>NC_138760.1:4115992-8915992 GCF_965113315.1 Podarcis vaucheri | reverse complement strand
AACACACAAAAACAAAGCCAGAAAGGTTTTATCACAGCTTTGCCACGAGAGGAAAAGCTTCACAGGTTGATGTCTGTCAGTTATGTAGATAATAAAGGCCAAGCTACACATGACTGGATCACACACATTTTCTTTTTTTAATGAAATTGAGCAGTTGGGGGAGCTGCAAGTTTGATTGGAGCAGAGAAGAAGGTAATTTTATTTCTCTTTGTTTTTCCTTCATGCCTTTTTCCTGTTCAGAATTGATTCCCCAGCTGCTGTTTGTCTGTGGTCTGGGTGTTATGTACTGAAGTTCTCACCCTGGGCCAGCAGGGGGATACTGTAGATAGTTATGCAAATGAAGGATCGAAAAGTGACGTTCAGTGATTGGATAGTTTTCTATGCAAATGAAGGATCGAAAAGTGACGTTCAGTGATTGGATAGTTTTAGAATGTTGCAGCAGTTACAATTGTTCTGTAGCTCTATATAAGCAGGCTGACTGAGCCCCTCAGCTTAGTTCTGTTCCAGCTTACAAAATGAAGAGCTGCTTTGGAGAAATCGCTGTGTCGTCTGCTATGTCAACCCACAACTTAACACTGGGGAAAGGGGATACTTCCCTTATGGGAAGAAGAATAGCCAGGGTGGGGTTTTTATTTGAGAAATGACATGGGGGTGGAATGATGAAACACATCTTCTCTCTGACCCTGCTGCTGCTGCTGCTCTGATCCATTTGGCACCCCCCAATGCAACAGCGCCACCCATGTCCCTTGCGTGGTATTTCTATTTAAACTATGGTCAGTATTTTTAAATTTGCATCTGTTGATAAAAATGAGCATGTGAACCTTTTGCACAAATCCACTGCCACTTTTGTTATTTGGGGTGGAGTGGGGAATGATTTGACAATGTGTAAGTGGTCTAATAGGGATGTGGGTGGCGCTGTGGGTTAAACCACAGAGCCTGGGGCTTGCCGATCAGAAGGACGGCGGTTCGAATCCCCGCAACGGGGTGAGCTCCCGTTGTTCAGTCCCTGCTCCTGCCAACCTAGCAGTTCGAAAGCACGTCAAAGTGCAAGTAGATAAATAGGTACCACTCCGGCGAGAAGGTAAACGGCGTTTCCGTGCGCTGCTCTGGTTTGCCAGAAGCGGCTTAGTCATGCTGGCCACATGACCCGGAAGCTGTACGCCGGCTCCGTTGGCCAATAAAGTGAGATGAGCGCCACAACCCCAGAGTCTAGTAACCCCTGCGAGTACTCAGGTCTCTCCTTCTCTCAGACCTCAGTCTCTGCAGTTTGGGAGATGTCGGTGGGTTACTAGACCCAGAGGCCGCCTCAGCCTCTCCTGACCCAACTGGTAGTGGAGCAGCTGTAAGTGATGGCCCAGCTGGAGGCAACAAGGTCATCCCCGCATCTGGAGCCAGGGCAGGCTCAGGCCCCTGACTCAGCCCAGCTAGTGCTTGTTGCAGGGGAACCTGTGCAGACTGGGGCTCTTCAGAATCAGGCCCCAGACTCAGTTCAGATGCCGCCTGAGGCAGAGGATCCGGTGCTGAAATATACTCGGAGTTGAGAGTGGATTTCATGTTCTTTTTTTTTTATAATCATATTTATTAAAATTTCCAATAATAACAGAATAAGAAAATAAGAAAAATAAAGGAAAGAAAGAAAAAGAGAAACTAATTTAGACCCTTCTTTTCATAACCTTCTTTCTGGGACTTCCTCCTTCCCCTCCCGATTGTATTCCCCTTTATCTAAGTTGGTTCCACAAGTTCTCATCCCCAATTAAACCTAATATATTATACTCATAAACCAATTTAAATTTACACCATCTTAGCATCACTCCTCGTCTTATAATAGAACAAAATTTTCCCCAAGATCCGCTCTCATTCCTTCCACGAGTTCCCCCTTTCTAAAAAAAAGAAAAAACAGAAACGTAAAATATCAAAGTTATAAAGAATATAAGATAGAAAGTATAGAGAAATTCAAAAAGTTAGTTACAAAGCCTTTGGATTCTAAGGTTCCCCCTCCCTTCCCCGGTTTTGATTCCCCATGTCCATTTGTCTGTATGTTGTCGGCCTGGAGATCTTAAGTCCACAGCCAAATTTATCTCAGTCCATCATGCTGTTTTCTTCGGATTTGGTTGTCTTAATGATGTTTAACTTCGAAAATCCAATCTAATAGAGGCCTTTAATTTTCTTTAATCTTTTGTTGCTCCTCCCATTATTCTTTCCGTGTCGTATTCAGTCATCTACTCTTTTATTTCTTGGTTTCTCAGGTTTCTGTCTTGTTCAGCTGTCAAAACATTCTTGTTCCAAAATTTAACGTCTCTACAGAGGTTTGTTATTCAGGGACACAGACTTACGTCCAGTTCCTTTCTTGCTTCAATAGAATTCTATTGTGTTATAGTCACCTCTGTAGACAAAATAATATTTCAGTTCTGCAGCTTTCCCAGGAGATAAGACCTTTGCACATCCCAGAGTAGTTTTCCACATACGACACTTGTAATGTCCCGAATCCCCTCTAGAGGGATTACAATAACTTTGTATCCTCTAATCCAAAAGTCAATTTGTTGTTTCTTTTTCCCGACAGTTTATATCCATATTTATATCAAATTGTAACAAAATTAACCAGCAAAGAACTTGTAGCAAAGTCCTCTTTATAATTTCCAGTTTTGACAGCTCCTTTGACAGCTGTCAAAATCTCCATCTCTCTTCGCCAGGCTGTCCGAATCGCCCCGGTTCCCAGGGGGGGGGTGCTTTTTCCTCACCCTCGACTCCTCTCCTCCAGCACAATTCTTATAATTCACATCATGGAGTTGGTAAATTTTTATCATCAATAAGCTTCTGAATAGATCTTGGTTTCTCAGTCCTTGTTTTAGCATGTTTACAATCAGGGAGGGGACTGACTTCCTTTTTTGGATCCCCTCCCGCTCGTGCCAAATCCGGAAAAAAATTTCTTTTTTCCTCCTTTTAAACCCGGTTGCCCAATTACTCACGGGTTGTTGATCAATTGTCCGAATTTCCTTTGGAAGAAGCCAGCGCTCTCCGCCGAATGGCATGCGGCTGCGCCCGGCAGGGGAAGCGGAGGACTCAAAGCACCACGCTACTCCCCGGCACCCGATCCGTAGCCTTTAAAAAGGCTCTTTCACAAGCCGGGAGAGTGATAACGGTGCCAGCCAAGTCACCATGTCCACGGGATCCGTTCCCGTGGTTTCTAAGGGTTCCCGCGTCGCCGGCGCGGTAGGACCCAGCCCCTGCCGAGCAGACTCCCTCCGGAGCTCGGAGGGAGTCCGCCATTCGGCGATGGCGCCAACCCGGAAGTTGATTTCATGTTCTTTATTGTCGCAGGAACCCCCCCCCCAAAAAATCATTCAGTTTGTACAAACTTCACACACACTCTCTCTCACTCACACACTACATACGCTACGCTTCTGTTATAAATTCATAGAAAATCAACCATACATCGGAATTGCACTGTTCCACTTTTATTTTACTCCATGAAGGAAGGACTACAAAATGGGGAAGGTTTGATACAGGGCAGCCATAATCCCTTGAGCATACCAGCACATCCACAGGAGCCCTGCCCAGTTGCTATGCCAACCCTGGATGGTCCTAGACAGAAGACCATCAAGATCACAAAGAACTTGCATATAGGAGTGGATTCAGCCCGGACTGGAACAAAGGACAATGATCAGCTCTTCCCTCTGGGGGCAGGAAACTGCAAACTCCCCTCTGTCACCTGGAAAGTACTCATGGGGAGGGAGAAAGGAGGAACCAGCCAGGTGACAGGACACTCAGGTTACCACCACAACTCCTCCCTCAACCCCTGCTTTTTGTGATGTAGTTGTGATGTAGTCTTAGGAGTGTAGTTTGGGTGATTAGTAACTAATTATAGTTGGGGGTCTTCTTTTGTTTTGGGCTTCCATTTTGCTTCATCTTGTTGCGGGTGGGAGTCCTGTCGCGACAATATTCAATAAAGGCCAAGCCTACAGGCTGCTGTTTTGCTCCAAGTTATCCTGGTTGGCGTCTTTGTTTTTGTCCAAGGGAGCCCTCGGATTTTTCCGTTAACATTATTCAGTTCATAGTGGTGAGGAGGAATGGAAGTTCCCCCAGAATGTCTGCTTTATATACATTATTTACACAATGGGCCCCACGTGATTGGCTAAATCCAGGATTCTCCTGTAGGCCAATCAGGTTGTGGATTCACTTCCACCTGCAGCTGGATTGGGTGGCTCCTGTGGACCAATCAGACTGCTGCATTCTGCATCCTATTGTTCTAGGGCCAATCAGACTGCTGCATTTTGTGTTTTTTTAATAATATATTTATTAACTTTTCAAAGGGTATACAAAAAAAATTTAAAAAATATAAACACATATAATTTCATTCACTTATTTTCTTTTAACTTATTTCTCGGACCTCCTCATACCTCCCCTTTTTGTATTCCAATTCAAATTATTCATTCAGCAAATCCTCACCCTTAATTTTCACTTAATTTTACACCTTTCTTTCTCCCCCCCCCCAATTATCTTAATCATTACAGCTGGTAACCACTTAACTTCTTTATATCCAACATCATTCTAACATTCACTGATTTTATAATATTTCCCAAGATAGTCCTTAAATGTCTTCCAATCTTCTTCCGCTGTCTCTCTTCCCTGGTCTCGGATTCTGCCAGTCATTTCTGCCGGTCCCATGTAGTCTATCACCTTCATCTGCCATTCTTCCAAGGTGGGTAGATCTTGTGTCTCAGACTGCTGCATTTTGGATCCTATTCAACTCAGTACATAACAGGTGCGGACTGAGACTTCTTTGGTTCCGAGCCTGCGTCCCACGCCATCACACCACCCTCTGGAGCAGGAGAAAACAAGCTGGCTCCATTTCCGTGTGACAGCCCTTGAGGTGTTTGAAGATGGCTGTCGTATCTCCTCTCAGTCTCCTTTTCCCCAGGCGAAACATACCCAACTCCCTCAATCATTCTTCATGAGCTCAAGCCAGGCACAATTGTTTTTGTAGTGTTTCCATACAGCTGTTAAGCAGCGACCGAGTTCCCTCCCAGAAGTGGCTGCAACTCCTGCGTTGTATCCCTGCTGCTTGTCGTATTAGTAAACTGCCACAGATATTTAGGGGCCATTTTGGGGCTTGTCAGCTGAAATGGAAGGATGCTGTCACCGTGTTTGTCCTAGGAAGGCACTACAGAAAAGCATGAATCCACCCACCTCGCCAAAGTATTCTGTCACCAGAAATGATGGACGTTGTGCTCCAGGAGAGCCAGAGGACTAGGGAATGTAATCATTGCCCTTGTACTATCGTAGCAAATTTAAAGTCTTTCTGACTTATTTTTGGCAGATGTTCAAATCACAGATGAATGGACGGGATTGAGAACCGAGCCCAGAACGCCGCTGCTCTCCTTGATTCACACTCCAAGGGCAAGGAGAAGCTCAGCGCAACTTGAAAGGCCTCAGGCACGAAGGAGGGATGCTTCTTCACAAAGCGCCTAATTCGACAGTGAAACTTACCTCCAGAGGAAATGATCAAGGCCAAGGATCTTAACCTATTTCTGAGGAAAGCCAGTCATCCTTGGGGTGGCGGCGGCAGCAGCAGCAGCAGGGGGAATATAAGTAAACTGAATAAATTGAAATGATTTTAGGGTTTAAGCTTATTTTTTAAAGTGTCTTAATCACTAGCCATTTTACACTAAGAATCTCTCTCTCTCTCCAGTCATACCTTGGTTGTCAAACGGAATCCATTCCGGAAGTCCGTTCAACTTCCAAAAACATTTGACAACCAAGGCGCGGCTTCTGGTTGGCTGCAGGAGCTTCCTGCACTCAATCGGAACCACGGAAGCAGTGTCAGGTGTTTCAAAGAACGTTTGCAAACCGGAACACTCACCTCCGGGTTTGCAGCGTTCGGGAGCCAAAACGTTCGAGTCGCAAGGCGTTCAGGATCCAACATACGACTGTATATTAAAAGCAAACTACCCTCTTTGCCACTTGGCAGGAGACCAATTCCCCTGGCATACCCTCCAACATTTCTCCAATGAAATTAAAGGTAAAGGGACTCCGGACCATTAGGTCCAGTCGTGGCTGACTCTGGGGTTGCGGCACTCATCTCGCTTTATTGGCCAAGGGAGCCGGCGTACAGCTTCTGGGTCATGACTAAGCCCCTTCTGGAGAACCAGAGCAGCGCACAGAAACGCCGTTTACCTTCCCGCCGGAGTGGTACCTATTTATCTACTTGCACTTTTGATGTGCTTTCGAACTGCTAGGTTGGCAGGAGCAAGGACCGAGCAACGGGAGCTCACCCCGTTGCGTGGATTCGAACCGCTGACCTTCTGATCAGCAAGTCGGTTTAACCCACAGCGCCTAGGGACATCTTATTCAATCATCATCATCATTTAATTATTTATACCCCACCCATCTGACTGAGTTGCCCCAGCCACCCTATGTGGCTTCCAACATAAATAAAAATAATAATAAAACATTAAACACTAAAAGAACTTCCTTATACAGGGCTGCCTTCAGATGTACTTTAAAGGTTGTATAGTTATTTATCTCCTTGGTTCGGGGGTTGATAGAGTGGCTGGGGCAACCCAGACAGATAGGTGGGATATAGTTACTATTATTTTTATTATTGACTAGGACATCTCTATTTTCATCAGAGAAATGTTGGAGGGTATGAGGTTTTGCAGCTTTGACTTAATGAATTCTTCACCCTTAATTAAATACTCTGTTAACCTGAACTATTTCCTATTTATCAGTGGGTCTGTTGAGCTTTCTGCCACGAAGAGTAAAGGTTCAGTTTTGGGGTTCTTCATGGAAGAAGGGAGCCCTCAAGGGAAGAAGTCATGTCTGCAACTTGTCACTTAAAATGTGGGTGTGAGGGGGACACAGATTTTGAGGAGGATGTGAATCCCCACAGTCTGGAGAGGAAAAAATGAATCATGAAGTGATGGGATCAAATCATAACAGATTTGCTGCTGAATTATTAGGTGTTCTTTTTTTAAAAAAGCAGATCAGAATTCAGGTCAGACATCACAGTTAAGTCACTTTTGAATCCTGGCATCCATTGCTCATAACTTGGTAGTTAAAGCATTTGCTCTGCATGTAGAACACCTGAAGTTAAATCTCTGGGGTCGTAGCTAACATTACCCATGTTCACAGTAGATCCATGAAAATTAATGGACATTATAAATTTAGGTCTATTGATTGGGTCTACTCTGAGTAAAGCTTAGCTGGAAAGAGCCCTTAGTGCCTCCAGTTAAAAATGCTATTACCTTTTGGGAGAACATACACCAGACTTCTTCTAATATTTGGACTTTTTAAAAATGGAGGAAGTACATGAGAAAGTGGTCCTGTTAGCAGGGTTGCAAAGACCTCTCTCTGTCTGGGAATCTTGCCCAGAGAATCATTACAGGGCACAATAGACAGTATTGCTAGACAGACCAATACAAACATAAGACAACTTCATATGTTTGCATCCTGAAATTCGGCATATAGCTGAATCTGCTTAGGAATTGGTCAAGTAACAAGCGCTATATATTCTTATTAAAATGTGCATTCCCATAATGCTTTATGTGCCAAATTGCTGTCTGCATTGAGAGAGAAAACACAAGGCTGGCTATCCTCTTTTCACCATCCACGTTGGGCAGATTTTGCTAGGATTTTTATCTATCCAAGCTGCTCCAGCGAGTGGTACTATGGTACTATGATTGTATACATCATGTGAGTGTCTGAGAGAGTGTGAGAAAGGAAATCCGTATTATCTCTTCCTTCCTACTATTGGAAGTTAGTTTCACTTCTGTGTGTGTCGCAGGTTTTCTGTTCTGTTCTGGTGTTCAGAGAGCACAGACATACTGATTGAGTCTCTGTATATAGACTGTAAATAAAGTAGTTTAGAACTACAATTGAGTCTTTCTTCTGCTATGATATGCCAGAAGACTGGTGTGCTCTTTTCAGGAGAGGAGGGTCGCCTATTACCAGTCTCTCTGGACTGAGGGAGATTTATAGCCAAAGAGGACCACCGGAGAGACTCTCTGAAGACTTGGGAAGTTGGCAGCCATTCCCGGGCATTTTCCCAACAGATTTGCCAGCAGTGGCGCTGTGGGTTAAACCACAGAGCCTAGGACTTGCCAATCAGAAGGTCGGCGGTTTGAATCCCTGCGACGGGGTGAGCTCCCGTTGCTCGGTCCCTGCTCCTGCCAACCTAGCAGTTTGAAAGCACGTCAAAGTGCAAGTAGATAAATAGGTAGATAAATGGTAGATAAATACCTTCTGGCGGGAAGGTAAATGGTGTTTCCGTGCGCTGCTCTGGTTCGCCAGAAGCAGTTTAGTCATGTTGGCCGCATGAACTGCAAGCTGTACGCCGGCTCCCTCGGCCAATAAAGCGAGATGAGCGCCGCAACCTCAGAGTCGGTCACAACTGGACCTAATGGTCAGGGGTCCCCCCCTTTACCTTTAATGTCACTGCTTCCTTCTTCCCACGACACCCTTTGGCCACCTCATGTTGGTGTGCTGATGCCTGGCACATGGTCACACCCCAGAAAAGGAGGTCCATTCCATGGTCACCTCTCCCAGATCTGAATCCAAGATTCCTGTTGCTATTCATAGCTCATATAACCTGTACACACAAAACATGGTCCATTAACAGAAAGTGGGTAAAACACACGTGTGTGCGCACACCCCTTGCCATCAAAAACGTACCGGAAAACCTGAAATTTCTAGATTTAAATATTCAGAGTTCTTGGAGAGAGGATCAGTAATGCAATGGGAGCGGGCACAAGACATAGGACATAATATGCAAATGGAAGACTGGGGAAAACTATGGAAAGTGAACTTAAAATTTACTGACTGTATATGGCTGAAAGAGAATTATATGAAAATGATGTATTGATGGTGTATCACGCCTGTAAAAATGGCAAAAATGTACAGAACAGGCTCCAACAAGTGTTGGAAGTGTAAAGAAAAAGAAGGCACATTTTTTCCTATGCAGTGGAATTGTAAAACAATTTTAAAAAAGGGAAATGATTTATAATGAAATGAAAATAATGTTTTAGATAACCTTTGTTTAGAGACCAGAAGCCTTTTTCTTAGGCATTATAGGTCAAGACTTGCCAAAAGAACAGAAGAAATTATTTATGTATGCTACAACAGCAGCTAGGATATTACTAGCCCAAAAATGGAATTTCAGCAGAATACCAACTAATGAAGAATGGCAATAGAAATTGATGGAGTATGCTGAAATGACAAAGCTAACTGGAAAACTTAGAGATAAAGACAATAGAGACTTTTAAAAAGATTGGGAACTATTCATGTTGTATCTACAGAAACATTGTAAAGACGTGGACTCACTAGCAGGGTTTGAGTAAACACTTACAAGTAACAAAATAAAGAGGATAAGACATAATAATCAAAAAACAACAAAGTATAAGAGGCAATTTGAAAACAATTATGGTATAAAAATGATAAGAATACAAAAATATTTAATTTAAAGAACGTAATATTAAGGTAAAAGGTAAAGGGACCCCTGACCATTAGGTCCAGTCGTGGCCGACTCTGGGGTTGTGCCGCTCATCTCGCTTTATTGGCTGAGGGAGCCGGCGTACAGCTTCTGGGTCATGTGGCGAACCAGAGCAGTGCACGGAAATGCCGTTTACCTTCCTGCCAGAGCGGTCCCTATTTATCTACTTGCACTTTGACGTGCTTTCGAATTGCTATGTTGGCAGGAGCCAGGACCAAGCAAAGGGAGCTCACCCCGTCACGGGGATTCGAACCGCCGACCTTCTGATTGGCAAGTCCTAGGCTCTGTGGTTTAACCCACAGCGTACTGTATACGGTAATAAAACAAACAGGAGAAGTTATTGAGTAAAGAACCAGAAGAGGTAGTTGAGGGAAGACATGGGGGTGGGGTGGGGGATTGGGGAATTGTATTGTTTTTTCTTTCTGAGAGAATGTTATTGTGATGACACAAAAATGGTAAAACTCATTTTTATTTTTTATTTTATTAAAAAAGTAATGCAATGGGAGTCTTGAATATGTTCCAGGGCACGAACTCAGTTTGCACATGGTGATAATGAAGCAGAGAAAGAGAAAGAGAAAGAGAAAGAGAAAGAGAAAGAGAGAGGTCTGGAGGACCACATTTGAGGTTCCTCACCTCTGTAGCCATAGATCTCACCTGACGTCCATATAGCCCAATACCTTTGATGATTTGAATCAAGAAAGCACCTTTCCTCCTTCAATGAGAGGCAAACATCTTTGGAAGGTAGACTGCAAATGGACACTAGGAATGAGCACCCAACAGCAGGAGCCGAGGTGAGTCAGAAGGCCTGGCTTCACAAAACAAATCTGATATGGAAATATTGTCAGCTGCTGCTGCCATTTCCTGAAAGTCTGCATTTGACTGCCTTTCTCAGCGCCTCCAGACAGGCTTGAACTCTGGGTAGCAAGAATTGCCCTCTGCTTCTGAAGCTAGACACATCTCCAGGCCTGCAGAAGCGGCTTTCTAGCTGCAGGTGCCTCAAGCTCATGAAGATCTTTGTGAGCTTATCCACTAGACAAATCCAGGGCAAGGGAGGGCAGTTTTAAAACAGAAAGCTGGCTTTTCATCACTCCTTCACAGCCTCTGACCTTTGCACAGCAGCCGAAATCTTGGTTCCATAGCAAAGCTGGAGATGTGCTCCAATTTGGCAAAGCCATTCTACACTCCAATCTTTTCTGCCTGTCTGTTCCATCCCTCCATTAAGAAGGCTGATCACTGAAGAATTGATGCTTTTGAATTATGGTGCTGGAGGAGACTCTTGAGAGTCCCATGGACTGCAAGAAGATCAAACCTATCCATTCTGAAGGAAATCAGCCCTGAGTGCTCACTGGGAGGACAGATCCTGAAGCTGAGGCTCCAGTACTTTGGCCACCTCATGAGAAGAGAAAACTCCTTGGAAAAGACCCTGATGTTGGGAAAGATGGAGGGCACAAGGAGAAGGGGACGACAGAGGACGAGATGGCTGGACAGTGTTCTCGCAACTACCAACATGAGTTTGACCAAACTGCGGGAGGCAGTGGAAGACAGGAGTGCCTGGCATGCTCTGGTCCAGGGGGTCACGAAGAGTCAGACATGACAAAACGACAAAACAACAAGAAGTTCCATCCCTAGAAAGGAATACTCTCATCCATTTGTGTGTTTACTACTGACCATTGAAAATCAGTTTATTTCCATCTACAAAGAATCTGAAAAGGGTTTCCGGACTAGCCTGCCTTTCAGGCATTTCTGCCATTTGCATGTCATCCGAAGAACTCGGAGTGGTTGCACTCTTCCCCATTTTATCCTCACAACAACCCTGTGAGGTCAGGCTGAAAGAGAATAAGTGGGCACCAACAAGCACCGTGACTGAGAAAATATTTGAACCCGGGTTTCTCCGGCCTTAAGTCCTATACCCACATATACCACATTGGCTCTTTTGGGACATTTAGGAGGAATCGTCAGATCTGGAATCTGTCAGCTGAATCTGTCAGTTTTTGTTGTAGAGTGGTCAAGCTGGTGCCAAAAGTATTGCTCTGCTTTCCTTTGGACCACGTCAGCTAGGACAAGAAGGGGGTCTTTGTTAGGATCGTCCTACTCGCAAGTAGGACCTCAGCAAAGACACATGCCCAAGTGGAATCTTCTCTTCCTCCTGGTCGGTCATTCGGGAGCTTCAAAAGCTTGCTCCAGCCCGAACATCACTGTGACTGATACCAAAAGGAATTAGCACGTTTAGGAACAGCAGAGTATTAGTAGTTTGCGTAACAAACTCAGTAGCACAGCATTTTGGCTAAACCAGTGTTTCCCAACCGGTGTTCTGCGGCACACTACTGTGCCGTGAGACGTTGGCTGGTGTGCCGTGGGAGGGAGGCGGGCGAGTCGGGAGGTGAGAGGCGGCGGCGGCGAGGATCCATGTCGAGCCGGGGGCGGCTCCGCGGTGGTGGTGCCGAGGTTTCTCTCTCCATTCTCCCCTCACACACACACACAGGAAATAACACAGGATCAGCTGACAGGACCCAGCCAATGGGGCGGCGGCGGGGCAGCGCGTGCAAAAGGGAGGAGCGCGAGACAGCGGAAGAGGAGGAGGCCGGCATGTCCGGGCAGCAGCAGCAACAACAGCAGCAGCAACTCCCGGAGATGGCTCCTCAAGCCCCGGGCAACCCTACTCCCTCACCGGCCTCGGCCGCCCTCCTGCTCCACCCGCCGCCGCCTCCCCCGCCGCCGCCGGCCACCTCGGCCCCGCCGCCGCCCCCTCCTCCGCCCCCTATCGCCGCCACCACCACAACAGCCGCCGCCGCCTCAGCTGCCGCCGTCCCTCAGTCCCTCGCTCTGCTGCCTCCTCCCCCCACCCCCAAAGCTTGGAGGTTCCCCGGCAAGGGGGAGGGAAAAAAATTGAAAACTTTCACTTTCGTGCGTCCCTCCCGGCGTGACGCTGCGCGCTGACGTCACGGGGCTGTAATGGTGGTGTGCCGCGAGATTTTTTTCATCAAACAAGTGTGCCTTTGCCCAAAAAAGGTTGGGAAACACTGGGCTAAACTACTTTTATTTACATATAATACACTCAGAGCATTCTGCCTCAGCACCTTCCTCTTTCTCATCAGACAACAAAGAGAAAGAAACAAAGGACAATAGTCCCACATCACGGAACACAGTAACACAAAACATCCTGTCTCCGTCACTTCCCACTATGTGGAATGAAAACATACACCGTCATGTGATAGAAAACAATCCCATGACTGCAAGCATGGAGCAAGAATCCTAACAGTCTTGTCTGGGCAGCCCAGGATCTCCATACTCAATGCCCAGGCTTACGCCCCAGGGAGGTCCCTTTCGGTGCTGCTAACACAGCAGTTTGACTTCACACCTTGAGGAGCACCCCATTGTCTCTCAAGACAGACGGATCGCAGCAACAACCCCAAATCCAAGTCTTTAATCACATTTCAAACTTTAGAACACTAGGTCTATTTCTTTCTTTCTTTATTCTTCCGTGCTGCTTTGTGAATATAACAGATAATATTGTCCTGTTTAGGCTGATTATTGAATTATAAATAAATAAATAAATAAATAAATAAATAAATAAATAAAACTTTAGGCACCTTTTGCTATATTTTACTTTTTACCTTGATTATCCAGGTAAGCATCCGACCCTTGCTGGGAGGGAAACATTTCTGCTACCATTCCAGGGGCAGAAATTGCCCTTTTTTTAGAAGGTAAGACAGTGACTAGTTGGAAGCATTTTTTTAAAAAAGGAATGGCACACCCAGAAAGATGGCTACCTTTGGTTGGATTGTTGGAGGAAGTAAGCCTTTGAATACCTCCTCGAAAGATTCCATGAACAGTGTCTCCGAAAAATGTTACGTATCACCTTGGAAGACAGGCGAGCTAATGCCAGTGTACTGGAAGAAGCAAAGATCACCAGTGTCGAAGCAATGCTTCTTCAACATCAACTTTGTTGGGCTGGTCATGTTGTGCGGATGTCTGATTATCGTCTTCCAAAGCAACTGCTCTACTCCAAACTTAAAAATGGAAAGCGTAATGCTGGTGGCCAACAAAAGAGGTTCAAAGATTCTCTCAAGGCAAATCTTTAAAAAGTAGAATAGACACTGACAACTGGGAAACACTGGCCTGCGAGCGCTCCAACTGAAGAACAGCCTTTACCAAAGGTGTCATGGGCTTTGAAGATGCTCAAACTCAGGACGCAAGGGAGAAACGTGCTAAGAGGAAGGCACGCTTGGCAAACCCTCACCATGATCAACTCCTGCCCAGAAACCTATGTCCCCACTGTGGAAGGACATATGGATCCAGAATTGGCTTCCACAATCACTTACAGACTCACTTTTAAAACCGGAAGACCAGGGCGTCTTGCACAGGGCGCCAGGGTGCCAAGTTCTGGAGGGCGCCAGGGAAGAGGCGGAGGCTGGGTGTGGCACCTCCTGGCATCAGCTCGCTGCCCTTGCCCGCCTCGCTGAAGCAACGCCGCCTCCTCCAGCCCCACAAAGCTGCCTGCAGTGCTGTAAAAAGATGAGCAACTCTGGGAAACGGGGGGGGGGGGGCGCCAGAGGGATCTTTGCACCACGGTGCCGGATATACAGTCATCCCTCGGGTTAAATACGCTTCAAGTTGAGCGCGTTGGAGTTGCGCTCCTTGGCAACCTGGAAGTAACGGAGCGTGTTGCTTCCGGGTTTCGCCGCTTGCGCATGCGCAGACGCTCAAAATGACGTCACGCTCATGTGCAGAAACGGTGAAAAGCGACGCGTGCGTGCGCAGACATGCCATCGCTAGTTACGTTTACCTCTAGATGTGAACGGGGCTCCGGAACAGATCCTGTTCGTATCTAGAGGTTACCACTGTACTTAAGACGGCCCTGTAGAAGACAATCTTTCTCGGCTATGAGTGATCACTAGAGAAGAAGAAGCCTTTGAATACCAGATGATGGAAATTACTCAGGTCCTGCCTGCCTTGTGGCCTTTCTGTAGGCCTGTTGTCGGCCACTGTGACAACAGGATGTCTGATCCAGCAGAACTCTTCTTATGTTCTTAAAATACAGTCATGCCTTGGGTTACAGGTGCTTCGGGTTGCGTTTTTTCAGGTTACGGACCCGCCGAAACCAGGAAGTACTGGAACGGGTTACTTCCAGGTTTCGGCGGCCGCGCATGCGCAGAAGCGCTAAATCAAGCTTTGCACATGCGCAGAAGTCCCGAATCGCAACCGACATGTGTGCAGACGTGGGTTGCGAATGCTTCAGGTTGCGAACGTGCCTCCTGTACGGATCACGTTCGCAACCTGAGCATCCACTGTACAATGTTATGTGGAAGCCATGCGGTTGAGAAAGGAGGCTTCAATGAAATGGCATGTTTTAATTCATCAGATGGCCTATTTGCAGATGGAGCACGCTGAACTGGAGAAGTTGGGATGGAGAGGGAACATCCTTCTCCAAAGCAGTTCTAGAGCCCCTTGGCGAGGAAGGAAATCATCCACACATGTAAACAGGGGAATGAATGAATGGATGTGTGATATATTCACAACAACTGTATAAACAAAATATAAGATAAGGAGGCCCTGCAACCTTCAAGCACATCTAATACTTCGAGAATGGCTGTGCCTTGGCCACGAGAACTCAGAAAACTAACGCAGAGGACCGTCTATGTCATATCTCCACCACAGTAGTGTTGTTGTTGTTTAGTCGTTTAGTTGTGTCCGACTCTTCGTGACCCCATGGACCAGAGCACGCCAGGCACTCCTGTCTTCCACTGCCTCCTGCAGTTTGGTCAAACTCATGCTGGTAGCTTTGAGAACACTGTCCAACCATCTCGTCCTCTGTCATCCCCTTCTCCTTGTGCCCTCCATCTTTCCCAACATCAGGGTCTTTCCCAGGGAGTCTTCTCTTCTCATGAGGTGGCCAAAGTATTGGAGCCTCAGCTTCATGATCTGTCCTTCCAGTGAGCACTCAGGGCTGATTTCCTTATGAATGGATACGTTTGATCTTCTTGCAGTCCATGGGACTCTCAAGAGTCTCCTCCAGCACCAGAATTCAAAAGCATCAATTCTTCAGCGATCAGCCTTCTTTATGGTCCAGCTTTCACTTCCATACATCACTACTGGGGGAACCCCACCGCAGTAGTACATGTAAGCAAACAAAAATGATTTCATTGTATTTAGTGCACAAGTCCCAGGTTAGCTCACCGATGTCCTGAGCGACCTGCAGCAAGCCACTTAGCATGGCACCTCAGTCCCCACCCTGTGCCATCAAGCTAAAATTAAATAGCGCTGTTCGATCTCCCCGTAGGCTCGGAGGCGATTAAGAAGAACATATTAAAAGGCTTCAAGGACTAGAGAGAATCCCAGATGGAACTAATTAAACGTTCTTTGGTGCAGAGACCTTCCCTGCCTCTTCTGGAAAGGGTTAAAGACTCAAGGATCTTCTTCCACCCCCGGGGAAATGACTTTGATTGCAGCTCTGACCACACAACTTCCTTGTCCATTACCTTGATTGTCTTCTGAATGTGCTAGATAGATATCAAGTACTACGAAGGCCTTGGCCAAAAAAGAAAAGAAAATCTAATCGGGGTCTCTCCTTGAAAGACAGGCAATAAGGCCCCAGCTGTCTCCTTCAAGATCTTCCCTTCAGCTGCATCTCTGGCTTTGCAGCATTAGTTAAAGCTCGCAGTTTTTCTAGCCCAATGCTTTTTCTCTAGGCAACCATGTCAACGAGACATCTCTTGGATAGGACCGGACAGGCTACTTCAGGAAGGGTTGTCTGAAATATGTCTTGTGATGTCAGGGCAATTGATCTGGGCACCTAGAATGCACGAAGAGGAAAAGCATCCTTTTCCTCTGGACTGTATGCACTTGGGGGCAGGGGACCCACACTGGGCTTTCTCAGCCTTTTGGTGCTCACATCCAAACTTAGGAACATAGGAAGCTGTCTGATAACGTGTCAGACCATACACTTGGAATCCCAAATCTTCCACCTGCCATCTTCCCAGACACCACCTCCCCATTTATCTCCCCATTATCATAAGAGAATGGTTGCCATGATCTCGTGTGATCTCGCTCTGCGATCCCCCACAAAAGAGCATTTATTTATTTTTTGCACGATGCCCGAAATGTGCATTTGGGGGCATTGCACAAGATCACGGCCAGGGGATGTGAAATTCCGTGAGATCAGGACAACCAAAACAGCTGCCGTTCTCTTGTGATAAAAAAGGGGATGTCCCATTTTTTTCTGGGATACATGGCATCATTGCAACATCTTGCTCAGTGTTGTCTGGGTCAATATAAAATAGCTACATATGCTCCTAGCTGCTGGGACAGATGGGGCTACTTTTTATTTTTTTAATAATAATTTTTATTTGATTTTAGAAAATATAAACTTATAACAAAATCAATTAAAAATTCAGAGATTGCTCTGAATCTCGAGACTTCCCCCCATCCCCTCCATGGGTCCTAATGTCAGTATTTACAACTGCCTATCAGTGCATTATCCAGATTTTTTTATCCACCCAAATTGTCCATAGTTTTTACTACTTTACAAGTGTGATAAAAAATCCTGCTAATGTTTTCATCTGCTTACAATGGTCTCCTAAATAAATTATAATTTCCCTCCCATTCTTTTATAAAGTTCTTGTCCTCTTGGTTCCTGAGCTTTCCAGTTAATATTGCCATTTCAGCAAGGTCCATCAACTTGGTTTGTCATTCTTCTCTGGTCAGGATTGTTTCTTCTTTTGAGAAATGGGGCTACTTTTTTGTTAAAAGGTAGATAGAAATAAACCACAGAGCCTCTTGGGCTTGCCGATCAGAAGGTTGGCGGTTCGAATCCCCACGATGGGGTGAGCTCCCGTTGCTCGGTCCCTGCTCCTGCCAACCTAGCAGTTTGAAAGCATGTCAAAGTGCAAGTAGATAAATAGGTACCACTCTGGCGGGAAGGTAAATGGCATTTCCGTGTGCTGCTCTGGTTCGCCAGAAGCGGCTTAGTCATGCTGGCTACATGATGCGGAAGCTGTACACCGGCTCCCTTGGCCAGTAAAGGGAGATGAGTGCTGCAACCCCAGAGTCATCCGCAACTGGACCTAATGGTCAGGGGTCCCTTTACCTTTACCTTTACCTAAAGAGAGCAGCAGCATGAAATAGCAAAACCCATACAATAAAAAATGAATGCACCAGTTGATTCAAAACAACCAAGCAGACTTCACCTCAGTTCACTCCCAGTCTCTCTCTGTAAAGTCAGTCCTTGGTCTTAACTAGGTGTTCTATACCTGCTTATCTTGGAAATAAATGGGGCTTATGTCTAGGTGGATAAATATAGGGTTGCTCTGTTAAAGTGTTGACTTTAGGGACTAGATGGGCCTTCCTAGGAAGGTTTTGATGCCACCCAATTGATGCCACTATCGAAAAGCCCTGGTCTTTGGGATATATCATTTGTCTTTATCAGGCTGCCATCCACAGCTGGGTTGTGATTTAATGAATGACCTTATGAGGAATGGTTGAGGGAGTTGGGTATGCCTAGCCTGAAGAAACCAGAGAAATGATATGCCGGCCATCTGTCACATGGAAGATGGAGCAAGCTTGTCTTCTGCTGCTCAAGGACAGATCCCAAACCAATGGATTCAAAGGACAAGAAAGGAGATGCTGATATTATGAATGCAGTTCTGAGGGCGAGAGCCATTTGATGGTGGAACGGTCTCCCTTAAAATGTGGTGGGCTCTCCTTTACTGGAGATTTCTAAACGGATCTTGGATGGCCATCTGTCATGGATTCTTTAGCTGTGATTGCAGCATTGCATAGGGTTAGACTATATGAGCATTGGGATCATAGAACTCCACAGTTCTATGATCTATAGTAGGTTGGATAGGTAGTGCCACAGTCTCACTTTGTGGAAAGGAAAAAGGACACAGAAAACAAATAGAGACGATAGCAAAAGGAAAGCAAGCAGATTACTGTTGGCCGCCTTAAGGTTTTCCGTTGGAAAAGGGGGGGGACACAGGATGTTAGATGCCATCAATAAACAATATAACTTGAGTCAGGGCTCAGTAGACCTCAGCATGTTTAAAGCCCTCATGGTCCTAGCATTCAGCTTTGTTGCCTTTTGCAAACAAAAAGCCATACATTGAATTTAGAAGACAGTTTTAAAATCTCACTGGAAATTTAATGGATAAAATAAAACTATTATGTCTAATTTTTTCTGAAGTGCCAAATATGGATTTTCCTTGTGCATAATTTAATTGGGTTTCTGGCCAATTTAGCATTATACATCCCTACAGCATGCCATTCAGGTTGAGAATTAAGCAAGTGTTCAGCTACAAGTCTTCTTATAACATACCATTCATCATTTAGCGGGTCTGATGAATAACATTATCCTCCAACTCTTCTCTTTGCCTATGTTCAGAAACTCCAGGGAATTTCAGATGAAGGTTACTTTGCTTATTTATTGAACTATGAACTCATCCCCTACTGTAATATACATTATCAGGATAAGAGAGTGCTGGGTTGAGGGGTTGCTGATCTTGTATGATTCTGGATTTGATTTTTAAGCATTTTCATCTAACCTTTGATCTTGTAGATGTGATCTAAGTTCACCTTGTATGGTCTACCTTTTTTACACTATAATCTTCATTATCCACCAATATGTTTTAAATGTATGAAGCTCAAGTGTGTATTTAGGATCACTTATCAGCTAAAATTAAATTAACAATTTGTCTACCTTAAATGATTCTGAGTATGCACTTTTGCATACTCAGAACCTTGCAGGCTGGCTCAAATCCACTTAGTCCAGCTTGTCTTTGAGAAAATCTCAGGCAAGTGCTGAGTAGCCCACTAGAAATTAACCCAAAGGATCACTGGGAAGAAGAAGAAGAGTTTGGATTTGATATCCCGCCTTTCACTCCCTTTAAGGAGACTCAAAGCGGCTAACATTCTCCTTTCCCTTCCTCCCCCACAACAAACACTCTGTGGGTTGAGTGGGGCTGAGAGACTTCAAGAAAGTGTGACTGGCCCAAGGTCACCCAGCAGCTGCATGTGGAGGAGCGGAGACACGAACTCGGTTCCCCAGATTACGAGACTACCGCTCTTAACCACTACACCACACTGGTGTATGCCTTTTGTCTAGTCCTGCTATAAGATGATGGCATGAAATTACCTGAAACTAGCTTTCTGTGTTGGAACAGGTATGTAAATAGCCACTCAGAGTAAATGTCTACCCAGAGGTACGCCTCACTGAGTTCACTGTCTCAGGTAAATATGCCAGGGATACAGTGGTACCTTGGTATGCAAATGCCTTAGTTCCCAAACATCAAAAACCCAGAAATGAGTGTTCTGGTTTTTGAAAGTATTTTGGAAGCTGAATGTCAGGCTATTGTTTCTGGGACATCTGCACTAATCAGAAGCTACGCCTTGGTTTTCGAACATTTAGGAAGTCAAACGGACTTCCGGAATGGGTTGTTTGGTGCTTTTGGTTTTGCTATTTATTTTGCATTTTTGTTTTTGAGGGTTTTTTGGTTAATTTGTTTTTGTGACAGTGTGGAACCCAGTTCAGCTACTGATTGAGTGATTGTGTGACTGCAGAAATGGATGAAAGCCCCCCATCCAAACAATGACTATCATCAGTGCGGGTAAGAAAAAAAATTAATTATAATTTTTATCATCTACAATACTGTCTTATTTATTTTATAGTACAGTGCATTGATTATTTCTTTCATTTTATGGATCAATGGTCTCGTTAGATAGTAAAATTCTTGTTAAATTGCTGTTTTAGGGGTTGTTTTTAGAAGTCTGGAACTGATTAATCCATTTTGCATTGCTTTCTATGGGAAAGCACGCCTTGGTTTTGGAACACTTTGGTTTTGGAACAGACTCACAGAACGGATTAAGTTTGAGAACCAAGGTACCACTGTACTCTGAAAAGGCAGTGATTTGGATGAAAGCCCCATATTGACAACTGAGAGTTAATGGAGGTACAGGAAGCGATAGTAAGAAACGCATTAAACGACAGTATGGACGAGCCCTTACTTCAGGATCTGAGATGCATGTTCATTAAAGGGGATTATGACAATCTCTCCTTTCAAACGCTCGTTGAAAGAATGGAGAAAAACCCATCCATGCAACATGCTTACAGGTGAAACTCAGAAAAATAGAATATCGTGGAAAAGTTCATAACATGGCTCCCCAAATCAATACAGACTGTGGAAACTTCCCACTGGACTTCAAGCATCTGGCATTGTGCGCCTCCCCATTCTTCCTCCAGACTCTGGGACCTTGGTTTCCAAATGAGATGTAAAAACTGCTCTCATCAGAAAAGAGATTTGGGGAGCCATGTCATCAGCTGGTGTTGGTCCACTGTGCTTCATTAAGTCCAGGGGCAACGCAGCCGTTTACCAGGGGATTTTGGAGCACTTCATGCTTCCTTCCGCAGACGAGCTTTATGGGGATGCTGACTTCATTTTCCAGCAGGACTTTGGCACCTGCCCACACTGCCAAAAGTACCAAATCCCGGTTCAATGCCCATGGGATTACTGTGCTTGATTGGCCAGCAAACTCGCCTGACCTGAACCCCATAGAGAATCTATGGGGCATTGCTAAGAGAAAGATGAGAGACATGAGACCGAGCAATGCAAAAGAGCTGAAGGCTGCTATTGAAGCATTTAGGTCTTCCATAACGCATCATCAGTGCCACAGGCTGATAGCATCCATGCCACGCCGCAAGTGAGGCAGTAATTGATGCAAAAGGGGCCCAAACCAAGTACTGAGTACATATGCATGCTTCTACTTCTCAGAGGTCCAATATTGCTCTATTTGCAATCCTTGTTTTGCTGATTTCATTTAATATTCTAATTTTCTGAGATTGTTAATTTGGGGTTTTCATCAGCTGTACACCATAATCATCACAATTATAACAAATAAAGGCTTGACATATCTCGCTTTGCATGTCATGAGTCTATCTCATATATTAGTTTCACCTTTTAAGTTGAATTACTGAAATAAATGAACTTTTCCACCATATTCTAATTTTCCGAGTTTCACCTGAAAATCAGCCTGGAGATGTTTAGGGGTGCAAAAGGAAGACAGGAAAAATGAAAGACAGACAGACAGAACAATTTGTTGCAATATATTTGTGTCATCGGTTGATGTCATGGCTTTGTATTCATTTCTGTATTTTTGCTTTTGCTTTGTACAAAGCCGTGTGCCTCCCACTGGCTTCGTGCCTTCGGTACAGCATTTCGGGGAATTGCCCTTGTGGCAAGATTTCAGCACTATGGACAGAGCTTTGCATTCTCTGGCCTTGCTCACTCTAGCAGAGAGCAATCGGCTTGACACTATGACATTTATAAGGAGAAATTGTTGCACTTACACACTAAGGCTTCTGGTTGTGTGTCGTCCCCCCCGCCCCACCCCCACCCTTTCCTTATGTCTTCCCTCCAAATAAAATTTGTCTGGTGGCCACAGTTGCTTCCTCCAAGACACAGCAGGAGTTTTGCTATACAGGATCTTAAAATATTTATTTCTGGTTTTTTGAATGCCAGGAACAGACTAGAGAATATGGGATAGTTGCCACCAAAGAACATACAGCCCAGTAAACAAAATTTCAAAGCACATGAGAAAGGGAACAAGCCCCAGGTAAACATCCACCCAACCAAGATTTTGAAGCATATGGGCTCAGCTAGTAATTTATTCCATGTTTAATACATAAGTAGCAGAGACTTGGGGAATGATAACATTGCAAACTGGCCTCCTTGATTTTGTTTGTTTGTTTATTCATGGTTTTGTGTTTTCTCCAAATGGACCAAAGATCTCAAAGTAATTCAGCTAGTGAGCCTTCAAACTGTGCAACCTCATTCATCAAAGGAAAAGCAAGCAGGTATATTGTCTTAGAGTCATCGGATTGCAGCGTTGGAAGGGGACCCCAAGGGTCATCTAGTCCAACCCCCTGCAATGCAGAAATCTCAGCTGAAGTATCCATGACAGATGGCACACTTATCCTTTACAGAGGTTGACACTACTTCAGCTTCCTGTTATAAATGCAATGGAATAATAATAATATAATAATAATAATAATAATAATAATAATAATAATAATAATAAATTTTATTTATATCCCGCCCTCCCCAGCCGAAGCCAGGCTCAGGGCGGCTAACAACACTGAAATAGTGCAACATTATAAAAACATCATAAGAATTAATTAAAATCAAAATTGATGGCAAACATAAACTAAAGTATTGTAAAGATTGCCAAAGGAGGGAGTCAGGCTGCGCCCTGACCAAAGGCCTGGTGGAGCAGCTCTGTCTTGCAGGCCCTGCGGAAAGATGTCAAGTCCTGCATAATGTGGACCAGGCTTACAATGAAGTCATAACAGGTGACCTAGTGTAGATATTATCTTGCCATAATACCTAGCAAGTGTGGAATTAATGACCTGCAAATATAACAGTGTTTTAGCTGGACACTTTGGCCACCATCCAGCACATAGTTAGGCATGCGTCATAATCCCTCAGAGGATGTCAGTGCCCTGAAGGAGGCTAATGGTGTAGAACACACATCATCTCATATCTAATTATTTATGCCTGAAAATAAACATACATCTTTCCACTTGCTGGACATCCACCAGTGAATAATGAACATCACATTTAGGCAACTGTCAGCGCTCACCGGTGTATTTCTCAAGTTTTGGGCCATTTGCAAAAATTCATATTGAGCTGTCAACATTCTCGGACTGTCTTTATTTATCAAATTTTGAACCTTCACTGTAATGTCAGCTTTGCTGACAAAGACAAGCAAGACAAATCTGTACGTTATGGAATACCTCCAAGAAACCTATATGTATTCATGCCATACAAATCTGTTTTATTATCACAGTACACTATTCAAGCAGCACAGTGTGAAACCCAATGAAACGTAATCTGCACAACACAAAACTATCAGGGCGCTGTATCTTCTGGTTCCATTCCACACACGTTTATTTGGACAGATGCCTCTGTATATTCAATAGTACAGTGGTGCCCCGCAAGACGAATGCCTCGCAAGATGGAAAACTCGCTAGACGAAAGAGTTTTCCATTTTGGAGGTGCTTCGCAAAAAGAATTTCCTATGGGCTTGCTTCGCAAGATGACAATGTCTTGCGAGTTCCTGCTGGGTTCCCCCCCCCTTTTGTAAGCCGCTAAGCCGCTTATCAGCTGATCTGCTAATCCTAATAGCGCTAATCCTCTAATCCTTCAATGGGCTTGCTTCGCAAGACGAAAAAACCGCTAGACGAAGAGAATCACAGAACGGATTCTTTTCGTCTTGCGAGGCACCACTGTACTTGTTCCTGGAAAGGAATACAAGGATATGAGCTGAAGGCACACAATGTGGAGCTAAGCAGGCCTGGGCTTGGTCAGTACATGGATGGGAAACTGCTTTGGAAGCCCGTGTATGTGCCATGAAGAAAAAAGGTGCATAAATATATAAAATAGGGGGGTGGGAACTTGTGGACTTTCAGATGTCATTGGACTACAACTCCCATAAACTCCTTTCAGCATGGCCAGGCATGATGGGAGTTGTAGGCCAGCAACACCTGACCACAGGTTCCCCACCCTGAAATAAATATGAATGGGATTAATATCATAACGTTGTAACATATCATTGCACGACAGTGTGTACCAAACTGCCTCACACAATGCGGTACAGATTGCACTTCCCTGCTCATGATCTCCACCAACAGCCTCTGATAGTGGCATATATAGCTATTGCGACAAGTAGCCAATGATGGCTTTTCTCCTCCAAAAATTAGCCTAATCCTCTTTGAAAGCTGGTCTGAGTTGGCAGCAATCACGGCTTTGTGCGCTAGCGAATTCCATAGTTTTATGTCCAATGTGTGGAAAAGTGCTTACTCTTCTCTACCCTGAATCTCCCAACCTTTAGCTTGGATGATCCCAAGTTCTAGAGAAGGAGAACAACTTCTGTGATGCCAGCAGTTGCATTTTCTAATTTGTTTCCCAATCCTCTCAAGAAGTGTACTTCTTTTGCTGCTTCTTCTGCATACTAGATTCATGTTTTCATTGAGCTATCGGTCAAGACTTCTGTGGCACAAGGGGTCAGTGCATCTGGCTGTCAATCAGAAGGCTGCTGGTTCCAGCCCACCCACAGATGGCTGTGGACAGGGGGTTGGACTAGAAGACCCTCGGAATCCCTTCTAACTCTGTTATTCTATAATTCTAAGTGCAAACGTTGACATGGGTCTCCTGAACTCTCTTTACAATTCCTTTTGTTTGTAGCCCATGTAAAAATTCCAGACACAGCCCCCCACGTCAAAGGAGCCAACGGTGTTTTCTCTGGCAAATTAGTCTATTGGATTTCCATGCAAATCGTGCCCTGCATGATCTTCCTGCTGTAGGACAGAATGTAAATTTCCAAACGCCTAGCAAGGAAGGCAAACAAAAGCCAACGCGCTTTCAACGTGGGACAAATGAGAATGTGCACGCTCCCAAGGTCTGTTGCATGTTGTATCGAAACACAACTTCCAAGGTGAACGGTCCTTGCACAACAACTGTAACGCGCGTGAGGCAGTGCAGCGCAGCACAGCAACAATGCAGCGGACCACAGCATTACCGAATGCAAACAGAGCAGACACACACACACACACACACACAGGGCAACGGATAAGCCATCCAAGGGCCAGTTAACATGTGTATGTAAAGCAGCACAATCGTCAAGGATGTCTGACGTGTTGAAATCCCAGGGAAGCTGCAGAATTTATCGAGTGACTATAATGCAATGCAAGATGGCCCAACTCAGGAAAACTACAACATGTATCCCTTGGTTTGCTTTTTATTAAGAGAGAGATGAAGAAACTGTCAGGAGTGTGTGCAGGAGCCAGGCCCTGTGACCAGTAGGGCTTCGCAGGACTGGGGCCTTCCTAAGTTTGTTCTGGAGAGGCAAGGCGTGGCTGCACAGGTGAGGCCGCTTACCTGGTGGCAAGAGCTGGGAAGGGATATAAGGTCAGCATCTCCCTTCAGCTCTTTGCCACAGCAACACGTTTCCTGCCTTGCTGCATTTGGCTTCTTGCTTCCTGATCCTCAGACCTTGGCTTCTTGACTCCTTGCTTCTTGACACTCGGACCTTTGACTTCGTGACTCCTTGCTTCTCGACCCTCGGACCCTTGACTTTGTGGCTCCCTGCTTCCTGACCCTCGGACCCCTGGCTGCTGGACTCTCATTCCTCCTCCCACCCCACCATCTTGCCCCCGGTCCCAACGTCCTCAGCCGGGATTTCAATTGCCCGTAGACCAGACTGTGAATGGATTGGCTGTAAACAGGTGCTGCACTGTTGTAGAGGCTGGGCCCAGAGAAGAGGAGCACCCCTGCCCCCAAAATAAGGATAGACAGACAGACAGATAGATTTCAGACTGCTGGAACCATTAGGGGCAGGCTCTTTCACCTGCCTTGCGCCATCCTCTTGCCTGAGACCCTGAGATGGAGGAGCTTCTGCCTAGACTAGGGCCCTTCAGGATTTAACCTCCTTCTGTCCGGTCTGTAAGACAGCTGTTCTACCTGGCCTTTAATTTGAATTCAGCCTGATCTTTTATTTCCCTTCCCTCCCCCTCCCCTTTTATGAAGATCACCTGCTCAGAGACCCCACAGCTAATTCTCCCCTAGCCTCCTGGCTGGCCCAAGTAGGACCAATTCAGCCAGCTAGTCCAGTGCTTATTTCCCCTAAATTGATTTTTTATTTTTATTGTTATTCATGTTTTTATACTGTATTTTATGCTGCTTTTATAATTAAGTGTCTTAAATTTGTTGTTAGCCGCCCTGAGCCCAGTATTTGAACTGGGAAGGGCGGGGATTAAATAAAACTTTATTATTATTATTAGTAGTAGTAGTAGTAGTAGTAGTAGTAGAGAAACTGTTGGAAGTCTCCACAGGAACCATATTTACTCTTGCTCTGAACATTTTATTTTTGCATGGGGAATGTCCTTTGCCTTTCCGGCACACAGAGGCATTTTGTCTCTCCCCCCCCCCCTTTAGGAAACGTTCAGATCTTTTTTCATTTTCATTGGTTGGTATTGGCGTTTGCGTGTCATTTCTTTGCGAGCTGCCTTGCGGGACATTTTTGGGCTGACATTTTTGGGCGGCATATAAATAGTAACGTCACTTTAAGATAACAGTTAAATCCAGATTCAAATAGGTAGCCGTGTTGGTCTGCTGTAGTCAAAATAAATTAAAACAATTCTTTAAAAAGATAGTTAAAAAGACTCTTCTTAAATCCAGTTAAGATCCACGGGGACACAGGAAGCCGTCAAGATTCCATCATACCCATGGGTCAACCTAGTTGAATATTTTTTTACTCTGACTGGCAGCACCTGGAGACACGAGGGATTAAATCTCAGATTCTGCGTGGAGGGCAGACGCTCTGTCACTGAGCTATGGTCTTTCCATAAAAGACTGAACGCCCAAAGATCTCCTAAATGGTTATAATGCAATAGTTCCTATTGTCCAAAGGACATAATTTTAACCACTGGGGCGCACTAGAGCATGATTATGGAGCATCAGGTTTGAAGAGAATAAATTATCCTTTGGACACACTAATGTCACCTGTAAGTTACCAGATTGTTGTAACCTATGCTGCCTATTTATGCTCTCTAGTTTCACCCTTAAGTCACCTAGAAGTGTCCTGCTTGTTGTTGTTGTTGTTTAGTCGTTTAGTCGTGTCCGACTCTTCGTGACCCCCTGAACCAGAGCACGCCAGGCACTCCTGTCTTCCACTGCCTCCTGCAGTTTGGTCAAACGCATGCTGGTAGCTTCGAAAACACTATCCAACCATCTCGTCCTCTGTCGTCCCCTTCTCCTTGTGCCCTCCATCTTTCCCAACATCAGGGTCTTTTCCAGGGAGTCTTCTCTTCTCATGAGGTGGCCAAAGTAGTGGAGCCTCAGCTTCAGGACCTGTCCTTCCAGTGAGCACTCAGGGCTGATTTCCTTCAGAATGAAGAGGCTTGATCTTCTTGCAGTCCATGGGACTCTCCAGCACCATAATTCAAAAGCATCAATTCTTCGGCGATCAGCCTTCTTTATGGTCCAGCTCTCACTTCCAGACATCACTACTGGGAAAACCAGAGCTTTTACTATACGGACCTTTGTTGGCAAGGTGATGTCTCTGCTTTCGAAGATGCTGTCTAGGTTTGTCAGTGTCCTGCTTACTCCACCCTTTCTCCCATGCTGCCCCCCATGCTTGCAGCCCTTTCCCAGAACAGCTGCATGGCTCCCCCTCTTCCGCTTCCTTCAAACCCCTCTGACAACCTGCCTTTAGCAGAGGCCTTTGCCTTAACCCCTTAACTGCCACCCCAGGCTCGAAGGAAGCCCGTGTGGGCTGTTGCATTTGATCACATTTGGCTTTCCTTGTTCCCTTTCCCCCTCTTCACTGCTGTCAACACTTTTGACTGTAAGATCCTTGGGGGAAGAGAACTGTCTTCTTCATAGCCTTCCTGGGAACATCTTGCTCCGTAAAGCAGGCACACTGAGAGCACTCTGGCTGGGAAGATGCTCACCATAACAGCGATGATTCTCCTCCACACCCAACCCACCCTCGTCATGCGTGTCTGTATTTGTGGATCACTCCCTTCCTCACTCCATGGTGTTGCTGAACAGGTTCATCTGCCATCAACTGCCTCCTCCCACACCAACCTCTCTGCCTCCCTCCAGGCTGGTGATGATGCCTAGAAAAGCCGCCCCCTCTATATTTGCCACCTCCTGCTCCTCCTTCCAAGTTCCTCCCCAAACCTGCAGTTTTTCCTAGTCCTCTTTACCTAACTCTCCACTCTCCCCCTGCCACACACTGCCCTTTCCCATTTACTTGTCAAACCCTCCACGGCTCCCTTGACCAACTGCATTTTTTCTGCAGCTCCCCTATGGGGCTCGGGAGTCCAGTCAGGTCCCCCCTTGCCCTTTCTCAAACACCCTCCCTTGTGGAGTGTTCCCACAGCCTCTTCTCCCCTCTCCTTGGGAGTCCTCTGGGCAGCCGCTACTGCCGCCCCAGTAATAGTAATTTATTATTTGTACTCCGCCCATCTAGCTGGGTTTCCCCAGCCACTCTTGGCGGCTTCCAACAAAGATTAAAAATACATTAAAATGTCACACATTAAAAACTTCCCTGAACAGGGCTGCCTTCAGATGTCTTCTAAATGTCAGGTAGTTGTTTATCTCTTGGACATCTGATGGGAGGGCGTTCCACAGGGCAGGCGTCACTACCAAGAAGGCCCTCTGCCTGGTTCCCTGTAGCTTTGCTTCTCACAGTGAGGGAACCGCCAGAAGGCCCTTGGCGCTGGACCTCAGTGTCCGGGCTGAACGATGGGGGCGGAGACGCTCCTTCAGGTATACTGGGCCAAGGCCATTTAGGGCTTTAAAGGTCAACACCAACACTTTGAATTGTGCTCAGAAATGTCCTGGGAGCCAATGTAGGTCTTTCAGGACCAATGTTATGTGGTCTCTGCGGCCGCTCCCAGTCACCAGTCTAGCTGCCGCATTCTGGATTACTTTTAGTTTCCGGGTCACCTTCAAAGGTTGCCCCACGTAGAGCGCATTGCAGTGGTCTTGTCTGTCCATACTCCATTCCCAACAGCAAGGGCTGGTGGACCAGCTGCCTGGGCTCCCTCGCCCACTTGTTTGCTTGTATGTAATGTAATCTGTGGTATATTTTGGAAATTTGTTTGCCTATGCATTTGGGGCACCTCTTAAGATACCGTAACCAAATTTGGCAGGATGGTTCCAGAAAGAAAAGAGGTGGTTTCCATTTCTGTTTGGATACAATTGGACACCATTTTGAATCAAGATGGCAGAATGAACTATCAAAGTGCACTGATTTTTTGGTTTCTTAGAATTCCCAAGCAATGACAGGTGCAAGGCTGCTAGTAATAAATAAAATACATTTTTAAATGCTTACACAAGCACACACGCATGCAAAGCGCCATTCTCGCCGAGTCTCCCCATCCAGACTTGCAAGCATCCATGTCCCAGGACTGCATTACGAGATTCAAGCTTAGCCAAAATACTTAATTAAGGCGGCGATTTTATACACACCTACTATATCTGGGAACTCGGTGGAACTGAGGACAGGGTTGTAAATAGCAGATTTCTGCGATCACAAAAATACAGTGGTGCCTCGCAAGACGAAATTAATTCGTTCCGCGAGTCTTTTCGTCTTGCGATGTTTTTCGTCTTGCGAAGCACGGTCCGTCGCAACTGCGCCTCTTCAAGCGGCTTTAAGAAAAAATCGAACAAACTCGCAAGACGTTTTCATCTTGCGAAGCAAGCCCCTAGGGAAATTCGTCTAGCGAAGCAACGCAAAAACCAAAAAAGCCTTTCGTCTAGCGAGTTTTTCGTCTTGCGAGGCATTCGTCTTGCGCTGCACCACTGTAGCAGGAAATGTTTGTTCTGGTTAAGTCCTACTCAAATGGGTGGGACATACACTGCAATCCTAAACTCCTTTACCCCAAACTATTCCTGCTGAGTTCAGTGGAACGTTGCCCTAGTGTGTTTAGGATTGCAATCTTAGCTGCAAATAGCGTGCCTCATTGACAGCTACCCTGAGAGTGGTGAATAAATGCTTTGGGTAAATAAGAAGGAACATATTTCAATGGGACTTAAACCAGGCATGGAATTCGGTGCAGGGGGGGGGGTCAGCTGGGCCTAAACTACCTCATTATTTCTATATTGGGGTCTTGATACTTAACCTTTTACAGGACTCTCCATATGTTTTGGACTGTAATTTCCCCCATCCCTGGGCACTGGCCATGTTGGCTGCAGCTGAAGGAAGCTGCAAGCCAGCAACATCTGGACGGCAACATGTTGGCTACCCCTGGGTAAACAGAAAACAATAGAAATAGTTAGAAAATGAACCATCGGTTTAGACACACACCCAGCCCCATTTACAGCAGGTTCCATAATTCCTCTGTTTTTTAAAAGAATACATTTTGGGGGGCTGTGTATTTAATGTCAAGTGTTTGATGGCCTGTGAGAAACAATAATTGTACATGCCTTGGTGTCATCTGTGGGAGCCCAGAATTATTGAGTTAAATTGCACCCCTGACTTAAAGCAGGTTTCTCTGGATTACCGAAACCTCTACTCTAACAGAGAAGACAGCTGTCATTCGTTTTTTGTCATGTGATTGGGAGAGCAATTCAGCCTTGTAACGGATGCTGACATTGTTGTGGGAAGGATCCTTGTCAAATTTTGAATCTGACACGCTTGCCAAACTTCATGTTTCAGCTCTAAAGCAGGTGTATTGTAATACAGGTGAAGCTGAGGACCGGGTGCCATATGCCTTTCTTTCGGCACCCACCCAGCACCCCCAAATAAAAATCTGTGTCATTATGGATATCTCAAGTCCCTTTGTTCTTAAACACCACACCCTGAGCTCCATATGCACAGTGAGGCATACATGGAGCTTTGGCAGGTGGAGGCAAATTCCTATTCCGGTAGTTCAGTAGAACTGGAATCCTGCACACAGGATTGGCCAAGGTGCAAACTGGGTCAGGGCGCAAATATTGCGAGCTTCCTTCCTCCTGGGGGAAGGGAAAGGTACGTTGCTGGTTTCTAGTGCGGGTTTTCCGCGGATTCCAACCATTTCTCCAAACGGTCGAATTTCGAGATGTGATTTTATCAGCCAGATGGATATAGCAAGCCGCTTTTCTTAAATAAAATAAAATAAAATAAAAATGTAACATAAAATAAAATGGCTTCTTTCGCTCCCCCACCCCGAAACCCCTCCCCTGCCTCTATCTAGGAATCTCTCAGATGTGTCTGGATGGGGGGAAAGGGGAGGAGGATGTCTGCCCGGGCACTTTTCACATTTCCCGGGGACTCATTTTTCTCCCCCCTCCACGTGGTCGAGGTCGGTGGCGCAGCGGTTACGCACCAGCCCCTCGGTTTGGGGCCGCCGCCGGCCCGCCTCTGAGCCCCGGAGTCCCCTCCCCGCGCAGACATCCAGCCAGCCAGCCACCCGCTCCGCGCTCTCGCTCGCTCGCTCTCCTCCCGAAATGTTTTATTTAACATGCTGTACCGGAAGGAGAAGCCATATTCCCCAGCCTTGAGCCGCCGCTGCCGCTGCCACCGTTGCCATCCGGGCTGCCGCGCGCCCCAGCCCCCGGACCTCGGGGGCGGCTGCAGGAGGCTGCGTAGGGGCCGCTGGCAACCCCGCGCGGTGGGGGGCGCCCGGGGACGAAGCCCTGTTGCATGCCGGGGGGCGGCCGTATAAAGAGCCGCGGCTTCGCCAGGGGCCGCCGCAGAACCGGAGCCGCGCGCCCCGCGCCGACGCCGACACCCGATCCAGGCGAGCGAAGCTTGGGGCCGAACGCCCGCCTGCCTGCCTTCCTGCGGGAGATCGGCTCGAGCGGAGCCGGGATGCGGCTTCTCCAGGCCCGCTGGCGCGGCTGCGGCTGCAGGAGGGAGCGGACATGCCCGTAGCTCTGCAGACAAAAGAGCCGCCTGCGATTGCAGCTGCCCAGCCGGCCCCCCGAGGGGAGGAGGCGGCGGACAAGGGCCTGGCGGCGGCTAGGCGCGCTCCACGTCCCGGAGAGTAAGAGTCGCCGCGTCCGCGCCCGGCAGCAGCGGAAGAGCCGACGAGAGGAGAAGGAGCGATCGCGGCGCGCTGGCTGCCGGAGCCTCGGCCGCCTCCACCCACCCGGCCCCCGTTCCGCGCTCCTCTGCGGAGCCGCTCGCAGGCCCCGGACGCCCGGAAAGCTCTCCTCTCGCGCTGCCAGCCATGGCCCCCGGGAATCCGGACGCGGGCTGTCCGAGAGGGGTCCGAGAGGGACCTACGGAGCGCGCCGCGTCCTAGGGGAGGCAGACCCGCCCCGGGAGGGAGCGGAGCGCGCCTCTCGCCCACCGCGGCCGCCTTTGCGCCTCCGCCTTCGCCCCAGCGCATCTCCTGCGCCTCTGGCCAGGCCCACCCGTCGTACCCCTCTTCACCCCCTGCCCTTATCCCACCCCAGACCCCCAGCAAGAGACTCCCCCGTCCCAGGATCAACCCCCTCGCCATCCCCCCCCTCCGGAAGGCCTTTCTTCTCCTCGCCCCCGGCTGCGCCCCTCCGTTCCTTCCCTGCGCCCCGTCACCCCGGGTACCCTGCACACACCTGTAAACGCGCAGCCTTCCTTTCTCCCAGCGCCGGCGCCTTTTGTGCCCGAGATGTGGGTCCCGAGGCTGGCCCCCCGCTCGCCCCTCTGCGGCCCCCGGTGCTCCCCATTGCCGCTCCTCTCCTCCGCTTCTTCCCCGGCCCCCGATGCGGGGCAGGGGCACAGCTAGGCGCCTTTGGCCCCTTACCCTTCTCGTCCCCCCGCCCCCCTCCTGCCGCCCCCCAAGAAAGCTAAACGCTGCCGCCGCCGTCGTCGTTGCTGCTGCTGCCGCCGCCACCGGGGGAGGTAAATGATGTTCAAGTACCGGATCCGCATGTTCTTCAACGAGCTGAAGCTGCTGGTGTTGATGCGGCGGGGCCGCCCGGAGCCCGAGCCGGGAGCCGGGGGAAGCCGCGGGGCGCTGGGCGGCAGCGGCTGCGGCTGGCCCCCCTTCGCCGACTGCTCGGCCCGGCAGGACGATGAGGCCGAATACTACGGCGGCGGAGGCGCCGAGACCCGGCCGCGGAGCCTGGCCCTGGAGGAGAAGGACCCCCGACCCCAACCCCCCGGGCAACAGCCCGGCCAGCAGCCCGCGGCGGGCGGGGCAGGGGGAGCTTTGGACTCGGTGTCGCTTAGCAGCAGCTTGGATAGTGGCATGAGGACCCCGCAGTGCCGGATTTGCTTCCAGGGACCTGAACAGGTCAGTGGGGCAGAAGTGGGGGGGGACTGGTGGGGGGGTTGCAGCGGGCTGAGTGTGGGGTGCAGCCGGATATGGGGAAGACCCCCCTGCCCCTGGCACCATGGCCTAGTGGTGGGGGTGCCCAGGTACCGACCTGGTGGTGGGATGCCAGGGGATCTGGGTACCAGGGAGGAGGGTGAGCAAACCCAGGTGTAGCCCAGGGACTGGGAGCCTGTGGCCTGCCAGATTTTGCTGGACTTCCATCATCCCTTGAGTCCAACAGCATCAGAGAGGCCACAGGTTCCCCACCTCAGGTGTGGCCTGTATTGCTTACCTGGCCTTTAAAAACGGGCATGGTTTCAGACGATCTGGGCTCAGATGAAAAACACGCACACACACTTATACAAGGCCAAGATGGGCCAAGGGTGTTGGTTGGCACCTCATCAACGAAGTTCCCAAAGTGTGGATCAGATTCTTCACTTATGAAGTGGCTGTCAAGGCTGCAGATGATCTGGGTATGAGAGACACTGACCCAACGGAGGAGGATGGTCTGGCCAGTGGGTGGGCCAGACCATTGACTTGTGACTTAGCTCCCAGGATGCCAGGTGATTTGATATATAGGAGCACAGACTGGGGTGTGTGCTGTGAGGTTCATATGGGAGAGACGTAGTGATGCTACAATAACGTTGGCCAAGTTGGTGGCATTACAGTGGTACCTCGGGTTACAGACGCTTCAGGTTACAGACTCCACTAACCCAGAAATAGTACCTCAGGTTAAGAACTTTGCTTCAGGATGAGAACAGAAATCGCGCGGCGGGAGGCCCCATTGGCTAAAGTGGTACCTCAGGTTAAGAACAGTTTCAGGTTAAGAACAGAGCTCCAGAACGAATTAAGTTCTTAACCCGAGGTACCACTGTACACCCTTTTAGGAAACGTTGTACATCAGGAAGGGGGACCAGATGTGGAGTCCAGCTCCCATCAGCCCCAGATTATTGGAGTTGTAGTGCAACAACATCTGGAGGACCACAGCTTCCCTTCGCTTGTTGTATGCCCAGGTGACTATGGTTCTTGGGTACTGGGTATACGGGGAAATAGCATACATGTAGAGCAAGGTTTCCCAAACTGCTATTTCCAGCTGCTGTTGGACTACAACTCCCATCATCCCCAGCTAGCAGGACCAGTGGTCAAGGATGATGAGAATTGTAGTCCCAAGAACAGCTGGAGACCCAAAGTTTTGGGAACCTGGGCTCGCTTGAGCTGAGACATGATCGCCTGCCTGTCCTCATGGTCATATAGGTAGCTAGCAGTCTGTGGGAGGGCGTCACCTGTAGATATGGGTTGCATTGGCATTTGGGGACTGGAGAGTGCTTTGAAACTATAAACAAGGCCCCTCCTTGCATGGACCAAAAGGTGTGTGGTGTTTGGGATGCTTGGAAAGGTTGCATTTCTCTAAGCAGGGAGGATCAGAGCTGGAATCTGCCATCCTTAGCACGCTTACCAAGGAGTAATGCCCACTGAGCATACATAGTGAGATTTGGAGTAAACATGCAGAGGATCGCAACACGAATCCCTTTTACTTGCATGGACAATGCGCCCTGTTTTCTTATCTCCAGGAATTTCTCCTCCCTCCTCCCCCAAAACAGCTGCCTTAAGGAGCGCAGAGAGATGGTTTTCTACGCTGTAAGACAAAGAAGGAGGCTTCTTCTTTGAATAGTGCAAAGGCGGAGGGGTGGCTGGGGCGGGGGGGGGGGAGAGAGAGCTGTTTCAAGAAGACAAGAAGACTGTAATTAGCTGCTGGAACAGTGTATGATGGAGAATTTTGGAATTCCGGCAGACAGCAAGCGGCAGGGGTGTTTAAAAGCTGAACCTGGGAAGAAGACCACACCTCCAGGAATAGTCTGGTTGGCTCGGAGACATGCCTCCGATTGATCTCTGTTGCCACCTCTTGCAGCAAAGAGGTGTTTTCTATTTCAGACATTTCAGCAATGGTCACACCAGCGGCCTGGGCTGAAGCTTTTGAAACGCACACAGAGGAGGAGAGCCCCAGTTTGCAAAGGGGGACTGACTGTGTGTGCGTCTCTGTGTCTTTCTCTCCCTCCCTCCCTCCCCCCCCCCGCTGTTGTGCATGAGAAACCGTACTGTAGACAATGGGAGCATCTTCCTAAGGGTCTCAATGCCCTAGTTAAGAGGAGCTAGAATGTAGGAAGTTGACATAGCTTGTAGCATTTTCTGGAGGATAAAAGGAAGGTGGCCATTGTTTACCTTTGAAATCCTTGGGGATGCTGGAAGATGTGTGAGGCAGGGCCCTATCCTTACTCTGGGCTGCTTCATCCTTCCCTCATGGGAACTCATTTAAATACAGACAGAAACTGGAGTGAAGATTAATTTTGTGTGTGTGTGGTAGAACCCGTAATTAATCATGTTCTCAGAGATCAGGCAGCCACAGTATTTAATATAGACAATTCCCCCATGCGGGTTGTCTAGGACAAGGAAGGGTGTATTCAGAATGTGCTCGCACTGCTGCACTTGGAGAAGTTTGGTCTGGGGAGTCTTGTCTCAAGCTTTTGATGCCAGAGCTTGCAGGTGAAAGCCTTTTTTGGCAAGGTGGGGGGGCAGAGGTGAGCAGCTTTGCGCACAGTAAGTAGAGAACAGTCATGTTGGGGGAAGTGTCATGTTTATGAAGGGCCCTGGAGGAAAACACCATACTAGTGGCAACATTGAAGGTTATACTGGGGGAATTCGGTCACTTTTAGGAATGGTTTAAAAAGGTTGCGGAGCCCAATAGAATTGCACCTTTTCAAAAGTTAACCTGGAATGACCAGCACTCTGTTTCCATGCTTGTGATTGCTGTTATAGCTCAGAATCACTTTGAAAGAGTTGATTTATGTGCATGTGAGACTAGTGCGACGTGGGTGGTGCTGTGAGTTAAACCACAGAGCCTAGGACTTGCCAATCAGAAGGTCAGCGGTTCGAATCCCCACGACAGGGTGAGCTCCCGATGCTCGGTCCCTGCTCCTGCCAACCTAGCAGTTTGAAAGCACATCAAAGTGCAAGTAGATAAATAGGTACCACTCCAGCGAGAAGGTAAACGGCGTTTCCGTGTGCTGCTCTGGTTCACCAGAAGTGGCTTAAGCATGCTGGCCACATGACCTGGAAGCTGTATGCCGGCTCACTCGGCTAATAAGGCGAGATGAGCGTCGCAACCCTAGAGTCGGTCACGACTGGACCTAATGGTCAGGGGTCCCTTTACCTTTACCTTTAAGACTAGATGAGGCTGTTGGTTCATCTTCACCCAGTGCTGTCTCCTCAGACTGGCAGTGGCTGCCCAGGATCTCAGGTAGGAGTCTTACCTGTCCCTTGCTACCTGATCATTTTCAGTGGAGATGACCTGGAGCAAAGCTTATGCTCATCCACTTAGCATAGCCCCCTCAAAAATAGGAAAGTTGAAGTGTGTCAAGGAGTTTCTCATCTGTGTTAAGTGGCATGTGTGTGTGTTTGTGTACAAGAGAGGAAGATGAAGCCCCGTAGGCGAAGAGTTTGGTGGTGTGAGCTGGAAAGAGGCAGCTGAACCTTCCGTGGATGGGTTGTTTATAATTCTCAGCTGAGATGAAGGTACAGGGAGAAGTTGGGAGTGTCTGTAGCCCTTTCAGAAAATCCATTTTCAGATCCCCCACCTTACATACCTTTGAGGAAAGGAGTCTGTTGTTCAAAGGATGGACACTTTGTTTGCGTCCATCATTATACTGAATGATTGTGAACGAAGGAAACCCAGGTGGCTGTGCTGGTGTGTCCGTGTCCAGTATGGTTGGTTTTATGTTTCTGTGGCTCTACAAACACGACTGTTCTAATTTGAAGGGCAGGAATAATAATTATACATTTCCCTTTGTCTGTACATTCAGATTTGGAAAATACTTGAAGATTTCCGCATCTGTGTATGCGCTTGTGAAGAAGCTCCTGTGTTTATCTGTGCTCACTTCCTGCATTGATAGCTGTGTGTGTGTGTGTGTGTGTGTGTGTGTGTGTGTGTAGTTGAATTCACATTTCCAAATATATATATGTGTGTGCATATTTCACACTTAGTGCATTAGTAAAAATGGGCCTGATTTGGGGGTGGAAGAAGAGTCTAGATGTGGAGAATTTCTATGAGTATATGCACATATACAGTCAATTGGCTTTTGTTCTGTATCCATATAATCACACCTCCATGTGGCCATTTATTAGCATGAATGTGCACTTATTGTAAATGATGTGAGTTCCGTTTTCTTTTGCTCTTGGCCTGCCATGACCTGGATGATGTCTCTGCGGCTTAATTTGAGCCAGGATTCGCTGGCATTTAGCCCCTGGGACCTGTTAGTAGTGCCAAGTCCCAGCCCTTTCAAAGTAATGAAATAATACATGGTCAGCTGAAGACATTTTGGTGACTGTAGACAAGAACCAGGTGGCACCCCGCCCTCCAATAATTAACTTGAGGTGGAACCCAGTTAGCACCCTTGTGCAGTTCCCTTTGTTTCAGTGGAGCTTGTGCAGGAGAACTTCCCTGTTGGCACGTAATACACTAGCATCTGCTCTGCCTCCCTTACAGCCTCAACCTGTGTCTCTTTTTACTCTCTAGTAAGCCCCACTGTATTCAGTTGGGTTCCCACCCCAGTAAGCATGCATAGCATAACAGGCTTCGGACTTGACACTTGTTACTATTGGGGGCTTTCATCCCATTGCAAAAAAGCAGGTGTGGGAGCCTCCAGTTTGGCTTGTCTCCTCCGCACAAGCCCTGTAACAGCTCTTTATTTTAAGCGCATCATCCATGCCAGGGCTAACACATGTGAGATCTAGTTTGGCCCTTAATGGCATTCAGTCTTGTCTCTCCATGCCTTAGGGTGGTGCCTACTGGGGCCGCTTCACATACTGCAGGGGTCAGCAGACTTTTTCAGCAGGGGGCCGGTCCACTGTCCCTCAGACCTTGTGGGGGGCCAGACTATATTTTGGAAGAAAAAAATAATGGACAAATTCCTATGCCCCACAAATAACCCAGAGATGCATTTTAAATAAAAGCACACATTCTACTCATGTAAAAACATGCTGATTCCTGGACCGTCCGTGGACCGGATTTAGAAGGTGATTGGGCCGGATCCAGCCCCCGGGCCTTAGTTTGCCTACCCATGACATATTGCATTGTTTAGATGCATGTTTGTGTACTTATGCATGCAGCTGCAACAAGCAGGTGTTTTGCAAACATGTATATTGTGGAGGCATGCTAGTCGGACCTGCGATGGGCTGCAGGCTCCCTGGTGAGTGCACACTCAGTGACCGACCTAGGTTTCCCTCTGCATAATGTATGAAAAAGCACTCCGCTTAACAATGAGGATAAATTAAAGGTTGAAAGGCCTGCCCTGAACTATCGAATTGACTGTGATTGGCTCAGGACAGCAGCCTGAAATAGGAAAGTGTTGCTGGCTTCATGGGAGGGCCAGAAGGAGAGTAGGTAAAGGTAAAGGACCCCTGACAGTTAAGTCCAGTCATGAATGACACTGGGGTTGCGGTGCTCATCTCGCTTTACTGGCCAAGGGAGCTGACGTTTGTCCGCAGACAGTTTTTCCGGGTCATGTGGCCAGCATGACTAAGCCGCTTCAGAGCAACGCCATTTACCTTTCCGCCGGAGTGGTACCTATTTATCTACTTGCGCTTTGACATGCTTTCGAACTGCTAGGTTGGCAGGAGCTGGGACCGAGCAATGGGAGCTCACCCTGTCGCAGGGATTCGAACCGCCAACCTTCTGATCGGCAAGCTCTAGGCTCAGTGGTTTAGACCACAGCGCCACCCGCGTCCCTAAGTTTTGTATAGCATCTGATTATTTAGGAATATTATGAATGAATTAGGGACTGTTTAGCAACTGCTGCCTGGGGCTGATAGGATCTGGAATCCAACAAGATCTGGAGTCCACAGGCTCTCCATTCCTGCCCTAAGGCTCGGATTGGGAATCTTCAGGGTTTTGCACAACTATCCCACATAGCAAACCACTCTCAGTCTGCAGGTAAGAGGGTTCTCCGGATAATGAAATAGTTCTGTGCCGTGTTGTGACCTGCCTACTCTCACTTGCCATTGGTTCTTTCACCTGAAAGGACTATAAAATGTTCTGGGTCAGGCAGGCCTTAGTGACAGTAGTTTCCACTGTGCCTATCCAGCTGCAAGATCTAATGTCTGCCACCTTAGAATCATTTAATCATAGATCTGGAAGGGACCAGAAGGATCATCTAGGTCAGCTCTCTGCAATGCAGGAATCTTTTGTCCAAAGTGGGGCTCAGACCCACAGCACTGCGATTAAGAGTCTCATGTTCTACCAAATGAGCAGCTCTGAGCTATTTGACATTATCCTGCAGTAGTTAAGGTCTGAATGATTTGAACCCATGTCTCCCAGCTTGGCCTCGGGAAGTGTTGTTTTCTTCAGGCCCCTCACTTTGAGTCGGAAGAGTTTTGGAGAAGAGCGACAAGAACGATTAGAGGAACAAACAATTTCCCTCGCGAGGAAAGATTAAATGTGAATATGTTGTGTCTGAGAGAGGATGCGTAAGAGCATTTTCTACAGATAGATCAAAAGGGGCAAGAAAGCTGTGAGTACAAGATATAACACACCCCAAAATGGATAGCAAATAGATTTAGATCATAAATCCAGCCCTCTAAGCATGCCTGACTGGATTATGGGTTTAGGCTAGAAATCAGAACCATGAATCGCTGCAAACCATGATGGCAACAAGGAACATCATTGGATCCATTTATTTATTTATTGCACTTGTATTCTGCACTTTTGCAGAAAGGTCTAGGAAACATATAGGCATGTAGACCAAGACCACATCCTTGTTCTGGTGGCTAACCCCAAGTGTGGGGACTCAGTGGTTGTCGGTCATGCTTGCTGGGGATGATGGGTGTTGTAGTTCAGGGACAAAGATTTCCCACACCTGGGCTACCCGTTACCAATATAGAGTCGACTGTCATTTTCCTCCTAACTCATCAGCCTCACATATAAACAGAGATTCCAGCTGGGCCTTGGAAGTCTGGATTTAGTGTCTGATGTTTTCTTCTGTAGTGCATATAGAAGAGAAACGTCTCTCTGGAATGCAACAAAAAGCCAACTTTCAGGACTCATGGGCTCTGCTTTTTGGAAGTAGGGATGGGTTGAAACAATGTTTTGGATGTTTGGGTGACAGAATCGAATCTTCAGAGTGCCAAGCAGTTAGGTGGGAGATGTCAGCAAGCTTTCTACTGCTGCCATTTTGCAGAGCCAATTAGACACCGAGCAACTTAATGCCTACAGATACTTCTCGATAGTGGTAATTAGTGTATGGAATTTACTGTCACATGACAAGCAAACCATGATCTGTAGTCGGGGCTTGTTGCAGTGAAAGAAACCACAAGTTTGGACACATAGCTGTCAACTTTTCCCTTTTCTTGCGAGGAATCCTATTCGGAATAAGGGAATTTCCCTGAAAAAAAAGGGAAACATTGACAGCTATGGTTTGGACAGGACAGTTAGTCAAGGACTGTGGTTTGCTTCCTCTGTGCACTCGAGGGATGGAGCAGAGTTGCCCAGGTTGCCGTCTTCAATCATGACCTGTTGCTTTACTGTGATGCACAAATTATTGGTAAGGAATATTAAGATGCTTCCACCGCAGACTGAAGGCTGAAATGGAAGTAACCTTCTATGCTGGTAATTCGGGGCCTCTTTAATAGGTGGGATCCCAGTTTCGGAATGCTCTCCCTAAGGAAACTCGCCTGGTGCCTGCATTGCTATCTTTGCAGCATCAAGTTAAGACTTGTTGGTTGTTGTCCAGGCCTTCTACAATCTGCCTTTAAGTCCCTTTGGTGTGGTTGGTGGTTTTAGTGTCTGGTGGCTTTTTTTAGTTTTGCGCTGTTCATCATATGTTGTGTTGCTGCTGCTGCTGTTGGTTTTTTAATGTGGTTGCTTCTCAAGTTTATTGTGCTTTTATGGAAGTATGGCTTTATGGTTACATTTTTATTCTGCTTTTTTTGGGGGGGGGGTCGATATACAATGCCTAAGGGATTCGTTTTACAACGAATAAATAAAAAATGTAAAAGCTCACACGATGCTATGCTTTCCTTTTCAAACACTGTTGAAATATTTAAATGTTTACGTTATCCAACTCGCACAAGTGTGCACCCATCATTCCATCCTCCCAATTGCTTTGCAGTTTTTTAAATTAATATTATTTCATGCAGGCTACTCAAATAACTTTTTTCTGCTGTTTGAGGCTTGTTGGCGGAGGGTAGGACTTGGATCTAGGCATTTTGGCCCAGCCGGCGATGTGCAGAGCAGCTGTGTGGCCAAAGGGAGGCCTTTTCCTCCGTTCACCGGCTTCCATAGGCTACAGTCCCCAGAAGCTTTGCAGGGAGTGGCATCCAGCGGAGGAATGAGTCATTGGTGAGGCACAATGCACACTGAGATGTCACTTTAATTGTAGGCTTGACTTACCATCCTGGCTTCGGGGCAGCAGGCAAAACGTTTTCCATCCCACGCAGAGCTGCCCCTGTGGGAGGTTTGGCTAGCCAATCAGCAGGCAAGGCTAAAGCGGAATCAGTGTACATTCTGGCTGCCTGGGTTCCACCTCGGAAAAAGGAGGCCATGCCTTTGAGCATGTGCAGAGTGCCATGTAACCAGCACCCGCATTTCTGGGATGCCGCCAGTGGAGTAGAGCAATATTAGAAACTGTTTTGTTGTTGCTGTTGTTGTTTAGTCATGTCCGACTCTTCATGACCCCATGGACCAGAGCACGCCAGGCACTCCTGTCTTCCACTGCCTCCCGCAGCTTGGTCAAACTCATGCTGGTAGCTTCGAGAACACTATCCAACCATCTCGTCCTCTGTCATCCCCTTCTCCTTGTGCCTTCCATCTTTCCCAACATCAGGGTCTTTTCCAGGGAGTCTTCTCTTCTCATGAGGTGGCCAAAGTATTGGAGCCTCAGCTTCAGGATCTGTCCTTCCAGTGAGCGCTCAGGGCTGATTTCCTTCAGAATGGAGAGGTTTGATCTTCTTGCAGTCCATGGGACTCTCAAGAGTCTCCTCCAGCATCAGAATTCAAAAGCATCAATTCTTCGGCGATCAGCCTTCTTTATGGTCCAGCTCTCACTTCCATACATCACTACTGGGAAAACCATAGCTTTTACTATACGGACCTTTGTTGGCAAGGTGATGTCTCTACTTTTTAAGATGATGAAAGATTAGCCCTTGAGGAATCCAGACGAGGGTTTTAAGGCTCTCTCTGTCCCATCGTTCTGATGTCACTTCCTGCTTTGCATTGCCAGAGCCCACAATTTCATTGCTTATGGGGAAGACCTATGCATTCACCTTTTCCTCCTGGAGCAGTCCTGGCTGAACTTGTTCTGCAAGCTGGCAGTGCTGAGCAACTGAGTTAGGGGACGCCTGGAGGCAAGTGTTAATTGAGGGAATATTAATAATGATGAAATGAATACATATTAATGTCCCACTGCCACTCCAAAGGCTTTTGCCCAACCTGGAGTTGAATGTATTAAATTTTATTTTTATTTTTAATAATTCATGTCCCACATTCCTTTCATCAGGAAGTGGCTCACAATATTTTTTCCAAAAAATAAAAAATCAATAAAACATTGTGCAACAATAAATACAAAATCTTTTTCCAGCATTCAAGCCCAAGAAGTGCTTACAAAAGGATCAATGGACCAATGCGCTTATTTCCATAGTTTTGTTGTGAAGCTGAGTACCACAGTGTCTCAGGGTAAATACTGAGAAGATGTGCAATGTCAATTCTCCTTCCTCTTCCTGTATATTCATAACATCACTATGCCTGCAAATGATTAGCTCAAATTATGCATTGGTGTATTTGGTATTTGTGTATTTGGGAAAAGGATGTAGCTCGGTGGTACAAGATTCTGGGTCCAAGCTTCCCTGGACCCAGGGAAGAATTACCCATGTCTGAAACCCTGGAGAGCCACAGCTGATCAGTGTAGACAGTACCGAATGCAATGGCAGCTTCCCATGTCCCTAGCCATCTTGGGATGAGACGTGGCTCTTTCAGCCAGGAAGTGGATTTTTATCCAGATGGTGGCGTAGAAATAAGTGGTCGCAAAGGGGCAGCAGCAGGGAAAATAAAAACCCATTCCCAGGGAGGGTTGAAACCCAGTTAATCCACAAGCCAGTGGAATATTTGGATTTTAGGCCAAGCAGTCAGGTGACAGGGACGTGGGTGACGCTGTGGGTTAAACCACAGAGCCTAGGACTTGCCGATCAGAAGGTTGGCGGTTCGAATCCCCGCAACGGGGTGAGCTCCCATTGCTTGGTCCCAGCTCCTGCTAACCTAGCAGTTCAGAAAGCACAAAGTGCAAGTAGATAAATAGGTACCGCTCCGGCGGGAAGGTAAACAATGTTTCCGTGCACTGCTCTGGTTCACCAGAAGCGGCTTAGTCATTCTGGCTGTACGCCAGCTCCCTTGGCCAGTAAAGTGAGATGAGCGCCGCAACTGGACCTAACAGTCAGGGGTCCCTTTACCTTACCTAGTCAAGTGGCACTCTGGCAGCTTAAATCCAAATCTTCTGTTTTATTTTCTTTTAGTCCAGTGGCTGGTAATTCCAGACCCTCCAAGTGTCCCTGTTTTCCAGGGGCGCCCCTGATTTAGAGAAGCTGTCCCGGTGTCTGATTTGATCCTGGAATGTCCCACTTTTCCTTAGGATGTCCTTATTTCCACTGGAGAAATGTTGGAGGGTATGGAGTTATCTGCCCCCAAGCCGTCTGAAGATAATCTTGTATAGGGAAGTTTTTCAATGTTTTATTATGTTTTTATATATGTTGGTAGCTGCCCAGAGTGGCTGGGGCAACCTAGTAAGACGGGTGGGGTATAAATAGTAAAATTATCATTGTGGAATGGGACATCCCTATTTTCATCAGAGAGATGTTGGAGGGTATGTCATTCCGTTTGCAGATCGAAAGACAATTGGGGGTGGATGTTGTGGGCAAAAAGTCAGAATTGCCTTAAGAACAGGGCTCCGAAAACTTCTTGGCTTTTCCTCTCCAGAGAACCAAAATGGCCGACCCACAGCTTCTACTGTTGCTTGGAGGACATAACTACAACCTCTGCATGAGGGCTTGCTTTACTACCGTTTAACATGTATTTAGTGCCAACAGTTTGCCAGAAGTTGTACAGAACATTGAAGTGACAGTTCTTTGCCTGAGGGACTGACAAGCCTTAAAGTTGTATGCATACCGCTACTCAAAGTCTTGGTGAGGAGTTGCTGTGGAGTGGTCCAAAAACAGTGGTCTGATTCTGCGCTGTCACTATGGTGTAGTTGCTGTTGAAAAAGCACACAACAGGGGGAGAGGGAACCTTCAGCATCTGCGGCTAACCTGCCCCACAGCCCCACATTATTGCTGTGCTGCGGTTGTCGTCCAACCTGTATCAGTACGATGGGGGAGTGGGCAGTGTTAGAAACTCAGATCTATAAGGTAGGCACTAAATGGCTCCTTAAACTAAAGGTAAAGGGACCCCTGACCATTAGGTCCAGTCGTGACCAACTCTGGGGTTGCGGCGCTCATCTCGCTTTACTGGCCGAGGGAGCCGGCGTACAGCTTCCAGGTCATGTGGCCAGAATGACTAAGCCCCTTCTGGCGAACCAGAGCAGTGCACGGAAACACCGTTTACCTTCCCGCAGGAGCGGTACCTATTTATCTACTTGCACTTTGACGTGTTTTCAAACTGCTAGGTTGGCAGGAGCAGGGACCAAGGCACCGGAGCTCATACTGTCACGGGGATTCGAACCGCCGACCTTCTGATCAGCAAGCCCTAGGTTCTGTGGTTTAACCCACAGCGCCACCCGTGTCTCCCAAATGGAATGTCTAGCTGCCATTTTGGGGCAAGACAGCTCTAAGGTCTGATTTTTCAAATGATGGGTGTGATTATCAGTTAAACATCTGGCTGGTTCAGATGACAACCTTTGAGCTAGGTTAAGAACTTTGAGAACTTAAAGAAGAAAAGTCAATTTATCCAGGGACCGTCTGTATATCTATTGGCCTATTCCGACCTCTTTTTCTTAATGGTGACACAGTCAAGCCATTCATAACATAAGAATATTCTTCACAACTGTGAGCAGGGCAGTGGGGTGGGGTGAGTGAAGACAAGCTACGGCCATTGCTCCTGCTCAGGCTGCACAGAAAAAAGCATCTATTTCAGCAGCCAAATATAGGTGGCATTGGTTGTCTTCCTGTTGCTGTTGTGAAACAGTTGAGAGATGGAAACCCTTGCAAATCTACTGCAAATCGCTGGTAGTTCCTGATCAACTTTCTCACACCCCACACACCCAAAGCACAGTGCTCGCTTAAAGAATGCCACAGAACTCTGTGCCATCCTAGGGAGAACGGTGTTTATTTGTTCTGCAGTTACACCATTCAAGTGGAAAACTGGCTTGCATCGACGAGAGTCAACAGAAGCTTTGCAGACAATAGACTCATTGCAGGGAATGAGTCATTTTGCTGGGCGCAGATTTCAGCATCCTGAGAACTTATTTTTTAAATGTCCCTGGGTCTTAAAGCTGTGCCTTAGAAGTCTGGGTGCAGAGTGATTTTTTTATTTACTGTATTGTTTCTACATTTAATTAATTAATGGCCTTGGCAGTGCTGTGTGCACGTGTTTGTGTGTTTGTGCAACGCCAAGTGAAATTTCAGAAGCCAGAAGAGGAACCGGGCAGGATTTCAAGCAGTCAGGGCATGTGGGCCACAGATAACTTTTTGATCCTCCTCTTCTCTGCAAGAGAAGCAAAACGAAAGGAAGGAAAATAGGCATTCCTGTGCCTCTGAATCCATACATGGCAATTTCCCCTCCTGCCATGACTGACACCCTGCCCAGTGCCCAAATTGCTCTGGTGTTCCTGCTGTTGGCAGTGTGGTTGTTGTCACATCTGGAGAGAGCTTTAGTAGCATGGGAAAATGGCGTCTTGTTGGGGGCGTTAATTCATGGAGTTGACGAGCCATCATGGCAGTTTTGAACTGGGACTGAGCACAGCAAAGCTACCTTAGATCTTGCATGTGGCTCAGGTTCCTGAGCCCTCTTCAGTTATGCAGGAAGCATGCAACTTTTATGCCTGAGATTGGCAGAGAGGGCTGGCTTTTATTATTGTAACTCGCTCTATGTGGGGCTGCCCTTGAGACTGACCCAGAAACTCCAGCGGGTGCAGAATGCCGCAGCAAGACTCCTTACGGAGTCTTTGCTGCGAGATCACATTCACCTGGTGCTATACCAACTGCATTGGCTCCCGGTGGAGTACAGGATCAGGTTCAAGGTGCTGGTTTTAACCTTTAAAGCCCTATATGGTCTAGGAGCCTCGTACCTACGGGACCGCCTCTCCTGGAGGACCTTACGGTCTTCAAACAAAAACATCTTGGAGGTCCTGGGCCACAGGGAGGTTAGGCTGGCCTCGACCAGAGCCTTTTTGGTCGTGGCCCCGATCTGGTGGAACACTCTGTCACAAGAGACTAGGGCCCTGCGGGACTTGACATCTTTCCGCAGGGCCTGCAAGACAGAGCTGTTCCACCAGGCCGTTGGCCTGGGCACAGCCTAATTCCCTCCTTTGGCAATCTTCACAGAACTCTAGCTCAATGGTTGCCATCAATTTGATTTGAATTAATTTTATAATGAAATGATTTTAGAATGTTGTATTATTTTATTGTTGTTAGCTGCCCTGAGCCCGGCTTTGGCTGGGGAGGGCGGGATATAAATAAAATTTTTTATTATTATTATTATTATTATTATTATTATTATTATTATTTTATTTTAGTTGGCGCAAACTGCATAGCTGCCGAGATCCAGCACCTCAAAAGGGTGCACTAATACCAATCCATGTCTAGCTGCCATCAAGACACCCCAAACACCAGAATTGGCAAGAGGACCCATTGGTGGGTTTGGGCTCCCTTCTGCGGGTGGGCGCTTCTGCTCTGTAGCTGCTCTTTGGAAGCAGCTAGGCATGCCAGCAAGTGATGGCGGTGTTGTAAAAAAATAAAAATGGGGTTCACTTTTGCAGCCCAGCTCCCCAAAGGACTCTGAGTCCCCTAAGTCCATGACTGGTCAGGGGACAATGGCTGGAGGCAGGAACCAGTAGAAGGAAAGCAAGGAATATATTAATTTTCCTGTTGCAATAGAGACCCCACCCCCACCCTTTGCGAGGAGGTGAGGACCCAGAACAAAGGTGTTCAAGAACCTTCAAAAACTTTTGAAATTGCCCAGCCCCTTAGCCGAGATCACTGAAAAAGCGTCATACATGTTTCACAGAAAGAGGCGGTCTACAACAGAAATTTGAGAGTGTGGCTTGTCTCCTGTTTGTCAAGATAATGCTTGCTGACTGAAAATTACCTGGACGTTCCAGGTAAATGCCTTAGTTCTTGAATCCAGGTCACAGACCTACCCGATTCATACACAAAATATGCCTTTAAGACAGGAATTGAAGGATTTGTAAACGGAAGAATGATTGGGAAAGGTTTCCCCGAGAGATTTCCTTCTGCAGAGGGAATATTTAAGAGTCATTTGGAGAGCCAAGATAGCATTTGGGATTGTTCTGTGTGCTAAAATAAAGTGTGATTTTCTCAGGGAACTTTTCCTAAATTCTGAAGGGTTGTTTTTCTGCTATGTGTCTGCACCCTAAAATTTTATAACAGTGGCAGGGAGCAGCCTCTGCTTGCTGTCCCACCCTTTCTTTCTTGGCCTGATCCTAGCCACCCTATTGCCCAGGGAGTGAGAGTGGTATCGCTTAAGTGGGTGCAGAAAGGAGGGCCTTTACTGAGCCAACTTGGAGAGGCAAGGGATGGAAATTGGTACCTTCCCCATGCAAATCAGATTCTCCAGAGCTTCATCAGCAGTCTAGATAGGCCTTATAGATCAAGCTCCTTTTCACCCTACGTGTGGCGGCAACAGCAGCAGGTAGTTTGAGGTGAGGAGCGGAACTGAACAGAGCCAGCAGGTCTATGCGCCATGCTGCGAGCCCCTGAAATGTTTCCACTGTTGCCTCCCACATCCCATGTGCTATCGGCAGCCCTGCAGCTCTGCGGGTGAGTTTTGTGTGCGCGAGAGAGTGAGAGAGAGAGTGTGTGCGCGCAAGTGAGTGTAAGCAAGGCAGCAGCAAAGGGAATTAGCCAGCCGTGAAATTGCCGATTACAATAGCCGGCCGAGCCAATGGTATGTTCCTGGCCTGAGCTGGCAGATGAGTCCCCAGCACACCTTTTCAGGGAAGAGACACTGTTGCATGCAGTAATGGGATCAGAGGAGGGCTGTGAGGTTTGGGGGCTTCCAGCTCACCAGCGGGAGGAAAGAGGATGAATGCCGTTTGGCACTCGATGGACAGAAGGAGTTGTGTGGGAATGTGCAGGTATGCTGATCTTCAGAAAGAAAGCTAATATGCAGAAGAGCGGTGGAAATGACCCGTAAGAGCTGTGCTGGATCAGACCAAAAGCCCAGCATCTCACAGGGGCAAGCAAGATCGGAGTGCAACTGCCCTCCTGTCCCCTTGCGATAGCTAGAAAACTAGTACAGTGGTACCTTGGTTGTCAAACTTAACCCATTCTGGGAGTCCATTCGACTCCCAGAATGGTTCAAAAACAAAGGCACTCAATCGGAAGCCATGGACGTCCAGCTTCCAAAAAACGTTCGCAAACCGGAACACTCACTTCTGGTTTTGGGGCGCTTGGGAGCCAATTTGTTCGGCAACTAAGCCATTCAACAACCAAGGTACAACTGTATATAGAGACGTACGGGCTCTGGAGGTGACACGTGGCCATCATAGATAGCTGCCACTGATACCCCTTATATTATTTTAATTTAAAATCCTGTTTTTAACTGTCTTTTATGGATAATTTTAATGTCTTACTCTTTTGCCAGCCACTTAGAGGTTTTATTGCAATCAAGCGATCATATACCTTTTGTTAAATAAAGAAATCCTCCATGAATTCAGCTAAGCCCTTTGTAAAGCCGTCTCGGTTGGTGGCCATCAGTACATTTTGAATTCCATAGTTTAACTGTGTGCAGTATGAAGAGGTACTTTTGTCCATCCTGAACCATCTAGCATTCAATGCTTAGCAGAGGGACATAGACACACATTTCTTACCTCCTTCCATTGTAGGAAATGTCAGTTTATTCTTACTGTTTGCTTCCTGTTCTTTACCCAATTACTGATCCAAAAGAGGACCTGTTCTCTTATACCATGACTGCTAAGCCTACTCAGGAGTCTTTGGCAAGAGACTTGCCTTGCAGGGGGTTGGACTAGATGACCCTTTGGTCCCTTCCAGCTTTACAGTGCTATGATAAGGTAAAGGTAAAGGGACCTCCGATCATTAGGTCCAGTCGTGGCCGACTCTGGGGTTGCGGCGCTCATCTCCCTTTATTGGCCGAGGGAGCCGGCATACAGCTTCCGGGTTATGTGGCCAGCATGACTAAGCCGCTTCTGGCGAACCAGAGCAGCGCATGGAAACGCCGTTTACCTTTTCGCCGGAGTGGTACCTATTTATCTACTTGCACTTTGATGTGCTTTTGAGCTGCTAGGTTGGCAGGAGCTGGGACCGAGCAACGGGAGCTCACCACATCGTGGGGATTCAAACCGCCGACCTTCTGATCGGCAAGTCCTAGGCTCTGTGGTTTAACCCACAGCTCCACCCGTGTTCCTCAATACTATGATACTATGACTTTATTGAAAGCTTACTGAAAGTCTTGAGTACACAGGGGCTACTGTATTCACACACCTTCCTCCCACCCACATTTGACACTCTGAAAGAACTTTAAAAGGCTAGCTGGGGTGTTTTCAGAGGGGGGCTTAATATTATAACTGGTTCATTCAGATATCTCAAACTGGTTGCTGGCGCCAGTTGTTTGTTTTTTAAACTTACTGGATTTCCCCCAGAAAGAGTGAATCTGGATTAAATGAAGGGGTGGGGGTTAGGGACAGGAATAGGGACTGTCATTTTGATGCTAATGACATGGTGTGGCTACTCCAAGAACTTGGCATGCATGAGGAACACTCATCCCACAATAAATATCCACCTAGAAGCACCTTAAAGTCTTACCCTTGCAGAAGCCATGCTGGTTCTGCTCAGCAAGACTTGTTCTTCTATACACCCGGCAATTCTACCTTTAATAATGCTTCTACCATGCTTCCTCGAACTAACCTGAAATTTCCCTCCATCCCTTTTTCACAATTGGTGTTATGTTAATCATTTCCCTGTCCTTGGTTATGGAGATTGTTCTTCGGGACAAGTTATACCTTTCTGTTAAAAGATCAGCAATTTCACTTATTTTATGAACATACAGAGCTAGCGATTTGTCCTTTTTAAACTTGTCAATGGGACGCGGGTGGTGCTGTGGGTTAAACCACGGAGCCTAGGACTTGCCAATCAGAAGGTCAGCGGTTCGAATCCCCGCGACGGGGTGAGCTCCCGTTGCTCGGTCCCTGCTCCTGCCAACCTAGCAGTTTGAAAGCATGTCAAAGTGCAAGTAGATAAATAGGTACCGCTCCAGCGGGAAGGTAAACGGCATTTCCGGGTGCTGCTCTGGTTCACCAGAGGTGGCTTAGTCATGCTGGCCACATGACCCGGAAGCTGTACGCCGGCTCCCACGGCCAATAAAGCGAGATGAGCGCCGCAACCCCAGAGTCGGTCACGACTGGACCTAATGGTTAAGGGTCCCTTTACCTTTTAAACTTGTCAATAAGACCTCAAACTTGTCTCTTGTCACCACTGTTTATCTCAGTTCCTCTGACTCCTTACCTATGAAACTTAGTTCAGGCATCAGAATCTGCCCTACTTCTTCCACAGTGGAAACAGATGCAGAGAATTTGTTCTGCTTCTCTGCATTCTCCTTTTTCTAATACCCAGTATTTTTCCTGTAGTGTGAAACAGACCCCATTATACCAGAAGGTCCTACGTCATCTAAAATCAAGAGAAGCCAAGCAATGTGGTTATCACATGGTAATAATCATACAGCGGAGAATTGATTTAGATGAACAATTGATGGCCCTTTCGTATTGTAATGAATGCATCACAGACTAACATTTTCCCCATCGACAGCCACTGCCTGCTGATTACATGGCTGTTGTTGTTATTTTAAAGCTCAGATCCATATATGTTTGGGGGAAAGGGAGAAATCTTTATTTCCTGTTCCCTATGGCCTGGTTAGAACTAATTGAAAAGCGAGTGTTCTGTGAAATAGTACTTCTCACGCTGAAGATCTGAATTTGCTGTTGTGAGTCAAGTTAACCGCCCTTTCCTTACATTTGGCCTGGCCTGGTCATTGATCGCAGGCAGTGGATAGTAATAGCTGACCGGAGAATTATATGAAATTGATACACAGGTGGTATTTAACTCCGAGTAGGTTGGCTAAGATGTACAGAGCAGAATCAGATATGTGTTGGAAATGTAAAGAAATGAAGGGAACGTTTTTCCGTATATTGTTGGCCTTGTAAAAAGGTAAAAGAATATTGGGAAATGATCTATAATGAGTTGAATTTTTTAAAAAATACCTTTCCCCAAAAGACTGGAGTCCTTTTTGTTGGGAATACTCCCAACTGAAATCTCTTAAGTGTCAACAAAATTTATGCAACAACGGCGGCCCGAGTTTTGTTAGCCCCAAAATGGAAAGTGAGGGAGGTCCCAGGCAAAGAGGACTGTCAACTTAAGAAGGCAGAATATGCAGATCTTGCAGGTTTAACATATAGAATAAAAGAGCAAGAAGAACACACATTGAAAGAAGAGTGGAAAATATTTATTGAGTATATGGAAAATAGCTGGCAGCATTAAGATAAAGTTAACAGTGTAATTAACGCCCGAGTGATGTAAAAGTGGATAACTGACTAATATAGTTATAGCAAAATATGCAGGAATGAAAGATTAAGAAAACGAAACAAGGAAAGAGAAGGGGGGAAGTCGTTGGATATTTAACAGTATGTAAAATGATTATTTTCAGATGTAGAAATGAAAAACGTAATAAAAATTATACATACATATGTGGGTTAAACCACAGAGCCTAGGACTTGCTGATCAGAAGGTTGGCGGTTCGAATCCCTGCAACGGGGTGAGCTCCCGTTGCTCGGTCCCTGCTCCTGCCAACCTAGCAGTTTGAAAGCACGTCAAAGTGCAAGTTTATAAATAGGTACCGCTCTGGCGGGAAGGTAAACGGCGTTTCCGTGCGCTGCTCTGGTTTGCTGGCCACATGACCTGTAAGCTGCCTGTGGACAAAGACTGGCTTCCTCGGCCACTAAAGCAAGATGAGCGCCGCAACCCCAGAGTCATCCGTGACTAGACCTAATGGTCCCTCCCCCTTCCTAAAACAACGGGAGACGTGTCTCTCCTGTGACTTCAGAGCCACAACCCACTCCTTGTGTACGGCTTCCTGCAGCCTTGCTGCCCTTCTCTCTCTCCCCCGCCCCCCCAGTCTCAGTTAATTACACCCTCCAAATGGCCACCCCAGCCTTCTGCTTCCTGCCTTGCTTAAGCATGCCCTGAGCTGCAGCCATGGTTCTGTGGAGAGGGGTGGCTGGGTTGCAAGGAGGGCAGGCAAGCTAAGTGTGCAGCGGATTAAGGAGGAAAGCCAGACCCCCCTCCTGTTTTCCCTTTGTTGGATACAGTGACCCAATTTAGGAACTCTGTCTGTGTCCCCCCCCCCCCCGATCCTCCAATTTGATTCTGCATTGTGCTTCAGTCAACCCCGGCTGTGAGCACAGTGGCACATAGCAGCTGCACCACCTGGGGGTGGGGACGGTCCATTTTTCTCTTTTATAGTCCTTTAAAAAAAATATCTAGCCCTAGAACCTGGGAGGGTGTAGAAATAAGCAATTGCACGGAGGGAGCCCTCTCCCCCCGGGTGTGGGTGTGTGTGTGTGCACTGTTTAAATCACCTAGTGAGAGGAGTCCTTTGTTGCCCATATTCTTTGCTAGATCGCCAGCATCACTTTCTGGCAGCCAAGAGAGCAGCATCCCATGAGATCAAGGCAATAATAATAATATTTTTTTATTTATACTCCGCCCATCTGGCTGGGTTTCCCCAGCCACTCTGGGCGGCTTCCAACAGAACACTAAAATACAATAACCTTTTAAACATTAAAAGCTTCCCTAAACAGGGCTGCCTTCAGATGTCTTCTAAAAGTCTGGTAGTTATTTTTCTCTTTGACATCTGGTGGGAGGGCGTTCCACAGGGCGGGTGCCACTACCAAGAAGGCCCTCTGCCTGGCTCCCTGTAACTTGGCTTCTCATAGCGAGGGAACCGCCAGAAGGCCCTCAGCACTGGACCTCAGTGTCTGGGCAGAACGATGGAGAATGGCTACTCGGTTACCCTGCTGCCCCTTTCCCACTGCTCAGAACAAGACTTGGCTTTATAACATGGTGCGCTCTGCCGTTGGACTCCCAGCTCCCATCATCCCTTGCTGACCGGGGCTGATGGGAGTTGGAGTCCAGCAACATCTGGAAGAGACAGTGTTAGCAGCCCCTGCACAGCATGTTTGCTTTATTTGTGATTAGCAAACACTGAGGATTGAACCATCCCACATATCAGCTGATGTGTGAGGGGTGTGTGTGTGTGTTCATGTTCATCATGCTTTCTGTAGGGATTGGCTGTGCGCTCCAGTTGCCTCTGGGAAACTGGCATGAGCAGCTGAACCAAGCAGGATTGATGGGTTCGATAGTGCTTTCTGCAGGGGTTGGCTGTACCCATTGAACCGAGCCATCAGCTGCCATCTGGATGGTGTCACCTGATTGACAGCTGGGTGCTTTCACAAAAATGGCTGAGCAGGTCAAATTGGAACCCCTTGTAGCCCGAGACTTCGCCATGGGCTGAAGGTTCCCCACCGGCAACAATGAAGAAATTATGTGGGAACGACAGGATCGCATGAAAAGGGCTTGTGGTGGTTTGAAGATGAGTGTCCACATGGCCTGAGCAAAGTTGCAATGCAGACTTAGAATAGGGATCAGTCTCCAGGACAAATGCATTGTGTAGAGCACAAAGCAATAGAAAGCAGGCTCTGTTGAGTAATGGTGATTTTCCTAAGGCTGCTTTGAGCTGGTTCATGTGTTAGGCTTTCTTTGCACAGAACATTGGGAAACGGTGCAAAACTTGCATGTAGAGTGACAGATGTGCCACCCCTTCACAATATCCTTGCCAATGGCCTTCCTAAAACAGTGGCTAAAATTAAGGAGCAAACTTCTATGACGGGTTTCCTTTGGTAAGGAGTTTCCAAGAGAAAGGTACCATTATGGAGAAAGCCCTGGATATCAGGTCCATCCTCTGAGCCTCAGACAACAGGGGCATACACTTGATGAACTTAAGGTGCAAGGAGTGCCCAGGATCCAGACTGGGAATTTGTATTATATTACATGTTGCATTGTGGTAGGCATGATGGGAAGCCACAGCCAACTGTGGTCTAAAACCACTGAGCCTAGGGCTTGCTGATCAGAAGGTCAGTGGTTTGAATCCCCGTGATGGGCTGAGCTCCCGTTGTTCGGTCCCTATTCCTGCCCACCTAGCAGTTCAAAAGCACGTCAAAGTGCAAGTAGATAAATAGGTAATTCTCTGGCGGGAAGGTAAACAGCATTTCCGTGCGCTGCTCTGGTTCGCCAGAAGTGGCTTAGTCATGCTGGCTCCCTCAGCCTGTAAAGCAAGATGAGCGTGCAACCCCAGAATCGTCCGTGACTGGACCTAACGGTCAGGGGTACCTTTACCATTAACTTTACCTGGTATCTATACACAAGAAAAAAGGCTTTGCAGTGCTACCATGCTGTATAGTTTCGTGAGGATTTCATGAAAACTCAATGTGTTTTTTAACCTGTTACTTTCTGGTGTGCTTTGAGCATAGCAGCACCTGCCATGAACCGTCACTCTTAACTCCTTGCACATATACTCATCCCTATTTCCTTTACCTCTTTTTAAATCTTCTCCTGTCTTGTCTCATCTTCCTGCTTAAATGACTGAAAATAGAAGGCTGGATTTTTAATAATTCTGCAGAGGCCCACGACTGTAACAATAGGGACATAATTGAATTATTCAAAGCTGCTTTTCTTCCCAATAGTTTTGTGCCACTCAAAGGTCTGACGTAAACTTTGAAACATTCTTCTAATTTTGCTTATCTTTCTGTTTCATTCTCTTGCTTATTGTTACTGTGCTAGATCAGGGGTGGGGACACTTTTCCTCAGCCTAAGGGCCACATTCCCTTCTAGTGAACCTTTTGAGGGCCACATGGCAGTGGTGGGCAGGGGCAAAAGTAGGTGGGGGGTCACTTAACAGGGCTAGGTGACAGACTGATTATCCTCCAAAACTGATTTGAAGTCCACATCGTGATAATGGTTTCACCATTTTTGACCAGGCAGTAAATCACAAATCATGGTGGGTGGGTTATGCAAAAATCACAATGTGAGGAAAACTGTGAAGCCGGCCAGTTGCCTCTACATAGCTCCATACTTACTTCAGGCATTGTGATAGATCAGCATATCACAATGTTTAAAAGGTAAAGGGACCCCTGACCATTAGGTCCAGTCGTGACCGTCTCTGGGGTTGCAGTGCTCATCTCGCTTTATTGGCCAAGGGAGCCGGGTTTGTCCGCAGACAGCTTCCGGGTCATGTGGCCAGCATGACTAAGCCGCTTCTGGCGAATCAGAGCAGTGCACAGAAACGCTGTTTACCTTCCCGCAGGAGCGGTACCTATTTATCTACTTGCACTTTGACGTGCTTTCGAACTGCTAGGTTGGCAGGAGCAGGGACCGAGCAACGGGAGCGCACCCCGTCGCGGGGATTCGAACCGCTGACCTTCTGATCAGCAAGTCCTAGGCTCTGTGGTTTAACCCACAGCACCACCAGAATGTTTAGCTGGTGATATATCACAATGTTGAAAACCAGATATCGCCCAGCCCTAGTCACTAATGTAATTTTTACCTTTTGTACAGTAGGCTAGTTTTTATACATACACGACCCTCTGTATCCTTCACCCATCAAGCAAGAGTCAACATCAGAATTCGAGGACCTCTTCTGTTAGCTAATGGTGATGGGGGTGCCTCTACAGGGGAAGCAGAACTGTAAAACAATCCCCAGTAAAGTCATCGTTAGAGAGAGATTGGAACTTGGGTCTCCTATATACAAAGCTCACCCTCTGCCCACTTGTCCTCCAAGCTAGGGCCAAACGACACAGATATGGGGAGGGTGCTGTTGTGCTCACATCCTGTTCTTTGTGGCCTTCTGGTCAGCCACCAGGAGAACAGGATGCTGGAATATATGGGCCACTGGCCTGGCCCAGTGTGGCTTTGCCTGTGTTAAACTTGCCACTTAAATTGGAAGAGAAAGCAGCTGTGTGGGGCCCTGGTGTGGGTCCTTCTCTTGCTCTTTATTTGGGCCCAGCGCCAGGTTTTTGCCAAGCCTCACCTTCTGACAGCTATTGGGGGCACATCGTTCTCTTTTTTATATACTGCATATAATTTTTATTACATTTTCTGTTTCACAATTTAGAATACTTGTTTAAACACCCTTAAAATATCAGTGACTTCCCTTCTTCTCTTTCCATGGTTCATTTTGCATATCATAAAATCCCTGCATGTTTTACATAAACTAAACCACTCAGTATTCCATTATTACATCCATCAAAACTTATTTACACTGCTGAATTTCACTTAATGCTGCCCACGTTTTTAAGTGTACACAATTCCCCCCCTTATATTCAATAAACACTTTCCAATCTTCTCTAAACATATGCTCTTCTTGTTCTCTTGTTCTATATGTTAAGTCCGCAAGCAGTGAATATTCCATCAGCTTATGTTGCCATTCTTCTTTAGTTGGAACATCACTCATTTTCCATTTTTGGGCTGGGGAAGGTCATTCTCCATGGAAAGCCAGCCTTGAGCCACATGACTCCCTAGGTCAAGGTAAAGGGACCCCTGACCATTAGGTCCAGTCGTGGCCGACTCTGGGGTTGTGGCGCTCATCTCGCTTTACTGGCTGAGGGAGCCGGCGTACAGCTTCCAGGTCATGTGGCCAGCATGACTAAGCCGCTTCTGGCGAACCAGAGCAGCGCACGGAAACGCCGTTTACCTTCCCACCGGAGTGGTACCTATTTATCTACTAGCACTTTGACGTGCCTTCAAACTGCTAGATTGGCAGGAGCAGGGACCGAGCTCACCCCGTCGCAGGGATTTGAACCGCCAACCTTCTGATCGGCAAGCCCAGGCTCTGTGGTTTAACCCACAGCGCCACTGACATCCCTACATGACTCCCTACCTCCTTTCAATGTCAAAGTGAGCAACTTAAGCCCGCATGTTTAAGGTAATGCCAAGCACCAACGGGCCACTCCATCCAGCTGAGAGCTTGCTCCTAATTTCCTTTACCAATTGACTGATCCAGTCATTGGCTACCCTGCTTGCTTACTTTCTCTCTGCAGCCTGCCCCTTTCCTCCTTTGTTGCTGTGAATCTTAGCAATGGGATTCTGCTGCTGTTGGGATACGTGGCCAGAGACCCAGTAGTGACCTCTTGCTCTGCCCACCCCCCAGCTGACAGGAATCTACAGCAATTTCCTTGTCCAGGCATATATCCCTAACCTATCATTAATACTTCCTGCAAGCGAGCTTGAAATATTGATGCTAATTGCTCTCCTTGCCAGCACATTAAGCAGGCAGCACTAACGAACCAGGCTCGCTTCTGTGGTGTGGTGTGGTGGTGGTTTCTTAAACAGAGGAGACCTAATGGATCGGCAGAGCCTAGGACTTGCCGATCAGAAGGTCGGCGGTTCGAATCCCTGCGACAGGGTGAGCTCCCATTGCTCCCTGCTCCTGCCAACCTAGCAGTTCGAAAGCACATCAAAGTGCAAGTAGATAAATAGGTACCACTCTGGCGGGAAGGTAAACAGCGTTTGCGTGCGCTGCTCTGGTTTGCCAGAAGCGGCTTAGTCCTGCTGGCCACATGAACCGGAAACTCCTCGGCCAATAAAGCGAGATGAGCGCCGCAACCCCAGAGTCGGCCACGACTGGACCTAATGGTCAGGGGTCCCTTTTCCTTTAGTGGACTCTAGGCTTAGAGATGGCCGGTATACCCAGAATCCTCTTGGTGGTGATGGTTTGTAATGATTGGTACTGGGTACTCCTACAGGCCTGGGTAGCTTCTGTGAAGTCTCAGCAGCGGGGTCCAGGAAGCTTGTAGCCAGTAAGCGAAGACCTCCCTGAATCTCCGTTGCTTTTTTCCTTGCAGGGGGAGCTTTTAAGCCCATGTCGCTGCGACGGGTCTGTCCGCTGCACCCACCAGCCCTGCCTGATTCGCTGGATCAGCGAGAGAGGTTCTTGGAGCTGCGAGCTGTGCTACTTCAAATACCAGGTCTTAGCCATTAGCACAAAGAATCCCTTGCAGGTAAGCACCGAAACGGCTAAAGCCATACCCTACAACATTTCTCTGATGAAAAGTTTACTATTTGTACCCTGTCCACCTCAGTGGGCTGCCCCAGCCATTCTAGGTGGCTTCAAACATATAAAAAATACAATAAAACGTTAAACATTTTTTTTACAAACTTCCCTATACTGGGCTGCCTTCTGATGTGTTATCTGCTTGGCTCAGGGGTCACATAATTCCATACCCTCCAACATATCTCCAATGAAAATAGGGATGTCCTAAGGAAAACCGGGACATAGAATCATACAGTTGGAAGAGACCACAAGGGCCATCGAGTCCAACCCCCTGCCAAGCAGGAAACACCATCAGAGCACTCCTGACATATGGTTGTCAAGCCTCTGCTTAAAGACCTCCAAAGAAGGAGACTCCACCACACTCCTTGGCAGCAAATTCCACTGTCGAACAGCTCTTACTGTCAGGAAGTTCTTCCTAATGTTTAGGTGGAATCTTCTTTCTTGTATCCAGTACATTCTGGGGTCAAATCGGAAACCGGGACGGCTTCTGTAAATCTGGGGCTGTCCCTGGAATATAGGGACACTTGGAGGGTCTGCTAAAACCCTGGTTGGTGAATTATTTTTTTACCAGCAGGCAACATGTTGCAGGGAGAAGGGGAGTCAACAGCAAAGTATGGCAGATGATGCGCATGTGTGTGAGCACACATACACATACAGGCCTGCCAAGCAGTCTTAAACTACCTCAACAAAGATTCTGATGGCCGTACATTCCTCACGCATTGTGCTGTGTGGTGCACATTTCACCTGGTGAAGCCCTTATTGCGCTTCAGCATTGCTCCACCAACTGAGGGTATGAAGCATTCAGTGCGCCCCCTGTGATTGCACAAATTGGAGAAACCTGTTTGCCGTTCTCAAGCCTTCCTCAGTAAGGAGATTAGTAAGTTCTCAAGGAACCTGAGGATATATCCTGTAGCACATTCCAAAAACCACTATCCTGTGGCATCACCCCCCCCCCCCCGTTCTATTCCCAATACCTGGTTTGGTCACAGGGTGTGGAAAGGAAGCCATGGGAAACAGCAGCATGGGGAATAGTCCTACTCAGAGTAGACCCATTGAAATTGATGGGTCTAAGTCATGTCTATCAATTTCAGTGGTTCCTTTCTGAACAGGGCTAGCACTGGCTACAACCCTTGGATCGGGCCGTAAATAATAATAATAATAATAATAATAATAATAATAATAATAATAATAATAATTTTTATATACCCCACACATCTGGCTAGGTTCCCCCAGCCACTCTGGGCAGCTCCCAACACATTAAAAACAGAATAAAACATCAAACATTAAAAACTTCCCTAAACATTTGTATATTTGTAGCAGAATGATTTTTGCCAATGCCCAAGCTCTCCATATTGCATTTGTTGTGCATCGACACCCTAAGATTCTGCACCCCTCGGCCTCATGGGAAAATCCCGTCTTGGCTTGTTCTGCCCATCATTTGGCAAAAGCACCTTGCCGGGGGTTGGCTCCCATGTGCTGTTTTTCCTCCCCGCCCCCAGTGGCAGGCGATTTCCCTGACGGTGATCGAAAAGGTACAGATCGCAGCCATCATCCTGGGTTCCCTCTTCCTCATCGCCAGCATCTCGTGGCTCATCTGGTCATCGCTCAGCCCCTCGGCCAAGTGGCAGCGACAGGACCTGCTCTTCCAGATCTGCTATGGGATGTACGGCTTTATGGACATCGTCTGCATAGGTGAGTGAGTCCAGCCAGCCAAGCCCGCTTTCGTCGCTTAGAAAAACAAATGGGAGGGTTCCCCCTGTTTTGCTCTCTCCGCTGGCATGATCCCTGCAGCTTGCTGGATGCAGGGAAAAGGAAAATCAATGCTTCGTCCGCTCTGTGATTCCATTGTGGAACTCGATGCAAAGGAATTTGATGGTAGATTTCAGGAGATTTCTAACCATTAGGAAAGGCCAGTTCTGAAGTAGTGCCTCCTGGCAATAGTCTTGGCAGCCCAGTAACACAGGAAATGAGATTAGGATGGAGGATGTATGCGTCTATTGAGGTCAGAAAGCAGCTCTCTGTAGACAAGTTTTCTTGCATCCTACTATTGCTTGAGATTGTAACGATTAGCCACCGTGTGTTAAAATCTCTTTCACCCACCTTCCCCAGCCCCTCTGGCGTTATTAAATTGCAGAGCTGTTTGTGTTCCTGGACATCATGCAAGCCTATTGTTACCGCGTTCAGAATTTGTCAACCCAAAAATCTAAGTAAATCATATATACAGAGAGGGAGAGTTTAAGGATGTGGAAATGGTAAATAGTTACCAATATCTCATTGGGTCTCGGGTGCAGAAGTGGGAGGGGGCTGATTGAGATTTCCTTTGGGAAGGACGGGGGCTCCAGTTCTTTGCTTTGCTATTTCCCCCTCGCTAGGGGGGAATATGGGATGCGGGTGGCGCTGTGGGCTAAACCACAGAGCCTAGGGCTGGGGTCAGCAACCTTTTTCAGCTGGGGGCCGGTCCACCATCCCTCAGACGATCTGGTGGGCCGGACTATATTTTTTTTTGGGGGGGGAATGGAACAACTTCCTATGCCCCACAAATAACCCAGAGATGCATTTTAAATAAAAGCACACACTCTACTCATGTAAAAACAGGCTGATTCCCAGACCGTCCACGGGCCGGATTGAGAAGGTGATTGGGCCGCGTTCAGCCCACGGGCCTTAGGTTGTCCACCCCTGGTCTAGGGCTTGCCAATCAGAAGGTCGCAGTTCGAATCCCCGTGACGGGGTGAGCTCCCTTTGCTTGGTCCCAGCTCCTGCCAACCTAGCAGTTCAAAAGCATGTCAAAGGGCAAGTAGATAAATAAGTACCGCTCCTGTGGGAAGGTAAACGGCGTTTCTGTGCGCTGCTCTGGTTCGCCAGAAGCGGCTTAGTCATGCTTAGTCATGCTGGCCACGTGACCTGGAAGCTGTACGCCGGCTCCGTCGGCCAGTAAAGCGAGATGAGCGCCGCAACCCCAGAGTCGTCCGCAACTGGACCTAACGGTCAGGGGTCCCTTTACCCTAGGGGGAAATATACAAAACGAACTCTATCGGTGTTCTTAATTTGCATAGTTTATATAGGGCAATGAATGTATACATACATTCTAGACACAGAATTTTCAAACCCCCAAACTCAGCCCCAGAACCTTTATTCAGAGCCTGGGACCAGCCCCATGCCTGGTAATAATATTGTGGACAGTGGTTTCTGAGCCTCTGCAGAGTACCTTGCTTTCGCCACTGATGGCCAGTTGCACCTTGCCTGAGAATAGGAATAAAAACCTGACAGGAGGGAAGTATGGCTTCCTTGCTGAAGTTAGTCCCAGCACCTTTTATTTTAGAAATTAACCACTACTTCTGTGGGGACCATTTGTTTTCCTAGAACAGGAACATAGGAAGCTGGCTTTATACTGAGTCTACCCATTGGCCGATCTACAATTGTATCCCCAGCCTGCCAGTCACTCTCCAGGGTTTCACACAGGAGACATTCCCAGCCCTGCCTGGAAAAGCCAGATATTGAATCTGGGACTTCCTACATGCAGAAGAGATGCTCTGCCAGTGAGATACATCTTTCCCCTATAAGTGGCAGGGTCAGTCAAAGCTTAGAATGATTACAGCACATTGCAACGTCTCGCCTGTCCACACACACAAACATCCCAAGGGGCCTGGAGGTGTTCGGAATTTTCTGAGAATCACTTGGAAGCAGGAAAGAGAAAACACACCCACATTCTGAACACAAGGGGAAATGACAGCAAGTTGTAAGACGTAGGTCTCCACAGATCTGTATGGGTAAAATATCGGAATTGGCTCTTAGCATAGGCTTAACAGAAACAAACCAGCCAGCAATGAAACGTTAACAAAAGCCTCAGTGTAGCCTCATTTGAGTTCACCGATTGGGTCTGCGTTGCTCCGGGACAGGAGGTAGGAAGTCAAATGACACTGAGGTTGGTTCGAAGAAAGAGTTTATTCTGTTCTCCGGATAGCAGAAGGCACTTACGTGATCAAGTCCACAGCAAGTCCAAAGAAATGACAAGTTTCATGCAGTATATATATCCTCCAGGCACCCTCTCCCTCCTTCCCATATAAATCCAACCACGTCAGCCTATGTACGCAGGTTGACATCACAGATGTTCTTGCTCTGGTATTCTTAACCATAAAAGGGAATTCCTTCCTGTACTTCTGACCATAAAAGGATCTTCCTCTTGCTACTCTTATCTTGGAGGAAGAGGTAATCATCTCCGGGAGCACGCTTCTGGCATTGTTCCGGACTTAGGTCTGTGCGTCTTTTGTGATCAGCACATAAGATAAGGTACAGATGTGTCTTTCTCTGTTCTACTGGTGCAGTCAGGGTCATCCCTGCCGTCACAAACTGATAAAGGAGAGGGCTCTGAGCACGGCCGGGTTTTTGTTTATACATTGACTCAGAGCTCAAGTTAATGGATTTTAGCTAAGGAAAAATAGGGATTTTTGGTGCAGTTTCAAACTGCCTGCATAGTCAGTTTTGAGTTTGGGAAACCCATTCCTTCATCAGGAGGCCACGGGCTTTAGAAACCCTGCTCTCCTCTCTTAAGGTTTCTAGGCCTCACGGCTACAGAGATGAGTCTTGAAAATGGGATGGCAAAAATTGCTGAAGGATCTGAAACAGTGAGACAGCAGAAGCCGAGACCCATTAAGTGGCTCAAGGACCAATAGCAGGATTTAATTTAAAGGGGAAATATATGTTAAGGTGTAAGCCACAAATTGTGCTTTGACGCACACCACATTCAGGAAAGCGGTGACACAAATTACCGTATTTTTTGCTCTATAAGACTCACTTTTTCCTTCCTAAAAAGTAAGGGGAAATGTGTGTGCGTCTTATGGAGTGAATGCAGGCTGCGCAGCTATCCCAGAAGCCAGAACAGCAAGAGGGATTGCTGCTTTCGCTGTGCAGCAATCCCTCTTGCTGTTCTGGCTTCTGGGAGTCAGAATTTTTTTTTCTTGTTTTCCTCCTCCAAAAACTAGGTGCATCTTATGGTTTTATAGAGCGAAAAATACGGTATATCAATTGTCCAATGCCGTAATACACAAATTAGTCCCAGGCCTCTAACTCATGCAGTGTATCTGCTGTGACCCTTGGAGCTAATATCCTCAGAGGAAGGAGGAGCCGCTAGTCATCTAGGCTGGCATGTCATAGTGTAGTTTACTAACCATCCAATCCTCATCCTCTCCCCACTCTCAACCTCAACACAACCTTCTGGATCCATCTGCCCCCTCACTTCTGTTTCCCCTCTTGCGTGCCAACCGTCTATGGTGACATCAAGTGTAATAAGCCAATCACCCCCCCCCCCTCTAGATCCCTGGGTGATTTACATAACACAATTCCAGTACTTTTAATACTCAACATGATGATGAGTTCGGGGGAGGGGGGGCAGAGAAATAATGCTGCAATGACCCATGGGTGGGGGGAAATTGAGAACTCAGTTGAACCCATTGTAATGATTATGTGTCGAAGGCTATACATAGCATAGCAAACAGCTTTTCAGAACCAGAGACTCGGAGGCACAGCCACATTCATTTTGTGGTGCATGCATCCATTTACCGTATTTTTCGCTCTATAAGACGCACTTTTCCCCCTTCAAAAATTAAAGGGAAATGTGTGCGCGTCTTATGGAGCGAATGCAGGCTCCTTGGCTTCAGCGATAGCAACGCAAAGCCTCCGAAGCGCAGAGGGAGAGCTCCCCCCCCCCGCGCTCCGGAGGCTTTGCGTTGCTTTCGTGTTGCGCTTCGGGGGCTTCAGGCAGCTATCCGCAAGCCTTTGGAGCGAAGCAGGAATTCCCGCTGTGCTCTGAAGGCTTGCGGATAGCCGCCTGAAGCCTGGAGAGTGAGAGGGATCGGTGCACACCGATCCCTACCGCTCTCCGGGCTTGGCTTCGCTGAAGAGGCGCTGCACAGTTTTCCCTCTCTGCGCAGCGCCCCTTCAGCAAAGCGGGAGGAGAAATGGAAGGGGCTCCGTTTCTCCTGCCGCTTCGCTGAAGGGGCGCTGCGCAGAGAGGGGGAGAATTCCCCCCCCCCCGTTCTCCCCCTCCTATGGTCCGGTGTGTCCTCTGGTCCGGTGCGTCCTATAGAGCGAAAAATACGGTCAATATCTATGGTGTTCTGTGGGGCTGCCTGTGGCCACCCATTCAGGGGATGGGCCAGGCCCTCGCTGACTGAGCATCAGATGCTCCCAGACCATTCAATGGTGCTGTGCACACACATTCATTTAATTGTGTCTTCCCGTGATCTCTGGACGTTTGGACCTGACTTCCTTTTCTGAGTGAAGATATTAATCCAAGTGCCAGATTTATGTTTGTTTTGCGTGTTTGTGTTTTGAAATAGTTCATAAAATACCTTGGGAATGAAGCCTGATTGCTGACAGAATAAAGTTTATGCTTGAACAGCATGGGAGAGATGGGAGACAACTGCTTACAGCAGACGTCCGTGTTGGGCTCAATATGGCCTAGTTGCCATAGTGCCATAAAACCCCTAAATCTGCCTACCTCGATCGGAGCACGCCAATTTTACAGGTTTTCATGCACAATCTGTCCCCAGTAAAAGCTGTGAGCAGCCAAGGAAACTAAAGGATGCCTGCCCGATTCAGACCAAAGGTCCACTTTAGCCTGCCATTCTGTTTGTCACAGTGCCAACCCAGATTCTTCCACCGAAGCTCAGAAGCAGGACATGAAAGAAGTAATAATAAGAATAAGAATAATTTATTATTTGTACCCCGCACATCGGGCTGGGTCTCCCCAGCCACTCTGGGCGGCTTCCACAAAAACCAAAAATACACTAATATGTCATACATTAAAAACTTCCCTAACCAGGGCTGCCTTAAGATGTCTTCTGAATGTCAGGTTGTTTATCTCTTTGACATCTAATGAGAGAGTGTTCCACAGGGCGGGCGCCACTACCAAGAAGGCCCTCTGCCTGGTTCCCTGTAACTTGGCTTCTCGCAGTGAGGGAACCGCCAGAAGGCCCTTGGCGGTGGACCTCAGCGTTCGGGCAGAACGATTGGGGTGGAGACGCTCCTTCAGGTATACTGGGCCGAGGCCGTTTAGGGCTTTAAAGGTCAACACCAACACTTTGAATTGTGCTCTGAAACGTACTGGGAGCCAATGCAGATCTCTCAGGACTGGTGTTATGTGGTCCCGGCGGCCACTCCCAGTCACCAGTCTAGCTGCCGCATTCTGGATTAATTGCAGTTTCTGGGTCACCTTGAAAGGTAGCCCCACGTAGAGCGCGTTGCAGTAGTCCAAGCGGGAGATAACTAGAGCATGCACCACTCTGGCGAGACAGTCCGCAGGCAGGTAGGGTCTTAGCCTGCGTACCAGGTGGAGCTGGTAGACATGCAAAGCCTTGCACTCTGCCACTGAGCTTAATAGCCACTAGGTTCTCAGAGCCAAGGACCCTGGTTCAAGTGCTGTGCTCCTGGGAAACCGCGATATTATTTAGATGCATGTTTAATCTGTCTAGTGGGCCACAGTTACCCTTTTCTCCAAAGGTGTGTCCTGATGAGAAGATTGGCGGCAGCTTTTGTGTCACGTGCCTTTGTCGATGGCCTCGTGCGTGGTTGAAGGCGTGGGCGGCATAATTAGGCCTTGGTACGCCCTGTGGCTGCCTTTGCCTTTGGGTTCCTCAGCAGATGGCTAGAGATTTTACCTCCAGCACCGCACACCGTCAAAGGGAGAGAAAGCCTTTTTTAATTGGAAGCCAATGACATTCACTAAAGAGGCCGAGCCGCGTTTGTGGCACTGATGGATGAGCTCTGGCAAGACAGAATGATAACAGCTAGGCCCCTTGTGGGAAGCGAGCGGTGCGCTGTCATTGGGAAATGAATGAATGACTTTTCCATTTCCCATTGATTCAACAGGGACACGTGTCGCATGGTAATGACCCACGTTAGAGGATGGCGGGAGCACAATTGATTGTCACTGGGTGGCATCCAGTTGGGAGATGGTATTTATAACTCACTGGTCTCTTGGAGTTCCAGAATATGTTGCAGGGGGGGGAAAGGATTATTTTTCAACACGCACAGAAATAAGGAAACAAACAAAAAAAGGCGTTACAGACATATCGCCCTCTAGGTAAAGGTAAAGGGACCCCTGACCATTAGGTCCAGTCATGGCTGACTCTGGGGTTGCAGCGCTCATCTCGTTTTATTGGCCGAGGGAGCCGGCGTACAGCTTCCGGGTCATGTGGCCAGCATGACTAAGCCGCTTCTGGCGAACCAGAGCAGCGCACGGAAACTCCGTTTACCTTCCCGCCGGAGCGGTACCTATTGCACTTTGATGTGCTTTCGAACTGCTAGGTTGGCAGGAGCAGGGACCGAGCAACGGGAGCTCACCCCGTTGCGGGGATTTGAACCACCGACCTTCTGATCGGCAAGTCCTAGGCTCTGTGGTTTAACCCACAGAGCTACCCACGTCCCCCATGTCGCCCTCTGTATGCATGTTATTATCTATCAAACTTCTGTCACAACCTTATTCCAAAACACGGAATGAATGCACCCTGCATCCCTCAGAAATTCCTGTAAATAAACCTTCCCAGACTCTGCACCTTCCTAATGTTCTGGACTATACCTGTCATTAACCCCAGCCAAAGGGCCTGACTGGCTGAGACTGTTGCATGTTGTACCACACAAGGGCCTTGCTAATAGGGGTCAACACTCAAGGGCACCAATTCCGCTGTAATTGTATCAACATTGCTAATTTATTGATATGCATAGTTCACAAAGACTCGTGATGCTGATTTAGCCAGGTTTTCAATATTTTGGGAAAGTTTCCCTGCAACATTCAGTCTTGCGGAATTATTTTATATGCCAATTCCCTAAGCATGACGTTAACATAATATTTTGGCATGCCCCAAAGAAGAGGAGACAGGTGGAACTTACTTGATTATCTCCGAAATAATGATAATTGCCTATTTCTAAAGGTTTCATATTATTTCACACTCCCGCCAAATACATTTCATATTTGCTTAATCACAAAACCAACATTTCCTAGATGTTTGTTTATTCACTCTCCTGAGTCTGCACGATCCGTAAAGGCAGTTTCCATGTCATGAAATAATACATTTACACCCTTTTGTTACCAAGAATCTGGCCTGTGCCTTATCATAGGGAGGAAAGGGTCCTTTTTACATGTGATATTATGCTCTGCCACCATCATTTGTACATGTGTAGTGACTTGCTCAAAGCCACCCAGTTAGTTTCATGACCAGTTGGGGATTTGAACCCTGTTTTCTTCCAGGTTCTAATTTGATACTCTAACCACTATGCCCAGTGACATACCTAGGGGTTGGCCTCTGCCAAGAATGCGGGCCCAAGAGGGTGCAAAAATCGCACCTCTCTGCTCTGGCTTGGAGTGGCTCGGAGCTCACCTGCCTGTCCACACACTCCTTGGGGAGTCCTCCACTGCTCTGGGTGGCTGGGCAAGGTGCATAGGCTCGTCTGCAAAGGGCACAAGGGACGTGGGCACAGATACATCTCCTTGCCGAGGGTGCAAGGGAGCCTGGGTACGCTTCTGACTATGCCACTTCTTGTGCCACAGAGCGATATAAGCAAAAGACGAGCCCCTGCCCCAAGGGCCTTCACATTTAAATCTCAGCACATGGGAAAGAAAGAGAGGGGAAGTAAGTAAGAGGGAGAGTTCGTAGCATAAAGCAGTTATATCTTCTTGAGCTTTTGTTGCCCTTAGTTCATGAATGCCAGACTAAAACTGATTCTTGGCCTGGGTTCCATGAAAATGGAAAATGAAAGCTGATGTTTTGTTTTGTTTTTTAATCTGGGTAGGGAATAGGAGCAAAACTGCACATAACTTAATCCAAAATCTACCCAGGGAACTGCCAGGAAAGCTCAACACCCCACGCTCAAGAAATACATTCGTGCAGAACCATATAAAGCATGCAAATATGCTTAACTTAAACGGCTCGATATGCAGGTTTTATTTTGGGTAAGTGGTTGGGGCGTAGGAAAAGATGCGGCCTAATAACTAGGCGGGTGGCACCGTGGGTTAAACCACAGAGCCTAGGACTTGCTGATCAGAAGGTCGGCGGTTCGAATCCCTGCGACAGGGTGAGCTTCCGTTACAGTCCCAGCTCCTGCCAACCTAGCAGTTCAAAAGCACGTCAAAGTGCAAGTAGATAAATAGGTACCACTCCGGCGGGAAGGTAAACGGCGTTTCCGTGCGCTGCTCTGGTTCGCCAGAAGCGGCTTAGTCATGCTGGCCACATGACCCGGAAGATGTCTGCGGACAAACGCTGGCTCCCTCGGCCAATAAAGCGAGATGAGCGCCGCAACCCCAGAGTCGGCTACGACTGGACCTAATGATCAGGGGTCTCTTTACCTTTACCTTTAATAACTGGTGGCCAGGAGAAACAGCTAGGTGACAAGTCTCGCAAGACAGAGGATCTGTGCCCTGTGGATACTTTTCCAATATCCCTTCACAAATCATGAGGACAAGCTATAAACAGAATTACATGGCCATGCAAATGATTGTGCAAGGCACAGTCTCTTCTTGTACAACAGCCCTGTGAAATGGCTTTGGGTTGAGTGATGGTACCTTGCCCAAAGCCACCCAGAAAGCTTTGTTCCTGAGCAGAGACTTGATCCTGGGTCTCCCCCGTCCAAACGCATATGTGCAGGCCCTGTGTGGAAATTGCATGAGCATGCACAAAACTGCATAAGAGAAATTATTCCAGTGACACGGGTGCTTTGTGGCAAAGTGACGAACTCAGGCTAAGCTGGAGGTGGAAATCGATCGAGGTCCGATCCAGATGAACTCAGACCTCACCTCTTAACATTCATATACAGTGGTACCTTGGTTCTCAAACTTAATCCATTCTAGGAGTCTGTTCCAAAACCAAAGCGTTCCAAAACCAAGTGCGCTTTCCCATAGTAATGCAAAATCCGTTCCAGACTTTTTAAAACAACCCCTAAAACAGCAATTTAACATGAATTTTACTATCTAGCAAGACCATTGATCCATAAAATGAAAACAATAAACAATGTACTGCAGTCACACAATCAATCAATCAGTAGCTGAACTGGGTTCCACGCAATAACAACAAAAAGAGCCGCAAAAACAAAATGCAAAATAAATAGCAAAAACAGACAGACCTCAGTGTAACACTCAAAACGGAAAAAGTTGGCAAACCAGAACACTTCCGGGTTTGCAGTGTTTGGGTTCCAAATTTTTGAGTACCAAGGAATTTGAGACCCAAGGTACCACTGTATTTATTTGTTCATTTCCTTATATAGTACCCTCAACCTGTGTTGTGCAAGAAGGCAGTTCCCTGCCCTGAGGAGCATCCAATCTGAAGTTTGATAGAGGAAAGGGAGGGACGTGGCAAGTGGGTGAAATAATGTGCCATCACTCCAATTGCATGCGTTTGGCCTTGGTTAGAGGCTTAGGCTGCAGTCCTAACCCTGCTTAACCAGTGAGGAAGCCCCATTGACGTACCGCATTTTTCGCTCCATAAGACGCATCTAGTTTTTAGAGGAGGAAAACAAGAAAAAAAAATATTCTGAATGAAACAGTGGGTGTATGATTTTTGTGGTTCATGCTGTGGCCACAGACATGATATGTGATTTGATGGTGAGTTTGGTGTAGCCCAAAGCAAAAATCCTGAGAATCCATGTGGATCCGTGCTTTGTAACCACGTTTTTGTGCCATTGCGGCCCCGCCAAACAATGGATGTGTGATTTTTTGGTGCAGGCTGTAGCCATGGGCATGCTATGTGATCTGATGGTGAATTTGGGGTGACCCAGTACAAACATCCTGAGGATCCATGTGCTTTTACCTCCCCCCTCCCAGGCAGCCTCCTTTATTGCTAGAGTCCCTTATCTCCCCTCCCGATCGCTTGCTGATCAGCTGATCAGTGGCTTTGCTTCAACACCCCCTTTCCCTCTTTCTTTTTAGGAGGAAAAAAGTGTGTCTTATGGAGCGAAAAATGTGGTACTTCTGGGTAGACAAGCTTAGGACTGTGCCCTAAAGTGTAGCAAGGGAGCCTGGGTTGTGCCAAAGGCTCCAAGGGATGGATTGAGGAAGGATTTGGTGCAAGTGAGAGTGAGGGGTCACACGGGTGTGTGCTGGGAGGCAGTTCCAAGCACATGGGACAGCAAGGGAGAAAGGCAACTGGAATTGCTTGCGGGAGCAAGAGCGGTGACTGGTGGTGGTGGTGGAGGGGCTCTGGACTTGGGCAGGGATTTGTTGCTGGGATGATATGAACAAAGAGATCGACCACAAAGCGGACTGGAAGCCAACGTAGCAATTTCAGGAGATATGGGTCAGAGCAAGGAGTGAGGCGAATGCGTTTGTCAGAGTGCCTGATAAAAGTGAAGGGACATAGGTAAAACCACAGAAGGGTGGAGAGGAGAAGGTTGCAAGAGAAGATGAAAAGCAGGGTGAGGGTCAGAGTTTCTTGAGTCTTTGCTGAAGAGCAGAAGAGACAAAGAAGGGCTGTATTTTTGTGATGTGCTTGAATATGGGGAACAAAGGAGAGTGAGGAGTCAAAGATCAAGCCAACATGATGAGAGGCTAAAAGAAACTGAGGTGCCTTATTGGACCCTATTTTCAGAGTTCCCCCAGCCCTGAACCCAGGCAACCATCTTATATTTCCTTCCTTCTTTCGACAGGCTTGATTATCCACGAAGGCTCCTCGGTGTATCGAATATTCAAGCGCTGGCAAGCGGTGAACCAGCAGTGGAAGGTGCTGAACTACGACAAAGCCAAGGACCTAGGGGAACCAATTGGCGGGAGCACAAAGCCCGGAGGGCGGAATTCACGGACGAACCCCTCCTCGGGGAGTGAGAGGACCTCCCAGCGGGGCCAGCGAGTTAGGACTATTTTGAACCATCACTGTGGTTATACAATTCTGCACATTCTCAGCCACCTGCGGCCTAACGAACATCGCGGGGGCTCCAGTTCCAGCCGCGAGGTTGTCATGAGGGTCACGACGGTATAATAACAGCCTAAGGGGCCTTTGCCAGGAGGGAGAGGCTCCACGGTTCCCATGGAAGGAAGAAGCTGATGCCTTCATCTTCCGCACAGGCTCCATTCCGAGCCCTTACGGGGCGGGCCGCACGCTGTATACTGTCCGACGCAGGAGGTTTGCCTGGTTCCGTGGTGTTGCCGCCGCAGACCCCACCCGCCTCTTCCTTGTTGTGCGTGGGGAGTGCCTCAACTTGGTTGCACCTTCCTGCCCTCCCATCAATGTGAATTTTTTTTCTTTCTCTCTCCATCCAGCTTGTGGTGAAAGGAGAGACAACCCCCCTCCCACCCCCCAAAAAAAGCACCCTGACCCTCCTTTGTTATGACTAAACTCCTTGGAAGTGTGGTGGGGTTTTTAATTTATTTATTTATTTAATTTTTTAAAAAATCAAAACAACAACACACACACACAAAAAAAACAACAACCAGCCCCTGCCTGGTTCCTTCTGAACGAGTCTCGGTGCCAACCAATCCAGATATTTGAAAACATTTTTACCTCATCTTTCAAAGGAAATCCTGCCAGAAGACCCATCCTGCCTTTCCAACCCCATCCCATTGGTCTCTCTGACTGGGAAACACCAACCAGAGAGGTTCTGAACTTTTACCCATCCCTCCAAAATAATAATGGTGCAATAAACATGTTTCTTAAAGCAAAATGGCATCTTGCAATAAGATATATTACCTGTGCATTTCATCTTTAATTTAATGCATGGAAATCTCTTTCTCTTCCTCCCTCTGCCCCTCTTCTTTTCTCCTTCTCTCTGACAATGGAAGGATAAAGAATTGTTTATATACATGAAGGTGTCCTTCAGTTGCGTTGTTCGCTTTCCGTTTAAAAAGTCTGTTCCAGTCAGGTCAGGGTACGTGCAATGTGTCATCTAGCGGGCATGTGGAGATGATGGGGGACGTTTATGCAGCGAAGGGATCCCTTTGTGTTAACTTTTAGGACAGGGATGGGGAATCTAAGGAGTATTCAATGTCAAAAACTCTATTTGTGGGGAAATAATACATTAGTGAGGAGTTCCAGGCTAACCTCCCTGATATCTTAGAATTTTACATTCAGGAAGGGTTTCCTTTAAAAAAAAAAAGGGCAGACACATCCATACAATTTAAGAGCAGGAACACCCTGCATTCTGAAGTTGTATGGTCCCAAGAGAGCTCTACTGTATGCGTGTCTGAATCTCACAATTGCCTTGACGATATGAAATCCTAGTAGCCATTCTACAAAGTGAATACATGCCCGGGTGCAGACCTTGCATACTTGATTCTTCTGAGTGTGATTCTAAGTTGCATTGGCATATCATGCATGTACAGTGTTTTAAAGGCGGCCTAAACATCCAGCCCGATCTCCACGCCTGGAAGAATATTCACCACTGAGAGGAAAATTCTGCAACCGGAATGCATTTATGCAAATTAAGCATATTATGCAAATTTTTGCGACATTGTTAAGACTGGCTGTATGGAATGTAGAGTTTCTTTTCTGAATAAAAGATTAGGCTGGGGGTTCTCAATGCAACATAAACACCAAGGCGATGGAAGAATGGAGTAGGAGTCGGCCTTGTGCTTTATAAACACGATCCCAGAGCCACAACCCTACTTTCTTTCTGAAACCTGCCAGAAAGCAGCCACAAAATGACCCAAAATACAAGTCCTTGCAGTATAGGAATGGATGGTGTATGTGATGTGAATTTTCTTAGTCCCAGGACAGTCTCTGCAGTTTACACATCTCGTCCTCTAGTCTGAAATACAAAATAGGTGAATTTCTATCTTTTATTGGGCCAACACAGAGATTGCAGCTGGAGATGGCTGCTGATCCTAATCTTTGACTATCGTGTAGCTATCAATAGGTTTCTTCAGGAAGTCTGTATCTGTAGGAACCGCTGGAATTTTGACACTCTTGTGCAGAAACAAATGCAAATGTTTGTTCATGGAACAGTTGAGTCTATGTAGCCCCAGGCAGCAGTTTCCAAAGCATCGATTTCGGTTTTAAGGATATCAGGGAAAAGTCTCGCTCAATGTGGGTGATGAGGAGGGGGAGACAGGCAGTGGAACCAAACAGCAAGGGATCTTGCAGAACCCCCATCAGTGAATGTATAAAAAAGTTGACTAGATCATTGCTTGTGAGGGATGGTCTAGGTAGAATTAATCCTCTTGGGAAGTTGTGAGGAGAGAAATCAGATGAGAGAAACCCCCTTCATGAAGCGTGGGGGTAAGCACCCGGTCCAACAATCTCCATCATGAGACCTTATAGCATGGGTAGGCAAACTAAGCCCAGGGGCCGGGGCTGGCCCAATCTCCTCCTCAATCCGGCCCGCGGACGGTCTGGGAATCCGCCTGTTTTTACATGAGTAGAATATGTGCTTTTATTTAAAATGCATCTCTGGGTTATTTGTGGAGCATAGGAATTTGTTCACACACACCCCCAGAATATAGCCTGGCCCCCCATAAGGTCCGAGGGGCAGTGGACTGGCCCCCTGCTGTAAAAGTTTGCTGACCCCTGCCTTATAGCATACACGTTTTTAAAACGGGCTGGGGGAGGGTAAATTCAAGCAGTAGGTAAAAAAATCAACAGTAGCAAACAACAGTCACCCCTGGACTCAGGATTGGGGCCAGCAAGTGATATCCTCAGGCAGCTTCCCAGTGCTCCAGCAGTGACCCACCTGACATACTTGCAAGAGGCTTTCTTAACTAGTCCTTTTGCCCTGATTAAATGCCAGGCTGCTAGGTCTGAGAGCTGCCATTTTAACTTTTCCCATTGCCCTGGACGTACTGTCGCTCCAGGACACTGGAAATTAAAATGCCAGCTTCATTGCAGCACGGCTGCTTTCTGCTGTGGTGCCACCCAGTAAGATTACTGGGCTGACATCGGAAGGGGAAACTTAAGAGGGTATTTTGCTAAGCGCCTCACTCAAATGAACTGGCCACCCCTTGGGTGGGGCAGGTAAGAGGGGAGCTCAGGAAAAATCAATCTCTTCATTGCTCTCAGTGACCAGTACTGAGTTATGGACAGCTGACAGCTTTTACGGCCACTGCGGCTGAAATCCCAATTTCCTACTGCTCAGAGGGATAGCCCCTTTCCCATCCCCAGAAGCTGTTGTCTGAAACAATGACAACAATACCACTGCTGTTGAATCAGCAGTGTTTGGTTCATCTTGGCTTGGTGGCTGAATGTGCTCTACTGTGGTAGAGGGATGCGGGTGGCGCTGTGGTCTAAACCACTGAGCCTCTCGGGCTTGCTGATCGGAATGTCGGCGGTTTGAATCCCCGCAACGGGGTGAGTTCCCGTTGCTCAGTCCCAGCTCCTGCCAACCTAGCAGTTTGAAAGCATGCCAGTGCAAGTAGATAAATAGATACCGCTGCGGCGGGAAGGTAAACGGTGTTTCCGTGCGCTCTGGCACTCATCGCGGTCCTCTGTGCACCAGTAGCGGTTTAGTCATGCTGGCCACATGACCCGGAAAGCTGTCTGTGGACAAACACCGGCTCCCTTGGCCTGAAAGCAAGATGAGTGCCACAACCCCATAGTCGCCTTTGACTGGACTTAACCATCCAGGGGTCCTTTACCTTTTTGACGGTGGCAGGCTGGCAGCACAGAGCCAATGAGAAGTGGCAGTGGTGCCTCTGAGTGAGCTGAGACCTCGCCTTTCCTCTGGCCAAGTGGTTCCAAACTGGAAGGAAAGCATGGCAGCGAACATAATATTAATCGCTGTTGTTACCTTGCTTGGGCTTTTTTATTTTTTTGCCTGCTTTGTACCCTTTTCAAGGGCTTGTGGGGCATGCGCCCCTATCGCTCTGCCTTTGTTACACAACCATTTGGAATCCTTTGAGCCAGAGCATTCTCGCTGCTGCAACTCCTGCACTGTGATCGACAGAGAAAGAGAGCGAGGGGGAGAGAGAACTTTAAAAAGACTGACCTATGCTGAACGCTTCCCTTTTAAGAAATGTCAATGGAGCCCTGCAAACTGCTTATGATGATCTGAGGCCCCCACAAAGGATTGGCTGGGAGGAAGGAGGAGCAGACCAGCCACAGCTCTCAGACGGAAGCAAATGGTCAATACTCCCACTAGGGACAAGCCACTACACAAGAGCGGCTGAAAATGCTGAGGCAGTATTTCTGCAGCAAAGCGAAGCTCCAGCGGGACAAGGCCAGCAGAGGATGAAGGAGGCAGCCGTGCTTTTTTTTGCTTTCCACACCAGCTCCCTTGTGTGGGTCTTGTTTGTTCTCAGCACCTTGGGAGGTAGTTTTACGATAGGATTCGGCTCCAATTAAAGCAGAGCGAATCTGCCCAATCATGCACAGATCAGGACTTTCTATTACTGTACTGATGTTGCCATGAGCCCAGAACTATTGATACACGAATCTGTCTGTAATCCGCAGCCGTGCTTCAAATCGAACAGCATCTCCTGGAGAAGCTTTTCTCTAATTCAGAACATAAGATTCTGAGCAGGTGTGGTCAGCAGTCAAAGCCATCTGCAGTGCTCCTGAATGTGAATCCCTCTCTCTCTCCAGTGAAACTTCCAGTTGTTTCCTGTGAATTTATGACCAGGCCACCTACTGGGGACGACAACTTCCAGATGTTTCTGAACTACATCCTTGACCTTTGGCTATGCTTGCTGAGGCTGATGAAAGCTGGGAGTCCACCAACACCTGAAGGACTATGGGTTCCCCACTCTTGACCTACCTTTCAGTTTACGAGCGTTTGTTTATTACATTCACTTGTCACCTTTCCTCCAGGGAGCTTAAGGTTGTGTTCCTCCATTTTATCTTCACAATGACCATATGAGGTAGTTACAGATAGGTAGCCGTGTTGGTCTGCCATAGTCAAAATAAAAAAAATCCTTCCAGTAGCACCTTAAAGACCAACTAAGTTAGTTCTTGGTATGAGCTTTCATGTGCATGCTGAAGAAGTGTATCTGAAGAAGTGTGCATGCATTTTGTGTGTATCTGAAGAAGTGTGCATGCACACGAAAGCTCATACCAAGAACTAACTTAGTTGGTCTTTAAGGTGCTACTGGAAGGATTTTTTTTATTTTGCATATGAGATAGGATAAGCAGAGAAAGAATGTGTGTGCATGTGTGTATGGCCCAAGGTCACTCGGAGAACCTCACCACCAAGTGGGAATTTGAACCTGGCTTTCCCTGATTGTGGCTTGACTCTGCACCAAATGGGACCCTTCTGTGCTCAGGTCAATCAGTTTTTCTTCTTTTGTTTCTTGGGGCAAGGGTGGGGAATCTGTGGTCTTCCAGATATTTATGGGCTACAACTCCCATCATCCCTGACCCCTGGCCATGCTGGCTGGGACTGATAGGAGTTGGATTCCAACAACATCTGGGAGGTTCCACATCTCAGGTGGTGGTGGTGGTGGTTTTCCATCCAGAGCTAAAGCCCTCTATTGTTCCTAGGTGTGGTTAGTTGAGTGGCGAGTTCCCACCTCCCACCAGTAGGAATAAAGACACGTGACACAATTATATTAGGTTAATGGGCTAAAATTGGCCACAACTTTATTGGTTACAGGTAAAGAGCGGTACAGTGGTGCCTCGCAAGACGAAATTAATTCGTTCTGCAAGTTTTTTCTTCTTGCGAGTTTTTCGTCTTGCGAAGCACGAAATCCCATAGGAATGCATTGAAAATAAATTAATGCGTTCCTAGGGAAACCGCCTTCAGACCAGGTCCGGGGACAGTCTGTCCCCCGACCTCTTCTGAAGGCTGGGGGGGGGACAAGGGCTCTGCTGTCCCGGGGAGATTTTAAAATGCTGGGGGTCGGCAGCGAACGCTTCGCTCCCGCCCGCCAGCATTTTAAGATCGCCCGGGGCAGCAGAGAAGTCTCCGCTGTCCCGGGAAGGCAGGCGGGGGGGGGAGCAAAGACTTTTGCCCCCCCCGCCGGCCTTCAGAAGAGGTCCAGGACCTCTTCTGAAGGCCGGCTGTGGGCGAAAGTCTTTGCTCCCGACCGCCAGCAATTTAAAACAGGTCCCCGGAGATTTCCCTATGGGCTTTCGTCTTGCGAAGCAAGCCCATAGGGAAATTCGTCTTGCGAAGCGCCTCCAAAACAGAAAACCCTTTCGTCTTGCGGGTTTTCCGTCTTGCGAGGCATTCGTCTTGCGGGGCACCACTGTATTGGCTTAGGCATTGGTCCTATCCAACTATCTGGCTTCAGCCTGTTTGCTTGAAGACCGGGAAGGGTTAACACCAGCAGGGGCAGCCCTGCTGATGCACATCAACTAGGGACTCCCCTGGGGTCACCGCTCGGGGGCGTGCTTTAGGCCCTGACCTCCATAGGCTTCGGAAGAGGCCAGTGTAACCAAAGTAGCTGAGCGACCAAAAAGGGAGATCCTGGGCTGCGCTTGCCTTAAATGAGGCAAGCCACACCCCCTGAGCCAGCCGATTAGCTGGCCAGGGGATGACAAGGCCCAAGGATTCCCCTGATCGCGCGGGGGCTGGAAGCCAGCCTCCGCGTGTGTGTTGGGGGCGTGAAGCCCGCAACACCACCTCCTCCCCAGGTCGGAAGTGGCTTTGAGAGACAGCTGATGGAATTTCCAGGTGGTTCTCAGTCCCGGCTGTTGTTAGGAAGCAGGTGGAGGACAGGTGAAACCAGACTACAGCTCTGGAGAGTAGGAGGATATCAAAATGTGCACATATACAGCAACATCAGCACACATGCACCAGTACAGTGGTACCTCAGGTTAAGAACTTAATTCGTTCTGGTGGTCTGTTCTTAACCTGAAACTGTTCTTAACCTGAAGCACCACTTTAGCTAATGGGGCCTCCTGCTGCTGCCACACTGCCGGAGCATGATTTCTGTTCTCATCCTGAATCAAAGTTCTTAACCCGAGGTACTATTTCTGGGTTAGCGGAGTCTGTAACCTGTAGCGTATGTAACCTGAAGCATCTGTAACCTGAGGTACCACTGTATTACAAGGAAGGAGAGAATGCTCAGAAGCATGGGCCTTTCCCAAATGCTCACAGAGGGCACTTGTAAATATTGAGCCTATGAAGCTGAGCAGAACTTTCCTGTGCTATGCAATGGAGATAGAGAACCTTTGCCCCTCCAGACGTCAAATTCCAGCTTCCATCAGCCAGTGCAGCCAACATGAGGAATGATGGGAGTTGTAGTTTCAACCATTTGGAGATTTCCCCGTCCCTGCTATAGGAAAGTGGTGTCCACTGACAACCTCATTAGATGAATGGAGGCGGCAGAGAGCCATGGTGCTTTGCTGGATCAAGAGAGAGAGCTTGAGCTGTCGGAAGAAGGTTATGAGGGAGTGACACATTGGGGCCATTTCTCAGTGTGCAACTCCTGGGTGCTGCCCCAAGCTGCAATTATTCTCCAGGCATGCAGCATGGAAGTGAAACAAATTTAGCCTTTTATCTATGCGCGAAGAAAGAGTGATCCATTTCATCACAGTAGCGCCGACTTATAAATAGCTATTTGCCTTGTTGCTTGTGAAGAGTAGGAAAAATCCCCTGCAATGGAATCTTTCCAAAAGTTGTTTTAAGCCATGGATCACTAGCTTTGGCATATGTGGGCAACTGGATTACGAGGATGTCTGTGAGTTATTTGCAAGGCTGAATTCAGAAACAACTGAGCATCTTCATGACCGTGAGGTTAGACTATGTAGTAGTCTCAAAGATTAATCAAGTTGGAATCGTACCTGTTATTAACATAAGAAGGACCTTGCTGGATCAGGCCAGTGGTCCATCCAGTCCAGATGCTATGGGGAAGATCACAAGCAAGACCTGAGTGCAACAGCACTTCTGCTGTTTCCAGGAACTGGCATGCGGAAGCATACTGCCCCTGACAAGAGGTAGACCATAGTCACCGAAGCTAGTCGCCATTGATAGTCCTGTTGTTGTTGTTTAGTTGTTTAGTCGTGTCCGACTCTTCGTGACCCCATGGACCAGAGCACGCCAGGCACTCCTGTCTTCCACTGCCTCCCCCAGTTTGGTCAAACTCATGCTGGAAGCTTCGAGAACACTGTCCAACCATCTCGTCCTCTGTCGTCCCCTTCTCCTTGTGCCCTCCATCTTTCCCAACATCAGGGTCTTTTCCAGGGAGTCTTCTCTTCTCATGAAGTGGCCAAAGTATTGGAGTCTCAGCTTCAGGATCTGTCCTCCCAGTGAGCACTCAGGGCTGATTTCCTTAAGAATGGAGAGGTTTGATCTTCTTGCAGTCCATGGGACTCTCAAGAGTCTCCTCCATCACCATAATTCAAAAGCATCAATTCTTCGGCGGTCAGCCTTCTTTATGGTCCAGCTCTCACTTCAGTACATCAGTACTTTAATTATATGGACCTTTGTTGGCAAGGTGATGTCTCTGCTTTTTAAGATGCTGTCTAGGTTTGTCATTGATGTCTAGGTTTGTCATTGCTAGCCCTATTCTCCATAAATTCACCTAATGCTCTTTTAAAGCCATCCAAGTTGGCAGCTGCCTCTTGCAGGAGTGAATTCCATAGTTTACGTTGTGTGAAGAAGTCCTTTCCAACGTTCAGCTTCGTTGGATGTTGCAGCAAAATTTGAGAGCCACTGGCTTCAATGGTCACATCATAGGAATCTTTTGGTGCAACGCGAAATGGCCATTGCGCTGCCAGTTCACCATGTTTTTCTTTGTCCAGTTGCTTTAAATAGTCTGCAAACCAGCAAAGAGCAGTATCCTAATCTGTGCCATTTTCATCCCCCCCCCCATCCCATGCTCCTCGCAATGACCTCTTCCGCTTTCCTCATTGCTGACTTTTTTGTTTATGACTTGCAGGGAGCAACTGTGTGTGCCTTTTGGCAGCATGTGTCTTGGTGAGCTGGTTCCTAGCTAGGCCATTGGCTGGTGGGATAGCCCGGAGAGAGAAAGTGCTCAGAAAATATTTGGATAAGCAAGAGTCAAGGGCTGAACTGGACCATTGAGTTGATTGGCTTTGGCAAGTCCTAATTTCCTCCCCTTAATCTTAGCCCCACACATCAGGGGGTTTTTGCATCTCATGTGGCTTTTAATAGCTAAGGCCTGAGGGTCGCTTTATTACCCTCTTCACCTCTGCCCATTAGGTTTATTTCTCTTTGTGTTTTTGCAAATCTCTTAAAAGGACAGAAGGGTAGGCTTCAGAATGTTTCCATTCAGAGATGCATGAAGCTGCTCTGAGGCTATTCAAGGCTTCAGTGTAACAACGTCTTTGGACATTTTTTATGTACAATGCGCGTCCTTTGCCCAATGGGTTCTTAACCAATGTCAACAGGGATTGAGGCGCTTGGCAAAGAAGGAATTATCTGCTATAAACGGCAATTGCTGTCCGTGGTGCTGAAACAGCAGCTAGGCTCATGAGAAGGAAACCGGTTCCCTTGTTGCAGCGCAAAATGCAAGCCTTTCTCCATGACTGCTTCTTCTACCAGGGATAGGGATAGGAAGGTTGGTTGGCAATCCTTAAGAACCAAGCTTTGGAACAATGGTGAGATAATGGTACCAGCATTAAAGGTCTGCTGATATTGCACAAGTTTCTCTGTGTACCAACTCTGAATGGCTGTATCCAGATGGCAGCGTCCCACACAGCCAGTTGTGAATTTTCGTTATGAATTATAAAGCCATAATACAGCACAGAATTGGCTAACCTTGAACCCCATGGTGCTAACTCCTATACAGTAGCAATATTAGACACCTTAGCAGGATGAACAGCAGCTAAAGAGGTATTCTTAACTGTGTATTGGAGTGTATTGAAAGCAGTGCGCAGACAACAGGAGTCTTAGCTGGATCCCAGGGTTGCGCAACAGTCTCTCATTTTACACCTCTGCAAATTCCATGGTCAGCGGTTCGCAGAGATGTTTGGCTTGTTGGCTTCAGGTGGCTTTGAATCAAGATGCCTGTACCTTAGAACACACCTGTAGCTGCAACTGGGAGCAGAGGCGGCAACAGAGAGAGCAAGTGGAGGCAAGCACTCTCCACCCCCACCCACTCCAAGCAAGTAGCTTGCCCTCCCACCCATTTCTGGACCTCTGTGGTTACTTGAAGGAATGGTATTCTCCCCATACAAATGATAACGGAATCACAAACTGGAAATTAAGACTGCAGTCGTAAGTGTGCTCACCTGAAAATTAGCAATCAAATCAATAGGACATGTTAGAGGAAAGGTGGGAGCAGAAACGTGAAATCTGTCATGATCTCTCTTTCAGAAATCTTAATATGTGGGACAAACCTCTCTCCCCCCCCCATCAGAATGCACTTTCCTTCTGTGCTCCCCCCGGTGTTACTGTTGACCATTTGAAGGGAATAAGCATAGTATCTTTATACTAATTTGGCATAGGCCAGTGCCATCTTGAATTACTTATAATGTGCTTTTTAAAAACCCACCCATATTTCATGGGAAATGGTGTAAGTGTGTGTGTGTGTGTGTGTGTGTGTGTGTGTGTGTGTTTGTGTGTGTGTGTTACAACACAGGAAGATGGATAGGAAAGAGTCAAAATCTGACTACTTCATTAGACAGCACATTCCCTCTTCCCCACCCCATCCCATTTCTTGAAGTAATTGGTTGATAAATAGATTTATACACTGACTGTAAGTGTATTGCAGACTGTTGGGTGGCTTACAAGCTAAACCAAGAAAAAAGGATGATAAAAAAATCTTTTTAAAAAAGAACAGCAAATCAGAAGCATAAAAAATCAGTATAAGCTGTATAATAAATAATAATAATTCAAATCAAACAACAAACCACCAGCCAGACTTTAATAAATGCATTTCTGCAATGACCAGGTTCTAGTTCAAAAGGTGAGGTCTGTAGTCATTTAATTTTTGTGTCCCGTTGGTTCATTGCACAGCTGTCTGTGTCCACAAATCGTACCAATCTCTATACATTTGCAAACCAGAAGCCATGGACAGGTATCCATAGGGGACAGAACAGTTGCCATTCCTAAGGTGTCAGTAACTCAGATCGATGCAGGCAGTGAACAATTTCGCATGCTGTCACCTAAAATAAAAGAAGGCCCTTTGTTGTGAGCTAAGACCATACACAAGAGAAAGCAAGTTTAGCTGTAATGATAAACACTGTTGAATGCTTATGTACACATTGCTTCTAGAGCTGTCCTCTGATATAATTGGCAGGGCTTCCCCCTTCCACTTATTCTGGGACCTGTAGTTCTGCAAGAGCTCAAACAACGTTCCCTGCACCCTTGCAAGACCACAGTCTCCTCACTTTCCTTATGCATGCAAAGTGTATGGCCCCTTTTCCGGGTACCACTTTTGTCCTCTGCCTGGCCTTTAGCATCCTAGCCTCGTGTAGCAACAAGAGGCCCACAGGCATTTTCATCCAAAGACTGATGTAATGCTGGGGGGAATGCCAGCAGCGTAGGATGGAGTCACCTAGTAGCTGAGAATCAGGAATCGGCTGATGTGGGAGGCAGCAGGTGGCTGAATGAAGTAAGCCCAGACAGCCTCATTAGAAAACAGACGGGTGGCTCATCTATCTCCCAGCTTCAAGTTCTCACAAAGGCAGGTGCTGAGGCTGAGCCATTAACCCTGGAAGGAAATTTATTGTTGCTGGAAAAGACAGAGCAAGGTTATGAGTATATTTGCCCCTGAAGTATGAAGGTAGAGAACACCTTAACAAGGCTGGGCAGGCAGTAATGGTGGGGTGTGAGGACTTTACAGATTCCTTTCAAATGTCAACCCTTGGGACATGCGAAGTAGTCCAAGAGTGCTTCTGAGCATGTGCAGAGTGCATTCACACACACACCCTTGCCATTCACATATGTGGCTGGATAAGGCAAGGGTTCCAGAGGCTTGCTTTTTGGAAAACGAAACACAGAAGGGTGGATTTTGTGGTTTGAATATTTGGAGCAATATAATGGTGAAAGCTGACATCACCTTGCCGACAAAGGTCCGTATAGTTAAAGCTGTGGTTTTCCCAGTAGTGATGTATGGAAGTGAGAGCTGGACCATAAAGAAGGCTGGTTGCTGTAGAATTGATGCTTTTGAATTCTGGTGCTGGAGGAGACTCTTTAGAGTCCCATGGACTGCAAGAAGATCAAACCTCTCCATTCTTAAGGAAATCAGCCCTGAGTGCTCACTGGAAGGACAGATCCTGAAGCTGAGGCTCCAATACTTTGGTCACCTCATGAGAAGAGAAGACTCCCTGGAAAAGACCCTGATGTTGGGAAAGATGGAGGGCAGAAGGAGAAGGGGACGACAGAGGACGGGATGGTTGGACAGTGTTCTCGAAGCTACCAGCATGAGTTTGACCAAACTGCGGGAGGCAGTGGAAGACAGGAGTGCCTGGCGTGCTCTGGTCCATGGGGTCACGAAGAGTCAGACATGACTAAATGACTAAACAACAACAACAATGGTGAAAGGGTAAGGAGAGCTCCTCCCCTAGTAAAGGGACACATATTTGGGGATGGCTGGCCAAGCTAGATCTTTGGCCTGATGGGTAGGGCCAAATTTATCAACGGTCATGAGAAATATGCAACAGAAGCCTGCCTGGCTCTCCCACTTCAGACTGCAGCTGGGGGAGATCATATGCTTAACTGCGCCCCCACATTAAAACACCCCCCCACACACAACTCTTTCACACTGGGTAGCAAGTAAACATATAGGGAGGAGATTAAGGAAAAGCCTTTCTCGATGGGCTAAGTTTTAGATTTATTTATATGGGGGAGCATTTAAATGTGTCATTTCCACCGCCACCCATTCAAAGTGATATAGTAAAAGAATAATTCTTTCGTGGCTAACTTTGCACCGTTGATCTGGTCCGCAGCCTGGGAGGCAGGGTGAACTCCCAGAAGCACTCAACAACATGCAAGGCATTTTTATTTACACCTTCCCATCCCATGTGATGGTGCCTACCCCAGAAAACAGGGTTGCATGCCTGGCAAGAACAGGTGATGATACATTGAATGAGTCAGCCCATTAAGTCTCAGCGCTGACATGACTCAGCTCCTGGGAATGGCTGTTCTTAAACATATGTGTAGAAGAAGCAGAAATGCTTTCCCTTCCCCCCAACCCATCTAAATTAGGCTGCTGAAATAAAGAGAGCTTGGAGTGGGGGGGGGGACCAGGGGTGCGTTTTTGTGTGACAGGAGTATGAGCACAATTCCGGTACTGAAAACAAATTCCTGGACTCAGAGGCTCCCTGTTCCTAAATTCCAAAAGTCTGTTGTTCCCTATAGAACACTACTTTGCATTTGATTCCAGTATACCTGAAGGAGTGTCTCCACCCCCATCATTCAGCCCAGACACTGAGGTCCAGCTCCGAGGGCCTTCTGGCGGTTCCCTCACTACGAGAAACCAAATTACAGGGAACCAGGCAGAGGGCCTTCTTGGTAGTGGCGCCTTCCCTGTGGAATGCCCTCTCACCAGATGTCAAAGAGAAAAATAACTACCAAACTTTTAGAAGACACCTGAAGGAATCCCTGTTTAGGGAAGCTTTTAATGTTTAATAGGTTATTTTAGTGTTCTGTTGGAAGCCGCCCAGCCAGATGGGCGGGGTATAAATTTTTATTATTATTATTATTATTATTATTATTATTAGGGAGAATTTCAGGATTCGGGGATTGTGAGAAGAATCTGGGGAACTGTAGTTTACTCCCCAGAGAGCTATAATTCCCAGCATCCTTAAATTACAGTTCCCAGGGGTCTTGGGCAGGTGGAGGGATATGTTTTAGACATATGGTGTGCATGCACAGCCCAAGTCTCCACAAACCTGAAGTCTGCTCACCTCTGTTCTAGGTATCTTAGGCAAGTGAGCCCAGCTGCATAGTGATGAGAATGGATGAATGGCAGGGTCACCTTTAGTCTGACCTAAAGGAAAATGCTGTGCAAATCCTAAATATGGTATTTGGAAAGCTCATGTTAACAAGCTCTCCTAGGGTGATTACAGAAACATATGTTGGACCTTTTCTTCTCCTCATGGATCTGCCAGCCTAGTGCCACATTTTCTGGATTGGAGCTGTGAAGACCTGCAGTTGCTAGTCAACCACAATATGCTCCACAGCAGCAGGTTGCACAGGTAGCAGCAGTGGTTGCCTAGCAGGTAAGTACAGCCTGGAGGTTTAAGCCCCTGGGCAGATGGACCTCACCATTGGATGAATAGCCAGATCCTTTCCTTTGCTCCATTGGATGAATAGCCAGATCCTTTCCTTTGCTCCCACCACCAAGCTGGTTCATACTCTGCACTGTCAAAAAGAACTCACCTCTTTTCATTTTTGCACCAAAGTGTCAGGCTTCGGGGAACGGGATCCCTTCCCTGGTGGCAGTAAATAAGCAGATCAAACGAAAAGGAGTGTTCTTACCAGTTAGTTTCTTTCATAATCACAGCGAGAGACAAAGGAGTGCATATCTCTCTAGAGATGGTGTTGCTCCCAGTAAAGGCTCACTCTCTCCGTCCCCATTAATCTATGTCACCTCTATGTCGGGTAATCTGAGTTTGTTGCTGCTGAGCTCTTTGTTCTATCACTCTCAAATCCCATCTAGTCCTAGGCAAAGGGGGGGTCAGGAACATAGCTGTCAACCGTCCCTTTTTTGTGGGAAATCCCCTTATTCCAGCGCCATTTCCCGCTGCTATCCCGGATTGTTAGATAACCCATAGACTGTCCCCGGGACAGGTGAGGCTGCTGATCCCTTATTTTCAAATCTGAAAGTTGACAGCTATGGTCAGGAATACTGTCCAAGGACACTGAATCTGTCAGCTGTCTCTCACCCAGTATTTCCCAGCTTTCCCCCTCTGGACTATGCCCCTCTGCAAACCACTGTTCTAAATCAATACTGTCCTCCTGCCCTTGGGAAGGTTCAGGAGAAGGGGGCGGCGCCTCCCATCATTCCCCTGACACAAAGAAAATGCTATTTATTTATTTTAAAAAACAAAGCTGTTAAAAGAGATTACAGCTGGAGGTGCGGTCAGAAAAGAGAATGGGCATGGAGACATGAGTGAATGGTGAGCATCTGGATCAGGCCAAAGGCCCCTCTAAGCTCAGCATCCAGCCAAATGCCTCTTTTGGGAAGCCAAAAAACCAGACTCGAGTGCAGCGGCAGCACCTTCCACACTTGCCATTCCAAGCAACAGAGACAAGCAAGCCCTCCTGTGTTTGGGGACCCTACTAGTTCTCCTCCTCTTCAACTTCTGCTCCCAAAGTGCTGCCTTGGCAGCGAGTGCAGCAAACTGTTTCAGCACTCATTAATTAAAGAGGTGGTACTTTCCCTCTTGTCACCTGGGTACTTAATTCACTTGTTCCTTCATCGGCCTAGGACCCTCGTACCTACGGGACCGCCTCTCCTGGTATGCCCCGTGGAGGACCTTAAGGTCCATAAATAACTTCACTTTGGAAGTCTCAAGCCCCAAGGAGGTTAGATTGGCCTCAACCAGGGCCAGGGCCTTTTCAGCTCTGGCCCCAGCTTGGTAGAATGCCCTATCACAGGAGATCAAGGCCCTGTGGGATTTGACATCTTTCTGCAGTGCCTGCAAGATGGAACTGTTCTGCCTGACCTTTGAGCTGGACTCAGTCTAACCCCCCCCCCCTCATTTATTATTTTTTTTAAATGGAACCCCTTATATGCGCTTTGTATATAAATTTTCTCTCGGCTCTTTTTGCTGGCCCGTGTAGGAACACCATGGATAGTTGGCCCTGGTGAATATTTGACATTTTCTCCCATCACGGCTTTGATCTATAGGCTACCACTAAAATGAGGCTGCATTTTAAGCTGTATTCTAACTTACATTTTAATCAACTGTTTTTGTTTTGTTTTGTTTTTAACGTCTTTACTGTATTTATATTCAGTGTTAGCTGCTCTGAGCCCAGTCTTGGCCGGGGAGGGTGGGGTGGGATATAAATAAAATTATTATTATTATTATTATTATTATTATTATTATTATTATTATTATTATCATCATCATCATCATCATCATTAGCTTGGGCTCCCATCTTACTCAGGGGTGGTGTGTATGTGTGTACGGATGTATGTGTGTATGTACGGATGGAGAATGGTCTCTGTGCGTAGTTACTGCCCTGCATCGTTATTATAATCTCTCTCTCTCTCTCTCTCTCTCTCTCTCTCTCTCTCAACCAGCTGAACATTTTAATTGGAATGCTACAGCCATGGGTTTCCTGTAATGGCATGGTGTTGGATCAGATTACCTTTGAGGTTGCTTTTAACGCCATTATTCCACAAAAGGCATGGTATATATATATATATAAGTGTGTGAGTAGGTGCACAGAGATCCTTGCATACATCTGAATATTTTCCTCCAGCTGCTGCAAATTAGGGTAAGGTAAAAGTAAAGGGACCCCTAACCATTAGGTCCAGTCGTGACCGACTCTGGGGTTGTGGCGCTCATCTCGCTTTATTGGCCAAGGGAGCTGGCGTACAGCTTCCAGGTTTTGTGGCCAGCATGACTAAGCTGCTTCTGGCGAACCAGAGCAGCACACGGAAATGCCGTTTACTTTCCCACTGGAGCGGTACCTATTTATCTACTTGCAGTTTGACGTGCTTTCGAACTGCTAGGTTGGCAGGAGCAGGAACTGAGCAATGGGAGCTCACCCTGTCTTGGGGATTCGAACCGCCAACCTTCTGATCAGCAAGTCCTAGGCTCTGTGGTTTAACCCACAGTATGTAGCGCTAGATAGGGTGCTATGGTCAACGGTTCCTCTTAAAGGGGTCCTCCACATTTGCCCTCTTGTTACAACTGATTCTTGTTGAGTGGGAAGCAAGAAAGGAAAGGAAAGATAACTCCTGGGCAGCAAGAGCCAAGTATCCTTGTTAGCAATACTAATCGGATTAACGCAGGAACTGGCGTCCGAATGTTGCAGCAAGTCTCAGCTCCGCTCCAGGTGGCCAAATGCCCTGGGGCGGCCTGGAAAGCACGGCTTTCCGACGTAGCCAGTTCACAAGAGTTCCCCAAGCGCCAAGAGGTCAAGAGTCATTTCACAGGGAGCCTCGTGGGGTCTGCCTTATGCCTCCCTCTCACGGCCGCTGCTGCTTCTGGAGGGGAACTGGCCTCGCTCCACATTACAAGGGTTAAAGTCGATGCCATCCGGATTACTGTCTCCTTCCCTCCTAATTTCCTGATGCTACAAGGTGGGGGTGGGAGGGAAGGAGGGGGTTGGGGAGACGATTAAATTACTATGCTATTATCTCCCCCTCATCAAGTTGCACTAAACCTCCCTGCCTGGAAATTGAAGAGACAGAAACTGACTCAACTTAATGGACTCCCTGGTTCAGAGAGAGAGAGAGAGAGAAGAGAAGAGAGTTGGGTCCTCTGGGCAGGGGATAATTTGCCGCCTGCCCAGGCAACACAAGCAAGTTCAGCACCAGGGGCACTGTCTCCAATGCTTTTTCCCTTTTGCTAAAATCCAATTATCTTCCAGATGACGAGACTGCACAAGAGACCCCTCGATCCCTAGGCTGAGGCACGAGTGCAGGGGGGGGGGGGCAGGAAGGCTGCCAGAGCACAGGCCAGGCCAGCCACTTCCTACTGTTTATTAATCTCTGGGATGTGGCCGTTATGTGGCTTGTATGACGGACCAATGCTGAGATGAGCGGGAGCTGAGTCGAGTCCCATCTCCAGTCTGTGGGGGAGAAATTAAGTTCCACCTGCGTTTTCATGACAGCCTGCCCCATTCACGCATTGTCTCTCTTTTTTTAAAATGATTTTTAATTGGTTTTACAAATACCATTTTTTAAAAAAACAACAACCAGATAAGTATCCATATAGAGTGGTACCTCGGGTTACAGACACTTCAGGTTACAGACTCCACTAACCCAGAAATAGTACCTCGGGTTAAGAACTTTGCTTCAGGATGAGAACAGAAATCGTACGGCGGCAGCAGGAGGCCCCATTAGCTAAAGTGGTACCTCAGGTTAAGAACAGTTTCAGGTTAAGAACGGACCTCCAGAACGAATTAAGTTCTTAACCCGAGGTACCACTGTACAGAGATTCTTCCAAATCTCACGGATGACTCTGGGGTTGCGGCGCTCATCTCACTTTATTGGCCGAGGAAACTGGCATACAGCTTCCGGTTCATGTGGCCAGCATGACTAAGCCACTTCTGGCGAACCAGAGCAGAGCATGGAAATGCCGTTTACCTTCCCGCCGGAGCGGTACCTATTTATCTACTTGGACTTTTATGTGCTTCCGAACTGCTAGGTTGGCAGGAGCAGGGACCAGCAACGGGAGCTCACCCCGTGGCAGGGATTCGAACCACCGACCTTCTGATCGGTAAGTCCTAGGCTCTGTCGTTTAGCCCACAGTGCCACCTGCGTCCCAGATATCAGGAGGCACCCACAGTTAAATGCTAGCAAAATTTTCGAAGGATTCCGCCCCCCAACCCAAATAAAACAAATCACAAATTGCTGTGGAAATGTGGGAAACTGAGAGAAGCCAAAACCAACAGATTCATCCATCACTAATGGAACAATACCAGAGCTTATTAAGGGCACAATTTGGGTAGCTGTCCAGGACCCCCACAGCAAAATGAGCTGGGGGGTGGTGGGCAAAGCACCATGGCTGGCTTAGCTTGTTTAAAGTAAATTACCGTATTGGAAGACACAAGATTTACCCACACTGGAAGAATGGCAGATGAAGGTGATGGACTACATGGAACTGGCAGAAATGACAGGCAGAATCCGAGATCAGGGAGAAGAAATGGTGGAAGAAGACTGGAAGAAATTTAAAGACTACTTGCAGAAATACTGTAAAATTAATGAATGTTAAAGGGATGTTGGATTGAAAATAAGCGGTATTGGTAAAAAGATTAACAAGAATATGTGAATACGGATTGATAATGGTTTAAAATATTTAGTTATAATAGGTTAAGATATTGAGTAAAGATAAATGATAGAGGGTAAGGATTTGCTGAATTAACTATGTGAACTGGAATACAAAAAAGAGGGGTGTGAGGAGGTCAGGAAACAAGTAAATGAAATATAAGACATGAAAATATTTATTTCTTTTTAATTTTTTCTTACTTTTTATGTGTTTTGTCTTTGTATTCTTGTATCTCTTTTTATTATTGTTATTCTTTTTTATTTTTTATTTTTAATCTTGTAATTTTTTATTGTCTGTAAAATCTCAATAAATATCTTTTTTTTAAAAAAAATAAAGTAAATTACCGTAAGTCATTCACATTGTTGCCATCTAAAGCAGCTATGGCCCTTCAACTGTTCTGGGACTACAATTCTCATCATCCCTGGCCACTGGTACTGTTAGCTAGGGATGATGGGAATTGTAGTCCAAAAACAGTTGGAGGGCCAAGTTTGGCCACCACTGATCTAAAGGGTTGTGGGGAGCCTTCTGTAAGGTAGAGTCTAAAGTTACTTTAAATGCACTACTGGAGCTTTCAACTGAATGTGAGCCTGTCCTTTCTATGATGATGCAAGTGGAATCAGGAACTGAGCTGGCTTGGTCTCTGTGCAGGATTATATATTTAATTACTTGTGGCATTTTTATCCCTCTGGGCAACTTACAGAAATTATGAATCAGTAAAAAATTCAAACATTTAGTCAAGCAGCATCAACATACATATAATAACAGTCCCAATGCTACCAACAAGAAAGGAGTCTTCTTCTGAGCATGTTCCAAAGGTGGCGCTGTGGTCTAAACCATTGAGCCTCTTGGGCTTGCTGATCAGAAGCTTGGCGGTTCGAATCCCTGCAACGGGGTGAGCTCCCATTGCCCTGTCCCAGCTCCTGCCAACCTAGCAGTTCAAAAGCACGCCAGCGCAAGTAGATAAATAGGTACCGCTCCAGCGGGAAGGTAAATGGCATTTTCGTGCACTCTGGTTTTCATCACGGTATTCTGTTGCACCAGAAGCAGTTTAGTCATGTTGGCCACATGACCCAGAAAGCTGTCTGTGGACAAACGCCGGCTCCCTCGGCCTGAAAGCGAGATGAGCACCACAACTCCATAGTCGCCTTTGACTGGACTTAATCGTCCAGGGGTCCTTTGCCTTTACCTTTGTTACCTATTTCAAAGACTCTAAGAAAACACAATCTATCTTTGGTTGTGGAAATTCTTGGAAAGAGACAATGACAAGATCACCTGGGGACAAGTTCAGAGCAAATCAGCTATTGGGTAGTTCAATAAGTATTCTGTTCCTATAACTGTTGGATGACTGATTTACCCATCAACACTGCCCAAAGTCTTTGCCAGTTTTCACTATTTTCCCCTTGCCCAAGTCTCCACCATTTAGGCTGTAACTATCAGGCTCAACCAGTTCACATTCCACCTCCCTAGCAAAGGAGGTAAGGGGTGAGTCAGTGATGCATCCAGCCCAACTATGGGCTCAGGGTCCTGCTTCAGTTGGTGTGCACAGGTCCTTCTCTTCATTGCACAATGGGGCTTTCAATTAAGTCTGACTCATTAGTTTCCAAATGGGCTGAGGCCGTTTAGGACAGTGTTTCCCAACCGGTGTTCTGCGGCACACTAGTGTGCCGCGAGACGTTGCCTGGTGTGCCGTGGGAGGGAGGCAGGCGAGTCGGGCGGTGAGAGGCGGGGCGGCGGCGGCGAGGAGAGGCCGCCCAGCGCGGGGCTCTCGCCGTCTGCCTGCCTGGCTGCGTGCGTGGCGCTGACGTCACGGGGCTGTAACGTGCCCCACATAGGCACACGCGGGGCGGCGAGCGAGCTCCCTCCCACATCCCATCGCCACTCGCTTCGGCCGGCCTACTGGGCTGTCGCAGGCGGAAGGCCTGCGCATGCGCGAGGTTTTTGCACCTTCGGGATTCCCTTTACGCCTTCCTCCTCCTGGGTCCTTGAGAGCGCGGGAAGCGGCAGCGCGAGACCGGCGTTGAGCCTGGTAGGTATTGCGCTTGCCAAGGCAGTCATTTGGGAAATGAAAACTTGCAAAGCAAGCAACCAGTTCAATCTGAAGTACGTGTATGCTTAATATCCTGTATCTGAAACCTGTTCTGCCCCCTCCCCCACACTTGGTGCCATTTTCATCTACACATGCAGCAGAGTAAGTTGACCCAGAATAGTACCAATTCAGATGGCAGATGGGAGAATGACAGTGCTGAATGCTTTCCCATGTAGAACAGTCCCTGCAAATAAAAACCTAGCATATTTGGAAGAGGGATGCTAGCCTAACCATTACCTTCTATGCTGTTACTATTTTTTTTTTATTTTTTTTACATAAGTAAAAAGTGACCTTTCCCCATCTGGCATGGTGGTGTGCCTCGAGATTTTTTTCATGAAACAAGTGTGCCTTTGCCCAAAAAAGGTTGGGAAACACTGGTTTAGGACTTTAAAGGTCAGCACCAACACTTTGAATTGTGCTCTGAAACGTACTGAGAGCCAATGTAGGTCTTTCAGGACCGATGTTTTGTGGTCTCGGTGGCCATTCCCAGTCACCAGTCTAGCTGCCGCATTCTGGATTTCTTGTAGTTTCTGGGTCACCTTCAAAGGTTGCCCCACGTAGAGCGCATTGCAGTCGTCCAAGTGGGTAATAACTAGAGCATGCATCACGCTGGGGAGACAGTCTGTGGGCAGGTAGCGTCTCAGCCTGTGTACCAGATGGAGCTCATAGACAGCTGCCCTGGACAAAGAATTAACCTGCACCTCCATGGACAGCTGTGAGTCCAAAATGACTCCCAGGAGCTGCTAACGTCTGCACACTCTGCTACTGTTAGAGACACAGCTGCAGGCCCCAATTGGAAAGTTGGGAACTGCACTCACATGTGCTGGGCTCTTGGCTCACGTGATACATGCATCAAAGGAGAGTAGATTCCATAGGCCACAGGAAAGATTCACCAGAGAAGCCTTTTGTGCTTGTGTGTCCACTCCTGTTCTTATCCCCACTGCTTCTTAAAGGATTCCCTCGGAAGGAAATCCCATTATTTCAACCACCCAAGTAGGTTTAGTGAGCAAGACAGATGCTACAAATCTGTATATTTATGCCGTCAGATCAAAAGCAGCGGCTTGATCCTTGAGTGGCTTGCTTTGCAGAATGAAAGGCTGGGAAAATTTGCTGCCTCCCTTACAACATCTACAAAACGGCTCATGAGCAAGTTTAGGCTCCTTGGCGAGGTGTCTTTTAAAAGTACAGCGTCTCTCGCAACTCTGCCATTGGACTGATGGAACAAGCCTCTTCAGACCTTTCTGCTTGGGAGCATGACCCAAGGCCCACCCCCATGGGCTACACAGTACTACCCCATCCCATGCATTCATGGCAACATTGCAAAAGGCCACCACCCTGGCAGTCCCATCTGCGTGCAGCACAGTGTCTCTCTCTGTGTGTGCAGCTGTGGGCACATAGGCGCCTCTTTGAACATGTGCGCAGCAATGGGGCAGAGACAACAGGGTGTATGATGTCAGAGCCTGCAGCAAGGTCTCTCTTCCCACTTCCTCTATGAAGAAGGTCTGGAGCAGAAAAGGGTCTTCCTCCTTCTTGAAGGCTCCATATTCAAAGGCTGTTAAGTTTCCCTAATCATCTCTTGAAGAGTTGCAAGTCTTCATCACATCGGGAGAGTCCAGTAGGTGTCAGACCCTGGGACTTGAGCCTCATGGTTTCCCAAGTGCCTTATGTCAGACTAAGGTGCCGTAGTTTAATGGGTGGCACTGTGGGTTAAACCACAGAGCCTAGGACTTGCCGATCAGAAGGTTGGCGGTTCGAATCCCTGCGATGTGGGTGAGCTCCCGTTGCTTGGTCCCTGCTCCTGCCAACCTAGCAGTTTGAAAGCACGTCAAACTGCAAGTAGATAAATAGGTACCGCTCCGGTGGGAAGGTAAACGGCATCTCCGTGCGCTGCTCTGGTTCGCTTCTGGCTTAGTCATGCTGGCCACATGACCCGGAAGCTGTACGTCGGCTCCCTCAGCCAATAAAGTGAGATGAGCGCCGCAATCCCAGAGTCGGCCACGACTGGACCTAATGGTCAGGGGTCCCTTTACCTTTACTTTTAGGGTGATACCGTCTATGTCCTATTCTGCCAAGGAAGTGTCTCCACCTAGTGGAGCCTAGAGGGACTTGGTTTTCCTTGAGAATGATGAAAGGCAGACCCAGACCTATACTCCGAGAGAGAAAAGGAGATAAAAATGCACTTTCTGTTCCAGCATCCCAGAAAGTAACAAGCAACCAAGAGTGAGAAAGCTATTTGGAGAAAACCGATACGGGAACAAAGAAAGCAGAAATATACGAAATAAAAAAATTAAGGTCTTATGTGTATAATAAAGGTTCATAAATGTACCAAGCAAGCACGTACATAAATATGTAAACCACATGTCTGGGGCAGCGCGCGGGAGCAGCCATGAAGCCATTTTGACTCCCAAACTGACCAAATGTTTTCTCTGCAAAGTCAAATGGAAAAGCCTCGCCATTGTCTTTTCCTTCACAAATCCTGTCTTAAGGGTGTGTCTGTGTATGAATAGGGTGAGCCTATGATCTGGCTCAGGAACTAAGTATTTATCATTACAAAAGATTGGCCAGGCTCCCCACGGTTTCCAATCAAGCAAGCATTAACAGGTACCGTATTTCTCGCCCTATAGGACGCACTTTTCCCCCTCCAAAAATGAAGGGGAAATCTGGGTGCGTCCTATGGGGCGAATGCAGGCTTTCGCTGAAGCTTGGAGAGCGAGAGGGGTCAGTGTGCACCGACCCCTCTCGCTCTCCAGGCTTCGGGAACACATCTGCAGCCTAGGCAGCCCTGCGGGAGGTCCCGCAGGGCTGTCTAGGCTGCGGATAGCAGCCTGCCGCCCGGTGCGAGGGGCACCCTGAAGCAGAGTGCCCCTCGCGCCGGGCAGACATCCGCAGCGTGTTGGAGCCCTGTGGGAATACCCCGCAGGGCTCCCCACGCTGTGGATAGCAGTCTGCCGCCTGGCGCGAGAGGCGCCCTGAAGCAGAGCGCCCCGCCCGCCGGACAGACATCGGCCAGCCCCATAAGCTCGGGGGACAGCAAGGAGGCGCAGCGCCGCCATCCCGCTGTTCCTCGACCTGGTTCAGTTTCCCCAACCTGGTTTTGGGGGGGAAATAAAGGGGGGAAATTTTCCTTTATTTTCCCCCAAAAAAACTAGGTGCATCCTATGGGACGGAGCGTCCTATGGGATGAAAAATACGGTAACTTGCCAGACAGGAGGTAAACAATGCACTCAGATCTCTGTTGTAGACCGCCTTTTCTGTGATGTAGGTATGATGTTTCTGGGGGTGGTCTTGGACTCCAAGGCGGGCAATTTAAAATGTCTATATAAGGGCGGGCACACCTGGGTTCTGGGTCCTCCTCCTTCTCCTGCGTGTGAAGGGGGCACCCTGTTGAAAGAGTTCGATAAACATCAGGCTTACTAGCTGCCTTGCTTTGCAATATTCTCTGGTTGGCCTCTGTTATTTTCTCCGACCGATGGAGAACCTACAAATGGCTCTTGTGTCCCCCATATGGGAATAAGGCCAGATTTTCGTTTATTATTTCCTCACACCCTTAGCCTCTTACAGATCCCATCACCACTGGCTGGGGATTATGATTGGGCAAGGCTCTGGTTCCCCACAACTGGTGCCTTGGGCACATGTTGAGCTACAGTGCTCCTCAGGCCCAGCTAATGGTCAGGGATAGTGGGATTTGTAGTCTAAAAACATTTGGGGCACAGGGCAGGGGTTGTTGGCAACCCTTCTAGAGATGCAAACTGTAGAGGATGGCTGCAATTGAATATTGTGTCCTGAAAGTGGCAGCAGAGACCAGGGTTTCCGTGATCAGTTGCCCTTCTGTCAATTTATAGAGCATACAGATCTGTCGGGAGTCATTCAGCCTTCCTTTTAAAGGGGCTTTCACTTTTCCTAGCACTCTCCAACCACAATATTTTGTCAATGGCAGAATTTCATTTCCCCAGACGCTGCACATCAGTTCCAGTCGTTTAATGCTTTGTGGACCATGCCTAAATATCCCTAAGCCATGAGCCACACTCCTCCTGGCTTAACATGACTTTGCTGTTTCGTGATTTTAGTTCCTTTGTCATTTTTTTAAATTAATAAAAACAGTTTTAAGAGATGGGCTGTCCTTGGCTGCATGGCTTAAGCACAGCTGTGCAGATTTAGCTGTTTAGGAAAGGAAGACAGTAGCATACACAGCAAAATTAACCCTTCACACACTCAGTTCTTTGCCTTTCTTTTTTTCCATCTGGGGTAGTTGTTTGTAACCACGTGCTGGTCTCGTAGATTTTTTTTTTTAATATAAAAAACATAGAGGTATGGTGATTTTTTTTAATTGGTCAATTTTATTTATTTATTATAATTCACCTGTATGCTGACTTTCTTCCAAAAAGTGCCCAAGTTTCCACGGAAATAAGGGAGAATTTCCACAGAAATTTCCAACAGGAGAAAATGTTGTTATTGCTGCTATTTTGAGCAAAGAACACCCGTGACTCATCACCAGCCTGATTCCTCTCCCTCCCACCTGCCACTCACCTGCTGCAGCTTCTGCCTCCGATTCTTGACTGCTCTCTGCCACAGACTCTCCCAGCTCACTAAGCCCTGCTAACCCCTCAGCTTCTGACACCTCCTCTTCCTGGTCTTCTCCTTCTGACCACCACCATTCCCCTCGCTCTGAGCCGTCTTCCTTTGAGGGCTCCCCATCTGGTTCCTCCCACCATTCCTCTGCGTCCAACCACTCCACAACAATTTTATACGCTGCTTAATCATCACAAACAAGGAGAAGGGGACAACAGAGGGTGAGATGGTTGGACAGTGTTCTCGAAGCTACAAACATGAGTTTTTAAAAAAGCCAATGCAATTCTGGGCTGCATCAATAGGAGTATAGCATCTAGATCAAGGGAAGTAATAGTGCCACTGTATTCTGCTCTGGTCAGACCTCACCTGGAGTACTGTGTCCAGTTCTGGGCACCACAATTCAAGAAGGACACTGACAAACTGGAATGTGTCCAGAGGAGGGCAACCAAAATGGTCAAAGGCCTGGAAACGATGCCTTATGAGGAACGGCTAAGGGAGCTGGGCATGTTTAGCCTGGAGAAGAGGAGGTTAAGGGGTGATATGATAGCCATGTTCAAATATATAAATGGATGTCACATAGAGGAGGGAGAAAGGTTGTTTTCTGCTGCTCCAGAGAAGCGGACACGGAGCAATGGATCCAAACTACAAGAAAGAAGATTCCACCTAAACATTAGGAAGAACTTCCTGACAGTAAGAGCTGTTCGACAGTGGAATTTGCTGCCAAGGAGTGTGGTGGAGTCTCCTACTTTGGAGGTCTTTAAGCAGAGGCTTGACAACCATATGTCAGGAGTGCTCTGATGGTGTTTCCTGCTTGGCAGGGGGTTGGACTTGATGGCCCTTGTGGTCTCTTCCAACTCTATGATTCTATGACCAAACTGCAGGAGGCAGTGGAAGACAGGAGTGCCTGGCGTTCTCTGGTCCAGGGGGTCACAAAGAGTCGGACACAACTAAACGACTAAACAACAACAACAAATCATCTCAAACCTGTGAGGGGGTTTACCTAAAACTGGTATGCATGCAAAGCAGGGGACCTACCCCCCCCCCATAATCCTTGTGTCAGGGAACTGACCTCAGAGGGAAAGGAGGTGATAGGGCTCCCAGAGACTGAGAGAGACTCAACAGCCAAAGCAGGGACCAGCAGGGGGAGCGCGGGGTCTCTGGAGGAGGATCTCAGGGATACTGAGAGAGATGCAGCAGCGCAGGCAGGAAGCAGGGGGGAGAAAGGGGTGAGAGACACGTCCAGTGAAAATAGTGGGGAGGTGTCAGAAGCAATTGCAGGGAGACCCATGCTTCGTCGGAAGCTGTCACGTCGTGAGTCCAGGAGACGTGTTTCCGTTAAGGAACTTCTTTGTTGGAGGCGTTTCCGCAAACAGCCACTGTCGGACTCTAACAGTGACTAGAGCAGACATGTCTGAGGAGCTCTGTCACACACAGAGGTTTGTGGGGCCGCACAAACTCTGAAGGGGCACCATTTTAAGCACAAGCAGCTAATCATCCCCTAATAGCAGTCCGACAGTCTCTGTACGCTGCCTGTGCAGGAGAAAGCATCATGAGCGACCCAGCCGGAGCAGGGGGAGGAGCTGATCCAAGCTTGGAAGAAAGATGCCGAGCATTGGAGGTCCAACTGGCGCTGCAGACGGCGAGGCTCGAGGAGAGGAGGGCTCAAGATGCAGACAAGAAGGGGAGAACCACTCAGTTCCCCAGAAAGGTACCAGGATTGGTGCAGAAGTTTGGGGGGGACCCCAAGGATTACCATGCCTTTAGGACTGAAATGCAATATGCCCTGAATGTCCAGTTTGATGAGTTCCCTGATGAGGAATCTCGAGTTGCTTTTGTAATTGGGCATCTTGAGAAGGGCGCGCGAGACTGGGTTCGACCCCTGATGGCAACGCACAACGATATCCTAAAGGACACTATGAAATTTTTTCGTGCAATGGATATCATGTTTTCCAGCGACGTTGAGGAAGGGGCGGTGCGCAGACAGTTAATGGCTTGCAAGCAGGGAAGCAGATCTGTCCGTGAGTACTGGACTGAATTTACCATGCTGATTCACAGATTGGGGTGGGATTTATCGGCAGCACCCATTCAGATGCTATTTGAAGAAGGTCTTTCTTCAGCTGTGAAAGACGAGCTGGCCAGGATCCCCAGGGCGGTGTCTATGGATCAGCTGACCAAATCTGCGCTGACCATTGGAGCGCGCCAGGAGGCAAGAGCCTTGGAGAGGCGGGAAGGGAGAGGGGAACGTTGGAAGGAGTTACGCATTCCAGACATTCCTGAGCCAGCTTTCCCGCCGGCAGAGCCGATGGAAATCGGAACAGCCCGCGCGCGCGCAGTTTCAAAGCCCAGTGAGGGGGCGAAGAATTGAGGGAAAAGGTACTCAAGCAACTGCACGATAACCCCACAGCAGGGCATTTTGGGCAACACAAAACCATGTGGCTGGTTACCAGGGAATTCTGGTGGCCCAAGGTCAGGGAAGATGTGCGTGAATATGTGAGAGGGTGTGACCGTTGCCAACGAGCCAAGGGGGAGAGGCGGGCACCGGCAGGTTTATTAGAACCACTACCCACGCCGGAAAGACCGTGGGAGGCAGTGGCAATAGATTTTATGACTGATTTGCCCAGGTCCAAAGGGAAAACAGCCATTATGGTGGTGGTAGATCTGTTAACCAAGATGGCACACTTTATAGCCTGCTCACATGCGGTCACAGCAGAAGAAACCGCCAAATTGTTTGTGGAAAATGTGTTTAGGTTGCATGGCGCCCCCTTGAGGGTGGTTTCGGACCGAGGGAAACAATTTACTTCCAGGTTCTGGAGGAAGCTCATGAGCTTACTGCATGTAGAGGTTAATTTCTCTACTGCCCGTCATCCAGAAACCAACGGGCAGGCGGAAAGAGCTAATGGTGTCCTCCAGCAATATTTGAGGTGTTATGTTAATGACAGAGAGAATGATTGGGTGGAGAAGCTGGCGTTGGCAGAATTTGCTTACAACAATGCAGAGAACGTGTCCACGGGAATGAGCCCTTTTTTGGCCAATCACGGGTGTCATCCCCGAGCCTTCCCAGGGGGGGAGGGGGAGAACTGGAGCGTTCCAGCAGCAGAACAGTTCGTTGAAGAAATGGAAGCGATCCATCGCCAACTCCAACTTAATTTAAACCGGGCGAAGGAGGAATATAAGAGGCAGGCAGACAAAACCAGAAGGGAAGGGGAAAGCCTTAGGGTGGGAGACCAGGTGTGGCTGTCCACCCAAGGGTTACCATTTAAAGGAGGTTGTAAGAAGTTAAGACCCAAAAGACTGGGCCCATTTGAAGTCACGCAACAGGTCAACCCAGTGGCTTTCAGACTCCGGTTACCGAACCACATGAAGTTGCACCCAGTGTTCCACAGATCGTTGCTGTCACCGTATATAGGGGACAGAGAGGGGAGGGTCAATAGGGGACCAGCGATGGAGGAAAAAGAACACAGCTACCATGCAGCGGAGATCCTAGATTCCAGGTGGAAAGGAGAGCAAGTAGAGTATTTGGTAATGTGGGAAGGGGAACCGGAGTCGGAAAACACCTGGGTCAGAGCAGAGGATGTAGATGACGAGGTTCTAATTGAAACTTTTCATCAGAGATTCCCTCGAAAACCCCAGCCAGTGGCGAGGTTCCGGAGGGAATACTTCGCCACCACAGACGAAGAAGAGGAGTTGGAGGGGTTCTCTGATTCCGAGGTGGAGGAGGATTCAGCGAGTCGGAACAAAGACCGATGGAGGGAGATGTTCGAGACGTCGGAAGATGAAGAGGATTCGTTTCGGGGTTTCAGCTCCTCACCGCCCAGAGGAGAGGGAGGGGGAGGGGGGGAAGGGGGCCCTGGAGGGGAGGTGGATGTCAGGGAACTGACCTCAGAGGGAAAGGAGGTGATAGGGCTCCCAGAGACTGGGAGAGACTCAACAGCCAAAGCAGGGACCAGCAGGGGGAGCGCGGGGTCTCTGGAGGAGGATCTCAGGGATACTGAGAGAGATGCAGCAGCGCAGGCAGGAAGCAGGGGGGAGAAAGGGGTGAGAGACACGTCCAGTGAAAATAGTGGGGAGGTGTCAGAAGCAATTGCAGGGAGACCCATGCTTCGTCGGAAGCTGTCACGTCGTGAGTCCAGGAGACGTGTTTCCGTTAAGGAACTTCTTTGTTGGAGGCGTTTCCGCAAACAGCCACTGTCGGACTCTAACAGTGACTAGAGCAGACATGTCTGAGGAGCTCTGTCACACACAGAGGTTTGTGGGGCCGCACAAACTCTGAAGGGGCACCATTTTAAGCACAAGCAGCTAATCATCCCCTAATACCTTGCAATGAAACAACGCTGTGAGGTAGACCAGTATGATTATCCCCATGTTTCAATCAGCAGCATTGAGAACGAGAAGCAGTACAGTGGTACCTTGGTTCTCAAACTTAATCCGTTCCGGAAGTTCGTTCCAAAACCAAAGCGTTCCAAAACCAAGGCGCGCTTTCCCATAGAAAGTAAGGCAAAATGGATTAATCCGTTCCAGACTTTTAAAAACAACCCCTAAAACAGAAATTTAATATGAATTTTACTGTCTAACGAGACCATTGATCCATAAAATGAAAATAATAAACAATGTACTGCAGTCACACAGTCAGTCAGTCAGTAGCTGAACTGGGTTCCACACAGTCACAAAAACAAAAAGTCACAAAAACAAAAACGCAAAATAAATAGCAAAAACATAACACTCATAACGGAAGTGCGGCACTCAAAACGGAAGCATAACACTCAAAACGGAGCATGTTTGGCTTCCGAAAAAAGTTCGCAAACTGAAACACTTCCAGGTTTGCAGTGTTTGGGTTCCAAGTTGTTTGAGTACCAAGGCGTTTGAGAACTAAACGACTAAGCCACCCTTGCGAATTTGAGGCCAAGATTAGATTTCAACCAGAGATCCCTCAAGATTGTATCCTTCACCGTTATATTATGCCATGGTTCTCAACTGCCTCTTCTAATTTGCAGAGAAACGATCTATATGGCTAATGACGTCAAAGCTTAGGGGGCGAGCAATGCCTGTGTCTTAATTGTCAAACGCAGGATGCTGCTTGCGCCACACTTGATATCAAAATGCATATCAAAAGATGATCTGTGAGGCCTAGCTTATTTGGGAGACAGATAACCAAGTTGAAAGGATCACCCCCCTGCCTGATTCTAAAATTTTGTCTAAAATGTATAAACTGCTGCTTGAATGGCATTTTAAGGACGAGGAGGTTAAGTCGGTTATGATTCACTGGGCCAAAGATTTTGGGTATAATATACAGCTGAGTGATTGGGTACAATTATGGAAAGAAGGTTTAAAATTTACGGCATGCAATGCCCTAAAAGAAAATGTGATGAAAATGATGTATAGATGGTATATCACACCTGTCAAGTTAGCGAAAATGTATAGAGTCAGTAATAAATGTTGGAAATGTAAAGAAAAAGAGGGAACATTTTATCACATGTGGTGGGAATGTAAAAAGGTGAAATGCTTCTGGGAGATGATATATAATGAGATGAAAAAAATGGTGAAATATACATTCATAAAGAAACCAGAAGCATTTTTACTGGGCATTGTGGGGAGTGATATAAATAGAATGGAATGTAAGCTCTTTTTATATGCAATAACAGCAGCAAGAATATTACTGGCCCAAAAATGGAAGCATGAAGAATTACCGACGATTGAAGAATGGAGGATGAAGTTAATGGACTATGCAGAACTAGATAAACTAACAGGAAGGATTCGAAACCGGCAGGACCAGAAATTCACGGAAGACTGGAGTAAATTTACGGACTGCTTGAAAAGTATTTGTGAAGATCAGACGATGTTTGTAGGTTTGCCAGAAGTTTTGTGAGGAGTATTATTGGAAGTATTGCAAAATGGAGAAGGGGAAGGATGATTTGTTAAGAAATCTAAAGGAAATATAAAGTTAAGAAATGCATAAGAAGTGGTTAAAACGGTGGATCATCAGAAGTGCTGATGGAAGTCTAAAAAGATTGTATAAGTGATAAGTTTTGTGGTACATTTTATAATTTATATGTTAAAATCAATAAAAATTAAAGAAAAGAAAAGAAAGGGTCACCCCCTGCCTTGAGCTCTGCCCCTACGCTCTGTCTTTCCACTGACGGTATCCTATGGCAGGTCACCGGAAAGCTCAGCCGTGGCGACGCTGGAAAAAAACCCTCTGCGTAATGGTTAACCAGCCAGGCTCGCCTAAAGGATGCTACTTGACATTTCCCCAGCTGCCCTTCCGAGCCTGTTAATGCCACACTGTGGACCGTCGGAGTGCTGTTGAGGGAGGGAGAGGGCGAGAGAGAAATAGCTGACTAGCTGACGTCAATTCTCTGGGACTCTGGACTCTAAATGAGCCAGGCCTGCTACAAAGCAACGTCCCTCTGATACCCATTCAACCATATGTGGACGTCACTGCTCCTTTTCCCCCACCTCCCCTTTGCTCAGCCTTCCCTGTGAGCGAAGTTCTTCCCATAGCCAAACGTAAAAAAAAAAGACGACACACTGCAGGTAGACAGGATGCATTTCTAACAGAGGACAGTGGAATCTTGGGTTACATACGCGTCAGGTTACAGACTCTGCTAACCCAGAAATAGTGCTTCAGGTTAAGAACTTTCTTTTAGGATAAGAACAGAAATCGTGCTCTGGCGGCGTGGCAGCAGCAGCAGGAGGCCCCATTAGCTAAAGTGGTGCTTCAGGTTAAGAACAGTTTCAGGTTAAGAACGGACCTCCGGAACAAATTAAGTACAAAGGTCCGTATAGTAAAAGCTATGGTTTTCCCAGTTGTAATGTATGGAAGTGAGAGCTGGTCCATAAAGAAGGCTGATCGCCAAAGAATTGATGCTTTTGAATTATGGTGCTGGAGGAGACTCTTGAGAGTCCCATGGAGTTTGACCAAGCTGCGGGAGGCAGTAGAAGACAGGAGTGCCTGGCGTGCTCTGGTCCATGGGGTCACGAAGAGTCGGACACGACTAAACAACAACAACCACTGTAGTTCATCATGTCTCCATGGTCCCCCCCCCCCATCCTTGCAGTGCTATGCTGTGGCAATTCAACAGGTACATCTCTTCCCCCTGCCCCTGGCAGCATGGGAGGTGCACCTTTGGCACTTATACCTTTTCATGCAGACAGAGACACAGGAGCCCTGGTGGGGACAAGGGAGCTCGGGTGAAATCTTTACTACAGCGTCGCTCTCCCCATAATAATCCCTGGGAAGCTCACAAGTAAGGGATGATGGAGACAGCTTTCTTCTATTGCTTGTCAACTGGTAATTGCAAGAATGCTGCCACCGAACAGGTCCAACCACACTTATTAGGGCTAAGAAGGGGAGCTGCAAAATATTGCAGCAAGGAATTCTACTGTTTGAGATATTTTATGTGGTTCCTTCTCTCTCCTGCTTTTCCATTTCCCCACAACAATTCAGTTAGCTTTCTAAGGCCACTAAATGTGCACTGGACAAATTGGGCTATTTTGGGATCCTCCCACTTAGGGTTTCCCCCTTAATCTTAAAAATAAAAAATTAAAAAATAAAAACTTCTGAAAACTGGGGTTTCCTTGAACCTGTTGATACCTCCCTCTTTTATTTGTTTGTTGGTTTGTCCCATTCAAAATACTGAAACAAATGGCCAAGCAATGCGATTACCAGCCAGGAAAAATTAGCAGACAGCAAATTCCTGAACAAATACAGTGTTTTTAATAGGTGTTTATTCTGTATTTAGCAAATGGGTCTATATGCACATGGATGGTGCCATTCAGCTACATAAGAAAGCAAGGTGAGTTATAATACAGGGAGTATAATCAAATTTAGTTTGATTATACCCCTGTACCCAATCACATTCCTTCAAATCAGAGATGAAACATTATGAGAAGAGGATATGTAATCAGAATATATATAATGTACAAGAGTTCCTTTATATGTAATATTAATTGACATGGCAGTTGGCTTGTTTCTATCAGAGAAAAGATAAACCCAATTGTTCTCAAAAATGACACACAAAAATTTCATATACAATAATTTAAGAGGATTTCTGGGTTTGGGGAGTTTGCTACCTCCTGTGGGCCCTTGTGCAATATACAGCCATATGGTTGCCCAAAGGAATTGGGGAGAAATCAATTTGGTTCACATTTAAGGCCAATTCATTCAAATTTGCACGTTCCAAAACAATATGAGAATGGAAACGCAGTCATCCTTTGAAATTCACAGCTGTCTGAATTTTCCAATGCAGTTTTCCAACCAATATTTACAAAAATGCACATATGAAGAGAAAGCATGCAAAAAATAGGAGAAATCTCTAGCAAAGATATGGACATTAGTCCAAACTTATAAGGAGGAATTTCCCACTAAAATGCTGAAGAGAAAATTGAAAATTACGGCAGAAATGTGGCAAACTGAATTTAAGACTGAAAAAAAATGAGAAGCTGAGAGAACTGAAATTGTCAGACCTTTCCATCCCTCGCTGCCAATATGCAGTGATCATAGGAAACAGAAGGAATGACGCTCACTGCTTAGCAACCTTTCCCTCCATGAATTTGCCCTGCTTTTTCTAAAAGCCTTTTATGTATGTCCCAAGGAATGCTGCTTCAAGTGGTGCAGTTTATGGTTCCACTGTGTTTGCTTCTACGACAGTGGTATTGTATGGATTTACCGTCCACTTTGTTGGGATGGTTTGCATGCCCAGGGATAACCACTGAGGACACTGTTTGATCAGCTTTTACCAGCAGCTTAGGAGGCCCATGAGAAGCTGCCTTATTCCAGATCAAACCATTGCTCCCTCTAGCTCACCACCATCTGCACTGACCGCAGAGTTTCAGGCCAGAATCTTTCCCAGCCCTTCCTGGAGAGCCCATCAGGGATTGAACTCAAGCCCTTCTGCATGCAAAGTAGGTGTCCTGCTGCTACAGAGACAACGGCCCTTTGTCTGAAGACATTAGGTAAAGGTAAAGGGACCCCTGACCATTAGGTCCAGTCGTGGCCGACTCTGGGGTTGCGGCGCTCATCTCGCTTTATTGGCCGAGGGAGCCGGCGTACAGCTTCCGGGTCATGTGGCCAGCATGACTAAGCCGCTTCTGGTGAACCAGAGCAGTGCACGGAAACGCCGTTTACCTTCCCGCTGGAGTGGTACCTATTTATCTACTTGCACTTTGACGTGCTTTCGAACTGCTAGGTTGGCCGGAGCAGGGACCGAGCAATGGGAGCTCACCCTGTCTTGGGGATTCAAACTGCCGACCTTCTGATCAGCAAGTCCTAGGCTCTGTGGTTTAACCCACAGCGCCACCCGCCAGTGGCGTAGCGTGGGTTGTCAGCACCCGGGGCAAGGCAAGTAATTTGCGCCCCCTAACCTGTGGATTTTAGCACTCAAGTGCGAGCGCGCCCCCCAGATGTTGCGCCCGGCCCCCCTGCACCTCCCCATGCTACGCCACTGGGGCTGGGGGCGAGCGAAGGAGCCAAGGACCCCCCCAAAAGGCTCAGCAGGAATTTATTAAATTTATTATTTGCTGAGCCCCCGCGGGCCGAGGCAGCCGAAGCCCCCTCCTCTCCTTGGGCTGTAGGTGGAGCTCCAGATCCTGGCTTGGCGAGTGCCTCTCCTCCTCCCGGCAGGGTCCGGGGGCTTCCAGCCGTGCTCCGTCCTCGCCCCCCCCCCGTGCGGCTGAGAGCCGGAGCCAGCGGCGCCTCCTTCTGCCCTCCTCCCTCTCCTCCCTCCCAGTCTGCAGAAGCAACCGCCGCCTGTGGCAGGGCCGAGGGGATGGCGGCGGCGGCGGGGTGCGGAGGCTGCCCGTGCCCGGCCAGGCGTCGGTGGCGGCGTCGGCGCTGCTGCAGTGGCTGCTCCTCCTGCGAGCAGTGAGTGGAGCGCAGCTGCAGCGGTGGCGGGGTGCGCGCACGCTAGGGCGCAAGGCTGGTGGCGGGGAGCCCGGCAGAGGAAGGAACTTGTCCCTTCCCTCTGGACTCGCGCCCCCCCCCCAGATGTTGCGCCCGGTGCGGCCGGCACCCCTGGCACCCCCCACGCTACGCCACTGCCACCCGCGTCCCATAGCAGCCAAAAAATGCTGCTCTCTCAGCAGGCAAAAGGCATCTTTATCATTTACATTGCTATTAAAAGGTGCAGAAGCGGAGCAGGCCAGGGTTTTTTGTTGTTGTTGTTTTCCTGGTTAATTGGCAAGCTCACACATAATATAAAACAGGGGTGTTCACACCCAAACCAACTTGTTACATCCTAGTATTTTCTTGATAAATCATGCATTTGGGGATGGTTTCAATGTACCCAAATAGGAACAACTAAGCTACTTTGGTTGCACACAAAGCAGGTTAGAGGTAGGTGAAGCAGCAGCTGCAAGCTATTGGTTCTCTTTTTCCATTCCTCCTCGTGCCCTTTCACAACCTCTCCGTACCTCCCTTCCTACCTCTCACACTTGGCTCTGAGCCCTCTGGCACAAGAACGATGCGCATCGTTTCCAATGGCCTTTCCTTCACCTTTCCAGCAGGGACCCCAGGCGGACTCCTTCCCTGCCCTCCTCTCACCAGAACGTTGCCTTGTCAGCAGCAGCAAGAGGCAGCATGTGTCAGAGGAAAAAAAAGAGAGGGGCAATAAAGATTCACTGTAGATTTATTAACCACAGTCTTATTGTGGCATCCTGTTACTCTTTGCTTTGGACCGTAGGCAGGACACTTGTATGAGATCCAAGGAGACGGTTTATTCAAAGAGCCCGTGCATAATATCACAGAGCTAGAAAAGCGATAGTAAACGGCAACTCAAGGTGCATGCAGACTGTGTTTTGCAGAAGGGATCCAAGCACATAACCAGAACTTCAGGTTTGTGGAACTGAAGTGGATTAAATCGGAAGTGGATTAATCTGTTGCCTTCACACCAAGGTGCCTTCCTCCTGAGTTCTACAGTGGCAATGTTGAGTCTGTGTACACATTACAGTGGTACCTCGGGTTACACACGCTTCAGGTTACATACGCTTCAGGTTACAGACTCAGCTAACCCAGAAATAGTGCTTCAGGTTAAGAACTTTGCTTCAGGATAAGAACAGAAATCGGGCTCTGGCAGCACGGCAGCAGCAGGAGGCCCCATTAGCTAAAGTGGTGCTTCAGGTTAAGAACAGTTCAGGTTAAGGACGGACCTCCGGAACGAATTAAGTACTTAACCTGAGGTACCACTGTATATGCTTTCTTTCCCCTCAAAGAATTATGGGCATTGTGGTTTGCCAAGGTTTGCTGGGAACTGAGGAGTAAACTACAGTTCCCAGAATTCTTTGAGGGAAAGAGCATCCTTTGAATGTGCTTTAAAGGAATGGTGTGCACACAGCAAGCTCACAGCAGGCAACAGCTCTTGTCTCCATTTTAAGAAAGATGACCTTTTGTAGAGGCTGGGCATGTGGACTGCTTTGTTCCAGAGGCAAGTCCTCTATTTGATGGGCTTCCAGAGGACAGCCCTCCACTGGAGCACATCCTCTGTTTTGGACAGCTGTCCCGTATAAGTCTGGTTTAAAGATAAATGACTCTAAGAAAGGAGAGCAGGAAGGGCATTGAAGATACCAGTCCACAGTTAGCTCCTGGATCGAAGACGGGGTCCCAGTTCCCCCCCTTGATGGTGCATGCAGAAGGGCTTGAGTAACTATTTCTATATCTGCATCTACACATATAACATGATTGCATTTAATGGGAATGTGCCCTCGTTTATCCTCTTTCCCCATCCCCTGTTGCGATGATGTGTAAATGGCCACCCAGGCCCAAAGGAGCCGAGGATGCCTGGAGAAGAGGTAGGCCTCAATCCATGGAGAACAGGCGCCTCAGTTGCTTAAACGGTGCCAAGAGGAAAGAGGAAATGATCACAATCTTCTCTGGCTGTGCTCTAGAAGACAGGAGGAAGAGCCTCAAGGAGAGCGAGAAAAAGGGCCGGACCCATGCAAGTCACTTCACAGCAACCAGTGGGATCCTTTGGCAGCCAAAATCCAGCACCTTTACCTAGCCCCCGCCTGTTCCAAGGGGGAAAAATGTTTCTGCAGTAAGCACACCAAGCCTGTGCTTGCAGGGTCTCACCACCATCAATTTGCTGAGATAGGGAATTGTTGAACTTGTGATTTGCTGCAGCCTCCCTGGGAAATGGCTGCCGGGCCGTTCCCAAGCCGGTGAAAGCCCAGGTGCTGCGGCTGCAGCAGCAACAGCCTCCATTGATGTTCATTCCCATTCAGTGTTCCATTGTTATCAGCATCAATCGCTATAAATCAGTACTGCTGCCCTGGGCTCCTTTGAATGAAGGGCAGGCTATAAATCTAATGAACAAACAAACAGATAGATAAATGTTGGGGTGTATGGCATAGGTGCTGGCTCCCTGGGTGCCCATGCACCCACAAAATTCCCCATGATTAGGCTGGGCACCCACAAATTTCAGCACTAAGGCCATGCACCAGTACCCATAGCCCCGGGTACCTATGGCCAAGCTGTCACTCCTGATTTATGGCGTGTTAGGGACGGGATAGTACCTCTGGTGGGGGACATGATGTGCTCCTTCTGGGGTAATTTGTCCACCTTTGGTCTGCACCCTCCCTCAGCTCTCATCTGTGGCTCCTTGAAGCTGTCTACTTCCAACCGTGGTCATACCCCAGGAATGACTTGGACTGGCCGGCTAAACCAGGTGATGGTACCTGATGGGTCTCAAACTCTCAGTGAGTTAGGGACTTTTCTTGCATGTGAAAACAGGCTCTGGTGGACTGAGGAAACGAGACCAGTAATGGGTCCAATGGTGGAGAAGGTGATTTCTGCACATGCTGTATTGGTATGTGAAGGGCAAATGGCGCTCATCAACCTGGGAATGTAGCCCATCCCAGGGAAGAAAACTCTGATCCTAAGCCTCCACATTCTTGCATGGTATCTTCAGGAGAAGAAAAGGCTATGGAGTAAATCTTACACAAATCCAGAGTGGAGTCCCTAAGACAATTTTTTTTTAATTCAAAATTATAACAAGACATATTATCCAAAAACATATCATCTTTGTCCCCCCCCCATTTTTCCTCCCTCCCCCTCCCACACAAAACCCCACCCCACCCCCACCCCCGACTTCCCTCAGTTCCAGTCTTTGGTTTCTCTAAGAATGCTGTTTTCTGCATGTTACAAAGTTGTATAGATCCTCAAACTATTTAGCTGATTATTATTAATAAAAGGTTTGTTAATGTTTATTCAAAACCTGCCAAGGAGTCCAGTTCGCTTTGTTGCATCTTCAGATACTTTGTAAAGGGTTCCCATTCATCCTTAAAGTCACAGTTATCCTTGTCCCATAGCTTATATGTCAATTTTGCCAGTTCTGCATAGTCCGTCAATTTTTCTTGCCATGATTCGTTAGTTGGGGTTTCTTCAGTCTTCCATCCTTGTGCTACCAGAACTCTCGCGGCCGTTGTCGCATACATGAAGATGTTTTTCAACTTTTTTGGCAGGTCTTTCCCTACAATCCCCAACAAAAATGCCTCGGGTTTTTTTAACAAATGTTAAATGGAACATTTTCTTCAATTTGTTGTAAATCATTTCCCAAAATTTTTTAATTACCTTACAATCCCACCACATATGATAAAATGTCCCCTCCTTTTCCTTACACTTCCAACATACATTTGAACTAGTTTTGTACATTTTCCCTAACTGGACTGGTGTTGTGTACCATCTGTACATCATCTTCATGGAGTCCCTAAGACAATTTGATGGTGCCTTGTATGCCTCCTTCCAGCAACTCCTGCAGCCAAGCTGGCGCCAAACGTATTGCTCTACTTTCCTTTGGACCACATCAGTGAGACCGAGGGGAGAAGAGGTCTTGTCATCTGGGCAGCCCAGGGCCTCCACACTCAGGGTGGAAATATGTGAAACAAAGGAAATGGTTTCGGTCACACGAGGGTATGGAACTTCAATTTTCACCTAAACTGTAAACTCCCAGCTATTCCATGTAGAAACCCGTCGCTCTCCTCCAGGGATATGTGTAACTATCAATCACATCCTATGAGGTGTGGCACGAACGAAGGTGGTGGTTGCCTGGGGCATTCCAAGCTAGGACGCCTGTCATGAACATCACCTGCGTGATCAGAGCTGCATAGTTTGATCTCTTTATTTACTGTTATTTACAGAACATCGTTCTCCGGGAGGCTCACAACATAAAGCGGTACAATGCATTTAAAACACAAATATCCTAAAACAGCAGCAGACTACGCTAAATAGTGTAAAAATTGCAAATGCAATCTGTGCGCCTGTGCTTGCACTGGTCCATAAAAACTCATCCTTTTGAGGATGGAAGGGCCTAACGTTTTATTTTGATGGATGCGATAGGGTAAGCAAGGTCACACCTCTGGCCTTGCCTTATTCTTCAGCACAGTTGCCACCTGAAAGATCTCTCTGCGTTCATTAACATCCCTTTTATATCTGTTGCCCAAACTGCGGGAGGCAGTGGAAGACAGGAGTGCCTGGCGTGCTCTGGTCCATGGGGTCACAAAGAGTCGGACACGACTAAACGACTAAACAACAACACCTTCTAAACAGTTGCAAAGTATTCTTAAGGTCTTTTGAACAGCTCTTTGTTAAAAGTTGAGAGGCCGATGCAGAAAGGAGCTAGCGCAAGTGGTGCGCAGGAAACCACTGCCAGAGGGTGTATCTGAATTGCATACCAGCTCCCCAAATGATATGCTACCTTTCATAACCTGATACACTCCCTGTTTCCAGAAGTGATGATTCACTACTCGTGAGATTTGCTTTCCTGGGCATGACAATGCGGGAACTCAGCCAGGTCACAAATCACATGGCTTCTCATCTTTATTTGTGCATTTTGTATTCAAAACTTCAAAGGTCTGTTCTATTGTGGTTTAATTTTCTATATGGCTTAAATTATGGTTGTAAATTTTTAGTAATAGTCTTATTGTTTTATCCTTTTTTGTAAATTGCGGTGTATTAATTTTATGAAGTAAATGGAATTATGAAATAAAGGTGCTAAATGTTCTCAGCAAAGATGCTGCTACCTCTATTTTTTTAATAACTTTTTTATTCAAAATTAAAACAAAACATATTGTCCAGAAACATATCATCCTTATTTCCTCCCCATTTTTCCTCCCTCCCCCTCCCTCCCCCCACAGAACCCACCCACCCCCAACTTCCCTCAGTTCCAGTCTTTGATTTCTCTAAAAATGCTGTTTTCTGCATGTTACACAGTTGTATAGATCCTCAAACTATTCAGCTGGTTATTATCAATAAAAAGTTTGTGGATGTTCATTAAATGCTGCTACCCCTCACCTCCAAGAAAGAGAAGTAATAGTACTGTACTGCTCTATTCTGCCTTGGTCAGACTACACCTGGAATACTGTGTCCATTTCTGAGCACCACAGTTTAAGAAGGATATTGACAAGCTGGAAGGTGTGCAGAGGAGGGTGATGATCAAGGGCCTGGAAACCAAGTCTTATGAGGAACGGTTGAGGGAGCTGGGTATGTTTAGCCTGCAGAAGAGGAGATTGAGAGGAGATGTGATAGCCACATTCAATTACAGTGGTGCCCCGCAAGACGAATGCCTCGCAAGACGAAAAACTCACTAGACGAAAGAGTTTTCCGTTTTTTGAGTCGTTCCGCAAAACGAATTTCCCTATGGGCTTGCTTTGCAAGACGAAACGTCTTGCGAGTTCTTGCTAGTTTGTTTCCTTTTTCTTAAAGCCGCTAAGCTGTTAATAGCCGCTAAGCTGCTAAGCCGTTAATAGCCGCTAAGCTGCTAAGCCGTTAATAGCCGCTAAGCCGCTAAGCCGTTAATAGCCGCTAAGCTGCTAAGCCGCCAAAAGCCGCTAAGCCGCTAAGCTGCTAATAGCCGTGCTTCGCAAGACGAAAAAACCGCAAGACGAAGAGACTCGCGGAACGGATTAATTTCGTCTTGCGAGGCACCACTGTATCTAAAGGGCTGTCACATGGAAGATGGAGAAAGCTTGTTTTCTCCTGCTGTGGAGGGTAGGACCAGCACTAATGGATTCAAGTTACAAGAAAGGTGTTTCCGATTAAACATCAGGAAGAACTTTCTGACAGTAAGAGCTGTTCGACAGTAGAGGTTGTGGACTATCCTTCACTGGAGGTTTTTAAGCAGAGGTTGGATGGCCAACTGCCAGGGATGCTTTAGCTGAGATTCCTGCATTGCAAGGAGGTTGGACTAGATGACCCCTGGAATCCCTTCCAACTACTAGTCTATTATTCAATTCTATGATTTTATGAAAGCATTAAATAAATTCTCCCTCTCTCCCCTCCTCTCATTCTCATCTCTCTCTCTCTCTCTCTCTCTCTCTCACACACACACACACACACACACACACACACTGGGGCAAGCATAGGCAAACTTGACCCTCCAGATGTTTTGGGACTACAACTCCCATCATCCCTGACCACTGGTCCTGTTAGCTAGGGATGATGGGAGTTGTAGTCCAAAAACATCTGGAGGGCCGAGTTTGCTTATGGCTGCACGGGGGTTTCCCAGTGATATGTCCAACACACAAGGAAGTAAAATACAGTGGTGCCCCGCAAGACGAATGCCTCGCAAGACAGAGGTGCTTCGCAAAACGAATCTCCTATGGGCTTGCTTCGCAAGACAAAAATGTCTTGTGAGTTCCTGTGGGGGTTTTTTCCTCCCCCCCTTTTTCTAAGCTGCTAAACTGCTTATCAGCTGATCCGATAAGCCGATAAGCCACTAAAAGCCGCTAATAGCGCTAATCCGCTAATCCGTCAATGGGCTTGCTTCACAAGACAAAAAAACCGCTAGACGAAGAGAATCACAGAACGGATTCTTTTCGTCTTGCGAGGCACCACTGTAAATAGCCACCATCTCTTTGTCTTTGTCTTTGTCTTCCTACAAGGGATGAAGGGCAAGTCTGAGTGCAAAGTATAGCTACAGTAACACAAGGTGCTGGTATGGGCATGTTTGGATACTGAGCTTTCCTCAATAGATGTTTCCAGCAAGTAGGCACTATAAAAGACTGGAAGGCACAGCCAGCAGGAAAGGCAGTTGAATCATGTTCCAGCTTGGCCCAGGCAAGGGGACGTCTGCACCACTTGGCATCTGTGTGCTTTGAATCAGAGATAGCAGGATTAGCCTGGACACTGCTTATTGCTTAGGGCCCTTATATTTACGGGACTGCCTCTCCTGGTATGCCCCGCAGAGGACCTTAAGGTCCATGAATAATCATAGTTTAGAGGTCCCGGGCCCTAAGTCAGATTATCCTCCACCAGGGCCAGGGCCTTCTCAGTGATGGCTCCAACCTGGTGGAATGCTCTGTCCCATGAGACCAGGGCCCTGCAGGATTTAACTTCCTTCCACAGGGCCTGTAAGACAGAGCTATTCCGCCTGGCTTTCAATTTGAACTTAGCCTGATCTTTTGTTCCCCTTCCTTCCCTCCCCCTCCCCTTTTTATGAAGATCCCACAGCTAATTCTCCCCTGGTCTCCTCGCTGGCCCAAGTAGGACCAATTCAGCCAGCTAGCCCTGGGGATTATCTAATGTTTATTGGATGTATTTCCCCCCTAAATTGATTTTTGAATTCTGAATTTATTGTTATTCGCGTTTTATGCTGTTTTTTGTTGCATCAATTAAGTGTTTTAAATTTGTTGTTAGCCACCCTGAGCCCGGTTTTCTGAACCGGGAAGGGCGGGGCATAAATAAAAATTTATTTATATTATTTATTTATCCCAAGTCTTGGCCTCTTATTAACACTCTGCTTCAGATGGTGCTATTTCCCCTTTATACAAGCCCTTCTTTTCCTGCCCCTGTTGCACTGCACTGCCTTACCAGAGAAGGGTGGATCCAGGGGGCGTGGCTCCACTGTCTGATGTGGAGACAGTGACATAGCTGTCAACCGTCCCTTATTTGGCGGGAAAATCCCTTATCCCAGAGCCGTGTCCCGCTGCTGTCCCTTATTGATGATGTCCCGTAAATTTCCTGGGTTTCAAAGGAAGCAGCTCCTCTCCCTCCCCCCTTCCTGCCGGCCAGGGAGGAGGGAGGCTCCAACTGTGTTGCTTGGCTCCCCGGCCCGCCCCCCCTCCAGCCTCCTCTCACCAGCCTCGACCCCCGGGAGCCCCTCCCCGCCGGGACTGGCGGGCGCCTCAGGCCCTTCCGCTGCCATCCTCCTCGCGGCCGCCAAACTGAGCGTCTCTGCCTGGGGCCTCCCCTCTGCCCGCCGCCACCGCTCCCACTAGACTGTACTGTGGCTGCACCGCTGAAGGACCCGGATGAGATGGGCAGCCTGGCGCGACCTATGAATTGCTGAGGAGCCTTGAGAGGAGAGCGAGGGCAACCATAGAAAAAGCAGTTCAGAGAAAGGAGGAGGAGGCGGAGGTGCAGGCAGGTGTTCCAAGGGCTAACCATAGCGGGGGAAAGCGGAGGAAGGACCGCAAGCGCTTCTCCCATAGATTTGTAGTGGTAGACTAGCATAGATGGTCTGATCTGCAGGTTTACTTCGGGCGCTATTTCCCCCCCCCCTTCCTCCCGCCCCACCTGATGGAACTGGGAGCTGCAGATGGAGCACGAGAGAAAAGATACAGAACTGCAGCAGCATCTTCGTAGCTTGGACTTCGTTTTGCGCGAAAAGTGGTTGCTGCTTGTAGTTATTTAATTGCAGTGTTTCATCAGCTGGTGTCTTGAGCAGCAACCTCTGGAAACGAAGGGCTAAAAACCGGCGCTGCTCTCCAAAATTATCTGGTCCCTTTTAACTTCGTATTTCAGCTGGTTGCCGAAAATCCCTTATTTTGGCTGCTGATCCCTTATTTTCGAGGCTGCTGGTCCCTTATTTTCAAATCTGTAAATTGACAGCTATGGGCAGTGATGGAGAGCAGCAATGCTGCAACCATTGGGTGGCTGGGTCTATCTGCCATTCACATTGACCCAGAGTGATGCTACCAGCGTGGGGGGTGGGAATTTAAGGGTTTGTCAGAGCCAGCCTCCTGGCTCAGGGCAGGGGTCAGCTGTGGGTCCTGCTTGGGCACTGGGGCTTCAGCATCTGCCCAGGTTTCCTGGATGTGGGTGCCAGCCCTTCCGAGCCCTCCGTGGTGCCTTTCCTCGGGGTTTAAAAATGGGCTCAGTTTGTCGGGTGCGCTAACCTAGACAGACTTGGTATAACTACACTACGGGTGGGGAAGGGAAAGGATTTTGCACTGTGAGTGGCTGCCCCATGGAACTCTGTAGGAGGAAAAAGCTTTTTGCCACCTGGTTAATGATAAGGTGTAGGAGAGAACAAGTCATGAGCTGTTTTGTAATGTTGGAACTCTTTTAGAATTACGTCTGCCACTTCAGTTTAACCATGATGGCTTGGCCACCTTGGGAGTTGCGCTGTGATGGGTGCTGGGAGTTAACCATCAGTGACCCCCTATAACACTCACAAGCATAAGGAGACCATAAGGAGAAGTTGCTAGAAAGCAAATTTCAAGTTTCCAGACTAGATAATGCTCACCCAGCCATTACCATTAGAGAGTCTGTGTGGTGTTGAGTGTTGGAACTAGGACCAGGGAAACCAGAGTTAAAATCTCTACTCAGCTTTGAAGCTCACTGGGTGATTGTGGGCCAGTAACTCACTCTCAACCTACCCAACCATACAGGATTGTTGTGAAGTTACAATAGAGGAGGGGAACGATGAATGCCACCTTGAGCGGCGTGGAGGAAAGGTGGGATCAAAAGTGCAATCAATCAATCAATCAATCAATCACAATCTCTCTGTTTGGCGTTTCAGCTCAAAGTCACAGATAAACAAGTCAGATTTTTTAAAAAAAACCAGTTCATGTTTATTATCCAGAGATAATAAATAACATTTAAACATAGCACCAAAGAAACAGCCTTTAAGGTAGACAGCTTTGGTTACAGGAACTGTTCTGATGCAGCTGTTTTTAAAACACAGAACATTTGTACACATAATTTATAGGTTATAAAAATATAAATATGTAGGGGAAGGGTATTAAATATAAATGATTATATTTAAAATACAAAAGATTAGCATAATAACAATATTAATAATAATAAATAATAAGGCTCTTAAATACATTCCTGTTCTCCATTCCCACAGCTCCAAACAGGGAAGATCTGTATAACTGCCTCAACTTCAGTGATTAAAAAAAACACATATAATTTGAAATGAAGTTTGGCTTGCTTTTGGGGGTCTTTTCACACACCTGGGTGGGGATATAAATACTGTCCCTGCATCTAGAAACCAGCTTTTCCACCCTGAGAAGGAAACTAAATATCACTTTCAAGATACAAGCGAGAGATAACCTGGGTGACTGCATTTTGACAGTGATCCAACACTGATCTAATATGGACGATTTACATATGCCAGTGGCACCTAATGGACAATGTTGCGGTGGAGAAGATGCAAAAACTCCACCCGTATTGCTTCTTTTTTGGATGGCCTTCCTTGAGGTTGCTGTCACGGAGCATTGGGTACGCACACCTTGAACTCACAGTTGCACAGATATCACATTGGCAGTTTGGTATACAGTACAGTCACACCTGCCACTGGGTTACTGGGCTCCTTGCTCTCCATCCAATTTCCCGAAAATTCTGGGAACTATCAAACTGAGTGAGTAAAGCAGGTACGTTTCAGAGCAAAACTGCTCTTCCCACAGTTCCCCTCTGTTTATTTTAAGTGCACATTGATGCTCTATATAATGTGCTGGGAAACTCTGGCTCTGGAGAAATCACCTTTAGCAAGACCTCCAAGACACAGCGGAGGGTGCCACTTAAGAGAGGAAGCACCAGTGGCCCCTTTGCCTGACTTCAGTCAATGTCACTGCTCTACAGCCGTTCTTCAAGCAGACTCCAAAGAATCCAGAAGATTAGCTTTGTCACACCCAGCCTCAAGGTCTAGTGTGCTTTGATGCTTTGACCAGCATCAGTTGTTCTGCTTCGTCCTGATTAGCGGCTCAGAAATTGCAGATTGATTTCCTTCTCTGGAACCAGAAGAGTGCGTGTCATGGGTCTCACGATGTGGCCTTCTTGTTCTGGCTTCACTTCAAAATGCATCAGGATCTGCAAGACAAGAGGAGTGATGGCTTGTTAGCAGGGCAGCTACTGAGCAAGGAACAACAAGGCATAAAACGAAGATGTCATCTTGAAGAAAGGCCAAAGGAGATGATCAAGGAGCTTGCCCAGAAGAGGGCAAGAGAGAGAAGATCTGAATGCATTCACTTTCCACTGGGATTCAGGAAATCTTGCAAATCTAGGCCCACTAGATTTGGCTCCTGCCAAACTTCTACCTGACTGTGCTGGTCCCTTTAAGGAGGACGAGGATCAACAAGAGGGATGGTGGTGTAAAAGCTGGCAGAAGGTGAATGCAACCTCTTGTCCCTCCAAGAACAGGGCTTTGGGGATAAACCCACCCACTGCGTCTCAGTTCCATAAGATGAAAACAGCCCCTTAGGGGCCATCAATATTGATCTAGGGTTTTCTCCTTGCAGACACTCACCCTAGACAGGGCGAGATACACTTCCAGCTCTGCAATGCGTCGTCCAATGCAACTGCGCTTGCCAAAGCCAAAGGGGATAGAGGCGTACGGGTGGTGAGCATCGTCCTTTCGCAGCCATCGCTCCGGCTGGAATGAGTTGGGATTGGAGAAGTACTTCGCGTCACGGGACGTAGCATAATGGCAGAGGGTGATCAAGGTCTGAAAGAGCAGGGAAAGGGAACATCATGAGGAAAACAGCCCAGGGACCCTAAGGTCAGGGTGCACGTGGTCAAAAGACCCATCCCTAAGAAGAATGCCTTCATAGCTTCATCCCAGTCCTCCTTCAATGGCTTCCTCCCTTTCTCATTTGGAGAGCAAAGCTTTTGCACTGCAGCCTTAACCTCATTCCGCCTGCATCTCTGCTGCCATTCCTCTTTCTCCTGCACTAGTTTTCCCTCCTGCAAGGACCCCTTTGCACATGCATCAGTTTGCTGAGGATACCTATGTGCCTGAGATGTTGCAAGAGGATGCTGAGAAGCATTTTTTTAAAAGGATGCATATTCCATTCACTTGGGTTCACCTGCCAGGCTTGCTTTTATAACTTCTTCAGGACCCTGCACAGACTGAGTGCATGTCCAACACTTCCAAGCAATGACCACCTGATCCACACACGTGTTTTCTTGGCCAGATATTGTAAGTGTTGGGATTTCCTACTCCAGATTTGCAGCAGTTCTCTGCCTGCAGCATTGCTGACCTAAAGGAGCAGTTGCACATCATAGGCCAGAGGAGCATTGTGTAGGATGAAGCAAAAGACAAGGCAATTCCGCCTGCCAGGGCCATCTGCTCACCACCAACCTATGTGGCTGAGGACCACAGTGTGCCAGAAGCAGATGCACTGCAGAGCCAGAATGCTCCAAAGGACTCAAGGAAGGAAGCCAAGCTACACTTCCCAGGCTTGCTTCCTTTATGAACAAAGGAACATGCCTTCTACCAAGTCATGGTGCTGGTCCATTTAGCTCAGCACTGTCTACATCTACTGGCAGTGGCTATCCAGGATTTCAGACACAAGTCTTGGCTGGCCGTTCTGGGAGCTGCTGGGGCATTGAACCTGTGACCTTCTGCATACCAGGCAAGTTCTCTGCCACTGAGCTATGGCCCTTTAGGAGCCATGCATATCCCAGAATGGATGTTGCCTTCTTAAAGCTACTGCTTCTCTTTAGCTCCACCCAGAGAACGATGGCTATCATCCGTCCCCATCCCCTCTTTGCATCCAATTTTGTAACACGCTCACCTTTTTGGGGATCAGATAGTCTCCCACTTGGATGTCCCTGTCTGAGATGACGCGTGCATTGCCAGGAATCACAGGGTACAACCTGCAGGAAAACAGAGCAGCCAAAGTGAATATAAAGGAATTGATTCCCCACAACATGTTGCAATGTTTACTCAGCTCCCTCACCTTTTCCTGTTTGAGTGCAAATCTCCCAGCTGGCTGACTATGCTGCTGCAGCTGTTGCAGCCCAAAGGAAGGACCCGATTTTCTTACTTATAATAATAATAATATTTTATTTATATCCTGCCCTCCCCAGCCGAAGCCGAGCTCAGAGCGGCTAACAACAGTAAAAAATACTTATGTGCACAGAGCTAGAAAAGTGCAGCAGATAAGTTTAAATCTTCCTGGCTTTAAGGATCATCAGGACGAATGCTAGTGGCCAAATCACAGGGAATCTGCCTCCTTTTCCTATACAGCTGCCTAAGGCTCCATCCTTGGTCCTCACCTGAATGTCAGCTTCAATGCAACCTTTAAAGGATTAGACTGACTTTTCCCAACCTGGTGCTCTGCAGATGTTGCTGGGAATAGAGCTCCCAACAGTTCCAGCCAGCATGGCCAATGTCACAGAATAACAGAGTTGGAAGGGACCCCATGGGTCATCTAGTCCAACCCCCTGCAATGCAGGAATCTCAGGATAAGGTTGGTGGGATAGTGGTATTCTAGGCAATGGCAGACCTGGCCACATTTTAAGCTTCCCCCAGCAACCTCAGCAAGCAACCTCCCCATGTACTCTCCCATCTGTTCCCAAAATGGGGCTCACCTCAGCGCCTCCTTCACCACTGCCTTCAGCAAGGGCATCTGGGCTACATCAGCGGCCGTTGGGATGGCATTGCCCTTCATCACTGCTGCAATTTCTTTGTGGAGGGCTGTTTGCACCTCCGGGTGACGGGACAACTCATACAGGCTCCAGGACAAAGTGCTCGAGATCTGCAGGGATAGAGACCAGGATAGGGTTCATCATTAGGCTATTAGGAGTAGGACCCAAGTCAGAATGGGATTTCTGCAGCAGAGTTATTCCTCCTTTGCACGGCAGAAGAGTAAATATTAGCAGGGCAATCCTATACGTGCCTACTCAGAAGTTAAAGCCCCACTGAGTTCAATAGGGTAAGGGGATATAGGGTTCTTGTTCTGCCAATCACATTGCACAGAACAGCCAAGATATTACGCTGCAATTATGACCAATTAAGAGAAAGGGAGTGTTTCTAGAGAGAGAAAGAGGTGTGCACAGCGTCCCATGCCCCAGAACCAGGAAATTACTTTGTCTGTGCACAGAGGTGTTCTTTTAAAACAAAACAAAAACCCAGCTCCCTCATATTCTAGGGCTAGGCCCTGGCACAGAAAATAAGTTCCGGGCTCAAATTAAGCTCCACTTAATAGCTGTAAAATTGCCCTCCTGCAAGAGGAGATAGAAGTGAAATAGAGGCACAAAGGGCAAAGAAAATCCTCAAACTAGGGGTCATTATATAGGATTCCATGGCGTGGCACTGATAACCAGAATGGGTTATCAGAAGCCACTGTCTGTCTCACAGGAAAGCACAGCATGCCAGCCAGCCACTACCAGGGCCTTCTGTTATTTTTCCATCTCAGAGACCTATTTCACTTAGTGCCCAATTGTGTAAGGGGGGGGAAAGCCTGCTCCTGTAAGAAGCGCTCCCCCCCCCCCAGCATTTTCCAAAAGGCTTACCGTGTCCACGCCAGCTAGCAGCAGCTCAGTCACGTTCCCATAGATGGATTTCATGGACAGCTTCTCCTGTGCCAGGTAGTAAGTCAGGTATTTTCCTTCCACCTTCTCCCCCCGTGAGATTTTCTCTGAAACTTCAGCCATCCGCTTGTCAATGTGTCCTTTGGCTGGAAAGGAATTGGCACGAGATGAGCACTTGCTCTCCAGGGAGAGCCGCCAAGCAAGGCATTCAGTCACCCGTCGAGGACATGTCAGCCTGGGCCAATTGCTTCTTGCAGGAAGACAGCTCAAACAGTTATTTCAGGGGCTTATAAGCTGCCCTTTCTTTGAATTCTCATGGCATTGCTATCTAGACAGGAAAGTTGCTGCATGATCTAGCCGCAAGGAGGCTAAATGGCTGGTTATGAATGGGTCACGTCCTCATCACATGTTTAAAGCACTTTAACAGTCGTGGCTTCTTCCCCAGAGGTGAATCTAGTGGTTTGTTTTTGCCAGTGGCATCAGTACTAATGCATTTCTGGAATAAGCTTGTTATTAAAGCTGGATCCTATCAATACCTAGAAAACCCTATAAAAATATTCCTTTTACAAAGGTCTTCTCCGCCATATAATTATTGGTAAGTGTTGCAGGGGGCTTTCTTGGCCCTGCTATTAAAACCTACGTTGATTAATCTTTTCTATCTTTCCAGAATTGGAACGGTGGTTGCATCAGTTTTAAACCACCCTTCAGAGCCATATGGAATCAAGCAGCACATACATTTAACCTGTAGTCTCCAAGCACAACAAAAGCAGTGCAACTTCTTGCAGGAAGCAGAAATAACCCCAACACACACACACAGGTGTAGTGAGAATGAAATGCAACGATTTGTGCCAAGCTTGCTTAGTGAGCGACAAAGATTCTGATTGGTGCTACAACAACAGGCCACTTAGCTCCTCTTCAAAGTGCTGACAAGCTCTGGTGGCAACACTCACCAAATTCAAACATATAGTCCCAGGATTCACAGAACTTCTGCCATGGCTTGGGAAAGATGCGATGTAAGACCTTGGGCATTGCCATCGTCAGCAGAGTCATGATGAACATGGTGTTGATGGAGCTAATGAAGTTCTCCGTTTCCTGGGGGACTTTGGGCTCCAGGCAACCAATGCGGGACTCAAAGAGGACGGAAGAGATGCCTAGAACAAAAGCAATTAAATCGATTAAGCCACGAGAGGAGATGCTATCTTGCCTGGCTCCTTTTGCTGCTTTGCCCAACTGTGTGGATGTGACTTTCAGGGGGACTCTAATAAACGTCTGCTGCAATAGGGGTGGGGAACATGTGGCCACACTGCACGTTGTCGGACTCCAGCTCCTATCATCGCTAACCATTCGTCCTGCTGGTTGGGGCTGATGGGAGTTTGAGTCCAACATCTATGGGGGCCACAGATTTCCCCAGCTCTTCAACAACTTGAGTCAGACCAAGATATGGATCTTTCACAATACCTGTTTGGCACATCCCTGGTGAATGACAGGTGGGGGTGGGGGAGAACTCTTTTAATATATCCATATAAGCACAGTTCAATATTGTGAATGTGTTGATGGAGCAGCTCCCTAGTCAACCCAAAAAATTCTCAGAATTCCATTGCAAGATTTGGATTTTGCCATTCATGCAAACTAAGCCAATTCAGTTACACCTTTCACAACTGTTTCCACTAGATAGGAGAAAGATCAATTAACTATGTTAAGCATAGTCCCAGCTCCTGGCTCAAGTAAATCCTCCTTCATACAACCTCACACTTTGGCTTCTGCTTTCAGGTCCATCTTTACAGCCACAAGGGCTAAAAACTTAGAATTTGTTGTTATTTAAGAAACAAAAATGAAAACCGGGATTTTTCTTTAAAAGGATGCCGGAGGGATTCCGCATTCAGTGCCAGTTCCTGCAGAACACATTGTTCTGGCTTATGGTACAAAATAATTTGGAAGTAGGGACACCAGGAGAGGTTCTGAGGTTTTGTGAAGTGGCAAATGCAGCTTTGCAGGAGCAGAGTTGAATGAGGTGCTGCAGGAGACGGGCAGGGGAGAAAGGTGTTCCTGACATAATCTCACAGAATTATCACCCTGTCCTAAAACAAAAAACATTCCCCCAAAAATCCCACCCAGAGCCTGCTCAAAATGACCACCTTAGCTGTCGCAACAAGAACAAAAGATGAATCCCGGCTTCCCCTGATGCTGAAATGTCAACCGATATAAATCTGGGCTGCGTGGTTTACTAGGGTGACACACAAAATGCGGTAAGCAAAACACATACCTTCCAATCCAAACTTGTAAAATTCGTCAGCCACATTCTTGACCACATGCTGATCGTGGAAACTCCGCTGGTGCTCCAGCCGTCGGATCAGATCACTGACCACATCGTTCAGAGTGCCAGTGTAGGACTCCACTTCTTTCGGCTTGAGCATATGCTTCCCAAGGAGGCTGCGAGTTTTCTGCCACTCCTCGCCTTCCCTGCATGGAAGAGAGAGGCCTCCGTTAGCTCCCTGGGCAGGAGACATGTCCAAACCCCGTGCACGGGGCAGCCACAAGCACCTCAAAACAAGGGACCCCAAGTCCTCAGCTTTGGGAATCTAAGTATGTTCCCTGCACAAGGGAAGGATAAAAGTCCCGCTGAAATTGATGAGCGGTGCTTCGAAAGAGAAAAACTGCCAGTGGCTTTGTTCTTCCGCTTCTCCTCATTACTCACATCCTGTGTCTAAACTGCAGAAGCAGCAGCCCAGCTGATGAGAAAACACCCACCAAGGGGAGCCTTGAGTCATAGAATTGCTCTAGCTATTTCTCACTCCCAGCTGGCACTTTTGTGCAAGCCCCGGAAGGATCCTGCAGTTCCTGCCTGACACATTTCCGGGAAATAAAAAAACCACGAGAGCGAGGAACAGGAAACCGCAGTGAGCAGGGTTGCAAAAAAAAAGGATGGAAGGTGGGGAAGGGGGACCCCCTTTTTTCTGTTTACCAGTAGGAAAGGCAAGCTCAGAATCTGGAGTTAAAGGCTCCCGAAGGAGAAGTACAAAACCCAAGCAAAGCAATAACGGAGAGAGCTTCTGCGAAACTGCTGATAAGAGTCAGGCCAGGGATTGTTGCTCAGGGAGCAGCTTGCAAGCATTGCAACTCTTTCCTTGGAAAGCAACACTTTGGAAAGAGACTCTTCCCCCCCATCCCAGCTTTATGGTGATGATGAAGCACCAGGAGCTCTGGCCCATTTGTCCAGCTGTCCGACTCCTCAGCCCAAACTCTTACCACAGTGGCAGACAAGTGGCAAGCCTGCCACCTGTCTAGAGTGTGGGGGAATGTCACTCTGGTGCATGTGAGAACATAAACAGGCCTGCCCTGACCAATCTTCACCTCAGATACGGAGCAGTCCACAAGGTAGTACTAGGCAAGACAAGTCAAGCTAGAGTTGCAGGTCTTCATCCCTTGAGCTGAATTGTCAGGGCTTTAGTGTCCTTCTCAAGGACTCCAGGGGACACAGGTGCCCTCTCTTGGCAAGTGTCATTGGGCTCTATCTACTTCCTCAGCTCCAGCCAATGTCTCACAGGAGACCCGGCAATCCTGTAGACCTGCACACCAATGTCAGGCCTAATGGCCTTAATTCTCCCATTTAGGATTGCCAGAGGTCTCTGCTGTAGGTTGTCCGCCCTGTAAAAGCTGTGGCTCTCTAGATGTTGCTAGACCAGATCTCCCATCACGCCTGACTACGTTGGCTGGGGGAGATCAGAGCTGTATTTTCACAGGTTTCCCCTCCCCTGTTGTGTAAGAGTCAAGTGGTTGCTACTTCATTCATCAGGGAAGAGTGCCAAATACCATATAGGACAGGGAGAGCAGGAAATGGACGTTATGTGCAACTCCTTTAAAGCGAGCTGCTTACACACCGCGTGTAGGTGGTAGATTATGTAACTGCCTACTATGGGGACTTTCATAAATTTTCATGGCACAGGAACTGAAAACCATGTCCGATCCCACACTGTTTCCCAGGCTCTCAATTCTATCCAACAGCCCATGGGAAACGGTAGGGTCTCAGGATCGCTCCCAAAATGGCCTCCACATCACATGGCTCCATGTAACAAAGATCAACTTGAAAGTCTTCAAAAGACTTTTTTTGAAGATCAACTTGAAAGTCTTCAAAAGAAAGAGGATAAAAAGGATTCTCTTTTGACTAGACAATGAAATCTCTCTCCTGCAACATCTGTCCCCCTCAGCCCCACGTGTAGAGAGAGAGAAGAAGAAGAATGAACACTTACGCAGTAAGGAGCCCATACGCATGGCCTCGACACTCCCGATAATCCTTCCAGGAGGAGATGGCGGAGCGAATGGGGTGTTTGCCCTCTTGCCGTAACACCTGCTCAATCAGGCTGGGATCTGCAACGTGGACCGTCAGGATGGGTCCAAAGCTGGCCTTCCACATTGGGCCATACTTGGCTTTGCCTTCGATCTAGGACAGAAGCAGGAGGAAAACTTATTAGATAACACAGAACGCTCTACACAGAAGAGGAGAAGTCTAGTTCCCTCCCTACTTACTATGGTCCATGCACACACGTTTTTAATTTCACCTGCTGGATTGCTTCCAATCTTATATAGAAAGAAGATTGCAGGTGGGGTTACCACCCAGCATGGTTCTTCTTCTGAACTGCATCGGTCTTTTAAAACAGCTGCATGAAAGGCACATATTCAACAGGTGAAGCTTTGCACAACACCATGTTCCCATACTAGGAAGGCTTTGAGCACTGAATTTCAGTCCCTCGTACCAGAGCAGAGAAGCAGTATTGGCGATGAGAGGGGTATTGTTTTGTTTTTGTTCTAACTATTGATTTGAGCTTTTATCCTGTATTTTTATCTTGTGAACTGTTCTGAGAACGTCAGGTGAAGGGTGGTACAGAAATGGAATTAATTAATTCTTTGAGATAGACTTCTTTGCAGGGTGAGAGTTAAGAGATCTCATTCAGCCCTTGCACAGTGCACTGGCTCTCTGGCAAAAACGGTTTGCTGTTTACGGCCATATAGAGCAGTCGTGGTGATCAGCTGACCTACAAACGGGACTGCGTTTCCGTGATTCCATCACTGAGAAGTGGGTGCCTTTTCTGGGGGTGTGGGTGGGACAGGAAGCTCTGTTGCAAGAACCCCACACCATAGAAACTGCCACAAGAAATCTCACTCTGACATCCTGGCATAGCTCTGGGGCACCAGGAGCCTGACTAAATTGTATAAAGACGCAACATGCGTTACTCCGGTGCTGGAGCCAGATACAGTAAGCTAAATGAATGATTCATTGCCTTAATTAGGTTTGGGAGGGGCCTGTTTCAAACAGAAGCTTTCAGTCTCACTCACGGTTCCAACCATCACACCTGATACAGCCCAAAGGGGAAGTTATTCATTGCTGAGTTACGTTTCAGCAATAAACAAAAATAAAAGCAACCTTTCATTTACATAGTACTTTCACATGCAAATTGTGCTTTACAAGCTGTGTCATGCTCATCCTCACAACAGAACACTATCCAGGGAAAAGTTCAACACATTTCAAGTGCCACTGATATGGAAGGAAATTACTGAACAACCCTATACATGCCTATTCTGAAACTGAGTTCATGGAGCTTACTTTGAGCACTAAAGAAAGCAGCAAGCAGCAGGACAAGAAGAAGCAAGGATTAGCCCCTCATTATGTAACTGCGGGACATGGGAGGCGTTGTGGGTTAAACCACAGAGCCTAGGATTGCCGATCGGAAGGTCGGTGGTTCGAATCCCCTTGACTGGGTGAGCTCCCGTTGCTTGGTCCCTGCTCCTGCCAACCTAGCAGTTCAAAAGCACGTCAAAGTGCAAGTAGATAAATAGGTACCGCTCCAGCGGGAAGGTAAACAGCGTTTCCGTGCGCTGCTCTGGTTCGCCAGAAGCGGCTTAGTCATGCTGGCCACTTGACCCGGAAGCTGTACGCCGGCTCCCTCAGCCAATATAGTGAGATGAGCGCCGCAACCCCAGAGTCGGTCACAACTGGACCTAATGCTCAGGGGTCCCTTTACCTTTACCTATGTAACTGCAGTCTTAAACACCTGCCTTACTCTCCCTTTCAATGGGATTTTGTGTGCATAAGACTACATTGGGTCACAGATTAGACTTTGGCAAACTTAAATTAGACTGATCCATCTTGGAGCAGGGAAGGGAATAAGTTGGGATTTTGTATTTATTTTCCTTTTTTGTAATTGTTGTTATATATTGGGAATCTATAAAACTATGTTTATTAGAAGGTAAAAGAAGGGGAAAGACTACATTGGAGTAAGTCCCAATAACTCAGTGGGACTAACTTCTGAGTAAACATACCTGCCTCGGATTGCCGCCCAAGTTACTTTCTCTATGCCTAAATTCCCACAAAGGTCTGTTGAACTATACATTCCTGTTCACGTTGAATGTACAGTAGAAAGCTATCAACAAAGTTGGAAGGCAAGTAAGTTTTGGGAGTACAAGGCACGGAAATTGTCACCAGATTAGTGAACTGGCCAATTAAGATTCGTCCTCCGCTTCAAGCAATTCTCGCACTTTCAGAACGTGTGTGAGCAAGGAAAGGCTAATATAATGATCATTTTTAGTTTTTTTTTTTTAAAGAAAAGGTGTTAACATTCTTGTCAAGATGACTAAATCATACAACATTTGTTATGTTCATTCCACACATGCAGTCAAAGCAAGCATTATGGGTTAAACTGCCTCCATTTATACACATCGCTGCAGAAGTGTGGGCTTTAAACACACAGAGATGGTATTTAAGGGACACCAATGGTTTACACTGCAAAGCAGAAAAAGAACGAAACACCTAGAGTTGTGTCAACCTGGCTTACTGCCAAACTTTCACAAGGCTGTGTTGACAAGCAAGCCAAGGAATGGAAAGCTTAGTCTACCTTATTTAAATAGCTTTTTACAAGCCTGGATGGAGACGAGTGGTGTTCATCGGAAATGTTAAGTACACCTGAGGGAAGATCCTTGTACCTCGTTTTATTCTCCTTGCAGGGCATGTGTTTAAATTGCATAAACAAAGTAAAACAAAATATGCTCCCATTCAGCAGGGATGGGGAATGGGGAGTTCTCCATATGCTATCGGACTACAACTCCCATCATCCCTAGCCACAGACTATGCTGCCTGATGTTGGTGAGAGTTAGAATCCAGAAACATCTGGAGGGCTGCAGGTTTCCCATCCCTAACATCCCTGGGAAACTTTTTAATGTTTGCAGTGCCTTGTTCTTGTCACTTTTGGAAAGAAATTTCCAGTGCTCATTGAAGATATAGTTATAGATGTAGATACAGATATATAGATACAGTCAGGATTTTCAGCAGATGTGTTGGAATCTCCTGGAATTTTTAAAGGAATTGACCTTAACTTTGAGGCTCACTTTCTCCTTAGTCTCCAGGATGAAAAATATCTGGTTACCTCACCACATTCAAGCATACAATTTTTTTGATGGAGCCAAGGTAACAGAGAAAGAAAAACTGGGGTACCACCAGTTTTTGAACTATTTTTAAGGACATTCGCCAAAATCTACACTTCCAACATGCAGTATGTGTGTGTTTCGATGAATCAAAGTTTGCACATACAGTAATGTTATTCCATTCCACAGAGGAAGATTTCTGTGGAACTCAAAAGCTTGCAGAATTCTACAGCCCCACCATCTGATTTAAGAGACACTTCGAACTAAAGAAAAAGAAAAACCCTACTTTGCATCTCCTCCTACCCTTTGAAACCAAACCAGTCCACTACTAAATTTAAGCAGATGTGACTAGGAAAGTTTTCAAGCCTCAAGACACTAAGAGGAAGAACTTAGCGACCGTTTTAATGTGCCTTTCCTGCCATAAACATACGACCCTAGATAAATCAATGGTAAAAAAAGAACGAAAAAGTGGGGGAGAGGATATTCAACACCCTTTACTTTTACGCTGGTAAAAGCTTACCTGGAGTTCGTGCAGGCGCGACAGCCCCTTTTTGCAGAAGAGGTCGCTGAAGAAGCTCAGAGCGCTGGGTCCTGGCATCTTGTCCAGGGTCTTGTGGCTTTTGATCACCCTGACCGGAGCTTTGAGGACAGAATCAGCCCAAATCTCAGGAAAGCACCGCGCCAGCAAGGATGCCCTGCCGGCCAGCTTGAGCGTCTGAGGCATCTTCGCTCTCCAAAGCCGAAATACTTCGAGAGTTGGGTGCGGGTGGCGAAGTTCTGTTGGAAGAGCATCTTGGGGCGCCTTCTATTTATGGAGAAAACATGTGGAAGCCGGCAGGGCACGCCCCTGCCATGCCTCATACCTTGTCCCCGCCCCGATTCTTGGTCCAGCACCTCATCCTGCCGCAGGGTGCCAAGGGTGGCCAATCCGGGCGCGTGGGTGGGGATGGCGTCCCGTGCGCTTTTGCAAGAGTCGGGCAGGCGCGCGCGATGAACTGGAGAGGGCGCGCCAGATCTGCGGCTCCCCGACCCTGCAAAAGAGTCATTGCGCCTGGTTTTAAGAGTTCCGGGAAGGTTTCTTCGGGACACGAGAGGAGCCATGCCGAGCTTTTTGCTCATAAAAGCAAGCGCGCAAAAGCGCCACCGTCCCTGTCCCTGCAGATTCATTCCGTCCGCGAGAGCGTCACGCGGATGACAAACCTCCGCTGCCGCTCTTAACGCAGAACGACCCCAAGTGGGAATAATATACCCCAAAAATGTTTCTGAAGCCCTGCCGTTTGAGAAAGCAAAAGACAGGTTGTAAACCCCTCGGCACGAACGTGCAAAAGATCCGGCTGCCCGAGGGTTAGAATTAACGGTTTTTCTTATCTTCGCGCCAGCCGATTTTATTTTTGGTTTTGGTTTTTGCTGAACAGCGCAAAGAAGGAATAAAAACAATAAAACGAAAGAGAAAGGTCAGCAATGGTTCGTAGAGATTTGCGGTGCAGTGTCATGCAGTGAAAGGAAATGCAATCAGAATAAGACTAGAAAAGGGCAGGGGGTTGCAGGAAGCGACCCCCCCAGCAGAGGCAAGCAATTCCAAGTACCAATTCCCAAAGTCTGCTTGTGCCGCCTGCCAAAAGTAGCTTTTTCATATCCTGCAAGAGTAGAGAAGTCTTTTTATCAGGAAGTTAACATTAAGATAAGAGAGGAGTGTAAGAAATCTCTACTGATGCCAAAAAATCACTAGGAATGATAACTAAGTAGAGTCTTCTGAGGATAAATTAGCCATAAATAATGTTGCAATAAGCATAGCAATGAATTATGATACAATACATATGTATAACATTTTAATCCTCCATTTCCACTGTATCATAAATTATGAAGATGATGTGTTGAATAGTAGAAATGGGCAACATTTGCCTTTGGTTTTTTTATTTGAATCACCAAGAGGAAGTGCATTTTTCACTTTTCTCTGTTTCTGGGTGATTTCTGATTTAATATTGGTGCACTGGTTGCAAGTTGTTGATCTGATGGCAATTGAGTTGGTTTTCATCCTTGTAAACTACCCAGAGAAATTTGAGTAGAAGGCAGCCCAGAAGTTACATGGATGCAGAAAGTAAAACAAAAAGCAAATCCCTGCATTGCCAAGTTTAGAATCTAAAATTTTGGTGGGGAGGCAACAGAGGAAAGAATCAGTGATGCCTTCAAGGAAGGGCTGGGGGGGGGCAGAAGTCCAGGATCTGACTCAGCCAAAATGTGCAAAAGGTCTCCCAAGTGGAGCAGGGATAGTTTAGCACATTTCAAAATAAGGCACATGAACATCCAATGGGCTTTTTTGGGGTGAGGGGAGGAGAACAAGACCATTAAATTCAATTACCTAACAGCACCACTGCAGGGAAAGGTCTCCTGTAGGGCTCCTGGAACAGACCACGAGAGCTCCTAGTTCTGGAGAATTCACATGGATAAGAATGAGCACTGAACTGCTTCCCATATGTATGTATGGGTGCGCCAAAAACATGCCGTTTTCTTCAGAATTGACGTCAACCGCTTGCCCAAATGTTCCAGAGAAATCCAACCAACGTCTTCACTGCGCTGTTGGTTCCACTGTTTTTCCTGTTGTCCTCTCATCACCCGCTTTGAGGCCAATCCCCCCCAAATTCAGTGCCGTTACAGCACCAGCAATCGGCTGTGGCTGCCATTGACAGAGAAAGGCTGCTGCACACATCTCCTTCCGGTGGGCTTTCCCGAAGCATGTTCTGGGAGGGTGGCAATAGCCAGCTTTGTTGCTCCTCCATGCCGGTGCGCCTCCCTGTCTCTCTGGGACATTGCGCCGTGTGGGGCCAAAGGTAAGTGAATGCGCAGGTGAGGAGGAGATGAGCATTTTCTCCCCAGGGGCCATGGTGGGGAACTTCCAGCCCATGGGCCCAATTTGGCCCACCTGGTGTCCTCATTTGGCACATGGAGCCATTTTTCAAAATCCGCACCCACCTGCCCCACACACCTAATGCCATTTGTGGGCAGGTAGAGACGTAGTCAGATAAGGATCTGGCCCACTGGGCCAAAACAGTTCCGCACACCTGCAAGGGCCTCTCAGAACCTGCAAGCAGTACTGCCAGAGAGGAAAGGTACTAAACATGATCTATGGTTACAGGTAAATTACTCAACACAAGATTTTTTTTTTAAAAAAATCTTCAATGCTTCTGAGGGTGTGTGCACACATAATTTGTTAGTGTACAGTGGTACCTCGGGTTAAATACTTAATTTGTTCTGGAGGTCCATTCTTAACCTGAAACTGTTCTTAACCTGAAGCACCACTTTAGCTAATGGGGCCTCCCGCTGCCGCTGCACCGCCAGAGCACGATTTCTGTTGTCATCCTGAAGCAAAGTTCTTAACCTGAGGTAATATTTCTGGGTTATCGGAATCTGTAACCTGAAGCGTATGTAACCCGAGGTACCACTGTATATATATAATTAAAATACATACCTTAATAATAATGATAATTTATTGTTACATTTATCAGTTGCTTTTCTCATAAAATTGACCCAAAGCAACTTACAAAAATAGTATAAATGTTAAAACCAATTGCTAAAACCAATACAAGCCTATCAAGGCATCTATATCATATAACGCATCTCTTGTAGTTATGAGTGTTATGTACTGAGTTGAATAGGATCCAAAATGCAGCAGTCTGATTGGTCCTAGAACAATAGGATCCAGAATGCAGCAGTCTGATAGGTCCACAGGAGCCACCCAATCCAGCTCCAGGTGGAAGTGAATCCACAATTAGCCAATCACGTGGGGCCCATTGTGTAAAGAATGTATATAAAGCAAACATTCCGGGGGAACTTCCATTCCTCCTCACTACTATGAGCTGAATAAAGAGCATGAAATCCACTCTCGACTCTGAGTATATTTCAATGAGCTACTAGGGACTGCCAACTCTTCTTGCTCAACTCACCTTTCAAAGGAGGCAGAAGGTGATTCACAGAGTGTCTTGCTAAGCTGCTGTATGAACCCCCTCTCCCGCTCTGTTAACCCTCACTGCAAGTGTGTTTAACAGAGTGTGGAGGCTTACTGAACCACTGTATGAAGTACCTTCCCGTCTCCGTTAGACCTCACTAGAGTGCTTCCCACTTTGTTAAACAGCTCACCTGCCGCTGCGTTGTTCCAAGGGCCTGCTATTTGCCACACTGCAGCTGGTGGGGTTGCCTATTGGTGGCCGTACCACCTGCAGAGTGACGACAGCCTTACATTTTTATGTGTATAGGAAGATATATGCTAATATATCATTATAACACATTATATATATATATTGTTATAATACTATACTATAATTAATATACATAAATTCAAAGTGTTGAAGTAAATTAATATGTGAAGGACCCAGGGTTCCAGTGTTTGCTTTCCCCTATCCGTTTTGGTTTATATTGCGTCTATAAGATTGTGAGCTTGGAAGCAGGGCTTGTGTTATCTTTTAATACCTCTGCTGGGCTTAGAAAATGTGAGCACATGACCTCAGATTAGGGGCATGCATTAGATAGCGCTACCTTTTGAATGTTAGGTTTTGATTTTTTTTAAAAAAAAATCTTTGTGCTAAAATTAATTGCTTTTTTTATAAAAGATATTTATTGAAAATTTTTAAAATATAGCAAAAAATGAAAAATAAACATACAAAATAACATACAAAAAAAACAATTAAAAACACACGCTAATTTTCAATAACATAACTTCCGTACACTTATTTCCTCAGACCTCCTCACACCTCCCCTCCCTGTATTCCAATTCAATTTGTTAGTTCAGCAAATCCTTACCATTAAACTTTTACCCATTTGTGAACCTTTTTTTTCATGTCTCCTAAAGCACTACAGCTGGAAACCACTTAGTTTCTATCCAACATCTTTCTAACATTCATTAATAAAATTAATTGCAAAGGAACAAAGATTTACACTTTTATTCTAACGCTTTATCTTATATACTGTATATATATACAATTTTGTTTAGGACTGGTCTCCCCAGATAAACAGAATCATGCTGGTTTCAGTATGCTGAAGAGGTTGCACAATCGAATGAAATCATTCTATAATTTCACCACATTGAAGTTTTCACATATAGAAAGGAGATAACAGGATGCATCTGATGTGAGTCATACTCAGGGTAAACCCGTTGAAATTAATGGAGATGACTAACTTAGGTCCATTCATTTCAATGAATCTACTCTGAGTAGAATTTAGCTGGCCACAGCCCACCATTTGTGACTCAGTGATGTGCTTTTTACTCCTAATGGTCAGAAATCCTATCTAAATTTGTACTAATAATACTTGGAAATTTTTAAAAAGACTCAAGTTAGCCTATGTGTAATTGTTTACAATTACACTACAAATGTGTAATTGATTTTGACTTGTTCGCATCCCTCATTCTTGATGACTCCTGCAACCCACAAAGTCTGTATATTGCATTATTTGCTGCCTTCCTGGATTAACAATGTGTTGTCTATGCCTTTGTTTAAACTGGGGATTAACCATTCTAATTTTGCCTTATTTATATCGTTATTAGCCAGCTTGAGGTATTTGGTGACAAAGTGAGAACAAATTTCCAGAAACTAAATAAATGCACGCTGTGTTGGGGCACTGTGTAGTAATTTGCGGCCACTTCCATTTCATACCATTTCAGACGGCATTGTTTAGAAAACGTCTCTTTGTAATGGAAGCCAGAACCTCTACAAGCTTTTTAAAAGCCAGAAATACCCCAGAAGCTGAATTCTGTACTAATTACCACATTCTGTAGTTTTTCCACACTCCCACAGACTCACAAGCCTGCTCATTTCCCATAGGCAACAGAATTGATCTTCACAGCCAGCAAAAGGCAGGCCAATCAGACTGATCTTTAGAGATCCACAATATTCGAGAGTGCTTGTTTTGATCTGTCCATCAAGCTCAGTATTGTCTATTTTGACTGCTAGCACCTCTCCAGACTCTCAGACAGAGAGAGGTGTTTCATATCACCTGTGAGTTGCCTCAGATGCTTTGAAGACAGCTTTGAAATTGCCTGGGAATACCGTATCTTTTGCTCCATAAGACTCACCTTTTCTTTCCTAAAAAGTAAGGGGAAATGTGTGTGTGTCTTATGGAGTGAATGCAGGCTGCACAGCTATCCCAGAATCCAGAACAGCAAGAGGGATTGCTGCTTTCACTGCGCAGCGATCCCTCATGCTGTTCTGGCTTCTGAGATTCAGAATATTTTTTTTCTTGTTTTCCTCATGCAAAAACTGTGGTCTGGTGTGTCTTATAGAGCGAAAAATACGGGTAAATGTGGGAAGTTCCATACGTATATAAGCGTGTGTTCTAACGCTCAGCACCAGCTGATTCTCAATCCTGTTTTCTGCAGCGTTCAAGCACAGCATGTTCTTGAACCAAGCAAGGTCGAACTTTTGGGTGGAGAGCTCCATCCTTTTTACAGCCATGTCCCACCTGACATTGCATATGACTTTAAGTGGGCAGGTGGGCATGGTTTGGGTTAAATGCCCTGGCTGACCAACTGGGGAAATCTGGTGGGTCACATTTGGACCATGGGCCAGAGATTCACCCTTCACTCTTAAGTTCTCCATCTCTATATGGTGGTGGTTACTCAAGACAGGGATGGGGCCTTCAAGAGCAATGTTCTTCAATCTTGGATTCCCAAATGTTATCGGACTCCAAGTCCCATCACCCCCAGCCACCTTAGCTAATGATCAGAGATTATGGAAGTTGAAGTCCAGCAACACCTGGGCAGGTAAGGTTGAAGTACACTGTTCTGAAGACTCTGAAATTCAATACCCAGGCACTTTTGCTATGCTTCATTCACTCTGCCCACACGTTACTCACTTAGGACATTTCGCTGTTGACTGTAGAGTAGGAGGGGGGCAACTTCTTTCTGCTACAACTTTGTGTTGCATTGTAGCTGTCTGCAAAGAAATGCCAGCATGTGAATGATTGGGGTAGGGTTTTCTTTGCAGAGTTCTGCCCAGTCAGGACTCCAGTATCAGGTTACTGGGCTTTCCATTAGTTTCCGTGCACAGTTCAGATTGCTAGTTTTTGTGAGAAATGTTGAGGTCCAACTCAGCTCCCGGTGGAGTACAGAATCAGGTTTAAGGTGCTGGTTTTAACCTTTAAAGCCCTATATGGCCTAGGACCCTCGTACCTACGAGACCGCCTCTCCTGGTATGTCCCACGGAGGACCTTACGTTCTTCAAACAAAAACATCTTGGAGGTCCCGGGCCACTGGGAGGTTAGGCTGGCCTCAACCAGAGCCAGGGCTTTTTTGGCTGTGGCTCCGATCTGGTGGAACGCTCTGTCACAAGAGACTAGGGCCCTGCGGGACTTAACATCTTTCCGCAGGGCGTGCAAGACAGAGCTGTTCCACCAGGCCTTTGGCCAAGGCACAGCCTGACCCCCTCCTTTGGTAATCCTCATAGAACTCTAGCCCAATGGTTGCCATTAATTTGATTTTGAATTGATTTTAGAATTAGTTGATTTTAGAATGCTGTATTACTTTTACTGTTGTTAGCCGCTCTGAGCATGGCTTTGGCTGGGGAGGGCGGGATATAAATAAAAATTTATTATTATTATTAATAATAATAATAATAATAAACAACCTGTTGGGTTTGCATGTGGGAAAAGATAGACAGGGGTAGATAGACTGCCTGTCTTACCTAACCTGTGTTGACTTTCTTCCCAATAGTAGACTGATGCCTCTTACAGTTAGTGACCTCATTTCCTGCTACTTTCTCCTTTGTGGCTTGGAACCTCAGTACCAGATGGAATGAGTACCCTTGGGTCATTTGCAGAGACTTTTCTATGTACCCTTGCAATCTGAAATATGGAGGATGGCCACAAGAAAGAGAGGGCATCTTTGGTGGCTAACACCCCCACTCTGCCTACAGATTACTCTCCCTAGGAAAGCTTGTTTAGTGCCCACACTGCTGTCCTCCTAGCACCAGGTTAAGACTTCTTTGCTCTCCCAAGACTTTTGGGCTCTGTTTCTCAGTTTCTTTGTTACAGCTAGCGGTTTTAATAGATTGCCATGAATGTGACAGCTTTTTTCCTTCCATGATGTATATTGCATTTTTTCCCCTGCTGGCTTTGTATTTGGGTATTAATGCTGGTTATCTTTTATGTGTGTTGTGGTTCTTTTATTGTTTGAATATGGTTTTTACTGCTATGTTTTCGTTTTGTATTTTTTAAGATCGCCTAGAGACGTGATTTTTACGAGACATTTCACAACACAATAAATCAATAAAACGATCAAATTCATACGTTGACCACCATGACATACGAATCATGTGTTGTAGATTTTTGTTGTTGCCTTGAGACACAATGGAGTGTGCATCTGAGAGCGAAGACAAACTGCTGTGTTAGCAGCACCAAAGTGACTTGTCCGGCACACAAGCCTGGACAGTGTCTATGAAGGCTCTGGGGTTCTCAGACGACCCCACTTTCGGCCTTGCCAAAGGAAAGCATTTGTCACCAGCTGGACTGCAGGAGTTGCTGGAAGCAGGTGAGCCATCCAACTTTGTTAGGGACTCAACTCCAGATTTGTCTAGGGTTTACTCCTAGACAAGGTATCTCACAAAGCAGCAGAGGTTTAGAATCAGAGTTTTCTTCTCCTAGATGGGCTCCCTTCCCAGGGTGACAAGCCCCATCTGCCTCTCACTTCCCTCTACATCACATGCAGAGGCCATTTTCTTGACCCCTGAACCCATCTATTGGTCTCATCCACTCAATCTGCAGGAGCCTGTCTTTGCATGCTGGGGAAGTCCCTAACTCACCACGGGTTTGAGATTCTTCCATTATAAAATACAGTGGTGCCTTGCAAGACGAAAAGAATCCGTTCTGTGATTCTCTTCGTCTAGCGGTTTTTTCGTCTTGCGAAGCAAGCCCATTGACGGATTAGAGGATTAGCGCTATTAGCGCTTTTAGTGGCTTATCTGCTGATCGGATCAGCTGATAAGCGGCTTAGCGGCTTAGGAAAGGGGGGGGAAGGGAAAAAACCAGCAGGAACTCGCAAGACATTGTCGTCTTGCAAAGCAAGCCCATAGGAAATTCGTTTTGCGAAGCACCACCAAAACGGAAAACTCTTTCATCTAGTGAGTTTTCCGTCTTGCGAGGCATTCGTCTTGCGGGGCACCACTGTACTGAAATACTAAATAAGATGGATAACAATGTGTAACAGAAAAAGAAGTAGAAAGTTGGTTTAAAAGTGTGTGAAAGAAAGTAATAGAAGTGGAAAGAAATTACAATTGAGTAGATTGAAAGTCTAACACAAGGGTGGGGTGAGGGGTGAGGGATGGTGGTGGGAAAAGGAAGTATCTGTGGGATTGAGTGTGGGTATGTATGAATATTTTTAAGGATTGTATGAAATGTATGTTTGTCTGTATATTCGTAATATGTATGTATTAATGTTGAATTATTTTAATAAAATAAAAATAAATTTAAAAACTACAACACAGGTTTGAGACTCTTCAGCTACCCCCACCTTGTTTAGCCTGCCAGTCAGTTCTGTTCCCAGGGTGCGGCCGCTGTCACATGCTGACAGCTTCTTGGAGACCAGGTGAAAACTGGGTGCAGGGTGGGGACCGAAGGTCAACAAACTACCCCAGAAGAAGCATGTGCCCCTCATCAGAGATATTACCTCTCCCCATTGTAGATGTTACTGCAAATTTTATTATGCTATTTTTGTGATATACAAATGGCATGGAAAAGACTTGGTCTATTTCAGTGGTGTCCAAACTTTTTTCAAAGAGGGCCAGATTTGATGAAGTGAAGGGCCATGGGGGCTGACCAAAGTTGTTGACCTTTTTTTAGGATTGAAGTTGTTGACCTTCTTTTAGGGTTGAAGTTGTTGAGGTTTTTTTATGATTTTACCGCAAGAGATAAACTGCCACAGGGGCCAGATTAAACCGACCAGTGGGCCGGATTAGGCCCCCGAAACGGACTTTGGACATGCCTGGTCTATTTATTATCCCCGTGATCCTTGTTTTTAAAACCCAATAAAAAGTTGTTCAAAAAACACAAAAACCCCACCAAATTCACCCCTAGATTTTTAGTCTCCAACCCAACATGCCTCTGTGTAACCAGAGATCTTTTGCACAAGGCTCCGTTCTAACCTAGTTAATCTGCAAGACCTCCTTCCATCATTATTTTAAGACTGAAACCGATCTTAACATCAAACATTTCCCCGGAAACACCCATCTCCTCTCCCCACCTCTTTGATTTTGCCTGTGGAAGAGCTCTGAAGATACACGTTACTTTGGGATTATTCTCAATAAAGGTGTTGGTTCACTCACTATCCTTGTCTGAATTCCACCCTCCTCCATGGACCAACACAACTACCTGCTCTTTAGCTAGATAATCTAGCATTGTGTGAGCCTATATGTGTCGATTCAGAAGCAAGCTGCATTTAATTCAGTGGGATTTGCTCCCAGGCAAGTGTGCACAGGATTGCAGACTGGGACACTTCACTGTGTGTGATGCAGTGCTTTAAACTTCTGATAGAATGCTGTCATATCAACACTTTTGCAAGGTGGGCAAGGAAGAGAAAAACGGCAAGCAGTCCTAAGGCCGCCCCCCCCCCTGAACTTTGCAGCTGCGGAGAGCATTTGAGCCTAAACCTCTATTAGAAAGGATTGGGCTGCACTGCTAGGTAGAAAGGTTTGCGCTCAGCCGCCACGGTGCCCTCAAACACAGCTTTCCCCCACAAGAGCAAATTGAAACTACACTTGATAGCTAGGGAGGAACCTCAACTTCTCTGTGATCTTCTGAGATTTCACTAACTGAGAGTTTTACCTGGTTTCTATATGCTAGTGCTAGTGCTACAGTTAAGTAATTCTGGACTCTGGACCCAATGGTCTTAAACCACCCGCAACCTCCAACCCCGGTTAGATGTTAATGTGTGCCCTATTCCTTCCCTTGCTTCAAAATCTGGTTAGCTCATTCTGCTAAATAGGTCGCTGTGCATCTCCCCCCAAATCCCAATGTCCACATGGAGCAGCTTCTTTCTCGGTTGTCCATCCTGTTTCTTCCATGTCTATATTAAGGCCAGACAGCAGGGGGGACTTTTCACATTTCCAATAAACAATCTTCTCTTCTTCCCCCCACCCCCGGTTTTGCGTAAACCATCACTAGGGGCTCATCTGTAACGGGAAACGCAAGTTGTGGGCCAATTGTTCTCTGAGGGGAAAGTGTTCTCGACAACAAGAGATAGTTGGTGTTCATTCACCTTTAAATGCAAACATGTGCAACAGGAGCAGTTAGTAATTGTTTACTTAAAACATCTTTTGTTTTCTTAAGGTGATGAGAAACCTATGACTACACGTTCCCACCAAGGCTGTGGTTTAAAATTGTGGTTTTCACAGATTGCTTTGACCCGTTATATATGTAAAGGGGAATGTAAGTTGAGGAGTTAATGTGCTCCACAGCCAGCAAGTGTGCACATATACCAGTCTTCATGGAGAATGTGCACATAAGCCATTCATGAAGAAGGAATTATGCGTATTTCCCAGTCAATACAGCACCCCAACAGGTATTGCAGAATGTGCATATATTGTCTGAATTTTGCACCCAACCATTATGTATAATCCATGCATTTTACGTTTTATGATATTTTAACATCATTTTAAATTGATCTTTGCAATGGCCAGTGGCTATGCAATGCACTGAAGGGCTGTTCATTGGTAGATCTACCAATGAATTGTTAATATATGCCAGTTAATAAATAAGGCTTTGGCCAAAGCAGGTATCCCATGGGATAGACAACAATTCAGTTACAAACGGGCATTGAAATTATTCTTCCCTGGCTAATATTATATGCATGTACTGATTTCCCCCTTCATTGTCATGTCATGCAATTGTGTGACCCTAAGAATGTGGAAATTAATGAAACTGTACTTAAGTTAATGGAAATAATTGTTTATATATAACTACAGTATGTATTCCCTTACTCCCATAAGAGAGGCTTTTTCATTGATCTTTGGGGTTTCCTTGCAGCTCATAATATTACGGCTTGTTTTCACTGTGTATCTGAGCTATATTACTTCAGATCAAGCTTCAGAAATGCTTCTCCACACAAAAATTTCCCTCTGCAGAGAAAGTTAATATGTCACGGAGAAAGCTAGGCTACAGCGAACCACTTTCTCTTAACACACTAGCTTTCTGTGTGTGCAATGGGATTATATGTCTGCCTCTCTTCTATAGGAATCAGTTTTCTGTTTCCTTTCCAGATAGCTTTGCCTTTATATACATTTTTTCCTCCCAAGCCCAGATTGGATATTGAGGGCCTTTCATTCATGTGAGCACCTACCTGTAGTCTGATGTAGTTCAACTCAGAAACAGGCTTATCACCACAAGAACTTAGGTCAGGACACTCTGGCTACAATAAATCAATCAATCGACTTGAAAAAAAAGCTACAATCCTATTTTTACTTCTTGGGAAGCAAACCCCATTAATCCCAGGGGTGTAGACAATAGGGTTACCATCCATGTCACTGAAAGACTGAGCTAAAATGAAAGTAGCCGTTAATTCATCATAGACTTGCTGGTTTGGAAATGACCGGCAGAATCCGAGACCAGGGAAAAGAGACGGCGGAAGAAGATTGGAAGAAGTTTAAGAACTATCTTAAGAAATATTGTAAAATTAATGAATGTTAGAATGATGCTGGTTTAGAAATTAAGTGGATTACAGCTGTAAGGATTAAAAGAAAAGAAAGGTTAAAAATTAGATAAATTTAAGGGTGAGGATTTGCTGAATTAAAATTGAAATTGGAATGCAGAAAGGGGAGGTATGAGGAGGTCGGAGAAGTAAGTTATAAGAAAATAAGGGTTTGAAATTATACTTGTTCTTTTTCTTGTTTGTGGTTTGTTTGTATTATTGTGCTTGTTTGCATAATTTGCGAAACTTTAATAAATATTTTATTAAAAAAAAATAGACTTGCTGGTTTGGGCTGCCTGCTCTGGTCTGAAGTCAAGAGCCTTGACACCTTTTGCTTTTACGATGTGCTAGCTGATCGGGATCAGGGCCGCAGCAAAGGCAAAGGGTTAAATGTCTTCCCTCTCCCCCCCCCCCCACAGAACATTCCAGCATCTGACTGGGCTTCCCCCATGGCTGGAGATAAACTAACCACACAAATGTCAAGTCGCAAGCTTATTGCCAGATCTAGCTGAGCCCTTAGTCACATCCTATTCGGTTTTTTTAATATTTGTCCATCACCTTGTGGACCTCTTGTTTTTCAATGGAAAGGCAGAATATAAAAGTTTTAAGTGAGTAAATCATAGCCACAGACACTAAATGGACCCACGTTCTATGTTAGGGGCAGCGCCAGGGATTCCTTCAACTTGAAGCACTGGCATCCTATAAGGGCCTGTCTACACAGAAATAAGTCCCATTGGGATCAAGTAAGGATAGGATTGGCGCTGTGGGTTAAACCACAGAGTCTAAAACTTGCCGATCAGAAGGTTGGCGGTTCGAATCCCTGTGACGGGGTGAGCTCCCGTTGCTCGGTCCCTGCTCCTGCCAACCTAGCAGTTTGAAAGCACATCAAAGTGCAAGTAAATAAATAGGTACCGCTCCGGCGGGAAGGTAAACGGCGTTTCCGTGCGCTGCTCTGATTCGCCAGAAGCGGCTTAGTCATGCTGGCCACATGACCCGGAAGCTGTACGCCAGCTCCCTCAGCCAATAAAGCAAGATGAGCACCACAACCCCAGAGTCGGCCACGACTGGACCTAATGGTCAGGGGTCCCTTTACCTTTAAGGATAGGATTGTAGTGTGTGGGTGGGTAGGGCACCCCAAACTGAAATTATTCCAGATGTGTACATTTAGCCCTGATGTAGCAGCCACTTCTCCTGGCCTCACAGCCCCTTCTAGTTTGGGATGGATCAGTCCACTTCCAGACCACAACAAATTCATATTCACTCCTTCCTTTGCCCCCATTTGCACTATGCATTTAAAGCTGTGTCACACCACTTTAAACCGTTGTGGCTTCTGCCCCAAAATCCTGGGAACTGTGGTTCAAGAACTGTTAGGAGAGCCCTGTTCCAGAACTACAATTACCAGAGTGGTTTAACAGCCAATGCATTGTCCCAGGGAACTCTGGGAATTTTGTGAGAGGAACAGGGGTCTTCTAACAACTCTCAGCACCCTTGGCAAACTAAAGTCCCCAATATTTTTTGGGGAAGCCACGGCAGCTTAAAGCGATATCATGCTGCTTTAAATATATAGCACAGTTGGGACCTGAGTCTGTTCTTTCCTATTACCATATTTCCCGTGCTTTCTTTCTAAAAACACAAAACTCCACAGCATTGTTTTGAAATTTAAATACATATTTTAATTACGCATTCTCATCTCAAAAATCTGCATGTCTAAACAGCACAATTTATTTCATGCATTTCGGTACTTTTTTGGGGAGGGGGGGCAAGGGAAGCTAAGGGTACTGCAAAATCTGGAGAAAGGATACACGTGTAGGACGACGACATTCTGAAAAATCTGCTAGCATCAGATTCCACAGAAATTCAAATTCCCCAAGAATCCCTCCTTCCCCTAATGAAGCTCATCTGAGCCAGTGTGTTTGGATGACACAGCCAGCCTCTGTGAATGGGGAAGGCTGCCTTGCATACCCTCAGGAGCCCCCCACTCTGCCGACAGGAGACATCTGTCGGGAGAAAACAACGATAGGACCAAACAGACGTCACCCAGCTATAAGATCCTTGGGATGCTGGCTTCAGCTTGCTGTGCCAAATAACCCTGCAGGACAGTGTCTGCTTTAAACAGTGGACTATAGCCCAAACATCCAATCAAATCCAGCTGTGGGACTGGGAAGGGTTTTTTCCTTAAAAACCCAAGTCAGGTGACATCATCTTGGTTCCTCTTATCAGCATGATACACGCTCCCGTGTCTGCAGCATTGGGTGGGGGGAGGGAGGCGACTTCAAATCCTGTTCCCGAGACTGCCAAGTTCCCTTGTGCGCTAGGAATTACCCGGCTTGCCACACCAGGTACTTGGCAACGAGGAAAGGCGGTTCACCTCCCTCCCCAACCTGCAGCCTTCCTACCGTCAAGTAGGCAGACCACCCTTGGGGCAGAAACAACAGGCTGTTCCGGCTCCACTTACAAGGCAAGTAAAAAAAAAAGGATGACTCAGGCTTAGCTCATGCAACTCTGAAGTTTGGGGAGTGCTCTGTGTATGTGCACAGTCTATCCACCTTGTGTTACCCTTTGGCGATGACTCATTATCACACCGTGGCAAAGGTTCCAGACCTAGCGATCTTTTTATGCACCTTAGGAAACGATGTATTTACCAAGAGAAAGGAACCTCAGGAAAAGATTCACCCCTGTATATTGTCCCAATCCACGGCAGCTTGAGCCTCCTGGGTTTTGATGCTCTCAAAAACAAGTTCTTAGCCCTTATGGATGCTGGCTTGAAATGGTTTAACAAACCTGCAAAATCCATGGGCGCTGCTTTCGATTTCCAGTGGTGGAAATCCTGCCCCCTCACTTGTAAGAGTTGAAACAACGATGGAAAATATTGCCTAATTTATAGGTCACACTTCTTTTTGGGCAAATTACTACAGTCACACCTTGGGTTGTGAATGCTGCGGGTTGTGTGTTTTTGGGTTACAGACCGCGCCAAACCCGGAGGTACCGGCACGGGTTACTTCCGGGTTTTGGCGTTCGCACATGCGCAGAAGCGCTAAAACGCGCTTTGCGCATAAGCATCAAATTGCATCACGTGCATGCGCAGACGCGGCACTGTAGGTTGCAAACGTGCCTCCTGCATGGATCACGTTCGCAACCCAAGGTTCCACTGTAATGCAAGGCAGAGGCATATCCAAGTGAATATTTATGGAGCATCTTTGCAATGACATGCTCCCTATAAGCTAAAAGCAGACGTGGGGAACCACTTGGCCCAGTGGCCAAATGCAGCTCTCAGGACCTCTCTGTCTGGCTCGTGGGACTCTCCCAGCCCCCCCCCCCAGGTCCTTGCTCCACAACGAGTGTCTTTGCCTGGCTGGAAAGTGAACTCTGGTCATGATTCTTGCTCACCTGGGTGGAAGATACAGAAGTCGAGTGTGCAGAAGCAATTCTGGGCCTCATCAATAGGAGTATAGCATCTAGATCAAGGGAAGTAATAGTGCCACTGTATTCTGCTCTGGTCAGACCTCACCTGGAGTACTGTGTCCAGTTCTGGGCACCACAGTTCAAGAAGGACACTGACAAACTGGAACGTGTCCAGAGGAGGGCAACCAAAATGGTCAAAGGCCTGGAAATGATGCCTTATGAGGAACGGCTAAGGGAGCTGGGCATGTTTAGCTTGGAGAAGAGGAGGTTAAGCGGTGATATGATAGCCATGTTCAAATATATAAAAGGATGTCACATAGAGGAGGGAGAAAGGTTGTTTTCTGCTGCTCCAGAGAAGCGGACACGGAGCAATGGATCCAAACCACAAGAAAGAAGATTCCACCTAAACATTAGGAAGAACTTCCTGACAGTAAGAGCTGTTTGACAGTGGAATTTGCTGCCAAGGAGTGTGGTGGAGTCTCCTTCTTTGGAGGTCTTTAAGCAGAGGCTTGACAACCATATGTCAGGAGTGCTCTGATGGTGTTTCCTGCTTGGCAGGGGGTTGGACCCGATGGCCCTTGTGGTCTCTTCCAACTCTATGATTCTATGAAGCTATCCTACTGCACATGGGTAACAACTGCAGTCATTTCCCTACAATCTAGGCTACTAGTGAGGGCATGATTATTGCAAGAGGACCAAAGTACTCAAAGAGAGGTGATTGACAAATTTCAGAATCTCCCCCATCTGAGGCTCTCTGCACTGGGGGTTAGGTGCATGTTGCCTTAGCCCAGCTGATATCTACATAGCATGGGGATGGCGAGATGGTCCAGCTACATCTATGGCCTGCTTTAAGAAAGGCACAGGTTCTCTCTCTCTAACACATACACCCCTAAGAGCCAGGGGTTCACACCTGGCACTGATCTGGGGAAGAAGATGGAAGACTGCAGCTCCAAAGCACAACTGCGGGCTAAGCTCAGCAGCTGGGCTGGACCTGACAACTCACAGTGCCTGGTAGTTCTTTTTTCCTGTTTATTATTCATTCACAAAATGAAAGTGACTGATGGTTCAATAGAGTGGGAAGCACCTCCCAGATCACTCATCCTGCTACGTGGGGGGCTGATGCTGGGACAAGGCACGCCCGTCCTTCTACGGGCAAAACAAGAAGCAAACAAAGCAGGCAATCCCTTACTCAACCGTTCAGTCGAATTACCCCAGAAGGGGAATCCCCAGCTGTGTTAATAGAAGGCTGACCCCAGCGTGACCAGAGGCGTCGAGTCCGTCCCACTCTTGATGCAATCCCTGCCCCCAACACCTCCCTTTCGACACACGAGTTGGGACGACGTGAATTTTCTCAGGCCCCGGAAATTCCCCGCTCATGATCCTGGTGCTTCCTGTTCCTCTGTGGTGTCTCTGATGCGCCGGAAGACAGCTGGGAAGGTCTTGCCTCCGTTCCTCTGGACCTTCTTCCCTTCCTCAGTTGAGGTGTCCAGGAGACCGACGATAGGATCACTGGCCTGTTGGGAGAGGAGTAGGTGTGGCTGCTTATTAAAAAAGGACGGTCACAACGCAAAAACACACACAGCACTGGGAGAACTTCTCTTTCACCTTGTGGAAGTTGAAACTATCCATCTAGGACTAAGTTGCACGGAGCGGGGAAATAAAAGGTGCACACACAAAGCTGTCTGTGGACAAATGCTGGCTCCCTCAGCCTGAAAACGGAGATGAGCGCTGCACCCCACAGTCAAATTCGACTGGACTTAACCGTCCAGGGGTCCTTGACCTTACCAGGGCGGGAAGGAAGACTGGGCTCCTCCCTTCAACAGACATTTTCTGCACATACACCCCCAAAAGTGGAAATTGTCCCACATAGCAGTGCACCAAGAAATTTACAGCTCTCCTCTCAGCCCTGCACTACAGCATGGATGAGTTGTGTGTTTATGTCCAAGAGAGTTATATGCCTGCATCTGTGGCTAGTTTGGGCACATTCGCCGGCCTTTTGGGCCAACCTTTAATGCCTCTCTCAGGTTGAAAATGTTAGGATATTGATATTCCGTTCCACCTTAAGTACAGGCATGACTGTTGTGTGCCTCATGTCTGTTTACACTCCAGCACAGCTTGCTGGGAACTTCCGGTTTGCTATTGCTTTTGCTGCTTGGACACGAAGGGAGAAGACATGTTTTTCCTTTGTCCTGATGTATGCTGAATAAACTGCTTGTAGGTATGCTCTCATGGCCATCTCCTGCCACTTCTGTTTGCGCAGGAGACAGCTGGGGGCTTGCAAACTGCCCCTGTTCCCTTGGTTGCACCCCAACAGAAAAATGTTAACCACAACAGAGTGTAAAGGGGAATAACTGAACTTTTTCAAAGACTTCCACAACCTGAGATCACAGTGGCAAAACAGAAGACGGCCTTTTAAGCAGGGATCCCCTCCAGTTGGGGAATGCCCTCCTCCAGAGAGACTCGCCCTCTGCTGACTTTCAACACCTCTTTTTATTTCGCTAGTCCTCTTAAAACCATGGAAGCTGTTTTCATCTCTGCATTTCACTTCGGCTTTCAGTTGTGGCTTCTCACCTCAACACTGATGACTTTTGGCACTCCCTATTTTACACGATCGGGGCTGGAACGGCACACATCCATACTGTTGTTCTGCTCTATAGAATTTGGGGGGTGCTGCAGTGGCATTTCATTGGGATGGTGATGTTAATCTGCCTTAACTGGTACATCAGAGCTTGGACTACGGGGGCAACTAAGAACAGGTTGGCTCAGGGTGAAGATGGGGAGGGAGGGGCAGTATCAGTCCAGCTATTCCCAAATGACAGGGTGGGGGAGCTTTAGAACAGGACATGTCTCTCGTTTTTCCTATAAGTTAATGAACACGTGCAGCAGAAAGAGTAAGACTTTTGTGGATTAATAACTTTACTTCTGGGTCTGTTTTATACATCTGTGGTGAAGGGTGCAATCCTGTGGACACTTAGCAAGGAGCAGACACCCCACTCAACTCAGTAGGACTGCCTTCTAGGCATGCACATGTAAGATTTATGCCATGAAACTTTTATGCATTTATTGGGCTCCAGCGATCCCTTACATGTTTATTGCATTTTATTCCTCTTTAGGTCTGTATACTTTTAACAAGTGCTGAAATTTAAGATTGCAAGTGCAAGTGCCGATGTGTCACTGGGGCGGTTTCCTCAGAGGCTATATCTGGAACCTGGAAGTTCATCGGGCGGTGACCTAATTCCAAGAGAGCAGCCTGGGAGCATTACGAAACCTTTTCATGCAGGTTGCTTCGAAAGCCTGTCTGGAACTGCAAAAAACCCTTACATCAGAGGTGATGCACTGGCACGGATGTGCCCGCTCCCTTGCACTCACCAGTTCTTTCAAGGACACCTGCTCAAAAAGCGGATGTTCCTTGAAATGCTTCACCATCCACCTGTGCACCTCTTCCACATCCGTGATGGTGTAGACGAGCCCCTGGAAGAGATAAGGGAGATGTTACAAGGAGCAAGATGCAGAGGACTCTCTCTATTCCCTTTGTGTAACGGGACTGCCTGCCTCCCCAAATCTGATCTGGAGGGTTGGAGAAAGCCCCAGGAAAGATCTGGGGTTGCTTATGGGGTGGGGGGAAAGATGGGCAAGTCCCACTGTGCAAGCAGGAAAGCTGACGGGACAACTGCTTAGCACTACATGGGACAGAGAGGGACGCGGGTGGCGCTGTGGGTTAAACCACAGAGCCTAGGACTTGCCGATCAGAAGGTCGGCGGTTCGAATCCCTGCAACAGGGTGAGCTCCCGTTGCTCAGTACCAGCTCCTGCCAACCTAGCAGTTGGAAAGCACGTCAAAGTGCAAGTAGATAAATAGGTACAGCTCCAGCGGGAAGGTAAACGGTGTTTCCGTGCGCTGCTCTGGTTCACCAGAAGCGGCTTAGTCATGCTGGCCACTTGACCCGGAAGCTGTACACCGGCTCCCTTGGCCAATAAAGCGAGATGAGCACCGCAACCCCAGAGTCGGTCACGACTGGACCTAATGGTCAGGGGTCCCCCTTTACATTTACATGGGACAGAAGCCAGAACAGTTTGCTATTTGGGGTTGGGGCAAAATATTCCAACGCAAATGGAGGGGGAAGGTTTTCAGCAGAAAAAGATTTTCCCAAACCACTGGTAGCTTCCTGTTCAAAATTGGATCTCGGGCTCATTTCCGAAAAGGAGTAATTACTGGGTATTCTGAAGCCCCAACTTCCTTGCAGCCTAGGGCTCAGCAATTGCAGCCGTCACGATTGTTGAGGGCGCTGCTGCACTGTGCCAGACTCCTCCTTAGCCTTGGGAAAGCTACCTGGAGAGTTGTGGGGTGACTCACGCTGACTCTGGGTGAGGCCTGGTGCTGATTCATCACGAAGACTGGCTCCCTTTTGCGTCGAACCCCAAAAATGGTGACGCAAGAAGCAGCAGCAGCAAGGGTGCTCTCCATCTTTCCCGCCCACCCCTCTGGCAGGTGAAAGGAGAGTCAGCCAGGGTGCCCTGGGGAGAAGCTGCCAGGACAAAGTCAGGGGCTGGAAGTGGCGCAATGCTCGCTCGGCTGCCAGGAAGTTTGCCAGCACAAGCCTCCTGCTAGGAGCTGGGAGGACAGTGTTGCCTTCAGCACTAATTAGCACCCGTCCCTAAATCTTGGGAGTGAAATTCCCAAGCGATCCAGTGCGTCTTGCTTTTCCCTAGGCTCCAGGGCACAATGACGCACCTGGAGTTTTGATAAAAGAGAGTGATTATTTGTATGAAGATGGCGTAGCTTACTCTGGGAAGGCCTACCCTCAGGAAGTACTCAATTAGCCCAGAAGGGTGTCTAAGCCGGAGGGCAGACACATTCCTCCTCCATTCACGCATCCTCTTGGAATGCTAGGGTGGAAGGGAATGTCTAGACAGAGACCTCTGTGGCGCAACACAGCCCAAGAGAGGCACCTCCAAAACCTTCACTGCCCCTCTTCATGGAGCCCATCCCTCGCCAATCTCAGCTGCCACGGAACCCCCATGCATCTGCCTCAGAAGCCTGGCGTCCTGGAGAAATATCAGGGGATTGGGGTGGTTCCAGGGCATGCTCCCAGGTCTCATGGACTGCTACCCCAATCCTAGGTAGCTGGTCAGATTACCTGTCTACTCTGGCTGGTAGCGGCTCACCTCTCAGACAGAGCTCATCCAGAAAAGTGTCATGGAATTCTACTCAATATTGATCCGGAGCAGATTCCAACGTATAGTTAGCAGAGTAAAAACTTAAAACACGTTGCAGGATTCCCAAAAAATAGACCAGAGGGAATTAATATTTCATTCAGCAGAGCTTTACTCCCACTGAAGGCAAATCAGCATAATGATCACAATTGCAATACATTCAGGATTGGCAGTGCCCATAAGAAATCCAGTTGCAGCAGACTTAACTTACGATAACTGATAATAAGACTAAACCTTAACACTATCTATGTACAGAACACCACATTAGAAGGAAAAGAGATAGGTGAAAGTGAAACTCTGGCTCCTTCAAGTCCTACTTTTACAGCCAGCATGATCTTAACAGAAGAGATAAGAGAACCAGTTTAAGTCAGCTGCACTGTGCTTCTCTGAAGGTATAACCCAAACATCATGACCCTTCTGCTTATTTCTTTCACACAGAGAAGCTTCCAGAGCCCTCTTGAATTAATTAGAATAGGAAAGATCTCTACACATCAGATCAATACTTTCTGCACTAAGGAATGCAAACGGACAGATGTTGCTGAACTGCAATGGCCATCATTCCCAGCCACTGACAATGCTCACCGAGGCTGATGGGAGTTGTAGTTCAGCGACTTCTGGCAGGCCACAGGATCCCCAAAATGGATGCTTGGCTGTGTATGCTAAGTAATAAGAGCCTCCAGCAAGGAAGTGTCACAAAAGTTACTGCTTCTTCCCTCACACTTCTTAGACTGCAAATGACCACCAGCGATATGGGAGATATTGAAAAAAACAACAACCAACCAACCAAAAACTACTCTAGTTATCTCCCGCTTGGACTACTGCAATGTGCTCTACGTGGGGCTACCTTTGAAGGTGACCCAGAAACTACAAGAAATCCAGAATGCGGCAGCTAGACTGGTGACTGGGAGTGGCTGCCGGGACCACATAACACCGGTCTTGAGAGATCTGCATTGGCTCCCAGTACGTTTCCAAGCACAATTCAAAGTGTTGGTGCTGACCTTTAAAGCCCTAAACGGCCTCGGTCCTGTATACCTGAAGGAGCGTCTCCACCCCCATCATTCTGCCCAGACACTGAGGTCCAGCTCTGAGGGCCTTCTGGCGGTTCCCTCACTGCGAGAAGTGAGGTTACAGGGAACCAGACAGAGGGTCTTCTTGGTAGTGGCACCCGCCTGTGGAACGCCTTCCCTTCAGATGTGATGGAAATAAACAGCTATCCTATCTTTAAAAGACATCTGAAGGCAGCCCTGTACAGGGAAGTTTTTAACATTTAATGCTGTACTGTTTTTAACATTTGATTGGGAGCCGCCCAGAGTGGCTGGGGAAACTCAGCCAGATGGGCGGGGTATAAATAATAAATTATTATTATATTATTATTATTACTGCCCTTGCAGTAGATGAAAAATGTTTGCATTCAGTGTTTATTAATATGAGATGTTTGTTTGCCCTATTGATATTAGTGTGTTTTGGCCTAAATTGTCTGTCTCTTTTGGTTTTTGCCTTGAAATGTTGTTGCACTTTATTCTGTAGGTTGTTTGTGAGCTGCTCTGAGCATGGTTCTGCCACAGAAAAGCAGCAGACAAACGAACTTGATGCCTTCCTGTTGAAAGGGGCTCGGAAGAGGCTACACCCCCCTTGAGAGCAATGCACTCACCTCCTCACGGAGAACATAGGCATATTCTGCCAGCAAAGTGGTGCTGATAATCCGCCATTTGTGCTTCGTCTTCTTGAAGTGAGGATCGGGGAAGAGGAAAAACATTTTGCGCAGCTGGATTTTTTATGCAAAAAAGAACAAGAAAGAGATGCCTCACCACCAGAAGGAATGGAAGAGGTTAGCCTGTCAGCAGCCTACAAATTAAACACAACCCCTAATCTGCATTTGGCCTGGCTAGGGAATATCCAGGGCCAACAAAGCCTTTGTAGTCTCCCTCCCGTCCCCAAAGGAATGAGGCTGGCACTCAGCGGGAGGTCACACATTCTGCCTGTAGAAAGTTCCAGAATCAAACTCTGGATGCACCGCCAGCTAAACAAAACCTTGGGCAGCACAGCTGGGGAGGACCTCAGTGAAACCTGGGTGAACCATTAGACTAGAGCAGGGATGAGAAGCCTATGGGCCTCCTAATGTTGTTGAACTACAACTCCCATCATCCCTGACCACTGGCCATGGTGGGAATTATAGGCCGTGCACACACCATATTTCCCCCAAAGAACTGTGGGATTTGTAGTTTGTGAAGGGTTGCTGGAACTGTAGCGCTGAGGGGGTGAACTACAGTTCCCATCATTCTTTGGGGGAAGCCACATGCTTGAAATGTACTTTACAGTGGTGCCTCGCAAGACGAAAAGAATCCGTTCTGTGATTCTCTTCGTCTAGCGGTTTTTTTGTCTTGCAAAGCAAGCCCATTGACGGATTAGAGGATTAGCGCTATTAACGGCTTTTAGCAGCTTATCAGATCAGCTGATAAGCGGCTTAGAAAAGGGGGGGAGGGATTAAAAACCCGCAGGAACTTGCAAGACATTTTCGTCTTGCGAAGCAAGCCCATAGGAGATTCGTTTTGCGAAGCACCTCCAAAACGGAAAACTCTTTCGTCTAGCGAGTTTTCAGTCTTGCGAGGCATTCGTCTTGCAGGGCACCACTGTAAATACATTCTGTGTACACAGCCAGAGTCCAGCAACAGCCAGAGGGCCACAGATTGCTCATCTCTGTAATAGATGCCGTATTTTTCGCTCTATAAGATGCACTTTTACCGCCTAAAAAGGGGAAATGTGTGTGCATCTTATGGGGCGAATGCAGGCTGCGCAGCTATCCCAGAAGCCAGAACAGCGAGAGGGATCGCTGCGCAGCGATCCCTCATGCTGTTCTGGCTTCTGGGATTCAGAATATTTTTTTCTTGTTTTTCTCCTCCAAAAACTAGGTGCGTCTTAGGGTCTGGTGCGTCTTACCGAGCGAAAAATACAGTATCACCAACAGTCTGACAGGACAAAGCAATTTTGTATGGGACATTGTTTTGTTTTTTAACACAAGGATCTACCCTAAAGATCCATGAAAAAGCAGCAGCAGGATGACAGAGGTTTCTCTTTCGGAGGTAATGGCGAGAACCTCAAATGTCCAGGGCGGGAGTGATGCAGGCGTCTTTAAAAGTGTGTACACAAACAATTTTTAAAACTCCAAATTGGGAAGAGGTTGTTTTTTCCATGTGACACTCTTTGGAAACTCACCTGCCCCTTGCGGAAAAAGTTGGGCAGGTGTTTCATGGCATTGCTGCGGATGCAGCCGATGTTCTGGAACTGCCCGGGGTGAGATGCTCTCAGAGACTGGATCCTGTCCCGCACGTAATCGGAGACCTTCACTCGGATTTCCAGACCCAGCATTAAAGTCTTGGGAAACAGGGGAGACAGTGCAACTGCAAAAGAGAACAGCCAGCCAGTAACTTAAGAGGACAGAGGTTTTTTTGTTGATTAATCAGTATATAAATCTTGTTCAACAAAATCAGCACAAGGTGGCCATAAAGTCAAAGATGCTTTATCTCTCTGTTCCCCCTGCAACTCCACATTTCAAAGCCAAAGAGATGCTTTCTAACCCCTCTGCTAGACTTAACTTCCTTTTCTCACACTGTCTTTGCATCATTCCTCTGTTTAGAAGTCCACGGAAATATATGGGACTTCCTTCTTCAGTAAGCTTAGCTAGGACCAGGCCTGCCAAGAGTAGGCCTACTCATAATTTCTTTACTAGAATTCTGACAGTCAACAAATATGATTCAAATTTCCAAAGCAAAGGACACGACGTGAAAATCTCTTAATAGAAAACAGCGTAACTAACCAGAGTATGAGCTTGCTATATCCTCTTGCTAGAGGAGTTGTCTTGCTAGAGCACAGCAAGGTCTACAAAGTTTAGCACTTTTTGCAAGAATCTACCAGGAGCGGGGAAGTCCACCCAAAACTGGCTATGGTCCACTTTTTGTAGCACTCTCAACATTCTCTGTGTGCGCCTTTACTGTTATTGCATAAGGCAGAGGTAGCCCAAGTGAAAGCCTCCAGATTCTTTGAACTACAACTCCCATCAGCCCCACTCAACGTCGCCAGAGGTCAAGGATGCTGGGAGCTGTAGTCCCCAAAAACTGGAGGGCCCCGGGTTGACTACCTCCAGTGCTTAGGGAAGTTTTTAATGTTTGAAGTTTTATTCTGTTTTTAATGCTCTGTTGAAAGCCGCCCAGAGTGGCTGGGGAAACCCAGCCAAATGGGCGGGGTAGAAATAATAAATTATTATTATTGCAAAACATTACTTAGACGATGCTTTGCAAAACTTACTGTTTAAATTTCAGCGTTAAGAGAGGACAAAGAAATGTGAAAAACAAGCATGGCCAGCAATGAATTTAAGCACAGGGAGTGACACCGATTGAGGAACACAGCGCAACCCTATGCGTATTTCCTAGGAAGTAAATCCCACTAATTTCAGTGGAACATAACACACAAGGAAGTGCGTGTAGGATTATGCAAGCCTGGCCTTATGCAGGCTGACTTGGAAAGCAGTCCAGCTGCGTTCAGTCCAGCTTGCTCCAAGGGAAGAGAACACACAGAACTGTAACCTTAGTTTCACGGAGGGTAGACTTCCCCAACCTGCTGCTTTCCAGATGTTTGGGACACCTATCAGTCCCGGTCAGCACAGATGTTCAAAACATGGGGAGGACACTTAAGAACAAAGACTCAACCCTAGACGCTCTTTCGGGGCTAAGAGATAAGATTGCAATGGGAAGCGAGTCCCACTGAACTCATGATTTCCACGCAAATAGGGGGCCGTAACTTCCCTGAATTCAGTGGGACTCACTTTCAATTCAGATTGCAGTAGTTCTTTTTACCTCCATCCAACACATTCCTGTCTGTGGATTCACAAGATGAACAAGGAACGACAATTAATCATGTGAAAAACTTGCCGCAAGCTTCTTTCCTGAGTAAAGGGGTTTTGGTTTTTTTTAATGTAGATAACCGGCAGATCATGACTCTTCATAAACTCAGACTGTCGCATGATAGCCGCCCTCGTTATAAGGAAAACACCACAGTAGAAATCAATCCATCGCCTTCCGATCACTGTGAATCAGCAAGAATGAATTCTAAAAATATAGACAATGGTCTTCGTAAGAGCCAGGGCCTTTTCATGCTTAATAAATGACACATTTCTCACTGGGAATTCCACGGCAAGCATCTGTTTGCCAAATGAAGCAGATGTGTCGCCATCTCAATAAATTATTCTGCTTTTACTGATCATGAGGAAGGATAAAAAGAGTTGTCTGCTCCTGATCACTAGAATTTCCAGGTTCCAAGATTACATCGGTCACAGCCTGCATCTTTTGAAACTTGTCCTCACATCCATGAGGACTGCATACTTGCTTTTTCAAATGAAGGCTGACAATTCTCAGGCGGTGGAATTACAGTACCACCAGTTACAAATGCAGAAAATACTAACAGCATCCACCCCATTTGCTTTCTTTCCTCCAACGTGAATGGAAACTCTAACTCAAATGTGTTCTACGCAGACCCCTTGAAAATTGCAGATGGACTCGGCAGACCACCTAATGATTTTTCTGCCTGTTGTAGCCATTGTAATGCACTGTGCTAGATACTGTATGGTTCTCAATTGTGTTTCCATCAGTTCTTTTATTTCTCATATATTGTATTTTATAGTATAGAATTCAAACTGCAATACAACAAAATGCACAGGGTCTCGCTATCCAAAACACGATGTCTTCTCAGGAAATCTTTTGTTAGGCAAGCATTCACATGACAAGTTGATGAGTTCCACTGATTCCTATGGGGAAAATTCTAATGCATTCCTGACCACAGAATTTTTACCCCAGGAAAACCCCCTGAAACCTTGCAAAAGGAAAAACAAGGAAGGAAAAAATGCTCTCTTATTTGTCCAATCTCTCCCGCTTCCTCACTCCTACCATGGTTTCTGAATAAACAGCTGTCGCAGACCAGGGAGAGAAGGAAAGCATTTGAAAAGGATTGTTTTATAGCCTTTTACAGGCTTCTAACCCATAGAGATGGGACTCGGGTGGCGTTGTGGGTTAAACCACAGAGCCAAAGACTTGCCGATCTGGAGATCGGCGGTTCGAATCCCCGCAACGGGGTGAGCTCCCGTTGCTCGGTCCCTGCTCCTGCCAACCTAGCAGTTCGAAAGCACGTCAAAGTGCAAGTAGATAAATAGGTATTGCTCTGGCGGGAAGGTAAACGGTGTTTCCATGCGCTGCTCTGGGTCGCCAGAAGTGGCTTAGTCATGCTGGCCACTTGACCCGGAAGCTGTACGCCAGCTCCCTCGGCCAATAAAGCGAGATGAGCGCCGCAACCCCCGAGTCAGTCACGACTGGACCTAACGGTCAGGGGTCCCTTTACCTTTAACCCTTTAAGGAAACCTTAAAAGGTAAAGGTACCCCTGCCCGTACGGGCCAGTCTTGACAGACTCTGGGGTTGTGCGCCCATCTCACTCAAGAGGCCGGGGGCCAGCGCTGTCCGGAGTCACTTCCGGGTCACGTGGCCAGCGTGACATCGCTGCTCTGGCGAGCCAGAGCCGCACACGGAAACGCCGTTTACCTTCCCGCTAGTAAGCGGTCCCTATTTATCTACTTGCACCCGAGGGTGCTTTCGAACTGCTAGGTTGGCAGGCGCTGGGACCGAACAACGGGAGTGCACCCCGCCGCGCGGATTCGAACCGCCGACCTTTCGAACGGCAAGCCCTAGGCGCTGAGGCTTTTACCCACACCATCAGCTAACTCTCATTGGGGAGAAATTACCAAGCAAGCCCCCATAACCGCAGCCAATATCAGCAAACTCTACTTGAGACGAAGGCTTAGTTCTCTCTTCTGCATCCTTCAGGTCATCGTGTTGATTGTCCGTAGTTAAAGGAGCAAAAAACTCCGGGTAGATCTCTGACCAGTCCATTTCTTCAGGCTTGGCAGGACTATCAGGAAAGAAACCGGAGGACTTCATGAAGTAAGAGTGAAGAACAGTAATTATACGTTGACCCTAGAAAAACCACCACCCAAGGTAATATGTATTGGTACATATGAGGCAGAAAACCTTGCATTTGGGCAAGACCAACTAAAATGTCACAAAATAGCAGCAAGCCATCTCCAGAACTCTGCACCAGGCAAGGTAATTACACAAAGAGGTGACAAAAAAAGTCTGAGATTGCAGACTAAGGCCGCAGACACACCATACATTTAAAGTATAAGATCATCACCCCCAAATATATATATAGAGAATTATAGTTTGTTTAGGGTGCTGGGAATTGTAACTCTGTGAGGTGTAAACTACAGTTCCCAAGATTCTTTGAGGGGGAGCAATGTACTTTAAATGTATGGTGTGTATGCAACCAGCGTTGTTGTTATATGCTACAGTTATCAGATTATAAACGTAGTATTTTGGTATGAAGCAACAATGGCTGTTTTCCCAAGAGGCAACCATGAGGAACAACTTCTGTGGGACACCATTTATTACAGGTTTCAAAAACTGAATTGGGCAAGAAGTCAGGGCTGGCATGCATCATATAATGTTGACACAGAGAAATATTCCCATGATTTGCATCTCCGGAAACATTCCAAAGACTTATGTCGTAAACAAGGAAAATGGCAATTTGTCCATCTGGAAGAAGGGGGGGGGGGAGATCCAGACAATAAAATTTAGGGGACTACAGTCAAATTCTAACCACAATTATTTGGAAGCAAGTTCCATTGATGTCACTGGAAATTACTGTCACCGGAAATTGCTTTGTACATAAATTGTATTAAGGCACGCTTAACTTGTGAGCAAGTCCCACTGAGCTGCAGATTGCAATATATGCTGCCTCAGTCGTATGCACACGTACACAGAGAAGCTCCCTTTCATTCAATTATCAATATGCCCAAACCAGCGTGCATGAGATCGCAGCTTTAGGTATTCTTAGAATAGAATCATAGAATCATAGAATCCTAGAGTTGGAAGAGACCACAAGGGCCATCGTGTCCAACCCCCTGCCAAGCAGGAAACACCATCACAGCACTCCTGACATATGGTTGTCAAGCCTCTGCTTAAAGACCTCCAAAGTAGGAGACTCCACCACACTCCTTGGCAGCAAATTCCACTGTCAAACAGCTCTTACTGTCAGGAAGTTCTTCCTAATCTTTAGGTGGAATCTTCTTTCTTGTAGTTTGGATCCATTGCTCCGTGTCCGCTTCTCTGGAGCAGCAGAAAACAACCTTTCTCCCTCCTCTATGTGACATCCTTTTATATATTTGAACATGGCTATCATATCACCCCTTAACCTCCTCTTCTCCAGGCTAAACATGCCCAGCTCCCTTAGCCGTTCCTCATAAGGCATCGTTTCCAGGCCTTGGAAGCAAGTCCCATTGGTCCGGTTCCCATATAACATAAAGCCATAGCTTATTAAACTAAAGTTACATAAATCATGCTTAGGTTTACTTGCAAACCTTGCCCAGCAGCTTAACTGTGGTTTGTCTACTCCCAAATCATACCATGATCTGGAGTGACGGATCAATGTTGGCTTACACAATCATAGAATCATAGAATCATAGAGTTAGAAGAGACCACAAGGGCCATCGAGTCCAACCCCCTGCCAAGCAGGAAACACCTTAGCTTGTTTTAACTGTGGCTTGGCATTAGGTGTGAACACAGCACTCTTCCTTGTCCATAGCTTGGTTGGCCAACCCACCCCAGATGCTCACCAAATTAAAAAGACACAAGACAAAACAGGGCAAACTGGGGAGAAACAAACCACAGTTTGTAGGACAAGCTGCAGTTTGCTGAACAACAATAGTGAAGCGTTATGTGCCAGGCAGGCCACTGATATCAAGGAACCTTGTTTCTAAGCAGAGTTAGAACCAGACCATTACAGCTGAATTCAATGGGGCTTGCTTTTGAGCAAACGTGTATGTAGGATTGCAGTGCCCTCATCTCACAGTTCACCATGAAGAGGGGTGCACCAAGACAGTTTGTTACTGATGAATATAAACTCTAGAGCAGGGATGGGGAACTAGCGCACCCCCCCCCCAAGATATTGCTGGCTGTGGCTGACGGGAGTCCAACAACATCTGGAAGGTTAGATTCCCTAGAAATTAGAGATCACGAAAACGTGCGCCCAGGAAGCAGGTAAGCCGGACCAGTGGCCCATGCTTTGCATGCGGAAACCTCCCAGGCTCCTTATCCCACGAAAGCAACTCCGTTTGCAATACTGGGAAAGCCGCAGAGATTGCTCTGCCATTCATAAGAGACAACACCGGCCCGACCAGACCAATGCGCGGTCTGACTCCCTATGGGGTCCATATTCCCCGAGTCAAGGGGCGAGAGGTGCGAATTTCGACACGGGAGGCGCACTCAGAAGGGAATTCAACAGCAAAACACGTCAGCGCCGTAAAATCGTGGTGCGCCCGGCAAAGCGGACAGACGTCTCTGTGAGCCCGTGGGGAGCCTACGGAAACGGGGCGATCGCGGGGTTGTTGCTGCTTCCCTATCCCGCCCGCACTCACTAGCGCAGCGTGTGATCCGCCAGCGGGTTGGAATGCGCTCTCTGCCGGTAGTAGCGCTTCTGCGGCGGCGATGGCGCCGCCTTTGCCGCCACCGGCCCTTCCATCGCGATCACAGCGCCGGAGCCACGTGGAGCACCCAGTGGACAGGAGTCGCGGGAGACGCGCGTCATCGCGTCGCGCCCTCCGCCTTAAAGGGCCCGCAGCGGCCGGCGCGCTCCCGCCTGTTTCCATGGCGACGTTTGGGCTGCCTTTCTGGCAGTTGCAGCACTTCCTGGCGGCAACAGACTCCCACGAGAAGTGGTGGGCTCTCCTTCCCTGGAAGTTTTAAATCAGAAGTTGGATGGCCACCTGTTATGGATGCTTTAGCTGAGATTCCTGCGTTGCAGGCGGGGTTGGGCTAGATGACCCTCGGGGTCATAGAATCATAGAGTTGGAAGAGACCACAAGGGCCATCGAGTCCAACCCCCTGCCAAGCAGGAAACACCATCAGAGCACTCCTGACATATGGTTGTCAAGCCTCTGCTTAAAGACCTCCAAAGTAGGAGACTCCACCACACTCCTTGGCAGCAAATTCCACTGTCAAACAGCTCTTACTGTCAGGAAGTTCTTCCTAATGTTTAGGTGGAATCTTCTTTCTTGTAGTTTGGATCCATTGCTCCGTGTCCGCTTCTCTGGAGCAGCAGAAAACAACCTTTCTCCCTCCTCTATGTGACATCCTTTTATATATTTGAACATGGCTATCATATCACCCCTTAACCTCCTCTTCTCCAGGCTAAACATGCCCAGCTCCCTTAGCCGTTCCTCATAAGGCATCGTTTCCAGGCCTTGACCATTTTGGTTGCCCTCCTCTGGACACATTCCAGTTTGTCAGTGTCCTTCTTGAATTGTGGTGCCCAGAACTGGACACAGTACTCCAGGTGAGGTCTGACCAGAGCAGAATACAGTGGCACTATTACTTCCCTTGATCTAGATGCTATACTCCTATTGATGCAGCCCAGGATTGCATTGGCTTTTTTAGCTGCCGCGTCACACTGTTGGCTCATGTCAAGTTTGTGGTCCCTTCCAGCTCTAATCAGTTCTTAGAATGGTATGGCTGGAAAGGACACTGAAGGGTATCTAGCCCCCCCCCCCTGCAGAAGTCTTTTCCCCAACATGGGGCTCAAACCCACAACCCTGAAATTAAGAGCCTTGTGCTGTAGTCTAGGTCCTCTTTCCTAACAGCCTACAATGCAGGAATCCCAAGATCACTGAGTAGGTTTTCACCTAGGTTTGCGACACCCATTTTGAACCAAGGTGGTAGACTGAACCTTTCGAAAACTGCACCCATTTTCTTAGAATTCCCAGGCACTCCTGGGTGTGAGGTTGCTAGAACACTATGTGTGTATGCTTACACACAGAGACACAGACACACACCCCACACTCATTTCCAAATCACGCAATGCAGCCTGGTTTCCTGTCTGCTGCCATTTCTTTTTAATTCCCTCTTTGATATTACTATTTTATTAAATTTAATTCGTTTCATCCGAAAATTGCAGGGTATAAAAACAGGAAATACATAAAGTAATAACGACAGCAACAAAACCATAACACCCACAAACATATTTAAAAGGCCATAGGTTGTTTAATCAAACGAAGGTCTGGATGAAGAGGATTGTTTCCACCTGGGAACTTCTGTTTTTACAGATATGATGTTTATGTGTGAGACTGAGATGTGTAATGGCTTGCCTAAGTCCCACACCCCATCTGCCAACTAATAATAAATAGTAAGGGAAACAAGGTTTTCGAATGGCCATGCAATCTATGCAGTGGTCCCCAGCACTTTCATGTATCAAAAGGTCATCCCTTGACTCAAGGATGTGTCTCATGCAACAAAAAAAACAACATTTCAGACTTGCTAGAAATGGTGTCCCTTACCAACATGATGTGGAGCTGCCTGGTTGCAAGCACATTTAGGGGTGAAGTTTTGCTAATCCATTTTGGTCCTGGAAACATTACTACATTTCAAAGATGTGCATGCTTTGTTGAATTGTTGTTGTTGTTTAGTCGTTTAGTCGTGTCCGACTCTTCGTGACCCCATGGACCAGAGCACGCCAGGCACTTCTGTCCTCCACTGCCTCCCGCAGTTTGATCAAACTCATGCTGGTAGCTTCAAGAACACCTTTTGTTGAATTACCTCCCCAATAATAGGGAGAATTACCACCAAGCCACGGGTCATGAACCAACTTCAGCCAAATGCATGGTGTTTCAACACTGGAATGAGAAGTTATCTCCTTCCTGGGTTAATGATTTGCACTCCCTGTCCCTTTTTGAACTGGCCATGCATTGAATTGACAAATCCACTATATTTGTGTTTTTTCAGTATATATGGTTCAAACACCCTAACCCATCCCCCTCTTCCATATTTCAACTCTCCCCTTTTAATTCTTGTTTAGATGTCAATTTATTTGCTTTGGTCTAAACACTATAATTGAATATTCTTCAATTAAACCCAGCACCACCTCTTAATATTTGCATTGTGCTTTCAGGTGTTCAAAGCAGTTTACATGCCTTGTCTAAGTATAATCTTCACAACTGCCCTGTATGTCAGTATTATTATCCCCCATGTTGCAAAACAGAGAGGAGACTGAAGATGAGAGAGGGGATCACTAGGGAGTTCACGGCAGTGATGAGATTCATACCAGGCCCTTTGTGATTCATAGCTAGTCTGTTCAAGTTCCCACATGTTTTGCAAGGGATGCTGTCTATCACTTCACCCCCTACTTCTGTTGTTGAGGTCCTCCTTGTTGAGTTTGGGGTTGGACCAGTTGCAACACACATTGTTGTTGTTTTTTAACCCACTGTTTTGTGCAAGTCTGGCATATCAAAATGCAAAAACAAAAAACATGCACAGGTATTGAATCCCATTTAAACTGCCATGCCCTACAATAATGCAAAGGGGAGAATTATTGGTTCTTTGCTGCCTTGATTATGGCAAAGAAGGCTGATTGGCTCTGAGTTTTCCACCAGCTGCATTTTAGCCAACATCCCATCTGTATCATCACCCCCAGGTCCCCAAGAAACCGCAGGCCTGAATAAGCTCGTCTTAGTGGGAAAAGATGATTAGAGTGTCTCTTTCATTTACCCTGGTCATCTCTCAACCAGGGCACTGAGAGAGTACAAACCATGCCCACAGGCAGCTCCTTGAGGGCTCACAAGAATAGCAGCAACACAGGGTGCAACAAAAATCAGGTAAAACGAAAAGGAACTTCAATGCCACCTTGGTCAACCAAATCATTGCTATTTGGATGGCCATGCCGCCATAACGGATGTGAGAAAAAGATGGGAAGAGGGTGCAAAGGGTGGGTCAAGGCTCTTTCCCCAAACCAACTCCTGCTTCTTGTCATTGATGTGGCATTGATAAAGTGGCAGGCAGCTCTTGTTTACCGGAAGCACGGCCACACGGGGGAATTTTGATATGTAACTGATAGTGACTCATGCAGTCGCTAGATGTCTGTTTCCAATTAATGAAGCTGTTAGCTGCATCGGCAAATATTTCACAGCCACACGGTATGGCATGTTCTATTCTCAGCAGAAAACCCGGGATCCCGGAAGAGCGCAATGTTAAATTGTTAAAAATAATACTTTCAAAAGGGATTCCAACTTGTACTGGAAATACATTTTCACACTAGTGGTAAAGAGTGGTTAGAAGAATTAGAAGCTCACTCCTCAGGGCCCAACCTCTTCCATCTCAGCGTCTTATGCATGAGTGATATTTACGCATTTGGACAAGAGTGGTAAAGAGGTCTTCTGCAAGTCAACCATATAAAAACATTTTAAAAGCCCACTGTATGTGCTGCAATTAGCCTCTGGTGTAATCCCTCCTACAAGCTATGTGAGAGACCAGCACTTCCAAACCAGAGCTGCTTTCAACATGTGGCAGTCAATGAAAATTGGCGTCTTCCATTTGCTGGTTGGCAAAGAAGAGAAGAGTTTGGATTTGATATCCGGCTTTATCACCACACTAAGGAGTCTCAAAGCGGCTAACAATCTCCTTTTCCCTTCCTCTCCCACAACAAACACTCTGTGAGGTGAGTGGGGCTGAGAGACTTCAGAGAAGTGTGACTGGCCCAAGGTCACCCAGCAGCGGCATGTGGAAGAGCGGGGAAGCGAACCTGGTTCACCAGATTACGAGTCTACCACTCTTAACCACTACACCACACTGGCTCTCTCAAAGAGAGGAGGAAGGTTTTTGCTTGGCACCTGAACATATGTGACAAAGGCGAGCCTCCCTGGAGGGAGTATTCTACAAATGGGGAAACTGATTGTGTATAACTTACAGCAGCAAAAAAGGTGGACTCCGAAAACTTGGTAAAAGTCTAGTGTTCTATCACTGGAACATAATCTCTCTCTCTTTTTTAAGGTACATGAAGCTTATTTGCAAAGTTGTAACTATTATTTATAGCTGAGAAGAACATGCTTGGCAACTGACTGTAGACATATGGAGGTCTTTCCTGGGTTATTGGAAACACATTTACAAAAACTTACATAAATGTCCTGGGATGAGGGTTAATTCCAGAGGCTGCCATGGATGGGGCTGAGGAACTTGTGACACTATGGCAGCAGGAAGCAGTGTCAGCAGTGTCAGAGGACTGGAGGGACTTAGAAACATCCCTCTAACCCCCAACCTCCTACAATTCCCTGTACTTCACTCTGCTACCGGTACCATTTTGAGCAACCCAGGACCTGCAGAAGAGAGAAGAACCTTCTCACCAACCATCACAAAGCAGTCCCCAGTTTTCTAGCCAGCAGATTCTTCTAGGAAGAAGGTTTGACCCTTTTGGACGTGACACTTTGGGGGTTGCATGGAGTGAAGATGTCCTACTCGTCTGAAGTAGGAATTTAGTATTGGACCCTCGGCTGAGAGGAGAAGGTGGTTGTTGTAGATCCAAGAGAGAGAGTTGGATTTTCAGCTCCTGGGGACATTGAGAGCTGTGGAAACCAGGAAACGTGAGAGCCCTGCTAGATCATAGCATCTAGCCCAGCCTCTTGTTTTCACAGGGGCCAACCATGGGAAGACTAGAAGCTAGGCATAAGTTCAACAGTTCCTCCCAGTGGAAGCCTACTCATTGCACTGGGTGATACTTCTTCTGCTCTCAAAGTCAGCCCAGTTTAAAGTAGCTCCCCTCTAGGAGAGGCAGAAAGAGGTAGTGTGTACCAGAGACCTGGTTCCATTAATTGGGAGGGGAGTTTTTCCCAATGGGGTCAGTTTCATTTTCTGTTAGTGGGGATATCTTTTCCACTTTTGCATGTTTTAAAGTATAGTTGTGATTTTCTTCTTGATTTTCTTGATTTAGCTTTCTGCAAACTGCTTTGAGGTATTGTTGTTTTTTAAAAAATCAAGCAGTGCATAAATGTTAAGATATAAATATAAATAAAAAGTTACACTTGAGCACATGATGGGACGAGGCTAAAGACATGCCCCATGGCCCTTTTGCTGCTTTGCGTACAAAACTTTGTAACTTCCCGTGTTTTGGGAGTGCTACCTGTCTCTTTGGAGACCCTGGGGAGGATTCAATTCAGTTGTTGTACATGTAGAACTATGTCTGCTCACACAGCTTCCCCCGCCTCCTCCCCCTGTGCCCCATATCTCTGCATTGGAGAGTTGGACAGAAACCCGGAACAGGCACAGGGCAGGAAGGTGGGGAAGTCCCATTGTGCAAGCCGACCTCATTTCCCACTCACATACCCAAATTCTATGTAGAATTCCACATCTGATGTGGGGAAAAGTTGGTTTTGGCCAACTGTTGCTATGTTTAAGCAGTGTCTCTGAAATATACTCGTTGAGTGTGAATTTCATGCTCTTTATTCAGCTCATAGTAGCAATGAATGAAGCTTTCCCCAAAACTTCTAGCTATATACAGTATACAGTGGTGCCCCGCAAGACGAATGCCTCGCAAGACGGAAAACCCGCTAGACGAAAGGGTTTTCCGTTTTTGAGCTGCTTCGCAAGACAATTTTCCCTATGGGCTTGCTTTGCAAGACAAAAACGTCTTGCGAGTGTTCCGATTTCCCCCCGCTTCCCCCCCTTTTTCTAAGCCGCTAAACCGCTAATAGCCTTATAGCCGCTAATCCACTAAGCCTTTAATAGCCGCTAAGCCTTTAATAGACGCTAAACTGCTAATAGCGCTAATCCGCTAAGCCGCTAATAGGGTTGCTTTGCAAGACGAAAAAACCGCTAGACGAAGAGACTCGTGGAACAGATTAATTTCGTCTTGCGAGGCACCACTGTACATTATTTACACAATGGGCCCTGTGTGACTGGCTAATTCCGGGCTGCTCCTGTAGGCCAATCAGGTTGTGGATTCACTTCCTCCAGAAGCCTGATTGGCTGCTCCTGCAGGCCAATCAGATTGCTGATTCACTTCTACCTGGAGCTGGATTGGGTGGCTCCTGCGGACCAATCAGACTGCTACATTCTGGATCCTATTGTTCTAGGATTCAGCTCAGTACCTAACAGTCTCCATCTACGTTCCGTCTGTACATTTGTAAATAAATGCAAACATCACAAAACACCAATAAGAGCAAATAGTGTAAAACACCAATAAGCTTCCATTGACCTCCTTCCAATGGGAAAGTAAGAGTGATGGTCTTGGAACTTCTCACCGCTCTGAGAAGTGGGGTGAATGCAATGCCAGCTTTGTCCAGTCTTCCTTCCTGGACTTGCTGAATGTGGGGGCAATTGAACCATGCAAAGCAATCCAAGGCTATCTCTTTTTCCCGCTACTCTGTGTAAACGCCTGACAGGTGTATAGCTTCCTCTACCACTCAGATCTGCTGAGACTTCCCTCCTGCCTGCCTGTTTTAATTATCAGGCCCTCTCCGATTCCCAGGCCGCATTTACCATATTTATGTGTTGCAGATCTTTTCTACGAAAAGGGGAGGTCAACACAGAAATTCCGGGCATGAAGGTTCCTTGGCGCAGGACGCTTTCTTTTTGAATGCATTCTTGAAAAACATCCATCACCCTAATTCAAACATTTTTCGAGGAATACTCTCAAGGGATGTTTCGTTCCCCTCCACGATTCCTGAATCTGTTTGCAACAAAACATCCTGGCCTTAAGTCATTTTGCAGAAATGTTGTGGATTGTTAGAAAGGAAAGAAGTTTTCCAGCCCTGTGAACATAATTCCAATTTTTTAAAATTACAATTTCAATCTTTATTACGGTCCAGAGACCAAACAAATCATTACAAATCAATACACAATTCATACAGCCTCCCTCCAGGTTAAACAAGTATTTTGTTTAGAATCTAGGGCTCATTTGTTCTTGCAACCACCGATAAAAACTTTGCCACTGCTAACGTTCTAGCATTTGTCCGGTCTTCCAGTAGGAACCTGACATAGTGAGCCTCTGATTTTCCCGGGAAAGGTACCAGCAAGGGTAGTATCAGTTCAGACCTGGCCTGCTCATACTTTGCACAATGCAACAAAATAGAACATAATTGGGTAGAGTCAAATCATTGCTACAAGCAATCAATCAAAATCTCCCAGTTGGCTTATTTGAATCATTTAGGGCGAGTGTTCTACCCTCCAGACTTCTTTTTCCAGTCCTTGGGACTCTCTCTAAGCCTAAGGCCTCACCAGCTCACCTGTGTCATACCTCTCACCAGCCCCTCCCCACAACCACCATTTGCCTATCTGGAATATGTCATTCAGCTCTCATAATGCTTCTTGCTTGCCTCCATGGAGACCTTTGCATGGCTGGACCGCAGCCTACTGTTGAAAGGCAAGAGCCACATCCGCTGCCTTGCCCATTTTTGCCCCTGGCCTCATCCACCTACTCCTGCTATGTAGCCCCTGGAATAATAATAATAATAATAATAATAATAATAATAATTTATTATTTATACCTTGCCCATCTGGCTGAGTTTCCCCAGCCACTCTGGGCGGCTTCCAATCAAGCGTTAAAAACAATACAGCATTAAATATTAAAAACTTCCTTAAACAGGGCTGCCTTCAGATGTCTCTTAAAGATAAGATAGCTGCTTATTTCCAGCACATCTGAAGGGAGGGCGTTCCACAGGGCGGGCGCCACTACCAAGAAGACCCTCTGTCTGGTTCCCTGTAACCTCGCTTCTCACAATGAGGGAACCGCCAGAAGGCCCTCGGCGCTGAATGATGTCCGGGCTGAACAATGGGGGTGGAGATGCTCCTTCAGGTATACTGGACCGAGGCCGTTTAGGGCTTTAAAGGTCAGCACCAACACTTTGAATTGTGCTCGGAAACGTACTGGGAGTCAGTGTAGGTCTTTCAAGACTGGTGTTATATGGTCTCGGCAGCTGCTCCCAGTCACCAGCCTAGCTGCCGCATTCTGGATTAATTGCAGTTACCGGGTCACCTTCAAAAGTAGCCCCACGTAGAGCGCATTGCAGTAGTCCAAGCGTGAGATAACTAGAGCATGCACCACTCTGGCGAGACAGTCCGCAGGCAGGTAGGGTCTCAGCCTGCGTACCAGATGGAGCTGGTAGACAGCCGCCCTGGACACAGAATTGACCTGTGCCTCCATAGACAGCTGTGAGTCCAGAATGACTCCCAGGCTGTGCACCTGGTCCTTCAGGGGCACAGCTACCCCATTCAGGACCAGGAAGTCTCCTACACCCGACTGCCCCCTGTCCCCCAAAAACAGTACTTCTGTCTTGTCAGGATTCAACCTTAATCTGTTAGCCGCCATCCATCCAACCACCTACAGGAACTCACACAGGACCTTCACCGCCTTCACACAGGACTGGAACATAGGAGCCAACTCCTAGGGGTCTTCACCCTCCCTAATAAAATATTTGAGGGGGTGGAAGGCAGTGGAGGGGTGCAGCAGGGCAGGGTGGCACCAAGTTTTCCCCCTCAAGCAGCCATACTGCTCAACAATAACAGGTTATCCAAAAGCAACCTGCCTCAGTTTGCATCAGAATGAACAGAAGTTGAATTCTCAATCATCCCTACTTCCAAATCGGTCTAATGGGTCAAACTAGTTCCTCTCTTATCTGCCTTTAAGGCCATATATAATCCACTGCATCTTAAAAAGCAGAGACATCACCTTGCCAACAAAGGTCCGTATAGTTAAAGCTATGATTTTCCCAGTAGTGATATATGGAAGTGAGAGCTGGACCATAAAGAAGGCTGATCGCCAAAGAATTGATACTTTTGAATTATGGTGCTGGAGGAGACTCTTGAGAGTCCCATGGACTGCAAGAAGGTCAAACCTATCCATTCTTAAGGAAATCAGCCCTGAGTGCTCACTGGAAGGACAGATCGTGAAGCTGAGGCTCCAATACTTTGGCCACCTCATGAGAAGAGAAGACTCCCTGGAAAAGACCCTGATGTTGGGAAAGATGGAGGGCACAAGGAGAAGGGGATGGCAGAGGACGAGATGGTTGGACAGTGTTCTCGAAGCCACCAGCATGAGTTTGACTAAACTGCGGGAGGCAGTGGAAGACAGAAGTGCCTGGCGTGCTCTGGTCCATGGGGTCACGAAGAGTCGGACACGACTAAATGACTAAACAACAACAACATAATCCACTGCCTGTGCAAAGTGAACACCTGGCCTTGTCTAACCATAGAACCCCTTTCCAAAGAGACTGAAATGTGGCTTCTATGTGTTCTCTTCTTCGATAGGCCCATGCATTCCCTTACCTTGTGTACACACATTGTATTATTGTGGTTACAAGCATTAGGGAACTTCAAGCTATTGTTATTTACAACCAAACACCCTGACTTCTGCTTGGTTTTCCTTGTAAGACAGGCGCTTATGTTCTTGGAAGAGTGCTTCCTCTTTGTGCTGTTCGTAACCACTGAGCTCTACCAGTAACGGCCAGTTGCGTAACAACTGTATGGGAACAAGGCCCATATTTTTCTTAGGGATTTAAGTGAATCACATCATTTTTGGGGACGCGGGTGGCGCTGTGGTCTAAACCACTGAGCCAGGGCCGGATTTGTAGGTTTGATGAGGCCCTAAGCTATTGAAGGTACAGTGGTGCCCCACAAGACAAATGCCTCACAAGACGGAAAACTCGCTAGACGAAAGAGTTTTCCGTTTTGGAGGTGCTTCGCAAAACGAATCTCCTATGGGCTTGCTTCGCAAGACGAAAATGTCTTGCGAGTTCCTGCGGGGGTTTTTTCCTTCCCCCCTTTTTCTAAGCCGCTAAGCCGCTTATCAGCTGATCCAATAAGCCGATAAGACGCTAAAAGCGCTAATCCACTAATCCGTCAATGGGCTTGCTTCGCAAGACGACAAAACCGCTAGACGAAGAGAAACACAGAACGGATTCTTTTCGTCTTGCGAGGCACCACTGTAATGGGGCCCTTTATATGTCCAGCTGTCCTTTGTCAACAACAAATTGTTGCTGTTTTTTGTATTGAATACAGCGGTACCTTGGGTTAAGTACTTAATTCGTTCCGGAGGTCCGGAGGTCCATTCTTAACCTGAAACTGTTCTTTTTTTTTCTTTTTCTTATATTAAATTGTTTATTAAATTTTCCAACATACATTTATAGTATCCAATCTAAATTTATCACATATTTTCTCTTTTAGACTTCCTTCAACCTCTCTGACAATCATCCATTATTCAAATTTTTAAATACGCATTTCCTAATTTTATATTGCATTTTATAAACCTTCACACACTTAGTTTTCATCAATACAATAGTCCTCTATCATTTACAGAACTTCTTGAAATCCCACTAACCTGAAACTGTTCTTAACCTGAAGCACCGCTTTAGCTAATGGGGCCTCCTGCTGCTGCCGCACCGCCGGACCACGATTTCTGTTCTCATCCTGAAGCAAAGTTCTTAACCCAAGGTAATATTTCTGGGTTAGCAGAGTCTGTAACCTGAAGCGTATGTAACCTGAAGCGTATGTAACCCGAGGTACCACTGTATATGCTATATGATAATTTATGGAGCTAATAGGTATTTAAAGTCATTTGCAAATAACAAATAGGAGCCTACACATCACAAAACACTGTTGCTGTTATGTAGGTTTTATTTTATTTGTTTTTTTATCTTATATTTTGGAAATGTACAACCAGGTTTTATTTTCTTTTAAATTTTTTTTCGGGGCCCCAAGAGAGTGGGACCCTAAGCTATAGTTTGTTCAGCTTATACATAAATCCGGCATTGCACTGAGCCTCTTGGGCTTGCTGATCAGAAGGTTGGCGGTTCGAATCCCTGCGATGGGATAAGCTCCCATTGCTCTGTCCCAGCTCCTGCCAACCTAGCAGTTTGAAAGCACACCAGTGCAAGTAGATAAATAGGTACCACTGTGGCAGGAAGGTAAACAGCATTTTTGTGTGCTCTGGTTTCTGTCACGGTGTTCCATTGTGCCAGAAGTGGTTTAGTCATGCTGGAAATGCTGTCTGTGGACAAACGTCATCTCCCTCGGCCTGAAAGCAAGATGAGCGCCGCAACCCCATAGTCACCTTTGACTGGACTTAACTGTCCAGGGGTCCTTTACCTATTTACCTTTTACCCTCACATCTTCTTCAGGAAGGAAAGCATAATTAGAAAATGCAGCTTCTTATCTTCTTCTCTTTTTTATAAAATTTTTATTGGGTTTTCATAGTTTATATAGACATAACACAAACATGCATAATTTCAAAACCTTATTTTCTTAACCACTTTCCATGACTTCCCCACACCTCCCCTTCTTGCATCCTGATTCCAATAGTTAACTCAGCAAGTTCTTATCTCCAACTTTTACCTTATTAATATTTTACTTAATTCTTCTTAATTAACCAAATTTAAGTTATAAACCTCAATTAAACCACGATGCTCATCATTTAAATCCTTTTCTAAGGTTGACCCATGTTCCCTTCCACAAATTTCCCAATTTTTAAACTAATTAAAAGAAAAAAGAACATAATAACATAAAACAAGATATAATTATACACCCTTTGGATTCCAGAACTCTCGCCCCCCCCCTTTCCCGGTTTCGATCCCCAAAGAATATCTATCAGTCTATCAGTTCTCAGCCTGGATTCCTCACGTCCGAGGCCCTCATATCTCTCTCAGTCCCTCTCTGCCGGTTTTGTTGGTAGTCCTTTATGTTGGACATCAGATCTCGGAGAAGCTCTGTCTCAGTAGGATCTATGTTTCTTCCAACCAGACCTCCATATTCAAAATCGGAGCCCATATCATGTTTCTTGTTCCTTTTAAGTCCAAATGTCCCAAGTATCCCAAGAGCTCCAATTTTCGTCTTAATCAAATTTGTAATCCATAAGTCTTCCGATCTCCCCTTAGGAAGATCTCTTCAATCTCCATTCTCAAATTCAGACCACATTCTCATCATCCAGTTCTTGTTTTCTTTATAATCCATTCTTTCAGGCCTCTGGTTGTCCTTAGAAAATGCAGCTTCTTATCAAGCCAGCAGAAAGATAGCAAAAAATTACAAGTTGTATTAATTGAGGCAAAGGCTGTTGTTACATCACAGAAATGATACTCTTGCACAGTATCTGCTTCCATATAATCAGGTTTCTTCAGAAGCCTAGAAACTGGTTTGAAACTGTGATCTTGTTTTGCAGAATAATAATATAGAAACGCATTGTTTTGTTTTGTACAGGTTCATAGAGGTTCTTCCGTGCTCATGTTATTCATCTTTCCAAGTCATTTCTCAGGAACAATATTGTCAAGGAACTTAAAAGCGTGGGCTGAACATCACAGAAATCTTGCTGTGCATTTCTGCTCAGAAGTGAGTACCATTGAATTTAATGGGTGAGGAAAACGCACTGGCCAACTGGCAGACATCTCGGGGAGAGCTTTGGTGACAGTGGTGAGCCTTCAGACCGCCTGTGACCTTCACATGTCCATCTCCACACCCCGCAGCCTCACGGCTCCCTGCAATCACCCTGCCTTTTCTCCCCTGTTGCCCCTCAGCCTCTGAGATACCATCCCTATGGATTCCTTCACAAATCCCTCCATGAAACCCACTTTTCCCACGAAGGTTTTGCCGCAATCTCTTTAATTCACACAACTGGTTTCAGTGCTGTTTTAAATTGCTGTCGATCTGTCGAGCTTATTGCATTTTGTAACTGTGGATGTTTCAATGAAATTGTTTTACCCTGTGTTTTGATTATGTGTGAAGACTTTTTTTTTTTTTGTAAATTGGATTTATATTTATTTGTAAGCTGCTGAAGTCGCAGCCACATCACAGACCCTTGAAGGGTTCCTATTTTCCAGGTACATCCCTGATTTAGAGAAACCGTTCCAGTTTCTGATTTGATCCCGGAATGTCCCACTTTTCCTTAGGATGTCCCTATTTTTATTCGAGAAACGTTGGGAGGGTATGGAGTTATCTGACCCCTGAGCCGTCTCAGGGTGGATTTGATTCAAATAAAATCGATTTAAATCACGATTTAAATCACTAGTCATTAAGACTTCATTTAAATCATTAGTCAGTAAGACTTGATTTAAATCATTTTTTTAATAGAAAGACTCATTTTTGCTGGTATAATCTTAATATTTACAACCAGATGAAGGTTTCATTTTTGGAATAAAAATATTTCGGAGTAGTTTTTACAGTTCTATCAAAAGTTACTGATGAGGTTATACTATTAGAAATACATAGACAGATAATTATGAAATTATTGTGAGGTTTAATAAATTAACAGTTTATATTTGGACAACTTTTCTGCCATACTTTTTTGGAAAGAGAACAATCATTTCCTTAATAACAATTTAAACAATTTATTTAACTAAAACAATAACATTATAGCATATGTATCCATGTTTGTTAACTGATGTGGTTAAATGATTTTTTTAAAAAACAAACAACTCAGACTAAGTTTTAGCACACATGAAAAACTTAAAACAAATCCTTATTTCCTGATAAATAGCCTTTGGACTATAATGTAACTTAAACAGAAAACTATCTTTAGAAAGATTTTTTCCTCCAAAAGCATTTTATTTTAAAAATCTGATTTAAATAAAAAAAAAATCCAATTTAAATAAAAAATTCTGTTTAAAATAAATTTAAAAATCTGATTTTTTGGATTTTTTAAAAAAAATTGTTGTGTTGGAAGCTACCCAGTGTGGCTGGAGCAACCCAGTAAGATGTGTGGGGTATAAATAGCAAAATTATCATTATGGAATGGGATGTCCCGATTTTCATTGGAAAAATGTTGGAGGGGATGACATCATACAGTTATGGCTTCCCTCAAAGAATCCAGGAAATGGCAGTTTGTCAAGGGTGCTGGGAATTGTAGCTTTGTGAGAGTCTCCTAACAACCCTCACTACCCTTAACAAACGATAGTTCCCAGAGTTGTTGCAAGGGAGGAAGCCATGGCTGTGACAGTGGTATGAGAGTACACTAAGTGTATAATGTATAGTGTGGATGTTATTATTGTTATATCAATAATAAACAACACATCTTTAACTAAGCTAAAGGATGTGTAACTGCATTAATTGGTTATTGCTGTCTCTGTATTCTAGACACAAGGAGAGCAAGGTTCTTTGTGAAGTGTTATGTACATGGATGGAATTAAAGGTAAAGGTAAAGGGACCCCTGACCATTAGGTTCAGTCGTGGCCAACTCTGGGGTTGCGGCGCTCATCTCGCTTTATTGGCCGAGGGAGCCGGCGTACAGCTTCCGGGTCATGCGGCCAGCATTATTAAGCCGCTTCTGCCGAACCAGAGCAGTGCACGGAAACGCCGTTTACCTTCCCGCCGGAGCAGTATCTATTTATCTACTTGCACTGGTGTGCTTTTGAACTGCTAGGTTGGCAGGAGCAGGGACTGAGCAACGGGAGCTCACCCCATCGCGGGGATTCGAACCACCGACCTTCTGATCGGCAAGTCCTAGGCTCAGTGGTTTAACCCACAGCGCCACCCGCATCCCTATGGATGGGATTACATTAATCCTAATCAGCAAAGATATAATAATCCCAGTAGTTATAATAATATTGTATTCCTGCATGTAGCAATATTTATTTCAGGCTCCAGCCTGTGTTGTTGTTTTCAGACCAAGTGGTTCCACTTGCAGAAGTGTCCCCTCAAGTCCAAAATCTTCAAATCATCTTTAGCATCTTATTTTTATATACTTTATTTTTGATAGGACCTTATGGGCCATGTGTTGTATTTGCGAAGAAACTGCATTTGTAGCCCTCTGTTCCACTGAAGGCTCATTAGCATTGTTTCAATTATTCTGCTGAGAACCTCTGGTTTACTCCACTGTCTAACATATTAGCTTCGGAAAATAATCTTCAGAGGTTTCCCTGCCAAAGATCCGCTTCAGAACACTGGAGTGACCTGTGGCTTTGACGCACATTGACAAAGATGAATGAACGGTTTGGCTACTTCCAACAGGAAACTGAAAGAACAGTAGTTAAAGAGTAATAGTACAATTGACAGCCTCTTGTTCGTGACGAGATGTGGATTAATGAACACAGCGGACCTTGATTTGGCAGACATGGAGATATTGGAGCTGCTTTTCCCCTCCTAAAACAAATGAAAATATCAGCAGAATTTCCCTCTGCTGCCACCAGCTCTCCTCCACCTGCATGTTATCCTGGCTGCGACAAGGATATAACTTTATGAAGAAATAATCTAAATAATAATTGTGATCATTAAAGCCTCAACTTTCATGAGCTAAAAATTACATGTTGCAAAATTTTGAAATTCTGCATATTTTTTTTTAGAATTCACTATTTTGAAGAAGACATTTGACCTCAAAATATAATATTGAAATTTGGCATTAAAAATCAATAGATGTGATTGATTGATTGATTGATTGATTGATTGATTGGATGACTGAATGAATGAATGGTTGAATGAATGAACTAATGAAGGAACGAGGCACTAGTTTAGCCTCTGAACAGTCCTGCGATGTCCGTGAAGCTCTGATAAAGCGATTGTTTCCACATAAGGGCCCTTTGGAGCAGCTGGGATCTTGTCTTCCTGTAAATGGTTGGAAACAGAATTAAAACAGTGGTTATACACAGCAATATAAAGCTATAATATCAAGCAATGCCCATCCTGATGGCCAACATGATTTTATTCATAAGGAAGTTTCCTTCAACTGATGTCCTTTGCAACTTCAGTTAGAAACTTCCTCCTTGCAGCTTTGCTTCCTGTCAATTGCAGCCCCACCACTGCAGATGAAATACTGATGAACTGCCACAGTATTGCAACAAAATTAGTTCATTCCATTTCCCCAGCTGTGGGGTGCAATTATTGGTTTCTACTCATGAATTTTGCTTCTTTCCTTTGTTTTAGTATTGTAGCAGGAACCCCCCCACCCCAATCATTCTGTTTGTACAAACCTCACACACACTCACACTCACACATTACATACGCCACATTTCTGTTATAAATTCATAGAAGAATCAACCATACATCGGATTTGCACTGTTCCATTTTTATTTTACTCCATATGACAAGGACTATCAGAGGGGGGTGGCTTGGTTCTGGTCAGCCATAATCCCTTCACCATCCCAGCACATCCACAGGAGCCCTGCCCAGTTGCTATGCCAACCCTGATGATCCCAGACAGAAGACAATCAAGATCACAAAGAACTTGCATATGGGAGTGGATTCAGCATGGACTGAAACAAAGGACAATGATCAGATCTTCCCTCTGGGGGCAGGAAACTGCAAACTCCCCTTTGTCTCCTGGAAGTGACTCATGGGCAGGGGGAAAGCCAGGTGACAGGACACTCAGGTTACCACCACAACTCCTCCCTCAACCCCTCCTTTCTGTAATGTATGCATGATGTCAACCCCTTCTGTAATGTATGCATAATGTTTCTGGGGGTGGGCTTGACCTAGAGGATGGGAATTTCAAAAGTCTTTATAAGGTCTGGCACACCATCTTTCTGGGTCTTTCCTCTCTCCTGCGAGTGAGGGGAACACCCTGTTGCAACAGTTCAATAAAGGCCAAGCCTACAGGCTGCTGTTTTGCTCCAAGTTATCCTGGTTGGTGTCTTTGTTTTTGTCCAAGGGAGCCCTCGGATTTTTCCGGTAACAGTATGAAATAACACTAGTCACTAAAAGAAAAGAATGAATCAGCTGCAATCCTACCCATGTCTACTCAGAAGTCCTTTTGAATTCAATGGGTTTACTAAGTGGTGTTAGGATTGTGGCCTTATTTCTGAATAGTTCTTATAGGCTTGCACTGAAGACCTCTCCCTCTCCAGTGTTCTTCTGAATACCAGTTGCTAGAAACCACAGCAAAAAACGTTGTTGCCCTCAATCTAGGGGGGGGGGTGTTCTTGTGGTTGCAATTCATCTGAAATGCAAAACATGCTGAACATGGAGGCAAGAGAAGCTCTTCCTTACATAGGAGGAATCTTCTAATTAAACAGCACAGTAACCTGGAAAATGACGTGGGACGCGGGTGGCGTTGTGGGTTAAACCACAGAGCCTAGGACTTGCCGATCAGAAGGTCGGCAGTTCGAATCTCCGTGACGGGGTGAGCTCCCGTTGCTCGGTCCCTGCTCCTGCCAACCTAGCAGTTCGAAAGCACGTCAAAGTGCAAGTAGATAAATAGGTACCCCTCCAGCGGGAAGGTAAACAGCGTTTCCGTGCGCTGCTCTGGTTCGGCAGAAGCGGCTTAGTCATGCTGGCCACATAACCCGGAAGCTGTACGCTGGCTCCCTCGGCCAATAAAGTGAGATGAGCTCCGCAACCCCAGAGTCGACCACGACTGGACCTAATGGTCAGGGGTCCCTTTACCTTTACTTTTAACCTGGAAAATCAGCAGCGGTACAGTGCCAGTCACAAAGCACAGGCTGACACAGTTAAAGGGGTTTGAAAAAGCTATGGGAGAATAACATAGAAAAGAGTGGCATGCAATGGCCTGACAGGCACCATAAAAAGTCAATGGCTACTCTAGGCTAACAGATCAATACTGTTCATATCTACTCAGAAGTAAGCCCCGATGAGTTTAATGGAACGTAATCCCAGGTAACCAGGTACAGTGGTACCTTGGTTTAAGAACAGCTTAGTTTATGAACAACTTGGATTAAGAACGCTGCAAATCCGGAAGGAGGTGTTTTGGTTTGTGAACTTTGCCTTGGAAGCAGAAAATGTTCTGCTTCTTGTTGAATGTGTTCCATTTGTAAATTGAGTCCCCCGCTTCTATGGGAAAGCACGCCTTGGTTTAAGAATGTTTTGCTTTAAGAACGGACCTCCAGAACGGATTAAGTTCGTAAATCAAGGTAACACTGTACTGTATACATTTCCACCCTAAGTAGCTTGTCCAAAGTTATCTCTTGAATCTCATACAGTACTGTGGGTTTGAATCAGATATTCCAAAACTAAGTACAACGCATTTGCCGTCAAACCGCAATTACACTACTAGGAGAATCTCTAACTTACAGCTCTATCTATTTAAAATTCTGGTACCAAATATAATCCGTGGCATAAAACATTATCTGCCTGATCATTATAGATGTGAATTATATTATTGTGGGTTGCTAGCGCTACTCAAGAGTAATGGAGCAAAGATAGTCAACTATTAATTTCAATGGGTCTATTCTAACTTACTTGGCTACAATTTACTATTTTAAAGGTTATTCTCTCCCTCCCCCCCTTTCTCTTCCTGTAAAAATAGGGTCTGGTAAGGATCAATATAAAGAAAAGGCTTTTTTAAAGCAAGAGGTTATTGTGGGAATATTGTGTGAGTAGCCAAGCACATAATCAAAATGAGAAAACAGAGTCCAAATAAAAACAAATCTATAAAAAAACTAATATAATGAAGCCACTGAGAAATCAAAGAAAAGCCACGTTAAGACGTAACAGGGATTTGATGGGGCTTTTAATCTTTAACTCTGTGCTGGCTTCAGTTCACAGCTGTCGCTGGTTCACCCAAACAAGTGTTTCCTTCTCTGTATGGGAGTCATGCCAAGCTAACATTTAACTGTGTTGTGCGTCAAGGGATGGCTTCAGTCCTCAAAGCTCAGCAGGCAGCAGTAAACAGGTGACTTTGCTCCCTCGGTAAACGTGGGAATAACTAACTTCATTTCTCTGTCCTAAAACCCCTAGTCTTGTGCAGCAGGCGGAAACGGGTCAGGGAACATCCTTCAGACACTTTAGTGAAATGGGTCAAAACCTAGCGAGCGACAGTGTTATTATTTTACTAGTCAAACGTATGTAATGACGATAGAGGGGCGAGGGCCCGCAAGACCCACAGCCAAATAGTTAATGTTGCCAGGGATGTCAGTGATGTGTGTCTGTTTGTGAATCACTGCGGAACAAACAGCCAGAGCTTAAATACAGGTTGCCTAATAAAGGAGGGTGATGCGTGAATCTATTAAACGGGCATAAATTTTCATGAAAGAAACAATAATTTTGAGAGTATATTTTCTAGCAGGCACTATGGATGTGTTCACATTACTGCCTTACTTCGGACTCAGCTACACTGTCAAAGAAAAATCGCTTTATACATATTATGGACTGGTCATTTCTTCGTCAGAGGGCAAACGGGCAAATTTAGCAGGGGATCAAATACTCCCCCCCCCTCACTGTATGTGTTTTTTATGCATTCTAACACTGTGACAGCAGATGGCGAACCCGATCTCTCATACAAAGTTTGCAATCCGTTTAACTGCAACGCTTCTGTGATGTGTCTGGATCCAGCCTTAGAGCGCAGTGAAGCTCTCCCACCCCCTGTGCAATTCACAGCTCATAGCTGTCAACTTACAGATTTGAAAATAAGGGACCAGCAGCCTCGAAAATAAGGGATCAGCAGCCAAAATAAGGGATTTTGCTAAGCTTATACAGAAATCCGGCACTGATGGATCCATGCTGCTTTGCTGCCACTGCTGAGCTCCGCATGCCCCAATCTTCGGGATTAGCGCAGCACTCCGCTAGCTGAGGGAGAGCTGCGCGAAGTCACACGGCTCTCCCACGGCTAGCGGAGACCTTGCCAGCACCCAGAAGCTTGGGACGCGCTGAGCTCCGCATGCCCCAAGCTTCAGGATTAGCGCAGCGCTCCGCTAGCCGTGGGAGAGCCGCGCGGCTCTCCCACGGCTAGTGGAGACCTTGCCAGCACCCAGAAGTTTGGGGCACGTTGAGCTCAGCACGCCCCAAGCTTCGGGATTAGCGCGGCGCTCCGCTAGCCATGGGAGAGCCGCACGAAGTCGCGTGGCTCTCCCACGGCTAGCGGAGACCTTGCCAGCACCCAGAAGTTTGGGGCACGTTGAGCTCAACACGCCCCAAGCTTCGGGATTAGCGCGGCGCTCTGCTAGCCATGGGAGAGCCGCGCAAAGTCACGTGGCTCTCTCACGGCTAGCGGAGACCTTGCCGGCACCCAGAAGCTTGGGGCGCGCTGAGCTCCGCACTCCCCAAGCTTCGGGATTAGCGCGGCACTCCGCTAGCCATGGAAGAGCCGCGCGAAATCGCGTGGCTCTCCCACGGCTAGTGGAGACCTTGCTGGCACCCAGAAGCTTAGGGCGCGCTGAGCTCCGCACTCCCCAAGCTTCAGCATTAGCGCAGCGCTCCGCTAGCCGTGGGAGATCCGCGCGGCTCTCCCATGGCTAGCAGAGACCTTGCCGTCACCCAGAAGCTTGGGGCGCGCTGAGCTCAGCACACCCCAAGCTTCAGGCTTCGTGCAGCGCACCTGGGGGGGTGCACTGAACTCCGCATGCCCCAAGCTTCGGGATTAGCGCAGCGCTCCGCTAGCCATGGAAGAGCCGCGCGAAGTCGCGTGGCTCTCCCACGGCTAGCGGAGACCTTGCCATCACCCAGAAGCTTGGGTTGCGCTGAACTCTGCATGCCCCAAGTTTCGGGATTAGCGCAGCGCTCCGCTAGCAGTAGGAGAGCTGTGCGGCTCTCCCACGGCTAGCAGAGACCTTGCCAGCACCCAGAAGCTTGGGGCGCGCTGAGCTCAGCACACCCCAAGCTTCAGGCTTAGCGCAGCGCACCTGGGGGAAAAATATTTTTCCCCCTTTATTTCCCCCCCCCAAAAAAAACTAGGTGCGTCCTATGGGCCGGTGCGTCCTATGGGGCGAAAAATACAGTACATTGGTAGGATTGACAGAAAACTTGTAGTAAAAATTTGAACTATGGATGGACAAATGATTTATAAAAATAGAATTATGAAAGGGATGCAGGGGGGAACTCACTACATTAAGATGCTGCACTGGTTGGAGGGGATGCTAAGCAGCACGTCGAGGCTGCCATCGTCCTGGCACGAGGAGGTCCATCGGCCCTTCCCCGCCCGAGAGAGAGGGAGGGAGGGAGACTCTCGCCCATGCCGCCCGCAAGCCTGGCATGAGGCCACTGAAGCGCCGCCCTTCTGTGTCCCTCCCCATCCCCTCCTCTTCCTCCTCCCTCAGGCCGCCTCCTCAGCCGCCGCCACCTCCGGCTTCCCCTGGGAGCGCGGCGGAAGTCTTGCAAGAGAGGGGCTGCCTGCCCACCCGCCGCCACCCGTCTCCTCACGACGCGCCCCTGAGGGGGAAAAGGGAGAGACAGAGACGCGGCAGCTTGTGCGCGTGCTCTCTCTCATGGCGGAGGACCCCAAGCCGCTGCTTCCCTCCCGAGTCGGGTGAGCATGAAACCCGGGAAATTTAAGGGAAATCATCAATAAGGGACAGCAGCGGGACATGGCGCTGGGATAAGGGAGTTTCCCGCCAAATAAGGGACGGTTGACAGCTATGTCACAGCTCTTTCTCCCACCCACCAGCTGTTCACATCAGCACGACTTCATTAGTGTCAGATTCACCTCTGCTGTGTACCAAGGGGCATTGTGAAATGTTACACCTTAATTTAGATTTCTGTATTTGGGACCGGAGTAATGTTTAGGGGCTTTTGTTGGGGAGTGTATTGTTTATTAGTGTTTTGATTGTTTTTATTATATTTTGACTGTTTTTATTATATTTTGATTGTTTTATTTTTATTATGTTTTTATGGTTCTCATTATGTATTTTGTGCTTTGATTATTTTTATAATGCATTTTGTCCTTCATATATTGTAACTTTGTGTTGTGAACCATCCTGAGACCTACAGTTGTAGGGCAATATACAAAATTAATAAATAATAACAATGTTTGTTACAGCTTGATTTGTGCATCCTTTCCCAACTATAATAAAACAGCAGGGTTTTTTTGTTTGTTTGTTTGCTACTATCTGGGCATTTTCCCAAGGGGAACTCACAGGAGCTCAGTCTCGGTACCTCTCAGGTGGGTTCCAGCATGTTTTCAGGTGAGTTCCAGCACCTCTCAGGTGGGTGCCATTGCCATTCTAAGAGAAGGAGGGAAGTATTCAAGGTGAGTTCCAGCACCTCTTTTTCTTGAAAAATTGCACTGGGTGCTATGCATTTCTGTGTTTTATGTTGTAAACTGCCCTGTGATGAAGGGTGTCAGAAAGTGTCTGGGCGGAAATCGCTTGAATGTCCGGTATGTATGGCAAGCCATGTTGGAAGTGTAAAGGGAAAGGTAAAGGGACCCCTGACCATTAGGTCCAGTCGTGACCGACTCTGGGGTTGCGGCGCTCATCTCGCTTTATTGGCCAAGGGAGCCGGCATACAGCTTCTGGGTCATGTGGCCAGCATGACTAAGCCGCTTCTGGTGAACCAGAGCAGCGCACGGAAACACCGTTTACCTACCCACCAGAGCGGTACCTATTTATCTACTTGCATTTTGTCGTGCTTTTGAACTGCTAGGTTGGCAGGAGCAGGGACCGAGCAACGGGAGCTCACCCCATCATGGGGATTCGAACCACCGACCTTCTGATCGGCAAGTCCTAGGCTCTGTGGTTTAACCCCTCTGTTTAACATCCCTCTGTTGGAAGTGTAGATTTTGGCAAATTTCCTTATAAATAGCTCGACATTTCTATTTTCAGATGCTGCAAAAAAAGCTCAACAACTTTTGGGCAGAACTAAGAAAATCCCGTATTATGAAGCTTTAGGGTGGGACCGCCACCAAACCAACCCACCTGGAGAACAGGTGAGCAAGACGCGGCCTCCCTGGTCCACCCAGCAGCATCCCACCTGCTTGGAAGTAACTTTGGGTTGCCTTGAGTGAGATAAAGCGAAATAATAATAATGGTGGGATGCCCAGCGGCCTCTAGAGGCGGCAGATCCGCGCAGCCCAACTGCGAAAGGGCCTCCTCTGTCCCGCCCCCGGGAAAGGCACGAAGATGGCCGCGCTGGCCGCCGACGCGGAGGCCGGGCTGGAGTCGGTGTTCCCGCAGGAGCTGGGCCTCTTTGCAGATGCTTTCCCGGCAGAGGCCCGTTACCGGTTCTGCGGGCACGAGCTGAGCATCGCGCAGCACCACGGCGCCCAGCTGGGGGTGGCTGCGCCGGTTTGGGAAGCGGTGAGTCCGGGCGCAGCTGGATCCGTCCGGGGCCAGAGATTTGCACGAGGCTTGGAGGAAGGGCTTAGTAGCGCAGCCCTGTGCAGGTCTACTTGGAAGTAAGCCTCGCGGAGTTTAGCAGGGCTTACTTCCAGGTAAGTGTGCATAGGGTTGCAGGCAGCTATTGCTTCAGGTAGATCTTGGCACATCCGTGCAGGAGCCTTCTTAAAACAGGTAGAAATCTTGCCCTTGCATATTTACGTTTTCCAAGTGGTCGCCTCTGAGCTTTTTTTTTATAGCATGCATCCAGGCTCAAGCAGTGATCTCCGCAGGAACTTTTCGGCGCATCTCTTGCACAAGCCTGCCCCAACGTGCCTGTTTCGAAAGGGGCGAAGCAGTCTGCCCTGAAAATAGATCCCAAACTTGGGTCTCCAGCAGTTTTTTTGGACTACAACTCCCAGCATCCCTAGCTAGCAGGACCAGTGGTCAGGGATGATGGGAGTTGTAGTGCAACAGCTGGAGACCCGGTTTTGGATACCCTGGTCTACGCTGTTGACTTTATAGTATCTACCGTATTTTTCGCTCTATAACACGCAGATTTTTTCTCCTAAAAAGGAAGGGGAAATGTCTGTGCGTGTTATGCAGCGAATGTGTGGTCTCTGGGGCCGAAAAATGAGGCAAAAATCAAACCGCGCTTCAGGGAGAAGGGAGCTCCGTGAGACAGGAAGTGGCAGCTTTCCTGCATTCTGCCTCAGGGTCTTACTGCCCGCCCTCTCTGTTTCGTTGCTGTGTTTGCTCAAACGGAACAAAGAGCAGGGAAAGCCCCTCCCCTCCAGGCAAGTAGAGAGGAAAGCAGAGCGTCGCTCTATCCTGTCCCTGCTCCGGAGGGAACAATGTTTGTGAAGGGAAGAGAGATTACAGGTTCGGCTTAAAATTCTGATTTGACTTCCTGCTTTTTGTTTTTGGAGACACACAGCCTTCAAATATGCTTTCTTCCATTTAAAAGGATGAAATCCTTAAACAGTGGCTGGCTTGTGTGGGTGGGTGGGGAAAACTTTTGCCTTCCTTTCCTCACGTTATAGCCCTCTCCTGCATTCTTAGCCTTCTGTGTTTTTCCTTCCCTCTCCACTTAAAATGTGGTTACAAAGCATGGATCCACATGGATCCTCAGGATCTTTGCATTGGGTCACCCCAAATTCACCATCAGAGCACACAGCATGTCCATGGCTACAGCCTGCCCCCCCAAAATCACACACCCATTGTTGCCTGGGGCTGCAATGGTGCAAAAACGTGGTTACAAAGCATGGATCCACATGGATCCTCAGGATCTTTGCATTGGGTCAGCCAAAATTCACCATCAGAGCACATAGCATGTCCATGGCTACAGCCTGTCTCCCCCCAAAAAAAATCACGCACCCACTGTTGCCTGGGGCTGCAATGGTGCAAAAACGTGGTTACAAAGCATGGATCCACAGGGATTCTCAGGATTTTTGCATTGGGTCACCCCAAATTCACCATCAGAGCACATAGCATGTCCATGGCTACAGCCTGCCCCCCCCCCCAAATCACGCACCCACTGTTGCCTGGGGCTGCAATGGTGCAAAAACGTGGTTACAAAGCATGGATCCACAGGGATTCTCAGGATTTTTGCATTGGGTCACCCCAAATTCACCATCAGAGCACATAGCATGTCCATGGCTACAGCCTGCCCCCCCCCAAATCACGCACCCACTGTTGCCTGGGGCTGCAATGGTGCAAAAACGTGGTTACAAAGCATGGATCCACAGGGATTCTCAGGATTTTTGCATTGGGTCACCCCAAATTCACCATCAGATCACATGTCTGTGGCCACAGCATGAAGCACAAAAATGATACGTCCACTGTTTCATTCAGAATATTTTTTCCCTTGTTTTCCTCCTCTAAAAACGATGTGCGTGTTATGGTCAGGTGCGTGTTATAGAGCGAAAAATACGGTAATCTGCACATGCAGTAGAATTGAGGACTTGTTGTTATTGTTGTCGGCACATAATTACTATTACTATTCAAACTGAGCTGCCGACAACAAACAAATGCTCCCAGCCTTCTTCTTTTCCCTGCTCCTACTTTGCCTTCCTCTTAGCAAAGAAACTCTTAAAGCATCGAAAAAATGTAAGCCTACAAGTTTTCCCTCCGTGAGTAATGTTGATGGTGCGGACTATGGTGATCAGCGCTGTGGCACAAAGTAAAAGCTTTAGACCAGCCTTTCTCAACCTGTCCGTGACTCGGTCTGCACTACAGTTTCCCAAACTTGGGTCTCCAGATGTTGATGGACTACGGCTCCCATCATCCCTAGCTAACAGGACCAGTGGGCAGGGATGATGGGAACCGTAGCCAAAAACAGCTGGAGACGCCCAAGTTTGGGAAACCCAGCAAGAAAATAAAGACTGGTGCATGTGCGTATGTATGTTCTGTAATGTGAAAGTGTTGCTTTAGTTCCTCTAAAAAGGGCAGCTGCTTTTTGGTGTCCTGTGAAGCAGTGCCAGATTTAGGGAGGTGTGGGTGGTTCCCTTGCACAGGGTGCTGAGCTGAGGGGGGCACAAAATAATAATAATAATAATAATAATAATAATAATAACAACGACAGTAATAATATTTTTTTAAAACCTATATTGATACAGAATAAAAATATTTTTAAAAGAACCGAATAAAAAGCCAACTTTATCAAAAGGAATTATTGCAAAAATGAGAAATATTTTTTGGGGGGGGAGTGCCAAATTTTGTCCTCACTAAGGGTGCCATATTACCAAAGTCCACCCTTGACATGAGCATGAGATGGACCTGTGTTCAGCGCAGGCTGCTCTGCTGTTGAACTTCATCTTTTCCTTCCTCATTACAGCAGCGCTTTCATCCCTAAATGTCAAATGCTTCACAGGTACAATTACAATTCTTCCCTCCTCCACTGCATACATTGTCAGCCGTTGTGAAACCATCCCATTGTCAGCAGGGACACTAATAATAATAATAATTTATTTAAACCCCGCCCATCTGGCTGGGCTTCCCCAGCCACTCTGGGCAGCTTCCAACAGAATATTAAAATACAATAGTCCGTCAAACATTAAAAGCTTCCCTAAACAGGGCTGCCTTCAGATGTCTTCTAAGTTGTTCTCTTTGACATCTGGTAGGAGGGCGTTCCACAGGGCAGGTGCCACTACCGAGAAGGCCCTCTGCCTGGTTCCCTGTAACTTGGCTTCTCGCAGTGAGGGAACCGCTAGAAGGCCCTCGGCACTGGACCTGAGTGTCCGGGCTGAACGATGGGGGTGGAGATGCTCCTTCAGGTATACTGGACCGAGGCCTACTAGTCCTGTTGTCAAAGGTGGAATGGGAACGTTTGCATCACCTACATAGATGTGCTTGGCATACTGAATGTATCCTTCACTCCTCATTTACTCTTCTTTTTCTCTCTCTCTTCCCATGTCTAAGGCCCTAACCCTCTGCGAGTATTTTGAGGCACAGAAACTGAATTTCTGGGGCAAGAAGGTTATAGAACTAGGTGCTGGGACGGGCGTCGTGGGCATCCTTGCAGCCCTTCTTGGTATGTAGGATTACCTATTGATTATCTATTTGTTAAATTTATATACATATACCACCTTTCATCCGAAGATCTCAGGGTTGATTCACAGCATAAAGGTGTAAGATAAAGTTACAACACGAAATAAAAGCAAAAGCAACCGATAATGAAGTTCAAAGGCCTGGAAACGATGCCTTATGAGGAACGGTTAAGGGAGCTGGGCATGTTTAGCCTGGAGAAGAGGAGGTTGGGTGATATGATAGCCATCTTCAAATATATAAAAGGATGTCACATAGAGGAGGGAGAAAGGTTGTTTTCTGCTGCTCCAGAGAAGCGGACACGGAGCAATGGATCCAAACTACAAGAAAGAAGATTCCACCTAAACATTAGGAAGAACTTCCTGACAGTAAGAGCTGTTTGACAGTGGAATTTGCTGCCAAGGAGTGTGGTGGAGTCTCCTACTTTGGAGGTCTTTAAGCAGAGGCTTGACAACCATATGTCAGGAGTGCTCTGATGGTGTTTCCTGCTTGGCAGGGGGTTGGACTCGATGGCCCTTGTGGTCTCTTCCAACTCTATGATTCTATGATTCTATGATAATCCGCCCCTCTCCCACAAAACACATGTAAAAGGACATAGGTTATTCAGCCGAAGGCCTGGTTCAAGAGGAGCGTTTTTGCATGGTGTCTAAAGTTGTATAAGTGATGGTGGCAGGTGAGCGTCCCACAAATGGGGAGCCACCACAGAAAAGGCCCCTTCTCATGTTGCCACCCTCTGGACCTCTCGTGGAGGAGGCACACGAAGAAGGGCCTCAGGTGATGATCGCAGGGTCTGGTTTGGTTCATATGGGGAGAGGCGGTCCTTGAGGTATTGCTGTCCTGAGTTGTTTGTTTCATAGGTCAAAACCAGCACTTTGAATTAGTCCTGGGAACTACTTGGCAGCCAAGGCAGTTGGGCCAGGATTAGTGTAACATGTTCGGACTGTCTTCCCCAGTGGGCATCCTGGCTGCGAAATTCTGCACCAGCTGAAGTTTCCAAACCATCTTCAGAGGCAGTCCTACATATAACACATTAATCTAACCTTGAGGTTACCAGAGCATAGACAACAGTAGTTAGGTTATCCCTGGCCAGATAGGAGTTCAGCTGGGCCACCAGCCAAAGCTGATGGAAGGCACTCCGGGCCACTGAGGCCACCTGAGCCTCGAGCAACATTCTGAGTAAAGCATATGGTTGTTGTTGTTTAGTCGTTTAGTCGTGTCCGACTCTTCGTGACCCCGTGGACCAGAGCACGCCAGGCACTCCTGTCTTCCGCTGCCTCCCGCAGTTCGGTCAGACTCATGCTGGTAGCTTCGAGAACACTGTCCAACCATCTCGTCCTCTGTCGTCCCCTTCTCCTTGTGCCCTCAATCTTTTCCAACATCAGAGGTGGCCAAAGTATTGGAGCCTCAGCTTCACGATCTGTCCTTCTAGTGAGCACTCAGGGCTGATTTCCTTAAGAACGGAGAGGTTTGATCTTCTTGCAGTCCACGGGACTCTCAAGAGTCTCCTCCAGCACCATAATTCAAAAGTATCAATTCTTCGGCGATCAGCCTTCTTTATGGTCCAGCTCTCACTTCCATACATCACTACTGGGAAAACTCCATGTACAAAGCATATGGTACCAAACTGAATTTGTTGCTAACAGTTTCCTTTCCTTTTTTCCAGGCGGTGATGTGACCATCACAGATCTTCCTGTGGCCATGAAGCAGATAGAGGAGAATGTCCGCCGGAACGTGCCTGCAGAATGCAGGACACGAACCAGAGTTTGTGCTCTGTCGTGGGGTGTGGACCACAAAGAGTTCCCCCCAAATTATGACTTCATCCTGGGTGCAGATATTGTCTATCTCAAGCACTCCTACCCCTTGTTGATCAGGACTCTCCAGCATCTATGTGGTGCTCAGTCTACCATCTACCTGTCTTCCAAGATGCGTCAGGAGCATAGTACGGCGCTGTTCTTTGAGACTCTGCTGCCTGTGCACTTCGCCTCAAAGCTAGTCTTTAGAGATGACGTTGAGAATATTAATATTTACAAAGTGACCTGCAAAAGTGACATCAGACAGTGAGCTTCTTGGTTTACCAATGTGTGTGGCAAACACTGCCTTTACCTACCGTATTTTTCGCTCTATATGACGCACTTTTTCCCCTCCAAAAATGAAGGGGAAATGTGTGTGTGTCCTATGAAGCGAATGCAGGCTTTTGCTGAAGCCTGGAGAGCGAGAGGGGTCGGTGTGCACCTACCCCTCTCACTCTCCAGGCTTCAGGCAGCTATCTGCAAGCCTTCGGAGCCCGGCGGGAGTTCCCGCCGGGCTCTGAAGGCTTGCGGATAGCAGCAAGCTCCGGGAGCGGCGGCGAGGTTGCACGCAACCTCGCCATCACTCCCGGACCCGTTCTGGGGGCTGGGGTCAGGGGAAGCTCGGGCTTCCCCCGCCCCCGTCCCGGCAAGCTCCTGGAGCGACGGCGAGGTTGCGCGCAACCTCACCTCGCCATTGCTCCCGCACCCATTCTAGCCCCCGGCTAGAAACGAAGCCAAGACAGCTAGCAGGATGGATCCCACTCGCTGTCTTGGCTTCTTTGCTCTTTGGAGCTGGGGGGGGGAGGAAATAATTCCCCCCCTTTATTCCCCCCCCCAAAAAAAACTAGGTGCGCCCTATTGAGCAAAAAATATGGTATTTTTTAAAAAACAACAACAGAGTGTTTTTAATCCAGAAGTCTGGGGGCATTCATCTGTAGTAACTATTATCCAGAGTTCTCTATCCATCAGCAAATGGTAATACAGTGGTACCTCGGTTTTCGAAACATCTCCATTGATGAACATTTCGGTTTGTTTTCGAACGATGTAAAGCTGGAAATAAATGCTTCGGCTTTCAAACACTTTTCGGAAGCTGAACATGCCATCTGGCTTCCGTACTGAGCTTTCGGTTTTTGAACATCTCAGAACTTGAATGGTCTTTTGGAATGGACTACATATGAAAACTGAGGTACCACTGTATTTGTAGTAACTTATCATTGCTGGACTGTTGCAGTAAGCAAATCCCAGTACAGTGGTACCTCAGGTTACATACGCTTCAGGTTACAGACTCCGCTAACCCAGAAATAGTACCTCAGGTTAAGAACTTTGCTTCAGGATGAGAACAGAAATTGTGCTCCGGCAGCGCAGCAGCAGCAGGAGTCCCCATTAGCTAAAGTGGTGCTTCAGGTTAAGAACAGTTTCAGGTTAAGAACGGACCTCCAGAACGAATTAAGTACTTAACCCGAGGTACCACTGTATACATGTGAAAGGTCATGCTCCCTCAAAAGGCAATGTTTTCTGAGAGAGATATTGCGATTATTATTATTATTAGCATACTGTCCTACATCTACAGATAGGTAGCCGTGTTGGTCTGCCATAGTCAAAATAAAAAAAGTTCCTTCCTGTAGCACCTTAAAGACCAACTAAGTTAGTTCTTGGTATGAGCTTTCGTGTGCATGCACACTTCTTCAGATACCAAGAAGTATCTGAAGAAGTGTGCATGCACACGAAAGCTCATACCAAGAACTAACTTAGTTGGTCTTTAAGGTGCTACAGGAAGGAACTTTTTTTATTTTGTCCTACATCTGTCAATCTCAGGGCAGTGTCCTGGTTGTGGGCTTACTGGTGACATCTGGTTGGCTACTGTGAGAACAGAATGATGGCCTAGACAGACGTTTGTTCTGATCCATCAAGCTCTTCCTCAGTGTTCCTGTGACATGCATTTCCATTCTGTTCCCTAGCTATATGTCAGGGCAGTACCATCCCCACTGCTATGATTCTCAAGGCCTTCAAAAGGCTTCACTGATCACGGCCACATTGTTTGTTGTGAAAAAGTGACATGTTAGTGAAAGGTACTGAACCATTCCTGCTTTGTTCCAGCCTTCCTGGAGCGCCCAGCCATGCGCCTCGGCTTACGGTCACATGTTCCGCCAAACAAATCCCAGTTGGTAAGCCGGGAGCAAGCATGGTAAGCCAAGCTTCAGTTTGTTGCTCCAGGGATGGTGGAACAAGAATTGGAGCAATTCGGCAGCATTCGCTTGTTTCTGATTTACCATGATACACGAATGAGTCCATTCCTAGGTAAATGCAGAGGGATGCGGGTGGTGCTGTGGGTTAAACCACAGAGCCTAGGGCCTGCCGATCAGAAGGTCGGCGGTTCGAATCCCCGCGATGGGGTGAGCTCCCGTTGCTCTGTCCCAGCTCCTGCCAACCTAGCAGTTCGAAAGCACCTCGAAGTGCAAGTAGATAAATAGGTGCTGCTCCGGCGGGAAGGTAAACGGCGTTTCTGTGCGCTGCTCTGGTTCACCAGAAGCGGCTTAGTCATGCTGGCTACATGACCTGTATGCCAACTCCCTCGGCCAATAAAGCGAGATGAGCGCCACAACCCCAGAGTCGGCCACGACTGGACCTAATGGTCAAGGGTTCCTTTACCTTTACCTAGGTAAATGCAGAGATAAATCTGGAGCTCTGTGCACAGGAGAGCAGGAGCTCCAGAATGTGATCTGGCTGACAGGAGTTGCTTACTTCTTTGCCCCTTTGGTCTAATATTTTGCAAGTGTGTGGCATCTGTGGCACCAAGCAAAGAAGGCATGCATTCTCGGATGTGCCCTTAGATTTAATGTGTTTGGCACTCTGGTATTCTTTTCTAAGTGAAATTTGTAAAACTACTTTTTTTAACTTTTAATAATGATCCTGGTTCAAAAAAGAAAATATTATTTTAGTAACTCCAGGGCAAGGGACCTGAATCATTACACAAGTGCATTACACTAAGATGCCTTTTCTCATTTTAAGAGATGCTTTTTTAAAATGACAATTTTGTGATTGCATAAAAAGATGGATATATCATTTCTACAAGGATAATGTTATCTTTTTAAAGATGACTTAACATCATACATGCCTATGCACTATGTATTTCTATTTTGCACTAAGGTACTAACTCATCAATTTCCTGATTATATAAATTATCAATAGGTAGCATTTTTAGGGACCCTGGTTTCAGTTCAATTTGTATAATATCTTAAGGAAGCTATGCATGTAAATACTCTGGGTAAGATTTTACTCAACATGTGAATTACAGAAACTATTTAAAGTAATATTCTATGTTTCCATTTTTTAAAAAAAGTAGGGTTAGCAAACATCCCCCGTTTCCAGGGACAGTCCCCAGATTCACAAATCTGTCCCCAGAATGTCCCCGGATTTATGCCTCAGGACTTCCGGAGAGGCAACATATGGGTGTCATGGCAGCGAGCAACACCAGAGGTCCCACCCACGTCAGAGTTCCAGCCAGCCAATCTGCTGGCTGGGGGGGGGGGCTATTTAAACTGAAGCGCGAGCCAGAGAGGTTCCTTCTGACTCACTTCCTTGATCCACGCTCGCCCCGAAATCGTGCAGAGCCGCCCGTAGCAGAAGAGTCCACTGCACTCTTCTGCTGCAGGCTCTGCGCGCCCGAGTTGGGGGGGGGCGAGAGAGGTGCTGAGGTGGTGAAAAAGAGGAGGAGAAGCATAGAAAATAGCTGTGTCGCATTGCGAGACAGAGAGACACCACCACCACCAGTTAAATCTCTATAGAGACTGCACTCTCCCTCCAGCGGTCTCCCAGTTATGGGAAGCCGGTGCCTTGTGTGTGTGTGTTTTAATGCGTGTTTTCCCAAGACCAGCAAGTGCCTTTACTCAATCTCTCTCCACCCCCCCTTTTTTTGGCGTTTGTGTGTTTGTAGATGGGCTTCTCCACCTGACTTGTGTCGAGGTGCGCACCCGACAACTTTGGCATCCCCCCCCAAAAAAAGTCTGGGCAACCCTTTCCTAAAATAAAGCATGAAATTCCAAAAAAAGTGTCCCCGGATTCCTTGAAAAAAATCTGGTAACCATATTTTAAAGTGTCTCAGAGCTGCTGAAGGAAGGTGAGGACAGGTGACCTCACCTAGGCCCGAAGTCACACCCCATAAGGCTACACTGCATCCCTGAGACCATTAGGATTTATAGATGATTAGCTGAAGGGATGTTTCTGTGCAGTACATGGTTCCCTCCTCTTGTCTGTCCGTTATTTAATTGCTTGTATTTCTAAGCACTTACTACAGCATAGTACTTCTTAAGTTATCAAATAACTTTGCATATATTACATCATTAGTCCTTACAATGACCCTGTAGAGTAGATTAGTCCTGATCTTTCTGTAAGACAGCAGAGAGTGAGGGAGCATGCTGAACAACAGGCTTCCCAACCCATGCTGTTGTTAATCATGGATATGGGAAGTGCAACATTGCTCAGTTGCCGTGGGCCTGATGCTATTGCGGTCCAGAAATAGTACAGAGGAAAGGCATACGAAACTGCAATTGTGGAATGAACCATCTCCAGAAACCACAACCTCAAAAGCTTGCTGAATGTCTCTTCCACATATGTGGATACAACCAGTGCAGCCAAAGCAGGATAAGCTTGCAAGGATAAGGACTGATTAGCTTGCAAGACAATCAGGTTATGTTTAATTGCTATGGAAAATGCAAGCTAAAATATATGATGGGAGTGGAAGTAAAGAGAAAGGTGGGTGGTCTTCCAAAAGCAGGTCTTCTGTATGAAAACACACACACAGAGCCTGTGTGCAACCTATGTTGCAGGTTGGGGTGGGGAAGAAACCAGCGGCTAAGAGAGGAGATGACTTAACACAGTCCAAAATGCAGTCTTGTATCACCCCCCCCCAAAAAAAACCGGGGCTGCTTATAGTGACGCTTCCCACTAGTCAAAATAAAAAAATTCCTTCCAGTAGCACCTTAAAGACCAACTAAGTTAGTTCTTGGTATGAGCTTTCGTGTGCATGCACACTTCTTCAGATACACTGAAACAGAAGGCTCATCTCAGCTATCTGCCAATCTCCCATTCCCACCACCCTTCTGAGTAATACTCCTCCCCACCTTCTCACTATATAGAAGGATCTGGCAACTTCTGTTTCAGTGTATCTGAAGAAGTGTGCATGCACACGAAAGCTCATACCAAGAACTAACTTAGTTGGTCTTTAAGGTGCTACTGGAAGGAATTTTTTTATTTTGACTATGGCAGACCAACACGGCTACCTATCTGTAACTGCTTCCCAGTAGTTCAGTGTTATCAGGATTGCCAGCCCACCCATGGAGCAAGGTGAGGCGACTGCCTCAGGCAGCAGGATCCACATGGGCAGCAGATCTTTACCCTCACCCCCTTTTTCCTGACGTGGATCTTCACTCACCCCTTCTCCCCTGAAGGGGAGGGGGGAGCCATTTTGTGCCATTAGGGATATTTGACGCAGGGTGTCCATCTTTTTGTACAGTGACCCCAGGGTGTTCAGTGGTGCTTAAGGGAGCTGCAGTGGCAATGAAGCCAGCGGGGGATATAAGGACGGCTTCCACCAAAAGCACTCGGGCTGCAGCAAGAATAAGGCTGCAATCCTAGACCCCATTGAATCCAATGGGTCTTACTTCTGAGTAGACCTGGTGAGGGTTGCACTGAGAAGCCGCCTCAGCCCTTCCACTCTCACTTGGAACCGGAGGCGCGGCCTTTGCGCAGTTCTCTTTTCTATCACTTCTGCATTATAAATATATCTTTGGATTGCTTTTAACACAAGGTGAAACTAGAGGTCCGAAGCAAACCCGGAATCTGAAACGTTGAGCGCTGCTCTATCAGGTTCATTCTCCTCGGCGCCATCTTGACCCCACCCCCAGCTGCTACAGCCAATGGCGTGCGTCGCGCGAACTAAAACCCGGCAGGCCGGATGGGCGGAAGTGACGAGCGGCACCGCGCGTGCGCGGCCTCAGCCAAAAGGTCGCGTCGCGCGCGTAGTGACGCGTAATGGCAAGCGCCTTGAAGATGCAGCGGATGGTTATGCTGGGAAGGGCGCTGCTGCCCTTGCGGAAAAGGGGTTCTCTAGCCGGGCAAGTGAGTGCGAAAGTCTTTCGTTGGGCGTCGCTGCCTCTGCTTCTCCCTGCTTGGATCCGTGGGGAGGGCACGGAGCGTGATGATGGAGCTCAGGCTAGTGGGGGTCTGCAATTTAATTTAATTTAATTTAATTTAATCATAAAATTTAATACACCTCTAAGTCGTGAAAGCAGTTCCCACAGAAAGGAAAAACGATAAAATCAAAGGGAAGGGATAAGTCAAAACCACACTTTAAAAAGCGCAAAAAAGTTAAAATACTACAAAAGAGGCTTAAATTCACACCAGCATTTATAAGCACCTGGTTAGGCAATGTCTAAACAAAAGTGGTTTCTAGAAGGTGACAAAAAGAGTGCCTGCTTGATAGCTGTAGTTACAACATATTGAGCGCAAGCACATTCGAGGACTGTGTGATATATGAACTCAAACAAGAATGCATTAAGAAAGGAAGAAATATATCTGCATGGATTTGATTAAATAGGTTATATACCTTGTTTAAGGATTGTACCGTATTCTGTGCCCCATAGGACGCTCCGGCCCATAGGATGCACCTAGTTTTTTTGGGGGGGGGGAATAAATTAAAAAAAATTATTTCCCCCCCAAGGTGTGGGGCTGGAAGAACCAGGTCGGGGAACAGTGGGAAGGCACGCTCTGCCTCCCCGCTGTCCCCCGAGCTTGTGGGGCTGGCGATGGGGAGAAGTGCGCTGATCCTGGGACTGCAGGCAGCTCTGCGCCGCCATCTGGAGTGGGGCGGGACTTAGCGCCCTGCTCCGCATGGCGGCGCAGATCTGCCTGCCGTCCCGGGACTGCAGATGGCGCAGATCTGCCGGCAGTCCCGGGACTGCAGATGGCAGCGCAGATCTGCCTGCAGTCCCGGGACGGCAGGCAGCTCTGCGCCGCCATCCGGAGCAGGGCGGGACTTCGCCCCCGGCTCCCGGTGGCCGCGCAGAGCTGCGCTGATCCCGGGAGGGCAGGCAGCTCTGCGCCGCCATCCGGAGCGGGGCGGGACTTAGCGCCCCGCTCCGGATGGCCACGCAGAGCTGTGCTGAGCCGGGGACTGCAGGCAGCTCTGCGCAACCCTCGGAGCCGGTCTCCCGAGGGTTGCGCAGAGCTTCCTGAAGCCTGGAGAGCGAGAGGGGTCGGTGCGAAAGCCTGCATTCGCCCCATAGGACGCACCCTGATTTCCCCTTCATTTTTGGAGGGGAAAAAGTGCGTCCTATAGGGCGAAAAATACGGTATATGGTGTACATCCTGGACTTGATTTGTATGTTAGGAAGTAACCAGTAAAGAAATTTGTTACAAGCATTACCATTCAGCCTGTTGCGGTCTATATGTTGTAACGATTGCATGTGCGTAAAAAGGTATTGCATTTGTTTTGCTTGGTAGCAGTAGGCAGGGAGTTTAAAGGTTTAAAAAGAGTTCAATGAAAGTGTCTGCTTGATAGCAGTTCCAAAGTTTAGGTGCTAACACACTAAACGATCGGGTTCTTTCATATGTGGGGTGGGAATTATGTGGCACCCGTACAGTTTGGGGTTCCTGACTCCTGAAGACCACTAGCTGGAGCACAATGCAAAGTAGTGGTCAAGAAAGGGGCTGGACGTGCATGTAAGACCGATGAGCAAGGCACATGTGAGTGTATTTTTTTAAAAAATATTTTCTATGTCAGAGATTGCAGCACACAAATATCTGTTACTGATCCCCCTCCCCAAAGTTCTTAATTTAGCATCTTAATGGGAGGGGGCATGGTCAAGATGTTGTTGCTATTAAACAATTAAGAGTCAAAAGTGCTGAGCTGGCAAGTGCATGTGTAGATCCTTGGAAATGCTTCTTCCCCAGAAAATAGCCCTTGAAAGAGGTAGTTGCACCAGAACTTACTCTGATTCTATGCATATATTTGGAGAAAGGGTCTTGTGAGATCAGTGGTGCTGACACCCAAGTAAGCATGTGTGGGGTTGCTCTTTAAATCTTCCTCTGCTCCTTGGTTGTTGGATCCTTTTCACTTATTTTTGTCTTGCTCTCCCCTTGTAGTTTGACTTGCATCTACTTCGTTTCCTTCATGCTGGCCTTCCAGTTCTAGCAGCAAAAGAAGCTCTGGTGAAGCTCAGAAAGAAAACTGGCTACTCGTTTGTGAACTGCAAGAAAGCCTTGGAGAAATTTGATGATGTCAGTGAGGTGAGAGCAAATGTTTTGGTGATATAAAATGCAAGTTTAATTTTAGTTTTTTGCCTGAGTGTTTCAAGTACTTTCGGGGAAATAATGGTGTTGTAAGCAATTTTTGCAAGTCTTATGTTAAGGTTGCAGTCCAATGCATACTGGCAGCGGGGTAAATCACATTGAGATGTGGTTGCAAGTGAGTTTAGAGGCCAGAATGTTTTATCCTGTGTGTCTTCAGTCAGTGTAGGCAAAGGGTAGGGACTCTTTTCTTGCTGCCCACCCAGCCCCACAAAAATGTTTCCATGTCAGATGAATTATTGTGAAGAAGAAGAACTTGGGGAAGGAACCCAAAAGTTCAGGGAAAAACAAAATGCATTGTGATTCATAAAAACACTGTGCATTTCAAAATGTGTTTCAGTCAGTGGGAATTGCTTCCAAATAAACAGCTAACTCTTATCTTTGGTCAGACAGAGAAACCTTAGTAAACTGATGATACCTTAACAACACTCTCTGTGAATGGCACCAGAGGAGGGGCCAAAACAGTTTAGCCTCCTGTAGGAAGTAGATATGGATCCTGTGACTTCTAGAACCTGCAATGGATCTTATCAGCATATTTCTAATGGTTGATCTGAAGTTTATATTTACACGCAAGGATGCCAATGGACCAAATGTTTTTATATTCTTACATTCTCCTTTCCATCTGCAAGACATTTTAAAAATAAAATATATGAGTCCATATTTATAATAATATTTGAAGATCCCCCATTTTATTCTACAGTGGTATAATACTGGGAGAATACTTGTGCTTTTATTTGGGGTTTGAATTGATTTGTTGCGTTGTCCTTGGCAATAGTATCTCAGTTTATGGGTTTGCATTTGTCTTTCAAGGCTGAAGCCTGGCTACATGAGCAAGCCCAAAAGGAAGGATGGAGCAAAGCTTCCAAACTGCAAGGACGGAAGACAAAAGAAGGGCTTATTGGGCTGCTGCAAGAGGGAAGCTCTGCAGTGATGGTAGAGGTGAGCATTTTCCTTTTGACAAAACCTTTTTTTAAAAAATAAAAAACTACTTTTTGTATATTTAAAAAAGAACATACACTTTAATAACACACAGCAACAAAGAAACACAACTGAATGTAAGGTAATATTAAACATAACACATATATGCAAAGTACAAATTTGGATTGTTTCATTCATTTTCCCTAGAAAAAAGTTATTGTTATTGGTGCTGAGGGGTAGTAACATTTTTAAAAGATTACTTTTTAAAATAAATATCAGGGTGTTGCCCTCGAGATCTTACGACATTTCTTATTTAAAACTGAGAAGTTGCTAAGAATTCTAAATGGTAGCATATTTCACAGGAGGCATTTGACCATTGTTATCATCATTAAATTTTTGCCATGTTGCTGAAGATAATCATTTTTGTTTGCCCTCCTGTATATCTGAATTTTTGAGTTAATTTTTCACCCACAAATCCTTCTCTGATCCCTCTAATTATTTCTATTTTCTTATGATAACCATTCTAGCAGCTCACAATACATACAGAATCAATTCTTTGTCCAAACAGAACTCATTGATAATAGAAAGTCAGTTTGCTGTTGGAGCAAATAATGTATTTGTATCAGGTGTAATTCCCGCATGACTCTACGAAAAGCATAGCTACATGGGCCTCTTCTTTTAAGAACTGACATTTCACATTATTCCTCAGAGCGAACATGGCTCTTTGGGAGACGTGCCTCTGGGGGTTTGTCCTGCGAGTGCCTGCTCTTGAGAAAAGGCCTGTTGTTTAGGCTTACCATGATAGATCAGGGCAGAGCTGAAAACACAAGTGCTTCCTTCTGTGTCTCCTAAACCAATTTCAGCAAGCAGCCCTAAAAAGTACCCTGGAGAATCAAGGTGGGAAACCCTGCAGTAATTCTCTCCCAACGGCGGGAATGTGTTTATTTCTGTGCCATTTGCACCAGTTCACAGAAGTGTTTTAAGCTGCTGTTTTTTTCGTCCCCTTTGTGGCTATCTTGGGTATCTTGGCATTAAATAAAGGGGATTCAAAGGATGCTGCTGCCTCTTGCAAAGGATATTCTGCCCAACAGTTCATGCCCAAGGGGACCAAGCTTGCTGCCTTCTTGCCAGTGTGTGTTTGCACTTTCTCTTACACCCAACCCAGAGGACCTACTGCAGGATCTTTTCAGCAGTAATTTCATACCACACTGTTGCTGCTCAAGTGCAAAGATCCCACAGGGGCAGGGGCACCTCTAGCAGTAGTTTCAGTGGTAAACCTGCTAGTGTGACTACATGGGTACAAGAGTTCAAATCATTCATAGAGAAGACTTCATTTGATTGAAAGACGGCTTTTTTGTGGCTGCCTTAAAAACTTAGTTGTACTGGCTTTGATGTTAGAATTGGTTTAGGACAGGGCTTAGGTGTGGAACCTGTGTTGCTGGACTACAACTCCCATCATCCCTGGCCGCTGCCTATGCTGGCTGATGGGAGTTATAGCACAAGAGCCTCTGGAGGACTGCTGGTCCCCCACCCATGGTTTAGGGATAACATCTGGCTGGCTCAGTTTCGGACATGGCTATTGTTTCACTAGTGTGGACAATTGCCCCAGGCCTGCCTTCTCTCACATTCCACCCAATTAATTTTTTGGGAGGGAGTAGGGAATTGTTAATAATGGATGTGCAGACTCTTGGAAAGTTAAGGATGTGGTTGCATGTCCTAATGTGCATCCCATTGAAAGTCATGGACACCATTCACATGCCATTGTGCTTATGATTTTATGTCCCCTAATCCCAAAAAGACGACTATGTGGAGCACCTGAATTTCTGTGCGTGTCCCATGTCCAAGATTGTGGAGTGAAAAAATGTATAATTTTATGATAGCAAAAGGACTGGTGTCTCACATTCCTAATATTTTCGAAAAAGACTAGCGAGCGAGCAAACAATGATTTTCTTATGGACAAGAAAACAATGTGATGGAGGCAAGCAGATTAAGAAGCTGCAGGGAATTATAGAGAGGTTAGCTTCATTTGCATTTCTGAGAAAGTATTGACAAAATTAAACTGTAGAAGGACACCTAGTGAATATGAACAAACAATATAGATGTGTTAAGAATAAATTATGCTACGCCAGCATATTATCTTACAGAAATCACACAGCAATCAAGATTGCCTGCTAGATCTTCTTGATTTCCTAGCAGCCTCTGAATGTTAATGTAAAGATTCTTGCTAAAATGTTGCCTTCATGCTGATATGCTGCCTGAAAATGAATGGGTAAAATTATATGCTTAATGGGAATATCCATGTGTTCATCAGTAGTTTGATGCTTTACGACACAAATCTACAGAAGTAGAGAAGGGCACTTGAGTGGTTTGCAGGGATATTTTCATTCTCGGATGACAAAATCAATGAAGACTAATCTTAGTATTAAAATGCACACCCTAGCATAATAGGTGGATCCATGGGGGAGTGGTGTTAAATGGAACAGAACCAAAGCTGTAGCCATTTTTATTTTATTTTCAAAAATATCTATACTGCCAACAGTATGGGGGGGGGATAGGGCAGCGGATAATACAAAAATAACAATAAAAATACCGTCATAAAACAAATTGAAAATACATAACAAATAATTAGATCAGGTTAATACATCAGCAGAGCTTGGATCCCCTCTCAGGAAAGCCTGGATGAATAAGTTGGGTGCCTTATCTTCCCCGCCTGTGCTTTTGGAAAACAAGATGTCATCTCATCCTCTAATTGCCGCTTCTGATTTTATTCCTGTCTCTTGAGCACCATAGAAGTTGGTGGCCAAGGCAGTTGAAAGTTAGCTATGCTTCTTTGCCAGGTGAACTGCGAGACTGACTTTGTGGCCCGAAATGTCAAGTTCCAGCATCTGATTCAGCAGGCAGCGATTGGAACGATGGTGCATTATCAGGGGACCAGGGACCAGCTGAGCACCTACGCCAAGGTGAGAGTGGCACAAAAGGCTCCGTAGCTTAAACCTCCTGGCACATTTTAATAGCAGTTATCAGAGTTGTGCATTTAAGGGCAAAGTGCACCCTTTCTGCTGAATGAATCTTAATAAGCAAATTACACAAAGGGAGGTCACAGAATCGTAGAGCTGAGGGGGGATAGAGAGGCTTGTTCCACTGTTGTTTCTGACCAGACCTGGTAGGTTAATTCCCACAAAAAGCTCCCAGGAAGCTTCTGCAGGAGTAAAAAGGGCTTTCAAGGAATGTTCTGTTTGCCTATGGTGTCCCTTTGCCACAAACTGACCCCAGTGCATCTGGGTTCTGAGGAAGTTTGCCTTGCCTTAGATTGAGATAACTGGGGAAAGAGTACTTTGGGGCTTTTCATCTGCACCCCTTCAAGAGGGCTGTGAGTTGCTGTTCCTGTGTGCTTGCCTACAGACAGTTGTCATGAGTGCAGACACTTTGTTTAGCTGGGAATATAGTTTAAACAGCAAGTGAGGGAAACTTGTGTCTGCATGCATGTTCGGAAGTCCAGGTTGGCTTGAGGCTCCACACTGAGTGTGTTTTTGAGTGGCAAACCAGCAACTACTGCTGCATTTGTAGATCAAGTCTTACTCTTCTCTTCCTCAGCCCCCCAAAACCCATTTTAGCAGTTGCCTAAACAGCTTTTCTAATTAACTGTGAAGGTTATAAATCTCACTGAGCATATCAAGAGAAGTGCTTGATAAGTTTGTAGATTTATAATGCACAATATACTTATTTTGCAGTGTTTCTTAAACTCAAATGAGCTTTCTCAGCTCAGGATAGGACCTGATGGCTCCTTGCTTGTGGACCAGCTGGCTCTGGCAATTGGTGAGTGTTCTAGTGCTACATTTCAATTGTCTGTGATTTGGTTTCTCTATTTTAATTTTTTTCAATGTACTGTTGTAAACCAGTTTGACAGTTCTTTTTTATGTAAGCAATATAGAAAGATTATTGCTAAATAAGACCAAGAAAGCAGGGAGCGCATAAGAAACCTGCCTTACACTGAGTCACACCATTTGGTTCATCTCACCCAATATTGTCTATTGGGCACCAGCTCTCCAGGGTTTCTGGCAGGGTGCAGTTCCTAGTCCTACCTAGAGTTGCCAGGGATTGAAGGATCTGCAAGGCAGATGCTCTACTACTGAGCCAACAGTCCTTTTCTGCCTGAATACCATTTCTCTAATTTGTAGGTGTGTCCAGGGGACACGGGTGGCGCAGGGATGCGGGTGGCGCTGTGGGTTAAACCACAGAGCCTAGGACTTGCCAATCAGAAGGTCGCAGTTCGAATCCCCGCGACGGGGTGAGCTCCCGTTGCTCGGTCCCTGCTCCTGCCAACCTAGCAGTTGGAAAGCACTTCAAAGTGCAAGGAGATAAATAGGTACCGCTCCAGCAGGAAGGTAAACGCCGTTTCCGCGCGCTGCTCTGGTTCACCAGAAGCGGCTTAGTCATGCTGGCCACATGACCCAGAAGCTGTACGCTGGCTAATAAAGCGAGATGAGCGCCGCAACTCCAGAGTCAGCCATGACCGGACCTAATGGACAGGGGTCCCTTTACCTTTACCAGGCAATTAAGTTGCCAAGAATGCAATGCTAACTGCAAGGACCACTTCCTTTTCAGAATGCAGCTGTTTATCATAGGCATAGCTTAGCCCTTAAAACATCACCTGTGCTCCTAATGGTTAATGCTACTTTTTTGCCTTCTCTCTTTCTATGCAGGCAAGCTGGGGGAAAACATGGTCATTAAGAGAGCAGTGTGGATATCGGTGCCAGAGAAATGTTTCATCGGCTCTTACGTGCACGGGGCTCTCCCAGAAGGAAACCCGTCACTTTCTAACATGATGTTTGGCAAATACGGAGCTCTGGTGATCTGCTGTCCCTCTGAGCCATGTGAAAAGTCGGACTTTGCTGAACTGGGCTGGAGGCTGGGCCAGCATGTGGTGGGCATGGCCCCACTCTCTGTAGGCTCTCTGGAGGATGAACCCGGCGATGATTCTGAAACCAAGATGCTTGCCCAGCCCTTCCTGCTGGACCCTGCTATTTCCTTGGGACAGTACATTCAGCCCACGGGTGTATCTGTACTAGACTTTGTGCGGTTTGAATGCGGAGAGGATATAGAACTGTCAGCATCAGAGTAAGCAGTACTGGTGGCGCTGGGACAAGTGAACTGTTCCCAGTTCCCGTTTGGGCCCTGCCGCGGTTAACAGACCTGACCAGTCACGAATTAAACTCTGTGTTGGGTCGGTCATGGAAGCCGAATACTAATCGTGGAATCTCATTGCAAAGCTCCAGAGCGACTCTGCCCAGGTGTGGAAGACAGCTGTCAATGTTACAAATAAAACTAGCTGGCAGCAAGGAGGGGAACAGTGTCTGCTGGTTCAAGGGCATCTGTTGAATTGTCATGAACCCCAGTGGTCTAGGCTAGGTCTGTGAGGTAACTGGGCAGCTCTTGAAGCATGCAGAAAGTCCTTTGGGGCTACTAGAAACCCATCAGAGCCCCTTTCTCTTCTTGAAATGAGTAGTCCCGGTCCACCTTGTCAAGGGTTTTTACTGTGGGGACTAGAAGCTTGAGTGGCCTTGTTTTTCCTTATGGGAAGCACAACCTTGGCACCCTCTTCTATTGCAGCAGAAGTCTAAAGGCTTAAGGTCTGAACAGACTTCTCACCATTTAGTAAGCCAAGGTCCCTGGTGATTATTGCTGGAGATACCTGCTCCTTTCTTCCGCCCAGCCACCCAAGCATTAATAGGCGAGGGGGCACTAGGAGATGGGCCAGAAAGACATCTGATCTGCCCGCAGACAGCTTCCCTTGTCCAGCTTCGTAGAACAGTCTGTGCTACTTCTGCTGTAGTTGGCAATGCTTGGTTGGCCATGAGTGGCAAGTGTAGCTACTGTGGTACCCAATGAGCAAGTCGATGAGCAAGGCTTGTGTGTTCTGTAACACATATTGAAAACAAGCCGACTTCTGCTGCCGGGTTGCAGAAGTTGTCGGACAGCCCGCCTGCATTCATCCACACCTGTCTTGAATGCCTTACGGCATCTTGGACAGGCAAGTCATCTTCCTCGACTAGGGCAGTGTCTCCTTCACTTTCCTTGCTACTGGGGTATGTACATTGTTCCCTATTGCATTCTGACAGCCCCTGTTAAGCAGTAAGCCCAGACCTCCTGTGATCAGCTGCCCAAATTCTGTGATATTTGCAGATGCGCACCACATACATGACATAAACTCTTCTGCTACTAGTCAACTTGGGTGGAGGTCTACTCTTTGACCGTAGAAGACAGCTCCCCCAGCACCTACACACCCTGATTCCCTTGGGAATGAGTGGTTCACATGCTTTAAAAGCGCAAGGGTGCAGAATCCTTTTTTTGACCCAAGGGCCAGTTGATAGAGTCAAAGCAGGTGGAGCAATGAATGTAAATGTTACCTTACTATAGCAGGCTAGTTTCTGCAGTCACCCCCCCCCCCTTTCTCCTCCATCCAGGCAAACCAAGAGGCATTACCAGAGTTTAAGGACATATTCCAGCCAGGAAGGTGCAGATTAGGGCTGGTGTGGGATGTGTTTGAGGAGGTGTAGCCAGGAGGGTGCAGCACTATGGGTCAAATAAGCCTGGAGGGCAATGTCTGGACCCTAGGCCTGCAGTTTCCATTCCTGCTTGAAAGTCTCTTGCTAATATTAGGGAGAAAGTGAGATTCTTGCGATGCTGAACTTTGCATGCTATAGCTGTTTCTGTGCTTTCCTTTGTGGAGTTGTTGTACAGTGGTGCCTCGCAAGACGAAATTAATCCGTTCCGCGAGTCTCTTCGTCTTGCGGTTTTTTCGTCTTGTGAAGCACGGCTATTAACAGCTTAATGGCTTTAAGAAAAAGGAAACAAACTCGCAAGAACTCGCAAGACGTTTCGTCTTGCGAAGCAAGCCCATAGGGAAATTCGTTTTGCGGAACGACTAAAAAAATGGAAAACTCTTTCGTCTAGCGAGTTTTTCGTCTTGCGAGGCATTCGTCTTGCGGGGCACCACTGTATATGGCATGTACCAGACAAGTACTATGTTGGATGCTTCTATGGGAATATCTGTGGAGGAGCGTGTTACTTAATTTGAGGTAACAGAGCCAGCCTGTCTCTTGTCAGATTGAAAATACGGTCATACCTCATGGTACATCCGCTTCATGTTACGTTCTTTCAGGTTGCGACCTGGAAGTACCGGAAAAGGGTTACTTCCGGGTTTCGCCGCATGCGTAGAAGCGCAAAATGATGTCACACACATGTGCAGAAGCGACGAATCACAACCCGCGCATGCACAGACGCGGCGCTGCGGGTTGCGCTCTTTTCATGTTGCGAACAGGCCTCCGGAACAGATCCCGTTCGCAACCAGAGGTACCATTGTAGTTTCGCAGGATGTGTTTCAGAAACAAGGAATCGCTTGGCTCTAGAGAACTGAGGACTGGCTGTGTTAAGCTCCAAACTCCCTTAGGCAGGAACGAATACAGGAATTGCTCCAAGCAAGGAAAGTGGTGCTCCTCAAGTCTCTTGGGCTGGCTCAACACCAAGCACGAAGTAGCTGCTCAGAAGTCCTGTTTTGTGACAGCAGAGATAGCTAACCAGGTACCCTCCAGATGTTGGACCAACTCCCATCAGCCCCCATGGGCTAGGGATGATGGGAATTGTACAGCAACATCTGGAGGTCGGATGTTGCCTGCCCCTCTCTTTCAGTGTGTCTAGTTGGAGAGGGTGCTAGTGGCACATTGCTTGATGCTGAATTGTTATTATATTTCCTCTTAGCTCCTCTTTCTCACCAGCAGTTGTGGTGGGAAGCTAGGCTCTACAAATGACACAGCACATCCCCTAATAGTTGACTGGACCACAGTGGCGCTGGAGTTGGGGAAGGCAAAGCAGCCCATCAATATAGTAGGTGTTAGTGTGCTTAAATCCCGTACCTGGTCTCTGAAATTAGAGCTTTCTGCACATGACCGTAAGCAATCATTGCAGAACTACAAGTCCCAGCGTTCTTTGAGGTCACAGGCAGGATGGAATGAGTTATTAAGGACAGTGAAGCCGGCTTTTAATGTTTGCAATATAGGTATGCACTCTACAAGGCCCAAGTCACACAAAACAGCCAGCCATCGCGTGGCTTGGATTTCTAACTGCCACAGCGTGGCTACTTAATTTGCATCAAGCGCAGCCGATAGCCAAGAGCAGAGACGGCTGTTGCCTGTGGATCTTCTGAAATTCAGTTCTGCCTGCTTCATTTGAGTTGGGTTTTCTCACCACTGTAGACTTGCAATGGTGAAGCCATTTTTTGTTGTTGTTGTTTTTAAAGTTCCTGGACAGCAGCAGCCTTGAGTAAAAGATACGAAACCAACCTTCAAAGCGCAATTTAGGCACAAACGTGATACATAACGCAGCTCCCTTCGCAGGCACAGCGGCTTCTGGCTAGGGGTCCTGCCCCCAAATCAATAGGAATTGAGTGCGGGTGTCATCTTTTCCACCTCGAGAAATGCCTATTCTTCAAAAAAGCCCCTTCTCTTTCTTCATGTTGAGTTGCTTCCAAGTAGGCAGAGCAGCAAACTCTTCCCTGGGGATCCCAAAGACTTGGAGGAAGTCTTGCGCTGACAGGAAATTCTGTTGATGAGGGGGGAAAGACCACAGTAACTAGATGAGTAAATGAAAGTTAGGAATTGAGCAGTGAGTACACACAATGAGGCCCCACTGTAGGTCACGTTAGCACAAGAGACTCCAAGGAAGTAAGTTAATTGTGATGGATTGCTTTTGGCCGTAGTCTTCATACATACCAGCTGAGGTGGAAAACCTACTTCTGAATGTGAACGTCAGACTGCAGGTGCTTCGGGTGAGGAGATTGAATGCTCCTCTTTAGCAAATGAATGAGGTAGATTTACTTATAGATATTCCCACACATAGAATTTTATTATTTATTTATCAACCATGCAATTCATGTGAATGGTCATTTTACGGAGTACAACGATAGGCCCCTGCCCCAACCAGCTTACAATCTAAAACTAAACACGGGAAATGGAGGGGAATGGTTTAACAGGCCGAGGAGTTACAGTCGGGCATAAGAAAATAGCCCATCAGGGAGAAGGCTAAAGGGAGACTCCTTCCCCCTGACGTGCTGGTTTTCTGTGCGAAGGGGGTTTTATTTTTTTGTTTCGTTTTATATGAAGACACATTTAGTCCTGCAAGTCCCTATCTGCAGTCTGAAGCGGTACAGTTGAGAAACAAGTTTGCCTCTCCATCTTCTATTTGTGAGAGTGGGTCTAACTTCAGCTCTACTGGAGTCCGGCCGTGTTACAAGCCTTAAGCGATTTTGCCAAGTATAGCCCATGTCATTTGAAGCCTGCCTGTGCACTGGGAACTTACCTTTTATTTTTTATTTCCCCCACAAATTTTTTATTAATTTTCCAAATTTATAACATAAAAATAAACAAACAAACAAAACATAAATCCTAACTATAATAATTCCACTTTTGTTAACGTTGTTAGGTGACCTCCTCGAATCCCCCTGGCTGAGTTTTCCAAAACTAATTTTTCATAAAATTTACTTAATCAATTAACATCTTTCTTTCTTTTCATTTTAACTTTAGATATGTTATTCTATAACTTCACATATTTAAATCCTAAGCCAATCTGGTACTTGCAACTATTTCTATTTAAATTATCTTAGCATATTTAGCTAAATAGTCTTTACATTTCATCCATTCCTCTGGGAACTTACCCTTTAAAGCTTAAGACAATGAATTCTGCCCCCAATTCCAAAATGTATGTTTGTGTGGTACAATCATTGGTAGCCCTAGCAGGATGCATGTATGAATGAAATTTCCAGCCTACTATTCCCAGCACTGTTTCCCAACCTGTGGATCGTAGAGTTTTAGTGCTCTGGGGTTTTTTTCTGTTGGAAGGCTCCAGTAAGGAGGGCAGGCATATTTGCTCACACTGTTGCTGCCTGCCAGCCACTTCCTTTATAAAAAAACACCAGGGAAGAAAGGAAGGAGCAGCAGCGGGGGGCTTAAGCCTTGCTGCTTACCGTATTTTTCGCTCCATAAGACGCATTTTCCCCCTCCTAAAATGTAAGGGGAAATGTGTGTGCGTCTTATGGAGCAAATGCAGGGGGGAGGCAGGCAGGAAAACCCCCCGCGGCTCTTGCAGGCTTTTCCCCAGGAGGGAGAAGGGACTGATGCGGCCAGTCAGTCTCTTCTCCTCCTCGTAGAAAAGCCCACAGAGCCGTGTGCTCCTTAAAGGGTGCGCGGCTCCTGTAGGCTTTTGCGGGAGATGGGGGAATTCCCCCACCTCCTGCAAAAGCCGTGCACTCTTTAAAGGGTGAGCGGCTTCTGCTGGCTTTTCTACAAGGGGGGGGGTGGAATTCTGAAAACTAGGTGCGCCCCATGGCCTTATGGAGCGAAAAATACGGTAAGTAGTTCAGAACAGAAGGAGCTTGAGGCTAAAGGGTCTAGATGGGTGAAAGCCTAGCAACCCACAGGAATGCCATCATGAGTTCCATGATGGAAGAAAACTGGGATATAAATGCAAGGAAACAAATAAACAACTTGCCTCCTTCTTAGCAGGATCCACGTCTTCTGGTAGCTCATCCTGGCTGGACAGCAGGACTTCTAGAGGGTAGGTAGGGCAGTTGCTGCTGTTGAAGGTCCCAGGCCTTGGAGTGAGGGATGCGCCATTCAGATCCTGAGCAGAAAAGGGGCAGGTTTTTAAAACGCCATCTGTAGAAGCAGACCCTATACAGTGGTACCTTGGAAGGCAAACGAAATCTATTCCAGAAGTCCGTTCAACTTCCAAAACGTTCGGAAATCAAGGCGCGGCTTCCGATTGCCTGCAGGAAGCTTCTGCAGCCAATCAGAAGCAGCGGTGGACGTTCAGGTTCCAAAGAACGTTCACAGACTGGAACATTCACTTCCAGGTTTGGGAGCCAAAACGTTCGACTCGCAAGGCGTTCGGGAGCCAAGGTACGACTGTACAGGCTTCTTATATACAGAGATTTAATAAATAAATAGAGGCATTTAGTTAATAAATAAATTCTATGCTTATGAGGAAGCAAAACTGAAAGCACTTTAAAGACTAGGAACTTATTTGACCCCAGAGAAATCCACCTCCTGTGTTTTTGTGCGATTCACTGCACGGGAGAGGATGAGTAACTCGGCTGTTTCTCTCTGGATTTGAGGGGAGAATGAATGGAAGGAGTAGTGAATCTTGCAGACACACAGTGGGCAGGGTCCTCTGTGGGTGGGAATATTGGGCTTGGGAGAACCCTTCAATTATTTAATAAATTTCTCATCCTCTGGTCATGGCACACTACTTTAGAAAGCCACCAGGGTACCAAAAGCAAATAAAGGCCACAGGCATGGGTTTTCCTTGCCTCAGCCATGATGTTGCTGGAGGTGCAGTAGGAGAAGGCAGAACTTTAGCTCAATTTTGACTGTGTCCAACAGAGAACTCATACTTTGCATGCAGAAAGTCCCAGGTAATAATTTGTGTTTCCTAACCAACAGACAATGTGAAATACTCTCTTCCTGAGACACTAGTTGTAGCCAGTGCTAGTCTTACCCAGAGTAGTTCCATTGAAATTAACCAACAAGGCTAACTTGGGCACATTAAGTTCAGTGGGTCTACTCTAAGTAAAACCTAGCTGGCTGCAACCTAGATAGAACTTAGCTGGCTGCAACCTGTTTGCCTAGATAGAAGGTTCATGTGCAGAGTAGAAGTCGCTGACTTTTTCACAGCTGGGATGTTGTCTGCTGTGGAAAGATAAGTGTCTGTTGCCCCACCCACTTTTTCTTCATGATTTCCTACCCATGAAATAGATAATGCAGGGTTAGATTGGACAAACAACATGATCTGGTAGTTTTCTAGCTGCTTATGCACCCAGATTTCTCCCCCTACTTAGCCACTGACATCGTTTCTCACTGGGGAAACCAAAGCGTCAACTTACAGCCGTGATTCTGACAATGTTGTTGGCATCTCCCAGTTCCTTCTTCAGCTGCTCATATGTCTTTCCTTCCTGCAAGGGTTCAAAAAAACCACTTATCTGTAAGAGGGTTATGGCACCATAGCACCTTCTTGTGCTAGAAACAGGGTTTTACTCCCAAGCATTTCTCCCCGAGACCTGTTCTGAATCAAGTTGCAACCAATCAGAACTAAGATGACCTGCGTGCATAAGACCAAAGTCTTTATCATGAATTCAGTAGAACCTAAGCCAGAGCAGGCATGGTTAAGACTGCAGAGTCAATGCATTGATCTTCCACATCTATAGTCTGGATATTCTCAAAGGAGCTCAGGGTGTTATGCGTGAGGTTTAGCTGACACGCAGTATCCCAGTAGTTCAGATGTATCTGATAATCAACAGTGTACAAATTGAATGCCTGCCAAAATCAAAACAATAAAACGATCCCCCAAAGTAGCTTGCAAAACACTTGGATTTTTAATGTTACAGGAAAATTTCACAATCAAAATTTATATGAGAAATTCCACATTCAGAAACTTAATTGACAAAACTGGACATACATTCAGATTTCAAATATTTGTCAGTATTTGTTTCAGCAAATGACCCAACTTATATCTGTTTTATTTATTTCAAAAAGTGTGTGCCACTCTCTGTCAATTTGGCACATGGGCTGAAATTCAACACCACACTGTCAATCATTTTGTCCCCACAAGCCTTTCAGTTTCCAGACACTGTTCTGGGGGTTCTCCTGACAGCCTCAGAGCCCATTTCAGGGGGTGCATTTTTTGGGGGGGAGAAGCCCTATTGTGCAAGTGGAAGTTGTTGCACAGGCCTCCGCTGACCAAACTCATATGTTGAATTCCACTTGTGGGAGAAATCACCCCCAGATCTCTAGAAAACAAAAGTGATTTGGTTCAGGCATGGTTTCCACTTACACTCCACCGATATGGGTCCCAAGCCAGGAACCAGCCTGTGAAGTTGGGCGGTTCAAAACCTTGCTTGATTATGAAGATGGGGGTGTCGGTCTCCCTCCCGCTGGGATGGGTCTGCAGGTATTCCTGAGCCATCGTCACTGCCTCCTTCCTCTCTGTCTCGTTGGCTTCTTTGCCAATCCATAGGAAAATCTGGGGAAAGAGAAGAGCGGTGATTCAGAAGTTGCTCCATTGGACAACAGGGAGCATTAGAGCGGGGGAACCTGCGATTCTCCAGATGTTGTTGGGCCGCAACTCTTGACAGTTGACCATTGGCCCTTCTGGCTGGGACAGATGGGAATTAGAGTCCAATGACAGCCACCCCTGGAGTCAGAACTAGGAAGCTTTTCTGAAACCAGACTGTAGTGATTTATCGGCAAAAGTTGATGCAATTGTGCAGGACAACATGATATCTGTCCTGATCATAGTAGTGTAGATAAAAGGAGCACACAGGGACTGAGCTCTGCCCCCATTCAGAGGTCTAGATTTAGTCTAAGGCAGGAGTCGGCAAACTTTTTCAGCAGGGGGCCGATCCACTGTCCCTCAGACCTTGTGGGGGGCCATTTTAATAATTTCAGTAGCAGTTTTAAGAATGGTGTAAAACCTATGAATGGACCAAGGGTTATTAAACTTGAACAAAACTAGCTGTGTAATGGCAGTGAACAAATAATATAGAATCTGTAATAAGGAATAGACAGGAAGTCTGGTTGACAGAAAAAAAACACATTTTTATTTTATGGTTTGAAGACTATTAGTTGATTCCTTTCTTTTTTGTTTGGTGGTGATGGAAATTTGTTTTCTTTTCTGTTTGGTGTGTTAAAGTGAATGATAACAATAAAATCATTAAAAGGGGGGGGGGATGAACAAATTCCTATGCCCCACAAATAACCCAGAGATGCATTTTAAATAAAAGCACACATTCTACTCATGTAAAAACACCAGGCAGGCCCCACAAATAACCCAGAGATGCATTTTAAATAAAAGGAAATATTCTACTCATGTAAAAACATGCTGATTTCTGGACCATCTGCGGGCCGGATTGAGAAGGCGATTGGGACTTAGGTTGCCTACCCCTGGTCTAAGGTCACCCATTGCTTGTAGTATACAGCTGCCCTGGGAGAAAACTAGGGAAACATTAGTTTGGTTTTGACTGTAGTTTGGCACACCAGTAAGGAAGCTAAACCAAGACAAATGACGGAAACTCCTGATTCCATCCTGATAAGCAGGTAAGTTAAGTGACTAAACCAGGGGTCTGCAACCTTTAAGACAAAAAGAGCCACTTGGACCCTTTTCCGAAGAAAAAAAAACTGAGAGCCACAAAACTCGTCATTATAAAAATAACTTTTTTGTCACTTTTTTATTATTTCTTTGTTTGACCCCTCAGAATTACTCCTCCTCATAGAAATAAACCTTAAATTAACAAGTTACCTTTTTGTGTGTGTGTGTGTTCTTCACCCCCCTTCAAAACAGTGACCAGCGTACATGCCCCCTTTCAATGCAGTGACCACCATACATGCCCCTTACAATGTAGTGGGCGGCGGGAAGGCGACGTCGGGATGGTGCGTGACTAACGCACGCACCGCCCCCATGCGAAGTCACAGCCAGTACAGCGCCCGGCACAGTGGGGCGTGTCGGGGAACACAATGCGCCTCCTCCCCTTGCTAGTATCCGCCCCGGAGCCGCAGCAAAGGTGTAAAAGAGCCACATGCGCCTCCGGAGCCGCGGGTTGCTGACCCCTGGACTAAACTATATAGTGGCATTATCCACAGACTGTGGCAGTCCAAAGGCTCCTTCAAACCCAGAACTCCTAACAGTGGGGCAGTTAGATGCTGAAGGGGAGCGAAGCAAGTGGGTCAGGAGCTGCATTCTATTGTCTCTCTCCATATCATCAGTGGCACTAAGGGAAAAGGACCAGTCCTGGCTATTGTGACTTATAACCATCAGCAGACATCCTTCATGAAGCTATTTTTGCATTTCTATAGTTCCTTTGCTAGTTCTAGAAACTTAATAGGCTCTTTTGTGTGTGTGTGTGGGGGGGTATTTTGGAGCTCATTTATTCTGCCTGAGAACCAAGCTTACTGCCTTTGCCTTCTGCTAAGCGGGTGGCGCTGTGGTCTAAACCACTGAGCCTAGGGCTTGCTGATCAGAAGGTCAGCAGTTCGAATCCCCGTGACGGGGTGAGCTCCCGCTGCTCAGTCCCAGCTCCTGCCAACCTAGCAGTTCAAAAGCACATCAAAGTGCAAGTAGATAAATAGGTACCGCTCCGGCGGGAAGGTAAACGGTGTTTCTGTGCGCTGCTCTGGTTTGCCAGAAGCGGATCAGTCATGCTGGCCACATGACCCAGAAAAACTGTCTGCAGACAAACGTTGGCTTCCTTAGCCAATAAAGCGAGATGAGCGCTGCAACCCCAGAGTCATTCGCGACTGGACTTAATTGTCAGGGGTCTTTTACCTTTACCTTTTTAAGCCTTTCCAAACTACAATAATTTTAAGGTACTGCAAGCCTCCAATGCTCCACGCTCCCTGCTCCGCAGAGTAATCATACCTTCAGGAGGCTGCCTTGTGCTCCTTAACACTCAAACAGAGTGGAAGAATTACAGGAAGTAGCCAAAGACCTTAAATCACACAGCTGCCATAGAATGAGAGGCTAAGAAATTCAGGACAGTACATCTCCTGCCCCAGCCCCACCTGGTCCCAGGTATCCAGCATCATCACATCACTTTCACTGAGGTCATCTTGGGTAAAGTCTGTGATCTCGATGGCTACAAAGCACCCGGTCTTGTTGGAGCATTCAAAGAGCCGTGGAGGGTGGTCAGAGACTTCCTCCTGCAGCCTGTAAGACAGAGACTCTTTGAGAAAGTCCTTTTTAGGTCTCACTTCCAATGTGCTTATAAGGATGTGGAGATGTGGACCAAGATCTGCTGGCCCCGTTATTAATCCCTTTATTTATTATTTTAGTTTTACTTGCTTCTCTGCTGCCCTTCAACATAGCATATTGCCAAGGTGACTTACGTCTGCCATTTACAATCAGTGCACAAACTTTATGATGCAAAAGTATTTCAGCATTGTAATAAAAAAATAATAGCAGTAAAAGTAATCACAACACAATAGTGTTAGTTTGTTTGTTTTAAAAAAAGCCTAATAAAAGCATATAGTGGTGCCTCGCAAGACGAAATTAATCCGTTCCGCAAGTCTCTTCGTCTAGCGGTTTTTTCGTCTTGTGAAGCAACCCTATTAGCGGCTTAGCGGTTTAGCGGCTATTAAAGGCTTAGCGGATTAGCGGCTAAAAGGCTATTAGCGGCTTAGCGGCTTAGAAAAGGGGGGGAGTGAAAAAAATTCGGAACACTCGCAAGACGTTTTCGTCTTGCAAAGCAAGCCCATAGGGAAAATCGTCTTGCGAAGCAGCTCAAAAACGGAAAACCCTTTCGTCTAGCGGGTTTTCCATCTTGCGAGGCATTCGTCTTGCGGGGCACCACTGTAATATATATAGAAGAAGAGGAGTTTGGATTTGATATCCCACTTTATCACTACCCGAAGGAGTCTCAAAGCGGCAAACGTTCTCCTTTCCCTTCCTCCCCCACAACAAACACTCTGTGAGGTAAGTGGGGCTGAGAGACTTCAGAGAAGTGTGACTAGCCCAAGGTCACCCAGCAGCTGCATGTGGAGGAGCGGAGACGCGAACCCGGTTCAGCAGATTATGAGTCTACCGCTCTTAACCACTACACCACACTGGCTTTAAAGCCTGGGTTGTTGAAAAGCTCTTGGAAGTAGGCGCTAGTTGAGTCTACCTCTAGATAATTCTTCATCTGTGATTCCTGCATTGCAGGGAATTTTGCTAGATGACGCTTTGGGGGTCCCTTCTAACTCTATGATTCTGGGATGCTAATGTTGGGGACAGAGGGTGCTTCCAGGTGGGTGTTTATTATGGGATCAATGCATGCGAGTTTCTCACAGCATCCCTATGATATCATTAGTATCAAAATACCAACCCATATCCTCCCTCTGCCCCATTTAATCCAGATTCACCCTTGTCAGGGAACTGACATCGGAGCAGAGGGGAGAGGCGGTACTTCCCGGTTCTGCAGAAGAAGGAACGAGTAAGGGTAGAGAGAGAACGTCATCTGGGGAAGAATGTCCAGGTGACACCAGGAAGAAGGGAGAGGGAGAAAGCATCTCGGAGGAGAGGCTCCGAGACCCTGACACTGAAGGCAGTGAAGAGAGTGGAGGGCCACCTCTGGGCACGCCCACTCTGCGCAGAAGGGTTTCGCGCAGAGAGGGGAGGCGGAGATTATCCGTCAAGGAGCTTCTATGCTGGAGGAAATTTAGAAGACACCCACTCACGGATTCGTCGAGCGACTGAGCAGCAGCAGCACCCAGGCTGCTCAGTCAGGGAAAGACACAACCCACCCCTAAGCCAGTGTTTTTCAACCACTGTTCCGCGGCACACTAGTGTGCCGCGAGATGTTGCCTGGTGCGCCGTGGGAAAAATTGAAAAATTCGAAAGATTTAAAAATAAAGTATTTTATAATTTTTCACATTTCTGTTTACTTACTATTTCATAATAAAGTAATTATAAAATACTTTCTTTGTGTTTATTTTATTCCTATTCAAGAGAATTACTTTATATATAGTCAATATAGGCACAGAGTTAATTTTTTTAACATTTTCTAATAGTGGTGTGCCTCGTGATTTTTTTTCATGAAACAAGTGTGCCTTTGCCCAAAAAAAGGTTGAAAAACACTGCCCTAAGCAGTTTGGAACCGCTTGAGGTTTACACACAAGCAACCCCAATTCCCGTGACAACCCTTACTGGGGGGAATCTGGTAAGTGATATTTGTGATATCCGAACACCTGCTTGCAATATTTAAGCCCCCTGCCTAGAAGCACCCAGATACGCAAGCAAGTACTAGAGTTTAGGGATAGGGCGCAAATACCTTTTCTCACTTGCATAGGGGGCTTTGCCTCCAAGCAGCTCCCAAAACTCGGGGGGTTCCTGCCCTTCTGCTACCATCTCCTGAATCCCGTTGCAAAGGGTGGTGGCCAGCTCCTTGGCCATTTCCCGTTCATCGCCACTGGAACCCTGGAATGAAAACCCACAGAGGTAAGAGGGTGGAAGTGGAAGGGCAGCTTGCTGACCCACATCTAGGTGGGCTACGAAACAATCTTGAAAGGTTTTGGTGTAAGGGGACGCCTGCAGTCATGCCTTGACAAGACACCACGGGAAATACAATGAATAAATGCTTAAGTCAAGAAAGAACTTCGCATATGAAGTTGAATGTATGTAAATGCACCAAAATCTTGAGGGAGAATTTCCCGAAGAAGGAAATTAAATATTGTAGCTTAAGCCAAGAAGGAATGTAACATATGGACTTGAATGTTTATAAATATATCAAAACCGTGAGAGAGAATTTACTGAAGAAGTCCGAGACTCTTCATGGGCAAAACAGGTGACAAACGCCGGCACCCTGTCTAACTCTCGTGCGTAACATCGCTGACACTTCGTTTGATCAAACATATCTTCGTTGATATCTACAGGAGCCTGGCTAAAGGAACTTTAAAGACTGAATCTTCCTTTTGGACATAATTTGAATGAGTTTTCTGTTTGTGGCTTCTGTAGTAGATCTTGTACCTTGTTCTCTCAGTGTTTGGATTATTAATATAAGATTTAGAACATAGAATGGTTTGGTAGTGTTTTGTGTGCTGCTTAAAGGTAAAGGGACCCCTGACCATTAGTTCCAGTTGTGACCGACTCTGGGGTTGCGGCGCTCATCTCGCTTTATTGGCCGAGGGAGCCGGCGTACAGCTTCTGGGTCATGTGGCCAGCATGACTAAGCCGCTTCTGGCGAACCAGAGCAGCGCATGGAAACGCCGTTTACCTTCCCGCTGGAGCGGTACCTACTGATCTACTTGCACTTTGACATGCTTTTGAATTGCTAGGTTGGCAGGAGGAAGGACCAAACAACGGGAGCTCACCCCATTGCGGGGATTCGAACCGCTGACCTTCTGATCAGCAAGTCCTAGGCTCTGTGCTTTAACCCACAGCGCCACCCGCGTCCCTCTTGTGTGCTGCTAACTTCATACTGGTCTACTACTTGACAAGACACCAGACATTTCCCCCTGAGCTATCTGGGCAGTACAGGCCTTATGTACTTCTGCACTTGGAGCTAGAAGTCAACAATCTTGCCTCCTTCCATAAAAAGGGCAGCACAGGCTGTGTTTGCACATAACACTAAACCCTGGTTTAGCATTATAAGAACAAGCTGTAGCAAGCCATCAGGGTCACACACTTCCCCCTCTTCTGACGTGACCGGTTTTGACAAACTATAGTTAAGATTAACCCTGGTTTGCCTGGGTTGTGACATCACACAAAGCAGCATTTAATCTAAAGTGGAAGCAAAAGCTTCCAAGTGAGATGTTTCTATTGTAGCCCAAGAATTGCTATGGCTTGTCCTCAAAAATGCAAATGCAGCCACTGCAGGGAGATGTTCTAGGAATAGAAGAAGCTGCCTTTATACAGAGTCATCCCCCTGGTCCATCTAGCTCTGTATTGGCTACCCAAAACTGGATGACAGTGGCTCTCCAGGGGTTTTAGACAGGAGTCTTTTGTAAACCTACCTGGAGTTGCAGCAGATTGAATCTGGGACTTTGTGCATGCAAAATGTGTGCTCTGTCACCTCTGAGATATAGGCAGAGTGCTCTTCCTCTGGAATTTGCTGCCCTAGGCAACTGCTGCATTCTGCTTCGTGATAATCCTAGTTCTGTGTTCCTGGCCATGTGCACTTTCTCAAAGTGCCCTCTACAGTCACGGGGGCTTGTGACTTCCTTTCTCTATTTAATTTTAAACTGCTACTCACTGTGTGCCAAAATCTGTATAGCATACCATAGCTGAAATGCTTTCGAAATTTTATTCCTACATTAGTACGTTTCAGAGCACAATTCAAAGTGTTGGTGCTGACTTTTAAAGCCCTAAATGGCCTCGACTCAGTATAGTTTTTAATGATTGATGTTTTATCATGTTTTTAACATTCTGTTGGGAGCCGCCCAGATTGGCTGAGGAAACCCAGATGGGTGGAGTAATAATAATAATAATAATAATAATAATAATAATAATAATAATAATAGTAAGTCACGCATTTCCAAGTTATCTTTCACAACCATGAAAGACAGAGACTTGGGACTACACTGCTGTTTTTGATGAAAGTTGAAGGTTCCCCTGCCACTGCAAGAAGTCCAAATTCTATACCAGACATTTGGTCTCACCAATTTTTCTTTTCTTAATTCCGACACCCACCCATCCATGTAAAAACCTTTCTGGCGGGATGCCCCTGTGGCAGCCTGTTTGAAAAGCAAAGGGTGGTGGGGTTCTGGATTCCCACCCGCCCTCCTGCTTGACGTTGCCCTCACCCCTGCTCCGAGCCACCTTTCCTAGCCTCACCTTGCCATACCACAAGTAATGGTCTGTCTGGCTCTTCAGCAAGAAGACATCGTTGGAGTTGAGAGAGGCAGCCACAGACGGCACTTCTACCGCCTTCGTGTTGGAGCTGTCCGTTCCACGGATCTGGAAGAGCCGCACTGGTGGTTCCGCTTCGCTCCTGCCTTTCCTGGATGTCCCGCCCTAAAGACCAAGTGAGGGAAGGGCAGAACAACAAACCGACATCACTGCTGACCTAACGATGAGACTGGAGCAATGGCACAGTTCACCTAAGCAGCCTTAATGGCCTTACAGCAGTGGTGATGGATTAGATTGGGGTCAGCAACCTTTTTCAGCCGTGGGCCGGTCCACCACCCCTCAGACCATGTGGTGGGCCAGACTATATTTTGAAGAGGGGGGAAAAGAACAAATTCCTACGCCCCACAAATAACCCAGAGATGCATTTTAAACAAAAGGACACATTCTACTCATGTAAAAACACGCTGACCGGATTGAGAAGGCGATTGGGCCACATCTGGCCCACGGGCCTTAGGTTGCCTACGCCTGGATTCGACGGTAATATTTCATAGAATCACAGAATCATAGAGTTGGAAGAGACCACAAGGGCCATCGAGTCCAACCCCCTGCCAAGCAGGAAACGCCATCAGAGCACTCCTGACATATGGTTGTCAAGCCTCTGCTTAAAGACCTCCAAAGTAGGAGACTCCACCACACTCCTTGGCAGCAAATTCCACTGTCAAACAGCTCTTACTGTCAGGAAGTTCTTCCTAATGTTTAGGTGGAATCTTCTTTCTTGTAGTTTGGATCCATTGCTCCGTGTCCGCTTCTCTGGAGCAGCAGAAAACAACCTTTCTCCCTCCTCTATGTGACATCCTTTTATATATTTGAACATGGCTATCATATCACCCCTTAACCTCCTCTTCTCCAGGCTAAACATGCCCAGATCCCTTAGCTGTTCCTCATAGGGCATCGTTTCCAGGCCTTTGACCATTTTGGTTGCCCTCCTCTGGACACGTTCCAGTTTGTCAGTGTCCTTCTTGAACTGTGGTGCCCAGAACTGGACACAGTACTCCAGGTGAGGTCTGTCCAGAGCAGAATACAGTGGTACTATTACTTCCCTTGATCTAGATGCTATACTCCTATTGATGCAGCCCAGAATTGCATTGGCTTTTTTAGCTGCCGCGTCACACTGTTGGCTCATGTCAAGTTTATGGTCAACCAAGACTCCTAGATCCTTTTCACATGTACTGCTCTCAAGCCAGGTGTCACCCATCTTGTATTTATTCCTTCGCTCTTTGCTGCAGAGAGGGAGTCTCCTCTTCATTCTCCTGACTGGGCCTCTGATCTCCTACCCCAGAGTCCTACCCTGATGACCGCACTGGCTATGCAGGTGAAAATTTACAAAATGCACATCTACTGGGAAAGAAGCTGGAGGGGCAAAGGTCTGGGATTATCACTTCTCAACCGTGCAACAGACAAGTATTTTCAATGAGAAGCTTCTAGATGGGACTTGAGTTAAATACTTAAGGCAAAGGCGAAACCACCCCTGAGATTAATACCTGTGACCAGGGCTTTTTTTTCTGGGGGCAGGCATACTCCTAAACATATTGTGAATCTATGTTTGACCTCATAGAGGGGCAGTATTTCAATATGAGTAGGAAAATGAGAGTACCCCTAAACATTTTTTTCTTAGAAAAAAGCACTGCCTTTGACTGACACCTATTGAAACACTTCCTCTTTCCCATCCTATTAAATAAGTGCACAAATATTCCTGGAGGCAGACTCACTAGACTATTGGGAGTTCAGATACCTTTTCCACGCACTTCTGAATATTGATAAATTCATCATTAGCAGGGAAACCTCAGAACAAGTATTTAATCTTCTGCTACATCAGACACCTGCCTGGATCAAAGGATTTCATTTGTATAAATGGGATTCTTCATCACTGATTCTGCAGATACCAGCTGGTGACATATTTAGTCCTAATTCCCAGTTTGTGGAGGAAATGAAATGCCTTTCTAACCCATGATTCAGTTACTATCTGTAAAACCAATAAGAACGATATTCAGCAAAGCTGGCTTGGAAAGGCCTGATTGGATTTTTTTTTTAAAAAAAAAGGCTTAAAGAGGCACCTAAAAGAACAAATTGTTGGCACCATCCAACTTTGAGGCGAAGAATATCTCAAAGCATGGATGCTACCCGACTAAAAGCCTAGTTCCAGGTACTCATTAAATGAATGTCTGGACCATATATGATCCCCACGAGAGGGTAGCTACCCCAATCGGTGTCAACTGCAAAAAAATAGTGAGCTGATCCTTATCCAGGTGTGCAATTATATATTTTTTAAAATCACACAGAGCAGAGTAAAAAATATACTGGTCAGCCAGAGTGGCTGGAACACTAGAATTTGGAATATTTTGCCAATCAGGTAAGGACAAGGAAAAACAGAGACAGCAGCAGATGAAGGGCAGGAAAGTCAGGACTGCCAAATGGTGAGATCGTGAGAATCCCTATTCCAAAGCCATTGAAATCCAGTTCCCATTGTTTTTTTCAACTTTCAGAAGATATTGCTTGCACAATGAGGACTATAATCTCTTTCTCTCTTTTTTTTCCTTTTTAAAGGAAAGGCAGGAGAAAGGGAAAAACACGAAAAGGCAAACCTGGTGCCTGATTTGGCATGGTTGACGTGATTTTTCGAGTATCTAGGACTCCCTGCCTCCCTCTTCCCTTTTCTTACAGCAGGGATGACAGAGACAAGCTTCCATATTCATTCAAAGAAGGGAAGCTCCCACAAGGAATGAACTGTGTTGTCACTCTATGCCCTTCCCATCTTGGCTGCTGTAAGCGACAAGAATAAGACCCAAGGACAGACTGTTCCACTGAGACGTTAGGGAACCTGGGTTCTGCTCTCCTCCTTCGCTCCTGACTTTTGCCCCTCAGAATATACCAGAAGGGCAAAGAGTTTGTGTTCAGGGAGAATCTGGCTGTGACTCACAATGGCCTTGAACAGGTACAGCAGGGATGGGGAACCTGTGGCCCTACAGGCCCCATCACCCCAACCATTGGGCTCAGGATTATGGGATGTGAAGTCCCAACAATATCTGGAGGGTCCCGGGATCCTTGCTTCTAAGCTGCAGCAACACGCTTAGCTGTAACAGGCCTGATGCCTGGGGAATTCAGTTTGTGATTTTCCATGGTGCTCCTTAATCCTCCTCCATACCTCAAAGAAGACAAGCTTGCCTTTGAAGATGGCCAAGAAGTGGCGCGGCTCTTTGCCCATGTTCAGCCGCACCTGCACAGGCTCCCCGTTGTACTGCTGATCCAGCTCCACTGCATGGTAGGCTGAAGCCGCAAGCTCATCCACCGTGGCCTGGCGTCCCTGTTGAGTACAGTAGTGGAATTCAGTGAAATTGAAAGTGCTTGTATTCATTGCTATGGGTTTAAATTTGATTGGTTGGTAACTGAATTCTATAGTGTTCTTTAGCGGTTCTCAGAGACATCACCTTGCCAACAAAGGTCCACATAGTTAAAGCCATGGTTTCCCCAGTAGTGATGTATGGAAGTGAGAGCTGGACCATAAAGAAGGCTGATGGCCGAAGAATTGATGCTTTTGAATTATGGTGCTGGAGGAGACTCTTGAGAGTCCCATGGACTGCAAGAAGATCAAACCTCTCCATTCTGAAGGAAATCAGCCCTGAGTGCTCACTGGAAGGACAGATCGTGAAGCTGAGGCTCCAAGACTTTGGCCACCTCATGAGAAGAGAAGACTCCCTGGAAAAGACCCTGATGTTGGGAAAGATGGAGGGCACAAGGAGAAGGGGACGACAGAGGACGAGATGGTTGGATAGTGTTCTCGAAGCTACCAGCATGAGTTTGACTAAACTGCGGGAGGCAGTGAAAGGCGTGCTCTGGTCCACGGGGTCACGAAGAGTCGGACACGACTAAATGACTAAACAACAACAACAGCGGTTCTCATGTGATTAGTTAAGGTTGGTCACATGGGAGGGAAATAGTGAAGGAGAGACTTCATTTTATGGGAAGCAAGATGACTGTGTTTTAGAATCCACTGTGAACACTGCTCAGTTGAATAGAGTGTTTCTTCTCGGCTTAAGAGAGCAGGTAAAATGGAGAAGGTAAATTTCTCATAGGAGCTGCAAGGCATGGCCAAACTGAGAGAAAGAAGGCAGAGTGCTGAGCTCTGGAAAGACAGGAAAACACAGCTGTTTGGAAGTTAGAAGAGACTGTAATAATAATAAGAATTTTTAAATTTATATCCTGCCCATCTTGCTGGGTTTCGCAAGCCACTCTGGGCGGGCTTACAACATATATAAAAACACAACAAAGCATCAAACATTAAAAAACAAAATATCCTATACGAGCAACAAACAAGCCAATAAATCAATAGAAAACAACAACAACAACAACAACCGGTTTACGGTTATACCCAAATTAAAATAACTGCCAACTAAACATTTAACCAACATCAACCTGACCAAAACAAAAAAGGAACCAAATTTAGAACCGTTTAAAACATTTTAAAACCTTTTAGCCAGTTGCCCCAACCCAAGAGTTGTTCCAGCAATGTCCATCCGGCCTCCCAGGAGCCTCTTTTAGGAAGAACACAAAGTGGCTTCAATTCAGTGTGAAGTTAAGTACAAATATGCATCCATGAATACAAGAGAATAATACAAAAATGAAATTAAAACAACGGCTACAATGTAAAAAATAAATAAATGTAGGCCCATGCTTGGATGAGCATGCAACTGTAAATATTATGTTTTAATTCATCTATAATTAACAGTTTCTGCAAGTAAAGTTTTTGCATGTCTGGACATTGGTTTAATTTCCAAAGAAGGGGGGTGTCAGTCATATATATGATTTGACCTTCTTAGCTGCGCTTTCACTACCCTTATATTCCACAGCCCCTGAAGCACAGAGAGATCTAGCATGCGGTGAGTATAGCTGCACATTACAGCCACACTGAGTGAGGGTCTCCAACGTAGGCTCTCATTAGCCATATTGGATTTAAGAGACTCAAGTACAAATCCTCAACGGAGCCATGAAAGTTATTGGACGACTCTGAGCCAGTCAACCTCTCTCAGTCTCATCCATCCAAAAGGGTTGTGTCCTGGGGGTAACACAAGCATTTCAAACTCCATGGCAGGAGGGAGCAGAGCGCAAGGACTGTGTGCGCTATATGCAGTTTGTGCACCAGCCAATTTCCCTAACCATAGTTTACAGCCACCATTACCTGTACACCATGGACAATTGAAAGGAACATTTGGTAGCAGCACCTAAGACTTCTGAAGCCAACTCCTCTGGGAAGTCAACAGAAACAGGGCTTTCCTCATCTGAAGATGTTCACTTACCTGCCAAATGTACAAGATGTAATGGGGTTTCCTGTTGACCTCATAGGTGTACAGGACTAAGTAGCAGTCTCCACCGTAGAAGAATCCATGCCATCGATGGTCCACTGGCACCAGCTCCAGGTTCTCAACCCTCCAGACCTAGGGATAACAAAACAGCGGGTGGGACTCAGCAAATGTGCAGTCATAACCTAGAGAATGGTTAATCAACCTATTTCTGGCCCATATTTGGACATTTATCTGCTTTCTAAAAAAGAAAACTGCATGAAAATTCGTGTTTCAGTACGCATTTTATCAAAGACGATGGATTCAAATACACATAATAAAAATGATTAGTGACGGTGGCATGCAAAAAAGCATAAAATTAGGGAGGAAACGCTTGCAAAAATGTGGACAACAGTTAAAACGGCATACAAAAATTTCTTTATTAGGAGAAATTTGCACTCAAATGCTGATGAATTTTCATGAGGATTTTTTAAAAAATGCAAATTGTGGCATTAAACGTGGAAAACTGAATTTAAGACTGGAAAAAAGGGAAGCCCAGAGAACCACAACTGACAGATCCTTTCATAGCTACCTTAACACTTGTTCTGCTGAGATTAATTGAAATGTAGGGCAAGGGGATTCACGCAGGGTTAGACTGGCAGGTGAGCAGGTAGAAGCAACACATTATCCCTCTGGTGCTGGCACACCACTGATATCCCCCTAAAAACATCCTCAGGGCTTCTTTTCTGACCAGGCTCGCTCCTAGTTTCACAAGCTGACATGGCAGTGGGCAGTGACAGTGGGGGAAGTAAAAATAGCTGACAGTGGCACTTGCGAAGCAGAATCAGTGAGCAGGGATAAGGATACAGTGGTGCCTCGCAAGACGGAAAACTCGCTAGACGAAAGAGTTTTCCGTTTTGGAGGTGCTTCGCAAAACGAATCTCCTATGGGCTTGCTTCGCAAGACGACAATGTCTTGCGAGTTCCTGCTGTTTTTTTCCCCTCCCCCCCTTTTCTAAGCCGCTAAGCCACTTATCAGCTGATCCGATCAGCAGATAAGCTGCTAAAAGCCGCTAATAGCGCTAATCCGCTAATCCTTCAATGGGCTTGCTTCGGAAGACGAAAAAACCGCTAGACGAAGAGAATCACAGAACGGATTCTTTTCGTCTTGCGAGGCACCACAGTAAGCACCTCTTCATAGAATCATAGAGTTGGAAGAGACCACAAGGGCCATCGAGTCCAACCCCCTGCCAAGCAGGAAACAAAACTACTTCTGCCCACCAATTCTCCCCAAAAACACTGGACAAGTTAAGCGCAGGATTGGGATCCCTGTGTTTCCTTCGTTACATCTAGTGCTGCACGCAAAGATACTTTTGAGCAAGCATACTGTAGATTTCGGGTGGCGCTGTGGTCTAAACCACAGAGCCCAGGACTTGCCGATCAGAAGGTTGGCAGTTCGAATCCCCGCAACGGGGTGAGCTTCCCATTGCTCGGTCCCTGCTCCTGCCAACCTAGCAGTTCGAAAGCATGTCAAAGTGCAAGTAGATAAACAGGTACCGCTCTGGCGGGAAGGTAAACGGCGTTTCCGTGTGCTGCTCTGGTTCACCAGAAAGCAGTTTAGTCATGCTGGCCACATGACCCAGAAGCTGTATGCTGGCTCCCTTGGCCAATAAAGCGAGATGAGAGTCGCAACCCCACAGTCGGCCACAACTGGACCTAATGGTCAGGGGTCCCTTTGCCTTTACCTTTTACTGTAGATTTCACACTTCCAACATCTCAGCTCTTGTGACTTGTGAATGAACACAAAATAAATTCCAAGGAACATCAACTCCTAAGAGCTAAACAATCGCATTCTGTACCCAGATTATATGGTGCCAATTAAGACAGCAATGCAGTTTTTCCTACTCTGAACATTTTTGGCTGCATTGAAATTGCCTTTTCCTGCCACGAAATGGCAGTTATTATTTATTTTAAAAAACCTTTTGTAGAAACTTGGGGGAAGGGTGCAAAAGCAATATGGTAGAAACGTTACAAATGAATGCTATTCGCATTCCTAAACAGCAAGTTTTCGGCAGTTTGTTGCTAATGACTTCTAAGGCTTTGCAAATCCCCTCCAGTTGCTAAGCCTTAGGCTGCCAGACCCCTCTGTGTGACATCACAGCAGCTAAGCCAGGCATAGGCAAACTCCGGCTCTCCAGATGTTTGGGACTACAATTCCCATCATCCCTAGCTAACAGGACCACTGGTCAGGGATGATGGGAATTGTAGTCCCAAACATCTGGAGGGCCGGAGTTTGCCTATGCCTGCGCTAAGCCAATGGCAGCCAAGGTGACTGTGACTCGACCAACCTCACTTCCAGTATCAGAGTACCACAATCATTCACTACTGGAGCATATCAATCACCTCTGTGCTAGTATGTTATTTTGGAAATATAAAAGAAGAGAAAAATATTGTATGCAAATGTGGGGCACTTGTACAGTGGTACCTCGGGTTACAAACACCTTGGGTTCAAACTCCGCTAACCCAGAGGTAGTACCTTGGGTTACAAACTTTGCCCCAGGATGAGAATGAAAATCGCATGCCGGTGGCACGGCGGCAGCAGGAGGCCCCATTAGCGAAAGCGCGCCTCAGGTTAAGAACAGTTGTGAGTTAAGAATGGACCTCCGGGATATTTGTAGAATAAATTGGAAAGAAATTCTTCCAATTTTTCTTCTTATTTTTTCTTTTTCTATTCTTCCTTTTTTGTTCTTTTTTATATATGTGCGCTTATCTGAAAAATATATGTATGCATGTATTTGTATGTATTTTGCTTGTATTTTGTGATAATTATGTTAAATAAAATTTAATTAATAATAAAAAAATGGCCCTCTGGAATGAATTAAATTCGTAACCTGAGGTACCAAGAGGCAGTGTGGTGTAGTGGTTAAGAGTGGCGGACTCGTAATCTGGTGAACCGGGTTTGCGTCTCCGCTCCTCCACATGCAGCTGCTGGGTGACCTTGGGCTAGTCACACTTCTTTGAAGTCTCTCAGCCCCACTCACCTCACAGAGTGTTTGTTGTGGGGGAGGAAGGGAAAGGAGAATGTTAGCCGCTTTGAGACTCCTTCGGGTAGTGATAAAGCGGGATATCAAATCCAAACTCCTCTTCTTCCACTGTACTCACTAGAGAGCCAAAAAGAAATCGAGCTTCCATTCTGCGATTGGGGTTCATAACTCTTACCTCCACTTTTCCTTCCCCGCTATCTACCATTCTCTCCTGGGCTGCCAGCTCTGGTCGGGCGTGCAAGAGGGTGGCATCAAATTTCTCTTGGGCGACCTTAGCTGGAAAGGAAACATCTGTCAAAGGGAGGAAGCAGCTGCCATCCATCAGAACGAGGTTTTGCCAAGTGGGGTGCATGATGCCTTGGGCCTGGAGACAAGTACAAGGGTTGCAACAAGGCTAGGAGAAATTGCAACCTCTTGGCCAAAATTGCTGAAAACCTAAAGATGCTAATCATCCTAATAATGATAATAATAATAATTTATTATTTATATTCTGCCCATCCAGATTTCCTTGACGTCTGATGAGAGGGTGTTCCACAGGGTGAGCGCCACTACCCAGAAGGCCCTCTGCCTGGTTCCCTGTAACCTCACTTCTTGCGGTAAGGGAACTGATAGAAGGCTCTCAGAGCTGGACCTCAATTTCCAGAATGATGGGGATGGAGACGCTCCTTCAGGTTTACTGCGTCAAGCCTGTTCAGGGCAGGCTTCCTCAAACTCGGCCCTCCAGATGTTTTTGGCCTACAACTCCCATGATCCCTAGATAGCAGGACCAGTGGCCAGGGAACTGTGTCTCAAAACATCTGGAGGGCCAAGTTTGAGGGAGCCTGGTTTAGGGCTTTAAAGGTCAGCACCAACACTTTGAATTGTGCTCGGAAACGTACAGTGGTACCTCTGGAGATGAATGGGATCTGTTCCAGGACCCCATTCATATCCAGAGCAGAACGCAACCCGCGTCTGCGCATGCGCGGATCGCGATTCGCCACTTCTGCGCATGTGCGTGACGTCATTTTGAGCGTCTGTGCATGCGTGACTGGCAAAACCCGGAAGTAATGCATTCCATTACTTCCGGGTCCCCACATAGAGTGCATTACAGTAGTCCAAGCGGGAGATAACTAGAGCATGCACCACTCTGGCAAGACAGTCTGTGGGCAGGAAGGGTCTCAGCCTGCGTACCAGGTGGAGCTGGTAGACAGCTCCCCTGGACACAGAATTGACCTGCGCCTCCAGACAATGGCAACTGGGAATGACGGAATGCAAACCAGAATTGGCCTGAACCAGGGATGGAGAGGGAGGCGTCCACACAGCTCCTTGCCAATTGCCCAAAGGATCCGAGGCATGTCTCTGCACATCCTTACCAATTTTGCCAATGTTGTAGGTTCTTCCTAGCCCCACAGTCTGGTCCTGGACTGTCCATTTCTGGAACAGCTGCTTGAACATGGCTGACTCTGCCCCGTCATGAACCGTCTCCAAGTTAGTGCTCGGAGGGTAGCCTTTCATCTGAACAAATTCCTGTAACAAGCAAGGAAGGAAGGAAGGAAGGAAGGAAGGAAGGAAGGAAGGAAGGAAGGATAGGCTTTGGGTCCTGCCTCTGGCGCAGCTTTCCTCTACAGCCTTCAGCATGTCGCTACTGAAAGAAAGCCAGTGTGGCGTTGGACTAGGAACTGGGAGGTAAAGGTAAAGGTAAAGGGACCCCTGACCATTAGGTCCAGTCGTGACCGACTCTGGGGTTGTGGCGCTCATCTCGCTTTATTGGCCAAGGGAGTGGCGTACAGCTTCCGGGTCATGTGGCCAGCATGACTAAGCTGCTTCTGGCGAACCAGAGCAGCGCACGGAAACGCCGTTTACCTTCCCGCTGGAGCGGTACCTATTTATCTACTTGCACTTTGATGTGCTTTCGAACTGCTAGGTTGGCAGGAGCAGGGACCGAGCAACAGGAGCTCACCCCGTCGCGGGGATTTGAACCGCCAACCTTCTGATTGGCAAGTCCCAGGCTCTGTGGTTTAACCCACAGCGCCACCCGCGCCCCCAGGAACTGGGAGACCAGGCTCCAAATCCCCAGTCACCATCTCTCCGCCTAATTCATCTCCTCACAGGGTTGTTGTGAGGATAAAATTGGGAGCGAGAGAAGCACCTACGCCACACTGAATTCCTTGGACATAAATGTAAAGGTGGGACATAGAAGTGAAAAATAGATTTACAGTAGGGACAGCGAAACTCAGGACTGCAGGCTAAATGTGCTTCTACAGCTTATTTTTAAAAATCTGAGCATGGGGGAAGAATAATAATCCCAGTAAACCTTCCTTTTCTGCCAACAGGCCTGAAATAAGCCACAGCAACTGCAGTCAGGCTGTGTGTTTTATGGTTGTTTGACAACCATGTTAAGCAATTACTGGCAGCAGCAAGAGGAGGGGGCGGCTGGAAGGGAAGTTTGTGCACCCTAACAAAAGCTCCTTAAAGGCATCTTCCACATATCCTCCAAAAGGCTAAATAAGGATAGTGGCAAATACTAGAAAACGGAGGCAGTCCCTGGTAAATTGGAACGTGCAAAACTGGTTCATCTTCCAACCTTGCATTTTTAAAAAGAATTATATACACATCTTTCTGTCTCTGCATTTCCCATCTGCATACAACTGGGACATTTAAAATCATAACAAAATTGCAGCTTAGCTGAATTCTCGTGCCATACCAAGGCCTTAGACATGGCTGTTTGCTTCTCCATCTTGGAGGCTCCTTTGCCCTTCCAGACGTAGATTTTCATCCCGCCGTGATCCAGAATGAAGCAGTCCTAAGGCACAAATGGGAAGTTTATGATCAGCACAGGAAGAATTTCTTGCAACTCCATGATTAGTTTCATGTGTTTCTGTGTAAAATGGGCAAAAACTATAAATCCTTGGTTCCCCACCCACCTGTTACGTAAACAGGCAAGAGGAATGTCTAAACCTGAGGCTGGTGGCAGGGGAAGAGACTCGAGACAAGATTTAAAAAAATTAAAATGTTGGCAGAGGCAATCTTATGCTCATGACAATGGCCAGCAGCTGCCACTCTAGACCAGCTGTCTAGTCAATTCACATGTGGCTTCTGAATACCAGCCCATAGCTGTCAACTTACAGATTTGAAAATAAGGGACCAGCAGCCTTGAAAATAAGGGACCAGCAGCCAAAATAAGGGACCTGCAGCCTCACCTGTTCCAGGCACTCCAGTCTTCCTGTCCTCCTGCAGTCTGGTCAAACTCACGCTGGTAGCTTCGAGAACACTGTCCAACCAACTTTGTAACCAGAGGTTCAACTGACTAGAATCTGAATCACATGCACCACAAGGCCTATGCAGCCTCAACTTAAGATGGCTCCCCGGCCTGGCTTTGCACTGCAAAGTTTGCAGCAGCACGTGCAACAAAATGGCATCCAGCATTCAAAAAACCCCTCAGCTTGCATTAACTAGCCACACACAAGGCATGCAAGCTCCACCCCAGAATCGTTGTTAGACTTCTTATTGGGTGAGCAACACAGCCAAGCAACACAGTTGGAGCATCCCTCCTCCCTGGCCAGCAGGGAGAGGAGCTGCTTCCTTTGAAATTTTAGGGACATCATTTAAGGGACATTTAAGGGACATCCATTAATAAGGGACAGCAGCGGGACATGGTGCTGGAATAAGGGACTGTCCCTTCAAATAAGGGACACGTGACAGCTATGTACCAGCCATGTCTTATGGCCAGCAGGTGGGGAAAGTAGAAGAAACGCATGTGGCAGATTTACATGTGGTTAGATAGTAGAGCAGGCATGTCCAAAGTCCGTTTTGGGGGCCTAATCCGGCTCGCTGGTCGGTTTATTTCCTGGAGTAAAATCCCAAAAAAACCTAAACAACTTCAATCCTAAAAAAAGCTCAACAAGGTTGGGGTAAAACCATAAAAAGTTCAACAACAACTTCAATCCTAAAAAAAAAAGGTCAAAAACTTTGGTCGGCCCTCACAGCCCTTCACTTCATCAAATCTGGCCCTCTTTGAAAAAAGTTTGGACACCACTGTAGTAGAGTATACTGGGGCTGTGCACACACTATGAAAGCACACTCAAAAGACATTCTTTCAGTTAATTCTGGCCACTGCAGTTTACAAATGGCCATGTCCAGCAATCATTAATGAACTACGGTGCCCAGAATTCTTTGAGGGAAAGAATTATGGTGTGTGTGTGCCATTTATGGGTTTCAGCAAATGCTTCCAAGAACATGTACTCAGAATTGAGTACAGGCAGCTCCCATTTTGCACACATTCAAGGCATGTGTGACCACTGACACTCACACTGTTTTCAGCCCTGGAAGGGAGCAGAACAGCGACTAACAGCACTGGGGAGTATGACCTGGAACAGAACCCCTGTGTGAAGTTGCCTGTAGAAGGTTGCAACCACAGGGGATTTATTCTGTAGAATTACGGCAATTCTGTAGAATTACACGGGTGGCACTGTGGATTAAATCACAGAGCCTAGGGCTTGCCAATCAGAAGGTCAGCAGTTCGAATCCCCATGACGGGGTGAGCTCCCGTTCTCGGTCCCTGCTCCTGCCAACCTAGCAGTTCGAAAGCACGTCAAAGTGCAAGTAGATGAATAGGTACCTCTCCGGTGGGAAGGTAAACGGCGTTTCCGTGCGCTGCTCTGGTTCTCCAGAAGCGGCTTAGTCATGCTGGCCACATGACCCAGAAGCTGTACACCAGCTCCCTCGGCCAGTAAAGCGAGATGAGCAGCACAACCCCAGAGTCATCCACGACTGGACCTAATGGTCAGGGGTCCTTTTTTTACCCTTTACCTTTTACAGTGTACTGTAAACGGTTTGTGGATTGCAGCTGCTAGGGGTGCAAAGAGGCAGCGATTTCTCTTCCATCCTGAGTTCATTGCGACCAGCACTGTTTGAGTTGGGCCACAACTTGGCTTCTGCTATAACCTACATTGTTTAACCAAATTAATTTCAGTGGAAGGGAAATACAGAAAATAACACAATTGTTTATGTAATGCTTGTAGGCTAAAAAACCTGCAGCGAAACCACTCGTTTTTGCTTGCATGGTTTCTGTTCCTGACCTCCAAGGAACACATGAATCAAAGCAATTTCCATTTCTGTTTCTGACTGATTTCTCAAACACCCCTAACAGCTACAGGCTTGGTTTTTAACATGGGCATTAGAAGAAGAAGAGTTTGGATTTGATATCCCGCTTTATCACTACCCGAAGGAGTCTCAGAGCGGCTAACATTCTCCTTTTCCCTTCCTCCCCCACAACAAACACTCTGTGAGGTGAGTGGGGCTGAGAGACTTCAGAGAAATGTGACTGGCCCAAGGTCACCCAGCATCTGCTTGTGGAGGAGCGGGGAAGCGAACCCGGTTCACCAGATTACGAGTCCGCCACTCTTAACCACTACACCATACCGAGGCCCCTGAAGAATGCACATCCCCATTTCGGACTTACATCATGGCTTAGCATATCCTGCATGAGGGGCCGTTTGGCTTCTTCTGTGACTTGCATTTTCCCTCCGGAGTCCGAGACCCTAGAAGAGAGGCAAGAGGGAGGGAGGAAGAGAGATTTGTCTGCTCTTTAGATTCTGAGTTTGACAGATTCACCAACTCCCCCAAACATTTCCTCTAAAGTCCCCCTAAAATTTTACTCGTCTCCCTTCAAGTCCCTGTCCCTCCTCGAGTGACTTCATGTTTTCATGTTCATCATTCAATAGCTGCAATGCCAACTGATGGCACATATGTGAAGGGCAGCCATCACATCAAATATCACACCTCCACATCGCAATGCTTTTTCACACATCCTGCTGCAAATCATGGAATGGTCAATTCATTGAGTGATGCACATGTTTGTGTGAATCCACCCAAAGACTTGCCAGCACCCAAGGGAACCATCATTTATTTGCTCCGGTCAACCAGATCACATTGAGACTATTACTACTCATAAAGACTGATCTCGGTGCCATGTTGAGGCTTTGCCTCTTCTTGCCACTTCCGGGGGGGGGGGTCTGCCCACTTCTTCCCCCCCCTTCCTGCATGACCCAGCAGCTTCCAAAATGTCCCCTTCTCCTAGCTCTGCTAGCAGGCGGGATTTTTGAAAGCAAAAAGGGGAACCTTATTTTCCTTCTTTCAGTCTATTCTATGAGCACTAAATACCGTATTTTTCACTCTACAAGGCGCACCTAGTTTTTGGAGGAGGAAAACAAGAAAAAAAATATTCTGAATCTCAGAAGCCAGAATAGCAAGAGGGATCACTATGCAGTGAAAGCAGTAATCCCTCTTGCTGTTCTGGCTTCTGGGATAGCTGTGCAGCCTGCATTCGCTCCATAAGAGGCACACACATTTCCCCTTACTTTTTAGGAGGGAAAAAGTGAGTCTTATAGAGCAAAAAATACGGTACCTCTTTCACTCCCCTGCTGCATCAGTGACAACTGCCACTGAGCTTCGCATGCAAAAGGGAAGTCTTATGGACGTACCGATAGAGTGAGACGTTTGTCTTCCGCTGCTGGTCCACCACCTCATCAGGAACGGCAGGCTGGATTTCCTGCAACCTCTCCCCAAGCTCGTTCTCCATCACCTTCATCAAGTCTGGACTGGCTTCTTCCACCTCGCCCTCCACCACCCCGATCTCAGCCCGTCCCCCACGCTCTCGGTCGCGGATATCTTTGGCCAGAAGCATCGCCTAAGGAGCACAGGAAACAGCCCATGACCAAATCAGACCACGTAGTCCATCTAACAGTCTTGCCCACACTGGAGATGTCAGAGATTTTACTCAGGGTACCTTCTGAAATGCACGGCCTGTGCTCTGAGCTGTGGCCCTTCCACACTACTCATGTGTATACATGTATACAGTGGTGCCCCGCAAGACGAATGCCTCACAAGACGGAAAACTCGCTAGACGAAAGAGTTTTCCGTTTTGGAGGTGCTTCGCAAAACGAATCTCCTATGGGCTTGCTTCGCAAGACAAAAATGTATTGCGAGTTCCTGCGGGTTTTTCCCCCTTCCCCCCCTTTTTCTAAGCCGCTAAGCCGCTTATCAGCTGATCCGATCAGCAGATAAGCCGCTAATAGCGCTAATCCGTCAATGGGCTTGCTTCGCAAGATGGAAAAACCGCTAGACGAAGAGAATCACAGAACGGATTCTTTTCGTCTTGCGAGGCACCGCTGTATTTAGTTTCAGAAGTTTTAAACTCTCTGTGGCTTGGTTTACACCAGAGTTTCCCAAACTCCCGCTGTTGTTGGACTACAACTCCCATCATCCTTAGCTACAGGACCAGTCAGGTCAGGGGTGATGGGAGTTGTAGTCCAAGACCCAAGTTTAGGAAACCCTGGTTTACGCTATTAACTCTATAGGATTTAATTTGCACATGCAGTAGAATTGAGTTGTTGTTATTGTTGTCAGCAAATAATTACTATTACTCCTGGTGGAGTATAGGGTCAGGTTCAAGGTGCTGGTCTTGACCTTTAAAGCCCTTTGTGACTTAGGGCCCTCGTATTTACAGGACCGCCTCTCCTGGTATGCCCCACAGAGGACCTTAAGGTCCATGAATAACCATAGTTTAGAGGTCCCGGGCCCTAAGGATGCCAGACTATCCTCCACCAGGGCCAGGGCCTTTTCAGTGATGGCTCCGACCTAGTGGAATGCTCTGTCCCATGAGACTAGGGCCCTTCAGGATTTAACCTCCTTCCATTGGGCCTGTAAGACAGAGCTATTCCACCTGGCCTTTAATCTGAATTCAGCCTGATCTTTTATTTCCCTTTTCTTCCCTCCCCTTTTGTGAAGATTACCCGCTCAGAGAGCCCACAGCTAATTCTCCATTGGCCTCCTCGCTGGCCCAAGTAGGACCAATTCAGCCAACTAGCCCTGGTGATTATCTAATGCTTATTAGATGGATTTCGCCTAAATTGATTTCTGAACTTTGAATTTTATTGTTATTCATGTTTTTATACTGTATTTTATGCTGCTTTTACAATTAAGTGTTTTAAATTTGTTCTTAGCTGCCCTGAGCCCGTTTTTTGAACCGGGAGGGGCAGGGTATAAATAAAAATTTATTATTTATTATTACTATTCAAACTGAGCAGCCGACAACAAACAAATGCTGCCAGCCTTCTTCTTTTCCCTGCTCCTACTTTGCCTTCCTCTTAGCAAAGAAACTCTTAAAGCATCAAAAAAATGTAAGCCTGCAAATTTTCCCTCCATGAGTACAGTAATTGCATCTTGATGTTGATGGTGCGCAATATGGTGATCAGGGCTGTGGCACAAAGTAAAAGGTTTAGACCAGCCTTTCTCAACCTCTCTGTGGCTCGGTCTACACCACAGTTTCCCAAACCTGGGTCTCCAGATGTTGATGGACTACAGCTCCCATCATCCCTAGCAAGCCGGACCAGTGGGCAGGGATGATGGGAACTGTAGTCGAGCAACAGCTGGAGAACCAAGGCTAAGAAGGTTGGATGGCGGCTAACAGATTGAGGTTGAATCCTGACAAGAGAGAAGTACTGTTTTTGGGGGACAGGAGACGGGCGGGTGTGGAGGATTCCCTGGTCCTGAATGGGGTAACTGTGCCCCTGAAGGACCAGGTGCGCAGCCTGGGAGTCATTTTGGACTCACAGCTGTCCACGGAGGCGAAGGCCAATTCTGTGTCCAGGACAGCTGTTTACCAGCTCCATCTGGTACGCAGGATGAGACCCTACCTGCCCACGGACTGTCTCGCCAGAGTGGTGCATGCTCTGGCTATCCCTTGCTTGGACTACTGCAATGCGCTCTACGTGGGGCTACCTTTGAAGGTGACCCGGAAACTACAACTAATCCAGAATGCCGCAGCTAGACTGGTGACTGGGAGCGGCCGCAGAGACCACATAACACAGGTCTTGAAAGACCTACATTGGCTCCCAGTACGTTTCCGAGCACAATTCAAAGTGTTGGTGCTGACCTTTAAAGCCCCAAACGGCCTCGGTCCTGTATATCTGAAGGAGCGTCTACACCTCCATCGTTCTACCCGGACACTGAGGTCCAGCACCGAGGGCCTTCTGGCGGTTCCCTCACTGCGAGAAGCCAAGTTACAGGGAACCAGGCAGAGGGCCTTCTCGGTAGTGGCACCCTCCCTGTGGAACGCCCTCCCACCAGATGTCAAAGAGAACAACAACTACCAGACCTTAAGAAGACATCTGAAGGCAGCCCTGTTTAGGGAAGCTTTTAACGTTTGATGTATTACAGTATTTTAATATTTTTTTGGAAGCCGCCCAGAGTGGCTGGGGAAGCCCAGCCAGATGGGCGGGGTATAAATAATAAATTATTATTATTATTAATATTAAGACTGTTTTAGACTGTTAAAAAACAACACCTCCAAACCTGGTGTGCCCACTTTAACATGTAGTTTGGCCCTCAGTCAGAACCTCAAGGAAGTATAAACTCAAGACAGCGCCTCCTGCTATTGCTCACACCTTCATGCGCTCCTGTTTGTTGCTCTGCGGCCCATTCCATTGCACGATGACTTTGCCAAGGTCCAGTAGGAAAACGTCGCCGACGTTGAAGCTGTCCCAGCTCATCTCCACCTGCGAGTGTTGAAGGCAGAAGACAGGGGCAGGGAAGAGAGGGAAGCGGTGAGTCAGAGCAAGCCAACCAGAAGCTGAGGGCACTTTGAGACGGGGGACGGGGGGCAGGAACAACTCGCCTCTGCAGCTATCACATTCCTCTTGCCCTTGACGTGCAACAGACGTTTGACGTTGTAGACGTTGGTCTCCACGTGGTTCAGCCCAGACGCAACACCCCCTTTCTTGTAGCTGTTTGGGGGAGAGGGGGGTGAGAACTGTGCAGGCTGGGTAACTACCTGTTCCAGAGAATTAGAACAATCTTCCGGCTTCCGGCTACGGAGAACTGGCAAATGATGAGCAGAGAAATATCCAACCAATGCTGTGGTAAACATTTCACTGTGACTTCAGATTTTAATTGATCAGTTAGATGTATTGATTTTAAATCTATCTCTCTCTCTCTCTCTCTCTCTCTCTCTCTCTCTCTCTCTGTGTGTGTGTGTGTGTGAGAGAGAGAGAGAGAGAGAGAGATACAGTGGTACCTCAGTTTTCGAGTGTCTTGAAAGCCAAACGTTTCGGTTTCCGAACACTGAAAACCTGGAAGTAAATGCTCCTGTTTTCGTTTTGTTTTTTTTTAAAAAAGATAATATTTATTGAACAATTAATAAAAACACAGAATAAAAAAAACTTTTAACAGAATAAAAGAAAAAGAACATAGAACATCCACAAACAGAACAGAAAAAAGATTAGAATTTTCATAACCTATACTTCATCACTAGTTTCTTGACCTCCTCACACCTCCCTTTTTGTATTCCAGTTCAGATATTTAGTTCAGCAAATCCTTACTTAAATGCTCCTGTTTTTGAACGTGCCTCGGAAGTCAAACAGCTTCCGCTGAGTTTTTTTCAATTTCCCCCATTGAATTTGCAGGCCGCCCTTTGCGCCTCTGTTTTCAAACGTTTTGGAAGCTGAACGGTCTTCCGGAATGGATTACGTTCGAAAACCGAGGTACCACCGTAACATTCAATCAGGGACACCATCTCACCCTCAGAATTGTGGGTGCCCATCACCGTAATGAGGGCTCTTCCAAAAACGCAATTCCGTGGGGAGGAGCTCGGATGCGGAGGCAGAGAGCCTCTTCCTCACAAAAAATAATAATCCGGAAACGGGTGCCTCACCCGCTGGCTGCAGGGGGCAGAACTGGACTGCTTCTCTCTCGGATGCAGTGCCACAGAGGCTGACTGGCTGGCTCTCTCTGGCTTTCCTCATTGACTTTGTGGGTGCCTGGCCCCCACTGTTATATTATTGTGGGTGACCAAGCACCAAGTTGGCTCCTATGAGATATTTATTGAATTTTTTTTGGATATAAGAAAAAAAAACATACAAAATAATAAACAATTAAAAACACACATTAATTTTCAATGACATAACTTCCATACCCTTATTTTCCTCCGACCTCCTCATACTTCCCTTCTTTGTATTCCAGTTCAATTTGTTAATTCAGCAAATCCTTACCATTAAACTTTTACCCATTTATAATCCTTTTTTCATGTCTCCTAAAGCATTACAGCTGGAAACTACTTAGTTTCTATCCAACATCATTCTAACATTCATTCATTTTACAATGTTTCTTTAAATAGTCTTTAAATTTCTTCCAGTCTTCTTTCACCGACTTTTCTCCCTGGTCTCGGATTCTGCCAGTCATCTCGGCCAGTCAAGTTGGCTCCTATGACCCCAATTAATCATACAACACGCTTAAAAGCTTGGCTATTTTTAATATACCATATTTTTCACCCTATAGGGCGCACCGGCCCATAGGGCGCACTTATTTTTTTTGGGGGGGGGGAATAAAGAATTTATTTTTTTATTCCCCCCCCCTGAGCCCCAAAGAGCAAAGAAGCCATGACAGCGAGCGGGATGGGAACCCCCGCCGGGCTCGCAAGGCTTGCGGACATCTGCCCAAAGCCCGGGGTGCTCTCGCTCTCCAGGCTTCAGCGAAATCTGCCCGACCCCTCTCGCTCTCCAGGCTTCAGCGAAAGCCTGCATTCGCCCCATAGGACGCACACACATTTCCCCTTCATTTTTGGAGGGGGAAAAGTGCGTCCTATAGGGCAAAAAATACGGCACTTATAAGAACCATGGTTGCCAGGTGCCATCATCTTGGAAGACACAGGAGGGAACGTGCCTCTGCCAAGACCGTGGCTTCTGTGACACATCCATGCAACATCTAAAACAAAAGGGGGGGCTTTCCTACCCGCTTCAAAAGTATTATTTTGTTCATATGCAGATTTAGGCTCCCATCCTAAGCCTGTTCTGCTGAGAGCAAGCATCACTGGGTCTTCCTTCTGAGTAAGAAAGCATAGGGTTACATTGTCAACCCACTTAATGGTTTTTTTCCAATGAGTAAACAATTTAAGGGGACACGGGTTGCGCTGTGGTCTAAACCACAGAGTCTAGGGCTTGCCAATCAGAAGGTCAGCAGTTCGAATCCCCACGGCGGTGAGCTCCCATTGTTCGGTCCCTGCTCCTGCCAACCTAGCAGTTCGAAAGCACACCAGTGCAAGTAAATAAATAGGTACAGCTCCGGCGGGAAGGTAAACGGCGTTTCCGTGTGCTGCTCTGGTTCGCCAGAAGCGGCTTAGTCATGCTGGCCACATGACCCAGAAAAACTGTCTGCAGACAAACGCCGGCTCCCTCGACCAGTAAAGCGAGATGAGTGCCACAATCCCAGAGTCATCCGCAACTGGACTTAATAGTCAGGGGTCCCTTTACCTTTAAACAATTTAAGACGTCTTTATAAGATTCCTGCTGCTGCGGTAACCAGCCTAAAAGCAAGGTCCATGGAAAATGGTTGAAGCAGCAAGTTAAATGACGGGGATTTTAAGGATGCTTCGGTTTTGGCTCATACAAAAGGATTTCCTTTTAAAAGCAAGAAGGGTTGGGGAAATTTCCGCTGCAACCTGAAGCAAATATATGGCACTTTTCAGTAGGTAGGAACTGCAGCCCAGCAGAGACTTGGCGCTTTATCCCCATCTAGTGGAGTTAATAGGTAATGCAGAGTTCTTGGTGATCAGCCCTTCCCAGACTACCGTATTTCTTTCTTTATTACATTTATATACCAAATTTATTACATTTATATGCCACCTTTTCATCCAAGGAGCTCAAGTAAGCAAGAATTTTGTTAGCCAAAAATGGGAAACTACAAGAAATACCAACAGTGGAGGAATGGCAGATGAAGATGGTGGACATTTTGGAGCTGGCTGGCCTGACTGGAAGAATCCACAAACAGAAAGAGGAGGAGTATCAAGAAGAATGGAAGAAATTTAAGGACTATTTAGTTAAATATTCTAAGATAACATAAGTAGAACTACTTGTAAGTACCAAATTGGCCTAGGAGTTAAATATGTTAAACTATATAACATTATGGATAGAAGACAATATGAAAAGAAAGAAAGATGTTAATTGATTAAGTTAATCTTATTTAAAAGTAGTATTGGAAAACTGCTACAATGAGTTATATGGAAACTCAGCTAGGGGGATTCGAGGAAGTCATCTATGATAACAAAAGTGGGATTTTAACAATTAGGATAAATGTTTGTTTTCTTTTTTTATATTGTAACGTAATGTTTTTCTTTTATGTTTGTTATAAATTTGGAAAACTAATAAAAAGATTTGGGGGGGAGGAGCTCAAGGTGGTGTAACATCGCCTCCCTGCAATCTCATAATATAATAATAATAATTTATTATTTATACCCCGCCCATCTGGCTGGGCCTCCCCAGCCACTCTGGGCGGCTTCCATAGAAACTAAAAATACAGTAAAATATCACACGTTAAAAACTTCCCTGAACAGGGCTGCCTTAAGATGTCTTCTGAAAGTCAGGTAGTTGTTTATCGCTTTGACATCTGCTAGAAGGGCGTTCCACAGGGCGGGCGCCACTACCGAGAAGGCCCTCTGCCTGGTTCCCTGTAGCTTTGCTTCTCGCAATGAGGGAACCGCCAGAAGGCCCTCGGCGCTGGACCTCAGCGTCCGGGCAGAATGATGGGGGTGGAGACGCTCCTTCAGGTATACTGGACCGAGGCCGTTTAGGGCTTTAAAGGTCAACACCAGCACTTTGAATTGTGCTCGGAAACGTACTGGGAGCCAATGTAGGTCTTTCAAGATCGGTGTTATATGGTCTCGGCGGCCGCCCCCAGTCACCAGTCTAGCTGCCGCATTCTGGATTAGTTGTAGTTTCCGAGTCACCTTCAAAGGTAGCCCCACGTAGAGTGCATTGCAGTAGTCCAAGCGGGAGATAACCAGAGCATGCACCACTCTGGCGAGACAGTCCGCAGGCAGGTAGGGTCTCAGCCTGCGTACCAGGTGGAGTTGGTAGACAGCTGCCCTGGATACAGAATTGACCTGCGGCTCCATGGACAGCTGTGAGTCCAAAATGACTCCCAGGCTGCGCACCTGATCCTTCAGGGGCACAGTTACCCCATTCAGGACCAGGGAGTCCTCCACTCCTCCCCGCCTGCTGTCCCCCAAAAACAGTACTTCTGTCTTGTCAGGATTCAACCTCAATCTGTTAGCCGCCATCCATCCTCCAACCGCCTCCAGACACTCACACAGGACCTTCACCGCCTTCACTGGTTCTGATTTAAAAGAGAGGTAGAGCTCATCACAACAAGCCTGAGAGACAGTGACTGGCCCAAGGTCAACCAGTGAGATTCTTGGCAGAGTGGGGACTCAACATTTTAAGCGGGGGGGGGGGGGACTTACTTCTGAAGTAGATTTGAGGAGGGGGCACATGGGGGGAGGAGAGGGAGGAGAAGCTCAGTTGGGCAAATGGAAATCATTCCAATCACTGGCGTACAAAGGGGGGGGCGGGAGAACACAGCGCACCGGGTACCATTTGGGGAAAGGGTGCTATCACAGCTGCCTCCCCCAAGACACATGCCACGCCCCTGCGAGCGATGCGCCACGCCCCCACAAGTGACGCGCCACGCCCTTGGGACGCACACCAGCCATGCCCCCGCCTGTTCTCCGCTCCGGGGGCTGCAGCATGTTGCTCCACCACTGCTTCTGCTAATGGTTGTACTTTGTCAGCGACAGTGAGAAAGCAAAGCCCATCAGCTTTCTGTGAGAAGATGCACGTCCGCGGCTGCAGAGCATGAGATGTCAGAGTTTGCCCCACACCACACCTCAGGCACATGCACTTATGTGCATATGCTCACTAAGAAATATTCCACTAAGGGGGCTGATTCCAGGAGAATTACAGTTCTTGCAAACCATGTTAGCAGAACACTAACAAGGCAACTCCCCCAAAATCCCAATACAAGGCCAATACAGTGGTACCTCGGGTTAAGTACTTAATTTGTTCCGGAGGTCCGTTCTTAACCAGAAACTGTTCTTAACCTGAAGCACCACTTTAGCTAATGGGGCCTCCTGCTGCTGCTGCCACGCCACCAGAGCACGATTCCTGTTCTCATCCTGAAGCAAAGTTCTTAACCTGAAACAGTATTTCTGGGTTAGTGGAGTCTGTAACCTGAAGCGTATGTAATCTGAAGCGTATGTAACCCGAGGTACCACTGTATAGAGACAGTGGTTGATGAGGGATAGGTACAAAGAAACTGCAGTGGTTAGGTAATCTTAGAGTCTGAACTTAATAGTTTTACAGGGTGGGGGAACTCCCTAAATGGTAATGTGTATGACTTCACATAAACTGAAGTAACAAGAAAGTCCTACTGTCTTTGCAAGTAAGTTGAACACAGCCCAAGGGCTCTTTGATTTTCTGTTGATGCTTCTTAATAATGGTATGTAAACAGCTTTGTGAGGTCCGCCTGAAAAGCTGTGTATAAAGCAAGCACTATATAAAAGATGTATGGAAGTGAGAGCTGGACTATAAAGAAGGCTGACCGCCGAAGAATTGATGCTTCTGAGTTACGGTGCTGGAGGAGACTCTTGAGAGTCCCATGGACTGCAAGAAGATCAAACCTCTCCATTCTGAAGGAAATCAGCCCTGAGTGCTCACTGGAAGGACAGATCCTGAAGCTGAGACTCCAATACTTTGGCCACCTCATGAGAAGAGAAGACTCCCTGGAAAAGACCCTGATGTTGGGAAAGATGGAGGGCACAAGGAGAAGGGGACGACAGAGGACGAGATGGTTGGATAGTGTTCTCGAAGCTACCAGCATGAGTTTGACCAAACTGCGGGAGGCAGTGGAAGACAGGAATGCCTGGCGTGCTCTGGTCCATGGAGTCACGAAGAGTCGGACACGACTAAACGACTAAACAACAACATATATATTAAAAAATCAGCCAGGCTTCAAACAGACAGTTTGGTACCTGCTGTCTGTAGCTGGAAATCAAATTATGACAAAGGTGGTGGTCAGAATTGCCTCCACATCTGCCACGCTACTGCAAGTTGTCAAAAGCCTGAGAGTTTGTTATATAACAATCTCTTCCATGTGGAAATGTCGTCGGAAGCACAACATCCACATCAGGAGGAGGCTGCTTTGAATAAGATGTACCGGTAACCGGATTCTGGGAACAAGTAGCACCAGAGAATGGATCTCACTCCTTGCTTAAGAATACTCGTGGGTCATGTGGCTGAGCACCACCAGGAGACAGAATAGTAAAATGGTTTGCAGGTGCATTTGCCTAAACGAACAACATGTTGTTTGCTAAATGATAGGAAACAATCATCTTCTTTATCCACCCTCTGGCAGAACGTTATTCAGAAATGCAAATTTCATTGTATGATTTGTAGGTACCATTACCTGCAAATATAACACCCCTTTGTTTTTAAAGCCTTGCACAAGAGGTGACCACTTTCTCCAGTTTTAAAAGAGGAGAACATCATTTCCCTGTTGATATGTCTGTCAAGAGCCCCAGAGGATTTGAGGGATGGGGAAGACAAGTTCATTCACGCTTCTCAAAATGTGTGTTGAAACACAGCGATCCTTGAAATTGGCACCTCTCTGAATAAAACGATGCAGTTCTCCAACTAAAAGCATGTACGAAAATGCATTAAATTGGGGGAAAGTATGCAAAAATGCACATCTTAATCAAAACGACATTCAGAGGTGCATTATTCTGGGGAAAATCTATTTGACCGAATGTGTATATTAGGCAAATCTGCATGCAAAAGAGAAATGTGCAGTCCAGTGCTTTCATTTCATGAGCACTCCCCCCCCCCCGGCAAATTAATGCGAATATGTGATGAAACTGAGGTTGGGAAACTGAAACTGGCAGGCTAGACCCTCCCTGCAGGGATGACCCAAGATTGATGGCAGAAAGTGAGGAGGAATTAAAGAACCTTTTAACGAGGGTGAAAGAGGAGAGCCCAAAATATGGTTTGAAGCTGAACATCAAAAAAACAATGATCATGGCCACTGGTCCCATCACCTCCTGTCAAATAGAAGGAGAAGAAATGGAGGCAGTGAGAGATTTTACTTTCTTGGGCTCCATGATCACTGCAGATGTTGACAGTGGTCACGAAATTAAAAGACGCCTGCTTCTTGGGAGAAAAGCAATGACAAACCTAGACAGCACCTTAAAAAGCAGAGACATCACCTTGCCGACAAAGGTCCGTATAGTTAAAGCTATATGGAATAGTTATAGTTTAAGCTGTATGGAAGTGAGAGCTGGACCATAAAGAAGGCCGATTGCCGAAGAATGGATGCTTTTGAATTATGGTGCTGGAGGAGACTCTTGAGAGTCCCATGAACTGCAAGAAGATCCGACCTCTCCATTCTGAAGGAAATCAGCCCTGAGTGCTCACTGGAAGGACAGATCCTGAAGCTGAGGCTCCAATACTTTGGCCACCTCATGAGAAGAGAAGACTCCCTGAAAAAGACCCTGATGTTGGGGAAGATGGAGGGCACAAGGAGAAGGGGACGACAGAGGACGAGATGGTTGGACAGTGTTCTCGAAGCTACCAACATGAGTTTGACCAAACTGCGGGAGGCAGTGGAAGAGCCTGGCGTGCTCTGGTCCATGGGGTCACGAAGAGTCGGACACGACTAAACGACTAAACAACAACAACATATATATTAAAAAATCAGCCAGGCTTCAAACAGACAGTTTGGTACCTGCTGTCTGTAGCTGGAAATCAAATTATGACAGAGGTGGTGGCCAGAATTGCCTCCACATCTGCCATGCTAAACTGCGGGAGGCAGTGGAAGAGCCTGGCGTGCTCTGGTCCATGGGGTCACGAAGAGTCGGACACGACTAAACGACTAAACAACAATTACAGACCCTCCCTGCAGGGAGGCTCAGGCAGCAAAACATCTTGGGGCGGCCATGCCTGGATTGACAAGAAAAGGGCTGCCTGCCGAGATGTTGCCATTCCCATGACGACCCCTTACTCACATGAGACCTTGCTTGAAGTAGCCCTTGAAGAGCTCAGACTCGTGGCCCTGCACTTCACGGTGCTGCACGGGAACCCCACCGAGGTAGTCGTCCAGCTGGGTGGTATAGATGGCAGCACAGCCCTGCTCGTCCAGCGAGGAACGTTTGCCAATCCAGTAGTGGATGTCATAGGACAGGGCGCTGCCCAATTTACGGGTCTGCAGGAGGGACAGACGTCATTGGGATAAATACCATATTTTTCACCACATAAGACGCACCAGACCACAAGACGCACCTAGTTTTTGGAGGAGGAAAACAAGGGGGAAAAAATCTGAATCTCAGAAGCCAGAACAGCAAGAGGGATCACTACGCAGTGAAAGCAGCAATCCCTCTTGCTGTTCTGGCTTCTGGGATAGCTGTGCAGCCTGCATTCGCTCCATAAGACGCACACACATTTCCCCTTACTTTTTAGGAGGGAAAAGGTGAGTCTTATAGAGCAAAAAATACGGTAAGTACAGTCATAGGGTCCGGGACCCCTGACTTGCACATCATCATCATCATCATCATCATCATCATCAATTTATTTATACCCCGCCCTCCCCAGCCAGAGCTGGGCTCAGGACGGCTAACACCAATAAAATCACAGTAAAAATATAATAGGGGGAAAAGATGGGGGGAAACCAATTTAAAATACAGGTTAAAATGCCATTTAAAATGCAGCCTCATTTTAAAGTAGCTGATAAATCAAGACCATAAGGGGAGGGAAACATAAGGGTCAGACCGAGTCCAAACCAAAGGCCAGGCGGAACAGCTCTGTCTTGCAGGCCCTGCGGAAAGAAGTCAAGTCCCGCAGGGCCCTAGCCTCTTGTGACAGAGCGTTCCACCACATTGGGGCCAGTACTGAAAAGGCCCTGGCTCTAGTTGAAACCAATCTAACCTCCTTGAGCCTTAGGACCTCCAAAGCAGCGGCGTAGCGTGAGTTGTCAGCACCCGGGGCAACGCAAGTAATTTGCGCCCCCTAACCCGGGGCAAGGCACGTAATTTGCGCCCCCCCTAACCCCTAACCTGCGAGTTGCCGCTGGCGCTGCCGCCCAAACGACGCCGCTTGCCCGGAGGAGGAGGGGGGCAGAGAGGCGAGGAAAATGCAACGGCCCAGCAGCTGCAGCAGCAGTGGCGGAGGCGGGGCTGTGAAGAGGGGCTGCCTGGCGCGTCCTCCGCGGCGAGCGCTGAGAGCCGCTGCCTGCCGGGCGCCTTCAGCCCGGACTCGCGCACAGCTCGTCGGTTCCGCGAGACATGCGGCTCCGCTACAGCCTGCGCCCGAGGCTCTTCGGCGACTCCGGAGGCAGCGAGCGCGCCCCCCCCAGATGTTGCGCCCGGTGCGGCCGGCACCCCTGGCACCCCCCACGCTACGCCACTGCTCCAAAGTGTTGTTATTTGTGGACCTTAAGGTCCTCTGCGGGGCATACTAATAATAACCAAAGTCCCTGAATGACTGAGCGCTGAGTTTGCTCCCAGCTTAGAATCCAAACAGCAGGGTTTCCTAAACTTGGGTCTCCAGCTGTTTTTTGGACTACAACTCCCATCATCCCTAGCTAGTGGTTAGGGGTGATGAGAACTGTAGTCCAACGACAACAGAAAATCCAGGTTTGGAAAACGCTGCCCTGGAGCCATTCCACCCCAAGGCCCACCACTGCTCTTCAACCTTCGCAGCGCATCACCGTCTGAGGCCACTAGCTATGGGATTGTTTTTGTCCATAACAGAAGCTTGGAGTGACCCAGCTCATCTCCTAGGACAGCCTTCTTCAACCTTGGGTCCTCAGACGCTACAGCTTCCATCTTCCCTGACCATTGGGGATGATGGGAGTTGTAGTTCAACAGCACCTGGGGACCCAAGCTTGAAGAACTGTGTCTTAGCAGATAAAAAGAAGAGGTCCTATTGCTGTGCAGGATGAAGTATGCTGTGTGTAAATGTATTTATCACTCTTTCCAGCAGATGTCATTGCAAACATTAGGCATTCCACTTCTATCCCCCCCCCCCTTTAATGATCCTGATTTCCCCTCCAATGTGTGTGGGCAACAGGAAAAGCCTTGCATGTTTACCCCACACTTAGGGGAAGGACTCAGTGAGAGGGTGCATGCTTTGATGGTAGAACGTTCAAGTAACACCCTTGGCACTATGTATTAGTAGGTAATGGGAAAGACCTTTGCCTGATGCCCTGCTGATCACAGAAGAACAGGGACGGCACCAACAGATGTTGTTTGACTCCAACTCACATCAGTCCCTGACAATATGGCCAATGGTTAGGAATGATGGGAGCTGTGACCCCCAGATTCCCCAGCCCTGTTGTTCATGTGCATCTATCTGCCAGTGCATGTGGGGTTTGAGTTTTTCGCTTACAAATGCAAATGTTGTCTTTGAGTGCTTGGGATGATGCGCCAGAAGAGAGAATGTTCAGGGACTGGGTTAGTCCACTTGTTATAATAATAATAATTTATTTATACCCCGGCCATCTGGCGGGGTTTTCCCAGCCACTCTGGGCGGCTTCCAAAAAAATGTTAAAATACTGTAATACATCAAACATTAAAAGCTTCCCTAAACAGGGCTGCCTTCAGATGTCTTCTAAAAGTTTGGTAGTTATTTTTCTCTTTGACATCTGGTGGGAGGGCGTTCCACAATACAGGTGCCACTACCGAGAAGGCCCTCTGCCTGGTTCCCTGTAATTTGGCTTCTCGTAGCGAGGGAACCGCCAGAAGGCCCTCGGTACTGGACCTCAGTGTCCGGGCAGAACGACAGAGGTGGAGATGCTCCGTCAGGTATACTGGGCCAAGGCCATTTAAAGGTCAGCACCAACACTTTGAATTGTGCTCGGAAATGTACAGGGAGCCAGTGTAGGTCTTTCAGGACCAGTGTTATATGGTCTCGGCAGCCGCTCCCAGTCACCAGTCTAGCTGTCACATTCTGGATTAGTTGCAGTTTCCGGGTCACCTTCAAAGGTAGCCCCACATAGAGTGCATTGCAGTAGTCCAAGCGGGAGATATCTAGAGCATGCACCACTCTGGTAAGACAGTCTGCAGGCAGATAGGGTCTCAGCCTGCGTACCAGATGGAGCTGATAAACAGCTGCCTTGGACACAGCTGCCCTGTTATGGTCTGAAGCAACTGAAATCACCCAGCACAGGCAGGACTTTCCTGTTAGCCTGCATGCCCAATTTATTTTAGAACTAAGATATGGGTCAGCAGCTGGCAGACCCTAAACAAATCCCGGCCCCTGAAGGATGGCGTTTGGACTTCCCGGCTGCCTCTATTGGAGGCGAATGGGGCATATGGTTGAGTGCCATCTCCAGAAACAGAATTTGGCAGGATGCTGTTGGGGGAACCTGGAGCCTTTTGCCCATCTCAGAGTGGCTTTGCAGCTAAACTAGAGCTGACTGGGGTGATGGAAACCAATAAGCAAGGATCTCCACTTACCGAGAGGAGGACGTAGCAATCACCTTCGTAGAAGCTGCCATGAGCTTTCGGAGGCACCAACACCAGATCCATTTTCTGGGAAGGAGAAACACAGTACATGAAGCAACCCCCTGCCCCAATTTAGTGGCTTCAGTGACACAGCCTCCAAACATCAATGCCCCCAACCCTCTCTCAGGCATCCCATGGTGATGTAGACAATTTCCTTATTAAATACTTTCAATTTACACTTTCAATTCAAAACAAATGTTTAAAACTTTTTAAAAAAACGTTTCAGACTTATATGAATAAGTAAAGGTAAAGGGACCCCTGGCCATTCGGTCCAGTCGTGGCTGACTCTGGGGTTGCAGCGCTCATCTCGCTTTATTGGCTTCCAGGTCATGTGGCCAGCATGACTAAGCCGCTTCTGGCGAACCAGAGCAGCGCATGGAAACGCTGTTTACCTTCCCTCCAGAGTGGTACCTATTTATCTACTTGCACTTTGACGTGCTTTTGAACTGCTAGGTTGGCAGGGGCAGGGACTGAGGAACGGGAGCTCACCCCGTCACAGGGATTCGAACCGCCAACCTTCTGATCGGCAAATCCTAGGCTCTGTGGTTTAACCCACAGTGCTGCCCGCATCCCTTGTATGAATAAGTGCTTAAGTCTAAAAAATTGATTAACAGCAGCACCCGGCTCCCCAAAAAAATTGACCTTCCCTATCTCCATCCATTGCTGCTATGTTATACTACAGGGGTCAGCAACCTTTTTCAGCCATGGGCTGGTCCACCATTCCCTCAGACCATGTGGTGGGCCGGACTATTTTTTTTTTGGGGGGGGGGGGGAGAATGAACGAATTCCTATGCCCCACAAATAACCCAGAGATGCATTTTAAATTAAAGCACACATTCTACTCATGTAAAAACACGCTGATTCCCAGGCTGTCCACGGGCTGGATTGAGAAGGTGATAAGGCCGCATCCAGCCCATGGGCCTTAGGTTGCCTACACCTGTTAATACTCAGTGGTTGTTGGGGGAAAGAGGTGCTCCCATAAGTATCTCAGGCTTAAGTGATGTGAATTACAGGCAGAACTTGTGGAGTTCCCATAGTTTCAGTGTAATGTGCTCTAGACAAAATCCAAGCTCGACTAGCTGCAGTTTCTGAACTATCTTCAAGGGCAGCTCCGCATAATGCATGTTACAGCAGCCAATCAGTTGCCAGCACACGCAGGATAGAAATTAAGCAAACTGAAGCTTTCAGCAGCAGGTAAGTACAATTATAGGAGTCATCTCCACCTTTGGAATTTCAGAAAGATGGCCACCTTGCCTAGCTAGGTAAGAGTTACCTAGATGGCAGGTTCGGTAACCTTTTGCTTAGACCTGAGAAAATTTCATTGTCCCACCTCAATTCTCCAGATGATCAGTCCAGGTGTGTTGGTAACAGTCTTGAAGGCACTGGTCAGAGCCATGGTGGCTTTCAGTTTTTGGAATACTCAACAAAACCTGACAAATAAGAACAAACAGGTTAGCCTGTTACCAAGGGCAGAATATGAGGTGCAACTTTGCCACGAAGCTCAGTGAGTGATCTGGAGCCAGACTGAGGTTTTTTCCACAGAGTTGCTGTAAGGATAAAATGATGAGGGGGTGGAACACACCGTGTACCTGAAAGAACGCATCCTTCCCTATGGGCCCTCTCAGTTGCTAAAATTGACAGGGGGGGGATGCCTCTTGGTTGTCCCACGACCCTCAGAAGCCCAGGGGATGACCCAGAACAGAGCCTTCTCTGTGGCAGCCCCCTAAGTTGTGGGACTCCCTCTGCACCGAAGTGTGTCAGGCACCTTCTTGTGTTATGCAGCTTCTGGCAAATGCTGAAGATTAACTTTTTTATCCTAGCTTTTGACCCTTGAGATGTATGTTTTTAGGAACCTTCTTATTTCTGCGGTTTTAAGTTGCTTCTAATACTGTAACCCACCCTGGGACCTTAAGGTGAAGGGCAGGTAAATAACAACAACAACAATCATGTACTTTGACTTGCGCTCTTTGGAGGTGTTAAGTTGTGGGTGAACATATCAGACGACACAGCGATTCTTCAAACAACTCTTGTTTATTCAGAGGCCAGAACAGAACTGAGCTGAAGGGTTCAGTCAGCCTGCCTTATATAGAGCTCTAGTACAAAGTTACTGTAGCAACTTTCTAAAACTATCCAAGCACTGAACGTCACTTTCGATCCTTCATTTGCATAACTATCTACAGTAGCCCCCTGCTGGCCCAGGGTGAGAACTTCAGTACATAACAGGAGGAAAGGCAGTTCTTCCAACCCAACCTGGAGATGCTGAGAATCGAACCTTGGACCTTCTGCATGCAAACTGGATGCTCTGTCACTGAGCTATGGCCTTTCTGACATTTTCCTTCTCTCTTGGGCATGGAGGGAGCCTCCCAGTTGGCAGGGCTTATCGAAACAGAGACAGGCATGGTTGCTAGAGCACTGCCATTTCTTTGCCACAAAGCCACTTCCAAGCTGGAGAGGAGGTGGGGTTGGGGGCCCACACCCTCCCCACACGCGCGGGGGCTGGCTTACAGCCTCTGTGAGAATGAGGGAATCCTCGGGCGTGTCAGCTCCCTGCCTAGCCAATCGGCTGGACAGGGAGGCGTGGCCCGGGTTATTTATGCCCGGCGCGCCCGAGGACTGCCCTATCTTCGCCTCTCCAGCTGATCAACTTTGGTTGGTCGCCGTCGAGGGGCCTGGTACGAATTTTTCCACTTGGCGAATTGGCACCGGCCATTTGGTTTTTTCGCCTACCTCGTAGCAAACGTCACAACTTTCCCGGTATTGGCGGTTAGGCATTGGCAGGGGTATTGTTATGCAAATGAAGTGGGGGGAAGGAAGCGCCATCGCCTTCCCCAAGCAAAGGGTAGTCCGGTAAAGGATTCCGGGGGGGCGTTGCCCTCTCCGAAGCCTATGGAGGTGTGGGCCTAAGGCATGCCCCCGAGCGGTGACACCTGGGGGGGTCCTAGTTGACGTACTTCAGCAGGACTCCCCCGACTGGTGGTTAACCCTCACCGGTCTTCATGCAAATAGGCTGAAGCTGGTTAGTCGATAGGAACCAATGCCTAAGCCAATACCTCTCAATCCCTGTAATCAATAAAGTTGTGGCCTTTTACGCCCATTAACCTTAAATAAAGTGTCCTGTGTCTTTATTTCACAAGGGGGGAGGGGGACTTGCCACACAAGAATGGGGTCCACACCATGCACCGTGCCACGCCACATTTTTAAGCGACCTAATTTACGCCCCGATTTCCCCTTGCCCTGCCTTGCTCCACAGCCAGGACCAGCTTTTAATGCCTAGCGTTTGCCAGCACGGACTTCCAGATGTTGCTGGACTGCAACCCCCGTCATTCTTGACCACTGGCCAATGCTGCCTGGGGCTGATGGGAGCTGGAATCCTGCACCTGGAGCCCAGCAGGTCCCCAATCTCTGTCCTAGAAGACGGGAAGGAAGAGCAAGAGCGGTGCTGAGCGTGTCCCTACTTCCTTTCCCTTCCCTCGACTCCGAGTAATCACAGCCAACCCAGTTAAATGAGAGACAGAGAGCAGAGCTTCTCTGGCAAGGATCTCCTAGGCTGGATTGCATGCAATTTTGCCCCAGTAGTTAAAAGCCCCTGGATACACCCTGTTCTCTATCGGCACAAGCGAGCCTCACTGCACAGGTAGACGGAGCCTCTCTTCTCATCCTTACTGCTGGGGCTCAAGTCACACATATGGAGGACATGCAGATACTTACAAATCAACTGTGAGGCAGTAGATGCTCAGTGCTAGTTCCTCTTGAATGCGGCAGGGAGAGGCACACTCAAAAAGACCAGTAAAGCATTCTGGGAGATGCAAGGGCGGGCAGGATCAGAGCGGCTGAACCCGCAGCGGCAGACTACACCCTCCTCCCCCTTTTCCATAACCCCCAATTGCTCAGTCATTGAAAGCAGATGGTGGGATTTAACAAGAGGAGTAGACCAGTCCTACAGACTCTCGTTTGGGGCCTTGGAGGCATCCCAAAGGCTGGGATTGATTAGCCAGAAACATGCAGCGCTGATCCAGCTCAAGTTCCAGTGAAACAGGGCAGCCGTTTGGACTTTGCTCTGGAAAGAACTGTCCGGCTCTCTCCTCCTTTTGGCACAGAGGTCTGTGGTTCAGGCCTCCCCACCACCACCACTTCTGAAAGCTGAGGAATCTGCCTTTGCTTTGCATAAAAACTATAGGGGACCAACACAGATATAGTGGGTGGCTGCACTATAAACCTTTCACTCCCTGGGCGATGTCTGGAGCGATTCCTGTAGCGAAACACACATGGAAATTTTTGCATCAGAGTGGGAAATCCTCCATACTGCAGGGAAGTAGGAAATTCAGTCTCCTTGCTTCCTGTTTGTGGATAATTCCTACAGAATATTTGTGGGATTTGCCATTCTTGCATAACAACTAAAAAAAATATGTTCTGGTGCAGTCATCCCAGTAAACTCAACACAGTGTTACCGGAAAAATCCGAGGGCTCCCTTGGACAAAAACAAAGACACCAACCAGGATAACTTGGAGCAAAACAGCAGCCTGTAGGCTTGGCCTTTAATGAACCTTTGCAACAGGGTGCTCCCCTCACTTGCTGGAGAGAGGAAGGACCCAGAAAAATGGTGTGAAAGACCTTATAAAGACTTTTGAAATTGCCACCCTGTAGATCAAGACCACCCCCAGAAACATCATACATACATCACAGAAGGGGTGTAACTTAAGACCACCCCTCAGATACATACATACATCACATAAAGGAGGGGTTGAGGGAGGAGTTGTGGTGGTAACCTGAGTGTCCTGTCACCTGGCTGGTTCCTCCTTTCTCCCTCCCCATGAGTACTTTCCAGGTGACAGAGGGGAGTTTGCAGTTTCCTGCCCCCAGAGGGAAGAGCTAATTATTGTCCTTTGTTCCAGTCCGTGCTGAATCCACTCCCATATGCAAGTTCTTTGTGATCTTGATGGTCTTCTGTCTAGGACCACCAGGGTTGGCATAGCAACTGGGCAGGGCTCCTGTGTATGTGCTGGTATGCTCAAGGGATTATGGCTGCCCTGTATCAAACCTTCCCCATTTTGTAGTCCTTCCTTCATGGAGTAAAATAAAAGTGGAACAGTGCAATTCCGATGTATGGTTGATTTTCTATGAATTTATAACAGAAGCGTAGCGTATGTAGTGTGTGAGTGAGAGAGAGTGTGTGTGAAGTTTGTACAAACTGAATGATTGGGGGGGTTCCTGCTACAACAGAAATATAATTTCACGTCACATCAGAACTAACTCACGTGTTAATGTCTCAGTCCAGCAAAGGAACAGCTGCTACATTTGCGCTGGGATTTTCATTTTGGGCTCCATCAAGCTTTATGGATGCAATGGCTGGTGTAGGTGAAAATCTCCACTAACTGTGATTACCAACCACAGAGAAGGACTGCAGTCTAGGCGTCCTCTCCAACTGCAGCCTTATTTCCAGGCCAGGTTTGTCTAATACAGAACCACTCTGTAGCCTTGAACTATGCCAGCTATTCCTGGCAGTGTCAAGAGTAACCATCATAGTCAAGTTGTGACTCCAGGGATGATAGGATTCCATGTTTTTCATGATTTGCTGGTTCAGCCAGGTTATTGATTGCATTCATATAACATATACTGTATTGGCTTGAATATAAGCCTCACTTTTTTCCCCTCCAAATTTCAACCGTGTAAAGTTAAAGTGTGGCTTAAACTCACCTTACAAAAATTGGCTTTTACGGTATTGCTGCTGAAAAAGACATACGGTAAAATGGAACAGGTGTGAGTGCCGGCAGAATTTTAAGGGAGCGGCTTATATTTGGGTGCAGCTTATATTCGGGCCAATATGGTAATTCATATAACAGAGTTACATAATGACTCTACCTAGATATAGTTCATGCCAGGGGTGCCAACTTGAATAAAATATTGGGGGACAGGTAAGCCATGGGTCTCAAGGCACGGCATGCACACGCCATTTGCACGGCAATGCCCATCAACTTTGTGGGGGCCTGGCCCCCTCAAATATTTTATGGGGGGGAGGGTCGAAGACCATTCAGCCTAGGAGTTGGCTCCACTCCTGAAACTGTGTGAGATTCATATTCCTTCATGCATTGATATGCAGATTGTAATGCATGCGCTTACATTTCACAATGCAAAAGGGAGCGTTGAGGATACTTTGCATCCCGATGTCTCTAATTTGTTTAAAATTGTTTCCCCCTCAAAAGCAATCTTTAATCAATAGCACTGGTATTGTCAAAATACCAGTGTCAAAGGTCAGAGGTGGGTGGGGCCAGAGGCAAAATTCGGACGAGCAATGGCTGCAACAACATACAGTGGTATCTTGGTTTACGAACTTAATCCGTCCCAGAAGTCCGTTCTCAAACCAAAACTGTTCTTAAACAGAGGTACGCTTTCCCTAATGAGGCCTCCCGCCGCCAATGCCCTTCCACTGTTCGGATTCCGTTCTTAGACGGAGGTAAAGTTCTCAAACGGGGACACTATTTCCAGTTTTGCGGAGTTTGTAAACCGAATTGTACTTAAACTGGACTGTTCTTAAACCGAGGTACCACTGTACTACAAACTCACGCACCCTTCTTTCATCCCCCATCCAGGCAAGCAAAGAAGCATTACTGTATAGTCCAAAAGGTGAAGTGTTGTTAAAGGTATCTTACAGAGAGTATTTTAATAATAATAATAATAGGTAAGGGGACCCCTGACCATTAGGTCCAGTCATGGCTGACCCTGGGGTTGCGGCGCTCATCTCCCTTTATTGGCCGAGGGAGCCGGCATACAGCTTCCGGGTCATGTGGCCAGCATGACTAAGCCACTTCTGGTGAACCAGAGCAGCGCACGGAAACGCCATTTACCTTCCCACTGGAGCGGTACCTATTTATCTACTTGCACTTTGACGTGCTTTTGAACTGCTAGGTTGGCAGGAGCAGGGACTGAGCAACAGGAGCTCACCAAGGTCGCGGGATTCGAACCGCCGACCTTCTGATCGGCAAGTCCTAGGCTCTGTGGTTTAACTCACAGTGCCACCCGCATCCCTTAATAGTATAATAGGCAGCTAATCCAAGCGATTTCAGACTCACCCTTCTTTTTCAAAGTAAGTTTGTTGATACTGTTCTGCAGAAAAGTTTCGGAATGGTTTAAGAAGCCTTGGATATGGCATCTGGTAATCAGGGAACATGGATATCCATGGGGATGGGAGAGAGGAGGGGGGCATTTGTTGCCTCTCCCCCAGACATCCAGCTTTATTTCTTTTTTTATTTCTACCATCTGATATACACTGCAAAATGCAGTCAAAATTAATCTCATTTCTTTTTTGTTTGGTGGAATCTAGACACACATTAAAAAAATGCTGCGAAATGCTTTTTTTAAAAAGCCTTTTGGAAAATATATTGCATTTGCCATAAGCTCACCATCACCATCTAGTGTCAGATTTGCATAATGCACTTGAAATGCACCTAAAGCGTTATATTTGCAGCTGTATAGCTGAGTCCTTTGGGAGAAACTACCGTATTGGCCCGAATATAGGCCGCACCCGCAAATTAGCCACACCTTTAAAACTCAGCGGCTTGGGGGAGGCTTGGGAGCCACGGACGGGACGGGCGCCATTGCCCTACGCTCCCAGGCTGCTTCACTGGTGGCATAAGGTTGGAAATATAAGCAGCACTTTAACTTTTCACAATCGGAATGGGGGCGGGGGAGTGTGGCTTATATTCAGGCCAATACAGTAGGCAACTCCCCACTCCAGAAAAATTCCCTGCAGAGAACCATGTTGAAGTGCCCAGTGCTGTAGCTCCTAACCCTTCAGTGCGCTCACAGTAGCTCTTCCTTCCTTCCTATCGCTGTTGTTTAAATATTCTGCAGTCTGTAAAGTGTCCATACTGTAATCAGGATAAACATAGCGCAAAAGCAGAATTTGAGTTTCCTTGTCGTTGGAATATATGTGTGTTTTGTTTTGGGCCAGAACACAATCAGCCAGCCCTCATCCGAGAACATTCACTTTATTCCAAAATGCAGCAATCGTCTTGGCAGCTGTAATAGAACCACTAATTGACTTAACTTACAATCTGCTGCCTGTGATGTCACCTAATGGATGCCCAGAGTCACTGACTCATACCAGGTAGCCAGACCAGAACACAAAACAGGGGAGGCAAGCTTTGCCCAAGAAAAACGACTTCATTGCCAGGCTTCAGCCCTGGAATATGCGAAACGTGACTTTTGAGTATGTACAGAGCGCCTTTCGATTACCACCAAGGAACCGCAACCAGCTCACACCTGTCTTGTCTGGCAGACATGACCTGTATAAATAATTTTTTAAAAAACCCCCCAAAAACCCCTCTGCTCAGCTGGAAAGTTGTCTCATCTACCTGGCAGGGCTGTTGTGAGAAGATGAGTTCAGTCTCTGCCACCCTATGCTCCCTGGATGAAGGCCAAGATACAAATAAAATTCTCTTCAGCTCAGCCGTTTTCTTACGAGTCCAAATAAATTTCGGAAATCTGGGGTTGAAATCCCATGCGCAACTGGGAGTAACTTAGGGGTGCTTGCTTCTGAACGGATATACTGTAAGCTAAGCAGTTGTGTTCCAGAGTCCCTCTCATGTCTTTGACTTACTGCTAGCAGAATCTGATTTTTCTCCTGAGGCCCTTCCAGAAAATCTAGATCAATCAGGTCCTCTTGACAACCACCCCTTATTTCAAGCCGTGCTTGGACGGTCCTCCCTCCCTCCTCTTGGTTTGACCACCCATAAATCAAGCAGCACTCACCTGGGTCTCCTGCTGACTCCTCTGCGCTGCAAGGCCCAAGCTGTTCAGGCAGGAAGAAATGGGTTGCTCCAGCTCCGAGTAGCACCGTCAGTCCAGAGGAACGATCCAGGCTCCTTCGCTAAGATTTGCCTGCGTTTGCATCTTGCCTTTATATCAGCTGCCTGGGCCAATCAGTGCTGGCCTAGCCCAGCAGCATGGATTAGTTTAGGGAAAATATCTTTTATTTGTTTCTGACAAAAGGAGACTCCCAAGTCTGTTTTCTCTTCTCCGCATGCACTCCACCCATGTCCACTACACCCATTTCCCATTGATTTTTCTAAAGTGCAGCGCTGCATCAATAATGCAAAGAAATGGGGGCAGGAGATGGGGATCTAACCACATTAGAGTGCCTTGCTCGGAACCGAGGAGGAGAGGAATGCTGGGGGGAGAGGCAATGGCTTTGCCCTTCAGAGAGAAGGGTTGTCCGCCAGGGATAATCTCAATACTTCTGAGGTCTCCAGCAAATCTTTAAATGGTGCATTGGATATCAAGTGGGGTGGCGGCTTTGGGGCATCAAACGAGGTTCTCCAAGGCAAGGCTGCCCTCAGAGAGCGGGGCAGTCAGTCAAGGAAGACAAAAGGACCACTGGCAGGAAGAATTCCACATGTCCCACCTTGCTCTCAGGTGAAGGGCGGCTGTCTTGCCTGGGTCTACTCCGGCCCCCAAAATATAAAACCCGGAGCAGTCAAGCTTTGTGATCACCAACCAAGTCCTGCAGTTGGTTTTGCACATGGAGTTCATCGGTTGGTACCGTGTTTTTCGCTCCCTAAGACACACTTTTTTCCTCCTAAAAGGTAAGGGGAGGTGTCTGTGCGTCTTTTGGAGTAAATGTGTGGTCCATCGCTGGCTCCCCTTCTGGCCCCACCCCCTTGCCCAGGCCTCCATTGTTGAATGTTCTGCAGACGGAGGCTGTTTGTTTCCCAGTGACATGTGACTGGCTGATTAGATTACAGTGGTGCCTCGCAAGACGAAAAGAATCCATTCTGTGATTCTCTTCGTCTAGCGGTTTTTTCGTCTTGCGAAGCAAGCCCATTGACGGATTAGCGCTATTAGCGCTATTAGCGGCTTTTAGCTGCTTTTAGCGGCTTATCTGCTGATCGGATCAGCTGATAAGCGGCTTAGCAAAAGGGGGGGGAGGGAAAAAAAACCAGCAGGAACTCGCAAGACATTGTCGTCTTGCGAAGCAAGCCCATAGGAAATTCGTTTTGCGAAGCACCTCCAAAAGGGAAAACTCTTTCGTCTAGCGAGTTTTCCGTCTTGTGAGGCATTCGTCTTGCGGGGCACCACTGTATCTGTCTAGAAACTGTAGAAACGGCTCCCTTTCATTTCCTAAAGAAGCTAAGGAACTCTGAGTTGAGCCCCATGAACACAGGATTTTTTCCCTTTGCAAAATAAGCTCAACAACTTTGAGCTGATTGCTCCCAAAACGAGGCTTTCCCCCTTTCCTCCTCTAAAAACTAGATGCGTCTTATGGTCAGGTGCGTCCTTTGGAGCGAAAAATACGGTAAGCGAAAAATCAAGGGATGAAGTCGGGGGGAGAGCAAACCTAGATGAAGCTGCTAGATCCCGTTCCCATCAGTTATCCCTCCTCTGAATTCTAAAAATTAAAATGCTTTCTGCTTCTCTCCACACACCCCTTCACTTCCCCCCAGGGTAGTCTTATCCGTTTTTGGATTATAGCACTCAGTAACTTTTAACAAATGACTCAAATCCCTCCAGTGAAATGTAATTGTCCATAGCTCCCCACCCCCAACGCTGACTACCCTCTAGCTCTGATATGCTCCTGCATCACTTGACTTCTCATATTGTAAAGGGCGGCAAATGTGCAAATTCGCTTCCCAAGGACAAGAATTGCCTTGAGATGCTCCTAAGCTCCCTTTGTGGCTCCTAGGCTCTCACCTGTTATTCCAGTTGCCATGTGTGAACCAGCCTTGTCTGCAGCGCTTGCAGAGCTAGATTCTTTTCTGCAGCCGGGGGAAGGGAGTTTTACCTCCCGAAATTTTGCCGCCCAGCTTCAAAAGAATATTGCATTAGACCTCCAGAACCCACTCTGCTCAAAGACTTAGGAAAAAGAGGAGACACACACCTGCTCTCTTTTATTATTTCTTTAATTTGCAGTTAATACAAAGATTCCAAAAATAGAAAGAGATCGAAATGGCAGCAGTGCCGGCTTCAAGTTTTGGGATATCTTTTTTTTTTCAATTAAAACAAAATTTAAAAAAAGAAAAACCACCCAGCAAGTGAGGACACGTGACTAAGGCAACTGATGTTTTCATACTTCTATGAGGTGGGGACAGAAGGGGGAAGCCCTGCGCTCTGTTACTCAAAAGCCACCAGCTATGCATGTTTGAAAAGAAGGGATGCAGGGGGGTACAGCAAAAGACTGTGTGTGTGTGTTTGCTTTTGTAGGAGGCGTATGCAGGGCACCTTAAAAGGCACACCCCTGATTAAGCATTAGGCTGCCTCTTTGATGGGTTTGATCAAGGCACAATCCCAAAATTGGCAATTGGACTCAGGTTATCATCATGGCTATTAAACAGGCCAAGGAAGCCTGATGCAGAGTGAAAACGGGCATCAGCAAACTCCGCCCTTGAGTTAATTCACACAGCCAAGCTTGTTCCAGATGGGAGCCATCACTCGGCAGACTCTGTAGTTCCACATTACTTTCAACAAGCAAGCGTTCGCAGCTTGTTGAAACTGGGAGTGCTCGGTTTAATTTATCATGTGTCGGCCTCCTTAGCCAAAACCAGCTCCACACAGATCCCACCACGCTGTGACTGACAAAACTTCCACCCGTTTGCCCAATTCTTGAGTCCCGTGACTGGGACGGAGGAGAAATTCTGGAGCACATTTCATCAGCCGAGGTGGAGGAGTGTAGAAAATAGGAGTGCAACGTTTTCCCATCGAGTGAAGGGGTTTCGGAGCTGAGCTGAGCAAAGGGAAAGGCCGGGACAACAGCGGGCAGGTTGCGTGAGGAGGAGAGGGAGGGAAATGGAGGCGAGTTCTCCTCGGATGACACAAAGGGCAAAGACACAACTGCGAGGATAGCCTCAAACAGGAAGGAAAAACAAAGTGTTTTTGTTCTTTCTAGCACACATTAACTTCGCAGTGTTTAAAGCTCTCTCACTGTTGTGTGTGGTGGGGAAAACAGAATTACGAGGAGAAGAAACTCTTCCCTCCACGAAGCTAGGGACTTGTGTGTCACCTCCATCGCCCTCTCCACAGCCGCTGAGGCAAAGAGAGTAACGCCTCATAGTGGAAGCAAGGCCAGCAAGAGGAGGAAAGAGAAGTCGCAGGCTCGTCTCAAGCACCATTTGAAGCCTAGCACACACACACATACACACACAGAGGTCAAGGAGTAGCCAATTCAGCACACTTAAAAAACGGCAACGGAAATTCAAGAAGCACTTTGGCTAGGCTAAGAGCTGCCTGCTCACTCAGCCAACAAGAAGGATTGTAAAGCTTTGGTCCTGTTGAGCAGGGAGGAAGCCTTCCAGATGTTGTTGGGTCCCACCAGCCACTACGGACAACTGTCAGGGGCGATGAGAGTCCTAAGTCCAGCAACATCTGGATGGGCTACAGGTTCCTCACCCCTGGTTTTGCTGTTTAGCTTCCTGCCCCAGGTGGTGAGGTGACCCACGCTACCTGCCCCCCCCCTGCGTCCAAACCAAGGAGGCAGCACCAGAAAGAAACAAAAAGAATGGCCCCATCCTGCCCCCACCCCCCACAACGGCGAAGCATAGAGTCACTTGCAATGTATTGCTTATGGGAGCGGGAGGGAGAGAAGCAAGCTGGCTGAGCGGAAGATATTTGGTTGCCACCAATGGCAATTCGAAAGCACTTGTTCACAGCACGTTAAGAGACATGACTAGGAAAGGCAGCGTACCATATTGCTGGGGGGAGGCGCAGAAAGGGAGGGGCGGCGGCCGCTCCCAAGTAATATCGACATCTACGTTTGGTTTCTCGAGAGCTGGCGCCGCCGTGAAAATGCTGAGGGGAAGAAGAGTGTGGCAAAAAGGCCCAGCTGCTTCTCTGGGGCTCGTTTCCTAAGAAAGCCTGGTAGAAAAGAGAGGCGCTGTCTCTTCATACGCAGGCGCGCAGCGACGTTCCTCCTCGCTCTCCCAATGAACACGGCAAGGCAATGGAGCAGGCCGTCCCCTGCCCACCCCCAGCTTCTAACACGCTAGTCCATGATTCCCTGAGGCCACCCGAGGGGCCGGGCTTTTCAAGTTACGGCGATGGAGCCCAGAACGAGTCCTGAGTGGGGAAGGCACCCGCCCCCAGAAAGCCACCCGCGGGCAAAACGTCAGCACCCTCCTGTCCTTCAAAGCTAGCAATTCGCACTGAAGGAGGGTGGGAGAACTGACAGTGCTGAGGCAGGTTTATAGTAACCCTGTGACCTGGTCTGTGTCCCCCCCCACACACACACCCCACCCAAGAAGCAAAAATAGGCCAGAGCAAAGCAATATGGCAATCTCTGCAGCATCGGTCCTCAACCAATGTGGAGTTTGTGGGAAGGGGACGGCTGACTTAGCCTTAGTCCTTTTCTATGCTCGTGCCACTGTTTTGTTTTGTTTTAACGTTCGAGGGTTTCTGAAAGGGTTTCTTCCCCTCTGGGGCTGAACCCAAACCACAAGACACAGTATAAAAAGAAGTTAAAGGCTTCCCAAAAGCCAACAGGATAATTAGGGACCAAGACCCCTGAAACTGCGGGTTCACTACTGCTCTGAAGGGGAAACGCTGGAAAGGAATAGGAAAAAAGGAAAAAGTCCTCATTAAAAAATAAGACTTTCCCCCCCTCTCTCTAACCAGGTATCCAAGGTAAGGAAAGCCTCTCCTCTGAGGAATCCAGTGGCCTGAGCAGCTGAAGGAGAGGATCCCTCTGAAAGACACCTGGCTAGAACACCTGGCTAGAAGTATTGGGCAGTGCCCCGCCTTGCCTGGGAGATAAGGCGGCAAAACTGCTAGGCCCCATGGCTGTGCCCCACGTCCTGGGTGAGCAGCACTCTCAGGAGCATCTAAAAGGGAGCGAGGAGGCAGGTAGCTTTTTTAATAACAAAAGGAAAAGGGTCAGCCAAATCATTTGGCATTGCTTTAGAGGAGGAGAGGAGAGGGCAGGCAGGGGGAACCGGCAGCTTACACCGTACAAACCACACCCAGAACTAACCACCCTGCAGCGAATGGAGGAAGCCAAGCCCTGGAGAAATGGTGCGTCTTCACAATGCTCCCTGCATCCTCACAGTGCATAGATACGAGCGCTGTTGGGGATGGGGGCCTGGGGCGACCCTGCTTTTGGAGGAAAGGCCAGAGGCTCTGGGATCCCGCCAGAGCCTGGTTGGAAACTGCTCTGGCGCTGCCCGTTCAGGTTATTGCCTCCAAAGTGCTTGCATCTGCCTTGCGGTGGGGTTGCGGAGAACCATCCCCACGGCTCCCCCTTCCCCTCCAGGCCAGGACTGAAGGCACTGAGTGAAAATGTTCCTCTGTGGGCATAGGAAGGCCTTAGGGTGCCCTCAACTGGCCAAGGCTGGTGTAGACATCCTCCGCTTCGCTCAGCTCCTCAAAGATCGGGATCAGGTTTAGCAGCTCGGTGTCGGCCATGTCATCGAACCAGGACTGAACTGGCACCTACGGGGAAACCGAAAAGGGCAAGGAGAAGTCAGTCGGGAGCACTGCAGTGCATGTAGACAGGAAGCAGAGAACTAATGTTTTTTGGGAAATTGTAAGGAACCAGGAAGACCTGGGAGCAGAATTCAAACCCTGCAGTAATCACTTGGCTATTAATATGAAGCGTGGATACATCCCCTCAGAAGAGACAGATTTGCCCTCACATCAGGCACATATATATATTAAAAAAACCTCCATGTATTTAAAGGGCTTTGGAAAGCATTCGGGCGAATATTCAAAATACAGTGACAATACAAGACTTAGTTTTTAAACAGGGTGCACGAAAGGTAATCGTTGTAGACAAAACTAGTCACACTAATACTAACTGCTCACTCACTCCTACAATTATGGACACAGCTATGAATTGTCACCTGGGAAACCTTGTAGATGTTGGATGGGTTTGGAAGAATATTTCATGCGCTGGAGAACTTTTGGGGTTGAGTTTGCTGGAGTCGTGAGAAAAGGGAGGAAAAAAGAAGATTTGAAGGGGAAATGGTGTGGTACAGTCAGCCTCCCTGAGAATTTACCACTTCAGGGGTGTGTGTGTGTGTGTGTGTGTGTGTGAGAGAGAGAGAGAGAGAGAGAGAGAGAGAGAGAGAGAGAACATGTTTTGAATGGCCCTACCTAGCACACAAGTGTTGCAGTCAGCACCATCTTAAAAGGCAGGGGTGAGAAACAAAGGAGAATGCTTTATTTAAGAGAGCTTCTTTCACCTGGTGTCGATGTAACTATTATTATTTTCTTTCTAACTAAAACCAGATCAAAAGATTTTTATACCAGTCAACCAACCTACCTATCAAGAACTCCAGTCTTACACGTGATTTAAAGAGCCTTTGCTGCTTTCCTGCCAAGGTAAGTCAAAAGTCAACACCAGCTACTACTGACTAACCACTTATGGGGGACACACCCACCCACCCACCCCCCTCCTGAAGGCATGCTCACCGCATTCTCTGGATGGAAGATGTAGGAGGCAGGAGAATTGTCCAGGATCAAGGTTTTGCGCAGATCACGCCCCAAACGGCTGAGGTCCTTAACGTAACAGCCCTGGTGGAACACGCATGACTCTCGGAAGAGGCGGGCTCGGAAGACTCCACACTTGTCTAGCAGGTCAGTTACGGGGTCAGCATACTGAAGAGAGTGATAAGAGGAGCGTGTGAAGACGAGGGCTCAGCATAAGAAAGCAAGAAACCCGACATGGGGGAATCAGGAGAACATGCAGGGCTCTGCCCACTTCTGGCCAGATAGTGCAAACATGGAATCTGGAATCTGGTGTGGAATTTATTTATTTATTTATTAAGTTTCAAGTCCCTATGAATTTGGAGATCTCGGCGATGCTCAATGCAATTTCAGAAGCCAGCAAGGGGCTTAGCATAACTTCCAGAGGTCAGTTAGTGGTGGGGATTTGAATACTTTGCATGGTCCTTCATTCTTCCTCACAGTTAGGAGAAGCAAAAACAAACAACTACCGTATTTTTTGCACCATAACACTCACTTTTTTCCTCCTAAAAAGTAAGGGGAAATGTCTGCGTGTTATGGAGGGAATGCCTATGGGTGGCATGCCTACGGATTTTCCTCCTCTAAAAACTACGTGCGTGTTATGGTCGGGTGCATGTTATAGAGCGAAAAATACGGTACAGTGGTACCCCGCAAGACGAATGCCTCGCAAGACGGAAAACCCGCAAGACGAAAGGGTTTTCTGTTTTGGAGGCGCTTCGCAAGACGAATTTCCCTATGGGCTTGCATCGCAAGACAAAAGCCCATAGGGAAATGCTGGCGGTCGGGAGCAAAGACTTTCGCCCACAGCCGGCCTTCAGAAGAGGACCTCTTCTGAAGGCCGGTGGGGGGCAAAAGTCTTTGCTCCCCCCGCCTGCCTTCCCCCCCGCCTGCCCCGGGCGATCTTAAAATGCTGGCGGGCGGGAGCGAAGCGTTCGCTGCCGACCCCCAGCATTTTAAAATCTCCAAGGGACAGCAGAGAAGTCTCTGTCCCGGGGAGATTTTAAAATGCTGGGGGTCGGGAGCGAAGCGTTCGCTGCCGACCCCCAGCATTTTAAAATCTCCAAGGCACAGCAGAGAAGTCTCTGTCCCGGGGAGATTTTAAAATGCTGGGGGTCGGGAGCGTTCGCTGCCGACCCCCAGCATTTTAAAATCTCCCCCTGTCCCGGGGAGGTTTTAAAATGCTGTTCCGAGGGGGGGCGGGGACACCTGCCCCAGCCGCCCCACTTCGGAACGCTGTCCCGAAGCGGGGAGGGGGGGCGGGGACACCTGCCCCAGCCGCCCCACTTCGGAACGCTGTCCCGAAGCGGGGAGGGGGGGCGGGGACACCTGCCCCAGCCGCCCCACTTCGGAACGCTGTCCCGAAGCGGGGCGGGGGGCGGGGACACCTGCCCCAGCCGCCCCACTTCGGAACGCTGTTCCGAAGCGGGGCGGGGGGCGGGAACACCTTCTGAAGGCGGGCAGGGGGCGAAAGTCTTTGTCCCCCCTGCCTGCCTTCCCAGGGGCTTTTAAATCGCCCCGGACAGCGGAGAAGTCCTCCGCTGTCCGGGGCGATTTTAAAATGCCGCCCGCCAGCATTTTAAGATCGCCCCGGACAGCGGAGAACTTCTCCGCTGTCCCAGGGTTTTTTAAAATGCTGGGGGTGGGAAGAAAAGCCCTTGTCTCCCCCCCCCCAGCCTTCAGACTGTCCCCGGACCTGGTCTGAAGGCGGTTTCCCTAGGAACGCATCAATTGATTTTCAATGCATTCCTATGGGAAACCGTGCATCGCAAGACGAAAAAACCGCAAGACGAAGAGACTTGCGGAACGAATTAATTTCGTCTTGCGAGGCACCACTGTATATGCAAACCTGACGTTTTGCACAATTTATTCAAGTACCAATAGGCTAAGTGTTTCTTGCTGCAGCATTTGGGTTTTGAAAAATGCACACAGCTCTGAAGTTTCGGCAAATACTCCAAGTTTAGCCCAAGTCAAAGCTGCTCCCAAACCAGTCTTCTAGCAAGACAGAGAGAGCGAATCGTCTATATTCACCTCCAGTTTATCTTCTGAGTGATGCAGCACACCATTGCCACCCTTTCTGCCTTAACTTCTGCTGCCTTTGAAAGTATCAACCAATTCCCCCAGCCCATGTCTAGGCTAAACCCTCCTCCTCACCTTCGCCAAGCTGGCAGTGAAGAGCACACACTCAAACAGCTCCCCCATCCGCCTCAGGAACTCATCGACAAATGGCCTCTTCAGCACGTACACCTAGAAGTGAGCAGCAGGGGTGAGGAATGACACAGAGGAACTACTGGTTTTATTTATCTACAACCCACCTTACAGCTGGAGTGAACAAGCTACTGTGAAAGACCTGGATTCAGTGCTGCGTTGGCCAAAGCACATGACTGCAGGGAACATTTGTAGGGGAGAAGCGATGGGGGGGGGGAGAGGATTCTCCCTGCTCATTGCTTTTCTCCCATAACCTCCCCCTTACACCAGCCTGCTTCCTCCCTTCCCACTCCCACTTTGTGGAAAGGCAGAGTATCAATACAGTGGTGCCCCGCAAAACGAATGCCTCGCAAGACGGAAAACCCACTAGATGAAAGGGTTTTCCGTTCTGGAGGTGCTTCGCAAAACGAATTTCCTATGGGCTTGCTTCGCAAGACGAAAATGTCTTGCGAGTTCCTGCGGGGTTTTTTTCCTTTCCCCCCTTTTTCCCAAGCCGCTAAGCCGCTTAACAGCTGATCCGCTAAGCCGCTTATCAGCTGATCCGCTAAGCCGCTAAGCCGCTTATCAGCTGATCCGCTAAGCCGCTAAACCACTTATCAGCTGATCCGCTAAGCCCGCTAATAGTGCTAATCTGCAAATGGGCTTGCTTCGCAAGACGAAAAAACCGCAAGATGAAGAGACTCGCGGAACGGATTCTTTTCGTCTTGCGAGGCACCACTGTATAACAAACAGGATCCAGCCTCGTGAGCCAACTTTTGACAGGTAGGCAGGATGGCACTATTAGGATCACCAGCAGCGAATCCAAACAGCCACTTCATAGTCTGATGTATATTGGCTAAGAAAGAGACTTTCAAGAGGGGCTGAAAGAGAGTTAAGGCACTGGGGTCTGACTGAAGACGGAAACACATTTTTGGTCTCTGGTTCTGTGTTCAGGAGGTGCCCACCCTGAGAACTAGCTGCATGGGCAGTGTGCTCATTTCAGGGAGTGCGGCACAAACCCACAACTTCCCAGTGGCTTGCCATTTTAGTCCATTCAGTGTTAACCCTTTATCATTGAACAGGACATAAGCTCCACTCCTTTTTGTGTGACATGGCTATCATAAAAAAACACTGAGGCAAGTTAAAAGAATACCTCCCCTTTAGTGGTGTAATGTGAACAACGGGTTAAATTACTGTGTGCTTGGACTCATTTCTTGAGAAGCACACGTCTGGATGTTCTGAGATAAGGGTACCAGGTGCACTGGGTTACCATAGCAAAATCAGCTAGGTTGAGCGCATGAGTCATTTGCCCTCCCATTGCTTCAGGAAATATGAAGTGTGCGTAGAGATGGGTATAACAGTCTCTAGGGCATTGTTTTCATTATGCTGTCTTGTCTTGTCCATGCCCTGTCCTGTTTGCTGTCTGACTCTGAATCTGTGAGAGTCAGGGGAAGAGGCTGTGAGTTTCACACAGCAGCGTTAGCTAGCATGGTGATATAGTATTATTAGAATTCTCTGTACACATGCATCTTTACTTCAGAGGCCAGAAGAGTTGTCTATAGTAGACAGTGCTGTTTAGCTTTGTCTTGTGTCTGTAGATAATGAACACTTTGCTACTTTGAAATGTGTGGGAGAGGAGCTTTTTCCTTAACTGGGGACTCTGGAAGAAGCTGTCTTGCTGGTTGAGGTGTGGCAAACTACCAGCTGACTTCTTCAAGTCACCAGCATCCTTATTGATGGATAGGGAAACAACTGCCCTTTAGCATGCTTAAAGGTAAAGGGACCCCTGACCGTTAGGTCCAGTCGCAGACGACTCTGGGGTTGCGGCACTCATCTCGCTTTATTGGCTGAGGAAGCCGGCGTACAGCTTCCGGGTCATGTGGCCAGCATGACTAAGCCGCTTCTGGCGAACCAGAGCAGCGCACGGAAATGCACTTTACCTTCCCGCCGGAGTGGTACCTATTTATCTACTTGCACTTCGTGCTTTGGAACTGCTAGCTTGGCAAGAGCAGGGACCGAACAACGGGAGCTCACCCCGTTGCGGGGATTTGAACCGTCGACCTTCTGATCTGCAAGCCCTAGGCTCTGCAGTTTAACCCACAGCGCCACCCGCGTCCCCCTTAGCATGCTTAGACTAACCCTAATGCATTTTAAATGAATACAAGCTGCCACAGGCATTGTGGTGAGCGGAATACAGCAAAGAAGCACAAATGCTGCAAAGCACATCAAGATTCCTCAAGGATTCCCCACCAGTTTCCAGCTGGTCGCATTTCTCTCTCCCGGAGCTCTCGCTGCCACGCAGTCGATCCAAGCCATTCCTCCTTTAACATCTGCTGGAAGCAGCTACCTCCTGAAACAAGTAATCAAGAATAGGCCGTGTTGCCTGGTAACAGCCTATCCTGGATTACTTGAACCAGGCCGAAGCCTTCATAGAACAGTCTTCCTCCTCTTCTTTACAGCACCAAAACGGGAGGCGGTCTCCTTGGCTCATAAAATGAGATTGCCCCCTCCCTCTGCTGCCCCAGATGCCATTGAGAACCCAAAACTGTTGGCAAGGTGGGTGGGTGGGTAGGGGACTTTCCCCCCAGCGACAGCATCCTTACCTGGTGGGTTGTCCCCTCTATCTCAACAGGCACTATGAAGTCAGCATTGTTGATTGGCTGAGAAATGTTATAAAAGGTGAGTGTTAGTTTTTGGAAGGTAACACAACACAATTCTGCCCCACTTTATCCATACATCGCGCCAATCTCTGCACCTAAGGACACTATCTGATGGTCACTGGGTTTGGCTCGATTTACCAGTACTGAGCCATATGCTTTTAAAATGACAGTCATGTCCACTCAAACCAGTGGCAGGGAATCTCCGGTTTAATAATAATAATAATAATAATAATAATAATAATAATAATAATAATTCCCCGCCCATCTGGTGGCTCTGGGCAGCTTCCAACAAAATATTAAAATACAGTGGTCTGTTAAACATTAAAAGCTTCCCTAAACAGGGCTGCCTTCAGATGTCTGGATGAATGAAGCCCCTCCAAGTCTTTATATCTGGTCTTTTGAGACTTTGCCCAGGCCACATCCATCAATGCCAGGATGCGTGTGTGGAAAACTCAGAGATTTGCGTGGTTGGGGTGTATTCTAGCATACAAAGGCAGGAGTCACATCTGTTGCCCTGTCCACTTTTGCTTCTTCCATGTGGCCCCTGGAAGGCTGCCACAATGGAATGTGGCCCTGCCTGAAACAACAAGGCACCTAATAACAGAATCAAATGAATTGTCAGGGAATCAATCGCTGAGTCCTTCTAACTCCTGTTGCCTGTTCGGTCCCCTGATAGCTTCTTCAGAATTTGCTGATCAGAACCAGAGACGCAAATATTATAAATTTCTTCCAGTGGCAGAGTTTACGTGTAGGCGTGAAGTGGGAAGGGTTCAAAGCCACCTTCCCAGGGCAGAAATGGAAACCGCCGTGAATAAATAGGCTTCCTTCTCCATTCCCAGGAATAACAGCATTGTGTGTCTGGTATGCAGTAGTAACTGGTTGTAGACACAGAACTAATTTATTAAAATAATGGGAGAACCAAGGAGATTCTTCAAAGAATGCACCACCATGCAAGTGGACCTCATTGACTTAACCTTGCTCTCTTTCCCCCTTGCAGCCTCCTGCAGAGACATCAAAATCAGCTCCAGAAGATTCCACAACCATCTGGAGCAGAATCTGAAGGAATCTGAAGGCTGGGCTGTGTGGGTGGCTCTGAGGGGGGAGAAGGGGAAGGGGAAGTCCCATTGAATGAGCAGAAGTTCATTCTGTTGATGTACAGGCTGCACTGGATACAACCCTCTGGGTTTAGAAAACTTCTAACCAGGAAAACAATAAAAAAAATTCCTTCCAGTAGCACCTTAAAGACCAACTAAGTTAGTTCTTGGTATGAGCTTTCGTGTGCATGCACACTTCTAGCTATCTGCCAATCTCCCATTCCCACCACCCTTCTGAGTAATACCCCTCCCCACCTTCTCATTATATAGAAGGATCTGGCAACTTCTGTTTCAGTGTATCTGAAGAAGTGTGCATGCACACGAAAGCTCATACCAAGAACTAACTTAGTTGGTCTTTAAGGTGCTACTGGAAGGAATTTTTTTATTTTGACTATGGCAGACCAACACGGCTACCTATCTGTAACAGGAAAACAATGAAGTTGAGGTCCTTTTGTTTAACTCCCAAAGCCCCAGTCCTATCCTTCACACTGATATTCCATAAGGCCCTCATCCCTTCATATGCCTTTGCAGCTAGTCCTCTCCTGCACTGTCAGCAATGGAGAACGTGTGGTCCTCCAGGTGTTGCCGGACTACAACTCCCATCAGCCCCAACTAGATGGCCAGTGATGATTAGACTTGTAGTCCAGCAACGTCTGGTGGGCCAAGGATGCCTTCTGCCTCGACCCCTCCCCCCCCTTCTCAGAAAAGGAGGAGTATCCTTAGAACGTCACCTTGAAGGAGCTGTGCACTAAGGTCTCATCCAGATCAATCACCACACAGATTCGGCCCTGGTCTTGCAGAGTCACCTCAGGGAGAAGGCACGTCCCAGGAATCTAGAAGAAGAGAGGGAACTTAGCCACCATTGGCATGGTGAATCATGTTGCTGGTGGTATATTTAACAAGAAGAAGAAGAAGAAGAGTTTGGATTTGATATCCCGCTTTATCACTACCCGAAGGAGACTCAAAGCGGCTAACATTCTCCTGTCCCTTCCTCCCCCACAACAAACACTCTGGGAGGTGAGTGGAGCTGAGAGACTTCAAAGAAGTGTGACTGGCCCAAGGTCACCCAGCAGCTGCATGTGGAGGAGCGGAGAGGCGAACCCGGTTCACCAGATTACGAGTCTACCGCTCTTAACCACTACACCACACTGGCTTCAAAGCACTGGGGAAGCCCAATATGAAGTCCTTCAAAACTGACTTAGGAAACTTTTCCCATCTTGTGTTTAGAGAATAGCACAGGCAATGCCAGCAAGGAGTAGAAACCCTATGCAAAAACTTTCAAATGGCCTAAGGCTCTGGTCCTCATGACTCTTTCCACGTTTTTGCTAGAAATCTCAGTTTTTATGTTTTAAAGGAAGATTTTAAGACTATAGAGCGACTGGCAACCTCTGGTAAGAAAGTTTAGAGTTTGAAACGGCACAGATCAGAATAAAGGGAAGTGTTATTTGGGTGGGTGGGTGTGTATGTGTGCTTTGCATCGCTTTGTAGGTTGACCAGCAGCAACAGAGAATAAGGCTTCTGTGACTCTTCAACCATTGCACAGAAGAAAGGGATTTGAGAATTATTTGCTCTTCCATACAACCATTAAACGTACAAGAGGCCTGTGCACGAGAGCATTTGATCAGTTATGACCCCAAATGAAGGAACCGGTTATCGTCAAAAGTCACTTGAGCTAATGGCCATCGCTAGACCTCGTGGCATGACATTCTTGAAGCTTTCCTGATAATGTGTGTGTGTGCTTCAGGTGGGGGGAGAATATGGGCTAGCATTTTTATTTCACTGACATGATGTCAACACTGCAAAAAACTTGCATGCATAACAAAGCACCAATCCTAGGATGAACACCTTCCTGGAAGCAGCCCCAGTTGACATATTTAACAATCTCTGTGGTCCTAATATTTCTTTCCAGACTAGCCACAACCAGTTTAAGACCCACCAGCCTACATATGAAAAGGTGGGGTGAGTTGGTGTGGTCCCAACTTTGCACTCCCCTAACTTTGCAAATTTTAACAACAACAAAAATCTCAATACCGTGGTATCTTGGTTCTCAAACGCTTTGGTACTCAAACAACTTGGAACCCAAACACTGCAAACCCAGAGGTAAGTGTTCCGGTTTGTGAATTTTTTTCAGAAGCCAAACGTGCTCCATTTTGAGCATTATGCTTCCAATTTGAGTGCCACTCTTCCGTTTTGAGTGTTACGCTGACGTCTGTCAGTTTTTGCTTTTTATTTTGCGTTTTTGTGGCTTTTTTGTTTTGTTTTGTTTTTGTGATTGTGTAGAACCCAGTTCAGCTACTGATTGATTGGTAGTGTGACTGTAGTACATTGTTTAATGCTTTCATTTTATGGATCAATGGTCTCGTTAGATAGTAAATTCACGTTAAATTGCTGTTTTAGGGGCTGTTTTTAAAAGTCTGGAACGGATTAATCCATTTTGCATTACTCTCTATGGGAAAGTGCGCCTTGGTTTTGGAACGCTTTGGTTTTGGAATGGACTTCCGGAACGGATTAAGTTTGAGAACCAAGGTACCACTGTACTAACTCCTCTTTTGTTCTAACTCAGGTAAAAAGTCCTTGTTCTGCAGCTTCATCACTACAATTTTGTGCCAGGAGGCATTTTTATAGAAATTGGTCCTACGCCAGGTGGGGACCCTGTTGCTCCCCACATCTTGCTGGACTCAGGCTACCTTAGCCAACATGGCAAATGGTCAAGAATAATGAGAGGTGCGCCCGACAACATCTGGAGAGCCACATGTTCCCTATTTCTGCAGTACATCAGCACTGCAGAGGCTAGCTCTTGCTTCGAACAGACCTTTCTTGAAAGGGAAGGATGATTTTTCAAAAACGAACCCCACTGCAAAAGGAGTTGAGCACCTCAGAAATGCATGCACCAGGTTGAGCCCAATGAAAGCCAACCATGTTCCAAATTCAAAGATTGAATAAATAAAAATAGCCAACAGGTGGCTAGGGATCCCATTCCCTTCCAAAAGCCTACCATGCCGGTAGGGCAGGCATAGGCAAACTTCGGCCCTCCAGATGTTTGGGACTACAATTCCCATCATCCTTGACCACTGGACCTGTTAGCTAGGGATGATGGGAATTGTAGTCCCAAACATCTGGAGGGCCGGAGTTTGCCTTTGCCTACGATAGGGCAAGCAATATTCTACACAATGGTGCATTCTTATTTTCGTTTGCCCTTGGAAGTTATTGGTATGATGAGGGAAACTGTCTAGACTGCATGGCAAGATTGTCGTGCCTGAGGCTCTTTCCATGTGGAGGCACCCACCAGAGGGAACTACTTATAGCAATCTCCACCTGGCTGACGTTGGAGAGGCACCTGCCCCGAGAGAGACATTACAGTGAGGAGGCAGCAGTAGTTTGCATTCAGAAGCACTCTGTCTGTTTGTGAAAACTGCGCTGCAATATGGCCTGATGCACGCCTCAGCTTAGGCTGCTTCTGCACCGCTGGTGAGCAGGGAATGCTGTCGCTGGGCTGCAACCTTTTTCCGATTGCAGGTTCATGGCCATTAGCCCCTTCACACAGGAAGAGAGCTGTCAAGAAGAGTTGCAGGCCATCTTTCTCCCAGATGCGCTAGTCTGGTACGTGTAGAAGTCCCCGCCCATTGCGAAACATTCAACCATGTGAAAGCTTCTCTTGCTGCCCCCATAAGAAGTCTGGTTCTTTGTATGAATGAGGTCTGCAACCGATACCTCTCTCGATAGCAGTGGGGCAAGAAGAGAAATTTGCTTAGTAAGTGAAGGTCTCTTTTCTCGCACGCTCACAAACACAAATACCCACATGCACATGTGCACACACATATGTAGGCAGGACTGTGTGTACATTGGGCGCCCATCATTATGCCATGCAGAAGTGGAATTTGGTATCTAGAGCATCATTTGGCATATTTCGTACGCTGCCTGGAGGCATGTATGTGGAAGGCACTTTTAAAAACCACTCTGTTTTTCTCTTTCTCTCCTTCTTTCACTCAAGAGCATTTCTGGCCCTTGTTACTGTGGAGATTATCTAGCCTGGAACAATCAAAATTAAGTTAAAATAAAGGTAAAGGGACCCCTGACCATTAGGTCCAGTCGTGACCGACTCGGGTTGCGGTACTCATCTCGCTTTATTGGCCATGGGAGCCGGCATACAGCTTCCGGGTCATGTGGCCAGCAGGACCAAGCCGCTTCTGGCGAATCAGAGCAGCACACGAACACGCCGTTTACCTTCTGGCCGGAGTGGTACCTATGTATCTACTTGCACTTTGACGTGCTTTCAAACTGCTAGGTTGGCAGGAGCAGGGACTGAGCAACGGGAGCTCACCCCGTAGCAGGGATTCGAACTGCTGACCTTCTGATAGGCAAGTCCTAGGCTCTGTGGTTTAACCCACAGTGCCACCCACATCCCTAAGGAGCACTAAGGAGCTGGCAAAAAACCCCAGCTTGGACATGGAGCTTCTAAAGCATAGATCTTTGCCTGGGAAGAGCAGGGCAAAAGGTTGGTGTGGAGTATGAAAAGCAGAACCTTTAGAGATCAGGGTGTGGGGCTTTGATTATAACTCCTCGTCCACTTCCCATGCCTAGCAAGAAAAGATATGTAATGCAACCAAATGATGAGCAGATTTGCTTGCAATTTATTCTGATGTCAGAATCAAAACGCAAGCTCATCTCAGTGGAGAATGTTTTTTTGCACTCTTGCGCACAAGGGTAAACACAGTCCTGGCTAAAGAGGAGATGCAGATCTCCCTTGGCTTTGGAACAAAGACATACCTGGTAAAACTGGTATTGAAGACACTGCAACAGATCAGACTAAAAGGGGAGGGGAAAGAGGAAAGCAGAGATGTAGGTATCATGAAAAAGGCAAGGCTGTGTAATACTACTATCAGGGATCTCAGAAAGCCTCTGAATTTACCCACTAAGTTTTTAAGGAGCAGAATCCTAAAGGCTGCATTTTCTACCTAGAATGAAAGAGTGGTGGTAATGGACGAGTAGGTTCAGGTTGACACAGGTGATCCTACAAGCCTCAAAAGCTTGGGCTGTGATGGAGGCTGGTGGAGGCTCAAGTCTTCAAAGAAAAGATTTATTGACTGACAACACTGTGGGAGTCCTGCTAACTGACACAGAAGGAAGCCTCAGCTCCTTAACTCTAAAGTGTGTGGGGGACAGGCTGAAGAAATTCAGTGCTGAGAAGATGAGCACTCTATATATGTGATCAGCAGTAGTTTTCTTTACCAAATATAAAAAGGGTAAAGGGACCCCTGACCGTTAGGTCCAGTCGTGACCGACTCTGGGGTTGCGGCACTCATCTCGTTTTATTGGCCGAGGGAGCCGGCGTACAGCTTCCGGGTCATATGGCCAGCAGGACCAAGCCGCTTCTGGCGAACCAGAGTAGCACACGGAAACGCCATTTACCTTCCCACCGGAGCGGTACCTATTTATCTACTTGCACTCTGACGTGCTTTCGAACGGCTAGGTTGGCAGGAGCAGGGACGGAGCAATGGGAGCTCACCCCGTCACGGGGCTCAAACCACCGACCTTCAGATCGGCAAGTCCTAGGCTCTGTGGTTTAACCCACACCACCACCCGCGTCCCTTTTACCATATATAGCTTCATATATATTTCTTTTTTAAAAGCGAAGGAGGATATCTATAGATAGGGTGGCGGCAACAATGCGGTCAAATGCATATGTTTTGAGGAGGGATGGGGCTATGAGACCAGCAGCATCTACAGTGGTACCTTGGTTTTCAAACGCTGCGATACTCAAACACCTTGGTTCCCAAACATCAAATACCCGTAAGTAAGTGTTCCGGTTTTCAAATGTTTTTCGGAAGCCAAACATCTGATGCAGCTGTCAGTTATTGTTTCCAGGGCACCTGCACCAATCAGAAGCTGCGCCTTGGTTTTCGAACATTTCAAAAGTCAAACGGACTTCCGGAATGGATTAAGTTTGGCACTTTTGTTTTTGCTATTTATTTCGCGTTTTTGTTTTTGAGGCTTTTTTGGTTAATTTGTTTTTGTGACTGCATGGAACCCATTTCAACTACTGATTGATTGATTGATTGTGTGATTGCAGAAATGGATAAAAGCCCCCCCTCCAAACAATGACTATCATCAGTGCAGGTAAGAATTTTTTTTTTAAAAAAAATTTTATCATGTACAATACTGTCTTATTTATTTTATAGTACAGTATATTGATTATTGCTTTCAATTTATGGATCAATGGTCTTGTTAGATAGTAAAATTCATGTTAAATTGCTGCTTTAGGGGTTGTTTTTAAAAGTCTGGAACGGATTAATCCGCTTTGCATTACTTTCTATGGGAAAGTGCGCCTTGGTTTTGGAACGCTTTGGTTTTGGAACAGACTTCCGAAATGGATTACGTTTGAGAACCAAGGTACCACTGTACAAGAGTTTTCCTCCCCTGGATAGAAAATAGGCTGAAGCCCACTTATATGTCTTCCCACAGAGACTAGCCATGGCTCCCATGATTGGGAGAGAGCCAGTCAGATGTAAACAGAAGCTAACAAAGATATCTTGTGAACTCTGGTCAGCCGGGAGTTTAAAAAGTTAAAAATGCTGGTGAGAGGAAGTGTCAAGCGAGAGAGATCATTTACACAGAGACAGGGACAATTTCAGGATTTGGGTAGCTGGAGAACTAGGACAGAGTTGATATCCTAATGGGGCACACCCTAAACCTGGAAAGCTAGAATACAGAAAGCAACTAGAGAAAAGAAGCTCAGATACTACTAGCACTGCCTGTTATACTCTCTGGGTGTAATTCAGTGATCGCTGCGTCAGCCTCCACTCACCTTGGCAATGGTGCTGGTCTCCTCCTTGTGTGGGCCATGATCGCCACCAAAGCCCGACTGCCCGACATTCTGTGCGCGAAGGCAACAGAAGAAAGCCTTGAAGATGTTCCGGCCGCGAGGCTTCTTCGGGGAGGATTTGGACACCAAGACTGAGAAGGGAATGACAAAAAGAACTTTGTTAGATCTCACGGCACTTGTCCAGGAGCAGGCAAATCTTCATCCAGGGTAAGGGTTTGTGAATTAGGTCTCAGGAAGGTTGAAGCATGGGGCTGGCCCGTGAAGGAGGCAAGCTTCTTCGCTGGAACATTTTTTGATTGGCCCAAAAAAGTGACATGCAAGTTCTCCAAACCAGTGCAGGACAGAAAGGTCCGTGCTGCTTTCAGTAAGGTAAAGGGACCCCTGACCATTAGGTCCAGTCGTGGCCGACTCTGGGGTTGCAGCTCTCGTCTCCCTTTATTGGCCGAGGGAGCCGGCGTACAGCTTCCAGGTCATGTGGCCAGCATGACTAAGCCGCTTCTGGCAAACCAGAGCAGTGCAAGGAAATGCCGTTTACCTTCCCGCCGGAGTGGTATCTATTTATCTACTTGCACTTTGACGTGCTTTCAAACTGCTAGGTTGGCAGGAGCAGGGACCGAGCAACGGGAGCTCACCCCGTCATGGGGATTTGAACCGCCGACCTTCTGATCGGATGGGGGTGCGTCCTATGGGGCGAATGCAGGCTTTTGCTGAAGCTTGGAGAGCGAGAGGGGTCGGTGCGCCGGGCAGACATCCGCAGCGTGGGGAGCCTTGCAGGAATTCCCCGCAGGGCTCCCCACGCTGCGGATAGCAGCCTGCCGCCCAGCGCGAGGGGCGCCCTGAAGCAGAGCGCCCCCCGCGCCCGGCAGACATCCGCAGTGTGGGGAGCCTTGCAGGAGTTCCCTGCAAGGCTCCCCACGCTGCGGATAGCAGCCTGCCGCCCGGCGGGCGGGGTGCCCTGATGCAGACCGCCCCTCGCGCCGGACAGACATGGGCCAGCCCCACAAGCTCGGGGGACAGCAGGGAGGCGCGGCGCCGCCAACCCGCTGTTCCTCGACCTGGTTCAGTTTCCCTGACCTGCTTTGGGGGGGGGGAATAAAGGGAAATTTTTTTTCCTTTATTTCCCCCCCAAAAAACTAGGTGCGTTCTATGGAACGGAGCGTCCTATGGGACGAAAAATACGGTACTTTATTCTGGTTTTGCTAGCCATGGACAGGGATATTAATGCCCTGCTTTACCATGAGGCTGCAGGTTATACCTGAGGAGGCCTGGCTCAGCACGACACCTGTCACAGGTAATATAAAGTACCACAGGGACAAAAGGTTGTAGGACTGAGGAGGATGTTTGCTGTGGCACAGAGTCCAAGAGAAGTTGCTGAAATGGGAGGTGAAGGAGGAGGAAGAGGAAACAGTGAAAATATCAGCACAGATGGACCCAAATCCAAGAGTTGTGCAAAGCATCAAGGAAATTGGTTCTAAACAACCCCATCAGCTCAGTCCGGACAGTGAGATCCAGCTCCAAAGGCCTTCTGGCAGTTCCCTCACTGCAAGAAGTAACATTACAGGGAACCAGGCAGAAGGTCTTGTCGGTGGTGGCACCTGCCCTGTAGAACACCTTCCCACCAGATGTCAAGGAAATAAACTATCTGACTTTTAGAAGACATCTCAACAAATGTAGATATAAAAATAGTACCGTATTTTTCGCACCATAGGACGCACCGGACAATGGGACGCACTTTGTTTTAGAGGGGGGAGAACAAGAAAAAAAAATTCTCCCCCTCTCTGCCCAGCGCCCCTTCAGTGAAGCGGCAGGAGACGCTGCACAGAGAGGGGGAGAACTTTCCCCCTCTTGTTTTCCCGCTCTAAAACAAGGTGCCGTTTAAGGTGTGTTCAGGCGGCTACCTTGGAAGCCTGGAGAGCGAGAGGGGTCGGTGTGCACTGACCCTTCTCACTCTCCAGGCTTCAGGTTCCTTCCGACCTGCTCTTTGGGGCTGGCAGGGGGAAGCCCACCACCAGCCCCAAAGAGCAGGTCAGGGAGCAGCAGAAAGGCGCAGCGGAGAGGCTCCTGCCATAGCCGCGCGTCACCTCCCCAGCCGGGAGAGGGTCGCGGGGGGCTGCTTTAGCCTCGCGCGTGCTCTCCCAGCTGGGGAGGTGACTCTGTGGTTTAGCCTAGCCATCACAGCTCATAGCCATGATTGCTCTGATCAACTCCTGCCCGGAAACCACTGTCCCCACTGTGGAAGGACGTGTGGATCCAGAATTGGCCTCCACAGTCACATACGGACTCATTGTTAAAACCGTGTTTATGGAAGACAATCTTACTCGGCTACGAGTGATTGCCAAAGAAGAAGAAGAAGAAGAAGCCCTAGATTTGGTAAAGAGGTGAGATTTTTTAAAAAATTAAAATAAGGTGTTGAAAAAGCACTTCATCAGCAAGTTACCTTTGTTCAACTTTTATCTCCCTAGTGGCTTATCCTCCTAGTGGTGCAGCACTAAAACTGCTGGCACATTTTCAAAGCTAAGCAGGGTCCAGCCTGGTTTCAAATTGGATGGGAGACTGATTTGTTGAGATTTGTGCATTGCAGGGGGTTGGGCTAGACGACCCTTGAGGTCCCTTCCAATTCTACAATAGTAAGATTTCTTAGAAAAGACAAACGAACACCAAGGCTACCCTGACATTGACAAGATCAAACCATCGCTAAACATCAGTAAAATGTATAGACAGTTTGTGTATTTGTAAGGCACCAGCTCACTCAAAGCAAGATAAAGGCACCTTTCTCTCCAGTCTACTGGGGGCAGTTTGCTGGAAGAAGGAGCTACCTGCCTGTTAACTGCTGTGCTTTAGCACAAGACTACAGAAAGGATGGATAGATCATGGCAGTGCAGCTACCCAGTCTGTAGATTAGGTGACATAAAGTGGCCAAAAGGATTCAATCTGGTGCTATAACGATGAGTAACAAGTCTGGCCAGAGCTGCCCTTGGATGTCACCTTCTCTGTTTGCTTCAGGCCATGTCCCCTGACCCTAAACCGTTAATTAAGGTTGTAGGAACCCCAGTCTGGGAACAATTTGGAATTATGCATATAGCAGTGAAGACCTTGATGCCTTTCCAACAGGTAGCTAGCTTTTCTCAATGTCTAGTTTAGTTTCTGAGACTTTGATCAGCCTCAGCTTGGAGTTCTGCAACCATACAGAGATTTGTGGTTGTTTTTTTTTAATGAGTCAACAGTGTGATGCAGCAGCGAAAAAAGGTAGTGCTATTCTAGAAGTATAATAATAATAATTTATTATTTGTACCCCGCCCATCTGGCTGGGTTTCCCCAGCCACTCTGGGCGGCTTCCAACAAAGATTAAGAATAGTGTCCAGATCAAGGGAAGTACTAGTACACTCTATTCTGCCTTGGTCAGACCACACCTGGAATACAGTGCCCAATTCCGGGCACCACAATTTAAGGATGTTGACAAGCTGGAAAGTGCGCAGAGGAGGGCAAACAAGTTGATCAAGGAAACCAAGCCTTAGAAGGAAAGGTTGAGGGAGCTGGGTATGTTTATCATGGAAAAGAGAAGATATGATAGCCATCTTCAAATACCTAAAGGGCTGTCACACTGAAGATCATAGAATCATAGAATCCTAGAGTTGGAAGAGACCACAAGGGCCATCGAGTCCAACCCCCTGCCAAGCAGGAAACACCATCAGAGCACTCCTGACATATGGTTGTCAAGCCTCTGCTTAAAGACCTCCAAAGTAGGAGACTCCACCACACTCCCAGGCAGCAAATTCCACTGTCAAACAGCTCTTACTGTCAGGAAGTTCTTCCTAATGTTTAGGTGGAATCTTCTTTCTTGTAGTTTGGATCCATTGCTCCGTGTCCGCTTCTCTGGAGCAGCAGAAAACAACCTTTCTCCCTCCTCTATGTGACATCCTTTTATATATTTGAACATGGCTATCATATCACCCCTTAACCTCCTCTTCTCCAGGCTAAACATGCCCAGCTCCCTTAGCCGTTCCTCATAAGGCATCGTTTCCAGGCCTTTGACTATTTTGGTTGCCCTCCTCTGGACACGTTCCAGTTTGTCAGTGTCCTTCTTGAACTGTGGTGCCCAGAACTGGACACAGTACTCCAGGTGAGGTCTGACCAGAGCAGAATACAGTGGCACTATTCCTTCCCTTGATCTAGATGCTATACTCCTATTGATGCAGCCCAGAATTGCATTGGCTTTTTTAGCTGCTGCGTCACACTGTTGGAGCAAGCTTGTTTTCTCCTGCTCTGGAGGATAGGACTCAAAGCAATGGATTCAAGTTACAAGAAAGGAGATTCTGATTTAACATCAGGAAGAACTTTCTGGCTGTAAGGGCTGTTCAACCATGGAACAGACTCCCTTGGAAGGTGGTAGAGGTTTTTAAGCCGAGGTTGGATGGTCATCTATCATGGATGCTTTAGCTGAGAATCTTGCATTGCAGGGGGATGGACTAGATGACTCTCTGGGTTCCTTCCATCTCTACAATGCTATGATTTCCAGAAAACCATACAGTTGTACCTTGGTTCACGAACACCTTGGTGCTTGTACGTTTTGGCTCCCGAACGGCGCAAACCTGGAAGTGAGTGTTCCGGATTGCGAACGTTTTTTGGAAGCTGAACGTCTGACGTGGCTTCCGATTTAGTGGAGGAAGCTCTGCAGCCAATTGGAAGCCGTGCCTTGGTTTTTGAACGTTTTCAGAAGTAAAACAGACTTCCGGAACGGATTACGTTCGAGAACCAAGGTACGGCTGTATTTTCCAAATTCTGCATACAAACACATAAACTAGCCCCATGGATAGTACCATGATGTACCCTCCCTCCACCAGCAAATCCATCATCCATAAACATGCCTAATCTTCCCCGCCCCCTGTATTATTAAAATGCATTCCACAAGTCGGTCGTGTGGGGGGCTGCACCTCCTGTAAGTTAGCATGAAACCATCAGCGCATAGAAATGAAGAACGAGGAACTCTTGTGTCTGTGAGGCTAAGGAGTCACCAGCAGGTGGCACTGCATGCCCACAAACTATACCCACCATTCTACCGTGTTACTACTACTAGGTTCCCCCACCACTAGGAACTATGAGCTTGATTATATATACATATAGCATATAACACACTAACGAGCACACCTCTTGGATTGGGGAGGCGGGGAATTGCCAAGAAACGGGGTGCGCATATTTGACATGCATTTGGGGCACAGCCACTGCGGACAGAACACCCAGATAGGATAAACAACAAAGAGGAGGCAGGAAGCTGTAAGGTCTCCATGGGGAGGAAGCTGGAGAATTTCAAAGGAGCCAGCAAGCAGCCCACCCACCCAGGGAACAGAGTTTCCTCAGCCTTCACAGCAGGCCTTGGCACATGCTACCTTTCTCTCCCCCCCCCAAAAAAAGCATTCACTCTAAAGGAATTTCGCCATCTGTCCACAACGTTAGACTACAGCACTTGATTTAAAAAGAGGGGAAACGGGCATTCCTCAAGAGCTTGTTGGGAGGGGATCCTAGATTCAAAGACTGGTAATGGTGGGCAAGCTTCCAGCATTTTAAATAAAACCAAGGCAGTGAGACAAAAACAGTTTGCAGAAGAAGAGTTTGGATTTGATATCCCGCTTTATCACTACCCGAAGGAGTCTCAAAGCAGCTAACATTCTCCTTTCCCTTCCTCCCCCACAACAAACACTCTGTGAGGTGAGTGGGGCTGAGAGACTTCAGAGAAGTGTGACTAGCCCAAGGTCACCCAGCAGCTGCATGTGGAGGAGCGGAGAAGCGAACCCGGTTCACCAGATTACGAGTCCACTGCTCTTAACCACTAGAGTGCGTTCTAGGGCATATTGTCAGTTCACCCAGGGGCTGATGGTGAAACCCAAATAGGCCTGGGCTCACAGAACCGTCCCACCGAACGTACAACACAAGACAACAAACCAACCTCAGCGAAACCCATATACCACAGACTGACAACTCCGCAACAACCACCACAGCCAAATGAAGCATATGGAAATCACTTCGAATTGACGGACTGGTGACCCCCCTCCTTTTCTCCTCTCCCCTCAAGCCCTTGATATTGCCAGCACCACCACTATCTCCCCTACTCCACCCCTCCATAGAGACTCCCCCAATCCCATCCCCACCCCAATACTCAGAAGACAACAATTCACCCTCTCCACTACCCCCTCCTCAATCATCCCAGCAACCCACAATCTCAGCCCCCCACCTCAAGGACCCTACCGGCAGCACAAAAAGAACCACCACACAAACAAAAATAGACACCCACACACCCGCCAACCTTTCGGTCTCTTCCTTCATCACACAAAGGCAACAAACGAAATCAGTAGGTAAAAGAAAAGGAAAACGAAGAAAGAAACCCATACAAACTAAAACAATACCCCCAACCTCAATAAAACAATCAACAAACAGGCTAAAATCTGACACACAACCAGCACAACGGTTGCGCCAGAGCGTGCCAATACCCATATCCCTACCCTAACACGCCAACAAACCAATAATGTTATTAACAACACTGACAACATTGCTTATAAACCTTATACCCAAACACAGGTGTCACAAAGGCATTTAACACCATTTCAATGACCGTTCCCTATCGCAAACGACAGAGAGGACAGCCTGTTCTTAAACAAGGCCCTCCATGCCAGCTGAGACCCAGTACCAACTGGTTGGAAGCAGACAGTCCACATTTTCCCAAACAAACACCTATATAACTACATATAGGTTACTTTCTGTAATCTACCCGCCCCCATTCTTTAACCCAAATCTAATTCTAACCCCCTTCTTCCCCCACCCATCACACTTTATGCCAGTGCAACAAAACAGGTTTGATAGACAATATAAGATGAGAGACACAGGACAGTCCAGACGGGTTGGCAGGGTTATCTACTCCTATAGAGTAGACAAGCAGAATGGCTAGCTTAAAAACAATTGGACTAAACGTGAGGGGGTGAGGAAACCCTATCAAAAGAAAATGCATCGCCTCGGATGTAAGCACCATGAAACCACACATTGCCTTCCTACAAGAAATACACAATCCACCCAAAAGAAGCAAACTCCTGAGCGATCTCGGCTTCAGTCAACAATGGGTTGCACCTGGCCTAGGAAAGACCTGCGTAGTAGCCATATTACTCAGTAGAGACCTGAACTTCAAAGCCACGACAGTCCTAAAAGACAAAAGAGGCAGATTCATTTTCGCTAAAGGGACACGAGATGGCAAAACTAAACTGACAATTGGCTCCACATTTGCCCCAAACTCGAAACAACTAGAGTTCATCCGGAAAACACTAAACAAATTCCTCTCCTTCTCCGATAGGGAAGCAATCTTGGGAGGTGACCTCAACCTAAATATGAGAGGCATCTCACTGAAAGACATCCACCCTGCAACCCCATGGGCAACCTTCTTCCAAAGGAAACCCCAAACAATTAGGGACTCTTACAAAATGCTAAAAAAAAGAAGAGATCTCTATGGCATATGGGGCGAAGAAAACCCGGGAGATACCAGCCACACATTCCAGTCTGGGCACTACGGCACAGTGTCCAGATTAGATAGCATTCTGCTCACACAAGGTCTGATTCCCTTGGTTGACTCAACCAATAGGTAGCATTAAGATCACAGACCATGCCCCAGTAGGAGCTACACTTAAAATAGGAGAAGAAACACGAACTACCCCATCATGGTCCTTCAGTCTCATCCTAACCACAAACAAACTAATTACAGTGGTGCCTCGCAAGACGAAAAGAATCCGTTCTGTGATTCTCTTCGTCTAGCATTTTTTTCGTCTTGCGAAGCAAGCCCATTGACGGATTAGCGGATTAGCGCTATTAGCGGCTTTTAGTGGCTTATCTGCTGATCGGATCAGCTGATAAGCGGCTTAGTGGCTTAGAAAAAGGGGGGGAAGGGGAAAAAACCAGCAGGAACTCGCAAGACATTGTCGTCTTGCGAAGCAAGCCCATAGGAAATTCGTTTTGCGAAACACCTCCAAAACGGAAAACTCTTTCGTCTAGCGAGTTTTCCGTCTTGCGAGACATTCGTCTTGCGGGACACCACTGTAGAGAAAGTCTCACAAAAATTCTCCAGAACTACTTCAACGCATCCTCAAAAATTAGCAAAATAGGACAAGACATCGCGGCCCTCTCATCACAATACAAACAAACAGGAGCTAAAGGACACCTTAAACAAAAAGGAGGTAACTAGATTCCCTAGAAATCAACCAAACAATGTTCAATATTATATACTCAAAGCAATGCTTCTATGAGTATGGAGGGGGAAACTCCAGACTATTAGCAAACAGGTGTAGGAAAACATCACTCAAAACAAGAATACACAGCACCACCAAAAAAAGACGGCAACGTAACATTCGCCCCCAAAGAAAACCTCAGAATTTGCGGAATTTTACTCCAACCTATACACTTTCCACAACCCACCTGAGGAGGAAATCAGAAATGTCCTAGCAGGACAGACCATGCCAACCTTAACTGATGAGGAACAGGAATTCATGGACAGTCCTATCACCCTGGAGGAAATAGATACGGTCCTCAAAAACCTGAAACCACACAAAGCCCCAGGCTTTACAGCAGAATTCTACAAGAAATTCCAATAACCCTTAATGCCTTACATGACTTGGCTATTTAACGACATCATAAAAGGGGGCCCCATTCCTAAAACCTGGACCACCTCCAAAATACTCTCTATCCCCAAACCACTCAAAGGCAGCCTCAAAGTAGAATCATACTACCCAATCTCATTAATAAACCAAGACTACAAGATATTCACATCAATTTTGGCTAACCAACTAAAATATTTCCTACACAAATTAATAGCCCCAGACCAGATGGGCTTCATCCATGGTCGCAATATTAACAGGCCCCATAAGGAAACTACTGAATCTTATCGAACACAGCAAGGCAACTAAAACTCCCACTGACAATTGTGTCCCTAGACAGTCTCAAAGCTTTTGTTTGCCTAGAATGGAAATACCGTATTTTTCGCCCTATAGGACGCACTTTTTCCCCTCCAAAAATGAAGGGGAAATGTGTGTGCGTCCTATGGGGCGAATGCAGGCTTTTCCTGAAGCCTGGAGAGCGAGAGGGGTCAGTGCGTCCTATAGGGACCGGTGCGTCCTATAGGGCGAAAAATACGGTACCTATTAGCAGTGCAAACTAACAAGAAATTTGGTCCCAACTTCTAACAAACTCTCAAACAAATCTACTCCCAATTTTCAGGAAAAAGCAGGACTAACTGTATAGACTCTAATCCCATAGCAATCCAAAGAGGCAACAAACAAGGATGCCCACTGTCTCCCTTATTCACCTTGGCTCTGGAACCTCTAGCAACCCAAATCCGAGCAGCCACAGACATCAAGGGAGTGGAAATAAAAGGCAGAACCTATAAAGAAGGGCTCTTTGCAGATGACCTGGTGGTCACAACACCAAACCCCATAAACACAGCAACTACCCTAACCAAAAAACTCAACACATTTGCGATGGTATTGGGCCTACAAGTAAAGACAACAACAAGAATCTGCTGACAGCATAAGAATCAATATGGCTAACCTGACCCAAAAATCCACCCTCTCTCACACAACAATAAATCTCACTACAGCCAACCAAAGACAACTAACCACACCTTAGGCTACCCCAACTTCTCTCACCACCAAGGAAATATAACAAGCAAATAGACAGAGAACCCACACAAGTGACGCTGACACAAAACCCCACACATTCACTAAGCGGAAGAATAGAAGAATTGCCACCCCACCCAACCTTCCCCTCTTTCCCCCTATTTTCTTCCCAACCTAATACAGTTGTGCCTTGGTTGATGAACACCTTGCGACTCGAACTTCTTGGCTCCTGATCGCCGCAAACCCGGAAGTGAGTGTTGCGGTTTGCGAACATTCTTTGGAACCCAAACGTCTGACGCGGCTTCCAATTGGCTGCAGAAGCTTCCTGCAGCCAATCAGAAGCCACACCTTGGTTTCTGAACGTTTTGGAAGTCAAACAGACTTCTGGAACAGATTCCTTTCGACTTCCAAGGTATGACTGTACTGCATGCAACACTAATGTCTCACAACAAACGAAACTGATCTGTAGAAAACACAACCTGAAAAAAGAGACAGTGCACGTATTTTTGTAAACTAAAACTTTAACAAAAAACATTTTTTTAAAAAAAGAAAAATGTGGTTTGAAAGCCCCTATGCACATAACAGGGGTAGAGCTTGGTAATATGGCACCTGAGCGAGGACAAAATTTGGTGTGTCCCCCACCGCAAATATTTCTTGTTTTCACAATAATTCCTTTCGGTACAACTGCTTTTTATGGAGCTTCTCAGTAGGTAATAGGTAAAGGACCCCGGACGGTTACGGCCTGTAGAATTTGATTATGGGGTGTGGTGCTCATCTCTGCTTTCAGGCCGAGGGAGCCGGTGTTTGTCTGCAGACAGCTTTTTCTGGGTAATGTGGCTCGCGTGACTAAACCGCTTCTGGTGCAACAGGACATCGTGATGAGCGCCAGAGCACACAGAAATGCCATTTACCATTTTCAGTAAGATAAAGGGACCCCTGGCCATGAGGTCCAGTCGTGGCCGACTCTGGCGTTGCGGCGCTCATCTCGCTTTATTGGCCAAGGGAGCCGGTGTACAGCTTCCACGTCATGTGACCAGCATGACTAAGTTGCTTCTGGCGAACCAAAGCAGCGCACGGAAACGCGGTTTACCTTCCCACTGGAGCGGTACCTATTTATCTACTTTCACTTTGACGTGCTTTCGAACTGCTAGGTTGGCAGGAGCTGGGACCAGGCAACGGGAGCTCACCCTGTTGCGGGGATTTGAACCGCTAACCTTCTGATCGGCAAGCCCTAGGCTCTGTGGTTTAACCCACAGCGCCACCCACGTATAAATATATGTATTGCGAGGGGACCTCCTGCACCGCACTAAAGCCAGCTCTGCATACACAGCCCCAAAAAGATGATTTCATGACGCTACTTACAAACAAGAAGACTGTTTCTTTGCATTTCATTTCTCTCTGAACTTACTTCTCTATGTTCCCCATCCCATCTCACTCCACATTATGATTATCTATTTGCCAGTTCAGGGTTACACGCCATGATCTGGTGAAAACTCGAACCAGGGGTAGCCAACATGGCAGCCTCCAGATGGTTTTGGACTCTTAGCTCCTATGAACCCAGGGATAAAGGGAGTTGTGGTCCATTAACACCTGGATGGCTGCAGGTTAGCAACCCTTAGCTTGTGCCATACATAATAAATCTGTTTGTCTTTAAGGCGCTCCGAGAACAGAAATGGATTGGGTGTGTGCACGAGAGAGAGAGAGAGAGCTTTCTGTATTGTCATCTGTGCTTCGTTCTGCCTGCAATGAAAGCCCCAAGCAAAATGCTTTGGTTTGCCTCCTGCAAATAACGCTGAATGGCCATGAAAGTGAAAGGACATAAAGGAGCTTATAGAGCAGCTCACACATCAACAGGGTCCAGCGCCTATTGACATTTGTAAATCTGAAAGGCAAGGGAGACAGGACAGGTTCCCTGTTCTGCCACGGACTCCTCTGTGTGTCAGAACAGGCTGAGTTGCATGAATAGGAGTTTCACAGAAAAATGGCCAAGAGAATATGAACTCCTTATCCTCTAGGACAGTGGTAGGCAACCTAAGGCCTGGGGGCCGGATGCGGCTCAGTCGCCTTCTCAATCCGGCCCGCAGGCAGTCTGGGAATCAGCATGTTTTTACAAATGAGTACAGTGGTGCCTCGCAAGACGAAATTAATCCGTTCTGCGAGTCTCTTCGTCTAGCGGTTTTTTCGTCTTGCGAAGCAACCCTATTAGCGGCTTAGCGGATTAGCGCTATTAGCGGTTTAGCGGCTATTAAAGGCTTAGCGGATTAGCGGCTAAAAGGCTATTAGCGGCTTAGAAAAAGGGGGGAAGCGGGGGGAAATCGGAACACTCGCAAGACGTTTTCGTCTTGCAAAGCAAGCCCATAGGGAAAATCGTCTTGCGAAGCAGCTCAAAAATGGAAAACCCTTTCGTCTAGCGGGTTTTCCGTCTTGCGAGGCATTCGTCTTGAGGGGCACCACTGCACAATGTGTCCTTTTATTTAAAATGCATCTCTGGGTTATTTGTGGGGCATAGGAATTCGTTCATTTTTATTTCAAAATATAGTCCGGCCCACCACATGGTCTGAGGGGCGGTGGACCGGCCCCCTGCTGAAAAAGGTTGCTGACCCCTGGGCTAGGAGGAGGCCGTGAGGGTGTGCGCATGGGTGCTGGGAGAGGAATATCATCTCACTCCCTGTTTCTGCTCAGCTTTCTCCTTTCTTTCTTCAAACAGGGAATTCCATGCAGGTGAGTGGGTGGGCATCAAGGAAGCGTCTCTGTCTCAGGAGCTGCGGGCATGGCAGGGCGTGCATGGCAGGGCGATACCGTGTTTCTGTTTACAGGAATGGGCAAGGGTGGTGCAGGATGGCAGTAAGATCAGGGCCGTGCAGGTGCAAAAGCAGCAGCACCAGACTGGCTCCGCCGACGCACTCACACAGCCCCAACCTCTTCGCCCTCCACTTTCTGCAGCACCCTAACAGAAGGGTGGTGGCGCAACACTGCCCCACCAGTCCACTTGGTTTCCATGCTAGCTGTGGAGTAAGGAAAACCCCTTCCTCTGTGACCAGTTTGGAAACTGGCACACCAGTGGAGAAGGAATGGAGAGCTGTGCTCCATCCCAGCCAACCCTACTTGACAGAAGGCACGGTGGTTGTTTTTTCTAGCTCTGCACGTCCGCGCTGGTTGTGGAGCAAGGGCAAATTCTGCAGAGTAAACTTCAATGCACTCATTAACACTCATTTACTATTAATGGGTCGCCCCCACATTATAGGAATTTATTAGATGCCTTTATCATAAGCCTAACAGCCTTTCTGGTGCCAAATATTGGGGTCAGAAAACAAGAGAGTTAATTTAACAAAGTTTGCATACTGCTTAACTGTAAAAAAAACCCTAAGCAGTTTATGAAGAATAACCATGGTTTACCTGCAAACCATGGTTTATAAACTATGCCAAAACGTTACTCCTCTTAGCAATCAACTGTTTTCAGAAAAGGCGCCATCTACCTGCCCACCCAACACAAATAGAAGCTAATAATTATATTTCACATTCGTATCATGTGTTTTTTTAAAAGAAGTGCTTCACACACATTCTCAAAAGATTAATTCCAAGGTAAGCCAGTACGAATATTCCCAGATCGCAGTTCCAAAGCTAAAGGGGAAAAACCAGCTTGCCCAACAGCTACCTACCAAATTAATGGAAGGAATTCGATTTAAACCATGGGTCCTGCTCAACAGTTGCCAGAGCCCTGTCACATTCCAGAACGATGGAGAAATGCAATAGGTGGAGCCAAGCAAGCAAAAGTATAGAAGCTTCCCAAAGCGTTTTGAAATAGATTCTTCTGCAGGAAACAGTACAGCAGCTTCAAAAGGGACACAAATTTGCATTCTCTTCCAGCACTCCATTTGAGTGAAACTTGGAAGCCGAGTCCTTCCTGAAATGGAGTGGGGGAAAGGAATGCAAAAACACTGGCTTAGCCAGTTGCATTTCTCTGTGCTGTTGCTATGCCCCCCCCCCCCCGAATTGCTTGCAGTGACAGGAACAAATCCATCTGAAAGGGGCCTAAAATGCTGCATTAGAAATCATTAATTCAGCAGTGGGGATAGTTTGCATTTTTTTAAAAAAATGAATTATGACCCTACTCTTCCCCCTCCCACCCAACCCAGCTCCCTGGGTAGATCTGCAGAAATTGGGATTATTCTTTTCCCTAATTATCTGCTGCTCAGGAATTGAGATTTGCAAACCATTAACAAGCAGCATTAAGGAGCAAGGGGTTGCAATGCAGAAAGAAGCCCCCCCCCCCCCCGGCCAGGCCCTAATGGCTGCATCCTGGCTGCACAACGCAGCTTCTGCATTTGCTTGGGCCAATCCCAGGACCCCAATCTGCTTCTGCCGTATGAGCTTTGGAGTGTGTGCCCACACACGGACAGGTTTTGTCAGAACAAATCATCCGTGTAAACTTGACGGAAGACAATTCTTTAAGCTGGGTCTATCCAGGAACGCAAGCCGCGACTCACAGGGGACCTGACTTTCGAGCGAGTTCTGGGGATGGCCTGTTCCAGTGAAATACTTCCGTGTGCTTTCATCCGCATGAAGCATCCTACCAAGTGATCTCACATGGAGGGAAGATGCCGCCCTGGAAATGGTCCCAAGAATGGCAGGTGCATGGCAGCGAAGAGACGGAGCTGTGAATCAGCAAGCTCATGTACTTTAAGCCTCACCTCTGCCATGAACAAAACAAAATTAAAAAATTCCTTCCAGTAGCACCTTAAAGGTAAAGGTACCCCTGACCGTTAGGTCCAGTAGCGGACGACTCTGGGGTTGTGCGCTCATCTCGCTCTATAGGCTGAGGGAGCTGGTGTTCGTCTGCAGACAGTTTTTGCGGGTCATGTGGCCAGCATGACTAAGCCGCTTCTGGTGAACAAGAGCAGCGCACGGAAACGCCATTTACCTTCCTGCCGAAGCGGTACCTATTTATCTACTTGCACTTTGTGCTTTTGAACTGCTAGGTTGGCAGGAGCAGGGACTGAGCAACAGGAGCTCACCCCATCGCGGGGATTCGAACCGCCAACCTTCCAATCAGCAAGCCCTAGGCTCTGTGTTTAGACCACAGTGCCACCTGCGTCCCACCTGGATGCACACTTTACGAAAGCTCATACCAATAACAAACTTAGTTGGTCTCTAAGGTGCTACTGGAAGGAATTGTTTTGTTTTGTTTCGACCACGGCAGACTAACACGGCTGCCTACCTGTAACTAACTCTGCCATGAACACAGATTTATACACACAGAGGTAGAACAGACCAAACCACTTCAGGTCGTTTGTAGGTCAGAGGTTGTCAACACGGTGCCCTGGGCACACGTGCCCGCAGAGGTCTTCCTTGATGCTCCAAAGGACCCCTCCTCCATAGAAATTAGGCTTGGAAGAAAAATTCTACTAGAGATAGTATAGGCTTCAATGTGTGCTTGGTTGAGGGGTGTTTGCAGGGTGGGGTGGGGAGTCCACAACAGTTTTTCCAATGTGCCCCTGGGTCTAAACAAGTTGGCAACCTCTGAGAGAGATGGTCACAGTTTTGATTGTTTCCCCAGCATAAAATAACTCTGTGCAAATAGAAAACAACATGGTAGGCATGAAAGGACTGAGCTTGCACTTTTCTCCCTGGCTTGTTAGTTTTCTACCAGCAGGGAGGTGGGTGGAAACACAGCCCAAAGTGTTTTTTCCCACTTGCAGCCTGAACATGGCACAGTCCATTCTGCACCTTGGCATTACATCCCTGCCTAATTCTGCTACATTGATAAGGTAAAAGGTAAAGGGACCCCTGACCATTAGGTCCAGTCATAGCTGACTCTGGGGTTGCGGCGCTCATCTCGCTTTATTGGCCGAGGGAGCAGGCGTATATCTTCCGGGTCATGTGGCCAGCACGACTAAGCCGCTTCTGGCGAAATCAGAGCCACTCACAAAAATGCCATTTACCTTCCCACCGGAGTGGTACCTATTTATCTACTTGCACTTTGACGTGCTTTCGAACTGCTAGGTTGGCAGGAGCAGGGACTGAGCAACGGGAGCTCAACCCGTCACGGGGAGTCGAACTGCCGATCTTCTGATCGGCAAGTCCTAGGCTCTGTGGTTTAACCCACAGCGCCACCCGCGTCCCGCTACATTGATAAACCCAGCCTTAAATCCGCGGCCTTAGGCAAACCATGTAATCACCCTCTTTTCTAGTCTGACATAGGTGAAATGCTTTGGGGGGTCTCAAGGGCTAGCTCAGCTGTGGGGAAGCTGAAACCCTCCAAATGTTGCTGAACTAGAACTCCCATCAGCCCCAGGAAGTATGCTCAATGGCCAGGGATGATGGGAGTTGCATTCAGCAGCATCTGAATAGCCACAGATTCACACACCTGGGCTAGACAAATGCTTTCTTCCTCAGCATGGTGCGCACTCAATGTTTTAGACGATAGCTCCCATCATTCCTGACCATTGGGTAGGCAGGCTGGGGCTGATGGGAATCATAGTTCAAAAGAACAGGGAAGCGGCAGGTTGGCAAAACCTGTGCTATGTGTATAATAATAGTAACACGTCATTTTCCCAGTTTCTTCTCTACCATAACGAGCACTAGAAACTTGCCCTCTCTTCAAAAAATTAAAGCTGAGATTTGAGAAAGCAACAACGAATTGGAAAGTCAATCACTTGAGCTGGCTCAATATTGTGAGCTCTGACTGGCAACAGATATTCAAGGTCTCAGAAGGAAAGTTACGCTGGTCCTCAAATTCCCTAACTAGAGATGCCAAAATGGTGCGTTATTATATTGTGCAAGGCTCCTTACCGCTGAGTTTGGAAAATCCTCCCCAGCCATAATCTTACTCTTATGCTCTTAAAACCAGGATATTGCAGGCAGCTGGACTACATGATCCTCAGGGTCCATCCCATCTCTTTGACTCCCTGCCTTTGCCCCAGCTTTACAGTGCCATTGTGCAACATCGAGGCACGTAGGTACACACACAAACACAAAAGTGGCAGCAGCAACTGGACCTTATGCCGGCCATTTAAGGACAAGGGCTGTCCCTCCAGCTCTGGGTTTTGTTAATGACAAACTTTTAGTTTGCTCCGTTGAGAATCCAAAGATCCTTGCGTTGGAGAGAAGGGGCCTGGGGGCAGCAGAAAGAGGAGACGTGAGATTGTGGGGTGGGAGGTGTCTGCAGAAACAAAAGCCTAGAGCAGGGGTCTGCAACCTTTAAGACAAAAAGAGCCACTTGGACCCGTTTCCGAAGAAAAAACAACAACTGGGAGCATTTAAAACAAATATATCTCCGGAGCCACGATCTGAGAGCGGGCGGGAAGGTGACGTCGGGACGGTGCGTGACTAATGCACGCACCACCCCCATGCGACGTCACAGCCAGTACAGCGCCCGCCACAGTGGGGAGTGTCGGGGAGCACAATGCGCCTCCTCCCCTCGCTAGTATCCGCTCCGGAGCCGCGGCAAAGGTGTAAAAGAGCCACATGCGGCTCCAGAGCCGCGGGTTGCTGACCCCTGGCCTAGAGTGTGATGAGGAAGAGGAAAAGGCAGTAGGTAGAACCATGACCCACCTATTGGTCAGTTATCACTGGCCTACCAAATACCTGCTAGTTGGCTGAGATGTTTGCAAAGAATTGAAATGAACTTTGCTGATTCCTGATCATTTAGTTCAAAGATTGGGGGGGGGTGCAGATCCACACACACAGAATTAACACCAAATGGGAAAGCTGATTTTGTGGCACCCAAGATCTGCAGTGCCAGCTTAAGCTCATCCTGATCCTGAATCTATGGAGATGGCGGTGTCCTGTTGTCAGGACGGCTTGGGTGACACATGGCCACCCAGGATAAGGAAGGAAAGATGTGATCTAGCTGCTCACTTATTCCTTTTTCCGCATTTTGTTTCCCTGTGTTTTTGCTGCTGTCATCTTGTCCATCTGCAATTATACTTCTTGTAACCAATGGGTAACCAGTGGGGGTGGCTTTTTTAAAAAATATTTTTTTAAATGTTTAGTGATACTCCGTTAGCATTTTGTAATGCTATGTGTGAAATTGGATTCCTCTTATTAATTTGCTCTTAGGTATCATTTGAACTGCTACAGAGAAGCAATGCGATTTTCCTTGAGGCTGCATTTTAATGTTGTATTTTAATCTTGTTTTAAAGTTGTATTTTAATCCATTGTTTTTATACCTGGTGTTAGCCGCCCTGAGCCCGGTCTTGGCTGGGGAGTTCGGGGTATAAATAAAAATTATTATTATTATTATTATTATTATTATTATTATACGCTTTGTCATTTCTGTGGGTTGTTAACTGCCTTGGGTACAGTAACTGGGGAGCAGGGAAGGCCACAGCTGGGTGGTAGGGCAGCTACTTGCATGTAGGTAGGTGGTACCAGGTATATTCCAGGTAGGACTGGGGAGGCGGGACCCTACCTGAAGCAGTGGAGAGCTGCTGCTACTCAATTACTAAGCTGGAAAGACCAATGGATCAACTCGACATAAAAGCAGTTTCCTGACATCCCAATTTAGAAAGGTGACACACAACTTGAAAACAGAAGAAACTGAAAAGGAGGCAAGGCTATATCGGGCTTTGCTGAAACCAACTTCCCCCTTCTTCCCACCCCCATAAACATCATTTCACTTAATTTTTCTTGCCTTCAGTAATCTTTCTCCCTGGAGTTTAAAAGAAAAGGTCGCAGCGGTCTATTTCGCAACAGCAGCTGGAAGTACCGATGGAATGCCTTCACTTCCTTCTCCTTCTCCTCCTCCTCCACCTCCCTGCTCCTTGCCTTTGCATCTCCCCGCCAGCTGCCAAGAACAGCTGAGAGACATCTGCTGGAGATATCATAGCTAGCGGGCAAGCCGAAGCTGAAGGCTAGAGAGCCCAGACAGGTTGGCCCCATTCATAGCCCCAACCACTCTGCTTGCAGGCAGGCTCTTGCAGCATGGAGGGGGGCAGCAGCCAAGATCCTCGGCTCATTAGAGCAGAATGGGAAGTAACACTCAGCATGCCAGCAGGAGGATTAATAGCAACAGGCTATTTGTCACCAGCAATTCAAGCAAAGCTATCCAGCTGCTTTCTCCACTCCCAGCCAGGTAACTGGGGTCATGCGTACTCCGTTGCAAAGGTTACCGGAATTCCAAAACCTGTACAGATCAAGGACATTTGCACATGTGCCATTTCTTTGAAGAATTTCCACCTGGCTATGCCTGTTACTATAGGGACGCGGGTAGCGCTGTGGGTTAAACCACAGAGCCTAGGGCTTGCTGATCAGAAGGTCGGCGGTTTAAAATCCCTGTGACGGGGTGAGCTCCCGTTGCTCGGTCCCTGCTCCTGCCAACCTAGCAGTTCGAAAGCATGTCAAAGTGCAAGTAGATAAATAGGTACCGCTCCGGCAGGAAGGTAAACGGTGTTTCCGTGCGCTGCTCTGGTTTGCCAGAAGAGGCTTAGTCATGCTGGCTACATGACCCGGAAGCTGTACACTGGCTCCCTCGGCCAATAAAGCGAGATGAGTGCTGCAACCCCAGAGTCGGCCATGACTGGACCTAATGGTCAGGGGTCCCTTTACCTTTATGCCTGTTACAGATTCTCTGGAGACAGGGTAGTGTAGTGGTTAGAGCATCGGACTAGGGAGAAGTAGGAATGGCCACCAACTTACATGGCGTTAAAGGAACAATTCATGAAGGCTAAGGCTATCAGCAGCTAATAGCCACAAGGGTTATGTTCTACCTTCACTGAACACATCAGAATTAATTGGTGAGGAAATACATAAAAGTGATGTAAACATGTTTATGTATGCCACAACGGCTGCAAGGACACTTCTGGCTCAGAAATGGAAGCAGCAGGAACTCCCAACACTGGAAGATTAGCAGGTCAAGATGATGGGAGTACGTAGAGATGGCCAAGTTGGTGGGGAAGATCCGGAATCAGCGTGACGAACTGTTTCAAAAGGACTGGAACAAATTTATATTTTATATGAAAGAAAATGGTAAACATCTGAAAACGTTTGTAGGCTTGAATTGAAATGCTTTGTAATGTAAATATAAGGAACTGATTCACAGATACAGTGGTACCTCAGGTTAAGTACTTAATTCGTTCCGGAGGTCCGTACTTAACCTGAAACTGTTCTTTAACCTGAAGCACCACTTTAACTAATGGGGACTCCTGCTGCTGCTGTGCCGCCGGAGCACGATTTCTGTTCTCACCCTGAAGCAAAGTTCTTAACCTGAGGTAATATTTCTGGGTTAGCAGAGTCTGTAACCTGAAGCGTATGTAACCTGAAGCATATGTAACCTGAGGTACCACTGTAATAAGGTGAAATATTATAATTTGACAAAGGGTAAATAAGTGCTTATAGAAATGCGAAGAATATGGAAAGTTATGTGGAAGTCAGAAAGAGGGAGGGAAGGAGGTTGATGCTCTTACAGAGTAATATATTAAGTCATAGAATTATGTAACAAAATGTGAATATGATTTAAGTGGAAAACTCAATAAAAATTATTTTTTATTTTTTTTAAATGCCAGTTTTTTGGGAATCACAAGTGGAGAGGTTGCTGTTGAGTTGAGGACCTGCTTCTGGGCTTCTCATAGTCATCAGTTTGGCCGCTGTGAGAACAGGATACTGGACTAAATGGGTCCAGCAAGGGTCTTCTTATGTTCTTTTGAAACCCTGGTTCAAATCTCCACTCATCCACAAAGCTCACTGGGGGACCTTGCCCTAATCACCACCTCTAACAACAGGATTGTTGGGAAGACAAAGCAGGTGGTTGCAAGAGGGGAGGTAGATTGTCACGTAGTTTCATAACCGGGGTTCCCTGCAGATGCTGCTAAACTGCAACTCGCATCTTTCCCTGACCATCTGCCATGCGGACTGGGACTGGTGGGAGTTGGCAGTCCAACATCTGGGACACCTTGTTGAGGAAAGGAGATGTACGCTGGAACCTGATCTCATGTTGTTGTTGTTGTTTAGTCGTTTAGTCGTGTCCGACTCTTCGTGACCCCATGGACCAGAGCACGCCAGGCACTCCTGTCTTCCACTGCCTGCCGCAGTTTGGTCAAACTCATGCTGGTAGCTTCAAGAACACTGTCCAACCATCTTGTCCTCTGTCGTCCCCTTCTCCTTGGGTCCCCTTCTCCATCTTTCCCAACATCAGGGTCTTTTCCAGGGAGTCTTCTCTTCTCATGAGATGGCCAAAGTATTGGAGCCTCAGCTTCACGATCTGTCCTTCCAGTGAGCACTCAGGGCTGATTTCCTTCAGAATGGAGAGGTTTGATCTTCTTGCAGTCCATGGGACTCTCAAGAGTCTCCTCCAGCACCAGAATTCAAAAGCATCCATTCTTTGGCGATCAGCCTTCTTTATGGTCCAGCTCTCACTTGGGACCCCAGTTAGGACAGGGCTAAAAGCATGGACATGCTTCACGATCCACACTGATTATGCCCTATGCTCACATGACACAGCAACAAAGGCTACTGCGAGCCTTCTGTCTACCTACACACCCTTTGCTGAGTTTTATTTCCAAGCCATTAATAGGAGCGCCAGAGTTTGGGATGTTAAAAGTGCCTGGTATATTCCTGCAGCTGCATTCTACACCTCAATCACTAGCACAACCATTTGTTGCAAGGGCACTGAATTGCACGGCATGACTTCCATGCTCAACACACACACACAGCTGGGGAACGTATTTGCATGGGCATTTACTGCATCAGAGGCACTGACTCGCACCCAAGATTGAGGAGGTCCAAGGGCGTGCAGTGCATGTGTGTGAGATTGCATTGGCCACCAAACAAATGGCTGGCTTCCTCATAATCCTAAATCAATTTTTGTTTAACACACCACAGGTTCTCCCACAGGTGATCAAAGAAACCACAACTTGTTTCTCTAATGTTTGGCTTGCTCCCCAGCTGTTCTTACCTCATGCCTTTGTGGTTTGATGAGCATTTGGAGTGGTCAAACAAACCATGGCTAAGAAAGGGTTCTGGGTTCAGACATGACAGCAAGCTGCAACGGAAACAAACCAAAGTTTGTGCACCAACAACAAACCCTAACTTCACACATAACACTGGTCCTGAGAGATCTGCATTGGCTCCCAGTACGTTTCCGAGCACAATTCAAAGTATTGGTGCTGACCTTTAAAGCCCTAAATGGCCTCGGTCCTGTATACCTGAAGGAGCGTCTCCACCCCTATCGTTCAGCCCGGACACTGAGGTCCAGCGCTAAGGGCCTTCTGGCGGTTCCCTCATTGCGAGAAGTGAGGTTACAGGGAACCAGACAGAGGGCCTTTTTGGTAGTGGCACCAGCCCTGCGGAACGCCTTCCCTTCAGATGTGAAGGAAATAAGTAGCTATCTTTAAAAGACATCTGAAGGCAGCCCTGTTTAGGGAAGTTTTTAATATTTAATGCTGTATTGTTTTTAACACTCGATTGGAAGCCGCCCAGGGTGGCTGGGGAAACTCAGCCAGATGGGTGGGGTATAAATAATAATAAATTTATTATTATTATTATTATTATTATTATTATTATTATTATTATTATTATACCATGGTTTGTTAATGGTAAGCAAGCCATAGTTAAGTTTGTGGGGCAGGGTTCACATAGTACTAAACCATAGTTTAAGAAGCAGACCTTTGAGTCAGGCAGCTTTTCTGCTGCTTCCAGATAGCTAAAAGAACAGGGGAGCACAAAGCTGGGTATTTACAAAGGAAATTTAACAACTACAGACCCTCCCAGTGTCCCTGTTTTCCAGGGACAGTCCTGGATTTACAGAAGCAGTCCTGGTTTCTGATTTGGTCCCAGAACGTCCTGCTTTTCCTCAGGTGTCCCTATTTTCATCGGAGAAATGTTGGAGGGTACGCACTCAATCTCTCTTCTTGGAGAACTCTGGGATTTGTAGTTCTGTGACGGGAACAGGGGTCTCTTAAGAACTCTCAACAGCCTTAAACTACAGTTCCCAAGATTCTTTTGGTTTGCATGAAGTGACATGACGACGCTTCAATGCTTAGTGCAGATGCCTGCACAGTGCATAAATTTAACAGCAAGAGAACCATTCTTTGGGGCAAACCTACGTTATGCAACACACACACATGGAGGGGGGAGGCGTGTCTTACAAGGTGGTCCAATTCTACTTTTGCAGGCGGAGGTTTGTTCACAAAAACAGGCTCACAGCAGAGGCAGCTCAAAGCGTATCAAGAACCTGCTCCTGCGATTCTGAATTTGCATTGCTGGGAAGCCAAGCAGGACAAAGGGACTCCGTAAGGCAGCTGGGGGGTAGGGGAGGAAGTGGGGTGCTCAGCTCAATTAGTGAATGCCCAGCAAGCAACTCGCTCAAGAAAAGACGGCAGTTGCTACATGGAGACAGGGTGGTCATAAATTGTGTTGAAGTTCTGCTTCGGGGCAAGCAATCTGTTCAACACCGGTAGCCGCCTTGCAAACTCAGTAAAAGGGTTGAAGGGCCAAACTTAAGTGTTTTCACTTGTACGTAATTAACATATTTTAATGAACTTGGAAGATGACCAAGCCTTTGATGGCAGGCATATTGTCCTTAAAAAAATAAAGGCTCCTCTCGCTTTCAAATTATTACTGTACTGGCCAACGTGGGGCTCAGGAAATCCTATCTTGCACGGGGGGGGGGGATTTTGAGGATCGGCGGAATTTGCAGGATCTGTTTTTGAGACGGATGCTTCTAGATGAAGAGGCTTCCCCTCCAGATTTCCGCCACCACAGACACCCTGTAGCAGAGCAACACGACATTATACTGGTGATGGTTGGTGCTCATTGGGGTTGGTAGGGCAGAAAGGAAGTGGACCAGTGGTGGGGGAGTCAGAGCCAATCACAGCCAGGGCCAATGGTCATCTCCTCCAAGCATCCTGATTTTCCAGGAACAGTCCTGAAATTACAGAAGCCATCCCTGTTAAGTTGTGGGTAAACATATCAGACGACACAGCAATTCTTCAAACAGCTCTTGTTTATTCACAGGCCAGAACAGAACTGAACAGAGGGGCTCAGCCAGCCTGCTTATATAGAGCTCCAGTACAACATAACTGTAACAACTTTCTGTAACTATCCAATCACTGAACGTCATTTTCGATCCCTTATTTGCATATGTGGACCTGAACTATCTACAGTATCTCCCTGCTGGCCCAGGGTGAGAACTTCAGTACATAACAATCCCAGTTTCTGATTTGATCCTGGAATGTCCCGCTTTTTTCCCTCTCCTCCACGTCTCGGAGAACAATTAAAAGTGGTGTACGTGCAGGTGCAGAAACAGAGTCCTGTTTATCCTGAAACTAAAATCCGTGCACCAAATGAAGGAAATGGTGAAGCTGGCATATGAAGCCCTTCCTATAATTTTGAAGGAAAGTGTCACCCATCCACTTTAAATTGGATCCACTTCAGCAAGCATTTCTTAGGAAATGCGGGGTGTGTTTATTCCTTTATTGTAAATGGAGCCTTACACTGTCTGCTCAGAAGTAAGCCCCACTGTATTCAATGGAGCTTACTCCCAGGTTACTGGGCAAAGACTGGGCAGCCTTATATTGCAATCCGAAGCATTTTTTGTCCAAACTAGGTCCCTCTGAGTTCAATAGGATTTACTTTCTGGTATATGTTTCCTCAGGGATGCGGGTGGCACTGTGGGTTAAACCACAGAGCCTGGGACTTGCCGATCAGAAGGTCGGTGGTTCGAATCCCCGCGACGGAGTGAGCTCCTGTTGCTCGGTCCCTGCTTCTGCCAACGTAGCAGTTCAAAAGCACGTCAAAGTGCAAGTAGATAAATAGGTACTGCTCCGGCAGGAAGGTAAACGGCGTTTCCGTGCGCTGCTCTGGTTTGCCAGAAGCGGCTTAGTCATGCTGGCCACATGACCCGGAAGCTGTACGCCGGCTCCCTCGGCCAATAAAGCGAGATGAGCGCCGCAACCCCAGAGTTGGCCACGACTGGACCTAATGGTCAGGGGTCCCTTTACCTTTAATATGTTTCCTCTGACCACTCATTGTCGTTCTACCACCAATAATTCCCTGGCTCTGAGCTTCCTTCTATTGGCAGTTCCTTTTGGGGTTTCCCAGCCTCCCACCACTCGTCTGCAGCCAGCCAGTCCACAACAATGGTGGTCCTGGCTGTCATCTTCTTCCCCTCAGCTTTGTCTTTGGAAAACAAGGCAGGGAGCTAGATGTAGACAGAACCATAACTTGCTGACTCTTCCCGTCACTGACTCTGCCTACTGTTGGCCTCTTTGCTTTCTGCCCTACCAGTCCCAATGGGCACTAGCTGCCACTAGCCAGGAGGGCAACCATCTGGAGAAGACACCGGAGAGAGAGTGAAAGCAGGCTGTCAGCAGTTTGTGCTCAGAGCTCCTCGGCAAACCCTGCAATGACTCTCTGCAAAACCTGCTTGGTCTGTTTGACTGTGCAGGTTGGCATGATCCTGCCATGCCACCCTTGACCTGGTGTGCTCCCCGGCATCAAGTCACGTGTGGTGCCAAGCCCCAAACCAGATTTTCCCCATGCTGGTTCCCCCTCAGATTGTACAGATAGGAAATCACAGCCATTGCCTAGTCCTAGAGCAGGGATGGTCAACAAGTAGATCGGATTGTGATCCACTGGTAGATTGCGAGGGCTCTGTGGTAGATCGCTGCCCCCCCAAAAAAAAGCTCAACAACTTTGGTAGATCACTACTGCCAGTTTTTTTATAATGGGAGTAGATGTCAATCTCTTGAAAGTTGGACATGCCTGTCCTAGAGGAATGTAGAAAGCTCCTTTACACTGAGTGTGTGTATAAATGCCAATGAAAAGCATGACATAGAATTGTAGAATTGCAGAGTTGGAAGGGGCCACAAGGGCCAGGTGGTATGAATAGTCTGTCTATGACCTGTGATTTCCCATTCATACATGCAAATCACAGTTTTCATCAAGTAATGAGCATGCATGTCTGAACCAGCCCTGAAAACTGATTTATGGGTGCACTCTCCCGCTCTGGGATCACACGCCAGAAGCCACATTCCAAGTCAAATTTAGCATGCAGAAAGCAGCATGTCCTCGGATAGCAGATGATTTAAAATATTTTTATACCACCTTTAAAAGGTTTTTAAAGTCTCAAGGCAACTTGCAATATAAAAACACGAAACACTGCCACACTACAAAATAAGACAGCATTACGATCACGTGCCAAATAAAAATCAGGAACTGTTAAAGCCGTGAATGATATTTGAAGACAGAGCCCGGATCCTTTTAGAGCAGACCTGCCAGAGAGAGGGATTCACACAGCAGACTAGCTTGATCCCTTTTCCATCATCACTGTTGTGGTTTTCTGAGTGGCATGTCAATAGCGGGTCATCCCAAGAACAGTCTCAATTTTAAATGTCAACCGTTCGTATCTCCCAGCTGCTCGCCCTGCCAATGTTGCGATGCAGACTCAGCCCTAGCCGGAGAGGAAACGGGTATCATTTTAATCTTGAAACCGGTTGTCAATCTTGCCCAACGACCATGTGCGGGCATCGGTTCTCATGTGTTCTTTGCCCAGGACATGTGGGTCAGGTGAGCGTGAGCAGACCAGGCAAGCCAGAAGTCTTTTCGCAGCCCTCGCCCGTACTATAAACAAGTGCAGGCCTGTCTGCCGAGGGGTGAGGCTGCAGCTCAGGGGTAGAGCACGTGGTTGGTACGTACAATTTGCCAAATGCAATCCTGACCTCTTTTTTAAAAAAGATCTTGGGTAGCAAAGTTGGGGAGAACCTGTGCCTAGTCAGAGTACACCATCCTAGTAGGTCCGTATTATTATGTACACTGTATTTATATTTTTGTATACACAGACAGACACACTGTTGGGCACTGCACTCTGTGAATGAATGAGAAATTTGTGAAATTTCTTAGGATACTTAACACAGCCAGGGTAATGTGGAGGGCAGAGTGCTGGATTGGAACCAGGGCTGCATCTCCACTCAGCCACTGAGTGACCATAGGCCTTTCACTCTTGGTAGTCTCTAGGTTGTTGTTGTTAGGATAAAATGGCCACTGTAATCCATTAATCTATGGTCCACTATGACGTGCAAACTGGAAGCGAGAGAAGGCCTTTGGCTACAGGAAAATGGTACAATGTGCCAGTTTGCTTTTGTTCAACACTGTTCTGAAACACCCTTAAAAAACACACACAACCCTACCGCTTCTACAACTTTATATGAGATTTTTTTATTGTCCCAGATACTCTGACAAATATTTTTTGTATACACAGAACTGCCAGCTGCACTGAACACAGGGGCTAGAACTTCTGGTCTTGAACACCACCAATCCATTGTCTTCCTAGAACCACATGGGCACAAGTATTTTCCCACATTGGAGATATGCTGCACCCATGTATACGTACTAAGCTGGGAGGGAGGGGAGAGGAATCACAGGGCTGCCATATGTCCAGACATTTCCAGGAAGTAACTGGAATACTGCAGTCGGCAGCCATGTCCGGACAGAAATAGGCCAAATGTCCTGGAAAATCCTTACATATGGCAGCCCATGTTGACAATGCCATTTTTGCCTATTTCCCATAAACATAGCTAAAAAACGGCTCTTTGTGATTTTGCCAACTTTGGGCAAAACTTTGCCAAAAAAAAGGCTCAACTTTTCTGCCTGAATTTTCACTGTTTGAAATATGGCAACCCTAAGAATCAGCACAAAGGCTATCCTGCTTTGACTCACGGTGGAAAATCATGTGTGTAATATAGATGCTTATTTCTGCAAGTCACCCAATGATCAAAGAGTTCTGTAGGGTAGCCCCCTACAGCCCAGAAGGCTACAAACTTGTTGCTGTTCTTGTTGGTAAGATGCAATTTTTGGAGGCTGAGTTCTTCGCCAAGTGCCTCATTTTCCCCTTGACGCCCCACTTGCCTCACAAGCACCTTCCTGGTTGGAACCTCGCAAGCATTAATTCCAGCAACACGTGTGAGTGCAGAGAAAAAGAAATTTAATTTTCTCAGGGGGGGAAAGTCTTGCAAGAAACTGAGGCGGAAGCTATCTGACAACGCTTACGTGGACAAGTACTGTATTTTATTCACAGCTGCTGCCATGTTTCAACTGGGCCACAGTGTCCCAATTCAGAAGCAGTGCACCATGGGTAGATATTCCAGAATCCATAGTGTCACTGAAAACGAAAGGCAAACTCCACTGTGGGATCTCTGGATGGCTCAAAAGACACCTTGAGCACGCAGGAACATGTAGATTTTCAGACCACCGGGTTATTGCTGAAGGTGGTAAGAAATTAAATGCTGTCCTCATCTGAAAAAAAGGCCACATCTTCTCCCAGCCTTTCGGATCTTTAAAGCACATCAGCAAAATATTTATGAGGGGAAACCAGGAACCTATACATCTAGGGCAGGGGACAGCAAACCTTTCCATCAGGGGGCCGGTCCACTGTCCCTCAGACCTTGTGGGGGGCCCAGGCCATATTTTGAAAAATATAAATATCCTGCAAGCTGGTCCCCGTAGCTGCCTCCAGGCCTGGAGGAGGAACACACTCTGCACGCACTCAGGAGCTGGTCTCGGTGTGCACCATGCACTGCGGCCCGTCGTCCAAGCCCAGGTCGGCCGGCAGGCCACGCATGTGGTGCGCCGGGCAGGTGTGTGCAGCTTGCCCTCCAGCTGCTCCAGCATGGCCACCAAGTGCGCCAGCAGCAGCAGCGCCGAGCTGGGCGCCGGGCGCACCAAGCTCCGGTTGAAGCCCTGCAACATGCCCATCACAATGCCCATGGTGCGGCCCAGACCCGCCGCCCGCCCACCAGCCTCTCCATTCATGGCCGCGCCGGGTTTACCTCAGCGCGCGGGCAACGAGGCTTCCGATTAGCTGCAGGAACTTCCCGCAGCCAATCTGAAGCCGTGCCAGCATCTTGGAAGTCAGTTCCCACATGGCAAGGCCATGAGCAGAGCATGGGGACTGACTGAGCAGGCGGCAGGGTCCGTGGGCTGGATTTACGAGTCTGGGGGACCGCATCCAGCCCCTAGGCCTTCGTTTGACAACCCCGATCTAGAGGCACATTGCAGGTGTTAAGTTGTGAGTGAACATATCAGACGACACAGCGATTCTTCAAGCAGCTCTTGTTTATTCACAGGCCTGAACTGAACTGAACTGAACTGAAGGGTTCAGCCAGTCTGCTTATATAGAGCTCCACTACAATGCTACAGTAACCATTTCCTGTAACTATCCAATCACTGAACGTCACTTTCGATCCCTTATTTGCATATGTGGACCTGAACTATCTACAGTATCCCCCTGCTGGCCCAAGGTGAGAACTTCAGTACATAACAGTAGGCAAACGTTTACACAGGGATCGTGGGCTGAGCTACAAGGCACTGGGAGCTCAGTTGGTTAGAGTCATCGTGCTGATAACATGTTTGATCCCCGTATGGGACAGCTGCATATCCTTGCATTGAAGGGGGTTGGACTAGATGATTCTCAGGGTCCCTTTCAACTCTGATCATTCTATGCTAGACTAATCTGGAAAGAAAAAAATCTGTATCCTTTTGAGCATTCACTGTTTTAGAGGGTTCAGAGATCTTCACTATCATGCTTCTGTGACACAGTGAATGACAGCACTCTTACAGGAATGTTCCCCCTCTGAGTATCTGAAGCACGACAGGAGAAGCAGCAGATTGAGGAATGAAAAGTCGGCATCTGCTTTCAGTGCAACATTCGGGCATGCATTGGGTACACAGCACCGAAAAGACTTGGAAACAAAGTCAGGATCTCGCTGGACAGATCAGGCCTGAACAAGTTGTGACCTACCAGAGTTAAGCACAGCCCACATGCAGAATACATTAACCCAATGGGGGCTGTTAAACCTCCCAGGCTTTTTGCTGCCCGCCAGAGCAAGGCAGCCTGGCCAAGCACTACTCTAAAATCCCTTCTAAGCCCGTACGGTGGCTGCTGAAGTTTCTCCAGACTTTTCCCAACTGTTTTCAACTCTATCTTTGCCATCTTAGGGACTACCACCTTGTTTGGTTTGCTTTCAGAACATATTCACAGGATTCTGAATTCGAGACCAAATAGCAGCTTCCACATTGTGAAATTTCAGAATACAGTGGTGCCTCGCAAGATGAAAAGAATCTGTTCTGTGATTCTCTTCGTCTAGCAGTTTTTTCGTCTTGCGAAGCAAGCCCATTGACGGATTAGCGGATTAGCGCTATTAGCGGCTTATCTGCTGATCGGATCAGCTGATAAGCGGCTTAGCGGCTTAGAAAAAGGGGGAAGGGGGGGGAAACCAGCAGGAACTCGCAAGACATTGTAGTCTTGCGAAGCAAGCCCATAGGAAATTCGTTTTGCGAAGCACCTCCAAAACGGAAAACTCTTTCGTCTAGCGAGTTTTCCGTCTTGCGAGGCATTCGTCTTGCGGGGCACCACTGTATGCTGCCTTCTGCCTCCAAATCCAAGTTTGCATTGAAACCGTTTCTCCTTGTTTACACACTGGGGTCTGCTGCTGGGAGGAGAATGTTATTGCTCTATGCAAAAGTGTTCACACCTGGGTTAGAGATGAATCAGGAACAAGCAAACCATGTGAAGCTGGTTTAAGAACAATGCATCGAAGAGTGGTATCTTATAACAAGGTACATCATGCGAACATATATTAAAAACCCAGTCCTGGGAATGCAGTGAATGAATGCACAGTGCAAAACAGTGTGAGCACAACCTTCCTGTTTTCCATAATCATAAAAATTATCTCCCAAAGGAAACGCAAAGATGGGCAAAAACCCAGTATGAACTAAGGAATGATCTCCAAAGACCTTACTCAGCATGTGCTTTGTATTATACAGAATTGTAGCTAATCATGCCATGATTTTCTTTATAAAATTTGCAAATCGCAGCAACGTTTTGCTGTATTGGGAAAATATGCTAAAACGCAATCCGCCATATATCAAGATGAACGCAACCTTTTGAAAGGAGCAAAAATAATAAAAATCCTGCTGGATGATGTCATCAGATGTTTCAGCCTGCCTTAGAAATGCAATACACCAGAGAAAAGAGAAATATGTGAAATAAAGAAATAACAGCTGCAAATCCTTCCATACATTTCCTTTTGGGCCATTCAAACTGTGTCCAAACTGATTGTTTCCTTTGCAACCTATTTTTAACAAGAGTAAAGAAAAATAGAATGTAACACCAGGCAGGAAATGGATTCCAGAGCGCCCTTAGTAAGGAATGATTATTCCTCAAGTGAGGTTAGCAGAGCGGCCTGGTGGATAGAAAAAAAGAGTGAGTTTCTCAGAATCAGCTCCTTTATATAGGCATGGAGACCAGTGACCCAGCTCAGCGTCTCCCAAACATCTGATAGCAGAGATGTTTTCTCTGCTGTCCCAGATATACCAGAATTCCGCTCCCTTGGAAAATGTCACCCATCGTGGACCAGTGTTTGGAGTTCACAGAATCCCCCCATTGCATTTTCCCGTTTAGTCCTCTCATGGTACCCTACAGCAGGGACAGTGTTAGTGTTAAGTTGTGGGCGAACATATCAGACGACACAGCAATTCTTCAAACAGCTCTTGTTTATTCAAAGGCCAAACAGAACTGAACTGAAGAGCTCAGTCAGCCTGCTTATATAGAGCTCCAGAACAACGTAACTGTAACAACTTTCTAAAACTATCCAATCACTGAACGTCACTTTCGATCCTTCATTTGCATACAAACTATCCAATCACTGGACGTCACTTTCGATCCTTCATTTGCATAACTATCTACAGTATCCCTCTTCTGGCCCAGGGTGAGAACCTCAATACATAACAGTTAGAAACTCAGAGACAGAAGCTAATTGCCAAATGACACTTTAAACATGAGTTACAGCCGCCACAACGGAATGTCTAGGCCCTTTTCTTTCTTATTAGGATCATTAATTTCATTTCTATACCGCCTTATATTTTAAAGGGGAAAAATCTCAAATTACGTAGATTACAACTTGTGCACTCCTTGGAGGAAAAAGGTGGGATATAAACACGATCAATTACTTCTTCTGCTTACCTGCTTAAGAACGCTTTCCAGCAAGATGCAGGTGTCATTTGCCAACCTGCCATCCAGAGATCTCCACATGGTCTCAGCTGGACCCACCAGTAGCAAAATGGCACCTGGCAAATTTCTAACACTGAGCAGGGATTCTCAAACTGTGGTCTCCACCTGTTTCATCCTGACAATTTGCAGCCTGTCTCCATTAAACATTCATATTGATTTCTAATTGTAGTTTTACTGCGCTTTATTTATTATATTGTGTTTTACTGCGTCACAGTTTTAATTCTGCAGAATTTGAACGGTAAAACAATAAAATACGATTAAAAAAAATTAAAGAAGCAGCGCAGGTACAATTAAGAATCCTACAGCGTCTAGCATGGCAACCGCTACGCTATCTCAGTGGTGTACAAAGACCCTCAGCAATTTTCAGCTGGGTCTGCAAGGTGGGGATGGGGGGGTGAGTTTGGGCGCCACTGTAGGAGCATGTCTCTTGGGATACTTCACAAGGCAGGTTTGTGAAGACACCATCATTGATGTACTGCTCAGAGGACAAGCCAAGACCTTTTTAACTCTCTAAGGGTTTTCAATGGGCAATTTGTGTATCTCTGAGTTTTTACCCGACTCCTAATTGTTCCTTAACAATGGTAGAGGCTTCTTGTGAAGATTTTAGTCATACATTCTTACTGCACTTAACTCAATTGTTTGCTGTTGTAAGCTTCTTTGGATATTCCCAATAGGAAAGCATTATAGTTTTAAATAAATGCCTAGCTTATAATTCTCAGTAGGCCTTAAAGCCAGGTTTCAGAAACGTTTCCTAAGGCTCTTTCCATTTAGATCTTTTAATAGGTGAAGTCAGAGATTGGACCCGATGTTCTCTACCTGCAAAGCTAACCCTCTCCCAGAGCTTTGGCCAGTTTCACCCTTGGGCTGCATGCAGGTACATGCACAACTACGTCCCAAATCTAGCATCTAGTAAACCCAAACCTATTCTACATTTATTTTAAAACCTACATCTTTCCCTTCCTCCCAAAGAAGCCCAGGGCAGCAAACAAGAAGCAATAAAAACACATTAATCTCAGTTAGTAGAGTAAGGTAAAGGTAAAGGGACCCCTGACCATTAGGTCCAGTCGTGACCGACTCTGGGGTTGTGGCTCTCATCTCGCTTCACTGGCCGAGGGAGCCAGGTCATGTGGCCAGCAGGACTAAGCCGCTTCTGGCGAACCAGAGCAGCGCACGGAAACGCCGTTTACCTTCCCGCCAGAGTGGTACCTATTTATCTACTTGCACTTTGACGTGCTTTTGAACTGCTAGGTTGGCAGGAGCAGGGACCGAGCAACGGGAGCTCACCCCATCACGGGGATTCGAACTGCTGACCTTCTGATCAGCAAGTCCTAGGCTCTGTGGTTTAACCCACAGCGCCACCCATGTCCCTATGTTAGTAGAGTATGAGGCTCTTAATTTCAGAGTTGTGGGTTCGAGCCCCACACTGGGCAAAAGATTCCTGCATTGCAAGGGACTGGACTAGATTCATGGTCCCTTCCCACTCTACAATTCTATGAAATTTTAATATAGATGCAGTCTGGGAAAGATTTGTTCAAATTATCAGTAGCCTGCTACATAAACAGTCTCTAAGCGACTTATAAAACATCAAGCAGAGCGTAAAATCAGAAGGTGGGGGGGAGTCCCAGTACATGACAATAAAACCATACAAAAATCCACAGAACAGGCACACTAAAACAGCAGCAGAAAAAAACAACAGCCAGTAGTCAAAATGGCACAATAAAGCTAACTATGAACCCACAATAAATGAAGCCTTGGCCTAGTGAACTCTTTTTTATTATGAAAAATAAAATGACAAAGCAAAAATAAGGGACTGAAATGCCAAGCCTTTAACATAGGTATATCGTTTTATTTTTTTAAAGCTTTCCTCTGCAACCTATGTATTGCTTTAATGATACATGTATACTGCTTGCTCACTTGACAGTGCGGCCAATCGAAGCTGCCCTTCCCAATACTCCCATTTTGCTCTTCAAAATGGGCTCCACATCTCTTGCTTCATAGGGGACAGATCTGGGTGCAGACAAACAGGTCAGCCGCCATCTTGCTTGGTCTCAGGATACCAAACTTTGGGCCTGCGCTTGCGCTCAGTCTTTTTCCTGCTCAAATAATGTACGTGGGGCTACCTTTGAAGGTGACCCAGAAACTACAACTAATCCAGAATGCAGCAGCTAGACTGGTGACTGGGAGTGGCCGCCGGGACCACATAACACCGGTCTTGAAAGACCTACATTGACTTCCCAGTACGTTTCCGAGCACAATTCAAAGTCTTGGTGCTGACCTTTAAAGCCCTAAACGGCCTCGGCCCAGGATACCTGAAGGAGCGTCTCCACCCCCATCATTCAGCCCGGACACTGAGGTCCAGCGCCGAGGGCCTCCTGGCGGTTCCCTCACTGCGAGAAGTAAGGTTACAGGGAACCAGGCAGAGGGCCTTCTCGGTAGTGGCACCTGCCCTGTGGAACGCCCTCCCACCAGATCTCAAAGGAAAAAACAACTACCAGACTTTTAGGAGACATCTGAAGGCAGCCCTCTTTAGGGAAGCTTTTAATATCTGAAGGACTATTGTTGAAGGCCTCCCAGAGTCGCTGGGGGAACCCAGCCAGATGGGCGGGGAATAAATAATAAATTATTATTATAAAACAAAAATCTCTCCCTCCCCATCCTTCCACGCCAAGCTGCATTTTGACCTGCAGGATTGACAGGAGGGGAAATGATATTAGGAATTCTATGCAGTTCGTTTGCACCATCAATGGGGAGGGAGGGAGAAAGCAAGATGCTGAGGGTGATATTGAGCTGAGAAACCGACTCTTACAACAACATTCTGGAGGGGAAAGGATTGAGCAATCTCTCCCTGCACATATCTACTGCAGGTTGCAGCTGGAAATTTTCTTATTCTCATATATATATATATATATATATAGAGAGAGAGAGAGAGAACATTATCACTGCGGCGGTGGGGAGGGAGAGAATAAGGAAAGCAACAGTAATAGTTTTAGCCCAAGCCTCCAGCCTCTTCACCTAAAAGACATGAGGAAAAACAGGCAGGCACTTTTTCGACTCAGTTGCCCAGCAAGTTAAACCAGTTCTGGGTGTCTCTGGCAACTCGTGCAAAGGTCTTAAGATGAATAAATATTCTATTACATTCCTATCCCATCCTTCCTCTACAAAGCAGAGAAGAAAAGGGCTGTTTTCGCCACCATTTTATCCTCACAACAACCTAGATGTTGGGGCGACAGACGGCAACCAGACCCATCGCCCCTGCTGTAAACCTCAGGGTCTGGGCTGGGCAGAGACTGACAAGCACTTGGCTTGTAAATTTTATTGAAAGTTATTTAAGTAACTGCACACCACTTTCAATACATTATGCAAAGACTGTGTTTAAGCTTTTGTTCTTCCACACAGGATTCCTTCTCCTCCCTCGGTGCAGCCATACGTCCCACTGCTGTCACAAAATTTCTAGCTCCAGGACACAACAGGGGACAGTTTCCTCACTGGCTGCCTCTTGCCACATCAGCCCATGCAATCCAGACCAACGTGTCACAACAGGCTACAGACACAGTCCTGTACGGTTCTCTACGCCTATGCACCTGGTGAACTCAATCGGTCCTAAATTGCACTCACTCTCTTCTTAGGATAACAGCCTATACCTGTAAAAGCAGGAGTGAGGAGCCTGCAACCCAGTGTTAGAGACTGAGATAAGGTAAAGGTAAAGGGACCCCTGACCATTAGGTCCAGTCGTGGCCGACTCTGGGGTTGCGGCGCTCATCTCACTTTATTGGCCAAAGGAGCCGGCGTACAGCTTCCGGGTCATGTGGCCAGCATGACTAAGCCGCTTCTGGAGAACCAGAGCAGCGCACGGAAACGCCGTTTACCTTCCCGCCGGAGTGGTACCTATTTATCTACTTGCACTTTGACGTGCTTTCGAACTGCTAGGTTGGCAGGAGCTGGGACCGAGCAATGGGAGCTCACCCCGTCGCGGGGATTCGAACCGCCGACCTTCTGATCAGCAAGTCCTAGGCTCTGTGGTTTAACCCACAGCAACCAAATGGCACAGGTAAGATCACAGGTTCCCCCGTCCAATAAAATGCAACCTAGAGAACACAACACATGTCATGAGACAATAGTCCAGATTAAGGGGACATTTCTAAGACGGTAAAAAAAACCATAGAGTCAAAACAGGGGAGAATGGTAGGGTGCCATGTGCCCCATGTCACACTTGAAAATCACTATGAGGGCATCAGAACCATAATGCAAAAAAGGGAGACTACGTCCGCATTGGGGTATGTCCTATCTGGGTGGCCTTGATTGCTACCCAAAAGGCTGACTGTAGCTGCAAACAGGAGGTGCCAATCAAAATGAACTGCAGTTGGGAGACTGGGCAAGAATGTTAGTATTTCTACATGGATCCATCCACACGTCATCAGGCAGATGTATTAACTATCACACACACAAGTGGCTCAAGTCACTCTGACAAAACAGCTTCAGGAGAGGACAGAATGAATTAAGAACAGTGTGGTCTAGGGAGCAGGTCCCTTAAATCCGATCCTGTAACTCCAGCTGGAAAAGCAGCTACAGCACAAAACTACTTTGGGAGCATCATGCAGCCCCTGGGTGAAAGTTGCGCATGTCCCAGGTTTGTGAGCAGAAGTCACACTAGGCCACACACTTGCTGAATTAAGCTGGTCTGGGTCTGGTCAGTGATGCTCTAGCCATGATGTCCTCTTCCAAGGGTAGCTAGAGGGTGCCCTAAAGTTACTGCTGAACTGAAACTCCCATGATCCTTGAACATTGGCCAAGCTGGCTGGGGCTAACAGGAATAGAAGCCCAATAACATCTGGGAGGCATTAGATTGACTAGCCACAGAATAGACCAATCACTTATGCAAGTCATTATTTGATGATGATGATGCCACCATCATGAGAGAGGCATGTCTATCTGAGCCCAGCCCTAAGTTCTGCACCATTTGTATACATTAACGTTACAGGAGGAGGTCTTCCCATTCCCTGGGTTCATATGTCCACCTTCTGAATTTTAGCCTGCCTCGGGTTACGTAATATCGTGCAAAATAATATAGCACTACGTTACCCAATATGGAATGAGCTTGGTCACCAGAAGTTGGAGATCCAAATTCTGCAACATCTTGTTCCATTGGTGCGCAAACTCCTGCAGGATCATTAATCATGTGTGGAACGGAATACAAATGTCTGCCACCAAGGAAGCGTTTCTGTCACAGGAATTCCACATTTCACACACACACAAATCAGCATCCCCATTAAGAGTACTATATACAGCAGGACTGGAGAACCTGTAGCCCTCCAGATGTTGATGGACTACAACTCCTATTCCCCCTGACCACTGGGCCATTTTGGCTGGGGCTGATGGGAGTTGTTGCCAGACAGCGTCCCACTGTCTCCAGAAGAATTACCGTATTTTTTGCTCTATAAGACTCACTTTTTCCCTCCTAAAAAGTAAGGGGAAATGTGTGTGCGTCTTATGGAGCGAATGCAGGCTGTGCAGCCATCCCAGAAGCCAGAACAGCAAGAGGGATTGCTGCTTTCACTGCGTCGCGATCCCTCTTGCTGTTCTGGCTTCTGAGATTCAGAATATTTTTTTTCTTGTTTTCCTCCTCCAAAAACTAGGTGCGGCTTGTGTTCTGGCGCTCTATAAATACGGTAGCTGAACTGGAACCAGAGCACTTCAATTGTCCACCCATAGGAGGGAACCAGCAACCTTACAGGGGGATTCTAATGTATTCTGGCTGGCTGTGTTTGGATGATCAAAGCTCAGCTTAACAATGAGATACGCATGAGGCTTTTGCCCCCACGAGCAGCCTATGGTGGAAGATGTAATTAAACCAGGATGCATCCAATTATCCTTAGTTTCCTGTTTCATCCAAACCGGGAAACCATGGTTACCAGTTTCAGAATGTGCCAGGATCCTGAAACACGAAGCAATGGTTAATTAGGGACTCCTGTGTTCATGCAAACTGCAAAAGAAGATGCGAAGGAGCCATGTGAACAGACCAACCGTTTGTTCTTAAGCCAAGATATATTCGTCTGAATCAGGGCACTGTGAAGATTTCCAGCATCACAGCAAAGGCAGCAGTGGCGTAGCGTGGGGGGTGCAGGGGGGGCCGGCCGCACCGGGCACAACATCTGGGGGTTAGGGTTAGGGGGCGCAAATCCACGGGTTAGGGGGCACAAATCCACGGGTTAGGGGGCGCAAATTACTTGCCTTGCCCCGGGTGCTGACAACCCACGCTACGCCACTGAAAGGCAGCAGAGACACAAAAAGCCCAGAAGTACATTCAGAATTACAACCAGTACCTCGCTACTCTCCAACCTTCATTGCCTGTGCATAACGTCTTTTATTTTTAAACAGCCAGTGCTGGGCAATCATTGTCATTCTTAAGCTACTAGAATCATAGAATCATAGAGTTGGAAGAGACCACAAGGGCCATCGAGTCCAACCCCCTGCCAAGCAGCTCCAGGGTTTGTTTTCCCCTACAGGTTTCGAGGAAGCAGAATCTTCATGATAATCGACATTATTCACAAGAACCTACATTATTCTGCGATAATGGAAAGGGGAGTTTTTCCCCCGTCCCAATATCACACAGCTTCAAATACAGCATCACCCTGTTGTTGTGGTGGCAGCAGCAGGTGGCTGGGCTTTGTTTTGCTGGCTGAAAGCTAGTGAGGTTGTCAGGTGGATCTTGCTAACCCCTCTCAAGGTGCAACTGGTTCTAGTTGGACCATATGCGGCAGCTGCCTCCTGCAAACTCTGGCAAGCAGTCAATCCTTTTCCTTCAGTCACCCTCAGCTTAACACCAATTGCTAGTTTCCTAGGAAGAGAACTTGGAGGTCTGCCAAAGTCAGAGCCTAGGCGTATTTCAGGAGAGATGCAAGACATCTCCCCCCCCCAAAAAAAAGAAATGTTAAACGTGCTTTTAGTTGCAAGGGAGGGATAACAGGAGCATTTCTGTAGTGCTTTTAAAACTCTCTTAGCCCTGAACGTAAGGATTTTTTTTAAAAAAAATGAAATGTATGCCATTCTTTACCATTAAACATCAACATTGTAGGGAAATGGGGACTTCCTGCTTTGCAGAAAAGTGAAAAATCAAATGATCGTGCATGAGGAACATAAATGGAACATGTGCTTTTTACACATGTCCTGCTTGTGGATTTTCCTGAACATCGCAAACCCAAAAGTGAGTGTTCCAGTTTTCAAACAATTTTTGAAAGCCAAACATCCGGCACGGCTACCAATTGGCTGCAGGAGCTTCCTGCAGCCAATCAGAAGCCGCGCTTGGGTTTTGGAATGTTTTGTATAGTACGACTGTAAGGTACGACTGCAGTTAAGATATTAGGTCTAGGGTGGAATTCATTATAGTACTGTGGGGTATGCATGCAAGGAACAAAGCTTGCTCCTGCAATGGGACTTCTACCACCACCCTTTTCTCCCTCTGTGCACCCCCTAAATCAGTTGGGGGAGGGTTTCCTCTAACCCTCCAGAGTAGATTTTAAGAGGGCATGGAAAGGGGGGGCATGGAAAGCAGACCTTGTTCCAGACACACAACAATTTGGTTGAATCCCACCCCTAAGTTCAGCGACTGAGAGAGACCAGCCAGAGTGGCATCCTCTGCCTTGACTCCTGCAGCCTAACACAGTAAAGCACATTTGGCCCTGTGTGCTACTTGTTTAATAGGCATGCAGTCAGGTTTTATTTCTTCCTTGGCACGACAGCTTCTGAGCAATGAGAACTTAGACTTTTCATAAGAGTAGCCTTAAAAGCGCTCCACTGTTTGTAAGGCATCCTTAATTTCTGTGCACGCTGGGAACTTGCTAACGACACATAAATGAATAGTTACGTCACTGTTATGTGTAGAAGCATGCCCATCAAAGACACAGACATTCTTCAAATTCTTAGGCACCAGCAACGTATTTTTAGGCAGCCAAGCAATATATTGTGCACCTGGGATTTCGCAAGCTTTAGACCACAGTCCCCATTTGTCCACTAAAGTTGTATTAAGTTACAAGAATATAAATCCACTTGCACTTCAAGAGGGGGACAGACAGAGAGAGAGAGAGAGGCAGAGAGAGATGGAAGCGTCTACAGAGCACAAACTTGCAGTAGTAACTTCCAGGGGGTTCACCACCTCACATCTTTTGCAGAAACAAAACAGACAAATCCTATTGACACAGGGGTCACTTCATGCAAAGCATTATTCTCACTTGGCGAGTGTGTACATTGCAGACATATTTACTTGTTTATAAAAGGTATTTATACACTGACAGTTCATATAACACAACCAAGTGATGTGCAGCAATTATGCTTTTGATCAGGCAATCATTTTGTGTTGCATACATATTTGGGGTTTTCAAGACACGCCTGAAAATGGAAAGCGAGGAGGGCGCCTCCCAAATCTCTGCTGGAAGATTGTTCCATTGCCTATAGAAGATATAGATACACACAGATATAGAGGGTGGAGGGTGGCAAGGCAGTCAGTGACAATCCCACGTGAAGGTCAAATGTGTACAAGATATTGTGTGGACTTCTTGGGATTAGGAGTTCGGTGATAGAGAGTATGTCCTAGACCTAGGGCAGGCATGGCCAAACTTGGCCCTCCAGGTGTTTTGGGACTACAACTCCCATCATCCCTAGCTAACAGAACCAGTGGTCAGGGATGATGGGAATTGTAGTCCCAAAACATCAGGAGGGCCAAGTTTGGCCATACCTGTGGACCTAGGGTCTAGCAGTGTTCTTAAACTTGCGTCACCAGCTGTTGTCAAACTCCCATCAGCCCTGACGGCCTGTCCTCCTAGCTATGGATGATGGGAGTTGTAGTCCAACAAGAACTGGAGTTCCAAGTTTGAGAAAGTTGAGGGGCAAGCTCCCTCCTGTGCAAGCTGTGACACTTCATATGAGGGCTGTGACCCTGTGGCAGGGGGTGGGGGGAGGCAGGGTTTTTACACGGCAGGTTGACCACTTCAGGGACATCTGTGGCCCTTCCTTTGAATAAATCAAGTCTCAAGTCTTGGGGAAGCATTTTTAGGTCAGAGACCACATTCCCTTCTGTTCAACCTTTTAGGGTCTGAGTTCCAGTGGTGGGAAGGGCCAGAGGGAAAGGTGGGTGGAGCAATGGGTGCAAATTTTATGCTTCATATTGTAGGCTAGTTTCTATGCATATACCTACACCCCTCTCTCTATCCCCCAACTCTTGGGATATAAAAGGGAGAGGAAACATGATGAAAGTATTTATCTAGGGTTGCCATACAGACACACTCAGAATACTGCAGTTGGAAGCAGTGTCTGGGCAGAAATCAGCTAAATGCCCAGGAAAATCCAGATGTACAGCAACTGACATTGTCAATGTCGTTTTTGCCGATTTTCATTAAAAACAGCTTTTAAATGTCATATATTTTTAGCTATTTCCCCGAAGAAGCTCAACATCTTTGCAAAAAAAAAAAAAGCTCACAACTTTTCTGTCCAGATTTTCACTTATTGAAATATGGCAACGCTCATTCGTCCAATTGCAAACCCAACCCCGCCTCCCAGCCAATGAGTGCAAAGACATGGAGGAGATTGACAACAGCTTCACAGCCCAGTTTTACTGAATGAATGTTCCTTGTGGTGCAGCGCTATAGTGTGTGTGTTTTAGGGGCATGTGCAGAATTCAGCGGGACTCGCTGAACATTAGACGCTCCAAACTCCCTCCGGGGATGAGCTTTGCGCAGGGTTACTATGCGTGCGCACCCAGCTTCTCACTGCCTTACGATTCCTGGCGAGGGGCTTTCAAACTTCACTTGAAATGTGAACAGGGTGGAGTTGAAATAACTGGAGCTACAACCAAAGAAGCTGTAAGGTGTAGCAATCTCCAAGTTGACATTTCTCCCCTCCCCAAAAAGGTACCCACCCAACTGGCTTGCCAGGCGACACTGCAAGCTACCAAGTGTAGAGAACTACAAACTTTGGTAATAATTAGGGACGAACCTGTGTTGCTGCTACCAACCAATGATAACATCTGTTCTCTCTACTCTCCTTTCCGCAGGATACAAAGCAAAACTCTCTTCTAGACAGGCTGGGGGTGGGGAGGGAAAGTGGAAATGGATATGTACAACCCAGGCAAACCCTTCGCCGCCCCCAACGTCTAGGCTTTGATATCAAATGCTTTGGCACCCGGCCAGCACAGAGTCCTGCATGTATGCGTGGAATCCTAGGCATCCCATTTTTATGTCGTTGGATATTCTCCTAAGGATATCTGATTGTATTGGAACTAATGTTTTAAATCCAGAAGCATGGATAAAGTACCGTATTTTTTGCTCTATAAGACTCACTTTTTCCCTCCTAAAAAGTAAGGGGAAATGTGTGTGCGTCTTATGGAGCGAATGCAGGCTGCGCAGCTATCCCAGAAGCCAGAACGGCAAGAGGGATCGCTGCTTTCACTGTGCAGCGGATCAATCCCTCTTGCTGTTCTGGCTTCTGACATTCAGAATATTTTTTTTCCTTATTTTCCTCCCCCCCAAAATTAGGTGCATCTTGTGGTCTGGTGCGTCTTATAGAGCGAAAAATGCGGTAGTTTGTTCAAAAGTCTTTCAAAAAAGAAAATAAAGTAAAGCTGTAGAGCTGTGTTTCCCAAACTTGGGTCTACGGTTTCCCTCATCCCTGATCACTGGTCCTGCTAGCTGGGGATGATGGGAGTCGTAGTCCAAAAACAGCTGGATACCCAAGTTTGGACAGGTCTATCACAGACACGGGTGGCGCTGTGGGTTAAACCACAGAGCCTAGGACTTGCTGATTGGAAGGTCAGTGGTTCGAATCCCCGCAATGGGGTGAGCTCCCATTGCTCGGTCCCTGTTCCTGCCAACCTAGCAGTTCGAAAGCACGTCAAAGTACAAGTAGATAAATAGGTACCACTCCGGTGGGAAGGTAAACAGCGTTTCTATGCACTGCTCTGGTTCGCCAGAAGTGGCTTAGTCATGCTGGGCACATGATCCGGAAGCTGTACACCGGCTCCCTCGGCCAGTAAAGCGAGATGAGAGCCACAACCCCAGAGTCGTTTGTGTCTGGACCTAATGGTCAGTGGTCCCTTTACCTTTATCTTTACTATCAAAAGCTACAACTGATGAGAATTAAACTCCCCAAACCCTTCACAAACTACAGTTCCCAGGATTCTTTGGGGCAGGATGGAGTGGGGTGACATGGATGTTTACAGTGGCATGGTACCGCCATGGTGTGGACAGGGCCTTACATGGACCAGAGCTTACATTCCTGGGTTCCCTGCCTGGGAAGGGAAGTGGGGCTGGAAGGAAGGAAAAGCTCAGGAAGGCTTGCAGCACCACTCATAGCCATGCCAGGATGTAGGGTGGGGGCAGGAGGACTGCCTTAGATGCTCTGGTGCCGATGTCAGAGGGGCCTTCCTTAGAACAGAGAACGGGGTCAGGGATAGCACTGGGAAAATTTTTGCCTTTGAGAACCAGAAAAGTTTTAGGCAGATGGTGGGTGGAGAACCTGCCATTTCCTGGAAGGAAGGAACCACACACAAGAATACCAATGCTGCTCACTATGTATTGGTGCAAGGCTTACAACAAAAGCACTCTGTGTGTGTGTATCACATACACATACATGTGAAACATCATCAATAATTTGCTTCAAATGGGGGGGGGGGCAGCTGCTCCACAAGATTGGACCCCATACCACTTAATTTCTGTTTTTTTATATTATTTTACTGTTTTTATGTTGATTTGTACAACATTTGCATTGCACACACACACACACAGAAAAATATACAGTGGTGCCCCGCAAGACGAATGCCTCGCAAGACGAAAAACTCGCTAGACGAAAGGGCTTTGCTTTTTTTGAGCTGCTTCACAAGACGAATTTCCCTATGGGCTTGCTTCGCAAGACGAAAACGTCTTGCAAGTTTGTTTCCTTTTTCTTGACACCGTTAATACAGTTGCAACTTGACTTCGAGGAGCAACTCATGAGGTTTTTGAAGACTTTGGTGATTTTTGAAGCTTTTCCAAAACTTTCCCGACACTGTGCTTCGCAAGACGAAAAAAATCGCAAGACGAAAAAACTCACGGAACGAATTAATTTCGTCTTGCGAGGCACCACTGTAACTCAAAACACATTGGGCAACTTGCTAACCAGAAAAGCTGTGTTTGTTTCTCCATACAGTGGTGCCTCGCAAGACGAAATTCGTTCCGCGAGTTTTGTTGTCTTGCGGGGTTTTTTTGTCTTGCGAAGCGCGGTGTCGGGAAAGGCTACTATGTACAGTGCGTTCTATGAGTTGCTCCTCGAAGTCAAGTCGCAACTGTATTAATGATGTTAAGAAAAAGGAAACAAACTTGCAAGAACTCGCAAGACGTTTTGTCTTGCGAAGCAAGCCCATAGGGAAATTCGTCTTGCGAAGCAGCTCAAAAACCGCAAAAACCTTTCGTCTAGCGAGTTTTCCGACTTGTGAGTTTTCCGTCTTGCGAGTTTTCCATCTTGCGAGGCATTCGTCTTGCGAGTTTTCCGTCTTGCGCGGCACCACTGTATTTCCTTTCCATTATGAGTGGCAGTTTCCTCTAAGCCCAGAGGAATCAATGATGCTCTCCCATATGAACCATCCCCTCCCCCTCCCCATTTTCGGTTTTCCACCTTTGCTCAGGCCTTCGTTTAAGCCCTGCCGACCTGTATTACCAGTCCTGGGACATATGCTTTAATAACAGAGGCGTCTCTGAGTAGATTTCCATCACTGCCAGCTGACTGCAGCCTGCCCGCACCCACCTAGGGTAAGAGGTAACAGCTTGCGGGTCAAAATGTCTTTGTTTGCATGCTTGATGTCTGCTCTTTTTAGAGACCGACCAACCCACAGAGCTAGTGGCAAAAATCATGGTGCATGCATCTAGGGATGTGAGATTTACACACAGAGAGACACACACATACTTTAACTGTGCGGTCCCAGTCCCTGACTCTACAAGAAGAGACTCAGATTGGTCTTAGTACTAATGGGGGAACATGCGGCCTCCAAAACCCATCAGTTTCCACCAGCATGGTCCATGGTGAGAGATGATGAGAGCTGGACTCCAGAAGTGCATCAAGACAGCTACCTGGAGATGGAATAAGCACCCCTAAGGAGGTGTATAAGGGACGCGGGTGGCACTGTGGGTTAAACCACAGAGCCTAGGACTTGCCGATCAGAAGGTCGGCGGTTCGAATCCCCGCGACGGGGTGAGCTCCTGTTGCTCGGTCCCTGCTCCTGCCAACCTAGCAGTTCGAAAGCACGTCAAAGTGCAAGTAGATAAATAGGTACCGCTCCGGCGGGAAGGTAAACGGTGTTTCCGTGCACTGCTCTGGTTTGCCAGAAACGGCTTAGTCATACTGGCCAAATGACCGGAAGCTGTACGCCGGCTCCCATGGCCAATAAAGCGAGATGAGCGCTGAAACCCCAGAGTTAGTCATGACTGGACCTAATGGTCAGGGGTCCCTTTACCTTTAAAGAGGTGTTTATGAGTGTGAAGAATGCTTGTATTGCCTGAGTATTTATGCATTTCTTTAAACTGGGAGGCGGGGAGGAAGAAAACACGAAGGGGAGGGTCATGAAAGCATTCATATTCAATCCTATCCTTTAAGCCAGGGGTCAGCAACCTTTTTCAGCCATGGGTCAGTCCACCGTCCCTCAGACCATGTGGTGGGCTGGACTATATTTTGTGGGGGGGAAATGAACGAATTCCTATGCCCCACAAATAACCCAGAGATGCATTTTAAATAAAAGCACACATTCTACTCATGTAAAAACACTCTGATTCCCGGACCATCCGCAAGCCGGATTGAGAAGGCGATTGGGCCACATCCAGCCCCTGGGCCTTAGGTTGCCCACCCCTGCTTTAACCCACCTTTATGCTTGAATACAGTGGTACCTCGGGTTATAGACACTTCGAGTTACAGACACTTCGGGTTACAGACTCCGCTAACCCAAAAATAGTACCTCAGGTTAAGAACTTTGCTTCAGGATGAGAACAGAAATTGTGTGGTGGCACCACAGCAGCAGCAAGAGGCCCCATTAGCTAAAGTGGTGCCTCAGGTTAAGAACAGACCTCCAGAACAAATTAAGTTCTTAACCCAAGGTACCACTGTTATTGTGAGATACAGTTTGAGAACCACAAGGCCAAACTGATTTTATCCTAAACAGTCCAAGAGTAATGACAGACTATCCAGGGGGGAAATCTCTACACAGATCCTAGCAGTAGCAATAACAAATCTCAATGGCCCAAATAGCAGCTCCTGATCGTGGGAACATTTCCCACCCCCAGTTTGAGACTCCAGGAGTCTCTCTCGCCTGTGTGTCAGTGAACCAGTGACCTCCCTGAACTCTTAAGGATACAGGAGGAAGGCCTTTTTGTGCTATCTGTGCTACATTTACATTTCACACCCATTTGCTTCTCATACACAAAATCATTTCTTTATTTTCATTTCCCCTTTCCAGCCAGCTTCTCCCTGGAATCCAAGGTGGCTTACAATACAATAAGTTCCTAATAATAATAATAATAATAATGTAATGGGAGAGGGAATCAGATAATCACATTTCTTCACATAATAGGGAAATTGAACCTGTTTGATCCCTAACCCAGCCATTCAGAACTAAGTTCAGCCAAGGAACCATTCTGGGCTGACCCTTCCTAGACCTCGAAGGGAAGGGAGTTTTCCTCAGTCAAAGAGCAGCGACTGAAAACAATGATCTATGAATTCCTTCCACCATCTTATCTTGCTGGACATCCGTTACTCAATAGCTGAGAACTGTCAACATTACATTTTCTTTATCATTCCTCACCACCCAAAAGCCTTGGATAAATATCCCCAGTTCCTTCAGGATAGCTACTAGATCCTGCCAGCACAACCTCTCCTTGGTAAAATATCTCTTCTGAGTTACTCCCTGCTCCAGTTGACACGAAACTCAAGCTTTCTTCTGGGCCTTTTTGTAAATGTGAAATCCATAAGAAGGCGGTACTGTACTGAAAAGAGCAGCTCTTCCTTTCTCTAAACGGCTGGCGAGGACCCAAAACCAAACAGGGGCACATTCCCACGATAAAGAGATTATAGTGAACCACTCAAAATCCTTGCCTGTTGCTGCTGGAGCCAGTAAAAGTGATTTGCATTCTCGGTGCCACCCACAGAGACTGCACACATCCAGAGAGACACCTCATCATTATCTATAGCCTCCATTTAAATGCATTGGCTATAAAAAGACCAGAAACCAGGACCAGTAAATATGCCTAATTTTGCTTATTAGTTTTACAAGAGTAACCTCTGACACCTGGAGAAAGCTGGAGTCATCTTGTCACTAACTAGCGCACCTAAACACTCTGACCCCACAGGGCCTTTTCTGTTTTGCCTCTTGTTTATCCGCAAGAGAATTCCATATCGAAGTTAGTCCTCTCCTCTCCTGGGCGACTGCCATCACAGCCTCCATTTTCCTTAACAGGGACAAGTCAAAAAAGCCTGGGAAATGGGACAGAGCTGAGATGTGCAAGACGAAAAACTCAGCCCCTTTCAGGCATCAACAGGAAGCAAAGAAACATGAAAAGGAAAGGCAAATAGAGAGACTTAGAATTTTTTCCTCAACATTTTTCTTTACTCAAGTAGCCAAGTTAGCACAGTATTATTCGTTAATTTAATATGGTTTTTTTACGTGCTTTTCAGACAAACTCCACTAAGCAGTTTATAGAAAATGAAAAATAATAAGCATGAATTAAGAACAGATAACGCCAACAGCAAATACAAGCCGCAGGGAAAGCTTTTTGAAACTCCAGCTGCGTCCACCCCTCTTATACACAGCTTAATCCTATGTATGTTTACTCAAGACCTACTGAGTTTAGTGGGACTTGCTCCCAAGTATGCAGACATAGGATTATTGCAGCCTAAATCCTCAAAACCAGGCACTTTCGCTTCTCTAAACAGGTGGTCACTCAAGCTGAATGCAAAGCTCTCAAGTGGTCCAAAAGAGGACATAAAGCTTGCCAAACATACCAGCACCCTACTTTCCCCAAATCAACACACTCCATAGAACTAAACTAAGGGCTTGGGGTGGCTTAGTCCGCGGGTTCGAGCCCCACGTTGGGCAAATAATTCCTGCATTGCAGGGGGTTGGACTAGATGACCCTCGTGGTCCCTTCCCACTCGACAACTCTATGAGTCTATAAAGGGATGGCACTCATTAAATCACAGTACATTAAAAAAGAGACACACAGCAACCTCTGTAGCCTTCCAGATGGCTGAAATTTAGATCTAGGAAAAAATCTCTGTCAAGACCACGGACACTTCACAGGGTTCACATACAGACACACACAGGACCAGCACAAGGAAAAAACAACACACCAAGCAGTAAATGACCAAAATTCAGGCGCCAAGGACTTCCTGCCCAGTGAGGTCCCAGAACCTCTGGGCAAAAACTGGCATTCCACAACCTCTTTTAGAAAATCCTGCGTGTGTCTCTCCACAAGAGAGATGAAGAGAAAAATATGCCGTTTACACTGTCCAGAAGTATAAATAACCACACCAAAAACACACACACCCCAAACAGTATTGTTTGTTTATTGATATTACTTCTACTATTTTGCAAGCAGATCTGTCCAGGAGCATTTAGGGCAACAAACAAACCTGAAGCCTAAGCCTGCAGAGAAGGCAAGGGAACGTCAGCCTTGCTGTAAGACTGTGATCCCATGCACACTGACTTGGGAGTAAGTCCCATGGGCTGTTCTTGCAAGTAAAAAGCAATGCATTCAGGTCGGGCTGCCCAGCATCAAACAGGGTGATCAGTCAGATGCACCCAACAGAGGACAGCGTCCATCGCCCCCCCCTTTATACCCCACCCTGTGATGCTTAGCCCTTTGCAATAGGAATTCTAGAGGCCCCTTCTGTCAAGAACGTAAGGGGAGGGGAAGCTGCCCGCCAATAGCGGAGAAGCAAAGGCTGGACAGCAAACATCAGCTGAATAAACACAGGCAGAAATAAAAGGGGGGAGAGAGAGAGAGAAGAGAAGAGAGAGAGAGGTTTGTGGCAAAGGAAAAAATGTCAGGGCTTCCAATCAGGTCTTGGGAGCCACCTCCTCCAAGGAGGAAACTGGTTTAAAAACACACACACACCCCAAACAAGCCATCTTTTAAAAATATGAAACACGGTGCGTTTCACCACTGAGGGAAATGCTGATTAAAAGGTGGAGTCAGTACTCTGGGGAAGAAACTGCAAGAAGCAGACCGGTTTCCTTGACACACTAAACCCAAAACGGTCAGCCTCAAATGCCCTTAATAGTACTCCCACTCGACTCCCTGCGCATCCTGCGCATCGGGAGATGTGGAAAAGACGCGTGGAATATCCAGACACAGAACCACGTCCATTTTCGAGGACTCGAGTCCATAGGATTTAAAACAACAACAACATGTGGGGTTTTGTTGTTGTTTTTTTGTGTTGTTTTTTTTTTGGAGGTTTGCCTGGTGAAGAACTTCGCTTCCACTCGAGTCCAGATTAAAGGGCGGCTACCCGACAGGTCGTCAGGAATCATGCCTATAGATGGGCATTTAAAATTTCCGATTTGAAGGGTGGGGGGGGAAGGAAATCAAGACACGCTTCACATTCTGATCGGTTCGGAAGCAAAATGAGCGACTCGCGTGTCTTACGCACGCGCGCAAAAGAGAGCGCGCCGGGCAGGGGGGGGAGGTCGTATGAAAAACAAACGCTGGGATGGCTCTTGCCACATAACTGGGGTGTTTTTTTGGGAGGGGGGAGGGGAAATCCCCCAAATCCCAGCCTCTCAAGAACAGGCATTGGGGTAGCGGGGGGGGGGGGAGGCGGCGATTCGGAGCAACAAAAACAAGCACCCCTCCCTCGCCTTTTCGCACCCACCCCGCTGTGGGAAACCAGCGCCGGAAGAAAGCACCATACTTTTCCCCAAGCCCACCCCCCCCCTTAAAAAAAAACACCAAAAAAATCTAGCGAGGAAGCGCGGGTTGAAGAGAGATCTAATTTTGGGGGGACGACGACGACGACGTCTCTTCCAAAAGGGCTATAGATTTAGGAGATATTAGATGGGGAAATGACAGCCGGGGGAGCAACATGGATCGTTCGTGTAAAAATGGGGACAGCGCTGTGTAAGAGGAGAGGCTTCCCCAGGAATTGGGGTGAGAAGGGGTGTTTGTGGGGGGGAAATATGTGAGTGTTTTCAGGGCGCGTGCACGCCTTTCCTCCCCCGCCAGGGTTCAAGGGATCTCCCTGCCCCGCACAGATCGAGAGCAGAGAGCGCGCAAACACACCCTCGCCGCCCCGCCGAAAGGGAAAAGCGAAAACCCACCAAACTTTCCAAGTCCCGCCGCCCCCTTACCTTGCTTCGAAAGCACCAAGGCTTCGTCCCTCTGCACTTGGGTGATGATGGACCGGCTTTCCATCTAACAATCCCACAGACCCTGGGGATCCTTTGGTTGGAGGGAGGAGGAGGAGGAGGGGGGTGGAAAGGAGGGAAATGTCCAGGGAGGAGGAGGAGGAGGAGGAACGGGGTGGGGTGGGGGGAGCGCAAGGGAGCACGATGTCGCCCACTCCCTCCTCAGTTGCCCAACCCCGGAGGAAGCCGCGCGCGAAGGCAGCGACGCAGATGCTCCTCAGATCGGGTCCAACATGGAGAATCCAGGGCTGGAGAGAGGGAGGAGGGAGGGAGGGAGGAGAGGAAGGAGGGGGGGGCCACACACTCTAACACACACACACACACACACGAGAGGAAATGGGACACAGGCGGTTTCCAGTCCCCCCGCCTCCTCCTTCCTCCAGATAAACAACCAGCCGCAGCAGCTCCCTTTTTGCAGCTCGCCTCCCGCCTGACAGCTCCCCGGAACTGGGCACCGCGCCGGGCGCGCAGGGCGAAGGCGCAGCTGCGGGGGAGCCCCGCTCGAGGTTGCAACGTTCCAAAGCTTTTGTTATTTTGTCGCCCGTCCGGGGGCTTCTCCACGCAGAGAGAGCAGCCTTGAAACCGCTCCGGCCTCGCGATTGGTCCGGCGCGAGGCGGGGGGGGGAAGCCGGGGTGGGCGGCGCCAGAAACTCTACTATGCGGTGTTTACCTAACAAACATTCCAGCTGCCGGAGGGAAAGGGAAGGGCGGCCCAGGCCACGCCTCCTCGGGGGTGGGCGGCCGGAGAGAGAGGAGAGGAGGGGGGGGGCTTCCTAGAGGCCGCCGCTCCGTGCGCTTGCTCTTTCCAGGCCGGCTGCAATGCCCTTCCCAAAATTAAAAGCTCCACGCCAGAGCAAGGAGCGTTTGCAGCGCTCCAGGGAAATCAGTGCATGCATTTATCGGCCGTGCAAAGCAATAAAAGGTGAGCAAGTTCTTGCCTGTCAATCAAGAGCAGTAAATTTATCAAACGTGGGGTTTTTTTTAAAGCTAGCAGCGCCTCCGAGCAGACAGCGGAAGCTGCATGGGCGGGACCCTTTCCAAAGTTTTCAAAAACTATAATGAGAGCGCGATCTTCGCTAAAGTGCATAGCTGTCAACGTTTTCCCCCTTTTTTAAGGGACATTCCTATTCGGAATAAGGGAATTTCCCTTTTCAAAAAAGGAAAACGTTGACAGCTAAAGTGAGCGGGGGGAAGTGGCTCAGGTGAGTAAACACGAGCCTGTTGCAGAAGGGGAAGTCTTTCTGCACTACCGCCAACCTCCCCTCCGGCCTCCAAAGGCGAAGCCGTGATCACTAGGACCAGTTAAGACCGCGCAAAACAAACAGGAGTTTCCTAGAAAAGAATTGGGTGTGGAAGAGGAAGGCTGGTGACTTCATATAGATCCGGCCCTCGTTATAGCTCTTGTTGTTTCCAACAGAGTCCAGTTGTTACATGTCTTTAATCCCAATTCTAAATATTTCCCTTCTTTCTATATGGCCCAAACATGATATCATCACCTATGCATGTAAACTTCTCTGTCTTTGCTTTTGCCTTCTGGGGTCCCCCAGACCCAAATGGAAAATATATCACTGAAAAACGGGGGCTGGCAGGGGTAGGGAGAGAGGTGGGGAGGTATGAGATTTTGTTTGACGAACCTGTGATCTCTCCCCTGGCAGAACATTCTCCTTTCCTCAACTAGAAACATAGGAAAGAAAAACAGCAAGGTGCAAGTTTGACCAATCGCCTCCCTCCTCTCACACCAGCTTACATAATTGCAAATGCCGCCACCACAATGACCAACAAACACGGGTTTCAGCATTTGGGTCACAACTAAAATGCAAACTCATAGATCGGATATTAAAATTTGGGTTCCCCGACAAATTCTAAAATTCATATTTGTACCAATAAATAAGTTGTGGCTGCAATCCTTTACAACAGGGGTCAGCAAACTTTTTCACCAGGGGGCCGGTCCACTGTCCCTCAGACCTTGTGGGGGGCCGGACTATATTTTGAAAAAAAGAATGGATTCCTATGCCCCACAAATAACACAGAGATGCATTTTAAATAAAAGGACACATTCTACTCAAGTAAAAACATGCTGATTTCCGGACTGTCCACGGGCCGGATTTAGAAGGCGATTGGACCGGATCTGGCCCCCAGGCCTTCGTTTGCCTACCCATGCTTTACACCTTAAAAGTAAAGGTAAAGGGATCCCTGACCATTAGGTCTACTCATGGCCGACTCTGGGGTTGAGGCGCTCATCTCACTTTATTGGCTTCCGGGTACAGCTTCCAGGTCATGTGGCCAGCATGACTAAGCCGCTTCTGGAGAACCAGAGCAGCGCACGGAAACGCCATAGACTTTCCCGCCGGAGTGGTACCTATTTATCTACTTGCACTTTGACGTGCTTTTAAACTGCTAGGTTGGCAGGAGCAGGGACAGAACAATGGGAGCTCACCCGTCACAGGGATTTGAACCACCGACCTTCTGATCGGCAAGTCCTAGGCTTTGTGGTTTAACCCACAGCGCCACCCGTGTCCCTTTTTACACCCTTACCTTGGAGTAAAATATTGCTGCAGATCCTGACTCAGTTGGCTGTCTCATCGTTCCAGTTATTTCAAATCAGCAACTATATCGCCTGCAATGCAGAATGTTCTCTCCATCACACCTTCCACCCATTCCATCGCTGCGTCGCCTCCCCCATAAGCCGTAGAGGAAAACGGAAGCGCTGCTTGCCTCAGCAGATGGAAGAGAAGAGGAGGCAACATGGCTGGGGAGGAACGGGGGCCGAGGAACTGCTGCAACCTCTCTTGCTACTTATTATTATCATCCTTTATTGAACTTACTAGTTGCTTTCTTTACCAATGTAACTCAAAGTGACAACGATAAATAAATACAGTGGTACCTCGGGTTACATACGCTTCAGGTTACATATGCTTCAGGTTACAGACTCCACTAACCCAGAAATAGTGCTTCAGGTTAAGAACTTTGCTTCAGGATGAGAACACAAATCGTGCTCCAGCAGCGTGGCGGCAGCAGGAGGCCCCATTAGCTAAAGTGGTGCTTCAGGTTAAGAACAGTTTCAGGTTAAGTACAGACCTCCAGAACGAATTAAGTACTTAACCCAAGGTACCACTGTAACACATACATTATAAACAGCGTGAAACACAACATGGCAAAATTTGAAATACATTCATATTTTTAAATGGAAATATTAAAATATCCCACACACTGAAGGAGTCTGCAGATAATTAAAAGCCAAAGGCCTGGTGGGAAATAAATAATGTCGGGGACAGTTGAACCTCCCCGAGGAGAGCATTCGACAAGCAGTGTTACCACCCTCTAGACCTTCGGTGAAGGGGGCACACAAGGTTTGGGTTGTTCATATGGGATGAGGTGGTCCTTGAGGTCGTCTTCTTTGGCAATCACTTGTAGCTGAGTAAGATTGCCTTCCATGAAAACAGTCTTCACAGTGAATCCGTAAGTGACTCTGGAGGCCTGAGCCACATAAAACCAGCCCTTGGAATTGGGGCTGGAAGCTCATTGGTAGCCAATGCAGTTGGGCCAGGCAGTGGCGTAGCGTGGGGGGTGCAGGGGGGGCCGGCCGCAACATCTGGGGGTTAGGGGGCGCAAATCCACGGGTTAGGGGGCGCAAATCCACGGGTTAGGGGGCGCAAATTACTTGCCTTGCCCCGGGTGCTGACAACCCACGCTACGCCGCTGGGGCCAGGATTTGTGTTCTGTGCTCAGACTGTCTCACCCTGACTGACAAATTCTGCACGAGCTGCAGTTTCCAAACCATCTTTGAAGGCAGCCCCACATATAATGCATTGCAGTAATCTAATGTGTGAGGGATGAAGGTGGCGCTGTGGGTTAAACCACAGAGCCTAGGGCTTGCTGATCAGAAGGTCGGCGGTTCGAATCCCCGTGATGGAGTGAGCTCCTGTTGCTCGGTCCCTGCTCCTGCCAACCTAGCAGTTCAAAAGCACGTCAAAGTGCAAGTAGATAAATAGGTACTGCTCCGGTGGGAAGGTAAACGGCGTTTCCGTGAGCTGCTCTGGTTCTCCAGAAGTGGCTTAGTCATGCTGGCCACGTGACCTGGAAGCTGCCTGTGGACAAAGACTGGCTTCCTAGGCCACTAAAGCAAGATGAGCGCCACAGTCGCTCACGACTGGACTTAACTGTCAGGGGTCCTTTACCTTTACCTAGTAATCTAATGTACCTAGAAACCCAAATGTTTCTGTCAAGCAATGGTGAGAAGCGTATTGTTAGAAGTAGAAAACCATGAGAGAGAAGAAGAAAAATACTGTAACTAGGGGACCCCTGATTATAATGCTGTGTTTTGTGGTTTTTTTAAATTCAGATTGTGGCAGCATTGCTTTAAAAAGCACCTCACACCTGTTCTGATGCCAAACTCAGTCTATTGATACTTTCTATTTTATTTTAGGGTGGTGTTATGAACGAGAGTAGGATTGTCGTACCTGTCATTTTTGCAACTTTCTCTAGCGAGTGCATCTGGTGCTGCTATTGTCTGAGACTGGCCACTGGGCTGAAGGAAACAATGTCTCTTCCAGTTTGGCAGCAGCCTCCATTTCCCTGTGCCCTTTGACCCCTTTGTCAAGAACAGTTACATAGCTAGAGCGGAGGGACTGGCCTGCCTGACCCCGGGGGACACAGATGGGCTTGTCGCTGCCATCTGGAGAAGAATGAGGCACAGTATGGAGCCAAACGGATCACTTCTGTATCTCCTCCTCCTCCTCTCCCCTGCCTCCTTGACCCCTAAAGTACTCCCACTCCTCGTTCTGCCTAGACCCCTTCTGTCTCACTTTATCCAGTTGCAAAAGAGAGAGGCTTACCCTTGTACTTTGTCCAAAGAGCAACTGACAGCCCTTTTCGCCTCTCCCTCCCCAGGGGTCCATAGAAGGCTTTTAGCTGGTTAGTGTGTTTATGTATTTTCTTGGTTTACATGGCGCACCTTAGGAAACCTTGGCCCTTAAGCATACTTTGCAACCAACGTTCTGTTTCCACAAACAGTGCGTATATGTTCATACAGAGCGGTGGTTCCAAAATGCATCTGTCGGTACAGAAAGCTGGGGTTATGTTCTAGGTTAAATCAGCTAGAGAAAAACAATGAACTTGCAAGTGTGCTTCTGGTTTAGTCGGACTTGGCATCCTCCTCCCTTCTTAACGTTAGCTCCCCCTCCCCGCCGGCCACTAAACTTTAACTTGAACTGTGAAGCTTACATCAAGAGTTCTTCCTTTAAAACCCTCCCTGCTTCTTTTATGGACTCAGGAAAGTTTTACGGGATTTCTGCTGGGGCAACGAGAAGTAAAATCTTGCACGATAAGCGAAAGTCTGGTTTAGATACAGAAGGAAACTTCATGCCTGGTGAAAGCCATTCAAATGCTCTTTTGCATGGAATAAGGAAAGGCATTTTTGCCCACAAATAAAGCTCCCCCCGTATAATCCACTCTTTAATCACCCAAGATCACAGAGAAAATGACCTAGTGGTATACCTCCACTGAACTTGTACTGGCATGTAAATCTATGCATATGTTTCACCATGTCATTTAATTGGATTGCCACTATTATTATTATTATTATTATTATTATTATTATTATTATTATTCCATCTTGCCCTTCCTCCTCATGAGAGCCCCCCCCAAAAAAAATATCCACCATTAAACATAAAATAAAACCACAACATGAAGTATTTTATATGCTACCATTTAACAGCCAGTGTTACATTATACTTACAATGCCAGTCTTGTCAGACTCCCAAGACTTGTTGCTGAAGCAAATGGGGGGGCAGGGCTTTTTTTGCCCCAGGTGAAGCCTCCAGAGGGACGTCATTGTGGCCCCCAGCCTGTGTACGCAAATGTACATGAGGTGTGTGCCTAGGGTGGCCGCATTTCGGGAAGTAAAATTCAGGACACATGAGCTTTTTTTAGGAAATGAGTGACAGTTCCCAGAGTTCCCTTTGGTTGTTAAATCACTCAAGGAGGGAGGGAACAGGGGTCTCCTAACAGCTCTTGCACACCCTTAACAAACTACAGTTCCCAGGATTCTTTGGCCCGAGAAACACAATCAGAAAAGGATTAGGATAATAATAATAATAATAATAATAATAATAATAATAATAATAATAGTTTATTTATGCCCCGCCCATCTGGCTGGGCTTCCCCAGCCACTCTGGGCAGCTTCCAACTGAATATTAAAATACAATAACCTATTAAACATTAAAAGCTTCCCTAAACAGGGCTGCCTTCAGATACAGTGGTGCCTCGCAAGACGAAAAGAATCCGTTCTGTGATTCTCTTCGTCTAGCGGTTTTTTCGTCTTGCGAAGCAAGCCCATTGAAGGATTAGCGGATTAGCGCTATTAGCGGCTTTTAGTGGCTTATCTGCTGATCAGATCAGCTGATAAGCGGCTTAGCGGCTTAGAAAAAGGGGGGAGGGGGGAAAAACCCGCAGGAACTCGCAAGACCTTTTCGTCTTGCGAAGCAAGCCCATAGGAAATTCGTTTTGCGAAGCACCTCCAAAACGGAAAACTCTTTCGTCTAGCAAGTTTTCCGTCTTGCGAGGCATTCGTCTTGCGGGGCACCACTGTATCTTCGAAAAGTCTGGTAGTTGTTTTTCTCTTTGACATCTGATGGGAGAGCGTTCCACAGGGCGGGTGTCACTACCGAGAAGGCCCTCTGCCTGGTTCCTTGTAACCTCCCTTCTCGCAGCGAGGGAACCGCCAGAAGGCCCTCGGCGCTGGACCTCAGTGTCTGGGTAGAAAGGTGGGGGTGGAGACGCTCCTTCAGATGGACGCAGGTGGACGCAGACTTGATTCTCAGGAGCTAGGATTGGGGAGCTCAGCAGGTCCACATGAAGCAAATTTAGCAGTGTCCCTGAGTACACATGTTTAAATAAATGTGAATGGGTGCTGCTCCTTCTTACTGGGAAGAGGTCATGTCCTGTGGTGAGAGATTCCAACCCCCCCAGTAGCTCTGGCATTGGGTAAGCTTGACCACCAATGGCACAACCAATGGCACAACCATGATTGGGGAGCATACATGCATGCAATGTGTCTTTGAGCACAGACAAACCTCTCCCTGTCCGTTCAAATGCAGTCCTGCCGTCTCCATATAATGCTGGCCTTGGTGATGGCAATGAATAAATATGCACCCCCTCAAGAGCTGAAATGAATAGCAGAGGACATCTGATTCTAGTTACTTGTTTCCTAAAGAAAAACACTATTTTTTTGGCAGATATTTATATCTATATTTGGGTACTTTCAGTTCTCCAACTCCTGGGCAAGAGGAAGGTGGACAAGAAAAAACAAGTGTTGCAGTTGTTTAATGGCATGGCAGGATTGAGGGAGCTATTTGTGTTCCATCAGCATACATTGGTAATTTACCAGTTATAAAACACATACTCTCTCTCTCTCTCTCCTTCCCTCTCACATGATCGTACAGCAATTCTAGCTATTTAACCAGATTAAACAAAGAAAAATGGCTCAAACTCTTTCACTTTAGAGAGATGCATTATTTAGATTATTTTAAAGTTCCCTTCCTGAGCACTGGGTCCAGGGTCAAGGTGGGGAAGCTCCATTTGAAAGCCAAGGTGGTTAGATTGTTGGACTAGGATCAGGGAGACCCGAGTTCAAAACCCCCACCCCACACTCAGCTATGAATGTAAGCAACTCTGCTTGCACCCATTAAAACTCTGACAGCTGAGTTCTGCATTAAATGAAGCTTCTGGGACATATATAAGGGCAGTGTCAAATATAATGTGAAATTAATCCATCTGGTAGGTTACCAAAGCATGGGTTTTAAAAATATATAAGTGGACAGCCTGCCACAAGTTTGAGGGGAGAAACAAGTTACATCTCTGCGTACATTGCTTCAGTCTTGCTCTTGAACTTCGGAAATGATACCTGCAAATTTTGCAAAGATGTATTGGCAATGCCGTTTACCTTCCCGCTGGAGTGGTACCTATTTATCTACTTGCACTTTGACGTGCTTTCGAACTGCTAGGTGGGCAGGAGCAGGGACCGAGCAACAGGAGCTCACCCCGTCGCAGGGATTCGAACCCCTGACCTTCTGATTGGCAAGTCCTAGGCTCTGTGGTTTAACCCACAGTGCCACCCGCTATCTAGTGAGCTCTTTGCAAAAGCCTCATCTTCCCTTTTGGCTAAACATACTCAGTTTCTTCAACCTTTCCTCTTAGGACTTGTTTTCCATTCTCCTGGCCATTCCATTGCCCTCCTCCGACCCTCTTCCCATTCATCTATAACCCTCTTAAGCCAGGCTTCCTCAAACTCGTCCCTCCAGGTGTTTTGAGAATACATTTCCCATCATCCCTGACCCCTGGTTCTGCTAGCTAGGGATCATGGGAGTTGTAGGCCAAAAACATCTGGAGGGCTGAGTCTGAGGAAGCCTGCTCTTAAGCAGACACAAAACAAGCAGTCAAATTATGCATCATCACGGAGAGATTCTGTGCCTTAGTGGCTCAAAGACAGAGGCCCAAAGGAGCCAAGATGGCCGTGTTTAATCTTCATATATCAGAGGCAGTCAGCCTCTGAATGCCCCTGGCTGGGAATCCCATGCTATTGTCCTCATCTTCTACTTTTGTGGGCTTCCTATGAAGGCCTCTGGATGGCCACCGTGAGACCAACATGCTGGACTAAAGAGTCATTTTTGCCTCATCCAGTGTAGCTCTTCTTATGCTCCGCACTGTTTTAAATATTGGCCTTGAAGTTGTGGTACACCAGAAAACATCTGGTACAAACCTTGACTCTGCCCCGGACTCACAAGGCAAGATTTAGTGCCTGATCCTCACTCTAGTCTGCAAAATGGGTATGATATGGGCCACTGATGTGGCTAGTGGGGAAAGCTGGATCCCAGGCGGAGGGCAGCCAGGTCCTATTTAGGGCTCCCAAACAGGTACGGTAAAGGTAAAGGACCCCTGGACAGTTAAGTGCAGTCAAAGGCGACTATAGGGTTGTGGTGCTCATCTCGCTTTCAGGCCGAGGGAGCCAGCATTTGTCCACAGACAGCTTTCCGTGTCATGTGGCCAGCATGACTAAACCGCTTCTGGTGCAACGGAACACCATGACAGAAGCCAGAGTGCACTGAAACGCCGATTACCTTCCTGCCACAGCGTTACCTATTTATCTACTTGCACTGGTGTGCTTTCGAACTGCTAGGTTGGCAGGAGCTGGGACAGAGCAACGGGAGCTCACCCCGTTGTGCAGATTTGAACCACCAACCTTCTGATCGGCAAGCCCAAGAGGCTCAGTGGATTAGACCACATCGCCACCCGCATCCCTAGGGCTCCCAAAAAGCCAGCCTTTGCTTTGCAAATGATAGCCTCTGCAGGTGCAATCGGGCATAATGGGGCATTGGCAAAGCCCGTTCCCTGCTGTGGGCCACTTCCAAGTCTCTTTGCCCTCCTGGTCCACCCTCCCTTCCATTACCTGCTCTCTTCAAGCCTACAAGAAGAGATGCCAGCAGGGAGATGACACAGCATCCTCAACTTCCCAATTATGCAGACTTGGGTCACATCCACACCAGACCTCCAAATTGTGCTTATGTCCCTTTAACAGTCATGGCTCCCACTCCATCCTGTAATCCTGGGAACTGTAGTTTAAGGCTGCTGGGAATTATTAAAGGTAAAGGGTAAAGGGTGTTGTAAATAAAAATATGCCCTTTTCCCTTATGGGGTATCCAAGAGCCCATATAGAGTCCTTACATAGGTTCCCTATTGGTAGGAGAAAATAACAGAGGCCAACCAGAGAATATTGAGAAGCAAAGCAGCTAGTAAGCCTGATCTTTATTGATCTGTTGCAACAGGGTACTACCCTCACACGCAGGAGAGGAAGAGGACCCCCAAAAATGCTGTGCAAGGGCTTATAAAGACTTTTGAAATTCCCATCCTCTAGATCAGTGTTTCCCAACCTTTTTTGGGCAAAGGCACACTTGTTTGATGAAAAAAATCTCGAGGCACACCACCATTACAGCCCCGTGACGTCAGCGCGCAGCGTCACGCCGGGAGGGACGCACGAAAGTGTAAGTTTCAAATTTTTCCCTCCCCCTTGCCGGGGAACCTCCAAGCTTTGGGGGTGGGGGGGGAGGAGGCAGCAAAGCGAGGCAGGAAGGAGAGCGCGGCTTGGCTGGGTGAGCTTTGGCAGGGGCAGGGAATGAGAGCCGCGAGGCGGGCGCTGCGGACGGAGGCGCTGCCCGCCGAGCTTGCAGGCAGCCAGGCAGGCAGACGGCGAGAGCCCCGCGCTGGGCAGCCTCTCCTCGCCGCCGCCGCCCCGCCTCTCGCCGCCCGACTCGCCCGACTCCCTCCAGGCAACATCTCGCGGCACACCAGGCAACATCTCGCGGCACACTAGTGTGCCGCGGAACAGTGGTTGAAAAACACTGCTCTAGATCAAGACCACCCCCAGAAAGATTATGCATACATCACAGAAGGGGTGTAACCTAAGACCACCCCTCAGATACATCCCACCTACATCACAGAAATTTTAATGTTGTTTTTCTCCTGTCACAGTTTATCTCCTGTCTGGCAAGTTACTTGATTGGATTGCCTGGGGAGCCTGGCCATTCTTTTGTAGTGGTAAAATACTTATTTCCTGGGCCAGGTCACAGGCTCACACCTTATTCAAACAGACATATCCTTGAGACAGGATTTGTGAGGAAAGAGACAATGGGGAGGCTTTTCCAGTTTAACCTTGCAGAGAAAGGATTTGGTCAGTTTAGGAATCAAAATGGTTCCAGGTTGGTCTTCCTGTGTTGATCTATGTATGTGCAGTTATGAACATTACCATATATCTAAGACCATAAAATTCCTATCACAAGGGACCCCTGACCATTAGGTCCAGTTGTGACCAACTCTGGGGTTGCGGCGCTTATCTCGCTTTACTGGCCGAGGGAGCCGGTGTACAGCTTCCAGGTCACGTGGCCAGCATGACTAAGCCGCTTCTGGAGAACCAGAGCAGCGCACGGAAATGCCGTTTACTTTCCCGCCGGAGTGGTACCTATTGATCTACTTGCACTTTGACGTGCTTTCGAACTGCTAGGTTGGCAGGAGCAGGGACCGAGCAACGGGAGCTCACCCCATCGCGGGGATCCAAACCGCCGACCTTCTGATCGGCAAGTCCTAGGCTCTGTGGTTTAACCCACAGTGCCACCCGCATCCCCTGCTGGGAATTGTTAGGAAAACTACAGTTCCCATGGGGAAGGAATCAATGCTTGTTAAAGTAGTACATCACCATCATTTCAGGCAGCCTTTGTTCCCTTTTCCTTATGTTCCTTACGTTCTCCCCAAATTCAGGTCTCGGGAGGTTCAGTTTAGAAAGCACAAGCAAAGGGTAATTGCTGAACAACACACAGAATGCACTCGCTATACTGGGGCTCTGTTTTGAGGGGGAAGAGAGATTTTCCTTTCCTTTTGCCCTTCCTGAAAGCAGCAGGGTGGAGACTCTAATGTTCCTGCTCCCCTGGGGGCAGGGGGTCGAAATGTCTCCCATCAATCAGCAGCAATTCCTTGGGCCAATAAACAGCCATGACTAATGGGCTGTGAACTTTGGAACCGTGAGGCCCAAACTACATGTTACAGGGAGATATGTGGATGCCACCAGTCCACGTCTCCCTGGTAACACATAGCAGGAAAACACACACATGACATGGCCTCATCACATTAGTATTTATCCTACTTCGCCATCACCCGGCTCATCGTGATCCACCAGGATCCATCAAGATCCACTGTGTGGCCAGAATTCTGGACGCCGTGTGAGCATTCATTTTACAGAATGCCTTTCCTTACATCAAGCAGTGAGTTGTTGTTGTTGTTGTTGTCGTTGTTGTTGTTTTAGGATGACAGATTTCTAGTAACACCAGAAGGGAAGAAGACAAGTGATGGACTACATGGAATTGGCAGAAATGACCGGCAGAATCCGTGACCAGGGAGAAGAGTCCGTGGAAGAAGACTGGAAGAAATTTAAAGACTGCTTGCAGAAATACTGTAAAATTAAGGAATGTTAAAATGATGTCAGATGGAAACTAAGTGGTATTGGTAAAAAGATTATCAAGAATATGTAAATATGGATTGACAATGGTTATAAACACATGGTTATAATAGGTTAAGATACTGAGTAAAGATAAATGACAGAGGGTAAGGATTTGCTGAATTAAATATCTGAACTGGAATACAAAAAGGGAGGTGTGAGGAGGTCAGGAAACTAGTAAATGAAGTATAAGATATGAAATTATTGATCTTTTTCTTTTCTTTTCTTTTTGTTAACTGTTTTCTATTTTGTATTTTTCATGTGTTCTGTTTTTGTACTTTTGTAGTTTTTTTTCTTTTTTAAGGTTATTTTTTGTTCTTATTTGTTAAGTCTAAACTTTGAAACTTTTTAATGTTTGTAAAATCTCAATAAATATTATTTTAAAAAAAAACAGAAGGGAGGAAGACAGCAGCAGCAACATGGATTTGGAGTGCACATGTTAAGCATTATGACTCCACTTCAAAGCGCCATGGCTTGTCCTAGATAATTCTGGGAGGTTTTCTTTGCTCTGGGTGCTGGGAATCCTTAGGAAACTCCTCTTCCCTTCACAGAACTACAATTCCCAGAGTTCTCTAGGAAGAGGGATTGATTGTGAAACCACTGTGGGAAGTGCAGTGCTGGGAGGGGAATAGGAGTCTCCTAATAAACTTCAGCACCCTGAACAAACTACACCTCCCAGAATTTGTTGGGGGAAACCAAGGCTGTTTTAAAGGGGTATCATACTACAGTGGTACCTTGGGTTACATACGCTTCAGGTTACAGACTCCACTAACCCAGAAATAGTACCTTGGGTTAAGAACTTTGCTTCAGGATGAGAACAGAAATTGTGCTCCAGCGGCATGGTGGCAGCAGGAGGCCCCATTAGCTAAAGTGGTGCTTCAGGTTAAGAACAGTTTCAGGTTAAGTACGGACCTCTGGAACGAATTAAGTACTTAACCCGAGGTACCACTCTACTTTAAATGTATGATGTGCATGTGGTCTACATGTTGCAGATATATCAGGAATGATGGGAGCTGGAGTCAAAGCTGGCAGGGACAGTGGGGGGGGGAGTGAGCAGTTTCTCCAGTAACTTCAATGCCATGCATAGATCTTTGAACCCTGGTTCACCCGGAGGAGAAGCAGAATAAGCAGAACTGTATAAATTTGGCAGGGCATAGTTTCAAACAAAGCTGTTCTCTCCCAAGCCCACATTCACAGCATGTTCACACTTCTGTCTCAGTGCCATCTACACTCAGGTTACCAGATGTTTTTTTCAATGAATCCAGGGACACTTTTCAACTTCAATGGATTTTGTATGGGAAACGGGGACGTCTGGTAACCTTAATCTGTGCTAGCTTGGTCATGTCTACAGAATGGAAGATGGCAGGACCCCCAAGGATGTGCTCTATGGGGAGCTGGCTTCAGGCACCGGCAGTGGCGTAGCGTGGGTTGTCAGCACCCGGGGCAAAGCAAGTAATTTGCGCCCCCTAACCTGTGGATTTGCGCCCCCTAACCCTAACCCCCAGATGTTGCGCCCGGTGCGGCTGGCCCCCCCTGCACCCCCCACGCTACGCCACTGGGCACCGGGCATCTTTGCATTACAACGATGCCTTCAAACGTGAAGTGAAGGCTGGCCACATCAACCCCACCATGTGGGAATCCCCTGCAGATGACCACAGTGCCTGGAGACAGATAGTCAGGTTGTACACCCATAGCAGTGACCAGCGGAGGAACGGTCTCTGGGAGGAAGAGCACAGAGAGCATAAACGCCTTGGTGCCTCTGCAGCAGCACAACTGGACACCTTCATCTGAAGTGTTTGGATTTGATATCCCGCTTTATCACTACCCAAAGGAGCCTTAAAGCGGCTAACATTCTCCTTTCCCTTCCTCCCCCACAACAAACACTCTGTGAGGTGAGTGAGGCTGAGAGGCTTCAGAGAAGTGTGACTAGCCCAAGGTCACCCAGCAGCTGCATGTGGAGGAGCGGAGACGCGAACCCGGTTCACCAGATTACAAGTCCACCGCTCCTAACCACTACACCACACTGGCTCTCTGCCCCAGCTGCAACAAAACATATCGGTCTCTACAGACACAACTCTCCAATGGTTTGACTTCACCCCCTCCACACTCCCCCACTATCTCCTGAGATAGAAGGAGGCCAGCAACACCACAAATTTGCTTGAAATTCAGTTGCAAACTGTGTTGCAGAATTGGGGGTGTATATAAAGTACAGTGGTACTTGGTTCTCGAACTTAATCCATTCCGGAAGTCCTTTCGACTCCTGAAATGGTTCGAAAACCAAGGCACGGCTTCCGATTGGCTGCAATCCTTTTTTTTTTATAAGATATTTATTTTAAAAAATTGGATATAAGAAAAAAATGAAAAATAAACATACAAAATAATAAACAATTAAAAACACACATTAATTTTCAATGACATAACTTCCATACCCTTATTTCCTCCGACCTCCTCATTCTTCCCTTCTTTGTATTCCAGTTCAATTTGTTAGTTCAGCAAATCCTTACCATTAAACTTTTACCCATTTATAATCCTTTATTCATGTCTCCTAAAGCATTACAGCTGGAAACCACTTAGTTTCTATCCAACATCTTTCTAACATTCATTCATTTTACAATATTTATTTAAATAGTCCTTAAATTTCTTCCAGTCTTCTTTCACCGACTCTTCTCCCTGGTCTCGGATTCTGCCAGTCATCTCAGCCAGTTCCATGTAGTCAATCACCTTCAGAAGCTTCCGAAAAAGTCCGCAAACCGGAACACTCATTTCCGGGTTTGCGGCATTCGGGAGCCAATTTGTTCGGCAGCCAAGCCATTCAGAAACCAAGGTACCACTGTATATAGCTATGGCAGTACATCCTATTGACATACCATCTTGCCAAAACACATAGGCTATAAAACTGCACTATCTGAGGAGGAGAGTCCGCCCCACCTGCCAATCTGTTTTATCCTTCAGTACCTTAAGATTCTAGCCGTCATTGCTCTGCCGGCTCCTTCATGGCCCAAGAGGCAAGTGAGCTGAGAGTTGACTAGAACCTACAAAGTACCGTATTTTTTGCTCCATAAGACGCACCAGACCATAAGACGCACCTAGTTTTTGGAGGAGGAAAACAAGGAAAAAAATATTCTGAATCTTGGTAGCCAGAACAACAAGAGGGATCGCTGCGCAGTGAAAGCAGCAATCCCTCTTGCTGTTCTGGCTTCTGGGATAGCTGCACAGACTACATTCGCTCCATAAGATGCACACACATTTCCCCTTACTTTTTAGGAGGGAAAAAGTGAGTCTTATAGAGCAAAAAATACGGTAAATAAATGCCTTCAGGTAAACGGTGCGGTCCTTAACAATTTGGAGATTGTATCTCAGGGTTCATGCAGGAAAGCTCTGCTCCCCAAGCCTTGGGGAACACAGGCAAAGGAACTGAGAGGATTGGTGTGTTGTTGCTAGCGAAATGTGGGCAGACTGCTAGAAAGAGATGACTGACAAGGAGTGAAGTCTTCCGCCTCAGGAGCCACGGTCCCCTGAGGCATCCAGAGGAGTAAGGAGAAGAAGATCAAGATGTGAAGAAGACTCCAGATTTAGAACTTGCCTTATCAAGAGACCTGTCACTTTTGACAGCTGAAAAGCCTTTCACGACAACAAACATCCACTCCCTTGCAAAAAGAATTGGAGAAACCTGAAAAACACATTTTGTTTCCTCAGTTTGGGGAATAGGAAAAGTAAGAAAAATAAAATATTTTAGCCTGGGAATGAAAAGGTAGAAAGGGGGGGGCAGTCAGCTGAACATTGATTAGCCAAAATAAAGATAAAAATGTCCCATTCCTTATAAAATCAGACCCTTGATCTAGTCCTACACAATTATGAGTGATTTGAGGGTTGGGTGGAGAATCAGAAGTTACACACACACACACACCACACACACAACTACTGTTAAACATCTAAACAGTTTTACGATATTGATTTGTGAAGCTTGAGTGTTTCCAAATAAACAGCTTTAAAAATGAACCTCGTTTTTCACACACATATCGTAAAATACCACATATCTACATGTTGTTCCAGAAACGTACTAATAAATTGTATGATCATATCTTTTCAGCAAATGAATCTTAACTAGGTTCTAAGAACAAATATGTTTATGTAGGGGCTGACAACCGAGTAATTATCTGAGGTAAAGAATAAGCTGCGTAGTGTTTAGGCAGCCTTAGTCTAAAACTTGGTCTAAATTCCCCCTAAAATCCCCACCGATCATGTTTGCAAGCAAAAGAGGTCGTGTACACCCACCAAGTGCCCTGGGAAAATTGGGACATCCTTTTTTTGCACGAGATCATTGGGGCCATTTTGGGTTCAGCCCGGACACTGAGGTCCAGCGCTGAGGGCCTTCTAGTGGTTCCCTCCCTGCGAGAAGTTAGGTTACAGGGAACCAGGCAGAGGGCCTTCTTGGTAGTGGCACCCGCCCTGTGGAACGCCTTCCCATCAGATGTCAAGGCAATAAGGAATTATCTTACTTTTAAAAGACACCTGAAGGCAGCCCTGTTTAGGGATGTTTTTAATGTTTAATGCTGTATTGTGTTTTTAATATTCAGTTGGGAGCCGCCCAGAGTGGCTGGGGAAACCCAGTCAGATGGGCGGGGTATAAATAATAAATTATTATTATTATTATCATCATCATTATTATTGCTGTGCTCTTGCCTTGAAAAAAAGTTTTTTCGAGACCACGATCTTGCACAGAACCCAGAAATGCACATTTTTGGGTGCTGTACTAGGTTGTGCCCCAAAACATTATTTTGGCTCCTTACACCTTCTAATCTAAGTCATTTTCTGGGGAGACCCTGGTGTTATCAGGCAATCAGAACTATGCATGGCTGGATTCTGCAGAAAACAAGGAGAAACGGCATGGAAAGAACCAGTTGACTCTGTAGAAAAGACTTGTTTGCCTGTACAAAATGCCTTCTTTCCCAAAGTGCTGAAGGCTTAACTACATCCATACACAGCCTTGTGGGAGTTGGAAAAGCAATATTTGATGAGGCATCCCAAAGGAGAGGTCAATACTCATGGTGCGGTTTGTTGGCTTAAAGTCAAATGGTCCAAACCACAGATTTTTATGTCCAATCTGGGTTTTGAATTTAGACTTTCTAAAAGGGACGTGGGTGGCGCTGTGGTCTAAACCACAGAGCCTAGGGCTTGCTGATCAGAAGGTGGGCGGTTTGAATCCCCACAATGGGGTGAGCTCCCATTGCTCTGTCCCTGCTCCTGTCAGCCTAGCAATTTGAAAGCACGTCAAAGTGCAAGTAGATAAATAGGTACTGCTCTGACAGGAAGGTAAACGGCGTTTCCATGCGCTGCTCTGGTTCGCCAGAAGTGGCTTAGTCATGCTGGCCACGTGACCCGGAAAAACTGTCTGCGGAAAAATGCCAGCTCCCTCGGCCAGTAAAGCCAGATGAGCGCCACAACCCCAGAGTCGTCCGCGATTGGACCTAACGGTCAGTTTTACCTTTACCTTTAAAAGGTATAGGACTTTTTAAATGTCTGTTTATTTTTATTTTTATTATTTTATTATGTTTATAAGAAAAGGAAGTCAAATTTTCTGACTGGCACACTCTAGCCCCTCAGGCATACTTAACAGAGAACTCTGCAGCATGGTCTGTTACTGACAATGGCACAGTGCACACAGAGCGCTAAGCCAAACCATGTGGCAAACAAATCAGAGGTAAGTCCAATTGAGTTCAGTGTAATTTACTATTTACTCCTAGGTAAGTGAGTGCAGGGTTGCAGCCAAAAGTTATTTCTTGCGTGACTTTTAAAGGGCTGACTTTTAATTTATTTTTTTCCAAACAGGGGAAATACTTCCATCTTATAAATTCTGAAATAAGGAATTTGGGGGAAAGCTAAAAAAGAAAGAAAGAAAGAAAGAAAGAAAGAAAGAGAGAGAGAGAGAGAGAGAGAGAGAGAGAGAGAAAGAAAGAACGAAAGAAAGAAAGAAAGAAAGAAAGAAAGAAAGAAAGAAAGAAAGAAAGAAAGAAAGAAAAGAGACAGTAACACTCTGCCTGAAATACACATTTTTCCTATTAGCAGTTTTATTGGGTTGTTCAAATGAACTCATGCATCCCAGGAATATTCATCAATACACTCCAATTAGACTGACTGCAGAGAATTCTAATGCAAACAATGCATAATAAACACTGGATTGTAAATGGCAATTGAGAAATGAAGGGTAAATAATGAACTTGTAATTGCAGATGATAAATTAGGCTGAATTAATTACCCTTTGGTGAGTCGTATAATCTTTCACAGTGCTGAGAACACAGCCCTTGAGCCCAAACACAATCATAGCCCCCATGGGGTTAGTGATTTGCCATAAGTTGCAGCTGTACTGTGGGACGTGTTGCGTCTGACTTGGAAAAAGCATAACCTCCCCTTTTGTTTAGTTGGGACATACTGGGAGGAGAGATTGCACAGCTCCTGACATCTATACTTTAGCCTACTGGAATGTCCTGGCTTCCTTTATTCCTGCATTCTGTGTCTTGGAGAACAATTAAAAGAAGTGAAAAAAATTAGACACACACACACATGGTCCTTTTTGGAAACGGGGCCTTTGCTGCGGGGGGGGGGGGGCAGGGGGCATGCAAAAACAGAGTCCTATTTATACTGAAAATAAAATACCTGCACGAAACGAAGGAAATTGTGGTGCTGGCTTACGAAGCCCTTCCTATAATTTTGAAGGAAAAGTTAACCAATCACTTTACGTTCTTTAATTGCGATGCTTTAGCAGCCGGCCATTTTTTAGGAAGCAAATGGGGCCTCACATTGCAAGCCGTTACTCGTCTACTCAGAAGTCTCACTGTATTCAATAGAGCTTACTCCCAGGTAACTGGGTAAAGACTGTGGAGCCTTACACTACAATCCTAAGCATTTTTATTCAGAGGTAAGTCCCACTGAATTCAATAGGATTTACTCTCTGGTATGTTCCTGATCATTGCCATAGTTTATTTTTTCTTTTTCTGTTGTTGTTGTTGTTGTTTCCTGCCTTATCCCCTCACAGGACTCAAGGAAGCTTACAGCTAAAATTCACCATATTTTTCGCTCTATAAGACGCACTTTTCCCTCCTAAAAGGTAAGGGGAAATATGTGTGCGTCTTATGGAGCGAATGCAGGCTGCGCAGCTATCCCAGAAGCCAGAACAGCAACAGGAATAGCTGCGCTGCGCTCCTTGCTGTTCTAGCTTCTGGCTTAGCTGCGCGAAGCCTCTTCAGGTCACGGGGAGCCTTCATCCCACTGCCCTGAAGAGGCTTCCGGGATTCAGAATATTTTTTTCTTGTTTTCCTCCTCCAAAAACTAGGTGCGTCTTATGGTCTGGTGCGCCTTATAGAGCGAAAAATACAGTAACTTCATTCCATTTATCTGTCGAAGGTGTTGTGCACAATCCCTTCCCTTGCACATTTTTTCTTTACAGCACTCTTGTGAGGTAGGGTCAATGGAGAGGTTGCAATTGGCTCAAGGGGACAGGTGCGTATGTGTATATGACATATTTGTGTGCGGTGAGATCAAATGCAGAAGAAGCCCCCTCGACAAACGACAGTTCCCGGGGGGGGGGGTCTTGTGAGACGGGTGCTTCAAATGAATGGCTGCCTCCTCGGCTGCTGCAAGAACTGAAGCAGAAAGTGCCCAGGTGTTAAGTTGTGGGTGAACATATCAGACAACACAGAGATTCTTCCAAAGCAGCTCTTTATTTGTAAGCTGGAACAGAACTGAACTGAAGGGCTCAGTCAGCCTGCTTATATAGAGCTCCAGAACAACGTAACTGTAGCAACTTTCTAAAACTATCCAATCACTGAACGTCACTTTCGATCCTGCATTTGCATAACTATCTACAGTATCCCCCTGCTGGCCCAGGGTGAGAACTTCAGTACATAGCACCAGGAGAGTTGGTTCGCATACACGTTCATCATCTGATGATGACTGCACCATCAAGGGATGACATGCCATTACAGATTTTAACGCAATAAACAGAGCTTATGAATTGAGCCACTCCACACGTTCATGAACCAGCATAATGTGAGAAAGAGAATTGAACAAAGCAAGAGGGTTTTTTACACAGTTGATGGTTATTAAAAAAGATTTTTTCCATCTTTCATCTTATTTATCATAAACAAAGCAAGCACATATGTGACCCAATCTTGAGTTGTGCATTTAGACGCTTCCGCTACAATATCAAAAGTGGAATGCACGATGATGATGATTATCAGTGTAAAATAATTTGTGTAAATTCATGTAAAATAATTTATTTTACATGCTGCCCATCTGATTGGGTTGCCCCAGCTACACTGGGCGGCTTCCAACAAATTATAAAACCACAGTAAAACATCAGCCATTATAAACTTCCTTGTACAGGGCTACCTTCAGATGTCTTCTGGAAGTCAAAGTATTGTTTAGTTCCATGATATCTGATGGAAGGGTGATCCACTGCTGAGAAGTCCCTCTGCCTGATTCTCTGTAACCTCACTTCTTGCAGTGAGGGAACTGCCAGAAGGCCCTCGGCGCTGGACCTCAGTGTCAGGGCTGAACGATGGGGGTGAAGACAGTTCTTCAGGTACCGTATTTTTCGCTTTATAAGACGCACCAGACCACAAGACGCATCTAGTTTTTGGAGGAGGAAAACAAGAAAAAAATATATTCTGAATCTCAGAAGCTACAACAGCAAGAGGGATCGCTGTGCAGTGAAAGCAGCAATCCTTCTTGCTGTTCTGGCTTCTGGGATAGCTGTGCAGCTTGCATTTGCTCCATAAGAAGCACACACATTTCCCCTTACTTTTTAGGAGGGAAAAAGTGAGTCTTATAGAGCAAAAAATGCAGTATACTGGGCCGAGGCCGTTTAGGGCTTTCAAGGTCAGCACCCACACGTTGAACTGTGCTCGGAAATATACTGAGAGCCACTGGCAATCTTTTAGATCTGTGTGCGACTTCCCCCTCTTCCCTCTTTACAGCAGAATTGTGAAAAGAGGAGGCGTGATCCAAGCATGCTTTCAGTTTTTGAGTTTTCATTTTTTTCCCAGACAACCCTGTCAGTCTGTTGCAGCAAAACCAGCAAATAGCTGTTGTCGTTCCACAGAACCCATTCTTGGGAAATGAGGAACGGAAGGGACTCCCTCTGATGGTCATGAGGGGCTCAACTTCAAAGTGCCCATGGACTGCCTTGTTGGGTCACAACATGGACTCGGCCCCAAACAGGCTGCTGCCTTAGGAGGACAAGATGAATCTTATTTCAGTAGTGATATAACAACAACAACAACAACAACTTATTTATACCCCGCCCATCTGGCTGGGTTTCCCCAGCCACTCTGGGCGGCTTCCAACAGAATATTAAAATACAATAACCAATTAAACATTAAAAACTTCCCTAAACAGGGCTGCTTTCAGATGTCTTCTAAAAGTCTGGTAGTTGTTTTTCTCTTTGACATCTGGTAAAAGGGCGTTCCACAGGGCAGGCGCCACTACCGAGAAGGCCCTCTGCCTGGTTCCCTGTAGCTTGGCTTCTCGCAGTGAGGGAGCCACCAGAAGGCCCTCGGAGCTGGACCTCAGTGTCTGGGCAGAACAATGGGGGTGGAGATGCTCCTTCAGGTATAGTGGACCGAGGCCGTTTAGGGCTTTAAAGGTCAGCACCAACACTTTGAACTGTGCTCGGAAACGTACTGGGAAGCCAATGTAGGTCTTTCAAGACCGGTGTTATATGGTCTCGGTGTCCGCTCCCAGTCGCCAGTCTAGCTGCCACATTCTGGCCAGGTCACCTTCAAAGGTAGCCCCACGTAGAGCGCATTGCAGTAGTCCAAGCGAGAGGTAACTAGAGCATGCACCGCTTTGGTGAGACAGTCTGCAGGCAGATAGGGTCTCATCCTGCGTACCAGATAGAGCTGATAAACAGCTGCCCTGGACACAGAATTGACCTGCGCCTCCATGGACAGCTGTGAGTCCAGAATGACTCCCAGGCTGCGCACCTGGTCCTTCAGGGGCACAGTTACCCCATTCAGGACCAAGGAGTCCTCCACACCCGCCCGCCTCCTGTTTCCCCAAAACAGTACTTCTGTCTTGTCAGGATTCAACCTCAATCTGTTAGCCACCATCCATCCTCCAACTGCCTCCAGACTCTGAGGACAGCAGGCTAGCTTAGGAGGACCAGGACTCACTGTTCTCCCAGCACATGACTGCTGCTGACCAGTCCACCCCTGAACATCTGCTGCCCGAGGCAGCTTTGCCTAACAGTAGGGTTGGCCCTGTGTGAGTCCATCTAGCCCAGCATTCTGTTTTTGACTGGGGTCAGCCACATGTTTTCGGGAAGCTCAGAGGCAGGGCGTGATTCTCTATAATTCAGACTATGCTTCTGAAGGCTTGAGTGCCCTTAAACAATATTATGCACTAATCCCCTGCGCAAGGATGGCTGTTTCAACATATCATCAGCCACTTTCCCCCAGCAACTGTGCTCTTATTATTTCACAGCACCTACTCATTACAGGGACTTTGTGTACTCTGCAGGCAGTACAGAACCCGGCAGAGTACATCAGATGGGTGAAAAGGCCTTTGGAGCAAGATAAGATGCTTCCCATAGGAGAGGAGGAGAGACAGAGAGGCCAGAAAAGGATATCATGACGTGTAGTTTTCAGACAGATGGAATTATGACATTTCTATACTACAGCTGAGCTGCCACATTTGCATTTGAAAAGTCAAACATCAGCCTCTCAAATGACGAGACCGGGGTTCGTTTTGAGATTTGGGTAAAATAATGTTGTGTTTCTAGATGTATTCTCCTGTATTCTTTTGATCTTTAAGTGCATTTTGGTTTAACGCTTTTTTAAAAATGTTGATGGAAACATTTCAGCGTACAATACAAATAAGAAGCAAACTGATCTAAATGAAAATAATAAAAAAGAAAACAACAAAAATGGAGAAAGAGGAGGAAAAACCAAAACAAAGTCCTCTATCAGAGGTAGATCTTAACCCTCGTCTCACACAAAAAGGGATGGACCCTCCCAGCTGTCACCTAGGTGCTCATTTAAAGTTCAAGGTGAATTCATGAGGAATAGCAAGCTTTGTTTGTTTGTTTAAGGTATTATTATTATTATTATTATTATTATTATTATTATTATTATTAAGGTGGAACTATAATGGTTTTGTGTGAGCTGCACAATATTAGTTTTCAAAAAGCCTGTTGAAAGCATCTGTGAACTGCCTTGAGACCCCCGGGTTTAGGGTGGTATATAAATCCCATAAATCATCATCATCTTCTTCAAAGGCTATGATTAAGACTGGGAAGAAACCGGAAACATGAAAGTGTGCACAAAGTCCCAGATCTAGAAGACTACATCGGCAGCAGTGGGATGTTGTCTTCCTCACTGAGCCAGTGTGGTGTAGTGGTTAAAAGCAGTGGACTCGTAATCTGGTGAACCGGGTTCGCGTCTCCGCTCCTCCACCTGCAGCTGCTGGGTGACCTTGGGCTAGTCACACTTCTCTGAAGTCTCTCAGCCCCACTCACCTCACAGAGTGTTTGTTGTGGGGGAGGAAGGGAAAGGAGAATGTTTACTGATTTAAGACTCCTTCGGGTAGTGATAAAGCGGGATATCAAATCCAAACTCTTAAAATCCAAACTTTCTCACTGAACCGATAGCTGATTCTGTCAGCTTTTGGCAGTGCTGATCACTTGATGAAAAGGATAAGGGAAAGGAATCACTGGAATCTGTCTCCCCACCATCAGGTAGGTTATTCCCCATTGGTGCTGTCAGTTGGCAGTGCTGACCCTCAGCTTAGCAGTAAAGAAGGCTGGCAATGACAAAAAGAGCATGCAATGTGCAGTCCGGGATCTGTGTGCTGCAGCGTGGCAAGAATAGCATTCCTTCAAGTCAGGAGCACAACCAAGAATACACTGAATCCACTCCTACTGCAGAGGTAGACAAGCTGGCTTACAAGGAAGCTTTGCCATCACAAGTGAAGCAGCAGGTGTTGGGGTTAGGGTGATGGAATGGGGAGACCCAGGTTCAAATCATTATATTCTTCCATGAAGCTGAATTGTTGGTCAGTCACTACTTCTTGGCCTAAGTTACCTGTAAAGGTAAAGGTAAAGGGACCCCTGACCATTAGGTCCAGTCGTGGCCGACTCTGGGATTGCGGCGCTCATCTCGCTTTATTGGTCGAGGGAGCCGGCGTACAGTTTCCGGGTCATGTGGCCAGCATGACTAAGCTGCTTCTGGTGAACCAGAGCAGTGCATGGAAACACCGTTTACCTTCCCGCCGGAGCGGTACCTATTTATCTACTTGCACTTTGACGTGTTTTCGAACTACTAGGTTGACAGGAGCGGTGACCGAGCAACAGGAGCTCACCCACATCGCAGGGCTTTGAACCGCCAACCTTCTGACTGGCAAGTCCTAGGCTCTGTGGTTTAACCCACAGTGCCACCCGCGTCCCTAAGTTGGGCATGGGCAAATATGTCAATTCTGGTTTTCTTCCTGCTTCTCATTTTTCGAATCTAAAGTTCAGTTCTCCATATGAATTTGCAATCTCCCCCCTTAAAAGTCACCATCATTTTAGAAATTTCCCATTACTTTGCAAACCAAGTTCCCCCAATTTTGTATGTTGCTTTCACTAACACATGCACTTATATATGCACACTTGACCCTAGTATATGCAATTATGTACATGTTGCTTGGCTGGAGCGCTGCACTGCAAAATTTGGAGAAGGGCAATTTTTGGTGGATGGCTGTCTCCGTTAGCATACTGCCTTAGAAAGTGTGAATTTGTTCAGTTTGCCTTTAAATGCACACTCAGTCAAATCCCCCTCCATCCCCACCTACCTTGTGAAGAAACAAAGGGGCAGGGACATGACCGTGTATAGTACTCTGCTCCTTGCAGGAAAGGTAGGATAAATAAGAATGTGAACAATAAATAAATATATTGCAGAACCCTTAGCAAGCTTCCAAGGGAGCCCTAGGTTTACCCGGAGAATACAGTTTGAACATCTAGTCTATAGTATAGTATAGTATAGTATAGTATAGTATAGTATAGTATAGTATAGTATAGTATAGTCTGTATAGTATAGTAAAAGATCCATCGCATCCTGGTCTCTGTCTCTTCGAGCTCCTGCCGTCGGGACGGAGATACAGGACGATGAAGACAAGAACGAGCCGTCTTAAGAACAGCTTCTTCTCCAGAGCGATCTCGGCCCTGAATGGGAAGCCCGGACTTTGAAAGTCATCTAATCATCCTTGCTGTATTATACTGTATTGTTTTAATTAGTGTTTTTTATAGTTGTTTTGATTTTGTGTGGAGTGCCCTACCTGGGTGGATGGAGCAGCCAAGAAATTTCGTTGTCCCCGAGAGGGGGCAATGACAATAAAGATATTATTATTATTATTATTATTATTATTATTATGCCTTGCACTTCAAGCTTATGTTCCTTTATATAGTCCTTTATGTGCAACCAGTTCATGAGCATCCCAGGCAAAGGTGAGGGAGGTGGAAGGAAACCGACATCAGGTTCCCTGTTCCCCCTGCACATTTACAATAGAATGCCATGTGGGAAATTGTACCTTGGCTGTTATTTAAAGATCAGCATCAACAGAAATAAATAAGGAAAGGTAGGCAGGCATGAGATCAGACGCTGGCCTTCCCATTGGACACGTTTCTGGAATGAATGGTAACCTTATACCATAGAGGTCATGTGACATCATACCCCAGGAGTCAAGAGTTAATTTAGCAGCAAACAGCAGCGCATTCTCCTAAATAGGGAAGCCGTGCGAGGGCAGATTGTGTTTCGTCCTGCACTGTGTTTATGGGGCACTTCAGCAAAGCGTTAAGCAGTGCTGACCTCCCGCCAGGCTCCTCCCATGGAGTGGCTGCCCTGCCCTCACCTTTGCCAAGTTAGCCAGAGGAGCAAGCTTCTCATAGTGGGAATCGCCACAGCGCAGCCTGGGGGGCAGTGAATCCAGCCAGTTATATCAATCAGGTTACATGACCTGGATTTGTAGGTGCGAATCATTGTATGTTTATGTGTAGGAGAGAGGGGGGAGGAAAGTGTGTTGTTGCTGCCACCCACTGCTGGTTCCAACCAGTGGCATAGCATGATAGGGAGACCACAGGGGTGGTTGTCCCGGGCGCAAAAACTCAACACCCGGTGCTGTGTGTTTCCGTCGCTGGGCTCCGTTGGAAACGGCTTCTCAGTGCAATCTAAGAAGTGATCTCTCTAGACAACAGAATGACTCTTCTTTTCTTATCTCTGCAGCTGCGATCTCCTGGGTGGCATGGGCGTTGCTAGGCAGTTGAATGCGCATGTGTTACCCTCCCACCCCCTCCACATGGCCCCGGGAGCTGGCAACCCACACTATGCCACTGGTTCCAACCATGCTCTGTGGCAGGGGTCAGCATCCTTTTTCAGCAGGGGGCCGGTCCACTGTCCCTCAGACCTTGTGGGGGGCCAGACTATATTTTGAAAAAAATAAGGAACGAATTCCTGTGCCCCAGAAATAATCCAGAGATGCATTTTAAATAAAAACACACATTCTGCTCATGTAAAAATACCAGGCAGGCCCCACAAATAACCCAGAGATGCTAAAAGGACACATTCTACTCATGTAAAAACATGCTGATTCCCGGACTGTCCGCAGGCCGGATTGAGAAGGCGATTGGGCCGCATCCGGCCCCCGGGCCTTAGGTTGCCTACCCCTGCTCTGTGGCATGGGGGCCCCAACCACCCACTAAACCACTGCATGTGGCCCTTAGGGGGGAAACCTTCTCCCCCCGTCCCGCTTTTATACGGATTCCCTTTTTTAAAAAAATATGGATTCCCATTTATATGGATTTCCCCCAAAGCCTCTTCTGAAACAATGGTGGGTTTCGACAAAAATAACTTTTAACCACAAAAGAAGTCCGGCCAGTGTAGCTACCTCAGCTGCTTTTAGATTCCAGTATGGGCTCCTCCCACTAACTCTGTTTCCCCCAGCAAAAAGAAGGCTCAGAAGGAGAGCACCTCCAGATTCTGTTATTGCTGCCACTTCACCCGTGACATTTTTGAAGTGTGCACATAAATCATTTTATATACACAGTTGGAGGAAACAAACCCTCTGAAATGTGAGAAGCTGCAACGACATCAGAATGTAAAACAGAATAAAAAGTAGATAAATAGGTACCTCTCCAGCGGGAAGGTAAACGGTGTTTCCGTGCGCTGCTCTGGTTCGCCAGAAGCGGCTTAGTCATGCTGGCCACATGACCCGGAAGCTGTACGCCGGCTCCCTCGGCCAATAAAGCGAGATGAGTTCTGCAACCCCAGAGTCATCCGTGACTGGACCTAATAGTCAGGGGTCCCTTTGCCTTTACCTTTTAATTGTGCAAAACTAATGTCTGGTATGCACTTGAAACTGTCTTGCAAAACGCTGACAGTCTAGAGGTGACCAGAAGTGGAGGACAAGATAGCACCCCTTCATTCTATGTACAGTGGTGCCCCGCAAGACGAAATTAATTCGTTCCGCAAGTTTTGTCGTCTAACGAATTTTTCGTCTTGCGAATCACAAAATCCCATAGGAATGCATTGAAAATCAATTAATGCGTTCCTATGGTCAAAAAAAGTCCAAACAAAGCCAAATTTGGTACAACAACAGTTTATTAACTGCTCTTTAAAGTCACACATACTGTAAAGAGCAGTTCAAAAATTGAAGGGAAAATAAATTAACTTTATAAACAAAACATGTCTTTGTTTTTAGACAAAGGAAACAAAGTCGTGAGACGTTTTCGTCTTGCGAAGCAAGCCCATAGGTGAAATTCGTCTTGCGAGGCAAATCGAAAACGGAAAAACCTTTCGTCTAGCGAGTTTTTTGTCTTGCGAGGCATTCGTCTTGCGAGGTACCACTGTATAAAATCTGAACATATTGGCAGATGGGTCTATTTTTTCAGCCTCACTGATGGGGAAGCCATTACTCTCCAAAATTCCTCAGATGAAAATAGGGACATTTCTCACTCCCTCACCAAGTGACCCTCCTTGACACCCCCCCATTTTTGTGTGTCCCCCCCTCCTGCATAGCATTTTCTGACTGCAAAAAGTCCATACTTTGGGGGAAGCAGGTTTGTTGCTCAAGAACCCCAACCAACTACAACCTGAATTTGCTGCTGCGTCACTGAACTCTATCCGAAAACAGAGACCACCTGGAAGCGCCTTTAGAAACTGCTCTTTAAAAATTCAGCCACAATGTGCATAACTTTTAAAAAGCAATTCTTGTTTGGGTAATTGCCTTTCCTTTCCTGGAAAAATGAGATTCCCATAATTGTCCTTGTCCTGACAAGGACAACATGAACCAGAGAATGAAAGAGAACAGCATCAGCCCTGGACTGGCAGCGTCCGGGTGTAGCAATTTTTACGCTCAGCTTGGATAGTCACAGTAGACTATTGACTAGGAAAGAGGTTGGCAAATACTCCTGACCTCTATTTCTCACTCCGTGGCTTTGACCTCATTATGCTGCTTTACGCAAGTCTTTTTATAGACCCCTCGGTTTCATTTGTTCTGAGCTGGAGGATAGTGACTTAACTTGAGTTTTGTTGACTGACTAACTAGACAAGATGACAAGAGGTCTCTGTGGTTGGATCTTCCAACATTTTTTTGATTTACACAGTGTACATTTATAGTACTCTTATTCCACTTTATCAGTCATTATTTCCCCCAAAGAATCCTGGGAACTGCGGTTTGTTAGTGCTTCCTCCTACAGAACTATAATTCCCAACACCCTTAAACTACAGTTCCCGGGAATCTTTAAGGGGAGCCATGACTGTTATGGACCTTTAAACTATATGGACCTTTGTCAACAAAGGTCCGTATAGTTAAAGCTATGGTTTTCCCAGTAGTGATGTATGGAAGTGAGAGCTGGACCATCAAGAAGGCTGATCGCCAAAGAACTGATGCTTTTGAATTATGGTGCTGGAGGAGACTCTTGAGAGTCCCATGGACTGCAAGAAGATCAAACCTAGCCATTCTGAAGGAAATCAGCCCTGAGTGCTCACTGGAAGGACAGATCCTGAAGCTAAGGCTCCGATACTTTGGCCACCTCATGAGAAGAGAAGACTCCCTGGAAAAGACCCTGATGTTGGGAAAGATGGAGGGCACAAGGAGAAGGGGACGACAGAGGACGAGATGGCTGGACAGTGTTCTCGAAGCTACGAGCATGAGTTTGACCCAACTGCGGGAGGCAGTGGAAGACAGAAGTGCCCGGCGTGCTCTGGTCCAGGGGGTCACGAAGAGTCGGACACGACTAAACAACTAAACAACAACAACAACGACTGTTAAAGTGATATAAGAGTACTTTACTTGAACCCAAGACGAAAGTGCTTTCAAGAATGTATAACTTGTTGCTTAAATGGAAGACACAAGATGAGACAGTTAAATCAGCCATGATAAAATGGGCACAGGACATTGGGTACAACATTATGTTTGAAGACTGGGAAAGGTTATGGACCACCGGTATGAAATTTACGGCATGTACTGCCTTAAAAGAAAACATTATGAAAATGGTATACAGGTGGTACATGACCCCAGTTAAACTTGCAAAGATATATCATTTGTCTGATAACAAATGTTGGAAATGTAAGGAGGCTGAAGGAACCTTTTTTCACCTCTGGTGGACATGCCCGAGGGTGAAGGCCTTTTGGGAAATGATTTATAATGAATTGAAAAAGGTGTTTAGGTACACCTTCTGTAAGAAACCAGAGGCCTTCCTCCTGGGCATTGTGGGCCAGAGAGTGTCAAAGAAAGATAGAACGTTCTTTTTATATGCAACTACAGCAGCAAGAATTCTTATAGCTAAATACTGGAAGACACAGGAGCTACCCACGCTGGAAGAATGGCACTCGCAGTTGATCGACTACATGGAATTAGCTGAAATGACAGGCAGAATCCGAGATCTGGGAGAAGAGGCAGTGGAAGAGGACTGGAAAAAATTTAAGGACTATTTACAAAAACATTTCAAGTTATATGAATGTTAAGAATTTGCTAAGCCTTCGGGAAAAACACGCTTCAGTATTGAGATTGGTGAATGACGGAAATTAAGTTATGGTTTTGAAAAGTATAAATTGCGGAATTTATAACTAAATGAAAACACAAAAACATACAAAATAAGGTATTAATTTGCTGTTTATTTTTATAGTGAAGAAAGCAGGGGATGGAGGACGTGGGGAAGTCCAGTTGATTACGAAAATCGATTTGAAAAAGTGAATTTTTTTTTTCTTTCTATAACTCTTTTTTCTTTCTGTAAAACTGCTTTTGTTGTGTTATTGATGATGTATCTTACCCTGGAAAAAAAGCAAATAAAAAAATTATTTAAAAAAAAATAAATGTATGGTGTGTGAATCCAAAGAGCTGAAAGAGGCAGTCACAGAGATCTCCTATTAGGACCTCAGTCAACAAAACAAAACTCAAATTAAATATTTTAATGTACAGCATGTTAGCTGTCACAGGGAAAGATTCAGGTTGGGACCATAGTGCTAGGGGAGAGGCAGACATTCCCCCCCCCCAGCACCATTTCCTAATGAAAATCACTTTTCTTGAAGCTGTTGTGTATTCTTCGTATGCATTTAGAGAAAGCCGACATGTACACAGGGTGAAAACACAACTTTTCCCTAACAGGGAGAAAGCAGCGAGGGGACAGAGAGAGAAATATTCATCAGGAAAAATTGTGAGGGAGGGAAAGGTTGCAATTTCTCTCCCCCAGTGTGGCAGCCGAAATCCGCTCACCCATCTCATTAAAGCCAGTATGGCGATCCCTAGAATTTGGACCACAAATCCCACCATCCTTGACCATTGTGCCATACTACCTGATGGGTGATGGATTCCAATAGCGTCTGATCGCTTTAAATAATCCTGATCGCTGATCTCCAACATTTTTTTTGTCCAGGTTGGCATCAAGAGTTTGCTTAAAACTTGCACAGCCCTTCCAGGATATTGTCCCATGATGCTTCGGCCAATAGGATTTTTCAGGTCGTGACCTTGTGATTTGCTTTGTCCCTTTATAACCACCATTTAAACAGCAGATGCTGCAACTGTGTAAGCTTCCCCCATCTGTTTTGCTTTTTCCCAGGTCCTTTCCTCCTCCTCCCTCTGCTGCTAAAGCAAGCCGGTCCCCAGGTGTACAACACAGTGGTGGTGCTGGGGAGACAGAAAGGGCCAGGAAAAGATTGACAGGAGAAGCCGTAGCAGCTGCAGCTCTCAGTTATTCGGGGATTTTAAATGGAGAAGAATGATTTTCCAGGCTCCAATAAGGGATACCAACTGCTCAGAAATAATCTGGTCTGTTCAGTACTTTTGCTTTGGGGCCAGGGGCCTGAAATGGTATGAAAGTCCTTTCCTCCCAATTTTGAAAGCTGTACAGCTTTGTGCCAAAACTACCGACAATTGCTATGCTCCATTTCCAGACACACACCCCTCAAACAATAACACTGGTGTCTCCCCCAGCCCTGTCTCAGAGAGAGCTGGGACGCAGCAGGTTAAACCATAGAAATCTTAGATCTTTTCGAGCCTGACATTGGAACTTTGTTTCACCTGGACTCCCCCCCCCCTCGGGAGCAAAAACACCTAATGATAAGATTGGTTGATTGATGTTAGTTTTATCCCACTGAGTACCCCAAAGCAGATTGCTGTGCCTTTGCATCAACTGCACCGGCAAAGTGCTGTAAAGATTTAGATCCCGGGGAGTTTGGTGCGCAGAGAACGGAAGCTAGCAGAGTTGTAGCCAATGCTGTTTTCTAGAAAAGGAGGTGCCAGAACTAGCCATGAACACCTCCCTCGTGCTCTTAGAATGGCAATGGTGCCCATCTGAGAGGTACCAGAACTGAGTTCTGGTGAGTCCCAGCTGGAAAAAAGTCTGGTTGTAACCCCAGTTAAAACTTTCTCCTCATAAAACTCCGATGACTCTGCTCAGTCAGTCAGGGATGGGGAATCTGCGGCTCTCTGAGTATTGTTGGACTACAAGTCCCATCATCCTTGACCTTGGGCCATGTTGGCGGAGACTGATGGGAGCTGGAGTCTAACAGTATTGGGAGAGCCACTGGTTCCCTGTCTCTGCAATAGGTGATGGCAGCTCATGATTCACTGAGCTGTTCATTGAATAGGTGTAGTCCCATTGGTAAAGTTGGGCAACCCAACATCTATTTAACTCCACTTACCTTGTGATCCCCTGGGGTGTATGGTTGAAGAGCCCAGCAATGCCACGAGGTATGAAGACCCCCTGCTATGTACTGAGTTGAATAGGATACAAAATGCAGCAGTCTGATTGGTCCTAAAACAATAGGATTCAGAATGCAGCAGTCTGATTGGTCCTAGAACAATAGGATTCAGAATGCAGCCGTCTGATTGGTCCGCAGGAGTCACCCAATCCAACTCCAGGTAGAAGTGAATCCACAACCTGATTGGCCTACCGGAAAATCCCAGAATTAGCCAATCACGTGGGGCCCATTGTGTAAATAATGTATATAAAGCAGACATTTCGGGGGAACTTCCATTCCTCACTATCATGAGCTGAGTAAAGAGCATGAAATCCACTCTCGACTCCGAGTATATTTCACCCCCTTTCCTCAGAGAGTGCCTTTGGACACATTCCTGGGGGAGGCAAGCGAAGGGGAAAAGACTACAACCCGGGGGGGGGCAAGTTGCACTGTTCCACCATGAGGGAAAGGAGTGAATGGCTGAAAATGAACAGGTGGGCACACTTTTTTGATCTCCTCCTGCTCCAGGAGATTTTAAGGGTACTGCCTGTCTGTGCTAAGAGATGGCAATTTCTGAGACACATCCTCATACTCTGCCAATAGGAGTATGGGCTGCAACCCATGGATCTGCTCCATCACCTTCAAAGTAAGGTGGCTAACCTGTGACCCTCTGGGTGTCAGTGGACTACAATTCCCATCATCCCTGGATGACTGGGGCTGGTTGGAACTGGAGATCCACAGGTTACTCATCCCTGCTTTAAAACTAGATGTGTTAAGTTGTGGGTGAACATATCAGACAACACAGCGATTCTTCAAACAGCTCTTGTTTATTCACAGGCCAGAACAGAACTGAACTGAGGGGCTCAGCCAGCCTGCTTATATAGAGCTCCAGTACAACGTAACTGTAACAACTTTCTGTAACTATCCAATCACTGAACGTCACTTTCGATCCCTTATTTGCATATGTGGACCTGAACTATCTACAGTATCCCCCTGCTGGCCCAGGGTGAGAACTTCAGTACATAACAAGAGGTGAGGCAGGAAACACAGTGATGATGTCTCTGCTTATTCCTTCCCGCAGTCCTTGTGTTTCTCCCCTGCTTTTTGTAGCTAGGATCCATGATATGCCAGACAGAAGAGGAGAGTGTTGGTGGGGGCAGCATGGGGCTCCTCAGTTTCCTGTTGGAACTTGGAGCGACCACTTCCAGGCTGCAACCTGGCAATCCTGTCCACCACTATTGCTTTAGCACAGACTGGAGAGGCAGTTTAATCATTTGCTGGAGAGGTCTAGGGTTGTGCAACTCCTGTCTCTTGGCAGGGTGGCCTTTAAGCCCTCTGTTTTCAAGGCCCACGAGGCAGAAAAGGTTATCCAGCCGTTTGGGCATTAACCTCGAACATCGGAATTTCAAAACAAATCAGACTTCCGGAATAAGTCAAACTTGAAAGTGTCCTTCCTTCATCAGAGGCCGGCACCAGATGCTCAAAAAGGAAGTGAACAGGAAGCAGAGACATGGTGGCTTGATGGCTTCCTTGTTCCATCTATTTCTGGCATGGCCAGCTTCCATCGGGCTCCATTCCCTGATAAAACTTTGGCAAACGGCCACTGGTGTTCCCGTCTTCCACAAATTTGCCTAATCTTTTCTGAACAGAGCTGACTATCAGTCTCCATAATATCACAACACAGCAAAATGAGTGCCAGGTCTTAACCCTGAGATAGACGCAAGGGAGGGATGCAACTTTCAAGAATGCAGCAAATCTTTTACTAGGGATCACAGCACTTTGCTGGGGTAGGGACAATCTGGGCGGGTGCTTGGAACTACATAGTGCTTTGGGGGTATATGTTTCAGGTACATCATTTCACTCAGTAATCCTTACCACAACCCTTTACAGCAGACCAGCGTTATTATCCCGATGTTGCAGGTGGAAAGTTGGGTCTCATAGTGGTAGGTTGCCTGAAGTTACCCAGCAAATTCTTGGCTGAGGGAGAAATTGGAACTGGAGGCTCCTGAGTTTGCAATTGAATTTCTCAGCCACCATGGCAAAGTAGTTTTCAGGTATGACCCAGAACATCTATCCAGCATTCAGTCTCTGCAGCATTGCTGCAATGCTCTGGGTAGCAGTGGCGTGGCGTGGGGGGTGCAGGGGGGGCCGGCCGCACCGGGTGCAACATCTGGTGGTTAGGGTTAGGGGGCGCAAATCCACGGGTTAGGGAGCGCAAATCCACGGGTTAGGGGGCACAAATTACCGTATTTTTCACTCTATAACAGGCACCCAACCATAACGTGCACATAGTTTTTAGAGGAGGAAAAGAAGGAAAAAAATATTCTAAACAAAACAGCGGATGTATGATTTTTGTGGTTCATGCTGTGGCCACAGACACGTGATCTGACGGTGAGTTTGGGGTAGCCCAATGCAAAAATCCTGAGGATCCATGTGGATCCATGCTTTGTAACCACGTTTTTGCACCACTGCGGCTCCAGGCAACAGTGGGTGCATGATTTTTTTGGTGAAAGCTGTAGCCATGGACATGCTATGTGATCTGATAGTGAATTTGGGGTGACCCAGTGCAAAAATCCTGAGGATCCATGTGGATCCGTGCTTTGTAACCACGTTTTAAGTGGGGAGGGACGGAAAAGCACTCAAGGGACAAGGAACACGCGTGGGGTGGGTGGAGAAGGATGCTGTTAATAATGAAGAAGAGGGGTATAAGGGGAGAAGGCTCCTCTCCACTCCTGCTTTACTCCTTTAAAGCAAGCAGGCTTTCTGTCCCTCTCTCCTCCCCACTCAGCGGCTCTTCTCCCGCTTTGCTGTTTCAAAGCGAGCCACGGAGGAGGGAAGGAAGGGGAACCATGGATCCTCTGCTCACCACTGCAGCAGATCCCCCCGCCATCTGTAGGCATTCGGTCCATAACACGCACAGACATTTCCCCTTACTTTCTAGGAGGAAAAAAGTGAGTGTTATGCTGCAAAAAATATGGTACTTGCCTTGCCCCGGGTGCTGACAACCCACGCTACGCCACTGCTGGGCAGTACTCCCATGGGGACCTGTGTGTTTGAGGCTGTAGCCCCAAGGAAGCCTGTTAGTGCAGGCAGTTTCCCTTCGGGTGAAATTTGCTCCGGAGTGCAATTTATTTCCTCTTCAACACTGGAGTTCTTTGTTTTGGGGGCATCACAACCAACTTGACCCATGGGCTCGTGTGTAGCTCAACTGATTCCTGTGGCAAAGGCCACATTTAGAACAGCAGAAAAAGTGTGTGTGTCTCCGTTTCCAGCTGGCGTGAGAATGACTGTCATTCCGGTTAATCTCTTGATTTGATCCTCCTTCCTTGCAACACTTTGGATTTGCTCCGTGCAAAATTCGTTATTTCTGCTACTCTTTTGAAATTCAAAGGGTCGCTTAAGGCCGGCATCCTTCTCTGGTTGGCTCTGGAGAAAATGCAATGGGGAGAGAAAGAATAGCAGCGGCCCCTCCCTCCCTCCCCCTCCTCCCCAGAGCTTGCAGATCCCAAAAAGTGCATCTATATTCGGAGATGTCGTTAAGCATCTTGGACTCCACCTTTTGTTTGGAATCTGTGTCAGAGTAAGGATTTTGGTAGTGCATGAGAGAATGTGGGGGTGGTGTGGGGGAGGGCAAGATGAAGCAGCTGTTGTGCCTCCCCCTTTCTGCCCCCCCTTCGAGGTGGGTTCACCAAAGGACTTGTTTGTATAGGCTTCCAGTTCAGCGTCATTGTTATGCAACTCGTTTTGTCAGGAGAATGGATCCTTATCCAAGAGGCCTGTTCTGGATGAGGCTTGTGCAGCAATTCACCTTCACTCTCTTTCTCTCCCTCCCTCGCCTTGGTTTTGATGCATCTAAACCCTATAATTTTACAAACCTGCCTGTCCTGGTTTTTTTTTAACCGTATTTTTTGTCCCATAGGACGCTCCATCCCATAGGACACACGTAGTTTTTTGGGGGAGGAATAAAGGGAAAATTTTTTTTCCTTTATTTCCCCCCCATAACCAGGTCGGGGAAACCGAACCAGGTTGAGGAACAGCGGGGTGGCGGCGCTGCGCCTGCTGTCCCCCGAGCTTGTGGGGCTGGCCGATATCTGCCCAGCGCGTGGGGCGCTCTGCTTCAGCGCGTCCCGCCCGCCGGGCGGCAGGCTGCTATCTGCAGTGTGGGGAGCCCTGTGGGGAACTCCAGCAGGGCTCCCCATGCTGCGGATGTGTTCCCAAAGCGCCAGGCGCTCTGCTTTCAGCGCGCCCGGCGATCCGGGAAGCAGGCTGCTATCCGCAGCCTAGACAGCCCTGCGGGAACTCCCGCAGGGCTGCCTAGGCTGTGGATGTCTTCCTGAAGCCTGGAGAGTGAGAGGGGTCGGTGCGCATCGACCCCACTCCCTCTCCAAGCTTCAGCGAAAGCCTGCATTCGCCCCATAGGACGCACCCAGATTTCCCCTTCATTTTTGGAGGGGGGAAGTGCGTCCTATAGGGCGAAAAATACAGTATCTTCTTTTTAACTCCATGATTCTTATGAGACTGAACTTGAGGAGATGTGAGGAGGGGGATGCAGATCATTCAACCAAAGAGAGCCAGACTTAAAAAAAAAAATGCACGTGAGGAATTTGAGGTTGTTTGGGTTTTCTTTGTTTTCCCTCTTTTCAAACTGAACGCCGACTGCATTGTTGATCTCCAGAAACGCTAGGGCTGTGTATGTATTACTGGCTTAAAAAACAGCTGGGTTGTTCTTTTTCTCAATTTGAATGGAAGCTGGTTTGCCGGGGGCGGAGAGTGGGATGTGTCTAAAAACAGTATTTCCTAAGAAACAAGATGATGGATACAGGTTTGTGGCTAATGCCATAGGTACAACCACTTCCCCAAACCGTGGTGAGAACACACTGGATGCAGAGTAAACAGGAGTGCGTAGACAGCCTGGATTTCTTGGAATAGCAGTAGTGAAGTCACCTGAGACATACATACCTGCCCCCACTTAAAATGCAGCTTCAAAGGAAGATAGATGTCTCAGGGCTAGACTTTGAACTGTCTTCACCTTGGGTGGGAGTGTGGCAATTTTCCATGGAAAGGGCTTGCAGGTGGGAGGACGGCAAATCTATTCCATGGCAGCAGCTGCCAGATGTACACCGTTTCATGTCAAGTGATGTTCAGAGCTGGGAAGAAGAGCACATGGCATGACTTGGGAGGACGAGGCAAGGAAATGCCGAGGTTTCAGCACATCAGAGCATGAGATCTGCAATCAACTCAAAATAGTCCCGTCAGCAGAACTGCTCCTGGCTGTTCCCAGGAATCGCAGCTGCCAGCCCTACAGATCTCTACGCCACTCCCCAGAGACAGCTGCTTTGAAATGCGGGCCCTCATCCACTGCCCACCCCCATGGGAAGAAGGAGGACTCCACACACACACACCCCCGCAGGATCTGATTTACAAATCTCCAATACATTCAGGACAATGAGCAATGTTCAAACAGCAGGAATCTGAAAAACAGTACCTGGCTACTCATCCCCATTTTGCTTGATTCCCTCCCCCCCATTTTCTTTTTTCTTTTCCTTCTCCTGCAATGAGGCTACATTTTAATATTTTAATGTTCCATTATTTTAATGTTGTATTTTATTTTTGTTTTTAAGTTGTAATCATTCATCTTGTTTTTATTATTGCTTGTAAGCCGCTCTGAGCCCGGCCTTGGCTGGGGAGGGCGGGGTATAAATAAAAAATTATTATTATTATTATTATTATTATTATTATTATTATTATTATTGTCACAACAGTTTTTGCTTTTGTGGTGTTGCTAGCGAGATATTAGAGTGCTTTTCAATTCTATTGTTTTGCACATGGGGAAGAACAGAAAACATCATGAAAGCTGTTCGAGACTGAACCGTGAAGGAGGGCTGCTTCACACATACGTGTGCTACACTTGCATGTGTGAACAGATCGTTGCAGGTCTAACACCAAAGATATAATCTTTATGTTGTTGTTTAGTCGTTTAGTCATGTCCGACTCTTCGTGACCCCCTGGACCAGAGCATGCCAGGCACTCCTGTCTTCCACTGCCTCCCGCAGTTTGGTCAAACTCATGCTGGTAGCTTCGAGAACACTGTCCAACCATCTCGTCCTCTGTCGTCCCCTTCTCCTTGTGCCCTCCATCTTTCCCAACATGAGGGTGTTTTCCAGGGAGTCTTCTCTTCTCATGAGGTGGCCAAAGTACTGGAGCCTCAGCTTCAGGATCTGTCCTTCCAGTGAGCACTCAGGGCTGATTCCTTCAGAATGGAGAGGTTTGATCTTCTTGCAGTCCATTGGACTCTCAAGAGTCTCCTCCAGCACCATAATTCAAAAGCGTCAATTCTTCAGCTATAATCTTTATAGCATCTCACATCTTTCCAAAACATAATGCTTGCATCTTCTGCTGCCAATCATTAAGTGTACAGTAATCAAGAAATGCACTGAGGATCTGCATGTGTGAGCTAAAGGTCAGTGTCCAAATTGTGCTGGTGTTCCAAAGACTGGATGATCACTACCCAGATGTGCTGTTTTGTTTTTCTTTTCAAAAAAAAGAGGGAAAGATATAAAGTAGCTTGCCAGCATCGCTCCTGCAACTGCACTGGACTCGCAGGAAAGGAGAGTGAGGAGTCTAGACAAAGCCTAATGAAGCACAAAAACTGAGAGCTGCAGTATGGAATCAAAGACCCAGAAGGAAAATAGTGTTATTATTGCATTAGATCACATGGCTGTAAGAGATGAGCTACATTCAAGGCAAAACATAAGCATTCACCATTTGATCAACCTATCTGCTCTCCCTTCAACTGCAAAGCTTGTTGCCTTCCCTTGTACATGTGCACTGCGATCCCTAAGCAGGTTTACTTGGATGTAAGATGCACTTCCAGTGGACTTATTTCCAAGGGAGCATGGGATTGCAGCCTTAGTATACTGTCTTGTTTCTGTATAAAGGAATCCAGGAATCTAAGGGAGCTGGGCATGTTTAGCCTGGAGAAGAGGAGGTTAAGGGGTGATATGATAGCCATGTTCAAATATATAAAAGGATGTCACATAGAGGAAGGAGAAAGGTTGTTTTCTGCTGCTCCGGAGAAGCGGACACGGAGCAATGGATCCAAACTACAAGAAAGAAGATTCCACCTAAACATTAGGAAGAACTTCTTGACAGTAAGAGCTGTTCGACAGTGGAATTTGCTGCCAAGGAGTGTGGTGGAGTCTCCTACTTTGGAGGTCTTTAAGCAGAGGCTTGACAACCATATGTCAGGAGTGCTCTGATGGTGTTTCCTGCTTGGCAGGGGGTTGGACTCGATGGCCCTTGTGGTCTCTTCCAACTCTATGATTCTATGATTCTAGGAGCATATTGAAAACTGTCTCTGGAATGAACAAGTACTGCTAGCTTGATAGCAGGGACAAGGAATTTGCGGCCTCTCAGATGTTACCAGACTCTAGCTTTCATCAGCCCTAGCCAGCATGTCCAGTGGTCAATGATGATTTGAGTTGTAGGGCCACAGCCCCCCCCCATCCTTATTTTATACAAAAAGAAAAAAAGACATCCACATTCCGTCCAAAACAATACACAAGGGTATTAGCGGAGTTGCATAGCCTTTTGCACTGGACCTCTCCTGGGCTGACCCAGAGCTGGATGTCCCGGGCACAGCCTTTGCCTCTCGTGAATGAAAATGACTAGGGCTGAATAGAATGTTGGCAAGCTTTCTCGTTCTCATGCTCACACACAACACAAGCCATTCAAAACTTCAGCTTCCAAGTCAAATGTCTGGGCAGCTGGTCTTTATGGATTGCACGTGAATTATGGCAGAATTCAATGGGTGGGCCATCAGCACATGGGATGATGGTGTGGACTGAAAAAGGCTTGCGTCTATGTTCAAGAAGCAAATGGCAAGCGCCCTGTCATATCCCACTGAGAAATAGAATCGTTCTTGTCAGGCGCCCATTTCGCTTTCCAAGAAGAGGGATGTTGCCGTCTTTGTTGTTTCCTTCAAGGGAACACTTGGAAAAGATTCTGCCCTTAGGACAAAACAGAATATTTGTTTCATTCAGCATTTCCTACCCAGATGAAGCTAGAGACCAGTTTAACCATTTTATTTTATTATGTACTTGCACTCCTCCTCCATGAAAGGAGAAAATGAGAGAGTAGCATTTTCAACTTATTTATTTTTAATTAATTAATTAATTAATTATAGGCCACCTTTCTGAGCACAACTCTTTCAAGCCAGCTTACACAGTAAAGGCAGGATATCAACAATAAAACCACTACAATTAATCAGCACTAAAACACAATCCGTCCACTAACAGCAATAAAAAACAATTATCGCCATACAAACTGTTAAAAGCAAAAATTAGCATCCCAGTCAGAAAACCATCTAAAACCAACAAGCTTTCAAGGCATTCTGGAAGAACTGAAGCGTGGCAGCTTCCTGCAGAACCATTGGCAAAGAATGTCAGAGCTGTGGGGCCACCACAGAGAAAGCCTTGTCCTTGTTCACACTAACTTCGGCGATCCAAGTGGTGGTAGGATAAGGTTACAATAGATCACGCGTGAAATCCAAGGAAGCTGTTTGCCCAAGTGCATACAAATTGGATGTGGGTGCTTCCGGGGCATATCTAGGGGTTAGCCAGGCTAGTAAAGGTAAAGGGAAATGGACCCCTGACCATTAGTCCAGCTGTGGCCGACTCTGGGGTTGTGGTGCTCATCTCGCTTTATTGGCTGAGGGAGCCGGCGTACAGCTTCCAGGTCATGTGGCCAGCATGACTAAGCCGCTTCTGGCGAACCAGAGCAGTGCACAGAAACGCCGTCTACTTGCACTTTGACGTGTTTTCGAACTGCTAGGTTGGCAGGAGCAGGGACCGAGCAATAGGAGCTCACCCCGTCGCGGGGATTTGAACAGCCGACCTTCTGATCAGCAAGTCCTAGGCTCTGTGGTTTAACCCACAGCGCCACCCACGTCCCAGGCTGGCCAGGCTAGCCCCTACCAAAGCTGCAGGCCTGGGGTGTGTGCAAAAATCTCGCCTCTCCACTCTGGCTCAGAGTTGCTATGTGCTCTCCAGGCTGCACTTCTGCTGCTCTGGGTCTGCAAGCTCCTCTGGTCACCTTGGCGGAGGAATCATTGGCAGAAGAATCTTGTTGCTGGCCCAGGTCTTTTGACCCCATCGCCCCAAAGGTGATGAAAAGCAAACTTATTGTAGAGGAGGGGGAAGGAGGAGCTGAAATGCTGCAGAGGAAAAAGGAGAGCCAGAGGCCTGCAAAGATGGACTTTAAGGAAAACAAGACCTGGATGATGAGAATTTGGTTTGAATTAGAGAAGGAAGGCTGGAGGGATCTCCCTATGGGGAGATCGGAAGACCTGTGGATTACAAATTTGACCAAGGTGAAAGTTGGAGCTTTTGGGACATTTGGGACATTTGGACTCAAAAGCAATAAGAAACAAGATTTGGGCTCCACTTTTGAATATGGAGGTCTGGTTGAAAGAAACTTAGATATTTTTGAAACAGAGCCTCTCCGAAACCCGATGGCTAATATAAAGGACTACCAACAAAACCGGCAGAGAGGGACTGAGAGAGATTTGAGGGCCTCGGACGTGAGGTCTCCAGGCTGATAGCTGATAACTGAGAGATATTTTTGGGATCGAAACCGGGAAAGGGGGGTGGGGTGAGAGTTTTGGAATCCAAAGGGAGTATAATTATATGTTTTCTTTTGGGTATTTTGTTTTGCAATTATTATAAAAACTGGGAAATTTGTGAAAGGGAATTTGGGTTGACCTTAGAAAAGGGTGTAAATGATGAGTATTGGGGTTTAAATTGAGGTCCATAAGTTAAAATTGGTCATTTAAGATGAATTAAGTATAACATTAATAAGGTAAAAGTTGGGGGTAAGAACTTGCTGAGCTAATCATGGGAATTGGGATACAAGAAGGGAAGGTGTGGGGAAGTCAGGGAAAGATGTTAACAAAATAAGGATTTGAAATTATACTTGTTATTTGTGTTTGTTGTGTTATGTATGTCTATGTTTTTGTGTCTGTTTTAAAAATTTGTGAAAATTCAATAAAAATGTTTTTAAAAAAGAAAAGAAAAGCAAACTTATTGAGTTTCTGGTCCATGGTCTTTCCAACGGTGCAAGGGATTGGGGGAGGGGACGCCAATACAACTCCTTGCCAGGAACACAAGGAAGCCTAGATATGCCTCTGGGTGCTTCGGAATTGGGTCCTCTGCTCCAGTTCCAGCCATGTATGTCCTAATTCGGTTCTCCCATGTGACTGCATCAGACTGAAATTTGAAGGGACTCTATGCTGAGCCACTACCAAATTCCATGTATGTACAGTACAAATGGGGATGCGGGTGGCGCTGTGGTCTAAACCACAAAGCCTAGGACTTGCCGATCAGAAGGTCGGCGGTTCAAATCCTTGTGACGGGGTGAGCTCCCATCGCTCGGTCCCTGCTCCTGCCAACCTAGCGGTTCAAAAGCACTTCCAAGTGCAAGTAGATAAATAAGTACCACTCCAGTGGGAAGGTAAACGGTGTTTCCATGCGCTGCTCTGGTTCACCAGAAGCGGCTTAGTCCTGCTGGCCACATGACCCGGAAGCTGTACACTGGCTCCCTCGGCCAGTAAAGCGAGATGAGCGCTGCAACCCCAGAGTTTGCCACGACTGGACCTAATGCTCAGGGGTCCCTTTACCGCACAAATGCAGGATGCACACAGCTCCACCTAAATCCCAATTATTATTATTATTTATTCATTACATTATTATTGCTGATGATGTTCTTGTTCCATTATACTGCTTTTCTTGTCCGCTTTGAGTGTTTTACAATACGGTAGCCAGGTCACTACTCAGCAACATTTTTGCTGAGACTCAGTCGCAAAGGAAAAAGAAAAGGGTACACACCTTACAGAGCTTTAAAAAAATAATCCGATGAAAATGTTTCCTTCCGTATAAAACATGTCCTTCTCATGAATGTATATAAGGCCATTTGGTTTTGGACATTCAGTCCCTGAATATGAAATTCAATCTCCATGAGGATGAATTTGCTTTGAAACAGGTCATGCCACCACTGTGCTTACATTTAATGGATTGCCTCTTTGAGCTGTTACTGCCCTTGTGGAAACGTGCAGATCTTTCATGCACCTTTCCTAGGCATTCATAGAATCCTAGAATGATATTGTGTCAAATATATTCTGATGGTCTGCTTTTCCCTCTATCCAGTCTAGGATCCACAATGCAGCCCTGCAAAAAAAAAAAAAAGGTAATTGTACCAATATTTTTCTATGAATTTCTGGATCAGATAGCTTCAGAACTTGCTCGTGTAAACAAGACATATTCATTCAGTGGCATTATAGCTCAGTCAGTAGGGCTGGAGACTCTTAATCTCAAGGCTGTGGGTTTGAGTCCCACGTTGGACAAAAGATTGGACTAGAATCAGGGTTGGCCAACTCCCAAGAGACTGCAATCTACTCACAGAGTTAAAAACTGACAGTGATCTACCCCCTTTTTGGGGGTTCTGGTCAAAGTTGTTAAGCTTTTTTTAGGAAGAAGGAAGGCCCATTCTGGGGGGGGGGCAGGTCAGGGAGCTACAGTTGTTCAGCTTCTTTGGGGGGAGCCAATGATCTACCAGTGATCTACTGCAGACGTCCAGTGATCTACCAGTAGATCACGATCTACCTGTTGGACATGCCTGGACTAGATGACCTTTGTAGTACAGTGGTACCTCGGGTTACATACGCTTCAGGTTACAGGCTCTGCTAACCCAGAAATAGTGCTTCAGGATAAGAACAGAAATCAGGCTCTGGCGGCACGGCAGCAGCAGGAGGCCCCATTAGCTAAAGGGGTGCTTCAGGTTAAGAACAGTTTCAGGTTAAGAATGGACCTCTGGAACGAATTAAGTACCGTATTTTTTGCACCATAACACTCACTTTTTTCCTCCTAAAAAGTAAGGGGAAATGTCTGTGCGTGTTATGGAGGGAATGCCAACGGGTGGCATGCCTACAGATATTCCTCCTCTAAAAACTACGTGCGTGTTATGGTCGGGTGCGTGTTATAGAGCGAAAAATACGGTACTTAACCCGAGGTACCACTGTATTTCCAACTCTACAATTCTATGATTAATGCTGTATTAGCTGCCATTTTCTCAAATGGTAGGCATGTGAAGTTGGCTGATGTGCATTATTGTGGTGTTTTGTACATGGAGATGGTTCAGAAACTCCACTTTGTACAGTATGCAGCAGCTAATTACTGGCTGGGCAAACTAAATACCTCTTACCACTCTTGAAACGGCTTCACTCACTTCCAATCCATTTCCAGGCCCAGTTCAAGGTGCTGGCCAAGGACTGCATACATCTTCATGAATCTGATCAGATATTAAGATCCCCAAAGGTTCTTTCTGTGGAATCTGTTCCATTTTTGCTGAAGTGGAGGCCACTTGGAGATTCTTTTCTGTTGTGGCAGCCTGCCACTAGTATCTGCTCCCAGGGAAGTGAAATGGTTGAAATTAATGAATTAACTGACTGTGATGCGATGTTTAAAATATTGTGTGTATTTCAGTTTTTCCATGTTTGTATGCTTTTATTACTGGGAGTCACCTTGAATATACTTTTTTCCTGCAGAAGAACAACAAACACATGCAATAGTAAAACTATTTTTTAAATAAAAAAAAATCACCCAAGGAAATTAAACACATTTATTAAAAGCTCTCTCAATCAAGCCATTTTTAATCAGCCTAGGTATGGTCCCAAATGAAAGCTAAATCAATCAAGTGTGCTGGGGTGAATCTGGAATTTGCAACAGGTTTTAACAAAAGAGTAGAGAACTGAAACAGTAGCACCTTAGTTTGGAACGTTCATGTTGTTTCTTTGTTTTTCGTAATTTCTCTGTTGTACTCAATATTCCATCACAATCATTATTTATCCAAGGCCACTGCTCTTTTATAGCTGATTGGCTGTCAACAATGTCTAGCCCAGCAGCTCTGACTCATTTGCAAATCTTGATGACCTGTGATGAACCTGTGAATAGGTTTAAGTGGAGCAGGAGGGGAAGTCAATTAGCAAGGCCGGTGCTTTCATATGTTCTGGTGAGCCTGGAGTTGGGGGAAAAAGTGGCAGTCCAACATGCCAGTCCATTCTGGGACTGGCTTTTGATGGGATGCTGTCAGTCATAACTAAAAATGAATATGCATGACACAAGAAAGGGCAAAGTTCATTCAGATGCCTGAAAGAATACACATTAATTGCGCAATGCTTATAAGCTGAGCAGCACTAGTTGACTGGTTGGTTAATAACTGGAGGGATGGGGGTGGCGCTTTGGTCTAAACCACTGAGCCTCTTCGGCAGGGGTCAGCAACCTAAGGCCCATGGGCCAGAAGCAGCCCACGGAGGTCGTTTGACCGGCCTATGAGCCGCCCCCGAACTGAGCAGCCCGCTCGTGCACTGCGCTAAACAGGCGCAGTGCGGGGACTCACTTCCATGGCACCAAATATCGTGTCTGCGCATGTGCAGATGCTGAAAATCACGTCTGCGCAGACGCCAAAAATCGCATGCGCGTGCACGCAATCCGGCCCACAGAGGGATCTCCGTGGGACCGATCCGGCCCAGGCAAGATAAACCTTTGCTGACCCCTGCTCTTGGGCTTGCCAATCAGAAGGTCAGCGGTTTGAATCCCCATGATGGGGTGAGCTCCTGTTGCTCTGTCCAAGCTCCTGCTAACTTAGCAGTTTGAAAGGATACCAGCGCAAGTAGATAAATAGATACCACTGCAGCGGGAAGGTAAATGGCATTTCCGTGCGCTCTGGTTTTCGTCACGGTGTTCCGTTGCGCCAAAAGTGGTTTAGTCCTGCTGGCCACATGACCTGGAAAGCTGTCTGTGGACAAACGCCAGCTCCCTCGGCCTGAAAGCGATATGAGCGCTGCAGCCCCATAGTCGCCTTTGACTGGACTTAACCATCCAGGGGTCCTTTACCTTTACCTTACCTAATAACTGGAGTATTCTGTTCTCATACCCGAAATACCCCAACCATAATATTTTTGCTGGTCCCACATGGATATACAACACACTTCAAGATCCTTTGCAATGCATATAGCGTTTTTCACAAGTTATGCTGAAAGTATATAGCTCTGGGGTGAATCACAGAATTGCATACCGTATTTTTCGCTGTATAAGATGCATCAGACCATAAGAAGCACCTAGTTTTTGAAGGAGGAAAATAAGAAAAAAAATATTCTGAATCTCAGAAGCCAGAACAGCAAGAGGCATTGCTGCGCAGCAAAAGCAGCGATCCCTCTTGCTGTTCTGGCTTCTGTGATAGCTGCGCAGCCTGCATTCGCTCCATAAGACGCACACACATTTTCCCCTACTTTTTAGGAGGGAAAAAGTGAGTGTTATAGAGCAAAAAACATGGTAGTTGGAACCTGGAGCGTCATCTAGTCCAGCCCCCCTGCAATGCAGGAATCTCAACTAAAGCATCCGTGACAGATGGCCCTCCCACCTCTGCTTAAAAACCTCCAAGGAAGGAGAGTCTACCAGCTTCTTTTCTTTAAAACGGAACAATTCTGAAAGGGTCGTATAGAATCATAGAATCATACAGTTGGAAGAGACCACAAGGGCCATCGAGTCCAACCCCCTGCCAAGCAGGAAACACCATCAGAACACTCCTGACATATGGTTGTCAAGCCTCTGCTTAAAGACCTCCAAAGGAGGAGACTCCACCACACTCCTGGGCAGCAAATTCCACTGTCAAACAGCTCTTACTGTCAGGAAGTTCTTCCTAATGTTCAGGTGGAATCTTCTTTCTTGTAGTTTGGATCCATTGCTCCGTGTCCGCTTCTCTGGAGCAGCAGAAAACAACCTTTCTCCCTCCTCTATGTGACATCCTTTTATATATTGGAACATGGCTATCATATCACCCCTTAACCTCCTCTTCTCCAGGCTAAACATGCCCAGCTCCCTTAGCCGTTCCTCATAAGGCATCGTTTCCAGGCCTTTGACCATTTTGGTTGCCCTCCTCTGGACACGTTCCAGTTTGTCAGTGTCCTTCTTGAACTGTGGTGCCCAGAACTGGACACAGTACTCCAGGTGAGGTCTGACCAGAGCAGAATACAGTGGCACTATTACTTCCCTTGATCTAGATGCTATACTCCTATTGATGCAGCCCAGAATTGCATTGGCTTTTTTAGCTGCCGCGTCACACTGTTGGCTCATGTCAAGTTTGTGGTCAACCAAGACTCCTAGATCCTTTTCACATGTACTGCTCTCAAGCCAGGTGTCACCCATCTTGTATTTGTGCCTCTCATTTTTTTTGCCCATGTGCATGCAAGCTTCTTCCATGCAAGGGGGAATTCAGGGACACCCAGGTTTATTCCTCCTGTGGGGCAGCCCTATGTGTGTATTGAGCATACAGTTCCTTCTCAGTGATACTGAATATGTGTCCTTCCGGGTCTTCAGTTTGCTGGTGTGTTCCTGCCGCCTCCTCAAACATTTCTAAACGCATGACATGGGAAAGATGAAACACACACTCCTGTCATCGGCATCTACATTTTGCAGCTTAGTTCTAAATGCATCTCTCTCACAGTTCAGAAAAAGGAAGCTGAGGGGAATAGGTGAAACATTTTAATAGGATTGTCCTATGATTAAAGAAGCCTTAGGAGCTTTAATCAATCGATTCATCAATTGAGACTGCTTATGCTGCCCCATTCCCTAAAATGAAGGTACATAGTACCCAAGGCCTGTCAAGTCACTTTGCAAACTGAGGCAGAAAATCCCACTATAGAGCTCCTGCCTTGCAGGAATAAAATACAATAAAATATGAGTAACTAACAACTTGCTTCCCTTCCCTTCCCTAACACCCAAAATTGGCTGCTGCAATTTGCCTAATGGTAGGCACCATCCCAGAAGAGAGGCATTCTGTTCCATGGGTGAGAGAAGAAGAAATACCTTCCACCCTGTTTTTATATTTTAAATAATTAACTTTTTCTAAAATTTTGCATGACTGAATTAGCGTTGCAGTACATTTGTATCCCATCTATTTTTTAAAAAAAATTGATTAATCAACATCTTCCTGGTGTGTTTCTTTCATAACTACAGGCCTTTGCTGCTGTGAAATCTCTCAAGGAAGAAGTCCTGCAGTCTAAAGATGTTGTTTACATTCAGTCTGTGTTTTGAATTCACTGCCCCTTCGTGGCCCCCACTATAATCTCTGAGGTTATTTCCTATTGCTGTCACATTGGCTATGCATTCCTGAGCGTTGAGCAATAACTTTCCCCCATAGGCAGATGTTATGAAGCCGCCGCAGACTGCTAAGTGCGCAGGCCTGAAGCACATTTCTCAGTTTAGGGTGGAAAAATACCATTACACTTAAGATTGTACCTTGAGCCTGAAAGAGCTTCATTGATTATTCTGAATTGCCTGCTCAAGAATTGCTGCATACCCCCCCACCCCAAGTTGTCCTGCTAACACGCATTTAGAAAGCAAACAAATTATTCTTTGTATTGAGGAGGTGAAAGAAGGTATATGAAAAAGCCATTAAGCTAGCATGGTAATAATAGTTTATCTATTTCTGCCAAAGAAGGTTTATAAAAGAAGGTTTATGGAAATCAAGCAAGTAGAAATTGTGTTTTAACCTCTCTGAATATTCAGTGAATGCATGAGAGCGAAGCAGGAACTCACGTGCTGTTACACACACACACACACACACACACACACACACACACACCCCTACCTGATACCCGTGTGCTTCTGGACATGTGACTGCTTGTTTAGTGTCAGGGAGGGGCAAGACATGATCATGTGAGGATTTACAAGTGAATTTGAAGCATAGCTGTCAACCTTCCCTTTTTTTGTGGGAAATTCCCTTATTCCAGCGCCATTTCCCACTGCTTCCCGCTGCTATCCCAGATTGTTAGATATCCCGTAGACTGTCCCCGGGACAGGTGAGGCTGCTGGTCCCTTATTTTTGAGGCAGCAGATGCTTATTTTCAAATCCGAATGTTGACAGCTATGATTTGAAGTGTTGCAAGATATATGATAATTACATACCCTCCCAACATTTCTCCAATGAAAATAGGGACATCCTAAACCACAGAGCCTAGGACTTGCCGATCAGAAGGTCGGCGGTTCAAATCCCCGTGACAGGGTGAGCTCCTGTTACTTGGTCCCACCTCCTGCCAGCCTAGCAGTTTGAAAGCACATCAAAGTGCAAGTAGATAAATAGGTACCGCTCCGGCGGGAAGGTAAACGGTGTTTCCGTGCGCTGCTCTGGTTCGCCAGAAGCAGCTTAGTCATGCTGACCACATGACCCAGAAGCTGTACGCCGGCTCCCTCAGCCAATAAAGCGAGATGAGCGCCGCAACCCCAGAGTCGGCCACGACTGGACCTAATGGTCAGGGGTCCCTTTACCTTTGGGGGGGGGAGGACATTATGGGATTAGATCAGAAATTGGGATGGCTCTGTATATCCAGGACTGTCCCTGGGACACTTGGAGGGTCTGTAATTAATGAAAGACTCCCGTGAGCCCAATGAACCTTTCTCCACAGAACACAGTGCGCACTGAGACACATCTCTCCTAACCAGCCTCTGCTGGGAGCAAGTCTCTGCATCAGTGGTGGCTGGTGCCCATTAGGCAGGTAGCACAGAGACCAACAGTAGGTGGAGCCAGAGCCAATGACAGGCAGAGCCCACTAATTCAAGCTTTGCCCTTCTCCTCTGCTGAGGGCAATGCTGAGGCTATGGAGGAAGAAGCTGCCAGCAAGTGGATGTAAGGACAGACAGCTGGAAGTTGACTGAAGGCAGCCTCCACTGTTCTGCAGTGGGTCTGCTTGGACCATTCAGTCACTCCCAATGTAGAGATGCCACAGAATTACCCTTGGAAGAGCATCTCCCTGTCTGGTGTGCCTGAATGAATCACTGTTCCACACCTCCTTTCTTGCAATGAAAAGGCCCTTCCAGAACAGTGACTCAAACACACAGGGGAGGACCTCTTCTGAAGGTGAGTCACTCCTCCACAACCTAAAAATAAACCTTCTTGGGTGTAAGAGTGAACATCTAGTCAGAGGAGAAAGTGTGCTTTGGCCATCAAAATTTTGGTGTGGGGTGGGGAACATGGCTTTTGCCATTTCTGCAAGTGGTTGGAGCTCTCAGTTGCAGTCTGTGCCCCAGGTACACACCCATGTAGTGGTGGCAAAACCATCAGTTGTCTTCCAGCATGGCTTCAATGGCTTCAAAAAGTGTGGCACTCATGGACTGCAAGAAGATCAAACCTATCCATTCTGAAGGAAATCAGCCCTGAGTGCTCACTGGAAGGACAGATCCTGAAGCTGAGGCTCCAATACTTTGGCCACCTCATGAGAAGAGAAGACTCCCTGGGAAAGACCCTGATGCTGGGAAATATGGAGGTCACAAGGAGAAGGGGACGACAGAGGACGAGGTGGTTGGATAGTGTTCTTGAAGCTACAAGCATGAGTTTGACCAAACTGCGGGAGGCAGTGGAAGACAGAAGTGCCTGGCGTGCTCTGGTCCATGGGGTCACGAAGAGTCGGACACGATTAAATGACTAAACAACAAGAATGAAACAGCTGCAGGGGTCAGCAAACTTTTTCATCAGGGGGCTGGTCCACTGTCCCTCAGACCTTGTCGGGGGCCGGACTATATTTTGAAAAAAATAATAATGAACGAGTTCCTATGCCCCACAAATAACCCAGAGATGCATTTTAAATAAAAGGACGCATTCTACTCATGTAAAAACATGCTGATTCCTCGGCCGGATTTAGAAGGCGATTGGGTCGGATCTGGCCCCCAGGCCTTAATTTGCCTAGGTAAAGGTAAAGGTACCCCTGCCCCTACGGGCCAGTCTTGACAGACTCTAGGGTTGTGCGCTCATCTCACTCTAGAGGCCGGGAGCCAGCGCTGTCCGCAGACACTTCCGGGTCACGTGGCCAGTGTGATGAAGCTACTCTGGCGAGCCAGTGCAGCACACGGAACGCCGTTTACCTTCCCGCTGGTAAGCGGTCCCTATTTATCTACTTGCACCCAGGGGTGCTTTCAAACTGCTAGGTTGGCAGGCGCTGGGACCAAACAACGGGAGCTCACCCCGTCACGGGGATTCGAACCGCCGACCATGCGATCGGCAAGTTCTAGGCCCTGAGGTTTTACCCACAGCGCCACCCGCGTCCCTAATTTGCCTACCCATGGCTAAAAGCAAAGAACAACAACACAGATCCCAATGATTTTGTTGAACAATGCGCCACTTCATCAAGTATATTTGAAACAGTGAAAGGACAAAGGTCACACTGGTAGGTAACACACAGAAAATTATGAGTGGCTCTATTAAGGTAAATATAGCATAACTGATGTTACACTAGGCAAACATCCAGACAAGTATGGCATTTAAACTTACCTTAATGAAGGTAATGAGGTATCCAGACACTCAAAGAGAGAAGAGGGGGAGGAATTGGAAGGAAGGATGCACTGGTTTAATTATTGTTCCTTTATGAACATTGATTCTTGAAAGTCAGTTAATAAATACATTTTTTAAAGAGGCCTGGAAACATATGGTGTATTTTATAAGGTTCTCTCTTTTTTTTACTTCACACACTGAGCCAGAGGAGCAGGCAAGCATTCAGTGTGCCTTTAAGGCACCTTCGGTTCCCCCCAAAGGAAACCGCATGCTCTTACAGCCCCACTTCTCTGCTTCTTCTCTATAAAAACACAACTTCTGTCTTTCATTCATTCATTCATTCATTCATTCATTCATTCATTCAACTTCTGTCTTTCATCTACAAAACTGTTTCCCTCCGCCCTCTTTGAAACAACTAGGAGGTGCTCAGCAGCAGTGACAAGGAGGGAGAAAGGTTGTTTTCTGCTGCTACAGAGAAGCGGACACGGAGCAATGGATCCAAACTACAAGAAAGAAGATTCCACCTAAACATTAGGAAGAACTTCCTGACAGTAAGAGCTGTTCGACAGTGGAATTTGCTGCCAAGGAGTGTGGTGGAGTCTCCTATTTTGGAGGTCTTTAAGCAGAGGCTTGACAACCATATGTCAGGAGTGCTCTGATGGTGTTTCCTGCTTGGTAGGGGGTTGGACTCGATGGCCCTTGTGGTCTCTTCCAACTCTATGATTCTATGATTCTAAGGAGCCATCAGAAGCCATCATCAATGCTCATTCAAGCAAGCAGCTATTAGTCATCAATGCCCATTGAGGCAGCATCTTTAGCTATTAACAAAACAAATCCCTAGAGAGAAGGTCATCTCTACAGGTGACAGCACAATAGTAGTCCTATTACATTATAGATAGGGACCTTCACAGAATGATAGCTTAACCACTGTTTCCTACTTGCCTTCCAGGGTGAAGGGCTCTTTGATGGCACACTGCTACAAACACATGCCTTTATTTGAAAGTATTTTATCCCACTTGCTCTGGTCAGACTGGTTTTGGGTGCACTTCAGATATGGGCAAATTTCTTTTCCTTCTTCAAGAATGCTAAAGGATTGCTATTTTAAAAAATAAGTTTCAGGGACGCTTTAGAGTCGGTAACACATTTTATAATGGCACATGCTTTCAAGTCCTAGAGTCCGCTTCATCAGTAATCAGTTATGCACATGATTGTAAGACGTAGGGTGGGCAGAGAGCTGTAAGCAGCATAATCACGGAGAAAAGAAATAAATGCAAGATAGTGCCAATTCTGCTAGAGCCGCTTGCAAAACAATCACAGCAACTCTTTACAACAGCAGTAATAGGTGATAAAACAACATGGCCATGCTGAGCTAATTAACATCTGTACTAGAAAAAGAAAGCATTGTCTCTATTCATATCCAGATGAACCGAGTGGAACTCCTTTATGAATTTTAATCCAGCAGTTTCATAACAGAGGCATCCTTTGAAAGTCCTTCGCTCAGTTATGGCAACCTTAAGATCAGTGGCATAGACTGAAATGTTCATCTAGTGGTTTATTACCTTTGCCACTTGTGATGTGAGATTTAGGGTCTGGCATTATTGGGTCCTGTGTTGCCAAAAAAGTTATGAAGATAGATGTTTATTAGAATTATACAGTTGGAAGGGACCCGTAGGGTCATCTAGTCCAATTATTTGTAGATCTCAAAGACCTGTTGGTGCTATAAGGCCCCCATCTAGAAGCACCCTTAGTTGAATTAGACAAAATCCATTATTAAGAGAAAAGTGTATCTCAGATTTGCCAACCAGGTTAGAATATTAATTACAAAGGCTACAATTTTATGTGGATATTGTTGCAGAACGTAGGCCAGCTGAGAAAAATGTCCCCCTCAATTCTGTATCTAGTTCAGCAGTCGTTGTTGGACCCTGATTAATGGGCTTCTGTGTCCAATATCTGTTCTAAATGTTTGGGGATAAGCCAAAATGTCATAGTTTGTGGTTCCATTGCTGTGGATGACTACACCACCCTGGTTGTACCTAACTAGAGTGGGATTTAACAAAACAGTGTTAATGTTTCTTAATGGGTGTGGATGGTCCCTTGAATGAGCAATTTATCTGCAGTGGAGAAGGTGGATGATGGGTTGACTGAAGACAGATTCAGTGCCTTTCCCTGGCAATCTGATCCTGTGAGGGAACAGACAGGCTGCCTTCCTGGATGCTTGTTTGCCTCCACTTATGCAGGTGGCGCTGTGGGTTAAACCACAGAGCCTAGGGCTTGCCGATCAGAAGGTTGGTGGTTTGAATCCCCGCGACGGGGTGAGCTCCCGTTCCTTGGTCCCTGCTCCTGCCCACCTAGCAGTTCAAAAGCACATCAAAGTGCAAGTAGATAAATAGGTACTGCTCTGGCGGGAATGTAAACGGTGTTTCCGAGTGCTGCTCTGGTTCACCAGAAGCAGCTTAGTCATGCTGGCCACATGCTGGCTGTACGCCGGCTCCCTCGGCCAATAAAGTGAGATGAGCACCGCAACCCCAGAGTCGGTCACGACTGGACCTAATGGTCAGGGGTCCCTTTACCTTTACGCTCTGTTGGTACATTTCTAAATAAATATTACAGAATAGTCTCCCATGATCCACTTCTCACCAAGCAGGCAGGGAGGGAATATTTAACAACTCAATATAAATTAGTGGTCTCAATCTGTAGGAGTCAGCCAAAGTTTGCACAGGGTCAAGCTGAGAAAATGCAACAGACCAGGACGTGAACTTGAGTGAGCAGTCTAAAATGCACCCCAGAATCGTCCTTTGCATACAGAGATTTATCAATGGCAAATCTATCCGGCAGAAGTTTAAAAATTACTTTAAAAAAATTATCAGTGTATTATCCTACACTACAGAAACTGTCACTTCCTCCTCCCCCCTCCTCTCCTTTTTCTCTTATTGAACTCCCCCCACCCTCTTATTGATTTGCAAGTGTGTCGGACACACATGCTATCACAAAGGGCTCACAGCTGCCCGGGACAGCTGCACAGGCCATGCAAATGACTTGAGCTATTCAATCACAAAGTGAGCCATGTGAGATATACAGACATCTCAGTTACTTCCTGGGGCCAGGCAAGGGAGAGGGGGAGACAGGGTTTATGAGAAACTGCACACGTCTAAGCCAAGTCCTGGGTTGTGCAAAAGGACAGCTAAGCATGTTCTACAGCTGATGAATCTGTAGCAGTCTGATTTTAAGATGCTGAAAATCCAACTGGTTTGGATATTAACACTTCCCCATTTTCCACCAGTTTACAAAAATCTTTAGGCTCTGTGGACATTGCTTTGTGGTCAGCAGCCTCCTTGGCCTCCTTCCCCATTCTGACCCCTTTCTAAGAGGCAGTTCATAAAATCATCTTACTCATGCAATCGCCATTTTTGTAGCTATTCCATGAACTTTAGATTAACTAATGAGATGCCTGCCATTGTGGTGCTTGGTGTACAATCATGGTGGTATGACACATTTATCCTTTTGTCTCACACACCAATCCCTAAGCAAAATACAAAAAATCCATCCAGTAGCACCTTAGAGACCAACTAAGTTTGTTATTGGTATGAGATCTGAAGAAGTGTGCATGCACACAAAATCTCATACCAATAACAAACTTGTTGTTGTTTAGTCGTTTAGTCGTGCCCGACTCTTCGTGACCCCCTGGACCAGAGCACGCCAGGCACTCCTGTCTTCCACTGCCTCCCGCAGTTTGGTCAGGCTCATGCTGGTAGCTTCGAGAACACTGTCCAACCAACTCATCCTCCATCGTCCCCTTCTCCTTGTGCCCTCCATCTTTCCCAACATCAGGGTCTTTTCCAGGGAGTCTTCTCTTCTCATGAGGTGGCCAAAGTACTGGAGCCTCAGCTTCACGATCTGTCCTTCCAGTGAGCACTCAGGGCTGATTTCCTTAAGAATGGAGAGGTTTGATCTTCTTGCAGTCCATGGGACTCTCAAGAGTCTCCTCCAGCACCATAATTCAAAAGCATCAATTCTTTGGCAATCAGCCTTCTTGATGATCTGGCTCTCACTTCCATACATCACTACTGGGAAAACCATAGCTTTAACTATACAGTGGTACTTAATCCGTTCCGGAGGCCCGTTCTTAACCTGAAACTGTTCTCAACCTGAAGCACCACTTTAGCTAATGGGGCCTCCTGCTGCTGCCGTGCTGCGGGAGCCCGATTTCTGTTCTCATCCTGAGGCAAAGTTCTTAACCTGAAGCACTATTCCTGGGTTAGCGGAGTGTGTAACCTGAAGCATATGTAACCCAAGGTACCACTGTACTATAACAAACTTAGTTGGTCTCTAAGGCGCTACTGGGAGGATTTATTTTATTTTGTTTCGACTATGGCAGACCTATCTGTAACTACACCAATCCCTACATATAGTTTGCCCCTTATCCTATTTATAGAGATTTGGGGGGTGTTAAAGCACATCACATACAATGCTTCCATAATTCCAACAAGAATCCTGTAAATTTGGGTCAGTAACTTCATAATAGGGGACTAGCAGGGTTTATCACAAGCTGTATGGATGGCCACCAACTTATGGATGGCTTTAAGGGGAGATTAGTCGGATTCATGGAAGATAAGCCTACCAATGGTTATGTTATGATGCCTGCATACTACTTCTAAAATCAGAAGCACCATGCACCTGAATACCAGATTTGGGGGAACATGAGCTGGAGAATGCAACTGTGCTTAGGGGTGTCCCATTGGTGATGACATCAGGGCAGGACTCTAGGACAGAAGTCTGGAGTCCCTTGCAGCAGAATGAGCAGGAAGACCCCCAAATACCCCAGGGCTGGCATACCACATTATGAAATAAAACACACCACTATCTAAAGACTGGCCTCCCTGGAACCCCATTATATCCAGATTCTAAAAACTACATCATTGCACTACTTTCCCACAGGCATCAAGTTGACCACTGTGGGGAACACAATCCTGGACTAGATGGGTGTGACCTAGCAGGGCTCCACTTTTGTTTTCGTTAATTTATGCTATTGTGCAATCAAGGACTCCCCTCCAAGACATCTCACCCTTTGAGCCAGCAGGGAGTACATAAGGCATCAAATAAGCTACCTGTTTTCCTATCACTAGTCTACTTTGAGGAACAGCAGAGGAATCGAGACCAGGAGCTTACGGAGTGGGAACAGCAGTTCTGAAAAACGAAGTCCCTTTGCCTGACTAGACCATTGGGTTACCTCCTTAATCTCTTTCCACAGCACAGAGGGTTATAAACCTGTTCCTCTTTTTAAATTAAGCAGGCTATCTCAAGTATCTGATGGAAGGGCTCAACAGCATTCTGAAAGTAAACTACCAGTTTGCACACACTTCATAGCCATGCAGTAAATTCATTTCCGTAGGCATCGTCTGAAAAACAAGCCGCAGTGATCTTTCCGCTTGCATGAAGCAGAGAGGACGCTGCAAAAATGGAATCTTCCCCCTGTGAATTCCCAGGAATAGAATTCTAAAGACAGCTCCACTCTCGGATGCAGGGGGTCCCAACCAGATGGTGGAGAAAGTCTGAAAGTATGCATTCTGTGTGCATGGGTGGGATTGAAAAGCATTGCCGGAAATCAGCAGCTCTGAACCAGCTGCCCATCAGACGGATGCTGTGCAAGCAGGGTCCTGCTGAGCACACAGATGAGTCCAGCTGCTGAAAGCAGCAACAAGACTGAGGCTGACATTACTGCTAAGGTGCAAACTGTCTATCATTGTGATGAGTGATGTTTGTGTGTAGAAGTCTTCTTCTTTCTTTGGCGATCATTCATAGCCGAGCAAGATTGTCTTCCATTAACACGGTTTTAACAATGAGTCCGTAAGTGACTGTGGAGGCCAATTCTGGATCCACACATCCTTCCACAGTGGGGACATTGGTGTTGATCACGGTGTGGGTTTGCCAAGCGTGCCTTCCTCCTAGTACGTTTCCCCCTTGCGTCCTGAGTTCGAGTGTCTTCAAAGCCCATGGTAAAGGCTGTTCTCCAACTGGAGCACTCGCAGGCCAGTGTTTCCCATTTTTCAGTGTTTATACTACATTTTTTTAGATTTGCCTTGAGACAGTAATGTGTATACTGCAGGGAAACCCTGGAATGTGTACAGTGGTACCTCGGGTTACATACGCTTCAGGTTACATACGCTTCAGGATACAAACTCCGCTAACCCAGAAATGGTGCTTCAGGTTAAGAACTTTGCTTCAGGATGAGAACAGAAATCGTGCTCTGGCGGCACGGCAGCAGCAGCTCAAGTGGTGCTTCAGGTTAAGAACAGTTTCAGGTTAAGTACAGACCTCTGGAACGAATTAAGTACTTAACCCGAGGTACCACTGTATATGCACGTACAAGGCATTTCCGTGTATCAAGCACACATTGCATTGCCCATCCCTCCATGGAGTTAAGGGAGGCTGAGGCATTCACTGTTATAATTACTAAGCACTTTTTGCCTCCAAGTACAGTGATGCCCCGCAAGACGAATGCCTCGCAAGACGGAAAACTCGCTAGACGAAAGAGTTTTCCGTTTTGGAGGTGCTTCGCAAAACAAATTTCCTATGGGCTTGCTTCGCAAGACGACAATGTCTTGCGAGTTCCTGCTGGGGTTTTTTCCTCCCCCCCCCTTTTCTAAGCCGCTAAGCCGCTTATCAGCTGATCCGATCAGCAGATAAGCCGCTAAAAGCCGCTAATAGCGCTAATCCGTTAATGGGCTTGCTTCGCAAGACAAAAAAACCGCTAAACGAAGAGAATCACAGAACAGATTCTTTTCGTCTTGCGAGGCACCACTGTACAGCACTATTCCCTCCTCCCCCCCATAAAAAGCAGCTATAAAGGAGAGAGTTAAAGGGTTTAGTATTCAGGGAGACCACAGGGGTGGGAACTAAGTTTGTATTCTACCCCTGGTGACTCCAGTATTTGGAGTGAGAGTCCAGTTTTGCCTCATATGGAACTGAGCCAGGCAATCTCTTCATAGTTCCTCCCCTTCGTGTACATACCCCTACCTTGGGTTCCATTTCTTGAGGCTGTACCACAGTGTGGTGGAAGAGAATGTGGGGAAGTAGGTGGGGGAAACAGAGGAAGAGATCAGGAACATGCGTTATAAAGGCCTGTCCTTTCCTCTTCTTGGCAGAGAGGCTCCTGATTTACCGAGGAGCAGGGAGAACATCGTTGGTTCAACAGAACTGGAAGTCAACTGAGATCTGCTCTTCCACTCTGACTACAGTACTAAATAATAATAAAAATAGTAATTTGTATCTCGCCCATCTGACTGGGTTGCCCAAGCTACTCTGGGCAGCTTCCAGCATATATTAAAAACATAGAAAAACAGTAAACCTTAGGAAGCTTCCCTATACAATTCAAAGTGTTGGTGTTGACCATTAAAAGCCCTAAACGGCCTCGGCCCAGTATACCTGAAGGAGCATCTCCACCTCCATTGTTCTGCCCGGACACTGAGGTCCAGCGCCGAGGGCCTTCTGGCAGTTCCCTCATTGTGGGAAGCAAAGCTACAGGGAACCAGGCAGAGGGCCTTCTCGGTAGTGGTGCCCGCCCTGTGGAACGCCCTCCCATCAGATGTCAAAGAGATAAATAACTACCTGACATTCAGAAGACATCTGAAGGTAGCCCTGTTCAGGGAAGTTTTTAATGTGTGACATTTTAGTGTATTTTTGGTCTTTGTTGGAAGCCGCCCAGAGTGGCTGGGGAAACACAGCCAGATGGGTGGGGTACAAATAAAATAATAATAATAATAATAATAATAATAATAATAATAATAATAATAATTATTATTATTATTATTATTATTGATACGGAAGGGGGGTGCCTTCCTTCACCCTTCCGCCAGTCACCAGAGGGTCCGAGGCGATGACCTCAAGGGCACCCAGCCCTACATTCACCCTTCAGCCCCCACACCGTTGCACAAGCACCACACCCTACCCAAGCCCCAAAATTAAAGTGCCTTTCCCTTTTTCCACACGGGCGACATAAGAAGCCTCTTTCTCTTAAGCCTGCCTCTCGCTCCATCTTTATCGTGGGTAGACCGTATCAAACTGTATCCCCCCATTCGTTTCAATGGCTGCGTTCTACCCAATCAGAACCATGCATTCGCTTTGCAGAGCTAGCTCAGCGAGCTCCTGCACGCCTCATTTAACCTCTTGACAAGCTGCTGACGGCTCCCCGCTGGGAGAACAATGGAACCGAAACTCGTGAACCCATAAAAGTGTCAAATCTTGCAACAATGTATCTGTTTTGTTTCTGACTTCAATTATCAATATAAGAATGGACTGAAACGGACTAAAACTTCTAAAATTCGTATAAAATCAACCGCAGCTCCGATTTCCTTGGTTTTGGTGTCGATCGACTCAGTTTCTTCAGGACTCCATGACACCTCCTCTGCCTCCATAATCCCTCAAGCGAGGAGTCACGTACTCAGGAAGACCCTAATCCAGTCAAATCACTCTGCCCAACCTTTCCTCCGGGCAATGGCAGGTGGCAGACTTTACATACTTGGACTATTGTCTTCTCATCACCGGTACTCAGGAAGCGCTTATCTCCAGCTCTGCATATTCCCCCCTCCCTCCTCCGTATGTTAATCCTGTGTAACCCAACCTCTTCTTAATGTATTCATGATGTAATCTGTGTAACCCAACCTCTTCTTAATGTATTCATGATGTAACTAGGATGTATTTTGCACTGTATTCTGGGACATGGAGGGAAGTTTCAAAAGTTCATGTCACCCCTTTCTCGCTGTTCAATCTCGTCTTGAACCTGTTGCGCGATAAACTTGGATCTTCTGCAGTTTGCTCCTGTCTCCGGCTGAGCTCATTTTTTCCCACAGGGACCTGCGGACCTAGTCCGACGAGCTGGGTGGCAGAGTAGCCCCGCACCCAGATTTTACAATAATAATAATAATAATAATAATAATAATAATAATAATAATAATACAAGTATGGAGGGCATGTTGGAAGGCTCCATGTGGCCTCTGTGTTTAGATTAGAGATGGGGAAGCTGCTGCTCTCCAAGTATTGTTGGCAGAGCCGTCTTTCCTACTGGTCTTACTGGTGCATTGCTGGCCTCTCAGGGCGCCCCAGCAAGTGGGGGAGCTGCGTGGCTTTGCCGGCAGCCTCCCCTTTCCCTCCTGCATACCCACCAGCTGCGCCCTGTCAACCATATGGCTGGAGGTTGTGCCGCTTGCCACCCAAACCTCTGCGGAAGGAGAGCGATCCTCACAGAGGCTTGGGAAAAGGTCGACAACTCTGGGAAATGGGGGGGGGCGCCGGAGGGATCTTTGCACCACGGCGCCAGATATGCTTAAGATGACCCTGATTGTTGAGGCTCTAATGCTCATCGACCCCAGCCACCACGGTCAATGATCATGTCTGTGGGGGGTGAATGGGTTGTAGTCCAATGAAATCTGGAGGGCCATAGGCTTCCTATCCCTGGTTTAGGTGCTTACCATGAGTTTGTTTTATCCATAATCCTCTACTTATTGCACTTGTCTGAGTCACTATGTTTGATGGTAGGTACATAGCAACGGGGACGCGGGTGGTGCTGTGGGTAAAATCTCAGTGCCTAGGACTTGCTGATCATAAGGTCGGCGGTTTGAACCCCTGCAGCGGGGTGAGCTCCCGCCGTTCGGTCCCAGCTCCTGCCCACCTAGCAGTTCGAAAGCACCCCTAAGGGCAAGTAGATAAATAGGGACCGCTTACTTAGCGGGAAGGTAAACGGCGTTTCCGTGCGCTGCGCTGGTGCTGGCTCGCCACTGCAGCTTAGTCACGCTGGCCACGTGACCCGGAAGTGTCTTCGGACAGCGCCGGCTCCTGGCCTCTAGAGCGAGATGAGCGCGCAAACCCTAGAGTCGGTCACGACTGGCCCGTACAGGCAGGGGTACCTTTACCTTTACATAGCAATGACAAGTGGGGGCAGAAATGTAGAGGCCATATTACACCAAAGGCACCCTTGAAGGACTGGAGTCCTTTGGGAGGAAGGTGGGGTATACAACTCTTAACCAAACAATAGCTTTTAAATGCAATTAAAATTGAGATCAAGATGCTTTAGAATTTATGTTATAAAGAAAAGCAGGGCATTCTTTATATAATAAACATATAATCTTTAGAAATGTATGATTACTTTCTCCTTCCCCTTCTTCTGAATGAATTAAGCTACTGTGGCATGCAGCCAAAACACACGATTGGACCTCATGATTAGCATCTTTACTTCATTCGATGTATAGGGTCACTTTCCAGTTCCCAGTTCTTAAATGTGCTGCCAGAGGAGCAATGTGATGCAAGAATTGCAATCAGATATAATTTAATTATTATTTCCCCTGCAACTCTCTATTAGTGAAACCAACCTCTCATCAGTCTGGTGTCCTCCACCAGCGTGGTGTAGTGGTTAAGAGCGGTGGACTCGTAATCTGGGGAACCGGGTTCGCGTCTCCGCTCCTCCACATGCAGCTGCTGGGTGACCTTGGGCCAGTCACACTTCTCTGAAGTCTCTCAGCCCCACTCACCTCACAGAGTGTTTGTTGTGGGGGAGGAAGGGAAAGGAGAATGTTAGCCGCTTTGAGACTCCTTAAAAGGAGTGAAAGGTGGGATATCAAGTCCAAACTCCTCCTTCTCCTCCTCCTCCTTTTCCTCTTCTTCTTCTTCCAAATGTTTTTGAATAGAACTCTGACTGGCTGGGGCTGATGGGAGCTGTAGACTTAAATATTTGAAGGGCACCAGGTTGGCAAAGACTGAGTTAAGCCTTCAGAATTTACTAATCTTTTCTTCATATGCAGTATCGGCCCATTACATTTTCAGATTTCCCTCTCTCCCTTCTTTCTGATCTCTTTATCCATTACGATACAAGCAATCCACTTTAGAGAAATGTATTTTTCTATTGTTAAGTTATTCACAATCCAGTCACACTACACAGCCTACATTTTATCAGAGCGTGTCACAATGAGGGATTTGCTAGTTTAAACATGCTGCACTGCTTACATTGAATGACAACCCATTTTCTTCCTTAATTCTGTTAAATTCTTTTAAAACCCAATTAAAATGATTTTTAAATGGTTTAGAAGATCAGAGTTTTAAAAGAGTATTACATAAACATCTGAAAGATAAGTTCTCAAAAGTAGCAATTAATTTCACAATCGGGATGTGCCTGAATTCTACTTTCTATCACCCCAAAAAAGGGCAGTTGCTTTCGGAATCAGCACAAGACATTTTGATGCCTGTACATTCCATGCACAGAAACCAAACTGACTGGTAGTTCTGAGGGCAGCAGGCTAGTTTAGAGGGCGCAAAACAGAGTGTATGGCACACATAGCTCTGAACTCCAATGAAGGGGAATGTTGGGGTGGGGGCTTCAGAAACAACAGCTGTGGGAGCTGTTGCCACCTCCAGTATTTACCACCTGAGGCAACTGCTCACTTTGCCTAATGGTACAATGGCTTGTCCAGATTAAAATGTGTTATAATATGTTCCTGGTAAGACCCCTAAAAGAATAAAGACACCACAGTCTTATTCACAAGTAACAAAAAGTAGTTTTACTCACGGTCAGGCAGAGCACAGTGTGATCCCTGAAGGCAGGCTTAAGGCTTAAAGTTACAAATATGTACAAAGAGGTTTACCCCATATGGGAGATAACCTAGGGAAACTACTTGGCTGGCAGCCAGCAGTACAGGAATTTCACAGGACAAAAAGGAAGGTCGAAGAGAAGAAGGTGGCAGTGTGACTGGACTTTTTGTTAGATCAGGTAAGGTCACGCCCACCTACTAGTCACATGCAAGGAAGGATGCTCCAGGCCAGGAGGAACAGGAAGTTCGACTGGCTGGACCAAACATTCCCTTGCATGTCCACTCTAGCAAGACAAGGAATGTTGTACTTGACTGCTCCCAGTGGATTGCATCCCACAACTGGATGAAGTGTTCCAGATGCCATCAAAGTGGTAGACCATGCCACCTGCCAAAGACAATATAAACAGCAAAGTTTATTGTCAATATGAAGTAGTAATGGTACATGGTTTTTTGGACTAGAGCTAGTATCCAAGAAGTTGGCTTCCCTATCTATGTCCTTCAAGACTCACGGTGGATTCTGAAACATTTTGGTAATGCATCACAAATCAAATGCATGGCATAATAGTTAGTAACACTGTAGTGCACACTACTTTACCAATAGCTGGGAATCTGCCTGGTTTACCAATGAGAATGAGCAGTCATAGTGTTTGACAAAATAATGCTAATGTTTCTTAAATTCCAGAGGGGTAACTGTGCCAACCTAGCAGTTCGAAAGCACATCAAAGTGCAAGTAGATAAATAGGTACCGCTCCGGCAGGAAGGTAAACGGTGTTTCCGTGCGCTGCTCTGGTTCGCCAGAAGCGGCTCAGTCATGCTGGCCACGTGACCTGGAAGCTGTACGCCATCTCCCTCGGCCAATAAAGCGAGATGAGCACCGCAACCCCAGAGTCGGCCACGACTGGACCTAATGGTCAGGGGTCCCTTTACCTTTAACTGTGTTAGTCTACTGCAGCATAAACAACAAAACATATTGTGGCACTTTAAGACCACCACCCTACTACCCCAAGCATGTGTAGGGAGGAAAGAGGAAAAACTGCATGTCTGGGTCTTCTGAGTGTGCTATAGCAAGTGTATATTGACAACAAGAGCTGCTTGAAAGCAAGTATTGCTCCATACAAATCTTGTCCTTAGATTTCTTCTGATTCCTATTTGCTTGATTGCCTTATGACACTACAGTGGAGCAATGTTACTTGCTCCTTCCTTTCTCTGCACCCTCTTTCCAGAGTCTCATTCATACTGGTAAAGGGACCCCTGACTGTTAGGTCCAGTCGCGGACGACTCTGGGGTCGCACGCTCATCTCGCTCTATAGGCCGAGGGAGCCGGCGCTTGTCCTCTGACAGCTTCCGGGTCATGTGGCTAGCATGACTAAGCCGCTTCTGGTGAACCAGAGCAGCGCACCAAAACTCCATTTACCTTCCCGCCGGAGTGGTACCTATTTATCTACTTGCACTTTGACGTGCTTTCGAACTGCTAGGTTGGCAGGAGCTGGGACCAAACAATGGGAGCTCACCCCGTCGCGGGGATTCGGACCAATGACCTTCCGATTCGCAAGCCCTAAGCTCTGTGGTTTAGACCACAGCGCCACCCGCGTCCCTTTTCATTCATACTGGAGTGCTATGCAAACTGTGATGACACCAGCCAGGTCAGAACATCAAGCAGAGTGCTGGACTTGTTCATCCGCTCTGCTCCTCTGTTAAGGACCGGTTTGATTACAGGGGATGCAAGTGCCCATCTGTCACAGCCTTTTCAAATGCTGCATCAAAGAGTTTGAATGGTCCCAAATATTCCCTTCTCTTTGTACCTCTGGGATATACCCTGTAATTGAGATCACAGCTCCTACTGAATAATTCAGGGAGGCACTGAGTGTCAAGTTTATAATAAACACGCAGATTACGATCAACTCACTTTCCTTAGCAGAAACAAAGATCAGTAGTGGAATCTCCCAATTTCCCTCTCCTTTCTATTTTTTTCTTGTTTCCTGTATCCTGCACTTATTCAAAATCCACCTGTTTTTAAGCAGCTTGCTGTTTAGCAACTCGATCCACCCAGAGTCATATTGGTATTCTTTTCAGTGTCTAGCACCTTGAATTCACTGGCCTCAGTCCATTGTCTTTGTATACAGCATCTGCTCCTAGTGCCTGAAAAGCCTCAAACTCTCTGTGACCCCTTCCTGCCCCTGAAAAATCACCTCAGTCTACTCACTGAGCTACTAACCCTCGGTCCCTTAATCCTCTCCCTCCCTGGTCCAATAATACAATGCAAACCTCTCCTCCACAGATGAGGCCAAGGCAGACTTGTTTCATGTGCCATCTTAAGCCCCTCCCCGCTGCCTCTTTGAGGGGGGGCCCACCATATTTCTCCTCCCCCCATGTTTTCAAAGTAATGAATATAGCCTGGTAGTCCATATCCGAGCAGGGATGGTGATGCACTTTCAAGATTAATGAAATTCAGTGATATTTCAGGTCTGACAGCCCTATTTATGGCAGCCTCGGAATTAATGTGCTAGGCTGTGCGCTGCAGCTGCTATTAGGAACCTGAGGTACACACAAACCAGGATGTGAAGAGGGCTTCCAGATCTTTTAGCTCAAAGCAGTGCAGACATTGATCCTGCTAATACATTCCTCATATTGTTTCCGCTCTTTCTTCTTTCTTTCTTTCTTTCTCCATTTCAAATTTCAGAGCCTGCCTTTGTGGAAGGAGGGAAATGCAGACACAGAGCATACCAAGTACGTTTTAGGAATGCATGCAGGCTCGTAGCCAGAAATTTTGCAGCCGGGTAAGTGTGTGGGTGTTTAAGATGACACTGGGATGGAAGATTCATAGCCAAATGGAAAAGAGCAAGAAAAAAACCCCTAAATGCAGATAGTCTTGCGTGATTAAAACCAATGAACAAAAGAAAAATACATTTTTAATTTTTTAAAAAATTAAAGGCAAGAGCTAAGCCCTTTTGCACTTATTTGCCAGAACACTGGATTAGAGACTCGATGTCAGGGGCATTGCTAGGTACTTAAAAGACTCAGGGAAAAGATACAAATTTGCATAACATTTGTGCATGTTAAATTTATCTACCGTATTGGCCTGAATATAAGATGCACCTGCAAATAAGCCACGCCCTGGGCAGCCGGCACTCGGTTCTGAGTGCGCTGCATGCCCACCTTCCGGCACTCTCTCCCCAAGCCATCGCCAGCCACCCCCATCCCCCATTCGGGGTTGTAGTGCACTTCGACTTTTCACAGTCGGAATTTGGAAAAAAGTGTGGCTTATATTCGGGCCAATACCGTATATACAGTATATACACATTACTTAGGACTTCGAGCAAATTAAGATGGTGAGTGACTGGGACCTCACTGCCACTGCAGAGTACAGAATGCCCAGGCACCATGGAAGCTGGTGGGGGAGAGTTTAAACCAGGCATAGGCAAATTCGGCCCTCCAGATGCTAAATATCTGGAGCTCAGGCCGCTTAGTCACCCTCTAACAGTGCCCCTGACCACTGGTTTGTTTTTAAAATGAAAGCAGGTATTTCAGGGAAGACACATGGAACACACCTAAGGGGTCTAGGCTAAGGTTACCAGACGTCCCCTTTTCCCGGGGACAGTCCTTGGATTTACCAATCAGTCCCCTGACAAAATCCATCTATTTAGTAGGAAGTTGAAAAGTGTCCCTGGATTCTTTGAAAAAAATCTGGTAACCTTAGTCTAGGCCCGTTGCACTACCAGCTATAAATATGTGTAGATGAAGCTTCTTAGCATTCATATTTCCTTTCTGAGCATTACAGAGATCTCAGAAATACCACCTTAAAGCTCCAGGGGTCCCTCATAACAGCTACATCAAGAATAGGTAACCTGTGACCCTCCAGATGTTGTTGAACTACACCTCCCATCAGACCAAGCAAGCATAGCCAATGGTCATGGATGATCAAAGATGGAGTTCAAAAGTATCTGAAGGGCGCTAAGTTCTCCATTCCTAACCAGCATCTTCATTTTTGATTACAGCGTTGGTCATTAGCCAGTAAGGTCCGTATAGTTAAAGCTATGGTTTTCCCTGTAGTGATGTATGGAAGTGAGAGCTGGACCATAAAGAAGGCTGATCGCCGAAGAATTGATGCTTTTGAATTATGGTGCTGGAGGAGACTCTGGAGAGTCCCATGGACTGCAAGAAGATCAAACCTATCCATTCTTCAGGAAATCAGTCCTGAGTGCTCACTGGAAGGACAGATCGTGAAGCTGAGGCTCCAATACTTTGGCCACCTCATGAGAAGAGAAGACTCCCTGGAAAAGACCCTGATGTTGGGAAATATGGAGGGCACAAGGAGAAGGGGACGGCAGAGGACGAGATGGTTGGACAATGTTCTTGAAGCTATCAGCATGAGTTTGACCAAACTGCGGGAGGCAGTGGAAGACAGAAGTGCCTGGCATGCTCTGGTCCATGGGGTTCACGAAGAGTCGGACACGACTAAACGACTGAACAACATTAGCCAGTGTTGTTGGAGGGTCACTTTTAGGACGAAGAGGACTGATGTGCCAAGACTCCCATCCTGCCAAGCCTAATTTTTACACCCACCAGTTTCCTTTCCTGCTTCTGCCTTAGCAAATGTGGCACTGGGGCTGCCACTTGCTGACCCCCCCCCCCAGGTCCTCTGCTGACTCCTCTGGCTAGCTATGAATCGCTGAATACCTGGTACAAAGACTCGGTGAAAAAAGGCTTTCTGAAGTCTCGCCACTTTCCCATGGCGGGAGAGATGAAACCTGCTGTCAGCTTAACATATCCACGGTGAAGCGAAGCGAAAGAGAGCTGCTCATATGTAACTGAAATTTGACAGCAGTGAGGCGGGGGGCAGGGACTGTGTGTGTGTGTGTTTGCATGAAGAAAGCCTCTGCAGTCTTAATTGATGATTGGGGCTAAGAATCTCAGATCTCCACATAGCTTGTGCCCTGGCACAGAGTCTCTGTGAGCAACTTTCCCTGAAAATACCATGTGCAGATCCTTTCTTCCCACTCCAAACTGCTATTTTACTAATGACTCATTATTTTATTTATAGCTGTTTGCGATGGGGAGGGGGAATAAAAAACAACAACTTTAAAAGTCATGTTTTGTCACCTGTCTCTTAGTTCCCTCTCAGCAGACACGAAGGAAAAGCAGTATTTATCTCCTGAAGTGGTTGACACTAATAGAATGCCTCTCTGAGAAACTGCATTTCATTTGAGTCTTGCCGAGAGTCCCATATACATTTTTTTATTCAGGTGCAGTCTTTGTTTCAACATGTCTTTATGGGGAAGTGTCCCCACCATAAATATGTGCTTCGGACCTGCTCATATAGCTTAATGGCATGCCTGTTTCAGAGGCAGAGATTGGTAGCTGAAAGCAGCAGTCCTGTTTTGTTAAATAATAATAACAATAATTTCTGGGAAGTTGGGAACTGCATTGCCTAGCAGATTGGTTGCATAGGAGGTTTTCTTCACAGAGGAGGGGCGAGACTGTTATATTCATATTGCTGTCACTCTTCTCTTTCCCCTCAGACATGTTCTATACTTTCCTATAACTCCATTTATTTATTTATTTGCTTGGTTACTGTGCCCTGCTTTTCAGCTTTCTGTGGCCCCTCAATGTGTTGTTTTGCCTTAGCATGCAACATCAAACCACTATAAACCACTATTACAAATTAATTCCAGGCAACAAGGTGTCAGATCAACAGTCTAACAATATACCACAAACCGATTCATAATTGCAGGCTTAAATTAGCGTTCTTGATGGCTGCTTTGGAATGCTGCAAAATTTGTTGTAATTTAAACGCTCATATTTCAGTTTTGCAATCGGGTTTAATCCAGGGGTGATTATTTGTTTTTATACTGTTTATCAGATTTGCTAGCTGAACCGCCCTGAAATCTATGTATGAAGGGTGGTATACAAATTTAATTAAAAATAACAGACAGGGGCAGATAATTTGAAAACAAAGTAACACTTGAGAGCCTGTTGGAAGAGAATTGTCTTTTGATCTGACAATGTCATTAAGAGTTGCCAAAGCATATTTAATTGCCACCTTTTCCTTCTTTAAATCGCAAGCACTCTAATTCCTATTTTATACTTTTTTGTTACCCGATGAGGTGCTGATTGTGATTGATGATTTGGAGGTATAACTGTATAGACACAAAAGTGATATTTTAGGATTGCATAGGGCTTTTCCAAGTAAGTTTGGAGCAATGAATGAGTAGCTAGTTCAACTAATATGTTGAAAAAGTTCTTTCACACATCTTGCTTCAGGGCAGCGCTTTTGTTGTTGCAATGCTACTGGACTCAAGCAGCAATACTTTACTGATTACAAAAAGGCACCCACAGTGCAGTACAATTCTCTGCGGGTGCAGAATGCCGCAGTGAGACTCCTTACGGGGTCCTCACCGCAGGATCACATTCACCTGGTGCTTTTCCAGCTGCACTGGCTCCTGGTGAAGTACAGGATCAGGTTTAAGGTGCTGGTTTTACCTTTAAAGCCCTATACGGCCTAGGACCCTCGTACCTACGGGACCGCCTCTCCTGGTATGTCCCACGGAGGACCTTACGGTCTTCAAGTAAAAACATCTTGGAGATCCCGGGCCACAGGGAGGTTAGGCTGGCCTCGACCAGAGCCTTTTTGGTCGTGGCCCCGATCTGGTGGAACGCTCTGTCACAAGAGACTAGGGTCCTGTGGGACTTGACATCTTTCTGCAGGGCCTGCAAGACGGAACTGTTCCGCCAGGCCTTTGGCCAAGGCGCAATCTGACCCCCTCTCTCCTTCTGTAATCCTCATAGAACCGTAACCCAATGGTTGCCATTAATTTGATTCTGAATTGATTTTAGAGTGTATTTTGATTGACTGTGTGATTTTGTGTGTGCTGTGCTATTTTTGCTTCTTGTTGGCCCCTCTGGGCTGGCTCTGGGTGGGATACAAATAAAAATTATTATTATGATGCTTGCAAGGCCATCTTATTGGCACCAATGATGAAAACCTTTACCTTAAGCCTAATGGCCACTTTGGGGAGTAGAGTTCATTGGGGGGCTCATGGGGAGTGAAGGATTAAACCTCCCTAACCTGCACACAAAAGTCCTAAGGAAAAATTCATTGCCCTGAAGACTAATCAGTGGCGTAGCGTGGGTTGTCAGCACCCGGGGCAAGGCAAGTAATTTGCGCCCCCTAACCCGTGGATTTGCGCCCCCTAACCCTAACCTCCAGATGTTGTGCCCGGTGCAGCCCGCCCCCCCTGCACCCCCCACGCTACGCCACTGAGACTAATTGCATGCTGCTCTATTAATAGTTAAACCCTTAGGCTGTCAAATTGCAACCTGAAGGTTGTCCGGGGACCTTTATACCTACTGTTTAATTAGGAGAGAAAGCCACTTCCGCCCTAAGGAGGAGGTGGAGTTGCGGGCTTCACGGCCCCTCCACGTGCCCAGGGGATGGGAGGCCCAGCTCCTGCGTGATTGGGGGGATTCCCGGCTGTGTCACCCCCTGGCCGGCCAATCGGGTCACTCCGGGGGTGTGGCCTGCCCCTTAAAGGCAGGACGCAGCCGGGGATCTCCCTCTATGGATGCCCGCAAGCTGCTCCCATTTTCCCACCCTCCCGCCCTTAAGGTTTGCTTTCTTTGACCTTGCTATGGACCTTGGGCTGGTCGCCGTTGAGGGGCCTGGTAGGAATTTTTCCACTTGGTGAATTGGCACCAGCCACTTGGTTTTCGCCTACCTCATAGCAATCGTCACAACTTTCTGGGTATTGGCTGTTAGGCATTGGAATATTTTTGTAGTTGGGAAAAGGGGAGGTAGCGCCATCATCTGCCCCGCATTTTGAAGGGTAGTCCGTTAAAGGATTCTGGGGGCGTGGCCCCATCCAAAGCCTAGGGAGTTTAGGGCCTAAGGCACGACTCCTATCGGTAGCCCAGGGGGAAGCTCCTAGCTGATGTGCATCAGCAGGAGTCCTCCTACTGGTGGTTAACCCTTCCCGGACTCCATACAGATGGGCTGGAGTCAGATATAGCCGGTTAGGTCTAATGCCTGAGCCAATACTGCTCATCACCTGTAACCAATTGTAGTGGTTGGGAGTTACTTGTGCGTAATCCTGCTCCGTTTGAGCATCGGATTGCCTGGTTAAACCCTCCGGACTACGCAGCCCATCTTAGCGTGGCTGCCCTTAGTCACTTGTAGAATCTGACTGTGGGCGTTTCTTAAAGCGTTGCCAACATAAGAGTTGTTTGACGCCCAATCGTTTCCGCCTCTCACTGCGCGGGAGTCTCCTGCGCAGGGTGGGCGTGGGCAGCGGGGTGCTTGGGCTCTCCTCGCTAACTTCCAACGAAGAGTCCTGGAGCCCCTGCACCTCCCTGTCCCGTTGCTCTCCTGGATCCCTGGTGTTACACTCATTCTCTTCCCCTTCCTCCCGGCTGAGTCTCCCTCTAGCGCTTGGACCTTCCCCTGCAGAATCAGAGACCCTCTCCTTCTCCCGTGCCTCTGATGGCAGTTCCCTGACACCAATAAAGTTGTGGCCTTTTTTAAGCCCATTAACCTTAATAATTGTGTCACGTGTCATTATTTCTACCGGGGGGATGGGTCGGGAACTTGCCACGCAAGGCAGCCATTTCTGTTTAGCCTGCCCTGTCCCTGGCCTGGTTAAGTCACACAATAGGTGGCGAGAGAAGAAAGAAGAAAAAGACCCAGGAAGACAGATGCCACAGTTCTTTCATCTCCAGGTACTGCACCAGATTTACAGGGACAAGGGAATCTCAAGATTGCAGCTTAGCAACCCTAGCCATCTCCTCTCTCTTCTTAATTTAATTGGCAATATCCTTTCAGCGCAAGAAAGTTCCAGGAGAAAGCAAAATGCAGCTCCAGATTTGCATTTCTCTTGCCGGACTGTCTTTCCAGCTTTCAGTGATATCATTAAGCTGTATAAGGAACCATAACAGCAACGGATGAGTAATTGGCTACTGGCTGAATATTTCAAAGTGATAAAAAGGTTTAATTTTCCAGTTAAGAAAGTGCAATTCACATAACAGATCCCCCCAAGAATCAAAGCCTCCTCTTACCTCCAGTCATGCTGTGACCATGTCTAAACCTTCATGCCCAGTGAATGCGATGTGATAGTCTTTGCAAGTCAAGTCAAATGCAATTGTACAATCCCAACACTGAACCTCTGACTTAATCTGGTATCATGGCTGCTAAACTGACAACATCCATGAAATGGATGCAGCCTAAAGTCCAAAAGCATTTATTATTATTATTATTATTATTATTATTATTATTATTATTATTATTATACTAGCCTATACCTGGGGGTCTCAGGGCAGTTCACAGAATAAAATCATATAAAATCACAAGATACCCAATGACAATAAAACAACAGACCAATAGCACCCCCCAAAAAAAAACAACACATTTTAAAAGGGAATTGTCAAATGGCAGCATCCAACAATCCAGAATCGTATCACAAAAAGTATCACAAGAACACGGTCGGTCTTCGCCATTGGCATTTAAAGGGATCTGGTTAAGTTGAAGTCTCTTGATTTCTTATTTATTTCATTTTAATATATGTTTTGTGCCCTCTTTCCTGAACCTGCAATATAAAACATCATTCCTTTTCTGTTGTTATACTTATATGATATAATCCCTGAAGATTATCGTATACCATTCTTACACTTGTCTACTGTTTGTTCTTTGTATTTGTTTTGCTTTCTTATCAAGATACAATTGTTTGGTTTTTGCTTGGTTGTATCAGTTATCACTCTTATACAATTGATTCAATGTTTATAATTTATTCAAACTTAATGAAGTAATAAAATAATGACAGAACTCATTTTTTCTTGGTACAGTCTGAGCTACGGATTGTAGCCATTTTAATTTAGGCTGAAGACAGACAATTCAGCATTAATCTATTGCTGCACAGCTTTTTTGTCTTCAGCACTCGCTTTACAGGTAAGGGAGCAGCAACAACAACTTACTACAAAATATCCAAAACATTGATACAGCAAGTATAAAACTCCAGTTGACAAATACTGACAGCAGCTTAAAGGAGCTAAAAAATGTCTTCTTACCCAGCTCCAGGAAGTTAGCAGAACTATGCTTTACCCCCAAAGCTGTGCCTGATGCCAAAAAACCACCAGCTATGCCTCTGCTGCCATAAAGTTTAGTACAACTTACCACATTTTTCGCCCTATAGGACACACTTTTCCCCCTCCAAAAATGAAGGGAAAATGTGTGTGCGTCCTATGGGGCGAATGCAGGCTTTCCCGGGCTTCCTGCAGCTCTGCGCCACCCTCCGGATCCCGGCGCAAAGCCGCGCGGGGCTCTGGAGGGTGGTGCGGAGCTGCCTGCGCTCCAGGGCTTCCTGCAGCTCTGCGCCACCCTCTGGATCCTGGCGCGAAGCAGCGCGGGGCTCCGGAGGGTAGCGCAGAGCTGCCTGCATTCGCGCACCTCTCCGCAAGCCTGGGGAGACTGGCGCAGCTCCCTAGGCTTGCAGATAGCAGGCTGTTCTGGGGTCGGGGGAAGCTCGGGCTTCCCCCGCGCCTGCCCTGTGCCTGGGGAGGGGATTTTTTTTTCTTTATTCCCCCCCCCCAAAAAAATTAGGTGCGTCCTATGGGACGGTGCGTCCTATGGGGCGAAAAATACGGTACCTTGTGCTTTTGACTCATTGATGCTATAACATTTCCATCTCAGCAACAGGTGAGGTGAAGAAGCACACAACCATTTGTTCTTATAACAAGTCATACTAAATAAAGAGAGGGAGAAGAAGGAGACACACCACTGCTGTTTCTGGCAATGTTCTTTGCGTTTCAGAAAATGTTTTAGAAGGCTTGGTCATTCTCAAGTCTCAAGAAGAAAAGAATTCCATGGTGGGGGGCAGCTGCTGGGAATGTCCAGCCCTGACCACAAACGCAGCAGTCACTATTTTGCTACATAAGCGACATACATTTAAAGAGTGTCTAAAGTACATGACTCACACACCCCCCGTCATGGGAACTGTAGCTTACCCCTCACAGCGGTACAATTCCCAGCACCCTTAACAAACTACAGTGCCCAATATTCTTTGGGAGAAGTCATGTGCCTTATATACATATGGTTTGTATGCAGCCCTAGTTGATCTTAACGGTCATAACATACCACAGGAGAAGTCATGATCTCTTACGCTGGGTCCAGGATGCACGGTATATTTGCATTCTTCCTTCTGTAGTTGCTGGAAGGTATTTTGAAGCACAAAGAAACAGGCCAGTTTTTCTGCTCCCTTTTCCCTCACTTCCTTTCCCTCTTCCTTCTTACTTATATCAAACAATTTAAATGAAACAAAACACCCACACACCAGATTTATATCTTCATTACTCAACTTTCAAGTATACTTACTCCCCCATTCATAATTTGCATGGATAGCTCATATCTCAGAAGCACTGCTCATGATAATTTGAGAATGCATTATGAAAGAGATTTGTCCAAATTATTTGTTTCTGCAGAAATAAATGTCTGGGAGAAAGGGCCTTTTGGAAAAAGGAAGAGGCAACTGAAAGCATGACTTGAAAACTAATAAGGGAGATCCTTTGTAGAAATATAATGTGTAGTTACTTGGTCATACCCATTCTGAAAAATATCATGTAGCCGATAATAGTAATTGGTATCCAGTGTCTCTTTATGTTATGTAAAAACAAATAATAATGGGTGGATTTCAGTGGCAACTCTAGCTGTGCAGCCTGCAATTTGCTAGGTTAAAATGTGGTCATCTCAATCAAATACAGTGGTACTTTGGGTTAAGCACCTGAATGAATGAACTTTATTACGGTCACAGACCAGGATTAAGAAAAGCATATAGATAAAATAGCAGTTGGGATTTTCGACCGATAATTGTTAGGGCAAATGAAGACAAGGAAACAGGCATAAAACATCCAAATAAAATACAAGATTAAACACAGATAATGGATAGATAAAAAACTAATAATTAAAACAGATAAGAGCTAAAAACCAACAAAGACACGCAGTTAAAACAGCTGTAAGAGCATAAGAACTAAAAGACTCGCAGATAAAACAACTATAAGAGGCTGCAGAGTAGAAGCCTCTTAAATAGAGGACACTCACAACGTTAAAAACTGCTGTGCAAATATGATTAAAACAGACAATTAAAACAATGTACAACACTAAATTTAGAAACAATGTGCAACAATAAACTGTCTCAGAATCACCCATGTAATCACCCATGGAACCGTGTTTGGGGCTTTTCATGCCAAACTATTTTGGGTTGGGTGATGGTCTGCGCCTACAGATCTGTAGACAGAATCTGGCGACCATCCAGGTCATCTTCTGATCTTTGCCCAACAGCAAAAGGTCAACTTTTTGCTTTTGCGGGAGGTCGGCAAGCCTCACCATTAGGGGACCCATGATCTTACTACGTGCCTCTTTAGAAAAGGGACATCTAAAGAACAAGTGTTCTGGGCTTCCTATCTCTCCCAATGGACAGGTGCAAAGTCTCTGAGCATACGGGACCCTTCTGAAGGCTCCATCCAGGACCGGCGAGGGAAGAGCCAAGCTTCTGGCGAGTGTAAAGGCGCTTCTTGCATCCCTAGATATGAGAAAGAAGAGATATGCTGCCGGTGCAGCTATATATCTCTTGATTTCTTCAATTCTATAGTTGGGGCACCTTGCACAGTCCTGCTGTCTCTCGGTGTCTAATATTCTTTGCCTGACCGTAGCTTTTGCCTGGTCCAAACCCAGACTTAGAAGGGCTTGAGTGGGGTTAAGCACTTAATTCGTTCCGGAGGTCTGTACTTAACCTGAATCTGTTCTTAACCTGAAGCACCACTTTAGCTAATGGGGCCTCCTGCTGCTGCCGTGCTGCCAGAGCACGATTTCTGTTCTCATCCTGAAGCAAAGTTCTTAACCTGAAGCACTATTTCTGGGTTAGCGGAGTCTGTAACCTGAAGCGTATGTGTCAGAGCTGCTACCAGGTCCCAGCTCACATAGGACCACGCCACACAGCGTCCACTTTAAAAGAGTCTTTATTGAGTTACAGGTTTCATTTCCGAACTGCAGCGTGCAGCTCTACACCTTCTGCTCTAGGTCGGCGAAGACCCGTCTGAGTCCCCGCCTCTTGCACACCAGCTTAATACCCTAGCCTTGCTCCACCTCCTTCGCCTCTCCCTACGTCTCTGGGTCCTTCTGCCCCCCTGGGCCTCCTCCCTTCTACTCTCCTCTGACGCTGACCCCCCTGATCCTTCTGCCTCCTTGCGGCGGGCTTTAGGACCTGGCTCACTCTCCGGGCTGCTTACTGCTCCAGCTTCCGCTGCATTTGAACTTGGCGCGCGCGCCCAACTCTCTACTTTCCTCTTAACCGTTGCCTCGCTCTCTGAGGAGGGCGTGACCACCCCTGACTCGTGCCCTCCCTCCTGCTGACAGCCTCCGGAACCCGATGCCTGGCTACCTTCCTCCCTGCTGCTCTCAGTCTTGAGCGTGGGTCCCGACTTCCAGCTGCTGCCGCCCTCAGTTATGAGCGTGGGTCCCGACTTCCAGCTGCTGCTCTCTGAATCTCCTCTGTTCCCTTCCTCCTGGGGTGTCCCCCCGGATCCCCCCCTTGCTCTGCTCACTGGGGCTCCCTTTTGGGAGTCCTCTGACTCACTGCTTAGGCTTGGAGATCTCGGGTCGTCATCATCACTCATTCTCCCTTCGGCTTCCTCCCCCTCGCTCTCTGTTTCCACCCTTCTCTGCGTCTCTGCTTCTGAACCCCTGACATCCATCCCCCCCTCGAAGCCCCCCCTTCCCCCCTCCCCGCTGTCAGGTGTGGGTGCTGGGCGCTCCATCATCATGGGAGGGAATGCTGGATACAGGTCGCTCCCCGTGGGTGGCCGCCAACTGAAGACCTCCGAGGCTTCCCCCTCGCGGTCGTCGACGTTGACTTGTTGCTCTTCCATCTCTGTACCGCCGTGCTCGAACCCGAGGTCCTCCCCGAACACGTCCATGTCAGTCTCTGCGTCGGTCGCTCGACCTGGCATCTCCAGCCACTTCCTGCGCCATCGCTCCTCTGGTCGATCGTCCCACCAATACGAGTTGCCTGATGCCGAACCTGCCGGTGAACCTTCTGGGGAACGGGTGCTCCGTGCGGGTTCCCCTTCTGAGTCGAATCCATGGAACGTGCTGGAAGAAAGTGTGGGTGTGAACAACCAGTCGTCGAAGAAGCTCGCTGGCATGGGTTTGTGTGGGAAGAGGGCATGAAACTCGTCCTTGAGCAGGGGTTCCTCCAAAGCGTAGTCTGGTACCCAGCTATTGGCGCTGGCCCGGGTGCCCTCTCTGGCTAAGAGGTATTCGACTCCCTCTTCCCCCCATCTGGAGTCCAAAATCTCCGTGACCTCGTTGATGTGGTCCTGGTGCTTCACCTCCCGCGTCTCCGTCCGTTCCCGGAGCGGACTTGGCGCCGTCCCTGGCTCCTGGAACCTGTGAGGTGCCTTGTAGGGAGTGAGCACCGACCTGTGGAACACCGGATGCATTCTGGAACCCTCCGGCAGCGCCAGTCGGAAGGCTACCGGGTTGATCTGCGCTTCGACTTGGTACGGACCGATCTGCTTGTGCCCCAACTTCTTCTTGGCAAGCGACCTGGTCGGCACTGCGTGGGCTGCCAACCAGACCCAGTCTCCCACTTGGATCACTTCGCCAACCCGCCTGTGCTTGTCAGCTTGCACCTTGTGAGCTCGCTTACAGACACCCCTCTTCCTCCCCTAGCGGCTTCTGCTCCCGCTGCGAGGTTTCAGGTTTCTGAAGCTTTGAGCAGACGGGTCTTACTGTCAGAGCTGCTACCAGGTCCCAGCTCACATAGGACCACGCCACACAGCGTCCACTTTAAAAGAGTCTTTATTGAGTTACAGGTTTCATTTCCGAACTGCAGCGTGCAGCTCTACACCTTCTGCTCTAGGTCGGCGAAGACCCGTCTGAGTCCCCGCCTCTTGCACACCAGCTTAATACCCTAGCCTTGCTCCACCTCCTTCGCCTCTCCCTACGTCTCTGGGTCCTTCTGCCCCCCTGGGCCTCCTCCCTTCTACTCTCCTCTGACGCTGACCCCCCTGATCCTTCTGCCTCCTTGCGGCGGGCTTTAGGACCTGGCTCACTCTCCGGGCTGCTTACTGCTCCAGCTTCCGCTGCATTTGAACTTGGCGCGCGCGCCCAACTCTCTACTTTCCTCTTAACCGTTGCCTCGCTCTCTGAGGAGGGCGTGACCACCCCTGACTCGTGCCCTCCCTCCTGCTGACAGCCTCCGGAACCCGATGCCTGGCTACCTTCCTCCCTGCTGCTCTCAGTCTTGAGCGTGGGTCCCGACTTCCAGCTGCTGCCGCCCTCAGTTATGAGCGTGGGTCCCGACTTCCAGCTGCTGCTCTCTGAATCTCCTCTGTTCCCTTCCTCCTGGGGTGTCCCCCCGGATCCCCCCCTTGCTCTGCTCACTGGGGCTCCCTTTTGGGAGTCCTCTGACTCACTGCTTAGGCTTGGAGATCTCGGGTCGTCATCATCACTCATTCTCCCTTCGGCTTCCTCCCCCTCGCTCTCTGTTTCCACCCTTCTCTGCGTCTCTGCTTCTGAACCCCTGACAGTATGTAACCTGAAGCGTATGTAACCCGAGGTTACCACTGTACCTTTATTTCCAATACAGGTGGGCTTCTTGGTTAATTCTGAGGTTACTGCACATTAAAAACAAAACAAATCCAGTTCCCGACTATTTGAGTGTGATTCTTAAAAAAAAGGAACATATCAACCAAGGAGATAGCTATGCAAAAGATGAGAGAAAAGGTTAACAGCTGAAGATACTTCCACAAAGGGCGCCAAATATGCTGTGTTCAATGGTCCATAATGGCTGGGACAATACTAGGAAGATGGACAAGGGGAAAACCCACATATGAAAAGCACTTCTCCTCTTGAGGGTCAGATTTGGCAAGTAAGAATTCACTTCTAATTCAGCAGCAGTCAAAGAAATATTGGCCAAATGCAAAAGTAGAACAAGCCCTGTAAATCAACACTAGACAAGTCTCATCTGAGGTGAACTCATGGAGACAAGTCATAAAGTCTCTGGAAAATGTGAGTAGTATTAGTTGAGTTTAATGAGAAATATGAATCAGGACAACAATACCTAATAGTGGCATGGATGACAGTACAGTAGTAGATATGTATCAACAAGCCTAAGCAAAACAAAGGCATACCATGGAATAACACAAGGAACTACTAATGAACAAAAACAATCAAACAAAGAAATAAAATATATGATGTATACAAGTAGGAAAGTAAGGGATGCGGGTGGCGCTGTGGGTTAAACCACAGAGCCTAGGACTTGCTGATCAGAAGGTCGGTGGTTCAAATCCCCGCGACGGGGTGAGCTACCATTGCTTGGTCCCTGCTCCTGCCAACCTAGCAGTTTGAAAGCACGTCAAAGTGCAAGTGATAAATAGGTACCGCTCCGTCGGGAAGGTAAACGGTGTTTCCGTGTGCTGCTCTGGTTCGCCAGAAGTGGCTTAGTCTTGCTGGCCACATGACCCGGAAGCTGTATGCTGGCTCCCTCGGCCAATAAAACGGGTTGAGCGCTGCAACCCCAGAGTCAGTCACGACTGGACCTAATGGTCAGGGGTCCCTTTACCTTTACAAGTAGGAAAACAATTGGTTATGAGACCAGGATGCTGGACAACATGGCCACAGGGGAAGAACAATATGTCACACTTCATTTTATTTCTATTCAAGCACAGAGCCACCACTAAATTTATTTATTTTTTTAAAACACACACCAAGGCAGCCATGTTGGTCCATAAGGAGGGAAAAAACATTTCCAGCAACTACATTTGGGCAATATACCTTTATTAGGACCAAGCATGGTGTTTCTCTTTGCAGGTATCAGACAACACCTAGAATTCTGAGGTAAAGAAGAAATGACTGGTTCCCATTAAACAAACAAACAAACAAACAAACAAACAAACATAAAGAGAGGAATTATGTGTAGTACTGTGGCAATTGTTCTGTCAGCACAAGTTTGTCAGATGAAATGATCCCCCTCTCCTCCACCTGTGTGCTGTTTTGGGGGCTCTCCCGAACCCACCCTGGTGGGGAGACAAAGGAAAGCTCCACTAAGCTTGTTGAAGTGGAGGACACTGACAAACTGGAACGTGTCCAGAGGAGGGCAACCAAATTGGTCAAAGGCCTGGAAACGATGCCTTATGAGGAATGGCTAAGGGAGCTGGGCATGTTTAGCCTGGAGAAGAGGAGGTTAAGGGGTGATATGATAGCCATGTTCAAATATATAAAAGGATGTCACATAGAGGAGGGAGAAAGGTTGTTTTCTGCTGCTCCAGAGAAGCAGACACGGAGCAATGGATCCAAACTACAAGAAAGAAGGTTCCACCTAAACATTAGGAAGAACTTCCTGACCATAAGAGCTGTTCGACAGTGGAATTTGCTGCCAAGGAGTGTGGTGGAGTCTCCTACTTTGGAGGTCTTTAAGCAGAGGCTTGACAACCATATGTCAGGAGTGTTCTGATGGTGTTTCCTGCTTGGCAGGGGGTTGGACTCGATGGCCCTCGTGGTCTATTCCAACTCTATGATTCTATGATTCTAAGTCCTTGTGTAGGTGGACGTCTACTACTGGGACTCATTAGTTGAAGCTGCCCCCCAGTTCAGCAATTACCCATATCTGGTTGGCATCTGTCTGTCTTGGGAGACAATGGAAGAGTGCGCCTTTGGGGGTGAAGTCAAACCACTGGAGAGTTACAGTACCTGCTGTGGCTGTAGAAACCGATATGGGAGAGACATGTTCTGTTGCAGCTGGGGCAGGTGAAGGTGTCTGGTTAGGCAGGTGCAGGTGTACCATGATGTTTCTTCTTTCTGTGCTCCTCCCCGCTGTAGTAGAAGAAGAGGAGTTTGGATTTGATATCCCGCTTTATCACTACCCTAAGGAGTCTCAAAGCGGCTAACATTCTCCTTTCCCTTCCTCCCCCACAACAAACACTCTGTGAGGTGAGTGGGGCTGAGAGACTTCAGAGAAGTGTGACTAGCCCAAGGTCACCCAGCAACTGCATGTGGAGGGGCGGGGAATCGAACCCAGTTCACCAGATTACGAGTCCATCGCTCTTAACCATTAAACCACACTGGCTTTCCAGTAATTCCTCCTCTGGTCACTGCTGTGGATACACAACCTGATTATCTCCAGGTGCTGCAGTTGTCTGCAAGGGATTCCCATGCGCAGTGGTGTCCAAACTTTTTTCAAAGAGGACCAGATCTAATGAAGTGGAGGGCCGTGAGGGCCAACCAAAGTTGTTAACTTTTTTTAGGATTGAAGTTGATGGGCTTTTTTTTAGGGTTGAAGTTGAGCTTTTTTTACGATTGATGTCGAGGTTTTTTAGGATTTTACCCCAGGAAATAAACTGCAACAGGAGCCGGATTAAACCAACCGGCGGGCCAAATTAAGCCCCCGAAATGGACTTTGAACATGCCTGCCATATGGTGTGGTTAATGTTGCCAATCTCCATGTCACATTTGCATACATCTTTCTTTTAAAAGTTGGATGTTTTATTACGTTTCTGTATATGCCAGAAGCCATGGGCAGAGTACAAATAATAAACTGATTATTATTATTATTTGTAATTTTAGAGTTGGTCTGCCAATGGGTCTGTTGCCTCAAGCCAGCTCCTTGGGGAACCTGCCATCTTCCATTCCGTGGATGTGACCAAGATGTCACTGAGACAGGAGTGCAAACATTCTAGGAATGTGGCCCTGGGAGAGCACATTTTTGTTTGAGACTCTGTCCTGCCATATGATGCCCAAAATCTTCCTGATGGAAGGTCTTGAGGCGTTGCTTCTTGCAGGTGCAAGTTGCCCACATCTCACTATGTCATAATTATTACATTTGTCTTATAATGCAACACAGCTCTTTCAGAATGGCCTCTGCATAGTCATGCTTTTGAAGGTGTTTGCAAACATTTGTTCCCATTTACTACCTACAGTTCACACGTCTTTTGCTCAGTGCGCATGGAGTCTTGGAAAGGAATAATAGCTCAGTGGGTAGAGCACTTGCTTGCTTGTAGAAGGTCTTGTTCAATCCATGGCCTTTATTATTGAGCCTATGGTTAGGCAAGTGTCACTGGCAATAATATGTACATAATCTGCAATAGAGACCAGCGCAACTCCTTCCCTCACTCAACCACATTCCATTTCATGCTGAAGGGCATGTCTAAACAGGTCACACTATTCTGCAAAAGATTTTTTTAGTTGTATGAAGTTCGTATACTCCTCTGCTTCCTCATGCACACTTCTAAGTGCAAGCTCGATATCTGATAAATAGTTGAGTGCTTGATTTCATTCCACCATCCTACTTTGTTTGGCTGTGCTTCTGTGATCTCATTATTTAAAGGTGCTGTAGTTTAAGGATTGCCTATTACAGCTGCAATGAATGGTCCCTATGGCTGTTTTTTATACATTTGAGATTTGCACAGACTGTACCTCTTGTCTTTCATAACTATTTGACACCACTTTTTGCAATTTTTCTCTTTATATAAGCCAATTGAGTATAACACTTTTAATGAAGCAGACTTTAGCCCACACAGAAACTTATTCTATGAAGTTTACTCTGCAACAAACCCGTTATGTTTTGAGGGTGCCACAATTTGTACAGTGGAGAGACAACTGATGGGCTTTGTAAAAATAAAATAAAAAGACAGTGAAGAGTAAACTGCCACATGCCTATTTACTGTATTTTTTGCTCCATAAGTCGCACAAGACCACAAGACGCACCTAGTTTTTGGAGGAGGAAAACAAGGGGAAAAAAATATTCTGAATCTCTGAAGCCAGAACAGCAAGAGGGATCGCTGCGCAGTGAAAGCAGCAATCCCTCTTGCTGTTCTGGCTTCTGGGATAGCTGCGCAGCCTGCATTCGCTCCATAAGATGCACACACATTTCCCCTTACTTTTTAGGAGGGAAAAAGTGAGTCTTATAGAGCAAAAAATACGGTACTTCCCCTGCAACCCCAATGGGAATAAGTTAATCCCCTTTAGTTTACATTATCATGGTGCAGACCAGATAACTGATGCCTTTCATGGGGATTGCAGAAAACAGGCACACAAGAATTGTCAAATGGGTAAAATAATCATAATAATCAGCATTTCGAACTGTTTCTCATATATATAACCTCCTACTAATCCTTGCAACAACCTGGTAAAGTAGACCAAATTAACTCTGTACTGCTAAGGGTGAGAAGCAGTAGCTTGCCTAAAGCTTTAACCTGAGCTCATGGTAAAGGTGAGGTTTGAACAGGTTGCTTCCTCCAAGTTGTTAAGTCAGGAAGTGCCTTGGATGACTATGTGGAGGAGCCCGAGGAGCCGGGGGCTTTCACAAAGATTCTCATTGCATGTTGAGACCCCGCAGTCACCCCCTCGTTGGGAAATAACTCACACAGAGACACAGATATTAGGTTTATGTTATTGGGCAAATGTGCTGGTCCAGGGGGGAGGTTACCGTGCAGCGAGGTCCAGGACCTGAGTTGAGGGTCGCCAGACAGTCCTCCTCGGGCAAAGCAGGGTCCACAGCGAGAAGCCGGGCAAGGACAGGAACTCTGGGGGAACATGACTGGATGTTGGCTGAAACAGCTCATCAACGACGTTGCTCCCGCAACCTGGGACCGGGCTGACTGGCCTTTATCTTCTCTGAGGCCAGGGGCGGTCCCAACCCCCAGGAGACCCGCCTCTCCTGGCCTTAAGGCGAGCACTCCTCCTGGGAGAAACCAGTTCCCTTCGCCTCTCTGCCCTGAGCCTCTGCAGTTCAGGAGAGGCTGGAGGGTTACTGGACCCAGGGGGAGACTCACCTGTAGGCACTGAATCCTCAACCACCTCCGGAGCCAGAGTGGATTCACCTGGTGCCTGCTCCCGAGGATCCGGCACAGGTTCAGGCACTTCAGAATCAAGGCCCTGCCCCAGTTCAGCCGGCCCTGGAGGCGGGGACTCCTGTGCAGGCTGGGATTCCTCCGGTTCAGCCTCTGAATCAGATTCCCAGGCCATCACAGCAAATTTGGCCACAACTTTATTGAATTACAGAATGTGAGCGGTATTGGCTTAGGCATTGATTGGACCCAACTATATCTGACTCCTGCCCACTGTGCAGGAAGTCCAGTAAGGGTAAACCACCTGTAGGGGGAGCCCTGTTGATGCAAACCAACTCAAGCTCCCCCTGGTGTTCCTGTCGGGGTCATGTCAAGCCCCTAGCCCCCAACTGGGCTTCAGACAAGATCAACACCCCCGGATTCCTTTAACGGAATACCCTTAAGCATGGAGGGGCTGGTGATAGCCACAACTCACCTCCCCCACAAGGTCAAACAATGCCTAACCGCAACCCTAACAAAGTTGTGACGATTGCTACGAGATAGGTGAAAACCAAGTGGCCAGGGCCAATTTGCCAAGTGGAAAAATTCCTACCAGGCCCCTCGGACAACCAAGGCGACCAACCAAAGTCCATAGCAAGGCCATTGCCTAACCTGCAAAATAGGGAGGAAGGGCGGGTGTTTGAGGAAACGAGCCAAAGAGGAAGTCCTCTGGCTCGCTCTTCAGTTTAAACGGCTCCAGCCATGCCCCCCCCCCGGCCAGCGGATTGGCTGGCCGGGTTCTGGTGTGGTCTGGATCCCCCAGGCAGTGGGGAGGGGGTGACCACACGGTCCACCGCAACTCCTCCCCATTGGGAAGTGGAGCGGATTTGTGAATCCTAATGTAGGTCCTATAAAATATACCTATCCATTGAAGTTATTCAGGAACTTTCACTTTGCACCGAAAGTTATTTATGTTGGTTTTGCTGGTTTCTCAGTTGGAAACTAACCCTCAGCAGAGAAGGAAAAATTATTCATTCAACTATGCAACTATTTCAGGGATACTACTATGGATATGGATATTACTACACATACATTTGCACTTAACAGTTCTGGGACAAAAAGCTCTCCAAAAAAACTGTATCTTTGTTCATTTCATTTCTCAGAGTAAAAGACTGGCCAAATGAAATTGGCAGAAATAGGATGTTTTTGACAGTAATTAAAGAGAACATTAGTAGCTCAATAAAGCTATTAAAACCAGCTCCCTTTGCACTGCTAAAATAACCTCTCTGGTTAGCCTTTGGAAAGCTATGATTCCCTTAGCTCCCATCTGGAGCATGGGGATAATAATACAGAATACCTTACTGGTCTGTTGCATGGATTCCTGGGATAAGGTAAAGGTAAAGGGACCCCTGACCATTAGGTCCAATTGTGACTGACTCTGGGGTCGCGGCCCTCATCTCGCTTTATTGGCCGAGGGAGCAGGCGTACAGCTTCCGGGTCATGTGGACAGCATTATTAAGCCACTTCTGGCAAACCAGAGCAGCGCACGGAAACGCCGTTTACCTTCCTGCCTTTTTATCTACTTGCACTTTGACATGCTTTCGAACTGCTAGGGACCAAGCAACGGGAGCTCACCCCATTGCGGGGATTCGAACTGCCTACCTTCTGATCGGCAAGTCCTAGGCTCTGTGGTTTAAGCCACAGCACCACTATATATGTACTATATATATATATTGTATATATACTATTATTCCCATATTACACAGAAGAGGAACAGGAATCTGAGGTTGATAAAACAGTGCAGTGGTTAAGCCACAGCACCACTATATATGTACTATATATATATATATTGTATATATACTATTATTCCCATATTACACAGAAGAGGAACAGGAATCTGAGGTTGATAAAACAGTGCAGTGGTTAAGCCACAGCACCACTATATATGTACTATATATATATATATTGTATATATACTATTATTCCCATATTACACAGAAGAGGAACAGGAATCTGAGGTTGATAAAACGGTGCAGTGGCATGGCTAAGGGCAGCTAGCCAGTTCCTGGCTGAACTGAGATTTTTAATCAGAGACTTTCTGGGTGACAGCTCAATCTCTTTAGCTGCTACACTACACAAACTCTCATTGGCAAGATTCTGGCACACAAGCAAATTAAACGGGCCTCATTGTGTATGAACATCTCAAATACTTTGGAGTATATTCAGCATTTTCTTCAATGATTCAAAAATAGTAGATCAGATTAGGTTCAGCTCCATGAACATATGAGAAAAAATTGCTTCAGAGTGAGAATAGCTGTTTGTTCAGCTGAGTTATATCCAATGGATACTTGAACCATTTTTGTTGTGAATGGGGCTAGAATCTGTGTTCTTCTCCAATGGAGCGACAGAATCTTCACAAAGGTAAAACCTGATGCACTTAAAAAATACTTAGTGACTTAATCCACCAAAAAGCAAGCAAAATTGTTTCCCTTTTGGCTCCCCACCCTTTGCGCAGCCCTGTACTTTCTTTTCTCAGTAGAAAGAGTAATCACTAAAAATACAGTACATGGTAATTGGGAGGACAAGGCAGCTTGCCAAATGTACAAGAAATCAAAGGCTAGATCCTCATTTAGAGCATTTTGTACACGTTGAGACTTCATTATCTACTGCAGCTTGCTGGGAAGGGATTGTAAGGCTGGGGACTGCAGAAGGGAGTGGGTGCAGTCCGCTAAGCACCAATGTTCAGTGAACCCTTTCATAGGTTTTAGCCTGGATGAATGGATGGGCTCAAGTTCAGGGATATGGTCAAGTGTTTCTATCTACTAAGCCACAGTACCTCCATGTATTACATATGACAAAGACATATACAGACATCAAGATAAAAACAAAGACTTGAATCCTAAGAACCGTGAGCGGAGGAGCTCCACTTGCGAAATGGGAATTTCCCTCCTCTTTCCTACTGCAGCCCCCTGAAAATCTGCCGCTATGAATATGAGGACCACCCAGAACCAGTGTTCAGTCAACATAAAGCCTCTTGATCTTCTGGGTCCAATTACAAATATTTGAGATTTGACCTTCTGCCTTAGCTTAGTCAATAGAGTAGCATTTTCTGTGTGTTGTTCCTGAGACTAGTTCTGGAGCCCTGTATGGCTGCCCATGACCCTGGACTGGTTGCAACAGGCCCTAACTAGGACTGGGCATAACAGATGCGCTGTGGTTGGCAGGGAAACTTGGCAAAGGGCATCCTGGATTTGACAAAACACAGGAGAGCTAATTAAATACTCAAAGTCTGTTACCTTTGTCTAAAGCAAGATCAGATTCGCCAGAACTTAAGAGTTAGAGGAAAATGAGATCTAAATTTAGGCCACATATTTTAAGGATTCAACAGAAATTAAATGATTTCCTGTCTCTGGAAAAAGAGAGGAGTTTAAGGGCCCTATCTACTACAGCCATCAGATATCAGTAATGTGAGGTTTCTTGGGATGGGTGGATTTTTCTTTGGAAATGCGGGAAGTGGAGGGAGTTCTGTGAAATACAAGTATTTCCCTTAGGAGATGTTCTGGGAGCATCTATTATTGAGGGCCTCTTAGGCACAAATGATTTATTTGCAACCTCTCTTGAACTCTAACACTGCCACATGTTTTGCTGTTTTTGGAGGAGGGGGAGATAGTTTTTTTAAAAGTATTTTTATTGACTAGCAGAATCATACTCAGCTGATTGGAAACAGTCTTTACCCAAAATAGTTAAACAGTGTGTAGGGAGGAGCAGTTAGAAAGGAGGCCAGGCAAAGGCATAGGGAAAGGTGGCGATAACTCCAACAAAGTGGAACTGTAAAGATTTCCAAGTCTGTTTTCTTCAGAAATTAATCTCACATAATGCATCCCTAATAAGTTAGAAACCAGAGCGCCTCTCTTCATTCCCCACCACTTTGCTTTCCATTGTTGGCATTTCTCCAGCTGTGTGCCTGCCGACTGACTATCAAGGAAAAGTCCTCCTCTAGAATAATACAATAACTTGACTGGTAATAGGCAGACTTCAGGGGTCAATTCCACAAGAGACACACAGGGGCCCAAGTGGTCAAAAGCTCCAGGGTGACTGTAGCAGTTCTGGGTTTACAGAATTGATACTGCCACCACTGGAAAGCCCCCTTCCAGCCCTCCTTCAACCCTATAGTCTTGTTTCTTGAAGAAACAAAGAAACAATTAAGGGGTTCTTTATGAGGGGCTTAGGGATGCGGGTGGCGCTGTGGGTTAAACCACAGAGGCTAGGACTTACCGATCAGAAGGCTGGCAATTCGAATCCCCGCGACGGGGTGAGCTCCCGTTGCTCGGTCCCTGCTCCTGCCCACCTAGCAGTTCGAAAGCACGTCAAAGTGCAAGTAGATAAATAGGTACCGCTCTGGCGGGAAGGTAAACAGCGTTTCCGTGCACTGCTCTGGTTTGCCAGAAGCGGCTTAGTCATGTTGGCCACATGCTGTACGCCGGCTCCCTCGGCCAATAAAGCGAGATGAGCGCCGCAACCCCAGAGTCGACCACGACTGGACCTAATGGTCAGGGGTCCCTTTACCTTTTATGAGGGGCTTAGTAACTGTGAAAACCAATAGACACCACCCAAAAGCTACTCACCAAACTGAGGCTTATTCATGGACCATCATAGTATATACTAACTCATTCTGAGTGCGAATCCTTATGCAGCCAAAACAGCACCATCCACCCACAAGAGGAAGCAAACAGCAGGCTTGGGGGAGGGGAGACAAAATAAATAAGTATTGCTGTCAATCAGATATCCCCCTATATTTGTACATCTAATTATTCCTGCCTGAGTACAGGACCTTACATTTGTCCCTACTGAATTTCATTTTGTTACTGTTGACCCAGTTCTCCAATCTGTTAAGGCCATCTTGAAACCTGATTTTATCTTCTAGGTGTTAGCTACCCCTCCCAGTTTGGGTTCACCTGCAAATTTGATGAGCATCCCCCCCCCCCCCCCGTTCCTTCATTCAAGTCATTTATAAAGATGTTGAACAATACCAGGCCCAGGACAGAACCCTACGGACACCACACTTGTCACTTTTGTCTAGAATGTCAAGGAACCATTGGGTTCCTTTGGGTTTGGTCAGTCAACCAGCTCCAAACCCACCTAACAATAAAATCGCCTAGCCCACATTTCCCCAGCTTCTCTATAAGAAGGCCTTACTGAAATCAAGATGTTACATTCACAGCATTCTCATGATCCACCAAGCTGGTAACTGTAACAAAAAAGAGGCAAGATCAGTCTGGCATTATTTGTTTCTTATAGTAATAAGATGATCCTTTTCTAAGCACTCACAGGCCAAATGTTGAATTCTCTGTTCTAGGACCTTTCTTCATACTGATGTCAAGTTGACTGGTCAGTAGTTTCATGGGCCACCTTCCAAACTCTCATCACCACCACCCCATTTTTGATGATGGGGATATTTACCTGTTTCTAATCTGTAAGGACATCACCTGCTCTCTAAGAATTTTTGAAGATTACACCTACATGTTCCTTGGATGTGGGTAGGGGCTGGAGATCTGAAATCATTTTGTAGTAGCTAGATATTCCCTTACCATCTATTTTCCTATCTTGGATTGCAGGTCCCTGCCTGCCTCATTTATTTTTCACCAGGTTGGGTACTGTTTTCCTTTTGGGAGAAGACAGAGGCAAAGTACAGTGGTACCTCGGGTTAAGAACTTACAGTAATTCGTTCTGGAGGTCCATTCTTAACCTGAAACTGTTCTCAACCTGAAGCACCACTTTAGCTAATGGGGCCTCCCACTGCTGCTGCGCCGCTGCTGCATGATTTCTGTTCTCATCCTGAAGCAAAGTTCTTAACCTGAGGTACTATTTCTGGGTTAGTGGAGTCTGTAACCTGAAGCGTCTTTAACCCGAGGTACCACTGTAAGTTTTCAGCAGTTCTGCCTTCCCTCTTTCACCCAACAGCATTTCTCCAACTTTTTGCAGAGGACCTTTCTGTGTTTTTCCTATTGCTTCAAAAGTAGCTGAAAAAACAACCCCTTTAAAATAATTTTTAACCTCTCTCGCAAGCCTGAGCTCATTCTGAGCTTTAGCCTGCCTGACCCTCTCCCTGCAAGTGTTGGCTAATCTATAAATGATTTGCCCCTTCTTCTATTTCTTATATATGCCACTTTTAAATCTCAGCTCATCTGAAAGTTCCTTATGCAGCCACATGTGTTTCTTTAACTGCCTCCCATTTTTTCTTTCTTGCTGGAACTGTTAGCAATTGTGCCTTCAAAGAGGGCATGGGTACGCTCATGCTAGCTGGCAGCACCCACCCAAATGTCTCAGAAGGATCCCTTCAGCAGTTTCATAGGCATGAATTGGGGCTTCCTGGTGGTGGTGGTGTGGTAAGCTGCCTAACGCTTTCTTTCTGAGCAGCCACAATCATGCAAATCACAATGGATAGAGAAGCATTGCTGTTAAAGGTTTGTGTGGTGCCAAACGGTGTAAGAGTATCTCTTTGCTACAGATTATGAATAGATGTAATTTTACATGATAAGATAATGACAAGAATAATGAAACTGTGTGTTTCAAGACATCCTTTGAGGAGTGGGAAATAGCTCATCACTATCATCCATATCCAACACTGGAGAGACCGAACAATGCATTAAAACATCTTCCACATAAATGTCAGAAAGATTAAATTGCTAAACGGAAGGTAACAGTCTGGGTCGGTTAATGATCTGGTTTGTATATTTCTAATTTTCATTCATTTTCTTGAAGAGAGAAGAAATTGGGTTTTGATTTGTGTGGGGGTTTTGATGTGATAGTTTTTTAAAAAAAAATCACAAAAGTATGCAGCGATGGGGGATGGAAGGAATAGGGCGCTATTCCTTATCACAAACCATGTGACAATACAGAAGTGCCTATGACTAGTGACGGGTGGACTCCCAAGTCCAATTTGTAGTTGGCCTGTTAAAAACAGATTAATTGAAAGGATATAAAAAAATTAATACTTTTTAAAATAGATCAATTAATAAGATTGCTTCCTTTAGCTGTTATGTTGCAAATGAGCTGTTCAGATCAGATTTTTCTGTCTGCATAATTGACCCAAGTGTCCACACAGTGACCCGTATTTTGAAATATTAATTGCTATTTGCCATCTACACCAGTGGGTGTAAAATCTACAGTGGTACCTCTAGATGCGAACGGGATCCGTTCCGGAGGCCCGTCCGCATCTAGAAGCAAACGTAACCCGTGTCCGCGCGTCTGCGCATGTCACCTTTTGGCGCTTCTGCGCATGCGCGTGACGTCATTTTGAGCACCTGCGCATGCGCAAGCGACAAAACCCGGAAGTAACACGCTCCGTTACTTCTGCGTTGCCACGGAGCGCAACTCGAACGCGCTCATCTCGAATCACATTCAACCCGAGGTATGACTGTATTTGATTTTAACCCTTCCTGGATGCAGGGAGCAAGGAATTAGAAGGGACACAGGCATCATACAGACTACTCCCCCACAAACTCACAACAACATATTCATAATTGTGAGTTCTGGCTAATAACCAGTTGAGTGTGTGCAAACAAGTTAGCGCCCCACACAAGTTTTCACAATGCACAGCATCGCCTCAAGACTCTTTATCAATACACACTGAACCCGTATAAGGAACTAGATGATGATGTTGTTGTTGTTTAGTCGTTTAGTTGTGTACGACTCTTCATGACCCCATGGACCAGAGCATACCAGGCACTCCTGCTTTCCACTGCGTCCCGCAGTTTGGTCAAACTCATGCTGGTAGCTTCGAGAACACTGTCCAACCATCTCGTCCTCTGTCGTCCCCTTCTCCTTGTGCCCTCCATCTTTCCCAACATCAGGGTCTTTTCCAAGGAGTCTTCTCTTCTCATGAGGTGGCCCAAGTATTGGAGCCTCAGCTTCAGGATCTGTCCTTCCAGTGGGCACTCAGGGCTGATATCCTTCAGAATGGAGAGGTTTGATCTTCTTGCAGTCCATGGGACTCTCAAGAGTCTCCTCCAGCATAATTCAAAAGCATCAATTCTTCGGCGAGCAGCCTTCTTTATGATGCAGTCCTCACTTCCATACATCACTACTGGGAAAACCATAGCTTTAACTATACGGACCTTTGTTGGCAAGGTGATGTCTCTGCTTTGTTGGACTCTATCAACTCTAGCAAGCATTGCCAATAGTCAGGGGTGATTTTATTTACTTACTGAATTTATACACCACCCAGAGGCAAAACTAGGCTTTATTTCACCTGGGTCAAAGATACACACACATTTGTGTATCTCAGGGCTGTCAGGAACAGTATTCTTCAGCCACCAAATGCCTGGGTAAACAAGAATGTTTCCAATTCCTCTTGAAAGTTAATAATGATGGGAGACAGACGTACCACCCTAGGGAGAGTCTTCCACAAATGGGGAACCACCAATGAAAAGCCATTGTCATGGGTCAACCAGGCAGCCCCCAGGGGTGGCACCATAAACAAGGCATCACATGATGATCATAAGGTCCAAGATGGTTGATACTGGAGAAGGCACTTTTTTAGTTAAACTGGAGGATCACATCTGGAGGACCAGAGGTTTCCTATTCCTGCAGTTCTGCCTCATAAGTGTCTTAATATTTCACATGTACCTCATGGATTAGGTTGCCTGTGTTTTCCCTCCTCTCTGGAAGGATGCCCCACCCCCACCCTCTAATTCCTAGTTTGCTTCCAGCATAACCAAGGGAGGGGTATTCATAATCCCCACATCATTCAAAGCTTGCATGCTGAACAGCTTGAAAAGGGAGCCACCCTACCCATACTTTCTCCCACCAAGAGCATATTTTCTACCATAGGCTCCTGCTGTTTTCTCACCAGCATGGGGTGAGTTGTTACTGTTCCATTCCAAGGGAGTGGTAATTTATCGTCACAACAAACAATTTGCCTGAGCTAATTAGTCGAGAAAGTTGCATTTGTTACGTTTTCTCAAAATATTCATGTTGATCACAATAGTGTTTATTTTAACTGCATAAATCAATATCATTGGTTCAAAACAAGGCACTTGATTAAACTTTGCAAATAAAGCCTGAGTAGAAACTAGCCCACAGAAATGTCTGATAAACTGCTGGCCCACACATGATTACATCAATCATCTGTAGCACATCGTAGATCTGAAAGAAGGGGAAGGAGAGAAAAGGATCTGGAAAAGCTGGCAGCCATACCCCAGGAGATCAATGAGATGACCAGATCCCTAGTATTTACTATACTTATCTTTGAAACTGTAGAAAGCTGCTGAAATTAAACATATGCATTCTGCTTAGAGGGATGTCACACTCACTGAAAACGGTCTTTCTTGTTCATTGGTGAAGTGAAAAATCTTTATCACCAACCATGTTGAGACTGTTGACAGCACCACCCTCCTCCCCATCAATTAGGTTTGGGGAAAATGCTTTAGGTTTTTTTGAGCTTGGGGAGGGACATGGACTTCCTGGATCACCCCCAAAATTCCCCATGCTGCTATTAGCCTTGAGAGATCCTTCTACAGTGGTACCTCGGGCTAAGTACTTAATTCATTCCGGAGGTCCATTCTCAACCTGAAACTGTTCTTAACCTGAAGCACCACTTTAGCTAATGGGGCCTCCTGCTGCCGCCGTGCCGCTGGAGCACAATTTCTGTTCTCATCCTGAAGCAAAGTTCTTAACCTGAGGTACTATTTCTGGATTAGCAGAGTCTGTAACCTGAAGCGTATGTAACCTGAAGCGTATGTAACTTGAGGTGCCACTGTATTGGCTACAATATGTGACTTTTTTCAAGCCTAACTACATCAGGGGAAGGGCAAGTGGGGATCCTCTTAGGGGTGTCAGGGAAGGTCTTGGCATGTGCACATCTGCCTATAGGTGCCAGGTTTGTAACCTCGAATCCCAACATTTGTTTTTTAATGAAATTCAGTCATGTAGCCCTTTGGCAGTGAAGAGGAATAAAGGTCAAGGAGTGTTTGAGTATTTGCCTCTTCACATCCCAGACAATCTTACTCAGCTATGAGTGATCGCCAAAGAAGCAGCTATTTGCCTGCCCTAGAGGGATGGTGCTGGAGGAGACTCTTGAGAGTCCCATGGACTGCAAGAAGATCAAACCTCTCCATTCTTAAGGAAACCAGCCCTGAGTGCTCACTGGAAGGACAGATCGTGAAGCTGAGGCTGCAATACTTTGGCCACCTCATGAGAAGAGAAGACTCCCTGGAAAAGACCCTGATGTTGGGAAAGATGGAGGGCACAAGGAGAAGGGGGCGACAGAGAATGAGATGGTTGGATGGTGTTCTTGAAGCTACCAGCATGAGTCTGATCAAACTGCGGGAGGCAGTGGAGGACAGAAGTGCCTGGCGTGCTCTGGTCCATGGGGTCACGAAGAGTCGGACACGACTAACCGACTAAACAACAACAAAAACAACAGAGGGATGATAGTGTTTCCACCTCCTTATAGCAAACCTATGGCCCTCCAGATATTGTTGGGATTCCAACTATCATCAGCCCCAGCCTTCATGGCCAGTTCTCAGAAATGATGGAGAGCTCTGGACCAAAAACATGTGTACAAGATAAAAAGGTGCATGAAGGTGGCAATTTTGATCAGAGAATGTTGTAGAGAGTTAAACACGCCCTCCCTAAGAACTGTTGCTCTGATCAAACTGGCAATGGGAAACGGGATGCATTTTATTTTTAAAAAAACTTTGAGGTCCTATTGTAGATATCCCACATAAAGATGCTTCTTGCTGGGTGGGACTGATCTGATACGCTAGCTTCCTGTTGCTTCCAACTTGCTGTTGCTTACTGGGATATCTACAATAGGACCTCATAGTTTTTTAAAAATAAAATGCATTTTGGATTAGTTGTAGTTTCTGGGTCACCTTCAAAGGTAGCCCCACGTAGAGCGCATTGCAGTAGTCCAAGCAGGAGATAACTAGCTCCCTTGTAGGTGAGCCACTGGAATAGATGTACTCTCCTGGGAAGCAAGAGTGGCCCACCTAACAGGGAGCTAGTGTAGTACCTCTAGTACTACATACATGCTCTAGTTCAGTGTTTTTCAACCTTTTTTGGGCAAAGGCACACTTGTTTCATGAAAAAAATCACGAGGCACACCACCACTGTGTGCGGAGAGGGAGATGTCAGAGCCCCGCTGCTCTCTATGGGATCTCATCCGATCCCATCCGATCTGATCCCCACCCAGGACGGATGGGAAATAGGGTGGACACAGTCCAGCGCCCGCCTAGTGGGCGAAAATTTGACTTTTTTTTAAACCTTAGGCTTATTTTTACTCATGACAGTATTTGTTAAAAATATTACATCTGCCTTTGAGAAGAGACAGTATCATATTTTTATAATGTGGAAAAATAAACTCTACAGACATCCCAAATTGGCACACAGGTGCTTTAAAATAACATCCTCTCACAGGATAATTCCAAAGGGGTGCTTTGCTCCCACCCTGTTTGCCCAATTATTCTTTAAACACACTGGACTGCATGAATGGGTATAAGACGAGAATACCTAAACACAGTAAAATGTTTATTTTCTTAGAAAAAAAGAGGGATTCAAACTGATTGTGGTCACAACGTCCATCTGTTTAACCTTGAAGTCCCCCCCCCCGTGCGCGCTCTCCTTCCTCGGCGCCTCTCGTTCCCCGGAGAGGCCGCCCAGTGCGGGGCTCTCGCCGTCTGCCTGCCTGGCTGCCTGCGAGCTCGGCGGGCAGCGCCTCCGTCCGCAGCGCCTGCCTCGCGGCTCTCGAGTGGCGCTCGCCCGGGAGGACACGCCAGAGCCCGGGAGCTTCTTCCTCCGCCCCCCCGGAGCCGGAGCGCCGCTTGGAGCGCTGAGGAAGGAGAGCGCGCCGGGGGGGGGACTTCAAGGTTAAACAGATGAGAGCCGCGAGGCGGGCGCTGCGGATGGAGGCGCTGCCCGCCGAGCTCGCAGGCAGCCAGGCAGGCAGACAGACGGCGAGAGCCCCGCGCTGGGCGGCCTCTCCTCTCTGCTCTAGTTATCTCCCACTTGGACTACTGCAATGCGCTCTACGTGGGGCTACCTTTGAAGGTGACCCAGAAACTACAACTAATCCAGAATGCGGCAGCTAGACTGGTGACTGGGAGTGGCCACCGAGACCACATGACACCGGTCCTGAAAGACCTACATTGGCTCCCAGTATGTTTCCGAGCACAATTCAGAGTGTTGGTGCTGACCTTCAAAGCTCTAAACGAACTCAGTCCAGTACACCTGAAGGAGCATCTCCACTCCCGTCATTCTGCCCAGACACTGAGGTCCAGCTCCGAGGGCCTTCTGGCGGTTCCCTCATTGCGAGAAGCCAAGTTACAGGGAACCAGGCAGAGGGCCTTCTCAGTAGTGGTGCCCGCCCTGTGGAATGCCCTCCCATCAGATTTCAAAGAGATAAACAACTACCTGACATAGTTCTAGCTACAGGTAGGTAGCCGTGTTGGTCTGCCATAGTCGAAACAAACAAACAAAATCCTTCCAGTAGCACCTTAGAGACCAACTAAGTTTGTTATTGGTATGAGCTTTTGTGTGCATGCACACTTCTTCAGAGACACAGTGCATGCACACGAAAGCTCATACCAATAACAAACTTAGTTGGTCTCTAAGGTGCTACTGGAAGGAATTTTTTGTTTGTTTGTTTCAACTACCTGACATTTAGAAGACATCTGAAGGCAGCCCTGTTTAGGCAAGTTTTTAATATGTGAGATTTTAATGTATTTTTAATCTTTGTTGGAAGCTGCCCAGAGTGGCTGGGAAAACCCAGCAAGATGGGAAGGGTACAAATAATATGTTGGTGTTGTTGTTGTTGTTGTTGTTGTTGTTGTTGTTGTTGTTGTTGTTGTTACCCCACCTGGTAAGCCACTTCAAAATAATGTAGCTCACAGATTATCAGGGCTATTTACAAACCTGGGAGATTTTTCTTTAGAAAAAGAAAAAAAGCAACACTTTGATACAACTGACAGTTCTGCTGTTGATTGGAAATCAGAAATGAGGGAACAGAATACAGTGGCATGTAATCCATTCTGGAAGACCGTTCCAAGTTCCGAAACGTTTGAAAACAGAAACCTCAATAACTGACAGCTAGCATTCAGGATCTTGCACTCAGCAGAAGCCGCGTGGCATGTTCGACTTCCGAAAGGTGTTTGAAAACCAAAGCAGTTACTTCCGGGTTTATGGCGTTCGAAAACAGAAACATTTAACTTCTGAGATGCTCAAAAACTGAGGTACCACTGTATGTATAATAATTGTAAATATGAAAATGCAGGCAGGGTAAAGAGGAGATCATCTCCCTTGAAGAAATACTAGCACTTACTGGGCCAGACCCAGATGTAACTGCAATAAAACTAGCCACACATAACAACTGTTGGCCCTGGGCACGGACACCCATCCCCATTTGAATTACCGTAGGCAATGCTTCTAGCCAGGGCGGCTCTAGCCAGTTCATCTGAGCTCAGGTGAGGACTGTGTCCAAAAGATGGAACTACAGGTATGTATCTGGACCAGCAGCAAGTGATATAGGGATGCGGGTGGAGCTGTGGTCTAAACCACTGAGCCTTTTGGGCTTGCCGATCAGAAGGCTGGCGGTTTGCATCCACACAACAGAGTGAGCTCCTGTTGCTCTGTCCCAGCTTCTGCCAACCTAGCAGTTCAAAAACATACCAGTGCAAGTAGATAAATAGGTACCGCTGTGGCGGGAAGGTAAATGGCGTTTCCGTGCGCTCTGGCTTCCGTCTCGATGTTACGTTATGCCAGAAGTGGTTTAGTCATGCTGACCACATGACCTGGAAAGCTGTCTGTGAACAACTGCCGGCTCCCTTGGCCTGAAGCGAGATGAGCGCCTCACCCCATAGTTGCCTTTGACCGGACATTACCGTCCAGGGGTTCTTTACCTTTTACTGGAAGTGATTATACTGGATCCTACTGGAGCCATCACATGGGATTTTCAGTTCATTGGATGTTGGAGAGAAGTAAACCAGTTCACCAATGTTTTGCATTACTACTGTGCCTTTCCAAATACTTGTTGAATTCGGGTTAACAAAGGGTAATCATTTTGGCATATGTGCATACCCTTGTGTGAACACAGTTTGTGGGTATAAGAAGGTTGAAAGGGTAGGAGGGGAGTTATTATGTGCTAATGACTCCATATTCTCATGGAGCTATACTGTTGATTTCCAATAAATGCTTTTTTCCAGTTTCTAAACCATCCTGCTGAGCTACAGCCTTGCTGCTTATATGCACACAGGCACACGCACACACAGAGAGAGCAGTTTGAAGGCTGGAACTTCTGGCAAGACAAAGCAAACTGGTAGGACAGCTTCTGGCAAAGGATAGCAAACATATGCAGCAGCAGCAGCATGCATGCACCACGACAAATGAGAAAAGGTCTTTGGAATTCCATGGAGTGATGGGGAAAATATCTTTAGAGTAGCTTGTCATGTGGGCTCAAGCAAATTACAAAGGAAAATGCAGGGGCTTCAAGTGAAATAAATAACCAAGAATGTTAGGACTAGGAAAAAATACTGGAGGAAGTTGGAGGGCTGTGGAAGAGAGCTCATTGGAATCACGTGTGTGTAGCAGCAGTGTAAAGGGCAAATATGTCCATTAGTTATAAATCCGAGCTTTCACAATAATTTATTAACCCTCAAATCTTAAGTCAATGTTAAGATTTATTAGGAAAGCAATTGAAAATGAAATGTCAAGTATCATCGCCATTAAGTAAATCTGATGCAAGCACATTTGGAGTACTGTGCACAATCCTAGTTATGCCATCTCAAAAGGAATATTTCAGAGCTGCAAAAGCCACAGAAAACATAAACTAAAATTATCGAGAAGCTGGATTGCTTTCCATATGAGTACTGGTGGATTTTTAGCTTTAAAAAAACGTCACTGGCATGATAGAGGTTTGCAAAACCATGAATGGTGCACGGAGAGTTGGTATATAACACCCCCCGCCCTATATCTCATAATGGTAGATGACTGGCAGTAAGCCCAGGACAGATAAAAAAAGAAAGTACATTTTCACACAATACATAATTAACTGATGGAATTCACCACAAGAAGTGGCGATGGCTCCTAGCTTAAAAAATAATAATTATCACAGAACATAATCTGTTAGTTGTTATGATCTGCGTTTTTACAAGGAGGTTACACTTAGCTGACACAGTACACCTCTGAATTCCAGACCCTGGAAAAAGGCAATAGGTAAAGGCTATTACTTGTGAACTTCCCAGAGGCACCTAGCTTGCTGCATTTATTTTAAATAATAAGAATATTGTTATGTGTTTCCTGAAAGAATTCTGTAAGGCTATCAGTGTGGGTATATCTGAAGAGGCTTATGGGATGCCCTATACAGTGGTACCTCGGGTTAAGTACCATATTTTTTGCACCATAACACTCACTTTTTTCCTCCTAAAAAGTAAGGGGAAATGTCTGTGCGTGTTATGAAGGGAATGCCTAGGGGTGGCATGCCTATGGATTTTCCTCCTCTAAAAACTACGTGCGTGTTATGGTCGGGTGCGTGTTATAGAGCGAAAAATACGGTACTTAATTTGTTCCAGAGGTCCGTTCTTAACCTGAAACTGTTCTTAACCTGAAGCACCACTTTAGCTAATGGGGCCTCCCGCTGCCGCCGTGCCGCTGGAGCACGATTTCTGTTCTCATCCTGAAGTAAAGTTCTTAACCCGAGGTACTATTTCTGGGTTAGCGGAGTCTGTAACCTGAAGCGTATGTAACCTGAAGCATATGTAACCTGTTCCGGTACCACTTACACTCAAAGCACATCTTCCCCCACTCCCCAAATCCTAGGACTGTTGCTTACTCCACAGAGAGCCAGAATTCCCATGACCCTTAACATACTACAGTTCCCGGGATTCTTTGAGCGAATTCATGTTCTTTAAATCCGTGGTGTGTACACAGCTCAGATGCATATTGTGACCATCTGCCGGTGCATTTCCAGCTGTTCTTCAACCTATGTTTACTTATGTTTATATTATATTGATAACTCTTTTAAATTGTACTATTACACTGCTTAGGGATTCTTTCATTTAAGTGGCTAATAAATGATTCTAAATAAACACACCCACACCACAGAACAACAATAAGCTTCCAGTGACCTCCTGGCAGAGGAACACAAACTTGGGGGTAAGCACAACGACCCTAGAACTTCTCACTGCTCGGAGATGTGTTGTGAGGGTAATAATACTGTAAACAGTGCAAGAGATCTCTCCCCCACTCTCTCTTCCACTCCCCTGGGATCAACTTTTGAATTACCGTATTTTTCACTCTATTGGACGCAGTTTTTCCTCTCCAAATATTGAAGGGAAATGTGTGCGTCCTATAGAGCGAATGCAGGCTTGTGTCATAGCTGCGCGCAACCCCTCTGGCAAGGAGAGGCTGCGCGGGGCTAAAGGGGAAGCCAAAACAGCGAGCGGGATCCATCCCACTCGCTGCCTTGCCTTCTTCCATAGCTGCGCGCAACCCCTCCGCAAAGAGAGGCTGTGTGGGGCTATGGCTTCTTTAGCCCCACACAGCCTCCCCCGGCAAGGAGAGGCTGCGCGGGGCTAAAGGGGAAGCCAAAACAGCGAGCGGGATCCATCCCGCTCGCTGCCTTGCCTTCTTCCATAGCTGCGCGCAACCCCTCCGCAAAGAGAGGCTGTGTGGGGCTATGGCTTCTTTAGCCCCACACAGCCTCCCCCGGCAAGGAGAGGCTGCGCGGGGCTAAAGGGGAAGCCAAAACAGCGAGCGGGATCCATCCCGCTCGCTGCCTTGCCTTCTTCCATAGCTGCGCACAACCCCTCTGGCAGGGAGAGGTTGTGTGCAGCCTGTACGCTGCTCTTTGGGGCTGGGGGGGGGGAATATTTTTTCCCTTGATTTCCCCCCCTAAAAACTGGGTGCACCCTATGGTCCGGTGCGCCCTATGGTGCGAAAAATACGGTAGGCTTGGAATGGCAGCAAGCCCCTTTTCTGATAGTTGGTGGAGGAGGGAATTGCAGAAATGAATACAATGCAGAGGCCCCTCTCCTCCCTTCCCCCACCCACCCTCTCTTATTTCGCCTTTCCCGTCTTGCTCCTGTTTGCTTTGCTTTCCTCTCTTTCTGAATGAATCTCTCCCTCCTTTCCGCCCCCTCATCAGGCCCCAATGCTGGTGCCTCTTTCTTGAAACTCTTGCTGCATGCCAGTTGGAGGCCAGAGTGGGGATCAGAAGCTGGGAGGGGGCAGAGGGAGCTTTCCTGAAAATCACATGATTACCCAGCTTATATAAATCACAGCTTGTTTTTCTCAATTTGCAAGGGATTTAAAGGTACAGAGTTCCTTTAGAAAAAAAACACCCAAAAAAACTAGGAATACGTTCCTTGGGCCTTTTCAAACTAGAGACCCGATTTGATGTACCCTAAAGGTGCCAATTCCTGATATATTTTTTAACAAAAATCAATTGAAAACACTTGATGACGCTTTCATTTACCAAGCAGGGATATAGCAATCACATTGTATCAGCATTTTACTATCCTTTTCGTTCTGTGATGCATTAGAATGTCTACATCTGCTGTTCTTGGTTTATAAAGTGAGGTACACGCTACACAGAAAGCTTAGCAGTATGTCTACACTGTCCTCTAAATATGGCTACCATATATGGCTGAACAAAGGGATGTTCTCCTGTAGCAAGCATTTTGTGTAGCTATGCCCATGGGCAAATTATTTTCTGCTCTTAGCCATAAAATACAAAAACTTCCGTCCAAAGATAAGGAGGAAAATCTTGTAATTATTCTCTGGAAGTTGTTTCATACATTCTGTAAGGAAAATGAGCCGTTTTGTGATACCATTTCCACCATCCTATTAACACTGGCCACATTCCCTTATTTCCCTCTTTCATGATGGGAAACACTGCCATGAGAATTGAAACCATTTTGAGTTGCCAGGCTTTTTCTTTTCTTTTTAAACCAACCTCTGTCCCTGTGATTTTAAAAGTAGCTTGACCTGCCATTGGTAGGGGTGTTTTTCATCCTGCTTGGAAAGCATCACCTGTTGATTTCAGTAGATTAAATTGCTGTTATGGCTACAGGAACAGAGCAAACCAGTTTTTACTGGTCAGCTTGCAACCCAAAACAAATTCCATTTATTGCAAAGTATATCGAGTAGAAGCTGTCAGGGAACTGCCATCAGAACAGGGGTGGGGAAACAGAGGGGCAGTTGTGTTACAGGGAGCCTCTGAAAATCCTGCGAAGCACTTCCTCTTCCGGGAAGAGGTGAAAGGACCAGAGGATGCTGGTTGGAGCCTCAGCACCACTTCTGGCAAAGCCAGCCAGGATGGAAGCACGCCCCCTCCGTCGCCCACCCTGCACAGAAGTCTAAAGCGCAAAGAGGGAAGGAAAAAGCTGGGCTTAACGAGGCTTTTATGCTGGAGGAGGTCCAGGAAAGAGGCACTCCCAGAATCTGCTAGCGGTTGAGGCAGACATGAACTTTGGGGTTCTGCACTGTAAATAGTTTGCACCCAAATAAAACCTGTAAAAGACAGGTTGGAGTCCTGCCTGGTTGCTCGTGAGCAGCCACCCTTGCCATGTGACAAGAACCCATAAAAGTTTTATGAAAACAGGGAAGCATGAAGAGACAATGTAACTCTTCCAGAGGAGACTTGGGACTGGATCATACATTCATTTTCATCACTTGATGTCTTGCAGGGAAAAGTGATGAATTCAAAGGCCACAGCCTCATCTTACATTTAAAGCACTATTATGAGGGGATTAGGGGTTTCCTAACAGCAGAATGTTTCATATTAAACACAATTGCCTTTGAAGTCAGGTAACATGCAATTACAGTTATTCTGCCTGTAGTGTTGTATTTTTGATAGTCCATTCACTCTTTGGCCATATTCACACCATCTATTTAAAGCACAGTTACAATACTTTAATAGTCATGGCTTCCTCCAGAGCATCCTAGGAACTGCAGTTTGTTTAGGGTTCTGAGAGCTGGTAGGAGACCCCTGTTTCGCTCAAAGAGTTACAATTCCCAAAGTCCTCAGGGAAGAGGGATGGACTGTTAAACCATCTGAGAATTATAGTTCTGTGAAGGGAACAGGGGTCTCCTAACAACCCTCAGCATCCTGAACCAACTGCAGTTTCCATGATGCTTTGGTGGAAGCAATGACTGTTTAAGAGTGCTTTAAATGTCTAGTGCAGATGTGGTCAATGAATGGGCTACCAAAGATACAACACCAGACAGAACTGTAATTTCATCTCACCTCACTTCAAATGCAATGGCTTAAATAAGAAACATTCTACACATTCCAGTGCCACTCTTAAAGTACAAAAAAATCTTGGTTTATACAGCATATGTGAACTAGCCCCTGGAAGTTTGTGTGCACTGCTTTGCAGGACTTGCAAGCGACATCACCTTTCATATTTGACAGTCTACTTTCAAAGCAGTTTCCAAATTACAGAGACCCCATGTTTATGTAGCAATGGGCTAAACCTGCACTATAATAGCTGGCTCTGTTGGTGTGGTTTTCTTTCCCAATGCTGCTGGCAAAGATTTTGTTTTATCTGCCACCCCCTCAAATGGAAAATGGTCAAGATTGGTACATGATCCTCCTATTGGCCAACAGGAATAGGGGGGAACTAAGAGGAAGCAAAAGGACAGACCAACTTTATGAAAACATACCAACAACAAGGGCAGAGACCATTTGTCTGTCTGGAAAAATGGACCTTAAGTAGTACATCTTGGCTCGGACAATGACAACATACAGTGGTGCCCACATAAATTTTCTTATGTTTCTAGCAAAGCCACAGCTTGTAATATCAACTTCAGTCCAACACTGACCTTTCACAACTGAAACAAGCTCAAAGTATTAATACAGAACCAGCTCAGATCTTCTAAACCAGTGTTTTTCAACCTTTTTTGGGCAAAGGCACACTTGTTTCATGAAAAAAATCACGAGGCACACCACCATTAGAAAATGTTAAAAAATTTAACTCTGTGCCTATATTGACTATATATAAAGTAATTCTCTTGAATAGGAATCAAATAAACACAAAGAAGCATGGTTTAACATTCAAGCATGGTTTAATATTTTTTTCTTTAATGGCAAACAAAAACATTGCGGACCATTCTCTGCTCAGCGGGGATCGACCCGCTGATCCCCGCTGAGCTGGCGGATGACAGCTCCGTCTCTGCACTGTGTGCGGAGAGGGAGATGTCAGAGCCCCGCTGCTCTCTATAGGGAATCAGATGAGAGCGGACCGCCTGTCCGCTCTCATCCGATCCCATCCGATCTGATCCCCACCCAGGACGGATGGAAAATAGGGTGGACACAGTCCGGCGCCCACCTAGTGGCCGAAAATTTGACTTTTTTTTATAAAAAAAAAATCTTTTCAATTTTTCAATTTTCCCCACGGCACACCAGGCAACACCTCGCGGCACACTAGTGTGCCGCGGAACAGTGGTTGAAAACCACTGTTCTAAACCATTTACTTGGTAAAGTAATGGCCATCTGTCATCTCAGAACCTGAGCAAAAATTAAAGCATGTGTTAACTAGAAAACCAAATAATTATGCCATGGGAAGGGTTGGCATGATAAAACAACTTTTTATAGATGTGGAAATATATACAGGTGCCCTCCCACTTATGTGACGGCTATGCTCTGGACCACTGCGCACATAAGTGAAACGTAAAGAGGGGAACACCCTCTAAATGCCTATTTCCCACTGCTCTCCAGCATGCTCTCGCACGCTCTCTCCTTCCAGACCAAAATAACTAGAGTTGAAGCTCTGGAAGCAGTTGGAGGTTGGAGGACTTGTGGCAAAGTGGCTGCGCTACCCTGCATATCAGCTGTTAGGCGGGGAGGTTGAGCAGCCTAAACAAAGCCCTGCTGCACCTCAGATTTCTTTGGGGCTTCCACTGCCCATATGTCCTCTTTGGGCTCCGGGGAGGGTTTCCTTGTGAGTCACAAGGACTCTCCATCTCTCTCTCTCTCTCGCCATTTCCTGGTATGATAGAAAGATAATTGATGGATCTATCTATTTCCCGGTGCTGTGCATACACACAGTCACACATGAGTAGAATGTGCATAAAGTAGAAGGATGCCTATATGAGAAATATATGCGGGATGTAAGGTAGAGGTAAAGGGACCCCTGACCATAAGGTCCAGTCGTGACTGACTCTGGGGTTGCGGCGTTCATCTCGCTCTATCAGCTGAGGGAGCCGGCGTACAGCTTCCGGGTCATGTGGCCAGCATGACTAAGCCGCTTCTGGCGAACCAGAGCAGTGCATGGAAACGCTGTTTACCTTCCCACCAGAGTGGTACCTATTTATCTACTTGCACTTTGACGTGCTTTCGAACTGCTAGATGGGCAGGAGCAGGGACTGAGCAACGGGAGCTCATCCCGTCGCGGGGATTCGAACCACCGACCTTCTGATCGGCAAGTCCTAGGCTCTCTGGTTTAACCCACAGCGCCACCCGCGATGTGGAATGTAGTCACCCTCTAAATTACAACAGCACCTTTAACTGATAGTATATCCCCCTAAATAATCTGTCACCGTCCCATAGTTGATATTCTTATACTCCAGAGAACCACCTGTTCCTATAATTTGAAATCAGCATAACAGCTAGCATCAGCTTAATGGAAGTTGTAGCCATGCATGCTTCCAGGGGGAGAGTTCAGCATCTGGGACATCACTACCAAGGAAGTGCTGCCAGAGCAAGCAACACCCACCAGCAGCTCCCTCCCCACTGCCAGTCTCAGGGTCAGTTGATAAGGGAAATGTGCTCTGACAAACACTTGGATTGCAGGTCCTGTGCAGTTTTAAATAACATATACAGAGACTTTTTCAGGAGTTGCTGTCTGCAGAGTCTAGCCAGATGACAAACGGAGACAGGGTATTTTCTGTGGAACCATCCCCTGCAATAGATATTCTTCTTGTACCTATTCTATTAAATGTTCAAAGGTGGGTTAAAATGGTTTAATATGCTTGGGCTTTTAATAAATAAACTGCAATGTTAATTTAACTGCTTGGATTGCTATTTGCTGCTGTTTCTTCTGCCATTTTAATGATTGTGTAACAATTCAGTGATGTTTTATCATTTTTTATTTTTAACTGGAAGCAGTCTTGTAAATTTCTCAAATTTAAAACACCCACTTTAAAGCAAGTAATTAAATAATCCAAAACCTGTATTTATGTTTCCATAGTCTTTGCTCATACATACTGCTTTGGGTTCTGGTGGTGGTGGGAACACCCGTACTCTGGATCTCCCTACCTCTTGAGATCAAGCCTTCACTGTAAAGTGGTACCTCGGGTTAAGAACTTAATTCGTTCTGGAGGTCTGTTCTTAACCTGAAACTGTTCTTAACCTGAAGCACCACTTTAGCTAATGGGGCCTCCTGCTGCCGCTGCTGCACGATTTCTGTTCTCATCCTGAAGCAAAGTTCTTAACCTGAAGTAAGATTTCTGGGTTAGCGGAGTCTGTAACCTGAAGCGTATGTAACCCGAGGTACCACTGTACTCTTTTTGGCACCTGCTAAAAACATTCTTGTTTAGACAAGCCTACCCAGATGCTTAGAAAGTTGAGGAAATTTTACTTTTAGAATTTTATCTTTAAAACATACAAAAGTTTATATGTTTGTGATTTCCCCCTCATTTTTATTGTTTAATCTTTTTGTAACCTGCTTTGAGGTTGTTGTTTTTTACAGTCAAGTGGGGTATGAATTTAATGAAACAAATAAATAGAGAAAAATATGGTATGTGAATGTTTGTTTGACATGCACAGAATATGGAATGGTGGTAACAAGAGTATAGTGACATTCTTTCTCTGTAGATGTGCCCCTTTCATAAGGCAGTAAAGCATAGAAAGTCTTGGCAAAATCAGTCCCAAGACTTGACACAGGCCTTCTTGCACAATCAGGTCCAGGAGGACCCAAATGTAGGATAACAACTAACATGTGTGCCCAGCTCATGCCAAAAGGCAGGCCAGAGAAACGAAGTCAATGTGGCAGTAAGCAAAGGGACAAAATTGGAAGTCCGCTAGGCTAAAAGATCACCAGCAAAGGATGGTGGATCTGGAATGGAAGATGCTGAGCGGGTATAAAATCAACAGCACGGGTAGTTGTCGAAGACAAGGTCTGGGGATCTTAGAACAACAACAACAACGTTTTTATTTATACCCCACCCATCTGGCTGGGTTGCCCCAGAAATAAGAGACAAGATGCAGAACAGGGATAACAAATGTGGAATTTAGTGTTCAAGTTCTATACCAATACACAGCAACAACTGGACTCCTAGTGTGTTGGTCTAACCATATACAACAATGGCTTGCTCTTAGTGCAGCCCACACATTACACTGCTCTAGTGTAGGTTATGTGGCCACTTATACATTGCCAAAAAAGAGAAATTGCATCAAAAATGAAGACAAGGGGGGTACTGGTTTGCTTTTGCTAATTATTATTATTATTATTATTATTATTATTATTATTATTAATCCCTGCCCACCTGGCTGGGTTTCCCCAGCCACTTTACATGTATAGATACAATTTTTGGGGAAATATATATAATTTGAATATATCTATATGAGTGGCCAGCACTGTGTGTGATAGTGCTGCTGCTCACCTGGCTGATGCAAGCTCAATACGGGCAGTGGGGTGAGGCTGGAGCTCTGTGGCAAGAGACCAGCCATGTAGTCCTGACCTCATGCTGCTTTTTTGATAAACTACACCCATCAACAAAAGGATTAAAGTCATCTAGCAACCATAACAACTTTAAACAAGAGTAAAGTAAACATTAGGAAGAACTTCCTGACAGTAAGAGCTGTTCGACAGTGGAATTTGCTGCCAAGGAGTGTGGTGGAGTCTCCTTCTTTGGAGGTCTTTAAGCAGAGGCTTGACAACCATATGTCAGGAGTGCTCTGATGGTGTTTCCTGCTTGGCAGGGGGTTGGACTCAATGGCCCTTGTGGTCTCTTCCAACTCTATGATTCTATGATTCTAAAGCATTAAACTGATCAAACCACACAAACAAAATAGCAAGGAAGCCTTAACACCAATAAGACCAGCCAGTCAAATGCTTTCCTAAATGAAGATGCTATCTGCTTTCTAAATAAACACAAGAAAGCTGGTTATTCAGTATAAATGTCTTTAGACAATGAATTCCAGAGAGGATGCCTCCCCACAACCCCCTTGAACTTTAGGTTCACTTTAGGTGACAGATTTTTTGTGTATCATTGAATAGCAATGAATTAGTAATTGCCTATTTTATGGTAATCTTACCAACCTGGGAGCACTATATGAATTTTCTCCCTCAGACACCAAAACACTTGACTATCTCTAGCACCATCACAAAAAAGGCTCTGCTTCTCACATTTGTAAGCCCTAACATTTTTTTAATTTTCCATTTAATGCTTCTCTTCACAGGTTGTTAGGGCTAGGGAAGATTTCTGGACTCCACTGCAATATTATTATCTACATATAGGTGTTTTTTCATTGTCACATTTCTAAGCCCATTTTATATTTTATTCCAACCATGCTATGCACGTTCTCTCTCTCTCATAATAAAGCAGCAAATAGTATGTAATTAAGTATGACAGCAAGGTTTACAACCTTTTCTCAAACCTTCCCAGCTCCATTTAATCTACTTTTAAAAAACTGTTTTAATTTCAGAGATCAGGGAACAATAGGCTTGTCAGTGAATTGTGAACAGCCAGAGAGCAATGTAATTTAGGATGCTTTGCCTCCATTTCTTTCCTTGTGACATTTCCATTCTTCCCAAACTGGATCTCAAGCATGAAGACGCTGCCAGCTTTAGCAAATTAATTGTTAATGTTCCAAGAGAAATAAGAGCACAAAGGGTCACCATTTGGAACCTATTATGTTTTCAGTTCCAATGATTTTGACCACTGGACCTGGAGGACCCATTGCACAACTTCATGTGGGTCAAGGGCATCCACACAAATGCCCAGTTCCTCTGCTCACACAATTTATCTCTCTTTCTTTTAAAGTAGAGAATTCAGATGAACAGAGCTTCTAGACAATCAGGCTTTGGTGTTAACATGATTTACCACATAGCTGTGGTGATGGTGTCACTCTATGGTTATGTTTGCTCGTAACAGGAAGGCAACTGTAATGCGCATGAGTGGCCATTTTGCTTCTTCCCCAGTGGGGGAAGTAAACAAACCAGGAAGGGGAGAGCTTAGCATTACATTCAAACTGTGGGTTGTGATTTGTTGTTGACTTCCTGCACAATCCTAAGCATGATTTCAGTGGGAAGCGGGTGGCGCTGTGGGTAAAAGCCTCAGCGCCTAGGGCTTGCCGATCGAAAGGTCGCGGTTCGAATCCCCGCGGCGGGGTGCGCTCCCGCTGCTCGGTCCCAGCGCCTGCCAACCTAGCAGTTCAAAAGCACCCCCGGGTGCAAGTAGATAAATAGGTACCGCTTACCAGCGGGAAGGTAAACGGCGTTCCGTGTGCTGCGCTGGCTCGCCAGATGCAGCTTTGTCACGCTGGCCACGTGACCCGGAAGTGTCTCCGGACAGCGCTGCCCCCCGGCCTCTTGAGTGAGATGGGCGCACAAACCCCAGAGTCTGTCAAGACTGGCCCGTTCGGGCAGGGGTACCTTTACCTTTACCTTTACTCCCTCAGTAAAGAATGCCAGCACCAGATCAGAAGATCTCAAATGCACTCTCTCTCCTTGAGCAGGGGAACAGCTCTTTCCCCACCAAGAGCACACCAGTCTCTCACTTCTGTAAATCATAATTGAGATCTGTTCCCCTGCTGTTCTCCAAGGCAATGGAAGAGCAACAAGGAGGGCAGATTAGAAATCAGGTTGGGTATGGTTTCACAGTCCAAGCACTTGCCTCACTTTACTGGATTGTGGTGCCAGTCGTGCTAGTAAATCTGTGTCCTATTTCTTTCAGCAGCAACTTAAAGATGAAAAACTATCATCTTTTTATTGTACTGTATAGTTAATTAGGCCACAAAGATAATTACATAAAGTATCTAACAGATAAGTGTATTTGTATAAATAATACTTCTGATGATCAATGATGTCACTTCTGAGAGGATAGTGACATCTGCTGGATGAAAGTGCACATTGTTATAAAATTATCTCCATCCCACAACCAACCCTCCCTTGTAGTCATAGCCCACTAAGAGCAGCTTCACAACGTAAGATAAACAAAGCAAATATAAAAAACAAGCACATTAAAACATAATTTTAATTTGTGTCACACTATTTATTGAATACAGTGATGAGGAGCATTGGATGTGACTGCTGGTGGTCTCTGTAGATTCACCATAAAAGTAAAGGGTTACCCTGCCCAAGGTAACCCTTGACAGACTCTAGGGTTGTGCGCTCATCTCACTCAAGAGGCCGGGGGGCAGCGCTGTCCGGAGACACTTCCGGGTCAGGTGGCCAGCATGAGAAGCTGCATCTGGCGAGCCAGCGCAGCACACGGAACGCCGTTTACCTTCCTGCTAGTAAGCGGTCCCTATTTATCTACTTGCACCCGGGGGTGCTTTCGAACTGCTAGGTGGGCAGGCGCTGGGACCGAGCGACGGGAGCGCACCCCACCGCGGGGATTCGAACCTTTCGATCGGCAAGTCCTAGGCGCTGAGGCTTTTACCCACAGCACCACCCGGGTCCATAGAATCTTTGACATCTGGTGGGAGGGCATTCCACAGGGCGGGTGAAGAAGAAACAATGGAAGAGGACTGGAAAAAAATTAAGGACTATTTACAAAAACATTATAAGTTGTATGAATGTTAAGAACTTGCACGATTCGGAAACTTTAGCTCCAGCAATTAGATTTTGTGGAACAGGAAACTAAGTTTTAAATATGAAAAGGTCGAAATTTAAAGTAATACCATGTTTAATTTAAGGTATAAGTAATTGATTAAAAGTACTTTAAATCCAGAAATACAACACTTGAAAAGTACAAAATAAGGTACGAAACAAGGTAATAATTTGCTGATATTTTTATTATAAAGAAGGCAGGGTAGGGGAGATGCGAGGAAGTTCAGTTAGTTATATAAAAATGTCTTGAATGGTTGGATTTTTTCTGTTCTTTTTTTCTTTTTTTATTTCTTTTTTTGTATTTCTTTCTTCTGTGTATGTTCTTAACTTTGTATCTGAAAAATTCAATAAAATATTTTATAAAAGAGAATCATAGAATTGTAGAGTTGGAAGACCCCGAGGGTCATCTAGTCCAACCCCTTACATTGCAGGAATCTCAACTAAAACATCCATGACAGATGGCCATCCAACCTCTGCTTAGAAGCACTCAATGAAGGAGAGTCATATTCCTTTTTACTCTCTGCTGTGGCAGCTTCTGCTGGAATGGCTAATAAATGTAGTTGTAAACCAAGAGGAGGAGCTACTGTAACAGATTATACTGGAGATACATTTCAAGAGAACAGGGAACAAGTGGTACCACCAGGCAGGCATAGCTGGAAATACCAGCTGCTTGTGGTATTATTCCGGCTGCTTGTGATATTATTCCGAGTCCCACATTTCTAAAGCGGCATCTGAAAAGGAGATGTGTTGCTGCTAGGCACAAGGTAGTAAGCCACAATAAGTTCTGTGACCATGCCTTTCATCTTGGAGCTTTCCTGGTGACTACGGGGTGCCCTTCATCGGAAATCAGCCATTAAAAATATTCTGTTGTAAAAATAAATTTGAAGTGTGTGTGGTTTGAGGAGTGTTTCTTTAGTTTGCAAAGATGGCCACTGGCCCAAAAAGGCTGGCGACCCCTAAGAGCCAGACCACAGGAGCCACCACCAGATCACTCAATGTTTTAATTTAATTTAATTGAATCGTTCTGCCCGGACACTGAGGTCCAGCGCCGAGGGCCTTCTGGTGGTTCCCTCGCTGCGAGAAGCCAAGTTACAGGGAACCAGGCAGAGGGCCTTCTCGGTAGTGGCACCCGCCCTGTGGAACGCCCTCCCACCAGATGTCAAAGAAAAAATAACTACCAAACTTTTAGAAGACATCTGAAGGCAGCCCTGTTTAGGGAAGCTTTTAATGTTTAATAGGTTATTGTATTTGAGTGTTTTGTTGGAGGCCGCCCAGAGTGGCTGGGGGGACCCAGCCAGATGGGTGGGGTATAAATAAATTATTATTATTATTACTTAAAAGCTTCTGTGGCCCAAATTTGGTTGGAGTTGCGGAATTATGGGAAGGGCTTAAAGCTCTCCAGCCAATTCCCCTGATCTAAATTATCCTCCCTGGCTGCTGTACACACGTCAGAGAGAAATCCAACAAGGACTCGCATCCTTTCCACCTGCTGAACTTCTGCCTGTCAGAAAAACGAGGAATGCAGAAACCTTTGCCTCCAGCAGCCTAACAGGGTTCCCATCCAGTGGCGTAGCGTGGGGAGTGCAGGGGGGGCCGGCCGCACCGGGCACAACATCTGGGGGTTAGGGTTAGGGGGCGCAAATGACTTGCCTTGCCCCGGGTGCTGAAAACCCACGCTACGCCACTGTTCCCATCTCCCCCCCCGAGTTGTTTCGACGTTGTTCTTTGTTTACAAAAATACTTATATACCTCTTTCTAGCATGCCAAGTCGCAGCCGCCACCCCAGGCACCTCTACGAGGCAGCAAAACCCCAACGCCTCACTCCTGAGGGAACACTTTTCGGACGGACGCCTTTCCCGCCTTTGACGGGCGGCAGGCGGGGCTTGAGCCCTCCCACAAGAACATCCGGGCCTTTCCTCTCCCGCGGCTTTAACCGCCGCCCGAAGCCGCCCACGCAGCAAACCCCCTTTCCCGATTGGTGGCTTGGGCGTGACGTCACGAGCGGGGGGGTGTGCGGGAGAGAGGGAGCAAGTTCGTAACGCCCGAGGCTCCGTCGCGGCCCTGCGCTCTGCTCCGTCCCAGCGCAACTTGGTTTCTCCGCTCGGCAGGTCGGCCTGAGCTGCAGAGGATGATGGGAAACCGAGGGGTGTGCCAGGCCGTCGTACTCTCGCGCGCTCCCTCACACGCACGCGCACGCGCAGACCTAGGCGGAGAATTGGGCGGCATTTGTTTTTTGCTTTCTGAGGAGGGAAGATGTGAGGGGAGGAGGAGGAGGAGGACGAAAGAAGGAGGACGAACTCAGATTATTGTTATCATCATCATTATTATTTTGTATTATTTCCCCAGGTTGCTAGGAAATAATGATATAATAATGATGTGTGGTAACAATTCTAAAAAAATAATAATATCAGCATCATTAAAAAACATTTAAGAAAACAAGCAACAGAAACACGCCATTGCTGAGGGCAACTTCTATCTAGGACTTCCCAGCTACGACGCAAATATGCCCAGTATACAATTCCCGTTGCAATACCATCATTAGCTCACTTGATGCTTTTAAGTTGGAAAAAATCGCTCTTTTAAGGATTTAGCCTCAGAAATCGTTTACACCGTCAGGGCTCTGAGGCAATTGATTTGACAATAGGGCGTCTCTGAACATGCACAGAGATATTCTCCTCCTGTTCCTCCAATGTATGGAGATTATGTGGCTAGAACTACTGTACCAGATTACATGACCTGGTTTTCTTTAAGTGCAATTATGCAATCTTCCATTTTATAATAAATAATAAAATAAAAACACGAGATAGTATATTGGGCAGTATGCCCCTATGGGGCTTAGAAATCTGCTTTATATAAAGTCAGACCATGAGTCCTAGTTCAGTATTTTCTCTGCTGAATGGGGTGTGTGGTTCAGATAGGAGATGATGAGGGCTGAAGGAGGGGCTTTTTGCATGCAAAGTATGCACTCTGCCATTATTATTATTATTATTATTATTATTATTTTTCTAACTGCCCTTCATCCAAAGATCACAGGGTGGTTTACAATATAAAAAAACAAAAATACATAACATAGTAACCAACAAAAACAGCACCCTTCCTGAGTGTTCAAAAGGCCATAGGTAGTTTAATTAGCCAAAGACCTGGGAGAAGAGGAATGTTTTTTGCCTGGTTGAGATGGGTACCAATCATACGGAAACTGTTGTAAAGTGAATGTAACACACCTGATCCCTGAAAGCCCTCTTGTATCCCTCACCTGCTGGTGCAAGTGCAGTTGTGGGCAGGATTCAGTGTCTTTTAACAGTTGGACTCAGGAAATTTCAGCACCTGCCAAAATACTGTCTTCCACAGGAGGTCTGTTCTATACTACTGTACATCATTATGCAAGGGGGTGATGCTCTGGTTGTACTTGCCACAGTGCGTCAGGTTTTCTGGTAGGCAGAAGTTGCTATATGGAGATGCTGAGATGTGGATTCAAGAATACACTACTCATTTGTTCATAAATAAACTAAAGAAGAAATTACTTGTAGGACCTGGTGTCAAAAATGGGAGCTACTGTATTTATATTTGACATATTGATAAAACAAAGAATTGGTGGAACTTGTTCTTCATTCTAATTACAGTGGTACCTCAGGTTACAGACGCTTCAGGTCCAGAAATATTAGCTCAGGTTAGGAACTTTGCTTCAGGATGAGAACAGAAATTGTGCAGCGGCAGCAGGAGTGGTGCTAAAGTGATGCTTCAGGTTAAGAACAGTTTCAGGTTAAGAACGGACCTCCCAAACGAATTACGTTCTTAACCCGAGGTACCACTGTACTGTGTGGACACCTACACCAGGCAGAAATGGAGTGTAAACACAGACTTTTTCTCTCAGCTGAGACAGGCAGATCCTATGCATGTTCACTCAAAATGAATAAAAGTGATATTTGGGCAAGTGGATGTTCTGAGATTAATATTGTTATGTTTGCATAATCATTTACCCAAAGTACTCTACTGATTCAGAATGTCTGTTCCTCAATAATCACAAGCTTGTCCTATGCGAATATTAACTAGATATGCTGGTCTTACAGTACAGAAGACAGTAACTGTAAAGCGCTCACATACACTGGATCTTATTTGCTGATCTGATTGTCGGATCTATAAAAGTAACAGCATGCTGTACAGTCAACAAAGTAAGAAAGAAGGTGGCATTTTATAATTGTAATCTTTACAGGCAGACTGTTAAGCATGTGAAATTAGGGGAAATTGGTAATTTTCGTAGTATGCAGTAAAAGTTGATAAAACACCACTACCCCAATTCCAGGTGTTTCGACAGTTGTTTTTAAATTACAAATATTATTGATTTAGCAAAGAACTGTTCGCTTGGGGAATCATAAAAAGACTATGTTGCTTCAGTTGGAAACAGTTCCAATATAATGGGAATCTCTTGGGAATCTGAGAAACTACTGATGTTTTCCCCCATAGTAGAATTATACCCAGAAATGATTTGATGAAATGTTATGGCCTACTTCATGCATAAAGAGAACTTCTACTCATTAAACCAATGACAGTAGATATTTTCTGCCCTTGTGCCTGCTTCCAGGAACAATTATGATAACAAAGCTTACAGAACCTGGGAGAAGAACCGTATTAGAACAGAGTTTTACCAGATGTTGCCTTCAAACGATCTATAATTGTATTTGTCTCTCATTACCGACAGCAGCCTCAGCCTGCCATAGAAAGATCCTCTTTCTTTTTGAGATCACAGAATAGATGGACAGTTAATGCATCAGCAGCAAAGGTAACTCAACAACTTGAATTCTTGCTTATTTTCCGTATTTCTAACAAAAATCAAGATAGATGGCTGTATCTCAGGTAAAACTATTGGCATTAGTTAAAAATATGGGAGGTCCTCGTAGAGCACCCAGTTTAACTGGATCCTATTTGCACAATGGATTCATTTTTAAAATGATATGGAAGAGGGCTTCACTACTGAAGTATTTTATCTTCATGTAGGTATGAAATACATTTTATATATACTCTCTCCAGATTTTGGATGAGACCAAAAGACTGCAAACAACTTCAGAGAAGGGCAATAGGATAGGGTTTAATTTGGAAAAATGAAACAAAATTTTAAGGAACTCAGTGTGCTCTGTTTAGATTATGGAAACTCAAAGATTGTGGGATTTTAGTAGGCAGGAAAAGGTTTCTGAGATTCAGTTGCTCTTGAATCTTGCAGAAAAGGTATAGAAGCTGGCAAAGAACTAAAGTTATATGACTTCACTCTTGAGAACCAAGGATCATAGTAAGGGTTGTTTAATTAGCAAAGCTGCTATTTGTAGATCAATTATGTTGGGTAGCCTTTACACTGAGATTAGGCATCTACTTGAAATGAAAATTGTATTCTATGCCTTTGTATGGTTATGCAGAGGGTTGCATATAACACTATACCATGTATATGAAACTATTAGCTAGTGGATTAAGAAAGTCAGGGGAGTGTTGTGTTCAGAGACTAAGAGCAGATTCAAATCCCTGCTGAGTGATAAGGCTAACTGGGTGAACATTGTCCAGGAACTCTCTCTTAGCCTGATCTACTTCATAGGATGATTTTGAGAATAATGCGGGTGGGGGAGCTACCCTGAGCTACTTGGGAGAAGCATAGCATAAACATGTAATAAAAAGAACAGCTAAACTATAGTCATTGTTTATGACACTGGTAAAATATTATGCATTGTGCTATAGATCAACTGACTTTCATTTTAAAGAAAAATAAGAGCCAGTTTGGAGATAGGAAAAGTGGCTGCTGATGGAAAAAACATATACATTTTTTTGTTTTGTTTTTTAATAATCTTTATTAGGTTAAATTACACACATATACACAAAAATTTACAAAGAATTTACACCCATATTGCAGAAAGAATTTTTTTTCTCCCTTTTCCTTTCCTTTTTTCCCTTTTCTCTTTAAAACATCCTGCTGTTGATGAAAATTTTTCCCTACAACACTCCATATGTTCCACAAAATGGTACCAATATTTAACCATCAGTGTTGTACAGGCTGCAGAGTTATTCTGCAGAAACATACTTCCAATAAGACCTACATAAAAAAGTAACTGACAGGTTATTTAGTTCACCCATATAAGAGAGGCACAGAGGAAAAGGGGGGAAATAATAAAAGGGTTTATTATCAGATTATTACTAAAAGAACATGTGGCTAACTTTCATCCTGTACCTTATCATTCCAGTACTGGATGTACAAGCTCAATTTCTGCATGAATAAATCATTTTGTTGTTGAACCTCTTTAGTTCTTACAATATTGGTGGGTTTGACCATATAAGCCAGGTCCCCGAATCATTAAGAACCAATCCTCAACAGATAGCATGAATGAATGGGCTGTATGACCTCATATGACCGCATAAGGCCTCATCCTGCATGGTAACTCAAAAACACACCACTCACATATAGGTTCATTGTCTAAGAACCGTAATAAAATAGCACCAGGGAGCCAGAACAGGTCAGGGAGCATGGAGAGAAGCTGGTTGTTGTGGGCAACTCAGAGCTTGGTTGGCCTATGGAATGAAATACTAGAGTATAAAAAAAGTTTTATTTGAAATAAAATGCACCGCAGCCAGTCCTTCAGTATGCTTCCTTTCAGCTGCAATAATAATAATAATAATAATAATAATAATAATAATAATAATAATAATTTTTATTTATACCCCGCCATCCCCAGCCAAGGCCGGGCTCAGAACGGCTTACAAGCAATAATAAAAAACGGTTGAATGATTACAACTTAAAAGCAAAATTAAAATACAACATTAAAATATTGAAATATTAAAATATTAAAATTTAGCCTCATTGCAGGAGGAGAAGGAAAGGAAAAAAGAAAGAGAGGGAGGGAGGGAATCAAATTTGGCTTCAAGCCAAAGGCCAGGCGGAACAACTCTGTCTTACAGGCCCTGCGGAAAGAAATCAGATCCCGCAGGACCCTGGTCTCATGAGGCAGAGCGTTCCACCAGGCCGGGGCCAGTGTTGAAAAGGCCCTGGCTCTGGTTGAAGCCAATCTAACTTCCTTAGGGCCCGGGACCTCTAGGGTGTTGCTATTTATGGACCTTGAGGCTCTCCGTGGGGCATACCGGGAGAGGCGGTCCCGTAGGTACGAGGGTCCTAGGCCCTGAAGGGCTTTAAAGGTCAATGCTTTCCCAAGAAATGTTCTTCTTTCCCTGCACTTATTTTTGTATTCAGACGTGAGAAATGTCTCCTGATGAGTCCTGGTCACCAGCTGAAGATGACAGCCAAGCATCAAAACTAGCAAGGAAATCCAGAGATGCCCCCTTTGTTCCCATAGGTGAGTTGAACCCTTCAGCACTTCCGCGTCCATGTGGTACAGTGGGTAGAGTGTTTGGACTTGCTGCGGAGACTTGTCAAGAGTTTGAATCCCCACTCAGCAGTCTGTCTCCCTGGGTGATCGGTCACACACAAAATCAGCCTAATTTACCTTGCAGCCTTGTTGTAAAAGTAATGGGACCCCTGACCGTTAGGTCCAGTCGTGGCCGACTCTGGGATTGCGGCGCTCATCTCACTTTACTGGCCGAGGGAGCCGGTGTACAGCTTCCAGGTCATGTGGCCAGCATGACTAAGCCGCTTCTGGCGAACCAGAGCAGCGCACAGAAATGCTGTTTACCTTTGCACCGGAGAGGTACCTATTTTTCTACTTGCACTTTGACGCAGTGGCATAGCATGGGGGTGCCAGGGGTGCCGGCCGCACCGGGCGCAACATCTGGGGGGGGCGCGCTCGCTGCCTCCGGAGTCGCCGAAGAGCCTCGGGCGCAAGCTGTAGCGGAGCCGCATGTCTCGCGGAACCGACAAGCTGTGCGCGCGTCCGGGCTGAAGGCGCCCGGCAGGCAGCGGCTCTCAGCGCTCGCCGCGGAGGACACGCCAGGCAGCCCCTCCTCACAGCCCCGCCTCCGCCGGTGCTGCTGCAGCTGCTGGGCCGTTGCATTTTCCTCGCCTCTCTGCCCCCCTCCTCCTCCGGGCAAGCGGCGTCGTTTGGGCGGCAGCGCCAGCGGCAACTCGCAGGTTAGGGGTTAGGGGGGGCGCAAATTACTTGCCTTGCCCCGGTTAGGGGGCGCAAATTACTTGCGTTGCCCCGGGTGCTGACAACTCACGCTACGCCGCTGCTTTGACGTGCTTTCAAACTGCTAGGTTGGCAGGAGCAGGAACCGAGCAACGGGAGCTCACCCTGTCGCGGGGATTCGAACCACCGACCTTCTGATTGGCAAGTCCTAGGCTCTGTGGTTTAACCCACAGTGCCATCCACGTCCCATTGTAAGGGTATATACACCCTAATGTATGCCATCTGCAGCTCTTTAGAATAAGGGTGGGATATAACTGCTCCGGCAGGAAGGTAAACGGCGTTTCCGTGTGCTGCTCTGGTTTGCCAGAAGCGGCTTAGTCATGCTGGCCACATGACCCGGAAGCTGTCTGTGGACAAACACTGGCTCCCTCGACCAGTAAAGTGAGATGAGCGCCGCAACCCCAGAGTCGTCCACGACTGGACTTAACAGTCAAGGGTCCCTTTACCTTTACCTTTTATAACTCTGAGAACTCAATAAATTGGTGGTGGTGGTCAGTCTCTGGGTTATGGCTTCAGATGCTATTGTGCCAATAATAACGATATAGCTAAGAGGGATATGGAGATAGTCACTCCAGTCAGTGACTAAATTCCATCTGCTATATCTGTTTCCTATATCTGTTGAGTTGCTAACTCTTGCTCTGTTTTGCTGCAGTTTTTTATTATATTACTGCTTTTTGCAGTTTGATGTAAATGTGGGATACCCCCCTCTGTGTTTGCATAAATGGTTTTCTTCTAGTTTTGCTGTATCTTATGTACAGATTAGTCTGCTTTGCTGGAGCAGAAGAAGAGTTCGTTTTAAAGAACAGAGTGGTGCAGGTAGAATGCCATAGGAATGTCCAGGCTTGTGTGTGAGGCAGTGTGTGTTCAGAGTCATATTTATATAGCTCTCTGCTGCCTTGGTGACCATCCATAAGGTGGCACACCTCAGATTGGAAACTGGAGAACTGAGTGGTCTTCAAAAATATAGAAGTTGGATGCTCCTGGTATAAGAAACAGGCAGGAAACACATTGTGGCTCCATATTCCATGCCATAGACTTAATACCATCCTTTTTAAAAAGTCTGTATTTTAAACAGACAAGTGAATGACATTTCTTTTTTTGCTAGTAGGATTTCCTTTAAAAAATGTGCCCACATTGAGAGAGGGAAGCATAAGCCTTGCAAACTGTCACAGTTTCACCCATCAACCTTCATTAGTCTTCCTTCCCATTTATCAGCTCCAGCTGAACTGCACCAGACCAGGTGCCTTTCCAGAATTTAAAGTGATTTGTACATGCAATGCCCACGAACACAGGCTAATTTGTATGCACTGTTGCCAATTAAGCTGGCTGCAAGGACAGTGCTTGCCTCCCGCAGACCAGGTTTGCAGTTAAAAGATAAAAAAGAAATGTCATTATATTGAATTTACGCATCAAACACTAAGAAACAAAAAGAAAAATTACATCACCTGACAAATCTCCCAAAACCAAACTGTTCAGGAGATAAAGCTTAACACATCTGGATGTCACTTTAGAGCAATATTTATTATTATTATTTTGGATTCAGGGAGAGTTGTTATGGTTACAGTGAATGGACCTGGGAATCGAAATCCTAGCCTTCACCCCAGAAAATGAAACATCCTGTTGGAACAAAATGAGCTGTCACTTACCAATCATTGCTTTAAACAACATTTTGATTCAGAAGGGAGGGTCTGTTTTTAAAATGTGTACACAACATGGTTTGTTTACCACATCTGCACCCAATTCTTGGTCCAAGGAGCTGAGGGTGGCATACATGGGCTTCATATTCACAGCCTTTCAAGCTGGGTAGGATGAGAACTAGTGACTAACTCACTTAGCTTACAGGGACATGAACCCAGCAGTGGGTTGAGCACTCTACCAGTTCATCAGGGAGGAACCCAGGAAAGCAAACGGGCCTTGCAAAATGACTATGCGTGTGTGATTTCAACTGACAAAGTAGGAAGGGTATACCTCCTCTTTTGGCTCCTTGAGTCGGTCCATTGCATCATCATCATTTTTTTTTAAGTATTAAAACCCAATAGGGTGACAACCACTGCTTTAGATGCCTTTAAGGGAGAGATTCCTGCATGAATAGGAATTGTTGAGACAATGGGCTGTTGGCTTCATGTCCTGCTTGTATCCTCCCCAAAGGCATCTGGCTGGTCTCTGTTAGGAAGAGAATGTTGAATTACATGGAGCCTTAACCTGATCTAGCAAAATAAAAAAATTCCTTCCAGTAGCACCTTAAAGACCAACTAAGTTAGTTCTTGGTATGAGCTTTCATGTGCATGCACACTTCTTCAGATACACTGAAACAGAAGTTGCCAGATCCTTCTATATAGTGAGAAGGTGGGGAGGGGTATTACTCAGCTATCTGCCAATCTCCCATTCCCACCACCCTTCTGAGTAATACCCCTCCCCACCTTCTCATTATATAGAAGGATCTGGCAACTTCTGTTTCAGTGTATCTGAAGAAGTGTGCATGCACACGAAAGCTCATACCAAGAACTAACTTAGTTGGTCTTTAAGGTGCTACTGGAAGGAATTTTTTTATTTTGACTATGGCAGACCAACACGGCTACCTATCTGTAACTGATCTAGCAAGGCAATGTTGGTGCTCAGTGCTGAACTACACCCCTCTCTTTAATATCCAGGTCTGGCAGGCTGCTTTGCTGTAGTAGGCTATGGGCTTTACAAGCTGAAACACAGAGGAAGCCAAAAAATGTCAGTCCACCTCATCCACATGAGAGTTGCAGCCCAAAGCTTTGTTGTAGGTGCAATAACAGTAGGTAAGAGAACATGTTGTTGTGATCAGTGCCGTTTTGTTAAGTCATCTCCCCGCTGTCCAGTTTAGCTTCTGAGGCCATGTCTCTCTCCCCGCCCCCCCAAAAAACCCCACACCAAGCCAAGAGTCAGAGGTTCCCCACCACACCCACCTGTCAATCAGCTTGTAGGTGAGGTCAAATCCTGCTGGGTGCTGCTTTTCTAGTGTGTTTCCTGCAGGGAATGTGCTAGGAAAGCAGAACTCTTCCCCCTCGCTGCAGTTGGGCACAGCCACCCATCTGTTAATCACCTGATTGCCATCATGGTGTCAGATGATTGACAGATGGGTCGGCCCACTCGCCTGTCAACATTGGCCAATGGGGTGGGTAAAGATCTGGCTCATGGGGCCGAAAAACGTTCCCCAGAAGGCTGTAGTGAATAAACAGGCAGCCCTGTAGTTTTTGATTCAAAGCCCTAAGCTTTTGTTGTTGAGTCATCACCAGGCAACAGATCCATTTACCTGTGCTAAGATAGCAAACGTGACCTTATTTCTGTTCAATGCAACAGTTGCTGGATGATATTGACGCAGCCATTGCTAACTAATATATCTGCTTTCTTTTGTTAGGAGTTTTATATTCCATGTATACAGATTACATGAAACGTTCGGGCACCAGTGGACCGAACAAATGATCATCATCATCAAAGCAAAGAGGAAGAGCAAAGCATTTGATTCAGTATTATTTTATAAAAACTTGTATGTATGTTTTTAGAATGTATTCCAAGTATGCCGCCAGGATTCCCACTGCCACCCTCCCCATTTATTAAAGCAGCTTCTATATGCTGAAGACAAGCATCCAGATCTGAGTCAACTTTGCAGCTTTTTCCTGGTTTGAGTTGAACATTTGCTCTCAAGGTTCAGAGTTGTGTCCAGTTTTTAGAAACACCAGCAGCTAAGCCCCCTAGGGGAGTCTTAACGTGGCTAATGTCTGGGCATAGGAAGCTGCGTGATACAGACTCAGACCGCTGGTTTGTCTTCCCAGCCTCTACTCTGGCAGCTGCTCTCTAAGGCTCCCTCCTACCTGAGTTCTTTTTGATAATGTCTGGAACTGAGCTTGCGATTTCACGTACACCATGCATGTGGCTTTGCCACTGAGTTGAGAGGCCTTCCAACATCCATGCCAGTGCACCCACAAAAGCAACAACACCAGAATAAAGCCTGCCACACATTTTTAGGATATTCACATGAACACGTGAAGCATAAATGTGGCAAATATTTGTTGGCAAACGTTATCACACACATACACATTTCAGGCAGCTGGGATCATCCATAGCTTCTTGTCAAATGCACATGTGATGGCAAACCCAAACCACTTCAGTGCAGTTAAATGCAAGCTGAGCTCATTCAGACCACCCCAATTACCCTGGGATGAGTTTGATCATCTGAATCATCTTGCCAAGTGATAAGAGGGATTCTACTGCTCATCAGGTGATAAGGTGTGGCAAAATGTGTAGCAGGAAGTGTGATAAAATGGTCCCCTATTTGGGCTCAGTGGTTTTTCCACATTGCTTACAATAGCATTTTTGTATAAATTAGGCCTTGCTCATTTTTTTCCCTTCCGAAGCAGCAACATTCCTTAAGCGGCCTCAACAGAATTATTTTACTTCTACTTCCCCCCGCTGCAATTATTCCTGCAGCAGTGTCTCCTTGCGTTCTAAGTCAGAAGACAAAGAAAGACTGATGACATCAGATAACAAGATTAGAAACCAGAAAGGCAGTGTATAGTTGACATATTTATTTGAAAACCTGGACCTCTGTTGAAACAAATAATGATCAGTACATTTAATATAAATTAGTGCCAAATATAAAACAAGAATACCAAATATACTTCTGAATTCCTCTTGCTTAGGAATCACAAGTAGTGAGAGTACTGTTGTACTCAAGTCCTACTTGTGGCTTCCCATAGGCACCTGGCTGAGAATAGGGTGATGAACTAGACGGGCCTTTGACCTGACCCAGCAGGGCTTGTCTTGAATGGGTTTTGTAACAGAGCACAGATTGCATATATACCATTCAGCAGAAACTGGCCTTGTCTTGTAACACAACTGCAGATCTTCAGTGCATCCTGAGTGGAAGATACATGTGACATTTTTAGAACAGAGGGACTGCCCTGGAAGCCTTGTTTGGTTCAAACATATCTATTTTGGCCAAGTTCAGCGGGACACACTTCTTGTGCCCAAGTTTGTGCGTGTGAATGTGGCATGTTTTTTGATGCACACAAATCATCCAATTTAAGGTAGGAAGCAAAGCAACACCTGATTCTATGCATGCTTACTCAGAATCAAGCCCTGCTTGAGTTGAATGAAGCTTACTAGCAAGTTGATTGTGCACAGAACTCAAGCCTTAGGCTGTCCGCAGTAAATTACAGAATGGGTGACTCTCCTTATGCAATGAAGAAATGCAATTTGTAGGAGATATTAGTATGATGGTGTCTGTACTGTTTCAAGTGCAATGGCAGTACCAAGTTGTCTCGCATCACAGAGAACATTCAGACAACTCTAATATATGTGGCCAACTTTGCAAACTAGAACAGCTGCAAATTTGATTAAATACTGGCATTTTCTGCAGATACTGCATGTACATGGCCATATGTGTCTGTTTCTGTGAGCACGAGGGCTAGAAACTTGGGGAAAGTTTCAGGGATAAAACTTAAGCAACAGGTAGGTACCATTTTCTGTTCATACAATGAACAACTCTACTCAAATATCGAGGATTGGCTGAAACCTTGACAGAGCACCGCAAGGCCTAAACTAAATTTGCATCACTTCTATATTGGCTTTGGATTACAATGTAAGCTGCGACTGAATGTGTTGTTAAATTAACCGGGTAAAATGTCACACTAATACAGGAAAAAAGGACCCTTAATTTGCTGTAAATTAAAGACATTTACCAGCAGCAGAGTAAATGACGCAAGCTGCAACTCTTTATGAAACTGTTATTTCAACTTTTACCTAATAAATCAGACGTGACATATTAAGCACAAAGTATGTGCAGTGTGAGTTAAAGGAGTCAGCTGATGTGAGATTTTGCCAACCATGTCATTTTAACAACTCTGTACCAAACTGAGCAGTAGTCAAAAGGAAAGAAAGGGGCTCTTGTTATGGCTCCCTGTACGATGATGGTGCTGTAAAAAATATATAAAAATATTAATAGGGTCGGCAGAAGAAGCAGGAGTTTCCGGCTAGAGTTCTTTTGCTTCTCGAAAAAAGAAAGCTGTTATACTTGAATCTCATGGACTTAGTCGTGCAATCGCAGCTCTGCGCATAGAACAAGTTTCCTCAGCCACGAGGAAAATTCAATTATGTTAGTTTCCTAATCTGATAGCAAGAAGGACCATGGGGCTAGCCAGCCCGGGAGCACTCTGCGTCAAACAAAAACCCAAATTCTCCATCTGGAATAGTGAACCTGCTGGATTTCATTTGGACTCCTTGATAACAGGATAGTATTGAGGATGAAATGCCAAGAAGGATATATCTCAACTTTCAGAAAAGACGCTTGTCAGTTTTCCAGAAAGTGAGGGGTGTGGTGTGTGATCATTTCTCCCTTAGGCAGGAAAGTGTGATCTGCATCAAGCGGAAATCAAATCACCAGTACCTTTACTGTAGTTATGTGTGTCAAGTATGGGGGGTCAGTGTCAAATACCTGTCAAGCAAGTAAAGGGCTTTCAAAAGTGAAAATGACAGACAAGACAGGGGTATGGAACTCTCCGTCTGCTATTGCTAGACCCTGCCTCCAAATAAACAAGTTTGCCCCTGGCACATTTCTCCCAATTTGAGACCAGAAATGAGATCCAACTAGGAGTAAAACGCTGGGGGTACGGGGAGAGGTAGCTGAGGCCAGCGGTTGAATGAAGAGTTCAGCACCCACCTCCCGCTAATTGCTTTTCAAATTTTAGTACCCACACCCCCAGTATTTTGAAGATGTTCGGTGGCGGCCCAAATTTCAAGATATGTGCCTGTCCATCACCATTACATACAATCTCAGCTTCACAATGATTTAACCCAAGCTCTCTGTCAGTCCTTTTGTAACTTTTCTAGGTGACCTTAGGCACAGCTTCTAAAGAAGTCTATTTTCCAGTGTACCAGACGATCCTTAATAGCATACAGTAATTCCTTTCCCCTTGTGCTTCTCTCTCTCTCGAAGTTGCAAATTATTGGATGTTTGCAGTAACATATCAGAACCAATCAAACTTGGCTTAGGGCAGCATAGGAGGGCTCTATGTTCTTTGTCTTTAAAGTCACACCCTTACTAGTTCGGAGGGGATTCATCTAATTGAGGCTTGGTCGGCGTCAATGTTGTTGAGGAGGAAGAGTTCTGGATGACCAGTGAGTCCCAGGTGATACTAGAGAAGGAAGAAAAGGAGGTGGCAGTTAGGAATGCTGTCTAGGAGAAATGAAAACGTAGTTGAAATCAGGTACGATCAGATCTCCCAAGGTTTTCCAAGTGGGAGTCCACACTCTAAAGAGCTGCAGCCATTTGTTAGGAAAGTTGCTGGCTTGTGGGTGGGGAACCTGTTAGTTGGAGCCGAAGGGATTTAACAGTCAAAACATCTGGGTGACCCAGTTCCCCTACCCCATGGCAGCTCCTTTCCCCACACTTCATTATTTCAGGAGGCCAGCTCACCAGCGAACCCATTCCCAGGAGCCCTTCCTTAAATAAATTAAACTAAAATTCCAGAAGTGTAGCCATGATTGAGAGAACCACCACCACCATTCGCACTGTCAAGGCTTGTTAAAAGCTAACAGATCTATTGTGTTGCAAGTAGGTCACAGCTCACCAGATGTTGTGAGCGCCTGAGTGGGTAGGTATATATATATTCCCTGAATACAGAATACAGAAGGGAGTGGGGAAGTGGTTTACTAAGTGAAGCCAAAAAGTCGAGCAAAGCAAGAGGCAGCAGTTGGGTATGTCACACAACTGTGCAGATCGCAAAGGAATAGTGCATGAAGTTAATTCAAGATCCAGTCAAATGAACAAAAGACCCGATCACAGCACTCTGGATCAGTGACCCCAGGTGAAGATCAGGGATGGCAAGATTTAATGTATAAATGCTCACTTAAAGAGTTCCAATCTCTATTACAATTTATTTAGGCAGAGGGCCTTCTCGGTAGTGGCGCCTGCCCTGTGGAACGCCCTCCCATCAGATGTCAAAGAAATAAACAACTATCTGACTTTCAGAAGATATTTGAAGGCAACCCTGTTTAGGGAAGTTTTTGATGTTTGATGTTTTATCGTGGTTTTAATATTCTGTTGGGAGCCGCCCAGAATGGAGTATATCCGGACTATGATGACCTTTCCGATCTGCTACAGAATGCTCTGAGGGATAAGACTGACACCCCCACACCTCCATATTGGTTTCAGAGTCTGATCCATTTATTCTCTTGAGCAGAAACTGACTTGTTTGGCCTATATTTATGGCAGGTGATGCCATTAGTTCACCTTAGAAGATATGTTGATGAATAGACCCAACAAGTATAGATTATGAGAAGAAACGCCAAGACTCGGTATGGTAAAGGGACTGATGACTGATGGGGGAGGGGGGGAAACTTTCCTTTCTTTCCTTATGTGATTAAACAAGAATCCCCTCCCCTCACAAGTCAGAAATGTCGTTTTAAGGATTTAAGTTGTGGATTTAAGGCTGTGTGGAGATAAACTTTCGAACCAAAGCATGTTTTAAGAAGAGTGTGGAATGTATAAGGGCTTTGGAATGACGCAGTTAAAAATGCCGTCGCCATATTGGGAAGTTCTGTCGGAGGACTTAAGTCTGGGAGGAGAAATAGAGAAATAGAGCTGTTTTTATATTGTGGGTGAAACTCCTCAAAGGGACTTAAGAACGACAGTTCTGTAATTAATGATGGAAAGAGAGATGTTATCTATGAAGGCGATGATATATGGAAACCATCTCGATCTGAGGATTGGATTGGAAGAACGGAAAAATTCACACAGGATTATTATTGGTGTTTATCGGCTTAAGGAGACTATCAGAAGAGATCATAAAGAAAAAAGAGAAAATATATGAACAAGATGTGATGTGGAAACAGCAAGATAAGACTGGATAGAATTATGAACTCTGTTTGGACTGATTTGGACTGATTTGGACATTAAAGCAGTAGCAAGATGATGATCAGAATCCCCCTTCGGATCTCGAAATATGGGTCCCCTCAACAACAAAATTTAAAATTTGGCTTTGTAATTCAGAATTTCTGTGATGTGATTTAATTTGATTTGATTGGCCGGTTAATAAAAATTATTTTTTTAAAAAAAGAGCTGATGTTGTTTGATTGCAAAACAGACTTGCTCCAGTACATATGGAGGCTGTTGCGTTTGTTGCAGAGTTTGTATCTCTGTTTCATATCTTATGATTGCTAGTAAGCGGCTTCCATAAGTTGTGGGGTTGTTTCTAAGCAGGGGCAAGTCTTCAGCCCAAGGCCAATGAGTAGGGATGATAATTATCTGTGTTGATGAGATACTGGAGAGATTATAGCTGAGAGCTGAAGGTAACAAGAGAATTTCTATTGCTGTGTTCTGTAGCAAGTGACTCACTGGGAAACTACCCGACTTTACAGAGTGGTTTCCTCACTTTGCTAAACAAATATTGTAGTTTTTAAAAGGATGCCTGATGCAACTGTTTGGGGCAATTGTTTGTCCTTGCCCAAAAGATTGGGAGCAGATGTGACTATACCATAATCTTAGGTAAAGGTAAAGGGACCCCTGACCGTTAAGTCCAGTTGCAGATGACTCTGGGGTTGCGGCGCTCATCTCGCTTTAGTGGCTGAGGGAGCCGCAGTTTGTCCACAGACAGCTTCTGGGTCATGTGGCCAGCATGACTAAGACACTTCTGGCAAACCAGAGCAGCACACGGAAACACCGTTTACCTTCCCGCCAGTGTGGTACCTATTTATCTACTTGCACTTCAAACTGCTAGGTTGGCAGGAGCTGGGACCGAGCAACGGGAGCTCACCCCGTCACGGGGATTTGAACCGCCGACCTTCCGATCGGCAAGCCCTAGGCTCTATGGTTTAGACCACAGCTCTACCCGCGTCCCACCATAATCCTAGCTGTATACAGTTGTGGGGGGGATGCACTCTGGATAGTAGCTGCAGGTAGGTGTGGTTTTCAGTTGCTTTATGGGATATGGTGCAGTTTATATGGATGAAATCACGTTACATGGAGTGGCTCAAATTTAGAGTAATAGGATGTTGTTACTGATAAAAGATCTGGTTGGATTTCTCAAGAGCTCTCCGTCTCACGAGCCTCAACGCTGAAGACGTCATTAAAGTACCACCACTTGAGAAGAGGCATGTAGTGATTGGAGAAAGCAATGTTCAAAGCCAGCCATTGTGTTTCTTCATACCACTGATGCATATCCCATTACAGTAGTACCTTGGGTTGCAGATGCTTCAGGTTACAGACTCCGCCAACCCTGAAATAGCATCCCAGGTTAAGAATTTTGCTTCAGAATGAGAACAGAAAGTGCATGGCAGCGGCACAAGCGGGAGGCCCCATTAGCTAAAGTGGTGCTTCAGGTTAAGAACGGACCTCTGGACCGAATTAAGTACTTAACCCGAGGTACCACTGTACCAGGGACTGTTAGCTGGGCATCATTATACCCATACTAACCGGATCTTTGAGCATCTGAATGTATGTTGTGCAAGTGAGGGATCTGCGTGTGACAATCCTACTGCTCTCTCTTCCATCGCTTGGCCTTCTGGCATCACTTTGTATTAAAAGAACTGCTCAGCCCCTTCTCTTTGTCCTTAGAGTATACTTATCCTCTTTGCTAATCTCACAGAGTAGGGATTGGCTCATGAAAGCTCATACTGCACTGCAATTCTTTAAGGTAACGCCAAACCCTTTGTTGTTTTAATGTCATTGACCCTTCTGTGCCCCCATGTCAGCACCAGAATAGTAGTCCCCGTTTTCCCTTCGCTAAGTTACACTCAGAGACCCTTTCTTCTCAGTTTATTCAGAGAGGATGTGTTTAAGGACAACAACAATTTGGAGGAGTGAACAGTTGGTGCTTATACTTTGGTTCTCTTTGCTTTTCCTTTCCCTGGGTGATGATTACACCAATTCAGCGAGCGGTATGGAAAGAGTTGTGTTTCCTCAAATATTTCAATGGAAGATCTGTGGGATGCATTTTCTTTGGGGCACGTGTCTCTGCTCTCTCCAGTGAAGAAGTAGGAAGTTCTTTTGGGGGCAGGCTGGCTAGATCAGGACAGAACATGTTTCATGGGGTTTTTAGAATCATGGAACTGAACTGGGGTCTTGAGACGTAATATTTCAGCCAGTTATAGATCCAATAGTGCCACAAAAAGCTAAACAACCCTCTCCCCCACAATCTTACTAATTTCTTACATGGCATCCCCTGTGTGCTGGAAAAATATAGAGCTGTATTTTGGGCGTGCATGGGGTAATTTCCATTGCATGAGTAGAATGGCAGCACTGGATACAACCCATATGTTTCTGAAGGTAGATGCTGTAGTGTAGGGAGTCAAAAGGGGCCTACATGTGGCAGAATAGTTGTGCACTTCTAAGGCGACTGTGTTCATACGTGGTACATGTAACTGCCTAGATGGAAGCAGTATCGCTAGGAATTCCACGTGGCATCAGGTGGTTCCTGCCAACTGGGAGTTGTGCAGTTTCAGTGATAGTTGACATTGCGATTTGCTGCTGGAGCCACAACAATAAAGACTGAAAACTTGTCCGCATGTCTTCTAGAAAATACGTTTGGATCTTGGTGGCTCTATGTTGTATCTTGAGATGTGTGAATTTCCTGGTTCAGCTGATCACATCTCGGCTTAGTAAACTCAGTTATGAATGAATCAATCTCTTGCATTCATATGAACACGCAGCCTCTTCTGGCAAGCCACTATTAGACAGCAAGTCCAATATACTATTATTTCCCATTTTAATCAAATTGGGAAAGTATCGTTGCCAGCTTCGTAAGGAGTCAGGGAATTAAAGCAACTTCAAATACTGGCTGAAAATGCTGGCTTGCTCCAGAGCTAGTAATCACAGTTTCTCAGGCTGGATGAAACGGGAAACTCTAGCTGATTAGAAATTTCATGGATCACACAAAGGGGCTTTGTGAACAGGCAAAAGGCTTGGCCATATCTCAGCTTAGTAAGCAGAGATGTGATTGTCCAAAGATTGCCTTTGGGTTCATTTTGGCTTCCTGACTTTAATGATACTGAAAAAGACGCATGTGCATTATTTACATGTCTTAAATACATGTATTGTATTTTTATGTTGTGAACCACTCTGAGATCTAAGGATATAAATTTAATAAATAAAAATTAAAAAGTAACACTTCATGGAGGGCAACTGGTATCTTCTGTAACAGGCATCCCCAAACTCGGCCCTCTAGATGTTTTGGGACTACAATTCCCATCATCCCTGACCACTGGTCCTGTTAGCTAGGGATGATGGGAGTTGTGGTCCCAAAACAGCTGGAGGGCCGAGTTTGGGGGTGCCTGTTTTGTAAGTGGCACAAAAAAATAATCCAGGCAATTGTTCTGGTTTTTACTAATGATGTTTTGTACCTAACTTGCCAAAACTGCACAAGATTGATAAAGTGTCACTAATTTGATTTTGAAGTCCACTGACTTTTAAAAGCCATTTCACGCTAATACACACTGTAAAAATCTCTACATGCAAATTCTGCTAATCCCATTAAGACTTTGAGAATAGTTTAAACTGTTTATATAGAGGTATGAATCAAAAAGATAGGATGGCCAACAGTTTCCAACAGACTGAAACTTACCGTATAGCGTCTCAAGAGTTAACATAAAAATTTATTGCTTGTAGGACATTTAAACTGCAAGTTTCTTAGCGAAGTAAAATTACTTACACCTTCCACTTCCCTTAAAGCTGGTAAGGAGAGCTTGTAATAAAAGGGGGAAAGATAACATTTATATTGCATGTCAGAGTTGAATCTGTTTTATCCAAAAGCTTTAATCTGCAGGTAATGTTGGCCCACAGAACGCTAGTAGGGATTTTGCCAACTCAGCAGTACTCATTTGAAGGCTACTCCACTGACCATCGATCAGTTGACATTTGATTTGTTGTGTTAATAGGAAACTGCTACTAGATATATTTCTAATAGCTAATTTGCACTGTGGATTGTGACATACACAGATGATGCAGGAAACACCAACAGAAATAAATGATCTAAAATTGTGAGCAGAGGACTCAACCAGGTCTTAATCTGACCCAGAATTCCCCCTCTCCTTTGTTAATAAGCTGCTTTCGACTCATATAAGTATGAAACCTGAGCAAATGACTCATGTTTTATGAACTGCAGAAGTCTTTGCAGAGCAGTTCTTGGCGTTTGGGGGGGACAGGACAGAACCCTTTGAGAACAGACCCCACCCCCTTAACTTTCTCCATAACAGATTTTCAAAAATGTATTTGACCTATCCTTCCCAGATTTGCCAACAACAGCTATTAGCCTGGAAAGCTACATGGAACTTAAAACCTGACCTGGTTAGGAAATAGTTATGCTATTCAGGTTTAATTATATCCATCATTCCTGGCCACTGTCCTTATTTCTTGCAGGCAGCCAACAGAATTGTTCCTACCGTCAGCTCCTCAATGGCTTGCCAGTTTGAATCTTTACCTCTCCCAAAGCGGCAAACTGAACATTGCCTTGTGCCAGAATCACCGATTGCAGCCCACAATGGCAATGCAAAGCATCACAAAGGTTTTGATGTCTGCATGGCTCTCTATGCAAGACAGCAGGGTATTCCATTCAACGGCAGGGTGTGCTTTGCAGATGTGGGTGCAGAATCCTTCAATGCTCAAATGAACCGGGCGACAGGGCAGGAAGAGAGAACACTGCCCACATTCCACATCTGGGCGCATTTTACAAATAATAATCATCATTGTGTGCTTGATATATCAAATAATACCCAAATAAGACAACCTTCGTGAGGTTAATTTAAGCAGAAAAGAAAGACACCCAAGTTGGAAAATGTTCCATTCTTTTAATTTAAATTATCATTTATACAGACCGATTTATACTAGAAAAAATAGACATTTGTTTCATAGATTTTACAACCCAAACTGTGTAGCACGGATGCTTTACGACTGCTACATAGCTACGATTTTCAGAATCTTGTACCATGTTCAAAACGGTGTCAGACAGAAACTGACATCCCAAGAGGCAGGGCTTGTCTATCTTCTGAGAATTTACAATGTTAAAGTGCACCGAAGAAAAAATTACAGCTGCTGAAGGCCGCTGGCCATTTTATAACCATGCAACTCCCCAATAGTGTAAACTATTCTGCTACTGAAAAACCTGGAAAGCAATTTGCCCATTGAGTGTACAAAGCATTTCAAGTAATTCTGCAAAGTCCACATAGAAAATGCCAGACGCACTCTCTGAGTTTGCAAAACAAAACTGTTAAAATAATACCTGCTTCTGAGCTGGGGAAATGTTCACCAAGTTTATTGAAATACAGCAAAAACGAGCAGTCAGATAGGTTAAGCTAGTACAAATAAAACCGGGAGACTTGAGATGGTCAGATAAATAGCAATTCAAAATTTAGCAGCTTTGTTGCAGCAAAAAGGAATGATCAGAGCCCCTCTGTAGTGAATGAAGATATAACAGCAGCACGGCCCAGTAGGAACCACACCTCTCAAGTGTATGGCCAACTTAAACCCTGGATTTCAGAGGTCCTTCTCTACTGCAGGCAAGGACGTATTTTCTTAAAGAAAACTACACATACCAAACACCAACTGGCCTTGAGTGCAGCCTTTCCCCATCCCATGCTGGTAGAGGATTCTGGGAGTTGTAGTCCAAAAGTATTGGAGTGTATCAGGCTATGTTAGTGTTGAGTGGGGAAAAGCTAGGTACCCTCTTGGCATCATGCCATGCCTATAATGCAATGTCATTTTGTCACCTTTATGGCACTACATACAGTTGTAGGCAGATGGAAAGATTCTAGCCAACTTGAAAGTCTCAGAACACATGCAATGTCACCTTCTCTTAAGCAAAAGATCCTCACAGCTGCCATAAATTTTCCCCACAAGTGCACATGAGACAAAAATGTATTGTCTAGTTCTTGAGCAGAACTGGATGCTCCCACACTAACTGAAAATAGTTTAATTGTATTTTTCTCTACATTTGAAATTTAGGTGCACCTTGAAGCAGCAATAGAAAGTCCATCCGTCCCCCCATCGTATGTGGGCCAGTAGGCTATTATAGTCTTGGATTAATGCTCAAGCACAGAACAAAGCATCCGTTAGGCTGACCAGTTTTAAAAGGATTTGAGCATGTTTAACTATGCCCTGGAATGCAACCTTTGACATTTGTCAAAAACAGGGCATAGGTTAATGCTGATATAAAGTTATTATTCAACCCGTTAAATCTTATCAATACCTAGGGAGCAAAACGATAATGATCACGTTAAAAATGGTACAGAAAAATTGGAGGATGAATCCTGAAGACACTCAAGACAGTCTGGCTTCCGGTGACGATTGGAAAAATTAGGGCATTTCAAGTCAAGATGTTCCGTTAGTGTTTTTAAAAGAGAAACACACATGGAAGGATTGTGTGAGAATGTCAAATGTCTTTGTGGGGTGGGGACATTGGTCAAGTTATGACCAGTTCTGATTCCTACCTTCTAGTGATTATGGGTAGCCCTCTTCAAGCCAAGTGGGTGGTTAGCCTCACAATACGTGCAAGAAAAGTATTAAAATTGGAATCCATCCAAAGCTGTTTTGTTTTTGGACCAGAAACACAGCTGATGAAGTAGATGCAACAAAGCTACCTTAGCCCAAATTCTAGTCCAGTTTCACAAGATAAGGGTAACATTTGAGACCAGTGACAATATTTGCGAGCAAGTCTTGCTTGAGGCAAATTTCAAGGACTTCCTCAGGTTCGTCTTTTAAGAACAGAAATATATTTGGGAATCTAAATGTTTACCATTTCCCAAATGAAACAGAATATGGAGGTAGTGGAATTGTCTCTGAATTTCTGTGGGGCTCGTTTCACAATGTGCTACTATGTTCCGTACTGGGCCTTTTCAGACCACGCTGCAACCTTAGGAAGTCCCTCTGAATTCTATTTAACAGATGACAGACGCATGCATCTCTGAACAATATTCCAGGAGGAATATATGAAACATATTCTATGAGGTAAAAACCATTCATCATTATACCCAAGACCCTACACATAGCTCAGTGATGCAATTATTAACGTTATTAATACTATTAGTCCTTTCTTAGTATCTATCTCAATGTTGTAATGCCAAAAGGGGCGGATTTTGCAATGCTACTCTGAAGACTGTTAAAAGGAAATGAAGCAACAAAAAGAAATACAGAAAAACCATTTAAGATGACGGAAGGAGTAACTGGAATAATTACACCAGGTTAACTATGTTTGGTTTTTTTTAAAAAAAATATGTTTGTGATAGTAGGAGACTCCTGGCTAGAAAGAGGATTCAAGTATTCATACTTAAGTATTTTCCTCCAACAGATGCCGAAACCTTCATTTTAACCCTAACATTCCTGACACAAAGAGTTACAGGAAATATGGACATCACTTCACTGTATTAATAACAATTAGTCACAAAACAAACAGTAAAAACTTGTAAACATTGAATGCAAAATTATTTCCCCATTGCTGACCACCAGAATTGCACACTAAGCAAGTTAATTAACACTTTTTAATGTACAGGCCCAGTTTTAATTTTTAGCAGTTGTTCTTTTGTTTAAGAAAAAGCTAATAATTGAGAGTTCTCTAACGGAGAACTCCAATGGAGACAGGAAAGGGAGAAATCTATACAAAAATTGTGGATTTCCTCTCTTTAACTGTGATCTAGCTTTTACACTGAAGAATACCAAGAAAGACATTGGGGGAAGTTGGGACAGTTGTTTAAGAGAAATAAAATTCCAGAGCACATGACACATGTGCCCATCTCTTCAGCTGGATAGCAAGCCGTTCCTCTAGTGAAGACCAACAATTAAATGACCAGGCCAAGCGCTCTTTCTACCTGCTTCTCAGTCAAAATGTGCAGCCACAACCATTTGTGTGATTTTTTGGGACAGTAGTCCTGCAGAAGATGATACTCTGGCCATCTGGCAGGCACTAGTACTTTCACTAGTATTGTACTTTCAGAAGTGGCTTGTACTCCTTCCAAAATAAGTTCTCAGCTTGGCAAGGCTCTCTTTGATAAAGGATTCAGAAACAGCCTCAGCATCACTAACTTACACCTGCCTTTAATCGTTATCAGAAGCAGCGGTCAGCCAACATTAATCAACTGCACAGGAGTGATTCGCTTTCCAGCTTCTACATTTAGCAGAATTCACAGACAATACTTTAATCAAACTGCACTATTTTGGGTTCCAGATGGAGGGCTTGAACGCTCAGCTGTGGGGACGCTGCCTGCCTGCAGAAAGCCAGCTTCGCAGGAAAAAAGATTCAGCATAACGCTTCTCATGCTATTTCCCAACATGCAGGGAGATTCTCCCCTGCTTCCTGCCCATGCATCCTGAAGCATAGTCCAGAATAAAGGTGCATTCCTTAGCACTGAATAATGTTAGCCTTTACCTTGCATTCCAGCTGCCGACACTAGCAAGACTCATTAGGGTCTATTCTTTTCAAGTGCAATCACGTCATTTAATTTTACGCCTTGCAAACACGGGTTTTTAAAAGACACGATTGCCATTAATTGAACGAATCCCAGTTAGGATATAGCATTAGTCCCTTGGTTAAAGTCGAAAGCATTTTAGTGTTTGCATTCTCACACTGAGAATCTAATGCTACAACGGAAGCAATGAGAATTTTTCTTCGTTTGTTCTTTAGAGTGTGATTGTTGGGGGACAGCAAGGAAAAGAACCCAAGTATTTCTCAATATGTACAACCACAATTATTGTTTTTTAACACCATTAACCACAATCTTAACTTTGTGCAAAAGCGCACATACATTTGGATATGTTCACAGAGTAAACCATAGAAACACACTGGCCCTGATGGCTCCCTGTTGCGTACAGACAGACCCAGTATTTAATTAATTGGAGACGAAGCCGGCTCTTCAATAAGCAACGTTCTCGTGACTCTTACCGTGCGACCACAGGCCAGGAAGGAGGCTCCGAGAGCTATTAGGCACAGCCAAGTCTGGAGGAGAGAAGCAGAATCCCAAATCAACTGTAGGTTTACTTAAAAAGACAGTCCCACCACAAAGTATTTTAGCCACTACAAAGAAAACAGTGCTCTGTTCCCATGTGATCATAGGTCTCAGGACTATTAATTTCACCGGGAGAGTAGGCCCATTGAAATAAATGGACCTGAATTATATCTATTAATTTGAAATGGTCTGCTCCGAGTAGGACCAGTCTTGGACATACCCCAGAGTGGGTCATTTCATTTATTGAATTTATATACCGCCCTATACCCGGAAAGGGACATGGGTGGCACTGTGGGTTAAGCCACAGAGCCTAGGACTTGCCGATCAGAAGGTCGGCGGTTTGAATCCCTGTGAAGGGGTGAGCTCCCGTTGCTTGGTCCCTGCTCCTGCCAACCTAGCAGTTCGAAAGCACGTCAAAGTGCAAGTAGATAAATAGGTACCGCTCCAACAGGAAGGTAAACGGCGTTTCAGTGCGCTACTCTGGTTCGCCAGAAGTGGCTTAGTCATGCTGGCCACATGACCAGGAAGCTGTACACCGGCTCCCTTGGCCAATAAAGCGAGATGAACCCCAGAGTCGTCTGCGACAGGACCTAACGGTCAGGGGTCCCTTTACCTTTTTAATTTGGACTTTTAGCCAGCATTCTTACAGAGCTGTGTTTATCACTGCTCTTTTAAAAAGTGATATTAAAAGGAGATAAAAGAGAATGTAGACACTGTACAAGCTAAATGTTAAGAGTGTTCTGCTATTCCAATGCGACCTCCTGCACCCCTGAAAATCTGCTCCAGGGGGTCTCTCTGGAAGATTTGAAATGTGTGCTGGGAGGCGGGCAAGGGGGAGGAGGAGGGAAAGTCCCACCGCACCAGTGGAAGTCTGCTTACATAACATTAGATTCAACCTTTCCTTGGCTACACAAAGGTTCTTCATGAATTTTAAATGCAGTCAACTTTGTTTGAGGGTGCAAGGGCTGAAACAATCAAAGACGGTTCTGAGCCAAGCCTAATATTCCTTTGCTGCCTCAAGAAAAATGTGAGATAAAATAAAGCGAGATGAGCGCCGCAACCCCAGAGTCGGCCACGACTGGACCCAATGGTCAGGGGTCCCTTTACCTTTATCTATACCCGGAGGTCTCAGGATGGTTCACAAACAAAAATCACAATATATAAAATAAAATAAAAACAATAATCCAACACGCCCCCCCCCCACGTGTCACATTTTAAAGGGTATAGGATGTTGATTAGGTCAGTCAAAGGCCTGGTTAAAGAGGAACGTTTTTGCCTGGCGCTGAAAGGTGTATTATGAAGGCGCCAGGCGAACTTCCCTGGGGAGAGGCTTCCACAGACAGGGAGCCACTGCAGAGAAGGCCCCGTTCTCATGTTGCCACCCTCCGGACCTCTTGAGGAGGCGGTACACGAAGGAAGGCCTCAGAAGATGATCTCAGGGTCCGGCCTAACTTAGTCACTACTCTAAGTAAAATTTACCGTATTTTTCGCTCCATAGGACGCACTTTTTCCCCTCCAAAAATGAAGGGGAAATGTGTGTGCGTCCTATGGAGCGAATGCAGAGGGGAGGCAGGCAGGCAGGAAAAGCCCTCAAAAGCCGCACACAAGCTCCGCGCAGCTCTTGCGGGCTTTTCCTCAGGAGGGACAAGGAACTGACGCGGCCAGTCATTCCCTTCTCCCTCCTCGTAGAAAGGCCCACAGGAGCCGCATGCTCCTTAAAGGGTGCACAGCTCCTGTGGGCTTTTGTGGGAGGTGGGGGTGTTGCCATAGCCCCGCGACCCTCTCCCGGCTGGAGAGGTGGCGCGCGGCTATGGCAGCCCTTTCCGCTGCTCCCCGACCTGCTCTTTGGGGCTGGCAGTGGGCTTCCCCCCGCCAGCCCCAAAAAGCAGGTCGAAAGGAACCTGAAGTCTGGAGAGCAAGAGGGGTCGGTGCGCACTGACCCCTCTCGCACTCCAGGCTTCCAAGGTAGCCGCCTGAACGCACCTTGAACGGCACCTTGTTTTAGAGGGGGGAAACAAGGGGGGAGAATTCTCCCCCTCTCTGTGCAGCGCCTCCCTCTCTGTGCAGCGCCTCCCCCCTCTAAAACAAGGTGCGTCCTATGGCCGGGTGCGTCCTATAGAGCAAAAAGTGCGGTAGTTGAAAACCACCTAGGGTCACACCCCTGCCCCAACTTCCCAATGCCTCAGCAAAACAGCAGCCCTCTACCAGGTTTCAAAACGTGAAGGGGGCTGTGCAATTCCACCCTAAGAAAAAACATTGTGAGGGGAGCCAAGAGAAAAATGTGTCACACAACAGTTGCTGCCATTGCATGCCAAGAGGCAGATCTGGTTCACCCGACTAAAGAAATCTTAGCTGAGCGATTCTAGGAGTTTTAATCCAATTAAATGTGCATCACTGCAAGTCAGAAGAATACTTCAGAAGAACAACAACAAACAATTCCTTTTAACATGATGCACACATGCGCCAGGGCCAGCAGCTCCTTAGACGAGGTCATGCCCTCTCTTATAAGCTAGAAGAAATGCTTTTGCTAAAGTGGTGCCTATGTTCAGAGCCACTAAGTGGGAGTTATGGCTGAACTAGGCTCAGAAAGCAACGACTGTAAGCTTCCATATATATTTTTTTGTTTTAAGTCTCTAGCCCCTTTAAAGTGAAAGTTATGAAGCAAAATGTGCAGGCAATATGCTATGGAGAAATTCAGAGTTTCACTCTGGAGAAGGCTTTCAAAACATAGCTTCAAAATGACATAAAGGGCAGATTTATGTTGTTTAAAAGGGGCCAAATTCCCCCTGCCATCTGGTACGTGAGAAGAGATTGTGTAGGACGACATTCAAAAGGTATGGGTATGCATCCACCCTTGCTTTTAATATGTAAAATAAGAGTGAAGTCAGGTTGCTCTCAGTCAGCCCATAACATTTGCAAAAGGACACAAGAGAAAAGTAGACCATCCCTGAGCCCAAGTATTTTAGGCTGTTGACTCAGGGGGAAACTGAGTAGGAAAAGGTGCAAGTGCAAGGAGAAATTGTATTTACAAGGATAGTAGTAGTAGTAATAATACCCCACCCATCTGGCTGGGTTTCCCCAGCTAATCTGGGCAGCTCCCAACAGAATAACAAAACATCAAACATTAAAAACTTCCCTAAACAGAACTGCCTTCAGATGTTTCCTGCTTGGCAGGGGGTTGGACTCGATGGCCCTTGTGGTCTCTTCCAACTCTATGATTCTATGATTCTATGTCTTCTAAAAGTCAGATACAGTGGTAACTCGGGTTACATACGCTTCAGGTTACATACTCCGTTAACCCAGAAATAGTGCTTCGGGTTAAGAACTTTGCTTCAGGATAAGAACAGAAATCGGGCTCCGGCAGCAGGAGGCCCCATTAGCTAAAGTGGTGCTTCAGGTTAAGAACAGTTTCAGGTTAAGAACGGACCTCCGGAACGAATTAAGTACTTAACCCGAGGTACCACTGTAGTTGTTTATTTCCTTGACATCTGATGGGAGGGCGTTCCACAGGGTGGGCGCCACCACCGAGAAGTCCCTCTGCCTGGTTCCTTGCAACTTCACTTCTCGCAATGAGGGAACCGCCAGAAGGCCCTCAGACTGGACCTCAGTGTCCGGGCTGAACGATGGGGGTGGAGACGCTTCTTCAGGTATACTGGGCCGTGGCCATTTAGGGCTTTAAAGGTCAGCACCAAGACTTTGAATTGTGCATTTTCTAGGGATGCAGCGAAACCTGTGCACAGACACACACTTGGTGCATGCCAGGATTACCATCAAGGAGGGTCAGGCTAGACTGCAAGGCGATTTTAATGCCTCAGGATCCATTCACATATAAGGGAGAAAGTTAAAGTGTAGATTCTGAAATACCATGTTGGGAGCTAAACCAGCTCCTTGTCACCCGTGACCCCAGTGTCTGAGGCAGGAGACGAATCTCTTCCCTCCTTGCTAAACTGCAAACAGTGTCAATCTTTTCTATAAACCTTGTGGGAGCCATTTAGAACTGGGTTTAGTGCTATCTGGGTTTAGTGCTAGCTGACAGAATATGCCGAATTAAGATGGTTTATCAGAAAAAATAAAGAATAAATCAAAACAGGAATTTGTTTCAAAATGGAAGGTTTTCAAAGAATATCTGAAAAATAAATATAGTAGTTTAAATTCTGTTGCAGCATTTGGGGAACTTCAGTAATAGTTGCAAGGTAGATATAAGAAATTAGATTTATTAAGAATAGGTTTAATTATTATAAAAGTGTGTATTGGCAATAAGTAATATGAATTTGAAATATGGAATAGATGGGAGGTTTTGGGTCTTTAGTGTTAAGATCAATAGATGTTTTATTGTTTGCTAAGAAAATTGCGTGTATGGTTATTCTTGTGTGTAACTTGGTATTTGTGTTTTTTTTATTTTTCTTGTATCAATAAAAAACTTTATTTTTAAAAAAAGGAACTGGGTTTAGTGCTATCTGCATAGCCCCCCCCTTCATTTGCATAGTCACATCCTGGGATTCAATGATGGGAGCTGGGTTTTTAAAGAGAGACATTTGAGAGGGGACACACACACAAGGTTGTTGTTTTGTTCTGGGAAGAACAACCGTTTTTGAAAATACACCCGCTGTTTTCGAAGTAAGTCAGTGAGAACGCTATCATGTAGCCTGAGGTACAAACTTCTAATTTACTGGGCAATCCATCTCATTTTCCCTAGATAAGGTTATTTTTAAGTGGGAAATGATGCAGATACAGAAACTGCTATGTGCTGGGATGGCGGAGGGAAGAACTCTGCATTAAGACACCTACACAGTGAGGGGGGAAAGTACTGTACTTTTAGCTCTATAAGACGCACCAGACCACAAGACGCACCTCATTTTTGGAGGAGGAAAACAAGAAAAATAATAATCTGAATCTCAGAAGCCAGAACAGCAAGAGGGGTCACTGCGCAGTGAAAGCAGCAATCCCTCTTGCTGTTCTGGCTTCTGGGATAGCTGCGCAGCCTGCATTCGCTCCATAAGACGCACACACATTTCCCCTTACTTTTTAGGAGGGAAAAAGTGAGTCTTATAGAGCAAAAAATACAGTATTTGATCCCCTGCTAAATTTGCCCGTTTGCCCTCTGACATCTGGCAGTTTCCCAGTGTGCTGGAATAGTATTGCCTGGCAAACACCATAGATTTCCAAAAAAACATCTCTGGACCAGGTGGGGGAAGAAAGTCATGCTTCCTAGTAAGATGCTGTTGTTGTTTTCCTTTTTGAAGACTTACAACAACAACAACAACAACAACAACAACAACAACAACGCAAACCCACTATTAACTTACCAAATATGCCACGAAGGCTAGGTAGACAATGCTGAGAAGTGAAGCAATCACATAATAGAGGGTTTGTCCCAGGCCAGTTACATACGACACCACAAAGTACATGTTGATGGCGCAGATGATAAGAATGAGAATTCCCCCAGCGATCTTCCAGGCCCTAAAAGTCAAATTAAGAAACAATTATTATAGCGGGAGGAGATGAATTGGGAATGATTTGCAGCTATGCGGAATGGTTGAGAAGTGCAACAGAGTAGGCTTAATACTCAACCCCTCCCCCACCCCAAAAACGGTTCCCAAAAATAAAGTCATGTGACCACATTTACAGAAACCACCTAATACCCTAGAAGCCTACAGGATGGGACTCTGCAGTGAGGGGCAGGAGAAACTGATGTGGAAGAGCAACCCAAGTGTGTTCCTGTGTATTGTAAATACATACAGGGTGAGTCTTTTAAAAAGGGCCCCGTGGAACATGTGTACCGTGTGTGTGTGTGTGTGTGTGTGTGTGTGTAAATATATATATGTTGTTATTGTTGTTTAGTCGTGTCCGCCTCTTCGTGACCCCATGGACCAGAGCACACCAGGCACTCCTGTCTTCCACTGCCTCCCGCAGTTTGATCAAACTCATGTTTGTAGCTTCGAGAACACTGTCCAACCATCTCGTCCTCTGTCGTCCCCTTCTCCTTGTGCCCTCCATCTTTCCCAACATCAGGGTCTTTTCCAGGGAGTCTTCTCTTCTCATGAGGTGGGTCAAAGTTATTGGAGCCTCAGCTTCAGGATCTGTCCTTCCAGTGAGCACTCAGGGCTCATTTCCTTCAGAATGGATAGGTTTGACCTTCTTGCAGTCCATGGGACTCTCAAGAGTCTCCTCCAGCACCATAATTCAAAAGCATCAATTCTTCAGCCATCAGTCTTCTTTATGGTCCAGCTCTCACTTCCATACATCACTACTGGGGAAACCATGGCTTTAACTATACAGACCTTTGTTGGCAAGGTGATGTCTCTGCTTTTTAAGATGCTGTCTAGGTTTGTCATTGCTTTTCTCCCAAGAAGCAGGCGTCTTTTAATTTCGTGACTGCTGTCACCATCTGCAGTGATGAGGTATATATGTATATGTATATGTGTGTGTGTGTGTGTGTGTGTGTATAAAAGTATGTGTACACACACACACACACACACACACACACACACAAAAGTGGTATTCTACTAAGTTTTACGGCAGTGTAAAAGGTTCGGCAGCTGGCGAGTCACTGCATGTATTGCTTTACAAGTATTTATGGCGATGTGCTGGAAGTTGATTTTTTTTGTTACCTGTGGCAGCAGTGGTTGCACACAGCAGCCTGGTGAAACACAGAGAAAGATGTTGCCGAGGAGTACAGCAAACTAAAATGGACACGTGGTCCTGGCATCCCACAGAAAAGCTGCAAAGCTACGGGTTCCACCGGTCGTACTGACTATAAAACACACTCCACACATTGGAGGGAGGGCCCCTGTCCTTTTTTTTATTTACAGGATGGGGAGAGAAATACTGTGTGCATGCATGCACACGCACATAGTCCCATGCTCATGTGAAGAGTGTCACTTCATAGTAATAAAGTGAAGCCTCAACTTGCTGCGGAATTACCGTATTTTTCGCTCTATAACACGCACCTGACCATAACACGCACAACGTTTTTAGAGGAGGAAAACAAGGAAAAAAACATTCTGAATGAAACAGTGGATGTATCATTTTTGTGCTTCATGCTGTGGCCACAGACATGTGATCTGATGGTGAATTTGGGGTGACCCAATGCAAAAATCCTGAGAATTCCTGTGGATCCATGCTTTGTAACCACGTTTTTGCACCATTGCAGCCCCAGGCAACAGTGGGTGCGTGATTTTTTTTGGTGCAGGCTGTAGCCATGGACATGCTATGTGATCTGATGGTGAATTTGGGGTGACCCAATGGAAAGATCCTGAGGATCCATATGGATCTATGCTTTGTAACCACATTTTAAGTGGGGAGCGAAGGAAAAACAAAGAAGGGACATGAGAGGGGTGTGCAGAGAAGCAGCTGGCTAAGAATGCAGGAGAGGGATTTAAGGGGAGGGAGGAAAGAAAGGCAAAAGTTTCTCCCCACCCAAGCCAGCCATCTCTCTCTCTCTCTCTCTCTCCCTCTCTCTCTCTCCCTCCCTCCCTCCCCCTCTCCCTCTCCCCCAGCAGCACCGGAGCACAGAGAGGGATTAGAAGGAACGACACTCTGCTTTCCCCTCTGCTTGCCTGGAGGGGAGGGGCTTTCCCTGCTCTTTGTTCCGTTTCAGCAAACACAGCAACGAAACAGAGGTGGGTGGGCAGTAAGACCCTGAGGCAGAATGCAGGAAAGCAGCCGCTTCCTCTTTTCAGGTTTCCCTTCTCCGTGAAGCGCGATTTGATTTTTGCCTGATTTTTCGGCTCCAGGGACCACACATTCGCTCAATAACACGCACAGACATTTCCCCTTCCTTTTTAGGAGAAAAAATCTGCGTGTTATGGAGGGGGAAATACGGTACATACAGGTGCTGAGATTTAAAGTGGCTTGCTCAAGTGACAATAGTTCCCAGATACAGCGGCCCCTTGGTTTAAGAACAGCTTAGTTTTTGAACAGCTTGGATTAAGAACCCTGGTTTGTGAACTTTGCCTTGGAAGCAGAAAATGTTCCACTTCCTGTTGTGTGTGTTCCATTTGTAAATTGAGTCCCCCGCTGCTATGGGAAAGCACGCTTTGGTTTAAGAACGGACTTCTGGAACGGATTAAATTCGTAAACCAAGGTACCACTGTACAGTCATACCTCGGGTTACAGATGCTTCAGGTTGCAGATGTGCCGAAACCTGCAAGTACCGGAATGGGTTACTTCAGTGTTTCGGCAGTCACACATGCACAGAAGCGCTAAATCACGCTTTGCGCATGCACAGAAGCACCAAATTGCAACCCGCGCGTGCGCAAACATTATGCATCTCAGTTTTTACCCTTCTCAGGTCCCTCAAGGATGTGCTACGCATGGAATCCTTCATACTTACAGGCCATTGGCGAAGTCATTCATCACAGGGCGCAAACTGGTGAATGTGAGTACTGGAATTAATGCAAAAGGAAGCTGGAAAGGAAGAAAAAAAGGGGAGGGGGAGATATTGCTCAAGAAGGTATCCTAAACTTGGGCTTCCAGCTCTGGATTTCCTCCTAGCTGGCCTTACAAAACTCACCCTCAAGTCTATGATATTTCCCCGGAGGGTGATGGCTTGTCCCCTTTAGCATACGAAATAACCTGCATTGCACAGCTCTTACTTGTTTCCACGTAGAAAACAAATGGGCCCTAGACTGCTAAACCCACTCAGTATGTGCCGAGTTTCCTTTCATTGGACTGCTAGGTTTTATTATTTCGAATCCCTGCTTTTGAAAACCAGTGCGTCGAACCTGAATTCCGTCCTCCCTCCCAAACCTTTCCGAGGGCAAATTTCGCTGCGGCCAGTAAATGTGCCCCCTGCGACTATTCTTCAGGACTCTCACCTGCAGGCTCATAAGAACGTTGAGGAAGTCATTCATGCCAGTCAGGCTTTCCACATCTTGGAAAATGGCAACCAGGAGGGTGGGCGTGATGGCGATGGAGCGAGTCAAAACCACTCGAGCAAAGCGCGACCACTTCAGATTGAGGAACCCCTGAAACAAGCAAAGGGGAGGCAAATGACCCGAATAGCCAGCAGAGCTCAAATGTCATCAAACAACAGTTTGTAGGGTGGGATATGGGTACAAGGAAGACATTCTCAGGTTAACGGGCTAGTTTTCAGCTTAATGCTCAGAACCTTCACGAAGATACGCTCGCAACCTTCCAGTATTCTCTCACTTGATCATCGTTTACCTTTGTGTGTCTTTCATTTTCATAAACATCACTCCATGGTGATTTTTTTAAATAAAAAAAATTATTTTTATTTATATAATCATAGATGGAAAACCACGGGACGTGGGTGGCACTGTGGCTTGCCAATCAGAAGGTTGGCGGTTCGAATCCCCGCGACGGGGTGAGCTCCCGTTGCTCGGTCCCAGCTCCTGCCCACCAAATACTACCTATACAGTAGACTCCTATGCATGGGTGGAGCTGTGGGTTAAATCACAGAGCCTAGGGCTTGCCGATCAGAAGGTTGGCAGTTCGAATCCCTGCGACGGGTGAGCTCCCGTTGCTCGGTCCTTGCTCCTGCCCACCTAGCAGTTCGAAAGCACGTCAAAGTGCAAGCAGATAAATAGGTACCACTCCGGCGGGAAGGTAAACGGCGTTTCCATGTGCTGCTCTGGTTCGCCAGAAGCGGCTTAGTCATGCTAGCCACATGACCCAAAAGTTGTACACCGGCTCCCTTGGCCAATAAAGCGAGATGAGCTCCGCAACCCCAGAGTCGTCCACGACTGGACCTAATTGTCAGAGGTCCCTTTACCTTTAACCTTTAAATGGAAAGCCATGCGAAGTCTGATTTTTTAAAAAAAAGTTATTAAAAAATGTCATTGACAAGTTTTGTTGTTTGTTTTCTTAGTCCCAGAATCTGCTCTGAAGATGCTACCCAGCAGCCTAAGTTATTGCACGCTGCTTCTCTTTTGCAAGTTTGAGCTTTCATGCAGAATTGCTTGCATACACCAGAAAGCAAAACACCCACAGGTAACTGAACTGTTTAGACCAGGTTGCGATATCTCCATCCTCTCATCCTCACTCAAGTAAGGAAAAAGGATCCTGGCTGACAAACATAAGCCAATGTGACGGAAGAGAGATGAAATACCTCCATGACAAATTGTCCAGAGTATGTTCCCGTCATTGTCGAACTCTGACCTGCAGCGAGAATCCCGATAGCCCAAATGTAGAGAGCAACCGGGCCAAAAGAACAACCGAGAACGACACCCTAGAATACAGAAGGATTCTTGTCAATGATGTGTAAAAGTAAAATTCTGAGGGGGAAGGCCAATAAAGACTTACAATTTAGAGCTGCCAAGGCAGCGATCTAATGCAAGGGGGCCATTTTATTAAAACTGCTATTTAGATGAGGTTGACCAATTTACTCTGGGAAGGGCGGGGTATAAATAAAACATTATTATTATTATTATTCAAACAGAACATGAACTTGAAGGTCAGGGCTACTGCACACACACATTCATTTTCATAAATATGCCAGTGCCAAATGACAGTTACATTGTCAACTTTCCATTTCCCCAAGAGCAATGAGCTTGCACTGTTCCTTTGGATGGGAGCAGAAATAAAAAAACCTCCCCAAGGTTGCTTGCAGAACACTAGACCCAATCGCCTTCTAAATCCAGCCCGCAGACAGTCCGGGAATCAGTGTGTTTTTCCATGAATAGAATGTGTCCTTTTATTTAAAATGCATCTCTGGGTTATTTGTGGGGCATAGGAATTCATTCATTCTTTCCCCTCCAAAATATAGTGCGGCCCCCCACAAGGTCTGAGGGACAGTGGACCGGCCCCTTGCTTTAAAAGTTTGCTGGCCCCTGCACTAGAGCAATGAAGGGGGGACCCAAACTTGTCTAATATTTGCATCTCCTCTCTTGTCCTTCCCTGCTAAGTCCAGAGAAAAAACAACGGCTGAAACATTGAAATCAAAACTTTTGCAGGGTGTTTTTATATATACCGTATTTTTCGCCCTATAGGACGCACCGGCCCATAGGACGCACCTATTTTTTGAGGGGGGAAATCAAAGGAAAAAATTTGATTTCCCCCCAGGTTTGCGCAGCCATCCCCAAGCTAGAAGAGGGAGACGGAGCACTTCGTCTCCCTCTTCTGCCTTCAGGGACAGCGCTGCCCAGCAGAGGCTTTGCGCAACCATCCCAAGCTAGAAGAGGGAGATGGAGTGCTCCGTCTCCCTCTTCTGCCTTCAGGGACAGCTTGGCCCGCTATCCCCCGAGCTTGTGGGGCTGGCGGGGGGAGAAGCAGGCTTGCTTCTCCCCCCGCCAACCTCCAAATCAGGTCAGGGAATAGCGGGATGGCGGCGCTCCGCCATCCCCCTATCCCGCGAGCTTGTGGGGCTGGGGGGGGGGGAGAAGCAGGCTTGCTTCTCTCCCCCCCCCCAGCCTCCAGTTCAGGTCGGGGAATAGCGGGATGGCGGCTCTGCACCTCCCCGCTGTCCCCAGCTTTTGGGTGCAGGCTGCTGCCCACAAGCCTTGTGAGCCCGCGGGAACTCCCGCCGGGCTTGCAAGACTTGGGATAGCTTCCTGAAGCCTGGAGAGCGAGAGGGGTCGGTGCGCACGGACCCCTCTCGCTCTCCAGGCTTCAGCGAAACCTGCATTCGCCCCATAGGACGCACCCAGATTTCCCCTTCATTTTTGGAGGGGAAAAAGTGCGTCTTATAGGGCGAAAAATACAGTATATACTCCACCAGGTTCCCCAAGATCTTTGACAACTCCTCTTTAACTTTCTTCTGGAAGCTTGTTGAACCTTCCTTTTTAAGGCAAATTTGTTCACTGTCCTCAAAACAGAACATTTTGCAACTTTGCATATTAGTGTTTTTCAGAGGTAGGTTATGATGGTTTTTAATTTGGACCATGATGGTTTTTAATTTGACGCGGGTGGCACTGTGGTGGCTTGCTGATCAGAATGTCGGCGGTTCGAATCCCCACGACGAGGTGAGCTCCTGTTGCTCGGTCCCTGCTCCTGCCAACCTAGCAGTTCAAAAGCACGTCAAAGTGCAAGTACATAAATAGGTACCACTCCGGCGGGAAGGTAAACGGCGTTTCTGTGCGCTGCTCTGGTTTCGCCAGAAGCGGCTTAGTCATGCTGGCCACATGACCCGGAAGCTGTACGCCGGCTCCCTCAGCCAGTAAAGTGAGATGAGCGCCGCAACCCCAGAGTCGTCTGCGACTGGACCTAACGGTCAGGGATCCCTTTACCTTTTTAATTTGGACTTTTAGCCAGCATTCTTACAGAGCTGTGTTTATCACTGCTCTTTTAAAAAGTGATATTAAAAGGAGATAAAAGAGAAGGTAGACACTGTACAAGCTAAATGTTAAGAGTGTTCTGCTATTCCAAGGGGACCTCCTGCACCCCTGAAAATATGCTCCAGGGGGTCTCTCTGGAAGATTTGAAATGTGTGCCGGGAGGCGGGCAAGGGGGAGGAGGAGGGAAAGTCCCACCACACCAGTGGAAGTCTGCTTGCATAACATTAGATTCAACCTTTCCTTGGCTACACAAAGGTTCTTCATGAATTTTAAATGCAGTCAACTTTGTTTGAGGGTGCAAGGGCTAAAACAATCAAAGACGGTTCTGAGCCAAGCCTAATATTCCTTTGCTGCCTCAAGAAAAATGCATATTGCCGTTCAAAGGCCTACTCACCCCTTTATAGATATCGACATCCAGGGTTCCATTTGATTGAAACAACGAAGGTGGAGCAAAGGTTTTATTTGCACACATTTCTTGCTGCAAAGACAAATTTTGACATGTTTCAAAAACTACGTTTTCACAAGGTCGATCCAAGTATGAGGAAAGGAACATATTGCTGGGATATGAAATGTAATGAAATAATATAATATAAATGCAGCAGGAGAAATGGGATGTAATAAAATCATCATCATCATCATCATCATCCCTGGCCAAGGCCGGGCTCAGGGCGGCTAACACCAAATATATAATACATTAAAAACACAAAATCAAACAATTGATTAAAACACAGCTCAAAATCACAATAAAATCAGAATAGAATTAAGTGGCCAACCCCCGAATCACAGCCATGAAGGTAGGAATATTAAATATTCGCCAGGCACAGTCACCCGTGCTGGTCCCATATGTACAGTCGCTCTATTGATTATTTTGAGATCCAAGCAACTCCCCTTTTCCTTGAACTGTTTCCAACAGGTCTTATAGGTATTTTGTAACCAATAATCAGTGCCTGGGCTTGGCTTTCCCCCTTCTTTTCCCCATTTGCTTTTGTGTGCTCCTCTTTAAGGGCGGGGCCTATTACTGATCTTCACAAGCCACTCAAAGGACGCTTTTTGACAGACTAGTGCGACATAAACCTTCAAATATTGGTTTAGTTTGGGTCATATCCCAAGTTACTGGGATACATCTTGTTCCCTTCTGGGAATGCCTTAAAATTATGGAAGAAAGTATACCAGAATAGAAACAGAGAACAGGGACTCACCAAGTCTTTGTTTGTCTTTCCGAAGAAGGCTTGGGCAAATACCGAAACGACAAAGACGTTTATAATGAAGGAGATGAAGAGGGCAATGCAGGATTCTATGAAGAAATATTTGTTGGCCTCACTGACCTCCTTCTTGTTGGCCCGATTCACCTGTCGAGACTGGACAGAAAGAGAACAGGTTAGCACAGCCTGCAAGAAGAGGTTTATTCAAGGCCGTGTCCAAGCCAACAGGTGGCATCCTCTGCAAATTCTGAATATTCACCCATCTTTTGAAGGTCAATAATTAGGTGGGCTAGGCTGTGTGCTAGGGTCTCACAGATACACGCAGTACGATAATGCACCTGTGACTACCCCAGCCTTTCGGAACAGAAGGTTCATGTATGGGAATTTCCACCTTGGCCTACCCAACAAAATACTAGAACCTGGGTTCATTTATGAAAGCTGAATCCTGGAAGATTCAGAGCAGGTGGAAAAAGAAAGTACCGTATTTTTCGCTCTATAGGATGTACTTTCCCCCCTCCAAAAATTAAGGGGAAATGTGTGTGCATCCTATGGAGCGAATGCAGGCTCCTTGCGCTGCACTCCGAAGGCTTCGGGTTCCTTTAGCTGAAGCCGGGAGAGCAAGAGGGGGTTGGACTCGATGGCCCTTGTGGTCTCTTCCAACTCTATGATTCTATGATTCTATTCTAAGACTCTCCTGGCTTCAGCCAAAGGAACCCAAAGCCTTCGGAGCGCAGTGTGAGGTCCCGCTGCACTCCAAAGGCGTCAGCCACGCATCTGCCTGGAAGCCGGAGGAGGAACAGAAGGATCTCCTTCTGTTCCTCTTCCAGCTTCACTTGAAGGGGCGCTGCGCAATTCTCCCTCTCTGCGCAGTGCCTCTCCTTCGCAGGAGTGGCGCTGCGCAGAGAGGGAGAACTGTGCAGCGCCCCTTCAGCCACGCGCCTGCCTGGAAGCCGGAGGAGGAATAGAAGGGTCTCCTGTTCTGCACTCGGTGTCTTGGCTTGTGCCATGGCAGCGCGCAACCCCTCCGGCAGGGAGAGGTTGCGCGCAGCCTGTACGCTGCACTTTGGGACTGGGGGGGGGGGGGAAATAGGATTTTTTTTCTTGATTTCCCCCTCTAAAAACTAGGTGCACCCTATGGTCTGGTGCGCCCTATGGAGCGAAAAATACGGTGCTTCTTAATGCAGCCCATATGCCTCTGCTTGGCCACCATGAGAACAAGGATGCTGGACTAGATGTGGTCCTTTTTTAGTTCAAGATGGGAACCACAACACATTTTATACAGGAACGTGAATTTAAAGGGAAAACACGCACCGCTGAAAACTATAAAGGTTATAAAGCTGTAAAATATCCCAAAGAGGGATGTTAACTCTGTTCACTCTTCTCAAAAGAGTGACTGGATTTTAGAAACCTATCATGGGCTACAACAATCCCTGTGGTGTCCTGCCAACATAACAGGCAACCAAGACTAGGGTTAAGGTAAAGGTAAAAGGGAAAGGACCCCTGGACGGTTAAGTCCAGTCAAAGGCGACTGTGAGGGTGCGGTGCTCATCTCCCTTTTTAGGCCGAGGGAGCCGGCGTTTGTCCACAGACAGCTTTCAGGGTCATGTGGCCAGCATGACTAAACCACTTCTGGGACAACAGGACACCATGATGGAAGCCAGAGTGCACGGAAATGCCGTTTACCTTCCCGCTGGAGCGGTACCTATTTATCTACTTGCACTGGTGTGCTTTCGAACTGCTAGGTTGGCAGGAGCTGGGACAAAGCAACGGGAGCTCACCCCGTTGCGGGGATTCGAACCGCCAACCTTCTGATCGGCAAGCCCAACAGGCTCGGTGGTTTAGACCACAGCACCACCCACGTCCTTCTAACTAGGGTTATGGTAACAAGTGCAACTGCTGTCTTCCTGGCCGCTGAGCTAGGGGGGGCTGTGCCATGAGAGAAGCTGTGACTTCTTCCCAACAGCCTGCACGGTTGTTGCTGTGCATTGATGAATGAATTTCAGAGAAGGCTGATTTGAAGGCATCAATGGTAGGCACAATTTGACTGCTGGGTGGCCTCTTCTCCATTCCCCAGCATTATTATTATTTTAGCACAGCGAGCGGTAAAGCAAAGGCAGCCATTTTAACTACACCACAGGACTGATTTCCCAGCGTGTGTACACAGGCGTGCGAGACGGAAGCAACAGTGGTGCCACTGTGTGACAGAACAGGCGGCCGCTTTAGAAGCCAAGTGTGCGAAGGTTCACAACTGTGATTTCGTTGTGTGGCATTCGTGAGTGTATGGTTATTTGATTTTTTTTCAATGAATCCGGGGACACTTCTTTTTTTTTTGGGAAGCTGAGTAGCAATAGGGAGTCAGTATTGGGGATGGTGAGGCAAAGAACCCTGGGCCCAAGCACACATGCATATTGTATAAAGGTGCAAAGCCCTTCTTGCGCACCCTGTGAAACTTAAATGCGCAGAGTTTTTGAAAAACTGGGCAACTGCGCACCACCTGCCCGTGACTCCTGAGCCTCCCCCCGATCTCCTGCCCCCTTCCTCCTTTGGTTTGACTGATCGGGGGAGGCTCAGCAGTCACAGGTGGGCGGCTGTTGCCCAGTTTTTTTTAAAAAAACTGCACATTTATAGTGGTGCCTCGCAAGACGAAAAGAATCCGTTCTGTGATTCTCTTCGTCTAGCGGCTATTAGCGGCTTATCTGCTGATCAGATCAGCTGATAAGCGGCTTAGCGGCTTAGAAAAAGGGGGGGGGAACCAGCAGGAACTCGCAAGACATTGTCGTCTTGCGAAGCAAGCCCATAGGAAATTCGTTTTGCGAAGCACCTCCAAAACGGAAAACTCTTTTGTCTAGCAAGTTTTCCATCTTGCGAGGCACCACTGTATATTTCACAGGGTACAAAAGAAGGGCTTTGCCTCTTGCCTGGCAGAGAAACTATGCGCCTTGCGCCCCTCCTGGGCAGCACCTGCCCGCCCATGACTCCCGAGCCTCCCCCGATCTGTCAAAACAAAGGGGGAAGGGGGCAGGAGATCTGCACCGCCGGACATCCCTGGTTCCCTTTCAGCAGTGGCAGCGGCAGCAGCAGAGAGCAGCTCCTGAAGCCAGCCAGAGCCAACTGCGCTACCAGGCTGGCTCTGGGCTGCTGAGGCTGCCACTGCCACGTTTCCCGGGGAAAGATTTGCAAATCTGGGGACATTCTGGGGACGGAATTTGTCCAGGGACAGATTTGCAAATCCGGGGACTGTCCCCGGGAACGTCTGGTAGCCCTAATGTGAGGGGAAAGACTGAAGTGAAAATCGGCAAAAACAACCAATGTCCCAAGCTTACCTTGACCAGCGCAGAATGCAAGTACATGTTGTGTGGCATGATGACAGCACCCACGATCCCGACGGCTTGCTCTAGCTGAGGGATGCCACAGCCTTCACAGTACGGCATGAACATTCCTTTCAGCAACTGGCCCTGGTCTGGTCCCACCCTAAAATACTGTAGGGACATAGAGGATGGCTATTAGCACAGCTGGAATCGCAAGCGGCCTTGGGCAAGACACAGATGTCTACTTTTAGACTGATACAGCAATGCCCTCGTGAGGTACTTTCCCCTCACTTTCCCCTCCTCGTTTCATAGCTGTCAACTTACAGATTTGAAAATAAGGGACCAGCAGCCTCAAAAATAAGGGATCAGCAGCCAAACTAAGGGATTTTCCCGGCACAGGTATGTTCAAATTCTGAGCCCCTCCGAGCCAAAGGCAGAAAGCCCAGCCAGCAGCCAAACAAAGCCTCAACCCTCAAGGAAAACCACCGTCCGCTCCACTGGGAAGCGCTGAGCAACGCCGAGTCCCCAGGAAATGCAGCCAATTTGATCAGCACAAGGCATGCAAGCTCCACCCCCCAGTCGTTCTTACTGGATGAGCAACGCTGCCAAGCAACACAGTTGGAGCCTCCCTCCTCCATGGCCGGGTTGCTTTGAAACCCGGGAAATTTAAGGGACATCATCAATAAGGGACAGCAGCAGGACATGGCGCTGGGATAAGGGGCTGTCCCGCCAAATAAGGGACGCTTGACAGCTATGCCTCATCTTCATACAGTGCAGCCTTCCGCAGACATTTGCTGAACTACAACTCCCACTAACCCTGACCATCGGCCATGCTTGCCAGGGCTAATGGGAGTTGTAGTCCCAAACACCTGGAGGGCACTGGATTGGGGAAGACCAAGGCAGCAAATCTCTCTTTCCAGCCTACTTTTACATGGCCATGTTGATACAGAGCTACGGTCACATTTGATCTATTCATCTGTACCCTTGGTGTGTAACAGATTTTACTGACTGCACACAGTTGCTGTTTTGTTTTCATATCTGGCTCTGATGAGAGGTTCTAACAACATTTTATTGCTGATATTTTATATTGTTAGCCACCCTGTGCTTCCACTGAGAGGAAGGAGGGGATATAAGCATGATAAAAATAAATATGAAGGAAGGTGTGAATGCATCACCACCACAAAGCTGCAAATTTCACCCTTATGGGAAATCCCAAACAATATGAAGACCACTTCTATGGCCAGTCAGACTATGGACCAACACTTACGTGAAACCACTAGAAGATGTCACATAGCATCATCTAGTTCAACATGTTTTGTCACATCCTAAATGGAAAAAGTCGCTTTTTAACCTCTAATGCAAAACCCCCACATATTAAAAAGGAATGTTACCTCATATCCAAATGTAATGGCCATAATGGTAATCAGGAACCCGAAAAAAGCTTCCAGTTTCCTCAAGCCTGAAAAAGACACACATGCACCTTTTAAGAGATGCTTGGGGAGCCAAAAGTCCTTCCATACGGTCCAGAATAGTGAAAAGCATTTCCTCATCACACTGGGCATCAGGTCGAGCAGCGCCGTGCGCATTTACACACTGCACAAGTTGCTCTGCTGGGGTGGCATTCAACATAATAACATGCATGCTTTGAATGTCCACACAGTGTGAGGCCCTTCCATTGTGCAAAGAGAAATCCTTGCAGTGATGGAACAAGCGACTTAAGTGGTGCATTGAATACAACTGTTAGGATGCAACTAGATCAGCAGTCAAAATATATTTTCGATCTTCTTCCAGCACCCAGGACAACTATATTCTTTTGCTAGAACAGAAGATCAGCCGTACTATAGGGACAGAGCGGTTCGCAACTGAAGCATGCCCACACACGAATGGGTAACTAATTCAGGAGAGAGTGGGGTGGACAGTCTTCAAATCATTTTAAAGAAGCAAAAGGGTCCAGCGAGTGGTCTGGAACTGGGGGAAGAAGAGGAGAACCATGCTGAAGTTTCATTTCTAAAGACCCATATGTGTGCCCCCCTGTGCTTCAGAGGTGCAACGGAAACAAATTCCAATTCTAGCATGGGCAAACGCTCCCCTTAAGTCTTTCAAAATTTAACAAGTTTGAAAAAAGAAAAAGGAAAATAGGCAATTGAAGGGGTGGGGGCAGGGCAGGCAGGAAAGGCTGTGTTGCAGCATCTCCAGCAATGAAGAGACCAGCAATTTCCATAAGCAAAGTACAAACCATTTTCCACAACACAACAGAGAGAGAGACTTGGGATGGTGTGGGAAGAGAACTCAGCAAAAGCATTGCAGCTTCTCTCTCAGACAAGAAGGATTCCGTAATACTGAGTGACAGGTGCACACCTGCATCACAAAATGGAAACTCTTTCCAGCCCAATCCCATGACATTTACTCGAAAGGAAAGTCTACCATGGGCCTTCTTTCCATGAAAAGTGTACACAGGGATACAAAGCCCACCAGCCCATAGAGCATTAGAGGCCATGTACAAAGGCTGGTTCTTTGGCGGAAGGTGAGGCATGGAAGAGCGAATGGTAATACCAAACCAGGAAGTTGATTACTATAGAACAAGGAAAGCCACATGAGAAGGAATTAATCATTTTGAATCAGTAGCCGTTTCCCATGCAAGACATCATGCCGCTGGAATCCACAGCTTTTGCAAAGTGGATTGCAAGACTTCACCTACAATCTGGAGAGCCCTACGAGCTCTAATCCTCATTCCCAGCAGGGCCTCCAATGCGGAGTCTGTGTTTGCAAAGCAAGTCGCAAGCAAAAGCCCTTTTCCAGGATTTCGCAAGCGTGCCCCAATGAATAGCAGGGCCTCCCCAGGGTTGATTGCAAAAGTGCTCTTGCTCCACTCGTCAGATTACTAAGGACAGGAGGAGGAGCGCTTATATAAGAAAGGAGCTTACCGTACTTGTCCAGGAAGAGAAACATAAAGGTGTCAGCAATTGTGATGAGAACTCCACCCCACAAAGGGATTCTGCAGGAAGATAAAACAGGCAGCGGAGGTTTCAGGGTGTTCTAAGTTCATCGGCTGAAAACCAAGTGGGTCCAATCCCCCTTTACGTTCACAGTCTGTTTTTAAAGTGTTGGGAAAGGTGGACAAAATACTTGCCTATTGAGAGGCAAAGAACCTGGGAAGCCTCATTCAGCCGTGGAAGGGGAGGGAATCAGATAAGAGAAAGTCACAAGGAACGCTAAGCATGTTTGTTGAAAGTTTATGGGGTGAAACGCTGCGTTTTCCCAGTGATGAAAAAAAAAAAATGGGCAACTTAGCAGCAGCCTGGTTGCTACAACTGGCTATGCCCAGCTAAGCTCTGAACCCTGCGGGCATTTTAGAAAACCAGCTGCCCTTTCAGGATGGGAAAGAGAGTGGGGCCAGGATGACAGTGCCATGCCTTTCGAACAAGGGTCATATCTTCCCTCCACAGTAGCCATTGTTTTTAAAAAAGCAGTTAAATATTGCCTAGCAATTCTTAACAATAACACAAAAATTCAGTGTTAAGAAGTATTCAGAAAGGAACTGGAGGAAATACGGCAACTATCAGAATGCTGTGGTAGCCTTGCCTTATACAGTCAGACCAATTTGTCCCTGTAGTTCAGTATTGTCCACACTGGCTGGAAGCAGCTGCTCAGGGTTCCAGGCAGGGGACATTCCCAGTCCCAGGGATTGAACCTGCGACCGTCGGCATGGAAAGTCTTTGCTCTGCCCACTGAGCTCTGGTGCTTTCTTCAGATGCAATCATATAAAATAAGGGGCACACAGTTCCATTTACTTTATAGCCGCTGCATCCTGCCCTTCAGGATGGAAGGCTTCCAGAACAATGGAAGAATATCAACAATAAGACATTTAGAACACAGTATACAGTTGTGACTTTTTTCTTTTTGAGAGGTGGCAAGCAGCAAAGAAAAGGGCTCAGAAAAAAAAGGTGAATAATATCACTTCAAGAAGTTTGAAAATTCCTACAGGGGAAATGTTTGAGATTTATTTTTCAGTTTGCCGGTGACGATTTGTCACATAAGGACTAGAAATCATTAACATAAAACGTGCAATAGATTATAAACATGGTCTCGCAACAGACGGTATTGTGTCAAAACATCCCTTATGTGGGACTGTGCAGTGCTAGGCTTCCCAGCAGACAAGGGCTCTGTTGGCAATGGAATTCCCAGTCTGGGGTACTGAATTCCTTTGCCTGGGGAATTCCTGGCCTTGCTGAGCAATTCTGATGCCTCTCTCAGCTTGCCAGAGTACAGCTTTCCTCCGTTACTGTTGGCAAATAAAGGCTTGTTTATTTTTCAAAAGCTCTGCCAAAAACCTGAGCGGATCTCATTTCTAACTGCCCATATCTGCAGTGTATTTACTTACTCAATGTTTAAAATAAAATTCGGAGGGCAAAGCAGTGGTGAGGGTTTGCAGCAGGGGTGGGGAACCTGGGGGTATCGAGAACTGGTTGGATCCCCATTCCCATCAGCCCCGGCCAAGTTGGCTAGTGGTTAGGGATGATGGGAGCTGTAGTCCAGCAACATCTGGAGGGCCAAAGATTCCCTAAGGTAAAGGTAAAGGGACCCCTGACCATTAGGTCCAGTCGTGGCCGACTCTGGGGTTGCGGCGCTCATCTCGCTTTATTGGCTGAGGGAGCCGGCGTACAGCTTCCGGGTCATGTGGCCAGCATGACCAAGCCGCTTCTGGCGAACCAGAGCAGCACACAGAAACACCGTTTACCTTCCCCCAGGAGCAGTACCTATTTATCTACTTGCACTTTGACATGCTTTTGAACTGCTAGGTTGGCAGGAGCAGGGACCGAGCAATGGGAGCTCACCCTGTCGCGGGGATTCGAACCGCCGACCTTCTGATCAGCAAGTCCTAGGCTCTGTGGTTTAACCCACAGCGCCACCCGCGTCCCTAAAGATTCCCTATCCCTGGTTTATTCTAAGTAAGGGGGGGTGTATTATGGGAGAGCTGGTGGCAGCAAAGAGGAGACAGCATATGAGAGGAATGGCTTTGCATTGTCAGAGCTTCTCTCCTGCAGAAATCAGTGAGCTGAATGGCAAAGGTTGAGAAATGTTGTGTGGACATAGCCGGCCAAGGACTAAGCTGGTTCAATAATGCATTTGTGGAATCCTATGCTTGAAGGTTCTCCAGGATCCAAGGAAAAGACACATCCCCAAACCATTTGCACCATCCCTGAATGTGGAAAACGAGAAAGTTAGGATGAATGGTTCCAGCCTGACTTTCTCAGTGATGCAATGCTGCAGCCAAGCTGGTGCCAAACATATTGCTTGGCTTTCCTTTGGGCCACATCAGTGAGACCGAGAGGGGGGTCTTGTTGTCTGTGCAGCCAGGAACTCCATACACACTGCCCAAGCTTGCACCCCAGAGAGCTGCTGCTAATGCAGTGGTTTGACTTCACCCTTAGAGGCGCACTCCATTGTCTCTCAAGACAGACGGGTGCCAACAACTAGGTTTCTACATGAAGGGAGTTTCTTTTTCACAAGGAGATACATTCAAGCATCTGGACTTTCCCAACTGCATTCTGAAATTTTGACAGTCCTAGGAGGGCTGTGCCATGTTTATTATTTTTCCATCTAGAGTGGTGCCCCACAAGACGAATGCCTCGCAAGACGGAAAACCCGCTAGACGAAAGGGTTTTCCGTTTTTGAGCTGCTTCGCAAGACGATTTTCCCTATGGGCTTGCTTTGCAAGACGAAAACGTCTTGCGAGTGTTCCGATTTTTCCCCGCTTCCCCCCTTTTTCTAAGCCGCTAAGCCGCTAATAGCCTTTTAGCCGCTAATCCGCTAAGCCTTTAATAGCTGCTAAGCCTTTAATAGCCGCTAAATCGCTAATAGCGCTAATCCGCTAATCGGGTTGCTTCGCAAGACAAAAAAACCGCTAGACGAAGAGACTCGCGGAACGGATTAATTTCGTCTTGCGAGGCACCACTGTATAGACCAGCCATCAGAAGTTCCACTTTACACACAGGGCACTGCAAGAAAAACCATGTTTTCCCTCGTTCAGAATACCAACTGGTGACACCACTCCAGAAACAGAGGACAAAAAGGCAACTTACATCCCAACAGACAGGAGGTGAATGGCGATTGCTGAGCCGATGACTTCTTGCATATCTGAGCCAACAATGGCCAGCTCCACCATCAACCACAAGATAATCCGAGGGACCTAAGGTGCAATCAAGATTTTTGTTTTATACACACACACAAAATGTGAAAGAAGCAAATGAGGAAAACAAGGATACACACCCCAATTTTTAAAAAAAAACACAAACACAACTTCCATTGTTAGTTTGTTAATATGAATAACCTTCCTACTTTGAGATATCCTAATGGTACACAAACAACCATATTTCCACAAGCAATTAGTGACTTTCTTCCTCACCCCTTTTCTCTCCAAATACACTACTTTTTGTCCATCAATCTCATGTGTCCCAGGACTCTGCCCTAGAGCATCCTCCGCCACCTTGCTGAAAGAAAGTAAGCAGCTCTGGGTCTGTCTGGATGGAAGACTGTCTGGGAGCCACAAGCATCCCACCTTGAATTCCATGATGATGATAATTCTATTATTTGTACCCCAACCATCTGATTGGGTTGATGGCAGAAAGGTGTCGCTAAATAAAAAAATAAAACTTTTCTTTTTCCAAATCTTTCTTGAGCAACTGAATTGCACACCAGAAAGATTTGCCCACTTCTACTTGATAGGGTGGGATGTGGGTGGCGCTGCGGGTTAAACCACAGAGCCTAGGACTTGCCGATCAGAAGGTCGGTGCTTCGAATCCCCGCGACGGGGTGAGCTCCCATTGCTCGGTCCCTGCTCCTGCCAACCTAGCAGTTCGAAAGCACGTCAAAGTGCAAGTAGATAAATAGGTACCACTCTGGCAGGAAGGTAAACGGTGTTTCCGTGCGCTGCTCTGGTTCGCCAGAAGCGGCTTAGCCATGCTGGCCACATGACCCGGAAGCTCTATGCCGGCTCCCTCGGCCAATAAAGCGAGATGAACACCGCAACCCCAGAGTCAGTCACGACTGGACCTAATGGTCAGGGGTCCCATTACCTTTTTACTTGATAGGGTGGAGAGAAGGAAAAGGAACCCCTCCTAGGCCTCCATTTCATTTCTGCATAGCAAAACCTGATCGTCGAAAAACCCCACAGAAGCAGCAATACATATTTATTCACATGAAGCAAGTAAGCTTGAAAGCTTGCTAATAATGTTATCTATAAAAAGGTAAAGGTACCCCTGACCGTTAGGTCCAGTCGTGGACGACTCTGGGGTTGCAGCGCTCATCTCACTCTATAGGCCGAGGAGCCAGCGTTTGTCCGCAGACAGCTTCCGGGTCATGTGGCCAGCATGACCAAGCTGCTTCTGGCAAACCAGAGCAGCGCACGGAAACACCGTTTACCTTCCCGCCGGAGCAGTACCTATTTATCTACTTGCACTTTGACGTGCTTTTGAACTGCTAGGTTGGCAGGAGCAGGGACCGAGCAACGGGAGCTCACCCCGTCACGGGGATTCGAACCGCCGACCTTCTGATCGGAAAGCCCTAGACTCTGTGGTTTAGACCACAGCGCTACCCGCGTCCCTAATGTTATCTATATTTGACAGCTAATATTAGGCCCTAATATTATCAAGTGTTAAGGCTGTTTAAGCAACAGGGGCACCACAGCTTCTGCCAAGGCTCCTAACTGTCCTTTTTCAGTCACAGATCTACCTGTCCTGTGTGTGGCATCAGGTATTAGATTTAATAGTTGTACGCCACTTCCCTACAACAATATTGAGCTCCAAGTGGCTCATGGCAATAAAGCCTCACAGAAAAATTAGCAAACAGCACCTCCATTAATATAATCATGTGGAAAACACAACAGCACTGAGTTTTGAAAGAAGAAGTAAACAATGGATGCAGCTCAATCGAAACTCTGAATGATTAAAAAATAATTGATTAGAAATGGCTGCTGAGCTCAATGCCATTCGACATGATCCCTTTGGGGAAGGGAGGAGCATAATCACAGGCAGAAAGTTCTTCCAGCCACAAGGTGGGTGGGGAAACTGGTCTTGTTCTGCCCTAGACGGAAGACACACTCGTTTGCCATGGCATCAGGTGAGGGGAAACTGATGAGCCAAAAAAACAGACTTGCGGCCAAAATTGTGAGGCCTGGTGGACCTAACTGAGCCAATGGGCCAGAGGGAACCCACTGTATTAGGGTCTAATTCCTGTGGATCAAACCAGACGCAGCAACAGAAGCAGATTAAAAGGGGGCGGAAGATCCCCAGTTACCACACAGGCACTGAGCAATGAAAATAACAGCCGCTGCAGTCTGTTTTTAGAAATCAAACACTTCTGATGGGGGAAGGATTCTGCATCTGCTGACCGGCAACCACCTACGTGGATTACACTGCCTGGAATTTGGCAAGTCCTGAGCCAACAGACACCAACGAGATTTGTGAAGCCAACTTTCAGCTACAAGGGAAGCTCAGTGTGAAGATACGTGCTTTTAAGTTTTTTTAAAAAAATATCCTTCTGCAGAGAGCCACAATGAACTTTGGAAGGCACTGCCCATTAGAGCCATGAACAACAGTGAAAGGAAACCCTTCAGCATTTTACCGTATTTTTCGCTCTATAAAACGCACCAGACCATAAGATGCACCTAGTTTTTGGAGGAGAAAAACAAGGAAAAAAAATATTCTGAATCCCAGAAGCCAGAACAGCAAGAGCGATCGCTGCGCAGCGAAAGCAGCAATCCCTCTTGCTGTTCTGGCTTCTGGAATAGCTGCGCAGCCTGCATTCGCTCCATAAGATGCACACACATTTCCCCTTACTTTTTAGGAGGGAAAAAGTGAGTCTTATAGAGCAAAAAATACGGTAGTTTGCAAAATTGTCCCTCTTTGCATTAGCTTCCTGCCTGATGCTACCAAGAGGAAGAACAGCAGAAGTGCAAGGCTCGGCGGGACAAGCCTACATTTGCAGCTCTTTCTTTGACAGTATCGGCCCTCCCAGAAACTGGCCCCTCCCACATGGTTTTTGGAGGGTGTTTTGAAGAAGCTGTGCTGGAGCAGTTTCCACACCACCTCAATCCCAGGAGATCTCAGAACGCAGCTTCCTCCTCCTTCAGTTCAGGGAAAATAGTTACTTGGAATTGCCTGGCTTGGCCTGGGACTCAACTCAAGCCCAACTGAGGATGTTTTAATGCAACCCCCGGGGGAGAGGAAGCAAATAGATGTGTCAAGTTCTGAATACCCCAAGAGGAAACTTAGTCCCGGGTTAGCAATAAACACACACATGACCACCCAGAGACACGTCAAGATGGGGGCAGACAAGGAGGGTTTGCTAATCCTGGTGGAGGCGAGGGTTTTGCAGCTGAGATCCACATCCCTAGGCAACTGTGGCTTGCCGAAACAAGCCTCAAAAAAATTCCACAGCCAACAAAATACTCCTATGTGCTTGTTTAAATCCAAGCTTTTAAGCAGACTGGCTTCTTCAAAGACCAGCAATTAAAGTGATTATGGAGAGGCAACACAAAGCAAATATTGCACGAGCGTAGCAGAAAAGAGGAGGAAGGAAGAGGCTAAGTTGCAAGGCTGCCTGGAAGCCACAATCCCAGCCCCGCAATTCAAAACGCATGCAATTTACTCTGTGCTGAGAGAAGTGCTCTCTGCACACATTCAGAAGACATTCAAATACTCACTTAAGAAAAAAAGGAAAGTAAGCCCTGGGTTCAAGGTAAGGGCTGTATGGGAAAGTCGGGGCAAGCAGCAAATTCTCCTCCAGGTAACGGAGGTGGTGATGATCTTAAAAGAGGGGTGCACTCAGATTCACCCATCCCAATTTCCCCTGATTGGGAACCCCCGATTTAAAGGGCTGGCAGAGATGCAGTTTTGCCTATTTAGGGTAAGGGGGAGACATCCACAGTGCAGCCGATCTGGAGGCTGGTGTAGTCTTTCCAACTTCACTTCTAGGTCTCATTAATTCCACTGCATGTTGCTCTTTGGCACAACGCATCTGCCTTCCTCCCATCTGCTTCTTTTTGCCTTTCTGGATCTGCATCTGTCCCTTGTATGCACCAAGTTCCCTTATACTCTTTGGCTACGGACCTACGACTTTGAGAACAGCCTGGCATCTTCAGGAGCCTCTTGGCACTTTCCACAATTCCTGGCCCCCATCTTCCAGGCCTGTTCAATCCTGCCTCTGCTCAACCCCTTGTTACCAGTTATCACCTATATTCCAATCCTGCCTAGCTGCTTTTAACACACGGGGAGATCTGATCCTACAACAAAGTGCATTCCTCTGCTCGCAACAAAAGCACAAGACAAATTTCCAAATGAATGGCTCAATTCACTCACCTTGGGATACTGCCGGTTGCATACTTCTGCCAGATGAAGTCCTGTTACCACGCCCAGCCTCGCTGCCAGACGCTGCAAGAGCAAGCCAATGATCGTGGCTAGCAAGAGAACCCAGAGCAGCTGAAAGGCACAAAAGCACAGCAAGGTCAAGAGCAGCCAAGATATGAGAACTCTGGGAGCCAGCCAGCCTAAGGATTCTGTTTCCTAAAGTGTGTCTGCAATTCTTCATGAATTAAATACGGACACAGCCTCAAACCCCTCTCACAACCAGAAACGGGGCATGGAGGAGAACACAGCTTTCAATTGCACATGTTTTATCAAGAAATAACTGAAGCAGAATATCCAGACATGTTCAGGCTACGTAACACATCCCCTGGCATGTGAACTGTAGTCTAGAGACTTCTCTGTTGGATATTCTTACCCATCTATTAAGAATTACAACCCCCAGCTTCCTTGGAGAGTACCAGTTGGCAGGACTGTTGAAACCGGACAGGGCAGGAATGTCTTCAGGAAAATATACTACTAGATTTCAATCTAGCTTTTTATGAACGATGAAACCAACACATTCCTCCTCCGGTAATGAAAGCAATCAAGCCTATCTTACCTGCTAAGGGCAAAGTGGTTAAATAAAACATCTATCTAGCTGAGTTGCTTAAAACTTAAGTTTTCAGCTGCAGAAGACTGTATTGTAAGTTTTAAGGTTGTTCCAGAATAGCTTACTTTGCCACCAACAGCTTCACCACTTGATCTTACATTATCAGTAGGCCTTCAGGTTTCTGCTTTTACAGAGAAACAAGGAAATAGCTGAACCCCTGATTTAAAGGGCAGGCAGAGATGCAGCTTTGCCTATTTATGGTATGGGGGCGACCCACTGCAATTCATCTTCATGTCAGGAGGACTCAAGCATTAAAATAAAGACATGTTCACCCCAAGAAGGCTGTGGAGTCCCCTATTGGAACACGGTTATGGTAAATATCTTCTGGTTAGAATTAATATTGGTACATGGAATAGAAGCTCTCTTTCAGCTCTCAAAACTCTATGGATGGCTTTTATTTTATTTTATTTTTATTAACAATTTCATGAGACATATCATCTTCATTATTTCCCTCCATTCCTCCCCACCTCCCCAGTGAACCCTCCCCCCAAAGACTTCCCTCAGCTCCTCTCTGATTTCTCAACACGTATTGTTCTCTGCATACTATAAAATTGTATAGATCCTTATATTATCTATCTACTATATTAACCATCAATAAATTTGTGCATGTTTATTCAAAACCTGCCAAGGAGTCCAGTCCATTTTGTTGTCTTTTTAGATAATTTGTAAAAAGTTTCCATTCTTCTTTGGCTTTTAAATACTCAGGAGCAAGAGGCTACTTACCTTAAAGCCTGCAATGGCGCCAGACTGCAGATCCGATTCTATATTGCCTGGATCCAAGTAGGCTATGCTCATGAGAAAGCCAGGCCCAGTGAAGGCCCAGAGTTTTCGAAAACTGAACCATGGATGCTTAAAAGGAAAAAAGGGGGGATTAAGAGTGGGGAGATGTTTTTCCACAGAAGGGAAGGAGTTGTCCGAATGATGATTAACGTCACAATCAATCAACACAGAAAGTTGCTTTGTTGTTGCTTTCTTTCTTTTTTAACCGATGCTTTAATTCCAGAAGGACCATCACGCTAGGAGCAGAAAAGCAGCAAACCCACCCAACGATACAGCACCGCACGAAGTCTACATCACGCCAGAAACGTTTATCTTAACAACGGCCTAAATTTAGAGCATTTACTTTGAACTGTGCTCTGGGAAGGTTCCTTAAAGCTTATCAGGGCTTGCTCAAGCAGAAGACCAGTGAAAGCAGGCAGGCAAGCTTCTCTGAAACAGCTCCCATCCAACATTACCAACCTCAGACTGCAAGGGAATGTTGGCTACACTCTAGGAAGGCTTAGTTGATGTGGGGCGGCCACAAACCCAAATAAGCCTGAGCAGTGGCCTGCATATGTTCTGTGTGCCCTAGAACAAGAATGGGGACAAGCAAAGTTTGGATCTACTTATCAATCTTTGGGTGATCTGCAGCAGAAAAGCAAGGGTATCTGACTCCCAAATGTTATGGTCTGGTTTTGGATAATGCTTCTCCTTGTTGCAAATGCTTATTTTGAACCTCAACATTGCTTTGGTTAGGAAGCCTTTGTGGTCATCATTAGCTGAAGAGGTTATCCACAAGAAGCTAAATTTATGTCCATGCTTTACTTATCGAGGGACTGCCAACACACGCAGCCTGGAGGGAAAGGTCTGTGCTGCTGTGACATTTCAAAAGTTAACATCAGTAGCTGTCCACAGAGCACCATTGTTCCTCTTCGCTCAACCATTACACTGGCTAGGTTAGCAAGGAAAATGACTCTCTCATTCCTGCTCCCTGGAAAGTAATAGGAAGGTACAGAGAGGCCCATCTCTCACTATAATCATCTTCAAATAGTATTACACGTCCAACATATGGCCTGGAACTTGGGATTTGTTTAATAAAAAGAAAACCTAAGCAGAAGAAAACCCACTGAAAGCCATTTTAGTTGAATACAGTGGTGCCTCACAAGACGAAAAGAATCCGTTCTGTGATTCTCTTCGTCTAGCGGTATTTTCGTCTTGCGAAGCAAGCCCATTGACGGATTAGCGGATTAGCGCTATTAGCGGCTTTTAGCGGCTTATCTGCTGATCGGATCAGCTGATAAGCGGCTTTTAAAAAGGGGGGGAGGGAAAAAAACCAGCAGGAACTCGCAAGACATTGTCGTCTTGCGAAGCAAGCCCATAGGAAATTCGTTTTGCGAAGCACCTCCAAAACGGAAAACTCTTTCGTCTAGCGAGTTTTCCGTCTTGCGAGGCATTCGTCTTGCGGGGCACCACTGTATCTGAAACTTTGTATTTCTAACAGCAAAAACATGCTTCCCTTTCAAATTAAACATTGGAGACAGAGAGCTTTAGATCATATGATGATGATGATGATGATAATTTTATTATTTGTATCCCACCCATCTGGTTGGGTTTCCTCAGCCACTCTGGGTGGCTTTCAGCATATATAAACATAATAAAACATCAAACGTTAAAAAAACAGGATACAGTGGTACCTCTAGTTACGAACGGGATCTGTTCCGGAGGCCCGGCCATATCCCAAAAACTTCGTAACCAGAGGCGCCTTTCTGAGCATGCGCCGTAACCCAGATTCGGCCGTAACCCGAAGATTCCGTAACCTGGAGGTTACGCAACACGAGGTACCACTGTATCTTATACAGACTAAAACCAATAAATCAACAGAAATGAAGAGGAGGAGGAGGGAGGAGAAGTTATACCCAAATTAAAATAACTGCCACCCCCAACTAAACATTTAACCAACCCCAACCCAACTCAAACAAAACAAAGGAACAAAAATACCCAGAACCGCCTATCTCTGCATGAGTTTAGTGTTGGCCTTAATTGGAAAGAAGGAAGCTCAAAGGAACAACTCATGCAGCCCCATAGGCTAATGGATTAATTCTGTTGCATATGGCACCTTGTGCAGAATTACACCCCTTCCCAGAAAAAGCTGCCTGGAAGGGAGCCTGGTCAAGGCAGGGACACAGTGGTCAATCTCTTCCACAGGTTCTCCCTTGGGGCTCAGGTAGGTTATTTCTCCCTCGGTGTAAGCAGTTCTTCCGTGGCGTAATAGTAGTTCTCCAACACAGCATTTGGGGAATACTGCCCTGCACACACCTCTATTTCCCCTGAAGGAGAGGTGGCCAAACGCCCTTGCTTACCTTTTCATCTTCAGGTACAGGTATTTTCTGATCAAAGTAGGTGGTAAATTCATCTGTAGAGTCGGAAAGGTGAGATGGTAGTGTGGTGTTGCAAATGGTGCTCACGCCGTCCCCCGAGGAATCTTCTGCAAATCGATAATGGAAATTTTGATAAGCAGAGTGTAGCTTAAAGGAGAAAAATTCACTGCCAACCTTCACGTCAAGTGAAGTCAAAGACACGGTGCCTGTCAAATGTTTCTGGACCAGTTTCCATCAGTGCCAGGCACCATGGGCAATCATCAGAGATGGGAAGAGGCTTGTCGTCCAAGAGCACCTGGAGGAAAGTTTATTGGCTACCTCAGTTTTACACAAGATTGTATGCTATGGCACTCTCTCTGTGTCTGGCTTAGAAGATTGGGGGGGGGTGTCAAAGGACTATCCTCTAGAGACCTGATTTTGCTGGACCTCTCAGCCCTCATGTCCAAAGGTAGTGACTACAGTAGACAGAAGGGACGCGGGTGGCGCTGTGGGTTAAACCACAGAGCCTAGGGCTTGCTGATCAGAAGGTCGGCGGTTTAAAATCCCTGTGACGGGGTGAGCTCCCGTTGCTCGGTCCCTGCTCCTGCCAACCTAGCAGTTCGAAAGCACATCAAAGTGCAAGTAGATAAATATGTACCGCTCCGGTGGGAAGGTAAATGGTGTTTTCGTGCGCTGCTCTGGCTCGCCAGAAGCGGCTTAGTCATGCTGGGCACATGCTGTACGCCAGCTCCCTCGGCCAATAAAGTGAGATGAGCGCCGCAACCCCAGAGTCAATCACGACTGGACCTAATGGTCAGGGGTCCCTTTACCTTTACCTTACAGTAGACAGAATGACTGTAGACAGAGATAAAGCAAACATGGTAAATTGCTTTGCATATTAGAAACTTAATTCATGCACACTGACATTGTCTTCATTATCACAGGCCCATTTTCTTAAAAGGGGGAAAGAAAATTAACGTTAAAATCTGATGCCCACTGACCTGGGATTACAGAAGCAAGTCCCACTGAATTCAGAGTAGTCATGTTTAGGATCTCACTGTCTGCCAGTCAGGTTACATAGAATTTTAGGAACTGCATGAGGTCATCTGTCCCTCAACAATGAAGCCATGGTTAATCGCTCTTAAAACTATCCATATTTTGCATGCATTTAGTCTGTGTATGTGCCCTGTCATTTGCAAGAAGAAACTTATTCTCCTGTTTCAGAGTTGCAAGGTTGTTTCTGGGGTACAAAGATGAAATTTGGTACAATCACTCTAAAACCCTGACTGCAAGAAAAGTTATTTTAAGAAGCATCTCCCTCAAAACGCATGATATGATGTCTTCCTCATTAGTGGCCGGCTGTTGCTGAAGAAAAAAACAAGCCAAGCCCCACAAATTTAAGAATGGAAGGATGCAAGAGAGCACACTTCACACAATTCAACAATTCTGTCAATGGCAAAAGGAACAGGCAGAAGATAAGAGAGCATTTACAGTGTTGTCTAATAATCTACACACAACATATACAAATAATAAGAATAGTACCAACAACTTGCACACAGTTAACTCATGCATCTTCAGATTTACATACATAGCGAAAAATTAAAAATGGGGCAGAGAAGGGTGGGGTTTCAGAAAATATGACCTTAGGAATCCCACCCGCCATTGAACCCAATGGATTTTGACTTTACAGAATTTATGTTTTAGGTGCAATTTCCAGGACGTAACCCCCAAGTAAGTTGCAGGCCTACTGCAATACTTTCCCAGAACACAATTTGATGGTTTCAACATGTTGGGCCCCTGCAATCGGGTTGGGTGGGGAGTCAACAGGCAGGGATCCAGTTTAGCTGTGCAGCCTATATATGACTGGCTTCTAGCAGAGACCACAGGGCTGCCCTTTGATGGAGGTGAAGAGGTACCTTCCTTCTTGGGGACATGTCTTCTCCTACCTGCACTTGCAGGTCCTGCCAAGCCCAGAGCCCAAGAAGCTGACCAGCTGCTCCTTCCTTACAGCCAGATCGATTCCAGTCCTTCCCTTGTTACCAATACCTTTCTAGAATGAGAAGCCATTTCCTCCTGTTTTCCAAACCAGATGATCATTTGCTCTTTCCCTTCAACATAACTTGTTGTTGTTGCTGTTTAGTCATTTAGTCGTGTCCGACTCTTCGTGACCCCATGGACCAGAGCACGCCAGGCACTCCTGTCTTCCACTGCCTCCCACAGTTTGGTCAGGCTCATGTTTGTAGCTTCAAGAACAACATAACTACTAGCTGGCAAAGCATCTCTCTTCCTCCATCATCTTCCCTCTTCCTTCCTTCTCCTTATCAGTCTGTTTAGATTGTAAGCCCGTAAAGGTAAAGGTAAAGGTACCCCTGCCCGTATGGGCCAGTCGTGTCCGACTCTAGGGTTGTGCGCCCATCTCACACTTAAGAGGCCGGGGGCCAGCGCTGTCCGGAGACACTTCCGGGTCACGTGGCCAGTGTGACGAAGCTGCTCTGGTGAGCCAGCACCAGCGCAGCACACGGAAACGCCGTTTACCTTCCCCCTATAAAGCGGTACCTATTTATCTACTTGCACTTAGGTGTGCTTTCAAACTGCTAGGTTGGCAGGAGCAGGAACCGAGCAACAGGAGCTCACCCCGCCGCGGGGATTCGAACCGCCGACCATGCGATCGGCAAGTCCTAGGCACTGAGGTTTTACCCACAACGCCACCCACGTACCAGTGTAAGCTCATAGGCAGGTTTGAATGCTATGTACTGTAAGCATCCTATTCTTTGGCGCTCAAGAAATCCCAGCAAAAGTCTGTTATTACTGACATGCTTCTTTTTTTTTTTTTTGCTCTAGACATAAAAACATATCCTTCATTTGAAGTCCAAGCTCGTTCTGCTCATTGACTGAAGTGCAGAGGCTCCATTCTGCACATACCAAATTTCTATAAAGTATTCAAGTATTCCTTATCTTGATGGAATGGCTTTTGCCTTGTGAGTTTCCCAAAGGCATTTGAGAGGTCACAGGAGGCTAGATTAGACAGACCCTTTGGGTCCAGTCCAAGAAGGGCTGAAAATAATGTTCACCCTTTAACACATCTTGCAGCTTTATTCCAGATCAAAATGTGGGTAACGCACAGAATTCAGGTGCAAAGCACAACTTCTTTTTTTTCAACCATAGGGAAGTTGTGGATTAAACTGACTCTCCCATCAGCAAACAAGAATTGCATCAAAGAGTGCTACGTAGACACAGATCTACGGAAGGCATCTAACAAGGGTTTTCCCCAAAACAGCCCTCCACTCTCTGCAAAAGGGAAAAGTTACAAGACACTGGAAAAAGTTTTACATCAAGTCCTGAAATGTTATTCTACCCCCTCCCACTTGCCCCAATGCTCCGGTTCTACTCACTCTTATACTCTAATTTGTATTCCCCACGTGGCATTTTGCTTCTGCTTCCAGGGACCAAGAAAGCTGAGCTCCACTTATACCAGCCTCCTTGGAAGCATAGAAGAGACGAATATATAGTCGAGAAACAGGAGGATGCACATAACACACGGTTTTCTGTTGCAGCTGTGAAGTCAGTTTCTCCTCCTACACCTCTGCCTTCCCCGCCTCCCAAATTAAAGAGGCGATGCCACTCAGCAGATCTGTTGACATGGTGGCTTTAAAGCAACAGTTGTGTAATGAAAACCACCATTGCAGGAAGAATTCCACCCCCAGATGAGCCAAACTCACCTTGCCTAGCTAGTTAAACAAAGACGAGAAAGTGTAAGGAACATGATGTAGCACACAGATGCAGCCTGTTGTCGACTTCCCTGAAGTTGCGTACTGAAAAACTGGCCACTTGACAAAAAGCGTAAGCTGTCGCAAGGCCTTGGCAGAGAGAAAGAATCTGGAATGTCCTCTTTGAAATGGTGTGTAAGGCTGCCTGGCAAATATAGGTCAGCAAAAGGAGAGAAGTTCTGTTTTAGGGGCATGCTAAATGATTTCGGTCTTTACAGGGTTGCTTGCTTCAGTCTTGCACAGGGCTTTCTAGTCAGAAGGGGAATTTCAACCTGGTGCCTGGGGATTTCACTAGATCAGGGGTCTGCAACCCGCGGCTCCGGAGCCACATGTGGCTCTTTTACACCTTTGCCGCGGCTCCGGGGCGGATACTAGCGAGGGGAGGAGGCGCATTGTGCGCCCCGACACTCCCCACTGTGGCGGGCGCTGTACTGGCTGTGACGTCGCATGGGGGTGGTGCGTGCGTTAGTCACGCACCGTCCCGACGTCACCTTCCCGCCCACCAGCTACATTGTAAGGGGCATGTACACTGGTCACTGCATTGAAAGGGGGCATGTACGCTGGTCACTGTTTTGAAGGGGAGTGAAGAACACACACACACACAAAAAAGGTAACTTGTTAATTTAACATTTACTTCTATGAGGAGGAGTAATTCTGAGGGGTCAAAGAAATAATAAAAAAGTGACAAAAAGTTATTTTTATAATGACGAGTTTTGCGGCTCCCAGGTTTTTTTTCTTCGGAAACGGGTCCAAGTGGCTCTTTCTGTCTTAAAGGTTGCAGACCCCTGCACTAGATGATGGTGAATTTTTTGCTTTGTTCTTTTGGGAGCAGAAAGCTGTCATTTAACCCACAGGTTTCACTGTTTACCCAAATATTTGGCCATGACAAAAATGGTGTCAAAACTCCACACTCCTAGAAAATAACACTACTGTCATGTCAAAATCAGACACCATCAAAGTGGCATATTATTTTTTTAGCTTCTGATCTGCCCATAGCATCACAGATATGGAAGATAACTGGACAGGCCATCTAGTTCAACCTCTGGCCAATGCAGGAGACTTTCTGCAATGGTAAGGAGTTGGAGTATGATGCTATCAACAGGTAAGCTACTAGAACTCTTAAGGTAGCCTTTTATCAACACATGGGGAAGAAGGTAGAGAAGCCTTTAGGGAAATCCACAGTCCGCATGCAGAATTCTCCAGTTTTAGCCAAATCATCCCCACCCAAAGCCTCCTAAAAACAGTTGCCATGATGGTCAACCATGATCAGATTATCCCTCTCTGGTCCTTTGAAATTCAAGCAGTGATTCAGCTGATCTAATCATTACTCAGCTAATGTTCCATTGCTAGTTTGGACATTTTCAAGACTAGGCAATTTAAAGAGAAGAAAATGTAGACATTACTGCAGAATTTCCAAATACCACACCTAACAAGGAACATGAAAAGCATATAGAGATATTTTCCATTGGTGGTTTCAGAGAGTTGTGGGCGCACCTTTCCTATAAAACGGCGAAGACCTGGGGAGATTTGATTTCCTTCTTCAGGTCTGAAAAAGCCTAAAGACTGCTTGCAAAAATCAAGGATTGTTCCATAGAAGCTGAGTATTTCAAGAGTTCTGAAAAACCACTCCGTGGAGGAAAGTCACCTTGTGTTTTCTTGGCTCTTCTCTCCCGAGGAAATATTGTTTAAAAGCCTGCTTCTGCGGACTGATAAAACTGCTGAACAAGACACCAGTTTGCTATTCAGTAGTGACGTGCAATTGAATTACACACATTTAAAATACGTTGATTTTTATAGCTTTGACCACATCTAGTAAAATCAACATATTTAACAGCACAAAACCAGCGAGTCATTATTTCAAGAATATTGGCCAAGAATCGTCCTTACCTATGCATACCACTGAGCAACATTTTAACTGGAGCATTCAGAACTGTAACTGGCATTTGGTCATCGTTTATATCATGGTTTTAAGAAGACAGAGAAAGAGAGGTTTGTTCATGAGCTACTCAATTTCCTCTACGCCAGGGAATGGGAACCTGTGTTATGTATAAACAGTTATGTTACATTCCTTAAATCCCATCAGAAAATTGGCTCTTAGAAAATTCAGTTATCCAGCCAGAGGCTAAAAGTAATGGGTTAACTGAGTCGGTTTCAGCTCAGACGGACACGAGCGTTTTCTTTTAGAAAAACTGCATGCCCAGCCCCAAAAGAAAATAACTCGTGGATAGTTGGAGCAATTTCCCCATTACTGGCAAATTCTACCTTTACAGTAGACTCCTATGCACGGGTGGCGCTGTGGGTTAAACCACAGATCCTAGGACCTGCCAATTAGAAGGTCGGCGGTTCGAATCCCCACGACGGGATGCGCTCCCGTTGCTCGGTCCCTGCTCCTGCCAACCTAGCAGTTCGAAAGCACGTCAAGTGCAAGTAGATAAATAGGTACTGCTCCAGCGGGAAGGTAAACGGCGTTTCTGTGCGCTGCTCTGGTTCGCCAGAAGCGGCTTAGGCATGCTGACCACATGACCCGGAAGCTGTACGCCGGCTCCCTCGGCCAATAAAGCGAGATGAGCGCCGCAACCCCAGAGTCGGTCATGACTGGACCCTTTACCTTTGCACATTTACTCAACAGTAAACCCTATTCCATTACACGGGGCTCGCTTCCATGTATAGCGGACCTGCCATTTACGCGAGGGTTCGGTTCTAAGGGGTCTGAGCACAAAGGCAAAATTTTGCAAAGGCAGGGACCCCCGGAACTACCCTCTGCGAGGTGGAAGGCTGCTTACTGGTGCCTGGGAAAGTTGTAGGGGGCCCTGAGAGCTTCCCAGGGTCCTCCGTAACCTTCCTAGAGGTGCATTTAAGCGAGGAGGTGCCTTTCTTACTGGCCTCTGGGATGCCTGGGAAGGTGGCACGAGGGCTCTGGGACGCTGCTCTGTTAACTGCCTTTGGGACGGCAATGAGAAGGCTCTGGCAGCGTTCCAGAGCCATCACACCTCCTTCCCAAAGCCCGTCCCTTCGCTTACTGGGCTTTGAGAATTAAAAGGAGAGCAGAGAATGGCGGGTTTCCCGGCTCTCAGTTTATTTACTTATTTCACACACACCCCACCCCGCGCAAGGTTGCGATGGTGTGAGTAAAACGAGCTCAAGTTGTGGGATCGCTGCATGTAAACAGAGGACTGCAGCAGTAGAGATGGCCCACAATCCACGATTCACGCATGACTCATTTCTGCCTGACAGGAAAGCAGGAAAGGAAGACGCTCGATGTGGTGACCAAAATCAAGCCAATGCCAGTAAAGGTTAATGCTGAAGTTTCTGGGGTATAACTTTCTTTTACAGAATTCTCTCTGCAAGTCAGGAGCCGCACGCAGAACAGTTACACCAGTGTTGGCCTTTGCATGGAAAAGTAAAGTTTCCCTTCCCTTCCCTTCCCTTCCCTTCCCTTCCCGTGCCAACAGGCATCTGATAAGACGCAGCCCTTTTTAAAAATTGAAATATTTATTACATTTTTCACCTCAGGAAGAAAGCGATGTAAGTTTAGGCTAAACAGTCACCTCTCTAAACCAATGTATGCAAAATGTTGTATGTTTATATGTTTTATATGTGCATTTTATATTTGACTTGACTTTGTAATGTTTTCTTTTGAAATGTTTAAGGTTTTTTGTTAACTTCGTGTTGAATATGTATTTTGTAGTAGACCTCCTTTGTAATGTTTTATTTTGAAATCTTTAAGATAATATTTTAGTTTCCTGTTAACTATGTTGCTTTGACTGTATATTTTATATTTGACTTTTTAAGAAATGTTTGATTTTGGATTGTTGTATTGTTTCAATATGATGTAAACCGCTTTGAGATTTTTCTTAAAAATATAAAGCGGTATAGAAATGAAATGAAATAATAATAATAATAATAATAAGCAGGCTAACAAACACATATGCTTTCAACTTGGCAAATCCACCAAGACTGTTAGAATTAAAAAAAGCATTAACGGGCAATCTATAAATAACTTCCAAAGAGAAAGGGCCCACGAGTTACAGTACTGCATGAAATTTTCTTGCCTAGAAGGCAGTGGCTGGAACTATTCATGGAAGAGCCGTAGCTCAGAAGCAAAATGCTCACTTTGCGAGCCGAATGTTCCAGTTTCAATCCATTCAATCTTCATGCTGATGACAATTTTTTATCCTCGCTTTTGACACCTAATATGTGCATTTTTAGGACACCTCCCACCCAAGGTTTTTGCAACTGCATGTTGTTTTTAACATTGCATTTTAATTGCTGCAACCTGACCTGGGACCTTAGGGTGAAGGGAGAGTCATAAATTGGAAATTATTATTATTATTATTATTATTATTATTAATAATAATAATAATAATAATAATAATAATAATAATATACAGACAATTGGTCTGACTTGGAAAAATGCATTGTCTTATGTTCCTATGAAAGTGATGTAGATTTGTGAAAAAGATCTCAAGACTGAAGCTATTCAGGAAGCAGAGTGCTAAGCTATGTCCACATCTGGTGAAAGGGGCTCAGTGGAATTATTTCTCTTTCAGAGGGCCTGGAGGCAACAGAGGGTTTTGGAAGGTATTTTTTGGATTTCATGATCACAGGGATCTGGAGCCCATTAAAGCCAAAGTTGTTAGCTGCACGGAGGGTCTACGTTTACAAAAGATAAAAGTCATCTCAGAGGTCCATCTGGTTTGACCTTCCCCAACACCACTGAAATTCAGACAGAACCAACCTCTTAAAGGGCCTTGAGAACATAGACCTATATAGCAGTGTTTTCTAGCTGCACAAGCCCATAGGCGTAATTCAAGACAAACTAAAAAGCGTCCATTACAATGACTGGGAGGTGGTGATAACGTGAATATAGAGCCCGTATAAAATTATCTTGTGCAACACTGCTGGGTGGATTTAACAAGCTGGCAGTTAAAGGATTTCCTAGAATGTGTCTCCCAGTTCCACAGTTTGCTTACAGTTCTCTTGGACAAATGATCTTCAGTCGCAGAGGCTTGCTCCCATTTCTTATCCAGTCCTAAAAGCAGGGATGGGGGCAAAGAAAATGGGACCTTCCAGATCAGGGTTGGTTATCCACTATTGCATTGTTATGAGGTTGGGAGGGAAGACTCAGCCCCACACACTGTGCCCCTGTCCAAAACATCTGTTTCTGCATGTGTGGAGTGGAACGTATAAGAGAATGACTATCACCACCGTGATATATTTTTATGATGCAGCGGTACATAACAATTTTAATAAAGAAATAAGATCAAGCTTGCCAAACCAGTTCCTTTGTCTAGCTTTGGATGACTAGTTAAGTACCGCGATTTACAAATCCAAAGAAGTTGCTATAGAAGCAAATTGGTGGGCATTTGCCCTCACCACCGCTTGGCTGGTAGGTAGAACGGCAAAAGCCAGAGTTGGTGGGTGAGTTGAAAAGCTGGATGCTAGAAGAGGCAAAGACAGAAACCTGTTTGCTCTGTGCTGGAAACCTAATGAAGGAGTAAGATCTGCTGTGAGCCTCTCCATCCTATATGCACAGGTTGTATATATGCGTAAATAAAATAATATACCTTAAAGACATCACAGTCTTCACAGACCTTCATTTCAAGGAAACCATACAAACTGAACCAGACCCTGCGATCATCACCTGGGGCCCTTCTTCATGTGCCTCCTCCACGAGAGGTCCAGAGGGTGGCAACATGAGAAGGGGCTTTTTCTGTGGTGGCTCCTCGCTTGTAGGAGGCTCTCCACAGGGAGACTCACCTGGCCCCTTCATTGCATATCTTTAGTCACTAGGCAAAAACAGTACGTTTCCGAGCACAATTCAAAGTGTTGGTGCTGACCTTTAAAGCCCTAAACGGCCTCGGCCCAGTATACCTGAAGGAGCGTCTCCATCCCCATCGTTCTACCCGGACACTGAGGTCCAGCACCGAGGGCCTTCTGGCGGTTCCCTCACTGCGAGAAGCCAAGTTACAGGGAACCAGGCAGAGGGCCTTCTCGGTAGTGGCGCCTTCCCTGTGGAACACCCTCCCACCAGATGTCAAAGAGAACAACAACTACCAGGCTTTTAGAAGACACCTGAAGGCAGCCCTGTTTCGGGAAGCTTTTAATGTTTGATGTATTATAGTATTTTAATATTCTTTTGGAAGCTGCCCAGAGTGGCTGGGGAAACCCAGCCAGATGGGCGGGGTATAAATAATAAATTAATAATAATAATAATAATAATGATAATAATAATACTAATAATTATTATTCCTCCTCCTCTCCCAGGCCTTTGGCTAATTTAACAATCATCCGCCTTTTAAACTGCCGGTGTTTGTGTGTGTGTATTTTTATTACTAAGGTATGTACCGTATTTTTCGCTCTATAAGGCACACCAGACCACAAGACGCACCTAGTTTTTGGAGGAGGAAAACAAGAAAAAAATATTCTGAATCTCAGAAGCCAGAACAGCAAGAGGGATCGCTGCGCAGTGAAAGCAGCAATCCCTCTTGCTGTTCTGGCTTCTGGGATAGCTGCGCAGCCTGCATTCACTCCATAAGATGCACACACATTTCCCCTTAGTTTTTAGAAGGGAAAAAGTGGGTCTTATACACCAAAAATACGGTTTTTTGTGTTTTTATACTGTAAACTGCCCTGTGATCCTCGGATGAAGGACAGCATAGAAATTTAATAATGATGCTTTCTTTAAAAACCCAAACACTGTCCTGAATTAACATCTTGCACTGGCACATAAGACAGAGAAAACAGTAGACATTCAATTAAAGACAGGATTTTTAAAAGATTCTGTCCGTTGGGTCTGAAAAGTTTTATCAAGTTCCTTACAACAACAACGAATGAAATAGCAAATTTACCATATAATGCTTCCCGCTCCTTCCCCGGTGTCATGGTGGGAGATTTCTCTGTAGAGCCAGGCTCCTTAGAAGAGGTCACATTCACTAGGAGAGAGCACAAAGAAGTAAAAATCATTAGTGCATGGGGTGCCCGAAGTTTAACGAGACTCTGCAACAGTCCGAGTCTGTTCTTTTCACCTTTTCCAGGGAAGATGGGGCTGGAGATGCAAATGTAAGAGAACACATCGATCTGTGATGATGGAAGGAAAGATGGTGGAGAAGTGGAGAACACATGGAACCACACAGCCAGAGTGTGGTTCATGTCCTTTTGAGCGCAGCATTTACAGTGGAGGATGTGGGTGAATTGACAAGATGGTTGAGAAGGTCTAAAAAAGACAGTGTTGCTGCATTCAAGATGCATGGACCTTAAACAGCTCAGGAGCACAATACCTCAAGGACCACCTCTTTCCATATGAACCTACGCAGATCCTGAGATCATCTTCTGAGGCCCTCTGCTTCATGTGCCTCCTCCTTGAGAGGTGCGGAGGGTGGCACCACGAAAACAGGGCCTTCTCTGCTGTGGCTCCCCGTCTGTGGAATGCTCTCCCCAGGGAAGTTCGCCTGGCGCCTTCATTAAACACCTTTCAGTGCCAGGCAAAAGCGTTCCTCTTTAACCAGGCCTTTGGCTGACCTAATCAACATCCTATACCCTTTTAAAATTGGGATCTTTTCTGTTATTCAGTTGTTGTTTTCATTCTGATTATATACGTTGTGATCTTTTCTGTGGACTGCCCTGAGACCTCCAGGTATAAGGCGGTATATAAACTCAATAAAAAATAATAATAAAATGCTGCACCCCCAGCGAATCAGCTTGTGGAGACGCCAAAGCATCATCTAGCTCAGTAAATCCATGTTGAAGAGACAATAAAGCAGGGTTTCCCAGACCACCATTGAGCCCAACCCAAATGCCTTGTAAATTTCTATTCCACCCCAGGTCTTTATTCACAGTCCCATCAATCACAGGTAGTCACTTCCAACCAGTGCTGTAAAGGATGTAAGAGCCCAATTCTGCATCACGTGGATGGACCTGTCAATACGACAGACCTCATCCACTCATAAAACGATACAACCAGAAGGCAGGTATGAATATGAAGAGCAGGTAATTCCTCAAGGAACATTTTCCTTATTTTATAGTTAGTGTCTTGACTCACTTGCTTGATTCGTTTGGAACCAGGGATCATTTTTTGTTTGATGCATTTGGGATGTTTTTCATGCATTTATTTTTCCTCTTGGTTTTAATGTATCTACGTAGGGTTTTCTATCTGTCTGTCTGTCTGTTTGTTTGTAAGTCGCTTTGGGCTGCCCTGGGCAAGATAAAGCAACTAACAAATTAAACAAACGATCTACCAAGCAACTCCAACCAAAAGTCTAGTGTTGCTAGAATTTACACTTTTCAACTCCACTTTTCAACCTGTGGAGTATTTTTATTTCAATACTACATTCAATACTACATTTCGATACTGCATTGAGAAGTGCCATTTCTTGATCTTGACTGACAGGTGCCCAGTAGGAGACACAAAAAAGAGGAGAATGTGGCTGCAAGCAAAGGGTGGTTAACATTACAGTGGACTCTCGGGTTACGTACCACTCTGGATATGTAATCTTCGGGCTGCAAAAGCGGCAAACCCAGAAGCGTATTCTTCCGGGTTTCGCTGCTCATGCAGGCGCAGAAGCGCTCTAGTGTGCCATGTGCATGCGCAGAAGCGACACCTCTGGTTATGGATTTTTCAGGGTGAACATGGACCCCCAAAATGAATTAAATTCGTAATCAGAGGGTCCACTGTAATTAGCATTTTTCCTCGGGGTAGGCAAGTTTGGTTCTGCCAAAACTGGCAGAAATGTGTCAAGAGACACTTGCCAGTGTCAAGAGACAAAGATGCCAGTATGGTGCAGTGGTTAAAGTGTCAGACTAGGACCTGGAAGGCCTGTGTTCGAATCTCCACTTGGCCAGGAAGCTTGCTGGGTGACCTGGGGCCAGTCACTGCCTTTCAGCCTAACGTACCTCAAGGGGTTGTTGTTTGGGATTAAATGACAAGAAGGAGAACCATTTATGTCACCTTAAGCTCCTTGGAGAAAAAGGTGGGATATAAATGCAAGAAAACAAGCCTTAAGTTGAACATACAAAGTTCCTGAGTTTCTGCCTGCGGTTCCACATTCCCCCTTGTTCCCACCTTGCAGGAATAGACAGCTTTCAGTGATACCAAAGTCCAATTGCAGTTCAGTCTATACAGCAGAGACAGCTCTTCCAAGATGCGTCTGAAATAGTTTGTTCTTTTAATCTTTCCCCAGAACAAACAAGCTCTTTCTTTCCTAATAAACACTGAACTCTCTCATGCCTCTTACAAAGGAGGTTGCTTGAGCCAGAACTTTGATATGGCAGTTTACTACTCTCAGTCTAAGAAGGGTGCAGGCTTGAGATAAGGAGGGTTTAATGGGGAGCCCGGACCATCCCTTTTACATGCTAGTTGTCTCTTTCAGGGATTAGGAATCTTTGGCCCTCCAGATGTTGCCAGAATGCATTGCCCAACATCCCTGACTACAGGCTATGCTGGCTGAGGATGATAGGAGCTGGAGTCCACCAACATCTGGAGGACCACAGGCTTCTCATCCCAGCTTCAGGTTTTATCAGCTGCTCCTATCACTCCAACATTTTTCAAAACTGCTTCTTAACATACAAATATTCCACACCACTTCCTACAACCTTGAAGTTCTGCCCTAGGAAAGCTCAAATCTCAGTGGTCAGACTAAATGCGTAAAGTTTTTTAATACAGTGGTACCTCGGGTTAAGAACTTAATTCGTTCTGGAGGTCCGTTCTTAACCTGAAACCATTCTTAACCTGAAGAACCACTTTAGCTAACAGGGCCTCCCGCTGCCGCCGCGTGATTTCTGTTCTAATCTTGAAGCAAAGTTCTTAACCCGAGGTACTATTTCTGGGTTAGCAGAGTCTGTAACCTGAAGCGAGGGAACAAGTAGAGGGAAGGACAAGGAATACAAGAGATAAAAGGCTAGGAAAGGCAGCCATAGAAGAAAGGAATACTTAAAGGACTCAATTTGTCATCCGGTCCTAGGAAGCTCTAAGCAAGTCAGAAGGGAAACTAACCAAGGCAAGTATCATTTTGAATACTTAAATGCCTGCTCATTTTTTTAAAATATGAATCAGAAGCACTAATTGCTGAGAAGCAGATGTGGGTGGCAGGAGTCAGAACTAGGTCAATTTTAGCATTGCTTTCACTTCAAGGGAAAATACATGAAAAAACTTGTTATACAGAATTATGGATTAGCAAGCATATTGAGAGCAAAAGCAAATAGGATCCTAGTCTGCTTGTGGAGTTTTCCATTACAATTAAAATATTTAACAATCAAGTTCACCTCCACGATATAATACAGATAATATTTATTTAGCTGAAGCCATTGCACGGATATGCTTCCATCAAAGAGTGGGGGGGAAGCATCCTGCCAAAATTGTCCCATTCAGAATTACACGGGTGGCGCTGTGGGTTAAACCACAGAGCCTAGGACTTGCCAATCAGAAGGTCGGCGGTTCGAATCCCCGTGACGGGGTGAGCTCCCGTTGCTTGGTCCCAGCTCCTGCCAACCTAGCAGTTCGAAAGCACATCAAAGTGCAAGTAGGTAAACGGCGTTTCCGTGCGCTGCTCTGATTCGGCAGAAGCGGCTTAGTCATGCTGGCCACATGACCCGGAAGCCGTACGCCGGCTCCCTCGGCCAATAAAGCGAGATGAGCGCTGCAACCCTGGAGTCGGCCACGACTGGACTGGTCAGGGGTCCCTTTACCTTTAACCTCCTGGTGCTGGTGGTAACTGAACTCCAAATGGCACCAGGTTGGGGAAGACTAGACTTGTGGTTCCCACATTTCTTCCCAAGAATCTTCCCAATGGATAATAAGGATGTAAAAGCAGGACACTCTCTTTCAGAAGGGCCAATAGACTGAGGGAAGCACGTCCTCTGGAGGCTAGGGCCAGTGCATTCCAACAAGTCAGAAAAGAACTGTGCCCTCATTCAATCAAGGTCTTCGGCTTGATTAAACAGCACGCTCTACTACTTGATGCCTTTCCCCCAGAGGCATAGCTGAAGCTTTCGGCTTGCGGTAAACGGATTCCCCTAGCTATAGGGAACAAGAGATGCCCAGAAATTTCAAATCGCACCTCCATTTCAGAGTGCAGAAGCAACCCTACTGGAAGTGGCGCTTCTGTTTTACGGCTAATAATGACCGATGGACTCATCCTCCATGAATGAGCCAATCCTCCCATTTAAGCCCTGGAAGTCGGAAGACATTTCCACATCTCACGACAGTGAATCCCATAAATTAACTGCACGTTGTGTGTAAGAGGGACTTCCTTTCGCATGCCCTGAACTTACTGCCAATTAATTCCACTGCACAACCCCAAGTTATGGGATAGAGACACCTCTACCACACCACCTACTGTATTTTTTGCCCTATAGGACGCAGTTTTCCCCCTCCAAAATTGAAGGGGAAATGTGTGTGCGTCCTATGGGGCGAATGCAGGCTTTCGCTGAAGCCTGGAGAGTGAGAGTGCACCGACCCCTCTCGCTCTCCAGGCTTTGGGCTATCCGCAAGCCTGGGGAGCCCGTGGGAGTTCCCGCAGGGCTCCCTAGGCTTGTGGATAGCAGCCTGCTGCCCGAAGCCCGGGGGCGCAGCGCTGCACACCCCGGGCTTCGGGCAGATATCCGCAAGCCTGGGGAGACCGGCGTGACTTCCCGCCAGGCTCCCTAGGCTTGCGTATAGCAGCCTGTTCTGGGGGCTGAGGTCGGGGGAAGCTCGGGCTTCCCCCGCCCCAGCCCCGCACCTGGGGGGGGAATATTTTTTTTTCTTTATTCCCCCCCCCAAAAAAAAAACACTAGGTGTGCCCTATGGGCCGGTGCGCCCTATGGGGCGAAAAATACGGTATTTTTCTAAGCTAAAAAGTCCCAAGTTTTGTAACCGTCCCTCATAGAGTCGTTGCTCCAGCCCCCTAATACATTTGGATGTACTTTCCTGCACCTTTTCCATCTCTACAACATTTTTTTTTACAGGTGGGACACGTGCGCAAGCAGTACCCACTCTGCGACGTGCCATATCACACATTTTCCTGGCACAAGTGCCCCTCTGCTCTTCTATAATCCTCCTATAAATCTGGGTTCAAGTCTAGAAGCGGAAAATTATGGGCAGTAAAGGTGTCTGGAAATTTACTACCCTTTAAATCTGCTACACCTGACTTTCGGCAGCAAGGTGTGCAAAGGGACACGTCCGAGAGGTTGCTTTTGCGTGCGTGCAAAGGATGCGCAGCTGCATGGAGTGTCACCAACTTGGACATGCAAACAACACGTGAAGTCACCTTAAAGGAAAAGGTAAAGTGACCCTGACCATTAGGTCCAGTCGTGACCGACTCTGGGGTTGCGGCGCTCATCTCGCTTTATTGGCCGAGGGAGCCAGCGTTTGTCCGCAGACAGCTTCCGGGTCATGTGGCCAGCATGACTAAGCCGCTTCTGGCGAAACCAGAGCAGCGCACGGAAACGCCGTTTACCTTCCCGCAGGAGCGGTACCTATTTATCTACTTGCACTTTGATGTGCTTTAGAACTGCTAGGTTGGCAGGAGCAGGGACCGAACAACGGGAGCTCACCCCGTTGCGGGGATTCGAACCACTGACCTTCTGATCGGCAAGTCCTAGGCTCAGTGGTTTAGACCACAGCGCCACCCGCGTCCTTACGTGGAGGCAAACTAGCCTAGCACTCTCAGATGACAGGCAGTGGCTCTCCACTGAGGTCTTTAGCAGCCCCGCTAGTGAAATTCTTTTAATGGGAGATCCTTGAAGGGCAGGCAACGCATGTGAGCTGCTTCAGAGCTATGGCACCCTTGCTGATGCCCATTTCACGTATGCACTACAATTGAAAATGAAGAACAAGCATACATATATAGGGGGGAGCAGCTGAGTGCGGGATCAGCTCTCTCCAGCAACTTGAGTTCAAGTTGATTTCTCTAACTCACATACGCTTCAGGCTCACCTTGTTTAAAAGAACCACAAAACACAGGGCACACATGGATTCAACAGAATGCCCAATCCTTGCCTTATTTCAGCAGCTGGCCTTGTACAGGGCAGAAAGGGAGAAAATGGGCTTCCTGACAGCACAGAGAGAGAGGTGGTTGCTAATATGGAAAGAAACGAACAGGAGAGGATAAGCCCAACCGTAGAGTTCAAAATGGTTCACATCCAGTATTCCTGCTGGGGGAGCTCAGGCAAACCCTTTGACAACAAGCTGGATTGGGTGGCCCCTGGAGCAGATTTTGGGGGTGCGTGCTAAGCTGCAGAGTGGGGAGGAAAGTGAAGTTTCATTTCTGCATGCAAAGGCCTGTTCCACTCAGACTATGCACAGCCCTGGATACAACCCAACAGTGGGTCATGTACAGTGGTGCCTCGCAAGACGAAAAGAATCCGTTCTGTGATTCTCTTCGTCTAGCGGTTTTTTCGTCTTGCAAAGCAAGCCCATTGAAGGATTAGCGGATTAGCGCTATTAGCGGTTTATCTGCAGATCGGATCAGCTGATAAGCGGCTTAGAAAAAGGGGGGGGAGGGAAAAAAACCAGCAGGAACTTGCAAGACATTGTCGTCTTGCGAAGCAAGCCCATAGGAAATTTGTTTTGCGAAGCACCTCCAAAACGGAAAACTCTTTCGTCTAGCGAGTTTTCTGTCTTGCGAGGCATTCGTCCTGCGGGGCACCACTGTATATGCTTTTATAGTTTCCCTGGTGGAAGCATTAAACCATTTCAAAGCCCTTCCCTTGGACCTAGTAACAGGAGATGCTCAACGACTAATATTTCAACTGGCCGGCTTTTATACATCGAACTGGGCGGCGGCGGAGGTCATCTTCCTTTGCCTCAGACAGCAGAATGTCTTTGGCTGGCTCCGATGACAAGACTGCAGGTACCTGTTCAAACCGCCTACTTCTCCAAGACCACCCAGGAAGTTTCATGGCTAAGCCATTCTTCCCCAGAAACTAATTATAGGTTATGAACAAACACTCAATTGAGTCAATGATGACAACAGGAAAGCAAAAAGCAGCTGGTGAGATGAGACTCTGACCCACGGATGTAGTTAGCCCTAGAAGAGGTCCTACTGTGACCCACAAGGGCATTTCTGCCAAGACACACACAACTGTCCCCCTAAATTTTATGTGGCACCAGGTATGGGGCAGGCAAGGTGTGACCGCCATCACTTTGGCATACATTTGCAAGCCGTTTGTGCTTGCAGACAGGGTTCAGAGGCAAGTCCTTTTCCAGAGGTGGCTTTTTAAAGAGAATGGTGCTATGTGACCTACACACACATGTAATATACAATACCTAAAGTGCAATGGCTTTGGTCAACCTCTGTGACACGACTGCTGTGAGCACAGAAGGGGCTAGCCTGTTTACCCAGCTGCTCCCTTGATCTCTCCACTCAAGTCACCTGTTTTAATTGCTGTGCTATTTTAATGGGGGTTTTTATTGTGTACTTTAATTATGTCTGCTTATATTTTAAATGTTTATGTAACTGGTTTTGTATTGTTTATGTAACTGGTTTTGTGAACCACTGGGAAGCCTACTTTGGCGTTAACTGTTAAGTATGTGTGCGTATCTGTATCTCTGTGTATCATAATGTACACCTCCCCAAGTTTCCAGGAAAAGGGCAGAATATTCTCAAGCCAAACCACGGAAGCAGTCTGATGAGAAGAGATAAAGGAGGGGAGGGGAAAACCCTATCTGTTAGAATCACTGGCACTTATGCCGGTTTGAACAAGGATCAGTTGCCTACAACACACCATCTGAATTCAACCGCTTCTCCCCACTTCTTGAGCCAAAAGTGCAATCGATTTGGAATTAGGACTGACTCCAGCTTCCCCCAGCAAGAGAGAAGAAATATAGTTTCACAGCTCAAGTAACAGTGCAAGCCTAACTATGTCTACTCAGAAGGACTTTGCATTGTATTTAATGGGGCTTACTCCCAGGTAAGTGGGGTCAGGCCTTCAACCTTAAGCATTAATAAAAGAGTATGAGAGAATACATATGTATAAGGTGCAACAGTTTAGCGATTAATGCAGACCTGAAATCTGAACCTTCCTACTCCATCCTTCCAATTATTTGCCTCGAAGTTAATGCAACAGACTGTTTTTAGTTCCTGCTAAATTTGGACTCTTCCCCTCATGGGACCAATAGGTATTTAAGAGGAGTAACCACACATGGTTAGCAGCTTTGAAAACAAATGAACACTGTTAAACTAGAGGGCCCTTATCTGAGCTTTTGTGAAAAGTCATTTTTCACTGTCCGTGTCACAAGACACAGTGCATCATGAAGCCTGACATCTACCAGTCTTCACCCACAAGTCTGAGTTTAAGAACAAAACTCAGCAGTGGCGCTGTTGTTGAATCACATCCTGTTCGCTCACCCAGTTTTAGACTGTGCATGATTATTCCTCAGGGCAACATATGTCTGGCCAACTCATTTATACTATATTGCCAGAAACAACCGAATCCCCTCACTTTAAAAATAAATGACTGACCCTGTGTCAATATTAACTGACTTGTGTCAACAATAATGGCTGGCCTGTGTCTTCCTTGTAGTAACTCAGTGTTTCCCAAACTCGGGTTTCTAGCTGTTTTTGGACTACAATTCCCATCATCTCTAGCTACCAGGACCAGTGGTCAGGGATGATGGGAACTGTAGTCCAAAAACAGGTGGAGACCCAAGTTTGGGAGACTCTGTGGTAACTATTTAAAAACAATTTTGTATTGGCAATGCAATAATGCAATCCTTGCTGTAAGGATGGCATTCAAGTTATTTGCTAGAAAATCTGAGCAACCTTCTCACACAAACATTTTGCAAGATGGTAGCTGGATAAGAGAAATACAGTACATGCACTGGGATTAGTTTTTAGTTCCTATTCATGAAGCATTACACACACACACACACACACACACACACACACACACACACATATATCCTTCACACAGAATGTAACATCACAAGGCTCAGATGGAAAAGAAAACACTGAAATGGGCAGATTTGTGCTCCACAACACACAGGCTCCCTCCTAGGTCAGACCAAAGGTTAATCTAGCTCCTCATGGTTTCCCAAACTTGGGTCTGCAGATGTTGTTGGACTACAATTCCCATCACCCCTAGCCAGCAGGACCAGTGGTCAGGGATGATGGGAATTGTAGTCCAAAAACAGCTGGAGACCCAAGCTGGAGAAATCCTGATCTAGCCCAATATTCTGTTCCCAACAGAACACCCCTGAGGAAATCACAGGCAACCTACGAAAATTATGACTCTTGCCTGTTTCTCCCTGGCACGTGGCATTCAGAAGTACACTGTTCCTGTATTTCAGACGCGGGGCAAGAGTCCTGTACACCTGGAGGCCTAGAAATAAGGCACAGCCTTGTTGCTTAAAGTGTTGAAACAGAAGACAGGATTTAGGCTTCCATTCTAAACGCACTTACCTGGAAATAAAACCCCACTGGTAACACCTGGCCTTGTAAAGTCCAAGTAAACATGCTTTAGACTGGGTTGCAAGTGTCACATGCTAAACAAGAGTCATCCCTATCTCTTTACTTTTCCCAGAGTGCCCTCTTCTGCCTCCCCAGACCAGAATAAAAATCTGGGATGGACTCCCAGGCAAGGCTTGGTGCATTATTCAAGAATACCATCTCTAGGAGTATTCGCTGGGGGAAGGAGAGGAAGGGGTGGAAAGGATCAGGCCACTTAGAACTGGAAAGGAACATGCCCTCCGGTCACGCTGACTTGCAACTCTGTTTGGTTTGGAAAGAGATGCTCCCCTTCTCTCTTGCTTTCCCTTCCTCCACTGATTTCACTTGAGATAACGACCCACGTGAAAACGCAACCTTGCAATCGTATCAGCAACCTTCCACCCCTCCAAACCAGGCGCCTGAGGATATTTGGATAGCAGTAAAGCTCCTATTTTCAGAGCAAACCACCAGAAAAAAAACATGCCGGGTTTCATCCAAGAGCAAGGGCGAGGGAGTTGTGCAAATGATTTCAGAAGCAAATGGAGGCCAGAAGCAAGCAAGCGCTTCCCCGAAATGCACGCCAGCTCCTGAGGGTAAAGCATTTCAAAAGAGACGAGAAAGTGGAATGCAAAGTGGGAGACTCGGCAAGAATTGAATTTCCTTTGGAAACCACGTTCAGACAAGGCCAGTGTCCCGGGTCTTCTTCTAAAGCAAGTTTGGAGGCTCGCCTGGTAATCCTTGCATTAATTTAGACCACCACCCAGGAGTGGGAGAAAAAAAATAAATAAAAGCTCAACTGAGGTTCTTTTTTTCCATAATAAAAGCAGTGCCTCCTCCAAACATTGGGCTGGACAATTAGGCTAAGCAATCTTATTTTCCCTCCCCTCTTTGTCTCATTCACACGACCGGCTTGACCCCTGGGATAGCAAGACGCAGCAGAGGGTGACACGTGTGCAAACCTCGGCGGACAACGGCGCCCACCTCCCCCCCCTGCTGAAATGAGCCCCCCCCCCCATTTCAGCAACTGCATGCACGCCAGGGCGCCCCGCGCCCCAACTTGGCCGCCCCCAACCCTTACCTTCGCCGGCAGCACAGGCGCCTCCCGCCGCCTCCTGGCTCCATGGCTCAGCTCCATCAAGAGGCTTGGCCCCGCCCTCCGCCGGGCCGCGCTTCCCTCATTGGCTCGCCGTGAGGCCGAGAGGCGGGGGCAGGGAGAGAAGGCGCGCGGAGCTAGGAAAATGTAGAGTAGTCCGCGCCGGCGCGGCGCCTGCACGCTTTAGATTCGAGCTGGACTGGGGGATTCACACACAAGCCTGAACACAAGAGAGTTATTAAGATGAGCGTAAAGCGCTGTGGGTTAAACCACAGAGCCTAGGACTTGCCGATCAGAAGGTCGGCGGTTCGAATCCCTGCGACGTGGCTGAGCTCCCGTTGCTCGGTCCCTGCTCCTGCCAGCCTAGCAGTTCGAAAGCAGGTTAAAGTGCAAGTAGATAAATAGGTACCGCTCCAGCGGGAAGGTAAACGGCATTTCCATGCGCTGCTCTGGTTCTCCTGCCAACCTAGCAGTTCAAAAGCACACCAGTGCAAGTAAATAAATAGGTACCGCTCCGGCAGGAAGGTAAACGGTGTTTCCGTGCGCTGCTCTGGTTCACCAGAAGCGGCTTAGCCATGCCGGCCACATGACCCGGAAGCTGTACGCCGGCTCCCTCGGCCAATAAAGCGAGATGAGTGCCGCAACCCCAGAGTCGGCCACGACTGGACCTAATGGTCAGGGGTCCCTTTACCTTTTTAAAGCCTACAAAGGTCTGTATAGTTAAAGCTATAGTTTTCCTAGTAATGATGTATGGAAGTGAGAGCTGGACCATAAAGAAGGCTGAAGGGAGTGTGCTTTATAGTCAATACAACCAGTGGAACCTGTAGCTTTGCAGCTTTTCTGTGGGATGCCAGGACCACGTGTCCATTTTAGTTTGCTGTACTCCTCGGCAACATCTTTCTCTGTGTGTGCAACCACTGCTGCCACAGGTAACAAAAAAAATCAGCTTCCAGCACATCGCCATAAATAGTTGAAAAACAATATATGCAGTGACTTGACAGCTGCCGAACCTTTTAGACTGCAGTAAGACTTAGTAGAATACCACTCTCATGTGTGTGTGTGTGTGTACACACACTTTTACACACACACACACGTATATATATATATATCCATACATATATACACACACACATATACATATATACCTCATCACTGCAGATGGTGACAGCAGTCAAGAAATTAAAAGACGCCTACTTCTTAGGAGAAAAGCAATGAGAAACCTAGACAGCATCTTAAAAAGCAGAGACATCACCTTGCCGACAAAGGTCCATATAGTTAAAGCTATGGTTTTCCCACTACTGATGTATGGAAGTGAGAGCTGGACCATAAAGAAGGCTGATCGCTGAAGAATTGATGCTTTTGAATTATGGTGCTGGAGGAGACCTCTTGAGAGTCCCATGGACTGCAAGAAGATCAAACCTATCCATTCTTAAGGAAATCAGCCCTGAGTGCTCACTGGAAGGACAGATCGTGAAGCTGAGGCTCCAATAACTTTGGCCACCTCATGAGAAGAGAAGACTCCCTGGAAAAGACCCTGATGTTGGGAAAGATGGAGGGCACAAGGAGAAGGGGACGACAGAGAACGAGATGGTTGGACAGTGTTCTCCAAGCTACCAGCCTGAGTTTGACCAAACTGCGGGAGGCAGTGGAAGACAGGAGTGCCTGGCGTGCTCTAGTCCATGGGGTCACGAAGAGTCGGACACGACTAAACAACAACAAGCAATCTTGTGCATAGATGTTGGCTGCTTTGACTCTCCATGCGCAGCATGCATGCAGGTGTTGCAGCAGCTGCTACTTATTACTATAGTCCCGGACTGATGGGCACTGATCAAAGAGACTCAGAAGGTTTGTCTGCCTTTGCAATTTTCTACCTTCCCCCCTCCAGTGCTGAGCATACAATGAAGGTTGTGACTCTCACCAAACTGAGAGGGGTAGCTAATGCCGCAGAAGACAGAATCAGAATTCAAAATAACCTTAGCAGATTGGAGAACTGGGCCCAAGCTAACAAAATGAATTTCAATAGGGACAAATGTAAGGTTCTGCACTTAGGCAGGAAGAACCAGATGCACAAATACAATCTAGGTGTCCCCTATCTTATACTAGCAGCACATGTGAAAAGGATCTCAGGGTCTTGGTGGACCACAAGCTAAACACGAGTCAGCCGTGTGACGCAGCAGCTAAAAAAGCTAATGCTATTCCAGGCTGCATCAACAGAAGTATAGTGTCCAGACCAAGGGAAGTAATAGTACCACACCTGGAATACTGCGTCCAGTCCTGGGCACCACAATTTAAGAAGGATGTTGACAAGCTGGAACGTGTGCAGAGGAGGGCAACCAAGATGATCAAGGGCCTGGAAACTAAGCTTTATGAGGAGTGTTTGAAGGAGCTGGGTATGTTTAGCCTGGAAAGGAAGAGACAGAGAGGAGATGTGATAGCCATCTTCAAATATCTCAAGGGCTGTTACACAGAAGGGGGAACAAGCTTATTTTCTTCTGCTCTGGAGACTACGACCCTAACCAATGGATTCAAGTTACAAGAAAGAAGAGTCCAACTAAACATCAGGAAAAACTTTCTGATGGTAAGAGCTGCTTGACAGTTGAACGGTCTCCCTCTAGAGGTTGTGGACTCTCCTTCTTTGGAAGTTTTAAAGCAGAGGTTGGATGGCCATCCAGCATGGATGCTTGAGCTGAGATTCCTGCATTGCAGAGGGTTGGACTAGATAATAATAATAATAATAATAATAATAATAATAATAATAATAATAAAAAATAATATAATATAATATAATATAATATAATATAATATAATATAATATAATATAATATAATATAATATAATACCCTGCCCATCTGGCTGGGTTTCCCCAGCCACTCTGGGCGGCTTCCAACAGAATATTAAAATACACTAACCTATTAAACCTTAAAAGCTTCCTTAAACAGGGCTGCCTTCAGATGTCTTCTAAATAATATCAGATGTCTTCTAAATAAAATCTCTATGATTTTATTATTCCTTGGGCCAGCCCTAAAGGGAGGACACAATTGCTCTGACACTCACTTGTTGGAGTGTAAGTTGCATTGAAAGCAATAGAAATTACTTAGTTGATAGGTGCTGCTTGCATACTTCGCTCATGTTGAATTATGGTCCACATGCCCAGGACCGCAGGGCTAGCTTCTTTCCAGCACCAGCAATTAATATTTGATCTATAAACTTGGCGGCTCATCAGCATATCAAGATCTACATACAAGGTATTTGCTATTGTTGATTTACAAGCACATTACCATTTACTCCGGCTCCCATGCGCTCCCACCGCTGGTGTTTGAATGCAGAGTGCAGTTCCTTGAGAAATAGTGCCATTTGGTCCTATTTCTCCTCTCAACTCCTCTTCCATCCAAGAGGACAACGTAAGCCACATTCACATTACAGTTAAACTGAGATGTGTAAATTTGAGGCAGCTGTTGGACATGTGCAGAAGACAGTGCATGCTTGCGCAGACGACCTCTTCATTGAACAGGAGTTGGGAAGGTGGAGGGAAACAAATTAGGCAATGCACATCAGGTGTGTACAGCAATATGCAGATTAAGCTTGAAACACAATGGGGGGAAAACAGCCTTGCTGCCTTTTAAGCCACCAATGCATATATTGCTGGAGTCCTTAGAAGAAGAAGAAAGCGAAGAGAAACAGCTCTAAGTTGCTTTAAACCAAATCAAACATACTGTATTTGTCTATCTACCGTATTTTTCGCACCATAGGACACACCGGACAATAGGACACACTTTGTTTTAGAGGGGGGAGAACAAGAAAAAAAAATTCTCCCCCTCTCTGCCCAGCGCCCCTTCAGTGAAGCGGCAGGAGGCGCTGCACAGAGAGGGGGAGAACTTTCCCCCTCTTGTTTTCCCGCTCTAAAACAAGGTGCCGCTCTAAAACAGGCTACCTTGGAAGCCTGGAGAGCGAGAGGGGTCGGTGTGCACTGACCCCTCTCACTCTCCAGGCTTCAGGTTCCTTTCGACCTGCTCTTTGGGGCTGGCGGGGGGAAACCCACCACCAGCCCCAAAGAGCAGGTCAGGGAGCAGCGGAAAGGCGCAGCGGAGAGGCTCCTGCCATAGCCGCGCGTCACCTCTCCAGCCGGAAGAGCGCGCGCGGGGCTATGGCGTCTTCGCTCCATAGGACGCACACACATTTCCCCTTCATTTTTGAAGGGGAAAAAGTGCGTCCTATAGAGCGAAAAATACAGTAATCCAGCATTGTCTCCTCTTAACTGCCAGCAGTTCTCCCGTAGCCCAAAGGTCTTACCCATCACCTGCTATTTACCATGGTCCTTTTAACTGGATATTCTGTCTTTTGCAGCATTTTGTAAAAACCGAAACAGGGGTGAAGAAGCGTTATGAGAATTATAAGGTATAAGATATAAAATAAATGTACCAAGCAAACACATACATAAATATATGTGTGTATATTTCCTTCTTTGGAGGTCTTTAAGCAGAGGCTTGACAACCATATGTCAGGAGTGCTCTGATGGTGTTTCCTGCTTGGCAGGGGGTTGGACTCGATGGCCCTTGTGGTCTCTTCCAACTCTATGATTCTATGATTCTATATAAACCGCATGTCTGAAACAGTACAGGGGGGGAAAGTCCTGAAACCATTTTGTCCCTCCCAAATTGACATCAAATGTTTCTCTGCAAGGAGAGAGAAAATGGGAAAAACCTCCCCATTGTCTCTTTGCTCACAAATCCTGCCTTAAGGGCACATATAAGATATGAATAGGGCGAGCCTGTGACCTGGATGCAGGAATTAAGTATTTATCATCATAAAAGACTGACCAGGCTGTCCAGGTAAACCCATTAACAGCCAGGTAAACCCATCAACAGGTTTCTGTCAGACAGGATTCTGTTGTAGACTGCCCCTTCTCTGAGGTATGTATGACGTATGGGGGTGGTGGTCTTGGGCTCAAGAGTGGGCAATTCCAAATGTCTATATAAGTGCTTCGTCAAAAAAACGAAGATCATGGCCACTGGGCCCATCAACTCCTGGCAAATAGATGGGGAAGAAATGGAGGCAGTGAGAGATTTTACTTTCTTGGGCTCCATGATCAGTGCAGATGGTGACAGCAGTCACGAAATTAAAAGACGCCTGCTCCTTGGGAGAAAGGCGATGGCAAACCTAGACAACATCTTAAAAAGCAGAGACATCACCTTGCCAACAAAGGTCCGTATAGTAAAAGCCATGGTTTTCCCAGTAGTGATGTATGGAAGTGAGAGCTGGACCATAAAGAAGGCTGATCGCCGAAGAATTGATGCTTTTGAATTATGGTGCTGGAGGAGACTCTTGAGAGTCCCATGGACTGCAAGAAGATCAAACCTCTCCATTCTGAAGGAAATCAGCCCTGAGTGCTCACTGGAAGGACAGATCGTGAAGCTGAGGCTCCAATAACTTTGGCCACCTCATGAGAAGAGAAGACTCCCTGGAAAAGACCCTGATGTTGGGAAAGATGGAGGGCACAAGGAGAAGGGGACGACAGAGAACGAGATGGTTGGACAGTGTTCTCCAAGCTACCAGCCTGAGTTTGACCAAACTGCGGGAGGCAGTGGAAGACAGGAGTGCCTGGCGTGCTCTAGTCCATGGGGTCACGAAGAGTCGGACACGACTAAACAACAACAAGCAATCTTGTGCATAGATGTTGGCTGCTTTGACTCTCCATGCGCAGCATGCATGCAGGTGTTGCAGCAGCTGCTACTTATTACTATAGTCCCGGACTGATGGGCACTGATCAAAGAGACTCAGAAGGTTTGTCTGCCTTTGCAATTTTCTACCTTCCCCCCTCCAGTGCTGAGCATACAATGAAGGTTGTGACTCTCACCAAACTGAGAGGGGTAGCTAATGCCGCAGAAGACAGAATCAGAATTCAAAATAACCTTAGCAGATTGGAGAACTGGGCCCAAGCTAACAAAATGAATTTCAATAGGGACAAATGTAAGGTTCTGCACTTAGGCAGGAAGAACCAGATGCACAAATACAATCTAGGTGTCCCCTATCTTATACTAGCAGCACATGTGAAAAGGATCTCAGGGTCTTGGTGGACCACAAGCTAAACACGAGTCAGCCGTGTGACGCAGCAGCTAAAAAAGCTAATGCTATTCCAGGCTGCATCAACAGAAGTATAGTGTCCAGACCAAGGGAAGTAATAGTACCACACCTGGAATACTGCGTCCAGTCCTGGGCACCACAATTTAAGAAGGATGTTGACAAGCTGGAACGTGTGCAGAGGAGGGCAACCAAGATGATCAAGGGCCTGGAAACTAAGCTTTATGAGGAGTGTTTGAAGGAGCTGGGTATGTTTAGCCTGGAAAGGAAGAGACAGAGAGGAGATGTGATAGCCATCTTCAAATATCTCAAGGGCTGTTACACAGAAGGGGGAACAAGCTTATTTTCTTCTGCTCTGGAGACTACGACCCTAACCAATGGATTCAAGTTACAAGAAAGAAGAGTCCAACTAAACATCAGGAAAAACTTTCTGATGGTAAGAGCTGCTTGACAGTTGAACGGTCTCCCTCTAGAGGTTGTGGACTCTCCTTCTTTGGAAGTTTTAAAGCAGAGGTTGGATGGCCATCCAGCATGGATGCTTGAGCTGAGATTCCTGCATTGCAGAGGGTTGGACTAGATAATAATAATAATAATAATAATATAATATAATATAATATAATATAATATAATATAATATAATATAATATAATATAATATAATATAATAATATAATATAATATAATATAATATAATATAATATAATATAATATAATATAATATAATATAATATAATATAATATAATATAATATAATATAATACCCTGCCCATCTGGCTGGGTTTCCCCAGCCACTCTGGGCGGCTTCCAACAGAATATTAAAATACACTAACCTATTAAACCTTAAAAGCTTCCTTAAACAGGGCTGCCTTCAGATGTCTTCTAAATAATATCAGATGTCTTCTAAATAAAATCTCTATGATTTTATTATTCCTTGGGCCAGCCCTAAAGGGAGGACACAATTGCTCTGACACTCACTTGTTGGAGTGTAAGTTGCATTGAAAGCAATAGAAATTACTTAGTTGATAGGTGCTGCTTGCATACTTCGCTCATGTTGAATTATGGTCCACATGCCCAGGACCGCAGGGCTAGCTTCTTTCCAGCACCAGCAATTAATATTTGATCTATAAACTTGGCGGCTCATCAGCATATCAAGATCTACATACAAGGTATTTGCTATTGTTGATTTACAAGCACATTACCATTTACTCCGGCTCCCATGCGCTCCCACCGCTGGTGTTTGAATGCAGAGTGCAGTTCCTTGAGAAATAGTGCCATTTGGTCCTATTTCTCCTCTCAACTCCTCTTCCATCCAAGAGGACAACGTAAGCCACATTCACATTACAGTTAAACTGAGATGTGTAAATTTGAGGCAGCTGTTGGACATGTGCAGAAGACAGTGCATGCTTGCGCAGACGACCTCTTCATTGAACAGGAGTTGGGAAGGTGGAGGGAAACAAATTAGGCAATGCACATCAGGTGTGTACAGCAATATGCAGATTAAGCTTGAAACACAATGGGGGGAAAACAGCCTTGCTGCCTTTTAAGCCACCAATGCATATATTGCTGGAGTCCTTAGAAGAAGAAGAAAGCGAAGAGAAACAGCTCTAAGTTGCTTTAAACCAAATCAAACATACTGTATTTGTCTATCTACCGTATTTTTCGCACCATAGGACACACCGGACAATAGGACACACTTTGTTTTAGAGGGGGGAGAACAAGAAAAAAAAATTCTCCCCCTCTCTGCCCAGCGCCCCTTCAGTGAAGCGGCAGGAGGCGCTGCACAGAGAGGGGGAGAACTTTCCCCCTCTTGTTTTCCCGCTCTAAAACAAGGTGCCGCTCTAAAACAGGCTACCTTGGAAGCCTGGAGAGCGAGAGGGGTCGGTGTGCACTGACCCCTCTCACTCTCCAGGCTTCAGGTTCCTTTCGACCTGCTCTTTGGGGCTGGCGGGGGGAAACCCACCACCAGCCCCAAAGAGCAGGTCAGGGAGCAGCGGAAAGGCGCAGCGGAGAGGCTCCTGCCATAGCTGCGCGTCACCTCTCCAGCCGGAAGAGCGCGCGCGGGGCTATGGCGTCTTCGCTCCATAGGACGCACACACATTTCCCCTTCATTTTTGAAGGGGAAAAAGTGCGTCCTATAGAGCGAAAAATACAGTAATCCAGCATTGTCTCCTCTTAACTGCCAGCAGTTCTCCCGTAGCCCAAAGGTCTTACCCATCACCTGCTATTTACCATGGTCCTTTTAACTGGATATTCTGTCTTTTGCAGCATTTTGTAAAAACCGAAACAGGGGTGAAGAAGCGTTATGAGAATTATAAGGTATAAGATATAAAATAAATGTACCAAGCAAACACATACATAAATATATGTGTGTATATTTCCTTCTTTGGAGGTCTTTAAGCAGAGGCTTGACAACCATATGTCAGGAGTGCTCTGATGGTGTTTCCTGCTTGGCAGGGGGTTGGACTCGATGGCCCTTGTGGTCTCTTCCAACTCTATGATTCTATGATTCTATATAAACCGCATGTCTGAAACAGTACAGGGGGGGAAAGTCCTGAAACCATTTTGTCCCTCCCAAATTGACATCAAATGTTTCTCTGCAAGGAGAGAGAAAATGGGAAAAACCTCCCCATTGTCTCTTTGCTCACAAATCCTGCCTTAAGGGCACATATAAGATATGAATAGGGCGAGCCTGTGACCTGGATGCAGGAATTAAGTATTTATCATCATAAAAGACTGACCAGGCTGTCCAGGTAAACCCATTAACAGCCAGGTAAACCCATCAACAGGTTTCTGTCAGACAGGATTCTGTTGTAGACTGCCCCTTCTCTGAGGTATGTATGACGTATGGGGGTGGTGGTCTTGGGCTCAAGAGTGGGCAATTCCAAATGTCTATATAAGTGCTTCGTCAAAAAAACGAAGATCATGGCCACTGGGCCCATCAACTCCTGGCAAATAGATGGGGAAGAAATGGAGGCAGTGAGAGATTTTACTTTCTTGGGCTCCATGATCAGTGCAGATGGTGACAGCAGTCACGAAATTAAAAGACGCCTGCTCCTTGGGAGAAAGGCGATGGCAAACCTAGACAACATCTTAAAAAGCAGAGACATCACCTTGCCAACAAAGGTCCGTATAGTAAAAGCCATGGTTTTCCCAGTAGTGATGTATGGAAGTGAGAGCTGGACCATAAAGAAGGCTGATCGCCGAAGAATTGATGCTTTTGAATTATGGTGCTGGAGGAGACTCTTGAGAGTCCCATGGACTGCAAGAAGATCAAACCTCTCCATTCTGAAGGAAATCAGCCCTGAGTGCTCACTGGAAGGACAGATCGTGAAGCTGAGGCTCCAATAACTTTGGCCACCTCATGAGAAGAGAAGACTCCCTGGAAAAGACCCTGATGTTGGGAAAGATGGAGGGCACAAGGAGAAGGGGACGACAGAGAACGAGATGGTTGGACAGTGTTCTCCAAGCTACCAGCCTGAGTTTGACCAAACTGCGGGAGGCAGTGGAAGACAGGAGTGCCTGGCGTGCTCTAGTCCATGGGGTCACGAAGAGTCGGACACGACTAAACAACAACAAGCAATCTTGTGCATAGATGTTGGCTGCTTTGACTCTCCATGCGCAGCATGCATGCAGGTGTTGCAGCAGCTGCTACTTATTACTATAGTCCCGGACTGATGGGCACTGATCAAAGAGACTCAGAAGGTTTGTCTGCCTTTGCAATTTTCTACCTTCCCCCCTCCAGTGCTGAGCATACAATGAAGGTTGTGACTCTCACCAAACTGAGAGGGGTAGCTAATGCCGCAGAAGACAGAATCAGAATTCAAAATAACCTTAGCAGATTGGAGAACTGGGCCCAAGCTAACAAAATGAATTTCAATAGGGACAAATGTAAGGTTCTGCACTTAGGCAGGAAGAACCAGATGCACAAATACAATCTAGGTGTCCCCTATCTTATACTAGCAGCACATGTGAAAAGGATCTCAGGGTCTTGGTGGACCACAAGCTAAACACGAGTCAGCCGTGTGACGCAGCAGCTAAAAAAGCTAATGCTATTCCAGGCTGCATCAACAGAAGTATAGTGTCCAGACCAAGGGAAGTAATAGTACCACACCTGGAATACTGCGTCCAGTCCTGGGCACCACAATTTAAGAAGGATGTTGACAAGCTGGAACGTGTGCAGAGGAGGGCAACCAAGATGATCAAGGGCCTGGAAACTAAGCTTTATGAGGAGTGTTTGAAGGAGCTGGGTATGTTTAGCCTGGAAAGGAAGAGACAGAGAGGAGATGTGATAGCCATCTTCAAATATCTCAAGGGCTGTTACACAGAAGGGGGAACAAGCTTATTTTCTTCTGCTCTGGAGACTACGACCCTAACCAATGGATTCAAGTTACAAGAAAGAAGAGTCCAACTAAACATCAGGAAAAACTTTCTGATGGTAAGAGCTGCTTGACAGTTGAACGGTCTCCCTCTAGAGGTTGTGGACTCTCCTTCTTTGGAAGTTTTAAAGCAGAGGTTGGATGGCCATCCAGCATGGATGCTTGAGCTGAGATTCCTGCATTGCAGAGGGTTGGACTAGATAATAATAATAATAATAATATAATATAATATAATATAATATAATATAATATAATATAATATAATATAATATAATATAATATAATATAATATAATATAATACCCTGCCCATCTGGCTGGGTTTCCCCAGCCACTCTGGGCGGCTTCCAACAGAATATTAAAATACACTAACCTATTAAACCTTAAAAGCTTCCTTAAACAGGGCTGCCTTCAGATGTCTTCTAAATAATATCAGATGTCTTCTAAATAAAATCTCTATGATTTTATTATTCCTTGGGCCAGCCCTAAAGGGAGGACACAATTGCTCTGACACTCACTTGTTGGAGTGTAAGTTGCATTGAAAGCAATAGAAATTACTTAGTTGATAGGTGCTGCTTGCATACTTCGCTCATGTTGAATTATGGTCCACATGCCCAGGACCGCAGGGCTAGCTTCTTTCCAGCACCAGCAATTAATATTTGATCTATAAACTTGGCGGCTCATCAGCATATCAAGATCTACATACAAGGTATTTGCTATTGTTGATTTACAAGCACATTACCATTTACTCCGGCTCCCATGCGCTCCCACCGCTGGTGTTTGAATGCAGAGTGCAGTTCCTTGAGAAATAGTGCCATTTGGTCCTATTTCTCCTCTCAACTCCTCTTCCATCCAAGAGGACAACGTAAGCCACATTCACATTACAGTTAAACTGAGATGTGTAAATTTGAGGCAGCTGTTGGACATGTGCAGAAGACAGTGCATGCTTGCGCAGACGACCTCTTCATTGAACAGGAGTTGGGAAGGTGGAGGGAAACAAATTAGGCAATGCACATCAGGTGTGTACAGCAATATGCAGATTAAGCTTGAAACACAATGGGGGGAAAACAGCCTTGCTGCCTTTTAAGCCACCAATGCATATATTGCTGGAGTCCTTAGAAGAAGAAGAAAGCGAAGAGAAACAGCTCTAAGTTGCTTTAAACCAAATCAAACATACTGTATTTGTCTATCTACCGTATTTTTCGCACCATAGGACACACCGGACAATAGGACACACTTTGTTTTAGAGGGGGGAGAACAAGAAAAAAAAATTCTCCCCCTCTCTGCCCAGCGCCCCTTCAGTGAAGCGGCAGGAGGCGCTGCACAGAGAGGGGGAGAACTTTCCCCCTCTTGTTTTCCCGCTCTAAAACAAGGTGCCGCTCTAAAACAGGCTACCTTGGAAGCCTGGAGAGCGAGAGGGGTCGGTGTGCACTGACCCCTCTCACTCTCCAGGCTTCAGGTTCCTTTCGACCTGCTCTTTGGGGCTGGCGGGGGGAAACCCACCACCAGCCCCAAAGAGCAGGTCAGGGAGCAGCGGAAAGGCGCAGCGGAGAGGCTCCTGCCATAGCCGCGCGTCACCTCTCCAGCCGGAAGAGCGCGCGCGGGGCTATGGCGTCTTCGCTCCATAGGACGCACACACATTTCCCCTTCATTTTTGAAGGGGAAAAAGTGCGTCCTATAGAGCGAAAAATACAGTAATCCAGCATTGTCTCCTCTTAACTGCCAGCAGTTCTCCCGTAGCCCAAAGGTCTTACCCATCACCTGCTATTTACCATGGTCCTTTTAACTGGATATTCTGTCTTTTGCAGCATTTTGTAAAAACCGAAACAGGGGTGAAGAAGCGTTATGAGAATTATAAGGTATAAGATATAAAATAAATGTACCAAGCAAACACATACATAAATATATGTGTGTATATTTCCTTCTTTGGAGGTCTTTAAGCAGAGGCTTGACAACCATATGTCAGGAGTGCTCTGATGGTGTTTCCTGCTTGGCAGGGGGTTGGACTCGATGGCCCTTGTGGTCTCTTCCAACTCTATGATTCTATGATTCTATATAAACCGCATGTCTGAAACAGTACAGGGGGGGAAAGTCCTGAAACCATTTTGTCCCTCCCAAATTGACATCAAATGTTTCTCTGCAAGGAGAGAGAAAATGGGAAAAACCTCCCCATTGTCTCTTTGCTCACAAATCCTGCCTTAAGGGCACATATAAGATATGAATAGGGCGAGCCTGTGACCTGGATGCAGGAATTAAGTATTTATCATCATAAAAGACTGACCAGGCTGTCCAGGTAAACCCATTAACAGCCAGGTAAACCCATCAACAGGTTTCTGTCAGACAGGATTCTGTTGTAGACTGCCCCTTCTCTGAGGTATGTATGACGTATGGGGGTGGTGGTCTTGGGCTCAAGAGTGGGCAATTCCAAATGTCTATATAAGTGCTTCGTCAAAAAAACGAAGATCATGGCCACTGGGCCCATCAACTCCTGGCAAATAGATGGGGAAGAAATGGAGGCAGTGAGAGATTTTACTTTCTTGGGCTCCATGATCAGTGCAGATGGTGACAGCAGTCACGAAATTAAAAGACGCCTGCTCCTTGGGAGAAAGGCGATGGCAAACCTAGACAACATCTTAAAAAGCAGAGACATCACCTTGCCAACAAAGGTCCGTATAGTAAAAGCCATGGTTTTCCCAGTAGTGATGTATGGAAGTGAGAGCTGGACCATAAAGAAGGCTGATCGCCGAAGAATTGATGCTTTTGAATTATGGTGCTGGAGGAGACTCTTGAGAGTCCCATGGACTGCAAGAAGATCAAACCTCTCCATTCTGAAGGAAATCAGCCCTGAGTGCTCACTGGAAGGACAGATCGTGAAGCTGAGGCTCCAATACTTTGGCCACCTCATGAGAAGAGAGGACTCCCTGGAAAAGACCCTGATGTTGGGAAAGATGGAGGGCACAAGGAGAAGGGGACGACAGAGAATGAGATGGTTGGATGGTGTTCTTGAAGCTACTAGCATGAGTTTGATCAAACTGCGGGAGGCAGTGGAGGACAGAAGTGCCTGGCGTGCTCTGGTCCATGGGGTCACGAAGAGTCGGACACGACTAAACGACTAAACAACAACAACATATAAGTGCTTGCGCACCATTGTTTGGGGTCCTTCCTGCCTCCTGTGTGTAGTTGTGAGCACCTTGTTGCAACAGTTAATAAAGATCAGGCTTACTAGCTGCTTTGCTTCTCAATATTCTCTGGCTGGCCTCTGTTATTTTCTCCTACTGACAGGGAACCTACATAAGGACTCTACACGGGCTCTTGGGTACCCTATAAGGGACAGGGAGCAGTTTTTTTCTTATAACAAAAGCAACCCTTGACATTAGACATTAAAAGTCACATGGGGGCTAAGATTAAAGGGAGGAAATTAAGACTCACCAGAGCCATTGGGCAGTTTCAGCCCTTGCTTAGTGCTTATACAAATGTTTTATGGGCACTTTTTCTTTCAAGGATGTCCCAGCAGCCGATGCTCTAGCTAGGAACCAGATCACCAAGACACATTGCTGACAAAATGCATGTTACAGTTGCTCACTGCAAGTCATCTATCTGCTTTTCTTTTTGCAAACTCACAGGATTCTTTTAATGAAGGGCAGTCAATAAATACTTTAGATAAATATTTGTAGACTGCTATTATTTTGTCTGTCCAGGATCGCAGATTCTTTGAATAAGAAGGCCAGGAGGACCTTCTGGCAGGGATGGGTAAGATACAAAGAAGCAACAGATTTGTAAATGCAGTTTTTCAATTAATCACATACATACAAGGAAAAATGGAGGGAGGGGGACATCTTAAATGCCTATACAAATAAAATAATCTTTGTTCAAAGCTGTGGAGCAACCTAAACAATACAAGAAAGAGGGAGAAGAAAGTAAGTTGTGTTATTTCATGTTCAGGTACCTATACCTTTAACAGCTATGTGTATAAAAGAGGGGGTTTCAGGCTGTGTAGCTGACCATGCAACAGCATCTGCTACAATGGCTTCTGTGGGCACCTGCTCCTCCTTTGTCTTTGGCTACCTTGCACAACCAAAAGCCCATCACTTCCAGTCCCTCCACAAGGAGACTGCACCATCCACAAATTAGACCAGCACATGCAATCCAAATTTCCAGAGAATGCAGGAAAGGGGACCATCAAAGCCTTATTTGAGTCACAGCACAAGCCCTATGCATGTCTGCTAAGTAGTAAGACCTTGATGAGGAAAGTAGACACAGGATTGCACCCATCTGAATGCAGACCCTCCAAATGTCCCTATTTTCCAGGGACAGTCCCGGATTTACAGAAGCTGTCCCGGTTTTCTGATTTGACCCCAGAATGTCCCACTTTTCCTTAAGATGTCCCTATTTTCTTAGGAAAAATGTTGGAGGGTATGGAGTTATCCAGCCCTCTGAGCCACGGAGATAGGTAACAATACAACCTTCAGAATACATCTGTATAGGGAAGGTTTTTTGATGGTTTATTGTGTTTTTATATATGTCGGAAGCTCCCCAGAGTGGATGGGGCAACCCAGTCAGATGGGTGGGGTATAAATAGAATAAGAATAGAATAGGATGTCCCTATTTTATTTTGAGAAATGTTGGAGAGTATATGAATGCTACAGGAAAAACCTAAACTACGCAACAGAACAGAAACCTTATCTCCACTTGCAGACTAAATAATAAGCAATGCTAATACTTACCCATCTCACAGTTGGGCTGTGAGAAGTGTTTTTTAGTCATTTTATGTGGATGATGTTAGCTTCTTGCTCTGCAGATTCCTCAACAAAGAAAAACCCCACACCTATTTCACTATATATATGTGTCTCCAGCTGATAAGAATTCTTCAACCAGACTTTACCTTTCCCAGGCTAGTAATGGACAGGGTTGTTTTAAATAGCCTGGCAAAACCAATTATATGGTTGCTTTTTTTTTTAAAGACATACACCCAATTATGTATAGTGGGGCAGAGTGCTCTGAAAATAATAATATAACTGACACACCAATAATTAATGGAGAATTAATTGGGCACAATAAACTTTGATCCTAGTTCTGTTCGCTAGTGCAATTGATCATTCAGGACTTGGTCACAGCGGGCTTATATTGGGCAAATGTTACTGATATGGGGGAAAGAGTTTAAAAAGCCATTTGGTGAAAATTAAGGAAGCATTCCAATGATTTGCGCATAAAATATAATGAAATCTGGAAGAGTTTGTTTTGGGAGGGGTTTCTTTTTGTCATTTAGGAACAGAGCTTGGCACAACTGCACATTTTCCATCTATGATAAGTGCAGCCCTGATAAGTCTCATTAGATAAATCAATACAATACAAAGTCTATCACTGATCCACTGATTCAAATGCTCCATCAAGACTGAATTTATCAGCCAGTTGTCCTGAAGACTTTCGGTAGCCTTTCTGGCTTCTATGTGGGATTTTCTTCTGATAAGAAAGAGCTGAACACACAAGACCTCAGAAACCTCCACACACCCACATGAGCAGACATATCATTGACTCGGGGGCAGAGGGGAATATGAGTGCACGCCTATCTTTAAAGGACCCTAGCTGGACCAGTTAACAAGTGCCTTGTGCCATGATAAGGCTTCCAGTACGTTTCCGAGCACAATTCAAAGTGTTGGTGCTGACCTTTCAAGCCCTAAACAGCCAGGTCCTGTATACCTGAAGGAGCGTCTCCACACCCATCATCCAGCCCGGAAACAGAGATCCAGCACCGAGGGCCTTCTGGCGGTTCCCTCACTGCAAGAAGTGAGGTTACAGGGAAACAGGCAGAGGGCCTTCTTGGTAGTGGCGCCTGCCCTGTGGAACGCCCTCCCAGCAGATGTCAAGGCAATAAACAACTATTTTACTTTTAAAAGACAACTGAAGGCGGCCCTGTTTCGTGATGTTTTTAGTGTCTGACACTGTATTGTTTTTGATATTTGGTTGCAAGCCGCCCAGAGTGGCTGGGGAGACCCAGTCAGATGGGTGGGGTGTTGTTGTTTAGTCATGTCCGACTCTTCATGACCCCATGGACCAGAGCATGCCAGGCACTCTTGTCTTCCACTGCCACCCCAGTTTGGTCAAACTCAGGCTGGTAGCTGGTAGCTGGTAGCTTCGAGAACACTGTCCAGCCATCTCGTCCTCTGTCGTCCCCTTCTCCTTGTGCCCTCCATCTTTCCCAACATCAGGGTCTTTTCCAGGGAGTCTTTTCTTCTCATGAGGTGGCCAAAGTATTGGAGCCTCAGCTTCAGGACCTGTCCTTCCAGTGAGCACTCAGGGCTGATTTCCTTCAGAATGGATCGGTTTGATCTTCTTGCAGCCCATGGGACTCTCAAGAGTCTCCTCCAGCACCATAATTCAAAAGCATCAATTCTTCGGCAATCAGCCTTCTTTATGGTCCAGCTCTCACTTCCATACATCACTACTGGGAAAACCATAGCTTTAACTATACGGACCTTTGTTGGCAAGGTGATGTCTCTGCTTTTTAAGATGCTGTCTAGGTTTCTCATTGCTTTTCTCCCAAGAAGCAGGCATCTTTTAATTTCGTGACTGCTGTCACCATCTGCAGTGCCCAATCTTGGAGCCCAAGAAAGTAAAATCTCTCACTGCCTCCATTTCTTCCCCTTCTATTTGCCAGGAGGTGATGGGACCAGTGGCCATGATCTTAGTTTTTTTTTTATGTTGATGGCAATGGGCTGCCAGAGGTTTGGAGCTGTTGGGACTTCTAATTTGGGAGGGAATTTGAAACATGTCTTAAAATACCACATGGTCCGGACTATGAGAAAGGGGCTGATTTGTTGAAAAGGGTCAAAAACATTACTAAGCTGGAGTTCCCACGAGTGAAAGGAAAATATGAAGAAAAGCTGCGGAAGGGACATGGAAGAGATTTGAAGGCCTCGGATGTAAGAGACCAGGTTAATGTGCCAGAATAATGGGATAAAAAGGACTGACAATCCCGGGACCGGGGGGAGGGGATGCTGGAAGAAGATTGGATTGTTTTTTATTCTCTTTTTTTCTATTACTAGAAATGTTTTATGAATGTTGGGAAAATGTTGAAATGAAATTACTTGGCTCTTGTAAAATATGTTTTAAGAACTAGGTAAAAAGGTAATGGTTATGAGAAGTTGGTAAAGATAAGATGTAAGTTTTAAGTTTTAAGACTTTTTATAAGATAAGATGATAATAGAGTAAGGTAACGTAATGACAGAATATTATGAATTATGAAAAGGATTTGCTGTGACAATTATAAATCAAGATACAAGAGAAGGGAGGAGGAGGAGGTCATGGAAAGAAGGTAACGAAAATGGATAACTTGAAAATGATGGTTTGTTTTTTCTTTTTCTTCTTTTGTTGTTGTTTTTTCTTTTTGTAATTTTCTTTTTTATCTTTGTAATTTTGAGAAAACTCTTTTTTCAATAAATATTATTTAAAAAAAAGTTTTTTTGATGTTGATCTTCAGACCATATTTTGAGCTCTCCTCTTTCACCCTTATTAAAAGGTTCTTTAATTCCTCCTCACTTTCTGCCATCAAGGTTGTGATGGGCGGAGTATAAATAATAAATTATTATTATTATTAATTATTATTATTATTATTATTATTATTATTATTATTATTATTATTATGACATTGTGTCCCTGTGGGGAGATGACATATGAGTCAGGACATGTACCTGTATCATCCCATTCTGAGTACAGTCGTACCTTGGAAGTCGAACAGAACCCGTTCTGGAAGTCTGTTCGACTTCCGAAATGTTCAACTTCCAAAGCACAGCTTCTGATTGGTTGCAGGAAGCCGTGAAAATTTGTGTCCCAGCCTTTTTAGAGTCGTCTACCCATGTACTATCTAAAACCCAAGGGGCACATTGGTTGTTGGATGTGATTTTTAAAAAAATCTCTCCTAGCCCACTTGAGTCCATTGCTACACAGGATTTAGGAGACGGTTGGACAACTTCACCAAATTAGAAAACATTGGTGTCAATTTTTTTTTAAAATAAAAAAGATTGACTTAGTAATCTTACTTTTTCAGCTTTGGACCTCAGTCATTAATATTTCACCCACAGGCTGGGTTATTTAAAAGCAGTCTGTGTGAGGGGGTGGTTTCCGCTTTCCCCCCTTTTAACTAACCTTGTTGATCCGAGTAAATGATAGCCCTCTAAAAATAAAAGGTAGGAGCAGAAAGAAAACAGAAGTTACTCAAGGAAAAGGGAACTTTTAAAAGCAAGCAGGCAAATAAGAATTTCCTTCAGACTTTCCTTAACTCAGTAGCTGTTTCTGCCAGATCAGCAGGGGGGAGCACTACACACCCTTCTGAGGACGTGACAGTCTCCACGCTTGCGATGGCGGGACTAAAGGTCAACACCAAATATACTGCGTTCTTTGCTCAGAGGAATGCAAACGGATTCTGATCACGTGAAGCAATGCATAAATTATTATCACTCGGAACCACCTTTGTATCCTGCGCTTCATCCAAGGGCCTCAGGGTAGAATACGTGGGGCAATTCTCTTTCATTCTCACAACTTTCTGAGGTAGGCAAGGCTGCAAGTCACTCAGTGAAACTGATGGATGAGCAAGGACTTGAACTCAGGTGTGTCCACAGTCCAGGTCCAGCACTCTGCAATTTACATCGCTAAGCTCTCATTTCATTTGGTCACCCAGAGATAAAAGGACAGCAGGCTATTGGGGATACTTTACAGAACACATTAATTTTTATTCTTTTTGCAAACAATGTAAGAAAACGTATCTGGTGGGTGTACTGAGAAGTTATCAGTTATTCTTGGATCTACTTCTGAGGCTTGTTAAAAAGGAGGGTTAGACTTGGTTTGTTTCATGCTAAAGGTATGCCTCCTAAGGCCATTTAAACAAATCCCTCCAACTGTTTCCATAATCTCTTCCACATCAGATTCACATTTCTAGCCCTTACCCATGTAGTAGTAGTAGTAGTAGTAGTAATTTATTACTTAAACCCTGCCCATCTGGCGGGGTTTCCCCAGCCACTCTGGGCGGCTTCAATGAAACCTAAATGAATAAGATGAAAACTAATTAATAAGATGAAAACTAAGGTTTTAGAGAAAAATTTAACTGTAAATGAAAGAGAGAAATTTCAGGAAGAGACAGGACTAACATTGGTTAAGAAAGTGAAATATTTAGGGGTTAATATGACTGCTAAAAATGTAAATCTATTTAAGGATAATTATGAAAAATGTTGGATTGAAGTGAAAAAGGACTTAGAAATATGGTCAAATCTGAAGTTATCTTTGTTGGGTCGAATTGCTGTGATAAAAATGAATGTGCTGCCAAGGATGTTGTTCTTGTTTCAAACATTACAAATTTTGGATAAGATGGATTGTTTCAAGAAGTGGCAGAAAGATATTTCCAGATTTGTTTGGCAGGGCAAGAAGCCTCAAATAAAATTTAAGATATTAACTGATGCTAAAGAAAGAGGTGGATTTGCCCTGCCAGACCTAAAACTCTATTATGAATCAGCTGCTTTTTGTTGGCTGAGAGAATGGCTGCTACTTGAAAACACTGATGTGTTGGACCTAGAAGGTTTTAATAATGTATTTGGTTGGCATGCATATTTGTGGTACGATAAGGTAAAAGCACATAAAGTGTTTAAAAATCATATTGTCAGAAAGCATTGTTTAATGTATGGATAAGATATAAAGATTTGTTAGAAAAGAAAACCCCAAGATGGTTGTCACCAATGGAAGCGAAGGCACAGAAAAAACTCAATATGGAGGCCAAATGGCTGAAATATTGGGAAATTCTGGAACAAGAGGGAGACAGACTAAAATTGCAGAGCTTTGAAAAATTGAAAAATAAAGTGCGAGATTGGCTCCATTATTATCAAATAATGGAGGCATATAATTTGGACAAAAAAGTTGGTTTCCAGGTGGAAAAATCAAAATTGGAAACAGAATTGCTAGACAAATTAAAAATTTGTCAAAAATGTATAACTTGCTGTTGAAATGGAACACTCACGATGAAATGGTGAAATCAGCTATGATTAAATGGGCACAAGATGTTGGACATAATATAATGATGGCTGACTGGGAACAGTTATGGACCACAGGTATGAAATTTACGGCATGTAATGCCCTAAGAGAAAACTTAATGAAAATGATTTATAGGTGGTACATGACACCAGTCAACCTTGGAAAAAGTTACCATTTGCCTGAAAATAAATGTTGGAAATGTAATGAGACTGAAGGCACATTCTTTCACCTTTGGTGGACGTGCCCAGGGATTAAGACATTCTGGGAGATGATTTATAATGAAATGAAAAAGGTATTTAAATATACCTTCTTGAAGAAACCAGAGGCCTTACTCCTGGGCATGGTCGGCCAATTGGTGCCAAAGAAGGATAGAACTTTTTTTATGTACGCAACAACAGCAGCAAGAATACTCATCGCGAAGTATTGGAAGACACAAGATTTGCCCACCCGGGAAGAATGGCAGATGAAGTTGATGGACTACATGGAACTGGTGGAAATGACTGGCAGAATCCGAGACCAGGGAGAGGAGGTGGTGGAAGAAGATTGGAAAAAGTTTAAAGACTATCTACAGAAATATTGTAAAATTAATGAATGTTAGAAAAATGTTGAAATGAAGTTATATGGCTTTAGTAGAAATATTATAAGGAATTAAGTACAGATAGGTTAATAGAGTATTAAAGGGAAAAAATAAGGTTAGAATGAGTTAACATAATTATAGGATAGAAAACAGAGGAAGATGGAAATGAATTGCTGAAATAATTAACAGAAGTGGAATACAAAAAGGGAGGTGTGAGGAGGTCGTGGAAATAAGTGAATGAAAGATGGGATAATGAAATGGTTTGATTTATTTTTTTGTCTTTGTCTTGTTTTGTTAATTTGATGTGTTGTGTTGTATTGTTTTTCTTTTTCTTTTTTTCTTCTTTTTTTAGTGTTTTTGGAAAAATAATAAATATTATTTTAAAAAACAAAAAACAAACAGGAGATTAAAAATACCTTAACGATATACAATATCCTTATTGTCAATGTCCCATGCAGAACAATGAACTTGAAAAACTACGTAAAACATTCGAAAACCCCTAAAAACTCTGAAACCCCATTTTAAAATACACTATACTATAGAGACCCCTTATGCTGCGTTTAGAACCAGAATTGCATTTGCGTAGAAACTGTTTCTCAGTCATTAAAACACTTCCCTAAACAGGGCTGCCTTCAGATGTATTCTAAACATCAGATAGTGGTTTATTCCTTTGACATCTGATGGGAGGGCGTTCCACAGGGTGGGAGCCACTACCGAGAAGGCCACTACCTTTGAAGCACCTTCTATATTTCCATCCTTTTCTTCTCTGCATAAAATGATATTATGTGCTTCCCCCACCCCTTGCTTTCCCTTCCCCTCTCTCATGCTTTGTATTGGTGTCTTTACTTCTCTTATGCTGGAAACACTACTGTCACAAGTGCCACAGAGGTCAGGGAGAAGGTGGGGAGGGACAGGAGGAGAGTAGAGAGTTGGAGGGGTCTGACTCTTGGGAAGATCATTGCAGGATGGGGAATAGGAATCTGGGGCATCAGGAGCAGTCTGACCCAAGAGAGGGCCCCAGTGGTTTGGGTGGTGGAGACCTGGATCTGGAAAAAGAGCTCAGTTCCCAAGATTCTTTGGGGGAAGTCACATGCTTTAAATGGATGGTGTGTACACAGCCATGCAGGTGTACAGTTACAGGTGTCAGTGTGATAAAGGCAGCGGGACAAACCCTAGACTTGTGGTAGCCAACCTGGTGTCTTTCAGGAGTTGCTCAACCACAAGTCCCATCATCAGCTGGGGTTGATGGGAGCTGGGAGTCCAACAACATCGGAGGGTACCACATTGGCTCCCCCAGCTCTAGCATGTTGCTAGCAAATAAAAACCCCTTACTGGGATTGTGTGCTGCCTTCCTGCTCCCACTTGTCTCTACCAGAAGGAAATATAGAACTTGGGTCTCTCTCCCGTATGAACTCACACATTGGCAATGCTCTTTTCTTCCCTGTTGCATACGTGGAAGTATCTGTATAAAACAACAGAGAGTCCTGGGACACTTTACAAGAAGTTAACAAGTATACATTTGATGGTACAGGATACAGCATTCTCTGTGTCAGTGCCCCATCTGTGCAGTGCCCTCCCCTTATGCCAAGAGGTACATTGGTGACATTGAGGTGGGTGCCAAATGAAGACCTACCTGCTCACTTGCACTTTTCGGATTTTTAACAAACATTTTAGCCTACGGACAGAGAGCCTGATACTCTAAAGATGTTGTTGATAGTGGTACACTAACTCCCATCAGCTGCAACCAGCATGGCTAACAGTCAAGGATGAGGGGAGGTGTATTCCTGTAACATCTGGAGAACTGCAGGTTCCCCAGTTGTTTTAGTCTTTTCCTCTGCTTTTAGTTTTCTTTCCCAGTCAGCAGCTCGGGAGAACCGCAAGCCCCACGTTGGGCGCCAACTGTTACGGCTAAAATCTGGGTGCGGGGTTACTCTGCCACCCAGCTCATCGGACTAAGTCCGTGGGTCCCTGCGGAAGAAAATGAGCTCAGCCGGACACAGGAGCAAACTGCAGAAGGTCCAAGTTTATTGCGCAACAGGTTCAAGGCGAGATTGAACAGCGAGAAAGGGGGTGACATGAACTTTTGAAATTTCCCTCCATGTCCCAGAATACAGTGCAAAATACCTCCCAGTTACATCACGAATACATTAAGGAAAGGTTGGGTTACACAGATTACATCATGAATACATTAAGGAGAGGTTGGGTTACACTGGATTAACATATGGAGGAGGGAGGGGGGAATATGCAGAGCTGGAGATATGCGCAGATAAGCACATCCTGAGAAGACAATGGTCCATGTATGCATAGTCTGTCACCTGGCATCGCCAGGAGGAAGGGCTTGGCAGAGTGATTTTGACAGGATTACTTGAGAGATTATGGAGGACAGGGGAGGGGTGATGGAGTCCTAGAGAAATTGAGCAAATATATTGTAGTGAAGAAGACATGCCCCCCCTTCCGTAACACCAGTCACTTTATTATTGTTGTTATTTTTATCTTTCATTTCCCTAGAGACTTCAAAAATACATTATATTCCTGTACATACACCACAACTAATAACAGTGCACATCTGTAAAACATGTTCTTATTAAAGGATCTACAAGTTGGTATAAACCTTTGGAACTGGTGTTTGGATTTCTGGAGCGTTTTGAAATGAAATGAAGTTCCCCTATTCTCCCACAGTTATCTTTGTTCCTGTTGCTGGCCTTAACTGGTGAGACAATTCTGCTGTAAGGGCAAACGCCATACTCTCTTGTACCCAGGCATTCATCTTTTAAGTCCTTCCAGAGTGTGGCTATTGTCATACATGCAGCCACCAAGAGAAATCAAATTAGTACTGTGGTTTATATCAACCAAGCCCTGATTCTCCTTGAAATAATTCAGTTATGCAAGTGAATCTGGGAACTGTGGTGGTCCAGCCATGCTTGGAGGCCCACAGCTGCCTGACCCCCACCCATTCCAGCATTGCAAGGGATTGGACCCCTGCCCAACCCTACCATTCCAGACCCTCCAAGTGTCCCTATTTTCCAGGGACATAGCTGACTTACAGAAACCATCCCGGTTTCGGATTTGATCCCAGAATGTCCTGCTTTCCCTTATAACATCCCTATTTTCATCAGAGAAATGTTGGGAGGATATGGCGTTATGTGACCCCCCAAGCCAAGTTGATTGGAAGACATCTGAAGGCAACCTTGTATATGATTTATTATGTCATTATACAGTGGTACCTAGGGTTACATACGCTTCAAGTTACAGACTCCGCTAACCCAGAAATAGTACCTTGGGTTAAGAACTTTGCTTCAGGATGAGAACAGAAATTGTGCTCCAGGGGCGCAGTGTCAGCAAGAGGCCCTATTAGCTAAAGTGGTGCTTCAGGTTAAGAACAGTTTCAGGTTAAGAACGGACCTTCGGAACGAATTAAGCACTTAACCCGAGGTACCACTGTATATACCATATATGCTGCAAGCTGCTCAGAGTAGCTGGGGCAACCCAGACAGATGGACGGGTTGGAAACTATATATGGGAAAGCCTGGAACCCCCCCCCCCACCGAAAAACCAGGTTTTTTTTTCTGTTTCCCCCCAAAGCCGGCCGCACCCCCCCCGTAATTTTTTTTTTTTAACCCAGTTTGATATAGTTTGAATATTCCACACACTCCCAATTTTTCTGGGGAAAAAAGGATTTTCTGGGGAAAAACTTGCCCCCCCCCCAATTTTTCCAGACCTTCCCATCTCTATTAGAAACAGTAAAAATATCATTATGGAATGGGACGCCCTATTTGTTGCAGGGTATGCGAAACTCAAAACTCCCAACTTAGAACTCAGTCCCATTCAATCAAACGCCCAACCAAACCGCCCCCCCCCCGTAGAAAAGCCCCAACATCCGGGTCCCGAGGTTCTCACGCCGGAGAGGGGAAAGAAGTTCCTTTTTCCGTGCGACCCATTTCCGCCTATGGTCACGTGTACCGAAGGAGGCGGGAAAGGAGGAGAGTTCCGCTTGCTTTCCTTCCGCCGAGCCTCCTTCCGCCCGTGGTAATCACGTGGCCCGTTTCCCGGGGTCGTCGTCGTCGTCGCTTTCCTGGCTTCCCGCCCGGACCTCCGCGCTCTTTCCGCGCCCTCCTTCTTCTCCTCAGGCGCCCTGGCAGGATGGCGCTGGTGCTGCGGCTGGTGCTTCGCGGGCGCTGCAGGGCCGGCGGAGTCCCTGCGCCCGCCGCCTCCCTCTACCTGGCTCTGCGCCCGGCGGAGCCTCCCCCGTGGCCGGGGCTGAGGTGAGTCCTTGGCGGCGCCGGGAAGGGGAGCGCAGAGCCCCGACTCAGGGGGCGCCGAGGAGACCCCTCAGGGCGCCGCCCTCCCGCCTGCAGCGGGGTCAGGGGAAGGCAGGGCAGGTTGCTGGGGGCGGGGGGCGGTGTCCCCAGGTGAGCTGCTGTCATTTCCTTGTTGTTTAGCCGTGTCCGACTCTTCATGATCCCCTGGACCAGAGCACGCCAGGCACTTCTGTTTTCCACTGCCTCCCACAGTTTGGTCATTTTGTTAGCTTGGGCCCAGTTCTCCAATCTGCTAAGGTTATTTTGAATTCTGATTCTGTCTTCTGCGGCATTAGCTACCCCTCTCAGTTTGGTGAGAGTCACAACCTTCATTGTATGCTCAGCACTGGAGGGGGGAAGGTAGAAAACTGCAAAGGCAGACACAAGGAAAGGCAGACAAACCTTCTGAGTCTCTTTGATCAGTGCCCATCAATCTGGGAGCATGGTAATAAGTAGCAGCTGCTGCAACACCTGCATGCATGCTGCGCATGGAGAGTCAAGGCAGCCAATATCTATGCACAAGATTGCTTGTTGTTGTTTAGTCGTGTCCGACTCTTTGTGACCCCATGGACTAGAGCACGCCAGGCACTCCTGTCTTCCACTGCCTCCCACAGTTTGGTCAAACTCATGCTGGCAGCTTCACGAACACTGTCCCACCATCTCGTCCTCTGTCGTCCCCTTCTCCTTGCGCCCTCCATCTTTCCCAACATCAGGGTCTTTTCCAGGGAGTCTTCTCTGCTCATGAGGTGGCCAAAGTATTGGAGCCTCAGCTTCAGGATCTGTCCTTCCAGTGAGCACTCAGGGCTGATTTCCTTCAGAATGGAGAGGTTTGATCTTCTTGCAGTCCGTGGGACTCTCAAGAATCTCCTCCAGCACCATAATTCAAAAGCATCAATTCTTCGGCAATCAGCCTTCTTTATGGTCCAGCTCTCACTTCCATACATTACAACTGGGAAAACCATAGCTTTAACTATACAGACCTTTGTTTTTTTTAATAAAAGATTTATTAAATTTTTTTGAAATATCAGAAAAAATGAAAAAGAAAAATACAAAATAAAAACAGTTAAAAACATACATTTTTTTCTTTTACTTATTTTCTTTTAACTTATTTCCCGAACCTCCTCATACCTCCCTTTTTTGTATTCCACTTCCAGACCTTTGTTGGCAAGGTGATGTCTCTGCTTTTTAAGATGCTGTCTAGGTTTGTCATTGCTTTTCTTCCAAGAAGCAGGCGTCTTTTAATTTCGTGGCTGCCGTCACCATTTCCTTATCGTGTATTAAATTTGCATACCGATCCCAAGGCGGTGCACAACAGAAAAAACTCAAAACCTTTCTCAACCTTTGGCCCCCCAGGGGTGTTACAATTGCCAAGTTGGAAGGGACCGCGAGGGCCACGTTTCCCAAACTTGGGTCTTGTTTTTGGACTACAGTTCCCAGCGCCGAGGGTCTTGGCGGTTCCCTCCCTGTGAGAAGCCAAGTTACAGGGAACCAGGCAGAGGGCCTTCTCGGTAGTGGCGCCCGCCCTGTAGAACATTCTGCCATCAGATGTCAAAGAGATAAACAACTATCTAATGTTTAGAAGACATCTGAAAGCAGCCCTGTTTAGGGAAGCTTTTAATGTTTGACAGGCTACTGTATTTTAATATTTTGTTGGAAGCTGCCCAGAGTGGCTAGTTTGGGAAACCCTAAATTACAGTGGTACCTCGGGTTACATACGCTTCAGGTTACAGACTCCGCTAACCCAGAAATAGCGCCTCGGGTTAAGAACTTTGCTTCAGGATGAGAACAGAAATCGGGCTCCGGCGGTGTGGCAGCAGCAGGAGGCCCCATTAGCTAAAGTGGTGCTTCAGGTTAAGAACAGTTTCAGGTTAAGAATGGACCTCTGGAACGAATTAAGTACTTAACCCGAGGTACCACTGTACTACAACAAAGACGCAGGCCAGCCATTATTATTGACACAGGTCAGTCAGTTATTTTTGAAGCAAGGGGATTCAGTTGTTTCTAGCAACAAAACCTGAGTCTCTAGCTGTTTTTAGATTCCATTTCCCATCATCCCTGACCACTAGCCCTGATAGCAAGAAATGATGGGAGTTGTGGTCCAAAAACATCTGGAGACACAAGTTTGGGAAACACTGATCTGCTCCAACCCACTGTGATGAGGGAATCTTTTGACCAAAGTGGGTCTTAAAGCCGCAGTCCTGGAATTAAGAGTCTCCTGCTTTACCGACTGAGCTATCTCCTCAGTGGTTGCTGGACTACAACTCCCATTATCAATGACCACTGGTCCTGCTAGCTAAGGATGATGGGAGTGTCTGGAGGGAGGGGCAAGTTTGAGAAAGGTTACCAACCTTCTGGGGTGTATCCCCTCCCATGTTGTATTCCCATGAGGTCCAGCCATGGTGGCCAGTTGTTCGTTGGGGGTGGGGGGGAGGTGAGGGGAGCTGTGCTCCAACAGCAGATGGAGGGCCACACATTTTGCACCTCTGAAGCAAGTAAGCACACAAGCAACAATTGCACCATGGCAGTTTCCAGGGAGGCAAACTATTTGTATGCTGGAGCAAAAACAAGGAGTCTTGTGGTATCTCATTACAGTCATACCTCGGGCTGAAGTAGCTTCAGGTTAAGTATTTTCGGGTTGCGTGCTGCGGTGACCCAGAAGTAACGGAGCGCGTTACTTTTTGGTTTCGCCGCTCACGCATGCGCAGATGGTCTAAATGATGTCATGCGCAGAAGCGGCAAATTGCACATACAGACCTGGGTTGTGTTCGCTTCTGGATGCGAATGGGTCTCCGGAACGGGTCCCGTTCCCCTGCAAAGGTATCACTGTATATGGGATTCTAAGCTACACCTGCGTCCTAGTCACCCCCACCCCAGAGTTTCTGTATGGGTGTATATGTGAGGAAGCACAAAAAATCCCCTGCCACCTGAAACATTGTCAGGCTGTAAGCTGTTTTTGAGCTTTCCACCATGTAAAACGTAAGAGCCCTCCTGGATCAGGCTAAAGGCTCAGCTTCGTGTTCACACAGCGGCCAGCCAGACGCATGTGGGAATCCCAAAAGCAAGCCTTTAGTGCAACAGCACTCTCCTCCTGTGGTTTCCAACAACTAGTATCCAGAGGCATACTGGCCCCGACAGTGGAGACAGAATACAGTCGTACCTTGGTTGTCGAATGCCTTGGTACTCAGATATTTTGGTTCCCGAACGGCGCAAGCCGGTTTGCGAACGTTTTTTGAAAGCTGAACATCCGCTTCGGCTGTCAGCATTGTTTCCGGGGCCAATCAGCCAATCAGAAGCCGTGCCTTGGTTTGCAAATGTTTTGGAAGTCGAACCGACTTCTGGAACGGATTCCGTTCGACAACCAAGGTATGACTGTATAGCCATTGAAACTAGTTGCCACTGATAGCTTTACCCTAGATGAATTTGTCCTAATCTTCTTTTAAAGCCATCTGGATTGGTGCCCACTGCAGGCTCTTGTGCAAGTGAATTCCGTAGTTCCAGCTGTGTGAAGAAGTACTTTTTTTTTTGCCTGTCTCGAATCTTCCAACATTCAGCTTCTTTGACTGAATGTTACGACAAGAGGAGGAAAACATCTTATCTACTTTCTTCATGCCATGTATAATTTTATGCTCACCTTTTGCCTTAACTTAAAAGCCCCAAATGTTGTAACATTTCCTCACTGGGGAGTTGCTCCATCCCTATCATAATTCTGGTTGCTATGCATTTTGGAGAGCACACAGGCTCCTTGCATTAAAAAACAAACGCCCAATCATTTCAGTTCAAAGTAAAGGTAGCTCCATGCAACACTAATCTATTTGCAGAGATGCTTGGATTTATGTACAGTGGTGCCTCGCAAGACGAAATTAATTCGTTCCGCAAGTCTCTTCGTCTTGCGGTTTTTTCGTCTTGCGATGCACGGTTTCCCATAGGAATGCATTGAAAATCAATTAATGCGTTCCTAGGGAAACCGCCTTCAGACCAGGTCCGGGGACAGTCTGTCCCCGGACCTCTTCTGAAGGCTGGGGGGGGGCAAGGGCTTTTCTTCCCGCCCCCAGCATTTTAAAAAACCCTGGGACAGCGGAGGACTTCTCCGCTGTCCGGGGCGATCTTAAAATGCTGGCGGGCGACATTTTAAAATCGCCCCGGACAGCGGAGGACTTCTCCGCTGTCCGGGGCGATTTAAAAGCCCCTGGGAAGGCAGGCAGGGGGGACAAAGACTTTCGCCCCCTGCCCGCCTTCAGAAGGTGTCCCCGCCCCCCCTCCCCACTTCGGAACAGCTTTCCGAATTGGGGCGGCTGGGGCAGGCGTCCCCGCCCCCCCTCCCCACTTTGGAACAGCTTTCCGAAGTGGGGCGGCTGGGGCAGGCGTCCCCGCCCCCCCTCCCCACTTCGGAACAGCTTTCCGAAGTGGGGCGGCTGGGGCAGGCGTCCCCGCCCCCCCTCCCCACTTCGGAACAGCTTTCCGAAGTGGGGCGGCTGGGGCAGGCGTCCCCGCCCCCCCTCCCCACTTCGGAACAGCTTTCCGAAGTGGGGCGGCTGGGGCAGGCGTCCCCGCCCCCCCTCCCCACTTCGGAACAGCTTTCCGAAGTGGGGCGGCTGGGGCAGGCGTCCCCGCCCCCCTCCCCACTTCGGAACAGCTTTCCGAAGTGGGGCGGCTGGGGCAGGCGTCCCCGCCCCCCCGCCCCACTTCGGAACAGCTTTCCGAAGTGGGGCGGCTGGGGCAGGCGTCCCCGCCCCCCCGCCCCACTTCGGAGCAGCTTTCCGAAGTGGGGCGGCTGGGGCAGGCGTCCCCGCCCCCCCTCCCCACTTCGGAACAGCTTTCCGAAGTGGGGCGGCTGGGGCAGGCGTCCCCGCCCCCCCTCCCCACTTCGGAACAGCTTTCCGAAGTGGGGCGGCTGGGGCAGGCGTCCCCGCCCCCCCTCCCCACTTCGGAACAGCTTTCCGAAGTGGGGCGGCTGGGGCAGGCGTCCCCGCCCCCCCGCCCCACTTCGGAACAGCTTTCCGAAGTGGGGCGGCTGGGGCAGGCGTCCCCGCCCCCCCGCCCCACTTCGGAACAGCTTTCCGAAGTGGGGCGGCTGGGGCAGGCGTCCCCGCCCCCCCGCCCCACTTCGGAACAGCTTTCCGAAGTGGGGCGGCTGGGGCAGGCGTCCCCGCCCCCCTCCCCACTTCGGAACAGCTTTCCGAAGTGGGGCGGCTGGGGCAGGCGTCCCCGCCCCCCGCCCCACTTCGGAACAGCTTTCCGAAGTGGGGCGGCCTTGGCAGGCGTCCCCGCCCCCCCTCCCCACTTCGGAACAGCTTTCCGAAGTGGGGCGGCTGGGGCAGGCGTCCCCGCCCCCCCTCTCCACTTCGGAACAGCTTTCCGTAGTGGGGCGGCTGGGGCAGGCGTCCCCGCCCCCCCGCCCCACTTCGGAACAGCTTTCCGAAGTGGGGCGGCTGGGGCAGGCGTCCCCGCCCCCCCCACTTCGGAACAGCTTTCCGAAGTGGGGCGGCTGGGGCAGGTGTCCCCGCCCCCCCTTCGGAACAGCGTTTTAAAATGCTGGGGGTCGGGAGCGAAGCGCTGCCGACCCCCAGCATTTTAAAATCTCCCTGTGTCCCGGGAAGATTTTAAAATGCTGGGGGTCGGGCTGCCGACCCCCAGCATTTTAAAACCTTCCCGGGACACGGGGAGATTTTAAAATGCTGGGGTTCGGCAGCGCTTCGCTCCCGACCCCCAGCATTTTAAAACCTCCCCGGGACAGAGACTTCTCTGCTGTCCCTTGGAGATTTTAAAATGCTGGGGGTCAGCAGCGGACGCTTCGCTCCCGCCCGCCAGCATTTTAAGATCGCCCGGGGCAGGCGGGGGGAAGGCAGGCGGGGGGAGCAAAGACTTTTGCCCCCCGCCGGCCTTCAGAAGAGGTCCTCTTCTGAAGGCCGGCTGTGGGCGAAAGTCTTTGCTCCCGACCGCCAGCATTTCCCTATGGGCTTTCGTCTTGCGATGCAAGCCCATAGGGAAATTCGTCTTGCGAAGCGCCTCCAAAACAGAAAACCCTTTCGTCTTGCGGGTTTTCCGTCTTGCGAGGCATTTGTCTTGCAGGGTACCACTGTATTTTCACTTTTAATGCAGCAAAATCTTGTAGAATGGCTGGTACTATTGCATACAGCATGAAGAAAGAATACCAGTTTTTTTAAAATGCACCATTCTTCAACTTAATTCAGCAAGGAGGCTGTATATGAACGTGCTTTCTCCCTACTGTGCCCTAGATTTAAAACTGTACTCCATGTGCGGTTTGAAGTAGTGCAGACCATCTCATTCTGCTCCATATGTAAAACAGCTCAAAATGTTCCTGCAGATTGGCTTTGGGAAGACCACATTTGAACTGGGTGATATCTGCTCTTCCTTCCAAGATCGCTTAAAATGGAAACCCATTTCTTGCCAGGTGATTAGTGAAAGGTGGGTTGGTTAGGGCAGCCACTTTTTTGGGGTATGGCTCATATGCCATGAACTCAGGAATGCCGAGTAAGATAAGTTCCTGTTGATTTTGTAGCAGTTAAAGATACAGGTTACACACACAAAATTGAAAACTAATAATTTATTATTGGGCTAACTGAGCTTGGTAGAAAACAGTGTATTTTTTTGCCTTGGATGGTTCCTTCACAACATTCAGAAGGGCATCTATGGTAACCTCCCTCGGGACCTCCCAGGCTGTTCTAATTCTGGAGGTGATGTTGCTTTCACTTTATCTGAGATGCTTACTGGCCACTGTAACGTTGACTCAGGCAGGCAGCATAAAAATATTTCTACAGTATGCCACAATTTCATATGAATTATCAAAGCAGTTTACAACAAAAATACATAAAACAATACATTATTATTATTATTATTATTATTATTATTATTATTAGTACCCCATCCATCTGGCTGGGTTTCCCCAAGCACTCTGGGTGGCTTACAGTGCATATAAAAACATAGTAAAACCTCAAACATTAAAAACCTCCCGATACAAGGCTGCCTTCAGATGTTTTCTAAAAGTCAAGTGAAGTTGTTCATTTCCTTAACCTCTAATGGGAAGACCATATAAAGACAGATATCAAGTTTGTATGGATTAGCATCAGGAGAGGGACTGTGAATTATGTTTAATGGACAGGTAGAATGGATAGGATTGTCTACCTCTGAGACAAAGCCCCATTGATTTCCTTCCAAGTAGACATGGTTAAGATTGTCCTGTAAAGCTTTAGCAGATCAACAAGGGTGGCCAACTTTTATTTGTAGGGTTCAGACTAAATGTCACACCTTTTATCTTTCAGTGCTGCTCTTTGGGTTCTGATTTTCTGCTGTAATAAAGAATGACAAAATTTTAGGTTGCCTTGCCAATCAGCCGTAACCTCAGTTTGTAGAACTAGGAGGAAAATACAGTGAAGCCCCTGGTTATTAAATTGATGGTGTCCTTTTGGCATTCTGATTTTGAACTATTCTGGTGTTTTGGTAAAATGTAGTTGATTAATAAGCTGTCTAAATTGATTAATCGGTTAATTAAAAGTTATTTAATCGTTTGGCAGCCCTAATTGATAAATTTTAATGAGCACCTAGAACTGCACTTTATGTATGCATTTTGTGACTGCAAGACATAGTAATGTATAAAACAAAAGCAAATTCTTCCCTGCAATAATGTAATTCCAGGAATCAAGTCTAAAAAAATATACTTGCCCTTTGCATTTGTGTGTCTTCCTACAGAAAACAAGTTTCATTTTTATTCTCCTGACAGCCGACTTTTAATATGATAGTCTCATGTTGTTAATCAAGAACAGCATCTGTTTTAGAAGGTATTTATTGCTATTCTTATTCATAGGTGTAAACCCCACAGTACATGACCCCTAGGTTAATGTGTACTTTGGTAGCAATTAGACAAAATTAGCAAGTGGAAAAAATTATGCACATAACCTCATCTTCATTTATCCCTGAAATAGCCTATGGACCCCCCCCCCATCTTTTTGCATTATGGTCATAACAGGCTAGTTTATTGCTAAGCTCTTAGACTGTTCGTCAGTCAGATGCAGCTGCTCACCACATACCCCTTTATTAGCTATTGTAGTTGTGACTTCCTTTTTGTATTCTAAAGGGCTTGAAATACGTGGCAATAGAACTCAAGACTTGCATGTACTTTCCTTTATTTCAGACCTCCAGTGTGCCAATTTTCTGCAAACGCAAATTCCAAAAAACCACTCTCTGCTTTGGTTTCAAAAGTCAAATACCTGAATGAGAAGTATGAAAGGTTTTTGGAAAGAACATTCCCACGTTTCTACCAGCTATATTCAACCTTCTTGAAAGGTGGGTTTTCATTTAAAAAAACACCTTTGTGCATGTTTCATGATTCTGGGAGGAATGTGATACCTTAAGAACAAATCGCTTTTGCATCTGTCAAGGTAAAGTAGTTTCTTTACTTCTAGCCCATCCCTAGGTGGGGACTCCTTATCTTCTGGGTGCTGTTTCTTGTGTTGCAGTAGGAATGGCAGAGGCTCATGTTACAGTGAGAATGAAGAAACAAGTTCTTTGTCAATAATGGATGACATTTGTAGCATCATGTTTGTGTGTTTGCACAGACCCATTCCAGGTGTAATGGGAAACTGGTGTCCTGCTGTGAGGACATGCTGCAGGAAGCCTCAACCACGCATGCTCACACACACTCCTGTCTTGTTCCTTTTCGAGCCAATAAATAGGAGATTGAAAGCTTCCTTTTTATTTTAAATAAATTGTGGTTTCCCGCAAGGTCCAATTTTGGAGAACTGTGCTTTTAAAACAACACACACACACACACACACACACTGGTTTATGATGCCATGATTGCAAACCATGGCTTTATCCTATTTGTTCTCGTAAACCCTAGTCTTACGAAGCATAATTCTTACAAGTTTGGAATTCAAAAGGAATTGTGTTTGTTTAGAGTTTGGAACAAAAATTTCCATTTCAGCCTCAAGAGCTCAGAATGAGAAAGGAGAGCATGGAAGCTTGCTGTTGTTTGTTCCTGCTGGAAAAAAAGAATCTGCAAAACAAAAAACCAGTCCGTGGTGTAATTTTTGGGGTGGGGAATAACATGTTAAGATTCTGAGTGAAGGCAGTTCTGTGTACACCTAACAAAATTATAGCTGTAGTAAGGAAAGGCAGGAGCGAGAAGAATTTAAGACCCTCTGTAGAAGAAGCCAGCGGATTCTGCAGGGTTAGAGAGAAGGAAGTAGTAATGTGTTAGAAGCTCATGTGTAAGAGGCATCGCAAGAGAGAGAAGACAAAGCCTGTTTTAGAGATTAGGAAACATTATCCCATTATCTCTTGCTTCTGAGAAGCTCTGAATGACGTGCAAGGTGCATGCCCTTTTACCCTCGTGGCAACCTTAGACAGAGGTTAGGCTGTGAAAAACCCTTTGAAGTGCCAAGGCATTTGGGCTTTCCCTATGATGTCCTGACACTATTAAAGCAAAGAAAACAATTTAGCTGGCTGGAGTTTTACTAAGAGGTGTCAGAAGAACCATTCAAGTCATTCAAGGCAAGGGAGAGACAGAGACGTAATATTCATGTATGTGTTACTTTATGCCAGTTGTGGGAATTTTTGGTCCTCCAGATTTTGCTGAACTACAATGCCCATCTTCCACGGCCACTTGCCATGCAGTATCTGGGAGGGTCAGAGCTTCCCTAGCCCTGTTCTTTATGCAGTGATGCTCTATTCTTAGGTAAAAGGCTTGGGAAGGACTTTGGCATGAGGTTGAACATTCAGGGAGAACAATTCCAGATCTGAAAATATTTCTGTATTTTGCACAGGATTTTGGATATTCTTTACAGAAATGAAAGAAATAAGAAGAATAAGGGCAAACATGTCATATAGAAAGATCCAGTTCCATCAACTTCCATACAGGGAGATGGAGAGACTAAGACAGGTAGGCTTTTACTTTTGTCTGCAACAATGATAGTCAACAAGTCAAACTGATTTCAGGCGACACTTGGTAGTTTCCACAATTGTGCAGCTGCCCTTCTTCCTACGTGAGGAGCCCTCATGCTCTAGCTGTCTAGCAACTTCCCATCTCGTACACTGAGGAGTTTCACAAGGTAATCAAATAGGGTTGACAAGAAAAATGTTCAGTTCAGGGACATACCTGCATTGGAAGCACGTTTGCTTCTGTTCGATGCAATGTTGATTTTCTAAACCTGGTTTCATTCTGAAATGGCATGAATGAGTGACTGCTCCTTTGTCTCAAATCTTGCAGTTTCCTCCTTATGAATTGTGAGTTAGCACTGGGTGATTTTGCTGGCCTCTCTCCCCGTCTGCTAAAAACCAACCCATCCTCTGGTCAATATGTACAACTGCGTATTCCATTTGCTTTCTGGATTTACTTCTTTTTTGCAGGAACGTATTACCGTAATATTTGTACAGATGAAAAATATAACTTCATAGAGAGAATTGGTTTGTTTTTTCATGAAAGAATACAGAAATAAATCCACAGTAACAGAGTAACTAACTAGAACCTGCCTTCTCCCCACCCCTCAATTGGGATTTATTTCTCCTACGCGGGTGGCGCTGTGGGTTAAACCACAGAGCCTAGGACTTGCCGATCAGAAGGTTGGCGGTTCGAATCCCCGCGACAGAGTGAGCTCCTGTTGCTCGGTCCCTGCTCCTGCAAACCTAGCAGTTTGAGAGCACGTCAAAGTGCAAGTAGATAAATAGGTACCGCTCCGGTGGGAAGGTAAATGGCATTTCTGTGTACTGCTCTGGTTTGCCAGAAGTGGCTTAGTCATGCTGGCCACATGACCCGGAAACTGTATGCCAGCTCCCTTGGCCAATAAAGCAAGATGAGCGCCACAACCCCAGAGTCAGTCATGACTGGACCTAATGGTCAGGGGTCCCTTTATCTTTTATCTTATCCTGACTTTCCTTCAAGGAGCATAGGGCAATATGCATGGTCCCTTTCCCATTCTATCACCACATCTTTCAAGAAAGACAGGTTAGGTACTGTGTGGGTGTCATTGTAGAGAGACTCCCCAAGGTCACCCAACCACCCAACCACCCAACCCAACAGGAATTTGAAGCCAGGTCTCCCCTGTCCCACTACACTATGTAAACACACTGAGAGCTTCTGAATCGATAAGCAAGAACCACATGCAACTTTTGTGAGGATCAGCTATACTAATACAAATAGGTGGACTAATATTTACTGCATCTAGGGTAGATTAATTAAGAGGTTTCCGTACTTCAGCAAAAGCAAATAAACAAAGTCTGGCAGCTCTGCTTGATCTCTGCCAACCTTCACCCGATGCATCTATTTCTTCTTTGCCTGAACATTTATCATATTGTTGGGCTGGGTTAGAGTAAAAATGTTTCTGTGTAGAGAAGAAGGGCTGAAATTTGGGTTCTTATTCTTGAAAGATTCCATCTAAACACTTTTATTCAAACAAAGGAAAGCTGAGGAAGTGAAGGTTTTCTCCTTTTTCAAACGCAATGTGTTGTGTTGCAACATGGAGCTAAGTGACATTTACATAAAGGTTGTCAGTCTAACATCATCACCATGGACAGCTGTATAACAGATATAGACATAGCGGACTGGATGTAGGTCACAGGTCAGTAAATTGTTGCTGATGTGTGTGTGGAGGTCCACATATGGAAAATAACCAACAGAAAAAGCAGGTGTAAAGACACACTATTGCATGGCATTGTCCGTTGGCTGCAGCAGAATTATTCATATAGAAGACCTGTTATTCTCCCATCCCAGTCAGGTGATGGGCAGTAAAATTGTAGCCTATTTTCCGTTGGTAATGCACAATTTGGAGCACACTTTATTTTATTTTTTTATAATATTTTATTGGGTTTTATCAATAGAAAAGTTTAGAAAAATACAAAAACGAAAAAGATACAAAATTACAAAATACAAAAATACAGACATTGAACACAAAAAAAGAAAAAGAAAAAACACATATAAAAGAAAACAAAAATTCCCTCTTTCTTGATTTCTCATCTTTAGTTAACTTATTTTCCTGACTTCCTCACGTCTCCTATTTTTGTATCCCTTTTAAGAATTGGTTCAGCAAATTCATGTCCTATTAGTTTATCTATTATTAATCCAATCTTACATTTTACCTTGTTGCTAGAACCCCTTCAATTCATTTCAATGTCATCAGCATTCAAAAATTTTACAATATTTCTGCAAATAAGTTTTAAATTTCCTCCAATCTTCTTCCACCAACTCTTCTCCCTGGTCTCGGATTCTGCCAGTCATTTCCGCCATTTCCATATAGTCTATTAGTTGCATCTGCCATTCTTCCAAGGAGGGTGGGTCTTGTGTCTTCCAATGCTTTGCGATGAGAATTCTTGCTGCTGCTGTAGCGTACATAAAGAAAGTTCTATCCTTCTTTAACACCGATTGGCCAACTATGCCCAGGAGGAAGGCCTCTGGTTTCTTCAGGAAGAACTTTAAGGTTCCTGGTTGTGCCTTGGCAGCCGTGTCTCTAGCTGCCTCATACTTGATATCACATACGAATAGTGTTTTCTCGCTGCAAAGAAAATGCTACCACTTTAATAACAAGCTTCCAAATTGCATCTGTATAGCACAGGGGTCAGCAAACTTTTTCAGACCTTGTGGGAGGATGGACTATATTTTGAAAAAGAACAGCAACGAATTCCTATGCCCCACAAATAACCCAGAGATGCATTTTAAATAAAAGCACACATCCTACTCATGTAAAAACACCAGGCAGGCCCCATAAATACCCCGGAGATGCATTTTAAATAAAAGGACACATTCATATAAAAACACACTGATTCCCGGACCGTTCGCAGGCTGGATTTAGAAGGTGATGGGGCCAGATCCGGCCCCTCGGCCTTAGTTTGCCTACCCATGATATAGCATCCAAAGTTACTAAGTTTGTGAGAGACAAAAATAGGCACAGCTTTGAGGCATATAAAATGCCAGAGTATGCAGCAGTGGTACCTTGCATCCACTGCTTCATCAGTCCCTTTATATGTGCATTTTCCTCACAGTTTCAGTAGTTTTGGGTGTGTGCATGGCAGGTCTACTGACTAATCATTTTTGAAGTTTCGCAGAGATCTGATCAAGGCCATTCCAGTTGGGATTCTTTCTCTTCCTCCCTTTGCCAACTACCTGGTTCTTTTGCTCATGTAAGTACAACTGTGCGCCTGTTCAGATGAAAGGTCCTTGCGCTTAACTGTGAAAGAGTGAATGCAACAGTAGTGGGGGTTTTCTCTCCCTCTCATCACTTACCTGCACTGCTCTTTGATGAAGAGCTTGTTAGAGTACAGCTTTGTGTTTTAGGTAAAGGGTAAAGGGACCCCTGACCATTAGGTCCAGTCGTGGCCGACTCTGGGGTTGCAGCGCTCATCTCGCTCTATAGGCCGAGGGAGCCGGCGTACAGCTTCCGGGTCCTGTGGCCACCATGACTAAGCCGCTTCTGGCAAAACAGAGCAGCACACGGAAACACCGTTTAACTTCCTGCCGGAGCGGTACCTATTTATCTACTTGCACTTTGATGTGCTTTCAAACTGCTAGGTTGGCAGGAGCAGGGACCGAGCAACAGGAGCTCACCCCGTCGCGGGGATTCGAACCGCCGACCTTCTGATCGGCAAGTACTAGGTTTAACCCACAGTGCCACCTGCGTCCCTTGCTTTGTGTTTTAGCAGGTACCAAAATAGACTGCAAAAGCACATTCATATCTTATTAATCACTGGGGGTGGGATCAAGCCCTGACTCTTCGGAGCCTCTGCTTCCACATTGTATTTTCTCCCCATGCGTAGGCTCAGTCTAAAGGGATTATTTTTGGTGAATTTCTCTGGGTGGCAATTCATCGTGCAGCAACCATGCACCCTCCCACATTTTTTTCTGAAAATTTACCATCTCTGTTGTTTTCCCAACAGAACTCCCAAACTGCTTTAAACTCTCCAGAAACTTTAAAAAAAGGGGGGGGCGCTCACCTTTAAGCAACTCCCCCACCCCTTCCTTGGTCTGTTCCAAATAGGTGTTTTCAGCTTGGGAGTTAAAAACAGTTAAAGATAATATCATTTATGTTTGAGGCTTGCTCTTAACAGCCCCGGATCACAGCCTAGCATGCCATATAGCAGGCTTCCCCAAACTCGGCCCTCCAGATGTTTTGGGACTACAATTCCCATCATCCCTGACCACTGGTCCTGTTAACTAGGGATGATGGGAGTTGTAGTCCCAAAACATCTGGAGGGCTGAGTTTGGGGATGCCTGCCGTATAGGCTTGATAATATTTTAATGTGAACTTTAACAAGAAACAGATTATATCACAACTGACAAAAGTAGCTCTAAAATCCCGCACTGCCTGTTTTTTTTTTTTTTTTTTGAAGGCAAAAGAATTTAGAGAAAGGCATCAGGATATTATTTCAAGTTGCCAGGCAGATTTCGTGAGGGAGAAAATGGTCTACTAGGCATTCTAGGGTTTTTTTTATTAAAATATTTCATTTTAATAATATTTCATTTTAAAATAAATGAAGGTAACTTGAGAGTCTGTGGACAAGGTCTGGTTAAATTTGCAGAAGCAAAGTTCAGGAGGGCTTCGGCTTGTCGGGGGCTGAGGTTTCAGCCATCACATAACTGGTTGCTCCTTGTCTTGGCTGGAAGAAGCAGTCAAATTTGTAGAAAACAGGCAAAACCTGCAAAATCGACAAAAGCTGCAAAATGCAGAATTTGGGTTCCTGTGGCCCAGATTTGAATGTTCTTTGATACACAGCTGTGTCTTGGTTTTGAAATGTGTATCTTCTTGACAATCTTTCCTTCCCAAGGTATCTGTTCCCAAGACAACTTTTGATACGCCACTTCTGGACTTCCAAACAACAAGCTGAATTTCTGGACACCTACCACAATATGAGAAAGGAGGCATACCCAGAAGTGGTTGATGGTCTAATGAACCTCTCTCGCTCCCTAGCGGATTCCCAGCTTCGGAAACAGATGCTAGATCTCTGCAAAAAGGTATCTAATTACCACCCAATCTCAGCTGATAGAGAGGCAGTCTTTGGACACATGTCTTGCTTTGCAGAAATAAGGCTTTTGTATATTGAGAGTTGGCCCATCACTACCAACTTCATAATGTCTAGATTCAACTTTCCTATTGTCATGTGAACAAAGCACTGCAAACTCCTGAAACCTTAATTATACGGTTTTAAAGTCATTCCAGAGATTGATTGATTGGTTTTAAAAACACTGACCTGAATACGAACATGTATAGAAAAGTCATTCAAGTAAGAGACCAGACTGTATAGTTGGCTTAGCAGATGCTAGCAAGGAAAAGGATGCTCATATACTTGTGTCTACTGATTTGTCACTTATGCAGAGGCTTTCTGGCAATGCACTCTTGAGTACTTGTCAGTTTATAATAATGGCTTGCAATTTTAGTAGAGCACGACGAGAAAAAGAAGTAAATTCAAGCCTTTATTATTCTTTATGGGACAGTTTTTGGAAGGGAGGAACCAAACAACAGTGGGTATTAGCTACACTGGTGGAGGGTCATTCCCCCCCCCCCCCGCTCAGTCAGATTTTATTGTTTGTAACAAATGACCACTACAATGCAGCTCAAAAAGGATAATCCAAGAAATAAGTTAATCATACATTTCTCCCAAAATAACCAAAAAACCCCCAAACAAAACCCCAATAGCCCTTGGGCAGTCAGCACTATTTTAGGTCAAAAAAATAGCATACAACTGCCAGCTAGTGTGTATAAAGCTACCCTAAAGGCAACCAAACAAATTCCACAGCAGCCAGCAGCCGTCTAGTTTTGAAACCACCTGATTGAACTTCTAAGCTGAAGAATTGCCTATCTAACAAGAAAAAAGGTTAATTCTGTTGCACCTATTCCATTAATGCAACTAGGTGATATGGCATAGCAACTTTCCTCATGGTAATGGTGAAGCAGAGCATTGTTAAGGGTTAGTGCTGACCTTTGAAGCCCTAAACAGCCTTGGCTCTGTATACCTGAAGGAGCGTCTCCACCCCCATCATTCAGCCCAGTTACTTGAGGTCCACCTCTGAGGTGGTTCCCTCACTGCAAGAAGTGAAGCTACAGGGAACCAGGCAGAGGGCCTTCTCGACAGTGGAGTGGAATGCCCTCCCCAAACCAGATGCCAAGGAGATAAATAACTATACAACTTTTAGAACACATCTGAAGGCAGCCCTATATCAGGAAGTTTTAAATATTTGATGTTTTATTATGTTTTTATGTGTGTTGGAAGCCACCCAGGGTGGCTGGGGCAACTCAGCTGGATGGGTGGGGTTTTAATAACAACAACAACTTATTTGGGAAGGGTGTAATAACTACAGCAAACAGGAACTTCTCATTTGTTCCAGGAATGAAAATGTGCTCAGCTGCTATATGTTATAGGAGGATTGGTTTTCAGGTTTTTACAAGATTCCCATCCTCTTTTATTCTTGGAAAGCAGTATGGTGCTTTTCTTTTCTTTTCTTTTCTTTTTTCTTTCTTTCTTTCTTTCTTTTTACCAATGATATATCTTAATCTTCAAGGTGCAGGAAGGATGCCACCCAGATGTAAGAGAACTTACAGCTGTGAGGACCTTATTTGTGGGACATCCCTTTGGCATCCAGCAACTCAGGGTTCAGCAGCTGGTGAGTGCCATTCCAGAAATTAAATGGGATTATACTGACGACCCAGCTAAATCCATTGCCACCAACTGCAGCACCCCTAGGTTTTGACTGAGTTTTTAAAATAAGACTATAAATCTTTCCAGTTATAAATCCTTAAGCTGCAACAAACAGTTGCTTCTCCTTAAATTGAAACCTACTACTGATCTAGGCTGCCTTATGTGTTGCCTTTTTGGAGGGGAACGATCATATCCTCCTGTTAGCCACATTTTGATCTGGAGAAGCAGGGCAGCTCTGAAAAGCTTTGCTGACTACTATTGTGCAGTTTAATCCCACCGTCTTCTCTTCTCCCCCCAGAAAGTCCTAAGCCGTGTTTTGTTCCTAACTCCTCGCTTGCCATCTCTCTTCCTGAGATACCGCTTGCAGAGCCACATAGCAGAGCTGCATCATCTGGACCAAGCGATGCTGAAACTGGGTGTGGGGCAGCTAACCGATGAGGAAGTGCAAGCGGTGAGATGAAGTTTTGCATACTGTAGCAAACTGAGGGGCAGCATTGCTGGCTAGGAACTGACCGTGGCCGTGCCAGTTCTCGCATGCAAGGGCAAGGGCTAGAATCATACCTGGGACCACGAGAGCCATCTAGTCCAACCCACTGCAATGTAGGGACCTTTTTGCCCAGTGTGGGGCTCAAACCCATGACCCTGAGATCAGGAGTCTTGTGCTCTACTGACTGAGCCGTGTCGTACCTTTAAAGGTAAAGGGACCCCTGACCATTAGGTCCGGTCGTTGCGGGGTTGCGGCGCTCATCTCTCTTTACTGGCCGAGGGAGCTGGTGTACAGCTTCCGGGTCATGTGTCCAGCATGACTAAGCCGCTTCTGGCGAACCAGAGCAGTGCACGGAAACGCCGTTTACCTTCCCGCTGGAGTGGTACCTTTTTATCTACTTGCACTTTGACGTGCTTTCGAACTGCTAGGTTGGCAGGAGCAGGGACCGAGCAACGGGAGCTCACCCTTCACGGGGAATCGAACCGCCAACCTTCTGATCGGCAAGTCCTAGGCTCTGTGGTTTAACCCACAGGGCCACCTGCATTGTACCTTTAAGGTAACCTTAAAAGACTATTGTGGGTTAAAAGCTTTTGTGGACCACATTCCACAAGCTGTGCTATACTGCACAGTAACACTGTCACCCTTTTCAGAAATAGTAATGTCAGTCTTATGTCAAATGAGGACAGCTTGAATGGCTTAAACACACACCCACACCAGCCCAGCTTTTAATGTCAGAATTTAGCAGTGAATGTCCTTGCATTTAGCCGTTGCTTTTCAAATGAAAGTCTCTCTGATCCAAGAGAATGCCTCTCTTCTCTGCAGGCTTGTTATACCCGTGGCTTGAATTCTGTTCACCTCAGCCCACTGGCATGCAGGCTGTGGCTGGCTCACTGGCTGACTCTCTCCTGCTCGCTGAAAGGTAAGCCTGCTTGAATTTGGCCACGTGGGGCTTCCCTTAGAGCCCTTACGGAATCTCTCACACACAACTAGAAGCAGCTGCTCTTCTGACCCATCCTTAATGTTGCAGTGTTAACCTGAAGAGGTTGCCCCTGTACAGTCCTGGTTGCAAAGGAGATGGCCTAGCAAAGCCTGGAAGGCCATAATTCAGAATAGGGCCTTCTTAGTATGCCCCGGTATGCCCCACGGAGACCCTCAAGGTCCATATATAGCAACTCCCTAGAGGTCCCAGGCCCTAAGGAAGTTAGATTAGCTTCAACCAGAGCCAGGGCCTTTTCAACACTGGCTCCGGCCTGGTGGAACGCTCTGCCTCATGATACCAGGGCCTTGCAGGATCTGATTTCTTTCCGCAGGGCCTGTAAGACAGAGTTGTTCTGCCTGGCCTTTGGCTTGGAGCCAATTTGATTCCCTCCCCCTCTTTTTTCTTTTTCCTTTCTCCTCCTGTGATGAGGCTGCATTTTAATATTTTAATGTTTCAGTATTTTAATTTTGTTTTTAAGTTGTATTCATTCAACTTATTTTTATTTTTGTTTGTTAGCCGCCCTGAGCCCGGCCTTGGCTGGGGAGGGCAGGGTATAAATAAAAATGATTATTATTATCATTATTATTTTATCATTATTATTGGTGGCAGCATCATAGACTTATAGAGTTGGAAGGGACCCTGAGGAACATCTAGTCCAGCCCCCTGCAATGGAGGAATATGCCCTCCCAGCTATGGACCAGTCATTAGGCTGGTGCAGATACTGATTGGCTTTTGATAGCAGGCAAAAACAAATTTTTCTTTCTGATCAGCCTTTTAAAAACTTTCCTGTGACAGATTGTGGGAGGGGGAGCCCCCTTTTACTTTTAGCTATGATTTGGTTCTATTTAGAAGCACTGGATTATTTTATGAATTGTGTTTGTTGTGGCCAACCCTGTGAGAGTTTACAATGAAGGGTGGCACATATCTCAAATAGACACAAATGCAATGCATACTTTTCTCTTTCCAGACGCTGAGACTTCACTCTTGGCACATGGCATGGTCTTGCTTTCTATCAACTTCCCTGCTTCTTCCAAGGGCTGACTAAGGGCACCCCTCACTGGTGGACCACTTCTGAAGAGATGCTGCGACAGTGACTCTTGGCTGAAGCAGAGGGAGATAAGGGTTTTTGCTTGTACTAAAATACAATGAGCAGGAGCCCTGCAGAAGCCTCTCCCACTGAATTATTAGCCTTGAGAGGAAGGTAGAGGAAACACTGCATTATGCTGAATATTCCTCCTCCTGCCGTAGAGGGAGACAAGAGAATTGCCAGTATAGCCCTGGACAAAATGCCTGTACTGTAGAAGACGACAATATTTCTGTTTAGATCTGGCTCCAGAATGTCCTCGTGGGCACAGCATGATTCCGTACTTCTTTTCACCACTTAAGTCTCTTGTAAAAACGTCTGCTGAAGAAGGTATTGGCGTTAGTCTGTATTGACTTCCTTGTAACTTTGAAGGGTAACAAAGCTGTCAGGAACTTTCCCAGGCTGTTCCCCTCCCCCTTTTAAACTTCATTTTTACAATCAACAAGGCTGCATGGAGCTCAGTGCCTTTTGCTGGGCATTCGCAGTGTGCTGCAATACTTTGAATATAGGACCCCGTTTTTCAGAGCTGCAACTTTTGTTTGAAATCCTGCTAGTGGCATGCTCTTCTGCAGGAAAGGTACAGCTGTGCTCTCACATGGGCATTATGGAAGGTGCATTTCATGTTGGCAGATGTGGTAACAGAACCTACAGAGTTCAACAGGGTAGTTCCACACTCAGAGCAAGTTAATTGGAGTGTCTCTACCCAAAGCACTTAATATCCATTTCTGTGCCTCCAAGTCTTAAATACTACTGCCACGATACTTAAAAGCTAAGGGGGGGGGGAGAAAAAAGCCAAGTCTTGCACTCCAGAAGCTGGAATTCTGGCCAGTTAGTATATAAATTGTGTGTGGTAGACTAGTGATTGAGTCAGTCATTATAAAATGCATGAGAAGTGCGTAAATGTAAATGAACGTCCAGCTATACCTGATGTGAATGTTTCGTTAAAGATAGCTAATAAAGGACAATCTCACATTTTACCTGGATTGTTTAGAACACTGCTTGTTTTCTATCCTATAGCTTGGTAATAGCTTAGACGGGCTGGGACCATAAAGCCAGGGGTCTCCAAGCTTTCCAAGCCTTAGGCTGATGTCTCGAGCGACAGTTGCACAGAGGGCGGCCGTACGCGAACACGCAATTTCTTGTGCTCCTCCAACCCCGAAGTGGGTCCCCGTGCCGCGCCGGTAAGAGCAGGCGGCGGCAGTTGCCATGGGCCAGATAAACGAGTCCCTCGGGCCTTATCCGGCCCCCGGGCCGTAGGTTGGTGACCCCTGATCAAAGCTATTCACCTTGTCATTTCCTCAATCAGTCCTGCAGTTTATGCAGGATCGTCAGTTTATGCAGCATACAGGCAAGGGCCATGGCCAACACACACTGTACCCTAGTTGTTCTTTGTAACGAGTTTAATTCCCCTGCCGAGAAATGAAACGACTGGCTCTGCTCGCCAGGCATCAGCTGCGGCAGACAGCTTGTGCTTCTATTAACTATATTCCAAGCTGTACTCTACAGGCGAGTAAGCCACAGCCTCTCTGAAAGGCCCCACTGATATTTCACTATGAATGAAGTAAACAGATGATGCAAAAACAAGGGTAAGCCCAGTTCAAGTTGCATGAACAGGTACTGCTATCCAGTGTGGTCTTGATGCTGTTTCTGAACCAACCATATATTGTGTGTGCATCGTTACAAGGCAGATTCTGCTCCAAGACTGAAATTATAGGGCCAATTAAACTCAGTAATCGCACTAGTGTAAGTCAGCGCAACAGGACTTCTTCCCCTTCCAGAATGACGTGCAAGGCGAGGAAAGGGGAGCTCGTGTCAGCTCATGTGGCATGAACAAGCATCAGCACTGCACTGAATACAACCCATAGTTTATAAACTCTAGATTAGTGGTTTTGCAGACAATATGCACCATGGAAGAGCAGCGGGCGCACGTGCGCTGGTGGCATGATCTTGGCTCTAGTCAGGATTATGAAAGGTTGCATGTCCAGTGCACTATTAAGTGAGCAGCAATAACCTAAACCACTATTGCCAACTTTTGCATTGAGGACAGAAGCTGCTTTGCAAGTTCAAGCATTTCTTTATTTTTACACTTAAATATCCTCTTTAAATACAGCATTATCACAATGAAAATAAAATAAAAGGCAAAACAAAATGTAGAGGACCTGACAAGCTTTGGATTCACATTGAAAATGCCACCTGTATACCATGTGAGGCAGGAGAGCGGAGAGCGAGTTATAAAGTTATCGGAGTCACGACTGATGAAGGGGGCAGGGCTTGTACCAAATGTCTCAAACTGGGGCCTAGTTAAAGAGTCTCCCAAACAGGTAGTAAAAGGGCCATTCCCATGTAAACAGTTCACTAGCACCAAAAAAGAGGAGGGGGCAGGGAGAGGAGAAAGGAGGAGTGTGTTTGATCACTTTGCGACAACACTAGCTCATCGTTATGGGTATGCTGTACCAGCGTTTTAAAAAGTCTTTAAAAAAAAAGCCAAGTGAAGGAAAATCGGATCCATTTCCTAACATGATTTGGAGTTGAGGATTTATATTTTTTCCACTTGCAACCAGGTCACCCCACCCAAAAGCCATTTTACTTTGTCCTTCCATCAAGGCGACACGCTCCTTTGTTTTTCCAAGGTCACAGGCGCAAAAGGTCAGATCAGCTTTGCTGGCTCATGGACACAATTAGAGCATAGGGGCCAGGACAACAGTGGCGCAGCAATTCAGATGGTGCCTGGGTATGTCCCCACGATGCCAGTTTTATCCAGACGGGTTTCTATCGACCTATTTCAACACCCTCTGCTTCTTGGAATGTCAGTCATCATAATTCCTTTTTCAGTTTCAAAAAGCAGATATTTAAGTGCGAAGTGGTTTCCATTTGCAGAGCAGGCCACCGGTCATTCATGGGCTGCAGCAGCTTAAAAGCACTCAAAAGAAAAAAGTTCTTAAATTGTGAGAATTTGCCAGCGGCCTAGGTGTGTCCCATTTGCACCTCTTCCTTTAGAGTTGATCACAGCCAACCCCCAAAGAAAGGAACGTGCAGTGTGGAGTTTTAAAGGCTACAAATATAAGGGGCTGGTGGTCAGGCATTTTAACCGTTTCCTTTAGGCCACAACTGCACCACCGTTGCCCATGGCTCCTAGGCCAGTGCTGGAGTGGCCAGCTGGAAGTGCTTAAGTGTTCCGGTGGGGTGGGGGAGTCCTTTTTGCCTTGCACGCATCAGCAGAAAGCCAGAGATACAAATGGTGCACCCTGCGAGTGTACACTGCTAGTCGCGCCACAAGGCAGGGAATGGTGGGGACTGGACACGCACCATAAAGGCTACAGTGGTGTTATGATGAACTTGGGGAGGTTTATATAATGGGGGCATTTCAACCCTACTTCCTTTGCACCTTTGGCCTAGGACGACAGACGGCGCAACTTTGTAGAGGAAGCGCATCCCTTGCTCCTCTGCTAGAACTCTTCTGCTCTGTGAATCTCCAAGCACAACAGACACATACGCTTACAGAGAGGGTTGCATCTGGAAATGACTGCCTTTGAGACTAAAGCCAGCTTTTTAATAGCACCTTTTATTTTGTAAACGTCTAGTATGGGGGCGGGGATACCTAGCAATGTCACCAGTGCCCCTTTTCAAGCCCTGGTTGTAGAGAAGCATGGGAGAAAACCCCCAATATTAGCAGCAGAACTCCTAGCAACGAGGCCCAGTGACACCCGTTTGTGTGCACGGCACCCTTTGCTTCGCAAGGCAGCAAATGGGACTGTGATAGACATTTTAAGGCTTTTCTCGTTCCGATGCTTCTAGGTCCTCTTCTCCCTTCCCTGCCCCGTTTCAAAAGTCATTGCACAAAGAAGCCTGGCTCCTGCACGCACTGGCGCCGTTTCCAAACCTTTCACTGCAGCAGGAGGTGGCGAGGCAGCAATTAAGTACTTATTTGTGAGACGAAGCGCAGGAAGCTCAGGTGTGCGGTATTGATGCTAAGCAGCAGATGGAAAGCTTGGAAGTTAAAAGGAAGATCGGGGAGGAGTTATAAAGTACCGAAGCCTTTTTATATACTTAAATACTCACCCATCTGGTCGGAAGTCTCATCAACCCAGCAGTGTGAAGTTCCATGGGCTGCAATATTACTGTGAGGTCAGGAGCTGTTCCGGAAGAAAGGAAAGAAAAACCTCTCTCCCTGTTGCTGTCATTTCCAGGACTGCATTGCTTCTGTTCACCATATATCTCTGGGAGCTAGTGCCATTTCAGAAGGATGGGCTTTTCCATATGGGTTGGCAAAGGTGCTTAGTTACTAGAGATGTGGAGTTCCAGGGGGGAAAAAACTGGGAACTTTCCAGAAAAAACAGGGTGGGGGTTGCCCTAGAATCTACTTTCTGATGGAAAAAATGGAAATTTGAAGCATTTTCTTTTTTGGAATGACTTAAATGCTTTAAGGCAAGTTTTTGCTCACTTAAAATGTGTACTATGAACACAGTAGAAGTGGATATTCTACACCTATCCTTTTGACTGGGTCCTTCCCTTGTGGTCAACCTTTCCCCCTCTCCCCTTAAGTGACAGTGACAGAGACTCCCTGTTATACCATAGCATGATCCTTTGCAGCCTGACAGCTCAGAATCAAGTCTCATTGGTTTGGCGTAACTGACTCACTCCCAGGTAAGTGCATAGAGGGGACGGCAGCCTACAGCAATTCCGCGTGCGCTTATCTCTGGAACACTAAACAGAAAAGGTATTAGTTCTGGGTAAACATGCATAGAATTGCTCTGGAAATTCCAGAGTAAAATTTTATAAGCCAAGTTATAAATTATGTGTTTTGGGTTATTAAAAGCAGTAAAATAAATGTAGGTTTGGTAAGAATTGCATATTATCTGGTTGGCCGCTGTGAGAACAGGATGCTAGACTAGACGGGACATTGGCATGATCCAGAAAGCTGCTCTTACGTTCTTATTTCAATTGCCCCCAAAACTTCCATTTCTCCCCCCCCCCCGGGGGGGGGGAAAAAAGAACCAGTTTCCACCACCAAGGCTTCAAAGTTTCTGCAATTTTTACATCTCTATTAGCCACCATTTATCATTGTGATAAAGGTGGAGGCAAAGAAGTGGGTTAGGTGCAGCTGCTGGTAAAATGGTTTTGTTCTTTCTCTATCACCTTTATGGTTTAAGAGGGATGACGGGCTTGGGGTTCTTGTCAACCAGCCCCTCTTCCCCCCACCAGTATCCAAAACACCGGCCAGATGCTCAGCGGTCAGTTTCAGGTAGTCCTGTTTAGGAAGAAGCTGCCTTCTGAAAAGACGACACGCATTTCATACATCTTAAGGTTACGCACGTGTTAGCTCCCAGATAGAATTAAGTGATGAAGGAAGAATGCTTCTCGCATGGGCTGCTTAGATTCCACCCTCCCTTCTAAATAAATTTAAGTACAGCAGCCTTGTACTGCCTAGGGAATCCTCCAGGCGACTTGGTGCCCTCCAGACAGGGCTACAACTCCCATCTGTCCTTGCCAGCTTGGCCAATGGTTAGGGATGATGGGAGTTGTAGTCAGGGCTTTCCCCCCAGCTGGAACCTGGTGGAACTCAGTTCCAGCACCTCCCAGGTGGGCGCCATTGTTGTTGTAACAAGGGAAGCATTCATGGTGAGTTCCGGCACTTTTTCTAGAAAAATAGCACTGGTTGTAGTCCAAAAACACCCAGAGTGCAATGGAATGGGGAAGGCTGCAATGAATGGCAGGAAATTAAATACCCCAAAGGGCTTATGCAAGTAACGGAGGTCATGAACAGTCTGGGGAAGGAAAGAGATTATAAAGTGGGGAAGGTTCAGTGCTGGTTTCGAGCTAAACTGGCGTATTTAGAGCAGTGTTCTTCAACCTTGGGTCTCAGAGGCTGCTGGGACTACCATTCCTATCATTTACAGTGAGCTTAGAAAATGGTCAGGGATGATGGGACTTGGAGTCCAGCAACATCTGGAATGCCCTTAAGTAAGCCGCTCCTGATTTAAAGGCACACCACACGGAAGCCGTGGTGATAGCCAAGATGGTCCAGAACAGTGAACTGCAGAGGAAGGCAATAATCTGTTACTACAAAAAAAACTAGGGGAGAAGAATGCCAGGGAGGGCGGATGCAGAAAGTGCTTTTGTTATCTTGCAGTGAGAGAACCTTCAGTAGGACAAGGGGGAACGTGGCAGCTCTAGGGACACCCCACCTCATCCTTTTCATTCTAGGACTAATAAGAACAGCTAATTGCACCCCTTCCTTGCGATGCAGATCTCAGGAGATGCATACAGCTTGGAAGTCTTCTACACTGCCACCTTATTGCACCCTAGCCCCTTGTGCCCACAACCCGGCCGGCTATAGTTGCATTGCATATTCAGATTCATCTGAAGGCTAGGGTGCTAGCAAGTAGCAAGGGAGTATATAAAGCTCTCAGATCCACCTCCAAGCTAGCGTGCAATTAGAATGGAACGTCTTGAAACAGCTGACGGGAAGGAGAAAAAAATTAGTGGAACAACTGGGCAGAAGGATAGTTACTCTGCTGGACCTCCCTGACCACCCAAAAGGTCAGGTCTTTACCTCCACTGAGAAGATCAAACCGCCCCCCCCTGCTCCAAGTGCATTGAGTGTTCAAGAATCAGATCACAGAAGGGATTAACATCATAGAGGCAGAAAACGCCAGCTCAGAATGGACATTGGAGTGTCATAGGAAGTCCCAGTAAACATTCAGCACATTTTGTTTGTTAGTTAAGAAAGAAACAACGGAACTTGATCGATCTCACTGGACCCGATTCAGAGCCAGCGAGACGGCGAGTAAGCCTGCTTGGGATGAAGCCACTGGGCAAGGAGGATCCCAAAGGGCAATGGTTCTGTATGGACAGTTGCATGCCAAACTGCAGGTGTAACCAGTCACGGTCAGCGTTAATCTATATGGAATTTAAAATGGGGAAGAAAAGAAGAAAAGTTCTCCTAGGGAAGGAAGGGCGGCAAAAATGTCACATAAATAAGAGTTTGTAAGAGCCTAAAGCTGTGCAACTGGCCAGAGCAGTTCAAGCAGATTAAAGGAGGTCACAGTTCCAAGAAGACAGAGCACTGAAAGATGACAAAATGGTACAGGTGGAGGCAGCTGCACTGGGGGCCAGAGAGAGAGATTCCACAGCATGTATGGATTTGTGATATTCCATAGCAGTAGCAACGTCCTCTTCTACCCCCTTCCCCCAAAAAAACTCCACTGAGCCCTCTGGGAGAAAAGGCAGCTTCACTCTATTGCTTCCATGACACACATTCATGTTTGGTCCTTGCAGGATGGGGGATAAGGAGCCTGCCCCGCAGCAGCTCCAATTGGACCGTTTCCTGTCCGTAGTCCAGGCGCTTCTGTGTTGAGAGGCCGACCAATCCGCAGAAGAAACCCCTGACCCCCTGGGTGTAGTTCGTTTCATAGTGAGCCTGTACAACGCAGTCCCTCTTTCAACGCTCCCCCCCTCCCAACGCCCCACGTTAAATAATCCTCCGGGGGCCTGTGGCCGTTAGATAAATTCTCTGCCAATAAATAGACATCCAAGATTAAGAGCTACAGTGGGTCGGGATGGGTCACACGGCCAGAGCAGGTCCCAGGGAGCACTCCTCCGACGAGGGCAGCTCACAGGCCCTCTCCGGAGACTGCCCCAAACTCTGGGGCCGCAAACTGTCCTGCGGCACGTTTGTGTGGAATGACAGGCTTGGCGGAGGAGGAACCTCAGGCGGGCAGCTTTCAGAAGCGAGGGGCTCCGGGGACAGGGCCGCTTTGCCCCCTTCCGCCCTGCCGGAGACGGCGGCTCTGGCACAAGGCACCAGCGAGGTCACTGGGACGGAGTAGACGCTCAGCTCCTTCTCGTCTGGGTAGCGAGGGGGAATGTCGGGCTCCTCGGTGCTGCTCTCGCCCTTCACGCCCAGCACCGACCTTTGGTCGACCTGATAGTACACAACCGGCCCATTGTTCAAGTAGGCCTGGCCGCCCTCGGCAGAGCTGGCTTGCTCAGAGCTGTCCGTAAAGCACAGAACGGAGGAGCCCAGGGGCAGCTGGGCTTGGATGAGGATGGGCGTGGACAGGCTCGGGCACAACCCGTCGGGGACCGCCAGGGGCTCTTCCAAAATGCACACCCCCAGGCTCTCCACGCTGGAGCCGCTGCTGGAGTCTTCCTCGGCCTTCAGCCGCTCCAGCTCTTCGGCCGTCTGCAGGTGCATGACCGCCGTTTCGTTCTCCGCCATGAACTCCTGGAAGTCCTGCGTCTCGGGGGTCTGGGCCCCCAGCCAATCGCCGCTGGAGCTGGGAGGGGCGGCGGCCTCCTCCTCCAGAGTCTGGGGGCGGCTCACCTGCCGCTTGTTCTCCAGCTCCAGTTTCATAATGGTGTGGAGGTAATGAGTCCGCACCCGGATGGGATTGAATTCAATGCGCCCCGCCATGTTCCCACAGCCATCTCTGGAACAGCCGCACGGGAAGGACATTCGGTCCACCTGGGTGGGGGAAGTTGAGGGACAGTGAAACTGGGCCCAGTGGGAGAGCACTGCAGCAGGCAGCGGATGATGCAAGCCTAGCCAAGGGGTTGTTGTTGTTGTTGTTTTGGGGGGGGGGAGGCTGGGAGTAAACAGAAGCCAAGTTCCTGTCGGGAGGAGCGTGCAAAATTCATGCAGGCTGCCGCTGGTAAGCAATAGGACAGCCAGGTCTGCATGCAGCCCCCTCCCCAAGCCAATTTCTAGACGCTAACAGAAAAAAACTGGTCTGCTGGCCAAGACAAGTGATCAAATGCTGCAGCTTTAGTGCTTGGGAATTAAATATCCTTCCACTGGAAGCACATCACTGAGGGGGAAATATCTGAGACCTCCCCCCACACCCCACCAAAACTGCACATTTATCACATAAAAAGCTGCCAGCAGAAGAAGAAAAGGATGCACATATGGGGGAAAATATTAAGGAAGGGACAGAATGCACACAATCTGAAGGGCTGTGTTAGAACAGAAGGACAACATGCAAAACCAATTCTTCACAGTGAAAACATAGAATTTGGTACTGGATGAGGAGGTCAGCACCCTGAGAATCTCAGCTTTCATTTCAGCAAATATAAAAATTAGAACGCAAGTTTGTAGTTCTAACGGATGCCAAGACAGCGTAAAAGAGCACAGGCAATACTACAAGTTTTAGAAGGTGGATGGGGTGGAAACAGAGCCAAGATTTCCAGTGGATCCTGAATAGTTCTCCCTGATGCTCCCCACAGGAATAGGAGGAGCAGAATAATGGAAAACAAAACAACGAAACATGAACCCGTGCTTAGAATTGCACAAATGCTGCAAATTTATGGAGAAAGTGTTTTTCTTAATCTGTTCATTTCAGAAGGGAGCCAGTAGAGGGGAGCAGAGGGACGGCAGACCTCACATGCAGAGTAACTATGAGGATAACATGCAGACTGCAAGGACAGAGTTATGCTCAATAGCAACCAGGGCTGCTCATCCTAGGAACCCTTTCAGCTCCCCTACAACAAAGAACCACCTCTTCTTGCTGTCCCCCTCCCCTCTCTCCCCAAAACCCAAATAGAGTCTGAAACAATTACCTTCTATTTGGGCAAATTCCTCCTGAGATAATGGGGGGCTGCCTCTCTCTTTGCCTCAGAGATGCGAAGGCCCAAAGTGTCACCACCGGATCCCACAAGACCTTCCAGTGTGTTAATTTACAGACTTACTAGGGAGCACAACTGTTTCTCCTTGCAAGCTCAGGGCGAACGCAACCACAAAGACCTTAAATGGACACGCTTCAACACCAAAGGGACAGACAGACAGACAGACAGACAAAAACTGCGTGGTATAATTCAGGCCAAAGCCTAGCGGTTTCCCCACTGACCTGGCATTTAATTCCAGCCAGGCTACAGGCACAGGCCTCAGGGTCACAGTACAGCCGGCAGTCACAGCCGCACTCCTCCCGCGACAGGCGGATGGCGCGGAGCTCTTGCTTCTCCTCCGCATCGATGCGATGAACCCCCGAGGCTCGGAGGAGAGCGCGGCGCCTCTTGGTGGGCAGGGGCTGCAGGAAGAAGTAGTCGTCCACCTCCACGTTCTCTACATCTATGTCGTCGTCGGAGACGTCCTCGAGAGTCAGCCCATCCGCCTCCTCCGACTCCACAGTGCCGTTCTTGGTCAGCTTTGGGTGGGGGAGAAGAGAGAAGACACACACACACCAGCAAAGTTAATCTTCAACACTCTCTAAGCCGCATCCCGCTTTGCAATCTGCGGAGAGACAAGCAATTTCCTTGGGTTGAAATTTGAAAATTTATTCCACACATCTTTGCGTCAGAGCAAAAACTTGGTACGCAGCACAGAATGCAAGGGTCCCAAGAATTGTAGGCTTAAAAAAAATATTTTAAAAATTGCCCAGGTCTCACTCAGAGTGAAGCTGGGAAACCTGGCCAGGTCTGGTGAGGGCTTGCCAGGCATTCTGGAAGTTAAGTGATGGGCCAGCAGTCGCCTGCACGGTCCTTTATCCCTCTTCCACAGCAATCGCTCATTAGTCCCTAAGACACGTGTCTTCCACTTCCATGCCCTTCTTTTTAGTCTCTCCCAGCGCCCCCCCCCCCGCAACTGCTACTTAATAATTTAAGAGCGGCCCTGCTAGATCACACCAAAAAGCACCCTCTTCTCAATGGCCAGCCAAATGCCTGTGGAAGCTCACCACTGAGATACGAGTGCAACAGGGAACTCTACCCTTGTGGTTCTTTGCAAGTCACATTCAGTGGAGGGGAAACTTAGCCACTCAGGCTAGTAGCCAAAGAAAGCCCCACTCCTTAAAGTAAATACATTCCAAACGCTTTGAAAACCTGCACATTCAAGGCGCAATTTGATATGCAAGATGAATGCTTAGATTGAGCAATTTAGGGTTTCTTGGAAAGTAGATGGGGGCAGAGACTTTGGAAGATATTTCTCTGCGAGTTATTCCTCTTCTCTATCTGGGTCAAAAAGGCCAGCTCAGATTAACATAGGAATAGTAATTAAGGGAGAAGACACTATCATCTCTCCTGGGCATTCTTGCATTGCATAGGAGAAAACCAGGGCTTGCCACAAAGTGAACCCCTGGACAGAGAGCCACATCCAATTCCAGCTCCCTGTCACAGCTCAGTGGCACAGCACACATTTGGCACACAGAAGGTCCCAGGTTCCGTCTCCAGGGATGGGAAAGATTTCTGCCTGAAACCCCCGAGAGCTCCTTTTCTCAGGGGAGACAAGACTGGTCCAGTAGGCTGGCTCAGAAGGCAGTTTCCTATGCCACTGTCACATGTCCTTGTAATAGCTGGTGATCTGTTTTAATTTTTGTGTAGTTTTTAATTGTAGTACAGTAACTGGTGTAAGCGGGGACGCGGGTGGCGCTGTGGGTTAAAGCCTCAGCGCCTAGGGCTTGCCGATCGAAAGGTCGGCGGTTCGAATCCCCGCGGCGGGGTGCGCTCCCGCTGCTCGGTCCCAGCGCCTGCCAACCTAGCAGTTCGAAAGCACCCCTGGGTGCAAGTAGATAAATAGGTACCGCTTACCAGCGGGAAGGTAAACGGCGTTCCGTGTGCGGCTCTGGCTCGCCAGAGCAGCGTTGTCACGCTGGCCACGTGACCCGGAAGTGTCTTCGGACAGCGCTGGCCCCCGGCCAATAGATGTGAGATGGGCGCACAAACCCCAGAGTCTGTCAAGACTGGCCCGTTCGGGCAGGGGTACCTTTACCTTTACCTTTAACTGGTGTAAGCAGCTTTGATTTTTTAAAAATGAAACAGCAGCATACAAATATTTCAATACATTAAAAAAAAACTATCTACCCATTCATCTATCCACCTATGAATTAATGTTTAGCTTAATGCATGAAACGGTCCATATCCTACTACAGGCCAGAGTGGGGTGGGGGGCAAAACAAGGGACAAAACAGAACTAGAGCATATGAACTGGAATCGCTTAGTCAGCAGAGCATGAGACTCTTAACCTCAGGGCCATGGGTCCGAGCCCATATTGGCTGAAAGATTCCTGCCTTGCAGGGGGCTGAACTACATGACTCTCATAAAGGTAAAGGGACCCCTGAGTGTTAAGTCCAGTCGTGAACGACTCTGGGGTTGCACGCTCATCTCGCTCTATAGGCTGAGGGAGCCGGTGTTTGTCTATAGACAGCTTCCGGGTCATGTGGCCAGCATGACCAAGCAGCTTCTGGAGAAACCAGAGCAGCGCACGGAAACGCCGGTTATCTTCCCGCCAGAGTGGTACCTATTTATCTACTGGTACTTTGACATGCTTTTGAGCTGCTAGGTGGGCAGGAGCTGGGACCGAACAATAGGAGCTCACACCATCATGCGGATTCGAACTGCTGACCTTCTGATCGGCAAGCCCTAGGCTCTGTGGTTTAGATCACAGCGCCACCCACGTCCCTTAGATGACTCTTATAGTACCTTCCAACTCCAAAATTCTGTTTTATTGTGGTACCCTGGCTCATCCGTGCACATCACCCTTTCTGCTTTGGGTTATTTATATAGTGCTATCAGCATACAATGCATTTTACAGAGTAATATAAACCAGGGCAGAAAGTCCCTGCCTGCAGGAGCTTGCATTTTTCAAGGGAATGAAGCGAGGTAGAGAAGAGGAGAGTGCAGCGTGTGTTGCATTCTACAGAATCCTAAGGGAGAATGTCTCTAGCCTTCATGTTTGCAAGGTTAAGTTTTAAAAAGACAACTTAACCAAAATAATTGGGGGAAGGCAGCACAATTCGTTTTGCACTCCATTTTCTGTTCTCTGAGTTCAGTGCTGCTTGAAGTACCACCATCTCTTTCTTCTGCTCCATTTACACCTAATAAGACGCCACTTTCCCCCAAATGCATCTACAATCAGAACTTCCACCATATAATTCGTCTTCTCTGGCACAAGCATAATAAGGACACCATGCCGACAAGACACAAAGGGGAAGGGGGAAAGAAAGAAGGCAACTGTATTACAATGGGACAGAGGCAAGAGGGTTTTTGCCATTTTTATTTTATGAACTTTCTTGGGAAATGCAACCAAACCTCCATGTATTAGAAGCAGCAGGGTTGCTAAGCGTGTTCCTGTACTTGTGCATGGTTTTGAAGAGTGACCACTGAAGTCCTACGTTAAAGAATTCTACGCACCTCTTTCCGTGGGGACAATGAGCACACAGAAAGCCTAACTACTGCTAGTTCCAGAGCTGTGAACATCAGCTCAGTCAGGGAGCTCCACAGAGGACAGCTGCTCTCCCTCAACTTGTATGGAGCAGAGTGAATTTTGTTTTCTCCCCACCCCAAAATCCCAGACCTGCGCTCACAGCCAGAAGTATTGCCAGTGGCAAAGAGACCTGCCTGCACAAAACAAAGCAAGGGGAAGTGATTTCATCAGACTGGCCACAGGATTACAGAGGTACTATTCCTCAGAGACATGATGCAACAAAGCCTCATCGCAGGAGTGACTGACTGAGGTCGCAGTAACGTTACTTGGCTTCGCTGCTCACGTTCAATGGGAAGCAGCGAGAGCCAGTGTGGTGCAACGGCTGCAGCCCATTTTCCCCGCTGAGGGCGCCGAAACGTGGGCGACCTTAGGTCATTTTACAACACAAGATTGCCGCGATATTAAAACGCACCCATTAACTGTGATTCTTGGAAGAAGCAGGAGATGAAAGCAACAAGGCTGGCGGCATGCACACTCTCTCCCCTCTCTCTACTTGCTATGTGGAAATCAGTCAGAGCCTATCCTCAAGGCAGGGCGTTTGAAGACAATGCAGAAAGCGTAGGCTGGGGGTCCGATGGGTCTGCACCGAGAAGGGAGCTGTTATCTTGCTTCTGAAATTTAGAGCTTTGAAGGCGTCGGTAGTTTCTTCTCTTTTTTCACACAGATGTGGTAGACACAGGGAGAGAGGAGGGCATGGGCATTTGTACAAGAACGTTGCAGGGGTGGCGGGGTTGGGGAGGGGAGGCTGGAGGGACAGACCCAGGAATAGGCGGCAAGAAGGCGGCCACGTGAAACTAGTTCTCTGGCCGCTGGAAATCTGTGCGTTAACTTCCACCCCCACAATCCACACTTTCAGGTATAGCCCATACTTTTCTAAGCCTCTCTCAGCTGCCTGCCAAACACGTATGCAAAAGCCAAGGTCTTCTGAAAGCTGGATTCTGTGTGGAGTGTGCAGGTGCGAGTCCTGCTTGAGGACTTCAAACAGTGTATTTCCCACAGAATTCGGGAACCACAGATTGGTATTTTTGTAGAATTACTTTCCATTTCGTTTGCGTTTGCTTCCTATAATTACAGCCATGTATTTGATCAACTTGCTTTGGCACTACTCCTACTGATCTGTCCTAACCAAATGCTCCTTAGTTTCAGAACTGCAGGGACTGGAGTTCTGTACAGCATAGGCAAAGTTCTCATGGATGAGTGTGCAAGCCTGTTTCTGGAATGTGCCACTTGAGGCTGCAGGTGGGGGGAGATGCTCAAATGCAATTAAATAAGTAAATCCACACCCACGGAAAGCTAACACATGAGGACAAAGGGTTCTAGGCTAGCCCCTGTCTCCCCGAGGTGTGTGTTTTCTACATGCAAATATTATTAATACTTTTTAAAAAGAATATTTAAAAATAATTTAGTGATTGGTATTCAGCAAAATACTAGCACTTCCACAACACTCCTTTCCCCTGTACATCATCCCCAGATCTGCTCTGGAGGGTTGAGAGAACGCCTTGAAGAGACTTTGGGGGGGGGGGACAGGGGCAGGAGAGGAGAAGAACATTCCAATGCAAGGGGAGAAATCCTTGTGCGGATGATGGAACATTCTCCTTGGCGCTACGCTGAATGCAATCTAATGAGCGCTAGTATGGATGAACATTTCATCATGAGCGCCCACCCCTGCACCCTGAAATAGTGCAACCCCAAAACAGGTTCACCTCCCCATGACTGGAAGTATGCGCAGCACAAGGAAGGAATCAGGGGAAGGACTATAAGAAAGGGTATTTGTCTCTTTCGCTCAGCTGGTTGTCATGGCAGCCAGAGACTGATTGGAAATTCTAGGTTTGTAGACAGAAGCATCCAGTCTGGTAAGGGAAACCCAGTTGCTAGGCAACCCCAGGGACACACAGGCCAGACAGCCAGGAGGCATGATATGGAGAAGGCTGGAACAAGGCGCTTGCTTCCAGGGGGTAGGGCCAAGACCCAGAGTCTTTCACCGCAGCTCCTCAGCCTCCTCATGAACCAGCTTGACAGAAAGCAGAAGGGGCTCTGCAAAAGCTGGTGCCAGGTCACTAGGGGAGAATTGGCTGGAGTCACTCATAGACCCCTCCTGGCTGTGCTGCTCTGATGCCTCATTCGCAAGAAGCTGGGGATTCCCTCCACTTCTTTCACTAGCAAGCCACTTTCTGCTAAAATGACCCTCTCTCCACACACCCTTGTTGGGAAAGCTCTTGGCCAGCTGAGGCTCTTTTCCCCTACGGGAAAAAACCTCTAAGCTCCCATTTTTGCATTAGCAACTGCCCCTAGCTGCGTCCCAACATCATGTGAAGGGCCTATGTATATCTACAGGGGATGGACGGGCACAGAATTTAGTTTGGGGCACAGAGCTAGCATGAATTAGCAGAATCAGGCAAATAAAAAATAACCAGAGAAGCAGATTTTTTTATGTTTTTCTGACGCAGAACAGTAGCAGATCTGCAAATGCGCCAAGGGGCGTAAGAGGCCACTTGGTCTTTAACGCTTCTTAGAGATGGGTCCTACAGGTTAATACAGCTAATGTTGCAGACTGTATGAACAGATATGGGCACGCAAAGCAAATTTCCCACGGCTGCTGTGCTAATGGCCTCCATTATATGTGCCGAAATCTACATGGAGTTATAGCCACACAATAAAACCTTCTGCAAGCCAGTGGGAGAGATGCTTATGGCCACAAAAAAGTACCTTCATTTTCTTGGCGTGGAGCTTCTCCTCCTTGAGGTGCTCTCTGAGAATCTCCCGGTGGTTCACTTCTTGCTCCTGGGCAAATTCACCAAGGGTGTACCTGCGGACGGAGTTGTGGCGCTGCGCCATGCCCAAGGAGCTGCCCCCTTGGCTGGGCACGCTGGTAAATCCCTGGCGCCTTGCAAAATAGTACACCGTCACCTGGTCGAAGCGCACATTCTTCCTGCGCAACTGTTTCTGCCTTTTCAGGATGGAAGTTGCTGGGAGGAGAGAAAGAAGGGTACGGATACAGCAAGTGCTGAGTATACCTTTGCTCCCTTGTCATCGGGTCCCACAAAGTCCCAACTGGCCTGTCATTCACATAATAGGCACTTTACCCACAGCGGCTTTCAAAACATGATGGAATCCTGGGCACTATAGATCTGCGCATGTTCCCAAACCTGCTGCTCTCCAGATGTTTCCTACAATCATCACCAGCCCCAGGGCTGATGGGAACTGTATTTCAGCAACATCTGGAAGGCCCCAGATTGGGGAAGACTGTCATGCACACAGACCATGAAGGGCACTGGTCAGGCCCATTGGACTAGATCAAGTGTGCAATCTGCAACATACTCAGTCTACCATGGCTGTGCATTGCAGAGGAATGTCAGCTGTGGTGTAGAAGCTGTCATCCTGGGGTCATCTCGCCGAGAAATCCCCAATAAGCTTCCATGGAAGGAAGCCATGGGTCCCCCGAAGCCGCTGTACTGCAATAGCACAGTTTAGTTAAATAAACGAGCAAGTTACAAGAAACAAGTGTGAGAGGGTGTTTTCCCATCTTAGCATTCTTTTATAAAAGCACCTTTCAGACAAGTAAATGAAGAGGAAGTCAGTGTAGAATTCCTTTACTCAGAAGTTCTCTCTCCTCCGGCCGCCCCCGGTTGCCAACCCCCAATTCTTGTCTCCTGAACCATCCCTTAAAACTCTGACTCCTCCCTTGAAGCAAACCGCCTCTAAAAATACGCCTCCCCACAAATACACCAGACAACAGCGACTCTGAAGTTAAGAAAAAGTATTGAAACCTATCAGAGTAGCAGCACAGAAGTTGACTCCCATCTGTGGTTAAATCTGAACAAAGCTCCTCTAACTACCACCCTTGTAGAGACAAACCCAGACACTTAAGTTCTGGGGTACAAGACTGTGTGCTCACTGAACAGTTCTCCTTAACATTATGAAAAAAGAGCAAAGTGAGGGCAAAAATCAATGACTATATTCTGGACTGCACAACTCCTACGCTGGAGTACCTTAAAACTCCTTACGTAATTCATTTGTGCAAGGCCCAATACAGGAAAAGCAGGCAGCACCCTGGATACATACTCCCTCAGGATCATGTTGGGGACAAGAAACCTATTATGCATTCCAAAGTGTTATTAAAACCACCAGTCTCCCAAGACCCAACGATTGCAAGACGGTCGGTTTCATTTGGTTATATAAACAAGCTGATGGGAGTTTAGGAACGGTGACTAGCCACAGGCCACACACAGCTGCCAAAGGCACAGGAAGGGTGCTGCTTTTGAAAAGGTCTCCAAAGTACCGTATTTTTTGCTCCATAACACTCACTTTTTTCCTCCTAGAAAGTAAGGGGAAATGTCTGTGCGTGTTATGGAGCGAATGCCTACGGATGGCGGGGGGATCTGCGGCAGTCGTGAGCAGAGGATCCATGGTTCCCTTTCCTTCCTTCCTCCGTGGCTCGCTTTGAAACAGCAAAGCAGGAGAAGAGCCGCTTAGTGGGGAGAAGAGAGGGACAGAGAGCCTGGTTACAAAGCACGGATCCACATGGATCCTCAGGATTTTTGCATTGGGCTACCCCAAACTCACCGTCAGATCACATGTCTGTGGCCACAGCATGAACCACAAAAATCATACATCCACTGTTTCGTTTAGAATATTTTTTTTCTTGTTTTCCTCCTCTAAAAACTATGTGCGTGTTATGGTCAGGTGCGTGTTATAGAGCGAAAAATACGGTAGTTGCTCAGAGCCTCAAACCCACCACCCTCTTGGTCCACCTTGGGATGCTCATTTTTCTCAGGGTAGACGCTTGATGCAACAACAAGGGCGCTGCTGATGAAGTAAGACTTCTACGGCTAAGTGCTAAATTAAAGGCAAGCAAATTATTCCGAAGATACCATCAAGCTGAAACAAAACCCCTGGGCAGGGTGTGCCACATATTCTGAAGGACGACGGGCCCAACCACTTACGTATGAAGCCGGTGGAGTTGGGTGGATTGACGCTGTCACAGCTGTCTGCGCTGTCGCTGTTAGAGATCTCATCATCAGAGTTGGAGATGGGCGATCCCACGTCCACCTCATCAAACTTCCTCTTGAGGCTGGCACTTGCGATTGCATCCATTTGTCCCTGGCTCGCATGGAGAGCCACAGAACAGAAAGGGGACTAGTGTCAACTGAAGATCTCCAACTCCAGGCCAATCCGTGGGGTGTACCGGGTACCTGGTAACATAACAAAGAGAGGAGGGGATGGTTGGAATCAGCAACTCAATCACACCACACGACTGAATCGCACACAGATTTCACGAAGCGCAGCACACGAATTCATACTAGTACCATAAATTCCTCAAGCTCTGCTCCCCTCCTGTTTCCCATTACTTTCCCTGTGCTGAGCTAAACAGCTTCTATAAAGAGCCGCCTTACATCATACCAGCTCCCAAGTATGCGCTGCAGACACAGACCACTTTCCATTCAGCTGTTTTTGCTGCTTCAAGCAGACCACCCACCCAAAGCCACCTACTGCCTCCACTGGCTGCCCCCAGAGGCAGTTGGCATGCTGGGAAGGCAGGCATGAAGCAACCACATAACTCTGCAGCCTCAGCTCTCGCAGCTTCTTCATCCAGCACCAGTTCCACCCACAAGCCGAGTGGCATGGGACAGGTCTTCAGCAGACCAACCTGCGGCTCACTCTGCCCCTTCCCCTTTGCCACAATAAATTCTGGAGAGATTGGGTATGTGCCTGCCCAGGATGTTGACCCTTCCCTTCTGTGCCTATTAGCTTGTTTTATATGCACAGTCATACATTACTGCCTGGTGCCAACAGAAAACATAAATTACAATGCCCTTGACTGGTGCACAAAGCATACCCAACAACATTCTTTTGCACAAAGATGTGTACCAATATGTGAGATGGGGTAACGCAGAGTTAAGAGTGGTTAAGGCAAAGTTAAGTGGCTCAGGTCTTCCTCACTAGGAAAACAATGCTCTGCATACCTGCACTGCTTTTGTGAGCTCCGTAGGAGGGATGGGGAAGCTATGCCCCCCCCAGATGTTGCTGGACTGCAATTCCCAACATCCCTGACCTTGGTCATGCAGGCTGCAGCTGCTGGAAATTGGGGAGTTGCTGAACATTTGGAGGGCCCCAGCTTTCCCACCTCTGCCTGACAGGGCACTCAATGGGACCAAAGTCTCTCCAGCTGATTACTCTTTTCACCCCAACACATCCTGCCACAAAACACACAACTTCCTTTTTGTAAGGTATTCAAGTGTTTTTCACCCATCTTGAGAAAGGTTAGCCCCTCCTGGCCTATGGGGCTCCCAAAAGAATTCTGCCAGCCCCACCTTTATAGCCTGCATACACCCGAGTTTCTACATCCGACTACTATGCGCACGTTTCATACACATCATTCTGAGTGTTGAATTTTGAGTGTTCTGCTCCCCCTGCCACTATTCCCCCCTTTCTTTTTTAAAGGGAAGAATTCTAGACACTCTGCATCCAACCTATTCTTAGGTGCACAAAGCTGGACTACAAGCAGTCAGTATGAAACCCTTGCTATTTTGGTTATGGGTTTTAAAAAGCAAACAAAAAACCACACACTCGCAGAGAGATGGAATTCTACGGCGGACTGAAGCAACCGAGGGTTCTGAAGATACCATTTGCTTTCCTATTTCTGACCATGTTTACAAGTCAGACATGTGTGGTATGCATGCAGCTGGCTCCGAGTGGTTAAATCTGCTCTTGCCTTTTGTGCAGTTAGCAGATACCAAGGGAGCAAGAGTCATGTGTGCACTCACATTCCGAGAGAAGGCAGACAGGAATCTTGAGCAAACTAAGCCTTACAGCACGACAGAAGCCAATTGGGAAATTGCAACCATTTTACCACACAATGCACGCAGGAATACGTTTGTTTATGCCAATTATTCACAGAGGGAAGATCCTTGGCTATTACACAATATAAATATCTGCATGAATATCTTTTCAATGTCATCACTGAATAACTACAAAAATGCATGACCTTAGGTCAGATCCATTTTGGCGTCATCTGGGATCTGCCTCAAATCAGGGCCAGCAACAGATGTTCCAGAGTCCAGACGAAGGTGCATCAGGAGCCCAGCATTTGGCAGGGATGGGATAATCCTGCCCCAAGGCAGTCAGATCATAATCTCCAATAGCAAAAGACTAGGTTAAGCCTTTTGGAAGGAACACTGACTTTGCACTACAGGGTGTAAGCGAACACAGCAGACCTGATGACCCAGTTCTGCAGGCCACGCTCTCTCATTCAATGCAGCTCCTATGCCAATATCTTCTTATCCCTCCCCCACCCCACCCCCTGTTGCTACCCACAGTACTCTAGGAAGAGTCAGCCAATAGTCTTGCTGATCTCACAAAAGTGTGGAAGCCACAGACAATGGCAACAACAAAAACACAATAGAAAATTCTGCCATCACATGTTATTGACGGAAGGGCAGATGGATGTGAAACACATGCCTGCATCACTCCACAAAGAGACACAAGAACATGCATTGGCTGGAAGACCAGAAGGTAAGAGGAGATCTGGCACATGCAAGAGCATGGCTGCTGTTCAGTAAATGCCAGCAGGGTGGTGGCAAAGGTGTTTAGTATGGGAAATCATGACCCAGCAATTGTCCTAAGGACCATCCTTTGCCCTACCTATGTAACAAAGGAGGAAAAAAAAAAGTTCAGTCTTCAGAAAGCCAAAAGGGGCTCCACGTTAACAAAGCAGTATGCAGCCTCAACACTTTCCACTCTTGTGGTGAACGTGTTCACCCTTGGGGAACATTTTGAGACAGAAGTGGTACCTCCTTCTTGACTTTCCAGGAAGCTGTGCCAGATGTTGTGCCAGGGGTTGATCATTCTTACCTGAGAATGAAATGTGAATACCCAACAAACCCTAACAGACCCCAACAAAAGCACTCCCTGTTTTTGGTCAGACTTGCAACACAAAGCAGATGCAATCTCTGCTATTACCTTCCCCTCTGCCATACACAATTTGCTTGTGAGGTTGCCCTTGCACAATCAAGCACAACTCTATTTAAAGCACACAAAAACCCATGAGGTCTCGGATCCCACAAATTTAAAAGAAAACCCCTCAAACTAACTACTCATAGAAGACAAAGTGGTCACATACAGTTTGAGCGAAAATGTACCCACTGTCGTATGCAGGAAATGCAGATGGGTGCAATGGACTCTGTCAATACAGGGAATTGATATTCCTTGCTGATGCCAAGCTCTTTCCAATATTTAAGCCCAACCTTCTCCGATACTGAGCACATATCCAAAGAGGGGCAAGCTCTTGCTGGAATTTTAGGTGACTTTCCAATTTTCTCCCTGCCTTGTTGTTGTTTTTTTGTTTCATTGAACATCCCAAGGGCTTTCTAGGTATACAAACCACCAAACAGCACCTCAGATTCTATCCTATTTGTGAATTAGAAACAAATAAGGCAGAAAAGGACAGAATAAAGTCTCCCCAGTGGCAGAATCATGCACACACCTTTTAGACAGATATTAGAAGCTTAACTCTTCCACTCTTGTCCTTTGTGGTTTAAGCCCTGAATGGCTTACTAGAGAGGGGAGTGGAACAAACTCCTTATTACAGGGAGCTGCTAGACTTGTGCCCTCCCACATAGGTCTGTCCCCTCTTACCCATCACAAAAGCTGCTTGCTTTGCAACCAAAAAGGGGGGGGGCAGGCCAGGGAGCCTCCAAATGCTACCAGAGCTCTTGTCTCTGCATTGAGGTATGGCATAAAACCATGCAGACGCAAACATTACTGTTAGGGGGATGGGAGCAGGCATTGTGTGCTACAAACATGCTCTGCATGTCCTGATTTAGCATTAGGCTCTATTTAAAAAACATGAAGCACTGCCATTATTTTCTCTGCATCCTGGATTTTGCCAGGTAGCATAGGTAAAGGTAAAGGTACCCCTGCCCGAACGGGCCAGTCTTGACAGACTGTGGGGTTTTGTGCGCCCATCTCACATTTATTGGCCGGGGGCCAGCGCTGTCCGGGGACACTTCCGGGTCACGTGGCCAGCGTGACATCGCTGCTCTGGCGAGCCAGAGCCGCACACGGAACGCCGTTTACCTTCCCGCTGGTAAGCGGTACCTATTTATCTACTTGCACCCGGGGGTGCTTTCGAACTGCTAGGTGGGCAGGCGCTGGGACCGAACAGCGGGAGCGCACCCCGTCGCGGGGATTCGAACCGCCGACCTTTCGATCGGCAAGCCCTAGGCGTTGAGGCTTTAGCCCACAGCGCCACCCGCGTCCCGCCAGGTAGCATAGCTTTATGCAGAAACGTGATGGGGGGGCGCTCTGTAGGCCAGGCAATGCCTTTTCCCAGTAGGAGGAAGCTAGCAGCAGCCAGAGGCAAAAGACAATGAGACCTATTAGACCAACACTCAGGCAGCCTTTGAGCTAGGAGAGCATCTGGGTTACAGAGAGGGGGAGGAAGGGGGATGCCAGGTGGCTCTCTTTTTTCCAAAGCATATCATCCTTTACACCAAAGGCTGCTCTTGACAGGGTAACAGCCAATAGCTGGTACTGATGAGTGCCTCTCTTGGAGGTTAGCTTGTGGTTGTCAGTTGGCAGAGGGCCTGTTTGAAAGCCAGAAGAAAAATCAATTAATTAGGGGCAAACGGCTCTGTCTTCCTGTAGAAGCTCCTTTGCTAAAAATCTAAGCGGCAGAACCCAGGACAAAGTCTAATCTCCATCACTTTAGCTCAGGGATGGGGAAACTGTGCCCCACCCAACAGATACTGCTGGACTCCAACTCCCATCAGCCCCAGCTAGCATGGCCAATGGCCAGGGATGATGGGAACTGCAGTTCAGCAATGTCTGGGGGACCAAAAGGCTCCACACCCCACCAAAGGCTCTACACTACCACCAAAGCAAATCCCAATTTCTGTGGCAGGAGAGGGAGACAAGAGAAAGGGGAGATGTCACTGCACTTCATAGCTGAAGGACAAAGTAGAAGAAGTCTCAAATAAACTCAGTAACTGTAGTACCTTATTTATGTATTTGTTATTATCCCACCTTTTTCTTCAAGGAGCTCAAGGCTCCATCTGCTGCTGCTCCATCTGGGCTGCATCAATAGGAGTATAGCATCTAGATCAAGGGAAGTAATAGTGCCACTGTATTCTGCTCTGGTCAGACCTCACCTGGAGTACTGTGTCCAGTTCTGGGCACCACAGTTCAAGAAGGACACTGACAAACTGGAACGTGTCCAGAGGAGGGCAACCAAAATGGTCAAAGGCCTGGAAACGATGCCTTATGAGGAACGGCTAAGGGAGCTGGGCATGTTTAACCTGGAGAAGAGGAGGTTAAGGGGTGATATGATAGCCATGTTCAAATATAGAAAAGGATGTCACATAGAGGAGGGAGAAAGGTTGTTTTCTGCTGCTCCGGAGAAGCGGACACGGAGCAATGGATGCACACTACAAGAAAGAAGATTCCACCTAAACATTAGGAAGAACTTCCTGACCGTAAGAGCTGTTTGACAGTGGAATTTGCTGCCAAGGAGTGTGGTGGAGTCTCCTTCCTTGGAGGTCTATAAGCAGAGGCTTGACAACCATATGCCAGGAGTGCTCTGATGGTGTTTTCTGCTTGGCAGGGGGTTGGACTCGATGGCCCTGGTGGTCTCTTCCAACTCTATGATTCTATGATTCTATGTATTTGTTATTATCCCACCTTTTTCTTCAAGGAGCTCGAGGCAGCATACATGGTCCTCCACATATAATCCCCCCAACAACCCAGCGAGGGAGGCAGTGACTGGCTCAAGTCATCCAGTGAGCTTCATCGTCGAGCAGGGATTTGAACCCGGGTCTCCCAGGTCCTAGTCCAGAACTCAAACCACTACACCACACTGGCTCTCCATGTGTTACTCCCCTGCCCTTTGCCATCTCAAAACACACATGCACACACTGTATTTTACCTCTAATTTTTAGTCCCCCCCCCCACTCAATGCTTCAGATCTTCCTTACATTCCCCCAAAACCAACTGAACCATTTAGTCCAGGCATGGCCAAACTTCAACTTCCAGATGTTTTGGGACTACAACTCCCATCACCCCTAGCTAACAGGACCAGTGCTCAGGGATGATGGGAACTGTAGTCTCAAAATATCTGGAGGGCCGAGTTTGGCGATGCCTGGTTTAGTCTGTGTCATTTGAAAGACTCAGGCTGGATGGCATGCATGCACAGAGCAAAAGAGACAAAATCTTAACAGAACACTCTCTGCAGCAGCTTAGTGCCCCAATACCCAAATGCCCAGTACTTTTACACCATTTAAAGGAGGGGGGGACACTTGTATAGAGAAAGAAGGAAGGGAGGAAGCTCAAATCATGCTGACAATTCTTTTTCCTATCTCCACTTTCATGCAACAAGACATTCATTATAAAACAATGACCTTTACTCCACTAGGAGACAGAAGATCTCCATGAGCACAGGCCTGTCGTTTGCTGCTGCGCCCTGCATTTCTAAGAGAGAAATAACATTTTTTAAAACTGCCTTTTCTCCCCACGAAATGCAAAAGCTAGAGGCAGGGCCGAGGAGAATCAAGAAAGAAAGACTCTGCCCTCTTTAAAAGACAGGCGCACATGTTGATGGGAAGCACGAAGGGTGGGTGATGGGCGGATTTTTAACCGTTCTCTGTAATAATAAAAGGCGCTAGTAAGTGTCAAGAGAGGTTTCTCAACCTTCACAGTCTGGAATCTGATGGGAAAGAAGGCCCAAAGACAAAGGGAATACAATAAAAGCCTTGCCAAAAGCTGAAACTGCATCCTCTGAAGTCACAGCTGAGAAAGTGCCACTCAACACCTCTCCCCGCAAACCCCGCTTTCCTAAAATAGAACACAGGAACCAGGAAGCCTCTATGTTAAAGTTTGTTGGAGGGAGGGGGAAACCACCCCTGAATTCTCTCTTGCGGTTGCCCCTCCCCCAGAATAGGCCTCTGCTTCTGCTGGTTGACGCAAGCCCACCACCACCCACCCACCCAGCCTTGCCCAGCCCAGCCCAGTCCGCTTCTTCCTTGCACTTGTCTCTTCCCATCAATGTCCTAGCAACCGTTCCCATGGCAACAAAGCTGAACAAATGGGCTTGAAAGAAACATGCCAGCCAGCTGTGGCAGACGGCAGCAAGAAGATCCTGACTGCGCAGCTCAGCTTCTCCGGGAGGAAAAAAGAAGAGAGAGTTCTTCATGCTGCTAACAAAACGGCGAGCAGAGTCATCCTGTTCACTTGTGCTGTGTGCCCCACACCCCACCTGGGAGCATTCCTGGGGCCTCGCCCCCTGCACCTCAAAAATGTTTTTCCAAAAGGCAGGATGAAGCACGGCAGCTTGGCTTCTGCCAAAGGACACAGACTGACCCAAATCAGCTGAGGCACAGGGAGCAAAAAGTCAAGCACACGGTTTTCCACTTTGAAAGCCACCAACTCACTAGCTGCCACTGCGGTCCCCACCCTTGGGCAGGACACACAACCCTAGTTTTATTTTATTTTTATTATTATTTTCCATTCTGAAGAATATTTATTGAGATTATACAAAAAATTACACATAAAGAAAAAACAAACAAAAACTAACAAACACAAGCTAACAAGAAGGTTGACAAAAAGGCAACCTAGAAAGAAAGAAAAAAAGAAATAGGAAAAAGAAGAAAAAAGATATTTTAAAAAAGAATAAATCCATCTTTCAGCATCTTTGACCTCATTTGCTTATTTCCTTGACCTCCTCACACCTCCCCTTTTGTATTCCCGTTTTCCAAGTCTTTTCAGCAAATTCTTACCCTCTTTCATTTAACTTTGCTCTATAACTTAACCTATTATAACTATACATTTTCATCCGTATAACTATCTATATTTACCTATTCTTATTAACCTTATTACCAAAACCACTTCTTTTCAGTCCAACATCATTTTAACATTCATTAATTTTACAGTATTTCTGCAGATAGTCTTTAAATTTCTTCCAATCTTCCTCCACCACTTCTTCTCCCTGGTCTCGGATTTTGCCAGTCATTTCTGCCAATTCCATATAGTCCATCACCTTCATCTGCCATTCTTCCAGAGTGGGTAAATCTTGTGTCTTCCAGTACTTTGCAATAAGTATTCTTGCTGCTGTTGTAGCATACATAAGTTCTATCCTTCTTTAGCATTAATTGGCCGACAATGCCCAGAAGAAAGGCCTCTGGTTTCTTCAGGAAGGTATATTCCAACCCTAGTTTTATATGCGAAAGAACTGAGGCAGCGTTCAGTTTTGGGAGGAACTGGCTCTGTGTGCAAGTGCTGCCGCAGCAGCCGAGCCAAATCCCAAGGTGTTTACTGGTTGCCTTGGGTGTTAGATGCAAAGCTACAGGTGAGGGAAAGGCCTTCTGGACCCGCCGACTTTTCCTGAGCTAGGCCAGACGCCACGGAGCTGGTGTGTTTCTGCACATTTCTGCCTTGCCACACGCAACACAAGGGCACTATAAAGATGGTGCTTTGGGGGGTAACTGGGGGGAGAACAACACTGCCACTTCCAGTTATCCCTTCCCCTGAAATAGGGTCTTGGTTCAGAAGCGGCGCAAGTGACTGCCAGAAGAACTTTAATAATAACAATACAGTGGTACCTCGGGTTAAGTACTTAATTCGTTCTGGAGGTCCGTTCTTAACCAGAAACTGTTCTTAACCTGAAGCACCACTTTAGCTAATGGAGCCTCCTGCTGCTTCCGCGCCGCCGGGGCACAATTTCTGTTCTCATCCTGAAACAAAGTTCTTAACTTGAAGCACTATTTCTGGGTTAGCAGAGTCTGTAACCTGAAGCGTATGTAACCTGAGGTACCACTGTAATAATAAATTTTATTTATACCCCGCCCTCCCCGGCCAGAGCCGGGCTCAGGGCGGCCAACACCAGTAAAAATTACAGTAAAAACATAATAGGGAGGGGAGAAAAACCCAATTTAAAATGTAAGTTAAAATACAATTTAAAATGCAGCCTCATTTTAAAAGTAGCCTATAGATCACATAAAGGGAGGGAAACATAAGGGTCAGACTGAGTCCAAACCAAAGGCCAGGTGGAACAGCTCTGTCTTGCAGGCCCTGCGGAAAGAAATCAGATCCCACAGGGCCCTGGTCTCATGAGACAGAGCGTTCCACCAGGCCGGAGCCAGTGTTAAAAAGGCCCTGGCCCTGGTTGAGGCTAATCTGACTTCCTTAGGGCCCAGGACCTCTAGAGTGTTGCTATGTATGGACCTTAAGGTCCTCCGTGGGGCATACCGGGAGAGGCGGTCTCTGCCTCTTCTATGCCACACGTCACAGGATGCCCGTCCCCCATACAGTTCTGGCACCCCCTGCTCACATGGGGTTTGCTCTCCCTTCTCCCAGATATCTTCCCCATCCCATCACTCAAGCAATTAACAAGTTGGAAGGGAGACAGCGCACAGATAGCACTTGCATGCTTCAAGAAAGCTACTTAGCTAATTGAGTGCCCAGCCTGAATAATGAGAGATCTTATTAAATGAAAAAATTGAGACAAGAACTGTCACACTCAACTTTCTCCTTCTCCCTCTGTGAGCAACCTTCTTTCGGTACGTAAACTCATTATAGCTGGTAGGAAAGCAATTTGGAACACAGGGACGATACATCTGTGCCTTTTAAGATTTCTCAACAGATTTGTTAAGTGCAGGGAGCAAGTTGCTGTTGATTTCTTTCAAGGCTTGGAGGGACCATTGTGGCAGACGAGCCCAATAGGCAACAGCATGTCAGAGGACTGAACCAATTCATGGAGGTTAAAGGTACCCCTGCCCGTACGGGCCAGTCGTGTCCGACTCTAGGGTTGTGCGCCCATCTCACTTAAGAGGCCGGGGGCCAGCGCTGTCCGGAGACACTTCCGGGTCACGTGGCCAGTGTGACGAAGCTGCTCTGGCGAGCCAGCACCAGCGCAGCACACGGAAACGCCGTTTACCTTCCCCCTATAAAGCGGTACCTATTTATCTACTTGCACTTAGGGGTGCTTTCGAACTGCTAGGTGGGCAGGAGCTGGGACCGAAGGACGGGAGCTCACCCTGCTGTGGGGATTCCAACCACCGGCCATGCGATCGGCAAGTCCTAGGCACTGAGGTTTTAGCCACAGTGCCACCCACGTCCCTCATGGAGGTTAAGACACAGCGCCACCCGCATAACCTCATGGAGGTTAAGACTTGCCAATGGCGACTCGTCACAATGGCTCCACTACCAATGTTTCCAAGTACCAGTAGCTGGGAATCACAAACGGGCAAAGTGCTGATGCTTTCAGACTTCCCATAGGCATCTGGCTAGCCAGTGGGAGAACAAGATGCAGGATTACATGGCCCTTTGGCCTGATCCAGCAGGGCTCTGACGTCCTCATGGCAGAGTTTCAGAATGACTGCTTTGGAGTAACAATCTTGTAGACCTACCTTTTCTACCCAGCTACTCAGCAGGTGAGGGACGCGGGTGGCACTGAAGGTTAAACCACAGAGCCTAGGACTTGCCGATCAGAAGGTTGGCGGTTCGAATCCCCGCGACGGGGTGAGCTCCCGTTGCTTGGTCCCTGCTCCTGCAAACCTAGCAGTTCGAAAGCACGTCAAAGTGCAAGTAGATGAACAGGTACCACTCCGGCGGGAAGGTAAATGGCATTTCTGTGTGCTGCTCTGGTTCACCAAAAGCAGCTTAGTCATGCTGGCCACATGGCCTGGAAGCTGTACGCTGGCTCCCTCGGCCAGTAAAGCGAGATGAGCGCCGCAACCCCAGAGTCAGTCACGACTGGATCTAATGGTCAGGGGTCCCTTTACCTTTTTACTCAGCAGGTGAACCTAGTTTTCCTTAAATATCCTTTAGGGAAGTTGATGTGAATCAATCTTCCTGATTCCCACAATTAAGTTTTAAGTAACCCAAAATGTGAGAAGGCTGCCTCTGGTTTCTGGGTTGGATCTGCTCAGAAACATCAAATTATGTTCAGTGGATAAGGGTCTCCCATCTTCCACGGAAGACAGTATTACATGCAGGGCAATTTTTCAGCCAAAGCTCAACGGAGCTCAGCAGGTCTCAGGTGGGCGCCATTGCTATTCAAAGAAAATAGCACTGATTATACTGCAAGGTACCCTGCAAACGAAACTTCTACCAAGCTCTTTGAGATTAGCCACGTTCACTAGACATGCCGTCAAACCATGGCTTAGAAACCAAATGCTTTGGTTCCCAAGGAGGAGATCACAGTTGATCTGATCCTCCTTGAGATTTTTAGGTAATAAATAATAATAAAATTAATAATAATAATAATAATAATAATTTATTACTTACTGTATTTTTCACTTTATTGGACACACTTTTCCCCCTCCAAAAATTAAGGGGAAATGTGTGTGTGTCCTATGGAGCGAATGCAGGCTCCTTGGCTTCAGCGATAGCAACGCGAAGCCTCCAAAGCGCAGAGGGAGCGCTCCCTGCGCGCTCCGGAGGCTTCGCGTTGCTTTCGCTGAAGCTTGGAGAGCGAGAGGGGTTGGTGCGCAGGAGAGCAAGACTCTCCTGACTTCAGCGAAAGGAACCTGAAGCCTCCAGAGTGCAGCGGGAACTCGCGCTGCGCTCCGATGGCTTCAGGGATAGCCGCCTGAAGCCTCCGGAGTGCAGCGGGAGGTCCCCCTGCACTCCAGAGGCTTCAGGTTCCTTTTGCTCAAGCCAGGAGAGCAAGACTCTCCCGGCTTCAGCAGAGAGGGAGAGCTGTGCAGCGCCCCTTCAGCCAAGTGGGAGGAGAAATGGAAGGGGCTCTGTTTCTCCTGCCGCTTCACTGAAGGGGTGCTGAGCGGAGAGGGGGAGAAATTTATTTTCTTGTTCTCCCCCTCTAAAACAAGGTGCGTCCTATAGAGCGAAAAATACGGTATACCCCGCCAATCTGGCCAGGCCTCCCCAGCAGCCACTCAGGTCAGTATGGTGCAGCAGCTAAGCAAAGTTTCAGAATATCACCCGAACCCAGGTTCATGGTTAAGGTCTCCCCTCCTTGTCTATGACCAAGGTTTGTCCTATGGCTACAGGCTGTGGTTAAGGAAGAGGGACCTTAACCATGATTCTAGGTTTGGGTGACAGGCTCAGGCAAAGCTTGGCTTAGCTGCTGACCTGAGAAGCCCAAGGAGGAGCAATGCAGGTGTGAACATGTTTGCGTGGTCGTGGTAAGCCATATTGTGGCTTACTGTGATGTGCAAACTAGGCCATTAGGATGTCAAGAACCACCCTGTCTATTGGTGTTTGCCATTCTATTTTGTGATGAGCACACACAGAGAAAAGACTTAAGCACCTCGCCAAGACTGACTGTGGAACTCAGAAGAGCTACCAAACGTTAGGGGTGCCAGGAGCCTCACGTGAATGATCTCCCCCCCTGAACCACCCAGAGTGCAGCAACATGAATCCTGCAAGGGTCTGCACATAAGGGAGAAATGTTTCAATGGGCAGGAAGAGAATCAGCTGCTTCTCATTATGACAAGGAATTCCAAACATGTTGAGGGTAACCCTGCGGTGTTGCAGGGGCAGGGGGGAAGCGCTGATGGAAAGGACAGAAGTGAACTGTGGGAGTCCTCCGGTGAAACACATCAGCGGATCAGGCACAAAGGAGGCAACAAGAATGAGATATGGGAGTTGGGGGTGGGGGAGAGAAAGAATCTACCAGGGAAGTTAATTTGGTTAGGGAGTAGGGAGGAATTTGAGAAGCAGGGGTCAGAGAGGGGAAGGCAACTTCAAAAGAGAATGCCAACCCAACCGATTGCGCTCAACCTGAAAGGAACTTTCTAGCCTGCTTGCTCTCCCTCCAGGTCTATAGGGAACGCAGGCTGTCCACTTTTCCCATTCAAGGCAGAACTACGTACAGGAAAGCCAGTCTCATTCATCCATTAGACCCACAAGACTAAGGGTTTGACAGGGTTACATGGTCACCATTGGCTACAGAAGGCTTTCTTGTATATCTGGGATAACTATATAAATGAATCATGATCATTTATGTAGCACTGGGACATGTCCAGAGAAAGGCAAAAGAAAGGATTTGAGGAGGGAGTGCCATATATGTAACGAAGTGGAAGGATCTGCATATTTTTAGGCTGCAGGTGAGACAAAAAAGAGACAGTACAATAGCAGCCTTCAAATATTTGAAGGGTTGTCACACAGACAATGGAGAAAATTTGTTTTCTGTTGCTTCCACAGGTAGGACCCAAGCTAATGGCTTCTAACTGCAAGAAAGGGAATTTTGGCTTATAAAAATTATGAAGAGCCTCCTGATGGTACAAGTTGCTCAGGTTTAGATTAGGTATCTGAGTTTCTAACATTGGTCAGCCTGGGTAAGTTTTTTCAACACCCCTTTCTCCACCGTCTGGACTACGAAACTCATTCACAGAGGCAAATCTATGGACTCAAACAAATTTGTGAACAGGACAGATGAGACATCCCTTGCCTCCTTTCATTAACAAACCACTTTAAAATCAGTCGAGCATTAAAAATTTTTTTTTTTTTACTGACTTTGGTTACTGCTATTCCAATAAAACTCACATCATTGGCTCTGCACGTGCGTTTTAGGGCAGAACAGAACGCAGCCGGCACACGGCGCTGCAACTCACCTTTGTCACATTAGTAGTCCTTATGTCAATTCGTTAGCGATGTGGGTGGAGAGCTGCCAGAATGCAGGTTTACATCACCCTCAAGGATTTCCTACCAGCAAGAGTTATGTGTAAACTGAAACAGTCTGGGCTGAGCAACACATGTGCCAACTGGTCTACCTCAATGGAACTATTTGCTATTGGGCACCTGAGAAGGTTCCCTTTGTTTACAATAAATCCTGGCAGCACATATGGGCCCCTGCACTTTGCAAGCATGCTGAGAAAAGGTATCCCGTTCATATACTATTTCCACTCTGCTGTGTGTCACTTAGTGCACTTGTAGTACCACTACTGCTACTACTACTAATAATAATTTATTATTTATACCCCACCCATCTGGCTGAGTTTCCCCAGCCACTCTGGGCAGCTCCCAATCAAGTGTTAAAAACAATACAGCGTTAAATATTAAAAACTTCCCTGAACAGGGCTGCCTTCAGATGTCTTCTGAATGTCAGGTAGTTGTTTATCTCTTTGACATGTGATGGGAGGGCGTTCCACAGGGCAGGTGCCACTACCGAGAAGGCCCTCTGTCTGGTTCCCTGTAACCTCACTTCTCGCAATGATGGAACCGCCAGAAGACCCTCGGCGCTGGATCTCAGTGTCCAGGCTGAATGATGGGAGTGGAGACGTTTAGGGCTTTAAAGGTCAACACCAACACTTTGAATTGTGCTCGGAAACGTACTGGGAGCCAATGCAGATCTCTCAGAACCGGTGTTATGTGGTCCCGGCGGCCACTCCCAGTCACCAGTCTACTATGACTGAACTCACCCTTGCCAGCAAATATGGTATTAGTTTTGCTGTCGCTCCATGGAAATTTTTGAAGCTATATTTTTTAAATGAAGGCAGAATGCTTACACAGCCAGCGCAGAAACACTGCAGCCAGAGTGTCATGATCCTTCCTCTCAGGCACTGGTGATAACTGGCATGAGCAAGCAAGTGGGTCCTCACAGAACGAACTACACAGATACAACTGGCATAACCTTGTTAGCTCACAAATTCAGCAGCAATTCAGCAGGTTACAGAAATAAAGTGATGATCCAACATGTGAGAAGCAGCCCTGAAATCAGAATGAAAAAAAGGGGGGGGGGCTAAAAAGTCATCTTGCTTAAAATCTACCTTCTTCAACCCTCTACAAATCAGCTTACATGTGTGGAAAAAGCACCACTATGCTACAACTTGCATGCCTGACAGACGGCAAACTTCTCGCCAGCCCCAGATTAATTTACGTATAGATTTATTAATTGAATTCTCTGCAAAAAGTGACTGAAGTGACATATATAGCACTAAACAAAACATGCAAGAAACTTTGTGATCCTCCCCCTACCTCATAACTTCTCTTGCAATGGTATGCGAGTAGGCAGACTTCCAACCCCGGTGACATCTCACACACAAGGCAGCAAACAAGAAAGAGATTCAAGCAGTTAAGTACCACTGGCAAAGTGCTGGCAGAGAAATGCATGTAGGAGTAGCCCCATCACATAATTGAGGCAGTCAAACAAGGAGCTTAAACCACTGACTACAGTCAAAAGGGGGAGAGAAAGAGAATTGGGGGGTGGGAGGCCAATACTCCTACTGGCAGCCTTTTAATTACTGACCCCCAACCCCATCTGAAGACAGGAACTGGCACAAGCTGGGACACGTGGTGTTACTGGGAGGGAGAAGTGAGCTGCTTTTACACCCTCTAGCGCAGCCTTTGCCAATCTGGTTTGGGACTACAGCTCCCACCTGCACTGCTGCCCTAGGACACATATTTCACCCACTTCCCAGAGAAGCAAGAGATCCTGTTCTCCAGGCGCAGATGCTACTGAACACCTCTGCCATGGTAAAGGAGCCAGGACAGTCAAGAGAAAGTCAATCTCAGATTACTTCAGGGATGAATTTATGTGTATTGAAGATGACTCAATGCCTGCAAGTGCTGTTTTTCCTCATAGGGTCTACGTGGTGGTGGAATTGCTGCTCTCCGACCTCCACCACAAAAGAGTCCTCAAGTCTGTGGTCGTTTTTATTTCAATTGACGCTGTTCTGTACTTTTGAAAGTAGTACACAGATTTCATCCTTCACACTCAATTGACTGAAATGAGAACCGGTGTGTGTGTGTGTCTTTTTGGTTCAGCACTCTACTCTTTCCTAAGCCTACCTTGGTACTTTAACAGCTCAATGACTCTTTGTGATTACGTTCAAGAGTCTCCTACCTCCTTTTATTCCTCTACATCAGGGTTAGGGAACCTGTGGTGTTCTCAATGTGGCTGGACTCCAACTCCCATCAGCTGCAGCTAGCCCGGCCAATGATGACGGGCGTTCTAGACCAGGAACATTCAAGAGATCCACAGGACCCCCATCCCTGCCCTACACACACTCTGCTCCACAGAATGTACTTTTCGCTTTGCACCTTTCTCCCACGCCAGACTTTGCAACTTGAACACTATTCTCTACGCGCAACGCTACCTCGCTCTCTTCCTTCCATAAAACAGGCTGTCAAGCTTTACTCTGCTACCAACCCAAACTCCCCCATCTCCATCACTGCCCCCCACCCCAGTTATACTTCACACACAGCTCAAACATCCCCTCTGCCTTGTTGAAACCTGTGTCTGCTTAGCAGTTTCATCAGCCGCTGGTTTCAGTACTATGGCGGAAGAATGGGAAAGCATCCCATAACAGAAAGCGCCAATATCAAGCCAATCGCCAATATGTCTTCTGGACTGCCCCAGCATACAACCAGAGGAAACCAATGTAGCCTCAGCACTTTCAGCATGTGAACTACAGGGTTTGGCAGCATTTTAGGCTGGATTAAAAACAATTGCTGGTCTTCCCAATCACATATATTCATGGTAGAGCATCTGCTTTCTATACAGAAGATCCCTTGATCCTTGGCACCTCAAGGTAGGGCTAGGAAGAGGACCTGGTGCTGTAACCCTGGAGAGCCATTGCCTGCGAGGGTAGACAATACTGCGCTAGCTGGATCAAGGGTCTGACTCGATACGAAGCACTCAACAATCCCCCTTAGTAATTGGTTGCAATTCAGGTTTCAAACTTTCATTCTTAGAGTAAACTCATTCCAGCTGCAAGTGTTCCTGGCAACATCTTGCTACTTTCTCCATTTTCTTATCAGTTCTCTCCCATTCCCAGGGCCCATCTTACAACATCTGCGAAATCGTCACTGCTTAACTTCCCAGAAATGCAAGCTTTAATAACCATCCTGATGTGTAATGCCAGACTACAAAAGCAAAGAAGGCAAAATGAAAAGGTGCGGTCTTCCAGAAAGCACACCCCCAAAATAACAAGGCTGCGCCATATTCAAAGCCTTCCATAGCTGGCTGAAGTTGTCCCAGTTCAGAACCGGATTGTCAGGGCTTGTCACCTATTGAGGCCCGAAACAGATGCAACTCTGTCCAGCCTCTAAGCTATGATGGAAAGAAAAAGCAGCAGCCCTGCTCACGTTCACCCACACCGCCAGTGCTCCCCTCCCTTTCATAGTTTTGGAACTATGGTTAAAAGCACTATGCAAACCTGCTTCTAATCATGGTTTGGCCCCAAGTACTGTTAGCAAACACACACACACACACACACACACACACACACACACGTGCAGAAGCAAATCTGAAGATAGTTAACTTTGAAACCGAGAAGGGGAAGGGGAAAGTCTGCCTAACACACACAAGAGGCAAGTCCCGTGTATATCTCCACCAACCTTTAAAAACACTTTTTTTATTATTATGGGTAAGGGGTTGATTGTTTCCTCCTTCCCTTCCACTTCAAGGAAGGTTTCATGAGCTGTAGTTGGCAATGTCAAGGCTTCCATTACAGTGATCATCATTCTGCAAACTCCGAGACGTATTTTAAAAGTCATTTTGTCAAGATAAGATGATCTCCATTTTAAAATAACTCCCGGTCTAAAATCCTCCTTCTAAGCTGGGGGTATAAGACAGGAGACTCTCTAGATATATTCTTGTGATTGGCATATTGCAATTTCTTTTCGTAATGCCAGTATTCGGTTTTTAAAAGGAAGCTCCTTTTAGAAGGAAGCATATGTGAACAAAGCCGACGCAGAGTGCTCCCACACAGGCCGTTCTCCATGTAATGCAATGCTGTATTGTCTCCCAGAGTTTGCAGGCAACCTGAAACAGAGACAGGAAAGTGCAAGCTTCCTGCCATGACCTTAATTTCACTGGAAGAGCAATTCCAGCAAATGCTGACATTAGAACGTACTGAAATCACGGTGCTACCTACTATCTCATAGTAAACTGTCACAGCAGACTGACAGACGAAGGGATACAAGGCTCACCTATTGGGACTCTCTCTACTAAAGGGAGGCAGAGAGAGATGGAATTAAAAAAAGGAAACACCCCACCAAGAGATGATACATGAGTGGGGTCGGAGCTGCCCCTCTAAATCAAGTAAATCAATACAAAATACTTAACTGAGGTTCTGCGCCCCACCCCACCATAAATCGTGGCTACACTCATGAGATGACAATTTACAAAAATAAGGCTCCAAATACATGGTTCTTGCCCAAATTTGTAAGATTGGATGCCAGTCATATCTCAGACGCTTCAGGTTGTGTTTTTTTGGGTTGCGGACCGCCGAAACCCAGAAGTACCGGAACGGGTTATTTTCGGGTTTCAGCGGTCGCGCATGCGCAGACGAGCTAAATTGCAGAAGCGCTGAATTGCAACCCACGTGTGCGCAGACGCGCTGCTGCAGGTTGCGGACGTGCATCTTGCAAGGATCACGTTCGCAACCCGAGCATCCACTGTAAATCAAAAACTAGTAGGAACCAAAGGCCCTCATCCACCAGGGAGGCTGCCCACTGTGTCTCTGCATAATTCGTTGTAGCCTTGCCCAATGAAGTGTAAAGGGAGGGGGCCAGAGGTGGGGGCCAAAGTGGGGATCCGAGTGCCCTGTGGTGCTCACACGAACACCGGGAAGCCCAGCTTTAGCCAGTCAATTGCAATAGGTGAGCCAACACTGACGGCAGGGAGCCTTTGCCCCTTCCTCACACCAAAAAGTCCATGAATGAGGGGAGGACCCAGGGAAGACAACATGGCCCCATCTGCAGGCCTGGGGCTCCCACTAGCACAAACTCCCTCTGTATTGCTGCAAAAAGCTCAGGCTATTTTGGGACTGCAGAAGTAAATCAAAGACACATCTTTTTTTTGAAAATTTAAGAACCGTCAATCATCAAAGAAAGCTGGCGTGAGCCTCAGAAATAAGGGAGTGTACATATCTTCTTTCTTAAATTGCATTTTTCTTGGCGGCGGGGTGGGGAGTGGGGTGGAGAATGAGGCTGTTTGTGATCTCATACCCTTCTGCAATAGAATAACCTCTGCAATAGAATAACCTCATCAAGAATTCCCCGAGTGTCCAATTTCACAAAGTTACCACATATACAGCAGAAATGATGGTGCCTAGAATGACATGGCACCATCACTGCAGAGAGAAGCAAACTGCACTAGTATTGGGTGATGTCATCTGAAGACATGCTGAGGAACGTAGAGGCTCTGCAAGTACCCCATACTTACTGCTCTCCTGCCATAAAAACAAACAAACATGGGGAATATCCCAAAGCAACAACACTAATGTTCCTATTGCAAACTACTGTAGGGTCAGTAGTGTGGATGGTGCTCTGTACAAAGCAATTAAATACTGACTGGAACACAGATACCCTACAGAACAAATGGAAAAAGCCATTATTTTTGAGGGACAGGTGTGCTTTGAGCACAGAGCTATCCTGTTGTCTATGGGTGCAATCCAAAATAAGCTTTCGTCCAGACCCAGTACCAACACTGAATGCACACCCAGTGGACCACACAAGCTCTTGTCAAGGCACCACGGGCTCTGCCAAACAAAGAGCCCCTTTTTCAAATGTGTACGCTAGGATTTGGAACCAACTTCCAAGAATGTCACAAGAGGGGATGTCGCCGCAGTTTGAATGGGGGAAGAGGAGCAATAAATAACATGCTCTGCACATATCTACAAATTTCCAAAGAAATAAACTAGGAGGGAGGAGCAAAAATGATAAGCAACTGCAAGTGTGACCCTACGCAGCAGCTAGGTTCAGGTGGTCATGTTGGTTTAAGAAGCTGAGATAGCTTTGTCTGCACACACAACACCTACTCTCCTCCCTCTTCCAGGATTTAAAAGCAACATCAAAACATGGTTTAAGATCCCAGTTTGTTCCAAAGGCATTGTTACTGATAATTGGAGACTTAGGGATGCATGGGTAGGCAACAAGGCCCACTTATCTCTCAGCCCATTTGCCTGAGCCCAGTCAATGTGTTTTGCTGCACTATAAACCAATTAAGTCATTCAGATAACAAGACACAGCTTCTAAGCGACAACATCGGATCGCCCTGTCACCATACTCCAGAGAATAGGTTAATCACATAGGTTAAATAACGTTTGTGAGCTGAACCTACAACTGAGATCAGAGGACAATCAAGAGCACGGTCTTATTGCAACTAGTTTAGTAGGCATTGCTTAGGAAGCCAGTTGGACAAGGGCATGGGAGCACAGAGTTCAAACCCCTGCTCAGTCACAAAGCCCACCGGGTAAAACATGGGCCAGTTGCTCTCTCTCAGCCTAACCTCTCTCATAAGGGAGCTGTGATGATTAAAAAAAAAGAGAAGGGAGAACCATCCACACCCTTTCTTGAGAGCTTTGGAGGAAAGGCAGGAATGAATCTTGATTTTGTGTTCTATTAGTAATAATTTTATTGATAACTATATTGCATTTAGAGAGATTTTTCTGGTTAACCCATCTACAATTTCCCCCTCAATATTTATTTTTAATTGCATCATGTCTGTTGGCCGGATGCTTCTTCTCTATTTCAGGGGGGTTCAAAGGTCAGACATATTTTTTAACAGGGCTAACTTGTCTTTAGTCCTTTTTCAGAATTTAAAATTCCCAGGTGCCAGGCACACTTTGCGACTGGCGCAGATCCAATTGCGACCATGTGGAGATTTATGGATGGCAGGGTGGCAACTGACATCTCCATCTGGCTGGCTCCTCCAGCTTTCATAAGCAGGTCAGCAGAAGAGCTTATTTATTGCATTTATATCCCATCTTTTCCTCCAAGGATGACATGGTTTACCTCCCTCAATCAATCAATCAATCAATCCCTACAATGACCCTGTGAGGTAGATTAAGAGGCTGTGACTGGCCCCAGGTCACCCAGTCAGCTTCAGGACAGAGTGGGGATTTGAACCCTGATCTCCCAGGTTCTAGTCTGACCCTCTAACCACTATACCACACTGGCTTCTCAGAGTGCTTCTGCTATGGTGCAACTATATAAATTAAGTAGCTAAATAAATATGGGGAAAGCAAAATGTCACTTAGATAAGGATCTGCTATATATTCCTTGAAGCTTGAATTTGTTTTATTCTGGGTTGGTTTTTTTTAATGTTTTAATGTGTTGTAAACAGCTTTGAGATTTTTTTCCTTTATGATATAAAATGACATAGACATGAAATTAATAAAAATAATAGTAATAATGTTTCATGGAGGGAAAACGGCACATCAGCATTACATTGTGGTGACCATAATTTAGGATTAAGATGCCATTTGGCAATTAACTTATATATCTTTGTTTCTAACACTGTTTGCACTCCTTGAATTAGCCAGAATCAGCCTGTTCTGTAACTGAGAACTTACAAAGGATGACAGACAACTCAGACCATTCACTTGGCAGCAATGGAACATGCTGTGGAATAAATAAGGAGCAGATTATTGCTCATCCATGTAAAAAGTGGCTTCTTTATTTCATATCACTGGGGTAAGAATACTATGTTTGAATTTGCTCTCAAGTGCAGATATGCTATATGAGAGTTTTGTTTTTAGCAAGTGTGAAATGCACCATCCTAAACAATTACAGAAGAATTCTGGCTCAGTTAAAGCTATGTTTCTTTGTGGCCTCTTCTATGTTCTCACCATAATTCAGACTTTTCATACATCAGACTCTGAAAGATAACCTTCTTGAAAAGTCATTATGACATCACTTGTTCTGAGGCAAAGAAGACACGTCTTTGGTTAAACTCCAAGGCAAGCTGTTCCCTCATCTACTCTAGGACCATTTTACTGGGCCTAACATCACCTTCCAAACTATCACATAATCATTCTCATGTATCCTCTTATGAACTCTATCACCATGTTTCAGCAGGTTACACTGGGCAAATACACAGAATAGGCAAGTGTTCAACTCTAAAAAGCAGGAGTACAGACACACATGGCATTAAAATCACTTATTGATACTATAAGCCCAACATCGTGAAGACTCACTTGAACACAGTACAGCAGTACCTTGGAATTTGAACGGAATCAGTTCCAGAAGTCCGTTCAACTTCCAAAACGTTTGGAAACCAAGGTGCGGCTTAGGATTGGCTGCAGGAAGCTCTTGCAGTCAACCAGAAGCTGTGGAAGCCCCATCGGACGTTTGGCTTCCAAAGAACGTTTGCAAACCGGAACACTCACTTCCGGGTTTGCGGCATTCGGGAGCCGAGGTACACCTGTACAGTATTTTACAGATTCAAAATCAGCAGTACATATGGTTGACTTTTTCGGGACATCAACATGAGGATTTGGAGGCAGACACTTGAGCTATTATATACCAGCTTTTCCTAACTTGGTGGGTTCCATATGCTGTTGGACAACATTTCCCATCATCCCAGACCAATGGCTTGGCTATGCTGGCTACAGTTGATGGAGCGCAATATCTGGAGGTTGGAGATGGTTGTATTATGCCAACAAGGCTTATTAGGTTGTTGTCACTGGCAATCAGAGAATCAGTTCCCTGGCAAATGTATTTATGCACAAGCATGACAGAAAAACCCTTCCAGAGTTCTCTATCCACGACTGAACACTCATAATGTGGGAGGCGAGGAGGGGAAAATTTTCTCACTTCATGCCATGTATGAGAAATACCCCCACTGCCACTCCCTCAAGTTCTCCATCACTTCATGCAGGGCTGAGCAATTTTCAAACTTTGTGGAAGTCTATGCTTTTGGTTGAATATACCAGTGTTTTTCAACCACTGTTCCGCGGCACACTAGTGTGCCGCGAGATGTTGCCTGGTGTGCCGCGAGATGTTGCCTGGAGGGAGTCAGGCGGCGAGAGGCGGGGCGGCGGCGGCGAGGAGAGGCCGCCCAGCGCGGGGCTCTCGCCGTCTGCCTGCCTGCGAGCTCGGCGGGCAGCGCCTCCGTCCGCAGCGCCCGCCTCGCGGCTCTCATTCCCTGCCCCTGCCAAAGCTCACCCAGCCAAGCCGCGCTCTCCTTCCTGCCTCGCTTTGCTGCCTCCTCCCCCCCACCCCAAAAGCTTGGAGGTTCCCCGGCAAGGGGGAGGAGAAAAATTGAAACTTACACTTTCGTGCGTCCCTCCCGGCGTGACGCTGCGCGCTGACGTCACGGGGCTGTAATGGTGGTGTGCCTCGAGATTTTTTTCATCAAACAAGTGTGCCTTTGCCCAAAAAAGGTTGGGAAACACTGGAATATACCATTGGCTTTCATGCAACATCTGATGACTGGGCTGTGCTTTGTATTGCCAATAACTTTGGGGAACCTTAATCATGAGCCTATTGCAATCTACCTTTACGCACTTGACTCCAACACATTCAATGACAAGCTGAGGTAAGAGGCCACTGTGTTTTCCAGGCTTAACAGAATGACTCTTCAAGATATTAAGATTTTCCTCACACCCCCAGCTCCATTTCAAAAAGGAAGATTTCATCAAAATACAAACCTCATCAAAATACAGACAGAAGAATCTATCCAGTGCAGCATTCCAGTGAAAGGGGGCAGCTGACCTTTAATATATCACATTGAAAGAGGGGGAGGAAACATCTCAACTCAGGAAGTGCCAGCAACTCAGTAAGACAATGCCATTCCATTTCTCACGACCTTCACTCTTGCTAAAAATAACTAATAGGGTATCTCACATCTGACCCCATAGCTTGGTCATGGGGAGGTGGACGATCTAAGGCGGGGAAAGAGAGAGACTTTCCAGAACCTTCTAAAGAAAAGGCTTACAAGAGCCTTCAAATGCTGGGAAGAAAAGTAATACGCATTGTATTCAGGAATTGCCGGGGATTCAACTGCTGTTAAAACACTTGATCTTCAAGGCCAAACTTCCATTATACTGTTCTTAATATTAAACCTGAAAGCATATGAGCCCACCTTGACAAACCATTTCTAATGTAATCTCAAGAATAAAAGATCACTGCCTGACATGTCCGAAACATCACTTTGAACTCCATCAATGAAGCAGAAAGAGTGCCCCATGAATGTCATATTCTTATCTCATCCAGTAAGCCCATATAACATTTCCCCGTTCTAGGCCACAAAACCAAGAACAGCATATATATCCATCTTTGATTGAATAGCCATGAAGCTAATCTAAGAAGTATCACATGAAGGCCCCAAAGATTCTCTAGTTGCATATCTGCAAGCCCCACCTCAAACCAACGGTACAGTACCTTAGATTAAGTCCTTACTCTACACCACAAAAGGTTTCAATGTCATAAGGAAGAACAAAATACAGTGGCGCCTCGCAAGACGAAAAGAATCCGTTCTGTGATTCTCTTCGTCTAGCGGTTTTTTCGTCTTGCGAAGCAAGCCCATTGACGGATTAGCGGCTTTTAGCGGCTTATCGGATCAGCTGATAAGCGGCTTAGCAGCTTAGAAAAAGGGGGGGAGGGGAACAAACCCGCAGGAACTTGCAAGACATTTTCGTCTTGCGAAGCAAGCCCATACGAGATTTGTTTTGCGAAGCACCTCCAAAACGGAAAACTCTTTCGTCTAGCGAGTTTTCCGTCTTGCGAGGCATTCATCTTGCGGGGCACCACTGTACTTCTTTTCAGAAGCACCTGCCCTTTTCAATCAGCCCAGCTTGGGTGTGCATTAGCATAGCTGCTGTACCAAGAGATAGTTGCTGAGTTCTTCTTGAGATAGATGAACATCTACCAAAGCAGCAACTAGAGGTAAGACACCTGTGTGGGAGGAAAGGGGAGGCTATTGATGTAAACTTGAAATAAGATGAATTCTTTAGCAATTTCAAAGATAATGTTAATTCAGCTCAGGAGAATAGACACAACAGCTCTCTCTCTCTCTTTGTCTCACATGCATTAAAAGGCATCTTTTAAGATGTGATTATGGCGGGGAGGGAGGGGCGAGACAGAGGGAAAAGGAGCAACCTGCTGCATCACTGGGGCATGAAATGTTCGGGAGCAGGGCCTAGTTCAACCCAGCTGGGTAGGTAAGCCCTGCGTCCCCCCAAAAAGGTGGGCAGCCAGCAGGCCATTTGAAAGTGGAAGTCCCCCCCCAGCCCTGCAATGTAAAAAAAAAAAAGAGTTAAAAGACAACAATCACTTCTTCATGAAGTAGCCTTTAGCCTCAGGGAGGGACTGAAAAGGGATGGGGAAGGAGATGATAAGGAAGGGGGGATGATAAAGGGGTTCTCACCCCCCCTTTCTGAAATCTCAAGCAACTACAAAATAATCTAAGTAGGGAGAATAAGGCTGAGGGGCCTCCCCTCCCCTTAAGTGAGTAAAATCCACTGCCTTCAAACCAGATATACAGTCTAATTATGGTCCTGGGATGCTATAATTATAATTAAGGAACTGCAGAAATAATCTAAGTAGGGAGAATAAGGCTGAGGGAGCTCCCCTCAAGAAATGAGTGAAATCTACTGCCTTCAAACCAGGTATATATATATATAGATAGATATGCAGGTATCTGCATACAGTATACAGACCATTATGGTCTGGGATGCTCTATATCTATATATATGAAGGGAGGAGGAAGAGCCTTCCGACATCTCTCTGGTCCCTTCAGCCTCCTTTCTCTGCCCCCCCCCGGGCCCGGCGGCCCCTCACTCACCGGGTGGGGGCTCCTCCTCCCTCCCGCCGGTCCCTTCTCCCCTCCCTCCGCACAGGCCGGGGCTGCAGGGCGAAGCTCCCCCAGGGTCAGGGGGGGACGGGAGTCAAGCAGCGGCGCCGTGCTTCGGGAGGGGAGGGAGAGGGAACCCGGTGGGGGCGGTGGGGGCGGCGGCGGCGGCTCTGGCAGGCGACAGCCCCGGGCGGCGAGGACCCCCGGCCTCCTCGGCTCCGGCTCGGCGATAACAATAGGGCTGCCGGCGCAGCGCCTCCCTTTATATAGCACGAGCCACGTGACGCGCCTCCTCCGCGCGGGGTTTTTTTTTTCCCCTCTCTCCCTCACAAACGCGTGGGGAGGGCCGCGGGGCAGCATGGGAAATGTAGGCGCTTCCGGAGAGGCGCCTGGCACGTGCGCGCGCAGACTTTTCCTCAGGAGGCGGGGGAGCGGAGAGAAAGAAACACTCTCTAAGGTAGCGCATCTCAGCGGCGCTTTGCACGCCGGGAAATGGAGTCCCGAAAGGGGTGGCTTGAAGCGGGAAGCGCATGACAGCGCACGGAAATAATCATAGAATCATAGAGTTGGAAGAGACCACAAGGGCCATTGAGTCCAACCCCCTGCCAAGCAGGAAACACCATCAGAGCACTCCTGACATATGGTTGCCAAGCCTCTGCTTAAAGACCTCCAAAGTAGGAGACTCCACCACACTCCTTGGCAGCAAATTCCACTGTCGAACAGCTCTTACGGTCAGGAAGTTCTTCCTAATGTTTAGGTGGAACCTTCTTTCTTGTAGTTTGGATCCATTGCTCCGTGTCCGCTTCTCTGGAGCAGCAGAAAACAACCTTTCTCCCTCCTCTATATGACATCCTTTTATATATTTGAACATGGCTATCATATCAGCCCTTAACCTCCTCTTCTCCAGGCTAAACATGCCCAGCTCCCTTAGCCGTTCCTCATAAGGCATCGTTTCCAGGCCTTTGACCATTTTGGTTGCCCTCCTCTGGACACGTTCCAGTTTGTCAGCGTCCTTCTTGAACTGTGGTGCCCAGAACTGGACGCAGTACTCCAGGTGAGGTCTGACCAGAGCAGAATACAGTGGCACTATTAATTCCCTTGATCTAGATGCTATACTCCTATTGATGAGGCCCAGAATTGCATTGGCTTTTTTAGCTGCCGCATCACACTGTTGGCTCATGTCAAGTTTGTGGTCAACCAAGACTCCTAGATCCTTTTCACATGTACTGCTCTCAAGCCAGGTGTCACCCATCTTGTATTTGTGCCTCTCATTTTTTTTGCCCAAGTGCAATACTTTACATTTCTCCCTGTTAAAATTCATCTTGTTTGTTTTTGCCCAGTTCTCTAATCTGTCAAGGTCCGAGGACAGGTGACCTCACCTAGGCCCGAAGTCACACACCCCCCAAAGCAGGCTCAAAGCTTCTCAAAAGCTTCTCAAAATCATTTTCTCAGCAGCTAAGCATCAGAAACATTCCGCTTGCTGTAACTAAAAAGATTGCAACAAGGTAGAGAACAGAGCCCATTGTCTTCTCAGGCCTTTCTCAGAACCACGTTGCAACTTGCTTTCTCTCCGGGAACCATACCAAAGCACAAGAATGAAACAACTGGAACACACTGGAAACCCCTCACCCCCTTTCCTGCCAAGAGTCCACAATAGTCCCAAGACAGCTTTCTGTACATGCTCAGGAACCTCAACATGGGGCAGGACTCCTGAGGGAGGAGGAGGGAACTGGAAAGGGGTATATATGCTTGTGTACATGATTGTGAACTTGTGCATGCTTTTTGTGACTTATCACACTTGCTCCTTCTACCAGTTAATGGATGGTAGAAATAAAAAGCCTTTTCTCGGAAACTATTCCTTGAGTGTCTGTTGACTCCCACTTCCCTTTCCCAGGCGCAATATTTTTCCCACCCGAGGGCAAAGCCTCATAAGGCCACAGTTTTGAAGTGTGATCCTGTCCTCTGGGGTGTTAGCCACCCCTCCCAGTTTGGTGTCATCTGCAAATTTGATCAGGATGCCCTTGAGTCCATCATCCAAGTCCTTGATAAAGATGTTGAATAAGACCGGGCCCAAGACAGAACCCTGTGGCACCCCACTAGTCACTCTTCTAAATCAGGCTTGCTGTTCCAGGCGCTCCACCTAGCGGCCGCTGAGGGTAGATGACAAGCTTAGCTCGTCACGGTTCTCGCCACCCTCTTCACCCAAAGCTTACTTAAGAGGGAGAACTGTCTGACAGGAAGAGATGACCAAAAGCAGGGGTCAGCAAACTTTTTCAGCAGGGGGCGGGCCACTGTCCCTCAGACCTTATGGGGGGCCGGACTATATTTTGGAAAGAAAAGAAATGAACGAATTCCTATGCCCCATAAATAACCCAGAGATGCATTTTAAATACAGTACAAGCCATAGCTGTCAACTTTCAGATTTGAAAATTAGGCATCAGCAGCCTCACCTGTCCTGGGGACAGTCTACAGGATATCTAACAATCCGGGATAGCAGCAGGAAATGGCACTGGAATAAGAAAATTTCCCGCAAAAAAAGGGAAGGTTGACAGCTATGGTACAAACACACGTTCTACTCATGTAAAAACACCAGGCAGGCCCCCCAAATAACCCAGAGATGCATTTTAAATGAAAGGACACATTCTACTCATGTAAAAACACGCCAATTCTCAGACCGTCTGCGGGCCGGATTGAGAAGCGTGGCTGTCAACTTTTCCCTTTTCTTGCAAGGAATCCTATTTGGAATAAGGGAATTTCCCTTTAAAAAAGGGAAACGTTGACAGCTATGTTTAGAAGGTGATTGGGCCGGATCCGGCCCCCGGGCCTTAGTTTGCCTACCCATGACCAAAAGATTCCCAACAAAGGCAGTGGACTCTCCTTCCTTACAGGTTATTACAGCAGAGGTTGGATGGTCATCTGCTATGTGATCCAGTTGAGATCTTGCATTGCAGGGGGTTGCACTAAATGACCCTCGTTGCCTCTTCCAGCTATGATTCAGATGCCTTTTGAAAAAACCTACATTGTTATATAAGCACCTTGCTTGATGTTCTAAGGCAGTGGTGTCCTAACTTTTTTCAAAGAAGGCCAGATTTGATGAAGTGAAGGGCCGTGGGGGCCGACCCAAAGTTATTGACCTTTTTTAGGATTGAAGTTGCTGAGCTTTTCTTTTCTTAAAATTGAAGTTATTGAGCTTCTTTTATTGTTAAAGTTTTTTTTAGGATTTTCCCCAGGAAATAAACTGCCACAGGGGCCAGATTAAACAGACCGGAGGGCCAGATTAGGCCCCCGAAGCGGACTTTCGACATGTCTGTTCTAGAATTCTAGAACATCAGGATACCATCCCCTTCTGTTTCCATATTTTATAAACGGGAGCATTTTCCTTCCAACTCTACGATTCTATAATGAGACGCATGTGTCGACTTTGCATTGACATTCTTGACAGTGAAAGTGCCAGGGCTTCTTTTTTCAGCTAGAACTCACTGGAACTCAGTTCTGGCACCTCTTCAAGTGGGTGCCAGTGCCATTAGAAGAGAACAAGGGAGGTGTTCATGGTGAGTTTTGGCAACTCTTTTTCTAAAAAATTAGCACTGACTATAGCCCTATTGGGACGCTGGTGGCGCTGTGGTCTAAGCCACTGAGCCTAGGGGAGGTCGGCAGTTTGAATCCCCATGACGGGGTGAGCTCCCGTTGCTCGGTCCCAGCTCCTGCCAACCTAGCAGTTCAAAAGCACATCAAAGTGCAAGTAGATAAATAGGTACCGCTCCGGAAGGAAGGTAAACAGCATTTCCGTGCACTGCTCTGGTTCGACAGAAGCAGCTTAGTCATGCTGGCCACATGACCCGGAAGCTGTATGCCAGCTCCCTCGGCCAATAAAGCGAGATGAGCGCCGCAACACCAGTCGGCCATAACTGGACCTAATGGTCAGGGGTCCCTTTACCTTTACTTTATAGCCCTATTGGGACGCTGGTGGTGCTGTGGTCTAAACCACAGAGCCTAGGGCTTGCCAATCAGAAGGTCGCGGTTCAAATCCCCACAACAGGGTGAGCTCCCGTTGCTCGGTCCCAGCTCCTGCCAACCTAGCAGTTCAAAAGCACGTCAAAGTGCAAGTAGATAATCTGGCTCTGTCAGGAAGGTAAATGGCGTTTCCGTGCGCTGCTCTGGTTTCGCCAGAAGCGGCTTAGTCATGCTGGCTACGTGACCAGGAAAAACTGTCTGCAGACAAACGTTGGTTCCCTCGGCCAGTAAAGCGAGATAAGCGCCGCAACCCCAGAGTCGTTCACAACTGAACTTAACTGTCAGAGGTCCTTTACCTTTACAGCCCTATTACTAGATGGGATGACTTTGAAACAGGGGGAAACTGTTGCCATAATTTAGTACAGTCCTTCTCTTCACTATAGGGGTGAAGAAATAATTTGAAGGGCACTGAGGTTTCTCACTGTAAGCAGAAGTCATGCAGCATAATCCTATACGCTGCATACAGGATACATAGAGCCACTGCTTTCAAGTATGAAGATTGCAGCCTTAACCCTGAGGCTAAACAAGTCCAGGCCACTTCATTTTGGTTTTCAGTTAATGCAAGTGTAATTACTGTGCCACAACAAATTAGAAAAAGGAGAAAAACAAAATTATAGCTCAGACCTGGGGCGACACCGCCCCTGCACCTAACCAGCCCAAAGTAGTTTCACTATTTGAACACACACACCTCTAAATTCAGATGCAGACTTAATATTTCATTGGTGGCCATGCTGCTTTAATTCATTTTGTGTGTCTCAAAGCTGGACCTATTTGAACAGAATCCTCCTCTCTCCATCCTATTAGAGGCTTGTAACTGCGGGAGGCAGTGGAAGACAGGAGTGCCTGGTGTGCTCTGGTCCATGGGGTCACGAAGAGTCGGACACGACTAAACGACAACAAAATGTGGTTGGCCTCAAGTGCACAAATTACCTACTCCAATTGCAATACAGTAATTGTAATACACTTTACTCCCAGGTAAGTCTCATGGAACTTAGGCGTGCAATCCTATTCCTATCTACTTGTAACCTATGCAAAACTGCGTAGAGACAGGTAACAAAAATACCACTATGGGTTAAAAAATGAAATCTAAACCATGGGCTACCTTTACGTGCAAGCCAGGCCACACATGACCTCCATGCTAAAGGCCATTATGCTTTCATCACACACATGAACAATAGCACTTTGTTGCTGTTGCTACTAACTAGTAACTTGGAGCAGCAGGGAAAGAAATGTTTTGGGCTACCAGAGCCAGTGGCAAAAACGCCGAACAACTGCAATGCTTACTCTAACTCACAAGAAGAAGAAGAAGAAGAGTTTGGATTTGATATCCCGCCTTTCACTCCCCTTCAGGAGTCTCAAAGCGGCTAACATTCTCCTTTCCCTTCCTCCCCCACAACAAACACTCTGTGAGGTGAGTGGGGCTGAGAGACTTCACAGAAGTGTGACTGGCCCAAGGTCACCCAGCAGCTGCATGTGGAGGAGCGGAGACGCGAACCCGGTTTCCCAGATTACGTGACTACCGCTCTTAACCACTACACCACACTGACACCACACTGGGTTCAAGAGTGAGACAGGAGTCTCTCTGTATTCAATGCAATGGTATCTGATCCAGAAACTGATTTTTGCCACACTTCTTGTTGTTGGCACTAGCGTGTCTCAAGAGCCAATGGACGAGTGCTCCATTGGGGGGTAAAGTCAAACCATTGGAGAGTTACAGCGCCTGCTGTGGTTATAGAGACTGATACAGGAGAGACATGTTTAATTGCAGTAGGGGCAGATGAAGACATCCGGTTGCGCTGATGCAGTTGCGCCATAGAGTGGTGTAAAATTTGCTGTTTAAATAAAGAGATCAAATATCTTAGCCAGGTTGGTATCTCATACATACAAAATAATGTGTTCAAAACACATTAGCCAGACACATGGAAGAAAGCGGATACCGTATTTATTGCTCTAAAAGACTCACCTTTTTCCCTCCTAAAAGGTAAGGGGGAATGTGTGTGCGTCTTATGGAGCGAATGCAGGCTGCGCAGCTATCCCAGAAGCCAGAACGGCAAGAGGGATTGCTGCTTTCACTGTGCAGTGATCCCTCTTGCTGTTCTGGCTTCTGAGATTCAGAATATTTTTTTTTCTTGTTTTCCTCCTCCAAAAACTAGGTGCGTTTTGTGGTCTGGTGCGTCTTATAGAGCAAAAAATACGGTATATTTTTGAAGAGCATAAAAGCACAAGGATGAAGCATGCTGGAGGTATTTTTTAAAATTTAACAATGGTTTTGTGCTTGCAACGATAATTTATGTTCCATACACCAATTAATGCAAGCTCCAGGCAATCTTTTGCTGCGTCAGCAATGCCGTTGTTGATTATAACTAGCCAAATTACTCCTAAGCAAGCAAAAATTGAATCATTCCTTTACCAAAGTTGCCAAGGCAGAATAGAAGCAAACTAATATAAAATGCAGAAGCTCTCCTGCTTTGCACTTCTTTCTGAACCCCACATAATTGGTGTTCAATACTTCGTATTAATTATTGTCCTGGTCTACTCGACAGCTCCATTTGAACATGGATACCATGTCCGCACACCTGGCTGTGGACGCACATAGTGGATGAATTTACTGATGCATTTACACACCTGAAAGCAAAAGCAAAAATGATACAAAGCTTAAACAAGCATGACACTTGTACATTTGTCTCATTATACCTGTCACACATGATCAGAGAAACTAATTAGAATGTAAATTCTCAGTCCTAAACCACTGTATGTGCAAAAAAAAATATGTACTGGCCCAACATTTGACACTTCTCTATATAATCATAATTTATTATTTATACCCCACCCATCTGGCTGGAGTTCCCCAGCCACTCTGGGTGGCTTCCAACAAAATATTAAAATACAGTGGTCTGTTAAACATTAAAAGCTTCCCTATGTACTGCTAATATTATTCTCAGTTTCTAGTGGCAGAGATTATTCTGCAGCAAAAAAGACCCCAAATATTATATTCAATTCTTATCTTCTACACCATCACTAAGTGATGCTGCGTGGTCTATGATGGCTAATGACTCCCGCAGGATTAAAGGTCCCAGAATATAAAAAGGAACACAACCCAACGTCATGTTTTAGAGTTTGTAGGTTTCATTCTATGTTTTAGCAATACACACATCAGGAAGAATGGCAATTTTTTGAGCTTGTGGCACGGGGGACCCATGATCATCCCCCAAGTGTTCAAACACAGATTTGGGGAGGAGGGAAGTAAAAAAAATACGCTGCCACTTGTGCACTGAAGATTGCATCCTGCTGACAGACTGTAATGAGGGAGCATGACAACGGCCAGTTCAGAAGTTATGATTGCTCTCTGACCAAGTTTCATATTCAGGTTTGAAGGGAGCCCTTTAAACCATAGTTTCCCAGTTCAAAACATGACCGGAAACTGTGGTTTAAGAAACCAGGATATCATCACAGGAGCTAGTGAGCAAGGGGAAAACAAAAGGCAAAGGACGAGTGGACTGCGAAATCATGGTGGCAGAACGAGGCCACTACCTTCTCAACAGGCACCACAAAACCATGCTCTGCCATTTGGTTTGCACCATCTTGGATTATTGCTGGGAAGACGCTAAATCACAGCTTTATTATTCAAGGGCAGCAGGGAGATCTCTGGTAGTTACTGTATTGTTCGTTCTATAGGACACACCGGACCATAGGAGAACAGGGGAATTTCCCCCCCTTGTTCTCCCCCTCTAAAACAAGGTGCGTTCTGTGCGTTCACCCGAAGCCTCTAGCCCAGCGGGAATTCATGCTGGGCTCCGGAGGCTTTGGGTTCCTTTCGACCTGCTCTTTGGGGCTGGCGGGGGGGGAGCGCTGCTTTCCCCCACCGTCAGCCCCAAAGACCAGGTCGGGGAGCAGCGCAAAGGCGGCGCTCCGCCTTCCTGCTGCCCCCTGAGCTTGTGGGGCTGGCGGTGGGGGGAAACGTTGCAGCCTACCCTCCACCTTTGTACAGCCTTCGTAGCCTCTGCAGGGCAGCGGGGTGAAAGCACCCCGCTGCCCTGCGGAGGCTTTGCTCAGCCGTCCGCAAGCTAGAACAGCGAGACAGAGCACTCCGCAGCACTCCGTCTCGCTGTTCTGGCTGCGGGGACAGCCTTTCTAGCCTCTGCAGGGCAACGGGGTGAAGGCACCCCGCTGCCCTGCAGAGGCTTTGCGCAGCTAACCCCAAGCTAGAACAGCGAGATGGAGCACTGCGCAGCACTCCGTCTCCCTGTTCTGGCTTTGGGCTTAGCCACGCAGCCTGCATTCGCTCTATAGGACGCACACATATTTCCCCTTAATTTTTGGAGGGGGAAAAGTGTGTCCTATAGAGCGAAAAATACGGTTACTGCTAGTCCAACTCTGGCTCTCTCTCTCTCTGTGTCTGCCTGCATTCCAACCAGCCAGCTGATCATCACCTTGAGCTGGAACAAGTAGATCTGGCTTTCATCAAAACAGAGGCTGCCAAAATGTGAACTTCTCTGGGTCACTTCAGATTTGGTTCCATCACTGTTTCCAGTCTGAATAAGCATTCTGCTGAACCATACAAACTGTTGATTGTGAAGGCTTGGTATTTCTGAAAACAAATGAAACCCCAACTTTGGCCAGCTACAATCCTGGAGAGGGCGCTATGTCATAGTTGTAAACTCCCAGCTCCGAAGACAACTGAGCCAGAGACTGACTGAAAACAGAATTGATCTTTATTGGCATATATATGATGAGACATAACATTTCTACTTAAAAGCTGTGGAGTCGCAACTGCCAAGGTTCTTCTTCTTCATTGACTTTATTTCACTTGACCTTGACCGGACCCAGTTTCGTGCTTCCTTAAGAAGCAACCTACTAAACCTAATTGATTTAAATAAAAGTTCAGCACTTTTTGGTAAAAATACCAAGTCAAAATGATTTTAAAAACCCTCAAATAATCTGGTACTGAGAAAAATATGTAACTAGGTTTCATTTAATGAAATTAAAGTTATTTTTCCCACCTCTCCAACTTAGCTTAAGCACAGCTTACATCAGCTGCCAGCTCTACGGCCAATGCAGTGTCTATCAAGACTTGATTGTGAAACTGACATTGTGACGCACAAGGTTGCAGCTTCCAGAGAATTGCTGCTTTCTAGGGGGACTGGAAGGCTAAAGGAGAAGCGGTCTCTTCCCCTTCAGACAAGTTGTTCGCCTGTGATTTTCACAGCGTCATCACTACAGTTGTAACAGTTTCCCATATTTTTCTCCAGAGCTCAAAAAATGCATCTTGGCATTCATGTCAGAAGGCTGAAGCCTTTACCCGAGAGGCTGGCTGCTGCCTGGGAAACGGACATGCATGCCCTTCTGTCACCATGGAGCTTCCACAGGCTTTTCAAATAAGCACTATGGACTATTACTGCATGAGCTGTTTCTGGGATAATGTTATTATGGCCCTCCTGTGGGATTTCATTCAAAGGCAGCCATCATTTCTACATATTCCCCCCCCCCAAAAAAAAGCCAACACATTTTTAAAAAAAACACAATCTTTTTGCCTCTGTCTCAGTTCATTGTGTTCCTTAACAGCTCAGGATAGCAATTCCTTCTTTTGCATTTGAAGTCTCTTCAGTTGCAGTGTATAGCAAAGCCATAGGCAACCCTATGGATCTCACGAGATAGGCGTTATTCCTAACTTACACTGGCAGAGAAGACAGCCACGTATTACTCACACATGGACAGCTGCACGCCCACAAACCTGTAACATGGTCCGAAAGTCAGAATCGGAACGAAGTCCCTACCCAACCGGCCAGCAAACCTGAAAGTCTCCTTGGCTCTGCCAGCCAAATATGCCTCTGAGAGGCCTGAATAGCTGGGACTGGCTTTGAAAGAGGACCCTCAGAATAGATGCTCATTTGTCCAGGGATTCGCAGAGCATCCACCACAACCGGCCAAGCTGTCGCATATCAAAAATGTTGCAGTTGCCCACCCCACCCCCAATGTACATAATTGCAAATCCATCCCTGGCCAGTCTGGCTGTTTCAAAAGGCAGTGGGTGCAGCCATGGCACTGAACTCTGGAGAAGCAGCCCCGTGCTTGCAAACTGGTGCCTACAGCATGCCAGCAATGGTACAGATGGTTCACCTAACAGAAGGCAACATGCTGTGGAAGCAAGATGAGTTTCTGTTGCTCTTGTGGATTTCTGTCAGTGTGTCCAGGTGCCAAACAGGCAAATGAAGCTGTGTGCATGAGAGAAGATGCAACAAGTCCGTGTCTCTCTATTTTAAGATGATGTGATAACTATCATTGGTTTCAGCTGCAAAGAAAGCAAAGCACCATGAGACTGGATGAACACAAGGAGTACAATCCCCCTGTCTGCCACCCCACGACAATTCGTAATTTGCTTGGTTGTAAGTCACTCTGGGTTGCCTTGGGCAGGATAAAGTGACCAAAAATTTAATAAATGCAATGCACGACTATTATGGCATGCTGGTTTTGATACCCTATGGCGGGAAAGAATGGAACGTTTAGGTTTTCCAGAGAAAATGAAAAAGACTAGGGGATTGGGATAATATTGTGCACTTAAAAAAAATTGGTACCTTTCATTGTATCCAAGACAAAACATGATTCATCCTGAAAGTTCTGTATCATCTAAAATAGAAATGAAAAACTGAAGTTTTTAGGGCTCCAGGCATTACTCAAAAGGAACTGCAAATTCAAGCAATATGACCATCTAAATATTTCTCCTTCCTTTTAGCAATAGGGACTTCATTGAGAAAAGCAAGTCTCCTAGAGCACAATAATGCTGTCTCCTCCGGCTCCTAGGAGGCTTAGTTTGGTCAGAATTGAGTATACACTTCCAGAGTTAATGCTAAATACATTACGTTGGTTAAATGAGCCACTGTAGCTGCTAGAGGGCCATGAAAATTTGTGTCCAGGGCTTTTTAAACTCATCCACCCATGTACTATCTGAAACCAAAGAGACGTATTGGTTGCCAGGTGTGAAATATCTTGGCGTTATTTCCAGCTCTCCTACCCCACTTGTACCTACTTTGGTTTAACGGTATTTAACACACACACAGAGTATTTAATCAGCGGGGGTTTATTTTCCCCATTTAAGCATGCTATTTGCTGTTGTGTTTTTCAGTAAGTCAATGGACAATTAAGTAGAGCTGTATAATAGTGCAATTTCTTGCTTGCTCAGTCTACTCTGAAACTACAGGTGACAGACCTCACACTGTATGGTGATGAGAAAAGACATCAAAAGTGGAGACACTTTTGGAAGCAGAGCTGAGCCTGCAATGATACTTTAAACTCCCAAATCTGTTCCCAGCGTTTCAGCAGACTACTGGGTCCCTCTTACCTCATCACTGATGAGCACGTGTATCCCTGTGGGACCCTGCTTGTAGATCTGGCTGATCTGTTGAGAGGAAATGCTGAAGAGCTGGGCAATTTTCTCTGTCAGTTCCACAGCTGTCAGTTCTTCCAAGTAGATGGCATGGTACACTGAAGAAGTAAGAACAGTTGTTGGCAAGGAGCACATTCTGTCAGGCAACAAGTTCAGCAGGAATTAGCCGTAGAGTAACCTATATTTAGAGTAGTGCTGTTTTCCCTTTATATATTTATATTAACCTACCTCATCCTCCTAAGACTCTGAGGCAATCAACAACATATTCAGCTATACAGTATTCTCGGTAAGATTAAAAATAAATCCACACTCTTTTCTGGCCACTAAAGCTTGCTTGAGCAAGTCTCATAATCCACTTCTTCCAGCAGAATCTGCCGCCTAAGAAACATGTCATGGACATTTCCACGAGGCCTACAAGTTTATCATCATCAGGAGGGCACCAGAATGGGGAAGGCTGGACTGAAGATTGTACCCCTACTTATTTGGAGCTACCGCAGCATTTCCTGGAACGGAAGTAAGTACTGCCATTGCAAGAGCCTGTGGGTCCATCAGTCAAAAGAGGCACTTAGGCTCCTTTCCTGAAGTTCTCACCATAGAAAGTATTGTTGGCTGCATCCCCATCTTCATGCTTCTGCTGCTCCCTCAGTTGCTGCGACTCCTGGCAGACGTAGATGGTCAGTCTTGGCCGTACCATCCTTGGGAGAAAATAAGACATGAGCACTCCAGAGTTAACAGGGAATGTTTGAAGGACAGGGCCACAAAGAGTAAAGGAAAGAGAGGAATAATTTGATTAAGAAGCACTGCAACAGCGCTCACAAGTTGGTAAAATGTTTCACAAGTATGCTTGGCCAATTCGGACATGTGGTGAGGGAAAGGCCATGTTACAGACCTCCTAGGTCTGTTCCAACTTCCTGCTGGTGGAGAATGCATGCCTGCTCCACTCCCATCAAAAAGCATAAAGGACCCCTGACCATTAGGTCCGGTCGTGACCGACTCTGGGGTTGCGGCGCTCATCTCGCTTTATTGGCCGAGGGAGCCGATGTACAGCTTCCGGGTCATGTGGCCAGCATGACAAAGCCGCTTCTGGCGAACCAGAGCAGCGCACGGAAACGCTGTTTACCTTCCTACCGGAGCGGTACCCATTTATCTACTTGCACTTTGATGTGCTTTCAAACTGCTAGGTTGGCAGGAGCAGGGACCGAGCAATGGGAGCTCACCCTGTCGTGGGGATTCGAACTACTGACCTTCTGATCGGCAAGTCCTAGGCTCTGTGGTTTAACCCACAGCGCCACCTGCGTCCCATCAAAAAGCATAGGACCGTACAAAAACCCACAAAAGGGGGCAGGGAGAAAGAAGACAATTTCATCTATATTGTGCCCTGCTCCTCACTGGAATCAGAGATGCGCAGTGGAGATGGCGCCATTTTTTCCAGTCTGTTGCAACCGGCCAGACTGCCCAATCCAGAGGGACTTTGCTTGGGGAAGTGAAACCCATGTATGCTGTTGCAGAAGGGTGGCTGAGGACGGATAGGCACTGAGCTGTCGGACTTCCGGTGAGCCGCGATCCCAGTGCAAGCAAGGGTTTACACCGCGAGGTGAAACCCAAGCTATTCTGAAGGATAGGGGCGGCTCCAGGGCGCGGAGACCCCCCAAACTCCTTGGAAGGGTGTTCAAGGAGTCCAGTCCCCGGCGCGACCAAAGAAAGGATCAAACCGGTTACCAGGTAACCTCGAGAGAGGTGAAGAGCGTAGCGGAAAGATTCACTGGTCGAGGGGGAGCCATTTTCTCGCCTTCAGATAGCGAAGCCCTGCGCTTGCAGGAAGAGCGGCTTGCTTTCAAAAAACAAGAAAGAGCCTTGGAACTTGAAACAGTGTGGCTAAGAGGAGAAACAAAGAAGCTTCGGGGCAAAAGAGAGAGGTAAAGAGAATTCAGCCGATAGCCGGAATCAACTGAGACGCGGAGGGTATCCAGTGCAAAAAAAAAAAGTGAGTGACCTGCCCGGGCGGTAACGCGGTTCCCTCTCGAGTTCCCCCCTCTCCGAGCGGATAAACAACAAGTTATAAAAGAAAGGAAGAAACCAACAGCGGAGAGGTGAAGGAATCTTGAAAGGGTCCAGGGGAAGAATAAAAATTTGTTGTCTTTGGTGGACAGGAGGGTGCTAAAAGGAGAGGGGCGTTTCTCCTGTTCAACTTGTTAACGTCATGTGTTTAAATGCATGCAAGTGAGATATCTCCGAAGAAAAGCTCCGCTGTCGTCTGAATCCGAAGCGCAGAATTGGGTGGAAAGGGAGAAGAAAGGACGGCGTTTTTTTTGTTTTCGTTCGTGGCTGATAGAGAACTATATATTTTGCATTATATCGAGAGCTGCACATCTCACATGTGGGGGACGACGAGTGGAAACGCGATAACCCCTTAGAGTTTTAAGGAAATTCAAAGAATATCTTAAAGACACAGTGAGAGACACTGAGGACTTAAGAGCCAGCGAGAGTGGGGAGTTAACATGGAGAACCTTCGAGGACAAGATGGAGCCGATATGAGCTCTGCTTGAACCGCTCCGGTTTCCTGCTCCCCTTCCCCCCCTCTCAACTTAGCCTTATACCTCCCCTAGCTCCTACCTTTTTCTATTTAATCTTCTCCCTCTATCTGATGCCCGCCCAAGGTTCGGACTAACTGACAAACTGGACTAATTAGCATTTGGACAAATTTGGGGAGAGGAGGGAAGAAGCTTTGCGTTTATTGGAAACTTCTGTTTGACTTGGGGAGACACTATAGGAGATACTACCGCTTTATTGGAAGTAGACATTGTTATGATCGGGACCCCGAGGATTTAACAAAGGCTAATTCTATCTCTTCTCGTGAGGTGGCTAAAGTCTAGCTAGTGCCCCCAATGGTTGTTCTTTGAGCCTGCGGAGCACTGCTTAAGGGGGTTATTGATTAAAAGAGTGTGAGGAAACAGTGGGAGGCATTAGGACAGATAGATAAATCTGGTAGAGAAGAACGGTGGGGGAGAGGGGTTAACACAAAGGTATAAGAATGTCTCAAACAGGGAAGAAGGGAACGAACGGGGGAACCTCAGGAGACAGGAGAGGCTCGAAACAGGAGGCAGACTTTAAGTCAGATATTTTGAAAATGTTTGCAGAGATTAAACAAAGTCAAACCAAGGTTGAACATAAGTTAGAATCGGTGGATAATAGAATTGGAAAACTGGACAAAAAAATGGAGGAAACTGTGAATGAATTAAAGGGTCAAATCAAGGAAATATTTAGAAGGACACAGCTCACAGAGGAAGGGTTAAAAAAGACAAAGATGGAGTTAAAAGATATGAAAAGAGATAAAGAAAAGATCAAATCTGAAGTGATGGAAATAAGCAGGACGCAGGAAGAGATGAAAGATATTATTGCGATGAATGAATTGAGACAGAGGGAGGTGAATCTGAGGCTGAGAGCGATCTCAGAGATACAGAATGAGAACATTAAAGAAAAACTGACGAAGGAGTTAGCAGAGTGGATGGGCTTGCCAGTGGAGGAGATGGCTAACAGTATATTGAACGCATTTAGAATGCGTGTCAATGCAACAAGAGTAAAGAAACTTCCTGGTGACTGTTTGATCACATTTAAGAGTAAAGAAATGAGAGACAGGATCCTCCAAAGGAATAGAGAAAAGAGATTGAACATAGATGGGAATTATATAATTATTTTTAAAGACGTCCCAATAAGATTACTTAAAAGAAGAGATCCTTATAAACCATTGGTGCAGACATTGAGGAAAAACAGGATAGAGTTCAGGTGGGAATTCCCAGAAGGGTTATCATTTACTTATAGAGGTAAGAGACACAAGCTGATAAACCAAGAAGAAACCGGGAAATTCCTTAGGAAATATAAGGAACTTAAAGCCGAAACACAGGAGGTAGGAAAAGTAGACAGAGCCTCTCCGGGAGAACCAAAAGTGACAGAGGAGGGGGAGGAGGAGGGGAGCGGGTCGGGAGAGGAGGAAGAAGAGGAAGTAGAAGACTCAGGAAATTTAGAATAGGAAGGAAGATAGTAAAGGAAAACAAAAGGAAAAATAAGCGCTATGGGCTTAAAAATTTGGAATTGGAATATTAACGGTATGAACGATAAAAAAAAAAGAAATAAAATTGAGCAGTGTTTAAAAAGGAAAAATTTCGATATTATCTGTCTTCAGGAGACACACGTGGCTAGAAAACATAAAAAAGTGTTAATTAATAAACGATTGGGGAATGAATTTGAAACTTTGGATAAGGTAAAAAAAAGAGGGGTGGTGCTGTATATCAGTAATAAAATAGAGGCCAAAACAATGTTCAAAGATGAGGAGGGGAGGATGATAGGGGTCAACATCAATTGGCAAGGGGAAAAGCTACTGATAGTGGGGATTTATGCCCCGAACGGAAGTAAAACCGAATTTTTTAAAAGATTAGAAGAGAAATTAATGGACTTTGTGGATCAAAAAATAATATTAATGGGGGATATGAATGCAGTAGTTTCGCTTGAGATGGATAGACTCAGGGATAGAGCAAACAAAGATGGGAAGCTACCAAAGTCATTCTTTTCCATGGTGGAAAACTGCAGTTTAGTGGATATATGGCGCCTGAGACACCCGCTTGAAAAGCAATTCACCTTTTATTCTGAGCCCAATCAGTCCTTTTCCCGGTTAGATCAAGTTTGGATTTCAAAAGAACTTTGTCCAAGAGTCAAAACTATAGAAATAAAACCGAAGGTAATATCAGATCATAACCCGGTAGAGATGGAATTTGAGAGCTTAGAGAAAAGACCCTATAGGTGGAGGCTAAAGGATTACCTGTTAGATGATGAAAAGGTGGTGGAAATGGCAAGGAAAAAACTAACAGAGTACTTTGAGGATAATTGTGATAAAGGAACAAAGGAAAATATAATTTGGGACGCAGGTAAGGCAGTAATAAGAGGGTACTTCATCCAACAAAATGCAATCAAAAATAGAAATAGGGAAAAAAATAAAGAGGAAATTCTAAGACAAATAATGGAAAACGAACGCAAATTAGTCCAAAAACCCAACTGTTCAAAGATAAAAGAGAGAATAAAAATTTTACAAACCCAGTTTGCTACAATAATAAATAGAGAAGTAGAGTGGAATGTGAAAAGACTTAGACAAAGAAATTTTGAATTTGCTAATAAACCAGGCAAATGGCTTGCCTGGCAAATTAAAAAAAGGAAAGATCAAGGGACAATAAATAAAATAATGGTAGATGGGGAAGAAAAAAATGACCCAAAAGGAATAAGGAGTGAGTTTATTAATTATTATAGGAATCTGTATAAAGATCAAGAGAAGATAGGTCAAAGGAAAATAGAAAGATTTTTGAAGGAAAAAGGGGGACAAAAAATCTCAAGGGAAGGAAAGCAAAGATTGAATACCCCAATAGAAAACGAAGAAATAGAAGAGGTAATCAGAGAGTTAAAGAGGGGCAAAGCTCCAGGCCCCGATGGATTTACTGCCAGCTACTACAAAGAAATGAAATCTGTCCTGGTGGGCCCCCTGAAAAAGACCATGAATACAATATTAAAGAAAAGAGAAATCCCAGAAACCTGGAAGGAGGCGTATATTACGTTCCTCCCTAAACAGGATGCGGATTTAACCCAAGTTAAAAATTATAGACCAATCTCTCTGCTTAATGTAGACTATAAAATATTTGCAGGAATTCTGGCAAGAAGGTTAAAGAATGTGCTAGCAGAAATCATCCATAAAGATCAGGCAGGATTTCTGCCAGGACGACAGATGAAAGATAATATAAGATATATTATCGATATGTTAGAATTCTTGTCTATTAGGATCGACAAACAAGTTACAATGATGTTTATTGATGCCGAAAAGGCGTTTGATAATGTGATCTGGAAGTTCATGCTTAAAAACTTAGAATATATGGATGTAGGCAGTGATTTTTCAAACGCGGTGAGGGCAATATATACGGACCAGAAGGCTAAATTGATTGTAAATGGTACATTAACAGAAGAAATCAAGATAAAGAAGGGAACAAGACAAGGATGTCCACTCTCTCCGCTACTATTCATAACAGTGTTAGAAGTCCTCCTAAATTCGATAAGGCAAAATGTAAACATAAAAGGAGTGACTTTAGGACAGAATGTATATAAAACTAAGGCTTTCGCGGATGACTTAGTGGTGATGACGGAAGATCCTCTAACATCAATAGGAGAGATAATGAAAGAAATAGAACTATTTGGAGAGGTGGCTGGGTTTAAACTAAATAAGACTAAAACAAAAATGATATATAAAAATGTAGATTTAAGGACAATAGAATCAATACAACAGCAATCGCAGATAGGGGCGTCTAAAAAAGTGAAATACCTTGGCATCTGGCTAACATCAAAAAATATAGATTTATATAAAAATAACTACGAGCCGGTGTGGAGGGAAATAAAGAAAGATTTAGAAAAATGGGGGAGGCTAAAACTGTCAATGTGGGGAAGAATGAATATGATTAAGATGTCTGTTTTATCAAGACTGATGTTCCTATTTCAATCTATCCCTATAATAAAAGGGGGTAGGACTCTAAAAGAATGGCAGAGGACAGTCTCGAGATTCATATGGCAGGGCAAAAAACCCAGAATCCAATTTAAATTACTAACGGACATAAAAGAAAGGGGGGGGTTTGCTCTGCCAGATTTGAAGCTATACTATGAGGCAGCATGTATAATTTGGCTTAAAGATTGGATCAAATTAGAAAATACGGAGCTACTCGATTTAGAGGGCTTCGACAATCACTTTGGATGGCACGCCTATCTGTGGAAGGACAAAATGAAAATACACAAAGGATTTGGCAATCATATTTTCAGGGGACCGCTAATTGGGGTGTGGGAAAGATATAAAAATATATTAGAACCTAAAACACCACACTGGTTATCACCCCTTGAACTAATTAGCAGGAAAACTACTAACATGGGAGGAAACTGGGCAACATACAATCAACTAGTGATCAAAGTAGATGGGAAATGGAGAACCAAACCTTACGAGCAGATAAAAGAATACGTTTACGATTGGCTTAACCACCAGCAGGTTAATCAGATGCTTAGTAAGGATATCAAAGAAAGAGGCTACGTAGATAAAGATTCGAAATTCCAAATGGAAATAATAAATAGTAAGGTGAAAAATATATCTAAAATGTATAGGATGCTCCTTGACTGGAACCTAGGGGATGAGGAAATTAAATCAGTAATGATTCGCTGGGCAAAAGACTTAGGTCATAGCATACAATATGAGGATTGGGAAAGATTATGGAGTGATGGGTTGAACTTTACAGCGTGTACCGCGATAAAAGAAAATGTCATGAAGATGTTCTATAGGTGGCATCTAACACCTGTGAAGCTTTCAAAAATGTACAAGGTAAACAACAAGTGTTGGAGGTGTAAAGAGGCAGAGGGTTCCTTCTACCATATGTGGTGGGAGTGTGGAAAGGTAAAACAATTTTGGGAGAAGGTATACACAGAACTGAAAAAGATATTAAAGTACACGTTCATAAAGAGACCAGAAATCTTTCTATTAGGGATTTTGCAACAACAGATAAAGAAGGAGGATTGTAGATTGGTATATTATGCAGCCACGGCTGCAAGGATCTTAATAGCCCAGAGGTGGAAACAGCAAGAAACCCCAACAGTGGAGGAGTGGAGATCTAAATCATCAGAATATGCAGAACTCGATAAACTAACAGGGAAAATCAGATACCTAAAAGACCAAGTGTTCATTAAAGACTGGGGAAAGTACGTAGATTATCTGGAAGTTATTAGTGAGGGACGAATAACGCTAGAGGGATTCAGAGATGTACTGTGACAGACTATGGTTATTGTGTAAGGAAATTAGAGAACAAAATCGGACACAACGACAATAAGAACGAGGAAACGTGTAACTTTATTTATGTATTTTGTATGATTCGCGGCCAAGTTGAAGGAAGTCCTCAAAGAAATAACTAAGTTATAGGAGAACTGTGAAAATAAGAAAATTTGTGTATTTATTTCGATTGTTAAACTTTTTTTTTTTTCTTTCTTTTGTTTTTCTTTCTTCTCTTGTTCACGTTTTGTTTTACTTATGTGTATGTTTGTTTTTATTTTCTTTATGGAAAGAATAATAAAAAGAATTGGAAAAAAAAAAAAAAAAAGATAGGCACTGAGCTGTCGTGCAGAGAGGCCTGTTGCAGTGCAGATAGCATTTTCTTCAATTGGGTAGAAAGAAAGAGTGGAGGTTAGAGAAATAAAAAGAGGTGGGTGCTGGCTTGTGCTGGCAAACAGGAAAGAGCATGTGCACTAAGAGGGGACAGAAAAGAGGAAAGAAGGTTCCACACAGGCTACATGGTACAGAAAGAAAAGGGAGCCAGAGAACACCTTAAAAATATACAAAATGTTTGCAGAAAGGGGAGCTTTTGCCTTAGCAGGGCAACTCTACATCTCACCCACTGCATCCCACCCCCAAACACTACTATCTGAACAATCAGAATTGGTCCATTAACTCCATGGTATGATTTGCTATTAGCACAGCACCTTTTGCTGACCTTTGCCAGAAGCCTAACTCTTGTGGATTTGGGAGCTAGCCAACATTTGCTTTCTTTACTTGAGGGACCAGCTAACAATCACTCAAGAAACAGCAGAGCATATTAAGCCCTCTCCAGCTCAAAGGGGGCAGGAGGAAAGATCAGAATCAAACAGTTGCATATCTATTTCACAAAGGAAATAATGAAGCAAGACTTATTTAATGAAGGAGCCACGGAAGTGCTCTCATCCATCCATATCCAAACCACCTTAAAAGGAAGCAAAGATGTTTCTAGTCGAGTTCCAGTCTCGTACTATGTGCAAGATATACTTCATATTCCTAGGTGCCCAAGAAACCAGGTATCTGCTTGGTGTCAGTTTGTCCTTAACGCATCTGATCTTATTACAGGATACGCCCCCCCCCCCGCCCAGTGTCCGAAGTCCCCATCCGTCTTACTGAGGCATGAGTTGTATATTAAGGATGAGTCTGGTAGCCACAGGCAGCAAGAAATTGCAAGAATGAAAGGGGGTGGGTTGGGTGCAGGGATACAGCATGGTGCCTGTCCCACGTCTAAGAACAACAAATGGGACTGCCAGGGAAGGGAAAGTACAGTTAAGAGCAACTAATATGGTCAGGGGACCAGAGCAGTTCTAACAGGAAACATAGGGAGCTTTTTTGGTTTAGAAAAAAGGTGAGTAAGGAGGGAACATGATTTAAATATCTAAAACTGCATTGTATGTATACAGAGAAGCCTTTCTCTGTCTTGTAATACTAGGGTCATTCAATAAAGCTGAAAGGTGGGATATTCAGGGCAGACCAAAGGAAGCACTACATGCCACCTGGTTTTCAAGTGCCAAAACAAAATACAAAATATGGAAATCCTAAACTGGAAAAGCAGAAATTCCGCACGTGTACAGCACATTAAAAGCCCAAACCATTTAAAAGGAAGTCTAGATGATACATACCGTCCCTTCAAAGCATTGAAAAGTCTGATGCCATCTGCAGGGCCACATATCTGGATGACATCTTCCCTGGTTAATTTCAATAAATCTGCCCCTAGGATTGAAAAAAAGAAAGACAGTTGGGAGGCAGCAAATATATGTTTCAACATAGAAGACTTCATATTTCCACATAAATCCTTCTACATAATACCACTTAATGAAAGAGACGTCTGAGTTTCAGATTCAGTGAACACATATCTAGGATGTCTGCTGCTGCTTTTAAGGCAGGGCTCTCATCACTGAGGAAGGAAAGAGGCCCTAGATAGCCCACTTGCATATTGTTTTTTATAGGATAAAGGAGGTGCATGATTTAGATAAATCTAGTGAGGTTTACATGGTGGCAGATTTCACTGAGGCGACACACACAACTTAAACAGTACACTTCAGTCCATTCAAAGAGGCTAGAGCTGGTTTTGGCTTCTATTAGCACTGGCAAACTGTAAAGAGGTGTTCCTACGGTCATGGTGGCAGGGGAAAAATGGACAGAATAGAAGATCCAGAGGTCAAAGAACTCACAACCCCCAGAAGATGCTTCTAAGAAGCTTGCTTGAGGGCAGAATAAACTGTCTGAGGAATCAACAAGAAAGTTGATGGATTCCAAATGCTGAAGCCCCCTTGTGATGTCGCAGAGCAGGGAGAGGTTTTTGCCACTACCTGAGAAGTTGGTGAAAAGCCGTGTGAAAGTTGAGAAGCGGTTCCGGATCAGCCACTGCTGAGCTTCCTGAGGTGTGGATGTCTGCAGGAGGTTCTATGAGAGAGGGAAACCTGATGCATCCTTGCAAGAGCAGCACAGACAACTTACACGACTTGCAACATGTGACCTACAGTCTTTTGTACCTACAGTAGGTCATTCGTTACTCTTATTAATTCAGTTTCTGGCCCAGCCATCATGAGTTTCCTGATCCTAAGGCAGCTTATGATATAATGTCAATAGTGTAAGACAAACAGAATAAAATAAAAAGTAGCACAATGCAAATATACAAGATGACCTAATACAACAGATTGAAAGAACTACTTTCTCACAGCTAGCCACACATTCCGTCCCCTGAAGTGTTAGCCTGCTAACTCAGAGACAACCCCACTGTCTGACATTAGAGGAATGAAACACAAAATATGAATGAGACTTACATCTGTAATGGGAGCAGGAGGTTCAGGCTGGTGATTTGGAGACCCGTTTCTATTTTTAAAAGAAGAAATGAAGAAGGAAGTTGGTATTTGCTTTCCTCTGCTTGTCTTCAAATCAGCTGTGATTTGAACTGTTCCTCTAGCACAGGTGTGTCCAACAGGTAGATCGTGATCTACTGGTAGATCACTAGATGTCTGCAGTAGATCACTGGCTCCCCCTAAAGAAGCTGAAAAACTGTGGCTCCCCTAAAAAAAGCTCAACATTTTACCTGAAAAAACTCAACAACTTTGACCCAAACCCCAAAAAAGGGGATAGATCATTGCCAGTTCTTAACTCTGTGAGTAGATTGCAGTCTCTTGGGAGCTGGCCACCCGTGCTCTAGCATACAGTGGTGTCTCGCAAGATGAAAATAATCCGTTCTGTGATTCTCTTCGTCTAGCGGTTTTTTCGTCTTGCGAAGCAAGCCCATTGAAGGATTAGCGGATTAGCGCTATTAGCGGCTTTTAGCGGCTTATCTGCTGATCGGATCAGCTGATAAGCGGCTTAGCGGCTTAGAAAAAGGGGGGAGGGGAAAAACCAGCAGGAACTCGCAAGACATTTTCGTCTTGCGAAGCAAGCCCATAGGAAATTCGTTTTGCGAAGCACCTCCAAAACGGAAAACTCTTTCGTCTAGCGAGTTTTCCGTCTTGCGAGGCATTCATCTTGCGGGGCACCACTGTATTTAATCAAAGGGCTTCTGTGGACTCAGCAAAGCCTATCTTTTAACCATGGTGAAGGGGACCAGAGACAGGCCAAGGGACCCTGCAGTTCTCCTCCCGATCTTCCTTTGAGCACAAAGTCTTCCACTGGCTTGAACAGTGTTACAGCGACACTAAATTAACTTTGGATCCACTTTTAAGATGGAAGCCATGTTAGGGTTAAAAATAGTTGGAGGTGATGGAGATGCAACCCTTCAATCAGGGTGGTTTGCTTTGGTTTTTCATAGATTTGGAAAGGGACCTTGTAGGTAATCTAATCCAACCCCCTGCTTAGTTCACAACAGCTACAGCATGCAATGGGGAACCTTTGGCCCTCCAGATGTTGCCACTGGCCATGCTTACTGGGGCTGATGGGAGATGATGATGATGATATTTACACCCTACCCATCTGGCTGGGTTTCCCCAGCCACTCCGGGCAGCTTACAGCATATATAAAACATAATAAAACATCAAACATTTGCAGCATCTAGAGGGCCAAGGGTTTCCCAAAGCTGATCTATAGCTATAGCATGCTCAGCGTTTGCTTGAAGTTGGCCAGTGAATGGAGAAAGGGAAGGTGGAATTTGTACTCAAGAGGAAGAAGGAATGCAGGGGTGTTCAGCAGAGGGGTTGAAACTCTTTGGCTTTCTACAAAGCAGTACAGCAAGAGAGAATTAGCAATCTCCCTTTCTTGTCACAATTTTGTCAGAAGCCACTTTCCCCCTATTTTAACATGAAAAGGCACAAGATGAAAACATGTCATTAATTTGCTCTGTCAACTTGCAATCCTACAGGCTACTGATGCAGGTAAGTGACCAAAAATGTATTAGGAAAGGTAAATGGGCAAAAGCCAGAAAAAAATTCAATGCCCAGACTTACCCTTCGCTAATGGAGAAACTGCTGTGGGAGCTGCTGAAGCCTGGGGATGGCACATTATTGACATATGTGATCTCAGGCCATGGAGAACACTGGAAGAGAAAATCCAATGGTGAGATATTCACAAGCATTGTGGTCCCGAACCTCAAAACTGCTTCCTGTGGAAGAAAGCACGCATGCCATGTATTTCCTGTAGCATGTCAAGGAATTTAGCCTCTGTGCTTGTGGAAAATCACCTGGAATCATGTAAGAACGTGTGGAAGAGATGTCACAGCCAGCTAAAATACACTAGAGCAAATCTTTCAGTAGTGAGTGGGTAGGACACAAGAAATCCATCCTTCTTTCTTTCTCCATGTGTCAAATAAAGTAAAACCTCCATTTCCTTTACTGCTTCAGTCCTTGATAAGCAAAAAAAAAAAAAAAAAGACACCTTGTTTCTTTGAGCACAACTGTAAGTGTTTACATAGTGTAGTTGTTTATTCTAGGTTGAAGCCACAACACACGCACAGCCCTGACTAAAATGATTGTTTCTTGAATGCTACAGGAAACGTTTATTCAGAAAAGTAGTCAAATGTTAAAGCTCACTGCTCCTCTATAATCCTAGCCATTTGTGAGGAATTAAGAAGAACCCAACTGAATTTGATTTGTTTCTATGAAGATCATACATTTGAAGCTGCTATATTTGGAAGAACAACCTTTGCAGCTAGAGTCACACACTGTATGAATTGGGATGATTTAAAAGTGGTATTTTTCCAACACACTTTCAACTCATCCTTACTCATGGTGCATGGATTCATATCCATTAGTGACTTGGAGCCATGAGGTCAGGTGTGTAACAAAAACCTTACTCATGTGGTGCTTCATATACCGTATTTTTCGCTCCATTAAACGCACCTAGTTTTTAGAAGGGGAATGCAAGAAAAAAAATATTTTTAAAGGGAGCGCTGAGCAGAGCTTGTATGCATCCCAGGCTCTGCTTGGCGCTCCCTTTCATGAGTCGCGTGGAGCGTGTGTGCGGCGCTTGCAGACTTTTCCCCAGGAGGGAAAAGCCCCCAAGAGCCGCACGCATGCTCCACGCGGCTAGTGAAAGGGAGTGCAGCTCTTTGGGGCTTTTCCAGGAGGTGGGGAAGGGACAGAGGGGCTGCCCTCTGTCCCTTCCCCCACCTCCCACAAAAGCCCCCAAGAGCCAAGTGCTCTTTAAAGGGTGCGTGGCTCCTGCAGGCTTTTCTCCCTGTGGAGGCTTTGCGTGAAGCTAGAACAGCTAGAGGGAGCGCAGTGCCGCGCTCCCTCTAGCTCACGGGTGTCAAACACAAGGCCCGCGGGCCGAATCCAGCCCGCCAGACCTTGTCATGTGGCCCGTGTGGCCGGCGGCGGCGGCCAGCCTTCACCTTTTATTCTTGTTTTTTTTTTGACACAAGAAAGCCGCCTCTTCAGCGCATGCGCGGCAGCCTACAAGCCAGAGAACGTCTGCCCTCTAGCGGCGCCGGCCGTTCTACACAGGAAACCTCCACTTTACATGCATTCAGGAAACCTCCACTTGTTTTTATATTGAGCACATGCCATACTGTGATGTGACAGATCCAACGGCTGCCTGAACCCTTCTCTCCTCTACTGTAAGTCCTACAGATACAACCGGCCCTTTGAGGGTGACCAAACTGCTGATGTGGCCCCCGATGAATTTGAGTTTGACACCCCAGCTCTAGCTGTTCTGGCTTCGTGCGGCTAAGCCAGAAACTAGAACAGCTACAGGGAGCGCTGCGCAGCTCTCCCTCTAGCTGTTCTAGTTTCTGGCTTAACCGTGCAGCCTCCATTCGCTCCATAAGACGCACACACATTTCCCCTTACTTTTTAGGAGGGAAAAAGTGTGTCTTATGGAGCGAAAAATACGGTACTTGTCAGGTTAAAAGTGAATTGCTGGTATTTATATATGTAACACCTGCACATCAGGGATTGATGGCCTGGAGCATGTTGCAGCAGTGTCAACATTACATGCACAGCTACCACCCACTTTTATTTATTTGTGACATCGACCACACAGAAACCCATAGAGCTGCAGCTTTGGTTTCGCTGCTGTTTAACAAACGTGTCCAGAATCATGTGCCAGAGGCCACAGGACCAGGAACAGAAACTATTCCAAGGTATTAGAGCATACTCTTGCGTCGCTTGGCACTTCCTGGACAACAATGGCTCTGAGCAAGTGTCCATTACTTTAGCCAGACAACACCATTCAATCACACCTTTGCCACGTCTTGTACCTTGGTGCAAACATTCTAACACTTGGGTTTCCGAGTGAACTTTTGCAAGCATATTACCTGTAAGCAAGCCAGCCCACCCACCTGCACCAGCCTTTTAAATGGCTTTGTTCAAAAACAGAGGTTCTAGATACTACGACTCACACTGCGTGCCTTACCTCTGTAAGTATTGTAGTCTCATATGAAGGCTGATACTTTTCCTTCTCGTGAGGTGTTCGCTTCTCCATTTTCTCTCTGTCTGTCTTTTGCTTTCTGTCGGCTCCTTTGGGCTGGAAACCAACATGTTAGTGAAACCAGAACATGGGGTGTAGGGAAAGGAAGCACTAAGCCAAAGTTTTTTTCAGCTGATAAGGACAGCACTAGGTTTATGTGTGAGTGTGTAATACATACATGTGCACACAGTAATACAGTGGTGCCTCGCAAGACGAATGCCTCGCAAGACGAAAAACGCACAAGACGAAAGAGTTTTCCATTTTTTGAGTTGTTCCACAAGACGAATTTCCCTATGGGCTTGCTTCGCAAGACGAAACGTCTTGTGAGTTCTTGCGAGTTTGTTTCCTTTTTCTTAAAGCCGCTAAGCCGTCAGTAGCCGCTAATAGCTGTGCTTCGCAAGACGAAAAAACCGCAAGACGAAGAGACTTGCGGAACGGATTGATTTCGTCTTGCGAGGCACCACTGTACATTTATGTGTACAAATGAAATGTTTCTCAGTGATCCTGGCAAGGAAACTAGACTGGCAACAGACTCTTAAAGAGAAAAGTGAGCTGGTGGATGGGAGATACTTATTTCCCCTACAAGAGCTTAAAAGTTCATTCTGGAAATATATGCAAACATGAAAAACCTGTTCTGCTGCTCCTCTTGCACTTTGAATTCTCTTGCTGAAGCCCTGCAGATTTTTATCTAGCTAAAACACCTATAAATCTGCCCAAATACCTATAGGTAGCCATAATCAGAAGTGCTCACTTTGGACAGGGATTATATACAAAAGCCTCGCTTTCCTGTATCCTCAAAGTTACTTGTGCTGTTCTGAGGGACTCTGGGCCAAACTAGATGTTATGGCTGTAGTCTCATTGTGGCGTCTGTTCAGTTACGTATAAAAACATGTAAGAAAATGAGGGGCAGCCCACCTTCAGGAAATTGTATCTTCACCTAAGCTCCAATATTAGAAGTGAATGTACAGAGAGAGAATCTTTGGTCGAGGGGAGTGGGGGAAGAGGCTACAAAAAATAGTTGACATGGTATGGAGTTCACCTCCCCTAATAGGCACATAAAGCTTTTGCTCTGAAACAACATGTCCCCCTGCCCCCACAAAAATTGTTTCTGTGTGACTGAATGAGAGACAGACTTGGATTTAAAGGAAAATGCATTTGCCACTTTCATTGGAATTTCAAAATGGACTGAAGCCCTTTCCAGAGTTTCTAAAACAAGGAAGCATGGCAACTTTTCTTGTAGGAAATAATCACATACTGCACACGTTTTAGGCTGATTCCACACATTTATTATCTGTAAGTTGGAGCTCTTGTATCACATGCCAATGGGAACTTTTGAGGGAGAAGAGATAAAAGGCTGATGTTGGCAAGAGTTCCCCTGCCTCTACAGTGATTTTTGGCTCAGCTTTTCCTGGAGTAAATAAGTTTTCTACAGGATGACCTGGTCAATCAGCTAGGCCCTAAAACATCCACATCAGCAACTGCTCCAATCCAACACATTAATATTGGCTCCAATGCAATTTCACATGCTTTAAAGAAAAGTAGTGTACTAAACAGTTTTTAAGTGCATTTCTAATACTGTGCACTGTGCATATGCAGGCATAAACTGCGGTTTTAGTTTCCCCAAACATTCCTCTACTACTAAGTCCTCATCAAGGCCTGTTTATTCCTGAATAGCTCCCTTCAGAAGTATCCAGTGCTATTTTGCCTCGGGTAAGCACAATAATATAACTGATGTATATCACCAATAGCTTAATGCTAGGTCTCACAATGGGCCCATTGAACAAAAAAGGAGAAGGATATGCCTGTTGCCTATGAAGACAAGACTATGTCCTCCCCAGAGACCTACTTAGAGAGTACATTCTCTGTGGCAGCCCCTAAGTTGTGGGTTTCCCTCCCACAGAGGTGCATCTGGCAGCTTCATGATACAACTTTCAGTGAATGCTATAAAGGCACCTCTTAACTCTGATCTATTTTCAGGACCCACCCTATTCTGGGGACTGTAATTTGTCTTTCAAATCAATATTTTTATTGATTTTTTTATTAAAAAAAATTCAAGTAACAAAACATACCCATGAAGGAAATACAGAGCTTAGTAGCTGTTCTGAAAGGAAAGGAAAATATCAGCTGATGGTTGCAGTATTAGACATTCCAGTACAGGCAACCAAATGGAGATGTCTCATCATAAAGTTACATGTGTCAATTATAATGTGTCTTAACTGTGTTTAATACTGAAATTTAAATTGTTGTAACCTGCCTGGGACCAGCTGGTGAAAGGCTGCAGGTGGTAAGGATACTAACAGATTCCCCAACATTAAAGTTCTTCTAAGAAAGTCAGGTTTTAGTTCACAATTTGATTAACGGGGCGGGTGGTATGCACTGGATGGATTAAAAGACACACATACCTTGAAGACTTTGATCTGGCAGCTGGCAGAATGCAAGTGCTCAGTGTATTCCCCATTTTCATTCTCCTTAAAAGTGTCAATCTGGACTCGGAATGGCACACCCTTCTCGCCACCATGCTTCCTCATAGTGAACTCTGTACTGATGCAGTGCACCTGTGAAGAAAAACAGGCACAGAGATGCTCCAGGCTGCAGGCTTGCTGCTTGTACAACAAAGGTGCACATGAACAGTTTAACCATTACTCCAGGAAATTGGTAGCGTAGGATACCAGCTAGTCTGGGGACTCCATTTCCAACAGCAAACAAAGCTCTTGAGCACAGGAAGGAGTACATCCTGCTCTCTGGCTTTTAATCAAACCGGGGGGCAGGGGGCATCAGCAGCCAGGCCAGAAGAAGCAACAAAACGCTATTGTGCTCTGCAATTCAGCACAATTGAAATCTATAATTTCTCTACAGAAGTATGCATGCAAGAAAGAGGTAACTTGTCAATGGAAAATGCTAGCAGAGGAGAATAGGGATTATGGATCAGTCTGTGGGAGCCTAGAATATGGAGAAAACCAAAGTTACTGATTGCTTTTCAAATTATATTCCAAGGTTTATGTTTGCTCCCAAGTTATCTCTCAGCAAGATCTGTAAACTGCAATCACACCCAGCAGGCATTTCCTACTCAGGGCTGATCTCTTAGACTGGGAGCACATGGCAGAGCACCTCCCTCTTCCCCCTTGGGTGTACGCTCTCCTCTTCTGAGCAACAACTGCATCAAGTTGAACTGACTGCAGTGAGAAGCTACCTACCAACCACAGCTTACAGTGAAAAGGGAAGAGAATTTGATCAGAAGTGAAGAGCAGCAAGCCCAAGGAGGAAGGATATCCTCCCAGTATCATAATGCTTTTTGATCTTGTAATCATAGTTAAACCTGCACCAAGCCCACAGAGCTGAAAAGGCATGTTGTGGGGTCCAAGGAAAACAGCCTGGGTTATTTTCCTTTTCCTAGATGCCCTTAATACCTGAATAGGCTAATGCTTCCATTCAGTACAACTGAAAGTCTTATTCTGAAGGGAGAAAATATGGCTTAACATAAGAGGTAGCCAATACACTCCATATGCTGTTGAACTCCAACTGCCATCAGTCCCAGCCAGAATGGCCAATGGTCAAGGGAGCTGTAGTCCCAACAACATCTAGAGGACATTACACTGTGTACCCCTGGATTACCAGCAAACATTATTTTTCAAAATCAAAACCAGACAGTGCTGTCCAGAATGGACTGAATACACACCATTTATTCCTAATGGACTTTGCAGGTGACCTTCAGCACTTCACAGGTTTGGCACCATGTCTCTAAAAGTGACCTACCTCAACAAGCCACAAGGATTAGTGAAATCGTAATATTGACCTAATCCTCCAACAGGCAGATAAGAGATCAAATAAAAAAAATCCCTAGAAATCAGTCTCGAATGAATGTGTGGCCTCATTCTGGTTGACTCATCGTCCTAGATGGAGGGGTCTGCTCCCTTTCGACTTTGCCAGCATTTGTCCTGCCCCCACCACAGTTGAAGTGAACAGAAACCAAATTAAAGCCAGTAATCAGAATCTTTCCCCGGCACCTCAGTGTTCAACACCCTCGCAGCAGTGAAATGAATGGTAGCTTTCCCCGTCAGTTTTGGCAGTCAGAATTCCACTTTGTTCTTGTCAAGGGCAATTAGCATTACTCTTTAGTTCAAGAGCTCTCAAAGTTCATTATAGTGAGCCTCCCAAGTAGAGATTACAATTTGTTGAGCCATCTCAGTTGTAACTAAGACAGACAGCTTCTCATCAGCATTCACCGGAGCTGGAAGAATCCCCAGGTACCCATGAAATGACTTTTTTTCACTGTCTCTGCTGCACAGTGCTGACACTTAAAACAATGTCAATTGAAATCTGAGCCTGGCAGCTATGAATTTGTAATGGTACTCAGTGGTTCACTGAGAGCAAGATGATCCAAGTAAGAAAGGCAGAAGGAGACCCAAGTAGACTTCAGAGGAACACCCCGCAGAAGAATAGGACTGCTCTTTTATTCCTCTAATATATGAATTTGGAAGAGGGACAGGGTGATTGTATCAGGTATATGGCAGTAGAGATCCATCAAAACTGATGGCGGCAAATCTCAAATCTATCTTGCTTGCTACAGTCCTAACCAGAGAGAACAGTTAAGAAACACCACCCATGTAGTATTGATTTACCTGAATAAATACAGAAGTCCTCTTTGAAGGATCCCACAGAAACTCTACAGTATTCAATTGCGTGGGGTTTGCCCTGGGATCGATTATACCCACGGACATTGGAATATCTGCAGAAGAGAAAAGCCCAACCCTTTAGAACGAGGCTAGGAGAGGCATGGCAAGTCCACCAAAATTTTAAGGGACTTATGTAATAAATAATGCACCAAGAGCTTAGAAGACTGCGTAATTCAGGGTACAGTCTGAAGGCACACGATGCACCGACATCACTGAATCTAAGCAAGCTTTGGTCTGGTCAGTCCTTATGTGGGAGACCAACTGTTAATCCCATGTATTCTACCTTGAGTTCCAGGATGGAAGACAGGATGTTAATTAATTAATTAAGGCAAAAACCTAGGTACCAGCATGCCTGTTACAGTATAAAACTGAGGCACTATCTATGTAAGCTGCTTCTGGACTGCCCTGCTAACCTATTTCAGGAAAATTTAGGAATTCAGAACGACAGGCTTATGCACACTTTGCTGGTATCTTCTCTCTCACGCATCATGGATGCTGGTTTATATTAAGGATGTATGATCTGTATTATTTTATGAATATTATTGCTGCATGTTTGTCATGGCCTTTGGCTAGAACAATAAACTGATGAACTGATGAAGCATATTTCTGCATTGCAAAGGGTTGGATTAGAAGACGCTCTAGGAACCTACCAACTCTACAATTCTATGATTCTAAGCAGAAACCAAAATTACATACCAAGAAAAGCAGAATTCTGAAACCTGTAAATTACGCAAATTTTTGTTATTCACTTTGTTTAGTTGCGAGGAGATTCAGGCTATTAAAACCTCCTGTATTGAGCACTGGAAGCGCCACCTAATATCTGCCTGCTTTTGAGATCCACATACAGTGGTGCCTCGCAAGACGAAATTAATTCGTTCCGCAAGTTTTTCCTTCTTGCGAGTTTTTCGTCTTGCGAAGCACCGTTTCCCATAGGAATGCATTGAAAATCAATCAATGCGTTCCTATGGAGACCATCCGGGGACAGAGGGGAAGCGCCGCTCTGGGGTGGCGGGGAGAAGATTGCTTCTCCCCGTTGCCTGCCCCGCAATCTCCGGGGACAGAGGGGAAGGCACGCGCGGACCTGTTTTAAAGCAAGGGAAGGGGCAGCGGGGAGAATCGCTTCTCCCCGTTGCCGCCCCTTGGTTCAAAAGGGGTCCGGGGAGAGTGGGGAATGCGCGCCCTTGCGAAGCGGCTAAGAAAACGAAAAACTCCTTCGTCTAGCGAGTTTTTCGTCTTCCGAGCCGTTCGCCTTGCGGGTTACCACTGTACTTTCAAACCTATGTTTCCAGCTATAAAGAACAACAATTTCTTTCTGTCAAAAGAGAGAGCTAGCTCAGGCTCTGCATACCCAATTCCACACTTGCAGGGATTACAAAAAACCTCATAATCTGCATGAATCGACAAGAAAAAGAAGTTGCTTCGAATACTTATATAGAGGGAGCTTCTCTTGGGTGGCTCAGAAAAAAAGTTACCTGAATAATAATAAAATCATACATCGTGTGCCCATATGGGAAAAAAAAACATAGAAAAACATAGTAAAAAGACAGCAAACTTCAACACAATAGCAGTCATACTTGGAATTTACAGAGGCGGGTGGCGCTGTGGTCTAAACCACTGAGCCTAGGGCTTGCCGATCAAAAGGTCGACAGTTTGAATCCCCGTGAGGGGGTGAGCTCCCGTTGCTCGGTCCCAGCTCCTGCCAACCTAGCAGTTCAAAAGCACGTCAAAGTGCAAGTAGATAAATAGATACCACTCTGGCGGGAAGGTAAACGGCGTTTCCGTGTGCTGCTCTGGTTCACCAGAAGCTGCTTAGTCATGCTGACCACATGACCCGGAAAAACTGTCTGTGGACAAATGTTGGCTCTCTCGGCCTGTAAAGTGAGATGAGCACCGCAACCCCAGAGTCGTTCGTGACTGGACTTAACTGTCAGGGGTCCTTTACTTTTACCTTTAAAGGGCCAAAAGTTTCACGTCAGAGTCAACTATAATAATCTACTGAATTTAAGGCAGTAAGTGAATGTACAGTGGTACCTCTGGCTACATACTTACAGTATTTTTCGCTTTATAACACGCACTCGACCATAACATGCACGTAGTTTTTAGAGGAGGAAAATCCGTAGGCATGCCACCCGTAGGCATTCCCTCCATAACACGCACAGACATTTCCCCTTACTTTTTAGGAGGAAAAAAGTGAGTGTTATGGTGCAAAAAATACGGTAATTTGTTCCGGAGGTCCGTTCTTAACCTGAAACTGTTCTTAACCTGAAGCACCACTTTAGCTAATGGGGCCTCCTGCTACTGCCGCACTGCCAGAGCATGATTTCTGTTCTCATCCTGAAGCAAAGTTCTTAACCAGAGGTACTATTTCTGGGTTAGCGGAGTCTAGAACCTGAAGCGTATGTAACCTGAAGCGTATGTAACCCGAGCTACCACTGTACCAACAGTAAGAGGCTCACTCTCTCCTGGCAAAAACATAAGTGTAGGACATAGGTGTAGGAAGCCAGAAGGGACCAGAAAACTGCCTGCCCAAATGTGGGGACTTTTAACTACATAATCCTAGTCATGTATCGCAAGCAGAGTGCAGGTGTAGTGCAGGAAAGTGCTTACAGAGCAATAGGCGCAAGGTGGTATAAGCAAGTGAACTGAGCTACGTTCACATTGGAAGGCAACATTTAAAAAAAAATTGGAGCCACCTAAGTCAAACTATGGCAAACGATTACGCTCTGAGCAGAGACTGAAACCACTCTCAAAATCAATAAAGAGCTCTATACCTCTAGTGGTGGCAGTTTCCAATGCCCTCTAAGGTCCATGCTACAAAAAGCTACAAAGCCAAATTAGTCCATGTTTGCAGAAGTCACTCACCAATATCCAGTATCCTATCACCTGGCCTGTTCCATCGCCAGCCTTCTAGCTGCTGGTGCTCTGTATACTGAAGTCGCCGATCATGGAACACCACTCTGAATATACTCTAGGTTAATAAGGAGATTTTCTCATTGAGTAAACAGCATATGCTGGAACTGGGAACATTTAGATGAGCTTAGGCAAATTGGTGCGGCCAGTTGGAAGATTTTAGCTTTCCTAAAGTGTAACCTTGCACCATCTCTCCACCATGAAACTGATGGATGGTGCGAATGGAGCACACACAGGTTGGCATTTACATGTGTAGGCAGTTTACATTCAAGGTTCATTTCACAGCTAGAGGGGCATGAACCCAACACTACTGGGGCCTGCTTGGATAGACAGTGGCTCTACCCAACTGCTGACACCAGAGATTGACTGAATTACGTTCATAGGTGTCACTAGTTACCTGACAAGCATGTTTAACCTTGTCACCAACCCAGAGCTTTTAGAAGAGGATAGATTATTTATTATGGGCACTCACCTTTACAAGCTTTCCATTTAACTCAGGCAATTCCCCCATTTTCCTGTTGTCCAGCATTCTGATTTCATAGGACTGACCTGAAGAAGAAAAGATCTCTGAAGTTGCTACAAAAAAAATGCCACTTTTCTTGAGGTCATAGTGTAACAAGTTTGACTGAAAAGAAAGCATCATGGTAACTTACACACACCCCTATCCAGTGTGAGGGAAGGCATTTGGGGTGAAAGGATGTGTGCTTGTCAAAGTCCACTTTCATGTAGCCCCAGACTCCATGTATCCCCCTCCATCCCTTCACCATAAACCTTTCTGCCGTGGTGCAACAAGCACAGGAAAGTTCTCATAGGGAAACCCTGTTGACCGAGCTTCTGTTAGGAACACTATTTACTTTAATCTGGTCCTAATTTATTTTTTTAAAGAACTTAATCTCTGCTGAGAGAAACAAGGACTTGTTAGGGAGGTAAGCATTTCATCTTCCACAACATTTCAGCTATTTTCATTCAGGGTCTTCATTTGTGCTAACACAGCCCCAAAATTCAAATGTTCTAAACTGACAAAACCTACATAGTTTATTCCCATGATATGAATCCTGGTGGTTTACCGAAGCGTGGCATACAAGTATTTTAATTAGATAAATAATTTGGACTTCTGTCTGCATCTTTTCTACCTTTGGTTTCAGACTTTCAATCACTAGGCAAAAACTAGAACACTAATTTCCAACCAAGAGTTCAGAAGAAAGCTATCCACGGCCCCCAAAGAGAGCACAGCAGATAGGTTAAAAGACAAGAAAGTCTAAAATAATTTGTGCTGCAGCCTTGAGTGTGCACTCTGGAAAGTGAGCTAAAAGAGGCATGCAGCAAGGAAGCAATATAAATGCCACAACTGGGAAAGCACCTACTCCCCACCTAATGTTCTGGCAACAGAAATGTGGCTTACCTTGATTGAGATAGGTGAGAGTTTCATCATGGAGTTTCACAGCAGGGGAAGTGGCAGCACATAAGACATACTGAAAAGGTAGGATTTTGTTCTCATTGTCAGGAGGCAAGCTGGATTCTTCTTGCTTAAAGATGGGCAGGGCAAGGACATCACTGCAAGAAAATGGTTTTTGTTAAGAGTTGTTATGATATTTGGCGACTGAACAAATCCATAGAGCATATCAGGACATTAAAACCAAAAATTATTTCCAGGATCTTAACTGAGAAAGACAAAATATGAGAAAGAGTGTGTGTGTACCTACGCTTCATGTATAATCCTCAGTCTAGCCAGCGATCCTTATAAGAGGTATTTGATCAGGCTGTATGGCAGACATTACTAATGCATCATCTATAACCATTGGCCATGCTGATTGTGGCTGGTGGGTGTTCCCGAGTCCAACAGGGTACCAGTTTGGAGAAGTCTGGCATTTAGGTTTATATGAAGAATTGTTCTACTTCCATCCACAGCTCTTGCAGGAACAACAATTTGGATTTAAAGGAAGTGTAAACAATTATAACCACTGAGCAATATCTCTCTATGTCTAAAGAGGCAAACTAGCTGTGTCCTAACAGCAGGTCAGCCAGTCTGTTGCTTTTGACCCCAGAGAGTGAATGCCACCTGCCTCTAAAGTTTAGATAAGGACTTTCACAAATCGAAAGAGAACTATGCTCCTGTCCTCAAACAGCTACTGATCTGAAGCATTACTACATCATTGGTTATAGCTAAGACTGGGTAGCCCTTTTCTGGGGGATGGGGGTGGGAATCTGCACAGGATCACATGCCTCACAGAAATGCCACTCTAGGAGAGGAGTCTGAGTCATCACAATATCCCTTACATAAGCTGTAAGCCTCTCCCTACCCAATGAAGGCTAACTTTACTACCAGCTTCAACTCACTGAAGTATAAGACCTAAAAATGTAGACCGGGAGAAGATAACTAGGGGAAAACCCACTCTCCCTCTCCAGGATTTGCCTTTTAAAAACAATGGGTCTGCTGAGATTCCACTTCAGATTCACAATTAGTTCGGCACCAAAATCCTCAGAGAAGTCTTATCAGCCAGAGGTCCACAGCTAATCCATTTAAATTCTGCAGCGGCCACATCCAACATCAAACAACCATGATCTTATTCTGGATATGTTCTCCTCAGTTACGTGTGTTTGGGGAACTACCCTTTGAAGCCCCTCAAAAAGCGACACAGAAATTTAGAATGCCTCGTGATATCAAATGAAGAGAGCTGACTGAAGTGTCTGTATGGCTTATTCCCAGACTGCAACTGGCCTTTTCTGGAAGCTCTGTGATACTGATCCCCTTCAAATCAAGATTCAGCAATGATGAGTTTAATAAAAGAAAAAGGGAGCCAGCAGCAAGACTGAGTGGTCAGTTGTATTCCAAGCTAAATGTTTACAGCAAGGGTCTACCTTTGAATAAGTTTGGATAAAGTCTTGTAAAAATAAGGGCCTGTGAAGCCAGGATGCCTGAAGAATTCAGCAGTTGTGAATTCCAATACAAGCAGACCCAATCCACACTTCCTAGACCAGGGGTCGGCAAGGCTTACCAGGGATGGGCTGGATCACTCCTGTGGAGTTCCTCCGTGGGCCGGACTGGCACAGCGCAATGCCGGAAATCATGTCTGCACATGTCCACGGCGCTGGAATTCGCTTCTGCGCATGCCCAGTTGCTGAAAATCATGCCTGCACAGAAGCGATTTCCGGCGCTGCAGACATGCACAGACATGATTTCCGGTGTCTGGGCATGTGCAGAAGCGATTTCCGGAGCCATGGAAGAGAGTCCCTGTGCCAGTTTAGCGCAGTGCGCGAGGACTTGCTGAGCAGGCTGCTCAGTGGCAGTTCATGGGCCAGTTAAATGACCCTTATGGGCCGCTTCCGGCCCATGCGCCTTAGGTTGCCGACCTCTGCCCTAGACTAATGCGTGATTGAGGACATAGTTATCACTTGGATTTTGCATGTCTCTGAATCTTTCAGTGCTATATATGTGTGTGTATTTCTAAATGCTTGTAGAAATGTGTATTTTGAAACAAAACATTAAAAAATATGTACTCAAAAATATGTATTTTTTGAAGCAATAATAGATTAATATCTTTACAAATTTTAAGTGGTCTACACTATGCACAATATAAAAACGTTATCCGTTTCAACAAAAATACACCCTCAAAAGCAGTAAAACAATACAAAACATAAAAAAGTAAATCAGAAATCCAGGTGATTCATGCACAAAAATCAGGATCTAATCTTATGGGCCAAGGAAAGCATGGACAAAAATATAAGCTTTTAAAAGGTTTCTGAGGCAACTGAGCGTTACCGTTTCATTTACTGCAGAGGAAAAGGCATTTGACAGAACAGGTGCAACAGCAGAAAAGCATTTTGGGAGTCATTGTCCTACGATACTATGTAGGGTGCAGTGCCACAAGTAGAATTTCCCCAAATGATCCACATGATCTTACATGCCTATACAGGGGCATATACTGTACAGTCTTTCAGGTAACCTGGTTCCAAATTGTTCAGGGCTAACAACAAAACCTTGAACTTGGTCTGGTAGCCGTTTAGCAGTCAATGCAGTTCCCCCAGCAGAGGGGGCACGCCCAGGTGCAGATTTATAAAGCTGAAAGTGACCAGGACTGGAAGCAGAATGATTTGTCTATTCCTACTATGAAGTTTAGGGACACGGGTAGCGCACGGGTCTAAACCACAGAGCCTAGGACTTGCCAATCAGAAGGTTGGCGGTTCGAATCCCCGCGTCAGGGTGAGCTCCCGTTGCTCGGTCCCTGCTCCTGCCAATCTAGCAGTTCGAAAGCATGTCAAAGTGCAAGTAGATAAATAGGTACCGCTCCAGTGGGAAGGTAAACAGCGTTTCCGTGTGCTGCTCTGGTTCCTCAGAAGCGGCTTTGTCATGCTGGCCACATGACCCAAAAGCTGTACGCCGGCTCCCTCGACCAATAAAGTGTGATGAGTGCCGCAACCCCAGAGTTGGTCACGACTGGACCTAATGGTCAGGGGTCCCTTTACCTTTACTATGAAGTTTAGGCTTTGAACTAGATTTAGATAGAATATTAACTCCACAAGGGAGTCTCTGGGTACATACATGATAAAACCAATTTAAGGGTACAGTGGAACCTTGGGTTGCGGACGTAATCTGTGACGGAGGCATGTCTGCAACCCGCAGTGTTCGCATCCTGAATCGCCACGTCTGCACAGGAGCTAGTGCGATTCTGCGCATGCGCAGAAACCCGGAAGTAACCTGTTCTGGTACTTCCGGGTTTCCCGTGGTCCGTAACCTGAAGTGTCCGAAACATGAGGTATGACTGTATAGTCTTTATTTATTTGCTTCTCTGGGGAATGCATTTCCGGTGTGAGGGGATAGATATCTCCAACAGCTTCACTAAATTACCATTTCCTGGAGAGGAGCCATAACCTTGCCCACTGGATGATCTCTGGCAAGAAGCTCCTTCTATTGCATGTAAAATGGAAATAACAATTCACGGGACTGAATGCAGATACAACCATACCTGAAAGAAGAGGTCCCTAAAATACTGGTATGGCCTTCAGGTTCCTGTTACAATATTGAGAATCCTGTCCTTTACTGGGGGAAAAGTTTCTAGCTCTTGTTTATTTTTTGCATAAAGGGCTCACTAAAGTTCTTAACCCAAGGTATTACTTCTGGGTTAGCGGAGTCTGTAACCTGAAGTGTATTTAACCCGAGGTACCACTGTATAAGCTGTAACCCTCAGCTTTCTTTACATCTGACATACAACCCTTTATGCTTAAGCACTCATTCTGCTGACTAAAAACATAAAAACCATAAAAACATAAAATATCTCAGCCAGGATTTGTCTAGTAAATCACAACCATTAACAAGCACACAATCTTTCCTGTGTATCGTGAAACATGCTTGTCACAATTGCACAAGAGTGTACATCCAAGCCAATATCATCAGATATTGTTTACCACTGACACATAAAAACTGATGCCCAAACGATCTTTTATGTAAAAGCAAGGCACAGTTCAGCCTCTCGCCCTACAAAACCCATAGCAGCTTCTGTTATTTAAAGATTGGTGCTACAATGCTTATGCTGCTAGGAAGTAGGGATTTAAATCCTTCCTTCCATCAGGAAGATTAGTTAAGATTACTAGGAATTCATTAACACAGCAGATTTCTACACCATGGTAACTATGTTTTCTTACATCAATGTTCAGAACATACTTTGGAACACTCCTGCCACACGATCTATAGTGGTACAAAAAATATCTTGCCACATTTTCCAGAATTTGTCGTGTTGAGCAGCTGACCCAGAATACTAGCAAATCATCAGTTTATTCAACCAAAGGAAACTGGAAAACTGTTCCATTCAGAGGGACCAGCAACAATTCCCCCCCCCCACCGCTCTAAAAAGGGAAGCTTAAGAAAGCACTGCCCCCCTCCTTTCCATTTTGTATATGCATAGACAGATGGAAAATTGTACTCAGGAGAAGTTGCATGGGTAAGTATGCCCATGAATTACATGTACAGTAAATTGGTAAAAGATTAAGTGCAAATTGGGTTTAGCTTAGTGCAAAGACTTCTAGGGAAACAGTGATGAAGTAATATTCCCATTTCTCTCACAAGCCTGCGGCCAGCATCCAAACCCAAGTTGCACTACTCGGACTCTTCACACCACAGAGAGGTTTGGAGAGGACAGGATGGTGAGAAAAAAAGTCAAATGGGTTAGAATTCAGGGCCTGCCTCTTCCAATAGCCACGTGAGACTAAAATACACACAGGTGTGGGATACATCCCTGACTAGTGACCTTCACATTTCACTATTTTCTTGACCCAGACAACATATATTTGATGAGGTGAATGATGAAGAATGAGAACGGTTGCTTTAAGTTTATCATTAGAAAGACCTAATATCATTAGAAAGACCTAATATTTCAATTGCTTCTTGTAGGAATCAAGGGTTTTTTGTATTAAGACCCAGTGCAGGCCACTGTTTCCAGTATCTTGGTCCTGGTTTAAAAGACTTTGAGCACACCATGCCCAAGATGCACTGTCTCTAAATCTCTCACATACCCCCTTGCCATCCTACAGGGAAGAACTAGACTAGCAGACAGACACCCCGCCCCAGTTTCTAATGAATGGGTCCCTGAAACCTTTTTTCAAGTATCTCTGACATCCCACAGTTGACGATGCACTACTCATGCAGGTCTTGGTGGATTGAACCCTGGCTGCCATCTGTACCCCACCCCAAACTCCCATAAAGCAGTGAGAATGAGATCCATCAGCTCTTACAAACGTAGGAGGAATGCTATTTTGAAATGGAATATTGACTCTTAAAAGAATGAAGTGATAAATCCAACACACACATAATCTGAGAGTCTTCAAGTCATGAAGCAAGATGCTTATTATTGGATGTAGCTGGATTTATATTGGACAGCATGAACCAAAACATAGCAGGACTGTAATTTTTACCTTACAGATCTTTGTGAATAATGGAGTTAGCAGAGGAGAAGAGAAGTACATCTATATGCCACATAACAGCTACCTTTGACACACATTTTGGATTCACTGCCAAACACAAGTTGGAGGCGATGCACACCAACACCCTAAATCAGCATCACGAAAAGGCTTCTCTCAAACAAACAGTGGGGTAGAGACTACTTCAAAAGGTGATTTGCAGCTTTAAGACACACTGTTAAAGCACTTACTTTTGCAGGTCTCCCATGTTCCTCCAACATTTAAGTTTTAAGGGGAAGTGTGGGAAGACTTTCAACATCAGGTGAGAGATTTTGTAAGGTGGGCAGCCCTGCTCACCTACCAATCATATGCCATCAAAATGTCATGCAATTGACAAGTAGCTGCCTGCCCTCCCACCTGTGAAATATGGCCTGCAAGGCCAACCCCAATAGGGATCTGGTCCCCGGAGCTAAAAAGCTTCCCAATCCTTACTCTATCAGGTCCCATGTCATCAAAACCAAAGTCTATTACCCCAATTAGCTGTTCATCAGGCAACTGATCTATACATGAAGTTCAGAGATACAGTGGTACCTCGCGTTATGTACTATCCCCCTTATGAATGCTTCGGGTTATGTGCTCCGCTAACCCGGAAGCAAATGCCCCTTGTTGCGAACTTTGCCCCAGGATGCATGCGGAAGTTGCGCTCCGGCAGCGCGGCAGCAGTGGGCAGCGCCATTAGCAAAAGCGCACCTCATGTTACGAGCAGTTTCCTGTTATGAATGGACCTCCAGAACAGATTAACTATGTAACACGAGGTAGCACTGTACTTACTCCTAGGGTAAGTGTGTGTAGAATTACTGTATTTTTCCATGTAAGTGACCCCCCATATATAAGGCGACCCCTATTTTTTTAACCCCAAATTAAGAAATTAAGTTGTTCAGCTTTTTTGGGGTGTGGGGGGGTCACTTCTGCCAATCGCTCACCCGCCTGCCCATCACTGCCGATCACACACCTTGCCGCAGGCGCCAATTGTCTGCCTGCTCGCCACCAACAAAGGCCCACCCACCCACTCACTTGCCACAGCCACCAATCACCTGCCTGCCTTGCCACAGCTGCCAATCACCTGCCCAATTGCTGCAGCCACAGCCAATCGCCAGCAGGCCTTGCCGCAGACACCAATCACCCACCCAATCGCCGATGCCAATCTTCTGTTTGCTGTAGCCATTAATCGCACATCCCCGCTCTGCATTCACTAGCCATGTGTAAGACGACATCCAATTTTTGCCTAATTCTTTTTTTAGCAAAAAGCATTGTTGTATACATGGAAAAATACGGTACATTCTTAGGCTGATTTATTTATGCAAGCTTATAATGGAATAGAGGGGTGCGGGTGGTGCTGTGGGTTAAATCACAGAGCCTAGGGCTTGCCAATCAGAAGGTTGGCGGTTCGAATCCCCACGACAGGATGAGCTCCCATTGCTCGGTCCCTGCTCCTGCCAACCTAGCAGTTCGAAAGCACAAAGTGCAAGTAGGTACTGCTCCGGCAGGAAGGTAAATGGCGTTTCCGTGTGCTGCTCTGGTTCACCAGAAGTGGCTTAGTCATGCTGGCCACATGACCCGGAAGCTGTATGCCGGCTCCCTCAGCCAATAAAGCGAGATGAGCACCACAACCCCAGAGTCGTCCAGAACTGGACCTAACAGTCAGGGTTACCTTTACCTATAATGGTATATTGGGTCATGGTCCCTTTCTTTTTTAAAAAAAATCCTCTTTCCTAGTTCCTCATGTTCATTTATCATGTTCTGATTATGTACCTGCAAACGTGATGGTTTTAAAGACATTCCAATCCAAATGCCCTATGCTGCAACTTTGGTATTTCTGCTACCCACTGAAATCCTGCATACCTACTGCCACAAACAGGCTAAGAAACCAACATTCCTATGAATAGGCTCAGTTACCAAAACACAGACTAAATAAAATGGTCTTACAGTCAGGAGGCTTGAGAAAAATACTGGAAAAAATACTGACACACAAATGCTCCCGCTTCCACCAGAAGTAATGGATATGTATCACCTTACTGCAGGACAAATAGCATGTGCCATAACCAGAGCACTGAATTGCTTTCCCTTCCATGCCAATTCAAGGCCAACAGAGAACACGTGGAAGTACAGTGGTGCCTCGCAAGACGAAAAGAATCCGTTCCGCGAGTCTCTTCGTCCTGCGGTTTTTTCGTCTTGCGAAGCAAGCCCATTAGCGGCTTAGCGCTATTAGCGGCTTAGCGGATCAGCTGTTAAGCGGCTTAGCAGATCAGCTGATAAGTGGCTTAGCGGCTTAGGATCAGCTGATAAGGGGCTTAGCGGCTTGGGGAAAAGGGGGGAGGGGAAAAAACCCGCAGGAACTCGCAAGACATTTTCGTCTTGCGAAGCAAGCCCATAGGAAATTCGTTTTGCGAAGCACCTCCAAAATGGAAAACCCTTTCGTCTTGCGGGTTTTCCGTCTTGCGAGGCATTCGTCTTGCTGGGCACCACTGTAGTCATCAAGGTGGTGTGTTGGTGTTTCTCCAGCACTCTCCATAGTTCACCCAAAAAGTGGGTCAATAAGGGCAGCAGGGAGACTACAGGTGAGGACAAGAAGCTGGTACAGAATTGTTTTCAAGGCAGAAGAAAAAGAAGAAGAGTTTGGATTTGATATCCCGCCTTTCACTCCCTTTAAGGAGTCTCAAAGCGGCTAACATTCTCCTTTCCCTTCCTCCCCCACAACAAACACTCTGTGAGGTGAGTGGGGCTGAGAGACTTCAGAGAAGTGTGACTGGCCCAAGGTCACCCAGCAGCTGCATGTGGAGGAGCGGAGACGCGAACCCGGTTCCCCAGATTACGAGACTACCACTCTTAACCACTACACCACACTGGCTCTGTGTAGGCAGGAGAGGGATGGGCTCCATTCATAAACAACTTGACTCTATCTCTGCCTACAGCACATCCAAAATATGACATGAATGTTAGCTTTAAAAACATGCTTGCACAAATGCAGACGTCAAAACAACCAAGGTACATCTAGTACAATTAGTCCATGGGCTGGTAAGGAAAGTATTCAGGAACATAAAAAAGGCAGATTTAGGTAGGTAGCAATGTTGGTTTGACACAGTCGAAATAAATAAAAAATTAAAAACTTGTCCAGTAGCACCTTAGAGACCAACTAAATTTGTGCTGGGTATAAGGTTTCGCGCACACAAAAGCTTATACCCAGAACAAACTTAGTTGGTCTCTAAGGTGCTACTGGACAATTTTTTAATAAATAAGGCAGTCACTGAAAAAAATGTTGCCTTGAGTCAACTCACAAGCAGTTCAAGACCCTTGCTTCTAGTCCATCAGTGGGTCCCACTCATCTAAGCATACCGCCCAAGGGATAAGAAAATGTCCCCATCATTTCAGCTCCAAGCCACTTCTGAGATTTTCCATAGGAATCTGAGCAGCATGGGCCAAAATACAGCCTTGAGACATCCCTGTCTAGCGCTGAGGACATGATAGGAGAAATCTGGGTTGGTGGTTCAATAAGCCCTTCAAGCCTGGGCTAGCACCAACTACCAGAATGTATTAACCCCAGGGGAAGTTATTTTAATTTATGCCCAATGATTTTGGCAGTTTACGGTGGGATATTATGTTCTGAGTTGGTGAGTAAACAACAAACATTTGGCATATCAGGCTGCCAGTTTTGCTTGCCACACCAAATTCTGCCCACAATTTGCAAGCAGAATACAGTGGTGCCTCGCAAGACGAAATTAATCCGTTCCGCGAGTCTCTTCGTCTTGCGAAGCACGGCTATTAGCGGCTTAGCGGCTATTAACGGCTTAGCGGCTTTAAGAAAAAGGAAACAAACTTGCAAGACGTTTCGTCTTGCAAAGCAAGCCCATAGGGAAATTCGTCTTGCGGAACGACTCAAAAAACGGAAAACTCTTTCGTCTTGCGCGTTTTTCGTCTTGCGAGGCATTTGTCTTGCGAGGTACCACTGTATACTGTTTAAGGTTTCTACAAGCCAATGCAATACAGAGGAACAAAAAATTATTTTTGATCCACAGTGTTTTTCTACCTCAGCAGTTATCAAAAGGGAGACCTCCCAGATGTCAGAAACAGACCAAACACTGGAGAAGGAACACTGGTTTTACATTAGATTAAAACTTTCCATTTAAGACATCAATACCCCCCCCTTTTCCTTATAGCTCATTTTTTCTGTGCCTCAGTAACATTATTTTGAGGAAGTCAGTTCCAATACACGAACAATGAATACAGAACAAACAGCAATCTTGTCTGGGGCTTACATAACTATTCAAATTCAGCATCTGTTTAAAATGCTCTGTTCCAGAAGATTAGCATGTCTATTAGCCGCAGATCATAACTGGAAGTGGGCAATGCCATGATATCAGAGGCTTGCAAATTCAGCTGGTGAATACTTAATTCCAACTGTGATTCCTAAACGAAGTCACAAAACAGCCAGTTCCAACACCATACCACAATGCTTAATTTGAAGGCAAATGTGGGATTACTTCAGTTATCCATATACAGTGCTACCTCGCAAGACGAATGCCTCGCAAGACGAAAGAGTTTTCCGTTTTTTGAGTCGTTCCGCAAGACGAATTTCCCTATGGGCTTGCTTTGCAAGACGAAACGTCTTGCGAGTTTGTTACCTTTTTCTTAAAGCCGCTAAGCCGTTAATTGCCGCTAAGCCGTTAATAGCCGCTTAGCCGCTAACAGCCGTGCTTCGCAAGACGAAAAAACCGCAAGACGAAGAGACTTGCGGAACGGATTACCGTATTTTTCGCCCTATAGGACACACTTTCCCCCCTCCAAAAATGAAGGGGAAATGTGTGTGCGTCCTATGGGGCGAATGCAGGCTTTCGCTGAAGCCTGGAGAGCGAGAGGGGTCAGTGCGCACTGACCCCTCTCGCTCTCCAGGCTTCAGGAGAGCCCCACCGCCAGCCCCACAAGCTCGGGGGATGGCGGGGAGGCACAGCGCGCCTTTCCCGCTGTCCCCCGACTTGGTTAGAAGGCTGGCGGGGGGGGGGGAGCCTGCTCCTCCCCGTCGCCAGCCCCGCAAACTCGGGGGACAGCGGGAGGTGCAGCGCGCCTTTCCCCCTGTCCCCCAACTTGGTTAGAAGGCTGGCGAGGGGGAGAAGCCTGCTCCTCCCCGTCGCCAGCCCCGCAAACTCGGGGGACAGCGGGAGGCGCAGCGGAGGGCTTCCCCCTCCTCCAGCCCCGCAAGCTCCCAGAGCCATGCCAAAGCTGCACGCAGCTTCGCTCTGGGTCCTGTTCTGGGGGCTGGGAGAGGGGGGAAAAATAATTCCCCCCCCCGGTGCGTCCTATAGGGCGAAAAATACGGTAATTTCATCTTGCGAGGCACCACTGTAGAAACAATATACACGGCTACCTTCAAATTCTATCAGCTTTGGAGTGTACCTAAACAGTTGCTATTTTGCCTTTATTAGGGTGCTGCAGGAGTCACAAAGCAACTGGAAATCTCAACTTGTGTTGCTGGGTGGTGCTCCTGAGTCACAAAAAAAGGACTGGCGACCTGTTATTTTCGATCCAGATCCGTTACACCAGAAGTGGTTTAGTCATGCTGGCCACATGACCCAGAAAAGCTCTCTGTTGTCAAACATTGGCTCCCTCGGCCTGAAAGCGGAGATGAGTGCAGACCTGATTCCTGTTAGAAGCACCATCAAGGCAGTCATGAACCCAATCAACATGACTCAGAAGCCTGATCTAGCACTGTGACTGTTCAGCAGTCTCTTATGGTACACACACACACACACACACACACACACACACACACACAAACAACCTCAGTCACTAGATTGGTTGTCTATAGTAAATATGGCTCCAGGGAAGCACGTGAGGATGTTCCTTTACGTTGAAAAAGAACTAGCTGGGTGTTTATCTCTCCTCCTAGGTGTGCTACTAGCTTTCATATGTTCATGTGTAAACCTAACTTCAAATTACGAAAATGACCTTGGTACTAGATTAAGAATACCAGTAAATCCACACAGAGATGACAACTCAACAAAGAGACTCTTAACAACCAAGTTAGTAGGAATAGGCTTTTTAAAAACAGAACTGTGATAAGAGCACCTAAGCTAGGAAATAAAGCAGTTTTAAGTTATCAGTACTACTGTGGTTCAGTTCTATACAATTCCCATAAGGTCAGCTTCCCATGTCACCCATGTGTAATAAAAAGGTTAACCATTTGTAGGGAAGATGATAAAGGAAACCAAGTTAAGCAGCTCAAAACAACCCCCACCCCCACCCAGAATTAGCACCCTCAGTGGAAATTACTTATTAAAGAAGGCCCTTTGACCCTAACACAGTTAACTCTAGCCTCATTTAGGCCAGAGCATTGAACTACCCATTTCTTCACACTGGAATTCTGCCTGTCACCATATCCGGTTTGTGACCAGAAGAAGTTAGAAGACCTTCAGTACTCCCATACTTTTCCGAATCTTTTACAGAGATTCTGCACAGAGGGGTTTGCTCAGGTTCAGATATCAAATGCAAGAATCAAGATTCTCAGCTTTGATTTTTTAAAGAAAGCACCATGTTTGAACCTCTCATAATTCCTCGTTTTTCAAACACCAGCACAAGGCAGATACAAGAAGCTTGTTTTTCAGAGGAAGGAGCTTCTACGCTTTTTATAATAGCCTGCCTGTTCTTCACAGTATCCAGTCACCTCTCTGTTCTGCTTGCTATCACCACAAACTTATCTGATCTTCCACCATCATACAACTGCCTGTCCCCAATACACAAAATTTAAAGCCAGCATAAGAAGGGGACAAGAGGCGAAACAGGACCGCCCACACATCTGTCCCCTAGTAAAAGAGAAGGGAAACATTTTCTACCTGAGGGTCACAAATTCTTTGTGAGTTGTGGGAGGGGGGGGGAGAGGATGAATACCAATGGTGGGAGATAGGTAGTGTTCTGAATGTGACTCACCTTGATACAATAGGCTACATTTCAGCAAATGAAAAGTCAGACATTTCACCCCTCTACCTAGGCAAGCAAAATGCATTATCGCAGTTCAATGAGGCATTCCAGTTAGGAAAAATCACTTGAAAGAAGGTGCAGAGCAGGACTAGTGAGTAGTGTGGCCTGGGGAAAAGTCCCACAGATTGAACTAGAAGGTCTGAAGAAACACATTCTGGCCCCGAGCCCGGAGTCTGGCAACCCCTGCCCTAGAGATAAATATATATAGGACAGACTCACAACATGCCATATCCACAGGGCAATGAGCCCCAGAGCAAAACGCTCAATTACACAGAACAATCAATTCAAACTACATTAGGAGTGCATGGAGCAATGTTAAGACATAGAGCTCTAGCTCTGTGGAATCAATTAACAGCTGAAATCAGAAAGGTGCCTGGCGCAATCCTGTTTAGGTGCCTACCTGAAGACATTTTTGTTTAGGAAGGCTTTCACTGAGTGTAACCCAGTCATCTACAGAATATCAATTTTGTATCTGATGTTGTTTGTATGTATCATTTTGTCGTTTATAAAGCTTGCGTTTTAGTCTGTTTTTAACGTGTACACAGGCCGCCTCAATGCCTTCATGCTGTGAAATGGTTTAGGCATTTGTTTAATCAATAAAGCTCCAACCTGATGCTCTTAATTTGAAGTTCTGTCCATGCTGCAAGACATTTGCCTTAGAATGACCTCTGGTGTACTCGTCATATCCCCTTCTACACCCCTGATTTCTCAATTTATCTTGTTATGATTGCTTGCATGGGAGCCACTGTAGCAGAGCTGAAGAGGGGAGCGGGGAGGAAGAGAAGGGAATGGCTGCTACAGCTGGGAAACCCACAAAAAGGGCATGAAGCAACTGGATGGCGTCTGAGGAAAATGGAATGCTGGATTACATGGACTTTATACCCCCACTTAGGCAGATATATTTTATTCTAATAATGATTTGGTCTTCCAGCGCTCATTGAGCTGAAGCCAAAACAGCACAACTGATGCACAAGAGAAAGGCAAGGAGATGCAGGATAACCCTGAGGTTTGCAGACACCCCTCAAAATGGGGTGGAAAAATCCAAAATGGTGCAACAACTCAGTGCTGAGTGAGAGGGGGAGGGAAATGACAAGGGGGGGTGGGGGTGGAATTAAGTGGGTAGAACACTCAGCAGAATCATTTCAAACTGCAACATTTCACTGCAGTACCCAAAGTCTAAGGAAAGGAAGAAAATTAAAACTTCCAAGAGTAGAGAGCAGCAGTAGTTAAGCACAAGAACACTAGCCAGCCAGATTAACAAATGCCTGCAGAAAAAGATGAGTAAAGAGACAACGAAAGATCACTGAAGAGGGTGCCAGACAAATCTCCCAGGCAGTGTTTCATAACCAGGGTGTGTTGAAAGATAAATGTATCTAGAAGGGCTTTTATGTTCTTACACAAGGAGATTGGCATTAAATGGGGCACAATGTAATCCCAGAACATGCAGTAAAATGCAGATAAAGGGGAGAGAGTGTAGATAACCACCATGAAGATGCTAGTATTTATATGTTCAATGTCACCTATTGCCCCTTTTAAGACTCAAAACCACCTAGATTAACAGCTTGTACATTAGAGAAATGTATTGCTTTCTTCCAGCAAAACAAAGCCTTGCAAACACAGGTTTACCTGCCCCAAATGCAAACCTGTCAGGCATTTGTGCCCTTAAGAAAACCCAACACATGATTCATCCTACAGACAACAACAAAATTCACTTTGTGTCAAGCTCCTCAGCCTTCATCACAGCACGCAGAATGAATCGCTGTTAAAAAGCAGCTTGCACAAGTGTTGTGCAAAACTGGGAACAACCCTCAGAATATAGAACATTTTACTTAAGAAGCACAGCAGATTGCACAAGCAACTGATAAATAGCATACATTATTTGCAAAAGGAATACAGGCAGCATTTGAGAAATAGTTCTGTTTTTCACTGTTCCGAGAGTGCAGAAAACCAAAGTGTTGTATATCTAAATGTTTCTACAGGGGAATGTCATTCAACCCATCTAATATTCACACACACCCATTTTGTATACTTTCACTGACTGCATAGTTGGGCTCTCATGGGTACAAGGAGAAAGTCATTTTGCAAGTTTTTTTTTTTTTTGGGGGGGGGAGAAGCAAACAGAAATGCTTCCCTGCCACCCATGCCAGAAAAAGAAAAGCATTAATGATATAGTGCAGACTTTTGAAGGCAGCTGGAGTAGCTTCAGCCACCTCCACATATGTACAGTATTCCTACATCCACACAAATTCTAATTTTACTACCTCAAGCATCACTTTTAAAAACAACTCAAGAGTCACAAGCAGATTTCCAGAATTCATTAAGTGCTAAGTTACTGAAAGCTAGTCCCTGGGCTTTCACCTCTTTTATTACTCAGTTAATAAAAGCAAACTCCAAAATGCCTGATTTTAAGGAATAATTACCAAGTGGCAGATGGCATGCACCACAACCTGCCAATGTACCTTTAGAAACGGTAACTGTGCTGTAAGTGAAATTCCAGGTTCTTGAAGGCTCAGTCCCTCCTGAGTGTGTCAGCAGGTAAAGCAACACAATTAATTGCGTTGTACTGCTGGATTATATGATTGCATCAACATCACCAAGAGGAAATGTCACATTGGGAAATTAGTGCTCAGAGTGTTGTTATTTTTAATTTCCTTTCTACAATGTTTCTTTCTCCTTTGGGCAAATCTAAATAAAAGTGCCTATGTCACTGAAGATCAGCACTGGAAAGAACCTAAAAGCTGTCTAGTGTAACCCCATGTTATGGGATAGAATTGTCTACCCATCAGCCAACTGATCTATGCAATTTCAATGGTATGCAACAAATTACCGTATTTTTTGCTCTATAAGACTCACTTTTCCCCTCCTAAAAAGTAAGGGGAAATGTGTGTGCGTCTTATGGAGTGAATGCAGGCTGCGCAGCTATCCCAGAAGCCAGAACAGCAAGAGGGATCGCTGTGCAGTGAAAGCAGCAATCCCTCTTGCTGTTCTGGCTTCTGAGATTCAGAATATTTTTTTCCTTGTTTTCCTCTTCCAAAAACTAGGTGCATTTTGTGGTCTGGAGCGTCTTATAGAGTGAAAAATACGGTAACCCTCGCCAAAACAGTCAGCTGAAAAGTTGATTGCTCCCCATCCCCAACAAAGATGGAAGAGAATCTGAACAATTATTTAGCTTTCTGCTGAAACTAAACCAGAGCAGTATCTTTCAGAAAGATTTGGCTTGACCAGTTCACATTAAGGATTCATCACAACACCACCCTTACAATGTGACAGCACACTGTAATCAATGTGTCGAAAGACCCCGAGTCAAATAATGCCAAACCAAGGTTTACTTTCATGGAAGCAAACCCTGATAAGCCTCATGCCCACACACTGCCTCATCTACCCCTACACTCTCCAGTCTCGGACTTCAAAATATGGCTTAGCAGCAACTTTCTGGAAGCTAGCATTTATCCGGGCTTGTAGCAAGCACGGACCTTAGCCTGGCTGTTCATTCAAAGAGGCAAATTGTGGTTTGACAGTAAATCATGATTGGAAGTCTGGAACCACTGCTCAATGGGGAAGAGACAGTGTCAGAGTTAAGGACTCCTCAGGGCTCCTTCTTGGAAGCCAGGACCAAAATGGGAGGAATTCAACACCACACTGAGGCAGATGTTCTGTCAGTGCAATCAACTGCACTGAAACATTCACCCTTCTCACCCCATGTGATGCTCTAGGGCAGCCTTTCTCAACCTTGGGTTCCCAGATGTTGATGGACTACAACTCCCATCATTCATAGCCAGCAGGGGCAGCAATCAGGAATGATGGGAGTGGTAGTCCAACCGCATCTGGGAACCCAAAGCTGAGAAAGACTGCTCTAGGGGTTCTCTTCTCCCCCTCTGAGCCAACTTCAGGGAGCAAGCGGTGGGGGGCAAGCCCCGTTGCACTAGCAGACGTTGTTGTGCAGGCTTCCGCTAGCGGGACTAATTAGCTGAATCTGGCTCATTAAGTTTGAACAGGCTTAGTATCAGAAGGCATTTTTAAAGACATTTTCAGTAAAGCAGTTTCCGTATTCTGCCTCCTTCAGGAGCTGTGAAGCAGCAGCCAGGAAAGAGCTGTAAAAGTATACCTACCCAACCTCTGAGGCAGCTTTATTTCTGAAGTTAAGCCAGCATACATGTAACCATTCTAAAGTATATGCTGACATCAATCAATCAATCAATCAATCAGATGCAGATTGTGAAGATCACCCCCTGTTTCTATGTAGCTAACTATCGGAGAATACTCCACTGAGGAGAGGTAGTTCTGCATCTAGAGTGACTGAACAAGAGGAATCGCATAAGGCAGACACAGGACATGAATTACTTAGCTTCAGGGGAATCTAAAAAGCAGCCTTCACCATGTGTAGGCTTTGGGGACTCAATTCTCTTGGTATACTAATGGACCCTAGTAACTGTTTAAAGGTAAAAAAAGCACTTCAGGAAAGTCCCAAATGTGCTCAGTCAGAATGAGGGCAGCTGCCCTTACATCTAATAGCTACACCTGACTACTTCTTCCCACCCACACAGAGGTAGTTATTGAAAACAAGCTTAAAGCTTCAATAATCCACATAAAAGTGGCATTGGATTCATTCTCACTGAACAGCAGATCCAGGGCACTAGTGTACAGAGCTCAAAAAATGCAACAAAAGCAACCCAAGAGATGGAGGGAAGGTTGTAATGTTTGGAGCTAATTTTTAGTTCAGAAAAAAAGCAAGGCGGGTATCAAGAACATTATAGGAGTGTTTAAAATTATGCACGGCATAAGGAAAGTGGATAGGCAGGACTTCTCTCACAATAATAGAAGTTGGGGACACTTGGTTTCAAGAAAGATGCGAGGACAGATTTATTCACATGGAAACTAGCTAAACTGCGGCATTTGCTATCATAAAATCCAGTGATGGTCACCACACTGGATAGCTTGAAAAGGAGATCAAACTAATTCACGAAGGGTAAGTCTATCAATGTCTACTAGTCATATATCCTGATATGCCCCATGGAGGACCTCAAGGTCCATAAATAGCAACACCCTAGAGGTCCCGGGCCCTAAGGAAGTCAATTAGCCTCAACCAGAGCCAGGGCCTTCTCAACACTGGCTCCATCCTGGTGGAACGCTCTGTCTCATGAGACCAGGGCCCTGAGGATCTGATTTCTTTCCGCAGGGCCTGTAAGACAGAGTTGTTCCGCCTGGCCTTTGGCTTGGAATCAATTTGATTCCCTCCCCCTCTTTCTTTTTTTTCTTTCTCCTTCTGTGTTGGAACTCCTATTTGGGGACTTCCCTGGCTTTTTTCTGGCCCATGTAGGACCAGTCTGGATAGTTAGCCTTGGTGAAGACTTGATCTTTTTATCCCCAACAAAGTTTTTGATTTGAGTTCCACTAAAATGAGGTTGCATTTTAATGTTTTGTTTTAATTTCGTTTTTTAAGCTGTATTCTAATCAATTGTTTTTATATTTGGTGTTAGCCGCCCTGAGCCCGGTCTTGGCTGGGGAGGGCGGGGTATAAATAAAATTTATTATTATTATAGTCATTATGGTTAGCTCCAGTATTAAGAGGTTTGCCTCAAGTACCAGCAGCTGCCGATCTCAACCAGATTACCATTTCCCTCAGGTGCTGCTCCTGGGTTTCCCAGAGGCATCTGGCTGGCCGCTGTGATGACACCATGTTCAACTAGATAGGCCTTTCATCTGATCTAGCAGTGTTCCTATGATGTCTATGTCTGCTTCCTCCATCCATTATCAAATAGCAGCAGGTGACCAACACAAAAACATGTGATCTGCCCTATCCTTCCTTTTATGAAGCAGTCTATCCAAGATGGCAGCCTGAATGGCTGCATCTTACTCGCAAGAAAGAAAAATTGTGGAAGTCAGATTCAGAAAGTCGGCCATAAATACAGTATGGTTAGATGCATTCTGAAATCAAACTAGGTGTCCCAGCAAGTTATGCAGTGAAAGCAAGAAAATTACATTTTGATGACATGAATGTGAACAGTTACTTCGGGAAGTAATAGCAGGCTCTACTTTACAGTTTCCTAAAAAGCACTTGTTTTAAACAATCCTACTGCTATGAAGAAAAATCCCGGGCAAAGCTGTACAACATAATCACTCTAAATAAGGTGCAAATTTGATGTTCATTACCAAGTTTTAATTCTTACAGTACTGATTAATGCAAGACCAACATGTTAGGAATCAAACTATTTGGGATAAAAGTATGATCAACTCAAGATCAAGCTTAACCTTGCTACTAGATTGACACATGCACAGCTTATTATGACAGTCTTACCATCTATGGATTTATCTATTTTACAACTTGGTAAAACTGTGCTTGTGTTGCACACCCCAGTTTCATTCAGCAAGCTACAGCAAGTTATGGGGATGTGTAGCTTGCATGACAGATTAATGTCCCCCCACAATTTTAGAGGAAGACATGACAACATACAGTATTTTCATAATACACCCTCCTTACAAGAGGACATCACATGGTGCAAGCAGGAAGCAGCGGCTCATAGGATACTGGACCAAAAGTAACATGAGATGCCATTTGGTTCAATTACACTCCGGGCACCAGACACAGAGACGAAAAGTGACACATGCCAGTTCAGCCTTCCCAAATAAATATTTCAGAACTCAGCCCTTCGAGGAGCTCCATCAATCAGATGGGTATCCTTCCAAAAAGTCAGAGCAACTTCCCTTCCTTACCTCATGCTGTAGGCACCAGCGCCCAGCTCCTGGCCAATTCCTGAGAGGCTGGCATCGAAGTCCTGAACCAGGCCGGACTCGATAACTTCGTCCGCGAGGGGCAGCTTCAGAGCCCAAGCCATCTTTGCACAGCACCTCGGGGGGGCTGACTAGCCTCGGGCAAGGAGAGAAAGTGGGGTGGGGGCGCTCCTCCAGGAAGACTCACATGCACGCCAGGATGGCCACGGGCAGCTTTCCAGGCACCATTACCTATCCCAAAGAGCCTCCCCTTCAGACGAACACCGGCCACGTGGAGGGGAACCCCAACGGCCAAACGCCCATCCTCTTGAGGGGTGGGGGCAGCCCTGCTTAGCCCCCCTCCCACACGTCTTTGCAAAACAACCCCCAAGCCTGCACCCCTTTGGGCTGCTAGGGACCCCCCCCCAGCTACGTTTCCTCACGTGGGAAGGGTAGAGGCAAGCAGGTTTCAGGGAGCGCGAGTGAGGGAGAAGTCTTGGGCCCCCCAAACTCGACCCCCCTCAGCGACCCCAACTGTGGGTAACAACCCGCGCCTACTCCGTGTCGCCTCACAACGACCCCCTTCCAGAAGAGGGTCTCTCTCCCCACAGCCGCCGCCACCACGTGGAGCCAAACACGCCCTCCGGCTCCCGCCGCCCGAGGACGCGGGAGAAGCCCAAGCGGCTCCCTCAGCCGGCGCTTTCCCGTGAGGCAGGCGCCCCCTCAGCCCCACACGGCGGAGCCCGGCCGCCCTCGCTCGCCGCCGCCGGTGGCTCCCTCCCCGCCTAGCCCGCGCGCGCGAGGAAGCTGCCCAGCCGAGCCGCGCTCGCTCCCGCCGCCGCCGCCAGCCCCGAGGCCTCCTCCAACATGGAGGCGGCAGGAGGGAGATAAAGAGACAGACAGACAGAGAGAGAGAAAGGCAAGACAACTCCGCTAACACACGCAGAAGCCCGGCCGGGCAAGCGCCCCGCCCCGTAGCCAACCGCGGCCCTCCTCCCTGCCCACTCCTCCACTCAGCCAATCGCAGGGCGGGAGCGAGGAGGCCTCTCTCGACCCATAGGCCGAGTCGCGGAAAGGGGCGGGGCCTCGAAGGTGGTTATTTGGGTGCCCGGCGCAGAAGCGTGGGTGAGAGGAGCGGGGCTTAGTCCGCGCTTGCGTGCGTTGGGAGTGAGAGAGGGGCCTAGGTGCGCGCGTGCGCGCTGGGTTCCCGCTCCCCCTCGTGGCACCCTTTAAATGCTGGGGCGGGCGAGGTGCAGCGCGGTTGTGCTGACCGAGTCCGGGATGCGCAGGGCCTGAACCTGCTTGCGCACTTACTCGGAAGACAGCCCCATGGTGTTCATTGCGGGGTTTATTTTTTTAAAATTAGAATAACAGAATTGTAAAGTTGGAAGGGATCCCGGAAGTCATCTGGGCCAACCCCCTGCAGTGCAGGAATCATAACACATGGTCTCCCATCCAACTTGAAACCATATCGGACCCTGCTTAGCTTTGCAAATGCACTAGCAGTTTTATTGCTGCACCACTAATTATTTCCCAAGGTACACCTAAATCTGCAACCTTGACCCCACTTATCTGGGAATGTGCATCATCCAAATTCAGTTTAGTTATTATCAGTTCCGGGCATATATATGTAAGTAAACCATATTTAATAAAGACACCACAGTCTCCGCTGTGCCTCCTCTGCAAAAGGAAACATGAACCCTGGGTGAGTGCCTGGAACCTGTGAATTCTCACCCTGCTTGCAGATTGGGGTCGCATGCAAAACAAAAGTATCTTCCCACACCTGACTAAGGGATCAAAGAAGGCATCTGGTCTGGCGAGAGGATCGCTTTATTTCAGGCCTGTTCCTCCACAGGCCTCCTCCTATGTCCTAGATTACTCTCAACTATATGAACCTTCCTTCTGTATGCCTCCTCTCCTAGGATGCCTGGCTTCTGTGCTATTGGTCTCAGCAGGTTTAAGTCCAGGACTCCTATGTCTTCCTGTGGAGTAAGGGGGGCTGAGTAGACATGGCTGTTCCCTTTGGCCCCACGCTAATGGAGTTCAGAGGAACAGCCTCAAGAGAGCCTCTGCCAGGGAAGTTGTATCTGAAGAAGTGTGCATGCACACGAAAGCTCATACCAAGAACTAACTTAGTTGGTCTTTAAGGTGCTACTGGAAGGAATTTTTTTTTTATTTTTTTTTTATTTTGACTATGGCAGACCAACACAGCTACCTATCTACATCTGCCAGGGAAGTAAGAGAAAAGCCTTTTATTGGCACACAGGAACATCCCCCCCCCCCCATAGAGGGCTAGCTAATTTAGTCTGTTTCTCTGCTCCCTTGAAAGTATTTTAATGATTGGGCACCTCCTTGAATAAGTGTAGATCTTGTCAGCTTGTTATCTATTATTGCCTGATGCTGCCACCTACTGATTGTAGCTGCCTTGTCTCCACTTCCCACAGGGAAGAAAAGGCAGTGGCGGCAGGGGGAGAACTAGTTCGTTATGGAGAACAAATGCATTAAATACTGAGATTCAGAGAAAGCTTCCAAAAACACAGTTTCAAGAGTGTGCTATGGATGTAGCAGTTGTGTTCTTCAGCTCTTCTTCAGTTACAAGGACACAATGTGCTTTGAAGACAGGCTCTCACATCCTATCAACCTCAACTCATGTTGTTGTTGTTTAGTCGTTTAGTGGTGTCCGACTCTTCGTGACCCCCTGGACCAGAGCACGCCAGGCACTCCTGTCTTCCACTGCCTCCCGGAGTTTGGCCAAACTCATGCTGGTAGCTTCGAGAACACTGTCCAACCATTTCATCCTCTGTCGTCCCCTTCTCCTTGTGCCCCCAATCTTTCCCAAAATCAGGGTCTTTTCCAGGGAGTCTTCTCTTCTCATGAGGTGGCCAAAGTATTGGAGCCTCAGCTTCAGGATCTGTCCTTCCAGTGAGCACTCAGGGCTGATTTCCTTCAGAATGGATGCGTTTGATCTTCTTGCAGTCCATGGGACTGCGAATAGCTGTGCTTTACATGGGTCAAGGTTTTTTCCCCTTCATGGATCACTGCCATGTTGTGGCGAAGGGGCTTGACAAACTCAGAGAAGCTATGAGCTATGCCGTGCAGGGCCACCCAAGATGGACAGGTCATAGCGGAGAGTTTTGACGAAACGTGATCCACCTGGAGCAGGAACCAGCAAGCCACTCCAGTATCCCTGCCAAGAAAACTCCATGGACAAAGACAACAGGCATATAAAACCTTGACTCATGTAAAGCACAGCTATTCTCCACAAGCAACCCCTGCGTGTACAGGACTGAATACAGTCCTGGCAATGGAAAAGCAGAACATACAGCATAAGATCAGTCCAAAATGTCAGCATTCAAGTCTCTGGGAAGCTTACAAGCATGGAATATTTGTGACAGCTCTTCATGCCTGCAGCTCCAGGTGTTCAGAGGCAGGGCCAGTTCTTGGGAAAGGTGCACACCGTGGGCACCCTTCCTGAATGAATCCACCTTCTCTAGCTCCAACCCATTCATCTTCCCAGTTTGCCCACTCTGCAGGTTTCGGGTTCAGTTCCAGGAGACACAACTGAATAATGCCTTGCTTCCGTTTGAGACGGGATGAAGAATGACCGAGGCATGCTTGAAAGCATATTCTCTAACCCAGCGTCTGTGTCAATGAGCGCTGGGTCCAGGGTCAAATCTTGATTGATGACATGCCTGCATATATCAATTCCCTGCCAACCATGCGCAGCTGCCACATGCAGACTGAATGCTGCACACGCTGGCAAATGGTCAAAACGCAAATGTCGGCACTGGCAGCGCCGCAGGATGCAACCTGCTGGCTTTGAGCAGGGCCTCATCCTGGGAGATGGCCCTCAATGGTCTCCTTTGCTGATTCAGGCTCTCATCTAAGAGAGGCAGAGAAACCCATGCAGCCAGCCCACAAGCCCCTTCTTATACTGTGCAATTGAAGAAGCCACCCTTTACTTTTAAAAGCAGAAGGTGAGCAAAGGAGGACGATCTTGAAAACTCCTGGTTCGGGGGGAGGTGGGAAGAAAAAAAGGGATTCGTGATCCAACATGTGAAGATTAACTTTGCTTCAAAGTTTTGATTACAGTGGTACCTCGGGTTACATACGCTTCAGGTTACAGATGCTTCAGGTTACACACGCCGCTAAGCCAGAAATAGTGCTTCAGGTTAAGAACTTTGCTTCAGGATAAGAACAGAAAGCATGCTCTGGCGGCGCGGCGGCAGCAGGAGGCCCCATTAGCTAAAGTGGTGCTTCAGGTTAAGAACAGTTTCAGGTTAAGAACGGACCTCCGGAACGAATTAAGTACTTAACCCGAGGTACCACTGTATTATCATTTGTGTATGAGCCACATTCCAAATCAAGGATTCAGCCTTACTCCAACAGCCATGATCACTTCTGTGTGGAAGATGGCATTTGACACCATACTTTGCAGCGCACTGTGTACGTCAAACAAGCCGTCATGCACATCCCTTGGTTTTTATGTGTCTTCTCTGCTGCCGGGCTTGTGGTGCTAGAGGAAGACAAGGCAGCCTCAGCCAGTCCCTTTGCCCAGATCCCACTTGACAAGGATTTAGAACCAAGATCATCTGCCCAGGAAGTTAGACAGCCTAGAAGTGTCCCAGTTTGGGAAGTCGTGCTCTACAAAGGTCTGCCTTTCCTCGCCTAGAGTCTCCTTGCAATTCCAAAAGGCACCTGTGTTTGATGCTACTGGCATTTGTCACCACCCCAGTGCTGAAGTGTGGTTCCCACAGAACACAAGGGCAGGAGAAAGGTACCTGAACCCTGCCTCCCTCTCCCTTCCCAGCATGACTTTGGAGGAGCTGATATGAACCCGTTCAGCAAATCACGTCTGTAATCGCCAAAACTGTCACTTTTTAAAACAACGTTAGCAACAACAGCAGCAGACCCAGGGGACTTAAAGCGGACTACTACTACTAATAATAATTTTCTTCAGTGAATAAAAAGTCTTTTAGTTTAATAGTGCTCTGTATAATAATAATAATATTCACAAGAAAAAGGAGATATAAATTATGCCACTATTCTGCGCAGATGTTGTTAAACTGGGCCTGTTACCAGATATGAAGAGATAAAAGTGTCCATGAAAATAGGTTGAAGTGAAATAGGGTTTCACACATTCTCCTTGAAATGAAACAGGAATTTCTGGTGGGTGCTATTCTGCTGCCATCCCTAACGCTATCTTTTTTAAAAAACAAAAAACACAGGAAGTCCTTCAGAAAACCAAAACCCTGATAATGTTTTGTCTGACACAGAAAGAAGCTAAATGCGTATGTATTCCTAAAACCCTTCACAGCTCCAGTACAACACTCAGGAAGGAAGGACACGGCTGACATTTACACGATTTGGGTCATGTGAGGGGTGGGGAAAGGACACATTGAAACCAGAGGAAACTCCGTATCTCACTCCTTCCGCTCCAGTCTTTACTGTCAAAAGGGTCAGCAGGTGCAGGGAAATATTCACCACAAGGTGCTCACAGCAGCAACGCACAGGGTACGCAAGAGCCTTGACGCCAGATCAAGGGATCTGGAAGACGTTGAGTTTGCTGGTGTTTTTGAGAGTCTGTCGCCGGTTGCAGAACCAGACCCGGACCACCTCCCGGTCGTAGTTGAGCTCCTTGGCGATCTCCGTGATCTCCTGGCCCGTGGGCAGGGCGTTCTTCTCAAAGTAGGCGTTGAGGGCCTCGATGGCCTGCGGCGTGAAAGACGTGCGGCGCTTGCGCTTCTTGGACGGCTCGCCGCCCACAAACTCCATCAGGTTCTGCTGGCCTTCCTGGTTCCGCAGCTCTGCCTCGCTCAGCCACTTCTCCAGCACGGGCTTCAGCTTCTGGGCGCTCTTGGGAGTGATGTCCAACTTTTCGAACCTGGAAAGCCAGCAAAGGACCATTGAGGAGCACTGAGAGTTCCTACGGAAACCTGAACTAAAGGCTAACAAGATGCTAAAGGTCCCATCATGAGTCCCTCTGGTGTCTCAGTAGTAGGGCTGGGAATGTCCCCTGTCTGAAACCTTGCAGAGCTGCTGCCAGTCAGTGTAAAGGTAAAGGGACCCCTGACCATTAGGTCCAGTCGTGACCAACTCTGGGGTTGCGGTGCTCATCTCGCTTTATTGGCTAAGGGAGCCAGCATACAGCTTCCAGGTCATGTGGCCAGCATGACTAAGCCGCTTCTGGCGAACCAGAGCAGCACACGGAAACACCGTTTACCTTCCCTCTGGAGCGATACCTATTTATCTACTTGCACTTTGACGTGCTTTTCGAACTGCTAGGTAGGCAGGAGCAGGGACCGGTCAACGGGAGCTCACCCCGTGGCGGGGATTCGAACCACCGACCTTCTGATCGGCAAGTCCTAGGCTCTGTGGTTTAACCCACAGTGCCACCCGCGTCCCTGCCAGTCCGTGTAGACAGTACTGAGTTTGGTGGGCCAAATGGTCTGACTCAGTAGAAGGCAGCTTCCTATGCAACTGGCTAGGCTCTTCCCCTCCATTATGGGGCATCAACCCTTTAGCCCAGAGCAGAACTCAAAATGGGAATATTTTGTTAAAGTGGGGGGGGATGTTATGGCCATCTGATGGTCTGACAAGTTTGCCAGTACCATTTGGGGACTTCCCATCAAGATGGTGCCAAGTTGGGTGTGCTCAGCTGAGTTCCACAGACTATTTTTTAGTGGTTTGACTGGGATTGCTTGTTGGTTTCTTGGTTTCTCTTTTATTAGGGGTTAGGCTCTTTTATGTGCCCCCTCAACCCCCAGGGGCCGGCATCATAAATCAGTTTTAAGGGAGCCTTGCAGCAACCCCCACCCCCGGCATCCTTGACTCATTTTAAAGACTTTAAAACATTTCTTAACCTATTAAATCTTTATAAATTTTAACCTTTCAACTCCCCAAATCCTTTAAAATATTCTTAAATACAGTGGTGCCCCGCAAGACGAATGCCTCGCAAGACAAAAAAACTCGCTAGACGAAAAGGTTTTTGGTTTTTTGAGCTGCTTCGCAAGACGAATTTCCCTATGGGCTTGCTTCGTAAGACGGAAACGTCTTGCAAGTTTGTTTCCTTTTTCTTAACACCGCTAATACAGTTGCGACTTGACTTCAAGGAGCAACTCATAGAACGCGGTGTGGTAGCCTTTTTTTGAGGTTTTTTAAGACTTTGGTGATTTTTGAAGCTTTTCCAAAACTTTCCCGACACCGTGCTTCACAAGACGAAAAAAATCGCAAGACGACAAAACTCGCGGAACGAATTAATTTCGTCTTGCGAGGCACCACTGTACTTTTCATGTTTAGTTTTACAATCAATTTAACTTTTCAAAGTTAGACTTCCTTCCCCCTCTTTCCGCGGTTCCTTAATTTTTAAAATATCTTCTGCATATCCAAATTAATTTAATTTGCTCATCTACTTTAAATATATACTCTTATGAAACGGCAGGTTACTACAATAATCCTGCTAACGTTTTTATCTGTTTGCAATTTATCTGTAAATATTCAGTAAACCAGTATAAATAAAGAATAAATGAAAACTCTTTCTCTCTATATATTTTTTCTTAAATACCTTCAAATACAGTGGCACCTTGGTTCTCAAATGCCTTGGTACTTAAACAACTTGGAACCCAAACACTGCAAATCCGGAAGTAAGTGTGTGAAATTTTTCCGGAAGCTGAGAGTGCTCCGTTTTGAGTGCCACACTTCCATTTTGAGTGTTACACTGAGGTCTGTCTGTTTTTGCTATTTATTTTGCATTTTTGTTTTTTGCGGCTTTTTGTTTTTGTTTTTGTGACTGTGTGGAACCTACAGTAGTTCAGCTACTGACTGATTGACTGATTGTGTGACTGTAGTACATTGTTTATTGCTTTCATTTTATGGATCAATGGTCTCGTTAGATAGTAACATTCATGTTAAATTGCTGTTTTAGGGGTTGTTTTTAAAAGTCTGGAACGGATTAATCCATTTTGCATTAGTTTCTATGGGAAAGCGCGCCTTGGTTTTGGAACGCTTTGGTTTTGGAAAGGACTTCCGGAACGGATTAACGGATTAAGTTTGAGAACCAAGGTACTACTGTACTTTTAAGGCTGGGGGAAGCCAATGAGGCTGGAGACAGAGGATGATTCAGTGTTCGTGGAGTGAATGGAAGACACATAGCCATCCGATGACTGGCCATTATTTGATGGGTTGCAAGCAGATTACCTTGAGATCCCACTGTTATATTTTAAGGGTGGATTCAAAGGGGCTGGGAAATAGGCAGGCACAGCATTTATTTCAAATGCCCAATACTGGATCCCATGACTGTGCGGCAACCATACAGACTCAGTGGAGATGTCATGGATGAAGGAGCCCTGGGGAACAGCAACATCCATCTCACCTGCATATGGCCGACTGGCTGTACGCGGGTCCTTCGGTAGCAGTCAACGCCTGCCCCACCTGCGTCTGCGTGAGACCCAGAGACAGGCGCCGGATCTTGAAGTTCTTGGCAAACTCTCTAATCTCCTCCAGGTTGATCCCGTCTTCGTCGCTTCCGCTGTTTGGAGGCTGAGGCTCTAAGAAGTAAAAAAATAAAAAATGGACCAGTAAGGAGGTGCAATTTATGCCCATGTCATGGTACATGGGGAAATCCTAACCCTATGCAGTCGCAGCTCCTGCAGCCAAGCACACAGCAAATGCTGTCCACTGCAGTTGGTGGAAGAGTGGAACACACACTTGGACACCTTACACCACAAAGCAGGAACCCAGGAGAAGAGCCTAAGAAGGGTGCTGCTGCTGCTGCTGCTGTTGTGTTGCAGCACCTAAAGGCTCATGCTTACAAGAGGCCTCTTCAGGCTCAGCAGCCTCTTCTTCAGGCTAAGAGAGTTGTGCAGGTGTCTTAATTTTTATTACATTCCTATCCCACCTTTCTTGCATCATGGAACCCAAGGCAACATCCCTGTGGTCCCCAGGTGGACACTGGCCAGATGCAGACTGGCCTAGCTTCAGCCCCGTGGGTTGCAATGCCTTCTCGCCACACAAATCGGGCACTTCCTGATTTCCAGAGGAAACTGCGGCTTGCGCACCCACCGCAGCCGGCCGTAAGGCTGGACCGTGAACCCCTTCCCATTACCAGCCACCCCTCCACCTGCCTCCAAAGCCAAAGGGGTCGCAGAGATGCTTACTGGAAACCAGCTGGCTGACAGTCGGAGTCTCTGAGCAGGTGATGGGGACAGGAGCAGAAGCTAGCTTGGATGCAGGGGGTGGGCTTGCAATGACTATGGTTGGCTGTGGCAGAGTTGGGGCGGGTTGAATTGGCTGGACCTGGCAAGGCAGCAAAAGAGAGTGACGTTAAGAAAGTGGTGTTGTTGCTTTTTATCAGAGACTGGGGTTTTTCATGAGCTGTGGGGCATGGCTTGATGAACAAACCTACCGTATTTTTTGCTCTATAAGACTCACTTTTTCCCTTCTAAAAAGTAAGGGGAAATGTGTGTGCATCTTATGGAGCGATTGCAGGCTGCGCAGCTATCACAGAAGCCAGAACAGCAAGAGGGATTGCTGCTTTCACTGCACAGCGAGCCCTCTTGCTGTTCTGGCTTCTGAGATTCAGAATATTTTTTTTCTTGTTTTCCTCCTCCAAAAACTAGGTGCGTCTTGTGGTCTGGTGCGTCTTATAGAGCAAAAAATATGGTAGTTAGCAAGGACCGTGTGCAGTCCTGGTGACTCAAGGAAGATCAAAAACACAATCGGAATCATGCAAACTAATATGCCTATCATTTGCTAATTTTGCCCAATGCATACTGCTTGAGCAAAAGCTATATTCCTCCACCTGGAAGCCCTGTCCCCTCGGATACAAATTAGAATGAAAGCGGATGTGATATAAACATATGTCACAGCAAGTCTCTGACCTGCAGGATGAACCCTGCATCTTCTCACTACTGAAACGGCAGTCAGGCAAATCAAAACATCAACTCAGCCAATAGTTTTGTCCCTTCCCTCAGGCTTCCAGAGGGGTAACCATCTTTCTTTTACTGTTCTGTCCTAGTGGTGTGGTTTTTTATTATTATTAAAAAAGAAACATTATTTAAAAACTGAAAATCTGTTCAAGGGACCTTGGGGTGGCGGTGGATATGTGCTTTTTAGTGACATCACAGGCAGCAGCCAATCAGTGCCATGCACATCTGCCTAGCAGAGTCTGTTTTTCCAGAGCTTGGTCTTGCGAAGAAAAGGTGCACTCAGTTCGAATGCAGTGAGGGTGTTGCTAAAGTGACCCACTGGTTCTAAAAAAACCGACGTCTGTCTTGACCCTGACTCAGGATGAGGTTATGTGAACCTGCCTCATGCTCACACGTTGCGTCAATGAATAACTGCAACACCCAGTGATGGCTAACACCATTGACTGGCCTGTACATATGAGTCATCACAGATTGACACAAACATTTATTCGTAGTGCCCTGATATTTGTAGTGCCTCAGATGACACTTTACAATGGAATCGTTTCATACATTTCAACCGCCAAGCCAACAAGAGTACAGTGGTGCCCCGCAAGACGAATGCCTCGCAAGACGGAAAACTCGGTAGACGAAAGGGTTTTCCGTTTTGGAGGTGCTTCGCAAAACGAATCTCCTATGGGCTTGCTTCGCAAGAGGAAAATGTCTTGCGAGTTCCTGCGGGGTTTTTTTCCTCCCCCCTTTTTCTAAGCCGCTAAGCCGCTTATCAGCTGATCCGATCAGCAGATAAGCCGCTAAAAGCCGCTAATAGCGCTAATCCGTTAATGGGCTTGCTTCGCAAGACAAAAAAACCGCTAGACGAAGAGAATCACAGAACGGATTCTTTTCGTCTTGCGAGGCACCACTGTACAGGTCACCAGAATCTCAAGCATCATTATTTAATTACCCACACCATAACACACTTCACTCAAGAGGGTCCTCCAGCCTCCTGAAAGGCTTTTTAACTCCTGTAAGTGGTTTTTAGGATCCAGTCCGATGTGTTCATTTCCTCCCCCCTTTATATGGGTGCCCCATGCATGCCCGCTTGCTATCCTTCTGCTGCAGAGTCCGCCAGTGGTTTCCCCTAAGAATCAGCTGTCCTTGCTAGCTGAAGCTCACCTCACTCTTTGCTGGAGTTTCTGGCGTGCTAGGTTTTCTAACAGCTGCCGCTGTCGCTGTCTGGATGGTGCTGCTAGCCAAGGTGGCAATGACCTGGCCTTGGGCATTCAAAAGCAGCTGCGGCGTCACTGCCTGCAGCTGTAGGTTCTGTGCCGGCAATGTAGCAGGGGCGGTGTTGGCTGTGGCAATTCCAGCTGGGTTCACCACCCACGGAAGAGTCCCAATGACCTGGAAGAGAGGAGAAGGAAAGATGCATCAGGGATGCAGTGCAAAGGTTCTCAAATCTCTCCCTCTCGCCTTTGCAGGGTTGGAGGACGGCAGGACAAAAGTGACAGTGCTATGAGAAACACACACAAAAAAGGGGGGGGAGTTTGCAGAATAGGGAGACTTTCAACCTCTCAAGGGCTGAGTCAAACTTGTGCACATTTACACATCATATTTCCCCCCTTATTGTGATGCTTTAAATGTGTGTTCAGAGCCGAAAATAGTTCAGCGTGGTTTAAAACAGAGAACAAAAATGTAAAGGTAAATGACTCCTGACAGTTAAGTCCAGTCGTGGACGACTCTGGCGTTGTGGTGCTAAACTCACTTTACTGGCTGAGGGAGCTGACGTTTGTCTGCAGACAGTTTTTCTGGGTCATGTGGCGAGCATGACTTAGCCACTTCTGGCGAAACCAGAGCAGCGCACGGAAACAACATTTAACTTCCCGCCAGAGAGGTACCTATTTATATACTTGCACTTAACACCCATTCCTGTGCCGCTTAGTAATGCAAGAGGTGCAGGTCTACTGTGGCTTTGATTGGGTTCTGGAGTCAAATGGCACTTACTTGTCCCTGAGCATTGGTCAGGATTTGTCCAGTTATCCCTTGCACACTAGGAATGGTGTTTGCAATTACTGGTGTAGCAGCCAGGGAGCTGAGGAGCTGAGTCTGGGCTCCCAGAGAAGCCGCACTGATCTGCAGGAGAAAACAGAAGCCAAGGATTGAATTACTCTGCATTCTCATTAACAGTGAGACTTATCTCTCTGCCTCAGCTGCCTCCCCTCCTTTTTCAGTATTGTGCATGTGATGTCCCAGTCTAAGCAATCCATTATTATGAAGCCCTTATCAAGAATACTGCGCATTCATGAAGAGGTCTGTTTGTATTGCAATCAGCCCCTGGCTTGCTGGCTGACCAGAGTAGCTGCCCTATCCATTATTACCACACTGAAAGCACAAAGCGACTTTAAAGTGTTGCTACCTGGAAGTTGCTACACCACTATTTCCAATGTGCTTTGTTCAAGGGCAAAGATGTTTTCTGGGTGCTGAAGTCACCCACTCTGAATTAAGACCAAAGAAGGGTTGTGATGGGCAGTTTATGTCAGAGATGCTGACAGACAGCTGGCTGGCCACTGTGAGACCAGGATCTGGTCTAGGTGGGTCAGTCTTTCTTATCGACATGGATTCTTGGGCTGATTCCAAGGATAGCTTTGCGCTAGTGCAGGGGTCGGCAAGGTTTATTTTGCCTGGGCCGGATCAGTCCCATGGAGATCCCTCTGTGGGTCGGGTCGCGCGTGTGTGCGCACCCACGATTTTCAGCATCTGCACGTGCGCAGATGCGATTTCCGGCATCTGCGTCGACGCGATTTCCGGTGCTGCGGAAGCAAGTCCCTGCCCTGGTTTAGCACAGTGCGTGAGTGGGCGGCTCGGTTCGGTGGCGGCTCGTGGGCCGGTCAAAGGACCTTCGCGGACCACTTCTGGCCCATGGGCTGTAGGTTGCTGACCCCTGCACTAGTGGAAAGTGCCTGTCCCAGCACAGTAGTGCAACCAGTTTTCACCAACTCCCACCCTCCTCCACTGAAGCCCTGTGTGCTACATCTCACACTGTTTCAGTGGCTCCCCCAAGACCCAGAAGCAACTGTGGATGCTGCAGCAACTGCTAACACAAAGTCTTTATTGATTGATTGATTGATTGATTGATTGATTGATTGTATACCACCCTATTGAGGAGATTTCACCCCTCCCATACCCAAGAATCTCATGACCATCTCCTGATGGTCTCTGCTGACTCCACAGAGAAGAGGAGGCGTGTCCTGCCTATTTACTTATTCTGCCCAGCAACATATCAATCATTGTGTGTGAGAGAGAGTCAGTCAGTCAGTGTATCGGAGAGAGTGAGAGTGTTAGAGATCCTAGAGATAAGATTGCTGCTAAGAGCAGCTGCAGACTCTCAGTGTAGCATTGCTTTATGCTCAGAATATTCAGCTCTGTATATAGTTTTGTATCATAGTTGTAGTTACAGAATAAAAGGAAGATATTCTACAGAGCTGCTCTCCGAGTGGTTTATACTCTGCAAGACTCTGCAAAACTCTGCTGCGCAACGACTGTATTATTGAGACAGTGAATCCGGTGCTCTCAGCTCTAAGCTGTGAGTCCACAGCACTGTGACCTGTTCCTGCGAGAAGGAGGTCTCTGGCGGTGCTACCCAGCTCGCCTAGCCCAGTCGGGGTTGAGGTACATGAGTCCAGTCGGCGCACTGGCTCTAGGGCGATGCTGACACCTATACCCGTAGGTCTCAGGGTGGTTCACAACATAGAATCACAATATAAAAAACCATTGGATACAACCCCATGGTATTTGTTCAGTATTTAAAGGAACCCCCCCAAAAGTTGCTGCTCATGTTTACAATGGAAGCATATAATGAAAGAACGTCCTCTCTGTAAACACCAGAAGACAGGTAGCCTTAGCGCTTAACTACATTTGACCTCTCCCCACTCCTTGCAGACCTCAGAGGAGATCGGAAGGATCTGTGGGACCATTGACAACTTGTCCCTCCTGCCCCCATCCCCAATCTTCTGAGCTAGTTCTTCAGCAATGATTCCAGCTCCTTACTATTCCAGGGTTAAAGGCAAATCCTGCTGGCTGAACTGTGATCTGGGTTGGCGTTTCCAAGGGCTTGGCGACAGGTGGTGTGGATGCTGCGGCCGGCTGCGGCAAAATGGCTGGCTGAGCCTGAGGCTGGAACACAGTCTGTGTTTGGGCTGGTGGCCGCGGCTGGACTGTTTGCTGCGCCTGGAGAGGCTGGGCTGGCTGCAAAGGGGCTTGTATTGCCGTGTTCAGCACTGCGGCAGCTGTGGGAGCAAGACAAGAACACTCAATATTGCCGCTATGCTTTGCCATTCTTTCTCCTGCCCTGTAAATCAAAACGGTCACATGGCTGGTTGCTTCAATCTGTGAAGTTACACCTCTACATCTAAGGCCGCGATCCTATACACACTTACGTGGAAGTAAGTCCCACTGAACACAGTGGGGCTTACTTTTGAGTACGCACGTATAGGATTGTGCTGTAAAGCAGGAAAGTGGTAAAGCTAAAGGAAAGAGCAGGTGTTTTATATCCAGACTGTTGCTGCTGCAGCTGCACAGGATTGAGATAAAAGATGAGATAGCATCTTTTATCATATCCAAATTAAGAATATGAAAGTTTGTGTGTTACACAGAAATCTGTATCACTGCATCTTCCTTGCTCTCCCCTACTGCAAGATAAAGCCAGGGCTTTCTGGAAGCCTCACAGTTGCTGTAGCAGCTGTCACAACTGATAGCCTCTACATCCACCAGGAGGCTTCAGATCACAGGCTCCTGTGTGAACAGGCCACCGGTGAAAAGATGTGCCTGCAGAAGTAATACTGCCGTGGCCATATTTTCTTCATTAAGCGTCCCTGCCTTCGTACCCTCTTCTCATTAATTGTTATTCTCATACATACAACTTGGGACCAGGGTATCTAAGAGACCACCTTGGCCATTTATCTGTGCAGGTAGTTGCACTCATCAGATGGGGCACTGCTGACAGCACCATGTGCCCGGAGGTACACCTAGGCTGTACTAGAAACCAGGCTTTTAGTGTTGCAGCTTCAGCTCCCTGGAATCAATTACCAGCCAAGATGAGACAGGGACCCAGCATCATGATGTTTAGGTGCTCAGTGAAGAGGTTTTAGTTTAAGAAGGTTTTCAGAATAAATTGCGTTATTGATCTTATAATTGTCTAAAACAGTTGTATTGTTTTTAGTACCCGTGTTTGTGTGTTTTATCCAGTTTTTACCTTGTACGCCATTCTGATGGCTTTTTAAAAATAATAATTTTTATTAGTTTTCAATTACAAGAAACCAAAATAAGCCTCATTTTATCCGTATCAAATCACAATACCAAATCAAATCTCAATTAATCAACTTTCCAAATGTATAATTTTGGTGGCCCCCCCGTGTGCTAGAATTACAGGTTTGATCATTTCTTTTCATTCTGCCCATTTTGATGGCATTAAGCTGTGAAGCAGACTGTAAATTGGTTAAATAAATAGATAAAACCACTGACTGGAACAACAGCCTCTCTTAAATGAAATGGGGGGGGGGGTTGGGAGACAAGAATGGAAACAGCTGCTCTGAAACTGACTAGACACACTGCACTGTAATCTACTGAACATGCTCAGGGACTGCTACTGAATTTGCTGCGTACCTGGCCGGGGGCCGCTTTGATGGAGGCCCTCAGCTCCCAGGGGATCCCTCATTCATTTCAGAAGAGGTAACAGATATGAAAATGTTATCTAGTTTGCTCACTAAAACTAGCAGATGAACTCATCAACGGGATGCTCCAGAGTGTGGATCAGAGCAATGGTCACTAATATACAGTAAAAAAGCACTAGCCCATAGACTACAACTCCCATCAGCCCCTACCAGTATAGCTAATGGGAAAGGATGATGGGAGCTGTAGTCAAACGACATCTGGAAGGGCATGACTTTGGTTGCAACCCTGCTGCAAAACACGCTTCACACCCTTCCTTCTAAGATAATGGAAATGGAAATATTGCCAATGGCTCTTTTTAAACTACCCCCCCCTTCCACACTGTGTTCTTTTAAACTAACCCCCTGCTCCTCCACCTTCTGTTTACTCCTAAAGCAATACTGCGTTCCCTAAAGAACGCAAAGTACTTCTGGGCCTCCGCAGAGCAAGGGGGCTTCTGGTCCTGCACAAGAACTGAATGGTCACTGTCACAAGGAGAGACCCTCTAAGAAGCTGTTGTTACCTTGCAAATTGGCTATAGGTGATTTGAAAATTCCCCCAGTAGTAGAGGCAGCCGTCAGTCCTGGGAGGGCAGCAACCGTTGCTGCAGGAAATGTCCATACAGCCAGCCCCTGCTGACTTGCCACTTGACCTGCAATACTGATGGGGATAAGAAGAGGTTGAGTAACTGCCCCTGCTGGAACCATAACGCCTGTCACAACTGTTGCTAAGTTTTCCTGAGTCAAGACCTGCAAAAGTAAACAAGATTTAAAAAAGAAAAGGGAAAAAAGAAATCAACGCCACTGCAGACAGCATCAGCGCAGCAGCAGCAGCCACGTTAGCAAGCCCACAAGAGGCCCAGCCCAGCCAGGAGACGCCTGCCTGAGTTGTGCTGTGTGCGGCTTTCTGCCCCGTGCCAGCAGCTGGGCAGACCCAGCTCTGTGGCACTCAGGTGGGGGCGGGTTGCAAAGTCAACGTTAGAGCGAGATGGGGACATTTTCACAGCCCTGACAAATTGCTCTAGGCTGCATCTTTTATCAGCTCCCCTGCCCTCCCCCCACCCACCCAAAGCACAATGCCTTGTAGCAATCACAGTAAAGTGCAGCCATTTTAAGGATGTGTTGGCGCCAATTATTTCTCCCGGGATATGTCCTGGGGAAAGTTGGCGCGGTTGTACCACATCCTCGGCGGAGTCACTGAATGCTGCTCCTCCTGTAGGTGTGACAGTTCTTTCTTAAGAGAACACTCCCTGCAACGTTCCACAAGGAAATATTCACTGCAAGCAATATTGGATTTGCTCCCCATGAAGCTCTGTAGCAGATCTTGGGATCTACTATCCACAGATCTACTTAGCTGCAGACTGAGGCACTGTTAGCGAGTGGTTCCCTAGACCGGCTGGCTGGAAAACTGCCTGCTCTTGATAAAGGTATACCTTGGGGGTACTTCTGGAGCCATGGCTGTTGCTTGAGGCTCAGGTGGCCTCAGTGGGGTGGAGCGCCATCTATCAACTTCGGCCGATGGCCCATCTGTGCTCTTATTTGGACTGGCGTAGCCTAACTACTGTCGTCTATGCTCTGGTAACCTCTAGGTTAGATTACTGCAGTATGTTTTATGCGGGTCTGCCTTTGAAGAAAGTTCGGGAACTTCAGCGGGTGCAGAATTCAGCGGCCAGGTTGCTTACAGGGGCAAAACAGTTTAAGCATATACCGTATTTTTCGCACCATAGGGCGAACCCAGTTTTTAGGGGGGGAAATCAAGGGGAAAAATATTTCCCCCCCCAGCCCCAAAGAGCAGTGTACAGGCTGCACACAACCTCTCCCTGCCAGAGGGGTTGCGCGCAGCTATGGAAGAAGGCAAGGCAGCGAGCGGGATGGATCCTGCTCGCTGTTTTGGCTTCCCCTTTAGCCCCGTGCAGCCTCTACCTCCTGGGAGAGGCTGCGTGGGGCTAAAGAATCCATAGCCCCGTGCAGCTTCTCCTTGCCGGAGGGGTTGCGCGCAGCTATGGAAGAAGGCAAGGCAGCGAGCGGGATGGATCCCGCTCGCTGTTTTGGCTTCCCCTTTAGCCCCATGCAGCCTCTCCTTGCCGGGAGACGCTACGCAGGGCTAAAGAAGCCATAGCCCCGTGCAGCCTCTCCCTGCCGGAGGCACAAGCCTGCATTCGCTCCATAGGACGCACACACATTTCCCCTCAATTTTTGGAGGGGAAAAACTGCGTCCAATAGAGTGAAAAATACGGTAATGCCTGACTGCACTGGCTGCCGGTTAGTTTGCAGGCCCAATTCAGTATGCTGGTTTTGACCTATAAAGCCTTGAGGGGTTCAGGATCACGACACCTCAAGGAACATCTCTCTGCGTACAAGCCGCCCCAGGCCCAGCGATCATAATCTGAAGCCCTTCTTTGTGTGCATCCACCGCAAGAGGTCCGGAGGGCAGACATACAAGAACGGGCCTTTTCTGTGGTGGCTCCCTGCTTGTGGAATGCTCTCTCCAGGGAGGATTGCCTAGCAACTCCCAGGCCTTTGGCGAATTAAACAATCTACGGCCTTTTGTGGGGTTTACTGTTTGTTACTGTGGTGTGTATTTTTGTGATTTTATATTGTAAACTGCCCTGTGATCCTCGGATGAATGGCAATTTAAAAATTTAATAAAGATAAATAATTAAATCTAATCGCTTTAAGTATTCCGGCTTGCTGCTTTAAAGTAAAAGTAAAGGGACCCCTGACCATTAGGTCCAGTTGTGACCGACTCTGGGGTTGCGGCGCTCATCTCGCTTTACTGGCCGAGGGAGCCGGTGTACAGCTTCCAGGTCATGTGGCCAGCATGACTAAGCTGCTTCTGGCAAACCAGAGCAGCGCATGGAAATGCTGTTTACCTTCCTGCCGGAGTGGTACCTATTTATTTACTTGTACTTTGACGTGCTTTCAAACTGCTAGGCTGGCAGGAGCAGGGACCGAGCAACGGGAGCTCACCCCGTCGCGGGGATTCGAACCACCAACGTTCTGATCAGCAAGCCCTAGGCTCTGTGGTTTAACCCACAGCGCCACCCGCTGCAAACAGCACTGCAGAGGGTTCAGAAGAGAAGAAGAGCAAGGAAGGAGAGCTCCTCTGTACTCATCTTAGAAAAGATCTGGGTGGTGTGAGCACACCTGATTACAAAGCCTCCTGCCTAGAAAAGCATCTCAGTCTCAGGTACCTCTGCCTCAGTCTTTTGCCTCTCTGTGGACATTGCAGCATCCACAAAATGCGCAGCGGCTGGGAACACTTGCTGTAAGTGGCTAATGCCCAGAGCAGGGAAGAAGATGATTGAGCATTGAATCTCTCCTGCTGACATCAGCACTAAAGGCCTTTCCACACAATCAAATGAAGCACGCTTCAATTGCATTTTATGAAGTAGGTGATAGCTCCCCAAGTCCCAATGCAAATAAGTATGATATCTCATTCCAATATAGTAGATGGAAGGACTGCATTGCCTTGTCTTGCTGCATGTGTGTGCGATGGAGGACAAAAACACAGGAAAAGATTAAAAAACGCAGAAGAGCAGTTTTATCCTTTTATAAATGGCCCAAGGTATTTTGAATTTTTAAATCCTTTTTCAAGGATATTTTTCTTTTCCTTCAAGAGGCCGTAATAAGTGGGAAAAAGGAAAGAATGTTTAAAACTTTAAATGCGTATGACTATTGAGAATAAAACTAGTATTATAGTATTTTATTTTTAAAAAACAAATAAATTCTGGTTTGCTACAAACTCTTGTTTGCAAACTGTGAGGTGCATAAGAACCCAAGACCCATAGGGACCTGTTTGAAATATAACAACAACAACAAAATAGATAATTTAAAACCAACAATTTAAATTTCAAAAAATGGCCCAGGGAAAAGTGGCTTGTAGGCTTGAGGGCATGTTTTGCATTGAATAATGAAGGAGCGGACAACTACCAGGAGGAATTAGATTTTTCTAAAATAAATAGACATTTACAAAATGATGTGAGCCAGAGCAGTGGTTCTGGTGCTGGAGGGAATTGCGTCACTAATAATAGCACAGAGCGCCTAACAGCTGACTCTTGCACAACCCCATTCCCCCACCCCACCCCCTGGTAATACTGCAGATTAAATACTGGGAAAATGTGATATGCCCACAACAAAAAATGCAACCTTGCAGGGGGACTGTGTGCATCAAATTCGGTAACAAATGCTCATTGATTCAGCAAAAAAAGCTGATTGTGTGGAAAGGCCCTCAGCATATGCCTTTAGTTTTCTCCGGCTTGGAGATGGTTAGCCCCTTTGATTGTGGTGGGGGGCTGGGGGCGAGAACAATTTATTCACAAAAATTGTTGCTCCATATAAGCTTGCAGTGAACAAAATGCCTATGTGCTTTGGAACCCAGGTTTTCCAAGACAAGGAGGAGATCCCCCTTAACAGCGATAAGTTCTTTACTGTGTAAGACCCTGAACAGACCCATGGCCCAGAGCTGCATTGCATATGCCCCACAGAGCTTCGCACAAGCTAAGAAACAGATCCCTGCCAGTAAACACTGGAAGAGTGCATTTGATTTCTACAAAGTCTGGCCAGATGGAACACTTTGAAAACAGGAACCCATTTGAGGGCATCAAAGCCCCATAGAACAGAATGCGGCATTCTTGATCCCAGAACATCTGGGGCCCAGAGTGCTCAATGCACACCAAATGCCAACTTCACAGACAGTTTTGGAAGTCTGCTCTACAATCCCTCAAGCCAAGGGATTTCTGGCAACTCTGCTTCTACGTAAGTAGGATATGTCCACACCTGGCTCTTCCAAGGGACAGGTGGAAACTCCCACACTGTTGCAGAAATTGAAATGCACCATTTCCTCTGTTCAGTGGCCAATAGGCTTCTTCCTCCCGCGTGCCCAACAAAAGAACTGTAAGGTAAGTTACCTGCGGTGCAGCTTGCAGTGTGACGGGCGTTAGAGTTTGTGTTTGCTGGCTTGTCACTTGGCTGAAGGGGACGATTCCCGGGATAGGTGCAGGGGTTATTTCAGGTAATGCCTTTACTTCACCTGGAGACAAGAGGAAACAGTTTGTTTTGTGTACCCGTTCGGGTGATACCCACAGAATGCTGGAGATGGAGGTAGCACTCGTGAGCATGGCATGAAACCGCCCTTTACAGAAGGAAGAGCCATTCAGGGAAGGAACTTGGAAATAGGATAATGGCAGGCAGAGAAAGGGGGGGGGGCTGTAGCCCACGTGCCTCCAACTCCAATTGTCCTTTAAAGTGCATGTGGCCCAAACATAAACGTGGGCATCACCAAAGTGTAAAAATGGGTGTTGTCATTTTTTTTTTTTTTTAAAGGACTCAATCTGGAAGTGGGAAAACTATAGCATGGGACCTGCAGGTCTCGTCAGTTAAAAGAGAAAAAAAACACATTAATTTTTTTTCTAAAATAGACCAATTTGGGAGGGGGAGGGCTTGAGCAGAAGCCACAAAGATCTTTTGGCACCGCAGTGGGGTATCAATGGGGCAGTCAATTTAAAAAGTAAACTATAAGTTGATTAATAATGTTTGGAGGACCGTAGATTTTCGGGGGCATTTTTCGAATCCTATTTAAAATGTTTGGTACTACTTCTTCTTCTTTAATTTGGGGGCAGCTGCTTCACACGCACAGGACAAATGATTACAGAATTTGCAAAGTGACTCGTTTTTCTTAATGATAGCTATTTGAGTCAAACCTGTGCTAACCGTATGGTGATTGTGGTACCCACCAGAAGAACCATGCTAACACTGCCAACATGCCAGGTGAGGGCCCCATTTAACTAGGAAGCCCAGTTGCAGGGAACAGTGTGTGGATAGGTCCACCCATTTAAATCAGGCCCCCAACAAAGGAACAGCAGGCACTTTAGGCCTCTTAGGTGAAGAATCTGGGTAGAATTGTTCTAGCAAGAAACTCAGGGGGAAACAAATTACCTTCCACTTTTGCCTAGATAACCTGCAGGGGTCCTACTGTTCTCCAGTCTGAACAACTCACTGCCTTGAGAAAGCACTTGGTCCTCCATGTCTTCCAGACCATCCCTATTACCCAGATGCCTTCTGCATTTGCCGACTTGTCTGTTCCTGGCTTTGGCATCTTGCCCAGCCCACACACTTTGCAACCGCTTGCTTCTATCCATCTCTGCTCCCTGCACCCTCCACTCCCACATGGTGGGCCAAGGCCTAGAGCTGGACCAACTGGCAGCAGGCAGTGTGCAAGCTCATTGGCAAGTGATTTCAGCTGGAGAAACTACTCATCCTTTGGCCTAACCTCTGGAAACTGGGAGTTAATAGCTGGGTTTCCCACTCCTCTCAAGTGCTCCTTGCTGGCAGAATGTCCCTCATGTTTTCACGTGCTCCCTGTTTCCTCACCAGCTAGGGAAGCATTGCTTATTATGATTACTTACATTTGATAGTCATTTTACATTAAAAAGTCTCCAAGTGACTTGATAGAATACAAACTGGCAGGATGAAAAAGCAGATCATTTAAAACAGAGTACAATACAAAATTCCTAAAATGCTCACCCAGCAACATAATAAGGACAAGTCCTACCCCACCTCACTAAAAGATGAAGTAGATACTAACTTAAGTACCCAAGGCCTTGACAAATTAAAAAAATGTGTTATTCTGCCTCATAAAAACTGACAATGATGGTGCCAGATGTGTTTCCCTGGGGAAAACATTCCATAGATGGGGAGCCACCACCAAGAAGATCGATTCAACAATTGATTCGCGCCAACAGTGTGACGCGGCAGCTAAAAAAGCCAATGCAATTCTGGGCTGCATCAATAGGAGTATAACATCTAGATCAAGGGAAGTAATAGTGCCACTGTATTCTGCTCTGGTCAGACCTCACCTGGAGTACTGTGTCCAGTTCTGGGCACCACAATTCAAGAAGGACACTGACAAACTGGAACGTGTTCAGAGAAGGGCAACCAAAATGGTCAAAGGCCTGGAAACGATGCCGTATGAGGAACGGTTAAGGGAGCTGGGCATGTTTAGCCTGGTGAAGAGGAGGTTAAGGGGTGATATGATAGCCATGTTCAAATATATAAAAGGATGTCATATAGAGGAGGGAGAAAGGTTGTTTTCTGCTGCTCCAGAGAAGCGGACACGGAGCAATGGATCCAAACTACAAGAAAGAAGATTCCACCTAAACATTAGGAAGAACTTCCTGACAGTAAGAGCTGTTTGACAGTGGAATTTGCTGCCAAGGAGTGTGGTGGAGTCTCCTACTTTGGAGGTCTTTAAGCAGAGGCTTGACAACCATATGTCAGGAGTGCTCTGATGGTGTTTCCTGCTTGGCAGGGGGTTGGACTCGATGGCCCTTGTGGTCTCTTCCAACTCTAGGATTCTATGATTCACTTGGGCCCTCAATTGAGGCACACAGAGAAGGGCCTCTGATGAAGATTGTAGGGTCCTTAACTTTTTAGAAAGTTGGACTTTTTCCTAATGCAGAATATACCACAAAAAGAAGACTAAGAGGCCTGTAGGTTGCCCCCTGTTGACCCATTTAACCTACAATTTATTTTATGGCACGGCTTCTTGGGCAGCAGGGCGGACGGAAAGAATGAACGAACAAAGTGCCTCTTACCACCTGACTCTCCCGATGCCTTTATTGGGTTTTGCTCTACCCCTTCCCTTCCCATTTCACTGGGCTCTGGAGGGCAGCTCACAGGAGCCTCTTCTCTGGTTGCTGATGCAGTTTTCAGAGTTTTTCCTTCGTTCTCCACAGGTATTGGAGCATCCACGCCCACCTCCAGCACCCGAATGGTCTCATGACCCGACATCACAATCACCTGAAAAGAAACAAAGGATAACCTTGTCTAAAGCTCCACGGGGCCAGCGGCAGCTCCTCTCCCCCACCATTCAGGCACCCCTTTGACAAAAGGGGTCCCTGAGAGGCACATACCTGCTCATTAACTGTCAACGAGGCTTCATGTGGGGGCACGGTGTCGGTGTCCATGATTGGATGCTGAAAGAGATGGTGGCAGCCTTTGGCGGGTCACATACTGCAAAAGGAAGACACAAAGGTTCATTGGTCCAAGCCTGGGAACCACACAGCATGCCACCTTTTAATGACTCAGGCCATTGATTCACCTGACGGGCAGCATCTCTCCAGGGTCAGAGGCCTCTCCCAGCCCTACTGGGATTGAACCTGGGACCTTGTGAATGCCAAACAGATGAGCTACAGCCCTTTGCACTGAGCTAGAGCCCTTTGCACAGCAGTTGATCTTCTTTAGCACAGGAACACGGGTGGCGCTGTGGGTTAAACCACAGAGCCTAGGACTTGCCAATCAGAAGGTCAGCAGTTCGAATCCCCGTGATGGGGTGAGCTCCCGTTGCTCAGTCCCTGCTCCTGCCAACCTAGCAGTTCGAAAGCACGTCAAAGTGCAAGTAGATAAATAGGTACCACTCCGGCCGGAAGGTAAACGGCGTTTCCGTGCGCTGCTCTGGTTTGCCAGAAGCAGCTTAGTCATGCTGGCCACATGACCCGGAAGCTGTGCGCCGGCTCCCTTGGCCAATAAAGCGAGATGAGCACCGCAACCCCAGAGTCGGTCACGACTGGACCTAATGGTTAGGGGTCCCTTTACCTTTTTATCTACTTTAGCCTATTTTCTTCAAGGCACTATAGAAGCCTTCCTTAATCCACCCAAATCTCACTTTCACCAATTCTTCCTTTGACTCTACCCGACCCCAACCCAACCCTGCTATTTCTAGTTGAGTCCCTGGAGGGCAGCTCAAGGGGTTTTTGCTCCCATGGGCATCTTTGCAGGAACTGGGAGCAAAAACCCCTTGAGCTGCCCACTAACATGTTCCCAAGCTGTGTTTATCGAACAGAGTACGGGTTTCGTCATGAAAGGGAAGGTGATCCCGTGACAACGGCTCATTACCCCATAGGGGCCAAAGCAGGCAAAACAGATCATGTGAACTGCTCTAAAGAGGAGGAGGAAGAAGAAGAATCAGGGTTGTCAGACCTTTAACATCTGGGGGTCCAGAAAGTCACAATTCTTTCTGCTATCATCCACATTTCGTCTTAAATTTCCTATTTTGGATTATTTTTCATTGCCATGCTCAATTACTAGATTTGTGTGTGTGTGTGTGGCGGTGGTAGCCTCACTTGTTGACAGGACAAAACAGTGTTCCACTCTTACACGTTTTTCATTACTTCGTTGGGTCACGTACTGTCCCCCCACTGCCTTGCAGAAAGGTAATTGCCTTTATAAGAGTCTCATGCATTTTTTATAAGGTGTGTCTCTGTGACGCACTTGGCTTTCCTGGGTGACATTCAAATCTACTTGATGCATGCAGGAAAGAGCTCCTTATTTATGCAGCCCACAAATTACAGCCACTGAACTGGCCAGAAATTGTGTGCACCTGAAAAAACCTAAAGACCCTTCTGCCATGGCCATCCCCAAGGACTCTGGTGAGGGCAACGAGTGGGAGGAGAGAGGTCGTGGCTCAGAGTCCTCCCGCTCAGAGCCAGATCTTTCCGTTCAGATTCTCCTTCTGGAAGACTCACAGGCCCTCTCCTGTACTACCCAGGACAGGATGGGGTTGTGCAGGGTTGTCAAGGCAGCAGAGAGCATTGTTGGCTGCCCACTCTCCACCTTAGAGCAGATTTATGCCACAAGGTGCCATAGGAAGGCACTGGACATAATAAAAGATCCATCGCATCCTGGTCACTGTCTCTTTGAGCTCTTGCCGTCGGGACGGAGATACAGGACGATGAAGACAAGAACGAGCCATCTTAAGAACAGCTTCTTCTCCAGAGCGATCTCGGCCCTGAATGGGAAGCCCGGACTTTGAAGGTCATCTAATCTCCCTTGCTGTATTATACTGTATTGTTTAATTAGTGTTTTTATGGAGCAGTCCGGAAGGGGGCAATGACAATAAAGATATTATCATTATCATTATCATTATTATTATTATTATTGGCTCCGGGGTAGGAGGCCGGCCAATGCAATGCCAGGGAGGCCCCCTTCAATGCCAGACGGAGGGAGGGAGACTCAGCAGTCGGGAAGAGGAAATTCAGGTGTGGCCTCTGAAGCACCGCCATGTCACTCGTTCCAAGTCTCTGATACACAAAATATGAGTATGCTCGGCTGACAAAGCCCGACAGGGCAAAACAAGGTATTATTCCGGGAATCCTTGTCACGTTTAAGTTTCTTCGTCTGAAACCGGCATACAACAACTATATTTTGCAAAGGCACATGTTAAGATCTTTCGTATCCTTCGCCTGATACCTGCATACAGCAGCTGCATACTTTGCAAACGCAGATGTGGAACATTACATTACAAAGAACATTACAAAGAAAAGTTCATCTTTTGCAAGTAGTGCTCCTTAAAGTTGTTACGTTTGACTCTTGTATTCGCTAAGACATATGTGGAACACAAAAAGCTTTTATTTGGACATTATTTTTTTAAAAAACGGAATCTTTTGTACATATGTAGAACACAAAAGCTTCTATTTGGACATTATGTTTAAAAAAAACTGATTCTTTTGTACATATGTAGAACACAAAAACTTCTATTTGGACATTACATATAGAAGAACTGATCTATTTGCATTTCCTGTTCTAAATGTTGGTCCTTAATTGCTTCTACTCAATTAGATAATGTGAAAAGAGTTATGTTTATATGATGTATAAAGAATTTATATAGTTAAACACAGCCAGTTACGTTGTGGGTATATTTGTTAGTTCAATTAACGCAACTATCGGTTTGACAGTGTTGTGTAACCTGTACAGTCACAGACTGCAACTCCTGATCCTGGAATCATGAACTGCCTTTAGCGGACTATGAAGCTTGAATTGGTTTGCCTTACCAGTGGTACCCGGGGCCACCTTGATTAATTTCTGCTCTTCTCCCGTTCCTGAGTTTATACTGTCAGAATAAAGAATAGCTTCTTAACTCCCAAGGAAACACACCTCTTGCTGTTGTTCTTGAGTGGGAGTCACAACAATTATTTTATTATTCTTTATTTAACAAAATGTACCGTATTTTTCGCCCTATAGGACGCACTTTTTCCCCTCCAAAAATGAAGGGGAAATCTGGGTGCATCCTATGGGGCGAATGCAGGCTTTTGCTGAAGCTTGGAGAGTGAGAGGGGTCGGTGCGCACCGACCCCTCTCGCTCTCCAGGCTTCGGGAACACATCCACAGCCTAGGCAGCCCTGCGGGAGGTCTCACAGGGATGTCTAGCCTGCGGATAGCAGCCTGCCGCCCAGCGCGAGGGGCGCCCTGAAGCAGAGCGCCCCCCGCGCCGGGCAGACATCCGCAGCATGGGGAGCCCTGCAGGAGTTCCCCGCATGGCTCCCCACACTGCGGATAGCAGCCTGCCGCCCGGCGGGCGGGGCGCCCTGATGCAGAGCACCCCTCGTGCCGGGCAGACATTGGCCAGCCCCACAAGCTCGGGGGACAGCAGGGAGGCGCAGTGCTGCCATCCCGCTGTTCCTCGACCTGGTTCGGTTTCCCCACCTGCTTTTGGGGGGGAAATAAAGGGGAAAAAAATTTCCTTTATTTCCCCCCCAAAAAACTAGGTGCGTCCTATGGGACGGAGCGTCCTATGGGACAAAAAATACGGTATATGCCGCTTGGTTGCAAGCAGAACTTCTGCCTGGTTTTACTTAGGGGTTCCCTTGGGCCGAGCTAGCAGTCACTAAGGTCTGAGTTTCTCCTGTCTTCCAAACCGGAATGGATTTGAGAGCCTTTTCTCCAAGTTTTCCCAAAGTCATTTGTTATCGTTCTCCACATGGCTACTCTGTTCTCTGCTCACATTGTCCACTCCTCCTCCGGCATCTCAAGGTCAGGTAGCCTTTGTCAACTATGATGTTCTCAGTATACAATTTCCTGTTATGCACATAGCTAAAATTCTTTCTTCCTAAACCTCATTCTCACACAAAGCAAATGAGGAGATAAATGAAACATTATCTGGGCTGTTACATTTCAGACCGTGGGGCACAAACTACATAATGATGCATCTTAAATGAGATGCCAGGGACAAGGTTCCTCTAATCTAGTTGTTTCCCAGGCATGCTTGCTTTTCTGTGTACAAGAACTGCAGCTGCAGGTGGAAGCGGTCTAATGCAGAAACTCATCTCCCACCTCATCTGCTAATTGCAGGAACCACAATCCAAACATGCAACTTAAGATACATCTATAAAACTTCAGTGCCCCTCAAGGTTCAGCCTTCAACCACTTGAAGCGAGCTGTTAACAATGTGCTCTCTACGTGTGTGTGTGTGTGTGTGTGTGTGTGTGTGTGTGTTTGCGTAAAGTGTATATCTAACCAAGCTGGGATGCGAAAGCAGGAAAATGTGCTTTAATTGCATTTCCTGAAAGACTTCACTGCTCTTTCCCTTTGGACTGAAGGGAGTAGTATATTGGCATATAGCAAAATACTTATCCCATAATCACTATACTTTATAATAGGGCAGGGAGCCTGCAGGCTCTGCAGAAATTGTGGACTCCAACTCCTATCAGCCCCAGCCAGCATGCCCAGTGGCCTGGGATTATGGGAGATGTAGTCTAGCAACACATATTTTTTTTTTACTAAATGTTTATTTAAAGAGGGTTTTTTTATATAAAAACAAACAAACCACAAGCTAAGTACCCATACACACCACCCTTCCCACCCTATTAAAGCAAACAATAAAGTAAGATAATGGTAGTATAGCGAGTTACAAAAGTGGCAATAGGAAAGCTCATTCTGTGTTCTCTCAAGCCCCACCTCTGCTTTACGAAACAAAGATTCAATCATAGTTAGCTCAGGACAATACAGCCTTGTTTTAATTAATTAGAGAATCGTTTGAATAACTCTTCCATTATGTATTTATGCCTGCATGTGCATGTTGTTGCAAAGCACACAGTGTAGTGTAGCTATTACAGACGAGGACCTGGGAGACAAGGGTTCAAATCTCCAATCAGCCGTGAAGCTTGCTGGGTGCCCTAGGGCCAGTCACTGCCTCTCAGCCTAACCTACCGTATATTTCGCCCTATAAGACGCACTTTCCCCCCTCCAAAAATGAAGGGGAAATGCGTGTGCATCCTATGGGGCGAATACAGGCTTTCGCTGAAGCCTGGAGAGCAAGAGGGGTCGGTGTGCACCGGCCCCTCTCGCTCTCCAGGCTTCAGGAAGCTCTGCGCAACCCTCGGGAGCCCGGCGTGAAGCTCCCGAGGGTTGCACAGAGCTGCCTGCGCTCCCGGGCGCGGCACAGCTCTGCGCAACCCCCCTGCGCGCAGCTTCGCCATCGCTCTGGGACCCGTTCTGGGGGCTGGGGTCGGGGGAAGCTCGGGCTTCCCCCGACCCAGCCCCGTGCCTGGGGGAAAAAAAATAACCCCCCCCCCAATCTAGGTGCGTCCTATGGGCCGGTGCGTCCTATAGGGTGAAAATTACGGTACCTCACAGAGTTGCTGTGGGGGATCAAACTGGGAGGGTAAACAGTCCACAAAGAGTACATGGTGTCAGAAGAGTGCCAGATTGCAATGTCCTAAAGCAGCCTTTTCCAACCTTGTGCCCTCCACATGTTTGGAACTACAGCTCTCCATCCCTGGCCACTGGCCATGCTGGCTGGGGATGAAGGGGCTTGTCTAGAATATCTGCAGAGCAGCAGGTTTCAGAAGGCTGTATTTTAAAAGAAACTCACTGAGGAGGTAGGGCCTGAGACAGTCTTCAAGGCCTTCACCACGACATAAGGATCATTTTTTGCGCTACAAGGTGGTTGGAGCAAGTTGTCCAAGTCCTGGGAGCTGTCCAAGTCCTGCAGGCCTTGTCTGACTGCCAGGTCTTCCTTGTCTCTGCTGTTTGCTGCCTCTGCCAACTCTAGCACAGACCTCTGTACAGTACTCACTAATCACTAACTGCTCCATGCCTTCAAATGGCCAAGATGGAACACTGGGAACTGTAGTTTGGTGCTGATAATTTGAGAAGCAACCCGTAGCCCTGCTCAGAACTACAGCTCCCAGGTTTCCCTTGGGAGATGGGATGGCTAAGGACTTAAACGGTCTAATGATGTATATATGCCTGGGGGAGGTGTGGGGATATAAAAAGATACACCTGTTCCCCCTTGGGGAAGCTTCTCTCTACACGGAGCTTTGGTAACAAAGGCCTTTGGAGAGCCACTTTTAGAACCTCAGATTCCTGATCACGAAAGCGATTGTGGGAGCCTGAAGATAGCCACAGTACGACAGCGCTCATGCTAAGATATTTATAATCTTGTAAAAAAAAGACTCAGATCTTCTCAGGCCCTCCCCGTGGGACAGAGTCAAGTGGAGAGCTATTTTTCGACGCTGTGCAAAGACCAATTAGCAAGAGAGGCTATTAAAATAGGCATTTCATAATGTCAAGCTCTGTGTGCATGTTCTCGCGAGTGGGCTGGATCTCATTTAGCACACATTCCGCTGGCTTGTAGTAGCATTTCTGTTTTGCTTCTTCACACATTTTCGCAATTAATGGGACAACTAATTTTGCCCAGATGGCAATGCAAAGTGCACACCGAAAGAGAAACAGCCATTTCGCAGCAGATGGTGACAAAGAAATGAAATGCGCAAAAAGGGGGGGAAAGGGAAGAGGGCGATTTGCAACACCCCGAGCCCCACAGTGAATAGAATTACCATGTTTAATTACAAATGCCGATGAGTCAGAAATATAACTGTCCCAGATACTATTCCAGAGGGAATCTTATCCTGAACGCGCCACAGGTAAGAAGCACAGAGCCTGCAGAGATGCCCTCACTTACCATCAGAAAACTGTCGGGATTTAACCAGCGCCCCAGATCTCTTGCTTAAATCCCAAGAGAACTGGCCAACTTCTGTAAGCAGACTGTAGGCCTGCGTCTGTTGCTGCGTAGGGATGTTTCTTAAGATAGGAGGCAGATGAAAGTGGTTGAGAAAAGCATAGCTCCCTATCATTGCTTTCCCTCCCCCTCCCCTTTTGTTCATGGAAGCAATGCAAAAACCCACAACGCCTGTCTAGCAGAGTTGACAGTGGAATCTACACATGAAACAAACAGCAGTTCTCTCTTTCAGGCTACCTCACATTAGTTGATGGGTCACATTATTGCAAATCGTGTACCTAGCTGGGAGTTGGGGGTGGGGGTAGAAGAGCGGATGATAAAAGTTGGAAGTGCAAATAAGCCTGTGCTTCTGAAGTTCTGGTTGTCAGTGTGCATTTCTTAGTGCAGAAAGTATTGATATCTTGTGTAAAGATCTTTCCTATTCTTTCCTATTCTGATTAATTCTAGAAACTACTAGAAGCATCTCTGTGTGAGAGAAGCAGAGGCAGCAGTGTTAACGATTGTTTGGGTTATACTTTCGGGGAAGCTGCTTTGAACTAGTTCTCTTATCTCTATTCTGCAGAGTCATGCTGACTATAAATATGGGCCAAAAGGAGCCTGGATCTTACTTTTCTCTTTCTCTCTCTTCCTTCTGGTGTGGTGTTTCTTAGTGCTAAGGTTTAGCCTTATTATCAGTTAATTTTATAAATGCTGCAACTGGATTTTGTATGCACTGAGCCAGTCCTGATTGCATTGGATTTGATAACCATTACGCAACATTTGCCTTCAGCACAAGTATAGCTCTGCTGAATGAAGTACTATTGCCTTTGGTCTATTTTTGGGCACTCTACAACGTGTTTAAGGTTTTCCTTATGACAACGTATGACACTGATGTGTGAAAATAAGAACTCTAGGTGCTCCCCGCAAAGGAGTGAAAAAGTTTTCTCTTTGCACAATACACAGGAATGCACCGCAAGGATGTCCCTTGCCCCTCCTTTCTTGTCTTTTCTGCATAACACCTGAAGCCATTCTTAGTTGACGGCATGTAGAAGCAGAGTCCCCCACAGCAACTGATTATTGGGGTTCAAGCATGCAAGAAGTCTTGAACTCATTGGTATCAGGTGGGGCTCAATGCATGCGCCACTACGCTGCTCTGGCCAACACAAGATCACTAGCCAGGAATGAGTGGAATGTCATGAAATTCTACTCAATACTGACCCAGAGCAGATTCCAACATATAGCTAGCAGAGTAAAAACTTAAACACGTTGCAGGATTCCCAAAAAAATAGATCAGAGGCCTATTTCATTCAGCAGAGTTTTTCTGCTACTGAAAGCAAATGAGCATAATGGTCACACATCCAATACATTCAGGATTGGCACTGTCCATAAGAAATCCAGTTGCAGCAAGTTTAAACTTACAATAACTTATAATAAATCTAAACTTTAACACTAAGTATACTAGGTACAAAACATCACACCAGAAGGAAAAGAGACAGAGAATGTGAAACCCAGGCTACTTCTGGCCTTACTTTCATAGTCAGCATGACCTTGATTGAAGAGATAAGAGAACCAGTTTAAGTCAGCTGTACCCAGCTTCTCTGAAGGTATAACCCAAACATCATGAACCTTCTGCTTCTTTATTTCACACAGAGCTTCCAGAAGCCTCTTGAATTAATTACACACCAAATCAATACTTTCTGTACCAAGAAATGCAAACTGACATGGAAGTGCTTTGAAGAGTATCTTAGAGGGTATAATACTCCATTTAACCTACAAGTAGGAATGAACATATGAGCAGCAGATAACATTAAATAAAGGAAGATTTGAGACGAAAATGGGTTGGAATAATAGAATAGGAGGCTAGCGAAAGATTACCTAGAATGCCATGGAGAGATGAACTGGGAAGTCTGCGGATAAGAGATAATGATGAATATTGTATGAAGTATATATAAGTTGTAAAAATGCATAAATAAAATTATAAAAAAGGTCACTAGCCAGGAATAAGTCAAGCTGGTTCATTTGATAAGGCAACATCAACAGATTTTATATATGTATATAGTTTTAATTCTATCCATGTTTAATTGTATTCCAACAATTGATTTTTCTATGATTTTAGTGGTTCTTGTTTTTATCTGTAACGTACCTTGAGTCCCATCAGGGAAAAAGCTGGGGTATAAATAAATATATAATTTTAAAATAATAATAATAAATACAAGTTCCCTGAGCATGCTCACTTTGATTTAAGCAACAAGGAGACTCATCTTGTCTCTTTCTTTTCCCCGAATTCTTGCCCTTTCTAGCCTTTGCTTACATGGCAGGTGACTTCAGGACTTTGATTTACGGCTGCCTTGGGCTGGGCATTGCAGTCTCAAAATTAGAGGTCTCTGGGTTCTTAATTGAAGAAACATGGAGCCAGCTGGATAAAAGAATACTTATGTGGATGTTTCTGGAATATTATTTGTACTATAGCTGGAAACTTTTGTCAATTGGGTTGGTTTCAGCTGATTAACTATTGGGTTAACCCATAGCTGTCAACTTACAGATTTGAAAATAAGGGACCAGCAGCCACAAAAATAAGGGATCAGCAGCCAAAATAAGGGATTTCCCAAGCACAGGTATGTTCAACTTCTGAGCCCCTCCAAGCCAAAGGCAGAAAGCCCAGCCAGCAGCCAAACGAAGCCTCAAGCGGTGGTTCCCACAGTGCAGCAATCCGGCAAAGGGGATGCAGCAAGGAAAACCACCGTCACCTCTCTGCTGTGAAGCGCTGAGCAAAGGTGAGTCCCCAGGCAATGCAGCCGATTTGATCGGCACAAGGCATGCAAGCTCCACCCCCCCAGTCGTTCTTAAGACTCCTTATTGGGTGAGCAACGCAGCCAAGCAACACAGTTGGAGCCTCCCTCCTCCCTGGCCGGCAGGGAGGGAGGGAGAGGAGCTGCTTCCTTTGAAATCCAGGAAATTTAAGGGACATAATCAATAAGGGACAACAGCGGGACGCGGCGCTGGGATAAGGGACTTTCCCACCAAATAAGAGACAGTTGACAGCTATGGGTTAACCTTTCAATCAGAGAGACTGAGACAAAAAAAGAGCACTTGTCAGTTTATGGAACTCTCCATCTACAAGTGCCCCAAATTCCAAATGACCAAACATTGTCAGCTACTTGTGAGTAGGCTTGGAGGGAGGTAAAGGATGACGAAGTATACTATACACCCCGGCAAAATAACATGATTGGAGTCCAGAACGCAGCTTGCGGGGAAGCTCAAGGTAGAACTATGTTATGTCTGGCTGTAAAAACAGTCAGAACAGATTGGAAACCTGGCGAGTTCTCCGACTGCAGTCTTTCGATCCTATCTGGCTACTGGCCTCAATATTTTCCATTTCTAATCTCATTCAAGATGACTCATCCTCATTCCTGGAAAGTCTGCGCCAGGATGGGCCAGCTAACAAAGGACTTTGTTGGCTGATTTTCTTAAAACACATTGACAAAACATAAGGGCAGATACCACGGCATTTGTTAAAAGCCGTTGGAGTGGTGTGGGGAAGGAATTGCAGCCCAAAGCTATAATCTGTCATCAGATCTGGATATTTGGCTGACTATCCGGCTGTTCCTAAAACAAAGCAGAGTGGCTAATAATAGCCTTGCTCTGAACCCCGACATATATAGAAGGAAGGAAAGCTGCTGGCAGAAGGGTGCTTGACTTGTAGCTGAGCATTAGCTACGGGAGAAATTGTCCATATTTGCAAATAAATAAATAAATTGCAAGCTTTGCCAGGAAAAGGTAGTAGCTGATATATTCCTACTTGCCGAGCTATATGATGGCGCTGGAAGATAGCTTGCTCATTCCTTCCTGGCCTTGAGTTGTAATTAAAAATAAATAAATCCCACATCTATTCAATGGCATTGTTTTCCATTATAGGCATGACTTTTCCATCTCTTTATCACGTGAAGGGGGGAAGCAACCCAAATAACTCAGCGAGTTATGGCTGCTGAGGAAACAAGTCCTTGGGACTCAGGAACCCTCCCCCTTTTAAGGAGCTTGGAACCCGGGCCTAAATATGTTCAATTTTGCAGCCGCACATTCTTTCATTAGAGCTTTAAAAGATTGCACACACCCTCTCTTCATTTAAATACATTTTGCAGAATGTAATTTTTTCTGGTGGTGGTGGTACAACCGTCAAATGAAAACAGAGCTGCTATTGACTAATCGTCAGTTCCCAGATCACCAGGGAGCCCCAGTTGCATTCAGCATGTGTGTGTTTTTTGGGGTGGAGGGTGGCGAGAAGGAGGACAATATGTTTCTTAGCATTGGCCAGGTGGCAGTCTGGTGGGTCTACCATCTGCCCATGCTATGGCCTGAGTGCCATTCCAGGAGCCAATTAACTGAGCTGGTTGGTCATGGGGGAGGGAGATCTTTTCCCCTCCAGTTGACTCGTCACCATCAATAGAGGTTCTAGCCCAGGTTTCAGCACAGCCATTCCCTTCATGTCTCCCACCTGCCCTTATTTCATGCATTTATCACATTGCCCCAAATAGAAGTTAGCAGCTTGCAACTGGGGCTGGGAAGGAATCTTACCTACAACTCACACCTGGGATGTTGGCCTTCCTCATAACAACGGGTCATTGTAGCTAATCTTACTTCTACTTGGAGTAAACCTATTGAAAATTATGGACACAACTTGTTTAGGTCCATTCATTTCAATGGGTCTATGCTGAAGAGAGCTTAGCTGGATACAACCAAGCGGTCTTTTGGAAGGGGGATCAATTATGTCTCACAATACCATCACTCCATTCTGGATGGTACTGGGGACACTGAGCAGGATCCATAGCCAGGGTGGGTGGGGAGGGGACTCCTCACTCCACAGTATGGACCCCTAAAATGCCCATGGAATGCCACCTCACAGCTGCCCATGATGCCAACCCACACCATACGGGGCCTTTCTCCCCCAAATGTTGTCCATCATGTGGGCTGCATGGATTCATCAATCAGCAGCTAGGTTTTCAGATGCCTGAACCCTTCCCCTTGTTGTTGTTGTTTAGTTGTGTCCAACTCTTCGTGACCCCATGGACCAGAGCACGCCAGGCACTCCTGTCTTCCACCACCTCCCGCAGCTTGGTCAAACTCATGTTCGTAGCTTCGAGAACACTGTCCAACCATCTCGTCCTCTGTCGTCCCCTTCTTGTGCCCTCAATCTTTCCCAACATCAGGGTCTTTTCCAAAGAGTCTTCTCTTCTCATGAGGTGGCCAAAGCCTCAGCTTCACAATCTGTCCTTCCAGTGAGCACTCAGAGCTGATTTCCTTCAGAATTGATAGGTTTGATCTTCTTGCAGTCCCTGGGACTCTCAAGAGTCTCCTCCAGCACCATAATTCAAAAGCATCAATTCTTCGGCAATCAGCCTTCTTTATGGTCCAGCTCTCACTTCCATACATCACTACAGCTTTAACTATACGGACCTTTGTCAGCAAGGTGATGTCTCTGCTTTTAAAGATGCTGTCTAGGTTTGTCCCTTCCCTTCCACCATGCCAAACCCAGCTGTCAGGGAACTGACATCGGAGGAAAGGGAAGTGGTAAGGCTCCCAGAGACTGGGAGAGAGTCAACAGCCAAAGCAGGGACCAGCAGGGGGAGCGCGGGGTCTCTGGAGGAGGATCTCAGTAATGCTGAGAGAGACGCAGCAGCCCAGGCAGGAAGCAGCAGGGGAGAGAAAGGGGTGAGAGACACTTCGAGCGAAAATAGCGGGGAGGTGTCAGAAACAACTGCAGGGAGACCCATGCTTCGCCGGAAGCTGCCACGTCGTGAGTCCAGGAGACGCGTTTCCGTTAAGGAACTTCTTTGCTGGAAGCGCTTCCGCAGACAGCCACTGTCAGACTCTACTAGTGACTAGAGCAGACATGTCTGAGGAGCTCTGTCACACACAGAGGTTTGTGGGGTCGCACAAACTCTGAAGGGGCACAATTTTAAGCACAAGCAGCTAACCATCCCCTGACAGCAGTCTGACAGTCTCTGTACGCTGCCTGTGCAGGAGAAAGCATCATGAGCAACCCAGTCGGAACCGGAGACGCAGGGGTTGGAGCTGGTCCAAGCTTGGAAGAAAGGTATCAAGCTCTGGAGGTCCAACTTGCGCTGCAGACGGCGAGGCTCGAGGAGAGAAGGGCTCAGGATGCTGACAAAAAGGGGAGAACCACTCAGTTCCCCAGAAAGGTACCAGGATTGGTGCAGAAGTTTGGGGGGGACCCCAAGGATTACCATGCCTTTAGGACTGAGATGCAATATGCTCTGAATGTGCAGTTTGATGAGTTCCCTGATGAGGAATCGCGAGTTGCGTTCGTAATTGGGCATCTTGAGAAGGGGGCGCGGGACTGGGTTCGACCCCTGATGGCAACGCACAACGATATCCTAAAGGACACTATGAAATTCTTTCGTGCAATGGATATCATGTTTTCCAGCGATATTGAGGAAGGGGTGGTACGCAGACAGCTAATGGCTTGCAAGCAGGGAAGCAGATCTGTCCGTGAGTACTGGACTGAATTTACCATGCTGATTCACAGATTGGGGTGGGATTTATCGGCGGCACCCATTCAGATGCTATTTGAAGAAGGTCTTTCTTCAGCTGTGAAAGACGAGCTGGCCAGGAGCCCCAGGGCGGGGTCTATGGATCAGCTGACCAAATCTGCGCTGACCATTGGAGCGCGCCAGGAGGCAAGAGCCTTGGAGAGGCGGGAAGGGAGAGGGGAACGTTGGAAGGAGTTACGCATTCCAGACATTCCTGAGCCAGCTTTCCCGCCGGCAGAGCCGATGGAAATCGGAACAGCCCGCGCGCGCGCAGTTTCAAAGCCCAGTGAGGGGGCGAAGAAGGAGGGAAAGGGAGCCCGGAAATGCTATCTCTGCCAACAGCCAGGCCACTTTGCCAGAGTCTGCCCCCAGAGGAAGGAATGGCAAGGGATGGTGGGAGCTGTTGAGGGGGAAGAGCAGGGAGAAACGGAGCAGGTAAAAGCCAACGCCTGGTTGCCAGCAGGGCACTGCAGCCAGGCCAAAGAGCAGTGAAAGTGCCCCTTCCCCAAGTGCTAGTGCCAGAAGCTCCTCGACCTGCTCTAGTGATTGAAGTGTCGCTAGAGCTGCAAAATGGACACCCCCTAAAAATAAAGGCGCTGTTGGACTCAGGCAGCTCCTGCAATTTCATGAGCAAGGAGTTTGCTGCTGAGCACCAGATACAGACTATCCCTTTAAGCAACCCCCTGCAGGTGACCACGATTGATGGCAGGGAACTGTTGGGAGGAGGCGTCAGCTTGCAGACCGTCCCAATGATAATGAGGGTGGCAAGGCACACAGAACTGATAGCGTTTAATGTGGCCACCTTGGGAGGCGCTCCCATTATTTTGGGAATGAGCTGGCTAGCCCTACATGATCCGCTGGTGGGCTGGCATCAAAGAGTGGTTTCCTTCGGTTCCGCACACTGCTTAGAACACTGCAGGGCGGAAAAGGGGTCAGCAGGGGCCCAAGCCACCCTAGCAGGGACGGAAGTGATGGAGAAGGGGAAGGTGCCACCACAGTATGCTGATCTCAGCGATGTGTTCAGCGAGAAGGAAGCGGACCAACTACCCCCGCATAGGCCCTTTGATTGCCAGATCAATTTACTCCCTGGAGCACAGCTTCCTGTAGGCAAGTTGTATGCCATGTCAGACAGGGAGATGCAGGAGTTGCGAGCGTTCATTGACAAGAACCTGAAGAGAGGCTTCATCAGAGAGTCCAAGGCAGCGGGGGGTAGCCCAGTGTTTTTTGTGGATAAAAAAAACACGGACAAGCCGAGGCTGGTATGTGACTTTCGGGCCCTAAATGCAGTGACAGAGCCGGCGGCTTTTCCTATGCCCAGGATTGATGATATTTTGACCAGGGTGCGAAAAGGAAAGATTTTTACAAAGCTGGACCTAAGGGGGGCGTACAACCTGATACGTATAAGGAAAGGGGATGAATGGAAGACCACCATGTTCACCCCTTTGGGGGCATTTGAATACCTCGTTATGCCTTTTGGATTACAAACAGGCTCCGCGTGTTTTCAAGCCTTTATGAACCATGTACTGGGGCCTTTGCTCTACAAGAATTGCGTGGCCTTCTTAGATGACGTGTTGGTGTATTCGGAGAATGAGGAGCAACATGTGAGAGACGTCAGAGAAGTGTTGAGCAGGCTGCAAGCCAACAGACTGTGGGTGAAACTGGAAAAGTGTCAGTTTCATACCAAGGAGGTGGAATTCCTGGGGTACCGCTTGTCAGACAAGGGGTTGGCCATGGACCCCGGCAAGGTTCAAGCGGTGCTGGAATGGAAAACACCCAAGACCAAGAAGGATGTGCAGAGGTTCCTAGGGTTTGGAAACTTTTATCGTAAGTTCATCCGAAACTTCGCCCACCTGACGGCGCCCATCACGGACTGTCTCAGCAGCAAAAAGAAGTTTGTTTGGACGGGGGAGGCGGAGCGAGCGTTTGAGGAACTGAAAAGGGCCTTCGCCTCTGACGAACAACTTCTACATGTGGATTTACAAAAAAAGCTGAGGGTCGAAACAGACGCTTCTGACAGAGCCATAGGGGCGGTGCTTCTTCTGCAGCCGGGGAAGGAGGGGTCAGAGTGGCGACCGTGTGCCTTCTTTTCGCGAAAGCTGAACAAATCTGAGAGAAACTACACGGTGCACGACCGGGAACTTCTTGCGATTTATGAGGCCTTCCGGAGATGGAGGCACCTACTAATTGGTGCACAACAGAAGGTGCAAGTGTGCACGGACCATAAGAATCTAGAGTATTGGAGAACTGCGCGAGTGCTCAACCAAAGGCAGTTGAGATGGGCCCAGGAGTTCTCCAAATTTAACTTTGAGATTTGTTACGTACCAGGACCGGAGAACGTTAGGGCGGACGCTCTCTCACGCAAACCTGAATATTTGGAGGGAGAGGGTGCACCCGAAGAGACCCATGTTATTCCCGAGGACCGCTGGGTGTGTGGGGCGGCTTTGGTGGGGCAAAGGGAACTGGTAGAGGGAACGGTGCAGGATGAATACGCCCAGGACAAACTCAGGGGTCTCAGGAGGGAGGGAGACAAACCCGGGGGTTTTGAGGAGAGAAACGGGGCGTTGTACTACAAGGGAGCGTTATACATTCCTGAAGGGGAATTGAGGGAAAAGGTACTCAAGCAACTGCACGATAGCCCCACAGCAGGGCATTTTGGGCAACACAAAACCATGTGGCTGGTTACCAGGGAATTCTGGTGGCCCAAGGTCAGGGAAGATGTGCGTGAATATGTGAGAGGGTGTGACCGATGTCAACGAGCCAAGGGGGAGAGGCGGGCACCGGCAGGTTTATTAGAACCACTACCCACGCCGGAAAGACCATGGGAGGCAGTGGCAATAGATTTCATGACTGATCTGCCCAGGTCCAAAGGGAAGACAGCCATTATGGTTGTGGTAGACCTGTTAACCAAGATGGCCCACTTTATAGCCTGCTCACATGCGGTCACAGCAGAAGAAACCGCTAAATTGTTTGTGGAAAATGTGTTTAGGTTGCATGGTGCCCCCTTGAGGGTGGTTTCGGACCGAGGGAAACAATTTACTTCCAGGTTCTGGAGGAAGCTCATGAGCTTATTGCATGTAGAGGTGAATTTTTCCACTGCCCGTCATCCAGAAACCAATGGGCAGGCGGAAAGAGCTAATGGTGTCCTCCAGCAATATTTGAGGTGTTATGTGAATGACAGAGAGAATGATTGGGTGGAGAAGCTGGCGTTGGCAGAATTTGCCTATAACAATGCAGAGAACGTGTCCACGGGGATGAGCCCTTTTTTGGCCAATCACGGGTGTCATCCCCGAGCCTTCCCAGGGGGGGAGGGGGAGAACTGGAGCGTTCCTGCCGCAGAACAGTTCGTTGAAGAAATGGAAGCGATCCATCGCCAGCTCCAACTTAATTTAAACAGGGCGAAGGAGGAATATAAGAGGCAGGCAGACAAAACCAGAAGGGAAGGGGAAAGCATTAGGGTGGGGGACCAGGTGTGGCTGTCCACCCAAGGGTTACCATTTAAAGGAGGTTGTAAGAAGTTAAGACCCAAAAGACTGGGCCCATTTGAAGTCACGCAACAGGTCAACCCAGTGGCTTTCAGACTCCGGTTACCGAACCACATGAAGTTGCACCCAGTGTTCCACAGATCATTGCTGTCACCGTATATAGGGGACAGAGAGGGGAGGGTCAATAGGGGACCAGCTATGGAGGAAAAAGAACACAGCTACCATGTAGCGGAGATTCTCGATTCCAGGTGGAGGGGAGAGCAAGTAGAGTATTTGGTAATGTGGGAAGGGGAGCCGGAGTCGGAAAACACCTGGGTCAGGGCAGAGGATGTAGATGACGAGGTTTTGATTGAAACTTTTCATCAGAGATTCCCTAGAAAACCCCAGCCAGTGGCGAGGTTCCGGAGGGAATACTTCGCCACCACCGACGACGAAGAAGAGTTGGAGGGGTTCGCTGATTCCGAGGTGGAGGAGGATTCAGCGAGTCGGAACGAAGACCGATGGAGGGAATTGTTCGAGACGTCTGAAGATGAAGAGGATTCTTTTAGGGGTTTCAGCTCCTCACCGCCCAGAGGAGAAAGTAGGGGCGGGGGAGAGGGGGGCCCTGGAGGGGAGGTGGATGTCAGGGAACTGACATCGGAGGAAAGGGAAGTGGTAAGGCTCCCAGAGACTGGGAGAGAGTCAACAGCCAAAGCAGGGACCAGCAGGGGGAGCGCGGGGTCTCTGGAGGAGGATCTCAGTAATGCTGAGAGAGACGCAGCAGCCCAGGCAGGAAGCAGCAGGGGAGAGAAAGGGGTGAGAGACACTTCGAGCGAAAATAGCGGGGAGGTGTCAGAAACAACTGCAGGGAGACCCATGCTTCGCCGGAAGCTGCCACGTCGTGAGTCCAGGAGACGCGTTTCCGTTAAGGAACTTCTTTGCTGGAAGCGCTTCCGCAGACAGCCACTGTCAGACTCTACTAGTGACTAGAGCAGACATGTCTGAGGAGCTCTGTCACACACAGAGGTTTGTGGGGTCGCACAAACTCTGAAGGGGCACAATTTTAAGCACAAGCAGCTAACCATCCCCTGACACCAGCAATCCATAAAACTGTGGTCATTTAACTACATTTCTATCCTGCCCAGAGTAGCCCATATTTTAGCACGGTTCTTGCTCCCCTACTATACGCAATTGTTGATTAGTCGTTTAGTTGTGTCCAACTCTTTGTGACTCCATGGACCAGAGCACGCCAGGCACTCCTGTCTTCCACTGCCTCCTGCAGTTTGCACAATTAACAAGGCCATGAGAAAATTAACAAAGTCAACTTGACCATCCTATCTGAACGTGGATCTCACAAGATCCTGTCCCAGCACTGTCTTCTGACTCTCCGTGGGTTCCAAGCTTATAGCAGAAACATATCACGTTCACTCAAGTTTTTCTCCCTATAAAGATGAGGACTACAGATGTTTTAAAAAAACAATCCATGCTGAAGCTCTTAGCATTCCAGATTCCACACTGGAAACCAAACTCTGTGGGTGTGTGGTGCCCCTTCATGTAAGCTAACAAACAAGTCAGCTAACTCTAGTCTCCCAAACTAGGAAACTATATTTAATGAAGCCACAGTTTGAAGTTGGCTTAATATTATCTTGTTCCAAAGCCATTCAACAGTTTCTTGGTTTAGACAAAACAGGAAGATACTTCCTGTCTTCATTTGCAAACACAGCCCCTTTCCGCTAGTGAGCAGCCACAAGGCTCATTTATATCTTGGCTTATTTAGCTGAGTTTTAATTGTCCAAGGGTGGCCAATATTTCTCAACAAATTAGCCACCAGGTGCTTTTGTTATTTTTTAAAAAATCTTTTTACATCCATTGGTTAGCTAACTAATGAAAATATGTTTGTGTTACTACCAACACTGTGATTCTTTTCTGCACTATGTTGCTTTTTTCATTTCCTTCTGAAATTCTCCTGGACATTCCTGTCTTGCGTATATAGGTTTGCAGATTCAGAACTGTACATCATGCATTTGGTAAACCTGCCTGGGGCACACGAAAGCTCATGCCATGACAATTTTTAAGGTGACACAGGACTTTTTTGGTTTTGCTTACCATCATTTCAAGTTAGTACCAATACATTAAAACATCAAAAAGCTGTGCAACCTTTTGGGAGGCAGAGACCTGAGAGGGCATCAGAGGAGGGAGGGAAGGAAAGAGAGACAGAGGCCAGTGTTGCCCGCGGCACCCCTGACCATCATTCAAGGCACCCCAGGGTGCCACACCACACTGGTTGAAAACCACTCCATTAATGAAAAATGACACATTTGCCTCTTGAAGCAAAAACAACCAGAGGGTCTTGAGGCAGCTTAAAGACTAACAAATTTATTATGGTGTGGGTTTTCGTGGATTTAAGCTCACTGCATCAGATGCGTGAACTGAAATCTTAGTTGGCAGGTCCAAAAAGGAGACAATTATAAGGTGGGGATTTAATGGCAATGAAATGCAAAGGTGTCAGTTAAGTGCTTCAGAATATTTTCTAAAGAGGCACGACTTTCGCTTTTTGCATCAGCAGATTGGTAGGAATTGCTGAAATTATATTAACACCTATAGAGAGGTAGAGAACCATTCACAAGAAACAGCCACAGACAGCACAGGTACCCTGGCTGGGCTAATGAACATCCTTTGTCTTCATTTAACCCACACGGCATAGCACTGAACTTCCTGCTGAATTGTGATTCAGCTGTTTCTTCTTTTGACATCCCGGTGTTTCAGAATGGCCGCCTTTAGGTCAGTAACAGTGTGTTCTGGGAGGCTGAAACATCCTCACTGGTTTATTGCTATTGTCACTTTCTGATGTCAGATTTGCACCTATCTATTATTTTGCCTAGAATAGAGACTGATCTCTCAGACCTATTAGTAATATGGGGCAGGAAACGCTCCAGTGCTTTATTTTTCCATGGATTTTTTTGTGTGTTTCATAAGTTTGTTAGGAAAAATGAATGGATGCCAATGGCAAATAAATATTATGCAAGCTTGTCATTTTCAAAGTTTTCACTTTGCTTACTAAATACAAGTAAAAGATGCAGAATTAAGTCACTCTCCAGGTCATCAGCAAATTTCTCTAAGCAAACTGAACATTTCCCCTAATTCGCATAAGGTATTTTATGCTGGAAAATTTACACCACTAAACAGAATGCAGTAGGGATTTGTTAACAGATGATAGCATAAATCGCATTGGAAAAGAAGATGAATGAGCCCATGATACTTTGGATCACATCATCAAGTCTTATAAAAACCATGCCAGAATGGACATGAGGTGGGGCAGATTTGGTACCTGGCTCTGTCACAGGATCTGTTTCCTGTGCCCAAAATTTTGTTAGCTGGTTGTTGCTGATGCAGAGTTTTAGGTTGGGTGCTGTCTGGAAGCAACTACAAGCCAGTGACTTCCAAGGCCTGTGACAGGGAAGTGCCATTGTCCAGGACGGGCTCTAGAATCCTGATGATATGTCTGAGTGGTTTCAGCTGAAAAATAAGTGACAGCAAGCAGAGGCCTGTCATTTTCTCTTCTAAGCCTGCCCTGTAGATTGTTCCTGGGTACCATTCTGGCCTTCTTGATGCATTATTTTACTTCATTGTGTAGGTATCGTAGTCTCAAATGTCTGATGAAATTCTTAAGTAGTCTGTCTGATGACCCTGAACAGATGTAGTTGTATCATAGGGCTTAGCTGTAGACAATGGACTCATGGTATGTCCTGGGTGGAAGCTGGAAGCATGAAAGCACATTTAGCAACCAACACTTCCTATGAAACATGGTTCTAATGTGTCCATTGTGCAGTTGTACAGTAGTATACAAAAGTATACCTCTTGCATAGATTGTAGGCTAATTGATAGTGGACTGGCAAATTACTGGGCTGCATCCAACTAAGTTCTACTCAAACCCATGGAAATTAATGGACCTAAGTTGGACAATTCTATTATTCTATGTCCATTCATTTCAATAGGCCTACTCTGAGGATAATGAACACTGGAACAAGCCAGTGTAGTGGTAAGTACGTACTGTCCATGAGTCCGTATGACAAAGATGCCATCAGCATATTTCACATAGAAGAGAGGCTTTTGGGAATAGGAGTTGAGAAAGCATTGTTTTAAGTGAGTCATCAAGATGCTAGCACACTGTGGAGCCAAGCAGGTAATCATGCTAGCACCATCAATCTGAATACACATATTCTCCTCAAAGCGGAAGGAATTATGGTTAAGTACAAAGCAGCCAACTTTAGTAGCCATGTAGTTCCATCTTTGTGGAGGAGGATTCTGGTGTAAAGGGTGGTCTCAACGCAAATGCCAACTAGGGTGGAGATTGTCAAAAGATTGCCATTTTCTCAGAAAGTCGGTGGAGTTGATGTGCCTATTTGGGCCATATGAACTTCAGAATTGGACTATGAATTAATGGTGCTCAGCATATAAGGAATACAAACTGGAACACATTATATGAAAATAGGTTCCAATGAACTGGGAATTACAGCTGTACTCTGCGGTTGTTAACCGCCCTGAAACTGGTGGCAGAGGAAGAATACAAACCGGCTTAAAATAATTTTGTAACATAGGGGTTGGGAATCAGATGTTGTTGGAATACAACTCCCATGATCCCTGGCTATTGGTTGAGGCTCTTGGGAGTTGGAATCCAACAACACCCAGAAAGCCACAAGTTGCTCCTCCCTGTTGTGATTCTTGTGTAGTATTGTTTAATAAAAAAGCAGAATTCCATTATTTCTGTTGTAAAATAATGTAAAAGGGGGGAGCAAAGTGTAGTCATTTACCCATCTTCTGTCTTTCAGCAAGGCAGAAAGCACTGGCATAAAATCTCAAGTGTCTTTACAGATTTCTTTCTCACTTCTCAGCAGATGCCTACTGCACAAGAGTGGTTAAAAGAGTGGAATGGGACACATTTGCAATGGTAATTTTATGAAAATGCACCTGTTTCGTTCTGATTATTTCAGGCGCAACAATGTTAGTTCACTTTTGCAGCAAAACGTGAAAAAGTAGTGTTGAGATAAAAGCTATTTCTTGATCTCTGGAGGCAAGGGGAAACAGGGGGGGGGGAGAGAGAGATAACGCTCCCAGCACAGAATGGAAGACAACATGTTAATATATCATAAAATTAAATGAGGGTAATATATTCACTTTCCAGGCTACAGGAGGGAGAAGGTGGAGCTTAGTGTGCCATCAATGATTAAAAGGTTTTGAATGTCAGTATGCAAATGTGCTGCAACTTTCATTTCCTCCCATGTAAATGATCGAAATGTTTCTGAAGTGAAATCTTGTTCCATTTAATGGTGTTTTGAATATGCATTTTTCCAAAGGCATACAAACACAAGGCTCACAGGACCCCTTCTCCTTTACAAAGGCATATAGATCAGAGAATAACTACGCTACATCTTAGTTTTCTGTACAACTAGCTTTTAAAAGTTAACCCTACTGACACAGGAGTTGATTTTAGATAGCAATCTTGCCCCACGGCAGTGAGCAGAATATAAAAGGGGTGTGTAGCCGCTGATCCTGTCCAACAGAGAATAAACATCCCATTGTGAAGCAGGCCTAATCTCAGCCCCAAAGACAGTTACAGTGCCAGAGCTCAAGGCAGAAGGGCTGTTTCCCACCCTTCAGAGCTGAACTCTTCCCTCCCAACTCCTCCCTTTGCCTCACTAATAACATATTTTAAAGGATGCAAGAGTTTATTTTTGAGCTTCTGCTGCTACTAGGGGAAAGGGAGACAGCTGGATCAGTTAGTTAAAAAATGGGACTTCCGGTCAGCGCCAGCGACGAATGTCGGATTCCCTCCGAGCTCCGGAGGGAATCGGCTCCACAAGGGACTGGGTCTGACCGCTGCGGCGAAGCGGGACCCGAAGAAATCTCAGGCGGTGAAGCCTGAGAACTTGGAGACTCGGCGGGCTCCGTTTGCGCCACCCCCGCTGTAAAGGAGCCTTTTTAAAGGCTCCGGAACGGAACGGGCGTGTGTGGCGCGGAGCTGAGAGTCGTCTACCTCCTCCGTGGAGTGAATCCAGACGTCTTTACGTATTATCCACAGAACCTCCCCAAACTGGAAGTGGATGTTTATTTATTTCATTTGAATCCTGCCTTTTCTCCACAGAGCTCAAGTCAATTAACATACTAGCGCCCCCCCCCATTTTATCCGTACAACAATCCTGTGAAGTAGGTTAATGACTGGCCCAAGGTCACCAGTGAGTTTCTTTGTTCTGGGGATCTGAACTGAGGTTTCCCCTGCCATCAGCATCACAACACCAAGTGCCCTCCCTGGGCAGGGATGGCCACAATCATCTGTGATGTGTTTGCATGGCACAAACACTTCCATTAAAAGAGTTATATTCAGACAAGCAACAGTATTGTAATGGAATGTAGTCTGAATAGTTGCCTGAAGAGCATGCAGTAAAGTACACACCTCACAAAACTTAGTCCTTCACTACACCATCACAAAGGTGCCAAATGAGGCTTTAAAAGGTAAAGGATCCCTGACAGTTAAGTCCAGTCGCGAACGACTCTGGGGTTGCGGTGCTCATCTCACTTTACTGGCCGAGGGAGCTGGCGTTTGTCCGCAGCCAGTTTTTCCGGGTCATGTGGCCAGCATGACTAAGCCGCTTCTGGCAAAATCAGAGCAGCGCACGGAAACACCGTTTACCTTTCCCGCCGGAGTGGAACCTATTTATCTACTTGCACTTTGATGTGTTTTTGAACTGCTAGGTTGACAGGAGCTGGGACAGAGCAATGGGAGCTCACCCCGTCTTGGGGATTCGAACCATTGACCTTCTGATCGGCAAGCCCTAGGCTCAGTGGTTTAGACCACAGCGCCACCTGCACAGCAAATGGGGCAAATGGGACATAGACATAGACACACACACACACAGCCACACCTACGGTTGTACACATAGGCTTAAGGGAAGCTGCAGCACTGCCTTCCCATCAAAAGCAGAAGTTTTTGCTCACCTCTCAGTATTTGTTACATGCACAAACCAAACTGTGGGCAGTTTAGAGGTTCTGCCTTACACTGATCCATTTAGCTCAGTAAAGTCTGTAGATAATTGGAATGATGACACTTGGCTTCAAATCACTACTCAGCCATGAAACACCCTGAGTCAGTTGAAGTTCCCTGAATTTTTAACCTAAACTTTTAGGTTTAGACAAGAGGAACATGTATGCCTCCCTGAGCTCCTTGGAACTGCAGGGTGAAAATGTTATTTAGGAATACATTGGGCAATGATTATCCAAGTCTCACACAGCAGACCCTTGCGGCTGCATTACCTAACATCCTTTTAAAGCTTTTCCCATCTATACAGTGTATTGAGCTAAACCCCAGCAGTGTCAGGGGCTAAACTTCAGTCATAATACTTACATGTAAAGCATATGCTCATCTGGTGAGTCACTTCCAAATCTATGTACATGTGACCAAAATAGCCACAACCACCAAACACTATGTCAAATACAACCGGTGGCCTGCACACTGTAACAGTGCACACATCTTTGCCTACATGGAGATTATATTTGAGCCACAGTTGAATCAACCTTTATACAAAAAGACACACAAGCAGCGGTTGCCATAGCCAACTGTTTTATTAGCCTTGAGGCACATTCAGCCCCATTGCGCAGCAAAGATAGGAATTATTTCTATCTTTTTACAATGCCCCCTCGCTTCCTATCAGTGTTGAGACCTCACAGAGTTGGTAAAGCTGTGTTCCATTTCACATTGCAAGCAGAGGCTGACATGTCTGAAAACACCGTCATAATTCTCACCTCTGGCATTTAGTTTTCGATGCGGAGATTATTTCTCTTTTTAAGTACAAAGGAACATTAATTCAAGACGGCCCACACTTGTGTGGTTTGAAATGGTACAGCTCAGAGACAGCTTTGCAACCTCAGTGTGAACTAGTCCTTGGTTTGGCCAGTCCTTCTTGTGAGATTCTGGTTAACCACTGTGGGAAGAGGATGCTGGACTAGATAAGCCTTTGGTCTGTCTAACCCATCAGAACCCTTCTGCTGTTCTGATGTTCAATCTGCAGCAAAATTTGTAAAAGTGGAGAAAGAGGCGGAGAGAGGAAGTACCAAAGGTCAAGCTGTCCTTAATGTCCTCTGACCTTCACTCTCCAGCCCTTATTCCTTGAAATGAGAGGTGTGAGAGAGAGATGTGGTGTGTGTTAGAGATCCATGATCAGATCTTGTTGTACAGTGGTGCCCCGCAAGACGAATGCCTCACAAGACGGAAAACCCGCTAGACGAAAGGGTTTTCCGTTTTTGAGCTGCTTCGCAAGACGATTTTCCCTATGGGCTTGCTTTGCAAGACGAAAACGTCTTGCAAGTGTTCCGATTTTTTTCCGCCCCCCCTTTTTCTAATCCGCTAATCCGCTAATAGCCTTTTAGCTGCTAATCCGCTAAGCCTCTAATAGCCGCTAAACTGCTAATAGCGCTAATCTGCTAATAGGGTTGCTTCGCAAGACGAAAAAACCGCTAGACGAAGAGGCTCGCGGAACGGATTAATTTCGTCTTGCGAGGCACCACTGTACTTAAAAGAGTGAGAGAGACTTAAAAGCAGCCATGGAGGAAGGGGCCAAATTGAAAGGAATCCCGTGTTGGGAGAGGGTTGAGATCTAAGCCTTCATTTCTCCAGTTTCAACAAGTTACACTGAAGCTATTCAGCTATTAGCCATTGAACTGGGAGAGGAAGTTGGGGAGATTATTATTATTATTATTATTATTATTATTATTATTATTAGTACACTACCTTTCAGTGGAACATCACGGGGTGGTTTACATCAGAAAAATACAGAATGAGAACACAAAATACATTAAAAACAAACAAACCAATAACTCCCCTTCCACACATTTAAAAAGCCATAGCATGTTAATCAGCCAAAGGCCTGATTATAGAGAAATGTTTTTGCCTGGTGCCTACAGATATGTAACAAAGGGAGAGCATCCCACAAACGGGGAGCCACCACAGAAAAGGCCCCTTCTCGTGTTGCCACCCTCCGGACCTCTCATGGAGGAGGCACACGCAGAAGGGCCTCAGGTGATGACCGCAGGTCAGTTTATTTGGCAGTCTGTGAGGTATTCCAATCCTCAGCCATTTGAGTCTTTATAGGTCAAGACCAGCACTTTGAACTGGGACCCCAAACTAACTGGCAGTCAGGGCAGTTGGCATGGGCATTATATGCTCAATATATGCTCATTATATGCTCATTATATGTTGGCTGCCCACTCTCCACCTTAGAGCAGATTTATGCCACAAGGTGCCATAGGAAGGCACTGGACATAGTAAAAGATCCATCGCATCCTGGTCACTGTCTCTTCGAGCTCTTGCCGTCGGGACGGAGATACAGGACGATGAAGACAAGAACGAGCTGTCTTAAGAACAGCTTCTTCTCCAGAGCGATCTCGGCCCTGAATGGGAAGCCCGGACTTTGAAAGTCATCTAATCTACCTTGCTGTATTATAGTGTTTAATTAGTGTTTTTATGGAGCAGTCAAGTAATTTCGTTGTCCCCGAAGGGGGCAATGACAATAAAGATATTATTATTATTATTATTATTATTAGAATTATTATTATTATTACTATTATTATTATTATTATTATTATTAACTGCCTTGCCTCATAAGCAACCTGGGCTGCCAAATTCTGCATTTCCAGTGATCAGATTAAAAGGGAAAGTATCCACTTCTTTTGAAGCCCAACAAAACAACGAGACCCGCTTGGCCTGTGGTCGCAAGGAAGCCATGCCCGACATTGCATAGAAAAATGCGCTGCCCTTCCCACCTCACCCTATTTTGGCCGCGCTGTCCACAAACTCCGCCGCCCGCCAGGTGCGCCTTCCTGCCTCTAAGACCCACCTGGATACCTGCCGCGTCGGAGGGCGACATTTGGCGAAGTCCCGAGGAAGCTCCGAAAGTGCCGCCCGGCTTCGCTACGCCCCGGACTGGACGCCAGCCGCTCCCTGAGGCGCCCTCGCCTTCCTCGGGCACCGGGGGCTGAGCTCCGGCGGGGCCGAGAGGCTCCGGAGCTCACGCTACCCGGCTTCCTCTTCCCGTTTCCCGCTCGCGCCCAACTGCCCGCGGCGCCTCCGAAGCCGAGCGCGCCGCTTCGCCCCGGGGTGCCGGGTTCAGCCCCGCACCGGGAGCCTCTTCCTCGCGGGCCGCCCCACACGCCCCCCCGGGACCCCCTTTCCCTGCGAGCCCCTCGGGCTCCCTTTCCTCGGGCCCAGCCCCAGCTTCAGAGGGGGCGCCCTCGGCACCCTTCCTCTCCCCTCACAGCCCACCCCACACCGCGGGGGGTGCTCCCCCCTCCGACTCCTTCGCCTGGGGACCCAGCACCCCCCAGCCCCCTTCTTTCCCCGCGGGGGCTCCCCAAGCAGCCTCGCCCTCCTTCGCGCCCGCCTCTCCTCCACTTAGGATGCTGGGTCCGTTCCTTAAGTTTGCATGCCGCCCTTCGCCCGAGCAGGGCGGCTTGCAGCACGAAAATGCCAAATAGACCCCCTTTGCCCTCTGCCTCCCTCTCGAACCCATTTCTCGGCAACTTCTCCTTCGCTCCTCGCCGCTGGCTTCTGCCGAGCCGGGCTCCAAGCCTCCAGGAGAGCCGCCTCATTATTATTATTATTATTATTATTATTAGCCCCCCCTTTTTCTTTCCCACCCATTCCCACTGCCCATTTCCTAGCCAGCCTCTCCCTCTCCTCGTGCAGTCCGGATCCTCCCCCACCCCACCCACCGACACCCCCCAGCAGAAAACCGATCCCTCTACATTCCTTTCGATGGAGGGTTCCCTCCCCCAAAAAAGCAGATCGGTGGGGCTGCCCCCCAGCCCTGCCTGCGCCCCCCCCCGCCCTCTGCGCGCCCAGGGCTGCCTCGCCATCCCCGGCGTCTCCCCCGCGCTCCGGCCCCTGTTTCCCTCTCTCTTTATCATAAATATATAAATTATGCTAATTAAGACCATTGCATATTCACCGAACCGGGTCCCCCCCGCCCCCCACCCCCAGCACCGGCCCCGCCGCCGCTGCCGCCCCCCACCCCACTCACCGCTGCGCAGCCGGGAGGGACCCGCTCGCCCCCTGCCCGGGCCGGGGCTCCTCCGAGCCGATCTTTCCCCCTCCTCGTCTTCTTTTCTCTCTCTCTCTCTCTTTCTTTTTTCCCGGGGAATAATTAAAAATTCATCTCACAGCAGCGGGAGCGAAAGGCGCTGCTCGCACACGCACAAAAAGAGGAGGGGGGAGGAGGCAGCGCCCCCCACCCCCAGGGCCCAGCCGGGCTCAAGCCCTCCTGCAAGCGCAGCCCCCGAGGTTTTGCACCGGGCCTGCCCCCCCGCCGCAGCCGCCCGAGCCCCTGCCCCGCCTGGGGGGAGAACGAGGGGGCAGATTTCGGCGCTGGGGGTTTTTTAGCTGCTGCGTCATGAACATAATTTATGCAAGGGCCTTTGCCGCATCCTGCACAGCCCGCGGGAGGACGCTAGGGGGAGCAGGGGAGCCCCCTCCCCGAGGCCCCGCCCCGTTTGCCCCCCCACACAAGGTCCGAAGTGCTTTCTCGTTGCAAAAAACGAGGAGGTGCGTGCACCGGTGGGAGGGGATGAAACCGAGGAATGCCCCAAGCTGTGGGGAAGCGACTCCTTTGCCGGGGTCGAAGCATCCTTCGCAACCGGGTTTAGTTCCCCATGACCTGCAAAATGCTTCTGGAGCATAGCTGTCAACTTACAGATTTGAAAATAAGGGATCAGCAGCCAAAATAAGGGATTTTGCTAAGCTTATACAGAAATCCGGCACTGATGGAGCCATGCTGCTTTTGCTGCCACTGACTGTGTTTTGCAGGCGGTTGGACTAGAGGATCCTAAGGGTCTACAACTCCCACCAAAGAAGAGTGGCGGACAAAACTGATGAACAACGTCGAGATGGCAAAGCTTACAGGCAGAATTAGAAACCAGGAAGAGGACCTCTTTAATAAAAAATGGGGAAAGTTTATAATTTATTTGAAAAGCTATTGTCAAGAGTTACATACATGTAGGATTGACAGAAAACTTGTAGTAAAAATTTGAACTATGGATGGACAAATGATTTATAAAAATAGAGTTATGAAAGGGATGCAGAGGGGGAAATCACTACATTAAGATGCTGCACTGTTTGGAGGGTAGGCTGCCATCATCCTGGCACGAGGAGTTCCATTGGCCCTTCCCTGCCCGAGAGAGAGGGAGGGAGGGAGACAGACTCTTGCCCACGCCGCCCGCGAGCCTGGCATGAGGCAGTTGCTGTGCCGCGGTGGCCCTGAAGTGCCGCCCTTCTGCGTCCCTCCCCATCTCCTCCTCTTCCTCGTCCCTCAGGCCGCCTCCTCAGCCACCACCGCCGCTGCCGCCTCCAGCTTCCCCTGGCAGCGCGGTGGAAGTCTTGCAAGAGAGGGGCTGCCTAGCCACCCACCACCACCCGTCTCCTTGCAACGCACCCCTGAGGGGGAAAAGGGAGAGACAGAGACGCGACAGCTCGTGCGCATGCTCTCTCTCATGGCGGAGGACCCCGAGCCGCTGCTTCCCTCCCGAGCCGGGTGAGCATGAAACCCGGGAAATTTAAGGGACATCATCAATAAGGGACAGCAGTGGGACACGGCGCTGGGATAAGGGAGTTTCCCGCCAAATAAGGGACGGTTGACAGCTATGTTCTGGAGAAACGTCTTGGGGGGGGGGTTATTATTTTAAAAAAAGTTCGAATGCATTCCAGCAGATCGTGGGAGAGAAGTGCAATGATTGCCTGGGAATTCTGCACGCCTTGACTTAGGAGTAAGTCCTCCCCATTGCACAAACAGGACTTCCTTCTGAGGAGATATGCATCAGGGGTGCCCAATTGAATAAAATATTGTGGGGGCCCAGGTAAGCCCCACCCCGCATAATCGATCACATGATGCAGCGCACACACTAGTTGAATGGGAATGCCTATCAACTTGTGGGTGGCTCGGCCCCCTCAAATGTTTTATTGTGGGGGCCGAAAGCTTCCATGGCCCCTAGGAGTTGACTCCTGTGATATGCATAGAATCGTGTTTCCTCTTGTGAAAAGAGGAAAGTATTTATTTCACTGCAGCAGTTTCACTATAGATTTTGAGTGTGACACGGAGAGGAGCTGGGCAAAAAAAGGCTGCATTTGTGGCTCCTTCAGCAGAAAGGTCAGTGGAACGATGTGCTTCATACATAAATAAAAATTCCACAAATGTCAGCAAACAAACAGATTAACTTTTTTTAAAAAACAACAACAACAAACCAACCCTACAAATTGCCAGCCTACTCTACTCTTGGGGTGTTTATTCTTGGGATGTCAACTTTTTTTGGGGGGGGGCGGAATTCTCCAATCTTTCAGTGGTCCAAAATATTTATCAATACCGTCTACCAATTTATTAATTTTTTAAAAAACACATTAGGGATCAGTAGGAAGGGGTCTGAAAATAAAACTGCCAATATCACAACGCTGCTATACAAATTTATGGCGTGACCACACTTGGTATACAGTCTACAGTTCTGATCATCTTCTGTATGGAGGTGTGGAAATGGCGTCTGTCCTTTACGTGATATGGCTCTTGGAGAGTGTAAAATCCACACAGGATATGTTTGTTTTCAACCCGCTTGTGAAGATTATCAGAGATCACAAAGAAAGGAATATATGATAACAACAAGAAGATGAGGAAAATAACAAGAGACTATCTGGACAGAACTGTGTAGTTAAAGCAGCAGCAAGAGTGATGTTTGGATCCCTTTCGGAGCTCGAAGTATGGGTACCCCCAACAAAATTTTAAAAATTTGGCTGTATAATTTGGAACTAATGTGATTTGGAATTAATGTGATCTGATTGGCCTGTTAATACTGTTCTGATCATCACAACTCAAAAATGATACAATGTGGAGCACACAAAGGCTCAGAAAATGGCAACCAAACGTATCAAGGGGTTGGAGGAAGTTCCCTATGAGGATAGGTTACAACATTCAGATTTCATAAAAAGGAAAGTAAGCGAGGACAACACAAAGGTGTATAGGATTATGCATGGTTTAGAGCAGACATAGGCAAACTCGGCCCTCCAGATGTTTGGGGACTACAGCTCCCATTATCCCTGACCACTGGTCCTGTTAGCTAGGGATGGTGGGAGTTGTAGTCCCAAAACAGCTGGAGGGCCCAGTTTGCCTATGCCTGGTTTAGAGAAAGTGCATAGGGAGGCGTTTCCCCACCCCCCACCTTTTCATAATACTAGATTGCTGTCATCCAATGAAGCTGAACTTTGGAAGTTTCAAGGCAGAAAAACTAAAATACTTCTTAACACAGCACGTAGTTAAGCTATGGACTTTGCTCCGGAGGATAAAGTTATCAATAGCTACTGACCGTGGTAGCTATTTTCTCCCTCCACTGTTGGAGGCAGGATGCTTCCAAATGCCAGTTTCTGGAAACTGCAAGGAGGAAGAGTGCTCTGGGAATATGGCAAGGAAGGCCCAGCACTTCCACAGCAGGGAGTGCTTTTCATTTTGTATTTGATGCTGTGCTTTGTGTTACCTAAGCAAGCCATTCCGAGTACGATAATGAAATATACTCAGACTCGAGAGTGGATTTCATGATCTTCATGCTCAGTGGTGAGGAGGAATTGAAGTTCCCCTAGAATGTCTACTTTATATACCGATACTGTACATTATTTACACAATGGGCCCCACATGATTGGCTAATTCTGGGATTTTCCTGTAGGCCAATCAGGTTGCAGATTCACTTCCACCTGGAGCTGGATTGGGTGGCTCTTGTGGACCATTCTCCATCCTATTGTTCTAGGACCAATCAGACTGCTGCATTTTGGATCCTATTCAACTCAGTACATAACAGATAGAAAGCAAGCTTGACCAGTAAGCCATTTCTGATGAGGTCTAAAGGTAAAGGTAAAGGTCCAGTGACTGTTAGGTCCAGTCATGGATGACTCTGGGGTTGCGGCACTCATCTCGCTTTACTGGTCAAGGAAGCTGGCGTTTGTCTGCAGACAGCTTCCGGGTCATGTGACCAGCATGACTAAGCCACTTCTGGCGAACCAGAGCAGCGCACAGAAATGTCATTTACCTTCCCGCTGGAGTGGTACCTATTTCTCTGCTTGCACCTTGACGTGCTTTCGAACTGCAAGGTTGGCAGGAGCAGGGACTGAGCAATGGGAGCTCACCCCGTTGCGGGGATTCGAACCGCCAGCCTTCTGATTGGCAAGTCCTAGGCTCTGTGGTTTAGACCACAGCGCCACCCGCTTCCCATTTCCATGAGGTCTAGCCGAATATAAAAGGAATAGGCTAGTGGTCTGACTGAGCATAATGCCATTTAACTAAGCATCACCTAAATACAGTGGTGCCCCGCAAGATGAATGCCTCGCAAGACGGAAAACTCGCTAGACAAAAGAGTTTTCCGTTTTGGAGGTGCTTCACAAAACGAATTTCCTATGGGCTTGCTTCGCAAGACTTTGCAAGACGACAATGTCTTGCGAGTTCCTGCTGGTTTTTTCCCCTCCCTCCCTTTTTCTAAGCCGCTAAGCCGCTTATCAGCTGATCCGATCAGCAGAAAAGCCGCTAAAAGCCGCTAATAGCGCTAATCCGCTAATCCGTCAATGGGCTTGCTTCGCAAGACAAAAAACCCGCGAGACGAAGAGAATCACAGAACGGATTCTTTTTGTCTTGCGAGGCACCACTGTACTCTGCCCTGACTGGCAACAGCTCTCCATGGTTTCAGATGGGGTTTCACCGGCCCTACCTGGAAATGTCAGCCATTGAACCAGCAACCTTTTATATGCAAAACATGTGCTTAACCCCAAGCTATCACCCGCGTCCCATGCCATATTTCACAAACGACATCCACAATGTACATTCGCCTTCCCAACCTCTATAACTCATAGCACACTTTGGGATGTAATGAATTGTCAGTTACCATCGACTTCTCCAACCCAATTAACCTGTGCCACGTTTAGAGAAGATAAGAACACAAAGCGCTTCTCCAGGCAGATGAATGGAGAAACTCAGGATGGTCATTGCGTGAAACATTTTAATCCTGGGCCTTCAGAAATGCAGTCCGGCTCCCCACGCATAGCTACTAGTAGTCTTAAGTGTGAAACTGATGAACTTACTTTCCCCACCTAAGCATCTGTTTCAATGCCTGCTTGGAGGATTCTTGACTGAATCAGGTTCCAAGAAGCAAGTAATATTACCGTATGGATGCATGCTAGCATATGCTGGAGTCAATGATTCTTCAACATCAGCTTCGTTGGACTGGTCATGTTCTGCGGATGCCTGATGATCGTTTTCCAAAGCAACTACTCTATTCCGAACTTAAAAATGGAAAGTGTAATGCTGGTGGTCAACAAAAGAGGTTTAAAGACTGTCTCAAGGCAAATCTTAAAAAAAGTAGTATAAACACTGACAACTGGGAAACACTTGCCTGCGAGTGCTCCAGTTGGAGAACAGCCTTTACCAAAGGTGTCATGGGCTTTGAAGACACTCGAACTCAGGACGCAAGGGGGAAACGTGCTAGGAGGAAGGCACGCTTGGCAAATCCACACCGTGATCCACTCCCATCTGGAAACCAATGTCCCCACTGTGGAAAGACATGTGGATCCAGAATTGGCCTCCACAGTCACTTACGGACTCACTGTTAAAACCGTGTTTATGGAAGACAATCTTTCTCGGCTATGAGTGATCGCCAAAGAAGAAGAAGAATACTGGAGTCAACACTGTCAACGTTTTAATTAACAACTGCATCCATTATGATAAAATGTCTTTGCACTTGTACAGCTGGTTTTCTGAGACATCGTATTGCTGTTCGGCCGAGAACCTAGTTTGATGATTATGAATATTTAAATACTTCCATCTTGTTGGATTTCAGACTCATTTACATACATTGGCATACCATTATTATAATAGATTCAGGAAAACAGAGCACATTAATTTTTAACTCATCTCAGAGACCAGCAGAATTCCTTTTTAAGCCACCACTCAATTTTTCTTCCTTAGCAAATAGCTCAGGGGGTGGGAAAGCGGGGGGAATTATACTAAAATTAATAGCTGAAAGAAATGAAGCTCCCCCCACGTGATTGCTATCAGATACTTTCTGTATAAATCCTCTGTGTGCCTCATTATTCCATTGTTGATTACTCTATATTCCAACTTTTAAATTTCCTCTTTCTTCTTTGTTTTCCACACATGAAATTAATTTCCCTTCTCTGGGTTAAAGCCACATTTGTTTCATTTTCTGCTGTAAATGCCGTTCTTTACAGAAGCAGTTTTTCAAACATAATACTGTACACACACCCATTTTAAAAACATCCTAATGCGATTATCAACGCACACATCATGCAAATGCACACTAACCTCTATGATCATAACTCAGTTTGCATTAAGACACATTTTCATTTAAGCACTATTACACAAATATTTTAATAATTTTGTGTAGAAAAGCACACATAAAAAAACAGGTTTTTAAAAATTTAAATTCATGGCTAAACTGGAAAAGTAGTATTGCAGGTTTGAAGATATTGTAGAGATAGGCTCACCTGCCGAATATGTCACTGCGCATGCCAAAACCTCTCAGAAAGGACAGAAGGATTGTACAGCTCTCCTGGGTTTTGAAAAGTCAATTTTCTTGCTGTCAATCCCCCCCCCCCCCCGGTCTCCAATCCATTCAAACTTTCACCTTGAGCAGCATGAATGGTTTCTCACAAGCATCCAGAGCATGAAACTCCCAGCCCTTGTCCATAATAGAAGCAAAGGAACGAAAAGTAAGAAAGAAAAAGATTGCTTTGATCCCATGACAGGGCCTTTTCAGTGGTGACTCCCTGTTTGTGGAATGCATTTGTTTCCCACACTACTGACTTTCAGGAAAAAATAAAACAAAACATTCCTGTTTACCCAGGAATGGAAGACACTGACCCTGGCAGCCCTGAGATTGCTGGCTGATACTGTAATGTTTTTAGCTGTTTCTACAACGTTTTAGCTGTTTCTTAAGAATCATTTTAAACTGTTTTTATCTGTCATTAAAAAAGAAAGAAAAAGTTTTATCATTGCTGTTTCTGCTGCCCTGGGCTGCTTTGGGAGGAAGGTTGGGCTGTTAATGGAAATAAAAAGAATATAGTAATAATAATAAGTAATAAGTAATAAAAATGGGGATCTCTAGGCTGACAGTCATTCGATAAGCTGCAGCTGGTACTTCCCTTCCCTTCCTTTCCTGGTTCTGAGGAAACTTCTTTTTTTAAAAAATCTTTTTATTCAAAATTAAAACAAAACATATTATCCAGAAACATATCATCTTTATTTTAATTAGTCAGACATAAAAAGATTTTCTTCTTTGAATTCCCATGTTCAAGAGTGTAGCTTAAAATAAATAAAAAGGTAAAGGACCCCTGACAGTTAAGTCCAGTCGCGAACGACTCTGGGGTGGTGGCTCTCATCTCGCTTTACTGGCCGAGGAAGCCGACGTTTGTCGGCAGACAGTTTTTCTGGGTCACGTGGCCAGCATGACTAAGTCGCTTCTGGCGAAATCAGAGCAGCGCACAGAAACGCTGTTTACCTTCCCTCTGCAGCGGTACCTATTTATCTACTTGCACTGGTGTGCTTTCGAACTGCTAGGTTGACAGGAGCAGGGACCGAGCAACAGGAGCTCTTGGCAAGTCCAAGAGGCTCAGTGGTTTAGACCACAGCGCCACCCACTTTACTTATTTACTCCTTACTTATTTAAGTGGCTCTGGGTTTCTCTGAAAGAAAGGGTGGATTTCACAGGCACCCCTCGCTTGGGTGAAGCTGCGTTGTCCAATAACCCAAACGTTGGAGTGTGCAGAAGGGGTGTTGCTTCACAAAAGGATGACATTGTTAAGATACCCCAGGATATTTTTTGTGCGATGGCCATCTCCAAGTTACAGGACCCTCTAATGAAGTCCCCAGGAGTGGGATCCTAACCTTCTACCACCTGTGTGCCTAGGGAAGGGCCATAGCTCACTGGTAGGACACCTGATTTGCATGCAGAAGGTCCCAGATTCAAGCTCTGGCGTTCTCAGGTACACCTAGGAGAGAGCCCCATCTGAAATCTTAGAGAGCTACTGCCTGTGTAGACCACTATTCTTCAGTCTTGGGTCCCCAGGTGTTTGTGAACTACAGCTCCCACCATCCCAGACCATTGGCTAAACCAGTTGGGGAAGATGGGAGTTGTAATCTAAGATCATCTGGGAACCTATAGTCAAAGAATGCTGTTGTAGAGACAATCCTGAGCTGGATGGACCAATGGTCTGACTCGGTGTAAGCAACTTCCTGTGTCCCTCCTCCCCATTTCCCCATGTGCTTACCTGGCTACAGTGGCTTGGGTGCGAGTAGACACCTCTCAGGAGTGAGCCAGCAATAAATCGCATGGAGTTGTTGTTGTTTAGTCATTTAGTCGTGTCCGACTCTTCATGACCCCCTGGACCAGAGCACGCCAGGCACTCCTGTCTTCCACTGCCTCCCACAGTTTGGTCAAACTCATGTTTGTAGCTTTGAGAACACGGTCCAACCATCTCGTCCTCTGTCGTCGCCTTCTCCTTGTGCCCTCCATCTTTCCCAACATCAGGGTCTTTTCCAGGGAGTTTTCTCTTCTCATGAGGTGGCCAAAGTATTGGAGCCTCAGCTTCACGATCTGTCCTTCCAGTGAGAACTCAGGGCTAATTTCCTTAAGAATGGATGCGTTATAATGAGCACAGCAACTCTTCATCAGTAGGTCTTGATCTTATGAGGCAGTTGTGGAGACTGAAAGTCCCCACCTTCCCAAAGCTGCCTAAGTCTACTCCTCTCCCAGGTCTTTCCCAAGCAATCTGAGACTGCATTGGCCTGCTTGCCTTTGCTCCTCCCACTTCACACCTCTCCCGGTCCTGGGAGACCAGTGAGGAGGGGAGCTTATTGCAATAGGATTGCTTCTTCACCAGCCTGACTGATCTCTGTCCCTTGGCCTCCCTCCTCTCCAGCTCCTGCTTCTGGACTGCTCTCTGCCACAGACTCTCCTTGCTCACTAAACCCTATCACCCCTTCAGTTTGTGAAACCTCATCCTTCCAGTCTTCTCCCTCTTTTCCTTCTGACCACTCAATTCTTGTCCCACCACCGCTCCCTGGGCACAGAGCCTTCTTTCCTTAGTGGTCCCCCAGCTGGTGCCTCCCACCGCTTCTCTGGGTCCAGCCAGTCCATGACACCACCTCCTATCTTATGTGTTATGTACTGAAGTTCTCACCCTGGACCAGCAGGGAGATACTGTAGATAGTTTTCACTCAGGTCCACATATGCAAATAAGGAATTGAAAGTGAAGTTCAGTGATTGGATAGTTACAGAAAGTTGTTACTGTTGCTTTGTAGTTGAGCTCTATATAAGCAGGTTGGCTAAACCCTTCAGTTCAGTTCTGTTCTGGCCTGTGAATAAACAAGAGCTGTCTGAAGAATCGCTGTGTTGTCTGATATGTTCACCCACAACTTGACATTATTCTCCTATTGTGTCTGGAGCAATGCTACATAGGTCTCTCTGGGACAACGGCAGAAGTTTTAAATGGTGGGCAGCTTCCTTTCTGTTGTCGCCAACACCAGAGAAACCGAGACCTGGGGGAACCAGATAGGTCAGAATATCGGCACTGGGAGACCTTGCTGGGGTTCTTGGGCCCCAGTGGCTGCCCAAGGGTGCCGAAGGGTGCTGAGGGCTGCCATTGGCCCTCTTCATACGTACATTTCCCATATATTGCTCAGCTTGGTTATTTCCAGGCACCTTTGCCAGTCTGCCAGCTCTGTAGCAACAGGGGTCTCTGGCAACCTGGCTCCTGCTTTCACACTGTTAACGTGGACAGCCTAAGAGACTCCCCCACCTCCTGCAATCCTGACTTTACTCTTAAGTTTTTTCCAGACCTCTTTCTCAACCTTTTTCAAGGAAAATGAAGAATATTTTATGGCCATGAATTATTTAAGCTTCATGCCTGCATAATAGCCTGATATGCATATTCAGCAATACCCTGTGTGCACACGAGAAGTAAACTTGGACAGCAAGTAAATGTGATCTGTAGCTCAAAAGGCTTAAGGACTTAGTTTTGATGGAGACTTTCTTCAAACCAGGGACGTTTGTGCACAAGGCGACCATGTGGGGGTTTGTGTGGACTGCACTTCCTGAAACAGGTACAATAGACTTCCAGGCATCTTACATTTGGTCTGGCTTGAGAAGGGTGCTTGGGGTCTGCTTTATCGTATAACCCAGCAGACATCTGATTAATAATGCAGTTCATTAAAAAAGAAGTTCATTTATACAGCCCTCATGGGAAAATTCAGGGAATGGCAACGATGAGTTATTCCGCTAGCTGTGTCAAAGGCAAACACCTGCACTCTCCAAACTGTGAAACTACACTAAACTCAGTTCCAACTATGGTGATGCATACAAGGGGCAGACAACCTCACTCTTGTGACACAAACTGCTCAGGTTCGGATCCATAGCTGTCAACTTTCAGATTTGAAAATAAGGGATCAGCAGCCTCGAAAATAAGGGATCAGCAGCCTCACCTGTCCCGGGGACAGTCTATGGGATATCTAACAATCCGGGATAGCAGCGGGAAGCAGCACTGGAATAAGGGAATTTCCCGCAAAAAAAGGGAAGGTTGACAGCTATGTTTGGATCAGCTTCACACTTTCCCCCTTCATTTACTCAGATTTTTCTTGTAAAATCAGAACTCCTCCCACCTTGAGTGCAGAACATACATGTGAGTAAAGTAACATGCCGGCTTGCTCCTATTACATTGAGTTTAGCCCTTAATGTCTGATATAGACTGCCAATGTGCCAGCCTGCCTTTACACATACAGCTTGATCCTTGCCATAGTTACACAGAATGACGCATGTGTTGTAGATAAAAATATGCCCTTTTCCCTTATGGGGTACCCAAGAGCCCATATAGAGTCCTTACATAGGTTCCCTATTGGTAGGAGAATATAACAGAGGCCAACCAGAGAATACTGAGAAGCAAAGCAGCTAGTAAGCCTGATCTTTATTGATCTGTTGCAACAGGGTGCTCCCCTCACACGCAGGAGAGGAAGAGGACCCCCAAAAATGCTGCGCAAGAGCTTATAAAGAGTTTTGAAATTCCCATTCTCTAGATCAAGACCACCCCCAGAAACATTATGCATACATCACAGAAGGGGTGTAACCTAAGACCACCCCTCAGATACATCCCACCTACATCACAGAAATTTTAATATTGTTTTTCTCCTGTTGTTGTTTATCTCCTGTCTAGCAGGTTACTTGATTGGATTGCCTGGGGAGCCTGGCCATTCTTTTGTAGTGGTAAAATACTTATTTCCTGGGCCAGGTCACAGGCTCACACCTTATTCAAACAGACATATCCTTGAGACAGGATTTGTGAGGAAAGAGACAATGGGGAGGCTTTTCCAGTTTAACCTTGCAGAGAAAGGATTTGGTCAGTTTAGGAATCAAAATGGTTCCAGGTTGGTCTTCCTGTGTTGATCTATTTACAGATAGGTAGCCGTGTTGGTCTACCATAGTCATAATAAAAAAATTCCTTCCAGTAGCACCTTAAAGACCAACTAAGTTAGTTCTTGGTATGAGCTTTCGTGTGCATGCACGTATCTTCACGTATCTGAAGAAGTGTGCATGCACACGAAAGCTCATACCAAGAACTAACTTAGTTGGTCTTTAAGGTGCTACTGGAAGGAATTTTTTTATTTTGTGTTGATTTATGTATGTGCAGTTATGAACATTACCATATATCTAAGACCATAAAATTCCTATCACACATGGATGGTCCTGTATAAACCCACCACTGACCTATACTCTTGATCCATGACGGTAAAAACGGATTGCATGTTTTTTCAAGAATTCAAGCAGTGTCTTCGAATGTCTGCATCTATTGCCGCTTCATTTCATCATTGCAGATCCCTGAAATGAGAGCCTGGGTCACAAATGCAAAACCCAGGCTTATGCTGGCAGAAAGAAAACTCTGTACAGCCATCTGCTGGATGATGGGGGCTAATAATAATAATCATCGCTAAGATGAATTGGATTTTTTAAAAAAGATTTTTTTAACAAAAACACGTTTTAAGGGCTGAAATAGGTTAGACTGGATATTTGCAATCTGGTTTCCACAGTATGGATAGATGGGGTCAGAAATGTGAAAGAAAATCTTGCAGACAGGAAACTACCAAAATAGACATTTCTACATAAACCAGCCTGCACTTAGGAAAAAAGGGGAAAAAAGAAAGCAGACAAGGATACGACACTCTCTTCTTTGCTATGACAACATCCAAGAAGATAAGCTTTAAAATAACTAACATAACCTAAAGCTGATGGTGAAATAACTAACAAAGCATTAGCTTAATGCTAATGAGCAGAGCTCTTTGACTGGTGCAAGTTTAACAGCCTTAAGGCTTAATTAAACTTAAAACATATTTGCAAGTTATCGGTTCCTTCCACTGATCTCTTATGCATTAATTTGGACATCAGTTATTTTTCTAACCACAGCTCCTCAGCAGAGAAAAGTAACTCCTGGGAGATTAAAAGATGTTCCCATTGTTGGTGCATATATATATATATTGCTCTGTTCCAGTAACAAGAAGCCGAAAGCACCAGCCTGAAGATGACGAGTGAGACCTCGTCGAAACGTCGCACAGACACCCCGACTCTTACACGGGAAGACACCCGAAGACACCAAAACCTGCATTCCTGTACCCGTGAAAATCTACGAAAGCATATATATATAGAGAGAGAGAGAGAGAGAGAGAGCAAGAGAAAGGGAATAGAATTCCTGGATGCCAATATCCAGGTTTGGAGCAAGTACTCTTTAGTGAAACCCCCCCAGCAGACATTTAAAACCAAAGAAACATCCAGCAAAATAAAATGTGGAAATATAGGCTGTTAGCCCTTTAAAGTGAATCCCCAAAATGTCTCTTTAAAAGTTTCTTTCCAGAGTCTCCCTCTTCCTCCAGCATAGGAAAAACATCATGTTTTGTAACTTTAAAGTGGTTTACTTAAAAAACTCTCAAAGTCAGATTTGTGTGCTTCACAATCTATGTGCTCAGGCAGTAAAACTTGGCTTAGTTACAAAGTGGTGAAAGTCCCTAAATTACTGGTATATAGGAGATCAAGAGTGGCTTGTGAGAGCCATGTGGTCTCATAATACTTCACATGCCAGATCCACACGTAGACTGGAGAACAAAGGCTTACCTAGTTCTTCCCAAGGTGAGGGAAGTGGCCTGGCAGGACAGCTTACTCTATTGTATTAATATCTTCATGCATTAATTAGACTTAAGCATATTGGTTACAGTACAGTGGTACCTCAGGTTAAGTACTTAATTCGTTCCAGAGGTCCGTACTTAACCCGAAACTGTTCTTAACCTGAAGCACCACTTGAGCTAATGAGGCCTCCTGCTGCTGGAGCACAATTTCTGTCCTCATCCTGAAGCAAAGTTCTTAACCTGAAGCACTATTTCTGGGTTAGCGGAGTCTGTCACCTGAAGCGTATGTAACCTGAAGCGTATGTAACCTGAGGTACCACTGTATATGAGACTGGTTGTCTCATACGCCTTAACTAATATTTACTGTAAGTCCCTAGAGAATGTGTGCAGCTCTAAGTGAAACCAGTATGAAATGGTTTACTTTGGGGAAACAAATCTTTGGCCAGATATGAGACTTACTAGGGGTGGTCCCCAGCAAGCCAATCTCTTTCAGCTGGATCTACCATGCAGGGCTGCCCTGGGGGTTGATACGGAAGGGGGGGCATGTCTTCTTCACCTCCTTCTTCGCTACAATATATCCATTTATTTCCAATTGTCAATGTCAAAAGGGACTAAAATCTATAAAATTCATAGAAAATCAATGTGCCAATTTGCTCAATTTCTCTAGGACTCCATGACACCTCCCCTGTCCTCCATAATCCCTCAAGCAAGGTGTCAAGACCCTAATCCGGTCAAATCGCTCTGCCAAGCCCTTCCTCCAGGCGATGCCAGGTGACAGACTATGCATACATGGACCATTGTCTTCTCAGGTTGTGCTTATCTGCGCATATCTCCAGCTCTGCATATTCCCCCCTCCCTCCTCCATATGTTAATCCTGTGTGACCCAACCTCTTCCTAATGTATTCGTGATGTAATCTGTGTAACCCAACCTCTTCTTAATGTATTCATGATGTAACTGGGATGTATTTTGCACTGTATTCTGGGACATGGAGGGAAATTTCAAAAGTTCATGTCACCCCTTTCTCGCTATTCAATCTCGCCTTGAACCTGTTGCGCAATAAACTTGGATCTTCTGCAGTTTGCTCCTGTCCGGCTGAGCTCATTTTCTTCCGCAGGGACCCGTGGACCTAGTCCAATGAGCTGGGTGGCAGAGTCGGCCCGCACCCAGATTTTTCCGTAACAGGGCGAAATGCTGCAATGAGCTCTATGATGGAAGGGCAGGAAACAAATGTAGCTACTGTAATACATAAAACGGCTTTCTAATGGCTAAAATTTAAAATGGAGCATCTATTAGCCCTAGCCACACTCCTCATAGTTGGCACCAGGAAGGAAAATAAATGGCCAGAAATATGTTACCTGTGGTTTGTATAAAAGCTAGCCATAATAATAATAATAATAATAATAATAATAATAATAATAATAATAATTTATTTATACCCTGGCCATCTGGCTGGGTTTCCCCAGCCACTCTGGGCGGCTTCCAACAAAACACTAAAATACAATAACCCATTAAACATTAAAAGCTTCCCTAAACAGGGCTGCCTTCAGATGACTTCTAAAAGTTTGGTAGTTATTTTTCTCTTTGACATCTGGTGGGAGGGCGTTCCACAGGGCAGGTGCCACTACCGAGAAGGCCCTCTGCCTGGTTCCCTGTAACTTGGCTTCATGTAGCGAGGGAACCGCCAGAAGGCCCTCGGCGCTGGACCTCAGTGTCTGGGCAGAACGATGGAGGTGGAGATGCTCCTTCAGGTATACTGGACCGAGGCTGTTTAGGGCTTTAAAGGTCAGCACCAACACTTTGAATTGTGCTTGGAAACATACTGGGAGCCAGTGTAGGTTTTTCAAGACCGGTGTTATATGGTCTTGGCATCCGCTCCCAGTCACCAGTCTAGCTGCCGTATTCTGGATTAGTTGTAGTTTCTGGGTCACCTTCAAAGGTAGCCCCACATAGAGCACATTGCAGTAGTCCAAGCAAGAGATAACTAGAGCATGCACCACTCTGGCAAGACAGTCTGCGGGCAGGGAGGGTCTCAACCTGTGTACCAGATGGAGCTGGTAGACAGCTGCCCTGGACACAGAATTGACCTGTGCCTCCATGGACAGCTGTGAGTCCAAAATGACTCCCAGGTTGCGCACCTGGTCCTTCAGGGGCACAGTTACCCCATTCAAGACCAGGGAGTCTTCCACACCCGCCCGTCTCCTGTCCCCCCCAAAACAGTACTTCTGTCCTGTCAGGATTCAACCTCAATCTGTTAGCCGCCATCCATCTTCCAACCAGGGGAATTTTGCTTTCCGCACTGGTTGGAGTCACTGCCACCTTAAAATAAAGCAGCCTCTGTGGTTGTGTATATATATATATATATATATATATATATATATATATGAGAAATACTGTACAGTGGTGCCCCGCAAGACGAAAAGAATCCGTTCTGTGATTCTCTTTGTCTAGCGGTTTTTTCATCTTGCGAAGCAAGCCCATTGATGGATTAGCGCTATTAGCTGCTTTTAGCGGCTTATCTGCTGATCGGATCAGCTGATAAGCGGCTTAGCGGCTTAGAAAAAGGGGGGGGGGGAACCAGCAGGAACTCGCAAGACATTGTCGTCTTGCCAAGCAAGCCCATAGGAGATTCGTTTTGCGAAGCAGCTCAAAAACGGAAAACTCTTTCGTCTAGCGAGTTTTCCGTCTTGCGAGGCATTCGTCTTGCGGGGCACCACTGTAATTGAATCTGGATGCCCTACTTCTAAGTCAGTTACTAGCTTGATTCCAACCTTCCCCCTTTATTGGCCTTTATTGACACATGAGGAAACAATGGTTTTCTTTATTGTTGGTTTCGCTTCTCTTCTGAACATATGGCACTGGGACTGTCCTTGTGGTTTTAGTCTATAATACTGGCTTAGAGACTGAGAAGTACCGGTAACTGCACTCTACTGAGCACCTTAGATCATTCTGCAACCTTTGATACCAAGTCTGTGAAACTTTGGCAAGCGCTTGTGGAATCGGTCTGGAGTGGACCTGTTCATTTGGGGGAGATAAAGGAGGTGGGCGGTAGTAATAAGTAGCTATTCATCATTTGCCCCCATTCCTGTTCAATGTGATATGCAATATCACATTTTGTCACTGATGATATATGGCTCTACACCTCCAATTTTCATCCAACTGGAATCCAGCAGTCTTGGAAGAGAACTGGATGCAGGCAAGCCAATGGAAGATGGGGCTCACACAAAACTTAATTAATGTTGCTTGTAAAATATGTGACCTTAGGAAAAATAGAGACTCCCACATATTATTATTTTGCATTTTGTATGTGTTTGGTTGCGGATTGTTCCAAGTATCTGGCAGATAAGCAACTCAGGCAGCAGTCTTGTATACATTTTCCTGGAATAAGTCCCACCGAACTCAACCTAACATTTGAGCAGGCATGTTTAAAGATTCCACTGATGGTATGCAATCCTATGCACACTTACCTAAAAAGAAGCTCCATTGAACACGGTGGGATGTGCTTCTGAGTAAACGTGAACAAGGTTGCACTGCATGTTAACAAAAACAAAACTAGATTTAAAACATTTTCTTACATTTGTAATTTCCTTTGTTTGGTTGAATGTTTTTTGCATTGCATATTTTGGATGCAAGATGTGTTTGATTGTTCATGATTCAATTTACATAAAATACATGAATATGTAAAGCTACAAACCTATGCAAAATAGTTTTTCACTCCACAATAATTATTGCATCAAAATAAGCCCAGATGCACACCTGGCTAGGGGTACTTTCCTCGAGGAAAACTGCCAGAAGTGAAACACATTCCCTTCATCACACAAAACACGATCATTATTTATTTTTATTTTTTTAAAAAACCAAACCAAGGAAGGAGTAAGGATTATCTCAGTGTTTGTATCATTTATCGACTGAAGATTTTCTTGATCTCCATGTGCATAACAGTTTCTCTTTCTAGAACAAAATTTCCTTCTAGGCTTATGAAAGGGATTCAGATACTCAAAACAGTCACAAAAAATGAACAATATGAACAGTACAACCCTCACCCCATGTTAACTTTCTAATAGCAGTAGTATTTGAGATGAAAACACACACGGCCTAGCATAGTGGACGAGAAAGATGTACAATGAGAACAGCTTTCGCTTTACATTAATACAGTACTGGAATCAGTAGGTATAGCTATAATAGTCCTGCTATATAAGGCCAAAGGTCCTTCTACCGCAATACTATTTTGCTTCTAGTTGGGATATGAAGTTCAGTTTTGTTATAAACCTTTGTTACACTTCAGGAACACCTTTCATTTTCTGTTCTACTTTTCCATTCTTCTAAGTTGTTCTGTATTGTAATTATTTTTTAAAAATTTAAAATTCACAAATTTAATTCCATTAAGATAACCCCTACTAGGCGGCTACTGGAGGGACTTTTCAGTGGTGATGCCCCAGTTTTTTACTACTTATGGTGGGAAAAGCACCTACACACTTGTCCTTTCACTGCTGGGCAAAGGCTTAAGAAAAACCCTCCTTTCCCCACCAGGCCTTTTATAATCTTATATAACTCTACTGAAAGCACAGTATGCCATTTTTAGATGATGCTGTTTTTGAATGTTGGTGAATGATTTGGTTTCTTGTCGGTTTCTTGCGTTTTCTATTGTATTTCTTCATATTATAAGCTCCCCTGGGATCTCCTCTCTCTCTGTTTGGGCACAAATCATTATACCTAATGAATGGATTAATTAGATTTTTTTTGCCACTTTCCTACCATGCTCCTCAAAACGGCATACAACAAATTCATAAATTTAGTTATCACAGCCAGTAACTTGTTGTTGTTTAGTCGTTTAGTCATGTCTGACTCTTCGTGACCCCATGGACCAGAGCATGCCAGGCACTCCTGTCTTCCACTGCCTCCCGCAGTTTGGTCAAACTCATGTTGGTGGTTTCAAGAACACTGTTGTGATAGGAATTTTATGGTCTTAGATATATGGTAATGTTCATGACTGCACATACATAGATCAACACAGGAAGACCAACCTGGAACCATTTTTATTCCTAAACTGACCAAATCCTTTCTCTGCAAGGTCAAACTGGAAAAGTCTCCCCATTGTCTCTTTCCTCACAAATCCTGTCTTAAGGACACATTTAAGATATGAATAAGATGTGAGCCTGTGACCTGGCCCAGGAAATAAGTATTTTACCACTACAAAAGAATGGCCAGGCTCCCCAGGAAATCCAATCAAGTAACTTGCCAGACAGGAGATAAACTGTGACAGGAGAAAAATAACATTTAAATTTCTGTGATGTAGGTGGGATATATCTGAGGAGTGGTCTTAGGTTACACCCCTTCTGTGATGTATGCATGTTTCTGGGGATGGTCTTGATCTAGAGGATGGGAGTTTCAAAACTCTTTATAAGCCCTTGCACAGCATTTTTGGGGGTCCTCTTTCTCTCCTGCGTGTGAAGGGAGCACCTTGTTGCAACAGATCAAATAAAGATCAAGTTTACTAGCTGCTTTGCTTCTCAATATTCTCTGGCTGGCCTCTGTTATTTTCTCCTACCAATAGGGAACCTATGTAAGTACTCTATATGGGCTCTTGGATACCCCATAAGGGAAAAGGGCATATTTTTATTTACAACACTGTCCAGCTATCTCGTCCACTGTCGTCCCTTTCTCTTTGTGCCCTCAATCTTTCCCAACATCAGGATCTTTTCCAGGGAGTCTTCTCTTCTCATGAGGTGGCCAAAGTATTGGAGCCTCAGCTTCACGATCTGTCCTTCCAGTCAGCACTCAGGGCTGATTTCCTTCAGAATGGAGCAGTTTGATCTTCTTGCAGTCCATGGGACTCTCAAGAGTCTCCTCCAGCACCATAATTCAAAAGCATCAATTTTTCTGTGATCAGCCTTCTTTATGGTACAGCTCTCACTTCCATACATCACTACTGGGAAAGCCATAGCTTTAACTATAGGGACCTTTCTCAGCAAGGTGATGTCTCTGCTTTTTAAGATGCTGTCTAGGTTTGCCATCGCCTTTCTCCCAAGAAGCAGGCGTCTTTTAATTTCCTGACTGCTGTTACCATCTGCAGTGATCATGGAACCCAAGAAAGTAAAATCTTCCCCTTCTATTTGCCAGGATGTGATGGGACCAGTGGCCATGATCTCAGTTTTTTTGATGTTGAGCTTCAAACCATATTTTGCACTCTCTTCTTTCACCCTCATTAAGAGGTTCTTTAATTGCTTCTTGTCCCACATAGAGATTTCTCAGGTGACAGATAAGGTGGTCAGGCACCCCCATTTCTTTAAGAACTTGCCATAGTTTGCTGTGGTCCACACAGTCAAAGGCTTTTGCATAGTCAATGAAGCAGAAGTAGATGTCTTTCTGGAACTCTCTAGCTTTCTCCATAATCCAGTGCATGTTTGCAATTTGGTCTCTGGTTCCTCTGCCCCTTCGAAATCCTGCTTATACTTCTGGGAGTTCTTGGTCCACATACTGCTTAAGCCTGCCTTGTAGAATTTTGAGCATAACCTTGCAAGCGTGTGAAATGAGCGCAATTGTGAGGTACCCCGTGCTTTTTTCGGGGGGGGGGCACAGGGGCATGCATACCCCTAAACATTTTGTGACTCTAAGTTTGGCCTCATCGAGGGGGCAGTATTTCAATATCAGTAGGAAAATGAGAGTACCCTTAAACATTTTTAAGGACAAAAAAGCACTGCCAATACCCTTTTAAAATGCGTTGAGGATAGGTGGAGTTATTGGGTTGCTTTTTTTTATTAAGTGTTTGGCCTCGCCGAGGGGAAGTACTTCAAAATGAGTAGGAAAATGAGAGTACCCTTAAACACTTTTTAAAGAAAAAAAGCACTGTATTTTGTGTTGTTATGTTGTAACCGCCCAGAGAGCTGCAGGTAGAAGGTGGTCTACAAATAATAATAATAATAATAATAATTAAAAAAAATAAAAATAAAAATACAACTGCCAAGCATCTCCACCACCTGTCCCGCCTGCCCGCCTCTCTCTCCCTCAATACCTTCCGCAGGGCCAAAGGCCACGCCCCCTCGCCGTTATGGCCACGCCCCCTCGCCCCCGCCGCTCGCTCCCTGCGCTTCCTCCCTGGCGGCAGCGCTGCGGAGTGACGTCACGCGCTCAACGTAACCCCTCTCATCGGGGCTGCAGCGACGACGACGACAACAACAAGGAAGTGATTGAGCGAGAAGAACCGCCGCCGCCGAAGCCGCCAGTCGCCGCAATCCCCCGCAGCTGACCGAGCCGCCTTTCCCGCCGCCGCCATCATGAACAGCAAAGGCAAGGGGCTGCCCCCGACCCCTCCCGCTCCTCCCCCCGCAACCCCGCCCAAGTCTCCTCAGCGCGCGGCAAGGCGCTGCTCCTTTAAGGCTGGCGCCGCAGTCCCGTTATCTGCGGGCCTAGCCCGTAACTGGCGGCAGTCCTGACCAATGGGAAGCCTCGGAAAGGCCTGTGTGTGTGGAGGGGCGAAGGGATGGGGGAAGGGCGGATGTTAGGTTGCTATGACGCAACCCTCCTGGCCAGAAAGTTAACCCTGTGGCTGCCGCGTGGGGGGTAAAGATGGGGGGGGTCGGTCGGTTCGTGGGCAGAAAGAGCCCTCCGCTCCCCTTCGAGATCTGCGCCGTGGGAACACGGGGAGGAGTCATGTGGCCCCTTGGCAGCTGGCAGGCGCAGTGCTGCGGGGGCACCCCGGCTCCCCCGGACCGGGTCTCCCTTCCATCAGGCCCGCGTGAAAAGCTTCGGAACTGGAGCGCTGGAAGCCGGAGATGAAGGGAGGAGGGGAGAGATGGGATGCCGGGGTTTGGGGGGAGGTGGGTCGCGTGGAGATTGGGAAGCCCCCGTGGGAATTAGGTGGTTGTGGGGGGGGGGAGCGATCTTCCCTTTTTTGCACAACGGATCTGGACTGCAAAGAGAAGGTGCTGGGTATTTGCGTGTCGTCTGTTGCAGCCTGCAAACACGTATCCAAGGTCCCAAGCACCCAATCGCATCCTGGTGTTCCAGGGTTATTATCCAGCATAGCTGCCCCCTATGGTTCCCTATTCAGTTTCTAATGTTAGATTGGATTTCCCTCCCTCCAAACAGGCACTATTAAAATGCGCGTGAACGTTTGTTGATAGGTGTTTTTCATAGAGATGGAAAGGGAGCGCAGGGGTCATCCAGTCCAACCCCCTGCAATGCAACACTGGGGCTCAAACCCACAGCCCTGAGTTTGAGAATCTCATGCTCCGTCCACTGAGCTGTCAGGGTGCATGGACTGATAAACATTTCTCCGCTCCATCACTGCTTTCTCAAAACGCAGTTATGGGCCCAAAAGGATCACCACTAACCAGGCAGGTGGTTTGTGATGCTGTTCTTGTCCCTGGTAAATGTCTGGGACATAAGGTGAGGTAGGACAGTGAATTGAGGAAGGCCACAGAAAAGTTAACAGGAAAAAATTGTACCAGATCCTTAGGAAGAAGCTGGCAGGGGAAGGTAGCAGTGGGAGCTGCACCTATTGCCTGATTAAGACTGGACAGGAATAAACAGTGACCATTAAGACTAATCACAAGATTTGAGTGTCTCCTGCTTAGACGGACACTACAGTGGTACCCCAGGTTAAGTACTTAATTCATTCCGGAGGTCCGTACTTAACCTGAAACTGTTCTTAACCTGAAGCATCACTTTAGCTAATGGTGCCACCTGCTGCCACCGCGCCGCCGGAGTACAATTTCTGTTCTCATCCTGACCTGAAGCAAAGTTCTTAACCCAAGGTACTATTTCTGGATTAGCAGAGTCTGTAACTTGAAGCGTATGTAACCTGAAGCGTATGTAACCCAAGGTACCAATGTAATCCCAATTTTTGTTCCATAGTCGATATCACCCTGCATTTTTGCTTTGCTACTCTACCTGTATGACAGGTGTAATGCCAATAAACTGTATTTTACTTGACTAGACAAGCAGATTCTGGCCAGTGCATTTGGAATTAAGCCCGAGTTCAGTGAGTTGCCCACTGTAAAGTGAGTACATTTACATGCAGCGTACATGGAATGGACTATGTGGTACATCATGTAGTCCGAGCTGTGACCTAAATGGGTATTTTGACCTGTATTTCAACATCCCCCACCTGCAATAGTACCTGTTCAGCCTGTTTTTTTTGGGAAATCTCCAAGCAAGTGAAATCAATACTATTTAATTAATTCATTCATATACCATTTTTTTGTCAAGGTGGCCTACAGTTTTATATACAGTAGTACCTCGGGTTACATACGCTTCAGGTTACAGACTCCATTAACCCAGAAATAGTACCTCGGGTTAAGAACTTTGCTTCAGGATGAGAACAGAAATCGTGCTCCAGCAGCGCGGCAACAGCAGGAGGCCCCATTAGCTAAAGTGGTGCTTCAGGTTAAGAACAGTTTCAGGTTAAGAATGGACCTCCAGAATGAATTAAGTACTTAATCCGAGGTACCACTGTGTGTGTGTGTGTGTATATATATATATATATATGCAGGTTTTGGTGTCTTCGGGTGTCTTCCCGTGTAAGAGTCGGGGTGTCTGTGCGACGTTTCGACGAGGTCTCACTCGTCATCTTCAGGCTGGTGCTTTCGGCTTCTTGTTACTGGAACAGAGCAGAGTCTGGTGTTTGAGTTCCTATAAATACTGTTGAGGGGTGTGGTGTATAGCCTCCAACGTTCTGGGCAGAGAGGAAGTTCCTAGATTAGTGTGCCTTTTCTTCTTTTGTTCCTTAATTACTTGAGGGATAAAGTTTGGGTCTAAAGCATTGGTTTCAAAGTGTTCCATGTACAAATTTGCGATGACCGGTGAGAGGGGTGATCCCATAGGTGCTCCTTCTATCTGTTTGTATCTTTGTCCATTGTGGATGAAGTACGTGTTGGTTAGGCAGTGGTTGGTCAGGTCCAGGATGGGCAAACTTTGGCTCAGATATGTTGACGACACCTTTGTAATTTGGCCACACGGGAAAGAAAAACTAGATAGCTTCCTCACACATCTCAACAGCCTACACCCCAAAATACAATTCACTATGGAAATAGAAGACAACAACCAACTCCCCTTTCTTGACGTCCTAATCTACAAAAAACCTGATGGCTCCCTAGGACACACTATCTACCGGAAAAAAACACACACCAACCGCTACTTACATGCACAATCACACCACCACCCTGCACAAATAAACTCCGTAGCCAAGACTCTCATCTCCAGAACCAAACGCCTGGCTGACAAAGACCACTTGACAACTGAGTTACAGAATCTCTCAAATGTGTTAATCGCCAATGGATACCAGAAAAACAGGGTTACGAAGCTAATCCAAAAAGAAACACCCCCCAAAAACCAAGACACAGAAGAAAACAATGGCATGGCCCTCCTTCCTTATATCAAGGGCACTACAGACAAAATCAGCAAAATCCTCCATAAACACAATATCAAAACAGCCTTCTGCACCAACCAAAAAATAGCCAATATCCTCAGAAACCCAAAAGACAAAATCCAGCTGGAAAACCAAGGGGTCTATGAAATACCCTGCAAAGTCTGCCCAGCCACGTACATTGGACAAACAAACAGACGAATAAATGCACGTATCGCAGAACACAAGAATGCCGTCAAAAAAGAAGAAAAAACTTCCTCTCTTTTCCAACACATGAAAGAAACAGGACACGAAATTAATTTTGCAGATTCCAAATTGCTCTTTAACATGGAACATCACCACAAGAGAATAATCATGGAAGCCATCGAGATAGAGAAACACCCTCACAACATGAACAAGCGTGACGACACGTCCCGCCTGCCAGACATCTGGAAATTAACCCTCCCCACAAAAACCGACACCAGAACCAGAGGCACACAGAACGCCGTCACCAATCAACCACACCAGACCCAAACCCAGACCCTCTCCACAGACATATTACAGACTCCATCCAGTAGCCAAACTATAGTGGCACCTCCGGATGCTGCACCCCCCTGCAATCCCTACACAGATCTGGCTGGCACAAGGCACAAAACCACAGCTCGCCCCTATACACGAAGCCAAGCCAGAGCACAACTAAATGCAGCACAGCCATCTTCTCAGAAAAACTCTTCACAAGCTCAAGAGGTCAAGACTCGAAAGCTTTAGCAACTAATCTACACTTAATGACCCACCCAGTGGTATTCAGAATATCACTCATGAAATCACCCAAGATATCCCTCAAGTAATTAAGGAACAAAAGAAGAAAAGGCACACTAATCTAGGAACTTCCTCTCTGCCCAGAACGTTGGAGGCTATACACCACACCCCTCAACAGTATTTATAGGAACTCAAACACCAGACTCTGCTCTGTTCCAGTAACAAGAAGCCGAAAGCACCAGCCTGAAGATGACGAGTGAGACCTCGTCGAAACGTCGCCCAGACACCCCAACTCTTACACGGGAAGACACCCGAAGACACCAAAACCTGCATTCCTGTACCCGTGAAAATCTACGAAAGCATATATATATATATATATATATATATATATGAATGAATGACAAAACCAGAATAATATTGGGTCATTGGTGGTCTCTCAGAATCTGATGATATGAGCTCCCTGTCCTGGATTTTCTCTTTGTGTCCTTTCGTCTTGTTCTTGTGCAGCCAGGGAGCTGAAGCATTAAGAAAAGCTTGGGGGAAGCCAGCATAGTGCCCTCTATGTGTTGCTGGGCTCCAGCTCCCGTTGTCTCTGGCCCCTGGTAATGCTTGTTGGGGTTGATGGGAGGAGTTGCCACAACATCTGGAGAACATCATGCTATAGATCAACTTGACTCTTTTCAGTTTTCAGAACAATCTGATTGCTTGAGCATTCTGTCCCACACCAATGCTATCCAGTTTCTATAGATACCTACAAAGTTTCAAGTATAAGCTAACCCCTTGTAGTTGAAATTCTGCATAATGCTTACCTAATGGATATTTGTAACAGGTTGAATGGCCTGTTACATGTAAAAAGCAGGCCAGCCCTGCTGTGGAAAGAAAGATGGGTTGGGGGGGACTGTACCAAATGGGCAAAGTAATCTCATTGGAGGAGATACTTGATTAGACCACCAATGATGGATTTCAGTGTTTCACTGTTAAATCAGTTTAATAGATGAAAATGGGTTTGGTGTCTGTGGGAAGAATGATTAAGCAGTCCTTCTCTGCTAACTCCTGAAAGATACTTCTGGTCCCCATGAGATGGCACCATCAATTTTTTAAAAAAATAATTAGTGACTACTTTTGGTCTTAAGCCTGGTAGGAGAGCAGGTTTGAATGACATCAGCTGAGCCTCCTTCATTCACCCCTCATTTTCTAGGTAGCTTCTTCCTGCAGATGTAATTTTCTAGGAGATGTTTTGTTGTCTTTAGACCTTCTGCTGTTTAGGTATCTCTCTTCTTTCAGATCTGTTTTCTTTCTTTCAGATAAGGCTTCCAGAAGAGAGTGTTTCCCTGACCTCACATGCTTCCTGTTCTTTTGCAGCAAGAACAATTGTGCTAACATTGATTAACTTTTCCTCTTAGGTCAATATCCTACACAGCCTTCCTACCCGGTTCAACCTCTTGGTAATCCATCAGTCTTCCCACAGACCATACAGCTTCCTCAGGCTCCACCTTACACCGAGGCCCCTCCAGCTTACTCTGAAGTATGTACCTTGTTCTCCTTTTCTAAGAATGTAAGACTAGGCCTGCTGAATCAGACCAAAGGCATTTCCTCACTAATAAAGATAACAGTGCTGATTAGTAATGATGGCGGGGATGGAGTTGCTGCTTACAGTAGTATATTATCAACTAACTCGCCCATTGTGGCATTTTTAACTTCAAATATAGACTTTCCAAGCCCTGCCCTAGCTACATGCAGACATTTGCATGTCTGGATGCTTCATCATGACCTTGGGTCCTGCATGGCAACAGAGACAACTTGCTTTCAAACTTTGGGCCAACACCTGTTGATCTCATAAGGCACGGGTGTCAAACACAAGGTCCGTGGGCCGAATCCGGCCCGCCAGACCTCATCATGTGGCCCGTGTAGCCGCCGCCGACCGCCAGCCTTCACCTTTTATTCTCGCCTTTTTTTTTTTGACACAAGAAAGCCGCCTCTTCAGCGCATGCGCGGCAGCCTACAAGCCAGAGAACGTCTGCCCTCTAGCGACGCTGGCCGTTCTACACAGGAAACCTCCACTTTACATGCATTCAGGAAACCTCCCCTTGTTTTAGACAGAAGCAGAAAACAATTCTATCCAACCAAATAAGATGCTAAGTTCCACTGCTGTTTTTTAAATGACTTCTGCCTTTTATGATTTGCCATTAAATTTAGAGGTATCTTCTCTCCTCATCCATGTCCTTTAGCCAGTTCTCTGCTGCTGAACAACATTCAACAGGTGTTGATTCCCCACATTTTATGATGATGTAAACAGATTTTATCTTGTTTGTAGCCTTGTTGTGCAGTGCTTAGACATGATGGTATTAAGCCAGGCATGTCCAAAGTCCATTTTTGGGGCCTAATCTGGCCCGCTGGTTGGTTTAATCCAGTCTATCTCCTGGGGTAAAATCCTAAAAAAAGCTCAACAACTTCAACTTTGGTTGGCCCTCACGCATGTTCATTTCATCAAATCTGGCCCTCTTTGAAAAAAGTTTGGGCACCCCTGTCATAAGGGGTGGTAGTATGGCCATAACATGCCACTGTGGCAATGAAGAGTTGATATGGCACCATTCTCATAAGGGTCTTGCTGAGCTTAGTGCCTTTGCTAAGCCTAACCGGCTTTGAATTGTGTAGCACATGGTGACTCAGCTTCCAATGACAATGGTTTACAGAGAGCGCATTATACGAGTGTTAGAGTTGCCTTCTGAGTACACCTCAAGGTTGTTGCTGTTTATTTCTCTCTTTTAAAAATCTTTTATCAAACCTTTCCCCACAGAAGTGGAGTACCTGATGGTGATGGACTACAATTCCCATAATCCTTGACCATTGGCTATGCTGGTGGGGATGATGGGAGTTGAGAGTCCATCTGCATCTTTACCAGCTGGGTCCCAAGCTGCCTAAGATACTGCCTCCTTTATTCTGTCCCACAATACTCCCCACTCTTGGGTTTATCATTCATGTACCAAGGACTGCAAGAGGACCGAGAGATGTGAAGAGACCTTCTCACAGGCTGGTCCAACATCTTGCATCTCTCTTTTCTTGGGGACTTATTTGGGGATAAGCATCTTTTGGAAATATTTTGTGGCTAGCTATTAGCTGCCACAAAAGTAGCAATGATGTTGGATTTTAGATGAACAGTTATACCAGCTTTTAATTTCATCATAGCTGAATTTATTTGTGTGTTTACCTACTTTTATTCAGGATGGGCTAGGGCCAATCTTTGTATTTTTAAAATAGATAATGGAAATTATGTGAATTGCTTGTGGTGTTGACTGTTGCTGTTATACATCTATATGCACAACATTTTACTGAGTAACTCAAGCAAAGAAGACAGGTCTTCACCCTGAGCTTGCAGTCAAAATTTAAACTGTGGAGGTGATGAAGGAGGGTTTTAGAAACAAGAGGCTGCTGTGGCTGATAGTGCTGCTTACACTCTTGACCTCTTAAAACAGGCAGCAGGCATCTGGCTACTACTGCCAGTTGTTCAGATATTAATTGATGGCTCCTTCTCTTTTGATGTAGTAGCTCTGTTCCAAAATGGGAAGAGGAGGTGGGCAGGTCAGTTGGCGGCAGAATAATTTCTAGGCATGTTTGCTTACAGTCTTGGGCTTGATCCCCAAATTTAGAAGACTGGCCTCCATGGCTGGGAAGGAGTTTTGCCTTAAATCAGGCATCCCCAACTGCGGCCCTCCAGATGTTTTGGCCTACAACTCCCATGATCCCTAGCTAACAGGACCAGTGGTCAGGGATGATGGGAATTGTAGTCCAAAACATCTGGAGGGCCGAAGGTTGGGGATGCCTGCCTTAAATTCTATTTTTTTTAAAAAAAATTTTTATTGGTTTTTCACAATTTTTATAGACACAAACAATACACAATACACACAAACAAACACATAAACAAACATGTATAGTTTCAAATCCTTTTTTCTTAAACCTTGCTTCACCGACTTCCCCGTACCTCCCCTTTCTGCATCCTAATTTCCAATATTTTTCAGCAAATCCTCCCCCTTAATTTTATCAAATTTTCCCTTGCTCTTTTCTTTTACTTAATCTTTTACAGCTGTAATCCCTTTTTTTCTAAAACCTCAACATTTTAACCTTCATTAATTTTACAAAATTTCTTAAGATAAATTTTAAATTTCTTCTAATCTTCTTCCGCCGTCTCTTTCCCCTGGTCTCGGATTCTGCCAGTCATTTCGGCCAGTCCCATATAGTCTATCACCTTCATCTGCCATGCCTGCCTTAAATTCTAGGGAGCTGCTGTGATTCAGTGTGTCCCATGGATTTATGTTTTCCCCTACATGTTATAGGGCAGGCACGTCCAACTCCCAAGAGGCTGTGATCTACTCACAGTATAAAAAGACCGGCTGTGATCTACCCATTGTCATTTTTGGGGAGGGGGGTGTTGACAGAAGTTGTTGAGCTTTTTTGGGGGGGAGGGTTGGCCAAAGGCAATCTACCTGAGACACCCCCGCAATATACCTGTTGGACATGCCATGATGGATAGGCACCAGGTGCTACAAACAAACAGGCCGAGACTATCAGCCTTACATCTCTTGCTTGCGAGTTTGCCAGTAGCACTTGGCTGTCTGCTGCTAGAAATAAAACGCTGCGGGCTTAATGGTCTGTTTTAGCAAGTCATTATGTATGTTCTTAAATTCAAAAAATGCATTTCTGTTGTCAGTGGCAATAAGCCACTTTTTTCTAAGTTTGATGTGTTGAGGTGTAAGGTTTCTGATTAAGGGGCCTTGGAATAAGAAACCTTTTCTGTGCTCTCTCTCTCTCCCTTGCAGCTCTACCGCCCAAGTTTTGTGCACCCCGGAGCTGCCACTGTACCTACCATGTCTGCAGCTTATCCTGGTGCCTCCCTGTATCTTCCTATGGCTCAATCCATGGCTATGGGTCCAATGGGCTCGTCAGTTCCCCTGGCATTTTACCCGGTGGGCCCTGTCTATCCTCCTGGGTCCACTGTTCTTGTTGAAGGGGGCTTCGATGCGGGAGCACGGTTTGCAACTGGTGCCCCTGCTAATATTCCTGTAAGTAGAGAGATTGCATCTTTCTTGTTTTTAAAATAGTCTGGGAAAGGGGGGGGGCGTGCTTAAAAATTATGTCAGGGATTGTTTATTGCTGGAGAACCTGGTATGCAAACTAAGCAGTATCAAAGCAAATACCTGTAGTGCTAACACAGCAGAGGAATCGGCAGCGTTTCTTTGTTGAAATATTACAATAATGAACAGCTCTGCAGGGATTGTAGGGTCTTTCGGCCACAAACTTCACTCTGGGTGTAAATTGTGGTAGACAAGCCATGAGATCAGCCAGAGAAAACACCAAACAGCCTGATTTTCCTGAGCTTCTCTAAAGTTTAGTGAGAACATAAAAGTAGCTAATTTCCTTCAGTTCCAGTTTGTGCAATGAAGCTACCGCAAGGATGCTTTGCCCTCTGTGGGAGGGGATTATCTCCTCCTTCTGAGGGGATGCCCCCTTTTCTTCTGGAAAGCCCATCTTTGCAGAAGTTAAAAGGTAAAGGGACCCCTGACCATTAGGTCCAGTCGTGGCCGACTCTGGGGTTGCGGCGCTCATCTCGCTTTATTGGCTGAGGGAGCTGGCGTACAGCTTCCGGGTCATGTGGCCAGCATGACTAAGCCGCTTCTGGCGAACCAGAGCAGCGCACGGAAACACCATTTACCTTCCCGCCGGAGTGGTACCTATTTATCTACTTGCACTTGACGTGCTTTTGAACTGCTAGGTTGGCAGGAGCAGGGACCGAGCAACGGGAGCTCACCCCGTCGCGGGGATTCGAACCGCCGACCTTCTGATCGGCAAGTCCTAGGCTCTGTGGTTTAACCCACAGCGCCACCCGTGTCTCCCCCCTTTTTTTGCAGAAGTTAGGTTTTCCAAAACCATTGGGGAGAGGCGAAGGTCGTAGGCTGGATCTTTGGGAGGCTTGTTGGCTTCAGGACAGTCCATGGAGCGCTTCTGCTCTGTGCAGCTCTCCTGCTGCCTTGCCTTTCTAGGCCATTCCTTTTTAAAAAATTGTATGGAAATAAATCTGTGCTGCGTTTTGTCTGCCAATGCACAGCATGTTGCCATTCGTTTTTCGCAGCTGACTGCTGCTGGCTGCAGAAACAGCCGAGGTGGCTGGGGAAGCATATAGTCCCACCACAGGTACCGCTGTGTGGTCTGCAATTGTAAATCACTGCTGGTATGTGGAGGCAGGGACAACTTGCTCAGCGAATGAAAGAATCCCAGGCTCAGTCCATGACATCTCAGCTAAAAGGGTCTTTTTGAGTAGGGCTGGGAAGGAGTCTCTGCCGCAGACCTGGGTGGAGTTCTGCCAGTTGACAGTTCCTAGCTCTGAGCTAGATGGATCAACGGTCTTGCTTGGTTGAGGGCAACTTTATAGGATCATTTGTGCAGAACAGTCTGCATCAATCACTGTTATTAAGCATTAGTAAAGGTAAAGGGACCCCTGACCATTAGGTCCAGTCCTGGCCGACTCTGGGGTTGCGGTGCTCATCTTGCTTTATTGGCCAAGGGAGCCGGCATACAGCTTCCGGGTCAATTGGCCAGCATGACTAAGCCGCTTCTGGCGAACCAGAACAGCACACTGAAACGCTGTTTACCTTCCCGCTGGAGTGGTACCTATTTATCTACTTGCACTTTGACATGCTTTCGAACTGCTAGGTGGGCAGGAGCTGGGACCGAGCAACGAGAGCTCACCCCGTCGCGGGGATTTGAACCGCCAACCTTCTGACCAGCAAGTCCTAGGCTCTGTGGTTTAACCCACAGCGCCACCCGCATTACATTGCTGTAATTTTGCCTTTTTAGCACGCAGCCCACAGACTGGATGTGGTTTGGATGCCATGTTGCCCAGCCTCCCAAATTCTTGTTTAAACCCTGGTTTTTGAAGCCCTGCTTGGCAGCCCATGGACAGTCTGGGGGCTGCTTGCTTGTTGCACCTTCTATATGCTTTCCCACCCCCCGTTAACAGCTTGCTGTTTTTCTTTTCCAGCCCCCGCCTCCCGGCTGCCCCCCCAACGCGGCCCAGCTGGCTGTCATGCAGGGCGCCAACGTTCTAGTGACGCAACGGAAGGGCAACTTCTACATGGGAGGCTCTGATGGCGGCTACACCATCTAGTGAAAGAGGGGGGGGCTACATTGGTGTAAAGGAACGACATCACATACTGTCAGCACTTCTCACAATGTAACCGCTTTAGTCGTATTAACCTGGAGTTGCAGTTTAGACACATGATGATGAGGGGTGTCTTCCTGGTGCCCTGACCCTTCAGGCACTTTTTTCTTTTTAAAAATTAAAAAAAAGCAAACTTTAAATACAGAAACCATGCAATGGTAGGAGTGCCTCTCTCAAACTTTGGGGGTTAAATTGTGAAATGAACGCGAGCTGAGCAGCCCCACAGATTTCCCTTTTAATTCCACTGGAGAGTGCTTTCACCGCAGCACTCTCTCTCTCTCTTTCGGCTTTTATTAATCAACTATATATAAAACCAGGGGGTGGGGGTGGTGAGAAAGGGACGGGGGGGGGGGGAGAAATGGAAGTCTGGAAGAAAGCCTGGCTTCCAAGTATCATATAAAGCTTGCAGATAATGCCTGTTGCCAATGAATAGGATTACGATAATGCATCCTCTTTCCTCTTCCATAGAATCAGTGGTGCTGGGGAGAAAGGTGGCCGGATATAATTCTTTTGGGAGGGAGGGCATCGATGGCAGATGCCTGTTCGAGAAGCCGGACTGGTGGGCTACGTTCTCAGTTTCAGAACCCTCCAACCAGTTCCTTCTCCTCACTTCGCTCTCTGTTCCTTTGCTAGGAAGGTATGCAGCTAGAGTGTTGGCCCGAGATGTTCTTTTTCTACACTCTTAAGTGATCTTGGACTCCTTTGCACATTAAGATTCTAACTGAAGCCATGTTTTGGTGCCAGAAACACGACATTTCATTAAATGCTTCCTGTACTTTTCAAAATAAAAATGGAAATGAGAGCTGAAAATGAAACAATTTTTTTAAGGGGAAAAAAAGCAACCCGGTGTATTGATAACAAAACTGTACGGAATGTTATTCAGGCTAGAGAGACGAGAAGGTCTGTTGGATGTCAAACAGCATGCAAAGGTGCTGGCTTTGATGGGTTGGTTATTTTGTTTTGTTTTAGATTCAAACTTTACAAAGTGGCTTGGGTACAATGAAGTCTTATTAGAGTTAAGAAGAATATTTCAGGGATCCTCAATCTTTTTTGTTGTTGTTTGCTTTTGTTTTTATGAATTAAAAAAATTATCAGATTTGGTGAATATATTTTATCTTAATTTTCTGTGTGTTGTATGTGTCATGGTCAACCATACAGCTGACTGTTAATGAAAGGTTGGGATTCTAGGTCTCTCTGTAAACACTGTGGTGCACTTAACTTGTGGACTTTTTATACTAAAAACAAGTAGAATAAAGGCTATTTTGAAAATTTGAATAAAGTGACAAAGTTGAATTTAGCCTCTTAAATTCCTGTCCATCATAACACCGTGACATTTAAAATCTGTTTTGCCTTTATTTGTTTCTCTGCGCCCTGTAACTGGTCAGCGTGAAACACCGTTTGGTTATTCAACTTTTAGCGTCAGACAACATGGAATGTGAAATCAGTTGTTTTTAAAATTGGTGGGGGAGTCCTTAGGACTGCAGCAGCATGCGGAGGGGAGATGTAACCCTCTTCCTCTGCATTGTGGTCCAGACCTCTCTCAAACTACTATTATCCCCAACCATATGGCGAGAATGGTTTTTGTGAGGACTGCCGTGGGGAGAGTAACACATACTCTGATCTCAATGATCTGTTCCCTTGCGTGATTGATTTAAAAATACCGACAGGCTCCCTAACAATGCATGTAGCACAGCAGTGGGGAACCTGAGCCCCTGCAGGTGATTATTAGTTGGCAACTCTCATCTTCCTTGGCCGTTGCCTAGGCTGCCTGGGGCCTAGGGAGGCAAAGGTACCCCACTCTTGGCTTAGCATTACATTCAGTTTGGCGTTAAGACTAATTCTTAACACATTTACATAGACAAGACAGATTTCATCCCCAAAACTTTCAAATAAAGTTGCGTTTAAGATTGCATATCACCCACCACTGCTTTTATGGAAGGCTGGTTTGCTACATACGATGTTGGGCTACCGTTCAAAATGGCACTGCCACATCAGATTCTTCCCTTTCAAGTAGTGTGTGGCAACATTTACCTCCAAACTGGTCTGGTCAAACGTTTTTTCCCGTATAAAATTTCGAAAGCAACTTGCAGAATTTGAGAAAATAGTTTAAAAAGCAAATAGCCGGTTTAGAACATACAAATATGGAAACGCAAAACCCCAAAAGCAATGAGTCATTCGCAGTGTGTGCATTTCCTTGCTGCTGCCGGATCAGTGCCATTGGGGATGCCAGGCTGTTGGTCATGTGTTGCAGAGCAAAGGGAGATAATTTCAGTGGGGCTGCTGTTTTCACCTGTTGCAGAACACTTACATTCTCAAGATACAATCTTAATACCGTAACACATATCTTCTTAAAGAGTGAAGCAGAAAAATGCATCAATTGCCACAGGAACCTTGATATCAAAATTTCAGAATGCGGGGGGGGGGGGGGGGAGGGGACTGGAGCCAAAGAGAAGAAAGAGTAAATTTCATTTTTCTGCTCATTGTCACACACAATGTAAAGCATGAGTCTGAGAGCGAAGCTGTTTGAAACTGCATGAATTGTACAATCATTAGAGACGCACAGTTGAGTAGACACATAACTGGCTTTGTCATACACTGGAGATTTTCACATGACTCTAAAACCCTCTTGAAGCCTCAGTCACATGCATGAATGTTTATTACTGGAGAGAAGCAAGGTTAAATGTAAATATGCTTTATGCTATGACCACTGCAGGTTTATAGGTGCTGGAAAAGCAAAAGTAGTAGTATAATTTTTTTGCCAATCCATTTTCCTGCACCTGTCACAGTCATCTGAGTGTATCGGCCTTAGATACTGATATGGTAGTAAGAGGGAAAGATGTGTTCAGTACTCCCAATGACGTATTTGCCTACTCTAACCCCAAATAGACACAGAGGGTTCATAGAGGGTCTGTGTGTTGCAAATTGACTTTGATCATCCCAGAAATCACAGCTCTTGGACCTGTAAAGGGGCAACCGCTATGCTGTCACAATACACAACTCCTTCCGGTGCCTAGTCGAGCTTCTTAGGAACACAGTGTGATATAAAATAAATAATACAGCTTTTAATTTCTTGACAAAAATGGGTGTCAAACGTAATAAACAGTTTACAATGGAATAAACAGTTTACTTAAGATCTCAGTGTCCAAAGCATGCTGGCAGCTATATAAAATATTCTTCCTTCTCGCCTTTACACGGGAGATCCTCCATTTGGACTGACCCCTCTGGATCTGGTGGAGCTTGTTCATAGGTGCGGTAGGTGCCTTTGTTCTTGTACAGGTAAACGATGATCAGCACGACGACCGAAAGGAGAGTGACGAAAACCACAGCGATGACGGCTTTAAACAAAAAACGAGAAAAGGGGCACTTTAGCACAAACAGGTCTGGAGCAGACTCACCAGGGCTTTGAGTTTAGGAACAGGCTGCCAGCATGTATGTTTCTGCCTCTTAGCGTGTCGCACAACCTTCACCCCTCCCATTTTGCAGAAATAAGCAAATATATGCAAAGTAGCTTGATAAGAGTAGCTTGAGTTTGACCAAACTGCGGGAGGCAGTGGAAGACAGGAGTGCCTGGCGTGCTCTGGTCCATGGGGTCACGAAGAGTCGGACACGACTAAACAACAACAGCTTGATATGCATCATATATACAGGTTGCAGAAGCCTGCTATTTTGGGCACGGAATGAGTGGCGCTGTGGGTAAAACCTCAGCGCCTAGGGCTTGCTGATCGCATGGTCGGTGGTTCGAATCCCCGCAGCGGGGTGAGCTCCCGTCTCTTGGTCCCAGCTCCTGCCCACCTAGCAGTTCGAAAGCACCCCTAAGTGCAAGTAGATAAATAGGTACCGCTTTATAGGGGGAAGGTAAACGGCGTTTCCGTGTGCTGCGCTGGTGCTGGCTCACCAGAGCAGCTTCGTCACACTGGCCACGTGACCCGGAAGTGTCTCTGGACAGCGCTGGCCCCCGGCCTCTTAAGTGAGATGGGCGCACAACCCTAGAGTTGGACACGACTGGCCCGTACGGGCAGGGGTACCTTTACCTTTACATCCCAGATCTAGAAGGATGCTAGAGGGCTCTGCTGCTGAGGATTTACGTGTGCATTAGTTGTTATGCTGCCTGCAGTCTGCACTGCTGGCTTCCCATGGCTGCTCAGTGGCTGGGCTGAAGCACATCTGCAGAGATACGGGCAACAATACCTCCTATGACAGCCATGTTGGCGTCCTCTTGCAAAGTCGGTGTATTCATCTTCTTCATAAATGGGCTGGTCAGTAGCTTTTCTTTATGCATAAGAGAAAGAGATGGATGTCAGAGGCATCTGAATACAGTGAAGTAGAGAGAACTAAGATACCTGGGACTAGGAGGACTCAAGATTCAAAACTTTGCTCAGTCATAGAACCCACTGGGGGATCTTGAACCAATCACTTTTAGCCCCAGCAACCTCACAAGATTGTTGTTGAAATAATACAGTGGTGCCCCGCAAGACGAATGCCTCGCAAGACGGAAAACTCGCTAGACGAAAGAGTTTTCCGTTTTGGAGGTGCTTCGCAAAACGAATCTCCTATGAGCTTGCTTCGCAAGATGAAAATGTCTTGCGAGTTCCTGCGGGGTTTTTTTCCTCCCCCCCCCTTTTCTAAGCCGCTAAGCCGCTTATCAGCTGATCCGATAAGCCGCTAAGCCGCTAAAAGCCGCTAATAGCGCTAATCCGCTAATCCGTCAATGGGCTTGCTTCGCAAGATGAGAAAACCGCTAGACGAAGAGAATCACGGAACGGATTCTTTTCGTCTTGCGAGGCACCACTGTAAAGTGGGAGCTGGGCACCCGTGTCACCCTGAGGTGCCTGGAGGACTGATGAGATTAAAATGTCATAAATAGTTTTCCATAAAACGACACTCACCCTTCACACGATGGGCAGGATCCAATGAAGCAGTTCCATTAACGCAAGGATTTGTGGCTAGCAGAACTCCCCATCCCTCTCCTCTTCCCATGCCCTCCCCAAATCTGCTCCAGAGGGTTGGGGGAACCCCCAGAAGACCTTAAGGGGGCATGCAGTGAAAGAAGGAGGAAGGGCTATTTGGTTGCACACCCAAATGGCCTTGCATTAATAGCACTACTTTAGTGGATGTTGTCCAGTGTGTTCCCTGGCACACTATTTTTTTTTTAAAGTGTGCCATACAAGCATCAAGCTGTGGTTCAGAGACTTAAAATCAGAGTTCAGTAGGTTTGTAGCAACTGCAGCAAAATAAACGTAATAGCCACAAAACCTCTAAGCTTCCACTTTCATTAGAATGATTGTGGCCAAGTGGTCTTGATGAAACGGGTGCTTGAGGCCAAAATGCTGGTGGAGTTTTTTTTAAAAAAAAGCTGTTGAAGCCAAAGGGAAACTTGCTCAATTAAAGACTTCAACATTTGGCTCAGGTTATAAAGGGCAGAAGCAGGTCTAGCAGTATTTTTTCATACTGTTTTCAAGGCTTAGGTAATCGGGCTCTCAGTGAATATCTCATTATGTACAGCGGCAGAGTTGCCAGCAGGAACAAATGTTCTGCCAGCAACTCATTTCTAAAGATTTCCAAACCTTGCCAGTATTCAGACACTATCTTTGGGGGCCCAGTTTCTTTAAAAGAATGCATGACATCAAGGGATATTATATCATTAAGGGTCTTAAGGAACAGCCCAGGTTTCTCAGTGCCCGGGTGAGAGACATGTTTTTCCTACACTTCCTCAAAACCTAACCACCTACCCTTCTCCCTTTCCCTCCTTGTGTCTTAAATATCCTTCAGAGTTGTATTACCTGACTGCAGATCAGCAGCAATCATTGATACCTGCCCTATCTGAATTATTCAAGGCAGGTAACTAGCAATATATACACTAGCAATCTACAGATTTATCTGGTTAGCTGAAATTGGTATGTGAAATTCTGGCTCTATTCTAGAAAACCCTGTTGGCCTCTCAATCTCTTGTGCCCCTCTCACCTGGAGCTATCTTTTTTATTTATTTTTGAAAAGGAAAAAAATAAATAAACAGAACCCTCTTACCCTTGAGCGCACTCACCTGTGGGTAATGGTGGTGTTGGAATAGCTGCCATGGCACCCCCTTTCCCCCGCTTAAAACTTCAGAATCTTTCAGAGCTGGGTGGGGAAAATAAAAATTCTGTAATAGCGCTGTAAACAGAAATCGACAGGTCCCCTCCTCGTATGGGTGTGAAATGAGCAAGTTTTTAAAAAGATCTTACTCCTCAGAGGGATAATTTAAATGTCATCACACTTTCTAGTCTCCTAGAACTCTGTGAGACGTAACTTTAAGTAAATATTTATGTATTTAAAACATTTCTATCCCACTGGTTTTATTCAACAGTTTCTAGTCATTTTGTGAAAATTAAGGCTGGGCAAAGGCAGCAGGGCTGTCATTTTGTAAAGTGAGGCAGCAGGAAGGAAGGGGACAGGGGAAGGAGAGAGGTGCAGGGTGCTTTTAGATGGGGGCTTAATATTGCAAAGGGGTTATTGGCAACAGTATTTTTTTTAAAATAAAAATTAATCGGATTTCCCCCTGTGTAATAATTTTTTTTTAAAGGTCTTATATATATAATAAGGGTAAAGGAACCCCTGAACATTAGGTCCAGTCGTGGCTGACTCTGGGGTTGCGGTGCTCATCTCGCTTTACTGGCCGAGGGAGTCAGTGTACAGCTTCCGGGTCATGTGGCCAGCACGACTAAGCCGCTTCTGGTGAACCAGAGCAGGGCACGGAAACGCCGTTTACCTTCCCGCCGGAGCGGTACCTATTTATCTACTTGCACTTTGACGTGCTTTTGAACTGCTAGGTGGGCAGGAGCAGGGACCGAGGATTGGGAGCTCACCCCGTCGCAGGGATTCAAACTGCCGACCTTCTGATTGGCAAGTCCTATCATCCCTATATATAATAAATGTACCAAGCAAACGCGTACATAAATATGTAGACCACATGTCTGAAGTGGCACGGGAGGACAGTCCTGAAACCATTTTGGCTCCCAAGCTGACCAAATGTTTCTCTGCAAGGAGGGAGGGAGTGAGGGAACCTTCCCATTGTCTCAGGAATTAAGTGATTACCATCTCAAAGGAATGGCCCAACTACCAGAAAGGGCAATCAGGTAACTTGCCAGACAGGAGAGGAACAATGCACTCAGATCTCTGTTGTAGACCGCCTTTTCTGTGATGTAGGTATGATGTTTCTGGGGGTGGTCTTGGACTCCAGGGCGGGCAATTTAAAATGTCTATATAAGGGCAGGCACACCTTTGTTCTGGGTCCTCCTTCTCTATCCTGTTTGTGAGGGGAGCACCCTGTTGCAACAGCTTTAATAAAGATCAGGCTTACTAGCTGCTTTGCTTCTCTGGTTGGCCTCTGTTATTTTCTCCTACCGATGGAGAAACTGCAGTGGTGCCTCGCAAGACGAAAAGAATCCGTTCTGTGATTCTCTTTGTCTAGCGGTTTTTTCGTCTTGCGAAGCAAGCCCATTGAAGGATTAGCGGATTAGCGCTATTAGCGGCTTATCTGCTGATCGGATCAGCTGATAAGCGGCTTAGAAAAAGGGGGGGGAGGGAAAAAAACCAGCAGGAACTCGCAAGACATTGTCGTCTTGCGAAGCAAGCCCATAGGAAATTCGTTTTGCGAAGCACCTCCAAAACGGAAAACCCTTTCGTCTAGCGAGTTTTCCGTCTTGCGAGGCATTCGTCTTGCGGGGCACCACTGTACAAAGGACTCTATAAGGGCTCTTGTGTACCCCATAAGGGAACAAGGACAGATTTTGTTTACAACACCTGAAAGGGAAAATATAAATTAAATGGGGTGGGTGGGAAGACGGGCTGGCATTTTGAAGACCACATTGTGAGGCCACTGCAAAAACAAAACAAAAAACTTTGCACGCATGAGAAGAACCGACGCCACAATAAACACCCATCTAGTAGTATCTGTAGACATGTCATGATGGATACACTAGTCTAGATGTTATCGCTGAACGAGGAAGCAAGGTTGTTGGCAGAGAGTGGGGAAGAGAGAGGCAGAGGAGCAAACCTGGAGCAGCGCATGACCCATATAATCCAAGTATTGTCATGTGGTTTAAACACCACTTAATCATGGAAAAGCTCATTTATCAAATGAAGGAAGCAGAGCGTCAGGCTAAGCCAGAAACATGTATCATTTCCTAGATTACACAGATCACCCGACATCACAGATTCATGTTACACTTGACAAAGATAAAACACGATTAACTTGTAGTCCTTTTAAGATAACCTTCAGCTCCTTATTGCGCTGTTATTATTTGTGTCCTAAAACAACTAAGTGGCACTTTGAAAATTAATGCATTTATTGTGACATAAGCGCTCATTAGTCTACAGTCCACTTCATTAGATATATGAATTGCAGCATAAAAATAATTAAGAAGTTAGTCTTTAAGGTGCTTTATTGTTTCTGCTGCAATAAACTTAATAAACTAGCCCTCTGGAATCAGTGCCCCATAAGCTTGCTTAGATACTGTTTTTTTATTGTAGTCATTTTTATATTATAAAATGTGAAAGGGTGAGGACAAGGGGGCAATATGAAAGAGAAGGGAATGGACAAGAAAAGTCAGAGAGAGACGTTCTTTTTCAAAGCGTGTATTTTAATCAGCTTTAATAAAATAAAACACTATTTAACACTTTTCTAATTCTGCACAAATCTGTTAACCTTTCCCCTCCTTCCTTTCTTTCACTGTTGTATAACTCATACAATTTGTCACTGCTGCATATTCATATGTACATTGTTAATTCCTGTTTCGTTATGGTTGGGAATTGAGCCTTTTCTCAATATTCTGCACAGCATAAACTACCAGCTAAAATCTTATATGAAACTAATTCCCTTGGCTGTACTGGGACTTCTTTCAGTATACATTAGTAAAAATATAGTCAAATCCAAATCTAATTTCACCTGTGCTACTTTTTCTGTTTTTCTTCTGACCCAAAACACAGCCACTATATATGACATTCACTTCCCTCCTTTAGTCTGTATTTCTTTGCTCCACTCATAATTAAAAGTACGGCTGTATTCATATGCCAATCACATGGGAGCAAGCGCCATTGCACTCAACCGGACTTACGGGACTTCTGAGATGTTTCTTAGTATTACTCACTTTTTATTCTGAAGTGAAACTGGAGGACAGAGGAGTTCTTGGTGGAAACAAGATCCAAAACATGGCAGTGTGTGGGTGTCAGGCTAAAAGCAGAGGCAAGAGGAGGAAGTCGACGAGAGACCGCGTGACGCAGCTGAATCAGAAAGGAATATTTGCATGAATGTTGAAATCCCAAAGATGAATGGTGGGAATCTTGTAAGAAGGGAAGGGAGGAAGTATCAATGCCTGAAATTAAAACTGAAGCTAGCTATGATGCAATATTGCATGGCAACAGAGGTGCGCTGTGAAATACAGATGTACAAGTGAGACCTGCAACAAAATGTTGCAGTGTGAAGAGTTCCTGTTCACTGATCAGTCCATCAGTCATGTCCTCCTATAGGATACTCTGGGCTGTTTGTGGCTCCCTCCTGCTACATACACTTTAGGGGTTATTCTTTTTTTAAAAAAAATAGATTATGTTTTTCAGTTATATACATTTCAATAGTTATCATCATTCTAACAATTCAAAACTCGACTTCCTTCCTCCTCTTTCTGCGGTTCCTTAAATTTATTTTTATCATTTCCTGCATATTCTAAGCTAACTTATTCTTTTATTCATCTACAGTGGTGCCTCGCAAGTTGAAAAGAATCCGTTCTGTGATTCTCTTCGTCTAGCGGTTTTTTCGTCTTGCGAAGCAAGCCCATTGACGGATTAGCGCTATTAGCAGCTTTTAGCGGCTATTAGCGGCTTATCTGCTGATCAGATCAGCTGATAAGCGGTTTAGCGGCTTAGAAAAAGGGGGGGAGGAAAAAAAACAGCAGGAACTCGCAAGACATCGTCGTTTTGCGAAGGAAGCCCATAGGAAATTCGTTTTGCGAAGCACCTCCAAAACGGAAAACTCTTTCGTCTAGCAAGTTTTCCATCTTGCGAGGCATTCGTCTTGCGGGGCACCACTGTACTTTAAATATATATTATGAAACTGCAAGTTATTACAATAATCCTGCCAATGTCCTTATCTGTTTACGCAAATATTCAACAAATAATAATAATAATAATAATAATAATAATAATAAAATTATTTATACCCCGCCCATCTGGCTGGGTTTCCCCAGCCACTCTGGGCGGCTTCCAAAAAAATATTAAAATACTGTAATACATCAAACATTAAAAGCTTCCCTAAACAGGGCTGACTTCAGATGTCTTCTAAAAGTCTGGTAGTTGTTGTTCTCTTTGACATCTGACGGGAGAGCATTCCACAGGGCGGGTGCCACTACCGAGAAGGCCCTCTGCCTGGTTCCTTGTAACTTGGCTTCTCGCAGTGAGGGAACCGCCAGAAGGCCCTCGGCGCTGGACCTCAGTAGAATGATGGAAACAAACCATTTCCATTCTTTTATAAAAGGTTTGTTACCTTGATTTCTTATTTTTCCGGTAAGTTTTGCCATTTCTTCATAGTCCATAAGTTTTTGTATCCATTCTTCTTTCGTCGGGACTTCTTCTTCTTTCCATTTTTGGGCAAATAACATTCTTGCTGCTTTAGGGGTTTGCATTGCTACAAACCTTGGGGTTCCCCAAAGCACACCACTAGCGCATGGGAGGTACCATTCTGGCTACATAAGCAATGGGACTTATGCCAGACTGTTGGTAATACAGGGAACGATTCGCTCATTTATTCATTCCATAACATTTCTGAAATTATTGTAAGAAACCTGAAAGTGGTTTGCAAAATGATAATTTTGCAACGTTACACTTTGAAGGCAGAGAAGCCTTCAAAAGGGATGGAGGTGAGGTGATGGGGAGTAGGAACTGGTACCTCAAGTCTCGTCAGGGAGGGAAGCCCAGGCCACCACCACAGCCTTGGGGGAAATGGGTGTGAGCAAAGGAGAGGAATAACCTTCTTCGGAAATGTAAAGAGATTGAAGGTACCTTCTTTCACCTTTGGTGGACGTGCCCAAAGATTAAGGCTTTCTGGGAAATGATATATAATGAATTGAAAAAGGTATTTAAATATACCTTTCTTAAGAAACCAGAGGCCTTTCTCCTGGGCATGGCCGGCCAATTGGTGTCAAAGAAGGACAGAACATTCTTTATGTATGCTACAACAGCAGCAAGAATACTCATTGCAAAGTATTGGAAGACACAAGATCTACCCACCTTGGAAGAATGGCAGATGAAGGTGATAGACTATATGGGACTGGCAGAAATGACCGGCAGAATCCGAGACCAGGGAAATGAGACGGCAGAAGAAGATTGGAAGAAATTTAAGAACTATCTTAAGAAATATTGTAAAATTAATGAATGTTAGAATGATGCTGGTTTAGAAATTAAGTGGATTACAGCTGTAAGGATTAAGTTAAAAGAAAAGAAAGGTTAAAAAAATTAGATAAATTTAAGGGTGAGGATTTGCTGAATTAAAATTGAAATTGGAATGCAGAAAGGGGAGGTATGAGGAGGTCGGAGAAGTAAGTTATAAGAAAATAAGGGTTTGAAATTATACTTGTTCTTTTTTGTTGTTGTTTGTGTTTGTTTGTTTGTATTGTTGTGTTTGTCTGTATAATTTGTGAAACTTCAATAAATATCTTATATATATATATAAAAACCCTTCTTCTTCTTCGTCAATCTCTTGTAGCCAAGTAAGATTGTCTTCTATAAACATGGTTTTAACAATGAGCCCGTAAGTGACTGTGGAGGCCAATTCTGGATCCACACGTCCTTCCACAGTGGGGACGTTGGTTCCTGGACGGGAGCTGATCCCGGTGTGGATTTGCCAAGCGTGCCTTCCTCCTAGCACGTTTCTCCTTTGTGTTCTGAGTTCGAGTGTCTTCAAAGCCCATGACACCTTTGGTAAAGGCTGTTTTCCAACTGGAGCGCTCGCAGGCCAGTGTTTCCCAGTTGTCAGTGTTTATACTACTTTTTAAAGATTTGCCCTGAGACAGTCTTTAAACCGTTTTTGTTGACCACCAGCATTACGCTTTCCATTTTTAAGTTTGGAATAGAGTAGTTGCTTTGGAAGGCAATAATCAAGTATTTGCACAGCACAACCAGTCCAATGAAGTTGATGTTGAAGAATCATTGCTTCAACACTGGTAGTTATGGCAAAAAAAAACAAACCAAAACCACATTACACACAGACATGAAACAACAGCCCTTTGGGTGGTGGTTAGGGGAGCCATTGGGACTGAAGAAAAGGGTGGCAGGGGGAGGAGATGCTTAAATGACCAGTCTCTCTCCCCTCTCGCAATAGCTTTTCTCCCCGCACATTTGCTGCACCCACGAAAATAACCCGTGCTGGCAGTAGCTTATAAATTACTGCAACGAGATTTCTTCCAATGAAATTTCTACAGGAGCTTTCTTAATGTTACGAAACTTGCTTCTCTGTTCATAAAACTTTCCCACAGGGGCTTGCTATTCTAGAAAACTTGCTTCTCCGATAAATAATACATTGGCCAGAGCAGAGGGAGGTAGTTTTGATCCTGGAAAAAGAACTACGGAAGGAAAGGAAGCCTGTGTGTACACATTACCGGCGTAAAACACGGTTAGGTCATTCATTTTCTCGATTTGGATCAAAGCTGCAGGGTGTTTTTTTTGGGGGGGGGCGTTACTCATCAAAATGCAGAATTTCACAGGTAACAACAGGATCGATGCAGCGATGGGAGCAGAGTAAACAGGAATGTGTACAGCGCTGCAAAAGTTACTGCTATTTGGATGAGGATGCATCCATTCCAGAGACAGTAAGGAAGGGGGAGGCAGCAAATGGCAATAGGATGGGCAGAAGGGCCCAAAAAACGATGCTAGAATCAAGATCTGGAACTCGGAGAGTAGAACTGGGAATGAAAAGAAGAGAAAAGCCCAGGGACAGGAAGGAAAAATAGCTAGGCAGGGAATTTGGTTGCTGCTCATGTAGGCCTCTGTGATGTCTGCTAGCTTTAAGGTTGCAGGGGTTCAGTTTGACAGAGCCGGGGAGAGGGGTCATTAGTGAACCAAGTGGAAAGGTGGGGGCAGTGGCTGGGAGCCCCCCTCTCACCTCTTAACCTTGCTGCCTTCTCTTTGGGGGAGCTTCAGAGTCCAAAACGGTCACAGCCGGGCACAGCGCAAGGCTTCGGTGGGAATGGCAATGCGCTTTCAGCACACAGCAGGCCACACCTCCCAGTCTAGGCCCAGAGGGGTGATGGGGAGATGGGTTTGTGGAAGTTAGCTGGGTGGGTTGGTTAAATATATCTTGCTCAGGGAATTAGGGTTGCCAAGAGCACCACAGCGTAGCCCGAAGAGCTCCAGAGTAAGAGACCTTAAAACGACAGCTTGGTTATGTGCCAGAAGATGGATGGTGCCGTATTAGACTATATCTTCCTCCTAATGTTGCCTTTTGCAGTTAAGGAACTGCAAAGCTTCGGAAGGGATGCTATGTTTTCATATTGGAAAAGAGAGCAAAGATCTCACACACACACACCCTCCCTCCACAACCGTTCATATTTCAGGAGCACATGCCCATTTTAAAAACGGTTGTGCTTTGTTCCTTAGAAGGGACAAAATCACAAGAGGCAATGGGAAGTTTCTGATGAATCCACCAGGGCCTCGTCTGTCAGCATGCAGTACAGCATCATTGGCCTTAAGTCACATCTAAGAATTGGGGTTTGACAAAGAAAGCTGAGCATATTAAGATTAAGAGAAAAGAGGACAAGCAATAATTACAAATTGAATTTACTTTTTACTTTTTTGCTTGCAGAACCTGGCATCTCTTTCATTTTGCCCGTTTATGAGGAGCAGGGGGAAAACAGGAAGACATTAAAAAAACAACCCTGACTGTGTATTCAACTAAATCCTACTCAGAGTAGACCTACTGAATCACTAAAACAACCACCACATATGGCACAGTGAATGCAAAGGGAGCTCAAAGGTGCTTTTAGATGGATGTGTGAAAACATTCTAAGAACTACAATGCCACCCAGAAGCATTTCTGAGCTGCTTTTTATGTGAATTATAAAAAGAAACACCTGTTTAAATATGGTGCTTATTTTTGTTTCAGTACAGGAAGCCACCAATAGAAGTTTGGAGCACCTTCTACGAATCCTGCTCCCTGTCCCAGAACTGATGTCGCTATACAGCATTCCTGGAAACTGGGGAACAATGTCTTGGGTCTCATGATCCCTGAAATTTGTGGTAATGATGACTGTAAAGGGTCAGCTACTCTTGGGATCACCACTGGTGTGATTGTTTCTGTCTTGGAAGTCATAGTGAAATGAACTGTTTATATAATATGTGGTGATGTCAGTTTTCAGAATATGTTGAATCCATAGTTCCATGGACCACCTCTGCAGCATCTCTCCAGCTCAAGATAAATGGAGTCAACTGTTGTGCAACGCTGCACAGATTTTTCTTGACCAGGTACAACTTTTCTTCATGCTTACCTCTAACTCTGATTTTAGCCATTATGTTCTTCACATGCCCCCCCATGTATTATTTAATTTACATACTACCTTTCTCTCAATACAAGAACCAAGGCAGCTCACAGCATAAATGAAAACAGATACAGGCAAAACACACACAATCTATATAACTATTAAAGACAAAAAACAAATAAGTAACCCTAGCAAAGCAGCACTGGAAACGTTTAAACCCAATTAAAAGCACAACAAATTAAAGAATTTTAATGTACAACACTCGCCTTGCCACAACAGTCAGCTGAGGGCTAAGGGCCTGTCTGAACAAATAATGCTTTTGCCTTCCAGCGAGAAGAAAGCAGAGAGGGAGACAGCCTAGCCTCATGTGGAAAGGAGTTCCACAGTCTTGGAGCAGCCACCAGAAAGGCCCTCTCTCCTGGCTTCACCAAAGGTGAGCATGTTACAGTAATTCAAACAGCATGTAAATAAGGCTATTTCACAGGGCTAGCTCAGAAATCTCTGGAAACAGACATCCGTAACCACAAATCTCAGTGTGTGTTGTTAAATGCAAATATATAATATGGTTACAAGCCACTCTGCCAAGTGGTAGCAAGAGATTCTAGATAAAGCCAGAGTTTAAAGTAGAGATTTGGGTCTGCGATGTGACCTAGAAGTAAAGCAACAAGCTGGAGAGAGTTTCAGAGAGCAATGCTTCACGTCTTTTTGAATCCAAGGCTGCAGCTAGGGGAGAAACAAGAGTATTTTGGGGTGGGAATGGCTCTCCATCATAGGCCCAGGCTGTATATATGGGTAAATAAACCATATATCATAAGGACTCCAAGGCCTCCACTGTGCCTCATCCCAAAAGGAAGCATGAACCCTGCACAGGTGTCTGGAACCCCTGGAACCTTGCACTGCTACAAGACTGGGGTGGAGTGTAGGGTTGCCATAAGTCAGGAATTTCCAGGACATTGCTGGGATTCAGCGGTCAGAAACAGTGTCTGGGTGGAAATCATTTTAATGTCTGGGGAAATCCAGATGTATGGCAGCCCATGTTGGAAGTGTAGAATTTGGCAACCCTAGTGGCGTGCAACAGTATAATAGAAGTGGTTTCCTGCATCTTGTCCCTAAGCAGATACAGTGGTACCTCAGGTTACATACGCTTCAGGTTACATACGCTTCAGGTTACAGACTCTGCTAACCCAGAAATAGTGCTTCAGGTTAAGAACTTTGCTTCAGGATGAGAACCGAAATCGTGCTCCGGTGGCGCGGCGGCAGCAGGAGGCCCCATTAGCTAAAGTGGTGCTTCAGGTTAAGAACAGTTTTAGGTTAAGAACGGACCTCCGGAACGAATTAAGTACTTAACCTGAGGTACCACTGTACTCAGCTAAGAAGTATATAAGTCTCCCAGCTGAGTATCAGTATCAGTTCTGCAGCCAGCCCACACAGCATTTGTGCTCTGTGAAAATCGAATCTGTGCTTCTTTGCAGTTTAGAATGGGCTGGAGAAAATTGCCTACAGTACCCAAGGCAAAATGGGCATGCACAAAGTGCTTTCCGCCATCTCTCCCCCCCCCCCCCAGTTTTGCTATCCTCAGTGAAAGAGTTCTCTTGCAGAACAAAGCCATGCAAGGTGTTATTCTTAATGCACTCTCAGCTTCCTCTTTCCATATTCTATATGCTTTATGTTTCTCTTTCATTCTCAAAGTATTAACTGAGGACTTGCAGCTTGCATTTACAAGTGACAGATTTGAACCAGGGAGACAGAGGGGTAAAGGGCTGTGCTTTTTATTTTTATTTTTAAGAATCCCCTTCATGGCATAACGTAGAGAAGCAACTTCAAAAGGGGAAGAAATAACTTGCATTTCAACACCACCACCACACATCTTTCCAGCTTTTAAAATGTTCTGCTTGCCTATCAGTACATCAGAAACCCTTACGAACCTTTGAGAAACGTCTCTGCCAATGTCTTTTAGACATAGGGCATGGTGCTGAATACAGGGATTGGTTGTGCAATGGAATACATCTGAGCCGATCTAGTGTAGGCATGCCCGGAAATATTGCATAGGCACAGCCACTGCTCCCATCAGAGCTGTTAGGCTCTAACCCAGATATAGGCATCACACACAACAAGACAACAGGGACAGATCTCCATTAACTCCAGCGTTAGAAACTGGCTCCCCATCCCCGTTCTTCTTACCTGACAAGACGACATGGGGGCAAAGAATAATTGGCCTTGTTGTTGGTTAAGTATCTCTCCGCGGTCCAGCTAGTGTGGGTACCTCTCTCAGCTCCAGCTCCCTCCCTTAGCTGGCTGGCTGGCTTTCTGGTGACTAGGCTAAGGCGTTTCCCTTCCCATCTCACCTTTCCAGTTTCACTACATTGATAATAAAGGGCAGAGTCATCAGAATGCTCACTCCCCATTAACTCTTTGTGATGCTGATGAGAGGCTGGCAAGCACACAAGACCCACAGCCGTGTCCCTTGTGCTCACAGGCAGATCACACAGGGCCACCAGGTTAATCAAAACACGGTTTATTGAAATATGTTGGTTTTACAAATTAAAAAGAAGGGAGAGGGTCAAAGCAAGCAAATATAATTTATATGGTCCTCTGAGAGTTAGCTAGTTTGGGTCAGCATTACATTCCAGAGAGTTACTTCCAGGAAGCTTTGAAACAAGCTGTGAGGCTGATTCCTATGCTACAAAACCCCTGCACAGAAAATGCTTCGGTGAAGGAATTAACATGGAGCCTGTAAACAGAAGGCCATATGTGAAATCACATACACAGTTATATTTTGTTGTACATATGAGCAAGTGCACAGTTATACACCAAGCAGGTACGGCCAGTCACAACTTCCTACCATGTGTACGCACAAAGCAAATACATGAATGTACACAGACGTTGTGTGTCAATTTATCCAGTGGACATGTGGTAAATACCTATTCTGTGTCTACTACCAAGCAGAATCAACCCATTTGTTGTGGGCCCATTATAATAATTCGTAATAAGCTCTTGAGCTGAATGCCAGTGCCAATGCATTATCTGGCAACATTCACATTTCATCATGTAGCTTTGGGAGGGGACTCCTTTGAGAAGGCTATATGGGGTCAGAGGCAAAGACTCTCAGTTCCCACCCCTCAAAATGGCCCGTCAGCCATCACTGTTATCACAACTCCAACTCACTCTTTCACTTCTGAAAAGGACTGGAAGGGCCAAAGAGTGGCCCTCAGAGGGATGGGTTTGGCTGCATGGGGAAGAGGACAGATTCAAGAAATAATGCAATCTACATTTTTATCACATTGACAAGGTGCTACATGGGTGAAAGAACAATTAACATGGAGTTTTGGCAAATCAGCATTTGGACAGAAGGGCTTTCTCTTCATTGAGTTCTCTCTTCACCCTGTTTCTGCTCCAGACCTGAGTTTATTCCAAAGGGATAGATTTAACGAGATGTTGTGGGAAAATTCCTTTCAGTAGCATATTCTGGTTCTCCTTCCAGTCTTTCTCCTTTATACCCATCAGGAATCCTTTTTTCTAGAAAAAAGAAAGAAAAATCCCCCACTCTTAAGTCAGGTTAACAAGACCTTTCCCATCACTACAGCCCAGAGAGTCTTCTCAGCATAGGCAATGTGCTTAAAAGCCAGTAAGTTTATTAAATTGCTCCTGCAGGGAAGACACTGTGTGCAGATGTGCTCATCATATTGCATGGCTACAAATCATTCAGCAAATCACACAATATAGTTTTCAGAGCAGAATTCAAGGCTCACCATCTTAATGATGATGATGTTGATAATTCACAACAGCAAAAAGTAGCATACTTCCCCCCCCCCAGCCTCAGAACTTCACATAAAAACTCCAAATTTGGATTTCAAAATCTAATATTTCTGAATGCATAGATTTGTTTTGAAGCGTATTACATCTCTCTCTACACAAACACACACTATATTTGCACTAGTCTGTAATAATAATAATAATAATAATAATAATAATAATAATAATAATAATAATAATAATAATTTATTATTATTTATACCCCGCCCATCTGGCTGGGTTTCCCCAGCCACTCTGGGCGGCTTCCAACTGAATATTAAAAACACAATACAGCATTAAACATTAAAAACTTCCCTAAAGAGGGCTGCCTTCAGATGCCTTTTAAAAGTAAAATAGTTGTTTATTGCTTTGACAACTATTGGTTGCCTTGTTGGTGACCGGTTGTGCAAGCTCCAGGACGAGGGAAGCATTTGAGAGAGGCAGGCAGTAGGGCAAGTGCGTGGGGCAGAGATGAGTGAACTGGGCTTGTGGCGGCAGGGAAAGCAAGTAGCAGGCAGGCAAGCAAGCCAACTGGGCTTTGGTGGGGGTTGAAGCAGGTGAGTGAATTTGCCTTGAAGCAGTGAGTGGACTGAGGAAGTCGGGGAGCCTGGTGCAGGCAAACGGAAGAGATTGGGTGAAGAATAAGGGAATGGGCTTAGGAGAAAGGGGCTTCAGCAAAGAGAAGAGCAAAGGGGCTTTGGTGAGGCGTAACAAGGGGAAAGAGAGAGCTTTGAGAAATGGTTGTGGAGTTGGTGATTAAAGCAAACAGGGGCATCAGCCCCTAGGATGCATAAATTTGCACACAAACACACAATATCTCAGAAGTTGGTTGACCGAACTTCATTTTTTGCTTCCCCCCAAAATGGCTTGTGAAACTCAAAACCACCATATTCTTAAATTTTAAGCATTTTAAAACCACAGTTTTGTATTTTGAACAGGCAGCATATAGAAGCAAATTTCCATTTCATCTCCACGAAAAAACCCCACAGAGCTGTGTGAAAGCACCTTGCAGATGGAAATGTTTTGCATCAAATGCAAGATTAAGTTCTTGATTGGCTTTGATTTAGGGAAAATGTGAAGTGACAGTTTGAGTTGTCTAGGAGCCTAAATTTCAGATATTAAACACACTTTTGAGAGCAGGTTTAAAACTGAAGTGAAAAGGTTGTCACCCCCCCACCCCCACTACATTTTATGATATCGGAAAAATTTATTCCTGACAGTAGTTAAAACACCAGTAGAGATGTACACAATCAAGAACAAAAGGGAGGGACCACAGCTTTATTTATTTACAGCTTCAATATAGCTCAGGGATAGAGTACGTGCTTTTTAGGCAGAAAGGTCCAGAGTCAATCTCTGGCATCTTCAGTTAGAAAGGGTCGGGTAGCAGATGATATTAACTACGGTAAATCCAGTGTTGCCCTACTCAGAGTAAACCCACTGAAATTAATAGGCTACCTTAGGTAATTTCAGTGGGTTTGCTCTGAATATTGAATACAATCCTTTGTCTATGGTTGGCATTTCCTTTATTCTGTTGTGATGGTTTGCGATTTTACCACTGAACTTGATCATACTGTAAGGTAAAGGTAAAGGGACCCCTGACCATTAGGTCCAGTCGTGGACAACTCTGGGGTTGCACGCTCATCTCGCTTTACTGGCCAAGGGAGCTGGCGTACAGCTTCCGGGTCATGTGGCCAGCATGGCGAACCAGAGCAGTGCACAGAAACGCCGTTTACCTTCCCGCCAGAGCGGTACCTATTTATCTATTTGTACTTTGATGTGCTTTCGAACTGCTAGCTGAGATAAGACTAAGAGCTGGTGGCTTGCCTAAGGCCACCTATGGGGTTGATGCCAGATTTGAATGCTGTACTTCCTGATTCATAGCTGCCCCTTTAGCTGCTATATTACACTAGCAGAAAAAGGAAATAAATACAGTGGTACCTTGGGTTAAGTACTTAATTCATTCCAGAGGTCCGTTCTTAACCTGAAACTGTTCTTAACCTGAAGCCCCACTTTAGCTAATGGGGCCTCCTGCTGCTGTCGCGCTGCCGGAGCACGATTTCTGTTCTCATCCTGAAGCAAAGTTCTTAACCCGAGGTAATATTTCTGGGTTAGGGGAGTCTGTAACCTGAAGCGTATGTAACCCGAGGTACCACTGTACACGTTCAATGGCTTCAGTATAAAAGGATTTTCAAACGGTTAAAGTTGCAATGCATAGCATGCCGATTTGCCTTTAAATGTTCTGCCTTTGTAGGAAGCAAATGAGAGTGTGGAGAGAAGGGTGTGAAGGAGAGTTAATAATTGATAGAAGACAGTGGGTATGGGAACACACATGTAAATAGACTTAACACACGGCAGCAGCAGTGGCAGCAGCAGCTCTGTGTGCAGTTCCTGTTCCACGCAGAGAGCAGAGAATGCAACAAGGTCAGACTGTGCTTTCTATGAAACAACGGGGTCATGCCCCATAGCTATCAGAAACCCAACGAGGTTCTATTGTTTACACACACACAAAAATCTAAAATATGCTCCACTCATCATGACTGGCACTAAAAAAATACAGTGGTGCCTCGCAAGACGAAAAGAATCCGTTCTGTGATTCTCTTCGTCTAGCGGTTTTCTCGTCTTGCGAAGCAAGCCCATTAACGAATTAGCGGATTAGCGCTTTTAGCGGCTTATCGGTTTATCGGATCAGCTGATAAGCGGCTTAGCGGCTTAGAAAAAGGGGGGGGGAATGGAAAACCCCCCCGCAGGAACTCACAAGACATTGTCGTCTTGCGAAGTAAGCCCATAGGAGATTCGTTTTGCGAAGCACCTCCAAAACGGAAAACTCTTTCGTCTAGCGAGTTTTCCGTTTCACGAGGCATTCGTCTTGCGGGGCACCACTGTAATCAGCGCCAACATTTCTATGCCAATGGAACCCAAATTCTGCACCACGGAAAACTGGGTTATGGAGCCCATTATAAACTATGTAAATTATGAACACGGAGTGTGCACATGTGTATTCTGATGCAGAGTCTGCATGGCTGGTATCTTTCCTCCATCCCCCCGCCCCCAAATGTGCAAAGCCTTGCATGGGACAAAGAGCCACAGTTCCTTAGTTCCACACTAAGGTGTGTCTGACCCCACAACACCTCTTTCTTTGCTCCTGGGAGACAATGATCCAGTTGCTTCCTAGACACTGTGTTGAGCTACTACTTTTGATAAATTATAGACAAGGTCATCCCTTGGGTGATGGAATTCTGCAGGGCCCACAAGTGCCCACCTGCCCCTGCCATCGCTGGGCTTGTGTGGCTGCAGCGGCTGCTTCCAGAGAGATCTCACTAGAAGTTGCCATGGCACGACCCCTTTAAGCAAGGTTGCAGGGCGGGGGAGAAACAGGCAGTGAAACGGAATGGCCTCGGTCCAGTATACCTGAAGGAGCGTCTCCACCCCCATCGTTCTGCCCGGACACTGAGGTCCAGCACCGAGGGCCTTCTGGCGGTTCCCTCGCTACGAGAAACCAAATTACAGGGAACCAAGCAGAGGGCCTTCTCGGTAATGGCACCCGCCCTGTGGAACGCCCTCCCACCAGATGTCAAAGAGAAAAACAACTACCAGACTTTGAGAAGACATCTGAAGGCAGCCCTGTTTAAGGAAGCTTTTAATGTTTAATAGGTTATTGTATTTTAATATTCTGTTGGTAGCCGCCCAGAGTGGCTGGAGAGGCCCAGCCAGATGGGTGGGGTATAAGTGGTAAATAACAACAACAACAACAACAACAACAACAACAACAACGCAGGCTTAAGTAGTATGTGGACCGAGAACTCCCTGAAGTGCAAGCTGGATTTAGAAGAGGCAGGGGAACCAGAGACCAAATTGCAAACATGCGCTGGATTATGGAGAAAGCTAGAGAGTTCCAGAAAGACATCTACTTCTGCTTCATTGACTATGCAAAAGCCTTTGACTGTGTCGACCACAGCAAACTATGGCAAGTTCTTAAAGAAATAGGAGTGCCTGATCACCTCATCTGTCTCCTGAGAAATCTTTATGTGGGACAAGAAGCTACAGTTAGAACTGGATATAGAACAACTGATTGGTTCAAAATTGGGAAAGGAGTACGGCAAGGCTGTATATTGTCTCCCTGCTTATTTAACTTATATGCAGAATTCATCATGTGAAAGGCTGGGCTGGATGAATCCCTAGCCGGAATTAAGATAGCCGGAAGAAATATCAACAACCTCAGATATGCAGATGACACAACCTTGATGGCAGAAAGTGAGGAGGAATTAAAGAACCTTTTAATGAGGGTGAAAGAGGAGAGCGCAAAATATGGTCTGAAGCTCAACATCAAAAAAACAAAGATCATGGCCACTGGTCCCATCACCTCCTGGCAAATAGAAGGGGGGAAATGGAGGCAGTGAGAGATTTTACTTTCTTGGGCTCCATGATCACTGCAGATGGTGACAGCAGTCATGAAATTAAAAGACGCCTGCTCCTTGGGAGAAAGGCAATGGCAAACCTAGACAGCATCTTAAAAAGCAGCACCTTACCAACAAAGGTCCGTATAGTTAAAGCCATGGTTTTCCCAGTAGTGATGTATGGAAGTGAGAGCTGGACCATAAAGAAGGCTGATCGCCGAAGAATTGATGCTTTTGAATTATGGTGCTGGAGGAGACTCTTGAGAGTCCCATGGACTGCAAGAAGATCAAACCTCTCCATTCTGAAGGAAATCAGCCCTGAGTGCTCACTGGAAGGACAGATCGTGAAGCTGAGGCTCCAATACTTTGGCCACCTCATGAGAAGAGAAAACTCCCTGGAAAAGACCCTGATTTTGGGAAAGATTGAGGGCACAAGGAGAAGGGGTCGACAGAGGATGAGATGGTTGGACAGTGTTCTCGAAGCTACAAACATGAGTTTGAGCAAACTGCGGGAGGCAGTGGAAGACAGGAGTGCCTGGTGTGCTCTGGTCCATGGGGTCACGAAGAGTCGGACACGACTAAACAACTAAACAACAACAACAACAACAACAATAATAATTGGTTGCCAACCTTTGATTTAAAAAATCCTGGCTTCCTTCATGGACCTAAGGTGCAGGTCCACGGACTAGACATGGAAGTTGTCCCAAACTGGAGGGTCAGAGTCTGCACCCTGGAAGTACTTGGCAAGTCAGTGGGGGGAAGCCCAGGCAGGATGTGGTTGGTAATGGGCAAGGCCCTAGGGAATCCCGTGGGCACATGGGTGGGGGAGCATCTATAAGGGTGCTCTCTCTCAAAAATAAATGGGTTGCCTTTTCCAGACATGACAACTTAAAAAATGGATAGTGCCATTATTTAATGGACTACTGGGCAGAAAGTAGATCAGGATCTACTGGTAGCTAAATTTGATGGAAATCGGTAATGGTTCAAGACTCCCAATGGTTGAACAATGACAACAAGAAAATAATACTCCCACCCCCCAAGAAGATTGTACTGAAATGAAGGATTTTCTTAATTGGGTGGGGGAAGGAGTTAACAAGGAGTGGATTTTTGCGACTTCCACTCCATTCTGCTGCTCAAAAACAAGAGCAGGCACCCCCAACCTTTGGCCCTCCAGATGTTTTGGACCGCAATTCCCATCATTCCTGACCACTGGTCCTGTTAGCTAGGGATCATGGGAGTTGTAGGCCAAAACATCTGGAGGGCCAAAGGTTGGGGATGCCTGAGAAACAGCTTGAGCTCAGCATTCTTTAATTCTGTATCTCTTGCTCCAGGTTCCGATTTGTTGATCTCAGGGTTTTAGTAAAAGAAGGAGAAGCAGATCCTACAAGCCTGAGGTCTGCTTAATCCTCTCCTCTCCTATTGAGGAGCTTCACGAGAAGAGCATGGGCTTTGCACGTGTAAGCTTTGGGGCCACAGTTGGCCCTCTCTGGTTCCTAGGGCACCCTGTATCACATCAGTGCCAAGTATCGTCATCCATTAGCATTTCGAACAACAGTGCCAAATAAGTGCCCTGATTTTACCTCAGCCTCTTTATCTGACAGCACTAGCATGATTTCCCCTTCTCCAAACTGAAGGTGCCTCTCATCCTTGGAAGCGTGAGCTTGGACTGCCTGAGCCTGGAAAAGGAAACATGATACCAATGAAGCAATGCATTTCTAGACTGGGCAACTTGCAGGTCACACACACACATACACGTGTGTGTGTGTGTGTGTCTATAAGCCTCAAGAGTCATGCTATTCCCCCTTAACTCAGGCCTACTTTTTGTGACTCATTTACACAAGAGCCAAAGGTTCTGCCTGTAGATCAGTTAAAGGGTAAAGGGACCCCTGACCGTTAGGTCCAGTCGTGGCCGACTCTGGGGTTGCAGCGCTCATCTCGCTTTATTGGCCGAGGGAGCCGGCGTACAGCTTCCGGGTCATATGGCCAGCAGGACTAAGCCGCTTCTGGCGAACCAGAGCAGCGCACAGAAACGCCGTTTACCTTCCCGCCGGAGCGGGACCTATTTATCTACTTGCACTTTGACGTGCTTTCGAACTGCTAGGTTGGCAGGAGCAGGGACCGAGCAACGGGAGCTCACCCCGTCGCGGGGATTCGAACCGCCAACCTTCTGATCGGCAAGTCCTAGGCTCTGTTGTTTAACCCACAGCGCCACCCGCGTCCCTGTAAATCAGGTAAGCGAATGCTTTTGCCTTACCTTGAAAAGGAAGCCCAAGGGCAACTTGCCATAGTTCTCTTTCTTATCATCTGAGAAGAAGCTGGAGATGATCTGGAACAAAAAAGGGGCTTTCACTTATTGAACGGAATCACAACACCAGATTTGAAATTTGACCACAGGTGTCTGGAGGATGCTGCAAGTGTGTTTGAATACACACAGTATGGAATTCCTTTCTTATGGCCACTCCCTGAAGTACAAGTACTTTTCAGTATTATATTTTTTATTCCAGACAACTTTTGTTGGCCCTGAGGCCAAATCATTAAAACATACACATATGGTGGCCTACACAGTGGCATCGCATGGGGAGGCCCAGAGTGGCATTTTTTGTTTTTTTGGGGGGTGCATTTTGCTCCTCAACCCTGCCAACCCCACACGCTGTTGCGTCCTCTGTACACAGCCCTGCTGCATTGCAAAGCAGCACAAGGCTGGCAGGGCAGCGTGAGTGTGTTCTTTGGGAGTGTTGTGCCCGCCGAGGGTGGGCAGGGGTGTAGTGCGGCCCCACCACCTGGGAACATGCGCCACCCCAGAGTGTGCTCACCTGCCCACCCTGCGCACCAGCCACACAAGCTACGCAGCAGGGCCTACAGATTCAACCATCAGCATCTATTCTATTCCTTCTTCGACGAAAGCAAAATGGAGAAGAGAGAGATGTGGCGGCCAGCCCTGTGCTTTTCTTACCTGCACAGGTGAGGTCACACCCACCTCTGGTCACATGTAGAGGAAACAGGAAGTTTATCTACTGGCTGGACAAACATCCCTCTTCATGTCTAAACATGTCCACTCTAGGAATGTTGTATTTGACTGCTCTGTGTTTCACACCCCACAGTTTTATTGCAGTTGCTTTACTTATTTGTCACCTGCCCTGAGTGCAGGATATTAATGTTTTAAATCTTAAATTCATTCATCAATGCCTTGCTTGAGAGTCCCTTGGGGAGTTTTCAGGCATGTTAGAAGCCAATTAAGAGCCCTTTCGGAGCATCGTTTCCTTCAGCGATGGATTTGCAGGGATTACCAATATGCACATGTCCTCCTTAAAGGAAACTGCATTGTCCCAGGGCAGTTTCTGCAATATGCTGCCACTTATGCCCAGTCACCAAAGCTGCATGAAGCAAAGTCACGGTACTCTCAGTCCCCATCTCTCCATCTGCAAGATGGGAGGAAGAGACTGACTTAGCCCACAGGTCTGTGTCCTGAGGGTTACTAACATACGTAAAGCATTTTTGAACATTGGCAGGGGGTGGGGAACACTGTAGAACTGTAGAGAGCCAGTGTGGTGTAGTGGTTAAGAGCGGTGGACTCGTAATCTGGTGAACTGGGTTCGCTTCCCCGCTCCTCCACATGCAGCTGCTGGGTGACCTTGGGCCAGTCACACTTCTCTGAAGTCTCTCGGCCCCACTCACCTCACAGAGTGTTTGTTGTGGGGGAAGAAGGGAAAGGAGATTGTGAACCACTTTGAGACTCCTTAGGGTAGTGATAAAATGGGATATCAAATCCAAACTACTACTCCTCCTCCTCCTCTTCTTCTTCTTCTTCTTCTTCTTCTTCTTCTTCTTCTTCTTCTTCTTCTTCTTGTTGTTGCTGCTACTTTGTCACAGGACAAATCAGGCACAAATCTGCCTTCAGTCAACAGTCTCTGGGAACACCTCACACAGAGGTTTCCAAACAGTGAATTAGCAGCCCTAAAATGGTGCTGGTTTTTGGAGTCTGCACTGGTTTTTCCTGTCAGACAGGATTGGTACTCTTCATGTCTGGCATGTGTGATGCCTCTCCAATTAAATCTCCCAAGTGAGAGGCTCTGTTTTTTGGGGGAAACTTTTGCAGCTGAGTAGCTTTTGTAGCTGCTGAGGCAATTTTGCACTGGAAGAAGGGCCTTGCTCTAAGGGAGAAATAAGCAAATAAGTGGGAAAGGCAAATCTCTGTTAGAGGGCTGGGCTGTTTCCTTTATTGCCTGCTCATAATAAGATCCCAGAAACGTCTGGATTGTCTGTTGGCCTTGAGATTGATCTAACAGTACCGTTGTTATATTGTCCTGCATACAATCACTGTCTTCCTCCCCACTGTTTCAGTTGCTAAATTGCACACCTCTCTTGTTGGTTTCAGTATTGATTTCATACTGTATGCCTCTACCACCAATTAGGAAGACATATTATAAGAGCCACCAGGTAGACACATAATCATATTATAACAAGCTATTCCTCACATTGTTAGCTCACAGAGAATGATGCATAAGGTAGATTTGGACTATGCAAAGCTATCTTGGAAGGTACAGCTTGGAGCAATTCTCCCACCTCCCCATCTCATTCTTTTGTAGCCTGGAAAGTGTAGGAGTTCTCATCTCTCAATGTTCTCATTCTGAGAAATAACACAAGGTACCGTATTTTTTGCACCATAGGACGCACCGGACAATAGGACGCACTTTGTTTTAGAGGGGGGGAGAACAACAACAACAAAAAATCTCCCCCTCTCTGCCCAGCGCCCCTTCAGTGAAGTGGCAGGAGGCGCTGCACAGAGAGGGGGAGAACTTTCCCCCTCTTGTTTTCCCGCTCTAAAACAAGGTGCCGTTTAAGGTGCGTTCAGGCGGCTACCTTGGAAGCCTGGAGAGCGAGAGGGGTCGGTTTGCACTGACCCCTCTCCAGGCTTCAGGTTCCTTTCGACCTGCTCTTTGGGGCTGGCGGGGGGGGGGAAAGCCCACCACCAGCCCCAAAGAGCAGGTCAGGGAGCAGCGGAAAGGCGCAGGGGAGAGGCTCCTGCCATAGCCGCGTGTCACCTCTCCAGCCGGGAGAGGGTCGCGGGGGGCTGCTTTAGCCCCGCGCGTGCTCTCCTGGCTGGAGAGGTGACACGTGGCTATGGCAGGAGCCTCTATAGCCGCGCGTCACCTCTCCAGCTGGGAGAGGGTCGCGGGGGGCTGCTTTAGCCCCGCGCGTGCGCTCTCCCGGCTGGAGAGGTGACACGGGGCTGTAGAGGTTCCTGCCATAGCCGCGCATCACCTCTCCAGCCGGGAGAGGGTCGCGGGGCTATGGCGTCTTCGCTCCATAGGACGCACACACATTTCCCCTTCATTTTTGAAGGGGAAAAAGTGTGTCCTATAGAGCGAAAAACACGGTAATTCTGATTGCAGGATCCTTTTGCTTTTATTTATTTCTCTCCAAATTTGTGCTAAATAACAATGAATAATAATGACAAAAGCTACTTCTAAAATAATCACAACACAGTGCCTGGTGACAGGCAGTCAAGTCATGTATCCACAGCAGTGACCAGAGGAGGAATGACCACTGGGAGGAGCACAGAGAGAAAAAATGCCATGATGCATCTGCAGTAGCACAACTGGACGCCTTCATCTGCCCCAGCTGTAACAAAACATGCCTCTCCTGCATCGGTCTCTACTGCCACAGCAGGCGCTGCAACCTTCCAACAGCTTGACCTCAACCCCAAAGGTGTACTCCTTCATTGTCTCCCAAGACAGACAGATGCCATCAACAACCACAACAACCCAGGCTTCCTACTGAGCTGAGTTTCCCTCCATTTCCTCTGTGTCCATCTCAACATGCCTTCCCACTCACTGAATTTTTCATGCTAACATACAGATCCACAAAAGAGGCACTTGCCCATCATTTTGCTCCTTAATGAGAAGCAAAAGGTAAAGGTAAAGGGACCCCTGACCATTAGGTCCAGTCGTGACCGACTCTGGGGTTGTGCGCTCATCTCGCTTTATTGGCTGAGGGAGCCGGCGTACAGCTTCTGGGTCATGTGGCCAGCAGGACTAAGCCGCTTCTGGCGAACCAGAGCAGCGCACGGAAACGCCGTTTACCTTTCTGCCGGAGCGGTACCTATTTATCTACTTGCACTTTGACGTGCTTTTGAACTGCTAGGTTGGCAGGAGCAGGGACCGAGTAACGGGAGCTCACCCTGTCGCGAGGATTCGAACTGCCGACCTTCTGATCGGCAAGTCCTTCTGATCGGCAAGTCAGACTAAAGCTCCCTTAATGCTATCTACACAGTGTGCAGTTATCTAGTGGGTTTGGTTGAGCAGAACCCTCTCATGCCTTTTACCTGAGCATTGGTGGCCTTTGGGGAAACATCTATTTCTTCAATGCTTCCTTCACTGTTGACGTCATCTTCAGCATCCCCGAGTTCCTCTGGCTGCTGTTGAGCGGCCCCTGCTTTTGGTAAAGCAGGGGAAAGGCAGTCGCTGGTGGTACTTGGTTCACCTTCTTGGGCTTCTTCAGCTTCAGATGAAGGATCTTGAGGATTGTCTTCAGGACGAACTGAACTCTCCCTGAGTGGCACGTTGTTCTCCTGATGGTCTGTCCCCCCAGTCTGAGCTTCATCCTGAGGGTTTTGGGGAGGTAGAGACAAGACCTCAACCGTTGGCTGCAACGAGGAACCCTCATCTTTCTCACAAGTATCACTGGCTTCAAAGTCACTCCTCAAAGGAGGCTTGGAGGTCTCTCCAGAGTCTTTGGGAACATTTCGGCTTTTGCCAGCAGCCTCCAGCACTGCCTCTGATAAAATTCTTGCTGCTATATCATTTGCAGCCTCCTCAACTCCCTGGGTGGTGCCTATGGGAATGCTGGGGGTTGTCTCTACTGTTTGGCTGTCCTCTTTGGGTTCACTAGCAGTTGAAGAGCCTGGCTTGTCCGCATCTGTAGCCAAAGATGCAGGTGTCTCTTCCTCTGCCTTGCTGGCCCCACCAGGCGCAGATGCTGCTTTGGTTGCCGAAGCAGATTCTCTTTCGTGATTTGAGGAAATGGCAGGAGGAGACGTGGGCATCTCACTTATGCTGTTCCTTGTAGGTATGGCAGAGGGGCTGGTTGGACTTACTGGAGACGAGATGACCAACGATGCTCTGTTACTGCATAACGAGAAACATAAGTTGTGTTACAAGGTTTGAACATGCAGCTTTATTCATCCTCTATAGTGAAAGTAGACCTCTCCATGTATTTGAGCTACAGTGGTACCTCGGGTTACATATGCTTCAGGTTACAGACTCCGCTAACCCAGAAATAGTACCTTGGGTTAAGAACTTTGCTTCAGGATGAGAACAGAAATCGTGCTCCGGTGGCGTGGTGGCAGAAGGAGGCCCCATTAGCTAAAGTGGTGCTTCAGGTTAAGAACAGTTTCAGGTTAAGAACGGACCTCCAAAACGAATTAAGTACTTAACCCAAGGTACCACTGTATTTTAAAGGAATTTCTCCAAAATCTACACTTCTGGCATTGCCCAAAAATGCTCAGCAACTTCCAGATTTCACAGAAAACCCAATCTTAAGGCACAAGACTCCCATGGCTTCCCCGTAGCACCACCTCCCCTTGTCTGCTTGCTCCAGAAACTGACCACTGGCCCATCTTGGAGCATGCAATCTGCCTTAGGCCCTTTCAGGGGTCAGCAACCTTTTTCAGCAGGGGGCCGGTCCACTATCCCTCAGACCTTGTGGGGGGCCAGACTATATTTTGAAAAAAATCATAATGAATGAATTCCTATGCCCCAGAAATAACCCAGAGATGCATTTTAAATAAAAGGACACATTCTACTCATGTAAAAACACGCTGATTCCCGGACCGTCTGCAGGCTGGATGTAGAAGGCAGTTGGGCCACATCCGGCCCCCAGGCCTTAGTTTGCCTACCCATGCTTTAGACCTTGATCTGCTTATGACCCCCCAACTGCAATCCGTCTCTGACCTTAGCCAAGACTTGACAAATGATTACAAATCAGAGACTGTCATGGATTGAACTGAGAGAGCATCTTTTCCTATAAGTGCCTCTCTGCTCTTAAGATTCAGTATATAAAACCCACTGGTTATTCTACCCTCCATTGGTCAAGATGGCGCTTTTCTGTGGCAGTCCCAAAGCTATGGAATCAGGTGGCTGCTGAGATTCAGTGTTGTAATCTTGGCCCATTTAAATGAACTGTAATCAATGTGGCTGCTAACATGCTCCTCTGGAAAGGTTTTTTGTTTCTACTCTGACTGCTGTTTAGTGGCTGTTCACATTTCCCCTTTCACAGTTTCCACATGTGCCATATTTTTTGCTCTATAGGACGCACCTTTTCCCCTCCAAAAATGAAGGGGAAATGTGTGTGCATCCTATGGAGCGAATGCAGGCTCCTTGTCTTCAGCGATAGCAACGCGGAGCCTCCGAAGCGCAAAGGGAGCACTTCCTCTGCGCTCTGGAGGCTTCGTGTTGCTTTCGCTGAAGCCTGGAGAGTGAGAGGGGTCGGTGCGCACTGACCCCTCTCGCTCTCCAGGCTTCAGGGATTGCCGCCTGAAGCCTTCGGAGCGCAGCGCGAGTTCCCGCTGTGCTCTGCAGGCTTCGGGTTCAGCAAAAGGAACCTGAAGCCTTTGGAGTGCAGCGGGAACTCGCGCTGCTCTCCGAAGGCTTCAGGGATCTTTGAGGCTGGCAGTGGGGGAAAGCAGCGCTCCCCCCCACCGCCAGCCCCACAAGGTCAGGGGGCAGCGGGAAGGCTTCCACCCGCCAGCCCCAAAGAGCAGGTCGAAAGGAACCCGAAGCCTCCAGAGCCCAGTGGGAACTCCCGCCGTGCTCCTGAGGCTTTGGGTTGCCTTCACTGAAGCCTGGAGAGTGAGAGGGGTCAGTGCGCAGCGACCCCTTCCGCTCTCCAGGCTTCCAAGGTAGCAGCCTGAAGCCTCGGAGGCTTCGGGTGAATGCACCTTGAACGCACAAAACGCACCCTGAACGTACAGCTTCCATTTCTCCTGCTGCTTCGCTGGAGGGGCGCTGTGCAGAGAGGGGGATAATTTCCCCCCCTTGTTCTCCCTCTCTAAAACAAGGTGCGTCCTATGGTCGGGTGCATCCTATAGAGCGAAAAATACGGTATTTTGTTCTAAAACAGCTCCCTGCCTTGAGAAGCCCTGTTATTAAAAGATGGGTTATAAATCTTTTAATTAACTGACTGACAAACAAACCAGATCTCCTGGGATCCAAAGTGGAGAGGAGTTACTAGTTGCTCACATGGCTGCTCCTTCCCAGACTCCTCCATGCCCACAGGAACGAGGAAATCACTTACCTTGACACCCCTTTAATAATGAAGACTTTATTGGAGTGCTGCTTTTCCAATGTGCTCATCACATCATACAGGTCATGGTTTAGCTACAAGCAGCAGCAACAAGAAAAGCAAATATCATTACCCAGTAATTAAGAAATTACTGCTATTCACTTATTCACGTAAAATAATTAATCCTGACTGACTGCTTCAAGTCAATGAGTGTTTCAAGCTTATTGGTTTATTTAAAATGTTTCTCAGACACTTTTCACTGCAATGCAGTTCCAGAGCGGGCTGTAATTAAAACAGAAATCCATCTCCTATTACAGCCACTCATAAAACATGGCAGATATATGGCAAATAAAATAAAATAAAATAAAATGACATGAATATCCAGCAAAGGCCTGGGTGGAGACACACTTTTTCAGCTGGAAACGCAGACAGGTAGTCCCCAGCCATATCTCAGAGGGGAGGGAAATGGACCGCTGGGATGCCACCACCAAGAAGGCTCTGGAGCTTCTGATAGAAGTGGCAGACACAGGAGAGCCCCCTTGCCAGATTTCAACAACCAGACAAATCTATACAGGAGGAGTCATTCTCTTAGGTATCCTGGCCCCAAGCTGTGTAGGACTTAATGTTGTCACTGCCTGCTTTATATCCCCTTCCTCTTGGAACTTTCCTCGGGGTACATCAGCTGACAGCTGCCCTTTCATATATTTTTGAGATTTAAAAATAAACAGCAGTTCCCTGCCCTAGAGGCACTTTAACAATATTAGAAAGGAAGAATGATGTCTGTTCCAATCATCATTCTTCCTTTCTAATACCAATAGTCCTGGTACTCCAGTCCCGTTCTGTAGACTTACTCGGACTGAATTGATTCCTGGATAATACCAAAATACGTATCGGATGGGTAAATAGTAATAATAAAATGTGTGTGTGTGTGGGGGGAGTTATTCTTGTTATTATTATGTATTTTGTCTTTTTTTATCTTGTACAGTGGTAGCTCGGGTTACATACGCTTCAGGTTACATACACTTCAGGTTACAGACTCCGCTAACCCAGAAATAGTACCTCGGGTTAAGAACTTTGCTTCAGGATGAGAACAGAAATCATGTGGCGGCGGGGGCGGGAGGCTCATTAGCTAAAGTGGTGCTTTAGGTTAAGAACAGTTTCAGGTTAAGAACGGACCTCCGGAACGAATTAAGTACTTAACCCGAGGTACCACTGTATTTTATGTTGTGAACTGCTTTGAGATCTATGGATAAAGGGTAGTATACAAATTTAATAAATAGTAGTAGTAGTAGTAGTGGTAATAATAATAATAATAATAATAATAATAATAATAATAATAATAATAATGTAAGCCTCAACTTAAGCAGGGATCACATTTCAGGGATTGCTCCTAAAGACAAAACTGTGTATAGTCAAAACACATTGGATGCAATGGCGGGTGGGTTTGTCAAAGTCTTTTCTGTCCCCTTCCATTTTTTTTTGCCAAGTTAGTAAAGCTGAATGCACACAAGTTGTGTGCGTGTGTGTGTTTGTGTGGGAGAGCGAGCGAGAGAGAATGCAACTCAGCTGGCTATTACAATGAAGTAGGAATTATGTGCACCACTTTCAAATCCTGACTTCTGTGCGTTGTTGGTTGGTTTCCATTGGGACTGCTGGGGTAGAAGGCAGTTTTGGCACCATCCTACAAGGGCAACGCTGAGACTAGGGGCCACTCCCAGGATTGGTACAAAAACAGGCTGGCTGAGGGCGGATAGAAGCCAATGATGCAGCGCGCCCATTTGTCCAAATGGCCCACATGTATGACACGGTTGCTCATTTACCTTGCTCATTTCCTTGTAGAAGACATCTCGCAAGTTGGAAATATTCTGGAATATTGTCACATAGCACCCAATTCGGCTGGAGAAGCAAAAAGATAAAAAAACTAAGCCCAAATGTTAACTGGGTTGGGGCCACACAATAAAGAAGAGTATTATGGCAAGTGCTGAGTTTTCTGGGACCCGGGAAGAGCAGAATGAAGTAGTTCAGCCATGTGTGGTTCACTGAACTAGTTCAAAAATCTCTGCACACCTGAAAGTAATTCCCATAAGTGTTGGGTGAACTAAATGTGAATTAAATTCATTTTGGGATAGAACTCTGAGCGATTTCTAGTTCATCTTCTTCCCCTCACTCCCAGCAGTAGGCCTTCCATTAAAAAGGCAAGCCGATTGGACATCTATAAAGAAAGTTAGACAGCAAAATGAACAAGTTAAAAAGCACAGGTCCCCTTATGGGTGCTTGGGGGGAGGGCTCCATTTCTACATCTCTCCATTGACAGAATGGCCTATTTATTCCTATGCTTCCTGTTTCTTTTCTTTTTTTAAAAAATAATATTTATTAGATTTCCAACAAATTAAACACAACACTACAAAAAACCAAAAAAGAAAAAACATACAATGCAATACAATACAAAATAAAATAAACAAACAAAACAAAACAAAACAAAAACCATTTAAAACACAATCCAATTTCAACATCTTATCTTTCTTTCCCTTATTTCCTCGACCTCCTCACACTTCCCTTTTTGTATTCCACTTCTGTTAATTGTTTCAGCAATTCCTTTCCATCTTCCTCTGTTTTCTATCCTATAATTGTCTTAACACATTCTAACCACATTTTTCCCTTTAAAGCTCTATTAATCTATTTATACTTAAATCCTTATAGCATTTCTACTAAAGCCATATAACTTCATTCCAACATTTTTCTAACGTTCATTAATTTTACAGTATTTCTGTAAATAGTCTTTAAACTTTTTTCCAGTCTTCTTCCACCGACTCTTCCCTATGCTTCCTGTTTCTTATCCAGATCCTGATCCACAGGAGGACCTCACCTCTTTCTCTAAGACTGTTGTGCACAATTTTGGTTTGTCTACACAGTGGCATGCAGAGGAAATGCTTGAAAATCACTCCCAAGTCTTTAATATACAGTAATTGTAATTCATTTGTTATTTTTTTGGTTGCATTTATTTTTTGCGAATTAAAAATTTTGTTTTTTAAAAATTACTTCCAGGGCAGCACAGGAAAATGAAACAAAGTGAAATATAATGAAATGTGACAAGAAAACTGGTGTAGATACAGCCTAACAGCACACTTAGGTAAAGGTAAAGGGACCCCTGACCATTAGGTCCAGTCGTGACCGACTCTGGGGTTGCTGCGCTCATCTCGCTTTATTGGCCGAGGGAGCCAGCGTATAGCTTCCGGGTCATGTGGCCAGCATGACTAAGCCGCTTCTGGCGAACCAGAGCAGCACACGGAAACGCCGTTTACCTTCCTGCTGGAGAGGTACCTATTTATCTACTTGCACTTTGACGTGCTTTCGAACTGCTAGGTTGGCAGGAGCTGGGATTGAGCACAGGAGCTCACCCCGTTGCAGGGATTCGAACCGCCGACCTTCTGATTGGCAAGCCCTAGGCTCTGTGGTTTAACCCACAGCGCCACCCACGTCCCTTAGCAGACTTAGAGATGACACCAAATGCTGAAATGCCATTGTGTCTCTACCCTCTCTTCATCTTGTAGTGTTTAGCCAGTGAATGTCTTGATGGGCCATTCTATTACCATGTGTTTCTCTGCTCTCACTCTATCTGTAAAGTCACACCTCCATTAACAACCCCATGGGGATTGACTAGGCGAAATGTTCATGACTGGGTCCATAGTCACCTAGCTAGCTTTGTGGCTAAGTGGAGATTTGAACCTTTATCTCCCTGATTTATGCCTGATGCTTAAAATACTACACCACACTGTCCTCTCAGAATGTGAGACGTTGTCCTGTTGGGCTGTGTATGTGATAAAGCGGAGCCATATCGGGGTGAAGGCGTCTTCTTCTGTTTGTCCCCGTGTCAGTTTCAGTTTATTAGTTAATTTTTCTAGTAGGGCTGTTTCCCATACTATTTGGTACCATTGGTCCATGCTTACTCCTGACAGGTCTCTCCAGTGTCTGGTTATGGTGTTTCTGGCTGCTGAGAGCAGGTGGGTTATGAGTTCTTTGTGGTGTAAATGGGCATTGTTGTCAATAATCCACCAATAGCATACAAATCAATATGGCTAACCTGATCCAAAACACCCACCTCACCCACACACGAAAACAAAGATCACCACAGCCAATCACAAGCAAACAATCACACCCTAGGCCAACCCCAACCTCTCTCACCACCAAAGGAACACAAGTGAACAACACAAGCAACGCTGACACCAAACTCTACATACATTAAACATAATAGAAACACCGCCACCCGACCCCACCCCATCCATCTTCCCTCTCTCCACCCCCCTTTCTTTTTTCTTTTCTTCTCCCCCTAATGCCTCAACAAATGAAACGGATTTGTAAAAATGTTACATGAAAAAAAAAATACGAGGCACTACACTTCTGTAAAACAAGAAAATCCTTAATAAAATATATATTTAAAAAAAAAGAATGTGAGACGTTAGACAGACAAGCCATTATGTAGGTTTCTACTGGGAAGTGCCACCAAAGCACACAGTAAGAGGATACCATTCCTTTCAGGATCTCAATGTTTCAGGGACAAGAGGGGGAAACTGGGTGAAGGGTTGTCATTTTTGGCAACAAACCTGTGGTCTAATGGTGACACATCTAGTCCTATCCTAAACAATCATTTTTTCACAAAAGCTATAATTCAGTTGTGTGGATTTTGCTGCCATCCTGTGGTCACCAAACTTTTCTGAATTCTGATTGAGAAGCAGCTCAGCTCATCGCTAGCCCACAAGATATTTCAGGTGGCTAATCCTTTGTCTTTGTCCTCTTGGTATTCGGACTGCACTTTATGTGATGTGTTGTCAAAAGGCCGTAGGGGTAAGGCACTGCAGCCAGAGACGAGGGAAGAGTTTGGATGCACGGACTAAGAACTCCAAGCAGCAAGTCGTCTGAGAAACAGTTGCTCAGTCAAAGGAGATGTACCAACAAGATCAGCAGGTTTTCTAAATCAACAGCTCGATGAAAGTGATACTCCACATTTTCCCCAAAGAGACACACTGCTAGAACTAGTTCCTATCCCTGACTGCAGAAAGCACACAACACATAAACCTATTAGCTGAAAATACACACATGGGTGGGGGCAGTAGGAAGAAATGTGCTGGCTCTACTCCCCTTCTATCACCCTTCAACTTGTGGAAGAGGAGAGTCTGAAGCAAGGAGTCTCCTGTCCTCATGGATGGAGACTCCCTGCATTGTTCGGAACCTTGATTTCCCAGGGTTCTAGAATGCACAGGGTCTGGAATCTCCAGAAGCACAGAAAGCTCTCCCACATTAGACCTTTGACTTCCGCTACTTGTAATGCCATTGAAACAGCAACGAAGGAAGAAAAAGTGTTGGTGTTGACCTTCAAAGCCCTAAACGTCCTCAGCCCAGTGTACCTGAAGGAGCATTTCCACCTCCATCGTTCTGCCCGGACACTGAGGTCCAGCTCCGAGGGCCTTCTGGTAGTTCCCTCACTGAAGGCCTTCTTGGTAGTGGTGCCCGCCCTGTGGAACGCCCTCCCATCAGATGTCAAGGAAATAAACAACTATCAGACTTTTAGAAGACATCTGAAGGCAGCCCTGTTTACGGAAGTTTTTAATATTTGATGTTTTATCATGTTTTTAATATTCTGTTGGGAGCCACCCAGAGTGGCTGGGGAGGCCCTGCCAGATGGGCAAGGTATAAATAATAAATTTATCATCATCATCATCATCATCATCATCATCATCATCATCATTTGTCCCCACTGCCCCTTCCCCGTGTTTGTTTTACCCCTATAGCACCTGAAGACAGCTTTATTGTGCAAACACCCATGTGAACACAGTAATTCCCAATACCTTGGTATCTGCTGAACTGTGGGGAAGCAATTGTTTGATATTTGCCCGTTGATAGTCAAGACCCACCCAGAACGTCCAGTGGATTCAAGGTAGAAGAAAGGAGTTTCCAACTAAACACCAGGAAGGCCTTTCTGAGTGTAAGAGCTATTAAGACTGTTTTCCCTGGGGAGGTTGTGGACTCTTCTTTGCTGGAGGTTTTGAGCAGAAATTGGAGGGCCATCTCCCATGGATGTTTCAGCTGAGATCCCTGCATTACAGGGGGTTTGAGTACATGACCCTCAAGGTCCCTTCCAACTCTACAGTTCTATGATTCTAACTTACCTTGGACTTGCGTGGAAACAATTTATAAGTTGCATTTTATGCCCGGTGTTAATATATCCTTTCACCCCATTTTTACCTTCCAGCCTGGGTTCATCGCCAGCAAGCTTAGTCCCAGAGTTCAGCAATGAAAGAAGCATCAACTCTACCTGTATTTCCTAGTCACCAGCACAACCACACTTCTTAGATTCAACATTCTGCTTTGAGATTCTCTGCCATTTGCACCCTGATCTTTGTTCCCATGCCTAACCTGTTGTAAAGGTCCGGCAGCTCTTCTCTTAGTTCCTTGTTGAGCTCTTCAAACACAGCTTGGGCTTTGTAGAACTCTTCTTCGGCCTGCAGGACCCAAGAGTTTATTAGAGACACAGGAAATTGAGAGCATTAACAGTGTAGACATGCCAGTGGACTGCAGACTCACATCCCGCTTACAACCCTCCCCCCATGTGAAATGTTAGCCACATGTAAACCAGGCTCTGACTACCAAGGATCCTGAAGACAAGGAGAGAGAAAAGGGAGGGATTGTAGAACCTCTTTCCCCACCTGTCATTCATCTGTGCTCATCTACCATTGAGCAACTAATTGTCCCAGCATCAGCACCACCCATCACACATGGGAAAACAGCCTCTAAAGAAGAGATAAGACAATCATAGATGGACAATGGATGGAGAAAATTATCTGGCAGTTCCACAGTCCCCTCCACTTCTTTTCTGCTTGTCCCCAAGAACAGCATTCTAGTTTTCTCATAGGCAGATCATGGCTTACATGTGGCTACTTTTCACAGACATCACAGTGGTTGGGAGGAAGAAATAAAGTGTGATAGGTATATAGGAAGCAGAGGAACAGGGGTTAGGATCTTTGCTCCCTATATATTATGTACTTCTGGTAAGTTATGCACTCCTCCTCTAACTACTGAGCAACGTGTGGGTAATTGAAGAAAGTAGGAAAAACCACTGGACCAGTAAGATACAATCTAAATCAAATCCCTTATGAATACACAGTGGAAGTGAGGAGCAGGTTTAAGGATTAGATTTGGTGGACAGAGTGCCTGAAGAACTATGGATGGGGGTTCGTAACATTATACAGGAGGCAGCAACGAAAACCATCCCAATGAAAAGAAAATGCAAGAAAGCAAAGTGGCTGTCCAACGAGGCCTTACAAATAGCGGGGGAGAGAAGGCAAGCAAAATGCGAGGGAGATAGCGAAAGATACAGGAAATTGAATGCAGATTTCCAAAAAATAGCAAGGAGAGAGAAGAAGGCCTTCTTAAACGTGCAAAGCAAAGAAATAGAGGAAAACAATAGAATGGGGAAAACCAGAGATCTGTTCAAGAAAATTGGAGTTATGAAAGGAACATTTCATACAGAGATTACCATAATAAAGGACAAAAGTGGTAAGGACCTAACAAAAGCAGAAGACATCAAGAAGAGGTGGCAAGAACACACAGAGGAACTATACCAGAAAGATATGGATGCCTCGTATACCCCAGGTAGTGTGGTTGCTGACCTTGAGCCAGACATCCTGGAGAGTGAAGTCAAATGGGCCTTAGAAAGCACTGCTAATAACAAGGCCAGTGGAAGTGATGATATTCCAGCTGAACTATTTAAAATTATAAAAGATGATACTGTTAAGGTGCTACACTCAATATGCCAGCAAGTTTGGAAAACTCAGCAGTGGCCAGAGGATTGGAGAAGATCAGTCTACATCCCAATCCCAAAGAAGGGCAGTGCCAAAGAATGCTTCAACTACCGCACAATTGCACTCATTTCACATGCTAGCAAGGTTATGCTTAAAATTCTACAAGGAAGGCTCAAGCAGTATGTGGACCGAGAACTCCCAGAAGTGCAAGCTGGATTTCGAAGAGGCAGAGGAACCAGAGACCAAATTGCAAACATGCACTGGATTATGGAGAAAGCTAGACAGTTCCAGAAAGACATCTACTTCTGCTTCATTGACTATGCAAAAGCCTTTGACTGTGTCGACCACAGCAAACTATGGCAAGTTCTTAAAGAAATGGGAGTGCCTGATCACCTCATCTGTCTCCTGAGAAATATTTATGTGGGACAAGAGGCTACAGTTAGAACTGGATATGGAACAACTGATTGGTTCAAAATTGGGAAAGGAGTACGACAAGGCTGTATATTGTCTCCCTATTTATTTAACTTATATGCAGAATTCATCATGCGAAAGGCTGGGCTGGATGAATCCCTAGCCGGAATTAAGATAGCCGGAAGAAATATCAACAACCTCAGATATGCAGATGACACAACCTTGATGGCAGAAAGTGAGGAGGAAGTAAAGAACCTTTTAATGAAGGTGAAAAAGGAGAGTGCAAAATATGGTCTGAAGCTCAACATCAAAAAAATGAAGATCATGGCCACTGGTCCCACCACCTCCTGGCAAATAGAAGGGGGGAAATGGAGGCAGTGAGAGATTTTACTTTCTGGGGCTCCATGATCACTGCAGATGGTGACTGCAGCCACGAAATTAAAAGACGCCTGCTCCTTGGGAGAAAGGCAATGGCAAACCTAGACAGCATCTTAAAAAGCAGAGACATCACCTTGCCAACAAAGGTCCGTATAGTTAAAGTTATGGTTTTCCCAGTAGTGATATATGGAAGTGAGAGATGGACCATAAAGAAGGCTGATCGCTGAAGAATTGATGCTTTTGATTTATGGTGCTGGAGGAGACTCTTGAGAGTCCCATGGACTGCAAGAAGATCAAACCTATCCATTCTGAAGGAAATCAGAGGCTCCAATACTTTGGCCACCTCATGAGAAGAGAAGACTCCCTGGAAAAGACCCTGATGTTGGGAACGATTGAGGGCACAAGGAGAAGGGGACGACAGAGGACGAGATGGTTGGACAGTGGTCTCGGGGTTACGAAGATTCAGACATGACTAAATGACTAAACAACTACAACAATAACTAGCAAGCATGAAGTTAATGCATGAAGGGGTTAAGAACACAGAATTGTATTCCTAGACTCAGCTAGGTAACACCCCTCACCTGGAAGGAAGGTTAAGTTTTCTTCCAGGTGTGAAGCCGATTAGGCAGCACATCTGGGCTTGATCACTTCAAGCCCAGACTGCATACTCGGAAGTATTTTTCTGTATTTCTTGTAACCCAAGAATTTTCTACCTGTGTTCTTGCTGCTGCATGGAACAACCATGGATACAATCTTTGGAGTTGGTAAGCAAAGCATTTAAACTTACTAAATGGTGTGTTCTGTTCATTGTGAGAGGGGTAGAAAGACGAGAGTGCTGTAAGCAGACTGAATGGGATATGAAAAGGATCCAACAGCCTGTATTGTAGAGGAAAGCATGATTTGCCAAAAAGCAAGAATTCAAGAATCAGAGACACAATGGGAATGACATTCCTGGTTGTAAGAAACTCCTTCTTGGTCAGTGTTTGGATGGGCTCTCAAGACAGCCTTATACCTTTGCAATTTTAGCTTCATCTTTCTTCTTGGCATTCTGCAGGGCTTCCAAGTGATGCCTGCTGCTGTCATAATCCACTAGTTTTCTTCCCCGCTTAGCAATTCGCTCCTTTGAAATGAAAAATCATTTTTAGAGTCAATGCTCACTTTCTTTTTCTATTGCCATAACAAGAACATTTCAACCAAATCTGCCTCTCTGATCTGGAGGCTGATAAACCATCAAGGACAGTATTCAGAATTCAGTAGGGGAGCGAGGTGAGGACCCGTTTGCATAGCTTAAGATAGCTTCCTTGCATAGCTTCCAGCTGAAGATCAGCTGAACAGTCCTTGCTGAAGATTCCTTCTACTTGTGAGGTAAAGAATGAAGCAGGGCCTTTTTGGTTCTGGCCTCTGTGTTATGGAATACACTTCCAACAGAAGGCTGCAAAATTTCCTGCCTACAGAGTGGGCAACAGTTTTGAGCTTATTAATCTTCACACTGTGTTTTTACTCTCAGGAATGCTAGTAATCATAATTTATAGCCTGTATTTTTTTTTTTTGCAAAGTATTTAGTACTGTAAATCTTCAGGCAGGGACCAACGTATGTTCAGTTGTGTAGAGTTCCTAGCCTATTTTAGGCATTTTTATAATTTTTTTTTTACTGGTGATAAGGGCAGTTCGAGTTTTGGACCGCAAAGATCAAGATTCAAATCTCCCTGGAAGACCTCCTTCTGACCGCACACCCCAAATACTCATCATATACTGTGGCATCTTCCACAAATACTATGGCTTAGTGCAGGCATCCCCAACCTGCGGTCCTCCAGATGTTTTGGCCTACAACTCCCATGATCCCTAGCTAAGAGGACCAGTTGTCAGGGATGATGGGAATTGTAGTCCCAAAACATCTGGAGGGCCATGTTTGTCCATGCCTAGCTTAAAAGAATGATAGGAAAGGCCAGGCACCCCCCAACCTTTGGCCCTCCAGATGTTTTGGGACTACAATTCCCATCATCACTGACCACTGGTCCTGTTAGCTAGGGATCATGGGAGTTGTAGGCCAAAACATATGGAGGGCTGCAGGTTGGGGGTGCCTGGGAAAGGCCAACACACACACACACACACACACACACACACGTGTAAAAAGATTGACTTGTGAACATATTTTATATGATGATCAGGAGGAAGAAAATTTCCTCCCAGTAGCATTATGTTTCCTTGAGGACTATAAAAATCTAAAAATGGAAAGTTGAACTTTCAGTTCTGGGTACTGGATACTGCAAAATCAGCCCTGAAATACACACCTTAATTTCACTGAACTGCGTCAAGTAATTCTCCATAGTCCTGACTGCCTGATCTGCCAGTTTCTTCTCATAATCTTCCCACAGAAGGTCATTGCTCTGCAGGTAAATGGATAAACAGACATTAAAAAAATGGTGCTGGGTGGAATGTTCTGTGCAACCCCTGCCTCTCTGAAGCAACTTCTTTCTCAAGTTTTAAGGGCTTATTCTCAAGGTGTGCCATCCCTTCTTTAGAGGCTGGAGATAAACAACTGCTGGTGGATTTCTCTGTATTGCTCTTCTTGTTTCTTCAAATGCAGTTTATGCTTTCTGTTATTGGATAAGTAGGTTTGACGTAAACTTGCCTTACTGGTGTGAGCAGGAATTATGGGAAATTCTAAATAAAAGGTGACTATATGGATTAGGTGAATCTGTTTGCTGGTCCGCTGTTGCCTTTCTTTTTTTTTATAATAATTTTTATTAATTTTCCAAACATATAATAAAACAAATAACAAAACAAACCCTACAAGACATACAAACAAATAAACATGTATAATTTCTTAAACTTATTTTCAAAACCTTCTTTCCCGGACTTCCCCATACCTCCCTTTTTCTGCATCCTTATATTAACCCTTTCTCAGCAACCCTTCGTTCAGTTAATTCGCTCATTTTCTTTGTACATTCTTTAAGATTATGGTTTACAGCTGCAATTCTCTATTTCTTATAACCATAACATCTCAAGCATCATCAATTTTACAACAGTCTTTAAGATATTTTTTAAATTTCTTCCAGTCTTCTTCCACCGTCTCTCTCCCCTGGTCGCGGACTCTGCCGGTCATTTCTGCCATTCCCATATATTCGATCACCTTCGCTTGCCATTCTTCCAGAGTAGGTAGCTGCTGCATCTTCCAATACTTTGCCAGAAGAATTCTTGCCGCTGTGGTAGCATACATAAAAAATGTTTTGTCCTTCCTTGGCACCAATTGGCCTACCATACCCAGAAGAAAGGCCTCTGGCTTTTTCAAAAATGTCCATTTAAGGACCTTTTTTATTTCATTATAGATCATTTCCCAGTAGGCCTTTACCTTCGGGCAGGTCCACCAAAGGTGATAGAAGGTACCTTCCGCCTCATTACATTTCCAACATTTATTACTGGGCAGATGGTAAATTTTTGCAAGTTTGACTGGGGTCATGTACCACCTATAGATCATTTTCATTATATTCTCTCTTAATACATTACAAGCTGTAAACTTAATACCTGTATTCCATAACTGTTCCCAGTCATCAATCATTATGTCATGACCTATGTCTTGTGCCCATTTAATCATGGCTGGTTTTACTACTTGATCTTGTGTATTCCACTTCAGCAGCAAATTGTACATTCTCGACAGGTTCTTAGTATTGGGTTCTAACAGTTCTGTTTCTAATTTCGACCTCTCCCTCTGGAAACCTATTTTCCTGTCCTGTTTAAATACCTCATTTATCTGACGGTAATGCAACCAATTTCGCACCTTAGACTTTAATTTGTCAAAACTCTGCAATTTAACTCTTTCACCATCTTGTTCTAAAATTTCAGAATATTTTGGCCAGTTGGACTCCATATTTAGTTTTTTTACCTCTTTAGCCTCCATTGGTGATAACCACCTAGGGGTTTTACTTTCCAGCAAATCTTTGTATCTTATCCAAACATTGTACAGTGCTTTCCTCACAATATGGTTTTTAAAGCCTTTATGCAATTTTACCTTGTCATACCATATGTATGCATGCCAGCCAAATCTATTATCATACCCTTCCAGATCCAAAATGTCTGTATTCTCAAGAAGTAGCCATTGTTTCAGCCAGCAAAAAGCTGCCGATTCATAATAAAGTCTCAAGTCCGGCAGGGCAAAACCCCCTCTATCTTTTGCATCAGTTAAAATCTTAAAGTTTATTCTGGGCTTTTTGCCCTGCCAGACAAATTTTGATATGTCTTTTTGCCACCTCTTGAAACAGTCCATCTTATCCAAGATCTGGAGTGTCTGGAATAAAAACAACATCCTAGGCAATACATTCATCTTAATGACAGCAATTCGGCCTAACAAGGAAAGTTTCAATCTTGACCATATTTCTAGATCTTTCTTCACCTCTGTCCAACATTTATCATAATTGTCTTTAAATAGGTTTACATTTTTAGAAGTCAAGTTCACACACCCAGATATTTCACCTTTTTTGTTATTGTTAAACCTGTTTCCTTCTGAAACTTGTCTTTTTCTGCCATTGTTAGATTTTTCTCTAACACTTTAGTTTTTTGCATATTCAGTTTAAATCCTGCTACTTGACCAAAATTCTCAATTAGTTCTAAGACCCTTTTAGTACTAGTCTCTGGCTGTTGCAACGTCAGTACCAAATCATCTGCAAACGCCCTTAATTTGTAGTCTTTTGCTCCGAGCTGAACGCCTTTAACCAATTGGTCCCCTCTAATCATGTTCAGCAAAACCTCCAGGACTGTTATAAAAAGTAAGGCTGTTGCCTTTCTTTTACTTATTTCAGGAGAGGGAAACCAAAGCTTTGTCTCTACATATATATGCTTCGTTACTCAGTGACTGTGAAATCAAAGGGTGAGTTGCATGTGTGAAACAGTTAAATTCAGAAGAAGGCATGATAACAGTGAGAGGCGCCAGGCATCATGTTGAAGATCTGTGTCAAAATTGTTCCTTTAAAGTAGGACTGCCAGAAGTTTGAAGAGGTCCTCTCTATTTGTATAATTAGTTGATTGACTGTATGTTAGTCAATTAGTGATTAAGTCTGCAGATATCTGCAGATATGAGATAAAATGAGATAAAAACATGAGATAAAAACACTCTCTTTTTTAAAAGAGCATACTCTCTGCTGTTATATCCTGTGACAACAAGCACTCCCTCTGCCTCTCTCACACAAGAGCAAATAACCTCTTTTTAAGATCTTGCTTGCCAACTGTTTCTTTCCTAAGCAATAGTGTCATGTACAGACCCAAGACTAGACCAGCAGATATTTCTAAAGTTTCTCCTGGATCCACAAAAAAGAAGCTGAGATCTGTCCAGCCCAGGGGGCCGGTCCACCGTCCCTCAGACCATGTGGTGGGCCAGACTATATTTTGAAAAAAATAATGAACGAATTCCTATGCCCCACAAATAACCCAGAGGTGCATTTTAAATAAAAGCACACATTCTACTCATGTAAAAACATGCTGATTCCTGGACCATCCGCAGGCCGGATTTAGAAGGCGATTTGGCCTTAGTTTGCCTACCCATGGTCTAGCCCTAGTGAAAAGGATACAGCACTGATTCTCACCTCTACTTCCTGCCTAGGCAAAGCAACAATTGTGGGATTATCACATCTGTTTTGGCCCTTATATTGGGCTAAACCACTCTTAGTTAGTCTCCCACAAAGAATATCAGGAACTATAGTCAGATATTCCTCTCTTAGAATCCCTACCTAACTCTGCTTTACGGAACTATGGTTCCCAGGGAAGAGAGAATGATTGATAAACTAGTTAAAATCTGAAGCTATACCTGCAATCTTTGCCATTTGCAATAAAGGTGGACATTTTAAGAAGATCAGGCTCGAGTCTGGTGTCTTGTAGGCTGTGAGCTGGAGAAAGCCCTGGCTCAAACTATGCTATGAGCTATGAGCTCACTAGGTGACCTTGGAGGAGTTGCTGTTGTCTCAGCAATCATCTGGACATGGAAGGCAGAGCATGAGCTTCTTAATCTCAGGGTCATGGGTTTGAGTTCCATGTGGGGCAAAAGATTCTTCATTGCAGGGGGTTGGACTAGATGACTGGGACTAACAAATGTGCCGCACTCACCTGCACAATGGCTTGCAGTTTTTCATACCCATCCCACTCCTCACTGTAAATTTCCTGCAGAGTTTCAGACACTTTCTTAGAGCTTTCGTGCATCACTGCAAAGGGCAAACAGCAAGATTGATGACTACCTCTCAGTCGTCATTATCAACCCCTGGCCAAGTCAACATCCCCACTGCTGACGGGAATTACTTAAAACATTCAGTCTTCAAGCATGACAGCTCTTCAACGGCACACATTGTTTGTGTGCTCAGTTCTTCCGGGCCCCCATGTGGTTGTTTTAAAATCAACCCACCTAACCCCTCTCTCCTTTCAGACAGCTTTGTACAGTGGAAATAATATCCGCCAGCTGTGATAAAGAGAGGGAATGACAAGGGCTTCACAAAGGCATGGTGGTGTTTCTCAACCTCATAGGTTAAAACCTCACAGCTTTTAAAAAAATAATCTGGCAAAGATGAGCATAAATTGTGGGAGAGGAACTCTATCAGATGACCAGGTACTTCCGGTTCACTGCAGAGATTAATGATGGTGAGCTCTGTGTCGTCCAGGCAATAGAGTCTTGGGGGTGATTGCCAGGGCTCGGCGCACCCCCCCCAAACCCCCATTTAGTTATGTTGAAATTGTTAATAAAAAAACTTTTTAAAAAAGGAGATGACCAGATCTGTAGTAGAATGGTCATAGGAAGTACAGTGGTGCCTCGCAAGACAAAATTAATTCATTCCTCAAGTTTTTTCTTCTTGCGAGTTTTTCGTCTTGCAAAGCACGGTTTCCCATAGGAATGCATTGAAAATCAATCAATGCGTTCCTATGGAGACCGTCTGGGGACAGAGGGGACCTGTTTTAAAGCAAGGGAAGGGGCAGCGGGGAGACGATCGCTTCTCCCCGTTGCCACCCCTTGGTTCAAAAGGGGTCCGGGGACAGAGGGGAAGGCGCGCGCGCGCCTTCCCCTCTGTCCCCGGAGATTGCGGGGCTGGCAACGGGGAGAAGCGATCTTCTCCCCGCCGCCCCTTGCTTCAAAAGAGGTCCGGGGTGCGGGGGCAAGCTTCGTTTTGCGAAGCAAGCCCATAGGGAAATTCGTCTTGCGAAGCAACTCGAAAATTAAAAAACCTTTCGTCTTGCGAGTTTTTCGTCTCGCGAGGCGTTCGTCTTGCGGGGCACCACTGTAGTCTTATCATGAGTCAGAGCATTGATGTATCTAGTTTAATACTGTAGAGGTTTCAACCTTTTTGAGTCTATGGCTCCCTCCTACATTCTTTCTGTGGCACCCCTGGGGGGTTCAGGAGCCCAGTTAGGTCCCCCCTTGCCTGCAGAGCTGGCAGCCTCTCACCCTTTTTTGAACACCCTCCCTTGTGGAGTGTTCCCTCAGCCTCCTCTCCCCTCTCCTTGGGAGTCCTCTGGGCAGCCGCTGCCGCCGGCCCGGTCTCTGAGCTGCCCCCTCTGCCCCAAAGAGAGGTGCCTCCTCACACCACCCCACAGGCACCTGGGAGTTGTCTGTCCATCATTCCCAACAGCAAGGACTGGTGGACTGGCTGGCTGGGCTCCCTCGCCCGCTTGTCTGCTTACTCCAAGGCCACCTCAGCTCCTGGCAACCAGCACCCCCCCCCGGCCAGCCCCAGAGGCACCATTTGCCTGGGGAGCTTGTAGCCAGGGCTGCTGCAACAAACAGCCGTGAAAGCCTTTGGGAGGCAGAGACACAAGAGGGCATCAGAGAAGGGAGGGAAGGGGAAAGGGACAGAGGCCAGCGTTGACCATCATTCAAGGCACCCCAGGGTGCCACGGCACACTGGCTGGAAACCACTGCTGTAGACACTGACTAACATCTCTTCAGGGTTTTAGGCATTACCAGTCATAACCTCCCAGTCTAATCTACTTCTCAGGGCTGTTGTGCAAGGATAAAGGCCCAAGAGATGTTGCCAGGAGCCACTTGACGGAAGGGTGGGATAATTTTCCAGTTTTGGAAAGGAGCCAACAGTAAGTGGAGCATCTGCTTGAAAAAAAGTATCTTGTCAGACAATCTCGCTCTCTCAAGATAGCAAAACTGATGACCTTTCATCAGAGAGGCAACTTCCTGGGATGCAGTTGCACCACGAAGGAACTGCCTTAAGGGGTGGCTGCCGAGGGCTGAAAACGTTGCAGGTATTAAGACTTGGCTTTCTGTACCTTGCACAGCACTGAGGAAAACCTTAAGGTCCTTGTAGAGTTTGTGACCTTCAGCCTGGGGGCACAAAAACAAAGTGAAAAGGGAAGAAGTCACTGCGTCAGATGTTTTATCTGTACATTTCTGCATGCTGCTCCTATTAGTTCATTGAAGAGTCAGACACGACTAAACGGTTAAACAACAACAAGACACAAGGAGGGGGAGAAAAACACACCATATTTTTCGCTCTATAAGGCGCACCAGACCACAAGACGCACCTAGTTTTTGGAGGAGGAAAACAAGGAAAAAAATATTCTGAATCTCAGAAGCCAGAACAGCAAGAGGGATCGCTGTGCAGTGAAAGCAGCAATCCCTCTTGCTGTTCGGGCTTCTGGGATAGCTGCGCAGCCTGCATTCGCTCCATAAGACGCACACACATTTCCCCTTACTTTTTAGGAGGGAAAAAGTGAGTCTTATAGAACAAAAAATACGGTAACTAAAGGCAGAAGCCTGTGGATTTATGGGAGTGTTACCATAAAGGCAGGACTTCAGGGCCTGAGTCCAGAGCCCCCATTCACCAAAATGGACAGAAGGGTCTCCAAAGGCAGCAGGATTACTTTATCACATTTTTAAGTAAGCGAAGGAACACCATCGAAAGACAGCCAACCACCACCGCCATAACAGTGTTACGCCCAGAGTCTGAAAACCACCCAGTTGCACCAGTAGTAACACATATTGCCATCTAAACAGTGGAATGCTGTAACCCTAGTAAGTCCACTGTCCAAAATTACCAAAGCGCTCCATCGCCTTCACGGTCTTCATAAACATCACACCTACAGTTGGGGAAAGATTGACTGTGTGTCTGTGTCTCCTCACAATCATTCTTTTTCAATATAACGCTTAATTCCCCTTCTTGAGTATCTTTTAAGAAACCCAAAACTTCATAACTAGCTTTATCCTCCATCTATAGACACCAATCTTCAGGAGACTGTGCCCTATATATTTCAGTACAGTGGTACCTTGATTCTCAAACTTAATCCGTTCTGGAAGTCTGTTCCAAAACCAAAGCATTCTGAAACCAAGGCACACTTTCCCATTGAAAGTAATGCAAAATGAATTAATCCGTTCCAGACTTTTAAAAACACCCCCTAAAACAGCCATTTAACATGAATTTTACTATCTAAAATTCTGATGCATAAAATGAAAGCAATAAACAATGTACTGCAGTCACACAATCAATCAGTCAGTAGCTGAACTGGGTTCCACACAGTCACAAAAACAAAACAAAAAAGAGCCACAAAAACAAAAATGAAAGATAAATAGCGAAAACAGACAGACCTCAGCATAACAATCAAATAGGAAGTGTAACACTCAAAATGGAGCACGTTTGGCTTCTGAAAAAGTTCGCAAACCGGAACATTTACTTCCGGGTTTGCAGTGTTTGGGCTCCAAGTTGTTTGAGAACCAAGCCGTTTCAGAACCAAGGCACCACTGTAATCCATTCTTTTTCCTTATTCTCTGTTTCCACCCAGGAACCCACGGGAATGCGGAGAAGTGGCCTAAGCAGAGTATGCTTTATTACAGCAAATTTAGGGCCAAACAAGACTGAGGCTTGCCAGAATCTTTCATGGTTTGCCTAACCAGAGGGCCTATAACCAGAGGGCGCAGTAGAGATGCTTGGTCTTACAGTGTTTCTCAACCTTGAGTCTCCAGCTTGTGTTGAACTACAACTCCCATCATCCCTAGATAGCAGGACCAGTGGCCAGGGATGATGGGAGTTGTAGTCCAACAGCACTGGAGACCCAGGGTTGAGAAACACTGCGAGAACGTGGAACAATCCTAAAAATATTACATTCCCCACTACCCCCAAAGTTTCCAGAAAGCAGGGAACAGCTCACTCTCTTGTGTGCAATACAACCTGTTGCTGTTGGAAATTGTATGCGCCCTGTTCAAACTGTTCATCTTTTGTTTCCACCGTTTTCCCCAGTTTCTGCAAAACCTACAGTGACAGGGAAATAAAGAAAGATTGTACAGCATTACAGAGCAAAGCATGTAACTTTACTTGAGCAGTTAAGGCGCAAGAGTGATTTTTAAATAAATGCTCCATGGACGTTCTGTTTCCCACGGTGGTGATCTTCAGTCAGTCATCTCTCCCAATGGTTAGGATCTCATAAAGCAAAATAAAGAGGCAAGATTTTAAAATATGCTTAATAAAATGAATAGCCTGTGGGTTATATCAAGGAGTGTTGCTCAGTAAGGCTTCTGTCTGGGTAAAATGAAAAGAAACTACAGTGGTACCTCGGGTTAAGTACTTAATTTGTTCCAGAGGTCTGTTCTTAACCTGAAACTGTTCTTAACCTGAAGCACCACTTTAGCTCATGGGGCCTCCTGCTGCTGCTGTGCTGCTGCTGCACGATTTCTGTTCTCACCCTGAAGCAAAGTTCTTAACCTGAGGTAATATTTCTGGGTTTGCGGAGTCTGTAACCTGAAGCGTATGTAACCCGAGGTACCACTTTATTTTCAGCGAGGGGGGGGGGGAGCTGTGCTAATATTTGCTTGTTCCAAATGGTAGGCCGTCAACTGCTGGGACCATCCGTGTTGGTGACATCATGCAAAACAAAGACACCTGTGCAAAACCTTTCGGGGGGGGCACGTGCTTTCTACACAGACGGTCCCAGATTCAAACACTGGCAGTTTCAGGTAGAGGAAGACGCCCCCCTTCCTGAAACCTTGCAGACATGGTACCTGTGAGCTCACCTGTATCCCCAGAGGCTGTCCCCAGCACCTGGAGGGTCAGTCCCTCCCACTGCTGTAATTAAATCTGAAAAAAACACCACTGTAACCAATAGAATAGGCCGCAGGTCATGTGTGTGGTGGCCATGACTATTTTGCAAATGTGCCCATCAGCAACCCATTTTCCTCCATACCACTTTCTTGAGGGACCTTATCAAGCACAAAGAGCCAGTGTGGTGTAGTGGTTAAGAGTGGTAGACTTGTAATCTGGGGAACCGGGTTCGCTTCCCCGCTCCTCCACATGCAGCTGCTGGGTGACCTTGGGCCAGTCACACTTCTCTGAAGTCTCTCAGCCCCACTCACCTCACAGAGTGTTTGTTGTGGGGGAGGAAGGGAAAGGAGAATGTTAGCCGCTTTGAGACTCCTGAAGGGGAGTGAAAGGCGGGATATCAAATCCAAACTCTTCTTCTTCTTCTTAAAGCACTGCAGGACAAATGTTCTTTGGCGAAGCTGCGGCCTGGAAGCAGGCCTTCACTTTCTCAGCGACTTTTAATACCCTCGGCCATACACTAGTGGTCAAAATTGTGGAAACCTTTTGGAAAAAGTGTATTTCTGAGGTTTGATGGCTCATAACACCACCTTTATTTGGAGTAATACAAAAAAAAATCTATCTATGAAATATTATTTAATGAAGAATTTAATGCAACTAAGTTTGTTCTATTATCTGTATTCTATCAAAAGTTGTAGCCAAATAACCAGAAAAAGGAAGCGCAACTTGCTAAGGTTGATATGCCGAGCTTGTCTTCATTTGAATGTAGCCAATGAGCATGAGTGTTTAGAGAGCCAATCAGGTGTTATGAGCCATCCAACCTCAGAAGTACACTTTCCCCAAAAGGTTTCCACAATTTTGGCCACTAGTGTAGTATCCTTCTGGGCGTCCATGCTAGGGTGGGGGTTGTTTTGCAGTGGCTCAAGTTTTCAAGTTGCAGTGAGGCCTCAGAAGGTAGCGCTTGTGCTCATCCCTTTGGTCTATGGCAGGGGTCCTCAAACTTCTTCAGCAGGGGGCCGGACCACTGTCCCTCAGACCTTGGGGGGGCTGGGCTATATTTTGAAGGGAAAAGATGAACGAGGGACGATGAGCAAAAGGGCTGCTTTAAATAGTGGCTGCTTGAGAGGGATGCTCAGCCAACTGTGGCTCCTGTGTCTTGCAAGCGACAGGGGCTGCTGGTGGAGGCGGAGGAGGGACGATGAGTGGTGTGCGAAAGGGATCCAGAAAGGGGCTGGCACCAACAAAGCCCAGACCCCTTCCTCCTCTAGGCAGGGCGGGGAGAAGACAGGAGAAGGGAGGGAGAGAGGAGGCACCACTGCCACCATGTGAGGGAGAGGGAGAGAATGTGCATGCTGGCGTTGGAAGACACAAGATTTACCCACTCTGGAAGAATGGCAAATGAAGATGATGGATTATATGGAATTGGCAGAAATGACTGGCAGAATCCGAGACCAGGGAGAAGAAATGGTGGAAGAAGACTGGAAGAAATTTAAAGACTATCTGCAGAAATACTGTAAAGTTAATGAATGTTAAAATGATGTTGGACTGAAAATAAGTGGTTTTGGTATTAAGGCTAAATAATAATATGTAAATATAGTTATATGGATGAAAATTTATAGTTATAATAGGTTAAGAATATAGAGTAAAGATAAATGAAAGAGGGTAAGGATTTGCTGAAAGGACTTTGTAAATGGGAATACAAAAAGGGGAAGTGTGAGGAGGACAAGGAAATAAGCAAATGAACCTAAAGATATTGAAAAATGGATTATTTCTTTTTTAAGATATTTTTTTCTTTTCCTTTCCCCCCTTCTTTTTCTACTTTTTTAAATGTCTGGGGTTTTTTTGTTTTTTTTATTACGCTGTTTTTCTTTTGTGTAAAATCTCAATAAACATTTTATATATAAAAAAGAAGAGAATGTGCATGCTGGTGATCCACACGCTGGAGATCCACGCAGCAATTCCCGGATCATCCACGGGCCAGATTGAGAAGGCAATTGGGCCTGATTGCCGACCCATGGTCTATGGGGTCCTGCAGGGTTCAATTGTGTCTCCTATGCCTGCAGGAAACCTCAGAGAGAGATCGCCTGGGAGAGTGCGTGGATTTTCAGAAGGCTGTCAGTGGTTATTAGCCAGAGTCATGCTACGGTTGCAGTCAGAGGCAGTGTGTTTCTGAAGACAGAGGTATGGGCAGTGCTATTGTACTCGGGTTCTGCTTCTGGGTTTTTCAAAGGCATCTGGTCAGTCACAGTGAGAACAGGATGCCGGACTGGCTTGATCCATCAAGCTCATCTTCTGCTCTTGGGTCTGCAGTTGGTGTAACAGAATAGATTGTATAGCTGTAGAGCCGCTGTGCATTTCCAGAGACAAGCTGTGTTCGGAGACCAGGGAACAAGCAGACTGTCCCCATTCCTGCAGCTATTGTGAAGTGTATGTGTGTGAGGAAAGGAAGCTAATTTTTGCACACCCAGTTCCACTCCCCTGACAGTACTGAGATGATGTTCCTACGAATCTCCCAGCTTAAAATAATTGTGCAAGCCGTAACAACCCCACAATGCATTTGCTGGCTTAGCTAGCACTTCCTTTTTGCAGGAGTGAATGTTGCTGGGGGTGGGGGGTGGGGTGGGCCTGACACTGTCATCAGTTAAAGTTACTATATCAAAGAAGGAACGTGCTTTCTCCCACCATGTCAACAACAGCCTCTCCAGGCACCCAGGGCTAGAATGTGACCCCCCCTGCCTTCAGAAACATCCCTTTTTTTGTGGTTTCCTTCCCCTCCCTGCTTCCATCTGGTATTTTTAATTATGATTACACAGAAACCAAACAAAAACACACACATGCACTCATCTTCCTATGAGGATTTCCTTCAGCATTTATCAGGACCAACAGACTGGTTACTGGGAGGGTCAAAGGAAACCAACCGGTTTAGCCCCACCCACACAAAATGTATTTTTAAAAATTTTGCCATGGCAACTCAAAACGACTTACTAAAAATGGGGGGGGGGACACCTTAAAACTCCCTACCCACTCTAAAAGGCCATAATTAAAAGCCAAATGCCTGGTGTAATGGGTATGAGTTACTCGTGCATAAGCTGGTGCCTTTCTCGGTTAATTTGCCTTGTTAAACCTTTCTGACTGCACAGCCCCTTCTCATGGTGGCTGCCTCAGTCACTGGCAGAATCCGTCAGTGGGCGTTTCTTGAACCTCTTCCAACATAAAAGTTGTTTGACACCCAGTCTCCTCCTCCTCTCACTGCGCGGGAGTCTTCTGCGCAGGGAAGGCGTGGGTAGCGGAGGGCCTTGCCTCTCCTCACTGCTGTCCAGTGAAGAGTCCTGGAGCCCTCTCTCCAATTCCCCCGTCTGCCCCCCTTTATTCCTGGTGTTGCGCTGATTGGCTTCCCCCTCTACTGAGCTGTTTCTCCCCCTGCTGCTGGGTCCTTCGCCAGCATCATCTGGGAGCCTCCCCTTCGCCTCTCGCTCCGATGTCAGTTCCCTGACACCTGGTTAAAAAGGAATGTTTTTGCCTGGCTCCTGAAGATATGTAACAATGGTACCAGGCAAGCCTCCCTGGGGAGAAGATTCCACTAATGAGGAGCCACCACTGAAACGGCCCATTCTCTTGTTGCCACCTTCCGGTTCTCTGGTGGAGAGGGTACGTGAGGAAGGGTCTCAGATAATGATCACAGGGTCTAGGTCAGTTCACTATGGCTCTCTTTGGACTTGGCAGGTATATAGATATAGCAGGTTAGCCACAAAAGAACACAGGAACTGACTTTCTGGAGCTGAAAAAAGGTCCCATTAGGTATGTCGGGAAAGATGGAGGGCACAAGGAGAAGGGGACGACAGAGGACGAGATGGTTGGACAGTGTTGTGGAAACTACCAACATGAGTTTGACCAAATTGCGGGAGGCAGTGGAAGACAGGAGTGCCTGGCATGCTCTGGTCCATGGGGTCATGAAGAGTTGGACACGACTAAACAACTAAACAACAACACAACAGGTATAGAATTCTGTTTCCAGCAGTGGCCGGACATGTGTTTCTGCCTGCTCACAAGGCATGAGGTTTCCTGTTGTGTCTGTGGCCACAGCAGGCCCCAACAGAGGCCTGGTGGCAGAGGTGCAGGCCTTGGTGGCACAGCAGCAGGGAACATACACACCCATTGCTGATACACACATCATGATGTGATGTCATGATGGTGTGGCATGGAGTGCGCATGCAGGGCACCCACAGTTTGCCGGCTAAGTTGGCTCCGCCATCCTTTGGCCTGCCTCTTTCCTACCAGCCGTCCCAAGTGGAGTTCCAGGTATGTCTCATAATAGCAGAAGTAAGGCATGCTCAGAAGTACCAGGGATAGAATTCAGAGAAGCTGCTGCATATGCTTTAGCGGAAATTACAATGACAGCGTGGGTCTCCGGGTTGCAACCTGACAAACCTAATCTGCGAATGCTCAGTAGGGCAGCCAATACTTTTTAGCACACTAACAGAACTGTCACCTGGTTTTGTGGCTGAGAACAAAACATGTAGCTTATCTGCTGTTTCCCACAACTCTGTAGGTGTAGAACAATGCTAGAATCACACTGGCTGAGAAAGCAACAAATCCCACAGGCAGCCAATGAAATGTCTGCCAACGGTTATGAGATCCACGGTTATTTGTTTCCCAGTCCAAGTAGCAAACTTTGTTGCACTTGCAGGCTACGCCGTTTGGACACTTGACTCTTTGTGGCTTCCTGCAAAGGATTCTACAGTAGCTTTGGTGAGGCTTTAAAATAATAATAATAATAATAATAATAATAATAATAATAATAATAATAATTTTTATTTATACCCCGCCTTCCCCAGCCAAGGCTGGGCTCTGGGCGGGCGGCTAATAAGCAATAAGAAAAACAAGTTGAATGAATACAACTTAAAAACAAGAGTAAAATACAACATTAAAATATAGAAACATTAAAATATTAAAATGCAGCCTCATCGCAGGAGGAGAAATAAAAAAGAAAAAGGGGGAGGGAGGGAATCAAATTGGCTCCAAGCCAAAGGCCAGGCGGAACAACGCTGTCTTACAGGCCCCGCGGAAAGAAATCAGATCCTGCAGGGCCCTGGTCTCATGAGGCAGAGCGTTCCACCAGGCCGGGGCCAGTGTTGAAAAGGCCCTGGCTCTGGTTGAAGCTAATCGAACTTCCTTAGGGCCCGGGACCATTAGGGTGTTGCTATATATGGACCTTGAGGCTCTCCGTGGGAGAGGCAGTCCCGTAGGTACAAGGGAGAGAAACTTGAGGAGAAACTTCCTAATGATATGAGCCATTTGACAGTGGAACAGATTGCCACTGGAAGTGGCGGGCCCTCCACTCTTTGCTGGAGATGATTATGCTAAGATTGGGTGGCCATCTATCAGGGATGTGGCATAGTAGTTGCATAATGCATTGCATATTCTGCACTGAGCAGGGGGCTGGGCTGGATGACCTCTAAGATCTCTTCTGACTGTAATTTTGTTCTTAGCTCCCCTTGTGGAGCTTCCCAGGGTGACCCGGGGAGGGGTAAAGACCATTTCCCCCATAATTTAGCCATAACTTGTCTTCTCGCAGGATGGCAGGGCATTACGATCCAATGCCAAATGGCCAAATGTATTAATCATCTTGTTCATTTTTGAAAGGAACCTCCCTTTTTAAAATAGTGCAACGATGGGGACGACGGGGAGGCAAGGCTAGATTTAAGGGCAGACCCAGCTAACCACTCTACAACTCGGAAGGCAGATTTTGGAGGTTCTATTTCTGGTTGAACCCTAGCACAGCATTTCCTCTTGGATCCATTAAGTGGCAGTAAGTAAACAGACGAGAGGACAGGGCTCTAGGGATCTCCACTGGTCTGGCACATGACTAATACATGGAGAAAAACACAAATGTTCAATGCTGCACTTCTAAAAATAATATTTAAAAGGCAGTCAGTCAGTGTGAAGCCTCCCAGGGGGAGGGCAAGGTGCAGCTAAGCCAGCTACGATGTGCATGCCTGTCACTTAAATTTCCAAGTCTGGAACACAGCCTGAGAATTAATTGTGAATACCCAACTGTGTCCCCAACTCCATACTTCTGTTAGAAGCTGGTGAATGCCCAATTTCAACTAAAGTGTGGTGGGCCGCCCTAAAACATTGGCTCAGGATTTCAGTGTTTGATCTAGGGAAGGGTCTGTACCAACACCTGACCAATGAGGAGTTTGTCAGCAAATGGCAGACAACCATGGCTAGAAAAGCCACCTCTATTGTTCTGTCACCCCCCCCCAACTTTATTACCTGGGTTATGAAGGCGCCCTAAAGACGTTAAAGCAACGATTATGGGATAATGCGCACAGAGACTTGCGATCTCGATCACACGCAGTCTGTAGTCTGCTGGCAGTAGGAGTTCAATATGGGTATGTCTTTAAGTTAACATCTTACATTAAAAACCTGACAGTACCAAACTATCAAAGGCTTTTCACCAAAGCCAGACTAAACATCTTTCCTTCTGCAGTGTTGGATGGCAGGTTGAGAGGAGTTCCCTACCAGGACAGACTTTGCTCGTGTGCTCAAGACATCGATTCCATAAAACATATTTTGCTGCACTGTGCAAAATACGAGCAAGCCAGGGCTGAACTGATATTATCCTTGCTGGTACCTTTCCCGGGAAAATCAGAGGCTCACTACGTCAGGTTCCTATTGGAAGACCGGACAAACGCTAGAACATTAGCAGTGGCAAAGTTTTTATCGGTGGTTGCAAGAGCCAGTGATCCCTATCTTTTGAACAAAATGCTTGTTTAATCTGGAGGTAGGCTGTATGAATTGTGCATTGCTTTATAACAATTTTTTGGGTCTCTGAACCGTAATAAAGATTGATTTGATTTGATAATTGTGAACCCTGTTCCGTATTACACAAGTTCACCCTTAGTGCATCCTGCAAGGGAGACCTGCAACAAAATGCTGCAGTGCAGAGAGTGCTCCTGTCCTGAGCTTGGGCCAGCCATGTCCCTTTCCCAGATAACTCCCTTCCAAACCCAGCCAGTTTCTGATTGCTCCTTCTCAACAGTCAGCCAGCATTCTGTGCTTACTCAACATACTCAGTTTTCATTGGGCTGTTTTGAGGGTTCGCCCCTCCCCTAGAGCAGTGTTTCCCAACCACTGTTCCGCGGCACAGTAGTGTGCCGCGAGATGTTGCCTGGTGTGCCGCGGGAAAAATTAAAAAATCCGAAAGATTTTTTTTTAAGTCAAATTTTCGATTGGGGCGCCGTCACTAGATGACCCCTGGGGTTCCCTCCCGCTCTGCGCCTCCCTCCTCCTCCTCCAGGGAGGCCCTTCCTGGCTCTCGGCCAAGGCTTGGCGGCTGCCACTCACTCACTCGCTCGCCCACCCGTCCCTCCATCCCTGCACCCGGCCTCTCCCCCTCCGTCCCCGGCGCGGGGGCTGCCGGGATCCGTAGTCCCCTCGCCCTTGGGCTCCGCGCCCGCGCAGGGTGCGCAAACTACGTTTCCCAGCGTGGCCTGGTGGGCCGGGCGTTTTGTTTGAAGCGCTCTTCTCCCGGCCATGGAATGAGCGCGGCGGCGGCCGGGCGGGCAGGGGCTCTTCCGCGCAGACCCTGCGCAGCCTGCCTGCGCCCCTGCGGAGATCGGGCGGCAGGATGGAGCCCGGGGATCCCCACGGAGGCGGAGGCGGAGGCTGCCCCCCAGGTAGGGCTGCGTCGGGGGTTTTTTATTTTTGCAATGCTGCATCCGCGCCGGAGGGGACACATCGGACCGCGGGGAGAACCCTTGGCGGGCGTGCAAGGCAATGCATGTGTGCAGGCGTTGCATGGAGTGCAGTACAATGCAATGGCAACGCGGCGCCCTGCATGCATGCATGCAACTTCCACCGGCGCTCCGGACTTGGCAGGTGAGGGGGGTCCCCAGTGAGCGGCAGAGAGAGCCGGGAGGGTGAAGGGGAGCCAGGGGGGAGCAGCGCTGCTCCCCGAGCCGAGCCCGGGGGGGAAACTTCGGCGTCGTTGCGCCAGGTGTTGGAAGCGGAGGCTGGCGGGGGGCCCTCACCTGCAAAACCTGGTCGCCTCTCATATATTTCGTGCATTGCATTCATCGCCCGCTTTCTCCTCCAAGGAGCTCCCGGGGGCGCACGTGGTTCTCCCCTTGTTATCCTCGCAACAACAGCCCTGCGAGGTGGGTCAGGCGAGTGGCCCAAGGGAGCACCCAGGGATTGTCCTGGCCAGGTGGGGTGATTTGAACCCTGCTCTCTGCCCGGTCTTCGTCCTCATTTAGCCCCCACATGTGCATGACTGTGCATGACTGAGGTTTTCCCCCCTCGTCTTGGCTATGGTGTGAGTCTGTGCTGTTAATTAATGGGGTTCTGCCTTCGGAGAAGATGAGCCAGCCCTCAAGGAGGTGATTATGTAATTTGCTAGCAATTCATGTCCCTCCCGGCGTGACGCTGCGCGCTGACGTCACGGGGCTGTAATGGTGGTGTGCCTCGAGATTTTTTTCATGAAACAAGTGTGCCTTTGCCCAAAAAAGGTTGGGAAACACTGCCCTAGAGGGTTTTCCCAGAACATTTGTACTTCTGCAAACCTGAGCCTGCAGCCGCCTCTCTCCTGTGCAGAGATGGTGCTGCCTTGCCTACATTATGAGAAAATCTGTGTATTTTGGTTCCTCTCCGCTTTTCTTGTTCCAGTCTCAAATTGAATTCTCTGCATTTCTGCATTAGTTTGTGCAGTTAGTGAAATCCCCCATATGTGCATTTTAGCCTGATAGACACATTTTTGAAAGCAACGTCCCCTAATATAATGCATTCTATATGCACACATTTTGGTAATATGCATTATTTGGTTGAAGAACTGCATTACAAATGCTGGAGAACTGCGAACTTTGAAGAGCAGCTGTGTTTCTGTCTGCAAATTGTTCTGGAAAGTGAGAATTAGGTACACTCACACTAAAATCCAAACCAAACCGATTTTTCTACCCCATCCCTAATAAGGATCTACACTTGGGGGATGAGTTTTTAGGTTCAGTTTGGTATTAGAGATTCAGGATCTAAATTTAATCTTTCGTGTAATCTCATGTCTCTTGCATTCAGGTTAAACCTTAGTAATGACATGACCAGGTCATTTAAACCAAATAATGGCTGTTCTGACTCCTCAGCCACCGCCTCTTAGACACCAGCGGCAGAAGGCAAGTTAGGTGAGAAAGCAGACAAAGGAGAAAGCTATGTAGAAAATGTCCTACGTAAGAAATGTCCTTCTGAGTAGAACACTTTACTGTGCTTGATGAAATTTGGCATGGCTGGCAGGTGTCAGATAAAATCGAACCTGGGGTGTATAGGAGGGGAACCCCAACATTATGTGTTACATGTTTTGAGGCCTTTGTAAAGGAAGAGAGCCACGCTTAACACAAAGGTTCTTTCTTTGAAAATATGACTTTCTGTAAGCGACTCAACACTCCTCCCCTAAGATTTCTTCCTGTCCAATGTTTGTGCCAATGAGCAAACACTTGACCTGCCTCATACCTAAAGTTCTTGGGCACACAACTAGGGTTGCCATGTTTCAAAAAGTAAAAACCCCCAAAATAGTTGAGCTGTTTATTTATTTAGGAAATGCAAAACGCAGCTGTTTCCCCTGCTTTCTCCATCGCGTTGCCATGCATCTGGGACATTCAGCAAAATTCCCCCGTGACACCATTTTTACACCCGAACACCAGGACATGTTAGGAATTATCCTGACTTATGGCAAGCCAACACACGACAGAATTCGGTCCCTTCTCACAGAATTGAGGCAACAGCTGCTCAGCTATAATTATACGAAAGAGTCTAATGTTTGTAACGGCGACTATATAACATAGGAATGGTGGTTCAAGCAAAATGACAAACCATTACATTGGACTCACCATTTCATACAGTTATTCGTACAATGAATGACTGGAGGAAAAACCCATCTTTATCAGATATTTATATCCAGTGCTTTTTTTCTGGGGGGACGCAGGGGGTACGCATACCCCTAAACATTTTGTGAATTGAAGTTTGGTCTCATTGAAGGGCAGTATTTCCATATGAGTAGGGAAATGAGAGTATCCCAAAACATTTTTTTAAGAAAAAGCACTGTTTATATCCTTTCGACAGAGGGGACAAAAGACTGGTTAAAGCAGGGGTTGGCAACCTAAGACGACAGTGGCCCATGGGGTTGTTTAACCGGCCCTCGAGCCACCCCTGAACCAAGCCGCCTGCTCGGCGAGTCCCTGCGTGCTGCGCTAAACTGGCGCAGCGCAGCATGGAGACTCGCTTCCACGGCGCTGGAAATCGTGTCTGCACAGACGCAGGAAATCTCAGAGGCGCGTGATCTGGCCCACAGAGGGAACTCCACTGGAGTGAACAGGCTCAGGTGAGGTAAACCTTGCTGACCCCTGAGTTAAAGTACAGTGGTACCTCAGGTTAAGTACTTAATTCGTTCCGGAGGTCCGTACTTAACCTGAAACTGTTCTTAACCTGAAGCACCACTTGAGCTAATGGGGCCTCCCGCTGCCGCTGCATGATTTCTGTTCTCATCCTGAAGCAAAGTTCTTAATGTGAAGCACTATTTCTGGGTTAGCGGAGTCTGTAACCTGAAGTGTTTGTAACCTGAAGCGTATGTAACCTGAGGTACCACTGTATATGTGTGTGTGAAGACACCTAATTTACATTAAAACAGTTTTGCGTACGTTATTGCAACACAGACCAACATATAAGGCAGGGGTAGAGAACACTGTAGGGAGCCCAACAATGTCTGAAACAAACTCACAGCCAGCTTGGCCAGTGATCTGGAATGATGGGAGTTGGAGTCTGGCAACATCTGAATGGCCACACAGGTACCCCACCCTGATGTATGACATTCAAAACTGGACTGAAACAATCTGGACAAGAGGCAAGGAACCCCCCTTCCCCTCCTCCCAATTTTGTCTAATCTCTGATTTCTGAGATACATTTTTGGAGAAGTGAAAGAGCAGGCCATCTATGCGCCCCTCCCAAAGCGTTACTAAAGTAAAAGAAACCTCTCTGTCACGGTACCTTCTCTTGGGCTCGGCTGAATTGCTTTTGGACCCGCTTCGCAAACAACCCAGCGCCTCCAGTCTTGCCCTCTGCCATGGCTGCGTCTAGTTGTGCAGTTTCTTTTTTCAGCATCCAGTTGTGGTTTAATTCTTTCTTCTTCTTCTTTTTTTTTAACTTCCGTGGAAGGAAGTTTAAGAAAGGGGTGTCAGCTGTCACCAGCCTTGGCATCCGTTTAACCATCAGTTTTGGGGCGTGTGTGTCTCCTCAGCTGAATGCTGGGTAAGCGAGGCTTTCTTCACAGGAACAGAACAGCAGCAACTTGTTAAAATCGGCATTTCATCCGTTTCAAAGTTATTTTGCAATTCTGAGACCGTGAGGTACACTTACATCCTCTTCTTCTGCAACGCAAGTGTTCTAATGGCTGTTTTACTCTCGGATATGTGAGGTATTTTGAAATGGATGAAGTGCTGATTGAAACACGTTTTATTATTGTGCGATATGTTGCAATCTGCCTTGTGGCCTTGCAGTGAAGACCCTGGGTTTAAATGCTGGAAAATAAGGTGGAAGAGAAATGACTTGCTAGATTAGGCCAAAAAGGTCAAATTCTGGATAGGGCTTTGTGTCTAGAAATGTCTCTCAGTGCTTGCTTGCTTTATTTATTTATTTCCAAAAATGTTTCAAAAGTGGTATAGGACAGATCTCTCTCTCTCTCTCTCTCTCTCTCTCTCTCTCTCTCTCTCTCTCTCACACACACACACACACACACACACACACAATTTTTTTTATGTTCATAGTAGCAAGAATGTATACACAACTATCTAAAAAAAATAATGTTCTAAACAACATCAAATTATATCAAGGGTGCCTCTAGATTGTCAGCATTCTGTGGAAGAGATCCAAGCGCATCCTGGGAAATTTAAATTTGCACAATTAAAGTGGATTAATGGGCTCAGGACACTGGAAAGTGTGGAATGAACAAACGATTATTGGGAAGATGTATAAAACACCAAGCAAGCAGATCTGGAGGAATATAGGATGAAGGCTCCTGAAATACCGTATTTTTCGCTCTATAGGATGCACTTTTTCCCCTCCAAAAATGAAGGGGAAATGTGTGTGCGTCCTATGAAGCGAATGCAGGCTTTCGCTGAAGCCTGGAGAGCGAGGGGGGTCGGTGCGCACCGACCCCTCTCGCTCTCCAGGCTTCAGGAAGCTATCCGCAAGCCTTGCGAGCCCGGCGGGAGTTCCCGCAGGCTCGCAAGGCTTGCGGGCGGCAACCTGCAGCCCGAAGCACGGGGCGCCCTCTGGAGGATGCCGCGTGCTTCGCGCAGGTGTCCGCAAGCCTTGCTCGCTCGGGGGGAGTTCCCCCCGGGCACGCAAGGCTTGCGGGCAACAGCCTGTTCTGGGGGCTGGGGTCGGGGGAAGCTCGGGCTTCCCCAGCTCCCAGCCCCACAAGCAAGCTCCGGGAGCGAAGGCGAGGTTGCACAACCTCACCATCGCTCCTGGACCCATTCTGGGGGCTGGGGTCGGGGGAAGCTTGGGCTTCCCCAGCCCTGCAAGCTCCGGGAGCGATGGCCAAGCTGCACACAACTTCGCCATCGCTCTCGGACCCCCAGCCCCGAGGCTAAAAACAAAGCCAGGACAGCGAGCGGGATCCATCCCGCTTGCTGTCTTGGCTTCTTTGCTCTTTGGGGCTCGGGGGGGGGGAAATAATTTTTCCCCTTTATTCCCCCCCCCCAAAAAAAATTAAGTGCGTCTTATGGGCCGGTGTGTCTTATAGGGCGAAAGATACGGTATACTCAGAGTCGAGAGTGGATTTCATGCTCTTTATTCAGCTCATAGTGGTGAGGAGGAATGAAAGTCCCCTCAAAGTATCTGCTTTATATACATTATTTACACAATGGGCTGCACGTGATTGGCTAATTCCGGAATAGGCCAATCAGGTTGTGGATTCACTTTCATCTGGAGCCGGATTGGGTGGCTCCTGCAGACCGATCATTCTGCTGCATTGTTCTAGGACCAATCAGACTGCTACATTTTGGATCCTATTCAACTCAGTACATAACAGCTCCTTTTCATGTAACAGGTCAGAACAAAAGTTTAGTAAAGAGCATCTATAACCTAATGCCTGTATAAGATTTGTGCATGCAAATCCGGATAAATGCTCAATAAATAGATTATCAGAAGGAACCTAAATTCCATGTAGTGTACAGTAGAAAATGGGCAACTCACCCTTCAGGGGAAAAGCTCTCTTAAAAAGGAAAGTTTTTAGTAGCAGCTGTACTGATGTTGACAGAAATCAGATATCGTTTGTGTACTTGTTTACGTTCAACCTGGATGTTTGGAGTCAAATATTAGGAGCAGCAGAAACAGGAATTATTTCACCTTTCTTGGCACAAAGCAGCAGAGTGAGTTGTTAATAGCCAATAGAATCTTAATTGCTCAATTTTGGGAAGACACTGGCCATATAGTTATTTTAATAAACTCATTTCTAAAATGTAGGGAGAAGAGAGTCAGAATGTTGAATATTTGAACAATAGAGCCAGGGTAAATTAGTGGTTAGAATGCGTTGGAGTAGGAATGGTGAGACTCGTGTTCAAATTCTCACTCAGCCAGGAAGCTCACTGTGTAACCTGAGGTCAATCACAACCTCACAGCACTGATAATAAGGTTGCTCAGCAAACAATTTCAGCAGGGGGCCAGTCCACTGTCCCTCAGACCATGTGGTGGGCCAGACTATATTTTGAAGAAAAAAAATGAACAAATTCCTATGCCCCACAAATAACCCAGAGATGCATTTTAAATAAAAGGACACATTCTACTCATGTAAAAACATGCTGATTCCCGGACCATCCATGGGCCGGATTTAGAAGGCGATTGGGCCGGATCCAGCCCCTGGGCCTTAGATTGCCTACCCAAGGCCCAAACCTTTCTCACAGGGTTATTGTGAGGATAAATTAGGGGAGCCCTTTGAAGGAGGAATGGAATAAAGATGTTAAGCAAACCCACCAAAATTGTTCTTGGAATTTTATAGTATTTTTAAAAATCAGTCAAAATTCATAAAGGCGTCAAAATTATATTAATGCATATAATACACACATATGCATCAATAGAATTTTGACGCCTTTATGAATTTGGGTTGGGAAATAGCTTTGCATATTTTGTGTGCTTTTTGCTTTGTGTGTATTGTAATGAAAGAGATTACTGATAATAAGGTTGCTCAGAAACTTCCAGTAGGTAGGGAGGGGGAATTGCAAGACAAACCATATTGGGTAGAACCCAACATTTCACAAGGAGGCTTCTGCGATGCAATGGGACTTCACCTTTTCCCCCTCCCCCCTGCCTTGCCCCCCAAATGTACTCTAGAGGAGGGTCCCTCCTAACTCTTTGGAAAAGATTTTGCTGGTTTGGGGGTGCTGCAGGGAAAGGAAGGTGAAGTCCCACTGTGCAAGCAGAAGTCTGTTCCACTCATCCATAGACAGCTCTAGGTACCACCCCCAAAACAGATGACTTGTTCAGATATGGCCATTTTGCAATTTCCCTATATTATTGATATTTTGATTTTAGAGTCTATGTACAATCAACTGCTGTATAGAATCAACTACAGTGGTACCTCAGGTTACAAACGCTTCAGGTTACAGACTCCGCTAACCCAGAAATAGTACCTTGGGTTAAGCACTTTGCTTCAGGGTGAGAACAGAAATCGCATGGTGGCAGCATGGCGGCAGCGGGAGGCCCCATTAGCGAAAGTGGTGCTTCAGGTTAAGAACAGTTTCAGGTTAAGAACAGACCTCCAGAACGAACGAAGTTCTTTACCCGAGGTACCACTGTTCTACAAAATAAAGAAGGAACAAAGTAGTCCAATATACAGTTTTGTTTTTCCTTGGGGCTGCAGTTTTCCACCATCGGAACTTGCTGGGAAATGGCATTAACCTCCGGTACAAATTTAGTCTTGTTCGGTTTGAGGAAGTTACCTGAAAGAAGAACTTACATGGGGGGGAAATTCTTATGAAGTCAAACACTATTAAAAGAAGAAGAAGAAGAAGAAGAAGAAGAAGAAGAAGAAGAAGAAGAAGCAGCAGCAGCTGCCAAAGACCAACAACCCACCAACATCCAGGGTTGAGGTAAAGGGAACTGTAGTTGTGGGAGCAGACAAAGGCTTGAGCTGTACAGCAGCAAACAAGTTGAGCATCTCTGCAGATGAAAGTTGTGGTTCGAAGACCCGACCCCCGCGATGTGAAATAAATACACAAGGACACATGATATAAGGTTAATGGGCAAGAAAAGGCCACAACTTTACAGTGGTGCATCGCAAGACGAAATTAATTCGTTCCGCAAGTCTCTTCGTCTTGCGAGTTTTTCGTCTTGCGATGCACGGTTTCCCATAGGAATGCATTGAAAATCAATTAATGCGTTCCTAGGGAAACCGCCTCCAGACCAGGTCCGGGGACAGTCTGTCCCCGGACCTCTTCTGAAGGCTGGGGGGGGGGGACAAGGGCTTTTCTTTCCACCCCCAGCATTTTAAAAAACCCCAGGACAGCAGAGGACTTCTCTGCTGTCCGGGCGATCTTAAAATGCTGGCTGGCGGCATTTTAAAATCGCCTGGGAAGGCAGGCAGGGGGGACAAAGACTTTTGCCCCCCGCCAGCCTTCAGAAGAGGTCCTGGACCTCTTCTGAAGGCGGGCGGGGGGGCGAAAGTCTTTGCTCCCCCCGCCTGCCTTCAAAAGCCCTCCAGGACAGGCAGGCAGGGGGGAGCAAAGACTTTCGCCCCCCGCCCGCCTTCAGAAGGTGTTCCCTCCCCCCTGCCCGGCTTCGGAGCACGGTTCCGAAGCCGTGCGGCGGCGGGAGGTGTTCCCGCCCCGCCGCCCGGCTTCGGAGGAGGTCCGAGGACAGTGGGGAAGACGCGCTGCGCTTCCCCGCTGTCCCTGAGATTTCCCTATGGGCTGTCGTCTTGCGAAGCAAGCCCATAGGGAAATTCGTTTTGCGAAGCGCCTCCAAAACGGAAAACCCTTTCGTCTAGCGGGTTTTCCGTCTTGCGAGGCGTTCGTCTTGCGGGGTACCACTGTATTCATTACAGCAGTGAAAAGGCATTGGCTTAGGCATTGTATGTCTAAAACAAGGGGGTTTATTCACCAGTAGGTGGAGCCTGTTGATGCTAATCCAACTATAGGCTCTCCCCTGATGTCACCGGGGGTCGTGCCATGGCCTCCCGCCAAGCAGGCATCGCGATGAGGACGGAGAAGAATGAGGCCGAGGAGAGGCTGGCACCTGCCGCAAAAGGCTGCTGAACACGCCCCCTCGAAGGCACCTGGTTGGATGCCTGCCGAGGGGGCGTGGGCACCAGCCAGGTGAGAGGAGGAGGCAGGGGGCTAATGCCCCCTGCTAGGGGCGGTGCTCGGGCTCCCGCCCACAACCACTCCCCTCTCTTCCAGGGAGGAGAGTCTTTGTGTTTTATGGTAGTCCACACCTTGACCTGTGGGTTGTATTCAGGGGCTCAAGATCCTTACCTCCTCCTCACATAAATTGATAGATTGCCACTAGAATATCTGCATTTTGTGAAGAATGCTGGGCACCTATATATATATATATATATATATATATATATATATATATATATAGTATATGCTTTCGTAGATTTTCACGGGTACAGGAATGCAGGTTTTGGTGTCTTCGGGTGTCTTCCCGTGTAAGAGTCGGGGTGTCTGTGCGACGTTTCGACGAGGTCTCACTCGTCATCTTCAGGCTGGTGCTTTCGGCTTCTTGTTACTGGAACAGAGCAGAATCTGGTGTTTGAGTTCCTCTTGACCTCTTGAGCTTGTGAAGAGTTTTTCTGAGAAGATGGCTGTGCTGCATTTAGTTGTGCTCTGGCTTGGCTTCGTGTATAGGGGCGAGCTGTGGTTTTGTGCCTTGTGCCAGCCAGATCTGTGTAGGGATTGCAGGGGGGTGCAGCATCCGGAGGTGCCACTATAGTTTGGCTACTGGATGGAGTCTGTAATATGTCTGTGGAGAGGGTCTGGGTTTGGGTCTGGTGTGGTTGATTGGTGACGGCGTTCTGTGTGCCTCTGGTTCTGGTGTCGGTTTTTGTGGGGAGGGCTAATTTCCAGATGTCTGGCAGGCGGGACGTGTCGTCACGCTTGTTCATGTTGTGAGGGTGTTTCTCTATCTCGATGGCTTCCATGATTATTCTCTTGTGGTGATGTTCCATGTTAAAGAGCAATTTGGAATCTGCAAAATTAATTTCGTGTCCTGTTTCTTTCATGTGTTGGAAAAGAGAGGAAGTTTTTTCTTCTTTTTTGACGGCATTCTTGTGTTCTGTGATACGTGCATTTATTCGTCTGTTTGTTTGTCCAATGTACGTGGCTGGGCAGACTTTGCAGGGTATTTCATAGACCCCTTGTGGTTTTCCAGCTGGATTTTGTCTTTTGGGTTTCTGAGGATATTGGCTATTTTTTGGTTGGTGCAGAAGGCTGTTTTGATATTGTGTTTATGGAGGATTTTGCTGATTTTGTCTGTAGTGCCCTTGATATAAGGAAGGAGGGCCATGCCATTGTTTTCTTCTGTGTCTTGGTTTTTGGGGGGTGTTTCTTTTTGGATTAGCTTCGTAACCCTGTTTTTCTGGTATCCATTGGCGATTAACACATTTGAGAGATTCTGTAACTCAGTTGTCAAGTGGTCTTTGTCAGCCAGGCGTTTGGTTCTGGAGATGAGAGTCTTGGCTACGGAGTTTATTTGTGCAGGGTGGTGGTGTGATTGTGCATGTAAGTAGCGGTTGGTGTGTGTTTTTTTCCGGTAGATAGTGTGTCCTAGGGAGCCATCAGGTTTTTTGTAGATTAGGACGTCAAGAAAGGGGAGTTGGTTGTTGTCTTCTATTTCCATAGTGAATTGTATTTTGGGGTGTAGGCTGTTGAGATGTGTGAGGAAGCTATCTAGTTTTTCTTTCCCGTGTGGCCATTGTGGATGAAGTACGTGTTGGTTAGGCAGTGGTTGGTGCAGAAGGCTGTTTTGATATTGTGTTTATGGAGGATTTTGCTGATTTTGTCTGTAGTACCCTTGATATAAGGAAGGAGGGCCATGCCATTGTTTTCTTCTGTGTCTTGGTTTTTGGGGGGTGTTTCTTTTTGGATTAGCTTCGTAACCCTGTTTTTCTGGTATCCATTGGCGATTAACACATTTGAGAGATTCTGTAACTCAGTTGTCAAGTGGTCTTTGTCAGCCAGGCGTTTGGTTCTGGAGATGAGAGTCTTGGCTACGGAGTTTATTTGTGCAGGGTGGTGGTGTGATTGTGCATGTAAGTAGCGGTTGGTGTGTGTTTTTTTCCGGTAGATAGTGTGTCCTAGGGAGCCATCAGGTTTTTTGTAGATTAGGACGTCAAGAAAGGGGAGTTGGTTGTTGTCTTCTATTTCCATAGTGAATTGTATTTTGGGGTGTAGGCTGTTGAGATGTGTGAGGAAGCTATCTAGTTTTTCTTTCCCGTGTGGCCAAATTACAAAGGTGTCGTCAACATATCTGAGCCAAAGTTTGGGTTTGTGTTCTGACTTGTCTAAAGCATTGGTTTCAAAGTGTTCCATGTACAAATTTGCGATGACCGGTGAGAGGGGTGATCCCATAGGTGCTCCTTCTATCTGTTTGTATCTTTGTCCATTGTGGATGAAGTACGTGTTGGTTAGGCAGTGGTTGGTCAGGTCCAGGATGTATTTGGGGGGGTTGTATTTGTTTTGAATGGCTGTCAAGGCTTCATTAATGGGCACTTGAGTGAAGAGAGATACAACATCGAAGCTCACAAGTAGGTCATCGGGATGTAGGTATTGCTTCTTTATTGTTTCTATGAACTGGAAGGAGTTAGTAACGTGTGAAGCGATGGATTCTGCATAGGGCTGAAGTTGCTTAGCGAGAAATTTAGCGAGATTTTGTAGAGGTGAGCCTATGGAGCTGACTATAGGTCTGAGTGGTGTTCCTTCTTTGTGTATCTTGGGGAGACCGTAGAGTTTGGGGCATCTGGAAGATTTTTCTCTGGGGATGATTCTTAGCTGGATTTCTTCACTGATAGGAGAGGCTTTTATTTTGGATTTGGTGGTTTTTTCCAGATAGGTGGTGGGATCTGTTTTTATAGGTTGGTAGGTAGGGTCTTGGAGTAGATTTGATAGTTTTGCTTGGTAGTCCGATGTGTTCATCACAACAGTGGCGTTGCCTTTGTCTGCTGGGAGAATGATTATGTTGTTGTCTTTCCTCAGGTTGGTGAGTGCTTTCTGTTCTTCTTTGTGTAAATTGCTTCTGGGTGGTTTGCTGGAGCAGAGGATGTTGGTGACTTCAAGTCTGATTTTATTGGCTTCATCTGGGTCGATTTTGGTCAGGCTAGCTTCGACTCCGCATATGATGTTTTCCGTGGGGATGCGTCTCGGGGCGACTGCAAAGTTGAAACCTTTGGAGAGTACTTTGGTTTCAGTTGGGGTGAGGATCCTGTTTGATATGTTATGTACTGTTTGTTTCATGGGTTGTTGTGGAGGGTGGCTGGGCTTCTGGCGTTTCTCTAGTTTGTAGAGTTTGTTGGTGTGTCTGTCTGTCTTATGTGAGGTCTCAGTTTCAGCTCTCCAGACGGCTAGTTGTTTGCATTTGTCCCAGAGTGCAGGGTGGATTTTGTTACATAGTTTGAGGTGAAGAGTGAGCAGATCTTTGTTGGTTTGGTTTAGTAGGTATCTTTTCTTATGTATTTCGTTTCTGATTAGGGATAGTTCAGTTCGTTTCAGGATCCTTTCGGTAGCTGGGGTTTTAGAGTGGAATTTAAGTTGGAAGCATGTGGGAGTTAAGTTGTTGTCTCGGCAGTTGCGTAGGAACAGGAGATCACATAAGATGGTGGCTCTTCGGATTTCTAGTTTCTCGTAGGTTCTTGTCAGCTGGAAGGTTTCCTCCCCGTAGAGGTGAGATATTTGCTTTCGTAGATTTTCACGGGTACAGGAATGCAGGTTTTGGTGTCTTCGGGTGTCTTCCCGTGTAAGAGTCGGGGTGTCTGTGCGACGTTTCGACGAGGTCTCACTCGTCATCTTCAGGCTGGTGCTTTCGGCTTCTTGTTACTGGAACAGAGCAGAGTCTGGTGTTTGAGTTCCTATAAATACTGTTGAGGGGTGTGGTGTATAGCCTCCAACGTTCTGGGCAGAGAGGAAGTTCCTAGATTAGTGTGCCTTTTCTTCTTTTGTTCCTTAATTACTTGAGGGATATCTTGGGTGATTTCATGAGTGATATTCTGAATATCACTGGGTGGGTCATTAAGTGTAGATTAGTTGCTAAAGCTTTCGTGTCTTGACCTCTTGAGCTTGTGAAGAGTTTTTCTGAGAAGATGGCTGTGCTGCATTTAGTTGTGCTCTGGCTTGGCTTCGTGTATAGGGGCGAGCTATGGTTTTGTGCCTTGTGCCAGCCAGATCTGTGTAGGGATTGCAGGGGGGTGCAGCATCCGGAGGTGCCACTATAGTTTGGTTACTGGATGGAGTTTGTAATATGTCTGTGGAGAGGGTCTGGGTTTGGGTCTGGTGTGGTTGATTGGTGACGGCGTTCTGTGTGCCTCTGGTTCTGGTGTCGGTTTTTGTGGGGAGGGCTAATTTCCAGATGTCTGGCAGGCGGGACGTGTCGTCACGCTTGTTCATGTTGTGAGGGTGTTTCTCTATCTCGATGGCTTCCATGATTATTCTCTTGTGGTGATGTTCCATGTTAAAGAGCAATTTGGAATCTGCAAAATTAATTTCGTGTCCTGTTTCTTTCATGTGTTGGAAAAGAGAGGAAGTTTTTTCTTCTTTTTTGACGGCATTCTTGTGTTCTGCGATACGTGCATTTATTCGTCTGTTTGTTTGTCCAATGTACGTGGCTGGGCAGACTTTGCAGGGTATTTCATAGACCCCTTGGTTTTCCAGCTGGATTTTGTCTTTTGGGTTTCTGAGGATATTGGCTATTTTTTGGTTGGTGCAGAAGGCTGTTTTGATATTGTGTTTATGGAGGATTTTGCTGATTTTGTCTGTAGTGCCCTTGATATAAGGAAGGAGGGCCATGCCATTGTTTTCTTCTGTGTCTTGGTTTTTGGGGGGTGTTTCTTTTTGGATTAGCTTCGTAACCCTGTTTTTCTGGTATCCATTGGCGATTAACACATTTGAGAGATTCTGTAACTCAGTTGTCAAGTGGTCTTTGTCAGCCAGGCGTTTGGTTCTGGAGATGAGAGTCTTGGCTACGGAGTTTATTTGTGCAGGGTGGTAGCGGTTGGTGTGTGTTTTTTTCCGGTAGATAGTGTGTCCTAGGGAGCCATCAGGTTTTTTGTAGATTAGGACGTCAAGAAAGGGGAGTTGGTTGTTGTCTTCTATTTCCATAGTGAATTGTATTTTGGGGTGTAGGCTGTTGAGATATGTGAGGAAGCTATCTAGTTTTTCTTTCCCGTGTGGCCAAATTACAAAGGTGTCGTCAACATATCTGAGCCAAAGTTTGGGTTTGTGTTCTGACTTGTCTAAAGCATTGGTTTCAAAGTGTTCCATGTACAAATTTGCGATGACCGGTGAGAGGGGTGATCCCATAGGTGCTCCTTCTATCTGTTTGTATCTTTGTCCATTGTGGATGAAGTACGTGTTGGTTAGGCAGTGGTTGGTCAGGTCCAGGATGTATTTGGGGGGGTTGTATTTGTTTTGAATGGCTGTCAAGGCTTCATTAATGGGCACTTGAGTGAAGAGAGATACAACATCGAAGCTCACAAGTAGGTCATCGGGATGTAGGTATTGCTTCTTTATTGTTTCTATGAACTGGAAGGAGTTAGTAACGTGTGAAGCGATGGATTCTGCATAGGGCTGAAGTTGCTTAGCGAGAAATTTAGCGAGATTTTGTAGAGGTGAGCCTATGGAGCTGACTATAGGTCTGAGTGGTGTTCCTTCTTTGTGTATCTTGGGGAGACCGTAGAGTTTGGGGCATCTGGAAGATTTTTCTCTGGGGATGATTCTTAGCTGGATTTCTTCACTGATAGGAGAGGCTTTTATTTTGGATTTGGTGGTTTTTTCCAGATAGGTGGTGGGATCTGTTTTTATAGGTTGGTAGGTAGGGTCTTGGAGTAGATTTGATAGTTTTGCTTGGTAGTCCGATGTGTTCATCACAACAGTGGCGTTGCCTTTGTCTGCTGGGAGAATGATTATGTTGTTGTCTTTCCTCAGGTTGGTGAGTGCTTTCTGTTCTTCTTTGTGTAAATTGCTTCTGGGTGGTTTGCTGGAGCAGAGGATGTTGGTGACTTCAAGTCTGATTTTATTGGCTTCATCTGGGTCGATTTTGGTCAGGCTAGCTTCGACTCCGCATATGATGTTTTCCGTGGGGATGCGTCTCGGGGCGACTGCAAAGTTGAAACCTTTGGAGAGTACTTTGGTTTCAGTTGGGGTGAGGATCCTGTCTGATATGTTATGTACTGTTTGTTTCATGGGTTGTTGTGGAGGGTGGCTGGGTTTCTGGCGTTTCTCTAGTTTGTAGAGTTTGTTGGTGTGTCTGTCTGTCTTATGTGAGGTCTCAGTTTCAGCTCTCCAGACGGCTAGTTGTTTGCATTTGTCCCAGAGTGCAGGGTGGATTTTGTTACATAGTTTGAGGTGAAGAGTGAGCAGATCTTTGTTGGTTTGGTTTAGTAGGTATCTTTTCTTATGTATTTCGTTTCTGATTAGGGATAGTTCAGTTCGTTTCAGGATCCTTTCGGTAGCTGGGGTTTTAGAGTGGAATTTAAGTTGGAAGCATGTGGGAGTTAAGTTGTTGTCTCGGCAGTTGCGTAGGAACAGGAGATCACATAAGATGGTGGCTCTTCGGATTTCTAGTTTCTCGTAGGTTCTTGTCAGCTGGAAGGTTTCCTCCCCGTAGAGGTGAGATATTTGCTTTCGTAGATTTTCACGGGTACAGGAATGCAGGTTTTGGTGTCTTCGGGTGTCTTCCCGTGTAAGAGTCGGGGTGTCTGTGCGACGTTTCGACGAGGTCTCACTCGTCATCTTCAGGCTGGTGCTTTCGGCTTCTTGTTACTGGAACAGAGCAGAATCTGGTGTTTGAGTTCCTCTTGACCTCTTGAGCTTGTGAAGAGTTTTTCTGAGAAGATGGCTGTGCTGCATTTAGTTGTGCTCTGGCTTGGCTTCGTGTATAGGGGCGAGCTGTGGTTTTGTGCCTTGTGCCAGCCAGATCTGTGTAGGGATTGCAGGGGGGTGCAGCATCCGGAGGTGCCACTATAGTTTGGCTACTGGATGGAGTCTGTAATATGTCTGTGGAGAGGGTCTGGGTTTGGGTCTGGTGTGGTTGATTGGTGACGGCGTTCTGTGTGCCTCTGGTTCTGGTGTCGGTTTTTGTGGGGAGGGCTAATTTCCAGATGTCTGGCAGGCGGGACGTGTCGTCACGCTTGTTCATGTTGTGAGGGTGTTTCTCTATCTCGATGGCTTCCATGATTATTCTCTTGTGGTGATGTTCCATGTTAAAGAGCAATTTGGAATCTGCAAAATTAATTTCGTGTCCTGTTTCTTTCATGTGTTGGAAAAGAGAGGAAGTTTTTTCTTCTTTTTTGACGGCATTCTTGTGTTCTGCGATACGTGCATTTATTCGTCTGTTTGTTTGTCCAATGTACGTGGCTGGGCAGACTTTGCAGGGTATTTCATAGACCCCTTGGTTTTCCAGCTGGATTTTGTCTTTTGGGTTTCTGAGGATATTGGCTATTTTTTGGTTGGTGCAGAAGGCTGTTTTGATATTGTGTTTATGGAGGATTTTGCTGATTTTGTCTGTAGTGCCCTTGATATAAGGAAGGAGGGCCATGCCATTGTTTTCTTCTGTGTCTTGGTTTTTGGGGGGTGTTTCTTTTTGGATTAGCTTCGTAACCCTGTTTTTCTGGTATCCATTGGCGATTAACACATTTGAGAGATTCTGTAACTCAGTTGTCAAGTGGTCTTTGTCAGCCAGGCGTTTGGTTCTGGAGATGAGAGTCTTGGCTACGGAGTTTATTTGTGCAGGGTGGTAGCGGTTGGTGTGTGTTTTTTTCCGGTAGATAGTGTGTCCTAGGGAGCCATCAGGTTTTTTGTAGATTAGGACGTCAAGAAAGGGGAGTTGGTTGTTGTCTTCTATTTCCATAGTGAATTGTATTTTGGGGTGTAGGCTGTTGAGATGTGTGAGGAAGCTATCTAGTTTTTCTTTCCCGTGTGGCCAAATTACAAAGGTGTCGTCAACATATCTGAGCCCCCCTGCAATCCCTACACAGATCTGGCTGGCACAAGGCACAAAACCATAGCTCGCCCCTATACACGAAGCCAAGCCAGAGCACAACTAAATGCAGCACAGCCATCTTCTCAGAAAAACTCTTCACAAGCTCAAGAGGTCAAGACACGAAAGCTTTAGCAACTAATCTACACTTAATGACCCACCCAGTGATATTCAGAATATCACTCATGAAATCACCCAAGATATCCCTCAAGTAATTAAGGAACAAAAGAAGAAAAGGCACACTAATCTAGGAACTTCCTCTCTGCCCAGAACGTTGGAGGCTATACACCACACCCCTCAACAGTATTTATAGGAACTCAAACACCAGACTCTGCTCTGTTCCAGTAACAAGAAGCCGAAAGCAACAGCCTGAAGATGACGAGTGAGACCTCGTCGAAACGTCGCACAGACACCCCGACTCTTACACGGGAAGACACCCGAAGACACCAAAACATATATATATATAGAGATAGAGAAACACCCTCACAACATGAACAAGCGTGACGACACGTCCCGCCTGCCAGACATGTGGAAATTAGCCCTCCCCACAAAAACCGACACCAGAACCAGAGGCACACAGAACGCCGTCACCAATCAACCACACCAGACCCAAACCCAGACCCTCTCCACAGACATATTACAGACTCCATCCAGTAGCCAAACTATAGTGGCACCTCCGGATGCTGCACCCTCCTGCAATCCCTACACAGATCTGGCTGGCACAAGGCACAAAACCACAGCTCGCCCCTATACACGAAGCCAAGCCAGAGCACAACTAAATGCAGCACAGCCATCTTCTCAGAAAAACTCTTCACAAGCTCAAGAGGTCAAGACACAAAAGCTTTAGCAACTAATCTACACTTAATGACCCACCCAGTGGTATTCAGAATATCACTCATGAAATCACTCAAGATATCCCTCAAGTAATTAAGGAACAAAAGAAGAAAAGGCACACTAATCTAGGAACTTCCTCTCTGCCCAGAACGTTGGAGGCTATACACCACACCCCTCAACAGTATTTATGGGAACTCAAACACCAGATTCTGCTCTGTTCCAGTAACAAGAAGCCGAAAGCACCAGCCTGAAGATGACGAGTGAGACCTCGTCGAAACGTCGCACAGACACCCCGACTCTTACACGGGAAGACACCCGAAGACACCAAAACCTGCATTCCTGTACCCGTGAAAATCTACGAAAACATATATATATATATATATATATATATATATATGACAAATCATGATGATGATGATGATGATGGACTAAGCTAAAATGGTGAAAATGACCAGGGAAATCAGAAACTAAGAAGATAGAAACTTTAACAAGAAATGGAAAAAAATGTATAAGTTATCTAAGAGAACGCTGAAAACAACTAAAAACTTTGGCAGGATCATAGCAACACTTGTAATCTATGAAAAACTCAGGTTAAAAAAGGATTTTTAAGAAAAATGGAGCAATTATAAAATACAGTAGAAACATTTGACAATGCAAACCATGGAGGGGGGAATCCTATATGTTAATGATTATTGTTTAAATTCTAATGTATATTGTAAAACTGAATATATATATTTTTAAAATAAAAAAGACAAGTCATAACAGTTACTTGGGGGTGGTAAACCATGGCAGTTAAACTTAGCAAAGTTTGTAGTGCAGAGGCTCTTCGTGACAAAGCAAAATGAAACAGCAAGCTTCTGATGTGATCCTGGAGCCCCCCCCAGTTTCTCCCAGCCAGTGGACAGGGGCTCCTGGGTGGGGGGCAGCAGCTTTGGGAAGGAGGCACTTGGGCTCTAGGAGTCCTCACATCTCTTGCCCCCAGCCTTACAAGTCCTTCCTCTTGTAGCTTTCTTCAGGCAAGCTTGTGGGTAGGTTAGAATCCACCAGTTTCAGCCCGCCTTCATTCATAGCCAATTGTTGTGACTTTGGATTTATTGTACAACAGCAACCACCTTAGCTGGGGCATTAGGGGGACTAGTGAGCACATTCTAAAGTGTGAGCTAAGATTGGCCAGAGGCGCAGTCTCGAAACCAGGCCCTAGTACGTTGTAATAATAATAATAATAATAATAATAATAATTTATAATTTATAATTTATACCCCGCCCATCTGGCTGGGCTTCCCCAGCCACTCTGGGCGGCTTCCAAAAGAATATTAAAATACTGTAATATATCAAACATTAAAAGCTTCCCTAAACAGGGCTGCCTTCAGATGTCTTCTAAAAGCCTGGCAGTTGTTCTCTTTGACATCTGGTGGGAGGGTGTTCCACAGGGAAGGCGCCACTACCGAGAAGGCCCTCTGCCTGGTTCCCTGTAACTTGGCTTCTCACAGCGAGGGAACTGCCAGAAGGCCCTCGGTGCTGGACCTCAGTGTCCGAGTAGAACGATGGGGGTGGAGACGCTCCTTCAGATATACTGGACCAAGGCCATTTAGGGCTTTAAAGGTCAGTGCCAACACTGAATTGTGCTCGGAAACGTACTGGGAGCCAATGTAGGTCTTTCAAGACTGGTGTTATGTGGTCTCTGTGGCCGCTCCCAGTCACCAGTCTAGCTGCCGCGTTCTGGATTAGTTGTAGTTTCTGGGTCACCTTCAAAGGTAGCCCCACGTAGAGCGCATTGCAGTAATCCAAGCAGGAGATAACCAGAGCATGCACCACTCTGGCGAGGCAGTCTGCAGGCAGATAGGGTCTCAGCCTGCGTACCAGATGGAGCTGGTAAACAGCTGTCCTGGTCACAGAATTGGCCTGCGCCTCCATGGACAGCTGTGAGTCCAAAATGACTCCCAGGCTGCGCACCTGGTCCTTCAGGGGCACAGTTACCCCATTCAGGACCAGGGAATCCTCCACACCTGCCCGCCTCCTGTCCCCCCAAAACAGTACTTCTGTCTTGTCAGGATTCAACCTCAATCTGTTAGCCGCCATCCAACCTCCAACCGCCTCCAGGCACTCACACAGGACCTTCACTGCCTTCACTGGTTCTGATTTGAAAGAGAGGTAGAGCTGGGTATCAGGTTGTAGGAGCTATAGTAGAAGCACCTCTAACTCTGGGTCCTCCCCCTGCCAGAGATGTAACAGGGATTATTGTTGGGCAGGATCTGACCAGATGGACTCAGCTACATTAGTAAAAAAACACACGACAGCGCTTTGAATGCATTATAAACATGCAACACCAGATGGCACTGGAGAGCAAAAAAATTATTTGCTATTTTACATAGCGCTTTTTTCTTTTGGTACAACAATTTAATTTCTGGCTTATTATAGTGTTTCCTGCCCCCCTGTGTGTAGATCTGCCCTTGCACTTTGAGAGAGATGAAGCAGTGCCAATGTCACAGCTGCCAAGGGGCGGTGACACCAGGTGGAGAACTGAGAAAAGAAGGGACAACAGAGCTTTCTTCTAAGACAGTGCAGAAAAGAGGAACGACCCATTTATTTTTAACTATACTTCATGCTGCTTCAGAGGGAACAGAGGTAAGTAACCATAATTCCTAACATGATCAAAAGCCATACCCATGTAACCAGAAACTAAGTAAAGAAAAGCATTTTTTTGCTGTTATCTGCAGGAGATGTGCACAGGTTTTTTCCCCAGGTTCTCTTGGACTTCATAACCCTCTGTACATATTTTTACAAAGCCACTTAGCTGATATAGCTTGGGAATTGGAGGGGAGGGAGAAATCAGTGCAGTTTTGAAAGGCTCAATCTGCCATCTTGATTCAAAATGGCACCTAATTGTATGTAAACGTAGACAAAAACCTGCTCCTTTATCTCAGGAACCACCATGAAAAGAATTGGTCATGATACCTTGAGAGGTGTCCAAATGGACAACCTACTGTCCAAAACACGTATCAGATTGGAGCAAAGACCATACTAAAAACTAGTACAGTCGTACCTTGGTTTTTGAACAGCTTAGTTCTCAAACATTTTGGCTCCTGAACGCTGCAAACCCAGAAGTGGTTGTTCCAGTTTGTGAACTATTTTTGGAAGCCAAACGTCTGATGGGGCGTCCAATTGCAGGAAGCTCCTGCTCCAATCAGAAGCTGCGCTTTGGTTTCCGAATGTTTTGGAAGTCGAATGGACTTCTGGATTCCATTTGACTTCCAAGGTACGACTGTATTGAGATGTGGTGGACTGCTCGTGACTGTCCCATGTCTCTTTCCTTATGCGTCATCTGCTAGTGCCCACTGCAGTCATTCCCCAATCTGAGGTCCCCCCCCCCCCGATGAAAAATTCATGGAGAGAACTATCAATGGCTACTAGTCAGAGGCAGTAATGCTGCTGAATGCCAGTTCTGGAAACTGCAGATAGATTCTGCTTAGGCATCTTGTTGGTCACTGGGAAAACAGGATGCTGGACTGAATGGGCCCCCTAGACTGCTCTAGAAGGTTCTTCTAATGTTCTGCATGGGGCTGTTGTCTGAGCAATATGTCTACCTAGACCTATGCAAACTGATCCTTGTTTTTGTTTAGTCGTTTAGTCGTGTCTGACTCTTCGTGACCCCAGAGCACGCCAGGCACTCCTGCAGTTTGGTCAAACTCATGTTAGTAGTTTCGAGAACACTGTCCAACCATCTCGTCCTCTGTTGTCCCCTTCTCCTTGTGCCCTCCCAACATCAGAGTCTTTTCCAGGGAGTCTTCTCTTCTCATGAGGTGGCCAAAGTATTGGAGCCTCAGGTTCACGATACAGTGGTACCTCGGGTTACATACGCTTCAGGTTACATATGCTTCAGGTTACAGACTCCGCTAACCCAGAAATAGTGCTTCAGGTTAAGAACTTTGCTTCAGGATAAGAACAGAAATCATGCTCCGGTGGCGCAGCGGCAGCAGGAGGCCCCATTAGCTAAAGTGGTGCTTCAGGTTAAGAACTGTTTCAGGTTAAGAACAGACCTCCGGAATGAATTAAGTACTTAACCCGAGGTACCACTGTATGTCCTTCCAGTGAGCAGTCAGGGCTGATTTCCTTAAGAATGGAGAGGTTTGATCTTCTTGCAGTCCATGGGACTCTCAAGAGTCTCCTCCAGCACCATAATTCAAAAGCATCAATTCTTTGGCGATTCTTTATGGTCCAGCTCTCACTTCCATACATCACTAATCTGATCCTACTTGCTACCCAATCCCCCATGGGCAGTTCAGAAAGACACACCATATGGCTAATTGGTTTTGGAAACGAGGGACCTTTCAGAAAGCAGATCTTTCAGAAGCATTGCAGATTGCTGTTCCAATAAATAAAAAAACAAATTTGAAAACTCCAGGGCCTGCCCAAACTCTTGGGTGTGCCTAAACCAGCTTTTTGGATCTCAGACATTGTGTGAACTCTCTTGCTTAGTGGTGCAAAATTATGTGACTGGGCAATATTTCCAGAACAACACTTCCTCTGCAGCATCATTGCTGCTGTTCTTATTTGGATGTATGAAAATACGTCCCACACATATATTGTCCTGTGCCCTTTTGCTGATAAATGTTGTGGTCACTGACAACCGCATGAAAATTAATGGTTCTGGAGATAAAAGGGCAGGAAAATGGTTGCCAGTTTGGAATCTCTCCACAGACCCCAATGGCTTAGGTATAAATATCCTCCAATGTTTGACTCAAGATATGAAATACTCAGAAGCAATTAAGAAGTTTGTTGTGTGGCAGTAAGGGAGCAACACCCAACTTCCATGGGGTCTGATATACCCAGCCAAAATAAAATTCTTTTTTAAAAAATTTTTTGGAGTCCAACATATTTATACAGAATACACTTAAAACATGAGGACTGATCAAAGGGAAGACTTGAAGCTAATATTTTTCTCAAAAGCAGCTTCCAACATTAGCCTGCTATTTAACTCTCTCTCTCTCTCTCTCTCTCTCTCTCTCTCTCTCTCTCTCTCACACACACACACACACACACACACACTGTTCAAGAGCAATTTGAAAGGAAGCAACGTTACACAAGATTCTCTTGTAAAATAGAATTTTAAGTTTTATTATTTCCAGTTGTAATTTACCAAGGCAGGTCTTTGCCTTTCAGCTAAAGCCTTCCTGGAAAGCCAACGGGAAAACCAATGTCACCTTCTGCATTCAAAATCTAGGGAAACAGTCAGCACCTTTGGTCTTTCTTCAAAAAACCCCACAAACAAACGGCTTTTAAAGTGTAGTGTGCTCAAAAACACCCAATTCTTAGGATGTTCTGGAGGTACATTTTCCTTCAAATTCATCTCTACACTTTGCATTAAATGGACAGTGCAATAGCTAATCAAGCTATGGGTAAGAAGAGGCTCATTGTGAAGTCACGACGAAGCTGCTGCTTTGTGGCTGAACAGCAACTTGGGCTTGCATTTGAAAAAAAAAAAAAAATCCCCACCTCCAATGACATCCCCAAAACAAATAAGCTATTTTTCTTAACAGCATACAAAACAAATGAGGAACATGGGATTTGCTCCATCAGGCAACTGCAACTAGCAGTATATCATGGACTAATTTATTTCAGCAGGTGTTTTTGTGAAGACAGGCACGCACACACTCATTCCCTGTTGGGTAGTCTCAACAATCCCATCCATGAAGGTGATTCTGCAGGTTTCTGCAGCATCCCTTCCCTCAAAGCAAGCAGCTTCTCCATCTGGTCTTAAAAAATATAGGCACATTAGCAGCTTTCCTCGCTCTAAGGCATCGCAGTGTACAATCAAGGTAATGAGAGGATCAGGAAGTTGTCAAACCGTGCAGACTACACAAACAGGTGGGGAGGGGGTCAAGTTCATGTCAAAGGCCTCTGGAGGTCTGGATTGCAGCGATCAGAAAGGCACGCCAGGTCCCTGACACAGGGAGTCGTAAGGAAGGGCTTAGCAAAAATGCTACTCTTCCATCATTCCTTTGTTTGAGGTCCAGGGAGTACATCTCCCCTCTTTGGTAAAGGGATTAAGCTGCCTTGAGGATGCTTTAAAAAAGAGAGAAAGGGACTTATTTGCAGCACGATGGTGAGAGGCCTGACGAGGTAAGGCACTGGCAACGGGCTGTGCAAAGAGGTGAAGATTTCAGCCACAAAACAATACCACACTCCAGTGTTACACTATTGTAAAATGCAGTCCTGACCTACTGAAACTTGGGGGGACAACAGTTTCTGCACTGCATCTGTGTGCAAGATCTTTTTTTTTGGGGGGGGGGGAACACAGATGATAAACTATTAGAAATGTCCCCCCAAAGTCTTTACAATGCAGTTTCTCCTTCCACAGTCTCTGTGTGGTCAGAAGATGCTTTTCCTATGTAACAGAGTTTAAAGTCATTCTTATCTTTGGCATCAGTTATTTTCTAAACTATCCCACAGGTAAACTATTTCTTAGGAACGGCTCTGCAGCTCCGCAAGCTGCTACTTCCTACGCTGCTCACAGCATACAAAAGTTAAGAGGAAAAAAATATTTTACATCCTATCAATGCCCCCCCCTAAATCTACTGCAAAATAAAACCACCGTTGTTGTCCGTCTCACAATATGGAGCTTTGATTAACAATACTTATGGTACTCTAAAGGGCAAACTCACCAGCTTGGAATTTTACTTAATTAAGAAGTACTAAAGATACACCAACAGTTTGCTGTGTCCTCTTTGACCATCCCATCCCACAAAGGCACAAAGTGTTTTGTAAGTCAAGTGTGATTATGCAGCATATTTGACTGGGTTCCCTCCTTTCTCTGAACTTGTCCTCTGTCTTCTTGGTAGCGGAGTTAAGAGAACAGAAACTTTTACAAGAGGACCTTGGCAACAGGCTACATGGTCTTGGCCAGGATTGCTTAGCTGAAGTACCAAAGCTGATGGGGGTCTGCAGAGTTGCAGGAAGCCATGGACGGATGCTCTCCCCTTGCAGACAGACATTTGTTAGATGCCACATTTTTAAGGAGGTGATCCTAAAAAAAGAAGAAATTGAAGAGCATTGCCTTAGATCACTCCAAAGTCCATCCAAGCCCAGTATTCTATCCCTAAGAGAAGTAGGAGAGATTCCTATGAGCAATTAGAAAAGGAGAACACAAAGCTGATAGATTTCCCCTGTATCCTCACAGAGTGGGATATATGGATATTATACCTCTGTACCTATAGCTCAAGGATGAGGGTGGCGCTGTGGGTTAAACCACAGAGCCTAGGGCTTGCCAATCAGAAGGTCGGCGGTTCGAATCCCCACGACGGGGTGAGCTCCTGTTGTTCAGTCCCAGCTCCTGCCAACCTAGCAGTTCGAAAGCATGCAGTGCAAGTAGATAAATAGGTACCACTCCAGCGGAAAGGTAAACGGCATTTCCGTGCGCTGCTCTGGTTTGCCAGAAGCGGCTTAGTCATGCTGGCCACATGACCTGGAAGCTGTATGCCGGCTCCCTCGGCCAATAAGGCGAGATGAGTACCGCAACCCCAGAGTCGGTCACGACTGGACCTAATGGTTAGAGGTCCCTTTACTTTTTTACCTATAGCTCACAAGGCTTCCAAGGAAGTCCAGCACTCTAGGAATATGCAATTCTTTGGGGCAGCCCCTCTTGAAATTTGCCTGGTATTTGCTGGGGACAAAGTTCGTTGGTTTTGGGGGTGGTGGAGGGGAAATATTTGCAGTGTTTCTGAAGTAAGGGGGGTACACTTACCATTGCAAAAGCATCCTCTTCCCTCTTGACTGAATGTGGGGAAAATATCCGCCACTCAAGTCAGGTTTTTGTTGTTGTTTGTGGCAAACGACCATTAACAAGGAATATGTTAACTCTTGTTGCTGCTACCATGGACAGCAGCAGCCAAGGGACAAGACAGGAGTTCTTTGGGGTAGTCAGAGAGTGGCTACAGCTTCCTGCACTCCCCTGAAGACCAGAATATGCCAGAAGCATGTTCGTGGGGAAGAATTGTGGCTCATTTGGCATTTCCCCCAATTCTGGAAATTTATTTTTTATTTTTTGAAAAGTCTCTCCTTATCCTTAGCATAACTTGCCATTGCCAAAATACTGTGAATATGGCCACACCACAAATAAAATCATCCTGGAGTCCTGCAGTCTCACTTGCCCCCTCCAAAAAACAAGAGCCAGAAACATTTTAATTCCAGTGTTTTTCATCACAGCCCTATTGTTTAAAGAGAGATTAAAACCCTGTCGTTGGCATCAACCATTTCCAGACAAGTTATTAAGCATCCATGCTTATTTAGCTAAGCTCATTTGGCTCTAGTGGGCTCCCTGGGGAGGAAGGACAAGATATTAATGGAATAAATTAATAAACACTAGTTAGTCATTGAGAGACTCGCCCCTCCATGAATTTTTAGAATGACTTTTTTTTTTTTGAGACCATCACAACACAGGTGCTAGAGCAGGCATAGGCAAACTCGGCCCTCCAGATGTTTTGGGACTCCCATCATCCCTAGTTAACAGGACCAGTGGTCAGGGATGATGGGAATTGTAGTCCCAAAACAACTGGAGGGTCAGGTTTGCCTATGCCTGTGCTAGAGAAACATGGAACAACCCAGCAAACAAACAGCATTGTGAAAATGGAGTTCTCTCTCTTCCCCATTTCCCCTTCAAAGTAGTGGGGGCGAGCGGCTCCCACAATGCCAAGAGAGATTGTCAGAGCCTCCTTTGTGGTGGCTGCTGCAACTTCTCATTACAGCACACACTCAGTGGCTGCTCTCTGAAGGAACTCCCTGCTCTCCAGAAAAAATGGCAGAATAGAACTGCCCATTATGTGCTTTGGCCTGGCCAGGCCAGGCTGTAGCCATAGCAGCAAGGAATGTATGTCTGGCAAGCAGTGGATGACTGATTGGGGGGGGGCAAAAACGGGGGTTCCGAGAGCAAGAGAAAAGCCCGCCGCTCTGAAATCTACCTATGTCTATAACTTAAAGCACTCACATTAGTCAGTTCCCATTCTTCATTTTCCGGCACCCGGGAGTGCTTCCCTGTATAGTGACAGTCCCCCAATTCCACGGGTCCCATCTTGGAACGGAGGCAGAGCTGCTTGCCGATGTTGTGCCGCAGGTCTCGCTGGGATGTGTATTCAAAGTACTGAGAACGACAAAACACAAAAGAACAGCCACTGGGGAGTTGCTAAGAGGCCTTCCTCATCAGAAAGCAATTGAGAGGAGTCAGGCTTTTGCTTTGTTCTGGGGTAGAGCGGTTTATTTTTACACGTCAAGAAAACGTGGATGCAAAACAAAGTGGTAGGCAATCCCTTTCCAGTTTTGTAAAACTGTTCTCAGCTGTTTTGGGGAACAAGTCTATACAGTTGTACCTTGGTTGTACCTATACAGTTGTACCTTGGATGGCGGCTAACAGATTGAGGTTGAATCCTGACAAGACAGAAGTACTGTTTTTGGGGGACAGGGGACGGGCAGGTGTGGAGGACTCCCTGGTCCTGAATGGGGTAACTGTGCCCCTGAAGGACCAGGTGCGCAGCCTGGGAGTCATTTTGGACTCACAGCTGTCCATGGAGGCGCAGGTTAATTCTGTGTTCAGGGTAGCTGTCTACCAGCTCCACCTGAGCTGGTAGGCTAGGACCCTACCTGCCCGCAGACTGCCTTGCCAGAGTGGTGCATGCTCTAGTTATCTCCCACTTGGACTACTGCAACAGGCTCTACGTGGGGCTACCTTTGAAGGTGACCTGGAAACTGCAATTAATCCAGAATACGGCAGCTAGACTGGTGACTGGGAGTGGCTGCCGGGACCACATAACACCGGTCCTGAGAGATCTGCATTGGCTTCCAGTACATTTCCGAGCACAATTCAAAGTGTTGGTGCTGACCTTTAAAGCCCTAAATGGCCTCGGTTCTGTATACCTGAAGGAGCGTCTCCACCCCCATCGTTCTGCTCGGACACTGAGATCCAGCGCCGAGGGCCTTCTGGCAGTTCCCTCATTGCGAGAAGTGAGGTTACAGGGAACCAGACAGAGGGCCTTCTCGGTAGTGGCGCCCACCCTGTGGAACACCCTCCCTTCAGATGTGAAGGAAATAAGCAGCTATCCTATCTTTAAAAGACATCTGAAGGCAGCCCTGTTCAGGGAAGTTTTTAATATTTACTGCTGTACTGTTTTTAACACTTGATTGGAAGCCGCCCAGAGTGGCTGGGGAAACTCAGCCAGATGGGCGGGGTATAAATAATAAATTATTATTATTATTATTATTATTGGTTGTCAAATTTAATCCATTCCGGGAGTCCATTTGACTCCTAGAACCATTCGAAAACAAAGGCGTGACTTCTGATTGGCTGCAGGAGCTTCCTGAACTCAATTGAAAGCCATGGGAGCTGCGTTGGAAATTTGGCTTCCGAAAAATGTTTGCAAACCGGAACACCTGCTTCTGGGTTTGCGGCGTTCGGGAGCCGATTTGTTCAGCTACTCAGCCGTTTGAGATCCAAGGTATGACTGTAGAAGGTGTATTTTGATTAATGCAGTGTTCTTTTTTTCCTGTTTTAAAATGGAAACCTAGGGGGAAAATGTGGGTATGCTCTTATCCTAGGAAAGTTGCAAGTAGTTCAGACAGTGCAGAATAATTTCTACAGAAGCACCTGTTTGCCTGAAATCACGGGGCAGCACAAAACTTCCAGACTGCAGCGCCTGAAAGCATAGCCCTGTGGTGTGTGCTCAGCCATGAGAAGAGACATGGAGTGGGGTCCAACGAAGCAGTTCCGTTTGCACAAGGACTTTTGGCTGTGCAGTGGAACATCTTTCTCTGTGCACCGCCTATATCTGTTCTGGGGTTTTCTCCAATCCTCTAGAAGGGTGTGGGAAAGGGCATGAGAAGAGAGGAGAAGGAGGGCAAGTTTCATTGCACAAACAGAAACCCTTGCACTAATGGGAGTGTTTTGCTGGATTCCACCCTAAGACCGGACTTTTCTCATGAATTCCATACCTGATTGCCTCCCATCCCATGGCAGGGGTACATGATGAGCGGCTTCCCTCCATGGTTGTTCTCTCCAACATCCAGGCAGCGTTTGGCGCCCTCATTTCTAATCTGAAAACAACCCAACACTGTCAGGGGTCCATCTACAGCCAGAAGCAGTACCTAGGTGCGAATTTGCCTAAATACTCAGAGACACAGCCCCATAGACTCCCCACTACTTCTGTAAGCAGTGTGCAGTCCTGAATTTCCCCCCTTCATCCCAACTAACCTCCCACCTCTCTCAAAGCAACTATATCTATCTTCCATTTCTAGCTACTAGCATACCTAGTTCCTGCTCAAGAAACAAAAACTGTACCACTCCCTTGCAACATGTACACCCTTTTTCAAAAACCTTCCCACTAGGTTTCAAATCAGAATATTCTACGTTCTGGAGACAGTGAAGGCCATTAGACTGGTTCCTTAGTAGAAATGACGGAGGGAGGGAGGGAGGGAGAAAAGCAGGGGCTTAGGAAGGGAGGCAGTGGGGGCGGACCGCCCGGGTGCCCTCACTGAGGGGGGTGACATTCGGCACGCCACCTGCCCGTGACTCCCAAGCTTACCCCGAGCCATCGAGGTAAGAGGGGGAGCTGCGCCGCTTTGCCGGCGCCATTCCCCCCTTCCCCCTTCATTTTGACAGCTTGGGGGAGGCTTGGGAGTTGCAGGCAGGTGGCGTGCCGAATGTTCGCCATGGGCGGCTCACTCCATCCCCAGCTGCAGGGCCCCTGAACGGCTATTCTGTGCCTGGGAGGGCACACACTGCACCACACACCCCTCGGGAGCACGCCTGCTCTGGGCAGCGCAGGCATATGCTCCGCTACTGGAGGGAAGGAAGGAGTCAAGAGTTCATAAGCTGAAAAGTAAAGGTAAAGGTAAAGGGACCCCTGACCATTAAGTCCAGTCGTGGCTGACTCTGGGGTTGCGGTGCTCATCTCACTTTATTGGCCGAGGGAGTCGGTGTACAGCTTCTGGGTCATGTGGCCAGCATGACTAAGCCGCTTCTGGTGAACCAGAGCAGCGCACGGAAATGCCGTTTACCTTTCTGCTGGAGTGGTACCTATTTATCTATTTGCACTTTGACGGGCTTTCAAACTGCTAGGTCAGCAGGAGCAGGGACCGAGCAACGGGAGCTCACCCCGTCGCGGGGATTAAAACCGCTGACCTTTTGACTGGCAAGTCCTAGGCTCTGTGGTTTAACCCACAGCGCCACCTGTGTCCCTTAAGCTGAGAAGTACAGATTGACAAAGCAAAAATTAAAGCTTTTGAAGGCTGGTTAATGAAGGGTTTGCTTTATGTAGCAAAGCCAAAGGGCAGCGAATAAGACGCATCCAGATTTCCCTTTCTGCTGCATAGGTCCCTGCTTTAAAGCTCTGTGTCCAAGTGGTCCCCCCTCCTGCCTTGGCGCTTACCCCCCAAAACCTGCTGAATGGCAGTCTGGGGGAAAGTGCCCTTTGTTGTGCTTCAGCTTTAAAGCATGGTGTTGTGCTTGGAAAGCACAGGACAAAAGATATGAGTCAATGTGTGAAGACGTGCACCATTTTCACTTGGTGGAGAATCAAACCTATTCCCAGAGTTTCTCTCTTAGTCGCATTGGAGTGGGATGGAAGATTGGAAGTACACAAGCAATTTTAAATGTTTATACATGTAGGTTTTACAGGCCTACCATCTGGACCAGATACTGGCATTCTGAGTCATGTCCTCAACAGCAGAATATATATTATGAACCAAGAAAGGGCCAAGTGGAAAATTTGGGGTGTTTCTGAGGCATCTGGGGGAACACGGCTGGATATAGAAGGCAAGGCTAGATGCTCCTTTGCTGTGGCCCAGAAAGAACTCTCTCAGGCAATGAACACGCCAAACCCACACTTACAGCTCCATAAAACGCCGGCGTAAGGTCTGGGATGAAGATCTCGGGATAAATGGTTTGTAGGTACCAGGTGAAGTTCTTGCAGTGTAACCGCTCCTTCAGCTCAAGCCTCTCAGCGAGGTCTCCATACGTTTTCTGACAAGGCACAGCATGGTTGGTTTGTTTTTAAAGTATCAGTTCATAAAAAGGAGACACTATCACTGCCCACCCTCCTTCCTGTATAAGGTAAAGGGACCCTTGACCATTAGGTCCAGTTGTGACCGACTCTGGGGTTGCAACTCTCATCTCGCTTTATTGGCTGAGGGAGCCGGCGTACAGCTTCCGGGTCATGTGGCCAGCATGACTAAGCCGCTTCTGGCGAACCAGAGCAGCACACAGAAATGCCGTTTACCTTCCCGCTGAAGTGGTACCTATTTATCTACTTGCACTTTGATGTGCTTTCAAACTGCTAGGTTGGCAGGAGCAGGGACCCAGCAACGGGAGCTCACCCCGTTGCGGGGATTCGAACCGCCGACCTTCTGATCAGCAAGTCCTGGGCTCTGTGGTTTAACCCACAGCAGAACCCACCAAATCTCTAAATGAATTCTGAAAACAAACAATTCCTTACTTTATTTTTTTATTTGCTTAAGACAGCGGTCAGCAAACTTTTTCAGCAGGGGGCCGGTCCACTGTCCTTCGGACCTTGTGGGGGGCCGGACTATATTTTTTGGGGGGAAATGAACGAATTCCTATGCCCCACAAATAGCCCAGAAGAGGGCGCTCTGACCAATGGGCAGGCTCTTCCCTGGACTCAACTCTCGGCCCCTGGACTCTCGGCCTGGTGCCCCTGAGAGCCCGGCGCCCAGGTGCCCTGCACCCCTAGCACCTATGGGTAAGACGGCCCTGGATGTGAGCTTAAATCCAAGGCAGGCCTCAGCCCTGGGAGTTGCATCCAGGCATGAGGAGTCTGCAGAGGCTTAGAAAGGCTCCACACTGCTCTCCTTTCTAGACTTCTGGAGATTCTTGAGGGTAAGTTGCCCCAACTGCCCCCCCCTGGCAAGGCCCCAGCAGATCTCTTCCTGCTCCCCAGCCTATGGCTGGGCACTTCAGGGGTCGGTGAGGGGCAACTCTCAGCCACCCAACCGCTGAAACAGAGGAACAGAATTCCTTGGGAGGTTGGACTCTCCTTCCTTGCAGGTTTTTAAAGCAGAGGTTGGATGGCCGTCTGTCATGGATGCTTTAGCTGAGGTTCCTGTATTGCAGGGGGGCTGGGCTAGATGACCCCTGGGGTCCCTTCCACCTCTACAATTCTATGCTTCTATGAAATGCCCATACAGTCATACCTCGGGTTACAGACGCTTCAGGTTTCACGATTTCGGGTTGCGCACCACGCCGAACCCGGAAGTACCAGAACGGGTTACTTCTGGGTTTCAGCGCTTGCACATGTGCTAAATCGCACTTTGCACATGTGCAGAAGTGCTGAATCGCAACCCGCATGTGTGCAGATGCGGTGCTGCGGGTTGCGAATGTGCTTCCTGCACGGATCACGTTCGCGACCCGAGCGTCCACTGTGCAGGGCTTTTTCGTGCCTTGGTGAGGCTCCCTGCAACTATGTCTGAGAACCCTCTTCACTACAGCTGAATCTACAAACAGAAATGAGAAGACGCTATGCGACAACTCTGAATCAGACCTCCCCAAAATGTTGTCCTCAAGATGTTTGGACTGCAACTCCCATCAACCCTGATCATAGACTCTGCTAGCTGGGGCTGATGGAGCTTGTAGTCCAAAAACTGAGGAAGGCTGCTCTAAATACATGCTTGAAAACAAGGGACGGGCACTCCTGATCCTTCAGAGCAACTTCCAGGGGAAGTTGGCTTACATACCTCTCTAGCCATCTGGGAGGCCTGCTGGTTCCTTCTGTAGAAGATTTCCTTGTAGTCGTCCATCCAGACTTCCGCCAAACGCACCTGGTTCCTGGAGATGACTTGAGTTCCTTTGGGGAAGGTGTGGGGACTCTTGGAACGGAACACGTGGCCAACCACGGAGCAGGGGATGATCTCCAGCTGGCCCCCACACTGCCAAACCTGCAGAAAAGATATGCCCCCCATGCCAACAGAAAACCTTAAGTAAAGAATTTGAGCCTGCCTCGACCAAGGTGTGAAATGTGTGGCCATCTTTTATGCCTTTCTCTTCTTTAAGGCAGAAAATCAACATCACAATCATTAGGAAGCTGCCTTATATGGCACTGGTCCATCTACTTTAGTATTGTCTACACTGACTGGCAGCTGCTCCCCAGGCTTTCAGATTAGAAATCTCCCCAGTCCTACCTGGAGATCCCATTGATTGAACCCGGGCAAATGCTCTACCACTGAGCTATGAATCTTCCCCAAAAATGCTTTCCCCCTTATCAAAGATCACCCCTCTCCAACTCACACACAGGAGAGAAGCTGACATGGGCACCAGTTCTTCTTTCTTGGGTGCATGTGGGGAAATAGCAGCTTTGTCTTTGGAACAGTGGTATGGATAAAATGTTTGACACTGCCTCTCTCGCTCTGCACCATGCTTGAAAGTCCAGACACCCAAGCTGCTGTTGTAATGGGGAACCAGTAGCCTTCCAGACACTGGTCAGCTCCCGCTAGTCATCAAATCATTGAATTGTGGAGTTGGACGAGACCTCGGGGTCATCTAGCCCAACCCCCTGCATTGAAGGAATCCCAACATGACAGATGGCTATCCAACCTCTGCTTAAAATCCTCTAAAGAAGGTGAGTCCACCAACTCTTGCGTGAGTCCCAAATGGTCAGGAGTGATGGGAACCAGAGTTAAATATCTGGAGGTCCACAGGTTCCTCACCACAACTTTAAAAAGCAAACTATCATATGTTCTATCGTATGTGGTGGACTTGTAAAAGGGTAAAAGAGTATTGGGAAATAATTTGTAATGGATTGAAAAAAAACACGTTTTAAAGTACCCCCCCCAAAAAAAAAACTAGAGTCCTTTTTGTTGGAGATAATTCAGATGGAAATTCACAGGTGTCAAAAAAGACTATTTATGTGTGCCACTACTGTGGCCCATGTTTTGTTGGCCCTAAATTGGAAAACGAGTGAGGTTCCAACTAAAGAAGAACAGCAACTTAAACTGATGGAATACACGCAGCTGGCAGACTTAACTTACAGAATAAGAGCACAAGAAGAATATACATTTAAAGAAGATTGGAAAATTTTTACTGAATATATGAGTTTACTGAATATATGAGTGAAAGTTGTGTACATTTGAAAATGCTGGCAGCATTAAGATACATTCAACAGTGTAAATAAGTTTTGATGGATGTAATAATGGGATACAGTGGTGCCTCGCAAGACGAAAAGAACCCGTTCTGTGATTCTCTTCGTCTAGCGGTTTTTTCGTCTTGTGAAGCAAGCCCATTGACGGATTAGCGGATTAGCGCTATTAGCGGCTTTTAGCGGTTTATCTGCTGATTGGATCAGCTGATAAGCAGCTTAGAGGCTTAGAAAAAGGGGGGGGGGAGGAAAAAAACCAGCAGGAACTCGCAAGACATTGTCGTCTTGCGAAGCACCTCCAAAACGGAAAACTCTTTCGTCTAGCGAGTTTTCCGTCTTGCGAGGTATTCGTCTTGCGGGGCACCACTGTACTGAATGGTTTAGTTTATGTAAAATATGCAGGGATCTATGGCATGCAAATTGAACAATGGAAGGAGAAAAAGGTAAGTCACTGATATTTTAAGGTTGTTCAAATGTATATTCTAAAATGCAAAATAGAAAAACGTAATAAAAATTATACAAAAAACAAATTAGCAAACTGAAACACAAATTATGCGTTTCACATGTCGCTTGTGTCATGACCATGAATGCAGCGATTCAGGTACAGAATGGTCCTGTCAGCAAGAGTCAGAGAGCTCCAACAGCACCAGAGTCTGAGGAGCAGAAATCCTGAGATCATCCTCTTCCCCACCAGCCCCTTCAAAGGAGCCCAGGCCCCACACCCAGAGCTGGTGACCCCAATGTTACCAGTGAGGAGTTAAAGGGCCTCTTCACCAACCCAAGGATTCCTTATACCCCAAAGCACGCATTCCACTCTGGTACGGATGAAACTAGGCCCTACCTTGGGACCTACTTAGAGGTAATCTGGACTTTGCCACTTTGAGATTTGTCTAGCTAGCAAACGGGGTGGGTGAACATCACTAGGGTGATACAAGCCGCTGCAACCATGCTTAATGTCTCTGCAACAAAACATGTTGCAGCTACTTGCTCCCTTCTGCTAGTTGGCTGTGGGCACATTATAGACCTGAGTATACCACTGAAGGCACGACCGGGCATTTCTGTGGGTGTGCATTGGCAGTCCTGGATAGGAGATCCCTGGCTCTCTAAGAAACTTCTATACCCACCCCTGATTTTCCTTGCAGCCACAGGGTGGCACTCCAAGCAGCCTTTAGCCTTCGAAAGCTGCTTTTCAGACTTTTGAAAATTAACATCTATGCTCGTAAAACCACCATAAAGAGCACCCACGTGATCCACTCAAGCTTTTCATTGCAATAATGAAAGAAAACACACTTCCCCTCCTTAAAAAGGATTTCAGTTATTTCCTTTGCTTTATATACCCATATCTAATCTGTAAATTTTACCAAGTTTGCAGTATCCCAGGTTTTCTTACACTTTCCTAGTAATTCTAAGGAAGCATAACTCTTTCAGTAATGTGTAGTTGTCACACTTGCTGTGAGCAAATTCAGAACCACATTGCTGCTTGCACACATCCTTTATCAATAGAAATTGAAGGTATATACATGGTTAGAACTGCTACTTATGCAGGATGCATGTTCTATCGCAACAGGAACGACCCTCTCTTCCCCACCCCTTTTTCTCCATGGGGGAAGAGTTTGGAAGATTTTGCTTCCAGTTTTGGTTAACTACACCTTCCCTGTGCCATCCAAGTCTGACAAACGACGATTAATCTTAACTATGGTTTATTTGAAACAAGCCAACTTTGAAACTGTGGTTTATGAAGCTGGCTTGTTTCAACAAATCACAGATATCATCAACCATAGGCAGTGGCGTAGCGTGGGTTGTCAGCACCCGGGGCAAGGCAAGTAATCTGCGCCCCCTAACCCGTGGATTTGCACCCCCTAACCCCCAGATGTTGTGCCTGGTGCGGCCAGCCCCCCCTGCACCCCCACGCTACGCCACTGATCATAGGTTAGGGTTTGGGCGCAATGTTAAATTATGGTTAATTGAAACCTGAAAAAAGACACCTCAGGCGAGGGAAGTGAGCCCAGGGAGAGACTAGGCTTGCTCATGTCACAATCCTTTAATTTTGATTTTTTTTCCCTTTAAAGCAGCAAGACAAACTAACCCTAATAGCAATACATTACAAAGCAAACGATGGAATGTTGTTTCTCATCCTCTCCCTGGGATTGCCTTGTTGGAGAGCTGGCGATTGATTGATTGATTGATTGATTGATGAATGAATGAATGCTTCCCTGTGCTGCAAATTTGGTATAGTTGGAAAATACGCCGGGCCAGCCATAGCTGTACTGCAATTAGGATATTGTACCTTTCCTTCTTACCCGAAAGGACATCTCCACGTTTTCCCCACCCCAGATTTCCATCTGATCATCGTAAGAGCCGATGTGCTCAAAATAGGACTTGGAAATGGCAAAGAGTCCACCAGCAAATGTGGGAGTCCTGCGAAAAGGGAGAATTGTGAGTATGTTATTCAAATTCCAGCAAGAAAGATACTTAGTGAAAGGGAAACTGCAGCATCAATCAGTGCTCAAGATCCTCTCTGAAATTCCTAGTTTGATCTTTAGGGTGTATAGACCTACGACTTGTCCCTTACACCGTCTGGGAGCTGCATGCATCAATTTCAGTCAAGCAGTTTCTGCCCACCCCAGAATACCGTCATTACAGGAGATCAGATCTCTGGCGAGGAGCCAAGGCTTTTCTTGCAATACCCCTGAGGCTCTGAGAGAAGATTCAGGCAGCTCTGCAAGGGACTTCCATTTAGGCTAGCTTTCTGAGGAGTGACCTGTTGGTGCTTCTTTTTGCTGTTCTGTTTTTAAATTAGGTTTTTAAAAAAGAAATTTATGCATATGAATTTTGAATGTGTTTGAGAGGCGCATTTGCTTATGATTGCTTATATCAAGGTCCCAGTAGTCTGCCATCCCAAAATCTAACTACTCCCACAACCGATGCTCTTACAGACCGCTGATCTGATCCTTGGAACTGTATTTCAAAAGTATTAAAACCAGGTTTTAAGCTATGTAACAGGAAGAATAAACATGTATTAAATAAATAAACATGTATTAAATAAATAAAACAGAACAAGAAGAACGTGCGAGAACAAGAGTCAGTAGGACTAAGAGAACATCAAAGGCCTAGAAGAAGGGACAGTTGACACCATTGCCCATCCATTGCTTTCATCACAGCTGCTGCTGCAAATCTCAAGGAACTGCAGGCTATCCAGATGCCCAAGATATTCTTCAGGAATTACTGGGTACAAAATCATGGCTGGAGAGCATGCAAAGTGTGTAGGGTTATTTTCCAACATGGTCCTTGCAGAATCATTTAAAAACCCTGCACTTTTTGTGCAACTTTTCCAGTTACCACTACCTTCCAAACTTTTAAAAATAATATATTTTTGTTGTATGCTATTTTGTCATGTGCTATTTTACTTGGCGTCCTGCTGTCAAATAGTTGTGAGGAATGGGCAAGTTGATTGAATATTTTAAGAACCAGTATAAACAGATACATAGCTTGGCAGGTCTCAAGTAAATCTAGCAGAGTTGAAATAGATAGGGTACAGTGGTGCCTCGCAAGACGAAAAGAATCCGTTCTGTGATTCTCTTCGTCTGGTGGTTTTTTCGTCTTGCGAAGCAAGCCCATTGATGGATTAGCGGATTAGCGCTATTAACGGCTTTTAGCGGCTTATCGGATCAGCTGATAAGCGGCTTAGCGGCTTAGAAAAAAGGGGGGAAGGAAAAAAAACCCGCAGGAACTCGCAAGACATTTTCGTCTTGCGAAGCAAGCCCATAGGAGATTCATTTTGCGAAGCACCTCCAAAACGGACAACTCTTTCGTCTAGCGAGTTTTCCGTCTTGCGAGGCATTCGTCTTGTGGGGCACCACTGTATTTAATAGAGAACAAATTGGATGAGTAAAAAGATGTGGATTACACAGAGTACTGGAAAAGCAAAGGAACCAGGAAAACTGTGGAAGGGAAGTCATATGGTATATGTATATATGCTGAAACAAAAAAATAAGTAAAAAATAAATAAATAAAAATCCTTCCAGTAGCACCTTAGAGACCAACTAAGTTAGTTATTGATATGAGCTTCCATGTGTATGCACACTGTATTTGGTATGAAGCTGTAAGTGGGACAGGGGGAAGGGGGAGGGGGGAGCGGGTTAAATATGCTCTCTGTTCCCATTTTTGAAAATGCAAATAATTAAAAAATAAGATGTGAGGATTTAAATGTTTTAAACAGTAGAAGCTGACCGGTGTGCCGCACATATGCACCCCCCCCCCAGAAATTCCAAACTCTTCATTCAAACTGAAACTATGAACAGCATAAACTTTCATATGCTTATTTTGCTTCCAAAAGTGCATAGAACCCAAGACATGGCGTTGTATCCAATTTCAGCCATGCTCAGAGCAGACCCACCGCAATTAATGGACATGGCTGGCTTAGGTCCCTTCATTTCAATAAGTCTACTCTTGAGAAATGGACGCGGGTGGCACTGTGGGTTAAACCACAGATCCTAGGACTTGCCAATCAGAAGGTCGGCAGTTCGAATCCCTGCGACGGGGAGAGCTCCCATTGCTCGGTCCCTGCTCCTGCCAACTTAGCAGTTCGAAAGCACATCAAAGTGCAAGTAGATAAATAGGTACCACTCCGGCGGGAAGGTAAGCGGCGTTTCCGTGCGCTGCTCTGGTTCGCCAGAAGTGGCTTAGTCATGCTGGCCACATGACCCGGAAGCTGTATGCCGGCTCCCTTGGCCAATAAAGCGAGATGAGCGCCGCAACCCCAGAGTCAGTCACAACTGGACCTTATGGTAATGGGTCCCTTTACCTTTTTAGTCTTGAGAAAACCACCAGCAAGCAAGCCCAGATGTGTTGAAGGAGAGGGAGAGCTAAGGAGGAGAACGTGAGGCAGGTCTTGGCTGATCACATCAGAAGCAGCAGGATCAGCCCCAGTGCTTAGGATGGCGCTCAGTCATTAGGAACTTTAAGGCAGAGCCTTTTGGAGGCAGACAAGCCCTTCATTCAGCCTCAGGTATCATTACGATAAATGCATATTGCCAAGCCAAATTTGAGAGCACTTGGGGACGAAGCTTTTCAATCCGCCCTGCTCCTTTCGCAAGAGGCATCTCTTTCTTTCTTTTCAAAAAAGAGAGAAACGGAGATCGTAGTTGAAAACTTGCTTCACCAAGGTCCCCTCAGCTCCTGAAACACAGCTCTGTTCTTACCAAGGCAAGCAGCAGCGCAGATTAAGAGCTGCTGACAAGCCAAGCTGCCAGACTCTCTCCCTCTCAGAATATGCAGCAGCAACAAAAAGGAGTCCCTGAGCCCCTTTCATTGGGGGCACAACAGCCTCCCGTCTGACCTCTGCACAAAGAGGAGCTGTACTTGAGGCCAAAAGGAACAGGGGTTTTGTCTCGCTGGTGCAATGGCGAGGGCCGGAGGGCCGGTATTAAATGTCTTCCACTTGATGAATTCAAGGTCATTTCGAGCTTTAAGAGGTTGGGATACTGGTTACCTTAATGACTCTGCAGCTGCCCACTGCCAAAACAGACCAGAGGCTGGCAGGCTTTGAAAAGAGAAAGGAATAAACCTTGGCTCTTTCATGTCACGGCCTTCATTATCCTGGCTTTTGTACCGCCAAAAGGGGGGAAGGAGAGGGGGAGTCCTGGCATTGTGTCTCATAAAGAACTTCCGAGTATACCAAGTGGTTTATAATCCTTATATCCCAAGGAAGCGCCAGGAGGTAGATCACATTGATTTATATTTTTCTAGCGGGGGTGGTGGTACGCTAAGTGGGGATCTGCAACACAAAGTTATATCGTTGGACTCCATCTCCCAGCAGCTCCAGCTGGCTTGGCCAATAGTCAGGGATGATGGGAGATGAAGTCCATGGGTTCCTCATCCAGCATCTCAGGCCTGGCACCCACATGCAAAGCCATCTCTAGATGACTGCAGTACCAAAAGATGACTTGTGTGTATGAATGGGCCCACTGCACAGAAAGAACTGGTTTCATCTTTATACCCTCAAACACATGGAGGAGGGAGAAAGGTTGTTTTCTGCTGCTCCAGAGAAGCGGACACGGAGCAATGGATCCAAACTACAAGACAGAAGATTCCACCTAAACATTAGGAAGAACTTCCTGACAGTAAGAGCTGTTTGACAGTGGAATTTGCTGCCAAGGAGTGTGGTGGAGTCTCCTACTTTGGAGGTCTTTAAGCAGAGGCTTGACAACCATATGTCAGGAGTGCTCTGATGGTGTTTCCTGCTTGGCAGGGGGTTGGACTCGATGGCCCTTGTGGTCTCTTCCAACTCTATGATTCTATGATTCTATGATTCTACATTGCTGTACTTTTGTACTGTTTTATTGTTGTTAGCCGCCCTGAGCCTGGCTTCGGCTGGGGAGGGCGGGATATAAATAAAATTTATTATTTATTTAAAATAAAATAAAAATAAAATTTATTATTAATATTATTATTTTCAGTGGCGTCTATTCCCACACTAAACTGCAGGCATCCAAGCCGGACAAAGGTTTCACCATAAGGTGCTTGGAAAAATCAAGAGTGATGTGCAAACATGGCTGACCCAGATCTCAGGGGTCATTTACACCAAAGGTTGCCTCAGCCACTAGAAGAATTACTGGGTACAAACCTGCGTATCTGTGCAAGAGGTTTCCCCCACATTTCCTTCAGCCAGCCTTTCACTTACACACCCATTTATCATGTTCCGAATTGTTCTCAAAGCCACTCTACTGCTGCATACCAGAATTCCTTTGCTATTTTGTTTGCAAGGTCACTTATAGGTTGGAATACATGGAGGGACAGGAAGGACTGAGAAGCTCCTGATTCTGCCTGTGATTGCTGGTTTTCTTTTGGCTCAATTCCACCGCCGATTGCCCTAAACTTTTTTATCCCACGGTAGCTGGCTTATTGAAAAACCAACTGAAAAAAAGTGGCTTTTCCAAATCACCATCAAACCATTGTTTGAAAAATAAAACGCCTGCGAATAAAATTAGTTCCGAAGGAAAGAAAAAACACACTTTTGAATTCTGACATTCGGTTATTACCTCAAACCTCACAGTGCTACAGTGTTGTTTCATTTAGCTGTTACAGTGGTGCCTCGCAAGATGAAAAGAATCCGTTCTGTGATTCTCTTCGTCTAGCGGTTTTTTTGTCTTGCGAAGCAAGCCCATTGACGGATTAGCGGATTAGCGCTATTAGTGGCTTTTAGCGGCTTATCTGCTGATCTGATCAGCTGATAAGCCTCTTAGCGGCTTAGAAAAGGGGGGGGGGAAGGAAAAAAACACAGCAGGAACTCGCAAGACATTGTCGTCTTGCGAAGCAAGCCCATAGGAAATTCGTTTTGTGAAGCACCTCCAAAACAGAAAGCTCTTTCGTCTAGCGAGTTTTCCGTCTTGTGAGGCACCACTGTATTTTGTAGTTGGGGTTTTGTGGGAGAATAGGTCCAACCAACCCACTACAACTAGCGCAGTTCTCAGACCATGCTCTCCCTATCCCCTACAGCAGTGTTCCCCAACCTTGGGCCTCCAGCTGTTTTTGGACTACAATTCCCATCATCCTTGACCACTGGTCTTGCTAGCGAGGGATGATGGGAGTTGTAGTCCAAAAACAGCTGGAGGCCCAAGGTTGGGGAACACTGCCCTACAGGACAGCCAAAAGGTCAGTGGAAAGAGAAAGAAAGAAAGACAGAAAGAGAGAGAGAGAGAGAGAGAAAGAGAGAGAGAGAGAGGGGGGGGAGTGTTGGTGGGATTACAGCACCAAACAGGAGGTGCCTGGAAAACTCTGTTGCTAGCTCTCACACAACTAAAATGAAGCAAGAAGGATGCTGCTACCTTAGTCTACCCATCATCACAAAAAGCGCAAAGACACCGTTTTAGGAGAGGCTTTCCTCTCTCTTTCCACTTCATGACTCTTCTAAGAAGACACCTCCTGGGTGGCTGGGGGACGCAGGTGGCACTGTGGGTTAAAGCACAGAGCCTAGGACTTGCCGATCAAAAGGTCGGCGGTTCGAATCCCCATGACAGGGTGAGCTCCCATTGCTCAGTCCCTGCTCCTGCCAACCTAGCAGTTCGAAAGCACACCAGTGCAAGTAGATACCTTCCAGTGGGAAGATAAACGGCATTTCCGTGTGCTGCTCTGGTTCGCCAGAAGCGGCTTAGTCATGCTGGCCACATGACCCGGAAGCTGTACACCGGCTCCCTTGGTCAGTAAAGCGAGATGAGCGCCGCAACCCCAGAGTTGGTCACAACTGGACCTAATGGTCAGGGGTCCCTTTACCTTTACCTTAAAGCACCACAACATCAGTTGCATTCCTGTCTCATTGAGGCATTTGGATAAATTTAAAGAAACCTTTTAATTGATCCAACAAATGAAGCCAAACAAACATTACTAAATTTTATCAGGTCTATGTGGTGAGTGTGTGGGTTTTGGTGCAGATTACGCTGTGATCCACACAGAGGTTTACTTCACAGTGAGTGGCATCAAAAGGTCTATCGAAAAGGAGCTTTCATCATGGACCTACTTGATGGGATAAGTCTCATCTTTCCTTCTCTGCTTCTCATGCTGAGGGATGGACTCCCATCCAAAAGTCAGGCTCCAGTCGAAGTTCCCCCGGCTGTGCTGCTTCCCATACTGAATTGGCTTGGAAAACTCAAAAGTGTTCAAGTCAATGGTGGTGATATCTGGACTGACCACAGCGGTGGGTTCCTCAGCAATGCGCGATAAGAGAGGCTCCAACCAGCCATGGAAACATTCACCTAAGAAGAGAGGAGGAGAAATTGATGGCATCATCTGATGTCTCTAAGCAAGCTTTGATTTTCCCGGGTCATTTCAGCCTTGCCAATCCTTTCGCAATTCCTGTCCCTTGACCTCATCTTCTTGACATTGTAACAGCCACTTCTTCTCTCTTCCACCTTCTCCTTGTCCCCCAAGGAGAAAATGGCAGCTTCTGATCACCTTACCATGCAGATGTACACAGAAACAATTTTTATTAAAATGTCCGCTGCCTAGCAGTCTACCACACTATTATAGATGCTCAGAACTGGAAAACTCCAAATAACTCCAAATAATAAGGCCTCTCCCTGACTCTTCATACTTGTAATTTTATAGCCTGGAACTGATTTACATTCTGGAATAACCATTTCAGGGTCCAAAAATATTTTTTGAATGCTGATGACATTGAAATGAATTGCAGGGGCTCTAGCAACAAGGTAAAATGTAAGATTGGATTAACAATAGATAAACTAATAGGACACGAATTTGCTGAATTAATTATTAAAAGGGATACAAGAATGGGAGATGTGAGGAAGTCAGGAAAATAAGTTAACTAAAGATGAAATAAAGAAAGAGGGAATTTTTGCTTTCTTTTTCTTTTTCTATATGTGTTTTTTCTTTTTTTCTTTTTTCGTGTTTTAAGTGTGTATTTTTGTATTTAGTATTTTGTATTTTCTCTGTCTTTGTATTTTTCTGAACTTTTTTATTGTTAAAACTTAATCAAATTCTGATAAAAAAAAACAAAAATATTGCCCAGAGCCACCTTGAAAATGCACACTGGCCTTTGGTTGTAACATCGAGAAAACATCCTAATGCAATACACTAAAGCATTAGTTTTCTACTAGCGGGTTGAGTTTCACCCTGATCCAAGTTGGGTCTCAACAGGAGCATTATCACCATTAAATCTATAGTAAAAGAAAGAAAGAAAAAGAAATGGGTCCCCAAATACATGTTTGGGTTAAACATGTGACCCTCCAGAGGTTGTTCAACTCCAATTCCCACCAGCCCCAGCCAACGCAGAAAATGGCTAGGGATGATGGGAGTTGTAGTCCATTGTGGGAGCATAACACCATGAGGCCATCTTGCTGTATCTGCATGGAGGCCTCCTTGAGTTCCTTCAACAAAATTCAGCCCAGCCAGAAAGGCTCTGGAACTATGACAGGCCCCACACTGGGTGGCCCCATTTGTTCCACCATAGTTCTGCTGCTATGCACTGTGGGAAGAATAATCCTCCTTCCTTTTGGCTTTACTTTTTAGCCTCCTTCAAAAATACATTATTCTGCTATTGATGCAATAGCCAGGGCAGGCACAAATGAATTGCGTCCCAAAGAAAGCCACACTTTGTGTGAATAGAAAGAAAGAGAGAACCCAAACATGCATGCCATTTTCATACACACGGGGCTGTGCCTATTGTGCCTCCCATGAGCAGAACGTTACCAAATCAGGATTCCTCACTTTCACCCCCAATAAAAGAGGACATTCACACATGCACGTAAGTCTCTTGATTTCTCTACCTTTGGATCAGCCAGTTGATGCCATGTATGTGTGAGTGAGCCCTTTGAGCCTCACATCATCTCCTAACGCACAGCCCTGCAGAGCCGAGTCTGCCCACACTTCCAGCTGCCAACCACGTCGATGCACACGTACAGAGAAACCACGTTGTTCTTCTGCACTTGATCACCGGCAACTGACCTTGTGAAGCAGCTCAGGTTGAGAAGCACAGCACCCGAGGCAATGGCCAGACTCATATCTGTGATGTTTGATCTGCCGCAGCTCATGATTGGATGCTGCCGTTAGCGGAAGTTTGCAAACTAGCCTCAACGGTACAGCAATCCAACCAGGTGCACAGCACTCTGTGTGTGCTGGCTTTGCGAAGCAAGACAGAGTTGCCAGCCTTGGCAATATTTTGCCTCTAGAAGCCCCACATCGAGAACTGAGCTCACCGACGGAGAGAGTTGCGACTTACAGTGAGCATCTAGGAAAGTGAGCACGTCTCCCGTGGCAACGCTGGCACCCAGCAAGCGGGCAGTGATCAAACCCTTCCTTTCCAGTTGCCGGACGACCTTCACTATCTGCAGTTGCTTCACATAGCTGTCCAACTCGTCTTTCAAGTAGTCTGGAACAGAGTGTATCAAGTGTTAGAGGGGCGCAGGGCTCAGAAGCCTGGCAACTGCGTGGAAAAGGAATGATGCAAAAGGTGAGATTCGTTCCGAGCACAATTTTAAAACCTTTTTGTAAAAAAGCTGCTTAACATATCCTCTTTCCCCACTTTCACAACATATTAAAAACTAATAAGTGGTCATGGATTCGGACTGCAATAAGCAGGGCAAAGAGAAGAGAAGGAGGGGATGGAGAAGGGGATGGGGAGGGCAGGAGGGGAGAAGCTTTTGCAGTTGGGGGGCACATTTCCTTCTGGGGGCAGGGCACCAAGGGCAAAAGCATCTGGAGCAATGGATGTCAATTCTAATAGGAGTTTGGATTTGATATCCCGCTTTATCACTACCCTAAGGAGTCTCAAAGCGGCTAACATTCTCCTTTCCCTTCCTCCCCCACAACAAACACTCTGTGAGGTGAGTGGGGCTGAGAGACTTCAGAGAAGTGTGACTAGCCCAAGGTCACCCAGCAGCTGCATGTGGAGGAGCAGGGAGGCGAATCCGGTTCCCCAGATTACGTGACTCTTAACCACTACACCACACTGGCTCTAAAATAAATAAATTATATTTATACCCCACCCTCCCTGGCCAAAGCCAGGCTCAGGGTGCCTAACACCAATAAAATCACAGTAAAAACATAATGGGGGGAAGAGAGGGGGGGACCCCAATTTAAAATACAGGTTAAAATGCAATTTAAAATGCAGCCTCATTTTAAAATAGCTGATAAATCAAGACCATAAGAGGAGGGAAACATAAGGGTCAGACCAAGTCCAAACCAAAGGCCAGGCGGAATAGCCCTGTCTTGCAGGCCCTTTGTACAGGGGTGTATGGAGTGTTAGGGGAGGGCTATGGTTTTAAGTCTTGTTTCCAACGTATTTGCAGTTTTTTGTGTTTCTAACTATCCCTGGTGTAAACCTTGAGAGGGCTGTTTAGAAGGCATGCCTTAGGTCCTTCTTTGGGCACCCAGCTCACTGCCAGGTGTGGCGCATGGCAGGAAGCGATTCAAGCCACTGTGGTGAGACACGGCCTGCTTTGGCTCTTCTGCCACATTGGGTTTTGAGACAAACTTGAAAAGCAGCTGCACGGAAGAGACTGCTTGAAACAGCATCCGCAGGAACAGGCAGCGCAGTACCAAGAAAAACAACGGCTGTGAAATGGAGGCAACCGCCATATAAAAGGTAGCTGTGCTAGCCTGCTACAGTAACACTCTCTCTCTCTCTCTCTCTCTCTCTCTCTCTCTCTCTCTCTCTCTCTCTCATTCTCTCTCTCTCTCTCTCTCTCTCTCACACACACACACACACCTCCCCTCCCTCCAGACAACAGCTAAAGGTGCTTCCAATGACCTATTTATTGAACATTCATTTTGCTTCGTTTGCAGGGAGGCTAGATGACATTATATCAAAGTAAGTGTCCCAACCTGTTTTCCACTGCATTTCCCCATCACTTTTCTGAGCACAAAAAGGCTGACCCTTTGAGGAGCAGGTTTGTTGTGCAAGACCTACAAGTCAATTATAGTTGCACAACCTGAATTGGCCAGTTATGCGGTTGAGTCTCACCTGAAAAGAGCGACAGTCTGGAAGTGCACCAAGCACTTGGTGATACTTAATAAACAACTTTCATCAGCCTCAGCCAGCATAGTCAATTTTCAGGGAAGATGAAAGTTGTAGTCTACAATATCTGGAGGGGGCAATTTTGGTTACCCCTGGACTAGATGTAGCATCCAAATGTTTTGGATGGAAGAACCGACAAAACCCCAAAACAGAACAGAACAGAACAGAACAAAACCCACAAGGAAGTGGGTTTCTATTTGATGTGTGCAAGTGTTAACCATACAGTTCTGATACTCTGGGTCACCTAATTTATTGTAGCACAAGATTCAGAAGGCAACAGAAGTCTTGCACCAACAACAGTATGACATGCTGAACAGGCCTTTAGTTTTTCTCCCCAGTTCTTCCCACTGACCACAGAGATTTAGGGCCGAACACCTATCATTTCTGTGCCCAGGCATACCATGCTGGCCAATACTTGCATGCATTCTTAAGCCTTCCTAGAAGCCATGCTCAGATGGAAATTAAGCAACACTCCCAGCAGAGCTTTTGCTTTGGAGATGGTGAACACACTGTATACCTGCTCAAAGGCCCAAACAGAAGTGATGGCATTTTCTAAAGGAAGGAAGGAAGGAAGGAAGGAAGGAAGGAAGGAAGGAAGGAAGGAAGGGCTAAGCAGGTATTAGCGGAGGAGAATTCCAAGCATAAGAGATGGACAGAGATTAAAGATTTGCTGCCTTCAGGCTGTCATTATTTTGCAGGAGGGACTCAAGCACAACCTAGTACTTTAGATTTGAGCAGCTAAAGTGGATTAAAGGGCTCTGTCATTACCCCAGTGCAACAAATCCAGTACAAAAGGGGACTTTTGCAGTTAGGAAAGTAATGGGGAATGCATGGAGAAGTGTGGGATGAACAGATGAATGGTAAAACATATCAAACACCCCACAAGCAAATCAGTGTGAACACAAAACAAATATTACTTGATGTATGACTGCTCTGCAAACAAATCAGAACAAATGTTCAATAAAGTTTGGAAAGAATCTAACCCCCGTGTAAGCTTTGTGCAAGCAAAACAGGGTGAATGCTTAACAAACAAGTTGTCTGGAAGAGCTTAGAGTGAGTAGGGATTAAATAACTATCTACATTAGACTAGCTGATATGTTAAAAAGAAATCACAAACCCTCCTTGATGAATTCAACAACCTTCTGAGAACCTGAGTAGCTGAGATTCAGGAGAGGCAGATACTTTTCATCTCCCTGCTCCACCCCTGGGAAGTCCTGATGTTGAACTGTGTCATTATCCTAACCTCGGGCACAACCAATTTAGATTACTAAATGGCAGCTTGTGGTTACTAAAGTTGCCCAAGTGAGCAATTTATTCCCAGAAGGGAGCTAAATATGGCCTGTCACATCTACAGATCATGGGGAAATGTGTCTCCAGTCAAATGGCATAAATAGTACAGTCGTACTTTGAAAGTTGAATGGAACCCATTCCAGAAGTCCGTTCGACTTCCAAAACATTTGGAAACCAAAGCCCGGCTTCTGATTGGCTGCAGGAAACTCCAGCAGCCAATTGGAAGCCTCGGAAGCCAAGCCGGACGTTCGGTTTCTGAAAATTGTTCAAAAACCGGAACACTCACTTCTAGGTTTCGATCGTGCAGGAGCCGATTTGTTCGGGAACCAAGGTGTTTGAGATCCAAGGTACGACTGTAGCAGGATTAACCCCCCCCCAATATAAACAGAACAAAAGCAAAACCATCAACGACCTGCCACAATGTGAATCAAGTTGAAGGGTGCATTCTAACAGGAATGCACCAGGAAGGGATAGCTACAAAAGGCAGAGCCTAAAAGTTATTCACTTCCTGGGGAAACCCAACTACACCAGGATCTGACCACTACCAGATTTACTTGTATATTTCCTCTCTGGCAAGTTCTCTTTCAGGACTACTAGTTAGGTTGAGCTCTGAATCTCACCTCTGCTGGCACAAAACTGGAAGGGGGTTTCCTTAAAGAAGAATAGAAACAGCACCAATAGTCGCAATGGATAAATATTTCAAAATAAAGAACAATTGGGTAAATATTCAGCTCTCCACATTCCCACAGCCATTTGCGATTTTTTTTAAAACCCAAAAAGCCCTAATGAAAATTTGTCAGCATTTTATTCGGAATTTCTCCTCATACCTTTTTGCAAAGCAATTTCCCCATACTGTACGTTTGCATGTTATTTTCATTAATATATGCATTTATATATGCATAAAGGTAAAGGGACCCCTGACCATTAGGTCCAGTCACGGATGACTCTGGGGTTGCGGCGCTCATCTCGCTTTATTGGCCGAGGGAGCCGGCGTACAGCTTCTGGGTCATGTGGCCAGCACGACTAAGCCGCTTCTGGCAAACCAGAGCAGCGCAGGGAAATGCCGTTTACCTTCCCGCTGGAGCGGTACCTATTTATCTACGTGCACTTTGACGTGCTTTCGAACTGCTAGGTTGACAGGAGCAGGGACCGAGCAACAGGAGCTCACCCCGTTGCAGGGATTCGAACCGCCAACCTTCTGATCAGCAAGTCCTGGGCTCTGTGGTTTTACCCACAGCGCCACCCGCGTCCCTATATATGCATACTTTGCCCTAATAGAATGCATTTTTGTGGGTGTTACTTGGTGGGATGACTGCATTGCAAAATTCAGGGAAGCGTGAATTTTGGAGGAGGGCTGTGTTTCAGTTTGCATATTGTTCCAGAAAGTGTGACTTAGGTAGGTTCACCTTCAAATCAAATCAAATCAAATCAAATCAAATCAAATCAAATCAAATGTCTCCCTCATCCCTAGAGCCCTTATGCAAAAGTAAGAGGTGTGTTCTGCCTTTCAGGATGAAGGCCACCTGCCTCCAGCTCCCAAGAGACCGTACTTACCATCTGTACTGGCATCATCCACAAGAATGATTTCCTTTAGCAATATAGCTGGGGAGGAGTACAGGACGCTGAACACAGTGCGAAGCAAGGTTGACCAGGCCTCGTTATGGAAGACGATGACAACGGAGGTGGTCGGGAGGGGCGGGCAGCGTTTGAACTTTTGGTCGATGCACCTACAAAAGGAACATCCGTGGTGTGCATGAGATGAAGGAAGGCTTGTTCTGTTCCCCCTCTAGTTACTAGAGCAGAGATGAGGCAACATGTGGCCCTCCAGTTATGGCTGGACTACAACTCCCATCAGCCTCAGCCAGTAGGTCCAACAGTCAAGAATGATTGTTTGGGAATCACTCAAAGAGCTACATCTTCCCCATTCCTATAGTGAATCTTAAAAGCTTCTCTTTAAAGCAGATAGAGATTGGTCTCTATGCTGCTAAAAACCAGGGTCGGCTCTACCATGAGGCAGAGTGAAGCAATGGCCTCAGGTAGCAGATATTGGGAGGGGGGCATCAGCAACCAACCATTCGGCTACACCCCCTCCCCCACAGAATAGACCAGAGTAATGTGTACTGCCACTGAGTATCACCCTCCCAAATGCTAGAGGGATCACCCTGAGCTTGGCTTATACAGTGGTACCTCGGGTTACATACGCTTCAGGTTACATACGCTTCAGGTTACAGACTCTGCTAACCCAGAAATAGAACCTCGGGTTAAGAACTTTGCTTCAGGATGAGAACAGAAATCGTGCGGCGGCAGCAGCAGTGGGAGGCCCCATTAACTAACATGGTGATTCAAGTTAAGAACAGTTTCAGGTTAAGAATGGACCTCCGGAACAAATTAAGTACATAACCAGAGGTACCACTGTATGTGTGAATGCTGCTACCTCACTGCCAGTCTTGAAGGAGGATTCAGTTGGCAGTCTTCTCAGCTTCTGCACATGACGTGATGGTGTTGGGGAGACACATCTTGTCTTTTGCCTCAGGCAGCAAAATGTCTTGGGCCAACCCTGCCATGACCCTGAGCTCTGCTTATACAGTGGTACCTAGGGTTACATATACTTCAGGTTACATACGCTTCAGGTTACAGACTCTGCTAACCCAGAAATAGAACCTCGGGTTAAGAACTTTGCTTCAGGATGAGAACAGAAATCTCATGGCGGCAGCAGCAGCAGGAGGCCCCATTAACTAATGTGGTGATTCAGGTTAAGAACAGTTTCAGGTTAAGAATGGACCTCCGGAACAAATTAAGTACATAACCAGAGGTACCACTGTATGTGTGAATGCTGCTATCTCACTGCCAGTCTTGAAGGAGGATTCAGTTGGCAGTCTTCTCAGCTTCTGCACATGACGTGATGGTGTTGGGGAGACACATCTTGTCTTTTGCCTCAGGCAGCAAAATGTCTTGGGCCAACCCTGCCATGACCATAACTATTTATGGGAGTTTTAATCAGGTAGAACTTTTGATCACAGAATCATAAAAAACCTCCAAGGAAAGGAAAGCCCACAACCACCTGAGGGAGACCATTCTACTGTCTATCAACTCTTACTGTCAGAAGGTGTTTTCTGATGTTTCGTTGGAATCTTCTTCCTTGTACAGTGGTACCTCAGGTTAAGTACTTAATTCGTTCCGGAGGTCCGTACTTAACCTGAAACTGTTCTTAACCTGAAGCACCACTTTAGCTAATGGGGCCTCCTGCTGCTGCCGTGCCACCAGAGCCTGATTTCTGTTCTCATCCTGAAGCAAAGTTCTTAACTTGAAGCACTATTTCTGGGTTAGCGGAGTCTGTAACCTGAAGCGTATGTAACCTGAGGTACCACTGTAACTTGAAACCGGAGCAGGAGGAGAAAAGCTTGTCTCCGCTTCCATGTGACAGCTCTTGAGATATTTGAAGAGAGACAGTAGAACAGTCTCCCAAGGGAGGTTGAGGACTCTGCTTCCTTGGAGGTTTCTAAGCAGAAGTTGGATGGCCATAGATCATGGATGGTTTAGTTGATATTCTTGCATTGCAGGGGATTCGACTAGATGACCCTTGGAGTACCTCCCAATTCTACGATTCTCTGATTCTATATGTAACATTTCCAGGACATGCAACATGAAGCATTTCTTGGTGAAAACACGAGGGGGGTGGGTGGGAAAAGAGAGTCCAAGGCTTTAAACAATTTCTACAACTTGCTCCCCTTCCCATCAATCTCTTTTGATTTCAATGCCCATACCCTTCTCTCTGAATTTTCCAGCAGGAAGGCAGACGAGTCCCTTGCATGCCGCATACCTCTGGTCCACATCAAAAGGGGGAATACGTTCCACATGGTAGATCAGGTTTTTCTTCTGCCTCTCCCCCTGCCCCCCCCCCCAAAGTGCTCAACAATAAAAGTTTCATTCATGGGCTCCCTCCATCTGAGCCAATTTCCCCAGCTCTCCCGATTTATGGTTTTGGTTCTGGGAGGGCTTTGCACTTTAATTTAAATTGGTTTATGCCTCTTTGGTTGACTGAATAACATTCTTGCAACTCCCTGCCTAGAAGAGGGTATTCTGCCATTGTGACATCTACACCTGCTAGGCAGAAATAATCGGTCGCTGGGAGGGCGGGAGGTAAGGAGAGGAGAGAAGAGAGACTGTCTGCAATCGCTCCCCCTTCAGCCTAGGGGTTTGTTTTTTTTTGGAGCCATTATTCGGGTTGCCTTTGTTAGCTCACTTCTTCCCACCCACTGCAAGGCCTTGACTGACTTATCTCCCCTCTATGAGAAGCAGCAGTGGCCTCAGACCACAGGGGAGGCGGGGGAAGAAGGGGTCACGTTTGACTCCTTCCTCGCCCCCCTGCTGTACTGTAAGCCGTGTCTGTTCCACTTGGCAAGCAAAGTGAAGAAGGAGAAATGGAAAGGGGCGCCGAAACTGTTAGAAGTGGGAAGGAACGGAACAAAACCAAGGGCGGGCAACAGATGGAATAAAAAAGTTTTTGAACTTGGGTTGATGGGGGGGGGGAGAAGAGAGGGTTGCAATTGTAAACGCTTGCTGCTTGATAAATGGGACGCTAGTGGGGCGTAGAAGGTAGGGGAAAGCAGGGGAAGAAGGGGTAGCCGTGGATAATTAAAAAGGGAGAAACGCACCTCGGGCCTTTCTCTTCACCACGGATGAGAACCAGCGAGATTTCAGCTCTTAGCAGAGGGGATTTTGGCAGAAGGAAATGCACCTCCTGCCCCCAGCTCCCTGCCGATTGCCACTTCTTCAGTAGACAGTGCCCAGGAATCTGTGCAGGCAGCTGGATATGGGGAGACCTTCTTGATAGCAACCCCCCCATCACAGACCTCCAATTGGCCCAAAGTAGCAGCTATGGAGTTATTTTCACCAGAACAGTTCAGTCAGTATTGGCAGGTGGTCACCAGTTCACAAATTTTGAATGGTCTTTCAATTAGAGCCAAAATGAACATTTGCAAAATACTTAAAGCTCAGCACAAACAAACAAAAACGAAACCCAAACACCAACCAAGCAACTCCTAAATGAGAATTTTGAACTCCACATTCACAATTTCAATGAGATGTTAAAAAATAATATCCTCACAACTGGAAAGCTTCAGACATGTTGGAATCTCTTAGTTGTTTTGATATGCTACAAATACGAAACCATAATAATAATAATAATAATAATAATAATAATAATAATGCAAACAACTTGTATTCCAAGGAGCTGGAAGCAATGTTCTTAGTTGTAGCCCCTTCCACCCTAAGAAAGTGTGTGACTGGCTCAAGGTCACCCAGCGAACTTTATGGCTGAGTGGGGGTTTAAAACCACATCTACCACTGGTAGATGTTCATTGTTCTAGCCATTCTACTGTACTGATGCTTTTATACTAATTAATTACATATTGATCCAAATTCCACAAAATGGTTGTGCTAGTGGGAGCCAGCGCAAGGACTCCATCTAGTGCAATGGGGGTTTCTACGCTCTCCTCCCTTCCTAATAGGTTTGGGGAGGGGGGTGTCAGGAGGAACCCCAGAACAGCACACAGAGAGAGCAGAGGGAAGACCACCCTGTCAGGCAAGCAGAAATTATCATAATAGCTTGGCGTTGAATTCTCCCCACTGTCTTCAAAATATGCTAATGAACGATCTTCAAGGCAACCTTTGCCAACCTGATACGCACTTTAGACTTCAGCTCCCATCATCCTCAGCCAGCATGGCCAATGGTCAAGGATGATGGGAGTTGTAGTCCACGACAGGCAGAGGGCACCTGGCTGTCAAAGGCTGTGCTCAGGAACCCTGGATCCTTGGAGTTTCTCAATGGAAAGATCATCAACAGGAGACAATCTTCCTGGAATATACTTTCCCTATCACAATGGATCTTTCTCTGCGACATATAGATAAAGGGCAACATTGGGTGTGTTACAGAGCACATTATACGCTCACAGTGGGTGGAGATAAACCAAAACAACATGGTATGCATACACGGCAAATTTGCAAAGGTTGCATAGGGTGCACGTAAGAATTCTTTGGCAAAGAAGACAATGTGGAAAGTGCTCCCTGAAGTAAGTAAGCTACATGTCCAGCTGGTTTTAATGGTATTAAAGGTAAAGGTAAAGGTACCCCTGCCCGAACGGGCCAGTCTTGACAGACTCTGGGGTTTGTGCGCCCATCTCACATCTATAGGCCGGGGGCCAGCGCTGTCCGCAGACACTTCCAGGTCACGTGGCCAGCGTGACAACGCTGCTCTGGCGAGCCAGAGCCGCACACGGAACGCCGTTTACCTTCCCGCTGGTAAGCGGTACCTATTTATCTACTTGCACCCGGGGGTGCTTTCGAACTGCTAGGTTGGCAGGCGCTGGGACCGAGCAGCGGGAGCGCACCCCGCCGCGGGGATTCGAACCGCCGACCTTTCGATCGGCAAGCCCTAGGCGCTGAGGCTTTTACCCACAGCGCCACCTGCGTCTAATGTCATCTTTTGGCTTATGGAAGTGAGAGCTGGACCATAAAGAAGGCTGATCGCTGAAGAATTGATGCTTTTGAATTATGGTGCTGGAGGAGACTCTTGAGAGTCCCATGGACTGCAAGAAGATCCAACCTCTCCATTCTGAAGGAAATCAGCCCTGAGTGCTCACTGGAAGGGCAGATCCTGAAGCTGAGGCTCCAAGACTTTGGCCACCTCATGAGAAGAGAAGACTCCCTGGAAAAGACCCTGATGTTGGGAAAGATGGAGGGTACAAGGATAAGGGGACGACAGAGGACAAGATGGCTGGACAGTGTTCTCGAAGCTACCAGCATGAGTTTGACCAAACTGCGGGAGGCAGTGGAAGACAGGAATGCCTGGCGTGCTCTGGTACATGGGGTCATGAAGAGTCGGACACGACTAAACAACAAATGTCATCTTTGCTGCCATGGTCATGCTAGTGGCTATATATTTTATTGTTTTAAAGATATATTGATGTTATGTGTTTATGGCGTTTGCCATTTTGATTCTTCCTACTGCATTTTATTGGCCTTGTTGGAGTCCTTGCCCTAAAAGATAGCCTATAAATACCTTATTATTTTTTTTAAAATGTACCACTGCTTATCAATTATGCCATCACAATCACATGCTAGATGCCGCTGCATGCCAGCTCAGAAATGAAGTCTTGTAACAACTGTTATATCAAATCTTGAAATGATTTCCTAACACTCCTCACAATTGCCCCAAGACCAATTTAACACTCTTCAGGTTCTGCCAGGGTAAATTCTGTAGCAGGGTACACATTTATGAGGATGAGACAACTTCTGTTAGATGACATTTATCAAGACTATGCCAAGTTGGATGGCCTGCAAGAGGCCAGAGGATAAATTTGGACACAGGGGACTAATATTTGAGTCCCCAAATAATTCCAGGCAACTTCAAGACAACATCGTTCAGCCCAAGCAACTTCCAGAGATGCAAAGTCTGCTGGACTTTTAACTCTCCCCAAGCTACACACTGCACTGGGCTCGCTTTGCAGCCTCAAGTGTTTTTGCCTGACCGGATTGCGAACACTAATAATTCCTCTTACTTGCCTGGATGGAGAGTAGAGAGTTTGTGTAGGAACTAGCCTATTGCACACAGGTAAAACATTGCTCCTCCCACTTTTGCTCTTCCTTGGCATGTGGCCCTCGGAAGGTTGCATAGAAGGGAAAGTGGCCCTGAGGCTGACAAAGGCTTCCCTCCCCCACTGAATACGGCTGGCTCTCCATGAGACTGTATGTCCATAATGCTCAGTTACCCACTTAGTTAAGGGTTGCCGGTATCCACTCAACCCTACCTGCCCACAGACTGTCTCACCAGAGTGGTGCATGCCCTAGTTATCTTCCGCTTGGACTACAGCAATGTGCTCTACGTGAGGCTACCTTTGAAGGTGACCCAGAAACTACAACTAATCCAGAATGTGGCAGCTAGACTGGTGACTGGGAGTGGCCGCCGAGACCATATAACACTGGTTTTGAAAGGCCTACATTGGCTCCCAGTACTTTTCTGAGCGCAATTCAAAGTGTTGGTGCTGACCTTTAAAGCTCTAAATGGCCTCGGTCCCATATACTTGAAGGAGCGTCTCCACCCCCATCGTTCAGCCTGGACACTGAGGTCCAGCGCCGAGGGCCTTCTGGCCGTTCCCTCACTGCGAGAAGCCAAGTTACAGGGAACCAGGCAGAGGGCCTTCTCGGTAGTGGAGCCCGCCTTGTGGAACGCCCTCCCTTCAGATGTCAAGGAAATAAGCAACTATCTGACTTTTAGAAGACATCTGAAGGCAGCCCTGTTTAGGGAAATTTTAATATTTGATGTTTTATCGTGTTTTTAATATTCTGTTGGGAGCCGCCCAAAGTGGCTGGGGAAACCCAGCCAGACGGATGGGGTATAAATAATAAATTATTACTATTATTATTCTATATCAGGCATAGGCAAACTCTGGCCCTCCAGATGTTTTTGGAACTACAATTCCCATCATCCCTAGCTAACAGGACTAGTGGTTAGGGATGATGGGAATTGTAGTCCCAAAACATCTGGAGGGCCAGAGTTTGCCTATGCCAGTTCTATACTGAGTGGACAAAGATGAAGTTCTTACTCAGGAGGCCTAGTGTCTGGTCCCAGAGCCCTCTGGAGAGAAATCCGGTCACTGGCGTAGGCGTTGAAGCAGTGCTTCTCGTAGCCCCGCTCTTTCTCCTTCGTCTCTTCTTGCGTCCACTGGTCCTTCTTGAAAGCTTTGCCATCGGCCCCCGGGCTGTTGGGGTCCTGCGGAGGGCGCTCCATGAAGGGCTTCAGCTCTGCGGGCGTGTAGTAGCCGGGCAGGCAGGACTTGCTGTCTTGCTCAAGGGCCTCCTGCTGAACCGGAGCCCGGATCTGCAGCTTGGGCATGGAGTCCCGGATATTGTTGACCGCCCCCATCATGATGTCAATCATCTGATCCTTCCTGTCCACAATGTTCTTCAGCCAGGGCTCCTCCCTTTGATCCCCGCTGCTCACATCTCTCTGCATGATGAAGAGGAAGATGACAAAGACGGCGCCCACCAAAGCCAGCTTCAGTGGGCCGTAGTGCCGCCGGAGCAGCCGCGTCAGGTGGGCCATGGCGCAGAGAGCGGTCTCTCCTCCGTCAAAGGCACAAGCTCTCCCAGGCTCTGGCTGACCTGTGGAGTCTCACCATCTTCTTGCAAACCTGAGAAACACACAAGGATGCCCATCAACCTCGGGCCAATGGCTCTGTGTCCCACCCCCCAGACCCCACCTAAACAAAGGGGAGAAAAAGAAGAGGAGATATTGCAGGGGGCACCACATGTGTTGGATTTGTGGACACATGTGCAAACCAGAGAAACTGTTGGGGGCACCAGATGTGCACTGCAACTTCCCACTACCCACCCTTGGTAATCACCCCCCTCATGGAATTAGGCTAGAAAAAGTCTGCTAATGGTTAAGTAAGGCTTCTTTCAGCAGAGGAAGGAGAAAGGGGACCCTCTGGGCACAAGGGAAGGTCCTGGGGGGGCGTATGTGTGCCCGCAGGCACCATGTTGGCAACCCATGAGAAGTTTCATTATATATTTTGCACCACATTGTTCCCTGGCATCAGCCTCTTCACTGTGCCATGCACAGCCACTGACCCACACAGTTCAAAATAGTAAATCAAATAAAAGAAAAAGGGAAGAGGGAAGGGGAAAGGCTGGAGGGCGGAAGGCCACTATCTACCCAGCAGGCTCCTGGGGTCAAGATGAGCCAGACCCACAAGCACCTAATACTAGCAGAAGACTTGCATTGACAAAGACATAACCCACAGCAGGGGAGAGGAGGCTGCAGATCAGGGGCGGATCTACACACTGGAAAAAAACGCTATAAATGAGTCATAAATTGAACAGTTATAACAAAAGGGGAAAATTTGCTATGTAAAATCACAGATAATTTTTTTTTGCTCTCCAGAACCATCTAGTGTTGCATGTTTATAACACGTTCAAAGTGCTTTTTTTTTATTAATGTAGCCAAGTCCCAAGAAGCTGGAAAGATCATCCAGAGCTTTGGGCCAAAGTCAGGGATGAACATGCATGGCAAACCATTCCTGTGCCTGGTACTTAAGTAGATGAAAGCACTAGCGTTCAGGAACAGTATCACCAGCCCCTGTGTGACAGTGCTCTATCTGTACACACAAGCACACTCTATTGCAGGTAAAACCTAGTGTTGCCCCAGAGTCGTAGAATATGTTGATATTGCTTGCAAGCCGGGGACATTTATGGGAGCTTAGCTCTAGTTTGGAACTCCTGTGGAAAGCTACCTAAACATCATAGCTTTTGCATTTACTGATCACCAACAAATTTACAGTATTTTGTTCATAGCATCCCTTTCCATTTTCCTCTAATAGAAACTTTTTTGATTACTGTCTACAGTCATACCTGTGCTCCTGAATGCCTTGGGAGTCAAACGTTTTGGCTCCTGACACGTTTTCGTTTCGAAAACAAAAACGTAGGGGGAGGGAGCCCTATTACTGATGCCTTCAGACAGTTAACCTGCAGACAGATAAATCAATGTGCCTATTTCTTGTAGCAAAGCCATGGAAACACTGTCTTTGTGCTTGTGACTTTTAAATGTCCCTGAAAGAATCTAGGATTTCTACGTAGCTGTATAGCAACAGTGTGTTTCTATAGGTGTGACTTTTCGGCATCACAACACTGTATCTGGCAGACTTCACCGCTCCTGGGGTTTCCACTTACAACTTTCATTTCCTGATTCTGCAGTCCTGCACACACTTTATTGGGGGCAAAGTCCTGTTCCATCTAGTAGGCCTCCTCCTGCGTAAACACGGACACAGGATTAGGCTGCAGGAGGAGGATAGATCTGGGTGAAAAGAGGCAGAGGAGAGGCAACCAGAACATGCTTCCCTCCAAGCTCAGAATTCACTGTTTTTCATTTACATGCAGATGATGAAGGGCTGATGGAGCAGCCTGCTGGAAATGCTGGTGTTTAATTTACAGGAGTTCAGCCTTTCATGTTCCACCACCTAGGATGCCCACCAGAGCCGGAGAGGATCAACATCATAGTTACCAGTAACCAAGGTTTACTAAGAAATAACTATCACATGGTGACACCAGGCCTGCACTTACTTTGCACCAAGCCAGTAGAGCTTGAATGATATCCCATTATTTCTTTCTAAATCTCAGAGCCACTTAAAACAGGGCATATGGCACCTGGGAACTTAACCAGCCTACACATGCCCACTTCCAAGTCTGCAGCTCAGTGATGGGGTACATGCTCTGCACAGCTCCAGGTTTGACCCCTGAACCTCTCATGGAAAAGAGCTTGGGTTGGAGGGCTGGGAAAAGCCGCCACCAGCCAACAGGCCCTACAGACTAGCGGGCGACCTCTGTACAAAGCACATTACAGTGGTACCTCTGGATGCAAATGGGATCCGTTCCGGAGCCCCATTCGCATCCTGAAGCGAACGCAACCAGCGTCTGTGCATGCGCGGGTCATGATTCACTGCTTCTGCGCATGGGGGGTGACATCATTTTGAGCATCTGCGCATGCGTGAGCAGCGAAACCCGGAAGTAACACATTCTGTTACTTCTGGGTTGCTGCGGAGCGCAACCCAAAAACGCTCAACCCGAAGCTACTTCAACCCGAGGTATGACTGTATTTAGTTTCAACAAGCATTGCTGTTGGATCTAAGATTTGGGGAGGGAGTACCCCACTGGGCAAGGCACTGAGACAGGACATGCAGAGTGAGAATTCTCAGTGATAGTGGCAGATATGTAGATGGTGGGCCAGTGGTGTAGCATGGGTTTCCAGTGCCCGGGGCTGTGTGGAGGGCAGGGTGGGAAGGAAACGGATGGGATACGTATGCACATTCAACTGGCTAATTATGTCCACATCACTCAGGAGATTGCAGTCACAGAGGTAAGAAAAGAAGAGGCATTCTGTTGTCTGGAGAAGTCACTTCCTGGTTCACAGGAAGCATGATGGAAGCACACAGCTGTATTGAGGGTGTTGAAATTTTGTGCCCCAGGCAACTGCCTCTGTGCCCCCCATGCTATGGCACTCCAGTGGGTCCTCTGGGGATACTGGGGCCCTTGTCACTCTCAGAAACTGGGTTTGAAGGCCATTCATACTGAATTCAGATGGGGAATGTGCAGTTTCCCCAAAAAATGTTCCTACCCATGGAAGTGTGAGTCGCTGGGGTTGGACTCGATGGCCTTTGTGGTCTCTTCCAACTCTATGATTCTATGATTCTAATGCAGCCCCTTAGCCCAGGATCAACTGCTTAGTTTTTCAAGAGAGGTGGCGGGATTCAAGCTTGCCAAGAACCCAAGCATTCTCAATGCCCTCTCAACATGCTCAGAGGCACCAGCTTCACTGCTTAAGCTCAGGACAGCCGATGTGTGCCCTCCAACATAGCCAAACGTCAGGGGTGATGGGAGTTGCAGCCTGTTCTAGCACTGAGCCCTGCAAGTTCAGAACTAGGTCTGAACTAGCCCCTATCCACCAACGTGCAGATTATAGACAAGAAGAACAAACTCACAAAGCTACAGTAAATAAGGAAGTCTCATGATATTCTTTAAACATTCAGCAAACCATAGCAGTGCCAGATGGGTGGGTGGTGAATATATTTTTTTATATAAAAAAAGAAAGGCACAGTTCTAAGAAAAATGAGTTTCTAACCCCTGATTGTTATGCTAGAACTATGAATCCTTTCTGGAATCAAAGAGGCGAAACCCTCAGGCAAGAAAGCCAACAACAGGACTGGCATCACAGAGGTGAGACCTTTGAAACAGATTTGCATGATTCCCTAGGAAATGCTTGGATTTTGAGAATCTCCTCTTTCAGGAATTTAGAAAGACAAGAAAAGGAGAAAGTTTCCCACTCGGATGTGTACAGAGTCTCCCCCCCCCCATTAATTACAAGTATTCTATTCATCTTCCAAACAACACAAGATACACAAAAGACGTGAAAAAAAGAGATCATGAATAAACCCATAAAGTTTCAATACCATATGTCTTCAGGATTTTCCGTCTACCTCACTGCGGTTCTCCCTTTCCTTTTTCCTTTTTCCTTTCTCTCTTTTTCCTTTTTCCTGTGTCCTTTATTGCCTTAACCACCATCTATACTATATTCAATACCTTAATTATCCATCAAGTACTTAGCGAAAATTAATCCAGGCATACTAAAGATTTTAGTTGGGAACGGCGTTTTTTTTAATACCCTCTGTAACATTCCCACTCCTGTGTAAACTTTTGGTTTGTTTGGTTCCTGATTATCTGTACAGAGTTAAATTAGAAGAAAGGATGTAAAGGATCAGAAATGAAGAAGCTAGTACCAATTATCCTCTGTGCCAGGGGTGCCAACTTGAATAAAATATTAGGGGAGGCCAGGTAACCCCAGCCCCAGATAATCAATCACAAGACACAGTGCATGCTCACCATTAGAATGGCAATGCCCACCAACTTTGGGGAGGCCCAGCCCCCTCAAATATTTTGCCGGGCGAGCCCCTGGAAGTTGCCTCCTCTGCTAGGGTTGCCATATCTTGAAGAGCAAAAAAGAGGACAGCCCGAGCCGCTGCCAGCCCGAGCATGCAGGGCCACTGCCACCACGCCCATGCCCCTCTTTCCCCAACTCAGGCTGGCAGCGGCAATGGCATGCAAAGCAGCCTGAGCTCCACAAAACCCAGACATTTTATTTAAAGTGTAAAAATCCGCCAGGATGATTCTGTTACCCCCCAAAAGAGGACATGTCCAGGTTTTCCTGGACGTATGGCAACCCTGCTCTGTGCCATGTTGGAGGGTATGCGATATGAGATCTGGAACATTCCCCTCCACCACCGATCCCTTTGTTGTTGTGGAGGATGGAGCGTTAAGAGAAGCCCAGAAGAATTATAGGGAAATGCTTCCCAGACCAGATAACATTGTTTGCTGTTGAATGAGCACAATGGAGGACTACATCCCAGAATCTGCATGTTGCAGCAAGGTACAAAAAATGGGGAAGAGGGGAGAGGACCCGGAATCCGTCTTCCTTTTTCCTTGGCACACAACTCTCTTTATCTAAGCAACACCAAATCTCTCTTTATCCAAGCATTAACATTGGGTTAAGCTGGAATTACCTACCACACCTACTGCAAACAGGATGTCCTTTTCTCTTCTTGGTTTGGGGTGGGGGGCGGGTAGGAAAGACACTGTAAAGAATGATCCTCGCACGGGTTTGTAAGTTGCATTTTAAAAATAAAAGCCCCTGCTGTGGAGAGGGCTGCCGACTTTTCCCATCCCGATTGAAACAGAATTACATCACTTACACTTTTCAGACTCGAGTCATTGATTTCATCCTGAAGGCAAAGAGGTAAGAGCAGTGGCGTAGCGTGGGGGGTGCAGGGGGGGCGGCCGCACCGGGCGCAACATCTGGGGGTTAGGGTTAGGGGGCGCAAATCCACGGGTTAGGGTGTGCAAATTACTTGCCTTGCCCCGGGTGCTGACAACCCACGCTACGCCACTGGGTAAGAGGAGGCAGATTTTACAGCCTGGAATTGATTCGTGCCATTTCCTTGTTCAGCACTTCCTAAACCCTTTGAAATAAATAGCGTTGTACCAGCATATGTGTGTCTGTGTGCAATATATAAATGTAACATCTGATACTGACCCATGTCGCCAGAGCATTCTTAAATCCAGAAGCCTGGGAAATTATTACAAAGGCATGATATTTCAGGCAAGCATGTGGTTCTTCTAAATTAAGAAAATTTACTCGGGTGACAAAGGGCTCTGTCTTCACCCTTCAAATGCCACCAGTACAGTGGTACCTCGGGTTAAGTACTTAATTCGTTCTGGAGGTCCGTACTTAACCTGAAACTGTCCTTAACCTGAAGCACCACTTTAGCTAATGGGGACTCCTGCTGCTGCTGTGCCGCCAGAGCACGATTTCTGTTCTCATCCTGAGGTAAAGTTCTTAACCTGAAGCACTATTTCTGGGTTAGCAGAGTGTAACCTGAAGCGTATGTAACCCAAAGCGTATGTAACCTGAGGTACCACTGTACTTGAAACTATTGGCTAAGACTCTGGGAGGCAGCAATCACCACCGTGTTCACCCTGCAAGTTTACTTTTATTTTCAGCAGAATCAGGAACACCACCGACAAAAAGCAAATACCGCTTCTGCATTGTGGCCAGGAAGTCTTTCCCTCCCTACAAGCATATTTGCACAGTTGTGCAAAAATTACAGCACTTTGCATATTTTGGTAAAGTGACGACGTGTCCTGTTTTACAGAGAACAACCCTCTGGTTGACCGGCTGTCTGGACCAGTTTCCTATAATTTAAAAAGCAGCATCATAAACTAATTTCCCCACTTACGAAGGTGTCCCACCACAAATAATTTTCTTTTTGTAGATCTCTCAAGGTCAAGTTCTTTTGTAGCAGAGAGAATCAGTTGAGACGCTTTCTCTGATTTGCAAAAGTTCCAGGGGTCCTAAAAAGGTTGGCAACCCCTCAGGTGGAGCAAGCCAGCTGAGTTCTGGATGTTGTGAAAGCACAGTAAACCCTACAGTCTAAGTTTACTATTATAGCTATTAATTTACTATTATATTGAGGGGCACTTCCCTCTGTGTCTGAGAGGCCAAAATAACTTGGCCAACCTTGGATACTGTGCTTCTCAAATTGGGAAGGGATGACATTTGCCGTTCCCCTTCAGGCAGCGAAATATCTTGGGCCTGCCTGGGCCCTCTCCATTGTCCTGCGTAGGAAAGAGAGAGCGAAATATTTCCTGTTTGATGAAGGTAAAAGAGCACTCAGCCACAAGATGACTGGTTACTTAACCCCCGCAGTCTCAAGGTGTGTCTGGGACTCAAGTGATTTCTTTCTTTCTTTCTTTCTTTCTTTCTTTCTTTCTTTCTGCCAAGGACTTTCAAGAATGAAGGACATTCTCTGTTTCCGTTCAGCAAACAACAGACCCTGGTCCTGCTTCTGTGCAGAAGGGGATGTGGGCACATGCAGAATGCATGTTAAAGATGACCCAGGACTGTGGTCTTTGTGGACCTGGTTAGCCCAAGGCAGGTTCCAGCACATATTTAATCTTTTGGTACACCTTCAGGGCACAGCTGAGGAGGAGAATGGAATTCCCCCATAGGCCTGGTGGGCAAATGACTCTAATGCAGGCATCCCCAAACTCGGCCCTCCAGATGTTTTGGGACTACAACTCCCATCATCCCTGACCACTGGTCCTTTTAGCTAGGGATGATGGGAGTTGTAGTCCCAAAACATCTGGAGGGCTGAGTTGGGGGGGTGCCTGCCCTAATGGGAGAGGGGAACAGAAAAACCTCTTGGCATGACAAGGGTTTTTCTGTGCTGTTCGTCCACATGTGTGAAGGCTGGAAAACGTTCCTGCAAATTCCCATGCACACGGAATTGCAAGGACAAAGGCACCAGAAAGAACGATGTTCCCATTCAATTTGGTGGGGCTTGTGCAGAAGAATGGCTATATTGTGCCCCAAGAAGTCTGGCCACCCTTATTAAAGCTGTTCAAGGTTAAGGAGCAAAGGCACCGTCCGTTTTCCTGCCCCTGGCTTTCTGCCTGTACAATGTGTGCGGAGCTCAGTTCTCTCGCTGGGGCCAACCTAATTTGTTTAACCAAGCAACCCCTTGTCTGCAGGAACCTTTTGACATGGCACACTGCCTTTCAGCCTGCTCTCTTGTTGAGAGAAGTTGCAGGCACAATAATGAGACTCAGTCTGAGAAGCAGTTTGATACACAGAGCAGCCCAGGTTAGGACAGCCTGACAGTGTTCACGGCTCTGATTTTTAGGAGCTTTCAAGACGAGGGATGAACACATCTATCCATTTTGGTTTCTCCCTGTTTCTCCTTTTCCCCATCTTCAGTTCCATTCTCCACACCAGTTTGCATTTTCTTTAATTATTTTTAAAAAGTCCCCGTGAAAATTCACCAGCATTTTAACGCTCCTATGTTTGTATGTAGTTTTGCCTCATATTTACAACCTGCAATTCCATACACCAAGGTGATGACTAACACAAGTGTAATATAAATAAATAAATAAATAAAATTGTCCAGTAGCACCTTAGAGACCAACTAAATTTATTCTGGGTATAAGCTTTCATGTGCACGCACACTTCTTCAGATACCATCAATCAATCAAAATCAATCAATCAATATCTGTAATACATGATTAGAAACATCAATAAAAGAGCAATAGATTACTAGTTGGTTAAAGAGAAGAGTAATCATGCTGTAAAAGACTATTTAAAAAGTGCATTTTTAAAGAGACATTTGAACAATGACAGGCTGGGGATTCCACAAATAAGGGGCTGCCGTACTAAAGGTTTCATCCGTAGGGAAGACCAACTGAACCTCTGGGGTGTGGGGAACCACCTAATGTCCTCTTATCAGAGGATCTATGTGATCAAATATACAAGTATACACATTTTTACAATGCAATGTTCCCTAATAGAATGTACTTTGAATGTTCATTTCACTAACAAATGCACATTTATGCAAACTTTATCTCATTATTTGCATTTGTGTACACCTTACTTGGCTGAAAAGCCACACTGAAGAATTCAGAAAAGTGTGAATTTTGAAGGCCAGCCATGTGCGGGTTTTCTTCTTCTTTTTCTTTGGAGAGTTCTAATTTGGTAAGTTTGCCTTTAAATGCAAACTGAATTGAAATTCTCCCCCTCCTCTATTCCGCATGGCTTTCTTCATATGTGGCAGTGCTATGGTGAATAGACAGCAGGCTGATTCACACAGAGCAACATTCCATACCTGCAAATTACACATCTATGTGCTGAAAAACATTTCAACCCAACTTTCAGGTCACATTGCCCTTGCAAATATTTAAACACACAAATCATAAAAACATCACATCCCTCAATTCACAAACTGCAACAGTTAAAACAGAGCTTTCCAAACTGTGTGTTGCGACAGGTTAGTGTGTCGGCTGCAGTGTGTAGGTGTGTCATGTGAAAGCTCCCCACACTCTTCCTGGGGATGGAAAGGGGCTAGTTTAACCTCTGGTTTGCTAGAAAAACTGATTTACTGTGCCGCGAAATGGTGCCCATCTAAAAAGTGTGTCACCACCATGAAAAGTCTGGAAAGCTCCGGGTTAAAATATCTCCCCAAACGCAGATCAACCAAAACATAGATTTTTTGGTTTTTTTAAGTCTTTGGAGTTCTTTTTAAACACACACACACACTCAGAGTAATGACAGAGCCATACGTATTTCTCCAGGGATGGGATTCGAAAGATGTGGGGCCACGTCAAAAAGACCCTGCCTTTGGCATCCAGCAATCTAACAGGTCTTACCAGTAGACAAAAGAACAGGGCTTCCAATGCTGCTCTTCAACCTTGGGCAGGCTCACTGAAGCAAGCAAAGGCGTATTTTTCCATTCCACTTGCTCCTGGACCACATGAATTGGCAGGAGCAGCACTGTGGCCAGGGCAGGCGGTTGTAATACAATAGCCCCAAAGCCTCACAAAAGGAAGGGCCACCTTTTAAGTTGGTTTGGCCTGGAGACTGTCTTCCTGCTGCCATGGCTCCTAGCATGGAAATCGGACAAGTGCGAACACACGAACCTGTAGCAGACAACCGCACAGCTCCTTTGAGATAAGGAGGTGATCAGAGAAATCAGGAGGAAGCCAAGTCAGGGCTGTGCTGCTACGAGGCATCTGCTCAGTGGTTTCAAAGTTGTTTCAGCTTTTAAGCTGCTCGTCTCTTTTTATTTAGGCCTTTGTTGTGGGCGATAGTTTTAAATGTCCATTATCCTAAGCTAACTTGAGTGCCCAGTTAAGCATACAGGTAGTATATTCAGTGGCACAACCTCTAAAAAAAACCACACACACCCTTTCCATGCCTTGATGCCCGGACGCACATGTCATATGGATGATTCCAGTGATGTCTTTCTAGAAAAATTGGTTTCGGAACTCACCATGAACATCTCCTTTGTTCTCTTAGAATAGCAGTGGCACCCACCTGAGAGGTGCTGGAACTGAGCAGTGGCGTAGCGTGGGTTGTCAGCACCCGGGGCAAGGCAAGTAATTTGCGCCCCCTAACCCCTAACCTGCCGCTGCTGCCAGCTTCTTCTTGCTGCTGCCTGGTCTGGTCTGGTGTGGTTCTCTCCCGCGCTCAGCGCTGCGCTGGGCGGCCGCTGCACTGTCCCTCCCCCAGATAGTCCCCCACTCTCTCTCCGCACCGCACGCCTGGCACCCACCCCCTCCACAGTGGGCGGCGACCCAGCGGCTTGGATCGGATTCGCACAGCCAGCACTGCAGTGAGAGAGAGTGAGTGAGCCAGGTAGGGGCAGAGAGCTGCGAGTGCAAGCGCGCCCCCCCAGATGTTGCGCCCGGTGCGGCCGGCCCCCCCAGCACCCCCCACGCTATGCCACTGGAACTGAGTTCCTGTGAGTTTCCCCTGAGAAAAAGCCCTGGATGAATCACATCTCAGATGTGCTCTACATCACTACATAAACCTTATTTTAAGAGGATCACCGCCACAAACCTGCTGAGGCCTGCATTCAGTAGGAGCCCACTGCCACCCACTCTGCACCTCGGGGTCCCAGGGAGAGTGGAAGCAACAGGAGGGAGTACAAAGGAACAAGAGCAGCTGTCAGGGAACTGATATCAGAGCGAGAGGCGAAGGGAAGGCTCCCAGATTCTGCGGGCGAAGGACCCAGCACCAGGGGGAGAAACAGCTCGGTAGAGGGGGAAGGAAATCAGCGCAACACCCGGGATATGGGGGAGGCAGAGGGAGAGCTCCGGGATTCTTCTCTGGACATCAGTGAGGAGAGCACAGGTCCTCCTCTACCCACGCCCTCCCTGTGCAGAAGACTCCCGCGCAGTGAGAGGAGGCGGCGACTGGGAGTCAGACAGCTTCTATGCTAGAAGAGGTTTAAGAAACGCCCACAGACAGATTCTGCCAGCGACTGAGGCAGCCACGCTGAGATGGACTGTGCAGTCAGGACGGTTTAACCAAGGCAATTAAGCCTAGAGAGGCGGCAGTTTACGCACGAGTAACTCATACCCATTACAGCAGCATACCCAATATCCCAAGGATCACATTCAGGATGCTCATTTTTTGGCCCTGAGCTCTGGAGTGAGCCAGCTGAGTGGTGCAAGAGCACAAAACCAAAAAGAAAACAAAACAACCCCACACCAAGTGTCTTTTGTGCTCTGGTGTGAGCCAGCTGATTCACACAAGAGCATGAGACCAAAAGCAAGTGTCTTTTTACCTGACGATCTGGCACAAGCCCACTGATTTGTGCCAGAGCACCGGACCAAAAAATGGGACTTTCTGGGATCCCATCAGAACCCAGGGTGGCTTCTGTAATTCTGTTTTTAACGGACATTTTTATTTTCACGTGAACCACTTACAACTGCTTATTACTACAGTGTACAGTTACAAACACCTCAGGTTACAAACACTTCGGGCTATAGACTCTGCTAACCTGGAAGTAGTACCTCGGGTTAAAAACTTTACCTCAGGATGAGAACAGAAATGTTGCGGTGGCAGCAGTGGGAAGCCCCATTAGCTAAAGCGGTACCTCAGGTTAAGGACGGTTTCAGGTTAAGAACGGACCCCCGTAACGGATTAAGTTTGTAATCTGAGGTACCACTGTATTAAGTTGTATATACAATTAATTACAGTGGTACCTTGGTTCCTGAACGGCTTACTTGACGAAGAAATTGGCTTTTGAACACCGCAAACCCGGAAGTAAGTGTTCCGGTTTGTGAACGTTTTTTGGAAGCCGAACGTCTGTTTCGGCTGTCGGCATTGTTTCGGGGGCCAGTCAGTCAATCAGAAGCCTTGGCTTGTGAATGTTTTGGAAGTCAAATGGACTTCCAGAACGGATTGAGTTCGAGAACCAAGGCACCACTATAATTAAGTAGTTAGTTAGTTAGTTAGTTAGTTAATGGCAGAACTGAGTGTGTGCGCCATATATCTTGCCATACCTCCCTTAAGCTTGCCTGCTGCCCTCAGGTGACATGGAGGATACTGTCCCTCGCTAGCAGGTATCTGTGGGAGGGGAGGGGAGGGGAGGCAGGGGAGGGGGCACTTCCTTGTCCTTTGTCTCAGCACTGGCGGAGGAAGGGAGGGGCAGGGAGAGCGCACCACCCCCAGTACCATCGGGGTGTTACGATATAGAAGCAATGCGGCCGCGAGCTGCTGCTAGCTTGGAAGCAAAACATAATGGGAACGTTGGGTACTGTTCCGTGGGAAACAAAGGGACAGTCTTTTCACAGTGCAAAGCACCGGAATTAGCTCACAGTGTAATATGAGCTGTACAGGAAGTACAGTAGGTGGAGTTTGTCTCTCTGCAGTTGGAGTTTGAAGAGAGCAGACGTGTTTCTCTGTAACGCTGCAAAGACAGAAATAAAGGCATGTAAATACGTTTCTGTCTATCTCTTTCCCCTGCCCCGGGGGGGGGGCAGGAAAGAGTGGTGTGTTCTCCTCATGTTGGGGAGGATCGCCGATCGCGACCTTGCCTGGATCTTGCCGGGAATGCAGACAGGGAGGTCAACTGGTGATTCAAGCTGGGTGCCTGGAGAGTGGCCAGTTTCTCCTGAAGGCAGGCTTGAATCCCGACACAGGGAGGGGGTACCATCGCGGCCACTGCCCTGGATACGTGCTGTGCAATCCCCACTGTGCTGGGCGTCATGGCTCTGCAGGCGGTGTGCTGCGCCCCCGGGATGCATGGCACGCCACCCGGGATGCATGCCATCCATGCCCCCACCTGCTCTCCCCCCCCCAGTACCGGACCATGCAGCTTCACCACGGTGCCTCAGGCAGCCAAATGCTTTGGGCTGATCTTGATGCTTGCTGACAAAGCTCATACACACAGCGCTGCGTAGGGAGCTAGGCTGTACTCCCTCAGACCATCTGTCCGTTTCATCCAGAAATGTCCATGGTTTGAATGGCAGCAGCTCTCCAAGATCCCAAGCAGAAAGAGGTCTTTCACACTGCCTAGTTCCCCTGAGATGCAAGGAACTAAGCCTGGGGTGTTCTGCATGCAAAACAAGCCCTCCTCTTCCAAACCAGGTACCCTTCCCACAAATCAAGTGGGGGAGAGTTCCCTCTTCACTACTTTTAATTACTCTCAACCTGCTTGCATGTGAAGACCACATGTCCACTTAGAAAACAAGCCAAGCAGAGTCCCAAACTGTGCTTCTTAGGCACAGGCGTACCTCGGAAGTCGAACGGAATCCATTCCGGAAGTCTGTTCAACTTCCAAAACGTTCAGAAACCAAAGCACTGCTTCTGATTGGCTGCGGGAAGTTCCTGCAGCCAATCGGAAGCCGTGGAATCCTCGTCGGACGTTCAGGTTCCAAAAATAGCCATATTTCCAGTTATCAGGTCATATTTCCAGTAATAGGTCATATTTCCAATTATCAGACCATCCAAGGATTACACTTTAGAGAAGAAAGAATAGGGTATTGCCTTGAATCATCATTTCAAGTAAAGGCTGGCGAAGCTGGCCGCAGTGGAGCAGAGGAAGCAAGTCATATGAGGATAAGCAGAAAGGAGCCACTCCAGGTTTTCCGTGTGTGTTTGCTTTTATTTCATACAAAGGTGAACAAAGAGAAAAAGGAAAACACCTTGGCTCACATATACACACTGATAGCATTAAGGGCTGCACCTGTTTAGAGAGGTGTTGCATTTGTAACCAGGGGCGGAGAAGAGTTTTCAGCCCAAGGGCTATATTCCCTGGCAGGCAATGTTCTGGGTGCTGCATGCTGGTGATGGGATGGCCAGAGGCAGAAATGTGCCCAGCAACGGATATGACTCTTACCATTGTGCAGTTGGCTACATTCCAGCCATGCAAAAATTAGAGATTGCTACACTCCACTTCTCCTCCTCCTCCTCCCAGTCTCTCCATTCAGGGGCAAGCCAGGGGCAGCATCACAGATGAAGATCAACTGCGTGTACACACACACTTCTTATCCAATAAAATAAGCCCCGAAGCTCAATTTCTTGAGCTCCTAATGATGGGAATCAGTAATAACTAAACCTAACTTCATTTTTATTGGCTGGCATGGATTATTACACATCATAAAAGACTGCCCAATTTGTCAAATAGGCTGAAGACAATCCATGTTAATGTATGGTGTACAGATTTTGAGAGGGGGTGTTTATAACTAGCCAGTTATGACAGCGAACTTTGTATGCATCGATTCTGATGCTCTGTCTCTGGTCTTGGCGATTTGTGCATCTCATTCTCCCTCCATCCTTCCCCCCCCTCTCTCTCTGTGTATCAATGAGCAATACATTTTGAAATATTTGAAACAGTATTTTAATATTTCTGCTATATTGGTTTTTAGTATTTCTACTGTGTTTGTGGGACGCAGGTGGCACAGTGGGTAAAACCACAGAGCCCAGGGCTTACTGATCAGAAGGTCAGTGGTTCGAATCCCCGCAACACAGTGAGCTCCCGTTGCTCGGTTCCTGCTCCTGCCCACCTAGCAGTTCAAAAGCATGTCGAAGTGCAAGTAGATAAATAGGTACTGCTCTGGCGGGAAGGTAAACGGCGTTTCCATGCGCTGCTCTGGTTCACCAGAAGCGGCTTAGTCATGCTGGCCACATGACCCAGAAGCTGTACGCTGGCTCCCTCGGCCAATAAAGCGAGAAGAGCACCGCAACCCCAGAGTCATCCGCGACTTGTCCTAACGGTCAGGGGTCCCTTTCCCTTTACAGTGGTACCTCGGGTTAAGTACTTAATTCGTTCCGGAGGTTCGTACTTAACCTGAAACTGTTCTTAACCTGAAGCACCACTTTAGCTAATGGGGCCTCCCGCTGCCGCTGCACCGCTGCTGCTGCACGGTTTCTGTTCTCATCCTGGAGCAAAGTTCTTAACCTGAAGCACTATTTCTGGGTTAGCGGAGTCTGTAACCTGAAGCGTATGTAACCCGAGGTACCACTGTACTGTGTTTGTAAGTCACTTTGAGTCATTTTTATGACTAAAGTGACAAAGAAATAAATAATACAAAGCAAGCCAGGCGTAGTACTTGTAAAACAGTACTGGTTGCTACAGCAAACAGATAATTTAAAGTGGAGCCTATAAATCATGGCAGCCGCTACTTGAGAAACAGAAAAATGTGCAAGAGCAGCCACCTCCCTCACATTCAGCACCAGCCATGTCTGCAGGTGCCAAAAGGCTCTAGGAAACAGAAAGTGATTCACAGACTTGAGGAGTCTCAAGGCAACACCACCATGTGACCACTCATAATATACTACTGAAGTAGATGGTGGAAGCAGCAGTTGCTTAAACAAGTTGGGACCAAGCCACACAACAGATTAAACCCACTAAACTGCTTGCTTTTAACTGAAGCAGGAAGTTCAAATGTCGCTCAGCCACAATCTGATCTCAGGCAAGTTGCTTCTCTCTCAAGGTGCTTCCAGGAGGAGGCTTAATTTGCAGACAGGAAATCAGCAACAGGTTTTGTTAAAAAATATGTATTTATCGGATTGTCCCTGGAAAGGACTAATCCAGCGAGTCGGGGAGGGGGTCTGGCTGGCATTTTTATGCCAAACATGTTGTATGGAAAAGAACATCACCACCAAAGCAAATTTGTATGCAGGGATAGCACCCGGCTTCAGATATCCCACCAGTAACGAAGAGATAACCCAGGTGTTGCTGAACTAAAATTTGCACCATCCCTGGCCCTTGGTGATGCTTGCTGAGGCTGATAGGAGTTAGAGTCCAGCTCCCCCACACCTGAGATAACCATAGGAATCTGGATTATGGCCTGGATTACAATACAGTGGTGCCTCGCAAGATGAAAAGAATCCGTTCTGTGATTCTTTTCGTCTAGCGGTTTTTTCGTCTTGCGAAGCAAGCCCATTGGCGGATTAGCGGATTAGCGCTATTAGCGGCTTTTAGCGGCTTATCGGCTTATCGGATCAGCTGATAAGCGGCTTAGCGGCTTAGAAAAAAAGGGGGGGGGAGGAAAAAAAACCAGCAGGAACTCGCAAGACATTGTCGTCTTGCAAAGCAAGCCCATAGGAAATTCGTTTTGCGAAGCACCTCCAAAACGGAAAACTCTTTCGTCTAGCGAGTTTTCCGTCTTGCGAGGCATTCGTCTTGTGGGGCACCACTGTACAGTGGTGGTTGTTGTTGTTGTTGTTTAGTCATTTAGTCGTATCCGACTCTTCGTGACCCCATGGACCCTTACCTCAGCACTCATCCCGAGACAGTGCGCCTGAGGGCAGGAGACTTAATTAGGGATCAAAGGCACTCCTATAGTCTAGCACCTCAATGCTGTTTCAACACACTTTCACTAACAGTCCTAGAGAAAACACACACCTTAGTACAGTGGTACAGTGGTACCTCGGGTTAAGAACTTAATACGTACTGGAGGTCCGTTCTTAACCTGAAACTGTTCTTAACCTGAGGTACCACTTTAGCTAATAGAGCCTCCTGCTGCTGCCGTACTGCTGCCGCGCAATTTCTGTTCTCATCCTGAAGCAAAGTTCTTAACCCGAGGTACTATTTCTGGGTTAGTGGAGTCTGTAACCTGAAGCGTCTGTAACCCGAGGTACTACTGTACCTAGAATCCTGCCTAGAAGCTGCCTCTATTCCCGCCCTAATCTTGCAATCATAGCCGCTGGCATCTCCTGGATGAGCAATTGATAGGAAGGAAAGTCCACAAAATTTCCATACAATGAGAAAGATGGGAAGCCCTTTCCAAAGCTGGAATGCCATCAACATGCTCTGGAATGAGCACTGAAGGTTCCTCAGCTGGCTTCCATCAGCCTTCTTGCCATGGGGCAGGCACCCCCAAACTCGGCCCTCCAGCTGTTTAGGGACTACAATTCCTATCGTCCTGGACCACTGGTCCTGTTAGCTAGGGATGATGGGATGTAGTCCCAAAACAGCTGGAGGGCCGAGTTTAGGGATGTCTGCCATGGGGCAAAGAACAGTTAGAGTTAGGGTGTGAGATTTATATTATATTATAATGGTTGTGGGGAGGGTAGGTTAATAACTCGCTCCTAATCAGTCACAAAAAAACAGGGAGGAGCTCCTGATCACAGATCACCTGTGCCTCTACTTACACCCTTATTAACTGCTCCAATGAGCCTTCTCTGGTATTTAAGAGCATCTTTCTGTCACCAAGAAAACACTGGGAGTAAAAATAATAATAAAGGCCCTGGGGACTGGCTTCCATGTGTGTATATGGAGTGAAGAGAGGCACAATTGTAGCCACATCTGTCAAGTTCCTTTCGAGCGTGAAGGCAAAAGGGCTTATTTGCCTAAAAGATGAAATCTGAGAATTTCAGAAGCCAACACTGTCCAATTGCATTCTGGATTTTAACTCAGTGTAAAAACCAAGAAATCCACCTGCTGCATAGCCAGCCATGACCTGAGGCTGCCGCTATGCTTCTGCAATGGCACGGCAGATAGCAGCTTTGAGATAAGGTCTCCAAGTATAGCACACCCAGGGTATCGTTTTGAGAAATCAAGGTGCACTTGTAATCCTTTGGCTGCAAGCACTACAGATGCCTTTCCCTCTAGATGTGCCAACTCTTCGGGGGGAACTGGGTTCTGGGAGGAGAACGCATGCTGCAAACTGTGGCTCGTGGCAGAAAGAGAAAAGGATGGAAAAAAGCACAGCCTCCTCCAGTTGCCCTTTCTATTAAGCATTCATCATGATTTGTGCTCATGATACTATCAGGGCAGTTATATGTGTTCCTGCTTTCACTACCATTTGCTCCTACAAATGTTTTGGGGCAGATATATGCAATAGGCGCATGGCCTCTAGCTTCCTGGTAAAATCCAGTAATTTTTCATATCACAATTGTTCCAGGCTTTCTTCCTCCCACTTTTGCCTCAACCTGCAATCCTAAATATGCATGCTTACCTGGAACGATTCCCATTGAACATACTGGGTCTTACTTCTGAGCAAACATGCACAAACTCTCCACAGACCTGCCAACACTTTGAAGTCAAAATCTGGGATGACACCGCCTGTTTTTATCGCGAGAGCATGGCAGCCATTTTGGTTGCCATGATCTTGCATGATTTCGCATTGCTGGGCACTGGGCAAGATCTTTTCGGGTGTGGGGGGTCGTGCTGTGAATTCACGCGATATCAGAGCAACAAAAATGGCTGCTGTTCTCGCATGATAAAAAAATGGGATGTCCTTTTTTTCCAGGGAGACTTGCAGGGTATGCCTCTACTCCTATACAAATTGTTATAGGACTGCATTCATAGGAACCCTGTGACTTATAAGATCCATAACTGTAGACAAGCATTGCCAGCTGCAGTGACATGCCTGATACGTTCTAAGGCACTCTCTCATTGCATTTGGGTTGACAGTGAGACACAGTCAGAATCAGTGGCGTACGAAGTGGGGGGTGGAGGGGGCGGGCCGCCCTGGGTGCCACTCTAGGGGGAGGGTAACAAGATGGCCCCTGCCTCCCCCCAGCTGTAGAGCGGCCGAGGGCGCACACAGTCTGTATGGAATGCCACACATGCGCAGTCCGTATGGACGCCGTGCAAACGGCAGCCCATATGGCTGCCACGCACAAGCAGCAGTCCATACAGAGTGCGCATGTGCGGCATCCTGTATGGTTGCCACACATGTGCAGTCCATATGGGCTGCTGCACATGCACAGTCCGTATGGGCTACCCCGCCCCAGGTGCCGGAGAAGGTTCCTCCACCACTGGTCAGAACAGAGAACATCCCAGAATCTTCTACAAAATGCAGCAACACAGCGGTCAAATTGACATAAACAAGTTTCCTTGACCATAGGAAATCTGGATAACCACTGCCAGTTACATCACACTGGCTCACAAGAATCATGCCTTTCAGGAATCTGAAATCTATAAAGTAATCAGGCGCTCCTCTTTGAAACGCATTCAGGATGCCAGGAGAAAATTGTTCCTGGGGCCGAAACACTTGGCTGCAAGCTACTTTCACTTCAAAGCACTCCATCATTAACAGATGATATAATTGTAGGCTTAGGTTTGCTACTTGTGAAATAGGCCTTGCAAAATATGACAGAGCACATTAACAGCCCGTGTCTCAGACAAAGAAGCCTTTTTGATGGAATGCTAGAAGAGGCAATTCATCCATTTGACTCCAGTGGGAGGGGATGAGGTGAGGGGCAGGTTCCGCCTCCATCCAGACTGTCAGTATTTTGTGGGAGGAATTCAAGCACATTCTGGGAAATTTAGGTTTGCACCATTAAAGTGAATTAAAGCACACTGTCAGCATAGGGCAACTAATCCACTTGGGGGGTGGGGAAGAAACAGACTTTTTGTGGCTGGGATTAGGAAAGCAATGGGAAAATGCATTTTTAAAAGTGTGGAGCGAACTGTCAGGGTACAATGTGTAAACACAATACAAAGTAAATCAAGATTAATGATCGTTGCCATATAATTGCCCAGCAAATGAATGAAAGTGAATGCTCAATGAAGTTCAGATATAATCTCTGTGTAAGCTTTCCGAAAGCAAATCAGGATGAGTGCTCAGTAAACAGAGCATCTGGAGCAGCAATATAATACTACCACCCACAACTCAGTTCAGCCCTCAGAGTTACTATGACAAGGGAAGAGGATAAAGAAATTTCCTTGTCTGCCATTCTCTGCAATGTATTCTTGGTATGTGTGTTAATGGGGCTTTATTCTGCTTTATTCCATATAAGGGACACGGGTGGCGCTGTGGGTTAAACCACAGAGCCTAGGGCTTGCCGATCAGAAGGTCGGCAGTTCAAATCCCTGCGACGGGGTAAGCTCCCTTTGCTCGGTCCCTGCTCCTGCCCACCTAGCAGTTTGAAAGCACGTCAAAGTGCAAGTAGATAAATAGGTACCGTTCTGGCGGGAAGGTAAATGGCGTTTCTGTGCGCTGCTCTGGTTCGCCGGAAGCGGCTTAGTCATGCTGGCCACATGACCCGGAAGCTGTACGCCGGCTCCCTTGGCCAATAAAGCAAGATGAGCGCTGCAACCCCAGAGTCGTTCGTGACTGGACCTAATGGTCAGGGGTCCCTTTACCTTTATTCTGGCTTATAAGTTGTTCTGAAATGCTTCCCCAGAGCCGGTACATTATTGTTTTCCGGAGAGGCTACAGTGCCACAAAAGCAGGGCACTTCCACCATCACCCTGGAACGCTTGTGGTATGAAAAGTTTACGGAGCTGGAGCAGGAAGTTACCAGACATTCACTGATTGGAAATGAGGCAGCAAGATTGCCCTCAAAACTTTTGCAGGTGCAAATAGTACAGTATTGCAAATGGGTGGGATTGGGTGAAACTGCCCTGACACCGTCATGAGCACAAATCTTCAGGAATGTGCAATAAAAGGGGCACCTGGAGAGGGATCTTCTGTGCATCTGCGCTGTTAATCCTCCTCAACCCCTTTACTTTGCTTTAAAAAAGAGTAAAGGTAAAGGGATCCCTGACTGTTAGGTTCAGTCACGGATGACTCTGGGGTTGCGGCGCTCATCTCGCTTTATTGGCCGAGGGAGCCGGTGTACAGCTTCCAGGTCATGTGGCCAGCATGACTAAGCCGCCTCTGGCGAACCAGAGCAGGGCACGGAAACGCCGTTTACCTTCCCGCTTGAGTGGTACCTATTTATCTACTTGCACTTGATGTGCTTTCAAACTGCTAGGTGGGCAGGAGCTGGGACAAAGCAATGGGAGCTCACCCAGTCGTGGGGATTCTGGAACCCCCCCCCCCCACTAATAGTCCCCACTTGAAATCACACATATTTCTATTTAAGATGAAAACCACGGTTTTGATCAAAGCCCACAGGTGATGATGCTTTCAAATGTTTCTTGCTGTTCACACTGCTGTCCCCTTGAGTTACTGCTAACTATCAGCCAATTTTTTTTTTTTTTTTAAGAAAAGGTAAGCGATCTAGCAAGTTTAGTCTTGCATCAGTTAACTCTGTGGCAAGAAAGGCTGTTATCTTTCAAGCAGCTGCTAACCTTTCCATGCAGGGCTGTCTAGCTGGCACAGAAATTAACCCTTCATTTGAACTAGACTTTAAAGATGCAATCTTTATAGGCGCTTTCCTGAGAATAAACTCCATCTGACAGGATTTACCACAGAGCAGATGGGCACAGGATTGTACTTTAAATCCCCCACTTTCCCTCCATCTGAGGGAAAAGAGCACGAGGTAATCCTTTAAAAAAATAAAATAAAAATGGTTTACTCTCACAACAACGGCACCACCTGTATAAAAGGTGTGCACTGGCCTTCAACAAGATCACTGCTGCATTAAAAGAAACCAGTGTGGAGCCTGATCCTATGCACATTTACTCAGAAGCAAGTCCCATTGAACTCAATGGATCTTTCCCCCAAGTACAGTGTAGAATTCTGGAGTTTCATTTGCTCATTGAGGAATTGCAGCATTTCTGGAAATGTAAGTTTGACACCCCCCCCCCCCACAAAGCCTCTGTAACACATGCAATTTTGCTATTCAGTTTTGCTATTTTAGACTCTGGACTGAATGGTGTTGATGGGTGGCTGGGTGAACACCTTAGATGGCAATGTGCATTACTTCAAATTGTGATAATCCTCCAACATTTGGAGCCCTCTTGCTCATACTACTGAGTGGGGCTCTGGATGACTGAAGTCTTGCCCCACAACCTTATGTTGACCTCCAGACAAAAGTGTAACAATGAGTTTTGATCTACTGCTTTTCATTTGCGGTAGCTGCACATCATATTACCCACAGACTTCTCATCCACCTGTAACATCTGCATAAAGGTAAAGTCGTGACCGACTCTGGGGTTGTGGCACTCATCTCGCTTTACTGGCCGAGGGAGCTGGCGTACAGCTTCCGGGTCATGTGGCCAGCATGACTAAGCCACTTCTGGCAAACCAGAGCAGTGCACGAAAGCGCCGTTTACCTTCCCGCTGGAGCGGTACCTATTTATCTACTTGCACTTTGACATGGTTTCGAACTGCTAGGTTGGCAGGAGCAGGGACCGAGCTCACCCCGTAGCGGGGATTCGAACCGCCGACCTTCTGATCGGCAAGCCCTAGGCTCTGTGGCTTAACCCACAGCACCACCCGTGTCCCAACATCTGCGTACACGTAAATAAATCTGCTAGAACGATGGAAGTCCATTGGTTCTTACAGTGCGATGGAGGTAATGATACTCAGTGTTTCCAGAAAAAATGCTTGAGATGAGGCTGGCTGGAAGGGACAACTGCTCAGCTGAGTGGCAGCAGCTCACCTACCTTTAGGCAACGTTGGGGAGGGGGAAGGGGGAGGAAATGAAAACGAATGCAGCTTTGCAATGCACTACTTACTGAAGACATATTGTGGTGCCATTGTCCCCCTAAGCAATTTTTGTTTGCATTTTTTTAAAAAAAGAAAGTCAAGTATAGCCTGTGGCCCTCCACAGGTCATGGGACTACAGCTCCCATCATCTTTAATCTTTGGTCCACAGTGGCTGAAGCTGATGGGAGTTGTAGTGCAGAACATCTAAAGGGCACTAGGTTGGGGAAGGTCAGTAATGTAGTGGTATAATCTGATTGCAGACTTAGTGCATACATGCATAGGTGCCGACTTTGCATGTCAAGTTGTCTGCAGAGAAACTGGACAACCGAGATTTTTTTCCTCATCAGAAGATGAGTGTAATCACTGTCACTTTTGCCATCTTGTGAGTGCTGCCCTGTGTTGCAGACAAAAAATGACCCACGATCTGAGCACATGTTGAATCATTCTCTTGACATGGGCATACTTTTCACGGGGGGGGGGGGGAGTGGGATTGCAAATGGTCCCAACTTGTGACAGGGGTTTGGGTTGACTGGGCAAGTCGCATCTCAAAAGAGAAACATCAGTGGCATGACTGCAGCAACTAATCTTTCCCTAATTGTAGTTTTATTTTTGTTGTTTGGTGGTGGTGGGATTGTGGTGTCTGCCAATCCAATCTTTCAAATGGATACAATAAGTTCCCTAGACATTTGTGCTAAATTGTCCAAAGCAACTAAACTGTACTGAAAGTCTAAGCTGTGGACACAGATGTCCCTGATTAAACTGTTGCCTACATTATCAACCCACTCTCAGGGGTCAGCAAACTTTTTCAGCCATGGGCCGGTCCACTGTCCCTCAGACGTTGTGGGGGGCTGGACTATATTTTGAAAAAAAATAATCCTATGCCCCACAAATAACCCAGAGATGCATTTTAATAAAAGCACACATTCTACTCATGTAAAAACAGCAGGCAGACCCCACAAATAACCCAGAGATGCATTTTAAATAAAAGGACACAGTCTACTCATGTAAAAACACACTGATTCCTGGACCGTCCGTGGGCTGGATTTAGAAGGCAATTGGGCCGGATCCAGCCCCAGTTTGCCTACTCATGGACTAGGTAGTCTCCAACAAACATCTCTCACCCCCCCTTGCAATATGGATAATACAACCTCCCTTACTATATACATTGTTGAACATACTCTTTTCACTACCGTTAGAACCACAGAATTGGAAGGGACCACAAGAGTAAACCAGACCAACTCTCTGCAATGCAGAAGTCTCAACTAAAGCACCCAAAACAGATGTTCTTAAAAACCTCTGCTTGAAAACCTCCAAGGAAGGAGAGTCCACCACCTCTGGAGAAAGTCCATTCCGAGATTTGCTTTTCCCTGTCTCTCTTTAGTAATAGGAGTAACTACAACAACAACTGCGGGTGGAGCTTAGAGCATTGCTGCATCTCCAATTCCAATCAGCTGCAGCAGCCAGCAGGGCCAATAGCCAAGGATGATGGGAGTTGGAGTCCAAGAACCATAAAGAAGGCTGATCGCTGAAGAATTGATGCTTTTGAATTATGGTGCTGGAGGAGACTCTTGAGAGTCCCATGGACTGCAAGAAGATCAAACCTCTCCATTCTGAAGGAAATCAGCCCTGAGCGCTCACTGGAAGGACAGATCCTGAAGCTGAGGCTCCAAGACTCTGGCCACCTCATGAGAAGAGAAGACTCCCTGGAAAAGACCCTGATGTTGGGGAAGATGGAGGGCACAAGGAGAAGGGGATGACAGAGGACGAGATGGTTGGACAGTGTTGTCGAAGCTACCAGCATGCGTTTGACCAAACTACGGAAGGCAGTGGAAGACAGGAGTGCCTGGCATGCTCTGGTCCATGGGGTCACAAAGAGTCAGACACGACTAAACAACAACAACAACAGTGGAAATGAACGACTTTGGCTACTCCTGGTCTATAAAGTTGCATGCAATGGAATGGGGATCATCATTGCAACATAAAGGGCACCTTGCAAGCCTTCCCAAAGCTGACACACTCCAAAAAGCTGTCATGCCTAAATTTTCAATGCTAAATGAGCATTTGAACCTCACAGGGGGTTATTTGGGTGCACTTGTGAATGATGTTAATGCAGGATAGCCGCAGCATTTCAAAATCACAGAGACGCAGACCAGAGTCTGCTTTTAGGCAGAGTCGAAGGAGATTTGAAAAAAGTGCCGCTTCCTGTGGCGCACACTCACACCCACATCCGCAGGAGCAATCCCCGCTCTCTGCCCCGATCAAGCAAGTTTTGCAGGTTTCGGTATTGGTTCAAAACCTGTCGGACCTGTGAACCAGAGACCCGAGTGCGATGACTGTGTCACCATAAGAAGCCACCCCTCCTTCAAGTCAGTCCGCGCGCAATATTCGACCCCACATGACCTTCAGTGGAAAGAGCTGGAAGGAACTGACAAGTGAATGGATCGTAAGGTGATTTACTCCCAGTGGCAAAACCCGCTTTCCATTTGTTCAGGATAGTTTGAGGAGGGAGGGATGGGAGGGAGAAGACAGGCAGGAGGAAGAAGCCGCAGAAAGAGGACATCTGAAGCAGCCTGGTCCCATCTCTCAACTCGCCTCCAACGCAACCCAACCAGACCCGCCCCCCCCAACTTTCCCAAGGCAATAGTTTAGCGGGACTAACAAACACAAAAATAAAGCCCCCTCCTCTGTATTTGGATCGCCAGGGGTTAAAACGAGATTTGCAAAAAGAGGGAAAATATTAAAGCCTTCTAATGTATATTTATATCACAGGTTGAAGCAAAAAAATTAATCTTTTTTGGGGGGGATAGCCACGAATTCACCCCAACTCCAGGGGGAAGCCCCCCACGCCTTCAGCATCCACCCCACGGGACCCTGTCCCCAAATGCGCTTCCTCCTCAAACGGGAAAGCCACCAAGGATGGGGGGGACGGACGCGCGCCTGCCCCCACCTGGCCAAGGAAGGAGCCCAGCCCAGCGGCTCCCCAGTCCCAGAAAAAGTGGGTCCGCGCCCCGATTCCCGGAGTCCGAAGCACAAAGGCGGAGAGGCTGCGAGACTCACCTCGCCCGGGACCACCTCGGCGCGGAGGTCGGCGCGCTCTCTGGCCGCGACTGCGGGGCAGCCTCCGCTCTGGCGCAGGTGGAGCCCGGAGGAGGCGGGTCCCGCCCGCCGGACTTCTCACCTGCCGCCGACCCCGGGCGAGCCAGCGGGAAACTCCGCCGCCCCAGGCACAGGTGTATCTCGGAGCGGCGCTGCCGCTGGGTCCTAGGGCCGGCGCGCCCCCAGCCGGGCGCCTCGCACGTTGGGTCCTAGCGCCCGGAAGCGCCAAGTTGGGAGGGAGCCGCAGGGGTCATCTAGTCCAACCCCGGGCAAGGCAGGAAGCAGCAGGCATTGGGCACACTTCGGTCCCGCTTCATTGCTGAGTGAGGTTGAGAAGAAGCAGGCTCCATCATCGGTAGAGCATGAGACTCTTTATATAAAAAAATATTTAGGGGCACTCTCATTTTCCTCCTCCTATTGAAATACTGCCCCTCAATGAGGCCAAACTTAGATTCACAAAATGTTTAGGGGTGTGCGTACCCCTGTGTTCCCCCGGAAAAAGCACTGTGTATATGTATATAATTTTTTGTTTCACACTTTAGAAGATTTGGAGATACGCTTCAGAGGTCCAGACTATAGGGAGCCCCAAAAAATTAATAAATACAATTTGGATTACAATTTGGTCTTTTTAAATTTTAATTTCTTGTTTTTGATTGGATTATGATGTGGATATGTTGATTGGCTGTTTTTATTGGAAAATCAATAAAAATGATTTTTTAAAAAAATGTCAATGACTTCCCTTCTTCTCTTTCCATGGTTCATTTTGCATATCATAAATCTGTGCATATTTTACATAAAGGAAACCATTCAGTGTTCCATTATTACGTCCTACAAAACTTGTTTGCACTGTTGAATTTTTCTTAATGCTGCCTACGTTTTCATGTGCACACAATTCCCACCCCCATATAGTCAATGAACATTTTCCAGTCTTCTTTAAATGTATGTTCTTCTTGTTCTCTTGTTCTGTATGTTAGGTCTGCAAGCTGTGCATATTCCACCTTCTTTAAGTTGCCATTCTTCTTTAGTTGGGATCTCGTAGAGCATGAGACTCAGAGTTCAAGCCCCGTGTTGGGCAAAAGATTCCTGCATTCCAGGGGGCTGGACTAGATAGTCCTCGTGGTCAAATGATAGATAACACACCTGATGAAATGGGCCCTAATCCATGAAAGCTTACAGTCTCCCCCCCCCAAAAAAAAGCTGCTTTGTTTCAAAACTCCAACAAGAGGGTTTGTGGTTCCTGCAATGATCTAATACAGCTTACCCAGACACATGATTCAAATTGTGAGCACTCCACGTGATGCAGTGAGACGGGAAAGGAACCAAAACCAATAAAGGAGACAGTGGAGATAAAGGAGAAGCATGCTTGCCGCCAGTTAGACTTCACCACAACCTTTTCAGAACTGTACACTGCTGAAAACGTCAGATCAAAACCATTTTTTATAAAAAAACCCATTTTGAGTTTTCAAGAAGTGTCTGCGCAGATTTGCATAGCTGCAGACACAACGTTGTGAGGCGCTGTGTTGAACCACTAAATGGTGAGACCAGGAAACGACAGAACAAACGCCAACTCTGTATCTTGCTACCTATCCTTAGGCAGCTCAAACTGGCTTTGGAAAAGGGTGAATGGATGATCACCAGCCCCGTGGCAGCCAAACAGAAAAGGTTGCCTAGCCACTCATTATTGCTTCTCAGTGTCTAAGAATAATTCGTTGGGTTGCTGTAAAAAGCTCTGCAGAGGCCGGGCTGACTGTGAATCAGATATGGAATCGTAAGCGTTGGGGGAAACCAGCTTTGCATATATCAGTCATATGGGCCTGGCCCTGAAATGGCAGATTCCCCTTCTGTGCAAATGTGAACGGCATTAGAGACCTTTTAAGTACTGGACAGCATCTTTAAAAGTAGAGACATCAAAGGTCCGTATAGTAAAAGCTATGGTTTTCCCAGTAGAGATGTATGGAAGTGAGAGCTGGACCATAAAGAAGGCTGATCGCCGAAGAATGGATGCTTTTGAATTCTGGTGCTGGAGGAGACACTTGAGAGTCCCATGGGCTGCAAGAAGGTCAAACCTATCTGTTCTGAAGGAAATCAGCCCTGAGTACTCACTGGAAGGATAGATCCTGAAGCTGAGGCTCCAATACTTTGGCCACCTCATGAGAAGAGAAGACTCCCTGGAAAAGACCCTGATGTTGGGAAAGATGGAGGGCACAAGGAGAAGGGGACGACAGAGGACGAGATGGTTGGATAGTGTTCTTGAAGCTACCAGCATGAGTTTGACCAAACTGCGGGAGGCAGTAGAAGACAGGAGTGCCTGGTGTGCTCTGGTCCATGGGGTCACGAAGAGTCGGACATGACTAAACGACTAAACAACAGCAAAAGTACTGGACCTGGTGTGGATGTTTGTAGACAAGAAGCAGCTGTTACTGGAGTGAAGGGAAAGTGTGAAAATATAGAGCGCCTTCTGCAAGCTTAGAGTAACAGCATCATAGAGCTGGAAGGGACCCAAGGGTCATCTAGTCCAACTGCCAGCAATGCAGGAATCTCAGCTAAAGCATCCATGACAGATGTCCATCCAACCTCTGCTTAAAAGCCCCCAAGGAGGAGAAAATACATCATTATTAGAATGGCAAAGTAAACTCTGTGAGTTTGTGGAAATGGCAAAAATGAGAGCAACTATTAGAGGCCATTCAAATCAGAGAATAATTAAAGAGTGGGAGGGAGTGAAGGAATACAGTATATGAAAAAACATGGTTCTGGAACTGGAATATTAATAGATAATGTGTAAAACGTGCAGGGGTAAGCAATGAAATAATAAAAGAATCAGCTGAACAATGATTAAATTATAATAACACAACAAGACGGAAGAAGTAAAAATAAAATAAGATCACACATGGGTGAAGGGGAACGGGGTGTTTAGGGGAATCTGAAATATTATTTATAATATAAAAGCTTTAATATAAAATTTCTAACTGTGTTGTATTTGTATACAGCAAAGAGAAATTTAGATTAATTAGGTATATTATAATTTAGTTAATTATGTAATAGCTTTAAGTTAGAAAATGAATATGGATGTTGAATTTGATGTTTGTAATTTTTCTTTTTTCGGTTTTGGAAATAAAAGATAATAATAATAAAAAAAAACCAAGGAAGGAGAATCCACCACCTCTTATTCCACTGCCAAACAGCTCTTGCTGTCAGAAAGTTTTTCCAAGTGTTAAGCCACTGGTTTGAGCCCTACCTTCCAGAGCAGGAGAAGACAAGCAAGGAGAACATTTTCCACCATCACCATCCAGTTCCTTCTACGTCTTTGTGACTGGTTCCCCGTCTAGACTGGTGACACAGCTGTCATGGCAAATCTCCCAGCCCACAATCTTTGAAGAGGATCAGAGTTTGTGAGAGATTCTCCACCCATTTCCTCCCTCTGGGCTGGGTTCTGCTGCGTTATGTGGCTTGGCTCGATCTTAATTTTGGTTTTCACATCATGAGTTTTCAGTAAAGATATCCTTTTTGTTTACTGACTAAAATATTTACCCGTATATCCCACCTCTTGAGGTGTGGCCAAGGCACAGTCTGACCTCCTCCTTTGGTAATCCTCATAGAACTCTAGCCCAATGGTTGCCATTAATTTGTTTCTGAATTAATTTTAGAATGAGTTGGTTTTAGAATGCTGTGTTACTTTTATTGTTGTTAGCCGCTCTGAGCCCTGCTTTGGATGGGGAGGGCGGGATATAAATAAATTATTATTATTATTATTATTATTATTATTATTAGTTTAATGCAGAAATGGAGCACGTGGAACCAAGGATTTGAAACCTACAACTGCAACCCCTTGAAAATAAGCAGTAAAGGTAAAGGGACCCGGACCGTTAAGTCCAGTCACGGGCGACTCACTCTATAGGCCAAAGGAGCCGGTGTTTGTCCGCAGTCAGCTTCCGGGTCATGTGGCCAGCATGACTAAGCCGCTTCTGGCGAAACAGAGCAGTGCACAGAAACGTTGTTTACCTTCCTGCCGGAGCGGTACCTATTTATCTACTTGCACTTTGATGAACTGCTAGGTTGGCAGGAGCTGGGACTGAGCAACGGGAGCTCACCCCGTCATGGGGATTCGACCTGCCGACCTTCTGATCGGCAATATAAATATTTTGAGAGACCTTTTAGAGTCTTGAGGCCATTCATACCACTGAACAGGCCCTTGCTCTGGTGTGTGTGTTTGTGTGTAGGTACTTGTGTAGTCAAAAATAGACAAATCTCAGCATTTTTTAAAATGGCACTACACACATAGAAGGGAAGCTGGTTCCTGAGGGCGTCTACCAAGCTCTACCCATGCCTGTCTCCTTATTTATCAACATCAGATCGGGGGTAGCACTGATGGGTGACCCATTTCTTTTTTCTTTTTATAAGATATTTATTAAGATTTTCAAAATATTACAAAGTAAAAATACAAAAATACAAAATAAAAATGGTTAAAAACAACTCATTCTTTCCATTACTTATTTTTCATTAGCTTATTTCCCAGACCTCCTCACGCCTCCCTTTTTTGTATTCCAGTTCAGTTTGTTGGTTCAGCAAATCCTTACCCTCTTTGTTTATCCTAGTCTTTAATCTTAAAATATTGTAATGTTAAATTTTTGCCTATTAATAATCCATTTTTCATATTCCCTTATAGTATTACAGCTGAAAACCACTTAATTTCTATCCAACATCATTCTAACATTCATTAATTTTACAATATTTCTGTAGATAGTCTCTAAATTTCTTCCAATCTTCTTCCACCGACGATGGGTGACCCATTTCAGTTTATTTGAAGAAGAAGTGTGTTTTGGATTGCAGGTGCAACAGATTTCAGGCACCTGTTGTTGAAGGAACTTTGCTAATTTTACTGGGTCCTTCGGTGAATCCACACTGCAACTGTATCTACTGCTCGATGGGAGCTGTAGACATTTAAGGCATGATCCTTTGATGGAATTAAAGTAAGAGTGATCCAAGACAAAAACGGAATCTTATGTGAAATGATTTGGGAGGCTTTGACAGATAAAAAGGTTACCTCATGTGAAATGATTTGGGAGGCTCTGACTGTGTTAGAGAAGAAACAGGGAGGGCAAAAAGTATTAGAGGTTATTATATGTGGTGGCAATGTAAAATTATTAAAAAAGGCCTGGGAAAAGACATATAAAGACCTGAAGAGAATGTGGAAAATGATTGTTGTTTAAAAAAATTGAAGTTATGATATTGAGAGGTACAGGATTTGATGGCCCTATAGAGTGAAAGACTTGGCTCCTGTATTTGAGAATGGATGCCAGGCCAAAACCAGCCCACCTCTCCAGAACGAAGAAGTCATCAGCAAAGAAGAAGAAGAAGATTGGCAAAACAAAATACTGAACTATGCAGGACATATTAAATAATTTGAAATCCAAGAAAGAAAAAGGATATGGATTTATTTATTTTTTAAAGGAGAAATGTTGAATGCATATTATGTAAGCTTTGTGTACAGGTTTCTACATTAGTCGAACTTCTAGAAGTCTTTGTAACAATAGGAACAAGGTTTTAAAATTGGATTATTAAGAGTATAAGATCATATGGCCGTGCATAAACAAGTATAAAATAATGGAACCAGGAGGGGGTGGGGAGTGAAGGGAAGTCAATTAAGACTTATGGTTTAAACATTTGATTGTAGGGTTTTGTTGTTGTTGTTGTTGTTTGTTTTTGGTTATCATAAAATTAATAAATTGTATCAAAAAGAAGAAGAAGAAGAAGAAGGAACACCAGACATGCTACCATCACGACAAAGGTCCCAGCAGAAAACTTCACCAGCAGAGCTGTTTTGCCAGGGAGCAGGCTGCGGGAACCGATCCGTTTGGGCAAATGGACCACCAACCTCAGCCAGCCCCTACCTGCCTGCCTCCTTTCTTACATTCAATCAATCCAAGGTGTGGCCCCGGCTGTCAGCTTCTTCCTCCTCAGTGTCAGTGTTGCCCTGGCAGAACTCAGCAGGGAGGATGACAAGGAGAAAGCTGGAATTAGTTAGCTCAGACTGTCATTGACTCTGGCTCCACCTACTGTTGACCGCTCTGCCTTCTACCCAACCAGTCCCATCGCCCCCCTCACTTGGCAGAGCAACTGGAACAGGACAAACTCAGAGGCAGGATGTGGCTGGCATGGGAGCACTGCTCCCAAGGAAGTATAACCTAAATGGGGTGAGCAAGACAATTGGGAAGCTGGGATACTGGAGTTGGGTGATGCCCGGTGTGTTTGTTAGGATCTCAGGAAGCTTCTGCACGAACCTAGTATAAGAAGCGGTGTTTCTTTGCATTTGCAGACTGTGGCGTTTGCCTCCTAGGATGGGTCATAAGGAAAGGGTTAAAATAGGTGCGATGTGATTGGCCAGTGAGAATGCAAGGGGGGAGTAAAAATTAGAGTGGGAGGTTTTGAAAGTACCATATTTTTTGCACCATAACACTCACTTTTTTCCTCCTAGAAAGTAAGGGGAAAAGTCTGTGCGTGTTATGGAGCGAATGCCTGCGGGTGGCGGGGGGGATCTGCTGCAGTCGTGAGCAGAGGATCCATGGTTCCCCTTCCTTCCCTCCTCCGTGGTTACAAAGCATGGATCCACATGGATCCTCAGGATTTTTGCATTGGGCTACTCCAAACTCACTGTCAGATCACATGTCTGTGGCCACAGCATGAACCACAAAAATCATATATCCACTATTTCGTTTAGAATTTTTTTTTCTTGTTTTCCTCCTCTAAAAACTACGTGCGTGTTATGGTCTGGTGCGTGTTATAGAGCGAAAAATACGGTAAGTTGAGTTGAGTAGAGAGTTGAGTTGAGTAGAGAGTTGAGGTTTGGGAGTTGAAGAAGGAAGAGGGAGGTTTAGGTGTGGGTTGGTAGAGTTGTATTGTGAGAGAGTGAGAGGAAATGTGAGGTGGAGTCAGACAGATAGTTGGGAATAATCAGTTTGAAGTTGTTAGGAACTAAGATTAAGTGTCAAGAAAAACTAACTGAAACCATAAGCTTGTTCCTGCATTTAAAAATAAACTCGATTCTTTGTTTATGTTAACAACTGACTGGACTCCGTGTGTCCCCGTGAGATACGGGGTGGTGGCAGCGGAAAAAGCAATCGCAGTGGCGGCACAGGGTCAATAGACCGTCAAACGTCCGGGGGCCCTGTGTGTGATCGCCACACATACCAACATCCCCCCCTTTCCTTATTGAAAAAAAAAGAACCTCAAGGCAGCAAACAACATAGTTTAATAGTTTTAAAGCACTAGTTCAGGGGTCAGCAAACTTTTTCAGCAGGGGGCCGGTCCACTGTCCCTCAGACCTTGTGGGGGGCCGGACTATATTTTTTTTTGGGAAAAATAAATTCCTATGCCCCACAAATACCCCAGAGATGCATTTTAAATAAAAGCACAATTCTACTCATGTAAAAACACCAGGCAGGCCCCACAAATACCCCAGAGATGCATTTTAAATAAAAGGACACATTCTACTCATGTAAAAACATGCTGATTCCCGGACTGTCCGCGGGCCGGATTGAGAAGGCAATTGGGCTGGATTCAGCCCCAGTTTGCCTACCCATGCACTAGTTAGAGAAACATTGAAACAAAAACAAACAAACAAACAAACAAACAAACAAACAAACAAACCCCCCCAAAATAAACCACCAGCAAGAGGAAACATTATTCTAAATCAGCAGATTAAAACCGATACAAAAAACCCAACCATATGCAAACCAAAAGTCTTCTTTAAAAGGAAGTTTAAAAAACAAACACATTCCTGCTACATTCCTTTAGTTTCTGCGGTTCCTAGGTTGCAAAATTCTAATTACTGTTGGCTACAGTTGCGAACCCTTTATTCACGGGTGCTGTCTCCTGTTGTTGTGCCTTTAACAACAGCTCCAGGCCCTTCCAGGTGACCTGTTCTTAAAGTATCCTGACTGGTTTTCAGGGAGATTAGGTGATGATGGCTGCTTCATGAGCATATATTCCAAGTTGTAGTGGGGGTTGGATGATGTTGTGCCAAAGCAAGTGTTATTCCACACTTTCCACTGCAACCCCCCCATTTCCTTAGTGCAAAAAGTCTGATCTGTGAGGGAAGCAGGTTTGTTGCACAAGACTTCCCAATCAATTATAGTTCTGCAACCTGAACGTGCTGGTAAGTGACTGATTCTCACCCGCGCAAAATAGGCCGTCTAGAAGTGCCCTCAGCCTGCAGTCACAAGCAGTGTTTATGCTTACCCCCCCTGCTCACCCACCATTTTCTGTGTCTCAGGCTTCTGTTAAAGGCAGAGGTGCAAAGGCCAGCTCAAGCCATCTTGCTGTCTGACATGAAGGAGAAGTTTTTGCTAAGACGAAGGATAAGCTATGCCACTCCCCAATCCATGCACAGAAGGTGACTGAACTGGCACTGGACTTGTCTTTCAACTCTGCGGATGGACAGCATCCACTATGTTTAAGGGCAGCAGGTGGCTTTTTAGAGCCAGTGTGGTGTAGTGGTTAAGAGCGGTAGTCACGTAATCTGGGAAACCGGGTTCGTGTCTCCGCTCCTCCACATGCAGCTGCTGGGTGACCTTGGGCCAGTCACACTTCTGTGAAGTCTCTCAGCCCCACTCACCTCACAGAGTGTTTGTTGTGGGGGAGGAAGGGAAAGGAGATTGTTAGCCGCTTTGAGACTCCTGAAGGGGAGTGAAAGGCGGGATATCAAATCCAAACTCTTCTTCTTCTTCTACTGGACAGGGCACCTGGGACATATAACTCTAACACCTTGCTACTCCCTAATCCTTTCCCCCATCAGATGCCCGTGGGGCTGATATTGACACACTGCCACATAGTAGTGCTGGGATGGCCGGGGGCGGGAAGTGGAAGTGACTCCTGGCCCTTTAATAGTAACAGAGCAGCAGGGGTAGGCTGTGGCCATGCAAGTTATGCCAGTTGAAGGAACCTGTTGCACACCTGCCCACTTTAAGGAAGGCATTCCTGCAAAGGAGAAAGCCGTGCCTGTTGTTATGTACTGAATTTGGATCCTAGAACAATAGGCAGGTAGGAACCTAGAAGGCAGCAACCTGATTGGTCTGCAGGAGCCACCCAATCTGGCTCCAGGAGGAAGTGAATCAGCAACCTGATTGGCCTGTAGGAATAGTCCAATCAGACTCCAGGAGGAAGTGAATCAGCAACCTGATTGGCCTGCAGGAGCAGCTCAATCAGGCTCCAGGAGGAAGTGAATCAGCAACCTGATTGGCCTGCAGAAACAGTCCAATCAGGCTCCAGGATGGGAGTTGAATCAGCCAGTCACATGGGACCCATTGTGTAAATAATGTACAGTCATACGTTGGATTACAGACGCTTCAGGTTGCTTTTTTTTGGGTTACGGACTGCCGAATCCCAGAAGCACCGGAACAGGTTACTTCCAGGTTTTGGTGGTCGCGCATGTGCAGAAGCGCTAAATCGCACTTTGCGCATGTGCAGAAACACTGAATTCCAACCCGCGCGCAAGCAGACGCGCCGCTGTGGGTTGCGAACGCTGCGGGCTGCGAACATGCATCCCGCATGGATCACGTTCTCAACCTCAGTGTCCACTGCATGTATAGCCAGAGGTTTTGGGGGAAAGCACTCACTCACTGTTTGAAATCAACACTCAACTCCGAGTATATTTCACCTGTCTTTTTTCTGGACTAGTGCTGGTGGCTTGGGTAACGTGAGGACTTGGCATGCAAGCCAAATTTGCCGATGCCATTGGCAACACAGCCTTTCATCGAGTAATAGAAATGACTGTTTAAGCACAGATAGGCGTGGATATCTTTCAATAAGCAAATCTCCATGGACAAAGGGAAGCAGACACTCCAGAATGTTTAGTCAAACCAAGTGGAAACATTGCCAATTCTTTGGATTTGATATCCCGCCTTTCACTCCCTTTAAGGAGTCTCAAAGCGGCTAACATTCTCCTTTCCCTTCCTCCCCCACAACAAACACTCTGTGAGGTGAGTGGGGCTGAGAGACTTCAGAGAAGTGTGACTGGTCCAAGGTCACCCAGCAGCTGCATGTGGAGGAGCGGAGACGCGAACCCGGTTCCCCAGATTACGAGTCCACCGCTCTTAACCACTACACCACACTGGCTCTCTCAGTAGCTCCGCTGCGCTGAGCAAAAGGCTCTCTGCAATGAACGTGGTGGCTTTGAAGGATGCCTGGTGGACTGTGCAGCAAGTGAGCAACCAGTGTCCAATACTCTGCAAAGCGCTTAGAATGGAAGGGCACCTTTGCTACATTATGCACCTCAGTGGAAACTCCCACAGTCGTGTCCATGCTGAGCTTTGTCACCGCGCTGCCCTAGTGCTTGGGCTGCCATCGGAAATGAGACTGGCGAAGCTTTCCCCATCCCTTTAACTCTATGGCGGTTCCCTCATTGCGAGAAGCAAAGCTACAGGGAACCAGGCAGAGGGCCTTCTCGGCAGTGGTGCCCGCCCTGTGAAACGCCCTCCCATCAGATGTCAAAGTGATAAATAACTACCTGACATTCAGAAGACATCTTAAGGCAGCCCTGTTCAGGGAAGTTTTTAATCTGTGATATTTTAATGTATTTTTGGTTTCTATGGAAGCCGCCCAGAGTGGCTGGGGAAATCCAGCCAGATGGGCGGGGTACAAATAATAAATTATTATTATTATTATGCCAGCAGAACAGGAAGGCGCCCAGTTACACCATCAGGTCCTTCTGGTTCTGCGTGATACCGATTAGCAGTGGCTCTCCAGGGCTTCAGACACAAGATGGTCCCAGCCAGTGCTGGATTTATGTATAAGCTAAACAAGCTATAGCTTAGGGCCCCACTCTCTTGGGGGGCCTTAACAAAATTAAAGAAAAAAAACTGGATCTACATTTCCAAAATATAAGATAAAAAACAAATAAAATAAAGCCTACATACAGCAACAGTGTTTTGTGTTGTGTAGGCTCCTATGATGTAAGTAATGGGCCTTGCCTGCTAGCCTGCTCCCTAGAATATCACTGGTTTGCTCATTTCATTTCTATATATAGGGTAAGGGACGTGGGTGGCGCTGTGGGTTAAACCACAGAGCCTAGGGCTTGCCGATCAGAAGGTCGGCGGTTCGAATCCCCGTGATGGGGTGAGCTCCCGTTGCTCGGTCCTCCTCCTGCCAACCTAGCAGTTCGAAAGCACGTCAAAGTGCAAGTAGATAATTAGGTACCACTCCGGCGGGAAGGTAAACGGCATTATCGTGCGCTGCTCTGGTTCGCCAGAAGCAGCTTAGTCATGCTGGCCACATGACCCGGAAGCTGTACGCCGGCTCCCTCGGCCAATAAAGCGAGATCAGTGCTGCAACACCAGAGTCAGTCACGACTGGACCTAATGGTCAGGGGCCCCTTTACCTTTACCTTATATATAGGGTGCCTACATTTTAAGTAAGTGCTTAATAATTATTTCACTATTAATATACTTCTTCTTAATTGTATTTCAGTTCAACAATTACTTTGAGAAAATACATATTTTGTTATGTGCAAATGGCTTTCGATACCTATTAGGTCCATAAATTAACCATATAGCATATATTCAATACAAAAAAACTGCGGCAATTTGTTGTTGAAAAGGACAGCTGGACATATAAAGGGCCCCATGGCCTTCAGTAGCTTAGGGCCTCATCAAACCTAAATCTGCCCCTGCTCCCAACACTACTTGCAGAGGCCATTGGATGGAACTGGGGCGAATTTATGGCACAGTTACAGGTTAGAGGGGCAACTAACTCCAAAGACACTAAAATCTTTGCTGGCTTGCAAAAATCACAGTACTTTGGGGTGGGGGGGGGAGGCTAAGGACTAAGAGCTAGTACAGATAGCAAAAATGTACAAAACTGGGTCAAATACATGTTGGAAATGTAAAGAAAAAGAAGGGATTTTTTATCGTATGTGGTAGGAATGTAGAGAAGTTAATTTTTTTGGGGAAATTATATATAATGAACTGAAAAAAATGTTTAAAATGACATTTGTAAAAACCCCCAGAAACATTTCTGTTAGGGATTGTAGGACAAGACCTGCCAAGAAAAACAAAGAACTTACCGTATTTTTTGCTCTATAAGACGCACTTTTCCCCTCCTAAAAAGTAAGAGGAAATGTGTGTGCATCTTATGGAGTGAACACAGGCTGTGCAGCTATCCCAGAAGCCAGAACAGCAAGAGGGATTGCTGCTTTCACTGTGTAGAGATCCCTCTTGCTGTTCTGGCTTCTGGGATTCAGAATATTTTTTTTCTTGTTTTCCTCCTCCAAAAACTAGGTGCGTCTTATGGTTTAGTGCGTCTTATAGAGCAAAAAACATGGTATTTATGTATGCTACAACAGCGGCAAGAGTCTTGATAGCACAAGGATGGAAGAACGAGGAAATCCCAACGAAAGAACAGTGGCAAGAAAAATTGATGAGCTACGCACAGCTGGCTAAATTGACATACAAATTGTGGGACAAGGACAACTGTGAGCTTTTTACAATTTATCTAAAAAGACAACAAAATGAATTGGACTCCTTGGCAGGTTTTAAATAAACACACACAAATTTATTAGTTGATAATATGGTAGATAGATAATGTAAGGATGTGTATACTTTTATAACATGCAGAAAATAATATGTGCTGAGAAATCAGAGAGAGAACTTGAGGGAAGTCTGGGGGGTGGGGAGAGGGAGGGTTTGAGGGGGGGGGAGCGGAAAATAATGAATATGATATGTTTTGATAATTTGTTATGTTGAAATTGTGAATAACATCTTTTTAAAAAAATAGAAAAGAAAACAAGAGCTAGAATGACCCATGCAATGGTACTACGTGATGGCGATGGATTCTTACCAGGAGCATTCCAGGTGGCGGTGGTGGAGAAGGCAGCCACCATCTTTTCTCCCAGGAATGACCCTGGGATTGATGTCCCATCATCACATACTTTTCTTAGGAGGCATTCTGGCTCTTATTCTCAAAGCATTTGGCAGCTAGGCTCAACGTGGTTTCTCCTTTTTTGTCTATTTCTCTCTCTCCCGGTTCCAGTTGTTCTTTAATTAGCTGTCTTCTTGGCTGGGACTATACTCAAAATTTGGAATATACAGGAAACGAATGCTGGAAGGTGGAGGTGCATTCCCATTTAGCATGTGAAATTGCAACAAACATTGCCTTTGCCAGTGTGAGGTTGCTGAGCCACAAACATGAACAAAGGGTGACTCAGAATCCTATTTTTAGTTGGCTTGATGAATTGCTGAGTTGCCCTTCTGAAGGTGGTGCTCTCATGATTACTCAATGAGTCAGTTTGGGTGATCCCATCTTGGCTCAATAAGCTGAGATATGCATCAGCCTTTCACCTCTGTGTGCATCGCCTTCCCATTTCTCTTCTCTGTGAATTGCGATGAAACCATAGTTCAACTAACCATAGTTTCCCACTGCATCCTAAGCAGGGAGTAATGATGGTTGCTCAATTTAGAACAGGCACCCCCAAACTCAGCCCTCCAGATGTTTTGGGACTACAATTCCCATCATCCCTGACCACTGGTCCTGTTAGCTAGGGATGATGGGAGTTGTAGTCCCAAAACATCTGGAGGGCCAAGTTTGGGGATGGCTGGTTTAGAATGTTATAAAAATATTTAATGACAATGCTTCAGATGTGCCCAGGGATTTATAACTACAGCATGAGGGAATAATAGAATCAAAGAGTTGTCGAGTTGGAAGGGTCATGCAGGTACCTCAACTAGATCATACATGATAGATGGCCATCCAATCCCTGCTCAAAAAACCTCCAATGAAGTACAGTCCACCATCTCTCTGGTCCACTAACAGCACTCGCTGCCACAAAGTTCTTCCTGATGTTTAGTCGCAATCTCCTTTCTCGTAACTTCAATCGATTGGTTTGGGTCCTAGCCTTTGGGGCAGGAGAAAATGCAATGTGTTATTTTGTGAATTTCGTTTTTCTACAACTTTATAGTGAAACGTAATTCTGTTTTAGCGAATATCTATCATAAGAGTTTTGAGCTGAAAAGGGGCCTTGGTGGCCGCCTATTTATTTACTTAAGACATTTATAACTTGCTCTTAATTAAATATAATCACAGAGCATGGTACATCATAACAAACTTGATACAAATTCAAAACAATATAACTTTAAAACAGCAAACGAAAAAACAAGTTAAGTCTAGAGTGGGCAGACATGTTGACCTCCCACCAATTAAGCTAAAGCCTGGGTGAATAAGGACAATATTAACTGGCGCTGGAAACTCATCAGGGTTGGGAGTCGTTGAACCTGAGGAGGGAGGGCATCCCATGATTTGGGCACTAGTATTGAGAAAGCCTTCTCAGTCTGATGTGTTCAAGGGCCCTGTCAAAACAGGACCTATAAAGCAGTATGTGGCTGATTCTTGACATTTTCATTCTCCTGTAGGTTAATAGCTCATTTCATTGAAGTACATTCTATATTTCACAACACATTTTTAAAGATTTTATCTGTCTGCCCACAATTCATAATCCAAACTGCTTTTGTGTTTATCTATGCTCCTGGCAAATAGAAGGGGAAGAAATGGAGGCAGTGAGAGATTTTACTTTCTTGGGCTCCATGATGACTGCAGATGGTGACAGCAGTCATGAAATTAAAAGACGCCTGTTTCTTGGGAGAAAAGCCATGACAAACCTAGACAGCATCTTAAAAAGCAGAGACATTGCCTTGCCAGCAAAGGTCCATATAGTTAAAGCTATGGTTTTCCCAGTAGTGATGTATGGAAGTGAGAGCTAGACCATAAAGAAGGCTGATCGCCAAAGAATTGATGCTTTTGAATTATGGTCCTGGAGGAGACACTTGAGAGTCCCATGGACTGCAAGAAAATCAAACCTCTCCATTCTGAAGGAAATCAGCCCTGAGTGCTCACTGGAAGGACAGATCCTGAAGCTGAGGCTCCAGTACTTTGGCCACCTCATGAGAAGAGAAGACTCCCTGGAAAAGACCCTCATGTTGGGAAAGATGGAGGGCACAAGGGGAAGGGGACGACGGAGGACGAGATGGTGGGACAGTGTTCTCGAAGCTACCAGCATGAGTTTGACCAAACTGTGGGAGGGAGTGGAAGACGGGAGTGTCTGGCGTGCTCTGGTCCAGGGGGTCACAAAGAGTCGGACACGACTAAATGACTAAACAACAACAACAAATGTGATTGCAACTGTGCCTCTCTGCACACACCAAACCCAGTGAGAATTACTTCTGAGTAGACATGTGGAGGATTGAACTGCAGTTTGTGATGTGAATCAGAACGGTCTCTCCCCTCCCCACAACTACCGGTAAATGAATCACCTCCTTACATGTGCTGCTGTGCATTTCATGGTCTGCAGCAGGGGTGGGGAACTTTTGGCTCTGCAGATGTTGCTGAACTATAATAATAATAATAATAATTTATTATTTATACCCCACCCATCTGGCTGAGTTTCCCCAGCCACTCTGGGCGGCTCCCAATGAAGTGTTAAAAACAGTACAGTGTTAAATATTAAAAACTTCCCTAAACAGGGCTGCCTTCAGATGTCTTTTAAAGATAGGATAGCTGCTTATTTCCTTCACATCTGAAGGGAGGGTGTTCCACAGGGCGGGCGCCACTACCGAGAAGGCCCTCTGTCTGGTTCCCTGTAACCTCACTTCTCGCAATGAGGGAACCGCCAGAAGGCCCTTGGCGCTGGATCTCAGTGTCCGGGCTGAACAATGGGAGTGGAGACGCTCCTGCAGGTATACAGGACAGAGGCCGTTTAGGGCTTTAAAGGTCAGCACCAACACTTTGAATTGTGCTCAGAAACGTACTGGGAGCCAATGCAGGTCTTTCAAGACCAGTGTTATATGGTCTCAGCGGCTGCTCCCAGTCACCAGTCTAGCTGCCGCATTCTGGATTAGTTGTAGTTTCCGGGTCACCTTCAAAGGTAGCCCCACGTAGAACGCATTGCAGTAGTCCAAGCAAGAGATAACTAGAGCATGCACCACTCTGGTGAGACAGTCCGCAGGCAGGTAGGGTCTTAGCCTGTGTACCAGGTGGAGTTGGTAGACAGCTGCCCTGGACACAGAATTAACCTGCACCTCCATGGACAGCTGTGACTCCCAGGCTGCGCACCTGGTCCTTCAGGGGCACAGTTACCCCATTCAGGACCAGGGAATCCCCCACACCTGCCTGCCCCCTGTCCCCCAAAAACAGTACTTCTGTCTTGTCAGGATTCAACCTCAATCTACAACTCTCAGCAGCCCCAGCAAGCATGGCCAATAACCAGGGATGATGGGAGTTGTAGTTCAGTAGAGAGCCAAATGTTCACTTCCCCAGGTCTGCAGAAACTGGCAGGTAAAGCTTCTCATGGCACAGGGGTAAGTAAGCTACTATTACGGCATAGCTGCAGTGCCTGGTTGGAAAAGTTGGCAATCCTAGAAGCACAGGAGGATATGCCTGGCTCCTGTGCCTGTTTGCAAAGGATATTTCAGTAATGTGGAATGAGAACTTTCTCCCATGTCAGTGTCATAATTTGCCTACATACATTTATTGCAGCTAAGGTTCCAAAGGCCATGTAAACGTCACGGCTAATGGCAAAGTCTTTCTTGCCAACTGTTGAAACGCACAGGTACACAATGGTTTCTCAATATTTAAAGACCAGTCACGGAAGATCCGTTTCCTTCTGGAGTAGAACAGAGTTTGACTTTTGTGTTGCAACTCAGCCGCGGCACAAAACATTGACATTTGAGTTATTCTTTTAAGCTCCTCCAGAACTTCCTCCTTGGCTACCGATTGGGCACAGAAACCAAATTGGCTTGTCAGGCTCTGTTGCAAAGACTTGACATGTCAGCTCAAGGATATAATCTGGAATCCACGTCAGCCAGGGCACTATCTTGTCTAGGGCTGTAGCAAGTGATCTACTTCGCTGAAGTCAGCACACTGGCCTTGTGTCCTGGTCAGTCAGAGGTTTTAGGGAACATTTTGCAATAGAGTTAGTATACCCTTTATATTCTCTCTTTATTTCCTGCAACATTTCCTTCCTTTCCATTTTCCACAAAGCCACAAAAAGTGTCCCTCTTGGCTTTTCAATAATCAGGTCCAGTTTTTCAAGGAAAACCTTTGTTATTGTAGATCAGGATCCCATTGTGCAAGGCCTCTCATCACCACTAGGTGGTGCAAGTCCTCAAGAAACAGACCCCCCCTTTTCTTTCTAATTCCAGGATAAAAGCAGAAAATTAATACGCAGCGTGCCGAGCGAATATCTCCAGAATGTGGTTGTTCCCATTTTGCTTTTCCATTTGTTGTTTTCTTGTGGGGAAAGGGCAGCATGAGACTATAGGTGGACCGGAGGCTTTGGATTTGGGCATAGAAAGAGGTCTTATGAATACTGATGCCCCAGGCAACACTCAGCTTCTGCCCACACCCTTATACACCAGCCTGGAAACTTTCCTCCTTCATAAAGTGACCTTGTGGGAAAGGTTATGGACCACCGGTATGAAATTTACGGCATGTAATGCCTTGAAAGAAAACATTATGAAAATGGTATACAGGTGGTACATGACCCCAGTCAAGCTCGTTAAGATATACCATTTGTCTGACAATAGATGTTGGAAATGCAAGGAGGCTGAAGGGACATTCTTTCACCTCTGGTGGACTTGTCCAAGATTGAAGGCCTTTTGGGAAATGATCTATAACGAGTTAAAAAAGTTGTTTAAGTACACCTTCCCCAAGAAACCAGAGGCCTTCCTTCTGGGCATTGTTGGCCAGAAGGTGTTAAAAAAGGATAGAACTTTTTTTATGTATGCTACAACAGCAGCAAGAATCCTTATCGCTAAGCATTTGAAGACCCAAGATTTGCCCACACTGGAGGATTGGCAGACGCAATTGATGAATTACATGGAACTGGCCGAGATGACTGCAAGGATCCGAGACTTGGGAGAAGAGGCAATGGAGGAGGACTGGAAAAAATTTAAAGACTATTTGCAAAAGTATTATAAGTTGTATGAAACATAAGACGCCGTATGATTTGGAACGTTAGCCCCAGCAATGAAATTTAATTACCTATGAAATTGATAACATTCATGAAAGAATCAAAGTTTAAATGGGTAAAAATGACATTATGTTATATCTTTAGAGTAAATGGAGAATAAGAGATTTAAACTTAAATTGCAACTGAAAATATAAAGAAACACACGAAATAAGGGTATAATTTGCTGATAACTTTATTATCAAGAATGCATTATGGGGGAGATGTGGGGAAGTCCAATGGAAATTTGAAATAAGTTGTTGAAATGGTTGTGATTTTCTGTTCTTTTTTCTTTTTTTCTTCTATTCTGCCTATCCTTTTGTTCTTTCTGTAATTTGGAAAAAATGCAATAAAAATTATTATATAAAAAAAAAACATAAAGCGACCTTGTGATTTGCTCAATCTTGTGAGGGCCTCCTCCATCCATGGAAGGTCTATGCCAGGGGTCAGCAAACTTTTTCAGCAGGAGGCCGGTCCACTGTCCCTCAGACCTTGTGGGGGGGGCAGACTATCTATCTATCTATCATCTATCTATCTATCTATCATCTATCTATCTATAAAATGAATGAATTCCTATGCCCCACAAATAACCCAGAGATTCATTTTAAATAAAAGTACACATTCTACTCATGTAAAAACACACAGATACCCAGACCGTCCGCAGGCCAGATTATTGTTGTTGTTGTTGTTGTTGTTGTTGTTGTTGTTGTTGTTGTTATTATTATTATTATTATTATTATTATTATTATTATTATTATTATTTTATTTATACCCCGCCCATCTGGGTGGGTTTCCCCAGCCACTCTGGGCAGCTTCCAACAAAACACTAAAATACATTAACTTATTAAACATTAAAAGCTTCCCTAAACAGGGCTGTCTTCACATGTCTTCTCGATGTCAGGTAGTTGTTTATCTCTTTGACATCTGATGGGAGGGCGTTCCACAGGGCGGGTGCCACTACTGAGAAGGCCCTCTTCCTGGTTCCCTGTAGCTTTGCTTCTCACAGTGAGGGAACCGCCAGAAGGCCCTCGGCGCTGGACCTCAGTGTCCTGGCAGAACGATGGAGGTGGAGACGCTCCTTCAGGTATACTGGACCAAGGCCATTTAGGGCTTTAAAGGTCAGCACCAACACTTTGAATTGTGCTCGGAAACGTACTGGATTTAGAAGGCAATTGGGCCGGATCCGGCCCCTGGGTCTTTGCTTATAGAGACAGCCATCAGCTGCCCCTTTCTGGGCTTCCTAGACTGTTCCATTCTTTTCTAAGCCTGCCAGGGACACACCATATGTCTGCACATTTAGTTTGACACTTAAGATACTTTAAACCTATATTTCAAGATACAACCCATGTGCTGAAGCCGGCTGAGATCGAATAGGCTTACGCATGCTTAGCTCTGTATTGAGTTTATAACTCGTGAGTGCGCCGTTCAAAGTCTCCAATCAGGAAGGAAACTCACTGGGTGACTCTGAGTCAAAGGCTGCAGCTCTCTGATCTCACTATGATGGATTTAACAGGTCACTCCTGCCACCTGCTGCAATGAAACGGTATGTCTGGCATATTCACTGTGCAGCTTTGTCTACAAAGTTGAAGTTTCTGCAAGTTTCTCAGCCCTTCTTGTCCTTGGGATTTGACAGCAAAGGTACCTTGTTTTATGGGATACCCACCTCTTTTGCTGAATTTGCTGTTCTGTTTCAATTTGAATGGTTTTACTTACTGCAACTGCTTTATATGTTTTGATAATTGCAGGTCAGGGGTGGGGGCCTGATAAAGAGGTAAAGGGGACCCCTGACCATTAGGTCCAGTCGTGACCGACTCTGGGGTTGCGGCGCTCATCTCGCTTTATTGGCCGAGGGAGCTGGCGTACAGCTTCCAGGTCATGTGGCCAGCATGACTAAGCCGCTTCTGGCGAACCAGAGCAGTGCACGGAAACGCTGTTTACCTTCCTGCCGGAGCGGTACCTATTTATCTACTTGCACTTTGACATGCTTTCGAACTGCTAGGTTTGCAGGAGCAGGGACTGAGCAATGGGAGCTCACCCCGTCACAGGGATTTGAACTGCCGACCTTCTGATTGGCAAGTCCTAGGCTCTGTAGTTTAACCCACATTGCAGCTGCTTTGTATGTTTTGATAACTGCAAGTCAGGGGTGGGGACCTGATACCTGGTAGCTAAATATGCTCTTCTGTGTATCTCTGCATCTGGCCCTGGGAACTCTCCCCAGCCCTCCCCTACTTTACACCCCCTGAGTGTTTTTGCCTGGCTGGAATCTGTCCTTAAACTTTGATGACGCCTCTTGCTTGCCTGGATGGAAAATAGAAATGGGTGTGTGAGTGATTGCATCAAAACTAGCCTACTATTGTTCGCATTCGTTTGTCTCGAGAGACAATGGAGTGTACCTCCAGGGGTGAAGTCAGTGGTACACAAGTCTGGGCAGTGTGTATGGAGTTCCTGCACTGCCCAGACAACAAGACCACCTTCTCAGCCTCACTGATGTGGCTCATAGGAAAGCAATATATTTAGCACCAGCTAAGCTGCAGGAGTTGCCGGAAGGAGGTGTACAAGGCACAATCCAATCATCTGAGGGACTTCATTCTGGATTTGTGCATAGCTGTCAATGTTTCCCTTTATAAAAGGGAAATTCCCTTATTCCGAACAAGATTCCTCTCAAGAAAAGGGAAAAGTTGACAGCTATGTTTGTGTAGATGTATGGAAGTGAGAGCTGGACCATAAAGAAGGCTGATCGCCGAAGAATTGATGCTTTTGAATTCTGGTGCTGGAGGAGACTCTTGAGAGTCCCATGGACTGCAAGAAGATCAAACCTCTCCATTCTGAAGGAAATCAGCCCTGAGTGCTCACTGGAAGGACAGATCCTGAAGCTGAGGCTCCAATACTTTGGCCACCTCATGAGAAGAGAAGACTCCCTGGAAAAGACCCTGATGTTGAGAAAGATGGAGGGCACAAGGAGAAGGGGACGACAGAGGACGAGATGGTTGGATAGTGTTCTCGAAGCTACCAGCATGAGTTTGACCAAACTGCGGGAGGCAGTGGAAGACAGGAGGGCCTGGTGTGCTCTGGTCCAGGGGGTCACAAAGAGTCGGACACGACCAAACGACTAAACAACAACAAAATGTTTGTTTAGGGTTTACTCCTGAGCCTTCTTCTCCCAAAGAGATCCCACAAGGCAGTGGAGGTTTAGGGTCAGAGTTTTCCTTCTCCTGGTTAGGCTAGCTTCCCAAGTGGACGAGCCCTATCTGCCCCTGTTGTACAAAGGTAAAAATTTAATTTCTTGCTCCAGTCATTTTTGCCTCCACCATTGTCATGTGGCCGCCATATGGTTGCCACGAATAGAATGTGACCCTTGGGCTGAAAAGGGTTCCCCAACCTTCACCATAGACTACATAGTTGGAACTCACCCGGCAGGTAAGAAATCATTTGTTGTTGTTTAGTCATTTAGTCGTGTCTGACTCTTCATGACCCCATGGCCCAGAGCACACCAGGCACTCCTGTCTTCCACTGCCTCCTGCATCCCCTTCTCCATGTGCCCTCCATCTTTTCCAACATCAGGGTCTTTTCTCTTCTCATGTGGTGGCCAAAGTATTGGAGCCTCAGCTTCACAATCTGTCCTTCCAGTGAGCAAGAAATCATATAAAGAAATAAATATCTAACTCCAGTCTCACTACAGAATGTTTCACTCCTGCAGATCTTGGGCTTCTCCAAGCTTGCAAACACTCCCTTCTTGTGTGAGGACTCTGTCATTTTGGCTTGACAAGGATACACCCTCAGAGAACGTGTTCACTATTAGTATATAGGACGCTGGGCACAATTTCCCAAGAGGCAGCTGAAACCTTCTCCGTCTGGCAATCCTTATGCCTCGAGTAGCAGCTGGGCAAGTGAGAAAGCGACTCTCTAAGGCGGCAATCATAGCATGTGGCAGGGGCAGGGGTTTGCTTTATATATCTGTAGCTATTGGTTACTGCTGCGCCCTTGAGAGGGAGAAAGGGAGGAGAGCAGCGAGTGACAATCTCGTGCAAATGTTGGATGTGTGAATCACACTGCATGATAAATAGGTGCTGGGACACGAGTTGAGCAGGTGGTGTATTGAATAGTACTCAGATGGTGTGCAGCAACATTAATTGAAAGTGCAATTACAGGATACTTAGAATCATAGAATCATAGAATCATAGAGTTGGAAGAGACCACAAGGGCCATCGAGTCCAACCTCCTGCCAAGCAGGAAACACCATCAGAGCACTCCTGACATATGGTTGTCAAGCCTCTGCTTAAAGACCTCCAAAGTAGGAGACTCCACCACACTCCTTGGCAGCAAATTCCACTGTCGAACAGCTCTTACTGTCAGGAAGTTCTTCCTAATGTTTAGGTGGAATCTTCTTTCTTGTAGTTTGGATCCATTGCTCCGTGTCCGCTTCTCTGGAGCAGCAGAAAACAACCTTTCTCCCTCCTCTATGTGACATCCTTTTTTATATTTGAACATGGCTATCATATCACTACTTTGTGGGGTTTAAGAAAGCTTACCCACAAGTTCTGCTCAGATTAAGTGAGAACATGGGAAGGCCCATCTAGTCCTGTTCTCACATTGGCCAATCAGATGCCGCTATGGCAAGCCCACAAGCAGCCTGGCTCACTGAGCGTTGTTTGTACCACCTTGCAGTGCCACCTGCAGTCTTATAAAGGGCTTGTCCACATTGGAGCAAAATGTGGTTTTCTACTTTCCTGTCTCTGTGGGAATGTTTAGGGTGGCAGGAGAGGATATGTTGTTTATTAATATCCTTCCTAGCTTGTGTTAGCAAGTTTCTTTACTTAGCAGAGTTTACATTCCCCTTTTTACATGCACAGCAGATAGCTGGTTGCAGGCTTGTGTAAGCCTCTCACTATTATACATTTCAGTCTGTCTAGGATTGAATTGTACATTCCTGGTAAGTTTCCCTGAAGAAGAAGAAGAAGAAGAAGAAGAAGAAGAAGAAGAAGAAGAAGAAGAAGAAGAGTTTGGATTTGATATCCCAAATGAGTCTCAAAGCGGCTAACAATCTCCTTTCCCTTCCTCCCCCGCAACAAACACTCTGTGAGGTGAGTGGGGCTGAGAGACTTCAAAGAAGTGTGACTAGCCCAAGGTCACCCAGCAGTTGCATGTGGAGGAGCGGAAACGCAAACCCGGATTACGAGTCCACCACTCTTAACCACACTGGCACACTGAATCCCTCTTAAAAGAATAAAGACACCACAATCTTATTCAAAGTCAATAAAAGAAGTTTACTTACATCAGGCAGAGCACAGTGTGATCCCTGAAGGCAGACTTGGTTACAAATATGTACATGTGGATCGACCCCATATGGGGGGATGATCCCAGTGCTCCTGCTAGCTAAAAGCTAGCCGAGCAGACCTAGCTCAAAGCTGGTTAAATGACTAAGGAAGTCAAAAAGAGAGAGGTGTGCTGCGTGACTCGTCCTTTTGTTACCTGGACAGGTTAGGTCACCTTGTATCACATGCAAAAGGAAGGATGCTCCAGCCCAGGAGGAAACAGGAAGTTTCTACTGGTTGGACCAAACATCCCCTTGCACGTCCACTCTAGGAAAACAAGGAATGTTGTATTTGACTGCTCCCAGCAGATTACATCCCACAGTCTCCCCATTAACATAAGGTCACCCATATGACATCACCCGAACCTCTGTGTTGCCCCAGACCCTTCCCCTTTCTGACCTGGGTTTTCTTTAATCCTTGAGAAGCCTGAAGTGGCCAAGATTGAAAAGCCATGCTTTTAAAAGAAGGGAAAGGTCCAAGGACAACATCAGGAGAGGATGTCAGGTGGACACCTGACGGGCAGGTGCAAATGCTCATTTTGCAGTCCTAGGATTGTGCACCAGCAAAACCAAGTTCAGTCAAGTGATCAGAATGGGGGTATGAAAATCTGTGTAAGTACCATGCTGGACTCAGCTTCTTGGACTCAAGAGGATATTGGTGGGTGGCCCATGGCCTGAAACTTGCACCTGCTCTCCAAAAGGTTTTTCTGTGGCCCTCCAAGACTCCCCCTCCAAATTTGCCATTAACAATGCACACACAGAGAGAGTTTTGTTTTTATTTTTTTAAACTGCTCCTATGGATCTTGCATAGCGACAGGACAGTGGTGCTCTTGGAGGGCTGACGATGGCTCAGCGTGGCCCTTTTTGTGATGTACAGAAGCCCCACATGAAGGACTCCGGAGTCAAGTTTAAGCAGGGCTTTATTCCAATTGCAGTCTTGCATCATCATAAAGCAGTCTTCCTACATCCAGGAATCAGCATACACAGGTGGGATTACATACAGGGGAGAAGCTAGCATGGATGGCTATAGACCAACTAGGCAACGCCCCATGTCTCATGATGCTGACTCATCACATGATGCTGAGTCAGTATTTGCAATTAGCACAGAGTGTTAACCCCGTGATACCCACAGCCCTTGCCTGAAAAGGTTTAGCCACCCCTGTACTATGGCATGACAAAACTTTGGAAGAGTGAGACAGAAAGTTGGGAAATCCAATTCAGCTCACATTCACACTTCCCAAAGCAATGTATGAATTGAAACACAGCCATCCTTCGAAATTCGTACTCCTCCAAATTTTGTGATTCAGTTCTCTAGCCAAGTAATGTGTACATATACTAGGGTAAAGTGTGCATTAAAATGCATATCTTAGTGAAAATAACATGCAAAAATGCATTACATATGGGAAAATTGCTGTGCAAAAAATGTGTACATTGGGCAAAGTTGCATACTTTTATTTGGGCTTGCATTAGGAGAAATTTGCATTGAAATGCTGATTAATTTTCATGAGGGTTTAAAAATAATAACCCACAAACTTAATTTAAGATTGGGGGGAAAAATAAGAAGCTAAGAGAAATGGAAATTGACTAAGCTACACATTTTATTTTTTTTTAATAATAATTTGTTAGGTTTTATCCATAAAAAGTATAGAAAAATACAAAAAACGGAAAAAATACAAAATTACAAAATACAGAAAAACAAACATTAAACACAAAAAAGAAAAGAAAAAAGCACATATAAAAAGACAAGAATTCCTTCTTTCTTAATTTCTCCTCTTTGATTAACTAATTTTCCTGACTCCCTCACGTCTCCCATTTTTGTATCCCTTTTAAAAGTTAGTTCAGCAAATTCATGTCCTGTTAGTCTATCTATTTATTAATCCAATCTTACAATTTACCTTGTTGCGAAAACCCCTGCATTTCATTTCAATGTCCTCAACATTCAAAAATTTTACAATATTTCTGCAAATACATTTTAAATTTCCTCCAATTTTCTTCCACCAACTCTTCTCCCTGGTCTCGGATTCTGCCAGTCATTTCCGCCATCTCCATATAATCTATTAGTTGCATCTGCCATTCTTCCAAGGTGGGTAGGTCTTGTGTCTTCCAATGCTTTGCGATGAGATAAGCTACACATCTTTAATGGCAACCAACTGATTTCCTGGCTACAGGCAAAGAGCAGTAAGCCAGGCTGGTCCCAGAGAATCTTATAAAAGGACAGGAGACTTTACAACATGATCTGCTTTGTCCCATCTGAATGGCACCTGCTACTTTTGATTTTGCAGCTGTGTTCCAGAATGCATTTCTGTGCAGTTTTATTCCAGAGCCATCCACTAAGAACACAACCCCCATTCATTGCAAGCTTAAGTCCTGAGGTTTTATGACACTCCCACAGCCCCTACCCCAAATACAGTGGTACCTTGGGTTAAGTACTTAATTCGTTCTGGAGGTCCGTTCTTAACCTGAAACTGTTCTTAACCTGAAGCACCACTTTAGCTAATGGGGCCTGCCACGCTGCCGCTACACGATTTCTGTTCTCAACCTGAAGCAAAGTTCTTAACCTGAGGTACTATTTCTGGGTTAGTGGAGTCTGTAACCTGAAGCGTATGTAACCTGAGGTAACACAGTATCTATTTTTTCCAAGTAGGTAAGCACACCTAATAATATAAATATCCAGTTAGCTAGTAAGTAATCATCTATTTTGCATCAAGAATTACATCACTATTCAATGTTTATGCGGTGCTAACAGAATTGTGCAAACTGAACAGATTGCACAGGATATTTGCCTGCTGGATTTGGGGGAATTTGGACGCAATAATTAGAATGTTATTGCTGTTATTATTAATCTTCCTTCCAAATGCAGTTGTCTGCATATATTGGATCCTCTGCAGTCCTTTAATTAGAATGACCTCATTTTCTTGATTCCTAAGCAGAGATAAGTCTTGTCTTCTTGGATGGAAGGTGCTTTCTTCCCAAATTCAAAATGTGACAAGCTGTTAGCACCCGTCACTCCCTGCTGTGCTTGTTTCCTGAGAACAGATTGGATCCACACAACAGCTTACATGTCTTGGAGGCGATATTGTTTCATCTGCATGGCAATCCAGAGGAGCAGCAGGTACATTGGCCTGCAAACCTCCCTAATCAACCAAGCAGCCTGGCTCCACTTGTCAGTGCCAGATTTACGTATAAGCTAAACAATTTACAGTGGTACCTCAGGTTACATACGCTTCAGGTTACCTATGCTTCAGGTTACAGACTCCGCTAACCCAGAAATAGTGCTTCAGGTTAAGAACTTTGCTTCAGGATGAGAACAGAAATCGGGCTCCAGCGGCACAGCGGCAGCAGGAGGCCCCATTAGCTAAAGTGGTGCTTCAGGTTAAGAACAGTTTCAGGTTAAGTACAGACCTCCAGAACGAATTAAGTACTTAACCTGAGGTACCACTGTATAGCATGGGTAGGCATGATTGGGCCAGATTCGGCCCAATTGCCTTCTAAATCTGGCCTGTGGATGGTCCAGGAATCAGCGTGTTTTTACATGAGTAGAATGTGTCCTTTTATTTAAAATGCACCTCTGGGTTATTTGTGGGGCATAGGAATTCATTCATTTCCCTCCCCGCAAAATATAGTCTGTCCCTCCACAAGGTCTGAGGCACAGTGGACCGGTCCCCTGCTGAAAAATTTTGCTGACCCCTGATCTATATCTTAGAGCCCCACTCTCTTGGGGCCCCCCAAAAAATTAAAGGAAAAAAACACCTGGATGTACATTTCCCAAATATAAGACAAAAAAACAAATAAAATAAAACCTACATATAGCAACAGTATTTTGTGTTGGGTAGGCTCCTGTGATACAAGTAATGCAAGTACGTAATGGGCCTGCTAGCCTGCTCCCTAAAATATCACTGGTTTGCCCATTTCTATATATAGGGTGCCTACATTCACCTATTATTATTTCATGTTATAGCAAGTTTCTGGAGACTTGATTATGAGTCTTTGTAAATTGTGTTTCTAAAGGAAATTTTGTTATTTCCAAATGCCAATGTGTTTGCATTATTAAGTTTGTTATTAATAAAAAATCCTTTTAAGTTAGAGCTTCATAATTATTTCACTATTAATATACTTTTTCTTAATTGTATTTCAGTTCAACAATTACTTTGATAAAATACATTTTTTTAAAAGGTGCAAATGGCTTTAGATACCTATTAGGTCCATAAATTACCATATAGCATATATTCAACACAAAAAAAACAGAGACAGTTTGTTGTTGACAAAGGTCAGCTGGATATATAAAGGGCCCCATTACCTTCAGTAGCTTAAAGTAAAGGTAAAGGGACCCCTGATCATTAGGTCCAGTCGTGGCCGACTCTGGGGTTGTGGTGCTCATCTCGCTTTATTGGGTGAGGGAGCAGGTGTACAGCTTCCGGGACATGTGGCCAGCATGACTAAGCCGCTTTTGGCGAACCAGAGCAGCTCACGGAAATGCCGTTTACTTTCCCACTGGAGTGGTACCTATTTATCTACTTGCACTTTGATGTGCTTTTGAACTGCTAGGTTGGCAGGAGCAGGGACTGAGCAACGGGAGCTCACTCCATCACGGGGATTCGAACTGCCAACCTTCTGATCAGCAAGTCCTAGGCTTTGTGGTTTAACCCACAGTGCCACCCGTGTCTGTAGCTTAGGGCCTCATCAAACCTAAATCCGGCCCTGCTTGAACTTTAGCTATGCATTCAGCTTTCTGAGAACCTGCGGCCAGCCAGTATTTTCAAGTCAGGTCAGGGAGGGTGGGTGGGGGCAAAGAGGTCAACTCTCTGTCCCTCACCCCACTGCAGTGTCCCCATGAAATCTTGAAAGAAAGGCACTTGTCTCATACAGTGCTTTTATTTATTATCAATAAATTAAAATAATGCTGCAGTCCTAAGTGTGGCTACTTGACAGTGAACTCCTTCAAAATCAATAGGGGGGAAAATTGTTTAGGATGGAAACATTACTGTGATGGGAGCATTATGCTGTGATTTCTCTTCCAGAAATCTAACCTGTTGGACAAAGCTCCCCCCTTGGAAATATATTTATGCCTTCTTTGCCCCACTCCTCCATTTGTTAATAGTAACACCACTGAGAGTATTTTTATTGGCACATGTTCTTTAAAGGAACCAGCCTCTGAAAAAGCGGTAGAATTCAGATTTTGGCAGGCTCTGCTTCTGCCCTGGCTGTGCTACCAACTTGCCAAATTCCCTCCAGTGTCCTAGTCTCTGACGCAGCTTTCTTTGATCTACCTTCTGGTCCCTCCAAGATGAGCAACATTTAAAAAAATTAAAAGTGGGGAGCATCACTTTGCTTACCACCTATTTTAAGACATGGTTACTTTTGAATATTAAATTTTAGTGTTACTAAATAAGGAACTGTCCCTTGAAATAGGGAGCAGGTGGTAAGTCGGTGTCCAGATTTTCACTTTTGGGAATATGTCAACCCTATACAGTGGTACGTTGGTTCTCGAACTGAATCTGTTCTGTAAGTCTGTTCAACTTCCAAAACATTTGAAAACCAAGGTGCGGCTTCTGATTGGCTGATTGGCCCCAGAAACAATACCAACAGCCGAAACAGAAGTTCGGCTTCTGAAAAATGTTTGCAAACTGGAACACTTACTTCTGGGTTTGAGGCGTTCAGGAGCCAATTTATTCATCAGCTAAGCCATTTGGGAACCAAGGTGCCACTGTAAATGGTAACTATAATGCAGGCCACCGTGAAGACAGTCTTAAAAAGGTAAAGGTAAAGGACCCCTGACAGTTAAGTCCAGTCGCGAACAACTCTGGGGTTGCAGCGCTCATCTCGCTTACTGGCCGACGGAGCTGCCGTTTGTCTGCAGACAGCTTCCGGGTCATGTGACCAGCATGACTAAGCCGCTTCTGGCGAAACCAGAGCAGCGCACGGAAATGCCGTTTACCTGCCTGCCAGAGCGTACCTATTTATTTACTTGCACTTTGATGTGCTTTTGAACTGCTAGGTTGGCAGGAGCTGGGACTGAACAAAGGGAGCTCACCCCATCATGGTGATTTGAAGCACAACCTTCCAACTGACAAGCCCTAGGCTCTGTGGTTTAGACCACAGCGCCACCTGCATCCCGAAGAAAGTCTTAGGGTGCATTAAATCAGTGTCTCCTCTAGATACAAGGAGGGGCCTTAGCTTGATGTCATAACTTTTGCTTTGAATGTAGAAGGACCCAGTTACATTCTCAGCATCGCCAGTACAAGATCTTTAGGAGTGAGAAAAACCACCATCTGAAACTCCAGGAAACTGCCACCTGTCATGAGTAGACCATACTGGGCTAGACCTGGGGTGCGAAATCTATGTGGCCCTCCAGGTGTTGCTGGACTTCAACTCCCATGAGCCCTAGCCAGCATGCCCATTGATCAAGGATGATGGGAGTTGTAGCCTAGTAACATCTAGAGGACCACTCATTCCCTGTCTTTGCCACACACAGATCTTTCTATAGTGTTAAATATGTTGCAGTGATCAGATTGTTGGTCTTGCTTGAAACCCAGGTTCAAATCTTCACTCTCCATATGGCGGTTTGCTTGGAGGTTATACGCAGACCACTTTTCACGACCAACCCCACAGATTTGGCAGTGGCTAAAACTACCACACCTTGCTCCTTGGATGTTGGGTCTTGAAATACATTTTGCATTGCATTCAAAAAAGATGGGACCGAATTTAGATGTCTGGGCAGAGCCCCCGAGTTACAGACCTGAGTTAAGGCTAACTAGCAGTACAAACAGCAACAGCAACAACAATTTTTAAAAAATAACTCTGTAATATACACAAAAAACCACAATGATGTGTCAATGAAAGTCTGTATAATTTGGCCTTCTCATATTTCATCCAAAGCACCATTGAGGCATTTTGGTAAGCTGGCGTCCTTTGCTTCCGTTGCCAAGAGGCAAAAAAATTGAGAGCATCACAATGCATTGGTCCAGGAGAGGGGAGCAGCAGGCTCCCATAATTCCTCAAAAAACCTGAGTTCCAGTACTATCGGATCCAACCAACAGTAACAGCACAACGCCGAAGTTTCCCCCCGGGCTCGGCTCGGGGAGCAGCGCTGCTCCCCCCCGGCTCCCCTTCGCCCTCCCGGCTCTCTCTGCCGCCCACTGGGGACCCCCCTCACCTGCCAAGTCTGGAGCGCCGGTGGAAGTTGCATGCATGCATGCAGGGCGCCGCGTTGCCATTGCATTGCACTGCACTCCATGCAACGCCTGCACACATGCATTGTCATGCACGCCCACCAAGGGGTCTCCCCACGGTCCGATGCGTCCCCTCCGGCGCGGATGCAGCATTGCAAAAATAAAACCCCCCCGACGCAGCCCTGCCTGGGGGGCAGCCTCCGCCGCTCCGCCTCCGCGGGGATCCCCGGGCTCCATCCTGCTGCCCAATCTCTGCGGGGGCGCAGGCAGGCTGCGCGGGGTCTGTGCGGAAGAGCCCCTGCCCGCCCGGCCGCCGCCGCTGCGCTCATTCCATGGCCGGGAGAAGAGCGCTTCAAACAAAACGCCCGGCCCACCAGGCCACACTGGGAAACGTAGTTTGAGCACCCTGCGCGGGCGCGGAGCCCAAGGGCGAGGGGACTACGGATCCCGGCAGCCCCCGCGCCGGGGATGGAGGGGGAGAGGCCAGGTGCAGGGATGGAGGGACGGGTGGGCGAGCGAGTGAGTGAGTGACAGCCGCCAAGCCTTGGCCGAGAGCCAGGAAGGGCCTCCCCGGAGGAGGAGGAGGAGGAGGAGGGAGGCGCAGAGCGGGAGGGAGGGAGGGAACCCCAGGGGTCATCTAGTGACGGCGCCCCAATCGAAAATTTGACTTAAAAAAAAAATCTTTCGAATTTTTTAATTTTTCCCGTGGCACACCAGGCAACATCTCGTGGCACACTAGTGTGCCGCGGAACAGTGGTTGGGAAACACTGCTCTAGGAATTCTAAAAGGTGGCTATCAAGGCCAGCGGCGTAGCGTGAGTTGTCAGCACCCGGGGCAATGCAAGTAATTTGCGCCCCCTAACCCGGGGCAAGGCAAGTAATCTGCGCCCCCCAACCCCTAACCTGTGAGTTGCCGCTGGCGCTGCTGCCCAAACGACGCCACTTGCCAGGAGGAGGAGGGGGGCAGAGAGGCGAGGAAAATGCAACGGCCCAGCAGCTGCAGCAGCACCGGCGGAGGCGGGGCTGTGAGGAGGGGCTGCCTGGCGTGTCCTCCGCGGCCAGCGCTGAGAGCCGCTGCCTGCCGGGCGCCTTCAGCCCGGACGCGCGCACAGCTCGTCGGTTCCGCGAGACATGCGGCTCCGCTACAGCCTGCGCCCGAGGCTCTTCGGCGACTCCGGAGGCAGTGAGCGCGCCCCCCCAGATGTTGCGCCCGGTGCGGCCGGCCCCCCTTGCACCCCCCACGCTACGCCACTGATCAAGGCAACACTCCTCCCATTTTATCTGCCCGAGCAACCTGTATTCAGAGGTGGAATGCAGCTGAACATGGAGGCTCAATTTAACTCTCATGGCTAACAAATGTTGGCAGGTTTATGTTCCACAAATCTGCTTAATTCATAGTAAATTAACTGTATGTGTATAACCAAGACGTATATTTCCCTCTGTCAGTCCCAAACCTACTGCTAATGAATTTTCCTGTAATATAAATTGGTTATGGTGACATAGAAGAGTTTGTGTGCGTTAGTGTATTATTCCTATTCACTATACATCAGGGGTGAAGAACCTGTGGACTACTACAATTCCCATCATACTTGATTGGCACTGCTGGTTGGGGCTGATGGGAGTCAGATTCATAGGAGCCAACTCCTAGGGCCCCCCAATAAAATATTTGAGAGGGCTGAACCCCCTGAAAGTTGTTGAGCATTACCTTTCAAATGCTGTGTATGCGGAATTGTGGAATTCCAAGGAAAATGGCCCAATAACTTATCAGAATTCCTTGGCAGGTCTGGCAGATTCTCAAATGCCCTCTGCCTTGTTATACATGTGTAGGGTCTCTCTTTATTCACCCGCATTGTTGTTTAGTCATTTAGTCGTGTCCGACTCTTTGTGACCCCATGGACCAGAGCATGCCAGGCACTCTTGTCTTCCACTGCCTCCCACAGTTTGGTCAAATGCATGCTGGTAGCTTCAAGAACACTGTCCAACCATTTTGTCCTCTGTCGTCCTCTTCTCCTTGTGCCCTCCATCTTTCCCAACATCAGGGTCCTTTCCAGGCAGTGGTGTAGCGTGGGCTGTCAGCACCCGGGGCAAGGCAAGTAATTTGCGCCCCCTAACCCATGGATTTGCGCCCCCTAACCCGTAGATTTGCGCCCCCTAACCCCCAGATGTTGCGCCCAGTGCGGCCGGCCCCCCCTGCACCCCCACGCTACGCCACTGTTTCCAGGGAGTCTTCTCTTCTCATGAGGTGGCCAAAGTATTGGAGCCTCAGCTTCAGGATCTGTCCTTCCAGTGAGCACTCAGGGCTGATTTCCTTCAGAATGGCTAGGTTTGATCTTCTTGCAGTCCATGGGACTCTCAAGAGTCTCCTCCAGCACCAAAATTCAAAAGCATCAATTCTTTGGCAATCAGTCTTCTTTATGGTCCAACTCTTACTTCCATACATTACTAATGGGAAAACCACAGCTTTAACTATATGGAGCTTTGTCGGCACGGTGATATCACCTGCTTTACCGAATGGCAAAATCCTCAAAAGCAACATGACAGCTACTGCCTCTTCTGCATCTTTTTGATTTTGGTCATCTGTGTGTTTGTCTACACTACAGTGGCTTACCTTGGCATGATATTCTAAAGCAGAAAACATCCTCCTACAGAAAACAACTATCTCCCTTGGCACATTATTTATATGCCTTGCTAGAACATATAGTGAAACATATTACAGCTAGGTTTCCTCTTACCGATTCTCTCCCACGCTGCTTCCTGTTAGTAATTCTTTTGTGATAAAACATGCTCTCCAAAGGGTGCACAGAAGAGGAGGTTAAGTACAGAGCTACAATCTGCTTATCAGTGAATTTAGTCGTAATGAGTGAAAAATTCTGTTTGCCAGACACGTGCACACAGTCGGAGCCATTTCTGTTTGATTACCTATGGATTTTGTTGGTGGATTCTCTGCATTTTCATGCATCATAAAGGAAGAGTGGATTCAGACAACCACATTATTCTGTGATACTGAGGCTGTGTATCTAACAGGGAACGTCCTCTTCCACTCCAGTCCCCTCCACCCATCCCCACGTGCCCTTAAAATCAGTCCTGGGGGAATTCGCAAGAGCAGATCTGGGGGGAGGCCAGAAGACAAAAGTCTCATTGCACCAGTGGGACCCCACTGTTACATTTCTATGCTTACTTCACCCTTGGCATATGCATTTTTGGCACACATTTCTTGGCTCGAGAATGCCATTGCGAAATTAGGAGAAATGCGAATTTCGAAGAAAGGCCATACAGTGAGCCCACCACTTATACAGTGGTACCTCGGGTTAAGAATTTAATTTGTTCCAGAGGTCCATTCTTAACCTGAAACTGTTCTTAACCTCTTGGGGTAAAGCACCACTTTAGCTAATGGGGTCCCCTGTGTCGCTGCACTGCCGCTGCACGATTTCTGTTCTCATCCTGAAGCAAAGTTCTTAACCCGAGGTAATATTTCTGGATTAGCGGAGTCTGCAACCTGAAACGTATGTAACCTGAAGCGTATGTAACCCGAGGTACCACTGTATGTGCATTTAACTTGTGCGCATTCAGCTTTATGCGCATGGCAAAGATAAATAAATGAATAGGTGCAGTAAGGGGGTGGGGTTCTGTGAAAAATGAAGTTGGCAATCCCACCTGTCATTGAACCCATTGGGTTTTTGACTGTATGTGATTTTGGCTTTAGGTGCAATCAGTGCTTTTATTTTTAAAAAAGAAAAAAAGGTGCCAGTACTACCATGAAATTGTTACAAGAAGTGCCACACTTAGAATATTGAAATAATGAGAGAGATGTCGGTAATGGGTACCCTTAAGTATCCCCAGAAAGCACCCCTGAACGTAACCCCTGCGTAAGTTGTGGGCTTCATAGGAACCAATTCCTAGGGGTTGAGGGGTCTTCGCCTCCCCCAATAAAGTATTTGTGGAAGCCCCAAAGCTGATGGGCATTGCCATTCCAATGTTTTGCGTGTCCATGTCATGTGATCAGTTATGTGGGGAGGAGCTTACTTGCGGGCCCCTCCTATATTTTATTCAAGTTGGTACCCCTGATGGGCTTATTGTGTTAGTATTATTATTTATTAAATTTCTTAGTCGATTGATCTTGCCCCAGGCAACTCAAGGAACGACCATGGAAGGTTTCTCTTCTGCCAATGAAATCAGTGATGATACACTGGGCAAGAGACTTTGTTTATAATATACAACTTCTATCATGGGAAAAGCTATGGAAAGAGGATTTGAAGTTCACGGCTTGCTGTTCGTTGAAAGAAAATTATATGAAAATGACGTACCGTTGGTATTTAACGGCGAGTAAGATTGCAAAAATGTATGGAACCAGCTCAAATTTGTGCTGGAAAATGTAAAAGAAAAGAGGGTACATTTTATCATATGTGGTGGCCCTGCGGAGTGGTAAAAGCTTTCTGGGAAATGATATATAATGAGTTAAAGAAAATGTTTAAGAAAACTTTTGTTAAAAAACCAGAGGCTTTTTTGTTAGGTATAATAGGAGAGGAACTACAAAAAAAAAAAAAAGACTGTTTCTGTATGCAATGATGGCTGTGAGAATGCTTCTAGCCCAGAGATGGAAAGAAGACGACCACAGAAGACTGGCAGACCACGTTGATAGAATATGCAGAAATGGCAAGACTGATGGGAAAGATCAGAAACCAGGAAGAACAAGTATTTTTAAAAGACTGGAATAACTTTATAACATACTTAGAAGACCACTGTAGACAATTAAAAGCTTTGGCAGGGATACAATGACACTTGTAAAGTGAAATGAACTTTGGTTAGATATGATTATATAATAGATGGATAACGGTAAAGTATGCAGGGAAAATAAAAAATCTTTAGAATCAGAACGCAGAGAGGGAAGGAAGGAGTTCTGAAGGTTCAAGAGAACCTTTTTTATTTTTCTGTTTTGGAATGGTTGCAGTTATTGTGTATACCGACCCCTCTCGCTCTCCAGGCTTGAGAAAGCTCTCAGCAAGCCTTGGGAGCCCGCGTCAGGCTCCCTAGGCTTGCGGATAGCAGCTTGCATCTCGAGAGCCTTCCTGCTGTCCCCCGCCATGTCTGAAGGCTGGCGGTGGGGAGAAGCGCGCTTCTCCGCGCCGCCAGCCCCGCAAGCTCGGGGGACAGCGGGGAGGCACAGCGCCGCCATCCCGCTGTTCCCCGACCTGGTTTGGGCTTCAGGCAGATATCCGCAAGCAGTGGGAGCCTGGTGGGAAGTCGCAACGGTCTCCCAAGGTTTGCGGAGAGCTGCCTGTTCTGTGGGCTGGGGTCGGGGAGCGCTCGGGCTTCCCCCGCCCCAGCCCGGCGCCTGGGGGGGGGAAATAATTTTTTTCTCTTTATTCCCCCCCCAAAAAAACCTAGGTGCGTCCTATGGGCCGGTGCGTCCTATAAGGCGAAAAATACGGTAGTTTTATGTAAAACAAATAAAAAATGATTGAAAGAAAGAAAGGTTTCTCTTCTGCCTTCGCGGCCACCTGTCAGTCAAGCCTGCCTTCCTCTCGGCCTCCACCTGTTTCGGCCCCATAGCCCTCCTTGCAGCCCATCCCTCCGGGAGCCTCGGCCCTCTCTTGCTCCTGACCTTTCTCCTCCGCCATCACCAGTGCCAGATTTACGTATAAGCTAAACAAGCTATAGCTTAGGGGCCCCAAAAAAGTTAAAGGGGAAAAAACTGGATGTACATTTCCAAAATATAAGATGAAAAACAAATAAAATAAAGTCTACATACAGCAACAGTGTTTTGTGTTGTGTAGGCTCCTATGATGTAAGTAATGGGCCCTGCCTGCTAGCCTGCTCCTTAAAATATCACTGGTTTGCTATTATTATTTCATGTTATAGCAAGTTTCTAGAGGCTAGATTACGAGACTTTGTAAATTGTGTTTCTAAAGGAACTTTTGTTCTTGCCAAATGCCAATGTGTTTGCATTACTAAATTTGTTATGAATAAAAAAAATCATTTTAAGTTAGAGCTTAATAATAATTATTTCACTCTTAATATGCTTCTTCATTGTATCTCACTATTAATACACTTTTTCTTAATTGTATTTCAGTTCAACAATTACTTTGATAAAATACATATTTGGTTGCGTGCAAATGGCTTTAGAAACCTATTTAGGTCCATAAATCATCATATAGAGCATATAGTCAACACACAAAAAACCAGCCACAATTTGTTGTTGACAAAGGACAGCTGGACTTATGAAGGGTCCCATTAGCTTCAGTAGCTTAGGGCCACATCAGACTTAAATCTGGCCCTGGCCATCACCTGCCTCGCGCCCCTCCCCCCTCTGCTCCTCCTCCCCGCTCCCCCTCCCCCGTTTCCCCTCCCACTCCCTCGCGCCCCCTCCCCATTCCGCGCCCCCCGCCCGCCTCGCTTGCGTCTCCTCGGACTCTCCGCTGCTGCGAAGGCCCCCCCCGCCCTTTTTCTCTGCCCACCCCCAAACCCCGTCCAAAAAAAAAAAAAAAGCCACCCACCCCTCTCTACCCCCCCCCCGCGGCTAAAATCCCTGGGTTGGGATTGGCTGCTTGCCGCGGCCGGAGGGGATGGTGCGGTGCGCGGCGGGCAGCAGGCGCCGGTGACTGGGCTCCTCCGGGGAGTCTCTGGGAGCCGCGGAGGGCGAAGCCCGCTCCGTGCTGCGCGCCGCTCGACGGGGCCCCCGCTCCGAAGCAGCTCCGGCCACCTGCTCGCCCGGCTCCAGCCAGCCAGCCATGCCCGCCGACAGCAACGAGCCCGACTGCCTGCTCAGGTACCAGGTAAGGCGGCAGGCAGGCGAGGGTCTCCTCGGGGGAAGGGGCGTCTCCTGGCGCTGCCGCCGCAATGTCACCTTCGCGTGCGCCCCGGGCGCGGGCGAGGCTGGAGGATGCTGGCTGGGGCTCCGCGCTTGGTGCAGCCCGCTCCGGGGGGAAGGAGGCAGCTCACTGCGGCAGAGCCGTGCGCCTCGCCGAGAAGACCGGGAGAGGAAGGGAAGGGATGGGCGCGCGGCTGAGGGTCCGATCCGGGGAGAGGGGGACGGGCCGGCGGGAGGGATGGAGGGATGGATGTGAAGGGGAAGCTGCCCCGGCTTCCTCCCGGAGGAAAACGCGCACACACGCGCGCGCGCGCACACACACACACCCTGCTTTATTCCAGGAACTGGGCACCTCAACCTCGGGTCTTGCTCTAACGGGGAATGGGGGCCGCCCGTTCTTTCGAGCCGAAAAACAGTTCCGAGGATGCCTGTTTTGTACCGGGAGCAGGCGAGCTCTTGGAGAGACTCGCGACGTAAGGCGATCTGTTGGATCCAAAATATCCAGGGATCGGGGCAAGCGTCATCTTCTGCGCTCTCGCTCGCTCTGCCTTGTGTGCGCGTGTGTGTACACAGACACACACATTAAGCATTACTGGAAGGCTTCTGTTTTTCTTAAGCTCACCAATCGCTTGCAGAGACAGAGGTGAACCCTTCTTCGTCTCCAAAGTACGGGACACTATTTTCTAAGGTGGGGGATGACTGGCTAAAATCCCCTTTGTAACACCAAAGGTTTCATCCAGGCTGATTTTGTTGGTGATCGATCAGTCTGTCTACATATAGCCTCTTTTTCAATTCACACACACAAACACACTCATTCGTTGGAATTTATTTACCTGTTGGGTGTCTGTGCTGAACATGCCTTTGCACAGTTGTTATTCCCGCAAACCCAGATTCCTGGGGATGAGCATTGGCAGCACAAACAGGCTCCAAAAGGAACTGAAGGGTTTGCAGTCAGTAGAAGAATTAAAAGTCAAGAGCTATTGTGCTGGATTGTGGATTTACCCTGTGTCTGTTGAGATGCCACTGCTTTGATATAGCAGCCTAATTTTACAACATTTGTGCTGTGTTAATCCCCACACATTTCTACCCAGCTTTTTGTTCTGCAGTCGGTAAAAATAGCATTTGAATAGTACTTTCCTAACATACAAAGTATTGCATAAACATTACTTCAGTAAACTTTACAACAGCTCCTCCAGGTTAGCCATCAGGTAAAGGTAAAGGGACCGCTGACCATTAGGTCCAGTCGTGGCCAACTCTGGGGTTGCGGTGCTCATCTCGCTTTACTGGCCGAGGGAGCCAGTGTTTGTCCGCAGACAGCTTCCGGGTCATGTGGCCAGCATGACTAAGCCGCTTCTGGTGAACCAGAGCAGCGCACGGAAACGCCATTTACCTTCCCGCCGGAGCAGTACCTATTTATCTACTTGCACTTTGACGTGCTTTCGAACTGCTAGGTTGGCAGGAGCAGGGACTGAGCAACGGGAGCTCACCCCGTCACGGGGATTCGAACCGCTGACCTTCTGATCGGCAAGTCCTAGGCTCTGTGATTTAACCCACAGTGCCACCCGCGTCCCATGGCCATCAGGTAGACCAGTATTATTGTTCTTTCATTGCAATGGTGGCTAATTGCATGTTGGACTGATGGGAGCTGGAATCCAACAGCATCCGAAGGGCCACAGGTTCCCCATTCATGCTTCCTTGCAGGGTCTGTGCCCAGCAGACTCCTTAGGTTAACTCAAAGAGAGAAGGGCTGAGGAGCTGAAGGTTTCTTAGCTAACCCTCTTAGGTCTCACTTAAGGCACTTTTCTCCTGCTCCGGAGGGTAGGATCCGAACCAATGGATTCAAGTTAAAAGAAAGGAGAATCCGACTAAACATCGGGAAGAACTTTGTGACAGTGGAATGGACTCCCACAAGCAGTGGCAGATCTTGGGGTCTCAGATTTCAGTGGTGCCTTGTGCAAAGTGAAAATTCAGCGCCCCTCCTCCTGTTGTGCTCCATTCTGAATCATGTTGGACTAGATGACTCTTGGGGTTCCCTTAAAACTCTATGATTCTATGATCCTAAGCCTGTACCCCACAAGAGTTGTATAAATTTGGGGATCGTTTCCTTCACATTCTGAAAATATAGGAAGCTGTCTCGTACAGTGGTATCTCGGGTTACAAATGCTTCGGGTTATGAACACTTCGGGTTACAAACTCGCTAACCCGGAAGTAGTACCTCGGGTTGAGAACTTTGCCCCAGGATGAGAATGGAAATCACGGGGCAGTGGCAGGAGGCCCCATTAGCAAAAGTGCGCCTCAGGATAAGAACGGTTTCAAGTTAAGAATGGATCTCCAGAACGAATTAAGTTCGTAACCTGAGGTACTACTGTATTGAGTCAGACCTCTGGTGCCTCTTGCTCAGTACGATTTACACTGACTGCCAGTGACTGTCCAGGATTTTCAGACAGGCGACGCTCCCAGCCCGACCGGGAGATGTCAAGGATTAAACCTGGGACCTTCTGCATGCAAATCAGATACTGTCCCACACTCCCTTTCAAGTTCTTCTCCCTGTACAGAACTGTGTGACCCTTTTCAATGTCACCAGCATAGATTTCCTTCATGACCCTCTTCCCGGTTCCTTGGAGAAACTGACAAAGTTGCCATTTCTGGGGAAAGCATAGCTTGCTCCAATGAACAAATGAAGCAGGCGAAGGTTCCTACGCGATAAAATGCTTTGGCTTTGACAGACAGGTGCGGTGTTTATCCTTTGTTGCCACTATGCTATGTGTGTGTGAAAGTTCCTTTGTCAAATAAAAGTTTTTGTCATTCTACTTATGTTCACAGACAAAAAGGATTGTCATACGTATGCCTTAGACCTGCTTATGCCTAAACCAGTTTATAACGTGAATGTAAGCATATATTGGTCAGAAAGTTTCTCTGGTATTTTCTCATGCATTGCCAGAATTCATGTGTAACAGAGAGTCAGATACTCCATCCAGAATAATCTCTGTTGTTGGTCTCAGGGCTATAGCAGTACATGCCACATTCATTATCCAAGATGCGATGAGTGGAGTTTTGCAACATGTCTCAATATTACCGTTTAATATTATTAATTAGGGACACAGGACACTGCCAAGTCAGACCACTGCTCAGTGCAGTCTACACAGAGGGGCACCTCTCTACATTTTTTTTTGCAGCCCAATCTACCTAGAGATGTCTGGGACCAGATGCTGATGACCTTTTCTGAGTGCAAAGCAAGTACTGTACCACTGAGCTTCAGCCCTTACAGTGCAGCGTAGTGAAATGTGTGATTTATAGTACTTAAAAACAGCAAACACGTCAGGAGACTGTAGTTCTCACTTTAGAGGTGGGTAAGCTAAACTGAGAGACAGCCAGAGGCTACAGCCATCCCCTTCCCAGCCAAACTGCTTCTCTCACGCTACCCTTTAGTCCCACCTAGCTGCTCTATTCCAGGCTGATTGGCATCCATCTGTCTCAGGACACAATGAACCTTTCTGGGTGAAGTCAAACACTATGAGAGTTACAGTGCCTGCTGTGGCTGTAGAGACCAGTACAGGAGAGACGTGTTTTATTGCAGGTGGGGCAGATGAAGGGGCTGCCCATGGGAACCCATTTTCGGCATGATGACTAAGCTGAACCCCCATATTCAGAGGCAGTACACCAGAGGCCAAAACAACAACTGGCCTCATGTCCTCCTTGTTGGTTTCCTAGAAGCGTTGGCCTGGTCCCGGTTGTTCAGAATGCCTGATTGGTGGAGATAAGCATTTTGCACCAAACTACAGACTAAGTGGATGCGGGTGGTGCTGTGGATTAAACCACAGAGCCTAGGACTTGCCGATCAGAAGGTCGGCAGTTCGAATCCCCGCGACGGGGTGAGCTTCCCGTTGCTCAGTCCCTGCCAACCTAGCAGTTCAAAAGCATGTCAAAGTGCAAGTAGATAAATAGGTACTGCCCCGGTGGGAAGGTAAACGGCGTTTCCGTGCGCTGCTCTCGTTCGCCAGAAGCGGCTTAGTCATGCTGGCCACATGACCCGGAAGCTGTACGCCGGCTCCCTCGGCCAATAAAGCGAGATGAGTGCCACAACCCCAGAGTCAGCCATGACTGGACCCAATGGTCAGGGGTCCCTTTACCTTTACCTTACAGACTAAGCACCACTTGAGGTCCCTGGGTTCTACAAAATGAAGAAAAGCTTCTATCTCTCCACAGTCTTTACCCAGTGTGCAATTTCATACACTTCTATTATGTCCCTGGCACCCCCCCATTAAGAAGCCCCAAATGTTGTAAGATTATTATGCCCACAGTTATCTGGAAGAGATGATGAGGGGGAATGTAATGACACTGTCCAAGGTCATGCTGAGCCACAGTTATCACCCAGGTCAGCACAAATCCACCATGATTAGTATGAAAAATAGATGGATTGAACTAGCTCTTTCAGCTGTAGTGAGAGAAGAAATCAAAGCAGATTCAGCCTCAGAGCAGGAGCAAACAAATTCTCAGGAAAGGCAACAGTGGGATGTGGGAAGAGAAGGGAGTGATGGCAGGCAGGGAAAATGATGGTGGAAAAGTCCTAATATCGCATTCTTCCAAAGCTGTTATGAGTTGAAGCAGCCCATCAGCTTTATGGATTCCGTAGACCTCAACTGCTTTTTCGAGACGCCAGAATTCTCACAGGTTCTGCAACCATAAATAGCATCACTGAAACCTTTGCAGCACAACAGCACCAGTTAGTGGCTGTCAGTGCACTTGTGGGTGTTGCTTACAAGCTTTCACAGGGAAAGCCAACTTTTATTTGCAAGCAAACACTGGTGAGGTTCACCTAGTGGCAGTGAAGGTAGCAAAGAAGGCATACAGTGGTACCTCGGGTTACATACGCTTCAGGTTACAGACTCCGCTAACCCAGAAATAGTGCTTCAGGTTAAGAAATTTGCTTCAGGATGAGAACAGAAATTGTGCTCCGGCGGCGGTGCAGCAACAGGAGGCCCCATTAGCTAAAGTGGTGCTTCAGGTTAAGAACAGTTTCAGGTTAAGAACGGACCTCCGGAACGAATTAAGTACTTAACCCGAGGGCCCACTGTATTTTGCTGCCTCCATTGCATCCTCATTGAGCTGTATAGCAGAGCTTTCCCTAGTAGTATGGGGCCTTTTACAGTCTGGCTCGAATGAAGTGGTAGAAGCAATGGCAGCTCTCTGTGACTTGTTTGCAAAGCAATTTGAGGATAAAAGTGTTGGGAGGTGTTCAGAGCACTGTCTAGTCCTGTTGGACAGTGGCGTAGCGTGGGGGGTGCAGGGGGGGCCGGCCGCACCGGCCGCAACATCTGGGGGTTAGGGTTAGGGGGCGCAAATCCATGGGTTAGTGGGCGCAAATCCACGGGTTAGGGGGCGCAAATCCACGGGTTAGGGGGCGCAAATTACTTGCCTTGCCCCGGGTGCTGACAACCCACGCTACGCCACTGCTGTTGGATAAGTTTTATTTGAGGATGTGGACAAGGTGCTTGGATCAGTCAGGGCAACAACTTGTGCTCTGGACCCTTGCCCCTCTTGGCTGATAAAAGCTAGCAGGGAGGTTGCCAAAGAAGGATAGAACTTTCTTTATGTATGCAACCACAGCAGCAAGACTACTCATCGCGAAGTATTGGAAGACCCAGGAGCTACCCACACTGGAAGAATGGCAGATGAAAGTGATGAACTGCATGGAATTGGCAGAAATGACTGGCAGAATTCGTGACCAGGGAGAAGAGTCGGTGGAGGAAGATTGGAAGAAATTTAAGGACTACTTGCAGAAGCACTGTAAAATCAAGGAATGTTAAAACGATGTCTGATGGAAAATAAGTGGTATTGGTAAAAAGATTTCTAAGGAAATGTAAATAGGGATTGATAATTGGAAAATTGATATTTATAATAGGTTAATATCTTGAGTGAGGATAAATGCTAGAGGGTAAGGATTTGCTGAATTTAATATCTGAACTGGAATACAAAATGGGAGGTGTGAGGAGGTCAAGAAACTAGTGAATGAAGTATAAGAGATGAAAATACTAATCTATTTTCTGTTTTGTCTTTTGGTTTTTCTTTTTGTTCTTTTTTCCCTTCCTTTCTTTTGTTAACTGTTTTCTATTTTGTATTTTCTATGTGTTTTGTTTTTGTATTTTTATATTTTTGTAGTTTTTCTTATGTTTAATTTTTGGAATTTTTTATTGTTTGTGAAACTTTAATAAACATTATTATAAAAAAATAAAAATAAAAGCTAGCAGGGAGGGTATGGATGGCTGGGCCAGGGAGGTGATTAATGCCTCACTGAGAGAGGGGGTGGTCCCTGGATCCAGAGAATATAAATAATGCCTGGTCAGTTGCCGATCTTCTCTTCTTGGACAAGGTTCTTCAGTGGGTGGTCCTAGACTAGATCCAGGTGCTCTTGGAAGGAACTGATTTTCACGATCCGTTTTAATTGGGGGTTAGGCCCAGTTTTGGCATAGAAACTGCTTTGGTCAACCAATATGGTTACCTCTGTCAGAAGAATGAACAGGGGAAAGGTGTCCTTGTTAATTCTCCTTGACCTAGTGGCTTTCAATACTATCAAACATGGTGTCCTTGTGGAGCGTTTGCCTGAGTTAAAGGTGGGTGGCAGCACTTTCCATTCCAACTTGGATTCTCATTTGCAGAGGGTGATGCTTGAGGAATGCTCTTTGGCTCTGTGGAGCCTTCAACGTAGGGTTCCCCAGGGCTCGGTTTTATCCCCCAGGCTGTGTAACATTTACATGAAACCCTGAGCAGGGTCATCTGGAGCTTTGGAGTACGTTGTTAGCAAATAGGCTGATGATAATATAACAATTTATTATTTATATGCCGTCCATCTGACTGACACAGATGGGTTTCCTAAACCAGATGGCTGGGATGTTGCCTGCACTTGATGGGATTACACACCCTCTGAAGGAGTGGGTAAACAGTTTGGGAATATTTCTGGATCCTTTGCTGTTGCTTGAGGCTCAGGTGGCCTCAGCGGCCTAGAGTGCCTTCCATCAGCTTTGGCTGGTGGCCCAGCTATACCACTGTCTGCACAGAGATAGCCTAACTACTGTTGTCTATGCTCTGGTAACCTCTAGGTTAGATTACTGCAACACGTTATGTGTGGGGCTGCCTCTGAAGATGGTTCAGAATTCAGAGGCCAGGTTGCTGCACCGGCTGCTGATTAATTTCAAAGTGCTGGTTTTGACCTATAAAGCTTTAAATAGCTAAGGACCTCAAGAACTGCCTCTCTCCATATGAACCAACCTGGACTTTGTAATCATCACCTGAGACCCTTCTTTGTGTGCCTCTTCCATGAAAGGTCTGGAAGGTGGCAACATGAGAATGGGTCTTTTCTTCAGGGGCTCCCCACTTGTGGAATGCTCTCCCCAATTTGCCTCGCCTTGTGCCTTTGCTACATTTTAGGTGCCTGGCGAAAGGGTTTCTCTAGAACCAGGGCTTTGGCCGGTTAAACAATCTATGGCAGCCTTCCTCAACCTCGACCATCCAGATGTTTTTGGCCTACAACTCCCATCATCCCTAGCTAGCAGGACCAGTGGTCAGGGATGATGGGAATTGTAGTCTCAAAACAGCCAGAGGGCCGAGGCTGAGGAAGCCTGATCTATGGCCTTTTAAACTGTGTGTTTGGGGACTATTGGTTTGTTTTTGCTTGTATGTATGTTTTGTTTAACAGGGACGCAGGTGGCGCTTTGGGTTAAATCACAGAGCCTAGGACTTGCCAATCAGAAGGTCGGCAGTTCAAATCCCCGCGGTGGGGTGAGCTCCCGTTGCTCGGTCCCTGCTCCTGCCAACCTAGCAGTTCGAAAGTATGTCAAAGTGCAAGTAGATAAATAGGTACCGCTCTGGCAGGAAGGTAAACGGCGTTTCCGTGCGCTGCTCTGGTTTGCCAGAAGCGGCTTAGTCATGCTGGCCACATGACCCAGAAGCTGTACGCTGGCTCCCTCAGCCAATAAAGTGAGATGAGCACTGCAACCCCAGAGTCGTCCACGACTGGACCTAATGGTCAGGGGTCCCTTTACCTTTACCTTACTATGTTTTGTTTGTATGGTATGTATTATTGTGTTTTAATATTATAACCCACCCAAATAAAATTTGCAACAACATTAGTACATCCGTTATGTTTCTTGGTAAACAATCTTGGAATGTTACTTTATATATTTGCTCCATCTCTCTCTCTTTCCCTGTTGCAAGTCTTCCCATGACCCCCTTTTAAACTTTGGGAGTTTAAAGGTGGAGGGGGTTAGACTTGCAAAGCTGTGCAAGGGCTTTTTTACAAGGTGGCATCTCTGCTCACCTGTCAAATTTGACTGGCAAAGTTGATCCTAATAAGGATCAGGCTTGTGAAGCCAAGAAATTCCCCAACTCCTGGTCTAAAATGATCTAACTACACCAGCATTGCTTTGGGTGACCATTCCTGCTCAGTATAAACACCCCTTTCCCAACAGGAGCCAGTGAGGTGTAGTGGTTAAGAGCGGTAGTCTTCTAATCTGGGGAACCGGGTTCGCGTCTCCACTCCTCCACATGCAGCTGCTGGGTGACCTTGGGCTAGTCACACTTCTCTGAAGTCTCTCAGCCCCACTCACCTCACAGAGTGCTTGATGTTGGGGAGGAAGGGAAAGGAGAATGTTAGCTGCTTTGAGACTCCTTCGGGTAGTGATAAAGCGGGATATCAAATCCAAACTCTTCTTCCTTCTTCCTTTTGCAGCATGTTTTGGAATAGGAAACAACTCAAAGGGGATATGAGCCTCTGCTTTTATTACCTTAGAATTCTCCTTGTACAAGTCTTCCTATAGCTCCAATCCACTGTAGTTAGCAGGAGAAAAATCTGTTGTACATGCTGTGTTTTTGTAACTACACCCTTCCTTTAACGAAGCATTTCCTCTACTCCAGGAAACAATTTTAACCAACTGAGCAGTTTTAAAGGCAAGTGTCAAATAATAAATGAAAACATGAGTATAGTGGTGCCTCGCAAGACGAAAAGAATCCATTCCACGAGTCTCTTTGTCCTGCGTTTTTTTCGTCTTGCGAAGCAAGCCCATTAGCTGCTTAGCGGCTCAGCGCTATTAGCGGCTTAGCGGGCTTAGCGGATCAGCTGTTAAGCGGCTTAGCGGCTTGGGAAAAAGGGGGGGAGGAAAACCCCCCCGCAGGAACTTGCAAGACATTTTCATCGTGCGAAGCAAGCCCATAGGAAATTCGTTTTGCGAAGCACCTCCAAAACGGAAAACCCTTTCGTCTAGCGGGTTTTCCGTCTTGCGAGGCATTCGTCTTGCGGGGCACCACTGTAGTTATTTTAATTTACAGATGAATATATGCATGTAATAGATGCATTCCTGAGCCTTTTTTTTGCAGTTTCAAATACTAGAATGAAGACTATAGCATGTGCAGTGTGCCTTTGTCTCCCATCATTGAGTACTGCTGTCTTTCCCTGCAATCGCGGAATTTAAGGGCATTCCACGGAGCTTCTTTTCCCACTGTAGATCTGTGCACTGGAACTTAATCTTTTAAAAATTAAGGAGTGTCTCCGCCTCCTTGGACAGCATTCTGAGTATACAATCCAAATATTCTTTTTGAGACTTTAAATATTTATAGTGGCCCTTTGTACTGAATTAGATCCGCTGATTGTCACCACTGCCTTTATTGAGGATGAAAATACAGCCTTTGCTTTCAACAATAGCTGTGTGCATGCCAATTGGGTTTTTTGTGTACTGTTTTTTTTTATTTTTAAGAGTTCTGAGCCAACAGGGCTTTTAAGCACTCAATGCTCAATGCCCAGTGCCAGATTGGAGTCCCTCCTCCACCAGCTCCCCAAGTTAATTTAGGCACCAATGCAACTGCTAAGCTTTCCCAGGAACCAGGAAATGCTTGTTGTGCTCTGTCTGGCCTAGGGTGGCCATGTGCCCTACTTTATGTCACCTCTTTGAAAAAGTGCTCTCTCTGAAGGATTGTCCGGTCCAAGTCTGATTTGCAGATACCCTAAGAAGGGAGAGCAGGGTGGCTTTGCAGTTGCCCATCAACAGTTAGCACCTAGACAGGTGACTGAGCAGGTGCACAGGTCACCTAGTCAAGGTCTTCCACACTATGATGAGACGTATTGTATTTCCATTTAAAATATACCGGTAGTCATTATTTCTACATTTTGCATAGATACACTTTATGCAAATATGTGTTCTCTTTTGCCCTCCTCCTTTTTTTGGTTGATGCCTTTCACCTTTCTCTTTTTTTGGCATAACTGTCCTAAGAGCAGGTGTTTTTGGAGGGGAAGGACTTGGAACAGTTCAGTGACCATGCCATTAATTTATTGATAAACTGCATCAGACAAAGGAAAAAAAGTGCATTCCCCACCCACTGTACTCATTTATTTTTTTTAGAAAGGAGAGGGGGAACAGTGGCCCCTTTATTTCATGAATCACCTGCTAGAACAGAGAAGCTGAGGTCGTCTTCTTCTTCTTCTTCTTCTTCTTCTTCTTCTTCTTCTTCTTCTTCTTCTTCTTCTTCCTCCTCCTCCTCCTCCTCCTCCTCCTCCTCTTCTTCTTGGATCCCATCCTTCCAGATCTGAATTCTGGAGCAGCTAAGAACATAAATAAGATACATTGTAAGAATAACACTAATAACACATACCACAATTTACATATATGGAAATATATATGGCAATCATTGGTAGGTTGAGAGGAAACCAGGGCTGTACTGTTAGGGAATGGACAGAACGTTACCTCTGGGCTAAGCATGTGCTTGGAGGCAACTCACTCCTAAAGACCTGGAGATTATAATCACTGAGTAGTGCACATTCTACTACAGTGGTACCTCGGGTTAAGAACTTAATTCGCTCCGGAGGTCCGTTCTTAACCTGAAACTGTTCTTAACCTGAAGCACCACTTTAGCTAATGGGGCCTCCTGCTGTTGCCGCTCCGCTGCTGCACGATTTCTGTTCTCATCCTGAAGCAAAGTTCTTCACCTGAAGCATTATTTCTGGGTTACCTGAGTCTGTAACGTGAAGTGTATGTAACCCAAGATACCACTGTACTACTACTACTAAAATGAATTATATCCTGTCCATCTGGCTGGGTTTCCCCAGTCACTCTGGGCAGCTTCCCACAAAATATTAAAAATACATTAAAACACCTGTCATTAAAAGCTTCCCTAAACAGGGCTGCCTTCGGATGTCTTCTAAAAGTCAGATTGTTGTTTATTTCCTTGACATCTGATGAGAGGGCATTCTACAGGGCGTTCCACATATATGCTGAGGTATATTTTTCTTCTCATGGTCCAAGATTCAGGTCTGATTTTGAATATAGATCCCTGCACTGCATTTTGATACAAAGTGGAGAAGAGGCAGGAAGACTTTAGTGGGTCTGACTATAGCAAGATGTGCTGGTGGTGGAGAACTGTGAAAAAAGGGAACATGTTTTCGAAAGGTTACTAGACGGAAAGGGGGAAAAACTAGTGGTGGAGTAATGGGGGCTGAGTCAGCGCTTAATTTATTAAGTGAGAGTTGGGGGGTTTAGATCTGTGTTGGAGAAATGCTATCACATTGCTTTGTAATTATAAGTGTGTGCAGAGGGGAGATGCTGCAGGCGGTAGGAATGGAAAAGCATTTGATGATGCTCTGTTTCCACCTGCTAATTTTACTTAAGGTTTCCCCACTGTGGATTCACTGACTCGGTTGCTTATTGCTGTGGTTGATTGTTCCATAGCTACAGAATGGGGCAAATGTCCTTTTAATGCAGTATAATAGATGCATGTGTCTTATGTGGTTCTTAAAATTGAAATTTAAAAGTTGAATTTTCAGCGTGAGAGTTTACTTCAGAATGGCAAATTTTAGGGTTCGAGACTTTAAAAACTATATAAAAACAAATGAGACGTACCATCTTGGAATGAACTTTCATTTCATCAAATCCAAGCTAAAATCAGACCATAGGGCTTCTTTGTAATCTGCTATACATTATTTCCTGATGCTTATTTTTTCTAGATCGTTGTCGTTCACATATATTCGTGCCTGAATTCCCTTGGTGCTTTTGCCATGTAGGGTATGTACTGGCTTGCATTTTTCTTCTGGAAATTGTGAGTCTGGATTGAGTTTGTCCTACCACACTCTTAAGTAATTCCTCCTAACTTGTGCTAGGAAGGAGACAATCACCTCCTTCCCAAACATTGCTGTTGCTGCTGATGCAACCTCCTCATTTAAACATACAGTGGTGCCCCACAAGACGAATGCCTCGCAAGACAGAAAACTCGCTAGACGAAAGAGTTTTCCGTTTTGGAGGTGCTTCGCAAAATGAATTTCCTATGGGCTTGCTTCGCAAGACGACAATGTCTTGCGAGTTCCTGCTGGTTTTTTCCCCTTCCCCCCCCTTTTCTAAGCCGCTAAGCTGCTTATCAGCTGATCCGATCAGCAGATAAGCCGCTAAAAGCCGCTAAAAGCCGCTAAAAGTGCTAATCCGCTAATCCGTCGCAAGACGAAAAAACCGCTAGACGAAGAGAATCACAGAACGGATTCTTTTTGTTTTGCGAGGCACCACTGTACTGTACTTTGCTATAAGGGACATGGGTGGCGCTGTGGGTTAAACCACAGAACCTAGGGCTTGCCGATCAGAAGGTCAGTGGTTCAAATCCCTGCGACGGGGTGAGCTCCCATTGCTCTGTCCCAGCTCCTGCCAACCTAGCCGTTCAAAAGCACGTCAAAATGCAAGTAGATAAATAGGTACCACTCCGGCGGGAAGGTAAATGGCATTTCCGTGCACTGCTCTGGTTCACCAGAAGTGGCTTAGTCATGCTGGCCACATGACCCGGAAGCTGTACTCTGGCTCCCTCGGCCATAAAGCGAGATGAGCGCCGCAACCCCAGAGCCGGCCACGACTGGACCTAATGGTCAGGGGTCCCCTTTACCTTTACTTTGCTATGGTTCTCCCATGACTATCAAATCTTTAAAGATGCAGAGGGCATTTAATGTCATGTTAATGTCAGTAAACATTTTCAGCAGGGTGCTGGTCCACTGTCCCTCAGACCTTGTGGGGGGCCGGACTATATTTTGCGGGGAGGGAAATGAAAGAATTCCTATGCCCCACAAATAACCCAGAGATGCATTTTAAATAAAAGCACACATTCTACTCATGTAAAAACACGCTGATTCCCCGACCTTCCGCGGGCCGGATTTAAAAGGTGATTGGGCTGGATCTGGCCCCCGGGCCTTAGTTTGCGTACCCATGTTATAGACCCTGCATCTAATCACCCTGTGGATTCACACATCTCTATTTGCATTGCTCTTTGAATTGGCCACTGCACTGGCACTCTACCCCTTGCGGTAATTAACTGGTGGTGGTGATGATGCTTACTTCTGTGCCCCAAAAGCTTCATAATATAATGAATCTGCTGATGTCTGCAGATGAAGCTGCTGTTAAAAGGCACAAGAGCACAACAGGTTCCCCACTTCGTCAGTTGGCAGCCCTATTCCCACCCACCCCTGGTCTTTTGGAGAAGCACAGCTGTTGAGTGGAGCTAATTCAAGGTTGCAGATTGAGCAGAGGAGAAAGGGAGATGGGTCTGCTCTTTCCAGTAATTAATCATACTTATTATGTATCCTCATTACGTCCAATGATACAGATCCAGTAGGTGGTGAAATATAATCTGGGGCTGGGGAAAATTGATGGTTAATGGCTGATTCACCATTTAGTGTACATTCCAGCACCATATGCAGCCATATGTCTTTGCTGTCAATCAGACACCTGCCCTGTGTATTCTTCACAGAAATGTTGGGGCATGACTCAAAGAAGTTTGAATTAGGCATATATCTATCATTCCTGACTGTAACCGTGCTTTAAGCACATGTAGTTGTATTTCCCTATGTTCCTCACATAGGATGGAGCCCACAAGCAGAAAGTCTGAGATGTAGCTCAGACTTCTTTTCACTGTAACTACAAAACAAAGCCTGCCTTCAGATGACTGCTGTGAACTGAATGTGAGTAAAACATTGTTCTCACTTTTAAAGAAGACTGTGTTGTGTTGTTATTATTATTTTAAGAGGGAAATAAAGGGGAAACATACCAGGAACAATCCAGACTGGACAAGCCAGACTAGATTGTTTAATTAAAGGGTTCTAAAGAACTTCAACTTGCTTCCAATAAGTTGCAAAGGGAATGTGCTCTGTTGTTTACTCACTAGCGTGAGTGAGGAGGGATACTATCAGAACACTATATCCTCTCCTACCTTCCTTAACATTCCCACAGGTATGTAATTCCAAAGAATATTTTCCTCTGATTTCCCCCCCTGCACAGTCATGTTTATACAATCCCATACTTGCTCCTGTAAAAGGATAGGTAAAGGACCCCTGGACTGTTAAGTCCAGTCAAAGGCGACTATGGGGTGCGGTGCTCATCTCACTTTTCAGGCTGAGGGAGCTGGCGTTTGTTCACAAACAGCTTTCTGGGTCATGTGGCCAGTATAACTAAATCGCTATTGGCACATGGAGGACTGTGACGGAAACCAGAGCTCACAGAAATGCCTATTCCTTCCCACTGCCGTGGTACCTATTTATCTTCTTGCACTGGTATGCTTTCGAGCTGCTAGGTTGACAGAGCAATAGGAGCTCACCCTGTTGTGCAGATTCGAACCGCCAACCTTCCGATCGGCAAGTCCAAGAGGCTCAGTGGCTTAGACCACAGTGCCACCCATGTCCCCATTAATACTGTACATATTGTTGGGAGGGGAAAGAAAGCTTTGAGATTGAAAGAAAAACAGCCAGCCTTGTGTGCTCAGTCAAGCGATCATGCTGATTAGGAGCATCTAGCAAGTTTAAAACTCAATTTAATGATCCTCCAATGTTTCTTTTATTCTGAAAGCTTTTGATGTTGCCAGAGTGCAAGGAGCAGTTCCTTTCCCTGGAGTGCAGAAGAGAAATATCAATTATTTCTTCTCTGATGATTCTCTAGTTTCTTCCCTGTATTCTTATAACCCCAAAATACCTTTGATGTGATGCCGTCAGTAGCTAAAGGCAAGTACACGTGGTTGTTTTTTAAATTAAAAATTGCTGCACCTAGCACCAAGAAAATGAATGCTGCAACCTGTATAAATGATGCAAATTTATGCTAACCCCTTTTTCTTTTTGCCTCCTCTGAACCTAGAGAGGCTGAAGGATCTGTTCAGGGGGCATTCGGCTTTTCCGCCCACTTGCAAGCTCTCACTCCTTTGAGAACTACAAACTTTGTAAAAAGTGATACTAAGATTCTGAGCACAAAGGCAGAAGACTGACTTCGCGCCGGTCTCCCAAGGGTTGCGCAGAGCTGCCTGCATTCCCAGGCTGCGCGCGCGCGGGGGGGGGATAATTTTTTTCCATTATCCCCCCCCCAAAAAACCAAGCTGTGTCCTATGGGGCGATGCGCCCTATGGGGCGAAAAATACGGTATATATGATTTACAACTGATTTACTCTAGAGCAGCAGTCACATAAGCTGTGGAGTAAGTTGCATAGCCTCCAACATTTATCCATAATAAAAGTGACATGCCTTTCATGTGACATGCAAACTGAGAGCAGCTCCACATGTAGTGCAAGCCATGAATGTTTACACAGAAATTAAATCCCCCACAGTGATTGACAGAGTTCACTCCCAGGTAAGTAAGCATAGGATTGCAGCCTAAATCAGGGGTCAGCAAACTTTTTCAGCTGTCCCTCAGACAGATATATATTTTACAAAATATTAACAAATTCCTAAGCCCCACAAATAACCCAGAGATGCATTTTAAATAAAAGGAGACATTCTACTCATGTAAAAACACGCTGATTCCTGGACAGTCCGCGGGCCAGATTTAGAAGGCGATTGGGCCGGATCCGGCCCCCGGGCCTTAATTTGCCTACCTATGGCCTAAATCAGGGGTCAACAACCTTTTTCAGCCATGGGCCAGTCCACCGTCCCTCAGACCATGTGGTATGCCAGACTATATTTTGAAAAAAATTAAATGAATGAATTCCTATGCCCCACAAATAACCCAGAGATGCATTTTAAATAAAAGCACACATTCTACTCATATAAAAACACCAGGCAGGCCCCACAAATAACCCAGAGATGCTAAAAGGACACATTCTACTCATGTAAAAACACACTGATTCCTGGACCGTCTGTGGGCCGGATTGAGAAGGCCAGTTGGGCCGCATCCAGCCCCTGGGCCGTAGGTTGCCTACCCATGGCCTAAATAGTGCAATTAGCACCTTTTGCGGAGTCTTGCCATTAGCAACTCTCAGCGATATATTTGGAGAACTTCATTTCGAAATATAATTTTTCCTGTCAGCTGGAAAATACACTTTAGTAGTTAGAGCTGCTGCATCCTTCTAGGTCAGGGATCTGCTTGGAACCCCAGCTCCCATCATTCCAAACCACCATGGCCAATCACTAGGCAATCTAGCAGACCACATTTACTTACACCCCTATTGTAGGTAAATGGCTCCCCCAAACCTGTGGTCCCCACCATGCTCCCCTCCCCTTATTATTGTGATGGTTGGGAATATTTCATGTACAGTAATGCTGTTCTTCCTCACTGGAAGGACAGATCCTGAAGCTGAGGCTCCAATACTTTGGCCACCTCATGAGAAGAGAAGACCCTGGAAAAGACCCTGATGTTGGGAAAGATGGAGGGCACAAGGAGAAGGGGACAGCAGAGGACGAGATGGTTGGATAGTGTTCTCGAAGCTCTGGTCGATGGGGTCACGAAGAGTCGGACACGACTAAACGACTAACGGACAACAACAATGCTGTTCTAAGTTTCAGAGATGCTTTGAGTGCCTCTGGTGAAGTGTGCATGCACACGAAAGCTTATACCCAGTACAAACTTAGTTGGTCTCTAAGGTGCTGATGGAAAAATTTTATTTATTTTTATTTCTTTTGACTGTATCAGACCACCTACCTGAATCTGAAGCTCAGCGCGAGGTCCGGGGAAGATTCTTTGTCCTTCCTAGCACTGAACTCAGAAAAGCTGTGGTTTGCCAGTTTAATAAGAGTGGTGGGGGAATGCTCATGGCTCTGAGTGCTATGTATAAATTTGTGGACCCCTTGCTGAATAATTACAGTGGTACTTCGGTTAAGAACTTAATTCGTTCTGGAGGTCCGTTCTTAACCAGAAACTATTCTTAACCTGAGGTACTAATTTAGCTAATGGGGCCTCCTGCTGCGCCACTGGAGTACGATTTCTGTTCTCATCCTGAAGCAAAGTTCTTAACCCGAGGTACTAATTCTGGGTTAGCGGAGTCTGTAACCTGAAGCGTATGTAACCTGAAGCATATGTAACCCGAGGTACCACTGTATAGGCACAAAAATGCAATGCAGAGATGAATTTATTTTGCCCATTCCATTGCAGAATCTAGAACGCATAAGTTTCCTGTAATGTGTATGGGTTGCTCGTGCGTAAGTTGCCGCCTCTCCAGGCTTTGTTGCCTTGCGAAACCTTTCAGTCTGGGCAGCCCTTCACTTCGTGGCTGCCTCAGTCGCTAGCAGAATCCGTCAGTGGGCGTTTCTTAAATCTTTTCCAACATAAAAGTTGTTTGACACCCAGTCTCCTCCTACTCTCTCTGCGCGGAAGTCTTCTGCGCAGGGTGGGCGTGGGTAGCGGAGGATCCGTGCTCTCCCCGCTGGTGTCCGGTGAAGAGTCCTGGAGCCCTCTCGCCGATTCCCCCATCAGCCCCTCTATATCCCTGGTGTTGCGCTGATTTGCTTCCCCATCTGCGGAGCTGCCTCTCTCCCTGCTGGGCCCTTCTCCAGCATCATTTGAGAGCCTTCCCTCCGCCTCTAGCTCCGATGTCAGTTCCCTGACATTTCCTGTTCCTTTTAGCTGATGTAATGCATAAAATCCTAACACTAGTTTCAGTGCGAGGTCAGTCCATCATTCAATTTCAGCTCCTCAGTTAACTGAAGGTAGGCTGTCATTGGGATCTTAGGTTTTCTGGAACTTGGAATGGAATAAGTGTATGCATTTGTTTTAATAACTAATGAAAAACAAAACAATTGTGCCTCATTGATTTAATTTGTTTTTGTTGCAAAAACAAATTAGATTGCAAATGGATGAATTCTTAATTAGAAATCACATTACTCATTTGTTTGATTCATTTTTCGTTAGTTTCCAATGGAAAATTGGAATGTTTTGGAACAGCATGTAACTGAAAGGTTACAGAAGGACAAAGAGAGGGAGATTGCACTGAAACTCACAGATGTAAAATGGGAACCCTTTGCTCTGTCTATTTGAAACTTTAAAATGTCTCATCTACTTGAGGAATGGTACAATGACGGAAAATTTCATAGGAACAGGTGTAAAACACAGAAGTTACAAGCAGGAGAGGAGCACTTGGACCTCTCATTGAAAGGATGTAATTACAACTAAAGATTTTATCAAGACAAATGAAATTAACGAGGCACATTTTCCCCATAGGATATCAAAGCAAGTTCTAGAGAGCATAAAATCTCAGTAATGAACACCTGGGCCCCCCATCGAATGGATTTTTTTTTTAAAAAGCCTCTAAAATGCCCTTTTCTAATGTGTCTCAAATTTGGCAGGGGTGCTGTATTCAAGGCATAGTAGTATTCCTGAAGTTTCCATGTCATTTGGATGGAACACATCAAACTTACAGTCAACAGAAAACGGGCTGGGTCTCCCATTGAAATCAATGGGGGGGAAATGGATGGGAATGATAAAAACAAATGATTTAATTGCAAATCGGTTATTAAAACACATGAAAAATGAAATGAGCAAATAATGAAAGAAAATGAAGTTTTCATAATAAAAAGGAATGGAGAAACTAAACTAGCCTAGTTCTTGCACATCCCTGCAATGGAATCGGTGAGTGAATTAGGCGTAGCTGTTTCAGTTTTTAAATTTACAAGCAGTTTTGACAACGGATGGAAGGTTTCTAGATTTAAACTCATTCTACGTATGTTTGCTTTGAACATTGTGTTAATACAAATGTAGTTGCAACCTCAATTGTAATTTTTCTCTGTGTAATTATTGGACTAGGAAAAAAAATTGAAGCTGATTTTCAAGGCTAATTTAATTTAAACCTTATTAAATATGTGTTTTAGGACATTAGAATCAACTGGGTCCCCCAAAAGCTTGAGAAAATCATTCTACTTGGATAATTGCAAGCACTACCCCTGGCAGAAGTTCAAAGTATGACTAAACCCAGCTTTAAGAATTGTTTAGGTTTTTTTTAGTACTAGGCTCCCCCTGAGGGTGTTGGTTTTCTTGGCTGTTGAAGATCCAAGCAGGAGTTACATGAATTGAAGATTGGAGATGGCCTAGTGAGATCAAGGGAAGATGGTAGAAGAAAAAGGTTTCATGTTTCAGGAAGCTCAAGGCAGGATAACAGCGTTATTGAATAGGCAGAGTCAAGGTTGATTATAATTGAACACAATCATCTCAGTTTCTCCCATCGTTATTGTTAGGATCTATTCTAGAGCAAGAGAAAACAATGTATTTATACAGGTGCATGATGATTAAGCTTGCCATCTCTTAGCCCCCAAATCTGGGAAAGTTACATGAATAAATATTTCCTTATCTTTGCACCCACCAAATACCACTAGTCATGATAAAAGGGTGCATTGGAGGCCAGGTCATTTTCTACAATTCAGTTAACAAAGCATTCTCACAATAAGGCCCAAGGTAGTTAAATGTATGTATCTTGAGTCTATAATTTGCATCTTGAAATACAGTCGTCTTAGCCCAAGTACTCCTCTCTCAATATGGAAACAGGTTGATTTCCTGTACAGTGGTACCTCGGGTTACAGACGCTTCAGGTTGCAGACGCTTCAGGTTACAGACTCTAACCCAGAAATAGTACCTCAGGTTAAGAACTATACCTCAGGATGAGAACAGAAATCGTGCTCCGGCGGCACGGCAGCAGCAGGAGGCCCCATTAGCTAAAATGGTGCTTCAGGTTAAGAATGGACCTCCAGAACAAATTAAGTACTTAACCCGAGGTACCACTGTACTAGTATGCTAAAGCTGAGTTTGAGGTGGGGTAGGGATGTGGTATGGGATGCGGGTGGCGCTGTGGTCTAAACCACTGAGCCTTGGGCTTGCTGATAAGAAGGTTGGCAGTTTGAATCCCCACGACGAGGTGAGCTCCCGTCACTTGGTCCCTGCTCCTGCCAACCTAGCAGTTCGAAAGCACGTCAAAGTGCAAGTAGATAAATTGGTACCACTCCAGCGGGAAGGTAAACGGTGTTTCCGTGCACTGCTCTGGTTCTCCAGAAGCGGCTTAGTCATGCTGGCCACATGACCCGGAAGCTGTACGCTGGCTCCCTCGGCCAGTGAAGCGAGATGAGCGCCGCAACCCCAGAGTCGGCCACGACTGGACCTAACGGTCAGAGGTCCCTTTACCTTTAAGGTAACACATATGTAAACTTGGTGCCACGAAAGAAAGGTTTTGTTTGTTTGTTTGCATGATAAATAAACAAAAGGAGCTTCAGGTAAAATGCCATTGAACAACAGGGATGAGGAATCTGTGGTTCTTCAGTTGTTGCTAGACTACAACTCCCAACATCCTTGGCAGTGGACCATACGGGCATAGTGGCTAATGGGAGTTGGAGCCCAAGAGGGGGCTTGGAAGTGACTTGAGAGCTTTAGACATTAGAACACCTGACTGATGAGGTTTTAATGACATAAGGACTGACATCACCCGGAACCAGGAAAAAGGACGTTGGATAAACTTAGAATGAGAAATGTTCTCTGTAATTAAACTATATTCATGGAATTAGTGTAATACTACGGAAATATTAAGAGATGTGGGAAAGGAAGTAATTGGCTTTTGCAGAAAGGTTAAATATGGCTAAAATTTTAGAATTTTTAAGAGATCTGAGGATAAGATAAAATCAGTGAAGTTAATGTAAAAAAGGAGTGGCTGAGTAATAAGGTGAAATAAGAATTTGCAAGAATGGTTTGATTATAAATGAAAATATGAAGTAATATTATATGAGGATATATAACTAAGGGTAAGATAAGAGGGTACGAATTTGCTGAATAAATTTTTAAATGGAATACAAAGAGGGAGGTGAGAGGAAGTCAGGAAAATAAGTAAGAGAATGGTAGAAATTGAAAGGAGGGATTTTTATCTGTATTTTTTTCCCTTTTCTTCTTTTTTTGGTTCCTTCTTCTATGTGGAATTTGGCTTTGGGGTTTTTTGGTGTTTATTTTTTCACCGTTTGTTGTTATGTTATGTTTTCTTTTTTGTTGATGTTTTTTGTAACCTTTTTTCTTGTAAAACTTAATAAAATATTATTATAAAATAAAATAAAATAATGGGAGTTGGAGCCCAGAAGTGGCTTGAGGGGCCCAGCTTTCCCACCCCTGATGTGCAAAGTCTGTTTTCTTTGTGAAAGGAATGCCTACAGTAACCTTGTGGCTTCCTGCTTGTTAGGTCAACAGCAAATCTGAAGGCACAATAATGTTGAGAGGAGGCCCAGATGGCACAAGTGATTAGCTGAGGTTGAGATGTGTGGGTTTGGCTGACTTCATTGCACCCTGGTGACTATGATATCTTTTCACTCCAAATGCACTTCACAAAATGACCCCTCTATGTGATTCGCATGGCACCACATTAGGCATGTATTCGAATTCACAGCACATAGCAGCCACAGTGTAGTATAGCAGCCATGCGTGTGTAGTAAGCATTTGCAGCCATGCTCCTCCCATGTGATGCCTTAGTAACCATATATGCATTATGACACCTCTCATATGTCTGACAGAAAAAATGGACTTTTTCCAGTTCTGGGAACTGACAAAGAGGGTCCATTGCTGGCCATTAGACATTCCTGTGGGACAGTGTTGAATTGATGGTGGAGCAGTGTGCTTGCATGCAGTTCTGCTGCTCCTCTGAACTGGGGTGGTTGTGATCAAGGAACAGAGATCTGTAATGCCCTCACCCCCCTTTGAAAGAGGAAAAGTGAAATTCTTGCTGGTGCATCTCGGGAAATTAAGCATTCAGATCTGCAGAATCTTTTTGTTAATCTTTTAGCATTTAACCAGTTGCTGGATAACAGAAGGCAAGGAAGTTGTCCTCGGACCTGCTTGTGGGTTTCCTGAAGGATGTTGTTATGTTCGTATCTTCTTATGCACCAGAAGAATTAACAATCTTAATCATCGTGCATGTACTTATTCACTGAATGTATCCATCAAGCAATGTGGCGATGCATTTTCTGAGAGGGGATGCATAGACCTTCTTTAGATGCTCCAGTACGGCCACATTCCAAATGCAAACCAATAGCTAAATTAATGTGTTAGCTCTTAAACCAAGTTGGTTACAGGATTGAAAGGTCTAAGGGAAATAAGTAATATCCCTCCCTTTATCATTATCAGTGTGTCTCAGGTGTTCAAGACATTTTGCATTGTCTGCTTTTGACTAAACTGCAGAGGTGTGTATTAAAAAAACACCACCACCACCATCATCATCATCATCATCATCATCATCATCATCATTTATTAGTTATACCCTTGCCCATCTGAGTTCAGTGGGCTGACCCTCAGGTCCGTGAGTATAGGATTGCAGCCTAAGTCACCTGTACAATGTGTTGCTGAACTTGTTTGTTTATAATACTAAGCCATTTTATTATCAAGGCCTCCAAAGTGGTGTACACTATCAAAAGCAACACCAGACACTGACTTGTGTCACTTGTTTTGAGAAGAACTTATTCCTTACCATTTTCAAGACATAGTTTGAAAAAGTTAGTTTTAAAGCAAGTCTCTGTGTTGTATCACGTTTCCTTTCCAAAATACAGACCTTCATTTGGGTTTCCACCTCCAGTTGTTGGTATAATGATGGTGCCCAGACTGGTACATGCAAGGATTAACTTTTGAAATGAATGGACACGTTAAATAGATATAAGCAAGCTTTCGTCGTTCTGTAACTGATTTATTGATTAAATAAATGATTTGCTTGGTGCAACATGCAAAGTTATCTGCCTTCACTGCATAACTAGAGACGAATACTAAATAACTAACTCTGAAGTAAGTGTCAAATGGTAGTTTGAATCTTTCTTATTTATGAGGACATTGATTTCTCTAGGGTTTTCTTTAAAAAGTATTATTGATTTTCTCCACATCTCTAGTTTGTGTGTGTGTGTGTTCATAAGGAGAACAATTGTGCCCCCAGACCTGGGAACAATTTGATTTATGATTTCTCATATAATGTAGAAAGACTTCCAACTGTCAATCAATGTTCTGTTAGACAACTGTTGACCACAGTGTGTACACTTCACTGCTACTAATAAAAGACCCAACAATGACTTTAAAACCCTCTGTTGTTAGGAAGATATTTATAGTTGTGGGGAATGAGAAATGGACTTGACTTCAGCTGTTCTGTAGAGCATGGAATGAAATTCCAGCACTTCCACTGATGTAGAATCTGGCAATTGCTGTAAGTTTTGAGAATTTCACTGTCACTTAAAAAGCCTAGCTTCTCCCCAAGCTACTAGTTTGTTTTATTCTGGAAGGCTATTTACATTAGGGGCCATTCAAACAAGCAATTCTCCACTTGCAGTCTAAAGTGATGCAGTCGCAGCAGCCAGTACTGTGTGCTCTTCCCAACTTAACATGTAGATTAATAACTCCACCATGTAGATCAGCTCAAAAGTGTGCCCAGAAGGAAACTGATTTTGCATTTTCCTTGGGATGCGTATTCTGTTTTCTCCAGATGTTTACTTTTGTGTTTTCCCCATTGTTAAACAGTAATATGGGGCACAGGGCTGAAGGCCACGGTCACCATCTAATTTTAACTGATTGGTGTCGGTTTTCATTTTGGATGCCCTATTACGTCAATGATAACATTTCAAGCAGAGCTTGCCTGTTAACAGGCATAGTCGTCGTGAAGGCTTGTCTGCTGTAGGAAAGAGAATTTTCAACATAGTGCTCACTCATGAGTTTCAGAAGGAGGGAAATATATCCTAAAAAGCCCAATAGTGCAACCTTATGCATGTTGATTCAGAAGTTCGTCCTTCTGTGTTCAAGGAAGCTTATACACAGGTAAGTGTGCTTCGGACTGCAGCCTGTGTTAGAATGCGCAGATAACATACATATGCATGAATGTCTCCCCTTTTCTTGTGATAGACACCCTATTTTCTTGTATCTGGCCCTGGTAATGGCCCACGTTTTTTTGCTGGGTGCAGTTCAGCAGCATCTGTAGGGGCAGAGGCTCCTACAGAGGACTGTGCCTACCTCTGTCCCTTCACCCCCAATTCCCCCTTTAAACATAAACAGGGCATCTAGCCACCCACAGTTTCAGCAGCTAGTGCATCTTGCCATTAAGTCTCCTCCCACCTAAGAGGACTTAACTGTGTGTGTGATGTGCAGGGAGCCTTGTGTATTAGCAGCTCAGGCTGTAGGTGGCTGGATGCCCTGTTTTAGAAGTTATAAAAGTTTGGGGGGGGGTTTGAGGGGAGGGATGAACCCCCTCATAAATACTATTTTTTAAAGTGCTTTGGGTGGATTTTAAAGGATTTCCCATTAAAATACACCTTGAAATGTGATGGGAATAATTTAGTTCTCTCCCCTCAGGGAACTGGAATGGACCCCAACCCAAGATAAATATTTATAGGCCCCTGTTGCCATGACACCTAAATCTGCTCCCAATCCCCTACTTTACACAACTTTCTCTTAAAGAAAGTTGTCCTGCCCTCTTATTTTTTCACATGGCTAGCCTATAAACAAGAGAATGCTGCCTTCTTACCAGGTGGGCAATCTGATGAAGCCCGGGGCATTTTGTACTGACTTCCAGTGTCAGGGAAGTTGTGGTGGGAACAGGACCTCAAGGTTTAGTTCCTTCCCTCCCACTCCCCTTACTTTCCAAGAAAGCTCCTTAAGAATGGATTTGATGAGACAGAAGGATGGGTACCATTTGGAATATTCATGCTGCCGTGTTCCATGCTGTCATAGTAATGAAGGTCATGTGGCTCTGGGAACAGAGTTAGCGAGGAAGCCCAGCTGAAGCCGCATCTTCAATGGTTCAACCTTTCCCCCTCCCTCCCCACCTGCCCATTAAAGAAGATTGTCTAAGAGAGATGCTTTAAGAAGTAGCAAGTGGCTTCTGTTGGGGCTCAGTACCTAGTCAGCTAAATGGGTGCATGGAATGGACTCGAGCCTCCATTTGGCTACCCAGACTTGCACCAGAAGAGAACTTAGCCCAGGACCTGGATCCTTGAACATAATTGTAGAAGAAGATTGATTCTTCTTTCTTTCTGACTTTGCACGGCTTTGGAAGATAACCATGACATCATTCAGGAACTTGCAGGTAAAGCGCTTTTATGAGGATGGATGAGTCCCCACTGGAAGCCCTGCAAATGGTTAAAACCCTTAAAGGTAAAGGTAAAGGGACCCCTGACCATTAGGTCCAGTCACGGACGACTCTGGGGTTGCAGCGCTCATCCTGCTCTATAGGCCGACGGAGCCAGCGTTTGTCCACAGACAGTTTTTCCAGGTCATGTGGCCAGCATGACTAAGCCGCTTCTGGCGAACCAGAGCAGTGCATGGAAATGCTGTTTACCTTCCCGCTGGATCAGTACCTATTTATCTACTTGCACTTTGACGTGCTTTCGAACTGCTAGGTTGGCAGGAGCTGGGACCGAGCAACGGGAGCTCACCCCGTCGCGGGGATTCGAACCGCCGACCTTCTGATCAGCAAGCCCTAGGCTCTGTGGTTTAACCTACAGCGCCACCCGCGTCCCCAGTTAAAACCCCTTAGGACTTGTATTTGGCATTTTCTGTTTCTTTTAGAACAGGCAGTTTGGGTGACTGCAACTGGAGGCACTGATTTATTTATTTTAAATGATCCTTTCTGTAAAAGATTCTCTGCTGGTGGAAAACTAGGCGGGAAAAGTGAGAGGTTCTTGTTCAGCTCCCTTTTCTGTTGTGCTAGCTTCCGATGTGCAGTATTCTTGCAGGAAGAGAAAAAATAAAATGAAGATACAATGTGGAGGAAAACCTAAGAGCAACCGAGAATACAATACCCCCAGTTTGAACTCCAGTTTGGGCAGATCCCGGCAGCAACTCTGTCTCTTCATAAATTTTGGGATCTTGTAGCTTTGCTGTTGCTCAGGGCTGCCAGCTTGCCTTCCACACTGAGGGACCCAGTGCTGTGTGATGTTATATGCACAATGTCATGCACCGGGTGGAGGGTTCCATGGGGCTGTTGCCTTGGGTGCGCAATGGGGGGAAGCATGAACCAGGAGCCCCCCACAGAGATCCCCACTGCACTCTGCCAGTGACAGGGGCTGGAGAGCAGGTTGAGTAAATATCAACCTCTGCCCTCCATCCTTGCCCAGTACACGGGTACTCGCCCATCTGCCGGGGAATGGGGAGCACGGAGGGCGTGTTTTCAGGGAGGCTGATCTGTTTGGGGACCCCTCAGTATTGGGGTGGCTTAGCCCCCCACTCACAAATATTGAGGGGGCAGAAGCCCCTTCTGGCCCCTACAGTTGGTGCCCCTGCTGTTGCTCATTACTGGTGGAAAGAATGCTTTTCCTTTTCCCTATGTGAAATTCTGCCTTCAGCAGAGCTATGCATTAATTATCTTTCTAGGTTGAGGGAAGAAAAATAAAGAAAAGAGTGGTACTGGAGCTTGCTATTAGCAAAGTGTCCTTTCTCCTCTGTCTAATTATTAAAATGATGCATGGAATCACTGTGTCTTGTGAGGAAGAGCTTTATCAGGCTATATAGTAAGTGCGACAAGTCTGAAAAGCATCCAGTTTCCACTTTGATGAGAGAGAAATAATCCCTTCTCCCCAGCCAAGCTTCTATGTCAGAAAACAGAGAAGGACTAAACAAGATTGTTGCTTCTCCGTACTGCTAAGCTTTAATAGTCTTAATTTTCTCTAGAACTTGAAAAATGAGTGTTGATGCATGATCTGAATTCTAACTTGAATGTTTCCCATCCCCCACATCTAAATTTGGATTGTGAGTCCCCTTGGCACAAAGGGCAAGTAAGCTTCTATAATGTCACACATCTCTGCCTCTTCTCCTACTTTTGAATTGGGGCAGGAGGAAAGGCTAGCTTTGCTAGGCAGCAGAAGGAAGGGATTTGCTTCAGACATCATGAAGTATGTGAATGTGGGGAAACAGATGAAGGCAAAAAGTGGTCTTTGGTGCAGCAATACATGACCATAGCCAGGGGCATCGTGTGGAGGGTGCCAGGGGGCCGTGGCCCCGGGCACACAGTTTTTGAGTGGGTTTGAACCAGATGCCCCCATGCAGCTGCCCCCAGCACAGCCTGGCCTGATACGCCTTTCCACACGCCAAGGGCCGTGTTGGTTGGACAGGCTGCTCCCTGCGTGGGCAGGCTGACAGCTCAGTGTGGCCATGCTTTGCTGTGGTGGGAGTGAGGTCACTCCAGTGGTGGCGGCGAGGGCTGGGCTGGCACCCCCTCCCAGTCTATGTGCTGCTGCCTGGCACATGTGCACCTGTCCCAGGCACCACCACCACCAATTTATTATTTCTACCCCACCCATCTGGCTGGGTTTCCCCAGCCACGCTGGGCGGCTTCCACAAATACCAAAAATACACTGATATGTCGTACATTAAAAACTTCCCTGAACAGGGCTGCCTTAAGATGCCTTCTGAATGTCAGGTAGTTGTTTATCTCTTTGACATCTGACGGGAGGGCGTTCCACAGGGCGGGCACCACTACCGAGAAGGCCCTCTGCCTGGTTCCCTGTAGCTTTGCTTCTCACAATGAGGGAACTGCCAGAAGGCCCTCGGTGCTGGACCTCAGCGTCCTGGCAGAACGATGGGGTGGAGACGCTCCTTCAGGTATACTGGGCAGAGGCCGTTTAGGGCTTTAAAGGTCAACACCAACACTTTGAATTGTGCTTGGAAGCTGATGCTACGCCGCTGACCTTAGCCTAGGGGTTGGGGTCCTGTGAAGCCACACAATGTTTTGGGTCAGCACTGGCAGGAGAAGTATTTATGAAAATTTGAGAAGAAGGGCAGAGCAATTGACTGGCGTTTAGACAACCTGCAACCTCTTCCCTCTAGGAAATGCATAAAGGAATAGCACTCCCTAACACAGTGCTTTAGAGAGCCATTGATGTTTTCTGATATCAGCAGCCATTCCATTACACCAATCTTACATGACTGCACAATTTTATTGACTAAAGGTAAGACCACGTATTGGCTGCCTGCATTCATATTCCTATAGCAAACATTGCCACGAAGCCATAGAATATTAGAGTTCATATAATGCTGTTTATATTGCAGATATTTCCAAAAGTATCCCAAAATGTGTGTGAGAGGAACTGTATGTGATTGTGTATGTACCGACAAACATCTGACTATATTTGGATAGGCCAATGCTTACATGTGACTGTTCAACAGAGGGGAAAAGAATATTTGTATGTGTCAGAAATTTACAGTATTCTTGAACAGGAATCAGCATTGACCTCCACTGTTCTTTAATCTGGTTCATGGGGTAGATGCATAGATTTGTTTGTTAATAATATGTGTGACACACCCTCATTGTTTCTCTACCAGAGACCGGAGGATGAGGCTGTTGTGGATCTGGGAGGTACCAGAAATGTTGTCAACATTCGTTATGAACCCGAAGAGCTGGAAGGTGAGGCTGTTCCTTCCTGCCCCCCCTTCTCCCCCCATTTCTCTGGCAGGCCATTAATCATCATTAACTATTTGGAAAGTGAAGTAAATGTGCTTTCTATCTGAGAAGGTTCCAGATACAGTATTTTGTATACCACAGAACCAAAACTGCTTATACTGCATCTCATAAACAAGACTCTGGTGAAAATCCAATTTCTTTAGCAAGAAAATTCAAATTCTGCATGCAGGATTTGGGAAACTTGATTATTTTGCATGACTGCTTCCATTCTGCTTTATTTCAAGTGTGAAAATTCAATATATCTTGATTTTTTTTTTTAAAAAACAAGCTATAGGTGGTGGTACATGTACAGGAGTTATACAAGTATTGTGGTTTTAAAAGTGTGTAGGAGATAGGGATGGGGGACAAAATTGATTCAGTTCACATTTAAAGGCAAACCTACTAAACCCACCCTTTCCAAATCAATAAGAATACTGAAACACAACCCTCCTTTGAGATTTCCCCTTCTCCAAATTTTGCAATGTGGTTCTCTGGCCAAGTAATGTGTACAAAAATACATATACTGTTCCCAAATGTAGAAAAAAAAATATACTGGTGAAAATGACATAGAAAATTGTGTCATATTATGGGAAACTGCTTTACAAAATACTAGGGAAAATTGTATACAAAAATGTTTGTGAGAAATTAGTAGTAAAATGCTGGTGAATTTTCGCGAGAACTTTTTTAAATTGCAAACTAATATGGAATCAGAAAAATGGGAGTGACCAGATCTGAACTATTCAGCAATCCTTAGTTTTATCTATTTCATATCTTCCCCTCCAATCCATACCAGAGGCTGTCTTCTGTCTGTATTTATCCCTTTTCTTTTTCCATGTTACAGGGGTGTGTGTGTGTGTGTTCTTGCAAGAGATGCATTTTGTCCTTGCAGAGTAGATGGCATATTTTGAGCTACATTTCATCTCATGGGAACAAAAAGACCTGCTTTAAAATGAAAACAAAAACACACACACTTTCTTTGTCCTCTTTCCTATACTTTGGTGTATCAAATCATGAGGCTGCCTCAACATGCTTCCTCTTGTGGCTGCATCCTATGTTTTCTATATGGGAATCAGCAGGCCCCACCAAGACGTCTTCACACTCAGCAACGATTTATTAAAACATACAGAACATAGGGCAACATTGTTTGACATTACCATAAATAGTGTGATTGAATAAAGTTTATTGTGGCTAGCATTGAGAGCCAGTGTGGTGTAGTGGTTAAGAGCGGTAGACTCGTAATCTGGGGAACCGGGTTCGCGTCTCCGCTCCTCCACATGCAGCTGCTGGGTGACCTTGGGCTAGTCACACTTCTTTGAAGTCTCTCAGCCTCACTCGCCTCACAGAGTGTTTGTTGTGGGGGAGGAAGGGAAAGGAGAATGTTAGCTGCTTTGAGACTCCTTTGGGTAGTGATAAAGCGGGATATCGAATCCAAACCCTTCTTCTTCTTCTTCTTCATTGCCCAGGCTCCCCCCCCAACCCAGCCAATCTGAACCCTCTCTCAGACTTTGCACCAGAAAGTGAGAACATCCTCTCCTGTTCCTTTTCACACTGCCTGTTTGACCTGAAGCCTTTTGCGCTTGCCTCTTAGAACAACACAGCACTATAGGTTGTGAGTTTTGGGGAAATGTTGAAAATATTCAACCCTTACACAACAAAACCCTCAAGGGTGTCTGAGAAGGCATCTGAGACGTTCAGTGCATTGTATGCTGGAGCCTGAGAATGGCTGTTTCAAGATGGTGCCATTGCACCCACGATGGCGCCATCCCTAGAGCTATTGGTCTGACCAGGGCCAGTCCACCCATGATGCTGCCTTGGGCAGCAAAACCCAAAGAGGTGATGCCCCCTTTGCTGCTGGCAGAGAAGTGGAGGCAGCAGCAGTAGCTTCCAGCAAGATTTTGTGAGATCTTGTAGAAGTCTCCTGAGATAACACTGGAACCTGGTAAGGGAATCTTCAGGGTGGCAGTGCAGGGCAGCACATTCCAGTTTCACTTCAGATTCTGGTTCCAACAATGTATGCACACACAGTTTCACTTTAGAGACACTTCTTTCCCTCTTTTCATGGCCAGCACTGAAACAGATGTTAAGGAATAGAGGAAAACTCAACAGGTACATCATATGAGGGAAGAGAGGCTTAGCAATGCTAATGTATAAAGCACTGAACGAAGCCTGCAGAATGCTACCTTCCATATGTGCCATAGCGGAGGGGCAGTAGAAGTCTGTGGATAGTGGAATGTGACAGGATTCCAGGAAGAAGAGGCAGGAAACCTGCCAAATCAAGCTCTGCCCCCTGTAATATGGTGGTAAAGGTAAAGGTACCCCTGCCCGTACGGGCCAGTCTTGACAGACTCTAGGGTTGTGCGCCCATCTCACTCAAGAGGCCGGGGGCCAGCGCTGTCCGGAGACACTTCCGGGTCAGGTGGCCAGCGTGACATCGCTGCTCTGGCGAGCCAGAGCCACACACGGAAATGCCGTTTACCTTCCCGCTAGTAAGCGGTCCCTATTTATCTACTTGCACCCAGGAGTGCTTTCGAACTGCTAGGTTGGCAGGCGCTGGGACCGAACAACGGGAGCGTACCCCGCCGTGGGGATTCGAACCGCCGACCTTTCGATCAGCAAGCCCTAGGCGCTGAGGCTTTTACCCACAGCGCCACCCGCGTCCCACCTTATATGGTGGTATTCAAAACTATTCTCTCAGGAGCTGCTGGGCTCAAACTTGAGACCTTCTGTTTGCATGTGGCTGTTCCATCTGGTGAACTGTAAGTCTGGAATATCTGCTGCCCTAAGTAGTTAAGAACCTCCAGGCCTGAACTGGCCTCACCCAGGCATACTGGTCATTGGCACCTCCTGGACAGGAAGAACTATAAAAGGGCTTCCAGTTTGCATGAGCACAGGATATGCCTAACTCCGGTGTGTTCCTTTGGTCTTGATTCCTGGCTTTGTCATCTTCTCTAACTTCTGCTTTGCTCCTTGGATCCAATTCCTGCTTTTGTCATTCTTGCCTGCTCCTTCCCTGGTTCCATCTCCCTGGCCCAGCTGCTGCTTCCTGGCTCCTGACTTACGTTGGGCAGCTGCCTGTTGATTACACACCCATGGCACTTTCAAAACCACAGGGACTAGAAACTTGACTGTCATATAAGAATGACAACCGATGTTGTTCAGGGACTTGAAATGGTGGGATTGGATTTTGTGCAAGCCACTCTTACACTTGGAATCTGAGAAGCCAAAGAATCTTTGGCGGTGGTGCCACAGAGAACTCTGTCATTCCTTTAGCAGTGGTGCTGAGGCAGAGGATTCCCAAATGCTGGGTGAAGAGAATGCTGGAACTCTGCGATTGGCACGATCATCCTTTGGGTCGAGCAGCTGCTGCTATGTTGGCACTGAGATGCACATGCATGTTTAAAGTAGCCTGTGTTATGTGACAGTGTGAGTACCTCCCACTATGCCTAGCAAATATTTGCCCAACAAACACAGCCTTCTGCTTCTTCTGCTACCAAATATCTCTCTGAATGAAATGGTTACTTAGCACAGACTGTTCCAAGCCTTCATGCAAATTTTCGACATGCAGAGGAGATGCAGACGAGCCAAGATCTGACAGAGCTTCCTTCCAAAGCAAGATTCTCCCTCTCTGTGTGTGGATCACAAGTTGATCTTGTTTTCTAATTGTTTTAGGTTTTTTTTTAATAAAAGATATTTATTAAGAATTTAAAAATTACAGAAAGCAGAAAAAGGAAAAACAATAAGAAATTAACAAAACGAATGAATGAATTTATTAATACGGTCACAGACCAGCATCAACACACACAATATCACAGATCATAAAAATAATAATAATCAGAAATACAGAGGACAATTTGAATATAACAAGGATTTAAATATAAAAAATTATAATTAATTATTAGCGTGCCCCCCTGTAATTAACATTTAGGGGTTTGGTCATTATGGGATACCACTAGCTTCCTGCGATTAATTGCAGACGCACAGAATTTGGCTACATTTAATGTAGTCTTGGGATTCTTGTCCTCTAGCAGTAGTTTTAAACTATGGTGTTCCGATTCTTTCCTGGACTTTTGCAAAACAGGTGTAATAAAAGTCAAACGTATATCCTCATAAAGACGACAACATTTCAACTTCCAATGAAGCAGTTTCAACTTCCAATGAGCCACAAGGGCAGACCCGTGCTGTGTATGGCTTACCCTCAAATCTGCCCAAATTAACAAAACATACATTACAATACATATAGAAAAAGAAAAAAACATAAAAGAAAACAATACAACAATACAGCAAAAAAGAAAGATCATTAAAATGCATCCAATGTTCCATATCTTTACCTTTCATTTACTTGTTTCATCGACCTCCTCACGCCTCCCTTTTTGTATTCTAGTTCAATTAACTATTTCAGCAAATTCTTTCCATCTTTCTCAATTTTTGTTCTATAATTTATCTTAACGGTCTAACCTTTAATTTTTTCATTTTTGCCCATTATCAATCAACTTTTACTTAATTCTTTATTACATTTCTGCTAAAACCATATAACTTCATTCCAACATCCTTCTAACATTCCTTAATTTTGCAATGTTTTTGTAAATATACTTTAAATTTTTTCCAATCTTCTTCCACCAACTCTTCTCCCTGGTCTCGGATTCTGCCAGTCATTTCCGCCAGTTCCATATAGTCCATCAGCTTCATCTGCCATTCTTCCCTAGTGGGTAGATCTTGTGTCTTCCAGTGCTTTGCAATAAGTATTCTTGCTGCTGTTGTGGCATACATAAAGAAAGTTCTATCCTTCTTTGGCACCAATTGGCCGACCATGCCCAGGAGAAAGGCCTCTGGTTTATTCAGGAAGGTATATTTAAATACCTTTTTCATTTCATTATAGATCATCTCCCAGAAAGCCTTAATCTTTGGGAATGTCCACCAAAGATGAAAGAATGTACCTTCAGTTTCATTACATTTCCAACATTTGTTATCGGGCAAATGATAAATTTTTGCAAGCTTAGTTGTTGTTGTTTTACATGTTTTAGCAGTTACGCTTTTTGACTGGCTTGTTTTATTTCATTTTTTATTTTATTAATAATTTTATTGAGTTTTCAATATTTATCATAGTCACATTTTGTTACATACAACAAGAACCTTAAACATTGCTTGACTGAGCACCGACCTCCTTCCCTCCCTCTTTCTGACTTCTGAACATCTTTACTAAATTCTTAGGATCTCTATAACCCCCTTTTTACTTTCTATCTTCCTTTAACATTTCACCTCATTATATGTAAATTATGGATACTTTCAATACTTTGATGGAATTGTTTAATTGTGTATTTTAATAATGTATTGATTTCATACTGGTAAGCCTCTTAGAAGCCACTTTGGCATGTAGGTAGTATATAAATTAATAATAATAAATCTATACAATAAATTGTCCTTCATAACTTTGAAACGTTCCAGCAGGGGAAAGCTCTGTTACCTGTGACACAGTAATAAAAACTAGTAAAAGATGCCAACAAGAATTGCAGTCATAAATGCAGCACACCAATTATTTTTTCACTTCAAACACATCCTCCTACGGTGGACTGAAACAAAAGTCCCCCCCCCCTTGCATCTTGTATCCCTGCAAGAAAGAACACGGCAAAGGACTCTCCAAACAGGAAATCTAAAGGGCAAGAACCACAACAGGAAATAGAAAAGGTGCTGGAGAAGAAAATCAGATTTTAAAGGACTCTGGGTTGTATCCATTGTTGGCCATGCTCTAAGTAGAACCATTGAAGTTAATGGTCCTAAGTTAGCCATGTCATTCATTTTAATGGCTCTTCTTGGAGTGAAACATAGTTGGGAGTCACAATGCCAAATCCTGAATATGCCGCACTTTGTATTCTGAGATTGGTTACATTCACTATTACTGATATACTGAGATTTGCATCTGAAACTTCATCTTATCTCAGGCTGCAGCACTGCAATGGGAGAAGGTAAGCCCATTGAATAGTGGGACGTTTGGTCAAACTCATGCTGGTAACTTCGAGAACACTGTCCAACCATCTCGTCCTCTGTCGTCCCCTTCTCCTTGTGCCCTCCATTTTCCCCAACATCAGGGTCTTTTCCAGGGAGTCTTCTCTTCTCATGAGGTGGCCAAAGTATTGGAGCCTCAGCTTCAGGATCTGTCCTTCCAGTGAGCACTCAGGGCTGATTTCCTTCAGAATGGATAGGTTTGATCTTCTTGCAGTCCATGAGACTCTCAAGAGTCTCCTCCAGCACCATAATTCAAAAGCATCAATTCTTTGGAGATCACTTCCATACATCACTACTGGGAAAACCATAGCTTTTACTATACGGACCTTTGTGGGACTTAGACCTGAGTAAATATGCACAGGATTGCACACTCTTTCACATCAGCTTCAAACAGACCCTTAAGGTGGCTTAAGGCACTAATCTTCCTAACAGGATATGGAAATGAAGGGTGAATTCTCGTCTCTGTCAAAATCCCACACAAAGCAAGCAGGGTGTCAATACCTATAAATAATTCCCTTTTATATCAAAGGGAAGTCACCCTTAAGAGGAAGCCCCTCTAAGTCCAAAGGTGGAGGAGGGGGAATCTCTGCAGCTCCTTCCGCTGTTCTTTTTATTCCTTGTTCCTTTTATTCTCTCTTTGTATTCAGCATGGCACAGTGTGCTTGAATTAGTAATAAATTGCACAGCAGCGAAATGTCACAAATCTTTTCACCTTCTCAGTTTGGTATAAATAAAGGTCATGGTTTCTTGGGACTCAGACCCAAAACTTAAACAGAAGGTACCTGTTTTCTTGGAAGGTGTGCAGTAACAACAAGGATGGGGGTGACCCGAACGAGAGCGGAGTACGTTTTCTGCATTGCCGTGTATCCACGGCCTGAGCTTCCAAGTAGAACTGCATCTTTGAACCCTAAAAAAAGAGAAAAAGTTAAGTGATGGGGTGAAAAACTCATAAAAACCTCAGGGATCATGCAAAGCCAATGCTCCACCCACGAGCTATGACCCTTCTCAAACAACATCTCACTGCCAGTATTAAAATATTGGTAGCAGGGACACGGGTGGCGCTGTGGTCTAAACTACTAACCCTATTGGGCTTTCCGATCTGAAGGTTGGCGGTTCGAATCCCTGCTACAGGGTGAGCTCCTGTTGCTTGGTCCCTGTTCCTGCCAACCTAGCAGTTCGAAAGCACGTCAAAGTGTAAGTAGATAAATAGGTACCGCTCCGGTGGGAAGGTAAACGGCGTTTCCGTGCGCTGCTCTGGTTTGCCAGAAGCGGCTTAGTCATGCTGGCCACATGACCGGGAAGCTGTACGTGGGCTCCCTTGGCCAATAAAGCAAGACGAGCACCACAACCCCAGATTCGTCCGTGACTGGACCTAACAGTCAAGGGTCCCTTTACCTTTAGCAGGTTTCCAAATGGCTAAATTGAAAAGTCCCCCCAGGGAGAAAATATAAAGGAGAAATTAACAATAGAATTAGCCCTCTGGTTGGAGATACCACCAGAAGAGGTAGAAAAGGCAATTCAATCGGCTTTTAGGTTGAAAGCCAAGCTCCCAAAAAATAAAAAATTTGTAGGAGACTGCCTAATTATATTCAAGGACAAGGAAATAAAAAATAAGATCCTCCACAAGAATAGAGAGAAAAGATTTAATATTGGAGGAATTAATATAATAATCTTTAAAGACATTCCTGTCAGGCTTCTCAAACGTAGAGACTCCTACAAAGAATTGGTACAGATACTCAAAAGAAACAACATTGAGTTCAAATGGGAGTTTCCGGAAGGCGTCTCCTTTACCTATAGGAGCAAGAGACAAAAATTGACAAACCCAGGAGAAACAGATAAATTTCTAAGGAAATATAAAGAGCTTAAACCGCAAAGAGAGGGGGGCGGGGGGGGAGCGGGATTGGGGGGGAGTCGGGGGGGGCAGGGAGCTCGGGGGGAGGGGGAGGAGGGAGGAGGAACGGAAGAGGAAGCATAAAAGGAAGCAACAGTTGTTTCTCCCTTTCTAGTAATTAAATCGTAATGGCGTTAAAGGTGTTTAGTTGGAATGTTAATGGGATGAATGATAAAGGAAAAAGGAACCGAATCGAGCACATTCTGAAGAAGGAAGGTTTGGATGTTATCTGTCTCCAAGAGACCCACATAGCGAGGAAACATAAAAGAACTCTGATTAACCAAAGACTGGGGAATGAATTTATATCCTCAGACCAGAGCAAAAAGAGGGGAGTGGTCATTTATATAAACAAACAAATTGAAGCGAAACATTTATTCAAAGATGAAGAAGGAAGGATATCAGCGGTACAAATAAATTGGCAGGGAGAAAAGATAATAATAGTCGGAACATATGCGCCTAATGTAAATAAGTCAGAATTTTATGGGAGGCTGGAAGAAAGGTTATCCGATTTCGCCGACCAGAAAATTATACTACTAGGAGATATGAATGGCGTGGTGTCGCTAGAATTGGACAGACTGAGGGACACAAAAAGTAAAGAAGGGAAATTGCCTAGAACCTTCTTCTCTTTAGTCCAAAACTGTAATCTAGTAGACATTTGGAGGTTCAAATACCCCCTAGAAAAACAGTATACCTTCCATTCAGAACCTAATGACTCATCATCAAGATTAGATCAGATATGGATTTCGAAAGAGCTAGTCTTAAGATCCGCAAGGGTGGAGATTCAGGCCAGAACAATTTCGGACCATAATCCAATAAAAATGGAATTGAAAGGGCAAGAAAGCAGATTAATTAGATGGAAATTGAAGGATTATCTGCTGGATGATCAAGAGGTAGTAGAAAAGGCTCAAAACAGACTAAAAGAATACTTCGAAGATAACTTAGGCAATAATATAAAGTCAAAGGTGGTATGGGATGCAGGTAAGGCGGTGATGCGGGGTTTCTTTATTCAACAGAGCGCAATCAAGAATAAAAAAGAGAAAAAGGGAAAAAAGAAATTATACAACAAATAGCAGAGAACGAGCAGAAATTAATAAAAAACCCAAAAAATAAGAAACTAAAAGAGAACATAAAAGTCTTACAATCCCAATATACAATGCTGATAAACAGAGAGATAGAATGGAAAATTAAAAGACTGAGACAGAGGAATTTCGAATACGCAAACAAAACAGGGAAGCTTCTTGCCTGGCAGTTGAAAAAAAGAAAGGAACAAAATACGATAAACAAGATAGTGGTAGAAGGAGTAGAGATAAACAAACCAAAAGAAATAAGGAGAGCCTTTATGGACTTCTATGGAGGACGTTTTAGGAATACAGAAAAGAATCAGACGAAGGAAATAGAGAGATATCTTATATCTAAGAACATCAACAAGATTACCGCAGTAGATAAAGAGAAACTAAATGCCCCAATTGAGGCGGAGGAAATAAAAGCAATAATAAGAGATTTAAAAAATGGGAAAGCCCCAGGCCCAGATGGGTTTACTAGTAGATATTACAAAGAGATGGAATCAGTTCTGCTGAACCCACTACAAGAAGTAATGAACAACATCTTAAAGGAAAAAGAAATACCGGAGACATGGAAGGAGGCACTGATCACACTAATCCCAAAGCAAGATACAGACTTAGAGCAAATTAAAAACTACAGGCCGATCTCTTTACTAAACATAGATTATAAGATCTTTGCGGGAATCTTGGCAAGAAGACTTAAAGTCATTTTGGTAAACAGTATCCACAGAGACCAAGCCGGCTTTCTGCCGGGGAGGCAAATGAAAGACAACTTAAGGAATATTATAAATATCATAGAATATCTAACAGAAAGATACGACAAACAAGGTATATTGTTATTCGTAGACGCTGAGAAAGCGTTCGATAACGTAAATTGGGAATTCCTTTTGAAACAACTGGACCATATGGAAGTAGGTACTGAATTCTTCAATGGGATAAAAGCAATATACACGGAACAAAGAGCAAGATTGATAATAAATAATGTAGAGACGGAAGAATTAACAGTAACTAAAGGAACAAGACAGGGATGCCCACTATCCCCACTATTATTTATAATGATACTAGAGGTTCTATTGAATTCCATCAGAGACAACAAAGGAATTAAAGGTATCAGGGTCGGTCAACACGAACATAAAACTAAAGCCTTTGCAGACGACCTAGTCGTAACAATGGAAGATCCATTGGATTCAACAAAAGAAGTACTTAGAGAATTCGATCAGTTTGGGGAAGTAGCAGGCTTCAAACTAAATAAAAGGAAGACAAAAATACTAGTTAAAAACATGCAGGTAGACGAAATTGAGGAATTAAAAAGAGAAACAGAAATAGAGGTAACAAAGAAGGTGAAATACCTAGGGATATGGGTAACGCCAAAAAACATAGATCTATTCAAAAACAATTACGAAATGGTATGGAAAGGAATTAAGAAGGATATAGAAACGTGGAGCCGGCTCAGACTGTCATTCTGGGGTAGAATAGCCACAATAAAAATGTCAGTACTACCAAGAATCTTATTCCTCTTTCAAAATATCCCAATTATCAAAGGCACAAAGATATTTAAAGCCTGGCATAGAGAGATCTCCAGATTCATTTGGCAGGGGAAGAAGCCGAGAGTAAAGTTTAAAATACTGACGGACACGAAAGAAAGGGGAGGCTTCGCCCTACCCGATCTGAAAATATACTACGAGGCATCTTGTTTATGCTGGGTTAAGACATGGATAAAATTAGAGGATAGGGAAGTGCTAGACCTAGAGGGCCACGATAACCGATACGGGTGGCACGCCTATTTGTGGCATGGGCGAAAGAAGGGCCACAAAGGATTTGAGAACCATATATTTAGGGGCCCTCTGTTGGAGGTTTGGGAAAGATACAAAGACATGTTAGAACCCAGAACACCCCAATGGTTATCCCCATTAGAGGTTATGGCTATCAAAAAGATCAATATGGGAACCAACTGGGCAACTTATGAACAACTGTTAATGAAGGAGGAAGGCAAGTGGAAAATAAGGCCGTATGAGCAGGTAAAATCTTTAGTATATGACTGGCTGCATTACCACCAGATAAATGATATGTTTAGGAAAGATGCTAAAGATAAAGGCTACGCTGATAAAAGTTCCAGATTTCAAATTGAAATCTTGGGAAACAACACAAAAATACTATCTAAGATGTATAAGTACTTATTGGACTGGAACTTAGCCGACGAGGAGGTTAAGGCGGTAACGACACACTGGGCCAGAGATTTCGGTCGTAACATCTACCTAGAAGAGTGGGATAAACTCTGGAAACAACATATTAAATTTACGGCCTGTGTGACACTTAAAGAGAATTTAATGAAAATGTTTTACCGCTGGTACCTGACTCCGGTTAAACTAGCTAAAATGTATGGATCCTGTAACAAATGCTGGAAATGCAAGGAGAGGGAGGGGACATTCTACCATATGTGGTGGGAATGCCGAAAGGTCACAGAGTTTTGGGAGAATGTATATAATGAACTGAAGAAAATGCTAAGATATACCTTTGTTAAAAGACCTGAAGCGTTTCTGCTAGGTTTGGTAGAAAAGGAGATAAAGAAGAAAGACTACAAACTGTTCCAATATGCAACAACGGCAGCAAGGGTCTTAATAGCTAAAAATTGGAAACAAGAGAGCTTACCGACAACGGAGGAATGGAGATCTAAACTATTAGATTATGTGGAGATGGACAGGATGACAGGTAAAATTAGATATACAAAAGATCAGAGGTTTGTTAAAAATTGGGAAAGCTTTACGAAATATCTGGAAAGCTTAAGTGATGAACAAATAACACTAGTAGGTTTCAGAGGTGCTCTGTAAGAGGTAAAGGGTAATGCCAAAAGAAAACGGACGAATGAGAACGACTTATGGCATTACAAACATGGAAACGCGGATATACTGTTTATTGTCATTATGGACGATTCGTGGAACGACTGAAGGAAGTCTTTTTTCTTTCTTTTGGTGAATGATATGAGTTTGATACAGCTTATTTTGTGTTTTGACTTTTGTAAACCAATAAAAATTATGCATGAAGAAAAAAAAAATTGAAAAGTCCCCCCCCAAACCCCCCACCATTCAGATCTTACATTGGTTAGAAAGCTGCAGCTGATTCTTTTTCGGATTCTGAACTGGCAGTATTCATTCTTACTTTCGTAGCTTGAAGGCTAGACTTACTGCACTTAGGTCTACATGGGGCTTGAAGAGACTACTCAGAAGTAATGCAACACATGATCTCGGCATCCAGAAATAGATGGGTAATCAGAAACACATTAAACTGACATTCCAGGGTATTCACTGACTCCATATAGCTGTCTGGGCCATTGATGAACCACAATGCCCAAAACAGCCTGGGCTATATATATTCATCATGTGTCCCAGCAGGCCGCGCTTCTGAACTAAACCATTGGGCTAATCATTGTAGTGTATGCCCATCAGGAATGGGCCATGATCAACAGTCTGGGGATTACTAGTGGCTGTGGGAACAGCCAGCCAGCCAGCAGGGCCAATGAATAATCCAGAGCCACAGGGCGGCCAAGAAGCAAGGTAGAAATCAAGGCAGAAGTCAGTGGAAAAACTAGGGGTCAGTGAGCAAGCCAGATGTCAGGACCAAAAAAATAACCATGAATACAGGAACACACCACAGCTCAGGAGGACCTTGTTGCTCAAGCAAAGTTGGACTGGAAGAAGAAGCCCTCTTATGCTTCCCACATGTCAAGGAACGGCCAACTTGGGTAGATGCTGTCTTGTCCAGGGCCTGAAGGCGCCTGCAATTCAAAGGTTCACAAACTTTTTGTAGAAGACCGGAGGCTGTTTTTTGGAATATCTTCAAAGGGAGTGCATAGGAAATGGGCACTGAATCTTCCATCCTCCCTTCTGAGTCTTACTTCCCTGCAGTCCATTGCTCAACCTGCTTTTCTCTGTTCCTGTCCATGATTAACAGAAGTGAGCCATAAGCAGAGAAACATGGCTGATGCAATTGCATGAGGGGAGAGAGAGTGGACTTAGTGCCCCCACCCCTATTTTATATGTCAATAGGATGGACATGTGGAAAGGCTTTGATTCCTAGTTTTTCCAGGAAAGTGGCTCCAAAACCATTCAAGATGCTGTTACTGTTTGGGCTGTTCTGGTTCTGAAGAATGGCTGGGATTGGAATGAGAAGGGGAGAAGTTTGCACAGGATATGATTTGTATCAGTTACACCCAGTACAAAACTTAAACTTCTCTGCTTTGATTCCAGGGCACAGGACTCTGTATGTTGGGGTGCGGATGCCTTTAATGAGACAGACCCACAGACATCACAGACATGGCCAGAAGCACAGGAAGCGAGATCGGGCGCGGCAAATGCAAGAAGAGCCTGGGTCTAATGGTGAGTGTGCAGTGCTGGGTTACTATGTGACGTGAACATGACAGTAGGCCAAGTGTCCTGTATAGATTTCCAATACCTGAGAGACAGAAGCTTTCCCAACATGGCTACCATTAGATCCTTCAATAGAATCGCAGAGCTGTAGAGTAACTTTTTTTGCTGTACACGTCTGGCTAGGTAGTAAATGTATTTACTAGGTAGTAAATGTAGTAAGTAGCTAGCAATGCAGGAAGTTGCTGCCTTTGCACAAATCTTCATTATCTGTGGTAGGTACTGCATATTATTCTTTTGCATGTTGTGTTCTTATGCTGAGGGGCTGCTCCTGTAAGCTACTAGTCCCATGTCTAGAAACATTGCAAGGCGTCTCCCTCTTGTCCTTTTTTTTTGCAGGATATTCAAAAGGCGAGGGGAGCAATTAATCATGCTCTCAAAGCTCATCTCCCTGTTTGTTATTTACTTATTGCTCTGTTTTCTTAGATTCCCCATCTCGGAGAGTTCAGTTTATCATTGGCCTGGAGGAGGATGAGGAACATGTCCCCCATGACTTGTTCACAGAGATGGATGAAATCTGCGTGAAGGAGGATGAAGATTCAGAGTGGAAGGAAACAGCAAGGTAAAAATGAAGGACAACAGGTGTACGTCAGCTTCCTGTGTGGTCAGTTTAGCTCCAAAGGATTAAGCCAGAAGCATTCTTAAAGAAACAAGTAACCCTTTCCCCTGCTTATGGGACCAGAAAGTTAAATGGGCAGACTGCATCCTGAATGCTGATGCTGAACAGATGACCTTCTGTTACGTGGGTTGACAGAGATGTGCAAGGGAATTGTCAATACAGTAACATATCTGTGTGGGATTACTGTAAGTCTTGAATGAAGAATGGAGAGTAGCACCCAGTTTTACTCAGGACAGTCTGGCAGGCCAGGATTTTGCATCTGGAATTCTACCATACTTTCTGCTTCTGTTCCAGAATCAGTTCCAGATGTCTCAGTTCTAATGGTATCTGGTGGGTACTGCTGACTCCAGAGGTTTTACTATGGGCTGCTTTGAACATGCACACAAGCTTCCTGAGTCAGCATGAGATGGTAGTGCCATCACATCAATCCAATTGAGGAGGCTTTTCATCATTGGCTGCTGAGCCAACAACACTGGAGAAGGCTTCCAGGCTTTGCAGCAGGACCTTCTGGATTCCAGGAAATCCGGTCTCTGGGCTGTTTTGTTTCTGCTGAGCAAAGAGCTGCTAAGCTGCTGCCAAATGCCACTTTGCGTCTCTAGTTCATAAGTGCCTTAAATGCATTTCCAAACCTATTCAAAATACATGTGCTAATGTACCTGCCAAGCTCACACAAACCAAAGCACATTCACTGTTGCTTTGCCCAGTGATGACATCTACTGGCAGAAGACATGATGTTGCTACCCACCATTGCTTTCTACATTCAGCCTTGGTAGCTCCAGATGTTTCCATAGGTGTTGATTTTCAAAATAAACAAAGCAAGTGACTGGTAACTCCTTCTGCACCAGTTTGTTTGTGAACACTGGGAGAATTCATTCTAGTAATCTGCGTAGATCACAGCTTCATAAGCCTTGGTTTCTCAGAGCCACTACAAAGCCGGGAACTGCTATTTTGAGCCCCCTGAAGTGGCAAAATGTAAGACTCTCTGAAAACAAGAAAACCATTGCCTCATTTATGTTCTACTGACAGCTTCCCATAGCAGCTGATTGTATTTTCCTTGAAAGATACTTCTCATATTTTGAGAATACTTGGCTTTAGGTAAAGGTACCCCTGACCGTTAGGTCCAGTCACGAATGACTTTGGGGTTGCTTGCTCATCGTGCTCTATAGGCCGAGGGAGCCGGCGTTGGTCCGCAGACAGCTTCTGGGTCATGTGGCCAGCATGACTAAGCCGCTTCTGGCGAACCAGAGCAGTGCACAGAAACGCCGTTTACCTTCCCGCCGGAGCGGTACCTATTTATCTACTTGCACTTTGACGTGCTTTTGAACTGCTAGGTTGGCAGGAGCAGGGACCGAACAACAGGAGCTCACCCCATCGCAGGGATTCGAACTGCCAACCTTCCGATCAGCAAGCCCTAGGCTCTGTGGTTTAGACCACAGCGCCATCCGTGTCCATACTTGACTTTGGGAAGGGGCAATAATTTATAGGTAGAGTATAGGCAGTGCTTGCAGAAGCTCCTATGTTCAGTCATTGGCATCACAGATTAAAGGATTATGGGTAACAAGTGGAAGGTGGTGTAGAAATACTTAAAATAAAAATAAAAAGGCCCATGAGGCCACCACCTTGCTGAAGCTAAGCAGGTCTAGTGATTGGGTAAGAGGCTGCCTCCACCTTGGGTTCTGGGAAAAGATATAAATGTAATAAAACAAATTTGCACATTGGTACTCAGCACCAGGGTCAAGGTTTTTTGTTTTTTAAAAAGCTGTTCCTATTGATTTGGATTGTGTTGGTGTCCATCACTTGCAGGTGGGTGAAGTTTGAAGAAGATGTGGAAGATGGAGGAGAGCGTTGGAGTAAACCCTACGTTGCAACCCTCTCATTGCACAGTATCTTTGAGCTGAGGAGCTGCATCATCAATGGGATTGTCCTTCTGGATATGAACGCAAGCACCATTGAAGAAATTGCAGGTGCCCGTTAAGGATGATTAAAAAGGAAAGGAACAGAGTCAGCTTAAGGTGGATTAGAGCCTGAGGCAGAAAATCCAAATGGCACCCTCCTGCTTTGCATACAGCAGACCCCAATTTCACTGCCTGGCACCTTTTCTTAGTAGTGGGGTGGAGATTAGAAGGATTTTTTTGCCAGAGACCCTGGAGGGCTGTCTCCTGTCAGGCAGGCAGTACTGAGCCGTATATGGGCCAAGGGTAAAAGGCAGCCTCATATATTCATATTAAAGGTAAATGGACCCCTGACCATTAGGTCCAGTCGTGACCAACTCTGGGATTGTGGTGCTCATCTCGCTTTATTGGCTGAGGGAGCTGGCGTACAGCTTCTGGGTCATGTGGCCAGCATGACTAAGCTGCTTCTGGCGAAATCAGAGCAGCGAACGGAAACACCGTTTACCTTCCCGCCGGAGCGGTACCTATTTATCTACTTGCACTTTGACGTGTTTTCAAACTGCTAGGTTGGCAGGAGCAGGGACCGAGCAGCGGGAGCTCACCTCGTTGCAGGGATTCGAACCGCCAACCTTCTGATTGGAAAGTCCTAGGCTCTGTGGTTTAACCCACAGCGCCACCTGCGTCCTGACATTCATATTGGAGAAGGGCTAAAACCACCCCATTTTGGCTTCCAGAAATGGGGGCATAATTTTTGGGGTGGGGTGATGAAATTCTATGGTTTCTGGGAAAAGGGGGGTTATTGCCATGTCAACTAGAGACTTTCTCTTTCCATTTATTTTTTTTACTGTGTAAAAAAAATGCAAGGAGCACCAATGGTAGCAGTCAGAGCAGAGACTGGAGAGGGAGGAAGGGGGTTACAGAGAGAAAGAAAGAACCGGTTGCCATCATGGTAAGTGTCCCACTCACCTGAAACTATGCAACTATTTGGCTCCCCACCCCAAAATTTGCCAAAACACCCCCAAACAGGAATGGTAAATTCATGGGAGGGGGGAGATTTTGACTTAGCTGTAGTCCGTATGTGTGGCCAGTTAAGAGTTACATGAGTGTAATTTCCTGATCTGGACCTTGTGCCGCATATGTATCAATAAACTCTCCGCCACAAGGGGTTCCAAAGTTTTACTGCAAACAGTCTTTAAACTTATTACAAAGAATCATTTCAAATATCAACACATTGCTCTTAAACAACTAGCAATGCAGTCCAGTTTTCTTTCAGTTCTCACTTGTTTGTTGTTTATTCGTTTAGTCATGTCTGACTCTTCGTGACCCCATGGACCAGAGCACGCCAGGCACTCCTGTCTTCCACTGCCTCCCGCAGTTTGGTCAAACTCATTTTAGTAGCTTCAAGAACACTATCTAACCATCTCATCCTCTGTCATCCCCTTCTCCTTGTGCCCTCCATCTTTCCCAACATCAGGGTCTTTTCCAGGGAGTCTTCTCTTCTCATGAGGTGGCCAAAGTATTGGAGCCTCAGCTTCAGGATCTGTCCTTCCAGTGAGCACTCAGGGCTGATTTCCTTAAGAATGGATAGGTTTGATCTTTTTGCAGTCCATGGCATGGGACTCTCAAGAGTCTCCTCCAGCACCATAATTCAAAAGCATCAATTCTTTGGCGATCGGCCTTCTGTATGGTCCAGCTCTCACTTCCATACATCACTACTGGGAAAACCATAGCTTTAACTATTCAGACCTTTGTTGGCAAGGTGATGTCTCTGCTTTTGAAGATGCTGTCTAGGTTTGTCATGGCTTTTCTCCCAAGAAGCAGGCGTCTTTTAATTTCGTGACTGCTGTCACCATCTGCAGTGATCATGGAGCCCAAGAAAGTAAAATCTCTCACTGCCTCCATTTCTTTCCCTTCTATTTGCCAGGAGGTGATGGGACCAGTGGCCATGACCTTTGTTTTTTTGATGTTGAGCTTCAGACCATATTTTGCACTCTCCTTTTTCACCTTCATTAAAAGGTTCTTTAATTCCTCCTCACTTTCTGCCATCAAGGTTGTGTCATCTGCATATCTGAGATTGTTGATATTTCTTCTGGCAATCTTAATTCCGGCTAGGGATTCATCCAGCCCAGCCTTTCGCATGATGAATTCTGCATATAAGTTAAATAAGCAGGGAGACAATATACAGCCTTGTCGTACTCCTTTCCCAATTTTGAACCAATCAGTTGTTCCATATCTAGTTCTAACTGTAGCTTCTTGTCCCACATAGAGATTTCTCAGGAGACAGATGAGGTGATCAGGCACTCCCATTTCTTTAAGAACTTGCCATAGTTTGCTGTGGTCGACACAGTCAAAGGCTTTTGCATAGTCAATGAAGCAGAAGTAGGTGTCTTTCTGGAACTCTCTAGCTTTCTCCATAATCCAGCGCATGTTTGCAATTTGGTCTCTGGTTCCTCTGCCTCTTCTAAATCCAGCTTGCACTTCTGGGAGTTCTCGGTCCACATACTGCTTGAGCCTTCCTTGTAGAATTTTAAGCATAACCTTGCTAGCGTGTGAAATGAGTGCAATTGTGCAGTAGTTGCAGCATTCTTTGGCACTGCCCTTCTTTGGGATTGGGATGTAGACTGATCTTCTCCAATCCTCTGGCCACTGCTGAGTTTTCCAAACTTGCTGGCATATTGAGTGTAGCACCTTAACAGCATCATCTTTTAAAATTTTAAATAGTTCAGCTGGAATACCATCACTTCCACTGGCCTTGTTATTTGCAGTGCTTTCTAAGGCCCATTTGACTTCACTCTCCAGGATGTCTGGCTCAAGGTCAGCAACCACACTACCTGGGTGTGATACTAACTATCACTTGTTAGTATAGTCCAATAACTACCATATTTTTTATTGTATTAGACAAGGGTTTTTGACTCAAAAATCATGGGGTTGTACAATACATGGATAGTGGCATGGGGGGGGGGGGAGAAGCGTCGAACCTGCCTGCCAGCCGGTTGGCAGGAGCGCAACTTCCCCCGATGCTGCTGTGTGCAGGAAACGATCTAGGGAGTGTTTCCTGCTTGCAGCTGTGTAGGGGGAGAAGCTCAACAACTTTGGGCCATTTCCCCTCATTTTCTTAAAATTGAGCCCTGAAAAACAGGGGGATCTTATACATGGAGGCATCTCTCTCTGGTTACAGAGAGAGATTCAGAAAAGCAAGCTACTTATTCAATATGCTTTTAGCTTCCAAGAGAGATCCAGACTCCCAGGGATAAGTAATCAATTAACATAACATTGAAACATTAGTGCACCTTTTTGCACTTGTTACAGTTCTCTGTAAAACAGATATCTTGCAAATGCAAACCTCCACATGTCATTTTAGACACATTAAATTCACACATTTTACATGGCCCTGGTCAGGTTGGCTTGCAACCTCAAGATTTCCTCTGAATCTGAGAAAATTGTTACAGCTCTTCATGATTTTGTCATGGATATTCCAGCAAAAATGTGTGTGTTGCATGCTACGCATTTCTACTAAACTATGCTAAAAATGATATGATTTTTTTAAAAAAAATACAAATGTTTCGCTAGCTTTCATGACAATGACTTTTTATTTTTTAAAAGACACCATCAAACCTGACCTCACACCATTGGCAGCCTTGTGAGACTTGCCCATTAAGGAGTGGATTAAGATATTATTGCCAAAGCCCAGGTTTGCTATGGGAAATGCTATCTTTGTTTGCTGTAACAGACTCTAGTCATCCTCTGCAGGAAAGTACACACACTTGTGAGTGATGGAGAAACTGCCCTGAGCTGTTAAAATCTGCATCTTTTGGAACTCTGTGAACTTCAAGCTTACATAGCTGCCTGGAAAACAGAAAGTTGCTTGAGACATTTTTGTAGCTTTTGTTTTCAGAGGCACTTGCTCTTTTGCCTGATAACCAAAGTCATGTGTTAATGGAAGAGTCAGTGGAAGACTTAATGGAGCTTTCTTAATTTTTTCCTTCCAGGAAAGTAGCTTTGTAGAAATGGGCTCTTGATTGACAAGATTCCATTCAAGCCCTCTGGTATCTGATAATTCTTAGCACATTTCCTTCCCACAAGGGTTACCAATATCAGTCAATTACGCGAGATATTTCAATGAGGCATTGTGCTGCAGATTGCTTCTTATTTGATTAGATGCGCAGAGATATAAAACTGACTCAGATTGTGGAAGCGAACTCCATTATCTTGAATGGGGTTGCAGATGCATTATTTAGACGGTGCTTTAGCGTTTCACAAAGCTTATTAACTGAAGGGAAACGCCTGCTTTCTCAGCAGAGACAAAGAGGGATTGTCTACACTGCAGCCTTCTGCATCACAAACCTGTACATGGACTTGGTTTCTGTGGCTTCACATCTGGCATATATATGTTTCAGAGAACCAAGGAATTAAAAGTAGACTGTTTATAGAGAAGAGGAATAGCTTGTGCTTGAGTGATGTTTCTCTGGCTTTGTTGGCACATAGGAACACAGAGTCAAACCATGGGCCCATTTAGCGCAGTATTGTCTGCACTGACTGGCAGCAGCTGTCCAGGGTTTTAGGCAGGAGTCTTTGCTCGCCTTACCTGAAGCTGCCAGGGATTGAACATGGGAGCCACTGAGCTATGTTTTTTGCTTAATTTTTATTATTTTTTTCATATTTTATTACATTTCAGTATCAAAGAATTAGAGAAAATAATAATAATAATAATTCATGACTTAAAACATTGCTTAAATAAAGCATCGACCTCCTTCCTTCCCTCTAACAGACTTCCATATCTCATTACCGTTTTCTCCACATTCCCAAATTCACTTTTTTACCTTAAATCAATCTTTTAAAAATCACCTTCTTATAAGTAAATCAGCTCCTTAATTTCCCATTACCAAACATTTCAACTTAAACCTACAAACGTATTCAACTGTTTACAATTTTCTTTCAAATAGAGTATAAATTTGCCCCAGTCCTTTTGAAACAAATCAACACAGCGATTTCAAATCTTCCCCGTCAGCTTTGCCAGCTCCACATATTTGACCATCTTTACTTGCCAATGTGGGGGGTTCTTGTTGCTTCCATTTCTGGGCCAGGAGTATTCTTGCGGCCGTTGTTGCATACATGAACAAATTTACATCTTTCACTTGAATTTCCTCAATTAACCCCAACAGGAAAGCCCCTGGTTTTTTACTGAAATTATACTTAAATACCTTTTTCAATTCATTATATATAGTATCCCAAAAGGCTTTAATCTTGGAGCAAGTCCACCACATGCTATGTTTTATTTTCACAGTTTTATCTTCAGCATTATTGGGAAAAAGATTACACGTCTGCTACCCTTGGAGGGTGGAAATGGATATCCTACACAATAGCTGTTAAAGCACAGAGACTGTCATAGGCCATGAATGAAGGCAATTTGTTGTTATTCTCCAGGAAATTCAGGGTAGAGAGCAGCAGTGCTGAACTAACCTGATGACTGGATGGTAAGAATGGGTGCCACTCCCCACAGTCTGGAGCTCTCACATCCTTAAGCACCTACAACATGATTACTACCAGTCTGTTCTAACTCAGGAACAAAGGATCCTGCATGCAAAGGACCACAGGACCACAAAGGACCACAGGCCCTCTGGGGTTTCTGACAAGGGTCTCTCCCAAACCCTACATGGGGATGGTGGGGTTTGAATCTGGGACCTTCTGCATGGAAACCAGATGTTCTGTCATTGTGCCATAGCCTTTCCCCTCAAGTCCCCTTACAAGTTGTTCCTGTAGCTCAATGGTAGATCACTGGTCTTGGGTTGACTCCCTGTCATCTCTACAAAGAGTGAAGAACCTTCAACTCCCATAATTCCTGGCTGAGACTAATTGGAAGTTGAGAGTCCAACAATGAATGGTGGGCCACATATTCCTTACCTCTGATGTAGGAAACACTGGAAGTCAGGGATAAGAAAGGTCTCTGTTCAGGACCATGGAGAGCTGCTCTATTCAGTGTCGCTAGGTGGTCCTGGGTTCAGTGGAGCAGTGGTCTATGAACATAAGGCTGGACATGGTATGCTTTCTTTTCTTACACATAAAAATCTCATGAAAATTGCACACAACCCCACCCATCCCCTACTCTCACACAACATTCCTTCGTCTCCTGTCAGTTCCATCTTGTCATTCCTCTGGTTGTATTTTGCTTTCCATGCTGGCTCTAGGGCCACCAATAGTTATTTTCCTTTCTTGGTTTAGATGGTTTTTTTTAAAATACATTTTTATTAATTTTAACATTCAAATTATAAAACATACCGCACAATTTATTGCAAATACAATCTTATTGGACTTCCATCAGCACCTCTGATGATCCCCCATCTTAACCATTTCTTATGCATTTCTTAACTTTGTATTGTCTTTACATCTCTTAACATAACATCTCCCCTTCTCCATTTTTACAATACTTCCAATATTACTCCTCACAGAACTTCTTGCAAATCTACAAACGTCGTCTGGCCATCACAAATACTTTTCAATTAATTCGTAAATTTACTCCAGTCTTTGGTAAATTTCTGATCGTGCCGGTTTCGGATCCTTCCTGTTAGCTTGTCTAATTCTGCATAGTTCATTAACTTCATCCTCCATTCTTCAATGGTTTAGATGGTTTTTTGAAAAGGTCTGGACAAATTCTTGGAGAGCAGGGTTGCTGTTGGCCATTAGTCATGATAGCTAAAGGGAACGTCCATGTTTAGAGGCAGTCTCTCTCTGCATAACACATGCTGGGGACAGAGAAGAGGAATGGCTTGCTTGTGAGCTTCCCACATATATCTGGCTCCACTTAAAAACAGTGAGACAAACCCAGTGGATCTGGGTGTGATCCGGTAAGGGCATTTTTGACATTCTTTCACTGCTAAGGGCCAAGCTAGATGTTATATTAATTTTACTGTTGCATTAAAAGATGCCAGTAGCAGCTGCGATGTGTGTACATTGAAATTTACGGTAAGCCCTCAATTTACTCGGGGTTTTCATTCTGGGGATCATGCCTAAAGCCAAAATTGTGTATAGTCAAAATCCATTGGGTTCAATGGCAGGCAGGATCCCCCCCAGAACCCCCCCTTTCCACTCCCTTTTAAATGATTTTTTTAAAAAAATTTTGGTCACACACATAAAGCTGAATGTGCACAAGTTAAATGCACATAAGTGGCAGACTTACTATATTGGGATCACAGCTGATGGGAGAGTGCAAGCCTCTTCTCCATTTTTGCAATCCTGAGAAAATTTGGTCCTCCAGAGCTGCTGTTGGAAGGAGAACTCTCGTTGGCTCTCGCACTACCAGCTGCAACTGGTCTGACATCTGTGACCATTCCTGGACCAAGAAAGCTTGGCTACAGTAGTTCATACATGGTTTAATTCAAGACTGGATTACTGCAATGCTGTCAAGCGTGGGAGTTCCCCTCTCCCTTCGGTAGCTCACAGATAAGAATTAACGAGCAGTTGATAGATTTATAGTCCTTTTATTGCAGCATCATGTTGCCAGCACAAACAGACAACCCTCCGCAAGGAGATCAGTTGCCTACTTTGAATCCTCCTTCCGACTTCCGCTGCAAGGGGGTGCCAATGGGAAGTTCCTCCCCCTCTTTGCCTCCTTTGTTCTCTGATACGTTCGGACCTCGGAGTCCACGGGGAGGGGGGTTCCCCCCCACTCTCAGTTGATGTGTCTCCCAGCTGCCCCCTCCCTTCTGGATCTCTTAGCATTATCTCATAGCTGGGTAAAAAGGTAAAGGTAAAGGACCCCTGACACTTAAGTCCAGTTGCGGACGACTCTGGGGTTGCACGCTCATCTCGCTTTACTGGCCGAGGGAGCTGGCATTTGTCCGCAGACAGTTTTTCCGGGTCATGTGGCCAGCATGACTAAGCCGCTTCTGGCAAAAACAGAGCAGCACACGGAGACACCATTTACCTTCCTACCAGAGAGGTACCTATTTATCTACTTGCATTTGACATGCTTTTGAACTGCTAGGTTGGCAGGAGCTGGGACCGAGCAACGGGAGCTCATCCTGTCGCAGGGATTCAAACCACCGACCTTCTGATCAGCAAGCCCTAGGCTCTGTGGTTTACACCACAGCACCACCCTCTTAGAATCATAGTATCATAGAATCATAGAATCATAGAGTTGGAAGAGACCACAAGGGCCATCGAGTCCAACCCCCTGCCAAGCAGGAAACACCACCAGAGCACTCCTGACATATGGTTGTCAAGCCTCTGCTTAAAGACCTCCAAAGTAGGAGACTCCACCACACTCCTTGGCAGCAAATTCCACTGTCGAACAGCTCTTACTCTCAGGAAGTTCTTCCTAATGTTTAGGTGGAATCTTCCTTCTTGTCGCTTGGATCCATTGCTCCGTGTCCGCTTCTCTGCAGCAGCAGAAAACAACCTTTCTCCCTCCTCTATGTGACATCCTTTTATATATTTGAATATGGCTATCATATCACCCCTTAACCTCCTCTTCTGCAGGCTAAACATGCCCAGCTCCCTTAGCCGTTCCTCATAAGGCATCGTTTCCAGGCCTTTGACCATTTTGACTTACTCCTCCTTAATCTGTTTAGCTTCTGTGTCTGCCTCTCTTTCTGCTTCTGAAAACACTAGAGGTGAGCCCCCCCCCGAATATCCCCCCCCCTCTTCTGAGAGGAGCTGATCCGCCTGTGACTGCATTCCTCAGTCTTCAGATCCAGACCAACGCGCTGTATGTGGGGCTTCCCTTGTGCTTGATCTGGAAGCTGCAGTTAGTGCAAAATGCTGTGGCACCATTGGTGACAGGTGTGAGACCTTGTCAGACCTGTGCTGAGACCAGGTCTGTATTGATTGCCAATTTGCTATTGGACCAAATTTAAGATGTTATTATTAGTAAAAGGTAAAGGTAAAGGGACGCCTGACCATTAGGTCCAGTCGTGGCCGACTCTGGGGTTGCGGCGCTCATCTCGCTTTATTGGCCGAGGAAGCCGGCGTACAGCTTCTGGGTCATGTGGACAGCACGACTAAGCCGCTTCTGATGAACCAGAGTAGCACACGGAAACGCCGTTTACCTTCCCGCTGGAGTGGTACCTATTTATCTACTTGCACTTTGACATGCTTTCAAACTGCTAGGTTGGCAGGAGCAGGGACCGAGCAACGGGAGCTCACCCCGTCACGGGGATTCGAACCGCCAACCTTCTGATCAGCAAGTCCTAGGCTCTGTGGTTTAACTCACAGCGCCACCTGTGCCCCTTGTTATTATTAGTAAATAACCACTAATAACCTTAACCACTTGGAACCAGTTTACGCACAAGATTGCCTTAACTCATATATGACCACTGAGCCACTTCAGTCTCTGGAATTGGCATTTGTAAGAAACCAGTCTTTAAATGTGGCAGTATCTACACTTTGAAACTCCCTGCCTATTGACACTAGGCAGGTACCTTCACTGCACTCTTTGGGGCACATGCTAAAAGCATTTTTCTTTAGACAAGCCTACCCAGACTTGGACAATGTTGATGTATGCTTTAATCTGTATTTATTTGACTGCCATAAAAAAATAAAATTCCATTGATGTTTATAACTGTTTTCACTGCGAATTTTATTGTTTATTGTCTTTGTTGAACTTCTTTGAGGTTTTATGTGTGTGTGTGTGTATATATATCAATATATCTATATCTATATCCATCTCTCTCTCTATATATATGATATATAAATAAAGCAATCAAGTGGTTTATGAATTTTATGAATTGCAATAAAATTTTAATGACTTGGAGTTTCTCCCTTTCAGACATGGTTCTGGATCAATATGAACCTTCTGAGGAGATTGATAAGAAAACCCGTAAAAAAATCTGGGAAGCCCTTTTGAGGAGTCATCACCATCAGAATGGAAAGAAGAAAAACATCCTCCCAATTGTCCGCTCTTTAGCTGATGTCTCCCAGAAAAAAACTGAACCTCCCTCGACAGATAAAGCAGGTGAGAGTCCCTGGAGGTCTGTACGGTCTGGTTGAATTAGCACAATAACCTGTGCATCTCCTATCATGCCTCCCTAGCATCCAACCAGTCTTCTCAGTGCCACCTTTGTTCTGTTATGGAGTCCAGGGCAACATACACATGGTTCCCAGGAGGTCTCGCATCCCGACTTAGACCTGCTTAGCTTTAGCAAGTTGGTGCACTTGTTTGCCTTCAGCTGCTACTCTGGGACCCTTATTCTGGCTAATTTGTCCTCCAGCACTAAAAAGGTAAAGGACCCCTGACAGTTAAGTCCAGTTGCAAACGACTCTGGAGTTGCGGTGCTCATCCCGCTTTACTGGCCGAGGGAGCTGGTGTTTGTCTGCAGACAGTTTTTCCGGGTCATGTGGCCAGCATGACTAAGCCGCTTCTGGCAAAACCAGTTCAGCACATTTACGGCATTTACCTTCCCGCTGGAGCGGTACCTATTTATCTACTTGCACTTTGACGTACTTTCGAACTGCTAGGTTGGCAGGAGCAGGGACCGAGCAACAGGAGCTCACCCCATCGCGGGGATTTGAACCGCCGACCTTCTGATCGGCAAGTCCTAGGCTCTGTGGTTTACACCACAGTGCTACCCGTGCCCCTACCCACCAGCACTACCTAGGTTCTAATATTAAAGGGCACTAGGGAGGTCATTGGCTCATTTGGGCAATACTCACCACCCCCTGTCCCCAACTTAACCTAGCACATGGAGCAGAAGTGAGTGCATACAACTCTCCTGCGTTGCCTCTGCTGTCGTTGCTTGAAAATGCAGAGACTGGTCATCTGATCTACCGTATTTTTCGCTCTATAAGACACACTTTTTCCCTCCTAAAAAGTAAGGCGAAAGGTGTGTGCGTCTTATGGAGTGAATGCAGGCTGTGCGGCTATCCCAGAAGCCAGAACAGTGAGAGGGATCGCTGCGCAGTGCTCCCTCTTGCTGTTCTAGCTTCTGGCTTAGCCCCTCAGTCCCTTCCCCCACCTCCTGGGGAAGCCCCCAAGAGCCGCGCTTCCTTTAAAGAGAGTGATGGGCTGTCAGTGATGGGCTGCCCTTCTCCCTCCTTAGGGAAAGGCCCGCAAGCGCCGCGCACACGCTCCATGCGGCTCGTGAAAGGGAGCGCTGAGCAGAGTCTGGGATGCATACAGGTTCTGCTCAGCGCTCCCTTTAAAGATTTTTTTCCCTTGCATTCCCCCTCTAAAAACTAGGTGCGTCTTATGGTCAGGTGCGTCTTACGGAGCGAAAAATATGGTAATCCTGCATATTGTGTGCAAATTGTGTAAATGAAAATCAGCCTTCTGATTTGCACAAGAGCGGGAATAAATCAGATGATCTGTTCCAAGTGTTCAGGCAGAGAAGGGGACAACATACAAAGTGGCAAGGAAGGAGCTATGTGCACTTGTTTCCTTATGTACGTTAGGTTGGTGGGATTGTTGTCCAAACTGGTGTTGGCACTAACTTGCCTTATACACCCAGTCGATAGCTGTGGTCTGCTGGAGAGCGTCTCCTGCAAATGCCAGAGGACTCAGAAGCCCACTCTGGTCTCGCTGCCCCTGTTCTGTGCTTCATGGAAATAGACGGAAATATTTTTGTTCCAACATGCCACCCCGTCTTTCCTACAATTGTCCACTTGCTTGTTTTGATCTTGTTTTAGTCTTGTTTTAAAACGTGTTTACTGTTCTTGTGTTTTTAACTGTTTTTATCCACTTTGTGGGTAAATCGCATCAAGGTGGTGGTTTAGAATAATTGTAATTACAGTAGCAATACAGTGGTACCTCAGGTTACATGCGCTTCAGGTTACATACGCTTCAGGTTACAGACTCCGCTAACCCAGAAATAGTGCTTCAGGTTAAGAACTTTGCTTCAGGATGAGAACAGAAATTGCGCAGCGGCAGCAGGAGGCCCCATTAGCTAAAGTGGTGCTTCAGGTTAAGAACAGTTTCAGGTTAAGTACAGACCTCTGGAATGAATTAAGTTCTTAACCTGAGGTACCACTGTACTCTTTTTTTAAATTTATTTTTTTTATTTCCTTTTTTGTTGATACACCGAGAAAAAAAAGGAAGAAAAGCAAAAATCCAAATGAAAAAAATAATGAACACAAAATTATTTACAAAACCATAAAGCAATATTTGGTCTTTGAACTATAGGCCCGACCTTCCATCTATTCCTTACTTCAATTATATAATACACATTTTTATCATAATTTAACTAATCCTTAATTTGTCTTAGGTCTCACGTCTTTCTTAAAGCTACTACTGAAATTATTCGAATGCTGTGACAGAGTTTAAACTGCTGTAATTATTTTTCAAATATACTTTAAAGACCTCCCATTTTGAGACAAATTCCTGTTTCGGTTTATTCTTTATTTTTTTCTGATAGACTATCTAACTCCGCATATTCTGTCAATTTTTGAGTCCATTCATGAATAGAGGGGATTTCATCACTCTTCTATTTTGCAGCAATAAGAACTCTTGCTGCAACTGTATCATATAAAAAGATACCCTTCATTTTTCCCGGAGTAGCAATACTCTTAATGAAGAAGCACCACCCACATAAAATTGGATATGTGGATGGAAACAAATGCTTCATGTAATTTGTGCTGAGAAAAAGTGTGTGTGTGTGATTTCATGCATATAAATGTGCACTTGGTGAAAATGTATCTATAGATGGTGATATTCTGAAACTAACCATTAACATGCAAAGTAAAAAAAATTCCTTCCAGTAGCACCTTAAAGACCAACTAAGTTACCGTATTTTTTGCTCTATAAGACTCACTTTTTCCCTCCTAAAAAGTAAGGAGAAATGTGTGTGCGTCTTATGGAGCGAATGCAGGCTGCGCAGCTATCCCAGAAGCCAGAACAGCAAGAGGGATTGCTGCTTTCACTGCACAGCGATCCCTCTTGCTGTTCTGGCTTCTGAGATTCAGAATACTTTTTTTCTTGTTTTCCTCCTCCAATAACTAGGTGCGTCTTGTGGTCTGGTGCGTCTTATAGAGCGAAAAATACGGTAGTTCTTGGTATGAGATACACTGAAGAAGTGTGCATGCACACGAAAGCTCATACCAAGAACTAACTTAGTTGGTCTTTAAGGTGCTACTGGAAGGATTTTTTTTTACTTTGACTATGGCAGACCAACACGGCTACCTGTCTGTAACATTAACATGCAATTTCATCTAGAATTATTTCTCTTCATTTCTTCCAAGGAGTGAGCTCACCAAGTGCCCCACCGCCTCCAGGCTTGGACGCTAAGAATGGAATAATCCATGATATTACCCCAACAGACTTAACTAAGGTGCAATCTTCTTTGCTCGTCTATTCAACTTAAACACTGTCGTTTGGCTCTCAGTTTACTTATGTTGCTAATAAGATATATAAATCCCCCAATAAGATTCAGTTCAAAATTAAAACAATAAAATTGTGTTGTTTGGATTGCAGAAGAATCTTCTTCTTCTTTTTTTTTTTAAGAAAGCAGTGTGATAATGTGTACCCCTAGGGATATGCAAAACAGTTGCAAAGGAAACACAGCATATTTTTATATTTTTTATCATAGTAGAACTTTTATATTGTATTATATATAATAAAACAATACCTTATAATTCTGTAGAGCAGGCATGGCCAAACTTGGCCCTCCAGATGTTTTGAGACTATAATTCCCATCATTCCTGACCACCGGTCCTGTTAGCTGGGGATGATGGGAGTTGTAGTCCCAAAACATCTGGAGGGCCAAATTTGGCCATGCCTGCTGTAGAGGTATGTAGAGTAGAACTGTAAAAGCAAATTGCTGCCTGGAAGCAGATGGCCATTATAGACTGTCTCTTGCTAGATTATTGACACATAGTCCTGGTGTTTAAAATGTATGGTGAATGTGCAGCTGTACACTTAAAGGTAAAGGTAAAGGGACCCCTGACCATTAGGTCTAGTTGCGGCCGACTCTGGGGTTGTGGCGCTCATCTCGCTTTACTAGCCGAGGGAGCCGACATACAGCTTCCGGGTCATGTGGCCAGCATGACTAAGCCACTTCTGGTGAACCAGAGCAGTGCACGGAAACGCCATTTACCTCCCTGCTGGAGCGTTACCTATTTATCTACTTGTACTTTGACATGCTTTCGAACTGCTAGGTTGGCAGGAGCAGGGACCGAGGAATGGAGCTCACCCCATTGTGGGGATTCGAACTGCCGACCTTCTGATCGGCAAGTCCTAGGCTCTGTGGTTTAACCCACAGCGCCACCCGCGTCCCAGCCGTACACTTAGGCGTGGGCATTTTCACAGGAGAGACAATAGGTGAGAAAAGGGTTGAAGATTCCTCACTGCTTGCCAGTTCTTCCATGCAATTGTCCTTCCTGCCCCTGTTTTACTGTGACAAGTGGACTTTGGTTTTCCTTGCAAGAAATAGCTCTACCCTCTCAGTTTGCTATTTTGAGTGTGTCCAGACAGATCTTGCTGTTCTTGATCAATTGGCCAGTGTGGAATGGTCAGTTAGGTAAAGGCAGGCAGATCTCTGGTTTCCTGTAACAGGAATATTTATTATGAAGGAGCAATTGTTTTTTAATGAATACATTTGAGGTAAAGTCTTGATGGCTTATCTGATCCCTTGTTACCCTACAAAAAAAAAAAAAAAGGCCAAGCCAGTGAAGAGGGAGTATCCCCAAAATTATGTATGAAAAGGAGGAGTAATCACAACAATACAAAGACAACACGTAGGCTAATAGTTAGTAGAGAATATATAACAGAATAATGATATCATTCAAATTATAGGAATAAAACAATCAAAATTCATATACAGTCTTGCCCCGCAAGATGAATGCCTCGCAAGACGGAAAACCCGCTAGACGAAAGGGTTTTCTGTTTTTGAGCTGTTTCGCAAGACGATTTTCCCTATGGGCTTGCTTTGCAAGACGAAAACATCTTGCAAGTGTTCCGATTTTTTTCCGCTTGCCCCCCTTTTTCTAAGCCGCTAATCCGCTAATAGCCTTTTAGCCGCTAATCCGCTAAGCCTTTAATAGCCGCTAAGCCTTTAATAGCTGCTAAACCGCTAATAGCGCTAATCCGCTAAGCCGCTAATAGGGTTGCTTCGCAAGACGAAAAAACCGCTAGACGAAGAGACTCGCGGAACGGATTAATTTCGTCTTGCGAGGCCCCACTGTATACAATATAGCAGAGTGGTAGTGAGGGTCGTCAAGCCGTGTGTTCAAAACAGATGTCTAAGGACAGTCTCACAAAGCCTCTCCTCCTCCTAGAGGGGAGTTATTGTGAGCGGAAGCCATTCCCGCTTCGGCAGGGGGGCATGTTTGGCCCCCTGCGTCATCTCCGGCTGCTGTGCTGCCCCCCAGCAGGCCAGCCAGTAGGGTTGGCCCAAAGGTGGGGTTTAGCCTCATTCAAGCGGTCGCGGCAGCCTTCGCGCCTCATTCTGCTCCTCGGAAGACATCGGATCACCTGCCCGCCCTCTAGGCTAGGTTTATGCTCTTGACCTTGCTATGGACCTTGGTCGGTCACCCTGGTTGCCCAGGGGGCCTGGTAGGAGTTTTTATCCATTTGACTAATTGGCACTAGCCTCTTGGTTTTTCGCTTACCTCATAGCAAATCATCACGAGTTTTCCAGTTTTGGCGGTTAGGCATTGGAATATGTGTTGTGTGTTGGAGGGCGGGGTGTGGCCATCACCTATCCCGCCCCATGTTGGGTATTCCATTAAAGGAATCCGGTGGTCGTGGATCCTGCCCAATGCCCTGCTGGTGGCTAGGGCCATGGCATGACGCCCGGTGACATCAGGGGGAGCTTCTTCTTTTTTAAAAAATTTTTTTAATTGATTTTCCATACAGTTATACATTTTTATCCAAAATACAACAAATTATCTCTGTTTTGAACTTCCTTCAGCGTCTCTGACAGTCATCCGTATTTATAACTTTAGTTACACATTCCCTTCTTTCGTATTGCCGTTATGCTTCCCTGCTCCCCCTATTTCATATTAACAATACTTCTCTATTTTTACAGTGCCTCTTGAAATCCCACTAGCGTTGTGTTCACGCCACATATGTTTTTCAGATAATCTACGAACTTTCCCCAGTCTTCGATGAACTTTTGGTCATCAGGGGGAGCTTCAGTTGTATTTGCATCAACAAGCTCCTCCCACTGGCTGTTAACCTTCAAATGACGCCTGCTGTGTGGGTGGGGTCATATATAGGTTGTTTGATCCAATGCCTAAGCCAATACCGCTCACATGCTGTAACCAATAAAAGTTGTGACTCTTTTCAGCCCATTAACCTAAAATACTTGTGTCCTTGTCTCTTATTCACCACGACATGCATCGGGTCCTTGACTCACAATAGTCTTTCAAAAGTTGCAACAGAAGACATATTGATAGACTTTACTTTTGAAACTTTTGAGACGTCTTCTGTTATTCCTATAATTTGAATGATATCATTATTCTGTTATATGTTCTCTACTATTAGCCTACGTGTTGTCTTTGTATTGTTGTGTTTGGTTCTTATTGCCACACAGGGGTTTGTTTTGGGTGAAAAGGCCATGTCTGGGAGGGTGAAAATGCTTGCCAAATTGTATCTCAGCCCTAGAAATTATGCCCTGTTCTTTGGAATTAGGCAGAGCTTCATTTTATGAAGAAGATTCCCACTGGAGCAGAAGCCTCAAATGTTCTTGTGGGAGAGCTGGATTTTCTTTCTCGACCGGTTATTGCCTTTGTGCGCTTATCACCAGCCGTTCTTCTCCCAGGCATGACTGAAATTCCTCTTCCTACCAGGTAAGAGTTGTTGTTACTGTTGTTTTGTTGGTTGTTGTTGTTGTTTAGTCGTTTAGTCGTGTCCGACTCTTCGTGACCCCATGGACCAGAGCACGCCAGGCACTCCTGTCTTCCACTGCCTCCCGCAGTTTGGTCAAACTCATGCTGGTAGCTTCGAGAACACTATCCAACCATCTCGTCCTCTGTCGTCCCCTTCTCCTTGTGCCCTCCATCTTTCCCAACATCACGGTCTTTTCCAGGGAGTCTTTTCTTCTCATGAGGTGGCCAAAGTATTGGAGTCTCAGCTTCAGGATCTGTCCTTCCAGTGAGCACTCAGGGCTGATTTCCTTCAGAATGGAGAGGTTTGATCTTCTTGCAGTTCATGGGACTCTCAAGAGTCTCCTCCAGCACCATAATTCAAAAGCATCAATTCTTCGGCGATCAGCCTTCTTTATGGTCCAGCTCTCACTTCCATACATCACTATGTTTTGTTGGTGTTGTAGGCTTAACAACAACAACACGAATTTGTGATAATGAGAACTTGTATGCATTCCTGTAATTTGCCCAGCTGTCATTTGCATTTTTGTTTTTGCAGAATTTGGAATTTTGTGCTTAATTATTATTTGTCTATGACGGGGGGGGGGGGAGCAGACTGAGATTTGAGGGCAGGCATTGATATTAATAACCCCTTTATTATTGGGGAAAGGTTCCAAACTTCTGATTGAGGGACTGACCAAGTTTCTTAAATGATATCTGCCTTTCCACACTTTGAGGCAAAATTGCCAGTCATTCCCCCCCTGCTTTTCTTCAAATTAGGATAATTGAAACTTGCTGATTGAGCAAAACCTCAAAAAACCCCAAAAGAGAGTAGAAAGCAAGCATTTCTACACAGCAGAAAACCTATATAAAGCAAGCATTTATGTTTTGTACCATTATGATTTATTTGGAAACCAGAGGTCTTGGGTGCTTGTACTTGGGAGATTGAAGATGTATATTGATAATGCTCTATATTTACCCCAGGATATAACATTTGCTCCATAAAGTGTGGAGATGGTTTTCCTCTGGGGAACTGACCCAGATTAATATTTTAGGAACCTCTAGGCTAGTGAGTAGGGAAATCCGGAATGTTCCTTCCCTTCTGTTCCCACTTGATATGTTTCACGCTGCCGCCATTGAAACCATTGTTGTCACAGGACAGGAAGAAGGTGCAATGCCTGAATTGGAAGAGAGGTTGATGTCACCTACCACCCCAACTTCCCCCAAATGAATGAGGGCCAAAGGAAGCCTGCAAGCATGAACTAGCCTCAGTTGGTTGGGGCTGGGAGGAAAGTGAGCCTGACAATTCAGCTTGGTGCCCCAATGGGTTGTAGAGGGAACTTGACTCTGACAGTGTATATCTGGGATCCCAGTCCTCTCCTCACTGTGATCATTAAACTTTGGTTACCAGATTTTTTCCAATGAATCCGGGGACACTTTTTTAAAAAAAGCTGAGTACCATATAAGGCGACTTTTGAACCCCAGAAAATCTTCTCCAAAGTCGGGGTCGCCTTATACGCTGGGTATGGTTGTGGCAGGTGGCGATGGATGTGCGGGAGGCAGCCAGGCAGTGGCTGTGGGCTGGAGAGAGTTAACCCGCGTGGCGACAGCTGTGTGGGAGGCAGCCAGGCAGTGGCTGCGGGCTGGAGAGAAGAACCGTGACTCTTCCCACCCACCCCGTTCCAAGCCCTTGCCCTCTCACTCACTTGCCCATCCTGCCACCATGGGGACCGCCGGATAGCAGGCAGCTATCCCGAAGCAGCAGCAGCTGTAGCCTCCCCTTCCCGCGGTGAGGTGGTGCGTGGCTTCGGCCAGGGCTCCAAGGAGCTGGGCATCCCCATAACTGCCAGAACCACCAGGCGCTAAGCACAGCCTGCCGCTTTGCTGGATGGCCAATTGGGGCTCACTCACTTCACTCACCTCGCCTCAGGCTGCTGCTAGTTGGCTGCAGGCGGGGGTAGTCTTATATGGCGAGTATATCCCAAACTCTATATTTTTACAGGAAAAGTTGGGGGTCGTCTAATATGCCCAGTCGCCTAATACGCTGGAATCTATGGTAGCAAGAGGGAGTCAGTAGTGGGGATGGTGAGGCAAAAGACCTTGGGCCCAAGCCCACATGCATATTGTATAAAGGTGCAAAGCCCTTCTTTTGCACCCTGTGAAACATAAATGCACAGAGGTTTTTTTAAAAATGGGCAATGGTGCGTTGCCCGTCCATGACTCCTGAACCTCCCCTGATCTGTCAAAACAAAGGGGGAAGGGGCCAGGAGATCTGCACTGCCGGACATCCCTGGTTCCCCTTCGGCAGTGGCGGCAGCAGCGAGCAGCTCCTGAAACCAGCCAACTGCGCTACCAGGCTGGCTCTGGGCTTCTGAGGCTGCCACTGCCACGTTTCCCGGGGACAGATTTGCAAATCTGGGGATATTTTGGGGACAGAATTTGTCCGGGGACGGATTTGCAAATCCGGGCACTGTCCCTGGGAACTAGGGACATCTGGTAACCCTACATTAAACTGCGCCACAGCATCATGGATATAGGTGGTTGGGAGGTCGTGGAAGACAGGCTTCATCAGAGCCCAGTTTTTCTTCCCATACTTTTGAAATGTTACATGTTACATACTTGGCTTAAAGAAGGCATCTCCAAACTCGGCCCTCCAGCTGTTTTGGGACTACAACTCTCATCATCCCTAGCTATCCGGACCAGTGGTCAGGGATCATGGGAATTGTAATCCCAAAATGGCTGGAGGGCCGAGTTTGGGGATGCCTGCCTTAAAGGAATGTTAACTTCTCAAAGCCTTAAAAAACGTCTGCCCCATTCCCTCCCCCCTCTTCCTAGGTTCATGTTTATCTTGCTGGGTCCATTAGGGAAAGGACAACAGTATCATGAGATTGGAAGGTCAATGGCTACCCTCATGACTGATGAGGTACAGTAAAATACAAAATATATTTTCACCCCTTTTGTTTGCATTGCTTTGCCTTTCTGCCATAATCCAAGCTTCAGGAAGAATGTCACAATGATCAGAGAATAGAAATGCAAAACTGTTGCTAGAAATATGAGACATTTTGCTCGGGCTGCTACCCATTTTGTGAAATTCAAATTTTAAAACAATAAAGAAGCAGATACATTAACATTATACATTAGAATAAACTATATGAGCATTGTTTGCAACAGATTATTGAAAGCATATATACTTCAATGGTGATCCAACCCATTCTATATTCAACCATACTCTTTTTTTGAGGGAGAAGCCTTTCATGGCCTGGTAGAAGACTTTATACCCCAACAGCCAGCATATTGCTCCCGCTTATAAGATAATGCAATGAAAAATATGTAATGAAAAATATAATGCAATGACAAATATCTTGTTACCTATTTTTCAGGACAAACAAACCAATAGCTGAGATTGCAAATTATTTATGTGGCAAAACATCATGCAAATTTCATATGGCTTTGTTGTTGTTGTATGTAATGTAACAGACTGATGGCTTTGTCTTGATCTCCTGTCTACAGATTTTCCATGATGTTGCTTATAAAGCTAGGAACCGTAACGACCTTTTAGCTGGGATTGATGAATTTCTAGATCAGGCGACAGTGCTACCACCTGGAGAATGGGATCCATCAATTAGAATTGAGCCACCAAAAAATCTCCCTTCCCAGGTAAATAATGACTTTCTTCTCCAGAGGTCTGGTCAAAGGCCTGGAAACGATGCCTTATGAGGAACGGCTAAGGGAGCTGGGCATGTTTAGCCTGGAGAAGAGGAGGTTAAGGGGTGATATGATAGCCATGTTCAAATATATAAAAGGATGTCACCTAGAGGAGGGAGAAAGGTTGTTTTCTGCTGCTCCAGAGAAGCGGACACGGAGCAATGGATCCAAACTACAAGAAAGAAGATTCCACCTAAACATTAGGAAGAACTTCCTGACAGTAAGAGCTGTTCGACAGTGGAATTTGCTGCCAAGGAGTGTGGTGGAGTCTCCTACTTTGGAGGTCTGTAAGCAGAGGCTTGACAACCATATGTCAGGAGTGCTCTGATGGTGTTTCCTGCTTGGCAGGGGGTTGGACTCGAGGGCCCTTGTGGTCTCTTCCAACTCTAGGATTCTATGATTCTATGATTCTATGATTCTCCGGTACACTAGAACACGATGGCTGTGTTTTTGGAAGCGATGCCTTTGTACTCCATAGGGTGGTCCTTTGATTAGATGGACAGCGTTAATAGTGTAATCAAAACCATGTTACATTTTAAGCCTTTCTACCTGTTTGTCCATACTAGGGCCCTGAAGCAGAGTCTGTTCAGCCTTTTTGGAACATTGAACTATAGGGGAAAGGCCCCTGTTGTCTCTCATATGCTATTGCACATGACGTACAGGATTTGGCTTTTGGTACCTTTGTTGTAAACATCATTTTTTGAGAGTTTGTCCCATGGAAACAAATGACTTGCTGCAGGCTGAAACAAAAGTGAAATAATATGGGTGGGGCTTTTTTTCTGTCCACCATGAACTGAAATAATTGAGAACATCTGGCTTTGTCTAACCCTTTTGTCAAGAAGGAGTTGTACTATCTGTGACCTGCCAAGCTGAACGCAGCTCACCAGCCATGTAGCCTGTTAGAGGCTCCTCCTCCTCCTCCTCCTCCTCCTCCTCCTCCTCCTCCTCCTCCTCTTCTTCTTCTTCTTCTTCTTCTTCTTCTTCATCCTTGACTGTCTAGACCAGGCTTCCTCAACATTGGCCCTCCAGATGTTTTGAGACTACAATTCCCAGCATCCCTGACCACTGCTCCTGCCAACTAGGGACCATGGGAGTTGTAGGCCAAAAACATCTGGAGGGCCGAGGTTGAGGAAGCCTGGTCTAGACTGCTAATGCACTTTTCAGAGCAGAATACACTGAGTTGAGTTGGAGTGTTCACCTATTATGGTGGAAGAATGTGGCTGACTTGGCTCACATTTGTAGTCTTTTGTTGCAAATTTGCAACTCCATCACCCATATATAGCTTTAAATGATTTCAGTCATTTTCCCTTGCTGCCCTTTTGCCTAGAACCCCATCTCATTTCCTTCTTTCAAATTCCACCCTACAGAAATTATGCACAAAGATAATGAACCCGTTGGGTGATTGCTTCAGTGTCAGGACAGAGGACAGTCTGCCATAAATATAGCATGCCTTCATAGGCAGAACACTGATTGACTCAATCCACTGTCTATTGCTTCTTTCTTTCAAGCCCAAATGCTGTTTTCATGTCTGGATTGGCTCCAGTTACTTTCACACAGTTAACGAACTCTTCCTTGATTCCTTGGATAGAAATTAATGGGATTGTTCATAATGTTCTCACTTTATTAGGAAAAGAGAAAGTTACAGGGAACACCAGGAGCCGCTAGTGGAAGCATTAGCCAAGAGGACGCAGAAGATGATCATGGTGGGCCAGAACTCCAGCGAACGGGAAGGTATGTTCTAGGTGCCTCAAATGGCTTCTGCTAAAGGCCACCTTCCCTCTTCCATAGCACTAGAGCTTGCAGAGTGTTTATCGTCATCCAACAAAATTGGCAGTAGATTCAAGGCAGACAAAATAAACCACAATTCTTCACACAACAGGTAATTTAAAGTATGACCTTCACTGCCACACAAGTTGGTGATACACAAGTACAACTTCTGTTTTTGAAACATTGGTCCAGGTGGCTTTCATAGCATGGAGGGCCCTAGTCAGAAGGCTAGTTAGAAGTATGAAGTGACCCAGCAGTAAACCTCATTACTTTTTTATAGTGGAGATTCAGAAGTCCGAATGATTCTAGCAAGTGCAGATTCCCATTTATAAGTAATGCCCAAATTAGCCACAATTCAGGCTGTCGTTTTGTGAATTGGTCATCTGGTTCCCTATAGACAACAATTTTATAGAGGATCAAGGTGGTGTGATGAAGATATCATCCTCCACTATCTGCATGTGTGTGCATGTGAAAACACACCCACACCCACACCTTTCACCCCACACTCATTTGGGGTGAAATAAGATTTTTGCAGAACCTGACATGATAATTGGATGAGCACGACTAACACTACAATCATACCACTATCAACTATGCCTCTGTCTCTCTTTTGTTAACTCCCCTGTGGAAATCAAATGATGTGTCTGCCCACCTTTTTCTTGTTGATCTCCCTATATTTTCTTTGCAGGCTGTTTGGTGGCTTGATCTTGGATGTGAAACGGAAGGTTCCTTGGTACTGGAGCGACTATAAAGATGCTATGAGTTTGCAGTGCTTAGCTTCCTTCCTCTTCCTGTACTGTGCCTGCATGTCTCCTGTGATCACCTTTGGGGGGTTGCTTGGAGAAGCAACAGAGGGAGAAATAGTAAGAAAGTTCCCCCCTCTCCTTTCATGTGTTATGAATAATTCCTAGGTAGCATTGCAAAAAAGCAGCAAGCATTTAACTTAACTGCTGCTCTTCTACATTTCAGGTTTGTGTGCTGTTCAGCATTAATAGAGCCATTGTTTTTATCTCACTGTGACAGACTTCATCACTCAGTTTGTGTGGCCAGTGACACATCTCTGAAGTTATGGAATTTTAAACCCCCAGGAGAATGTGGCCTTCAGATGTTCATTTTTTTACAGAAGACACATTCTCCATAATCTCTTTTAGAACAGAGGGTGAGGGTATGTACTTAGGATTCCTCACCTTAACAGATGGCCTCTGAACACTTTTCAACCATGCTTTGTATTCAGTCAGAAAATGCTCAGTGGTTGGACTTCCTTTTTATTTGATTTACTAGACTTATAGACAGAATGCAAGACTTAAAGGACATTCATGAGTCTGAATATAAATTAAAGGGTGACAGCTATTTGGGAGTAAGTTGATCCATAATAATAAGGAGTGTGAGAAATAACCTGCCACTGCAGAAAGCAGAGGCTAAGGGCTATTGAACCTGAACACTGGTGTCATTTGAAATTGCTTCCTGAGCTATCTATCTCCACACAATTAGCCTGTTTGTAGGGAAAGGGTGATTTTTCTTTATACTGCTGCACCTCCCCCACTCACCACAAACTCTGCCAAAAGGAATACGTGGTGGTGGTGAGACAATCAAGCAATCATTGCAAAGAGAATGCTGAAGAAGCCAAAACATGGAGGCTGTTCTATAGGTATCAGAATCTCTGAAAGTTCTAATTTCGCCTCCGCTGTAGAATTTGTAGTTAGTTAGGTGAGCTGAATGGACCAATAGTCTGACTCAACATGGCCACCCTTCTGTTTTTACCTGTTCACACCTGCAGAGTGCAATAGAATCCTTGCTTGGAGCCTCAATGACTGGGGTGGTGTATTCCCTCTTTGCTGGTCAGCCTCTCACCATCTTGGGAAGTACTGGGCCGGTACTGGTCTTCGAGAAGATTTTATTCAAATTCTGCAAGTAAGGCTGTGTGCTCTCTTAAGGGGCAAACAATTTTTATAGTTTGAAAAAAGGATGTGGAAGAGAGACAGAGACAGACAGAGACAGAGAGAGGGCGGTCGGTCTGTCGGTCTGGTGAATGGACCTAATGTTTCTCCCCTTACCCCACTTCCCTGCTTTGGTGTGATCTGGGGCTAATCGTGATGCATAGCAAGCCGGGGGGGGGGGATGGAAAATGGCAACCTGCCATGATTTTGCTACTCATGATTTGCTATGTTGTTTCCTAAGTTTTATGTTGTGAATTGCCCTGATATCTGTGAATGAATTTAATAAAATACCAAAAATAATAAAAATAACTGGAGAGGGACAATGCCCCCCTCCTCTTTACTCTCACAGAAATGGTTGAATGCCATCAACCAAGATGCTGAACTTTGGAAGTTCAATTATTCAATTAAATTAATTTGTTTCCAGTCCTTCATCACACAATGTGGTCCACATCCAGTGGAAAAGACACATGCGGAGAGCCCTACCCACATGGCGTTGGGCCTCTAAACTTTAAAAAAGTGGCAGAAGATAAAGCGATGATATCTGCGATTAAAAGGGTTCATTGTGGCTGGAGATAATATTTATTACTGTGTGTAATCAATAGTCGAATTCAACTGGACTTAACCGTTCAGGGGTCCTTTACCTTTACCGTACAAGGATGGTAGAGTTTGGCCACAAAGCAAAACAGAGTCAATAGCATTTTAGGATCATTTACTTAACTCTATATTGCATTGCAGCTTTTTTCTGTTCTGATTATGGGTTTGAATTAAATACGTTCTGCAATGGAGAGAGTCTAAATTGGTCTTCTTCTTTTTTTTTGCAGAGACTATGACCTAAATTATCTCTCTCTACGAACTTCCATTGGCCTGTGGACTACATTCATGTGCGTCCTCCTTGTAGCAACTGATGCCAGCTGCCTTGTGTGCCACATAACTCGCTTTACAGAAGAAGCGTTTGCCTCTTTGATCTGCATCATTTTCATCTTTGAGTCTCTAGAGAAACTGATTCAGTTGGGGAAAACCTACCCATTTCATATGCACACGGATCTTGATCAACTGAGCTTGTATTAGTGAGTTACTGTTGCTCTTCTTGTTTAAATGTAGCCTATTGATTTTTCTTTCGGTTTGTTTGAATTCACTGAGTGCTCTGAGAATGTCTGATGCACAGAACTGGGAAGCAAAGGAATTCCCCCCTCATTCCAGCAATGGTTAAGCAAATACTAGTGCATGATAGATTCACTGAAATGACACGCCATAATAAAAATACATCTAGGTATATCAGTCCATTCATATATTGGAGGCAGTGGAGGAAATAATTTTAGTTGGATGGAGCTCATTTAGTGAAGAAGATAACAGGGGTCATTCAAAGGATTTTTATGCTGTACAGTGTATACACATATACACAGACTCACACTTTCTCTCTCTGGTATGGATATTGGGATTTTCAATTTATAAAGGTTAATTTATAAGCATTTTGGGCACCTATTAGCCATGGCCCATACTGTAGCATAGGGTGCATTCCTTGACCTATTTCTCAAGGGGGTTGCTGTGTGTGCTGTTTATTTAATGGTTGTTATATCTGCCAGCACATCTGTTCCAGGTGCAGCCTGCTGCAGCTGCTTGTTGTTGTTGTTGTTATTTTCATACCCGCCCATCTAGCTGGGTTGCCCCAGCCACTCTGTGCTGCTTCCAACAAATATAAAAACACAATAAAACATCAAACATTAAAAGCTTTCCGATACAGGGCTGCCTTCAGATGTCTTCTAACAGTTGTATAGTTATTTATTTCCTTGACATCTGATGGGAGGGTGTTCCACAGGGCGGGTACCACTACTGAGAAGGCCCTCTGTCTGGTTCCCTGTAAACTCACTTCTCACAGTGAGGGAACCGCCAGAAGGCCCTCGGAGCTGGACCTCAGTGTCCGGGCTGAATGATGGGGGTGGAGACACTCCTTCAGGTATACTGGGCCAAGGCTGTTTAAGGCTTTAAAAGTCAGCACCAACACTTTGAATTGTGCTACCCATACTGTGGCATAGGATGCATTCCTCAAGCTATTTCTCAAGGGTGTTCTTGTGTGTCCCATTTATTTACTGATTGTTATACCTGCTAGCCCCTTCATGGATCACTGCCTTGCCGTGGCGAAGGGGCTTGAAGAACTCAGAGAAGCTATGAACTACGCCGAGCAGGGCACCCAAGATGAACAGGTCATAGTGGAGAGTTTTGACCAAACGTGATCCACCTGGAGTAGGAACCAGCAAGCCACTCCAGTATCCCTGCCAAGAAAACTCCATGGACAAAGACAACAGGCATATAAAAGTTATGACACTGGAAGATGAGCCCCTCAGGTCGGAAGGTGTCCAACATGCTACTGGGGAAGAGCGGAGGACAAGTACAAGTAGATCCAGAGCTGATGAAGCGGCTGGGCCAAAGCCGAAAGGACGCTCAGTTGTGGATATGCATGGAAGCGAAAGGAAAGTCCAATGCTGTAAAGAAAAATATTGCATAGGAACCTGGAATGTAAGAACCATGAACCTGGGTAAGTTGGATGTGGTCAAAAATGAGATGGCAAGAATAGATATTGACATCCTGGGCATCAGTGAGCTAAAATGGACGGGAATGGGCGAATTCAGTTCGGATGACTATCATATCTACTACTGTGGGCAAGAAACCCGTAAGAGAAATGGAGTGGCCCTCATAGTCAACAAAAGAGTGGCGAAAGCTGTACTGGGATGCAGTCTCAAAAATGATAGAATGATCTCGATACGAATCCAAGGCAGACCTTTTAACATCACAGTAATCCAAGTTTATGCACCAACTACTGGTGCTGAAGAAACTGAAATTGACCAATTCTATGAAGACTTACAAGACCTTATAGAAGTGACACCAAAGAAGGATGTTCTGCTCATTATAGGGGATTGGAATGCTAAAGTAGGGAATCAAGAGATAAAAGGAACAACTGGCAAGTTTGGCCTTGGAGATCAAAATGAAGCAGGGCAAAGGCTAATAGAGTTCTGTCAAGAGAACAAGCTGGTCATCACAAACACGCTTTTCCAACAACACAAGAGACAACTCTACACATGGACATCCCCAGATGGGCAACATCGAAATCAGATTGATTATATTCTCTGCAGCCAAAGATGGAGAAGCTCTATACAGCCAGCAAAAACAAGACCTGGAGCTGACTGTGGCTCAGATCATCAGCTCCTTATAGCAAAATTCAAGCTTAAACTGAAGAAAGTAGGAAAAACCACTGGACAGGTAAGATACAATCTAAACCAAATCCCTTGTGAATACACAGTGGAAGTGAGGAACAGGTTTAAGGATTTAGATTTGCTGGACAGAGTGCCTGAAGAACTATGGGTGGAGGCTCGCAACATTATACAGGAGGCAGCAACTAAAACCATCCCAATGAAAAAGAAATGCAAGAAAGCAAAGTGGTTGTCCAACGAGGCCTTACAAATAGCGGGGGAGAGAAGGCAAGCAAAATGCGAGGGAGATAGTGAAAGATACAGGAAATTGAATGCAGATTTCCAAAGAATAGCAAGGAGAGACAAGAAGGCCTTCTTAAACGAGCAATGCAAAGAAATAGAGGAAAGCAACAGAATGGGAAGAACCAGAGATCTGTTCAAGAAAATCGGAAATATGAAAGGAACATTTCGTACAAAGATTACCATAATAAAGGACAAAAGTGGTAAAGATCTAACTGAAGCAGAAGACATCAAGAAGAGGTGGCAAGAATACACAGAGGAATTATACCAGAAAGATATGGATGTCTTGTACACCCCAGGTAGTGTGGTTGCTGACCTTGAGCCAGACATCCTGGAGAGTGAAGTCAAATGGGCCTTAGAAAGCACTGCAAATAACAAGGCCAGTGGAAGTGATGGTATTCCAGCTGAACTGTTTAAAATTTTAAAAGATGATGCTGTTAAGGTGCTACACTCAATATGCCAGCAAGTTTGGAAAACTCAGCAGTGGCCAGAGGATTGGAGAAGATCAGTCTACATCCCAATCCCAAAGAAAGGCAGTGCCAAAGAATGCTCCAACTACCGCACAATTTCACTCATTTCACATGCTAGCAAGGTTATGCTTAAAATTCTACAAGGAAGGCTCAAGCAGTATGTGGACCGAGAACTCCCAGAAGTGCAAGCTGGATTTAGAAGAGGCAGAGGAACCAGAGACCAAATTGCAAACATGCACTGGATTATGGAGAAAGCTAGAGAGTTCCAGAAAGACATCTACTTCTGCTTCATTGACTATGCAAAAGCCTTTGACTGTGTTGACCACAGCAAACTATGGCAAGTTCTTAAAGAAATGGGAGTGCCTGATCACCTCATCTGCCTCCTGAGAAATCTCTATGTGGGACAAGAAGCTACAGTTAGAACTGGATATGGAACAACTGATTGGTTCCAAATTGGGAAAGGAGTACGGCAAGGCTGTATATTGTCTCCCTGCTTATTTAACTTATATGCAGAATTCATCATGCGAAAGGCTGGGCTGGATGAATCCCAAGCCGGAATTATGATTGCCGGAAGAAATATCAACAACCTCAGATATGCAGATGACACAACCTTGATGGCAGAAAGTGAAGAGGAATTAAAGAACCTTTTAATGAGGGTGAAAGAGGAGAGCGCAAAATATGGTCTGAAGCTCAACATCAAAAAAACAAAGATCATGGCCACTGAGCCCATCACCTCCTGGCAAATAGATGGGGAAGAAATGGAGGCAGTGAGAGATTTTACTTTCTTGGGCTCCATGATCAGTGCAGATGGTGACAGCAGTCACGAAATTAAAAGACGCCTGCTCCTTGGGAGAAAGGCGATGGCAAACCTAGACAACATCTTAAAAAGCAGAGACATCACCTTGCCAACAAAGGTCCGTATAGTAAAAGCCATGGTTTTCCCAGTAGTGATGTATGGAAGTGAGAGCTGGACCATAAAGAAGGCTGATCGCCGAAGAATTGATGCTTTTGAATTATGGTGCTGGAGGAGACTCTTGAGAGTCCCGTGGACTGCAAGAAGATCAAACCTCTCCATTCTGAAGGAAATCAGCCCTGAGCGCTCACTGGAAGGACAGATCGTGAAGCTGAGGCTCCAATACTTTGGCCACCTCATGAGAAGAGAAGACTCCCTGGAAAAGACCCTGATGTTGGGAAAGATGGAGGGCACAAGGAGAAGGGGACGACAGAGAATGAGATGGTTGGATGGTGTTCTTGAAGCTACTAGCATGAGTTTGATCAAACTGCGGGAGGCAGTGGAGGACAGAAGTGCCTGGCGTGCTCTGGTCCATGGGGTCACGAAGAGTCGGACATGACTAAACGACTAAACAACAACAATAATACCTGCTAGCACTTCTGTTGCAGGTGGAGTCTGCAGGGAGAATCAAGAAAGTGAAACTAGAGTTCAGACAGGGAATTAGGACCATGGACAGCTCCAAATTCTGGCTGCATATAGGCAGCAGCCATTACCAGGCAGACTAGAATATTGCTCTAGCAATGGTCTGGAGCTAACTGAAGCTTCGTACAGTGGACACGCGGGTTACGATTCGGCGCTTATGCACATGCGCAAAGTGCGATTTAGTGCTTCTGTGCATGCGCGAAACCCGGAGGTAACCCGTTCCGGTACTTCCGGGTTTCGGCGGTCCATAACCCCAAAAAACGCAAGCTGAAGCGTCTGTTACCCAAGGTATGACTGTACTAATGAGGAACTACTGGTTTGTAAAGTGGTCACGTGATCCATCCAGGCATGGAAGTAAAGTCGAAGAGGGAAGGCAGGGCCACCATTTCAGGCCATGTAGTTAAAAGCAGCTCTGTTGAGTTTCTCCTCTCATGAAGGAATGGGGCAGAACAAAGTCTCAATTGTGGGAATGATTCCCAAGTAAATGTTTTCCGAATGGAGGTGCTTACCACAAATGGAACAATATGGTTTTTGTGTTTTTCCCCACTCCATCCCAAATGGATATGCCATTTTGCTTTGGGATGTAAACAAGGCTGTCTTTTGAGACATTCTCAGTGTGCATTATTAACCCTTTCCTTTGCCTGTCAGCTGCAGGTGTTCAGCCCCAGCGAATCCCAGCAATGAGACCCTGAAGTACTGGAAAGAAAACAACATCATTCCTTCAGCCGTCACATGGGCTAATCTCACAGTCTCCGTAAGTCTCTGGTCTTTGCACTCCCCCCCCCCCACTGGAGATGGGTTGACGTCTGTAGCACAGCATTACCAATGGATTAGATCAGAATTTATTAAACCAATAATATTAGCACTTACTTTTTTACAGGTGTACCCTTAAAGTTCTTGTCTACAATTACTATGATCCTGCCTTTCCTCAAAGGAACTTCATGGCTGTGTTCTGATTTGAAATTAGGCTTCTCTGATCCTTGTCTGACACTCCCACTAATGCACTACATCAGGCACCCCCAACCTTCGGCCCTCCAGATGTTTTGGACTACAGTTCCCATCATCCCTGACCACTGGCCTTGTTAGCTAGGATCATGGGAGTTGTAGGCCAAAACATCTGGAGGGGATGCTTGCACTACATTAGCTTTCAGTGGGTTGCAGCAGAACTGTTGTAGTAAAATATGTACAGTGGTACCTCGGTTTACGAACTTAATCCGTTCCGGAAGTCTGTTCTTAAACCGAAACCATTCTTAGACCACGATGCACTTTCCCTAATGAGGCCTCCCACCGCCAGTGCCCTTCCACCGTTCGGATTCCTTTCTTAGACCGAGGTAAAGTTTGCAAACTGGGACACTACTTCTGGTTTTGAGGAGTTCGTAAACTGAATCGTTCGTAAACAGGACTTAAACTGAGGTACCACTGTATTTGCAAAAAGAAAATATGGAAACATAGCATTTTAAAAATCAAAAGCATGTTCCTTCATTGCTGGAGAAGAACTGTTTGAGAAAATAATGGTTTTGGCTTTTTGTTCACATATTACTGACAAGCCAATTAAGTTTGATGAACTGCTGACAGAACCTGTCTGAACCTTGTTTAAGCCACTGTTTTATTTATTTGTTTCAACAATTTCCAACCTATGTTAGTCAGTTTGGTTTATTGTGTTTAGCAAGCAGCCTTTACACACATAAAATAATAATAACAACAACAGGGATACTGCTACTAATAATGATTTACATTTCTACTCCCTGACCCCTAATGGATAAATCACTTCCCGTCCCCCCCCTCAAGTTTTGTTACACAAATCTGTAAAGCCTTAACAAGAAATTTAAATGTTCTAAAGGATATACAGTGGTACTTCAGGTTACATATGCTTCAGGTTACATACACTTCAGGTTACAGACTCTGCTAACCCAGAAATATTACTTCGGGTTAAGAACTTTGCTTCAGGATGAGAACAGAAATCGTGCAGCGGCAGCGCAGTGGCAGCAGGAGGCCCCATTAGCTAAAGTGGTGCTTCAGGTTAAGAACAGTTCCAGGTTAAGAACGGATCTCCAGAACGAATTAAGTACATAACCTGAGGTACCACTGTATATCTCTCAACACCTGTCAGCAAAAAACAGGTCTTTGAAAGAGACGACCTTCCCTTCTGTGATCTTGGCAATGGGCATAGCTGTCAACCTTCCCTTTTTTTGCGGGAAATTCCCTTATTTCAGCGCTGTTTCCTGCTGCTTCCTGCTGCTATCCCGGATTGTTAGATATCCCGTAGACTGTCTCCGGGACAGGTGATGCTGCTGATCCCTTATTTTCAAATCTGAAGGTTGACAGCTATGTCAATGGGTGGATGTAATTGTTTCTGAGATCATCATAGAAAGGGCACTCAAGGAGTACATGAGTTATGCTTTCTATTGATACAGAGTTCCAGCCGCAAATTCTATCCTTCTTAGGAACTCCTTTATGTTGGCCATTCCAGTCTGCTAATGGAACGACATTTAGTCTTGCCTGTGTGAAGGCTATCCTCATTTTAACATTTGGTAAATCTACCAGATATCTTGGCAGGGATGGGTGCAATGGGATAAAAGAAGCATACAATTTATTCGATTGACAGATGTTGATCTCAACCACTTGAGATTGCATCTCAGTGTCTCCCAGCCTTTCGAGTATTAATTATTTAGCTCTCTCAAAACACTGCGTCACAAGAAAGGGGTTAGAGAGTCCCAAGTTTGTGGCAGCAAGCTGAATTTCACGTTTCCACAAGTTGGGAGCCTTATCTTCAAAGGTTTTCATGACAGATTCTGATATCTGCTTAAAAAAATAGTTGTTAATCCCAAAAGCAGAGCTAGTCTAGTGGCTTTGGCTTTAATGGGCATTACTCCCAGTTCTGCAGGGAGCAGTGCTATTTTTGTAGAAATGGGGACTGACAGGAGTCTGCGCTAATAATTATTTTGAGCTCTCTGCAGTGAGTCTAAATTGGCCATGGCCCACAGTGGTGCTTCATATAACAACTTTGGCAACGCTCTGGTCTTATAAAGTTCTAAAGTGGGCTGAACCAAGTTGCCCCCTTTTGTATGGTGGAATCATAATAGTCCATTTAAAGTTCTATGAGCTAATAGTGTGCTTGATTGGACCTATGCGGACCATTTGCCTGCTCATACAACAGTTTTAAGGGACGCAGGTAGCGCTGTGGGTTAAACCACAGAGTCTAGGACTTGCCGATCAGAAGGTCGGCGGTTCGAATCCCCGTAACGGGGTGAGTTCCCGTTGCTCAGTCCCAGCTCCTGCCAACCTAGCAGTTCGAAAGCACATCAAAGTGCAAGTAGATAAATAGGCGTTTCCGTGCGCTGCTCTGGTTCGCCAGAAGTGGCTTAGTCATGCTGGCCACATGACCCGGAAGCTGTATGCTGGCTCCCTTGGCTAATAAAACGAGATGAGCGCTGCAACCCCAGAGTCGACCACGTCTGGGCCTAACGATCAGGGGTCCCTTTACCTTTACCTTTACAACAGTTTTAATATTTGGGAAAGGCTCGTCTTTTGAAAGAGCTGTTGTGGGCTACTCTAATGGTTCTCTGGCATCCAGCTTTAATGCTTAGGACGTGTCCACACCAGTGTTCCTTATTATATTTAATGTCCTCACCCCTGCCTTGCCCTTACTTTTTTAAAGTAACTATCTGAACCATGACATACTTGATCATGGCCCAACTTTATCATGGCATTAAATGCCGAACACGTTCTGCATGTTCATGCCTCCACATTTAAGGATTGTGGGCTTGGGATTCTCCCACCCAAGCAATGTTGAATTTGCATAACAGCATCCATGCACACACCCACAGGCTGTTTGCTGAATAGTAGAGTATCACATTTAGCCCAATTGGAGACTTTATTTCAACTTCATTTTGCCCATTCTTACCTGGTAGGGATTGCCAACCTATGCCCACCTTGATTGTTGGACTACAGCTCCCACAATCCTTGGCCCTTGGCAATGATGGTTGAGGATGCGTGGAGTTGGGAGCCCAGCAATCCGGACATCTCCCCCTGCTGCAAGTTTAGTATTCAAGTTGAGCAGCCCTAATTTATTCAAGGGGTCGCGGGTGGCGCTGTAGGTTAAACCACAGAGACTAGGGCTTGCCGATCAGAAGGTTGGCGGTTCGAGTCCCCGTGACGGGGTGAGCTCCGGTTGTTCGGTCCCAGCTCCTGCCCACCTAGCAGTTCGAAAGCACGTCAAGTGCAAGTAGATAAATAGGTACCACTCCAGTGGGAAGGTAAACGGCGTTTCCGTGTGCTGCTCTGGTTCGCCAGAAGCGGCTTAGTCATGCTGGCCACATGACCCAGAAGTTGTACGCTTTCTCCCTCGGCCAATAAAGCGAGATGAGCGCCGCAACCCCAGAGTCGGCCACGACTGGACCTAACGGTCAGGGGTCCCTTTACCTTTACCTTTAATTTATTCAAATGTTCATTGCATCTAATAATCACTGATGTCACCATGCCTGCTGCCTGGGCTTTCTTTTCAATGCTTTCATTACACTTGTTTGTTCAGAAATGCCGGAAGATGCTTGGAGAATTCACAGGACCTTCATGTGGCGTTGATGGCCCTTTCACCCCGGATGTTCAGTTCTGGTGCTGCATTTTGTTTTTTACCACCTTTATCCTGTCGAGTACGCTGAAGAAATTTAAGACCAGTAGCTATTTCCCCAAAAGAGTAAGTAGATAGCAGCAGTGAGCACAGCAAATTCAAACCCTGACAGGTGTATGCTGTCTACCCCGTGTAACAATGACTGGCTGAATGATTTTTCTCTGTTCTGCACAATTACCACACTACCCTGGTCACATGAACAGGCTGGATTATTATTTTTTTGGGGGGGAGGACTTTCTGCTTATCTTCACCTCTACCCTGTGGGGTAAATTAATGCACCTGGCATTTACCACAGGGAGGGCCAAAAGGTGGCCTTGTTTGTGGCCAGCATCTGGAGCAGTGGCAAAGGAGACATTGCTTCTCTCTCTTTCACAATGGCAGAGTACAGAGTTATAGCAGATACAATAAGCAGCAGCAGCAGGTGAGGGTCAGGTATCAGGGAGGGGCAAAGTTAGGGTTGCCATATTACGAAGAGCAAAACAGAGGACACATTTGCCAACTGCTACTTTTAGCTGTGGATCGCTATGGTGACTCTCATTTTACATACCCATGAGAAAGAGGGTGTGTCCTGGAAAAAGGGGGACATGTGACAAAGTGGCAGTGAGGTTGGCATGCTGCAAACAAGCAGGCAGAGCCAATCCAGTGCTCTTGCTTCTGTGTTTGCACCATGATGACCTTGCCACTGCCTCCCCTCCCCTCCTACTTCCTGGTCAACAACAGAAATGTGACTGACAGGAGACCAGGTGAACAGAGGCACCTCACCTCACTATGCCATTTGCTACTGCGTGCAGAGACTTTGGGCTGCATGAAGGAACTAACGAACTAAACGAGACATTTTACTTGCTTGGGTTGTGTGCTCAGCTTTTACCTGCATTTTGAGTTGTAATCTGGATTCAGATAGACAAAGCGTTTTCTGTGAATGTTGCCCCACCTAGGTTACTATTGTAACCTCCCCATCTGCCCTTGCAGTATGTGGCTTGGCCCTCCTGTTTTTAGGGCATTTTTGAGCACCCACCTATTCTTGCCTTCTGCTAACTTATTTAATTATGCATTTTTTAAAAATTTATGCATTTACACCCCACCCGTCTTCCGAGGTGGCGTGCACAATTCTCTGCCTCCTGTGAGATGGGTGAAGCCGAGAGAAAGTGATCATCCAGGGAGCTTCATGGCTGAGTGGGAATTTGAACCCTTCCTCCAAGGTCCCAGTCTGACACTCTAACCACTACACCACAGTGGCTCTCAGACTGCATTGTGTTCTTGCATTAATTTGCAAATAGGATAGTGTGCAAACAGCCCTGCATTGCGGTGAGGCGGCTTAACTCACGGCTTTTTGGCCTGCAGTCCTTTTCAGCCCCTGTCTCAGCCATCTGCATACTAATTAACCTGCTAAGTGCTCTGATAACCAACATATATCCTCTTGCTGAGCCCTCTCTTGTTTTGTTTTGTTTTGCAACAGATTCGTTCAACAGTAGGTGATTTTGCTATTTTCATTACCATTGCTATCATGGTTCTAATTGACTACTTAGTTGGAGTCCCATCACCAAAGCTACATGTTCCCAGGGTCTTCAAGGTAGGTACCTTTCTTTTGATGATAGATTTGATGTGGCTTCTTAAGTGCAACTAACTTTTTGGTGTGGAAAATAAGGGATGTCTATGTGATTGGGGCAGAAGAGGACAGCACCATACCAGGTTCTGTCTGTGTTCTGGAGGAGAATTAATATTTCATAGCTAAATGTGCGAAGGGGAACTGAGGTTTGGGAGTTGTGTTTACTATTTTCAGTGGATGGAGCAGAGAGATGCAGCTAGGTAATTTTAGACTCTGGGCTTAAATGTCTTAGACATCACCAGGATAGTAACGTGTATCACTACACTTACTTCAAAATGTGGTAAGTCATCCCTGCAGTATTCCTATACCTTTTGCTGAGAGGAGTCCTGGACACCTGCTCCAATTGGGCATAGGTAGATTACAGGACAATGAGGCAAGGTGTAGAGTACAGGAGGCGAGAGGAATTCATGGCTTGAAATAAGCAGGTGGGTGTTTAAAAGCAGAGTGGGAAGCAGAAAGATATAATAATAATAATAATAATAATAATAATAATAATAATAATAATAAAATTTATTTATACCCCGCACTCCCCAGCCAAGACAGGGCTCAGGGCGGCTAACAACCGATATAAAAACAAGTTGATTGAAAGACAACTAAAAAACAAGATTAAAATACAACATTTAAATGCGGCCTCATCACAGGAGGAGAAAGGAAAAAAGAAAGAGGGGGAGGGAATCAAATTGATTTCAAGCCAAAGGCCAGGCAGAACAACTCTGTCTTAAGACCCTGCAGAAAGAAATCAGATCCTGCAGGGCCCTGGTCTCATGAGACAGAGCGTTCCACCAGGCCGGAGCCAGTGTTGAAAAAGCCCTGGCTCTGGTTGAGGCTAATCTAACTTCCTTAGGGCCCGGGACCTCTAGGGTGTTACTATATAAGGACCCTGAGGTCCTCCGTGGGGCATACCGGGAGAGGCGGTCCCATAGGTACAAGGGTCCTAGGCCTGGAAGCAGAAAGATGAAAGCACTGAAGAAATGTGGAATTGGAGGAAGCCTTGATTGAAATAGAAGTTGGTGGTTCTGTCGTCCAGTCAAGGCAGAAGAGACACTGTGGAAACAAGCAAAGGTTGCGGACAGCCCCATCATAACTGAAAATGCTTGAAAGATGCTTGTGCATGGTAAAATATTTGTGTCTTGCCACCTTAAGAAAAACACCCTAAGGGTGGATTCAGGGGACCATGTTTATTCTTCTCTGCAATTAACGTTTTGCTTTGCGAAACCTAATGCCCTCTGCTGAACTTGGCATGTGGCTCCACTCCACATTCCCTAAAGTGGTGGTATTCAAATGTCCTCCCCATCACAGTGCTAAGGAACCCCAGCATGGCCAGCTGTGGGATCCCTACATGTTGCGGATGAATCCTGAGCTTATTCTGGAGTATAGTGGTACCTCTGGTTGTGAACGGGATCCGTTCCAGAGCCCCGTTCGCAACCTGAACAGAACGCAACCTGTGTCTGCGCGTCTGCGCATGCGTGGGTCGTGACTCACCGCTTCTGCGCATGCGTGTGACATCATTTTGTGTGTCTGCACATGCACGAGTGGCAAAACCCGGAAGTAACCCTTTCTGGTACTTCCAGGTTGCCGCGGGACGCAACCTGAAAAGACGTAACCCGCAGCGTTCCCATTTTCTATCCTATAATTATCTTAACACATTCTTGCCTTATTTTTCCTTTAATTTTCTATTAATCTATTTATACTTAATTCCTTATGACATTTCTACTAAAGCCATATAACTTCATTCCAACATTTTTCTAACATTCCTTAATTTTACAATGTTTCTATAAATAGTCTTTAAACTTCTTACAATCTTCTTCCACCGACTCTTCTCCCTGGTCTCGGATCTTGCCAGTCATTTCCGCCAATTCCATATAGTCCATCAACTTTGTCTGCCATTGTCCAACACTTCAGTGCTTTCAAGAAGCAGCTATTCTCTCAACCAGCAAAAAGCAGATGGTTCACAACAAAATTTAAAGGTCTGGCAGGGCAGGTCCACCTCCTTCTTTGGCATCCATCAATATCTTAAGTTTTACTTGAGGCTTCCTGCCCTGCCAAACAACTCTAGAAACAACCCTCTGCCACCTCCTGAAACAAACCATCCCATCCAAAGCTTGCAATGTTTGAAACAAAAGCAACATCCCCAGCAACACAGCAGCCCTCATCCCCACCACAGTAACTCAGCCCAACAGTAACAACTTCTGATTTGTCCATATTTCCAAATCCCCCTTCTCTTCAATCCAACATCCTTCACAGTTATCCTTCAACAGATTCACATTTTTGGCGGTCATACTAACCCCCAAATACCTCTCTTTCTCAACCGATATTAGTCCTGTCACCTCCTGAAACTCTGTCAAGCTTTCCTTTTCCAGTTCAGATAGGGCTCTGGTCCTCAAATTCATCTGTTCTTCTTTAAGTTCAATCATAACGAATGTCAGCTTATGTTCATCAGCTTGTCTTTGTATGGATGGGACTCTCCTCTCCAGTTGTATTGCTTTAGATTCAGCAGCAAGGGTTTTTTCCCTGACTTCATCTGCAGTTTGCCGTATCAGAGTAGATTCCTATGTCAGTTTCTGGGTGGTTTCTGAATTGGTATTCACCTTTTGTCCCAAGTTATTTAAACTTTCTACAATTAAGTCAATTTCAATATTTGCAGCATCCATTTTCACATTTATCACGTCTGTTTTCTTGTGAAGTTGTTCCAGCGAATCATTTATTTTCAATAATGCAGCCACTAAGGCCTCTTCTGTCGACATCCTGTCTGCTTTTTCCTTTCCATTTGCCATAACACTTAAGAGATTCAAGGTCAATTCCAAAGTCTCACACTTTTTTATCTTGCAGCTGGAAATTCCCCTAGCCCAGCTCCTGTAAAGTAACCAATTTCAAAAGCTTCCACTAGGGGAAAACAGTTTCTATTTGTATCGGTCAGTATGTCCTCTTTTAAACACAGTTTCAATAATCCAAAGTTAGTTTCAATTTTCAGTTACTTTCCTCCTTTTTTTTGAAAACAACTGGAGACAGTAGAAACAATGTATTCTCTTGTTTAGCTACCTGTCAATGAACATTCTAAACGCTGTCAATGGACGTTCCAAAAAAACATCAATCCTGCTAGCAGCCCGTTTCCAGGGTCAGAGCGGCGGTATTTTAACTCTCTTAACTCTCTCCTACAGGCATATTCAGTCCACCACTTCCCCCCCTCTTCTCCTGTCTCCAAAAAGGGGGGGGGGTTAGTTCTTTACAGATGGAAATTTAGTCTTTTACAAAAGGCTTTCCAAGACTTTAGCTTGCAGCCTCCTTGCTTCAGTTTATCTACAAAAGGGGGAGGCGGACTTCCTGTATTGAACCTCCCCGTTTCGATGCCAGATTAAACGTTTAAAAATCCAATTCTTCCCAATTCAGCTCTACTCACGGGTAATTACTTTAGAGTCAAATTGTCCACAGGAAAAAGTCAGTGCTCTCCGACAACAGCTATGTGGCTTCGCTCCGTGGAAGAAGCAGACGATTCGAAGCACTGCACCACCCACCCCACATCGCTCCGGATCCCCGAAACTGGGTTTCCCCGCGAGTAGGGGAGGCGCAAATTGTGCCCGCCGAATCCCACGTTCACAGGCTTCTCCCGCCTGTGATTTTTATGGGTCTCCGCCTTCGCCGTGGCGGTACAGACCCAAATTCCCATGGAGCAAATTCCTCCCGATCAGAGGAATTCCACCATTGCCAGAGGCACCAACCCGGAAGTCCTACTTTATTTATTTTATATTATACAGTATTTACCAATAACATTGTGCCTGCTATCATATTTAGTACATCCAAGGTTGACAATTGATCTCTTCTATATTGACTACGGGACATGGGTGGCGCTGTGGTCTAAACCACTGAGCCTAGGGCTTGCCGATTGGAAGGTCGGCGGTTCGAATCCCCGTGATGGGGTGTGCTCCCGTTGCTCGGTCCCAGCTCCTGCCAACCAAGCAGTTCGAAGGCACGTCAAAGTGCAAGTAGATAAATAGGTAGCACTCTGGCGGGAAGGTAAATGGCATTTCCGTGTGCTGTTCTGGTTTTGCCAGAAGCGGCTTAGTCATGCTGGCCACATGACATGGAAAAATTGTCTGAGGACAAACGTCGACTCCTTAAGCCAGTAAAGCGAGATGAGCGCTGCAACCCCCAGAGTCATTTGTGATTGGACTTAACTGTCAGGAGTCCTTTACCTTTACCTTTTTATATTGACTCCAATATAAAATGCACATTGCCCAATTAAGATGGAATTTCCATAATCTCTGGCTATTGGCCATGCTGGAAGGGGCTGATGGGAGCTGGAACTCAACGGCATGTGGAAGGCGATGGATTGAGGAGGAGTGCTGTATTGCATGGATCAAGTTGGTCACTATATTGACAAGAGAAGTAGTTACAGTGGTACCTTGGAACTCGAACGTAATCCATTCCGGAAGACCATTCGACCTCCGAAACGGTCAAGTTCCAAGCCGCAGCTTCTGATTGGTTCTTGCTCTCAGTGGAAGCTGCTTCGGATGTTTGAGTTCTGAGGGACGTTCGAAAACTGGAGCACGTCCGGGTTTTCGGCTATCGGGAACCAAAACGTTCGGCAATGGAGCCGTTCGAGTTCCGAGGTACCACTGTATTTCATAGGGCATAGGCATATTGCCCGGATATGTGTACCTGATTTGATGAGTGTCTCAAAAGTGTGAATCCTTAGGGTCATATCAAAATGTCTGACACCCCAAGCATATGGAGAGCATTTTTAAATTTAGGATGGGGACAGCCGTAGGCAAGGCTGTTGTGCACCATGCTGTGACATTCTAGAATTTTCAGGACATCAAGAAGAATAGCAGCTGAGACTGGGCAGTGCACAAACCCTGTGTATTATTCTGCAGCCAACAAGAGACGACCGTGGGTGGCTCATTAGTCCAGTTGGTGACAACCCCGGGTGGACAGTAGTAGCAGCTATCATCCCAGCTCTGCTCTGCACCATACTGGTATTTATGGACCAGCAGATCACTGCAGTTATTGTGAACAGGAAGGAACATAAGCTTAAGGTAATGGTATACTTTGCTTGTTGAAGTCTGCAATACTTTTCTTTCTGTTACTATGATATGAGAAGTATAATCAGGACAGCAGCATTGTGATGGCATTAAAAGGCTCAGATGAAAGATACTTAGTTGTGTTCTTTCATTTCTGTGGGTCTGCTCCGAGTAAAACTTAGTTGAATGCCACCCACTGGTTTTAATCAGCGCTTTGGTCCCATTGCAATTAGTAGCACTTTAGACTAATGTAAGCCTCAGTGATTTTAATGGGACTAAAACATTACTACTCCCATCCTTAGCTGGAAGTAAATCTCATTAATGTCAATGGGCCTTGCTTCTGAGTAGGCATGTTTAGGATTGCAGTGTACAACTGGATGTGCCTCTTGCTTGCAGGTATTTTATATATTCTTTGTCATCCTAATCTTCAGGTTTGGAGAAGTGAACATCTCATGCTACTACATTTTTGCAATGTAATGAATAAAAACTGTTCTTCCACTCAATCAAATGTCTTCCTGACACCCAGGAACACATAATCATGCTTGTTTCTGTTGATATTCACTTTCAGCAATTACATGTATTCCTTTTCTCATATTGTGAACTGAAGCCCAACTGCTTCTAAACTCTGATAGTGATTAATATATTTAGAAAAATTCTGCAAGTGGCCAATATGACCACTTATTTTATTTTAAAAATAAGAGTGAATTTTCATCTTTTCAAGTATTTGAAAAATGGGAACATGTCTGATAATTATTTAAGCATTCTATGATACGTATTAGTCTTACAAAAATCTGTTATAAAATTGCAAGGAAACCAGCAGTTTATTGGGTTGCTCCAATAAACAGATAACCTGTCTCACGTTTTCTTCCATAGGCAGGCTGTTTAACATAACCTCATCTGCACTGCTAATTTTAGGTATATCACAAACAAATGCCCTCATTAGATCTAAGTTATCTGATGAATAAACGGCTTTATAAAATTCGAAAGGCAAAGTTACAATTTCTTTTTTTGTTTTGTTTTTAATAATCTCTTTCCCTGTTCTAAATTAATCAAGGTGGTAATGTTCTTCTTTTGTTTGTCCACAAACTTACTAGCAAATTTACTTATCAGCTTTATTGCCTTTCTTGAAATAGGTCGGCTTAGTAAATAAGCAGAGATCTTTCTGCTTTTAAAACAACTTGCAAAACCCAACAGTTTTCTATTGACCTCCCAGCAGATCTCAGGGTATAGGAAAATAAATATGGGAGAAAGTATGCTCTCTAACAGATTTTGTGTGTGTGTGTGTGTGTGTGTGTGTGTGTGTGTGGTTTTAGCTAGTTCAAAGTACTGCCAAAAGTGAAAGTATCTTGCATCTGACAGAGGTTGGATAATCTGCTTCTTACCTACTATCATCTTCCATGGTATGAAGAACTGGGGCCTGACCTTTGCCATCAGGTGTCCTGTGACCTCTGTTGCATTTCAAGCATGTGACAAACCTTTCTCTAGAACTTGTTAGTATTTGATAGCTCTCTGAATATATAAGCTTCTAGCTGCCATCTGCTAATGACTTATATCTCCACAGAAAGGGGGCGGCTACCACTTGGACCTTCTAACGGTGGGCGTCATGATTGGTGTGTGTTCAGTGATGGGGTTGCCTTGGTTTGTTGCTGCCACCGTTCTTTCCATCAGTCATGTCAACAGCCTCAAACTGGAGTCCAGCGTGGCAGCTCCTGGAGAGCAACCTAAATTCCTGGGCATACGTGAGCAAAGAGCTACCGGATTGATGATTTTTGTACTAATGGGCCTCTCGGTTTTCATCACTAGTGCGTTGCAGGTAAAAGGAACTTTCAAGGTTACAATATGACAATAGCCCCATTTTTGGGAAAGTGCTGAAATTAGATGGTGTTGGTTTTAATATGAGAAACCAGCTTTGGCAATGGCAATTAACTCTGGATTTCTGTTCCAAAAGTGCACTTACGGTATTTGCAGAAGGTGTTTTGGAGAGATGGCCTCATTAAATGGGAGCTTTATATCCTTCTGCTCCTCAGACTATAGGTACCTAGAGCACAGTTTTTTTCTGCATTAAATTGGAGCCAGATAATTCTCTTATACTCAAAATAGCAAAAATATCCTTTCTCTCAGCTCCCATGGGCTACTAAATTGACATGTAGACAACTGCATAGTTAGACCCTAATAAGTGTTAGGATTGTGGCCTAAGTCTTTGCTCAGTCTGCATTTCATTGACAAGATAAGGGTTGGAAGAGTTGCCAGGAGATATCACAGAGGCAGGGAGGAGAGGCTGAGAAGGCAGATTTAGGCTTTCTTGGTGGGCCATTTTATATTATTTGCCAATACAATGACAGGTAGGAACTGTGCTTCAAGAGCTAGATGCATCCTATTAAGTGTGCCCCACAAATAAATATATAACTCATCTGTTTGTAATGCACAGTTTGCTGCTTATTAGTTATAGTTGTCTCTATTGACTTTTTACAACCAAGCCTTTATGCTTTATGAATTTTGTACTATGCTTTTAAATGCTGTTTTTACTGTTCTTGGATGCTGTTTGGAGCGTTGTTTTGGCAGAAGGTATGGTGTATAAGTGCTTGAAGTGAATGAATAAATGAATAGTGGAATGATGTGTGTACTCTCTTTCCAGTTTATACCTATGCCTGTCCTCTATGGAGTGTTCCTGTACATGGGCGTTTCTTCCCTGGACGGAATTCAGGTATGCAGTTTGTGAAGCCTCACAAGAAAGGATCCCTTCTCTGTGCTGACCTCATAAATGCCTCGCCCTTTACCCTGTACTTCCGGGTAAGCAGCAGCAATGCAATGGAGGTCAGGGGAGAGGCAGCAGCCTACCATGCCTTCTGCCAATGAATGGGCTGCTGCTCCCTGCCTTTGGCAAAGCGTGGCTTTCTTGCCTTTCAACGTGACAGAAATCCCTTTTATTTATTAATATGAGATAAGAACTGGAAGACAGGGAATCATTTCCTAATGAAATGGAAAGCACCTTCTAGTGAAGATTAATATTGCTTTCAAGGTACACCCACATGTTAAAGGTGTTTGTTAAAGGTGTTTGTGTCTTGTGTGGAAAATGCCCTTAGCTATTTTATACAGATTTGTGTAAGGTAGTTCATGAAGTAGGCACTCTATAGTAATTTATGCCTTGTTTCAAATGCTTGATTTATTCTGTCATATGCTCTCCCTAGTTCTTTGATCGCCTGAAGCTCATTGGAATGCCAACCAAACACCAGCCGGACTTCATCTATCTTCGACACGTTCCATTGCGAAAAGTACACCTCTTCACTGCCATCCAAATGACCTGCCTCATTCTTCTCTGGGCTATTAAGGCATCTCGTGCTGCTATTGTCTTTCCCATGATGGTAAAAACCTATATATGAATAGGCCATAATGTTATCACGTGGACTGAGATTGCATCTGTAAAAATTGGCCTGTGTTTTGTGTCTTACTGCTGTTAAAAAGCCCCATTTATTAATGGGAATTCTGTTCCCCAAATGACTTTTGTGTCCTTAGCCTATTTCTTTGGTTACACAGTATTTATAAGCCAGTGTACAAAGTGGATAACAGAAGTCGAACCAGAAGGCAGGTTTGTTGTTGTTTAGTCGTTTTGTCGTGTCCGACTCTTCATGACCCCATGGACCAGAGCACGCCAGGCACTCCTGTCTTCCACTGCCTCCCGCAGTTTGGTCAGACTCATGCTGGTAGCTTTGAGAACACTATCCAACCATCTCGTCCTCTGTCGTCCCCTTCTCCTTGTGCCCTCCATCTTTCCCAACATCAGGGTATTTTCCAGGAAGTCTTCTCTTCTCATGAGGTGGCCAAAGTACTGGAGCCTCAGCTTCAGGATCTGTCCTTCCAGTGAGCGAAGGCAGGTTAGCCAGCCACAATTTAACCAAATTGGAAGGGATGGAAGGTGTCAGTAAAAAGGTAAAGGGACCCCTGACCATTAGGTCCTGTCGTGACTGACTCTGGGGTTGCGGTGTTCATCTCGCTTTATTGGCTGAGGGAGTTGGCGTACAGCTTCCGGGTCATGTGGCCAGCATGACTAAGCTGCTAGGTTGGCAGGAGCAGGGACCGAGGAATGGGAGCTCATCCCATCGTGGGGATTCAAACTGCCGACCTCTGATCGGCAAGTCCTAGGCTCTGTGGTTAAACCCACAATGCCAGCCGCGTCCCTAAGGTGTCAGTAGTACCACCACAAATATAAATATGGACTCTGATCTAACATCTGACTGCAGTCCAGTTCAGATAGTTGGCAGTAGTTCCAATCAGCCTTATTTTTTTTTGTTTTGGGGGGGTATATTTTGATCCCTGAAGCAGAGCCCAAATGGTTCCCTCCCTACTAGGGCCAACACTTTTGAAAGTTTTGCTGCAACACCAATCCCTGCCTTCCTCTATCCTTCATCTGTCCCCATGGTGTTGTCTAAAGCAAGTTGCTTTGCTCTGCTGCATGATAGAGGCAGCGCTGGCTTCCCCTTCATAATAGCTGATTATTGCTATTGTTTGATTGCCTGAGCTGGGTTACAAACATGCTGGATTTTCATTAACATGTAACCCCCCAAATTTTGGATCCCCTCCAAGCTGATACTAAACTGTTGTGTTCCTTTTGAGCCACAGACCCTGTGTTTTGTGCCTCCCCCCCCCAGCTGAACAATTGACACAGCAAACCAGGGTTCCAAGTTAACACCCCCAAATCCGGCATTGTCTAATCACCTCCAAACTGATGCCACAGTTTTGTGCTCATTTTGTGCCATTTTGTCCTGAAAAGCCCATGTTTTGTACCTCCACCCCACTCAAAACTGCGTAATTAATAGACTGAGAGCCAGAGGTATTCTCCCAAACAAAATGGCACAAAAAGGACACAAAACTTTGGCATTAGCTTGGAGGGATTTTGGGATTACACATGAATGAAGTTCTCTTGCTCTCCTGTTTGTCTCCTTGCCACAAACAAAACTCTGCAGCAAGAATGGCAATCTTTGCATAACATTTGATCATGGAAGAGGAGAGTAAAGAAAATTGTGTCTTTCTCCCCCTGTCTGGTACCCTTTATCCCCTTTGTCTTCATCTGTGTATTGTTCCAGCTGGTGAATCCTCTCATTAAGAGTGTGAGTGCTCTTTATCTTTTCCCACCTTCCCATTTCTCTTCTCCTTACTACAACAAGGTTTTGGCGTTAGTCTTTGTACGGAAGCTCATGGATGTCTGCTTTTCAAAGCGGGAACTCAGTTGGCTTGATGACCTTATGCCAGAGAGCAAGAAGAAAAGATTGGACGATGCACAGATTGTGGCACAGGAAGCAGAGCAAGCAGAGCAAGCAGAGGTAAGCAGGTTTATGTATTGCATGTATGTGTCCACCCTTCAGAATCTGATTGTGCTGTAGCAAAGTTAGGCACCAGCTAGAAGATCCTCTTGTACTTTCTTATTATCAAGGGCAGGCACAGACATGTTACTCTTGAGACACCCATCTCATCACTCAAGCCCTTTTTGATCTTTCCTGTGCTATCACCATCTAGTTCAGGGGTCTCCAACCTTTAAGACAAAAAGAGCCACTTGGACCCGTTTCCGAAGAAAACAACAACTGGGAGCCGCAAAACCGGGAAGGTGACGTCGGGACGGTGCGTGACTAACGCACACACGCACTGCCCCCATGCGACGTCACAGCCAGTACAGCGCCCGCCACAGTGGGGAGTGTCGGGGCACACAATGCGCTTCCTCCCCTCGCTAGTATCTGCCCCGGAGCCGCGGCAAAGGTGTAAAAGAGCCACATGCGGCTCCGGAGCCGCGGGTTGCAGACCCCTGATTTAGTTCCTCCCAATTTTCTCTTATTGATCAGTTGCCAATCCCTTACCATTTTCCACCCTAAATTCATACAGCAGCGGAGGAAGCCGCTTGGGCACCTGGGGCAGCACGCCCAAGGGCGGGGTGAGCCGCCCATAAAGCTGGGGCAAGCCACCCATATAGGCGAGCCGAGGGCGGGACGAGCCACCCATAGGGGCGGGGCGCACCATGGGGCCTCTGGAATCTGCCTGCCTCCTCCCACTCAGCCGCCCTACAGCTGGGGCGGAGGCAGTGGGTGGACCGCTTGGGCAGTGTAGAGGCTGCGTGTACCCAAGCCACCATGTCTCTCCCAGGTGAGATACGTGGCTTGGGTGGGCTAGGCAGGCCCTGCGGTGAGTGCCTCCCGGCATTTCACCAACTGTCCATCATCTCCATCTGCATGCAATTCTTATCAAAATACTGTAAGAGAGAATATTAAATAAAGGAATAAAGAGAAAAGAGAAAGGAAATAAGAAAGAAATAGATAAAAGGTAAAATGACTTCCAGCTAGCCATCCCTCAGTTGTATATACAGTCATACCTTGGTTCCCCAATGCCTTGCGAGAACCGTTTTGGCTGCTGAATGCCACAAACCCGAAAGTGAGTGTTCCAGTTTGCAAACGTTCTTTGGAAGCCAAATATCTGACTCGGCTTCTGCGGCTTCCGATTGAGTGCAGGAAGCTCCTGCAGCCAATAGGAAGCCGCGCCTTGGTTGTTGAACATTTTCAGAAGTAAACAGACTTCCGGAACGGATTCCGTTTGACAACCAAGGTACGACTGTACAATAATTCTTCAAAGTGGTCAAATGTTCAGTCTAAATTAATATCCAACTGTTCTGCCCTCTGCTGGGCAATGTTTTTCCAATCTTCAGGAACTTTGTTCTGAGTCACTTTTTCAGCCGTCCCAGATCCATCCTCCTGACTCTCAGCTTGGTCAGGACTGTGACAGTCAATGCCTCACAGTTCCAGTTACGGTGCAAGGAATTTAAATGGGAGATGATCCGGCTGTGTACTGTACTGTAATTGTCCTTGAATTGTGGCCTGCACCCACCGCACCCACCGCACCCCCCTTCCTCCGCCCCTGCATCTGTATAACTGCACACAGGCTTTCTTTGCACAATAAGGAACCTTGCAAAAAGTGGGGTCCCTGTGTACACACACACACTTTATATATTTGTATGCTTTGTTCACATGTTCAGAGGAATGCATAGAGACTAAGGCTTTGTTCACATTCCTGTTCACCGTGCGTTGTTATAAAATGTTACTTTTCGATGTGTTGTTTCTCAAATCAGCCTTACGCCAGCTTTATGTGTCAAACAGGAGCCTGAAAAGATGAAAGAATCTTCAGAAGAAACTGTAGTTCAAATGCCAAATTTTCTTACTGTACCGGGAGCTGGAACTCCACCACCAAAACTTCCCCAAAAAAATACCAACAGGTAAAAACTCAAAACGGGTAAAAACACAAAATTGTGAAGTCAAAAAGAAAATATTAGCCTTTGGGGAGGTCATAAAATCAACACAAAAAGGGCATTCAATGGCACTAAATGAGTGACCAATGCTTGCTATAATTTTGGTGAATTCCAGATATCCAGAAATTGCATGTTTCCTCTTTTATTTTTATTTTTGAATATCTCTTATTTTGTGTTCCAGTGGCTTTTTACAATAGCAGGGAGAGAAATTCAACTTGGCAATGCTGTGTTAATTAACATCTGTAGTGGGCAAGGAGACCAATTCAGTTACAAATAAACAGAGCTGAACTTCTTGGTGAATTGCAATTCAGCAGTTTCACACTGGAGCTTCCCTTTGAAATTGATTTCTTCAAGAATCGCCACTTTTATGATCAGTAGCAGAGAGTCTACCAGGACACTCTGCAACTGATCTAAAGATGGCCATACTTGTTAGTCTTTCAGGTACTACAAAACTCTTATTTGACTTTGCATTATTTTGCAGTGCTTTTAATTTCACTGTCCTAGGAGTTAATCTCTAACTAAAATGATTATTGCAGGCCTGATCCTTTAGAAATCAACATCACTGACGAAATGGCTAAAACAATCTTGTGGAAGAACATCGTGAATCAATAAATGCTCTAAATCAAGAGTAGAGGTACGGAGATTTCGCTGTACAGTGACCCTGGACCTGTACTTACCCATGCAATCTTCAAGCCAGCCAGCTAGAGTGGTTAATTTAAGGTACTGGCGAGAGCAGAGCATTAAACAATTTCACCCACACCCACCCCGCAAAATAAAGTGTTTTAAAAATAGCATGCTGGAACACAGCCTACCCAAACAGCTATTCCACATTCACTAAGGTGGACAGAACATAGCAGAGTGTGCATGCAAACACAAAACATTATGCCGTCTGGACTGTGGAAAGTCTCTTGCAATGCTACACTTCAATTACAACAGTGGAGCAATCATTAGGTAGTGCTAGGAGCACATTAGGTAGTCTGGTAGCACATCTAATCTATTTTGCACTGTATTTCTGTGTGCAAAGGATACAAGCATTTGACAGTCACTGATAGGCAAATTGACACTGTTTCTCATGCTCTCGGACTTAGAGTCATAGAACCATAGATTCATGGAGTTGGAAGGGACCATGAGGATCATCTAGTCCAAGGTTTCCAAACTTGTATCTCCAGCTGTTTTGGGATTACAGTTCTCATCATCCCTGGCCACTGGTCCTGTTAGTTACCCTCTGGCCCTCTGGCTTAAGCCAGGTAAACAAAGCTTTGGGAAGGAGGCATAAGGCTCTGGCAAGGTCCTAGAGCCCTCCCTCCTCCTTCCCAAAGCCTGATAAACACTTGCCTGGCTTTGCGAAGGAGACAGGAAGACTCTAGAACCCCGTAAGAGCCCTCATGCCTCCTCCTTCAAGCCAGGCAAGTGCTTACTGGGCTCTGAGAAGTCACCCTCCTTGGTTGTGCACCCAGTGCCCCTGCGCCTCTTGTGTTACCCCAAATCATCTTTGATAGAAGAAGATGGAGCTTGGAGAAGAAACCGCATTGATTCCTACCTCCAGAATGTCCAGAATTAATCTATCTCTAATAGCATGTTTTGGTTCACAGCTTTGCCATTCATGCCCCTCTGCTTTGGATGAGGAGCAGCAGCACACGAAGATGACTCAGGGAAGAGCCAAGACATGCAGGCAAGGAAGAAAAATGCTTTTGCAATAGAAAAGGGTGCAAGCAAACAAACTGCCCCAGTACTTCCTTCACACAAGTAACTGGGTTCATATTAAAAAGCCATTCAGAAGTGTTTTGAATATCCTTTAGTGTGCTTCAGTGGCCATCCTAATTATCTTCAGACCAGCAAATCAAGACGCACATGAAACAATGAAAATTCAGTGTTAAAGCCTGTGTGTGTGTGTGTGTATGTGTGTGTACATTTGCCGTGTTGCAGTTTCTTAGCTATAGAGAGACTGCTGTCTCTGCATACTTAAAGTCTCCCTCTTCAGTGTCTGTTTTTTTTTAACCTTTTAAACTTTGAATGTACAACACCACCACTATGTTTGGATTTTCTTTTTTTATTCTTTGTATTTACTTATTCTTTGCAGAAATAATTCAATTAGGGTTTGCCTGAGTTTCTACACAGAATCAGAGAAGCAACTGATAAGAGATAACTTACAAGAAAATGTGGGGCGGGGAATGGCCTTCTGAAATGCTCATTTTAGAAAAAATTAGGTCACATTATTTTAATTCCTTTGTTTTTTTAGCTACTTTATGATGAAACCCCAATTCATCAGAACATTTACATGTTTCAGTCACAATATAGACATGGGCCAAACATATCTGTGTTGATTTGTCTGTGTGTGTGATCTTCATGGTCTAGGTAAAAGCAACCAAGCCATTGACCATAGCAATGTAAATGAGCTAGCAGGCTAGAGAAGGGCAATTGTGTCAACAGCTATTGATATCACAATCGGCACTCTCTTGACAAATCCCTGCAGCCCAATGTATTATGAAGGCAAAAGTGGACTGATATGGGGAGAGCAGCAGTTGAGCCCAGAAATGTGATCAGAAATGTTGAGTTCATAGATTGAGAACAAAATAACAGACATCAAAAGTTGCCTTTGAGGCGATTGGGCCAGGAGTCTCAGTGCCTCAGTGCATGGAAACTTAGTTCATGATATTCTTCTACCCCTTTGAAATTAATAACATCAGAGCTAATTGATCTACTAGTCAGAAATTTGGTTCTTGATTATTCTGTTTTCTATTATCGTTTGAGAACATTCTTGTGTGCCTTTTCAGGTCAAGAAGTGAACCTCCCCAAGTGTTAATTGGCCAAGAAATGATGACTAGGGCCGATGCTATTGCCCCAAGTGATGCTTGGTCATTTGAATCGATGGCATGATTTCAGGTGCTCCAAGGGCAGGTTTCAAGGAAGCCAACCAACCAGTTTGCTCCATTGGGGCCCTGTGCATTATCCACTACTGCAACTGGGAGGGAGACATAACTATATTACAGAGCAGGGACTCACTCTGCTTCCTCACCCATCCAATCTGGTGCTTTGACTATGTGGCAGGGGGGCTGATGGTAGCATAAGTAGTTCATGCTTCCAAAGCTGCTGGCACCTCAAAAGAATTGGTTGCATAGCATTTTGACCATCCTGGGCCCCTCAAAATTCAGAGAAGTTAAAAAATTTAAATAGACAAGAAAGAGATGGGCATGGCCTGCTGACTTTTCAGAACAAATCAATAATATCTGCCCTGACTTCTGCTGCCTTTTTGTACCCAAGAGCCAGATTGTGTGTGTGTTGATTTCCTCATAAAGCAGTGCTCTGCAATGGCCAATCCATACTTTGTCAAAACCTTTGAGGGACAAGGCAGGGATGATAGGCCAGGTGAGTAGGTCAGGATTCTCCAACCTAGACAGAACACTGTTGTCTTTTCTCAAGTTCTTCCTGTAGGTTTTTCTGTACCAAGTAAATTGATATTTTTCAGAAGTTGGACATGTGTTTATTGAGGACACATTGGGAAAGAGGGTACTAAGCTGGGAACAACAATACCACATGCTTAAAACTCATTTAAAGCTATTCCTTCACAGTAGAAACCCTGGAACAGAAGTTCTGTGATGGAGACTCTTAGCAGCGATTCTTGCTCCCAATATTTTTTTGGAGGAAGCGGTGGCAGTTTATACTGCAAACCTTTAGCAGTTTCATTCCACCTCGATCGAAGTGCAATTTAGATCTGTTACCCTTCCATGAAACTTAAGCCAAACTACATTGCTCATTTCTCCAATTCTCTCCTTATCAATATTCCTTCATCTCTTGGCTATGTGAAGAAAACCAGCATGGTGGAAAGAGTTGTGAGTGGTTTATTTTCCTTGTAAATGTTTGCCTCAAGAGTGGCTGGGGAAAACCAGCTGGATGGGCGGGGTACAAATATTAAAATTATTATTATCAAGACCCAGAATGAAGACATGAGACTCAAGAGCTGGACTGAAAAGAAGAGCACAACTTTTATTGATAGACAACATGATCGGCAATGAGCAAAAGTCCTCTCTCCTTATCCCCCTTTCAGAGTATGAGTTCTTGGTGATAAGGTGAGAGCCAGGAGGTACTGTCTTGCACAGTCTGCCTCCTTTGGGTGACAGTACCCTGGCTCAGATTCTTGTGTTGCATTGGTGGCCCTTTTATGGCACACAGAGGCAAGCAAGGGAGGAGCAAGCACTTACATACATACTTAAATCCCATTCCCCACTATTGACTGCCATCCTTGTCAGCTGATCTGGCTCTGCATTGCAGTCTTGTGTTCCAAGGGTGTGAGCAAAGCCATCTCATTCACAAGCGCACAAGGAGCTGTGGAGGGGTAGTCAAAGTGGTGGCATTGCCCTTTTAAAGTGGCTGTAATTGTAGGGATTCCATGCTTTAAGTAAGCAGCCTTTAAGACTGGCAGGAGATCAAAGGTGCACGTTTCATATCTGGGCTTAATTCCTTATGCTGAGAGCGGTTTACAAGATTATACAACTTGAATAGAGGCGCATATTTCATGGGGGAAAGTGGGCAAGAGGTCTGATAGGTTACACCTGTTGTCCTTGGGAACAGAGAGCATTAAATGCCCTGCAGGAATGGGCATGCTGAATTGGTCAGGGTAAACTTACCAATCCTAAGCTGGAGGCAGGTTTGGGAGACAGGATGCAAATCGTTTGCAAGTCACTCTGAACCTTGGGGGTGATTTCCCCCCCCCCGACGCAAAATTGAGATTGTTTTAAGATACTTCATTGGTGAGAACATTTAGCATTAGGATTTGCTCGTTAGGATTTCAGAAATTCTGTCCGCTGCCCAGGTAGCATTAATGAGTAGAGCTAAAGCAAGTGGTAGCAAGATAATAGCTGCCAGGTAAGGGATTGAGCCAAGGCAAAGTTTGGTGAATTAGGAACATAAGTGTGATGGGATTTAGCTAGTCAGGGTAAAGCAGAGGCAGAAAAAATAGTGTGTAGCAGAATCAGGTTTCTCCTTTGTCACCGATGAAATATTGTTTTGGGCCACTGTTACATTCCTATTTGCTTGGCCATTTCATTGAAGTCAGAGGAACTCCCAATAACTGTTAGGTATAGGTGTCAGCGGCTTGGACTTAACTGGATTGCAGGTCAAATAATGGATGGAGCTATACCTCCCAAGCACCACTTTATTGAAACACAGTTTTGAATTTCCTTTCTGACTTGAATTTCAAAATCTCCACCACTTGACCTGCCATGAAAGTTAAGCCAAGAAAAACCAGAGTATCTGTATTAATATTTGCATTCATTCTATTCATGGTTCTCCTTGTATGCCAAGTGACAATTTGCATTTTCATGCCATGAATAATCAGCAGCTTTCCTTTCAATTCTACCCTAAGCATCTCCAGCTTGTCTCTGCAAAAGGGCCCTGCAATATTGGCTTGGCAATCTTGATAGGAGGCCAAGATATGTAGCTTCTCTCGACTCTAGGGGCATCTGTGGCTAAACAAAGGAAAGCAGCACGGACTTTTAGGTAACCCTACACTATCTGTAGGCCAAATGATGGAGTGCTGAATGGGCACTGAGCAGAAAGTGACAGAAACAACCTCATTTGGTCTAATGTAGAAAGGTGTTGCTGCATGATGGATCTGTGGAGCTATCGGGAATCATAGTTCAGAATGGTTGGGGATTATTCTGGACTAAAGAAAAGTGTGTGTGTGGGGGGGCTGGACTTAAAGCAGGCCCCCGCTCCAAGAAGTGAAGACTTTTAACCAAGAGCGGTTGTCTATGGGAATTTAGGAAGGCAAGGAGAAAAACACAAAGCATAGCTGGGCGTAGCCTGGTGATTATGCTTGCAAAAATTGAAATGTATGGGGTGGTATGCAACTAGGTTTCACTCAGAGTCACTGGAATTCATGAACATTACTAAGTTAGGTCCATTCATTTCAATGGGTGAGTAAAACTTTCTTGAATGCCACCCATTCAGTTAAGTGGCCCTGCCAGTGGAGGCCCATGCAAGGACTTCTACTAGGATAATGGGGTTCAGAGAATTGCCAGCACAGCTCATGCGGGAGGACAAGGCTGGTTGTTCCATTGGGCAAGTAGATGGAGTTATCTGCTTAGTGCTACATTGAACTTCTCCTATAGCTTCCTAGCTCAAGGGTTGGGGAATTTGTCAACATTTACCGTATTTTTCGCTCTATAAGACGCACCAGACCACAAGACGCACCTAGTTTTTGGAGGAGGAAAACAAGAAAAAAAAATTCTGAATCTCAGAAGCCAGATCAGCAAGAGGGATCTCTGCGCAGTGAAAGCAGCAATCCCTCTTGCTGTTCTGGCTTCTGGGATAGCTGGGCAGCCTGCATTCGCTCCATAAGACGCACACACACTTCCCCTTACTTTTTAGGAGGGAAAAAGTGAGTCTTATAGAGCGAAAAATACGGTACATGAGTCTTAGAACATGAACTTCTGCAACCTGAGGCAGTCGTGCAGAGCTTTCTTTCTTTCTTTCTTTCTTTCTTTCTTTCTTTCTTTCTTTGGGTGTGTGGATGTGGAGGGTAGACAGCTGGCTAGTATTATTTGGTAGGAAAGAATCTTTGAGCACACTGCTGTTCCTTCCTAGCGCCATTCATAAGAGAAACCACAACCCAGTTGGGCCAACCTAAGCCTTTATCCCGAGCAAAGCAAGACTTTTGACTTCATCCCAGTATTGATGGGAAGGAGGGAAATGGCTCATGGCTGACAGGGATTAGAAGACAAATGTTTCGGGGTGGGGTTTAACCTGGACTCCAGGTTCCACAGTATCTCCCAACAAGCTTGTTGTCTGAAAGGCTTTAGATAACAGAATCTGTGTCAGTTCTTAAGGCGGGGTCTGTCTTCTTTGAAAACCACAACGCACAAGAAGTGCTTCATAATCCTTACTGGAGAAGGAGGGGAATCAAATAAAGAAAAGGTGCTGGCACATTTTTCTAGCGTATTTCCTTCCTCCTATAATCGCTACATGTAGAAATAGAGAGATTATTTTCTTTTTAGAAATAAAAGAAAAAATATTTATTTTGTTGTAAGAGATGTAATTTCAAAAAAACACTCCATGTTGTAAATAAAATATGAAAATTGGAAGATTGGCTCTGGCTACTTGTTTTGTGCACGATAAAAAGGGTTTTTGCTAAATTCACCTAAGAAACAAGTATTATGGAAATGTACAGTCAGATGGCCAGAATATAAATCAATCAATCATCATCATCATCATTATTTATCGTATATACTCAAGTATAAGCCAACTTTTTCAGCACATTTTTAAATGCTGAAAAAGCCCCCCTCAGCTTATACTCAAGTGAGGGTCCTTTCAGGCTGCTCCTTCCTCATCTTCCACCTTTGCCACTGTCAGCGATGGCGGAGGAAGAACAAGCAGCCTGAAAGCAGCCCTTTCTTCCTCCAATGTTCTTCCTGCGCCGCTCCCGCCACCACCCGGTTTGTGGTGTGGTGAACCGGCTTATACTCGGGTCAATACGTTTTCCCAGTTTTTTTGTGCTAAAATTAGGTGCCGCGGCTTATATTCAGGTCGGCTTATACTCGAGTATATACGGTATTATAGTATAGTTTTTGTTTGGTTCTATAGTTACAGGCATTGGTTTCTGCCTTGTGGTTTATGACTAAAATGTCACTGATGATGAAATTCTGACAATCAGGATTGTGCCTGTCATCTACATACTCACCCAAAATAACAAGGAGAAATGTAAAATAAAAGCTGCCCTTATTTGTCTAAGCACTCTCTCTACAGTGTATTTTCAGAAGACAATGGTTTCTGTTGGAAAAGGATGTTGGATTTTTAAAGGCCTTTTCAAAACACATCTGGAAATGGATATATTAACACACAGTGTATGCTCCATGTCTTTATTTTAATAAAGTATTTCAGTATTTTAAAGTTTCCCAGAACACACCTCAGGATGCATCATCAAGACATCATAGATACAGTGGTACCTCGGGTTACATACGCTTCGGGTTACATACGCTTCAGGTTACATACGCTTCAGATTACAGACTCCGCTAACCCAGAAATAGTACCTTGGGTTAAGAACTTTGCTTCAGGATGAGAACAGAAATCATGCTCCGGTGGCGCGGCGGCAGCAGGAGGCCCCATTAGCTAAAGTGGTGCTTCAGGTTAAGAACAGTTTCAGGTTAAGAACGGACCTCCAGAACAAATTAAGTTCTTAACCCGAGGTACCACTGTATTTCACTGAAAAGGTGTCTCTTAGAACCTGAGATCCAGGCATGCCCTTGTCAATCAAATACAGTGGTACCTTGGGTTAAGAACTTAATTCTTAATTTAGCTAATGGGGCCTCCTGCTGCTGCTGCACGATTTCTGTTCTCATCCTGAAGCAAAGTTCTTAACCTGAGGTACTATTTCTGGGTTAGCGGAGTCTGTAACCTGAAGCATCTGTAACCTGAAGCGTCTGTAACCCGAGGAGTCACTGTATAGTCTTTCACACTTACTCCATCATATCACAAAGGGAAGTATTTACAGAATTTACAGGTCCCTGGTCCCTGAGCAGGAGGAGGACTTTCAGATCATGCCTGTCCAACTTGTGACCTACCAAGCCAGATGTATTCCCAGCAACTACCGTATTTTTTGCTCTATAAGACTCACTTTTCCCCTCCTAAATATTAAGGGGAAATGTGTGTGCGTCTTATGGAGCGAATGCAGGCTGCACAGCTATCCCAGAAGCCAGAACAGTAAGAGGGATCACTATGAAGCGATCCCTCTTGCTGTTCTGGCTTCTGAGATTCAGAATATTTTTTATTGTTTTCCTTCTCCAAAAACTAGGTGCATCTTATGGTCTGGTGCGTCTTATAGAGCGAAAAATACGGTATGTGTGGCACCCTGCTAGATGCAACCATCCCTTCCTGTTTGTGCAGTCTCAGTCCACCAGTAAAAACAGGGAGTTTATTGAACCCCAGCAGGCCACTGCGCATGACAGGTGAGTTGTCACTTAGTGAGTCACCAGTAGTGGAAGCCTCTTCCAGGTTAATAAGTGCAAAGCCCAAGGATGCAATGTTGCATTATGTATCCCACATGAATATTGAGAAAAGTGATGCAATAGGATTCGTAGCAAGGATGTCTTAACAGGAAATCGAGAACTTTGCCAGGAGTGATGTCATCACAATCCTTTCAAATTTAGTTGGGAGTGCAGTAAACATATCACAAGAACTACCAGAGGCCAGATTCTATGTGAAACAGAAAACATCTTGAGACATAGATAATAAGCAGATGCTAGAGGCCAGGCTGGACTGTCTTCACATATTTTTGTCAGCGTCCCTCTTTGCTTCTGGCTGAAATCTCTCCTTGCAACTGTTTCCTTCCCTTTCCCTTTTGGTATGCTCTGAGCCTGAGTAACCTCCCCCCCCCTTATGAAACTACTGAGCACCTCAATGCTGAAAGGAGGTACTGCTCTTTTAAAAATATATGGGGACCCCCACTGCAGCTCAAGACCAACTTCCATTGAACTTTGCAAACGAAGTAGATAATAATGATGATGATGATAATAATAATAATAATAATAATAATAATAATAATAATAATAATAATAATTTATTATTTATACCCCGCCCATCTGGCTGGGTTTCCCCAGCCACTCTGGGCGGCTTCCAAAAGAATATTAAAATACTATAATACATCAAACATTAAAAGCTTCCTGAAACAGGGCTGCCTTCAGATGTCTTCTAAAAGCCTGGTAGTTGTTGTTCTCTTTGACATCTGGTGGGAGGGCGTTCCACAGGGCAGGTGCCACTACCGAGAAGGCCCTCTGCCTGGTTCCCTGTAACTTGGCTTCTCGCAGTGAGGGAACCGCCAGAAGGCCCTCGGTGCTGGACCTCAGTGTCCGGGTAGAACGATGGGGGTGTGCACCAGGCTTCATATAAATGTATAATTCACAGCAATCATCCCTAACTCGATACATTCCAGATGTTTTGGACCATAACACAGTATGGTCATGCTAGCTGGGGACAAAATGTCTGCCCAGTCCAATGTCACATTGCTTAGAAGCAAGTCCCACGTATTTCAACGCACCGTATTTTTCACTCTATAAGACGCACTTTCCCCCTCCTAAAAAGTAAGGGGGGATGTGTGTGCGCCTTATGGGGCGAATGCAGGCTTCGTGGGCTATTCCAGAAGCCAGAACAGTGAGAGGGAGCACTGCACAGTGCTCCCTCTCGCTGTTCTAGCTTCGCCGCACGAAGCCTCCGCAGAGGAGCCTTCATCCCACTGCCCTGCGGAGGCTTCGCGCAGCTATCCCTGGCTTTTGTGGGAGGTGGGGGAAGGGACAGAGTGCGCAGCTCTGTCCCTTTCACCCACCTCCCAGAAAAGCCCCCAAGAGCCGCGCTCCCTTTAAAGAGCGCATGGCTCTAGCAGGAGGTTGGGGGAAAGCCAGGAGGTTTGGTTTCACTAAAGCCAGGAGAGCAAGCGAGATCAGTGCGCACCGATCCCGCTTGCTCTCCTGGCTTCAGGGATAGCCCCGCAAAGCCTCCTGAGCGGAGAGGCTTCTTATTTCTTGTTTTCCTCCCCTAAAAACTAGGTGCGTCTTATGGTCGGGTGCATCTTATAGAGCGAAAAATACGCTAAGTGTGCATAGCTTATAACTAAGAGAGTTCTGGATTCAGCTGTACCCTTGATTCAAGCCCTCAGATGTGAACGCCCTTGCCTTCTGTGGTTGCTCATTGGTGAGATATATGCATTCTGCATATGCTGGAAGGCACTCTTGTCTCTGATATGCTTTCAAATGTCCCAGGGTGGAAACCCAGCACAAGAAAGAGGCCTTATGTCTCCTGGGGAAGCCTTTATACATGAAGAAGCATGCAACGTTGGAAGATAGTCTGCACAGGTGAGTGGGGCTGTGCCCCACCAAATGCAGTCTGCTCTCTGCCACCCCCCACTTCTTTGCCGCCTTATCTATAGCCAGTCCAAGTGTGGCACTCACAGCCTGCCGGTTCCCACCTCCCTTGTCTCAATGTTATTCCTTGTACAATTCAGCAGGGAGGAAGATGGGGACAATATGAGAATTCATGTCATGAGCTGGCAGGACAATGGGGAGGAGGAAACGGATCCTGGCGATGGGTGTAGCAACAACTGGTACACATGAATGAATGAAACTTTATTTGCATCAGCCACCAGCCATAGCAATAAAACAAACAAAATGCGGTATACAGAGGTTAAAGGTAAAAAGTCAATTATATAAAATACATTTTGGGGGTTTGAATCAATAGTCAAATAATGGAGCTTATTTTAATTGCCCCGGCTAAAAACCTTGCAACCTTTGCTGTCACCTGCTCATCTTGATCTGCTAAGAGAAAGGACAGTGTAACAATGGTTGGGCGACCCGGAATGGAGGGGTGATAACCTCACTCTTCAAATCTTTATAAAGAGTGCAAGCCAGAAGGACATGAGCTACCGATTCAGTACTGCCATCTCCACTGGTACACATTAGAACAAGCTGCAGATGGAGGAGGAAGAGGTTGGGGGCGTAGAAAGTACTCACAGGGTGTCAGAGGATGGCGAGGAGATCAGTGCACAGGCATCAGAGAAGCAGGACCCATTACCAGAGCTGGAGGTGTCCCCATCTCCACAAACAAAGCAAGCTCCAAGGCATAGGGAGGAGTGGGAGGAACTCTCTAGGAAGCTGAGACAGGCAATAGCACACAGCCCAGCTCACTAACTGGCCAGGTGGGGCTGGCTGGATCTGGAAGGAGGTGTGTGATTCCTCAGCTGGATTAGTCTCAGGACAGGTGAGGACTACATGCCTCCTCAAGCCCAGATGCTGCTATCAACATGCAAAGTACAATAGGGGAGCAGAGCTGAGGTTCTGTGCCTGCTGTGATGGCCTGGGAATCAGATTCAGAGGCTGAACCTGAGAAATCCTAGCCTGCACAGGAGTCTCCACCTCCAGGGGCTTGAACCTGAAGGGCTCTCACCTGTGCCTCAGGAGCAGACACCAGCTGAATCTGCTCTGGCTCCAGAAGTGATAGAGGACCCATTGCCTGCAGGTGCTCCACTCTCAGCCCCGTCAGGGGAAGGCGAGGTTGCCTCTGGATTGCAGAGGCTCAGGGCAGAGAGGTGGAGGGAACTAAGTTCTTGCAGGAGGAGTGCTTGCCTCCAGGCCAGGAGAGGCGAGTCACCTGTGGCCACCCTATGCCTCGGGGCAGATAAAAGCCAGCTAGCCCCAGTCCCAGGTTGTGGGAGCAACATTGTGGGTAACCTGTTACAGATGGGTAGCCGTGTTGGTCTGCCATAGTCAAAATAAAAAAATTTCTTCCTGTAGCACCTTAAAGACCAACTAAGTTAGTTCTTGGTATAAGCTTTCGTGTGCATGCACACTTCTTCTTTTTTTATTTTGACTGTGGGTAACCTGTTCCTGCCGGCACCCCGTCCTGCTCTTCTGCCAGAGTTCCTGACCTCACCCGACTCCTTGCCTTGGACCCCGCTTCAGCCTTGTTGGACAGCCCCATACCACACCCTCGACCTTGGACTGGACTTGGACCACACCGCACTGTAATCCCCCGGGATCAGCACACTTGCACAGCTTTCCATTTTGATGGACCATGGCTTTGATGTCCTAGGCGATGAGTACCTAACAATCATTTAAATCTTTCATCAGTAATTATGCTGCTGCTGCATTCTTTTTACCTGGAATTGTAGACTGTTGGAACTATTGGAGGCCAGACTGTTTAGAATCTACATCTTATTAAAAACAGAACCTTTACATTGGTGTGTTTTGACCCATAAATCCCACCTTTAACACCAAACACCTCCAAGGAACACAGGGGAAATCAAAAGAGAGAGGCTGGAAGAAACCACTTTTAATGTGCCATTATTTAGTGCAGACAGCTTTAGCAGCAAGTTTCATAAGTGCCTGTAGCTCACCAACTTGGAAACAATGAAGAGTTAAAGAATGATGGTAAGACCATGTCGAGCAAAAGACTCCAGTGTTGGCTGAAGCTGGACATCAAAGCAGGGGAACTCGGGATTCTTGTATTTTGAGTTTTCCTTTTACGCATATCTGTAAAAGTGATAGATCATGGAATAAGGAGATGGACTGAGTTCAGGTCAGAAGGAATTTAGGGGTGCCCTAGCAGCTGCCTGGGCCAATTATGGGTGGGGGCTGCACACCTCCCGCTTTCAGAAAAATAGTTTCGAACTACTGTATTTTTCACTCTATAAGACGCACTTTTCCACTCCTAAAAAATAAGGGGAAATGTGTGTGAGTCTTATGGAGCGAATGCAGGCGGGAGGCTCTACTCAGCACTCCCTTTAAAGAGCCACATGGAGCGTGTGTGCGGCTCTTCAGGGCTTTTAAAGGGAGCGTGGCTCTCGGGGGAGCCTTAGCCATGTGCAGCCTCTCCTAGGCAGGGGGATGAAGCCCCCCCCCCTGCCCGGGAGAGGCTGTGCGCGGCTGTCCCATAAGCCAGGACAGCCAGCAGGATCGCTGCGCTGCGCTGCGATCCTGCTGGCTGTCCTGGCTTCTTGCTTAACCATGTGCAGCCTCTCCCGGGCAAGGGGAGCCTTCATTCTGCTGCCTGGGAAAGGCTGCACGCGGCTATCCCATAAGCCAGGACAGCAAACGGGATCGCTGCGCAGTGATCTCGCTTGCTGTCCTGGCTTCTGGGATTCAGAATATTTTTTTTCTTGTTTTCCTCTTCCAAAAACTAGGTGCGTCTTATGGTCTGGTGCGTCTTATGGAGCGAAAAATACGATATTTCCTGTTTTCTGTAAGAAGCTCAAGTACAGAACAGCCCTGTGAGGTAGGTTGGGTGGAAAGACAGTGACTGTCCTAAGATTATTCAATGAACTCATACAATCCAATACAGTAAGACTGCAACTTAAACAGGGGTTATGTTCTGGGGATCACGACTAAAGCCAAAACACCCTGGGTTCAAGGGTGGGTGGGATTGCCATTTTTCCTGGAACCATTTTTCCTCCCTTTTAATTTTTTTGCCATGCATTTAAAGCTGAATGTGCACGAATTAAATGTGTGTGAGTTGTGGGCTTACTGTGTTTGAAGTGGCATCTGTGTGACTGGTAAAAATCACTTGTAGAGTCGTACCTTGGAAGCTGAATGGAATCCGTTCCGCTAGTTCGTTCGACTTCCAAGGCGAGGCTTCCAATTGGCTGCAGAAGCTTCCTGCAGCCAATCAGAAGCTGTGGAAGGCCTGCCGGACATCCAGCTTCCAAAAGAACGTTTGCAAACCGGAACACTCACTTGTGGGTTTGCAGCATTCGGGACCCAAAACGATTGACTGCTAAGGCGTTCGTCAACCAAGGTATGGCTGTATTTCATAGTGTATGATTTTTCCAGACATGTAGACAGGGAAGTATTTACTATTACACAAGGATTTGAATCAGTCAAATGTGACCACTTCTAGTGCATGGCACTGGCTTGTCCTTCTCTTTCCAGAAATAGGGAAAGTACAGAACCCTTGAAGCTTATCTGTCTTGAGGATGTGAGTCATACGGTAACAGTTCTCTTTTCAAATGCAGTAAGACTTACCTGAATGAGAGAAAGCCAGATGGGTAACTTTCCTTGATGAACCTCTTTTTATAGCTGTGAATAGGAATAAGGCAACAGTTATGAAAACAACAGTAACAGCGTAAACCTGTGCATGTCTACTTAGAAAGAACTCTGAATTCAATAGGAACTGTTCCTAGGTAAGGCACGGGGAAACTTTGGCCCTCCAGATGTTACTGGACTACAACTCCCATCATCCTTGACCATTGGCCATACTGGCTGCTACTAAGCGTGGAGTTGAAAGCCTATAGCATCTGAAGGACTGTGTGTTCTCCACCCCTGTTGCATAGGACTGGAGCCTAACAGAGCCAAGCCATTCCCAAATCACCAAACATCTAAAAGTAGGTGGAAATAACCTTTGACTATCCAGATGTTGCTGAACTACAACTCCCATCAGTCCCAGCAAGTATGAGATGGTCAGAGCAACAGATGGTCCAGCAACAAAAGTTCCCTACCACTGATCTAAAGCCTGACTTTCCTGTAGCTATTTTACTGTAACGAGACCAGCTAGATAAATAACCCCATTGCTGATTGTTCCTGAATTGGGAATAATTATCAATCAAGCTATAGTAGTATTGATGATGATATTAATAGCAATAATAACAACAAACGAACCTTTTACATTTCAACCAGTAGATTATTTAATTCAATTTTGCTAAATTGAGGCCCAATCAATGAAGAGTAGGGTTAAATAAATGGGTTTAGGATTAAGAGCGCCCTCATTTATCTGATTCTGGAGTGTTACCATACCGAGGTTGAAAAATCATCCTCCCTTCTAATCATGGTTGCAAGCTTTTGCTTATTGAATTATAAGTTGTTTTATTTTTTTTAAAGCAACAACAACAACATTTCTTATCTACTTTTCACTCCTCTGTAATCCCAAAGCAGGGCATAATTTAAAAGCACAAAACATAATAAAGCAGAATAAAACCTTTGAACAATAAACTATAATCACTGTTTTGCTGTTGTCAAACAACTGGGACTCTGAAACCTATGCTGACCTACTGCAGAAAGCAAAGAACTATCTTGTGTCTGCCTACACTTGTGTAAGAAAGTATTTTTATAGTTATATAGGAATCACCTTGGTTTTGATTCTTCTTTGTCTTTCTGCTGGCCCTGTTGTCTTTACTCTGATTGGAAAACTGATCTGCAGTCTACTACATACCTGTACTGTTTGGCATTGATGAGCCAGTGTACAAAATCCTTGGCCTTCATTTTGTCCAAATATTGAGTAAAATCACTGGTAAAGGTGCCTTCAGAATGTCTTTTGACATTAGATGTAAAGCTGTGGGCGCTTTCTGTTTCATAAGACTGCCACCTGTATCCGAAATCAAGAATGGACAGAATTATACATCCTTTTAACCAGGCATAGGCAAACTCAGCCCTCCAGATGTTTTAGGACTACAACTCCCATCATCCCTAGCTAACAGGGCCAGTGGTCAGGGATGATGGGAGTTGTAGTCCCAAAACATCTGGAGGGCCGAGTTTGCCTATGCCTGCTTTTAACCATAGTAAGAGTATCTTCATAGCACATCACACCTTATCAAAAAATTAAATTTTACACAGAGTAGAACCTACGGAAATTAATGAACAAGACTAAGTTAGGTCCTTTAATTCCAAGTGGTCCACTCTGAGTAACACCCATCATGTTTTTTAAAACACTGGCTACCACAAGCCCTGCACAGCAGACGTCCCGTGACAAGAGAACACATATCTTCAGGGTAGTAATAGTTATGCCTGTTGGACCCACCCCAACTTATTCACGACCAGTAGGTCTTGTGAACGCACACGATATACCTATGAACAAACAGTACCTGTGTAGGCCAGTTTGCATGATTCTGCTGTTTGTAAGGATTATGCATCCACAATCTAGGCATGTTACATTTGTGTCTGCAGAAAAGTCTGCTCACAATTTAAACTGAATGTGCATAAGCTGTGTGGGTTCAGACTGGGGCATGAGCTTGACCTCCATAGGCATACCCTGAACTTATTTCCACAAATAAGGCTCCCATGCAACTTACAAAGGGCACCAACTTGTACCATCTTCTTGTGTTTTAAGTAAACACACAGTTTATATACACCGTATTTTTCTGTCTCTAAGACGCCCCCTATTTTTGGGGACTCAGATTTAAGAAAATGGAGGGACACACTATCGTGTATAAAATGCCCCCTAATTTTTTACATTATTTTTTAGGGAAAAAACCTAGAATCATAGAGTTGGAAGAGACCACAAGGGCCATCGAGTCCAACCCCCTGCCAAGCAGGAAACACCATCAGAGCACTCCTGACATATGGTTGTCAAGCCTCTGCTTAAAGACCTCCAAAGTAGGAGACTCCACCACACTCCTTGGCAGCAAATTCCACTGTCGAACAGCTCTTACTGTCAGGAAGTTCTTCCTAATGTTTAGGTGGAATCTTCTTTCTTGTAGTTTGGATCCATTGCTCTGTGTCCGCTTCTCTGGAGCAGCAGAAAACAACCTTTCTCCCTCCTCTATGTGACATCCTTTTATATATTTGAACATGGCTATCATATCACCCCTTAACCTCCTCTTCTCCAGGCTAAACATGCCCAGCTCCCTTAGTCTTATATATGGAAAAACGCAGTAGTATGTAGTAATATATAGTTCAGCTGGCATACATTTCTAAATTCTGCTTTAACTGGGGTGTGGACAGAGGTTGCCAGTTAATCTCCTCATATTATCTTAAACTGACCGTCCTATTTCCTCCGTTACAGGATTGGGGAAAGGGTTCAAATTTCTAGGAGTCAGCTTGACAGTGCTGAAAATATATTCTGAAGATTTCCACAAGGATTCATCAAGTATCTGCGTCCCTGTGATTCAACTCCATTCTGTCGATCATTCTTAAATGCTTCTTACCTGGACTCATCAGTCGAATCTTTCAGGACCATTTGCCAGCTAACGGGGAGAAAAGCTGCAACAACCAGCCCACAAAGGTAAAGCCACTGTGTGTTCTTCATCAGACCTTCTGCATCAAAACAAGCAAATAAATGAACCAGAAATCAGATCATTGTTGTTAAAAGTTACATTTACCTACCAGTTTAGGAGATGACACAATGATGCCTTTTTAAGGTTTCAAAGGAAAGAATGACTCCCCCGACTCTTAAAATGAGTTTGTAAACATCCAAATCATGATTCTATGCTGCATTTAATGTTAGCCATACTCAGAGTAGTATATCGATAGGAATTATTTTTTTTTCATATTTATTTATTTAGCATATGTGACTAACTTAAGTCCATAAATTTCAATGGGTCTGCTCTGAATAGAACTTATTTGGCCAGAGCCTTCTGATTTTGAACATTTGAACTTGCAGTTGGCACACACCAGCTAAGCTAAAGAAGCTGATGTGAAGTTGATTTCATGCCGTTCAGTCAAATGAGGCTGACATAGCAATCCCAAACGCATGGAGACAGAGGAGTCCTTCCTCTCTAGATAATGAAAGTGGTATGAGAGAGAGAGAGAGAGAGAGAGAGAGAGAGAGAGAGAGAGGCATCATTGTCCATGCTATGCAGAGACTCACCTTATTGTCTTTGTTCACAAGTTTTTGTAGTTCTTCAGAAACCTGATTGGAGAAAACAGGCTTTTTTATAATAAAAAAGGGGGTAAAGTTTTCAAAAACATGTTTTACAATATGAGGTGCTGCATATTGCCTCGATCTCTTTGGAAAGGAGTCTAACAAATCCAGCAAGTAAGCATAATGAGAAAATGTATGTGTACACTATGGGAAATTGTGGCTCTGTCGTTCCACCTTCTGTGCTCTTAAAAGCTGTCGCTTGTTCCTCCAGCCTTACTTTCATCTAAGCACGCTTAAGACCACAGCATCCATTTCAGTGCTTAGTGAGTTTGTTATTTGCATGTGTGCCTTTTTCATTTTAGTGGAACTTATTGATGCGTGCTTTTGCAAGCTATTTCCAGCCAAAGTGCCAACTATACAATGACAGAAATGCCTTGCTTTTCCCAATCTATTTCCTTTAAAAGAATAGCTGTTTGCACCTAGGATGATGTCTCACTTTGGATAAACTGAAAGCAATCACATTCCTTCATGACTTAGCTTAGAAAACCCGATATCTGCCTTCTCCCCGCTACTTTGAATGTAATAGAGACTTCCTACCCCTCTGTCATTAGTTAATGCCTCATTTAAAGTGCTATAGATTGAGTCTTATACAGACGGATGGTGCTGCTGAAGAGAATATTGCTTACCTTCCGAAAGACGCAAGATTCTCTTTAAATCCTGAGTCCTTTCTCTTTGTGAGCTGATTTTGTGGCTTAATGCTATTCCTTACCAGGGTTTTTAAGCTTGTTAGTGGAATGCTAAAAGATGACAGGTAGGTCATTGGTGTTCATGATTTTGGTTGGATGGGCCAGTTATGAATCATTACCGGATCTTTCTTTCCTTTTCTATTTTTAAGTGGGTCCATAGAGAAGATGTGACCATTGCAGGACTCCTTAGCTGTGCCTTCAGCAAGGTTTTCTCCACAATGCTCAGGTGGATCAAGTCAACAGCACGCTTCTTCCTTACTAGAGGAGTGTGTGTGTGCGTGTGTGTGTCTGTTGCAGGGCCACATCCTGTGTGAGCCTGAAGGAGTGATGTTCCAAACACCTTTCTCTTCTAAAACAACAAGAAGAGGGAAAGAGAGATAAAAGAACACACACCACAATACCAATCTGCAACATTCAGAGACTATTGGGGAGACATTTCTGTCTCTCAGGATTCTGCTGCTAACATCTAAGGTTCCAGTTTGAAGGTGAAAAGGGAGAATTCATTAGCAAATTCAAAGTGACTGCATTTGGACTCAGTCTAGATTGGAGCATCGTTTCCACCACAGAAGGTAATTGCCCTTCTTCAGGTGCTAAAATAGCAAAGCAAGGGAAATGATCTTAGCTGCAACTAGTTGGGAATGAGTGTCTTGGTTTGTATGCATTTGGAATTTATACAGAGATGTGATAGGCTTACGGCTATCATTTGCATTTTGTGACTTTTGGGCCCCACTGTCCATAAACTCCCCCCACGCTCTATACCAAACTGCATATACCCCTTGAGAACAAAGATTTATGCAATATCCAACGGATGAAATGGGCTCTCATCTACAGAGTTTACCTACAATAAATGTGTTAGGCTTGCAGTTACCATAGGAATCTTGGTTCCTGTTACTGTAACTTGAAGATTCTTTCAGTCAAAGGTACTTTCAAATGACAGTGTCTTTTGTATGCTCTGGAAAAGATGCTGTCCATAATTATCAACATGAAACTTATATTTGATTAATCAACTAATTTCAAAGAGTGGTCAGTTCAGTCTTGGAAGTGCTTTAGGCCACTCTAGTTACCAGTTGCCCGTGATCTGTCTCCTCTTCCTCTTCCTCTTCCTCTTCCTCTCCCTCTCCCTCTTCCTCTTCCCACCACACACACATACTGAGAAAGTGAGAGAGGTAAGTGCACATTCCTGCAGAGAGAAGTTTCTCTTCTAGCAAAACATAAGCAACAAGGAGGACAGTGGAAGAATGGAACAGAAAAGAAGACAGGGAGAGACAACGTTCACCACTTGCAGGGTTACTGCCACCAGCCTGGAGCTCTCTCAACTTCATTGCCTGGCCCCATCCTGACATGGCTGCCACAGGGAGGATGCCACCACCAGGGCCTTTCCCTCTAAAGCAAGGAATGACTGCAAACCAATAATGGAAGCTTTTCCTGGCCCACTTAGAAAATAACAGGGAATATGAACAAAGGGAGTTCCTTCAGCTTCATGTTGGCTGTGGTATGTGCAGGTCCAGCCGTAACATTGGGAAAAGTAAGGTGATCACCTCAGGTGGCTGATGTCCGCAAGGGGCACACATGGTTATGTTACCACCAAGGAAGGGTAAGTGTATGACAGGGGTAGGCAAACTAAGGCTCAGGGTCAGGATCTGGCCCAATTATCTTCTCAATCCGGCCCGCGGACGGTCCAGGAATCAGCGTGTTTTTACATGAGTAGAATGTGTGCTTTTATTTAAAATGCATCTCTGGGCTATTTGTGGGGCATAGGGATTCATTCATCTTTCCCCCCAAAATATAGTCCAGCCCCTCACAAGGTATGAGGGACAGTGGACTGGCCCCCTGCTGAAAAAGTTTTCTGACCCCTGGTGTAGGATAACCCTTGTAGGCTAGTTGCCTGGCTAGTCTTGGGTAATATATGCACCTTGATTTATGTGTGTGGAGTCGAGGGGGGGGGAGCCATTTGCTCCTCTGCCTTAGGCAGCAAAATGTTTTGGGCCACCCTTGAAGATTAAGAAGATAAGTGAAGCTGGAGATGCAATGAGGCTGAGGGTACATTCTATCATATGTGGTGGACTTGGTAAAAGAGTATTGGGAAATAATTTATAATGAATTGAAAAAATGTTTAACAACACAGAATCCTTTTTGTTGGGGATAATTCAGATGGAAATTCCCAGATGTCAAAAAAGGCTTATTTATGTATGCCACTACTGCAGCCCGTGTCTTGTTAGCCCCCAAATAGAAAATGAGTGAGGTCTCAACTAAAGAAGAATGGCAACTTAAACTGATGGAATATGCGCAGCTTGCGGGCCTAACACATAGAATAAGAGAACAAGAAGAACATACGTTTAAAGAAGACTGGGAAATGTCTATTCAATATATGGGGGGAATTGTGTATACTTGAAAACGTTGGCAGCATTCAGATAAATTCAACGGTGTAAGTAAGTTTTGATGGATGTAATAATGGAATACTAAAGGGTTTAGTTCATGTAAAATTTGCAGGGAATTATGGCATGCAAACTGAACCATGGAAAGAGAAGAAGGGAAGGCATTGATATTTTAAGGTTGTTTAAATGAATATTCTAAAATGTAAAATAGAAAAACTTAATAAAAATTATACGAAAAAAGAAAGAAGTTAAGTGAAGAAGTGGTCCATGTTGGTTATGGAAGGTAGACCATAAGAACAGTCAACAAAGAAAGGTGGCCATTTTGTGGTGTCCAGAGTTAATGCCATTGAGAACCCAGAGCTCATAGCAAGGGAAAATGAGGGAAGAGTGGGTCACGAGCTTTTTTGTTTGTTTGTTTAAAAAAGGTCTTGTGTTGCCATTAATTATCACAAGGTGGCAATTTACCTGTTGTTCTCTGCTCTGCTCCTGGGCATTGCATCCTGAATGTTGCCACCTTCGGTCCTAGCCCAGAGACAGACGTTCTGATTCTGAACTCCCCTGACATTTGCAACCTGCACTTTTCATGCTAGACATGCTTCCATTCTCGCTAAGTAATTAGACTTTTCTCTAGCGCTGAGTTTATTTTAATACCCTTTTCAAAATACCACTTTCCAGGTGGGGTACAAGAAACCCCTGCTAATTGGGCATCTGGTGTGGGACGAGAAGAGGCTTTCCATTGCAAATGACTTGGATAACAGGTTCATTAGCACTACCTTTGGTGAACTGGGCTTTCGACTGTGTTGATCTTTTAGGACATGATTAAGCTTCTCTGTTTATTAATGCTGCCAGATAAGGTTGAACGTGCTCTAGTGAAACATAGTGCCTTGATTCTGGGTCCTTGCAGGTATTAGGAATGTACTGACTAGGTATGTGGCAAAGATATGTTGACGTACATTCATGGGTCAGAACTAATTTTTGACATTCATGTGTAGCTCAGATAAATGAAAGTTAACCAACACCCCTTTGGGAAACATGGGTAACCCTTGGAGATTAAGGAGCAATCAAAGCAAATTTTGAAGCATTGTGATTTTGGGCTCCATACATTCATCATTTCTTTTTGCCAAGCAGGATTTGAATTCAGATCGCATCCAGAAATTCTGAATGTAAATAAGTCTTAGGGAAATGGCTGTAGCTCAGTAGTAGAACACATGCTTTTCTGTCATGGACCTCTTGGCTCTGCCAGGATCTGGCCTGCTTTGGTGGCCCCAGATGGAAGAGGATGACACTGAAGGAGAAGAAGCAGGGGTGGGGCGGGGCTGGAAGCTTGGTACCCAGGGATGCAGGCATCCTTGTGACACCAGATGCCCGAGAGGGGGATGTTGTCTCCATTGCCCCTGCTGTGGAGTGCAGAACCTCATTGGGGAGAGGGGAGGACTTTGACTAGCCAGTGAGAAAGGGCTGTGCAGCAGGAGGAGGAGGTGGCAGAGCTGGAGTCAGAGGAGCAGCAATGCCACCTATGTAGGTGGAATTAGATGCACCCACTCAGGTGGAACACACACTTGAATGTGCACCTGTCATTTAAGGTGTGAGAATTCTGTCAGTTAGCTCACTTCACTCCGCCACTGAAAGCATAGAGAGAGGAGTATGACAACTTGTTGGGACATCTTCATTGCCTCTGTTCAGTTCTGCTTTGCTTGCCTTTCCTGCTTACCTTGGAATCCTGGCTTGTGTACCCAGTGCTTGTTGCCGGGCCTTTACTATTATTTGACCCAATAAAGCTCTCTTCCTACTCTCAAGTAAGAGCTGCTGTTTGGGGACAGAACCAGCCAGCCAGTTGTAGGGATGGGTGAAAAATTACATTCAGTTTGCCAGATGCAACTGATAGACTACATGGACTTGGCAGAAATGACTGGCAGAATCTGAGACCTGGGAGAGGAGACAGTGGAAGAGGACTGGAAGAAATTTAAGGACTATTTGCAAAAGTATTGTAAATTGTATGAATGCTAGAATGATGCAGGATATAAAGATAACATGGCATTAGTGACTTGGCGGAAAGGAGCGTGAAAATAACTGAACTATAAGAACGAAGGTGAAATTTGAATAATATTATGTCAAGCTTAAAAATTTAAATATTTGATAACAAAGGGCAAAACTGGGGACATAATAGTTGAAACGTACAATGTAAAACAAGTTTTGAGAGAAGGTGAAGTATTGCTGAACATGATTTTCTAAATGGGAACACAGAAAAGGGAGATGTGAGGGAGTCAGAAAAGAGGGTCATGGACATTTGGCTTATGAAGTTTAACTATGTTTTATATTTTTCATATGATTTTTTGTCGGTTGTCCTTTCTTTCTTTTTTGTTTGTATTTTTTCATTTTGGTGATAGTGTTTTTTATTGTTTTTGGGTTGTGTATGTCTATGGTGTTATACTGTTTAAAACATTTAATAAATATCTTATATTAAAAAAGAAAAATTACATTCAGTTTGCATTTTAAAGCAAATCTACCTACCTTACAAAACACTATGTGAACTGAAAGACAACTGTTTTGAAATTTGCACTTATCTGAATTTTGCAGTACAGTTCGCCAGCCAAGTCATGTGTACAAAAATGCAAATATTAGGGTAAAATGTGCAGTAAGATGCATCTGATATTGTCAAAAGAATTGACCTTATATATGACCTTGGCAGCACGAATAGTAATTGCAGCTCAATGGAAAACAGTCCTAGATCTTACACTTACTGTGGAATATAGCTATAATGGAGAAAATTACTCTGAATTTAAGATTTTGGCAAGGACTAGACCCTCCTGGCACTTTTAAAATGTTTTGGCATTCCATTATGACATATACAGCAGAACCATCATTTTCAGACAGCCCTCGTCACAAGCCTGGAATGAGACTTTATGATCTGATAATGTTGTTATTCCATACCTGGACTTTGTTGTTTTAACTCATGGGCAACTACTCATTCTACGTGCCTATTTTATAATTTTGTTTTTCGTCTTCTAATTTTTGTCTGTTCCCTCTGTTTTATATACATTATAAAATGAAATAAAACTTTACAAGAAAGGCACATGCCAGTGAGATTAATATGTGAGAATCTATTGCGTTGGGGAAAATACCTCTGCAAAGATGGTCATATTAGGGAAAACACTGAAATTTCCTTTGACTTTTCATAATTTTTGAATGCGGTTTCTTTCCCCATATACTGATGGTTGAAAAATGCAAGATCAATATGTGGGATTGCACTACATTTGTCCCATTCACCAGAGTTAAGCTGTTGCTGCTGTTTCTTCTTCCTTCATCGTCGTCTTCCTTTGATAAAGCATTGAGGGATGGTGCGGAACAAGTTCAGCTTTTGAGCATTGTTCCTGAACATTCAAGTAAATACATAGAGCTGCCTCTGAAGGCGGTTCAGAAACTTCACCTGGTGCAGAATTCAGCAGCCAGGTTGCTCACCAGGGCACGACGGTTCGAACATATTACACTGATACTTGCCCGACAGCACTGGCTACCAATTAGTTTCCGGGCCCAATTCAAAGTGCTGGTTTTGACCTATAAAGCCTTAAACAGCTCAGGACCACAATACCTCCAGGACTGCCTCTTCCCATATGGACCTACCCAGACCCTGAGATCATCTTCTGAGGCCCTCCTTCATGTGCCACCTACTCAAGAGGTGTGGAGGGTGGCAACACAAGAACAGGGCCTTCTCTGCAGTGGCTCCCCATCTGTGGAATGCTCTCCCTGGGAAGTTCGCCTGGCGCCTTCATTATACACCTTTCGGCGCCAGGCAAAAACATTCCTTTTTAACCAGGCCTTTGGTTGATCTGATTTACACCCTATGCCCCTTTAAAATGTGGGGGTTTTTTAGGGGGGGCGATTGGGTTGTTGTTTCCATTTTTATTGTGTATTTTGTGGTTTTATATCTTGATTTTATTCTGTGAACTGCCCTGAGACTCCTGGGTATAGGGCAGTATATAAATTTGATAAAAAAGTCATTTGAATATCTCTCTCTCTCTCTCTCTCTCTCTCTCTCTCTCTCTGTGTGTGTGTGAGAGAGAGAGAGAGAGAGAGAGAGAGAGAGAGAGAGAAATGCTATTATAACAAATAGAAGGGGGGGAATCATCCCATCTAAGGCAGATTTTACAAAGCATTAAAAGCAACCATGCAAATTGCTTTCATGCTGTACGTGTGCTAAGGAAAAATATTATTCTTTCTCCACAAGGTGTCTCCGCAGTACAGTCATAACACAGAGCAGACCTCTGTACGGAGGTGGAAAAAGAGAATATAGAAGAAAAATACATTGGCACTTGCCTGTCTTTATTCTAAAAAGCAAATTGCAGCCATGGAGCGATCTGAGCCTGAGGGGTGGTATTATGGCAGCAGGGAAATGACACAGATTGAATAGTTTTCCTGTGCATCATGACCCCGGTGAAAATCCATCTCTCCCAAAGGAAGCTGATAATTAGTGGGAGGAAGTAAGCTGGCGTTGGCCCCAGTGGAAGCTGCCGTCCTATACCAAATAGAGGCTTTTTTGGTGGTAGAGTTGTTGGGGCTTTGATTAGGGAGGAAAGGGTTAATCCCCCTTCCTTGTGCGCTGTGGTCCCAATCTCGATCAGTCACAGCCCCACGGCACCTGCTATTTACAGTTTAATGATGATTCATGCAGCTCCAAGTGTCTCATTCAATGTCATGTGTCGTTTGTCTCTCCACCGCATCTGCAACGGAGAGGGGGCAGAAGGCTCCATCAGTGGCGTAGCGTGGGTTGTCAGCACCCGGGGCAAGGCAAGTAATTTGCGCCCCCTAACCCATGGATTTGCGCCCCCTAACCCTAACCCCCAGATGTTACGCCCGGTGCGGCCGGGGCCCCCCTGCACCCCCACGCTACGCCACTGGGCTCCATGCTCGGATGATGCTGATTGGAAGGCCTGAACAGTAAATCATGCAGAGATGCAGCGGGCAGCTTCCTCTAGAGCTAAGTGCTTTCACATCCTCAGAGGTTTTAAAACGTTTAATTTATTTGCATATTATGACACACCAGTATAAGGTTACCAGGTGTCCCTGTTTCCCGGGGACAGTCCCCGGATTTACAAACCAGTCCCCTGACAAATTCCATCTGTTTCGTAGGAGGTTGGAAAGTGTCCCTGGATTCATCGAAAAAAATCTGGCAACCTTACACCAGGAGTTTTCTGGTATGTTTTGGACAACTGTCATTCTTGATCTAGAGCAGGTGTGGCCCTTGCACAGAAGCTTAACCCAAGGTTTTTCCCCTAGCCCCACGATACCCTCTCTATTTTGGTGGGAGTGGCATTAAAAAAATGAAAAAGTAGACCCAGCTGTGGTGTGTGCAGAGCTCAGCATCCCTGTAAGGATGCAAATAGCCTCCTCCTCACTCATGAGACTGATCAGTCGGCCTACACAGGGCCGGATTTAGGTTTGATGAGGCCCTAAGCTACTGGGGCCCTTTATATGTCCAGCTGTCCTTTGTCAACAACAAATTGCCACTGTTTTTTGTGTTGAATATATGCTATAAGCTAATTTATGGACCTAAATAGGTATCTAAAGCCATTTGCACATGTTGTCGTGCAACCAGTCCATGGAGAATGTAGGCTCTCTATATATAGAAATGAGCAAACCAGTGATATTTTAGGGAGCAGGCTAGCAGGCAGGGCCCAATTCTTACATCATAGGAGCCTACACAACACAAAACACTGTTGCTGTATGGAGGTTTTATTTTATTTGTTTTTCATCTTATATTTTGGAAATGTACATCCAGTTCCCCCCCCCCTTTAACTTTTTGGGGGGCCCTAAGCTATAGCTTGTTTAGCTTATATGTAAATCCGGCACTGGGCCTGCACGAATCAGCTGAGAAGGGGAGGCTGTGTGCCATTGTGTGTCTGCCAGTGGTATCCTGTGTGTGCCCTGAGGATGTGTGCCTCTTTTATGTGCTCGTGAGAGTGTGCACGAGAGTCTGGGGTGACTACACCCGCTGCTGCCTTGTGGCTCCCAGAGGTTTGGTCAAAAGTGAATGTGGACTTCAGGGCAAAAAAAAAGCCTGGGTTTGTAAATGGCTTGTGGAGTTCCCTTTACAACTTTTATTGGTATGAAGCAGGGATGGGGAAGCGTTGACCCTCCAGATGTTGCTACGCTACAACTCCCATCCTTTCAGAGTATTTCCCAGAGTGGCTGGTGGGAACTGCAATGCTATTCCTTCCCTGGTGGCAGCAAGAAGCAGAGAAACAAGATAAAAGTCCTTTTTAATTAGTTTAATCAATCATAACAGTGAGAGACAAAGGAACGCTGTCTGCCCTAATTATGGGGTTGCTCCAAACTGGGCTCCTCCCCCCCTTCCTAGCAACAACATCTCCCTTTATGGTGGCCGCTGGTGGTCAAATGTCTTTGATTCTGTTGTTCCTGCACTCTTAACGAATGTCGAGTTCTGGGAGAAGGGGGATCAGAGATACTTTCCAGTGACAACGTGTCAACTGGCTGCCCTGCTGCAGTTCCTCTCTCTCCCCCCTTCTTCTAACACTTCCCAACTCTTCTGTTTGCCTATCTCTGAGCTGTGACTTGTAGGATATAGTTCCATTCCACCTTAAAAGGGAACAGGCTGTTGCGTGTCACATGCCTGTTTACTTCCAGCACTTGCTGGGAACTTCTGTTTGAAAAAGCTTTTGTGTTACTGCTGTTTTGCTGGAGATGAAGAGAAGCAGACATGTTTTCCTTTATTCCTGAACTATGCTGAATAAAATGCTGTACATTATGTTTACACATTTCTCTGTCCGCCTCTTCTGCTGTGAGAAGATTTACACACTCTGCTGATAGAGCGTGCACAGGTCTCTAAATGTATCTGAGGCTTGTGTCGCTAATTGATGCTGTTCCAAGGGACACCGGCTGCTGGCTGGTGGCTGGAGCCAGCTGGGGGCCTGCCTAATGCCTGCCTGATGCCCCCTGTCTCCCCGGCAGTATCCAAACAGTGACTTCCCTCAAACTCCTGCTGTAAATCAATGCTGCATTTCTCTTCTCCTGCAGCGTCAGGAGAAGGGTGATTGTGATTTCCACCATTCCTCCTCCCTCTCGCCCTCTTGAGTCCAGTCCCTGACATGCAGATGGACTGTGCAAGCAAGACATACTCCTTTGTGCATTAACACAGGGCTGTTATTAGAGCAAACCTGAATCCCATGCCTGGTCATAGTGTGGAGCCCAAGATTTTTGGCAGGAGTTTTTAGTGGGTGTGGTGTGGTGTTAGGTATAATTTTGAATAGCAAAGATGACAGAACTTGGCAGAACATGATGACACCTTATATTTTTATTTATACAAGAAAATTACACACACACACTGAATATATACTATATACTCTAAATACACAGATACACACACTGTGTATATATGATATATACACACTCCACCGTACACACACACACACACACACACACACACACACACAATGAATATATAATATATACTCTAAATACGTACACACGCACGCACATAGTATATACTCTCTCTAAACATGCCCACACCCACTCATTATGCATATATTGCTATGAGTTTGTGTGTGCCAGACAATTCTAATCCCTGGCTCCAGCAAGTGTTAAAAGCTAAACAGGCCAGGCTAGCTTTCTGTGTTCAGGTGATCGCTTGGGCGATGGGCCATTAAGAGAACAAAGGAAAGGTGATGGGCCATTAAGAGAGCAAATGAGTGGGGCCCCTCCTCTATTTCTTAGATAGTTAGAAGGACAATGCTTGAGTTTGAGGGCAGAATTTGCTGTGATGTGACTGAGTGGAAAAAGTTGCCGGCTGAAAAGTGGCAGTGGCTTCTGGTGAGGTCTTGTGAGAGTTCTGTGAGGCTTCTGGAGCTGGGGTGGTGAGAAGGCACTTTCCTATTTTGTCTCAGGCAGTGAAAGAGGATGGGTTGTCCCTGCTGCTATTTACTGGGATGGTGGAGGGTTAGGAAATGGTGGTGGTTTCAGGATCCCCAGATAACACATGGCTGTCTTGTGCTTCCTCACATTCCACCAGACTAAAGGATGACCTCCCAAGGGAGAAGAGTTGGTGGAAGAAGATTGGAAAAAATTTAAAGACTATCTACAGAAATACTGTAAAATTTATGAATGTTAAACGGATGCTGGATGGAAAATAAGTGGTGTTGGTAAAAAGATTAATAAGAATATGTAAATATGGATTGATAATGATGGAAAATGTATTTTTATTATAGGTTAAGATGTTGAGTAAGGTTAAATGATAGAGGGTAAGGATTTGCTGAACTAAATATCTGAACTGGAATACAAAAAGGGAGGTGTGAGGAGGTCAAGAAACTAGTGAATGAAAGATAAGATAAGAAAATACTAATCTTTTTTACTTTTTTGCTTTTGGGGGTTCTTTATTTTTCTCTCTCTTCTATTTTGTTAACTTCTTTTTATTGTGTACTTTGTATGTGTTTTGTTTTGTATCTTTTCTGTTTTTGTTATCCTTATTGGCTTTTGTATTTTATGTTTAATTTCTGAAGTTATTGATTGTTTATGAAACTTTAATAAATAGCATTTAAAAAAAATAAAATAAAGGATGACCTCCCAAAACAAAGCCAATGGTTTCCATAGAAACTTTGCCTTGAGTTTCAGCTTTTTCTTGTTGAGGATCAACAGTTGGTGAAAACAATGCAGTCAGATGATAATCCTCTCTGTTGGACACAGGAGGTTGCAGTTCTTGGCCAATACTTCTCTAGCAGCAGCAAGTGTGCAGCACTGGGATTAAGACAACATTCCCTTTAACACCTGCCATCCAGAAAAATCAGCATTGTGATAGATGTTACCTGCTGCTACTGTCACAGCGTTGATGTCAGAGAAGTTCCTTCACTGACAGTTGACATGTCAAGTCCAGGCACTGAAAAAATAGACATGCTGGTCAAACACACAGACAGCGCAGTCTTACTCAAAGGCAATCTTACCCAGCTGTTCAGACCCAGCCATTATGGATTTATTTTTTAAAACTGTCCCTTTAGTTTGTAATTTAAGTTTTTAATCTGTTGATTTTATTTATATTTATATATTTCAAAAACTTGTTTTTAAACTTTGTTTTACCTATTTTTGCAAACTGCTTAGAGGTTCAGTTTACAATGAAGCTGTGTACAAATCCTGTTAGTTAATTAAGCAATTAATTAAATGCATTGATTTAAATCTATACAGCTGCCCCAAATCACAGCTGGAATCCCCTGGAGTTAAGTCTTGATGGGAAGCTGGAAACCAGATCCCAGAATTTAGAAGTATTTCACAGAATATGTGGCAGTAAACAGACCAGCTTACATCCTTTTAGCACCTGTTCCATTTGACTGCTGGAGAGAGGATGCGTCTGCGTGATCTAGCATGGCAAGGACCAACTGCCCTCATCTCCCAGAGTTGGCTTCCTTGGTGTCCATTCTTCCTGATTAATAATCATAATAATCATAATTTATTATTTGTACCCTGCCCATCTGGCTGGGTTTCCCCAGCCACTCTGGGTGGCTTCCAACAAAGATTAAAAATACATTAAAATGTCACACATTAAAAACTTCCCTGAACAGGGCTGTCTTCAGATGTCTCCTAAAAGTCTGGTAGTTGTTTTTTCCTTTGACATCTGATGGGAGGGCATTCGAACAAGGCGGGCGCCACTACTGAGAAGGCCCTCTGCCTGGTTCCCTGTAGCTTTGCTTCTCGCAGTGAGGGAACTGCCAGAAGGCCCTCGGTGCTGGACTTCAGTGTCCGGGCAGAACGATGGGGCTGGAGACGCTCCTTCAGGTATACTGGGCCAAGGCCGTTTAGGGCTTTAAATGTCAACACCAACACTTTAAATTGTGCTCGGAAATGTACTGGGGGCCAATGTAGGTCTTTCAAGACCGGTGTTATGTGGTCTCGGCGGCTGCCCCCAGTCACCAGTCTAGCTGCCGTATTCTGGATTAATTGTAGTTTCCAGGTCACCTTCAAAGGTACAGCGCATTGCAGTTGTCCAAGCGGGAGATAACTAGAGCATGCACCACTCTGGCGAGACAGTCTGCGGGCAGGTAGGGTCTCAGCATTTATCTAACATCATGAAGAATGGATGCCTGAATTTATTTGCTTTCCTGTTTCCTCCCCATCCCTATGTGTTAAGTTGCGGGTGAACATATCAGACGACACAGCGATTCTTCAAGCAGCTCTTGTTTATTCACAAGCCAGAACAGAACAGAACTGAAGGGTTCAGCCAGCCTGCTTATATAGAGCTCCACTAGAACGCAACAGTAACCATTTTCTGTAACTATCCAATCACTGACCGTCACTTTCAATCCCTTATTTGCATATGTGGACCTGAGTGAAAACTATCTACAGTATCCCCCTGCTGGCCCAGGGTGAGAACTTCAGTACATAACACCATGCATCTGAATATCGCAATGGATTCTTAGGGAAACTTCCTCAACCTTCATCCTCACACAGCACATCCACATGCGTCTCTCCTTGCATGGATCCTCCCATCTTTCATCCTTTGTCCACTCATTCTCCAGCTGCCTTTCTCTGTGCTCCTCATCCTCTTTCCCTGATGGGGTGAAATGTGTGGTGTAGAAAGAGCCAGTGTGGTGTAGTGGTTAAGAGTGGTAGTCACGTAATCTGGGTAACCGGGTTCGCGTCTCCGCTCCTCCACATGCAGCTGCTGGGTGACCTTGGGCCAGTCACACTTCTTTGAAGTCTCTCAGCCCCACTCACCTCACAGAGTGTTTGTTGTGGGGGAGGAAGGGAAAGGAGAATGTTAGCCGCTTTGAGACTCCTGAAGGGGAGTGAAAGGCGGGATATTAAATCCAAACTCTTCTTCTTCTTCTTGCATCAGTCCTCATTTAAGAGCTAAGGTGTACCCATGAAACATTTTGTGTGCTCCCTGCCCCACCCCGCAATGTGGTATGTGATAGGACTTTGTGATTCCCCTAAAATCACTCTGCGTCACTGTTGTGTAATACTTGCTGCAAAAACCAGCTCAGCTCAGCTGGAATGTCCAGTAAGGATTGTTTTTTTTCTTTTTGGCCCCAACTCAGGTTAATACATCTCCTTGAAAGACCTGTTCAGCCCCAGGTAGATTTACCTCCCAGGCCTTTATGTGCCAGTTGAACAAAGGAGCCTTACAGCAGGCAAGGCCTGAGGGCAGAAACACGGTGAAATTTAAAGTAGGCAGAAGGCCGAAGCTTTTGGTTGCTGCCAGCAAAGGTCATGTGTTGGGAGCTGAGGAACAAAGATAATCAGGAAGAAGGAACGTATCATCACCCAATATGCCCCCTTATCTATTCTAACCTGGAATGCTAAAATGAGGGCAAACCATCTAATATCCAAAAGCATCAGGAAAAGATGACTGGAAATATATTCCATCCGCCCAAAATGTGTGGAAATGCTTGGGTCTGTCTCACTATATTTCCCTCGTATACAAAAGGTCTTTTATGTTAAAAGCTTGGACTGGAAAGTTTACTAGAATTGCCCAGCAAAACAGTATTTTGCTATGTACACAGAGATGACTCATTTCTTAGAACAGGGATTTCAGAATCCTTCCCAAATCAATTAATTCGCCAAGGAACTCCTGCCACAGAAATTCTCCCACGTTGCAGAGGATTCTGGGAACATTTTATGGCACACTCATCATTTGTGTGGGGCAATTTTCCAGGGAGAGTCCCAGAATTGCAAGAGCTATCCTGGCTTTTGATTTGATCACGGAATGCCTCAGTTTCCCTCGCCGGTGCTGCTTCTGCCGAGTTCAGGGAGGAGGAGGAGGAGGAGGTTTGTTATGAGTGACAGTGGCTGCGGTGGTTGCTGCAAGGGAACATCCTGTTGCCTCTCCATGGGCTTTCCATTGCTACCACTGATGGCCTCCTCCCTTGGGCAACTTGTAGCAGCTGCTGGAGAGCGGGCAAGGAGCAGGAGAATAAGCTGCAGCCGCTGAGGTCCAGCCCTGTGTGATGTGCCAGCTCTGAAGGGCAAAACAACAACAAACCTCTGTGTCAGGGAACTGACATCGGAGCTAGAGGCGGAGGGAAGGCTCTCAAATGATGCTGGAGAAGGGCCCAGCAGGGAGAGAGGCAGCTCCGCAGATGGGGAAGCAAATCAGCGCAACACCAGGGATATAGAGGGGCTGATGGGGGAATCGGCGAGAGGGCTCCAGAACTCTTTACCGGACACCAGCGGGGAGAGCACGGGTCCTCCGCTACCCACGCCCACCCTGCGCAGAAGACTTCCGCGCAGAGAGAGTAGGAGGAGACTGGGTGTCAAACAACTTTTATGTTGGAAAAGATTTAAGAAATGCCCACTGACGGATTCTGCTAGCGACTGAGGCAGCCACGAAGTGAAGGGCTGCCCAGACTGAAAGGTTTAGCAAGGCAACAAAGCCTGGAGAGGCGGCAACTTACGCACGAGCAACCCATACACATTACACTCTGGTAACGTGAAACATTCAATAAGCACACAAGACGTAACTGGCAGTACGTTTGAAAAAATAATATATACTATTCAATGTATTGAATTGTAGATTTCAACAAAAGTAGCTCATAAAGTTCAATGAAAAAAGTAGAAGACCCAGTGGATCAGTTCATTCTCTAATCAGTTTGTGCATAAGGTCCATATATGTGAAAATGTCTATTCCACCTGTCTGTTCACAGAGTCTAACAATCCACACAAAAGGTTGTTGCAGTTCCACAGAATCCTTTCACAGAGTCTAAGACAAGGATTTCCGGAATATTAGCCTTGTTTTGCTGTCCTAGGCTTCATCAGTAGTACAAACTCTAGGTAATGCAAAAAAACCCCCACAATATCGTAATCTCACCCATTTTTACAGCAAAATTAATATGAAAACCGTCAACAACCATACATACCATATATGATATCACAGGACAGGGGATCTTATGGCATAGTAGTAGCTGCTCTAAGCAGCAACTTTTACAGAGTGGAGTTATGTGGACAAGCACAAAACTGATTCGAGTAACTGGTGTTGGCAATCAACAGGGTCTTCTACTGTTTTCGTTGAACTTTATGAGCTACTTCTGTTAAAATCTACAATTCAATACAATGAATAGTATATATTATTTTTTCAAATGTACAGCAGGTTATAGCTCTGAGGGGCAGGCAGAGGGCAGAAAGGGGGCGTAATGTGTAGTGCAAGGAGTCTCAGTTTTTATTTCTTTTTATGTTTTGTGTGTCCTTGTGCCCCCTTTCTAAAATTTATTTATTGGTGTATGTTTTTCTTTTTGTAGAATGAAATAAAATTGGGATTAAGGGGTTTTTCCCAGAATGGTGAAAGGTATGTGTATTGTGCCCTGTCGTCCATAGTCAGAAATGTTACAGTACATGGTGTATGTTACGCTAATATAAAGCAGTAAAAGCATAAATATGTATTCTGTGTTTAGAATTAGTTGATATATTAATACAGATTGAAATTAAATTGAATATCAAGTGCCAGTACTCATCTAGGGTTGACTACTAACTGGTATATTCTGTTCCAAACAGAGCGGGTGATGACTCTGTTTCACATTATCTGACCTCACTATTTTTGCATTACATAAACACAACCTCTTTAGTGGGTAGTAACTATACTTCATTCTGCTACGTGAGAGGTAGCCTACAGCAGTGTGCTTTTTTGGTTTCGTTGCTTTTTTCTTTTTGCGTGTTCAGACCCAGAAACCTCACCCCTAAATAAATTCACACTTGACTCAAATTTTGGTTTTGGTTTTTGGCAGAATTTAGGCCACAACTTTATTGATTATAGAAAGTGACTGGTTGCATAGGCTCTGGTTCGACTAGCTCCCTGCCATGCAGATAGCGCTGACCCAGGGTTCTAGCATAGGTCAGCCAAGGGTGAACACCTGGATAAGCGGAAAGCCGGGAAGAGGCTAACTCCACCACCCAAATGTTCCCCTGGACTCAGGCACGGGCACAACCCCCTCTCAGGGGTTGACCAAACCATCGAGTCCCTGTGTTCCTTTAATGGAATACCCTTCACATAGGGATGGCGAGAGCGTTCTCCCATCCCTATCGCCTGAACCAGAGCCTATCCGCAACCTTACAAGTTTTGACCATTTGCTACGCGGCAGGCGAAACCCAAATGGCAACAGCCAATCAGCCAAATGGGGAAAATTCCTGCCATGCCCCTGTCCCAACAAAAGACAACACATGATGGCATAGCAAGGTCTAGTGCAAAGCCCTAAAAATAGGGAAAGGTGGGCGGGTGTTCCGAATGCACGTGCCGAAAGAGGAAGCTCTGGGTCACGTGCATGGGCATAAATAGGTCCCTCGAACCGTTTGGACTGCATCCCATTGGCCAGATTGCACCCAGCTTCGAGGGACTTACCAATTGGGTGTTGTGGCTGACCAATCATACCCACCCACAACACATGGTGTCGGTTTTCCAGGTCTCACCACAATACATGCCCTCTTTAAGGAAGGACCCAATTTGGCAAAGAATGAGTTGCTGGTACTCAGTTCCAAGAGTTCTTGGGAAAGAGGTATTGATGGTCAAACCACTCTGAGAACTGCTGCTCTGTGAGAGGAATAGGGGTTTCCTCACAAGTCTCAGCACCCTTAAAAAGGTAAAGGTAAAGGGACCCTGACCATTAGGTCCAGTCGTGACCGACTCTGGGGTTGTGGCACTCATCTCGCTTTACTGCCCGAGGGAGCCTGCGTACAGCTTCTGGGTCATGTGGCCAGCATGACTAAGCCACTTCTGGAGAACCAGAGCAGCGCATGGAAACGCCGTTTACCTTCCCACTTGAGTGGTACCTATTTATCTACTTGCACTTTGACGTGCTTTTGAACTGCTAGGTTGGCAGAAGCCGGGACCGAGCAACCGGAGCTCACCCCGTCGCGGGGTTTCGAACCGCCAACTTTCTGATCGGCAAGTCCTAGGCTCTGCTTAGCAAACTACAATTCCCAGGGTTTTTTGGCAGAAGCTGTTTAAAGTAGTATGATACTGCTTAATTGTAAAGAGCAGATGGAGTGCAAGTCATCTAATGCCCAATAATCAAATTAGATTAAAGCAATTTCAATATCGTACATAGGCTTCCTTTTTTTGTGTCTTGGATATTTGTTGCTACGAGGCAAAAACACCATCAGAGATAAGTGTTTGTTCACATATCAGGTTGCCTGAGAGAGAGTGAAGGGAACAGGTTAGCCTGAACCATGAAAATAACACATGAGGAAGCAGCGATTTCACAATTTTTATCAGAGCTTTATGTCATTAGGCAGTGTGATGCGATTAAAAGGCAAAAGCACTCTCCGCACGTTAACACAATTGATTCATTCAAAACGCGGATGTTTGGGTCCCCTTTAAAGTAAACATAACACAAAGAGGTGATAGAAGCTGTGTTATCGAAACTAAGTGCAGGCTACACAGTAGTGTGGTCTCTGAAAGGATTAAGCTGCCACAATTGTGTATTAGTTTTGGAGAGGTTTGTCCTGATGGGAACATATTTTTACCCCCTTTGCCTTTCATCACTCACAAGAATTGTTTGGACTGTTCTTTGTTGCGAAGGCTGGGATTAGACATGACCAAAAATGCAGGTTCATGCACGTTGTTCTCCTTTCTCTGCATGGACGGGGCAAAGGAAGGGGGTGCGATAGGTGTAGGCTGCCCCAGGTGTCACCACTGAGGGGGTGACAAAATGCCGGGAGGCACTCACCGTGGGGCCTGCAGTGCGCCTGTGCCATGCGTCTCTCCTGGGACAGAAGCAGTGGCTTTGGCACGTGCAGGCTCCACGCTGCCCAAACAGCCCACCCACTGCCTCTCCCCCAGCTGTAGGGCGGCTGAGTGGGAGGAGGCAGGCAGACTCTGGAGGACTTGTGGTGCGCCCCGCCAGGGGCATAAGAAGTGGGGGGCAGAAGAGGCAGGCCGCCCCTGGTGCGACTCAGGGTGTGTGTGACAAGATGGCTCCTGCCTCTCCCCAGCTGTAGAGCGGCTGAGTCACAGCCCAGTTTATTTACTACTTCCTCAAGCTGGTGGTGAAGGAATATAACATAATCACACGCCCTCCAGGGTTTGATTGGTCTCCTAGGGTTTGACAGGTGATGTCACATGATGTCCTGCCTCAGATGTCCCACACCAGTAGTCCTGCCCCTGATGACCACCATGACATGCACTTTTGGGTGGTGGTGGTCATGCGAACCTTCTTTAATGGTGGTAGCCCATTGTGGACCAACAGACAAAGGATTTGAAACCCCTAGCCAATCAGGGAAGGAATTGTGAATTTGTGGGATGCCATTTCTACAGAGAAACCTGGGAAAGCACTTCTGTAAAAACAAAATAAGCTGTATTGATTGCTTTTAAATTCTAGGAGGCTGATGTGAACTCCAGTGATTCTGATGTAAAAGAACCACTCCATATTATAATCTGCCAGGTGGCAGCAGTAGCAGACAACATCTATATGCAGGTATGAACATGTTTTTTATTTTCCAGATCAGCTGTGTAAGTAGTTAAAGCAAATATATTTTTTAAAAAAAATCCCCTCTTGATTTGTTTAGAAGTTTCCAGCTCTGAAAATAAATCAGCTGAGCCATCAAAATCAATGTGGTTGAAGCAGATATTTTGCCAACAAAGATGCAGAAACATCAGACACGACTAAACTACTAAACAACAAAAGTATTCATAAGACAGGTAGTGCACCTAACCTGACTGAAATTCTATAGAAAGGAATGTCAAATGATACAGTTTACTGAAGTAGCAAAATTTTAGAATCTACTAGCACTTCAGGCCTCATGGCATGTATGTCTCACTGGATGCCTGTTTACTACTTGGGCCTATTTCAGGTGCCAATTATCATGTATAAAACCCCTACATGACTTGGGTCCCAAGCACTGAAGGGTTTCTTTTCCACTATTGTCAATCTCTATCTTGATATTTGCTTGTGGTTCCATCAGCATCTGTAGTTCACTACAGTAGTGCCTTCTTTATTAGATGTGAAATCCCTCCCACTGGAAACACTGCTGCTCCCTACATTAATAAGTTCCAGACATCCGGCTAAGAGCCAGGTAAGCTGTTTCTGTTACTTCAGGCTTATAGGGGCAACTGATTAAAAGTACTCATATCTCTCTCTCTCTCTCTCTCTCTCTCTCTCTCTCTCTCTCGGAATGTTGAATCACTGTTTTATTTATTTAGAAAGGGTTTATTTTTAATGAAAACTTATTATGCTGATTATGTGTTTTCTGATATGTTGCAAGCAACACTGGGAACCTTCAGGTTCAAGGGCAGGATATAAATCAAATAAATAAATAAATAAATAAATATTTTGGGATGTGCTCCCTTACATTAAAGTTAAAAACCAAAATAACTTCCTGCATCTAAGACCAGCATATCACAGAGAAAGAGTCAGCGTGGTGCTCCTGAGGCAGGAACATGCTACTGAGGACTCTCATGATTATTATGGTTTGACTCATTTCCCCCGTCTGAAGCCAGCTGGGGCTTTAACAGGACAGCCAGCAGAAAACCCCTCAAAGGCATTCTGGAAACCAGTTGGATCTTTCAGGCTCTGCAAGCTGAACATCCTAATCAAACCATTCCACATCCCTGCAGAGGTTAGAAGACCTGATCCTTTACAAGTCATGGCCTCTCCGTGACAAAGGAGTCATTCCTGCTGCTCAGCTGGCATTGCCAAATTGCAGCGTGACGTAGATGCATTTGGCATTGCCAAATTGCCTGCCTACACGCAGATGCATTTAAGTCATTGTTTTAACTTAGGTTGTCAGTTGCCTTGGGCTCACTTATGCAAGGCAGGGTATAAATGTTTAAAATAAATGAACTTGCATTTTATTTAACCAAAGTTGTGGGTAGAGATAAATTGGCATGTACAACTGATTGCTACTGATACGATCGAAAAGGTCCCAACTTATATATAACGCAGGTCAGTTGGAGGTGAGGATTTTATTTTGGTATAACGTTTTGGAAACTGAGTTATTATTTTGTAATTATTATTATTGCTGTTAGTGTCTTCAGGACATTATGTGGGAAGCGACGCACAAATAAATAAATGAAGAATGAAGACTCATCATCATTACGGCTTCCGCAAACCCAAGCCTTTCCCTAGTAACCTTTCATAGTTCATAGAAAATGATGTCAAGCATGTGGATAAGGTTGAACTCATAGACATGATCAACTTGGACTCTCAAAACAGCTTTTGACATAGTTTCTTGTCGAAGGTTGCTGAGCAAATTTAGCAGCCATGGGAGCACAGCTCCTGTTATAGACTTTGTTGTTGTTGTTGTTTAGTCATTTAGTCGTGTCTGACTCTTCGTGACCCCATGGACCAGAGCACGCCAGGCACTCCTGTCTTCCACTGCCTCCCGCAGTTTGGTCAAACTCATGCTGGTAGCTTTGCAAACACTATCCAAGCATCTAGTCCTCTGTCATCCCCTTCTCCTTGTGCCCTTCATCTTTCCCAACATCAGGGTCTTTTTCAGGGAGTCTTCTCTTCTCATGAGGTGGCCAAAGTATTGGAGCCTCAGCTTCAGGATCTGTCCTCCCAGTGAGCACTCAGGGCTGATTTCCTTCAGAATGGAGAGGTTTGATCTTCTTGCAGTCCATGGGACTCTCAAGAGTCTCCTCCAGCACCTTAATTCAAAAGCATCAATTCTTCAGCGATCAGCCTTCTTTATGGCCCAGCTCTCACTTCCATACATCACTACTGGGAAAACCATAGCTTTTACTATATGGACCTTTGTTGGCAAGGTGATGTCTCTACTTTTTAAGATGCTGTCTAGGTTTGTCATTGCTTTTCTCCCAAGAAGCAGGCGTCTTTTAATTTCGTGGCTGCTGTCACCATCTGCAATGATCATGGAGCCCAAGAAAGTAAAATCTCTCACTGCCTCCATTTCTTCCCCTTCTATTTGCCAGGAGGTGATGGGACCAGTTGCCACGATCTTCGTTTTTTTTGATAGACTTGTAACTGGTTAAAGAGGAAGACATAGACAGTAATCTTTGGTTTTGGAAAGATTTGAAGCAAGCAACCTTAAGCTATTAGCATGATCAGATATGGTATATAACATATATGGAAAAATCAACTCATGAAATCAGAGTAGCACACTGTGCCAAAATCAGATAAATTTATTAAAGCGTGATATAGTTTTATTACATTTGGTGAATGTAAACACAAATAATGTGAGTCCACCATTTCATGATGATAGGACATGGGATACATCATGATTTTAAGTACCGGTAAGTTTAAAATGGCTGGATTTAAGATGTGAATTACAGGGGATCTGGATGAGGAATGCCATTGTAGCATTGTCATTTGACGGGGGCTCAATGTGCTGAGCAGGACAACACTATAACAATCCTATACCTGTCTACTCGGAAGCAAGCCCCTTTAATTTCCATGGTGCTTATTCCCAGGTAATTGTATACAGGAGTGCAGCCTAAGTAAGTTGTTATGGAGCAGGAAACACGCAACTACTAAACATTTCTCGTTCTTAGAGTCTGGTCTGACTCATAACCACTTAACTGTTATTGCATTATTAATTTTTATAGGCACGATAGCGTGATTAGTGTGTAGGAAAGTATGTGTCAATAGGTTTTATAGAGGGCAACACATGGAAATGCGCGCACACCACGCTTGACTAGATTCATAGGGTTCAGTGTTTGCTGGCTAACATCTCCTTTTCAGCCAGTTTTGTTCCAGGCCTCGATAACAGCATAGCGGATGCTCTGTCTCAGTTTCAGAAGGATCACTTTCAGGCTCTGGCATTCAGGGCTCAGCTGGAGCCAGAGCATTTTCCCGTGGATCTGTGGGCACTTGGAAGCACACCATGATGCAGGGAGTATTACAATCCATAATTCAGGGCTTGGCTGCACGTGGGGCAGGCCTGGGTTACATAGGATGAGGATGTTCTGCAATACCTTGTCTCTCTTAAGGAACTAGGGTTAGCCATCAAGACCTGCCCTCTGCAACTACTTCCATGTAGTCAGGCTGCTCAAGGGTTGGCAGTGGTACCACTCTCTAGCCCCAGACACTAGGAGACCAATTACATGTGACCTCTTTAGGGACATATGGGGAGCACTGGACACCATCTGCTGGTCAGAATATGAGACCAAGCTTTTTTGTGTAGCCTGCTCCCTCTCATTTTGGGGGGGGGGGCTCTCCAAGTTGGGGAGTTCATGGTCAGCTCTCCTGCTGTCCCTACTCCTACTAAGTGACCTACAGCTTGCTAAGACTTCCCTGAGGGTGTGGATCCAGGTTTCTAAGACCAACCAGTTTGGCAAGGGGGGGCATGCTGTCTATGAAAGCCTCTCCTCATGCTGAAGCTTGCCCTGTGGTCAACACCAAGTGGTTTCTGGCCAGAAGGCCCACAGGCCACAGGCCCTGCCTCATCCACACCAATGGAGCTCATTTAACCAGGAGTCAATTCACAGGAGTTCTAAGGAAGGCTCTCTTCACCTGCAGTGATAACCCCATGGATTATGCTGCTCATTTGTTCCACAGTGGGGAAGCCACCACAGCTTTCAGATGGAGGCTGTTGGCGTTCCTCCACCTACAAGAGTTAGATTTGACCTGAAATAGCCTCAGTACTTAATCCTTCCTGTTGATGGCCTTGTTTCTGGTGCACACAAGGGAGTGTGGATCTGAGGTCACAGCATTGGGCACTGGGCACTGCTATGTGGTAAATTGACACGGTGGGGCCAACATCCTGGTTTGGACATTTAACATGGCTTGGCTGGAGTGGTATGATGTGGGACAGCTTGATGCCTTTTCCTGACATCTCACATCACAGTGGTGGGCCTGCTGGATGCTCAGATCATTCCGTGAGGAGTGCCAGAAAGGCATTGACCTTCACCATTGCAGCAGAAGTGGACATTGAGGCACTGCAAGTAACACACTCACTAGTGACAATGGTGCAGTCAGAACGTCTGGAATGGCAGAACTGTTGGGGAGCCACGGAACTAGTACAGGTCAACCATGCATGGAAGAAACTTCACAGGGCAAGGCAGCACATGATGTTGCAACTGGGAGGCTGGGTGATTTAGCACCCTGGAATCATATTTGATAACGGGGCGCTGTACCAAGGAATCAAGGTATCCTGTTAAGGGGATTCAGGGGGAGGAGCTTCTGTCCAGATGCCCAGACAGGAGCTTATGGGCTAAAGCACTCACAAAATGGTGATCTTGGGGAGTTGCCCCAATTTGATGAACGTCATAGGGTGGTTCTTAACCTTGATTAATCTGCCAGATAATCAACCAGCAGCGGGTTGGTTGATACTGGATATACACCCATGCCTGTGCAAAAACCTGCTGACATCTGTAAATAATAATAATAATAAATTCATTATTTATACCCTGCCCATCTGGCTGGGTTTCCCCAGCCATCTGGGCGGCTTCCACAGAGACAAAAAATACACTAAAATGTCACACATTAAAAACTTCCCTGAACAGGGCTGCCTTCGATGTCTTCTAAAAGTCAGATAGTTGTTTATCTCCTTGACATCTGATGGGAGGGCATTCCACAAGGCGGGCACCACCACCAAGAAGGCCCTCTGCCTTGTTCCCTGTAACCTCACTTCTTGCAGGGAGGGAACCGCCAGAAGGCCCTCGGAGCTGGACCTCAGTGTCTGGGCTGAACAATGGGGGTTGTATTGTGTTGCATTGTGTTCATTGCAATTTCACCATGCCTTAGTCTTGCCACACATGGCTCAACTGTGCCTGAACCCACAGTGAATGATGATGTACCATATATGATTCAATTCAATTGCTTTTGATTTATGTGTCCTTTCCAGGAATTTTAATTAATACAGATAGCCCAGAGCAGGTGCATAACTCTATTTGGGCTGAAAAGACATGTCAACAGCATTATTACATTTGACATCAGGCCAACATGTTTCAAGACACCTCTCTGCTGTTGCTATAGTAAGCCAGTCTTTCCAGCTGAGTCCATGCTCAACCTTCAATCAGAGTAGAATATTCTCCCCATATTATTTGCCGGTATACTTCTGAATACGAATTGCCAGAAACTGCCGAGGGAGAGAGAGTACTCTTGAGCTCAGATCCTGCTGGACAGAATTCAGTCCCACAAAATTGCTCCTTGACACCTCCCAGTTTAACAGCTCACAGTGTGCTCAGTACATCCCAGTTGTCTTCTACAACACTAAATCACCCATGTACCTTGTTTGTGTCAGAAAAAAATATAACAATGATGTTCCCTGCATGAGTGGCACAGAAAATGGCACACATCTGGATTTTGTGAAAAGGAGTGTTAAGAAACCCTGATACAGAACAGTGCAATGCAGCGGTGAGCTCAGAAGATACAGAGATCCATACCCCTCCAGTCTGTCCCATATGACAGGCATTTTCCATGTGTGTGTATAATATAGCCTGTCCTCTTTCTCCACAGCCATAGGCCTTACATACCTCTTTCGGTATCTGTCCATCTGTTTGTGGCTTCAAACTATAACTGATTAATCAGACAAGATAATGGATTAAAACACTTCCGATTAACTAAACAAGTGCCCTTGGTTAATCAGGAAACAGAAGTTAAGACAATGGTTCCTTATTTTAACACAGAATGCTACCTAAATGGTAAGCTGACGCCCTAAGAAAAATGTATTCCCATTTCTCTGGCACACATAATGGAAGACTTCTAAAATGTTGTGTGCTTCTAAGATGTTGTGTGTTTTTATTATCTAAAACACAGGTGGGGAACTCCAAGACTGGGAGCTACCATAAATTTTGCCCTCCCAGCCTTTCTGTTTGGCCCTCAGGAGACAAACGAGACATGCCCCATGCCCACTGTGAGTGCTTTTGCCTGGCTGGACTATATAAAATTCTGTATGGATTCTTATTAGACCTTTAGCATGGCTTGGTGGAAGATATGTGAGTATGTATGTAGAGTGGAGAGCATAGAAACCTATGTTTCTACATGGCCATAGTTTAGTTTACTGTGTGAAGGAAACAGTCATATCTATTGACCCACCCACTTTTGCACACACCTTGGCCTGGAAGGGGTCCCATGAGGAAATGTGGCCCTTGGTCTTAAAAAGATTCCTCACTTTTGATCCCCAAACAAGTAAAAGTCTGCTGCTCTTCTTGTTCTTCTTATATGTGGGTTCACTAATATGTAAATTTATGCAGATCTGCATGATGAATTAATTGACGAGTTGACCAAAAACTTGTATGGTTAATAAACTGAGATTTCTTTAATCAGCCCAAGTGTCTTATATAGCTGAAACACTTTTAATTTGCAAATGTCACCATCATCTTTATAATGGTTTACATCAGGGGTCAGTAACCTTTTTCAGCAATGGGATGGTCCACCGTCTCTCAGACCATGTGGTGGGCCGGACTATATTTTGAAAAATATATATGAACAAATTCCTATGCCCCACAAATAACCCAGAGATGCATTTTAAATAAAAGGACATTCTACTCATATAAAAACATGCTGATTCCTGGACCATCCATGGGCCGGATTGAGAAGGCAACTGGGCTGGATCCGGCTCCCGGGACTTAGGTTGCCTACCCTTAGTTTACATCAATTACTCTGTTTCCCATTTTTTCAGGGAAGGAGCTGGAAACAAGAGAACATGGGTAGCTCAAAGAATCTAGGGAAGAGAAGAAGAAGAAGAAGAGTTTGGATTTGATATCCCGCCTTTCGCTCCCTTTAAGGAGTCTCAAAGCGGCTAACAATCTCCTTTCCCTTCCTCCCCCACAACAAACACTCTGTGAGGTGAGTGGGGCTGAGAGACTTCAGAGAAGTGTGACTGGCCCAAGGTCACCCAGCAGCTGCATGTGGAGGAGCGGAGACGCGAACCCGGTTCCCCAGATTATGAGACTACTGCTCTTAACCACTACACCACACTGGCTCTCGAGATGTCTCCTAGATCTTTCTACCCTTTGGCCCAGGGATTGTGAGCCTGTGCCTTTAATAATTCTGTAGAAGATTAAGAAATTTCCTCATCAGCACTCAGATAATGCTCCGAGGGCAGGTGATGCTGTTGCATTGTTAAAACTAGTTGCTGCCTGGCTAGGAGGCCGCCTTAAGAGAAGGAAGACTGCAGAGACCCAGGTAAGCTGCATGAGTTTTCTGAGCCTTCTGGGGCAGGGGGAGGGAATTATAAATATACCGTATTTTTCGCTCTATAAGACGCACCAGACCACAAGACGCACCTAGTTTTTGGAGGAGGAAAACAAGAAAAAAAATATTCTGGATCTCAGAAGCTAGAACAGCAAGAGGGATCACTGCGCAGTGAAAGCAGCAATCCCTCTTGCTGTTCGGGCTTCTGGGATAGCTGCGCAGCCTGCATTCGCTCCGTTAGACGCACACACATTTCCCCTTACTTTTTAGGAGGGAAAAAGTGAGTCTTATAGAGCAAAAAATACGGTATTTAAAAAGTGAAGGGGGTGGGATTACATAACAGTTTTACGGCCTAGGAGGGAATGCCTGACGGCACAAAATGCGTTGTTACATTTCCTCTTCCACACACCTTATTAAAGGAGTCAAAGCTTTTACTAAGGCTTTAATGAAACATCTCTGTAGGCTGCAGATCCTCAGTCTGGTTCCCAAGCAGAAAGCCAGAGACAACCAAAAGCATCCCTTCAAATTGCGTGCAGTGCTTTTAGGTTGTACACATCCAGCTCTTTCCTGCACCCATTAGTCCTTTGAAGCCTGGCCACATTGTGGGAGAAGTCAAATTAGAACTAGTCTTGCTGGCAGATGACTCACATGTACCCGCAGGCTAGGAGAAGAGCAGAAAGGAAAACCACCTAGTTAATTAAATTGCACCGGGATACTCAAACCGCCTAGTTAATTAAAGAGCAAAATATATGTCAGGAGGCCTAGTTTGGTCAGAATCGAGGATACACTTCCAGAGTTAACACTAAATACATTACTTCTGGTAAATGAGCCACGATAGCCGTCAAAGGGCCATGAAAATTTGTGCCCCAGACTCATCTACCCATGTACTATCTGAAACCAAAGGGGCGCATTGGTTGCCAGGTGTGAAATATATTTGCATTATTTCCTACCCCCCCCAATGTGTTGCACATTTGACTTCATAAGAGGAAACTCCCCCAAAATGAGTGGACTGGCTAAAGAAGGTTGGGCAGGAAAATGGAGAAGATCTAATCTCTCCAGTATGTTTGAGAGTTGTCCAAAGTCACAATATTAGAAGCTCAGTTACAATGTAACCCACAGCTCAGGAAATATACAGTGGTACCTCTGGCTAAGAACTTAATTCATTCTGGAAGTCAGTTCTTAACCTGAAACTGTTCTTAATCTGAGGTACCACTTTAGCTAAGGGGGCTTCCCGCCGCCGCACGATTTTTGTTCTCATCTTGAAGCAAAGTTCTTAACCCGAGGTACTATTTCTGGGTTAGCGGAGTCTGTAACCTGAAGCGTCTGTAACCTGAGGTACCACTGTACCAGCATGGTCAAGAGGGTGGCATCATAGTTAACAAGCAGGTCCAAGAAGGCTTCCTTTCGAAATGGAAGTATTGGCCAAATGAGGAGGGTATAAAAGCATACAGTATAAGTAAGTTACTATTACACTGACTACAGGTGTGACTTGACTCTAGAAGTGTTTGTGCGAAAGAACTGCCATTTGTACATCTCAGCTACTGACTATGCAGATTGTACATTCATGGAACATTCCCCGTGAATTACTTACATAAGTGCAGGCATAGGCAAACTCCCGCCCTCCAGATGATTGGGACTACAATTCCCACCACGCCTGACCACTGGTCCTGTTAGCTAGGGATGATGGGAATTGTAGTCCCAAACATCTGGAGGGCCGGAGTTTGACTATGCCTGCATAAGTGTATGGCTCCACTGTTAGTGTACACAGGCACAACAGATTGTACACGTGTTGGATGTAATGTGTGAATCCCCTATGGTGATTTACCAGAAATAAATTCCATTCGGTACAATGGGACTTACTCTGGGGTAATTGAGTTTAGGACTGCAACCGGAATCTAGTCATTTGATTGAAACAGTACGGAATGATATGGAAGGCTTAGCAAATGCCTCGAGCTAAAACCGCACCATTTACCATGATACATGCACTGCCTTCTAATAAGTTTGTGCTCCATAAAAGAGACTGAGTCATGGTTTTGAAATGGCTGGCAAAGGTAAATTGCTGCTGGGGTTTAGGGAGCATAGAAGTACCATGTGTGGGCGGTGACTGGTGTTGAGGCAGCAGCGATCTCATCATTATCTTTCGATGAGCAGACTTAGAGGAAAGAGGTTGGCTCCGTACTTATTTCATGGCCTCTTCTATATTGTAAATGCCTGGCTGGATCTTTGATCTGGATGCTGTCAAATGGCCCACCACCGCAACATGGATGTGCGATGTCACTGGCACACACCTGGACGTAATGCATGTGATGGCATGCCAGTGTGGTGTAGTGGTTAAGAGCAGTGGACTTGTAATCTGGTGAACTGGGTTCGCTTCCCCACTCCTCCACCTGCAGCTGCTGGGTGACCTTGGGCTAGTTGCACTTCTCTGAAGTCTCTCAGTCTCACTCACCTCACAGATTGTTTCATAGAATCATAGAAGCATAGAGTTGGAAGAGACCACAAGGGCCATCGAGTCCAACCCCCTGCCAAGCAGGAAACACCATCAGAGCACTCCTGACATATGGGTGTCAAGCCTCTGCTTAAAGACCTCCAAAGTAGGAGACTCCACCACACTCCTTGGCAGCAATCTTGCTTTATTGGCCGAGGGAGCCGGTGTACAGCTTCCGGGTCATGTGGCCAGCATGACTAAGCTGCTTCTGGCAAACCAGAGCAGCGCATGGAAATGCTGTTTACCTTACCGCTGGAGTGGTACCTATTTATCTACTTGTACTTTGACATGCTTTCAAACTGCTAGGTTGGCAGGAGCAGGGACCGAGCAACGGGAGCTCACCCCGTCGCGGGGATTCGAACCACCAACCTTCTGATCAGCAAGCCCTAGGCTCTGTGGTTTAACCCACAGCGCCACCCGCTTGTTTGTTGTGGGGGAGGAAGGGAAAGGAGAATGTTAGCTGCTTTGAGACTCCTTAGGGTAGTGATAAAGCAGGATATCAAATCCAAACTCCTCCTCCTCCTCCTCCTCCTCCTCCTCCTCCTCTTCTTCTCCTTCTTCTTCCAAACATGTGTGTGTGTGTGTGTGTGTGTGTGTGTGTGTGTGTGTGATGCACATCCATGTTGCGGCTGGCAGTGGCTCCTCCTACTTATTGTGCCTTATCTCCTCCAGGAGGAGAGTGAGTGAGCAACATATATCACAAGCCTTTGCATGATATGTGGAGACCTTGTAAAACTGGGTGCAGTTTCACTAATCTCTAACATCCACAAAAATGGACACAGGGCTGGTAGTTGCTTTGAAGAGATTCAGACATGATCGTGGCATCCCTAGAACAGGGATGGGGAACTTTTAGCACTCCAGATGTTGCTGAACTACATCTTGAATCAGCTCCAGCCAGCATGGCCAGTGTTCAAGGCTGATAGAAGTTACCGTCCAACAACACCAGGCAGTCCAAAGGTCCTCTGCCCTCGTATATTTATAACTTTGGACCCAATGATTTTGTGTGTGTGTGTGTGTACTGTAGTTTTTATTCATTTTCATCTTTAAACTGCTCAACATAGCTGCATTGAGAAATATCTTTCTTTTCATTAGAACGCATGACATGCAACGATTACATAGAAATAAAAATAAAACAGCAATGAATACTCAGATAAACGTTTCTGAATATATTAACAATGTTGTGTCAAAGTATATATACCAAAATTATCAGTTACTGCAGATATGAAATTATGCATAGTAATGTGTATTGCTTAGATTTGTGACCATAAGGAAAAGGTATTTTGTATCAATAAACAACCAGAATTTATAGGAAGGGGGAGGAAGGGAGAAATAAAATAAAATATGTACTTCATGCACACTATTTATACCGTTATGTCACATGCCTCTTCATTTATGTAATCAACCAAGTCACACCAGACTGAATAAAAACTGTCATGTTTCCTTTGGCCTCTTGCTACTTTTAATTTTTGTGTGGGTTTTTCCAAACGTGCTGTTTACCAAATTACATTTATACAGTTGGTTCATAATTGAAGTGATTTCCATGTCCTGGCAATAGTTGTTCTTGCAGTCATTAATATATGTGTTATGAGTTCTTTGTTTCTAATTTGCAACATATCCTAACTATACAAATTTGGAGCCAGTCTTGGAGTCATGGAGACTGTCTGCCTTGTAATCAAAGAGTGGAATCAAAGTGTGGAATTAATTTATTTTTGAAAATACTACTTTCATAGGGACGCCTTCTATTTCCAAGTTCTCTAAGGTGCTTGTCAGGGAACTGACATCAGAGGAAAGGGAGTTGGTAGGGCTCCCAGAGACTGGGAGAGAGTCAGCAGCCAAAGCAGGGACCAGTAGGGGGAGCGAGGGGTCTCTGGAGGAGGATCTCAGCAATGCTGAGAGAGACGCAGCAGCCCAGGCAGGAAACAGCAGGGGAGAGAAAGGGGTGAGAGACACGTCCAGTGAAAATAGCGGGGAGGTGTCAGAAGCAACTGCAGGGAGACCCATGCTTCGCCGGAAGCTGCCACGTCGTGAGTCCAGGAGACGCGTTTCCGTTAAGGAGCTTCTTTGCTGGAAGCGCTTCCGCAGGCAGCCACTGTCAGACTCTACTAGTGACTAGAGCAGACATGTCTGAGGAGCTCTGTCACACACAGAGGTTTGTGGGGCCGCACAAACTCTGAAGGGGCACAATTTTAAGCACAAGCAGCTAATCTTCCCCTGACAGCAGTCTGACAGTCTTTGTACGCTGCCTGTGCAGGAGAAAGCATCATGAGCAACGCAGCCGGAACCGGAGAGGCAGGGGTTGGAGCTGGTCCAAGCTTGGAAGAAAGGTATCAAGCTCTGGAGGTCCAACTTGCGCTGCAGACGGCGAGGCTCGAGGAGAGAAGGGCTCAGGATGCTGACAAAAAGGGGAGAACCACTCAGTTCCCCAGAAAGGTACCAGGATTGGTGCAGAAGTTTGGGGGGGACCCCAAGGATTACCATGCCTTTAGGACCGAGATGCAATATGCCCTGAATGTGCAGTTTGATGAGTTGCCTGATGAGGAATCGCGAGTTGCTTTCGTAATTGGGCATCTTGAGAAGGGGGCGCGGGACTGGGTTCGACCCCTGATGGCAACGCACAACGATATCCTAAAGGACACTATGAAGTTCTTTCGTGCAATGGATATCATGTTTTCCAGCGATATTGAGGAAGGGGTGGTGCGCAGACAGCTAATGGCTTGCAAGCAGGGAAGCAGATCTGTCCGTGAGTACTGGACTGAATTTACCATGCTGATTCACAGATTGGGGTGGGATTTATCGGCAGCACCCATTCAGATGCTATTTGAAGAAGGTCTTTCTTCGGCTGTGAAAGACGAGCTGTCCAGGAGCCCCAGGGCGGTGTCTATGGATCAGCTGACCAAATCTGCGCTGACCATTGGAGCGCGCCAGGAGGCAAGAGCCTTGGAGAGGCGGGAAGGGAGAGGGGAACGTTGGAAGGAGTTACGCATTCCAGACATTCCTGAGCCAGCTTTCCCGCCGGCAGAGCCGATGGAAATCGGAACAGCCCCCGCGCGCGCAGTTTCAAAGCCCAGTGAGGGGGCGAAGAAGGAGGGAAAGGGAGCCCGGAAATGCTATCTCTGCCAACAGCCAGGCCACTTTGCCAGAGTCTGCCCCCAGAGGAAGGAATGGCAAGGGATGGTGGGAGCAGTTGAGGGGGGAGAGCAGGGAGAAACGGAGCAGGTAAAAGCCAACGCCTGGTTGCCACCGTCAGGGCACTGCAGCCAGGCCAAAGAGCAGTAAAAGTGCCCGTGCCAGAAGCTCCTCGACCTGCTCTAGTAATTGAAGTGTCGCTAGAGCTGCAAAATGGACACCCCCTAAAAATAAAGGCGCTGTTGGACTCAGGCAGCTCCTGCAATTTTATGAGCAAGGAGTTTGCTGCTGAACATCAGATACAGACTATCCCTTTAAGCAACCCCCTGCAGGTGACCACGATCGATGGCAGGGAACTGTTGGGAGGAGGAGTCAGCTTGCAGACCGTCCCAATGATAATGAGGGTGGCAAGGCACACAGAACTGATAGCGTTTAATGTGGCCACCTTGGGAGGCGCTCCCATTATTTTGGGAATGAGCTGGCTAGCCCTACATGATCCGCTGGTGGGCTGGCATCAAAGAGTGGTTTCCTTCGGTTCAGCACATTGCTTAGAACACTGCAGGGGGGAAAAGGGGTCAGCAGGGGCCCAAGCCACCCTGGCAGGGACTGAAGTAATGGGGAAGGGGAAGGTGCCACCACAGTATGCTGATCTCAGCGACGTGTTCAGCGAGAAGGAAGCTGACCAACTACCCCCGCATAGGCCCTTTGATTGCCAGATCAATTTACTCCCTGGAGCACAGCTTCCTGTAGGCAAGTTGTATGCCATGTCAGACAGGGAAATGCAGGAGTTGCGAGCGTTCATTGACAAGAACCTGAAGAGAGGCTTCATCAGAGAGTCCAAGGCAGCGGGGGGTAGCCCAGTGTTTTTTGTGGATAAAAAAAACACGGACAAGCCGAGACTTGTATGTGATTTTAGGCGGTTAAATGCAGTGACAGAGCCGGCGGCTTTTCCTATGCCCAGGATTGATGATATTTTGACCAGGGTGCGGAAAGGAAAGATTTTTACAAAGCTGGACCTAAGGGGGGCGTACAACCTGATACGTATAAGGAAAGGGGATGAATGGAAGACCACCATGTTCACCCCTTTGGGGGCATTTGAATACCTCGTTATGCCTTTTGGATTACAAACAGGCTCCGCGTGTTTTCAAGCCTTCATGAACCACGTACTGGGGCCTTTGCTCTACAAGAATTGTGTGGCCTTCTTAGATGACGTGTTGGTGTATTCGGAGAATGAGGAGCAACATGTGAGAGACGTCAGAGAAGTGTTGAGCAGGCTGCAAGCCAACAGGCTGTGGGTGAAACTGGAGAAGTGTCAGTTTCATACCAAGGAGGTGGAATTCCTGGGGTACCGCTTGTCAGACAAGGGGTTGGCCATGGACCCCGGCAAGGTTCAAGCGGTGCTGGAATGGAAAACACCCAAAACCAAGAAGGATGTGCAGAGGTTCCTAGGGTTTGGAAACTTTTATCGTAAGTTCATCCGAAACTTCGCCCACCTGACGGCGCCCATCACGGACTGTCTCAGCAGTAAAAAGAAGTTTGTTTGGACGGGGGAGGCGGAGCGAGCGTTTGAGGAACTGAAAAGGGCCTTCGCCTCTGATGAACAACTTCTACATGTGGATTTACAAAAAAAGCTGAGGGTCGAAACAGACGCTTCTGACAGAGCCATAGGGGCGGTGCTTCTTCTGCAGCCGGGGAAGGAGGGGTCAGAGTGGCGACCGTGTGCCTTCTTTTCGCGAAAGCTGAACAAATCTGAGAGGAACTACACGGTGTACGACCGGGAACTTCTTGCGATTCATGAGGCCTTCCGGAGATGGAGGCACCTGCTAATTGGTGCACAACAGAAGGTGCAAGTGTGCACGGACCATAAGAATCTAGAGTATTGGAGAACTGCGCGAGTGCTCAACCAACGGCAGTTGAGATGGGCCCAGGAGTTCTCCAAATTTAACTTTGAGATTTGTTACGTGCCAGGCCCAGAGAACGTTAGGGCGGACGCTCTCTCACGCAAACCTGAATATTTGGAGGGAGAGGGTGCACCCGAAGAGACCCATGTCATTCCCGAGGACCGCTGGGTGTGTGGGGCGGCATTGGTGGGGCAAAGGGAACTGGTAGAGGGAACGGTGCAGGATGAATACGCCCAGGACAAACTCAGGGGTCTCAGGAGGGAGGGAGACAAACCCGGGGGTTTTGAGGAGAGAAACGGGGCGTTGTACTACAAGGGAGCGTTATACATACCTGAAGGGGAATTGAGGGAAAAGGTACTCAAGCAACTGCACGATAGCCCCACAGCAGGGCATTTTGGGCAACACAAAACCATGTGGCTGGTTACCAGGGAATTCTGGTGGCCCAAGGTCAGGGAAGATGTGCGGGAGTATGTGAGAGGGTGTGACCAATGCCAACAAGCCAAGGGGGAGAGGCGGGCACCGGCAGGTTTATTAGAACCACTACCCACGCCGGAAAGGCCATGGGAGGCAGTGGCAATAGATTTCATGACTGATCTGCCCAGGTCCAAAGGGAAAACAGCCATCATGGTTATGGTAGACCTGTTAACCAAGATGGCCCACTTTATAGCCTGCTCACATGCGGTCACAGCGGAAGAAACCGCTAAATTGTTTGTGGAAAATGTGTTTAGGCTGCATGGCGCCCCCTTGAGGGTGGTTTCTGACCGAGGGAAACAATTTACTTCCAGGTTCTGGAGGAAGCTCATGAGCTTATTGCATGTAGAGGTGAATTTCTCAACTGCCCGTCATCCAGAAACCAACGGGCAGGCGGAAAGAGCTAATGGTGTCCTCCAGCAATATTTGAGGTGTTATGTGAATGACAGAGAGAATGATTGGGTGGAGAAGCTGGCGTTGGCAGAATTTGCCTACAACAATGCAGAGAACGTGTCCACGGGGATGAGCCCCTTTTTGGCTAATCACGGGTGTCATCCCCGAGCCTTCCCAGGGGGGGGAAGGGGAGAACTGGAGCGTTCCAGCCGCAGAACAGTTCGTTGAAGAAATGGAAGCGATCCATCGCCAGCTCCAACTTAATTTAAACAGGGCGAAGGAGGAATATAAGAGGCAGGCAGACAAAACCAGAAGGGAAGGGGAAAGCATTAGGGTGGGGGACCAGGTGTGGCTGTCCACCCAAGGGTTACCATTCAAAGGAGGTTGTAAGAAGTTAAGACCCAAAAGGCTGGGCCCATTTGAAGTCACGCAGCAGGTCAACCCAGTGGCTTTCAGACTCCGGTTACCGAACCACATGAAGTTGCACCCAGTGTTCCACAGGTCGTTGCTGTCACCGTATAAAGGGGACAGAGAAGGGAGGGTCAATAGGGGACCAGCTATGGAGGAAAAAGAACACAGCTACCATGTAGCGGAGATTCTCGATTCCAGGTGGAAGGGAGATCAAGTAGAGTATTTGGTAATGTGGGAAGGGGAGCCGGAGTCGGAAAACACCTGGGTCAGGGCAGAGGATGTAGATGACGAGGTTTTGATAGAAACTTTTCATCAGAGATTCCCTCGTAAACCCCAGCCAGTGGCGAGGTTCCGGAGGGAATACTTCGCCACCACCGACGAAGAAGAAGAGTTGGAGGGGTTCTCTGATTCCGAGGTGGAGGAGGATTCAGCGAGTCGGAACGAAGACCGATGGAGGGAAATGTTCGAGACGTCTGAAGATGAAGAGGATTCTTTTCGGGGTTTCAGCTCCTCACCGCCCAGAGGAGAGAGTAGGGGCGGGGGAGAAGGGGGCCCTGGAGGGGAGGTGGATGTCAGGGAACTGACATCAGAGGAAAGGGAGTTGGTAGGGCTCCCAGAGACTGGGAGAGAGTCAGCAGCCAAAGCAGGGACCAGTAGGGGGAGCGAGGGGTCTCTGGAGGAGGATCTCAGCAATGCTGAGAGAGACGCAGCAGCCCAGGCAGGAAACAGCAGGGGAGAGAAAGGGGTGAGAGACACGTCCAGCGAAAATAGCGGGGAGGTGTCAGAAGCAACTGCAGGGAGACCCATGCTTCGCCGGAAGCTGCCACGTCGTGAGTCCAGGAGACGCGTTTCCGTTAAGGAGCTTCTTTGCTGGAAGCGCTTCCGCAGGCAGCCACTGTCAGACTCTACTAGTGACTAGAGCAGACATGTCTGAGGAGCTCTGTCACACACAGAGGTTTGTGGGGCCGCACAAACTCTGAAGGGGCACAATTTTAAGCACAAGCAGCTAATCTTCCCCTGACAGTGCTCCATTGATTTCCCTTATTGCCAGACATTAGGTCTGTCAATGTTGCTGAGTCGATATTCATTGTAATAGTTGTTTAGCTTTGGAGTCCTCATCCTCCAACAGCAAATATTTTTTAATGTGTGGTTTGGCTGCTTGAAATATGAATTTGTTAAGTTTTCTTTAGCATTTGGGCATGTGGGCTGGTGGGAACCAAACTGGTAACATTTGAAATAAAAATAATAATTTGGAACAAGCATTATTTTAGTTGCAGCCAGTTGGTCTATGATAGAAAATTGTATTTTGTTCCAGCATCATATGTCCATACTTATTGTTTTCTTTACTTTGCTATAATTTATCTGATATATTTTGTTTAAATTATGGGTAACCTGAATGCCCAAGTATCTGAAGCTTTTCCTAGCTTTTGGGATTTGCAATATTTTGGCTAATTTTTCCTAAAGTTGCGGGGGAGTATGAAAGAACATTATTTCTCATTTTTTAAAAATCACCTTAAGTCCAGAAATATTGAAAAAGGTCTTCAATTCTATACATAATAACTTCCCTGCATAAACTGGGTCTGATGTACATAAAACAATACCATCAGCATAAAGTCCCAGAATGTAGTCTCACCATTTCCTGTCAGAATTTGGCATATCTCATTGCCAGAGGTTCTAAAATAAAAGCAAATGATGAAGTTGATAATGGGCAATCTTGTTTTGTCCTGTGGCTAAGCTGACATTTTTGTGAATCTGTATTATTTATCCGAATTGTACCAGATGCAATATCATAAATTATTTCCAATATTCTGACATATTTAGGGCCAAATCTATTTTAATCACTTTGATTAAATACTTTGGTTCAACTTTGTCCCCATCAATGATTTTGAGTAGTGTTCACGGAATATTCGTGGAGTTACTGAAAAGTGTTGTGCTGAAATACTGTGAAAGGTTCGGCAGATCCCCATAAACTGTCCATGCTTTGCAAACTTTTGCCTTGATATCCTACTGTCATCTGAGGGGTTTTTAAAGAGCACAGTCCATACTCTCCTCCTGTTCCCAAATGCATACTGTATTCAGAGTAAGGTTACCAGATTTTTTTCTGTGAATCCGGGGACACTTTTCAACTTCAATGGGTTTTGTATGGGGACTGATTTGTAAATCCAGGGACTGTCTCCGGGAAACGGGGACGTCTGGTAACCTTAATTCAGAGACATATTGCCTCTATACATTGAGATTTAATGTTGTTGTCTTGGCTAGTAGCTGCTGACAGGACTAACCTCTATTAATTTGTCTAATGCTTAAAAAAAAACAAAACACCACCATGTAGGGTAATGATTATGACCAAATTCAATTAAGTTAATTATGCACTCCATGAATAAGTACTTTGTTTTGTCTCTCCTGAATCAGATTTTGTTTGTGCCACCTCAATGGGTGGAGGAGCAAAGTAGCACATGGACATTCTCTGGCCATAGTGAAGTTGGGACATTGAGGTTACCATCTCAGCCAGGAAAGCAAACTGCCTTGCCAGAACCTCTCAACTATTGTGCTACATGCTTACTTCACAATGCGCCAAAGTTCTTGCTCTTGATACATTTTATATATTATTTCCCCGAATTCTTATTTACTGACAATGAACAACTCATAATGTTACAGAAATGTTACAGAAATGACAGTTGGCAAACCACCCGCAACAATCCTTTCACGTTATAGAACTACAGTCAACACAACAGGGGCGAAAAAACACAGCTCCCCTGCTGACAAATGTTTGTAAGGTGGGACCAAATAAATAATGATATGTGGATCTGTTGTCAACAGCCCAGCCACCCACAAATGAAAATGGCATCTTGCTCCAACAAATGAGTTCTCTTTCGTAATAATAAAACGGGCAGAGGGAAACTTGGATTGAGGCAGAAACAGTTCGTCGGCTGGTGGGCAGAGCTGCTACACTTGCTTCCCAGCAGGTGGGGAACTGTTGTTTGCAGGGAGTGAGAGGGGTGAGGTGGAGGTCAGCATGGTGAAAACACACCAGCAGAAACAATCCAGCACTGCTAGCTGTGTGTTTGCAGCGTGCCAACCTCCCCACTGCCTTGCCCCTTCCTCTCAGTAAGCAACAGTGAACCACCTGCCAGGAAGCTACCACCTGGTGAGTGGCTTTTGAAATGTGGAAATGGGTAGAAGTCAAGGAAAGGGAAGTGTGCTATCATGAATTTATGCAGCTTTCCACACTTGGCTCTTCTGGCAACAGCCAATTGCTTCTCCTTTCTCAGACAATGCTCAGCAATGGTAGTGGTAGTCAAAGGCAGCTGGCAGAACTAGATGGGGGGGTATAGCCACCCATGACTCAGACACCCAGTGGGTAGGGCCTCTTGCTTGACGGGGGAAGTCTTAGTAAACTCTGGCTGATGGGCCAAGGAGATTAAGCACCCTGCCCCTCCTGGAATAGCAATTATAAACCATTGCACTGGGCAAACCTGAATTTTGGCTAGAGGCAGCGCCAAGATTCATACTTCCATGCACAAACATCACACCCAACGTGCATAACAATGTTTGCCAGGCACTCATACTCTATTATTGGTTTGTTGGTGAGTGTGGCATGTGGAGAACCATGTCAGTTGGTTACTGTTTAAACTCAAATGACTCACACTGTTTCCTTTGCTATGGCTGGATGTTACTTCTCAGCATTCAACAGCATTGTAGCAAATTGTGTGGCTGTCACTGGAATCATTTGGGCATGATACGTAATCCACCACACGCTCAGGTCCGGAGTCTTTCAGAGTTAGTTCTGGGCGTGCTTCTCCCTTCATCTTCTGGAAGAACGAACCCTTGAACAATAGCCAGCCTCTCACCTATGCTCAGTTTCTGAGGGTACAGAAGGTAGTTGTAAACTACAGAGGCCACACTGGCACCAAAAATAGGTCCTAACCAGAAGACCTGTGGAAACAAGGAGATGTTTAAGCTTTGAAAGCAACCATAAGAGTCATATCCTGAAAACTGTGGCAGGTCTTCTAACCATGATTTCGGTTCTATGCACTTTTATTTATTTATTTCCTGCTTGGCAGGGGGTTGGACTCAATGGCCCTTGTGGTCTATTCCAACTCTATGATTCTATGATTTCTCATGTCTTTATTTGTTATAAAGCGGCTTGAATGCTTCTCCCCCTCTCATTATTACCTCACAACAAACGTCTGAGGCAGGTTCATTAGTGGTTGACCCAAGGTCATCTAGTGAACTTCATAGCTGAGTGGGGATTTGCTCTCCCAGCTCCCAGTACAACCCTCTAACCACTCTGCCACTGGATTGATAGGGCTAGGAAGTCCAATCTGCACCAAAGCTGGTCAAGATTCTTTATCAAATGGCAGTGAGTGCTCTTCTGTCCAGGTTACCTACCAGTCACAGTCTTCTCCACAACCCTTAGATGTACTGTATCTCTGTTTAAATAACAAATTAAAAGAAACCTGTGCTCTCTTTGGGGTTTTGGTGTTGAATTTCCTCTTTTCGGGTGATACGTTATGTGGCCACCCTGCTTGCCGACCCACAATTCTAGGATCAATTATGCAGTCTAGTCTGGCGAATCAATAGTGCATCATACAAAACTTACCCAGTGAGCCCCGCTGAATTTTCCCATTATGACAGCAGGTCCAAAGGATCTAGCTGGATTTAGGGAGCAGCCAGTATAATAAATCTGTAAAAGGCAGAAAAGACATGGGTTTAGATTTGCCGTTCTTCTCAATTTCTTCATATATTCTTTCCTCTCTAGCAGTTAGGATCCCTTCATCAAGCGGTCCACCACAGAATTGTAGAGGGACCACAAGGATCATCTAGTCCAACCCCCTGAAATTTGGGATTCTTTCATGGGGCTTGAACCCACAGCCCTCAGATTAAGAGTCTCATGCTCTACCAACTGAACTCTCCCCTCCCATCAAGTTGACTATCTGGGTATCCAGTCTTCAGGTGCTCCCATACAATGCCATCTATGAACTCTCCTCAATTAACCTTTTTGCATGATTTTTTAAAAATTCTTTTCTATTATTATCTTAAGTACGTAACATACATAACAAATCAAAAATTTATCAAGACAGAAAAGAAACATTACAAAATCTAAAGTATAACTAACTAAACAGAATCAGAACCAAAATACCAAGCGGTCTCTATGTGCAGATGATTCAGAAAGCTTTCAAATGAATGCAGAGATACACCATTGAAATCAAACAAAAGAGAAAACGATGTTTACCATATGGATAACATTCATTGTTATTCTCTGTAGAACTGAAAGCAACCTATGTTTCTCCCAATTCTACTCTTTCGTTCTTGATGTTGAATATTCACTTCATCTGAATTTTCAGTATTTTATTTTTAACTTTGATGTTTGAAGGTATTTTATTTTATTTTATTATTTTAATACCACCCTCTCACAAAATATTAGGGTGGTACACATTGGTACAAAAGCATATTTAAAAAATCTATTAACATGAAACTGAATTTTGGACTTGACAACTGACATGTAAGGTTATTTAACATGGATAATATCTGACTCCTAGCATATAACATTTGACTGTATTTTGTAGTTGATATGGAACAGCACTTAATATTTTGTTGTATCTGGTAGCTCATGGAGTTTCATTTTTGACGTGTGCCAAAACAAAAAACCAAGAGATGCTAAGAAATCTAAAATACTCTGATGTCCAAATTTCACAATCAAAATGGGAAGAATAACATGTAAAATTTGCATTTCAAGATTTGGGGAAGTTTGAATTTCAAAGGAGGGTTGTGTGTCAGTTTGCTTATTGTTTTGGGAAGTGCAGATTGGGTAGGCTAGCTTTTCCATGTGAACTGAATTGAAATTCTCTCCCATCTCTTCCTCATTCCCTTCTCCATGAACTAATAGGATTAGGGCTCAGCAAACTTTTTCAGCAAGGGGCTGGTCCACTGTCCCTCAGACCTTGTGGGGGACCAGACTATATTTTGAAAAAAAACAAACAGACGAATTCCTGTGCTCCACAAATAACCCAGAGATGCATTTTAAATAAAAGCACACATTCTACTCATGTAAAAACACCAGGCAGGCCCCACAAATAATCCAGAGATGCATTTCAAATAAAAGGAAACATTCTACTCATGTAAAAACACACTGATTCCTGGACCATCCGTGGGCCGGATTGAGAAGGCAATTGGGCTGGATCTGGCCCCCGGGCCTTAGTTTGCCTACCCATGGATTAACTTCTCCAGTGGGGAGCCACTTCTGCTTGTGTAAGTTACCCACACAATGTAGAGCCCTGATTTTTCTACATGACACAGGAAGGCTGTGTGAGTAGTGGAGGTTCTGTGATTCATACATTATCCCTGCCGCTTGTGTAGAGCAAGATGGATGGTACCCAGAGGAGAGAGCATGCTCACTGTTGCTCTTCCACCTCAGGTGTTGATTAAGCCGAGAAGCAGTGCATTCAGCGGCGGAACAAGCCGATCCAGTGCCTGGGGTGGCACACGTGCCCTGCGCCCAGGGGCGGCGCCAGCTGCCTGTGCACCGGGGTGAACTGGGACAGGATGCTCCACAGGGCCTCCAAGGAGTCTGCCTGCCTCCTGCCACTCAGCCACCCTGCAGCTGAGGGGGAGGCGGTGGGTGGACTGTTTGGGGCAGCGTGGCGCCCAAGCCACTGCGTCACTCCCAGGATAGATGTGTGGCTCGGGTGCGCTGCAGGCCCTGAGGTGAGTGCCACCCACCATTTTGTCACCCCCCCTCAGTGGTGACACCTGGGGTGACCCACCCTAACTGCCCCTGCCTCCCATCCCTGAGTAACTATACTGGTTTTACTGTTGTTGGGTTTGTGGTTTTTTTTGCAGATTTTTATTCACTGGAGGGAGGACTTCCCCTCTTCATTTTGGCCTCTCCTGGTCAAGTAAACACTGGAATTCCCTCAGGGGCCCCACTCCAAATCTTTTAATTTTTTTATTTTTTTAAAAAAGTGCATGAATGCGCGCGCGCGCGCGCTCACACACACACACAAACACACACACACACACACACCAGCACATAACCATTTCTAAATATTTTTAACTCTAGCCAAAGTAACTTTTCCTACCCTGCCTTCTAGAAGCACGTCAACTCAACTGTTTCCAAAACTAGGGGAAAATGATAACTGAGGCGCTTACCCTGATGAGGTGAGCCATGGTGACTGCCAGTCCAATAGACAATGGTGCATTGCCCCTGTTCTCCGTCCTGCGTTTATCAGTGGCAGAGAAGATGCACATGACAACCGAGAAGGTTAGGATGATTTCCACCACCAGCGCCTCACCAGGGTTTGTGCCATAGGTGAGCTGGCAAAATGGAAGAGATCAATGTGAAGAGAAAACAAAAAGGTCTAATATGGAGCATCTCTGGGCTGGGTCCTCACAAGCCTCCCTCTAATACAATATTCCCCAACTCCAACTCCCATCAGCCCCAGACAGCATTGCTAATGGAAAGGGATGATGGGAGCTATAGTCCAATATCTGGAGGGTAACCAAGTTGGGGAAGGCTGCTCTAATGGGTGTCTATTGCTGCAATCCTAAGCACACTTACCAGGAGTAAGCCCAATTAAATTCAGTGGGACTTACTTGTGAGTAAGCACATATAGGACTGCACATTTAGGATGCAGTCCTATCCTGAGCTGGGAGTAGATCCCATTGAACACACAGATGGATTTACTTCTGAGTAAACCAATAGTAAATATGATAGCAGAGAAACCAGTAGGAGAACACTTCAATCTCCCAGGACATTCTATACAAGATCTCAAAGTAGCTGTTTTACTACAAAGGAATTTCAGAAATAGACTGGAAAGAGAAGCTGCTGAATTGCAACTCATTACCAAACTTAAAACCATGGAGAGACCTGGTCTGAACAAAGACATTGGATTCTTATCTCATTATACAAGACTAAGCCATTTTTCACCCCTTGCCTTTTCCTGTAAGACCTATTGCAGTCGTTAAGAGTCGTCAACAGGCTCATCTCAGCTATCTGCCAATCTCCCATTCCCACCACCCTTCTAAGTAATACCCCTCCCCACCTTCTCACTATATAGAAGGATCTGGCAACTTCTGTTTCAGTGTATCTGAAGAAGTGTGCATGCACACGAAAGCTCATACCAAGAACTAACTTAGTTGGTCTTTAAGGTGCTACTGGAAGGAATTTTTTTATTTTGACTATGGCAGACCAACACGGCTACCTATCTGCATATGATAGCTCTGTAAGTGTTATCTGTCAACAGTCAGACGGGTCTTCTGAGCAATTCTGCCTTAACTGCTAAATCTTCCTTTCTCCAATGAATAACTTTCCCCTGTACAATGCCTTCTTTTGCCAGTTTTCTCTGTTTTACTGTGGGAGCTGGAAAGCTAGATTAGAAACCTGTTTTGCCCAGGTGACGCTCCCAAGGATACAGGATCACAGACGAATGCAGATAGTACTGCTGCTGGTCTGCTTTCCACCCAGATGTTCCTCCTTTTCCATTGCAACACCACACACACATATCAACTTTTCTCCACATGGGACCAAAAAAAAAAAAAATCATTTGGGAAAACTGGATCCCAAAGTGACCCACCTGAAGAAAAACCCTATTGTCAGTTAGCAGCCTATTCTTATGGCTTATCCAAGCTTCCTCTTGTTCCACCGCTTTCCCTTTGGGAAAATCACCGTTTAGCACTCAATTGGAACAAACCAGAACTTGAGTTTTCTCCGGATTGACATTTGCTGTGATTTAGAGCTAAAAAATGGGTTTTCCTGAGAAAGGAGTGGGGCAAGAGGGAAACTGCTTGGACAAGTGCTTTCTAGGCACGAGACAAGCGGAAGTGTGGATGAACCCTTAGACTCTCATGCAAGCAGATGAATGTTTACTTCATGAAAGCCCTTGACAAGATCTTGTGTCAATCTGTTGTGCAATGTTGATGCAGCCAGTGTTCTATATTGTAATCCAGGAATGCACATTAGCTAGTATCAACCCATATAGAATTGTTGGTTTTGTTCACATCTGTCTAATTCGGAAGGCTGGGAGTCAATTGTGCAAGATTCTTCTTCTTTTTTTACAAAGTAAACATAAAAAATAAAAATGTGACCCCCCCAAACCATTCCACTGTAACTATCCAACCTCCCAAAATTTCAACATCTCTTGTGATGGTTTGACCCCTTTCCGTTTTAAAAGTACAAATTCTACAAATACCTTCCAGATTTCCTCAAAATCATAACCCCTGCATATTCCCTGTCTTACCTTAGTAGCACATGTTAATTTACCATTAATAGCTATATACCGCACCTCTTTATATCATTCTTCCATTTTATATTCACTTTGCCCCTTCCACTTCCTAGCTATAATAACTCATGCAGCTGTCAATAAATTTGTGAGCAAGTTCTTCATAGCCTGCGAACCTTCCACCCCATCATAAATCGATAACAATACTCCCTCTGGACTTTCAGTCAGCTTTAACCCAGTGATTTCTGTTATCTCCTTAAACACCCTTTGCCAAAAAAATTGTACATATTTACACCCCCACCACATGTGAACATAAGTCCCAGTTTCCAGACATCCCCTCCAACATAACACTGAATATTCCTTGTTTACTTGATTTAATCATATTGGTGTTAAATACTATCTCCATACTAACCTATAGTAATTTTCTTTTATCTTAAAGACAACATTTTCAAAGTGCGTTCTCCCATATTTCCTCCCAGCTTTGACTATTTATCTGCCCTGTTGTCTCCTTTCCCCACACCTCTTTTAATTGATCTTGTTGATCCTTCATTTTTACTAATATTTTATAAATTTCAATAGCTTCCCCTTTAATAACTATATTTTCTTCTTTATCTCCCTTTTTTATAATCACCCCCCCAAATTTTATATATTCTTTGCATTTCTTGTTTTCCCTTAACCACCTCTTTGTCCATTGCTTCAGTTAAACCAAGTTATTTTACTTCCTGTTAGAGCTTCTCTTATTTTTTCTTTGCTTCTCATTTTCTACACCCATTCCTTTATTTTAAGTATTTTCTTCTCTTTTGCTTACTTTTTCAATTTCCTTTTTTGCAGTTTACTGGGAAGTCTTCTAGCCTCACCACCAGTGTTAGTGGGGAATTTTCTGGTATCAATTTTCCTTTATATTCCGCCCATTTCTCAATGATTTTTCTTAATAAGAGATTTTCAATATTCTGCTACCATTGCCTATTTGGTTTGATAAAAATATATATTCACAAACGTCTCCCTCATTTCCTGTGTACCATTCTAGAACCATTCTAACTCTCCTTGTTTTGTTATCCCGTCTATGATATATCTCAACTGATTTGCTATATAATATAACTTGATGTTGGGGAGACCCAGGCCACCTGTTTTCAGGGGTTTATACCATTTTTTTTATTAATTCTAGGTTTCTTATCCCCATTACAAAATTTATTAATCATCCTTTGCCATCCCTTTATCTCTGTCTCCAATATCATAATTGGTAACATTCTAAATGAATAAAAAATATTCTACTTGTGCAAGATTCTGTTGATCAATCATTTCTTTGGCAATGGAAGGACTTACATCATTGAGGGCTAATGTATGGCGGACGTCTTTGGGTGTCACGGAGTAGATGATTCCTGCACCAGTGACGGCTCCCAACAGCTGTAACACCACATAGAGCACCGAGCGGACAATAGAGATCTGGTTCCCTACAAAGTAGGCGATGGTCACTGCTGGGTTGACGTGCGAGCCGCTGACATGACCGAACGCTTGAACCAAGGTGCCAATGGTTAGGCCAAAGGCCATGGAGATCTGGAGCACACTGGGCAACTGTAAGGGCCACTTGAAGGCTGAGCCCAGGACGATGAAAATGAAGATCACAGTGGCGACAAATTCACAGGCAAGAGCCTGGGTAAACCTGAGAGTGAACAGCTCCTGTTGCCTTCGTGGTGGAGCAGCCGCCGCCATTGTGAGATCAGAGAGGAGGCAGGAGCAGTGGAGATGATGAGGTGGAAAGTTATCCTGCTTGGAGGCAGGGATTGGTGTAAAGTGTAGGGCCGTGCACACATTTATAAGGGACTCATTTAATGGTGTGTGGGTGGAGCCAAAAAACCAGTCAGTCATCCTGAATTCTCCTTTGGAATTGGAAGCATTTTGAGCATAAAATTACCAGAGCCTTTTTCGACATTAAACCGAAGGCCCCAACACTTTGGGGTGTATGAGTGTGATTTCCTCTCATTCTCCTCAAAGCAATAGGTTTTTGTGGAATGCCTTTGGACATTTAATTTTCTTCCTTTATTTCCCATTGTGTGGGAGGTGGTATTTCACACATTTTATTTTGAGAACATGCACAGACATGCTTATTAGTTTATTAGGCATATTTATAACCCACCCATCATCGACATGGATACCACTGTGAGGTATCAAAACAGTTTTGTCTTTTAATTAACCCAAATGATGCACACTAAATATCCCATGTTTAAAATCCTGTGTGCATTGCATGTATATATATGGCTGGACCAGCTCACAATTACTCAGTGAAGACCCAGTGATATTAATGGGCACGGCAAATTTGGTTTCATCAATCTCAGTGGGTCTACTTTAAGTAGGAGTAACTTGGTAACTGCCCACCCTCCCACCCCCCTATTATATATATGAGATATTTGGTGCGTATTATTTGCTTTTAATGTTTTTTTAGTTTGTGGTTTGTACTCCACTCTGATGTTAGAGAGAGGGGGCTGGGAATTTTGAGGGACTCTAAATGATTCCTTCAAAACACATTCTCTGTACCCTTTTTGGTGTTTGTTTGCCTATTCACAACCTTTGTTTCTCTCTTTTCCTGCAGCTTCTGTGCCATTCCCTCTTATTCCCTGAGTGACACCTCCAGATGTCATAAATACACATATATTATGATACCATCAGAACTTGCTAAATGATGTTGTCAACAGGCCAATTCAGTTAGACAGCAGAAACTCTGGAAGTGAACTGCAAACATTTTCTTTCTTTTCTCACAGCTCCCCCCACCCCCCACAATTTCTTTTTTCCATCAGGGCGTAAAAATGTTGGCACTGAAATCTTGCTTAAAGCAACATTCGCAGCAAAGCAGGTTATTCGTTCTCCAGGGAAATATTTGATAAATTTTGAGGGAAGCTAAAAAGTTTATGTTAAGAGTAGCAGATTTCATGGGGAGGCTCTTTACATCCCAAGGTTGTTACTAGATTTCGCCTATTGTAAAATTCAGGTTGAATTTAGAGTATTTTCTCACCCAAAACATCTCAGGATTCTTGAAGACAACTAAAAGTGATTTTTAAAGAAATGTAACAATTTTTTTTTGAGGAGAATGAGTTTCCACACATTCAACTTTGAGTGGTCATCATTTTCCCAGATTGTCCCAATCATGTTCTTTTGGGGAAATGATAGTTGTCCATAATGGCCATCTTTCCCCCACACAGAATGACACATTCTGTAAAAAAAATAAAATGGTGGTCACTAGGTGACTCTGAGCTTTCGTCTGAACGCCACCTTAAATGGTAGCAAAAATGTAAAAAAAAAAAAAATCATTATATTATTATTAGTACCAAGGCATGGCATTTTAATGAATGAGACAAGATAGGTGCAAGGTTATAATGAATGAAACATAAAATGAATGTGGCTTTCAGCAACAAAAACAAATAGAGTCCTTACATGGTTCCCCCATGGTTCCCTTTTTTTAAAAAATGGAACTCTTTGAGAAAGAAATATATGAAGAAAATATTCACTTTAGGTACCATCCAGTGGAAAGTTGTCCTCCACAAGCCCCACTGAAATGAACACTTAGTTCTTCAACCGTAGGTCCCCAGATATTGTTAAACATTCATCATCCCCAGCCATCCTAGCCAAAGGTCATGGATGATGGGATTAGTAGTCCAACAACATATGGAGATCCAAACTGAAGGATTCTGAATTAGATGATGTCTTGTCCCAATGTTATTTTAATAGGAACACAAAAACACTGCACGTAGTTTGTTTCCAGGACATCTGCATGATAGATGTAATGCAATGTACATGAGCAATTTAAAAGCACTCAGGATGCACATTCATCAGTTTCCCCCCCTACACAACACGTTGATGCAGAGGATGACGTAAGGCCCCATGACAAGCTCAGGAAGGAGAAATGATGGAGGTGGAGAGCAAAGTGATGGCCTAGAATGAGGCAGATGCTCACAACAGTATTTCTGCCTAAGTTAGGAGGAAAAAAATACTACTTGGAAGCCACTCCCTGGCTACTAATTACTCTTTATTTCTCCCAGTTCCTCATTGTGTTCTTCCACAGCGCTGCAAATGTCCACATCCATATGACCTCTCTCCAATTCCTCCTCTTCTCCAGCTTTCTTCCCCTTGTCACCAGAACCCTAAAACTGTCTTTCTCCAACGCACTCCTACCTTATTCTCTTCCTTCCTCATTCTCTCTTATTCTTCCAAATGCCATCTTTGCCCACACCTAATTCCTCTTGCCCTTTCCCCAGTTCCCCTTTTTTCTCTCCTCATCACCAAAATGACTAAAACTATATACACAACCTTCCCTTAACACCCAAGTCATTGCCTACAGACCTTAGTGTCCTCCTTTCTCTGCCCCCACCTTTAGAAACAACCAATGAAAACAGCACAATGACAGACGACTGCAAAAATAATATAGAAAGCTATAGTGTTTGGAATCAAAGATAGCACTAAGTGAACATCCCATCAGCGCAAAGTTTTCTACCCCTTGCCCCTTAAATCTGTTCTAAAGGTTCCTCCAACCCTGGATTTAGGGGACTGGCATGGGGCACTCACACAGGGGGGAACAGGGAGTCCCATTGTGCTAGTGCTAATTCTTGCACTAGATCAACTATTTAGTTCAATACCACCTACAAAATATCACATTGGGGGTGAGAGGTCAAATTTACTTGGTCAATTTTGGCACATTGTGTCTGCTTCTTCTCATTACATCACTGCACACTTACATATTACCAGGGCTATGAACCACTGATGGCATTTTCAGCTCCGTGTTTCTCATGATCAACTGATTAAGATGAAATACATATAAAATCAAAAGAAGAGCCTTGCTGAGTCAGACTAAGGTTGACCTAGTCCTGGTCTTGCATCAGACCTAGTCCTGCCAACCAGATTATTCTAGGAAGCTCAGAAGCAAGGTGTGAGGGCAATAGCCTACTCCTACTGTTGCTTCTTGGGAACTGGTATTCAGACATGTGCTGCCATTAAAGATTATGGCCTGTATAACCATCTTGGCTCATCGCTGCTGAAAGATCCAGCCTCTGAAAATTTATCTAATCCCCTTTCGAAGTCGTCTAAGCTAGCACTTCCTTTATTGTTGCTGCATAGGAGCTTATATCTTGATGTGTCATGGTAGTTGGCAGTGCTGTGGTATTTGTGAAACTGCTAGTGTGCTCACATAACAATAATAACTTGGACAAAAACCACCCTATATGCCAAAGCTCTTCTTGGACTTGAATGTCAAAGTGGCTTATGAGGAAATACAATGAAGAGGTACACGATAGCAAGTGCTACTGTCTTTTGGTGGAGAAGAAGGATTTTCACTTTAAATTAGGTCTGTAGCAGCCATTGCATCATTCTCAGGTAAAGTAATAATTTAATTTAATTTTTGTTTTGTTTATAAGTTCTTTTAATGTCTAGATTATCCTGTCCAAAGGGCTCAAAGCAAACTGATTCATCGTCAGCATCTATGTATATTGCTAGGAACATAAACAATGGTACCCTCAGTGATTACTGCTGCAAAACAAATAAATGGGTGCTAAGTACTAGTTATGCCTGCTAAAGACACAGATTTGTTTGTTTTAAAAGGAGGAGGGGGGCTTTTGGACCTTTGTGGATAACTTTGCAACTGAGGCCCTCCTGATTATACCTCATCTTGCAGTTGTCCATCTTGTGGTGACCATGGAGAGGGCCTTCTCTCATGGGCAGGACTACCTCCCCATAGAAGTTAGGTGCCAACAATGATGGAGTTTAAGTGCTTATTGAAAACTACTCAGGCCAGTTAGCACAACTTACGGCATTTTCCTTGGATTACAGATGCTGTTCTTTGATTTGAATGTCTTCTTCACCTGCCTTTCATGGGTTTCCAACTCCAACCTTCACAGTCAGTGAATGAATGAATGAATCTTTGTTTGCGTCAGCCATCGGTCATAGCAATAATAAAACAACTATACGATATACAAAGAAGAGAAATAAAAAGTCAATTATATAAAATACATTTTAGGGTCCTGAATCAATAGTCAAATAGTGGATTTTATTCTGATTGCCCCAGCTAAAAACCTTGCAACCTTTGCTGTCACCTGCTCATCTTGATCTGCCAAAGAAAGGACACTGTAACAGTGGTTGGGTGACCCGGAATGGACAATAAAAGAGGAGTGATAATCTCATTCCTCAAGTCTTTATAAAGAGTGCAAGCCAGAAGGACATGCGCCACCGATTCGGTACTGCCAACTCCACAGGGACGTAAACGTTTTTCGTGTGGAATCTGTTGGAATTAGGCTGTTTGCTTTACTAAAACCCAAAGTTGAGTAGCTGTTGTGATGATAAACCACAAGAGTGAAGTTTCTGATAGACAATTTTAGTCCAGGCGCTTTTGTGACAATATTGCGGCACTACGGATATTAGATCGGGGAGATTTGAGTTTAGGCGAAGCCAATAGTTAAGTGTCCTATGTCAGATCCGTAATTCTACCGAGATTAGCCTCTAGGCGCAACGATGCGTTTGTGACATGGGGTGTACAGAGAAAATTTGCCTTAAGAACTTTGGTTGGACAGCTTCCGTCGATCCAAGGTGAGTGCCTGTCCAAATCTGAGCCCCATATAATAACTGTGCTAGGGATTTAGCTTGGAACACTTCCTTTAAAAAAATAAAATAAAATAAATAATATTTATTAGTTTTCCAACAAATTCAACACAACACTACACAAAACCATAAAGAAAAAAAAACATACAATACAATACAATACAGAATGAAAAAACAAACAAAGCAAAGCAAAACAAAACAAAAACCATTTAAAACACAATCCAATTTCAGCATCTTATCTTTCTTTCCCTTATTTCCTCGACCTCCTCACGCCTCCCTTTTTGTATTCCACTTCTGTTAATTGTTTCAGCAATTCCTTTCCATCTTTCTCTGTTTTCTATCCTATAATTGTCTTAACACATTCTAACCATATTTTTCCCTTTAAAGCTCTATTAATCTATTTATACTTAGTTCCTTATAGCATTTCTACTAAAGCCATATAACTTCATTCCAACGTTTTTCTAACATTCATTAATTTTACAGTATTTCTGTAAATAGTCTTTAAACTTTTTCCAGTCTTCTTCCACCGACTCTTCTCCCTGGTCTCGGATTCTGCCAGTCATTTCCGCCAATTCCATGTAGTCCATCAACTTCATCTGCCATTCTTCCCTGGTGGGTAAATCTTGTGTCTTCCAGTATTCTTGCTGCTGCTGTTGCATACATAAAAAAAGTTCTATCCTTCTTTAACACCAATTGGCCGACCATGCCCAGGAGAAAGGCCTCTGGTTTCTTAAGGAAGGTATATTTAAATGCCTTTTTCATTTCATTATAAATCATCTCCCAGAATGTCTTAATCCTTGGGCACGTCCACCAAAGGTGAAAGAATGTACCTTCAGTCTCCTTACATTTCCAACATTTATTATCAGGCAAATGGTAGATTTTTTCAAGCTTAACTGGTGTCATGTACCACCTATAAATCATTTTCATCAAATTTTCTCTTAGGGCATTACATGCCGTAAATTTCATACCTGTGGTCCATAACTGTTCCCAGTCAGCCATCATTATGTTATGTTCAACATCTTGTGCCCATTTAATCATAGCTGATTTCACCGTTTCATCCTGAGTGTTCCATTTCATGGAACACTTCCAGGACTGATGGTATCTGTTTACCACCTTTTGTGTGGAAAAAGCGTGTCAGAATTTTGGTGCTTTGGGCCAAGCATTTCTTTCTGCTTTCTGTCTTTTCTATTTTATCAGAAGTTTATACTTCTGTCTGAGGGAGACATATGCAGTAAATAAGAAGGGAGATTTAGCGTTCTTATATTTGCGGTGAACTCTCTTCAGGTGTCTTTTAGCCTGTCTGCACTCTTTCTCAAACCAGCTGATAGATTCCATTAACCTTTTTGAGCCACTGTTTGTAATCTCAATTCTTAAGTGGCCTTGCAGCCTGTCAGTCAATGTCTTAAATGATTTCATGGCCTCAGTAGCGGAAGTAGCTGAAATAATAGCAGTGTGGATAGCCTTTAAATCATCTGTATGAAGAAAGTGAGTCAATGCTAAATTAAGTAATGGCATCCATTTAATTCTATTGGCTGTGGTTATGCCTAAATTTGACCTGGAGATAAACTGAGTTTTTAAGGAAGAGTTGTTAAGTTGCAGACCTGAGAGTACCATTGCTAAGGGAAGGTGATCGCTTTCAATATTGTGGCCCACTTCAAACTCCATAACAAACTAATGTGCAAATCGTGAGATTGCGATATAATCTATGACACTGCTTCTGAACTTTGTAAAATGGGTATATTCCCCGGGCCAATCTCCCTCTCTATTACTGTTTAATATTAGCAGATCACTCCGCCTAACAGCCTGGGCTAAACAAAGCCCTGAGTAGTTACATCTATGATCTTTAGATAGCTGGGAGGTGCCTCCATCTAAATAGGTATCGGATTCCGGAAACTGATTATAATGGGTGTATAAGTTAACGCCGTTAACACCCATGCGTGCATTGAAGTCTCCTCCAATGATAAGCAGTGCTGCAGAATAAGTGGATTCGAGGAATTAACAGTCAGTGTGTTGTTAGAATGGGATCATAAGAACATAGGAAGCTTCCTTATACTGAGTCAGAACGTTGGTCCATCAAAGTCTTGTTTACACTGATAGGCAGCAGTTCTCCAGGGATTCAGGCAGAAGTCTCTCTCAGCCCTACTGCTGGGGATTGAACCTGGGACTGTCTGCATGCAAAGCAGATGCTTGGCCAATGAGCTATAGGCTCTGCATATTCAGAAATGGGCCTTTATGCATGATTGGGAACCCTGGAACAATCAGGGTTCCTGACCACAAGTATAGGCCCTACAGATAAACAGTTGTGTGGGTGTACAACCTTAGCTAAGTGCATGGAGGCTGGAGGTGAGGGTCCAGAATGCAGCTCAAAGTAGCTATTCTAGATTACCCAATGTGGCAGTAAAACCCAGTGGTTTGGCTTACCTCCCCTCCCCATAGCTTGGTTGGTAAAGGTGAAGGGACCCCTGACCATTAGGTCTAGTCGTGGCTGACTCTGGGGTTGCGGCGCTCATCTTGCTTTATTGGCCGAGAGAGCCGGCGTACAGCTTCTGGGTCATGTGGCCAGCATGACTAAGCCGCTTCTGGCGAACCAGAGCAGCACATGGAAACGGTGTTTACCTTCCCGCCGGAGCGGTACCTATTTATCTACTTGCACTTTGATGTGCTTTCGAACTGCTAGGTTGGCAGGAGCAGGGACCGAGCAACGGGAGCTCACCCCATTGCGGGGATTCGAACTGCCAACCTTCTGAGCGGCAAGTCCTAGGCTCTGTGGTTTAACCCACAGCACCACCCGTGTCCCTTGGTTGGTACTGGCCAGTAAACCAAGAAGACAGAGTCGAACGATGCCCTTTCCCCTAGTTGTCTCTGAGCTTTGTAGAAAATATTTGTCATATCCATTTTCTCTATGGTTTCACAACAGTGTAGAATGAGGGAGGGAATACTTTTTCTTTCGTCATCCATTGCTCCTGCTTTTAACTTATCTTGCTTACTTCTCTCTCTCTCTGTGTGTATGTATAACTGGCATGCAAACCAATTTTATCCATGTTCTGTCTTGCTCCTAAATAAGTGTCTATAGGACTGCAGTCTTGGTTTGACAAACACCCCCTCTCCGCTTCAAAACAAATGGCATGTGTGGGTATATAATTACCTTTGTTTGCCAAAAATATATTGGCATGTGCTTTCCTTATTTCCAATCCCCAATGTGCTAGACAATAGCCTCTTTCCCCCTCCTAACATTCTCAACACGTGGCAAAACAGTGAAGCACTCATTAGAGGCCACCTTCTTAATTGGTCACGGAGATCAAGATTATGTCAAAGGTCCTTGCCGCAAGGTTAAATGTGATTATTTCTGACATGAGCCACTTTCAATTAGGCAAGATGCATAAAGAACTACTATGGAGTGGATGGTATCAAAGCTTTTAATCAGTGTGTTTTTGACATTTCATTTGGACTCTTAGTGGTTCAGTGACAGCAATCCTACTCCAAATTGGAAATGCCAGTTCTTAGACAAAAAGCAGTCCTACATAGCTTCCAAAATATGTTTTTATTGGTGTTACAGCTCTTCTAGAGGAAGAACTTTCCTATATTTGTAACATATACCAATAAGCCTTAAATTGTGGCTTGGTTCACTTAGGTCCAGCCCCAGAATTTGTTTTTTGTACCAATAGGCTCAATTTGGGAGGTTGGGAGGTAATAATAAATAAGAGAATCTCTGAGCATGTGCAGAGTTTCTTTCCCTCACTGATCTGTCCTCACACAGGATCACAGAGTCTAAGGCAAATGACAAGGCTTTCAGACAAGCTTGAGCCTTTGCATCGCTCTCTGTAGAAGCTGATCCCTGTCTAGGTAATAAAAAGAGGATTTTCACTGCAAGGCTCCAGTCAGGAGCTCTATGGATCAGACACTGACTTCCTGGACCACCAGGACTTTGGGAATGGGGCTAGAAACAGTTGCAATTGACAAATGGCCCTCATGCTTGATTAATACATAGGAAAAAATGTGACTTTGTTGGTATGTAAGTTCTTGTTCAAATTGCTTAAACCATGTTGCTTAGAGTAGAGGATTATAAAATGCTAGCTGCTAAGACAGTACATCTGTTGCAGAAGTAGTAACCTGCAACAATGGTTTGATTACAGTAATGGTGGTTTGCTGACTGCAGCTTGCATAAAGCTTGGTTTTCATCTCTCTCTCTCTCTCTCTCTCTTATTTAAAAAGGCAGTTTCCCAACATTCTGTCCCACTGCCATGTGACTAGGGGCCCGTCCACATAACCTGTTTTCTGAGCATTCAGCCAGATTTGTTAGCTGGGAGGTTAGATTATGTTGTTTCAAGGCAGATGTTACCCAATACTTCCAAGTCCATTTTCCCTTCACTCGTCTTATCACAAAAAGTCCAATCTTTTGGGGAAGGTGGGTTTGCAGGCCCCAGGCACACGGAAGTCATGAACAATGGGCTGAGACAAGGTGAAATTGCAATAAGCACAACAACTTGGGATGTAAACAGGTCACAACTTTATTGATTACAGATGTCACCAGGTTTTGGTGCAAGCATTGGGCATGTATCTTGAATCAACCAGCCTTTCAGCTATTTCATTATTTCACAGGGTTAACTAAGGTGAAGGATTGCCCTGTGACGCATATCAAATTAGGGTGACCACACCCAAGATCAGCCAATTTGTGGTGTTATGGCTCATCAGCCCTCATCTGGGCATCTGGAGAGAAGCACTTATGCTCTGGAACCCTTTAACGGGATAGCCTGATTCCTTGGACGGAGGGCGGGGAGGGGCTCCCAACCAATTGCCCAATGAGACTAAGGATCCAACCCAATGCCTTATCTGCTGCTTGAGTCAGTCTCTCCCCACCGGCTCAATGCCAAACCAATCACAGCTGCAAGCAACCCTTAATGCTCTTGCACATGTCAAGCAGCTAGAGCTCATTGCCTGCTAGTGAAAAGGGCACCCCCACGATTGGCTACAACCACAGGTGAGCCCCAATGGCCAGTGGAGGAGGAAGTGATGTTCTTCCCTGGCTGTGGACCCTGCTGGATGGACACCTCGCTGCCACAGCCATGCTAGAATGCAACAGCTGCCTCCCCTCATGTGGAAGGTAAGTAGCCATTGTTGCACCAACCAATTGTAACTGCAGACAGAATTTGCAGCCATGTGATTGAACTCTACCTCAAAATAGGGACAGTCTGAAAGATCCCCAAGAAACAGAACCCAGGATGGGGCTATGCAGATGAAAAGGCAGGTGTCAGCGCTGCCTCAGGTCCCAGCTCACAGAGGACCAACGCCAGTTGCTCTTTATAAACAAAAGTCTTTATTGTGGTTCATTGTTGGTTTGACATCCGTGGCGCTCAGCGCTACGTCTGAGTCCTTAGACCGGCGAAGCTCCGTCTGACTCCTCCCCGCCCATACACCAGTTCAAGACCCGAGCTTTGCCCCACCTCTTCCTCTCCTCCTTCTGCTCCTTTCTCCTCCGGGTCCTCCTGCCCTCTGGGGTTACCTCCTTCCTACTTTCTTCGGAGGCGGATTCTTCTGACTCCTCCCCACCCTTCCGGGGGGCTTTAGGACCTGGCTCCCAATCCGGGTTTTCTGCTGGCCCGCGCGCCTCCACATTTGAACTTGGCGCGCGCGCCCAGCTGCCTACTTTCCTCCTAACGGCTACACTGCTCCCCCCACTGCTTTATCCTTCAGGGAGGCTGGCCGGACCTGCTCTTCCCTCCGCCCCTCCACTCTCTGACGGAGGCGTGGTCAGTCCAGCCTCTCTCTCTCCTCCTGCAGGAGGCTCTTGTGTTAACCCTTGGGATTCTTCCCCCTCGCTACGCTCTGGTGGGGAAGCTACCCCTGATTTCCAGCTGCCGCTTGGAGACTCCCCACTGGCCCCCCTTGCTCTGCCTTTGGGGGCCCCCTTCTGGGAATCCTCTGATTCGCTGGAGAGACTCATGGAATCTCTCTGATCGCTGGCATACCCTCCTGAGCTCCCCTCAGATTGTTCCCCTTCGCTCTCCATCTCCTCCTTCCCCTGTGGCTCAGCCCCTGAGCCCATGACAGCAGGGTTATGCTGAGAGCGACAGGGTTGCTTCTCAATAACTAGGGGTTACCAAGTCATGAACGAAGCTTAGCCTCATTCTCCATTATTGTCCCCAAGCTCTCCCATCTTCTCTGTGGGGAAAAGGAAAGTACTGCACCTGCATTAAAGGACACACCTGTTTTCCAGCCCTGACAGTTTGATGGGCTGGCCCCTTCTGATGGGGATATGGCATGGCAGGGGGTCTGTGCAATATTTGCAGGGCCCTTATTCTACCCGATGTCAGGGACTGGACTGAGGAGGAATGGTGGGGACTGCCTCCCTCTTCCTGAACCTTCCCGAGAAGAGGAGGACAGTATAGATTTAGAACAGTGGTTTGCAGAAGGTCATAGTTCAGAGGCTGCAGAGAGGAGAAGCTGGGAAATATTGGGAGAGCAGCAGGAAGTAGAAGCACCAGGGGAGGGGGAGACACTGTTGACACACTCAGTGTCTTTAGAAAGCATTCCTGACCCCCCTCTCCCAGGACCAGGCATGCATTGAGAGTAGTAGAACAGAAAGCTCAGAGGCAGAAAGCACAGATGGCGTAGAATAGGAGAGATGGAGGGGGTGGGACTTTACTCAGAGCAACGCCGTTTTCTAAGAAAGACCACATTCCTTTGTCTCTCTCTGTGAATTTTGAATAAACCACTTGGTAATAACTCTTCTTGTTTATCTGCTTCTTGGCTGACACCATGGGAGGGATCAGATTCCCTGAAGCCTGACACCCGAGTGCCATCAAAACAACAGGGATTTGGTAGTATGAAGCAATCAGGGCTGTAGCTCAGGGATAGTTTCCCTGGAATGCCACTTCATCACATCTTCAGTGCTGCTGGTGATGATTTGCTAGAACTGCTGCAAGGCTTATTTACATTTAATCCTTCTACTAGGGTCACAGCTAAAGGTAAAGGTAAAGGTACCCCTGCCCGTACGGGCCAGCCGTATCCGACTCTAGGGTTGTGCGCTCATCTCACTTAAGAGGCCGGGAGCCAGCACTGTCCGGAGACACTTCCGGGTCACGTGGCCAGCGTGACGAAGCTGCTCTGGCGAGCCAGCACCAGCGCAGCACACGAAAACGCCGTTTACCTTCCCTCTATAAAGCGGTACCTATTTATCTACTTGCACTTAGGGGTGCTTTTGAACTGCTAGGTGGGCAGGCGCTGGGACTGAAAGACGGGAGCTCACCCCGCCGCGGGGATTCGAACCACCGACCATGCGATCGGCAAGTCCTAGGCGCTGAGGTTTTACCCACAGTGCCACCCGCGTCCCCCGCATCACAGCTACTCAGGCACTAAAACAGAAGTATTTTAGCAATCGGCCAGCACCAACACCTGGAAGCCAGTTGCCAAGACCCAATTGCCCTGCAGAAGCCTTGAAAGAGCAACAAAACCCAGCTCTAAATTTGAAAAGGAAAAGACTGGATGGAATAGATCAAGGGTTACAAAAAATATATATTGGTGTTTTGACCACTGTGGAAACAGGGACATTGGATATTTCTGCTGCTATGAAGTCTGAAAAGATCAAATAATGTGAAAACTCAAAAGTCACAATATGGATTAAAGCGTAAACTGTAAATGTAAACATGTAAAATGTGCGTAGTGTTAAACTCAAAGAACAATGTATTTTTTATTGCTTTGCTTTTTTAAAAAATAAAAAGTTAAAGCCTCAAAAAATAAATGCTTTGTATGCCGAAGGTCCTGGGTTCAATCCCTTGTAGGGCTAGAAATTGTCCCGATATGAAACCCTGGAGAGTTGCTCACAATCTGTGTAGACAGTGCTGAGACAGATGGCACCAATGGTCTGGCACGGTATAATGCAGCTTCCTATGACCTTAATCAACATGTTCAGAGCCTCTGGACTCGACATGTTTTCTTGCAGTAAGAGATAGGTAGATAGCTAAATATAGATATATAGATGTTGGGTTGGGGCAGCAGCACTCACAGCTGAGTCTTTGCTGGTAACCAGAAAGGAGAGAGGAGGGGTGAGGGGCCAGGGAGGTTGGTGCCATGCAATCTTGGGTACTCTGATGAATCTTCTGTTGTGGCCAGATATTTCTGGAAGCACTGCTATTGTAAGTGCTCCACCCACCTCCCTTCTGTCAAAGCAATCACTGCAGAAGCATTGGCAAGCTGCCCAGTCACATTCCCCGAACCCCCTCCCCCAGCCAACCCTTTTCACCAAAACATAACGGGTTTATTTCTGGATCATAGTTAGGAATGGGGGTGCCTAGCAGGGATGGAGGAGAGCTTTTTGAGAGGTACAGCGTTTCATTTCCCCACTGCGGTTGGATGGCCTCTCTACAAAAGAGATACCAAGCATCAGCTACAATTAAGGTGAGGGAGGGAAGCATTATTTTGTGTTGGACTGAAGTGGGGTTCATAGATGCCCATGTAGCATGCCTTGCCATGGTTCTTAAAAGCACATTTAGGGTGTCTTCCATTTAGGGTGGCCACTTACATGTTGCCAAAAAAGAGGAAACGCATCGCTAAATGAAAACGACAAATACACATATATTTGCATATATTTTGCATATTTATGCTAATTGATATGTACTGACGTAAATTTAGGGGAGGGTTTTTTAATTTAAATAGAAAGGCAAAACATCTCACCTTAGTGGAGAACACTGTGGCCAGTTGGCCTGTGTGCAGCTAATAGTTGATGGTTCACCTTTAAACCAGATAGGAGGTTCTTTATATAGGGATATCAGAAGAGGATCAGTTCCCAGTCACATCTAGCACTTTATCTCCCACAGTATAGAAAGATTGCAGGCATGGCATAAGTACCAGAACTGCCCTTAGCTGTTCCCCAAGGTATAAAGTCTTTGTGACTGGTAGCCACTGATAATGTGTCCTCCATTAATTTGCCAAATCTCCTTTTAAAGCCATCTAACTGAATGAACACCCCTACATACTATGATTGTGAATTTTATATAAGAACAGAGGACTCTGCAAAGAATACCACTCTGCTCTCATTGTCCATCAGCTTTGCAGTGCAACTCGTTGCTCATTTGGTTTATTGGCCAAGATTCACGGCAGGTGAATTATGCTGTGCTTCTGAGCAGCTGAAGAAAAAGTGTCTCTCCTTACAGAACAATGCCCTGGATTATCTTGTGACAGCATATGGCAGAAACCCTTCATGTGTGTGTGTGGGAAGGGTGGGTGGGGAGGTTAGGAACCTCAGACCTAGGGGCCAAATGTAACCTTCCTGGCCTCTGTTTGCCCCTTGAGATTTTCCCCAGGTCACACATCCTGCTGAGTCACAGTCCTCACCAGGAGTAAAAAGGTAAAGGTACCCCTGACCGTTAGGTCCAGTCGCGGATGACTCTGGGGTACTTGATTTCTAATAATGCCTCTTCCTTGCCTGGATGGAAGATGGAAGATAGATATGACTGCATAGCTGTCAAGTGTCCCTTATTTGGTGGGACAGTCCCTTATCCCAGCACCATGTCCCGTTGCTGTCCCTTATTGATGATGTCCCTTAAATTTCCCAGGTTTCAAAGGAAACAGCTCCTCTCCCTCCCCCCTTCCTGCCGGCCAGGGAGGAGGGAGGCTCCAATTGGGTTGCTTGGCTGCGTTGCTCACCCAATAAGGAGTCTTAAGAACGACTGGGGTTGGAGCTTGCATGCCTTGTGCCAACCAAACGGCTGCTTTGCCTGGGGACTCGCCTTTGCTCAGCGCTTCCCAGTGGGAAGAGGTGACGGTGGTTTTCCTTGCTGCATCCCCTTTGCCGGGTTGCTGCACTGTGGGAACCACCACTTGAGGCTTCGTTTGGCTGCTGGCTGGGCTTTCCGCCTTTGGCTCAGAGGGGCTCAGAAGTTGAACATACCTGTGATGGGAAAATCCCTTATTTTGGCTGCTGATCCCTTATTTTTGAGGCTGCTGGTCCCTTATTTTCAAATCTGTAAGTTGACAGCTATGTACGAGTGTTGCCTATTGTTGTTGTTGTTGGCATCCGTCTGTCTCAAGAGACAATGGCGTACACCTCCAGGGGTGAATTCAAACTGCTGGAGAATCACAGTGCCTGTGGGGTTGTGGAGACTGGTAACATAACTGCTGCCTCCCACATTGGTTTTTGCTCTGTTAGCAGCAGCAAAATGACCTCTCCACTGAAGAGAGCCAGTGTGGTGTAGTGGTTAAGAGCAATGGACTCATAATCTGGTGAACCGGGTTTGATTCCCTGCTCCTCCACATGCAGCTGCTGGGTGACCTTGGACTAGTCACACTTCTCTGAAGTCTCTCAGCCCCACTCACCTCACAGAGTGTTTGTTGTGGGGGAGGAAGGGGAAGGAGATTGTTAGCTGCTTTGAGACTCCTTCGGGTAGTGATAAAGCGAGATATCAAATCCAAACTCCTCTTCTTCTTCTCTTTAGGGTGCTAACCTGGGCAGCGTGTATGGAGGTCTTGGGCTGCCCAGACAACCAGACCTTCCTCTTGGCTTTGCCAATGTGGTCCAAAGGAAAGCAGAGCTATGCATTTGGCACCAGTACGGAGGTAAAATTCACATTTGTTGCTCTACTCACTTTTGCTTGTGCATGTGGCCCTTGGCCATTGTGCCCTTGTGCCATTGGCATGTGGCCCTCAGTAGGTATCCAGAAGGAAATTTGGCCCCGAGATGAAAAATGTTCCCTCTCCCAGCCTGACAGGCTACCATTGAGTCTCCCTGGTTCTCTGTGGGGACCACTATACCCACATTGACATATCCCTGAGCCACTGATGTTGTTGCACTGTTTTTTTTTTGTTTTTTATTCATAATAAATAATACAATATATTACAGAGGCCCTCATAATAATAAATGAAATTGCATTAAACAGGAAATAAACTCAGCAAGACACCGGCCAATGCAGAAAACAGCAGTCTTTCCCCGCCCAGCTCAAGTTATATAACACTTAGGAAAGGGTCAATGGACAGATCATTCTTTCTGGATTGATTTTCCTCGCACATCTCTGACTTTCCCCACAGCTGCAGGAGGACTGACTTTTAGTCCAGCTCTTCATCATACCTGTGCTCGCCTCTGGATGAAGCACCCAAAACAACCTTCCCTTTAATTGGGCTGCCAACCAAGCGAACAACAAAACTCTCCCCAGACATTTCAGGGACGTTTGTTTTTAAATCTGATTCTGTTGCCAATTTATTTTGTTCAACAGCCAGAATTGGAGGCTAGTAAGATTTTTGTTTCAAGCTGATTTTTCTTTTCTTGAAGTGAAATTCAGCTGCATCTCTCCCACTTAGTGCACCTGCAACGTGTCTTGATCTCCGAAGGTGACCCACCTCGTATCCTCAGGAGCTGAGCCAAATGGTCCATTTCACACACTGCTGCGTGAGTGACTGAGCTAGCAGCCTACAGTTGTGCCTGTTTTCTCTGTGGCCACACCTTTCCCCTGACCAAGGAAAAAGGAGTTGCAAGGGCCCAGAGCCACATGGGGAGAGTTTGTTCAGGGGCAGCAATGGAGATTACTCTCACATGTGATCTCCTGTGCAGATCCTTCACCCTTCAAGCACAGGCCGGGTCTAACACCTCTGCCAACACCAGCTGGAGCACCAAACCTCTGGATTTTATTGGCTCCACTCCCGCCAGTCCCATTCCCCCATCCCGACTCCTGGCTCTGCCTCCTCTAGGTCTTAACCTCTTGATACCTGGTCAAACGCAAATGCTAGCAATCCTCTCACACACCGACTAGAGGCAGAAGTGTCGAGCTGGAGCAAGGATGTCAACCTGCCTAAGGAAGGGGCCTTATGCTTTGTATAGTAGATCTAGAAATTGTTTCTCTTCCTTTTGCTGCTTGCTTGAACCCATGGAAGATGGAAATCAAGGCAAGGCAAGAGTCAGGATGTTGTTTTCCTTTTCTCCGTGAATGTGGCAGTCTTTTTCTCTAAAGGCTGGGGTTTTTCTGTGGGATCGTCTCACACAAATTCTCATCTCCCTGTCCAATGTATCACTCCATAAACCCCACTGTAACTCCGACCTGAGGGGTTCATGTGAATATTTACAGTTTATGTGGGCTGGAGATGTATTAAGCATACAAAAAAGGGCTAGTTGCAAGCATTATTGCATATATGAAGCTGGACCAAGCCTAGGAAATTCAAGCTCAGGCAACTTTGCCCCCAAACCCTGAAAGCCCAGAGTATATGTTGTCCTGCAGCCCATCAGGAAGGGAAATATAAGCTGCAACAGAAACTATTAACACACCCATCCCTCGCACAGTTGCAAAAGCTAAGGTGCCAGGCATAACTCTAGAACACTTGCAGGTCTTTGCCGGTCACGAGACGTTACAATACGATTCTTGTTTGGTGCGGCACTTTGAATGCCTTGTTCCCAAAACGGACTGTGCTCAAACCATCCATTTTCCAGCTTTCTTCTTCCCATGCACCCACACTCACACATGCACACACCCACACTCACAATGGTTATTTACACAAGTAATGTCCCCCTGATTCCCTCTTCGGTCCCCAGGCATCAGTGGTAGCTATCTTGGTTCTTTAAATTGCAAGGCATTTGGTCAGTGTTCATTTGGCATCAGGGGGTGTTCGAGTCTTCTCTACCTTCTCATCCAGAGCGTTCTCATTTGCAGGAGGCCATTTCTATGCTTTTCTCTTTCTCTTCCCACTCTTCTTCCGACTCGTAAGTGCCTTTCACAATGGCGACCCTCTCTGACATGTTCATTGGATGAGGCATCAGAAGGTAGTTGTAAAGCAGAGAAGCCACGATGCCTCCAACGATGGGGCCTACCCAGAAGACCTGAGGAACCAAGGGAAAGGAGTTAGAAGCTGTCCAAAGACTTCCAGGCTCCTTTGTGCCAGTGAGGCCAGAGCAGAGATGGTTGATTCATCTTGTGCCGTATCTTCCATGCAAGAAATGCCTCATGGGTTTGGGCAGAGGTAGGCAAGCTGCAGCCCAAGGCCTAATTTCAAAAGCCTTTTGCAAGCTAGCCACTCACACGCCCTCCAACATTTCTCCAATGAAAGTAGGGATGTCCTATTTAATAATAATGATAATTTTACCATTTATACCTCACCCATCTGATTGGATTGCCCCAGCCACACTAACAACAACATTCAACATTTAAAAACTTCCCTATGCAGGAGTGACTGCAGATTGCTTGGGGGTCGAATAACTCCATACCCTCCAACATTTCTCCAATGAAATTAGGGACATCCTAAGAAAAGACGGGACATTCCAGGATCAAGTCAGAAACTGGGACGGCTTCTGTAAATCTGGGACTGTCCCTGGAAAATAGGGACACTGCATTCTGACTTAGCTATCTGCACACAGTCTGCTAAGACGGAAGAGAGAGAGAGAGAGAGAGAGAGAGAGAGAGAGAGAGAGGGATTGAACGGGTAACACATAGTGAGAAAGAGGTGGAGGGGCAGAGAGAAATAGGAAAAAGGGAGTGGCACAGAGAAAATGCAGGAGAAGGGGTGACAGAGAGAGAATGAAAAGGGGTGAGAGAGAAAGAAAGAAAGAAAGAAAGAAAGAAAGAAAGAAAGAAAGAAAGAAAGAAAGAAAGAAGAGAGGGTAGGAGAGTGAAAGAGGTTGACACACTCGCTTTTGGCTCTAGCCCCACCCACTGCTGACTTCTTCCTAGCCCCCTGCCACCATGCAGCCCCCAACAGATTACTCCTAAGGGGATGTGGCTCTGCTATGTAGATAGTTGCATGTGGAGCAACAGAGAGCAACCCCTTCCTCTTTGGTCGGCCAGTCCCAGAACAGGAATGGGTGATGTCTGAACCTGAGGGCCAGACATTATAGCTATTTCCCCATGGTTCCTGCTTGGGCAGATCTTCTGATGAATTTCAAAGGAAGCAAAAGGAATTTTACTAAAATTTGCATAATTTCTCAAGGGTGCAATCTCTCTTTCTTCAAAAGCAAAATTTCACAGCAAATTTGGAGGTCCCTGGCTGGGCCAAAAGAGTCAAGACATTTTAAAGGAATCGGAAATGGTGGTTGGCAATCTGTACTTCCTATTTGGATTTCAACTCCACATTTTAGGGACCACAGATGCAGCTACAATATGAAGGAGAATATATGGGAAGGTGGCCAATTTCTGAGTCTTATATCACCACCATTGTGCTCATGGCATTGCAAATCTTGTTGAAATTTGGTGGCCCAACACAGTTCTAAAACATAGATGAAAAATTACACACACACACCAGAGTTACCCAACATGGTGCCTTGTAATTTAAAGCTCCCATTAGTTTCTGCCAGTATGATCAATATTTGGGAAGTTGCAGTCATCTGAAGGGAACCACATTGTCTATTCCCGCTGTGCATTATCTTTTACACTGAAATACTTCTGTATTAAAATATGTGTGACTTTGGTTTTGCATCCAGTAAACCCTAGCTGTGCAGCAGCCAGCGGCGTAGCGTGAGTTGTCAGCACCCGGGGCAACGCAAGTAATTTGCGCCCCCTAACCCGGGGCAAGGCAAGTAATCTGCACCCCCCAACCCCTAACCTGTGAGTTGCCGCTGGCGCTGCTGCCCAAACGACGCCGCTTGCCCGGAGGAGGAGGGGGGCAGAGAGGCGAGGAAAATGCAACGGCCCAGCAGCTGCAGCAGCGGCGGAGGCGGGGCTGTGAGGAGGGGCTGCCTGGCGCGTCCTCCGCGGCGAGCGCTGAGAGCCGCTGCCTGCCGGGCGCCTTCAGCCCGGACGCGCGCAAAGCTTGTCGGTTCCGCGAGACATGCGGCTCCGCTACAGCCTGCGCCCGAGGCTCTTCGGCGACTCCGGAGGCAGCGAGCGCGCCCCCCCCGATGTTGCGCCCGGTGCGGCCGGCACCCCTGGCACCCCCCACGCTACGCCACTGGCAGCAGCTAAGGATCAGTTTTCACTGCTTATTTCCTGTGACTGTCTTTTACTTCAGAGTGAAAAGTTCTAACTTCTTACCCAATGAGCACTGCTGAATCTTTTCATGACAACAGCAGGTCCAAAAGACCTGGCAGGATTCATAGAGCAGCCAGTAAAATAGATCTGTGGAGAAGAGGGGAGGTGTTCGTTAGGCATCTAAACATTTCTTGTAATTCCATTGTTTATAATCTTTTTTTAAAATTCAGTTTTGCAGTACACATTTAAATTCAAACATTAGACATAACCATCAACATTTAGGATTCCCTAAATCCTTTGCTTTTCCTCCACCCTTCCATGATTTCCATTTTCAATCTTTTTCAACTGCATCATATATTTTCTCTATTTTTCTTAAAGTAGTCCATTTTTACCTTCTTTTATAGTACATTACAAGCATTACTCAAATCCTGCCAAAGCTTTTAGCTGTTTAGTGTTCTCTTAGGTAATTTGTAAATTTCTCCTATTCCTTATTAAAGTTTCTCTCTTCCTGGTTTCTGATTTTCCTGGTCATTTTTGCCATGAAGCCTAGGATGGCGAAACAAGGCTAATATTCCGGAAATCCTTGTCTGAGACTCTGTAAAAGGATTCTGTGGAACTGTAACGACCCTTCATGTGGATTATTGGACTCTTTGAACAGACAGGTGGAATAGATACTTATACATGTATCTATGCATGAACTGACTAGAGAATGAACTGATCCACTGAGTCGTCTTCTTTTTCCGTTGAACTTTATGAGACTTCTGTTGAAATCTACAAATTGATACAATGAATAAGGTAAAGGGTAAAGGGACCCCTGATCATTAGGTCCAGTCATGGCCGACTCTGGGGTTGCGGCGCTCATCTCGCTTTATTGGCCGAGGGAGCCGGAGTACAGCTTCCGGGTCATGTGGCCAGCTTGACTAAGCCGCTTCTGGCGAACCAGAGCAGTGCATGGAAACGCCGTTTACCTTCCCGCTGGAGCGGTTCCTATTTATCTACTTGCACTTTGACATGCTTTCGAACTGCTAGGTTGGCAGGAGCAGGGACCGAGTAACGGGAGCTTACCCCGTCTCGGGAATTCGAAACGCCGACTTTCTGATCGGCAAGTCCTAGGCTCTGTGGTTTAACCCACAGCGCCACCCGTGTCCCTTGATACAATGAATAGTATACCTTATTTATTCAAAAGTACAGCCAGTTACGTTTTGTGTGTTTATTGAGTATGTTCCACGTAACCATAGGTTTGTTGTTGTTGCTCTGCGAAAGTTAGGCAATCCCTGCAAATTCTCCCTTCTGGCATTCCCCACACCATGGAGCTGCTATCAGATTCTCAGCCCGGCCATGCTTGGTGTGGTGCGAATCCTGCTTGTGTGCACAAGCACTTCCATGTGAATGCTGCATCTCTACACGAGGGCCATGGGTTCCCTGCCTCTGCTCTACCCAAACAGGCCATAGCTCTATAGTACATTGGTGCCCCGCAAGACGAATGCCTCGCAAGACGGAAAACTCGCTAGACAAAAGAGTTTTCCGTTTTGGAGGTGCTTCGCAAAACGAATTTCCTTTGGGCTTGCTTCACAAGACGACAATGTCTTGCGAGTTCCTGCTGGTTTTTTTCCTCCCCCCTTTTTCTAAGCTGCTAAGCTGCTTATCAGCTGATCCGATCAGCAGATAAGCCGCTAAAAGCCGCTAATAGCGCTAATCCGCTAATCCGTCAATGGGCTTGCTTCGCAAGACGAAAAAACCGCTAGACGAAGAGAATCACAGAACGGATTCTTTTTGTCTTGCGAGGCACCACTGTACAGCACATATTTAGCATGCAAAATGTATTTGCTTCCAATCCTGGCTTCTTCAGTGAAAAAGGTACCGGTAGTAAAGGATGAGAAATATGATTGTATGCAAAGCTAGTCCTGCTCAGAGTAGACAGACCTGTTAGTCATGTCTGTTCATTTCGATGGGTCCACTCTGAGTAGGGCTAGCACTGGATTCGACCCATACTCTCTGTCCGAAAACCCTGGAGAGCCATTGCTGCCAGGTCAAAACTGGGCTAGATAGGCAAACCGTCTGACTTGGCATCAGACTCTCCTTCCTTGGAGGTTTTGAAGCAGGGATTGGATGGCCATCTGCCATGGATGCTTTAGCTGGGAATCATGCATTGCAGGGGGTTGGACTAGATGACCCTTGGTACCCCTTTCAACTCTATAGTTCTATGATTTTATGAAGACTACTTCCTACTGCAGACATGGCAGAAGCCATAGGATTCTTTGCATGGAGCTCCCACTTCTCATCTCCGCCAAGCTAAGCAGTTGGCTCCTTACCTCTCTTGCCCTGACCTAGACACTGTGATCCACGTGACGGTCACCTCCAGGCTTGATTATTGTAACTCGCTCTATGTGGGGCTGCCCTTGAGACTGACCCAGAAACTCCAGCGGGTGCAGAATGCCACGGTGAGACTCCTTATGGGGTCTTTGCCACAGGATCACATTCACCTGGTGCTATACCAGCTGCACTGCCTCCCAGTGGAGTACAGGATCAGGCTTAAGGTGCTGGTTTTAACCTTTAAAGCCCTATACGGCCTAGGACCCTCGTACCTACGGGACCGCCTCTCCTGGTATGTCCCACAGAGGACCTTCCGGTCTTCAAACAAAAACATCTTGGAGTTCCCGGGCCACAGGGAGGTTAGGCTGGCCTCAATCAGAACCAGGGCTTTTTTGGCTGTGGCTCCGATCTGGTGGAACGCTCTGTCACAAGAGACTAGGGACCTGTGGGACTTGACATCTTTCCACAAGGCCTGCAAGACGGAGCTGTTCCGCCAGGCCTTTGGCCAAGTCACAGCCTGACCCCCTCCTTTGGTAATCCTCACAGAACTCTAGCCCAATGGTTGCCATTAATTTGATTTTGAATTGATTTTAGAATGAATTGATTTTAGAATGCTGTATTACTTTTATTGTTGTTAGCCGTTCTGAGCCCTCTGAGAGGGCGGGATATAAATAATTTATTATTATTATTATTCTCCCTGTGCTCAAGTGACTGTGGCCCCACATCACCCCCCAAGTGATCACCACTCAAAGCTACCATGATGTGGGGGGCTTTTCACTCTTTCCATCTCCACCTTCCTTTTGTTTCTGTACCACCACTTTGTTTTCCACGCAGAAGGTCGCAGGTTCAGCCCCTGCCACCTGCACCTTGGAGAGCTGCTGCCAAGTATTTCTGGACAAACCTGAGCTCGATGGACTAACAGCCTGACTCAAAACATCGGACAGCTCCCCATGTTCCTAAAAGAAAACCTGAGCAGAAAAACACTTACCCCAACAAGGTGGCCCAGAGTGACAGCCAGTCCGATAGATAGGGATGGGGAGCCCACATGGTCGCGCCGGCGGCTGTCAGTCGAGGCAAAGATGCACATAACAAGCATGAAAGTTAAGATCATCTCCACCACCACAGCCTGGCCTGCGGTTGTGTTGTTGCTGAGCTGTCAGGATGGAAGAGAAGAGACTGTGGTTACAATCTTGCACGTTCATCTCTGGAACTATCTCCTGCTCTAAACCAAGAAAAACTACTTCCAACTAAGTAGAGGTTACTCTTAAGGGTGGTTGTTAAGAAAACAACAAACCCCAAAGTGCAATAGGACTTCACGGTTGCTATTAGATTTCATTCCTCTGAGCTGCATTTCACTTTCTGCTTGGATGCTGCCAAGCTTGCTGGAGGTGTGGTGCTTAATAATACTAAATAAACAATTCAGTTCACTGAGCTTCAACAGAACTAAACTGGAATTATAAACCCCTCTCTATAGGACAGGAAAGGATCTTTAAGAAGCAACAGGAGTTGGAGTTATACAAGGCATTCATTGTTTTTTAAATGGTCTATCACTCTGTCCATCTTTTATTTCCTTTATTTATCTCTCTTTTGTTACTAATTTCTCATACAGCCTCATCAACCTAGCCCTGAGATATTATCTCTTGGCAAATGCTTTATCTCCTTCAAATGCTCTTTACAACAGCTAATTCCCCCTGAAGAACAATGCAGGGGGAAGCTATGGGATTTGCAACAATTCAGGAGAAGATCCGAGGATTCTCTTTTGGGCAGCCTTAAAATAATGTTCCCTGGCTCCATTAAATGAGTCTCTAGCTTCCATTTAGAAGAGGGGAGTTAGAAGGAACGATAAGCATTTGGGATTTACATAGGTATGTTGCAGGTCAATGAAATTCACGGGGGGGGGGGTAGATTTTAAGCCCTCTGGTCAAGCAGTTTGCATCTTTACACACATGAGGTTTAAGGTAATTCTTGATTTTGGGGCAGGTTTGTAATGCAAATATCAAACCAACAGTGGGCAGGTGGCTTATCTACATTACAAATGTTTCTCCTTCCAGTTTCCTCTTCTACACCGACAACAATCCAGAGCTACAATTCAGTGTTAATGTGGATAATAAAAAAATTCCTTCCAGTAGCACCTTAAAGACCAACAGATCTGTTGGTCTTTAAGGTGCTACTGGAAGGAATTTTTTTATTTTGACTATGGCAGACCAACACGGCTACCTATCTGTAATGTGGATAATGCAAGAGAGATTGAAATGCAGAGCAGTCCGAAGATTCCCTTTTGCAGTCTCTGCATGCTAACTAAAAGCTTAATAGGAACAGAAGAATGGTTGCTGGTGAAAATTTAGGAAACAAGGGGAAGTAAACTGGATCCTTAGCTACTGAACAAGTAGGTAAAAAGAATCTGATTTCCTTTGGTAGGAAATTTGTGCCCCTACAATGGAAACCTGGAACTTCCAGTTGCCTTTAACACTGACTCCCTTCCCTTTCCACAGCAGGCGCTGTAGCACTACAGTTTGACTTCACCCCTGAAGACGCACTCTTCTGTTGTTTCCCGAGACAGATCAATGCCAACCGACCAGCCTTAATGCCTTACAGATGCTTTGGATTAAAACTCCCCCCATCCCCTAGCTCTGCTGGCTGCAGCTGATGGGAGCTGCAGTCCAACACATCTGGAGAGCACCAGCTTGGCAAAGGGTGTTCTGAATTTCCCCACATCCTCCTCCTGCTGACTTAGCTGGTCTCTTGTACCTTTTCCTGTCCAGGTCTAATGAGGATTCTAAACCTTCCCGGATGGGTCCATTTAATTCAATACACAGACCAGGATAGAGTTTAGTGTGCTGAAGACTGGTGGATCTTTCACCTTCATCCTGGGCTGAACTGACCTTTCACAGGGATCTGAAGAGATCCATGCTCACACACGGGAAGCAAATGGGAAACTCTGTGTTCACAGTTGTTGGGCTTGTGTGTAGCTAATTTACTCTTCCTTCCCACATCCCTGAGCATAGTTCTGAATGCTGTCCACTGGACTGCAAGAGTAGCTTTTGGAGTGGGAAACCCAGCCAGATGGGCAGGGTGTAAATAATAAACTATTATTATAAATTATTATTCCATTGGGAAATAGTGGGAAAGAAGTCAATGCCTTTCCAAGAGGACACAAGGCAACATGCACCAACTGAGCATCAACAGTTTGAAATGGTTCCAAATTATTATCGTTTTGAAAAACAACAACTCTAAAAGGAACCAACATCTGTACATCTGCCCGCTCCCCAGATCATTCTTTAACTGGTAAAGCTGGAGTTAAAGAAAAAGTATAGCGCTCTCTCTCTCTCTCTCTCTCTCTCTCTCTCTCTCTCTCTCTCTCTGGGACTGGCTGACTCATTTGCTTGGATATGAGAGACCTTTGGAAGAAACGCCACATTGAAAATTACAAGGCACAATTAACCTGTCCTACCAGCAGACTTCCATGCCTATTCCTACTCTACAGCATAATGTGCTGGTGGGATCTCTTGTGCCACAAGCTCTTCAGAGGCTAGGTTCAGGTCTCTCCTGAGAAGCCAGTTCCCCTTTGAGGGGCACTTGCCTGCCCGAGGTGCCAAACCACCAATATCACGTATCTAATCCACAGCCACAGCAAGTACTTACCGCGTTGACTGCCAGGTTGCCACGGGCGTTAGAAGGAGTCACCCCATAAAGTATGCCTGCCCCGGCGATGGCACCGATCAGCTGGGCTGCAACATAGAACAATGTCCGGAGGAAAGAGATCTGGTTCCCTACAAAGAAGGCAATGGTCACTGCTGGGTTGACGTGGCCGCCGCTGATGGGACCAAATGTCTGTACCATCGTGGCAATGGCCAAGCCGAAAGCCAGGGCGATCTGGAGGACACTTGGCAAGGCCGAAGGCCACTTCAGGGCTGAGCCCAAACCGAAGAAGACGAAAAGCAGGGTGGCTAAGAACTCGCAGAAGACAGCTCGGAGAAAAGCGATGGTGCAAATTTCTTTTCTCATGGTTGCACTGGAGCAGGTGGAATGGCAATGAAGGTGTGAAAGTCTCTGCTCTGTCTGGGATGCCAAGGGAGTGAAGCAAAGTGCCGGGCCATACAGAGAGAGATATATATCTGCAGGTGCTGCAATAAAAGATCGTCTCCAGGTATGGGCGGAGCCAATAAATGTGGCCAGTCCTCCTCTTCCCCCTCCTGTTCCTGTGGAGTTTGGAAACTTTCCATCTTCAGACAACAACTGCACCTTCCTCTCTTGTAGGCTCCAATATTGGTGCTGATTTTCTTCTTTTCTCCTTCAGACAATGGGGTTTCTATTGAATAGCCTTGCTGTCATTAGATAACCACAATATTGCATAATGCCACAGAGATTAGCACCTTGTCTGTTTACCTTCTTTTCTTCTCTTTTCTTGTTCTTTCAGTTTGTAACACAAGGCATTTCATCTCTATTAAGCTTTTTTAATTTTTTAAAAATGCACTCAGATATTAGGCTTCTAATATGCCACTATTCCACCCTCCCCCTTCTCAGGGCTAAAGAGTGGAAAGTAATCGGGCAATAATTGTGGACAACTCTGCAGAACTGGATTCTCCAGTATGCCAGCACAGGTCTTGAATGAATTTCTTTTGAATTGTTGGTGTTTTTGGTAGTTTGCTCCAGAAAATGTGAAAGCTTTTGCCCTGTGTTCCTATCTATCAAAAATGAAGGTAAAATAAAACAATGGGTACAAATCTACATGCAGCCACTTGCTGGAGAGCCGTGAAATGTATCAGCAGTGTAGAGGTTTAGTTTACAACCTGTAAAGTTTCAATAGGAGTGCAGAACCCGGGGCATGTGTTTATTTAATACCATTTGGATAACTGCCCAGTATTACATGTTATCTGGGTGGCTCACAAAAATTAAAAGAAACACACACACACAATGCAAAACACTATAAGTAGTACAAAAGCAGCACTTGTTCTTGTTTGGAAGAGAAAAGAGCAAAACTATTAATAGCCCACCAAGCACAATTCATAAATTGAGACAGGTGGTAAAAGCACAGCTTGCTGACAAGACTGGATGATTAAAAAGGTATTTCAGCTAGTACTGAAAAGACCATAAGAATAGTACCAGGTGAACCTCTCTGGGGAGACTGTTTAGTAACTGGGGTGCCGCCACCAAGAAGGCCCTCTCCCATCCCCCTCACTTCATTTGGTGAGAGCACCCAGAGTTGGTCCTCTGAATAGGATCCGTCTATCTCTTTACCTACCTGACTGCACTGGCTGCCAATTTGTTTACTGGCCCAGTTCAAAGTGTTGGTTTTGACCTATAAATCCTTAAATGGCTCAGGACCACAACACCTCAAGGATAGCCTCTCCCCATAAGAACCAAACCCTGCCATCATCACCTGGGGCCCTTCTTCATGTGCCTGCTTCACAAGAGGTCCAGTGGGTGGGAACATGAGAAGGGGGCTTTTCTGTGGTGGCTTCCCATTTGTGGAATGCTCTCCCCAGGGTGACTTGCCTGGCACCTTCATTACAAATCTTTAGGCACCAGGTGAAAACATTCTTCTTCTACTGGATGTTTGGCTAATTAAACAAATTATGTGCTTTCAAACTTTGCTTGTGTGGGGTGTTCTTATTTTGTTTGTTATTATGTTCTGTATTTTTGTGTTTTTATCTCGTAAACAACCCAGTGATCCTCAGAAGAAGGGCAGTATAGAATAATAATAATAATAATAATAATAATAATAATAATAATAATAATAGAAACAGTTCAAGAGAATCCCATGGCCAACCATATCAAAAACCACCGAGAGAGCAATAAGGTTGTACTCCCCATGTTTCTTGGACCCAGTCCAATTCTTTCTCTAAATAGTGTCTGAACCCTAAATTTAATAAATACCGATAATAATAGTCTAAACCAGGCTGCTGTTTTAGTTGCACTGGGGAAAACATTCAGTTGTCTCCCACATAACTAATTAGGTATTTAGGGAAAGACAATTTAGACTGCAGAGACTGTAAGGAGGGAAGATTTGAGTGTGCCCAGTACTTCTTCCACATCCTTCAAAGCAACTGCATAGGGCTGCTAATTTGTTTTAGAAGGAGATAACGCTCATGAACTAGTTTGACCCTAAGCATTCACATGGTTGTCTATATTGCATTGCTCTTGTGCGTAGTGAAACCTCTCACATTGCTTGGATTACCTGGTTAACCACACAGAATATTCAGCTGATCAGAGAAACAAACAATGTGCATTTCATCTTCTGTGAGGAAATGAGAAATTGTCAGTTTGGCTGGGGTTAAAATTCCAGAGGCAGGCCAAGGGATATAGGGATGCTAAGGGGCAGGGAGGGAGCTCAAAGGCGGCAGAGAAGGTGAAGGAAAGATCCAGAATACAGTGGTACCTCAGGTTAAGTACTTAATTTGTTCCAGAGTCCGTTCTTAACCTGAAACTGTTCTTAACCTGAAGCACCACTTTAGCTAATGGGGCCTCCTGCTGCCGCCGCACCGCCATAAGTTCTTAACCCAAGGTACTATTTCTGGGTTAGTGGAGTCTGTAACCTGAAGCATATGTAACCTGAAGTGTATGTAACCTGAGGTACTACTGTATGCAATCAACTGAGTAGCTGAAGGAAAGGTAGGTGGAAAATGAAATTTAAAGGAAAAGAAAGAGGAGGCAGGAAGCTTCAGCAAGAAGTGGGCTATCAAGGAGGGAGCACACACAACTGAAGCTCAGCAAAGGCTGTATTTCCTTAGAGGGAAGAAGACAGGAGCACTGCAGAAGGTGGGCCAAGAGAATGAGTGGCTATGGGAATGGGATAAAGTGTGCAATAAAAAACAATGCTTAGTGGAGATGTGAAGAAGGAGGCAGGTGGAAGTGAGGAGAAAGCAGGATAGGGACAAAACTGGAAAGCTGAAAGGAGCTGTGTCCCGCTGGTAGGAAGTACTGTATTTTTCGCTCCATAGGGCGCACCGGCCCAGAGGGCGCACCTAGTTGTTGTTTTTTTTTTTTGGGGGGGGGAATAAAGAAAAAAAAAATTTCCCCAAGGAAACCCGAGCTTCCCCTGACCCCAGCCCCCAGAACAGGCTGCTATCTGCAAGCCTTGGGAGCCCGGTGGGAAGTCGCGCCAGTCTCCCCAGGCTTGCGGAGAGCTGCCCGAAGCCCAGGCCCCGCTGTTCAGCGCTCCCCAGGTTTCGGGCTGCAGGCTGCTGTCCGCAAGCCTTGGGAGCCCGCATGAAGTTTGCTAGGTCTAGAATACAGGCCCTGGCAGAGTAAATCAGGCAGTTAATGGCTTTAAATGTTGTGGGTGGCGCTGTGATCTAAACCACTGAGCCTAGGGTTTGCAAATCAGAAGGTCGGCGGTTTGAATCTCTGCGATGGGGTGAGCTCCCATTGTTTGGTCCCAGCTCCTGCCCACCTAGCAGTTCGAAAGCACATCAAATGCAAGTAGATAAATAGGTACCACTCCAGCGGGAAGGTAAACGGCGTCTCCGTGAGCTGCTCTGATTTGCGGCTTAGTCATGCTGGCCACATGACCCGGAAGCTGTCTGCAGACAAACGCCAGCTCCCTTGGCCTATAGAGCGAGATGAGCTCCACAACCCCAGAGTCGTCTGTGACTGGACCTAATGTTCAGGGGTACCTTTACTGTTGCAGTAGCATTGTGGCCTGACTGTTTTAAAAGACCAGAATAAAAACCCCAAAGCCATGATGGATTGCATGTGAAATAGATTTGAACTAACCAGCTGTTTACTTGGCTTATTGTCAAACCGGTGTTCGACGTCACAATCTTTATCTGTCCCCAAAAGATCTTTATGGGGCAGGTTCTGAGAGTGCCGATTTTACAGGAAAAAAGCTGAGGTTGGGACAGCAACTCAGCCAGGGCTGTGCGGCAAGTCCGAATGGCCAGGCAAGGATTTGACTGCCAGAGCAAATCCAGGGGGTGGGTCACCAAACAGAAAAGACTGGAGATTCCACAGGCAGATGAGGACTGAAATAGGTAAGGCTTTGCCGGGGGGGGGGGATTAAGCCACTTTTCAATGCTTGTCAATAATAATAATAATAATAATAATAATAATAATAATAATAATAATAATTTATTATTTATACCCCGCCCATCTGGCTGGGCTTCCCAAGCCACTCTGGGCAGCTTCCAATAAAATATTAAAATACCGTAATACATCAAACATTAAAAGCTTCCCTAAACAGGGTTGCCTTCAGATCTCTTCTAAAGGTTTGGTAGTTATTTTTCTCTTTGACATCTGATGGAAGGGCGTTCCACAGGGCGGGTGCCACTACCGAGAAGGCCCTCTGCCTGGTTCCCTGTATCTTGGTTTCTCACAGTGAGGGAACTGCCAGAAGGCCCTCGGCACTGGACCTCAGCGTCCGTGCAAAACGATGGAGGTGGAGACGCTCCTTCAGGTATACTGGACCAAGGCCGTTTAGGGCTTTAAAGGTCAGCACCAACATTTTGAATTGTGATTGGAAACGTAGTGGGAGCCAATGAAGGTCTTTCAAGACTGGTGTTATGTGGTCTCGGCGGCCACTCCCAGTCACCAGTCTAGCTGCCACATTCTGGATTAGTTGTAGTTTCCGGGTCACCTTCAAAGGTAGCCCCACGTAGAGCGCATTGCAGTAGTCCAAGCGGGAGATAACCAGAGCATGCACCACTCTGGCGAGACAGTCCGCGGGCAGGTAGGGTCTCAGCTTGCGTACAAGATGGAGCTGGTAAACAGCTGTCCTGGACACAGATTTGACCTGTGCTTCCATGGGCAGATGTGAGTCCAAAATGACTGCCAGGCTGCGCACCTGGTCCTTCAGGGGCACAGTTACCCCATTCAGGACCAGGGAGTCCTCCACACCCACCCGCCTCCTGTCCCCCCAAAACAGTACTTTTGTTAGTCGCCATCCATCCTCCAACCGCCTCCAGACACTCACACATGATGATGATCATCCTTATAGTTGCATTTTGAATGTTTTATATTATTAGGCACGGGGTCAGGGCACAATTGGCATCTGAAGTGTGGTTAATGGTTGCATCCAGAACGATAATAGCAAAGGCATGTGCAGGCTACAGAGTATGCAAGGGTAATCCGGCAGCCTGCCAACAAACACACACAAACGAACACTCACACATACTTTGTGCTCTGCTCTAAGCTTCAGCGAACCATTATTCTGAGCAGCCAAAGGTCAAATAAACAGTACTCTTTCTCTGCACAGTGTGTACATGTGTCTGCCTGCCCGTGTGTGCACAGGGAAGGGTGTGCACCTTTAGGTGGCACAGCTGGGATGAGGTCAGTATCATGCATGTGTTAGAATCATAGAATTGCCGAATTGGAAGGGACCCTGAGTATTGCTAGTTTGTGACTCTTTTGAGAGATTTGCTGCCTTCTGCTCTTGAGCTGGCTCGGGCGATATATTGAACGGCCCTGTGAGCCTAAATACATGATGCCAGAACAAATGTTGTGTTGTGGATGCAGAGTGTTGGATAGGAAAGCCCGCATTTCGAGGCAAATCAACCTAGTTTGTGCTTTTCAAAACAATACACCAACTGAAAGAAAGCCATCCTTTAACATTCACACTGCTCTGAATTTTGCAAAGCAGTTCTCTAACCAAGTAATGTGTACTAAAATGCATATACCAGGCCGAAGTGTTTATAAGAATGCATTATATTTGGGGAAATTGGCTGGCAAAAATGGGCATATTATGGGAAATCTGCAGAGAAATCTGCATTAAATGCTGATGAATTTGCATGATTCCTTTTTTCTTTTTTTTTTAAGGGTGATATTTAACTCACTTTCACTCAGTAGACACATTGAAATTAATGAACATGATTTTAGGTTTGCTCATTTCAATTCCTGAGAATACTGTAAGTTTACTGCGAGTAAAACTTTGTTGACTTTCACCCAATATCGCAAACTGGTGTGTAAGTGCGTAGAACTGAACTTAACACTGGGAAAATGAGACACCAAAATTGACAGATCCACTTATTCCTACTGTTGAGGGAGAGATCCAACCTCTACAAAGTCATGAAGCTCACTGGTTGGCCAAAAGTCAGTCACAATGGGCAGAATTCAGTGTCACGTTATTACAAATGTTTTGTCTTTTGCGACAACTGCCCCATTTGTTGCACATCTACGATAAGCTGAGAGATGTAGGACTGACGGACATGCCTTTCTCTAACAAGCAGTGCCAGTTTTCTAGAAAAAGAGGTGCTAATGCCCCCTTTGTTCTCTTATAATGGCAATGGAGCCCTCCTGAGAGGTGTTGGAACTGAATTCTGATGAGTTCAGGCAGAAAAAAGCCCAACTTGTAAGTGTACTTTTGACAATAAAGACTTAATTCCTCCCTCTGGCCCAGACTTCCTCAACCTCGGCCCTCCAGATCTTCCAAGACTACAATTCCCATCATCCCTGACCACTGGTCCCACTAGCTAGGGATCATGGGAGTTGTAGGCCAAAACCATCTGGAGGGACGAGGTTGAGGAATCCTGCTCTGGACATTCCTTGCCTGATAGCGGTGTGACACCCAGCATGGTCAAGCATCTTGGGAGTTGTAGTCCAACAACAAAACATCTGAAGGACATCTGGTTAGGGAAGGCTGCCTTAGAGGAAGATGGGATTAAAATCTAATCAATATTTAGAAGGTCTTTTTTAATTAAACATTTTTATACAGTTTTTTCCCATGAGATTTTACTTTATGCTGTTTACAATTAAAAATACATGATAAAATAGAAGGTACCGTAACTTCTATTGAAACCAATAGTTTCTAGGAATAAACAGGGCTTTTTTTCTTAAAAAAATGTTTAGGGGTACTCTGATTTTATTGAAATACTGCCCCTCAATGAGGCCAAACCTAGATTTGCAAAATGTTTAGGGGTATGCATACTCCTACGTCCCCCCCCCAGAAAAAACACTAGGAATAAATATTTAGAGTTAAGATGCTAAGATGCAGCTCTGATTTACATAGCAAATTGATATGACTGTTTTTAATTGTCCTTCCCTCTTCCTCTCTTTAGCTTGCCTTCTGTCCCCTTGTTCCCCCTGCGGGGAACAGCAGATGAGTCGTTAAGGAACTAAAATGCTCTGGTAACACAATTTTTCCTCTGGCTACGGAAGTAAAAGTAAGGCGCTGTGAGGAATCTGGGTGTAACAGTAAAGTTGGATGTGATTTTCTTGGAAATCTGGGACAATGAGAGCCCTTGTAGCCCAGGTGCCTGTAGCAGCTCTCGGAATGAATAGCTGCAATGGGTGTATTGAGGCTTATTAGTATATTTGATGTCTCATTTTGAGAGTAGAGTCTAAACAGAAACATTTGTCATAGCCAAACATAGCTAAGGGCTTTCCCCCACCAAGCCTCTTCACACCTGTAGGAGTCATTGCAGCACCTATGTGATCCTGACCACAGTGGACAAACCCCTGTGTTGCAAAGAGTACGTCAGCAAAGTTTAGGTAACACGATGACCATGTCCATACGCAATAAACAATCTTTATGGAATTCCTTCAAACTATAACAAGTACAAACTGAATCTGAACAGTGAACAGTTATTCCGGATATTGACCACTGTTGGACACCATAATTGCTGAATACACAAAGCTTCACAGCTAGTCTTTCATCGTACAAAGTCTGGTAAGGTAACGGTAAAGGGACCCCTGACCATTAGGTCCAGTCGTGACCGACTCTGGGGTTGCGGCGCTCATCTCGCTTTATTGGCCGAGCGAGCCAGCGTATAGCTTCCGTCATGTGGCCAGCATGACTAAGCCACTTCTGGCAAACCAGAGCAGTGCACGGAAATGCCGTTTACCTTCCCGCCAGAGCGGTACCTATTTATCTACTTGTACTTTGACGTGCTTTCGAACTGCTAGGTTGGCAGGAGCTGGGACCGAGCAACGGGAGCTCACCCCGTCACGGGGATTCAAACCGCCGACCTTCTGATTGGCAAGTCCTAGGCTCCGTGGTTTAACCCACAGTGCCACCCGCGTCCCACAAAATCTGGTACCTCGCTTCATTTAAAGATCTTCAGAGACTTTGAGACTAAAGTTTCAATCTGTACTTGTTATAGTTAGAAGGAATTCTATCAAGATTGTTTATTGCGCATGCACATGGTCATCGTGTTGCCTAAACTTTGCTGACACAGTGCACAAACCACAGAGCAGGTGCACCACGTAAAAGAGCTTGCAGAACAAATACTTAGAAGGTGACTCATCCAAGCCAACCGGCTCACATGCCTCAGACTTAAGGTGGAAATAAAACCCCCATGGTCAATGGCCATGTGGCCTAGGGGGATGTTCCCTTTTGCCCCTCATGGTAATCTGGACAATTCCTCTACTGTGACACTTAGCATCCTGTCACTCACAGGCATAGGTTGCTCCTCATTATTTAGATGAACAGAGATGGCCACCCCAGATAGTATTTGGAGGGCAGGGGGGAGGAAACTTCCCCAATTCCAAGTTACCGCAGCTGAGGCATATCTCTCTCTCCCCCCCCTGTGTGTGTAGTTATATGATATCCTTCATATAAATCTGACTTGAACCCTGTCTGTGTCAGGTATTTGCTCTTCTGAATGGAAGAGGCCATAGCTACTCATCGCTTCACCATCTCATTCCCCCTGTTGTCTTCCTGTGCCTGTTTTAAGATTGCAGGTCCCTTGGTGAAGGCACCTGCCCTGCTTATTTCTTGTAAAATGGGATGCGCATAGATGGCACACCCTCCAACGTTTCTCCAGTGAAAATAGGGACATCCTATTCCATTATTATTATTATTATTATTATTATTATTATTATTATTATTATTCCTCATTCACCTGACTGGGTTGCCCCAGTCACTCTAGGTGGCTTCCAACATATATAAAAACATAGTAAAATGCTGAACTTTTTTTAAAAAATCTTCATATAGGACTGCTTTCAGATGTCTTCTAAACATTGTATACTTTCTTATCTCATTGGCTCAGCTCAATCCAAATAATAAAAAAGCACTTTCTGCTTTGTTTCCTGCTGAAACAGATCCCTGCATTAACACAGTCTACAGGAGGACTATAAGCCCTGATTCCTACCTTCAGAAGAGCCTATCCAATGATAGAGAGCTTCATAACAAACAGGCGAAGTAAGATGACCACCTCAGGTGCCAGGATCCACAGGGGCAGCAGACCCTGATGTAGATCTTCGTTTCTCCCTTGTTCCTGATACAGACCTTCACTCACCCCTTCTTCCCTGGCACGGAGGGTGATGCCATTTTGTGCTTCACCTCAAAATGTCTTCGGCTGCCCCTGTTAGCAAAGGAAAAACGCTTGGCCACTCTGGCAAATGCCATCAAGATCAGCTCCTGTTGCAGGAAATTAAAATGGTGGCTCCAGGGGGAAAAGGGCTTGGGACAAGTTCTCAGAAGTCTCCAAAAGAAAGAGGCAAATAAATAAATATATATATATATCGTGTTCAGTGTGGTTTAACAAAGGCCTTTGTTGAGTATGTATTTTAATCCCTTGATTCATAATTCTGAAAGCTGGCTTTATCTGTAATTCATAATTCTGAGAATAGCCCTGTGCTTTATGTATTATATAAAACAGATGGGGAAGGGGAGGGGAAATAATTGTAGCTCCACTCAAGTTACAAGCCATTTACTCTGGTTCATTTTGTACTACTCCCTGACGTTCTCTCTGTACATTACCATGTTTTGGGGTAAATCTCTCTCTCTCTCTCTCTCTCTCTCTCTCTCTCTCTCTCTCTCTCCTGGTCAGTTAACACCTAACATGTTCAGCTTAGTTGGCATGGAAGGGATTATGTTACAAGTCGGTTCGCCAAGTTGTCCTGGCTGGATTCCAAAGCCTATTTGTGGTTTCTTCCTAGTCTTAAAAATCTTGTTAGCTTCAGATAGCCATCGTGGTGGCAGTTACTTCTCCCTTCCCAGAATCAGAGAACTGGAAGGGATCAGAAGGGCCTTGGGCTGAATCCACATCCCTAAGGGATTGACTATACAAAGTGGCTAAATTTCCCCTAAAGATAAATGTCTGGACAAATTTAAGAGATTGCTGTTTAGGTGAGATGGGTGAATTTTTTGAAGGAAAGCAGGAGGCAGAGTTTCTGTAAGAGTAGCAAAACCGGTTTTGGAGCACGGATTATCCCCAATAGACCAACCTACAGGATAGGAATAGAGAACCTCTTGGCTACAGCTCCCATTATCCCTGACTATTGACCATCCATGGTTGGGGGGGTGACGGGAGTTGGAGTCCAACAACTTCTTGATGGTCACATTCACTTCTTTTTGCTATAGCAGTGCAGGGGAACTTTTAGCCCTCCAGATGTTGCCGAACTACAATTCCCATCATGCCTGGGCCTTTGGCCATGCTTGCAGTTCAGCAACATCTGGAGGGCCAAAGGTCCTTGTGCTATATGATCTATATTGCACTGTAAGGAGAGATTGATTGAACCCCTTCTCAAAGGTTTTTGCATTTCAAAAGGTTCCATGTGATTCAAGCAAATGAGTCAAGAAACATGCTGCAAAGCACCCTTAGGTATCTTTGACCAACACCAAAGACTGGGGTAGGATGAAGACTGTGGTGTCCAAACTTTTTTCAAAGAGGGCCAGATTTGATGAAGTGAAGGGGCCAACCAAAGGGCCAACCATAGCCGTTGAACTTTTTTTAGGATTGAAGTTGTTGAGGTTTTTTTTTTTAGTATTTTACCCCAGGAAATAAACTGTCACAGGGGCCGGATTAAACTGCCTGGCAGGCTGGATTATGCCCCCGAAATGGACTTTGGACATGCCTGCTTTAATATATCTGTGTCTTCCAGATCTCTGTTAATGCAGATAAATTTCAGTGGAAATTTTCAGTGGAAAATTCTTTTCCCACTGAATAGTCACAACTTGCCCTCATAGATCTTCAACTATCTGTGCTGTTAACTACTAAATATTGCAGAAAAGGCACTGTACAGTGCTGCATAACCCAAAACAAGGTTCTCTGCAGGTAATGAGCACCAAGGGTTTACAAGCATTCTTTTCATTCTCTGCAGATTTTCTTGCCCATTTGTCAAGGTCTGCAATGTTTTGTGCCGAAAGTTCTCAAATAGTTAGTGACGGTTTTTATTTTGCTCCATGCTCATAAAAGCAGCTTATACAAATCATGGACAACTAGGAGAAATTTGATCTGGCCAGCTCTTCCTTTCTACTTCCCTCTTAACATTTCTCTTCATTTTTGAGGCAATTTCCTCCTTTGAAATTAAATATGACTGTGCTGGATGCCTTTGACAACTTACTTTTGAAATATATGTTGGATTTGCCAGGGCCATTACCACTTAGAATCCAGCCAGGGCAACTTGAGAGAACCTGTTTGTAGCATACTTCCCTCCATGTCAACTGAACATCTTGAACCAAATTCTGGGCACCTCTCATTATTTTTCCCAGCTGTGAAATTGAAGTAATGATGATGGGGCTAAAATGGTCTGGGCCAAATTCAGCTAAAAACTAGCACAATGTCTTCAGGAAACCATGTCTACATTGGCTTGTGGGCTGAGGAGAACCTATGTATTGCATAGGATTCTGTGTTCTGTTCTAGGCTATGAACTATATGGCCTTTCCAATGTTGGACTCAAACGCATCCATTCTTAAGGAAATCAGCCCTGAGTGCTCACTGGAAGGACAGATTGTGAAGCTGAGGCTCCAATACTTTGGCCACCTCATGAGAAGAGAAGACTCCCTGGAAAAGACCCTGATGTTGGGAAAGATGGAGGGCACAAGGAGAAGGGGACGACAGAGGACGAGATGGTTGAACAGTGTTCTCGAAGCTACAAACATGAGTCTGACCAAACTGCGGGAGACAGTGGAAGACAGAAGTGCCTGGCGTGCTCTGGTCCATGGGGTCACGAAGAGTTGGACACAACTAAACGACTAAACAACAAATGTTGGACTCCAACTCCCATCATCCCCATCCAGCATGGGTGAAATTCCATGTTGAATGTGATAGGTTTGTGGGTGGTAAATGTCTGGGCTCAGTAAACGTTAGAATTTAATTAGAGCTTGTGTGTCAAAATGGGATGACAGACCCATGTGTGTAATTGAGCTGCGTATTAGGCATTTCTGAAATTAGCATGTGATTAGGGTTAATTAAGGCAGACTGGTGCTAATTAATTTGGACTAATTTCTTTGGAGGGGTTAGTCTGGGGTAATGGGTCATTAAAACATTACCTGGAGAGAGTGACTAGTGGGGTGCCACAGGGTTCTGTCTTGGGCCCGGTCTTATTCAACATCTTTATCAGCGACTTGGATGATGGACTCAAGAGCATCCTGATCAAATTTGCAGATGACACCAAACTGGGAGGGGTGGCTAACACCCCAGAGGACAGGATCACACTTCAAAACAACCTTGACAGATTAGAGAACTGGGCCAAAACAAACAAGATGAACTTTAACAGGGAGAAATGTAAAGTATTGCACTTGGGCAAAAAAAATGAGAGGCACTAATACAAGATGGGTGACACCTGGCTTGAGAGCAGTACATATGAAAAGGATCTAGGAGTCTTGGTTGACCACAAACTTGACATGAGCCAACAGTGTGATGCGGCAGCTAAAAAAGCCAATGCAGTTCTGGGCTGCATCAATAGGAGTATAGCATCTAGATCAAGGGAAGTAATAGTGCCACTGTATTCTGCTCTGGTCAGACCTCACCTGGAGTACTGTGTCCAGTTCTGGGCACCACAGTTCAAGAAGGACACTGACAAACTGGAACGTGTCCAGAGGAGGGCAACCAAAATGGTCAAAGGCCTGGAAACGATGCCTTATGAGGAACGGCTAAGGGAGCTGGGCATGTTTAGCCTGGAGAAGAGGAGGTTAAGGGGTGATATGATAGCCATGTTCAAATATATAAAATGATGTCATATAGAGGAGGGAGAAAGGTTGTTTTCTGCTGCTCCAGAGAAGCGGACACGGAGCAATGGATCCAAACTACAAGAAAGAAGATTCCACCTAAACATTAGGAAGAACTTCCTGACAGTAAGAGCTGTTTGACAGTGGAATTTGCTGCCAAGGAGTGTGGTGGAGTCTCCTACTTTGGAGGTCTTTAAGCAGAGGCTTGACAACCATATGTCAGGAGTGCTCTGATGGTGTTTCCTGCTTGGCAGGGGGTTGGACTCGATGGCCCTTGTGGTCTCTTCCAACTCTATGATTCTATTCTATGATTCTAAGAGGATTAAAGGGAGAGGATACCTTCCTGTGTTAGAAAAGCCAGGAGTTCAGAACAGAGAGGGAGAAATAGTGAGGGCAGGAGTGTAGTTCAGAAGCTTCAGCAACAAATTTAGGAAGCAGTGGGTGGAGACAGATTTAGGGGAGTGCAACTCATTCACCCACACTGGGCACCGAGCTGAGAGGGTGCCACAACAGTGGTGAGCAACAGAAGGTGGGAGGCAGGGGGTGCTGAATTTTGGTGTCACACAAGGTGCTGCTGATTCCCCCCCTTCAAATTTTCAAATTTGCTTTTGGTTTTCAAGGTGAATTATAAATTTCCGCCATTCTTGTTAAAGTTTTGGTCTTCCTGATTTCTGATCTTTCCAGCCATTTTTGTCATTTCAGCATAAACCATTGACTTGATCTGCCATTCTTCTCTGGTAGGGACTTCGTCTTCTTTCCATCTCTGGGCTAGCAACATCTGCGCAGCTGTCGTCGCATACATGAACAGTCTTTTCTGTTCCCTTGGAATTTCAGCACCTAAAATTCCTAATAGAAAAGCTTCTGTTTTTTTGTGTGTAAAAGTTATTTTAAACATTTTTTTTATATATCATGTCCCAGAATGCTTTTATTACCTTGCACGTCCACCACATATGATAAAAGGTGCCTTCTTTTTCTTTACATTTCCAACAGATATTTGTACCTGTCTTATAGATTTTTGCTAACTTACTGGGAGTTAAATACCAACGGTACATCATTTTCATATAGTTTTCTTTTAATGTACAACATGCTGTAAATTTCAAATTGGTTCTCCATAACTTCTCCCATGATGAAAACTGTATATTTTATATTTTACCCCAAATCTCTTGCCTAGTGGCTGCTGAAATGTTAAAACCCAAAGTCTGTCACTGCAGTGGACTGGAGAGGGGAGGAGAGAGAGCAATGGGTTTGAGAGCAATGGGTGGAGTCTGTTAGGTTCAAGGCTGTTGTGGCTATGGAAGAAGAAAAAACTTAGGGTAGGAATGCTGTGGACTTCTACACCATAGGCGCTCTCTCTCTCTCTCTCTCTCTCTCTCTCTCTCTCTGTAGTTAGCATTCAAATGGCTGTCCCAAGGCATTTGGCTGCCTGAGGCAGAAGGGCAAATGCCACCTCCTAAATCAAAACATGTGACAGCCAAGACTAGTATGGTTATTTTGGCAGCCTAAAGCAGAAAAGTATCTTGGTATTATTAGATTTCTATCCTGTCCTTAATCTGAGGATCACAGGGTGGTTTGCAATATAAAATCCCCAAAGTGACTCTCCCCGGAAGTAAAAATACAACAACAAATTAAACAGCAATATCCTGTCTGCTCATGATACCCCAAAGGAGATGCCTGGTGTGGCTGTGTCTCACTCTGTCTAATAGTTGGGCCGGGCCTGTTGATGTACACGTGTTTTGCTATGCAAACAGACTCCACAGGAAGCCCATGGGATTGGTACAAAGGAGAGAATCCCTTAAAAAAATATGCAAATAGGAGACTATGAAATGCAATTGTGTTAAAATGAAATACAACTGTATCAACCACAGTTTTGGGAGGCATTTTTGTCAGGGTGGTTTCATAACCAAAAACATGTACACTAGTATCATCGACGCAATGAACATCACATCTCATTTGTCCGTTCCTCCTCTGAATTACCCACCCTCTGGCTCCAGGCCTTTTCTGGATGAATCATTGGGTAAGGACAGCGCCTAATTCAGTTTTGTTCTTATTGCTCACTCTTCTTTAGGCTGATACCTTCTGGCATTCCTGCTGGGCACTGCCACAATGTACTCTCCAGAGGAGACAACTCACACACCTGGCCAGTCCCAGCATGCCAAACCACAACTTGAAGAAAATAGGAGACATTGTGGTGGGGTTCTGTCTGCTATTGTCTGGGAAAGTGCTACTGGGGACCTAAGTGGTGCCTGTTTAAACATCATAATGCCCTAGAAAAATAGGTGCTGGTATTCACCATGAAGTAAGTGCCACACTTTTTAACAACAAAAAAAAAGAGGTGCCAGTACTGCTTTACCCAGATCACCAGACATCAGATTCATCTTAGAAACAGAAAATCTGAACCTTACAGTTGCTCAAAGCTTCAGTCTCATTCTGCATGAGCTCTTTCTTAATACAGAGGGCAGCTGACTCAGCCGTTCCAGTTTCAATTAAGAATAAAATGCATTTCAGAGATCATAAAGTTCATTCACCTTTGCTGCTTTTCCCATATGCCTTTCTTTCTCGTGACAGCCAACATTTTTGACAGCTGCTAATTGCCAGGCACACCCTTTCCATTGTCATTTTATTAGGTGGCAGGTTTCCAAAGAGGAGTTGGTATAAATGCACATTCCAGTGGGGTTTAAGTTACAACTTTATCTTTGTGCATATTCAGTACCACAGGGCAGAATTTAGGAGACACCAATTGTCTTAGCCATGCCCAACAAAGGCACCATGACTTGTGTGCAAGGCTGTTACTAAGGGTGCTCTGAGTGTCAGCCCACTGGAGAATCCAAGTGTCTTCTTCCCACTGGCCATTCTACCTTCCACCCTGGTATCTTATCTGCTCATTGTGTAATAATCCAATATGGCCTGTTCCATCTGCAAGCATGTTTGATTGTAGATAAACCTCTGGTTGAGTTTATATATGTTGGGATTGGCCCACCAGACCTTATTCAGCTCCCATCAGCTCCAGCCAGCATGGACAAGGGATGATGGTCTCTGGAGTCCAACAGCATCTGGAGGACCACAGGTTCCCAAGCTCTGATTGACACACTAAAGGTAAAGGGACCCCTGACCATTATGTCCAGTCGTGGCTGACTCTGGGGTTGCAGCGCTCATCTCGCTTTATTGGCCGAGGGAGCCGGCGTACAGCTTCCGGGTCAGGTGGCCAGCAGGACTAAGCCACTTCTGGCGAACCAGAGCAGTGCACAGAAACACCGTTTGCCTTCCCGCCAGAGCGGTACCTATCTATCTACTTACACTTTGATGTGCTTTTGAACTGCTAGGTTGGCAGGAGCTGGGACCAAGCAACGGGAGCTCACTCCATCGTGGGGATTCGAACCGCCGACCTTCTGATGGGCAAGTCCTAGGCTCTGTGGTTTAACCCACAGCGCCGCCTGTGGATTGACACACTACTTGTTTTTAAAATCTGATCCTTTTCCTTAGAGCTCAGGGTGTTGTGGCAGCATTTCCCTCGTTTTGCTCTCAGGGCAACTTTGTGCTGTGAGTTTGACTGAGTGACTGGTCCAAGGTCAGACTGTGATTTTCATGGCTGAGCAGGGATTTCAATGTCGTAGCTCCCTTCCATACCAAGGCCCTGTGACCCCCTTGCCCCTGAAGTGCTAAATAACCAGACAAGACAGAACTCACCAGAACTCAGTTCTGGCACCTCTCTGGTGGGTGCCATTACCATTATAAGAGAACAAGGGAAGCGTTCATGGTGAGTTCTGCCACCTTTCTCTAGAAACTTTCTCCAGCAGTTTGGTCAAACTCATGCTGGCAGCTTTGAGAACACTATCCAACCATCTCGTCCTCTGTCATCCCCTTCTCCTTGTGCCCTCCATCTTTCCCAACATCTAGAAAAATAGCACTGATTAAATCCATGCTTGACAACTTACAACATGGGAAGGGTTGCTATACATCCAGAATTTCCCAGACACTGCAGGGATTCGGCCATCAAAAACAGTGTCTGGGCAGAAATCGCTTAAATGTCTGGAAAAATCCAGACCTATGGCAACCTGTATCGAAAGTGTAGATTTTGGGAAATTTCCTTAAAAATTAAGCTAAAAAAAATTCCCTTAAAAAAACCTCTGGCTAAAACAACAACAACAACTCAGCACCTTTTGTGTCCAGATTTTCACTTTTTGAAACATGGCAACCCTAAACATGGAATTGTTTTACATAATTACAAATATAACAAAAATAGGCATAGACAATATATACACAACTAAATCAAGCAATTTCCACATTAAATCATAAGTTCTAAAAATATAGATACAAAACAAATACTATCAATAACAGCAACAAATTCCTTCCCCCAGCCCAAACCCCTAAACAATTATCCAACTCAAGAGTCTGTTCCGCAGCCTCAGCTTTTGTAGCTGGAGTCAGTCAGGGCCCCACTTTCTGAGGCCAGGTGAAGAAACGCCAGCAAGGCAGTGAGCGAGTCTTGCAGGACTCACAGACAAGATGGTTTTCAAGTGACATAGTTCATACTACAAATTACACGATGGAGAATTAATGATTTTTTATTTATTTTGTTTGCTGGCAATCAAACAGTAAAACGCATCATGTGACTTTATAATTATTCTGTGAAAACAGCTGTATTTATGCATGGATTCACAATTATTTCATATATATTGACTACTTGTTTTATTTATGCATTTGTGTATTTTACACCAGTTTGCACCAGCACATGATCTATGTGCATTATTAATTTTTGTCATGGTTGGTGATCTGTGCACTTATATATTATACACCTTATATATCCACAATAGGTCATAGAACCATGGAATCTTACAATGCAAGAATATCAGCTAAAGCATCCATGACAGATGGTCATTGTCAGGGGACTGCCATCGGAACAGGGGAGGGAGGCAGGGGATACAGAGAGCTTCCGACGCTGCTGAGGAGCAGTGCCTTGTCCAGTGGTGGGGAAAGCCACATCTCCAGGGGAGCAGAGGGGGGAGTGGGGAGCCAAGCAGAGGGAGGGCTCGAAGATGCTACTGAGACCCCAAGCGCCTCATCTAGCCCGGCTGGCCAGGAGACAGACACACCATTTCCGTTGCCCAGTTTACGCAGGGGGGTGAAACGTAAGGAGGGGAGGAGGAGATTTGGGGTGTCTAAGTTCTTATGCTGGGGGACAAACCGGAAGGGGCCACTCCCGGAATCTGCTAGCGACTAGGATGGACTAAGCTGGCCTCAACCAGAGCCAGGGCTTTTTCGGCTGTGGCTCCGATGTGGTGGAACGCTCTGTCACAAGAGACTAGGGCTCTGCAGGACTTGACATCTTTCCGCAGGGCCTGCAAGACAGAGCTGTTCCACCAGGCCTTTGGCCAGGGCACAGCCTGACTCCCTCCTTTGGTAATCCTCACAGAACTCTAGCCCCATGGTTGCCATTAATTTGATTCTGAATTGCTTTTAGAATTAATTGATTTTAGAATGCTGTATTACTTTTACTGTTGTTAGCCACTCTCAGCCTGGCTTCGGCTGGAGAGGGCAGGATATAAATAGTGACTGTGGCCCCACATCACCCCCCAAGTGATCAGCACTCAAGGCTGCCATGATGTGGGGGCATTTCACTCTTTCCATTTCTCCCTTCCTTTTGTTTCTGTACCACCGCTTTGTTTTCCACGCAGAAGGTCGCAGGTTCAGCCCCTGCCACCTGCACTTTGGAGAGCTGCTGCCAGTATTTCTGGACAAACCTGAGCTCGATGGACTAACAGCCTGACTCAAAACATCGGACAGCTCCCCATGTTCCTAAAAGAAAACCTGAGCAGAAAAACACTTACCGCAACAAGGTGGCCCAGAGTGACAGCCAGTCCGATAGATAGGGATGGGGAGCCCACATGTTGTATTATTTTATTGTTGTTAGCAGCCCTGAGCCCGGCTTCGGCTGGGGAGGGTGGGATATATTTTTTAAAAAATTATTTATTTATTTATTTATTTTTATTATCATTATGAACTTTGTGTTTCTGCACTGTATATAGTTTGCACCAATAAAACCTGTAAAAGACAGGTCGGAGTCCTGCCTGGTTACTCTTGAGCAACCACCACCAGCACTTGACAGTCATCAAGGTCTATTTGCTTTCTTTTATATTTTTGTCATAAGAAACCCATCTCTCTCTCTCTCTCTCTCTCTCTCTCTCTCTCTCTCTCTCTCTCTAATATCAAAATAAGAGAATATTCAGCAATGCCCTTATATTAAAAATTCATCTCTGATGATAATGACACAGGTGAGTCCTAAATATGGAATAGTCTCAGTTTATCTCTAAGTACAGGAGTACACTGGTGAGCTGTGCTTGTGAACAATGTGATTTGAAAATGTGATGGGTGGGACCAGAGGCCAAAGTGGGTGGGGCAATAGATGTGCCTCTTATTTTTGTACAGGAGCCTACATTCCAGTCACACCAAAGTCAGATTCTGAGAAACACACCCAACCTATCTCTTCATCCAGGCAAGCAAGAGACACAGTCACATTCCACCCAAGGGAAAGCTCTTGAAAATAAAATGGGGACATGCAAATTGTATTTTATGTCTCTTCCTCCTTCCCCAATTCATTTCATATTTCTGTGCAAACCTGCGTAATTTGCTGTTCCCAAATCAAGATGCAGTGGGAAATGTGCATACAAATGTATATATTAAGGGAAAGTGTGCAAAAAATGTTCGTATTAGTGAAAATACCATGGAAAAATATTATAGAGAATTGCTTGCAAAAATGTGTACGTTAGGGAAAATTGCATGCAAAATATGTATCAGGATAAATGTGACGAGTATGTATGAGATTGCATTTGGCCTTTTAAAAATAAATAAAAAACAGATGAATGCAGAAATGAGGGGAACTTAAGATCGGAAGACTTAGAGAAACTGAAATTGACAGATTGAGTCATCCCTACAGAACAGCTTGACTGCTGATCTACATTAAATGTTTCCTGGAAACCCTTGACACATATTGCTAGTCTTCTAAAAACTCCTCTCTTTTTTTGCTTCTCTTGATATTCTTTGGATCTGTCTACCAAGTAAGAACCTCCAAATTACTTCACCCTAGGCGGATAGCCAGTATGGTGACCTTTGGACACTTGGACCACCATTCGCACCATCCTTGACTTACAGGCCAGGCTGTCTGGGGATGATGGGACAAAACATCTGTAGGGCACCACACTGGCTAACCCCTACCCTATGTAGAATGCAGTAACGATTCTATCTGCCATAGTCTTTCTGGTCCTATTGTAGCCCCTTCCTGATGCTCTGGTCTCTTTGGCTTGCAACGGCCAACGGGGAGCGTGACACTCCCTTCCCCCCTCTCTCTCTCCCTCCTGGCTCAGATATGAACATGAGGAAAAAAATATTTTGACTCATCCAGCAAACATCTCATTAATTCCACCAGTAGTCATTGAAGAATAGTCATGCACCAGTGGATCTTAAAGAGTGTAAATATAATTCCCACTTAGAGTTACTGACAGATGCCTAATCTAGGGATGCAAATGTGTGCATGGTAAAATGCTTCACAAATAGACGATAATCCGGCTTGTCTTTTCCAGGACTGTAAAAAGTTGGTAGCTGCTACTCATAGCTCAGTTGACCTGGGTACCACAAGACAACTTGCTACTTGCCATGTGCTGTAGGAAAAAAGCCCAGGCCCTTGGCCAGGGACCAGAATATACACTGTGATCTACATACATAACAAGAGAACAGCTCTGCTGGATTAGACGAAGGCCTGTCTTGTCTGGTGGCCAACCAGATGCTTATGCAAAGCCCACAGTTAGAGCATAAGCACCATAGCCCTCTCCTGTTGTTGCTCCCCAGGGACTGGTATTCATAGACATAGTCCTGTACTGTGTCAAATTGAATATGACCCATAGCATTACAGAGGGGAAAAATAGTGTACTATTATAACACAGAAGAAGAAGAGGAGTTTGGATTTGATATCCCGCTTTATCACTACCTTAAGGAGTCTCAAAGGGACGTGGGGGGCGCTGTGGGTTAAACCACAGAGCCTAGGACTTGCCGATCAGAAGGTCGGCGGTTTGAATCTCTGCGATGGGGTGAGTTCGGTCCCTGCTCCTGCCAATCAACAACCGTCTATGTCATATCTCCACCACAATAGTCTTGTTGTTGTTTAGTCGTTTAGTCGTGTCCGACTCTTCGTGACCCCATGGACCAGAGCACGCCAGGCACTTCTGTCTTCCACTGCCTCCCGCAGTTTGGTCAAACTCAAGTGATGTTTACTCCTCGGTAAAGTACCCAATAGACGGACACAGGTGGCACTGTGGGTTAAACCACAGAGCCTAGGACTTGCCGATCAGAAGGTCGGCGGTTCGAATCCCCACGATGGAGTGAGCTCCCGTTGCTTGGTCCCTGCTCCTGCCAATCTAGCAGTTCAAAAGCGTGCCAAAGTGCAAGTAGATAATTAGGAACCGCTTCGGCAGGAAGGTAAACGGCATTTCCGTGCGCTGCTCTGGTTCGCCAGAAGTGACTTAGTCATGCTGGCCACATGACCCAGAAGCTGTATGCCGGCTCCCTCGGCCAATAAAGCGAGATGAGCGCCACAGCCCCAGAGTCGGCCATGACTGGACCTAATGGTCAGGGGTCCCTTTACCTTTAAGGAGTCTCAAAGTGGCTAACATTCTCCTTTCCCTTCCTCCCCCACAACAAACACTCTGTGAGGTGAGTGAGGCTGAGAGATTTCAGAGAACTGTGACTAGCCCAAGGTCACCCAGCAGCTGCATGTGGAGGAGTGGGGAAGCGAACCTGGTTCACCAGATTACGAGTCTACCACTCTTAACCACTACACCACGCTGGCTCTCCAGAAGAGAATGAAAATAGAAACCAGGTGGAGGTGGGACTGCCATTGGGACTAGCATGGTGGGGAAAGGAAAACCCCTCTCTCATGACATGGTCTAGCTCCTGTGGAGCCCACTCAGCTATTTGTTTCACAAAAATCAGGTATGCACTGGCAGAGTACATGACTAATTAAACTATCTATGGCCTTTAAAACTGTGTGTGTGTGTGTGTGTGTGTGTGTGTGTGTGAGAGAGAGAGAGAGAGAGAGAGAGAGAGAGTAAGTAAGTAAGTGAGAGTTATTGTTTCATTTTGTTACTCATAGAATCATAGAGTTGTAAGGGACCCCGAGGGTCCTCTGGGCTAACCCCCTGCAATATCAACTATGTTATATATTTTTGTGTTTTTATATTGTAAACCGCCCTGTGATCCTTGGATGAAAGAGTACCATAGCTGTCAAGTGCCCCTTATTTGGTGGGAAACTCCCTTATCCCAGCACTGTGTCCCACTGCTGTCCCTTATTGATGATGTCCCTTAAATTTCCCGGGTTTCAAAGGAAGCAGCTCCTCTCCCTCCCTCCCTGCCGGCCAGGGAGGAGGGAGGCTCCATCTGTGTTGCTTGGCTGCGTTGCTCACCCAATAAGGAATCTAAGAATGACTGGGGGATGGAGCTTGCATGCCTTGTGCCGATCAAATCGGCCACGTTGCCTGGGAACTCGCCTTTGCTCAGCGCTTCCCAGCGGAGAGGTGACGGTGGCTTTCCTTGTTGCATCCCCTTTGCTGGGATGCTGCGCTATGGGAACCATCACTTGAGGCTTCGTTTGGCTGCTGGTTGACTAAAATCCCTTATTTTGGCTGCTGATCCCTTATTTTCGAGGCTGCTGGTCCCTTATTTTCAAATCTGTAAGTTGACAGCTATGAAGAGTACTAGAGGAATTTTTAAAATAATAAAAAAATGGCAGTGCCTTATCCAGTTTGGCCATTTCTAATGAAAATTGTATCTGTGTGATCACAGCTGTAGATGCACCACCCTGTCTTCTGCTTTCTTCCTTGTCACACTGCTTCCTTATCTTTACAATCCTGGGCCGCACGAGCCTTGGCTTCATGCCATTACATGATACCTGTCAGTAGCAGCCGTTACTACCAACGCGATCGCATCATAAATAAGGACTGGCTCAGCTTGCAATGCCGTTACAATGCCACACTATCACCGCTTCCACGCCCTAACCCTCGAGTGTGTAGGTACAATGGCTCATAAGCCCCTGGCCACCAGTGGTTTATCCAAGGTCACAGAACAAAGCAGGGAACAGAGGTATGTTATCGTCCCATCATATGAGTGTGCCAAGGTCACAAAGAGCTTCTGTTTGTGCTGCAGCTACGGTTTCGCTCAGGCTGCTTTGGTCCACTAAGGGAAATCACTGCATTGTGTTCTTAAATCCAAATTGGATTTTCCATGTGGTGTCTTTTCTGCTTGCAGGAACTGGAAAAGTTTTTCTTCCACACTGCTTTGTTTAGTGACTCAGTTGCATTTCCCTGCCCTGAGAGGTTGTATAGATTCTACTTGGCTTGTAATAAAAATAAAAGGAAGAATTCCTGGAATATAAAAGCAGAATGACATCTCTGCACTATTCAGCTGCCTTTGGGAATTGTCACAGAGCACACCGATTCAGCGGTGCAGCATATGCCTGTGCTGCCCAGGGTGGGCGCGCTCCCGAGGGGGGCGTGACGCGCTCCTGAGGGGGGCATGGCATGGAGGGTGCCCTCCCAGGCATGAGATAGCCGCTCGGGTGCCTGGAGAGGTGCATGCGCCCTGCAGCTGGGGGTGGAGCAAGCCGCCCACAGGGGTGGAGCAAACCACCCATGGTGGACATTCGGTGCATCCCCACCCGTGACTCCCAAGCCTCCCCCAAGCTGTCAGAATGAAGTGGGATGGGAGGAATGCTGTTGGCAAAGCGACGCAGCTCCCCCTCTTACCTTGATGGCTCAGGGTAGGCTTGGGAGTCACGGGCAGGTGGCGCACTGAATGTCACCCTCCTCAGTGAGGGTACCCGGGGTGGTGTGCTTCCACTGCCCCCCTTCTTACACCCCTGCACTGATTACAGCACAATATCTTGATCAATCTGGGCTGTACTCTTGTATTTTCTTATATCATAGCACTGCTGCTTTCTACAAAATGCATTTTTAAAAAATGAAAAGCAGTACAGTGTTACCTCGGGTTACATATGCTTCAGGTTACAGACTCCACTAACCCAGAAATAGTTCCTCAGGTTAAGAACTTTGCTTCAGGATGAGAAGAGAAATCGTGCTCAGTAGAAGGCCCCATTAGCTAAAGTGGTGCTTCAGGTTAAGAACAGTTTCAGGTTAAGAATGGACCTCCGGTACGAATTAAGTACTTAAGCCGAGGTACCAATGTATCTGGGGTTGGGGGAAAAGCAAAAGGAACTAGTGTGGCAATATGGGAAGTAAATCTTTTCAGGTTGATGCTTTTAAGCTTCTGTTTTATTTGACAGGTACTGATCCATCCAACATCTTTGCCCCGTTAAGGCAAAGTTTACATTAGGTTGTCAAGTAAGGTTGCGCACAAGCATATGACCCAGAAGAATCTAGGGTGTCCTGTGCCAAACACAAGAAGATGTAGTTTACAAAAACCAGATCATGGTATGAAAAGGTACCCCAAAACTATGAGGAAGAGGATCACATTTGCTTAGCAGCACAAGTAAGTAACATTCATCAAAGCATTTTAAAGGCAACATACATACCACGCAGTCTAAACACGCACACCTCCCCAACATTCAGAAAAATGCTGAAAGCAATAGGTTGATCTGTTTGGCTATGCAAAAGTCACAGTCATTAGTGATGATAAAGGACATGTATAAGACTATAAAACTTTCTCAACGGCTAATATGCATGCACAGAAAAATGGAGGTGGGCAGAGGATGGTGTGTAATCTAGTTGGGGCTGGTTCTTCTCTTTGGTCCTTGCCAAGTGTGCCATCCCACAATTTGAGTGCGCCAGTGGCAGTGGAGGTAAGAGGGTTAAGAAAGCAAAGTGGAAAAAGTTAACTCTGTGATACAAGAAGGGTAAAATCAGGGTTGGCTACGAACACATATTGAGAACACTGTGTGTGGCTTTGATCAATAGGCATGGGCTTATCCTAATTATTTTCTGGACAGTCATTCTGCTTTCGTTTAATACACTCGCATGCATTTTAATAAGTGCTCAAACCCTCACAAAAGAACGACTTGCTCTGTGCAGAGTAAGAACTTTGCAGGGAAGCTAAAGGATTTGGCTGACGTCTGCAAGATTAGTGGTGCAATTCTAAGCACGCTTATTCAGAAGAAAGTCCCAATTTGTCTAACAGGGCTTATTGTAATCATGATCACTTGGAAGTAAGTCCCACTGAATAGATCATGACTTGCACTTGGGTATTCATGCTTAGGATCAATAATGCAAATTTTGCCCTTGCTTTTTAGCAGTTCATCATTCAGAATGCCAACGTGAGAACTCTAAAAGTTGTGGCTGTTATTTCTTCAAGGGAAATGCCCAGAGATCATTTTGTATAGCTGGACCGTCATGGTCAATGACTCTTTGACCCAAATTCTAGAGATCCACATGAAGTTTAGATAACTAGACTCAAGGAAGAAGAAAAAACAATGTTCTTTCATTAATTTGTCAGGATGCGCAAGGTGGTGGCATGTGATGGTTTCCACTGATCAAGAAGTGGATCTTAAATCTCCTCGGGAGAATCTTTCAGAGCAATGGGCACTTCTCTTACAGCCTGAGCTAAAGATTTAAGCTCCACGGGTGGCCCATCACAGATGACCATTCTGCTCCCAGGGGAGATATTCATTGTGCATTGACAACATGAAGATGAATGCACGTTTGAGCCAGAAGAAAACACCAGTGGATGTAGCTAGCTATAGCCTGCTCCTTTCACTGTTCGTCGGGGTTGGCCTAGACTTTCTCCATCACACTTCGAGGCAGGGTCTGTGGGGAGTGGAGCTCCATCGATTGCCTCCTGCGAACATCACGCTCCTCCCAGTCTTCTTCCGGCTCGTTGCCTTTGAAGATTGCTAGCCGCTCCGAGAGGGTCTTTGCATGGGGGAAGAGAGCATAGTGGTAGAGCAAGGAAGCCACCACCGCTCCAGCCATTGGACCCAGCCAGAAGACCTGAGGGAGGAAAGGAGAGAATGAAAGAGATACAAGGCTGATGGTTGACCAGGATGAACATTCTTGGATAAATTCCGGTACCAAACCATTTATAGAAGGTAGCATCGCTTCTCAGCCTTTTGGCTAAGATTAAGTGCAGTATAGAAGATAGCTCCTCCCCCATTAGACCTCACAATTCTAGTTCAAGGTTTCCCACAATAGGGCAGTAGAGATTTTTTCCAATATATTGCAATTAATGTAATTAGGGGGAAAGAGGTATGGGTGTGTCGGCACAGCTGGAAAACTCAAGATTACCAAATAGCTTTTGGCCAAATATTTAGTTGGCTATTCCAGTTTCATGTTCAGTTCTTCACGTCTGCAGCTCCTGGTCACTTGCAGCTTCCCCCTCCACTCCTTGTCTCTCCCAGTTGTCCTGCTCCTTTCAGATTCCTCCCTCTGTCTTTCTTCTTGCTTTTCTGGACCACTTCCTCTTCCCAACCTCATCTGCATTAACCAACTCTTTCCACCCCCAACTTCTGTTGAGCTCATGTTCTCTCTTCTGCTTGGTGATTGAACCTGGTACTTTCTGCAAGCAAAAGTTGCAGAACTTTTGCAGAGTTGCAAAACTCTGTCTCCGAGTTACAGTTCTTCCCCTAAGAAATCAAGAAAGTGTTGCCTATAACAGATCAAAGGCATTGGCCCTCTATTGTTCCATATCCAGCTATTTGCCACTGTTGAACCTGCTTAGCATTTGATGCTAAGCAGTTATAGCTGTTGTTACTGAGCTATAATTACTGCCTCATTTTATCTCTGGGCCCTCCTCTCTGCCCTGCTCTCAAGAATCCAAGTAGTTCAGTGAATGGCAGCCTTCTTTGTTACAACAGGGCAGCTCAGGGACGCTTCATAACTACTATAATAATAATAATAATAAAGCCTTATCACATGTGTTTTTGGTTTGGCCCAATATGTGGGAAGTTAAAGAATCAATGGATATCTGCCAAACTTGCTAATAGCTTTTACTTCCTTCATTCTTTCACCTCATTGAACACAAATGTTAAGTTGTCTCCATATTAAAAAAATAGACGAAAGAAAGATCCAATGAAAAACTACCCTAAAGCTGGCTAAAACCAGAATCTGAAGAACTCATTCCGGTATTAACTAGAACCAGAATGGGGCTTTTAATCTACTGCCGAGTCACAAAGAACAAGCCACTTAAGCCTTTTCTGGCTTCAAACCAGTTCAACCAATGGAAGACAATCTTACTTGGCTACAAGTGATCACCAAAGAAAAACTTGCCTATGGTTCTTGTTGCCAATCACTACATCTTTCTTTCAGTTGGCAGCTCTTGTATCCACATAATAGTCTTCCTTTGCCAACAGGCTTTCTGATCCCTGAAAAGTAGGGAAATCCACATGGCCTTGGGTTGGTCTTGCATATGCTTCAATAGTCTGTATTTTACCAGGGACGGTTCCAATTACTGGTACATGTGCCTGTGAAAACACTGACCCTGTTTTGTTGCTGTTTTGCATTTTGGAGATTCCCAAAATGTTGTTTTGAGTTGCTAGGCTTGCTGTTTTCCAGCTCTCGTACACCCTGTTTCTCTATGTCTCCCAAAAGCCGTATCTCTCAGAACAGGAGGGGATGCAATCTTGTCTGCTGTGAACATGCATGAATACAAGGCTGGCTCCATGTATAAGAACCTCCATCATTCCCTCCACCTTCTCCTCACACTCACCTCTATCAGCCATAGGTATGCTATAGGCAGCAGTGAAATGTATGCTGGAGCAGAGCAATAGAACTGCCATCCTAACACCAGCATTATACTTATCTCGGTGGGGATGGGCAGAGTTGTGGGGAGGTTGGGGCCATGCAGGTACAGTGGTAGGAGCCCCTCCACCGACCTGACCCTCTCACTGGTGCACTCATGTGGCCCTGACCTTGCTGGTTGCTGCCCCAGCTCAGCCCCATCCAGGTAAACAGCAGTGATGCTAGATAGCTCTGAAGTTCTGCTCCACTCCCACTACTGGGCACAATCCATTAGGAGTCTTACCCAGTGGTTGTCAAATTCACCCACAATCACAGCAGGACCGAAAGATCTAGCAGGGTTCATGGAGCAGCCAGTGTAGTAGATCTAGGGGGGAAAGAAAAGCATTTATTGTCATGGATATTGGAGTCAAAACATTACCTTTATGTTAGTAGTGACTTGTTGAATTAAAGAGGGGGAAATAAATGATGCCAAAAATATTGAGACTGTTCTTGTGGAAACATCAAGGGTCATTATATTTTATCAGTTTCCCAAGACCCCCATGTATCATCTGGTCATCAGCCCTTTCCCATGGTTCTTGGGCATCCAATGGCAGCCATCAGGCAGGAGAACAGGGCCTAGGGCATGCCTGAGGGTCTCAGATAAGTACATTATTTCTGTCTCACCAAATGCTTCTTACTACAGAGCCATGTGGGCTATAAATGGTACAGAAGGACTGCGGAAAATGCTTATTCACCTCACAGTGCTTCCTCAACGCTGTGAGTTGTTTCTATGGGTCTTTCCCGGAGAATTAGTGCAACTCTTTAGTGTGTGACTTTTAAAGGTCACCTGATAAGGGAAACATTTTCTGAAAGAGCTTCACCAAACAAAGTATGCTTGAGTCGTGTGTCCCGTCCACCCCCCCCCCTTGATTTTATTGTTTTATCTTTTGGTAAACCACTTTGAGGTCTTTTTTTATATAATCAAGTGGTGTATACATTTTATGAAATAATAATTAAAAAAAATGACACTTGGATGAAAGCTTGGATTTTCTATTATTAGTTGTTCAAGGATACTTTCGCAATCACTCTTTGGAAGGACAAACAACACATGGTGAAAGGGGTGGTGGTGTAGTGGTTAGAGTGGGCAGATGCAGGTTCAAATCTGCACTCACCCATGAAGTCCACTGGGTGACCTTGGGTCAGTGACTGTCCCCCAGCCTAACACACTTCACAGGATCAATGTGAGGATGAAAGCGGCTGAGACAGAAAGAACTGGGCGAACTGGAGGAAGGGCAGGGTGTAAATATGTTATATATCTGTGGTTAGGTCTTCTGACATTTTCCTTTAATGCCTGGAGGGAATCTATCATCAGCTTTAGCATCTTTTTTTTAAGGGTGTGCATCAGTTGTATGTGGAGTCCCCATAAAGAAGGAAATCGGGGTGATGTGAGGTTTTTCACCCTTTCTTATTTTCTCTAGATCTTACTTTCTCTGCAAGAAGCAAGGCTGCCCAGAATATTCCCAGTGGAGTTTCTGAAGATGTCTGTGTTGTTGTTATTAATTATTTTGTTAATGCACAGCAGCAGATAATTTTTAAAAAACTAAAAGTTTGCTTAAAAAAAAAAAAAATTCTAAGTTGCTCTTCATTAAGGAACAACACGCCAGAAGTTTTCAGAGCCCCGCAGTCCATATCCTAGACCATGGTGACTAGTGATCATTGGGACTGGTAGGGTAGGAGACAAAAAGACCATGGCAGGCTGAACCAATTAAATTTAACTTTGCACCCATCCTCCTCATTACTGAGTTCCATCATGGCAACACTGAGGATTAGGAAGAGGAAGCTCACAGCAGGCACCATCCCCTGTACTGAATATAAATTAGAAGGTAGACAGAGGGGGGGATAGCTGAAGGCAGACAGAGGCTTGTGGGCAACACCCCATTTGCCTTAATTGGCCAATGTCCGCTAGTTCTAGACAGCCTCATGTTGGAAGATCTACCTGATAGGGGAAAGTAAGGTGTGAAGCTGTGAAGCTGTGAAGTTGTTAGAAATATACAGGCAAGAATGCACACCACTTTGCCTCTTAATTCTTTTAAGGCAGACATATGTCAACTCCAGCCCTCCAAATGTTTGGGACTACAATTCCCATCATCCCTAGCTAACAGAACGAGTGGTTAGGAATGATGGGAATTGTAGTCCCAAACATCTGGAGGGCCGGAGTTTGCTTATGCCTGTTTTAAGGTAAAAAAGAGCAAGAGACAAAGCCCTCTTCCTCCACACTCCATGCAAAATATGAAACTAATGTGAGTTATGGAGGAAAGTAAAAATCTTCTAGTTCCCCTATAAAACCCTCTGGATTTAGTTGTCTGCAATTTGTCAGTCTTAATCCACTTTGGAGGAGCTCCCATGCCTGTAAATTTCATCCACTTTGGCCAAAAGGTGGAAAAGTTCTATCCATTTTAATGTTCTCCATCCTAATGAATGGGGAATAAAGAGCTTCACCTTATATAGAGTGGTTTGGAATCTGAAACACAGGCTGAAGCTGAGAGACCACAACGTGACTTAGAAACAGAATACAAATACTACTACTACTACTACTACTACTACTACTACTAATAATAATAATAATAATAATAATAAACACACAGATCCAAGGCCAATCTTGAGGCCTTGTTTTCCCTCCCAAAGAGAAAACAGCCAGTGCGGTAGGGGAGATTTATAGTGCAATCCTAACCACTCAGAAGTATATTAGGAGAATCCTAATATACTCAGAAGTAAGTCCTGTTGAATTCTGTAGGGTGTGCTCCCAGGTAACTAGGAATGGAGCCTTAGACCAAGATTGATTCATTTTTTAAAAGTTGATAAATCCACTAATAGATCTTCATTACATGTGAAGTTTGGCCTCGTGGCTTTACAGAATGCAAGTGGAGTCAAGCGTGGCTGTAGCTGTCATAAGAGATTGTTGCTAATGGCAGAGCATGTACTCCTGTGGATTAAGGAGCTTGGTCATGTCTTTCAGAAGAATTCTTGAACTATCTCTAGCTCTTCAGAGAGAACAACATCCGATGTCTTATGTAGTGCAGTGCTTCAATACCTCTGGTGCTAAGGAGTGGCTAAGATGTGGCCTACGGGTTGTATTTGACTCACCCCAAGGCTTAGGAGCTGGATAGAGCATTCTTAGATTGCAGTTTTGTGCACATTTACCTGGGATTAAGCCCCATTAAAGGAATGCGGGTGGCGCTGTGGGTTAAACCACTGTGCCGCTTGGGCTTGCCGATCGAAAGGTCAGCGGTACGAATCCCCTCAATGGGGTGAGCTCCCGTTGTTCGGTCCCAGCTTCTGCCAACCTAGCAGTTTGAAAGCACATCAAAGTACAAGTAGATAAATGGGTACTGCTCTGGTGGGAAGGTAAATGGTGTTTCCGTGCACTGCTCTGGTTTCGCCAGAAGTGCCATAGTCATGCTGGCCACATGATCTGGAAAAACTGTCTGTGGACAAACATCGGCTCCCTTGGCCAGTAAAGCAAGATGAGCACCACAACCCCAGAGTCGTTTGCGACTGGACTTAATTGTCAGGGGTACCTTTACCTTTACCTTTAAGCCCCATTAAACACAATGGGACTTACTTCTGAGCAAACATGTACACAATCTCACTGTGAATAGATAGATGATAGATGATAGATAGATAGATAGATGATAGATAGATAGATAGATAGATAGATAGATAGATTCTTTATTGTCATTACACTAGTGCAACATTGCACAAGTGCAACGAAATTGGATGCCATCCCTTAAAAACAACAAAAGCAAAACAACAGCAACAACCAAACAAACCACCTTCCAACCACACCCACACCCACACCCATCACAAACTCCCAGGTCTCACTATCGAGTTACAGCATTCAAAAAGGCCACAGCTCTTGGATAGAAACTGTTTTTTAGTCTATTTGTCCTTGACTTGATGTTTCTATACCTCCTGCCAGAAGGCAGCAGTGCAAACAGACTGTATCCCGGGTGAGATGGATCCTGCAGGATGTTGTTTGCTTTCCTAAGGCAACGGGAACCGTACAGTTCTTCCAAAGGTGGGAGAGGGTGACCAATAATCCTTTGGGCTGTGGTTATGACCTTCTGGAGCACCTTCCTCTCCCTAGCTGTACAACTGGAGAACCAAGCACAAATACAGTATGTAAGTATGCTCTCTATGGAGCCTCGGTAGAAGGACACCAGCAGTCTCTCACTCAGATTGTTCTTTTTTAAAAGTCTGAGGAAATAAATTCTCTGCTGGGCCTTCTTCACCAGAGCAGTGATATTTGCGCTCCAAGTCATGCCCTGATCCATAGTCACTCCCAAAAACCTGAATTCCGCCACCCTCTCCACCCGTTCCCCGTTGATATACAAGGGCTGAATGTCCGCCTTTTTCTTCCTGTAATCCACCACCAATTCCTTGGTCTTAGCCGTATTAAGAGCCAGATTGTTCTCTCCACACCAAACACAGAGCCGCTCCACCTCGTCCCGATAGGCGGACTCATCCCCTCCTGAAATAAGCCCCACCACCGTAGTATCATCAGCAAACTTGATGATTTTGTTGATGGAGTAGATGGCTGTACAGTCATACGTATAGAGAGCATAGAGCAGGGGACTCAACACGCAACCCTGTGGTGAGCCGGTGTTAAGGCTAAGGTCTGTGGACACATGTGACCCTACTCTCACCCTCTGAGAACGTTCTGACAAAAAATCCAAAACCCAGAGACAGGTGGAGTTGGGGAGTCTAATCGTCTCTAGCTTGGACACCAGTCTATGGGGGAGGATAGTGTTAAAAGCAGAGCTAAAATCCACAAACAGCAGCCTCACATAATTCCCCAGCCGCTCCAGATGGGACAGAGCAGCATGGAGAGTGGTGGTGATAGCGTCTTCTGTGGATCTATTTGCCCTGTATGCAAACTGGTAGTTGTCAAAAGTTGATGGAAGACAGGAAGTAATATGACGGCGCACCAGTTTCTCAAAACACTTCATGATGATTGGAGTCAGTGCAACTGGTCTGTAGTCATTCAAACTACTGATTGTGGATTTTTTAGGCAGAGGGACAATAGTTGACGACTTCAGGCAGGGTGGGACAATAGACTGGTGTAAGGACTTATTGAAGATCTTAGTGAAGACCCTCGCCAGCTGATCCGCACAGCCCTTCAACACCTTTCCAGTGATACCATCAGGTCCAGCCGCCTTCCTCGGATTCACCATCCTCAATACTTGTCTCACCTCGTGCTCCTCTACAGTGAATGAGGGGCCCCTATGGGCTGGTGGCTGTAATACCGGCGTCTCAGGTGGCTCCTTCTCGAAGCGAGCAAAGAAGAGGTTAAGCTCCTCCGCCAGCAAAGGGTCACCGTCGACAGCGCCAAGGTTAGGTTTGTAGTTGGTAATATGCTGAATCCCCTGCCACATCTGTCTTATGTTGTTGCTTCTTAAATTATCCTCAATCCTCTGCCTATAATCCAGTTTTGCCCGTCGAATACCCCTCTTCAAGTTTGCTCTTGCCACACTGTAAAGCTGCACCTCGCCCGACCTGAAAGCCCTGTTCCTTTCCCGCAGCAGGCACTGGACCTCTCCATTCATCCAGGGTTTTTGATTGGGATAAAACCGGATGGATTTATTTACTGTGACAGTGTCTGTGCAGTGATTGATATAGCACAGTACTGCCGCCGTGTACTCCTCCAGGTCCGAACGATCGAAAATATCCCAATTGGTTCTCTCAAAACAGTCCTGCAGCTGGTGAATAGCACCTTCCGGCCAGATTTTAACAGATTTTAATATTGTAGGAGCCCGTTTCCTGAGTGGGATATATGCTGGCACCAGGAACAGAGACATATGGTCGGACTGGCCCAAGTGTGGCAGCTGTAAAGCCCTATAGCCGTGATTTACATTCGAATAAACTTTATCCAGTGTCTTATCCCCTCTTGTGGGGCATTTCACATGCTGATAGAGCGTTGGAAGCACTGTTTTGAGTTCAACATGGTTGAAATCTCCCGCAATGATGTGCACAGCTTCAGGGTACTTGTCTTGCTGACTGCTGATAAGGCTCTGCAGGCATCCCAAAGCCAAGTTGGCATTGGCATCTGGTGGCACGTACACGCCAGTTAGCATAACAGCTGTGAACTCCCTAGGTAGATAGGCTGGTCTGCATTTAACAGCCACATATTCCAAATCCAGTGAACAGTGACTGCCCACAATCTTAGAATTATTGGACCAGCATTTGTTCACATATACACACAGCCCCCCTCCTTTGGTTTTTCCGAAGTCCATTCCTCGATCCTGACGATGTACCGCACAGCCTTCCAACTGAATTACTGCGTCTGGTATGGACGGTTGAAGCCATGTCTCAATGACAAATAAAACGCAGCAATCTTTTACAAGGCTATTCTTTGCTGCCTGCAGCCTCAATTCATCCATCTTGTTGGCAAGAGATCTCACATTAGCAAGAAATATGCTAGGGAGTGGTGGCTTAGATGGACTCCTCTGTAATCTTACCAGGACACCAGCCCGACAACCCCGCCTTTGCCTCCTGTCTCTACGCCGCCTTCGCCTCCTCCCTGGAGGCATAGTAATCCATGGAGAGCCCGGCGGCCTGGCTACTCCCACAGGAACGTTATCTGGGCGAAAATAATCAGCTCTTACAGCTTGTTCACACTGCAACCCGACCTTCAAAAGTTCTTGCCTGCTGTAAATCTGCCTGCTGTTAATCTTTCTTGCCCGGCCAGACATACTCAGACCAAATAAAATAATAAAAACAAAGCAAAACGCTAAGGGAGAGCATTAAGCCGCAGCGTCTATGCGCGCCGCCATCTTGCTTGAGTGACAGCAGGCCAGTTAATAGTCACTAGCTCACATGAGAGTGACATATCACATGGAAAAACCCTTATTGCAGTCAAGCTGTCATGGTAAAGGTAAAGGGACCCCTGACCATTAGGTCCAGTCGTGGCCGACTCTGGGGTTGTGGCGCTCATCTCACTTTATTGGCTGAGGGAGCCGGCATACAGCTTCCGGGTCATGTGGCCAGCATGACTAAGCTGCTTCTGGCGAGCCAGAGCAGCGCACGGAAACGCTGTTTACCTTCCCGCTGGAGCGGTACTTATTTATCTACTTGCACTTTGACGTACTTTCAAACTGCTAGGTTGGCAGGAGCAGGGACCGAGCAACGGGAGCTCACCCCATCGCGGGGATTTGAACCGCGACCTTCTGATTGGCAAGTCCTAGGCTCTGTGGTTTAACCCACAGCGCCACCCGCATCATGAGTTAGTAGCAAATATCTGAGAAAGCAGCCCAAAGGCAGAGGGGCAAAGACTGAGGGGTGGAACTATTTAAGAGGGCAAGAGAGTCCTTGCTTGTAGAATTTCCAGGATCTCACCAGCCCTGCTTTCCAGTTCTAGCCAATCAAGACAGAGAGCTGGGAGCCATTCGTAGATTCAGATATACTCAAAGAAGCAGGGAATATTTTATTGCTTCCCCAGACACTGTATGCTAGTTGGGCCTGTGGTGGAAGTCTGTGTCTTTGAGGACCTCAAAATCCAGTTTTCTGCGTAGAAGCTGCCTGCTATTATTATTACCAGATTTTTCACTGGAAAGTTGTTTCACTAAGAAATGCTCAACTTATTCCTTTTCTATTTAACAATGCTAATATTAGGCCAGGAATTATGACCAACAACTATGCTGTTGTGACATTTTGTTTAGGAAACTTTGATCCACTAGCCTTTTCATTTCTCTGTGGCTCATTTTTCTATCCGTAAAACAAGAATAATTTTGGGAAGAAATTCAACCTTGCACTAAAGCAATCATTCAATCAGGGCAAGCTTTTGGGCTTGCCATCGGAGAAATCCCCCCTCTCACCTCCCATATTCCGGAGGTTCTCCTGACCCCCTTGTCAGTTTGAGGGATATAGGAAGATGTAAGAAGCCCCACTGAGCAAGCAGAAGTCCTTGAGCTAATGGTATTCATTTACCTGAAACTCACCCCAGTTATTTACTTCTGAAGAAACTGATGAAAATGAAAATGATTACCTGCTAAACCAGGGCTGAGTCAACACCATTTCATATGAACATATTTTGGGCTGCACTAAAAATAAATATAATAATGCCTTGCATCCTACCTTTTGGGAAATGTGTTTGTGTGTCCTTGTGAAAATATTCACACATTCATTTATTTAACTCGCCCCCATGTCTTCTAGCCAAGTCTGACTATGGTATGCAAAATGAACCATGGATAGAGAAGAAGGGAAGTCCTTGATTTAAGGTTGTTTAAATGACTATTTTGAAATGTAAATTTGAAAATCTAATAGAAATTATATATACATATAAAGATGATGTCATCTTGTTCAAGATGTGATCTGTGATTGGTTGGGATGTGCAATGCGATTAATCCAAGGAGGTGGAAGCAGAAAAGGGGTGGGGATAGAGAATGGCACTGAAGTTTCAACAGCCCAGAGGAAACAGCAGTGTTGAAGAGGATTTATTTTTAAAGAGATGTATATTTGAACATTTGAAGTGGGTGCCAGGAGAAATTTCCACCCAACCAAAACAGTTGGATTAGAATGAAAAATTGAAACTGATGCAGTCCCAACACCAACCTTTCCTCCTGTTCTCCCAGCCCTGGGAAGCTAATATGGGTGTACTGCACCCTCTTAAACTCAGGGAACACATGCCCTGCTGTCAGTATTTTAATCCATGCATACTCAACAGTTGTCAATAAGTGCTCTTGAGATACGCACCCCAAGCAGGTGACCCAGGACAACAGAAAAACCAATGGACAAGGCTGGGGATCCCAGGTTATCACTCCTGCGGTCATCAGTTGAGGCAAAAATGCAGAGGACCAACTGGAAGGTGAGGAACACTTCCATGGTCACCGCCTGACCTGATGTTGTATTATTGTGTACCTAAAAAAAATAAAAGAAAATTAAGCACTTCCTTGAAGATTCTTGCCATTGTATCACACACTGAAGGGGAAGATGGCATAACTACTAGCATTTGGCTATGTGACTGTGTCACAGAGGGCAGTTAAGGGCAGTTATGAGTGTGAGCAATGCAACTGATTATGTGATATATATTTTTAGCAAATAGTGATAAATATGTGTGCGTGTGTGCGCGCACGCACACACACACATATGTGTACTTGGGTGAACCTTTGGCACAAGGTCTCTGCAATAGTTATCTGTTGACAACCTTGAATGAACACAAAGATAACATCTCTATTATTTGCCTCTTTTGCAACTACAATGGCATTTTGATTTGCCTTAATCTTATGTAAGTCGTGGGCAGGTGGGGAAGAGAATGATTTGCAATGCCACTGGCATTCTGGCAACAGCAAAGATTTTCATCTGTGACGCACTTGCCCTGTTGGACACAATAAATATAAACATGCTTCACTATTGAAATTTTGAATACATGACTGCACAGATTCCTGATATGCTTATGCCGAGCTTGAAAAAGGCACAGCTAAAGCTCAGACCTGCCTAACTAACTGTATTGTTCTGGAGAGATGCTATGGCTTGACCAGTAGTAGACAACCTCTCTGTTCTTGGGCAGCCCAAATCAAGGCGCGGAAACAGATTTATTGAGGCTCTGGTGCACCACCATACATGACTGGTTGGCTGCATTCATCTTGGTAGATCGCAAATTGTGTCTAGGGGTGGTTCAAGTTCTTTCCACATGATTGTTCTGGGTGTGGCTCACAGGAGCACTCCTGCAAGCTAGCATTCCACACTGAGGTCACTCTAAAACTACACCATTTGTGTAATTTATTATCCTGCTGCATAGCTGTCAACTTACAGATTTGAAAATAAGGGACCAGCAGCCTTGAAAAGAAGGGAACAGCAGCCAAAATAAGGGACCTGCAGGGTTCACCTGTTCCAGGCACTCCAGTCTTCCTGTCCTCCTGCAGTCTGGTCAAACTCATGCTGGTAGCTTTGAGAACACTGTCCAACCAACTTTGTAACCAGAGGTTCAACTGAATAGAATCTGAATCACATGCACCACAAGGCCTATGCAGCCTCAACTTAAGATGGCTCCCTGGCCTGGCTTAACACTGCAAGGTTTGCAGCAGCACATGCAACAAAATGGCGTCCAGCATTCAAAGACCCCCTCAGCTTGCATTAACTAGCCACTTACAAGGCATGCAAGCTCCACCCCCCAGTCATTCTTAGACTTCTTATTGGGTGAGCAACACAGCCAAGCAACACAGTTGGAGCCTCCCTCCTCTCTGGCCGGCAGGGAGGGAGGGAGAGGAGCTGCTTCCTTTAATTTAAGGGACTTCATTTAAGGGACATTTAAGGGACATCCATCAATAAGGGATATCAGCGGGACATGGCGCTGGAATAAGGGACTGTCCCTTCAAATAAGGGACACTTGACAGCTATGTCCTGCTGGCAAGGAAGTGGGATGGGGTGAGGAAGAGCTCCCTATCCCAAACATATGAGATCTCTCAGTCATTGCCCAAGCTTCTCTTTGAAGCATAGAGTCTTGCTTTACTTAGAAATACAGTGGTACCTCGGGTTAAGAACTTAATTCGTTCTGGAGGTCTGTTCTTAACCTGAAACTGTTCTTAACCTGAGGTACCACTTTTGCTAATGGGGCCTCTCACTGCTGCCACGCGATTTCTGTTCTCATCCTGAAGCAAAGTTCTTAACCTGAGGTACTATTTCTAGGTTAGCAGAGTCTGTAACCTGAAGCATCTGTAACCCGAGGCACCACTGTAATGAAACATCGTACATTAATGTTGAAGTGCAGGATCTGATGCTCCAGTAACAACATTTGCATTTTTGTAGCACACTCTGGGAATCATGGAACACACACAACAGCCCTACAGAAGATGTATGGCAATTCATGCTGTCAAAGAAATTGTTTTCCTGCTTGTCCAGCGGTGATGCCTGATGTGACTCAGTCAGTAGCTCATTAGGGAAGTAAACTGAGTGATAAGAATCAGAACTGAGTCCATGGAGAGAAGGGAAAGGATCTCAGAGCATTGCATCATCCTAGAGCATTCTGTTGTGGTGATCTTGTGAATGTTCCAGCACATATGGCTTGATGGCAACTTGTCAACTTCTGGAAGAATTTCCAAAGTTTCATGCCTTTCAAACCTAGCTATTTAATTAATATGATTTCCCAATGAGAACATTGAGTTCAGAAGATAATGCTGGGTACTAGATTTATTATACCTAATACCATTATGTCTGGAGCAGTTATCCTTATTCACACTACCTCAGCTTCCCCCTCCCCTAATTTGTTTCCTGGAGAATTCATGTTTCCTCCCCCCCCCTCGGAGTAGCCAGTGTGGAGCCCTCCAGATATTGGTGGACTACAACTCCCATCATCCCTGATCATCAACTGTGCTGGCTAGGGTTGATGGGAGTTGTAATCCCAAGCATTTGGAGAATACCACATTGGCTCTTCCTGTGTCATTTCCATATATCTTCTACTCTTGTGCTAAAGCTCTACAAAGTGCAGTTTGACCAAAAGGGAACTGTCAACAAAAGGGTTGACAAATCTGGCCAAATCGCCTTCTAAATTTGGCCCACGGACGGTCCAGGAATCAGTGTGTTTTTACATGAGTAGAATGTATCCTTTTATTTAAAATGCATCTCTGGGTTATTTGTGGGGCCTGCCTGGTGTTTTTACATGAGTAGAATGTGTGCCTTCATTTAAAATGCATCTCTGGGTTATTCATGGGGCATAGGAATTCGTTCATTTTTTCTCCTGAAATATAGTCCAGCCTGGCTGTAAAAGGTTGCTGACCCCTGAAGAAACTTTAATAAGCTATCTCCCACAGTAGTATCATGAGCTATCTCCTGACTAATGCCAAAAAACTATAACACTGAGAGTCATAATCATTCTCAAAGAATGCTCATTATGACATCTGGATGGATGTGCATTTAGCAGCTCTAGAGCCTAACTGAATATAATTATAATTATGTAAGCGTCCTGATTCTATTTTATGACTGGGTTGAGTAAAATCAGTATGTTAGTAATGATTAGGGCTGTGAACAGAAAACAACATTTAGCTCAAAAGGTCTGCTCACAGGCTCAAATAAACATCATGCTTGGCCTCAGAGTGGTCTCACCTCATTGCCTCAAATCTCAGGCAATTTGGTGACAAAGTGGAAGTCAACAAATGCACCACAAAATCATTTTTTGGTAGTAGCATGGAGTTTGCTGGCAGAATGGATGGAACCTGCGATTTTCAGACAAGGAGATGCAGGGAGGGGGTTTGTGCTAGGAAACTCTAAAGTTTTGGATGTTTTTCAAAAGAAGATGATTTCACACTGTGAGCAATTTGCACATGACATGCAACACTGAGATGGCCCCTAGGTTAGTACTCTGCAAAATATAACAAGGATAAGTGGATAATTGGATTGTTAAACTTTTCAAAAACATTTGAATGTACATATGGTTAAATCAAATTAGTTCAGATTAAATAGAAATTTTCTCTCTCCAAAGCTGGGGAACACCCCAGTTTAGGGCCCCTCTAGACAACCTTTTTTTTGCACATTCATCATTATTTGCGCTCATGATGCTATTGGAGCAGTCAAACACATACACCCTTTCAATATTGTTTGAACCTGCAAAAGTTTTGGGGTGCTCACACTGCTTCATTTCTAAAGGGTGCGCATCCTGTAACTTCCCATTGAAATCCCCTATCTTTTCATAACACAAAGACTCTGCCCCCCCCCCCCGTTACTGTGATATCAATCCTCTGGGCAGCAATACAGTGGTACCTCTGGTTACGTACTTAATTCGTTCTGGAGGTCCATTCTTAACCTGAAACTGTTCTTAACCTGAAGCACCACTTTAGCTAATGGGGCTGCTGCACTGCCGCAGCGTGATTTCTGTTCTCATCCTGAAGCAAAGTTCTTAACCCAAGGTACTATTTCTGGGTTAGTGCAGTCTGTAACCTGAAGCGTCTGTAACCCGAGGTAACACTGTAATGCGGTTACGCTGGGAAGCATCACAGATGAACTAACGAAGCAAAATCAATCCACGCACTATTATTGTGTCAAGAACATGTTGCAGAACACACCCAAAATAAACACTAGCCTTGAGAAGCCCTTTGTGTGAGCCAAAACAAACTGATTCAAACCCATCATATACCAAGTCAAGGATGCAACAAGGTCAATTCCTTTCCTCAGCCTGTGAATCTCTAACCTCATCCCATGCCTCAATAGTCCACCACCTTTCAGCTTCCAAACTCCTTCCTTTGTTCTTTCTCACCTGTTTAGTTTGCTGCTGCTCTTCTCCCTTTCCCTGTTAGTAAGGTACTGGAAAAGCTAGTTTTTTCCTTTATTTCTGTTTTAATGGCAACAACACACAACAGGTAAATGTGCCTCTTAAGCTGTAGTTTTAAGTGGTTCGTGATAATCTAGCTTCTTTTAATTTGCACTCACCATTGATAGTTCTGTCTGAATCTTTTTAAACCCAGAGCAATTGCCTAATCCAGTGTTTCCCAAACTTGGGTCTCCAGAGGATTTTGGACTACAACTCCCATCATGGGATGATGGGAATTGTAGTCAAGAAACAGCAGGAGACCCAAGTTTGGGAAGCACTGGCCTAACCTATACAGGTGTATAATCAAACTAAATTGGGAGCCTCCTCCCCTGCAAAAATTTTTTTTTGCTTATAACAGCCTACAACAAAGTCTAGCTGTCACTGCTACGGATCAGAACAGGAGTCTCATTTCAATTTGTCTTCCACAATCCTGGATTGTACTGAAGGATGTCAGCAGTGGGCCAGTTTGGTAACGTAAGGTGTTGGACGGGTCTAGGACACACAAGGTAAAGGTAAAGGGACCCCTGACCATTAGGTCCAGTCATGACCGACTCTGGGGTTGCAACGCTCATCTCGCTTTATTGGCCAAGGGAGCCGGCGTACAGCTTCCGGGTCATGTGGCCAGCATGACTAAGCTGCTTCTGGCGAACCAGAGCAGGGCACAGAAATGCCGTTTACCTTCCCACCGGAGCGGTACCTATTTATCTACTTGCACTTTCGAACTGCTAGGTTGGCAGGAGCAGGGACCGAGCAACGGGAGCTTACCCCGTCATGGGGATTCAAACCTCCAACCTTCTGATTGGCAAGTCCTAGGCTCTGTGGTTTAACCCACAGAGCCACCCATGTCCCAGGACACACAAGACTTGGGCTCAAATCCCCCCCCAGCCATGAAGCACACTGGGTGACCTTAGGCCAGTCACCATCTCTCAGACAAGGATGTTGTGAAGCTAACGTGGAAAGGGAGAGGACCATCTAGGTCAGGCATAGGCAAACTTGGCCCTCCAGATGTTTTGGGACTACAACTCCCATCATCCCTAGCTAACAGGACCAGTGGTCAGGGATGATGGGAATTGTAGTCCCAAAACATCTGGAGGGCTGAGTTTGCCTATGCCTGATCTAGGGAGCCCCAAGCTCCTTGGAGGAAAGGCAGGAATAGAGAATAGAGAGAAACTGGGGTCCGTGATTTCTTTTTAGCAAAAGAGCAATGCAAGAGACTAATCTGGGTTTCTTGAACATCCTAGTATGGACACACCCTGCTTTAATCCTCCATCCCTCCCACTTTTGCAGGTCCTGGAATCCTTACCCTGTTGATGGACAAGCTTCCTCGGATGTGAGGTGGTGTGATTTGATGCAGGAGGGCTGCCCCTGTCACAGCTCCCAGGATCTGTGCCACCACATAGAAGATGGCCCTCAGGAAGGAGACCTGGGAGCCTACGAGGCACGCGACAGTCACAGCAGGGTTAATATGGGCCCCGCTGACATGACCCACAGCCTGGACCAAGGTCGCTATAGCCAAGCCAAAAGCCAGTGAGATCTGGAGAACATTGGGTGGGGACACAGGCCAGTTGAGTGCTGCCCCCAGCCCAAAGAAGATGAAGAGCAGCGTAGCTAGAAATTCAGCAAGGACAGCTCGAGTGAAGGCCACGGAGCGGAGTTCCCACATCATGGATGACCCGAAGACAGAAGAGGCTGAGACCAGTAGCTTCAACTCTCTGGCTTAGTGGTGGGTGCTGTGTATTCTGGATGGATGAGGAGGTACAGTCTGCAGGTCTATGTGTGTGCATATATATCTGCCTACAGAACAGCAAGAGATCTCTAAGTGGAGGTGGAGTTTGGAAACTTAATGCTTTTCCATGCCTGTTCCACCTGAGGAGGTTTCAGACCCTGCCTTCTTCCTGGTAACCTGGGAAATTAACATTTGCCAACCTAATACTCTTTTTTTTTTTTTTTGGCCTTGAGAGAGTTCACCCGGCAGTCACAGGCTAAGTTGCAATATTTCCTTCCACACATCCACAGTTTTCTTCACCTCTCCACTTTTCTTCTTGTCTTTTAAGTTGCTTTTTTTTTAAAAAAGTGCTTTGTTTGTTTCATTCTTTGTCTTGTTTTGCTCTCTAAACATGTTTCTGAAAATAAGAGACATACTTAGGGACTTTTGTGCCCTTGACAAGGAGCTGTATCCCCACCCCCCAAAAAACCCATTTACTGTGGCCTGTGTGCTACGAGGATGATGTGGATGGATGGAATGCCCTTCTCAGGGTCAGAATTGGCACCAGATACCCTCAGTCAGGCCCTGGCACCAATGCACCCTGGCAAGTTCCAGGCATTGCATTGTGGGAAATTTTAAATCAGCAGTGGGGAAGCTTTTTCAGCTTAAGGGCCACATCCCCTCCCAGGCAACCTTTTGAGGGCCACATGCCAGTGGTGGGCAGGGCCAGGGGCAAGGGGGGGCGGTAAGCAAATGCAAACAATACCTCTGTACTGTAGGCTAACGTCTACGTACTCTCAGATAACTAGAGCATGCACCACTCTGGCGAGACAGTCCGCGGGCAGGTAGGGTCTCAGCCTGCGTACCAGGTGGAGTTGGTAGACAGCTGCCCTGGATACAGAATTGACCTGCGCCTCCATGGACAGCTGTGAGTCCAAAATGACTGCCAGGCTGCGCACCTGGTCCTTCAGGGGCACAGTTACCCCATTCAGGACCAGGGAGTCCTCTGCACCTGCCTATCTCCTGTCCCCACAAAACAGTACTTCTGTCTTGTCAGGATTCAACCTCAATCCATTAGCCGCCATCCATCCTCCAACCGCCTCCAGGCACTCACACAGGACCTTCACTGCCTTCACTGGTTCTGATTTGAAAGAGAGGTAGAGCTGGGTATCATCTGCATTTTGATGGACACCCAGTCCAAACCCCCTGATGATCTCTCCCAGCGGCTTCATATAGATGTTAAAAAGCATGGGGGAGAGGATGGAACCCTGAGGCACCCCACAAGTGAGGGCCCAGGGGTCTGAACACTCATTTCCCACCACCACTTTTGAACACGGCCCAGGAGGAAGGAGCGAAACCACTGTATAACAGTGCCCCCAGCTCCCAGCCCCTCTAGATGGTCCAGAAGGATGTTATGGTTGATTGTATCAAAGGCCGCTGAGAGATCCAGCATGATGTACCGATGTGCTGCATGCAGCATTTTCAGAGGGTGCTTTTTGTCTACTTGCTGAAGATGCAGATAATTGCTTGCTGCCTAATTGCTGAGATTATTTATGTCAGCCAAAACAAGGGGGGAACCCTAATGAGCGGCATTGAGTTAGCACTCAGGAGCTTGGCGTGGCCTTAGTTTGCACAAAGACCTGTTGTCATGATCTGCTCCTTCTTGTCTTGTACCTGGCTTATTATATTAATTGCAGAAGCAATAAACTGCTAATCCATTCTTTAATAAGTACACCCATTGTCATGAAATTCCTGCCTTTCCCAAGTTCTAATGGTAAAAGTATATTGATATGATATTAAGCCATATGCACACCAGCACATTATTAAAGCCTCATTCACATCTACTTGCCACAATACTTATGTTGTACCTCCGCATATTGCCTCTGAATCCCAGTTGCTGGGAATTACAAGTGGGGAGATGGCTGTTGTGCTCTGGTCCTGCTCATGAATGACGGTAGCCCCACCGCATTGCCGTTTGGGATGCTGCTGGCCTAGGGGAACTATGATATTTATTAATATACCGTATTTTTTGCTCTATAAGACTCACTTTTTCCCTCCTAAAAAGTAAGGGGAAATGTGTGTGCGTCTTATGGAGCAAATGCAGGCTGTGCTGCTATCCCAGAAGCCAGAACAGCAAGAGGGATTGCTGCTTTCGCTGCGCAGTGATCCCTCTTGCTGTTCTGGCTTCTGAGATTCAGAATATTTTTTTCTTGTTTTCCTCCTCCAAAAACTAGGTGCGTCTTGTGGTCTGGTGCGTCTTATAGAGCGAAAAATACGGTAACTAATGAATGGAAACCATGCAGGAGCTCTACCGAGGCTATCCTACACAAGGGACCCAGAAGACCTGGAACTGGCACTGGGCACATGGAGATTCAATATTTGGATATTGATGTGTGGATAGGCCTCATGAATGGAAAAAGTAGAACGTTGACACCCAAAATATCCTTGCTTTGTTCACCCATCCTGTTTCTATAGCTTTGGCACATTTCAGGAGCAAGTTATTGATGGGTCCCTTTGGGTCCAGTTCTTCAAAGACGATTGCAGTAGCTTAAGAGAAAGTGGTTTGAGACTGCAAAGAAATTAAGCATGCTTTTTCTTGGAAACTGAGGGATCAAAAGAAGATATTCTTGAAATGACTTGAGATAAACAAGGCTCGCTATATTCCAATTCTGTCATTCCATAGACTTCATATGTGGTTAACAACTATGGACTAATTATTACGCATCCATTGGCCCATCTATTTTTTTTAAATAATAATTTTTATTAAGTTTCCCATTTAACAATCCAATCATGTCACATTAATTATTCAAAATTATACCAATACATATTATGTAGTCCGAATAGTTTGCCAAATTTTAAATTTTGTTGGGGGTTCCCATGTTTCGAGCTCAGTGAGGGTCCAATCATCTCATATTTCTGCTGCTTTTGATGTTCACAAATCCCATCTTCCAGTCTTCTTGTTGTTATCATTTTTTCCCCTTAATAACCTCTGAGTTGTTTCCGCAGGCGAGTTAAACCAAACATTGTTATTCTTTGTAAGGCTCTCCTTAAATCACAACATGATGATCCAACAGTCCTGCTTGAGCGGCAGGCGCCATTTTAGTCTGTTCCGATGTAATAAAGTCTAAGCGTCTGCTCATTAATTTTCCCAGACCAGTTGCATCATAAATCAGTCTTTCCAGAGGAGGGTTTGCCAACTCAAACACACAATCCAAACATGATAACAAAGCATCCATTGGCCTATCTCATTGGAAAAGTCCCAGGTTCAACACTGATGTCAACTATCCAGGATAATGGTTGCACTAGGTGCAGGAACCTATAGCATAAAAACTCCTAGCCAGTGCTTCCCATGAGTGCAGAACATAGGAGCCAACTCCTGGGGTCGAGAGGTCTTGGCCTCCCCGTAAAATATTGGAGTGATCAATTATGTAGGGCAGGGCTTACCTGGGCCTCCTCAATATTTTATTCAAGTTGGCACCCCTGTTGCAAAGATCCATTTCTTATATACTTAGCTTGGCTTGGCTTCTATTGGACTTTTATCTGCTGTCTTCTCCTGTCACATATCTGGGAAAAGCTGACTTTTGCCTACAGAAGCTCATGTCACAATGAAATAGCTAACAGCTGAGGCAGGGAAGGGGAATTTGTGGGACTCCATCTCCCATCAGCCTGACCCAACATGGCGAATGGTCAGGAATGATGAGAGTTGGAGTCTAGCAACATCTAACAACAACAACAACAACAAACCTCTACTTACCACCGCCTCTTCCTACAGTCATTCCAAGTCACGACCGCGGCAAACCTGGAAGTAACTGGCGGGTTTGCCACTGTTCGCGCGTGCGCAAGAGCAGTGATCGCTGTTCATACATACACAGAATCAGGCAATCACTGCCTGTGCCTGCACACAACAGTGCCTCTCCCAGCAACCCGTTTTGACCTCCGGATGGACCTTTGGACCGGATTATGGTTGCAAATAGAGGTTCCACTGTAATACTACTACTACTACTACTACTACTACTACTATTACTACTTATACCCCGCCCTTCTGGCTGGGTTTCCCCATCCCTTGATCACAACAGTTCTTTCTTTCTTTAGCGGTAGCTCAATTTTGTGCTCCGCGTTGATATATAGATTTATTAGTACTCTTCAGCTCTTTTAAAGTTTTTTTTTTTCTTCTTCTTCTCCTCTCTTTTAACCGAGCTTAGCAGCCTTAAACTATCACTCTTTTTTATTAACTGCCAAAGGCCTATTTTTATCCGAAGGAGGCTCAGCAAGCCGCCCTATCTTCACGAAGCTGGTAATTAGCAGACGGGGGAGGCCAACTACTCCTTCGGAAGACGCCGAGCTTTTTATCTATAAAAAAAAAAAAGGGAAGGAATTGAAGCTGCTATAACCCCAAGAAACACAAGGCAAGTTCAACCCGATAATTATTACAAGGGACTTTTGTTTTCTTTTTTCTGCTTCGTTATACTGCCTAGCTACCTTATTGGTTACGTCGTGAGGTTGTTGAATGAGGGAGAAAGACCTAGCTGAACTTTAAACGAAACAAGGCACAATATAGAAGCTTAAGACCAGTAATATTTTCTAACATTTCAAATGATTGATACCTCACAAGTCCCGATGTAAATAGCTGGAGAACTAAACAGGTTGGAGAGGTTGGAGAGGTTCAGGAGGCAACTTCCATAAACTTCCATAAATCGGCACCTCTGCTACTGTTTACTCCAGCTTAGAACAAAAGATAAGCCGCCGGTAAGCAAGCACCCCCCTACTATACATCCATATATACCCATATACCCACTATGGTCCTCACCAGGAAAAATTACAAGGACCAAGGAATTCTGCCTAATTCACCACAGAGGCCGATGGAACGACGAAGGAGACAAAGTAAAATTACCAGCTACTTTCCCCAAAAAGACTCGAGCAAGAGAACTCTGAATGAGAGTATCCTAGATGTAGCTATGCCTTTGCCACTTACAGTGCTGGATTGGTCAACACAGTTAAAGGACTTGCAAACAAACAACAAGTGGACAAACCATCCAACAAATCTGGCTCAAGAACTTGCCATAGCAGAGAATGCTACAAAGGCTAACACAGCCAACACATCCGATGCCAATCCTCATTTGTCACCGCTGGAACTTGGAGGTAATCTTTCATCCCACTGGGTGAAAGCCAATGACTGTGGAACAGAAATGTGGGGTGATCATCTTCAGGAGCAGATATACCAGATCTCTAAGGATCTCCTTAACGTTAAAAAATTTCTAGCGATAACAAACGGGCTGCTCCTGACCCTAGTGGATAACTTCAAACAACATGTGAGCGCTTCAGACCAGAATACAAATCCCCTAGCCAGCCCGGATCCACCACTCCCCAGTAAACCCCGGAGGAAAAAAGCTGAGCCTAAGAGGAAGAAAAGTAAAAACATGAAAAACCTAAGGCGGCTTAAGACAACTCACCGTACCTGTAAAAAATATTGGCAGAAGCTCTTTAACCTTCTTCCATCCCTTTCTACAAGTGGAAAAAACAAATCCAAGTCGAGTGCCATCAAAGAGACACGTAAAGTAGATACTCCCATAAAAGAATCTAAATCAAGTTCTGAAGAATCAACACCGAGCTGGGACAAAGGAACTGATCCATCTGCAGTCATATCGCCCCAGAGTCCTCTCATGGCCAGCACAGAATCAGTAGACAGAGGTGAGCAGGCGACCACTCCTCTCAAGTTCGACAGATGTTGTGTCCCAATAGAGAATGGAGTTTAGTCCTAATCCCACAAAAGCTTGTCTTTGCTAATTACCCTAAACCGCCTAGATTTTACGCAGGGTTGGACCGTACAGACCACTTTTTGTCTATTATAAGTGGCATTTTACCGGGGGTAGTAAAAGCAACTGACATAGCCGCTATAGAGTATCTACATCAAGATGATTGCTCGGTACGAGCACTGATTACTTTTTTAGATCATAATCTGGCCAGTTTCATTTTTAGAGCTAAAAACCTATTCAAAAAAGAAAGAATAGTTCTGTTAAGAATATTTGAAAATAGAGCACCTGCAACCCCTCTGATAGGGCCCAAGAGCATAGGAGTGGAAGTTCACAAAAGGGAAAAAACCAACCACCAAAACCATCGAAATAGAAAGCATAAGTTCCAGCAGGATCATCCCCACCAAACAGCACCAAATGAAAAAAAGGAAGCCTCACACCCAACTGGCGTCGAGCCTCCCACGTGGGACAGTGAGGACTCCGTTTGGGAGGAAGAACTCTCGCTGATAAAGCGATTCTGGTCACTGCATTCTTCAGCTCAAACTGAGATCCTGAAAAGATTTGATTTACTTCGAAGCAGACTAGAAAAAAAGGATGATCAAGGTGAGACAATGAAGGACCCTTATGTGCAGCCTATATCTCCCAAATGTCTGGTGGATAAGAAGACAGTGGGAGGCACCTTTAAATGTGTGGACGTGGAATTACAATCAGAGCCCCCTGTGATGTACAATAAAGTAAGACCAAAGCAAGGTGTGAAACCTCAAAGCTCCTGGCACAGCTATCTTAAATTGTCTCCGAATGAATTAGCTTCCCCCCCAACTCCAAAATCTAGCCCCAAATCACCAAGAAAAGAGGATCACTACACTCTCTCCAAGCAGCCAGCCTCGAAAAGAACCAACGGGTGTGTTTTTTTAGACACCAAAGAATTGCTGGACATGGTGGTGACATAGATCCAGCCCCCCGAAGGGCCCGGGGCCTAAAAGTGCTGTCCTGGAATATCGCGGGCTGGCACGCCAAGAAAAATAATCAACAATTTTTGTGTTACCTTAAGCAATTTGACATCATCTTCTTTCAGGAGACATGGCAGAATGACCCTATATTTCTTAATGGGTATAACTGCCACTACCTGCCTGCCTCTCCATCTCAAAGGGGCGGCAGATCTAGTGGTGGCCTAGCTTGCTTCATTTCCACGGAGCTAGCGCACTCCCTAACAGCCCTACCCAGCTGCAACTCTTTAGCAACAGCCGCCCTACTTAGCTTCAAGAGAACTATTCTCTTGCTGGTCAATGTCTATATCCCCCCAGGCCAAAAAAAACCCGTTGTTAAGGCTACATGGGCTGAGCTAGAGGCGTTTTTAGAGCCACTTGAATCTATTTACCCGTCTGCCCTGACCATTGTGTGTGGAGATTTCAACGCTCGTATAGGAACAGATGACAACAGTCTACACACTCATTTCAACCAATTTTTGGACACTGAAGAACAGACGGATATTGGCGCGACACGTCTGTCCAAAGATAGTAGAAGTAATTTCCCAGGTCTCTGCTTAGTGCAGGCTGCTAGACGGAGGGAACTGCTGATATTAAACGGCAATATAGAGGGGGACCGCCCCGGGGAATATACCCATTTCTCCAAGGCTGGGGGAAGTGTTATAGACTATATCTTAATCTCAAGATTTGCTCACAGCTTTATAAGGAAGTTTCAAGTGGGCCATAATACTCTGAGTGATCACCTACCTCTAATTTTAGAGCTTGCAGGCGGGCCTTTTGACTATTCTATTGCCGAGCCACAATATATACCTTCTGTAAATTTGGATATACCAGCCCCCAAAAGACTCAAATGGTCCCCAATATTGAATGAAAACCTAACCCTCCTTCTTCAGTCAGTGGAGTTAAAGCTTATTCGCTCCGCTATTGTATCAGGAAATTCAGCAGCTGCGATTATGGAACGCTTTAAATTACTCTTGGAAAGATTGAAACCCCATTTAACAACAGTGATACATAGCTCCGCTACAAAGAGGGCAAAGGACGGAGCTAGCTGGTTTGACCTGGAGTGCAGGCAAACAAGGAGACAAATGAGAACAGCCTACCGGAGATACAGGAAATCAGGGACTGCTCTCCTACTTAATGCTTATATTTATCTGAGACGGTCGTATAAACAATTATTAAGGAGAAAGAAACTGGAAGCTGAAAGAGCCGCATGGCACAGGTTGGTTAAGGCATCGCACGAGAAAGATACTACTTGCTTTTGGCGAACCATATCTGGTCTACTGGACCAGGAGCGCACTAATTCCATCTGTACAGTGGAACCAATGGAGTGGTTGCGCCATTTTCAATCTTTGTTCTATGACCAGGAAGCCCAACATTACAAACTATGCATTCAACTGGAGGACCTACCTCATTGGCCAGCAGTAACTCCGAAGGAAGTTGAGAACTTAATCGTACAATTAAAGAACAACAAGGCCCCAGGGAATGATTACATCCCTGCCGAACTTCTGAAGTCTAACATTGGCTGGTGGGCCCCCCTGCTGGCGTCTTTATTTTCTTGGATCGACTCAACGGGTTTACTCCCAGATGGTTGGACTGAGGCAATAATTATCCCAATCTACAAAAAAGGTCCCATGACAGATCCGGCGAGTTATAGACCAATCAGCCTTCTGCCTATACTCAGCAAACTATATGCCAAACATCTTTATACCAAGCTAACTAGCTGGCTGGAAACTGAAGCTATTCTAGCGGAAGAGCAAGCGGGTTTCAGGCAAGGCAGATCCACCATAGACCATTGCTTCACCCTAGCCTATTTAATTGACAAATATGCCAAAAAATCCCGTGGGGTGTTATATGCAGCCTTTATTGATCTAAAGGCTGCTTTCGATTCAATTCCACGTGTAAGACTCTGGGACAAATTGAGCACCTCTAGCATAGACAAAAGACTATTATTTCTGATCAGCTGTTTATACAAAGACACGGTGCTGCATGTAAGAACTTCGTTAAATGGCCATCTTATAGGACCAGTTCCTGTCAGTAAGGGGGTCAAGCAAGGCTGTATCCTGGCTCCAGTTCTATTCAACATCTACATCAATGATATGGTTAACTGTTTGTCATCTCCGGACTTCCACGCCCCCAAACTGGCTGACAAAGCAATATCAGTGCTTTTGTACGCTGACGATGCGATACTCCTATCCCGAACAAGAATAGGTTTAAATAGGCTCATAGATGAATTCTCAGCATACTGTAGAAGAGAGCAACTTGCAATAAACTATCAGAAAACCAAAATCATGGTTTTTGCAAGGAAACACAGACAGTACAGCTGGAGGATGGATAACCAGACAATTGAACAAGTCAAAGCCTTCAAATATCTGGGTATCGTTTTCCAGTCGACCGGGTCCTGGGATGTCCACCAAAAATGTGCCAAAGAAAAAGCTGCTCAAAGCATCAAGATGCTGTCCCGCTTCTTCTATACGAAGGGGGGCAGATACATCCCAGCAGCCCTTGAAGTTTATCAAGCAAAACCTCTGGCGCAGTTATTGTACGGGGCGCAAATCTGGACGGGGACCCATTGCTCCAGTCTTGAAACTGTCCAGTCCAAATTTCTAAGGCAAATACTCGGTGTCCCCCCCTGTGTTCCAAACGCAGCATTGCGACTCGAGGCCTGCCTTCCATCTGTGGAAACTCGGACCTGGCAGAGAACATTTAATTATTGGCTTCGTCTTAATCTGAATCCTCCTGGTCTACTGCCGTTAGTAATGCAAGACCCTCACGAAAGCAAGTGGTTTAAAACTGTGCATAAAAAACTCCTTACATGCGGTCTGCACTCACAGTCCCTACTATCAATGGGCCTCATCAAAGCAAAGAGTCTAATAGGCCAGCGCCTGAAAGACATCGAACGACAAAACAACCTGACTATCTTAAAGAAACTGTGCCCATGGTATACCTACTTTCCCCCTTCTCATTTTGACTCTCCAGCCTCATATTTGTCTAAACTAACCATCCCAAAATACAGACGTGCCTTTACATTGGCTAGATGGGATGTTCTTCCCTCTGCTGTACTCGAAGGTCGTTACCAAAAGACCCCATTTGAAAAACGACTCTGCCCATGTGGAGATGGTAACACGGAAACAGTGTCCCACGTCCTTTTTTCTTGCCCTCTTTACAAAGACCTAAGGAATGAGATTATTACTCCACTCATTCTCTCCAACCCCGGCCGTTCAACAGACATTACACTGCATTTTCTATTATCTGATACGAACAGTCAGATAACAGAGAAGGTCGCGAGGTACATCGAGAGAGCTGTGAAATTGAGGGCCACCATCTGAGTGACAGACCTGTTCACCCGACGGACCTCCTTTTGTCTGTTCTTTTCTTCCTTTTATCCCTATTATCATTTTTAACTTTTGTACAGCTGTGGCCTGTTGGCTTTGCTAATAAAGTTTTGATTTGATTTGATTTCTTTCTTTTTTGCTTTTCAGGAAACATGGAGTATTCCCTCCCTGACAATTTCTAAAAGACCAATTAGCATTGTTGTTGATATCCACATCAACAGCAATTAATATAAAAAGCAGTCACAATGAATTGCCCACACACAAATAGCCACATCCTCATATGATTCACACGGCCAGCAAACTTGCTTTTGACTCCTCTTCTCTTGGGAATGCAGCTCTTTATTTTGCATGTATGTGAGAGTGTGCCACATTTACAAATTGCCCATCCTCAAAGAAATGCAAATCAGAGTGCATGGGAGCATCTTGGCTTGACTAAGAGGTGAATGGGGAACCATTGCCATGTGTGTCTCAATATTTTCGTCTTCTAGGAATTTGATCCAGGAAGTTATCATCATTTCCCCTGAGGCAACCAGAGAACCCAGACAATGTTTTGAGAAAAAGAAGGAGCCATTAAGCAAAGTCAAGACAAACAGTATCTTGAATGGACAAGGCTCTTCTTTTTTTGCTTTTCATGAAAGATGGACAATTCCCCGATCGACAATTTCTAAAAGAGCAATTGGTTTGGTGTGCAACGTTTGTAAATTGCCATTCCTTGAAGGAAGGCACAGGCCATATAATCCTGAACTGTAACTTCTAGGCCTGCATGTTCACACTGTGAGTAGGAAAGGGGACCAGTAATTTAGTATTGTTATTATTTTATTTATGGATCGCTTCTTCCAAACAGCTTGAAGCAATTTTACAACATATTAAAAACCAACTGCAAAACAATTGCATACATAAACAATTAAAACAATTGCATATGTGAAAAAGAATACTGCCCTTGTGGCACAAAACAGGTCGAATCCATCACACACGTTTTATTTGATTGTCCATTTTATGCAGAAATATATGACAAGTATTTATTCAAGGAGGGGATTTATCACACTGACTCTTCCAGGGTGTCTTATGTGCTGAACAATTGTAGGAATGACATTGTGGAGAACGTGGCAAGATTATTGAGTGACGCCATGAAATTACGTCACCATAGGTCCTAAGAGCCATTTTTGTACCTCACGATGTCTGGACAGTTTTATCCTAAAATATATCCTACTATGTTTCATTCTCTGTGTTGTGTTCTGATCCATGTATATGATGTACTTTTTCTATGCCAATAAAGGAGATTGATTGACTGAAAAACGATTAAAACAATTACATATATAAGCAATCAAAAAATGACGTATAGCAAAACAACTGCCTATATAAAAGAATTTTGAATAAATTCAGATTATGATTGGGATAAAAGTCTTCAGCAGTGACTGAAAATACCATAAAAACAGCATCAGTCTGATTTGCAACGGGGGGCAGTTGCAAAGAGTAAAGGTAAAGGACCCCTGACAGTTAAGTCCAGTCGCGTACGACTCTGGGCTTGTGGTGCTCATCTCGCTTTACTGGCCGAGGGAGCTGACGTTTGTCCGCAGACAGTTTTTCTGGGTCATGTGGCCAGCATGACTAAGCCGCTTCCGGTGAAACCAGAGCAGCGCATGGAAACGGCATTTACCTTCCGGCTGGAGTGGTACCTATTTATCTACTTGCACTTTGACGTGGTTTTGAACTGCTAGGTGGGCAGGAGCTGGGACAGAACACTGGGAGCTCACCCCATTGCGGGGATTTGAACCGCCGACCTTCCAATCGGCAAGTCCAAGGCTCAGTGTTTTACACCACAGCGCCACCCGCATGTTGCTTAAAGGCCCTGTTCATCATAAGATGATATCTGCAAGTTGACCTCTCCTGCAGAGCACAGTAATCAGCTGGGTATAGAATAATACACACACACACCCTGCACTTTGGGCATTGGCCCCATTCCATTCCACTTGGCACAGCACGTCAGGAAATTACAGGCGACCAGCTTACCATGCGCATGTAATGGTAAGTAACAAGCTTGGGAAATGGTTCCTAGGGAACATTCTCTGCCTCTTTCATTTCCGCCTCTATCTCTCCCCACATGAGTTATGATTATTCTGTTCATAAATTATTAACAAATGATTTTTGTGAACTAATTTTTTGGGGGAAATCACATGCTGAATTGAGCAATTGACAGCATTCACCTAGCACTCAGGCAGAGAAAAGTGCAGTGGAGCAAAGCATGTTCTCCTTCATGGAGAGCACATGTTGCAGTGGGGGCCGCCAGAACACTCCAAAGTTGGGGGGCGGGCTAACTGATCATTGGCCACTGATGCGATTGGGGCTTCCCTTGTTGTTGGGAAGAAATTAATGTTGCCATTTATTGATTGACAGCCAGAAATGCTAAAACTCCTTGCACGAGGCTAGGGCTTCCTCTTTTCGCCCGTGCAGCGGATTGCCCGTCCCTCCCTCCCTAGAATAGGGTTGTTCGCTTTGACCTTGCTATGCCTGTCATGGGGTCGTCTGCTTTGGAGCGGGGGCCTGGTAGGAATTTTGTCCATCTGGCTGATTGGCTGGGGCCATTTGGTTTTTGCCTACTGCGTAGCAAATCGTCACAACTTGTAAGGTTGCGGTTAGGCATTGGTTTATGGTTTGGTTGGTTGAGGGGCATGGATTGGCTGTGCCTGCCCCTCCAATGCTGCTGCTGCAAGGGATTCCGTTAAAGGAATCGGGGGCTAACTATTGCTTGTCCACTCTGTCAAGGGGGCTCGGGCCATAGCAATGAGCTCCTGGTTGCATTTGGGGTGAGGGCAGGTTCCCTGCTCCGTCGCTACCCCCAAGTGTATTCCCCCATTCTGACTTTCGCATCGTGCGGAATGTCAGTCTGTCCCCCATGGTGGGGGCAGATAGTCGCAACCAATGCCTAAGCAACCACTCACAAATTTGTATTTTAATAAAGTTGTGGCCAAAATTATGCCAAAAACCTTAAACAAAAATTTCTGTGTGATGTGTGAGTTATTGGGGTGGACCTGGGGACCTCGACACGCAAAACAACTGAGATGAACCTATTAAATAAATACAAAGCCCCACAGTGAAATACACGGAAAATGGAATTTATGTCACCTGGAGCAGAAACATACCTGGACCAAGAAAAGGACCAGTTTGGCCAACACTCAGACCATGTTAGTGGACTAAGGACTTAACTGTAATATCCACCTCCACATTATTATCCCACCCTCTCCAATTTGCATAAGTCTTTAGTACTGTGGTTGGTTGAAAGTTTACTGAAACTAACTCACGGATGTTGTGCTAGCAGTGCAACAGCAGGGCTCATTCAGCTTGAAACTTAAGGGTTAATTCTGTTAAGGTTAAAGTCAATGAGCCATTCACCTAACAAAATCTTGTGCCTAGTCTGTGGAAGTCTGGTGGGCTCATAAGCAGAATAGTCTCACAATCCTTAAGTTTCAATATTCTTTTTTTTAAAAAAGATAATTTTATTGGGTTTTACATTTTTATCACAATCACATCATAACAAATAATAAAAAATTGAATTTCCCGTTTCCCCCCTCCCCCCACATGACTTCCCTCAACTTCCCCTTCTGGATTTTTTTTACATATAAGCTTGTCCTGCTTACAATATTATACCTGTACTTTATATCCTTTCAATCAGATGTTGTTGTATTTTTGTCACTTTAACCTCATCTTTATAGCTTCTATTTTGGTTTTGTTAATTGAAATTATCTTCATAAATATTAATGTTTCTAGTCAGGAATATTTTACTTTTTTATGACTCTCTATTGCTATAGCATGAGATAATTCCTTTTTATCTACTGCTGTAAGGTTTTTGACTAATAATTTTGTATTATTTTAATTTTATTTAAAACCTGTGACTTGCCCAGACTCCAAGTTTCAATATTCTCACTTGCTTAAGTTTCAGCCCCACCAGGAATGAGTGGCAGTAGTCAGCTCTTGAGGTTATGAAAGCACAAATGATGATGTCTGGTATCTTATTCTCCGATGTAGGTCAGGCTTTGACCATTTGATCAGTGGAAAACCATACCCATGAGTTCCTGGAGCGGAACACTCTTTATCAGCATTTCACAGTGATCAAACATTAATGGCTGTTAGCGAAGCTTCTGTTGCTCCCTTATGTTTGAGAAGAGACACCGGAGGGCTTTGGCTTCCTCTGACTACAGAAAATAAAGGAAGTGAGCCAGTAATGTGTGTTTGATAGCTGTTTTGCAATGCTCCCTGTGGCTTAGATCTTGGAGATATCCATGCTTCTCAGGCTCCAAAGAAGACATAAACAATATCACAAGCTGAGTTCCACCTGAAGAAGGTATGCTGAGCTTCATTAGTATTGCAAAGGGAGGCCGGGTTGCTTTCCACTTTCCTCCTGCTTCGCATTTGGTGACCCAGTTAAGGGGTGGCATGCATGCTCCTTGCCCAGCAAACACCCAAGTGCTGCCACCACGCGTCTCACTTGCTTTTGATCCACAGCTTCATCTCAAAGGTGTCTGTGTTGGGGGGAAAGGAGGCTCGCTCTCAACAGGGTGAGGATGGCACTTCCTGTTATCAATATTTATTCTACATCAGCCTTCCTCAACATGGTGCCTGTTAAGGATCTAGGAGTCTTGGTTGACCACAAACTTGACATGAGCCAACAGTGTGACGCGGCAGCTAAAAAAGCCAATGCAATTCTGGGCTGCATCAATAGGAGTATAGCATCTAGATCAAGGGAAGTAATAGTGCCACTGTATTCTGCTCTGGTCAGACCTCACCTGGAGTACTGTGTCCAGTTCTGGGCACCACAGTTCAAGAAGGACACTGACAAACTGGAACGTGTCCAGAGGAGGGCAACCAAAATGGTCAAAGGCCTGGAAACGATGCCTTATGAGGAACAGCTAAGGGAGCTGGGCATGTTTAGCCTGGAGAAGAGGAGGTTAAGGGGTGATATGATAGCCATGTTCCAATATATAAAAGGATGTCACATAGAGGAGGGAGAAAGGTTGTTTTCTGCTGCTCCAGAGAAGCGGACACGGAACAATGGATCCAAACTACAAGAAAGAAGATTCCACCTAAACATTAGGAAGAACTTCCTGACAGTAAGAGCTGTTCGACAGTGGAATTTGCTGCCAAGGAGTGTGGTGGAGTCTCCTACTTTGGAGGTCTTTAAGCAGAGGCTTGACAACCATATGTCAGGAGTGCTCTGATGGTGTTTCCTGCTTGGCAGGGGGTTGGACTCGATGGCCCTTGTGGTCTCTTCCAACTCTATGATTCTATGATTCTAAGTTGTGGGTGAACATATCAGACGACACAGTGATTCTTCAAACAGCTCTTGTTTATTCACAGGCCAGAACAGAACTGAACTGAAGGGTTCAGCCAGCCTGCTTATATAGAGCTCCACTAGAACACAACAGTAACCATTTTCATAAACTATCCAATCACTGAACGTCACTTTCGACCCCTTATTTGCATAACTATCTACAGTATCTCCCTGCTGGCCCAGGGTGAGAACTTCAGTACATAACAGTGCCCTCCAGATGTGCTCGACCACAACTCCTATCAACCCCAGCCAGCATGCTCAATGGTCAGGGATGAGATGGTAGTTGGGAGCTCAGAAACATCTGAAAGGAGCCTCATTTAGAAAGGTCCTGGAAAGTATCTTCTGAAGTGCAATCCTCTGCACAAGCAGGAGTGTACCCATGTCTCTACTTGTCCCATATCTGACATCACATGTGATGTTTGGTGTGAGATAGGTGGCTGCGGTTTGCGGGAAATGGCCTTGTGGGCCAGATTGGGACCTATGTTGGGCCTAATTGCACCCATAGGCTAGAGGTGCCCACCCCTGCTTTAAAGATATGAACACCTCCAAGTAAAATAACAATCGTCAGTAAAGCCACAATGAAACCAAACCAACCAATGTAAAACCAGAAAATATAAATTTCTGCCTTCTAATCTATCTTTTCTTTTTTATATTGGTTTGGCTTTATTGATATATTTTATGTGATATACACTGAGTATAACAAAGCACCTTTTTAATATTCTAGGTCTCATGGCTGTTTATGCATTACGATCCAAGCAGAAGTGGGACATGGGGCAGAATGCTGCACTTTGCTCCTGTAGTGGTCTATGTTCCAGCCAGTCAACAACCTTTTCAATTTACAGTGGTGCCTCGCAAGACGAAATTAATTCATTCCGCAAGTTTTTTTCTTCTTGCGAGTTTTTTGTCTTGCGAAGCACGGTTTCCCATAGGAATGCATTGAAAATCAATCAATGCGTTCCTATGGAAACCGCCTTCAGACCAGGTCCGGGGACAGTCTGTCCCCCAACCTCTTCTGAAGGCTGTGGGGGGGGGGGACAAGGGCTTTTCTTTCCACCGCCAGCCTTCAGAAGGACCTCTTCTGAAGGCCGGCGGTGGGCGAAAGTCTTTGCTCTCGACCGCCAGCATTTTAAAAGAGGTCCCCGGAGATTTCCCTATGGGCTTTCTTCTTGCGAAGCAAGCCCATAGGGAAATTCGTCTTGCGGAACGACTCAAAAACGGAAAACTCTTTTGTCTTGCGAGTTTTTCATTTTGCGAGGCGTTCGTCTTGCGAGGCACCACTGTACTCCATTCCATCCCCACTGGTTTTCAACACATACACAAAATACTTAGTCAGTATTCCATGGCCACTAAGCATTCTCAAACTGGAGTGTTTGGGGGGTTTCTACTTTCTCAACCCTAGAGTCCAGGGTACCTTTCCCTTTCCCTTACTGCCTCTTAGGTCCCCCCACCCACTAAATATTTTGTTCTGAAACTTTGGGATGCCTCCAAGCCTGCTGATATCTCCCCCCCCCCAGTGCTCCTGTGTGGCTGAGCAAGACTTGTGCCTTTGGTCACAAATGATTCCCTACATGTGTCTTCAAGATGGCTAACCCTTTTCTTTTATCCAAGTCTTCTTTCCTCTACTTCCTGTGTCTTCGCTGTGTCCACAGAATAGTTGAGGGCAATGTTCTCTTTCTAGTACATTCTGCTCCTGAGAGATTTGCTGCAGGTTCCAACTGTGTGTTTCTCAGCCAATTGGCCAGGTCTTTGGAAAATTAATAATGTATATGTGTGTACATTGTGTGCATATCAACATATTCATGGCTTCCACTTCCTGCCTAACTGCATCATGCTGCCTAGCTCCTGTTCCAATATCTTTTGAATGACAGCCTTCCCAGTTGTGGGTTTCAGGAACTCAGCCTGAGAGCGCCAGTGTTCTTGGAAAGGACAATTTGCATGTCTTGGAACCACACCTGTCACGATAATGTAAACTTGGGGATGTATTTATAATTGATTGCCACAAGTACAACAAGCAAAGTTATTGTCTGTTCCTCATGATTTCCTCCTAAGCAGGCAGAACACTGACTCTCAGTCTTCTTGTGAGAAACTATTGACATACAGGATCAAAACATAAAGTTCAGCCAGACTGCTAATTATCAGTTCCCAGCAATGCCTGCCTGGTTTTTTTCCCCTTAAAAAACAACAACACACAACCATGCCAGTTTCAAAATGTAGTTTGCTTTATTAATCAACTTTATTCATAAGGACCCAAAGGAATTAAATACTTTAAATACAGAGCCCCTCACCTGTCAATCAAATGTCAGAATCCCTTGTGCTTCACAACTCTTCCTGCACTCCCCTCTCACATTCCTGATCTAGGAGGCTGAAAGAGGCGTGTGGGGAGCATCACAAAGCCTTTTGCAAGAGGGTTGCAAATGGCTGTACAGCAGCCCCCATGTTTCTGTCTTAAACCCTTTGCAAAAGCACTCTTTGTTGTAGCTCTCGTGTGATCTGTTTCAAAAAACACTTTTGTAAAGGACTATAATTCCTTCTCACATGATGAGCAGGGATTAAATTATGCTGCTATGACCATGTGATCTTGTTGGATCACACAGCCAGTGCAGGATTAAACCTGTGCTATTGCCCATCAGGGACACGGGTGGCGCTGTGGGTTAAGCCACAGAGCCTAGGACTTGCGGATCAGAAGGTTGGCGGTTTGAATCCCCACGATGGGGTGAGCTCCCATTGTTCGGTCCCAGCTCCTGCCAACCTAGCAGTTTGAAAGCATGTCAAAGTGCAAGTAGATAAATAGGTACCGCTCCAGCGGGAAGGTAAACGGCATTTCCGTGTGCTGCTCTGGTTCGCCAGAAGTGGCTTAGTCATGCTGGCCACATGACCCGGAAGCTGTCTGTGGACAAACGCTGGCTCCCTCGGCCAATAAAGCGAGATGAGCGCCGCAACCCCAGAGTTGGTCACGACTGGACCTAATGGTCAGGGGTCCCTTTACCTTTACTATTGCCCATCAGCTGACATTACTGGCATGGTTTGGGAAAAATGTCCTTGTTGGCCAAATTGGACCCCCTTCTAGGTGATGACTGACCCATGGGCTGGAGGTTTCCATTACCTGGCCTACAATAACAGCCACTTAGACTGCATTGAACTCAGTGGGAATTACTCATAAGTACACATGCATCAAAGGGCACTGTCAATACTACTGATTGAAGAAGGTTTCCTTACATAGCTGTGAAATCCTCCTTCATTTTTTAAAAAAGCTGCCAGCACAATTTCCAGTTTCACACTAGCCAGTCCAGGATGCTGCCCATAATTTGCAGAGAAAGAGGTGCATTAACCTTCCCTCCTCATCCTTTGCTAAGCCTACACAGAAAGTTCACTGGAGAGCTAGGGCCAGATCAAACAACAACAACGTGGCACAAGGTAATAAAGCCCTCCATTGAGTAGCAACACCCTGTTCCTCATGTCAGAAGGAATGTCAAGATGGAATGCATTTCCTTGGCAAAACAAAGGAACCCAGAAGTGGCATAAGTCAATACAACTGCCTCTGCACTGTGGCTAATTACTAATATGAGTTGATCTGCTCAATCTACAGGTGATGAGGGCACAAGATTTTGCACAACTGGCACATTTTCAGAGGTAAGAACATAAGAACAGTCCACTGGGTCAGGCCCAAGGCTCATCTAGCTCTGTGTCCTGTTTTCACAGTGGCCAAACAATTGCCTGTGGGAAGTCCACAAGCAGAGGGATGCGGGTGGCGCTGTGGTCTAAACCACTGAGCCTCTTGGGCTTGCCGATCAGAAGGTTGGTGGTTCGAATCCCTGTGATGGGGTGAGCTCCCATTGCTCTGTCCCAGCTTCTGCCAACCTAGCAGTTCAAAAGCACGCCGGTGCGAGTAGATAGATACCGCTGCAGTGGGAAGGTAAACGGCGTTTCCGTGCACTCTGGTTTCTGTCACGGTGTTCCATTGCACCAGAAGCAGTGTAGTCTTGCTGTCCACAAGACCTGGAAAGCTGTCTGTGGACAAACGCCGGCTCCCTTGGCCTGAAAGCGAGATGAGCAACCCCATAGTTGCCTTTGACTGGACTTAATCATCCAGGGGTCCTTTACCTTTACCTTTCACCTTTACCACAAGCAGAACCTGAGGGCTATAGCATTCTCCTCACGCCTGACTCCTGGCAATTGGTATTCAGAGCCATACTGTCTCCAACTGTGGCTCGCAGCCATTGACAGCTTTAGCCCCCATGCGCAAGGCACCACACACAGCTGACATTAGCATGTCAACTCACTCATTAACTTATCATGCAGCAAAAGGTAGGAGCAAATGTTCTCCATGTGTGCCTGTGTCATTTCTGTTTTTGTTCTAGCTGCTTCTTCCCAGGCAGGTGAAGAACAACGACGTCTGGTACAGCACCTATTTCCCTTTGCATGTTGCCAGGTCATCATCTGAAGAGGTGCAGAGAGGCCGTTCTTGCTACAGGGCACAGATGCAATAAGTCACACCTATCCATCTTTTGCGTGTGACTTCTTCTGTGAACCTTACGGTTGTTATAGGGATTTCTAAAGTTGCAAGGCAGCATGCCTGTTATCTGTCGGATCTGTGTGTGGGGGGGAATGAGTTGGCGTGCTCACACTGTTCATCAATCAGAGTCTCCCCCCCCCCTTTCGCTTGTCTGAAAGGTTAAGTGCCCTTGGGGCTGCTTTACAGTGTAAACATAAAGGACCCAGAGGGGAGATAGCATGGAGGGTGTTGAAACTGTCTGTCTACAATTAGCACCAATTTGGGGAAGGGGTGTAGCTCAGTAGTAGAGCATTCACTTTTCATGCTGAAATGTCCCAAGAGGTTGTGTCTCAGTGAGCCTCAAACTTGAGCTCCCCACTCTCCTCCTCCAGTGTGCCTATAAGGTGTCCTTCATGGCCTAGGACCCTCGTACCTACGGGACCGCCTCTCCCGGTATGCCCCACGGAGAGCCTCAAGGTCCATAAATAGCAACACCCTAGTGGTCCCGGGCCCTAAGGAAATTAGATTAGCTTCAACCAGAGCCGGGGCCTTTTCAACACTGGCCCCGGCCTGGTGGAACGCTGTGTCTCATGAGACAAGGGCCCTGCGGGATCTGATTTCTTTCCGCAGGGCCTGTAAGACAGAGTTGTTCTGCCTGGCCTTTGGCTTGGAGCCAATTTGATTGCCTCCCCCTCTTTCTTTTTCCTTTTTCCTTTCTCCTCCTGTGATGAGGCTGCATTTTAATATTTTAATGTTTCAATATTTTAATGTTGTATTTTAATCTTGTTTTTAAGTTGTATTCATTCAACTTGTTTTTATTATTGCTTGTTAGCCACCCTGAGCCCGGCCTTGGCTGGGGAGGACGGGGTATAAATAAAAAGTTGTTGTTGTTGTTGTTGTTGTTGTTGTTGTTGTTGTTGTTGTTGTTATTATTATTATTATTATTATTATTATTATTATTATTATTATTATTATTATTAAACCATGTTATATTAACCACAGCATAACTTTATACCAGGGGTCAGCAACTTTTTTCAGCCGTGGGCCAGTCCACCGTCCCTCAGACCATGTGGTGGGCCGGGGGGAAATGAACAAATTCCTATGCCCCACAAATAACCCAGAGATACATTTTAAATAAAAGGACACATTCTACTCATGTAAAAAGATGCTGATTCCTGGACCGTCCGTGGGCTGGATTTAGAAGGCAATTGGGCCGCATCCAGCCCCCGGGCCTTAGGTTGCCTACCCCTGCTTTATGTTGTTGTTTAGTCGTTTAGTCGTGTCCGACTCTTCGTGACCCCATGGACCAGAGCACGCCAGGCACTTCTGTCCTCCACTGCCTCTCACAGTTTAGTCAAACTCATGCTGGTAGCTTCGAGAACCCTGTCCAGCCATCTCGTCCTCTGTCGTCCCCTTCTCCTTGTGCCCTCCATCTTTCCCAACATCAGGGTCTTTTCCAGGGAGTCTTCTCTTCTCATGAGATGGCCAAAGTATTGGAGCCTCAGCTTCAGGATCTGTCCTTCCAGTGAGCGCTCAGGGCTGATTTCCTTCAGAATGGAGAGGTTTGATCTTCTTGCAGTCCATGGGACTCTCAAGAGTCTCCTCCAGCACCAGAATTCAAAAGCATCAATTCTTTGGCGATCAGCCTTCTTTATGATCCAGCTCTCACTTCCGTACATCACTACTGGGAAAACCATAGCTTTAACTATACTGGCCTTTGTTGGCAAGGTGATGTCTCTGCTTTTTAAGATGCTGTTTAGGTTTGTCATTGCTTTTCTCCCAAGAAGCAGGTGTCTTTTAATTTCGTGGCTGCTGTCACCATCTGCAGTGATCATGGAGCCCAAGAAAATACAATTTCTCACTGCCTCCATTTCTTCCCCTTCTATTTGCCAGGAGGTGATGGGACCAGTGGCCATGATCTTCCCTGCTTTATACCATATCCCTGCTTTATACCAAACGCTAAACTGGTTAATCATAACAATGGTTTGCTGGAAGCCACCTTCTTTAATTAGAAGTTGTCTTGTCTCAGCAAATCATCATTTAAAATATAGCAGCTAAACCATGTGAACCAGGCAGATTTGGAGAGGTCTGCCTGAAGATGGAGAGTTTCAAAGCTGCTCCTCTACACCATTGCCACCTTGGTCGAAAAGTACCAAATTCAGTACCTAAAGGAGCAGCGATTTTTACCATTTTGAACAAAGGGTCCTTTGAAGTGATAAAAGCAGAGGTGTTTTTCTCTCTTTGCTGGCATCTGATGAAAGATGCCCTGTTGGGCAGCCAGAAATAACGAAGCTATAAGATTCCCCTCCCCCAAACTTGACCCAACAACATATGTAAATTACTGTGCTGTTGGATTTCTGAACCTGATATACCATGGTCAATTTTAGCTCCGCATTGGAAAAAGTGACAACTTATAAACAGAATGTCAAGTTGCAACCAGGGGCTGTCCACTTTTGAAGAATGAATAGATAGGGAATTCCTTCTCAGAAGTATGTGGGCGTCTGATATCTTTAACGCCAGTCACGAAACCTATGCTATCTATAGGTTAAACCCATCATTAACATTAGCAGCATAAATATTAAAAATGAAAAGGGAGAAAGCCTGTGTTGGGTGTCTGATGGGAATCGTGGTCAAATGCAAGCTGAGCACAGTAATTCAGTAATTCATGCTCATAAAAAATTCTGACTCTGCAGGCAGCACTGTCGTGAACTATTTCTAAATGCAGAGCAGATATCCGGTTAGATACAAGTTGACCTACTAACTAAGGATGAGGGAGAAATTGGATTATTTTCTCATATGAAGTTGAACCTACCTTTCCAAAACGATACATGAACTTGCCTTTTAAACACAGCCATCCCTTGGCAAAACGCCCTCTTGTGCTTAGCTGGTGGCATCAATGGGTGGCCATTTAAATTTCCCACAATGCTACCACCACCACTCTCTCTGCCAAGCCCTTTCTGAGGCCCGTGTGTGTGTGTGTGTGTGTGTGTGTCTGCTTTCATTTGATGCAACAGCAGAGAACCTGCTAACTGGAAAGGGTGAGGGGTTAGAATTCCAATTTTGGGATAACACATTTATTTAGTTAGTTAGTTAGTTAGTTAGTGAGTTAGTTAGTTTACAATTTTTTTCAATATTACATCACAACAAATAACATAATTCACAATTCCAAAATTTCCCCATCCCCCCAGGACTTCCCTCAACCTCCTTCTCTGGTTTATTTCAAGATAATATCATTTCCTGCATGTTTCCCTTTTCACTCCTTTTTTATATTTTAGCTTATAAATTGCATAAATCTTGCTAATTGTAAATGATTATTAAAAACCTACTAATTGGTCCAATTCTTTGCCCTGATTTTGTAAATAGGCCAAAAATGGTTCCCAGTCTTTCTTAAAGGATTTTTTTGTCCTTATTTCAAAGTCTTTCAGTTAGTTTTGCCATTTCGGCATATTCCATAAGTTTCTCTTGCCATTCTTCTTTGGTTGGTATTTTATCGCTTTTCCATCTTTGTGCCAGTAGCATCCTTGCTGTGGTTGTAGCATACATGAAAAGTTTTTGTTTGCTTTTTGGTAAATCTTGACCTAAAATTCCTAACAGAAAAGCTTCTGGGCAAGATAACAAGGGTTATCTTGACCATTTTTTCCATTTCATTATATATCATTTCCCAATATTTTTACACTATTTTACAATTCCACCATAAATGATAAAAAGTGCCTTCCTTCTCTTTATACTTCCAACACTTATTGGAGCTTGTTCTATACACTTTAGCCATTTTCATAGGCGCCGACTCCATGGGGCCTGAGGGGGCCCGAGCCCCCTCAAAAATTCGTTTTGGGGGGCTCTGCCCCCCCAATAATCTCGGGCGTCCCTCCAGCAGAGCACCACCGCCGCCCCTCCCCCAGCCCAAAATGCACAGGGTCAGGCTGCATGCCTCCTGCCCTCCCTCCCGAGCAAAAGCTCCACCCAATTTCCTCCGGAGCTGATTAATAGGCGCAGCATGCTCTCCCCTATTCGCTCACGAGGAGGCGCGCCACTTTATTTGCATATTCATGAGCTTATTTATTATTCATGAGCTTTCGCGGGCTCCCCCAATATTTTTTATAAGTTGGCGCCCCTGGCCCTTTTCATAGGTGTAATATACCAACAGTACATCATTTTCATATAATTTTAACAAAATACAGTCAGTAAATGTCAAATTCACTTTCTATAATTTCTCCCAGTCCTCCATTTGTATATTGTGTCCTATATCTTGTGCCCACTTAATCCTTGCGGATTTCACTTCCTTGTCTTTGGTCTCCCATTCTAATAAAATATTATACATCTTTTTTAATGGTTTGAAATTTTCATCTACAATTTCTTTTTGGAATCTGGATACTGTAAAACTAAAACCTTTCTTATTATCTACTTTAAACACCTCATTTAATTGTTGATATTGCAGCCAGTCTTGAACATATTCTCTAATTTCATCAAAATCCTTAAATTTCAATTTTCCCTCTTTCTCCTCAAACAGCTCTATATGTTGGCCATTCCTTTTCTCTATTTAGGGATAACACATTTATTGAATACTAGCTGTAAAAGAAAATCAAGGCAGCTGTAACAACTAGACAGTTGTTGTAAACCACATTAGGTAAAGGTAAAGGGACCCCTGACCATTAGGTCCAGTCGTGGACAACTCTGGGGTTGTGGTGCTCATCTCGCTTTATTGGCGGAGGGAGCCGGCGTACAGCTTCCGGGTCATGTGGCCAGCATGACTAAGCCGCTTCTGGTGAACCAGAGCAGCGCACGGAAACACTGTTTACCTTCCCGTTGGATCCCATTGTGGGGATTCGAACTGCTGACCTTCTGATCGGCAAGCCCTAGACTCTGTGGTTTAGACCACAGCACCACCTGCATCCCACATTATCTTTATTATCATTACATTTCCATTCCACCTTTCCCCCAAGGAGCTAAATGTACACAGCTCTTTCTGCCTCCTCATTTTATCAGGACAACAACCTTGTGAGGTAGGTTAGGCAGAGAGACAGTGACTAGCCCGAAGTCACTCCAGTGAGCTTCTCAGCTTCTGACCAGTTTCAATCTCCACCTGAAATATAGAAATCATAATACATGGTAGCCGTTGTAACAGAAACTGGAAAATCATTAAGCCACTAATCGTTAACTGCTTAATTAGTTACTGTTCTGTTAATGGATGGTCAGTACTGCACTTACTTTCTTATTGTTACTTTCAATAGAACTTAACAATGAGAAAGGAAGAACAGTATTGACAAGCCATTAACAGGACGGTAAATAATTATTCAATACGTGAATAGTGGTTTAATGATTCTCTAACTTCTGTTACAACCACCACTCAGTATTATGATTCTGTATAAAAATAATATTGAAAGGCTGAAGAATCACGATCAGTGAAGGTCTGACCTGCCCAGGGGGGAAGTGTAGGGCAAGCAGGGATGTTGCTACAAAGCAGAGATGAGGAGCTTATAGTAGACTTCAGGTTGTTCCTTAGCAATTGGGGCTCACTGACAGTGCTGATCAACTGGAAGTCTGGTTAATTTTCATTTTATAAAAATTAGATATTCCTGGCTAACATAATCTATTTTAGCAAAAGTTATACAGTGGTTTGTTGTTGTTGTTGTTGTTTAGTCGTTTAGTCGTGTCCGACTCTTCATGACCCCCTGGACCAGAGCACGCCAGGCACTCCTGTCTTCCACTGCCTCCCACGGTTTGGTCAAACTCATGCTGGTAGCTTCAAGAACACTATCCAACCATCTCGTCCTCTGTCGTCCCCTTCTCCTTGTGCCCTCCAGCTTTCCCAACATCAGGGTCTTTTCCAGGGAGTCTTCTCTTCTCACGAGGTGTATACAGTGGTACCTTGGGTTAAGAACTTAATTGGTTCTGGAGGTCCATTCTTAACCTGAAACTGTTATTAACCTGAGGTACCACTTTAGCTAATGTGGCCTCCTGCTGCTGCTGCACCGCCGGAGCACGATTTCTGTTCTCATCCTGAAGCAAATTTCTTAACCCATTCTATTTCTGGGTTAGTGGAGTCTGTAACCTGAAGCGACTGTAACCTGAAGCGACTGTAACCCGAGGTACCACTGTATGTAGATCTGCTCATGAGCAGGACTTGGGTAACCCATCACCATGTTCTAATCACACCTTATTTCAGTCTGGAGGGCAGGCACACCTTACTGCTGGAGAACCTGATACATGATGGGAGAAGATGATGGCATAACCAAAGGGCATCTCTCACTCATGCAGAGTTCTGTAATGTGAATCCACAAAAGGGAAACAGGTAAGAAATTACTCATCTTCCCTTAAAGCAAACAATTAACCCCAAATGTTGCCACTATCTCCATCCTGATCAATGTCACCTGAGAAATGACAAGGAAAATGATTTTCCTTTTGTGTAAAATGCTCAGTTTCAACATGACCCCAAACAGGGAGGTGTCCAAACCACATCACATCTTTTACCTAAGGGGAAGTTGCCTAAGGCAATTTACCAAATAAAGCTTTTAGTACATAGCCCAAAAGGCTAGCACGCAATGTACAGTACTTTTTTTTTTGGCCGGGGTAGGCCGAACTGTACAGGCACGTACGCTGTGATGCCAATAAAGTTATATGATTTGATTTGACATCTACCCAACCTGGTTGCTAGACTCTGAGTGTTGTTCAGCTCTCAAGCCCATCTGTGGTTAGGAATGCTGGAACCTGGAGTCCAGGAGCATTTGTGGGCACCAGGTTGGGGGAAAAGGCTATTGTAGATTTACAACAGAATCTCCCTCCTGTCAGATATGTCTTAAGAGATGATAAGCCGCCAGCTGCAATATTCCATAGTGCACCTTGTAGCAAGGGCACAGAGAACATATCACTGATGTGGGGAGAAACCAGAATTTCGATAACAACTGAAAGCTGAAGGTTTTATCTTTCTACCTACCAGAACTGCGCCCTTATACACACATACTCCCAATGTTGTTGTTTAGTCGTTTAGTCATGTCCGACTCTTCGTGAGCCCATGGACCAGAGCACACCAGGCACTCCTGCCTCCCGCAGTTTGGTCAAACTCATGCTGGTAGCTTCAAGAACACTGTCCAACCATCTCGTCCTCTGTCGTCCCCTTCTCCTTGTGCCCTCCATCTTTCCCAACATCAGGGTCTTTTCCAGGGAGTCTTCTCTTCTCATGAGGTGGCCAAAGTATTGGAGCCTCAGCTTCACGATCTGTCCTTCTAGAGAGCACTCAGGGCTGATTTCCTTAAGAATGGATAGGTTTTATCTTCTTGCAGACCATGGGACTCTCAAGAGTCTCCTCCAGCACCATTCATGGATCACTGCCTTGCCGTGGTGAAGGGGCTTGAATAACTCAGAGAAGCTATGCGCTATGCCGTGCAAGGCCACCCAAGATGGACAGGTCATAGTGGAGAGTTTTGACCAAACGTGATCCACCTGGGGCAGGAACCAGCAAGCCACTCCAGTATCCCTGCCAAGAAAACTCCATGGACATACCCTCAATACTGACCACAATTATCTGCCTTAAAGCATAGGATTTCAAATGTGGGTGGGTAATCTCAGGTCTGGGGGGCAAATGTGGCCCTCCATGCCTCTCTGGAACTCCTCAAGTCACACTGCTAACTGGTCCTGCTTTGCACCCTGAATGTTTTGGCCTGGCTAGACTGTGTACTTGAACTAGACATGAACTCTGATCATGCCTCATAGCTGTCAACTTTTCCCTTTTCTTGCGAGGACTCCTATTCGGAATAAGGGAATTTCCCTTTAAAAAAGGGGGAAGTTGACAGCTATGTCATGCCTTCTGCTGGCTTCCATGGAGGATAGAGGGAGAAGGGTATGTGAGTTTGTGTAGAAACTAGCCCACTGTTCTTGGCACCTGTCTGTCTCGAAAGAAAATGGAGTGTGCCTCCAGGGGCAAAGTCAAATTGCTGTGTTAGTGACTTCCCCAAGGCACAAGGCTTGGCAGTGTGTATGGAGGTCATAAACTTCCCTGTATAAAGTAATAAATTATATTCGTTGCTCCACCAGCTTCAAGCAAGCATGGGGGAACATTTTCTGTCTGATGGTCATGGTCATCAAACTGAAAAAGTTTCCCACACTAGATTTAAAGAGAAAGTAAGAAGATTATTCTGTCCCAGACCTATGATTAGTCTCCAGCCAGTGGACAGCAAGGTGCCGTGGGGAACTTCACAAGAACATGGCAGTGAGATTGATCCTCTGTGGCCCTATGAAATAAATAATAATAATTTATTTATACCCCACCCATCTCACTGGGTTTCCCCAGCCACTCTGGACAGCTCCCAACAGAGTAGGACACGACTAAACGACTAAACAACTAAACAACAACAAAACATCAAACATTAAAAACTTCCCTAAACAGGGCTGTCTTCAGATGTCTTCTACAAGTCAGATAGTTGTTTATTTCCTTGACATCTGATGTGAGGGCATTCCACAAGGCAGGCACCACTACCAAGAAAGCCCTCTGCCTGGTTCCCTGTAACCTCACTTCTCACAGTGAGGGAATTGCCGGAAGGCCCTGGGAGCTGGAACTAGGGCTTTAAAGGTCAACACCAACACTTTGAATTGTGCCCGGAAAAGTATTGAGAGCCAATGTAGGTATTTCAAGACTGGTGTTATATGGCCTCCGCCAATCCCACTCACCAGTCTAGCTGCCACATTCTGGATTAGTTGTAGTTACCGGGTCACTGTAACTGTTATGTGTGCCGGCGTGGTTGCTCGAGAGCAAACTGGCAAGACTCCCCGTTGGTCTTTTCAAGGCTTTATTATCTGTCCAAAACGTTCACAATGCAGATCGACTCAATTCCATGTCAAAGTATCAGAACTCCATAGTTTAAAACTACTGCTAGAGGACAAGAATCCCAAGACTACATTAAATGTAGCCAAATTCTGTGTGTCTGCAATCAATCGCAGGAAGCAAATGGTATCCCATAATGACCAAACCCCTAAATGTTAACTACAGGGAGCACGCTAATAATTAATTTTAATTTTTATATTTTAATTCTTGTTATATTCATACTGTCCTTTGTATTTCTGATATTTTTTATGATCTGCGATATTGTGTGTGTTGCGGCTGGTCTGTGACCGTATTAATAAATTCATTCATTCATTCATTCAATTCCATGTCTGCTCACTCGCTAGCGGAATCTGGGAGTGGGCGGTCCTTAAACTTTCTACAGCAGAGTAGTATTTTGACCCTCACCCTATGCTTCCCCTCTCTGCGCGTAAACCAACTGCGCAAAGAGGGCGTGGGCAGAGGGGGACCTGCCCCCCGCTTTGTTCATGCTCGGTGCTGTTTCATTCCCTTGCCTCCTCCGAGCCCTGCACCCCTTCCCCACTGGAGGTGTGGCTTCCCACTGTATTCTGCTCTGGTCAGACCTCACCTGGAGTACTGTGTCCAGTTCTGGGCACCACAATTCAAGAAGGACACTGACAAACTGGAACGTGTCCAGAGGAGGGCAACCAAAATGGTCAAAGGCCTGGAAACGATGCCTTATGAGGAACGGCTAAGGGAGCTGGGCATGTTTAGCCTGGAGAAGAGAAGGTTAAGGGGTGATATGATAGCCATGTTCAAATATATAAAAGGATGTCACATAGAGGAGGGAGAAAGGTTGTTTTCTGCTGCTCCAGAGAAGCGGACACGGAGCAATGGATCCAAACTACAAGAAAGAAGATTCCACCTAAACATTAGAAAGAACTTCCTGACAGTAAGAGCTGTTCGACAGTGGAATTTGCTGCCAAGGAGTGTGGTGGAGTCTCCTTCTTTGGAGCTCTTTAAGCAGAGGCTTGACAACCATATGTCAGGAGTGCTCTGATGGTGTTTCCTGCTTGGCAGGGGGTTGGACTCGATGGCCCTTGTGGTCTCTTCCAACTCTAGGATTCTATGATTCTCCGCGGAGGAAGTGCTGCTTCTCACGATCTTTGGAGGCTTCCTGTAACCCAACTGCCCTTCCACCTCTCGCCTCTGAGCTGATGACAGTTCCCTGACAGTAACATTTAATCATTTTGTTTTCCTTAAGTATGGCTAGGTTTTACAGGGGCAACAAGTGATTGAAACTCCATTGGTCAAGCTCCACAGGCAGAACTGTGCCGTCACCTTACTTCACCCCACAATATGATTCCATGGAGTCATTGAGCTGTGAGTCACCAAGTGTTGGGTAACCAAGGGACAAAAATGCCTGCAAATACCACCTGATCAGGATGTCCGTTTGCGGCACCTACCCTTAGGAATTCCCTCCCCTTGAATATGAGTCAGGCTCTGTCTCTGTTGGCCCTTCAGCACCTACTGAAGACTTCCCTCTTTCAACAAGTCTTCCAAAGTAGAAATCTTTCCCAGTCTGCACCTGTTTTGGGATTGATGTTTTGAGATGCTTTGGTTGCTTTAACGCTTGTAATATTTGCCATCCTGGGCTCCTTTGGGAGGAAGGGATATCATTCAATAAATAAACAAATGAATGAGCCTTCACATTGTGCCTGGATCTTTGTTTTCTTCCTTCCCCATTGTACTTTGTTTCAATTTGCCCCTCATTGCTCCTACTCTTCTCTTTCTGTGTTTACAGTGCCAGTGTTTAAACACCACTGGGACCAATAAACCAGGACTGGCAGAAGTACAGTGAGAAACGCAGGGCAGGCTTGAATGCTGCTTAGCTAGGAGACCCACTGCTGGAACATGACTCCTAAATCACTGTCCTAGCACTCTTTTGGAGGCAGGTCCACTCATGGACAGTGATGGGGTGGGGGGCATCCCAAAGAGTGGACTTAAGTGTACAACCCCTGTCAGTTCAAAAAGCACCTTTTCAAGCTGGACTTATTCTCCTTTCAATTCAAGCCTCATTAAGAATGGGATTCACCCCTCTCATCTTTCCTCCTAGGGTCCTAAGCATAAAACATTTGAGAAGCTCTGGAGTAATATGTTTGCAGTGCCCAGCTCCAGATAGCAACCTAGACTAGTGACCATTCAAACAAAAGCCAGCAATCCTAGCGCTGCTGTTTAACAAGAGGGGGAAGTGGGACTAGATAATCCAACCTATTGTCTCAAAATCACATCTGAAGTCTTCATGGGGCCATGGGCAAAAACCTCTGGCTCCCACGGTAAAGGCATTAAAACACATGCTTATCCTATGAAGCAGCCTTGTCATTGTAAAAAATAATAATAACAGAGACGGCTTAGCTTCAGTTTTGCCTTTCTGATTGCTGTCTCCTTAAAGCCTCCGGTCAGCTCTTGGTTGAAATAGCAAGAATAAAGCATAATCTGCTCAGATCTCCTTATGCAAGAGGGAGTGCCTCATAGCATGGGAATATCACCTTCCTTTGAAATGCATCTTGACTGTTGAGCTCTCCACCACCGCCTCCCCCCCTCCAGCCCCCTCTAGCTTCAGTGGCACACCTTTGCATACCTGTGCACCAGCCTTTCACTAAATGCACCTAAATCCGTGCCATAATGGCAGGAACATGTTCTTCAAGGGGTGGTGACCCAATCATTCTGCTAGATGGCAGAATAATTTAATCCCCGGGAGTGGCTCGGTTTTTGCAATGAGCTGATACGCTGTGATCCTCCTACCCCATTCATTGCCACACCACAAAGTTTGGGTGTTGTTGTTTTTTATCCGCTGGAGCAAATAATAGCTTTGTGTTTAGCTCCGGGTCTGCTGGGACCGTTGATTTGGAATTAATATTACAGGTGCGCTTTAAACCTGCAGATTTGACACTGAATTGCACCTGTAAAGTGAAATTTCAGGGCATAGCAAGCAGCTCCTGCTGGGGGAAAAGAGATGAGGAATGTTGGTGGAAGAAGAGATAAGATAAAGAGCAGTAAAATTTCGGGAATGGAGCAGTTCTGCCTGTCTGAGACATGCTGAAAATGTTAGGGGCTATTTATACCTTGTCTTAATGTAGATAGTGAATATCTTGTGCCTACTTTAATTCATTCTCACCTATGCAGCCTTCTCCTCCGCAGGGGATTCCCTGTGGTTGAAAATCTGAACAGCAAATCTACATCAATTGCATAGAGAACCTCTGGATTTAGGGGGCAGAAAATGTGGATCAGCAGCAGTTTGGAGGAGAACAACACATGAATGAGGGGGAATCCAAAGAGGAACAAGGGGTTCCCAATCCACATTAAGCCGAGGCATGGATGGGCCCTTAATTTAACTGTGCTGTTTGTAGCAGCTTCTTTTCCATTTACTGGGCAAAGCTGAGGTTACAAATGGCACTAAATTTTACCTGAAGCAAATGTTCAAGGCTTCTTTCTGCATGTGAGGCACATCCACAGATTCTGGAACCTAACTCTCAACGCTGGGATCTTAAAATGAGGAAAGTAATCATTTTTAAATGTCTGTAAAGATATAGCACAGTTGTCACCCTCCCCCAATCCTGTCAATTTTTTGACAGGAAGAAATTTAGCAGATGCAGGGTTGTCCAACCTGGAGATATAGTCATATACTGTTATACAGTGGTACCTCGGGTTAAGTACTTAATTCGTTCCGGAGGTCCGTACTTAACCTGAAACTGTTCTTAACGTGAAGCACCACTTTAGCTAATGGGGCCTCCTGCTGCTGCTGTGCCGCCGGAGCACGATTTCTGGTCTCATCTTGAAGCAAAGTTCTTAACCTGAAGCACTATTTCTGGGTTAGCGGAGTCTGTAACCTGAAGCGTATGTAACCTGAAGCGTATGTAACCTGAGGTACCACTGTATTTCTTTCCATGATCTTAACAACTCACCCACCTGGAAATATACTTTGCCCCTTCAGTGTCCCCCCCTTCAGTGTTCAGTTTATTCCATGCCACAACTGCACCTCCAAGATCCCACAGATCTTTTTGCAGCTGTGACAAAAACAACATTTTTTGAAAAGTAGAGCCCAGCATCAGTGGTGCTCTGGCACCAGGGGGCAGAGAGCAGGTGGGGGCAGGGCTGGCACGCGTCCTGTGGCCGGGACGTCGTGCCTGCAGGGGCGGGGTGCCCAGCAGGGGCGGGGTGCCCAGCGGGGGCGGGGGGCAGCCATGATGGCACCCCACTGGGATTGCGCTGCCGGGGGCAGTGCGGTCCCCCTGCACTCCTCTGAGAGCCAGTGTGGTGTAGTGGTTAAGAGCGGTAGTCTCGTAATCTGGTGAACCGGGTTCGCGTCTCCGCTCCTCCTCATGCAGCTGCTGGGTGACCTTGGGCCAGTCACACTTCTTTGAAGTCTCTCAGCCCCACTTACCTCACAGAGTGTTTGTTGTGGGAGAGGAAGGGAAAGGAGAATGTTAGCCGCTTTGAGACTCCTGAAGGGGAGTGAATGGCGGGATATCAAATCCAAACTCTTCTTCTTCTTCTTCTCTTCCACCGCCAGTGCCCAGCATTCTGATGGGGGTGCAAGTTTCCTTTTCCTTGGACATCAGACGGACGAATCATCAAAGGAGGGGGCTGCCTGATTCCCTGTGTCCCCTGTATTTGTGCATGTGACAGTGTGAGGTCGCCATGCCCATTGCTGTCAGGGATGAATGTGGCCATCAAGCCAAAGCAAGGCTGGCCACACCTGGCACAGAGCCGTAACAGGAAAAGCTGCCAACTCTACAGTTAGGCTTCATTTAATTCTTGATTAACCTTTGATGTTTGCTTTCATAGACTGGTTTCTCTCATAAAGCCCAGTTCCTCCCTCAGCTTAATATTGTTGTGAGTTGCTCACAGGTGTGTGTGGGTAGGGGAGCTGGCTGCAAGCCTAATCCTGGATCCAACAAGCGTCAAAATGAAATGGATGATTCAATTACTTGAATAGTCAGACAATCTCCTTGGTAAAGACCCCCTAAGTGCGGGTTGTTAAGGTAACAAAGGAAGTGGCTCTGTGCCAGAGAGCAAATGTGTGGACCCCCCCCTCCCTCAATTGTCTAGAAGTTACAAGAACAAAAGTCAAATGCTGAGTTGAGTTGTGTGAGCTGGAAGCCAGAAGCAGGTAGAAGCCAGAGAGTCAAAGCCATGCTTAATTTCTGCTTGATTCCAAAGCTATGGCTATGGGAGAAGTAAGACCTTCCTGGTGGCGCTGTGGATTAAACCACAGAGCCTAGGACTTGCCGATCAGAAGGTCGGTGGTTCGAATCCCCACGACGGGGTGAGTTCCCGTTGCTCGGTCCCTGCTCCTGCCAACCTAGCAGTTCGAAAGCACGTCAAAGTGCAAGTAGATAAATAGGTACCGCTCTGGCGGGAAGGTAAACGGCTGCTCTGGTTCGGCAGAAGTGGCTTAGTCATGCTGGCCACATGACCCAGAAGCTGTACGCTGGCTCCCTCGGCCAATAAAGCGAGATGAGTGCCGCAACCCCAGAGTCGGTCACGACTGGACCAAACGGTCAGGGGTCCCTTTACCTTTACCTCTACCTTGTGTGTCCTAGACCTGTCCAACACCTTACGTTACCAAACTGGCCCACTGCTGACATCCTTCAGTACAATCCAACCTTTACCTAAGACCTTCCTGGGGTGTTAATGCTATGAACTGGTACATCATAGTCTCAGGTTGTATATGTATGCAAACAAACTATACATTACAATTAGACCACAGTCTTTGCTGTCCCTCATTCCAAGGAAAGTGAACCCTGGGTAAATGCCTGGAACCCCTGGAATCTCACACCGCTCAGAGATTGAGGTGGTGTGCAACATTGGTGTTAGATGTGGGATACATGTTTCCTGGAGGAGGACCTGTTAGCATAGAATCATAGAATCATAGAATCATAGAATCATAGAATCATAGAATCATAGAATCATAGAATCATAGAATCATAGAGTTGGAAAAGACCACAAGGGCCATCGAGTCCAACCCCCTGCCAAGCAGGAAACACCATCAGAGCACTCCTGACATATGGTTGTCAAGCCTCTGCTTAAAGACCTCCAAAGGAGGAGACTCCACCACACTCCTTGGCAGCAAATTCCACTGTCGAACAGCTCTTACTGTCAGGAAGTTCTTCCTAATGTTTAGGTGGAATCTTCTTTCTTGTAGTTTGTATCCATTGCTCCGTGTCCGCTTCTCTGGAGCAGCAGAAAACAACCTTGCTCCCTCCTCTATGTGACATCCTTTTATATACACTTACAGATAGGTAGCCGTGTTGGTCTGTCATAGTCAAAATAAAAAAATTCCTTCCAGTGGCACCTTAAAGACCAACTATGTTAGTTCTTGGTATGAGCTTTCGTGTGCATGCACACTGTGTATCTGAAGAAGTGTGCATGCACACGAAAGCTCATACCAAGAACTAACTTAGTTGGTCTTTAAGGTGCCACTGGAAGGAATTTTTTTATCGTTTTATATATTTGAACATGGCTATCATATCACCCCTTAACCTTCTCTTCTCCAGGCTAAACATGCCCAGCTCCCTTAGCCGTTCCTCATAAGGTATCGTTTCCAGGCCTTTGACCATTTTGGTTGCAAGATATGCCTGAGCCAAAATGGAAAGAGGAACAGCAACACTTCCAGAGCAGTGCAAGTCAATGCTTTAGCAGCAAAGCAAGCAAGAGATGGGGCAACTGCAAGCAGAGAGGGTGAGAACCTTCTTGGTGAGGAACGTGTGGCTCCATGCAAGGTGAGAGCCCTGCCTGATGAGATGCTACAGGGGGCCATTGGCAAGAACTGCTGGCTCCGAAGGTAAAACCATTAAAACATGTGTTTATGCGGCATTTTAGATAAAGAGATCCCAAAAAATCTAAGAGAGGTATGCAAGCGCAGCGGCTCATATACTTGTGGCCAAGGGATGGAAAGATCATGAGGCTCCAAAAATAACAGATTGGCAAATCAAATTACAGGAATTGGTGGAGATGGCTCAACTGACTAGGAAACTCAGAGGAAACTCAAAGCAAAAATTTGCGGAAAAATGGGATGGTTATAGAAGATATGTTCAAAAATACAATAATAGTTTTGACTCCGTGCTAGCATTCGAGTGATAAAGGAACTAAAAGGAGGTGGACAACAATTAAGGATTTTTTTATTATGTTTTCAGAATGTATTAGAAAAATTATATAGAAAGGTTTATTGTTTTGCGTACATTCAAATGTAAGATAAAATATATGCAAAGGGACTTGACAGGAAGTCAAAGTTGAAGAAAAGGTTTTGGAAAATAAAAGGGGAAAAATATTTACTTTCATTATTATCATTTTGTGTCCGGGTGTGGGTGTGTGGGTGTCTGCACATATGTGTGTTGTTGTATGCAATGTCTGGGAGGAGATAAGACGGTAAATAACAGATAACAAACTAAATATCGATGTATGTAATTTTTATTTCTTAATTATATTTAGTGGTAGTATGGCTGTATTGTTTTTTGTAAGATAAAATCATTCAATAAAAATTACTTTAAAAAAAGAAAACGTGTTTATGCAGTAAAACAGCACTGTCATTGTAATAAAAATAATAATGACAAGTGACTTAGCTTCATTTTGCCTTTCTGATTGCTGTCTCTTTAAAGCCTCTGATCAGCTCTTGGTTGAAACAGCAAGAATAAATCATACTCTGCTCAGATCTCCTTATATAAGAGGGAGTTCCCCATATCATGGGAATATCACCATCCTCTGAAATACATCTTGACTCTGTTGAGCTCTCCAGCACTGCCTTCCCCTACTAGGTCCCTCTAGCCTCAGTGGCACCGCTCCGCATACCTGGCACACACTTAAATCCATGCCATAATGGCAGGAGCATGTTCTTCAAGGGGTGGTGACCCAATCATTCTCCTAGATGGCAGAATAATTTAATCCCAGGGTGTGGCTCGATTTTTGCTTTCATTGCCACACCCCAGAGTTTTGGTGTTTTAGTTTCACCTGCTGGAAGAAAGAATAGTTTCATGTTTAGCTCCATGTCTGCTGGGACCGTTGATTTTGAATTAATTTTACAGGTGTGTTTTTAACCCACAGTAGATTTGACACTGAAACGCACCTGTAAAGTGAAATTTCAAGGCACAGTAAACGTCTCCTGCTTGGGGAAAAGAGCTGAGGAATGTTGGTCGAAAAAGCGATGGATAAGACCAGTAAAATTTCAGCTGCTTTGCTGAAGATTTGCAGAAAATGTTAATATAGGTTGTTAGGGCCCATTCATACCACAGCTTAATTTAAGTGGTGATATCATTCCTTTTGGGAATTATAGGGACAGAACTACCCCAACTGAATAGAAATTTATTCGTGTATGCGACTACAGCGGCAAGAAAGTTACTTGCCCAAAAATGGGAAGAAGAAATCCCAGCAAAAGAAGAATAGATATAAAAGCTTATGGAATATGCAGAAATGGCAAAACTTACCAGAAAAAGGGACCCGGGTGGCGCTGTGGGTTAAACCACAGAGCCTAGGTCTTGCCGATCAGAAGGTCGGCGGTTCGAATCCTCATGACGGGGTGAGCTCCCGTTGCTCGGTCCCTGCTCCTGCCCACCTAGCAGTTCAAAGGCACAAAGTGCAAGTAGATAAATAGGTACCGCTCCGGTGGGAATGTAAACGGCGTTTCCGTGCACTGCTCTGGTTCGCCAGAAGCGGCTTAGTCATGCTGGCCACATGACCCGGAAGCGGTACGCCGGCTCCCTTGGCCAATAAAGCGAGATGAGCGCTGCAACCCCAGAGTCGGTCATGACTGGACCTCATGGTCAGGGGTCCCTTTACCCTTTACCTTTACTTACCAGAAAAATAAGAAATCAAGATAACAAACTTTTTATAAAAGAATAGAAGTGGTTTATCGAACAATAAACTTGTAAATAGATAAGAACAAGCTGTAATTAAGGGGCAGTTTTATAAAAGTATATATTTAAAGTAGATGAATAAATGAGCAAATTAAGTTAATTTGGATATGCAGAAAATATTAAAAATAAAGTTAAGGAACCTCCAAAAGAAGGGGAGGAAAGTCAAGTTCTGAAATGTTAAAATGATTATAAAATTATTGGAATGCATAAAATTGAAATAATAATAATAATAATAATAATAATAATAATAATAATAATAATAAAATTTAGGTGGCAAATATCTTGTGCCTGCTTTAATTCCCCCTCAGCTATGCAGCCTTCTCCTCCAACCAGTGGTGTAGCGTGGGTTCTCAGCACCTGGGGCAAGGCAAGTAATTTGCGCCCCCTAACCCGTGGATTTTAGCACTCGAGTCTCTTCTGCGGCCCCCCAGATGTTGCGCCAGGTGCGGCAGGCCCCCCCTCCACCCCCACGCTACGCCACTGCTCCCACCACAAGTCTTCAGGACAGCCATCTGAAGGCTGGCGCGGGGAGAAGGTCTCTCCGCCCCACCACCAGCCTTCGGAGGAGGTCCGAGGACAGTGGGGTACCTGCTTCCTTGAGGAGGGCCGGCCAAACGTGCCCCCCCCAATGTTGCGCCCGGTGCGGCCGGCACCCCCGGCACCCCCCACGCTACGCCACTGCCTCCAACTGCAGTTGTCCCACACTTTCTCCCATGAAAAGCAAGAGATTCACTATGGTTTGAAAATCTGAACAGCAAAGCTACATCGATTGCATAGGGAACCTCTGGATTTAGGGGGCAGAAAATGTGGGGCAGCAGCAGTTTGGAGGAGAACAACACATGAATGAGGGGGAATCAAAAGAGGAACAAGGGGTTCCCAATCCACATTAAGCCGAGGTATGGATTTAAGTTTAGCTGTGCTGTTTGTAGCAGCTGCTTTCTCAGGTACTATTAAAAGAATAGAGCAGGGATATCCTAAAGAGCAGGCTTGAACCCCTGGAATCTTCTGCCGCTCAGATATTGGGTTGGTGTGCAACAATATTTTTTAATTTTTTATAAGATATTTATTAAAGTTTCACAAATTATATAATCAAACACAACAATACAAACAAACACAAACAAGAAAAAACAAGTATAATTTCAAATCCTTATTTTCTTAAAACTTACTTCACCGACCTCCTCATACCTCCCCTTTCTGCATTCCAATTTCAAATATTTAGTTCAGCACATCCTCACCCGTAATTTTATCTAATTGTTAACCTTTCTTTTCTTTTAACTTAATCTTTACAGCTGTAATCCACTTACTTTCTAAAGCCGCATCATTTTAACACTCATTAATTTTACAATGTTTCTTAAGATAGATCTTAAATTTCTTCCAATCTTCTTCTGCCGTCTCTTTTCCCTGATCTCGGATTCTGCCAGTCATTTCTGCCAATCCCATATAGTCTATCACCTTCACCTGCCATTTTTCCAAGGTGGGTGGTGTGCAACAATATTTTGTTAGAGACTTATAATACTCTAAGACACGTGACTGTCAGTGCCTGAAAGAAGGAGACAGACATTGAATGAATCAATTCCTGGGATGAACCTAATACTAATAACTGCAATAATCCAGTTACAGGTAGGTCGCCATGTTGGTCTGCCATAGTATAATAATAATAATAATAATAATAATAATAATAATAATAATAATAATAATTCCTTCCAGTGGTCTCTAAGGTGCTACTGGAAGGATTTTTATTATTATTATTATTATTATTTTGCAATAATCCAAACACTTTTAAAGACACAAAGCTGGGGGACGGGCAGAGAAACTCTGTTCAGTTCACATTTTAATTTGAAACCAATTCACACTTAAAAAATAATAACACACAAACCAAAAGACAGCTAACCTTCAGAATTTCCCAAAACCTTCAAAAATTCAGAAAGTTTTTTGAATTTTCTGATGAAGGTCTCGAAACAAAAAAAATGCTATATTAGGGGAAAGGGTGAATATAAAAGTGCATATACCCTCCTCCTCTAGTTTTTGAACCTGTGAATTATTCTAAGTCCTCCGAGAAAAGCAGATACTTTATAATCCGTAACAGACAGTGGGGTGGAGGCTTAGCTGACCTCCCAATTGGTGAGTCTCTGCTGCTTACCATAAACCATAAGCATAAAAAGTGGCTATCCAGAATTCTGCTTGGCTTGAGCAAATCCAAAGAGTTCTTTGCCTAACAATCTTCAAACACGGTCTACAATTTAGCCTTAATGTGCTCATCAAGTAAGCGAGTTTGCAGCCCAGGCTATGCTGCTCTGGGTTTCCTGAACCCAAGTTCAGTTTTCTCTCCTTTTATTGCTAGGTCCTCACAACGGTAGATATCTCTTTTACCTTTCGTGTTTATAGAATGGCATTTGTCTGTTTTGCTTTGTTTGCATACATCCATAATTTGATTGACAATCATGATTCTAGACAAATAAAAACCTTTTTGCAAGGCATTAGTTATATATGTAAACAGAGTAATGCCGATCTGCCTACAGAACATACACATTGGTTACATAATTAAATAAATTGTCTTTCTAGCTGCTGATTACTGTAAGTGATTATAGATGTTGCCTTGTAAGTGAAGTATGTATCTTGGGTTTTGCGGTTAATTAACTGCTGGCTTTCTTCCCCTTACATAGTGCTTTGTAATTTAGCGTTAGATTACTGTGGCTTGTGGTTTTTACCTAGAGGCATCTCCACATGGCAAACTTCCTCGAAGAAATGAGTTGTGCTGACTGCGGCCTGCGGGAAGGAGGGACCAAACCTAACCATAAAATAGTTCTTAAGAATGGTATTTGCAAAAAGCATGGAGCAGAGATGGGGAACTTGTGGCAGCCGCAAATTCAGGTCACAGAAATGCTGAATCGTGGCCTTATTAATTGTTACCCATCTTAAAAAATGTGGGTGTGGGTGTCTTAGCACATAGGGTGGGAGTTTTCTTGCCATTGACTGAGAAAGACTCTCCTCCCTGAAAGAGAGGGGAGTGGTTGTGGGCGGGAGCCCGAGCACCGCCCAGCAGGGGGCGTTGCCCCCTGCCTTCAGCTCACCTGGCTGGCGCTCACCCCCCCCGGTGGCCACCCAACCAGGTGCCGCGGAGGGGGCGTGTTCAGCGGCCTTTTGCGGCAGCGCCAGCCTCTCCCTGGCCTCTTTCCTCGTTGTCGTCCCGTCGCGAGTCACCCACCCTCCACTCCCTTTTAGTTAGGACGTAGGTCATTGGCCTTGCTATGGACCTTAGGTTGGTCGCCCTGGTTGCCCGGGGGGCCTGGTAGGAGTTTTTCCATTTGGCATTAGGCTTTTTGGTTTTTTCGCCTACCTCATAGCAATCGTCACAACTTTCTGGTGGTATTGGTGGGTAGGTTAGGCATTGGAATAATGTGTTGTGGTGTGTCGAAGTGCTAGGTGTGGCCATCGCCTATGCCTTCAATTTTTAGGGGTATTCCGTTAAAGGAATCTGGCGGTCGTGTATTCCGTCCGATGCCTGCTTGGCGGGAGGCCATAGCACGACCCTCGGTGACAGCAGGGGTGAGCCTATAGTTGGAATAGCATCAACAGGCTCCACCTACTGGTGAATAAACCCACTTGTTTCGATCCAATGCCTAAGCCAATACCTTTTCATTACTGTAATCATTGTGGCCTTTTCTAGCCCATCAACCTTATATCACGTGTCCTTGTGTCTTCATTTCACTTCGCGGGGGTCGGGTCCTCGAACCACAACATGGGAGTGTGAAGACTTCAAGCAGATTGGAACAGTGGCGGAGCTTCATACTCCTGCACTGTGGGCGGAGAGCAGGCGTAGCGTGGCTGGTGCGTGTTCTGGGGGCATGGTGTGCCACCTGCAGGGGCATGGCGCACAGCACGGGAGGGGGCATCTGTGATGGCACCCCACTGGGATCATGGTGCTGGGGGCAGCGCACTCCCCCTGCCCCCTCTTCCTCCTCCAGTGGACTGGAAGAATTTATGAAGGCAGGCAAGCTATGGACTAATGATTTATGCATTACTACGAAAGGTTACAGACCCTCCAAGTGTCCCTATTTTCCAGGGATGTCCCAGATTTAGAGAAGCCACCCCAGTTTCTGATTTGATCCCAGAATGTCCCACTTTTCATTAAGATGTCCCTATTTTCTTTAGAGAAATCTTGGAGGGTATGGAGTTATCCGATCCCTGATTGGTCTGAAGGCATCCTGTACAGTGGTACCTCGGGTTAAGAACTTAATTCGTTCTGGAAGTCTGTTCTTAACCTGAAACTGTTCTTAACCTGAGGTACCACTTTCGCTAATGGGGCCTCCCACTGCCGCTGCACGATTTCTGTTCTCATCCTGAAGCAAAGTTCTTAACCCGAGGTTCTATTTCTGGGTTAGTGGAGCCTGTAACTTGAAGCATCTGTAACCTGAAGCATCTGTAACCCGAGGTACCACTGTATAGGGAGGGTTTTTGTTTTTTGTTTTAAAAAGAATGTTTAATGTTTTCTTATGTTTTCATATATGTTGAAAGCTGCCCAGAGTGGCTGGGGCAACCCAGTCAAATGGGTGGGGTATAAATAGTAAAATTATCATTATGGAATGGGACGTCCCTATTTTCATCTGAGAAATGTTGGAGAGGATGAGAGTGCGCTTCTGGAGCAAGAAGACCAAACCCCCTCTTGGGCTCAAGGGGGAGAGACAAACTGTATTGAACTGAATGTATAAATAATTTTTTTGTTGTTTAGTCGTTTAGTTGTGTCTGACTCTTTGTGACCCCATGGACCTCAGCACACCAAGCACTCCTGTCTTCCACTGCCTCCCGCAGTTTGGTCAAACTCATGTATAAATAATACAACTTGTTAAACTGTTGCCATCCTGACAGGTAACTATAGTGGTGCCCCGCAAGACGAATGCCTCGCAAGACGGAAAACTCGCTAGACGAAAGAGTTTTCCGTTTTGGAGGTGCTTCGCAAAACGAATCTCCTATGGGCTTGCTTCGCAAGACGACAATGTCTTGCGAGTTCCTGCTGGTTTTCCCCCCTCCCCCCTTTTTCTAATCCGCTTATCAGCTGATCCGATCAGCAGACAAGCCGCTAAAAGCAGCTAAAAGCCGCTAATAGCGCTAATAGCGCTAAGCCGCTTATCAGCTGATCCGATCAGCAGATAAGCCGCTAAAAGCCTCTAAAAGCCTCTAATAGCGCTAATAGCACTAATCCGCTAATCCTTCAATGGGCTTGCTTCGCAAGACGAAAAAAACCGCTAGACGAAGAGAATCACAGAACGGATTCTTTTCGTCTTGCGAGGCACCACTGTATTCATCTTCAAGTCTTGTATAAGGAGTTTACTTTATCACTAAAGTCTGAGGGTGAAATTGCTGCATCACTCTGAATGACTCAAAAATAGACAACAATTTACAGGGATGAAAAAAGCAATAGTAGTATTTTTTATGGGGACGTGGGTGGCGCTGTGGGTAAAACCTCAGCGCCTAGGACTTGCCGATCGCATGGTTGGCGGTTCGAATCCCCGCGGCGGGGTGCGCTCCCGTTGCTCAGTCCCAGCGCCTGCCAACCTAGCAGTTCGAAAGCACCCCTGGGTGCAAGTAGATAAATAGGGACCACTTACTAGCGGGAAGGTAAACGGCGTTTCCGTGTGCTGCGCTGGGTCGCCAGATGCAGCTTGTCACGCTGGCCACGTGACCCGGAAGTGTCTGCGGACAGCGCTGGCTCCTGGCCTCTAGAGTGAGATGAGCGCACAACCCTAGAGCCTGTCAAGACTGGCCCGTACGGGCAGGGGTACCTTTACCTTTACCTTTAGTATTTTTTATGACACAACAGTAGCTAAGTTATAATGCACTGTGCCTATAGCTTTAATAAAACAAACTCCTGAATTTCCAACTTTGTTCTGGCAGCATTCAAGAGCAAAATGTTTTCTGGACTGTATAATTAATTAGCAGGTTAAAGCCATAAACTGCAGGTTAATTGTTGAAATAAGTAAGTAAATAAGTAAAGCAAATCTTGTTGCAACATCAGTAGTACTTTTTACAGTATCCTAGCAAATGGCCAGGACCGGCCCTACTGTTAGACAAATACTGTGGCAACTGCCTCAGGCAGAAGATGTTAGGAGGAAGTGGTGACCATCTGTCCCGGCTATTCCCCTCTGTTGGAGGACAGAGCTGTGTGGCTTCAGGGTTGTTCTTGTCTCTTCTAAGCTATTCTGCTGCCCTCAGATGCAAGGGAGAAATGGGCATCAAAGTAAGATTACACTGCCAGTCCAGTCAGCTTCTGCAAATGGAACAACCCCCAGATTCGCAGCTTTCATTTTCTTTAAAGAATCCCCCCCCCCAGCATTTGTAGAACCTGGGATATGAGGCAAAATGTACAGGAGCTATTCGTCTTTTCTCTTTCTCTCTGTCTCTATCTTTCATCTGCTCCATCCTTTCAGTATGTGGGCCTCTCTGCAACCTGGAAAAATTCTGCAGGCTGGCCCTGCAAGTGGGCACCATAGCCATAATGCTTCAATTTAATTTTATGTTGTTATATTATATTATATTATGTTATAAATATATTTATTATATTTTTATCCCATGTTTTAGGTGAAAATGGACTCCCAGTAATTAAAATTCAGTAAGCAATACCACATAGGGATGCGGGTTGCGCTCTGGTCTAAACCGCAGAGCCTAGGGCTTGCCGATCAGAACGTTGGCGGTTCGAATCCCCGCAACGGGGTGAGCTCCCATTGCTTGGTCCTGCTCCTTCCCACCTAGCAGTTCGAAAGCACGTCAAAGTCAAGTAGATAAATAGGTACCACTCCGGCGGGAAGGTAAAGGGCGTTTCTGTGGGCTGCTCTGGTTCACCAGAAGCGGCTTAGTTATGCTGGCCACATGACCCGGAAGCTGTTTGCAGACAAACACCCGCTCCCTCAGCCTATAGAGCGAGATGAGCGCTGCAACGCCAGAGTTGTCCGTGACTGGACCTAGCGGTCAGGGGTACCTTTACCTATGCAATGCCACTGTCAAGCACCATCTAGGGATGCCAGTGGGGCACACTCAGGGCTCTGGTTTGCATGCAGAATATAAGGCACACCAAGGGGAAGGCCAAGAGTGCGAGTCTTGCAGCACTTTGAAGGCCAACATATCATGGGCACAAGATTTGTAGACTACATCACATGAATCCTACCACAATGAAAATCTGTGGGTGTTCCACAAAAGCTTGTGCTCTTACAAATTTGCTGATATTTAAGGTGCTGCAAGACTTGTTGTTGTTGCTACATAAAAGTGACATGCGGCTTCCCTGTGGGGGAGTGGAGGAACAGAGGAGAAAGATCTGTCATGGATGCATTAACTGAGAGTTCTACATGGCAGGGGATTGGACTAGATGACCCTTGGGATACCTTCCAACTGTACAATTCTATGAATCTTTGACAATGCCCAAAACCTAAGAGTTAAGTTGTTAAACCTTGCACCTCATTGAAACTGGGTAGATCTCCTGCTAGTGTGCTTGCTGATGTGCATGTGGCTTGTGATTGTTTTTTTAAGAGCACGACAATAAAACAGTACTGTCTTCAGGGCTCAGCAATTAAGGCAAATAAAATGCATGACCCATTAAAGTTCTAAGAGGGATGAAAATAGCCCTGTAAGGCATCTAGGCCATAATGCACACAACATATAAATGTGTGCGTATTTTAAAGGAGAATCTGACAAGAAAGTGCAAAGAATAATGAAGGTTCTGCGTGAAACCTACATTTAAAGCACACACCCCAAATCCGGGGAAGTGTAGTTTTCCCTAGGAGAGCTACATTTCCCAGAAGCTTCAGTTCTCAGGATTCTTTGGAGGGGAATTGTTTAACATATGTGGCGTGTCCACAGCCCCACAGCCAGCTGTTCATAGAGGATTAAACATGCACAAAGCCACTGTGTTGTTTTAAATGATTTTCATCGGACGAGCACTTTTAGTGTTTTGAATTGTCCTATTGATTTATTTTTAAAAGGTATTCTGCATTTTATTATTGTAAATCTCTTTGGATGCATGGAGTGATATATGCAAACCTGGTAAACTATCTAGCTGACTATGTGAAAGAGTGGAAGCAAGGGCGTCTTTCCCTTCTGATGTGCAACACTGTGGTTCCCCAAGCTACTCTGCTGCTAATCGCTCCCTGGGCTGCTGTTAGTAACGCAGCAAAGTGGTGCATTTAAGTCTCAGAAGAGCATCCTTCCCAGGTCTCCTCTGCTTCACCTTCTCTCTTTCACCTCCCCTTTTGTTTGTTCACTCTGCGATTCTGGTCCTCCGCCGTTAAGCTGCATTCTGGCGTTTGCTGGGTTTCTCCCTCTGTGTGTGACACTGCATCACACTCTGAAAGAGGCTACGTCAAAAGCTTGCACTGTCCTTCCTCAGCACCCCCACCTTTCTTTCTTGCATCTGCTTCCCTCAGCATCCCCCCCTGTTCAGCAGCTCGGGAATGGTAGATTCCCACCTCCACCACCAGAAGGGAGATGAGATCTAGATGTTGCTGGAATGTAAGAGCATCACCAGACCAGGCTGCAGAGGTTGAAGCGACACACCAGGGAAAGAGCCAGCAAATAATACGTAGCTAGTCAGCTGCTGAGCAGAGGGGCGAAAAATAGCTTTCCTCACTCTCGCTTCTTCCTGCGAAGTGCCATTCTCTCAAGCAGAGGAGCATCAGTCCATAGGAAAACATGACGCAGGGAAAGGTAGGTGGAGATCAGGACCAAATAAACCTTGCTTAATTCTACTAATCAAGCTGGCTTGTAGATGATTGGCATAATTAAGGACAAATGCAATTGTGGTGTTGAATAAATGCAACCTCACCATCTTTGTGTGTTTGTGTACGAGAGCAAATCATCCACCTGCTTGTTCTTTGCACCAAATCCCTGTTGCGAAAGAGAAAAAGCAGCGGCGGCGGGGTGGGGGGGGATGATGTGGGAAGAGGTTGATTGCATGTCACCGCAGGGCTAGTGACAGGATTGCTGTCAATCACCTCCACTTATCCCCTATCATCTCCCCTGGGATTTGTGTTCCTGCCAGCCTTTTAAAAGTGCTCTTGAAACCTTGCAAGAATAAGAAATCCTGTTCTTACTCATTGCAGGAGGTTGAACTGAAGGAGATTAAATGTCATCCATCACCCCCCCCCCCGGCCCTGGCCTCTCCAACCCCCCTGTAAGAAATCAGTTGCCATGTAAAAGCAGCATCAGAGGGGCTTTAAATGCATGTTTTAGTTTTTGCTTCCTGTAGCTGCTGGCTATGATGTAAGCAACAAATCTATGGTGGTTCAATCTTGGATGCTGCTGCAATCGCTTATGTTGTGTGTTCCATAATTCTGGGTCTCACCTGTGCGCAAAGGGAGTTATGTAATAGGGATGAGTTATCCCAAATGCTCCCTTGCTTGTGGAACTGGAATGTGGCCAGCAGGCTGTTGATGTCATGCAATGAGATTCTACTCCCATGCCTATACCAGAGGATACGTATGAAATGCTAAATTTCTTGCACGAAGCTGGACCTAAGAAATCTCCTTTGCAAAGGTCCCCTCCCCTTCTCTTCTGCCTCCCCCTCACCTTCTAGGCACTTGCTCCCTTTGAATTAGGTCACCTCAATCCAGATGGCACCACACTGACGCAACTCCTGGACAACTCCACACACCTCTGATTCATTTTGACGTTGCTGCTGATTGGCTCACATTTTTCAGCTGCCATGTGTTGAGTTGTTATAATTATAGAAAGCTTTTGTGGGGTAGCTGCAAGGCAGCTCTTGCTGCTGTGAAACAGCCTAGGATTCATTAGCATTGTCTTTATGCAGCTGTGCTGTTGATTGTACAGGGTTGGGGTTGGGAACGCCAAATTGAGTGTCCAGCTGCCCTAGGACCTAAATCCTTCTGGGATCAACAGGGTTTATTTTGAATCTGTTATCCAAGATAGTGGTGTCAAGTGATACTGGATCACAGAGTGTGTTGCTTCTGTTGTTTTAAGTATTTTTCACTGCTGTGAGGCATTAGGGAGGATATGTGTTTTTTCTTCAAGCCACAGAAGCAGAGGCATAATTCAAAATGCTATGGGAGCAGCAGGCTGGATTATCCTGCAGTCTACAGGAGGGGTGGGGAACCTTTGACCCACCAGATGCTGCTGAACTACAACTCCATGGGACCCAGGGACAAGGGATGATGGGAGCTGCAATTCGGCAACATCTGGAGGGCCACAGGTTCCCCACCTCTGCATAGCTGTCAAGCGTCCCTTATTTGGAGGGACAGTCCCTTATCCCAGCACCATGTCCCGCTGCTGTCCCTTATTGATGGATGTCCTTTAAATTTCCTGGGTTTCAAAGGAAGCAGCTCCTTTCCCACCCTCCTTGCTGGCCAGGGAGGAGGGAGGCTCCAACTGTGTTGCTTGGCTGCCTGCCCCGCCCCCCTCCGGCCTCCTCTCACCAGCCTCAGCCCCTGGGAGCCCCTCCCCGCCGGGACTGGCAGGAGCCTCGGGCCCTTCCGCCACCATCCTCCTCGCGGCCACCGAACTGAGCATCTCTGCCTGGGGCCTCCCCTCTGCCCGTCACTGCCGCTCCCGCTAGGCCGTACTGCAGTTGTGCCGCTGAAGGACCCGGATGAGATGGGCAGCCTGGCATGGCCTATGAATTGCTGAGGAGCCTTGAGAGGAGAGCGAGGGCAACCATAGAGAAAGCAGTTCCGAGAGAGGAGGAAGAGGAGGAGGCGGAGGTGCGGGCAGGTGTTCCAAGTGCTACAAGGGAAGGACCGCAAACTCTTCTCCCATAGATTTGTAGTGGTAGACTAGCATAGATGGTCCGATCTGCGGGTTTACTTTGGGTGCTATTCCCCCCCTTCCTCCCGCCCCACCAGATGGAATCGTGAGCTGCAGATGGAGCATGAGAGAAAAGATACGGAACTGCAGCAGCATCTTCGTAGCTTGGACCTCGTTTTGCACGAAAAGTGGTTGCTGTTTGTAGTTATTTAATTGCAGTGTTTCATCGGCTGGTGTCTTGAGCAGCAACCTCTGGAAACGAAGGGCTAAAAACCGGCGCTGCTCTCCAAAATTATCTGGTCCCTTTTAACTTTGTATTTCAGCTGGTAGACTAAAATCCCTTATTTTTTGCTGCTGGTCCCTTATTTTCAAGGCTGCTAGTCCCTTATTTTCAAATCTGTAAGTTGACAGCTATGCACCTCTGGTCCACAGATTGAACCTCCTAGATGGCAAGGCTGAGCTTACAGTCTCACAAAAAGCCAGTGGATCAGTCTAGGGGCATGGGTAGGCAAACTAATGCCCGGGGGCTGGATCCAGCCCAATCGTCTTCTACATCTGGCCCTTGGACAATCCGGGAATCAGCATGTTTTTACATGAGTAGAATGTGTCCTTTTATTTAAAATGCATCTCTGGGTTATTGTGGGGCATAAGAATTCATTCATTCCCCCCCTTCAAAATATAGTCTGGCCCCCCACAAGGTCTGAGGGACAGGGGACCCCTGCTGAAAAAGTTTGCTGACCCCTGGTCTAGGGAAATGGACACATCTACAAAACAAAATGGAAGACGACAACTGTGGGGAACCCACTGAGGCCTTTGAGATGTCATTGGACTACAACTTCCACCAGCCACAGCCAGGGATGGTGGGAGTTGTTGTCCAGCAACATCTAGAGGACCACAGCCCCTCGCTTGATATACATGAGGAAACAATGGCTTTCATGAAAAACGTAATGAGGAACCTTTTGCTATAACTCTACTAGTTCCCACTTGCTTCTTTAAAAGCACCACAAAGTTGAGCTTCTGGGTCAGGGACTGGCTGGATGAAGAAGAGTGGTGGGAAGCTCTGGAAGAACCCCCACAGGAAACCTCAGAGGAGGAAGGCTGTGAACCAGGGAACTTGTGGTGGGACATGGAAGATGGGTCAGAGGAAGGAGGAGGGTGGGGTGATGAAGAAGCAACAGGCTTGAGGGAGAGAGAGGAGCCACAGGTAGAAAGCCATTCAAGGGCAGGGCAGGAAGCAGAGGGAAGAAATTCAGGTTCAGGACCTGAAGCAGAGGAGGAAGGGGACAGGAGCTATGGCAGCTTCACGGGAACCGACAGGTCCCACTGTATTAATCTCCCCTCCTGCCCTTGTCTCCAAGGACACACAGAGTTTTGCATGTAGCCAAACAAAGAGCACAGAGGGAACAAGAGGTTAAGGTTGTTTGGAAGACATACATCTAATGAAGAGATTTGGGCTTGCCAATCAGAAGGTTGGCGGTTCGAATCCCTGCGATGGAGTGAGCTTCCATTGCTTGGTCCCTGCTCCTGCCAACCTAGCAGTTTGTAAGCACAAAGTGCAAGTAGATAAATAGGTACCACTCCGGCGGGAAGGTAAATGGCATTTGCGTATGCTGCTCTGGTTCGCCAGAAGCGGCTTAGTCATGCTGGCCACATGACCCGGAAGCTGTCTGCGGACAAACGCCGGCTCCCTCAGCCTATAGAGCGAGTTGAGCACACAACCCCATAGTCGGTCACGACTGGACCTAATGGTCAGGGGTCCCTTTACCTTTACCTTTACCTTAGAAGGTGCAGACAGGCAGTCTTGGCCACTGTGCTCCTGGAGGCAAGCTGTGCCCTGTGGTGCTCTCTGGATGTACTGTATGCTGTTTATCCTAATAAAAAGCTAACTTTACTTCAAGACTCTGAATCTCCGTGCTGACCTGCATATGAACCACCTCTGGCATTAAGGTTCCCTCTTATGACTGTTGGCTAACATGCCATCATTGACAAGAGGTCTTAGGAAAAAATCATTTTCCAAGACCTTACTTGGTGTATATGAGAAATGAGCATGTCCTAAATCTGGGCAGTAGTCAATTTAGTTTACTCAAGGTGGAAAGACTCAGCATTTAGTTCAACCAAGGTTCACCACAGATCCATTGCTTAAACAGTTTTGCCATTCTTACTGGACATGGGAAAGCTGAGAAGGTCAGACCATTCTCTGTATATATGCCCCACCTCTTCTAGTCTAAGAGGGCTGCTGAAGCTCCCTTAGCCATGTGTCCCCTTAAAAAAATACTGGAACTGGAACTTTGTTTTGGTTGCCTCCTCTTTGTCCCATATAAAACACATGAGGGTTTTTTTAATTTATTTTCTTAAAAATAAAAACAAAAAAATTAATGTTCAATTTCCTATTTTGCTCTGCAGCTCTCCGTGAATAACAAGCCTGCAAACTCTGAAGGGCAGCAGGCAGATGCAGACAAGAAGGACAACACAAACGTCCCATCAGCTCCTCCAACATACGAAGAGGCGACCTCAGCAGAAGGATTGAAATCAGGGGCATTTCCTCCACCTCTGACCGTTCCTCTCCATCCAGCTTGGGCGTATGTGGATCCCAGTGAGTTTTCGCTTTCTCTTAGAATACAACTCTATGAATTTAATCAGACTTACTTTTGAGTAGATACACATAGTCTTGCACTGCTATTGACTTCTTACCCTGCATGAGTATTTGAGTATTTGTGGTGTCATTATGCAGTTATATGCAATTATTTATTTATAAAAATATTCATATCTATCTATCTATATTTAATTAAAATGACTGCATTAATTCATAGCTTTGTGGATACGTTGGGAGCTCCTCCACTGCTACCTTTGTGGAAACTCTATAAATTATGTACTAGTTGTTAAGAGAACTGGGAGATTTGATTTCTCACAGCTCCGTATAAACTTGCCATTCTCTCTTGTTTCCCTGACTGAGGAGTCAAGAAGGGACAGTTTAATATCTTGTTGATATTTTGCTCTATGTTTGCTGGATTTTCTAAATTCTACAGACATTCTCCTTTGCTCAGTTAACATATATGTTCTTTTTATTGCACCATCTATTTCATAAATGTGTATTTATATGGAAAATGTTCGTTGTCATGTGCTTGCTGAAACATTACACTCAAACCAATTTAGGTTTTAAATGTTTACAGTGAACATGACTTTGTGTTTGAAAGCTTGAAATCCTCATTGTGTGAATGTATTCCTGCAATGAAAATAAAAATAATGTCCAGTTTTAAAATTCCCTGCACAGTACAAAGGGAACTGAGGAGTATCTAGGAAAGTACAACAAGCTATAAATCAACAAAACTTGGTGGTGGTAGTGGGGGAGAAAAGTACATTTAAATTAAATTTTGGTTTGAAAATAAAGATTTAGAGGATGGATTGTAAGTAAAAATGAGCAGTCAAATCCAGATGGTTTTCCCCAGTTTGACAAAGGGACTCTGGCTAACTGTAGAGCACAGATAAAATCCACAGGTAACAAGAGATCATTTCTTTCCATGTGAAAAAGCAAGAATGAGTGATTCATTCCACTGGTTTTTGAAATTCACAATAGGAAACAGATTAAGGTCGAAATCCTAACCCCCACTTACCTGGGAGTATGCCTCATTGAAGTTTTGAGATTTACTTCTGAGTAGAACATGGTTAGGCTTGCAATCAATGCGTATAGGCTCCCTCTAGCAACAAACACTTCAGAAATTTAAAAAGCAGAGAGGCATCTATTGGGACACTGGGAATTCTACATCAGTGATATGTAAATAATGTATATTGCAAAACAATTTATGCATCTATATATGTATCATGTGAGCATGTTTAAAAAATATTTTCAGTTTCATGAGCTAAGATGAAAAGCATTTATAGCAGGCTTCCTCAACCTCAGCCCTCCAGATGTTTTTGGCCTACAACTCCCATGATCCCTAGCTAGCAGGACCATTGGCCAGGGATGATGGGAATTGTAGTCTCAAAACATTCGGAGGGCAGAGGTTGGGGAAGCCTGATTTATAGCAAGAGTCCGTGCTGCAATAGGGCTTGAATGGGTGGACAGAAGAAAATCTGTTTGATAGTCCATTTTCAATGGATTCCTTGGACATCCCTAATCTTGCCCCAAGAAATTCTCAGTGAGGAAGCCAAGGCCCTAGAGGTTGGGTGAGTTCATCTGCTACCTGAAGGTTCCAGTCCTGTGCCATCACAATGATGTCACCAAGGAGGGGCATACAGCCTTTCAGAATGGTTACTCTCCCATTGATCTTCACATCTGCTTCTGGGTGCTGGAGCCTTCAGAGGACAATGGACATGTTTTTGCTACGTAAAAGCAGCAATAAGAAGAATACGCTAGAGAAATACAGTAAATGCGAATTTTCAGCTACTTAATTTATAGCCTAGATCTTAATGTTCCAATGGGTGTTGGGAGTTTAATACAAGGTCCAACTGAGTGACCATGAAAAGGTCTCAGTGAATGTTGGCTTTGGTTCAGGCGCTTATTCATTCATTGATTCATTCCCCTCCCATCACCCTAAGGTCCCAGGCTGGGTTACGTAACACAACAGTAAAGCACAATATTAAAATCAGTTTTAAACAATTTACAGTCACAAAAATAAGGTGGGTCCTAAAAATATACACCTTAAGTGTCCCCCAGGGCGGCAGTGTCATTTGATGGTTCTTAATATGAATGCCCTGATTCCACAGAAGTTTGCTGCATAAAGCTTGCAACACAGTGGTGGAATCTAGTTACCAGCAAACCTGGGTTTAGGGTTGAATAGCGGGTGATAATTCAGAAAAGCAAAGGTATATTATTCACCTTTATCACTTGTGGGGTGCCTCAGGGTTCTGTCCTCTCCCCCATGCTTTTCAACATCTACATGAAGCCGCTGGGAGAGATCATCAAGGGGTTTGGGCTGGGTGTCCATCAAAATGCCGATGATACCCAGCTCTACTTCTCTTTCAAATCAGAACCAGTGAAGGCAGTGAAGGTCCTGTGTGAGTGCCTGGAGGCGGTTGGAGGATGGATGGTGGCTAATGGATTGAGGTTGAATCCTGACAAGACAGAAGTACTGTTTCTGGGGGACAGGAGGCGGGCAGGTGTGGGGGATTCCCTGGTCCTGAATGGGGTAACCGTGCCCCTGAAGGACCAGGTGCACAGCCTGGGAGTCATTTTGGACTCACAGCTGTCCATGGAGGCACAGGTTAAATCCGTGTCCAGGGCAGCTGTGTACCAGCTCCATCTGGTACGTAGGCTGAGACCCTATCTGCCCGCGGACTGCCCCGCCAGAGTGGTGCATGCTCTGGTTATCTCCCGCTTGGACTACTGCAATGCGCTCTACGTGGGGCTACCTTTGAAGGTGACCCGGAAACTACAACTAATCCAGAATGCATCAGCCAGACTGGTGACTGGGAACGGCCGCCGAGACCATATAACACCGGTCTTGAAAGACCTGCATTGGCTCCCAGTACGTTTCCGAGCACAATTCAAAGTGTTGGTGCTGACCTTTAAAGCCCTAAACGGCCTCGGTCCAGTATACCTGAAGGAGCGTCTCCACCTCCATCGTTCTACCCAGACACTGAGGTCCAGCACCGGGGGCCTTCTGGCGGTTCCCTCACTGCGAGAAGCCAAGTTACAGGGAACCAGGCAGAGGGCCTTCTCGGTAGTGGCGCCCTCCCTGTGGAACGCCCTCCCACCAGATGTCAAAGAGAACAACAACTACCAGACTTTTAGAAGACATCTGAAGGCAGCTCTGTTTAGGGAAGCTTTTAATGTTTGATGTATCATAGTATTTTAATATTCTTTTGGAAGCCGCCCAGAGTGGCTGGGGAAACCCAGCCAGATGGGCGGGGTATAAATAATAAATTATTATTATTATTATTATTATTATTATTATTATTATTATTATTATTATGTCTCCCTCTCAAAGCACTCATTCTGGGTGACCAGCATTAAACCACTCCAACGATTCCAATATACACAGAGCTGGAACAAGGCATTTGGCTACTGGGGGCAAGCAACCAAATAGCAATCCCAATGGCTGTAAAATGATGCAGAACAATCATAATGTTAATAATCCGAATAATCCAAATGTTGCTGCTATTTTTGGTATCCCCAAATCAGGTGACTGAGATGGGCTGCCTCACTCAGCCTAATGCTAGGGGTGGCTTTGAGTAGCATTGCGATTAATGAATATTTTGTTTTGCTGCGGTGGGTTAGAAATCTAATGGACATAATTCTTTTTCATTTGACATGTTCTAATCTTCTTCCTGGAGTATTGCAAGTGGCCTAGTTTCAATATTTGCCCAAATTGATTCTGACCACAATGAACCCTATTTTGATAACCAAAGTATCCTATTGTTTTTTGAGGTCCCTTAGAATTAGGAATGTACGGCAACTCTAGGAAGGGGGTATTAATCGGAGGGAATTCTGTATGATACTTCCTCAAAAACTGCACATCTTGAACCTCTCTGACGTTGGTGAAACATCATTAGAGAGAGACTGCCCGCAAGCTGGAAAGGGTGGTTTAGAATTAATAAGCCCCCAAGCTCCTTATCTGCAGCTCCCTTAAGACATTTAAACCTTGTTCATCTTTGCTTCCAGCCTGCTGCTTCACAACAGTTAAGTGTATCTGGAAATGAAGTTGGGCTTAGTAACAAAGAGCAGCAAGTTGCAATAGCCTATATAAATTCACAGAGGGATTGCATCACGGGTTGTTGACCACTAAAAGCCCGTGCAATTAAATTTTTACAATTTTACATGCTTGACAATCCAGGCTCCCTCTCTCAAAAATCTAGCATCTTTTATGGAAGAGAAGGGACCAAATGTCCAGTTTCCTCCCTGCCAAAAGTAGGAGGCCCAGCCACGCCCTCCCCTACCTACTTTTGCAAGTCAATTTATGCTATTGCAGAGCAGATCATAATGTCCTACAAGCATAAAGGCAACCTACGCATGAAATAAAACCATATGGCCAATTGTTCCTAGGTCACTACCAGTTTAGCCTGTAGGTGGTTACAATATAGAAGCAATGCGGCCGCGAGCTGGTGGCTTGAAAGCAAAACAATGGGAATGTTGGGACTGTTCCGTGGGAAACAGAGGGACAGTCAATTCACAGTGCGAAGCACCGGAATTAGCTCAGAGTGTAATATGAGCTGTACAGGAAGTACAGGAGGAGTTTGTCTCTCGGCTGTTGGAGTTTGAAGAGAGCAGACGTGTTTTCTGTAACGCTGCAAAGACAGAAATAAAGGCATGTAAATACGTTTCTGTCTATCTCTTTCCCCTGCCCGGGGGGGGGCAGGAAAGAGGGGGTGTGTTCTTCTCACGCTGAGAAGGATCGCCTATCGCGACCTAGCCTGTATCCTGCCGGGGAATGCAGACAGGGAGGTCAACCGGAGATCAAGCCGGGTGCCTGGAGAGTGGCCAGTTTCTCCTGATAAAGGCTTGATTCCCAACAGTTGAGGACTGCATGTTTGAAGGTTCCTTGCAATTTAAGAGTCCTGATAGAAGTTCTGGACCAAATGATTCATATGGAAAGTTTGGTCCAGATAGTAAGTTAACCACAAAAAAGATGTAGCTCCAGGTAACAGCATCATGCCGGCAAAACTACAAGGTAGCGTAGAGCAGGACTGAGCAGGAGGTAGATGGCAAACTGCTGGTATGGCTTACAGTATACCAGATGTATGGTATAATACTACTACTGGTATTGTTTCTGGATGGCTTGAAGTAGATGGGCAAGGGTTTCCTACTCTCTTAGGGGGCTCAGAGGAAATGGTGTGGCAGTGGGGAACTACAGCTGCCTCATTCTGCCTAATATTGTCTGCTGATCCATTTCTAAGTCCAGTTCAAAGTCCTGTTGGCGACTGTGAATGCTTTAAGGGGGCTGGATATCGTAAGGGCTGCTGCTTCTGTTATGACTCCACCTGACTCCTAAGCCGTCCAGCACTTTATTTCGCACCTCTGGCTGAGAGGTGTTACCTTTGGATAATACCAACTTGTGGAAATCCATGGCTTAAGACTATCCATTTACCTTCCTCTCTATCTGCCTGTTACTATTACAGTACTTTATAAAAACCAGAGTCACAACTACCGTATAAGACGCACCAGACCATAAGACGCACCTTATATTCTGAATCCCAGAAGCCAGAAAAGCAAGAGGGATCACTGCACAGCAATCCATCTTGCTGTTCTGTCTTCAGCGATAGCTGCGCAGCCTGCATTCGCTCCATAAGACGCACACACATTTCCCTTTACTTTTTAGGAGGGGGAAAGTGCGTCTTATAGAGCGAAAAATATGGTAATTATTGATTTGGTTTTACTGTTACTCTTGCTGACAAATATACCCACAACGTAACTGGCTGTGTTTAAATTCTTTGTGTATAAATTCTTTATACATCATATAAACATAACTCTTTTCACATTATCTAACTGAGTAGAAGCAATTAAGGACCAACATTTAGAACATGAAATACAAATAGATCAGTTTTTATATACGTAATGTCCAAATAGAAGCTTTTATGCTCCATGTACAGTGGTACCTCGGGTTACATACATGCTTCGGGTTACAGATGCTTCAGGTTACAGACTCTGCTAACCCAGAAATAGTACCTCGGGTTAAGAACTTTGCTTCAGGATGAGAACAGAAATTGTGCTCTGGTGGCGCGGCAGCAGCGGGAGGCCCCATTAGCTAAAGTGGTGCTTCAGGTTAAGAACAGTTTCGGGTTAAGAATGGACCTCCAGAACGCTCTATAAGATGCACCAGACCACAAGACGCACCTAGTTTTTGGAGGAGGAAAACAAGAAAAATATATATTCTGAATCTCAGAAGCCAGAACAGCAAGAGGGATCACTGCGCAGTGAAAGCAGCAATCCCTCTTGCTGTTCTGGCTTCTGGGATAGCTGTGCAGCCTGCATTCGCTCCATAAGACGCACACACATTTCCCCTTACTTTTTAGGAGGGAAAAAGTGAGTCTTATAGAACAAAAAATACGGTACTTTCTTAACCCGAGGTACCACTGTATGCACAAATGAAACAGTTTTTTTAAACGTAATGTCCAAACAAAAGCTTTTTGTGTTCCACAAAAATACAAGTGTCAAACCTAACAACTTTAAGGAGCAGTACTTGCAAAAGATGAACTTTTCCTTGTAATGTTCCACACCTGCTTTTGCAAAGTAAGGTTGTTGTATGCACGTTGTCGGTGTATTTGTTAGTTGAATTTACGTAACTATCGGTTTGATAGTGTTGTGTTACTCTTGCTGAATCACATTGGAGTTTGCTGGTGGCTGTTTTATTTGTAGTGCTTGAATCTGAATTGCTGTTGTTTTCAAATGATGGCTTGTTAGCCATCTCGGAATCCTGTATGGATGAAAACATGGGGTAAAATAATTTGGCTAAGCTGCAGAGCAGGGAGGGCTAGTGCGGTGCCCTCCAAGTGTTTGAGGCCAGCATAGTCCATGGTCAGAAATGATGAGAGCAATAACTGGAGAGCATCATACTGGTTGCTTCGGCTATAGTGTAGCTACCTGGTTCAAATACTGTACATAACTTCTATATACAGTGGTGCCCCGCAAGACGAATGCCTCGCAAGACGGAAAACTTGATAGACGAAAGAGTTTTCCGTTTTGGAGGTGCTTCGCGAAACGAATTTCCTATGGGCTTGCTTCGCAAGACGAAAATGTCTTGCGAGTTCCTGCGGGTTTTTCCCCTCCCCCCTTTTTCTAAGCCGCTAAGCCGCTTATCAGCTGATCCAATAAGCCGATAAGCCGCTAAAAGCCGCTAATAGCGCTAATCCGCTAATCCGTCAATGGGCTTGCTTCGCAAGACGAAAAAACCGCTAGACGAAGAGAATCACAGAACGGATTCTTTTCGTCTTGCGAGGCACCACTGTACTCAGAGTCGAGAGTGGATTTCATGCTCTTTATTCAGCTCATAGTGGTGAGGAGCAATGAAAGTCCCCTCAAAGTATCTGCTTTATATACATTATTTACACAAAGGGCTGCACGTGATTGGCTAATTCCAGAATTCTCCTGTAGGCCGATCAGGTTGTGGATTCACTTCCATCTGGAGCCGGATTGGGTGGCTCCTGCAGACCAATCATACTGCTGCATTGTTCTAGGACCAATCAGACTGCTGCATTCTGAATTTTATTGTTCTAGGACCAATCAGACTGCTGCATTTTGGATCCTATTGTTCTAGGACCAATCAGACTGCTGCATTTTGGATCCTATTCAACTCAGAACATAACAACAGCAATAGAAAACAGAGTGAGCCTTGCACCAAACAAGCAAATCTTTCACCATTTTAAACCAAATAACATTGGAAGTTAGGCAAGGAAGCATCTTGAATTCAATGTTTTCATTGTGTAGTGGTGCCTTGGGTAAAGTACGAACTCTGTAAATGAAGCAGACTGTTGTATCTTGGCCAAATTTGTCCCTTGCGTGGATAGAGTTGTCATAATAGGTGATGTCAAGATGGTATAGTCTGAGACAATTAAACCAAGCTGTGGGATTTCTTCTGCATGGGGAGTAAAGGAGAAATATTCCCTGGGAGACCCACCTCATATGCTCACAAGAAGACTTAATGCTCAGTAATAGGAAAAGCCTCAGCCCCACAGCTGAAAGATAAAGGGCTAACCTGAGCCCTAATTGCAATATCTATATAGCCTATGATATGTATAGACACATAACATTTTGTAGCAAAATGTCTGTCCTGATTGGCTATGGCGGAGAAGAGGCAACTGTACTGCAGTATTTCCTGGAGGCAGTAAAATGTATCTCTGCATTTTCTGCACACATATATGTATTATTACCCACTATCACTCAGTGATAGGAGAAGGGATTTCAAAGGTACAATCACCGGAATGCCTTTAATTTTATGAACCCGCCCATGTATTAAGATCTTTAAAGCAGCTTCTTCTCCAGTTATAGGTGGAATACAATATGTATACAGTGGTACCTCGGGTTAAGTACTTAATTCATTCTGGAGGTCCGTTCTTAACCTGAAACTGGTCTTAACCTGAAGCACCACTTTAGCTAATGGGCCTCCCGCTGCTGCCGCGCCGCTGCTGCACGATTTCTGTCCTCATCCTGAAGCAAAGTTCTTAACCCGAGGTACTATTTCTGGGTTAGCAGAGTCTGTAACCTGAAGCTTATGTAACCTGAAGCGTATATAACCCAAGGTACCACTGTTTTAAAAAGATAGGCCCTTTGCTGTGCTGGCTCTTCAGCTATGGAATGCTCTCCTGTGGGAGGTATGCGTAGCGTCAGTTCTATATTCTGTTTGGCACCTTAAAAAATAATAATAAACTTTTAAAAAATAAATAAATTTCAAAGACATTTTTAAATATTGTTGTGTTTTTGGTCCCCTCAATTTTATTATAATTTTGTTGAATTTCTTTTGAGTTCATTTACACTATTTTAATACTGCACTGCATATTTCAAGTGTTTACCTATACAACTCTGTAATCTACTTTTGGATGAAGGCATGGTTTATGCATTCTTAAAATTAATAAGTATGTATTTTATTTTTTTTCTAATCTCCCCCATTATTTTCAAAAGAGATATTGGGGTCATGGTGAATGAAAATGCTCAGTGAAAATATCAACTCAGCTCAATATATGATGGCAATAAAGAAAGGCAACTTTCATTCTGGATGTTAGTAGGAAAGGGTTTGAAAATAAAATGAACCACTATCATAATGGCATCATATAAATCTATGGTGCAGTCACTTTTGAAATACAGTGTACTGTGCTGGTCATTCCATCTCAGAAAGGATTATTGTAAAGTTGGAAAGGGGCAGGAAACAGGTGAATTACCTTCCTTATGAAAAAAGACTAAAGTGTGTGTTGTTTTCAGTTTAGAGGGGGGGAATCACAAGGGATACATGGTAGAGGTTTGTCACAGTGTAACAACACTGAATAGGTGTTGGTATCTTGTTGCTATATTTCTTCAAAATCTTTAAATGTGGGTTTCATTAACAATTATCCAGGGATAACAGCCAATCTGAATGTTTATTCAAGGAACAATGGAAAATTCACATTAAACCAAAGTCTGAGACAAATGAGATTCGAGCTGATCTCTCGAGTCCATTCCCACAAAGGATAGGGGGGGAAATCTAATCCAGTTCACATTAAAAAGTGCACTTAGCTAATTCACACTTTCTGAAAACAACACACAAACTGAAGCAGAGCCTGCCTTCAAAATTCGCACTTCTCTGAATATTGCAGTGCAGTTGTCCAGCTAAGTAATGTGTACAAAAAGGCATACACTAGTATAAAGTTTACACACCCACCCACCCACACCAAGCACATTTTGTTCAGAACTGGAAAGTCCTGTGAAATGTCCTCTTTCTTGGGACTTTCACATGATCCTGAGAGTACAAAGTCTACCTGGGCTCCCCAGGCCCTGTGGCCTTTTGATCCTATTTTGTGTTTCTTTGGTAAGAACTGGAACATGCAATTTTCATTGTTTTGCTGGGTTTGTTTTGCTGAGTTTGCTGGGTTTGCTACTCCCCCCCCTTATATCTTTGATCTATGATACTGTCACCTGTGACATCTTTTTAAACTGTTCATCTTGAAGATGGTAACTTTCCATTCACTTCACCCTCAAAAGGGAATCAAATGTTGGCCTTTTCCCCCAACCTGCAGAGAATATGTTTTGGTCCCCATTAACAGAAGCCACAGTCTAACCAAATACTCCAGCTTAATGCACTGGCGCAGTTCACACATCACACATGTTTTCTAGTAACATGCTGATCTGGGCCACTTTGCTTATGCCTGCTAGCACATGGGAGAGACAAACCATTATCTCTTGCTTAGCATCACATCTAAAGCTAGAGATTTGGCTTGTTTTGCTCAGTGAAGAACAAAGTATTGTCTTCTCAGAGACAAATTTGGCAAAACGTGGGTGGATCTTTGTCTGATATGCTGATACAGAATCAATGAAATATACAAGTCTCATTCAATGTTGCTGGCTAAATCCAGGGAACATAAATGGTAACCATTTTATAATGTCTGAAGAAAGCTTATGTATCAACAAGAAGTAAGTAAGTTTGGGGGTTTTGTTTATTTTTGTTTCGTTTTGCAAAGGCCTTTGGTTTTATGACATAAAGTTCATTCATACCTGCTCCTTTTTGTGTGGTAGAACATTAAAAAAAGGTAAAGGACCCCTGATAGTTAAGTCCAGTCGTGAACAACTCTGGGGTTTTGGCGCTCATCTCGCTTTACTGGCCAAGGGAGCCGATGTTTGTCTGCAGACAGTTTTCCCAGGTCATGTGGCTAGCATGACTAAGCCGCTTGTGGCAAAACCAGAGCAGTGCATGGAAACACTGTTTACCTTCCCGCCGGAGTGGTACCTATTTATCTAGGTTGGCAGGAGCTGGCATTGTGTTTTTGTTAATGACAGTTGAATACACAGATACTGACTTGTCATAGAAAACATCATCTGACTTGCTGCAGACTTGGGGAAACCAGTGACAGAGTGTCCTAGTGGCGTTAACATGCCTGGAAGATTTTGTGCTGCTTTGAAGAGACATGGGCCCTACATGCGCCCAGGAGAGCAGTGGGGCAAAACTTGACTTGTCTTACTTTCCATCCTTTTCAGGCTCCAGTCCCAACTATGGCAGTGGATTTTCGGGGGACACTGAGACACTCACAACTTTCAGCTGGGATGACCGCAGTGTACGCAGGGTGTTCATTAGGAAGGTAATGTCTTTTACAGTCAACCTTCCTCCATACTGTATGGAACAAGGGTGTGCAACATGCTTCTTGCTCTAGGCTCACTTATAATAAGAAGAGGAGTTTGGACTTGATATCCCGCCTTTCACTCCCCTTAAGGAGTCTCAAAATGGCTAACAATCTCCTTTCCCTTCCTCCCCCACAACAAACACTCTATGAGGTGAGGCTGAGAGACTTGAGAGAAGTGTAACTAGCCCAAGGTCACCCAGCAGCTGCATGTGGAGGAGCAGGGAAGCGAACCCGGTTCACCAGATTACGAGTCCACCACTCTTAACCACTACACCATGCTGGCTCCTATCCAGTTTGCCTCCCTATCCAGTTACATGTGGGTGGGAGTGGGGTTGGAGACCTATGGGTGTGATCCCATATAGGCCACAGGACTTTGCGTTTGTGTCACTGGTGTGTGTCATGTGAACTCCCTTCAAGAAACATAGCTGATGTATAAGGAATTAAGTATAAATAGATTAATAGAATATTAAAGGAAAAAATAAGGTTAGAATGTTAAGATAATTATAGGATAGAAAACAGAGGAAGATGGAAAGGAATTGTTGAAACAATTAACAGAAGTGGAATACGAAAAGGGAGGTGTGAGGAGGTCGTTGAAATAAGTGAATGAAAGATAAGATATTGAAATTATTTGATGTGTTTTAAATTGCTTTTGTTTTGTTTTGTTAGTTTAATGTGTTAGTGTTTTGTGTTAGTGTTATGTAGTGTTTTTGCATTGTATTGTATTGTCCATTCTTTATTTTGTTGTTTTTTGTAGTGTTTAAATTGTTGGAAAAGCAATAAATATTATTTTTAAAAAAGAAAGAAACATAGCTGATGGATAGGGCTATGCAGATTGCGTTGATTCTTAATGGCTCACATCCCACAAGGAAGGATTGTGTCTAACTATGGGCTGAATTCAACGAAGTTTTTGCACTATTGGAAACCAGCACAATTAGGCCCGCTGTTGCAGCAGGATTTGCCCTGTGCAGTTGCTCAGGAGGTTCAGGAGAACCTCCACAATGAGTGGGGGGAGGAAGAGGGAGAATCAATTTTGCACTGATGGAACGATTGCCTTAGCACAGTGTTGAATTCTACCTTTTTTTCCTAAGCATCAGCCATGCTTATTTGATCCTTTCCCCCCCCCAATTTTAGGTTTACAGCATCCTTTTGATTCAGCTTCTTGTTACAGTTGCCATTGTGGCCCTCTTCACCTTCTGGTAAGTCTCTGGCCCACCAAGAAGCCTTTTGCTTTAGGTGCCTTTTGTGCTTTGGCTAATGTTTCCTAATGGTAGTACTGCTCCCGTATTATTTCTTCCTGTGCATGGGGAATAAAAGGAGCAAACTATGCATGACTTTCTGACTTGTGGACTATCCTGCGAACGTCTAAGTCCATGGACTTGCATTCAAGCTGACACACTTGATTGATGATATATTATTTATTTGTTTTACTGTGTGTCTGGAGCCTTAAACAGAATGATAGCAGACTATAGGAAGGTATTAATAGCTTCCCTCAAAATTTCTGGGATATTTTAACCAAAGAGGAGCATCCACAATGGCCTTGAACATTGCTTTCAGGAGTAGCCAGTGTGGTACCCACCAGATGCTGTCGGACTCCTACTCCCATTGGCCCATCCAGCATGACTAATTGCAAAGCATGATGGGAGTTGCAGTTCACATTTGGAGGGTGCCATCTTGGCTACCCCTGCTCTAGGTGAGAATTGGTAGCACCTAGGGATGGATGGATCTGTCAGTTTCTGGTTCTCTCAGTTTCTCATTTCTCCAATCATAAATTCTCATTATTCCTAACAAACATATTTTTGTGTGCAGTTTTGACTAAGGTACATATTTTTTGCAGGCAATTTCTCCTAATATAATGCATTTTTGTGTGTTACTTTCATGAACATATTCATTTTTTATGCACATTTCCCCATAATATATGCCTTCTTTTGTAAACATTGGGTGCTTGGAGACCTGCACTGCAAATTTTGCCTAAGTGCAAATTTCAAAGGGCGACTTGTGTTTCGCTTCTCGCATTGTTTCAGAAAGTGTGGATTTGATCAATTCGGCTTTATATGCAAACTGAATTGAATTGCTCCTCCATCCTTAGTGGCAGCTCCATTCAAAAGCTATATGTTCCAACAATATGTATCAAGAATGACGGGAATCTCATACATTAGAGTCTGTGGAATCAGTGAAATTTGTTGAAAACATTCACAGCCTGTCTTTCTACATGCTCAAGCTGGCTCACAAAACTAAGATAAAATCAAATAATAATAATAAAAATTTTTATTATTTATATCCCGCCCTCCCCAGTCGAAGTCGGGCTCAGGTCAGCTAACAACAATAAAATACTACAACATTCTAAAATCATTTCATTATAAAATTAATTCAAATCAAATTGATGGCAACCATTAAGCTAAAGTTCTGTGAAAAGGAGGGAGCCAGGCTGTGCCCTGACAAAAGGCCTGGTGGAACAGTTCTGTCTTGCAGGCCCTGTGGAAAGATGTCAAGTCCCGCATGGCCCTAGTCTCTTGTGACAGAGCATTCCACCAGATCAGAGCCACTGCCGAAAAAGCCCTGGCTCTAGTTGAGGCCAGCCTAACCTCTCTGTGGCCTGGGACCTTCAGGATGTTTTTATTTGAAGACCGTAAGTTCCTCTGTGGGGCATACCAGGAGAGGCGGTCCCGTAGGTACGAGGGTCTTAGGCCGTAAAGGGCTTTAAAGGTTAAAACCAGCACCTTAAACCTGATCCTGTACCCCACCGGGAGCCAGTGCAGCTGGTGTAGCACTGGGTGAATGTGATCTTGCAGGGAAGACCCCGTAAGGAGTCTCGCTGCGGCATTCTGCACCTGTTGGAGTTTCTGGGTCAGTCTCAAGGGCAGCCCCACATAGAGTGATAGAAATATGGGTGTATGTTCTTTGTTCTTTTGTGAAGGGAGCACCCCTGACCTTCATGCCACACTGTTCAGGGCCCATGAGGTGGGGTGAAGCAGCTGCCTCGGGTGGCCCAAACCCAAGAGGTGGTGCCTCCATGAGTGCTTCCCTGCCTCTGCCACTGGCTTCTGGTGAGACCTTGCTGAAATCTCACAAGATCTCGTGGAGTGCATGAGATTCCCCTGGAAACTGCTGCTACCACTTCACAGGCACTGCTGTACCACCTTGGTAAGGGAGGCTTCAGTGGTGGGGCGGAGTGACAGCACAGTGGCACATTCCCATTTCGTCTCAGGCAGCAAAACCCCCTCCCTGGGTGAGATACATTGGAGATCACCCTCTCTTTGTCCCTAGCAGCTGTATCTGGAAGAAGAAAGCATTAGGACTTTGCAACACCGTTTGGTGCACTTTTATTCATAGCCTCGGTTTTCAGCGGCCACCTGTCTGATGCTCAAATAGCAGAGGTGGTGGATGCAAAGGCTTACCTGAATCAAATTGCATGTCACATGAATAATACATTGGTATCGCTTGAGACTTTTCAAGCCATTTAATCACCTGGCTACAAAGCCAACAGCCATTTCCCTGAAGTAGAATAAAGCAAATAAATCGATGTCATTATGCTGATTGTGATGCCCACTTCAATTATTTTTGAGGCTGTGTGGAAACTGAGAGCATTGGCCCCACCCCGCCCCTTTCCCCAAACACTGGGTGGTTTAAGCAGTGCTTGCTGTTTGCAGGGTCTTGCTCAGTAAGTACATGAAGCATTTATTTCCCACAAATCGGTGTATAGCTGCACAGAAAAAATGGCTCAGAATAAGCCCCTCCTAGCACTGTCGATAGTCCATTCCTTTGCACTGATGCTGGGGTGAGTGACCCGGTTCTCCAGTGCTAACACAGCAGCAGCCTGTTACACAAGATACTAAGAACATTCTGACTAGACCCAGATCTGATACGGCCCTGTAACTAGACTCAACATCAGGGTGGCTTGCTTTTTTTTTTGTTTTGTTGGCCAACCTCCCTGAGGTCACATGGCAGCGGTGGGTGTGGCTAATCATATTCTCATGCAAACTGCTTATATGCATGTACACACAGTCAGATACACACCCAGGACCCCTTTTCGGGTAAACCATGCAGATCACATGATACTGCAACCTCTCTGCTCATCAGATGATCGATCTGATGACTGGAAAGGGGATACTTTTCGTTCCCATCAGGGTGCTGGGCTCCACCCAGCCCAGCATTGTGTCTACTTTTATTTTTGTTTCGTTTTTACTTTCTAATACTGAATTCTAAATTTTTGTAACCTGCCCTGAGATCTGCGGGTGAAGGATGGATAATACATCTAACAACAACAACTTTTTAAATCTGATACTAAAATTGGTGGGGTCTTGGGAGAGCCAAAAAAATTGCTGGGAAGAGGGTGGTGGATCAGGCCCCCTCTAGTTGTCCGTATTATACACCAGTGTCAAGATTTAGCAGCAGAGGTCACAATATTACAGCCACAGTGTGGATGGGGAGGAGAGGGAGGCAAGAGGCAATGGTTGGGTGGAGGGGGTTTGGTTTGGTGCCTCCTACAGGCCATGGGCAAGCCGTTGAGATGCCAGGATCACAGGTGCTCTGCTCTCTTTGAATTGCTCTCATGTGCCTTGTCTTTCTCTTTCTTTACTGCAGTGAACCAGTTCAAACATATATCCAAGCAAATCCAGCCTGGTACTGGGCTTCATAGTAAGTACTGGCTTTATCTCAGAAATAAGCTTCATCTCTGTTTACATTCTTATTTAATATATAAGGCAAGTTTAGTTATTTTGTAGGCCCAGTACAAGAGTTATTGATGGACAGGCTGACATAGGAAAACAAAAGCAACCTTAAGAACAAGCTAAAGGGTAGAGTCTGAGCTCCAACCCATAATAATCCTGCTCAAAATGACCCTATCATAGCTGTCAACCGTCCCTTACCTGGCGGGAAAGTCCCTTATCCCAGCGCTGTGTCCCGCTGCTGTCCCTTATTGATGATGTTCCTTAAATTTCCAGGGTTTCAAAGGAAGCAGCTCCTCTCCCTCCCTCCCTCCCTGCTGGCCAGGGAGGAGGGAAGCTCCAACTGTGTTGCTTGGCTGCGTTGCTCACCCAATAAGGAGTCTAAGAACGACTGGGGATGGAACTTGCATGCCTTGTGCTGATCAAATCGGCCGCGTTGCCTGGGGACTTGCCTTTGCTCAGCGCTTCCCGGCGGAGAGGTGACAGTGGTTTTCCTTGCTGCATCCCCTTTGCCGGGTTGCTGTGCTGTGGGAACCACCACTTGAGGCTTCATTTGGCTGCTGGCTGGGCTTTCATTTGGCTCGGAGGGGCTCAGATGTTGAACATACCTGTGCTCTGAAAATCCCTTATTTTGGCTGCTGATCCCTTATTTTCGAGGCTGCTGGTCCCTTATTTTCAAATCTGTAAGTTGACAGCTATGGACCCTATGGCTTCAGTGGCACTGGGAATAGTCATACATCTGGGGCTCACCAGGTGAATGTGATGCTAGGCAGGACAAAATGGAGCTTCATTTCATTTACAAATTCTCTAGAAAACCAAAGACCCGTTCCAAAGGTTTATACTAACTTGTGGATCATTTAATTGGGAACACGTGTTACAGATGTATACTGTTATTAGTTGTGGTGTATGTATGGGACTGTTTTAGGAGGTCTTTGGGGAAATAAAATAAAGAGGAAAAAGAAATAGGCAAACACTTTCAGCCCTTTTTGGCCAAAAGTGGGCAGAGTCAGGGTTGGAGTGTTCATTAAGCCCCACCCCATTTTAGTTGAGCACTGGAGATGAGGAGGAAGGAACCCCCCTAGTGTGCAGTGGGAAAGAGTACAGGGAGACTGAGTCTACGACTGAGTCCCTGGAAGGAAAGAGTTGGGAGACAGCGGACCTACAAGCAGACCCCTGACCTGCTGGTTTGGACCTACAATAAACAATGGTTTATTGAAACCTCAGAAGGCAGAGGGGTTCATTGTTTCCTTCCCTCTCTCCATGATCAGCAAACAATGCAAAATAGCAGAGAAATGCAGGTTCAGTGCTACAAGGGAGATGGTGTAGGTGCACTGGCAGACGAAGGTGGGGCCGGGGGGCGGTCTGCCCCAGGTACCATCCAGGGGGTGCCATCGCAGCCATGGTGCTTGCCAAGCACCCCAGGACACTTGGTGCTTGCCACATACACCCCAACACATGCCACGTCCCCTGGGATGCTCACCACGCCCCCGGGACATGCGCCACACCTTCTGGGATGTAGCTTCACCACTGTGCAGGTGTGCACAGTTAATGCCAGCCTGGCTTTTCTTGACACAGCACTAGAGAAGCAACAGGCAAGGTGTAACCAAGGATGGGTAGTTGGAAAGCACTGAAGAAAAACTCTGGGGGGAGGGACATGTAGCTCAGAAATAAAATTTAGGGTTTACCACCTTAGAACATGAGCATCATACAGGAAAGAGGAGTACCCCCCCTCCTGTGCAACAAGGTTTGGTTTTATTCAATACGCACAATCCATTGAACGTGGCTTTCGCCCACCAAGAACACACGGAACACTGTGGAACGACACTTTCAATTCATTACTTTATTGATGCTTGTGAAAATCTAGAGCTGGACGGAAGCCATATCTTACCTAGGTGCAAATCTGCCCTCTGGGAGTGGAGGGTTGGAGGGAGTTTTAGTTGTTGTTGTTGTTGCTACGCAAATCTGCTTAGGTTTGCAAAATAAATAAAATACGTTTTCATTTAAAAAGAACCAGATTTAAGAGGTGGGGGCATGGCAACTGCAAGTACTTCCACCCCCACTCCATGGCTGTTTTTATTTCCCAGCCTGACCACATGCCTCAGCCTCACTGTTGCAAATGTAAGTGGAACCTGTCTTCTCAGTCACAAGCCATCTCCCCACCAGGCAGAAGGTGACAGTACGGCAAACGGTTTAGGGTTACACTCTACAGCCCTTCACTTAGTGGAAAAATACTTGGAGAAGTTTTCCTCTTGCACAGACTCTCTGAAGGTTGACCTCCTGTTCCCTATTCAATCAGTTGTCTGGAGTCACTAATAATTCTCCACCAGGTTGAACTGGTTGATTGTGTGGACCATTCACCCCCCATCCCATTAAGAAGGGTGTTTTCTGTTTCTCTTGTAGCCCTTAGCCCACTGGGATGTAGGCTGGGGTTCAAGGTGGGACTTGAGAGGCTTGAGCTAAAGTGCTGTCATAGATCCTCTTCTTTCTCCCTGTTAGACCACAGATGGGGAGCCTGTGCTTCTCCAGATGTTGTTGGACTGCAACTCCCATCAACCTCAAGCAGCATGGTCCAATGGTCGGGGTGGGAGGCAGTTGTAGTCCAACATCTGCAAGGGTTCCCCATCCCTGCATTGACCAAACATCAAGAAGGGCCATAGCTCAGTGGTAGAACAAATGGTCCGAAGTCCAAGTTCAATACCCTGGTATAGCCAAGTAAGACTAGGAAAGCTAACGTAAGAAGAGCCATCTTGTTCAGCATCCTATTCTCACAGTGGCCAACCACTGGCAATCTTAATGGCAATCTGCAATCCCACCCCACTTGGTTCATCTCTCTCTCTCTCTCTCTCTCTCTCTCTCCCTCCCTCCCTCCCTCCCTCCCTCCCCCCTCTCTCATTGCAGTGCCGTCTTCTTTATTACCTACCTGATCCTGGCTTGCTGCTCTGGACCCAGGTAAAACCCTACTTCTAGTGCATTTGATAGAGAAAGGGGATTTGGGTTCTCTGTGCACCTCCTTTTCTGTCTTGTTTGTGGGAGAGATCTGTGTCACCTTGGAAATTTGGATATTCTCATATCAGTACAAGCTTTTAGAAGACATCTGAAGGCAGCCCTGTTTAGGGAAGCTTTTAATGTTTAACAGACCGCTGTATTTTAATATTTCATTGGAAGCCACCCAGAGTGGCTAGGGAAACCAGCCAGATGGGCGGGGTATTATTATTATTATTAATAATAATAACAATAGTTTTATTATTATTATTATTAGCTGGTCTTCTAGCTGTCCCTCTGATGTCCCTCTGATCTTCACTCATCCCTTCTCCCCTGGCAGGGGTGGGTGGTGCTGATGTAAGTTTGAGATAATGGCTCATCAGTTTGCCTTGTGGTGCATGTAGTGAACTAGGCATCACTGGCCTGGGTTCTGGTTTTGCATTGCACAGGGAGAACAGACCTTCTTTTCTGAATGAGGCATGCCACAGTGAGGAAAATGCTCTGCTATAGTTATGCATTGGAAGGAAGAGGAAGGGAGGAAGATCTGATTTCCCCCACTGAACATGCCAGTGTTTTTCAGTATATTGATGTCCTTGGGTATTAGTCCCTCCAAATCCCTCTTTCCATCCAGATCCTAGCTGCTTTGCCCTTTTAGCAGATACTATACCCACAAGGGACGCGGGTGGCGCTGTGGTCTAAACCACAGAGGCTAGGGCTTGCCAATCAGAAGGTTGGTGGTTTGAATCCCCACGACGTGGTGAGCTTCGATTGTTCGGTCCCTGCTCCTGCCTACCTAGCAGTTCGAAAGCATGTCAAAGTGCAAGTAGATGAATAGGTACTGCTCCAGCGGTATTTCCATGCACTGCTCTGGTTCGCCAGAAGCGGCTTGGTCATGCTGGCCACATAACCAGGAAGCTGTACGCTGGCTCCCTCGGCCAGTAAAGTAAGATGAGTGCCACAACCTCTGAGTCGTCTGCGACTGGACTTAACTGTCAGGGGTCCTTTACCTTTTTATACTCGCAGCAGCAAAGGAGTGACATTGTTCATTTCCATGCCAAGAAATGCTTGCTTGATATAAACCACACCTCGCAAGCCACTGTTGAAAAGGCACATCTGAAAAGGTGGCAAACTCTTAGTTAAGTTGAATCAGCCAGAGAAGCTTTTGTGCTCCAGAGCATCTCTTGAGCGATAGTTACCCAGTAGAACTGTACACATGTTATTGCCCTGCTGCTCTATCTGCCCTGCTTTAATTATCTGATTATGCAAGATGCTATTGTGCAATTTTCCTTCTAGTGGTTATGCTCTTTGAGTAACGACAGTGTTTTCTTGGCTCCCTTTCACTTAACTCACAGGAGGTACTTCCCATGGAACCTGATCCTCCTGAGCATCTTTGTAAGTAGTCTACCTGGGGCTGTGATTTGTGCTAAGCTAATGGGGATTTTACAGGAGCATCGGACCGCATATTCAACAGGAAGCCGAAGGAAGAATAAGGGCAGAAAAGGAAAGCGTTTATTGATGCAACTCATAGTTAAACTATGGAACACACTCCCACTGGAGGCAGTGATAGACACCAACCTAAATTACTTTAAAAGAGGATTGGACAAATTGGACAAATTCAGGATAAGGCTATCAATGGCTATTAGCCATGATGGCTGTGATCTGCCTCCATATTATGCCTCTGATTGCCAGTTGCTGGAAACCCAATGGAGGGGAAATCTTCTTGTGCTTGATTCCTCCTCGAAGGTTTTCCACAGGCATATGGCTGGCCACTGTGAGAACAAGATGATGCTGCATCAAATGGGCCATTGGCCTGATCCTGCAAGACTCTTCCTATGTTCTCACGTCACGTTCTGTCCATTTCCAGTGGCTGAAAGCCAAAGTCTGAAACCATTGACTCTATGAAGCAGCTTTCGCCGACATGGAACCCTCCAAATGCTTTGAACTCCCAACTCCCATCAGCCCACACCAATGGTCAGGAATGATGGGAGCTGTAGTCCAGCAATATCTTTGGTTGATTAAGCACAAATCCCATCATCCCTGACCACTAACCATGCTTTCTGGGCTGCTGGGAGTTGGAGTCCAACAACACCAGGAAGCCCCCAAATCAGAAAGGTGTAGACCAGGGGTAGTCATCCTTTTTATACCTACCGCCCACTAATGCATCTTTCTTGATGGTAAAATTTCCTTGCCGCCCACCAGTGCTTGATGGAAGGAGGATTCAGCTTGTGCCGTAGAACCCCCTACTGCCCACCTAGAATCCTGAAATGCCCACTAGTGGGCAGTAGGGACCAGGATGACAACCCTGGTGTAGACAAAGGGTACTATAATTTTTTGGGTAAAACAGTGCCTCAGTTAGAGTGCCCAGCAGCAAAAAAGGCTGGGGGTCCTGCACCTTCAAGAGTTGACTAGATTGAAGGATTTTGGCAGCACAGCTTGCCATGCAGGGGTGAGGAAAAAATTGCACCTTCTGAAATTCCCCCTGAAATGCAACTACAGTGGTGCCTCGCAAGACGAAATTAATTCGTTCCGCAAGTTTTTTCTTCTTGCGAGTTTTTCGTCTTGCGAAGCACGGTTTCCCATAGGAATGCATTGAAAATCAATCAATGCGTTCCTATGGAGACCGTCCGGGGACAGAGGGGAAGAGCCGCGCGCCTTCCCCTCTGTCCCCGGACCTGTTTTAAAGCAAGGGAAGGGGCAGCGGGGAGAATTGCTTCTCCCCGTTGCCGCCCCTTGGTTCAAAAGGGGTCTGGGGAGAGAGGGGGGCTGGCAACGGGGAGAAGCGATCTTCTCCCCACCGCCCCTTGCTTCAAAAGAGGTCCGGGGACAGTGGGGAAGATGTGCTGTGCTTCCCCACTATCCCCGGAGCTTGCGGGGCAAGCTTCGTTTTGCGAAGCAAGCCCATAGGGAAATGCGTCTTGCGAAGCGGCTAAGAAAATGAAAAACTCCTTTGTCTAGCAAGTTTTTCGTCTTCCGAGGCATTCGTTTTGCGGGGTACCACTGTATTAAATGAATAGTTCTCTTTGGCTTTTGGCCTGTTTATGACACCACAGAGGAAGAAACTACCTAGTGTAAATCCATCCTTTATGCACTATTATTGCTTGGTGGCTCACAAGTTCTTTGAGTTTGTCCTCAGAAAGGACAAAGAGCATGCGCTTCTGGTGACATCTGGTTGTGCCTCTTTCCCTAACACTCAGCTCCAGCTTCTGAAGTTAACCAAGTGTCTTTCCTTCCACAGACTCTTTCCATGGCCTATCTGACTGGGATGCTCTCCAGGTAGGTTGGTCACAAGAAGAGACTGCATACTTGCCATATTTCTTCTATGTGTGAGATTTCATTCTTTGGCCTCACCCTCCGATGTTTCATTAGAAAGTCAGAGTATGCTTATTTACACACACCCCTCTCTATCCCAAGGGTGGCATGATCCATTTTGCTGCCTGAGGTTCTCATATTGTTTTGGAAAGTGCAAATTTGATAAATTCAGCTTCAAGCATGAACTGAATCATTTTCCCCCTCCATCCCTACTTGTGGCCCAAGTCATGTACATTTGTCATTCCCATTGCTGTAACAATCTCATGCAGAGGTGCATCATGAATTTTCATTGTTTTATTTTTGTCTGATGGCCTGTCAGTGGTACTGGAAGGACAAAACAAAGGCATTAGTTGGTCACAGTATCTAGTAGAGCAATCAACACAATGCAGCAAATAATTCTGCTGTTGCAAATACAAAACAAAAACATAGTATGCCAATTTGGGCTGTTCTTGATTAAGGCTGCAGTCCTAACCCCAATTACCTGAGAGTAAGCACTGAATTAAATAGGACTTTCTTCTTCTGAGTAGTCATGTTTAGGATTAGATTTCAATGGGTGCATTCTTCTTAGTTTTTATCACCACATTTGAAGATGGGGAAGCAATTGCTTTGCTGGGTGCAGGCTAAAGATTCACTTAGCTCAGCTCCATTTGTCCAGCCATGACCAACTTTATTATCATTTATATCTGTGTCTTTGGAAAGTTCACAAGGCAGGTGGGAAGTTGATGTTGGGCATCCCTGTTATGTTATTCCCAGCATGTGGTTCTCAGAGTCCCTGTCCAATAAGATTCCTCTGAGGTCAGCAGCTGTGGCTCAGTGACATAGCACCTGCCTTTGCATGCAGAGGGATGCTAGGATCCCTTATTGGCCTCTCCAGTTAGAAAAGCTTGGGTGCCAGATCTGGGGAAGACCCAAGTCCTTGAATAAGCACCACTGGCTGGCATGTACAAGGCAGGTTTAGATGGACCAATTGTCTGACTTGGTATAAGGTAGCCTCATAACTGCATATGTAGAGGTTGTCAGGAGCTCATCCTACACTCGAGTAGGACCCTGGCAGCAAAACATGCCCAACTGGCATGTTCTCTCTCTCCTGGTCGATCGTTCGGGAGCTTCAAAAGCTTTCTTCAGCCCGAACATCACAGTGACCGATGCCAACAGCTTGCGTAACAGACCTCAGCAACTCAGCATTTTGGCTAATCTACTGTCTGCGGACAGCGCTGGCTCCCGGCCTCTAGAGTGAGATGAGCGCACAACCCTAGAGTCTGTCAAGACTGGCCCATACGGGCAGGGGTACCTTTACCTTTACCTTACTTTAGTTACATATAAACACACACGGAGCACTGCAACATGGCTCCCTCTCTCTCTAGCATCAGACAGCAAAGAGAAAAAACAAAGGAAAATAGTCCCACTTCACAGAACACAGTAACACAAACATTTTGTCTCCATCACTTTCCACTCTGTGGAGTCAAAACACACACCAACATGTGATAGACAAAAACCCCATGACTGCAATCATGGAGCAGGAATTCTAACATCATTATGAGGTATCATTATGAGGCCCTATTCCTCAGAATGCGGAGAATTCAGATATTTTGACAACATCTGTTCCTTGTGCTCCTGAGCAACATAAACAAGTTGGATTCCCTCTTCCTACTTAATGACTTTATCAGAATCCAAAGTTTCGAGTTAGTTTCTAAACCAAATGTGTCCCAGGCTTCTGAGAACTATAGCACATGTCCTTTCCGAAGGCGGATCTCTTAGTCTGGATCTCTAAAACCATTCCATTCCATTTTTCATTTTGCAGCTACTACAACACCAAGTCAGTCCTTCTGTGCCTGGGGATAACAGCTCTGGTATGCCTCTCTGTCACCTTATTCAGCTTCCAAACCAAGGTGAGTGAATGCGTCTTAGTAGGGTTGGGCATCCTAAATTTTGTCACTCCGTTTACAGGTGAAGGAGAAGTTGGGAGGGTCATTCTGGCAATTTTCAGGTGGGTGGGGGCAAAACACGGCAAAAATAAGCTACAGTTACAATTAGTAAGTCCAGAGCCAGGAGCAGGTAGCTTTCATTCCCCACCTCAGATGTATTCCTAGAATAACACCACATGTTAACATAGTATTGTTCAAGGAGACATCTGGATATAAAAAATGGCAGCCACCTGTCACTGTGTAATGTGTATGGGTTGCTCGTGCGTAAGTTGCCGCCTCTCCAGGCTTTGTTGCCTTGCTAAACCTTTCAGTCTGGGCAGCCCTTCACTTCATGGCTGCCTCAGTCGCTAGCAGAATCCGTCAGTGGGCGTTTCTTAAATCTTTTCCAACATAAAAGTTGTTTGGCACCCAGTCTCCTCCTACTCTCTCTGTGCGGAAGTCTTCTGCTCAGGGTGGGCGTGGGTAGCGGAGGACCCGTGCTCCCCCTGCTGGTGTCCGGTGAAGAGTCCTGGAGCCCTCTCGCCGATTTCCCCATCAGCCCCTCTATATCCCTATGGTGTTGCGCTGATTTGCTTCCCCATCTGCGGAGCTGCCTCTCTCCCTGCTGGGCCCTTCTCCAGCATCATTTGAGAGCCTTCCCTCCGCCTCTAGCTCCGATGTCAGTTCCCTGTCACTGGAAGGAGCACCATTGCCATTTCTACGAGGAGAGGGCCACCACCAGCAAGATGCAGCAAAATGAAATGTTTTAAAAGGGTGGTATGGGGGCACCTTCAGCCTCCGAGTTTGCTTATTTGTTCCTTCCTTTCAATCCATTTTTCTATTGCGTTAAGCCTTTTTAGACATTACTGAGGACTGCCTTTTTTCATTCATAATCTGCAAGTCACTCTGGGAATCTTGATGGTTGAAGAACAGAATTTTATGCTGTGATCTATGAGTATAGGGCAGTATGCAACTTAAATCAATCAATCAATCTCCATAAAACACGAACAGCCCATTGAAACTCTGAATTTTCTATAAACTGAAGTGACCGGGGCAAACACCAATATGAGATACATTATGTTCTAATTTGGAAGGGTCTGAGTTTGGATTGTATTGGGACGAGGCTTCCTGAAATCTCTTGAAATCTCCCCAACACGTTCCAAGGTGGATATTGTGGCTCATATAGTCAAAAAGCTAGATGTGATGGAGAGCTTGTCTAAGTCTAAGACAGTGTAAGTGAAGGGATCTCAAGGCATGAGATATAACTTGAGAAGGATGAGCGTCCATCTGCATACAAGATTCAGTAGCAATTGCCTGGCAAAGGCTGTATGTGTTTGGTTATGTGAGTACCTCGTGCCATTGGTTGGGTGCCATTGAATATACTCATTCGGGGTACACAGATATAGTGATGACCTTTTTCTTTCCTCCCACAGTATGATTTCACCTCCTGCCAGGGCGTGCTGTTCGTGATGCTGATGGTGCTGTTTTTTAGCGGGATCATCCTGGCCATTCTGCTTCCTTTCAAATATGTAAGTCTCATCTTGTTTCTACTAGCAAAAATATACGCACATGGGAATGTGTCATTTCACTGGGACAGTGAGGTTCAGGGCCAGAGCACTCAAAATTGCTGAAAACAGGAGTAGTCAACATGTTACCCAACCAGATGATGCTGTACTAGAACTCCCATCATCCCTGACCACTGGCCATGCTAGCTGCGGCTGATGGAAATTATAGCCCAACATCTTCTGGCGAACACCATGTTAGTTACCCCTGGTTTAAAGCTTAATCTACACGGAATCACAGCATTGGGACAGGAGTCAAATGGGCTTTTAAGTCAACCCTCTGCTTGCTACCAGTTCTCTGCTGCCCAACCTAGACTACAAAGCAAAAACAGGAGAAAGTTGCTTGGGCCTGTTTCAAGAAAGTGAAAAGGGATCGGTGAATCTGTCCATTTTGATTTTTCTCTGCTTTTCATTTTTCCAATGTTAAGTTCAGTTCTCCACATTTCTGCATCAGTGTGCAATGAAAAAGAAGAGGAAATCGTGGAAATTCATTGGCATTCTAGCATAAACGCTTCTTAGCATGCACATTTTTGTATGCAGTTTTGCCTTATTCACATGTTTTTTCTAGCCATTGTCTCTACTTTAGTGCATTTTTAACATGTTGTTTTCAGTACTTAGTGTGTTTTATGCACACTAATGGACACATTTTGGGGGTTCCAGATTCAAAGAGGTGTCAGTTTTGAATTTGGGGAAGTGCAAATTAGGCAGGTTTGCTTTAAAATGAAAACCAAAAAGAATTTCTCCTCCATCTGCACATGGGATGGAAAAACCAAATGGTATTCACTGCCTCCCTAAGATAACATGGGCCGTATGAGAAAATATTGCACGAAGGTGCATTATATTAGGCAAAATTGTGAATAAGAATGCATATGAATTTCCATGCAGACAATTTTTTTTTAAAAAAAAACACACCTTAGAACCTGATGCAGACATTGAATAACTGAACTTAAGACTGGGAAAATGAGAAACTAAGAAAAACAAAAATCGACAGATTTATCCATCTCTATTCTTAGGCAAAATTGTGTCTGAGGTGGCTCTGGCCATTCCCCTTTCCTTTTGCAGCCTATGGAATCCCACCTGCAAGACCACTAAGCTAGACTGGCTCAGAAGTCTTCATTTTTGCCCTCACCCTTCTTTTCCAAACAAGCACGTTCCCTCCTGCTAATTTCCTAAACCTTATTTCCATTCCTATTGTGGCGCTGTGGTCTTCATTTCCATTCCTCCCCCCCCCCGACACACACACACAACTGCAAGGTTTGGCACCGGCTTGTGTTTACTGTTCCTGACCAGCAGTTGCTCATGAAGCAAAGACTGATTATGACAGGGAGGAGGAGAAATGGGAAAGAGGGCAAAGATGCCAGAATCTCTCAATCATTCTCCATCAGGGAGTTTTCGTTCTGCAGTTATCACGAGAGCCTGCTAGATATTGACAAAAGAAGGAGTGTTAGCCTGGGTTTTGAAGCCCCCATTAATCACTGCGGACTTGGCTTGTTTGCTTGATTTCCAGGGTGGGCTGGGCTTTCCAGGACCTCAAGTGACTGGAACCATACTGAGTACCTGATTATCTTGCCTTAAAAGAACAATCCGTCCTTTGATCCACACCCTTCCATGATTCAGGCCTGAATAAGCAGAACGTCAACGCGTGTGAGAATGTTGTGCTTTGCAACAGAGAGCCCCAGATTTCTCATCCCTGAAGCAGGTTCTATGTGACACTATGTACTTCTCGATGGCAAACACCAAACAGGTCCATGTTGCTATTTTAATTTGGCATAGTGGTGGGTGGTTATCTAAAACCAGACCCAGGTGAATAAGTGCTTCCATCATCTTCACCAGGTGATATTCAGCGTGTGGCACTGTGGTGTAAATCACTGAGCCTCTTGGGCTTGCAAATTGAAAGTTCGGAGGTTCAAATCCCAGTGATGGGGTGAGCTCCCATTGCTCTGTCCCAGCTCCTGCCTACCTAGCAGTTCAAAAGCACACCAGTGCAAGTAGATAAATAGGTACCACTGCGGCAGGAAGGTAAACAGCGTTTCCATGCGCTCTGGTTTCTATCACTGTGTTCCATTGCACCAGAAGCGGTTAGTCATGCTGGCCACATGACCCGGAAAGCTGTCTGTGGACAAACACGGGCTCCCTTGGCCTGAAAGTGAGATGAGCACCACAACCCCATAGTCGCCTTTGACTGGACTTAACCATCCAGGGGTCCTTTACCTTTATTCAACTAAATAGCTGTGCTTGTACAAGGATTGACACTAGTACAATGGAATTTTTCCACTTCTTTTTCCCCTGCATGTGCCTCACACTATCCCCAAATCTATGGTTGTTATATTTCAAAAAGTAGAAATCTTTTGTGGGGGTTGGGGTGGTCGTTGTTACTACTCAAACACACACTTCCTGGTTCTGTTGGCAAAAACCTGGATATTTTGCTGATTTTTTTGAAATTTTCCCTGGAGACTAATTTTGCTGTTGGACTCCAGGGAAAATCCAGACGTATGGCAACCCTACCCAAATCTGCTCCAGAGGATTAGGGAAAACCCCAAACAGGTTTGTTTGTTTTTTTGAGGTGGGGTGGAATGGAGGGAATGTTCTGTTTTGTGCAAGGAGAAATCCTCATATTGACAGAACATTCTCCTTAGCGCTACATTGAATACAACCCAAGATATTATCAAGCTGGGTAGGAAATGTATAACACATTCCTGTCATACATTTATCTTAAATATTAACAGGGAGTAGAGAATAATGTTTCTATGTAGTTCAAGTTAACCGTTTCTGTCTGTCTTTCTGTGTCTGTCTGTCTCACACACACTCACACACACACACACACACACACACACACAGGCTGCAGTCCTAACGCTCATTTCTTGGGACTAAGTCCCATTGGATTCAGTAGGACTTACTTCAGAGTAGACATGGCTACGATTCTGTTGCTGACACACTACAGGAGTCTCTGCCAAAAAAGAGAGCTTTATTCAGCTTCCAGTTATCATCCAACACCCTTCAAAACATTATCAAGTGATGTTTGGTCCTCAGCCTGTGCTTGGGAGCCTGTTTAATGAAATGAGAACAATGCAAAACTTCTCTTCCTTACACCTTGTTGGTTACTTTTCCATCTTCTTTCTGGAGGCGTCTATTATTATTGTTACTATTTTACTTTGAGCCAACCTGTACCTTGAGCCTCTACTAAGAGAGGGGCCATAGCTTAGTGGTTAGAACATCTGATGCCCATGTAGAAGATCTCTGGTTCAAGACCTGGTGTCTCCAGGAAAGGCTAAAATGGAACCCAATAGAGCTTCTGCCAGCCAGTGCAATCAAAACTGATGGTTTCAGTCATTACAAGGCAGGAGCTTATCCTACACTCAAGTAGGACCCTGGCAGAGACCCATGCCCGACTTGCATGTTCTCTCCCTCCTGGTCGATCGTTCGGGAGCTTCAAAAGCTTTCTTCAGCCCGAACATCACAGCGAGCGATGCCAACAGACATCAGCACACTTTGGGATCCGCAGAGTCTTCACAGTTCGCTTAACAGACCTCACCAACTCAGCATTTTGGCTAATCTACTTTATTTACACATAATCACACACAGAGCACTGCAACATGGCTCCCTCCCTCTCTAGCATCAGACAGCAAAGAGGAAAAACAAAGGACAATAGTCCAACTTCACGAAACACAGTAACACAAACATCCTGTCTCCATCACTTCCTACTCTGTGGAGTCAAAACATACACCGCCATGTGAAAGACAACAATCCCATGACTGCAATCACGGAGCAGGAATTCTAACAGTTCTCAGGTTTCAATACCTGGCATCTTCAGGAAAGGCTGGAAATGGAACCCAGTAGAGCATCTTACTATGTACAAACATCCAGCCATTCATCCTCCCACATGGATTGCAATGTTTACATCCTTCTGTCCTATGAGGCTGACCAATCTCTCTTGCTTCTTTCCATGTAGGTGCCGTGGCTCCAGGCCATTTATGCTGTGCTGGGCGCAATTGTATTTACTATGGTAAGTAAGCTGAGCTCAAGACAATTCTTTCCTTGACTCACTGCAACCAGAAGTGAGAATTCACAGAGGTTAAAATATCAGCTGTGCTTTGCACTTGTAGCCACGCAGAGGATGCAAAAGATGACACTGGGGAGAAAGTGCATCTTTCAAAACCACCACCACCACCACTAATTGAGTCCATATAAAACAATTAAAGGTCTAATGTGTTCAGTTTCTCTTGTTGTGCCCTAGAAGAAGGAATTCATCAACCAAAAGGCATTGGGTCATTTTTTTTTTTTTTTGGTCTCTTAAACTCTTATTACTTTATACAGAACCACCAGCAGCCCAGGTCCATTTTAAGCCTTTGCTCCTTCCTTTGCTCCCTTCGATTTTGTGGGAGAAGGAGGCTCCCCTAACCCCACTCCTTCAAATACACAAAGCTGAGTCTCTCCTTGTATTTCACGAATCTCTGCTTTACACAATCCAATCTGCAATCCATGTGTTCAAGTCTACACTGTTCAGGATTCGGTTATTCAGTTATGATGGGCAAGACACCCACTTATACAGTTATACAGCACCTAGCACCCCTCCCGGGAACTGTAGTTTGTTAAGGGGGTTAGAGATTGCAGTTCTTTGGGAGTAAATTTCAGTTCCCATGATTCTTTGGAAGAAAATCATCTGCATTAAATCTATGCTGTGTCCACAGCCAAGGTCTCCAAGGGGATAGCTTGGTTTTCCCATTCTGAACAGACAAGTGGGTGTCTTTAAACTTTAAACTTAATCGTGTTCATGCAGCCCTTGCTATTGCTGCCTCACCATCAGAGTGTGGGCGTGGAAAGATAGGGACAGATAAATCTGTCAATTTTGCTTTTTCTGAGGTCCTCATGTTTCCAATCTTCGGTTTGTATGTTACTTTCATTATTAGACACATATTTTTTTTTTTTGCACCATTTCCCTGAATATACTTTTTTTTTTTAAAAAAAGGATTGCATCAGCTGAGAGTGTTGTTTATCTCTTGCTATCTTTGCTCTCTCCCTTTTCACAGCTAATTGTCCTCAGGGCTTGAGGGGGGCAATTGGCCACTATATAAGTTAAGAAGCAGAGATAAGCAATGGGCTCGGCCTACATCCCCTTGGGCTTGCATAGCATTCCCTGCAGCCTTTTCCGCCAGTCTCCCAGGGAGCTGCAGGAGTCTCAGAGTCTGACGCCTGTGCTATATATATATATATGCGTGTGCATGAGAATGTATTCATTTTATACAACATCTGTGAATGTAGCCAGGCTCTAACTATATGGTGGAAGCTGGTAAGAGGCGACAGCCATCCATCAGTGAGGGGAAACTCAAAGAGATTCTAGCAAGTAGGGACATTTGGTCTGGTGCACAAGGGCACCAGTGCCTGCACCTGAAGTTGGCAAGGCTGGCCATCTATTGAGGGCACAGGGGCTTGGAAAGGCTCATCACTGATCCTGTCAAGCCCACCACCATTCGGACCCTCCCCACTACCAGAGCTGTAGCACAGCATGGCTGCTTACCTCTGCCACCGTCACCAGCAACTCCTCATCTTGCCTCCCTTCTTTGCCGCAGACATATGTATCTCACAGCAAGGTAATAATAATAATAATAATAATAATAATAATAATAATAATAATAATAATAATTTATTATTTATACCCCGCCCATCTGGCTGGGCTTCCCAAGCCACTCTGGGCAGCTTCCAATAAAATATTAAAATACCGTAATACATCAAACATTAAAAGCTTCCCTAAACAGGGTTGCCTTCAGATGTCTTCTAAAGGTTTGGTAGTTATTTTTCTCTTTGACATCTGATGAGAGGGCGTTCCACAGGGCGGGTACCACTACCAAGAAGGCCCTCTGCCTGGTTCCCTGTAATTTCGCTTCTCGCAGTGAGGGAACCGCCAGGTCCTCGGCACTGGACCTCAGTGTCTGGGCCGAACGATGGGGGTGGAGACCCTCCTTCAGGTGTACTGGGTTGAGGCTGTTTAGGGCCTTAAAGGTCAGCACCTTTAAACTTTGGTAGACTGAATGGTGCAACTGCATGTACCTGTGTGTTAAAACTAATCATGTGGTTCTTCTTGCTTGAGCTGCAGCATGAAGTCTTAGCGTATATCCTCAGAACATTGCTGCATGTCTCTTCCCACGTTAGAAATGTGTCCCATCAATGAAACTGTGTGCCACCTTCTCAAACTGCAGGCAGAGTTCAGCCGGTGCTTAGCTCAGTACATACAACAATTCAGCATATAGGAAGAAGGTCCCTGTACACTGTCGTATTCTCCTTAAACCTCCCTATCATTGACATCTCGGAAAGGCTTATTCCCTGAACATGGAAAAGTAGGTTTTGGATGTCACTCTGTGTGGCTGAACCTGCAGGCCAGATCGAGATCAGGCCTTCCCCCAAACCATTTTTATTCAGCCACCATGTTACCTTTCCAACATCAAAGAGAATATCGCCCCAAATATGCCTATTTCTAATGCAGTGCTGAAAGTTCTCCCATCCTGCTTTTAACCAAAAAGGTGTGCTTTCAGGGATGCCAACATGTTCTTTCAAACACCAACCTCTGAAGAAGTTTGCCATTTACACTGTCTAACTTTGGGATATCTGAAGCCTGTACTTAGGTACTGTATTTTTTGCTCTATAAGATGCACCAGACCACAAGACGCACGTAGTTTTTGGAGGAGGAAAACAAGAAGAAAAAAAATATTCTGAATCTCAGAAGCCAGAACAGCAAGAGGGATTGCTATGCAGTGAAAGCAGCGATCCCTCTTGCTGTTCTGGCTTCTGGGATAGCTGTGAAGCCTGCATTCGCTCCATAAGACGCACACACATTTCCCCTTACTTTTTAGGAGGGAAAAAGTTAGTCCTACAGAGCAAAAAATATGGTAGTTGCCCACTGGTAGGGAATATAGGTTAAGATATAGGCCAGTCTCAGGGAATGGCCCAGTGCCCTCGGTCAACCAGGTAATCCTGCCAGTATTTCTGTAACCATGTTAACCTTAGTGGAACAAACCTGCCTGGAGGTTCCGGTTCCCAACAAAAGAGGGTTGTTCTCTTGGAGCTTTCTAACAACTGCCCTTTGGACCTTTGATAACCCACAATTTATCATGAAACTAAACCACAAACCAGCAAACTATGGGAAGTTCTTAAAGAAATGGGAGTGCCTGATCACCTCATCTGTCTCCTGCGAAATCTCTATGTGGGACAAGAAGCTACAGTTAGAACTGGACATGGAACAACTGATTGGTTCCAAATTGGGAAAGGAGTACGGCAAGGCTGTATATTGTCTCCCTGCTTATTTAACTTATATGCAGAATTCATCATGCGAAAGGCTGGGCTGGATGAATCCCAAGCCGGAATTAAGATTGCCGGAAGAAATATCAACAACCTCAGATATGCAGATGACACAACCTTGATGGCAGAAAGTGAAGAGGAATTAAAGAACCTTTTAATGAGGGTGAAAGAGGAGAGCGCAAAATATGGTCTGAAGCTCAACATCAAAAAAACGAAGATCATGGCCACTGGGCCCATCACCTCCTGGCAAATAGATGGGGAAGAAATGGAGGCAGTGAGAGATTTTACTTTCTTGGGCTCCATGATCAGTGCAGATGGTGACAGCAGTCACGAAATTAAAAGACGCCTGCTCCTTGGGAGAAAGGCGATGGCAAACCTAGACAACATCTTAAAAAGCAGAGACATCACCTTGCCAACAAAGGTCCGTGTAGTAAAAGCCATGGTTTTCCCAGTAGTGATGTATGGAAGTGAGAGCTGGACCATAAAGAAGGCTGATCGCCGAAGAATTGATGCTTTTGAATTATGGTGCTGGAGGAGACTCTTGAGAGTCCCATGGACTGCAAGAAGATCAAACCTCTCCATTCTGAAGGAAATCAGCCCTGAGTGCTCACTGGAAGGACAGATCCTGAAGCTGAGGCTCCAATACTTTGGCCACCTCATGAGAAGAGAAGACTCCCTGGAAAAGACCCTGATGTTGGGAAAGATGGAGGGCACAAGGAGAAGGGGACGACAGAGAATGAGATGGTTGGATGGTGTTCTTGAAGCTACTAGCATGAGTTTGATCAAACTGCGGGAGGCAGTGGAGGACAGAAGTGCCTGGCGTGCTCTGGTCCATGGGGTCACGAAGAGTCGGACACGACTAAACGACTAAACAACAACAAACCACAAATCTGAACTGCAGTCCTCGGCAAGCATTTTAACCGGGCTCTATGACGCAAGAAAAAGCGGGACGCAAAGCGCTGTTTACATTAGAGTAGACATTTCGGGCTGAAGGTCACATTCCTTTCTGAGCACCCTTTCCCAGGGGCCACAGGTGGGAAAAGCCAGAAGCAAAAGCGGGCGGGGGAACAAATGCAAAATTTGTCCCCACCCTTGAATTAAAAACCGAACATGTAGCATAGGGGAAGGTTGTGTGATGTTCCTTGTGTTCCTCCTTTGGGAAGAATGCAGTAGGCCACGTTGGTACATAGCTGTCAACATACAGATTTGAAAATAAGGGACCAGCAGCCTCGAAAATAAGGGATCAGCAGCCAAAATAAGGGATTTTCAGAACACAGGTATGTTCAACTTCTGAGCCCCTCCGAGCCAAAGGCAGAAAGCCCAGCCAGCAGCCAAACGAAGCCTCAAGCGGTGGTTCCCATAGCGCAGCAACCCAGCAAAGGGGATGCAGCAAGGAAAACCACCGTCACCTCTCCGCTGGGAAGCGCTGAGCAAAGGCGAGTCCCCAGGCAAAGCAGCCGATTTGATCGGCACAAGGCATGCAAGCTCCACCCCCCAGTCGTTCTTAGACTCCTTATTGGGTGAGCAACGCAGCCAAGCAACACAGTTGGAGCCTCCCTCCTCCCTGGCCGGCAGGCAGGCAGGGAGGGAGAGGAGCTGCTTCCTTTGAAACCCGGGAAATTTAAGGGACATCATCAATAAGGGACAGCAGCGGGACACGGCGCTGGGATAAGGGACTTTCCCGCCAAGTAAGGGACGGTTGACAGCTATGCGTTGGTAGGTCGTGGTGGTGGTTGTTTAGGCAGATAGTGGGATGCAGGGAAAATCTACTGGATTCTGTAGCCCATTGTGAGCCTTTTAATTCTTTTCTCCTGTTTCCATTCGCTCAGAGAGCCGCAGGGACATGGGTATAGTGGAAATGCATCGAAGCATGCACATTTTCAGTTCTGCTTATGGATCTCTTTCCCCCTTTGTACAAGGGAGGAGAGTGAGGTGTTGCGTCTGGGCAGCGAGATCTTGATTACACTGGTTCAGGCTGGCAAGTCAGGCTGGCACCCACCCAGCAAGGAGCCTCCCTCTTAATCCAAGCCATGGGAGCTGCCTGAGCTTTCCGGGTGAGGAGCAGAGGGAAGGAGGTTGAGGCTGGGTATGGGTGTGGACTTGACCTACAAGCAGCAAGGGAGGTGGCTAAAGTATCATGCCAATACTGTTATCACCATAAGCTCTGAAGGTCAGAAAGGATGGGATGAAACTCAGTTCAGTCCCCATCTTCATCTGGGCCAACTCATTTGCCCTTTCCAAATCAATATACAAACCAAAACACCAGCAGCCTTCAAATGTTGTCATTCTCCAACCCAGAATTGTGTACATCAGGAGAATAGGCACATAAAAGTTTGTGTATTAGTAGTAGTAGGCGTCGTTGTTATATTTTTAGCCCTCCATTCCTCCCAAATGCTTTATCTTAGGGGAAATTGCTTGCCCAAATATGTTTAATGGGCAAAAGTTACATACAAATATAATAAATAAATGTGTATTAAGGGGAAAATGTGGGCACACTAAAATGCTCAGGACTTTTTTCATTTAAATGTAAACAGACGTGGAAATGTGGCAAATTGGAATTGTAACAGAGAAAACAAGCGAAACTGATTTGACAGATTTCTCCAGAGAGGTTACCGGCACACTTAGCAATCCTATACTGCAATCCTATACTCGCTTCCCCTGGAGCAAGTCTCACTGAACTTAGGGGGACTCAGCGCTGAGCAGACATGTATAAAATGGCAGCACTGACCTTGGCCTATGTTTTGTTTTCTCTTTTCAGTTCCTGGCCTTTGACACACAGCTCCTGATGGGAAACCGACGCTACGCTATGAGCCCGGAGGAATACATCTTTGGGGCTCTCAACATCTACCTAGACATCATCTACGTATTCTCCTTTTTCCTGCAGATCTTTGGGTCTAGCCGAGAGTGAGCTTGGCAAAGCTGCTAGGGCTTGTGTCTGATTTATTATTATTATTAAAAAAAAGAAAGGAATATACATCGGATGACATAAGAAGAAAGAAAGGAGAGAGGAAAAAGTTATCCAACCTCTCTGGCCCTTTAGCAAGCTCCATTCCATCAGATGGGCCCCTGTCCACCCACCGGCCTCGTTGAGCTCCTGCAGGCTGTACATATATACATATAGATGCTGTTAAAACTTTTGTGACTCAAAAAGCAAACTGGGGTGTAAATGTACTTGCTCTGGCGACTGCCTTCAAGCTGTAAATTGAACCTGGAGTTGCAGGACCAGAATGGGCACTAGAGTGAAGGGGAGGGGGACCAATTTTTTATGTGTGTGGTTTCAATTGCTGAAGCAAAGCAGTTGGGAATTCAGAAAGGATCTTAATCAAGGTGGTCACAAATGTTTGTGAAAATCTGCAGAATGGCTGATTTATTTATTTATTTATTTATTTATTTATTTATTTATTGGTGTTCTTCATGACAATTGCTGTGCAAGCCTCAAATTCAAGTCCTGGCACACATTTAGGGCCAATCTGTTCATTTGCTTTCTAGCCACTAGATGCTTTTCCTCCGAAGAGCTCAGAGCAGCTTACAAGGTCCATCTCGCTTAGCGTCATTGATAGAACTTCTTCACATGCCCTCATGCTCACTAGGATGTTTTGGGGGGTGGGGGTGGTTCCAGACTCTGAGCCTGTTCTGCCTGGCTTTGAGTTTAAATTTGCTGATTTGAAGTTGCAGGGTTCAATTTCCGTTCTTTTGCCCATTTTCTTGGTTTTTTTGTTTCAGCACTATTTCCAGCATAGCAAGAGGAGCCGTGGAGGGCAAACATCCAGAATAAATGGTCACTGTGTTCCTGCTCAGTCAGTGATGGCATTTCTAGTCCCAGCCACTAACAAGAGCAAGCATGTCCTTAGATCTGGGATAACACCTTTTGCCGCCACTTTCATGCTGCGCTCCCATGCACCAATGACTTCACCTGTCTCTCCATCCCTTTTTTGGGATGTGGATGACATTAAGACTTCTTCCCACGAGTGGATCAGGGCTTGAAAGGAGACGAGGCAGAGAGAAGGAGGGAGTGACAGAAGAATGCTTTCTGCTTTCATATGTCTAGCTTAGCAAGTCTTTTCAGATTTAGAGAGGATGGCCACGGCATTTCTCATAGCCTAGCATTTCTTTGCTAATTGTTACAGACAGAAAGATGGAGGGAAACACACCCCAGCACTGAGAAATCCATGTGTAGGAGATTCCAGAAATCTAGACAGGAGCCTACCATTCTCATTTGTATTCAGATCACCTTTTGCATTATGACACTGCATCTGTTTAGAAATATTGGGTGCATGAATGGAGACCTTGTGTCTCCTCTAAATCTCATATATAGATAGATCCTTGCAAGTGAAGACATTCCAGCCTCTTAGCTAGATCCCTTCACCATCTCGGATAGAATAGTTGCCTAAATTAAATCTAAATTCCTGATTGGAGTTTGAGGTCATCCCTCTGCTGCCAGAAGTGGATGGGTCATGAGAAGAGTGCAGAGGTTGGGGTAAAGGGTTCAAGAATGAAAAAGCTTCAGCACCACTGGACAAAGAACATGAATAAATTCTAAAATCCCAAATTGACCAGATTGTGTGTGTGTGTGTTAAGGCAATGAGGTCATATCTAACCCCTGCCTAACCAATGGTGTATTTCTGCATCAGATGATAACATACAATCACCCTTGTGTAATTCAGAGTGTGCCCTGCATTCTTTGCATATATATAAAACTGCTGGCACAACCATGATGTAGGTATTTGCACTCTGTTCACCTGTGTGATCTAGTGAACTTTTACATTATTATTTGTGCATTCACGACATTGATACCCTTCCTCCCCTGAACTCAGTGGTGCATGTGTGTGTGTCAAGATGAACTCTTTGTGAGGCTGTTCCCACATGGGATATATTAGAGTGATCTTCTGAAACCTGGCACCCTCTAATATGCCTATCAGCCCCAGCCAGCTAGATTGGATGTGCTCTCTGGGGCTGGCGGGAGTAGTGGTCAAAACATCTGCAGGGCACCACGTTGGGGAAGGTTTGGTAGGACTGAGATGACGATTTACTCAGGGTCACCCAGGGAGTTTCACAGCTGATAAAGAACCGAAACCCAGGTCTTCATGGTCCCACACTCTGTCCACCACCCCAGACTGGATCTGTAGATAGTGATGCTATGTCATATGATGCTTTGTGTGTTTATCTCTTTATTGGTTTGTGGTGCTGTTATCCTTATTTTGATTCCTAGAAGCTCTGAGCACCTTACTTGCAGCTCCCAGCCAGTCTACCATCCAGCCAATCAACAAGCTGAGACCTGCTTAGATTTACAGAGTAACAGCATTCTATGTCATCAGATGATTCAGTTATTAAAACAAGTGTATTCTGTCCCAGGGTGATTTTGTTCTGTTACAGCAAAGGCACAGCCAGAGGTGTAGATAGATCACCACCACCCTTAAATGGACTCTATTGCTTTAGTCCATCCGATTTTTGGATTACGTGGACATATAATGAAGGGGCTCCAGCCCACTCAGGCCTGTTTGGCCTAAAGGCTGATTCTGAGACCCAGGAAAATCTCTTGTCTTCACGGTTTCCATGGGAAGCTTCTTTCCACGCTGACAGGGGAAGCATTGCAGGGCAATCTGCTTTCTCCACTGGAAATCTCTCTAGGTTCCTGAAGTGGGGCACTTCAGTGCTTAACCAGGAGAGGGCAGAGGAACTGGATTTGAGGTCAGCAACTGGCACCCACTCCTTGGACTGGGCCAAGTCTGTTGTCTCCTGAGTCTCACAGTCATTTGTCAGTGTTGTCCAAAGAGCCTGTAGGCTGGATGGCAGTTTCTTGACAGACTGGGATCAGGGTGTTTTTGAGAAGCTTTTATTTGTTGACCAGCGATCACATTTCTTCAGAGCGTGATCTCGGCCTGGAAAGGGCAGACAGATTGTCTCCTGCCCCATGCCCACTACCTCCTCAGGCTGCAGCTTACATGAACTCCAGAGCATACCCAAGTATCTTTCCATCATTGCACGTGTGGTATTAATGGTCCCCATGTGGAAATCAACCAGTTATTTTCTAATGGTGGCCCCCAGGCTGCAACAGCCTCTAACTCTTATTTAAAAGATGATCCTTCCACCCGATAGGGGCGGCTTATCTGAAACCTGCCTGGGAATGCTGAGGAGTCTGCGTCACTCCGTCGCCTGTGGCATTTCTGACCAGTGGAGAAAGGGGAGGGGATCTGAGCAGGCCGGTGCCAAGCCCTTTGCTCTGTATGTTATCGTCCTCTTCCTCCTCTTGCTGCTGTCCTCCCCTCTTAGCACTCAGATGTTTGCACAGTCATTGCACACAGATTCAGTTTACAAGCTGGTGGTGCCCCTGAGCGAGTGAGAGGAAAGTTACTGTGCACATGTGGAGTAGCAGTGTCCTGCACAAAGCACCTGTCTCCCTGCCTGCCTGCTTCTTCTATCAGAAGAGTTTTGCTCTCCCTGGTGCCTGATTTATGCAGTGAACTTTCTGGTTTTGTACCCAGGCTGTAATGTAGAAGAGGAAAACAGGCCTTCTGTAGAAGGGGACAGATAGAAGGTGGGGGGATACCCCTGGTGAAAGCAAATGGGCCTGGACGGATAGGAAATGCCACCATATCTTTCATTGTTACATATCTAGCAACTGTGAGAGGTGGGGATACAATAAATTAATGTATTGATTAAGCAAATAAATGGGCCATCAAGTTGGACATGTTGCTGTGGTGGTGGTGGGACACCTGTCTAAGTCAACTGTCGCAGATGGCAGCCAGGCAAGTTGCTTTTTCAAAAGCTGGTCCCACCCCAGATCCAGAAGCCAAACATTTCTGCAAAGACTTTAGAAAGAGGCAGGGGATGCATTTTCACTGTGTCGATATCCTTGCCTCTTTGCCACTTCTCCCCTTTCTCCCCCTAAAAAACAGTGGCCCACCTGCCAGAAAGCTAGCATAGCAAATCCGCCCTTCCTGGTGAGCTGCTTCTGATATGAGGCCCATCCCTTGCACCACCAAGAAGCTCCCTGCTCCTGAGAACTGAGATCGTTCCTTCCTGCATTATTCCACCCACTTCATCCGCACAAGTCCATTCTGAGTAATGTTTATTGGTCACACTATAGAGGGAGGGAATGTTGGGAAACTGGCTTTTTCATGTAGTGTGATCACAGCGTATGCTCACTGAATGAATGAATTGATTTGCACTCTCCATTTAATTTCTATACTGCTTAATATATTTTTTAAAATCCCTAAGCGGTGTACAAAAGACAGAAGCAACAACAAACAACATAAACAAGATATTACAAAAATACACCGTTACATATAAAAATGTTACATTAATGCAAAGGTACTAATATCAATTCATTTTCCTTCTGACCTACACCCTCCCCCTCAGCCCCCAGGTTCTCATGCAGGGTCCCTACAAACTTTCAGTTCACGCACAAAAGTCTCACAACAACAAGAGTTCCTGGAAATAGCAGACACCACCCTAGTCTCTCACTTTAGCTTTGCCTGTTATGGGCAGGCCCAAAGTACTTCCTCAGGCTTCCCACAGCTGTGTCCCATTCAGCTGCACTCTCCATACCCAGTTCCAAGGTTTGTCGAGTTCCCTGGGGGGGTCCAATGAATGGCATAAACCTACTTAATGGGTGGTGTTGAAAGTGGATGTGGTGAGAGGAGGCCACAAGACCAGCAGTACCTGCAAAAGAAGATATCCGAAACCTTCCAGATGTTGAGACTCCAAATCCCACCATCCTGACTATTGGTCATGCTGGCTGGGGCTGATGGGAGTTGTAGTTCAACAATACATGGAGAGCACTACATTGGCTACCCCTTTCCAACAGCATCCGGATGACTGCAAGTTTCCCATCCCTGTGCAGCAGACAGTTTTTATTTATACCACTGGTGAATGCTTAGGCCTTTGCAGTCCACAGCAAGCAGGAAGGTTGCATATCCCTGCAGCCATAAACTGAGAGAGTGTCCTTGCATGAGATGGGACAATTGTCAGAATCAAAGGATGTTTAGTGAGCAGGAGGAACCTCACAGGGACACACTGAAATAGTAACAGAAGGGAATGCTAGTTCCACATGAAGGAGCTAGAGTTACCAGGTCAGGAACATCCCAGTCTCTGAGATTTCAGGGCCCAGATCTGAGGCATGAGGGGGCTGGTGATATCACGGGGGCAGGTCCTGGACACTGAGGACAACTGGGAGAGGGGAGTGAAGGAGAACAGACCCCCTCCCACCAAGTGCCTATGCTAAAATTTGCAGCTAGCTCCTAGAAGAAGAAGAAGAGGAGGAGGAGGAGGAGGAGTTTGGATTTGATATCCCGCCTTTCACTCCCTTTAAGGATTCTCAAAGCGGCTAACAATCTCCTTTCCCTTCCTCCCCCACAACAAACACTCTGTGAGGTGAGTGGGGCTGAGAGACTTCAGAGAAGTGTGACTGGCCCAAGGTCACCCAGCAGCTGCATGTGGAGGAGCGGGGAAGCGAACCCGATTACGATTCACCAGATTACGAGACTACCGCTCTTAACCACTACACCACACTGGCTCTCCTAGTGGGTTGAAGCTTGCAAGCAGCATGCACAGGCATCATCATCATCATCATCATCCAAACACTCTTACCTACCTGGAGAGGGTCAGGCAAACCTGGAGACTTCACGTCAGACCTGGAAGTCTGGCAACCCTAGAATAAGGTTACCATATTTTTTCCAATGAATCCGGGCACACTTTTCAACTTCAATAGATTTTGTATGGGAACTGATTTGTAAATCTGGGGACTGTCCCTGGGAAACGGGGACGTCTAGTAATCTTACCCTAGAAGGAACACAAGCAAGTGAATCTACATGGCTGACTCAGGGAGCGTTATTATTTTTGGGGTGTTGCCACAGAAGGTGGAAAAGGTTTCCCTGCCTGGTACTACAATGACCTGCGTGCTGCTTTGCCCAGGGCAATGGTTATATTTGTGTGTGGGAGGATGAGGAAAGAAATGCTAGTGCTTTGAGGAAGGCCAGGAAGGGAAAGAAACGTAAGAAGGGAATCCTTTCTTCCTCACACATCTTTACAACTCCATGCGAGGGTCAGGCTGTCTTGACTCATGGAAGAGCTCCTCCCCTTGTCTGCAATTTGGGGTCATTTGCAAATGAAATCTCCTTAAGCCTCTTTGAGTAGCAGCAGATCATAGCTGAGCTGTGCGATGCCACTTCAAAAAGGTGTCGAAAGAACAACGTGTGGGGTCTCCCTCCCCCTTTCCAGCATCATCTTAGGGACTTCATTTTAATAGATATGGTTTTTGACCTCCAGTCTCTTCTGACAACAAGAGGAGCCCGTGGTCAGCTTTCGATTCCCATACTTTGCTCACCCCTCCCCTTTCCATGATCATCACACCAGGAAGACGTTCAGGGCAATTTATCAATTAACAGCCCAACACAACCCAACACAAAACTTTACCCACAGCATTTCCCCCTGAACTTTGCACCATCTTCTTCCGTGTATCGTTTATCAGTGCGACATGGCATAGGAGGTGGGCCCATGTTCCCAATCCTTTCAGCCACACTTTAATTCACGGGTTCTATTGGGGGGGGGGAGACTCCTGGCATGCCGTTTCAGTAGCAGTGACTCACCTGGTGGGGCAAAGTCATGGCAATAGCCTCCCATCGGGGCATCACTGCTAAGGATGAAGGGGAAATTCACTCCACGTCACAATTTAAAGGCAAACATTTAAATTCACACTTTTCATAGAATCATAGAGTTGGAAGAGACCACAAGGGCCATCGAGTCCAACCACCTGCCAAGCAGGAAACACCATCAGAGCACTCCTGACATATGGTTGTCAAGCCTCTGCTTAAAAACCTCCAAAGTAGGAGACTCCACCACACTCCTTGGCAGCAAATTCCACTGTTGAAAAGCTCTTACTGTCAGGAAGTTCTTCCTAATGTTTAGGTGGAATCTTCTTTCTTGTAGTTTGGATCCATTGCTCCGTGTCCGCTTCTCTGGAGCAGCAGAAAACAACCTTTCTCCCTTTTCTCCCTTTTATTTTCAAAACAATACATGAACCTGAAACACAGCCATCCATCAAAATTGGCATTTCCCCGAATTTTGCAACAGAGTTCCTCAGCCAAGCAATGTGTAAGGGAAAAACACATGCAGTGCCCATAAAAATGTGCCCATCGGCAAAATCATTACAAATGTGTATTAGGGAAAGTTGCTTTGCAGAAATGTATATATTAGGCAAAAGTCAGTGGGTAGAGCATGAGACTCTTAATCTCAAGGGTGCGGGTTTGAGCCCCACATTGGGGGAAAGGATTCCTTTATTTCAGGGGGCTGGACCCTCATGGTCGCTTCCAACTCTACAATTCTATGATTCTACAAGTAGGTGCATAATGGGAGAAATTCGCAATAAGTGCAAATAAATTTTCAGGTTTTTTATATTAAAAAAACCCCTCATGACATGGAAATGTGGAGCACTGGATTTAAGATTGGAAAATACTAATCCAAAACTGATACATTTGCTCATACCCAGTCACTGCCACTTATTGTAGAGACACGGCAACAGGAAGAGTGAATTGTGTGTTATAAGGAGACATAAGCAGGGGCACTGAACTGGCACCAGCCCAGACCCCACCACCACCTTGCCATTCCCAGTAAGGAATAGTAATGCCATGCTGGAAGGCTGTTGCAACAGCTGTGCCCTACTGTGTGAGCCACTCTTCCATCTCACGAGAAAAGAAGGCTGTGCCTGGAGGAAAAGAGGAGTATCTACCCAGAGAAAGGAAGAGCATATACCCAAACAGGATAATTGGGTGGGTCGAAGCCACAAAAAAGATTCAAGAGCTCCAAACCCAAAGGGCAATTTTCCAAGTCCATCAGTAAGAGCCACACCTCTAGCAAACAACATCCCTTGTATTCAGGATGCAGACAGAAAAAAACAGTTATGTGTGATCCCGTGTCAGATTGCCATGCTGTATGGATAGGGCACAGGGAGAAACCAAACTGGGTGCTGGGGACAATCCCCAGAGGAGATGCCTCCGGGATGAGGATGTCCTCCGGGAGCAGAATCTGAGAATCAAGGAAAGTCAAATGCCCCTCTAAGCACATCTTTATCTCCTCAGCCATCACACTTCTGTTGGAGATAGGGGCCATCAAACCAGTTTCTCTGGACCTCACCCTGCTCTAGGGTTTACCAAACTTTTGCTTTACAGCACCCAAGATGACTGGGAACGTGCAAACAAATTTAGATGTGAGATGCTTCAGCTGGAGAATGTGGAAATGACATTTTGGAATTGGAATGTTTCATTTCATGGCAGCAGCCAGCAGCCATACAGAGTTTGTAGATCTCCCTGAAGCATTATCTAGCACTGTCAATTCACCCAACAAGCTGGAATCAGCGCTGTTTTGCTTGTGCCAGGAGGCACGTCTGACAACAAGAGTGTTTACAGGGGTGGCCAGGGGTGCTTATGGCTCATTTGGCATTTCAAAGGCAGGGTGCAGGAGCTTTTTACTGCTTCTCCCTGCCTCTAAAAGGAGCTGAGCATCTGCAAGCATGATAATCAAAACACTCTGAAATTCTTGAATTCTTTGATGCATGGGATGACAAGACCTACCTTTTATGAGTGAGAATGTAAGATCTGGATTCAGAGTTCTGGAAGACCATGAATCTCACCTAACAAAGATTGTGAAGGATGCTTCTGTCTTGCCAAAAGATGAGGTTCTACACAAAATCTCTCCTAAAAGCCTTGACAGCTTCTTTTTCAAGGCCAGAGAGGCCATCAATCTCACTTTCCAATAACCCTAGTGCTGATGATAGTTGGCACCATAGAAATGCCACTCTAGAAAATTATCTTGCCTGCTGATGGTCATGATGGATGTCAGTCTATTCATCTAGGGAAGCGGGGGATAGAGGGCTCTTTTGCAGGGTTTATAAAGGTGGAATATATTACTACAGCATTGAGCACAATGGTAGCATGGCTCAGCAAGAAAGCTTTCAGTCAAATGGACACAGGCTACATTTAGCAACATTCAGATTTTCAGCTGGTTTAAAGGCAGCCCAAATGACTTTCTTTGTGATTATGAAAACTTTTGCCTGAGCAAATTCTTTGCTTGGTACTGGTATTCACTGGCCAGTGAGGTGGATGCCTTAGGAGTAGGAACCATATTGGGCCAGTCTACATGTGTATGAAAAATATATTTCTTCTTCCCATTAAGGCTGTTCTCAGAGTCATACAGATGTTAGAGAGCCAGTGCAGTGGTTAGAATAGTGTTTCCCAAACTTGGGTCTTCAGCTGTTTTTGGACTCACCCCTAGCTAGCAGGACCAGAGGCCAGGGATGATGGGAACTGTAGTCCAAAAACAGCTGGAGACCCATGTTTGGGAAACATTGGGTTAGAATGTCTGACTAGGCACTGGGAGACAAGGGTCCAAATGTCTACTCAGCCATGAAGTGTGCTAAGTGACTTTGGTCCACTCCCTGGCTCTCAGCCTAAGATGGGAAGCTGCCTTCTACTGAGTCAGACCATTGGTTCCTCTATTTTTTATTTATTTATTAATATTTTATTAAGTTTTATCAATGGAAAAAATTCAGAAAAAGTACAAAAACAAAGAAATACAAAGTCAAAATACAAAAGTACAAACATTAAGCACAAAAAAGAAAAAAGAGCAAAAAGAAAAAAAGGAAAACACATAAAGAAAAAACAAAACTCCCTCTTTTTTGATTTCTCATCTTTAGTTAACTTATTTTCCTGACTTCCTCACGCCTCCCTTTTTTGTATCCCCTTTTTAAAAATTGGTTCAGCAAGTTCATATCCAATTTTAGTTTCTCTATTATCCATCCCATCTTACATTTTACCTTGTTGCTAGAACCCCTTCAATTCATTTCAACGTCATCAGCATTCAAAAATTTTACAGTGTTTCTGTAAATAAATTTTAAATTTCCTCCAATCTTCTTCCACCGACTCTTCTCCCTAGTCTCGGATTCTGCCAGTCATTTCCGCCATTTCCATATAGTCTATTAATTGCATTTGCCATTCTTCCAGAGTGGGCAGACCATTGGTTCCTCTAGCTCAGCATTTTCTACAGTGTCTGCCTGTGGCTCTCCAGGGTTTCAGGCAAGATGCTGAGGAATGAACCTGGGGCCTTCTGTGTGCAAAGCAGATGTTCTCTCACTGAGAGACAGCCCTCTCGCTATCTCAGGATTGTTGGGGTGATGAAATGGGGAGTGTCAGGCAGGGCCGTCTTTAGCAGATGTGGTGCTGGGGTGCAAATATCCACCCAGCGCCCGCAAATTACCATGGATAGTGGGGGGGGGGAGGGAAAGCTGCGCACTGCTAGCCTTGCGGGGAGGCGCAACTCTCCCCCATGCCGCTGCGGAGGAGCAATCCCCACAGAGGCTTGGGAGGGAAGCTGTGTGTCTGTCAGCCATATGGTTGGTGGGGTGCAGGTGGCGGGTGTGCAGGGAAAGGGGAGGCCATTGAAAACCGCGTAGCTCCCCCACTTGCTGGGGTGCCCCTGAGAGGCCCGCACCCTGGCGTGATGCATCACTAAGCCCTATGGGAAAGACGGCTCTGGTATCAGGGGCTGGTCTGGATCGGAAGACTGGGGGATGCAATCTCAGAAGATCAGATCCTAACAGAAGAGGAAGGGAAATATTCACGCGCCCCTCCTTGCCTCCAGCGTCTCCAGAAGCAGGGAGACAGGCAGAAGCTGCACAGTTGAGAGGGGAGCTACCCAGCTTTGAGATAGTAGCTAAGCAACCAGAAAGGAGGTAGCAGCTGGGCGATACATCAATTGACAGTGTGTGTGGGAAACACCCTCCCTCCCCCCCGGAGGTCTGAGTGTGTCAGAGAACAAAGGAGACACAAAGGGGAGGGACAGCCCATTGACACACTTCTTGCTGTGGAAGTGGGGGGTGGGGATTCAGAGTGAGCAACTGCTATCCTTGCAGAGAGTTGCCGGTCTGTGCTCATTAATTCTTATCGGTGAGCTACCAGAAGGGAGAGGGGAACTCCTGGACTTGACAGGTAGGGTAGGAGAACTGTGTACACTTTGAGGTCCTTGAAGCCAATAGTGGATATAAATGGATTAAATAAATGGTCACCCTGTAGGGCCCAGAAGACTATGATGGGAGTTCTTGCTATATATTAGTTCAGCATTCATTGTAGGGATTGGGGCCTTTCCCCAGGGGACCTGCATGGCCTATAGATCTAGGAGTCAAAAGAAATGCCTCCCCTCACTTACCTGTGACGTTGACCCTGAGCAAGAGCTATCCTACTACTCGGGACTCTTGCCTCAGCACTCCTGAAGGTGACCATTCAACCGTAAATCACTTAAGTGACTATGGTAGCCAGTGTCCCATTGACTCACACTTTGTCCAGTGCCCATTCTTGCCCTTGCCTATTATCATGCTCATCTCCTTGTACAACTGCTGGTTTAAGGAAATTGCAGCATCTGCTGTGCTGCAGGTGGGAGAGGAGCCTAGTGGACAGTAGGCAGGTGTGAATCAAACAGTTACTGATACTTTTTGGCTTCTGTAATGAGCCAATGGGGAGGGGGCAGAAGGAACCAGAGCTTCATGGAGCAGCAGCATCATTTCGTCCCCTTGAGCAGCCTCTTTTTTTCCTACTCATTTTTCTCTCTAGTGTCTGAAATGCTGGCCATAAGAACCCTCTTCTGATTTGGAGAAATGGAGCAGGGGTATTTCAACATTTATCACCGGCTCTCATTTCTTCATGAAGCAGGTGTTTGTGTGTGTGTAAAAAATCCAGTTAGCTAAATGTATATGATAATTTATTGCCCCCTTGTGTTTTTCCGTGAAACTGCAGGGCATCATATACTTTTGCCCGCATCCTTTGATTGTTGCCACACAGTGGTACCTTGGGTTACGGACGCTTCAGTTTACAGGTGCTTCAGGTTACAGACTCCGCTAACCCAGAAATAGTACCTTGGGTTAAGAACTTTGTTTCAGGATGAGAACAGAGATTGTGCAGCGGTGGCGCAGCGGCAGCAGGAGGCCCCATTAGCTAAAGTGGTGCTTCAGGTTAAGAACAGTTTCAGGTTAAGAACGGACCTCCGGAATGAATTAAGTTCTTAACCCGAGGTACCACTGTATTTCCTCCATCTGCATTAGCTAGTATTAGTCTGGTGGCCAGCCAGAATCTTGATGTTGTTTTCAATGGAGTCAGTAGTAAAAGGTCTAAGTGCTCAGCTATCACTGTGTTGAGAAGAGACAGTGGGGATGGTTTAACTAAGGGGTAGGAAGAAGCAGCAGATTTGGACCTCTAAGTAGATCTCTGTGTGATTTGCAGTAGATCACCAAGGGTAGGCTTCCTCAAACTCGGCCCTCCAGAATTTTTTGGCCTACAACTCCCATGATCCCTAGCTAGCAGGACCAGTGGTCAGGATGATGGGAATTGTAGTCTCAAAATATCTGGAGGGCCGAGTTTGAGGAAGCCTGACCAAGGGTTTCTGACTCCCAACTGTATAATTGTAGCAATACAAAGCGACCTTCCTCACCTACATTAGGCTTCTGAAATGAAGGAAAGCCAACCGGGAATGGACTTTCCTGTGAAAGGCTTTTGAGCTCAGTTCAGTTCTGATACTGACATCACATTCTCAGCCTCCGAAGATGCTCAGAGCCACACTGCTTCTTCATTCCAACTTAATGTCTTTTGCACCTGGGCTCTGGTTGGTAGATCTTGGGGTTCTACCTTTTTTAAAAAAATTGTATAGCACAGATCTGGTGAGATCACAGTCCCTCACCACCAGAGGCCTAGATTTGCATCTACTGTATACATAGGGTTGCCATATTCCCCAAAGTGAAAATCTGGACAAAATTGTTGAGCTTCTTGAGGGAACATCTCTTTTTTTTAAAAAAAAGTTTTTTAAATTTTACAAAATATAGAAAAAATACAAAGACAAGGACAAGAAGAAAATAAAAACACAAAATACATACTACAAAATACAACAATACACACATTAAAAATACAAAATACAAAAATACGTACATTAGAAACTAATAGTAAAAAGAAAAAGCACATATAAGAAAAACACAAAAATTCCTTCTTTCTTAATTTTAGATCTTAAATTCACATATTCCCCTGACTTCCTCACGTCCCCCGTTCTTGTATCCCTTTTCAAAGTTGGTTCAGCAAATTCATAGCCCATTAATTTATCTGTTGTTGGTTTAATCTTAGATTTTATCTTGTTACTAGAACCCCCGCAGTTCATTTCAATGTCATCAACATTCAGAAATTTTACAATATTTCTGCAAATAGATTTTAAATTTCCTCCAATCTTCTTCCACTGACTCTTCTCCCTGGTCTCGGATTCTGCCAGTCATCTCCGCCATCTCCATGTAGTCTATTAGTTGCATCTGCCAGTCTTCCAAGGTGGGTAGATCTTGTGTCTTCCAATGTTTTGCAATAAGAATTCTTGCTGCCTTCTTGAGGGAACATCTCCCCCCAAAATCTAGGTTTTGGCCTTCAATTTTTTGTTGATTTATTGAGTGTTTGGGGGGAACGTCTCCCCCAAAATCTAGGTATTCAGCCTTCAATTTTTTATTGATTTTAAAAATATATATATAAACACACACACACTGCCATATATCCAGGTTTTCCCTGACATTTTGTTGATTTCGTGAAAATCCAATTTTCCGGTTGAATTCCTGAATGTGTCTGGGAAAACCCAGATGTATGGCAGCCCTATGTATACATATAAATTAGCAAATACCCTAACTCGTTTAAGCGCTTAGCAACACACTTGCTTGTTGGAGCCTTATGGTTCAAGCGCCAGTTCTACCTGTAGGTAGAATGAAGCAACTGCCTCAAAATAGCTAGTTTTGGGCCTCATGAAAGGGAAGCAGAAAACTTGTTGTACCATTTTCACTGTCAGGGAAATGTGAGGCAACTGCAGGATTTTGCGCCTCAAGTGTCAAAATAACTTGCACTAGGGTTGTGCAAATCCCAGATCCGGAACCAATTTGGTTGGTTTTATCAAGGTCAGGTCGAGAAAAGTTCTGCATTGTCACAGATGAGGTCCACAGTGAGCATTCAAAAGCTGTCAAAATGCACAAGATTTACCCACTCTGGAAGAATGGCAGATGAAGGTGATGGAATACATGGAACTGGCAGAAATGACTGGCAGAATCCGAGACCAGGGAGAAGAGGCGGTGGAAGAAGACTGGAAGAAATTTAAAGACTACTTGCAGAAATACTGTAAAATTAATGAATGTTAAAGGGATGTTGGATTGAAAATAAGCAGTATTGGTAAAAAGACTAACAAGAATATGTCAATTCGGATTGATAATGGTTTAAAATATATAGTTATAATAGGTTAAAATATTGAGTAAAGATAAATGATAGAGGGTAAGGATTTGCTGAATTAACTATGTGAACTGGAATACAAAAAAGGGTGTGTGTGAGGAGGTCAGGAAACAAGTAAATGAAATATAAGACAAGAAAATACTGATTTCTTTTTAATTTTTTCTTACTTTTTATGTGTTTTGTCTTTGTATTTTTGTATCTATTTTTCTTTTATTATTGTTATTTATTTTCTATTTCTTATTTTTAATTTTGTAACCTTTTATTGTCTGTAAAATTTTAATAAATATCATTTCAAAAAAAAAAAAAAAGCTGTCAAAATGGTGTGGGGGGTGTGGGAGGGAAGAGGTAGTAAACATGCAGTCCAGAGGAGAGCAGGGAAAGAAGGATGCGATGTAGCTGAGACTCCATGCTTACATCCTCTCCTCCGGCCTCACTTCCTGACCCATAGGCTGTGCAAGGACCCCGATTTGGTGCAGGATCCAGATCACATTCAGGAGGGCCCAGAATGGTCTAGTCTTAATTGGGGTCAGATCGGGATTGTTGAATTGGGTTCCAAATCAGATTGAGTTTCTGTTGCTTGTCCTGTGTTTTTATATTTTATTATCCATTTTAATTGCGTCACATACAATCCAAAGCATAAGTCAAAACATGCAATACCAAGTTTATAAAGTCTCTCCTCTGTTTTTGTACAATACCATATGTATAAAATACTAGAAGCCATTCCCCATGCCCACTTTGATCACCAACCCCACTTCCACCAACCCCTTTCCCTTTCCCTTACGCCTTATTCTTTTCTAAAGCCCCCTTACTCTTTATGCATGCCTCCTCCCCAAGCTCATCTCCTTAAAGGTAAAGGTAAAGGGACCCCTGACCATTAGGTCCAGTCATGGCCGACTCTGGGGTTGCTGCGCTCATCTCGCTTTATTGGCCGAGGGAGCCAGTGTACAGCTTCTGGGTCATGTGGCCAGCATGACTAGCCACTTCTGGCAAACCAGAGCCGCAGACAGAAATGCCGTTTACCTTCCCACCGGAGCGGGACCTATTTATCTACTTGCACTTTGATGTGCTTTCGAACTGCTAGGTTGGCAGGAGCAGGGACTGAGCAACGGGAGCTCACCCCGCTGCGGGGATTTGAACTGCCGACCTTCTGATCGGCAAGTCCTAGGCTCTGTGGTTTAACCCACAGCGCCACCCGCGTCCCTGCTTGTCTCCTTACTTCTTGCTAAACCTCCACAGCTCATCTGTGTCACAGCGCTGTCCCCTTGCTCAACCTGCTGCGCTGCTCTAAGCCCAGGATGCTCACCAATGTCACCCTCCCACCACTCACACTCAACCCACCTAGCACCAGGTGCCCAGCTCACTCACCCGCTTCAGTCCCCCCACTGGAATCCCAGCTTGCTCATGTGCCACCCCCCTTGCTTGCCCCTCCACTGTAAGGAAGTTTTAAACAAATAAGTGACTGACTGTAATGTTAGTATTAAGTATCCATGGAGGCATGTCAACTCCCGTCCATTGTACATTCCATTTTCTACTCCATCATCACCTAAAAAGCCCCTTTTCATGCTGGAGGAAATGTGACATTGCCTAAGGGTTTAATCAACACTGTATTTTGGCTCCTATCTTCTTCTCTGCATTCATGATTAATATCATAATTCCACACTGATGAAAATTAACTGTTTATATTTCTGGTCCACCTGCCAGCCCATTCGCAGGCAGTGACCTGCAGTCTATCTGCATCTTCACCGCTTGTGACTAACGTACAAAGCAAACAAAATAGATATTCAACACACCATCATGTACCCTGCAGATACACAGAATGGTTGCTTCCTGTTTATGAAATTCATAATCTAGATGGACTGTGGTCTGAGGTCATGATCTTCTCAATGTATGATGTCAAAACAAAGAAATCCCTACAGCAACACGCAGTCCAATCTTGTAGGTGTCTTCTGCCAGTGAAGAAACTGAGATCTACTTCTCAGGGACTTCATGGGCATCTGGGCTGGTCACTTTGAGAACAGGCTTGCTGGGATAGATGGACCACTAGCAACATCTTCTGATGTTGCTCTGGGTTCCTGCTCCAAGTTCCCCAGTCATCAGACAAAGCAGGGTGGGCAGAAGACAGAAGGACTTTTTTGTGATAGCTCCTCTGGTACCTCTGCACAGTCTCAGCCTCACAACTACCCTACCCCAGACCCATTAAGGTAATCTGCAGTGATGCCAGCGACATTTAAAACACAGTCAGTTTAATGTACATTAAACCTTCTCCCCCGAATCCGGAAACTGTAGTTCCACCCCACTGAGCTAATTTGAATTACTGCTGTACCAAAAATTTCCCTTGTGTTTTCTTCAGAACTGTTATGTACTGAAGTTCTCACCCTGGGCCAGCAGGGGGATACTGTAGATAGTTATGCAAATGAAGGATCGAAAGTGACGTTCAGTGATTGGATAGTTTTAGAAAGTTGCTACAGTAACGTTGTACTGGAGCTCTATATAAGCAGGCTGACTGAGCTCTTCAGTTCAGTTCTGTTCTGGCCTGTGAATAAACAAGAGCTGTTTGAAGAATCGCTCTGTCGTCTGATATGTTCACCCACAACTTAACAAGAACATTCTTCATCAGTTAATGAGAATTGGTGTCAATATCAGGGGTGTTTGTGACTGTCCTTTCTTTCATATGAATCCTTGAATGAATAAAAGAGACAAGTATCGCAGGGAGAAGGGAAAGAGACAGAAATGGAGCAGAAAGAGGCTAACATCACTGGCATCTTCAGCCAGCATATAGTCAAAATTTGCCACTTTCTGCAGGCTTTCGATACACTAAGATGATGTGGCAAATTGTGGTGCTGAAGCTTTTTGCTGCTGTTACTAGGGGTTATTTTGTGGACTTTAAAGAAAATGAAATGCGTGGATGGAATTCAACATTGCACCAAGGTGATCATCTCATCAGCACAATAATTTCTGTAGGTAAGACTGAACAACCTTTCCTCTCCTCCCAGACCCCCACGCTCTTCTGTGGGGTTCTTCCCTTGCAGAGCCACTTTGCCCTTCTTCTTCAGTATCCTGTACATTTTTAATACGTTGCATATATTGGGATAGCTGACAACTACTAAGCATGCTTTTCTTAATTAATTAATTAATTAATTATTAATATTAAAGAAAGACAATGATACAAAGCTGCCTACATTTAGGTTCTGTCTGTCTGTCTGTATTAATTCCCCACCCACCCCCTTAGACAACTTCCAAAAAAAATTCCTATGAGTTTGAGGAAGAGAAACTGGCTCCAACATCCTCCTCTCCATTATAGGTAAAGGGCCCCTGACCATTAGGTTCAGTCATGGCTGACTCTGGGGTTGCTAGCTCATCTCGCTTTATTGGCCGAGGGAGCCGGCATACAGCTTCCGGGTCATGTGGCCAGCATGACTAAGTCGCTTCTGGCGAGCCAGATCAGCACACAGAAACGCCGTTTTCCTTCCCACCAGAGTGGTACCTATTTATCTACTTGCACTTTGACGTGCTTTCAAACTGCTAGGTTGGCAGGAGCAGGGACGGAGCAATGGGAGCTCACCCCGTCGCGGGGATTCGAACTGCTGACCTTCCGATTAGCATGCCCTAGGCTCTGTGGTTTAACCCACAGTGCCACTTGTGTCCCATTATATTAAATGGCAAATTATGTCCTTGCATAGACTTGCAAATTGCATAATATGGCAATGCAGACCTTTATATCCCTGGAGAAAATTTATCTTGTGCCACTTCCATCCATCCATCTCAATGAATATTCAATCTCTTTGACTAAACATTGGAAATGAATCAGCTGGAACAGTTTGGTGTTTGATTTGCACCAAGCGGGATAACTATCAGTGCTTTTTTTCTGGGGGGACGCATACCCTGAAACATTTTGTGAAACTTTGTACTTTTGTCCATTTACTGTATTTACCGTATTTTTCGCACCATAGGACGCACCGGACAATAGGACGCACTTTGTTTTAGAGGGGGGAGAACAAGAAAAAAAAATTCTCCCCCTCTCTGCCCAGCACCCCTTCAGGGAAGCGGCAGGAGGCGCTGCACAGAGAGGGGGAGAACTTTCCCCCTCTTGTTTTCTCGCTCTAAAACAAGGTGCCGTTTAAGGTGCGTTCAGGCGGCTACCTTGGAAGCCTAGAGAGCGAGAGGGGTCGGTGTGCACTGACCCCTCTCGCTCTCCAGGCTTCAGGTTCCTTTCGACCTGCTCTTTGGGGCTGGCGGGGGGAAGCCCACCACCAGCCCCAAAGAGCAGGTCAGGGAGCAGTGGAAAGGCGCAGCGGAGAGGCTCCTGCCATAGCCGGGCGTCACCTCTCCAGCCGGGAGAGGGTCGCGGGGCTATGGCGTCTTCGCTCCATAGGACGCACACACATTTCCCCTTCATTTTTGAAGGGGGAAAAGTGCGTCCTATAGAGCGAAAAATACGTTATTTCTCCCGATTTGAACTATAAAATGGTGATTTTCTTGAGTCAAAATGAGAGTACTCCTAAACATTTTTTTTAAAGAAAAAAAAAAGCACTGGGGATAACTATCAGTGCTCAGGATCTTATCAAGGAAATTGCTGCAATTCAGCCTCTCCACTAGGAGGCGGTCTTGTATTACCTTTTGCACAATCATATCAAGCGCTGTGGAAGTAGTGATACCTGCACTTTCAGCCTTTGACTCATCTACCAGAGAACCTCTGGGCATCTGCCAAGGAACCTCTGCCCACTGCAGGTGATTCTGGGGCATGTTCTAAGACAGACAAAGTTCACATGGAGCCTCTTGGTCAACCTACATCATAATTAAAACATGCATATAAATATTACTGTTGCAGGAACAGGCCACTAAATGATCTTAAAAGGTAAAGGACCCCTGACAGTTAAGTCGAGTCGCAGACGATTCTGGGGTTGCGGCGCTCATCTCACTTTACAGGCCGAGGGAGCTGGTGTGTGTCCACTCCGCAGACAGTTTTTTCGGGTCATGTGGCCAGCATGACTAAGCCACTTCTGGCAAACCAGAGCAGTGCATGGAAATGCCGTTTACCCTCCCGCCGGAGCGGTACCTATTTATCTACTTGCACTTTTTTGGGCGTGCTTTCGAACTGCTAGGTTGGCAGGAGCTGGGACTGAGCAACGGGAGCTCACCCCGTCATGGGGATTCAAACCGCCAATCTCCCTGTGGAACACCCTCCCACCAGATGTCAAAGAGAACAACAACTACCAGACTTTTAGAAGACATCTGAAGGCAGCCCTGTTTAGGGAAGCTTTTAATGTTTGATGTATTACAGTATTTTAATATTTTTTTGGAAGCCGCCCAGAGTGACTATCTAATGTCCTGGTGACTATCTAATGTTTATTGGATGGATTTCCCCCAAATTGATTTTTGAACTTTGAATTTTATTGTTATTCATGCTTTTATACTGTATTTTATGCTGCTTCTATGTTGTATCACAATTAAGTGTTTTAAATTTGTTGTTAGCTGCCCTGAGCCCAGTTTTCTGAAGCGAGAAGGGCGGGGTATAAATAAAAAATTATTTATTTATTAGAAGGTGTTTGGGCTGGATCCTGCCCCCGGGCCTTAGTTTGCCTACCTGTGCCCTAGGTTGTAATATTATTCTTGCGGGAGTGGGGCATGGATTTCTCTCTGTTTGTTTTTCTCAACACCATGAATAATTTCGTACACCTCTATAATCTCTCCCTTTTTCTTATCTAACCTGCCTGAATTGATATTATCTCAGTTTTGCCTTTCCACTCGGTATCAGTCCCGACACCCAATGGATTTATGGTATTGGAGAAAGCACAATATATGTCTCTCTTCTTATTTTCCTTTCGTACTCAAATTTCCAGATGGTGGCAGTGGCACACTGCAGAAGAAAGGTGCTCGAAACTATTTCATCTAAGAAAAAGATCAAAGGAGAAGTGAGAAGCCATTTCGCATCCATGCCCTTCACTTTCCGAGAATCATCCAGAGAGTTTTGCAGTGAGGTGGCTGGTTTAGCTCCTGATGCAAGAACTTTCTGAAGCAACAAGATTCCTTTCTTAGTGCAGTATTGCACTTAACAGGATTTGGGGGCTTGTACATACCAGCACCCTGGGATTTGGAAAAGTTGGGGCCAGCCATTAGGCAGATGGAGGCAGCAACTTCCCCTGCAATGTTGTTTGCTTGTTGCTAGCCTGGGCTGTCCTGTTTTGCCTTGTTGCCTGCTCCCAACAAGTCACAGACAGCACCACTGGAGAAAACCCCGTACTGAGCAAGCAGGCAGAGAGGCAGGCAGCCCAGATCACACACTCCAGCAACCATGACACAGGCTGCCACTGCCACTGTTCCACATCATCACTTGTCTGGCCGGACAGTGCTCAGGGTACCAGGTGGAGCAGAGAATGAAGGGTAGCAGGCATTGGAAGATGCAGGGGATTTGAATCAGTTCACTGACCTAAATATTTTGTGCTTTCCAATATGTCAAGCAAAATGCAGCCATCCTTTGAAATTTGCACTTCTCTGGATTTTGCAGTGCAGCCCTTTAGCCAAGTAAAAGGTAAAGGGACCCCTGACCATTAGGTCCAGTCGTGACCGGCTCTGGGGTTGCGCCGCTCATCTCGCTTTATTGGCCGAGGGAGCCGGCGTACAGCTTCCGGGTCATGTGGCCAGCATGACTAAGCCACTTCTGGCGAACCAGAGCAGTGCACAGAAATGCCGTTTACCTTCCCGCCGGAGCGGTACCTATTTATCTACTTGCACTTTGACATGCTTTCGAACTGCTAGGTTGGCAGGAGCAGGGACCGAGCAACAGGAGCTCACCCTGTCGCGGGGATTCGAACCACTGACCTTCTGATCGGCAAGTCCTAGGCTCTGTGGTTTAACCCACAGTGCCACCCACGCCCCTTCAGCCAAGTAACATGTACCAAAATGGCAAAAAAGTGTTAGACAAGCTCTGCTTTCTTGAATGCACTGTGCAAGGTTGGGGCAGAGGTCCAGGGAAGGGATACACCACTCTTTCTCCTTACTCTCTCCTGGCTGCTGCCAAATCCTAGAAGTTCAAAGAACTAAAAATGCCACCTTGGCCAAAACTTTGTTCAGGGTGGGGACCAGCCATACCCAGAGACCCCTCAACACATTGATGGAAGCCAGGAAAGCTGCCTGTGTGGTCAGTATAAACTGCAGGAGATAGAAAATACAACCAATATTTCCCAGTGGGAGAGGCGTTCGTGCGGGACATGTTGGTTCATTTCCTAAGGCTGGAAAAATCCAAAATCAGATGGCATAGATTCTCATATCCAAACCTGGTCAAGATCCAAGTGCATTATTTTATTCATTATCACATCCCTTCCTTGGGGCAATATAAATATAGGTGGAGTTGTCCCCTTTGATCTTCACAGCAACCCTGTTTTGTGCGTTTGATATGTTAGGGTTAGAAATGTTGACTGGTGCAAGATCACGCATTGCATTTCATGGCTGAGAGAGGATCTGAACTGAGGTTTCCCCTGTCCAAGTACACCAGACCTCAGCTGCTCTCTAGCCACCACCATTTGTTATGCGCCTAATGCCCTCTGGGCCAGGTAAGGGAAGCTTGTCACCTGGCTTGAGAGCAGTACGTGCGAAAAGGATCTAGAAGTCTTGGTTGTCCACAAACTTGACATGAGCCAACAGTGTGACGCGGCAGCTAAAAAAGCCAATGCAATTCTGGGCCTCATCAATAGGAGTATAACATCTAGATCAAGGGAAGTAATAGTGCCACTGTATTCTGCTCTGGTCAGACCTCACTTGGAGTACTGTTTCCAGTTCTGGGCACCACAGTTCAAGAAGGACACTGACAAACTGGAACATGTCCAGAGGAGGGCAACCAAAATGGTCAAAGGCCTGGAAACGATGCCTTATGAGGAACGGCTAAGGGAGCTGGGCGTGTTTAGCCTGGAGAAGAGGAGGTTAAGGGGTGATATGATAGCCATGTTCAAATATATAAAAGGATGTCACATAGAGGAGGGAGAAAGGTTGTTTTCTGCTGCTCCAGAGAAGCGGACACGGAGCAATGGATCCAAACTACAAGAAAGAAGATTCCACCTAAACATTAGGAAGAACTTCCTGACAGTAAGAGCTGTTTGACAGTGGAATTTGCTGCCAAGGAGTGTGGTGGAGTCTCCTACTTTGGAGGTCTTTAAGCAGAGGCTTGACAACCATATGTCAGGAGTGCTTTGATGGTGTTTCCTGCTTGGCAGGGGGTTGGACTCGATGGCCCTTGTGGTCTCTTCCAACTCTATGATTCTATGACATCCTTGGCGGGGGCCCAAGGCTGGAAAATGATGGTGCAGGAGATGCAGAACTCTGGTGGGAAGGGGGACAGGCAGTAAATCTGAGCCAAATCAAGCCCTCTGAAGGTGCTTCCTGTGGCCACCCCTGAGATGTGAGAGGTGTGTGAAGGGAGAGAGAGGAGGAGCATCTGTGGCAACAAAGAACCAGTTTGGTGACATGGCTAGCATGTCAGATGAGGAGTGCGGAGATCCAGGTTCATGCTCCCTCATGGAGACAGCTTAGGCCAGTGACTCTCTCCTTCCCTCAACATAGACCACCTCACAAGGTTGTTGTGAGGATAAAATGTGGAGAGTACAGTGGTACCTCAGGTTAAGAACTTAATTCATTCCAGAGGTCTGTTCTTAACCTGTAACTGTTCTTAACCTGAGGTACCATTTTAGCTAATGGGGCCTCCTGCTGCTGCTGCGCAATTTCTGTTCTCATCCTGAAGCAAAGTTCTTAACCCGAGGTACTATTTCTGGGTTAGCGGAGTCTGTAACCTGAAGCGTCTCTAACCTGAAGCAACTGTAACCTGAGGTACCACTGTACTTACTGTCTGTCTTTGTATGTACAGTGGTGCCTCGCAAGACGAAAAGAATCCGTTCCGCGAGTCTCTTCGTCTTGCAGTTTTTCATCTTGCGAAGCAAACCTATTAGCGGCTTAGCGCTATTAGCGGCTTAGCGGGTTTAGCGGATTAGCTGATAAGCGGCTTAGCGGCTTAGGATCAGCTGATAAGCGGCTTAGCGGCTTAGAAAAAGGGGGGGAGGGAAAAAACCCCACAGGAACTCGCAAGACATTGTCGTCTTGCGAAGCAAGCCCATAGGAAATTCGTTTTGCGAAGCACCTCCAAAACGGAAAATCCTTTCGTCTAGCGGGTTTTCCGTCTTGCGAGGCATTCGTCTTGCGGGCCACCACTGTATGTATATATGTATGCATGTATGTATGCATGTATGTATGTATGTATGTAGCTCCTTGGAGGAAAAAGTGGGACATAAACATCTCATTCAACAATAGCAAACAAGAAAACCTTCCACCCATGACTCCATTCGTATAGGCAGCCTCCTGAGAAATGGTGGCTGACCTGGGCAGTAGGAGGATAACATACAGGGCCTCTGCTTAGTCCAGAACAAGCACTGAGCCCAGTGGAATTTAATTATCATGGGTGTGGAGCAAAAAGCTTTTGGACCTCTCAAGCTGTAATCTTTCCCTCTTGTGCAATTACTGCACCCTAATCAGCAAGTGGCTTTCACAAAAGGCAACTTCAAAAAAATCCTGGAGAGCCATGGCCAGTCGGTGTAGACCATACTCAGCCAAATGGGCCCACAGTCTGATTTGGTATAAGGGGGTTTCCTATGTTCCTAGAACAGCAGCACATCTCCCCAGATAGTCTTGCTCCTCAATTTCTTCAGTGGGAACCACAGTATAAGAGATGACCAGCTTGCTTCCTCAGAACTGTCCTGTGGTGTTGCTACAATCCGATTCCACCCTAGCCATGGGCGTAGTCCTTCTCAAGTATGCACTTTTGCCAAGGTATAGCAAGGTTTTAAAACACCAGCAATCATCTCCGAGTGCCTCTTGCCATTGATGACAGAGTTGTGACTCAGCCCTCTTCTCCCACAGGGAGTGCAGTTTGGCAGATTGACCCCAGGATGGTTGCAAAGCCCTTTGGGGGGAACTCAGATGAAAGGCACAGGGAGTTTCATTAAGTGCTTAGCTATTGACATTTGCGGTCATTTGGGTTAAAGACTATTTGCACCTACCATGCATTTAAGGTAATTAAGCCTCACACCACGCACTGTGTGGCATGTAATTACCAGCTTGCTTTTTTTTCTTTTTCCTTTAAGAGATGGGGGAAAAACCAAGGCAGAGGATGGTTGAGGCAACCAACTGCCCTCAAGGCCAATTGGGGATTACTGGGCTTTTTCCTAGTCCAGGGAATCTGTGGTCCACAGTGTTGGACTCCAACTTCCATAAGCCCCAGCCAATATGCCCAAAAGGCGGGTGATGGGAGTTGTAGTCCAGCAACATTCACAGGTTCCCCATTTCCGCCCTAGTTCTTCAGGTATGTTCCCTCCTAAACTTTCTTGGACCATGAACCACATTACCAAGTACATGATGAGGCATCCTGTGACATCATTTGCCCTTCCTATCAAGCTGGAGGCACATGCTTCAATGGAAACAAGCCAAGTGGCTGATGGTTCTAGAAACAGGAAGCATACTATGCTGTTCCAATGGATTCCTTCTCCAAATTCAAACTACAAGGTAGCTGGCTAGCCAGGGCTGACAAGCTAGCATGGGCACACAAGTCCTGTAATAAGTTGGGGTTCAATATATTGAGACAATAGATAAAGTTTTGGTTTTATTAAGTAGGATTTACAACAAACACTAGTTTTCTGCTGGAGCTCTCTTAGCAAGCCAGACTCCACTCCCTCACACCATTCCCCAGGGATCATCTCCAGACTCCCACTCCAATGTTTCTTTGTAAGGAAATGTCCACAACTTACTGCAATCACTTCAAGTCCTATCTGCACAACAGTCCTAGCAGAACATGGGTGTACCAGGACAGGGTACACATCACAGTTTGTGGTGCTTTCACCACAACTGTGCAGCTTGCTTGACTGTCCTGCTTGTGCAGCTGGCCTTTGCAACAGCTTATGCCCATGAGTGCCACAAATTCCAACATTCCTAGTGCCCCATCATGTTTCTCTTTGTATGAGAAATCAAATGCAAAAGCCGCCTACTTATATACCAGCCGTTCATTCTTCCTCAGAACACATGATGCTATGTCAGCCTTAGCTTGGCTGGCCTATTGCATTTTGGTGCCTGAGATAGGATATCTAGATGGAACACCTTCCTAGATAAACTGGGTAGTCTTCCTTTGGAAGCCAGGATCTGCATAAAATCATCACTCCGTTCACTGCAAACCCCAAAACAACAGCTCCTTTTCACTGAGGTTAGAACAGGGGAACATCCTCATGGATTGTGTCCCATGGCTTAAATCTGCCCATCTGCCACAATGCCACCATTCACAGCGTTCCAAATTTGTCAGCTGAGGCAGTTACTTCACTTCAAAATGTTGTTGTTGTTTAGTCGTGTCCAACTCTTCGTGACCTCATGGACCAGAGTACGCCAGGAGGCACTCTTCAATATAGGACTACTTCAGGATAGGGAACTGCAAGTCAAACCATTGGTTCATCTTACAATATTGTCTAAATGCTGGCTGGCAAAGGCTCTCTAGGTTTTCCGACCGAAGATGCCAGGGATTGAATCTGAGATCTTCTACATGTAGAAAATGTGTTCTACCACCGAGCCACAACTCTTCCATTTTGTTTCATGGCTGAGCTGGTGGCCACCTCTGAGCTTGGAGGGACATTTTATCAGGAACACCACAAATGGGAAGGGCTTTCCTCAGGGCCAGCTCCAAGTCTGAAAGCACGCTTAGAATGGGAGATGACTGTCTCCCCATCCATGGAAAGTCTCTTCCTTCTTATTTATGCCTGCTGGATATCGGGTTAAAGTGGGTGGGCACATCTGAGGAAGAGGTGGATGGTTGGCAGTGACAGAATTCTTGTGGGCAAGCATTCTAATTACCCATAATGCTTAGGGCCATATGCAATGCTATATGCAATATGGGGAAGGACTGAAAGGTGCAAGCTTGAACTTGCCCATCGGGGCACCAGAGTGGCAAAACCAAGGAAGACACATTGCAGAATCCAGTGTTGGATTCCATTGTTAAAATCTCTAGGGTTCTCCTTCAGTACGAAACAGTCCTTTGGCTAATTTTTTCCACCTCACTGGGAAGAGAAAACTTGCCCTTGGTTGAGGCTGACAGATCTGCCCTGGCCTGGGGCCTTTCTGATGTCAGCATTGTTCCCTGAAAAAGGCACCGCCCAATGCTTCTCCTTTGTGCTCGCAGCATCCTGTGTCTTGGGATGAGGAATTATAAAAACGAGGGGGCAGTGGCGGCTCCAGCCTGCTTCTGTACTCCACTCCACCCGTCCCCTACTTTATGTTCACAGGCCAAAGTCTCTTGGGGGCTTTCAAGAAGAGACAGGGCTCTATCAGCAAGTGGGACCATTAATCTATTCAGATTGGATAAATCCAAAAGGTCCATTTCACCCTATTGTACAGACTCTACCTAGATAAGTAGAGTCATCCTAAGATCACAACCAAACTATACACCCAAACACTTTTAACAGCCATGGCTTCCCCCAAGGAATCATGGGAACTGGAATTTACTCCTCACGCAGCTGCAATTCACAGCACCATTAACAAACTACAGTTCCCATGATTCCTTGCTGGAATCCAGATGTTTTAAATGTATTGCCACAACCAGGTACCAGTTCAGAATTACCTTGAAAATGGACTGAAATTTCAAGTGAATGGATATGAACTGAGTTTGCCATTTTGCATTTCTGCAACATAAAAAATAAGGGCATTGCTGTGAACGTGTAACATCCCTATCCTCACCCCAAGGATCTCCTCTGCAACTCTACTTTGCCGAAGGCTCTTTGTTTGCAATGTATTATATTGTACTGTACCAGTTCTATACCAGTTTTTATTGTTCCTTAGATAGACAGATATAAATTTGGATAGTCTTAATGATGTTGGGTATGTTTCAGTGGATTGACTCAAAGTACACTACCTTGGTAACTTTAAGTTCAATGTTGGCATAGAAATGATTTTAATAAATAAATAAATAATGAAGAAATACTCATTTATTCTGCAATATTATGTCCCACCCTGGCTTCCTATATTCTTCAACAGCAATGACAACAACACACACACATATGCCCAGCACACTATGCAGCGTCACACAGATTTTTACCCAAAGATTTCGCATGCACTTGTGCACACACAAAATGCCTATGTTATAAATCATTGGTTTTTCAGCTGGTGGGCCATGATGTACAGCTGGGTCCTACTCTTGAATTAAAATTGCATCACACCAGGGAGATCACATTTTCTTTTCTTTTCTTTTCTTTTCTTTTCTTTTCTTTTCTTTTCTTTTCTTTTCTTTTCTTTTCTTTTCTTTTCTTTTCTTTTCTTGGAAGGTGAATAGATGGCAAAAGAATAAATGAGAGAGAAAGGAGGAAGCTGGAAGTTTACTTTAAGTTGGGCCTGTGTTGCAGATTGTGATTGAAAGTCAACACTAAGAATTGTTGGAAGACGCACTGGCCTCAGCGAAGCATATTTCACACTCCGAGCACCAATGTTTTCTGTCCTTTCTTGGGTTTTCCCTTTAAAACCCATTTGTTCATTTTCTTTCAGCACACAAACTAAGAAACTTTTACAAATATTTTCTAGAGTAACCTATAGTAACGCTCTTCAGAACTGCTTTCTCGCATCCCCCCCCCATCTTCCTAGGGCAGCTGAAGTCAGCACATCTTACAAAACCAGCCAAGGCAAGTCATTGGAGGAAAAAAATGCAGACACACATACAAAGCTGAGCAGCTACCAGCCAGGGCCTGTCACCTTGGCATGGAAAGCACAACCTTTCCCAGTGACAACATGGCTCAGAAATTCCAAGCAAGAGAGAACAGGGAGCAGCAAGGAGCCTGCCTTAACCACAAGGCAAGGTCCCCCCCACCTCCCTGAACTGCTGGCTTCAGCCTTAGTTGGAAAAATGTGTCTCTTCTACACTAAACTTCTGGTACAGAAGTGAGGAACTCTGGGCAGAGGGTAGGCAGCCTTTAGGCTGAAAAAGTTTCCCCACTCCTGCTCTACTGCCTTTGAACCTTATTTATCTCCTGACCTCAGATGTGGTACACCAGAGAGGAAGACATGAATGAACTAAAGGATTTGAAGGCTGCATTAAACTGCCCATGTCCTGTAAAAAAACCAAACGAACATAACAACAAAAGCAACAGCAGCAAAGAATTCCCGCTGAATAGTTCCACTTAATTTGCAATTCCAAAATCCTGAGAGAGCAACTCCAGGTGGGACATTATGTGCAAACCCCAGAGACTGGTGTCAACATTCATGCACGAAATATTTCTGGCTTCAGCAACTGATGAGAACAGCCCCCCCCCAATGAGTGAAACTGAACAAGCTTTTTTTAAAAAAAAACAAAACCACACCTTGATTAAAAAGTCGCAAGGTCACCAGAGGTGACAATTGAGCTGTGTCTGGTTCTTGAGCCACCAATTGGCCAGACGTATGTGGAACTCTTGAACTGGCCCTGCCAGAACCTTCCCAGACAATGAGCACTATGGGACGCGGGTGGCGCTGTGGGCTAAAGCCTCAGCGCCTAGGGCTTGCCGATTGAAAGGTCGGCGGTTCGAATCCCCGCGGCGGGGTGCGCTCCCGCTGCTCGGTCCCAGCGCCTGCCCACCTAGCAGTTCGAAAGCACCCCCGGGGGCAAGTAGATAAATAGGTACCGCTTACCAGCGGGAAGGTAAACGGCGTTCCGTGTGCGGCTCTGGCTCGCCAGAGCAGCGTTGTCACGCTGGCCACGTGACCCGGAAGTGTCTTCGGACAGCGCTGGCCCCCGGCCAATAGATGTGAGATGGGCGCACAAACCCCAGAGTCTGTCAAGACTGGCCCATTCGGGCAGGGGTACCTTTACCTTTACCTTATGTGGAACTCTTGAACTGGCCCTGCCAGAACCTTCCCAGACAATGAGCACTATGGAGAACACCTTCTCTCCCCTCCGTTCTTACATGGAACCATTTCCCTTTCTTCATATTTAGTCTGATCTCTGGAGAATACCAAAGGACAGCTTCCATATATGCAGGCTCTACTATGAGAGTATTTAAATCATGGGGAAGCAATGTGGTGTGTGTCCCCGCCCCCCCAGATGATACTGGACTCCAGCTTACATCAGCGCAGCCAATAGGCAGGGATCATAGGATTTGTAGTCCATCAACATCTTGAAGACCCTATATTGTTTGCTTCTGATTTAAATTAGTGAGGGCTTGACACCCCATGTAACATTAGGTCAAGAACACTCGCACTATGACCTGACATCATCTGAGGCTACTGGTGCCTCCCATGCAGGAGAGGTGAAGAAGACTTTAGCCTGTGGTACTCAAGGAAGACGCGGGTGGCGCTGTGGGTTAAACCACAGAGCCTAGGACTTGCCGATCAGAAGGTCAGCGGTTTGAATCCCCGTAACGGGGTGAGCTCCCGTTGCTCGGTCCCTGTTCCTGCCAACCTAGCAGTTCGAAAGCACATCAAAGTACAAGTAGATAAATAGGTAACACTCCGGCGGGAAGGTAAACGGCTTTTCCGTGCACTGCTCTGGTTCACCAGAAGCGGCTTAGTCATGCTGGCCACATGACCCGGAAGCTGGACGCCGGCTCCCTCAGCCAATAAAGCGAGATGAGCGTCGCAACCCCAGAGTCAGTCACAACTGGACCTGATGGTCAGGGGTCCCTTTACCTTTACCTTTACTCAAGGAAGACAGAGCGTCAACACTGGGAATGGAATCCAGCGTTGTGGGGAATGCACTCAGGGAGAAAGAGTAGAGTTAGGGTGTTTCCATCTGTGAGCGAAAGCAAGTGACACCCTTTTTCCCCTTTTCATTTATGAGGAGAACACTGAAGGTCTGCCTTGGCCTTTTGATGTGTCATTAGCAGGTTTTTCCCTCAGGGAACGGAGGGCGGACCTGTCACAGCTTGATGGATGTTCACTCAGCCATTGTTTTTCCCAGCAGGATTTTTCAGCAGCTGTGCAGCTACCCTCACCCCAAGTTTATGCAACGTAGCATGGTCACCACTCTGCTGCTATTTTTATTTATAAAAAATGACTTGAAATTAAAAATAATTAAAAGTTTCCCCTTCCCTAAATGGCTAGTCAAAAGCCAATGATCGGCACACAAATGTTTATCGCATGACTGCAACATGAAGTGATACCGTATTTTTTGCACCATTACACTCACTTTTTTCCTCCTAGAAAGTAAGGGGAAATGTCTCTGCGTGTTATGGAGCGAATGTCTGCGGGTGGCCGGGGGGATCTGCTGCAGTCGTGAGCAGAGGATCCATGGTTCCCCTTCCTTCCCTCCTCCGTGGTTACAAAGCATGGATCCACATGGATCCTCAGGATTTTTGCATTGGGCTACTCCAAACTCACTGTCAGATCACATGTCTGTGGCCACAGCATGAACCACAAAAATCATATATCCACTATTTTGTTTAGAATATTTTTTTTCTTGTTTTCCTCCTCTAAAAACTACGTGCATGTTATGGTCTGGTGAGTGTTATAGAGCGAAAAATACGGTAAGTCTTGCCTAGAAGAGTCTCCACATCACCACCTCAGTTCACCTGAAACGTGACTCTTTTCCCTTGAAGCAGTTCACATTAACACAAATTGACCTCCGAGGCCTTGAGTATTAAGGCCTGGTCAACATACAAGCACGTCAAAGTACAAGTAGATAAATAGGTACCGCTCTGGCGGGAAGGTAAACGGCATTTCCATGCGCTACACTGGCTTCGGTGTTCCGTTGCGCCAGAAGCTGCTTAGTCATGCTGGCCACATGACCTGGAAAAACTGTCTGCGGAGCGGACAAATGCCGGCACCCTTGGCCTGTAAAGCGATATGAGTGCCGCAACCCCAGAGTTGTTTGCGACTGGACTTAACTGTCAGGGGTCCTTTACCTTTACTTTAATATACATATATTTGCAAAGCCATTTCCCATAATATAATGCATTTTTGTATGCTGTTTTCACTATATGAATATGCACACTTTACAGTAGTATATGCATTTTTGTACAAACTATTTGTTTGTCCAATTTTGCACTGCAAAATTCAGAGAAGTGTGAATTTCGAAGGAGGGTTATGTTTTGATTTGTCTATTGTTTCAGAAAATGTGAATTAGGTAAGTTTGTTTTTAAATGGGAACTGAATTTAGTTCCCCCACCCTATCTCTACCAGCTAATATTAGTGGTTATATTCAAATAAATTATATTTAGAGTAGATCCACTGAAATTAATGAACCTATATTAGTCATGGCCATTATTTCCCATTATTATTATTATTGGTCTACTCTGAGTAGAGGTAATATGGACTGCAACCCTACCTTCAGCATAGTTTTTATTTTTAAGTCCTCATGAAAATTCATAAGCATTTTAGTGGAAATTTTTCCTCCTCCTCCTAATTATTATTGACATTTTTGTATGGCTGCTTCATTAATATAATGAATGTCTGCATGTTATTTTCACTTATATATGTGCTTTTATGTACATTTTGCTCCAACATATGCAGTTTTGTTCACATTTCCAAGCTGGAGAACTTCATCGCAAAATTCAGAGACGTGCAAATTTTGAAAGATATGCATGTGCATAGTCTTTCCAGAAGTGCAGATTAGACAGGTGTAGTTGAAAATGTGAACCAGATCAAATTCCCAATCCCTGCAAAACCTCTAATGATCACTGAAATAATAATTTATAACAATGATAATAATTTATTATTTATACCCTGCCCATCTGGCTGGGCTTCCCCAGCCACTCTGGGCAGCTTCCAACAAAATATTAAAATACAGTAGTCCATCAAACATTAAAAGCTTCCCTAAACAGGGTTGCCTTCAGATGTCTTCTAAAGCAATGATAGTTCTTCCTGAACTGTCACAAGTTCTCGAGTTTCATTAGGTTCTTCTGCCTTAGAGGTATCTGAACATTTGCTCAAAATTCCATGGGAGAGAACTAGTGATTTAAAGCTGCAAAGTACAGAAACTTCAGCTCAAAACTTATGTACATACAATTCTTTCCTTACTGGTAGGAGGAGAGGACAGAAGCACACTCCTTCGCTACCACACAAGGGAGACAAGATGTTTGCAATACCAAAGTGTCTTACTCAGCACCTCTTAATCTCTCCTTCTCTCCCTTCACTTTTTTTTGTGTGTATTTCTTAAGCACTGGCTCTGTTTTAATTACTGGTATGGGGCTGTTGGAATCACACACTCCCTGATGCTATCATAAAAGAAAAAGTGTTTAGGAAAGCATTGCTTTGTGAGAGATGGTGGGGCGGGAGCCCAATACACAGCCTGCTCTGGTGTGCCACAAGTTTCCCCGCCTCATTCCTTGCATGACTTGGCGTAGCTTAGAAATGCTGCTTTCTTTGCACATCTCAGTGATCCATGCAAAGGCTACAAACAATGACACACAAAGGCAGAGAGAGAGAGAGAGGATGCAACAGCTCACGTCAGTTTCACATGAGTTCATTTTGTCATATGGTGGTTCCATTTAACGTGGTTATGACCTGTTTGACCTCTCTCAGAACTTGTGTGCATTTTTACCTGAAGTTGCTTCCAACTTCTACCAGCACTCAGGTGAGGCTTAGAATCTCATGTCCTAATCCATGAAACCAAATGTATTTATACATTTTTTAAAAAAGTAAGATGCACCTCGATAGCTCTCAGCGGGACAATTTATTTATTTATTACAATTATACACCATCCTTCATCCGAGGGTGGTTTACATTATAAAGGTAAAGGGACCCCTGACCATTAGGTCCAGTTGTGGCCAACTCTGGGGTTGCGACGCTCATCTTGCTTTATTGGCGAAGGGAGCCGGCGTACAGCTTCCAGGTCATGTGGCCAGCATGACTAAGCTGCTTCTGGCAAGCCAGAGCAGAGAAACACCGTTTACCTTCCTGCCGGAGCGGTACCTATTTATCTACTTGCACTTTTGATGTGCTTTCGAACTGCTAGGTTGGCAGAAGTAGGGATTGAGCAACGGGAGCTCACTCTGTCATGGGGATTCGAACTGCCGACCTTCTGATCACCAAGTCTTAGGCTCTGTGGTTTAACCCACAGCACCACCCCGCATCCCGGTTTACATTATAAAGACACACAAATACACAGGTGGGGTTTTTTTGAGCACGAACTTAGGGAAGCTGAGTTCTCTTACCTTTTTAAAATTAAATAATAATTATTTTTTGTCAGGGGCCCCCTGGAAGGATCTACATCCAATGCCTGAGCCAAAAATCCACCTGTGTCTGTAATCAATGAAGTTGTGGCCATTTCTAAACCAGATCATTGTCTGCTTGAGTTTATTAATCACATTTTACATTTAGCCGCTGCCCGGGGGGTGGCAGCACTGTGACTGGGTCGACAATAAACAAACAAACATCATGGTACATTCCCACATCTCCCCCCCCCCACCGAAAAAAGCTCTGCAAATACATAATAACAAACAAAACAATATTCATGTCTGCCGTCCGCCACTGCTCAAGAGCTTAAAAGGCCATATCTTGTTTAATTAGTCAAAGGCCTGGAAGGAGATGAATGTTTTGCTGAATCTAACACTCTGTTTCCAAAAGTGTACAGTGATGGTACAAAGGGTTTATAAGAATCCCCTCCCTGATTCAACTAGGATACCTAAAGAAGGTCTTTACAAAGTTCAGCAGCCGCCAGGAGTGGGAGCAGAACGAAGTGACTCACACATTCAAAAACCGGGTGTTGTCCAGATATTTTGACCTACAGTTCCTGACAGCTGTGCCAGAACAAACAACGGTGCTGGCTGGGGATGGTGGGAGTTGTAGCCCAAAATACGAGAGCCAGTGTGATGTAGTGGCTGGGCTGTTGGACTAGACCTGGGTGTCCAGGGTTCAAATTCCTGCTCAGCTATGAACTGTACTTGAGCTGGTCTCTCAACGTAACCTATTTCACAGGGTTGTTGTGAGGCAGAGAACTACGTTCACCACCTTGAGTACCTTGGAGGAAAGGTGGAATATACCGTATTTTTCGCCCTATAGGGTGTACCGGCCCATAGGGCACACCTAGTTTTTTTGGGGGGGGAAATAAATAAAGAAAAAAATGTATTCCCCCCCCCAGGCGCGGGGCTGGGGCGGGGGAAGCCCAACCCAAGCCCCCAGAACAGGCTGCTATCCGCAAGCCTAGGGAGCTCCGCTGCGCTCCCCGGGTTTCGGGCTGCAGGCTGCTGTCCGCAAGCCTTGGCAGCCCGGCGGGAACTCCCACCGGGCTCCCAAGGCTTGCGGATAGCTTCCCGAAGCCTGGAGAGCGAGAGGGGTCGGTGCGCACCAACCCCTCTCGCTCTCCAGGCTTCAGCAAAAGCCTGCATTCGCCCCATAGGACGCACACACATTTCCCCTTCATTTTTGGAGGGGGGAAAGTGCGTCCTATAGGGCAAAAAGTACGGTAATTGTCAATAAATAGAACATCTGGAGAGTACCAGGATAGGGAAGGCTGCAACAGAATAAAAATGTCTAGGTGCAGGATTCACACAGACAGGTATATTGGTATGTCTCAACACTAAACAGCAGAATAATCATTCTGCATTCCCAAGAGTGCTTACCTGGGAGTAGACCCCATATCGTGGTGTGAGAATTAATTTTGAGCAAGCATGCATAGGCCTGAGCTACCACTGACTCATAGCTGAGTGTGAAAGTGAACTGTCTCTGTGGAAAATAATTGTGTGCGAGATGATAAGAGGTGTTTTAAAAAATCTGTCTGGGCCTGCAGTGGCTGTTTCACTTAGGCAGGTAAGGGAGCAAGGCTACACCTGTTGAATCACTGCCTCTGCTGTCAGGTCAAGGAGGAAGCATGGCGACTCTGCTGCAAGTCCTAAGTACATGGTGCCCATGCTCTCTTTTAGTGGTGGGAACAAGTAAATACTGTAGAAAAAAGATTTAGAGAAGTTACAAATGGGTGTAAGCTAGCAATCCCATGTGTTTGAAAAAGATCTAGCAGTTTCAGGAGATGGAGGAGATTGCATTTATTTTTAACATAAATCATATTTTTCTTGAAATAGGACTGAGACCAATATTTAATAATGTAACAATTGATTACTCGGGAGTTATTTTATGTGTATTATTTATGCTAGTTATTATCTGTATTCTCAGGTAATCTTAGTAGCTGTTGAAAAGCAGTCCACTCAGAAACACTAAACTGTACATGACAAAAAAAGAAAATGACACATGTCTCTTAATATGCACAAAAGGCTATGTATTCCTAAATTATCTGGGTGTAAAGTACATTAAGATACAAGTACATTTGTAAATATATATTTTAAAAATTACATGGCACTGAAGTACATGAGTGATCAACTCACTTAGGTGGCCTCTATAGGGCAAATAATTGGCCTCACCATTTTGTGGTACAGAGGTCAGGAGGAAACTGAGTTCAGATTTGCCATGGTCCAGCTGCAATGATACTTAAAATTTATTACTTTTTCAAGATTGTTTATACAGTGGTACCTCTGGTTACATACGCTTCAGGTTACAGACTCCACTAACCCAGAAATAGTACCTCGGGTTAAGAACTTTGCTTCAGGATGAGAACAGAAATTGTGCTTCGGTGGCGTGGCGGCAGCAGGAGGCCCATTAGCTAAAGTGGTGCTTCAGGTTAAGAAGAGTTTCAGGTTAAGAATGGACCTTCAGAACAAATTAAGTACTTAACCCGAGGTACCACTGTAGCTTTAATTAGAATTGGGAGTGGGGTCCACTTTACTTGTAAGCCATCTAGAGTTTATCTAGATATGTAAATAAACAAGTCTCCAACATTCTGTCACACACTAGTGTGACCAAGAAACAGATCCTGGTTTGAGGATCTGCAGATGAAGATGTGGGACTATGCACTGACAACAGATTCGATTTTGAACAGTTTGGGTTCTCGGGGAAGATACATATTTTGACTCATCAGATATCATGAGACCAGTCTTGTCTCCCCTTTAATTTCCCCCCTATTAGTTAATGGCTGTCATTCACTTCTATTGGGAAGGCAGAAAAAAAACATTTGGGTCACTGTTGCAACAAAGGTGAAAAAATGGCCCTGAATCCCTGGCACTGGATGGCTGAGCTCTCAGCGGCAGGGATATTGGGCATGGGGGTGTGTCACACTATACAACTACACACACATTTACACCCCCTCTGCCCTTGGCATCATGGGTGTGAGGCCATACAGAAGAACCTTCTAGGTTTTACCTGCCTCTCACTATGCAAGTCAATGGAGCAATGTCCCCACTGAGTTGCATGGGGAAGAACAGAGAGAGAGAGAACACAAGCAGACGCTGGGAAACTGGGGGAGCTCCCAATATTTTGAGATTGGCCACACCCCACAGCAGCCATTTTGTGACTAGACGTGTCCTCATGGCAGCCATGTTGTGATTGCACCCATGACACTTAAAAAATATCCAGATGTGCCTAAGGGCCCCAAATGGGTCCAACATTTAAATAAAGACCACATATTTGTTAAGACCTGGGCTGCAGGAAACACAGCTTTAATCTTCCTGCCTTCGATCCTACACAGCAAAAAGTTTCTGTGGAGACTCTGAGCTCTTCCATGGAAACCTAGGGTTGTCTCTCAGATTCTTGCACTACCCAGTGCCTTTTCCTGGTAGGCTATAATTTGGATGGGGAGTGCATGCCAGTGTCCCGCACAGCAAGACAGGTTGCATAATAACCGGGAGTGCAGCTCTATGTGGGTAAAGGCGCTAGTGAAACCATGGAACCTTCTTTTCAGGTTTAGACATGCTCCATAGTTGTTTGATGCCACTAATGAGTGTGAGGCATGCATAGGAAATTATGTATCTACATACATAGACACACACATGAAGAGCTTCCCAGCTTCATCTCTCTCTCCATCCAAGGAGGAAATCCTATCCACTTTGCTGGCCAGGGAGCAAGCATGTAAGATTTCAGGGGTGGCCAAGACAAATTTGACTGGTGCTTACTCAACTTGGTACCACTTCTTCTTCCATACTCACAATCACTACTGCAGATCAGAAGCAATCAGCCCTGCAGGGCAGCAAGCTGGCTACCTCAGTATACCGGGTTGGCCATCGTGTGAATTTGCACTGCAGGCTTCGCTGTCCGGATGCAGCTGGATGAGTGCTTTGGCCTGTCCACGTGCGCAGGGGAATTTGAAAGCCCTGTGCAATGTGAGGAACAGGTGTCCTCCTGTATATGTGTGTGACTGTGTGGGGGTGTAGTTTGTCTGCTTCAGCCTGTTCAACCTATCCAATCTACATCAGCAAATAACTTGCACAGTGAACGCTGTCAAATTGCAGCAATATATGGTGCACTCGTGTAGGGATAACCAAGGCGCAGTGTTGGGGATTTTTCACCTTAGATACCCAAAGGTCTTGAGCAAGCTCCTCTGAATAGGTGTGCATGTGTGTGCAAGCCCTAGGATATCAAAAGAGGCCTATCCCACTCTAGAAAAACTGGCTTTTCTTGCACTGGGTTAAGCAAATCAACAGGTAAAGGTAAAGGGACCCCTGACCATTAGGTCCAGTCGTGGCTGACTCTGGAGTTGCGGCGCTCATCTCACTTTATTGGCCAAGGGAGCCGGCGTACAGCTTCCGGGTCATGTGGCCAGCATGACTAAGCCGCTTCTGGCGAACCAGAGCAGTGCACAGAAACGCCATTTACCTTCCCGCCGGAGAGGTACCTATTTATCTACTTGCACTTTGATGTGCTTTTGAACTGCTAGGTTGGCAGGAGTTGGGACCGAGCAACAGGAGCTCACCCTGTTGCGGGGATTCGAACTGCCGACCTTCTGATCAGCAAGTCCTAGGCTCTGTGGTTTAACCCACAGCGCCACCCGCATCCCTAAATCAACAGGTAGGGGTGGCAATTTGTTGACGAGCTGAAGCCATTCCTGGTGTGTGGCAGCTGTCACATGCTGACAGGCGAGAGCTGAGTGCAGGGTGGGGACCCAAGGTGGACAACTACCCTAGAAGAAGCATGACATGTGCCACACCAGAGGTACTACCTAACACCCCATATGCTCTACCTTTGCATAGTCGGTTTGCTTCCACATATGCTTGTACACCCCTCTCTGTCTTCCAGTGAGGCAAGCAAGGGGCATTATCATCACTGAAGGACACATCCTGGGCAGACAAAAATGCTTGGTTTGAAGCTGCGCCAGTTGGGAGCGGCAGCGGCTGGCAAATGTGTGTGGCCTGTAGAGAGTCCCCTGGGCAGATAGAGAGGCTTGGGGGGACCATCCCTGGGTCCTGAGGCTCCCCACCTCTGCACTAAAAGGCAGTGACTTTCTCCAGCACATTTCCTTGAACACGAAGTGCTAGAGGTGTTCATGTTTTGGCGGATCACCTTAGTTGGGGTGGACATGCCTTATACCTTGGGCCAGTCACACTTCTCTGAAGTCTCTCAGCCCCACTCACCTCACAGAGTGTTTGTTGTGGGGGAGGAAGGGAGAGGAGAATGTTAGCCGCTTTGAGACTCCTGAAGGGGAGTGAAAGGCGGGATATCAAATCCAAACTCTTCTTCTTCTTCTACTGAGAAGAAGTTAGACAAGGAGCCCATGATTTTAAAAATGTGCTCCATTGTTAACCACTGAAGCTATGGGACCTCAGAGCCTTTAAACTGCAGCTGCCAGAGATCAGACCATTAGCACATGAAAGCCCATGAACTCTGGGCCTCCCTGCACTTGGCAGTGGAAGCAATTTCCTGCAGCTTGGCTTGCTTGCACGAGCCATTTTGAGCTCTTTACTGCATGAGCTTCTGTGCTCCCCGATCATGCTGGCACACTTGTCTGCACCCTTCTTTGGACTGCCTGTTGCTATCCTACGCGCATGCATACAACCTTTGCCCGCCGGTTGTCTTGCATAAGAACTGGATGGGGCACGCGAGCTAAGGGACCAAATTCCCTTTCCTGTTGCACATTCTCTTTGCACTGGTTGGAGAGGAGAAACTATCCTTTTTGATCTAGAACTGCCTAGACCGATTTTCTCCATGGGCCTTCCCGCACCCCAACCCCCCCCCCCATCCCAGCTCCTGCGGGCAGCTCCCCACCCTGGGATTCCTCAGCGATGAGGTGGCTCCTTTCAGATATGTTTTCTCTCTCTTCCAAATCCCTGAATCAGAGGGTGTGTCTGCTAGGCTCACAAATACTCGCAGGCTCCAGCAGGAAGAGGGCAGAGTCTTTCCCATTGCTACGCAGCAGAGGCAGCCTATATCTGGCCTCCTGCCACCTAGGCCCTTGCCAGATCAAGCAGCCAACTCTGAAGTGGTGGTTCTTTGTCCCACCCATTATGATAGCAGAGTTCCTTTTAATCCCCTTCTTAGAGTCTCACAATTGCAGCCTTATTTCCCACAACCAGCTGCAGAAGGCGGGGGGAAATGGGGCAGAAAGCTTTTGAGTGTGCCATTTCTCTCTCCTTCCGTCTCGCCTGCCCTGCCCTTGGGAGTGACTCACCCTTTTACCTGTCCTTCGGCCCTCAACAGTGCTCCTCCACCCTGGACTATGAAATACCACAGCCATGCACAATTGCTCATATAAGGCCTAGTATTTAACAAAGGTGCGGGGGGAGGGATGGGGGTAGGAACTTCGATTCAGTTCACATTTAAAGGTGAATGTACCTAACTTACCCTTTTTTAACAATATGCCATCCAAAACACAGCAACCCTCCAAAGTTCGCAGTTCTCAGAATTTTGCAATGCGTTTCTCCAGCCAAGTAATGTGTCTCAAAATGTATATTCTAGGGTTAAGCATGCATTTTTAAAATGTGCATATACCTGAAAGCAGCAGCAACAACAAAAAGCATTATGTTATGGGGAATTGCTTTGCAGAAATGAGTAACTAGGAGAAATGAAGATGGATTTTTATGAGGACTTTAAAAAAATAAATAAATAAATTGCAAACTGATGTGGAAGTAGTGAGGGCTGAATTTGAGACTGGAAAAATGAGAAGCCTAAATGGACAGATTTGCCCATTCCTAGTGCTGCTGGTGGTGGCAGGAGGCTCACTGGTTTTATGTTAAGTGAACCAGGCCATCACAGACTGGATTTTTGACTCTGTGGGTGCTCTTGCAGTGAGCTCAGTTACCCCCCCCCCCCGCAACTTACTACAGGGAAGCCAAGCTACAAACCTACCAAACCAGTGCATTCTGTTCATTCCCCGCTCTTGCCCTTCTGCCTTCTCAAAGGGCTGGTTTGCAGTGATTTTTCCGCCTTTCAGCACAGTTGCAGAACCAGCCTCTCAGGCACAGACTGGCAAAGCACCATAGATGCCCATGGCGAGAGGAGTGGTCCATGGGGGAGTTGAGAATCCCCTTCAACCTCAACACAAACACGATTCAACATGGATAGGGCTGCATTTCCTATTCCCAGCACTGTCAAACTCACAGAGCCACTTACGAAAGGTTAATATCCTGCACACCAGCTGTGTGGGATAGGGAACTGGAGACTAGACTCAGCTCCCAGCTCACCCTACAAAATAGCTGCTTGGTGGTATTTTTAACTTTATTTATCTACCAGCTGCATTCTTGTACCTAACCTGAGCTCAGGGCGTTGTACCACAAGGATTAAAACAACCAGATACAGTCATCACATATGAATCCATGTAAGAAACTTAAACACAAAGTCTCCAGTAATTATAGGCATTCTCAAAATCATCACGGAAGCCTTTAGCTGGTTGTGTGCACCTCCTTTGGCTTGAACTGCAAACAATGAAATAATGCTTTCTTCATTTCTCCAGCTCAGCCCGCTTCTAGATAAGCTCTTTACTGAGCATTCATTCTGATTTGTTTGCAGCGAGGTTAGACAGAATTGGCTAATTAATGAGCGTTCATTCAGATTTGTTTGTGGGCGGTTTAGAGAAAGTTGCATCTAGCAAGTGTTGTTCCATACTTTCCTGTCACTTTCCTTACCACAAGAAGTCCAGTGTGTGGGCAGTTGGAGAACAGGCTAGAATCTGCCAGTATATGATTGAATCCTTCCGTAAAATAGTGAGAGGCTCGAAGCACCATTGTTTTGAAGACCCAAAATCACTTAAAGAAAGAATTAATCTCACTCTTGGATACCTGTGAGGCTGCCACTCATCAGGGGAAACTTCAGCTTGCTTCAAAAATAATAAAAATGAAGCATCTAGGCCCCACCTGCACTTAAAGAATCCTGGGAATTTGTTAAGGGTACGGAGAGTTGTCAGGAGACCATTAGTCCCCTCATAGAGCTACAATTTTCAGAGTGGTTTAATAGTCAATCCTTCTTCCCAGGAAACTCCAGGAACTGTAGCTCTGTGAGGGCAACAGCAGTCTCCTAACAACTCTCAGCTCCCTTAATGAACTACACTTCCTATTATTCTTTGGGGGAAGCCGTGGCTGTCTAAAATAGCATCATCCCACTTTAAATGTATAGTGCAGATGGGGCCTAAGAAACTGGTCTGATTAGGAACCCGAGAAGGCTTTCATTCCATTGTATGTGCAAACTAAATTTAAAGTCTGTGTCTAAGAAATCCATACTTTGTACCAAGAAACCTCAACATTTGCACGCAGAATGACCCATGCAAGCCACAGCACTGTGTGCTAAGCTGCTTATTTTGCATGCACATTGCTTTTTACTTCGATGCCCAGACATTTGATTTTTTGGTTTGTATAGGTTGGGGTCCCGCCACATTCTGCAAAGACATTGTGTGGCTGCAGGAGGGACAGAATCATTCAGTGTCTTCAGGGGAACATGAAGGAGCAGTAAGAGAGTACCATATGACCTCACCTTACCATCTAAATGGGAGGTCCCCCCCTTCTTCCCGTTACTTCCCTCGTGTTTCTCAGTGCATTGTCAACAACATTACAAGGGCTTGAAACTTTGAAACCAAAAAGGAATTAAAATCAGGTTCTCATGAATGGGTGGCAGTGGGAGAAAAGGGAAAAGGCAATATGGCTGCACATCTGTCCTTGGAGCATAGTGTCCCAGAGCAACAGCTCTCCTTTAACTTGCCTGAATGTCCCTTTGCTGCCTGTCCACAATTTTCAGGCTGGCCACTTGGTGGCGCTGTTGTTCTAGTTCACTTGAAGCTTGGAGGAGGACGTGAAGTATGCATTTAAAAGGACTCCACCCTTGTGAGAACAGCTTGTCCAATCTGTTTTATGATTGCATAGAGAGAAACGAAACTTAGCCACCCATCTTTTGTGATGGTGCTGGTGGCGATCCTTGGTTACCAGTAGACTTTTGCCAGTACAGTGGTACCTCGGGTTACATACGCTTCAGGTTACAGACTCCGCTAACCCAGAAATAGTACCTCAGGTTAAGAACTTTGCTTCAGGATGAGAGCAGAAATCACATGGCAGCAGCAGGAGGCCCCATTAGCTAAAGTGGTGTTTCAGGTTAAGAACAGTTTCAGGTTAAGAACGGACCTCCAGAACGAATTAAGTACTTAACCCAAGGTACCACTGTAGTACCGAAGGCAAATAAGAACCCCCCACCTCTCGCACAACAAGTTGGATTTGCTGAAATTCCCTTTTCTGCACAATTCTTATAGGTACAAGCCCTCTTTTTCATTTGGCCACCCTAGAAGGGCCTGTTAGCATCTGACTCTGGGTGCAAAGTTCTTTGGGGCCTTGCAGAATGCCTTTCTGTATGAATTGAGATACATGATGTGTGTGTTTGAGAGAAAGGTAGGCAGGCAGATTTCCCTCCAGGAAGTGATATTGCATGGCGTAATATGCACTAGGCATTTTATATAAAACACACAAGTCCCTGCCCACAGACTCACAAACTAAAAGCAGCATTTAAGAACCTCTCCTTCCTTCCATCCTTCCTAGGTTGGCAGACACACATTCCTTCTGATCTAACCAAGGCTAGATAGCTTTGTAACTTGTTTAGCAGCGAAGTTATTAGCTGCCTGGAAATTCCTGGTCATGTTGGTTCAGGCACATGCCTTTCAGCTCTGCATGTGCACGCATACATTTCCCAAATGGAAGACAAGAGTATACACACAGCCCCAAAAGCAAGTCTCCATGATAGAAGTGGATAGAGTTGGAGATGGATTTTGCAGACCTGGTTTCAAATCTCATTTCTGCCACGGACTCATTGGATTGGCTTCAGCAAGTCGCTATAGGTCAGCCTCAGTTTCCTTTGTGCAAAGGGTTGCGTGGAAATGGAATAGAAATAGAACAGCTGCCAGCTCATTTTCCCAGAGAGCTGCTCGGCTGATTTGTGGATCAGGAAGTAGAAGCAGCCACCAGGAAATCTGCAACATTTTGGAGCTTTAAAAGGGATGTACAATTATTGACACCGTGCTCTAATTTGGTGTGGGAGAGACTCATTACCTTTTGTGCAGTCTCCCAGAGCTACTGTTTCCAGAAAGCTATAGGAGGGCTTGCAGATTTCATCTAGGGGATGCCTACCATTCTGTACCTTCTCACTGAGCACTGTTATAGCATTGCTTTCCCCTCATCCCTGCCTCTAGATTAGGGGTGAGGAATTTGTGGCTCTGCATAGGTTCTTGGACTTCAATTCCCATCAGCCTCAGTCAGTGCACAGAACTACTGAAAGGGGTGGTATGTCCATTAGATATGTCCTGCTTGTGAGTTTCCCATAGGCATCTGGTTGGCCACTGTGAGAACCAGGATGGTGGATTAGACAAGCCATTGGCCTGTCCCAGCATATATTCATATGTAAAGACACAGCTTTTATGGGTAGTAGCTAAGAACTCCGCAAATATGACCTTCTAAACACTCAGGGCATTAAAATATGTACTGAAGTGTTTAAAAAGAGGGCAGAATGCTCAATGATGTTGTTTTATGATTGTGCATTGGGGCCGCTGCACATGGTGTGACTGACACACTCCCTGCGGGGGTCAGCTGTGTGAAGTGGCTCACGCATGGATGATATGAATATTCTGCACATCATCACACACAACACAAAATAGGTGTGGTATAGCACGGGTGGCGCTGTGGTCTAAACCACTGAGCCTAGGGCTTGCCGATCGGAAGGTCAGCAGTTCGAATCCCCATGACAGGGTGAGCTCCCATTGCTCTGTCCCAGCTCCTGTCAACCTAGCAGTTTGAAAACACGTCAAAGTGGAAGTAGATAAATAGGTACCTCTCTGGCAGGAAGGTAAACGGCGTTTCCGTGTGCTGCTCTGGTTTTGTCAGAAGCGGCTTAGTCATATTGGCCACATGACCTGGAAAAACTGTCTGTGGACAAACGCCGGCTCCCTCGGCCAGTAAAGCGAGATGACCACCGCAACCCCAGAGTCGTTCACGACTGGACTTAACTGTCAGGGGTCCTTTACCTTTTTAGAGTGGTGGTGGGGAATTGCATGATTGGTGAGGTGGTCCTGGCAAGCCATTTCTCAAGAAGGACTCGTCCTTTGATAAATGGAAGAAATTGAAGCAGTCTCCATGTTGTGGCTGCGACGCGAGCACCAGTTCATAGGCACTCAGGATATCATGTATCCCACACACCTGAATAAGACACTTCAGTTCTCAGTAACACTGCAAAATGCCTGGGCAATCTGCTGCTCAAGGAATTGGTTTCGGTGGGATTCAAAAAAGAAAAAATGGACACCAGGCCTTGAGTGCTGAATTTCAGCCTTGCTCAAAAGCCACGGACTGAGCTGTTGGGAGTGGTTTTGGCTCCCTCACCACCTCCAAGCCTGTGTGCACTGCTGCCAATGCACCTGGTGAGCTCAAATAATATTTTTTCTTTTAAGTCCTGGCAGATGTTGCAAGACTCGGTTGAGGTTGGAATGCTGGCATTCCTCTCCTGATTGGCCGGCCAATCGGCGAGAAGAGCAAGAGATGGCCTTATAAGGCAAACAAGAACACTTGCCGTACTTTGCCACACCTATGTAAGAGACTGGACTTGTCTGGAAAAATGGTGAACATTTCCTCAGTTGGGTGGAGCGGCTTTCTCCGTTTCTTCTAAAAAGATCTTTCTTTCTTTCTTTCTTTCTTTCTTTCTTTCTTTCTTTCTTTCTTTCTTTCTTTCTTTCTTTCTTTCCAGGGGAAAAAGATCATGTGCATGCAGGGGAAATCACAGCACACCTTACCTGCCAGAGAAATCTGATATGAAACATGTATGCTTTACTGTGTTAAATAAAGACCTCTGCTTTCCCCCTGCCCCCAGGACATTGAATCCATTCACACTGCAGGAATCCCACCTCTTCTCCTGTTCTGATTTCTGCAGTGATGCATAAATATTAGCAATATGAATATTAGGGTTGGGGGGAGAAATTTGATCCAGTTCTAATTTAAAGGCAAACATACCCAATCCATGCTTTCTGAACCAATCCACAAAGTGAAATATAGACAGCCTTCAAAATTCACACTTCTCTGAATTTTGCAGTGCGGTTTGCCAGCCAAATATTATGTACCAAAAATGCATATATTAGGTGAAAGTGTGGCTATAATTGCATATATTAGCAAAAATAACATACAAAAAATGCATTATATTAGCTTTGCAAAATTTGCATGTAAGGAAAACATTCATTAAAGCGTCTTTATTAGGAGAGATTTGCAATGAAATGCTGATGAATTTTCATGAAGATTTTTCTGATGTAGAGATGTGGAGAATTGAATTTAGGAGGGAAAAGTGAGAAAGAGAGAAAACAGAATTGCCGTTGTCACCCACTCCTAACATTACCCCACTGTTTCCTGCAGCAACCATGTGAGGTGTGAAAATAATATATGTCAATTTATCTGATTGGGCTAGGAGATACATCTACATGGGGAGTTTAAAAGCACATCAAGTTAAGACTTTAGCATTCACTGGAAGAAAAATCCACATAGCATGTCCTTTACTACCCCTTCACTTACATGAGAATGGGATTGCACATATTCTGAAGTCACCAAGATGCTGTCAAATTGTTTCTGATTGTTGGAAACTCTGTGAAATTGATTTAGCTTTCTCCTTGGCACATATTTTGTCTTTTGATCTGGACCACCAAGAACTTTTGTGACTCCCCATTAAAACTATTTGATTTGTGGTGTTTTGTTTTTACCGCTTGTTCATCTAGGTTTTTAAAATCTAGTTTTAAGTAATTTTTAAGACAGTGTTGTAGTGATGTTGGGGGTTCTTCAAAGCATTTTACAGACAGTCTTCCAATCACCTATCAACCATCAACCTCCTAAGGAAGGTCAGTGTTATTCTCCCCATTTTGCAGATGAGATGCTGAGGCAGGAAGGAAGTGTCTTATCTTGGCCCACCTAGATAGCTTATGGCTGAGGTGTGATTTGAAACCAGATCGTCCTCTTTGCCACTAAAGTGACCAGCTTCCTGTCTCACTGAGAAGGCAACAAGTCTTCCTGATTGGAATCCACACAGTGCAAGATGATTTCTCCAGAAATGAATCATTCAGACTCAGCTCCAGACAACTCCATCTTTGTCTTCAGATGCAACCAGGTGTGACTGGAGTGGATTCCTGTGAAGAGCTAGGATTGTTTAGATTGCTGACCAAACCCAATAGATGGGGAAAGCTCCTTGATTGACTCATTCCTTCTGCCCACAGGTCAAATGCTAACCACATCTTTACAAAGGACTAATTTATCATTACTAGAATCAAGTGGCAAAGATTTTCCCAGACTTTACAACCTCCTTGAAGGGCAATGGGGTGGGGTGGGGGTATTATTGCATTGAATGCTTTGAACGTATATATATTTGACTTTCTTCTATAATGTTTTATTTGATGTTTTAAAAATGAGATTGGACTAGATGACACTTGGGTTGCCTTCCAGCTCTTCAGTTTTATGATTCTATGATAAAGCGGTATAGAAGGCAAATGAATAATAATAATAAATAATAATATTGCACAAATGAATATTCCTTCAAGGATAACATTTTGCATTCCTATACATTTAGAACATTAGCATGCCTGGAAGACAATTAGGGTTAGAACCCATCTCCATGGCATGCTCCTTATCTTCAAAGTATGACCCCTTGCCATCCCCAATCTGAAGTAGAGCATTTCAGGATTCTACCACATTATTCAGTGTGTAACATGTTGAGCATATTTTATTCCAAGGTTGGGAATCTTTGGCCTTGCAGATCTTGTTGGACTCCAGCTCCAGTCAGGCCCAGCCACCATGGACAATGGACAGGAATGACAGAGGTTAACACGCGTGACTATTCACGTGCCATAAATGTGCTTTAAACGTGTGGTGTGGAAGTAATGATTGCAGGTTAATGATAATGTGTTTTGAAGGTGGGGGATGAGGTCAAGGCTGTCCAATATTAAATTTGAAAATCAATTCAAAAGCAATCCCACCTAGTATCAAAAAACACACTGGTCATGAATATTGTGTGTATGTGTGGGGGGGTTATTGCCTTGCTTTTGTTTTATTATGTATTTTGTGCTCTCATTTTATTTTTTTTCTGTTGGGAACCACCCTGGGATCTTCAAAGGAAGGCCTATATACAGATTTAATAAACAACAACAATAATATTACAGGATGGTAGAAAAACTAGAAGCTCTCTTCTCAAGGCTTGGCCTCAGTCTCAACCTTCTCCTCTTCCCACACACTAAATCTTAGCTCTCAGCTCAGCTCCTCAGCAAAGCTTTGCTTCCAAGGTACGGTAAGAAAGACAAACAATATGTAAAGAAGAAAAGAAAAGTGTGTCCCATGCTACAGATTGGGAGACAATGTGGCTTATAGATGAGGAAATGTTTCCTGAATCCTTTAACCAGCTCCATGAGGAGATGGCAGAGCTCTCTCTCTCATTTTCCAGAATGCACATTTGGCAATTTGAGATGATAGACAGACTTGTTAAAGCAGCTTGGAAATGTCTCTATCCCCAGTGTGAGCAATGCAAAGGCCAAACGTTGATGCATGACAGTAACCTTGGAAAGCTCTAGATGGCACCCTGAGTGCATGCTTAGAAGCACAAGGAGGGGGCAGGGAAGGAAGAAAAAGCACACAGCTCTTGCGCCATGGAATTCAGGTATGATGAGTTAAACTGGAGTGTTGACTCCCCCAGCAACATGGCTGGAATTGTGGGCCTCTTCTGAGCTCTTCACAACAACACGGCGTCCCTTCCAGATAATTCTCTAGTAGGTAGTGATCAGTAATGATCATTTCCCTTAATGATTCCTCACTTGGCCTCATTCTTCTCACAGCGCTGGGAGCAAAATTAAGGAGCGCATAGCTTCATCCTAGGAATGTAAGCAGGAACCAATTTCCTTCCTCTAAATCCTACTTTGTTCATCTTGCTTTCTGGGATGGCCAAAATGCACATAATTAATTGTGTAATTACTTGCAATGCATTCCAATCGAAGGGAGACATAGAGACAAAACAATGCACAACATAATTACAATGTTTGCGGACTAAAAAAATGCTTGCATGGTTGCTGCTTCTGACCTCAGACAAACATGCAAATTGCAGGAATTCCTGCTCCTGCCAGAATTCTCCAGCTTCCATATATCATATCTTCTTCTGCACCCTTCTATCCTGAAGGGGGCAGTTTGAGCACTGCTGCCTTCCCTTCTCCCACAGAAGTCAGTTTCTCTGAAATATTATTATTTTCTAGCTAAGAAGAAGAAGAAGAGTTTAGATTTGATATCCTGCTTTATCACTACCCTAAGGAGTCTCAAGGGACGTGGGTGGCGCTGTGGGTTAAACCACAGAGCCTAGGACTTGCTGATCAGAAGGTCGGCGGTTCGAATCCCTGCGACGGGGTGAGCTCCCGTTGCTCGGTCCCTGCTCCTGCCAACCTAGCAGTTCGAAAGCATGTCAAAGTGCAAGTAGATAAATAGGTACTGCTCCTGCGGGAAGGTAAACGGCGTTTCCGTGCGCTGCTCTGGTTTGCCAGAAGTGACTTAGTCATGCTGGCCACATGACCCGGAAGCTGTACACCGGCTCCCTCAGCCAATAAAGCAATATGAGCGCCACAACCCCAGAGTCGGTCATGACTGGACCTAATGGTCAGGGGTCCCATTACCTTTAAGGAATCTCAAAGTGGCTAACATTCTCCTTTCCCTTCCTCCCCCACAACAAACACTCTGTGAGGTGAGTGGGGCTGAGAGACTAGCCCAAGGTCACCCAGCAGCTGCATGTGGAGGAGCGGAGACGCAAACCCAGTTCACCAGATTACGAGTCTACCGCTCTTAACCACTGCCCCACACTGTCTCTCACCACTCTAAGTGGTGGAGTGCATGCCCAAACCCCATGCCATCTCCATGTAAAAGAATAAGGGTTCAGCTGATGAGATAGGCCTTGGAGAGCTTGTCAGAGCTGACAATACTGGGCCAGGTGGAGAAATAAGTGGGACCTGGTAGAAGTCAGTTTTTTTCTGGTGCTTCTCAACAGTAATGAGCTGGAGGGCAATTTGAAGGCAGACTTGGTGAGCAAAAGGATTTTTTGCCTCCGAGCTGGGTTTATTTCTGGTCTTGGAGCATTGGGGGACTGGGGAGTAGATTGGGAAGAATGTCTGTGTGTGTGTGTTTAATGGGACTTGGCCGGCAGAGAAAAGCTTAAGTGTTCAATTTGTCCCCCAATTTCTCCTTGCCAATGGACCCTTTCTCTCCTTCATTAGCCAACTTCAGGACTGAGAGAACCTTGGCTCCTGCAGTCTCCCCGCCCTGCTTAAAACGAACTGCTTTGCAAATGGAGCCCTGCAGCCCTGCTCTCTACGTGTAAAGGTAAAGGGACCCCTGACCATTAGGTCCATTCGTGACCGACTCTGGGGTTGCGCTCTCATCTCACTCTATAGGCCAAGGGAGCTGGCATTTGTCCGCAGACAGCTTCTGGGTCATGTGGCCAGCATGACTAAGCCGCTTCTGGCAAACCAGAGCAGCACACGGAAACGCCGCTTACCTTCCCGCCGGAGTGGTACCTATTTATCTACTTGCACTTGATGTGCTTTTGAACTGCTAGGTTGGCAGGAGTAGGGACCAAGCAACGGGAGCTCAGCCCGTCGCGGGGATTCGAACCGCCAACCTTCTGATCGGCAACTCCTAGGCTCTGTGGTTTAACCCACAGCGCCACCCTCGTCCCTTGCTCTCTACGTGCAGGTTCCCCCTATGATTTAAACCCCTTCACGTTGCACTACCGATGTAGAACAAGCTCTTTGCTTTGGTCATTCCTCATGCACGTACTGAGCCAGCAAAGAATATGGTAGCAGTGGTGGCACCTCTTTGCCCCACACCATTTTAATCGCATGCAGGGCAACGAGTGAATACCGCGCCTGCTCGCATCTCAGTTCCGTCCTAGCTGCCAGGTTGCTATGGCCTGCCCAGCTTCTCTGTGTGGTAACAGCTAGGAGGTAAACAGTGACTCATACAGGCCTCAAGGACTGCTGGGAGCTGGAATGAGGAGAACATACCTGGACAGCTCACAGCAACGCTATGAGAAGCAGCCCTGCATGCCTTGCTAGCAACCTGTCCCCCTTGTCTACAGCCAACTGCTATTTTTCATTTCAATATTGGCCCCAGTCCTGCTCTGCTAAACTAGTTCAAATATTTAGCTTGTCTATCTGGTGCCGAATTAAAACGTGTCCCCTGCTCCCCCCCCCTTCCCAGCTTCTCAATAATTCACTGTTTGATTTGTGGAAGCATCACCAGCCCTCTCGCCCTCTCACTCCAGTTCCTTGGCCCCACCTCTCAGTCTACAGAGATGCTATTCAGAGCTTAGCCTCTAATCCTCCTGCTTTCATGCCCCTTTTCATTTCAGGAAGTTTCTCGACAAGACAAGTCCTGCATTGTTTGCCGTTGGAAGGGAGCGAATGCCCACTTCTCAAGGCTAGAGGGCACTGTAGATACGTGCGAATTTTCATTCCCATTGGCTGAGGTGTATGGCAGGGTGGGTGAGGAGAGGACTGGCACACTTTATACAGTGGTACCTCGGGTTAATTTGTTCTGGAGGTCTGTACTTAACCTGAAACTGTTCTTAACCTGAAGCACCACTTTAGCTAATGGAGCCTCCTTCTGTTGCTGCGGCGCCGCTACACGATTTCTGTTCTCATCCTGAAGCAAAGTTCTTAACCCGAGGTACTATTTCTGGGTTAGCAGAGTCCGTAACCTGAAGCGTATGCAACCTGAAGCGTATGTAACCCGAGGTACCACTGTATAACGTGCGGTGTGTGTGAACCTTTGGTAAAGGGAGCAGTAAGCGGTTGCTTCGATGAGCACAGACTCCTCCTCTGCCCTCCCTTCTAATATTTTCTGTGTATGCTAGCATGACAAAGTTCCCCCAACTCTACAACCATTAAAGATGCAAAAGTTTGCTCTCTTTTGTACCTACAATCCCTACTGTGCACCCCTCTGGACTTAGTTGTGTACAGCAGTGGGTAAACAAGCCAGGCAGAGGGAGCCCAGGAGAAATTTCTTCTGCTGACTGAAGAAGTGTCCAGACATCCACATTTTTTAATTTTATGAAGGAGTAGGGTGGTCTAAACCACAGAGCCTAGGGCTTGCCGATCAGAAGGTCGGCGGTTCGAATTCCCACGACTGGTTCCTGTTGCTCGGTCCCAGCTCCTGCCAACCTAGCAGTTCGAAAGCATGTCAAAGTGCAAGTAGATAACTCTGGTGGGAAGGTAAACGGCATTTCCGTGCACTGTTCTGGTTAGCCAGAAGCGGCTTAGTCATGCTGGCCACATGACCCGGAAGCTGTACGCCAGCTCCCTCGGCCAGTAAAGCGAGATGAGCGACGCAACCCCAGAGTCGCTTACGACTGGACCTAACAGTCAGGGGTCCCTTTCCCTTTATCTTTAGGGTGGTCTTCTTCCTCGCAATATTCTTCAAGGGAAATATGAGCCCATAGGCTCCCCCCTTTGTTTGATCCACCTACTCTTGCATAATGAATGAATGAATGAAAAGTGTGTTGAAGGGAGACATTCTCAGCTGGGCCTCACCACCCTTTCATTCATCTTTTGGCCAGGCTAGAATCATCTGTGCGCGCACGCACACACACATGCACAAATACTCCATTCAAATCGGGCACATAGCAGTAGGGAAGGCTTTTTAAAGAGACCCATACTGGCTTCCTGATGAAAATCACCCCTCTTCCTCAAGCTGCTATTTGCATTAGTGGGGAAAATGTATGGATGCAATTTTGGGATTGGGCTATTTATGTGTGATGCTCTTATTATGCATTCCACCTAGGGTGCTTCTGGACAAGTATATATTATGGGACGGGTGCTCCTTATGCCCACATTATTTTTTTGCAACATTTATACATTGTTGGCTTCAAAGTGCTGAACAGTAAAAGATAAAGGGACCCCTGACCATTAGGTTCAGTCGTGACCGACTCTGGGGTTGCGGCACTCATCTCGCTTTATTGGCCGAGGGAGCCGGCATACAGCTTCCGGGTCATGTGGCCAGAATGACGAAGCCGCTTCTGGTGAACCAGAGCAGCGCACGGAAACGCCGTTTACCTTCCTGCTGGAGAGGTACCTATTTATCTACTTGCACTTTGACGTGCTTTTGAACTGCTAGGTTGGCAGGAGCAGGGACAGAGCAACGGGAGCTCACCCCGTCGTGGGGATTCTAACCACTGACCTTCTGATCGGCAAGTCCTAGGCTCTGTGGTTTAACCCACAGCGCCACCAGCGTCCCAATAGGGCTATAAAGTAAAGGTAAAAGAACCCCTGACCATTAGGTCCAGTCGTGACCGACTGGGGTTGCAGCGCTCATCTCACTTTATTGGCCAAGGGAGCTGGCGTACAGCTTCCGGGTCATGTGGCCAGCATGACTAAGCCGCTTCTGGCGAACCAGAGCAGTGCACAGAAACGCCATTTACCTTCCTGCCGGAGCAGTACCTATTTATCTACTTGCACTTTGATGTGCTTTCGAACTGCTAGGTTAGCAGGAGCAGGGACTGAACAACGGGAGCTCACCCCGTTGTGGGGATTCGAACCACCGACCTTCTGATCGGCAAGTCCTAGCCTCTGTGGTTTAACCCACAGCGCCACCCGCGTGAACAGTACCCACCCTTTAATTTAGATTTTCCCTTTCTGCGGAAAATTCACTACATTTCAGTTTTACTTAAAAAAAACCCACCCCCCATTGCCAATGAACCATTTGTGATATTTCAGCAACCTGCCTGTATTATTCAATTTCCATCCAGAAACATCCACATTCAGCTGGCCTAGAAACAGATAGATTGTAACCCTGTCAAGAGGGATCTTAGGGTAAGAGAAAAGCCTGTACAGTATTCAATTATCTCTTTCTTTTGTGTGCAAGGCCCTGCCCCTTGTGTACAGGCCAGACTACCCAGGGGTAGAGGGGCACTTTTGATTCCACCGCAACTGCTACCTCCAGGCATAATGCTTTATTTTTTCATAGAAGTAAATGGTAGCCATTCTATTGGAGGAAAATAAAGGGATATAGCTAAGTCAATGTTTGGTGGGATCCGCTGGACGACTGAGGCTCCCCTCAGTCAACTATTGTTACCCATGCACTAGCCTCTCTCAAACTTGGTTCCCCAGATGTTGTTGGACTACTACTCCCATCATCCCCGGTGACTGGTCCTGGCAGCTAAGGATGATGGGAGTTGTATTCCAACAGCACCTGGGGACCCAAGTTTGAGAAAGGCTGCCATATATGTTACTCCTTACAGATCAGTGGCAACTATTGATTTATGTAGGAGAGAGTAAGGGGCAGAATTGAGTGTGCTTGTGAGTATGTTTAAACCTGTCCCTTTCTCCATCATCTGATGTCCCCAGTATCAATTTAGGGTAATTTCACTGCTTATCTAAACAACACAATTGTTTCTACATTTGCTGCTCCACATCTGCCAGTATAAAAAACCCTGATGTTTGCTGTGAGGTACCAGCAATATTTCATCTCCTTTCTTGAACAACAGAAAGTCCCTTCCTGCAAGCAGATGGCCCAAATCTCAAACAAAAAATAGATAATTAAAGGTCTAGGTGTCCTCCTGTCTATGTATGTGAACTACTGCATGGCTGTCTTCCAAAAGGGGCTCCAAGATCTCTTCCCAGAATGCTTCACGGCAGCAGCTCAGGCTCATTTACCTTCCCTGAACAGAATGCAAACCATCCAGGGCTGGCTCAAAACTTTCCCCATAGTGACTACAAGCATGAAGGCAATTCTTTGGTGAGTCACTTCTGGAGAGCCTCTTATTGCTGTTTTGATGCACCTTGTTTGCCTCGCTATTTCCATTTGGAAATACTCCTATCACAATGTTAATCTGTCAAAAGTTGTTTGCCCTGCAGACGAGTATCTGCATTTTATGGTGACTAAGAATACACATTGCGGTCGATCCTTGGATGATGATGTTTGTTTTCTAAAGACAGCCAAAAACTTGACATTTTGACTTTTCTCAGTTTACGTGGGATAAACTAGGAAAGCAAGGGAATGAGATGTTTTGCTTGCTACCGGCTTGGAGAAACTACTGAACAGGCAAAATGGCCATTATTATGCAGGGTGGTTAAATATGCACAATGGAAGGGTTTTCGTTTAGCAAGGACTCCTGGGAATTTATAGTGTTCTGTGTGGATATTCATTCTGCATCCCAGGAACATCACTGCCAGAGACAGTAGACCACCCTGTGTCAAGAATGGGTGGAAGGGCTGTAGGTCAAATAGTAGAGCATCTCCTTTGAATGCAGAAAGTCTCAATATTGATCCTCACCACCTCCAGGTATGGCTGGGAGTGTTCCTGGCCTGAAACCCTGCCTGTTAACCATAGACAGTACATGGACCAATGGGCTGACTTCCAATTCAGCATAAGGGATCTTCCTATGTTCCGAAGAGGATGGCAGCACCCCTTTGCCCCTCCCCAGTGCACTCCATAGGAGGGAATAGAATTGTATATGAGAAGTAGTAAAAAAAAATTCCCACCTCAGCGGATTGAATTGTCAGGGGGTAAATTATATCCTAAATACAATAAAAAGGTAGAGGGCAGTGCCATGGACAGAAATGCCCTATTGGGTGGTGTCCTGTTGTGTGAATGCCTGATTGTCTTCCAAGCAACTACTCTATTCCGAACTTAAAAATGGAAAGTGTAATGCTGGTGGTCAACAAAAGAGGTTTAAAGACTCTCTCAAGGCAAATCTAAAAAAATGTAGTATAAACACCGACAACTGGGAAACACTGGCCTGTGAGTGCTCCAATTGGAGAACAGCCTTTACCAAAGATGTCATGGACTTTGAAGATGCTTGAACTCAGGATGAAAGGGAGAAACATGCTAAGTGGAAGGCATGCTTGGCAAACCCTCACCGTGATCAACTCGTGCCCTGAAACCTATGTCCCCACTGAGGAAGGACGTGTAGATCCAGAATTGGCATCCATAGTCACTTATGGACTCACTGTTAAAACTGTGTTTATGGAGGACAATCTTACTCGGCTATGAGGGATCGCCAAAGATGATGATATTGAACATACATTTTGAATTTTATGCATTTTAGCAAACATACCAAGTGGTGATATTGTGCTGCCTTTCCCATGCTTCTTATACTTGCTTTCACCCTTCATCAACTGGCTAGGAAGCTAGGACTTTTATATGGACTTTATATGGTGCTGATATATTTGATTGCAATAAAGAGTAATAAATATAATTCAAGTAGGTAAGGGTCATGAACCTCAGTAACTGATATTAGTTCCTTCCAGAGAAGTAGGCATGTGATCTTTTCAGAGTCTTATGCAAAAACACTGTATTTTCTTTTGTGGAACACACACACTTTATATGGCCCTCCCTAATTTTAAAGTATCTTGTTCTTTAAAAATTTAAAAAGGGGACATTTGGCAAACCCAACACACAAGGATATTTTGTATTAGGTAGTGCTGAAGTATCTAATAATAATAATAATAATAATAATAATAATAATAATAATAGTTTATTATTTATACCCCACCCATCTGGCTCAGTTTCCCCAGCCACTCTGGGCGGCTCCCAATCAAGTGTTAAAAACAGTACAGCGTTACATATTAAAAACTTCCCTGAACAGGGCTGCCTTAAGATGTCTTCTGAATGTCAGGTAATTGTTTTTCTCTTTGACATCTGATGGGAGGGCGTTCCACAGGGCGGGCGCCACTACCGAGAAGGCCCTCTGTCTGGTTCCCTGTAGCCTCACTTCTCGCAATGAGGGAACCCGCCAGAAGGCCCTTGGCGCTGGACCTCAGTGTCTGGGCTGAACGATGTGGGTGGAGACGCTCCTTCAGGTATACACCTGTGAGCTGAACCCACCTTGTGAGCTGAACATAAAAACTTAATGATAACTCGCTTTAGATATCCAAAGTGTGGGTTCTATGGAGCAGTCAGTGGGCCTGGAATTTTGCTGCTGAAATGTAAGAGCAGATGTTTGGTATAGGAATCAGGTATTTTTCGAGGAATGAATGACACTTCTCATACCTTGTTTTTAAATAGGTCAGTACTTTTATTAACACAGCCATGCTTTAATACAATGCAACAGAAATAAACAAAGAGGATCTCTTCTTCAACAGCATCATGCAACCTTATGGACTAGGCTTCCCAAGTAACTAATACCTTGCACATTAGAAATTTACGCAAGTGAGAACAATGGGCAAAGAATTGGAAATCTCATCTGCTTTACGTTGCCATCTGGTTATTGTGATGGTTCTCAAACTTTGTGGTGATGAAGAGAGACCCAGTTTAAAATTTTGATAAGGCCGAATCTGGCTGTGTTACCTTTAAATGAGCAGATTTTACTGCACGGGTCAGTGGCTGTGAAATTTGAACTCCCCAGGGTGCTTTAAAAACTGCCAAGCACTGGAGGTCAATCTTTTTTTAGTAAGTTGTTGCATCTATCCAACTCCTCTTAGAGCAGAAAATATGCAACGTATGTATTAACTATGTTTCTCTTCCACAACATGGCGTAAGATTGGTGTCTTCACTGACCTAGAAATTTTCCATTGGGGAAAATCAATTGTGGTCTCATTGGCCTGTTCACCTATATATTCCCATTATGGGCTGTGGCACAAAGCCTATCAAGATCCAATACCAATAAGGATGCAGGAGTGCAGGTTGATGGCAAAGTTTGACCCCAATGTGTAGAAATGCTCCCCTATAGGTTATATATTTAGTTGCAAACAAAGGAAAAATTAAGCATTAAGTTAAGAAGAACCAAAATAAGTTATACAAATATATGAGTAATGCTAATGGTATCATCTTAGCAAATACTAATAAATATCCTACGAGAATAGCACCTAACCTCAGATCTGCTATTTGTCTTTTAATTTAACAGCTGACTTCCATATGCAATATGTACACCTGCAGCAAAATCCTCACCTGAGAAATAGGCCAATACAATTCAGGGCTCGTGTCCTTGACCTGTGATCAAGGCAAACTTGAAAGGTCCCATTTTCTCTTTCTTTGGAGACAATCCTCACTTCACATTCCACAGTCAGTCCCCTGCCTTCTCTCTCTCTCTCTCTCTCTCCTTGTAACTTTCCACATTGTTCTCAGTTTTTTTGGCATTACTCTTCTGAGTTAGTAATCGCTGCCTAAACATTTTCCTCCTTGACCAACTAGGCTTAACTATCATGTGCATATTGTTTTTAATTTGTTTGGGTTTTTTCTTTTTTCTTTTTTTAAAAAAGAATATATTCTTCTCTATTTGCAAGTGCAGTCTTATGCATGCCTACTCATGAGTAAGTCCCACTGGGTCTTACTGCCAGGTAAGGGTGCGCAGGATTCCAGGCTTAGTTATGATCAGCTTCCATCACTTTGTCTAATCCATAAGCAGAAATAGAGGGGCAATGGAATGGCGCCATTGCAGCAGCAGCGCAGCTGAAGTACACAATGAGGCTTAAGTTAATTGCTCAGTCTCTAATCACTGGACTCCACAGTCCCTGGATCTGAGTACACATGTTCAACTCTACAACTTGCTGATACAGAAAAGAAACACTACACCAACACCTATCTATAGTCATTACACCAACACCTATCTAAGCTTATATGAACATGCAAAGTTCTGCCCATCTACCTACTCCATTGTTCCCTGAATCTACAACATGCTAGCATGTGACTATGTTTGGGTAGGCAGTTAGCCCAGAATTTATGCTAAAAATCACTGAGGTGCACCTACTTTTTATCTGGCTCTTATGGTGCAAACAAACGGGCAATTCCTTACCAGCTACAGTGGTACCTCGGGTTACAAACACCTCTGGTTACAGACTCCGCTAACCTGGAAGTAGTTAGGAACTTTGCCCTAGGATGAGAACAGAAATCACGTGCCGGCGGTGCGGTGGCAACTGGAGGCCCCATTAGCTAAAGTGGTACCTCAGGTTAAGAACGGTTTCAGGTTAAGAACGGACCTCCGGAACGAATTAAGTTCACAACCAGAGGTACCACTGTCTTCCTAATGGTAGCATGGTTACAAACACTAATTTTGCATCATTTAGCATCTATTTTGCACCAGGAGTTTCGTGGCATCTAACCTGGAGATTGTATATGCTCACATTCTGCTTCAGGAGCATAAGGGAATGAGTTTGTGCTATTGTCTCATGCAACTGGCAGGTACTCTGAAGAACTGGGATGGAAGAACTAAATTCTACATCTGTTATAGACTGGGTCTTGTCCAGATGGGGACAAGTTAAGACCCCATGTGACATGTGCTTATCTGTATGCAAGAGTCTTGGAATAGCTCACAAGCAAAAAAAACTTTGGCAGCTGAAGTATATGAAGTGTAGCATGGGCCTATTAAAAAAGCAAGTGCTTAACACAGTTGTGAGATATATATTTTAGTTTGCCAGAGCCTTCTGAGGAACTGGGGGGGGGGGGAATGCTCTGCCTTTAAGAATCCAGCAGATAAACTCAAAATGGTGTCCCTAAAAGCAGCCAGAAGAGGAGCAGTGAAATGTCCCCACTGGTTGCATTTCACACACACAAAAAATCCCTTGCTGAGCACCACTTGTATTTCAAAAAGCCCAGAAATAATTTAATCTACATATTAATTTTTTTGAGTATAAGTCAAAGAAAGAAGGTAGAAAGGGCACTGTTTATAATACAAGTCAAAAGACTATTCTGTTGGCTTCTAGGTTCTTCGAATAGGTAATGCTGGTATTATAACTCCAATACTAGTTTCCCCTCACCACAGAGAATACTACTCTGTGAACTTGACCCCCACAAACCCTAAGAGACAAGGTCGTTGCCAAGTGTAGGAGTCCGATTTCCAACTGTTAACCTCAGTAATTTAAGGCTTAATGTGGATTTCCATCTGTGGACCATGAGTCAATGGATGGAATGAGGCTTCTAGAAGAAGGTATCTGGATCCCAGTCATGTGCTCCTAGGACACTTACTCCATAGAGCCAGACTCAACATAGTAGCATATTTCACCAGCTGGAAGGTGGTGGTGCTCATCAGTGCTAAATTCATAGACCATACAGACAGGGATTCCAATTGCTGGCTCATCACTCTGGGATCTGGAAAGGCCTCTGTCCACCAAAGGTCCACTCTCTGGGAAGCCTTCGTGTCCACCACTGTGGCTTATACACAGGTTATCTACTAGGGCCTCTTCACTTCTGCCGCTGTAGCTTCTAGAGAGACCAACTTCTGGCACATTTTCTTTTTCAGAGCTGTGGCTTCGAGACAGACTGCTTTCTGGAGCATCTTCGCTTTCAGTTCTGGACAAATTAGGGGGTGAAATAACTGCACATCTATAGCTGTAGCTTCTAGAAACTGTGCCCTCTGGGATATTTTCAGCTTCCTTGCTGCTGCTTCTAGATAGACTAGCCTCTGAGGCACCTCTGCTAACTTCACTGGAGCTTCTGTAAAAATCAGCTGGTTTAAAGCTCCCACTTTCTCCACTGTGGCTTCTAGAAAAGCTTGGCTCAATAGCATCTCCACTTCTTCTGTGAATCCAAATAGGAGTAGATGTCTCCACAGGGCTTCCACTCTCGCCGCTGTGACTTCTAGCAAAACTATCGCCTTTGGCTTCTGTACTTCTACAAAGACCAGACTCTAAGATAACGTTATGGGCCTCACTATAACTGTGATCATCTACCAACCTTCCACTTCTATCGATATGACTTTCTTTGCTTTCACTGCTGTGGTCTCTTGAAAGGCCACCACCTACAAATCTTCCACTGTTGCTGCTTTGGCTTCTGGAAAGACCACCCTCTGAGGTGCTTCTGCCTCCACTACTATGACTTCTAGAAGCACTACTTTCTATAAAGGTTGCATTAGTACCACTGGAGCATCTAGAAAGGTTGCCCTCTTGTGTACCTTCAGTGCGGGCTCTCGTAAAGACAGTGTCTGCAAAGCCTCCACTTCTGCTTCTAAAAGAACCACCCTGTGAGCCATCTCTGCTGGCCTTGCTGCTGCTTCTAGAAACTCCACCAACTGGAACGCCACCATCTTCAGCGCTGTTGGTTCTGGAAACCACAGACTCAGCAGAGCCGTCATGGACTTCCTTTTCATCACTGTAGCTTCTAGAAGGGCTGTTAACCGAGATGTAGCTGCTTGCCCCACTATGACTTCTAGATATGCTACCCACGGGGACTCCACTATCTTCAGCACTGTTGGTTCTAGAAACAGTAGGCTCAGCATATCCTTCACTTCCATGGCTAACATCACTCTCATTTCTAGAAAGGCTACCACCAGAGCCATAGCTGCTTGCCCTGCTATTGCTTCTAGATGTGCCACCCACTGGGACTCCACCATCTTCAGCACTGTTGGTTCTAGAAACAATAGGCTCGGCATACCCTTCATTTCCATGGCTAACATCAGTCTCGTTTCTAGAAAGGCTACCACCAGAGGCATAGCTGCTTGCCCTGCTATTGCTTCTAGATGTGCCACCTACTGGGACTCCACCATCTTCAGCACTGTTAGTTCTAGAAACAATAGGCTCGGCATACCCTTCATTTCCATGGCTAACATCAGTCTCGTTTCTAGAAAGGCTACCACCAGAGGCATAGCTGCTTGCCCTGCTATTGCTTCTAGATGTGCCACCCACTGGGACTCCACCATCTTCAGCACTGTTGGTTCTAGAAACAATAGGCTCGGCATACCCTTCATTTCCATGGCTACTATCATTCTGGATTCTAGAATGGCTACCACCTGAGACATAGCTGCTTGCCCTGCTATTGCTTCTAGCTATGCTACCCACTGGGACCCCACCGTCTTCAGCACTGTTCATTCTGTAAACACTAGGCTCAACACATGCTTCACTTCCATAGTTTCCATGGATTTCATTTTCATTACTTTCACTTCTAGAAAGGCCACCTTCCACATAGGATGCACTGGTACCACTATAGCTTCTAGAAAGGCTGTCCCCTGAGACACCTTCACTCTCACCACTATGAGCTCTAGCAAAAACTTTATCTGCTAAGTCTCCACTTCTGCTGCTTTGACTTCTAGAGTAGTTGCCCTCTTGGACACCTTCACTTGCGCCACTGTTGGTTCTAGCGAATACACTGTCAGTCAAACCAGCACTTCTGTTGCTTTGGCTTCTAGAGAGGTTGCCTTCTAGGTTATCTCCACTCCTGTTACTGTGGCTTCTATAACTCCCACTTCCATGACCCTGACTTCTAGAAACACTGCTATTCATGGTGTCTTCAATGTCTGCAAAATTTCCACTTCTGCTACTGCTTCTAGAAGTACTACTCTCCAAGGTACCTTTGCGGATACTGCTGTGACTTCTTGAAGCCTCTGAGATACCCTCTGAAGGACCTCCACTTCTATTGCTATGGCTTCTAGAGAAATCATCATGGGAAAACCCTCTGCTTCCACCACTGTGACTTCTAGAAAGTCCACTTTCCAAACTGCTTCTGCTACAGTTCATGTTATCTGTTGAAACTTCATTTGCTATGCTTGCCGCACTTGAGGTGGTTGTGATGTTGGTGTTTGATGAAGCTGTGAAGGAAAAACAGAGAGGATGGTTGCAGTTTTGGGAGCTTTATCTTATACTTTTACTGTAAAGGTAAAGGGACCCCTGACAGTTAAGTCCAGTCGCTAACATCTCTGGGACTGTGGTGCTCATCTCGCTTTACAAGCCGAGGGAACCAGTGTTTGTCTGCTCCACAGACAGTTTTTGTGGGTCATGTGGCCAGCATGACTAAGCCACTTCTGGTGCAATGGAACACCGACACCAGAGCAGCACATGGAGACACCGTTTACCTTCCTGCTGGAATCTACCTATTAATCTACTTGCACTTTTTGGCGTGCTTTCAAACTGCTAGGTTGGCAGGAGCAGGGACTGATCCACGGGAGCTCACCCTGTCATGGGGATTTGAACCGCCAACCTTTTGATCGGCAAGCCCAAGGCTCAGTGGTTTAGACCACAGCACCACCTGCGTCCCCACACTTTTACTGTAGTGTTTCTCATTTTGAAGGACATTCCACTTAAGTATTTGAGTCTAAAGCATCCCTCTAGTGCTGGCTCCAGGGTTTTTATTTGGGGGGGGGGGAGGGCACTTGGGCAAGAAGACCTTGGGCTCACCACCTCCTTGTTACTGTCCTCACATTCTTAACTGCTTTTCCATTTGGGCCCAGCCGAATCACCCACTCAGATGGAGAGAGCAGGGCAACTGGAGGGTGCTGCTCTATCTGCCCTGTCTTGTCAATAATTGCATGCATCTAGAGGGCAGGTAAACAAGCAGTGACAGCGAGCAGGAGGAGCAACAGGGCTTGAATGCCTTAGGTGTTGATAGTGGGCCTCCTGCAAGGATCTGGACCTTGGGCGGGTGCCCAAAGTCCTTCTTGCTGCTGCTGCTTAGCTCAATCTCCTTTTCAGCTTTTAGAAAGACTTGGTCAAATGTAGGATGCTCTTCAGAATAATGAGCATAGCTGATAATCAATCAAACAACAACAAAAATAAACTTACAGTGCTTTGGCATGGAGTAGATTCTGCTAATGACAGCAGGCTGTGGGGACTCCATGCTGTGAAGGGAAAAGGTAATGAGGTAAGCTACAGAAGAAGAAAAACATCTAAAGAAGTAGAGTTCCACAGTTTGGTTTAAAAGTCTGGGATCTGAATAGGAGCTATCATTGCTACATGTGTAGAATGCTGGTGGATTAGGAACCCTCAGAGTTCCAAACACTTAGAATCTTGTTTCATATGTTACTCATAGAATCATAGAATAGAATCCTAGAGTTGGAAGAGACCACAAGGGCCATCGAGTCCAACCCCCTGCCAAGCAGGAAACACCATCAGAGCACTCCTGACATATGGTTGTCAAGCCTCTGCTTAAAGACCTCCAAAGTAGGAGACTCCACCACACTCCTTGGCAGCAAATTCCACTGTCAAACAGCTCTTACTGTCAGGAAGTTCTTCCTAATGTTTAGGTGGAATCTTCTTTCTTGTAGTTTGGATCCATTGCTCCGTGTCCGCTTCTCTGGAGCAGCAGAAAACAACCTTTCTCCCTCCTCTATGTGACTATGTAGTCATGTGAAGGGGCTTCAGGTGTACAAGGGCTGCAAAGTTGGCCCGCCCTTAAGGTCATCCAGTACCTACACTGGGCCCCCAGTGTTCATGCATTGAGCAAGGATATCTGATAGGTGAAGCTTGTTCAATCAGGGTTCCAAGCCAGGTAAAGGTCTACACATGTAGGCTTCATCTTGACACTTGGAAGTTGAGTAAGGAAGAGATATAATATCAGGGTTGGGGGCATCAGCACAGCCCCAGTGCCCTGCAGCAAAGATACACATCCCCCCATAGGGTTAATGCATCTCTTCTCTGTGTGTTGGAATTAATCTCTGAACCAGGCCTTGGATTTGGTTTGATGTTTTACAACACGCTTTTTCAGAGGTATGAGTTTAGGTAAGTAGCCCAGCATTGCTAGATCTCAGACCAAGATGTCTGTCGTGTGCCAGAAACTGGAACCTATTATCTAAGTCCCTTAGCTCCTTAGGGGTGGCGAGGTGACATTTAATTAAGGTTTACTCAAAGCAGACCCATTGAAATTAAGGAAATGGACTTAGTCTTCTTCTTTTTTCATTTCAATGGGCCCACTCTGAATGACACCCCTAGGCAAAAGCTACACAAATTTTTTTAAAAATAATAATAATATAAAATAATAATAATAAATAATAAAAACAAAACAAAATAAAATAAATAATAAAATAAAATAATAATAATAAATAAATAAATAAATAAATAAATAAATAATAAAAGCTACAAACTCCAGGTCAAGGAAAGTGTAGAACCTTCCTGCACTTTCCCGGGAGTGCAGCTGTAGACATTTCTTGATTGTTTCCCTTCTTGAAAAACATCAAGCATGAAATGTCCTAAGATGTCAAACAGCTGAATATACAAATACCATCTGCAGGCAGGACATTCAGTCTCAAAGTTCCCAGAGGGGAATTTTGAACAGAAATGATTTTCAGCTCTGGCCTCTGTTCAAATCATGCACATAGTGGCTTCCAATCAGTTTACACACCTGATTTCTTCCCCTTCCATCAGCTTCCGGTAGGTAAGAATCTCTATGTCCAGGGCCAGCTTGATATTCATCAGCTCTTGATACTCCTTGACAAGCTGAGCCAAGTCCTGCCTGGCATTGTGAAGAGCTTCCTCCAACTTAGCCAGTTTGGCTTTGGCATCATTGAGTGCAGATTCACCTTGCGCTCCAACCTCTTTGATGTTTTCCTCGAGACGCAGACACTAGAATGGACAGAAGGCAACACGGAAGGTGATGAATGAGGGCACGTGGCTTGGGAGTGCTCCATGCTCTCCTCTTGCTCACTGCCTTCCATTTGACCCAAGTGAAATGCCGAATGGGTCACTCACAGGTATGTTCTCTCTGAAGATGGGCACTCCCAGGGGATGTTAGGTCCCTTGCGAGACTAGGGTCTGAAGTTGCAACACTTCCCGTGAGAGGGATGGAGAGATAGAGGAGGGTGGGAAGAGAGGGACTGCTCTACCACTTGAAGTATGCTGTCAGTAACAAATCATGTTTTGAAATTTGAGAACAACTACTCCCAAACCATGCTGGAAAAGCAACAAGATTGAGTTCCAGATAAACTGTTCATTCAGCATTCATCCTGGTTTGCTTGCTCAGAGCTTCTGTGGAGGTTAGACTCTAGCTAGACTTTATTGAGCATTCATCCTCATTTGCGTGAAGGTTTGTTTGCATGCCATCCTGTTAATGATGCATTCATACCACGCTTTTCAATGTAATTCTCCAGCTGCTTTCTTAACGGCAAAAACATTCCTGGCTGTTTTCAGTGAATTTGTTGCACCAGTGTGACAGAGCGCTTGAATCTACTTTAATTGCACAAACCTAAATTTCAAGGTATGCACTTGAATCCCTCCAGCAATAGAGAGACAGTCTGGAGACACCCACATATAATTTCATCTATTAACAATAACAAATTTGTCAGGCTCTGGGTCCCTCCAGACTGCCAGTATTTTGCAGGAGGGATTCAGGTGCATACCAGAACTTTGGGTTTATGCATATAAAGTGGATTGAAGGTCTCTGTCACCCTGTCACAACAAACCCACTTTGGAAAAACTTCAGAGTTCAATAAAGCTGGGAAGTAATGGAGAGATGCATTGAAATGTGTGAGGTGAGGGAATGACTGACAGGAAGAAGTGTAAACAAGAAAATTAAGGCAAATGCAGGGTGAATCCTCATAAGCGTGTGATTGCCTGCAGACTAATTAGAATGAATGCTTAATAAAGACCGAATATAGTATAACCGCTGTGTAAACCTTGTGCATGCAGATCAGAATGCTGAATAAATGGATCGTCAGGAAGAGCCTGCTTGCAATAAATCAGATATGTGAAGTAGGTTAACAAAACATAGCAGGCAAAATGCTGTCCTTTGATCCTATTGTAACTAATTTTACTAATGTTCCTCCACACCACACACTTTCCCCACATTCCTGTAGTGCAGGGGTGTCCCGTCCTGTTTCGCCACCTGAGGCAACCAGGAAGGTGAAACACAATTGCCACTATCCCCTCTCCCACCAAAGCTTCACTTCCTGGGGTCACACAGCTGTGGCTTTCATCAAGATCTCGCAAGAAGCGCACAATATCTTGCTGGAACCTGGAAGCCACAGCTGCTTCCCCTTGTGGCAGTGGGCGCTGGAGGTGTCCCCCACCTTGGGAGAAGTAGCAGTGAGATCTTGCAATAACCACCACTGCTTCTCCTTGCTTCTCTGGCAGTGGTAGAGGTGGGTGGGATGCCCTGCAGGGGTGCCTCCCCTTTGGATTCCATAGCCCAAGGCAACTGCCTTGGTCTACCTCAGGGGCAGGCCGGTCCTGCTGTAGTGTATTAGTTAGTTAAGGCCAGGAATGGGGAATAATGTTTAAGCCAGGGAATCCAGATACTGTTGGATTTCAACTCCCATCAGCCCTAGCCATCAAGGCCAATGATCAAGGGACGGTGGGAGTTCTTGGCCAAAAACACCAGGAAGACCACAGTTTTTGAGAAGCCTTGGATTGAACCAGGGACATTCTGTATATAAAAGATGTGCTCTAAGCTATGGCCCCTCTAGCATGAATACTGCCAAGACCAGACCCATTTTGCCTGCTGTCTTTCTTCATAGGTGCTGTAACATTCAGCTCTTCATATTGCATCAATTTCATCATGAATGTGGACAGGTCAAGCACTGCAGCCATATATACACCTAATTAGAATATAATATTAGAATAGCAAAAAGCATACACTTTTACAAAGTGTGTGGTGTGTGTGTTGAGTACAACATCTCTGTGAAATCTTGATTTGGCATATGTCTTGGGTTTTCTCCCTCTCATTCTTGTTTTCCCGCCTCCCACAAGCCACATCTTACTTGGCTTTTCAAGGACACGATGCAGGACCTCATTTTCTGGATCTGTATGTTTAACTCGGCAATCACCCTCCGGTCTTGAAGCAGATGGTCACCATACTTAGCAGATAGCACCTCTCTTTCATTCAGCTGGAGGAGACAATGAAAATATATTACCCTCCTGTTAACAAAGCAACGCATGGGCACCAAGTAAGAGGATCAAGGAATGGAGGGACCATAAACAACACACCTTTCTGAGAAAACCTGCAACAATGACTGTACTCATTACCGCTGGGACTTTCTGTGTAAAATTTCCTTCCTTTCTAAGAACTCTTGAGCCCCGGGGATTAGCACACACATATAGAATTACCCTTTTGACCAAAGTGGCAGCATCTAATCCTTCCCAACTGAATGATAAATCTGTTTTCTTCTTGTACATCCCCTTTCCCATTATTCATCCTTATTTTCTTCCCCTTTCCTTCAGCATGCTTGATCTGGGTATCACCATTCATGCCAAATTCCTGAGGTCTCTTTACTTCCTTCCCATCACTGGGAGATGACAATCAATTCTGCCCACCAAGGACGAATCAGGTCTACCCCTTTCCATTTATCTGTTGTTGCTACTTGCCCTATTTTTGCAGGCTATGTAGTGCCATGGTGGAACCAGGCAGCTATCATTTTCCTAAGTGCGGAGTGTATACTAACAGAATAGCCCTATCCATGGGCTATTCGGGTTGTGATTCAACACAGCCTAAATACATGCTACCTTTCCAGGCTTTTAAGAAACATGCTATATATGTATGTTTTGCGAAGAGAGAACTATTGGGAGAAATATAGTCAGGCCAGCTGTAAAGCATCCAGCAAACTCCTCTGTGGGTTAATATTTCAGAACAGATAATCATTCTGTGGGAATTAGACCCAAAAACCCCACTCTCTGGTGTACATCAGATATGTATGTATTAGTAGACTATCCCATCTCCACACAGTAGTCTGGGAGGTGCAGATCAGGTTGGTTCATATTAAGTTCTTCACCCATCCATTTCTGCATTCTCTCTTTGAGCAGCTCTGGCATTTTAAGCTCTCCACCTTTGCTGTGTCTTTCCATTAGGACTGGTGACACCATCAAGAGCTTGGGGGAAGTTCTCATTGACAAGCAGATGTGTACCTTGCTTCGTGTGAGTGCCTCTAATTCTTCCCAGCTCCTGATAGCCAGGTCTTCATACTGAGCTCTCACATCCTCCACGATCCGGTGAGGGTCAGGGTTGTATCGGTTGTTATCAATTCCCACCACGACAGAGATGTCCTTGATTTGTGACATCACCTCTTCAAGTTCCTAAGTACAGCAGAAAGAAGACCGGGCTTGAGTTGTTGCCATGCATATGCAAGGTTGTGTAATTACTGCTCACAACAAAGGACTGGAAGCTCAGCTGTGCATGGATATAATATCAGTTAACATTACTTATCACTTTTTGATATTCAAAACTTTTCACCGACATTGTCTTAGCATAAGGTAACCGTAGCACAATGCCCAGAGAGAGTGCAAAGGAGGTCACAGCTTTGCATAAAATGTGCACACACACATTATATGTGCAGAAGCAAGTTTAGAAATAATGACTATAATTTAAACAGAAATATGATACATCTTACCACAGTGGGGAAGATGGTGTAAGGTGGAAAATATGTCCCTACACCTCAGTAATCCCTACAGTAGCTCTGCAAGGCAGGTGAGTATCATACCACCCCCATTGGTCCATCTTGCTCAGAAATGTCTATGCTAACCAGCATCAGCACACTGGGGTGTCAAGAAGGGGTGTTTCCTGTTGGGAGATAATGCCGAGGCCTTGTGCCTTTCCCCAATGCAGTGTCGCCCGGGATTCTTCACTCCGGTCTCCCGTCACGCTGATGCGACCCATACTCTCCTGGGACACGAGCACATGACCAGCAGAGTCCAAAATAGAAGCGTTAGCCTTGAGGTGCAACATCTAATCCTTATTTAGTGTAATGAAACCAAGCATAACAGTACAAACAGTATAAAATAAACATGGCTCCTCTTTCTCTCTTCCTCAGAGAGAATGCTGAAACAAAACATCGCTGTGAGAGAACAGTGGGAGGTAGGGAGCTAACAGCGTATCTCCCTTTCTGCTTCTATAGCTCAAACAATCAGCAGCTGAAATGCATTACCGTGTTTTTCGCCCCATAGGACGCACCGGCCCATAGGACGCATCAAGTTTTTTTTTTGGGGGGGGAAGAAAAAAAATTATTTCCCCCCCAGGCGCTTGTGGGGCAGGCAGCGGGGAGAAGCGCTGTTCTCCCCGCCGCCCGCCTTGAGATCAGGTCCGGGGACAGCGGGAAGACGCACTGCGTCTCCCTGCTGTCCCTGGAGTTTGTGGGGCAGGCAGCGGGGAGAAGCGCTGTTCTCCCCGCCGCCCGCCTTGAGATCAGGTCCGGGGACAGCGGGAAGACGCACTGCGTCTCCCTGCTGTCCCTGGAGTTTGTGGGGCAGGCAGCGGGGAGAAGCGCTCTTCTCCCTGCTGCCTGCCTTCAGATTAGGTCCGGGGACAGCGGGGAGACGCGCTGCGCCTCCCCACTGTCCCCAGAGCTTGCGGGGCTGGCGGCGGGGTCTCCCCGCCGTCAGCCTCCAAACCACTTCGGAAGACAGCGGGATGGCGGCGTTCCGCCTCCCTCTGTCCCCCGACCTTGTGAGGCTGGTGCTGGGGCTCTCCTGAAGCCTGCATTCACCCCATAGGACGCACACACATTTCCCCTTCATTTTTGGAGGGGGAAAAGTGCGTCCTATAGGGCGAAAAATACGGTACATACAGACATGTGATCCAACAATCCTATAACTGCAGCATAGGGAGGGGTGAAATCCTAACATCCCATCTGGAAATGAACCCGAGACCTTTTGCATGAAAATATGAGCTCTGCCCATGAGCTATTCCCTATTTCCACCTAGATCCAAAACCTACCTTCCTTCCTTCCTTCCTTCCTTCCTTCCTTCCTTCCTTCCTCCTTTTCTCCCTCCCTCCCTTCCTTTTTTCTTTCCTTCTCTCTCTCTCTCTCTCTCTCTCTCTCTCTCTCTCTCTCTCTCCCTCTCTCTCACATGTAGCAGCTCCCTGACCTCTGGCACATACCCACAGGATGACTGATACTGTCATGATACAGAGGAATGGTGCCCGGACTGCACCTAATAAAGATGGGATTCAGCTCAGTAACTCTCAAAGGCATCATAATCCCAGAAAGCAAACCACACACACATGCCTGCGTGGCTGAAGGGCAGGCAAGATCTAACTTGAAGGATTCCGAAGCCAGAACACTTTGGGTGTTTTTGTCCAGCTTCCTCCTTCTCCAACCTATGCTTTTCTCCAAACAACCTTGGTTTGTGACAGCCAATCTCCATTAGGCAAATGGCTTAACTCCACCAGTCTCAGCCCTTCTGTTTTTCCTCACTTTTATGGGAAGTTTAAAACTGTTTCCACATGGAGGGTTGCAGTTTTGCTTGCCCTGACTCTTGCCTCACTGGGAAGGAACAAAGGCAGAGGCTGGAATCCATGGTTTGCCCACCTGTAGCAAAAAACTGCTTGCCACCAAATAGAGTTCTCAAATTACTGTCTCTTCCACATATACCTATTTCCTGAGTAAAGTAAACAAGAATTTTTGCACACCCCTCATCTTCATTTTAAAAGGAACTAAAGCCTAGAGGTATAGATGCAGAGAGAAGTATGTGTGCACAGTTCTGAAGCATTCACAGAAGAATGGCTACACCCAGGATATGTTACCTCTACAGCAATTAAGGCTAGCAACTTTGGGGAGGGGACAAGAGGCAGAGTCATGGCAGAAGGCAGAGCCAGGCAGATGGCTTTGTCATGAGCCATTAAAGGTAAAGGTAAAGGGACCCCTGACTATTAGGTCCAGTCGTGACCGACTCTGGGGTTGCGGCGCTCATCTCGCTTTATTGGCCGAGGGAGCCAGCGTACAGCTTCCGGGTCATGTGGCCAGCATGACTAAGCCGCTTCTGGCGAACCAGAGCAGCGCACGGAAATGCCGTTTACCTTCCCGCCAGAGCGATACCTATTTATCTACTTGCACGTTGACGTGCTTTCAAACTGCTAGGTTGGCAGGAGCAGGGACCGAGCAACGGGAGCTCACCCCGTCGCGGGGATTTGAACCACCAACCTTCTGATCGGCAAGTCCTAGGCTCTGTGGTTTAACCCACATTGCCACCCGCGTCCCTTGAGCCATTAGCCACTTCATTAATTTTATCTTTAAGGTAGTTGATTTTGCTGCTAAAGACCAACAGGGCTCCCCCTCTGTAAATGCATGGACTCTGACAAAGTGAAGGCTGAACAGAATATCCAGTTTTCAAGACATGTAGCTGAAGGTTCTGTTTAAAGATTGGGAGGGGCAAAAGGCTATCAGAACACAATATATAAACATATATGAGCAAATCATGCGGGCATGTGTGCACATTTTTATTTATATACACCACCCTCTGATAAAATATCAGGGCAGTGTACACTCTTTAAACCCCATTAAAACACCAGATAACAATAATTAAAATGACTGGCTACTCAACAAAAATTTAAACAACTGCACTTGCTTGACCCTTTTCATTCATACCCTGTTTTTCATGGCCCAGAATCTTCAATCTAGATACTTGAAGCACAAACAATGCCACCTTGATACCATTTCCCCTAATACATGCATATATATATATATATATATATATATATATATATATATATATGGTAGACACTGTTTGGTTAGATAACTGTATCACAAAATTTGGATAACTGCAAATGCTGAAAGATAGCTGTATTTTGGTTTGCATCAGTGGGGTGCGGTCAGTGGACTAGGGGAACTAGGCTAGAGCCCTAAATGTTCCCCTGGTGCCTTCTTCCCAAAGCCCAGGAAGCTCACAAACGTGACGTCACACCCCCATCACTGTCACAAGCTGGCGCCTCTGGCCCTAACTGTTCCCCTAGGAAAAGTTTCACCGCAGGCCATCGATTTGCATATCGGACTGGGAAGTGCAAATTTGGTAGATTTGCCTATAGAATGAACTGAATGGAACTTCTCTCCCACCTCAAGTGCTATGATATGTTTAGAAAAGTTATTTCCATAATGTTGGACAGAGAAACAGAAGAAAGGCTTGTGCAAAATTAACCAATAGCTGTGAAACGGAAAATAGTAGAGGAACGTGGATTGAGACACACCCAGTACTGGATTTACATATAAGCTAAACAGCCTATAGCTTAGGGCACTGGCGGAGGGAGAGGAGTGAGGGGGGAACGCAGCGCTCCCGGCAGTGTGATCCCAGTGGGGTGCCATCGTAGCTGCCTCCCGCTAATGCTGGGCGCCACGCCCATTTGGGTGGCGCGCCATGCCTTGGGACACATGCCAGCCGCGCCCCCATCTGCTCTCCGCCCTCCGGCCCCAGAACATGAAGCTCTGCCACTGGCTTAGGGTCCCACTCTCTTGGGGGCCCCCAAAAAATTTAAAGGAAAAAAACACCTGGATGTACATTTCCAAAATATAAGATAAAAAACAAATAAAATAAAACCCACATGCAGCAACGGTGTTTTGTTTTGTGTAGACTCCTATGATGTAAGTAATGGGCCCTGCCTGCTAGCCTGCTCCCTAAAATATCACTGGTTTGCTCATTTCTATATCAATTACTTTGATAAAATACATATTTTGTTATGTGCAAATGGCTTTAGAAACCTATTAGGTCCATAAAATACCACATAGCATACATTCAACACAAAAAACAGCGACAATTTGTTGTTGACAAAGGACATTACCTTCAGTAGCTTAGGGCCTCATCAAACCTAAATATAGCCCTGGACACATCCATACATTCCTACTCCTAACACTACTGCAATCTAGGCTTGGTTATAACTCTGACTTCTCCTCTGTTCGTGCACAACAGAGGTGGGGCTGTTTGCGTTTAAAATGCCTAGATTTCAGTGCCATGTAAAGCTGGGCATAATTATTTACTAAATTTGTATGCTACCCTCCATCTGTAGATCCCACAGTGGTTATGAATGAAGCAGGTCAAACAACTGTGCACTTGTCTGTTCACATATTGCTTCTGATAGCCATTTTTCCCTCCCAGTGTTTACCCAGAATATTCAGCTATGTGTCTTGGACACCTGAAATCCTATTCAGCCTCTACTTTGTCTTCTGAATTTTTGTCCTAGACATTTTCAAACTTACTTCAGTAACCTTAAAGTCTAGTAACCTGCTTGAAATAAGTAAAGGATCCTGAAGCTGAGGATCTGAGGGTGCTAAAATGTGTACGGTGCAATCTGAGGGAAAAGCGGGTGGGCTTTGGATAGGGGAATCCACTGCTGCTGTTATGATCTCTTACTGCTGGTGACATTTGCATTTGTATATGGAAACTTCTGTTGGCTCTCTGCCTACCAAGACTGCTTGTGAAATAGAAAGTAGGGAGGAAAAGGACCAGAGGCACAGGAAGGTACAAGACAACCATGGAAAGAGCCTAAGAAAAGTAATCTTTGCCAGTCCTAGCAACCATTACGGTCTCTACCTTCTGGCCGAAGCAACCAATGCACAAGAAAAATGGAAGCAAAGGAGACATGGTGACAAACTAGCTCTACTTTAATTAACAGGCCACTCCATTAATGTAATAACCTTGGAGTCATTTTATGCTGATCGCTGGAGCGCTGTCTGTGAAATGGGAGCAATAAATGGGAGTTCTAAACCTCAATGTGCATGATAAACCTCAATGTGCATGATAAAGCTCAGGAAAGCTTTGAAACACCTCTTCCTTAATTTGTTTGGCATTAGAGAAAGCCGGGAAGGTCAAGTGACTTGAAGTGAGCCTGCATTTCAAGAGAGGGCAGGGCAAAGGTGCTATATCTGGCACAGGTAGAAGGTGGTAGATGGGGTCGGAGTGATTGCAGAAAAGCTTGGTTTAAGAATAAGGTATTGGAGCAGGATTCCAAGAGCAAAACAGAAATGGGTTGACAAACGAGAGTGAGAAAGATTGTCCTCAACGGAATGGGCTTTCCAAAGCAACTGGCAAGGCTGGGCCAGTCTCCACAAGGGAGAGGAACTGTCATGCGAGATTGAGCCAAGCAGTTCATCAGACTCTCCTTGCGGATATAATATCTTGAATTCCTAAGGAAAAGTCACCGTCTGATTATGTATCTAGGCCAAATGCAATGAGGGCGATGTGGGCAGGAGAGTGAGTGCTGCTGGGGAATTCCTTCCTGAAGTAGCTGAAGATGTTTGTGTCTCAAAGAAATAGGGCTGTCATTGCACCCTGGCTGCAGATCCTGTGCCTGGGGGAGATTAGAGGTCTTGCTTCTCAGCTTGGGTCGTAACTGGTGTAATATGTTTTGGAAGGGTCACAGCTACATGCTCTATGCATTTTGTCAAAGTAAATAAACCCTGATTTATTTATTTTTAAAAAATATAATTTGCAGTTGTCTTCCTAATTTGTCTCTGGCCATCATTGAAGCTACTGTGCTGTTGTCGTTGTTGTTTTGAAAAAAGAGTTTGCCTTGTCTTGCAAGGCTGTTCTTAAGGGATCAGCCTTGGCTGAGAAAGTGTCCCTTGGTGTGCTCTGACGCCTCAGACAGTGTTGTAAGATCAAATTGCATGGTTCCCACCAATTATTATGCAGCAACATTGTTCGCTTTGCACTGATTTTGTATGGAGAATGAGCTGTAACCCACAGGTGTCTCTGTGTTTTGTTTAAAAACTGAACAAGCACTATGGAGAACCTTCACTGAATTAGGAACATACATGGAACATAAATCTCTCTCTGGAAATTTACCATAGACCAACAGTCCAATCTTTATGCAAGCAAAACACACCTGTAGCCCACCTTGCTCTTTCATGCTTCCTCTTACCTGTTCATAGATATTTTTCATCAACTCTGCTACAGCAAGAAGTCCACTCAGTTTCGCTTCAAGTTCAGTTTTGTGCAGGAAGCCGTTGTCCAGATCCTGTGTAGAACAGCAAGAGAAGAAGAGTTCGTGTTTTTTCATTTGAGCTGGAACCTTTGACCAAAAGTTAAGAGTGCCCCAACATATTGTTGGGGAGGGAGGAAGTACCCTCTGCTGACCAGTGCTTAGATGCTCTCATTCCTACCACAACGCTGACCTTCCCCATTCAATACCACAGGGCTTGAATAATCATACACCGATTCTCCTACTTCCATATGCGCCGTTACAAAATGCAAGCTGCTTAAAAACATACACCCATGTCAAAGATCAGTGGTTTTAAAAAACCTTGTGCTTTTCAGGAACACTTTCCATGTTGACTTCTTTGTTAATGAATGCTCTTACTGCATCTCCAGGCAGTACAGATTATTCTGGGGCATGCTCAATTTGTATAAGGTGATGGCAAGCATATTCAGTCTCACTGCTGCCACACCAACACTCACCCAGCCTTCTTCTGAAGCTGATCGTTGCTATGGAAGATCACAATGTGTGTACAATCTACTTTCCAGGTTTGCTTTTCCTCCTCCACCTATCTTCTTGTTGGGAAACTTTTCGGAAGCTTTTGAGGAGGCCACCCAGATGCTATTGGTCCACAACCCCCATCATCCCTGATCATTAACCGTGTTGAATGGGGCTGATGGGAGTTGGAGTCCAACGGCATCCAGAGGGCCACAGGTTCCATATCCCTACTTTAGAGGAACTCCAAATTTCCTGTTTGGAAACCAAAATCACAGATTGAGGGAGTTCTGGTATGTGTACCTGCTCTCATTTAGGTTTGGATTATACACATCCCTTTTCGCTCCATGTCCCAAAATATATGTAAGATTTTATCACTGCTTTAGGGTTGCATCAAACAAAGTTTCTCCATTTGTACAAGGGCTTCTGCAACAAACTTCCCTTCCCTCTCCTTTTCCTCATGCTGCCATTTGCTCTGGAGGGTTAGGGGCATGCACACCAACTCCTGGGACACGGATGGCGCTGTGGTCTAAACCACAGAGCCTAGGGCTTGCTGATCGGAAGGTCGGTGGTTTGAATACCTGCAACGGGGTGAGCTCCTGTTGCTTGGTCCCTGCTCCTGCCAACCTAGCAGTTCGAAAGCACGTCAAAGTGCAAGTAGATAAATAGGTACTGCTCCAGTGGGAAGGTAAATGGCATTTCCATGTGCTGCTCTTGTTTTGCCAGAAGCAGCTTAGGCATGCTGGCCACATGTCCCGGAAAAACTGCGGACAAACGCCTGCTCCCTCGGCCAGTAAAACGAGATGAGCGTCACAACCCCAGAGTCGTCTGCGACTGGACCTAATGGTCGGGGTCCCTTCACCTTTGCCTTTACCTTTACACCAACTCCTAGGGGCTAAGGCAGTCCCCCCCAATGTATTTTTGATGAGACCAGACCCCCTCAATGTTTAGAGGACGTTCGGCTCTGCCCCCCGGCCCTCAGGACATCACACATGTGACATCAGGATGTCGATCCGGCCACTCAATCAACTTGCAAAGATGGTGACTCTGGTTAGGGGGAACCTCATAAACAGATTTGGGAGGAATGGGGGGGGAGAGGGAGGGAAAGTTTTGTTGCACAAGGAGAAGCCCTTGCCCAAATGGTATGACATTGCTGCATATAACTCTTCATTCTGTTGGAAATTAGGTGGCTCACAGAAGGAAGGAAGTTGGGCTGGTCCACAAATTACTCTTTGAATTAGAAGAAAAACTTAGGCTGTTGAATGGCACCAGCAGAGTAAACAGAAAGGTAGTTGCAAGCTGGTTTCAATGCAGGATGGACACATGTAAAAGGAATTCGTAATTCATAGCAGCAGCAGTATATCACAGAGAATATTTTTTGACGCCCAGCTTTGCTTCGTACTTAAAGGTCCCCATAGCAATCACCTTCAATGAACATTCAAGGCTGTCCATCAAGAGGTGGAGTGAGGCAACTTAGAAGTAACACAAGAGCGTCGTTATGCCTTAAGAACAGGAAAGGCTGGAAATTTCTGTTTGCACTTAAAACATCATGGAAATCTTGAACAAGTTTCTTATAATCATACAGGTTTGTCCCAGACATGCTTGTCTGACTGCCAGATGACAATCAACAATTACAGGTTGTCTTGGTTCCAATGTTTTTAAAACCTCCTTTTCGGAAGAATAATTATAATCAAGGTCAGAGGCCAAAATTATTCAATACAATAATATGGCTGCTGCCCAAAATCATGATTCATTTACAGCAGTATCTAGAAATAACAAATGCTGTAAGGATTTAACAATTATCGCAGTCCAAGTTTCGCTTGTCCTGTAAGTGGCAGCCAGGACATTGACAAAACTAACAAGTTGGATTAGAAAGTGCAAATCCATTTTGAAAATTAAAAAGCCAAATTGTCTAATTTTGAGAACTCAATTTTTAACCCCTCTTTCACTTTATTCATTTCAGTAATATTTTTTTCAGCGTATAAATTATATTAAAAAAGAGATAATTGACACCTTTTTGAACTTCAACACTTTTGGTTTAAATAATCACTGTGTTTGTTTTTCATTTATTCCTAGTGGTCCAAATGGACCTATAACCACCCTTTTCAGGCAGACACAACTTAGTCAGGTCTAACCACACTATTTCCATTTTTCTTCCTCTTTGAAACCATATCCACCCCATTCAAAACCAGTCCATTTTCTCTCTTTTTGTCTCTCTCTCATGCCTGCCTGTGTCCATTCCAAAGCAGCAATCTTGGGGTTCCTGGTTTAAACAAAAGAATGGCCCAACCCCCCAAAATGGAAAAGCCTTTAAAAGTTTTCTCTCTCTTCCATAAGAGATTTTATGTAAACCTTGCCAGTGATGCAGCTGTCATCAAGGGAGGAGGGTATAGGGCTGGGAACCAGCCTTACCACTGCATGGATGTGAAACTGAAGAGTTTTGGGTCTACTTTACCTTTTTGAGTGTCATGAAGGTGAATTCCATCCCAGTGCGTTTGTTTATTTCTTCCTCATATCTAAAGGAAAGGAAGGATGGCTGGTATGAATGAAATGGCAAAAGGTATAATTTAAGCAGTGTATATAATTTAGGCTCTCAAGATCTGTTTGTTTATTTCTTCCGCATATCTAAAGGAAAAGAGGGATGATTGGTATGAACGGAATGGCAGAAGGTATAATTTAAACAGTGCATATAATTTAGCTGCTCTAGATTGATTTCCATTTTCTGTTTAGGAAACAGAACCGGTGTTTTCTTTACATCCATCCCATCCCACTCACACGCCAGAAAAAAGTCACGCCTGAGCTATCATCTCATTAACTTGTGAATTATCATACCTCTTAGAGACATAATTTTGAATGATGGGCCCATTCTGCTGGATCCTGTACAGATAATGCTGCAATAAGAGACTGCCCCTGCCCTAAAGAGTCTGCAGAATGACTAGAAAATGTTTGGGAGGAGAAATAATGTGAGAAATAATAGCAGACGAAATAAGGGCACTGGGCGAGTGCAGAAGATGTAGGAAAATAATCTCTAATTAGCATGTGGCTAATCACGTCATCCCACTGCCTCAAAGAACAAAAGAGATTTCCTTCATCTGCACCACCCCATTTCCTTCTTCCCAAGCACAGTTCAAAACGATTGTGGCTGGTGGCTGTAGCTCCTTTCTGGTCTTCTCCAACACCACACTGCAGTTCCTTATCACATCAGATCAGGATTTTGCAAACTTGAGTTTCCAGCTGTTTTTGGACTACAACTCCCATCATCCAAAGCTAGCAGGACCAATGGTCAAGGATGATGGGAATTGTAGTCCAAAAACAGCTTGGGAGTTTGGGAAACTCTGCATCAAATGCCCATTTCATATGGTTACTTCCCATGGCGGTGCTTCTCTCTTACCTTATCTGCATCAAGAATGCTTACATTATATCCTATGGTATAAGAAACGGCATCTGCCACCCCCCTGCATGGAACAATAATTATAGTGCATGGAACAATAATTATAATGTTTCAAAATGTGAATCAAGGGGCTCAACTAATGGAACCCTTTCTAGAGAACACCAAAAACAGAGCAGACCCCTAGGGCAGCTGTTGCCATTTTATATTATTATGATGGGAAGAGTTGCATTGTGTTGACTGATGTTCACCACCACCACCTGCTGCTTCCATCCTTTCTACAGAGTGCAGCAGCAAACGTTAGAGCTACAATGACTAAGGTCTCAAAGCCCTACATCTCCAATTTCATCTGCTCAACTGACATACAGCTTTGCCAAAGGATGACAATGCCAACGTCTCCAGGCTTAACAGAACTGGATGGACAGGGTGGTGCCCCCTTGTATCTAAGTTCCCAGAAGAGGCCCCATCACTGTAGGTGTTTTAAACAGGTTTGTTAAGGAGCTAAAGAAGATGGGATGGGAGTGAGGCAACTCCATTTTGTGATGCTGGCAGTCTGCAGTCATAAAGACACTTGTGATCCATTTTCTTCTCAACAGGAAGTAATGGAATGTAGCCTTGGGTGGCATGAAGGTCCCACAGGGGCCCCTGAGGCAAGCTGTGAACACAATGGACTGCATTAATATCCCCTAACAACTTAGAATGCTTTCTCTTCAGTAATGCAATAGCTTGTTATTGTCTAAGTAATAAAAAGCATGCCTTTCCTGAGATCAAATGAGAGTGGTGTTGAGGCATGGCTGGAGGGCTCCAGATGTTGTGTGTTATCGATACGACTGTGATACATTTTACTCCTGCCCCCCGCCTTTAGGTTTCTGGACAGAACCAGGAAACTGCATTTAATTCTTTCCCCCTCTGCTCTTTAAATTACCTTAAGATGTTGGTTTCAGTTTGCACCTTGTGCCTTAGCAATGCACAGTGCCTCACAGTAGGGTTCCCAGGCTGCAACCTGGAGAATAAGTCTCTCTCTTTAAATGTGACAGACTGGGGGCAAAGTGGGGGCTGAACCTGAACACAAATAAGAAGAGCTCTGCTGAGATGGACTGGTCTGTCCCCTTCTGCATTGTGTTTCCAACCAGATGCCTATGGCAAACACAGAAGTTGGACAGAAGGACAATAGCTTTCTTCTGCTGTTGTTCTCCAGAAACTGGTACTCAAAGGCATGCAGGTTCTTGACTAGTAGCCACTGATAGCTTTATTCTCCACCAGACTGTCTAATCCCCTTTGAAATCCATCTATAACTTCTACACTAGGCATTTACTATGTAACAGCCACACTTTGTTCACTGACATTTTCCAGGGCATTTGCAGGACACCATCAACATCACACTATTGTATTCTTCGGTTTTCCTCACGCTTCTCTCATTTCTTGCAGAACACAGAAAATTTGGGTAGGGTAGTGGAACAATCTCCACAGGTCTGGTCACCTTAGTGCTTCTTTCGTGCCCTTCATTAAAAGGGTGTTTTTCTAACGTGTGCAGTGACCAGTGCTATTTTTCTAGAAGAGGTGTTGGAGCTCAGTACAAACATCTGCCTTGTTCTCTTAGAATGGCAATGGTGCCCACCTGAGAGGTGCCAGAGCTGAGCTCCAGTGAAATCTGGCTGAAAAAAAGCCCTGGCAGTGACATATCAGAGCCTATCACCATGGATGTACTTCGCTACTCATTACAGTGCTACCTCTGGTTACGAACTTAATTCAGTCTGGAGGTCTGTTCTTAACCTGAAACCGTTCTTAACCGGCGGTATCACTTTAGCTAATGGGGCCTCCCACTGCCGCTGTGCCGCCGCCACACAATTTCTGTTCTCATCCTGAGGTAAAATTCTTAACCCAAGGTACTATTTCTGGTTGAGCGGAGTCCGTAATCTGAAGCGTTTGTAATCTGAGGTGTTTGTAACCCGAGGTATTTCACAATGAAGTGCTTTCACAGAATTAGGCCGGGGCCATGGAAATGTTCGCCCATTTTCAGATCTGGCGTAGGAGCCTTCAAGCAGGGGTAAGGGAACAAATTCAACAAGCAGAAACCCATTCAAGGACAGAAGGACAGGCCTGGCCATCAGAAGCTTCATACGGCTAGCCATAATAGAAGCTGGTCTTGCAAACCTCTGTTCCAGAGATGGGGAAGCTGTGGCCCTGCAGATCTTCTTGGACCAGAGCTCCCTTCATTACTGACCACTGGCCAGGCAGGCTGGGGTTGATAGGAGCTGGAGTCCGAGAACATTTGGTGGTCACACGTTCCATAACTCTACTGTGCTTGAAGTGGGTCCTGAACATGCAAGGTGACTTGCTGGGCTAAGTCAAACCCTGAGGTCCCCGAACCAGCAGTGCAGTCAACGCAGACACCATGACTCTGTATGAAAAAGCCCCAATGAACAGAAAGAGCCCGAGGCTGAGGGAAGAGAGCTCTTCCAATTCAGAATGGGTGATGACAGCACCTCCTCCCCACCCTGGGAGCTACCTCTTTCATAAGCCCCATTACAAGGATAGTGGCAGAAATGTTGGTTCTTCTGGTTCTTCTGCCCTTTGGCTGGAATGCTTGGCTTGTTGCCAGAGCACACACGCTACGCTTAATTACAGCCTGCCTCATGCATAGAACCCTGATCCCTCTTCAGTCTCTTTTGCAACTCCTTCTGATACCTCCTGCCTTCAGCCCACCCTGAGAGAAGGCTTTATGTATTGCAAGGCCCTGACATACTTTACCCGAGGGAGGTAGGAGAGGAGCAAACAGGAGACATGTCGGTCTTGATGGGGTTGCAGAGCAACCTGATCAAAGCCTGCCAAACCATCCACGTTCCTTTAACCAGGGCTGATTGCGTAGGAGTCCCTGGTATCAAGGACTTGCATCCAGGAGTTGACTCATACGGACATGGAAGGTTCATTCCCAACTACAACAGCTGGAGATCCTCACTGAGAATCACAAGTGCAGGGCAAGGAGGGTGGTGGTGGGGATTAATTATAAAGTGCCCACTAGGTAAAACCCATATTGTATACCTTATTTTAAAATATTTTATTTTATTTGTTATAACATTTCTATCCCATCTTTCATCCAAAGGACTCAAGGCAGCATATATGGTTCTGCCCCACCTCATTTCAGGCTAACAACAGCTTTGTGAGGTAGCTTAGGCTTCAAGACAGTAACCAGCCCAAGATCGCTGAGTGAGTTTTGTGGCTGAGTGGGGTTTTGAACCCTGGCTGCCCAGGGCCCAGTCCAGCACTCTAACCAGTACAGTGGTACCTCAGGTTAGTACTTAATTCGTTCCGGAGGTCCGTTCTTAACCTGAAACTGTTCTTAACCTGAAGCACCACTTTAGCTCTGGTTTCTCTTCAGATCGTATAGATCTTTCGCCTTTTACTGAAGCAAAGTTCTTAACCCGAGGTACTATTTCTGGGTTAGCGGAGTCTGTAACCTGAAGCGTCTGTAACCTGAAGCGTATGTAACCTGAGATATCACTGTACACCACAGTGGCTCTCATGTTAGTGTCTGCACACAAGTGTGATGACATTAGGCGTAGCCTAGTGGATGTTAGCACTTCCTGTCTGCTGCCTTTTCATATTTTCTCAGCATGGGCTCATTTGTGTTGTCAGAAAGAAGGGGTGGGAAAGCTGTGGCCCTCCAGATGTTTTAAACTGCAGCTCCCATCAACTCCATTGACCTTCTGCATGGTCAATAGTCAGGGATAATGGTGTTGCAGTCCAGGAACAACTGTTGGTTCCCCACCCATGTCATGAAGGATGCCCAGAGCAACCTCTAACACATTTAAAAATAAACAACCAAAGATAGTGAATATAATGATCAAATCAACGTGCAAGACAGAAACAGCCATTTTCAGTTCAAGACTGAAGTTTTCAGACTGTGTTCCAGGGAACCCTGGGGGCTAAGAGGTTTATTAATGAGAAGAGCAGCAATGGTGGACAACAGCTTATGTGCCTTTAACAATATATCCTTGCAATGTGTAAGCCACCAAGAGTGGCTAGGGAAACCCAGACAGATGGGTGGGGTATAAATAATAAAATTATTATTATGATGTGCAGTCTTGAAAGTGCCAGACATTTTGGCTATACTCTCAGTTCTTGTGGAACACATAGCTAAATATAATAGGTCAGGTGTGTTGATGCTTTGCACTAATTGAGGAATGCGCCTAACAACATGCTCGCCAAACCTTTGCCATGTGCATCCGCTCCTTGAAAGGCAAATTCATGTCAAGGATTCCTTAAGGGAAGAAGGTTTTGAATCCCACTGATCTGATAGTTCCTGGAAATTCAAGTGATCAAGTGGGATGCAATCATGAGGACATTATCAGAGTTTTACTTTGCCACAGAGAAATAGAGCATTGAACATATCCTCCTAACAAGAGTTTGGAATCTCTTTCACTAGAAGATGGGAAACCGTGACATATGTAAACAGAATAAAATTTGCAATGTTATGCACATGTGATTCTGCAGAAGTAGCCATATCCAGCTTACTGATTTTATACAATAATTGGTAAAAGTATTTGAAACAATTCAAAAGGTCTGTGTACTTGGTATAAGTGTGTGCCAAAGACACAAATATCATACCCTCCAATGTTTCTCTAATGAAAATAGGGACGTCCTATTTAATAATAATAATAATAATAATAATAATAATAATAATAATAATAATAATAATTTATACTCCACCCATCTGAGGGTTGCCCCAAGGCCTCTGGGCAGCAGCTTCCAACATATATAAAAACATCTCTGAGGCAAATGCTCTGGGAAATACCACATAGTGATCTCCGATCTCAATCTCATGTTATCTGTGGCCCGATAGCAGTAGGAATTCACTATGGGTTCGATTTTCAGACACCTGCATATCTTAGAAATCTGTCTATACCAACTTATCAGCATCTTTTTACCAAAGCCAGATTAAATGAATTCCCATCAGAAGAAGTGCTAAATGGCAGACTGAGAGGCATCCCTTATCAGAATAGGGTCTGTGCATGCTCTCAGGACGTCAACTGTATGAGGCATATCCTACTGTATTGCAGACAATATGAGCAAGCTAGGGATCTATTGATTAAACCCTGACTGGCAAATCGGCCGGGTAAATCTGAAGCCTACTATACTGAATATCTTCTGAATGACAAGTCTAATGATATCAGTGGAGTCTCCTTCTTTGGAGGTCTTTAAGCAGAGGCTTGACAACCATATGTCAGGAGTGCTCTGATGGTGTTTCCTGCTTGGCAGGGGGTTGGACTCGATGGCCCTTGTGGTCTATTCCAACTCTATGATTCTATGATTCTATGATCACAGTGGCCATGGCAAAGTTTCTTTTGGTAGTCATACGTATCACAGATCAACATACTCAAGACTAAACAAATATTGTCTTGGTCTTCCTCTCCCAGGGGGTTGTCTGTATGAATCTATATTTTATTCTGAATCTATGTTATGGGTCTTTGGACCGCAATAAAGATTTATTATATTATATAAAAACACAATAAAACACTAAACTTGAAAAAAACTTCCCTATACAGGACTATCTTCAGATGGCTTGGGGAGTTGGATAACTCCATACCCTCCAACATTTCTTTGATGAAAATAGGGGCTTCCTGGGACATTCTGGGATTATGTCAAAAACTAGGACAGCTCCAGTAAATCTGGGACTGTCCCTGGAAAATAGGGACTCTTGGAGGGTCTGAAATATCCTTTGCTTCAAAAAAGCATGGCAGTTTCATCTGCACTGATATCACTGCTAGTTAATGGGGGGGGGGAGGATCTTAACAAATGTACTTGGAATACACTGACCTTTTGCAATCTACCTTTGACTGCAATAAGGAGACCATGATAAAATATTGCTCTGCTACTGATATCGGCCCCACTTTACTAAAATCTAAAATGGTAACCAGATTACTATGGAGACTCAGGATATTTTTTCTTTGTGACAGTAGACTGGGGCCTTTGAACAATCCAGTAACAAGTCAAGCTGGTTTGAGCTGAAGTGCAGTGCTATATTAGGAGAAAGTCCCTTTAGCATGGCTTCAGGTTTTTGAGATAATTTTTTACAACAACGTTAATAAATGTGTAAACGCAAAAGCACAGCTTTCAGAGTTAACTTGGAACCTAAACACAGCAAACCTGGAAGCAGGTGTTCCGGTTTGCGAACTTTTTTCAGAAGCCGAACGTGCTCCGTTTTGAGTGTTACGCTTCCAATTTGAGTGCCACACTTCCGTTTTGAGTGTTAGGCTGAGGTCTGTCTTCTGTTTTTGCTATTTATTTTGCTTTTTTGTTTTTGTGACTTTGTGGAACCCAGTTCAGCTACTGATTGATTGATTGATTGACTGCAGTACATTATTGCTTTAATTTTGTGTATCAATGGTCTTGTTAGTAAAATTCATGTTAAATTGCTGTTTTAGGGGTTGCTTTTAAAAGTCTGGAATGGATTAATCCATTTTGCATTACTTTCTATGGGAAAGCGTGCCTTGGTTTTGGAACGCTCTGGTTTTGGAATGGACTTCCGGAACGGATTAAGTTTGAGAACCAAGGTACTACTGTATATGGATTTGGTAAACTTGGAATATGTTGGCACCAACTGCAATAGCTGGAGACTGATCCAACAGATATCTACCTATAGTGGCATTTCTTGTTACATACAGGCTTCCAGACGATACCAAAGCCAACCAAATCTGTCTCTATGCTGATCGCAAAAAACCAAATCAGAGCAAGAGAAAAGCTTCCTGCCATCCCTCTGGGAAGAACAGTTTAAATCCATTTCACAGGGCTGAACAATTGCCAAAATGGGAAAATGCACATTTTCCAAGTCTTTTTGCACAAAAGGCCTCCGTTTTGGTTCAGCTCTGTTTAGAAAAGGTGTATATTTCTTACAAGTAAAGTGTTTTTTGGGGGGGTATTTCTACTGAAAGCACTATTTCTAGACCAAAAACCAAAACAGGAGCATACCGTATTTTTCGCTCTATAAGATGCACCCAACCATAAGACGCGCCTAGTTTTAGAGGAGGAGAACAAGAAAAAACTTCTCTCCCTCTCTGCACAGCGCCCCTTCAGTGAAGCGGTAGGAGAAATGGAGCTCCTTCCGTTTCTCCTCCTGCTTCACTGAAGGGGCGCTGCACAGAGAGCGAGAGCTGCGCAGCGCCTCTCCATGGCTTCAGGGATAGCCATGCCAAGCCTCTTCAGGGGAGGGGGAACTTTCCTCCCATTGCCCTGAAGAGGCTTCACGTGGCTATCCCTGAAGGCAGGAGAGCAAGAGGAATCGGTGCGCACCAATCCCTCTTGCTCTCCTGGCTTCAGGGATAGCTGCGCAGCCTGCATTCACTCCAAAAGACGCACACATATTTCCCCTTACTTTTTAGGAAGGGAAAAGTGCGTCTTATAGAGCAAAAAATACGGTAATTGGTGCAGCCCTACATGTAATGCAGCTTGCAATCAATATTATGCAAGGAAGAAAGGAAGAAAAGAAGCAGAAAAGAGGAGAGGACTGTCTGAAAATGATTGTTGCATGCATATTATTGGCAATTGGTTTAATTGTGGAACATTTTATGCATCTAGTCCCAGCCTGCCACCAGCAACCACATATTTTCTACCTATAATCTTTTCCAAGCAGAAAATCATGATTTTCATGACATCTCTAAATAAAACTTGCTGGTCCAAAACTGAGAGAAACCTTTAGTCAATTGGAAAAGTGATCAGAAGCCCTAAGAATCAAATTGAAAAGCATGGCCCTTGGACAGAAACATTTAATTAACTCTCAGCTGTTGTTATGAAAAGAACAACAATAATATCTTTAAAAGGAAATTTCACAGGTTTTAACTCTACAGTTAAATATGTTGCTGGCAAATTCTGGTTTTTTTGGTTGTCGTTTCCCTTGGGAAACATTGCCATTGTGTAATAACGACAGCCTCATTACTTTGCTTAATGACTTATGGTGTCAGGGGATATCTTTTCAAAGTTCTCAAACTGGATCCTGGCATGTTTCTCTTGCTTCAGTGAAAGTAAAAGTAAAAAATCTTCCAACCTGCTCAAGAGTAATAAAAATAAAGATCTTAGGACCAGGAAAGCAGATCTAGGAAAACATCCTGATGGCTTTATTTTTAGGAACTGGGAATGCATTCTCATACCAATGGTTTAACCTAAATGACCCTGAACATCTGGATTGTTGGGATGATAGGGACACCTGGATGATCTCCCAGATCTACAAGCCCATTCTCAAGATCTTTGTTCCACGATTTGTGTCTGCTCTGCCAAATGGATGTGAAAGATGCGGTGTCAAAAATCCCACCTGCCTCATTCTGCAGCATCAAATCACCCACTATTCCACCTGGCAATCCAGTTCCTCTTTTATCTAGGTTGGTGTGACCTTGAGAATACTTACTTGCAAATAGGGCTTATGACAGAGATGGCTGCATCTATGTATCTTTTTTATTTTTAAGACTATTCACAGGTAGGTATATTATTATTTATCCAGTTTTATTTACAACTCCTATAATTGCTAGGTGAAGAACAGAGGGTGCTTATCTATCTATCTATCATCTATCTATCTATCACCTATCTATCTATCATCTATCTCTATCATCTATCTATCTATCTATCTGTCTGTCTGTCTCAAACCCTGCCTGAAGCCTTACAATCTGATTATAACAGGACAAGATAAGGAGGGAGATGAAATGAAAGTAAAACAATGACTGACCAAATAAATGCATCCTTAAGTCACTTGTGAATATACTAATAGAAGAGGAAAAACTGACTGTTGGGTGGGGAGTCCTAGAATCAGGAAGCTGCCAAGGAAAAGGAATGTAGGCAGGAAATACAAGTACTAATATCAGGCTGGTATTAGAAGAGTGCAGACTCCAGGAAGGAACAGAGAGAAAGAATAGCTGAATGTTGTAGGAGGAGTGAGACTGAAGGGTAAGTAGACTACATTTACACATAATTAATTACACATTAAGCTCCCTTTGCTTCTCATGTTTCCTTTCCATTTGGTTGAACTTTGCACATTCAGCCAACATGCATTATCTAGCAATCAAGCCAACAATTGGAACAGGACATTAAAATACGGTTCACAAAACCAAGTCTAAAATTAGGGGTTTTATTTGTTTCTCAAAAGAGAACAAATCTCTTCATGCATTGGCAATCTGATATTCAGTGCCCAGCTGAGCAGATCTCAACAAAAGAGGAAGTTCAATGCTGGCGCAATGAGTTTGTGGCCATTGCTGTTGTGCCAGGACCCTACTATGCCGTATTTACAAAGCTATTGTACTACCAACCTTACTGTATGTTTATGAAACATGGACCACTTATAAACACCATCTCCAACTCCTCAAAAGATTCCATCAATGGTGTCTCCAGAATTGTTTACATATCACTTGGGATGACAGACAAACTAAGAAGCAAAGATCACCAGTGTTGAAGCAATGATTCTTCAACATCAACTGTGTTGGACTGGTCACGTTGTTTGGATGCCCAATTATCGTCTTCCAAAGCAACTCCTCCATTCTGAATTTAAAAATGGAAAGCGTAATGCTGGTGGTCAACAAAAGAGGTTTAAGACAAATCTTTTAAAATGTAGTATAAACACCAACAATTGGGAAACACTGGCCTGCAAGCGCTCCAATTGGAGAACAGCCTTTACCAAAGGTGTCATGGACTTTGAAGACGCTCAAACTCAGGAGGAAAGGGAGAAATGTGCTAAGAGGAAGGCACATTTGGCAAACCCTCACCATGATGAACACCAGTCTGGAAACCTATGTCCCCACTGTGGAAGGACGTGTGGATCCAGAATTGGACTCACTGTTAAGGCGAAGTGAAGAAGAAGAAGAAGAAGAAGAAGAAGAAGTCTTCTGCAGTGCTTCAACAACACTGGCGTTGCTGAACTCTCACCACATTTTCTCCTCAATTCCTATGTTGTGCAACCATGCAAGTGCATGGTTTTTACTTTAGATAATAAAAATGTGTATTAGGGGCAGTGGTGGAAGCAGTCTTTTGCATGTCAACCAAAGGTCTGTTGGAGAATTCTTGCCTCTCGAGCACAGGACAGAATGGTTATCTTTCATTTTACAAGCCCTCTAGAAAAAATCTCTCTCTCTCTCTCTCTCTCTCTCTCTCTCTGTTATGACATCTCATCTCAATACAGGACTATCTGTAGTGGATACAGATGTGAAGTATAAAGGTGTAATCTTTGAGGGGTGCACAGAATATGCAGAAAGATATGAATTAAGAGACAAGGAGGAGAGAGATGCTTTATAAATATGTCCACCAAACACTTGAAAGACCTAGAACAGGAGTGGGGAACCTGACCCATGGACAGGGATGGTGGGAGTTGTAGTCCAGCAATATCTGGAGGGCCACAAGTTCCTGATACCAGAGAAAGAAGAAAAGACTTACTTGCTACGGAAGGCGTCCATGGCATCCAACACTTCATCTAGTTCTGAATCCAGCTGTTCTTTTTCTGCATCAATTGACCGAACCTCTAGGTTCAGCCTGTTCATGTACTGGTCGTAGAGGAGTTTGATATCCAGCTCAGAAAGGGAGTTGTCTTGTTCTTTCAAAAAGTTCCATCTCGTGAGAAGGACTTGGTTGTGCTGTTCTAGGCTCTGGACCTGTGAGGTGGTCAATAAACAGAAAGATTAGACTACGGTGATCCTCTTGTCTACCTTTCATCACCAATACATGAGTTACTACATCCAAAATAAATCCTCAAAATTCTTATCCAGCCTTTTGATAAAGCAGCAACAGCAACCCCACCAACCCACATAACACCTAAGTTTTGTTGCACAGTTAAAAACCATTACCCCAAATTTCAATAATGAACATATTAAGACATCTGAAATTAACACCCTTTTATTGTGTGGGTTTGTTTATGTGTAAACTTTTGGATCCCATCCAGGACCAAATAGTCTCCTACCTGTAACGTAACTATTTCATTTAAGTATATTGCATTTTACTGTACAGGCAGTGTTTTTTTCTTTTCTTTTCAGGGGGTACTCAAGGTTACACAGTACCGACACTTTTTGGGGGTTGTTGTTGTTAAAAACTGTGGCACTTAACATAACATAACTTAACATAATAAAAATTATTTATTTAAAAAACAAACTGTGGCACCTTTCTAGAAAACCCCCTACTGTGTACACGTAATGTACCGTATTTTTTGCTCTATAAGACGCACCAGACCACAAGACGCACCTAGTTTTTGGAGGAGGAAAACAAGAAAAAAAATATTCTGAATCTCAGACGCCAGAACAGCAAGAGGGATCGCTGCACAGTGAAAGCAGCAATCCCTCTTGCTATTCTGGGATAGCTGTGCAGCCTGCATTCGCTCCATAAGATGCACACACATTTCCCCTTACTTTTAAGGAGGGAAAAAGTAAGTCTTATAGAGCAAAAAATACGGTACATCCATTATAGAATGGCATGATATTTTCTTTTTTTTTTTTTTATTTGCCCCAATCTTGGTATGGCTCACCCATCACACAAAATGGAGGCATGACCCTAACCTGCAAATAGAGCTATATGTGCTGCCACTGTGTGCCTTCGTACTTTCTGTAGTTGCCCTTGAATGCAAAGCCATCTGTTTGAAACCCTTTTGGGGGTGCAGAGATGAGGAGAAATGAAGACAGCAGCTTTCAGAGTTGCTTAGGAACTGCAAAATGTGCTTTCCACTCTCCAATCCCTTACAAATCCAATCACTTTCAGCACTTCCATGGCCTCGAGGATCTGATACCTCTCTTCCTCCCTCCCTCCCTCCCATACCTGACAATATTCAAGATAAGGAACACTCAGACTGATTAACATTTATTTACTTAGATCTCTGCCTAGCACACCACATTGCGAATATTTCAAGGACCATTTGTCTGTTTCGGTACAGTGTTAGTTGCCTCAAAAGTCTCTTCAATATCTTCACCAAATACTCCTTAAAGTAAAGATAAAGGCAGATTGGCTTCGTGTTTCATGAAGCACTTCCAAGAAACTTTAAAGCATTTTTCAGATTTTTCAAAAGCACTAATTAACGGCTTCTCCTTCCGTAGTGCAGCTCTCTCCACACAAATCCTGCAGCTGAGAACTGCCAAAGCCGCCATCACTGAGGTTTCATTTCAAAAGATGTAGCGAGCATCTTACCCAAGAGGGTAGTACCAGAAGCCTCTGGGCAAGTTTCTGGATCGATATCTTTTGGGTTTTTTTTTAAAAAAATAATGTTTATTAAAATTTCACAAACAATAAAAAGTTTCAAAATTTAAACATAAGACGAACTTCAAGAATAAAAACATACAAGAACAAAACAGATAAAAAATATATACAGTAAAGAACAATTAGCAAACGAAAAGAAGGAAGAAAAGAAAAAAAAGAAAAGAAAACCCAAAAAGCAGAACAGAAAATAGATTAATATTTTCATCTCTTATACTTCATTCACTAGTTTCTTGACCTCCTCACACCTCCCATTTTGTATTCCAGTTCAGATATTAAATTCAGCAAATCCTTACCCTCTAGCATTTATCCTTTATCAATCCCCATTTACATTTTCTTAAGAATCTTTTTACCAATACCACTTCTTTTCAATCAAACATCATTTTAACATTCCTTAATTTTACAGTGCTTCTGCAAGTAGTCTTTAATTTTTTTCCAGTCTTCCTCCACCGACTCTTCTCCCTGGTCGTGAATTCTGCCAGTCATTTCTGCCAATTCCATGTAGTCCGTCACTTTCATCTGCCATTCTTCCAGTGTGGGTAGCTCCTGGGTCTTCCAATACTTCGCGATGAGTAGTCTTGCTGCTGTGGTTGCATACATAAAGAAAGTTCTATCCTTCTTTGGCACCAATTGGCCGACCATGCCCAGGAGAAAGGCCTCTGGTTTCTTCAGGAAGGTATATTTAAATACCTTTTTCATTTCATTATATATCATCTCCCAGAATGCCTTAATCCTTGGGCACGTCCACCAAAGGTGAAAGAATGTACCTTCTGTTTCTTTACATTTCCAGCATTTATTATCGGGCAAGTGATAAATTTTTGCAAGCTTGACTGGGGTCATGTACCACCTGTATATCATTTTCATAATATTCTCTCTTAAGGCATTACATGCCGTAAATTTCATACCTGTGGTGGATCGATATCTTTTGAAGGTGTAGGCACACTTTCCTCCGCAGGTATGAGAACTATGCCAAGAGCAAAAGCCCTTTCTCTCGTGTGTGTTTTTTAAAACCTCATTTCATTCTAGAACTGTACAGAATGGAAAGGAACCAGAAAGGAGGAGAGACCAGAGATCAAGCCAGCTGATTTGTGTGAGAGAGCCAGTCACTTCTGGCCTCTGGCCACATAGCCACCTGAACTTTACTGTACCTTGTAACCAAGCTGAAATGTGTGGTGACCTTGATGGTATAGTAAAGCATGCCTCACTGTACAACAGGGTATTATAAGTGACTGTAGACAACCTACAATGAACTTTTACGTGACTGCCTGTAGTAGGTATGAGTTACTCGTGCGTAAACTGCCGCCTTTCTAGGCTTAATTGCCTTGGTTAAACCGTTCTGACTGCACAGCCCATCTCCGCGTGGCTGCCTCAGTCGCTAGCAGAATCTGTCTGTGGGCGTTTCTTAAACCTTTTCCAGCATAGAAGCTGTCTGACTCCCAGTCGCCTCCTCCTCTCACTGCGCGGGAGTCTTCTGCGCAGGGAGGGCGTGGGTAGTGGAGGACCTGTGCTCTCCTCACTGATGTCCAGAGAAGAATCCCGGAGCTCTCCCTCCACTTCCCCCATTTGCCCCCCCCTTTATCCCTGGTGTTGCACTGATTTCCTTCCTCCTCTACCGAGCTGCTTCTCCACCTGCTGCTGGGTCCTTCGCCTGCAGAATCTGGGAGCCTCCCCTTCACCTCTCGCTCTGATGTCAGTTCCCTGACACTGCCACACCACAAATAGGTGTCCTAAGCCCTTCCAAAGTGCACAATGATAATAATCTGAATCCTGAAATACAAAATAACGGATAGTTCATGGACAGGAAAAAAACCAACAACCTTCTCATCCTTTGAACCTCATCTGAAACTCAACTTTTCAAGAGTACAATGTGAGGGGGTAAATACAAATATTAGATCCATGCTTCCTAGGTGAAAAACTTCTGGGAACTGATATATAATGAGATGAAAAAAATGTTGAAATAAGAAACCAGAAGCATTTCTACTGGGCATTGTAGGAAGTGATGTAAATAGAAAAGATTTTAAGCTGTTTTCATATGCAACGACGGCAGCAAGAATATTATTGGCACAAAAATGGAAGCTAGAAGAATTACCGATGAAAGAAGAATGGAGGATGAAATTGATGGACTATGCAGAATTAGATAAATCAACAGAAAGAATTCAAAATCTGCGGGATCAGAGATTCACAGAAGACTGGAGTAAATTTACGGACTATTTGAAAAGTAATTGTGATGATCAGATTACGTTTGTAGGTTTGCAAGAAGTTTTGTGAGGTGAATTATTTGAATTATTGCAAAAATAGATAAAGGGGAGGATGGTTAGCTAAGATATTTAAAGGCAATATGAATTTAAGAAATGCAGAAGAAGTGAGAAGAATGGTGGATCATCAGAGGTGCTGATGGAAGTCCAAAAATAGATTGTATAAGATGTGAAGTTTTGTGGTATGTATTATAATTTATGTTAAAAATTAATAAAAATTATTCAAAAAAAATTCCATGCGTCCTAGTGATCCATTGGGTTATCACAATTGGCTCTCCAATGCAAATTACATAAGATTGTATCCAGTGCTCATCCTGTTTAGAACAGACCCACTGAAATTAACAAGCACGGCTTACTTAGGCCCATTTATTAAAATGGGTCAGCTCTGAAAAGGTAGACATCTGTTTTGCAAGCAGAAGGTTCAGGTTCAATCCCTATCATCTCCAGGTGGGGCTGGGAGACAACCCTTTCTGAAATCTTGGAGAGGCACTGCCAGTCAGTGTAGACAATACTGTGCTTGATGGACCAGTTTCCTGTGCTCCCGTATTTATAGAATTACAGTTGGATGCAACCCATAATTGTTGGTTGGGCTAGAGAATCTAAAAGCCATGAACCAATATCAACGTGTGCATGTCAAAGAAGAAGTTATGGACAGGCACCCACAATTTCACTGGTCAGAGTACCAGAGGTGAGTGCCCCTTGGTCTCTGGTGAGGAGGAACAATACCCAGCAGACACCCAAAGACTGTTTGTTGAAGGGAAGAAAACGATACAGTGTTTGTCTTACTGTTTCTTCCTTTCTCCCAACTGCATTGTAAGGGAAGGGCAACTTAGCCTTCCCTCTGTACTTGCTCAAAACTTGAGCAGGAAGAAGAGTCTTACATCCAAGTTTGGATGAGATAAGGAATTGGCATGAGGCTGAGGAACACTTGCTGCTGCTTCCTTCTCCAAACCTCTGAGCAAAGGGCTTGGTGGAGAGGTAAGGATGTTTATCTCTTGTGTGTATAAGATAAGGTACAGCAGGAGTTTCACTTTCTGCATCTTATCTTATCCAAATAAGACGTCTCTCTTCCAGATTCACTGTGCTTGGGGGTGGGGGCACAATTTCATTCCAGCTGTGCAAGTTTTCTCACCACTGCCACACATCTGCAGTTTTCAGTAATCCCATGCCAACGTCTTACAGCTGCTTCAGTCTACAGTATTACTTAGTCTGGGTTCAGATTTTGAAACCTACCACTGCAAAACAACCTAAATGGGATTCACTGGTCGCATTAGATAAGCAGAATCCAGGTTGATTTCAACACAGATCAGTGACTAGCAGTGGGTGGATATGTCAATGTTGGTTTATCTCGGTTTCTCATGAATCCAGTCTTCAGTTCAGTTCCCCACATTTCCACATCAGTTTGAAAGTTTTTAAAATGAAAGATCCTCGTGAAAATTCACCAGCGTTTTAGAGTACATTTCTTCTAATATACACATTTTTGCATGCAATTTCCCCCAATATAATGCACTTCTGTATACACCTTTTCACCTGATCCAGAAAAAATGTATACATTTCTCAGTTGGAGAACTAAGTCATAAAATTCAGAAAAGTGAGAATTCGAATGATTGCTTCATTTCAATTCAGGAAGTTTCAATTAGGTGGACTTACATGCAAACTCAAACTATTTTCTCCCCATCTGTATCAGTGACGTGACACCACAAACTGAAGTGAAAGGAAATCAGCAGAGGTGACATGGGCTTAGGTAGCCATGACTGTGCATAGCTAAATCAAAATCCATTCACTGGGTCTCCTCAAAGAGTTGCAGTTCTACTTCATCAAACATCCTCCACCTAGTTTCCCCCTTTCTTCTCCAGGGAGAAAACGAAGCCCCTAATTTGTGAACATATTGCTACACAGCAAACAATAAAAATGTATTAAACAAGCCTCTATAAATAACAACCCACTGGCAGTTCTTGCATTCAGTTCAACAGATGAAGATTTGAACAAGTCTGCAATGAGTCAAGAAGGAAAATGGCAGCCCTTTCATGTCCACATTTCTTGATTATTGGCTTTAGCTCAAGCTGCTGTGATAACAAGCCTGTCAACCTGTGTTTAGAGAGTATTATCTTTCTAAAGAGCATCTGCTTCTCTTTATCCAAAGATTGCACATGATGGAGAATTCACCCCCTCTTTTGGCAACCTCTTCCTTACTTAATTACCACCATTGGTTCCTGCTTCCAATGTTTGTTTGGAACTGTCAATGAACAACCAAGGAGAGATGTCTGATAGCATTATTATACAGCACCTAGAGGCTCCAAAGAAGATGGTTGTCCTATTGAGCAATCTCTCGTACAGGCATAAAAGGAGCACAAGTTCAAAAACAGCTCCAGTTAAAGAGAGACACAAACTTGGAAGGAAATGGAGTACGCATATAGACCAAGAGAAAGAAAAAGGAGACACCTCCAGAGTTAATTAATCTCTGCTTTGTGAATCCAGTCTATGATCGTTATCATACAGCTAGCTGATTTATAGAAGATAAAATTCAGATTTTCTGAGTTTCTAGCCAAAGAGTAGTGCATTCTGTGATGATTGAGCAGTGACATGCCCTTACTTAGGCAGTGTGACATTCTAACCCTTGCCCAAACTTGATGCATCACTGCTTTGTTATGCTTTGGGTTTAACAGCCTTAATATGTGGCCTGATTCTGGCATGAAAAACTCTCCCCAAATGCTTCTCTGAATACACATAGCTGCCTTGTATGACTCAGGCTGCTGGTCTGTCTAGCCTGCTGGTAGTAGATCTACAAGGCTCTCCAGCGCTTCAGAGAAGGATGCTTTGAGTGTTGCCACCCAGTACGGCCAAGCAGTCTCTTTTCATACCAAACAGCCCTGTCACCTTAATTTAAGTGGTCACCTTAATTTAAAGGCAAGCCACAGATGAATCCTCAAAGTGCCCTGGGTGGGAAACAACCCCATTTCAGTTTCATTTCCAGGGTCAAGGGACGGAAAAGGAAGCAGCATTGCTTCTTGGGAGCGTTTGAGGTTTCAATCAGAAAGGAGATTCCACCTTTGAGGTTACAATCTGAAAGGAAGAATTTTCTGTTAGTAAGAGCTGCTAGACAGTGGAAGGGACTGCCTCAAAAGGTGCTGGGGTCCCTTTCATTGGATGTTTTTAGGCAGAGGTTGGGTGGCCATCTGTCATGGATGCTTTAGTTGAGAATCCTGCATTTCAGGGGGTTGGACAAGATGACCCTCGGGGTCTTCTTCCAACTCTACAATTCTATGACAATTCACGCAGTGCGGTGGCAAGCTGATAGTGGCAATGCTGCCCCAATGCATTTTGATGCTCTTGGCAAAGAACAAGAAGCCCCCCACACTCTCTGCTCCACATAGAAAAATCAACAGGGCTACCACCTGAATTCCATTTCAATACTGGCAACAGGGGAGGGCAGTCTGTTCCTGAGAGCAGCAGCTTATCTTACAGACTACTTGACCTACATGTCTCTGGTCTCCAGCAGCTCCCTGGTGCTCCCTGTTCTCCAGCATCTGCTACCCAAGGCAGCTCCCTCATTCTGTCTAATGGTAGGCTGGCCCCTGGCTGAAGGCTTTCCTTTTGCTCAATTAAGTTTAAAAAGATAGACAGACACCCACCAGCCAACTTGCCTCATAGTACGATTCCTCCCTCCACCTGAAAGGAATCATGCAACCTATTTCTTCTTAATTCAATTTTTAAAGCAGCAGAAGGGATAACAGTGAGATGACTGACAATGAATAGGGGTACAAAGTAAAGGGGAAAGTGATTTTGGAGCAGGACAGGGAACTAACTGGGATTTTCATTAATTAAAGGAGATTTGGGTAATCTGGAAAAGGAAATTAACGGGAGAATTTATTTGGGGAGATTTAGCTGGGATAGTAACTGGCTTACTTCCTCTGAAATGTAAGTAATTATTTGAAAATTTGCCTCTATACTTATAACCCTGCTACTGTTACATCAGGCTGGCAGAATTTCACCAACCATTCCTTTCCTATGAAGCTGGACTATCTCATAGGATAGCTAGTGCCCAGCCCTATTACGGCTGCAGAAGTGAAGTTGCTTGATGCCACACTGGAGACAGGAGAATTTTTTCAACACTGACATGCTGAGACTGGGCTTAAGTGTCAACCCCAAAGCGATTCTGCCTAGCACGGTGATACTGCAATGTAGCTGAAGGGCATCATGTACAGTTTTGCTGGTGCAGCATTGCTGAGCATTGGATTACAAAGTCATTTGTATCATGCCCATTCGGCGAGGGGGGGCAATATTAGAATGAATAGTTTCTATGGTAATTTTAATGTCCAAAATGCGTTACAATTCTTTTATCTCCTACAACAACTCCTGGTGGCAGGCATACTCATTTTATACATGGCGAACAGAGATTGAGAAAGACTGGCTTGTCAAAATAACCCAGGGCTCATCCCTCCCACTTCCCAAAACTTAAAGAATTCCAGCCAGGCACTTTGGCGTAAAGACGTATGAACTGGCTGGTCTCAGATATAGCACACAAATCTTGATCACAAGAGGTGGAAAGTGGGCAGGCCGACTTCTCCAATCATAGAATCATAGAATCATAGAGTTGGAAGAGACCACAAGGGCCATCGAGTCCAACCCCCTGCCAAGCAGGAAACACCATCAGAGCACTCCTGACATATGGTTGTCAAGCCTCTGCTTAAAGACCTCCAAAGAAGGAGACTCCACCACACTCCTTGGCAGCAAATTCCACTGTCAAACAGCTCTTACTGTCAGGAAGTTCTTCCTAATGTTTAGGTGGAATCTTCTTTCTTGTAGTTTGAATCCATTTCTCCATGTCCGCTTCTCTGGAGCAGCAGAAAACAACCTTTCTCCCTCCTCTATGTGACATCCTTTTATATATTTGAACATGGCTATCATATCACCCCTTAACCTCCTCTTCTCCAGGCTAAACATGCCCAGCTCCCTTAGCCGTTCCTCATAAGGCATCGTTTCCAGGCCTTTGACCATTTTCATAGAAATAGCTGTCCACTAAATCAGTGATTGGCTGGTTCAGCTGATTTGTTTCTGTTCTCCATGTGAGCACTTGTGTGCAAGAAATGATTATAGGAAGTGGCCTCCAGGGAAGGAGTTGCTACAATCTGAATTTAAGGACCCCAAACTACATGTTAGACAGAATGTGCATCTTCTTCCACTGAGAGCTACAGCTACACATCTCTTTCCTCTTATACTGCCCATAACATTTAAAGATGATGCCTGACTCAATGGTGTCAGGCTCAGTTTTCCTACCCACCCACCCTCCTGCAAAAAAGGCAGCAACTGATGAAGGGGTGCTGTTGCATGGAAACTCTGAGCATCATCTATTGTGTTATGCATTTTCTAAAGATTACAGCCGATCACCCTCTTCCAACATGGTTTCCTCCAGAAATTTTGGGTTACAACTCCCATCTGCCTTAGCCCAAAACATCCGGAGGGCACCAGGTTAACGAAAGTTGTAGTAGAGAGGCATGGGAGGAAATACTTTGATTGGCAGCTGCCTTTCAGTCCTTATTAACATGCGCTTTGACTTCCAGACCCACAAAAACAATGTGTGTTGCAGAGGATTCTGGTGACGGTTGTACATGCAGGCTGGCGTCCAGACCTGCCCCTGATGAGCTGTGATTGTACCCTAAAGCATTCCCAGCACCCTCCCTTGTAGCTTTATATTCCAGGGAAGGATCTGCAGTGGTGGGCAAGCTGCCTCTCAAGGACAGCTGTCAACCATCGTTCTTTTTTCATGGAGTAATCCCAGATACATCTCCATGGAACCATGGACCAACACAATTTGACACCATTGAGGACGATCCCTTTGGCTCCCAGTGTGCCTCCTGTTTCTTCAGGAATGAGTTTAAAAATCCATATATGGTCAAAAAGCCAGATCAAAGTTCAGTTGCATTTGTCTCCAATAGCTCACACAACAGAGAACATGCCTGCACATTTATCCATTTGCATGTCATAAACACTGGGTGTAGTATTCACATAACTGAGGAATAAACAGTGTCTCTTAAAATTAAATCACAGTGGTGCCAGTGTGTGTGTGTGTGTGTAATTTTTTGGTTTTAAGACTGGCACTTGCTGCCTACATTAGACACTTCAGTGAAGCAATCCTTGAGGAGATTACCATCTGTTTACAGAACATGAGGGCTTTGCAGGAACCTGCCTTGGGTAGTTCAACTGTTTCACTTTGAAAACAACCTTCTGCCTTGCCTATGAGGTCTTAGTATACCACAGGAGAGAGGTGGTGGGGAGATAATTGTATGCTGCTGCAGTAACATTTCTTCTTCAAACTTCTAAAGGCTTTCATTCTGGTCAAATCTAAAGGACATCTCCAGTGATCTATGAAAAGTATCCATGTGCTTTTCCCTGCTGAAAGTACCAAGGAAGATCACTTGGTGTTTGCCTAACTTCATAAGGCTATATGTGGTGCCTGCTAAAGGACCTTTCTGTCATCAGAGGTAAGGCCTTATACCTATTGTACACATTGAGCAGAATGTGCTGGAAGATAGAGGTGTTTGCATCAAAAGACCTTCTGCGCTTGCCGATTCATTTCCATTTCCTGGTTTGGGCCTTCAAAGCCTGAAATGGCATAGGTTTGAGTATCTGAAATACCATCTTCACCTCCATGAAGCTGCCCCTCAACAAAGATCATCACAGGCCGTTCTGTTCCAGATGCTGTTGCCCTCTGACATCAGGCAAATCATGGCTAACAGAGAGAGAAGGTGCCTTCTTGGTGATAGCACCAATATTGTAGAACTCCTTTCCTAGGTACTTACTATATTTTGGCATCAGATAATGGCTGTTCCATACTCTCAAGCACTAGAACCTGGGAAACCAGATTCTGCGTTCAGCCATGAAGGTTCTAAGGTGACCTTGGGCCAGCTACCAGCTGTTCGACTAACCTATCTCATAGGGCTGTTGTGAGGGGGGATGGACCTATATATGCCACCCTTGTGCTTCCTGGAGGAAAGATGGAATATGCATGCAATAAATAAATATTAAGCATTTTGATTGAATGGTTTTTTGGGAGCTCATGGGTTTTATTCACCCACTGCCTTTATTTTTTTGCATTATTAGTGCATGGACTTTATTAATTTGCTGCTTCTGCTGTTTGTATCATGTTTGTAGTATTATAATTACAGTGGTACCTCTGGTTGCGAATGGGATCCATTCTGGAGCCCCGTTCGCAACATGAGCAGAACACAACCCACGTCTGCGCGTGCGTAAGTCACGATTCACCACTTCTGCACATGTGCGTGACGTCATTTTGAGTGTCTGCACATGCGCGAGCGGTAAAACCCAGAAGTAGCCCTTTCCAGTACTTCCGGGTCGCCTCGGGACGTAAGCTGAAAAGATTTAACCTGAAGCGTCTTTAACCCGAGGTTTGTTAGGCGCCTAGAACAGTCTGCAGAAAAGCATGATGAATGAATGAATGAATGAATGAATGAATGAAACCTTTTCTTAAATCCACTTCAGACAGTAGGGTGGTATGTAGGGGACAAGTTTTTGAATGCTCCCTCCCTGAAGTAAACTAGGACATGAGGAATATTCTCTAAGATTTGTTAGTTTATTACATGTTTGGAACTTTTAACTTTGGAATGCATTTGAGAACATGGCACCCCAGCACATTCTGAAGTGGTGCAGTCTAGAATTCTGTTATCTTATATCTTCATGCCTCTATCTTCATGCCTCTTTTATTTCCAATGGTAACAGTGAGGGATGAAGGGCTAGTTAGAGGGTAGGAAGGGATGACTGAATGGCAACTTTTGAGTCCTATTTGCTCTTCTCTTCAAGTCGTTCAGATGCTAATGTAGCAGCTGAGAAGGTACAAGCTATGAAGCTGAACCTATCCTGCTGACTGAAAACTTGTTTAATAGACATTACCTTCCCCAAGAACCCATAGTTGCATAGCTGCATGTTGGAGGGTATGTAGTTGCTGCAGCTCTGTGAGTGGGATGGTTACGATCTTTAACAGAATTCTCCTGAAACTACAATCCCCATAATTCCCTGGGAAGCTGCTCAACAGAGATCCTCAGAAGGGCATTTTTGTCACCCTGGGGGCCTTTCATGCGACTGTTTTGAATGCACTAATAGACAGTTGTTATCATTCGTCACATAACACCTAGTCATCTCCTTTTAAGGAAAATGGTGGTTGCATCACATTTCATCTCCGCTCTGACTGATTTTTTACTCTATGCAACATGAATCATAACCAAAACATATATTTAAAGGGGAAAACACAGCTCTTGGGATTCTTTGATGGAAGCCATAGTATAAATGTGCTTTAAATGTGCATGTGACTCTGGTCACGTATTACATAAGGCCTGCAATGTTACTAGACATAGCCACTCTCCCCATGTGTCTGCAGGTTTGTGACCTTTTGTTCTGTTTGCAAATATTCCCTCCCAACCCCATGCTTCCTCTTCTGTACCATCCCACTGTGGGTGTGTTTATCTAGCTCTTTAAAAAATTGTGGGCCACTTTGAAGGCTATGGAGGGACTAGAGCAACCCCCCCCCCCCCGAGGAAAGGTTATGATGATTGGGCCTTCCTCAGTTCTGGGGGGCGGGGCGGGGAAAAGGCAAGTAAAGGGGCACATTATCATAAAAATTATGCATGCTATGGAGGAAGTGGATAGAGAGAAGTCTATCACCCCTCTCTCATAACATTAGAAGCAGGGGATCATCTGGTGAAGGTCGATGGTGGGAGCACAGGCAAAAGAAAGTACTTTTGCACAGAGTCTAAACAATGGAATCCACTGACACATGAAGTGTTAAAGGCCACCAACTTTGACAGCTTCGGAAGAGGATTATAAAGAAATCAAAGGCATGGAGAAAAAGGCTATCAGTGGCTACTTATGTTGGCTATGTTCTACCTCCACTATCAGAGGCAGTCTGCCTCTGAATACCTGTTGCCAGGGATCACAAGCAGGCAGGGTACTGTTGCACTCATGTTCTGCTTATGGGTCTCCCACAGGCCTCTGATTGGCTACTGTGAAAACATATGCTAGACTAGATGGACCATCAGCCTGGACCAGCAGGGCTCTTGTGGATGTCTAGCCATTATTGTAAACCTAATTATATTCCTTTGAAGATGTACACTTTTAGTCTCCTAAGCTGGAGAACCTATTTGCTCTTATTCCATTTATTAAAAAACCTGTAAACGGCAACCATCCACCCCCCATAAACACACAGACCAAGGCTATCCCTACCTATTACACCTGAGGACGGACAACAGTACTTCACAACAGCTGTTGTCTTTGGACTAGTAAGACTAGAAATAAAATCTTGGAAGTTATATTGTGTGGCATTAGATGCTGATAGTCTTTGGACTGCGCCAGAGCTGTCCTGGTACCCGAAGCAGAGAACTGAAATTACAGCAATTAACAGCAACATACACAGGTGATAACTTGCCACCCTACAATGGTACCCTAAAGCTGCCACCTGAAGCAGCCACCTAAAGCAGCTCTTTCACACTGTCTTGCACATTGGTCCAATACAAAGAGAGGCGTCATCTTACCTTCCCATTCAAATAATAGTATACAATCTTACCTTTCCAATTAAGGCGGCGAATTGGTTATTGAGTGTCCTGATCTCATCTTTCTCCTTGGTCTTTATCTCCTGCAAGGAGGGATCTATATCCAGGTGTAGCGGTGTCAGGAGCCGTTTGTTGACCGAAACCTTTGGGTAAGAGCAGCGGCTGTGTCCGGTGAGGCTCGAAGAGCTGAAGTTGTTCCTGCTGGTGCTCACCCCCATGGTGGGGCTGCTGCAGGCCCCATACCTTGAAGAAGGGGAGCACGAACGCTCTCTTCGCATGCTAAAAGAGCCTCCTGGCGAAGCGAAAGAGCTGCTGTTGCTACGGCTCCGGAAGTCCCTCGAGTGGCTACTCATTGCGGCTACAAGGAGGCCGGATGAAGCAGTAGGTACTACGGAGAAAGAGAAGAAGCACACCAGGGAGCAGAGCAGATTTCAATTCCTGTCTGCGCTGAGCTCAGTTTAGCTAATGAATTACAAACACCTGTTCTGCTATGTTCATAAAGTAAGGAGGGTGTGACTGTTGATGTAATCCAGATCAACCTGTTGGCTTTCTCTCTCCCCCTCCCTTCCTCCTTCCCGCATGCCTTTTGTAGTTTTGTTTGTGAGGTGAGCGCACATGCACAGGCACTTGTGGTTGAAAAAGGGGGAAAAAACAACTCAAAGCAAAAATTACTCACTTTACAACCATCTAGATGCACACACAGTGAGGGTGGAGAGGCTTCCTCAGTCTTAAATGGAAAAAGAGAGTTTGGGAAGGTTGACTGAAAGATCACACAAGAGCAACCGGCCGAGAGTAGAACATGTCTGGATGTTTTCTCAATTGTGACCCAAACCCCGAGTGAATCAAAAGAAACATGTGGTAAAACTACACACTGATTAAGGAGTGATTTAACATTTCCAGTTCATTCCTTTTCAGGCTGTTTGAATGCTAAGAGATATCACAAGGGCCTTCTATCTCCTTTTGTCTAGTAGTTAAAACAAGGCAGTTGTGAGTTCATTTTAAATGCAGGAAAGTGAAAAATAAAGAATCATTCCATGCAAGGCTATGGATACTAACCAGTGCTTTTTTTTCTTGGGGGGCGGGGGGGGGGCGGACGCAGGGTTACGCATACCCCTAAACATTTTGTGAATCTAAGTTTGCTTCATTGAGGGGCAGTATTTAATTATGAGTAGGAAAATGAGAGTACCCCTAAACATTTTTTTTTTTGGGGGGGAAGCACTAGTATTAGCACACAAGCCAACATGCACGAGGGGTGCTTGGGGAATTCAGTCTCTGCAAATGCCAGTACAAACTGGCCTGAGTCGCACCTCTTGGACTAATGTGCAGATTTTGCACTTTTCCAAATATTGCAATAATAATAATACAGTGGTGCCCCGCAAGACGAATGCCTCGCAAGACAGAAAACTCGCTAGACGAAAGAGTTTTCCGTTTTGGGGGTGCTTCGCAAAACGAATCTCCTATAGGCTTGCTTCGCAAGACGAAAATGTCTTGCGAGTTCCTGCGGTTTTTTCCCCTCCCCCCTTTTTCTAAGCTGCTAAGCCGCTTATCAGCTGATCCGATAAGTTGATAAGCTGCTAAAAGCCGCTAAAAGCCGCTAATAGCGCTAATCCGCTAATCCGTCAATGGGCTTGCTTCGCAAGACGAAAAAACCGCTAGACGAAGAGAATCACAGAACGGATTCTTTTCGTCTTGCGAGGCACCACTGTAATTTATTATTTATACCCCCCCCCCCATCTGGCTGGGCTTCCCCAGCCACTCTGGGCGGCTTCCAAAAGAATATTAAAATACTGTGATACATCAAACATTAAAAGCTTCCCTAAACAGGGCTGCCTTCAGATGTCTTCTCAAAGTCTGGTAGTTGTTGTTCTCTTTGACATCTGGTGGGAGGGCGTTCCACAGGGAGGGCGCCACTACCGAGAAGGCCCTCTGCCTGGTTCCCTGTAACTTGGCTTCTCGCAGTGAGGGAACCGCCAGAAGGCCCTCCGTGCTGGACCTCAGTGTCTGGGTAGAACGATGGGGATGGAGACGCTCCTTCAGGTATACTGGACCGAGGCCGTTTAGGGCGATGCATTTTTGGCTCAATTAAAGTGTCAAAAGGCATTTTAAAAAATAGTAATATGAGAAATATAGATTAGATATAGATATATAGATATAAAATGCACATAGCAAAATGCAAAGGCTAACCAAGAGTACATATTGTAGTGCAGCCCGCCACAGCACGATGTAATACTTTGGCTTGTGTGGTGCACTTGCCACAATTAGAAGGTGCTTATTTTTCTGGATGAAGATGCCATTTCCATCTCATGCATGTGATTTCAGCGGCCACAATCTGGCGCACCTCTATGCCCAACATCTCTTCCTGTTGAAATTAGGTGGTTTAAGTGGGTCTATCTCTGCACTGAGTTTGTGACCATAAGCAATTAAGTCATATCCTCCAACATTTATTTAATGAAAGTAGGAACACCCAGTGCTATTTTTCTAGAAAAAGAGGTGCTGGAACTCAGCAAGAACTCTTGTTCTCTTATAATGGCACCCACCCGAGAGGGGCCAGAATTGTGTTTCTGTGAGTTCCAGATGAAAAAAAAAAGCGCTGGGGAAATCCTATTCCATACCCTCCAACTTTTCTCAGATGAAAATAGGGGAAAGTGGGACATTCTGGGATTAAAACAGAAACCAGGACAGCTTCTGTAAATCCAGCATTGTCCCTGGAAAATAGAGACACTTGGAGGGTCTGCTAAGTGGTTGGAGATTATTAAGGGGGACAGCCAATTACACGAAGGGTAGGCCGAACCAGAGCTACACTTTGTTGGAGAAGCTAATCTCGTTCCGTCTAGCCCTTTGTAGTACAAGAAATATATGTAATTATCTGTTTACAGTCACTTCACTGCTGTGGTATTTAAGGGGAAATGTCTGCCAACACTTATGAAGTGGCTAGGAAATATTTAAGAGGAAAACAACTATTAGGCGTATTGTTGAGGAGGAGTGTGAACTGGTTCCTCAGTTGGACTGGCCTCGGCTTGGGATGTTCCAAATTAGTTTGGTAAATTCTTATGACACAGGACAAGTATTATTTGCACTGCTTATTCCTCTGGGCACTGCCATTCCAGCCATTTATTTCATATTTGCAGTGTTTTAGGCATTTGTTTTTGTGTAGCATCACAACATCCTGCTGGAATTGAACATATCCCAATGCCCCCTGCCCAGGCCTAGCATTACATGAGTTTCCCCTAAAATGGGGGGAAAGTATAGTAATCACCAGTATGGTCACAAAAATTGGCTGTTTCAAATCTGATTCAAAGCAAAACTCATCAGTAAGGTTGGCGGTTCGAATTCCCGCGACGGGGTGAGCTCCCGTTGCTCGGTCCCTGCTTCTGCCCACCTAGCAGTTTGAAAGCATGTCAAAGTGCAAGTAGATAAATAGGTACCACTCCAGCGGGAAGGTAAATGGCATTTCCGTGCACTGCTCTGGTTCACCAGAAGTGGCTCTGTCATCCTGGCCACATGACCCGGAAGCTGTACGCTGGCTCTCTCGGCCAGCAAAGTGAGATGAGCGCCGCAACCCCAGAGTGGTCCGCGACTGGACCTAATGGTCAGGGGTCCCTTTATCTTTACCTTTATGTGATGCTTCTTGGCAGTGTGGCTTATTATCATGTCTCCTCTGCCCCAGTTTGGTTCATCACTGTTTTATTTTCACGAACAGCCATAGTAAGTTGCCTTTTTTTTTTGCTTTCACTTTAGACCAAGGGCCACTGAAAATACTGCTGCAAGCAGTGATCGAGGAGTTTCATCATGGCGACAATAAGAGAGCTTTGATTTCTTTGTTATGGCGGCTGGAACGACAAAAAAGTAGCCACATAAGTATTTGATTGTTTTGAGCATCAAGAGATGTCTACAGAAGGGCACAATCCAGCTCGATCCTCAGTTACTCAGTTATAGAGCAGGGGTTAGCAAACTTTTTCAGCAGGGGGCCGATCCTCTGTCCCTTAGACCTTGTGGGGGGCCAGACTATAGTTTGAAAAAAGAAGAAAAAGAACGAATTCCTATGCCCCACAAATAACCCAGAGATGCATTTGAAATAAAAGGACACATTCTACTTATGTAAAACCCGCTAATTCCCAGACCATTTGTGGGCCGGATTTAGAAGGCAATTGGGCCGGATCTGGCCCTCGGGCCTTAGTTTGCCTACCCATGATATAGAGAGAGAGTGAAAGAGAGAGAGTGCAGGTCTCCTGCAAGACTAAAAAGCCAAACCTATCAGATTTCAGTGCTGCTGCCCTAACCTTTGTTCATTGCATTGGAAAAGTATGCAAACCCTCACAGCCACCAAAGCTTCTTTTAAAAAATCTTACTAGCAAGTCGGGTCTCCCACACAACTGAAAAACCAATCCTACCAGTTTTCGATTTTTCTACTATGACACAACAACAACAACAACAACAACAACAACAACAACAACAACGGCAGTATCCAACTAGCACATCCTATCAGTGCAAGGATTTATTTCCATTTGTAAAACAGAACTTGCCCTCTTTTCTTCTCCTGCCCCACACCCTCCCCACATCTACTCTGGAAGCTTGGGAGAACCCTGAGAAGAGATTTAGGGAGCTCATTGGGGGAGGTGGGTTAGTTTCATTGTGCAAGCAGAAATCCTTGCGCTGACAGAACAGGGTGCTCGCACTACTTTGAATACAACCCTCAAGTGAAGATCTGCAAGAGATATTGTACAGCAGATCTGTACAACAGATCGTAGATGTATATCAGCTTTTTTTAAGGAGCACAAGCCCTGTTGCACTATGAAAACAAAATTTCAGGTGCTGTCATCCCACCATCCACAGGTGCTGCAGGAATTAGACATGTGGACAGATGGTGGCAATTGCACAACACTACATTTGCTGTGGGTGTACAATTCCAAAAGCTGCACTTTGTGGTTTCTGTGCATGCTCAGTGAGGTGAAGCAGGTGGAGAAATGGAAGGGTCTTTGCATATACAAAGTAAGCACATTTCAGTCATTTACCACCCAGTGGTCTGAATGAGATACAGAGGATGTTAATCCTTAGGGCCAAATTCAACTAATGGGTCATAGTGGTGGAAGCCAGCACAAGGACTTCCAATAGCACAGCCAGGCTCCCTCCCCAACCCCACTCTTCCCCCCATGGCCTTCACATATTTCCCCAAACTGACTTGGGGTGGGTGTCTGGAGAACCAACAGAACAGCGTGCAGGGAGAGGAAAGGGGCATTCATTGCTTCTGGCAAGTGGAAATTCTTGTGCTGATGATTCCACCATAGCACCACGTTGAATTCCTCCCTTAAAATTCAGAAGTGTGTGGAAGCTGTCCCCCTATCCCAGATTCTGATTAAAGCAGAATGAGAAGGAAAAGAAATTGGCACAACTCTTCCCTGTGAAAACGCCCTGTGTTTCTCTCAACCGCAAAACTGGGCACATTATTATTTTTTTGTCTTGCCAGTTTGAACTTGCAGAGAAAGGAGGGGATTATCTCTCTTTTTGCAAAACTATGGCCCAAAGCTGTCTTGAACCAATTATAATTAATACTCATTGTAAAGATCTGACTGAAGTTTGGCAGACCAATAGCTTTCCAAAGGCAAGCACGGTTAGCCATTTGTGGCTTGGCACCAGCAGAAGCCCTGAAAAGCAGCACTTATGAAACAAGGTCAGAAGGCCAAAGTGGCCAGGCCTCTTGTCCCGTAATGGGTCCTTCAAACTGATAGCTCCAACAATATGTTAATAAACAATATTGATTTTTAGCTTTTCCTCAAGAAAACCCCACTGCTGCTCCAGTTCACAAGGATACCCTCTCTGGAGTTTGAAGAGGATGTCCTCTTTGGGCTCTGGGAAGGGTCTCTTCTAGAGCTTAAGGACTCCTCACTTACGCCCATTTCACTAATCTGTGTGGGTTCCTGGAGCATAACACCTGTGCAAGTGGGGAGTCACCAGTACTGAGCTGCTAGCGGAGCCTGCCCAACCATGAGGTGGGGTGAGGCACCCGCTTCAGGCAGTAGAAGTGCAAGAGGTGTTGCCCAGCCTGATCCACTATTTCTAAGAGGGCGGCATTCCAGTGAGTGGCAATGCCTTGCAGAATGCCCTGACTCTCATTGAGTTTGGGCAAGAACTGGGACATTCCAGCAGTGGAAGAAGGGGATGGTAGATCATGGGGGTGCAGGGGCAGGAGGCAGCATGTTCCAGTTTCGCCTCAGGTGGCAAAACAGGATGAGCTACCCCTGGAGGCTAGGCTGGCTGAAGGTGGGTGAGAATGCCACTGTTGCCTCCTTCATTCCGTTCTATGAGTCCGCGCCTTTTGGGATTTTTCTTCTTAGTCTAAATCTCTCCATTTCTCCTCTCAGTTCCCTCACTCCAAAATTCTCGTTCTCTTTTAGCTTCTCCTCTGGGCAGAAGGGGCTTTCTGTAGGGAACCAACACGGGGTAAATTTGTTATTGTTTAGACGTTTAGTCGTGTCCGACTCTTCGTGACCCCATGGACCAGAGCACGCCAGGAACTTCTGTCTTCAACTGCCTCCCGCAGTTTGGCCAAACTCATGCTGGTAGCTTCGCGAACACTATCCAACCATCTCATACCTCTGTCATCCCCTTCTCCTTGTGCCCTCCATTTTCCCCAACACACAGGGCTGATTTCCTTCAGAATGGATAGGTTTGATCTTCTTGCAGTCCATGGGACTCTCAAGAGGTGCCCTGCTCAGCATAGTTCATAGCTTCTCTGAGTTATTCAAGCCCCTTCACTAGAGCAAGGCAGTGATCCATGAAGGGGAGGGTAAATTTATTCCTCTCCAACTTCTACAACAAATCTTTCAAGTCTCCATTACCTCCTTTGCTTCTAATCCAATCTTTCTTCAATTCATGACCCTCATACATGAGTTTTTTCTTTGACTCTTGCTTTGTGGATAGGAGCATTAAAAATACTCTTCATTCCTCTCGTTCTTTTGAAATGTTCTCATGATGCTCTTCTCATTCCATTCCTGGCCATTGAGGTTTGTTACCCTCAGCATATAATATCGAGATAGGAATGAAGTTAGGCTTTTCATTCTAGGGTTCTTGTAGGGTGACCAAGATGGCTCCCATAGGTCTTTTCTCAACTTGCTCCATTTCCATAAGCTCCATTTGCAGCCAATACTTTATACTCTTCGATCTTATGCATTCTATTTCCCACACTTTGTATAATACCTTCTGACATTTCACAGATGAAAATCACACTTATAACATGCCTATTTTCACACTGGATCACTGCCAGAATTTTCACCTCATGACTGCTTACGGATTGTTGAAGGTCTTTTCTGGCAGCTGTAAATCAATCACCTGCATTGATTTTAAAAGCAAAAGGGGCGTTTTGTTAAAGATATGATAGAAAACACACAGTTGTCCTACAAAATGGTATCAGCAGTTCAAAACAAATCTTACCAGATGCAGCATATGAAAAGGTAGGCGCTGTACTATGTGTGTTTGTGTTCATATCATAGAGTTGGAAGGGAACCTGAGGATCACCTAATCCAGGCATAGGCAAACTCCGGCCCTCCAGATGTTTGGGACTACAATTCCCATCATCCCTAGCTAACAGTGTTCAGGGATGATGGGAATTGTAGTCCCAAACATCTGGAGGGCCGGAGTTTGCCTATGCCTGATCTAATCTAACTCTCTGCAATGCAGGAATATGCAGCTGTCCCATATGGGGACTGAACTTGCATTATCCACACCATGACCAAAACAAGAGAGCTGCATGTGTGCTTTTACATGCATGTGTCCTACAACAGGAGTTACCAACCTCTTTGGACCATTGGGCACATTTTGGATTTTGAGAGAGGGCTGGGGGTATCATAAAACGGGTGCTATTTCACTGGTTACACTGAACATAATCATAATCATAATTTATTATTTATATCCCACCCATGTGGCTGGGTTTTCCCAGCCACTCTGGGTGGCTCCCAGCAGAATAGTAAAAACACGATAAAACATCAAACATTAAAAATGTCCCTAAACAGGGCTGCCTTCAGATGTCTTGTAAAAGTCAGATAGTTGTTTATTTCCTTGACATCTGATGGAAGGGCATTCCACAGGGCGGGTGCCACTACCAAGAAGGCCCTCTGCCTGGTTCCCTGTAACCTCACAGTGAGGGAACTGCCAGAAGGCCCTCAGAGCTGGACCTCAGTGTCCGGGCTGAGTGATGGGGGTGGAGACACTCCTTCAGGTATACTGGGCCAAGGCCGTTTAAGGCTTTAAAGGTCAGCACCAACACTTTGAATTGTGCTTGGAAATGTACCGGGAGCCAATGTAGGTCTTTCAGGACCGGGGTTGTATGGTCTCGACGGCCGCTCCCAGTCACCAGTCTAGCTGCTGCATTCTGGATTAGTTGTAGTTTCCAGGTCACCTTCAAAGGTAGCCCCACATGGAGCGCATTGCAGTAATCCAAGCGGGAGATAACTAGAGCATGCACCACCATTTATTGAATGTTATATTTGAATAACTTTGAGTATAAAGGTAAAGGTAAAGGGACCCCTGACCATTAGGTCCAGTCGTGACCGACTCTGGGGTTGCGGCGCTCATCTCGCTTTATTGGCCGAGGGAGCCGGTGTACAGCTTCCGGGTCATGTGGCCAGCATGACTAAGCTGCTTCTGGCGAACCAGAGCAGCACACGGAAACACCGTACTCAGCTATTTGTGTTCACAGGTACGCAGACTGTGTACTCGCAGGATATAATGTGTGGACACCACCATAAACTCACTGTAATGATTACAAGCACAATTATCAAAATATTGGGGCTACCATTGGTAAGTAGGCACAATGGGAGCAAGCCCACGAAGTCTCCCACAAGTCTCTGTTTTTTAAATTTAATTCATTCATTCAGATTGCTCCAGATATACTGTATGCATGATTTTCTGCAACATTTTCTCTTCAGTTTCCCTTGAGTTCCCTTCAAGCCTTCCCATTCTCTCTCCAAGGCTGGGCTGTACTTCAAATTTCAGAAAATGTTTTATGGCAGGAAGATATTGACTCATACCTTATGGCAAACCTAGCCTGTCCTATAACTTATCAAGGTGTTTTGTGGTAGGGGGAAAGGCAGGGCAATATGTTAGAGACATGGAATTTCCTGTTTTGTTTTGTTTTTAATTGTTTTCAGCCATGATGCTTTGGGAGTGATAACTTCTTAAAAGGGTGTTTCCCCACCTTTCCTGTTTACACCGCCACCCCTATATATCTGTGTCAGATATTCAGTGCAATTTGCAAAGGCATGAATGTCCTAGCCCTAATTGGTGACATTTGGTAAAAGAATGGGAGAGCCAGAAGCCAGGAAGAAGCCAGGAAGGAAAACTGGCGTAGCGTCATTGTGTGTGGAAATCTGGAACTACCATCTAAAACAACCAGGGTACCTAAGTGCCTTGACTGCAATGGAGCTGTCTCAGAACTATTGTGCAGTGTGTGTGTGCATCTCAATATGATTTACAGTGGTACCTCGGGTTACATACGCTTCAGGTTACATACGCTTCAGGTTACAGACTCTGCTAACCCAGAAATAGTGCTTCAGGTTAAGAACTTGCTTCAGGATGAGAAGAGAAATTGTGTGGCGGTGGCAGCGGGAGGCCCCATTAGCTAAAGTGGTGCTTCAGGTTAAGAACAGTTTCAGGTTAAGTACGGACCTCCGGAACGAATTAAGTACTTAACCCAAGGTACCACTGTATGATTTATATACTGCTTTTCAACCACAGTGGTTCTCAAAGCAGTTCACAATAATATATTATATATATTTCCCTCTCAATAACAGATCTGGAATGCATTGCAATTCACAAAGATCAAATTCTTCAAATACCCCTCAGTGCAACCGAGATAACATGGTTAATGAGAATGGGGAAGAAATTCATTTTTATTTGAATTTTAAAGAGAAAATATTTTAATTGACACTTCTGAGATCGATACACGAACCAAAATGCATCTATCCTTCAAAATCCTTCCTTTTCTGAATTCTGCAATGTGGTTCTTCAACTAAAACAAAACATGCAGGTATTATGAGAAAAGTGTGCATTAAACTGCAGTGGAAATAACATGCATTATATTATGAATGTGAATAGACTGATGAGATTAAATATTTCATCCCTGTCTAATTAGTGTCATTATTACTTTCCAATTTCTTTGGGAGATTATATGGGCTAAACTACCACAAACAAGTTGAAATCCTCCCAGACTATGAAACCTGTCACCAAAGGCAGCCCATCCTCTATTTAAAGATAATTTTCTAACATTCTTTTGCTCTATTATTGGATTCTATTGCTGGTGGCAGGTTTCACATTCCGGGAGGATTTCAACTTGTTTGAAGATATTTCTGGAAAACACACAGAGGAAGCAACTAGTTTCTTCAATTAGGTCCAACAGATCAATAATTATTTCTCGGCATCAACTCAACATTGGAAAATTCTAACTCGTGATGTATCAGACCTACGCATAACAAAATAAGATGGGAGAGTTGGTTCAATGCTTTGAAACCACTAAGATATCTACTTGGTAGCTTATATGATGGTTTAGAGATCTTTAATAACACAAGCCTAAAAGGTTTACAAGCAAAAATAAAGAAGGTGATTTAAAGTCAGCTACAAGCCAAGTGCAAGTGACTAATAATTAGCTTGTGGGCTGCATGTGTGATAAGAATTATGTAATATATAATTTTTATTTGTTTTTGCACATGCTTCCAAACATAACATCCCATCTTATACAATATAACAAACCTTTGGCTATCCCAGCTCAGGACTTCCATCAACCTCGACTAATGGTTTTCTAACTTCCTTTCTGATTTTGCATTTTATTTTAATGGTTATTGCAATAAAATCCCAGTCCTAAATAAACTCCTTCTTAATCCTTTTTCGCAAAAATTCATGTGGTTCTCCTTACAAAACTTCCTGCAAGAAGTGTAAGAAGGATTTTCAACAAGTTTGGGTTGATGTGACAGAGCAAGTTATAAAAAGGAGAAAGAAACAGTTTGAGTATGAGGCCCAAGGAGAGTCACTGCAAGATGCAAAACAGAAATTCAAAGGTTTCTGCTATGCTGTTGAGGGGAGAGTTCAACAACTACAACAAGATAATTTCCTAACTGACTTCCTTGTATACAGTATCAACAACAACAGAAATACTTAAGGCCTGCAACAATTCAGGGGAAAAAATCATTGGTGCACACTGGAAATGAAGATATTGATGCTGAATATTTGTCCTGTGAACTTTAGAGACACCCTTAATTTTCAGTGGCAAGTGGAGAACCCAGTTTCTCAAAGCTCAGACATAAAAACCTATGCTCAACAAATGTTGCAAAAACGACTAGTGGGCTTGGCAACTGTATCAGCTGAACATGCTCAAGTACTAGCAGTTGACCTGAAGGAACCAGTGACAAAATTTGCAAGGGAATAGGCATGCAAAGTGAGATTTTGATGTGCCTGGAATTGAAAATTTTAATTTCAACATCACAATTCACAAGATTATTCAAAATGATTTGTGTGCTAAAGCATTTTCTTTTGTATTTGAGAAAGATAGTCAAATATTGTTGCATAATGTATTCTTGCAATTTAAAATAAATTTAGCAATCTGCTTTTGAAAATTAAAGTTAATGGGGTATGGGGGGGATGCAAGAGGATAGCCTTGCTCAGGGTGCAAAATAGCCTGACACCAGCACTGGAGGCAGCCTCACATAAAACACAGTCATTATAGTGGTCCAAATTGAATGTTACTACAGCATGAATCTGGAGGAGACGCTTGAGAGTCCCATGGACTGCAAGAAAATCAAACATATCCATTCTTAAGGAAATCAGCCCTGAGTGCTCACTGGAAGGACAGATCCTGAAGCTGAGGCTCCAATACTTTGGCCACCTCAGGAGAAGAGAAGATTCCCTGGAAAAGACCCTGATGTTGGGAAAGATGGAGGGCACAAGAAGAAGGGGACGACAGAGGACGAGATGGTTGGACAGTGTTCTTGAAGCTACAAACATGAGTCTGACCAAACTGCGGGAGGCAGTGGAAGACAGGAGTGCCTGGCGTGCTCTGGTCCAGGGGGTCACGAAGAGTCGGACACGACTAAATGACTAAACAACAACAACAGCATGGATTGCTGTGGTTGGGTCTGTGTTCTCCAGGAAGAGGCTGCAAACCCGAAACCCAAAAAAGGCAGTCCTAGCCACTACTGCTACATGAACAGCCAGGAGCTGTTCCTCCCAAACAGGGTTTATAATATAACTCTAGAAAGACTGAACCCTCACCTAACTGTCTCTCTGTGTCATCTGAATGAAGTTTTGTTGTGTGCGCACACAGGTTAACCCCCATGGCTCAATACTTTCTCCAGACATCAGTGCAAGAGTGGGATGCATGGCCAAGAGTGGGGTGCATGGGGTAACTCTGAAAACAGGATCACCACATCTCATCCTGTCCCCTCCCCCACCAATGTGTAGCAAAATCTCCATCTTGGCTATCTCTTAGTACAGACCCAGATCACTGAGCCTGCGCTTCCATAGACATTCCCCGCACTGAACCACTGTTGACAGGACTGGCAGCAACAGCAGTAGGTATGCTCTATGCCAGGGGTCAGCAAACTTTTTCAGCAGAGGGCCAGTCCACTCGCCCTCAGACCTTGTGGGGGGCCGGACTATATTTTGAAAATAATAATAATGAATGAATTCCTATGTCCCACAAATAACCCAGAGGTGCATTTTAAATAAAAGGGCACATTCTACTCATGTAAAAACACGCTAATTCCCGGACTGCCCGTGGGCCGGATTTAGAAGGTGATTGGGCTGGATCCGGCCCCCGGGTCTTAGGTTGCCTACCCATGCTTTATGCCTAGGATAATTTTTTTTATTCTCTTTTTGATTATGCAGTTTTAAATGTGCCTTCTGTAGTTGACCTCCTTTGTAATGTTTTCTTTTGAAATCTTTAAGATAATATTTTCATTTCCTGTTAATTAGGTTGCTTTGAATGTAAACTTTATATTTGGCTGTCTTGGGTAATCTTTTATTCTGGATTTTATTCTTTGCTGTTTTATTGTGTTGTAAACCGCATTGAGATTTTTTCCCTTAAAAATATAAAGTGGTATAGAATTGACATTAATAATAATAATAATAATAATAATAATAATAATAATAATGTGTAATGGTGACATCATTGCATTTTCAAGTTTCTCTTTCATCACTTCCTTGGTTGCTGTGGAGGAGGTGGGGAAACTAAAAATGTGGTGATGTCATCATGTCACATGCCATATAATTCATTTTACTATATGGTACCAGAAAGAGGCTGGGGGGGGGGGAGAGGGAGAGAGAGAGAGATTGCCACTTGTATCAGCAGCCCCAAAGTTCATGTAATGACTATTACTGGCCTTTGTACCATTGAATTCAGGGTGACTTGCTTCCAAATCATAATGAACAGGATCAAGCGTTGCTTCTTTTAAATCTGTTTGACTTCATTTTCTTAAACTACTCAAGCATCCAAGCTGCATTGCTCATAGGCCATCAGACATGACTAATGAATCACAGTCTTCCCTACCCCCACTATGTCTCTCTTGGAAGAATCCTATATTGAATCTGGCCAAACCTCAAAACATCTACACCCGCTGGTTTCACATGATGTAACTGAACGTGGGATTCATCTTGCCAACATTACATCACCTTGTTTGCTAACGATATACTTTATTGTGGCTCCCCCCCCCCCCGCCATGGTCTTACATGTTATAGCAGATACTGTGAACAGTTGCTTTACTTTACAGTGGAGAGGTCTCTGAGAAGTGTCTGGTTTATGAGAATACATAGATATTTATGAGGCTCTGGGTTGTACCTGCTTGCAGATCATATGTGTTTCAAGGTATCCATCTTGAAACTTGCTGCACACAGACCAAAAATATGAGCTCATAATTTGTGCAGTGATCCAACAAGCCCTGTTCAGATGTCATGCCAGAACAGTAATTAAAATCCATGCATACTCCCGTTCCTCTAACATCCCAGTCACTAACTACTCAGACCACAACTTTCTTATGTTCCGCTTTCAACCATTTCTAAAGGAGATTCCTTCCCATGTTAGCTTGAACACAAATAGAAGCCTTTATCAAGGGCTCAATTTCTGTGAAAGGCTCTGATTGCATACAAGTGAATACAGGTACCGTATTTTTCGCCCTGTAGGACGCACTTTTTCCCCTCCAAAAATGAAGGGGAAATGTGTGTGCGTCCTATGGGGTGAATGCAGGCTTTCACTGAAGCCTGGAGAGCGAGAGGGGTCGGTGCGCACCGACCCCTCTCGCTCTCCAGGCTTCAGGAAGCTCTGCGCAACCCTCGGGAGACGGTTGCGCAGAGCTGCCTGCAGTCCCCGGCTCAAAGCAGCTCTGCACGGCCACTGGGAGCCGGGCGCGAAGTCCCGCCCCGCTCCCGATGGCCGCGGAGAGCTGCCTGCAGTCCCGGGATCAGCGCAGCTCTGCGTGGCCACCGGGAACCGGGCGCGAAGTCCCGCCCCGTTCCCGATGGCCGCGCAGAGCTGCCTGCAGTCCCGGGATCAGCGCAGCTCTGCGTGGCTACCGGGAACTGGGCGCGAAGTCCCGCCCCGTTCCCGATGGCCGAGCAGAGCTGCCTGCAGTCCCGGGATCAGCGCAGCTCTGCGCGGCCACCGGGAACCGGGCGCGAAGTCCCGCCCCGCTCCCGGTGGCCGCACAGAGCTGCCTGCAGTCCCGGGATCAGCGCACTTCTCCCTATAGCCAGCCCCACAAGCTCGGGGGACAGCGGGGAGGCAGAGCGCGCCTTCCCGCTGTTCCCCGACCTGGTTCTTCCAGCCCCGCACCGGGGGGGGGGAATAAAATTTTTTTTCTTTATTCCCCCCCCAAAAAAAAACTAGGTGCGTCCTATGGGCCGGAGCGTCCTATGGGGCGCAAAATACGGTAGATAGGCTCCTTCAGAGAGTGGGGCCAGTACATATATAATTGTTTGGGGTGGGGCTGGCCCCATACCCCCCTACATGTGTGGATAAGGGCCACAGTGGAACTGAAAAGTCTCAATTTCTTTGAAAAGAGAGCACACACGTGATGTGATGAGCATCTGACATTTTTTGTGGGTCCTTTGAATTTACTTGGTTTGCTTTAATTTAGGGGTTGGCAACCTGTGGCCCAAGGGCCACAAGCAGTCCACAGGGGCAGTTTAACCAGCCCACGAGCTGACCCCGAACTGAGTCGCCTGCTTGGCGAGTCCCCGCGCCCTGTACTAAACCGGCGCGGCATGGTGTGGGGACTCATTTCTGTGGCACTGGAAATCACATCCGCGCATGCCCAAGACGCAGGAAATCGTGTCTGCGCATGTCCAGATCCTGGAAATTGCTCATATGCGTGCGCGATCCAGCCCGGACCGGCCCAGGCAGGTAAAATCTTGCCGACCCCTGTCTTAAATCATACAAGGTTTTCACATTGTGGTTGGTTGTCATGCGATGTCAATAGAGCCTAAGGCAGAGGGACATGTCTCTAAACAGCCATCCTAGAAGTATTGTTATACAGTGGTACCTCGGGTTACATACGCTTCAGGTTACGGACTCCGCTAACCCAGAAATAGTACCTCAGGTTCAGAACTTTGCTTCAGGATGAGAACAGAAATCGTGCTCTGGTGGCACGGCAGCAGCAGGAGGCCCCATTAGCTAAAGTGGTGCTTCAGGTTAAGAACAGTTTCAGAGAACGGACATCCAGAACAAATTAAGTTCTTAACCCAAGGTACCACTGTACTTGTATATAATGCATTGTGTTGATTTTGTATTGCTAAGTTTTAGGCACTGGGTTCTGGTACCACTTTCATCTTTCCCGTCCATCAATTGAAAACTGAAGCTGCACCTGAGATGTTGCTTTTACAAAGGATAGTACATTTCCACTTCTGCATCACGGACACTCCTCGGGCTGTTTTACTGGCTTCTCAGCTACCTAGCACGTAGCAGGGTGAAACATGAGGTTGTGGTTTTATGTTTGCTAAGTATAAAACTGTTGGTACAGCAGTAGACATAACTATGTGGTTTTGAATGGAACATCATTCAGTGCTCACTGAGGAATCATGGGCCGAGATGGCAACCTGCGTCTTAAAAATCCAATTTATATTAAATTAATCAATTAATAGTGGAATCCTATGCATGATTACTGATAAGTAAGCACCATTATTCAGCTAAGTATGTATAGGAGTGCCAGCTTTCAATTTCTCCTTAACTCTTCATTAGGCAAGGTGTTACACAAGATGTTTCACCTCACCCCCTGCTTTGTGTGACTTCTTCCCTGATGAAGAGTTCTGGAGAACTCAAAAGCTTGCTACACTTTTCTGATGTTTTGGTTTGTCCATTCTGGGGATTTTGGAGTATTAATGTATTATTATTTAATTAGAGCAGTTGTACACAGGCGGCGCTGTGGGTTAAACCACAGAGCCTAGGACTTGCTGATCAGAAGGTCAGCGGTTCGAATCCCCACGACAGGGTGAGCTCCCATTGCTCGGTCCCTGCTCCTGCCAATCTAGGAGTTCGAAAGCATGTTAAAGTGCAAGTAGATAAATAGGTACCACTCCAGCAGGAAGGTAAATGGTGTTTCCGTGCGCTGCTCTGGTTCGCCAGAAGAGGCTTAGTCATGCTGGCCACATGACCTGGAAGCTGTACGCCGGCTCCCTCAGCCAATAAAGCGAGATGAGTGCCGCAACCCTGAGTCGGCCACGACTGGACCTAATGGTCAGGGGTCCTTTTACCTTTACCTTACCCTGCTCTTCAGCCAAAGAGGCTCCCAGAGTGGCTTATATGAAATCAAAACAAGGCACTCCATACCTGCAGGCATATACTCAAATAAATAATAATAATAATAATAATACACTGAAGAGAAAGGGGACAAGAAGGGAAGGTGAAAATAAAGCTCAAAACTCAGGAACCAATTTCTAGACAGTTGTTCTTAAATAGATACCTGCATTGCAGAGAGTTGGACTTGATGACCCTCGTAGACCCTTCCAACTCCACAATTCTATGATCAGCTGGCATAGTTCAGAGGCAGGAGGTCCCTGATGGAGCTGGTCCTCCAGCAAAGTGGAGGCAATGAACCTTGCTTCCTATCTCTCCCACCGAGGCAGCCTGATGAAATGGTATACTGAAGACTACTTTTCCATGACTAAAGGGACTTACTGTACATTGGTTTCTTCTCGCATTCCAGATTACCTACGTGGACCAGGATGTGAGACTATTATCAGGGTGATGTAGTTGTCAGAATGTTGGACTTAGGCTGAGGAGAGCTCAGTTTAAATCTCCACTGAGCCCTGAAGGGCACAGGGTGACTTCAGAAGATCATCTCTCTTGTTGTGAGAGTAAAGTGGGACAACCCAGTTTACCAGAAACAGCAGCCATTAGAAAGCCAGTGCAGTGTACTTTTTAGAGCAGGCATAGGCAACCTTTGGCCCTCCAGATGTTTTGGAGTACAATTCCCATCATCCCTGACCGCTGGTCCTGTTAGCTAGGGATCATGGGAGTTGTAGGCCAAAACATTTGGAGGGCCGAAGGTTGCCTATGCCTGTGTTAGAGTGTTGGTCTTCAACCAGGGAGACTTGGATTGGCATTCCCATTCAAGTCCCCAGGTTTTCTTTTGTCAATCACCGGTCACGGAGTCATTGTGAGGTTCCCTCACTGCGAGAGGCCAAGTTACAGGGAACCAGGTAGAGGGCCTTCTCGGTAGTGGCGCCCGCCCTGTGGAACGCCCTCCCATCAGATGTCAAAGCGATAAACAACTACCTGACATTCAGAAGACATCTGAAGGCAGCCCTGTTCAGGGAAGTTTTTAATATGTGACATTTTAGTGTATATTTCATCTTTGTTGGAAGCTGCCCAGAGTGTCTGGGGAAATCCAGCCAGATGGGCGGGGTACAAATAATAAATTATTATTATTATTATTATTATTATTATTATTATTATTTACAACTGGAGCCATGTGTGCTGCCCTGAACCTTTTGAAAGAAGGGTTGAATGAAAATTAGATAGAAAGAGAACACCATGTTCCTTTCCTGAGCTCATTGCAGAAAGAATGGGAGATCGATAGTGCTGTGTTTGCTTCCCGGCTTACCACTGCCAAGCTCTTTTAATAAAAAATAAAATAAAATGAACTCTTTTGAATTGCCTCCTGCTCTAAGATTCTGGAGATCTTGTCTGGTGTGCTGAATCACAACACACCTGTGATGACTTCCTGCATTGGTACAGTTCACTGCAGCCACATATGGTGCCACCTGCTGTCCAAGTCTGTCACAGGCACCAGACTGTGTTTGGTTCATGATTAGCACATTGACGTACTGCAGTCTCTTTACAGCCATTGCTCAGAGTCAAGAAGCCAAACCACCATCCTTGAAGGAGATGAACAGAAGTCATTTGTCCAGTTACAAAAGTACATACGAGCCAAAATAAATTAATAAAGTGATATGGGGACACCGGTGGTGCTGTGGTCTAAACCACAGAACCTAGGGCTTGCTGATCAGAAGGTCAGCAGTTCGAATCCCTGCAACGGGGTGAGCTCCCGTTGCTTGGTCCCTGCTCCTGCCAACCTAGCAGTTCAAAAGCACGTCAAAGTGCAAGTAGATAAATAGGTACCACTCTGGCGGGAAGATAAATGGTGTTTCCTTGCACTGCTCTGGTTCGCCAGAAGCGGCTTAGTCATGCTGGCCACATGACCCAGAAGCTGTACAATGGCTCCCTCAGCCAGTAAAGCGAGATGAGCACTACGACCCCAGAGTCTTCCACGACTGGACCTAATGGTCAGGGGTCTCTTTACCTTTACCTTTAGAGTGATATGAGCAAAGTTCTACGGTGAAAAAATACATGGCGCACATCTAGCAATTCAAATAGTGTTTCATACTTTGTTCAGTTCAGACAAATCACACTTCCTCAAATCATTTTGAATAGGGTGGGAGCAAGGATGAGAGAAAACAATATAGGGAAATGAAGACTGTTATAGGGTTGAAGACTATTATAGGGGTGGACAACCTATAGGGGAGCACAACCTCTAGGGCAGCTTTGCTGACTGCAGTGTTCAGTGTTCCCTAGGATTGAGAAGTTCTGACACAATGCTGTTTTGTGAACTATGGAATAAAATGAACTTTCAGGTTCCAGAGGGAGGGAGGGATCATGTTGTTGTTGTTGTTGTTGTTGTTATTTAAATATACCACCCTTCACCCAGAGATCACAGGGCAATTTACAGCACAAAAAGACAAAATTAATAAATGCATTTCTGCCATAAATAATGCATTTTTGTATACATTTTTTATAAATGGAATCTGCATCACAGTTTGTAGAGCCATATAATCAAACTATTAGCTGTGTTCTGATCCATGTTTAAGTCCAGCAACTGTGAACTGGGTTGCTTTAGAATGCAGCGTGAACACAGCTCCGCTCCATCCTTGCCCTGATACCCTTCTCCCTGCCAAAACTCCCCCTGCCATCTTTTCTCAGAAGGAGCTAGACCCCTCCCCAGTCCATTTCATCCAATTATTTATTTTCTCACACACCACACCCTGAGTCTAGTAGGTACTGATAACCTTCTCCTCCAAGTGTTTACACTGGTGTGTCCATATCAGTAGGAACTTTCCAGCAAACATGCAAGTCTGAACAGGGATGGTCCTACTTATTCCTTATTTGTATCAGTTCTGGCCCCCCTTTTTTCAGTCCCTGGCAGACCACCCATTCAAGGAGCAGCCTTCTCCACCTCATTCCTTCTAATTACTGCTATAATTGTTCTTTAGATAGTTAGGGAGGAACTGATGACACATGCAGAAAGATGGATGTGGCTAAAGGAGAGTCATTTCCTTGGCTGGGAGCTAGGAGAGGATCAGGGCAGATTGAGGATGCAAGTAATCTGTTGTGAATGAAGTGTGTGAAGGACAGTTTATTGCTACACACCAGGACTAAACAGTTTGTGGCTCAAGAAGACAGGCACTGTCCACCAGCCATGTATCATGCCATGCTAAGCATTTGACAACTTTCCTGTTTTGCGGTCCCAGGCAGGCAGCGAACCAGGAGGTTTAATAAGCCCCTGGTGGGCTGCTAAATAGGACAGGTGGGCATATTTGGCTTGAAGGTTCATGAGTTAAACAGCAGTAAGAGAGAGGCCCAAATCATAGTTGTGTTTATTATCTGTCAAGTTAACATTTGAAAGAGGCTTAAGAGGCTGAGATCTTCAAAAGGGAAAATGTTTTAAGGGCATGGGGTCACAAAGAGTCGGACATAACTAAACGACTAAACAACAACAACATCTCCTTAAAGGGATGCGGGTGGTGCTGTGGGTTAAACCACTGAGCCTAGGGCTTGCCAATCAGAAATTTGGCAGTTCGAATCCCCGTGACGGGGTGAGTTCCCGTTGCTCGGTCCCAGCTCCTGCCAACCTAGCAGTTTGAAAGCATGTCAAAGTGCAAGTAGATAAATAGGTACCACTCCGGCAGGATGTTAAATGGCGTTTCCATGCGCTGCTCTGGTTCGCCAGAAGCAGCTTAGTCATGCTGGTCACATGACCCAGAAGCTGTATGCCGGCTCCCTCGGCCAATAAAGCGAGATGAGCGCCGGAACCCCGGAGTCGGTCACGACTGGACCTAATGGCCAGGGGTCCCTTTACCTTTACCTTTATCTCCTTGAAATGAATGACAGTTTGGTTGAGAGAGCACTCTTGCTTGAAATGAATTCTCAAGCTACATTCCTAGGGAAGAGGGAGAATAAATATAGGGGAAGAGGGAGAGTAAATATATATCTTGGTATCAAGGCAGTGCGTAGGATGGCAGGATTTCCAGTACACACAGTTCCCACCTACCAAACACAATTTGTTCCCTAGAAAATCCCCATTAGATGAGTGTCCACATAATGAGTTGATTATTTCCATTGATTCCTACTGAAAATTTTCTAATGCATTCCTGACCATGGAATTTTGACACCACCATCCCAAGCCATCACCCCCCACAAAATCCCAGAGAAAAAAAAATGGTCTCTGATTTGTCTGATCATTCTCCCTCCCTCTGTTCCTCAGCCAAAGGCAAACAAGGAAGTAATAAATTCTCCCTGATTGGCTATCTGAAACTGTGCTGTGTATAACGAGGTTTGGGTACTAATTCCTCGTGTTTGGATAAATGAATTTTTGCATAGCGAATGTTTTGTAAAGTGGGACCTGTGTGTAGTGTAGTAAGTGTTTGTGGAAAACAGTAGAAAGGGGCTCAAAAGCAATGCCACTTCTTGCATTATCCATAGAAATATGAAGTACTCAAAACTTTCCCTGATAAAACTAGTGATTTTTTGTGGGCCAGGGGAAGATAATGTTGGCAGACAGAGCCCCTTTTTTTGTATCACCGTTTTTCACCTAAAAAGCATTTTAGAGGCGAATCAGAGATTTCTCCTTATGCAATACATCTGAGAACTTCCAAATGAAGCAAAAAAGGTTTTGTGAAAGTTCTGCAGTAATAAAAGTCCCACAAAATTCAAAAAGTCTTTGATAGGTTAATACCTTTGAGGATTTTAGCAAGAATTTTGCTTCGTCACTGTCTGTATGTGCGAATGGATGTGTTCATCACCAGTTTATAACCACAGAAAAGCCTTCATAAGATTATCTAATCCATTTCAATTCATTTCCATAATCTGATTCATAATCTTTATACAGTTTTCAAGCCCTGGGGCCAAATTAATTCTTGGCTAGCAATTTATGCCTTGAGCAACTCTGCAGAATACAAAGGCCTGTTGACTCTCAAGGGCGCCATTTCAGATTTCAAAGAAGGGGTTGGGAAGGAAAGAACTTCCAATAGAGAAAGGTTTCTAAACCTACAATTGAATATATTCCAGATTAAAAGGAAGAAAGGAAGGAACCGTATATTTTTAAGAACATTTGTTACTTTTTAATACCTTAGAATAATATAGCAATGATAGCAACATCCCTAACTATGCTACATGAACCCTGGGAATTGTGGTACATAACTATCTCAAACAGATGGATGCTTCCAGACAGTTGTGATTTTCAGGTAGGATTCAATCAAATATTGGCATATTCAAATTGAACAATTAAGGGTGATTTGAAACCCTTGAACAACAAGCCCACCCAACCACCTACACCCAAAAACAGGACGATTTGCAATAAGGAAAGTGGTGGGAATGAACTGGGAAGTATGGGATAACATTTGCTTGACTCATCTAAACTCCCCATATACAATTCACAATAAATGCTCAATGTGTAGTCGATGTTCTCTAAGATCCTCACAACCTTTCTGCAAAGAAATTGGGACAATTGCTCAGTTAACAAGTTGCCTGGATTCTAAAAGCTATCAGAGAATCCTTTGTAACCTGACATTATTTCCTTGTGGATTCCTACAGGTCTTTGTGGGCAGCCAGGACAAATAAAAGGCCTTGGTGGCAGTTTATACTTGTAGTGTCAAAGCCACTTGAACATGAAGATTAGAACCAGCCAATTTTCACTACCAGAAGGAAGGTGATGTGGTGTGTATTTCTGTGATGGAGGCATGTTGCTGGACTTTAAACTCCCACCCCACAATACAGCCTCTGAGGTTGCAGTTTGAAATAGGAGACAACAAAGGAAAAGAAGGGCTTTTTAAAATGTCTTCCTATGTTTATTTCTTGCTGAAAAACCACATCTGAAAGCTGTTTTTTTACTCATGTGGGGGAAATATAGAAGTATCCATATCTCTTTCCTAGTAGGGGGGGGGGAAGCAGCTGGGTATGTGTGCTTTGCGTGGACAGGCGGAGTCCCCAGATCCCGCGCGGTCCACCCCGTCATGTGAAATAACGACTCATGACAACGTGCTGTGGGATTAAATTGGCCACAACTTTATTAAATTTCAAATGTGGGTAGACCTTGGCTCAGGCATTGGGCGTTCTCCCTCCCCAGTCCCCAGCCGGGGACCTAGGGAGCATCAGGCTTATCCAGTGTGTGTGTGTGGGGGGATGGGCCGGCTCTGGAGAACATATGTTCAAGCAGAGATAGCCGCCCCCATTACGCCGCCACCGCAGGGGAGAGCAATGACGACCTTTCGGCGTACGGTCAAAGCTTCCCTTCAGAAACCCCTTTAACGGGGAACCCTGGTATCGCCGCCGCAAAGAGGAAGATGGACTAAAGGATTCCGCCCAAGGCCTGATACCGCCAAAGTTGTGACGTTTTGCTACGGGAAAGGCGAAACCTGCCAATGCAGGGAAATTCCTTTCCGGCCCTTTAACAGCGACCTTAACGTAGCAGCGCCCGCATACCTGTGAAGAAAAGTTAACCTGCAAATAAGACATTAACTGAGGGTGGGTAGGGTGGGAGAAGCTCTGGAGCCAAGTGAGGATTCCCAGGTAAGATCCTCCCTCTATTGTGTGGGCAGGTAATCCCTCTCCTACCTGGCCTGGTCTCCTTGGCAACGCTTCCCCCAGGTGGGATTGGACAACTGACTGAGGTAGGCGGAGACCTCCAGGTATCCCACCTGAGGGAAGGCAAAGCCAAGCCTATGCTGATGGGGCCGCTCCAGATCTAGGGGCTGCACGTGTCCACGCAAAGGGCGCCCCCCGTTTTAAGCGTGGAGCGGTCATTCTCACAGGAAACACATTGCAAAGGAAAAGAGTTTTAGCACACGTCTTTCACTATGCTGGTCTTCTACTTCCAACTGCAGCCTTATCACTTCTGCTTAATTCAGGCATGTCCGAAGACCGTTTCAGGGGGCCTAATCCGGCCCGACGGTCGATTTAATCCATTCCCCATGGCAGTATATGTCCTGTGGTAAAAATCCTTAAAAAAGCTCAAAAGCTCAACAACTTTGGGGTAAACTTCAATCCTAAAAAAAGCTTAACAACCCTGGTCAGACCTCACGTATGTTCAGATAATCAAATCTGGTCCTCTTTGAAAAAAAGTTTGGGCATCCCTGAGTCTTAATTCAAGGGGAAAATGCTCTCAAAGGAATCACAGAGCTACACCTCAACATATTGTTCTGCCTTCAGGCTCAGCCATGGGTGAGTCCAGAGGAGAAGGGAGTTTCACCATTGTGGGTCAACCACAAAGAACAGCTGAGTTGTCAACATGTACTTTCTCAACTGACTGACTAGATCTTGATGGGAGATAGGATCAGAGGAGCACATTGGCTCAGGCTAAATGTGAGCATCCAGTGATCTCTCCATTCTGCAACCTAAAGCTGACAACCAAGATAGGGAATTGACCAACCACCTGGTGGCCATCATACGTATTTGTTGGTGGGTTGAGTCCTCATTTGTTCAGGAATGTCACAAGAGTCCTTATAACAAATTCACCATATTTGTAAGGTACACAAGTAAATCAGTCCCATATGTGTTTAAGTGAAGTCTGCCTTTTCAACAGAAGTGCTTTGCTCATGCATGTTTGCAGAGATGCTTCCAAGCATTCTGCTTGAGTTGTTGCAGTTGTGATGGTGGACTGGAGAGAGGGCAGAGGAAGGGAGGTTGCTGTTGCTTCTCTTGTTTTTCATTCATCATTTTCTCTGTAGCAATCTATGGTGCAGCTCTTTAGCTGGTGGAAATTGGTGTAGTTCTCCTAAAGATTAGTAACAGGGGCTTTAATGTTACACAATATCAAAAACATTGTCATGTGTCATTCTAATGGTCTGTGTCGTCCAGTGCTGTTTTCTAACAACCAACATCTAAATTTCGCAGGTAGGGTCCAAGCAGAGCGTACATCCTTCTCATTCTTCAAGCACTGCCATCAGGTGATCAGTGATATACTGCCTGTCTCTGCAAGTGGAGGTGGTGCTTTTGGCTATCACATTCATAAAAAAGGTAAGGGACCCATGACAGTTAAGTCCAGTCGCAAATGACTCTGGGGTTACGGTGCTCATTTCACTTTACTGGCTGAGGGAGCTGACGTTTGTCTGCAGACAGTTTTTCTGGGTCATGTGGCCAGCATGACTAAGCCACTTCTGGCAAAACCAGAGCAGCGCACGGAAACGCCATTTACCATCCCACTTGAGCGGTATCTATTTATCTACTTGCACTTTGATGAGCTTTCGAACTGCTAGGTTGGCAGGAGCAGGGGCCGAGAAACGGGAGCTCACCCTGTCACGGGGATTCAAACTGCTGACCTTCCGATCAGCAAGCCCAAGAGGCTCAGTGGTTTAGACCACAGCACCACCCGTGTCCCACATTCATACACCTGTGTTATTTATGCACTCATCTAATCCTCTTCATCAAAAGCCTTTTTCCACTGGTGCATTGCAGACATACTGCTTCAGTGTGTTAAAAGGTGTTCTCTCTAGGCTTGGTGCAGAGAATTGACACTGAAATTCTGCATAAAGTGAAATCATAGGTAACTTTTAGGGTTTCTCCTTCAATAAAAAAATTTTTTTTAGTAGAACTTCACAGGAGGAGCATCCCACACATCAGTCGGCATCTTGACCCTTGATAGTCTAAAGGATTGTTATACTGTACTTTGTCTTTGTTAAGATACTTCGAGATGTTCAGAAAACAGAAAATGTAAGTGCCTCAGACTTCCTGCTTTTCTTCCAACCTTTTCTGTAATGTCCAAAGTCGAACTTTTTGTGGCTTTGGGGATTGCAGGGGACATATACTACCTGCTTTTAGCATACTACTTGACTATAAAAATGCCAGAAATCTCTAGTGGTGTTTTTCTACAAAATAAGCTTGCTTTGTTTTTCTAAAAAGGAAACTCACCCTGCAAAAATTCCCTCACTCTGAGAAATAAGAGTGCAAAACAATAACATCTTCTGGCAATTATGAATTCCATCATTTCATGTTGCATACATCACAATCTCCACCTTGCCAAACCTGTATTTGTAAATTGCAATCCTTGGCAATTATGGACTTAGCATATATATATATATATATATATATGGTTTTGGTGTCTGCGGGTGTCTTCCCGTGTAAGAGTCGGGGTGTCTGTGCGACGTTTCGACGAGGTCTCACTCGTCATCTTCAGGCTGGTGCTTTCGGCTTCTTGTTACTGGAACAGAGCATCTTCAGGCTGGTGCTTTCGGCTTCTTGTTACTGGAACATATATATATATATATATATTTGCTTTCGTAGATTTTCACGGGTACAGGAATGCAGGTTTTGGTGTCTTCGGGTGTCTTCCCGTGTAAGAGTCGGGGTGTCTGTGCGACGTTTCGACGAGGTCTCACTCGTCATCTTCAGGCTGGTGCTTTCGGCTTCTTGTTACTGGAACAGAGCAGAATCTGGTGTTTGAGTTCCTATAAATACTGTTGAGGGGTGTGGTGTATAGCCTCCAACGTTCTGGGCAGAGAGGAAGTTCCTAGATTAGTGTGCCTTTTCTTCTTTTGTTCCTTAGTTACTTGAGGGATATCTTGAGTGATTTCATGAGTGATATTCTGAATACCAGTGGTATTCAGAATATCACTCATGAAATCACTCAAGATATCCCTCAAGTAACTAAGGAACAAAAGAAGAAAAGGCACACTAATCTAGGAACTTCCTCTCTGCCCAGAACGTTGGAGGCTATACACCACACCCCTCAACAGTATTTATAGGAACTCAAACACCAGATTCTGCTCTGTTCCAGTAACAAGAAGCCGAAAGCACCAGCCTGAAGATGACGAGTGAGACCTCGTCGAAACGTCGCACAGACACCCCGACTCTTACACGGGAAGACACCCGAAGACACCAAAACCTGCATATATATATATATATATATATATATATATATATATATATATATATGTAATTTATGTGCACGATAGCAGGCAAGGGTATGTGCCATCCCAGTCATTCTCTTTGGGCAAAAGCCCCAACATCTTTCCCAAGAGTTCAGGATAGATTTGCTTGCCCCAAATAGGTTTACTGTCTGTATTAGGTAGGCAAGGATGCGGGTAGCGCTGTGGTCTAAACCACTGAGACTAGGGCTTGCCGATCAGAAGGTCAGCGGTTCAAATCCCTGCAACAGGGTGAGCTCCCATTGCTCTGTCCCAGCTCCTGCCAATCTAGCAGTTTGAAAGCACACCAGTGCAAGTAGATAAATAGGTACTGCTGCAGCAGGAAGGTAAACAGTGTTTCCGTGCGCTCTGGTTTCCGTCACGGTGTCCCATTGCTCCAGAAGCGGTTTAGTCATGCTGGCCACATGACCCGGAAAGCTGTCTGTGGACAAATGCTGGCATTCTTGGCCTGAAAGCAAGATGAGCGCCGCAACCCCATAGTCGCCTTTGACTGGACTTAACTGTCCAGGGGTCCTTTACCTTTTACCTAGACAAAGGAGGGATGGGTTGGGAGCAGAAGAGGGAGAAGAGGTTAGCATGAGAAAGAACTTCAGTGATGTAGAGAATCCAATAGTCCAGCATAGCTGCTTTCAACTTCAGGGCATCCTGTGGTATGGGTTGCATGTAATGTTCTTTCAAGACTGAGGGATTCAGGGAGACAGAGGAAGAAGGAAGAAAGACAGTGTTTGGGGACCCCATTGGAATGAGTCCCACCTTGCTCTATTGAAGAGCCTCCTTTGCTTAAGCATAAACAAGCAGAGTATTTTGGGAGCATATTATTTTCAAAAAGCACCAGCGTGAGCTCTGCAGACCTCACCCTTGGGTTGTTTCATGTTGAACTAGCCTGAGCTGAACTCCCAGTTCTCTTGTCTGACTTATTGTCTATGTAAATTCAAGCTGCTTCCAGCTGTCTCACTGGGTCCTCTCCAATATCTGACAAGCGTGTTATTACGAAGACTGGAGAGAAAGTGGAAGGACCATTATGCTCTCATTGTTTACCATCAGCTGCAAGGTTTTGCAATAACATTGTTGTTGTTGTTGTTTAGTCGTTTAGTCATGTCTAGGTTTGTCATTGCTTTTCTCCCAAGAAGCAGGCGTCTTTTAATTTCGTGACTGCTGTCACCATCTGCAGTGATCGTGGAACCCAAGAAAGTACAATCTCGCACTGCCTCCACCCCCCCCCCCATTTGCCAGGAGATGATGGGACCAGTGGCCATGATCTTAGTTTTTTTGATGTTGAGCTTCAGACCATATTTTGCACTCTCCTCTTTCACCCTCAATGCCAATGTGGTGTAGTGGTTAAGAGCGGTAGTCTCGTAATCTGGGGAACTGGGTTCGCGTCTCCGCTCTGCCACATGCAGCTGCTGGCTGACCTTGGGCTAGTCACACTTCTCTGAAGTCTCTCAGCCCCACTCACCTCAAAGAGTGTTTGTTGTGGGGGAGGAAGGGAAAGTAGAATGTTAGCCGCTTTGAGACACCTTCGGATAGTGATAAAGCGGGATATCAAATCCAAACTCTTCTTCTTCTTCAATAAAAGGTTCTTTAATTCCTCCTCACTTTCTGCCATCAAGGTTGTGTCATCTGCATATCCGATAAGCTAATTCACAATAATCTGGAAAACCGAACCCATAACAATGACAAGGCTTACTCCCAAGGAGATGAAGAGTTGTAGAGTTGGAAGGAACCATAAGGGTCATCTAGTCCAAACTTCTGCAATGCAGGAATCTTGTTGTCTGACACGGGGCTCGAACCCTTGAACCTGGGATTAAGAGTCTCATGCTCTACCAACTGAAGGTTTTGCCACCTCAACTACTGCTACAGAAGCCTAAGAGGAGGCTGACTATGTAAATAAAGAAGACTTCTGTTCTTATTCTACAGTGAAGGGAAACAACTGATCCCAGGTCAAACAAGCAGAGCTGTAAACACAGACCAGATCTTCTGGTTTATTGCATTCCAGAGCCTCTCCCGCTGTACCACACACTGTGTTTGTTATGTCCCTACAATACCTGGGAAAACATTCTGAGATCCAAACGCCTCTGCATCCACCCATTTGCGCAGGAAAATCCACAGTGGAAACTTGCAGCACCCAAATGGCTGTGCTTCCAACTCCAAGGAAAAGAAACAAAATAAGCACACTCCTATAAAATAAAAATGAACACTGGGTCAATAAGAGCAGCATGGGGACAGGGCATGGCACAGACCTGGGTGCACCATTCCCACATTTGGAGTTTACTTTGGAGGAAAGGGTAGTACAATCTTCTGATGTTTCTCTAATTGGGTATTTACAGATCAAGAAGATATTAAAAGGAGTATCGGGGCAAGCACAAAGGCAACACCATCATCATGGGTCCCCTTGGTCCCTGAAATGCAAAAATACTGGCTCGAGTGCACAGGAGAGAGATTCCTGGGGTGACTGCATTGTGTTCTGTTTCCTTAATCTGCCAAAGTGATAACCAACAAAGGAGCGGTTGCCTAGAGTTCTGGCTCAAAACCCCTTGATCCCTCCTGTTAAGGAGCCTTGGAGTTGTATTCAGTGCTAATCCTACTCAGGGTAGACCTGGTCAAGTTAATAAATATGACTAACTTGGGTCCATTAATTTCAATAGGTCTACTCTGAACAGAATTTAATAGGCTGCAACCCTCAATGTTTTTGCAAACAGGAAAGGATTGTGGAGAAAACATGGATGATGGAATTGTGTGGGGAAACACATTGTTCCTGCCTGCATATTCTACTGAACTGTTTATTATTCTCTGGGTTTGCTCTGCCCTATGGTTTTCTCAGTAGTGATGGATGAAAGTGAAAGCTGGACCATAAAGAAGGCTGACCGCTGAAGAATTGATGCTTTTGAATTATGGTGCTGGAGGAGACTCTTGAGAGTCCCATGGAGTGCAAGAAGATCAAACCTCTCCATTCTGAAGGAAATCAGCCCTGAGTGCTCACTGGAAGGACAGATCGTGAAGCTGAGGCTCCAAGACTTTGGCCACCTCATGAGAAGAGAAAACTCCCTGGAAAAGACCCTGATGTTGGGAAAGATGGAGGGCACAAGGAGAAGGGGACGACAGAGGACGAGATGGTTGGATAGTGTTCTCGAAGCGGCCAGCATGAGTTTGACCAAACTGTGGGAGGCAGTGGAAGACAGGAGTGCCTGGCGTGCTCTGGTTCAGGGGGTCACGAAGAGTCAGACACGACTAAATGACTAAACAACAACAACAACAACACAATTCTTGCCTCTAATTAGGAGACTTTCTGAAATTAATTCTGGCATGGCAGTGCACACACTTAGGGGTGGCTTTTGAACCTTAAGATCTGGATTTTCCACCATCCATGTTTTATCTAAGCACATTAAAACTTGGCACAAAAATGAACCCTGATGTATCACATGTGTAGCTGCATCAACATGCTTTGTGAAGTTCTTTGCTGATGTCATGTGCTCATGGGGGAACACTATTCTTCTTTGATCTCTCAGTGGTCTCTGAGACCATTTGCAGTGGCAGAGGTGTTAACTTGAATAAAATACAGGGGGGGCAGGTAAGCCCCACCTTCCATAATTGATCACATGGCATTTGGGAATGCTGTTTTAGAATGGTTCCTATCCTCTTTCTGGGGCCAGTGTCAGAGAATAACATTGTGAGCCTATCTTTTGGTCCCTTGGCAGTTCTGTTGGCAGGGTGGGAGGGCAGCAGGGTATTATCTTGTCCCCTAGCAAACTCATTACAGTGGTACCTCTAGATGCGAATGGGATCTGTTTCGGAGCTCCGTTCCTATCTAGAAGCAAACAGAACCTGTGTCTGCGCGTGCGCTGGTCACGTTTTGGTGCTTCTGTGCATGCGCATTACATCATTTTGAGCGTCTGTGCATGCGCAAGTGGCGAAACCCAGAAATAACGTGCTCCATTACTTCTGGGTTGCCACGGAGCGCAACTGGAACGCACTCATCCCGAAGCACATTCAACCCGAGGTATGACCCTATTCAAGTGCAGATTATTGTGTCACAAAATCCCACCATCCACTTCCAAGGGGGGAGATATCAGCAGGCTTGTGGGACCCCTAAGGTGTTTTAAACAGCATTAAAAGAAAACCATTTAGAAAAAACCCTACATGCCAAACCCACCACCCCTACCAGTCCAAAAAGAATTAAGCATGCACACTTGACACACAGTGCTGACTGATTTTTTACTTAGGGAGAGCAGGTGGAGAACAGATAACCAGGAGGAGGAGGATGGAATGGTGTATCCTGGAACTCCGATCAGGAGCAAGTCATATTGCATCGTTTTGTTTCAGGTCCCGCTTTTATTTTTAAAGATTCATTTGTCCTTTATAGGTAAATGAAAGACGTTGGTACTAGAGGCTAGTCATCTTTTCCTGCTTGCGAGGCAGAGAAACCTCTTCAGAGATGGTCAAAGTAGAATGACAACATTATACCACATATATTATTGTCTAACCATCTGTGGTTCCCATTCAAGCAAGAAAGACTCCATTTGTTGCCCATCTCTGGATATGCTTCTGGGAGGGGAGTTTCCTCTGTGGACGTCATTAGCTTCTGTTTTCAGAATTTGCTGCACAGGTAATGATGGTTTTCCTCTTAGTTGAGACATCTAGCGTCCCTGAGGCCTGTACATCTATATATTAGAATCAATTATCTCTAATTACTGCCCTTGTTATCTTAATAGTAACCGCACGCACAGAGCTTCCTTCTCTGCCATAGTTCACCTTGTGTGGAGGAATATCACACCCACCTTGTCCAGGGAGAAATGTCATTCCTGTGAAGAATTCTGCAGGGATCCACCTGGATAATCTCACAAATTGCCCTGGGTAGACACCAGACCAGATTTTCCCCATGACACATAATTAGCTAATATACTTCTGCAATGGCTATGCAGATAATGACCATGATCTCAAGTGGTTAGAAAAGAGTTTGAGAAACTTGCAGAATACAGGGCTATCATCAGCAACTATCCATAATAGTTAATGCAATCTCTTTATTTGTAAGCAGTATACCAGTGAATGCCAGATTCCATGGGCAAAAAGTGAAGGAGGGGCATCATGGAATGCATGTGACCCTTCCCATGTGATGTTGCTGGCCAGGAATGAAAACAGAAAGATTTGTACAACCTTCGGTCTAATGCATCAGGGCTGTTTTTTTCCTATCCTGGGGTTTCCAGTGTGGTGTTCATGGGCACAATGCACCCTTGCACCCACAAGGCCTCTCACACCTTTGCATCAGGCATTGAGGGTGGTCACCTTTTGTTGAAGAAGGAAGCTGGAAGAGTGATGCTCTTCCCAACCTCCTCTTTCAGCTCTGTGGGTTTGTCAAGGCTCAGGTTGGCACTTGAGAAGCTGCCAGGCAGGGATGTTGACTTGGAAGAGAGAATGAAATGCTAGAGAAATAAAGATGGGGTGGAGAGATGCAGTGATGAGAGAATGGTGTGCCAAAGAGAAAGAGAAAGTACATATACAAGTTATATAGTATTATGGGTTTGCAAGGGGGCAAGAATCCTCTAAAATTCCTGGGTGCCTGTTTCCCCTCCATAATTGCTGAAATTCGTTAATGTGGGGTTTGAAGCCAAGCCAGCTTCCTCAGGAGAGTGGCTTAGAGAGGTAGTATCAAAGAACAAAGGCGAAAGGTGAGACATTTAGCGTCAGACAAGGAGGGGTGCGACAGTTAGCAGAAGACAATAGCAAAGCTGAGAGGAGTTTGCCAAGATAATAGTGTGAGGGTGAGTGTGACTGTCAGCACAGGAAAATAAGGTGTCCTTAGACAACAAAGGTTTTGGGAGCACTGATTTCTGAGGAGGAGCAGGAAGTGGGCAGAACTCCATGCTATGAGAGGAGCAACCAGAGTCATTGGGATGTGATGCTCTCCATACTAAGTCCCAGGTGTTAATATGTGTAAAAGAAACCGTATCTCTTAAAGACACTAGTCTCCGCTGTGCCTTGGTTTCCCAATGGAAACACAACCCTAGTTAAGTGGCAAGACCCATGGAACCTTGCTACTGATGGCAGAGATTGCAGAGGCCTACAACAATAATCTACCATCAAATCACATCTGTCTCCATTGACTGAACTAGCCTGCTGCATTTGAAGATAGTGATAGCACAAAAGCATGGATTCAAGGCCTTGATCCTTATGGTTCCTCATAACTTTTATGGATCCCCACAAAACTACCATCAAATCATAGGCCTCTGCTGGTGGTTATGTTGCCATCCTATGTAAAACTGTAAAGCTTCATGCCTTGGATCAATGTTTTTGTGTTGCTGGGGTTTTTACTGTGCAGTCCACCACTGTAAATCTTAATGCTCCCAGAGCTGGCTTTTACCCAGTTTCCGGATTTACGATGTCTCTCTCACACCAAGACATGGCAAGCTGGCAGGTTAATTACTCTTAGATTTATTTAGTAATTATACAGCAGTTTCAGTCCAAGCTCTCCTAGCTCAATCCTCCCCTGATGAGGCAGTTGGACACACTGGTTGACACTGTCTACGCCAGCAGGATATCCTCCACTGGTTGCCCCACCTCCTGCTAGGCTGGCCTTGTGGCTTTACTCTACTCTTCTGCCTACTATGAGGAGACTCAAGGGCAGGCTGCTGCCCCTCCTCCTCCTCCTCTTGAGCCGAATCTAACAGCGGCTGTTCCTTTTTTCTTTTCTTTTTACTGTTGCAGTTAAATTTATTTACATTCACCCAAACTGATTTATCTCTATCGACATGTTTTCACTTTTTCTTATCCATATTACTTTTGAATGCTAGATGTTTACATGCCCTCCAGTTTTGAGGCAGATTGTTCTATTTCATTTTCTTTCTTTTTTCTTGTTTTTTTAATAAAAAATCTTTATTGAAAATCACTAATGTCATTACAAATTTAACTTCACACATACACATACATACAAAAAATATTCTTAAATTAATTTAACATAAACTGTTAATTTAACCTTCTAATTCCACTTAGATATCTTAGATAACAGTGGCTGTTCCTCTGAATCAGACTCTGCCTGCTCTGTGCTGTCTTGAGGATATATAGCCTGCATTCCCGAATGGGTGGGGCTGGCATCACTCTCAATGTGGGAAGGAATCAACCCTCTATTCCCCTCAGCCTGCCCCCCTTTTTCTCCAGCGTCTTTGCTGTTGCTTTGGGAAGGGATGTTCCTGACACCCAGGCCCTTTGGAAAGGCAAATAATGGCACGCTCTCTCTCTGTGTATGCATGTGTGGACATATGTGCACTTTGCCTATTGAGAATTGGGGGAAAGGGATAAGAGGAGCATTCAGAGACATGGTGCCCAAAAGGTTGGCAACTCCAACTGCAGCACAGCACCCTCTCAACAGTATAGTACCATCACTGTAAAGCCAGTTATAATGCAGTAGATTAGAACAGTCTTGCAACATCTTCTACTTAGGCTCTGCAGTCATTACTCCATAGCAGCAGCGCTCAGGTGTGATCTTCAGGCTCCCCTGCCAAAGCATCGAGACACTGCAGCTCCACCTACAGACATCACAAAATTAAAGGGACAAAGTTTGCCACTGAACACAACCAAGGAGATGGGCTCACCTGGGTCATAAATAGACAATGTTAGAGTACTTGCACGTCACCTAGACACCTGAAATTTGGTACGCACATCGAACAGGAACCTGCAATGGCTAGTAAACAGTGTCTCTCTCCAAAATGGGAGACTCAAAATGCCCCCCAAAATGGTTGTCACCTCTAGGTCCCTGGGAGACCTGAAAAGACTCTGCTTATTCAGAATGCAGAATTACAGCCTAAATAAATTATTTCTTACTTCATCTTCATTCCTTTCCCATTCCCTTTTATTGCCTGTTTTTTAATCCATTATCTTTTTTCTTTTATTCCTTTTTAAAGCAAATCATGTTAGAAAGGATTCCCAAAGCCTAAGACTGGCTGCTATCCAAGATAACTTATCTAACGTATTGTATTTTCCCCAGCAGTTTTCCACAGCACTCTGGGGTCACATATCTGCTAGTCATCTTTGGCTTTTAAGTTCATGTTAAAGTCTTGGCTTTCATTTCAAAAGGAAAACATTTGTTGTTATAGATGTGGAGGAAAGCTTGGAAACAGAGGAGAAGCATGCTTTAGCATTTCCGGGCATGTATTTCTTAACCACATCCAACATATCGTTTATCACTTTATGTACACAACTTTGAATAGATATTTGGCAGGAATTGTAAGTGTTCGAGTGTCCACAGAATTTTGCCTGGAGAAGGCCCTCTGCCTGGTTCCCTGTAACCTCACTTCTCGCAGTGAGGAAGCCGGATGTTTGGCTTCCAACAGTTGTTCAAAAACCGGAACACTCCCTTCCAGTTTTTGATTGTTCAGGAGCCAAATTGTACGAGTTTCAAGGTGTTCGGCTTCCGAGGTTTCACTGTATTGTGATGAAGAACCATGAATCCTCCAATGGGGACTGTGCAATGACAGTCTTAGATTTCTATGTACAGTGGTACCTCTGGTTGCGAACACGATCCGTTCTGGAGCCCCGTTCGCAACCTGAAAGGAATGCAACCCATGTCTGAGCATGTGCGGGTCGTGATTCGCCGCTTCTGCACATGCGTGTGATGTCATTTTGCCCATCTGCGCATGTGTGAGCAGTGGAACTCAGAAGTAACTCTTTCTGGGAAGACACAAGATTTACCCACTCTGGAAGAATGGCAGATGAAGGTGATCGACTACATGGAATTGGCAGAAATGACTGGCAGAATCCGAGACCAGGGAGAAGAGTTGGTGAAAGAAGACTGGAAGAAATTTAAAGACTATTTACAGAAATATTGTAAAATTAATGAATGTTAGAAGGATGTTGGATAGAAACTAAGTGGTTTCCAGCTGTAATGCTTTAGGAGACATGAAAAAAAGGTTTATAAATGGGTAAAAGCTTAATGGTAAGGATTTGCTGAACTAACAAATTGAAGTGGAATACAAAGAAGGGAGGTATGAGGAGGTCTGGGGAAATAAGCGTAAGGAAGATATGTTATGGAAAATTATTTGTTTTTTAATTGTTTTTATGTTGTATTTTGTTTCTTTTTATTTTTCATTTTCATTGTTATATTTTAAAAACTTTAATAAATATCTTTTGGGGGGGAACAGAAGTAACCCTTTCCGGGACTTTTGGGTCGCCGCAGAATACAACCTGAAAAAATGTAACCTGAACCGAATGTAACAAGAGGTATGACTGTGTATAAGAATGAAGCTTTTGCTAACTCCAGGGCAAAATTGGCAGTGAGCTGTGTCAAGCAGGCACCAGCGTGGAAGTTGCAGGGCCAATAAGGCAATTCAAATAACAAGGGGAAGGCCATTCTCCCTCAGCCCACATCCTAACTTCTTTCATTGGCTCTGTGATCCCCAACTTAGAGTCTAATTGGCTTAGTTCACTGCCACTCTCACTTTGGGGTAACATAATTTTAACACCTAAAATGGTGGGCAGCCAGAGCATTCAGTTCCTCAGGTGTGACTCCTTCTGCACTATGGTGGTGATGGTGGAGTATCTTTGGGGCAGTTAGGGGAGAAGCTGGCCTAAGATGGATGCTCTGGGTTGCATGGGCACTGAATCTTTACTCTCTAGTCTTGCCCTAGTGCTAAAGAAGGGAGAGACGGAGGGAGTTCACACCTACACCACACATTTGCCTCAAAGTATCCTGGAAAGTAGAGTCTGTGAACTGTAGCAGGAAACCCCCCCCCCATCATTCAGTTTGTACAAACTTCACACATACTCACACTCACACACTACATACGCTACGCTTCTGTTATAAATTCATAGAAAATCAACCATACATCGGATTTGCACTGTTCCACTTTTATTTTACTCCATGAAGGAAGGACTACAAAATGGGGAAGGTTTGATACAGGGCAGCCATAATCCCTTCAACATACCAGCACATCCACAGGAGCCCTGCCCAGTTGCTATGCCAACTCTGATGGTCCTAGACAGAAGACCATCAAGATCACAAAGAACTTGCATATGGGAGTGGATTCAGCACAGACTGGAACAAAGGACAATAATCAGCTCTTCGCTCTGGGGGCAGGAAACTGCAAACTCCCCTTTGTCCTCTGGAAATGACTCATGGGGAGGGGGAAAGGGGGAACCAGCCAGGTGATAGGACACTCAGGTTACCACCACAACTCCTCCCTCAACCCCTCCTTTCTGTGATGAAGGTGTGATGTACCTGTGGGGTGGTCTTGATCTACAGGGTGGGAATTTCAAAAGTTTTTATAAGGCCTTGCACACCATTTTTCTGTGTCTTTCCTCTCTCCTGCAAGTGAGGGGAGCACCCTGTTGCAACAGTTCAATAAAGGCCAAGCCTACAGGCTGCTGTTTTGCTCCAAGCTATCCTGGTTGGTGTATTTGTTTTTGTCCAAGGGAGCCCTCAGATTTTTCCGTTAACAGAAGGATGCTGGGAACTGTAGTTCTGGCGGGTGTCTTCTAATACCTCTCAGCATGCATAACAAACTACATTTCCCAGAATTCTTTAGTGTCAGCCATGACTGTTTAAGTTCTATAAGAGTGCTTTAAACGTATGTTGTGGGTGTGACAAAAGAAATAAATGGTTTCCAAAGAGACTGTGCCTATTTGGTATGACTCCTGCGTAGTGCTGCCTGAGTCATGAATGAAAATTGCATAGAACAGTCCTTTACAAAGTTTGGTGCCTTCAGGGAACATTTTCTACACCAACTGGTCTGCCCATAACCTTTCAGTGTCTGCTATTGAACTTGTCAGTGTTGCAGAGGATTCTGGGACATATTTTAGGGTACACACTCAGTGCATGTCTGGCACGGTCTAGGCATGTGGGGCTTCACAAGTGATCCATGTGAAGTGAAAGCAAGGGCTCAGCCACACGCTTTCCTCATTTCCATACAGTCCAACATTTCTGCAGTGAAAATAGGGACATCCCATTCCATAATGATAATTTTCCAATTTATACCTTACACATCTGACTGGGTTGCCCCAGCCACTCTGGACAGCTTCCAGCACATATAAAAACATACTAAAACATTAAACATTTTTTTAAAAACTTCCCTATACAGGATTGCTTTTAGATGGCTCAGGGGCCGGATAATTCCATACCCTCCAACATTTCTCCAATGAAAATAGGGACATCCTAAGGAAAAGTGGGACATTCCAGGATCAAATGTCCCTGGAAAATAGGAACATTTGGAGCGTTTGCATTTCAGAGGGATACGTCATAGTATGGAAAAGCTATCTATCTACAGATGATTATCTGCCATTACTGGGCTTCTCATTGAGGAACCCTGGACCTATGATAAGCTTTCAGAGTTCACGTTAAGAGGTGTGGTTCTGAGACACAGGAATTTCTCTAGCTAAAGGCCTTGTTCCTGGTTAATCACAGGAGTATCTTGGAGTGTTTGCTCATGTATGGCCAATAGAAAATATTCAGTGACTTTCTGCCGTAAACCAAGGGCCACGCAATATGCCTTGTCTTTACAAGGTTGTAAACTTTAAGCACTGTTGCGGATGACGCTTGGCTATTTCACTGTTGGACACTGATTTACTACCAACAGTTTTTGCTCAGGCACCTTCCTTTCTTTGTTCTCAACACCCTACACTGCCTTTCTTAGGGAAAACACAATACAACAAAGCAGGTGTGCAAAGAAGCTTAGGGATTTAGCGCATGCCAAAGGGCTACACCTACTGCCTAACCAGATTTTGCCCCCAGATAAAACTCCTGTTTTGCAGTGGAGCATAACAAAATTTGGGCTGTCTTGCACTGGGCTGTGTTAATGCAGAGATCTGCAGGGACCAGACTTCAGCTTGCATGCCTTGGTGTTTGCTGTAGCCAAGGTTGTATTGTCTCAGAGAGAGTTCCTGTTTTCTTCCATCCTCCCCTCCCAAACCCTTATGTTCATGGAAGGAACTAAGTAAAGGCAAAGGACCCCTGGACAGTTAAGTCCAGTCAAAGGTGACTATGGGGTTACGGCGCTCATCTCACTTTCCGGCGAAGAGAGCCAGCGTTTGTCCACAGACAGCTTTCCGGGTTATGTGGCCAGCATGACTAAACCACTTCTGGCACAACGGAACACAGTGATGGAAACCAGAGCACACAGAAACGCCGCTTACCTTCCTGCTGTAGCGGTACCTATTTATCTACTTGCACTGGCATGCTTTCGAACTGCTAGGTTGGCAGGAGCTGGGACAGAGCAACGGGAGCTCACCCTGTTGTGGGGATTTGAACCGCCAACCTTCCGATTGGCAAGCCAAAGAGGCTCAGTGGTTTAGACCACAGCGCCACCCACATCCCTAAGAAGGAACTAGGACTACAGAGGCACCAGGGTGATTGGGGGAGATGTATGTGTGACGCTGCAACATCCCAGTGTCATGAACATGATATCAGGACACCAGGAGGAGCTTGGGGTGGAGCTGAACATGACGGCCACATGGCTCAATGGCCAGCAACCACTGGAAGCATGCCAAGCTTGGCTCCGCACTATGGCTCTGTGCTTTTAGGATATTGGGGACCACTGGCCCCTATCCCAAAAATACGGGGGGGGGGGCAAAAGGACATAGTCCCTAAGAGACAGTGCTGCTGCTCGGTTATGTATGAAGATACCACACTGTGGAGGGAAGCACACCTTTGCAAAAGACGTTCAAAAAGCTGCTCCTGTAGCTTTGACATCTTATCTAAGTAAGCATTACTCTCTGTCTTGCAGGAGGAAGAGGCCTGCAAGGTCACATCTGTGGGGTGCTCTACCGCACAGCCGAGTTACCATGGCTTCTAAACAACACGGAGAAACATTGCTTCTGATAATGGCATTGGCCTGAGACTTCCCAGGGCAAATTCCTGTCTGATTTTTTAACCTACCCAAGTGAGACTGGCTTGATTTATGAGAGGAATGCATCGCTACCACATTCCACCTAAAGCAGGCACACATCAGCTCAACATGTCTCCAGATGGTCACTGTTTTGCAGGTGGGATTCAAGCATATACCTGAAAGTTAGGTTTGCACAGTTAAAATAGATTAAAGGGCTCATTTGAAAAGAGCTACCGTATTTTTCGCTCTATAGGATGCACCAGACGATAGGACGCACCTAGTTTGGGGGGGAGGAAACAAGGGGGTGGAATTCTGAATCCCAGAAGTCAGAACAGCAAGAGGGATCTGGCTTCTCTTGCTGTTCTGGCTTCTAGGATAGCTGCTGGGATTGCTGGTCTAATAATAATAATAATAATAATAATAATAATTATTATTATTATTATTTGGGCGGCTTCCACAGAAACCAAAAATACACTAAAATCACACATTAAAAACTTCTCTGAACAGGGCTGCCTTAAGATGTCTTCTGAATGTCAGGTAATTGTTGATCGCTTTGACATCTGATGGGAGGGTGTTCCACAGGGTGGGTGCCACTACCGAGAAGGCCCTCTGCCTGGTTCCCTGTAGCTTTGCTTCTCACGATGAGGGAACCACCAGAAGGCCTCAGCGCTGGACCTCAGTGTACGGGCAGAACGATGGGGGTGGAGACGCTCCTTAAGGTATACTGGGCCAAGGCCATTTAGGGCTTTAAAGGTCAGCACCAATACTTTGAACTGTGCTCGGAAACAGGGGCAGGGTTAAACATGGTCCCACAATTCCTTTGCTTAAAAGCACAGAAACTAAGACTTGTATCAAAAGAAGCTGGCAGCCCTAAGTGCATCACAATTCCCCCTTGTCCCATTTTTACACTCTGAGGACTCATCCATATTTCTGCTTATCTTCTGCTTAGAAATCATGAGTCCAAGTGCTTTTCCACTTGACCTGTGCTTTCTAGCCGTGAGTCCAAGCAGTTTTGCCTTTGTTCCACTGCTTTCTCAAAAAAAAATAATCTGTTCTTTACTGCTACATCGGAACAAACGACAATCCACAGAACACCCACTTGCTGTTTATTCTGATTAAACGCTAAAGATTGGACTCTTTGGGTGAAGCCACATGCTTTAAAGGTGTATTGGATGTCCTTCAAAGGTATGGCATGAATCTGCCCTAACAACACAAAGTGAGAAGTTGGAGCTCATGGTGGTGAATACTGTATTATTAGAGTGATCATTTGCAAACATTAGGTTTAAATGAGAACAGAATGTGGCCAGTAATTTATTTGCTCTTCCTGGCACAGTGCTTCAAATACAGCTTGGAGGTTGGGACACTTATTTACATGTTGCAAATGGGAGATCTGGGACACATTTCTGGGATGCAAGCCTCAGAGAGCCTCCTGCAAGGTTGAAAGCCCAGACATGAAAGGATGCAAGGCCCCCAGTTCAACTGCACTAGAGCAGCTTGTCTGTTCCTTCTGTCTCAGTGTAGATCAGATACAAAGAGCTTCATTGTTCATGTTGGATCTCACAGCCAGTGTACCATAGTAGACCGGGTGTTTACATTTGGGGATCTAAGTTGCAGTCCGACTTGGTGGCTGTGGAAAAGTGAAAATCTCTCAGCTTAGCCTGCAGCCAGCAAAATGAAATAAAGACATATTGACACCTCCCCATGGGATATAGCAGTAATAATAATAATAGTAATAATAATAAGAAGAAATTATTTATACCCCGCCCTTCCCAGTTCAGAAAACCAGGCTCAGGGCGGCTAACAACAAATTTAAAACACTTAATTAATGCAACAAAAAACAGCATAAAATACAGAATAAAACGTGAATAACAATAAATTTAGAATTCAAAAATCAATTTAGGGTAGAAATCCATCCCATAAACATTAGATGATCACCAGGGCTAGCTGGTTAAATTAGTCATATTTGGGCCAGTGAGGAGACCAGGGGAGAATTAGCTGTGGGATCCCAGAGCACGTAATCTTCATAAAAAGGGGAGGGGAGGGAAGGGAAGGGAAGGAAGGGGAATAAAAGATCAGACTAAGTTCAGGGACTTCCGGGTTAGCGCCATTGGCAATGGCGGAGTTCCTCTGACCGAGAGGAACCCGCTCCGTGAAAATCGGGTCTTGCCGCCACGGCGAAGGCGGAGACCCTTTAAAAATCCCAGGCGGAGGAAGCCTGGGAACATGGGATTCGGCTGACACCAGGAGCGCCTCCCTTACTCGCAGGGAAACCCTTTTTCGGGGATCCGAAGCGACGTGGGGTGAGTGGCGCGGTGTTTTGAATCAACCGCTACTTTTACGGAGTGAAGCCGCACAGCCGTTGCCGGAGAGCGCTGACTTTTTTCTGTGGACAATTGGACTCTAAACAAGTACCCGTGAGTAGAACGGAAAATTGGATTAAGAAACATTTTAATTTGGCACTGAAGCGGGAAGGTTCTAAACAGGAATTCCACCTCCCGTTTTTGTAAATAGATTGAAGCAAAAACTTTACAAGCTAAAGTCTGGAAAGTTGTATATAAAGGTCTAAATCTCCTTCAGTTATTACCACCAAAACCCCTCTTGGAAGCAGGAGAAAAGGGGGGGGGTTGATTGTTCAAGCCTGCAGGAGAGAGAGTAAAGAAAGATAAATTCCCACCGTCTCAAACCTGGGAATGGGGTGTCAGAGACAGAAATTTATGGAGAAGTTCATTGACTGTGAATGGAACGTCTTTTGACAGATAGTTAAAAAAGAGAAACAAATTGATTCCAATGTTGCCTTTTGCATTCAAAAGAAACAAAATATTTGAAAAATGAAAGTAATTTTCTTTTGTTGGTTCTGCTTTCAAAAGATGGATACAAATAGAAATTGTTTCCTCTAGAGGGAGCTTGTTAAATTGTTGCTGGAGTCGATCTGGGGATTTCACAGCTGTGGAGATTAGGATCGTGAGACCAGACTCTGACCTTGAATAAAAAGGTGTTTAGAAGAAGTTTTGGTGCTTGCTTTTTGCAAGACAAGCGCTTTACTGGAGCAGATGCATGAGAAGATGGATTTGATGACTGTTGCAGTCAAAAACTTTGGACAAACGGCGAATACCCATATAGAAACCATTCAGGAACCAACCCAGGAACCTGTTTTGACAGGGCAAGTGCAAGTGCAGAAGATAATGGAGGAGGTTGCTGTTGAACCTCAAGTAACACAAATGGAGAGACTCGAGGCCTTGCAGGAGCATAAGCCGCTGTTCTTGAAGTTTGAATCTGGAGTGGACCAGGGGGGTCTGGAGTTGTGAGGGCTCTTAATTTTGGAGGGACATGCTCTTAAATACTTTCTGGATTACAGTGTTGACTGTGGGGAATGGGACTGTGGGGAATGGGCTGATCTGCTGAGGGGAGATGGAGATATTTTTGGATTGGAGTCCCCCCGAGGCCTACCCCCCAATGAGAAAGGAAAGAAATTAAGAAAAAGATCAACAAAAGACAAAGTAAAGTGCAGGTATAAACAAGAAGAAGATCTGCTGAAGGGACATGGAAAAGACTTAAGAGCCTCGGACATAAGATCACCAGGTTGATGGACTAGATGGAATGGACAAGAAGGACTGACAAAACCCGAGACCAGGAAGAAGAGACGTTGGATGAAGATTGGAAGAAAGTTTTTAAAAATTTATTTTGAGAATTAGTGTAAAATTAACGAGTATTAGGAGAAATGTTGGAATGAAACTATTTGGCTTTAGTAGAAATGATATAAGGAGTCATCTACAAATAAGTATTAAGTTTTAAGTTTTAAGGTTTTTTATGGTAAGATAAGGTTAAAATAAATTAAGGTAAATTGAATGACAGAATATAGTGAAAGATGGAAAGGATTTGCTGAGTTAATTAATAGGTTAGACCGTTAAGATAAATTATATAACAAAAATTGAGAAAGATGGAAAGCATTTGCTGAAACAATTAATTAAATTAGAATACAAAAAGGGAGGTGTGAGGAGGTCAATGAAACAAGTAAATGAAAGATAAAGATATGGAACATTGGATGTGTGTTTTAATGTTATTTTTTTTACTGTATTGTTGTATTGTTTTTTATGCTTTTTATGTATTGTAATGTATGTCTTGTCAATTTTTTTGTTTTCTTTTCTTCTTTTTTCTGTAATTCTTAAATTTCTAATAAATATCATTTAAAAAAAAAAAAGATCAGACTAAGTTCAAATTGAAAGCCAGGCGGAATAGCTCTGTCTTACAGGCCACACGGAAGGAAGTTAAATCCTACAGGGCCCTCATGGGACAGAGCATTCCACCAGGTCGGAGCCACCACTGAGAAGGCCCTGGCCCTGGTGGATGATAATCTGACTTCCTTGGTAACAGCATCCAAATGGTTAACTGTGAAGGTGGTAGATAAAAGAGTTGATGAGCTAAAGAAAACAGACCCTGGCTGTGATGCCACATGTACTCAGATTGCACCTATCGCCGCCCCACGTATGCAAATTATCACTTAATTTTTACTTGGCTGCTTTCTAATATTCCCAACTAGACAAGGTACTGTTAGCACCTTGTCTTGGGTCAGTTGGTTGCTCTTCTTCAGGCAGCAAAATGTCTTGGATCAGCCCTGCTTAGAAGCAGAGCCCAGTGAGTTCAATGGCACTAAGTCTGAAATTCTGAGCTGACTTGCTGAGCCCTATTGAACACAGTAGTGCGTACCCCTGCGTGGGGTTGTGCAGCATGTCTGGGCCCAGGCAACAGAAAAACGTGATAAAAATCCAAAGGTGGAAGGCTTTATCATGTCAGAGTGGAGAGATAAGAATTTGCATTCCCTGGACGTTCCCCAACATGAAAACAAGCAAACAATGGACTCCTTGTGCTTAGAAAAATAGTGCAGCAGGGAGGCAGCAGACAGAGAAAATGTCTCCCCGATTTGCTGATTTTCTACCTGTAGAGAGGCTTGCTTGTTTCCAGTGGTAGGAGGCATTCAGGAAGATACCCTCCCCCTACTTGCCGGCCAAAGAGGGACATTCCAGAATTCCCCACACCCTCCCACACCCTTCAGCCAGCTTCCTTCTGCTTCAGTGTGGACATTGCCTCTTACTTCCTGGTAATTGTGCTTGGAATGGTAACCCTGATATGAACTCTACAAGTTAAGTGAATCCTCTTTTTGAAAATAATAATAATAAAGCCTCAGAAAAATAGCACAGAAGTGAAATGTCAAATGTGAGGCAACATTTGAAGTACACCTCTCCCACCACATTTTGCTCATCCGTTTTTTTAGTCTCCCTCACCCACCTTGGCTTTGTCTGCTTCTTAATCTTTTTGCTCGCAAAAGATGAAAAAAATGTGCGATAGCTGCGGCACCCTTCCCTGACTCCCAAACGAACATGGACAAATCGAGGAGGGAAGGGAGAATGTCCTAAGGCTATGGAAGTATTCAGAGTGCAACCTGCTCTCTCTGTGCAGCAACAAAGGGCGAAAGCCGCCTCTGAGCAAAGGTGGGGCGAGTGCAAGGTGCAGGGAGTGGAGCCGATAGGGTTTCTGTGACTGTATTTCTCCTGTGTATGCTCAGCAGGTTGAAGGCAAGCAGTGGGACGGCCGCCAGACACACCCAGTCCAGGCAGTAAAACGATCCCTGCTCTGCCCCCAGGCTCTTTCTAACGGATAAAAGGGGAGGAAGTGCCAGACTGCAGGTTCAGAGGGACTCTTCTCTCTTTAACTCCTCCGAGCCTCACTTGCTGTTTCTTCCCAACCCCCCTCTCTCTCCAAAATAAGGAAAGCCCTGCTTGAATAGGCCATGTCGAAATTTGGTTACAGCTCCCGCTCAGCAGCTGGGTCCGGCGGGTTCACCCAGGTCAGAGTCAGCTCCGTCTCTTCATCTCGTGGAATCGGAGGCGGCGGCAGTTTCAGCAAGCCGGGGGGCTTTGGCAGCTCCAGCCTCTATAACTTGGGTTCTGGCGTCAGGAGGATTGCCCCCGCCAGCTCCTACAGCGTCCAGTCTTCCTACGGTGCCCTCGGTTCCAGCAGACATGGAGGGATGTATGGTGGAGGGTTTTCACCTGCAGGCATTCAAGAGGTCACCATCAACCAGAACCTCTTGTCGCCCCTCAACCTGGAAATCGACCCCACCATCCAGAAGGTGCGCAAGGAGGAGAAGGAACAGATCAAGACCCTCAACAACAAGTTTGCAACCTTCATCGATAAGGTGAGCTAGACGTAGCTTATTTTGATCCTTCTCTAGTGTCCCAGCAATCGATAGGAGCTTCTCTACAGGCCTCATGGGGTCATGGCTGTGCTTTGCTTAGAAGCGAGGTCTTTAGTTGTAAGCTCAAAAACAGCCAGTGGCTCTGCTAGATGTTTTATTTGAAGCAGCATCTGGCTTTTGTTCTCTGCTTTTGATTCATAACTCGATGACCAACATGACCCTGCCATTGCTTTCTTGGTGATCTTCCTTATTCACTGCCTGGTTAATAGCAGGGTGTGTTGGTGTCACAACTTCAACATGATGGCTTTTATTCCCTCATGTTGTGAAGACGGTGACCAGCACACCACACCCTGGGGAAAGTGGAATGAGAAGGGGATTCAAAGTAAAACAGTGATCTTTTGCTTGCTGCAGCTTCAGTTCTCTGAACCTGACATCTGAAATTAAGGCGGTTAAAGGATTTGATAGGTTCAATAATATTTTTTTTTAAAAAAATTAATGAATCTGAAGCTTCACCTCTTTTAATGATTGATCAATAAATCTCTGTTAAAGTGCACCACACTTTATAAGGTAAAAGAGGGCAGATTGCAACCCCATGGAGATATAGTCTATCGTCCATTTATTTATTTTTAATAAATGTTTTATTACACCTGCTTCTAGCTCCTGGACCCTTTTTTTTTTTAAGTTCTCTCAGATACCTGGGAGTATCTTATTTGTTACCCTGTGGTATATCACAAGCATTCATTACCTGTAACCTTCATGGCACATTGCGATAGAGTTTGCATTACTTACCCAAAAGGAAATGTGTTGAGTTTAATAGTCAGCCCATGCTGACTACCTGTGAAGTATTATGTCCACACACACACAATGAGCCGTATTCACATCCCTCCCCCATCGCAAGTGTGATACAGTCAACAGGCTGTGAGTTTAGGCATGATGGTCCTGGGGCAGGGGGTGGAATCACTGATCAGTCACAGCCTTAACTGGGTTGTTTTGAGGGGGGAATGCAGTAAAAGGTATAGTTAATCAATCTTGATGTAGATCAAAAGAAATCTGAATACATATCGGAAGTCCAAAAGTTCTGCAAAACATGTACCTGAATCCAAGCTTCTACTATTTACAGTGTGCTCTGGATCTTACTCGCCTGATAAATGCAAATACTTGGTATGAAAAATCTCCATTCTCAGCATAGTTTTACCCAGAGTGTTGCAGTTTTAGCTGTTCCTCTCCCACAAATAATCAGTGAATCTCCTTCCTCCCACGCCCTCATCTATCTGCATTCCTCGGAGGACTCCTTCCCCCGGCCCCATCTACCCCCACGTCTAAGAGTTGAGAGCCATGAAGGGCCATAATCTTCTACTGCTTTGTGGTATTTCGAGTCCTGCTGGCAGAATGACAGGCTTTATGGAATTTGCCTCGGGGGCTTTTTTCAGGTCCGATTCCTTGAGCAGCAAAACAAGATGCTGGAGACCAAGTGGAATCTCCTCCAGGAGCAGAAGACCACACGGAGCAACATCCCTGCCTTCTTTGAAGCCTACATCAGCAACCTGCGGAGGCAGCTGGATGCCCTGGTGAAGGACAAGGGACGCCTGGAGGGAGAGCTGAAGAACATGCAGGATCTTGTGGAAGATTTCAAGAACAAGTAATGTATTCATAACGGTTTTTGCAGAGATGAGCAGGTTCAGGTGGCCCATTCACAAAGCATCACCTGGCTCTAAATGGGAGAGCTTAAAGCTGCGATCCTATGCACATTTCTTTTGAGAGCAAATCCCATTGGTTTCAGTGGGGCCAAGCAACCGTAATTGTGCACTGTGAGCCTCTGCACGTATACTCCAAAGTAAGTCCCACTAGGCTTGTCAGGTGCAAAAAGAGAGGTCAGGATTCCTGCACTTTTAATAGTTAATACCAAAGAAAGAATTTCGGCAGATTTAGCGTGCAAGGCAAGCTACACCTGTTGAATCCCCCTATTCTAAGGGCACATACGCAACATACATTTAAAGCACATGGCTTTCCCCAGAGAATCCTGGGAACTGTAATTTATCCCACAGAGCTACAGTTCCCATCACTCTTAACAAACCACAGTTCCCAGGATTCCTTGAAGGAAGCCACACGCATTAAATGTGCATTATATCTGTGGTGTGGATGCGACCTAATGCAACCTGCAAAGGTGTAGAAACCCTGTCCTCTTTCCCCCCTGACTGCTGCAAGCCCCACTGAGTTTGCTAGGGGTTACTTCTAAGCAGGTGTATGCAGAGATACCCTGAGATGACTCTCATGCAGTTCGCGGTGTGAGCATGCAAGTGTCTGCTCAAAACTACAAATTATTGAGTTCAATGGGACTTCCTCCCAGGTAAATGAGTGGAGAATTGCAACCTCAGTATGAGGGTTTGCTGTATCTTCCAAAGCATGCAAAAGATGCATCAACTTTTTAAGAAATCCAATAAAGTATCCAATAAACCTAGCACAGGCAACATCAGGCATTCATAATCTTGGAGTATTTTCAAGGGCCCAGGTAAGTGCAGGGGTGGGGAACCTTTGGCCTGTCAGATGTTCCTGAACTACAGCTCCCATAATCCCTGTCTACTGGCCATGCTGGCTGGGGCTGATGGGAGCTGGAGTCCTGCAACATCTGGAGGGCCATGGGTTCCCCACCCTTGATTGAAAGCATCCAAGATCTGGTAGCCTTTTAGTGTCTGAATATACCTCGTTGTGATCCCCCTCCTTCCTGCATGGATTCCAGAAGCCTGCCTGCCTGGCACTGAGTTTCCCAAACTGGATATTGATGCAATGGTTTGATTGTAACCTTGTTAGACTCTTCTCATTGGAAGCCACACACTGCATGGTCCCTTATTGTACCTGCTCCTGCTCCCCATCCTTGGAGCAGGACCTCAGAGTGCATTCATGTGGACACATATTTTGCTTAAGATAAGGGTGTTAAATAAATGTCATAAAGGTATGGCAGAGGATAGCAGCAGAATGACTTTGCTTCAGCCAGTGTTGGGTACTTGCAGGACTTCAGGGTTTCTGAACTACATCATCCCTGACCATAGATCTTGTTGGCCAGAGTTATGGTTCTTCAACATCTGGAGTTTCGAAAGGTTTGCACCCCAGTGTTTCTGTGTTCATGGGAATCCATGGTGGCTGAATCCACAGTTTTTACCTACATTAGTTCAAGGAAGAATGATTGAACAAACTTGTCCCCAACCTAGTTGAATTTTATTTATTTATTTTACTATAAAAATACTTATATACCACTCTACCACCAAAATGTATCAAAGCAGTTTACAAAAGCAATTTTGTTTTTTTAAAAAAGAAAAGTATTAGAATGCAGTAATGTAATACATCGGCAATTACCACAAAAAGCACAAGGAAAACACATGGGCTGTATAACACAAGGATAGGAAATTTGCAATCATTCAAGTATTGCTGGACTACAACTCCCATCAAACCTAATCATTGGCCAATGGCTATACTTCCTGGGGCTGATGTTGCTGAGTTGGGAGTCCAACCACATCTGGAAGGTCACAGGCTCCCCATCGGTGGTATAGCAGGTGTTGGTTGGTCAAAAAGCAGGCTTTTACCTTGCTAGAAGCTAGTCGTGGAAATCTTCTGGAGTCGATCTGGGATGGGCAGCAGGACTGTGCTGATAAAAACATATTTGTGACATCAAATTGAAAGGTATTTCTTATAAGGAGACATGAGAAGACTCTAGAGGCACATAAGAAGCAATAACATATTAGAGGAGAGACTTCAGATTCAGACTTACTCTTTTGTTAAAGTGCAAGAACATTAAACAGCAGCAGAAATTGTGTGAGTATGTGTCAAAAATTTAGAAAGAATATATGGTTTAATCCCAATGGGCCTGCATGCATGTCACATGAGACATCATTAAGCCCTCCTGATTTGCCTTTTAAATATCAAGCCTTAGGGCTGATTTCCTCATGCCGAAATAGTACCTGGGTGTGGCACAGCCCACTATGGACTTCAACATTTCAGGCTGCAGAGGGGAAATCACATGTCTGAATGATACCCGCACCCATATGCTACCCTCTCCCACACCTGTAGCTCTCTGTGCGTGAAAAGCAGTCTTGCTATACCTGAAGGAGCGTCTCCACCCCCATCGTTCTGCCCGGACACTGAGGTCCAGCGCCGAGGGCCTTCTGGTGGTTCCCTCATTGCGAGAAGCGAAGCTACAGGGAACCAGGCAGAGGGCCTTTTCGGTGGTGGCGCCCGCCCTGTGGAATGCCCTCCCATCGGATGTCAAGGTGATGGAAAACTACCTGACATTCAGAAAACATCTTAAGGCGGCCCTATTCAGGGAAGCTTTTAATGTATGATATTTTAATGTTTTTTTGGTTTCTGTGGAAGCCGCCCAGAGTGGCTGGGGAAACCCAGCCAGATGGGCGGGGTACAAATAATAAATTATTATTATTATTATTATTATTATTATTCTCTGATCCTGCTAGCTTTTTTGGCATATGGCAGGAGAAGGAATTTCCAGCAGGTTTATGGTCTTAAACACCTCCATCTTCTAATAATTTTCTGGTATACATAACTTATTAGAGAGGTGCAGTGACCTTAAGGTTAAAAGCTTGCTCACGTCTACCCTAGCAGCAGTTTTAACAAGATTTGGCTTCTGGATTCAGTTGCGGTCTGCAGATTGTTATGTGTGTGGTGGTGGTTGTGATGGTGTTTTACTTCCTTTTGCGTTATGTGCCTTTGGATTAGTTGCACGACTCTTCTGGGGCTGTTGTCACAGGCTCTCTCTCTCTCTCCCTCCCTCCCTCCCTCCCTCCCTCCCTCTCCCTCTCTCTGGTTTGGATTAGGAGGGTCAGGTGTCATCTGTGAGGTTGTGGATCAGAAGTTTTCCCCGCACAGTCACAACACAGAGTTGGGTTAGATAGCTTTTTGCCCCTGCCCTTCCAGCTTGGGTGGTTTATTCCATCTGTAGCCACCCCCATTATTTGTCCCCTCAAGGTGGGCTAAGCCAAGAGAGAGTAACTGGTCCCAGCTTGCCCAGCCAGCTTCAAGGTTGAGTGAGGATTTTCGCTCAGCTCTCCCCAGACCACTCCCCAGCCCTCTTAACTACTATGCCGCACCCTGAATCTACAGAACTTAAACCAAGCTCCTGCTCTATCACATATCCGGTGTTTTAAAGCTTTAGTAAATCAAGTTTCAGCTGTTACGCTTTCACTGTGTACCCATATGCTGTGTTCTTGCACGGCCACGCACTTAAAAAGCAATGTGTGTGCATTTCGTGTCCTCTAACAATTGAGATTAGCTGCTTTGTGCAATTAATTCAAAGAGGAAAATTCGAGCGAGTGAAAGGTAGCTCCCCCCCCCCCGGCTTTCCCTCTCCCTTGGCAAAGAATTGCTACAAGGCCAGGGGGCGGGCGGAGTTTAAGCGTTGTATCTGTCGACAAACTTTGCAGTTCACAAAGGAACACACCTGGTGTTATTAAAAAGAGTTCCATGGAGACGAGCGGAGCAAAGGTTGGCAGTTTGATCTTGTACAAGAGATCCTTCATGCTCCTAGAGGAAGTCTCAATGGGAACCAATTCCTCACCCTAACCCCCGCCCCACCTATAGTGCTTTAAAATATATATGAGTTGGCAAACTGGCTCAGACCGGAACGGAAAGCAAACAGTACTGATAAGCCCCCAGGGTGTGACCCATAGAGGAGAAAAGTCAATAACTAGTAATCCTTCCCCAGGTGCAGCCGTATTATGCATAGCTAGGATAACTGGTGGGGGGGGGTGCAGAGAGACAGCGACCCTGGGTAGGGCTTGGTTAGGGTTGCTATATTATTAATCATCTGAATTACCCCTTTGAAACAGCTGCCAATGCTTTACAATCAAAGGGCGTTTTCCTGAACCAAGGGCATATCTATAATGCATATTTAAACTGGTATAAAAGTCATTCTTTTTCAACAGTCACCCCTGGGATACATAGTTCTGTGAGAAGGGTGTACTTAAAGATATGCAATGTAGCGAATTCTCAGCAGCCTCAGCAAAACTACAGCTCCCACAATATTTTGGGGGAAGGAACAGAGAGCCATGACAATGAGCATCCTATAAAAGTGATACAGATTTGTGGAGTAGTTTTCCCCCCCTCTGAGATAAGTGAATTTGAAACAGTCTCATATTTCTTGCCTTGTGATTTCAAACAGGGATGATTCAAAGACCAAGTGTGAAGACAACTTTAGCTCTGCTCAGGCTGCCAACAATATTATTGGGGAAACATAGACATGAGTAATATCTAAAAAGACAGGGGAGTAATTTGAATCAGTTTAAGGTGAACTTCCCATATGTGTTGTTTACGAAATACAATGCAAACCGAAAGACAAAATTCACACTCCTCCGAATTTGGCAATGCTGTTCCCCTGCCAAGTTACATGTTCAAAAATGCACATACAAGTGTGCATAAAAATGAATGCATTTGTGAAAATAACATACAGAAATGTCTTGCATTTGGGAAATCTGCTCCGCAGAAATGTGCCTCTTTGGAGAAATTCTCATGGAAATGCTGATGAATTTTTGTGAAGACTTTCTTTGGGAATGTGGAGAAACCAAAATTGACAGATTTGTCCATCTGTAGATGTGGGAAGAGCCTTTTGCTCTTCATCTCCCCTGCAGCATTCAGCACCTTAGTCCACATGGTGTGGGGAAGGAGGAATAGACAAAAATCACCTTATCATATTCACCAGTGGGATGTGCCCCGAGGAGAACTCAGGGGCTGCTGCTTCCACTGAGAGTGAAGCCAAGATTCAATCCATTTATTTTAGTACAATTTTATCACGCCTTATACCAAAGTTGCTCAGGGTAGCCTTTCTTTATTTTCAGGGGTGGACAGAGCGCAAGATAGTGAGATCCACTCTGTTATTTGCTAGAGGGATAAGGAGCAAACATAGAATTAAAGAACAGGGTACCAGAACTGGGTGTACAGTCTGCTGACTCACAAATCCACTCCTGGTTTTCCCCTTAAGCTTTCTTCATTTCAGCAGCCTAATTCAGAAGAGCGTAGGTATGAGAGAGAGGGAGTTGCTATTGTTTTAGCAGCTGGTAGTAGAAACCCTTAGTGATCTGCTGGAAATCACTCAGAGATCTACCAGTAAGCCCCTAATCTACCTTCTGCCCCCCATCCCACCCTTGATCTCTGAACTCCACTCAAGTCTTATTCACAGAATGCATATAAGGGTTGCCAAATTTTGATACCTGAGCAGGACCTGTGCTCAGCTGAGCAGTGACCACATGGAAGAACATTTAGTTGTGAAAGTGCTGCTTTGTATTTCAAAGAAATCCTGTTCACCAGATCACTTGTGTGCATGCAGCATCTGTTAGCCAAGAGGGTGTTCTTTCTGTGATAGCCACAATCTTGGATAGCTTTAAAGTGGGGTCAGACCAATTCATGGAGGAGAAGACTACTAGCCATGCTTCCTGTGTTCCTCCTCCACCACCAGAGACCCTTAGCCTCTGAATACCAGTTGCTGAGGAGCACCAGTGGGGAGAGAGGTGTTGTGACCATGTGCCTCTTGTGGACTTCTCATAGACATCTAGTTGGCCACTGTGAGACCAGAGTGCTGGACGAGAAGGGTCTTCAGTCTGAAGCTCCTTTACATTCTACGCAATGTTGAAGAGTTGTTCTTGAGACTAATATGTGCCACACAAGCTCCTTCAGGGAAGGGCAAGGTATTTTAAAATCAAAGGGGGGTGGTGGGAATCTATGTGATCTATGCTGGCTCAATAGCCAAGGGTTCTAGGTTAGATTTGATATTATATATATTGTGGAAATAATTTGCCAAAAACAAAAGTAGTAATAGCAGCAATTTATGAATTGCTTCCTCTGGTGCATCTCAAAGTGACTTACAAGACACTAAAAACATATATAAGGCAATTACATACATATACAAAGTTAAAATATTGCATATATAAAATCGGTTATTTGCAAGAGGCCAGATAGGATAACAATCTCCACTGAGAAAGCTTGTTGAAAGAGGAAACTGTTCAACAAGACAATAGAGAGGGGGATATGAAGTACTTTGAAGTCATGATGGCTGTGGAATAAAAGCAAAGTCCGTTTACATGAATGCTGTAAATGACACAGAGGAAGGCCTGCCCTTAACTACACTATCTTTGCACAAAGGCCTTTGAACTCTCTCTCTCTCTCTCTCTCTCTCTCTCTCTCTCTCTCTCTCTCTCTCTCTCTCTCTCTCTCTCTCTCTCTCTCTCTCTCTCTCTCTCTTGCCAATAACCTCATGAAAAGACACTGGCAGGCATCTGAAATGCAAATAGCACTGAAGGGGCAGAGAATATTATTGTTCTATCTTTTGCCTTTGGAAATTTGCAACAGTATTGGCCAATTATGGAAACTGAAATCCATTCCAGTCCTCTGGTATTTATGCTCAAGGGCCATTGCCAAACCAGTTATCTGTCTTCAAGTGCGGAGAGAAGGGAGGGGACGACTGTTTCTTCCTCTTTCTTTGAAACAGTGCCACATTCTTGACTCTTACATAGTTGAAGGTCAACTCTAATCCTTAGATGCTTCTCAGAAGGATGGTTGCCTGATTAGTTATCATCAATTTTGTACCTACTCAATCTTGTGTTTGTCAGTGTGGGGTCTGAATAGTGTTTCTTCTTGGTTAAGAGCAGAATAAATTGTGGCCGCTGCAAACCACAGCACTATTTTCATGTTTTTTTGCCCATGTCAGGAAACTTAGGGCATCTAATTTTCACAAATGTTTATTATTATTATTATTATTATTATTATTATTATTATTATTATTATTGTTCATCATCACACTTTTTCCATTCCATCTTGCTCTTCCATCTTTTGCATTTCCCGCCATGCTGTGAAATTGGTCTAGCTATGTAAAAGTGTTTCTTAGAGCAACATCTTTCTCTCCCTCAATCTCCAAATTTCCAAATCCAAAATAACTGGCTTCCTAGATTTAGGACACACCTTTGCAATTATGAACAGACCAGTTTTGCTCCTGAAAATGAAAAGTACAGATGTTTGTTGTGTTCGCATTTGGCAAGTTTGCTCAAATTGTAGAACCAGAGAAAATAGAGGCTCCACTGAATGATTTTGACAGCCAAGTAGCAAAGGCTAAACCAGAATGCTATTTTGATGTTGCATATTGCAGGTAATTGGTGCCTAGAATTTATTTGATTTGACAAAGTGCCAAGACTGGTGGGCAGAGAAATTCAAAGGTGGTTTCACCCTCAGCCTTGCTGGACTCTCACAAGCAGGCTGGAGGTGCTCCTGCAATTCTCTATCCATTTCTCAGGGGTTTTCTTTTCTTTTTTGTTTCATTGGGGACACCAGGAGGGAAATTCCCAAGAGAGATTTGGACCAACTTAGTGGGAACAACCAAGCTGTTACCAAATCCCCACCCCCCAACACATCCCTGAACCACAAACTAGCACACATCCATTCTGGCCATAGCAGTGTCAGAAATCTTACATTTATTTGGGCCAGGTTGTTGCCAATTTCCCTGGTGGCAGGGAGGCTGGATCAAACATTCAGGGCTCCATCTCCAAGGTTGAAAAGGTGGAAAAGAATGCTCTCCCAGGGGCCACAGGATTTCACCCCTTAAACTCTGCAGCCCAACTTAATTAGTAGCTTTCAGGACTGGAGAATCTGGAATGAAGGAATATTTTACAAAGTACAGTTGTTGTTCTGCAAAGGGAGGAGAGAGAAAGAGAGAAAGTTGGTTGTCATTGAAAGGGAAGGGGGATGAAATACGGTTAATGGTCTTGATTTGCTTGAGAACAGAACTGCAATCTGGAGTTTGTGTGCCATGATTTTTACCTTGTTAGTTCAGTTGGTTAGACTGTGGTGCTGATAACGCCAAGGCTGCAGGTTCGATCCATGTATGCAAGAGCTTCATATTCCTGCATTGCAAGGGCTTGACTAGATCTTCCCCAGGGTCCCTTCCAACTCTACAGTTCTGATTCTACTAACCTACATGTACATTTAAATGATGTATTTTAATTCCCTTTTTCTAACAGATACGAAGATGAAATCAACAAGCGCACAACAGCAGAAAATGACTTCGTTGTGCTCAAGAAGGTGAGAAGCCATAACTGTTTTTAAGTCACAGTGAAATTGGTAATCATATGTGTTCTGACTCAAAACCTATGGCTGGCTGGTTGTGTGCCTTGATGGCCACACTCAAGATTTTCCAGTAGTATTTCTGCAGCTCTCTGTGAATTGAGATCTGCTAAAGTGAAGGAGGTGACAAAACTGTTTTGAGACAGTGCACTACAAAGTAGAGATGAGGGGTCACATAGCTAAATGTTGGTCCATATTGGAAATATCTCCCTGATATGCTAGCTTCCCATACATAGGGTCTTCCTCTTGCCCCATGAGAAGCATTCAGTGATGTTCTCCCCACCTGCAATATTAAGTGGTACAGTTTTTGTATCACCGCTTCACTTGCTCTTTGTAGGAGCTAGAACTGAATGCAGCAAAGATTCTGAAAAAGCAACCTTAACAAAGATCAGGCTTACATTCATGGAAGGTGGGGGAGATGGGCCACAGAATCATTTCTCAGAGTGATCAGTGTGCTGCAGACTTCGACCTCTACTGCTCTAACACCTTTGAAGATCATTTTCAGTAAAGAAAGAATTGTTGGGCACCTCTGTTGCACTGAATCACACTGAATATTGCACACGCTTCCTTATTCTTTGGGCTGGACACCCAAAGCACATTTTCCATTGTGTAGACACAGCCTTTCTCTTCCCTTTGTTTACAAATCAAACAGACAAGATAGACAAGGGGAATAATAAAAGACACACAAAGAGGGAAGGTGACTTATCCAAAGTCAAACAGGCCGTTGGCAATGTTGGAAACAAACTAGTGCAAAGGCGGCCAACGTGGTGACTGTGGGCGCACATGTGCCCCCAGAGCCTTCCCTGGAGCCCACAGTGTCCCCTCCTCCCACTGAAGTTAGTCTTGAAATTAACTGTTGGAACCAAAAGAATAGATGGCTGTGTGTGCTTGGTTGATGTGTGGTGTGGTGCCTAGGAGAATTTCTCCAGGTTGGCAATGCACCTACAGACCCAAAAAAGGTTGGCAACCCCTGGACTGCCTGCTGAGGGCCTGAAGGACCCCGCCCTTGCCTCTTTCCACCTGGCTTGGGGTGGGGCTTGACAGGCTTCACAAGGACTGCAGCTGCGGCTTAGCACCGAGAGCTCCTCTTTCAAACTGTTTTTAATTTTTATCTGTGTTGTTTTAAATGAGACCATCTTGGCTGTGAGCCCTGAAAGACCTGCACCCTACCTTATTGGCCCTTTCCCATCTGGCCTGGGAGAGTGGAGTGCGGACTGACTCCAGCTACAAAAGCTGAGGCTGTTGAACAAATTCCTGGGCTGGAGTATTGTTTACGGGGGGTTGAGAGAGCTATTGCTGTTATTGATATTATTGTTGGTATCTTTAGTTTTAGATCTTATGATTTGTGTGGAAATTGTTTCCATTAGGTTGTGTATTTTTGACGTGTTTTATTGTTTATGACTTTTGTTATGTTTGTAATTATGTAGATCTTGTCATGTTGTAAGCCGCCTTAATCATCGTTTCAACTATGGAAAGACAGTATACAAATAAAATGATGATAATGTTGATGATGATGATAGATTAGGACAGTTCATATTAAGAGCAGGGCACAATGGTTTTCAGTCCGAGGCTGATTAACTCTTGGTACATGGAGGTGGAATTCTCCATCAGTTGCACCAGGTGACAATAGTTTTCTCTTCACCATAGTCCTCACTCCAGTGAAATCTCATTCAGTGTACTTGGTTTTCTTTATTTTATGTATTTAAGGAACATATACTTCAATAATACACAAGAATAATGAAAGCCAATTAAAATTAAAAACACACACAATACAAATGTGGGTAATTTTGTTCACAGTCCCTGGGAAAAACCATAATTATTTTATTTATAAATATCAGGATATTTTCCTTGATGTATTACAACAGTCTCACTTAAAACTGCAAAGTTACTAATTCCTATTTTTCAGCAATAGCTATGGACTAAATTTGACTGTACCATAAATCCTTATTTGATCCCTCTAAATATTTTCTTGCAATAACCATCCTGACAGCAAATAGTAATTAGAGAATCTATTCTTTATTCAAACCTTCTGCATTTGGCCCCATCTCATATCTCCAGTAATGCTAACAAAGGGGTTGGTATCAATTCTTGCTTTGTTATTAGATTAACTGCTAGGAACACCATCTCTCCCGAAACTGACAATGGGTGACACTCCCACCATACATGTAAATATGTGCCTTTATGTTATCAAACTTGGTTTTCTGATTGTGTTTTAGGATGTTGACGCATCCTACATGAACAAGGTGGAGTTGGAGGCCAGGGTGGATGGAATGACTGATGAGATAAACTTCCTGAGGGCACTCTATGAAAATGTAAGTATACTTCTCTATGCTCTTTCCACCATTTAGGATACCCTTTTCCAATCTATTGCACTCCAGATGTTGTTGGATTCCAACTCACATCAGCCTCCCAGCTAGCATGGCCAATGGTCAGGGGTGACAGGAGTTGTAGATCAAAATAGCTGGAGGGCTCTAGGATGGTGAAGGTCTCTGCGGTTCTCCGGAGTTTCACACGGTAGCCTTTCCTAGCCCTACCTGGAGATACCATGGATTGAACGCTGGAAGCTTCTGCAGATGAACCAGGTGCCACCTTCCCAAATTGAGCTCTTAAAAGGGGAGGGAATATTTTTGCTCAGCCCTGACTTAAATATTCTAACATTGGCTAGGAAAAAGAAAAGAACATGGTTATGTTTGCATTAGTCCTTTCAAGGAACTAAATATACCCCTCAATAAGGCATGAAAGAATGTTTGAAGACTTTAATGATGAAGACGATCAATGCTCTTAAAGGCCAAATGCAAATGTAACAAGTAGACATTGTTTCCTTTTTGAACCATGAAGGTAAAACCTAAATGCCCCAGATGGGTGGGTAGAAATTTCCAGCAGAAGCTTTGCTTGTTCTTCAAACAGCAAAAAACTGTTTTAGACTTGTGGTTAGGGGCCATGTTTTGCAGGATCATGGCTGATCCCGCCATTTCGATAGGAGGACCAATGTGCCATTTGCATGGGGCTGCATGCAAAGACACATGAAGGGTTAGGGTTAAAAGGCTTTTATGAACAGCAGCACTTTGTTCAAAATGAGAATGATCAAGTCTAAAGAAATTTAGACTGGAAAATCCAGGTGCAATATATGCTGCTATATAAGCCACTGAATGCAAATGATGGCTATTTGTTCTCTGTGATGAAAGCAACAAACATTGAAGGCATATCATTCTAGTCGACTGTATTTACTTTTTGTTGTGTCTGTGCATGGTAAGCCACATAACCAATAAAGATGCAATAATGGTTTATCTGGATATTATGTCCACCATTTTGCAGCAACTTTAAAATGCTGCGTGCAAGCAGCTATGTTAACCTTGTGGTGAACTGAATAGATGAATCATTCAGTTATCACCACAGGCACCCCAAAAGGGAAGTTAAAGTTGGTGTGCTGAAATTGGCACATTTTGAGTTATAATTTGAACGAGAGGGTGTTCATGGTGTTGTTGGACTTCAACTCCCATCAACCTCAGTCAGCATGGTTAATGGTCAGGGATGATGGGAGCTGTAGTCCAGCAACATCTGGAGGATCCACCTGTGCTTTAAGAGTAGGTTCCAGATTCTCCCCCAGGTGGAATCAGGATTACCCTGAAAAATGGTGGGCTCCAAATCTGCTCCAGATATCATTCTGTGTCAATGGAACCTGGGTGAAATTGGCACACACTTTCACATGACCATTAATTCTGGCAAAAGTGGGGAACTATTCAGTGATTTGCAGGGGCAAGGAAAATGTAGCAGCGGAGTGCCCTTCCTCCCTTTCAATACTGCCACTAAGAAATACCCTTAAGACTTTAAATGCAAATCGAAAATAAGCCAAGGGAGATGAAAATGATAGAGGATGGGATTCCCTTAAGAAGTCCTGTCAGCAGAAGCCTTGTGTAAGGTCTTCTGCTTGCACAACAGGGCTCCCCCGCCCCATCCCACTACATGCCTGCTGAAATTGCCCGGGGTGTGTATGTGTCTCTCCCTCTACCCGCCAGACTTTAATGTTGTTACTCATAAACCCTAATGGTTCCTGATCTGAAGGAAAGGCAGGATGTTAAGAAGGATAACAGACAATGAATGCACATCTCTTTAATTTTCCAGGAACTGCGTGAGCTGCAGAACCAGATCTCAGATACTTCTGTGGTGCTTCAGATGGACAACAACCGAAACCTGGACCTGGATAGCATCATTGCTGAAGTCAAAGCTCAGTATGAGGAGATTGCCAATAAGAGCAGGATTGAGGCAGAAAGTTGGTATCAAAGCAAGGTGAGCCATGGTGGCAAAGATGAACACATAAGGAAACAACTGTTTGGGGATATGAATAATATCCTCCCATAATGAGTTGGCTACCAATTACAGTCTTGACTAATGAGAAGTCAATGTCATTTCATATTTGCTGCATTCCCTGATTTGATCTTGAAAGGAGACACTCCCCCACACAATGATCACACCTACCTTTTAAAGCCTCCAGGACTTCTATAATGGAAGTGCATAGTTCCAAGCTCTCTGATCTGCCCATTGTGATGTCATAATTTCCACCTTAACCAATTGTTCCTCATCCTCCTCTGCGTTGTGTTATTGTGTGATGCCTGTTGGCTAATGCATTCAGGATGCTTCACACAAATAATCAAAGAGACAGATGAACTGATCATCGTAACAATGAAAGGGTAACGTCCTTTTTGTAATCTCTCTCTGTACTCATTTTCCTCTTTCCACAAACACATTAACTCTTCCTGAGTGCATACAATGGGTTGCATTCACTGCAGTAATAAGCAAAAATTTTCCATCAGTGCAAATTTCCCCTTGTGCAACAGAATGCTCTCTCCCTCTCCTCCCTCTGTGCCCACCCCCTAGACTTGGCAATGGTGCCAGGAGAAATCCTCTTGCACTAGCACATTATTTAGTTAAATGCCACCCTATAGGCACCATGTGTCTTTGGCACTGGCCCTGTCACCAGAAAGAAGAGCCTGTGGTGAGGAAGGGAGACTGTTTTGTTGCAACAAATCCCACCTCCACCTTCAACAGCATCTCTCCTCTCTGTTAATCTCAGTATGAAGCCCTGCAAGCCAGTGCTGGGAAGCATGGCGATGACCTGCGGAACACGAAGAATGAGATTGCTGAGATTAACCGCACAATCCTGAGAATGCAGGCTGAGATTGAGAATGTGAAAAATCAGGTGAGTAGCTGGAAATAACTCTTTGTGGGGTTTTCCGTGATACAACACACACACACACTGACTTAAATGAATTATGGGGATGTCCCTGCATAGGCCAAACAGGCCCTACTCCCCACATCTCTTGTGACCTTGTGCTTCTATAATTGCCAACTTGGTGTGTGTGTGTGTGTGTGTGTGTGTGTGTGAGAGAGAGAGAGAGAGAGAGAGAGAGAGAGAGAGAGAGAGTTCCCTTTCCTCCACCCCTGGAAGAAACTGATGCCCCCCTCAAGAACAGGGGTCAGCAAACTTTTTCAGCAGGAGGCCAGTCCACCGTCCCTCAGACCTTGTGGGGGGCTGGACTATATTTTGAAAAGAAGAAGAAGAAGAAGAAGAAGAATGAATTCCTATGCCCCACAAATAACCCAGAGATGGATTTTAAATAAAAGGACACATTCTACTCATGTAAAAAGATGCTGATTCCTGGACCGTCCACGGGCTGGATTTAGAAGGCGATTGGGCCAGATCCATCCCCCGGGCCTTTGTTTGCCTACCCGTGCTCAAGAACTGTAATTTCAGTTTAAAGTTGTGGGCTTCTCATTGACAGGCATTGCATTGGCCACTATATAAGGTAGCCTTTTGGCCTGATCCTGCAGGTCTCCTATGAATGTTGGCTCCATGACAGTTCTGGCCAGGAACTTTACTACTCTTTCCTTCTGTCTTCTGTCAATCATTGGCGGTTTGCTGAGTGGATGACATGTTGGTTTTTTGTATTTTTTTAAACGTACGGTAATTGTGTACCCGCAAGGACTAGATATTTCATGATGAATTGCTTGCTCAAAAGCTGGGGAGATAAGCCATTGTGAATCACTCCCCATAGTGTTTGTTTGACTTTAGGGCAGGGCGGCTCCAGCAAACATCGACACCGAAGCAACCCAATTCACCGCCTCTGAATAATGAATGGAAGCCCAGATGTTCAGCAATACGCCCTTCCTCTCCTTTATATTTGCATTGCACGCTTTACATTGCATTACAGGAGAGTCTAGTACTGATAACAGAGCAATGGGAGCACAAGAAATAAATGAGTCATTGGAGTAGCCAGCAATGCAGTTGGCTAGTCATCTTAGTCTCAGTCATCTTTGCCTCCTACAAGCAGCAATCTGATTGTAAGCAGTTGTTGCAGCATGGACATGCACTCCCCTGTTGCAATATATATTGTTATGAACCAAGTATCAAAAGTCAATTAAGTCAGGACTGTCTGAGGTGTTAGCCTGGGGTAATGAGGAGCAGGTGTGGAGACTGGAGCAGGTGGCATGTAGCAATAGGAGGCCACTTTGCATTATCATACGACAGGCCCATCTAGGCCAGTGCTTTCCATTCTGTCTGGTGGTTAGAGTGACCGTATGTCCCAAGTTGCAGAAGGCAGTCTTGTGTTTGTCGAACTGTACAACCCAAGTCAAGTTGAAAGAGAAAGAGCCCTGAACAGGGAGGGGACATGAAGTTGCCCACCCACAGTTAGTGCCAGGACAACAGGCTGAGCGGGCACACACTGGCAACCCAGCCACAGTCGTCCCTACAATGGTGAGCTATGCATACCAATTAGCACATGCAAAGGTTATGCCAATCCATGCCCTCTTTTCTCCTCGCTCTATGGAGAGGCTTGTGAGCCCACCCTACTGGCAGTGATTCTCCATGCTCTCAGGCAGAGGGTCCTTCTGGTTACCTGATTATTGACCATTTTGACCGGAGATGTCACTGGGGGTTGAACCTGGAACCTTCTGCATGCAATTCATGTTGTTGTTTTTTAGTAGTTTAGTCATATCCGACTCTTCGTGACCCCCTGGACCAGAGTACCCCAGGCACTTCTGTCTTCCACTGCCTCCCGCAGTTTGGTCAAACTCGTGCTGGTAGCTTCGAGAACACTATCCAACCATCTTGTCCTCTGTCGTCCCCTTCTCCTTGTGCCCTCAATCTTTCCCAACATCAGGGTCTTTTCCAGGGAGTCTTCTCTTCTCATGAGGTGGCCAAAGTATCAGAGCCTCAGCTTCACGATCTGTCCTTCCAGTGAGCACTCAGGGCTGATTTCCTTCAGAATGGATAGGTTGGATCTTCTTGCAGTCCATGGGACTCTCAAGAGTCTCCTCCTGCACCATAATTCAAAAGCATCAATTCTTTGGCGATCAGCCTTCTTTATGGTCCAGCTCTCACTTCCATACATCACTACTGGGGAAACCATAGCTTTTACCTTTGCCATTTGGGCTGCTCTTTCTCCTTTGGGGCAGAGAGATGGAGAGGCAGGACTTCTGAACAATCTTATGCCTTGGTTTTTTCCTCCAGCGTGCTAAACTCGATGCTGCCATTGCTGAGGCAGAGGAACGTGGGGAGATGGCTATCAAAGATGCCAAGGGCAAGCTAGCAGAGCTGGAGGCTGCTCTCAACAAAGCCAAACAAGAGATGGCCCGCCAGCTGAGGGAGTACCAGGAGCTGATGAATGTCAAGCTGGCCCTGGATATTGAGATTGCCACCTACAGGAAGCTGCTGGAAGGAGAGGAGAGCCGGTGAGTGCCAGATGCCATGCTCAAATCATCTAACCTCTTCACTAGGGCTGCAATGTTTGATCCATCAATTGGTTAGCCTCAACTGGGCTGCATCCAGCTAGGTCCTGCTCAGCAGACCCATTCAGATGAATGGATCTCAGTTAGTCACGATCATTCATGTTAATGTGTCTCCTCTGAGTATTACTGTTATGGGATAAAACCCATTGTTTATTTTAAAAGCAATAAGCTAAAGAGGTGTTCCCAAGCAGCAAATTTTTAAAATAGATAATTGTTTTTTAAAACATATACTTTTAAAGCAGTGCAGGTGGCGAGCCCTGTAAGATCTTAGGAGGGGCATCACCCTATTTTAATGTCTTGCGTAGCTGCTGTCTGCTCTAGTGCAGACACACATCATCCAAAAGCAAAGTTTGCTTCTTGCGTTCAAACTGTTGGTTTTACCCATTTGCAAATTCACACAAATGTGACGAAAAATTGTAAGGTTGCCTGGCTGAGATCTCTTGATTTGGGACAGGACTGTTCTTTACCCACTGTGCTTCCACAGTTCACACGCCACTAAGTGAAAGTGGTTGGAAAGGCTTGTGTAAGCTGTTTCCTAATATGGCACGTCTGATTCATTATTACTTCAATTTTGGCTTTCCACTTGCAGGCCATTTGCCCAAGCTGGTTGTCATTGAAAAGAGAAGATTGGAGGGCTAAGTGGACTTGTAGCCTGTTCCAGCAGGGAGCTTCCAAATGGTTCCCCCCAGGACTGGAACGTGTCCATTAATTATGGGTCGCTATTTACAGGCACACAGCTATCTCTTTTGAATATTTTATATAGACAACCATTTATTTTGTGTTCCCTTTCTGTTGCCAAGATCTATAATCCTTCAGGCATTAAAAGTTAAGAACTAACTGGAGCTCTTGATTTCTTTTCTCAATAGGCTGGCTGGTGATGGAGTTGGTTCTATGAGCATGAGTAAGTTTGTTTTTCCCACCTCCTCTCTCCCTTCCTTTCCCCTTCTACCACAATTGTTCGTAATACATCCGGACTATTTGGCAAGCACAGCCTACTGTAAGCACTGCTTAGCAGATAGAGAAGAGGTGGAATCTTAATACATATGCAATATGTGTGTATTAATATGAATATACACAAATATAATATAGCATCAGGTCTGACTCTTTTATACATATAACCATATAATTTTCATGCAAATTATTTTGTGTATAATTAAGTTGCACAAACCAAACCAAAAATGCACAAAACATTTGGACATAAGCGGTTGCTCAATATAAGAACTGACTCAATGTGAGCAAAGCTTGATCTGGTCAGAACCACCAAATTCTGTGTATAAAACTACTTAAAATATATTCCTCCTCCATCATTAGAGGTTCTGCAGTTGCGGGGGAGATTCCCATCTTTGCTACCTGGTAGGAGTGTTAGTTGGATGAGGGTGGTGCTGTGGTCTAAACCACAGAGCCTAGGGCTTGCCAATCAGAAGGTCGGCGGTTCAAATCCCCACGACGGGGTGAGCTCCCATTGCTCGGTGCCTGCTCCTGCCAACCTAGCAGTTCGAAAGCACGTCAAAGTGCAAGTAGATAAATAAGTACCGCTCCGGCGGGGAGGTAAACGGCATTTCCGTGCACTGCTCTGGTTCGCCAGAAGCGGCTTAGTCATGCTGGCCACATGACCCGGAAGCTGTCCGTGGACAAACACCAGCTCCCTCGGCCACTAAAGTGAAATGAGTGCCACAACCCCAGAGTCGTCCACGACTGGACCTAACGGTCAGGGGTACCTTTACCTTTAGGAATGCCAGTTGGGGCCTAGATTGCTATTGAAATGAATAGCATATAACCACAATCAGAAATGTTTGTAATGGGCAGTTGCTGCTGAGCCCTAGTTAATAAACCCATTCCATGTTATTGGAAACAGTCCCTTGTTATTGGAAATTCATTTCCCCAAAAAGAGGCCACACTGTTACTGTATCAAAGCTTAATACGTGGTTTCCCTGGTGTCCTACAGCTGTGCTCAACTCCAGTTCTGGTGGCTCCTATGGCAGCGGAGGTGGCTATGGTTTCGGAGGAGGAATCGGCTTGGGAAGTGGAATGGGCAGCGGCGGAGGCCTCAGCTTCTCCTCTGGAGGTGGCTCAGGTGCCGTGAAATCATCGTACAGCATGACAACAAGCACATCCAGACGAAGTGTCAGAAACTAAGCTCAGAAAACCAAGGTCATCACTGCCTGAACACATCTCCATTCCCCCCACCCCTTCCCCCAGAACAGAGGTAGATAAAGTAAAGAAGAGATAGGGAAGATGAGATCATTATCTCCCAAGAACCAAACTGGCTGCTAAATCCAGCAGTAATGAATGAAATGATGGTACCATATTCTGCAAGTGCATTATCCCAACTCCCATATCAACAGCCTAAATCAGGGATGGGGAACTTTCAACCAGATTTGGCTCATGAGACCCTTTCCCCAAAAACCATGTCCACCTGCCCTACATCAGACATTGTATGTGATGTCAGGTTTGGCCCAGGTAGCAACATGGTTGGCTCAGCTGCTCACGCAGCCTGTCCTTGCAGAAAGCAGGATTGAACTCCCCGTAAACCAGCTGATGCCTTGAGTCCTGCTTGGTTCAAGCCTGCAAGAGGGTTCCCTATGGGCAGCTCTCTTGGCCATCTGAACCCTGCATAAATCAGGACTGAATTGCCCGCTCATCAGCTGATGTGCAGGGAGTTCAGTCCTGCTCTGTTGCTATCTTACCCCAAAGTTCCACGGACTAACTTTGACAGGGAACACCCACCTGTCAAAGTTGGCCTGTAGGATGGTGGGAGATAAAGATCTGGCCTGTTGAACCAAAATGGTTCTCCAGTCCTCTAGGTGTTGTGGACTACAGCTCCCATCAGCCCCAGCAAGTATAGCCAATGAATTCTAGAGAGTTCCCCATTCCTGCACTTTTGAAACAAGTATACTTATAGTGCCGTGCTGTTATGGGGTGGCCCCACAGGTTCCCCATCCCTGGCTTAAATTGTGGTGCTGCTCCCATTGAGATCAAGGGGAGTTTTGCTGTTGGTTTAACTGAGAGTGAAGTATAATTGGAAAACGAAATTCCAAACTATACAGGCAATTTCCCTGTCCTCTGTTTTGGAAGCAGAAATCGATTCCCACCCTCTCCCAATTTTCTTGGGGAGGAAAATGTGGAAGTCACAGAAAATAAAATTCTTCTCTGAATGATATTCTGTTTCGTGATGGCTTTTTCCTCCTACTCCACATTGTAGTCACAAGCTACTTAAGAGTATCCAGTTCTCACATGGTGCCACATGTTCTCACATTCTGCTTCTTTAAAAAAACCATGGATTTCAAGACACCATTTTAACTCTTTATATGTCACAGTTGAGCTATAACTTTAGTGAGTGCCTGTAGTGGGAGGGGGGTAAGTAAGCAATCAATTACCCTATTTTTCCGTGTATAAGACTAGGTTTTCCCCCTAAAAAATAATGTCAAAAATTAGGGGGGCATGTTATACTCTGGGCCATCTCCCCCCATCTTATTAAATTTGAGTCTCTCAAAATAGGGGGCATCTTATGCATGGGGATGTCTTACAGACGGAAAAATATAGTAACTTATTCAGAAATCTAGGATTTGAGAGCTGGAGCAATGACTTCACTGAGAAAACAACAGAAAGGTCTATTTCTGAAATTCATTACAAGATGATTCACACAGCATAGGGTTGCATTACTTCCAGATTTTCCCGAACATATCCAGAATACTGCTGTCTCTGGCAGTGTCCGGGTGGAAATTACAAAAATGTCAGGGAAAATTCAGGCTCCCAGCATCCCTGACCCCTGGGCAAGCTGCTTAGGGCTCATGCAAGTCCCAAACATCTGTGGCATACCCATAGCTCTCAACTTACAGATTTGAAAATAAGGGACCAGCAGCCTCGAAAATAAGGGATCAGCAGCCAAAATAAGGGATTTTAGTCAACCAGCTGAAATACGAAGTTAAAAGGGACCAGATCATTTTGGAGAGCAGCGCCGGTTTTTAGCCCTTCGTTTCCAGAGGTTGCTGCTCAAGACACCAGCTGATGAAACACTGCAATTAAATAACTACAAGCAGCAACTGCTTTTCGCGCAAAACGAAGTCCAAGCTACGAAGATGCTGCTGCAGTTCTGTATCTTTTCTCTCGTGCTCCATCTGCAGCTCTCAGTTCCAGCAGGTGGGGCGGGAGGAAGGGGGGGGGAAATAGCGCCCGAAGTAAACCTGCAGATCAGACCATTTATGCTAGTCTACCACTACAAATCTATGGGAGAAGCGCTTGCGGTCCTTCCTCCGCTTTCCCCCGCTATGGTTAGCCCTTGGAACACCTGCCCACACCTCCGCCTCCTCCTCCTCTCTCTGAACTGCTTTTTCTATGGTTGCCCTCACTCTCCTCTCAAGGCTCCTCAGCAATTCATAGGTCACGCCAGGCTGCCCATCTCATTCGGGTCCTTCGGTGGTGCAGCCGCAGTACGGCCTGGCAGCCGCGAGGAGGATGGCGGCGGAAGGGCCCAAGGCACCCGCCAGTCCCGGGGAGGGGCTCCCAGGGGTCGAAGCTGGTGAGAGGAGGCTGGAGGGGGGCAGGCAGCCAAGCAACACAGATGGAGCCTCCCTCCTCCCTGGCCGGAAGGGAGGGAGGGAGAGGAGCTGCTTCCTTTGAAACCCGGGAAATTTAAGGAACATCATCAATAAGGGACAGCAGCGGGACACGGCGCTGGGATAAGGGAGTTTCCTGCCAAATAAGGGACGGTTGACAGCTATGGGCATACCATGTTCACTAACTGCAAGCACTTCTATTCTTATTTTACACCAAACATTCAAAGAAGTCCAAGCAAGAAAGAATTATTGGTTTGCATGCTTAATATCTCCAGTTAAACAGGACCACTGAGGATACCTGGTCTACTTGTGACATTTCATATATATCATTGCAGGAATCCTTACAACCCCCCTGCGAAATAGGCCAATATTATTATTCTCATATTTCAGAAGGAGGATTGAGACAAGAAGGTAGTAGCTTGATTAAAAGTCAAAATAGTGCTTGGGATAGTGGGCGATAGGATAAAGTACATTGTTTTGTTAGGTGGGTTATGGGTATAATTAATAGGATAAGGACTGAGAATAGAAGGGCTAGAACGCCACCTAGTTTATTAGGGATTGAGCGAAGTATTGCGTAAGTTTAATATGTGTTGGGGTAACTGGGGGTTTGCAGGGGAGAAGTTTTCTGGGTTTCCTAGAAGATTTGGTGAAAAAAGAGGAAGAGGAGGCATGATAATATTATTAAAGCACCTAAAAGGTCTTTGTAGGAATAGTAGGGGTGACATGGAATTTTATCTGTATTAGAGTTGAGACCTGTGGGGTTGTTTGAACTTGTTTCATGGAGAAAGAGTAAGTGGACTATTGAGGTACCCATAATAATAAAGGGCAGTATAAAGCATGGGTAGACAAACTAAGGCCCGGGGGCCGGATCCACCGAATCGCCTTCTAAATCCGGCCCACAGACGGTCCGGGAATCACCGTGTTTTTACATGAGTAGAATGTGTCCTTTTATTTAAAATGCATCTCTGGGTTATTTGTGGGGCATACGAATTCGTTCATTTCCCCCAAAACATATAATCCGGCCCCCCACAAGGTCTGAGGGACAGTGGACTGGCCCCCTGCTGAAAAAGTTTGCTAACCCCTGGTGTAAAGTGAAAGGTAAAGAATTGAGTTATGGTTGCATTGTCTACTGCAAATCTGACTCACACCCACTTACAGAGGCCAGGGTGGGGTGGAGTGAGGAGGGCAAGGAACAGCAAGCCCTGCATGGCGTAGGTATGGTGTTAGAGCCAATCTGATGCTCCTGCCACTGTGTCCACACCACGCTGACCTCCTCACCCCTCTCGCTCTCCATAAGAGCCAGTGATGCTCAGCATCAGGAAGCCAGGCATTCAACACCACTGCCAACCCCACCCCACCAACTGCGACTGCCCAATGGTCTCCTTATGAGCTTGCGGCTCATATCTGGGAATCTAATTGCAAGCCTTTGTTTGGCAAGTGGGGAGCCAATTACATTGCTACCTTGGTTCTCAAACGTAATCCGTTCCGGAAGTCCGTTCCAAAACCAAAGCATTCCAAAACCAAGGCGCGCTTTCCCACAGAAAGTAATGGATCAATCTGTTCCAGACTTTTGAAAACAACCTCGAAAATAGCCATTTAACATGAATTTTACCGTCTAACGAGACCATTGATCCATAACATGAAAGCAATAATCAATGTACTGCCGTCACACAATCAATTGGTAGCTGAACTGCGTTCCACACAGTCACAAAAACAAAACAAAAAAGAGCCATAAAAGCAAAAATGCAAAATGAATAGCAAAAACAGACAGACCTCAGCGTAACACACTTTAGGGAAGCTTTTAATGTTTGATGTATCACAGTGTCAGGGGTTCAGGGGCAGAGGCACATGGGAGGCGGAGAGGGAGGACGATTGGGCAGAGTCCGAGGACAGCGAGGAGGAGGAGGAGGACTGTGGCCCAAGGGACTCCATGAGCTTTTCCAGCGAATCAGGGGATTCCCAGGAGGGGGCGCCTGTAGCCAGGGGGAGAGGAGCCCCAGGGGGGACGCATCAGGGGGAAAGAGCCAACAGGGAATCCCGAAGCAGCAGCTGGAGATCAGGGCCGGCTTCCCCTCCAGAGCGTAGCGAAGGGGGGGGGAGTTCCAGTGTGTCAGGAGAAGCAGTTCCGTCAGCTGGAACGGAGGGGAGGTCGGAACAAGCCACTCTTCCGGAAGGGGAGGGGAGCAGTGAGAGGAGTGACGTAACCATCAGGAGAAAGGTTGGAGGCTGGGCGTGCGCGCCAAGTTCAAATGTGCAAGCGCGCGGGGAAACGGAGAGCCCGGGGGAGGAGCCAGGTCCCAAAGCCCGCAGGAGGGAGGGAGAGCCATCGGGAGATTCAGCGTCAGAGGAATCCAGGAGGGGCGGAACTCCAGCAGGCAGAAAGACCCTGCGGAAAAGGAAAGACAGGAGGAGGTGGAGCAAAGCAAGCATCTTAAACTGGTGTAAGGGAGGGACCGACTCAGAAGGGACTTCTACGGTCTAAGCTAACAGACACGGGGCTGCGCGCCTCGGTTGTGGAACCTATAATGAACTGCAATAAACATCCTTGTATATAAGAAGAACTTGGCGTTGGTCTTTTGTGAGCTGAGACCTGAGGCAGCCCTGACACACAGTATTTTAATATTCTTTTGGAAGCCGCCCAGAGTGGCTGGGGAAACCCAGCCAGATGGGTGGGGTATAAATAATAAATTATTATTATTATTATTATTATTATTATTATTATTATTATTAAACGGAAGTGTGGCACTCAAAACAGAGCATGTTCAGCTTCTGAAAAAAGTTTGCAAACCAGAACACTTACTTCCTGGTTTGCAGTGTTTGGGTTCCAAGTTGTTTGAGTACCAAGGCATTTGAGAACCAAGGTGCCACTGTAATATCAAACTTGCTACACAGTGTGAGAAGGATTTCAGGCTGGAGCACACCAGCTATTATGTTTATTAAACTTGTAAATTTAGAACTTTGTTTTGCAAGCTCTAACATGCTTAACATGCTAGGATTACTTCATCATCCTTACCTATGCCTCTTGCCTCTACCTGGGGGCCTGGAGATGTGGGGAGAATCGTGCTGATACTAATGACAATGCAATTATTACATTTAAAACTTGTGGGAAAGCTGGGAAAGGCAAATGAGATAATTTTTGTTGTCATCCTGCTTCTGCTGCCCCCACACCCTTCTTGGATAATCATAGAAGGATCATAGAATCACAGAGCTGGAGTCATCTAGTCCAACCCCATCCAAACACACAGTCCCCCATCCAATTTGAAACCATACTGGACCCTGCTTAGCTTAGCAAATGTGCCAGCAGTTTTACTGCAGCACCACTAGTGCTGGTGGCACATATGGAAGCAGAAGTAGCCCCAACACAGCTGTATGCCAGGATGCTGTAAGCAACTCCCAGCTGGTTGCCCAGGAAAGTATATAGACAAGGGAAGGTTTCTTACCATCATTTTTTATTTGATATTTACAGAGAGAGGTTATAGAAGCAAAATGGTTGCTTCAGTCTGTCTCATGGGTAGGTCTGCTCTAGCCATGCTATCTGGGGCTGATGGGAATTGTAGTCCAATTGGGCCTATTTACAATGGTCATACAACAAGGACTGGGCAGGGGGAGGTGCTGTGTTGCCCATCCCCCTGCCCAGTCCTTGTTGTATTCACTGACGTATGAAGGGGGGCAGGGGAGCGCACCACCCTGGGCACCATTTGGGGCAAGGGTGGCATTGTGGCCACCGCCCGGGGCGCATGCCACACCCTCCTGAGACACGCACCGCATGCTGCGCAACTCTGGATGTGTGCCATGCCCCCGCGGGCACCGCACCATGCCCCTGCACCGCTCGCCACACCCCCGTGGTCACCACTGCACACCCCTGGGATGTGCGCCAACCACGCCCCCACCTGTTCTCTGCTCTGGGGGCTGCAACATGCCCATCAGAGGACTGGCTAGGTCTCACCCAACTATGATTTAGCAGCAAACCACAGTTGTACCTTGGGTTAAGAACTTAATTCGTTCTGGAGGTCTGTTCTTAACCTGAAACCACTTTAGCTAATGGGGCTCCCCGCTGCCGCCATGCCGCCGTTGTGTGATTTCTGTTCTCAGCCTGAAGCAAAGTTCTTAACCCGAGGTACTATTTCTGGGTTAGTGGCGTCTGTAACCTTAAGCGTCTGTAACCTGAAGCGTCTTTAACCTGAGGGTACCACTGTACTCTTGAACAAAGGTTGGAAATAATTTCAGGGACAGCAAATTGCTTTGGAGTCTCTGGACCTGTGGAGGGAACCCAGCAGATATAGCATGGATCATAGGTTGCAGCAGTGTCAGGAGTTGCCGAAAGATAATTTTTAGGGACAGATTTGTCTTTGGTCCTATTAGCAGCGCTCTTATGTCTAGAACCTGCCGCCTTCTTTGTGTTAACTCTGCTTGTTCTGTGCTTGCCTTTCCCACCCATATATGACAATCTCTGTTCCAAGACTGTGTGTGATATTTGGGTGAGAAAAGTTCCTAATTGCTGTATGTGCCAGCATAACTCTCTACTTAGCACCATCGCTTTGTCCTTACTTGTTTCCTTTGCATTCCTGCCAAGAAAATCTGCAAGGCACCGAGTCAAAAGAAAATGAGAAAATCCCTTGGAAAGCTGCTTCCTAGACCAGACGTGTTCTTCTTCCCCTCAGCCAATTTCATTCCCATGATTTTAGCATAAGAGATCCTGATTTCATCCAACTGTGTAATTAGAAATGTTTACAAAATAACTATCACTCAGCCAGTCATTTGGGCTTCGGTATTTTGAGTACAGGACTGGTAGATATTGTACACAACAAACTGTTCCACACATCGCAGTCTCCAAGCGATGGAAAGATCCATGGGCTCCAGCTTTTACCCAGGGTTCCCTTTCCTTGGAATGAAAGTCAACGGAGACTGTGGCATCTTTGGGTTGTATCATTTAATTTACACGTTAGGGGCTACCCCTCCTGCTTGCTCCACTCTAGTACAACCACTAGAGGTCACACCTCTAAATTTGGCCAGGCTTCAGAACACACAGGTGTTTTGTGATATTCATCTGCAGACTGATAAAATGGTGGCTGCCCTAGAATCTCATTTCGACAACGTCTTAACCCCCCCCCCCAGATATTTCCTCTGACGGTCATGAAATATTTTGCTCCCAGGACAAACTGCTCTGGATCGGCTCCAGAACATAAAACCATGTACAATATTTAGAAAAGGATATATTGCGAGCCTAGGACTTGCCGATCAGAAGGTCGGCGGTTCGAATCCCCGTGACGGGGTGAGCTCCCGTTGCTCGGCCCCTGATCCTGCCAACCTAGCAGTTCGAAAGCACGTCAAAGTGCAAGTAGATAAATAGGTACCGCTCCGGCGGGAAGGTAAACGGTGTTTCCGTGCGCTGCTCTGGTTTGCTAGAAGCGGCTTAGTCATGCTGGCCACATGACCCGGAAGTTCCCTTGGCCAATAAAGTGAGATGAGCGCCACAACCCCAGAGTCGGTTACGACTGGACCTAATGGTCAGGGGTCCCTTTACCTTTACCTTTATATTGCATTCAGTTTCCATTTGCATCTAATCTGACCTTTTCTCCTGTGAGGTCAGGCAGCATACATAGGAGTCATCAAAACAAGAACCCTGAGAGGTCAGTTGGGTCTAGTGAAACTATTATTTTCTCAAGGCCAGCATATTTCAGGAACTGCTAAAGAAGATGGATTAGCAAGGGTTGGGGCAGCCTGTAGCTTCCCAGATCTTAGTTATGTTGGCTGGGGCTGATGGGATTTCGATTTCAATCACATGTGGAAGTCCATAGGTTTTACACCTCTGGGTTAGATTTCCCTCTATTCTGCTTTTCTTTCTTCGTTGAATTCTTCACTTCGTCCTGTAAATTCAGATTTAACCAGGAAGAAGTCTTAAAATAATTCAGGAACTGATGCATGTGTGGTTTGCCGCAGTGTTTGCTTGCAGATGTAACTTACATAACCATCACATTTTGTATCTGGCCGTCATATCTTTGCATTATTTCTCCCCTCTGCAATAGCATCAAAATCCTCATTGTACCACATTCTACTCATGCAGAAATTCATGCTTGCTTGCTTGCTAGTAAAACCCCAAGCCAAAAAAAAAAAGAATTTCATCACATCAATGGGAGTTTTTGGCAGTGCTTTTTATCCAGGTCCACAAGCATACTTTAGGGCCCTTAGTCATCTTTTTTTCTAAACAAATCACACACACACACACACACACACACACACAAACATTTAAATGCTTTATCCTTCCCTTTATAGGGACAATAGTCTGGCAATAATGAAGAGGGGGGAAACATGGAGTCCCTCAAACCATTTTTTATTTTTTTATTTTTTTATGCTCAGCACAATCCATTTATTAGAAACAGAATTCCAAAACAGGATGGAAAACAAAATGCATGCAGAAATGTATTATACAGAAGCACTTAGGGCAGTCAGTTGGAGGTAGAATAGCACACTTGTCTCATTATGCACATTGCAGGGCAGAGATGGAGAACCCATGGCCCTCGAATTGTAATTGGATGCCAATTCCCATCAGCCCCAGTGGGCAAAGACAGTGGGAGCTGCAGTCCAGCAACATCTGGAAGGCCATAAGTTTATCCATCCTTGTTATAGGGAATGAAAATTGATCATTCTTCTATGTTAATGCCAGTTGGAATATTTAGAAAAGAACATGTATGTTTTCTGTTGTCTTTGTCCATGGAGTTTTTTTGTTAAAGCTATGGTTTTCCCGGTAGTGATGTATAGATGATGTGTGGAAGTGAGAGGTGGACCATAAAGGCTGATCGCCAAAGAATTGATGCTTTTGAATTACGGTGCTGGAGGAGACTCTTGGGAGTCCCATTGACTGCAAGAAGATCAAACCTATCCATTCTGAAGGAAATCAGCTCTGAGTGCTCACTGGAAGGACAGATCCTGAAGCTTAGGTTCCAATACTTTGGCCACCTGATGAGAAGAGAAGACTCCCTGGAAAAGACCCTGATACTGAGAAAGACTGAGGGCACAAGGAGAAGGGGACAACAGAGAACAAGATGGTTGGACAGTGTTCTCAAAGCTACCAACATGAGTCTGACCAAACTGTGGGAGGCAGTGGAAGACAGGAGTGCCTGGCGTGCTCTGGTCCATGGGGTCATGAAGAGTCGGACATGACTAAAAGACTAAACAACATGTATGTTTTCACCCACACAGAAGTTTCTGGCCATCTTTATACTTAATCACAAGTGTTATGTCCTGGGAAGACAAGCTCTTTGATCAGGTTTGGGCTTCAAGTGACTATTTTGGCAGGTAGGAGCGCAGAGACTGAAACCACAAAGCCAAACTGACAGGTTAATGGAGGGAGACACTGCCGTCCAACAGCAAGAGGAGGGTGAAAATTGCAAAATAGCTCCCAGTATCCATAGATGGTAAAGCTGTGTTCTGTGGACTTAAGCCATTTTTCTATAGCTACCAAGAAGACACATTTGTGCTGCAACAGCCAAGTCATTAAGCAAAATTGGTAGTTCATACAGCTTGTAGAAATGTATGATGGGAGCCATCACTTTAGTATTTCTGAATAAATATCAGATTGACAGCAGGGCATTTGTAACATCTGCAAAGGGGGTTGTTTGGCAAATCTGCTGTTTTGAGTATTTGCTATTGGTAGGCGGTAATAGGGGAAGGTTGTCATTATTGGTCATCTGCGGTGCCAGCTGCCTATTGACCTTCCTAGTATCTTCGTCCGCAGTAGCCAGCAGGTACTACAAACTTGACGCTGGAGCCCCTGCCACTCCCACAACTGAAACCCCGTGGAGGGGGACACGGTTCTCCGCAAGGTGGGCCACAGGGAGGAACACACGTCACCCCATCCCTGCAAGGATGCAGGGCATCCACACATGAATCTCTCCCTGGCCCGCAGGTTGTCACTCGAGGGCCACAGGTTGTCGTGATCTTGCCGCGGGGCCCACACACAGGTCGTGGGTCGGTGTCACACACAACTGCGCCCTGGCTCCTTCGCACAGCTGGTGGGGAAGAGGGAGAAAAGCAACATGGTGGTTAGAGGTCAACTCACAAGAACATAAGAATAGCCTGCTGAATCAGGCTGTTGGCCCATCTAGGCAGAATCCTGTTCTCACAGTGGCCAACCATATACCTGACCTCAAGCAGGATCTGACCACAAGAGCCCTCTTCCCTCCTTTGGCTTCCAGCTGTTGGTATTCAGAAACATTACTGCCTAAAACTGTTGAGGCAGAGCATAACTCGTATAGCTAGTAGTCATTGGTAGCCCTATCTATGAATTTGTCCAATCCTCTTTTGAAGCTGTCCAAGTTGGTGTCCATCACTCTCCTCCGTGGAGTGAGTTCCATAACTGAGTGAACTCACAAAACTGTCAGGAGCAGGCCAGCAATAAATCACACGGCGTCAGTGAAGTTAACTCTTCATTCAAAGAAAGAAGACAGCTCAAGAGACCAGGCCCAGTGAGCAGAGCAACGCTTCCTGGTAGATCTTGCCCCAATGGGGCAGTTGTGAGGACTGAAGGTCCCCACCTTCCTACAGTTCCTTAAGCCTCCTGCTCCGCTCGGTGCTTCCCAAGCAATCTGAGACTTTGCCTGTATTTGCTCTGCCCTCTTCATACCTCTACTGGTTCTAGGAGACCAGGGGGGAGGGGACGTTAGGGCAGAGGTCAGGGCCCCACATTTTGGAGTAGCATCTAATGAATTTGATATTTAAGGGCATGTATTTTGTATCCTCATATTTCTGAACAGCTCTAGGGTTTTCTTATGAATTGGAACACAGAAATGTCATAATGACAGTAAAGTTTTAAAAAAATGCACATTTCCCCTAACGAGGGGAGTCCTCCTAAGTACCAAGTAAAGAGTCCCCCATAAGACCACTATTCCAGAGTCTAAACCTATCTAATTGCACCACTATCTGGCCTTCAACTCTCTGGCCTCACAGAAGTCATTTTCTCATAGCTTGGGCCCCTGTCACTTTTCCTTGCCCCCCCCCCACTCATGATGAAAACATGATCATATCTCACTTCTCTAATAACCATCATCCCCAATGTCACCCAAGAAGGGAGCCGTCAGAATACTTACAGATGTTCACAGCACATTCTCCCTCACCCAACCTAAAAAGCAAATCAGTAAATGGTAAATAAATGGGTTCTTTGCTAGGAAATCACCATCACTGCTGCGCATCATTCATCGACTGAAAAATCTTGGCCTGATATCACACATGAAGGATGTAGAATGGCCCTGCCCCCTTGTTTCTAATCTCATGGCCTCTCTCTGGGGCTTTCTGACAATGGCCACCAATGATTCACCCAAAGCTTCTTCCTATACCCTCCAAGGCACCATGGGGTAGAGCAGGGAGTGTTGTAACTCAATGGTGGAGCACCTGCTTTGATTGCAGAAGGCCCCAGGTTCGAATCCTGTCATCTCCAGCTTACCTTTCTTTTTCTTTTTTAAAAAATTGAGTAGTAGATAATGGGGAAGATATTCTCCTCCTGAGGCTCTCAAGAGCTGCTACCAGTCAGAATAGGCAATACTAGACTTGAGCAGACAAACAGTCTGATCTGGTATAAGGCAGCTGCTAAGTGCCACTGTCACTCTTCCTTGTGGTTCCACTGGCAAGGAAGGATAATAACTGAACAATGTATCCTCTCCTGGTGTCTAAATCCATTTCTACAAGGCTGAAGTTTACCCTAATGGGCCAGCCTCCACTTTTGGCCAGTGAAGTGATAGGAAAACTTAGCCTGCTGTACTTTTGCATTGCAGATTGCTGTTAAAGGAACTAAAACAACTTTTAAAAGCCTGCAACTATTTAGACAAATCCACAAGGATTCAATAATGGTTTAGTGATTTCATCTGTTTCCTTCTCCTATGGAGACTTAACAGTGATATCGAACAACTTCTAACCCATTGAGTCAAGCATGCCCCATACAACTATTCTTTATTGATGATATGTATTTATTTACTGTGGACACGGGTGGCGCTGTGGGTTAAACCACAGAGCCTAGAACTTGCCAATCAGAAGGTCGGTGGTTCGAATCCCCGCGACGGGGTGAGCTCCCGTTGCTCGGTCCCTGCCCCTGCCAACCTAGCAGTTTGAAAGCACACCAGTTCAAGTAGATAAATAGGTACCGCTCCGGCAGGAAGGTAAACGGCGTTTCTGTGTGCTGCTCTGGTTCGCCAGAAGTGGCTTAGTCATGCTGGCTACATGACCCGGAAGCTGTACGCCGGCTCCCTCGGCCAGCAAAGTGAGATGAGTGCCGCAACCCCAGAGTCGGTCACGACTGGACCTAATGGTCAGGGGTCCCCTTTACCCCCTTTACCTATTTATTTACTGTACTTATATCAGTTGCCCAATAACATATGCTCTCTGAGCACATGCATTACGCTCATCCAGGTGCTTGATATCCTCCTTTTTGCAGTTGTGGGCAGGCACAAAAAACACACACAATGCATTTATCCAGCCTCATGTCCACAATACATAGCTAGTGTGCTGCTTTTTGCTAGGTGGGCTCTAGACTGTGCTGCAGTGCAGCCAGTGTGCTAATTCACCCAGTCCTATGGTGCTCACCTGAACTCCTCTCCTTCTATCAGCTTCCTGTAGGTGACAATCTCAATATCCAGGGCCAGCTTGACGTTCATCAGCTCCTGGTACTCCCTCAGCTGGCAGGCCATATCCTGCTTGGCCTTGTGCAAGGCATCTTCCAGCTCAGCCAACTTGCATTTGGCATCTTTCACAGCTATCTCCCCACGCTCCTCAGCTGCAGCCACCTCCTCTTCCAGTTTTGCTTTCTGTGGTGGCAAAGGCAACAGCATCATAACAGCACATGAACTCACCTATATTGGTCCCTGGACTGTGGTTTGCCCAGTTAATGTAATGCCTTACTAGTTGCAAACTCTAAAGAACTAGAAGGAGTGGTTTTGAGGGACACCAATAATTTCTCTGCATATTCCACAAAGATTCAGGAGTTCCCCTGGAGATTTTGCGAGCTGATGAGGTGATAGGTTAATTATTGCTTTGTATATTCTTTCCCACACTGTGATCATTCCTTTTCAAAATGGTTAAACTCAAGGGGGGGGGGAGCTTTGCTGGATCAGCCCATTGGTCCATCAATTCTAATGTCCTATTCTTTGGTATGCATAAAAACTGAATAAATCTCCCACCCCTTGCTCAGCCTCTCATCAAAGAACAATGGCTTAATTCAGATCTATGTTTCCTAACTATAATAATAATAATGATGTTGATGATGATAATAATAATAATAATAATCTGGCTGAGTTTTCCAGCCATTCTGGGCGGCTCCCAATCAAGTGTTAAATATAATACAGCATTAAATATTAAAAACTTCCCTAAATAGGGCTGCCTTCAGATGTCTTTTAAAAATAGGATAGCTGCTTATTTCCTTGACATCTGATGGGAGGGCGTTCCACAGGGCGGGTGCCACTACCAAGAAGGCCCTCTGTCTGGTTCCCTGTAACCTGACTTCTTGCAGTGAGGGAACCTCCAGAAGGCCCTTGGCGCTGGACCTCAGTGTCCAGGCTGAATGATGGGGGTGGATACGCTCCTTCAGGTATACTGGACCGAGGCCATTTAGGGCTTTAAAGGTCAGCACCAACACTTTGAATTGTGCTCGGAAATGTACTGGGAGCCAATGCAGATATGTTATGTAGTCCCGGCAGCCACTCCCAGTCACCAGTCTAGCTGCCGCATTCTGGATTAGTTGTAGTTTCCGGGTCACCTTCAAAGGTAGCCCCACATAGAGCGCATTGCAGTAGTCCAATTAGGAGATAACTAGAGCATGCACCACTCTGATGAGACAGTCTGCTTAACTAAGCTTAACACTCTTAGTTTCATTTAAGAGAATTCCCACCCCTACCTCCGTACTATTTATTCACATCAGATCTCCTACAATTTTACCTGGAATTGTTTTCAAGCAGTATTAAGGACTAAAAAAGTGGAACTTTTTTTTTTTTAAAAAAAAGATGAGAGTATCATTTATTCCACATGCTGAACTCCATACCCAGTAGTTATCTGTTGTGATCAAAGAAAATTCCTGCTCGACTGAACTTGAAGTCACTTGGTTCCTTGGTAATCAGCTGTGGTACTTCAATTACACGTTTCTAATCTGCAGCTAACCTCACAATTGTGACTTCCAAAAGTCAACACTGCCCCGTCTTACCTGGGCTTTGACATTTGAAACTTCTGCCTCCAGCCTGTGGACCATCCGGGTCAGCTCACTAAGTTCTTCCTTGACGCTACGCAGGTTGTCACAGTGTTTGGCCGCAGTCGTTTTCAACTCTTGATACTAAGGCGAAATAGAAGACGTTGGAACCACTGAAAGTCGGGTGTGGTGGGGGAAGTCACACAATTTCCCCTTGTTTCCTCTTCACAAGCCCAGCCCTTACTGTGCCTCTCTAGCCAATGTATGTGGCCTCAGTGGGAAGAGATAGAGGCCAAGGAGAAGTGGATGGAAAGGCCTCACCCCAAAGCAATCTAGAGAGGAGGCTGTGAATGATTATCAGGGCAAATAGCTCCAGCAAAGGGAGATACTTCAAAACAATGGAAACTGAAGAGCACCCCTATAGCATCCTTTGACATCCACCCATCCTTGAGGGAACTCCCTTCTCTAGATTGCTTCCCATACTACGAGCCACTTCTATTTATACCATCACACATTTTCCTTGTCTTATTTCGTGCTTCTCATCCACAGGAGAATCTGCTCTCCCTGCAGTGCCTCATTCTGCCGGTCCCAATGCCCAGTGATTCCTCCCAGCCACCAGTTGTTCTCCCTCCCCCTTCTTCTCCAGTTCATTGACACTGTACACATCTTTGCATGTGGGAAACACAGTTCTGTCTTAAACCCAGCAAAATGCAAAGGGCACAACTCTCCACTGCTGAAGACAGAAATGTGGAAGCTGTATGTCCACCGTATGGAATGAGAGAAGTTTCCCATTCCTGCCCTAAGGCATGCTAGATATTTCCACCACAGGGTTCACCTGGCAATGGCACCAAGCTTCAGCCTCAGCCCGGCTCCGAGAGGCAATTTCTTCATACCGACGCCGGAATTCCTCAATGACACAGTCCATATTCAGGCCTCGGCTGTTGTCCATCTGCACTGTGACACAGGTGTCCGAAATGCAAGACTGCAGCTCACGGATTTCCTGTCAGAGGGACAGAACATGGCCTGTCAATACTATGGAGTTTTACTTTCATGAAATTGCCTCCAGATTTGGCCTGCTCTTTTCAGAGAAGATGGAAGAATTCCTTTGAATATTTGATTCCACACCCCACTCCATGTTCTCTAGCCAATGTGGGAGGATGCCTTTGATGGCCTGATTGGGACAGAGGTAGCCAACACCTTCCAGATGTTGCTGAACTCAGCCCTAGCTAGCAAGGCCAGGGATTATGGGAGGTCAAGAACAACTGGCCAGAACCAGGCTGGTTTTGAATCTTCAGCTGCCCTGATAAGAGTTGATGGTGCTAAAGGTCAGCCACCCATACTACCTTCCTATTATTCTGTGAGCATGATTTAAGGTGTGGGGAATTTGCACTAAAATGGCCTTAATGTCATAAGCCCAACCCAGTCTAGAATGCCCCTTCCTGCTCCTCTTTACCTCACAGTCTCCTCTAATCAATCACGTTTTTTTGCCACCCAAGATGATGAAGTTGTCCCATGAACCTCTACAGAAGACCCTGGCCTAAGTCATCCACACCCACCATGCTGTTATCATCCACTGCTACATCTGAATAGTTGGGGCATCCACACAGCTGAAGAAATGTTTGATTTGCCTTGAGCTGGTTGAATATCATGGGCAGTAATAGCAGTTGATGGTCTTGGCATCAAAAAGAATCCAAATGTTCTCTCAGCTACATGGAGGCTCACACCAAAGCTTCTGCTTTCTGCCTGAGAGGTCAAGTATATGTCTGTCTGATCTTGTTCTAACATGGTTTTCTTTCTCAGCTCTTACCCCAATTCAAAAATCTTTGTGTTTGCCTTTTGGGCTACAACCTGTCACAAGGGATAGAAGCTGTGGTCCAAAAACCCCACGGGTTTTCCATCTCTGTATGGAATGGGAGAGTGCCTTACCTCCTCAAAGGTAGCTCTGAAAAAGGAGATGTCTTTCCTCAAGGCGTCCACTTTAGTCTCCTTTTCTGACTTGTCCATGAAAACACAATCCACCTCCTACAGGAACAGGAGAATGAAATGGGGAAATATTGATAAGAAGCCATGACCCTTAACAATTACCATTCAAGGTGCTAGGACAAGAATAGTGCTAAAACCCGCTCAGGTCTAGAAACAAATGCCATATTTTGGAAGACTTGCCACTTGCCTTTTTAATAGTCACATACTCATTTTCAGCACAAGTGCGGCGGTGACACTCCTCTTCGAACCTGATGAGGTAAATGAAACAGTTTGGCCTCACATCTGAATGTTTATTTTATTTATTATAAAACCATTTACAGACTGCTCGGTATTTTAAAAACCTCTAAACCATTTACGGTATAAAATAAAACAAGCAATGTCATTAAAACAAAAAGAAAACCGAAAATCAATAAAACAGCAGCATAAAAACAAGTAGATGCATGCAAAAAGAAATGTAACAAAAATTCAGGGGATTTGGGCATCTGAAACAAGATCTTTAAAGTAAAAGGGCAACCTAGGCAAAGAGTGAAACGCTGTATTTTTCCCTGTATAAGACGCCCCCCCATGTATAAGATGCCCCCTATTTTGGGGGACTCATATTTAAGAAAATTGGGGGAGATGGCCCCATGTATAAGATGCCCCCTAATTTTTTACATTATTTTTAAGGAAAAAATCCTAGTCTTATACATGGAAAAATATGGTATTTACAGGTAGTGCTTATCAGGTACTTGTGCATATCTCATCCAAAATTATTCTGCTCATGTTCATTTTGGGATGACCTTTGAAGACTGACTTTGCTTAATGCTGAGTGAACTCTAGGCTTGACAAATCACAAAAGAGAGAGCTGGCCTATAGGGTTAGTCAATGTAATACCCTGCAGATGCTGATGGGCTACAGCTCCCATCATCCCTGACTGGGACAAGTAGGAGTTGGATTCCAACAACATCTGGAGAGCTACAGGCTCTCTGTCTCTGCCCCAGAGCATTGGCACATGAGGCAGAGCTGTGGCTTCTCCTGCCCATTCTGCCTTCCATCCCCCCATGTCTTCTGTAATGAACAGGACTCCAGATGTGTCACACAGCTGGCAAGGAAGATTTCACACAAGGCCAGAAGAGGCATGACCAGAGGTAGCCACCATTTACTGATCTGCTGGTGGGCCACCATACGTAACTTATGACTACACAGGTCTGGTTTGGGCTCTACATTTCAGCATGTCCTTCTGCTAGCTGCTAGCAGGCTGAGATGATGGATCTCACTCACTTCTTCCTGTTGCACTCCAGGGTGTCGCTCCAGTTTTTCATTTCCGCCTGCAGCTGTGCCCTCTCACATTCCAAGCACTCCAGCTCTTTCTTCAGGTTGGCAATGTACTCATTAAACATGGGCTCCATGTTACTTTTGCAGCACTTCCTCTCCTGCAAGAAGTCCCATTTCGTCTTCAGCATCAGATTCTGTTGCTCTAAGAATCGGACCTGTCAATCAAAGGAAAGAATATTTCTCTCCACCAGGACAAGAGTGTTTAATTTTAGGGCTGAATCAGAACTGATTCCAATATGAAAGGCAAAGAGGGTCATTCCAGGGGTCCAGGTGCATGCCTGAGTCCCGTTAAGCTCAATGGGTTTTGCAGAACTGTAAAGCAATGACAAACCTAGACAGCATCTTTAAAAGTAGAGACATCACCTTGCCAGCAAAGGTCCGTATAGTAAAAGCTATGGTTTTCCCAGTAGTGATGTATGGAAGTGAGAGCTGGACCATAAAGAAGGCTGATCGCCGAAGAATTGATGCTTTTGAATTATGGTGCTGGAGGAGACTCTTGAGAGTCCCATGGACTGCAAGAAGATCAAACCGATCCATTCTTAAGGAAATCAGCCCTGAGTGCTCACTGGAAGGACAGATCCTGAAGCTGAGGCTCCAATACTTTGGCCACCTCATGAGAAGAGAAGACTCCCTGGAAAAGACCCTGATACTGGGAAAGATTGGGGGCACAAGGAGAAGGGGACAACAGAGGACAAGATGGTTGGACAGTATTCTCAAAGCTACCAACATGAGTTTGACCAAACTGCGGGAGGCAGTGGAAGACAGGAGTGCCTGGCGTGCTCTGGTCCATGGGGTCATGAAGAGTCGGACACGACTAAAAGACTAAACAACAACAACACATTCACCTCATCATTGAAAGCATAATAAAAGCCCTGCTGGTGCAGAATGGCTACATGCTCATTGCTAAACAAGATGAAATGCATCACTAAATAAGGGACACCCATTTGCATAAAATGTGCATGTGCTGAGTTATAGGTATAGATGCAAACTGAGAAACAATGACTAACATTTTATTAGCTATACAACGGGTCTTCCCATAGAGGAGAAGACTGTGCCCAGCTGACTTGTGGGTCTGCTGAATCTGCTATCCCGGTGCTAATTGCTGAAGAGCAACCTGGGTCAGATCAAAGGCCTGTCTAATCTAGCAGGCTTAATTTAGCTACCATTATCCCCTGTATCAGGAAAGGGGAGCCTGCAGCCCTCCAGATGTTGTGCTCTAGCTCCTATCAGTTCCAGCCAGCCTGCTCAATAGTCAGGGATGATGGGAGGTGTAGTCCAGTATCTGGAGGACATCAGGCTCTCCAGCCCTACTATATGCAGAAGAATGTCAGAAGTGCCATGTTGGATGATCAGAACAAAGGCCTTTTTGGTCCAACATTTTGTTTCCTGATGACCAACTGGATGCCTCTGGGAAACCTACATGAGTGCAACAGTGCTCTATTTTCTCTCCTCCTTTTGAAAAGACATATTGATCAATCTCCAACAACACATTTTGTGGCACTGTCTTCACGATACACGGAGGAAGCTGATGAGATGCCACCTGCCTCCTCCACCCTGCTGCAAGTAACAGGCCAGCTTAGATTCAGATCATCCGTGATGTGACTTTGGCTGCTTCTGAAATATATCCAAAGAGTGATGCTGGATATTCCAGTCTCAGGGACAAGCATTCTGTATATATTCCCTGCCAAACTCTTTGAACATACCAGCCTTATGGAGAGTCAAAACATTTGTCAGGAGGGTGTGCAGGAGCCAAGCCCTGTGACTGGTAGGGCCTCGCAGGACTGGGGCTTTCCTGAGTTTGACCTGGAAGGGCAAGGCGCTGCCACACAGGTGAGGCTTGACAGAAGACGCGTAGCACCTGGTGTCAAGGGCCAGGAGGGGTAATAAGACCAGCATTTCCCTCTGGCTCTTTGCCACAGCAACACGCTACCCACCTAGCTGTGCTTTGGCTTCCTGGCATCCTGGCTTTTGGACCCTTGGCTTCCTGACTCCTGGTTTCCTGACCCTTGGACCCTTGGCTTCCTGAATCCTGGTTTCCTGATTTGTGGACCCTTGGCTTCCTGACCCCTGGACTGCTGACTCTGGACTGCTGATTCCTGCTTCCCGACCTCTGCCCCAGTCCCGACGTACCAAGCCGGGACTCCGACTGCCTGTAACCCGGACCGTAACACCATTGGTACAGCTTGGTCAGTATTGCAGTGTCTCTCTCCAAGGCAATGGACATTTCTGTGCTATGTGGAGATGCCAGGGATTGAAGCTAGGATGGACCTTCTGCATGCAATTCAGGAGCTCTGCCACTGAGCTATAGCCCTTCCATGACTCACCTTGTCAATGAAACAGGCAAACTTGCTGTTGAGGAACTGGAGCTCATTCTTCTCTTGGCATTTTGCTGCTTGGGCCGTGGCATCGATCCCCAGGTTGAGAGGTTGAAGCAGCGTCTCGTTGCAAGTGACGGGGGTGATGCCAGATGAACAGGGTGGGCAGACTCCAGAGCGCCTGAAACCGTAGCCGTATCCAGTGCCGCAATAGCCGTATCCAGTGCCGGCACCATGACAGCTATATCCACACCGCGGAGGCAGGCAACTGTTGGCAGCCATTCTGGGGCCACATGAACCGGCGCCACCCAGGCTCCTGCTACTAAAATGACCCTCTCCTCCATAGCTGATTTCAGTGACCTTAGCAGAGCAGGAAGTGCTCATCCGGGAAGCATGACCTGCAGGATGCAGGACAGCTGAGCAGGAGCTGAAATTCCTGGGGCCACATGCAGAGTTTGAGTGGCAAGACATGGTTCCGTAGGAGAGCAGAAGCTGGAAGAAGAAAGGGGGAAGCGAAACTGCAAAGCAAAAGAGGCAGAGGTAGTGTGGTTTACTGCGAGGAAACGCTCCCTTTATATCTGTTTGGGACAGCTGGGTTTGGCCAGCATTGAAATGGAAGAGAAAGCAACTTCTCTGACATTTATTAGCTTGGGACATTTAGGGAACCAACTCCCCATGTCCTCATCCACACTGTTTGATGGCTGATCACCTGGTAGATGAAAAAGAGTTTTAGGGATTTCACAAAGGCCCTTTTTTTTTTTTTACAGCGCCTACAATGATGTATTAAAAGGGCTGATTCCACCTTCCCATTTTTATACATGGAGGAAACTAGACTTGTAATTATGACACGGATATCAAGAAGTTGGGATTTGAAGTTGACACCCCTTCCTGGTTTTGTCAGCAGTTGGCTGTGCGACCTCTGCGTCTCAGTTTATAGACCTCTTAGCAAAGATAATGAGGGGGTTGGACTAGATGACCCTTGGGTCCTTTCCAGCTCTAAGGTGCTATGATCTCCACACACACCCACACCCAAAAATGTTGGGAGGCTTAATTATCAGACATGCTGCCTGGAGATGAAAGGTTGCTTTGATGTAACAAAGTCATTGCTGTGCAACATAATGGGACCTTTTGCAAAATCCCTCTAAGCTGCTGAAGAAGCAGAGTCTTTGTGAAGTGGAAACAGAATTAGGAATGCAATGACAGGCATGGGTTTCACACAGTCTCCCTGAAAACTGCGGCCATCAACACATCATGTCACAGATTTATGGGGTTACTCTCAGTGGAGACCCCTCTCCACCCCCAATAAGTAGCTGTCAGATGTTGCCTTCACTGTGTTAGTATCATCTCTTACTGCATGTAGTATTTAACTTTCCCCTGTCTCTCATTCCTCTTCAGCCTTGGGTTGAAATATGGGCCACCCTATGGTCTGCTTCAGGGACACGGGTGGTGCTGTGCTCTAAACCACAGAGCCTAGGGCTTGCCAATCAGAAGGTCGGCGGTTCAAATCCCCGCAACGGAGTGAGCTCCCATTGCTCGGTCCCAGCTCCTGCCCACCTAGCAGTTCGAAAGCACATCAAGTGCAAGTAGATAAATAGGTACCACTCCGGCAGGAAGGTAAACGCGTTTCCATGCGCTGCTCTGGTTCTCCAGAAGTGGCTTAGTCATGCTGGCCACATGACACGGTAAAACTGTCTGCGGACAAACGTCGGCTCCCTTGGCCAGTAAAGTGAGATGAGTGCCGCAACTTCAGAGTCGTCCACGGCTGGACCTAATGGTCAGGGGTATGTTTACCTTTACCTTTTTGCTCTGCTTCGCTGAAGCCAAATTCTCCTACCCCTTCAGGATTATTTAAGCTGTGAGGGGAACTTGCCTTTCAGAAAGGGGTATAGGAGGTCTCTAGCATGTGGGCTCCAGGCCCAGTTATTGGAGTTACTTCTTCCCAGGCTAAAGGGTGATGTGGGGTAGAACTGTCTCAGAGGGTACATGTGATCTCTGTGTCCCAACAGATGTCTCTCTCTCTCTCTCTCTCTCTCTCTCTCTCTCTCTGTGTGTGTGTGTGTGTGTGTGTAGTAAAGTGGTAGCTGCCCGCCTGCCATACTCCTAAGCCCTCTAGCCATACTCCACTGCTGGAATAAAAAAATTCCTTCCAGTAGCACCTTAAAGACCAACTAAGTTAGTTCTTGGTATGAGCTTTCGTGCACGAAAGCTCATACCAAGAACTAACTTAGTTGGTCTTTAAGGTGCTACTGGAAGGAATTTTTTTTATTTTGACTATGGCAGACCAACATGGCTACCTATCTGTAACTGGATCCACTGCTGGAAGAGTATGACATTCAGCCTGCCCTCTGTCCCCACAAGCTAGGCTGCTGCCCTCAGGTGCTGAAGGGCCCTGCCCTGCCGTCAGTGTTGAAGTATGATCTGACGGTCGGTTGGTCAGTCTGCTTGTATGTGTAGAATAGGGTGGGTGCCTTTTCATCCTCCACTGCAAGCAGCAAAACGTCTTGGGTTGTGTTTGTGTATGTGCACTCTCAAGATCCAGTCTTCATAGCATAGTAGAACACCTGATTCCCATGCAGAAGGTCTCAGGTTCCATCCCTGGCATCTCCAGTTAAAAGAATAAGGTTTCAGCTTATGGGAAAGACCTTTCAGCCCCAGGTCCTGGAGAGCCATGACAATACAGGTCTAGATGGACTAACAGCACGACGTCGTAGAAGGTTTGCTTCCTACGTGAATAATCCAACTGCATTACAGCCTTTAAATTGCAAGGGGGAATAGCCCATCACCATTTAAAGGATGCCAAGTCAGATTGACCTTGGAAGATGTGCCAGCTACGTGGCATCAGGGGTGGGGTTAGTGCAACAGTCCCATTCTTTGCTCTATGCATGGACTGCACCTATGGCTATCGTTGGTCAAGGGGCTAGAGTTGCCTGTGAATTTCATGTAATGGGCAATTTGAGAAAGTAAGACATCCACAGGAAATTCCCAAAAAGCTTTAAAATGTTTCAATAATATTGCCATTGAATTTCAGGTAAAGCAAAACTCAAGCACATGAAAGCTTTGCAAGGATTTTAAGGCAAAAGGAAGAAACATTATTAGAGATAGATGGATCTCCCTTTTCCCTTCTTAAATTCTCTCTGTTTCCACAGTAATCTTTGGATTTATTTATTTTAATCCTCATGAAAAATTGGCATCACTCTAGAGCACATTTCTCCTAATCCACATATTTTTGCAAGAAATGTTCCTAATGCAATGCATTTTAATGCCTTTTTCACTAATTACATCAATGTTTGCGTGCACTTTTCCTTAACATATATGCACATTGTTTCATTGGAGAACTGCTTTGTAAAACTCAGAGAAGTGTGCATTTCGATGGGTAGCTGTGTTTCGGTTCATGTATTGGTTCGAGAAGCATGAATTGGGTAGTTTTTCATCAAAATGCAAACAAAATCAAATCTGTCTCCCATCCCTAAACATCAGCAAAATTTATAGGAGTCTTGTGTGCCTATATTTTTCATGTAGTCGTAAGCATAATAGTAGCACCTCTCTCCTAACTATTAATGCATGTGATCTTGAGCAAACACTCTTAGTTTCCATTGTATTGTGAAGCTGCACTTCTCTGAATGCTTCACACACCACAGAAATTTAGTACTGCTGGGCTAGCAAGTAAGTTGCTAATAAGGACTAGAGATGTTGATGTTGCAAATGATACTGCCCTACTTAATGTTTTGCAATGATACTTGCACAATTTCAAGACATTAACTTCTCCCATTGTGATATGACACATTTACCATAAAAATCTATACAGCCTATCATTTATTTCTCAGGGCAGTCCAAAAGGTGCCCGTACAATTGGAGTTGGGCTTCTGTTGATTGTGTGTGTATGTGTGTGTGTACTCGAAATATACAATGGTTACTAGGGAAGGAGTATACAAGCTCCCCACCCCACCTCTTTGGATCAGGAATGGGAACATCTAGTCCTCCAGATGTTTCTGAAGAATAATTCTTTGAACCTTGGCCATGCTGGTTGGGATTCCAGCTGTTTCACTTGCAAATTCCCCCGAATATATGGTACATATGTCTGCTGCTGGCCTCACATTAAAGGTAAAGGGACCCCTGACCATCAGGTCCAGTCGTGACAGACTCTGGGGTTGTGGCGCTCATCTCGCTTTATTGGCTGAGGGAGCTTCCGGGTCATGTGGCCAGCATGACTAAGCCGCTTCTGGCGAACCAGAGCAGCGCACGGAAACGCCATTTACCTTCCCGCCAGAGCGGTACCTATTTATCTACTTGCACTTTGATGTGCTTTCAAACTGCTAGGTTGGCAGGAGCAGGGACCGAGCAACGGGAGCTCACCCGTGAGTCCTAGGCTCAGTGGTTTAACCCACAGTACCACCCGCGTCCCTGGCATCACATTAGGCAGGGCCTAATGTAGTGCACATGGAACACTTCGGGCTGCCTGGGCCTGGCAGGAGTCACACAAACAACTGAAGGGCACCATATTAGCCATACCCGTCTGCTACCTTTGCTCTGTGCTGAGATGGTTCATATCTGCACTCCAGATTGCTATTACTCCTGTAAAAGCTGGACCTAGCACTTAGGACATGCATGTGAGATTGCATGAATTCATCTCTGTGCTTGCCTGTGACATTAGGTGTGTGAATGCAAATAAGGAGCTCATTTTTTGTTACGTTAATGGGAAGCAGCCTTGGGAAAGTCTGAGCAGCCTTGAGACTATGGTTGGTGGGGATGGAGAAGGGGAAGAGTTAACTTTCTCCCTTCTACAGTTCTGACAAGAATAGCCAATCCAAAGGTACAGTTTGCGTTCCAAGGAACATTCCCTCCTTTGAGACCAATAGGATCTTCCCTTGAGATACAGGAAAGAGCTTCTGAAATGTTATTTTTATCAGGACCATGGCAGGGAGAGGAAAAACTAATATTCTCCTTCCCAACCCATCCCCATGGTCCCAAGGTTGTTCAGGATTGCCTCATGAAGATGGAGAGGAAGTTGGATTAGCTCTGCTGTTGTTACACATGGAACACAAGCCATTTGAAACTGGGTTATGTTGGGGGGCTGGTTTTAAAGTAGTAAGTGATTCCATGGTGGGGATGGGCCATCCGAAGAGGTGGTAACTAAAGCTACCCTAGTTGGAATGACATGATGCAATGTTGTCCACTTGCTGAGTGTACCAACTTAATATTTTACATTATGTACATGGTTGTAGGCTGTGGGATAAGTTTCAGCTATGCAGGGCTAGCCCAAAACATTTTGGCACCTAAGCCAAACCACAAAATGGCACCCTCCCTCCCCCAAAGAAGAAAGGGTAAGTGAAGATCTACAACAGGAAGAAGAGGGGAATGCAGATCTACATCAGGATCTGCTGTCCCTATGGATCTGGCCACCTGAGGTGGTCACCTCTCGTTGCCTCCTGGGTGGCCCTGCAGCTATGTCTAGGATAGCATTTGAATGGTTGGAAAGCCTTCCCATCTTGATGACCCTACGGTTCAGAGATAAAAACACACCCTTCTCAATACCAGTGCCAAGCTGTTTCCTTCAGCAGGGAGTGGTGTGGTGGATGACACAAAGAGAGGACACAGATGAGGGAGGGAACCCATTCATTGAATGAGGACCACCACATTGGAATGGACACAGGGATGGAGAGAGTAGACCAGGGTCATCACAAGCTTGGACAATATATGCATGTGTGCATCTTGGAATTACCCAGCATGATGCTTGTCAGTGGACCCATAAACTAAGTCCACTAGAAAGCAATGTCATTAAGGCAGGCATAGGCAAACTTGGCCCTCCAGATGTTTTGGGACTACAACTCCCATCATCCCTGACCACTGGTCCTGTTAGCTAGGGATGATGGGAGTTGTAGTCCCAAAACACCTGGAGGGCAGAGTTTGCCTATGCCTGCATTAAGGTGATGTTTTTGCAAGTAATCATTCAATCAAGTAACAGAAGTGCATATGGGAACCAGCTGCCTGTAGATTCATCAAACAGTCTTAAAACTGAAAAATGCTACCCATAATGTAGCTCAGCCATAGCATTCATTCTCTGCTGCATGGTTAAAGCTAGTCAGACTGGAGTCATTGCTTAGCTGAATTGATTTATTTAAAATAGAAGTTCACATGCACACACACAAAAGCAGAGGTTTACATTTTTAAAAAGCAACCCACCAGACGGTAAAAGGCATGCCCAAACCTGAAACAGTTTCCACTTTCTTGTTGGGCTATTCTCTGCTAGCAGTCATGCAGTGCTAAAGCTCTGTCACTGAGATATAATTTGGCAGATACACAAGCAGCTGAAAAGCAACCCGACTCCCTTCCTCATTCACCAAAGACTGGTGTATTCAGTCTCATTTAGGCTGTCTGAATACCTTCACCTCTATCATTCACAGAAAGCACTTTGTCTTCTTTTGCAAACCGGTTTTGGTTATACATTCTTGGCTTGCATGAACACACAGCTTTGTGCAAACCAGTGCCTAGATTGGGCATTTAAAAAGGGCTGGCAATGCAATTCTGTGCATGTCTACTCAGAATCAAGCCCCACTGAATTCATTGAGGCTTACTCCCAGTCCCTGCCAAGGTAAATGTGTACAGGACTGCAGCCCAAGAGAAATTCTTAGAAGATAGATGTCTCTGGCTATTAACCATGGCATCAAACTGCAGGTGCAGTATGTATTTAACTACTGCTGGACAAGCAATAAGGAAGGGCCATAAAATGTTTTGTAGCATCAACAAGACATTGGTGGAATCAAAATATCAGTCAATATCCCCACCTCCCTTCCAGGGAAAATACAGCAAGTTTTTTTTTTTTTTAAAAAAAATCTAACATATGACCCATTTGAGATACATATATATGATCATTTACAGTATTAAGACCCTGTCTGGAAGCACCCAAAGTTTGTATAAAGAAGGCATTTCCCAGGACAAAACAAAAGGAGAGACGCAAGAAAGGGTGCAAAAGTCTGGGTATTTGCAGGTAAGAAATACAGTAGTGCTTCGCAAGACGAAAAGAATCCGTTCTGTGATTCTCTTCGTCTAGCGGTTCTTTTTGTCTTGCGAAGCAAGCCCATTGAAGGATTAGCGCTATTAGCGGCTATTAGCGGCTTTTAGCACCTTATCTGCTGATCGGATCAGCTGATAAGCGGCTTAGCGGCTTAGGAAAAGGGGGGAGGGGGAAAAACCAGCAGGAACTCGCAAGACATTGTCGTCTTGCGAAGCAAGCCCATAGGAAATTCGTTTTGCGAAGCACCTCCAAAACGGAAAACTCTTTCGTCTAGCGAGTTTTTCGTCTTGCGAGGCATTCGTCTTGCAGGGCACCACTGTAGACCTTTAACACAATATTTTCAACAGGAAGCTATGTACTTATTTTTTTATCATCAGAATACACAGCATTACCAAATGAAATAACCCTTCCCTTTCACTGTAGGCGTTGGAACTTGCTTTCGTAATCAGTTACCCTGAAATGACAACATCCTCTTAAAATCAGTGTTTTGGGTGATCAAGGGGTTTAACTGGAGCTGGAGGAAAGCCCCTGGGGGCTCCAGCCTTACCTCCGTTTGATCTTAGAATAAGGGACCACAAAAATAGCAACAGTCTTTATCCTGGATATGCAGAAGTTGGTTGATACTCAGAATTCACTGTGAATTGAAAGTGACATAAGATTAGGGAGCCAATAAAGGTGGATGGACCTGTCCCCAAGGATTGTCCTGAAAAGTACAAGAATTGCTGAGTCAAGGTACAAATGCTGAATCAACAACTTCAGGCATGCAGAAACCCAAAGTCTAGATTTAACCTCTTGATCCGCAAGGAGAAGCTGCTGCTACATGTTTAACGTTGGAGCTCTTCACACTCTGGGTGCTAAATCCTTCGGGAGGAGGGGTATGGCTGTCTCCACATGGGAGACCCGCTTCTCCACAGGGATCCATGCCTCTTTTGAAACCTGCCGGGCTGCAGGGATCTCTTCCATTTGTCATGATGTGCCCACATCTTCCGGGTCCACAGTGGTGGTCAGGATTGCACACAACGGCGCCCTGGCTCCTCTGTACAGCTGTGGAGGGAAAGGGAAGGAAGGGACCACATGATGAAATATATAGAAAGGATCCACAAAAACAGAAATAAATGAATTAAATTAGCAATGGCATTTCTGGAGGCATCTCTTGGAGGTACTTACAGATGTTCACAGCACATTCTCCATCGCCCATCCTAGAAGGAATTAAATAGATTGAAATATCTCATTAGCTGAATATTAGGCCTAAATCACCAACAGTTTCATAGCTAGAAATAGGTTGTGCATGTATATGAGCATCTCTCTCTCTCTGTGTGTGTGTCTGTCAATCTATCCATCTGTCTGTCTATTATCTATCTATCTGTCTGTCTGTCTGTCTGTCTGTCTGTCTGTCTGTCTGTCCGTCCGTCCGTCCGTCTGTCTGTCTGTCTGACTGACTTACTTACTGTCTGTCTGTCTAGGTACGGCCCTTTAAAGAACTACCCAGATAGGGGGACAACATACAGAAAAAACAATGACTTGGCAAAGGCCACCATTAAACAGCACCCACAGCAGTAAATTCTCAGTGAGAAAAGATAAAAGGTAAAGTATCACTGGACGGTTATGTCCAGTCAAAGGTGACTACAGTGGTAGCTCTGGATGCAAACAGGATCCGTTCCGGAGCCCTGTTCGCATGCTGAGTAGAGTGTAACCCTCGACTGCGCGTCTGCGCGTGCGCAGGTCACAATTCGCCGCTTCCATGCATGCACGTGATGTCATTTTGAGCATCTGCGCATGCACGAGCGGCAAAACCCGGAAGTAATGTGCTCCGTTACTTCTGGGTTGCCGCAGAGCACAACCCGAAAATACTTAACTTGAAGCTACTTCAACCTGAGGTATGACTGTATGGGGTTGCGGCGCTTATCTTGCTTTCAGGCTGAGGGAGTCTGCGTTTGTCCACAGACAGCTTTCCGGGTCATGTGGCCAGCGTGACTTACCCACTTCTGGCGCAACAGAACACAGTGATGGAAACCAGAGTGCACAGAAACGCTGTTTACCTTCCTGCCGCAGCAGTACCTATTTATCTACTTGCACTGGTGTGCTTTTGAACTGCTAGGTTGGCAGGAGCAGGGACAGAGCAATGGGAGCTCAATGAGAAAGTCACCACCCAAGTGCAGGTAGGAAAAAGCCTGGGAAAAGTCAAACTAGCAGGTCCTTCATGTTGTGAATGCTACCTGTCACCACCTGGGGGCATGTTTAACAGAAAATCTTCTAGCTTGTAGAATTGGTGAGTTTAAATCCTCTTGTATTAAATTTTCTCATTGTGCTGCTGTTGTTTTTTAAGCATGTAAGAAAAATAAAATGAGAATCTGGCTTGGCACAAGGTCACTTTACATTCATTCTCCCCTCCTTTATTCTGATCACTTGTGCATTGGGAAAAAACGCACACAGAACATATATACTTTGTTGTGTTTGCTTCTATACTTTTTACGAAGTGCTTTGCACATGAATAAATGTCAAGGAACCTCTGCATCTATGCTATGGAACTTCTGTACATTGCAAAGGATTCTGTGGATTCTGTGGCATATTCCAGGTGTACATTCTTCGTGTTTGTGTGTGTGTTGCTACCATCTTAGATAGACTGAAAGCATAGCCTACAGAACAGGTTCTCTGTTGCGGCTGCATATGGCAAAGGAGGATAAATGATGGAGAACCAGCTGTCTTCCAGTGAATTTTGAATCATTACTGATTTGCTTGTGGACCTTTATATGTGCAGTGCATGACTAACACTCTCATTGCCTTCTGTTAGCTGCCTGCAAGAATTGGAATCTCCCTTGCCCCACAACATACCGTATTTTTCGCTCTATAGGACGCATTCCCCCCCCCAAAAAAAAAAAATTGAAGGGGAAATGTGTGTGTGTCCTATGGAGCAAATGCAGGCTTTTGCTGAAGCCTGGAGAGTGAGAGGGGTCGGTGTGCACCGACCCCTCTGGCTCTCCAGGCTTCAGGAAGCTATCCGCAAGCCTTTGGAGTGCGGCGGGAGTTCCCGCCGGGCTCTGAAGGCTTGCGGATAGCAGCCTGCAGCCTGAAGCCCGGGGAGCGCAGTGCCAACTTCCGCTGTGCTCCCTGGGCTTCAGGTAGCTATCCGCAAACCTGGAGGGGAAATAATTTTTTCCCCTTTATTTCCCCCCCCCCCTAAAAACTAGGTGCGCCCTATGGTCCGGTGCGCCCTATGGAGCAAAAAATACGGTAAGTATATGGCAGGGGTGGGGAACCTGTGACTCTCCAGATGTTGCCGTGCTACAGCTCCTGGTTTTTTGAGCTGAAAACTGTATCACAGAATTTGGAGAAGTGTGAGATCTGAAGACTAATTACATCTCAAGCCAAGTATTAGTCTGGGAGATGTGAATTAAGTCAGTTCACTGAAAAATGTGGACCAAACAAAAATAACCTTCATCCCTATTTGTGATACAGTTACCAGCCCCTCCAAAAACACACACACATCAAGGTGCATTTTTAAAAGCATAGTTTGAAATAAAATATATTTAGAAATCTGCATTTTGAAATAAAGTGATATAGGAATGTATGTTTGCAAAGGAAACATGTTTACAAATATGTATTCATCTGGAGATTTCCTGTGCGGATCTTTTTTATGCAGATTAATTCAGAAACAGCACAATAAGGGTATTCACGTGTTACATCCAACAACTGTACAGTTTGCATATCTGTGCATGCCATAGGTTGATTTGTATTATACAAATCAACAAATGTACACACTTAATATTGCAGTGAAACTTTGACATTTGCTTTTCTGGGGGAGTTTTTCTAAAATAGACTTTCAAATGGGTCCAGAAGAGTCTCACCTGAACTCCTCTCCTTCCAGCAGTTTCCTGTAGGTGGCAATCTCAATATCCAGGGCCAACTTGAGGTTCATCAGGGCCTGATATTCCCGTAGCTGGCAAGCCATGTCCTGCTTGGCTTTGTGCAAGGCCTCCTCCAGACCTGCCAGTTTGCATTTGGCATCCTTCACCGCCATCTCCCCACGTTCCTCAGCTCCAGCTACCTCCTCTTCCAGTTTGCAGCGCTGTCGGCACAGAACACACAGAGGGAAGGCGAGAGACAAAGAAAAGAGCACACGACAACAAGGTTCCGTAGCATGAACAGTCTAAGATGAATCTCCATTCTCCTTTGGTTTTCACATGACTATCAGATGGGTGGTGGCATGAGAAAAGTTCTTGAACAGCTTGTGAGTGGCTGTTCCCCAGGCTTGCACCACTCTACACTCAGGTCCAGTGGCACAGATTCAGGAGGCAAAGGAGGAGAGAAGAGGGGGAAGTTCCATTGCAGAGTGGAACTCCTTGCACTTAGGAGATGTGTTAGGTACCACCCAATGGACATCAAAGGGAACAAGATAGTTCTCATCTGGATGTTTTGGAGCACACATCCAACTCACTAAGGATTGCACATAATGAAACAAACCTTATCTCATCTTCCAACACAGGCAGAATGGGTCTTGAATAACATATCCCCTTCTTAAGATGACAATGTGTTAATCAGCCACAAGAACTGTTAATATTAGCCCATCACCGTTATGACACTCCTCAACAATAGTGGTGGTCTTGTTGCAGCCAAGCTCCACTGGTCATTCTCACCTGGGATTTGACATTTGAGATTTCAGACTGCAGTCGGTGAACCATCCGAGTCAGCTCACCAAGTTCATCCTTGACATTGCGTAGATTGTCACAGTGTTTGGCAGCCGTTGTCCTCAGCTCCTGGTACTGCAAGGAGAGAATTGATGTGGCTGAGCAAAATACCAATACATCTGAAACCCATATGGATAAGTTGAACCTGCTTGCCAAACACATACTCTCTCACTGAGCTATAGATGCCACCTATCACAGGCAAGTGTTCCTCTACACCAGCGGCTCTCAACCTGTGGGTCCCCAGATGTTGTTGGACTACAACTCCCATCATCCCTTAGCTCTGGCCTTGCTATCTAGGGGTGATGGGAGCTGGAGTCCAACAATATCTGGTGGAGGGCACCAGGCTGAGGAAGGCTGGCCTGCATTATGGAACCAACAAGGAGAAGCTGGCAGAGGGAAGCTGTTTTAGGTGGTCATCCCATGGCATGCATACCAGGTGATTCCAGCCTTATTACCTGTGTCACCCAGAAAACTATTGTCACTAGGTGACTAATACACCAATGTGGTGTAGTGGTTAAAGTGTCAGACTAGGACCTGGGTGACCAGGGTTCAAATCTCCACTCAACTACGAAGCTCATTGGGTGACCTTGGGCCAGTCACTGACTCGCTGCCTAACCTACCTCACAGAGTTATTGTGGGGAAGACCTTGGAGAAAAGGGAGGGATATACTGTAAATGCAACAAACAACCAGGAGGAGGAGGAGGAGCTGGTCCATCTAGTCCATCATCCTCCTATCATCGCAGTGGCTAACCAGAAGCCTCTGGGGAAACCTACAAGCAGGACTTGATGACAAGAGTACTCCCCCTCGCCTGTATTATTCCAGCAACTGGTATTGAGACGCATTGCTGTCTCCAGCTATTTAGGTGGAGCAGAGTCGTAATGGCTATGGGAGCATAGTCATAATGGCCATGGGCTATTTAGGTGGAGCATAGTCGTAATGGGATGCGGGTGGCGCTGTGGGTTAAACCACAGAGCCTAGGACTTGCTGATCAGAAGGTCAGTGGTTCGAATCCCCATGAGCTCCCGTTGCTCGGTCCCTGCTCCTGCCAACCTAGCAGTTCGAAAGCACGTCAAAGTGTAAGTAGATAAATAGGTACCGCTCCGGCGGGAAGGTAGACGGCGTTTCCGTGCGCTGCTCTGGTTCGCCAGAAGTGGCTTAGTCATGATGGCCACATGACCTGGAAGCTGTACGTCGGCTCCCTCGGCCAATAAAGCGAGATGAGCGCTGCAGCCCCAGAGTCAGCCACGACTGGACCTAATGGTCAAGGGTCCCTTTACCTTTACCTAGTCGTAATGGCTAGTATGGGGTACACACAAATACACACACACACACACACACACACACAAACATATATAACGGAGATGTTCAAGAAGACAGATCAATGAACCTGGCACTGGCACCAAGCCTCAGCCTCGGCTCGACTCCGGGAGGCAATGTCTTCGTACCGACGGTGGAACTCTTCAATGATGCAGCCCACATCCAGGCCTCGGCTGTTGTCCATTTTCACTGTGACACAAGTGTCTGAGATGCATGACTGCAACTCACATATTTCCTATGAATTACACAGAACACATTCAGCCTGTGGCTGTCGAATTTTCCTTTTTAATGTCACAATTCTGAGTTGGATAGTAAACTGTTTTACTTGGGATAAGTTTTTTTAAGTCTAAAAAAAGGATGCTTGCACCTAGACCTTAAACATGTTTATGTCTACATAAAGTGGTATTCACACATAATATTCAACAAGTATACAATCTGAATGCCTGTGTACACAAATAGTTGAGGTACACATTCAGGTGTGACAATGACCCTGTGTACATATCAGTTGAGCTGTACAAGTCAAGAAGGGTACATTTATTTCCACTTATTTCAGGGGCTCTTAGGATGACAGACTTCATCTTAAATAAGAAGGGAGGGGAGCCTCTGACCTTCCAGATGGGACCATGGGAACCATTTTGTGATGACAACCAAGCAGCATGATCAAATATAAACATTCCTTGTTACCTCTTCAAATGTATTTCTGTAAAAGCAGATGTCTTGCATTAAAGTTTCCACCTTGGCTTCTTTCTGTGATTTGTCCATGAAGACACAATCCACTTCCTAGGAGAAGACAAAAAGGTACAGTGCTGAAGCAACGTTTCATCACAGCTCCTACTATCTGGGTGGCCTAGACAGCTAGTTAGTGAGGAGTATTGTTGTACATCACTTGCACTCGGTTACAGCTGATGTAACCGAGTCCTTTGTCAATAAAGAATTAAAAATCCAGTTGCTTACCCTCATTGTTCTGGTTGCGTTCAGGGCATTTATGAATAATTTGCACTTTCATAAAAGGTTTATCTAGCTGGTATACAATATGCAAAGCTATAATAAAATCATCAAAAGCATCCATGAAGACATTGTTAAAAATCAATAAAACATAAATAAATACTGATCTGCTTGAAGTGCTTCAAGCCAGGTCTTTTGAGTCTTCACCTAGACCAGGGAAGGAGAACCTGAGGCCTTTCAGATGTTGCTGGACTCCAGCTACCATCAGCCCCAGGCAGCATGAGCAATGGGGAAAGATGATGGAAATTGTAGTCCCTCGTCACATGGAAGGCCACAGATTAACCTCCTTTGGTCAAGTCACTACACTGCATTGGTTCTCCAGAACAAAATGATCATATTCTTGCGATACTTCTTCTCTACATCTGATCCATTCTGATACCATACCAACAAACCACCAACAATTCTCTCAAGGTCTTTAGCAGAAATATGGCCCATCACTTGCCTTTTTAAGTGCAACATATTCGTTTTCAGCACAGGTCCTTCGACTGCATTCTTCCTCAAACCTGGGGAGGTTATAAAGACAGACTTTGTGCGTTAGTGACTAATAATTAATATCACCATGTTGAACCACAAAGAAAGGAAGGCCTTTCTAAATAGAAGGTCATTATGTCCTCAAATGACTAGCCGTATAGTGACTTGTTAAGGCTTGGGGTCTCATTGAAATAGTCCACTTATGGGTAGGCTGGACCACTTCCTAATCAAAGCTGGCCCTAACATTAGGCAGAGTAGTGGCAATGGCAAGGAGTGGCAACAAGTTGTTGGAAGACAGAGCAGTGAGTTTTGTGTGATCTGCCCTGCACTGTCTAAGCTAGCCAGCTGTCCCATCACCAATGTTGGAATAAGATTCAACTGCCTGTCTGGCTGGTTTGTGTATACAGAATGGTGGTGGTGTCAGGAAGCCACCATCATTCCTTTGCATCGGGCAGCAAAATGTATTGGGCAGGCCCTGTTGTTCATATTCTAGGCACAGGCTCCATGGCTCACATGACTCAAGGTGCCCCCCTCATGCAAAGGTCCCAGCATATAGAAAATGTAGCCAGTTGCATATGCCCATGTAGCCAGTTGGGGGAAAGTGGGAAATGAATGAATGAATGAACAGGAGTTTGGGCCATTGGTCATCATGACCCATGTGGCCTGGTCTGATGTGGGTCACAACAGCAGCACAGCCACCATACAAATATCTATTGGCACTGGGTCACCCAGTGCATTGGGGATGCAGGTGGCACTGTGGTCTAAACCACTGAGCCTCTTGGGCTTGCCAATCAGAAGGTCGGCGGTTCAAATCCACACAATGGGATGAGCTCCCATTGCTCGGTCCCTGCTCCTTTCAACCTAGCAGTTTGAAAGCACACCAAAAAGTGCAAGTAGATAAATAGGTACCACTCCAGTGGGAAGGTAAACGGCGTTTTCGTGCGTTGCTCTGGTTTCGGTGTTCCATTGCGCCAGATGCGGCTTAGTCATGCTGGCCACATGACCCGGAAAAACTGTCTGAGGACAAACGCTGGCTCCCCCGGCCTGTAAAGTGAGATGAGCATGGGAACCCCAGAGTCTGCTACTGGACTTAACTGTCAGGGGTCCTTTACCTTTTCAGCACCCAGTGCATGATTGGGTTAAAGGTGGGTGCCAGGTCTGAAAAAGTTGAAGAGTTCTCAATGTGAGCATTGAGAGCATTGAGCCAATGGCCACCTGCTGCCAAGCAGTGCAACTCACACCACACGGCTTCCCACAAAGAATCCTTGGAGCTGTAGTTCAACCGTCACAGAGCTACAGTTCCCAGCACCTTTAACAATCTACCTTGAACCCAGATTTACCACTTCATTGAGGAAAACATGGTGGGCCTAATGCAGAGAATAACCTGCAGAGAATAACCCTGTTATTCAGCCATGCTGCTGTTGCGACCCACCTCAGACCAGGCCACTTAGAAGAAAAATGCTGAACCCAGCCCTGGAGTTCACCTCTTCTTGTTCCCTTCCATGCTTTCTCTCCAATTGTTCATTTCGACCTTCAGCTGATTCCTCTCCCATTCCAGGCACTCCAGCTCCTTCCTCAGCCTACAGATGTATTCGCTAAACAGGGGCTCCATGTGGCTTTTCTGGCGCTTCTTCTCCTTCAAGAAGTCCCACTTGGTCTTCAGCATCAGGTTGTGCTGCTCCAGGAACCGGACCTGAATGGAGAGCAAAAGCAGCTTAAGGGAGACCATTTTTTATTTGTATTTTTAAAAAGGGTGATGTATTGGTTGATCATGTCATTTATTCACATGCTATGTAAGAAACTAGACAGCTTCTCAAAAAGCAGAGACATCACCTTGCCAACAAAGGTCTGTATAGTCAAAGCTATGGTTTTCCCAGTAGTGATGTATGGAAGTGAGAGCTGGACCATAAAGAAGGCTGATCACCGAAGAATTGATGCTTTTGAATTATGGTGCTGGAGGAGACTCTTGAGAGTCCCATGGACTGCAAGAAGATCAAACCTATCCATTCTGAAGGAAATCAGCCCTGAGTGCTCACTGGAAGGACAGATCGTGAGGCTGAGGCTCCAATACTTTGGCCACCTCATGAGAAGAGAAGACTCCCTGGAAAAGACCCTGATGTTGGGAAAGATGGAGGGCACAAGGAGAAGGGGACGGCAGAGGATGAGATGGCTGGATAGTGTTCTCGAAGCTACCAGCATGAGTTTGACCAAACTGCGGGAGGCAGTGGAAGACAGGAGTGCCTGGTGTGCTCTGGTCCATGGGGACACAAAGAGTTGGACATGACTAAACAACAATGTAAGAAACTAAACTGGAGAAAAATGCTTGGCTGGAATGTTCAACCATCCAAACCCCTATGCACTTTGAACTGGTCCCCATGTGCACTGTGATACAGACACAGGAAGGTCCTACATGTACTTCAGTTGAGAAGGCAGATATATGTGCAGAGAAATGCTTCTGCTGATCTGCCTCCATACAACACAGAATGTCTATAAGGGCATAGATTGGGGTTGAGGATTCCCATGTCCTGGGTGGACCACATGTGACCTTCTGGAGTTCCCTATCTGGTCCTTGACAGTCCCCCAGGCCACATCCAATTCTGAGCAACACCAGCCTTTCTTTGCACTTCCCTTGCATGTTTTTGCCTAGCTGGAATATGTTCTAAAACTTTGATAATGCAGCTTGCTTGCCTGGGCAGAGGATAGGGAGGGGTGTGTGAGATATGAATAAACCAGGCTATGCCTAAAAAGTAAAATTCCCATTCCTTGCTCTGCCCACTTTTGCTCTAACCTTCACTAACAGGTGGCCCCCAGAAGGTTGCCAAGAAAGGAATGTGGTCTTTGAGCTAAAAAATGTCATCACCCCTTGATTACGGTATCAGAGAGCATTATTTTCACTCTTTTTTGTACCATGTGACATAGAGGGCCACCCCGGCCATGCCTTTCTCCCATGTAGCTGATTTGGATGTATCCATAAGGAGGAAAACACATGCAAAGGGATTTCACTGGGACTGAAACCCCCATATCAGTTTTGCAGAAAAGTTCTGCATGAGGACTATCCTATCTGCCATTGCAACAGATCCTTACATATGTTGTTTCTGTATCCATTACAACAACCCTGTAAGGAAGGCAGATGAATATATTTGCAGAGGGGAGCAGGGATTGACACTGAAAGAATACTATCTCTAAGTTGAGAGAGGAACAGGCAGCATTTACCGTATTTTTTGCTCTATAAGACTCACTTTTTCCCTCCTAAAAAGTAAGGGAAAATGTGTGTGCTTCTTACGGAGCGAATGCGGGCTGCGCAGCTATCCCAGAAGCCAGAACAGCTTTCGCAGCAATCCCTCTTGCTGTTCTGGCTTCTGGGATTCAGAATATTTTTTTTTCTTGTTTTCCTCCTCCAAAAACTAGGTGCGTCTTATGGTCTGGTGCGTCTTATAGAGCGAAAAATACGGTGAATTCACAACGCCTATCCATTAGCTCCTGCCTGCAGCCAGCAAGTGCTATGCTAATGGAGTGATCCTGGAAAAAAATATTTTGTATTTTTATTTCTTATGTCTGATTTCCCAAGCACATTCTGCTACATGTATACTATAAGTGTAAACATTAGTGCCTGGAATAGTATTTTGTGCTCTGGAAGGAAGAAAAGAAGGAAAATTCAAATAAACATTGACAGGGTTAGTTTCCTCAGAACAGAATATGCTGGAGGCTTATTGTGCCTTTACAATAAGTAAAGTTGTATTGTTGCAAATGCATAGGGTACGTGACCAAGCATTATGGGAGAATACAGAGAGCACCCATCTCTCCTTTCAAAAAGTGGGCAGTGTAGATTTAATATATAGAATAAGAGAACAAGAAGAATGTATGTTTAAAGAAGACTGGAAAATGTTTACTGAATATATGGGTGAAAATTGTGTTCATTTAAAAACGGTGGTGGCATTAGGATAAATTCAACAATGTAAATAAGTTTTGATAGCTGAAAGAAAAGTGAATAAGATGGACTATAACTGGAAATTGTTTTAGTTTAATAATGATATTGGAAATCTGTTACTTTTAACTACAAGGAAACTCAGAAGGGAGGGACTAGAGGATGTCAACCAAGATGTTTAAAAGGTTGGATTTGTAAAGAATTAAGTTTGCTGTTATTATTTATCTGTTTATTGTTCCTTTTTTCTTCTTTCGTTCATTGATGTATTTTTCTCTTTTTTCTGTTTTTATGTGTCATTCTGCTTTGTGGTTTTTTTCTTATAATTGTGGAAAATCTAATAATTATTTTTCTTATTAAAAAAAGTTTTGATAGCTGTAACAATGGATTACTGAATGGTTTAATTCATGTGTTTGCAATAAGTTTTTCAAAAGCATCTTACAAATTCACTGTTCAGGGAGGATACTGGACTAGATGTGACTTGCCCAAGACAACAAACTGAATGCAAAGCAGATATGGGGGCTTATTCCCAAGCCTCACTTGATCCCCACAACCATTTCTGCTTCAGAAGGCAAATGTGTCAGACTTGGGAACAAGTGAATTGGCCGAGACCTGTGATAATTTTATTTCTTGTCCTGTGATAATTTATTTATTTATTTACGGCTATTAGCCCATAAAATATATACAAACATAAAAGGACAGAGGCATAAAAACCGATATATTCGGCACCAGAAGGAGAACATCACGATGCAAGGGTGGGTCATTGAGCAGAGCCAAATAACAGCTTGGGGCCCGGGGAGCTCCAAGGGACGGGTCGCAGAAAGAGGAAAACTGAAGACGAGATCTGACATGCACTCTCATCATAGCTGTCCGATTAGTTTTGGTGATGTTGTTGTTTTTTTAGTGGTTTTTGTGTGTGAGATAACCGCATTCAGGAATCTCGCCACCTGCAGAGTTACAGAGGGATCTGTGTCCTGCAAAAGTAGTGCGGCGTGTGACTCAACAGGCCTGCCAACCAAGCGCAATAAAACAGGACCTAGGAATTTAGTCCTGGCTATGCTATGTAGGGGACAGTTGAACATTATATGTGGAAGAGATTCAACAGTTTTCCCATCACACACGCATAGCGGAGACACCAAACCCTTGGAAAATCTGTGGCTCAGCAGGTTCGATGGAAGGACATTGAACCTTGCACGAATAAATGCAAGTCGGTGTGGTACAGATGAAAGAGATGACATGTATGATGGAAGGCCAAGTGGTGGGGTTATTCCGTGATACCTGGGGGAGCAGACACCCCTACCCCAGGCGAGGTTGTGTTGATTTTCAATGTCTGCTAATCTTTGCTCTATAAGGCTTTTGGCTGAGCGTAAGTTCGTCTTTAAGGAGTCCGCTGGGGAAATTCCGATGCTCAGAAGTTTGGCTTGGATTTTTCCTACCCACGGATTGACAAAGTCATCCCGCCAGAGGCACTGGAAAAGGTAATGGTCGGGAAGCCTATGCCAGCTAGACAGCCAATAGCCAAAGACTCGCTTCCAGATGACAGTCACCAATGATGCAATCCTTAACTCCAAACGTATGGCTGCGTTGCTCACACACATGGGGAGTTTCAGGAGGCGACAGAGAAACTGACTCTGCAATGTCTCAAGCGATGTTAAATTGGACCCTGGGGCCCAGAGCGGGGCAGCATAACAGAGGGTGGAAACCACTTTTGCGTGGTATACCTTCAATGCAGAAGGGATGTGGGAGGCTCCGTTGGCCGCAAAAAATTGGAGTAGAGTATAAAGTATTGTTCTCCCTTTGTTTAGTAAATACTGTATCTGTGGCTTCCAGCTTAGGTTGTAGTGAAAGAAGACTCCCAGGTATTTAAATTTGAAAACCTGTTCTAATTGGACTCCATCCAACTTCCAGCTGTAAGTTTTCCGAGACCTGGTAAAGACCAGGACTTTAGATTTCTCATAATTAATTGTCAGATGGTTAAGTTTGCAATAAGCCGCAAAAGTCTTTAGAGCTCTGCATAAACCGACTCTAGAGTAGGAAAGGATCGCTGCATCGTCAGCATATAGGAGCAGAGGGCAGCGGAAATCAGCTAGGCGGGGGGCATGAATGTTGGCTTGAGACTCATTCAGAAAGAGCTTCATATCGCTGATAAACAAGTTAAAGAGGAGTGGGGCCAAAATGCAGCCTTGGCGCACACCTCTATTTATTGGAACCTCGTTGGATAGGTTTCCCGCCGGTGTGAGTCTCACTCTAGCCGACGACCCCTGATGTAATTGGGTTATAAGCCATAACAGCCTTCTATCTATGCCCCATCTCTCTAATTTCTTCCATAGACAGTTTCTTGGGATACTGTCGAAGGCGGCCTTTAGGTCTATGAAAGCAACACATAGGCGCCCCCGACTCGGGGCAGAATATTTTCTGGCAAGATGATACATAATTACCATATGGTCAGTGGTCGAATAATTGTTCCTAAAGCCCGCTTGCTCATGGCCAATCAAATTTGAGTTGTTTGCCCAATGGGATAGCTTAGACAGCAAAAATTTTGCATAGATTTTCCCGATGATAGACAAAAGGCTGATGTTCCGATAGTTCTCCGGGGCAGCAGGGGGACCCTTTTTATGGACTGGCACGATCACGGCCTCCTTCCATGACCTAGGGATAAGCCCTGTAGAATTAATTGCGTCAAAGACTTTGGCCAGGATTTCAGCCCACCACCTCGGATGCGCAACAAATTTCCAGTCTCTGCAAAACTAAACCATCAAAATATTCAAATCCCAAAACATTAAGTTCTGATAACCCAAGCCCCAAAACATTAATTTCCTTTCAATGTCTTCCCAAAATCAATTCACCCCCTCCCAAATTTTCTCAACAACAACAGCAACAAAAAAGTGCCCCCCAGAAGAGCTTCAGCAGGTTTTTAAATTGCTGCTGGAAGTGTTTTATTCCATTCTCTGGCATTTCCCAAACTGTTAATTTCCACATTATACTTGAGCATTCACATGATGTAAAAGCTACTTCTGGAGAGGTAATGGAATATAAATCATGTTTAGGGGTCATATCTATATTACATAATTCGGGGGCGATCCCTATGCAGCCCCCTTAACCTGAAAAATTGTGAAAGTGGTGAAATTTGGGGCAGTATACCAGCATACATTTGGGATGCGGGTGGCGCTGTGGGTTAAACCACAGAGCCTAGGACTTGCCAATCAGAAGGTCGGTGGTTCGAATCCCCGCGACGGGGTTAGCTCCCGTTGCTCGGTCCCTGCTCCTCCCAACCTAGCAATTCGAAAGCACATCAAAGTGCAAGTAGATAAATAGGTACCGCTCCGGCGGGAAGGTAAACGGCGTTTCCGTGCGCTGCTCTGGTTCGCCAGAAGCGGCTTAGTCATGCTGGCCACATGACCCGGAAGCTGTACGCCGGCTCCCTCGGCCAATAAAGCGAGATGAGCGCCGCAACCCCAGAGTCGGCCACGACTGGACCTAATGCTCAGGGGTCCCTTTACCTTTGCCTTTACCAGCATACAGCTGTTTCCAGGCGAGGATCATGGGGAAACAAATTCACACATGTGCAGAAATTGTGGGAGAGTAGTGTGTCACTGGCGTGAGTGACATTTAATGCAACATGCTGGTATATAAGTAAGGGGGTGGGGAGAGACCACAGACCCATAGTGCAACAGGCACTGAAGTGTGAAAGGAACATTAGCAAACTTGAGCAAAGAACTAGCATTATAATCAGGTAAAGCAACACAATATGTCCCACTGAATGAACCCACTGTTGGCTCTTTTGAAACTGTTTTTATTGTATGCTGTGAACAGTCCTGCAACTAAAAAATAAATAAAAAATCAAAAAGCAATATGCAAAATGATCTCAGCAAAATAAAGAGAAAGAAAGTTCCAATTTCTCCCTTCTCCCTCATGATTACTCTGCGTCCTTCAGCATTCTCTATCTACACAGAAATACAGAGCCAATGACCTGCGATTTTCACACTGTTAATGCTCGGGTCAAAATGGAATTCCCCCTTTGTCTTCAACCACATACAATTATCTGACCACTGCTTGATTGGCTTGAAAGCCCATTCAGCTCAGCATCCTGTTTCCATAGTGGCTAACCAGACACCTCTTAGAAGCCCACAAACACGCTATGAGTGCTACACTGCTCTCCCCATTTGTTCTTCTGGACAATTTCTAATCTGGATTTTTCTGTTGGCATTGGCATGCTGAAAAAGTTGCTTCAGGTGCGCACAGGTCATTCTTGATTCCACACCACATGGTTTCTAGAGCCACAAATCCAATAAGCTCTAAACAGACCAGAATGTAGTAGAAAAAGAAAAAAGAAAACTCCCAAATCTTCTGCAAATAAGCTATAGGAACTTGGGAAGCTGCCTTATGCTAAATCAGACAACTGGTCCATTGCTCCAGGCATGGCCAAACGTGGCCCTCCAGATGTTTGGGGACTACAGTGGTACCTCGGGTTACAAACGCTTCGAGTTACAAGCGCTTCAGGTTACAGACTCTGCTAACCCGGAAGTAGTACCTCAGGTTAAGAACTTTGCTTCAGGATGAGAACAAAAATCGTGCAGCAGCGGTGTGGCGGCAGCAGGAGGCCCCATTACCTAAAGTGGTGCTTCAGGTTAAGAACAGTGTCAGGTTAAGAATGGAACTCTAGAATGAATTAAGTTCTTAACCAGAGGTACCACTGTACAATTCCCATCATCCCTGACCACTGGTCCTGTTAGCTAGGGATGATGGGAGTTGTAGTCCCAAAACATCTGGAGGGCCAATTTGTCCATGGGTTTCAAACAGGGGATACTCCCAGTCCTATCTGGGGATGCCAGGGATTAAATTTGGGGTCTTCTGCATGCAAAGCAGATGTTCAACCAGTAACCTGTGGCCCTTCCCATTTTATCCCCATTTCTCCTTTCTGCATTTGATTCCTAGGGTAATCTGTTTCCACACACCCCAGAAACTGGCCATTGAAACAAATTGAAAAGTGCTTCTCTTGCAGAGGGTGGACCATTCAGCTGATTTGCTTATCAGTACCAGCTGCGGCATGGACTGGGTACACCTCCCATATTCTTACGCCACCATCCCTCTTTGTTTTCAAAACCCCAGCTTTCCAAATGTGTTTGGAACATGACTGAGTAACTTGCCAGTGAGGCCAAGAGAGCAGCTGGCACCACCAGAGTAGGACTTCAGGGCACAGGCCAAAGGGTTCACTCAGCAGAATGAACGTTCACACTTTACATTGTGGGTGCCCTTTGCGGGATCTCAGGCGGTGCTACAGTTCCCAGGGAACTTACTGGCAAACAGGGACTGGCCAGCCTCTCAGTTTTATTTTTTGGAGGTTTATGCCCAGCCTCAGTAGTCAAGTTTCATTGCTGGGAGGTGGGGCCAGTCCCGTATTTTTCGCTCTATAGGACGCACTGGACGATAAGACGCACCTAGTTTGGGGGGGAGGAAACAAGAAGAAAAAAATTCTGAACCTGAAAAGCCAGAACAGCAAGAGGGATCTGGCTTCTGGAATAGCCTCTTGCTGTTCTGGCTTTGGGGACAGCCTTTGAAGCCTCTGCAGGGCAGTGGGGTGCCTTCGGAGGCTTTGCGCAGCTGACCCCAAGCTAGAACAGCGAGACAGAGCGCTGCGCAGCGCTCTGTCTCCCTGTTCTGGCTTTGGGCTTAGCCACGCAGCCTGCATTCGCTCCATAAGACACACACACATTTTCCCTTACTTTTTAGAAGGGAAAAAGTGCGTCCTATAGAGCGAAAAATACGGTAGAGCTGACAGTATCCAGGCAGTCGGCTTAGGAGATTCACCCTCCCTGCCCTCCCTTAGTTTAATGTTTTCTTGTTTGCAGGTAAACTTTTTCTTCTTGTTTAGCGGATGCTGCTACAGTCTATGACTGGTTGCTGTTGAAGGACTGGGAAGAAATTTTCCTGCTTTGGCAGGTTTTGTCTTCCCCGTAGCAATTTGTCACAACTTTGGCAGTTATGGCCTTGGGTGGAATCCTTTAGTCTTTTCTTCCCTATAATGGGGTGTGTGTGTGTGTGTGAAGTGGTGACTCACCCCCCTGCGATGGTGATTCCAGGGTCCCCTCTTAAAGGGGTGTAACTAGCCATACCCTGAAAGGTTGTCGGTGAACTACCCTGCATGCAGGGATATGGGCTGGGCTGCCTGCTACACTTACATCTCGCAGAGCAGTCCCATATTCCATTTACCCTGATGTGCCCCAGTTCCCCTGGCTGTGGGGCTGGGAGGGATACACGCCCAAGGCCTAAACCAAGTTCTTCCTACATTTGGAAGTTTAATAAAGTTGTGGCCTAATTTTAATTCCATACAACGTTCTCAGAGTCTTTATTCCTTCCTTATGATCCCTGGGGGCTGGGGCTGTCGCCGCCTGGTCACACAATGAGCAGGAGGGCCGTCAAATGCCTCAGGGGTGGCTTACCAGATTTAAAGTGAGTGAAGTATTCCATGTTGCCATCTAAAGGGGTTGCAGAGGACACAAGGCCATAAGGTTCAGAGTCTAAGATTACCTAACTGCATTACTACCTTGGAGAGGAGCGAAGTCTGAAAATGTATAAGAGAATCTCACACTGGCCACTTCTTCTATGTAATAGCAGCTGTTGTCCATGTGCTCTCAAAGTGAGTAAGGATGGGCAAACCAGTCCCTTCATGGTTTGTGACACTTTTCCATGTGTTCAACCAGAAGTCTGCCCTGCCCTCTTTCCACATGCTCCCCCTGCCCCACAACAGCCACATGAAAACCCACATTTAAATATGTATTTTAAAAACATTTTCTCTCCAAATATGCATCTCTAAACAGTCTTTTCTTACAAAATACACATTTTTTAAATGTAATCCAAAACTTTTTTGCATAGAAAACTGGATCAGAACACTTGGACAACAAAGGCAGTGGACAACAAAGTTCCAATCTGCACATTGGTCCAAGAGATGCAAATCAGTTTAGTATCAACTGGGAAGGGAGGGGGAACAGAGAAAGGGCCTGTTCTCTCCTGAAGATGCCATTGCATTCACAGGAGAATCGGAAGCAGCTGGCATCTGTTTTTGGTGAGCAAATGTCTCCCATCTCTGTCATTTCCTTGCACAAGTTCATATTTTCCTATTTCTGTTTGCTTTCCAGTATTTTTTTAATGCAGTTGGAATTTAGGGGCTTTGGGGCAAATGGCATGTAAATGATTGAACAGCAGGCTTTAAAGACACATGGTCAAAGCATCGCATTGAATGCTGACCTCTTAACTCACCTTGTCAATGAAACAGGCAAATTTGCTGTTCAGGCACTGGAGCTCGTTCTTCTCCTGGCATTTCATCGCTTGGGCGGCAGAGTTGATTTCCAGGTTGAGAGGTTGCAACAGAGACTCATTGCAAGTCACAGGAGTGATGAAGGGATTCCCAGTTCCGCTGGCAACGGGTCGCCTAAACCCATACAAGCCATAAGGACTGTGACTGAATCCAGTTCCAGAATAGCCGACTCCCCGATGGCCATATCCATATCTAGCGGAGTGGTAGCCACCGCTGGAATTTCTAGATCCTCTTGAGCTGATGCCACCCAGACTTCTGCTGCTAAAGTAACCAGCTGCCCTGAACCCAGAGCCGGATCCCCTTGAAGGGCTGGGAGAGCTGGTACGGTCTTTGCTCCCGATTGGTGGAAGGACAGCTGAGCAGGAAGTAAAGCTGCTGGGTCCGTTTCCAGGGCTCGATGGAGAAGACATTGCTTCTGAAGTTCAATGCGTTCGAAAAAGAGGAGAGTTAAAAATTGCAGGAAGGGCCCACACAAAACAGCCTGATCCACTCTGAAAAGAGCTTGGCCTTTATATCTCTTTGGAGAACTGGGTTTGGCAGTCTCATAATGGGGAGATCAGAACGTTTCCAGCATTTATGAGCTTGGAATGCTGTGCTTAATTAAAAAAAGCCAAGTGTGGCTTATTGAGCCTATAAAATATACACAGCTACTAGTCATTGTCCAGAATGCACAATCTACAAAGCTGTATTTTTTACACTCCCTGGTTATTCTTTTTTAGATTGTTAATGGCAGGGGTGCCAACTTGAATAAAATATTGGGAGGGGGCAAGTAAGCCCCGCCTCGCGTAAGTGATCACAGAATGCTGCACATGCACTCCAAAATGCCCATCAACTTTGGGGGCAGCCCCCTTTCTTCTACACAAGTTGGAAAGCTAACACTGAAAGCTGTTGAAATGAAAAATGCAATAAATATAAGTGTGTGTGTGTGTGTGTGTGTGTGTGTGTTTGTGTGTACCCTACATTTCCCCCCTACAAAGCATGTGCTCAAAGCAGCTTACAAATAAAAAGCAAACATAAAACAATGATGAGCCAACCATTAAAAGACTATTATTATTACTACTAATAATAAGAAGTCATACTCAGGATAGACCTATTGAGATCAATAGACCAATATTTCAATGGATCTATTCTGAGTATGACTAATTCAAAATAGCAATAGCTGGTACAATATTATTTCCTGATATACCTACAGAATGGGTGAAAAGTCTCTAGCATCTCAAGGAATGAAAATCTCAACTTACACATTTCTTCAAATATTTTCCCGAATTCAAATACATTCAAATACAGCCAAACGCATCAATAAACACAGATAAAACTTGCATAGATTTAGATAGATTTCCATAAATACATAATTTCACGTATATTTATGCTCTTCCCTGAATTATGATCACAAGGGGAACGTGGACTGGCTCAATGAGAATTAGCCAATGGGGGTGGCAGGCAGGGACACTATGTTGAATGCCCAGCAGCAGCTGATGACTAGACCTGCAAATCTACCAGATAACAAAAGGAGGGAATGCTGTGTGTGTTTTCTTCCACCCTTTTATACTTTTTTAAACCTTTATTTTTGCAAAACGTTTTTAAGCATGCTTATGGCTAAGTGTCTCTGTGGGTTAAACTACAGAGCCTAGGACTTGCTGATCAGAAGGTCGGCGGTTCGAATCCCCACGATGGGGTGAGCTCCCGTTGCTCGGTCCCTGCTCCTGCCAACCTAGCAGCTCAAAAGCACGTCAAAGTGCAAGTAGATAAATAGGAACTGGTCCGTCAGGAAGGTAAATGGTGTTTCGGTGCGCTGCTCTGGTTCTCCAGAATCGGCTTTGTCATGCTGGCTCCCTCGGCCAATAAAGCGAGATGAGTGCTGCAACCCCAGAGTCGTCCACGACTGGACCTAATGGTCAGGGGTCCCCTTTACCTTTACTGCATGCATGTGACCTCTTCCCTTAAAATCACCCCACCATCATTGCAATGTCTCCTGTTCTACAGCAAATTGAACCATAAATTGCCTCCTTCCCTATTTCATCTCTCTTTCTCCACTGTGGGTCTTTCCTGCCAACTGGTAGGCAAATATGTTGGTTTTGGTTTCTCTCGGTTTCTCACAAATTCAGTTCTCCACATTTCCACATCATTTTGCAATTATTATCAGTGCTTTTTTTCTAAAAAAAACAAAACCAAACCCAATGACGTTTAGGGGTACTCTCATTTTGACTCAAGAAAACCACCATTTTATAGTTCAGATAAGGAAAAATAAATACAGTAAATGGACAAAAGTACAAAGATTCACAAAATGTTTAGGAGTACATGTACCCCTGCATCCTCCCAGAAAAAAAGCACTGATTATAATTATTATTAAAAGTCTTCATGCAAATTAATCAGCATGCAAATTTCTCCTAATATACAAGTTGTTATGCAATTTTGCCTCACACACACACACACGGTTACAAAGCAAACACATTTTTTGTATGTTCTTTTTGCTAATATATGAATTTATGTGTACATTTTAGCAATGACTTCTTGGAGGAAGAACAGCATTACAAAATTGAGAGAAGTGTGAATTTTGAAGGACAGCTTTGCTTTGCTTTGCTTTGCTTCACATATCATTTCAGAAAATGAAATAGGTGAGCATGAGCAGCTTTGGCTCATTAATTCCAGTGGGACTTCTTTGAGTAGCAGTTAGTTAAATTCAACCAGTTGTGACCCAGACATTTCCCTCTCTTTACTGGTAGGCTTAGCTGATCCCCTCAGAAGACCCCAATAAATACAGTATTTTTTTGCTCTATAAGACGCACCAGACCACAAGACGCACCTAGTTTTTGGAGGAGGAAAACAAGAAAAAAAATATTCTGAATCTCAGAAGCCAGAACAGCAAGAGGGATCGCTGCGCAGTGAAAGCAGCAATCCCTCTTGCTGTTCTGGCTTCTGTGATAGCTGCATAGCCTGCATTTGCTCCATAAGACGCACACACATTTCCACTTACTTTTTAGGAGGGGGAAAGTGAGTCTTATAGAGCAAAAATACAGTATATTTTTTAAAAAAAAATCAGGGAGGAGCTTGACAAAGTCCCCGAAGTCTGAGTTCACTATAGACCCCTAGATACCCCAAACAAAACAATAATATAGCTGCTAGTTGTGGAGCAACCAGAGAATAGAGAGAAACAGAGACAGAGAAACCCAAAGCTACTAATAATTATTAAGCAAGCCTTCAAAAGGGCGGCAGCAACAGATCCTATAATCATAGTTTTTATTGGCAGATGAAGCTGGGATGGCAACAAAAACCACAAGGTTAATTATGGCATCTGCTCGTTTCGCTATCCCCCACAAGGGCTTAGATACTTGGCTTGAGCATCGTGATGGTCATCAGTCTGTAGTGCAGCCGGTTAAGCAAGCATCATGAAGCGTCCGCCACACTCAGGAATGTGCTTCTTGTGTGGTGATGACATTTCTGCAAAAGCTTCCATGGGGGTTAATGAATGTTTAGCACTCAAGAGCCCTTCTCCCTGGATGTCTTCACTCACAATGAGCTAGTTAGCCAGCCTGCAGATTTTGCAATTAGGTTGCATGGAAAGGTTCAAAAATGCCTCCTTTTAGAAGGATGGGCAACTGGAGTGGGGTTCTGCCTTGGCCCTGGCCTAATATTGTGTGACACAGATCCATGGCTGCTTTATAGGAGGCACACTCAGAAGGGGAGCTGCCAGGGTTTCGCCTGGTTATTAAGCCCATCACGTAAGAAGCCTATTGCCCCAAATTCCCAGCTCATAAATGCCTAGAAATTGCTATTCCTCCACAACGAAGCAGCCAAACCCAGCTTCCCCAAATGGATATAAAGGACGACTTGCCCTACTTAAACCCACAAAGCCTTTGCCTCTCCTCTCCCCCTCTCCTCCTCCCCCCCGGGAGTGCACCTTTTGCAATTCCTTTCATCTGCTTTTGCTCCAGCTCCTCCAAGCAGCAATGTCTTCCCACTGTGGTTCTGGATCTGATCCAAAAAATTACAGCTCTTATTCTGAGGTTCTGCCCACCAAAGGAAGCCAGGGCCTTATGAGCCAACCTCTTTGCCCTCCAATGGGTATTGGGATATATTATGGAGGAGCAGGGGGCTTTAGCAGCAAGAGTGTTGGCACTTATGGACACAAACTTTCCACCGGTAGCAGAAGTGGCCGTCGTGGTGTTGTTGCTGAGCATAGCTATCATGGCACTGGATATAGCTGCAGCTTCATGGATACTGGAAGCGTCATGACCGGTACATCACGCACCATCGCTCCTGTGATTTGCAACAAGTCTCTCCTGCAACCTCTGAACCTGGAGATTGATACCACAGCCCTAGCGGTGAAGTTTCAAGCAAAGAATGAGCTGCAGAGCCTCAATAGTAAATTGGCCTCATTCATTGACAAGGTGAGTTGTGGGAGGGGTGGGGGGGAATAGGTGTCAATCAGGATCTATCAGAGGAACACGGCAGAATGGTTATGGTGAAAGGGAGTCAGAATAGAATGAGATTCTAATGCCAAGTTTTAGGCAAAAGGCCTAGCAGAACAATCTGGAAGAACTTGACATTCTTGACCTTATCCTTGCAAATACTACTGATGAAAAGGCCTTTATGTTCTCTAAGAGCAATTCAAAGGGAATTGGACAAATGTCTTGCACAAACATTGAGCAAGGTTTTGTTATAGAAACGTTTGTCCCTGGACAGAAAAATTGTTGACCTTTTTGCCAAAGTTTTTGAGCGTTTCAAAGAGAAGTAGGCAACAGTGATATGGGCCGATATGGGCTGCCATATGTCCAGATTTTCCCAGATATTTCTGCAATATTTCAGCCTGGACTTGCGGCTTGTAGCTACAGTTTTCTGGAAATTCTGGATGTATGGCAACCCTATTTGGCCCAAGTATGTGGCAAATGTGGGGACGCAAGTGGCGCTGTGGTCTAAACCACAGAGCGCAGGACTTGCCGATCAGAAAGTTGGCGATTCGAATCCCCGTGACAGGGTGAGCTCCCATTGCTCGGTCCCTGCTCATGCCCACCTAGCAGTTCAAAAGCACATCAAAGTACAAGAAGATAAATAGATACCGCTCCAGCGGGAAGGTAAACGGTGTTTCCGTGCGCTGCTCTGGTTTGCCAGAAGCGGCTTAGTCATGCTGGCCACATGACCTGGAAGCTGTACACTGGCTCCCTCAGCCAATAAAGCAAAATGAGCGCCCCAGAGACGTCTGCGACTGGACCTAATGGTCAGGGGTTCCTTTACCTTTATATGTGGCAAATGTACTGTACTGACCCTAGAGATAGCTGATGAGTGGGCCTTGTGTTACATAATGATTGCTCCCCACATCAAACAGGGGGCGCCTTTTGCGTGGTTGCTTGCAGCCCCCCCCCCATCCCATGTGGCTCCCGGCAGTACAGAGGCTGGATATGCCCCCCCTCCACTGGACACCTGGAGGTAGCCTTCTACCTCTGCCAGATACCCAATCCCAGCTGGGGGGGGCGTTGCCAGGAGAGAGTTGGCCAGGTAAGGGGAGGGATCGACCAGCCCACACAACAGTGGGTGGAACTTACCTGTTCTCAGTTGGCTTCTTTTCTGGGGTTGCAACAGCAAAACTGCCATGGGCTCCTGCAGTTTCCAACAAAGGAGTTGCAATGGTCCTACACAGGCCTGATGCCCAGAATTGTCTATGGGACAGGATAGCCTCAATGGACCTACAGTGGTGCCTCGTAAGACGAAGAATCTGTTCTGTGATTCTCTTCATCTAGCGGTTTTTTCGTCTTGCGAAGCAAGCCCATTAACGGATTTGCTTTTAACGGCTTTTAGCGGCTTATCTGCTGATCGGATAAGCTGATAAGCGGCTTAGCGGCTTAGAAAAAGGGGGGGAGGGGAAAAAACCAGCAGGAACTCGCAAGACATTGTCGTCTTGCAAAGCAAACCCATAGGAAATTCGTTTTGCGAAGCACCTCCAAAACGGAAAACTCTTTCGTCTAGCGAGTTTTCCGTCTTGCGAGGCATTCGTCTTGCGGGGCACCACTGTATTTGAGACCAGAGGAAAATTCTGTTTGGGTATAAGCTTTTTTTCAAGTGTGCCTCAAACTCATTTCCCATATGGCAATTGTCTACATGACTATCGCCTCCATGTAGGAGGTCAGCATGTGGAGGACACTTGTTCACCACCATGATTCATAACAAATGCTCGCATGTCTATCCCACCTTTGACACATTCTCTCAGCTCTGTGAGAACTGCTTTGCCATGGGTTCACCCCAAAGCACTGCTATAGGAGTTTGGATTTGATATCCCACTTTATCACTGCCCGAAGGAGTCTCAAAGCAGCTAACATTCTCCTTTCCCTTCCTCCCCCACAACAAACACTCTGTGAGGTGAGTGAGCCTGAGAGACTTCAGAGAAGTGTGACTGGCCCAAGGTCACCCAGCAGCTGCAAGAATACGAGTCCACTGCTCTAACCAATACACCACACTGGCTATAGTGTTTAATGACTCACAACCACATGGAGAAAGCCATTCACACAGGCCTTTCCCATGGAATCAACATCCTTCATCCCATCAGAGTGCTGAGTCAATGGGGAAAGTGCATATGAACAGTCTTGCTTTCATGGTTGCAAGCCTTTACTCATAGGATGAACACATGTTAGAGCAGCTACTGTGTTTAACGAGTTTAACACAGTGTATGTGCTATGTGTAGACACATTGAGATACTGTGAGAAGTCATGAGGAAATGTTATTTGTTTGCTTGTTCCATATATGTCCCACCCTTCATCAGTTTCACTGATCCTAGGGCATGCTACATGCAATGCATTATTTTATATAAATAAAAATCACTATCCACTTTACCAGGGACATGGGTGGCGCTGTGGGTTAAACCTCAGAGCGCAGGACTTGCCGATCAGAAGGTCGGCGGTTCGAATCCCCACAACGGGGTGAGCTCCTGTTGCTCAGTCCCTGCTCCTGCCAACCTAGCAGTTTAAAAGCACATCAAAATTCAAGTAGATAAATAGGTACCACTCTGGCGGGAAGGTAAACGGTGTTTCCGTGCGCTGCTCTGGTTTGCCACATGACCTGGAAGCTGTAAGCCGGCTCCCTCGGCCAATAAAGCGAGATGAGCACTGCAACCCCACAGTCGGTCACAACTGGACCTAATGGTCAGGTCCTATCCACTTTACCGCTTTGGCTCTTTAGAGCCTATCGACTACCTTCCCTCCCGCCTCAGGGTTTTCAAAATTAACCTTTATATCATTGCATTTTGTACATTTTCCAATTCTAATTACACCCATTACAAAATAGCTCAAAATTTAAATAAAAATAGAAAGATTTCTCATTACAAGTCTTCAGACAACCCTGCTAGTGATGTTAATTGCTTACAATAATCTGGGTGAATCATTGTATTTCAATATTCTGTTGGAAGCTGCCCAGAGTAGCTGGGGAAACCCAGCCAGATGGGCGGAGTATAAATTATTATTATTATTATTATCATTACAAATATTGTATAAATTTACTCCAGTCCTTTTGGAATACTTGACCATCTTGGTTTCAGATTTTTTCTGCCAGCTTCGCCAGTTCTGCAAAGTCCATCATCTTCATCTGCCACTCTTCTTTCATTGGTACTTCTTGTTGTTTCCATTTTGGGGCTAAAAGAATTCTTGCCGCAGTTGTTGCATACATAAACAGTCTTTTATCTTCCCTTGCTATCTCCTCACCCACTATACCCAGTAAAAAGGCTTCTGTTTTTTTTAACAAAAGTATTTTTAATCATTTTTTAAAACTCATTATATACCATTTTCCCAGAAAGCCTTTACCTCTTTACAAGTCCACCCCATGTGGTAGAAGATACTTTCCCTTTCATTACATTTCCAGCACTGATTAGTTCTTGTTATAAGTAATATTAATGATGCGGTAGTAGGATTGCTCTAGACCAGCCTTTCTCAACCTGTGGGTCACCAGATGTTGTTGAACTACAACTCCCATCACCCCTAGCTAGCAAGGCCAGAGCTCAGGGATGATGGGAGTTGTAGTCCAACAACATCTGGGGACCCACAGGTTGAGAACCGCTGCTCTAGACTATCAATAGTGACTGGTGGAACATTTACTTGGCCCCCCACAAAAGGCTGTGGTTTTAGGCTTCACTGAGAAACAATAATGGTGCTTGCCTCGTTTCAGGAAGGAGGGAATTCCACAACCAAGGTGCCACCACTGAGAAGGCTCCCTTTCATGCCACCATGCCATGGGCCTCTCCTGGTGGTGGAACCACTAGGCGGGACTCTTCTACAAATATTAATGAATAGGCAGGCTGATATTGAACAACAGGTTGACACATGAGCAGTTGTCACATCTGTGACAGTGCACATGGTCAGCACACTAATCCACACCGGAAATTGTTGTGTGTGAAGTGCTGCTTAAGTCATTTACAGATAGTTTGGCTGGCAGTGCAAAATTATGGAATGTTTACTCTGGCCCCCAGATCAACCTTGTTTCCTACATCACCATTGTGGTTCACAGGCCTGTCGTCTCTGTGGTCCTACCCCATGGATTCTAGTAACGTCTGGATGGAGGTAGGGGTGTTGGAGAATTCTGAGGAAAACGGAAACGGAAGCAGAAATTGCTGGTGTTTGTTTATTTGTCCCATATCTGGAAGAGCCACAAACATTTTCCTTTTTGGATTCAGGTCCGATTACTGGAGCAGCACAATCTGATGCTGAAAACTAAGTGGGATTTTGTGCAACAAAAGAAACGTTGCAAGAGCAACATGGAGCCCCTCTTTAATGAACACATCAGTCAACTCAAGAAGGAGCTGGAATGTCTTGAGCAAGAGAGAGAGAAGCTACAGGCTGAGCGCAACACTTTGGAGCACACTGTGGAGGGCTATAAAGCGAGGTGAGCTCTAAAGATGTCTCTAAATATTTCAAATTCCATGTTATATAGAGCACCTATAAAGAAATAAGAAGGTGTGTGTGTGTGTGTGTGTGTGTGTGTGTACACACACACACACACAAACACACACACACAAACACTGAGAGGCATGGAAAAAAACATTGTGGGGGAGAATTCAGATTTACTGCATAATGTAAAAATCAAAACATACACAGGGATTTATACCCACCTGAGGTCACAAGAAAGAATCATCTAGTACTTTCCTCATATTTCTGTAAGCCTCACAAGAATCCTCCAGCTTTCTCCCTCATCATATTACCCTTCCCCAAAATGATCTCCTTCAGATGTTAGAATCCAACTTCCATCAATTCCAGACAACATGGCCAGTGGTCAAGGTTGATGACAATTGTTACCCCAAAATATCTGGAGTTTGCAGAAGACTGCCATGAAGTGTTGTGTAGTTATAAATAGATTATATCCTTTTAAAAGGGACACGGGTGGCGCTGTGGGTTAAACCACAGAGCCTAAGACTTGCTGATCAGAAGGTCGGCGGTTCGAATCCCCGCGATGGGGTGAGCTCCCGTTGCTCAGTCCCTGCTCCTGCCAACCTAGCAGTTCGAAAGCACGTCAAAGTGCAAGTAGATAAATAGGTACCGCTCCATCAGGAAGGTAAACGGCATTTCCGTGCGCTGCTCTGGTTCTAAGCAGCTTAGTCATGCTGGCCACATGACCCAGAAGCTGTACGCTGGCTCCCTTGGCCAATAAAGCGAGATAAGCTCTGCAACCCGAGTTGGCCATGACTGGGCCTAATGGTCAGAGGTCCCTTTACCTTTACCTTTATCCTTTTAAAAGCTTCTGTGTGGGTTTTATAACTTCCCCTAAAAATGTCTTTCCAATATCTAATTCTTTATGAATTACTATTTTCTTTGGTGTTTTGTTTTAATGATTAAAATGATTAAAAAATATTTTCCCTTATTGTATTAGGTACGAGGAGGAATGCAACAGGCGAACGTCTACAGAGAATGAATTTGTGCTACTGAAAAAGGTTATGCACAGCAACATTTTTGTCAGAAGTTGCAATTTTTAGCTTACTACCTATGTAATCACTTTATCTAAAAACTCTGAAATGTATTTATATAATCTCTGTGTTTGCGTGTCGAGGTCCCCAAGCCACCCCCCAAATAACTCACAACGCACACTTAATTTTTGTTTAAGGTTTTTGGCATAATTTTGGCCACAACTTTATTTAAATACAAAACCGTGAGTGGTTGTTTAGGCATTGGTTAAGACTATCTGTCCCCCCGCCTGGGGACAGAACTGACTTCCGGGCACCACTGAAAGACAGTGCGGGGGAAAGCAAGTCGGGGAGAAATGGAGCTGAGTCACAGACCCTCAATTCTCATCCGCATGCTCCCCGAAGGCTTGCCGGCCCTAGTCCCATTCCAGGGATTGGACGAAAAGATGGCAAGCCCCAGGATTCCTTTAACGGAATTCCCTTTCCGCAGCAACCATGGAGGGGCAGGCCCAGCCTATCCTAACCCCTCCTCCACCAATTTATAACCAATGCCTAACCGCAACCTTACAAGTTGTGACGATTTGCTACACAGTAGGCAAAAACCAAATGGCCAAATGGCCAGATGGACAAAATTCCTACCAGGCCCCTGCCCCAATGGCAGATGACCCCATGACAGGCATGGCAAGGTCAATGCAACAACCCCTTACTCAAGGGCGGGTGGGCGGGTGATCCGTTGCACACAGCAAAGAGAAAGCTCCAGGCTGCGTGCAGAGTATTTAAACATTTTACCCCTCCCACCAAAATTGCAACATAACTTTTACCCCAGCAACCCAGTGAACCAATCACTGCCCCAGGCCATCTTTAGAGACCCTGCCTGGTAACAGAGGGGTGGCTCAGCAGACCCCACCGCAACATGTGCTCTCCATGAAGGAGAACACGCTTTGCCCTGAATTATTGAGGGTGATCTGGGTCATGAATATTTCACTTTTCCAATTGCGCCATTAAGAAGGCTTCTCAAGGCACACCAGGGATTCCCTAAGTTTCCAAGTGGCCATTGCTATCGAAAACAAAATGCACAGCCATTCCCCTCAGGGGAAAAAGCCAAGCTAACTAGGAAAATGCCCAGAGTTCATAACAGAAGGGGTAGATGTTTTGCTGGGGGGACGGGGACTTCTTTGTCACAGACAGGTCGAGCTTATAAAAACAGAGAAATATTTTCCGAGAGCACTCCATAGAATCATAGAATAGAATCATAGAATCATAGAGTTGGAAGAGACCACAAGGGCCATCGAGTCCAACCCCCTGCCAAGCAGGAAACACCATCAGAGCACTCCTGACATATGGTTGTCAAGCCTCTGCTTAAAGACCTCCAAAGTAGGAGACTCCACCACACTCCTTGGCAGCAAATTCCACTGTCAAACAGCTCTTACTGTCAGGAAGTTCTTCCTAATGTTTAGGTGGAATCTTCTTTCTTGTAGTTTGGATCCATTGCTCCGTGTCCGCTTCTCCGGAGCAGCAGAAAACAACCTTTCTCCCTCCTCTATGTGACATCCTTTTATATATTTGAACATGGCTATCATATCACCCCTTAACCTCCTCTTCTCCAGGCTAAACATGCCCAGCTCCCTTAGCCGTTCCTCATAAGGCATCGTTTCCAGGCCTTTGACCATTTTGGTTGCCCTCCTCTGGACACGTTCCAGTTTGTCAGTGTCCTTCTTGAACTGTGGTGCCCAGAACTGGACACAGTACTCCAGGTGAGGTCTGACCAGAGCAGAATACAGTGGCACTATTACTTCCCTTGATCTAGATGCTATACTCCTATTGATGCAGCCCAGAATTGCATTGGCTTTTTTAGCTGCCGCGTCACACTGTTGGCTCATGTCAAGTTTGTGGTCAACCAAGACTCCTAGATTCTTAAAACTGCTTGGATCTAGTTCAAGGGAGAGATCTCCATGCAAATACGTGGGTGAGGGCAGAAGCTAACCCACACCAATGATTCTTGGGTTCCTTGGGGACCAATCACCACTTTTGCCTTTTGAGCTTCATGCCTCATCCCATTCCTTGTCCCAGGTAGTAAAATGTGGTACAAATCGCTGTGGTTTCCTTTCTTTTGCAGGATTTGGACTGTGTCTATTCACACAAGGCAGAACTGGAAGCCAAGGCAGAAAGTCATATGAAACAAATCAGCTTCTTGAAATGTGCATATAAACAGGTGATAAGGTTTTCTGCTATTGTGGTGAAGTATTCTCACTCGGTTCTCTTAAAGAAAGGTCTAAAACAGTAAAACACAAAGTTCTCTTGGCTCCCAGGATGTAGCCAAGATCTTTGCTCTTGGAAGCAAAGGACATGATGGTAGCCCGTTCACCCATTCCAGAAGCTGATTGGACTGGCAGGCCACATTGGCAGGGATAGATTTAAAGCACTACAGTGTTACCTCGGGATGTGAACGGGATCTGTTCCAGAGCCCCATTCACATCCTGAACATAACGTAAGATGCAACAGCGCGTCTGCGCGGGTGCGGAATCGCGTTTTGCTGCTTCTGTGCATGCGTGTGATGTCATTTTGACTGTCTGCGCATGCGCGAGTGGCAAAACCTGGACGTAATGCACTGTGCTATTTCCGGGTTGTCGCAGAGCGCAACCCAAACGTGCTGAACCTGAAGCGTATTTATCCCGAGGTATGACTGTATTAAATAAAGCACTATTTCCATAACTTTAAAGAAAGGCCTAACATATTACAGAAGCTGTCTAGGCCTTTGTGTTGTTTACCTACCTACTAAATCTAATTTTGTTTGTTAGATTAATGCCAGTGTGATTTCTTAAAAGCCAGGTTTGGTCAAAAGTTTCTAAACATGAAGTTAATTTAGCACTTGTCTCAATTCCTGGTTACACATACATAACTGAGACTTCACATACTATGTCACTGCAGGAAATTTGTGAGCTCCAAAACTGCATTTCTGACACTTGTGTTATGGTGCAAATGGACAATAGCCGAGGCCTAGATATGGACCAGGCGATTGAGGAGTTCCGGCGTCGATATGAAGCAATTGCTTCCAGAAGCCGAGCTGAAGCTGAGGCTTGGTTCCAGTGCAGGGTAAGGAATTGGGCAGATTTCGCCCCAGGGATCCTTTCTCCTACATCAGTGGTGGGGAACCTGGAGCCCTTCGGATGTTGTTAAATTCCAGCTCCCATCAGCCCCAGCCAGCATGGCCAACTGTCAGGGGCGATGGGAACGATAGCCCTGCAACACCAGGAGAGCCACAGGTTCCTCACCCCTGTCCTTGGGGAAACATGGCCGAATTCTTGCCTGCTCCACTTCTTAACCAGTTATTTTGTTTTTCATGGTAGTATGATGAGCTCAGGACAGCAGCAGCGAAACGCTGTGACGATCTGCATAACGTCAAGGAAGAACTTCAGGCTCTGACCCGTGTTGCTCACAGGCTGGAGTCAGAAATTGCAAGTGTCAAGGCTCAGGTGAGTTTAATGCAGGGATGGTGAATTTGTGGTCATCCAGGTGTGTTGAACTACAGCCCCCATCATCATCCCTGACCATTGGCCACGTTGAATGGTGCTGATGGGAGTTGGAGCCCAGGAAGAAGTGGAATGTGACAGGCTCCCCTCCTCTGGTCCATTGGTTTGTCCATTCAATAGACAACTTTGGGCAGCAAACCTGAATATCAAGTGCCACATAGAGGGGCATTTCTCAGGAAGCCCCTCACAAATTTTGTAAACAGCCTAAGGGCAGATACAGATGTTCCCCACAAAGATGTTTAAGCTGTTTCCCTGTGATCCCTTCTCATTTCAATAGGACGCACTTTGTTTTAGAGGGGGGAGAACAAGAAAAAAAATATCTCCCCCTCTCTGCCCAGCGCCCCTTCAGCGAAGCGGCAGGAGGCGCTGCACAGAGAGGTGGAGAACTTTCCCCCTCTTGTTTTCCCGCTCTAAAACAAGGTGCCGTTTAAGGTGCGTTCAGGTGGCTACCTTGGAAGCCTGGAGAGCGAGAGGGGTCGGTGTGCCCTGACCCCTCTCGCTCTCCAGGCTTCAGGTTCCTTTCGACCTGCTCTTTTGGGCTGGCGGGGGGAAGCCCACCACCAGCCCCAAAGAGCAGGTCAGGGAGCAGCGGAAAGGCGCAGTGGAGAGGCTCCTGCCATAGCCGCGCGTCACCTCTCCAGCCGGGAGAGGGTCGTGGGGGGCTGCTTTAGCCCCGCACGCGTTCTCCCAGCTGGAGAGGTGACGCGCGGCTATGGCAGGAGCCTCTATAGCCGCGCGTCACCTCTCCAGCCGGGAGAGGGTCGCGGGGGGCTGCTTTATTTTTTTTATATAAATTTTTTTATTGGTTTTTCACATTTTGTATAAACACAGACCATACACAATACAAACATACAAAAACATAAACAAATATGTATAATTTCGAATCCTTTTTTCTTAAACCTTACTTCGCCGACTTCCCCATACCTCCCCTTTCTGCATTCTAATTCCAGATTTATTTCTGCAAATCCTCCCCTTACTTTTATCAAATTTTCCCTTGTTCTTTTCTTTTACTTAATCTTCCCCAGCTGTAATCCCCTATTTTCTATAACTTCAACATTTTAGCCCTCATTAATTTTACAATATTTCTTAAGATAAATTTTAAATTTCTTCCAATCTTCTTCCGCCGTCTCTTTCCCCTGGTCTCGGATTCTGCCAGTCATTTCAGCCAGTCCCATATAGTCTATCACCTTCATCTGCCATTCTTCCAGAGTGGGTAGATCCTGTGTCTTCCAATACTTTGCAATAAGAATTCTTGCTGCTGTAGTAGCATACATAAAGAAAGTCCTATCTTTCTTTGACACCGATTGGCCGACAATGCCCAAGAGAAAGGCTTCTGGTTTCTTAGGAAAAGTACATTTAAGTACCCTTTTCATTTCATTATTTATCATTTCCCAGAAGACCTTAATCTTCGGGCACATCCAGCAAAGATGAAAAAAAGTACCTTCAGTTTCTTTACATTTCCAACACTTATTATCGGGCAAATGATAAATTTTTGCTAGCTTGACTGGGGTCATGTACCACCTATATATCATTTTCATAATATTCTCTCTCAAGGCATTACATGCCGTAAATTTTATTCCGGTGGTCACGGGGGGGGGATGCTTTAGCCCCGCGCGCACGCTCTCCCGGCTGGGGAGGTGACACGGGGCTGTAGAGCTTCCTGCCATAGCCGCGCGTCACCTCTCCAGCCGGGAGAGGGTCGCGGGGCTATGGCGTCTTCGCTCCATAGGATGCACACACATTTCCCCTTCGTTTTTGAAGGGGAAAAAGTGCGTCCTATAGAGCGAAAAATACGGTATTTATTTTATTAAATTAATACCGCTCTGTTCAAATATATCACCGGGGAGCTTACAATAATAATAGCAGTACACTGGACCAATAATAACAGTACATTGGAATCAGATACAAAGCGCAAATCTCTTTACTCTGTGTATCCACACAACTGCTTTTAAGTAGTAGTGAAGATGGCAGGAGATCTGATAAAATGCAGTATACTGGCCCTGATTTGGAAGTTTAAGAAATAATAGCACAGTGGAGCACTGCAGGATATCACAGCTTGCCAATGGCTCTCTTCATATGGAACAAAGGTTGGCTTGGGTCAAACTTCCAAGCACACCGAGGAAGGTACATAAGGAAATGTCCTGTGTATTCTGCATTGACAGTGTCGCAAATTGGAAGAGGAGGTGTCTGGAGCTGAGGAACGCGGGGAGATGGCGGTGAAGGATGCCAAATGCAAACTGGCAGATCTGGAGGAGGCACTGCATAAGGCCAAGCAGGACATGGCTTGCCAGCTACGGGAATACCATGAACTGATGAACATGAAGCTGGCTTTGGGTATTGAGATTGCCACATACAGGAAGCTTCTGGAAGGAGAGGAAAGTTGGTGAGTGTAATTTAACCTTGTTAAAAACATTCTGTGGGAAGAATTCCAAGCAATATGTCTTTCCCCAGTATGATTCCAAAAAGGGCACTGGCTCCTGGTAGGCAGATATATTTTTTAGGGGGCTGTGCTCCCTCAGTGTTCAGAGGGCCCCTGCATGATGTCAGGACATTGTGTCTGTTTTCCTCAATCCTCTGGAGAAGTTGGCGCCTCTGCTTTCCAAACAATGTTTGCTTTACCCCCTGTGTTCAAATTAGAAATGAAGTTATTTGCACAAAATTCAACATGTGGCAGATTTCCAAGTCTGAAATAATTGGGTTCAGGCATTTGAATTTTGAAATATCAAAATGAAAAGTTTCATTATGGAAATGAAAGTTAGGTGCTCCAATATGAGGGCTGCTTGTTCTCTTACTAAAGCAGACTCCCACTCCAGAATTCATCTAAGATTTCAGGCTTTGAAATTGGACATTGAAATATAAAATAGTTCCATTTTGAATGCTGCATCTTGACAAAATCTAGAGATAATATTTGAAAGGGGGAGGGATGCATTTATAACAAGTATTTCACTTCCGGATTGACTTTTAGACCTTCAGGGTTTTTTATTTTCTTTTTTTCTGGTACACATTATCCTTTCATATACTCAGAAACAGAACGGATATTTTTTAAAGCACTTTTAATACTTTAAAAGGAGCTGCAAAGGCTAATTCACATGTTGTCCACTCACTTATTGACTATAGTTATCAAGAAGTGACTTGCATCTGTAAAACAGCCATCACAGGTAGGATATCTGCACAAGCTCATTGGGGGTGCCAACTTGAATAAAATATTGGGGGCCCCAGATGCACACACACCATTTGAATGCCAATGCCCATCAACTTTGGGGAGGCCTGCCCCCCTCAAATATTTTATTGGTGGGGCCAAAGTGACCTTGGCCCCTAGGAGTTGGCTCCCATGAGGCCCATTATCAGCACCCAGCCTGGTAGGGGAAATGATGTGGTCCTGGCTGCTCACTGGCTGCAGCCTCACTGGCTGCAGCCTCACTCAACGATATGCTGAACAGTACCAGGCTGAGGAAATTAAGGAAATCAGCCCTGAGTGCTCACTGGAAGGACAGATGGTGAAGCTGAGGCTCCAGTACTTTGGCCACCTCATGAGAAGAGAAGACTCCCTGGAAAAGACCCTGATGTTGGGAAAGATGGAAGGCACAAGGAGAAGGGGACGACAGAGGACGAGATGGTTGGACAGTGTTCTCGAAGCTACCAGCATGAGTTTGACCAAACTGCGGGAGGCAATGGAAGACAGGAGTGCCTGGCGTGCTCTGGTCCAGGGGGTCACGAAGAGTCAGACACGACTAAACAACTAAACAACAACAACAACCAGACTGACCACAGCCTGTCTCCTTAGTAATATGGTTTTTTAAGGGATTACGAGCAAAGGGCCCATCAGGGTGTCACTGGGGTGGTCTGGAGGGTCCCTTGCTCAGAGTCCCCCTCATACCTGGCACCAGCCTTGCCTCTGCATGATGGTTTTCAATAAAGACATTTCAGTCATGTGACTGTAAGTCATCAAGTAACAAGGGCTACTAACACATCAGTGAGCCCTAAGAGGCACCTCAAGCCTGTTGAGCATAGACAGAGATCTGAAATGGTTCTTCTTTTTTTCATTTCTCACTAGGTTGAATGAAGGGGAGTGTGCTGTGAACATCTGTAAGTAGCTTATAAACTGAGATAACTATATGACAAGTTCTATGAGACCCTAGTCCACATCCTCTTGGTGGTTTAAAAAGGAAGCCTGCCCGTTGGTCGGAGTGCTGTGGCAGGCTCTTCTGCTGTGGGCGGCTCTGCACCACGAGTTTGGGGGTGGCCAAGCTGAGGCGGCCGAACTACTACGCCCTCCTGCACACCTGGGACTGGGCAACCTGTGGAGGGGCACCAGGCAGATCTTGGCACTCTGGTGCCACAAATGCTTAAGACAGCCCTGCCCAAATCCACACATATTTGCAACCCAGTCCCTTCCTGGACCCTCAAAGTATCCTTCCTAGGGCTAAAACATTTACTCAGTTGATTAATTAGACTAGTGGATTAAAAACCTTCGAACTGTTTAAAAACATGCATCTATTGGATCACTATTGCTTACTTCTTTAACAAGATTTACTAGAAGCACTTGCAGAACTCCAGACTGCAGGCTCCATTTTGAAAGAGTGATTTCACCTAAACTCTTACCAGTGACTCTTCTAAGATGGTGCCTGCGGTGATGTGTGCGCCATCTAAACATTCCAGTATAATTTGTTTTCCTTTTGGAATACAGTGATGTCTCGCAAGACGAAATTAATCCATTCCGCGAGTATCTTCATCTAGCGTTTTTTTTTGTCTTGCGAAGCAACCCTATTAGCGGCTTAGCGGTTTAGCGCTATTAAAGGCTTAGCGGCTTAGCGGCTAAAAGGCTATTAGTGGCTTAGCGGCTTAGAAAAAGGGGGGAGGGAAAAAAATCACAAGACTCGCAAGACTTTTTTGTTTTGCGAAGCAAGCCCATAGGGAAATTTGTCTTGTGAAGCGCATCAAAAAACGGAAAACCCTTTCGTCTAGCGGGTTTTTTGTCTTGTGAGGCATTCGTCTTGCGGGGCACCACTGTATTGCTTTTACTCCAATTGAAAGTTACGCAGATTTTATTGATGTATTTATTGATCAAGTACACAGTCGAATCAAGTTCAGCATTTGAGTTTTAAAAGGAGATTTATGGATTGGGTGCACAGCACTAATCCCTACCCACCCACACCACAAAGAGGCAGTAAGTGTGAGACCAGCGTAAACCAGCCACCAGCTTTGCCACCTTAAAAACAAAAAGTGCCTTGTTACATCAGTTCAAAGCTTTATCTTGTCCTCCTGCATTCCTTCTCCAGTGCTGGGCCTGTGGCTGCCTATAAGCTCATAGATCATAATGAAAACATGAGAAACTGCCTTATACTGAAATATATAAATAATAAATAAAAATAAATTGTCCAGTAGCGCCTTAGAGACCAACTAAGTTTCTTCTTGGTATAAGCTTTCCTGTGCATGCACACTTCTTCAGATACACTGAAACCGAAGTCACCAGACCCTTATATATAGTGGGAGGGTAGGGTGGGGTTTTTCTCAGGAGGGCAGTAGGAGACGGGTGATTGGCTCCATGCAACAGGTAAACCTGTTGACGACTGTTAACAACTGCAATTAGTCCTACAGGAAAAAGCAAGGAATAGTATGCAGATGATTAGCATATGTAATGAGACAGGAATCCATTATCTCTATTAAGACCAAGTCTCTCCATAGTTTGCAGTTTAGTGATAAGCTGTAATTCAGCAACTTCTCTTTCAAGTCTGTTTCTGAAATTCTTTTGTAATAAGGCAGCTGCTTTAAGATCCTGTATTGAATGTCCTGGGAGACTGAAGTGTTCTCCTACTGGCTTCTCTGTCTTGTATGGCCTTATACTGAGTCACACCATTGGTCCACGTGGCTCCATGTGAACTAGCAGCAGCTCTCCAAAGTTTCAGGCAAGATACGTCAGCAACTGCAGATTTTGGGGACTGAACCTGGAATCTTCCACATGCACTGCAGATGCTGTACCCCAAAGGGTCTTCAGCAGGACCAGGTGGCTATAGGCATCTGCTGTTGTTTGTCTCTGACATCTGAATATGGAAGTCCCATGCTCACCCATTAGTATGTCTTACAACTGGCCTTGATGGGTCTGCCCTACATGAATTCATCTTCTTAGATACTTGGCTAGCTGAGATCACTAAAAGCCAGGAAGCTTCCATAAGAAGTGTGTCCTTATTCTGGTAGGAAGTTAAGTCTAGATTCCCTTAAAAACGTAAATGTGCTGTTCTCTTTTCTTCCTCCTCAGCTGTTCAGAGAAGTGAGGGGGCGATAGTGAGTGATGGTGGCCCCCACCGTGGAGCAGGAGACACACATGGAAGCAGCCATAAAAGTGAAGGTGTTTGCAGCCGTGACACCTCTGGCAGCGGCACAACCACAAGGAGCGTCCAGACAAGTGGTGGGGATGTTCGCAGTTCTTCTTGCCCAGTGACACATGCCCCTGCTCAGGGCTTCAGTGGTGGAAGTACTAAGACCACCACATTGCGCTTTGTGTCTGCTAGTTACTCATGTGGGCCACCACATTGAAAATAAGGAGTCCTGTGTAGAATGAAACACGAATGTTTCTCAGCTCCTGATATCAGAAAAAGAATGTCTGCTTCTGTCATTGCTGAGCAAGAAGCGGGGGCCGCTTGTTGATGATTTGGAGAACAAGAAGCGAGATATATAAATCTGAAAGTGGAAAAAACCCTGTTTTCTCATTGTAGTCTTTGTCTAATAAAAGGCCCTTTCTGATATCATCTCGGTAGAGTAGGAGGCTGCTGCCATCTGTCTCCCTCTGGGGCTGCTCTGGTAACAATGGAAGCCCAAAATTATTTGGGAGGAATCTACAACACTTTCCCATAAAAGCACTGCCTCAGCTTCTGACCAGAGAAGGTTTCATTTGTCATATTTATTCTTACATTTAGATCCCTCCACCTTTCCTCCAAGGCAGGGGTCAGCAAACTTTTTCAGCAGAGGGCCGGTCCCCTCAGACCTTGTGGGGAGCCAGACTATATTTGGGGGGGGGGGGATGATGCAAGCAGCAGGGGCTGGCGGTGGCGGAGGGACGATGAGCAGTGAACAAAAGGGCTCTGGAGAGGGGCTGCTTAAAAATGGTGGCCACTCGAGAGCTGCTGCTGCTGGCACCAACAAAGCCCACCCCCTTCCTCCTCTTGGCAGGGCAGGGAGAAGCCAGGAGGAGGGAGGGAAGAGGAGGCGGCCCTGCCGTGTGAGGGAGAAGGAGGGAGAGGGAAAGAATGTGCATGCTGGCGATCCATGCGGTGATTCCCGGACCATCCGTGGGCCAGATCCAGAAGGCAATTGGGCCTGATCCAGCCCACAGGCCTTAGTTTCCCTACCCACGCTCCAAGGTGATTTACATGGTTCTTCTCCTTACTTCTTTATCCTCACACAACAACCCTCTGAGCTAGATTTGGCTGAGAGACAATGGCTGGCCCAGGACCATGCTGTGGGCTTTACGGTCCACCTCCCAGGTCCTAGTCCAACCACTATGGTACCTTGGCTTCAGCCACCTGGAGGCCTCTTGAGCTTCTCTTAATCTGGCAGGTGGTAAAGGGGACTCACCTTATCTCTGATGGCTTGTGGGGCTGGAAATGGGTCATGAGATCAGGTCCTTGGTAGGACTACCTGATTTCCTCCTGGAGGGATCAGCACATTGCCTCCTAACTTCCCCTTTGGCTGCTTCTCACCCCTTCAGGACCTCAGCTTCCAGTACTCCATCCCTGCCTTGTCATCCTGCTGTCCTTCCAGTGTTGGAAGAAGTGGGCTGAGCTGTTACTTTTTGCATGCAAGACAAATAGTCTACGACCCCCATAAGTGTGACTAGTGGCAAAGGCATGGGGGAGGGATGGCACACCTGGGCATGTGGGTTCTTGGGCTTGGTTGTGGCACAGAATTGGATCCACCCACTTATCTGCCACCCAAAGTTACTTGCCCCCCAAGTAGACCAGAAGCAAAACTATACCAGGCATGAGAGCAGCGAGAGGCTGCGCACTAGTGTGACACTGTAGCCCCATAAAGACTGCCCTCCACTAAGCAGGTGTTTAGGATTTTTTCTAGTACAGGAATATGATGTCAGCAGCCTTATAAGTAAGTATTAATCAACTCTGAATTGTTGTAAGAAAACAGCCAGCGACTAAAGAAAGGTGCACTCTGATCCTGAAAGGATGTAGAAGATTGGCTGTGGTTACCTAAATTTGTGGGAGAAGAACTCTGCCTACCATTAGACACAGAGGCATTTCATATATTCAAAGCTTTGAGAAAGGTTGTTTGTGGATACTCAAAAGAGAATTTGAAGAACCTGCAACAAAATGTTGCAGTATGGTGGGCTCCTGTTCAGAATACCAGCCAGCCAGCCAAACTCTTTTTCCAGGATTCTCCCATTCAATTCTCCTCCACCCCTCCGAAACAGGCAGTCAGCGCTGCATACCCACTATGCATGCTCAGTCCTTACCAAAATGATTTTAGTCTCGACCCCCAAACTTGCTTTTTTGTGCTTCTGCAAACCTTGGGATTTCCCCAAACTTGCAGATTACTTCCCTCTTGTGCATAGGTGATGCTATTTTGGTTACATAAAGATTCACACTTGAAGAATGACTTCGTATATATTATAGGATCTGGCTGGGACTCACATCACAAAAAATAACAATTATTTATGGAGCCTTGCATTTTTTTCATAAAGCTAAGATACCATCACACTGTAGGTCATGTGCTGCTGTATAGGTTTATTGGAAAATACAGAAATAATCCAAGAGAAACGCAAACCATGGGGACAGCAGGAGGAATAATCAGCAATGTCCCCACCTCTACTTGTACACTGAATAAAGGAATGCAACTGCAAATCAGTGCAGCTAGCTGACAGTGTGGTAAGCTGAAAAACGACAGTTTTTGCATGTGTGTAGTTGCCCCATTGGTGTGCATGAAATGATCTGAAGGAGTTAGCCACCACTTAGCTTCATCTATCCAAGAGATCCCCACAAAATCAAATCCCTGCTTATTGCAAAAAACAGTTGTTTAAATAGTCTGCTCTTGAGGAACCTCAGAGTTCCCCAGAAGCTTATCAAAACCTTTTTTCTTTTTTCTTTGCTTTTTATTTTAGCTGATTGGTAATGGTGGAAAACAGCTTGGCCACCAGGACCAAGTCAGCAAATAAGTTTTGGGTGGGTGTGTTCTGCATTTTACTGTCAGTTGGGATCTTGTGAGTGGTAGGGGGAAAAGATGGGCTTCCCTGCTGGAAGGCAAAAAAAAAAAAAAAAGCTGAGTGCATAATACTAGCATGCACTGTGCATATTTGACACAGTCCACATATATTTTGTAACTAGGTGATAGGGATGGAATAGTTTTAATTGGTCTCAGGTGCTCTCCCCCGCCCCCGCCCCAAGTTCAATTCTTCCCATTTCTACACCAGTCTGCAACCCTTAAAAAACAAAACAAAAAAGACCACCTGAAAATTAAGGTGCATTTTCATCTGCATTTCACCTAATATATAAACCCAAGGAATGAAGTTTTGGGTGCACTTTCCCGTAACACATGCTTTGTTGCATGCTTTTGGGTGTCATTTGTGTTGGAGAACAACATATCAAGTCCCAGAGAAGTGCAAATTTTAAGGACATCTGTGTTTTGATTCACATGTTGCTTCAAAAACTGTGAATTAGGTAGGTTTGCATTTTAATGTGAACGAATGTCTCACCCATCCCTACCAGGTGTGCATACCTGGCTAAAGAAAGGAGTATGCAGAGTAGCCCTAAATGCTCTTCTAGAAGGCTTAGGTGTCCCCGCTGAAGCACTGAGTTCCCCTTTCAGAATGCTCCTTTCCCCCCCGTTTTAATATTTTGTTCTAAAAGAAGTGGAAGTGGACACAAATTTGACATTAGAGCTTTTTGCACTTCCCACACTGTGTGCCCCAACTGATAGGCAAGGGGCACCCAGTTCACTGCCACCAGCCATGACGCCTCTTCCAACAATCCCTCCACCTCGGACTATGGTCCTGCTGCTCGAAGCATATCCTCCACCGATACAAGGATCAGAATCATACATAGCTCCTCCCTGGGTCCGACACACTGCTGCAGCAATAACAGGGAAACACAACACAGGCTTCATTAGTTCAAAACTCAAGAGAGATCCACAGGAGATCCATAACAAAAGTGAAAATATAGAAAGCAAAGTACGACTTACAGATATTCACGGGGCAGACCCCTTCACCACACAACCTGTTCAGAGAGAATGGGAAAGTCCATTGTATTATGGATGTTGACTTCTGATCTGAAGTGATCCCCCCCTTGTCTTGGTTCATGTGGTTCACCACATGTTGCAGTTGAAATCGGTTTCCAAATGGTGGCCATCAAGGGTTGGGTCATGCTGAGATAAGATCAGAGGTAGCCAAGATGGGGTTCTCCAGATGTTGCTGGATTACAGCTTCTAGTCATCCCTGACCATTGGCCAGGCTTGCTGGGGCTGGTGGATGTTGGAGCCTAGCAACATCCGGAGGGGACCATGTTGGCTAGTCTGGCATAAAAAGGTAAAGGGACCCCTGACCATTAGGTCCAGTCGTGACTGACTCTGGGGTTGTGGCACTCATCTCACTTTATTGCCCGAGGGAGCCGGCGTACAGCTTCCGGGTCATGTGGCCAGCATGATTAAGCCACTGTTTACCTTCCTGCCGGAGCGGTACCTATTTATCTACTTGCACTTTGACACGCTTTCCAACTGCTAGGTTGGCAGGAGCAGGGAGTGAGCAATGGGAGCTCACTCCGTCACGGGGATTTGAACCGCTGACCTTCTGATCGGCAAGCCCTAGGCTCTGCGGTTTAACCCACAGTGCCACCCGCGTCCCTGGCATAGACCTCAGGAATTCTATGGGACTTGTTTGTAATGACTAGCCAAAGTCCCAGTGACTTCAGCAAACCTATTCTACATGTGACTATCTCTGGATCCAACCTGGTGTGTGCACCTTGCATCGAAACAATCAACTCACCTGCTCTCCTCTCCTTCCAACAGCTTCCTGTAGGTGGCAATCTCAATATCCAGGGCCAGCTTGACATTCATGAGCTCCTGGTATTCCCGCAGCTGTCGGGCCATGTCTGCTTTGGCCTTCATCAGGGCATCTTCTAGCTCTGCTAGCTTGCACTTAGCATCTTTGAGAGCCATCTCTCCACGATCTTCTGCTTCTGCAATGGCAGCCTCCAGTTTGCTGCGCTGCAGAGGCAAAACCCAGAGACATAGTCACGACACATTCTCATCCATTGGGCTGAACAATTTAAGCTACCATGGATAAATTGGATATTAGGGCTAAAGTTCTAAAGGAGATTTTTCCAGCCCGAGAACGACATTCCCTTCTGGGAAACAGTGGTGGATGGAGACAGAGGCAAAAAAGGGTTGTGTAAGGAGTGTAAATTTTATCTCTGTACAGTAGCTTCTATGCACATTCACACACCCCTCTGTATCCTCCATCCAGGCAACCAAAAGTTCAAGGACACATTCAAGTCAGGCCAAAGAATCTTAAGCAGGATGCAAAGCATAGTCAGGGAGCAGATGTGGCCTGGGAAAAGTCCTGAGGGCTAGATGGAGAAGGCTGGAGGGCTACTTTTGCCTGAGCTTTTACCCATCCCTGCTCTAGAGGGACTGTAGTGAGAGTGACTGCTATTAGAACCTAAAACTCTTCACATTGAAGTAAAGTTACCAAAGGAGTTCTGGAGACCCCAGAGAGGCAGCAATTGTATCATCTTTGCAAGAATTACATAATTCAAGTCAAGGCTCTCTGTTGTGCCAGGCACTTCATTTATACACTTTATAGCAGGAAACATGAAGATCCCCCCGAATCTTGCATAGAGCAAAACTGGAAATCAATTCTGAGGATTCTGCTCAGGTGAAATATCTGTGGGAGGTTTCGGGGTAGTTAACAGAAAGTTGATCAGGCTTTCACTAGGTTTTTTAAAAATTGACTATATTTCTTCTTTCTGTCAATATAGTCCTTGCTGAAGTTAGGCGGCTCTGGTTCTGTCTGGTGCCTGCTTATTAGCTAATAGACGCTATGGCTCCTACTCCTTCCAGTCCTCTCGCCTTCACCCTTTGCTTTCATCAATATAAACAAACAATAGAGTTTCTTCAGCACTAAGAGCCGGCTAAAAACATTCCCAGAAGATTATTTATTGAGAAACGAATATCACATCCCATGCCAACAATATTCCGCAAAGCACACCCCTCAATTTTCCTGCCCACAAATAGCATGAAGAATTGGAGGGTGAGGTTGCCCAGCCTTCATATTTTTCCTCAGCTCGCTGTGCTGATCAGGAGTTTCTTCCAGGCACAAACTGGTATAATTGTGGCAGACACCCACACAAAAGTTGCCCAGAGTTACCTGCCCTTTGGCAGTGTCAATTTCAGCCTTCAGCCTCTGTATCACGCGGTTCAACTCCATGATCTCGTTCTTTGTGTCACGTAGGTTGTCACAGTGCTTGCCAGCGGTTGCCCTCATCTCTTCATACTTAGAAAGAAAACATGACATGTGAAATACCTTCTGGGACAGTCAGACTTCATAATTATCCAAGCAACCCTCTTAATAATCCATGGTTCACTGAAGTTTCAGTAATTTTCATGGTAGACAACAATTAACCATAGATTGCATCTCATTTTTAAACACACCAATCTTCCTATACACCTTTTTTTAAAACAAAAAACACCAAGCTTTATTAAAACGTCATCTTTGTTTTTTAAAAAAGTTTGTATTTAAACATCAACAATGCAATCAGCATCTATCTGATAGCACCTGTGAACGGCATTATCTTAGCCATCAAGACAGAAAATGTTTCAGCAATGCTCCAGGAGCTGCTAGTGATTTTGGTTGTGAACTTTCTCTGCTAAAATAAAAAAATTCCTTCCAGTAGCACCTTAAAGACCAACTAAGTTAGTTCTTGGTATGAGCTTTCGTGTGCATGCACACTTCTTCAGATACACTGAAACAGAAGTTGCCAGATCCTTCTATATAGTGTGAAGGTGGGGAGGGGTATTACTCAGAAGGGTGGTGGGAATGGGAGATTGGCAGATAGCTGAGATGAGCCTGTTGACGACTCTTAACGACTGCAATAGGTCTTACAGGGAAAGGCAAGGGGTGAGAAGGTGAAAAATGGCTTAGTCATGTATAATGAGATAAGAATCCAATGTCTCTGTTCAGACCAGGTCTCTCCATGGTTTTGAGTTTGGTAATGAGTTGCAATTCAGCAGCTTCTCTTTCCAGTCTATTTCTGAAATTCCTTTGTAGTAAAACAGCTACTTTGAGATCTTGTATAGAATGTCCTGGGAGATTGAAGTGTTCTCCTACTGGTTTCCTACTGTAGGAATTTTTTTATTTTGACTATGGCAGACCAACATGGCTACCTATCTTTCTCTGCTAACATATACAATATCAACTATCCTTTCCTCCCAGAGAAATCTAAATCTCACCTTGCACTGGTACCATGACTCTGCCTCAAAGCGGCTCCTGTTTGCGATGTCTTCATACTGGGCTTTGACCTCAGCAATAATGTCATCCAAATCTAGGGCTCGGCTGTTATCCATTTGCACAATAACAGAGGTATCTGAGATACAGGCATGGAGTTCCTGGAGTTCCTGTAAGAAGCTAGGTGTGAGATTCCTCTTTCACCTGTTATTGCAGACCCTCCAAGTGTCCCTAATTTCCTGGGACAGTCCCAGATTTACAGAAGCTGTCCTTTTTTCTGATTTGATCCCAGAATGCCCCACTTTTCCTTAGGATGTCCCTATTTTCATTGGATAAATGTTGGCGAGTATGGAGTTATCCAACCCCCAAGTCATCTAAAGGCAGCCCTGTATAGTAAAGGTTTTTTATAAAATGGTTAATGTTTTGTTATGTTTTTATATATGCTGGAAGCCGCCCAGAGTGGCTGGGGCAATCCAGTCAGATGAGCGGAGTATAAATAGTAAAATCATCATCATTATTATAATTATTAATATTGAATAGGGTGCTCCTATTTTCCTTGGAGAAATGTTAAGGGTATGTTATTATTAGATGACCATTTTCTGTATTCTCAAGGGCCACTCTCTTATTCAGAAGCTAGGCCTTGGGGACGGGAACAAACCAGTTCCATCTTGGATTTCATTTGCATGACATAGCAGTATGGGATCCAAATATATTGGGGTGGAATAAGTCAGGGGTGACTAACTCCCAGGTCAATGGCTTGATGTACCCACCCACCCCCAATATCCCACCATTTTTGCTGGCTGTAGCAAAAAGGGGAGGCGTGTTAAAGTAGACACAGTGCTGGGTGGAGCCCGGAGCCTTGATTCAGATCAAACATTTGATGAGCAGAGAGGACAGTGACAGCCCTGCCTCCTCAGCTGTTCTGTATGAATCAACTGAGGAAGGAAAGCTGCGTGCTTCTGTGTTTGTGTATGTTTGTCTCTGCCTGTGTGCGTGCGTGCAAGAAAATACATGTGAATATGTGATGGGTACACCCCCTTTTGGCCACATCAACTGCTGGCATGTGCCCATCCTGCCTGAAGTTTGGCCATGGGGGAATTCTTGGGCCCAAAACCGGTTAGCCACTCTTTACTTCCTGAAAGGCTCCAGGAATTATTAAAGAGATTCTTTGCCATTGGGAATTCACCCAGACTGATGTGGAATACACAGCAAGGCACAGGGCTGCATAAGAAAGGAGGTTGATGGGGGGAGAAGAACACTAAAAAAACCTTCAGCACACCTGAATTAAAATGTAATGAAGTGATCAGAGGCCAGATAAAGCTCCACACCAGAGACCCCTTGCAGTAGGGGAACTTAGGTCTGGTGATGCCTCCATCCTCTCTGCTTGAGGAGGTAACCCTATCGCTCTTCTGACTCACATTATTTCCCCACAGTATGTCCTGCAGCTCTGGAGCCACCCCTCCACTCTCACGCCACATCTAGGGGCATAAGGAAGTTTCCCAGCTCCAATGGAGGAGGCAGTGCCTGTCAGTTTTTCCTAAGTCCTAAGGAGATGGAGTGTGAGGAACTCTCCAGACAGCAAGACCACTTCAAGCTTGCACTTTGCTCCAGATTTATGCTAGGGAGACATTCCAAGTGCTCTGGGTGTCAATTTGCCTGCATCAAGTTTGAACTTGTAATCAGGTACTGCAGTGGGCAGTCTATGGTCCTGACTGGCCTATCTTGGACTTCTTCCATGCTTGCCTGGGAGACTCCAGTAAACTTTTGTCTCAAAGAAGACAGACTGGATCTGGCCTGTGGGTTGCCAGTTTTCACCATAGGTGTGTGTGTGTGTGTGTGTGTGTGTGTGTGTGTGTGTGTGTGTGTGTTCAGCTCCAGCTGCGTAAGGTTGAATACTATGCATTGACTTAACATACCTGAAGTTTGATGACTGGCAGAATCCGGGATCAGGGAAAAGAGACGGCGGAAGAAGATTGGAAGAAATTTAAGATATATCTTAAGAGACATTGTAAAATTAATGAGTGTTAAAATGTTGCGGCTATAGAAGTAAGTGGATTACAGCTGTAAAGATTAGGTTAAAGGAAAAGAAAGGATTACAATTAGATTAAATTAAGGGTGAGGATTTGCTGAACTAAATATTTGAAATTGGAATGCAGAAAGGGGAGGTATGAGGAGGTCGGTGAAGTAAGTTTTAAGAGAATAAGGATTTGAAATAATATTTGTTTGTCTTTGTGTGTGTTTGTTTGTATTGTGTTTGATTTTATAATTTGTGAAAATTTAATAAATATCTTTTTTAAAAAAATAACATACCTGAAGTTTGATTGTGCTTCTGAAAAATCAAATGGGCTCATCAGACATATGTCAAAATGCCTCTCTATACGGGCTAACCTTAGACTTTCCCCCTCTTTTATTACCATACATTCTCATTGTTGCTGTTGCTGTTTAAAGGTATATAGACTTTCCCCACTTCGTCAAAAAAAAGTGGGCTACAATGTGTATTGCAGATTAGGAAATGCCATTACCGCCTCGTACAAGCATCTCAGAAAGTTGATCTCCTCAATTAAGCTTTCCACTTTCGCTCCCAGGTCAGCCTTGTTCATGTATATGCAGTCAACATCCTAGGGACCAGTTAAACATATGGTAAGACAGGGTGCTTTTAAATTAAATTACAATTTCCCAGAACACAACCGTGGGCCATTGGTAGAATACTTTGATAATGGCCCGTACCCAGTATTTCATGCAGCAGAGCAGGAAGCCTGTCTGAAGCAGATACAAGTGGGACATCTGACAGTGTGGAGTGCTTGCTGTTTAGGATTTCAGCCTCTCCATTCCATTTCCCCCCTTCAATACCCAATCAACATCCCATGGCCACTGAGCACGCTCAGTTCTCACTAGAGAAAAGACCCTTGTTGAATCAGACCATTTTATGCAATTCAGTCTCCTTTTGTGCCTTGGAGGGGACTGTCCTTTCACCAGTGCTGAAGTCAGATACACCTGCCAATCTGGTTGGCTCCTTGGGGAAGAACCATCTCATTCTTCATTCTCAGGAAAGAAGAAGTTTTGGCTCGGCCCTCGAGTATCATCTTCTGTCTGGAGAGGGCTAGAATTGTACCATCCTTCCATGTCTCAACATGGTTTCAGTACCTCATTGGTTCCTTATGGCCTAGCTATGAATCATCACAGGTGAAGCCTGTTTCGTTTTGCTTTTTAACCTGGGCAGCAGCTAGATTCTTGACTGTGTACCTCTTTAGATACTTCCCCATTACCTGCACTTACTATCTTAGTCTCTGATCTATTTGCCTGTCTGTATCCTCAACATGCAATTCTGCTTCCCCCTCTGCTGTACCCCAGGACTGGTCCTACCATTAGACAGACCGGGGAAGTCACCTCACGAAGCATCCCAACATGGCTGCGCCCACTGCTTTTTTTCTTTAAAAAAATGTTTAGGGGTGCTCTCATTTTCCTATGCATATTGAAATACTGCCCTTCAATGAGTCCAAACTTAGATTCACAAAGTGTTTAGGGGTATGCGTACTCCTGCGTCCCCGCAGGGGAAAAAATCACTGGCTGTGCCTGACATATTTTTCTCAAAAGCCTGCAAACCAATCTTTACAATGCTGAAACTTGGAAAGAGGACCTCCAGTCACATCTCTGCCTTTAGATAAACAACTAGTAAATGGACACTTTTTATATCCAACACCAGAAAGAAGAGATGTCACTGGAAAGGGGCCATAGCACAGTGCTAGAGCATCTTCAGAAGGTCCCAAGTCCAATCCATGGCATGATCTCCAGGTGGAGCTGGAAATGTCCTCTGCCTGAAACCCAAGGACAGCTGTTGCCAGTCATTGTAGATGACATGGGCCAATGGTTTGACTTGGTACAAGACAGCTTCCTCTGCCCCATGCTCATTTATTTCAATCAAGATGTGCATCACTTACCTTTTTAAGTGTTACAAATTCATTCTCAGCACGGGTTCGTCCATTGCACTCCTCTTCATACCTGGTGAGAAAGTGGATCAGTTCTGGACAAGGCAACGTGCATGGGGCACTCAACCTGATCTGATTGCACAAGATGTGTGCAGAGCTTATACGATTCCCACTGCATATTGACATTCCTTCTGAGTTGTTTGCACTGTGGGTATATGACGTCACTCAACATCGTCTTTATCCCACCTTTCCGAGTGCATTTTCCCATGTTTCCTTACTACGTATTATGTGTGAAGCAGATCTGTTGGCCAGGAGACCAAATCCACCTTATTTGTGCAACTTGAATTTGCTGGTGCACGATTGAGTCATACTGCAAAATAGCAACAGTCCACAACTGGCCCTATTCTTATACCATAAAAAGGTCTGTGACATTTGAACAGCATAGCAAATTGGTTTTTCTTATAGTTCAAAGAAATACAGGCATCGTTTGGAGATATTGGGGGTTTGGTTCCAGACCACTTCAACACAGTGAATATCGCAATAAAGTTACACATTATTATTATTTTGTTTCCCAGTGCATATAATTATGTTTACACTCTACTGTAGTCTATTAAGTGGGTGGGCTGCCTGTAGCTGCACTAGTGCCCTGGTAAAGTGCAGCAGGAGTCGCAGGAGTCGCTGTGCAACGGGTACAGGTTTCTGCAGCCTCGTCTCCAACCCAGCAGCAGCAGCAGCAGCAGCTCTTCCAGTCCTTCAACTTGTAAAAGAACACAATTTCTGCAAAGTTCAATAAATCAAGATGTACCAGTGCTATGTTCTTTGGCAGAGCTATCATCTAATTTCTTGTACGAGACTGGGAATGTAGCTTTGGCTAAGGGTCAAGTTCTTTAACCTAGCATGGGAATATGGATCCTTTATAGACCAGGGGGGAGGAACCTGTGGCCCTCCAGAAGTAGTTGGACCACAGCTCCCATCATCCCTGACCATCGTCCATGCTGGAGTGCACCAGCTCATGAAGGACCACTGGTTCTCAAGTCAAGCTATCACTGTAGTAAAGATAGGAAGAGGATAAGCCATGAAAGCGGGGAATGGGCTCCTGAACCTCTCATCAGCACACAGGAGCCAGGGAGAGGGATATATCACACTTATGTATTTAGTTTTCTTATTATCCTGCTTTCCTTCCATCATGAGAACCCAAGGAAGCAGTGATGTGGTTTCCAGGTGGTCACCCAGACAGATCTTCAGACCTGCTCAGCTTCAGCAAGGTGGTAATCTCATGAACCTTCAGACCACACCCTGGAACTAAAATATGCAGACCCAACAGATATCTATGCTGCACTGCATAAGACTTGCATTGTGCATCAAATGCAGAACATCACAATTCTTTGCAGAATGAAGTCCTGGAGGGAAGGGTGAAGTCTTTGCAGGATAGCTTAGCGCGCTATGCATGGAGAAACAGCGGCAAGTGGGGCTTATCTGAGGCCTTGAAAATGGCTGCTTCTGAGGGAATACTTCACAGAAGCAACATCTTCAAACTTTGCATAAGCAAAATCTATGTTGACTCAGACTGGCAGTAAAGAGATTTAATTTATTTCAATCTGCTATGTGTCACTGAACTTTTGAAGAGCTGCATATATTAAGGGCCTGTTTGTATGGTGTTCGTGTGTAGTAGAATACCCCACAAAAAAAGCTTTTTCTTCTTCAAATGAAGCTTATGCAACTTCAGTAAACATGCTGTGTCACAGATAAATATATGCCACTTACTTTCTCCTGTAATCCTCCAGTACATCTCTTGAGTTGGTCAGGTCAGTCTCCAGCTTACTTCGGTCGCATCCGAGACCCTCCAGCTGCCTCCTCAGGTTATTGATAAAGGAATCAAACAAGGGCTCTATGTTGCTCCTAACTCGTTTCTGCTCTTGCAGTAAGCTCCATTTTGTCTCCAGCACCTTGTTTTGTTGCTCCAAGAAGCGGACCTAGCTCCCCCCGCCCACAAAACAACTGTTGTTATGATGATTGTTGCTCCAAGAAGCGGACCTAGCTCCCCCCGCCCACAAAACAACTGTTGTTATGATGATTGTTGCTCCAAGAAGCGGACCTAGCTCCCCCCGCCCACAAAACAACTGTTGTTATGATGATTGTTGCTCCAAGAAGCGGACCTAGCTCCCCCCGCCCACAAAACAACTGTTGTTATGATGAAAGTAGACAAAACCCTATGTATTTATCTGCATGTGTCCTATTCCAACAGCCCTTCTCCTTCCTGCCACCATAGTTATAACTTCCTCCAGCATGGAGACAGGATAATGGAGGATATGGAACACTCAGACCCTACCTACTCAAACTTGGCTTTGCAGCCACATCTCAAATAGCTTACTGTAGTTTGGTGTGTTGAGGTGCTCCTAGAGTAGTTTAAGAATAAATCCCTCTTGCCAGGGAACTCTGAGAAATGTGAAGGGGAATAGGATTCTCCTAACAACTCTCAGCACCCGTAACGAACATTTTTAGAGGAACCCATGACTGTTAACGTGGTATAATAGTGCCCTAAATATATGAAATAGAGGGATGCGGGTGGCGCTGTGGGTTAAACCCTAGGACTTGCCGATCAGAAGGTTGGTAGTTTGAATCCCCTCAACGGGGTGAGCTCCTGTTGCTCGGTCCCTGCTCCTGCCCACCTAGCAGTTCGAAAGCACGGCAAAGTGCAAATAGATAAATACCTCCGGCGGGAAGGTAAACGGCGTTTCCGTCCGCTGCTCTGGTTCACCGGAAGCGGCTTAGTCATGCTGGCCACATGACCCAGAAGCTGTACGCCTGCTCCCTCGGCCAATAAAGTGAGAAGGACACCACAACCCCAGAGTTGGTCACAAGTGGACCTAATGGTAAGGGGCCCCTTTACCTTTACCTAAATATATGGAATAGATGTGGCCACAATCTGTTTTCTAAGTTAAGCATACCTAACTCCTTCACCTTTTCCTCATAGGACTTGGTCTCCAGGCCCCATCCAAATGTTTCTTGCCCTCCCTTGGATATGTTCCAGTTTGTCAATGTCCTTAAACTGTGGCGCCCAGAACTGTGCTGCATCATAGCTGAGTGAGAATTTGGACCCTGGTCTTTGAGATCCTAGTTTGACATTTTATCACCACCTTTACTATGTTTATAGTCTACTGCTTGGGCATACTGAATTGCTGCAAGCTATATATATTGCTGCAAGCTACTTCCCCTCATTCCTGATCTCCACGCCCAACCCAATCGTTGCATGAGAACATTTTCCCTCTCACAATACTCCCTACCCACCAATCATTTGGAAAAGCTCTGTGTCTACCCATGGGACAAAGTTGTACAGAATACTGGAATGTGTCCTCCAAATGTATCAATTTGGGTGAGAGATTTCCAGCTTTCTTCCAGTGCTGTAGGATCTAATATTTTGGCCAGTGTGTACAGAAATCCAGTATTCTGAAACTGGGAGTTGAATTTGTTTGGCATTAAGTAGTAGAACCCATTCTACTACTTTGCGTGCTGAAAACTCAAGGTTCAAGTTCCTCACATCTCTACTCTTGTGAAAATGCCATAGCTTTATGCTAAGGTTGCATTACACCCTTTAGAGGGTGGATCAAGGAACCCCCTAGAACCATGGTCACTGGGAATACAGGTGTTAATTGGTTTAACCTTTAGCAACCACTTGCACCCTAAGGCAATTGGGCTACAACTGCGGCCACATGCTAACCCACTGCCCTATAAGCACCAACGTGGAACTGGTCTCAGAGAAGACCAAAAGGGCCATACCACAAAACTACAGAAAGTAGAGGAGGCGAGACAGTAGCACAACAGAAAGTAACAGTGCATCATAGCTCTGTAGTAGAACAAGTATTTTCTATGTGGCAGGTCCCAGGCTCAATTCCTGACGTATCAATTTAGCGGATCATCCTCAGGTAAGCAAAGTGGGTAAAACATTCTATCTGAGACCCTGGCAACACAGCAGGAACCTGTGGCCCTCCCTCCAGGTGTTGTTGGACTACAACTCCCATCATCCTTGACAATTGGTCTTGCTGGCTGGGGCTGAAATCCAGTAGCCTCTGTTGGGTTCCACATCCCTGACTTAGATGGATGAGGCTACTTAATGTTCTTCCTCCCAAAGATGCTTTGAGAGTTGTGTTTTGTTGTTGTTTTAAAAAAGCCAAGCAACGCCTGTGGGTCTCAAAGTGCTGGAAGCAATTGGGGGATCCAAGCAATGCGTTGGTCAGTGGAACCGCTGAGCTAAGCTGGTTCGCTTTGAGAGTTTTAAAATAACCATCAGTCCAGAAGTAACATCCAATGTGTTTCAAGTCAGCAAGGCTCTTTACTAGGGAATTACAAATTACCCAAAATATTCCCATGTCAAGATGTTTCTGATGTAAAACATGGTTTCATTCTCTTCTCCCCATTGGGACATGACTTGATGGTATTGGAGGATGGATGGCAATTGGAGGATGGATGGCGGCTAACAGATTGAGGTTGAATCCTGACAAGACAGAAGTACTGTTTTGGGGGGACAGGAGGCGGGCAGGAGTGGAGGACTCCCTGGTCCTGAATGGGGTAACTGTGCCCCTGAAGGACCAGGTGCGCAGCCTGGGAGTCATTTTGGACTTGCAGCTGTCCATGGAGGCACAGGTCAATTCTGTGTCCAGGGCAGCTGTTTACCAGCTCCATCTGGCACACAGGCTGAGACCCTGTCTGCCTGCAGACTGTCTCACCAGAAAGATGCATGCTCTAGTTATCTCTCGCTTGGACTACTGCAATGCACTCTAAGTGGGGCTACTTTTGAAGGTGACCCAGAAACTATAACTAATCCAGAATGCGGCAGCTAGACTGGTGACTAGGAGCGGCCGCTGAGACCTAAATGGCCTCGGTCCAGTATACCTGAAGGAGCGTCTCCACCCCCATCGTTCAGCCCGGACCCTGATGTCCAGCGTTGAGGATCTTCTGGCGGTTCCCTCACTGCAAGAAGCGAAGTTACAGGGAACCAGGCAGAGGGTCTTCTTGGTAGTGGCACCCGCCCTGTGGAATACCCTCCCACCAGATGTCAAAGGAAAAAACAACTACCAGATTTTTAGAAGACATCTGAAGGCAGCCCTGTTTAGGGAAGCTTTTAATATATGAAGGACTACTGTATTTTAATATTTTGTTGGAAGCCGCCCAGAGTGGCTGGGGAAACCCAGCCAGATAGGTGGGGGTATAAATAATATATTATTATTATTATTATTATTATTATTATTATTATTATTATTATTATTATTATTATTATTAAAATAAGTTTTCCTCAGAGTAGACCTGCTGAAATCAATACGTTAGGTCCATTAATTTCATTGTGTATACGCTGAGTAAAACTTAGTTGAATACTACCAGCCGCATGCTTTCTTGCTGAAGATTTTGGTTAACAAATAACTTTAACTCCATCCACTGAGATATCTATACGAGGTGTTTAGAGTGGAGACCACCATCTGATGACTCACCTTGTCAATGAATGAAGCGAATTTGTTGTTGAGGGTCTTCAGCTGCTCTTTCTCCTGTTGTTTCACCATTTGGACGTTGGGGTCAATGTCCAGGTGGAGAGGCTGGAGAAGGTGAGGGTTGACCGTGACAGGTGCAATGCCTGGTGAGCAAGTCCCACCGACTCCGCCAACCCTGTAGCCAAAGCTGGAAGTACCATAGCCATGTCCAAAACCAGCGGCCCCCAGACCATATCCATATCTCACTGGGCGGTAGCTGCCAATAGCTATTCTGGGCCTGCAGGACGCAACACCAGAAAGACTTCTGCTACCAAATCCTAGCCCTCGGGGGCCCACACTGCTGCCCCCTTTGTATGAGACGGTGCTAACGGCACTGTAGCGTTTCACATTCCTTGGTACCACAGCTGAGGATGAGCTGTAATTCCTGACTGCACCACCCCCTCTAGTACTAGCATGGAATGACTGGCAAGACATAGCAGCTGACAGACAGCGGAATGAAGGATGATGATGCCTTGTGTCTCTGTGTGCTGGAGCAGGCAGGGAAGTTATCCACAGGCGGTACCCTCACTCTGAAACCAGAACTGGAACTTTCTCCTCTTTTTATCTGCACGATGGGCAGCTCTCATCAGCCCCAAATCTCCATTTACATCCCGTTTATTAGCTTGGGGTGTTGGTTAACCAGTATGCTTGCCCGTTTTGCTAAGCAGAGATCTGAGCTATACTTAAAAGCACGTCTGCCGTAACTTCTGATTTAATGGCAGGGAAATCCAGTTCCATAAAAACTAGACTTGAAGGCCTCCACTTTTTATAGTGATGATGAAAAGAGAAAAGCAAGAGAAAATGACTCTTTTGATGTCCTCAGCATGTTCAGAGTTAGGAAAGAGGCGCTTGATTCATTTTACAGGTGAGAAAAAACAAATGGTGATACATAAGCCTGTGAGAATGCTTAGCTGGTGATGAACAGATGTGGTCAGAATCTGAATTCAGATTATGCCATTGTAACTCTGGAGCTCCTTGTTGATTTACCTTGGGTCCAGGTTTTTTCCAGGGGGAACTCACAGGAACTCAGTTCCAGCACCTCTCAGGTGGGTACTGGCACCTCTCCGTTGCCATTCTAAGAGAACAAGAGAGGTATTCATGGAGAGTTCTGGCACCTCTTTTTCTAGAAAAAAATGGCACTGCTTGGACCCATTGAGCAAAGGAAGCGTGGCTGGAACTATATGTCTGGGTTGGCAGTCCCACATGAACACTGACTCCATTGCACATCCTCGTCCCATGTAATTTTTGATAGAACCAAACACTTGCTATGCCATCAAGCTGAAATTCTGATCATCCCTGCAAACAGCAGCCAATGAAGTGGAAAGGGCACGGAAAACTCACATTGCGATGGCATCATATTCTGATGGCATCATATTCCGTTCATTTATTTATTGGAAATGTCTGTAAATTGCCTTTGGACCAAATGTCTCCAAGGTAGCTAACTTTTCAGCTTCTCTTTTTCCACGTTTTCTTTCTGTTTATTTTGTGACATTTCTGCACCGTAATTCATCAGTATTTTAGTGTTTATTTCTCCATCCCGAATCCCTGTTTTGCTATTAGTTACCAGCCATCACAAGATGAAAATACAAGAGACAGAGTAATATGCCTCCCTCAATGTTCTTGACTGAGAAGTCTTACCAATCCGAAACTAGGCTGGCCTTTAAATGCTCCAGCTGGCAACAAAACTGTGTTCCCCACCATCCATTTGCTCAGCAGCCAACCCCAACTCTGTGATGAGCATACTCATGTGGTGCACATGTTGTCAAATGCCTCTTTCTCATATTCACCCTTCACACTTTTAGGTGGACACTTTAACAAGAATCCTACATGTACAAAAAAGAACGTATGAAGAGGCCCCGAGTTTTATGGTTTGCAGAAAAGACAAATTCTGAAACACAAATATTTAAATTTATGATGAATGGTGCCAAAAAAGAGGTGCAAACTGATATGTGGTGACCAGAACTTAAGATTGGAAAAATGAGAAATGGAGAGAAATTGACATTGACATTTCGCTCATTCTTACTGTCTGAGTGGCGTGTGTAATGACATGGTGCAGATCTTGCAACTGAACCTTCCCACTTTATCAGAGGCAGATTTAGGGGAGTGCTACCAGTTTGGGACATGGGTGGTGCTGTGGGTTAAACCACAGCACCTTGGACTTGCCGATCAGAAGGTTGGCGGTTCAAATCCCCACAATGGTGTGAGCTCCCGTTGCTCGGTCCCAGCTCCTGCCAACCTAGCAGTTCAAAAGCACGTCAAAGTGCAAGTAGATAAATAGGTACTGCTCCGGTGGGCAGGTAAATGGCATTTCCGTGCGCTGCTCTGGTTCGCCAGAAGCGGCTTAGTCATGCTGGCCACATGACCCGGAAGCTGTATGCCAGCTCCCTCAGCCAATAAAGCGAGGTGAGTGGCGCAACCCCAGAGTCGTTTGCTACTGGACCTAATGGTCAGGGGTCCCATTACCTTTACCAGTTTAGTTGCACTGGGCACAGAACCTCAGGGGCACTGCAACTATTCTTTAGAGTGGATTGTGAGAGGTGGGAGCTACACTGAATTTGGGCATTGTACAAGATGCTCCTGAAATTTGAGAGCCCATGGTCCGCCACTGACTTTATGCCTTCTGTAGAATCAGAATTTGAGCTGCATTGTTCTAAAGGATTTCTTTGCAGCCGGTTTTCTCAGAGCATATCAAAGCACTTTCAACTGGAGGCGTGGCAGGGAGCATTAAATGCACATTTGCATTCCATGTGCAGGTTTTGAAAATTGCATCAGGTGTAGGTGTGTGCATGTGTGATGATAATTAATGTGATCAGAACAGGCACGGAGGGGAAATTAATTTTTTCCACTGCTATGGACCCTCTTCAGTGCTGACGAAGGAAGGGCATTCTACGCATTCTCAAAAACATTTTTGAATAAACAAAGTTTACCACTCCAGTTAGCATGGGGGGCATAGCTCTGCAGTAGAGGATGTGCTCTACATGCAGAAGATTCCAGGTTCAATTCTCAGCATCTTCCAATAGGGCTGGGAAAGACTCCTGTCCGAAGCTCTGCACAGCTGCTGCCAGCCAATGAGCTAGGTCAGATATCTTCAGCCTTTTCAGACTCAGGACCAACATGCATTTGGGGACCCATATTTGGTTTGGTCTCCCTGGGTATGGAGCTGCAACTATGATTTAGAATGGAGTGTGAGAGGCAGAGGGGCACAAAATTTTGTCATTGCACATGCTGCTGTTGAAATTTGAGACCCCAGTGCCCATCACTGACCATATATTTGCATGGTATTGGTGTTCCTGTTGCAATTCATCTTGGATCAGGCTGTGCCCCACTAGTGGGTTCTACCCCATCACTGAAAACCAGTGAGTTAGATGGACCAGTGGTCATAGTAAGAGGCAGCTTCCTTTGGATGGTATTCAACTAGGCTTTACACAGGGTAGACCCAGTGAAATTAATGAGCATGACCAAGTTGGTTGAATACTATCTTATGTTCATAACGGTTCAGAGTTTAGCCTTCATGTTTCTTTTTCAAAGAAGCTGCAGAGCAGAACTTTGGTGAGCTCATAGACCAATTAAGGTCTCTTGTGCAAATGAAATTCCACCTAAAGGCAAGTTGTATGAAAGGAGCCCCACACAGTCAGAATCAATGCACACAGCTTAGATTGACAGCATTTTTATTATGGAGATGGCATGATATTGGAAAGACTTCAACATAAACACAAAAGTAAGACAAGTGCTGTGGTGGTTTGATTACAATTACAGTTCAGAAATATATCTCCTTTCCTTACAAGGAGCCATCAGTAATGAAGCCAATAAACTGATACGACCTCCATGTTTTCCTATCTTAGGGTTCTTTATCTTTTCATGGAGTTGGATCAGACAGCCTTTCAAAGAGGATGCCTTGAGGTACAGGAATACCCTCCAACAGCTCTTGAAACAGAGACTGTCTTCTGTAAAAGTAAGATACATGGCCACTCTAGATACATGGCTTTAGAGCCCCGGCTCCTCCTTTCAAACCCATTTCCCCATCACTTGAGAACTGCTCACCCTGCTTTGATACAATAATGCTGCCTCAGCCCTGCTTCTTTTGGCAATGTCTTCATACTAAGCCTTGTCCTCGACAATGATGCTGTTCAGGTCCAGGTTTCAGTTGATGTTCATTTGGAGAATGACAGAGGTGTCAGAAATGTAGGCCTGCAACTGGGCTATTTCCTACATGGGGGAAAAGTTGAAGAAAGAGGGCTTACCAAGGTGAAAGATACCCACATCTCTACCACATTCAAGCACTGGTCCACACCGAGCAAGGAAACTTTGCAGCCTGAAGCTTATTTCAGAGATGGGGAACCTTTGGCTCTTCAGATGTTGCTGGACTGCAGCTGCCATCATCCTAGCCAGCATGGCCAAGGGTCAGAGATTATGGGAGTGGTAGTCTAGCAATGTCTGGAGGGTTCCCTCATCTCTACTGTACTAGATGGAAAAGTGAGTCCCTAGAACAGCCTTTCTCAACCTGTGGGTCCCCAGATGTTGTTGAACCACAACTCCCATCACCCCTAGCTAGCAAGGCCAGAGCTCAGAGATGATGGGAGTTGTAGTCCAGCAACATCTGGGGACCAACTGGTTGAGAACAGTGTCCCTAGAACAGTCTGCAACCCTGCTTGAAAACACACACGCAAAATTCTTGCTAATATTGAGGATGCAGTCACCTCAAGAAATTTCTTTGGTGCTTGGTTGGTTCGATGTCAGGCCTAACTTTGTATTTTGTCTATCCATTCATCTTTCAGTCCTGATTGTATTTTATTATGGCATCTGTCAGGGAACTGACATCGGAGCTAGATGTGATTCGCAACTTGGAAGTTTAGACAGCCAATCACGTTGGCTGGGAGTGGCCCAGGCTTTCAGAAATTTATATAAGCAGTTGCTTTGCCCCCGTTTCCCAGTTATGTAGTTCAATCAAGGTTCTTGCTGTTATCACTGTGTCTTGCTTCATGGAAACCCACTCACCTTCTTGAGTACCACAAAATCATTTTCTGCACCTGTGCGCTTGTTGATCTCCTCTTCGTACCTGTTGGAGGGAGGGGGAAATTGAGTGACTCATTACCACTGGATGAGTGGAAGAAAAGACCTTCCCACCTATTTCACAGCCTCCCATCACCACCTGTCACCTGCCACATTAATCTTTGGGTCTTTCACCAGAATAAAGTAGAAGGATGGAACCCATGTGCAAAAAAGTAGGCACATCCCTGTTTGAAGACTGATATTTGCTGAAGCTAAGAGTGATTATAATTTCTTTTATGATTTATGGTTTGCAATAAACATATGTTTTTTGTTTGTTTAAAACATTATTGTACTGGTTAGTATTATTTTTATTTTGAATTGCACATGGTGGGCACCATAATCTTTTCAGTGTTTAGGGCCTCTAAAGGTCTTAAGTTGGCCCTGGTAAGAACACTCTCCATGCCCTGCTCCCTCTCTCCATGAATCTACCTCCTCGCCATCTGTCATCATCTGCTCCTTCTTCCTTCCATTGGTCCCTGCCACCCGCTTGCTTTCCAGGCATAGAGCCAATGAGCAAGTAGGCAGGGGAATCCACTGCTTCTCTCTCTCAGCACCTCCACCACCGTTTGGGCCAGAGAGAAAGGTGGGTGAATGCTGGCAGGTTGCAATGCTGAAGAAGAGGAGGAAGAGGAGGAGGTTCGGGGGCTTTTGTCATGGGTGGGGGCTGCTGGAGTTTGGGCCCTCAGAAGATGCCCAGCCAGACTAACTTTTGACATGTGACCAAAAATAAATAAGATTTTCATCTGACTGAGATTTTGCTTCACATTTAGAGCATCGGCAGTCAGCTAAGGAGAAGACTGACAGACTCCTTTTCATTTGTCTATTTTACAGTCTTTGCCTTCAGTCAGATTGCTGCAGTATGTGCAAGTAACTTAAAGCAGGGGTTTCAGTGTGGCTGCTCCTGTTGCGGAACAGCTTCCCTCTTGAAAGACACCCACCACCTGCACTTTCCAGAAACAACTGTGTTCCAACAGACTTCCCTAACTGGATAAATGGGTCTTTGTCCTGACAGTCTAATTTGTATTGCGTGGATAGGCGGAGTCCCCAGGTCCCGAGCAGTCCCCCCCCCGTCATGTGGAATAACGACTCAAGACAACGTGCTATGGGATTAAATTGGCCACAACATTATTAAATTTCAAATGTGGGTAAACCATGGCTCAGGCATTGGGCGTTCTCCCTCCCCGGTCCCCAGCCGGGAACCTAGGGAGCTTCAGGGTTATCCAGTGTGTGTGGGGGGGGGATGGGCCGGCTCTGGAGAACATATGTTCAAGCAGAGATGGCCGTGCCCCCCCACTCGTTATGCCGCCGCCGCAGGGGAGAGCAATAACAACCTTTCGGCGTACGGTCAAAGCCTCCCTTCAGAAACCCCTTTAACGGGGAACCCTGGTATCGCCACCACAAAGAGGAAGATGGACTTAAGGATTCCGCCCAAGGCCTGATACCGCCAAAGTTCTGATGTTTTGCTGCTGGAAAGGCGAAACCTGCCAATGCAGGGAAATTCCTTTCCGGCCCTTTAACAGTGACCTTGACGCAGCAGCACCCGCATACCTGTGAAGAAAAGTTAACCTGCAAAACCTATGAAGAAAAGTTAATCTGCAAAAGGTGACATTAACTGAGGGTGGGTAGGGTGGGAGAAGCTCTGGAGCCAAGTGAGGATTCCCAGGTAAGATCCTCCCTCTATTGTGTGGGCAGGTAATCCCTCCCCTACCTGGCCTGGTCTCCTTGGTAACGCTTCCCCCAGGTGGGATTGGACAACTGACTGAGGTAGGCGGAGACCTCCAGGTATCCCACCTGAGGGAAGGCAAAGCCAAGCCTATGCTGATGGGGCCGCTCCAGATCTAGGGCTGCGCGCGCCCACGCAAAGGGCGCCCCCCGTTTTAAGTGGGGAGCGGTCATTGTCTTCTTTTAAATGGATCTGCTGTCGTGATGCTTTAAACTAGTTGGGGTTTTTTTGTTTGTGTTTTTAACTGCACACCCCCTTGAGATAATTGTGCAGAAGTTGATTTATAAATTAATTGTGGTTATGATAGAATTGTAAATGTGAAAGAGACCCCAAGGACCCTCATGTCCAACCCCATACCGTGCAACAATGATGATGATAACAATATTAATAACGAACTTTCAGATGGAGACTTAATGATAACCTATGGGATGATCAAAAATTTGTGGAAAAGAGTCGGACGAAACTATTGGAGTACTTCTCAGATAACTTAGACAAAGGGGTTAAAATAAACGTGGTATGGGACGCGAGCAAGGCAGTTATGAGGGGCCTGTTCATTCAACAAAATGTATGGAAAAGAAATAATAAAGAAAAAAGAACTAAGGAGATTTTGAGACAGATTATGGATTGTGAACAAAAACTAATTAAAAAACCAAATAATGAAAGGATACTGCAGGAAATAAAATCTCTCCAAACCCAATTTGCAATGTTGATAAATAAGGAGGTTGAGTGGAACATCAAAAGATTAAGACAGAGAAATTTCGAATTTGCTAATAAGCCAGGAAAATGGCTTGCATGGCAAGTCAAAAAAAGAAAGGAACAAAACACAATAAATAAAATACAAATAAACGGAGAAGAGATAACTGAACCAAAAGGGATTAGAAAAGGATTTGTGGAGTTTTACGAGCAACTATACAGAAATAAGGATAGAAACAACAATAGGAAAATAGAGAGATATTTAAAAGAGAAAATGGTAAGGAAGATTTCGACAGAGCAAAGAGAAATGTTAAATGCCCCCATTTCCAGAGACGAAGTAGAGGAAGTGATAAAGGAACTTAAAAGAGGTAAAGCACCGGGCCCAGATGGGTTTACTGCGAGCTACTATAAAGAAATGAAAGATATATTGACGGTTCCGCTAGCTGAGGTGATGAATAAGACCCTAAAGGAAAAAGAGATCCCAAGTACCTGGAAGGAGGCATTTATTACAATAATCCCAAAACAAGATACTGACCTAACCCAAGTAAAAAACTATAGACCCATTTCCTTATTAAATACAGATTATAAGATCTTTGCGGGAATTCTAGCAAAAAGGTTCAAAAAGATACTAGTGAAGATAATGCATGAAGACCAAGCGGGGTTTCTACCGGGAAGGCAAATAAAAAACAACACAAGAGGCATAATCAATATAATAGAATATCTATCGGACAGAATTGATAAGCCAGCTAGTCTGATTTTTATTGATGCGGAGAAAGCCTTCGATAATGTCACCTGGGATTTCATGCTGAAGAATTTAGAAATTATGGAAGTGGGTCAAGAATTTTGGAATGGGATAAAAGCAATATATACCGAACAGAAAGCAAAGCTGATAATAAATAATGCTATAACAGAAGACATAAAAATATCTAAAGGGACAAGACAGGGTTGCCCGCTTTCTCCGCTGCTCTTTATAGTAGTGCTGGAGGTTCTGCTAAACGCAATAAGGCAAAACAAACAAATTAAGGGAATATCATTAGGTTTAAACGAACACAAAGTTAAAGCATACGCTGATGACGTGGTATTAACGGTAGAAGACCCTATAAATAGCTTAAAGGGAATTCTGGAGGAGATGGAGGAATTCGGGAAATTAGCTGGATTCAAACTAAATAAGAATAAGACAAAGATGATCGTTAAAAACTTAGACCAAGATAAGATAGAATCATTACAGGAACAAACGGGAATTGAAGCAGTTAAAAAAGTTAAATATTTAGGACTCTGGCTTACTGAAAAAAATATTGACCTATACCAAAATAATTACATCCCGGTGTGGAATGAAATTAAGAAAAATCTGGAGATTTGGGCAAGAATGAAATTATCACTCTGGGGAAGAGTGTCCATGGTCAAAATGATGGTACTCCCCAAAATGCTTTTTCTATTCCAAACGATTCCGATAATAAAGGGCATAAAAAACTTTAAAGAATGGCAAAGGGTGATTTCTAAATTTGTCTGGGAAGGAAAGAAGCCCAGAATTAAGTTTAAGACATTAACAGATATTACTGAAAGAGGGGGCTTCGCCCTACCAGACATGAGACTGTACTACGAAGCGGCATGCCTATGCTGGATTAAAGAATGGATAAAGTTGGAGGATACAGAGCTATTGGATTTAGAAGGGTATAAGAACAAATTCGGATGGCATGCCTACTTGTGGAAAGATAAGATAAAAGTACATAAGGGATTTTGCAGCCATATCTTTAAGGGACCTCTGATAGAAGTTTGGAACAGATATAAGAACATACTAGAACCAAAAACCCCACACGGGTTATCACCAGTGGAGTTAATAAGTGTAAAGAAAGTCAATATGGGGAAAAAATGGGGTAGGTACGAAGAATTGGTATTGAAGGAAGGAGGGAAGTGGAAAATTAAACCATACGACCAGGTAAAAAGATATACATACGATTGGCTGAGTTACTATCAAATAAATGAAATATTTAAAAAAGAAGTGAAGGAGAGGGGCTATGATGAAAAGACATCGAAATTTCAGAAAGAGATAATAAATTGTGATCGGAAAAATCTGTCAAGTATGTATAAAATATTGTTAGAATGGAATATGAAAGATGAGAAAGTTAAAAAAGTGATGACTCAGTGGACAAAGGACCTCGGATATGATATTCAATTGGAAAAGTGGGAGAAATTGTGGAGAGTGAATATAAAATTTACAGCATGTGTACTGCTAAGGGAGAATATGTTAAAAATGTTATATAGGTGGTATATAACACCCGTTAAACTAGCCAAGATGTATAAAACAGATAACAAATGTTGGAAATGTAGACAAAAAGAAGGGACGTTCTATCACCAATGGTGGGAATGTGGGAAGATTAAAAGCTTTTGGGACGAAGTCTATAATGAAATCAAAAAGATTTTAAGCTATACATTTGTAAAGAAACCCGAAGCTTTTCTATTAGGTATGGTTGGAAAAGATATCAAAAGAAAGGATTGTAAAATCTTCCAATATGCGGTAACAGCAGCTAGAATGGTGATAGCGCAGAAGTGGAAGCAGGAAGAAAGCCCAACGTTAACAGAGTGGAGATTAAAATTGACGGAATATGCGGAGTTAGATAAATTAACAGGGAAAATTAGATATATGAAGGATCAAAAATTTATAGATGACTGGGGAAAATTTGCGGATTATCTGGAGAACAAATGTTTAGTAAACACAACACTAGCAGGATTTAAAGAGGCACTGTAAAACACTAAGAAGTATTGCTTATGGAAAACAATGTTTGAAAGATGGTACTAATGGCAGTACGAAAGACTGGAATGCGTTATTAAGAGATAAATACGAATGAATGTCAAGGACGTTGAAGGAAGTCCAAAAGAATGAGATGTATGAAACAAGGATTTAATGTATATATATGGAAAGATTAATAAAAAATTTTTAAAATGCAAAAAAAAAAAAACAAAAAAACAATATTAATAATTTTACAATACCCACCTTATCTTGAAGTCCTCCACAGTATCCTGCATGTTCAATTCCGTGTCTAATTGTGGTCTCTCTCCCGTAATATTATCATCTTCTCTTCTTATATTACTGATGTATGCCTCAAATAAAAGTTCAAGGCTTTGCCCGGTGGTCTTTTGCCCCTGCATCGTGTACAGACAAAACAGAATATGGGTTGCTAAGCTATACCACCTTCAAAGGAGGTACTATCCTGACATCTTTCCCTTCTGTTTTTAAATAGATTGCAAGAAATTGCCACAGCAAATACTTTACATAGAAAATGTTACAGGAAGCTGGCAGTTGTACCTAGTGAGTTAGTATTAATAGCAGCTCAAAGAGTGGCTAGTATCAAATGATTCAGAAGGTCCAGGAGATTTGCAGATGGTGGATAAATGGAAAGATATAGGAATGAAACCGGGAAGTGTTACCTTTTTACACATGCATCTTATTGTGTCTATTGGTTGCTTAAAAAAAAAAAGCATGGTGAAGTTTGGGCTCTCATCTGCTGGTAGGTACCAAGCAGTGGAGTCTGATATCTTGCACGGCTACCTGGTCTTCCAACTACAACCTCCATCTTTATTCATGTTCTCATTTCTTCCTAGCAATCCCATGCTAAATTCTCATTTACTCTCACATATTGCATAACTGGGTACAGCATTTTAAGAGCTTGAGCTATGAACTGGAAGCACCTTGTTCAAATTTCATCATCTCTAGGTCTTTCTCACAAGACAAGCAATGGCTGAACACTATGCAAGGTACACAAAGCTATCTAAACATTTTCCATTGTTTTAGCTGAAGAACCAGACCTTCAGCGTTAGAGAATTTGATCTTGCATCATGTGCCAATGCACTGCACCAGGAGAATGAAACTGGATCCAACTACAGCAGGTGTGCAGAGCCTTTGGTTCCCATTATACCCAGCAGCCATTGTTCATAACCAGGGATAATGGGATTTGTAGTTTTTCCCCATCTCTGACCAACCATCAGGAAAGGATCCATGATGTGAAAGCAAGTATACAGTGGTACCTTGGTTTTCTGGAAGACCGTTTGAGTTCTGAAATGTTTGAAAACCGAACAATCAATACGGAAAACTCAATACGGAAGCCGCATGGCATGTTCGACTTCCGAGACATGTTCAAAAACTGAAGCATTTACTTCTGGGTTTACGGTGTTCGAAAACCAAAATTTTCATCCACAGAGACTTTTGAAAACTGAACTACCACTGTACACGGCTGTGTCTACTTCTAGCAATGAAATGTTGGTAGGATATAGTAAGCAGGGAAAGAAATAGCTGCCCTATATTGTCAGTAGAGCTTGTTTAAACAGTAGCAGGAAGAAACTTGTTTTAAAGTAGTGTAAAGTTTTTAGGATGGCATCAAGAGAGAAACTTACCTTATCAATGAAGGAGGCAAAGTTGTTGTTGAGTGTCTTGATCTGCTCCTTCTGTTCCTTCCTCACCTTCTGGATGGTGGGGTCAATCTCCAAGTTAAGAGGCACCAGAAGGTTTGGGTTGATGGCAACCTCATGGATGCCACCGGCGCCAGCTCCATAGCCACCACCACCTCCTAAGCCATAGAGGCTTCTGCTGCCAAAGCCACCACTGACACGTCCAAAGCCTGTACCACCACCCCAGGAGACCGAAACCATGCTGAAGCTAGTGGAGCTACCTGGGATAACAGCTGAAGATGTGCTAAAATTCTCCTCAGGGCAAGAAGGGGAAACAGAGAGAGACAAAGAGAGATGAGACAAGACTCCTGGACAGCCAAAGTGAAAGGATCCTCTGGGAAGCTCACGCGTTTCCCCTTTTTATTTCACTGGAGAGCTGGGTTTGGCAGCTGGAGATCACAGGTAATTGCCTGAATCAATCTCTTTGGTATGTCTGGCATGAGGCCTTTTCCATTATTTTCATCACTTCATGTACCTAATTTAATGTCCTGACGACTTGTAAAACTGGTAAGTGGAATTTCCCTGTCTTGCCCAATGCATGATGGTTCTTTTAAAATTAGATTCAGAAGCAATACAAAGGCAAGTGGGTGAGAAGATTACAGTTTTTATTCTGAACAGTAAGTAAAATAAACATTGCCAAGCAGCACTTAAATCTGCCAATGAAATGCCCTGAAGAAGCATCAAAGTGAATCCCAGGTAGCCTTCAATGCATAGCACTGGGTCCAACAGTCTATGCTGAACTTCTGAACTTCTATGCTCCAAAACTAGATATTTTATAGATGCTGGCTCAGCTATGAGCCACCCTGCCCTACATCAAAGACACATACTGGCCACTGCATGTTTTTAGCCATTTGCCACCAGACGACACACCAAAGGCAACCATCAAAGATTATTCACAAGGGATAGAATAGGGAGGTAATAAACATAGGTAAAGGGATGTGGGTGGCGCTGTGGTCTAAACCACTGAGCCTCTTGGGCTTCCCGATCAGAAGGTCGCCAGTTCAAATCCCCACAGTGGGGTGAGCTCCCGTTGCTCGGTCCCAGCTCCTGCCAACCTAGCAGTTTGAAAGCACGTCAAAGTGCAAGTAGATAAATAGGTACTACTCCGGCAGGATGGTAAACGGAGTTTCCATGCACTGCTCTGGTTTGCCAGAAGCTGCTTAGTCATGCTGGCCACATGACCCGGAAGCTGCAAACCGGCTACCTTGGCCAGTAAAGCGAGATGAATGCCACAACCCTAGAGTTGTCTGTGGCTGGACCTAACAGTGAGGGGTCCCTTTACCTTTAAATAGAGCCAGGAAAAGATAGACAGGAAGAGTTGACCATGTCAGATCACTATCTCATTGAAATTCTTCCAGAATAATTATCCCATAGAAGCCTGCAATCCAGAGTGCTGGAGTTTCCTAAAGGCATTGCTTTTAACTTCATATAAATTAACAAGTGACTTTTTCTTCTTTGAACATGATGGGAATAGAGGAGGCTATCTGAAGCTCAGTAAGAGCTGCTGAGGCAGCTGCCTTGAGAATGATTCTCAACTAGGCACATTTTCTTTCTTTCTTTCTTTCTTTCTTTCTTTCTTTCTTTCTTTCTTTCTTTCTTTCTTTCTTTCTTTCTGACATTCCTGTGGTCTTCCTCTGTCAGGTGTAACACCCATTGTGAAGTCAGTGATGCCACAAGTGTGGACCCAAATACTCAAGTTTGTCACTGGGCGAAACAGGAGGTGCTCATATTGCAATGCTTTGCTTATCACAATGCATTATACAGTGGTGCCCCGCAAGACGAATGCCTCACAAGACGGAAAACTCGCTAGACGAAAGAGTTTTCCGTTTTGGAGGTGCTTCGTAAAACGAATTTCCTATGGGCTTGCTTCGCAAGACGACAATGTCTTGCGAGTTCCTGCTGGTTTTTTTTTCCTCCCCCCCTTTTTTCTAAGCCGCTAAGCCGCTTATCAGCTGATCCGATCAGCAGATAAGCCGCTAAAAGCCGCTAATAGCGCTAATCCGCTAATCCGTCAATGGGCTTGCTTCGCAAGACGAAAAAACCGCTAGACGAAGAGAATCACAGAACGGATTCTTTTCATCTTGCGAGGCACCACTGTACATAGTTGGTTTGGTAACTTCAGTTAGTGCAGAATTTGGCAGCCAGGTTGCTCACTGGAGCAAGACGATTTCAGCATACCACACCAATCCTGGTCTGACCGCACTGGCTACCAATTAGTTTCCAGGCCCAATTCAAACTGCTGGTTTTGACCTATAAAGCCTTACACTGCTCAGGACCGCAATACCTCAAGGTACTGAGGTATACCGCCTCTCTGCATTTGGACCTACCTGGGCTCTGAGATCATCCTTCTTCACGTGCCTTTTCCATGAGAGGTTTAGAGGGTGGCAGTACAAGAACGGGCCTTAAAGCAAGTTGTGTGAAAGGAGCCCCACACAGTCAGAATCGATGCACGCAGCTTAGATCGACAGCAGTTTTATTACGGAGATGGCATGAAATTGGAAAGACTTCAACATAAACACAAAAGTAATACAAGTGCTGTGGTGGTTTGAGTACAATTATAGACCAGAAATACATCTCCTTTCCTTACAAGGAGCCATCAGTCATGGAGCCAATAAACTGATATGACCCTTTTGCTTATTCCAGGTGATTCTGATACATATTGATTATGCAAAGACCATTCTGGTGTTGATACTTGTTTCCAGGCTCTTATACATAATGGCATAACATTCTGGGAAAATTAATTCACCCAAGGCCAAGGTAAAGACAGCTAAGCTGTAGACGTGTTATTGTTTTGAAAACAGCAACAAAGAACACAAAAGAATTCTACTATTTTTACTGCAAACACTGAAACAATTTCTTCATTTTTTCCTGATTTCTGCTTCCTAATCCCAAAGTTGTTAGAAAACCGAGAATGTTTTCAGTGAACCACTGAAACACGTTTGTCTTTGGAAGAGCATTCAAATTTCCCAAATTTTATATAGATAGGGTTTGTGTTTTCTGCATTATTCCAGAGAAAAACCTTCCAAGAAAAATGTTCATGGACCCAATATGTTTTATGGAAACCAAAATTACAAATGACAATCCTTCTTTATTTCCTCTGGAAGGTATTTCACATGGAAAGAATGAACGTCATCCCATGATGGTTGGCTTTTATGCAGCATTACCCAATCACTCTTAAGGATAAAACTAAATATGGAAAGGGAAATCCACTACTTGATTTCCTGATTATATTTTAATGACTACATTGAGGGGGAACTGAATCAGGTTTACAGTGTTGAGGGAAGTGGTTTAAGCCTTTAACATTTGCCCTGCAACTCTTCCCCCCCCCCCACACACACAAGAAAGTATTGTTAGCTATAGAAGGAAACAAGGCCACAGGTCGCCATCCCATTAATTTGTCAGAAGAGACATACATATTATGCCCATTATTTTCAGAAAGTAATGAATTGCTTTTATTAGGGGACAATTAATGCATTTTAACTTCAATGTGTACTTTATGGCAGATGTGAAAATTAAAAATGTACTTAAAAAACATATGGTTAGCTAATGAAAAGCACAGTAAATGGTAATGGCAGAACTGCATGATGCACAGTGAAATATATAGAATAGACAGATGCCCTGTGTGTGTTCTCCAATCCTGATACCTATGGAGAACAGATCTCACATCTTTTGATAGTCAGAGTGGGAGGAAGAGTAAATGGCAGAGGTATTACATAACTACATCAGTGCAATGCATGAGTGGTGATGAAGTAACTAAGAATATCAGTTATATTTTCATATCGTAAATCTGAATTGACCACTGCATGGCAACCCTAGCAGATGCAGCCCCATCTGTGCTATCCATTTAATCAGTGTTGTGTCACTGTAGACTGACATGGCTTTCCCCTGAAAACTGTGGGTTTTTTAAGGGTGCTGCGAATTGTTGGGAGACACGTATTCTCCTCACAGAAATACAATTACCAGAGGGGTTTAACAAGCAACCCATCTTCCCAGGGAACTCTGGGAGTTCAGGGAGGGCCACAGCTCAGCGATAAGAGTATCGGCTTTGCATGCAGAAGATACCAGTTTCAACCCAGATAGGGCTAGGAATATCTCCTAACAGAAACTCTGGAATTGTGGATGTAAAAATTGCCATTGAGAAGCTGTTAATAAGCACTTTAGATCACCTGTAATGTCTGGTAAGATCTGCTGGATCAGGAAGATCCCACGATGAAAATGCAAGCGGTGTTCTCATTACTTCATCTCTCATGCACTGCATTGATATACCTGCGTAGATCTCCCTCTTTTCTCTCTCCATCCCACTCTGTAGTTCTCTCTTCCAGCTTGTTCACTGAGTGGGACCCATCACTCTTATGTCTAGTTTGCCCCTGCGAGTCAGCCTTGCCTAATTTGACTACTTCCAAGGATGGGGAAACTGGTGGCCCTCCAGTTGTTGGACTTCAACTCCCATCAGCCCTCACTGCTGGCTGTGCCGGATGGGAGTTGGAGTCTAGCGACACCTGGAGGACCACAGGTATCTCCACCCCTGACTTAGCCGAGGACGCCTTTAGTTCTGGTAGCTCTTTCTGGTGGTAGAGGTTTTCGACACAATCTTCATACTGGAACTGCTCCCCCGGGCTGAACTCATGCTCCCAGATAGCGCCTTGCCACCAGCAGAGGTGAAACTGCTTCCTCCAGTGCTGAGGCCTCCTCCGTAGCCAAGGCCGACGCCGCCTGCAAGGCCCATGGCACTTCCACCGCCGTAGTTCATGCCTCCAGATGAATGGACCACAGCTGCAAAGGGACCAGAGGAGAAGTTCAGGGTTCATGGGTTAAAACATCTGAGGAACATCAAAGAAGGCATAAAGAATTCCACAACCTAATATTTCTGTATTGATACAGTAACTATGCGTTTCTTTGGGTATATTTTTTGTTGCTGACAAAACATTTGATCCTTTATTTCTTTAGATCAGTGGTGAGAGGTAATTACCCGTATTTTTCGCTCTATAACACGCACCTGACCATAACACACACGTAGTTTTTAGAGGAGGAAAACAAGAAAAAAAATATTCTAAACGAAACAGTGGATGTATGATTTTTGTGGTTCATGCTGTGGCCACAGACGTGATCTGACGGTGAGTTTGGGGTAGCCCAATGCAAAAATCCTGAGGATCCATGTGGATCCATGCTTTGTAACCACGTTTTTGTGCCATTGTGGCCCCATGAAACAGTGGGTACGTGTGTGTTTTTTGGTGCAGGCTGTAGCCATGGACATGCTATGTGATCTGATGGTGAATTTGGGGTGACCCAGTGCAAAAACCCTGAGGATCCATGTGGATCTGTGCTTTGTAACCACGATTTAAGTGGGGAGGGAAGGAAAAGAAAAGCACTCAAGGGACAAGGAGCACGCGTGGGGTGTGTGGAGAAGGTTGCTGCTAATAATGCAGAAGAGGGGTATAAGGGGAGAAGGCGCCTCTCCTCTCCCACTTTGCTCCTTCTCTCCCACCTCCCCGGCTTAGCGATTTGAAAAACTTTGCTGCTATTTAGCGAGCTGAGTGGGGAGGAGAGAGGGACAGAGAGCCTGCCTGCTTTAAAGGAGCCAACCGGACAGGAGCCGCTTACACTCATGTAAGCGGCTCCTCTCCTCTCCCGCTTTGCTCCTTTAAAACAAGTAGGCTCTGCTTCTCTCCCTCCTCCCCGGCTTGGCAGCTGCCGAAACACTCACACTCACACTTAAAGATAATTAAAAGCAACGCGCTAAGACAAACAAAGGAAACCACGATAGTAACCACTCTGAGACAAATGAAGAAAAATTGCGACCAACACTCTCCCCCAACAAGCACAGTGAGGTCAAAACACACACACACACGCAGAGAACCGGCCCTAAAGTCGCAGGGGCGCTGGAAGTCACAGGGGCGCTGGGGGAGTGAACGGGAAGCAAGAGAATGAGAACGATCCCTCACACACAGAGAGACACACAGAGTATCAATCCTAAAGTCACAGGGGTGCTGGGAGAGTGAACGGGAAGCAGGAGGAGGAGAACGATAGCTCAAGCACACACACACACAGCCCCTACAGTGGCTAATCCAAAATCGGACAGCAAAAAACTGCAGGCAGGGACAGAGAGCACGGGGTTGTTTTAAAGCGGCCAACCGGACAGGAGCCGCTTACACTCGTGTAAGCGGCTCCTCTCCTCTCCCGCTCTGCTTCTCTCCCTCCTCCCCGGCTGGGCTCGCTGACAGGAGCCGCTTACACCCACTTTGCTGTTTCAAAGCGAGCCACGGACTGCTCACGACTGCAGCAGATTCCCCCGCCACCCATAGGCATTCACTCCATAACACACACAGACATTTCCCCTTACTTTCTAGGAGGAAAAAAGTGAGTGTTATGGAGCGAAAATTACGGTAATTAGAGGATTGTAGGTTTCTGTGATTCACTTGCTTATTACTTACAGATATTTACGGCGCCAACTCCCTCTCCAGCAAGCCTGTTAAATGAGAGAGCAAAGGGAATTACTTTAATTGTTATGATCCAGCAGCTTGGGGAAAAATAGCAGTGGTTCAAATGCAATTCTGCAGAGCTAATAACTGCCAGTAAGACCACTATTCTATTCAAGAGCATTAAGGCATTGGCAAGGCTTTCGTTTTCTGCGCACAGAGAAATCCCATTGGAAGCTGCAAACTTTTTTCTCATTTACAACTTGCTTTCCATGTGCAGGAAATGATCAATAGAATGAGGACAAGCAATCCTGTCTTTTCCCCATCACCACCACAACAAAGTGATAGAGCAAAATGGTCTTTGGAGCTGTGATATCCCAAGGGTTGTCTTAAGGGGCTGCTTGGCAGAGAGTTGTCTGGTGGGGGCTCAGAAGCCACAGTTGCAGCTGCCATCTTCATTTTCCAAACTGCAGTGCCCAGGAAGTTCCATTTCCCAATGGCAGTGTGAGTTTTAAAAAAACCATGGCCGCTACCACAAACCCATGGCAGTATTCTTAGACTTCAACTGCAAACTCCAGCCAGAATAGAGGCCTCAGCATCAGCAAGGGACCCAGTGACTGTGACAAGGGTTCCAGTTGGTGATGATAGGCCTGGGCACCCACCTGCTAAACTTCTCCTCTTCCCAGAAGACTGGCCCAAAAGTTTGCTTTAGCTTTCAGAGCCCATCATCATAATGTAAACATTGTATCTGGGACCACTGGTCAACAGAGGACTATATTAGATATGTGTGTTGTAGTTTTGACTGCTGTGGAGGGGCCCTCTAGATGTTGTTGAACGAAAACTCCCATCATCCTTGACCACTAGCCAATCTGGTGGGGGCTGATGGGAATTGGAGTCCAATGACACCTGGAGGACCACAATTCCTCCATCCCTGGGTGATACCTTGGTTGGCAAGAAGCCTGGTGGAGATCAAAGAGGAGGATGGGGTCTGTCCCCACCAAGAGAGGGTCTTTTTCCACTGGCAGTCACACTTCACCCCAGCCCACTTGGGTTCCACCAACCTGCTCTCCTCCCCTTCCAGCAGCTTCCTATAGGTGGCGATCTCAATATCCAGGGCCAGCTTGACGTTCATGAGCTCCTGGTAGTCCCGAAGCTGGCGAGCCATGTCCGCCTTGGCCTTCATTAGAGCCTCCTCCAGTTCGGCCAACTTTATCCTGGCATCTTTAAGGGCAAGTTCTCCACGCTGCTCTGCATCGGCAATGGCTGCCTGCAGGCTGGCACACTAGGGGAAGAAGAAAAGGCAATGTTCTCAGCTCGGAGCAACTTAGGGTAATTTAATTAGAATTAAGTAAAATATCTGGATCAACGGTATTGTCATCAGCAAAAGAGGGCATTTGAAGACTGCTACAAAACAAGCTTATTTTACTTCCCTCTAAGTCCACCCACCCCCTACATAGCTGCCACTGCCCCTTGCCAGCTTTGCCATGAAATACTTCTTTAGTTGAAATTTTCAGCAGCCCTGCATGGCAGTACCTGTTTTTTCACATTGTCGATCTCGGAATGGAGTCGTTGGATCATGCGGTTCAGCTCGGAGATCTCAGTCTTTGTATTGCGCAGATCATCTCCGTGCCTTCCAGCGGAAAGCTGCAATTCTTCATACTGAGAGTCAAAAAAGGGGGAAAATTATTTAGATTACTGAAGTGCAAACTTTGATGGAGGGAAACATAGGGTGGCCACTTTTAAATTGCCAAAAAGAGAGCAAATGCATCACCCCTTCCTAAAAAAAAGGAAAAAAACTCCAAAGAGGAGAAAGGAGGGCACAGATTCGCATAAAATGTGCACACGTATACTTTGGATCTCAAATGGCTTATTTGCCAAATGTTTCTGCTCCCAAACAATAAAAAAACGGAAGTGAGTGTTCCAGTTTTCGAACGATTTTCGGAAGCCAAACATCCAGCGTGGCTTCTGTGGCTTCTGATTGGCTGCAGGAAGCTCCTGCAGCCAATTGAAAGCCGTCCCGTAATTTTTGAATGGTTCCAGGAATTGAACAAAACGCATGCTGTTCAACAACCAAGGTACAACTGTAGATGTAAACTTAGACATAAGATATATATAGGTCAAATAGGCACACAATACATATCCCCATATTGGGAAGGCTGTGAGCAGGTGACCTTCATGCCTGCTTAGTCTGCTGCCCAAGTGCTCATTGGTGATGGGCAACCTCAAGATCTTCCATGTTTTCCTTTCTTAGGGCTCTTTAGCTTTACATGGAGGTAGATCAGACAGCCTTTCAAACAGAGGATGCCTTGAGGTACAGGCATATCCTCCAACAGCTCTTCAAATAGGGACTGTCTTCTGTAAAAGTAAGATACATGGCCACTCTAGATACATGGCTTTAGAGCCCTGGCTCCTCCTTTCAAACCCATTTCCCCATCACTTAAGAACTGCTCACCTTGCTTTGATACCACGATTCTGCCTCAGCCCTGCTTCGGTTGGCAATGTCTTCATACTGAGCCTTGACCTCAGCAATGATGCTGTTCAGGTCCAGGTTTCGGTTGTTGTCCATTTGGAGAACGACAGAGGTGTCAGAAATGTGGGCCTGCAACTGGGCTAATTCCTACATGAGGGAAAAAGTTGAAGAAAGAGGGCTTACCAAGATGAAAGACTCCCACATCTCTACCACATTCAAGCACTGGTCCACACTGAGCAAGGAAACTTTGCAACCTTAAGCTTATTTCAGTGATGGGGAACCTTTGGCTCTTCTGATGTTGCTGGACTGCAGCTGCCATCATCCTAGCCAGCATGCCCACGGGTCAGAGATTATGGGAGTGGTAGTCTAGCAATGTCTGGAGGGTTCCCCCATCTCTACTGTACTAGATGGAAAAGAGAGACCCTAGAACAGTCTGCAACCCTGCTTGAAATAAACACGCCCAATTCTTGCTAATATTGAGGATGCAGTCACACCTCAAAAGACTTCCTTGGTGCTTGGTTGGTTACATGCCAGGCCTAACTCTTTGTATTTTGTCTATCCATTCATCTTTCAGTCCGGATTGTATTTTATTATGGCATCTGAGCGACATATTTAGTAAGAAACAGTTTGAATTAAGCTGGATTCTGTTAACAGGTCCCAATATTTCAGTAGTGAGCAAAAGGTATACTTCTAGGGCAGCTTCTCTAGTGGAACAGTGAAGACGCTACTGGAAAAATTGCTCAAATGGCAAAAATAATTGAGCTGTGCCGGATTAAGCCCTGTGGAGGCCGGATGGCAGTTGAAATTGCAGTCCACCCCCGTTGTGCAAATGCTCTACTTGGGATAGCATTGAACTAAGAAAGCTTGATTTCAATTTTCTTTCAAGATCAAATCAAGATTATTTTGATCCGTTGTCTCAGGGGTCCTAAAAGGCTTGGGGCCTCTATGCCGATGCCTACACAGCCGATTGATACTGGGGAATCCTGTGGCTTTCCAGATAATGCTAGACTCCAGATGACATCAGCCACAGCTAGCATGGCTGATGGTGAGGGATGATGGGAGTTGTAGTCCAACAATATCTGGAACGCCAGAAGTTTCCCATCTCTGACTTAGACTTCAGCAGAGTAGTATAGGATTGAGCCACAAGGAGCTGGTTTCCTCTCTGTTAGGATGCCATCTGGGTAGAGGCCTAGAGATTGAACTTGTTGGTAGCAACCAATGCTTGAAAATGCAAAATGGCCACCAGAGCTGGTTTAGGCTCATCTTGCTAGACTCTTCTTTCTTTCTCCCTGAAAAAACTAGAAGGTGTTCTTACTTCTTCATAGAAAGCTCTCAGGAAGTTGATTTCATCAGCTAGGGAATCCACTCTGGCTTGCAGCTCAACCTTGTTCATAAAGGAAGCATCCACATCCTGGAAAGAGAGAAAAAGACCAAAGGGCTGAACACCACAGCAGATGTGAGAGCCAAAACGAAACCACAAGTTTCCCCTAAAAGTACAAGGGTTAAAGCATGCATTTATTTAAAGCGGTGGCCCCATCACTCTGTGGCAAATGTGCTAAAGTTACTGTTATGTATTCAGTGGTCTGTGTTTGCCTGAGCTTGAGTCTGGACTAAGGATTCTGAGCTCCTTTGTTCTGATTTGATACACGATGTGCAATCACAGACCATTTCAGGATTGGGGCCTCTGCCATTGGCCATTGAACTCTGAGTTGTGATTCGCAACTTGGAAGTATAGACAGCCAATCACGTTGGGAGTGGGAGTGGCTCAAGCTTTCAGAAATTTATATAAGCAGTTGCTTTGCCCCTGTTTCCCAGTTATGTAGTTCAATCAAGGTTCTTGCTGTTATCACTGTGTCTTGCCTCATGGAAACCAACTCACCTTCTTGAGCACCACAAAATCATTTTCTGCACCTGTGCGCTTGTTGATCTCCTCTTCATACCTGTCGGAGAGAGGGGGAAATTGAGTGACTCATTACCACTGGATGAGTGGAAGAAAAGACCTTCCCACCTATTTCACAGAATTCTTTTAAAGTCTCCCATCGCCTTCTGGCACCTGCCACAATAATCTTTGGCTCTTTCACCAGACTAAAGTAGAAGGATGGAACCCATGTGCAAAAAAGTAAGCACATCCCTGTTTGAAGACTGATATTTGCTGAAGTTAAGAGGAAAGTTTACACAAATTCCAAATTCAGCATAAGTTCTTAAGATCCTTACTTGATCAGACCAGTGTCCATATAGCACAGCATAAATAGCAATCCATTTGGCTCCAGCAAGCCCACAAGAAACCCCCTCAGTTGTTTGTCTCCAACATTTCTGCTATATAAGATATATTGCCTCTGAACATGAAGGTTCCATTTAGGTAACATGGCTAATAACATTTCATAAACTAATCTTCCTTGTTTGTTCACATCCTTTCAAAACATTTAAAGCTAGCAGCCATCAAAATGTTAGAATTCAAATTTTATTTTAGAATTTCACTTTGGAAATTAGGCTTTGAGGAATGCTTGGTGTGAGGGGGGATAATGCTTAACTGTCATTTATGAGCTTTAAGGCAATAATGTTAAGTATCCGTTTGTTGACATAGTCATAGGGGTGGGGTTTTTTGGTGCTCTCTAAAACCCCAGATACAACAATTGGGAATGCAGGCTGGTGTGACTTCTCAGGCCCCATAGCTTAGAGAAAGGAGTGCCCCAGGGCTCAGAAGCAGGTGAAGCCCTAGCCCCAACCCGTCAATGACACAGGGACCAGGCTGAACTCTGAGCATCTATGGCGGCTGTCTTGGGGTAGGAGGCTAGCAAAGAGCAAATTCAGACAGAAGGCTTTGGGAAGCACTGGTTGAAGCACGGGTAGGCAAACTAAGGCCCGGGGGCCAGATCCAGCCCAATCACCTTCTCAGTCCAGCCCATGGATGGTCCGGGAATCAGCGTGTTTTTACATGAGTAGAATGTGTTCTTTTATTTAAAATGCATCTCTGGGTTATTTGTGGGGCATAGGAATTCGTTCATTATTATTTTTTCAAAATATAGTGCAGCCCACCACATGGTCTAAGGGATAGTGGACCGGCCCATGGCTGAAAAAGGTTGCTGACCCCTGGGTTGAAGGCTTTGGGAAGGACACAGAGTGGTGGTTTAGACCTGCAATGCCTAAGGAAGCGAGTGGAAGGCTGTAAGAAGAGCTAACACCACAATAAACCAGAATTACTGTCTTCTCATCAATCCTGGTGATAAGTGCAACTCACGTTCAGGCCTATTCTCCATGCAACCCCAGATCAATAGGCATTCAATGTGCTGTGCCCCTATTACAAGCCCACAAAGAGACTCGTCCTCAAAAACAGAGCATTGTGAGCCCTGAAGTGTCCTGGTGTTTTGGCTTTTGGCCTTGGTTGATGTTACGTCTTTCTGAAGGAATTCAAAAATGAAAACGCCCGGACTAGTTTTATTGACATTACTTTGAGGAGAGGCCAAGACCAGTCTGCCTTCACCTTTCTTTTCATGAAACCTTGCCAAATACGAAGCGGCCAGAAGGTGCAGCAGTCCCTTTCTGGGAATGCAGTTTTGGCATGTGGGTGGCTGTCATGAAAACAGGATGAAATGGGCAGTGGGCCTGATCCAGCTGGCTTGTCTTAATGCCATTAGTTCCCTGGAGCCAAGCAATGGGGAAAGGCCATTTGACAACCTCTAAACCCCCATGAAAGAGGGGTGCGTGTGTGTGTGGGGGGGGGTGTCTGATCATTCCATATACATCTGAATACAGGCTGCACATTCTCAATTAATCTGGTTTGTATAAAACTTGAGTGTGGCCTATAATTGTGCTCTCGCAAGTAGAGAAGCTGTGATTTAAGCCCATCTCTGGACCCATGCAGGACTTTGGTGTACTTTAGTGGTTTTTGTAAAAGGATCACCCATTATGTCAATTGTGAAACGAGTGCAAAATTTGCATTTGATTTTTAGATTGTAAAAAAGCCAAACAAAAATACATTGGATGGTGCTGGAGATTTAAGAGATTCTTTTCAAAACAATTTCATTTTAAGGGTGTGACCTATATTGGGGGACAGCTTATATTTGAACCGATATTGTGTGTGTGTTTCTATATATAGTGATTATGATTCCTTTTAAACCATTCTTAATGTTGTATTTTAAGCTGTTGTGACCTGCCATGGGAAGTTAGGACGAAGAGTCGGTAATAATAATCATCTTACAATTTTCCGCTTTCCTTGGCCAACATACTGAACCTGCTGGAACTTGGGTGTTCAGCAATTTAATGATATACATATATAAAAGAATTTGGCATTTGGCATTTTAGGAAGAGCATCAAAGAAATCAAGCTCTGGAGCCAACTGAAGATTCCCAGGTAAGATCCTCCTTCTATTGTGTGGGCAGGTAGTCCCTCCCCTACTTGGCCTGGTCACCTTGGCAACGCTTCCCTAGGCGGGATTGGACAACTGAATGAGGTAGGCGGAGACCTTCAGGTATCACACCTGAGGGAAGGCAAAGCCAATCCTGTGCTAATGGAACCGCATAGGATCCAGGGGGCTGCGCGTGACCACGCAAAGGGCGCCCCCCATTTAATGTGGGGAGCGGTCATTGTGGGCAAAATCAGAACTTTCCTGCACTTCTTGTTGTCTCCACTCTTCTGCCATTTTCCTGTCCTCACCTAAACCAAGGGACCTTCTACTAATGTAGATAAAAATAATGCAATGAAACTAGATCTGTCATGGTTTGCAATAAATCTATGTTTTTTGTTTGTTGAAAACATTATTTTACTAGTTAGTATTCTTTTTTATTTTGAATTGCAAATGGTGGACACCATAATCTTTTCAGTGTTTAGGGCATGGGTAGGCAAACAAAGGCCCGGGGGCCGGATACTGCCCAATCGCATTCTCAATCTGGCCCGCGGACGGTCCGGGAATCAGCGTGTTTTTACATGAGTAGGATGTGCCCTTTTATTTAAAATGCATCTCTGGGTTATTTGTGGGGGATAGGAATTCATTCATTTCCCCCCAAAAAATATAGTCCGGCCCCCCACAAGGTCTGAGGGACAGTAGACTGGCTCCCTGCTGAAAAAATTTGTTGGCCCCTGGTTCAGGGCCTCTAAAGGCTGTCACCATCTGCTCCTTCCTCCTCCCCCATTGGTCCCTGCCACCCGCTTGCTTTCCAGGCAAAGAGCCAATAAGCAAGTAGGCAGGGGAATCCACTGCTTCTCTCTCTCAGCACCTCCACCACCAGAGAGAAAGGTGGGTGAATGCTGGCAGGTTGCAATGCTGAAGAAGAGGAGGAGGAGGAGGAGGTTCGGGGGCTTTTGTCATGGGTGGGGGCTGCTGGAGTTTGGGCCCTCAGAAGATGCCCAGCCAGACTAACTTTTGACATGTGACCAAAAATAAATAAGATTTTCATCTGACTGAGATTTTGCTTCACATTTAGAGCATCAGCAGTCAGCTAAGGAGATCGCTCCAATACTTTGGCCACCTCCTGAGAAGAGAAGACTCCCTGGAAAAGACCCTGATGTTGGGAAAGATGGAGGACACAAGGAGAAGGGGATGACAGAGGACGAGATGGTTGGACAGTGTTCTCGGAGCTATCAGCATGAGTTTGACCAAACTGCGGGAGGCAGTGGAAGACAGGAGGGCCTGGCGTGCTCTGGTCCATGGGGTCACGAAGAGTCGGACACGACTAAACGACTAAACAACAAGGAGATCGCTAGTAGGAGAAGACTGACAGACTCCTTTTCATTTGTCTATTTTACATTCTTTTGCCTTCAGTCAGATTGCTGCAGTATGTGCAAGTAACTTAAAGCAGCGGTTTTAGTGTGGCTGCCCCTGTTGTGGAACAGCTTCCCTCTTGAAAAACACCCACCACCTGCACTTTCCAGAAACAACTGTGTTCCAACAGACATCCCTAACTGGATAAACTGGTCTTTGTCCTGAGTGTCTAATTTGCATTGTCTTCTTTTAAATGTGTCTGCTGTTGTGATGCTTTTAACTGGTTGGTGTTTTTTTGTTTGCTCTTTTTAACTGCACGCCGCCTTGAGACAATTGTGCAGAAGCTGATTTATAAATTAATTGTGGTTATCATAGAATTGTAAACGTGAAAGAGACCCCAAGGACCATCAAGTCTAACTCCCTACCATGCAACAAGGATGATAAGAATAATTTTACAGTACCCACCTTATCCTGAAGTCCTCCACTGTATCCTGCATGTTCTTCAATTCCATCTCTAATTGTGGTCTCTGTCCCAGAATATGATCCAGCTGGTTTTTTAGACCACTGATGTATGACTCAAATAAAGGTTCAAGGTTACGCCGGGTGATCTTTTGCTCTTGCAATAGGCTCCATTTGGTCTCTAGCACTTTGTTCTGCTGCTCCAGGAAACGGACCTGAATGTATCCCACCAAGACAAAAATATGTTGAATGTAGGCATCGTGCACAGACAAAACGGAATATGGGTTGCTAAGCTATACCACCATCAAAGGAGGTAATATCCTGAATATCTTTCCCTTCTATTTTTAAATAGATTGCAAGAAATTGCCACAGCAAATACTTTACATAGAAAATGTTACAGGAAGCTGGCAGTTGTACCTAGTGAGTTAGTATTAATAGCAGCTCAAAGAGTGGCTAGTATCAAATGATTCATAAGGTCCAGGAGATTTGCAGATGGTGGATAAATGGAAAGATATAGGAATGAAACCGGGAAGTGTTACCTTTTGACACATGCATCTTATTGTGTCTATTGGTTGCTTTAAAATAAAAGCATGGTGAATTTTCTGTGGATTGTGACACAGGATCAATTGTGACTTTTATATATTAAAAGCAAATTTGGGCTCTCAGCTGCCGGTAGGTACCAAGCAGTGGAGTCTGATATCTTGCACGGCTACCTGGGCTTCCAACTACAACTAAATACTCCTTTGCTCTCACATATTGCATAAGTGGGTACAGCATTTGAAGAGCTTGAGCTATGAACTGGAAGCACCTTGTTCAAATTTCATCATCTTTAGGTCTTTCTCACAAGACAAGCAAAAGCTGGACTCTATGCAAGGTACACAAAGCTATCTAAACATTTTCCATTGACACAATTTGTTTTAGCGGAAGAACCAGACCTTCAGCGTTAGAGAATTTGATCTTGCATCATGTGCCAATGCACTGCAAGAGGAGAATGAAACTGGATCCAACTACAGCAGGTGTGAGGAGCCTCTGGCATTTTCGATGTTGCTGAAATACAATTCCCATGATCTGTGGCCATGAGCCATGCTTTCTGGGGCTGACGGGAGTTCACCAACATCCATAGTGTCCTCCTCACTTCAGCTACAGAAGACCCTTGAAAGCTAGGGAATCCAGCATCTAATACTTAAGTGTCACCACAAATCAAATCTATGTAAGATCAAATCAAATATATGTATAGGAGGCTAACTCAAAAACACTCAAATGCAATTATTTGAGGGTGGTATGAATTTCCTCTAACCAGCCAATGAATGAAGGAAAACAATTCGGGGAAGGGGCTGGTGTGGAGGCAATCCAAGTTATTTATTTAAATTTAATTATAATACTATTTTTAAGCATGCCACTCATAAAAAATATCAAGGTGATATACAATAAAATCATTAAAACATCGCACAGCTATAACATTATCCAGTTATAAAATCATTAAGTCCAGAAGAAGAAGAAGAAGAAGAAGAGTTTGGATTTGATATCCCGCCTTTTACTCCCCTTCAGGAGTCTCAAAGCGGCTAACATTCTCCTTTCCCTTCCTCCCCCACAACAAACACTCTGTGAGGTGAGTGGGGCTGAGAGACTTCAGAGAAGTATGACTGGCCCAAGGTCACCCAGCAGCTGCATGTGGAGGAGCAGAGACGCGAACCCGGTTTCCCAGATTACGTGACTACCGCTCTTAACCACTACACCACACTGGCTCTCTCACACAAACGATCAACACAGGAATGAGGGACTCTTGTGAATTTCAGCTTCTTTCCATTATTCCAAGCTTAAGTTCAGTTCTACACATTTCCAAATCATTTTGTGAATTTGTTTTTAAAATTCCCACTTGAAAATCCATCAACATTTCAACACAAATTTCTCTTTACGTACACATTTTTTGTATGTAATTTCCCTTAATAAACGCATTTTGCAAATCAGTATGTATTTAAGTGCACATTTTTGTACACATTGGAGAACTGCATTGCAAAATGTGAAGGTCAGCAGTGTTCCAGTTCATGTAACTGTTTCAGAAACTGCAAATTAGGTACATTTGCCATTAAATGCAAACTAAATTGAATTTCTCCCCCTATCCCTATCAATTCGCTGAAAACACTTAATGAAACAAATGTGCTTAGAGCAGGTGATGAAATATCAGGGTTGTAGCTGCCTGTCTGATTTCAAAAGGAACAGTGTACCATATTACTGGTGCCACTATGCTAACAACCTTGGTTCATGTTGAAACTAAATGAGTTACTAAATAAATAAATATTTCGCTGGTTCTAAGACACTGAGGATTATAAGCGACTTGCTGCAAAAACCTTGGTTTCTTTAGTCACACATTTTTAAGGTCAGTAAAATATAAACAAGTGAAATTTCTCTCCATGACCTAATGTCCTACCCCCTGATTTAGCTCCAGCTATTGACTGGTCTTGGGACGCGGGTGGTGCTATGGTCTAAACCACAGAGCCTAGGGCTTGCCGATCAGAGGTTCGGCGGTTTAAATCCCCGTCACGTGGTGAGCTCCCGTTGCTTGGTCCCTGCTCCTGCCAACCTAGCAGTTCAAAAGCATGTCAAGTGCAAGTAGATAAATAGGTACCGCTCTGGCAGGAAGGTAAATGGTGTTTCCGTGCGCTGCTCTGGTTCGCCAGAAGCGGTTTAGTCATGCTGGCCACATGACCCGGAAGCTGTACGCCGGTTCCCTCGGCCAATAAAGCGAGATGAGCACTGCAACCCCAGATTTGTCAGCAACTGGACCTAATGGTCAGGGGTACCTTTAAGCACACTTAAAGGAAAACACATTCCCACCAATGAAAGAGGATTTACTTCTATTTTAAGATGCTTAGTCGTGCTGTTAAGTTGCACAAAGCAGCTTAAATATGAATGCAGCCTGTGAGCTTCGCAGCAATTTCCACACGGGTAAGACATTTAGTCCTATCATGTCTATTAACTGGGCACAACCACTTTTGTGTGTGCCCATCCCTTTTGGAGATGCCTTTTCAAAACATCTCTAGTGTGTACAGACATGCACTCGTGCCCTTTTTGCTTTCTCCACCTGATCTCTTGAAGTTTAGTCTCTGATCACAGGGAGGAAATGCTCTTTTCCCAGCCTGAGGTCCTCCTGATATTTTGGACTACAGTTCCCATTAGACCCAACTGCCATTGTTCATAACAAGGGATAATGGGATTTGTAGTTTTTCCCCATCTCTGATCAACCATCAGGAAGTGACGCATGGTGTGAGAGCAAGGATGCTCTACAAATACAGTGGTACCTTGGTTTTCAAATATAATCCTTTCTGGAAGACGGTTCGAGTTCTGAAATGTTCAAAAACTGAACAAACAATATGGAATCCTCAATATGGAAAACTCAATACGGAAGCCGCATGGCATGTTCGACTTCCAAGACATGTTCAAAAACCGAAGCATTTACTTCTGGGTTTATGGCATTCGAAAAACAAAATTTTTGTCAACAGAGAACTTTGAAAACCAAGGTACCACTGTACACAACTGTGTCTATTTCTAGCGATGAAATGTTGGTAGGGTATAGTAGGCACGGAAAGAAAACAGCTGCCCTATATTGTCAGCAGAGCTTGTTTAAATAGTAGCAGGAAGGAACTTGTTTTAAAGTAGCGTAAAGTTTTTAGGATGGCATCCAGAGAAAAACTTACCTTATCAATGAAGGAGGCAAATTTGTTGTTGAGTGTCTTGATCTGCTCCTTCTCTTCCTTCCTCACCTTCTGGATGGTGGGGTCAATCTCCAAGTTAAGAGGCGCCAGGAGGTTTGGGTTAACGGTAACCTCATGGATGCCACTGGCGCCAGCTCCGTAGCCATAGCCACCACCACCAACAATCCGGTACCCAACTCCTCCATGACCTAATCCATAACCATATCCAGATCTGGCAGTAGTACGGTAGCCGCCCATGGAGATTCTTTTACTTGCTCCAAAGCCATGGAGGCTTCTGCTGCCAAAGCCACCACTGACACGTCCAAGGCCTGCACCACCACCCCGGGAGACCGAAACCGTGCTGAAGCTAGTTCGGCTACCTGGGATAATAGCTGAAGAGGTGCTAAAATTCTTAGAGACTCTGACTGATTTCTGAGCCATTGTTCTTCCTCAGGGCAAGAAGGGGAAACAGAGAGAGACAGAGAGAGATGAGACAAGACTCCTGGACAGCCAAGGTGAAAGGATCCTCTGGGATGCTCACGCGTTTCCCCTTTTTATCTCATTGGAGAGCTGGGTTTGGCAGCTGGAGATCACGGGTAATTGGCCTGAATTAATCTCTTTGGTATGTCTGGCATGAGGCCTTTTCCATTATGTTGTAGCTAACGTAATGTCCTGACGACTTGTAAAATCAAGAGGACTTGTAAAACCAAGCGGAATTTTCTAACCCTGTAGTTTACAGTGCTGGGGTTTCCTAAAGGCATTGCTTTTAACTTCATATAAATTAACAAGTGACTTTTTCTTCTTTGAACATGATGGGAATAGAGGAGGCTATCTGAAGCTCAGTGAGAGCTGCTGAGGCAGCTGCCTTGAGAATGATTCTCAACTAGGCACATCCTTCTTTCTTTCTTTCTTTCTTTCTTTCTTTCTTTCTTTCTTTCTTTCTTTCTTTCTGAGATTCCTGTGGTCTTCCTTCGTCAGGTGCAACACCCATTGTGAAGTCATTGATACCACAAGTGAGGACCCATATACTCAAGTTTGTCACTGGGAGAAACAGGAGGTGCTCATATTGCAACGCGTTGATTACCGCAATGTGTTATACGTAGGGCTCCCTCTGAAGATGGTTTGGAAACTTCAGTTAGTGCAGAATTCAGCAGCCAGGTTGCTCCCCGGGGCAAGACGGTTTGAGCATACCACACCGATCCTGGTCTGACTGCACTGGCTACCAATTAGTTTCCATGCGCAATTCAAACTGCTGGTTTTGACCTATAAAGCCTTACACTGCTCAGGACCACAATGCCTCAAGGCATTGAGGTATACCACCTCTCTGCATTTGAACCTACCTGGGCTCTGAGATCATCGTCTGAAGCCCTTCTTCGCGTGCCTTTTCCATGAGAGGTTTGGAGGGTGGAAACACAAGAAGGGGCCTTTTCTGCTGTGGCTCCCCATTATGGAATGCGCTCCCCGGGGAGGTTTGGCTGACTCCTAGTTACATATCTTTAGGTGCCAGGTGAACAGGCCTTTGGCTGATTAACATCTGATGCCTTTTTGAATGTGTTGTGGAAGGGGAAATTATTAGGTTGCCTTTGTTTTTGTTTCTATTATGTATTCTGTGTTTTTGATATTGTAAATTTATGTTGTGAACCGCCCTGAGAGCTATAGGGCAGTATACTTATGTGTGTGTTTTTTTTTAATAAGATATTTATTAAGGTTTTTTTACACATTACAACAAAAATGAAAAAAGAAAAAGAAAAATGCAAAATAAAAACTGTTAAAAACACATTAATTTTCCGTTTCTTATTTTCCTTAAGCTTATTTCCCCGGACCTCCTCATACCTCCCTTTTTGCATTCCACTTAAATTTATTAATTCAGCAAATCCTTACCATTAAGCTTTTACCCATTTATAGACCTTTGTTTCATATTCTCTTAAAGCATTGCAGCTGGAAACCACTTAATTTCTATCCAACATCATTCTAACATTCATTAATTTTACAATATTTCTGTAAGTAATCTTTAAATTTCTTCCAATCTTCTTCCACCGACTCTTCTCCCTGGTCCCGGATTCTGCCAGTCATTTCTGCCAATTCCATATAGTCCATCACCTTCATCTGCCATTCTTCCAAAGTGGGTAGATCTTGTGTCTAGGGCAGTATACTTATGAAACAAACAAACAAATGGTAGCCCCGACCAGAAGAACTTCCATGTAATACAAATGAGAACTTCTAGAGACCTTCTAAAATTGTTCTTGCAAACAGAAGCCTTGAGGACTGAGATCTCCTGTGAAATGTCTCTCTCCCCCCACCCCACTTCTGCCTACATCTGAGGTAGGGAGCCTGTGACCCCATAGATGTTGTTGGGCTCTAACTCCCATCAGCCTCAGTCAACAACGCCAATGCTCAACGGTGATGAAAGCAGTACTCCAACACCTGGAGTCCCACAAGTTCCCCCATCCCTGGTTTTCTGCACTCTTTAGAATAGGGATCCTACTCCATTGTGCTTCCAAGCAGCTACCCTGCTTCCCATCTTTTGTGATATCAGCCTGTCCTTCACAGACTCCTGAGTTTGCTTTGCCCTCTGGTGATCCTTTCAGTGTTCATCTGTGCTTAGAGGAAAGAAGAAGTCCAACACAAATAAATGAATCAATTCAAGAAGGACACTGACAAACTGGAATGTGTCCAGAGGAGGGCAACCAAAATGGTCAAAGGCCTGGAAACGATGCCTTATGAGGAACGGCTAAGGGAGCTGGGCATGTTTAGCCTGGAGAAGAGGAGGTTAAGGGGTGATATGATAGCCATGTTCAAATATATAAAAGGATGTCACATAGAGGAGGGAGAAAGGTTGTTTTCTGCTGCTCCAGAGAAGCGGACACGGAGCAATGGATCCAAACTGCAAGAAAGAAGATTCCACCTAAACATTAGGAAGAACTTCCTGACAGTAAGAGCTGTTTGACAGTGTAATTTGCTGCCAAGGAGTGTGGTGGAGTCTCCTACTTTGGAGGTCTTTAAGCAGAGGCTTGACAACCATATGTCAGGAGTGCTCTGATGGTGTTTCCTGCTTGGCAGGGGGTTGGACTCGATGGCCCTTGTGGTCTCTTCCAACTCTATGATTCTATGATTTATTCTTAATACAGGTCTATTCTACATATGCCCAAATCAATTAAGAAATTTCTTTGCACAATTGCATCCTCTGTGGGGGTGGGGGGGTGGTTCCAAGGGTTCCACATACATGCAAAAATGGATATTCAGTGGTACCTTGGTTTTCGAATGTAATCCGTTCCGGAAGTCCATTCGACTTCCAAAATGTTCGAAAACCAAGGCACAGCCTCCAATTGGCGCAGGCGCCCCAGAAACAATAGCCAACAGCCGCATCGGACATTCAGCTTCCAAAAAAATGTTTGAAAACCAGAACACGTCTGGGTTTTCAGCGTTCAGGAGCCGATTTGTTCGTCAACAAACCCATTCAAGAACCAAAGTTCCACTGTACTCAAACCCTTGGAACTGTGCCCGCACAAACACCCCAGGGCTTCCAGGGAGGCCCCTGGATGCTCTCATGAGCTTTCATGGGGCCGTTCAAGTTCCTGCAAGATCTGGAAAGAACTTCCCAGACCCAGCAAGCGGAGACAGCCAAAGGAACTGGAGAGCTTAAAAGCTATTTTTGCACCAAGTTTTCTTGACACAAAATGAGATTTAAAGCTCCCCTACTTGCTTGCCTTCAACACGCATAGTTGAAAGCACACAAGTTAAATGCATGCAAGATGCTATCTTACTGTATTTTAAAATACTTGTGATAGTGGGAGACCTCAGAAGAAAGGGGGGTTCCATTTAATTCAGCCACTGCTTGACATTCCTATCTGCTGTGGTTTTATGCTACTGTGCATTGGTCAAACTCCACACAAAAAGAATATTGGGGTGTGTGCTTTTTTGGGGTAGTGTTAATTAATGCACACAACAAATGCATGGCAATATTTTGAGTGGGCTGGGGACACAAATGAACTCAGAGCTGCACAAATCACACTTGCACAGATACCCTGCAGCAAATCTGGAAATCAAACGTAGAATTCCTGAAGTATCAATCCCACTTCAGAAATGAGGGAAGTTCATCAGGAACTCCAAATGCTGGAGATCAGTTTGGATGAGAATTTCGGACACAACCCCAGTAACTGTTTCACCAAACCACCATCAGGGGACTCTGTTCTTCTTTGGATTGAATGAATGCTGTCATTTAACAGAACATTTCCATTTCTTATTATGATGATCTTGTTGCTTTATATTTTATTAGCCCCTGCAGCAACTGTCTTTACAGTACAAAGAGAACAAGAACGGTTTCCAGGAGGAAACACCTCTGTTTCCCAGGATATAAGATTACTTTAATGGGACACTCCCATACATGTCTATTCAGAAGCAAGTCCCATTGAGCTCCATGAGGCCGACTCTTACAAAACTAGGTATAGGATTCTTTTAAAAACAGAAACCAAGATTATGGGTGGTGAAATATACTCAGAGTTGAGAGTGGATTTCATGCTCTTTATTCAGCTCATAGTGGTGAGGAGGAATGGAAGTTCCCCCAGAATGTCTGCCTTGTATACATTATTTATACAATGGGCCCCACGTGATTGGCCAATTCTGGGATTCACCTGTAGGCCAATCAGTTGCGGATTCACTTCCACCTGGAGCTGGATTGGGTGGCTCCTGTGGAGCAATCAGACTGCTGCATTCTGGACCCTATTGTTCCAAGACCAATCAGACTGCTGCATTCTGGACCCTACTGTTCTGGGACCAATCAGACTGCTGCATTCTGAATCCTATTGTTCCAGGACCAATCAGACTGCTGCATTCTGAATCCTATTGTTCTAGGACCAATCAGACTGCTGCATTTTGTTTTTTGTTTTGTTTTTAAATTTATTTATAAAATTTTCAAATATAACAATAAAAGAAAAACATTCCATTTGAATTATACCTCCAGTTCTAATCTTTCCACTTTCAGACTTCCTTCACTCTATCTGGAAATTTTCATGTTTTCACAGTTATTCACATTTCTTACATCTGTATCGGGGTTTTTTTAAAAAACCAAATTAATCTTAGCAATTATTATAAAACAATATTTCTTTCCATTATTATCACAGAGCTTCTTGAAAACCTACAAACGTCAATTTACCTCCACATATATTTTTAATATACTCTGTAAATTTATTCCAGTCCTGGGTAAATCTCTTGCTTGCTTTCACTTCGCGATCCGCCGGAAGTCCTCCAGACTGCTGCATTTTGGATCCTATTCAACTCAGTACATAACAGGTGGACTCCATGAGGTCCTACATTTTGCTTATGCATATATATAGGGACATGCCACCCTCCCCCCCAAAAAAAAACCCCTGGAAAATAATAAATGGTAGGTTTTTGATTATTTGGAGTATTGAGGGGAAGACTGGAGGCCAGTTGAGGCTAAGCTTCCTTTCCAAGCCAGGGCCACACCTGGGATCATAGAATCATAGAATCATAGAGTTGGAAGAGACCACAAGGGCCATCGAGTCCAACCCCCCGCCAAGCAGGAAACACCATCAGAGCACTCCTGACATATGGTTGTCAAGCCTCTGCTTAAAGACCTCCAAAGGAGGAGACTCCACCACACTCCTTGGCAGCAAATTCCACTGTTGAACAGCTCTTACTGTCAGGAAGTTCTTCCTAATGTTTAGGTGGAATCTTCTTCCTTGTAGTTTGGATCCATTGCTCCGTGTCCGCTTCTCTGGAGCTTCTCTGGGATAGACGCATTAGCATGACAAAAAGTTTTGACGGCCCATCTAGGGGAATTTTGGACCTGGGCAGACAGAGGTTGCCAAGCTGGTGGGGTGTATGTGAGGGGTTACAGGTAAAGAGCGTTTTTAGCAAGGTATGATGGAAAGAAGGAGAGAACAAATAAACTTTCAGCACCCAGGCTTCTAAGAGACATAAAAAAGGTGGTTATTCCAATTAACGTCTTTTGGGGGCAGCCAGATGGTGAGATCAAGTATGATATACAGTGGTACCTCGGGTTAAGTACTTAATTCATTCTGGAGGTCCGTTCTTAACCTGAAACTGTTCTTAACCTAAAGCACCACTTTAGCTAATGGGGCCTCCTGCTGCTGCCACGCCTCCGGAGCACGATTTCTGTTCTCATCCTGAAGCAAAGTTCTTAACCTGAAGCAATACTTCTGGTTTAGTGGAGTCTGTAACCTGAAGCATATGTAACCTGAAGCATATGTAACCCGAGGTACCACTGTACATACACAGAGCAGAAGAAGCAGGAGATCACCCAAGAATTCTCTGGAAAACTGTACACATTTTCACAATGGTGCTGTAATGATCCATCTTCATGATTTTTTTCTCCACTTCTGAGGGCAATGGGTATATTTCAGTCACATTTTGGTATCACGTTATGCATTTTCTGTTCCCGTTAACCTGCTGCCTGCAGGGCAATCTGTAAAAATTAACTGCCTCCTTCCGTGTTTAGGAGCAATAAAAGAAATTTTGGAAATCATGTCATTAACTGGAATCCAACAGAGCTTTTCTTGTGTTCTTATGGAAGGGAAAGATGGAAAGACTGCATTTATTCTGGAATCTCTCCCCCCCCCCCCATTTTTTAAATACTATATCACCTCTTCCTTTGGAAAGATGTATTTTAAAAATAAATATACAATTAAAAATAAAGCCAGGAATTTTAGCAGGTGAAGCTTGTCATTTAGTGGTGCAGATGCAGAGATTAAGATGCACCTGCCTAAAGGTATATGAGTTATCCCTTCCGTAGCAAATCAGCTCATCTTCTTCCCATTGCCCACCTGCACTCCTCCTCCTGCTGTTCAGCACACCTTAGAAAAGCAGAGGTTGGAGCCTGTTACGGAAATTACAGGGGGGGGGGCACATCTTTAAAGTTAAATATTACAAATATTATGCCTGAATGTACCCTTTCAACTTGACAGCTCAGGGAAGTTACCTAGCTTAAAAAATAATATAAAATCATCTCCTTTCCCAGTTTCCTCCATTCCAAAGCTATTTTCCCCTTGAAAAAGGACTCCAGGAAGTTCCAGAGGTGACAATTGCTGGGCTCATTGTTAGCCAAAGGAAGCCAAATCTCATCACCTGACTCTCCTCAGGCTCCAGACATGCAAAGGAACTTCTATTGCACTTTTGGGTGGTGGGTACTTAAGACATATTTGTCTATGCTAATCTTATACCTGAGTTTTGCCCTGCCATGTCTGCTTATACTAATCTTGTACCAAGGACTTGTCTGGACATGATTGCCAAGGTTAACTCCTCCCCTTTGGTGACATGTCAGTGATGTAGCAATGATGCTGTACGAACTGTATTCTGGAATATGGTGGGAAAGTTTGAAAAGTCTTTGTCACCCCATCCTTGGGGTTCAAATTTGCTCTTTGAACCTATTGCGCAATAAACTTTGGTCTACAGCTATTTGCTCCGGTTGGCTGGACTCCTTAATTATTCCGCAGGGACCCGCAGGCTGTGCCCGACAAGCTGGGTGACTGAGCAGCCTCACACCTAGATTTTTCCATAACAGAGCCCCACATGTTTTATGTATGTTTGACTAGTGAGCAGGGATTTCTGCCCACTGGAAACAGATCTGTTAATGAGAATTCACACAGGGGAGTCACTGTGGATGGAGAAAGGTTAACTAAGGCAGCAAATCCTATGCACACTTAACTGAGAGTAAGCCCTACTGAACACACTTACTTCTGAGTAAACATGCATATAGAATCTGGCTGGAAAGGCTGTAATCCAAGTGTGGGAAACATTTGGCCCTCCAGATGTTGCTGAAATTCAGCTCCCATCAGCTCTGGCCATTGACTATTTTTGCTGGGTTTGCTGGGAATAGTAGTTCATCAACATCTGGATGGCCGCAGGTTCCCCTAAGCCTTCTGTGATCCAACACAGAGTAAGGTAAAGGGACCCCTGACCATTAGGTCCAGTAGCAAACGACTCTGGGGTTGCGCCACTCATCTCGCTTTATTGGCCGAGGGAGCCGGCGTACAGCTTCCGGGTCATGTGGCCAGCATGACTAAGCCACTTCTGGCGAACCAGAGCAGCGCACGGAAACTCCGTTTACCATCCTGCCGGAGCGGTACCTATTTATCTACTTGCACTTTGACGTGCTTTTGAACTGCTAGGTTGGCAGGAGCAGGGACGGAGCAACGGGAGCTCACCCCTTCGCAGGGATTCGAACCGCCGACCTTCTGATCGGCAAGTCCTAGGCTCTGTGGTTTAACCCACAGCACCACCCGTGTCCCTACACAAGCAGAGCATCCTTAACCCTGAAAGGCTACTCAGAAACCAAGTCATTGAGTTCAACGGGTTTGTACAGAAGTGCAGCCTAAACCACAGATTTTAGGGGTTGAGCTGCAGAAAATAAAGGCATTTCTTAAAATGCATATTTGCCAGGGGAGCCCTATTCAACTCAGCTGCACTTGCTTAAAACAGTGTTTGGTATAATGCAAAGCTTAGGACTGCTTTGTAAGCAGGGGAGAGTGGCAGGTTTTTTAAAAGAAGCAAACCTCTGGGCAGTGACCCTGTCGCTGAAAGGAGAAAGCTCAACCTTGGGATCTGCAGCCCCTGTCGCCTCTCTTGGCCTCACATGGACATAGAATCATAGAATTGTAAAGTTGGAAGGGACTCCAAGAGTCATCTAGTTATCTCCTGCTTGGACTACTGCAATGTGTTCCATGTGGGGCTACCTTTGAAGGTGACCCGGAAACTACAACTAAGCCAGAGTGCGGCAGCTAGACTGGTGACTCGGAGCAGCCGTCGCAACCATATAACCTGGTCTTGAAAGACCTACATTGGCTCCCAGTACGTTTCCAAGCACAATTCAAAGTGTTGGTGCTGAACTTTAAAGCCCTAAACGGCCTCGGTCCAGTATACCTGAAGGAGCGTCTCCACCCCCATTGTTCTGCCCGGACACTGAGGTCCAGCTCCGAGGGCCTTCTGGGGTTCCCTCACTGTGAGAAGCCAAGTTACAGGGAACCAGGCAGAGGGCCTTCTCGGTAGTGGCACCCACTCTGTGGAACGCCCTCCCACCAGATGTCAAAGAGAACAACTACCAGACTTTTAGGAGACATCTGAAGGCAGCCCTGTTTAGGGAAGCTTTTAATGTTTGATGTATTACAGTATTTTAATATTTTTTTGGAACCTGCACAGAGTGGCTGGGGAAGCCCAGCCAGATGGACGGGGTATTAATAATAATAATAATAATAATAATAATAATAATTGAAGCACTTGCAGTGCAAGGATCTCAATATGTGGTTCCCCATTCAGTGTGAAACCATACTGACTGCTTCGTTTTGGAAATGTACTAGCAGTTTCATTGCTGCGCCACCAGGAGGGCACGGTACACTGCAGTTGCACATGGAAGCTCCACTCCAAGAGAGACCTGGCATCTATTAACCTGTGTCTGAGTCCCTCCCTTAAAGCCTTTGAGGCTGACCCCACCCCACATCCCGCAGGGTTCAGCGAGAGGAGCGTGGCCCCTTTAAAAAAAAAGAGCTGCCTCCCTACTGGACGCGACACCCGCCGCGCGCACATCCGAACGCTCGCCGGCTCCTCTTCCTCCAATCCCCTTAGCTTAAGTCCTGACCAATTGCGGCTCCCGGAGAGCCGGCGTCGGCCAATCAGCGCCGGCTAGTGACGCCGGCCAAAATGGCGGCGCCGTGAGTTTTGGGCGCGCTTCGCGGGGGGAAGCGCCGCCGCGGGGATCTTATATGGCGGCTAAGCGGCGGAAGGCGGCGGCCAGAGCGGAAGGGGAGGATTTTCGCCTCCGGAGCCCCGTGAAGCGGAGCAGCAGCAGGCGGCGGAGACCCGCCGAGGGCGCCCAGGATGGAGAGAGTCCCCGCGGGCAGCGCGGCTCCGAGGGTGAGGCTCCGTGGGGGGACGAGAGCCCCTTGTCCCCGCGGGTCCCCCGAGGCACCGACCTCCTCGGCGGGTCCCGCCTGCCTCGGCGTCACCTCCGCGCCCTCGCAAAACGGCAGCCGCCTCCGGTGGGCGCGCGAGCCGCCCTTGGCTGAGCGGGAGTTTACTCCCGAGTAAGCAGCACGTAGGCAGAGCATCCCCCGGAAGGGCCTCTTACTCTTCCCCTGCCAAAGGTCCCGGTGCCATCCTGGCACTTGCTTTCCTCACGGGCTGGGGGGGGGGGGATAATATTAGCCTCCTTGTATAACTCGGGGAGGGATAGCCGTGTGTGTTGTTTAAGGCGAAAGCCAGCAAGGGGCTTGTGCCTTAAGACTTCCCTACACACACACACACACACATACACTTATGTGTGTGTGTGTTTGTGTGGGTATGCAAGTATACACACACACACACACACACACACACATATACATACATATATATGTATCTATACAGTCGTACCTCGAGTTGAATGTGCTTCGGGTTGAGCGCGTTCGAGTTGCGCTCCGTGGCAACCTGGAAGTAACGGAGCGCGTTACTTCCAGGTTTCACCGCATGCGCAGCCCTCAAAATGATGTCACGCGCATGCATGGAAGTGGTGAAACGTGGCACGCGCAGATGCGCCGTTGCATCTTGCGTTCCGTTTGGGATGTGAACGGGGCTCCAGAACGGATCCTGTTCGCATCCCAAGGTACCACTGTGTGTGTGTGTGTGTATACACACACACACACACACAGCCACACATATATATGTGTGTGTGTGTGTGTGTGTGTGTGTGTGTATACACATATACATATATGCTTTCGTAGATTTTCACGGGTACAGGAATGCAGGTTTTGGTGTCTTCGGGTGTCTTCCCGTGTAAGAGTCGGGGTGTCTGTGCGACGTTTCGACGAGGTCTCACTCGTCATCTTCAGGCTGGTGCTTTCGGCTTCTTGTTACTGGAACAGAGCAGAGTCTGGTGTTTGAGTTCCTATAAATACTGTTGAGGGGTGTGGTGTATAGCCTCCAACGTTCTGGGCAGAGAGGAAGTTCCTAGATTAGTGTGCCTTTTCTTCTTTTGTTCCTTAATTACTTGAGGGATATCTTGGGTGATTTCATGAGTGATATTCTGAATACCACTGGGTGGGTCATTAAGTGTAGATTAGTTGCTAAAGCTTTCGTGTCTTGACCTCTTGAGCTTGTGAAGAGTTTTTCTGAGAAGATGGCTGTGCTGCATTTAGTTGTGCTCTGGCTTGGCTTCGTGTATAGGGGCGAGCTGTGGTTTTGTGCCTTGTGCCAGCCAGATCTGTGTAGGGATTGCAGGGGGGTGCAGCATCCGGAGGTGCCACTATAGTTTGGCTACATATATATACACACACACAGCCACACATACATATATGTGTATGTGTATACACACAGACACACCCATAGTCACACCCACCCACATATGTACACCCAGCCACATATGTACACACACACTCACTCTCAGCGTGGTTCACAGAACAAATTCACTATGACACCTGCTAGCCTTCACAAGCTGGGTGCCCTCCATGTGTTTTGGATTATACAAGGCCCCCGGTTCGCTTGCTGGTTGTAACGGAAGTAGGAGTCCAAAGCTAATGGAGATCACCTGGTTGGGAAAGGCTGGTCTGTGCTGCAGTAGTTTTGTAAGTCTTTTAAGAGGCCCCAGCACACTCTGCCTGTTAATACGTAGGACCCATGCAGAAGAGCCTATGTGCCTGACGGAAAGAGCGCTTCCTGGCACCTAGAATTATTATTATTATTATTATTATTATTATTATTAATTTGTACCCCGCCCATCTGGCTGGGTTTCCCTAGCCACACTGGGCGGCTTCCACAGAGACCGAAAATACACTAAAATGTCACACATTAAAAACTTCCCTGAACAGGGCTGCCTTAAGGTGTCTTCTGAAAATCTCGTGCAAATGCTAAGGGACACTTGCAGATCAGTTTTAATTCGAAATTCATAGTTGCTTGTCGCTGCCCTCGATTGAAAGGTGCCCATTGACCCACAAATGCCTCTCTTGGGAAAACGGCAGACCCTCCCAAGCTACAATTCATAAACATCTTGGTTATTAAAAACTGAAGCCAGCACTGAAGAACAAAAGGTTATAAAAATAGGAGTTGCATATGTGCTTTGATATGCTGAACAACAACAAGTTTATTAGGTGGTTTTCCAAGGCCCCCAGCAATTTTCAAGTGGTTCATGAAAATCTTGAGAACCATTGTTTTAAAAAGCAAGAATTGCAATATGCTACAGTAAGAGAGGAGAGAAAAGAGAATAATAGCTGGTGTCCTATTGATTGATTGTGGCAGCTGTGTTGGTATATTGCCCCCTTTGTCCATAGTGCCATGGAGGTAGACACCAGCGTACTTGTCAAGAGACTACTCCTCTCATCACATCCTTGTGCAAAGGTTGAGCCTTACTCTGTGAATTATCTTCCAATAATGTTACTAGACCTGCAGGATAATTCACTGGTTTTATGTGAATAGATTGCAGCCCGCTGTACAAACTTGCATATATTTTTGCCTCTGACCCAGCTTTCCACTGCCATGTAGTCCTTGGAAGGCTGCCCTTCCACGAGCTGAAAAAAGTCCATCCAGTCCCCACTGCCTGGTCTGCATTTTAGAATCATAGAATTGTAGAGCTGGAAGTGTAGTATTCCTGGACTTGGGCCTAGAAAGTTAATATCTTTTTAGAATCTGGGCTGCACTTTTGTTCTTTAAAAATGGCAAATAGCTTCTGCAATTATGTAGAGCTCCAGGGAAGCCAATGTGATTGGTCCTCAATCAAACATTTAGGATGGGGCAGAAGAAAACTGATTGAACTCTGCTGTAGCTCAGTGGTAGAACACCTGTGTTGCTGAGCAAGAGATCCTGGGTTCAATCCCAGTATCTTCAGGCAGAGGTGGGAAAGACTTGTGTCTGAAACCCTGGAGAGCTGGTGCTAGTCAGTGTAGTCAGTGGTCAGACTTTATCTAAGACAATTTCCTGTGTTGATAAATATTGCCTGTATTGGTAAATCTGCTCCAATCAGTTTCACATCTTGAACTGCTTCATTAGGGTACAGAAATTGCATGTAACAGTTTTGCTTATTTCTACAGAAGTGTTTTTGTTTGTGCATGTATTCACACAGAAACAAGTTCATATAAGACTCCGAAACGAAAGCTGCCTGCCAGTTCACGCTTCCCTATATTTAGTTCTCCTTCAAATGAAACTGATGTACAGCAAGAAATCTTCTGGGATCCTCAGTCACCAAGTGCATATAAACTAGGTATCTACTTATTATCATTCTTATTTCACGTCTGCCTTATTTATATCAGTATTTAATCATTTGGGAATATATGGTGAGAGACCCAAATGGTCTAGTGCCAGCTTGTCTGAAGGGTCACCTGTTTCTGTATGCACTTGTCTAATCATTAAAAACTTCATCCGTGGGCCTGCTGTTGGCACCCCTAACTTCAATGGGGAAGTGAGTAGCATCTGTTAGTTTCAGCTCTCTTCACTGTGCAGCGAAGTGCTTGTCACGAGACAATGTTTACATTCCACAGTCAGAGTACTGTTGGGTTTTCACACGGGAATGGGAAGCTGGATGTGACGTACACTGGTTTCCTGTTTTTCACTGTTTCTCTCGGAGTTCGTTAGTCCGAGGAGAAGGACGGTTGCTTCTCTGCTCCCGCAGAGGCAAGATGCATATTTGTAAATTCTCTACAATGAACTGAAAATAAAGCAACAAAAAGCATGTGGCATGTACTATTCATCATTCCGTTGTGCAAACGGACTCTGCTATATCAACATTTTTGGTTCCGGGCCCAGAAAGACGTAAATCAAACTGAGGAATGCCGGCAGAGGTACAGAGGAACGGATCGCGTTATCTGCTCTGCGCGTCGAGTTTGATTGATGAAGGTATGTGCTCATGCTCCCGGAGCAGCCTGCCAGCTCCTTGTTTATGGTTTTATGGCTGGACTTTGAACTTTTAAAGCCGTTTTGCCGTGTTACAGGCAAGGCTCCAAAAGGCACAAGCTCACAGGCTTGGATGGCTGGGGAAAACGAAAGTACTTTTACAAGTGCTTTTGGCTGAAGCTGCAGGACTGTGACGCAGCTTGTTTTAAGCAGCAGAAAATGGCTAATACAAAGCTGATTGATGCTTTTGGGATTCCTAAGCTTAATAAGAATAATTACACAGAGTGGGTGTTATATGCAGAGGCAATTCTGCGGAAAGAAGGTCTGTTTAATGTTATTACAGACAACCCCCCAGCTCCAATTACAGCTGATTGGAATGCTAAGGATTCCAAAGCACGGGGAACGCTTACGTTGATAGTATCCCCAGAAGAGCTCTGTCTGTTGCGTGGAAAGACCACAGCCAGAGAAATTTGGGACACTTTAAGACAGGCTCACTTGAGGACAGAGGCTGGTTCCTCAATGTACTATTATGCCAAGCTGCATGATATGGCTCTTGCTGAAGGTGGAGATGTGCGTAAACACCTGATGGAGATGCAAAATCTGAGACATGAGTTGCAGCAGAGAGGACTCAACTTTCCAGAGGCTGTGTATTCCTTCATGATACTACATTCTTTGGGTCCAAGTTGGGAGTCCGTTGCCACTCGGATTGCTGTGCAACCAACTGCTCAGCTCACAGTAGCCCATGTTACTGCCGTGATCCAGAATGAAGCAGATCGCCGGGGTGCTAGCTGCATGGGTAAGGGGGAGTCTTCACAGACGTCATCCCAGAGTGCAGTGGAACCACCAGAGGGCGCCAAAGCTTTGAAGGCAGTGAAATGCTACTCGTGTGGACGTCTAGGCCATATGAAGAGGGAATGCAATTATCCCAAGGCCAAGACAGAGCAGCGCAGCGGAAGTTCAGCGCGTGGAAAAGGCCAAAGCAAAGGCAAAGGTCCGGTGTCCAGGACAACGCAGCACAAGGCAATGGTCTCACGCTTCACTCCTAAGGTCGCAAAGGTCCAGAAGACGTCTAGATCTTTCTTCGTTGTTGATTCAGCAGCTACACACCACATGTGCAACGATAAGAGACTGTTCGTGTCTTTTACACCGCAGGAAGGTGCGATTCACCAGGCGGATGACCACACGATCCCCAGTCAAGGCTACGGAACTGTTGTTCTTCACAGTTTGGACTTAGAGATACATGATGTACTTTACGTTCCAGATGCCACACACAATCTTCTAAGTGTGATGCAGCTGAATGAACGGAACATTGACGTTACCTTCAAGAACAAGAAATGCACCATCACAAAGAAAGACGATTATGTATTGCATGCTGAATGTGTTGATCGTTTATTTGTTTTGTATTATGATGATGTTGTGCAGAATGAGACTTGTTGCATTGCAGGTTCTAACAAAAGTTTGCATGCAGAATGTATTCATGATTTTCATCGAAAATTTGGTCATTTACATTTTGAGGCGGTTTCTAAAATGCCTACCTTGGTTGAAGGTATGACTATTAAACCCTGCAGGTACCACATGAAGTGCAAGGCATGCGCAGCAAACAAGGTGAAAATGGCTGCGAAAGGTAAGGTGTCTAGTAGGCAAGCTACAGAACCATACCAGATTGTTCATGCTGATTTAGTTGGTCCACTATCGCCCTCTTTAGGTGGCAATAGGTTCTTCATGGTTCTCATTGATGCATTTTCTAGGTATATTTACGTGTACAATCTCAAGCAGAAATCAGAGGCTTTTCCAAGGTTCAAGGAATTCTGTGCTTGGATAGAAAATGTGCATGGTAAGAAAATAAAAATTCTTTTCACAGATCGCGGGGGAGAATTCACTTCTCAGCAGTTTGAAGCTTTTCTGACTGAGAAAGGAATTCAACACGATTTGTCCAGTCCTCGCTCGCCATGGCAGAATGGGCTTTGCGAAAGGGCAAATCAAACATTGCTTCAAGGGTTAAAGACCTTGCTGCATGATGCAAATCTTCCAGAGAGTTATTGGGCCGAAGCTCTCTCGTGTTTTATTTACAGTTACAATCGCAGGTTATCTTCAGCGATTGGTTGTACCCCCCTATGAGAAGATGTTTGGCAAGAAACCATACATCAAACACATGAGAATTTTTGGTTCAGACATGTGGATTCATTCACCACAAAGCTCCAAATTAGGCAAACGTGGATTGCATGGTATCTTTCTAGGTTATCAGAAAGGTTCTTACAGAATAATGATGACTGACTCTAAGACAATTAGGCTCACAAGAAGTGTTGAGTACAATGCCAAGTGGGGGGAGAACGTGGGAATTTTTCAATGTTATCCTGATGACAGTGATGAGACTGAGGATAAGCAGCCACAACAACCCACACCCACTGATGAAGGTTCTGATTCTGAGTCTGAAACTGAATCGGATACTTCAGAGGATTTCAAGAGTGCGAAAGCCTCTATGCGACCCTCTGAAAGCTCTGATCAGGAATTGGAAGAACCATTGTTCACAATAGGTCACTTTTCTCCTAAGAAGGAAGAGGAGAGTGTTGAAGACCAAAGGCTAATTCGTAGGTCACAAAGAGCCACAAAAGGCAGACCTCCAAAGAGATTTGCTGATGAATATGCTAAGACAGCAGTAGCAGCTGTTAAAAGCTCCAAGAAGGTATTTGAACCTTCAAGTTTCCAAGAAATCCAGGATTTGGATTCTAAGGAAGCTGAGCCTTGGTTAAATGCTATGAAGGCTGAGCTTGATTCCTTAGAAAGGAACAAAACTTGGGAGCTAGTTCCAGTAGTTCCAGGAATGAAACTGCTTGGAAGCAAATGGGTCTTCAAAGCGAAGACTGATCAAAATGGCAAGATAGTCAGACACAAAGCCAGATTGGTAGCCAGAGGTTTTGCACAGGTACCAGGTGAAGACTATCACGAGACCTACTCACCCACGGTGAGGTATGAGAGCATTAGGCTTATGCTCAAGCTAGCTGCAGAGGAGAATCTACACATTAGTCACCACGATGTAAATACAGCGTTTTTGTACGGATCTCTAGGTGAATCACTTTATATGCATCCACCTGATGGCGTACAGGTAAAACAGGGATTTGTTTGTGCTCTGAAGAAGTCCCTTTATGGTCTCAAACAAAGTGCACGGTGTTGGCACACAAAACTCACTGAAGCATTGTTTTCTCTAGGTTTTAAGCAAGGGAAAGCTGATCCATGTGTGTTTGTCAAAGAGGAGGGGCAAAAGAAGCTGTACTGTTTGTTTTATGTTGATGATATTTTATTCTTTTGGAAAGATGTAACATTGTACAATAATGCCCTAGCTCAACTGAAAGAGCACTTTGACATGAAAGATCTTGGTGAGGTAAACAACTACCTATCTCTGGAAATAGAGAAAGATCAAAGTGGTAACATTCTAGTACACCAGTCACGGAAAATTGCTGATGTGTTAAGCAAACTAAACCTGATGGATGCTAACCCTGTAGACACACCGATGACAACAGGTTATCAGGTAGAAGACACTGAAGAAGCATTTTCTGACACTACACTGTACAGAAGTGTGCTAGGCAAGCTAAACTTCATTGCCAGATGTTCAAGACCTGACATTGCTGTTAGCTGTAATTTGCTAAGCAGACAAGTTAACAATCCTACTGTTAAGGATTGGAAAGCTCTGAAACGCATAGCACGCTATTTGAAAGGCACTATGCATTACAGACTGAGATTTAACAATCAGAAGTCTGGTGGTCTTGAGATTTTTGCAGATGCAAGTTTTGGAAGTGACACTACAGACAGGAAAAGTACGTCTGGAGTTTGCTACATGTACAATCAAGGTCTATTTGATTGGTCATGCAAGAAGCAAACAACAATTAGCTTAAGTACTTGTGAAGCTGAACTGAATGCACTGTCTTATTCACTTAAGGATTGTGAATGGTTGTTACAATTGTGCAAAGACATGAAAATTCCTGTCAAATGTCCAATCCAGGTTTACCAGGACAACAAAGCATGTTTGGCTTTGCTGAATTCGGAAGGTTGTAAGCAAAGCACGAAGCACTTGCAATTGAAGTTGCAACATGCTAGGGAACATATTCAGAAGGGACTCGTAACGGTGTCCTATATGCCAGGTAATGAAATTCCTGCTGATGTATTGTCCAAGATTGTGTCAAGGGATCAACACTGTACCTATGTACAGAAGTTGGGTTTGTACTGATATTGTACGAACACGCTGCCCAGTGATGTTCACAGAAAGGGGGAGGATGTTAGTTTCAGCTCTCTTCACTGTGCAGCGAAGTGCTTGTCACGAGACAATGTTTACATTCCACAGTCAGAGTACTGTTGGGTTTTCACACGGGAATGGGAAGCTGGATGTGACGTACACTGGTTTCCTGTTTTTCACTGTTTCTCTCGGAGTTCGTTAGTCCGAGGAGAAGGACGGTTGCTTCTCTGCTCCCGCAGAGGCAAGATGCATATTTGTAAATTCTCTACAATGAACTGAAAATAAAGCAACAAAAAGCATGTGGCATGTACTATTCATCATTCCGTTGTGCAAACGGACTCTGCTATATCAACAGCATCAAGGAGTTGGGCTATCTTTGTGCTGGTTCCTGGTTGTAGAACTCACTGTAGGTTCTTTCACTAGGGTGCTATAGGGCTGGTAAGGTAAAGGGACCCCTGACCATTAGGCCCAGTCGTGACCGACTCTGGGGTTGCAGTGCCCATCTCGCTTTATTGGCCGAGGGAGCCGGCGTACAGCTTCCGGGTCATGTGGCCAGCCACTTCTGGTGAACCAGAGCAGCGCACGGAAACGCTGTTTACCTTCCTGCCAGAGCAGTACCTTTTTATCTATTTGCACTTTGACGTGCTTTCAAAGTGCTAGGTGGGCAGGAGCAGGGACTGAGCAACGGGAGCTCACCCCATCGCGGGGATTCGAACCGCCGACCTTCTGATCGGCAAGTCCTAGGCTCTGTGGTTTCTGGGTGCTAATTAAAAATAAAGAAAACATGTCTCTTTCTCTCTTCAAGTATCTAGATACTTAAGTATACTTAAATATCTAGGTACAGTCATACCTCGGGATAAATACGTTTCAGGTTGAAAACTTTCGGGTTGCGCTCCGCAGTGACCCAGAAGTAACGGAGTGCGTTACTTCTGGGTTATGCTGCTCACACATGTGCAGATGGTCAAAATGACATCACACGCATACGCGGAAGCGACGAAACGCGACCTGCGCAAGCGCTGTCGTGTCTTGCGTTCCGTTCGGGATGTCAACGGGGCTCTGGAATGGATCCCGTTCGCATCCCGAGGTATCACTGTACTTGATTTTTAGGAGGTGCAAGCAGGACTGCAACAAAATGTTGCAGTGTATCTGCCATCAAAGTGTCTGCTGGTCTCCAGTTTACTTTCCAAACAGGGCATTCCACTCTCTCAATGCTGATTCTTGTCAAATGGGATTTTAATTATGGATTGGATTGATATTTTGTATAGTATTTGTAAACTGCCTTAGAGATCTTGTGACTGAAAAATGGGAGAGAAAATTTACCAACTTTGATTTCCTGTTCCAACTCTGGAGCACATTGTTTTAATTTTTTTTACTGCCATCACAACATAAATTCTGTTATGTAGGAAGTCATATACTTAAATATTTGCAGGGGCTAGTTTGCTTCTAAGTTACAGAAATTTACATCGTCCAGTGATTAGCAGTTGCTAGAAAGGTTTTTGTTTTGTTTTTCAGGCAATGGACAAAAGAAGCAGTTGGTTGGCGGGCATACAGTAGAGATTTCAGAAATTGTTAATCGGATTGCTCCCCATGTAAGTATTACTTCCTAAGGTAAAGCTGCATAATCCCAACCCATTTTCTTTCTTTTGCAGAAACAGCCTTCATTGTGAAAGGTGTTTCTTCTTGAGAAATTCTAATGTCTGTATAGTTAGAAAGGAAACTTGGATAAAAGTAAACCATACCTACAAATTGAAGTAGTGTAGAGTTAACTGATGTTATCATTAATATTAGCATGTAGCTTTTCACTTTAGGAGATATAAGTGAGACCTGCAACCAACCATTGCAGTGCTTTCTCTTTCTTAACAAGGTGGACTCTTGTTCAGAGTTCTAGCCAGCTATTCCCTCATTAACAATCAGCATTCTGTGGTTACTGCTCATGCTTGGTTCTCAATTGGGCTTGTGATGTGGGGTGCCCTCTTTGATTTGCTTTTTCACCTTTGTTTCCCCCCTAAGCATAGTGTTTCTTTAACCCTGTCAGCAGCCACGACCTGACTTCAGTATTAAAGGGAGTGGGTTGTATCCAGCATTGGTCATAGTCAGAATAAAGCCATTGGAATTAATGGAAATCGCTAACTTGGATCCATTAATATCACTGGGTTTACTCTGAGTAGAACTTAGTGGGATACAACCCAATGGTACCAGCAGACTACAAGGAAAGAGTTCTAGGGGCCATGAAACATGACTGCCCTCTCTTCAAACTCAAATCTGCCTAATTCCCCAGAGCAAGAGTACAAGGCAAGCAGAGGATGCCGTTCCATCTCCTCACTCTTGTCACTCCTTGCATGCTTATAGAAACGGGACGTGAACAGGCAGTAACAGCAAGGAGGAGAAGGGCCAGAAGGCTCCATAAAGTGGCACCAAGCCCTCTGCAGCGTTGTAGACCTTGGCATCAATCTTGAACTACACTTTGTGTTCAAGAACTGATGGCATTCTCTTCCTTCTCTTCTACCCAGTTTCAGTCTGAAGTATAACAGTATTTTCTTTCCCCAACTACAGCTTCTAAGTTATGCAGCATCCTCCATAGAGAGACCCACCTGTCCACGTCATTGCTTGGTTTTCAGTTGGCAGCAGGGATGTGGCTTTTTAAGGAGGATTTTGGAGTGGGGTAGTGAAATCTTTGTTCTATGGACGTACTCTGCAGTCATTTTGAAATTTTGCCCTTGGTATTTTTCTGTTGTTGGCTGTGTGTCTTGGATTAGGATATTATTTAGAGCAGTGTTTCCCAAACTTTTTTGGGCAACGGCACACCTGTTTACTGAAAAAAAATCTCGCGGCACACCACCATTAAAGCCCCGCCCCGTGACGTCAGCGCACAGCATCACGCCGGGAGGGACGCACGAAAGTGAAAGTTTTTTCCCTCCCCCTTGCCGGGGAACCTCCAAGCTTTGGGGGTGGGAGGAGGCAGCAGAGCGAGGGACTGAGGGACGGCGGCAACTGAGGCGGCGGCGGCTGTTGTGGTGGTGGCGGCGATAGCGGGCGGAGGAGGGGGCGGCAGCGGGGCTTGAGGAGCCGTCGCCGGGAGTTGCTGCTGCTGTTGTTGCTGCTGCTGCCCGACATGCCGGCCTCCTCCTCCTCCGCTGTCTTGCGCTCCTCCCTTTTGCACGCGCTGCCCTGCCGCTCGGCACCACCACCGCGGAGCCGCCCCCGGCTCGACGCGGATCCTCGCCGCCGCCGCCTCTCACCGCCCGACTCGCCCGCCTCCCTCCCACGGCACACCAGCCAATGTCTCACGGCACAGTAGTGTGCCGCGGAACACCGGTTGGGAAACACTGATTTAGAGGGTTTTGTTGGGGGTAGTTGTTGCTGTTGTCAATATTAAGTTTTGTATCTTTATTTTAGATCTTATTATGATTTAAGTGGAAATTGTTTAATTTAGTTGTGTACAGTGGTACCTCAGGTTACATATGCTTCAGGTTACTTATGCTTCAGGTTACAGACTCAGCTAACCCAGCAATAGTACCTCGGGTTAAGAACTTTGCTTCAGGATGAGAACAGAAATCGTGCTCCGACGGTGCGGAGGCAGCAGGAGGCCCCATTAGCTAAAGTGGTGCTTCAGGTTAAGAACAGTTTCAGGTTAAGAACATACCTCTGGAACGAATTAAGTACTTAACCCGAGGTACCACTGTACTTTTGATATTTTGATTATTTGTGACTACTTTTGTTACGTTTATAACTATGTAATTTTTTCCCATGTAAGCCACCTTGAGCGTGGTTTGAATTATGAAAAGAAGGCATACAAATAAAATTAAGTTTGCATTAATGCCTGGATTATGTTGCTAGTATTGTTATTATTATTACTACTGTTACTACTGCTACTTTTTGATGAGAAAAGCAGAATATGAATGTTGTAATAAATACATGCTTTTAAAAATAGTTTTGAAAGCTGGTACAATTGATTGATACTCATGTTTAATAAGGCTGTTCACATATTTGATTCTTGATTCTTCAGGATGAAAAACCTGCCTGCTCTGAAGGATCTCTTCTTGGGTTTTGGATTGGTGATGATGCAATTCCCTGTACTCCTGGAATGCCAAAAGTACGATGTAGAACAAAAGTAAATGGCGCAAGGTGTGTTTTATTCCAAAATGAATTCTTTCAGAATGGTAATTAAATCCACGAAACTTGTAGATATAAAGTTTGTAACCTAAAATATATTGATTTCCCTCTTCACAATGGTAGCTCCATGATTATGAAACACTCTGCTGGTGAAGATCTACTGTCCTTCCTCTATATCTTCTATTAGACTGCATTACAGTACAGTGGTACCTCGGGTTACAGACGCTTCAGGTTACAGACTCCGCTAACCCAGAAATAGTACCTCAGGTACTAGAACTTTACCTCAGGATGAGAACAGAAATTGTGCTCTGGCGGCACGGTGGCAGCAGGAGGCCCCATTAGCTAAAGTGGTGCTTCAGGTTAAGAACAGTTTCAAGTTAAGAACGGACCTCCGGAAGGAATTAAGTTCTTAACCCGAGGTACCACTGTGCATGCTTAGTTAGGAGTAAGTCACATTGAACTTTATTGAACTTCAAGCTGTTGGACGGTTAGTGAAAACCTTATAGTTTGAGGCCATTTTTAAGATAGAATGTAGGCTTGAAATTATCTTATATTGGCTTTTAATTGTCGTTGCTGTCTTATTTTAATTACTTTCATTTGCTTATCTGATACTATGGTTTTAGGTTGTTTGATGGTGATTTGTTGATTGATTTCATTTTGTAATCCTGTGGTTTTATTTGTAAGCTGCTTTGAATACCCTTAGAAAAGTGGGGTAAAATAATGAACTGAAGAGTAAAAAAATGTGCCTCATTTGAGTTATACTGTATGTTTTCTAATAGCTATAAAACAAGTAAGCCATTTCAAAATGCATTGTGTTCCTAATGCATTTTCACCTTATGCTCATTCTCCTAGAGGACTTCAGTTGAGAAACAGAGAAGAGGAGCTTATGAAGTTGGCAAAGCAATTTGATAAAAGCATGACTGATGCAATCCAGGATCAAAGTGCTCCATCCCATAATAGCCACATTTTATCAGAGGCAATGATATCAGTTGAACATCAAGATGAAGCACAGATGGAAAATCAGCAGCACTTCCTTGGAGAGCATCCCCAAACTGATGATGTCTTGCCCTTTGGAGAAGTTAAGAAGAGTGCTGGGACAGTTGAGCACTGTGAAAACAGCAGCCAGAAGTCCATAGATCTTGATGTTGAAGGAGCACTCAATGCTCTCTTTGATGGCCCTACCCAGCAATGTAGTGGTCAGCTGAGCGAAGGCCTGTCCGATTGTTCATTGAACGATAGTTTGCTGGAGGACGGGTGCCCTCCAGATGAATTCACAGCTGCTACTGAATCTGTGATTGAAGATGCACATCAGAGACAAGATTCATCACCTGCTACGAGATCTATGGAACACTTGCCTGCTGAAAAAGCTAAAATGGCTTCTGAGCAAACGGTTCCAAGTGCAGTCTCTTCTGAGAAAGAATCTGTTGTCTCAAATAAGCTTGATGGGATTGTGGGTGATGATTTTGATGACTGGGGTGCTGATTTGCTGCCAGACGATTCATTTCTAATGCAAATTACCCAGAACCCTGAAGTGATCAATGTTCCACAAAATACTTTAGCTCATACCTCTAATGAAACCAGTGAAACAAAGGAAGGAACTATAGATTCTGAGAAACCTTACGGTGCCCATTGTGCAGTTTTAAATTCCTCTAACAGTGTTCCAGCATCACACACTGTTGAAAAGCAAAGTGTTAAGATAGGAAAGGCAAAGGGTGTCCTGCATGACGATTGTAATTTAAAACCCAATAAACTAAATTCCGTTTCTAAAAGTCAAAACAAAATTTCTGCTTCAGTGAAACCTGAAAAGGAGAGTATATGGGAAGGCTTTACTCAACTAAAATCTGCCGCTGGCACCAGTTCTTCTGAAAAAAAATCTGCTTTTTCAGTACATTCTGATGCCCCTGAATTACGGACTGAAAAATACAGGAGTGGTATGCACAGTATATGCCATCAGTCATCTACGGTTTCTGCCAATACAAGGCCTCACGACCTAAAGAAAGTGGCTAAGCAAGCCAGCACAGGTCATCTAAAGCAGATGGAAGTGACAAAGAAGAATGTGTTTTCATTTGATGATTGGAACGAGCCTAGGTTCTCGGATCAAGTTTTAGAATTGTTTTGTGATTCCGATAGTCTTTGGGGCACAAGCTGTGATGATGCTGATGATGACGACTTGCTTTATCAAGTCTGTGGGGATGTAGAAAAAACTAGTCTGAGCCAAGTTGCGGTGAAAGAGAATGAAAAAGCTAAATTGGTGATAGGAAATGCTTCCAAGTTAGAGGTTGGTTCTTGCCTCTCAGGACCCACGCAAGAACTTTCTAACGTCCCACAGCCTCAAAAGAGCCGTATGGGTAGGAAAACCTTCTCGTTCCATGCTCCTGTTACAGCTACAACACTACGTATGAACGAGAGCTGCTCAAATACATCTGACAAGCACAAATGGGGACAGTGTAACATGGGCAGCATAAACAGTGTTCCAGGGAAACTCAATAGGTCAAGTTCAGTGCCTGCAGACTGTTTCACTTCTGTAACTGACTCAACTACTCTCTCAAATATGTGTCTGAGTGTTAATAATATACGGTGGCAGAAGGACCTGTGCCATGTAAGCAAAGTACAAAATAGTGGCAGTATTAATCAAGTGCCAGCTGAGAAATCAAAGTGTGCGTTCAGGAAGAGCTATAGCTCCCAAGACCTAGGAATGGACCATAAAATTGTAAATGCAGGCAACCTTTCAAGAACAAATGTAGCATTGGGGGAAAGCAAGAATCCACCAAACGTGCTGCAGACAGCGAAGCAGCTGAACACAAAGCCAGTCTTTAAGAGGCACCTCTCTGAGTGTTTCTCCCAGTCTGAAACAGGTAGGTTTTCAGAATAGCAAACTGACTGTTAATTTAGACTTCATTTTAAGCATAAATGACTGGAAAGGTTTTCAGGGTCAGCTGATGTCTTTTTAGGCAGTCCTGAAAAACAAGATCTCAAAATTATTTCCTTATTCCCTTGCTCACATGTCGACACGTGATATCCATCAAAGGAACGTAAGATTTCTGAAATTCCTTGGTTTTTTGAAGCTCAGTGGCTTGGTTCACATGAAACATTGAGCCAACTATGGTTTGTTTGTATATCCGAACCTACCCCCGGCAACTTAACCATGGTTTATTTCTAGATGACAGATCAGAATATGAAGCAGTAGTTTAAGTTGGCTTCTCAACAGGTCCAGACCTGCTCTCCTGACTTAATCCTGTGTTGTTTCAGAGCCATACCCTAGATATTTCCCCAGCTATAGAAATGCAAGGCAAGAGCAATTAAATAATCAGTATTTGGTGAAATACGCCTTGGTTACATTGCTGGACTTGTTCAGTAAACCATGGCTTAGTACTTTGTGTGAATGCAGTTTGTTAGAATGGAGAGTTCTTAGAAAATGGTAGGATGGAAAGCAATAAAATAAGCAGGGAACTGTATTAAGGGGAAGGTCGAGCACTAATTTTTTTTTGATTGAACACTGAGTCTGTCGAGATTTTTCATCTGCCCTTGGGAGTTTTTTGCATTCTGCAATACTTCATGCTGTTTTAGGTAATGTTGTAGCATAACAGCAGTATTGCCCAGCGGTGGAATGCTTATGAGTATAGTGCACTCTCTCTTTTTGTAGTATTTGTTAATCACTATCAATTAAAATATCTAGAAGAAATGTCACCAGAAATGTTTTTGTAACGTGTAAATGGTGGCTTTAAAAATAATAACATTCTTTGCCAAATTCAGATTATTTTAATAACAAACATTGTTCTAGAAGAGGAAGATGCGAGCCATCGAGAGAGACTAGCAGGGCCCACATGCTTTTGCCCTTGAGCTCCTGTTTAAGGCCCATTTTAGTTCCTGAACCTGGATTAGACACTCCTAGACATAAGCACTTTGGATTAGTTTTTGTGCAATTGCATAGATGAGAAATTGTGCAAAAACTGCTTGCTTGCATAGATCTTGATCTGCATGTTTGCTGAGGAAGCCACACTGTAGTAGCTTTTAGGCACAGAAGCCTCACCTTCTGGAAATGGAGGCCTTTTTTCAGTCACTTCCTGTTTTGAAAACCAAACACATTTTAGTAACCATGTGGGTTAGAAACTTACCATAGAATTGTAGAGTTGGAAGGGACCACAAGGGTCATCTAGTCCAACCCCCTGCAATGCAGGAATCTTTCACCCAACGTGTGACTCAAACCCATGTCACTTAGCTCAATCGGTGGAGCATAAGATTTTAATCTAATTTTCTTTTCTTTGAAAAGGACAGCTGAGATTGTTAAGTCTCTCCCTCACTGGTGTGTTACAAACTAGCAGACAGATAAAACCACCTTGTCTGTTAGACATTAAATACCTAGCAACGCACAGGGAACAAAATTTAGAATAATGCAACATGCTTAATGTACTATTGTGGTTACAGGTAGGTAGCCATGTTGGTCTGCTGTAGTCGGAACAAATAAAAAATTCCTTCCAGTAGCACCTTAAGAGATGAACTAAGTTTGTTATTGGTGTGAGCTTTTGTGTGCATGCACACTTCTTCAGATACACTGAAACAGAAGTCATCAGACCCTTATACAGTGGTACCTCGGGTTACATACGCTTCAGGTTACACACTCCGCTAACCCAGAAATAGTGCTTCAGGTTAAGAACTTTGCTTCAGGTTGAGAACAGAAATTGGGCTCTGGCGGCGCAGTGGCAGCAGCGGGAGGCCCCATTAGCTAAAGTGGTGCTTCAGGTTAAGAACAGTTTTAGGGTAAGAACGGACCTCCAGAATGAATTAAGTACCGTATTTTTTCCTCTATAACACGCAGATTTTTTCTCCTAAAAAGTAAGGGGAAATGTCTGTGCATGTTATTGAGCGAATGTGTGGTCCCTGGAGTCGACAGGTGCGAGTGAAGGCAAAAATCAGGCAAATATCAATCGTCCGGAGAAGGGAAGCCTTGAAAAGAGGAAGCTGCTGCTTTCCTGCATTCTGCCTCAGGGTCTTACTGCCCACCCTCTTCTGTTTGTTACTGTGTTTGCTCAAACGGAACAAAGAGCAGAGAAAACCCCTCCCCTCCAGGCAAGCAGAGGGGAAAGCAGAGCACCCTTCCTTCTAATTCCTCTCCCTGCTCCGGTGCTGCAACATGCAGGTGGGGGGAGAGAGCGAGCTGGCTGGCTTGGGTGGGTGCGTGGGGGGAACTTTTGCCTTCCTTTCCTCCCTCCCTCCGGTAAAACCCCTCTCCTGCATTCTTAGCCAGCTGCTTCTCCGCACACCCCTCTCGGTGCTCCTTGTCCCTTCTATGTTTTTCCTTCCCTCCCCACTTAAAACGTGGTTACAAAGCATGGATCCACATGGATCCTCAGGATCTTTGCATAGGGTCACCCCAAATTCACCATCAGATCACATAGCATGTCCATGGCTACAGCCTGCACCAAAAAAAATCACACACCCACTGTTGCCTGGGGCTGCAATGGTGCAAAAACGTGGTTACAAAGCACAGATCCACATGGATCCTCAGGATATTTTCATAGGGTCACCCCAAATTCACCATCAGATCACATAGCATATCCATGGCTACAGCCTGCACCAAAAAAATCACACACCCACTGTTGCCTGGGGCTGCAATGGTACAAAAACGTGGTTACAAAGCACAGATCCACATGGATTCTCAGGATCTTTGCATTGGGCTACCCCAAACTCACCGTCAAATCACATGTCTGTGGCCACAGCATGAAGCACAAAAATGATATATCCACTGTTTCATTCAGATTTTTTTCCCCTTGTTTTCCTCCTCTAAAAACTATGTGCATGTTATGGTCAGGTGCGTGTTATCAAGCGAAAAATACGGTACTTAACCCGAGGTACCACTGTATATAGTGAGAGGGTAGGGAGGGGTATTACTCAGGTTTACGTCAACAGGTTTACCACACCTATCAGCCAATCACCCATTCCCATCACCCTTCTGAATAATACCCCTCCCCACCCTCTCACTATATATAAGGCTCTAAGGTGCTGCTGTAAGGAATTTTTGTACTATTGTGGGTTACTGACGCAAATAAATGTTTTGCTAGGTTATCGTGTCCCAGTCTTGCAACTTCTGGTTATGTCTTCTCCCCCGTCAACCTTTGTTATCATATTTGTTTAAAACTCACATTTATAAGTGATCCTGTTTAAAACTTACATTATACGTGATCCATACTTTGGTAAAACCCAGAAAAGTTTCTCTTCCCAATTTTCACTATTCCCTTTTCTGGTATTGGACAGTACCTTGGATTCTGATTCCTAATCATTCAATTGGAAGAGCATGAGAATTAATATCAGGGTCATGATTTTGAGCCCCACATTGGGTGAAAGATTCCTGCATTTCAGGGGGTTGGACTAGATGACCCTCAGGGTCCCTTCCAACTCTGTTTCCATGATTTATGATCTAATTGAAGAGTTGACTTACAAATGTATTAGAACCACCAACCTTCACTTGGCTCGCTGGACATCGATGCAGCGGGTTTTGTATTTGTTGCATTAATGCATTGAAAGACAAGCCTTATCACCTTCAGATCATGACGCTTAATAATTCAGTTACTAATGCATGTCTGAAGGGACGCGGGTGGTGCTGTGGGTAAAACCTCAGCGCCTAGGACTTGCCGATCGCATGGTCAGCGGTTCGAATCCCGGCGGCAGGGGTGCGGTCCCGTCGTTCGGTCCCAGCGCCTGCCAACCTAGCAGTTCGAAAGCACGTCAAAGTGCAAGTAGATAAATAGGGACCGCTTACCAGCGGGAAGGTAAACGGCGTTCTGTGTGCTGCGCTGGCTCACCAGAGTAGCTTCGTCATGCTGGCCACGTGACCCGGAAGTGTCTGCGGACAGCGCTGGCTCCCGGCCTATAGAGTGAGATGGGCGCACAACCCTAGAGTCTGTCAAGACTGGCCCGTACGGGCAGGGGTACCTTTACCTTTACCTTTAATGCTTGTCTACTTTTGCAGAACAGAAAAGCAGAAAGTGTTCTCAAGAAGAAATTGCAAGGAAAAAGCAAGAAGCTCTTGAGCGGAGAAAATGGAAAATGCAGGCATTGCTCAAAAATACAGCACCTACCTGAGCTCACAGATTTGGAAATGGAGGAGTTGGCAGAAGATGGGCAGGAGACTAATCAAAGACACTAAGCAGACATTATTACTCTGTCCTCCTACCTATTTTTTTCACCTTGTTCTGTCTAGATTCTTAAATGAAATACCGATAACTGACAAGCAAGGAGCTGCTCTATTTTGTTTTGAGTTTTGAAACACTATTATTTACATCTGTGAATGGTTTTTCTGGTACTCAGTTACTTTGCTTAACAAGAAGTTTGGCATCAACTGTGCCATGTCAAAGATGTGACAGTTTTTATCTGGGAATATGTGAAAAGTCCAGTGTCTCAAGGTATTTGAATTGAATAGCAATCTTGTTGCCAACCTTTTCCCAATACAAAGCAACTCCTATGCTATTTATTCTAGGGCTTTTGTTGGCATTGTTTCAAACGGAGCAGTTAGTGGCATGTAGCCATAGAATAAATGAAAAGCTGTCATGTTTAGCCTAGACATCTATTCACAGCTCAAGACCATTTTTATTTTTGGGTTGCCACAGCAGTATAGGGGGAAAGTGATTTTTTTATTTTGTGAACAGACAGTACAACGAAGGAAAGTTTTCTAAGACTTATTTATCTTTGTAAATTACGTATACTTTGTAAAATGTGATTAAAAATGGCAACTGCTTCTATCACGTTGCTCTTTTCAGGTCCATAAGTGGGAAACACTTCATATAAAGAATCAGCATCATGCTCCCTGCCAGGAAGTTGTGGTACCTACATTATGTGGTGAGCTCCAATAGATGAACTCTTACAGCCCAGCTGGGGAAATTATGGGCCTCCAGATGTTTTTGGACTACAATTCCCATCATCCCTGACCATTGGCCATGCTGCCTGGGGCTGATGGGAGTTGGAGCCCAACATCTGGAGGCCCATAGCTTCCCTATATCGACAGCAAAGTCTGTTAGCAACAAAATGTTTTACAGCAGTAGTAATAATAATTTTATTATTGGTACCCAGCCCATCTGACTGGCTTGCTCCAGCCACTCTGGGAGGCTTCCAACATACTTAAAAACATTACATATTAAAAAGCTTCCCTATACAGGGCTGCCTTCAGATATCTTTTAAAGGTTATATAGTTATTCATCTCCTTGACACCTGATGGGAGGGCATTTCACAGGGAGGGTGACACTGCCGAGAAGGCCCTCTGCCTGGTTCCCTGTGATTTTAATTCTTACAGTGAGGGAACCGCCAGAAGGCCCTCGGAGCTGGACCTCAGTGTCCGGGCTGAACAATGGGGGTGGAGACGCTCCTTCAGGTATTCTGGGCCGAGGCCGTTTAGGGCTTTAAAGGTCAGCACCAACACTTTGAATTGTGCTCGAAAACATAATGGGAGCCAATGTAGGTCTTTCAAGACTGGTGTTATAAGGTCCCGACAGCCACTTCCAGCCACCAGTCTAGCTGCCACATTCTGGATTAGTTGTAGTTTCCAAGTCACCTTCAAAGGTAGCCCCACGTAGAGCGCATTGTAGTAGTCCCAAGTGGGAGATAACCCCCTCTGGTGAGACAGTGTGCAGGCAGGTAGGGTTTCAGCCAGCATAGCAGATGGAACTGGTAGGCAGCCGCCCTTGTAGACAGCTGCCCTGGACACAGAACTATCCGGCACCTCAATGGCTTTTCCACTGGCTTATGTCAGATGTACAAAATGTCGACCGTACTCAACCAGTAGATCCTGGCATGAATTCTGGTCGATCGCCACCCGCCTTCCACTGGAGACATGCCTGAGCAGCCACTGCCTCCTCCAGAGCCCTTGCAGGAGGGGCTGGTTTGACTGCACGCACGCCTATCCCTGCCCCATCGGATGAAGCAGCCAGCGTCGGGGAAGCAGCCCCGCTTGCCCACCCTGCACCCATCCCTGGGTGGCTAGATCACTGCCAGTTTTTATATTGAATCATGGATCACAGTCAACTTCAAGTTGGGCATGGCTGGCTTATGTGATGTTGGCTTCACAAAGAAAGTATGGTGGTCTCATTTCATTTCTATGGGCTGAGTGGGGATGCAGAGGGCAAAGGATGTTGGAGGCCTCTTAGCAATGCCCTATGGAGCTGAGACATACAGAGTTGCACATGTCTTCTGAAGCTGAGCAGTGCCTACTGGTCAAAGGCCTGGAAACGATGCCGTATGAGGAACGGCTAAGGGAGCTGGGCATGTTTAGCCTGGAGAAGAGGAGGTTAAGGGGTGATATGATAGCCATGTTCAAATATATAAAAGGATGTCACATAGAGGAGGGAGAAAGGTTGTTTTCTGCTGCTCCAGAGAAGCGGACACGGAGCAATGGATCCAAACTACAAGAAAGAAGATTCCACCTAAACATTAGGAAGAACTTCCTGACAGTAAGAGCTGTTTGACAGTGGAATTTGCTGCCAAGGAGTGTGGTGGAGTCTCCTACTTTGGAGGTCTTTAAGCAGAGGCTTGACAACCATATGTCAGGAGTGCTCTGATGGTGTTTCCTGCTTGGCAGGGGGTTGGACTCGAGGGCCCTTGTGGTCTCTTCCAAGTCTATGATTCTATGATTCTACTCAGGATGGGGAACAACTACGCTTGACAGCCAATGCACTGGTGGGGGAACTGGTGGCCCACTAGATGATGCTGTACTGCAGTGCCCAGCATCCTTAACCATTGGCTGACTACCCCTCACCAGCTGGGGCTGATGGGAGTTGGAGTCCACCAGCAGCTTGAGGGTCTACAGGCTCCCTACCTGTGGCTTAGAATTTGTGAGTTCTAGCCTCTGGCTAACGATTTGCCCTAACCTGGAGCAGGCTGTTCTGCACACAGGAACCTAGCGTAGATGGGTGAGAAGAATCCTTAGTGGTCTCAAGCTCTACAGCAACAGGGTTCAATTTCATTACTAAGGAATAATGTTGAGGGGTGAAAGAAATGTGGGGGAGGGAAGCTTGTACCCTTTCAGGGACCCTCATATTCATAGTATAACTTAAGGGCACATAGGTGGTTAGAGTATGGCTTCTCTGCCATCTTTCTGCTGCTAGCTGGGAAAAGGATTCTTACAATTACATATAGAAAACTCAAATCTGGAGTCCCCCCAACCTTCTAGAGCAGATTTATGGGGTTCATGGGGAGAGGAGACAGAGGGGATGTCTTGTGCAGGTAGAAGTCCTTGTGCGAACGGAACAACTTAGTTTGGATACAACCCTAGTTTTTAACAGTATGGCTTCTCTGCCATCTTTCTGCTGCTAGCTGGGAAAAGGATTCTTACAATTACATATAGAAAACTCAAATCTGGAGTCCCCCCCAACCTTCTAGAGCAGATTTATGGGGCTCATGGGGAGAGGAGACAGAGGTGATGTCTTGTGCAGGTAGTCATTGTGCGAATGGAACAACTTAGTTTGGATACAACCCTAGTTTTTAACAATCTGTTGGCCAACTTGTATTCAAGAATTTAATTTAATGATGAATTAATTTTAAGGAAAATAATCTATGTGGCATTCTGAATAAGCCTTCTGCTGCCTCAATCATTTTGCTCCATATGATACTCCAGGTGTAAATCTATAAGATTTGGGTTGAAATGTGATAGCCCTCCTGATCTATTTTATTATAGGGGTGGTTAGCCTAGCCTTCACCAATTCTGTGACCTCCAGATGTTTTAGAGTAGACTATAACTCCTATCAACCTCAGCCTGCATGGCCAACAGTCAGGAATCATGGGAGATGTTGTCCAACAGCATCTGGCGGGCACCACATCGCAGAAGGCTGGCTTAGCAGCCAAGAGGAGCTAAAAAATAGGGATGTCAGAACTCCAACAAAAATAGGAAAGGAAGTGGAAATTGTTGCGGTTCGTGTATTTGTGGTCAGAAAAAGAAAAGTGAATACGATTGGTATTCGTTCACATCCTTTTTCTACCCACAAATGATACATTGACTTTTTAATGTTTTTTTTGACACTTACATTGGAGTAACTTACATGACTTACATTCAATAGATGACAGTGACAATGTAGCATTTAGTGGGAATTTAACTGCACTGGGCCAGAAACTGCTGATTGTGAAAAATACAGGTCAGAATGGAAATCGTATTCATTCTAGGAAGCACCTAGTAAATTTCTTTATAAACTCAGCCAACTATCTGTCTTAGGCAAGCCACTTTTGCCTCAACCTTAACCCCTTCCCTCCCCCCCCACACCAACACCTGCAACATCTCTAATACTGGACTCTTTCCCAGAACTGTTGTCCAGAATAGTGAGATGGAAAGCACTTTAGAAACAGTCAACCTGCTGTGCAAGTGCTCAAGTTATTTGAGATAACTGATGTATATTCAAAAGGACTAGAAAATTTTATAAATTACAATATGCATTTTATTGAACACAATAACACACAGAGAGAGACACCCCCCAAAAAGTGAAGTCAGGCATCAAAGAATTAAAGCAAGAACCAACAAATGTTGCTCTGGTTTATACAAAATTTGAAACTTTAGAATTCTGATTGGAAAACATCAACAATGAAGTGGAGAGGTGAAGCAAGATTAAAAATTGGTGCAAACTCTGTCGGTGGCAGAGAGCCCATTACAACACAGATCATCTGAAAAGTAGAGTTTTACATTTCCCCCCAAATGTGAACAAACAAAGGGATGGTATTGAACAAGCCACTCCAAATAAAAGCGTGTACTGTCTAGAGGGAGGCCTAGGTGAGACAGGGTTCACAAGTTACATTTTTGTTTTCAAAGACTACAAGGAAGTTTGAGCTTTAGCATCTGTAGGATTTTTTAGAAGAGGAAATAAATTTCACGCTAGAGCAGCTGCTGCCGCCTCCGAGACTCGCTCCTCCGACGCCTCTTCCACTCCCAGAGCTGAAGCTGCTTCCTCCAGCACCAAGTCCACTCCCAAGGCCCACACAGCCTCCTCCTACTCCAAAACTGCTATCTCCTCCCATGGCTGAGGCTGCTTCCGCTTCCATAGCCAACATTGCATCCGCCTCCATAGCCAAGACCGCTGCCAACAGAGGCCACACCGCTACGTCCGATGGTTGAAGAGACAACAGCTATGAAAGGGAAAGGACATGTCATCAAGACTCATTGAGAGCACATCAGTCTGTCTGTGTCTGGGCTGAATGAATGGGTAGGAATGGGCAAATCTGTCCCTTCTGGCTCTCTCATTGTCTCATTCTTCCAATCTTAAATTCACTACTCCACATTTCCAAATCAGTTTGCATTAAAAAAAAGTGCTAGTGAAAATGCACCTGCATTTCATTGTGAATTTCTCCACTTTTGCATGCAATTTTGCCTAATACTGACAATTTTTGCAAACCATATTTCCGCAACGGGATGCATTTCTGCATGCTACTTTCACTAGTATGTATATGCATTTCTGTGCACACTTTCCCTCGGAATATGCATTTCTGCACATGTTACTTGGCTGGAGAACTGCATTGCAAAAGTAGGAAAAGTACAGATTTGGAAAGGTGACTGTGTTTTGCTTTGAGTATTGTTCATAAAGTGTGAATTAGGTAGCTTCACCTTTAAATATTAAATGAATTGAGTTTCTTATCTATCCCTATGAATGGCTAACTTCCAGATGCACAAAATGAATAGGGCAAAAAACACTGAGTTGTATGCAACATTTGGGAACAACCTGTTAAAGCAAAGCAGCTTTGAGAGCTGCAACATTACACCAGCAGAGAAAACCCAAGATGTTGCATCAGAACAGCAACTGTGCAAATGGATAGACATAGCTGTTCAGGGCTTTACAGTGTAGAAATGTGGGCACAGAGGAGGCATGGCAAGATGGGTGAGTGGAAGCATTATGTGCAGCCCTCCAAATGTGAACTGAAACAAGGCATGATTTATTTCCTCCTTTCCCCAAAGTGCAAAGCTATAAACATTTCCCCAGGATACTTACAGATATTCACTGTTCCTGCTCCATCACTAGCCAGGCTGTCAGAAAACAAAAAGAGGGTGGGTAAGGATTCAAGCCTAAATGGAACGACTGGAGCAAGTTTGAAAAGAAGCAGAATTGTGAAGATCATTGTGATGAAATCTGCAAGCCCCCTTAAAGGTAAAGGTAAAGGGACCCCTGACCATTAGGCCCAGTCGTGACCGACTCTGGGGTTGCGGTGCTCATCTCGCTTTATTGGCCGAGGGAGCCAGCATACAGCTTCCGGATCATGTGGCCAGCATGACTAAGCCACTTCTGGCGAACCAGTGCAGTGCACGGAAACGCTGTTTACCTTCCCACCGGAGTGGTACCTATTTATCTACTTGCACTTTGACGTGCTTTCGAACTGCTAGGTTGGCAGGAGCAGGGACCGAGCAATGGGAGCTCACCCCGTCGCGGGGATTCGAACCGCCAACCTTCTGATCGGCAAGTCCTAGGCTCTGTGGTTTAATCCACAGTGCAACCCGCATCCCTGCAAGCCCCCTTAGGTGGCATGAAAAGCAGTGTGCAGAACTTCCTCTGGTTTTCTACGGCCGTTTTTCAGCCTTTTTGAGTCCACAGCTCGCTTGACCAACTACATTCTTTCTGCAGCTCCCCTGTGGGGAAACGCACTCAGAGCCTCAGCAGCCCAGTTATGTCATTCCTTGCCTGCAGCCCCTCACCCTTTTCTAACATCCTCCCTTGTGGAGTGTTCCCTTAGCCTCCTCTCCCCTCTCCCCTTCTCCCCAAGAAGCAGCTGCCAGCACCCCTAGTCTCTGAGCCGCTGCTGCTGCCCCAAAGAGAAGTGCCTTCTCCTGCTGCCTCACAGGGACCTGGGAAGAGGCTGCCCCCAGCCTTAGCAGTGAACATGAGGCCAGCACCTTTCTCACGCTGGAAGCAGCAGCGGCAGCAGGCACAGCCAGGCCTGCATGGCAGAAAGGCTTCCCTTTGCTGCCAGGCACCCAGCTCCCAGGCAGGCATTGCACACAGGAAGCACAAACAAGGCCAGCACAGCCTCCCATTTGTCCATCCATTCCCAACAGCAAGAGCTGGCAGGCTGGCTGGCTGGGCTCCCTTGCCCGCTTGCTTGCTTGCTTGCTTGCTTGCTTGCTTGCTTACTCCGAGGTCGCCTCAGCTCCTGGCAACCAGCACCCCCTGGCCAGTCCCAGAAGCACCATTCGCCTGGGGAGCTTGTAGCCAGGGCCGCTGCAACAAACAGCTGCACCAGACTTTTGGAGGCAGAGATGGGAGAATGACGACCTAATGTAAATGAAGGTGCTGTGTCTGAATCAGTGTAAGACTCATCGGATTGTTTAAGAGAGGCTTTTGGACTTGGATAATCTGTGTCATCATCAGAATCTATGTTGGCATCAGCATTATCATCAGCAACAACAGAATCTGCCTCTTAACTGCTTTTGCACCATCACCATCTGAAATGGGATGACATTGAAAAAGGCCAACTCAGTCCCATTTTGGATTACAATCCATATTTCTGGTCAGCGTAATCACCTTTGTGTCAGTGATTAACACATGATAGGAACCTTTTTCATAACCCAGAAAAATACCATGTTCACCACGTTTGCTCAATTTGTTGTTCTGCAAAGTGTGCACCCATACCTCTGAGCCAAAAGTTTTGAAATGTTTTACATATGGCTTCTTTTTGTAAAGCATTTCATATGAGGTGCAATCAATAGCGGACTGATATCTGTGTTTGTACACATAAGAAAAGGAGGAAAGAGGGACAGAGGCCAGTGTTGCCCCTGGCACCCCGACCATCATTCAAGGCACCCCAGGGTGCCAAGGCACACTGGTTGAAAACTACTGTTCTATGATATTCCCACCAGACAGTAAAATTGAGAAGCCTGACTGTTCCATGTGACTTTGGTAGCTGTGCATGGGAAAACCACTGGAGCAGCACACCAGACAATACTTTATTGTTGACTGAGGACAAGTTATCCCTCATTTGGTCTCCCAAGACAGATAGGCACTTAAGATTACTCAAGGAGGATATATTTAATAACCTTTAATTACGTCACAACCAGAATGATATAATGGTAGACCTGAAGTGGGAATTGCAATTTGCACTAGGGAACAACTATCAGCTCTGTGTTCTGACAGAGGTGGTAGTTCTTCACTGAGACCAGGTGTAGGGAGCCCTTGGCCCTCCAGATGTTGATGAACTACTACCACACCCCCATCAGTCAATGAGCATGGCCAATGAGAAGGAATGATGGGAGCTGTAGTTCAGCAGCAACTGGATGGCCTAAGGTCCCCCATGCTTGGTCTAGATCAGGGTTTCCCAAACTCAGGTCTCCAGCTGTTTTTGGACTACACTCCCACAATCCCTAGCTAGCAGGACCAGTGGTCAAGGATGAGGGGAACTGTATTCCAAAAACAGCTGGAGACTCAAGTTTGGGAAGCCCAGGTTTAGATGAAGAGCTATCACCTCTCCCTTCTTTACGCAGCGAGATAGCCAGCGTGGTGCCCTTCTGATGCTGTCCAATTCCATTAGTCCCTGCCTGCATGGCCGATGGTCAGGCTTGAGGGAGCTGGAGTCCAGCAGTATCTGGAATGCCCCACATTGGATAGCTCATCTTAGATTTATCAACATTGGAGAAAGGACGGGATGTGTACAAGGTTGCAAAGATTGTATCTCACTGACCGGCATTCCTCTCCTTCCAGAAGCTTCCTGTAGGTGGCAATCTCAATATCTAGGGCCAGCTTGACACTCATCAGTTCCTGGTAGTCCTTCAGCTGCCTGGCCATGTCTTGCTTGGCTCTCTGAAGAGCATCCTCAAGCTCAGCAAGCTTTTGCCTTGCATCCTTGAGAGCCAGCTCACCCTGCTCTTCTGCTTCCGCAATGGCTGCCTGAAGATTGGCACACTGTTTGCAGGTAGGGAGAGAAAAGACTGGTTAGCTTAAATGGTAAGCTCCTTGGAGCAAAACAGACCTATTGTTTCCTTATGTTACTCCATAAACCACCATTGATACCGACTGCAGTATATAAATAATCAGCCATTTCGCATGACCCTGTGCTGAGATGTTGGTTGCAGGTGTGAGGGTGTTGGTGGCGAGCCATTTGCGCTCGAGTGGCGGTTAGGCATTGGGTAAGCCTTTGTTTAAGGGAGGGGAGCTTGGAGCCTCCGCCTGTCCCTCCTCGATAAGGGTATCCTGTTAAAGGGATCCGGGGGTGTGGATCCTGTCCAAAGCCCAGGCGTGAGCTAGGACCATGCCATGACCCCAAGGGGAACCCCGTGGGGTGCACCTATTTGATGTAAGTCATAGGGCTCCCCCTTCTGGTGGTTTACCCTTCGTTTGACTCCCTGCAGTTGGGCGGGAGTCAATATAAAGCCTGGTATCACCCAATGCCTAAGCCAAACTGCTCACATCTGTAACCAATAAAGTTGTGACCTGTTTCAGCCCATAATCCTAAATACTTGTGCTGGTGTGTTTATTAATCAATGGGGAACTCCAGGGCATGTGGCCTTGGCACGCAAGCTCCTTGGAGCAAGAAAGACCTATTGCTTCCTTATGTTATTCCATAAACCACCATTGATACTGACTGCACTTAATAAATAATCAGCCACTTTGCATGATTATGAGATGCTATTGAGCAACTCTCCTGCCTCTATTTTATTTATTTACTTAAACACATACCTACACCACTTAATATTTAAAAATCTCCAAGCGATATGCAAAAATATAACATAAAAACTACAAAACAGTATTATAAAAACAGAGATAAAACACAAACAATGTAAAATTGTATTATAAAAGCAGATAAATACAGGGATTGAGTAACAAGACCCAATCTTATGAGTCATGGAAAGCCTAGATAAAAAGTTATGTATTGGACCAAAGTTCTCCTATGGAAATTCTCTCTCGTATCCCTTGGAGGAAGAACCCCCAACACATTTAAGGTTCTCCTTTAAAGAATTCTAAACACATTTTCACATTTCGTATTTTCCAGCAAGACCATACCTGCTTCTTCACATTGTCAATTTCAGCGCGCAGCCTCTGGATTTGTCGGGTGAGTTCAGAAATCTCATGCTTGGTGTTGCGAAGGTCATCACCGTGTCTTCCGGCAGTAGCCTGGAGTTCCTCATACTAATATAGGCAGAAAGCAAACACAGCAACATTAGGTTAATTCCATTTGGAGCAACCATTCTTATTTTCTATACATATGGGGTGCTTTTTTATTTTTAAAAAATCAGGTGCCGGTACTCAAATATTGATCAAAACGCTCTGAGTACCAGCATAAAATCTTGGGTGGTGCTGTGGTCTAAACCACAGAGCCTAGGGCTTGCCGATCGGAAGGTCAGCAGTTCGAATCCCTGCGACGGGGTGAGCTCCCGTTGCTCGGTCCCTCCTCCTGCCCACCTAGCAGTTCAAAAGCACCCCAAAAAGTGCAAGTAGATAAATAGGTACCGCTCCAGCGGGAAGGTAAACGGCATTTCTGTGTGCTGCTCTGGTTCACTTAGTCATGCTGACCACATGACCTGGAAAAACTGTTGGCGGACAAACGTCGGCTCCCTCTCCCAATAAAGCGAGATGAGAGCCGCAACCCCAGAGTCGTTCGCAACTGGACTTAACTGTCAGGGGGTCCTTTACCTTTGCCAGCATAAAATGGCTGCGATGGGCAGCAAAGAAGTGGTGTTGGTACCTTGTAATGATGAGTACTGTCACAAAAAAGCCCGGTGCATGAGTATATGCTAGATATGCTATTACTGCAATACTCATTGGGTAAAACACATTTCCATGGGTCATGGTGGCCTTTCTTCTGGCATTCTACCAGCACACTGAAGTAGGGAGGGAGAGATCAGCACTCCCTCCTTCCCTAAGACCTGAGTATTCTGTTGGTTCCCTGGCCAAGTAAATCTGGTTTAAAGGAAAGGGAAGAGTTTGGGAGACTAGTGAGGAAGAAGGGGTGGTTCAGAAGCAATTTTTCAGTGGCTTTTGAAAATAAGCCTAGTCATTTCAGAAATAAGGGGAGGAAGCAACTTGGCTTATTTTCTAAGCCACGAACCATCAGGAAAGCCACCCTTCTCTAGCTCCTTTTATGATGTTTTACCTTGCTTTGGTACCAGGATTCAGCCTCCACCCTGCTCTTGTTTGCAATGTCTTCATACTGAGCTTTGACTTCAGCAATGATGCTGTCGAGATCCAGGCTGCGGTTGTTGTCCATTGAAAGAATCACGGAAGTGTCAGAGACTTGTGTCTGCATCTGTGCAAGTTCCTGTAGTTGAGGCAGCAACATCTCAATCAAAGCCATGTAATACTGAATTCTGCATCCTCTGCAAATTCCCAGCCCAAACTGTGCTCCAAGCGAATCCTTCAGCTGTAAGGAGTTACGCAAGCAAGCAAACTTGCGTACACCTAACTCATTCTGCTTCCAAAACACCTGTTTTCTTTTTCTTTTTTAAAAATGAAAATAGGTTTTTAAAACATAAGAAGATAGAACACACATGAATTGCAGGGATCGGAGCCATGATTATTCATAGGCAATTAAAAGAAGGCGCTGTACAGGACCCTCAAACCCCACCCTATAATTCCTGGACTTTCAACTTAGCTCTGTCTGTTCCCTTGAAATTCCATTACCCATTCAAATTTAGCAGGACAGACTAGTGCTATGGTATGCTGGGAAGAAGATGAGTCTCTCATGGAATTCACAAAGGATCGTAACATCAGCATACATTTCTTGCCAAGAAGTGAAGCACCATGAGCACAACACACCTCTGGGTTCAGGTGTTCTGTGTTCTGCATGATTAAAAGTGGGACTGAGTGTGCTTGCCCTGTCATTGAATCTCCTGGATCCCAATGTGATCCAGCTCTGAAGTGGGGGGGCTGTTCCTGTGAGTTGGAACTCTGTGCACTCCAAGTTCTGGCTCATGGGGACTCCCTGTGTGTTTTCAGACATCCCCCCTTCAGATCTTCCCTCAATGTGTGAGTAATGTTGAGGCAGGGCTGGGAGGACAAACCCTCATATCATTGGGCCGCCGGGACCACATAACACCGGTTCTGAGAGATCTGCATTGGCTCCCAGTACGTTTCCGAGCACGATTCAAAGTGTTGGTGCTGACCTTTAAAGCCCTAAACGGCCTCGGTCCAGTATACCTGAAGGAGCGTCTCCACCCCCATCATTCTGCCCGGACACTGAGATCCAGCTCCGAGGGCCTTCTGGCGGTTCCCTCATTGCGAGAAGTAAGGTTACAGGGAACCAGGCAGTGGGCCTTCTCGGTAGTGGTGCCCGCCCTGTGGAACGCCCTCCCATCAGATGTCAATGAGATAAATAATTACCTGACATTCAGAAGACATCTTAAGGCAGCCCTGTTCAGGGAAGTTTTTAATATGTAATGCTGTACTGTTTTTAACACTGATTGGGAGCCGCCCAGAGTGGCTGGGGAAACTCAGCCAGATGGGCGGGGTATAAATAACAAATTATTATTATTATTATTATTATTATTATTATTATTATTATTATTAGGGGGGCTAAAGGTGTGATCTTATAGTCCCTTCCAACATTTTTTGCCCTTTCACAGGAGTAATACTTTTATCTCTAGCATATAAAGATGTTGGAAAGCGGGGTACTCAGGATCCCTTGAAGAAATTCACTCTCATTTATTTATTTTTTAAATTTGTAATTTTCCAGAAAAATACCATCAGGTGTTTCTTTTATTTTTTACCTTAGCAGTTGAAGCCTAATAGCAAGTTATGGATGTAAAGTTAAATCTCATTCCTTCTGATAAACTTTGCTAGCATTCCCTTTCTCTCTCTTTTCCTTCCTTCGAAATTGCTTTTTTTCAAAGTTGTTTTTCACCCAACCAGAATCTTTAGAGTTTGCTTCAAAATTACACTTTAGGCAAAATGGATGGCAACTCTGGTTGAGAGACAACAAAAGCCCATGGATAAACCTTCATTTTGTCCTTATTATCCATGGGAGGTTCTGAAACAGGGCTCTTTTTCTAGCTGAATAGTAAGGCAGATGGCTAGAGGGCCTCTTTGGCAGTCCACGTTTAATAACCGTACAGCACAGGACACTTCAGCTAAAGTGAATAGGTGTGATCCTTACCGCTTCATACAGTGCTTTGAGGAAGTTGAGTTCATCGTTGAAGGAATCTGCCCTGGCTTCCAGTTCTACTTTGTTCATGTAGGCGGTATCCACATCCTGAAAAAAAGAATATACAGTGGTACCTCAGGTTACATATGCTTCAAGTTACATTCGCTTCAGGTTACAGACTCTGCTAACCCAGAAATAGTGATTCAGGTTAAGAACTTTGCCTCAGGATGAGAACAGAAATTGTGCTCCGGCGGCGTGGTGGCAGCAGGAGGCCCCATTATTAGCTAAAGTGGTGCTTCAGGTTAAGAACAGTTTCAGGTTAAGTACGGACCTCCAGAACTAATTAAGTACTTAACCCAAGGTACCACTGTACTGTTGAACTAGATAGTCTAAAATTATGGCATAAGAGAGGGTGATCCAGCTCCTAAATTGATTACTTACTACCATGAGTGTGCTCCGTGGGGTATAGATGCATGACTGTGGCAGGCACCTATTGGCTAATGCCAGTTACATCACTAATAATGAGTGATATATCCATTTTGTGAACAAGAACACACACACACTTACATGTGTCTCTTAAAAACAAAGGACTGTGGCCTAGCTGTGAATGATTACAGCTTTCTTTGTAGAAACATATTTTAAACTTAGTTGTCTGCAGGGTTTGTGGGATACAATAGTAAAGGATTACTACCCCTCACAGCAAAACTATTTCCCCATGGGCTATCTACAGACACTCACCTTCTTGAGGGTGACAAACTCATTTTCTGCAGTTGTACGCCTGTTGATCTCATCTTCATATCTGTTTGGGCAGGACAGACAGAGAGGAAAAACAATTAAGAGATGGCTGCAATGCTTAAAGAAGTTTGGAATGGCGCTGGTGGTATCTAAGAGGTTATTCTTGATCACAAAGGTCAAATTTGCACCACGACTGGCAAAGAAACTACCTGAAGGGCCTGTAAACCAAGCCTGTTGAAATCCACCATGTGGTCAAACCACATGGCAGATGTTATGCTGTGCATGCACAGACTGCCACATGGTGCATGTTGCATTTGAAGTTGCTGTTAAGCTGTTTGCTTGTGTGAATTGTGGCTTTAGCAGAAAGGGGAGGACGTGTAGAAGAGAAGGAAGACATAGAAAACAAACTGAGAGGGAGAGAGAGATTTACTTGTGCTTGAAGTCCTCAACTAGGTTCTGCATGTTGCTCAGTTCTCCAGCCAGTCTTCCTTTGTTATTCTCCAGGCAGCTCAGCTGTTTCCTCAGATTGTTGATGTAAACTTCGAAAAGGGGCTCAATGTTGTTTCGGATTGTTTTCTGGCCCTGTTCCTGCAGCAATGTCCATTTTGTTTCCAGCACTTTGTTCTGTTGTTCAAGGAAACGCACCTGGAAGCAGAAAGACCTAAAGCATCATTAACCATTTCTAAAAGTGGACTGCAAGAAGATCAAACCTCTCCATTCTTAAGGAAATCAGCCCTGAGTGCTCACTGGAAGGACAGATCCTGAAGGTGAGGCTCCAAGACTTTGGCCACCTCATGAGAAGAGAAGACTCCCTGGAAAAGACCCTGATGCTGGGAAAGAAGAAGAAGAAGAAGAAGAAGAAGAAGAAGAAGAAGAAGAAGAAGAAGAAGAAGAAGAAGAAGAAGAAGAAGAAAAGAAGAGTTTGGATTTGATATCCCGCCTTTCACTCCCTTTAAGGAGTCTCAAAGTGGCTAACATTCTCCTTTTCCCTTCCTCCCCCACAACAAACACTCTGTGAGGTGAGTGGGGCTGAGAGACTTCAAAGAAGTGTGACTGGTCCAAGGTCACCCAGCAGCTGCATGTGGAGGAGCAGGGAAGCGAAGCCAGTTCACCATATTACGAGACTACCGCTCTTAACCACTACACCACACTGGCACAAGGAGGGCACAAGGAGAAGGGGACGACAGAGGCCAAGATGGTGGGACAGTGTTCTCGAAGCTACCAGCATGAGTTTGACTAAACTGCGGGAGGCAGTGGAAGACAGAAGTGCCTGGCATGCTCTGGTCCAGGGGATCACGAAGAGTCGGACACGACTAAACAAAAGTCACACTCCAATGGGGATGCTAAGCAAGTGCTTCACAAACTGGCAAGGGCCATCGCTCTGTGGCTGAGTAACTGCTCTGCATACAGATGGTTTACTGCTTCAACCCCTGGCATCCTAAGGTAGGAAAGGGCATGCCCCTCATCTGATACCCCAGGGAGCCCCTGCCAGTCAGTGCAGACAATATTAAGTTAGATGGGCCACTGTCCTGACACAATACAAGGCAGCTTCCTATTTTCCTAAGTGTGAGTCTCTCCTTACAGGTGAGTCCCGACATATTATTGGGTTAGTCCAGGCATGGGCAAATCCAGCCTTCCAGTTGTTTGGGACTACAACTCCCATCATTCCTAGCTAACAGGACCAGTGGTCAGGGATGATGGGAACTGTAGTCCCAAAACATCTGGAGGGCCAAGTTTGCCCATGCCTGGGTTAGTCTCATAATGAGGACCTTCCTTCCTTCCTTTTACCAAGCCAGCAACAAACCATTGAAGGACCCTTAAAGAAACAGATTCCCACATTGCCCCTTCTAAATTGTGTTCCCTTCCTGTATCTCATGTTTAAATTCTATTATTGCCTAGGTATATTCACATTAAGAATGGGGGGGGGGGCATATGTTTGTTCAGTGTTGGTATTTGTGTGTTCCTGCTCCTGAGGAAGAAAGAAGGGCTGGGACATTAATTTGGGCCATTAATTTCAACAGTTTGGGTCCCACTTGAAAAGCATTATTCTAAGCCTAAATACTGGAGGTATTTACTGCAGTTGATTGGAAGGACATCCTAGATCATGCACAACAGCAGGAGTTACAAGCTAGTTTCCTGCAAATCATTCAGGTAACAAGACTTATGTTCCATTTTATTTATGTTGTTCATTTGTTGGTTTCTTAAGTTGCCTGCAGGACGATGCAATTTCTAGGAAGCTTACAAACGTATGGCAGATAAAACAACCGATTCCAAAATCGAAACAACAAAAAGCCAGTTAAGTATGAATTAGGTAACTCTTAAAAGGATGTTTAGCCTAGTACAAAAATAAACACAAAGTTCTATAAACTAAAACCAATGCTCTAGAACCCAGCAGTGGCATGAATGAAACTATCTTAGTTTATCCTCAAGGTCTTTTTGAAGACTGGCACAGAGAAGGCCAATCACACATCCCTTAGATGTAAAGGCCAATCACACATCCCTTAGATATAAATTCCATAAGCCAGGGCTGAACTGATCCTGTCTTTGGTGCCTGCCAGTCTCTTAATGGCAAGACTTCTAAAGCTGATCTTAGGCCACAGTTAATATGACCACTAGTTGTATTAAGGGCTCTTTTAGCGATATGCAGAGTCAAGTGTTAACAAGGCACATAGGGAAATTCCACACTGAGTGGAGCCTAACCCTAAGTACATATATAGGCTGGGTTGAAATAACTCTATATCTATCTATCTATCTATCTATCTATCTATCTATCTATCTATCTATCTATCATCTATCTATCCATCCATCCATCTACACACACACACACACACACACACACATAGAGAGAGAGAGAGAACTCAGATTTTGCATCAATTTATGTAATACACATTAAGAAAACCTTTCAAGTTTTGAGTTATTTGAGTTATATGGAACTCCTTCCCCATCCCTCATCGAACTTCATCTGTGCTCAGGATTGAGCATCTTTTAAGGGAGCTTGGTTGTTCCCATTAGGATATGTACTAAGACTGGAAATTCAAATCCCTTCTCAGCTATGAAGCTCACTGGTTGACCATGGATCCAATCGCTCTCTCTCTCTCTCTCTCAGTCTGACCTACTTCCAAGGGCTGTTGTAATGATAAAATAGGATTGCTGGGCTATGCATTTCACCTTGAGCTACTTGGAGGAAAAGTGGGGTAAAATTGCAAGGATGTAAAGCAAATAACATTATTTTTGCATTGTGTTTTAATTGATTTGATTTGATGAGGCTTTTAAGGCTGCAGTGCTGAGCACATTTACCCGTGACTCCCACTGAACACTGAGATTTATTTCAAAGCAAGCTTGCAGAGGATCAGGCTGTTGATACAATCACTCTTAATATATTATTACCTGCACTCAAACTTTGGGATGAGGCAAATTACGAATGTGAGCAAATGAATGAATGAATGAGCCCCGTGAACCACTCAAGGTTCATCTTGCGTGCATTTTCAGTGCTGCTATTTGACTCTCTCCTATCCATCACTGCTATTCACCATGAGTCATCTCTCCCTCCAGCCCTGCTTTCTGCATCAAATGCAAACCCTCTGGGGTAGAATTGCTCCACCCCTCCACGTTTCTGGACTCTGCTTGCCAATTTATTTTACCAGCCCTGGACAAGTGCCTAACAGCAACTTGAAACTGTTATCCATGGAAAGGGGTCTTGTTGAATTTCACCAGTCTCATTGAAATTACTGAGTGCTCAGATGCTCCTCCCGAGAAAGAACCTGCAAATTTGCCTTGAAGAAACGTTAACTTCAGGTGTAATACAATAGCAGCTCTAGAAGGTTTCCTGATCACTTTAGGTCCATGGCAAAACAAAGAAAAAAGGATCAGCTGCAATTTATTTTTGCAGAAAGTGCTGCTCTCAGAATCAAAAGCACGGCCAATAAAAAGTTGACAGCTCTGTGCCACTGAGCACATGCCTGGTAGTGCCTATGTTAAATGGTGATAGTGGCCTGAGCTAGAATGAAGGAGAGTAGCAGAAATAAAGCGACTGAATGGTTTGAAACAACTCAAGGGTCGCAGGATAAGGCATTCATGAAATCGGACTTCTCACCTTATCAATGAAGGATGCAAATTTGTTGTTGAGCGTCTTGATCTGCTCCCCCTCCTCTTTGCGGACTCTCTGTATGTTGGGGTCAATCTCCAAGTTGAGAGGTGTCAGCAGCTGCTGATTGATGGTCACTTCTTGGATCCCTCCAGGTGGGCAAACAGGGAAGCCAGGACCGCCCCTCCCACCGCCAAAGCCAGCTCCAACCAGCCCATAGCTGCCACCTGCTCCACCACCAAGCCCAAATCCACTGCCAAGGCCACCACCGTAACCACAACCGTAACCGATGCTGGAAGCACCACCAGCCACTGCGACCCTATTAAATCCACCAAGATTGCAGAGGCTTCGGCTGCCAAAGCCGCCGCCACCGCCACCACCACTGACCCTACCAAACCCAGCACCACCAACACCACAGCTTCCGCCTCTGGTCACAGTGCGTGAAGTGAAGCTGGTGCGGCCGCAGCCAGGCAAAATGGCAGAGGAGTTGCTGAAGCCTCTCCTCTGGATCTTTACTGAAGTTTGGTGAGACATTTTGACGGGCATGGAGAGAGCAAGAGAGAGCACAGATGGTCGATGAGACGGAGGCTTTCTCTGGGACTTAAGGGCTCTTCTTTTTATTTATATTCTGAAGGAAGTGGGATTGGTTGCATGATTTAAGATGGATCATCTTTCTGATTAATGGGCTGGGCATGCCCTGCGGCTTTTCTGGGTGGTGACATCACCCTGCCATGCCACACACGCCCATACACAAAAGGATGAATGGAAGTACAAGAGTCTCAGCAAGGCTTGCTTGTCATCTGAAGATAATGACCACCTTCCCTGGCCTCCGTTGGAGACTGGCAGTGTTAATGAGCTCAATTTGTACTTGAGCTGGGAAACGAGAAGAAAGCAGGCCAGTGCTATATCTCATGGCAAAACCACTTACTCAATTCTGTCAAGCCGAAAGCCTATTCTTCACTGTTCTTCCTAAATTGAAGACAGGGATGGGCACACCTAAGCATCAGAAAGTGTGGCCAAGAGCTGGTAACTTTCTCAAGCACCTGCAATTCTGCAGAGCTTGAATGCATGAATTTGTGCAGGGTTAGATAAACTGACCATTGTAAGTTGTTGTTGTTTAGTCGTGTCCAACTCTTTGTGACCCCATGAACCAGAGCTCGCCAGGAACTCCTGTCTTCCACTGCCTCCCACATTTTGGTCAAACTCATGCTTCGAGAACACTATCCAACCATCTCGTCCTCTGTCATCCCCTTCTCCTTGTGCCTTCCATCTTTCCCAACATCGGGGTCTTTTCCAGGGAGTCTTCTCTTCTCATGAGGTGGCCAAAGTATTGGAGCCTCAGCTTCAGGATCTGTCCTTCCAGTGAGCACTCAGGGCTGATTTCCTTCAGAATGGAGAGGTTTGATCTTCTTCCAGTCCATGGGACTCTCAAGAGTCTCCTCCAGCACCAGAATTCAAAAGCATCCATTACTAAAAGAGAACTGGTGAGGAGAGCTGCATCCACAAGACTGATATTATTTCCAGTTGCTCTTCTGGAAACTCAAGATGGTGGTGTTCTGGGGGATGAGTAGTTTCTTAAATGGTAGATGAGAGAAAGATTACGCTAAAGCCCTATGAACAGCTGTTCCTTGCCCTGTTCTCCACATATACGAAGCTGAGGAATTTACTTCTTAGTTTTAAACATTTTAAATTGCACCTTTGGGGTCCAGCCCCCACAATATCTGTGACCCCTCAGGTAACTTTTCCCAAGATCAGTCCACCAGCAAAATGTCGTTCATGGTAATGTTCTGGCAATATGACAGTTAGCTAAATCCTGAACTGCATCTGGCTGACATGGTAGAGATTGGGCTTGGTCTGAGTCAGGGGGATTCGGTTGTAGGTGGTCTTGGGTTGGTTCTGGCCACCCATAGCAATCTGGGGCTGTCGGGGGGGGGGAGTTAGTTGGGCAGGATGCTGGAACAAAGGTTGGTTGGGGTAGAAGGACAGGATGGTCAGGCAGGAAGGAGAAGGTGCACTGCAGAGATCGCAAGGGTCTTCCCTCAAGCTTATGTAGTAGTAGTAGTAATAATAATAATAATAATAATAATAATAATAATAATTCTATTTATACCGTGCCCTCCCCAGCCAAGACCGGGCTCAGGGCGGCTAACACCAGGTATAAAAACAATTGATTAAAATACAACTTGAAAACAAGATTAAAATACAACATTAAAATGCAGCCTCATTTCAGTAGAAACTCAAATCAAAAACTTTTGGGGGGTGAAAATGTCAAATCTTCACCAAGGCCAACTATCCAGACTGGTCCTACATGAGCCAGAAAAAAGCCAGGGAAGTCCCCAATAGGAGTTCCATCACAGAAGGAAAGAGGAAAGAGGGGAAGGGGATCAAGTTGATTCCAAGCCAAAGGCCAGGCGGAGCAACTCTGTCTTACAGGCCCTGCGGAAAGAAATCAGATCCTGCAGGGCCCTGGTCTCATGAGACAGAGCGTTCCACCAGGCCGGGGCCAGTGTTGAAAAGGCCCTGGGCTCTGGTTGAAGCTAATCTGACTTCCTTAGGGCCCGGGACCTCTAGGGTGTTGCTAATAAATAAACTAGGTGTTGGCTTGATCAGGGCCAGGACTGATTTCTTTTTTTGCTGGGATTTGTAGACAGCTTAGACTGTTAAATGATAAAGTGGTATATAAATTAATTAAATAGGTAAAGCAAATACTATAACTTGATAGTTATTAATGATAATGGGGTGGGGGGTTTTTTGCGAGAGGGAGAAGGTGGAATCCAGCAATGCATGATTGGCACACCAAATCATGTGTCAGAGTTGGAGTCATTGACAGTGTGTTTCAGCAATGAATCCTGGTACAGAGCAGTGGTAGTATCAGCAATCAGGGAGCAGAAGGGACAAGCGATATGAAACGACCCATTTTACCAACAAACGTGCTAGCCATGCACAGCCCTGGTTTGCAGTTCCCCACATTTCAATCTCAAGACTCACCAGGAAGATAATTCCTCCCCAGGTTTTTTTTGGTGTCTGTTTTTTTTAAAGCAGGTTTGATCACAAGTTCCAGCATGCAGTTCCTTAGAACTCTCCAGAATGGAAGAACAATATACGGTACAAAAGGAAAAGAAATGACCACAGTGAGAATGTTCAATTATGCAATTATTATTTGAAAGAAGCAAAGTGTGTGGAAGGGTGGGAACCCCAGATCCTCTATGGCTAGGGAAAGCTCAGTTCACCTTAACCACAAAGGCATGCATGTGCAAGAAAGGACTCTAGTTTTTTATGGTATGGGAAAACAACACCGCCACCACTGATACTTAGAAAGCTCAGAGTGGCTTATATCGAGCACCCAGTGGTTTCTCATCCTCACCCCAATCAATTCCACACCTAGATAGTTTCAACAAAGCTATAGCATTGTCTGCTCCCTCACAAGCACAGTTGAGAGACACATTTCACCGGACTCATGTCGTCTCAGAACTAGGCCATACACAAAAAAGTCGCAATGGTCCAGTAGAGCCCCAAAGGGCCATTGGACACTTCATGAAATGAGAGTTTCTGGTTTCCCACTATTCTCTCCACTGTGCGGGGTAAGCACCACTGCAGCAGTGCCAAAATCATGAATATGTCTTCTTATACCATTAACAGGGGAACTGTGCCCTCCTTGTGTTGTTGGACCAAAACGCCTGTCAATCTCAGCCAGCATGGCTGATGGTCAGAAATGATGAGAACTGCTGTCCAGTGCAGTGCAAAGTCCACTACCATATGATGCCAGTTCAGAACATTGATCCAGCTAAGCCAGTGCTGTGATCTCTGATTAATGTCTCTCTCTTATATCTTAGGCAGAGGTCTTCCTCCAGTCCTACTCTCTGAGACCATTTAATTGGAAATGCTGGAGACTGAACTTGTGTTCTTATATATACATACCCTCCAACATTTATCCGATGAAAATAGGGACATCACATTCCATAATGGTAATTTTGCTATTTATACCCCAAACATCTTACTGGGTTGCCCCAGCCACTCTGGGCAGCTTCCAATACATATAAAAGCACAATAAAACATTAAACCTTAAAAAAAAACCCTTCCCTATACAGGGTTGCCTTCAGACAGCTTGGAGGTCAGATAACTACATACCCTCCAACATTTCTCCAATGAAAATAGGGGCATCCTAAGGAAAAGTGGGACATTCCAGGATCATATCGGAAACCAGGACAACTTCTCTAAATCAGAGACATCCCTGGAGAAAATGGACACTTGTAGGATCTGCATATATAGCCAAATATGTGTGATACCACTAAGAGTGAAGATCTGGTGGAAAGGTGGGATCAGGGTGCTAGGAAACTGCCTTATGGAAGCCTGTTGCTCCATCAGTACAGGTTCTGACAATGTGGTGATATTGTTGGACCCCAACTCCCACCAGCGCCAGTCAGCATGGCCAATGGTTAGGGAGTTGCAGTTCATTAACATCTGAAGGGCACCACTTTGCCTACTCTTGGTCTACAACAGCTGGCAGGCTTCAGACAAGATTCATTCACAGCCCCACCTGGAGATGCCAGGGATTCAGGGGCGTCTTACCCATGGACGTTAGTGGCGCAGGGTGCCAGGGTGCCAGATTTTGGAGGGCGCCACAGGCTGAGTGTCTGGGAAGGAGAGTCAGGGCACGCTCCCTTCCCCGCTCTGGGGCAACCCGCTCCTCTCCTCTCAGCTGCCCATTGGAGTGAACTGCGTCCGGCTCAGGGAAGCTACTTTGCGTCCCCTCCAGCCGGGGCCAGTGGCGTAGCGTGGGTTGTCAGCACCCGGGGCAAGGCAAGTAATTTGCGCCCCCTAACCCGTGGATTTTAGCAGGGGGCAGAGAGCTGCGAGTGCAAGCGCGCGCCCCCCAGATGTTGCGCCCGGTGCAGCCGGCCCCCCCTGCACCCCCACGCTACGCCACTGGCCGGGGCTGCCTGGGTGCCTGGCAGGTGCAATCGGGGGTGGTTGTGGGGCGGGGCAGGCGTGTCTCTCCCACCCCTCCCTGGCCACGGCGCTGCCTGCGGACCTCCCTACGGAGTCTGAGAGTGGAGCAGGGAAGTGCCCTGTGCAATCCCTGTGCCGAGTGAGGATGGGACAGCAGACGAGCCACCTGATCTGCTTGCTGGCCCTCCTGTCGCACGGACTTCCCCAAACCGGGGCAGGTAAGGGGCTCTAGGCACTTAGAGGGAGGCTTCACGAGAGGCCGTCTGGGCTGCGATCCGGGCGCCTCTTACTTATGTACAGCGCTGAGTGCGCATCGGACCACGTGATGTAAACGAGCCAGACTGAAGTCCCCCCCCTTAAAAAAGGTTGACAACTCTGGGAAATGGAGTGGGGGGCAGCGCTGGAGAGATATTTGCACCACGGCACTGGATATGCTTAAGACGGCCTTGCAGGGGTTGAACCTGTTTTCATGCAAGGCATGTGTTCTTCCACTGAACTCTGATAGGACAAGATACACATGCGCACATCATACAACCGAATACCGTAAAGGTCTACTGAATAAGGTTGGAACTACCTATTACAGCTACAGTGATGCACGGCACATTCTGAAAGCAGAAGCCACTTATTTTCTTTTACTCTCTATCCTGGTCAGACTAAGTAAGGAACAATGTGTGACATGATGCATATATCAAAAAAAGCATCTTTAAAATGCATATATTAGTGAGAATAGCATACCAAAGTGCATTATACTACTGAAAATTGTGAATGTGTATACCTGGGCTTCTTTGGGCTCATTTCTTTACTGCAAAAAGTCTGGTTATCATTTTTTAAAAAAATTGGAATTGTTGTTGTGCCAGGGCACTTTAATCCACTCTTAATTGTGTAAACCTAAATTTTCTGGTTTGTGATCTAATCACTCCCAGAAAATGGAGTCTGGAGGGTACCGAGGTGAATTTATGGTCCTGATCCGGGCGTAACACAAAACTATGGCATGGCATTACATGAATGCCAAGCCATAGAATGCAGACTCCTCCTTTTTCCTCAGCCCTCGCAAGAGCAATTAAAGTTGCAGTGAGTTTGGCCTTGAGATGATACCTCTTACTTAATGTTTTTTGCGTACTTTTTATAACTGTTCCCTGATTAACAGTAAGGGAGCATTCTTTTTTTCTTAATCGGCATATTCTCAATCCATTGAAATTTACAGCCAAGTAAGTTTAGTTCTAGTCCTTAGACTCTTTGTCTCTAGGTGCAGGAAATACAAACCGTACATATAACCTTGGTTGCTTGACTTCCTTTTATCCTTAGTCCTTAAAAGGTTTCTACTTTTACATCTGGATTCTAGGCAATCTGGAAACTGAAATACCTAAAGAACAGATAATTCAGAATATGTTTAGAGGGTGGGTCTTCTTTTAGCTTGCATCTACTGCTCTACATCTTCCCACCCTATTCAGGGAAGAGGTGATTCATGCCAAAATCTGTTTATACAAGCCGTCTCTCAGACACATACCACACTGCAATCCCCATTGTTCAAATATCTGAGTGTCTGCAGGTTGCAAGAATGAGATGACGTAATGTTGAGGGTGATTTCTTATGTTCTTTTGTCTGCTGTTGCCTGAAGACTTTGGCCTAACCCTTTAGCCTTCCCCATCCCCAGCTGAAACAAAGCCTAGGTACCTGTGATTCTGCTCATATCCATCTACTTGTTACCCTTCCCTCTGCTGCTGTCTCTTAATTGTGAGCTCATCAGGAACCCCTTTTTTCCCTGTACCCAGTGTGTGAAATGAACTTTTTTGGTTTAATCAAGTTTACTGCATTAGTTTAAAAGTCTGAACCACACCTGAAAGCAAGTCCCATAATTGCTGGGTGCTGGGTGAACTGAACATGAATCACTGTATTTTTTGCTCTATAAGACTCACTTTCCCCCTCCTAAAAAGTAAGGGGAAATGTGTGTGCGTCTTATGGAGCAAATGCAGGCTGCACAGCTATGCCAGAAGCCGGAACAGCAAGAAGGATTGCTGCTTTCACTGCGCGGCGATCCCTCTTGCTGTTCTGGCTTCTGAGATTCAGAATATTCTTTTTCTTGTTTTCCTTCTCCAAAAACTAGGTGCCTCTTGTGGTCTGGTGCATCTTATAGAGCGAAAAAGTAAGTTTGTTATGCAGTAGGGACTTTGAACAATTTCTAGTTCATCGTCAAGTCCATTCTCTTAAATGTGTGTGTGTTGGGGATTCTCCCCATTATTCTGACAACAGTGCTGAGCTCAAAGAAGCTCAGAATAAGAGCGATTATGTTCAGTGCCATTTTCTAGAAAAAGAGATGCTGGAACAGAGTTCTGGCTGAAAAAAAGCTCCGATTATGTAAAAAATTAGCAAATGTTAGCAAAATTAGCAAACATCACGGTAATTGTAATCATACCAAAAGCACAATTGCATCGGAGGAAATTCAACAACCAGTTAATGCAATTCAAGACAAACTCATAGTGACTCAAAATAACCAAGATGGGTGCACCAGCCCTGTGTCAGAGGGCATGATCTCTCTGCTAAGGGGCTCCCTCACTTAGCACAGCACCAGAACACTTATAGGCAAAAAGATCACCCCCAAGTTGTTTGTCTTGAGAGTTCTTCTGCACCTCAAAGAGTAAAAAAGACGATCATTTCTCTGTTGCTTTCGGAGGGGTGGGGCACAGGTTTCATAGAAGATCTGTATTGTCTGTGACATCTTTTCTCCATGTGGATAAGATAATTCCTTTTCACAGTCCCTTTGTGGGAGTGTAATGGCCTCTTTTTCTCTCTGTGTGTGCAGAGACATGAACCCCAGAACAAGACTCTTGGAGCTTTTGCCCTTTGGCTCATGCCTCTGGCAAGCCATGAGCTTTTGAAGCTACCTGGAAGGAAAGAGAACATACAGCCCCCCAGATACTTAAAAGCCCCCCAGGTGGAAACACACCTCTGCAAGCCCCCAACAATCTCCTTTGTAATTGTTGAAGAAAAGAATCTACATTCCACTCTGTGTGTGCTTCAATACTTTCTTAAGTGTATTTCTTAAGTGTATTTCATACTTCAGCACAGCAGCTTTTAACATTCTGAATTCGGTTAGCGGTATTGTTGAGGATCGTTCGGATGAACTTGAATTGTGAAGTAGGGTTGGCTCAAGACATTTTGCTGCCTGAGGCAAAGGACAAGATGGTGCCCTCGCCCAAGGAACACACAGAAGCCAACTGGATTGGTAGCTGAATCTTACTGCACTTCTGGTGAAAGGACAATGCCTTCCGCTGCACTTGAGGGCAGCAGGCTAACGTAAGGGACACAGAGAAGTCCACATGGTACTCATAGCTCTGCCGCTTGAGGCAGCTGCCTCATTCTGCCTCATTGCAGGGCTGGCCCTGCTGTGAACTGAGCTCATTCATTTTGTAAAGGGATAGATGCAATGCAAAATATGTTCCTTTGAGGACATGCTGAACATAAACAAGTTTCCCTTTAAAATGTACTTTCCAAGCTCTGGGATGTAGTGGAATACCCTGGCAGAGACTGACTGACTGGCACTGGATTGGAACATCCGACAGTGTACACTTTTGCCATAGGGGCCATTTGTCAATGCACTATTGCAAAAATCTCCTGTTCACACCAAAATTGTCTGGCCTCATTACTCAAAAGTATCACTTGGCTCAATAATAAGGGAGTAAAATTTGAGAAACTACAGAAACTGATTTTTAAAAATATTATAGGATTAAAAAACCACAACCCAGGAACTGTTAAAAATGGACTTTTTTATATTATGTGCAGGTCAGACATTCTTATCATAAGCATGAAATATTGAATATATATATATATTCTGAATATATATATATATATATATTTGCTTTCGTAGATTTTCACGGGTACAGGAATGCAGGTTTTGGTGTCTTCGGGTGTCTTCCCGTGTAAGAGTCGGGGTGTCTGTGCGACGTTTCGACGAGGTCTCACTCGTCATCTTCAGGCTGGTGCTTTCGGCTTCTTGTTACTGGAACAGAGCAGAGTCTGGTGTTTGAGTTCCTATAAATACTGTTGAGGGGTGTGGTGTATAGCCTCCAACGTTCTGGGCAGAGAGGAAGTTCCTAGATTAGTGTGCCTTTTCTTCTTTTGTTCCTTAATTACTTGAGGGATATCTTGGGTGATTTCATGAGTGATATTCTGAATACCACTGGGTGGGTCATTAAGTGTAGATTAGTTGCTAAAGCTTTCGTGTCTTGACCTCTTGAGCTTGTGAAGAGTTTTTCTGAGAAGATGGCTGTGCTGCATTTAGTTGTGCTCTGGCTTGGCTTCGTGTATAGGGGCGAGCTGTGGTTTTGTGCCTTGTGCCAGCCAGATCTGTGTAGGGATTGCAGGGGGGTGCAGCATCCGGAGGTGCCACTATAGTTTGGCTTCTCAGAAAAACTCTTCACAAGCTCAAGAGGTCAAGACACGAAAGCTTTAGCAACTAATCTACACTTAATGACCCACCCAGTGGTATTCAGAATATCACTCATGAAATCACCCAAGATATCCCTCAAGTAATTAAGGAACAAAAGAAGAAAAGGCACACTAATCTAGGAACTTCCTCTCTGCCCAGAACGTTGGAGGCTATACACCACACCCCTCAACAGTATTTATAGGAACTCAAACACCAGACTCTGCTCTGTTCCAGTTACAAGAAGCCGAAAGCACCAGCCTGAAGATGACGAGTGAGACCTCGTCGAAACGTCGCACAGACACCCCGACTCTTACACGGGAAGACACCCGAAGACACCAAAACCTGCATATATATATATATATATTTGTTTTTGAAGAAAGAAATCATACTCTTCATTCAGCACTTCATGGAGGGCGGGCATGGATCAGGTCTTATTCATCAGAAAGGAAAATGTAATGACACAAGGCAAAACTATGCATAAGGAGATGTACTTACAAGTTTGGGAGTGACTGATGATGAGAGCAGAGCTCCCACCCTCAATTTCCTTTTAGAGACAATTGAGTTCTTAACACTATGCCCTTTTGCTATATAAACACAGGGGTGTGTGTGTGTGTGTGTGTGTGTGTGTGTGTGTGTGTGTTTGGGTGGTCAGATTCACTAGGCACTATAAGCAGTGATCAACATCTCCTGTTACCCTCACAGCTCCTCAACAGTTTTGCATTTAATACTGAAAAAAGAACACAATTCAACTCCCTTACATTCTGCCGTTGTGCATGGTATTTGTGACTAATGCTTCGCCTAGTGGTTTAGCCTAGTATTTGCAGTTGATGGACTCAGAATTTTACACCCGCATACTCATGGAAGTCTCTCTCATCCCAACCTGCCCTGCCACAATTCCCTCATGAACTTCCTAGGATTTGGAAGTTTCTGATGGCTGCTGGGACTTCTGAAGAGCCTACCTGAGTAACTTTTGAATCATAATGAAACCATGCAGGTAAGCCTGCACTTAGCAATTCTGCAGAGGTCAGAGTGTTGGAGAAACTTGGGTTCAAATCCCCCAATCAGCCACGAGACTTATGGGGACAGTAGCTGCCACCTCTCAGCCTAACTTACCCTGTCAGTGGTGTCAGGTTGCCCCCCAGATTGATGGGTCCCAGTGTGACATGACACAAATGTGTCATCATAAGCATCATGTGCGCAATGTTGTGTTGTCTGGAGGAGGCCAAGAGCTGTGGAGGAGCCAGCCACATGCTTCACCACAACAGTGAGAGGGCCTGGCCCCCTTCCAATAAAGGTTGGAGATGGCACACCTGCTGCCTGTCATTGGCTCTTGCGCCACCTAATGTTGGCCTCCTTGCTTGTTTCGCTTTCAGTTCCAATGGGCACCAAGCACCATGATTCTCTTACTCCAGAAAACTTGTCTCTGAGACAGAGGCTATTGGGCTACAAACCCTCTCAAAATGCTTGCTAACTCCAGGTACCACCTGGTACTTGGAATTTGAATCCCTGCAAAGGTTTGTATAGTTAAAGCTATGGTTTTCCCAGTAGTGATGTATGGAAGTGAGAGCTGGACCATAAAGAAGGCTGATCACCGAAGAATGGATGCTTTTGAATTATGGTGCTGGAGGAGACTCTTGAGAGTCCCATGGACTGCAAGAAGATCAAACCTATCCATTCTTAAGGAAATCAGCCCTGAATGCTCACTGGAAGGATAGATCCTGAAGCTGAGGCTCCAATACTTTGGCCACCTCATGAGAAGAGAAGACTCCCTGGAAAAGACCCTGATGTTGGGAAAGATGGAGGGCACAAGGAGAAGGGGACGACAGAGGACGAAATGGTTGGACAGTGTTCTCAAAGCTACCAGCATGAGTTTGACCAAACTGTGGGAGGCAGTGGAAGACAGGAGTGCCTGGCGTGCTCTGGTCCATGGGGTCACGAAGAGTCGGACACGACTAAACGACTAAACAACAACAAGGGCCATATAACTTTCCTCTCATGAAATAGCACATCACCGATAACCAAGCTCAGTATGTCACAATAAACCAAGCTAATGTCTTTTATGTTCCCACAACGTTTCTCATGTTCTGCTGCTCCTCTGCAAATATGCCCCTCTCTGACACATTTCCTATTGCTTTCCCAGGACCTGGGCATTGAAGAAGATCTTGTTAGCCTGGGGGCCTGTCAGTCAGTCACACACACACACACACACACACACACACACACACACACAGTGCTTTGAATTGAAGGCGAGACTAGCTTTGAACCATCGGGCACTTCAGGAGTTCTTTCTGCTCTGCCAGGTAAATACATTTCCCCTGAATGCATATTGTATACTGGTCTATGTCGAATCACAGATGTCTCCCTGGGCTGCTCAGAAAACAACCACAGGCAGCTCTGCTGTCAGTCTGAACTGTCTGCACTGACAGCTGCCCTTTGTGGCACTTGTAATTTTTAAATCTTGTTTCATTATCACATTACTTCCACCACCACCAAGTCAACTCTTCCTTTGAACTCGCGAAGGAGTGGCCCTAATGCTCTCATTAACCTTTCCATGTCAGATTAAACTGTCTGGTTCCCTTAAGGCTGTGAAATGCAAATGGGATGCCATTCTGTGTCTCAAGAGATTTCAATAACATTTCAGTGCCTGCAACTGAAGCTCCAGGTTCCTCTGCTGAAAGATACGTCACTCCTTTCAGGCAGCTACAAGTTATCAAGGTTATTATGGGGGTTCCTGGACCCAAAACCTCTTTCAGAGTGAGTTCTTTGACTTGTTCCAAGAAAGACAACTGTAAGGTTCTGACTAGTTCTGAAAAGGATCTAGGAGTCTTGGTTGACCACAAACTTGACATGAGCCAACAGTGTGACGCAGCAGCTAAAAAAGCCAATGCAATTCTGGGCTGCCTCAATAGGAGTATAGCATCTAGATCAAGGGAAGTAATAGTGCCACTGTATTCTGCTCTGGTCAGACCTCACCTGGAGTACTGTGCCCAGTTCTGGGAACCACAGTTCAAGAAGGACACTGACAAACTGGAACGTGTCCAGAGGAGGGCAACCAAAATGGTCAAAGGCCTGGAAACGATGCCTTATGAGGAACGGCTAAGGGAGCTGGGCATGTTTAGCCTGGAGAAGAGGAGGTTAAGGGGTGATATGATAGCCATGTTCAAATATATAAAAGGATGTCACATAGAGGAGGGAGAAAGGTTGTTTTCTGCTGCTCCAGAGAAGCGGACACGGAGCAATGGATTCAAACTACAAGAAAGAAGATTCCACCTAAACATTAGGAAGAACTTCCTGACAGTAAGAGCTGTTTGACAGTGGAATTTGCTGCCTAGGAGTGTGGTGGAGTCTCCTTCTTTGGAGGTCTTTAAGCAGAGGTTTGACAACCATATGTCAGGAGTGCTCTGATGGTGTTTCCTGCTTGGCAGGGGGTTGGACTCGATGGCCCTTGTGGTCCTTTATTTCAGGTGGTCAGCCATAACATGCTACGACAGAAGCATGCAAGGAGGGGGAAATGATATAAACTGAGAACTCAGGAAGGGCCCCATAAACATTAATCCATTATTGCCCTTTTCTTCTCAATAGTGGTTATTGAATAAAGACTGCTGCTGCATATTCCAACAGGGGAGGGTTGTTGCACTGAGGTTCTACTTGTTGGTTTCTCATAGGCATTTGGTTGGCCACTGATATTATCTTACAATATCACAAATTATTAGGGATCTATGCAATGAGTTATATGTGGTTATACTAGGTGTGAGGAACCTTTGGCCATCCAGTTGTTGCTGAACTACAACTCCCATCACCCCCAGCAGGCATGGTCCTGTCAGGCTTTGGGGGAAGCGGCTTCTTCCCTCCCTTTGGCCATGGATAAGCAGAACAAAGTGAAAAGAGTCTCTTACCATTTAAAGAGATTTTAATCATCACTGCGGCAGAACAAAGAGTCCATCCTCAGAGTAAAGGTGCTCCCAATTAAAGTTTCCACCCACTTCCCCGAGTCACTTCCTTGTCTTGCAACCTGATCTCGCAACCACTGGGCCTTCTGTGCAGCCACCTTATCTAATCTCCTTGACCTTGGACTGAGCAGCTGGACACTTTCCAGAGAAAAGGAGTTTGTTAACTCTCTCTCTCGGTTCTTCTTCTCCTAGCTGTTTCCCACTCCACTCTACCCAGCTTTTGTCTTCCGAACTATGTCCCTCTGCAAACCACTGCTCCAAATCTACACTGCTCCACTGCTCCTGGGCAGCGTCAGGATCCTGGTCTGGGGCAGGGGGAGAGGGAGGCTCCCACCATTCCTCATCAGAGCAGCACTCCTCAGCCTGGTCTCTGACAGGTCCAGATTTTCCTTATTCAAATTCTCCCCTCATGTTCTAAGCATCATATGGACAATGGAGAAGTAACAGAAATACAGGAAGCTTAAACAATGGAACCTTCAGCATTCTGTGTGCACTATTCCGTGTTCCCAAAAGTGCTGGGGTATGAGTAACAAGCTTTGTGATTGGGTACATTTTGTGATTTAGGTACATTTTGTTAAAAAAAAAGATACCCTCTCCCAAAAGTGTGCCACTAACTGGCACCCGTGCCACTCTCCTTTTTAACCATCGAACAATGAGTAAATTTCTGTTTATAGAAGAAAACATTAGAGGGGTATAATGCTACCTAAATACTGTTTTTAAAATAGATAAAGTTCAGGTTTTCCACTGTCTTGGGACTATTTTGGGAATATGTCCCACCTGCCCTCCAAATGCTATCACCTATATACAATAGAACCAATGTGCTGCAACTGTTGTAGTCCCGTGCTGCTCAGCCATGGCAGAGTTGAGTGACGGGTGAGGCCAGCCAAGTCTCAGGGGGGTACTTGCCTGGCGGCAGAGTCCAAATGCAAGGCTCAGTCCAGTCAGATGGTCCAGGGGTCAAGAAAGCCGAGTCAAAGGTCACGGAAAGCAAGAAGCAGCAAGGTCTGGCCAGGAACGACAAAGGTTGTTCCAGCAACTGACTGAGCCTGGAAACCCGTGCATAAGAAAGCTAGAGCCAGCTGGTTCTCGTCAGGAGAAAGAAGGCTGATCAGCAGCAGAATGGAGTCACTTCTCCTTCTGCTCCTCCAGGCTGCTGCTCAGCAGGTGAAGCTGACTCCTGACTCCACCCCCATCATTCTGCCCGGAAACTGAGGTCCAGCGCCGAGGGCCTTCTGGCGGTTCCCTCGCTGTGAGAAGCCAAGTTACAGGGAACCAGGCAGAGGGCCTTCTCGGTAGTGGCGCCCGCCCTGTGGAACGCCCTCCCACCAGATGTCAAAGAGAACAACTACTATCAGACTTTTAGAAGACATCTGAAGGCAGCCCTGTTTAGGGAAGCTTTTAATGTTTGACAGACTATAGTATTTTAATATTTTGTTGAAAGCTGCCCAGAGTGGCTGGGGAAACCCAGCCAGATGGGTGGGGTATAAATAATAAATTTATTATTATTATTATTATTATTATTATTATTATTATTATTATTATTAGACAGTGGCAGACCTTGGGGTCTCAAGTTTCAGCGGTACTCTGTGTGATGCCAAAATTTGGCACGCTACTGCCTCTTGCCTTGCATCATAGTTGTGGCACCCCCTGTAGCGCCCCCAAGGCTTGACAACCAGTGCAATTTAACAGAGTTGCGCTCCCCTTAATCTGCCTCTGCAATGCGCTTGAACAGGTGTGTGCTGTCGCACCTGTATGGTTTTGCAAAGCAGGCTAATTTCTCAAATGCTCAAGATTTCTTTTCGGTCACACTGCTATGAAATAGTTTTCTTCTTTCATCATAAAAACCAACACTTTGGCCTCCCAAGGTTTCTTGGTTTGTTTTCCTTCTTAGTGAACAGTCAGATTGGCTGTCATATTTTTTCCCAGATTATCCGAATAATCTGGGCCCTCATAGTGTCAAGCATGTGGGAGTGAGAGAGATGATGGGAAAGGTCTATAAACTCCGCTCTTTAGCCATGCTTTTGTGATTTCAGCTCCATTTGTTCTGTAAAGTCTGTCATCGTTTGAAAAAATAGGGCAGTTATTATGCCTGTATCACAGCTGTGGGCCTGAGACAGGGAGAGAACAGTAGCCCATAGCTGTTTCCCCCTTTTAAAGGGAAATTCCCTTATTCTGAATAGGATTCCTCACAAGAAAAGGGAAAAGTTGACAGCTATGCAGTAGCCATCTAGTGGAGTTCATGGGATGTAACTTTATCATTAAAATCCTCTTCATGATTGTCTCGTTTCACCCCAAGGGACAAAGTATATGCTTAAAAACAACAAGTGTTTTGCCTGAAGTTGTGGAATGGCTTCAGGTAGAGCAGTCTTGGCTCTTGATGAAGCCATGGTTTGACTAGTCTGCATGTTCAGACTAAGGTATTAAAATGTGGTGACAGTGTTACCTTGGTGTAAAAACACAAATTGAATGGATAGTATTCAAGGAAGTTTTACTCAGAGTGCAGCCTTTGGGATCACTTTTAGTCCCGTCCATTAGTTTAAGTGGGTCTATTCTGAGTATTGGATATGACCCAAGCTCTCTGAAATCCTACATTACAAACAAGGTGGAAATGAAGGGTCTTCTCAGTAGTGGCGCCCTCCCTGTGGAAGCCCTCCCATCAGATGTCAAGGAAATAAACAATGATCTGACTTTTAGAAGACATCTGAAGGCAGCCCTGTTTAGGGAAGTTTTTAATGGTTGAAGTTTTATTTTGTTTTTAGTGTTCTGTTGGGAGCCGCAGAGAGTGACTGGGGAAACAAACCTAGCCAGTTGGGCGGGGTATAAATATTATTATTATTATTATTATTATTATTATTATTATTATTATTATTATTATTATCACATCCCTCTCTGTGTGTTGGCAAAGTGGGAGGAGGTAACCAAATGGGAGAAGGAAACAAAGGTTTCCAGGAGAGGTGATGTGGCTACAATTTTATACCTCAGAATAACTAAAGCAAGGTCATCAACATGGTGCAGTTACTCTTCTAAAAACCAAATCAAAGTGTGTTTGCATTTTGCTATGAACACCTCATATGTAAGTTCCATAATACTCAACAGTGATACATATGGCAATGTGTATTGGTGCTTTCAGAAAATAATTACAGTGGTACCTTGGGTTAAGAACTTAATTCGTTCTGGAGGTCTGTTCTTAACCAGAATGACCACTCCCCGCATAAACGCCCTTTGCGTGGACGCGTGCAGCCCCTGGATCTAGAGCGGCTCCATCAGCATAGGCTTGGCTTGCCTTCCCCCAAGTGGGATACCTGGATGTCTCCGCCTACCTCAGTCGGTTGTCCAATCCCACCTGGGGGAAGCGTTGCCAAGGAGACCAGGCCAGGTAGGGGAGGGACTACCTGCCCACACAATAGAGGGAGGATCTTACCTGGGAATCCTCACTTGGCTCCAGAGCTTCTCCCACCCTACCCACCCTCAGTTAAGTCTTATTTGCAGGTTAACTTTTCTTCACAGGTATGCGGGTGCTGCTGCGTCAAGGTAGCTGTTAAAGGGCCGGAAAGGAATTCCCCTGCATTGGCAGGTTTTGCCTTTCCCGTAGCAAAACGTCACAACTTTGGCGGTATCAGGCCTTGGGCGGAATCCTTAGTCCATCTTCCTCTTTGCAGTGGCGATACCAGGGTTCCCCGTTAAAGGGGTTTCTAAAGGGAGGCTTTGACCATACGCCGAGAGGTTGTCATTGCTCTCCCCTGCGGCGGCGGCATAATGAGTGGGGGGGGGCACGACCATCTCTGCTTGAACATATGTTCTCCAGAGCCGGCCCACCCCCCCCACACACACACTGGATAACCCTGATGTCTCCTAGATCCCCGGCTGGGAACTGGGGAGGGATAGCGCCCAATGCCTGAGCCAAGGTCTACCCACATCTGAAATATAATAAAGTTGTGGCCAATTTAATCCCATAGCATGTTGTCGTTATTCCACATGATGGGGGGGGAGCCGCCCAGGATCTGGGGGACTCCGCCTGTCCACACAAGCACCACTTTAGCTAATGGGGCCTCCTGCTGCCACTGCACTGCCGGCATGCGATTTCTGTTCTCATCCTGAAGCAAAGTTCTTAACCTGAAGTACTATTTCTGGGTTAGCGGAGTCTGTAACCTGAAGCGTGTGTAACCTGAAACATATGTAACCCGAGGTACCACTGTACATGTGGTCTGAAGTCACTTTTTTTAAAGAGCATGGCTTTCCTCAAGTAGTCTTGGAGAGTGTAGTTTAGCCTCCACGCACTTACAACTCCCAGCACCCTTAATAAACTACAGTTCCCATGATTTTGGGGGGAAAGATGTGTGCCTTAAATATGCACTGAATGCACTTTAAATGTATGGTGTGGTCCTGAGACATGAAGACGAGAGGTGAGATGCTCCCTTTGCTACCCTTAAATTATACCTGTGGCTCCATGACTGAGCATCTCAGATTAAACCCACAATTATGTAGGGAGGACAAAGCACATGTTTTTCATGCAGAAGGCCTTAGGTTCACTCACTGGCATTTCCAACTAGAAGCCACCTGCTTCTCAAGACTCCAGAGAGCTGCTGCTAGCCAGAGCCGACAAAGCGCGTTCTCCATTAAATGAGAGCACGGGTTGCGGTGTGGGCCGCCGGGCCAGCCCTGTGTTGCCAGGCAGGTTAATGCCTATTTGCCTGGTGCATCGATTGGCTGACCGGGTTGCTGGGCCAAATTGCATGTAGCAAATTGGTGGGTGGGACCATAGTCTTTAAATATTGGGGCACTCTGGCTTTTGGTTTCTCTTTTGCTGAGTGCATCGGATCTCCCGCTGGCCCGCCCTGTGTTCCGGTTGACCTTGCTTTGCCTGTCATGGGGTCGTCTGCCTTGGTGCAGGGGCCTAGTAGGAATTTTGCCATTTGGCTGATTGGCTGGTGCCATTTGGTTTTTGCCTACTACTTAGCAATTCGTCACAACTTGTAAGGTTGCGGTTAGGCATTGGTTATAAAAAGCTGGTGGTGGAGGGGTCAGGATACGCTGTGCCTGCCCCTCCAATGGTGCTGAAGGGAATTCCGTTAAAGGAATCCTGGGGCTTGCCACGATTTTGTCCAATCCCTGAAATGGGACCAGGGCCGGCAAGCCTTGGGGAGCTGGTTGGGTGAGCGGTGAGGGACTGACGCTTAGCTCAACTGATCCCCAGCATTGACTTTCCCTTCAACTGGCTTCCGATTGGAGCTCAGAATGTCAGTTCTGTCCCAGGCGGGGGGACAGATAGTCATAGCCAATGTCTAAACAACCACTCACAGATTTTCTATTTTAATAAAGTTGTGGCCAAAATAGTGCCCAAAAACCTAAAACTAAAATTATGTGTGATGTGTGAATTATTTTGAGGGGTGGCTTGGGGACCTACACACGCAATACTACGCTGGATGCTCCAATGGTCTAATTAAGAACAAGGCAACTTCATATGCTCCAGTCCTCATCCAGCCTGGGGACTAGTGACATGACTCAGAAAGACTGAAAAAGGATGTCTGAATTCCAGGGAAAGACCAGTGTGAATTGTGGAAACAGTTTTAGCCGATTGGCAATGCACATAAAACCTGTGGGGATGGAGGAAAAGAAGACAAGGAGAACAGCAGGCTTAAAAATGACAGTTGCTCTTTATTTGTCACACAGCCTTGCATGGGTCCATAGCCGTTAGAATCAAGCATTAGAATTCAGTGTTACAGTTCATAAAACAGCAGCAGCAGAATAAGCAATCACCTTTTCCAATTTTGCTTTCACTTCAAAGAAGGCAATCAAATATGATTTTGCTGTTAGAAAATAAGCTCCGTGCATGTTACAACAGAAGGGTGAGAGCAAGATCTTATCACTGGTGTCTCAAAACTATTTCCTTTTGGCAAGATCTGATGACTTTACGGGTCTACAGCTTTACACTGTCTCCATTTGAAATTACAAAGAGCATGCTTGAACAGGAGAGAGATTTCAGAAAGTGTGTGTGCAGGCTGATTCGTGCTGCCTGTCTACCTGGAAGTTCCCATAAGCTTTGATGTTAGCCGTCTGTTAAGCATAGCACTGAAAGCTGTTAATTCAACCAAGAACTTAACTATAAGTGCAAGCTTAAATCCGATTGCCGTCCAAAGGACCTAAAGGTGTATTTAAGGTTAACCATCTACTACATGAACTTTTCTAAAATGGGATCCCCTTTTTACCACACACCTAGGAGAAATCATGCAATCACTGAACAGTGAGACCCTGTTGCTTAGCAGAGAATTTTGAGACCTTTGTTTAAAGAGCTCTATGGATGGCTCTCTTGATTTGTCAGCACAGGAGCTCACTGCGCACTGGCTGCAGCTGATCCCGGTGCAAAAACCTGCGATCCGAGTCAGCAGTGCTGGATCAGGGTGCAAAGGTCTGGATCCATATGGCAGGCAAACTCAAATGGAAAAGGTGACAGTATCAGAGGGGAAGAGCTTTGCTGAGCTATTTACACAGTGGGCTGAAGAGCTTCGATTTGCAGGTGGCAACGCTCATTGCCATTTCAGAAGTGGTGGTGGTGGTAGTGGCGTTAACCCTTTCTAATAGACACTTTTCTTGCTCGAAGTGGTTTTTGATACAATTTTCACACTGGAGCTTCCTCCTCCTCCACTTGAGGAGACACGGCCCCCGCCAGAACTGTAACTGCTACCACCTCCCATACTGACTCCGCCGCCGTAGCCACTGCCGACGCCGAAACCACTACCGCCGCCGAAGCCGCTACCGCCGCCGAATCCACTTCCACCTCCAACCGCATAGCCGCCACCGCCTCCTCCGAGTCCGAAACCTCCTCCCATGCCGCCACCGTGTCCTCCTCCTAACGCAAGGCCACTTCCGCCAGCGTAGCCAGAGGTGGTGGTGCTGCTGACCACAGCTGGAAAATATTAACAACGGAAAGTTAAGTTCCTTGTGTCTCTTGGAAAGAGCCATGATTTCAACAGAATCTCTTTGAACCAATGTTTCAGAAACTTGGGTCCCCATCATCCCTAGTGGCCAGGGATGATGGGAGTTGTGGTCCAACAACAACTGGGGACCCCACTTTGAGAAACACTGCCTTAAGCAAACAAAAACCAGCAGCTCACTTTCATTTTCAGAAAGGTAACCAATTTATACTAGCTGCTATTCAAATTTTTCAAGCTAAAGTGTCGTCCCAGCTACCATTTGGGATCCCAATATGGATACAAGCATATAATAGTGATTTAGATAAGATACACTCAAGTTTCTTGAGACGCATCCTGTTTAGGGAAGTTTTTAATGACTGAAGTTTTAATGTATTTTTAATATTTTGTTGGAAGCCGCCAAGAGTGGCTGGGGAAACCCAGCCAGATAGGTGGGGTATAAATAATAAATTAATTATCATCATCATCATCATCCTGGGGCTCCCAAATTCAACCAAGTATGAGAAGATGGGCGTAGGACTAAGGATATACATGATGGAATATTGGTTGTGGGCTAGCACTATAAAATACTGGCTGCATTGCTGTTGCCAACCTTTGAGTCTGCTTTCTGACTTATTTAAGAACTCTTAGAAATCCAGATGGTTCCAACTCTTACACAGCAAAATCAGATCTATTGGTATTGACTTGGAACTCTTGTGTAATTCAAGTGAGCAATGTATTTATCACAATATTCAAATCAGATTAAGGGACATTGAAAAACAAAACATCAAGTGAGCTGTAAATAAAATTTGCTCCCCCAAGTTCTATGGTTTAAATGCAACAGATAACAGGGTCACTTATATTTCAAAATTAAGAATTCCAGTCCAATGCAGGGCCTTTATGTTAGCCCAACTGAACTGTTTTCCCCTCAGCTTTTGTCAAGGGCAGATATTTAAACATCCCCAGAAACGACAGACATTGCAGATGATCTTTGAACGTGCCAGACAAAATAGAACACAGTTTTTTCTACTGTCCATTGTACAACCAGCTACGCAAATATGTGCTATTTTGGGTGTCTAACATCACGGCACAAGGAAAATATCAGATTCTATCTGTCTGATATTAACTCGGAAGAAACTGCAAGGGTGGCTGAGTTTTTATCAATAATATCTCATAGAGTGGTGAATGGCACTATTTTGCAGGAAGAAACTCCAATGAAAATCCTCGTTATTACATATTTTAAAAGTGCAAGTAGATAAATAGGTACCACTCCGGCGGGAAGGTAAACAGCGTTTCCGTGTGCTGCTCTGGTTTCGCCAGAAGCGGCTTAGTCATGCTGGCCACATGACCTGGAAAAACTGTCTGCAGACAAATGTCGGCTCCCTCGGCCAGTAAAGCCAGATGAGCGCCGCAACTCCAGAGTCGTCCGCGACTGGACTTAACTGTCAGGGGTCCTTTACCTTTTTTTTACATGGATGTTTATTTGTATATATTTTAAAATTTTATATATGGATGTTTTATGATGGCCTATATTTGTAATGCCTAATAAAGGTTTGACGAAGTAAGTAGTAAACGAAAAGCAAATCCAGAAACAGAGATGGTACTTACAGTAGCTCACATTTCCAGGGCCTTCTGCCAACCTAGGAAGATGAAAGGAGGACATAATTGGTAAAATTAATTCAGTGGATGCCTCAACTTGTAGTAAACTAGGTCCCACATTTTAATCTAATCAAGGAGCTATTGTGAAGGTAGAACTCTTGAGTTGTCATCTGTTCCTTAGCCAAGTAAAAGTTGCATATTCACACAGCATTATTTTTTTTAAAAAAAAAACCTGCAAAGAAAAGTCAGCTCATTCTCCTTTTTTGGTCATAATATTGCTAATTGCTTTAGGAATGCATATGTGCATGATTCTGTATGTTTAATTGATTGATTGATTGATTGATTGATTATGCATTTATTTGCTTTTCCTCTATTCTAAGCAGCTAAAGACAGGTAATTTAAAGCAAGCAATTATCAGTTTTGTATGTGTGTGTGTAACAATAAAATAGGCAACAGGAATGTAATCCGCACAAAATTCACAGTAAGAGAAAGTCACCCACCAACATTCTCAAAAGACCTTCCCAAAGAGCTACAGTTAAACCAAACAGTGGTTAGTGCATATATAATGATAGGACCAGATGGTCCCATTTCAACAAATGCTGAGGGTAGCCCCATACCTTGGCATCTAAGTGCCTAAACACAACTGCACAAGGACATGATATTGTGGTTGGATTGCCAGGAACCTTACTGGCACCTCAGGCACATCCATCAATACCGTCTTTTAGCTTCAAGGCGTGATTTTTGCCTGGATTTGAGGTGAGTTTGGAATGTTCTCTTTGGGGGGAATTTAAAACGAATTTTGACGGAATCTATTCAAAGGGGAGATGACCGATTGGTTTAGTAAACCATCAAGGGCATTTTTGCTAGAGTACGGTTGCTGCTGCCAGCCTACCTGATTTCCTCTCCTTCTATCAGCTTCCTGTAGGTGGCGATTTCAATGTCCAGGGCCAGTTTGACGTTCATCAGCTCCTGGTACTCCTTCAGCTGCCTAGCCAGGTCCTGCTTCGTTCTTTGCAAGGCTTCCTCCAACTCATTCAGCTTATGCCTGGCATCCTTGAGGGCAAGCTCTCCACGGTCCTCAGCCTCAGCAATGGCAGCTTGTAGATTGGCACACTGCACACAAGGAGATTTATTTATTAATGATACTAATAAGAAGTAACTGCAATATCTGGACAGTTTTTGGGACCATCACCAATAAATAATAATTGTGACTTCAGGACATTTTTTTTTTGTGGGGGGAGCGCTATCACTATGGTCCAATCTTCCCCCTTCCCTACACCAGAAAAAAAAAAATGTTTCACCCAGTTAGCGTCTAAAGTTTTTGTTTCTCCTGCATCAATCAGGACAAAGCAGAAACAGCGGCTCCAGATATTCCAGCCAGTGGCGTAGCGTGGGTTGTCAGCACCCGGGGCAAGGCAAGTAATTTGCGCCCCTTAACTGAGAGAGAGTGAGTGAGCCAGGTAGGGGCAGAGAGCTCCGAGTGTGAGCACGCCCCCCCCAGATGTTGCGCCCGGTGCGGCCGGCCCCCCCCCACGCTACGCCACTGATTCCAGCCAATAGCCAACATTGTCTAAGGATTAAAGCAGTGCTCTCAAAGATCTGGATGTTTTCTTTCACCAAATCTGCCAATGGCGTTAATGGAATCCATGGAGTGCTTTCCAAATAAAGTTTGACGGCAGCTCCTGGAGAGCACTTTCGGCATGGTTGCTGTGGGGGGACGGGACGTCTGCATGAAAACTGTTACAATGGACGTTTTAGGGGAAATGCTCCTTCCATCCCTTAATGATCCATGAGTAATCCCAGGAAAGCCCAATGGAGAATGAATTCTGATGCAAGCCCTGAAATGGCCATGCTCACATGCAACAAGATGCTGTGTACAGCTTGTGCTATCGGCAGAGGTGACCCAAGAGTTATGGATGCTGCATGCACAATTCATCTCCTACCAAGATACTGGTAAGAAGGTGTAGATATAAAACCATAATAACTAGATTGACTCATTGTAGATACATGCTAGGGGTGCATTATCGTGCACCCCCTGAGCATGTGTGTGGGTTGTTCATTTCGTCCATTTTCTGCAGTGCTGGAAATAACCTACATTTGATGAGGGCAGCTCTGTCCCCAAGCAGTGAGGCTGAGTGCAACTTTTTGCATGTAAAAAATATTATGCTTCAGCAGGGCCTCCACTGTACACTGTATTAATTCCCTGCTCCCCACAGGTATGCCTCCATGTGCATACCTGCAGTAATTCCAAAAGCAATGCTCAGATTGTAAGCATTTTCCAGTGTCTATACCCCATGTCTTCTGCGCATTTATATATATTTATATATATTTACATATGGGGTTTTTTGTTTTTGTTTTTTGCTTTGCGGTGCCCATTCCCTAAGAGTGGTTTAAAAGGCAAATGATCAATATAAATAATAATTAGGTTTGCTTTGCTTGGCTTGCCAATAAGGGAAAGATACCAACACACTCCTGTTGTGAACTTTGTAGGGTGTGGGCTCTTTCAGTACACTGTCTACCTGTGTGGTACCTAGGGAAATGTGGAGGAGGAGATCCCTCCTCGCCTTTGCAATGCCTGGGAGATACTGTGAAACAACTAATTTATGGTTTGTTCAACTCTCTTGCATAGACACCCTGTAGCACTTGTGCAATGAGAGCTGTATTATTATCCGTGATATTTATCAGCACCGTGAAACAGACTGATAGTGATGATTAAACCTTTGTTACAAACAGCATCAACAATAGCAACCAACACCATTTCTAAAGCCAGTTTCAGAGGAGGAGGAGAAAGAGCCGGGCAAATTAGTACTCCCAGATCCTATTTCCATGCATCTCCTGCTGCTTCTGTACCCACTTTGCTTGCCTTTCTTGTTTTGCCACTGCTAGTGCAGCGGAAGCATACCTCCCCATCCTTCCCCTCTCAACTGCACTCTGAGGAAGGAAAGGAGCTTCTTTCTCAGAGCTAGGCATTCTGGAAGAGGTGGCCTGGGAGAGTCCCTGCACTCCCACGCTGGGCTCACCTTGGCTAGTGCCCTGTCTTGTGCTTGCCCTGGTATGACCTTGTTGAGGGAGACTTGGTTTGCCCAAAGTGAGTTAGCAGCTACACAATTACTATTCTATGAAACAGAAGCTGCCACTGGTCTGCCCTGCATGCCAAACATAAAAAGATTGTACCTGTTTCTTTATGGCATCAATTTCACTTCGCAGCCTCTGGATCACCCGGTTAAGCTCAGAAATTTCTGTCTTGGTGTTGCGAAGGTCATCACCGTGGCGTCCGGCAGAGACCTGTAGCTCTTCATACTAATATTCAGAGGAAAAGGAGGAAGGATTAAAATCTGATCCATTATATATGGTTGTCACCCCCACAACAGAGCTGGGAAATCAGGTGGGAGTGAGAACTCAATGTAGCCCCAAAGGAGCACCAGATTGAGGGAGGCTGGGACACGGACTTTCAGATGATAGATAAATAAGTGTTGTAAGGTTTCAGTGTGATCAATTGTCATTGCATATGTCTTTTGCTGGGATGTGGGTGGCGCTATGGTTTAAACCACAGAGCCTAAGGCTTGTCGATCAGAAGGTCAGCAGTTCGAATCCCTGCGACAGGGTGAGCTCCCGTTGCTCGGTCCCAGCTCCTGCCCACCTAGCAGTTTGAAAGCACACAGTGCAAGTGCATAAATAGGTACCGCTCCAGCAGGAAGGTAAATGGCATTTCTGTGTGCTGCTCTGGTTCACCAGAAGTGGCTTAGTCATGCTGGCCACATGACCCAGAAGCTGTCTGCAGACAAACGCTGGCTCCCTTGGCCAGTAAAGCAAGATGAGCGCTGCAACCCCAGAGTCATCCATGACTGGACCTAACGGTCAAGGGTCCCTTTCCCTTTCCCTTTCCCTTTCCCGTTCCCTTTCCCTATGTCTTTTGCTAACAATTTGAGGCAGCCACAACTGAGACAGGGAATTAGCTAGCAATCTCAGGGTGTTCCATACATCTCTGTCTTGCATCGAATGACATGGTTTTGAAAAGCAAATCTGAGAAGTGAGGGCTCAGCTATTGCTGGAGGCCTGCAGGATCACCAGGCCAGATGTATCTGTCAAGCATTATTTCTGGGTGAAGCTGCATCTATGATAGGGCTAGTGGGTGAACCTCAGCCTGCTTTCTACAAACAGGAGATCTGCTTGCCATCCAGGAGCAGGGCTGGCCAGAGATATTTTGGATCCTGAAGTGGAAAATCTAAATGGTTCTTCTCCTCTTCCAGTTTTTTTAAAAAGTTATAATAAAAGAAGTTACTTGCTCCACTTCAATGACACTAAGAATCTGCTGCCTGAGGCAGCTGCCTACTTAATAGTAGGGCTAACTCAACCACAGAGGAAGAAAGCTGCCAAGATTTGCTTTGAGGATTTGCTAAGTTTTATTTGCTAAGCCACTCTTCATTCAGGTCCTCTTTCCATTAATACTTTAGGAATGGAATCTCATTGCCACACCTTTTACTTTGCTCTGCCTAGACAGTCAAGATCAATTCAAGTTCCTATTTGCCTTCCGTATCAACATTTGACCAATGAGGAATTTGTCAGCAAATAGCAGAAAACCATGGCTAAAAAAGCCACCTCTATTGGTCTCCCCCCCCCAACTGTATTACCTGGGCTATGAAGGTGCCCAAAAGGTTTTAAAGCAAAGATTATGGGACAATGCACACAGTGACTTGCGATCTCGGTCACACGCAGTCTGTAGTCTGCTGGCAGCAGGAGTTCAATATGGGTATGTCTTTGAGTTAACATCTTACATCAAAAACCTAACAGTACCTAACTATCGAAGGCTTTTCACCAAAGCCAGACTGAATGTCTTCCCCTCTGCAAAATAAAAAAATCCCTTCCAGTAGCACCTTAAAGACCAACTAAGTTAGTTCTTGGTATGAGCTTTCGTGTGCATGCACACTTCTTCAGATACACACAGTGCTAGATGGTAGGTTGAGAAGAGTTCCCTACCAGGACAGACTTTGCTCGTGTGCTCAAGACATCGATTCCATAGATCATATTTTGTTACATTGTGTGAAGTATGAGCAGGCCAGGGCTGAACCGATACTACCCTTGCAGGTGCCTTCCCCGGGAAAGTCAGAGGCTCACTATGTCAGTTCCTACTGGAAGACCGGACAAAAGCTAGAACGTTGGCAGTGGCAAAGTTTTTATCGGTGGTTGCAAGAACAAACGAGCCCTATATTCCAAACAAAGTGCTTGATTAACCTGGAGGTAGACTGTATGAACTCTGTATTAACTTGTAATGTTTTGTTGGGTCTCTGGACCGTAATAAAGATTGATGATGATGCTTTCCGTATCTGTGTTGCCGCAGTTTATAATTCCAGCTATTTATTTCTAGCTTGGCTTGTTGAGAAGCAGGACAGCAAAGGGGGCACATTTCCACCCCAATCTCAGCCGTTTCACTCTCTTAGCTTTTCACACTTCTTTTAAGTGTTGTGAATACAATCCTTATACACTACACATGTTGCAAATCTTTTGAAGTTCCTTAGAGTCTGACTGATGTATCTCCTGAGGAAGACTCTTCATATTTGCTTCAAATTTGACTTTAAGTTGAACCCAAGATTATCTCTGAGTATTTACAGCCTGCCTGGTCTACACACGTCAATGAGTTAGGAGGTAAAATCTGGCTGAGATAGCAGACCAGGGGTCACCAGTGTGGTGTCCTCTAGATGTTGTGGTCTCCAGCTCCCACCATCCCTGATCATTGACCATGCCACTGAGGCTGGTGAGAGTCCAGCAACAGCAACATTGACTATCCCTCTACTGCTTTAGGTTGCAGGTGGATGATGCCATTTTGGAATGATCCCTTATCAAAAACTTTCTTAAAAGGTAAAGGTAAAGGTACCCCTGCCCGAACGGGCCAGTCTTGACAGACTCTGGGGTTTGTGCGCCCATCTCACATCTATTGGCCGGGGGCCAGCGCTGTCCGGAGACACTTCCGGGTCACGTGGCCAGCGTGACAACGCTGCTCTGGCGAGCCAGAGCCGCACACGGAACGCCGTTTACCTTCCCGCTGGTAAGCGGTACCTATTTATCTACTTGCCCCCGGGGGTGCTTTCGAACTGCTAGGTTGGCAGGCGCTGGGACCGAGCAGCGGGAGCGCACCCCGCCGCGGGGATTCGAACCGCCGACCTTTCGATCGGCAAGCCCTAGGCGCTGAGGCTTTAACCCACAGCGCCACCCGCGTCCCTAAAAACTTTCTTAGCTTAGAGGTAACTCCTAGGCCTTGTGCTGCTACTCACCTTGCTTTGATACCAGCTTTCAGCCTCGGTTCTGCTCCTGTTGGCAATGTCTTCGTACTGCGCCTTGACTTCAGCAATGATGCTGTTCAGGTCCAGGCTTCTGTTGTTGTCCATTGACAGCACAACAGAGGTGTCTGATACCTGCTGCTGCATATTAGCTAGTTCCTGCAAAGATAATAAAAATAAAAATGTGTCTGATTGTATGAAGCAATGGAACATGGCAGTTTCGAATGTAGAAAATAAAAACCTTCTGTAAATCCTCCAAGCCTGAATTTATTTATTTTTTTGCAAAGATGTTCATTTATATTCTGATTTGAATGGCTTCTACTTTTCACCCTCCAATGTTCCCTATGATGGATTTTGTTGCATTCTGGAATGCATTGAAAGAAGGCAATATAAATGTATTTAGGGAGTTGCTTACTTAACATGGTTGTTATCTAGGTAATCGTACTGACTGAGCAAGGAGATCCCCACGTGGAACCCATTTTTTTATGTGAATAGCCAGTGCAGATATATATATATATATATATATATATATATATATATATATATATGCATCTTCAACCCCTGTCACATTGTGATGCTCATCAAAGCCTAATGAACTAACTGCTTTTTGATTGTCATCCCCAGCCGGTACCACCACTGCTTAAACATAACAAATTGTCTGTGATTCAAACTGCACCAAAACATTTTCATGTTCTTTCAGACATGGGTGCAAACTGAACAGGAGAATGTGCCAGTACTACTAACACAGTATTATGAAAACACTCAGGATTCTTTGGTTTATGAAAAAGCTGGCCTCCAAAAAGGAAGCTGTTGATTTGACGATGACCAAAGTGCACATGAAAAACTGGAAACTCTGGGGGATTATTTTTCCCAATGGCATAGTCAGCGAAGGGACAGATATCTGGGGTCCCACTCATCAGAATGTGCAGGAGGATCCCAAACACAGCAAGACTATCTTACACATTACTGTCTAGAAGACTCACTCCCAATAACACCATTCAGTCCAGAAAGTCTAAAATTACCAAACTGCATCACTGCCCCCACTTTGCTTGAATTTTGAGATTTGGAACTGCAGCATGAATGAAATAACTGCGCAGTTAACAAATCTTCCCCTTTTGAGACATAAACCTTACATATATGTTTTGAAAATTGTAGTCTGATCCTCAGATCAGCTATACATTGACACACACAGAATAGGCAAGATAAGCCAGAGTCCTATTTTTGTTTGCTCTTTCTAAAGGCTAAGAACAAAAGAAGAGCCCTGCTGGATCAGGCCCAATTTAAAGGCCCACTTAGGCCAGCATCCTGTTTTCACAGTGGCCAACCAGATGTGTGTAGGAAGCTTGCAAAAAGCCCCTGAGTACAACATCACACTTACCACCCATAATTCCCAGAAACTAGTAATAAATAATAATAATGGGGACAGGGGCATTGCTTTTGTTTGTTACTGTGCTGTGTATTTTTGTGTTTTTATATTGTAAACTGTGATCCTGAGATGTAGGGCAGTATGGAAATTTAATAAAGAAGAATAAAAATAATGCTCTCCAGAGGCAGGCAACTTCTGATAGTGGAGGTTAAATGGGGGTAGAAAAAACTTGTGGTTTTGTATCACCACTGCTGAATTCTAATGTGTGGCTTCACTTATTAGTTTATTATAACCGCCATTATCATTCTCATCTTTCTTCCCAACTGCTGGGAGCTAAACTCAAATTGCATTGAATAAGCTTCAGTTACAAAAAAAATAATAAATGTTTCCTAATCAAAGTGATTAATATGACTTGGATCCTGAGCCAAAAGCGGAGGTGGATTTTCCAAGGCTTGCAACCGTCAAGCCCAGACTAGACACTTTCCCCAAGGGAGAAGCGTTATTCAAATACAGCTCCCTGTCTTCTTCCAGTAATAGCTGGAGGAAAGTATTCATACATTGCACAAGATGTGATAATTGATGCCAGTAAGTCTCTGCTCGCTTTAAAATCTATTCAAATGCATCAGCAAAGGTAGGTGGGGACAAAAAAAATAATAATCCCCAAAACCTCCTTGAGAAATGTAACGTTCCCAGTGGAAAATGCAACATGAAATTTTCCACAGTGGAGTATCTAAATGAGTGATGCATTTATACATGCTTCAACAAACCCATGCGATTTGCATGTCTCAGGAGTTCCTCTCATACCCTCCCTTTGCTTTTCCATTAGCATTTTGCTTTTTAGATGGCCCTCTTTATGTTGTGTAAAGAGGTAATGTTAACTTAGAGTGGTTTTGTTGCTGTTGTTGAAAGGGAAATGTATTTTCAAGATGAAGGTCCTAATCGGAATTCATTTTCCCTCTAAAATGTTCTGCTGCACCTAGTGGAACAGCTTCCTAGCCCTGTGATCTTATATATATATACTTTCATTTGTCTGAACTACAATAAAACATGCCTCTACACACACACACACACACACACACACACACACACACAGTTTGAAAATGTGTATCTTTCCAGAGAACTTTTCTGTAATTCCAGCTTTCCAATATAGTTCCTGCCTACTTGAGGATGCATGCAAATTAGAGAAGCCAGGATTCTGCTTTAAGTTCCCAGCACCTACTGGGCTCAGTGCTTCTATGTTTTCTGGAGGGAGGATAGCACATGCCTTGCATGCAGAAGGTCCCCAGTTCAGTTCTTGGTATCTCCAACTGGCAGGGCTTGGAAAGGCACCTGGCAGAGATAATGCCAGTTGGAGTAGCAAGTATTGGACAAGATGCTGCAATGGCTTGGGCTGGCTAGGATGTTCATTTCAATTCTAAAGTGAAATTTTCAGGTGCCTAAGGGAGGACGCTTACCATTTCAAACAGGTTTTTCAGGAACAGGATTTCATCATTCAGAGAATCTGCTTTGCTACCGAGCTCAATCTTGTTCATATAGGCACCATCAACATCCTGCAAAAAACATGAGAAACGTCAGTATATTTTGAGGGGTGGGGAGAATTAGAGCTATTTAGGACCATCTTTTGAACAATGCAGCAAATCAGGCAGGTTTTGTTTAATCTCATGAAGAATCCAATATGGCAGACATCGAATGTCGCCCTTCCATTTTTTAAAAAACTGAAGTTTGGCAGGACAACATGGGCATTGAGCAGTTGTTAAAGGCCACAGCAGAATAGCATTATTAAATGTAGAAACTGTCCAAGATCTGTCACTATCAACCTCTGCAGCTGAAGACTCTTTGGTACTATGCTATATCAAAGGTCTGTCAACCAAGCCTGGCAGTTGTGTGCTAGAAGAGAACCAATGCTTTGACTTAGCACAGAGCAGCTGGTCATTATTCAGGACCAGGGATGGTGAACTTGTGGCCCTCCAGATGTTGTTGGAATCCAACTCCCTCCAGTTCCAGCCAATGGCCAAGGATGTTGCCTACAACATTTGGAGAACCATAGGTTTCCTGTCCTTGCACCATGTTACTTAAGATATTGTAATGATAAAATAAAATGTACCTTCTTCAGCACCACAAATTCATTCTCTGCACCGGTACGCTTGTTGATTTCATCTTCATATCTGTTGGGGCAACAGAGAGCAAAGGTAGCACCAGTACTTTTCAGGATGAGAACCTAGCATAGCTAGCAGAAAGAACGCATGAGGAGGTCAAAAGCAACCCATTCTATTCAGAGTTCACACTTTGCCAAGGCATTTAGTTCAAAGTGATTGGCTGCCAAATTATCTCCTTGAAGCTCAACACAACCAGGTTATTAACCCTTGCAGAAGAACCATCTGCACAGTCCATGGGCTTCTCATTGGAGGACTTCCAGAGCATGTTGATAGATTACCAGGATCATGCTTTTAATGGCCAGCTGCAATTGTCTCCCGATGGCCTCTCTCATGCTTTTCTTATTGTGCTCTTATCTACACGACTGCAGAGAGCTAGTGGAAGAATTGTGTGTCTGCAATGGATGTGTTACATTCAGGCTGTCAGGATCCACCCTCCTCCTTTAACTGCTAGATACACATTGACCCTTCTTGCTGGATGGATTAGCAACAGCATTTAAATGTCAAGCCAAATATGAAAACAGAAAATTCTGCATGCATTTTAAGGGAAAGCATGCGCTATAGATTTAAGTTGGTTTAGCAATCCTCCCACAGGGAAACCTGGGAACTGTAGTTCAATGTGCAGGAGTAGACAAGAATGACAGTACTCAACTCTCTGAGCAATTTCAACCCACAATATTATACGGGAGAAGCCATTATTGTTAGACTAGCATGAAATAGAGGTTTTTGCAACATAGGTAAGCCATCTTGCTACTTGCCCCACCCAGTTACACAGAGGGGTGGGTGAATTAGTCAAATTCTGTTCTAAAGGTTCCTCATTTTTCCAATCTTCCACAGCAATTTGCATTAAAAAGAATCGTCATGAAAATTTGTATGCACTTTAAAGCACATTTTAACAAACACATTTTTGTATTCAGTTTTAATGTACACCTTTTTGCAAGCAACTTTCTAGAATATAATGCATCTTTGTATGCTATTTTCATGAATACCTCTGTCATTATGCACATTTCTCCCTAATACATGCATAGTTTGGTAGAAAACTGCATTGTGAAATTCAGAGAAGTGAAAATTTCACAGACGGCTGTGTTTCAGTTTGCATGTTAGTTCTAGAAGTGTGAATTAAGTAGGTTTCCCATGCAAATGCAAGAATGTCTCAACCCTCCCGAGTTTCGGCGTGGCTAGACTACTTAGGAGATACAAAGCGATTTGTTCTACAGATGCTTTTCTGAGGAGGCACATATTCCCTCCTTAAGCAATACTGAAAGGCTGTTTCGTGCACCTTACATGTTTTTGGCATACATCTAATTTTCCCCTTTAGAAATGCTTTTAAAAATTGCAATATGTGAATAAAACAGCCACATGTCTGGAAACATGTGTCTCATATCACTGAGAGCCAGGGATTGGCTGGTGACCCCAGCTGAGCATATATACCGACTAGCTCCCATTAAATTTGTAAAATGGCTCTGAAAGGCAGTAGATGCCCCTGCTGTAAGAAACGACCTCTGTGCCATGGCATCAGTGATGTAATGCTAATTCACTGTACAGTTTAATGGAATCTCTGATTGCTTAACTAGGTGTGGCAAGAGGAACTGTGGTTATGTGTTAGAGGCGTCCCTTTTATGAAACTTCATGACTTAGGGCCAAGTGAACCCTTTTGCTGGGCAGGGTGGAGCTGACTTCAACAAGAGAAAGGCAGGAAGGATTTGCATCTCGCAGGTTCATTCTTAGAAAGCTCTGCTGACAGATCTTTGGTAATTTAGTTTGCCTTCCAGCAAAAGGATTTCAAAAAGGGGATTTTTTTTTTGGTATAGATAGAGAAATTATTCTTACCACCATTTCATCTATCTCCTTTTTGCCTCGTCAGTCATTTTGAGCAATTTGATGGAGAGGCACTGCCAACAGAGTATTAGGCAGCAGTCCTAGCCATGTTTACTCAGAAGTAATTCCTACTGAATTCAGTGGACTTATGGCTAGGTAAATGGGAGTTGGGAATGCAGCCTTAGCTTCACCCATGAATTCTGCCAAGCCTTAGCCAACAAAAGCTTATACAGATTCAAGAACAGTTGTTTCGTTAAACAAAAGGAAGCATGCGAAAATAACTTACAGAGCCACATAATACTCAGTCAACCTGAATAAACATGTTCATGATGTACAGTTAAGCGCGCCCTGGAACTTCTATTTGGATCAGTTCAAGGAAGGTAAAGTTTAGTTCTCCAAGACTCCCAGAAAGAAAAGGAGTGATTTTGTTTGCCACAAAACAGGTTACTCCAGATCAAAGGACACAGTGGACGTGCATAGGGATTTTCACCAGTGTATTTTGATCGTTAGATATTTTGGGACCAATAGAAGGTGCTAGCTTATACGAGCATTCAGATTCTTACCATATCTAAGGCTGCAGCCCTATCCACACTTACTTGGGAGTTAGATCCATTGAACTTAATGGGAACAACTTCAGGGTTAACATATGCATATGCCTGGGCCAAACCCCTAGAAGTAAATGTCACCCTTATCTCTCTGTATGGAGGTTAGACGGAGTATTCCTATTTATGTGAATTGGAACAGACAGGTTCTTACTTGTTCTTGTAGTCTTCCACCATGTCTTGCATGTTCCTCAGTTCTGAGTCTAGTCTTCCCCGTTCATTCAAAATAGAATCAAGCTGCCTCCTGAGGTTGTTGATATAAGTCTCAAACATGGGTTCAATTCTGTTTTGTCGAACAGTTGTCCCCTGCTGTTGTAAGAGGTCCCATTTGGTTTCAAGGACTTTATTTTGCTGTTCCAGGAAACGGACCTGCAAGATGGAATGGAAAAGGCATTGGTGGTGCTGTATATAGGCAATCCACAAATCTGCTGGACAGAACGGGATGAGCTGTCCATTGAGACAGATGGAGATAATAAGTGAAGAGCCACACTTGCTCATTGAAGATGTTGCCTTAACCCCTTAGTCCTTGTCCCCCAGCTGAACAGAGCCTAAATGCATCTTCTCACATCTGTCCCTTCTTCTCCTCTCCCCATTTGTCTCTTTCATCTCAGTGTTTAAGTTTAGATGGTAAGCTCCTTTGGCCAGGGAGCTATATTTTGCTTATATTGCTCCCTAATGTGCCAGAATGGTACAACAGAGAACAGAAGGAATTATGAGGGATAAAAAGGAGAAAGATCAAGGAGAGGAAAAAGGGATCAAGAAAACCAGGTAAGAATGGTGAAAACTAGCAGGAATGACTGGCAGCCTCTGCTTAGACACTTTGCTACTACTACCAGATCCTCAGCAAGCGCACACTGATATCAACCAACCAATCAAGAGTCACTCCAAAGAATATAGACCTAGAATCATTAGGGAGGAGTTGATGCTCCGAGTAATCTTAAAAATTGTGTACTTTTTATATGCATATTTATTGGCATGCCTTTAAATAATAATAATATTAATAATATTAATAATAATAGGGTGTTAGATTTTAAGTAATCTTAAAAATTGTGTACTTTTTATATGCATATTTATTGGCATGCCTTTAAATAATAATAATATTAATAATATTAATAATAATAGGGTGTTAGATTTCCTTTATCACATTTAGATCTTGTTATACACCCGAGAAACTATGACCAGCTGCACTCTAACATCAATGACACCACACTGCCATCTTGCAAAAGAGATTTGTCACTTTGATCTAAGTATTAACAGAACCATACATGGAGCTGACTGTGAAACGGATGCCAAAAGCGAGCCTCTGTGACAGAGGGTTCAGAAGCAATCAAAGGCTTCCAGAGTTAGATTACTTCACTCATGCTGCATTTTTCCTCTACTGGTTTTGGAGACTAGAGATGCCCAGCTTCTCCATGACTGGGGACCTCTCTATTTTCCTTGGAGAGGGTTTTTTTCACTCAGCTAGCCTCCGCACAGACAGTATGCCAGGAAATGACGTAGCCATCCCGGCCATTAACAATGAATCTACTCAACAATTGCATGCACACAATGTCTCTGGAAATTGGAATGCTTAATCACTCTTAAACATACTCCTACTTATAACACGGCCTCGTGGAACAGCAAACTTTTCTTTCTTTCTCTTTTTGCAGGTTTTAGATCTGAGCCAAGGAATCAGTGGCCCTTCGTTTTGCTGTTAGACTGCCACTTCCATCAACCCTGGCCATTGGCCATTCTGGCTGAGGCTGATGGGATTTGGAGTCCAACAAAGCCTAGAGGCTAACACATTGACTTCCCCTGGTCTAGACCATCTTAAAGAGCCGTTGTGGTGTTGGCCTGATTTGGTGACAAGTCACCTGCAACTTAGTGCCTTGGTGGTTAAGAATGATCACAAAGGTATTAATTCTGGTACTTACCTTGTCAATAAAGGAGGCAAACTTGTTGTTGAGTGTCTTGATCTGTTCCCTCTCATGTGTGCGGACTCTTTGGATCTCTGGGTCAATCTCAAGGTTGAGGGGTTGTAGGAGGTGTTGGTTGACGGTCACCTCTTGGATGCCACCGGGTGGGCAAACTGGAAACCCTGGGCCACCTCTTCCACCAAACCCTGGAGAACCTAACATAAAGCCACCGGCACCTCCCATCCCAGGCCCGCCAAAACCAAAGCCACCACCACCACCACCAGCACCAAGACCATAACCAAACCCAGCTCCTCCACCAGCGCCATATCCAGCACTAACGAAACCGGGTTGGAAGCCCCCCATGCCGGCACCGTAAGAGATGCGCTTGCTTCCACCCATGTTGTACAGACTTCGGCTGCCGAATCCACCGACTCCAATGCCGCCGCCACCTCCTCCAGCTCTTGCTCCTCCAACCCGAGCAACGGAATAGGAGCTGAAACTCGATCTTCCACCGCCACCGCCACCACCGCCACCAACTATTGCGGAGCCAGAGCTGAAGCCTCTTCTTGCCCCTCCGGAGGATGATCGAAAGGATGTGAAACTCATGATGGTTTCTTTCAGAGAGAAAATGTGAGGAAAGGGTTTTGACTAGAAGCGGAGCTGCAGGGAAAGAGCAGAGGATGGAGAAGACGGAACCCCTCTGATATAGAGGAGCCAGAGACCTCCCCTTTTATCTGCTTGGGAAATAACCTGGCACGGGATCTCAGGCAACCTGATCTACTCATCATCTTGATATGCCTTGCAGCAACTTGTCTCGTTAAAACACACCTACTTGAGGCAGTAGTATGGAATTGGGAGGAGGCACTTGTTTGCAATGAAGCGATAGACGTTTCCCCCTTTTTATTTTTAGTTAGGCGTCTCGTTAAAAGAAAAAAGAAAAGAAGAGGGAAATAAGAATAATTGTGGAAATTACTAACCACAATTGCCACCCGCCTCCTTCTCCAACAGAGCCTGTTTACACAAGGGCAGATAAAGACCATGCTGTAAGATACAGATCTCCACAAAGTGTAGCCATGTGAATTTCATGACACCATCAGGAGTCGTCTTATGGTTTCCAGTGAGATGGGAGCAAACTTTAAGCAACTGTCTGCCTGCAAAGGTGGTCTCCTGTTCCCTCTTCTGGCTTTTTTTTGGAGGTGGAGGTGTTGATGTGCATAAATGATTTGTCATTTGCAACAACATTGTACTGACAACAGAGCTTTGATGTTCCTATGTAGTTTTTCTGCACCGTGAACTCTGTGAAGTAGATTGCAGCTGCCTGACAATTGAATTACAGCTGTGGTTTGTTTAGCCCAATCCTGACTTCTCTGACTGGCACCCTCTCTCTGGAGTCTTCCCCAACCCTGTCAAATGAGATCCTTTCCTAGAGATCCAAGGACTAAACTGGAGATGTCCTGCAGGCAATGCATAAGCCCTGCCAGTGAGCTTTACTCCTTAGACAAAGATAAACTACCCAAACGCCGCCAAGGCTAAACAGATGCTTGAATGAGGCTATCCTTTCTCTGAAGCCATCTCTGATTGCCCCTTGTTTAACAGTGCAATTCTATGCATGGTCACATAGAAGTAAGACCCTTGTGAGTATATTTAGGATTGCAGCCTTAAAGCCTCAACCGTCGGACTATAACGGCAGAGGAACTTTCACATGTGGCTATAGATCTTTGCATTATAATTCAAAAATGTTTGCAAGCTGAGCAGCTCCTTATCGCTGGTCTGGAAGATTTCTGAAGAGCAGAAAACCAAGAGGGTCAAGTGAATTCTAACATTGCTTTTTGCTCAGGAATACAGCATTTTAAGACAGGAAGGGGACTTAAGAGCAGAGTCAGTGGAAGCCATTTGTGTAAGGCTGGATTGTCTACAGAGCTCCCCTCCCTGGCATTAGACTACCACCGAGACAACACCCCATCACTGGAGGCAGCAACCAAGATATGCTGATACAAATGGATCCTACTATTCTGTCTTTCCTCTTGTTAAAGCATCAGTTCTTTACTGACTTTGGGTGGGGAAACAAGCAGAGAGGGAGGGGAAGAATTAAAAGCAAAATGAGATCACCAACATCTGCTTTCCCAAAGTGCCTTACTTTATGTCATTATGGTTTCTGTATTTTGTAACATTTCATTATCTTATTTTTCCTCCAAGGAGCTCAAGGTGGCATATGTGGCGCTCCTAGATTCCCCACCACACTCCTTTCTAGGTTAGGCAGAGAAACAGTGAGTTGCCCAAAGTCATGCAGTGAGCTTCGCAGCTGTGTGGCGATTTGAAACCTGGTTTCCCAGGTCCTAATCCAACACTCTAACCACCATCCAACACTGTCTCTTATTTTTTAGAAGAAAGGCAGCTCTTATTAACAACAACAACAAAACGACCTGCACAAAAACGTTCAGTTTGAAATCTCCCACCACCAATTTCAGGTCAACATTACGCATTAAATACAATTGTATTTGTTATTCCATTTTCTTGCCTTTTAGATATGATGGTTCCAAAATATTTGTAACGGTTTGAGGCCAGTAGAAAATCTTAATTTTATTTTTAAGTATGTTTTCAGAATTAAGCATCAGAGCAAATGGCGGGGTTGGGTTCTTAAATCTATACATGCAATTCTTAAACCAATTACTCCAAAGTCGCCTTAGCGGCAAGGTTTCAGAATCAGTGGTTAGGAAATTGCAGTGTAGAGGTCACCGAGTGCAAGCTATGAACTATGAGAAAGTACTTCATGTGCATCCTTGCTCAAGAGGAATTTTTGACCTTGGCTTTCTCATCCTTTAAGAGAGTAGAATATTTGAAAGTGGGGAAAATCCACCTATGGATGTTTACCAATAACCGAGCAATCTGACAGCTTGATCCTGTGTTAGTTGAACTTAATGCTTCCTTTTTTATTCTGTTCAACCGGGCTTCATTGTGGTTTATGTGGCCACAAGAATGCTAAGCAAGTTTTTGCCTGGTCAACATCTGGATGGGGAACCACCATGGAGCCCAATGAAAGCAATTCTGCTTGGATAAAGAGGCAGAGCAGCTTTTAACTCACAGGATCAGCATGTTTCTCTCAAGCAGACAATCCTTGCTCTCACTGTCGCTACATACAGAGCTGACGACTGCACAGCATGACTAGAATTGGCAAAGTCACAGCATGAGAGTAGGAGTTTGCACAGTCAGACCTGTAAGGTACAAGCCCAGAGATCGTATCCAGACTGAATGGCTGAAGGGCACCAAGCATTGTCCCATTGCTGGAAATTTTTCCAAGATGAGGGTGGTGTTTTCGATTCAGTTCCTCCCCGCCTCCTTTTCTTTTTTCCAGACTATCAAGAGACTTGATGGAACCTGAATCAAGGGCCAATTCCATTTCGCACAGCAATCAGAAAAATCTGATGTTTGCACAATTCGTTCTGTTTCCAGGCATTCCTGTCCCTGCACACCACCAATAACGTGAGTCATTCACACCCGAGGCTCATTGAAGGAGGATATGTTTGATTGCTGTTTGTATTATTTAGCATAAATCTGCTTCAGCTGCATGGGCAAGCCTGTACTGTAATCCTGGAAGTGTACAAGTTTGGGAGAGCATTACTCCTTGGGTGATCCTGGCAAACTCCCACCCCTCTGAACCATTCCTTAGTCCTTGTGGAAGATGTCAATGCAAAAGTTGAAAACATTATTTAAAGTTGGATTCATTTTTGACCTATGCATGGATTCACTGTACATTTGAATCTGCTTTTTTTTAAATAAAAAAACCTACATTTTGGCACTTCCTCCCCACTACCCTGAAAGAGAGAGAGAATACATTGATATTTTATAAGTTGTTTTATTGTTTCCAAGTGTTATTCCTGTTTCTGATTTTCATGGCATCAGAATAGGTTTAGACGAATCCCTTTGCAAATTTGATACATTGCCATAGCTGAAAACTTCATGCACATACATTCATTTGCATTCACGAGGACCCAGACATGTACAGTGTTTGTTACAGTGCAAGTTCCCTAACATTAGACAGTTTTTCAAATACACGCATCTGACCTTTTAAACAACATTCTGCATTTTTATTCTTCTTATATAACAGTTTAGCTCAAAATGGAACTTCTGGGCGAGTTTGTGTGAGTTGGGGTGGTGGTGGATCAGATTCAGAGCTGCGCTTTTAGAACAATTCATTCGTGGTGATTGGTGAGACTTACACCAATTCTGGCAGGAAAAGGGGGGAAGTACAGTGGTACCTTGGTTTGCAACCGTCTTGGATTACAACCGTTTTGGATTACAACCGTTTTGGATTACAACCATGTCAAACCCATCAAACCCCCCCTTTTTGGGATTACAACCCAATTTTTTTTGGGGGGGAGGCCCCATTGGCGAAAGCGCACCTTGGGTTACAACCTGTTTTGGTTTACAACTGGACCTCCAGAACGGATTATGGTTGCAAACCAAGGTACCACTGTATGTGTTCATTTTCTTGTCTTGCTCAGGTTGTTGGGGATTCTTTTCTTCTTTAGCTCTTGATGCTCTTTTGACTGGTGGAAGTTTTAGATATAATTTTCACACCAGAGCTGCTTCCTCCCCCAGTGCCTTTTCCACTCCCAGAGCTGAAATTGCCCCCTCCTGAGCTAAACCCACTGCTGCTGCCTCCGCCGCCTCCCCCTCCAAAGCTAAGACCACCAAATCCCCCTCCTCCTCCTCCAAGACCAAGACCAAGACCACCAAATCCGCCGCCGCCTCCTCCTCCAAAACCAAGACCACCAAATCCGCCTCCTCCTCCTCCAAGACCAAGACCACCAAATCCACCGCCGCCACCTCCGAGACCAAGACCGCCAAATCCTCCTCCAAGGCCGCCACCTCCTCCACCGCCACCGCCGCCTGCACTGGAGCTGACAACAGCTGTGAGGGGAAAGGGGAAAGTTTATTAGGTGCCCATGGGGTTGACAAACTAGACAATTCCATCTCCCCGCCCCTGTTATTCATGTTTCTAATATTAAGTTCAATTTCCATAGCAGTTTGCATATACGGTCGTACCTCGGAAGTCAAACAGAATCCGTTCCGGAAGCCTTCGACTTCCAAAACGTTTGGAAACCAAGGCGCGGCTTCCTATTGTCTGCAGGAAGCTCCTGCAGCCAATCAGAAGCCACAATGGACATTCGGGTTCCAAAGAAGGTTTGCAAACCAGAACAATCACTTCTGGGTTTGCGGCATTCGGGAGCCAAAACATTCGACTCACAAGGCATTCGACTTCCGAGGTACGACTATTTTTAAAAGTTCTGAAAATTCACCAGCATTTTAGTGCACGTTATACACATTTTTGCAAACAGTTTCCATATGCATTTTGGTATATAATTCTCCCTCATTGCATTTAAATGGAAGTTTCCCCCTAACATACATATTTGCACACATTGTTTTTGGAGAACTTAGTTCCAAAATTCAGTGTGAATTTTGAAGAATGGCTGTGTTTCAAGCTTGCACATTGTTTCAGGAAATTATATTGGTTCACATCAAATTGAGAACTGAAGCAACTTTCTTCTCCATTCCTAGGTATCAGGTACAATCATCAACTCATAGTCTGGGGTGGGATGGGGGGAGAGAATTAATTGCCAAAATTTACTGTTTTTCTTTTGCTATTTTAGCCCCACTGGTCTTCACCACTGATGGATGCAACTATGGATCAGTGAAGGAGGACATGTAAAAAATAAGGTAAAGGACCCCTGGATGGTTAAGTCAATTCAAAGGTGTCTATGGGGTTGAGGTGCTCATCTCGCTTTCAGGCCAAGGGAGCCAGCATTTGTCCACAGACTGGTCATGTGGCCAGCATGACTAAACTACTTCTGGTGCAACGGGACACCGTGATGGAAGCCAGAGTGCATGGAAATGGAGTATGTATGGATAGACAGCAGGAGTTGGGCGCATGATCCAATGGTGGGTAGGAGTGAATGGGGAATTCCTGACTGGGATTTTGATCTGGACATCTCACCATAGGTGGAAGGCATGAAGAGGGGAAAGATACTCCATCCTATTTGAAAGCAAGAAGAGAGCTGGTTTGCTGGCGATAAAAGGAGAGGGCACGGCTGAGGAAAAAGCCCCTTGGAGGAGACTGGTAGAAGGAGGAGGAGGAAGATTGGGCTGAAGCAGCAGGTTTTCCTCCTGTGCTATGGGACTTAGGAAAAAAGTCCTGTGATCCTCAGCAGAGTCGATGTCCACTGGACAATCCAACTTGCTGCTTTCATGCCACCCCTCCTGGTCCAAGGCAGTCAATGGGAACTTGCCACTAAGAGCCTTGCTTCCTTACAACACTGTGCAGCTCCCTTCCCATGGTGACTGTGGGAATCTCCCTGGGAAAAAGGGACCAGCCTTTTCCTTGGAACAGCCCCAGCTGTGTGCTATTGTTCCCAGCTGGTAGCGCTGGAAGAAGCTGCTGCCTGGAATGCAATACTAAGGAAGGAATCCGATCAGGTGCCTAGCTGGGATGGCAGCCCTTCAAGATCTTCTCCAGGGTTTCCAAAACATTTGGCAGCTGGGGCATAGCCTCTCCCCAGATTAAAACTACAAGCTCCTTCCACTCTCACACACCAAGAGATGCGTCTCCCGCCTTGCAACTCTGGGACAGCCTGTTTAATCTTGTCTCCTGGCATCCCTCTCTCCTGTCCGTTTGCCCAGTCATTTGGGCCTCAGGGATGGGATGCTGCTTTCTGAATTATAGGGACTCCCCCACACCTATGCCTATAATCTGTAGTGCAGGAATTCCCTGTGCATCATTACTCCTTTGTAATGATGCCAGTGTCCAAATATTGGCAGAGGGAGAGAGAGAAAGAAAGAGCAATGATAAATGCTGCGTGGAAAGAGTCGTGGAAATGTCAAACATGTCAGCTTAGTTCATCAAGGCACACCAGCTGGGGCCGGAGATCTGAAATACTCAGTTTCTCCCAGCTTCTAAATTTTCCAGTGTTAAGTTCAATCCACATTAGTTTGGGTGGAATTCAACATGGTGTTAAGTGGGGTGTGCATGTGTTGAATGGGGTCTACTTGCACAGCAGGACTGTCCTCTCTCCTCCCCCTCTGTACCCTATGTGCCCCCTAGAACTGTTGTGGGAATTTAGGGGGTACAGGGGCATGGGAGGTGGGTGAAAGGGGCAAAGTACCATTGCATGAGCAGACCTCATTCCATGCATGCAACAACTTAGCTAAATCTGGCCTTTGTTGTTGTCATTCTGCACGGAAATATGTATGCGTTTTGTGCATGCTTATTCTAATATAAGCATTTTTATTTGCAAATGTTCTCTTTTGCATGCAATTTTCCCAATTATTATATTGTAATATATTATATTTGCTAATATTTCATGCACATTTCCTTCTAATAATGGACTTTTTATATCCAGCTCTTGGCTGGATATATAACTGTTGAAAAATTTGGAGGTGCAAATTTGGAAGTATAGTTGTGTTTCAGTAGGCGTATCAGTTTTAATGGATGCACTGGTTCAAGAAATGTAAATTACTGAATGAATTTCTTCACCATTCCTAACATTTGCCCTTCTTGTGGTGCACAGTGTACTCCATGCACCATTTGGGAATAAATAAACTAATCATCATCACATTATTAATAACTTATTCTGGACCAGGCAAATAAAATAAAAAGCTCATGATACTTACAGATGCTTACAGGATTGACTCCTTCTCCAGTTAGCCTGTTGAAGAAGAAATAGCAAAATGAAAAATGGCTCATCTATTACAATGAATATGGTCTGTTGTATATATAAGGGGCAATGTTATCTGTTAAATAGAGTTTCCAACAGCTACAACAATATATTTCCCTATTTGGCTTCCTGTGTGATGTATACAGTATCAACAAAAAATCTACTGAAGATGTACTTAAGATCTGCAAGAATTTGGAAAAATAATTGATGCACAATGGAAGCAAAGATATTGATGCTTAAGATCTGAGCTGTAAACTTAGAGCAATACCTCAAAGACTCTCAAAGTCCATGCCACCACAAGGAGCACTGCTTTTCCTACTGCAACAAACACTCCATCACAATTCACAAGATTAGCGAAAAGATTTGTGTACTAAAACATTTTATTTTGTGTTTGAAGAAGATCATCAAATGTTCTATTACTTATTCTTGCAATTTATAGTAATAATAATTTGATTATTTATACCCTGCCCATCTGGCTGGGTTTCCCCAGTCACTCTGGGCAGTTTACAACATATCTAAAAACATAATAAAACATAAATACTAAAAAAACTTCCCTAAACAGTGCTGCCCTCAGATGTCTTCTGAAAGTCAGATAGCTGTTTATTTCCTTGACATTTGATGGGAGGGCGTTCCACAAGGAAGGCACCACTACTGAGAAGACCCTCTGCCTGGTTCCATGTAACCTCACTTCTCACAGTGAGATAACCACCAGAAGGCCCTCAGAGCTGAACCTCAGTTGAGCGACGGGGGTAGAGACTTCAGGTATACTGGGCCGAGGCTGTTTAGAGCTTTAAAGGTCAGCACCAACACTTTGAATTGTGCTTGGAAACGTACTGGGAGCCAGACAAAGCAAACTTAACAGGCATCCGTTGATAGAGTTGTGCCATTGTAGATATTGTTTCATCTCCACATAGAGTCCCCTACAAAAAGAAACTGAAGCAGCTCGTAAAGTTATGAGCACTTTATCCAGCTCACCTGTTCTCCTCCCCTTCCAGCAGCTTCCTGTAGGTGGCAATTTCAATATCCAGTGCCAGTTTGACATTCATGAGCTCCTGGTACTCCCGCAGTAGGCGGGTCATTTCTTCCTTAGCTTTCTGTAGAGCATCTTCCAAGTCAATGAGCTTGGCTCTGGCATCTTTGAGAGCTAATTCACCTCGCTCCTCAGAATCCGCAATAGCTGTCTGCAGATTTGCACACTGTAAGAAGGAAGGTGTTGTTAAATTCCTTGTCCTCTTTAGTCATTAGTATTTGTACATTCATTATTATTGCTATTATTGCTATCATGATTATTAGTGTAAATACTGCTGCTATCATCATGCATTCATTTATTTCTTAGTCCTTGAATAAATGAGGCTGCAATTCTATTTTGTAAGGCGTGAACTTGCTTTTAGGTCAATGTACACAGGGCTGCTCATTTTGGGACATAAATTTTATTTCCGTCCTTCCCAGATTTTATTGTCAGCTTTCATTTTGATAAATTCCCACACTTTACAAAGTTCCAGCCAAAAGCAGGACTTCCTTTCCCTGCCACCCCACAATGTATTGGCAAGGCTATCCAATGCAGATGGCCTCTGTCACGTGACCCTTAACCAACCCTTGCCTTTTAAAGCATTGCTACGTTGCCTACTGAGAGAGACCATTGCATCAATTACAGATTTCCTTACCTGGTTCCTGGCGTTTTCAATTTCTGACCGTATCCTTTGAATCATCCGGTTGAGCTCTGAAATTTCTCCTTTAGTATTACGCAGATCATCGCCATGCTTCCCTGCACTGGCTTGGAGCTCCTCAAACTATTAAAGCAGGGAAGGGAAGGGAAGGGAAGGGAAGGGAAGGGAAGGGAAGGGAAGGGAAGGGAAGGGAAGGGAAGGGAAGGCAGAGATGGGTTGAAGGAAGAAGAAGAAGAAGAAGAAGAGTTTGGATTTGATATCCCGCCTTTCACTCCCCTTCAGGAGTCTCAAAGCGGCTAACATTCTCCTTTCCCTTCCTCCCCCACAACAAACACTCTGTGAGGTGAGTGGGGCTGAGAGACTTCACAGAAGTGTGACTGGCCCAAGGTCACCCAGCAGCTGCATGTGGAGGAGCGGAGACACGAACCCGGTTTCCCAGATTACGTGACTACCGCTCTTAACCACTACACCACACTGGCTCTCGGAAAGACACAATTACACAGCCCTGGTCAGCAATGAATGCCCCCGATCTGAGAAAGCCCGTTTTCAAAGATTCTGCTCATCCACACTTCTCATTTCTGGCATTGGCTGTTGGGAGGTCCAAATGGCATCACCAAGAGGACTGGATTGAAGAAGCCAAGAAGAGCTCTGCTGGATCTAGCTAGCATCCTGTTTTCCCAGTGTGGCCAACTAGATACAGTGGTGCCTCGCAAGACGAAAAGAATCTGTTCTGTGATTCTCTTCGTCTAGCGTTTTTTTCGTCTTGCGAAGTAAGCCCATTGACGGATAAGCGGGTTAGCACTATTAGCACTATTAGCGCTATTAGCGGCTTTTAGCGGCTTATCTGCTGATCGGATCAGCTGATAAGCGGCTTAGCGGCTTAGAAAAAGGGGGGGAGGAAAAAAACCAGCAGGAACTTGCAAGACATTGTCGTCTTGCGAAGCAAGCCCATAGGAAATTCGTTTTGCGAAGCACCTCCAAAACGGAAAACTCTTTCGTCTAGCGAGTTTTCCGTCTTACGAGGCATTCGTCTTGCGGGGCACCATTGTACTTATGGAGGAAACCTACAGGCAAATCCAGAAAAAAAAATTCACTGTTTTTCCTCACTGACTGATATTAAAAAGTACCGTATTTTTTGCTCTATAAGACTCACTTTTTCCCTCCTAAAAAGTAAGGGGAAACGTGTGTGCGTCTTAGGGAGCGAATGCCGGCTGTGCAGCTATCCCAGAACAGCAAGAGGGATTGCTGCTTTCACTGCGCAGCGATCCCTCTTGCTGTTCTGGCTTCTGAGATTCAGAATATTTTTTTTCTTGTTTTCCTCCTCCAAAAACTAGGTGCGTCTTGTGGTCTGGTGCGTCTTATAGAGCGAAAAATACGGTAATGGTGCCTCTCATCCTTCAGGCAGCTAACTGGTTAATGACCAGTTAATTTAGGGACTGCCAATTGCTGGCACCTAACACTCAATTCAGTCACATCTCAGCTGAAAGGCCATGCCACATGGATGAACTTGGCAAATTTGATATGTGAATTAGTCTCTCATGTTTTGAATGTGTTTTGGCTCAAGATATTAGACTACTTAGAAAGTTAGAGTAGCCCATGTGGACTTTCTCTATTTCTCATCAGGAAGCAGGATTCAAATTGTTGTGCAAGTGGATTTCTGGAACTATCCTGGCCACAATCCAATATGGAGATAAGATTTATAACATGAATCTTGAGACTAGATTGTGACATCTTGTAGACCAAACTAGATGTGACATGTTAAATGCACCCTTGCATCTTGTAGACACATTCTTTAAAATGGAAATAGCAGCCACAGTGGCAGAGGAGAGATTGATAATTACTGGGATCACAGCAGTTGGGGAGCTGGCATTTAATTCTTTCCTTCCCTGCTTAACTATGACTGCCCCCCCCCAATTGCTTCATATTTACTCCATTTCCACCTTCCCACCAAGCTTGAAAGATCTTAAGCATCTCCAGACCCATGTTTTATCAGAAGTGTCCCTTGGATGTACCAGGGCCCAAGGCCACCTTCCATGCTAGAACTGCTCACCTTAGTTTGGTACCATGCTTCTGCTTCAGCTCTGCTCCTGTTGGCAATGTCTTCATATTGTGCTTTCACCTCAGAAACAATGCCATTCAGGTCCAAGTCTCGATTGTTATCCATGGAGAGGATGACAGCAGTATCAGACATGGAGGCCTGCAACTGAGCTAGCTCCTGGAAAACATAGGAGACAAAATTTGGTTAGAAAACATTTCATGTTTTGGGGGTTATTGGGGTGGGACAGGATCAGATCGGTAGGTGACACACATCTGCAAAATGGTCAGCTTTCTAGGGAGCAGGGTCACACGGGGGAGACCTTGACATTCATATCAAACAACAACAATAATAACAACTGAAGATTCCAAATCTTCAGTGGCAGATGAATTTTGGATCTCTAATATGAAACATCAAATCTTTCTTCTAGACATCATTAATAGCATCTAAAATTAGGACCATTGTTTGTGAGAAATCACATTAGGACAATGTAAATCCAAATATTTAGGAGGGAAAGCAAAATGTAAAAGAAAGGATGGTATTTAGAAATGTCATGCTTCTTGACATTGCCGTCTTAACATTTATCAGGCTGACTTTTAGGTCTATGTTTTGAAGGTAAGAGGAAGACTGAATACCGATTCATAGAGGGCCCTCAGGAAGTTGAGTTCATCGGTCAGGGAATCCACCTTGGCCTCCAGCTCCACCTTGTTCATGTAGGCAGCATCCACATCCTAAAAAGACAGTAAGAAACCAATTTTTTGTGGTTTTATATTTTGATTTTGTTCCGTGAACTTCCCTGAGACCTTTGGGTATATGGCAGTATATCAATTCAATACATAAATAAACTTTGCTTAGATTTCATTCGAGAGAAAACAGTGAATGGGCACAATAAAAAAAAAGATGCAAATGTCCACTCTTAAGGAGATTCATTATGGAGTTATAAAGGCAGTGTTCTTTAGAAGCTTTTCTTATTATTTTTCGCTCCCTTTTTATCTCAGAAGGAGCAATCTTTGTCAGCACAGACACAAGTCCATTTAGCTGCTTATTTCTTTGCTCAGCAACTAGTCTTCCTGGAGGGTGATTTGTGGGATAGTGGATGGTGCCTTAGTCCAAAAAATGGCCTAAGAGCAAATTTAGGGTTTCAGGGAATAGTATTAGAAACAGAAATGAGAGCAGGAACCCAAACCACACAAGCAGATGTAACTAGTATCCACTATACTTGCTTTTTTAAAATCCACAAATGTTATATTAACAGTTACATTATTTTCTGCATTTATAAAAATGTTTCCCTTCCATTGAAATGTATCAAAGTTAATTACGTAATTAATTACATATTTAATTGCATTAGTTTTGGCCATAGTGGATAGCAAGATGAATAATGTAGGTCATAGCAGAAGTTGAAGTGCAGTGGAATAGAAGCAGGAATGATTGTGATGAACACAGGATAGGATGGAAATCACTGCCTCCTGACACTCATAGAACAAATTCACCTCCTCCTGACACCAGTTTCTCAACTCTTTTGCCCCTAAGTTTGTAAGTGGGAGGCTAGTAGAAGATTTAGCTCCAGATGCTGACCCTTTGCTTACTTCAAAAGTCACTCAGAATATAGAACCAGTGAGATGCTTGCTACAGATGATCCTGGAGAATAATCACATGTGGAGAGGGAGAGCTGCCACCTTCCTTAAATAGTGCCCCTGCATATTCGCTTTTAAAGCTGGCTCAGAATTCATGCCTTATGTGCACATTTCCCTCCAGCTTAGTACAAAATGCACCAAGAGAAGTCACACCAAGCCAACAAGCCCTTTTCTTGATGCATGAAACATAATTTGGTCAGATATAATATTGGGTCCCTCTTAATTAACCCAGCTGGTCATCAACCTTCGGAGCACAAAGCCTCACCTTCTTCAGCATGACAAACTCATTTTCGGCAGATGTGCGCCTGTTGATTTCCTCTTCGTATCTATCAGTACAAGAAGCAAAAAGTTTCAGTTTGTAACTATTACATCTATTCAACGTGCCTTTAGGCATTTCAAAATGAACCACAATGACATTGTCGTACATAGCACATATTGCACTTATTGCCATAAATCACCTCTGAAAACTTATCTACTTCCAGTGTGTTCCCAGTGTGTAGATATGATGTTGGGATAAGGGCCCTGATTGCAGAGCCTTTGACATTGAACTCTGCTCATCCTATATATCTGCAGAAAAATACCCCCCCAAATTAGGGTGTTGTTAGGAGTGTGCCTGCAGAACATGGATCCCCATTTTTTTTTTGTATGTGCCCTGAGTGTTTCTGATTGGTACATGAATTCAGGGGGAAATGAATGGGTGTGTTTGTGATTTGATTTGCTCACTAAGCTATTGATTTGTAGGAATAACTTAAGGTGGTTTTATATAGTGATGTTTTTGGTATAATGGATGGGGTTAATTGAAAGGGAACCTGATTTGGTATGGAGTGGTATCTTTGAGACATCAACTGAAGTACAAATTAATTTAAGAATTTATCTGGGATCATTTGGATGGAAAATTAGTTGGCTCAGCTTCTGTGACATTTAAATTCAACAGTCGCACCCATATATCAAAGTAGCATATGAAAATATTATGCAAACATACGTCTGTGAGCCTTTGGCCTGAATTTCCTCCAAATTTCAAAAACATTCTCAAAATATTCAATTACCATTGAAGCTGCCATTAGTCAACTGGTTAGTACCCCATATAGCCATTGCCTTTATGGATGGGGGCAATCTCTGTGCTGGATGGGGGTGATCTCAAAGGACCTAGCTGTACAGTCCACAGGTGATCATTAGATATCAGCACATCATTAGATATCAGCAAACAAAACAAAACCTGAGAAATTTTATCTTTGGCAATTTCTTCCCAAATTCTTTGGATGCATCACTCAAGGTGTATCCATATTCCCCACCCCCGACCCCGAGGCATCCTTTGGTTTCAGTTGCAAGGACCACCAGCTCTCACAGGAATCTGTCTGTCAAAAGTCCTTCTTAGGGAGCCTTCATCATGAAGGTGCATGGCAACTTGGAAAAGGGACTTTCCTGTGTTGGCACCCCAACTCAAAAATGCTTTCCTCCAACCTGCTCACTTTGCTTGCTGAGTTTTATGCAGCAGGCTATGACTTTTTTTCCTTTTCAGGCTTCTAATGTTTCATTATAGGGACGCGGGTGGCGCTGTGAGTTAAACCACAGAGCCTAGGACTTGCTGATCAGAAGCTCGGCAGTTCGAATCCCCACGACGAGATGAGCTCCCGTTGCTCAGTCCCTGCTCCTGCCAACCTAGCAGTTCGAAAGCATGTCAAAGTGCAAGCAGATAAATAGGTACCACTCCGGTGGGAAGGTAAAAGGCGTTTCTGTGTGCTGCTCTGGTTCGCCAAAAGCGGCTTAGTCATGCTGGCCACATGACCTGGAAGCTGTACGCCGGCTCCCTTGGCCAGTAAAGTGAGATGAGCGCCGCAACCCCAAGACTCGGTCACGACTGGACCTAATGGTCAGGGGCCCCTTTACCTTTAATGTTTCATTGAGTTGTGCTGTTTTACATGCCTTTATTGCTGCTTTCTAATTAATGGGTGTGCTTTTGGAATTGCTATTTTAATAGTTTTGTTTTTAAACTCTGGATGTCACCTCAATTAAAATAATCACAATAACCAAACAAGTAAACTATTGGGTGTCAGTTTTGCCTTTCAGGAGTTAAGAAAGCATGTAAAGCTGAAGCCAAAGGTTCCAACTTCCATCTGTTAACCTTAACAGTCAAGGAAGACGCTGTGGGTCTTGGCTGGAGAGGTTGTGGCACTCCTTTCACCGACTGCGACAGGGTCCATTGGTTTTCAGGCTTGGAGCTGAATGACAGCCTGGGTAATTGAATTTGGGCTCTAGAGGGATTTCTCTGCTCCAGAACAAATGGCTCTTTAATCTTGGGGTGGGGAGCTGCTTGAGGAATTGTACATGCCAATGAAAAATAAAGTCATACAAGAAAGAATGTTCATGTTAGTAGCAGAGCTGTCAACTTTTCCCTTTTCTTGCGAGGAATCCTATTCAGAATAAGGAAATTTCCCTTAAAAAATGGGAAACGTTGACAGCTATGTAGCATAGCACAAAACCAGTAGCCCATACCTAGCAGCCTGCACATTGCAGAGGTGCATAGAAACACAGATGCGCTTGCAAAGCAAATTCCCTCCATGGATGACTCAAGCAGGTGAGGCAATCCACAAGCTCCAGACGAAAGCAATTAAATCCCCAATTCTCATTAGCCAATCTGATCTGGAGGCAAACTCTCACATTAATTCCACCTTTGACTGACAGGTCTCATTGTGTCATCGTGGTGTGGTCTGAGATAGTAGCCCTCATTGTGTCATCTGGGTTTTGGGAGTTTCCCCTGTGCAAACTGGTTTCGTGCCAACTGAAACCTTTAAGAGTTACATTATCTTTGCACTAGCTATGAGAACCAGGACTGGCCCTACCATTAAGCAGTGAGGCCACCTGCCTCAGGCAGGGATGGGGGAGAAATCTAGTTTTATTTGCATCTTGATGAGAAACCAACTAATTCACACTTGTCAAGCCAATACGCAAACCAAAATTGTCCTTGAAAGTTCTCTGCAATTTGATGCAGTTCTCCAGCCAGTGTGTAAAATATGCATATGTTAAGGCAAAGTGTGCAACAGAATGCATACAGCAGTAAAAGTAACATGCAAGATAATAGATTATACAGTCACAGAATGCATTATATTAGGGGAAATTGCTTGCAGAAATCAGTTTATTAATAAAACTGCATCCAAAATAAGTGTATTAGGAGAAATTCAAATTAAATTCTGTTTTTTTAAAAAATCAAATTGCTATGAAAATGTGGAGAACTGAATTTAATATTTAAAAAATGAGAAAGTGAGAGAGACCAAAATTGACAGATTTGACCACTCCTAACCTCTGCTGACAGATTTTGACACACACACCCCGTTTTTCTAGAGCATTAAACCCTTCCGTTCAGATCATTTCGGTCCCCAGAGTAGCTCCAACTGTTAAAGAGTAATAATCATAGTAACATCTAGAGGGTAATCAAGGTGGGCATATCTGGCCTGCCTAGTCCAACCAACTCTTGGTGGTACATTGCCAGTTGGTACCCTAATCCAGGCCATTGTTTGAGCATGCACCAACTTGGCACTCAACCTCAATGCCTTAACACCCAATAGGAACCAGCATAGCTTCTTCATGGCTGAGGCAAATTCCCGAACACGCTTAACCCAGGTGTGAGGGACAGTTGACGTCATCAGTCCCATCCTTCATGGCCAATTGCTCGGGATGATGAGGTTGTAGTTCAGTTCAGCAACATCAGGAGGGCCAAAGGTTCCTCACACTTGGCCTAACCCTTCGTTTCCTCTACCTGGCCTGTCCTTCTCCCTTCACCACTTCTGCCCATGCCTATCCTACATGCAAATCCCCTTCCTTAAGCTCATTGGGACAAACAAAAGAAAAACAAAGAAATCGAATATATCTGAACCAAGAAAATAACTGTCAAGCAAAATTGTCCTCAAAGCCTAACTACTGGCTCACTTCAATTGTCAGGACTAGCAGATGCTAAGGCAGGACCCCTGACAGTTAAGTCCAGTCGTGAACAACTCTGGGGTTGCAGCGCTCATCTCGCTTTACTGGCCGAGGGAGCCAACGTTTGTACGCAGACAGTTTTTCTGGGTCATGTGACCAGCATGACTAAGCCGCTTCTGGCAAAACCAGAGCATCACACAGGAAATGCTGTTTACCTTCCTGCCAGAGAGGTACCTATTTATCTACTTGCACTTTGACATGCTTTTGAACTGCTAGGTTGGCAGGAGCAGGGACCGAGTAAAGGGAGCTCACCCCGGTGCGGGGATTCAAACCACCAACCTTCCAATCAGCAAGCCCAAGGCTCAGTGGTTTACACCACAGTGCCACCCGCGTCCCTTTAGCAGATGTTACAATCCCCCTAAACTGGATCTTCTCTCCCTCTCACTGAGGCCTAGTCAGTGTACTTAATTCTTCTCATATGGTAGGTTTACCATCTTGCTCTTGCAGGAGGAGCAACAAAACAAAGTCCCAGTGATACAGAGAAGACCAGCTACCAGAGAGTAATCCTTATTCCGCAGGGTGTAACCTGCCTTGGAGTATCTCTGGTGTTTAGGTGGAGCTGCTGCACAGATATGTGTGATCATGGCAGACCAAGAGAAGCATCTCTAAGTGAAGGTGGTCTGGCTGTCAGCTAATTCAATTTCTATGTGTTCATAAGTGTATGTCCCACAAGCAGCTTTTCCATATTAATGTCTTCCCAGTTACTAAAAAAGTTGGCTTTTTCAGCCAGTAGCTTAAAGAGGGCTGAACCAAGCCTTGAGGCAAAATGTCCAGATTCTGATTCACCATATCCTGGTTTGACTCACTTTGAAAAGATTTGCCACTCTGCAGTCTGAGCTATTGTTGTGGCATTTGCCAAGTTGGCCCAACATGTTAAGAAGCTCCGAAAATGCCCATTTCTCTTGATTTCAACCACATCAAAAATGAATGACTGAATGATTCAGTCTTGAGTCAGTAGCCAGTTTCCACTGCTCCCTGGTATTATTAGTAATTGCTTCTATAAAATGTTTTATCGGCATACGCTGATATTAGTCAGGTTGCCTTTGACATTTATTTATTTGCCATGTTGTTGCAGTTATGGAAGGGGTAAGAGAGTGGCTTATTTTCATATATTGGAGATATTCAAGAAAGGTCCTATTTAAATAACTTGTCTGAAGCAACACAACTCTACATTTGGACCAAGAGAAAAGCGTTGATCTATCACGACTGCAAAGTTATTTTTCAGAAATACCAGTATGAATCCAATATACACAACAGGAATAATTTTATACCACTAATATACTCTTTTAACATCTAGGGAAATGTGATTAATACAATGTCATCGATGTATATGACACAGTGCAATATAAACAAAACATTTCCATTTCATTTTGTATCAGGGAGTTTTAAATGTTTGACATTAAGTTTAAGTTGTTAAGTTGGATGTTTTATGTTTTTATATGTGCTGGAAGCTGCCCAGAGTGGCTGGGGGAACACAGCCAGGTGGGCGGGGTATAAATAATAAAATTATTTATTTATTGCAAAATGTATTATGTGTATACAGGAGTCCATAGTACATATAGGAATGGGTGCTTGCATATGTCTATGACAATTGCATTTGACACTGTATATAGCATGCATCCCATTGTATGTAGAGTCTACACACCAGAGGGAATCTGAACAGCCTCTGTATTTAGCCAACAAGGGTACATTAAAGTGGGCATTATCAAAGCTACTCTGCTACTTTCTATCTCTGCCTATGAAGATGATTTGAAAACCGCAGCTAGTACAGAATTCAGCAGTCAGGTTAATCACCAGGGCAAGATGATTTGAGCATATTACACTGACACTGGCCCAACAGTAGTGGCTACCAGTTAGTTTCCAGGCCCAATTCAAAGTGCTGGTTTTGACCTATAAAGTCTTAAATGTTTCAGGACCACAATACCTCAAGGACCATCTCTCTCCATATGAACCTAGATGGACCATGAGATCATCCTGAGGTCCTTCTTTGTGTGCCTCCTCCACATGAGGTCCAGAGTGTGTCAACACAAGAACGGGGCCTTTTCTGAAGGGGCTCCCTGTTTGTGAGATGCTTTCCTCGGGGAGGCTCACCTGACGCCTTCATTATACACCTTTATGCACCAGGTAAAAATGTTTCTCTTCTCCCAAACCTTTGGCTGATTAACATTCTATGTCCTTTTAACTGTGTTTTGTGGGATGGTGAGGCTATTGGTTGCTTTTGTTTTTATTTTGTTGTGTTTTTATCTTGGTTTGTTTGTTTTTTTTGGTCACCCACCCTGAGATCTAGGTAAGGTAAAGGACCCATTGACAGTTAAGTCCAGTCAAAGGCCACTATGGGGTTGCAGCACTCATTTCGCTTTCAGGCCAAGGGAGCCGGCATTTGTCCACAGACAGCTTTCCAGGTCATGTGGCCAGCATGACTAAACCACTTCTGGCACAACGGGACACCGTGATAGAAACCAGAACGCATGGAAATGCTGTTTACTTTCCCGCTGCAGCGGTACCTATTTATCTACTCACACTGGCGTGCTTTCAAACTGCTAGGTCGGCAGGAGCTGGGACAGAGCAATGGGAGCTCACCCTGTTGCGGGGATTCGAACCGCCGACCTTCTGATCGGCAACCCCAAGAAGCTCAGTGGTTTAGACCACAGCGCCACCCGTGTCCCTTTAACCCTGAGATCTACGGATGAAGGGCGGGATACAAAATAATAATAATAATAATAATAATAATAATAATAATAATAATAATAATAATACTTTCTAACTCTGCACTCTCAAGTCTGCTGGAATAGCAAATAAATATCTGGCCCCCCATCAGATATTCACTTACTTGCTCTTGAAGTCTTCAACAAGATCCTGCATGCTCTTCAGTTCCCCATCCAGCCGCCCCCTCTCATTCATCAGGCTTCCCAGCTGTTTCCTTAGGTTATTAATGTAAGCCTCAAAGAATGGATCAAGGTTGCTCTTGCTGGCACCAGATTTCAAGCCCTGATCCTGCAAGAGGGTCCACTTCATCTCCAGAACCTTGTTCTGTTGCTCCAGAAAACGGACCTGAAACAAAGGAACACATGAAGCTCTTTCTACTGAATCAGAATCCCAGTTCAACTTGCCCAGTATTAAGAAGATTCCCTCTGGATCAGGCCTAAAGCCCATCTAGTCCAGAATCTTCTTCTCACATTGGCCAACTTGTGGGAAGTTCGAAAGCAGGACCTGAATGCAACAACTCTCTCACCACCTGTGATTCACAGCAACTGGTATTCAGAAGCACGCCACCTCCAACAGAAAATTGTTTTCATGGCTAGTAGCCATTGATCTTTCTCAACATTGCTATATGAGATCCTCCTAACTGGAGGTGCCAGAGGTGGACCTACTGCAGGTTGACTACCACTGAGCTACAGCCCCTTCACAGTTGAAACAGCTTGTGTGGGTTTCTTTTTCCAGGCAACCCTTGTGAAAAATGCAGATAACTTGATTTACAATAACATGTGGCTTTGACATTGGTATGGTGACCCCATCCCAGCTTAGCCTCGCTATTTTATATGGTTCTTACTGTGCGGTTTTATGTATTTTGCTGTAAACTGCTTTGATATTTTAAAATGAAATAGCAGTATATAAACATTTTTATAAATAAAAGCAGTAAACTGGGCGGTGTGATTGCCTCATCGCATCTTCAAACTGAAACGCATCAGACTCTGAAGAAAATCTTGCAGACGTGCAAGCAGGGATTTGGGGAGTTGTGGTCTGGAGAGAGGCATGTTGGAGCAGACCTCACAAGGAACAGAACACAGGAAGCCGTCTTAAACCTGATTAGGGTATTTGTAAATTTACCCTAATATTGGTTACTCTGACTGGCAGTAACTCTCCAGGGACTCAGGAAGGTCGTTACCATCACCTGAAATCCTTTTAGATGCAGATGCCAGAAACTAAAACTAAGGCCTTCATTAGGCAGAACATGCTAAGCTAAGTAGTAAAGGGGGTAGAAATTGTGCAATTATTCAGTTAAATGGTAGCTCCATGAAAAATAGTCTAAATCCTCATTTTCCTTTCCCAGATAAAAGGAACAGAGCCAAAATGAATTTTGAGTGAACAGAAAGCTCAGCCAAATCCTCCCCTAGTTTAAATTTGTTCACAAAAATGTTGAATTTATATTCTCCCACTTGAGTCCTTCCTCCACAACATTTCCAGTTATGGTTGGTGGGTTTTAGATTAGAATGAAGAAACAAGACTTTTAACTATTCAGTTGGACTACTTCTTGGGGGAGGAAATATCCTAACTCTTGAACTTAGAAAGTGAAATTCAAATTCATATTCTGATGATTCGACAAACACTCTAAATGGGTTTTTTGTGTATCTCTAGTAAGATTGTTATAACACACATACACCTGAATTCATAAGCCAGCCAGCCACCCAAACTCAACTTGTCTCTATGCTTACGTATTAAGACATATGCCTTTGTCTTGAGTCTACCTCCTTATCCTCACATAAAGCATAAACATGGTTTTCTGCTCTTCCTGTACTATCCTTCAACAGCTGAACGAAGTCTCACCTTGTCAATGAAAGAAGCAAACTTGTTGTTCAGAGTCTTGATCTGCTCCTTCTCCTCTTTCCGCACCTCTTGGATGGAAGGATCAATTTCCAAATTGAGCGGCGACAGGAGACTTTGGTTAATGGTTACTTCTTGGATGGTGCCACCAGCCCCAGGTCCACCGCCACCAAAGCCCAAGGAACTTTTGGGTCCGCCACCAAAACCAAATCCACCACCACCCAAACCAAAACCACCACCTCCAGCTCCCCCGCCAAAGCCATACCCACCACCAGATCCACCACCCAAACCAAATCCACTGCCAGACCCTCCACCAAAACCTAGTCCGCCGCCGCCACCAAATCCACTGCGGAGGTTGCTTGCTCTGCTGCTGGAAATTCTCCTATTGCCACCAAGATTATAAAGACTCCTGCTGCCAAAGCCACCGCCACCTCCACCGCCACCAATACTGATCCTTCCAAAACTGCTGCCGCCACCGCCACCACCGAAGCCAACTCCGCCAGCTCTGGCAAGAGAAAGTGAGCTGAAACCAGATCTATTGCTACTTGGGACAATGGCAGAGGTGGCGGTGAAAGCCCTGCCGCCGCCTCCTCCTCCTCCAGCCCTGATACTATAAGACTGCCGGTTCATCTTTGTGGATTGCCTCTGAGAGACGTTGCTACGGAGGAGGAAGCCTAAAGAGTGGTGCTCTGGTGGGAGAGCCCTTGAAGATGGCTTCTTTTATCCTCCGGGGGCCCTGGGTTTGGCCGCTTTGGAAGTCAGGAGATCAATTTAGCGCATTCATGATTTTGACACACCTGGAACGCAGGTGTCCAATTGGACTTGTTCAATGCTAATTGAAGAGAACACACACACACACCTATGTAGTGATAGGTGCTTGCATCGCCTGAGGCCTTATGATCAAATTACCAAGTATTCAGAAACCAACCATGTGTTAAGGGTTAATCTAGCCAGAAGTTGTCAGATATTTAAAGGAAGTTCTGCTTGCTTGCTTGCCTTCTTTTTGAAGAAAATGCTGCACAGCATCATAAATTTTATGCAACTTTATGAATTTGAAAGGGGATTGATCAGCTTTGGCTGTCACCATTAATTTGTGTGCATTATGTTTTGTCATTTCATAAAGCATGATCTTGTAGTGTTGGTTCAGCAACTTCGTGTGCCTTGCTGAGATTATGCTAATACAGGCACATCTCGTTTTATTGCACTTTGCGCTTCACAGGTATTGCTCTTTGTGAGGAAGCAGGTGAAGCTTCAGGTAGCCTGGCCGCTTTCAGGTGACGGAAGACCCTGTTCCCCTCTCTTCGGGCCCTGGAAGTGGAGCTGGCTAGGGCTGGAGGTGGTTTTTTGCCTTCCTGCCCCTGCAGTGGCGGCGGCAGTTGCAGGGCGGAGCTGGATTAATAGGCTGCAGTGTAGTGTAAACATAACTTTTATGTGCACTGGGAAACAACATGAATGGTGTGGCTTGCTTATTGCAATATTCCCTTTATTGCAGTGGTCTGGAACCAAACATGCAATACAGTGGTACCTCGGGTTACAGACGCTTCAAGTTACAGATGCTTCAGGTTACAGACTCTGCTAACCCAGCAATAGTACCTCGGGTTAAGAACTTTGCTTCAGGATGAGAACAGAAATCGTGCTCCGACGGTGCGGAGGCAGCAGGAGGCCCTATTAGCTAAAGTGGTGCTTCAGGTTAAGAACAGTTTCAGGTTAAGAACGGACCTCCAGAACAAATTAAGTTCTTAACCCGAGGTACCACTGTATCTCTGAGGTTTGCCTGTACGTCCATATTACAGAGCTGCAGAATGTATAGAAAAAGGCACTCCCACATTGTTGGGTCACCAGGCACATACCACACATACCGTTTAATCATAACTGAATCATAAACCTGGAAAAGCCACTACTTTTAAGCATGCTTTCTTTAAAGTTAATTCCCTTACCATCAACAGGAGTTCAAAGAAGTATTTTTAAGGTGGGAGTGTTGAAATAGAATGTTACCCCCTCCCATCAGGTATGTACTTTGATCATTCTGTGCCAATCCCCTCCTTTTTTCTTTCTAGTGCCACCATTGCAGCTGAGATGTTGGATCCCTTTCTCTATCAGCATAGACTAAAGTGTTTGAGGTGTTTGAGATTGCAGGTAATGGTGGGGACCATGATTAAGGAGTGAGCATGCTAGAGGTTCATAAAATTGTGAATTATGAACTGTGGGAGATGGATACAGAGTAAATTACATAAATAGGAAGACTTCAGGTTGCCATTTTAGCTAATTTGTGGGAGGTTCAAGAGACAAACACTCACAATAGTTTGACCCTACATTTCTGACCACATCAAATGCCAAAATATTAACAAGTGTCTTAATCTTTTCAACTTGAGGCCCTTGACAAATGTCCCTCCTGCCTGCCGCCACCCTCAATTGGCCCTGCAGATGATTGGTTATATTATGCTGTTTTTTGCTCATGCTGTTATGTTTTAGTTAATTAGTCTTGTGATATGTATTGCACATTATGTGTCGTGTTGCTTTTTTCTTTCTAACCTTGGCCTTTGGGAGATGTAGTTATTCAACAAATCTAAAATCTAATTCACCCATTCCAAAATTGCTTAGATTTACTGTTGCTTCAGTAAGAGAAGAAAGTTGTTTGTCGTCAATACTATTTGTTCAAGGAAAGTCTTCAAGCTACACAGTTTAAATGCACAATTTAAAGACCAAAAGAAATCACTAATTACCCGTATGCTACCCAGGAGTGCTCTGATGGTGTTTCCTGCTTGGCAGGGGGTTGGACTCGATGGCCCTTGTGGTCTCTTCCAACTCTATGATACTATGATTCTATGATTCTATGATTCATAGACAAGGTTCTACTTGTTTCCATTCATTTTATTCCAGAACAATAGGCATGCATGATTCATCATACATATCAATTAGTGAATTGCTATGAATGGCGATGCATATTTTTTAAATAAAAATATTCCGTGGTCCAGACAAGCATCAGAATGCAGGTGAAATCTACATATGTATCCACTCATCAGCTGCAAAGGCAATGTTTTGAGTATTCAGATCTCCCTTCCTGGATGTTTGTGTGTGCGTGCCAAACTGGGGGACATCAGAATTTTCAGTTGCAAATAAATACTTGTAAATAAATAGACTGCAGGAAAGCAACTGTTGGTTAAATAAATTCCAGAAGTGCATTAATAAGCAGCTGTTTGAAAAGAGAAGGGTGGCTGCACATTGGTTTGACTTGACTTCATGTAATCAGATCCGTTTAGGAGCAAAAGAGCTGGCAGGCAGAGCTTGTCAGCTTCCAAGTTTTGATGGTTGATTTCTCAGCCCTTTCTTGTAGTGCAGAGGAGGAGCCATTTCAAGTCCATCAAACTTCCTGTGCACTGAGGGGAAACCTTCTTGGGCCTACTGAAAGGTCTGCTTGTGTTTTGAGGGGAAGGTGATGCAAGCTAGAGAAGGAGTAAATGGAGATGAGTTTTGCAGGAATTTTGTAGGAAACGTTGTATGTCTGAATTCTTAGCTAAATGTTTTAAAATTGTGTTGGTTTTCATAGTATTTAGTTGGCATTTACATTATTTTTAATCAGTTTCATAAGCTTCCTCAGATATCCTGGTGCCCTCCAAGTATTCTGAACTCCCTGATTCCCATTAGCCCTAACAAGCATGGCCAGTGGTCAGACGTTATAGGAGCTGCAGTCCAACAGCATATGGAGGGCACCAAACCGGGGAAGGTTACACTTGTGCTATTGGACTCATCTAAATAGTAAGCATCAACCAGGCAGAGGGCCTTCTCAGTAGTGGTGCCCGCCTTGTGGAACACCCTCCCATCAGATGTCAAGGAAATAAACAGCTATCTGACTTTGAGAAGATGTCTGAAGGCAGCCCTATTTAGGGAAGTTTTTAATGTTTGATGTTTTGTCGCATTTTTAACATTCTTTTGGGAGCCGCCCAGAGTGGCTGGGGAAACCCAGCCAGATGGGTGGGGTATAATAATAATAATAATAATAATAATAATAATAATAATAATACTGTATTTTTCGCTCTATAAGACGCACCAGACCACAAGACGCACCTAGTTTTTGGAGGAGGAAAACAAGAAAAAAAAATTCTTACTCTCAGAAGCCAGAACAGCAAGAGGGATCGCTGCACAGTGAAAGCAGCTGTTCTGGCTTCTGGGATAGCTGCGCAGCCTGCATTTGCTCCATAAGACGCACACGCATTTCCCCTTACTTTTTAGGAGGGAAAAAGTGAGTCTTATAGAGCAAAAAATACGGCAATAATAATATCATCATCATCATCATCAGAGGGCATTCATTGGCTTAGCTCTACATCACATGTATACCCTCCAACATTCTTTCTGAGTCTTTCTGAGTAAAGTAACAAAACGTTTACTCAGATTTCAGTCCACGATTTTATCGCTACAATTTTAACTACTAAGTAACGGCAGGCTTTACTTAGTAGTTACACAAAGAAAGAGTGAGTTCATCTCATATGGAGACTGAACACATGTGCTGCTGGCTGAGGGCCAGCAGACAGCAAAATTACGGTACATTTAGACAACAAAATGGTTGCAGGAGAGCAGCATGGCAGCAAGAGATAGAACAAGACAACAGAAAGACCAAACAGGCTGAGAAAATGGCTGCATGACTTGGCATTTTTGTGGAATCAGCCCACCTCCCAGGTCACATGCAGTGGGAGGAAGCTCCAGACCAGTGGAAGAAGAAATTACACTGACTGGATGTCCCCCTGCCTGTGCCCACTCTAGGGAAACAAGGAATGTTGCATTTGACTGCACCAATGGATCACACCCAACATACAGTGTGTTGTCGTTAATTGCATTTATTTCTGACCTTTTTCTCCAAGGAGCTCAAAGGTGGCATACATGGCTCTCCACCCCATTTAGTCCCCCACATTCTCCCCTGTGAGATAAGTTAGGTCGAGAGGGAGTGAACCATAACTGAGTGGGCATTTGAACCCTGACCTCCCACGTCCTAGCCTGGCACTCTGAACACTACACCACACTGGTACATCTGGCATCACCCTTAGGTGAACATTGTGTTCTGCATGCAGCTCTAGCTAAACAATGGAGTGCAAGCTTTGCGGATCCAGGTTAAGTTGTTGGCATCTGTTTTTAAAAGGATTTCCGGTTTCAGAGCTGGGGGAAACCTTCGGTCAGAGAAGCTTCACAAGTCTTTCCTGGAGAGCTGTAGGCTGCGATGGGTGAGACGGATCAGTTTTCAAACACTTCTTAACCTCCCAGGAAAGAGAAAATATTGCAGAGTGGATGTATGTGATCTCACTGCATCTCAAACATGAGGAAGATAATGAGATTAAGGGTGTGTCAGGGTCCAACAAAATGGTGGAAATTCTGCCTTCAGGCTTTCAAACCGCAGCTCGCTGCGTTTAAGGTATTTGTGCAATGTGAAGGCTAGGAAGCTTGAACAATTTCCTCAGTTGACTCTCTTCCAGGGCTGGCTTAGCTTCAGTTGTGGGGAGCAAGATTATGGTTCATTTTTAGAACAACAAAGGCTGCAGTTAAGCTCAGGGTTTAAGTCGATGCAGGTCTCAGCTAGAATGGCATGGGGCAGGTTTGGATGTGGAAAACCCTGGATCAAAACCCTGCTCAGTCTTGAAGCTCGCTGTCTGGCTTTGGGTTAGTCTCTCTCTCTCTCTCCTTATCCTGCTGCACTACTAAAAGATGAGACGAGACGGTCCTTAGTGTAATGGTTAGAGTGTTGGACTAGGATCAGGGAGACCTGGATTCAAATCCCCGCTCAGCTATGAAGCCACAAAGACTGACTTTGGGCCAGTCACTGGTGGAATCTAGACACATATAAAAAACGTGAAAATACTTTTTTGAAAAACATTTTGAAAAATATATAGAATTTGCCATAGCTCACCATCGCCATCTAGTGACACGTTTGTATAATGCACTTTTAAAAGGTAAAGGACCCTGACAGTTAGGTCCAGTCGCGAATGACTCTGGGGTTGTGGTGCTCATCTCACTCTACTGGCCGAGGGAGCCAACGTTTGTCCGCAGACAGTTTTTCCGGGTCATGTGGCCAGCATGACTAAGCCACTTCTGGCGAAATCAGAGCAGCACACGGAAACACCGTTTACCTTCCTGCTGCAGCGGTGCCTATTTATCTACTTGCACTGGTGTACTTTTGAACTGCTAGGTGGGCAGGAGCTGTGACCGAACAACAGGAGCTCACCCCGTCGCGGGGATTCGAACCACTGACCTTCCGATCAGCAAGCCCTAGGCTCAGTGGTTTAGACCACAGTGCCATCCACGTCTTTACAACACACTTAAAGCGTTTTATTTGCAGCTGTATACCTGAGTCCACTGTCTCCCAGCCTAACTTACCTCACAGGGTTGTTGTGAGGAGAAAGTGGGGTGGGCAAACCATGTGTGGCATGGTTGGGCTCCTTGGAAGAAAGAAGGGATATAAATGCCATGCGTGGGTGAATAAAACTGCCAAGTGCCACCTTTCCCAGAAGTGAAGTGGGTGACAGTGCAGCAAAGGAACACTCCTTTTCAGCTGTGACACCCTGCTTTTTAAAAAACCTCCCCCAGGTGGTTTACTTTGAAGCAATATTGCACACTTTCAGATGCCAGGCAGAAAAACCTTCTCATTTGCCCAGGCTTTTAGACTTGCTAATGTATTCTTTTAGCTGTCAGCTGATTTATTTGTTAAAATTGTTCTTATGCATAGGATTTTTTAGGGACATGGGTGGCACTGTGGGTTAAACCACAGAGCCTAGGACTTGCCGATCAGAAGGTCGGCGGTTCGAATCCCCACTGAGGGGTGAGCTCCCGTTGTTCAGTCCCTGCTCCTGCCAACCTAGCAGTTCGAAAGCACGTCAAAGTGCAAGTAGATAAATAGGTACCACTCTGGCGGGAAGGTAAACGCTGTTTCCGTGCGCTGCTCTGGTTTGCCAGAAGCAGCTTAGTCATGCTGGCCACATGACCCAGAAGCTGTACACCGGCTCCCTCGGCCAATAAAGTGACATGAGTGCCGCAACTCCAGACTCGGTCACGACTGGACCTAATGGTCAGGGGTCCCTTTACCTTTACAGGATTTTTTAAAAAATAAATAAAATAAAAATGCAAACTTCTCTGGAGTGAAGGATAGCATAAACAGGTTGTGTGTGCGCGCACACATTCATTTATCCATGAAAACACACACACACTGACAATGATGATGATCCTTTAAAAGCGGTTTAAACCAATTCATGGAATAGAGGTCTATTGGTGGCTACTGGCCGTGATGGCTTTGCTCTGCCTCCACAGCTGGGGGGCAGTTATGTTTCTGAAGATGAGTTCCTAGAAACCAAGGGGGAAAGTGCCCTTGTGCCAGATCCTGCCTGAGGACCAGCATGCATCCTGCTGGTCACAGTGAGAACAGGATGCTGGGTGCCACAGGGTTCTGTCTTGGGCCGGGTCTTATTCAACATCTTTATCAACCACTTGGATGATGGACTCAAGGGCATCCTGATCAAATTTGCAGATGACACCAAACTGGGAGGGGTGGCTAACACCCCAGAGGACAGGATCACACTTCAAAATGACCTTGACAGATTAGAGAACTGGGCCAAAACAAACAAGATGAATTTTAACAGGGAGAAATGTAAAGTATTGCACTTGGGCAAAAAAAATGAGAGGCACAAATACAAGATGGGGAACACCTGGCTTGAGAGCAGTACATGTGAAAAGGATCTAGGAGTCTTGGTTGACCACAAACTTGACATGAGCCAACAGTGTGACGCGGCAGCTAAAAAAGCCAATGCAATTCTGGGCTGCATCAATAGGAGTATAGCATCTAGATCAAGGGAAGTAATAGTGCCACTGTATTCTGCTCTGGTTAGACCTCACCTGGAGTACTGTGTCCAGTTCTGGGCACCACAGTTCAAGAAGGACACTGACAAACTGGAACGTGTCCAGAGGAGGGCAACCAAAATGGTCAAAGGCCTGGAAATGATGCCTTATGCGGAACGGCTAAGGGAGCTGGGCATGTTTAGCCTGGAGAAGAGGAGGTTAAGGGGTGATATGATAGCCATGTTCAAATATATAAAAGGATGTCACATAGAGGAGGGAGAAAGGTTGTTTTCTGCTGCTCCAGAGAAGCAGACACGGAGCAATGGATCCAAACTACAAGAAAGAAGATTCTACCTAAACATTAGGAAGAACTTCCTGACAGTAAGAGCTGTTTGACAGTGGAATTTGCTGCCAAGGAGTGTGGTGGAGTCTCCTACTTTGGAGGTCTTTAAGCAGAGGCTTGACAACCATATGTCAGGAGTGCTCTGATGGTGTTTCCTGCTTGGCAGGGGGTTGGACTCAATGGCCCTTGTGGTCTCTTCCAACTCTAGGATTCTATGATTCTATGTTTGCATGGGCCATTGGACTCATCCAGCAGGCTCTCCTCATGTTCTTATGATGACGAGAAATATAATAATAACTATATTAAGTAATGCTGTTTGCACCATTTCTGAGGAGGCAGAGTGAGGCACAAATGTATTAAATAAAAATAAAGTACAACAAAATGTGCTTTCCCCCTGTGACAGTTTATTGGCTATAATACAGAAAACTACAGCGATGAGCAAATACAGAAAGCATACAGGTACATACACAGGTCTTTTACAGAAAACAGTACTGGTGCTTGAACTTTCCAATCCCTTGTTGCATTCAAATTACACACATTCAACATTCTATTACACCAGACTTCCTCCCAGAAGTTTGGAACTATGGCTCCCATCAGCCCAGATGGGCCTGGTGGGAGTTGTAGTTCACAGCATCTGGTAGGCAACAGGCTGATGAAGCCTGTATTATGCACACTGACTCAGGCCCAACAGAGAACACACAGAGAGGAAAAGCAGAGCTGTGCACACACAGTCTGCTAAACAAAGCTGTCATCTCACTAACCAGATGTCTGTTGGAGAAAGGAAGGATGGGAGACTGAATCCAGACTCTCCAGCTCCACCTTTCAACAGCTGATTGTGAGATTCTATCTTTGATTACTGGGCTATCTGTGTGCAGTCCCAGCTGTGGTGCATGTGATTCCCTATCCAGCTGCTACCTGGACCAGGGAAACTGTCTACTACATCACAATGCCCTAAAAAAGCTACTTTTATGAGGTAGTGGCATATATTCCTCCTCTACAGAGCCGATTCAGATATTGTGGCTTGGAGGATTTGGTTTTCATAAGCTATTAATTGTTGTGTTGGTTTATTTTAATGCACCAGACTTAATCTGGGTTGTACCTGTTTGGCAGCCATTGGTTTCCCCACACCTTATCAGCAAAAGCACCCTCCTTTCTATTACACTCTGAGGATAAACACATTAACTTGGAAACAGAAACAGGCAATACTACATTGTTCTGCTCTGGAGAAAACTCTGGAGACACATTTCTCAACCACCCACCCCACCCCACCCCGACCACCACATAATGTTCCAGAATCTCTCTGGGACTCTAGAAACCTAGTTTCAGTGGATGAATGTCCACTGTCCACTATTCACTTTCTGTAGTTCTGTTCAGGGGAATCAATTACATGTTCTACCCGTGTGTGAATTGGGGAGTAGGGCTGCACCGACAAGCTCTGCCCTCAACATGGCATTCTCACACCTCGCACAGATATCTGTATGGAGGGAGTCTTCATGGGTACAGCTGTATACATGAAGATTCTCTCATTGCAGCTATCCAGGCAATATGTGTGGATGCCCAGGGATGGAGTAAATCAGAGGACATGATCCTGGGGGCAAGATGAGCCATTTTGATCCTAATTCTCTGCTAACAGGGAAGCAGTGGGTCTCACTGCTCATGTGCAGGGATTGGGCCACATTGTTATCAACCTTAGCACATGGGTGGCATGATGTCCTTATTGGCAGAGGAGGTCTCTGCGCATGCATAGTGAGGTTCATTGTATTCCGAACCTTTCAGACATGTGACTAGGGAATGAAGGATCTATCAATTTTAATTCTCTCAGTTTCACATTTTTACAATCTTGAGTTCAGTTCTCCACATTTCTGCAGCAATTTGTGAATGTTTTAATCATCCCCAAAATTTCACAGAATTTTATGGTGAATTTCTCTCTCTCTCCCCACACACATACACACACACACACTTTTGTATGCAGTTTTGACCAACATTCACATTTTTGCAAGCAGTTCCTTCTAATAATACATGTATGTAACTGTCACTGATATGTTCATTTCTATGCACAGTTTCCCCCATAATATATGCATTTTTGTACATTGGTTGGAAAACTGCATTGCAAAATTCAGATAAGTGGGAATTTTGAAGGATGGCTGGGTTTCAGTTCTCATATTATTTTGGAAAATCCAAATTTGATAGATTCAGCCATAAATAAGAACTGAATCAAAATTCTCCCCCATACTTTACATGTGACAGACTTCTGTTTCATGCCTGTAAGCCCCCACTATGATGTGACTTACTCTGTCAGAGGCAGAACGGCCAAATTCTTGGAATCCGTATTTTCTGGGAATCCAGTAGCTTCCCTTCTTGTTGCTGCATAATGTGCACAGTGCCCCTGAGTATCTGTAGCCCAACCCTTGTTGCTTTAGCCGCTCAACCCACATCACCAAGAACCTAGATATGTAAGCTTCCCCTTCCTGCTATTTGAGAAATGGCGGATGGAATCATTGACGTTAAACCTGACCGTATTCTTAGTGAAGTCTTACTTAGCCTTTGCTCTGCTTGACCTTTGGTAGCCAGTGGAGTGCCTTCCCCTTTGATGCCTGTTCTGGTTGCTTCTGAAAGCAGACACCGCAACTCTTAAGCTTTTGGATCCACAAGCATCGACCTCCTTTGGACAGCAGTCACCTCCTGGTTTTGCAACATTTTGGGAAGAGCATGGGGCATTGGCTACAGCTGGAAAGGAAACACATGGAATGGTTATTGCCAAAACTTCTTTGGGGCACCAAACATGGATTCTGATCTGCAAAGAACAGGAAAAAGAACAAGGAAGACTACTTACATACGCTGACTGAGTTTGCACAATCTTTGGACATCCTGTGTGGGCAAGGATAAAAGAATATAGTACGTTCTCTTCCGACTACAGTCACATAACCCCCAAATCCCATCTTCAGATGTTTATTACCTAGATCAAGTTTGGGGGACCGAGCACAATTTAAAGTGTTGGTGCTGACCTTTAAAGGCCTAAACAGCCTCAGCCCAGTATACCTGAAGGAGCGTCTCCACCCCCATCGTTCAACCCAGACATTGAGGTGCAGCTCCGAGGGCCTCCTGGCAGTTCCCTCCCTGTGAGAAGTGAGGTTACAGGAAACCAGGCAGAGGGCCTTCTCAGTAGTGGCCTGCCCTGTGGAATACCCTCCCATCAAATTTCAAAGAAATACAACTATCTGACATTTAGGAGACATCTGAAGGCAGCCCTGTTTAGGAACGTTTTTAATGTTTGAAGCTTTATTGTGTTTTTAATAGCCTTCTGGAAGCCGCCCAGAGTGGCTCTGGAGGCCCGGCCAGGTGGGCAGGGTCAAAGTAATAAATTATTATTATTATTATTATTATTATTATTATTATTATTATTAGTCCAAAGGGTACATTCCCCTTCTGGAGGTAGGTGTATACCAGTGGTAGGTTGTGCCAGATGGAAAAGTGGACAGAATAATTTAGTAAAGTAAGCTACATTCCAGCCATGCAGACGTCAGAGGTTTCTGTGCACACACACACACACACACTCCCCTCCATCCAGGTTTGGAAGAGGCATTATCATGCTTCAAGGACACGACCCAGCACTCAGAGAGGGTGGGAACTCTGGGGAGAGTCCTGAGAACCAGTTTGAGGGCCCTCATTTTATGAACTCCATTTGCAGCCAGAATTCTCTGGATGCAACCAAAACTCTGTACTCCAAATGACACCCATTTACTGCTTTGAGATCCCTAAGTGCAAATTAACCTTTAGTTAAAAGTAAAGGTAAAGGGACCCCTGACCGTTGGGTCTAGTCGTGGCCGACTCTGGGGTTGCTGTGCTCATCTCGCTTTATTGGACGAGGGAGCTGGCGTACAGCTTCCGGGTCATGTGGCTGGCATGACTAAGCCGCTTCTGGCGAACCAGAGCAGCGCACGGAAATGCTGTTTACCTTCCCGCTGGAGCGGTACCTATTTATCTACTTGCACTTTGATGTAGTTTTGAACTGCTAGGTTGGCAGGAGCAGGGACCGAGCAACGGGAGCTCACCCCTAGTGGAGATTTGAACCAACGACCTTCTGATCGGCAAGCCCTAGGCTCTGTGGTTTAGACCACAGCGCCACCCGCGTTAACGCTTAGTTAACTTTCTGTTAACATAACCTTTCATCGTGATTCCACTGCCATTGCTCTCCCAACAGTTTGCAGGCTCACCTCTTCTCTTCCCCTTCCAGCAGGCTTTTGTAGGCTGCAATCTCAATATCCATGGCAAGCTTTGTGTTCAGTAGCTCCTGGTAGTCACACACCAGGCATGCCAGTTCGTCCTTGCCATTCCGAAGGGCCTCCACCAACTCAGCATATTTCTCCTGAGCATCTTTCAGGGCACAGTCGCCACCGTCCGTCCCATCACAGATGGCCTTCTGCAGCTCATCATTCTGCAGCGATTACAGAAGTTGGTCAAGTTAGCCTCCATTTCCTTGTGCCGGATAACCAGATCACAAAACCCTTCAGTGTACAGATTTGAGGTGGTTGTGCAGTGGTTTAATTTCTCCATCAGAAATTTGGACTGGTCCCTGCTTAGGATGGTGGAGAAATTTGATTCATTTCTCATTTTGAATTTTATTGTTATTCATGTTTTTATACTGTATTTTATGCTGCGTTTACAATGAAGTGTTTTTAATTTGTTGTTAGCCGCCCTGAGCCCAGCTTTTGAACCAGGAAGGGCGGGGTATAAATAAATTATTATTATTATTATTATTATTATTATTATTATTATTATTATTATTATTAGGCAAAACTACCCAATGGGCAATTCCTGAAACAATATGCAGGCTGAAACGCAGCCAAAAAATGTGCGCAAAAATGTGTATATTCAGGGAAGGTATAGATAAAAGAGCACACCTTAGTGAAAATAACAGAGAGAAGTGCATTAAATTAGTCAAAACTGCATGCAACGACGTGTCTATAAGGAGAAATGCAAACTAAGAACCAAGAAATTTATGGCTGTTTGCTCAAAGAGAAAAGATTCCAGTTGTTGGAAGTGATCTTGTTGTGATCTCTGCTTGGTCTAATTCACAGTCTGCCTATATTCACCAAGCTACTCACAGCTGCTACCCTCAACCTCTCATGCCGTTGTCTTCCCAGCATCCTTGTCCAAAAATTCAGATTGTACAATATAAACAATTAAGAAATAATAAACTACTTTATACACAACTGTATTGCATGTGTGGTCTTATGTGGATTCGTTGTTGTTGTGGTTGTTGCAGAATTTGGATTTTTGAAATCTGGTTGCCTGACCTGTCCACCACCAAACTTACCTCCTTTTGCACACTCTGAATTTCACACTGAAGCTTCTCAATCCTCCTTGTAAGTTCTGAAATCTGCTGCTTGTATTTTTTCAGGTCTCCCTTGAAGCAGCATCTCTTGCTTTGAGCCTCTTCGTACTAGGGGCACAAACAAGGGTATGATGGCTATTTAGCAAGGGCAGCTATAATGAGAGAGATCAGATGCAAAGAGCATAGGACCAGGCCAGGCAAAGTGAGACAGCTACCTCATGCAGCAGATTCTGGGAGGGTGGCAATGATAGCCCCCCGCCCTTCCTTCTGAGTCCCTGCCCCACTCCAGCCACACTCATCCACCTGAACTGGTGTCCTGGCAGTTTATATAGCTTAGGCCTAGGACCCTCGTACCTACGGGACCGCCGCTCCTAGTATGCCCCACAGAGGAACTTACGGTCTTCAAATAAAAACATCTTGAAGGTCCCAGGCCACAGAGAGGTTAGGCTGGCCTCAACTAGAGCCAGGGCTTTTTCGGCTGTGGCTCCAACCTGGTGGAACGCTCTGTCACAAGAGACAAGGGCCCTGCAGGACTTGACATCTTTCCGCAGGGCCTGCAAGACAGAGCTGTTCCACCAGGCCTTTGGTCAGGGCGCAGCCTGACTCCCTCCTTTGGCAATCTTTACAAAACTTTAGTTTATGGTTGCCATCAATTTTGATTTTAATTAATTTTTATAATGTTTTTATAATGTTGCACTATTTTAGTGTTGTTAGCCGCCCTGAGCCCGGCTTCGGCTGGGGAGGGCGGGATATAAATAAAAATTAATTAATAATAATAATAATAATAATAATAATAATAATAATAATACTTATTATTATTATTATTATTATTATTATTATTATTATTATTATTGATACAGCTACAAGTCAATGGACAAAATAAAGAACCCCAGTCTTACAATGCTACAAATTGAGAAGATATCAAAAGCAGCCAGAGAAATATTTGTGAAGGATGAGGGCAACCTGAAATATTTCAGCAAATGAGTACCCCCTATCATGATTGCATAGTACTTGTGTCATTAGGACTTTTTTTCTTTAATAGACCACTTTTTGAATTTGTGACATTTTGTTTAAGCTCCAACGCCCACCTTGTTTCAGCACCTACCTTGTTTTGGTAGAAGGCATCTGCCTCAGCTTTGCTCCTCTGGACAATTTCTTTGTACTCTTCCCTAAGGATGGCAATAACGCTGTCCATGTCTAAACATCTACTGTTGTCCATTTTCACAACCACATCCAAATCTCCGCTGTGATGGTCCAGTTGAGCTTCCTCCTAAGGATATTGACCCAAATGCATCATCATTTGTTCTTTACCCTTTATCTCAAATACTTCTTCTCTCTGCCAAATTTGCTAGAGTTGTAATAAGGCAAATCTGTAATGCAGGTACAAATGCTAACAGCTGGTTCACATGGGCAAACACATTGCTTGAACTACCATTACTTCCTTGCTCAGTTCTTTGTGGTGACTCTTAGCTGAACATGCGAATTGGCATCAGTGCAAAGCATTGCATTTGAGTTGGAGTTTGGGTTAATTAAGCTGTAGTTACTCATTCACACATGTGTGGATGAAGTTAAAAATGGAAAGTGTAATGCTGGTGGTCAACAAAAGAGGTTTAAAGACTGACAACTGGGAAACACTGGCCTGCTAGTGCTCTAATTGGAGAACAGCCTTTACCAAAGGTGTCATGGGCTTTGAAGACACTCAAACTCAGGATGCAAGCGAGAAACGTGCTAAGAGGAAGACAGGCTTGGCAAATCCACACCGTGATCAACTCCCGCCCAGAAACCAATGTCCCCACTGTGGAAAGACGTGTGGATCAAGAACTGGCCTCCACAGTCACTTACGGACTCATTGTTAAAACCGTATTTATGGAAGACAATCTTACTCAGCTATGAGTGATTGCCAAAGAAGAAGGAGAAGAATGCCGTAAGTCACTGGGAGACTTTTTTTGCATAGCAAGGGACTTAACAATTTTAATATCGCATCATAACACTGCTCAGAAATATTCATTGTAACCTAAAAGTAGGCCTAATTCACTTGCAAATCCAGGCTAGTTAGGCAAAGATGCCCACTACATGTCAACCAACCACTGGAATTTACAGAGCTGGCCCTATCATTAGGCAGATTGAGGCAGCAACCTCAGGCAAATCATTTTGGGTGTCATTATGGCAATAAGTTATTAGTGATCTAAATGATGATGACTCACTGCCAGCGAGGGAGGGAGGTACTTAAGGGTTTTATTTTATTTTTTGCCTCAAGTTCAACAATGTCTAGACTTGGATACTCTTCACCTTTTCTTGTGAGGGTGGGGACCACTGTTTGCAGCTCTGCTCCATTCAGACCAGCTTTAGGAATTTGCTAATCAGATTCAGGTAGCTTTCCCCCCATGTCCATTACTTCTTCTGTACTTACTAGGATTTGAATGGCACCTTGAGATATATAGGCTAAGTGGAGATAATATGGAGTGTCTCTGCAAGGAATGTCTCCTTACTTACCTTCAGATATATGCAGCGCAGGAACTCGATCTCTTGGGAGAGGAGACTGACTTGTATCTCCAGCTCTGCATTGTTCAAAGCGACACAGTCTCTATCCTGCAAGGATGACATTTCCCTGTTATTTATATTCTACTGTTTACATATGGTTTCAAAGGAATGGGGGCAAAAACGTCTTACATGAACAGACTTATGAAACATTTTATAGATTGTAAATCCATTTCATAGAATCATAGGACTGTAGAGTTGGAAAGGACCACAAGAGTCATCTAGTCCAACCCCCTGTGATGCAGGAAACTTATGTTCAACATGAGGCTTGAACCCACAGCCTTGAGATTGAGTCTCATGCCCACTTGGATTGGAGAAAGAAAGTTGGATAGATCCCCTTATGCAGGGATGCTCTGGCTTTTGGGATCTGGATCTGGGTCAGGGGGAGATTGGAGTTGTGGGGGCCTTTAGCTTCGGAGAGATTTTGAAACACGCTCTGAAATATCTTATGGACTTTAGTTTTGACTATGGAGAATGGGCTGACCTGTCGAGAAGGAATAAAGACATTGTTAGGTTGGAGTTTCCCTGAGATCTACTCCTCAGTGCCAAAGGAAGGAAATTAAGAACAAGATCAGCAGAAAATAAAGTTAAGTGCATGTATAAATATGAAGAAGATCTGCAGAAGGGGCATGGAAAAGAGTTAAGAGCTTCGGACAGAAGATCACCAGGTTGATGGACCATATGGAATTGATAGAAAGGACTGACAGAATCCGAGACCAGGGAGAAGAGACGGTGAAAGAAGATTGGAAAAAAGTTTAAAATTTATTTAGAGAAATATTGTAAAATTAATGAGTGTTAGAAAAATGTTGGAATGATATTACATGGCTTTAGTAGAAACGTTATAAGGAGTTAAGTTCAAATAAGTTTAGGGTTTTAATGGTAAGATAAGGTTAAAATAAATCAAGACAATTAAATGACAGAAAACAGTGAAAGATGGAAAGGATTTGCTGAAACAATTAATAACTAGAATACAAAAAAGGGAGGTGTGAGGAGGTCGATGAAACAAGTTAATGAAAGACAAAGATATGGAAATACTGGATGTGTTTTTAATTGTTTTTGCTTTTGTTTTTGTTTTGATGTATTGTGTCTTTTGTTTTTTTATGTATTGTAATGTATTGATTTGTATTGTTTACTTTTTGTCTTTTTTACTTCTTTCTGTAATCTTTAAACTTTTAATAAATATTATTTTTTTTAAAAAAAGAGATTGAGTTTCATGCTCCACTGACTGAGGTATTACTACTGTCCTGAATTAACAATCTTATATAGGTCTTTGGTCTAATTTCACAACTCCTTTTAATTTACTTATTGCATTTATGTCTGACCTTTTTCTCCAAGGAGCTCAAGAACTGTAGCCAACACTGTTTTACTCAGAGTAGACCTATTTAAATTAATGGACTTAAGTTAGTCATGTCCATTAATTTCAAAGAGTCTATTCTCAGTATGGCTAACATGGAAAGCATGACAGCACAGAAATGCATGAACAGAGTCTTTGAGGCCCAGTCCTACCACATTATTGCTGTCCAAAGGGGTTACAATGTTATAAAAGATGGAATTAAAGCAGAATGTTTGCATTCTAAAAAGCTATGGGATTTTGCCAAGCAATTTCATGGTATGCATTGATCGGAAATGAAGCAGTTAGACTACCCCAAAACCCTTGCAGGTACAAAGAGTATTTTGCAAACACAATCACAGATAACTGTCCCAATAGTATCACGACTACAAATAATCATGAATGCATAATAAAAAGGATGCCTGATAGGACCCCAATAATTCATAAACCATGGTCTCCATCCCTCCACCTGGCAGCCTACTGAGCTGGGAGGAAGCAAGATAGAGGGGTGTCAGATGGTGGTGGTGATGACGGCAACAAGGAAAACTGAGTTGTTAAAAAAATGAAATGGGGAGATTTCTCGTTTTTAAAACAGATATTTCTGAAATGAGGAGAAAACCTCATTATTTTTAATTGAAATGTTTCAGCATGCTATACCTGTTTTATTGTGTTTTTAATATTTTGTTGGAAGCCACCCAGAGTGGCTGGGGAAAACCAGCCAGATGGGCAGGGTATAAATAAATAAATAATAATAATAATAATAATAATAATAATAATAATAATTATTATTATTATTATTATTATTATACCAATGGCTTCTTCCTCTTACCTTCTTGAGTTCTGCAAATTTGTTCTCTGCAGCACAGCGTTGGTTCACTTTCTCTTCATACCTGTAAGGTAGAAGTTAAAATGAAACTACAAAGGGGTGGTGATCAGTTCAGTATTTCACCCACTACTAAGAACAGAAGAACATATTATGAGCCCAGCTGAATTAGGGCAAAGGTCCAGCGAGTCCAGAATCCAGTTTCCACAGCAGCCAACCAGATGTCTCTAGACTCCCACAAGTAGGATATGAGCACAATAGCATTCCACCACTGCTACTACCCAGCAGCCACTTCTCAGAGTCATATGCCACGCTGACAACCTGATATTCCCACTGCTGCATCTGCCACTGCACTGAGCTCGCCACTGCCTGGCCCCTTCCTATTGGTAACTGACAGTGATGTGGCATTAAGAAGCCAGGTGACCAATGCCCACCACACCAGCCACTACTGGGTACCAACTACAGAGGATTTCCCCATTTATCAGGGATAAGTGGATTTCCTGGTCTGGATGGTGTTTCCATTGTAATCCAATGACATCTGCAAGCACCACATTATTTACCGCTGTGGTGGGCAATACTGGGCTAAAAGTATTGGACTAACTCTTTATAAGAACACTCTGAATGTGACATATTTCCTCCTTCAGATATGCTGTGCTTCAAGGATGTCTATGACTCAATTCACCTGTTTGTTCAATCTCACGGTGGACACTTAATAAAAAGTGACTGTGTGTCGCAATTCATTCACTGGAGTTTGCAAAGTGGAACATGCTGTCTATGTCAGGGGTAGGCAAGCTAAGGCCCATGGGCCACAAGCAGCCCACGGTGGTCGTTTAACTGGCCCATGAGCTGCCCCCAAACCGAGCCGCCTGCTTGGCGAGTCCCCACATGCTGTGCTAAACCAGAGCAGCGACTCGCTTCCTCTGGGCCGAAAATCACATCTGCCCAGATTCAGACGTCGACACTGGAAAACACAGTCGCATGCGCACGTGATCCGGCCCATGGAGGGATCTCTGCTGGAGTGAACCGACCCAGGCGAGGTAAACCTTTCCGACCCCTGGTCTATGTGAATGATCCTGGATTCAATCCTTGCCATCTTCTGTTAAGGGAATCTAAACCTGTGCTGGACGTCTTTGAGATATTGAGTTTGACAGACCAACGATCTGACTTAATGCACAGCAAATTCAGATGCTCCCCTAGAGACTGTTAATTCATTCCAAAAACTAGAGAGAAACAGAAGTGTGCAGGGGAGAAGCAGAATTCTGTTAAGTCTCCATTTATGAAGGACAAAAGCCAATTTAAGGAGAAAAGACAGAAAACCCTTTCCATTCTTAATGCCATAATTTCCTTTCTTTGCACAATTCCAGAACAGCTGATTCCATGAACCGGTCAACTCACCTGCACTTGCAGTCCTCAGCCTCCTCTTTTGAACACTCACAATCAGTCTCCAGTTTTCCCTTCTCACACAGCAAATGATCCAGCTGCTTCTTCAGGTTGCAAATGAACTGCTCGAAAATAGATTTCAGACATTTTGTGGGTGGTTTGGCTTGTTTCTGTAGAAAGGACCATTTGGTTGAAAGCAGCTGGTTCTTCTGTTCCAAGCACTGCACCTGAAATCCAACATAAAGCAAATGAATAGATATGAAGAAGATTTTGCCCAGCAATGCTTACTGCTCAAACTGTTTCACAGAGTACATCTATATTACAACATGGCTGCAAATTTAGTGGTTTAGTGAAGGTGCAAAATAGATTGGTGCAACTAGCTAAGAAAAGAAAGGCCTTTGTGAGAATATTGGAAGCAAAGAGATCAAAACAAGGATTAATCTATATATTAGAAAAGGTTTGCTTAGTGCATAGAAAAGATTAAGGCCAACTGTTTTCCAAGTCTTTAAATCAACCTTGCAAATAAATCCACCCAAGTTACTAGCTCATAACAAATGTAATCAGCTAATTAATCACTTTTTGTTCAGCTTTGGTAAAAACTTTGGTAAAAACTTTTGTTCAGCTTTGGTAACTTTCACATGGAAATAATTGCTACTCAATTCAGATGATAGATCTTTTACTAGGACGCTTTAAGGAGTGTCAGGAAGAAGAGGTCTATCAATGATCCATCCCACCTATAGATGCTACAGCACAAGGCTCGAAGAGATCCTGAAACTCATGGACTCCAGCAATGCACCTCAGTGGTCACCATATTGATGGCAGATGGCAGCCATCAGTGTCGAAAGAGCGATGGTGCGGCATGCGGGGGTGGGGCCTGAGATTTGTTCCAGGAATAAGGGGCATGGCACCAGTTTCACCATTGTACAAGGACAAGGAGTCTTAACCCAACAGCTGCACCTATTGCAGATACCAGAACCAGGCTAAAGATTACTTGAATGCTTCCCAGCAGCACTGGCTATGGCAACAGTCTGGTGGTGCAACGAAAGCCTCCCATTCTGATCTCACCTTATCAATGAAATCGGCAAATTCGCTGTTAAGGTTCTTCATCTGCTCCATCTCTTGTTGTCTCACTTTCTGGATCTCAGGGCAGATGTCCACATGGAAAGGCTCCAGCAGATGCGGGTCAACCTGTACCCCATGGATGCTGTATCTTCTATGCACCCTTGGACCACCAGCTCCACAAGTGCCACTCTTGTAGTCTCCACACAGGACTGTTGTTCTTCCACTAATCCTAGACATACTTCTGCTTCTGTAGCTGCCAGGATGAAACCGGGAGACTGAGTTACTTGTGGAGAGTTTGGTGAAGGGGCTTCTAGCACGTTGTCTGCCTACTAAGAGCTGACGGCTCATGTTGCCTTATTGTTGTGGACGCGACTGCGGAGGAGGACGTAGAGATGGAGACCCAGCAGCTGTGATGGAAGACCTTGGAGCTGGCCTCTCTTTTATGTGTTGGAGGAACTGGGCTTGGTTGCATGGGTAACATCAGGACTCATGTGGTTGGTATGCCCGCCAGCAAAACACAGTGCTAGGCACAGAAGAGAACTCAAAAATAAATTACAAAAAAAAAAAAATGCATGGCTTGCAAGATTGTCATGAGAGGATATTGTTTAATTAATCTGCCTCCTAACTCTAATTACAGTTTAGTTAAAAATGTTATCCCAAAAGGGATCTTCATGGTCTGACATCAATATCTCTGGCTCTTTTTACTTTATTATGGGAGAGAACACCTTTGTATACATTACTGTTATATCAAAAGTGCTGTATTCAAAAGAATACAGGGACAAAAATAGGGCAAAGCATAGTTCCGTGTCAAAATAATAATTATCTTAGGTGACAAGAATCAGATATAGTTGTGGATTGTTTCTAATTTTGACCTGGGCAGAAGTCACTGGCCCAACCAATATGACTAATGAAGATAGCCATGGGATCATCTGCAGTTTGGTGGAAGAATAGTATCACGTGTTGTGGATCAAAGTGCTACTGCTTTAGTTCCTGGTATCTTTCATTAAAAAATATATCTGCTTGCACAGCTGAAAAAGACCATTTGAGGCCTTGGAGAACCACTGGGGTACATGAGACACATGGTTCTGGGGTACATGGACCCAAAATAGTGGCTCATAATCTCCCCCCCCCCACATATCTCACAATTTCCAGCACACTACAATTACCAGCATTCTATGGGGTAAAGCCTGTGCTTTCAATGTGCTTTCAGTGTGTGTTGTGGATGTGACCATGGCATATATATGCTCATATGTGTTTTCTGTTTGTTGATCACTGGTTATTAGTATGTGTGTTAGATTAATTATGGCTGCAGCCCTACACACACTGATTTGAGAGTAAGCTCTGCTGGACACACTGAGACATACTTTAGAATCATCATGTATAGAAGCTGTGAGGAACCTTTGGCATTCCAGAGATTTCAGAACTGCCACTCCCATAGGAGTCAATTGCTAGGGGTCAAGGAGTCTTGGCCGCCCCCAAAAGTTGATGGGCATTGTCATTCGAATGGTGTGTGTGCACTGAGTCAAATGATTGATTATGCGAGGCAGGGCTTTCCTGCCCCCTCCAATATTTCATTCAAGTTGGCACCCCTGGCCACTCCCATCATCCCTGGGAATTGGCTGTGCTTGCTAGGAATGATGGGAGCTGTATTTCAGAGGCAGATTTAGGGGAGTGCGATCGGTTTGGTCACATTGGGGGCAGACTCACAGGGACACCGTAACTATGACGTAGCATGGAAGGTGAGAGACAAGGACGCCAAATTTTGGCGTTGCACAGGGTACCACTGACTTTTGAGACCCCAAGGTCCGCCATTGTATAATTCAGCAACTTCATGGGGAGAGGTGGGGAGGAATGATTCCCTGCTCCTCCTAATGTATAGAATTTGCTGCACACTGCCTACCATCACAAACATGTTTCTATAGAGAGAAACTGAAGATGTATTGCACAACCCAATGTGCATGATTACTCAGAAGTATGTCAAATGTTATTGGATCCATCTGTCAGGTACATAATGACTCGAGTTAATTTGACTTTTTATAAATAGCTATTGTTACCTGCTGTTTTATTATGTCCTTTGATCTTATATGTTGTATTGATCTACTGTCAATTATGCCAGTTACGTTTTTATGCTACTTCTTAGAACTATAATAAAGCCTGGAGTGAGACATCTAAGCTCATGGTAATTACCAACAAACTCGGATGATGAATTCTTTATGTTAATTATACTTCATTGTGAAGGGAAAGTCGTAACATTCTATACGCTAATTATAATTCTTTCATCAGTACCAGATCAGCTGCTGAGCAATTCCATTCGGTGACTTTGAGGTCTGGAATTGTGTGTGAGAGAGGCAAAAGTCTAGTTCAGGGCTGACCAGTATGGCGCCCTCCATATTTTGTTGGACTCCAGCTCCCATCAGCCACTGCTAGCATGGCTCATGATCAGGTATGATGAGGGTTGTGGTCCAACACTTTCTGTACGGCACCATACCCTGGATCTAGTCAATTTCATGGCCAGCCACACACCTTTTCCTTCATCATATAGATGGATTTTTGTCCTGTCACGTGAATGTGCAAAGGCAGAACCAGCCCAATGCCCCCTATTCCCCTTCCAGAGCTACAATCCCCTTGGAAGAACTAACAACTCTCAGCACACTTAACAGCCTACAGCTCCCAAGACTCTTGAAGGGACACCATGACTGCTTAAGTGCTTTAAATGCACTGTGTGAATGTGGCCCATGAAAGCTTATGCCATATGAACATTTGATGGTCATCTGATGGTAGGTAAGGTTCCACAAGAGTTTTGGTTGTTTAGCTGCATTGGACTAACAGAGCAGTCCACTCTCCTAATCTGGAGCTGGGAAGAAACAGAGCTAGGCTGGTCAAAGAGCTATGCTGAATCCTAAACTGGTCCAACTATCAGCAATAGTGGATATAGCAGGCTCATCCTTAACAAACTACAGCTCCTATGACTGCTCAAAGTGGTATCACGGTGCTTTAAATTTGTGAATGTGTCCTGTGAGGGACAATGATTAGATACTTCTTGGCAGGACTGTCTATAGGACAAAATAGCAAGAGGGTGCGTTGGTCACAGGAGTTGCCAGAAGAGTCGGTGGAACAAAAGGTCTGTTTGGTCCATGCAGTGCTTTTCCTGATGGGCCTTCTCTTTGTGTGCGGTGCTCCAAAATGGTACTTGTGAGTAACAGAAGGGGTATTGAACTGCTGGCTGTAGGAATGCCTGGAGACTGACAGTGGTGGCTGTGCCAGCGGGGCTGATGGAATGGGGGGCACTCTGGTTGGGTATGTGGTCACAGAGGTGTATGTCCCTTTTGTTGTGGATTCATTGCTTGCCTTGGGGGGGGGCATTGTCACCAGTGCTACTTCCGATTGGTGGGCACACTAGCAGAGTTCCCAGATACGCTAGTGGGATTTCTCCCCATCACTCAAAAATGTTCTAGCTGTACATGTTTTTACATACTATAATTCATAGAATCATAGAATCATAGAGTTGGAATAGACCACAAGGGCCATCGAGTCCAACCCCCTGCCAAGCAGGAAACAATAATTGTACAGTGGTACCTCGGATTAAGTACTTAATTCGTTCTGGAGGTCCGTTCTTAACCTGGAACTGTTCTTAACCTGAAGCCCCACTTTAGCTAATGGGGCCTTCCACTGCCTCCGCGCCGCCAGAGCACAATTTCTGTTCTCGTCCTGAAGCAAAGTTCTTAACCCGAGGTACTATTTCTGGGTTAGCGGAGTCTGTAACCTGAAGTGTATGTAACCTGAAGCGTCTGTAACCCGAGGTACCACTATACAAGTATTCACATTTCCTCTCCAGTCTCCAAGTCATTGCCTCCATCCTCAGTTTTGCTGCTGCTTTGACACCAGTTTCCACTTGGCAGCTGCTTCTTTCTCCTTCCTGGCTTAGCCACATCATTAATCCCAAGCCATATTATCCCACATAATATAACCTGTCAGGAGCACCAGAGCCCAAATGCACATCCACCCTGCTTCTCATTGCAGGTTATACTTGTGGTGTGGAAGGTGTCTCCTTCCTGCACTCCATAACCACACAGATCATGTATGCACTTATGCTGTGTATATGAATTGGCCCTTAGACTCAGTGGGAGTTTCTGAAGACTTCATTCATTTTGGTGGCGCCTCCAGAGTTTGGTGTGAGGATGCAGCTTTGCACCATTACCATGCTGTGAAGAGATTCTGCACACAACAGCAAAATGACATTACCTTTAGGGCATTGTGGTCACTGCGCCATCTTTTGCTTTGTTCATTCGTTGACATTTGGACCAGGGGCAAAGCACATGTGTTTCCAGTTCCAGAGATCATGGCCATCAACTAAAAGAACCCACACTCAATAAGGACTAGCATTTCTAATAATAATAATAATAATAATAATAATAATAATAATAATAATAATAATTTATTATTTATACCCCGCCCATCTGGCTGGGCCTCCCCAGCCACTCTGGGCGGCTTCCAAAAGAATACTAAAATACTGTGATACATCAAACATTAATAGCTTCCCTAAACAGGGCTGCCTTCAGATGTCTTCTAAAAGTCTGGTAGTTGTTGTTCTCTTTGACATCTGGTGGGAGGGTGTTCCACAGGGAGGGCGCCACTACTGAGAAGGCCTTCTGCCTGGTTCCCTGTAACTTGGCTTCTCGCAGTGAGGGAACCGCCAGAAGGCCCTCGGTGCTGGACCTCAGTGTCCGGGTAGAACGATGGGGATGGAGACGCTCCTTCAGGTATACTGGACCGAGGCCGTTTAGGGCTTTAAAGGTCAGCACCAACACTTTGAATTGTGCTCGGAAACGTACTGGGAGCCAATGTAGGTCTTTCAAGACCGGTGTTATATGGTCTCGGTGGCCGCTCCCAGTCACCAGTCTGGCTGCTGTGTTCTGGATTAGTTGTAGTTTCCGGGTCACCTTCAAAGGTAGCCCCACGTAGAGCACATTGCAGTAGTCCAAGCGGGAGATAACCAGAGCATGCACCACTCTGGCGAGGCAGTCCGCAGGCAGATAGGGTCTCAGCCTACGTACCAGATGGAGCTGGTACACAGCTGCCCTGGACACGGATTTAATCTGTGCCTCCATGGACAGCTGTGAGTCCATTTCTAAATGTCCAGGAAGTGTAACAGACAGTGCCGGATTTACGTATAAGCTAAACAAGCTATAGCTTAGGGCCTTACTCTCTTGGGGGCCCCAAAAAAATTAAAGAAAAAAACTAGATGTACATTTCTAAAATATAAGATAACCCCCCACCACCACCTACATACAGCAACAATGTTTTGTGGGCGCTGTGGTCTAAACCACTGAGCCTTGGGCTTGCCGATTGGAAGGTCGGCGGTTCGAATCCCCACGATGGGGTGAGCTCCCGTTATTTGGTCTCAGCTCCTGCCAACCTAGCAGTTTGAAAGCACATCAAATTGCAAGTAGATAAATAGGTACCACTCCGACGGCAAGGTAAATGGCATTTCCGTGCGCTGCTCTGGTTTTGTCAGAAGTGGCTTAGTCATGCTGGCCACATGACCCGGAAAAACTGTCTGCAGACAAACGTCAAATCCCTCGGCCAGTAAAGCGAGATAAGCGCTGCAACTCCAGTCGTTCGTGACTGGACTTAACTTTTAGGGGTCCTTTACCTTTACCTTTTAGGCACCTATGATGTAAGTAATGGGCCCCGCCTGCTAGCCTAAAATATCACTGGTTTACTCATTTCTATATATAGGGTGCCTACATTCTGCATGGACTGGTTACATGGCAACATGTGCAAATGGCTTTAGATACTATTAGGTCCATAAATTACCACATAGCATATATTCAACACAAAAAAACAGCGACAATTTGTTGTTGACAAAGGACAGCTGGACATATAAAGGGCCCCATTACCTTCAGTAGCCTAGGGCCTCATCAGACCTAAATCTGGCCCTGGTAACAGATCAGGATACTGATACCATTTGGGCATTCATTTATTTTTAGTTACAAGAGACAGGCTGCAAGAAGCAGCTGTTACTAGACTAGAACTCAGAGACCCTCACTGCTTCCTTAACATTGAATGCAACTTAGTGATCTCAGATTTTGCCATCTCCTGACAGAAGATTTTATTTACTTTTATTTTTTTACAATAGCCTTGGCTGTACAGTGGTACCTCTGGTTACAGACGCTTCAGGTTACAGATGCCGCTAACCCAGAAATAGTACCTCGGGTTAAGAACTTTGCTTCAGGACGAGAACAGAAATCGTGCAGCAGCAGCAGCGGGAGGCCCCATTAGCTAAAATGGTACCTCAGGTTAAGAACAGTTTCAGGTTAAGAACGGACCTCCGGAACGAATTAAGTTCTTAACCTGAGGTACCACTGTATTCAGTAGGAAAAACCCGAGTGCCTGGAGTATTGTAAACTAGCTGTTAGGGCAGAGATGGGAAACCTCACTGCCAGATTAAACCCTAGGGGTGGAGGCCCTTAGGCAGTCAAAATCTCAGGGAGTCCCTCGGAAATTATCTTCTAATAAGTTTTTGATTTTACCAGCCAACAATTTCAACAAACAAATTTGATTACACAATATATATTGATCCGCTATTGCAGGGCCCCTAAAAGGCATGGATCCCATAGGCTGGTGCCTACACTGCCTATTTGGTAATCTGGCACTGGGAAATCTATGGCTTTCCAGATGTTGCTTATAGGGGCTGATGGAAGTTGGAGGTGAAAACCATTTGGGAGCTACAGGGTCCCCATCCCTGAATTGGGAGAAGAGAGTAGCTGGCCCCTTCGTAATGGAGGCAAACTGACACACAGAGACACATGATTTTAAAAGAGAGGATTATATTTAACTCGGACAACTCTACAGTATATTCTTAAGTCCACATTTCTCTAACTTGCATATATTATGGTGCCATAAATTCTATTCCAATCCCCCCTCCCTCAATTCCATTTTTTTCTCCTGCTTAGCCAGTGGGAAACTTGCACTCATTTAAACAAAGCCAAGATTTCATTTTGTCTTTGGGAATTAAATAACATGTAAGTCATCAGAGGACAGAAGATCTTGGCATGTATGCAATCTCTGCCAGACCACAATGAGATGCATTGCGGTTTATATCTCTTCCTTAATTTGTTTAATCTGCTTAAGCAGATCTAAGATACAGATGCCGGGCATGTTAATGTGATTGTGGAAATGGGTGCATATGTACGTATCCTGAAAATGTCTGCATGGTCCTTTCCTCCACATACTTGAAAGCCAGAAATCACCTAAACCAGCCCATGCGTGGCTGGCTGGTCATGTGGAGAGCCCAGCTCACAATGAAGGCTACCTGTGTGTGTGTCTTCCAACCAGCCATGCTATTTTGCAGTGCCTGCATCCACACACCAGCTGAATATGTGAAAAGGAGCTTAGAGCTTATAGGAGGAAGCAGGCATCAAAGATGCAGAATGGCTAAATCAGCCTCCTGTCACATTTATATATCTTCATTTCTACAGGTGACCCCACTGTGACTACAGCTTTGGGAATCTCCCTATTATTTTTTTAATAGTAATTATTTTTACAATGTTTTCAACTACAACTGCTTTTAATTAATTTAAATTGTTTTTTTAGACTGTTTCGATTTGTTTTATAATGTTGTTTTTGCTTTTATGTTTTAAATCTGCCACTCTGGGCTCCTTGGGGAGGACAGTCAGGATATGAATTCAATTATTATTAATCACCATCATAGTCATAATTTTCAATTCACCACAGGCCCAAGCTTAAAAGTGTGGTTAATCTCAACTAGTTAGTGTAAACAAGCGGGTTTCATAAACTATGGCTTGACATTAACTTGTTTCAAACTAACTGTAGCTAAGATCACGCACACTTTGTTGGGTTTGGATGATACTATTAATCCACAGTTAATAACAAGAGAAGTAAAGGCTAGGCTAGACTTGTTTTCATCATGGTTTATCATAACACAGCCATTATCTCCTGTGATTAATTTTATGGCAAAAACCCAATTCATTTCTGCTTTAATCTGCACACGTACTGTTGAAAGACAAAACATCCCTAGAAATCACGTGGGTTATATGTAGATTTTCTTTTGAAGTTTCATTGTCAATCCTGCAAACAACAGCACACTAAAATTCCCTAAGTGCGTCCGGTGTTTGCTTCCATTTCAGTCTACTTTTTCACACCGTGTACTGTGTTGTGGACTGCACAAGAAGTGTTCATCACAGCTGCAAGAGAATGATATATTCAGTGAATAAGTTTTACAGCATGTCACAGACCTCAGAGGCTGTTAATGTAGTGAACGAAATCTTACAGACTACAGAAGAAAGTAAGAATCCTTGGGGTCCTTACCCAGACTCACAGGTGCTCCAGAACATATTCTTTTAGAGACGGGCCAGGCGGCGGGGGGAAGAAAAATAATACAGGTTGGTTATTATTTATTAAACTGAACAGAAGAGTGTTTATTATGAGATGGGTGCTTTTTTTTTGGATCTGTGAAAAATGTTATCATCAAAATGCCAACCCCTGCCCCACATAATCCAATGTGAATTTATGCTTCCCAGGGGAAATCCCATCATTTTTAAAGGAAAATCTGTTGCCAATGACCCATTTGCAATGTTTCAATGACTTGTTTATTATTACTACAGTCATACCTCTTGTTACGTTCGGTTCAGGTTACGTCTTTTCAGGTTGCGTCCTGCGGCAACCTGGAAGTACCGGAAAGGGTTACTTCCAGGTTTCGCTGCTCGCGCATATGCAGACGCGCAAAATGACATCACACACATGCGCGGAAGCGGTGAATCGCAACCCACACGTGCGCAGACGTACAGACGCAGGTTGCATTCCTTTTAGGTTGTGAACGGGGCTCCGGAACGGATCCCGTTCGCAACCAGAGGTACCACTGTATTTGGTAAATTTGTATAGTACCCTTTATCTGTAGATCTCAGTGCTGCTCACAGCTGTAGCTATTTGCTACTAGGCGGGTGGCGCTGTGGGTTAAACCACAGAGCCTAGGACTTGCCGATCAGAAGGTCGGCAGTTCAATTTCCCGTGACGGGGTGAGCTCCCGTTGCTTGGTCCCTGCTCCTGCCAACCTAGCAGTTTAAAAGCACATCAAAGTGCAAGTAGATAAATAGGTACCACTCCAGCAGGCAGGTAAACGGTGTTTCCGTGTGCTGCTCTGGTTCGCCAGAAGCGGCTTAGTCATGCTGGCCACATGACCTGGAAGCTGTACACCGGCTCCCTTGGCCAATAAAGCAAGATGAGCGCTGCAACCCCAGAGTCGGCCACGACTGGACCTAATGGTCAGGGGTCCCTTTACCTTTACTAAATTATTAATAAGAGAACTTGGTATTTATATACTTAGTATTCAGTGCAATTTCACGATGTGATTTCCCCCCAAAGAAAGGACTTTTTTGGACAGTGGTCTTGTGCAGTGCCCCCAAATGGATGTTTTTGGGTGCCATGCCTGGAAAAAAATGCTTCGCAACCAAAATTGCTGCCCTGCTCTCGTGATAAAAACCAGGAATATGGTGCCCTGGATTTGGCTTGAAAATTTTGGAGGGTATGGCATGTGTAGGTGAATTGCTCCAAAACTTGGAAATACAAACAGAATCCTTACTATCTAGAGATGCCATATATTGCATTCACCTGTTCTCTTCTCCTTCCAGTAATGTCTTGTATGCAGCAATCTCAATATCAAGGGCCAGTTTGGTATTCATGAGTTCATGATAATCCTTCAAGAGGCCAGCTAATCTGTCCTTGGAATCCTGCAGGCGATTCTGGAGCTCTTGTTCCTTTTCCTGGGCATCTTTAAGAGAATGGTCACCTTGTTTTTCAGTGTCACCAATGGCTGCCTGGAGAGAAGCAACCTGCAAAATATGGGAGAGCATTGTCCAAATGTAACATCAATATTACTCCATATTGGAGTCAGTCCCTTTCCGCCTTCCCACTCCAACAGCAATTCTGGGCAACCAGGAATTTCCTAGGATCTTATCACAGGCTCTTTAACAACAAGATCACTAAGGGAGAAGGTGTTCCCAGAAAGATAATCTGCCTGCCCCTGTTGCTGAACTCCCTAGAGAGGAGTGTTGGGTAGGATGCACCCTCAGGTCATGCAAAGTGATGCAAAAATCACCTGGTAGGTGAGTCCTTTTCATGGGGACAAAAGTGACTCCTAATAATCATCCCTGGTTGTTTCAGCTCAGGGACTAACTGAATTAGTGATAGATATGTTCTCCCGGTCTCATTTGGTTTGGCTTGAAACAAGCTAAGTGATTTCTGCCCAAAACTGGAAAATGGGAAATATCCTAGCTCCCTAACCCAACACCCTTCAGATATGTTGGATTACAAACTACCATTAGCCTCAACCAGCACTGCCAGTGGTCAGGTGGAGCTAATCTGAATTAATAAGGACCCCACTAAGACTCTGATCAGGGATCAGAGTCTTATCCTGCATTCCTGTGAGCTTTGAAGCTGCTGCTCACCCACCACAACTCTTCTTCCCACTCACCCACCTACCCACCTATAGACTTCCAAACCTCCTTCCTCTCCCCTTTCACCTGCTTACCTGGCTGCTGAATCTGGTCGCCTCCCCATTCCCCTGCCTAGAGTTGCTTCTTGGAAGACTATGCATGTCAAACAGGGGTTAGGGGCTGGGTGCATGGAGGGGAAAAGGAGTTGAGTTCTTCTCCAGTTCAGATTAAAACCTGAGCCAGAGAAGAATTTATGGGATTGTAATACATCTCTCATATTTGTAATGAATGTCATGAATGTGTCCCATGTTTCTTTTTCAGGAAATACAAATTTCAGAAACACCTTTAAGTAGCATATGGTTACAAACCATTAGTGGTACCATAGAAAAGCCAATAAGTTGTGTCCTCCAGTTTGTAAAGGCAGGCCTTAAGGTCTGACACTCCCACCAAACCAGGACTGACTTGGACCAGGGAACACAAGAGCTTCCTCACCTTCTTCTTCTCGTTATCTGTCTGGATCTGCATTATCTGTATCACCCGTTTTAGCTCAGTAATTTCATTGTTGTTTTTTTCCAGGTTTCCATGGAACTTGTATCGTTTGTTCTGGAGATCCTCAATCTAATATTCAGAGAGAAGAAAGAAGAGCAGAGGTACAACTTCATGCTTAAATATTGGGAGAGAGGCAGTGATGGCTCCCCCCTCATTGGCTATGTCGGAGGGGGGGGATCCTTGTTAGCCAGAGGGTCACAGTCCTTTGTGGATAATCTCCCAGAGGCCAGAGGCAAAAATGGGTGGAGCAATGCCTATGACAATTACCTTTGTAAATAGGTGACATTACAATCAACTTACCTCTCTATCCTCCATCCATGCAAACAAAATGCACTGTCATGATTCAAAGATGCCTCTGTCTGGACATGAGCACTTGAGGAGGCAGTGAAGCAGGGTCAATGTGAGGCATGGACTGGGGAGAGGGCTAAACAGAGGGGCTTGGAGAGCCACATTTGACACCCAGGCCTGAGGTGCCCCTGGCCCCCAGGGACTATATAAAAACTATGCCACAATCTTCTGATTAACTGAAGAGTAATCTATGGCTTTAGATTATCAATATGTGGACCTGGCAGTCATTTCATTGCACTGATCTTAACAAATGGATAGAACAGCAGAGTTTTTCTATTTATTGAGAAATCTGACAGCTAGAAGTTGGCAAGCAAGGATGTGCAAATCAAATTGCTGAAAATCTAGGGTATGGTTTCCTATATTATCTAGATTCCTTTAAAAAGAAGAAGAGTGATGTTGAGATTCTGAAATAACATCACCTGGCTGTGAGGGGTGAAGGCTGCTCCCCGCAAAGCCCTTTCCACCTGGCTTAGGGGGCTGGGCCCACACTCACCAGCCCTACAAAAGAGGCTCCTCATGAGACCAGAGGAACATCACCCGGCTCTTGTTTTATTGATTTATTGATTTAATATGCTGTACACCGCTTTGAGGTTTTTATTAAAAATCTAAAGCGGTATAGAAATCAAATAAATAAATAAGTATCTCAACCCATTCCATGTCTCCTGGTCATACCTGCCTCTTGTAAAAGATATTAGCTTCTTCTTTGCTTCTTAGTGCGATGTTCTGATACCATCTTTCAATGTGCTGGATCAGGGCATCCATGTCTAGGCCTCTGCTGTTGTCCATGCTGACAACCACAGATGTATCATAAAGTTGACAGTCCAGCACAGTGCGTTCCTGCAGGTTACACAGAATTTGAGTGACATCTTAGTGCCCAGCAGTAGAGAAAGCAACAGCAAACTATAATAATAATACTAATAAATTTATTATTTATACCCCGCCCATCTGGCTGGGTTTCCCCAGCCACTCTGGGTGGCTTACGGCACATAAAAAATTGTAAAACTATCCCGAGGTGCAGGACCAAAGCTAACTTACGTGTCTTGTTTGGAGCAATTGATGAGATTCACATATCATTTTGTTGAAATGATACACATTTAAAACACCTCCCGAAAAAATGTGGAAACTATAGTTTTTTAAGGGTGCTGGGAATTGTAGCTCTGTGTTGGGTAAACTCCTGCACCCAGTATTCTATCTGAAAAGATAGTCACACAGATCTAAACATTGTGATCCAAAGTAGATTGCTTAGAACAAAAGTCAACGGAACCAGTAGGACTCCTGTGTTGAAATGAATAGCATTGCCTATAGTAGGAAAGGATCAAGATCCATAGCTCCACTATTGGGCATGCAAAAGGTCCATGGTTCAATTCTTGGCATCTTGGCACCTGATTTCCCAGAGATGCACAATTAAAATATCTGAATTGAAGGGTAACAACAGCTTTTTATGCTGCAACTTATCTTAACAGACCTCTGCAAAGAAAGCTCTCAGGAATTCTACAGTCTCTTTCAGTAGCTCCTTCTTCATTTCCAGTTCCTTCTGATGTTCATATCCAGCATCAACTTTCTAGGGGAGAAAACCTGAGATTTAATTCTCATGCCATTCCAAAGCCAACACTATTTATTTATTTTATAGCATTTATGCACCAATTAATATTTAAGACTTTCCCACACACACTGAAATGCATGTTTGTAACATGTATCCATCCGTAGAAGTTTATATGCTTAGGCTGAGTTCCCTGCAATTTCAGAGTTCCAGATAGCAATGGAGCCCTTTCGCCATGTTTTTCAACAAGACCGTACAATTTGTGATTATAAGGAAATATCTGATGGTTCCTTAATGGAGTGATATAGCCAAAAAGAGGTTATCCAGGTATGTACTTTACTAGGACATCTGTGTTTATCAAATGCCTTTTCTTTCAATCAAACGAGGCTGGCTGCTTGTTACATGTATCTCCATCTCTTGAAGACATCAGCTGCAAGTGGCAATGAGAAATCAAGTGATGAACATTTTTTCGGCCCTCCATTTCTCCACGCTGATACATTTTTGAAGTTCAATAGGAATGTTCGGTCTTCGGTATCAACATTGTGTTCATGCTGAATTATGGCAGGCTATATCATTCCCATCTCTCCTACTACCTCTCCCAGCAATTTGGAACAAGAAACAACTGCCCCCAAAGCATCCTATAGTACAGGGTGGGGAACCTGTGTACTATAGCTGTAGAACTACAGTTTCCATAATCCCTGACCATTGACTGGCTGTGACTGATGGAAGCTAGAGTCCAAGAAAAAACGGAGGACTGCAGTGGCTTTAAGAATTGCTCCTTAGGACCTCTCCCCACATTTATGTTTTTAAAATGCTGATAATAATGTTCTTTTAAATGTGTACACCTAAAAAATGGAAAGTGTGAATGTAACAGGGGGCTCATCCACACCAATTTTCCTCTGCACTTTCTAGGCACAGGTCTGTGGTTTTCTGGACCACGTCTGAATGCTTCTCTCTCTCCCCCCCCCCCAATTTGTGGGAAACCCAAATTGCCATTTTTTATTCTGATTCAAGATTAAAGAACAGGTTTTCCTGGGGAAAGTGGACTTGGATCAGGAAAGTGTAGCTCTGTACCTAGAAAGCATGGGACAAAAGGTAAGTGTGACTGAGGCTAGAGATGTTCATCACAACCTGGACTTGACTGCAGTTCCTTGCTGATGTTCAATGCCCCCAGTTGCCTTTATTATGTAAATTAAAATTAAAATGTGTAAATCTAGAAATCCCCACTGTATTCCTCATTCTGTGCTGGCATGGACATTTTACTGTGCAGGCCTACCTATATCACTCACCTGCTTGAGCAAGACAAACTCATTTTCTGTATTTGTTCGTCTGTTCAGCTCTTCTTCATATCTTGCAGGATTTGAGAGGGAGAGAGAGAAAGAGGAGGAAAGAGAAACACTTTATCCAAACACAATAAACAAGCATGGATTACACTTAACCACATGTACAAAGCACCAATGGTCATTTGATGTAAAGAAAAGCAGTTCAGGATGGGGGAATTTTGAACCAAGAAACAGCAGGGACAGCAAAAGGAGGAGGTAATCAAATCCCATTATTTGCTGGCCTCTTTTCTCTTCCACATCCCCTTTCCCCAAGCTGCTTTTATTAACCCCACAGTGTTTTATTAACCCCAGAGTGTAAAAATGTCTGTAACCCTCCATGGGGGGTGGGGAGCTTGGGGGTGTTGTTTTTAGTGGCTGGACTGGCATGAAAAGGGTTAAGCACTTTTGACCTCTTCTTCTGCCAATCCTCCAGTCAAAATTGCCCCCTCCTGAAACAATTTGACATCAGACCAAAACAAAGCCTATCAACCAGTCACGCAGTCTTTATGACATGCATTTTCATGCAACACATAATTAAAATGTGTCAGGAACCATTAATCCTGTGCTGTAGAAACCAGGATGAAAAGAAGAAGGAACTGGGAACAGAACAAATTATATCACTTTTTAAGTAGCATACATCTCAACTTATTTGGGTATGCATGCATCTAGACAACAAATCTTTTCCAAGATTGTACTTGACGGTTTTGAAGGTCAGTGTTTCAGGGGAAAAGAACATACATACATTTAAGTTTAGTTAAAACACCACAGGACTAGTAGAATTATTTGGTCAATGACAGGTTTGAGGATTGCACTCTCTTGCAAAAGTACAAATGCCCGAGGTGGCACTATGGAGAGGGAAGGTTTCAGCCTGGTTTCTGACATGCTTTAGATGTTAAATGACAGGTTAAGGGCTGTTGCCCAAACTGAAAATGCCACATCCCATTCTCTCCCCTGCTTTCCAGCAACGCTTAAGCCCCCTTCACCTGTTAAGAACATGAAGGTAGTGCCATCCATTGAAGGAGCTATGTCATTGTCCCAGCTCTGATCCCTCATCCATACTTCCTTTTGTGCCACAGGTCTGGGCTTTCCTGGTCTGTGTCAGACCTTGTCCCAACGCTTTCCCCCAGGAAAAACCCACATTTTACCACTGAATCAGAGCAAATATCAAGCAGGTTTTCCACAGAGCCAGGCGATATAAGAAACTAAGCTAAACTAAATATTGATCTCACTGTTCCTTCAATATTTGAAGCCCACTTCACATTCCATGCCGTGTTGGGGGAAAATGGCATGATGTTATCATGTGGCAAATTCATAGGAAGCAGCCATTGGATTGTAATGGGGAGTGGGAGGTAATCACAAGGTCCTTGTGTCACATGTTTAATTTCATGTGACTGGAGGGAGACAGATAAGAGATGCAAGGCTGTTGTTTTCAGCCATAACATCTAGTTCTAGCTAGGAATGGACAGAAAGCAGCATTCTACTTATGTTGTTTTATTGCATTCATGTCCCACTATTTCTCCAAGTAGCTCAGAGTTCTCCCTCTCATTTAATCCCCTTAAAGATAAAGGTACTCCTGACCATTAGGTCCAGTCGCGAATGACTCTGGGGTTGGCGCTCATCTCACTCTATAGGCTGAGGGAGCCGGCTTTTGTCCGCAGACAGCTTCCAGGTCATGTGGCCAGTATGACTGGGCCGCTTCTGGCGAACCAGAGCAGCGAATGGAAACGCAGTTTACCTTCCCGCCAGAGTGGTATCTATTTATCTACTTGCACTTTGATGTGCTTTCTAACTGCTAGGTTGTTTAATCCCCTTAACAACCATGAAAAGAAGTGAGTGGCCGAGGGCCACCCAGTGAGCTTAATGGCTGAGTGGGGATTTAACCCTCCCTCTCCTCAGCTGGACCATAAAGAAGGCTGATCACCGAAGAATTGATGCTTTTGAATTATGGTGTTGGAGGAGACTCTTGAGAGTCCCATGAACTGCAAGAAGATCAAACCTCTCCATTCTGAAGGAAATCAGCCCTGAGTGCTCACTGGAAGGACAGATCTTGAAGCTGAGGCTCCAAACTTTGGCCACCTCATGAAAAGAGAAGACTCCCTGGAAAAGACCCTGATGTTGGGAAAGATGGAGGGCACAAGGAGAAGGGGACGACAGAGGACAAGATGGTTGGACAGTGTTCTCGAAGCTACAAATATGAGTCTGACCAAACTGTGGGAGGCAGTGGAAGATAGGAGTGCCTGGCGTGTTCTGGTCCATGGGGTCACGAAGAGTCGGACACGACTAAAACAACAACAACTCCCCAGTTCATCTGTTGTTTTGGGGTCCACAAATTAGATAGGCTCACCTTAAAACGCAGAGTGAAAGCCTTCCCCCACTGCACTCCTAGTTCTGTGGAGTTCAGGCCATGTAAGGTCTGCCACCACTCTTGGCTCACTAAGTGTAAGGAGCTGGCTGTGAACATGGGCTCTGCCTCGAGAGGTTAACTTACTTGCATCGGTTCTCCTCAACCATGCTGTGAATTGTTTTTTGTTGGTTTTCGAGCTTCTGCTTCTCGCACAATAAGCAGTCCAGTTTTTTCCTCAGCTTACTGAGGAAATTTTCACATAAAGGCTTGAGATCTTTCCGAACGGTGGGAACCGTCTGGTTCTTCAGCAGCTTCCATTTGGTGACCAGCACCTGGTTCTTCTGTTCCAAGGATCTGACCTGAAATCCAAGCAAGAAAAGCAAAGAGGCCAGTTGCCGTGAAGCTGTTGCAACTTTCGACAGCAAATAAATGCATGAATGAGTCTGCATTTTGCTGCTACGGGATTCGCTGTTAGGTGCTGAATATATACTTGGTTGTTGTTTTTAAATACAAAATATAACCACAAAACCATTATGGAAGTGACTCAAATGATATATCTCACGTATATAATCGAAATCTTACATTATGGTTCTAAGTGTACTCTAATCCATTTTTTCATGAAAACACCTCAGCCACACCCTTCTCACCACCTATGGTGTTGTTAAAATTTCTATACTGCCCGTCATCTGAGGATCACACAGAAATTTAAAATATGAAAACCCACAAAAAAATGTGTAACATAGTAACAAACAAAAACCGTACCCCTGCCCCACTGTTTAAAAGACCATAGATTCTGGGAGAAGAGGAATTATTTGGCCTGGCACCAAAATAAATGTAACAAAGGTGTCAGGCAAGTCTCCCTGGGGAGAGCATTCCACAAGCGAGGGGCCACCACAAAAAAGGCCTGTATTTTCCTGTGTCCACTGTATATTGAATAAAGTATACTGTCTACCCATTTCTGCTTCCGCTACAGCCTTGAACCAGATCAGAATTGCCCTCCCAAGCCACAGTTAGCCAGGAAGGGAAAAGCTGTGGGCTTAGAAAAAGCTACCCATCCTCTTCATGATGGGGTGTGATCATAGAATCACAGAACTGTAGAGTTGGAAGGGACCCTGAGGGTCACCTAGTCCAACCCTTTGCAATGAGGAATATGCAACTGTCCCACATGGGGATCAAACCTGCAGCCTTGGCATTATTAGCCCCATGTTCTAACCAACTGAACACCATGTTCTTTCTTTTTAATATATTTATTAAATTTTACACAAAAAACACACATAACTACCACAAAAGTGAAAAGAAACAGAACATAATCAAAGAAGCATATAAGACAAGTCAGAACAATAAAATACAAAAAGAAGAAAAAATAAGATTCCTCCCAACAAAGTATAAAACATAAAAACTCCAACTTTTAGAATCATATTTAGTTAGCTTCCTTTCTTGACTTCCTCACACCTCCCTTTTTTGTGTTCCTCTTTACCCAATCAAATACAGCAAATCCTAACCCTCTTTCAGATCTCATTTCTGATTATTAGATTCAATCTATTATGTCTCCAATCTTTCCTCCTTGTACATAAACACCTTTAAAATGTTATTGACTTTCGACATAATATAACTTTAGTTTTTCACCCTTTTCTTTAGCCTTTTTGCGTACTTTTTTTAAAAACTATATCACTAATGCCATATTATTTCCAAATCCAACATCATTTTAACATTCATAAACTTTACAATGTTTCTGCAGGTAGTCCTTAAACTTCTTCCAGTCCTCTTCCACTAATTCTTCTCCCAGGTCTCGGATTCTGCCAGTCATTTCTGCCAACTCCATGTAGTCTATTACTTGCATCCGCCATTCTTCCAAGGTGGGCAAATCTTGTGTCTTCCCTGAACACCATGTTCTAACCAGCTGTGAATGGGCTGTCACAGAGGTTGTACTACTACTACTACTACTACTACTACTACTACTACTACTAGCATTAAATTTGCATACCACCCTTCATTCAAAGATCACAGAGTGGTTCACAGCATAAAAATACAAAATGAGAACATAAAATATATAATAAAACAAAAACAAACCAGTAACCTCCCTCCCATATGAGTTTGTAGTGTGGCTATGCTGAAAAATGGCATGGTGCTTACACAATACTTTGTTTTACCAATTTTAGTATATGTGCTGCCGAAGCAAGCACATGTTTTACCACTGGACAGCTTTGTCCCGAGAAATCTTGGAGCTAAATTTCAAGACTGCTAGGTATGCTGCAATCTAGCAAGCAATAACACAAGCCTTCTATGGAGAGATGTAAACACCATGGACAGAACTCTTAGCACACGATCATCCACAAACACAGCACATTTCAATTGAGTCAATTCACACATTCTGCTGCCAAGTGTACAGGTGTGAATCAGGCCTTATCCTTCAAAGTCTCCAGGCATGATTCAAAATTTGCTCTCTGCAAACATATCACTTAATGTGGCAGCAGAATTAATTAGAACTCTAACTCTGCTTGAAATATCTTATTGTTCAGCCACATGTGTGCAGTCCCTTCTGTCTGGGATCATCCCCATCATCATTAATGGAATCATCTCACCTTGTCAATGAAGCAAGCAAACTGATTGTTGAGGTCCTTTAGTTGCTCCTTCTCCAGTGCTTTTACTTGATGGTCATGCGGATCGACCCCCAGGCAGAGAGGTTCCAAGAGATGCTTGTTAATGGAGACCTCGCGGATCCTATCACTTCTACAGCTGGCAGAAGGACTTGTTGTGCTTCTATGTCCAAAGCCCCTTGCAAGTATGCTGTGGCCCACCACTTGTCCTGCTTCCATATCCTTTCCATAGCTACTTCTCTCCTGGCCCACACAGCAAGAAATCTGAAGTCTTCCACCAAAGTTATGGAAACTTTTGCTGGTGTTTCCCCTTCCTTCCTTGGTGGCAATAGGTTGGCAGGTGGATGCCTCGCTGATTCTGATCCTTCCGCTGCCTCCACCAGAGGAGGCAGAGGTAAAACATCTTCGAGGAGAAGAGGTGAAGAACTGTTGGCTCATCATGTTGGCTCCGTCTGAGAAGGACTAAAAGGACAATGGGGTGCACAGAAGGAGAGCAGCAGAAGGAGCTCCTTTGATGCAAGACCTAGAGCTACTCCTTATATGCAGCTGACTAGTCAGGCAGATTTTCTGAAATTTGCAGTGGTAATTTAGGATATTGCGGGGTTTGCCTTGCCTGGCAGCAAGACATTGACCTCCACAGGCTAAAGGATGAAGTTAAAAAGTGCTGGACAAACAGTAAACAGTGTGGCACAGGAAACACTTTTTAAAATGCCCTTTTGGCAAAATTTGATTTGGAAGATGTTTTCCTTGATGAACTGATTCGCTAATCTTTTGTCAGAATTAGCATGATACAAATGAAATTCCTTGAGGGCAAAGGCACTGCAAGAATCTAAAATGCTTCCTTCTTCCTACCTTGGTTTTGCATGCCAATCTCCAAGTTTCCATCTGTGATGTTGTTCTCACCATTGTTAAATGGGTGGACTGGACTGTGACAATTGCCAACTGCCATAGAAGCCAACTACTATGCCTCCCATAAAATATTTGAGGGAGGTGCCCCTCCAAAGTTGAAGGGCATTGGCATTCAAATAGTGTGTGTGATCAATTATGTGGGGTGGGGCTTACCTCCCCCCCCCATTTATTCAAGCTGGCACCACTGCCACCTGCGCTCGTCATTAATTTGTCTCTGTTGGGTTGATGAACATGTCTCACCTGACATGCTCTTTATGTAGGAGGGGGGACTGGCCCATGTATGACAAGGATTTCAATAGATGAAGGAGTAGCTGTGGAGAGAAAGATGAATGCAGATGGATATGAATGAATGTGTGCTCTGTGACCGATGCTCTGCAAATGCCTTTTTTTACGTGACACATGTTAATTTTTATAATAATATATTTCTTTTGACACTTTGCACCTTCAATATACGAAGTAAATATGAATTAATGTTTACAAAGACACTTTGAAGTACTGTAAACAGGTAATTTACCCCCTGCTGAAGGAACAGGGGAACAAGGAACGTTAATTAAAATGCTTGGGGAAAACTTGACACTTGACACTGACATACAAATGTTCACGCAAATAACTTGGCCGCATTCCTCCTCCTTTTCGGGTGATCGTCCCCTTCGAACCACCTGGTGCAAAGGCAAACTTGGGTTTTCCATGGACTGCATACTCCACAAGAAGTTACAGACAGTGGAACCTCCATGGAGAGTGTTTCTGTACAATCTGGATGTTTGCAAACATGTACAGTGGTACCTCGGGTTACAGATGCTTCAGGTTACAGACGCTTCTGGTTACAGATGCCGCTAACCCAGAAATAGTACCTCGAGTTAAGAACTTTGCTTCAGGATGAGAACAGAAATTAGCTAAAATGGTACCTCAGGTTAAGAACAGTTTCAGGTTAAGAACAGACCTCCAGAATGAATTAAGTTCTTAACCTGAGATACCACTGCATTTGTTGTGATCACACTTTACATTTTTAGGTGTATACTTAAAGAAAGGTGAACACCCATAAAATGTCATTTGTGAAGTGGTCCTTCAAGCGTCAGATTAGACAGTAACTGGTACTGTTCTGCACTGTGGTTATAGCTAGTTAAAGAAAAATGACACTGTACAAACAGTTCCTGACCTTGTCCAGCTGCCAAGACCAGACATGCATGGCCCTGTTCAGATAATGAGCAAGAAGACGGATAATCTGGTGAAGTGGAGGAGCTGAGTGGTGTAGGTCACCTTTCCGATTTTCCCTACCCCAAAGAGATGACTGGCATGATTGCCAATCAGGCCAGGGGTACCCATGCGCAGCAATTGCTACGGTGCTTGCATGAAGCTGGATTACCAGGGCCAGTGGCTTCATTCTGCATGGTGCACCTCCAGTGAGCACTATGTGTGCAAGGTCTGCTCTACGAGTTGAAGGGTACTCCATGATGTATGCAGTGGGGATGCTCTGCTATGTGTGCAGAACATCTATGAATCTCTCTAATTTATATCCCACCCATTATCTGTGGCGGGACACTATGATTCATAAAATACGTGGGTGGCACTGTTGTCTAAACCACTGTGCCTCTTGGGCTTGCCGATCGGAAAGTCAGTGGTTTGAATCCGTGTAGTGGGGTGACCTTCCATTGCTCTGTCCCAGCTTCTGCCAACCTAGCAGTTCGAAAGAACGCCAGTGCAAGTAGATAGATAGGTACTGCTGTGGCGGGAAGGTAAACAGCATTTCCATGCGCTCTGGTTTCCGTCGTGGTGTTCCCTTGCACCAGAAGTGGTTTAGGCATGCTGGCCACGTGACCCAGAAAGCTGTCTGTGGACAAACACCAGCTCCCTCTGTCTGAAAGCGAGGTGAACGCTGCAACCCCAGAGTTGCCTTTGACCGGACTTAGCCATCTAGGGGTCCTTTCCTTTCCGTTTTTACACACCAACAGAGAGGGGGGAAATAATAACACCAACAAGACGTATAAAGCAATAACACCCTATGTTAGGCTTGAGGAATGCCCTGCCTCCCCCCACCCCCGATGGCACCAAGAGGCAGGGAGGAAATAAGAAAGTTCTTATGAATGAATTATTCAGTCATCGCGGTAAAAGACAAAGAATTCCGGTCATTCCTACATAATGAATTTGCTCACTCTGGCTCCCACCCACTCCTTCCTTCTTTCCTAACAGCACCTGACCCTATGGAGGCCCCCCGTGGTTAAATGTCTCTGCGTTTGTTGCTCTTGCACCCTTAACTAATGTTGTGTTCTAGAATCTAGGAGACTGCGGATTGTCTATGCTGTCTAATGAAGCGTCCGCTGGCTGGGCTATCTACCCCCATGCTTCTTCATATATATACCGTATTTTCTGCTGTATAAGACTCACTTTTTCCCTCCTAAAAAGTAAGGGGAAATTTGTGTGTCTTATGGAGCCAATGCAGGCTGTGCAGCTATCCCTGAAGCCAGAACAGCAAGAGGGATTGCTGCTTTTGCTGCGCAGCGATCCCTCTTGCTGTTCTGGCTTCTGAGATTCAGAATATTTTTTTTCTTGTTTTCTTCCTCCAAAAATCTAGGTGGTATATATATGTGTGTGTGTGTGTGTGTGTGTGTGTTGTTGTTTTTAAACATACCATTTTCAATAGTAATTAAACATATTTTTACATCTTATTCAAATTTTTTTGACTTCCATCAGTCCTGTCTGAAAATTTTCCAATCTAATCTTTTAGTATACATTTCTTATTTTCCCTGTTATATTTAAAACTCATAACCAATATCTCTATTCTTTATCTATTTTGTAGCACTTCATATATTCCTCCTTACAAAACTTCTTGTAGTCCTACTAGCGCAATTTGTTGGTTACAATTGCTTTTCAAATAGTTCAATCTTCTGTAAATCTCCAATCTTCCAATCTTCTGTAAATCTCTGGCCCCACAGGTTTCGAATCCTTCCTGTCATTTTGTCCAATTCTGCATAGTCCATTATTTTCGTCTGCCATTCTTCTTTCGTCGGAATTTCTTCTTGTTTCCGTTTCTGGGCTAACAATACTCTTGCCGCAGTTGTTGCATATAAAAACAATTTAATATCTTGCCTATTAATGTCCTGACCTATAATACCAAGTAAAAATGCTTCTGGTTTTTTAAAAAATTGTATATTTCAATGTCTTTTTCATCTCATTATATATCATTTATCAGAAGTTCTTTACTTTTTTACATTCCCACCACATATGATAAAATGTTCCTTCTTTTTCTTTACATTGCCAACATTTATTATTTGTCTTATGCATTTTAGCTAATTTCACTGGTCTAATATACCATCTATACATTATTTTCATAATATTCTCTTTCAAAGCATTACAGGCTGTAAATTTTATCCTTTTATTCCACAACCTTTCCCATTCTTCAAGCTATATATTATATCCAAAGTCTTTTGCCCAATGTATCATTAACGATTTCACTTCCTCATCTTTCAAATGCCATTCCAATAGTATTTTATACATTTTAGATATTATTTTACATTCATTGTTTAATATTTCTATTTCAAATTTTGATTTTTTTATCATCAAATCCTTTTTCTTTAAAATTTTGTTTATACATTTCATTGAATTGGTGTTAGTACAACCAATCATTCACATAGTCTTGAACCTCCTCATAAGGTTTCATTTTCCATTTATTTCCTCCCCCCCCCAACAATTTCTCATAGGTAACCCAATTTTTACTCATATTTATCTTTTTCACACTCGTTGCTTCCAATGGAGATAACCACCATGGTGTTTTACATTCTAATAAATTTTTGTACCTATCCCATACTTCATAAAGATCTTCGAAATATATGATTACCAAATCCTTTATGGATTTTTGTTTTGTTATACCATAAATATGCGTGCCAACCAAATCTATTATCATGATCTTCTAAATCCAACAAATCTGTATTTTTTAGCAACATCCATTCCTTTAACCAACAGAGGCAAACCACTTCATAATACAACTTCAAATCTGGCAGGGCAAAGGCCCCTCTTTCCTTAACATCTGTTAACAATTTATATTGCATTCTCGGTACCCCTGTGCTTCTTCTATCACTTTGTAACTTGGTAGCTCGCCAATTTCTGCCTTGTTATCTCCCTCACATCTTGGCTGTAATTCAAACTGGCCTCCCTCCTCCCTGTCAGCTACAGGAGAAGGGGGGAGACGATCTCCACCATTCTTCTTCCTCTTGATTCCAGTTCCTAACACCCTAATATTTTAGGTTAGGGTGAAAAATAAATATTTCTGTAAATAAGCCTCATTCCGTGCCCAGTAAACGCCTTTGCCCAGTGGTGCTGTGATCCATAGTAAAGGTAAAGGGTAAAGGGACCCCTGACCATTAGGTCCAGTCGTGGCCGACTCTGGGGTTGCAGTGCTCATCTCACTTTATTGGCCATGGGAGCCGGCATACAGCTTCCAGGTCATGTGGCTAGCATGACTAAGCCGCTTCTGGCGAACCAGAGCAGTGCACGGAAACGCCATTTACCTTCCCGCCGGAGCGGTACCTATTTATCTACTTGCACTTTGATGTGCTTTCGAACTGCTAGGTTGGCAGGAGCAGGGACCAAGCAATGAGAGCTCAAACTGTCGCAGGGATTCAAACCGCCAACCTTATGATCGGCAAGTCCTAGGCTCTGTGGTTTAACCCACAGCGCCACCCGATCCATAAATTGCAGCAAAATACTGGCGAGGTTTTGTATTCTGTGTCGGGGTGCTTTGTACAGACAGCAGAGCTCACAGTACTCAATTTGCTCAGTGGACAAGCATATTCTTTGCATGCAGAAGGTGCCAGCCAGGTTCAGTCTCCGAGATCTCCAGGTGGGACTCTTCTCTGAACCCCTGGAGAGTTGCTCCCAGTCCGTGTAGACCAGTGATGGCCAAACTTGGTCCTCCAGCTGTTTTAGGACTACAATTCCCATCATCCCTGACCACTGGTCCTGTTAGCTAGGGATGATGGGAGTTGTAGTGCCAAAACAGCTGGAGGGCCAAGTTTGGCCATCACTGGCAATACTGAGTTAGATGGACCAGTGGTCTGACTCAGTAAAAGGCAGCTTCCTATGTGTAGACTGGAGCACTGCACAGGTTTGGATCATGACTGTGAGCTTCAGAACAATGTCCCTGCAAATATTTTAGCATTAAATGCTAGGATTCCCCACCCAACCCTTTCATCACTCAGCATCTTGCACTTTTAATACGGGCAATTTTTGAATTTGATTATTTGATCTGATTTCTCAGTCGGACAGATGCACATCTGACAGACGCACTCCAGTATCAGGTGCAAATTCAACACACGCTGGCAATTTGTAAATATAATATAAGGAGAATAGCTGCTGTAGCTACCTCATTAATAGTTTCAGAAGCTATTCTCCCTAATTTGTAATTTGTTGATGTAAGTACCTGAGCTGGAGAGTATAAACAAAGTGTGTTAGTCATCGGTGGAAGAAAGTACATACAATTTGCCTTTCTGGGCCAAATCCCTTCTTTAGTTTAGCCCCACATTCAGGGCTCACTTCAGGGGTGATAGAGTATATGTACACAACTTCCTTTGATGAAAGGTCACTTCCACCAGATTGGTTTCAAAAGTGTCAGGGGTGATTGGTGGGTGCTAGAAGAGATAAGAGTCTGGGACTCCAGCCATTTTTACAGGATTTATTAGGTCCATTTTCCTATTTACACACAAAGCTCTCAGAGCACGTCCGGCTCATTCGGTATCAGTTGCAGAGACTGGCTGTTTCTTTCGTTTTCTCCAGCATAACCACTTCCGGAGCCCTCCCCCTTTCCTTTCTCTTTTATGTGCAGAGCTAAGCCCTGGAAATTGCCCCCCGATTCAGGACCTGGGAGAAGAGACAGTGGAAGAGGACTGGAAAAAGTTTAAGGACTACTTGCAAAAGCATTGTAAATTGTATGAATGTTAAGATAATGCAGGATAGGAAATAATCTGGCATTAGTAACTTAGTGGAAAGTTGCACGAAAACAAGTGAACTATAAGAACAAAATTGAAGCTTTGATTAATACTATGTCGAATTTAAATTTCTAATTATTTGATAATAAAGTTTAAAATTGGAGACATAATATTTGAAAACTACAGAATAAGATTTGAAAGAAGGTGAAGAACTGCTGAATATAACTCCATAAATGGGAACGCAGGAAAGAGAGATGTGAGGAAGTCCAAAAGAAAAGTTATGGAAATTTGGTCTTATTGAAATTTAATTATGCTATTTGTTTTGTGTCTATTTTTCTTTTTGTATGTTGGTGATGGTGTTTTATGTGTTTGGTGATGTATTGTTTAAAACCTTTAATAAATATTATTTAAAAAAAAGAAAGAAATTGCCCCCCGATTCATTGCTTCCTGACAACCCTTTGTCATCCTCCCCCTTTGATGAGGTGCATCTACTTACGATCGAAGGCTTATCTCTGTATTTCACCATCATTTCCCCCTTCTCAGCCCCCAGTTCCCTGACACAAAGGAACTGAAGGAAAGCATTTTCCCTTGTGGATATTAATCTCCATCTTTTTAACCTTGTCTGCCATTCTCTATTAGACAGACATACACTTTTCTGGACATGGACCAGTGCAAAGGATTCCTTCTGAACTTGGAAATTCCAGGACGCTTTGGCCCATCCCTTTCCAAACACATGCAACAAATAGTTAGTGTTAAGTATAGGGCAAATGGCATTAGGCAAGGCCACCCCAATACATTTTGGCACCTGAGGCAGACCCCCAAATGGTGCCTCCTTCCCTGTCCGGTTAAGAAAGGTGAGGGAAGATCCTCATAAGGAACAAGGCGCATGATAACTTTCCTCATAGCACGACATTTTACAATTCCCATGGCTGGGACTGATGGGAGTTGCAGTCAAAAACACCTAGAGGGCAGCAGGTGGGAGGAAACTGATTTAAAATCGGCAGGTGTTTCTGAAGACTTATGGAAAGCTAAGTTGTAATTATAATAGGATAGCAAGTACTGCTGGGCCCCAGGGGTGTTTCACCACAGATGTTTACAAACCTTCATTAGTACCTCATCTTAGTGGTAAGCTGTGCCCTGTACTGGTGCTATGAAGGTCTTCAGGTCATAGAGGCATTTCCACAGGACAATTGTTTACATAGGTTAGCCTTTTTATAAATACAGTGGTACCTCAGAATTAAGTACTTAATTCTCTCCAGAGGTCTGTTCTTAACCTGAAACTGTTCTTAACCTGAAGCACCACTTTAGCTAATAATAATAATAATAATAATAATAATAATAATAATAATAATAATAATTATTATTATTATTATTATTATTTATTTGTACCCCGCCCATCTGGCTGGGTTTCCACAGCCACTCTGGGCGGCTTCCATAGAAACCAAAAATACAGTAAAATATCACAGATTTAAAAAGATGGAGGTGGAGACGCTCCTTCAGGTATACTGGGCCGAGGCCGTTTAGGGCTTTAAAGGTCAACACCAGCACTTTGAATTGTGCTCAGAAACGTACTGGGAGCCAATGTAGGTCTTTCAGGACCGGTGTCATGTGGTCTCGGCGGCCGCCCCCAGCCACCAGTCTAGCTGCCGCGTTCTGGATTTGCTGTAGTTTCCGAGTCACCTTCAAAGGTAGCCCCACGTAGAGCGCATTGCAGTAGTCCAAGCGGGAGATAACTGGAGCATGCACCACTCTGGCGAGACAGTCTGCAGGCAGATAGGGTCTCAGCCTGCGTACCAGGTGGAGTTGGTAGACAGCTGCCCTGGATACAGAATTGACCTGCGCCTCCATGGACAGCTGTGAGTCTAAAATGACTCCCAGGCTGCGCACCTGGTCCTTCAGGGGCACAGTTACCCCATTCAGGACCAAGGAGTCCTCCACACCAGCCCGCCCCCTGTCCCCCAAAAACAGTACTTCTGTCTTGTCAGGATTCAACTTCAATCCATTAGCCGCCATCCATCCTCCAACCGCCTCCAGGCACTCACAGCTAATGGGGCCTCCTGCTGCTGCTGCGCCGCCGAAGCACGATTTCTGTTCTCAACCTGAAGCAAAGTTCTTAACCTGAAGCACTATTTCTGGGTTAGCGGAGTGTGTAACCTGAAGCGTATGTAACCCGAGGTACCACTGCATCTGCATCTGCACATGTATGCGTGTGAATATAAATGACATGGAGTGGAAGGTTTTTCTTTCTTTCAAGATAAAACGTTGGATTTTTGTTCTCTCTTTACTCTGCAATGGTATTAGATTCAGGTAGGTAGCCGTGTTGGCCTGACGCAGTCGAAATAAATAAAATTGTCCAGTAGCACCTTAGAGACCAACTAAGTTTGTTCTAGTACAAGCTTTCGTGTGCATGCACACTTCTTCAGATACACATGCACACGAAAGCTTATACCCAGAACAAACTTAGTTGGTCTATAAAGTGCTACTGGACAATTTTTTAATTTATTTCGTCTACAATGGTATGAAATTTGTGCTTGTGGAAATTAACCTTTCTCTCTTCACATGAGAGCAACATCACACACACAACTACACGTAGTGTGTGTGACATCACACGTGCAGGCGTGTGCATGTGACATCGCACATTCATGTAATGGCGGCCAGTGGCAATGGCTCCTCTTCTCTTTTCCACAGCCAGTGAGGCACACTTTTCTGTGAGAGGCTCACTCTCAGAGGCAGAGGAGACTCTGCCTCTGTGTTCAAGCCCCTGTTCTCAAAAATGGTGCCTTGCTGGAGGGTTGTGGAGGGCGGAACTGAAATGAGAGAGTTATGTTCACACTGAATTTCACCAGCTGGGATATCTTTCTGCTACACTCATGAGTAGTATAAAGCTACTATTTCCTGTCAAATGCTTATGCCCCACCCCTAGAGTTTGATTGGTCCCCCTATACTACTCTTTTTTTAAAAAAAAAAATTATTCAGATTTCACAAATATTTTTTAACAAACACAGCAACACAAACAAACACAAAACTAAACAAAAACATGTATAATTTCAAATCCTTATTTTCGTGTAACTTATTTCCCAGACTCCCCCATACCTCCCCTTACTGCATTCTAATTTCAAACTTTTTTTCCAGCAAATTCTTACTCTCAGTCTTCTCAGATTTATAACCTCCTTTCTTCTTTTTAATCTAACCTTTACAGCTGTAAACCCCTTAATTTATAAAACCAGCGCCATTCTAACACTCATAATTTTACAGTACTTCTTAAGATAGTTCTTAATTTTTTCCAATCTTCTTCCACCGCCTCTTTTCCCTGGTCTCAGATTCTGCCGGTCATTTCTGCCAGTCCCATATAGTCTATCACCTTCATCTGCCATTCTTCCAAGGTGGGTAGTTCTTGTGTCTTCCAATACTTTGCGATGAGTATTCTTGCTGCTGTTGTGGCATACATAAAGAATGTTCTATCTTTCTTTGACACCAGTTGGCCGACAATGCCCAGGAGAAAGGCCTCTGGTTTCTTAAGGAAGGTATATTTAAATACCTTTTTCATTTCATTATATATCATTTCCCAGAAAGCCTTAAACTTTGGGCACGTCCACCAAAGGTGAAAAAAAGTACCTTCAGTTTCTTTACATTTCCAACATTTGTTATCAGGCAAATGGTAAATCTTTGCAAGCTTGACTGGGGTCATGTACCACCTATAAATCATTTTCATAATATTTTCCTTTAAGGCATTACACGCCGTAAATTTCATACCGGTGGTCCACAACTGTTCCCAGTCAGCAAACATACCCCCCCCCCTATACTACTCTTATGCCTAGAATGTTGGGCAAGTGACATAATTCGTCTTGGAGCTTCCATCTTCCCACCCATGAATTTTCTTGTTTGATGCTATTGTGGTTATTAACAACCCATTTCAGAATGTGAATCAGGGAGCTATTTCCAATGCTATAATTAGGGATGAGTCGAAACTCCTCATGCTGTTCTTTTTGGTTTGTGTTGCAAAGCACCCCCTGCTTCCAGCAATGCACATCCGGCATTCATGTGGTTTGGATGCCGTTCTTCTTGATATCGTCATTCAGCTTTATTTCATCCTGGGGTGCCATCTGGCCCTCAGGATTGTGGGTGCCCACCGCTGCGGAATGGAGGAGGAAAAGGAGCTACTGCCACTGGCCGTCACAACACGGATGTGGAACATCACACACACAACTACACGTAGTGCGTGTGACATCACATGCACTATGTGCAGGCGTGTGCGTGTGACATTGCATATTCATGTAATGGTGGCCAGTGGCAATGGCTCCTCTTCCACCTCTTTTTCACAGCCAGTGAGGCACACTTTTCTGTGAGAGGCTCAGTATCAGAGGCAGAGAGACTGCCTCTGTGTCCAAGCCCCTGTTCTCAAAAAGGGTGTCTTGCTGGAAGGTTGTGGAGGGTGGAGCTGAACTGCTTCTCTCTTAGAGGCTTTTCTCATTGACTTTGTGGGTTCCCAGCCCCCACAATTATATTATTGCAGGTGCCCAGGCACCCCCAGCCCCCCGAAGTTGGCTCCTGTGCTTGATCCACTGCCATTTAATCCAATTGGATGTGACATTTTTGTCAACGGAGTCACAACTAATGGTCAGGTATGGTGGAAGTTGTAGTTCAAAACATATGGAGGGCAGCATGTTGATTACCCCTGTCTTAAAGCATGGCACCTTCCTCTACCTAATTCTTTAGGCGGAAATGACAGGGGCTGAATTTGGAACCTTGGCGTGCAAATATCGTATTTTTTGCACCATAACACTCACTTTTTTCCTCCTAAAAAGTAAGGGGAATGTCTGTGCATGTTATGGAGGGAATGCCTACGGGTGGCATGCCTACGGATTTTCCTCCTCTAAAAACTACGTGCGTGTTATGGTCAGGTGCGTGTTATAGAGCGAAAAATACGGTAATGTGTTCAGCCACAGAGTGATGGCCCTAAACCATTAGTGGAGGACTTCATAAGTGGCAGTTTACTAAGCCAATCAGCAATGTGGGGCAGGACCCCAGGGGCTTTGTAAATCTGTTTTTGCTATTCTGGACAGCAAAACTAGGGGGGTTGTCAAGCACTTTATTATGGCTAAAGGGCTGTGTATTTGACTTGGTGGGTTATCAGTAGTGTTCTAGCGGCAAGTTGTCCCAGCCAACTTTAGTAGCATGATGGTGATAATAAATTGGAATTGAACAATGTGTACAGGCCTGGGTTGAGAAGGTGGGTATTGTCCAGTTGTTCAGTCTTGCTTTGGCCTTTTTATTCTAGCAAAAGCCAGAACCAGGCAGGGTGTATGTGCTGGTGGTTGCATTAGAAAGGTTCTACAGATGAAAATCACTAGCCACATTGCAACTGGCATATCTGATGCTTCTTCTACTACAACTGCATATCTAAAAGCTTGGCAAGGAAATCCACCTGCCATAAGTTATATAGCATTTCAACATTGTAACAGTCCATCCGGTCCTCCTGGTCTTTTGGGATCCATTTCTGGATGCTTCAAAGAAATACTTCTTAAAAAAATGTTTCATTTTTTTCCACGTGAAGCCATTTCCAAGGGGAGGGAAAGAAAGTTCACCCACCTATTTTGTTGTTGTGGTTACTATTAATCATGATCAACGGCCTCTGTAATTTCATGGGATAAGTACAAGTACCCAAGACAGGGAGATCAAGCAAAGGATTGCCTTCTAAGCACACCTCATCACAGGACATACCGTATTTTTTGCTCCATAAGACTCACTTTTTCCCTCCTAAAAAGTAAGGGGAAATGTGTGTGTGTCTTATGGAGTGAATGCAGGCTGCGCAGCTATCCCAGAAGCCCGAACAGCAAGAGGGATTGCTGCTTTCCCTCTTGCTGTTATGGCTTCTGAGATTCAGAATAGTTTTTTTCTTGTTTTCCTCCTCCAAAAACTAGGTGCGTCTTGTGGTCTGGTCCGTCTTATAGAGCGAAAAATACGGTAGCTAAAAGAAAGTGGCTGTCGGTGGGTTTACTTTTGGGCCATTTTATGAGATGTCCCCATTTTCTGTTTTACACCTATTGGGTTTTTGTTATGAAGTTTAAGAACATTTCACAGACAAACAGCAAACCCGCTGACAATTCTTTTGGCCAACCTTTCCCTTTATGTATTCAATTTGTATCCCAGTATTTCTCCCAAAGCAGCCTCAGAATTTATGATCTTTGCCTCCACCCCACTAAACTATTGGGTAGGATTTTACCATCTCAAGTCAAGCTAATTCTTCTGTATTTGTAGACCAGGCCTTATCCAAGCAACTATGGACCCCCCCAGACACCCTTTTTATTGTTCATTTTTGATTATTTGAGCTCATGATGCTATTGGGTTGGTCATGGGTGACCCCACTTTTGATATTATTTGCTGCTGCAAAAGTTCTGGAGTGGCCATATTGCTCCATTTCTAATGTGTGCCTATCCCATTACTTCCTGCTGAAATCCTGTTCCAGTTTATTTTTTGTCTCCATTTTGTTGCACTGTAAAAAAGGTAAAGGTAAAGGATTCCTGACAGTTAAGTCCAGTAGCAAACGTCTCTGGGGTTGTTGCGCTCATTTCGCTTTACTGGCCGAGGGAGCCGACATTTGTCTGCAGACAGTTTTTCTGGGTCATGTGGCCAACAGGACTAAGCCGCTTCTGGCGAACCAGAGCAGCACACGGAAACGCTGTTTACCTTCCCGCTGGAGCGGTACCTATTTATCTACTTGCACTTTGAGGTGCTTTCGAACTGCTAGGTTGGCAGGAGCTGGGACAGAGCAACGGGAGCTCACCCAGTCACGGAGATTCAAACCGCTGACCTTCCGATCGGCAAGCCCAAGGCTCAGTGGTTTAGACCACAGTGCCACCTGTCTCTTTGTAGCACTGTAGCTCCAGCAAATAGCAGTTATGTGGTAGCACTGGCGAAGCATTGCAATACAGACTAATTGAAGGAGAATAAATCCACCAATGATGAACTATTATTGCATCAATAATGTGTTGCAAAGCACATTGCAGCAAAATACCTGTCTCAAGAGAGGGCCTGTGTTAGCATATATAAATTTAGTTAAATGTTGTTGTTTTCTCAGGGGGGGGGAATGGAAAACACTTATGTAAGACGGAAGCCAGGTGCATGCATGCAGTTTATTTAAAATGCAGACGAGGGTTTGGAGTTCTTGACAAGAAGCAAAGTGTAGGCAGTGATGTTACAACTGTGTAGATACAGACAGCACAAGATGTTCTGAACCAGTTTTTAAACGAAATAGCAATGCATGCATTGAAGTGTGGGGGAAAACATATAAAAGTGCTTAATTGTTACTAATTTTTATTGCAAGTAGAGCTGAAACAGAATTTCACAGAATCATTCTGAAGATTTCTTGATATATATTTTTTTTGAATTCCATAAACAGCTTTTAGGAAGGTTGAAAGGCAATTCTTGTCACCAAAACCAGGGTACTGATGCACAAGTTAACTGCAGGTAAACACACCACACACCGTCACTTCCCCCAACCCTCAAATTTGGCTTCTAACAATTTTGGATTAATTTGACCTCTAAGCACCCACATCTGTTGCAGGTCTAGTTGCAACAATACTGTAATTTATATCAAAGGGAGTGTTCTGGTATGATGAGAGCATACATGCAAAGCAGGGTCAACAAAAACCAACCAAGTAAAAATTGCATATAGCTAAACGTCATTCCTGTGCAACGCAACTGGAAAGAGAAATGCTACTTTGCAATCTCATATCGGACAGTGAAGCCGTTGCTTCCCCTTATCAAATGCTTTGCTAGAATGAGGAGGGGGAGATTTCTGAATCCAAATGTAGTGAGTCCTAATTTAGCCTGTGCAAGAAAACCCAGGGGGGTGAAAAAGGGGGAAAGGAGAAACCATGGAGGGAGATTGCTTGCATAGCCAAAATAATTCCCAAAGATAGCTACCGAGCCATTGAACTCAAGCTACAGCAATCCACAAGAAATCAGAAACTTCTCTGCTAGAGATCGTATGTTGGGCAGGGCTGTTACTTTAGCACATGGCTGCCACTGGCCACAAATTGAATGATTCGTGCAGCTGTCTACAGGTGGGCTTCATCCCTTCCCAACAGCTGTGCTTCAGTGGAGGCATTTTCTGGATGAAGAACTGACGGATGTTACATGCACATTTCTAACACCGGTGGTGCAGTCCCCTCGAGAACCGCCATATATAGCTGACAGCATGCCTCCACCTGACCCGGTGCCATAAGCCCCCCCAGCAGCCAAGTTCTGCACTCCAACCCCATAGCCCCCGCTCCCAGAGGAGCTAATTCCTCCGGCTCCCCCGACTGCGTGGTGGATCCCACCGTGGTGCCCACCCCCACAACTCCCTTCTGTAGAAATGCCTGAGCTGTGCCTGCCACCCCCAGAGGTCACCTCGTGCTTAGGGGTAGTAACGCTCGAAGCGTAGCCCCCGCTTCTGGAACTGAACCCTCCTGCAGCTCCTACTCCAGCGCTATGTCCAATCCCATAACCAACACCGGCCGCTCTGCCTACTGAGCCAGCTGCAGTTCGGGAGCCCATTGTGTGGACGCATCCTGCACTTCCAGAGCTGAACCCGTCCCCAACGCCGCCGTAGGCGCCAACTCCATGTTCTACGCCTCTTCCTACAGCAGCTCCATAGGCCATTCCAGCTCCAGGTGCACATTCGCCAACCGGGAAGCCGCCACTCACCATAGCTGTGAAGACCAAGAAAGCAGGTTCTGTTATTTTGCTGATAGATTTACAAATCCAAACAAACAAGCAAACAAGCTGTTGATATTCATATTTTTTTTGATGAGGTGAATGCTGAATATACTCACCAACACTGACAGGGTTCCCTGTGCATATCCTGTTAGGAACAGAGAAACAAAATGCATTCATTATTTTACAACTGAAGGTGGCTTACATACGGAATTTTTGTACGATTGCCATATTTTGAAGATGAAAAAGGAGGACGCCGGGAGCGAGTCTTGGTGGTGGGGAATCTAACAGAGGGGCCCCCACCAGTCTATATGCCTTTTCATGCACACTTTACCCCAATATGTGCATTTTTGCACTGATTACTTGGCTGATAAAAAGCCAGTGAAGGGTGAATTTTGCAGGATGGCTGTGATTCCGTACGCACTATGTTTCTGAAAGTGGAAAATTGGCAGATGCAACTTTCATTGTGACCTGAATCAAGCTTTTCCCACATCCCTACTTATGGTCCTCCATATGCTGTGGGTCTGCAATTTCCACCCTCCATAATCATTGCCCATGCTGCCCGGGGCAAATGGTAGCTAGAACCCAAAAAACATATCCATTCAATTATATGTATATATTCAAAATGGCACCCCACCTGTGCTCCTCTCCTTCCAACATTGCTTTATAAGTAGCAATCTCAATATCCAAAGCCAGCTTGGTGTTTAGCAGCTCTTGATAATCACGAAGCAGGCAAGCTAATTTATCTTTGGCCTGCTGGTAGGCTGTCTGCAGTTCAACATGCTTGCTCCGTGCATCTTTTAGGGCAATGTCACCACGCTGCTCAGCATCGCAGATAGCTGACTGCAGGCTTGCAACCTGGGAATGGGGAAAAGAATAAAAATGAATGGTTCGTCAGGAGGATACTCAAGATAAAGCTAAAAGCAGAAGGAAATGGGATCTCCGTGGCTTCTTGCAGTGCTGATGAGTGAGGGCAGGGATAGAGAACCTGTGGCCCTTCAGACATTGTTGGACTCCAAATCCTACCAGGCTCAGCCAGCATAGCCATTGGTCAGAGGTGGTGAAGTCCAACATCAAGAGAGCCACTGTTTCCCTACTCCTGAAGTAGTAAAAGCAAGCACTGGCTTTCCTCTCTGCTTGTCTTCTACAGACCTTGCCACTGCAAAGAATAGGAAAGGGCTATGTGATTTTTCTCAAGGGCTTTTCTTATCATCCTTTTCAATGGTTAGTCATGGATATGGTTGAGATGGCTTTCTGAATTCTCGTCAGCATATATTCTTCAAATATCCTCTGAACACTCATATATGATATTGTTAGACAATCTCTAATGATGACACCCAATGATATCTGGTTTACAGTCATACCTTGGAAGTCAAACAGCATCTGTTCCAGAAGTCCGTTCGACTTCCAAAACGTTCGGAAACCAAAGCACAGCTTCTGATTGGCTGCAGGAAGCTCCTGAAGCCAATCAGAAGCTGCGTAAGCCCCGCTGGACATTCGGCTTCCAAAAAAAGTTCAAAAACTGGAACACTCATTTCCAGTTTCCAATCGTTTGGGAGGCAAAATGTTCGGCAACTAAGTTGTTCAAGATTCAAGGTACGAGTGTATATCTTGGAGATTTAACTTTGAGGTATGATTTCAGTCATTGGAAATTTACAATATCTGAATGGCTAGCATGTGACGGGGTTTAGATATTTAATAGTTCATTTGCAATGGGCATTTCAGATGTAACCATATTTGATAGTTGTCATGTGCTAGCATTTAGTAGTTGGCAGTAGCTGATGCCTTATGACCAAAAGATCAAAGTCACCAGGAAAGTCCATTGGGCATGCCTTATACCAAGTCAGACTATTGCTCCATCTAGCTCAGTATGGCCTACTGGTGATGGTCAGTGGCAATGCAGACAGGAACATTTTCCAGCCCTGCCTGGAAATTCAGGGGATTGAACTTAGGAGCTGCTGCATGCAAGGCAAATGTTCCACTATTGCTATGCAGCCTCAGAGCACACAACTTTTTTGAGAGCTGGTCAATCTGCTCCTCCTCTGCATCAGTAATAATCAAATGATCTTATTGTATCCAATACAGAGGCACAGCAAAATCATTCCCCGCAGAGGCAACAGGAAGGAAGGAAGGAAGGAAGGAAGGAAGGAAGGAAGGAAGGAAGGAAGGAAGGAAGGGCAGAATGTTGCTATATCTTGGATCTTTCTTGCAGCACACCCTCCAACCATTCTCACAGTTGGGGAACTACTATATTAGGCCTTTATCTATGGGTAGCTTGTGATCAGCACTGTTGCCGTTACAGGAAGACAAGTTCATCCGCTGAGACAAGTGGCTAAAACAAGACTTGCTCTACCTGCTTCTTTGCATTGTCAGTATCGCTATGCAGCCTCTGGATCACTCTGTTCAGCTCTGTGATCTCATGCTGGTTGCATTTAAGCTCTTCGTTGAATTTGCCCCGATGGTTCTGCATTTCTGCAATCTAGTGCAAGGAAAACACAGTTACTTCTGGAAATCAGCACCACCTGAATAGCTGCTGAAGTGTCAAGAATAAGAATAAGAATAAGAATAAGAATAAGAATAAGAAGAATAAGAATATCTTTATTGTCATTGCCCCCTTTGGGGACAACGAAATTACTTGACTGCTCCATAAAAACACTAATTAAACAATACAATATAATACAGCAAGGGAGATTAGATGACTTTCAAAGTCCGGGCTTCCCATTCAGGGCCGAGATCGCTCTGGAGAAGAAGCTGTTCTTAAGACGACTCGTTCTTGTCTTCATCGACCTGTATCTCCGTCCCGACGGCAAGAGCTCGAAGAGACAGTGACCAGGATGCAATGGATCTTTTACTATGTCCAGTGCCTTCCTATGGCACCTTGTGGCATAAATCTGTTCTAAGGTGGAGAGTGGGCAGCCAACAATGCTCTCTGCTGCCTTAACAACCCGGCACAACCCCATCCTGTCCTGGGTAGTACAGCTTCCGTACCACACACATAAGCCATAAGTGAGCACGCTCTCAATGGCACAGTGATAGAAGGCAAGCAGCAGTTTCTGCGGAAGATGGTTTTTCCTTCTTACCTTTTCAAGGTAAGAAACCAGTGCTTTATCTCCTGACATAGCCCAATAACTGTGCACTTACTGAAACATGAACATTTTTATTTATATATACACAATGGAGTATTAAGTTAATTACTTCCACCAGTGCAAGAGTTTCTGCTTGTACAACTGAACTTCCTGTCCCTCTCCCTGCATGCCAAAATCTGATCTGATCTCCCAAAATCTGATCTGGAGGCCTGGGGAAACCTCTTGAGCAGATTTAGTGTGGTGTGGAGTGGGGCACAGGGAGAGGAGATGGAGTGAAGTTCCATTGCACAGCCAAAGGTCCTTGTGCTAGAGAGAGTACTTTGTTGGATACCACCCACAACTTTGATCTTTAATCCAGGGGATAAAAAGGAGTGCAGGTGGTAGCACCCAAATAAATCTGAATTGTGCACTTTCTGTACATGCGGGCAAGTCTTGAATTTGAAATGCTGGATTCTATTGGCATAGCCCATTATTGGGAATTTATGTACAATGCCTACTATAATGATGTTTGCAGTATAACTCTTAAATGATAACGACATAACTTAGCCAAAGTTGAGGCACAGTCCAAAGTGCATTTTTAAGGGAATAAGATGCACTGAATTTTAAGGGCTTTATTAGGATCACACTTTAATTCTAGGCTGCATTATGTTACAACTTGTGTCACTAAATACTGATCATCTGCAGAGAACCCTAAATGGGGATTAATTCTTGTACTCTGACTCACCTTGTTGTGGTAAAAAGCTTCAGCTTCTTGTTTGCTGGTATGAGCAATATTCTGATACCAGGCTTCTACGTTTTTAAGGATGAGGTCCATGTCCAAGTCACGTGTGTTGTCCATTTTCAGAACCACCGAGGTGTCGCCAATCTGGTGGTCAAACTGAGCCAACTCCTGCAGAACATGATATGGTCTCACTGTAAGATTGCACATGGCTAACCTTTCCCTTTTAAACATCATGCTCCTAATTTGGTCAAACAAATGAGTTGGACTACTTACTGGGCTTTTCAAATTGCTCTTATTAAGACAAATTCTGTAAAAATGTGCTGGATCGCAATAACAACAGATGCTCCCAAGCTGTCTTCAAAGAGACATTTGTAGGGAATAACTTCTACCCAATATTTAAATGTAAACATTTAGGCAAATGGAGACATTCCCATTGAGTATGGTGGGAATAAACTGAATTTGTAGGATGCAACCTCCATCCATCCAAATAAATATGCCCTCTGTTCTTGTTTTCATTTCTACCATCTTTTCTGCAACATGACTCAAGCTCCGATGCACATAGTACATACAGTAGCTCTTCACATAAACAAGAGTTTTCTCTTCCCTTCAGTTGTTCCTTAAAAGGTAAAGGTACCCATGACCATTAGGTCCAGTCGCGGACGACTCTGAGATTGCAGCGCTCATCTTGCTCTATAGGCCGAGGGAGCCGGCGTTTGTCCACAGACAGCTTCCGGGTCATGTGGCCAGCATGACTAAGCCACTTCTGGTGAACCAGAGCAGCACATGGAAACGTCGCTTACCTTCCCTCCAGAGCGGTACCTATTTATCTACTTGCACTTTGACGTGCTTTCGAACTGCTAGGTTGGCAGGAGCAGGGACCGAGCAACGGGAGCTCACCCCGTCGCGGGGATTCGAACTGCCAACCTTCCGATCGGCAAGCCCTAGGCTGTGTGGTTTAGACCACAGCACCACCCGCATCCTTACAAAGCTCCAAACAGGAGATTCCACAGAGGGGAATAATGACGTGGGACTTTGTGACTCTCATTTTACATTTGGGGAAACTGAACTGAGTCTGACATGGTGGGTTGCCTTCAGTGAGCCTGTGTAGCAGTTGTGGAGGGTGACCAAGCATACCTAAATCCCATTTTGTAAAAGATGTCCAAGTAATAAGTTCCTATTTCTTTAGGGACAAGCTTCCCACATGGTTCATATTAAATTGTACCTCTGCAAAGACACATCTCAGGACTTCCAACTCTTGTGCCAACACATCTACTTTGGATTCTAGTTCTTCCTTGGTGAGGAATACGCTGTCAACATCCTGGAGAGAGAAGGAAAACACACCCCAAAAAAAATGAAAGGAAGGAAGGACTGGTAGTATTGAATTTAATAAAGCTAAAAATAATTCTGTTCTTTCTATCTTGGAAGTGGCATTTTCATGATTCCAGAAAGCAGAAACATCTCCAGGCATCATTTCCTGCTGTGTGTGTACAGAGTATCTGCTTTAAGTGAGGTGCATATAAGGTAGGTTTGGGGGCAAGGTATCACATGGACGGTTCCAGGTGCTCCATGGTAGTTAGACTGTATGTATGTAATTAATATTTTCCAGGCCACAACTTCTTACCTTTTTGAGCACCACAAATTCATTTTCTGCTGTTGTGCGCCTATTGACTTCCTCTTCGTATCTGTTTTGAGAGAGAAGGGGGAAACACTTAGGGTTTGCTCTTACTTTTGGAAGAATTTAACAGAAAACCTGCTTTGCAAGAACCATCAGTGGGACCCAAGAAAGGAGTGTTTACACTAAGGAAGGGGTCAGCAAGGTTTATCTTGCCTGGGATGGATCAGTCCCACGGAGATCCCTCTGTTGGCCAGATTGCGTGTGCAATTGCAGACGCAATTTTCGGCGCCGCAAAAGCAGGTCCCCGTAACACGCTGCGCTGGTTTAGCGCAATGGGCGGGCAGGCAGCTTGGTTAGGGGGAAGCTTGTGGGCTGGTCAAACGACCTCCATGGGCCACTTCTGGCCCATGGGCCTTAGGTTGCTGACCCCTGCACTAAGGCAAAAACTAAATTGGGAGTGATTTTCTTAAACAACTTTGGCGGTTCTGGAAGATTCCCCCATTGGCTGATTTTCCAGAGATTGCATGAAAGTGCTTACCACTCCAGAGTGAGGACAATCAGTCATCCAGTTGCCTAGAAACACCCACATGACTGATATAAAGATATATTGGCCTCACTCTGAATTGGCTTCATTTATCCACACTGATGTCATTGTGTAGTCAAATCTGATTGGCTACCTAGTCCCATGAAAGAATGATGGGATCATGGGATCAAACAGGGTGGGGAAGCAGTTCTCTGAAGAACAAAATGCACTAATTGAGCAGCACAGAGGATGGAACAATGGTAGTGACCAGAAACCAGCTGAGTTTTTAAAAATTAAATCTTCTCAGTTAAACACTTTTTTGGTAGGCAACTGTGCTTAACAGTTTGCAAAACAAACTTCCCTTATATAATGGATTTTGTATGTTATTTTGTTGTATGTTATTTTCACAAATATATGCATTCTATTCACATTTTACCCTAGTACATGCATTTTTGTACACATTGCTTGGTTGGAGAACTGCACTGCATAATTCAGATAATTTTGAAGGATGGCTGGGTTTCCCTTAATGCACTTTTTCAGAAAGTGCAAATAAGTAAGTTTGCTTTTAATTGTTCTTCCCCATCTCTAGAGATGGCTACAGATTCAAATGACTATGTATATGAGCCCTTCAGTATCAAACAATCTTATCTTGAAAAGCAGCTATGCAGATTAATGGGTGATATCAAATCAAATTAATGGGTGATATCATCTGCATAAAGCAGATGAAATAAATTAAGTCCATTGATTTCAATGGGGCTACTCTGAGTGTGACTTAGTTGGCTTTCTCCCAATGCATAGAAGGGGAAATTGGAATAGAACCTTTTTTCCCAAAAGAAGAAGAAGAAGAATTAAAATGGCCCCTCTACTCCTGGGTGAGGAGTTAGGGAGGCTGCAAAACTTTCATCTAGTGCAGTGGTTCTCAAACCATTTACTCAGGGCTACATTTTCAGAATAAAAAATTGATCCTGCCACACCAAATTTTATTGATGAGAAGCACATTGGAAAACAAAACAACTCCCAGCAGTGCTTGATTTTGAAAAGATATATATCTATATTCTGCAAAAAAAAATAAATAAAATAAAAACATACTACACCAGGCACATCCAACTCTCAAGAGACTGTGATCTACTCATAGTATAAGACAACTGGACAACTGACCCATTGTCAGAGTTGTTGAGCTTTTTTTGGGGGGTACATTGCTGGGGGTCCACAGTCCACAGATCGACCACAATCGACCAGGGGAGCACCGTGATCGGCCAGTAGATAGTAGATCGCGATCGACCTGTTGGACATGCCTGTACTACACTATACTACACTGAAATGTCTGAATGCTTCCTTGATTGTCCTTGAATTTCCCCGCCACCCTTGCCATCGTCTCCTGTGGCACTGATCTAGTGAATGAGTTTACTTACTTTGACCTGTAGTCCTCTACCAGTCCCTGCATGTTCTTCTGTTCATGTTGCAGTTTCTGTCTCTCACTCAAGAGGCATTCTAGCTGCTTCTTAAGTGCGGCCAGGAAATTCTCATAGTAGCCTTCCAGGTTCTTCCTTGCAGGTTGGACACACTGGTGCAGAAGCTCCCACTTGGTGGCAAGCACCTTATTCTGCTGCTCCAGGGATCGGACCTGAAAGGAACATGTTGTTATTTAGTCGTTTAGTCATTTAGTATTGTCTGAGAGCCAGTGTGGTGTAGTGGTTAAGAGCGGTAGACTCGTAATCTGGTGAACTGGCTTCGCTTCCCTGCTCCTCCACATGCAGCTGCTGGGTGACCTTGGGCTAGTCACACTTCTTTGAAGTCTTTCAGCCCCTCACCTCACAGAGTGTTTGTTGTGGGGGAGGAAGGGAAAGGAGAATGTTAGCTGCTTTGAGACTCCTCCGGGTTTAGTGAGCTATGAATGAAAGTTAGAAGTTGTAATTGGGCATGGGGAACCTGTGGCCCTCCAGATATTGGTGGACTCAAGCTCCCATCTTCCCTGACCTTTGACATACCCTCCAACATTTATCCAATGAAAACAGGGATGTCCCATTCCATAATGATACATTTACTATTTATACCCCACATGTCTTATTGGGTTGCCCCAGCCACTCTGAGCAGCTTCCAACATATATAAAAACATAGCAAAACATTAAACATTAAATAAAAACTTCCCTATACAGGATTGCCTTCAGACAACTCGGGGGTTGGATAACTCCATACCTTCAACATTACTCCAGTGAAAACAGGGACATCCTACCACACCCTCCAACATTTCTCCAATGAAAGTAGGGGCATCCTAAGGAAAATTGGGACCTTCCAGGATCAAATCAGAAACTGGGATGGCATCTCTAAATCGGGGCACCCCTGGAATATAGGGACACTTGGAGGGTCTTTTTTGAACATGCTGTCTGGGGCTGATGGGAGTTGGAATCCAATGACATCTCTGTTCCAGAAGGTTCTTTGATGCTCTTAATTCACTTGGGGTGGGCACCAAAGATAAGACACTCCCACTTTTTCCAGAGGTTCTCATGGTGTTAGCTATAACAGTTCAGAAACAAACCATAAACTGATTCCCCTGATAATTCCCTGGTGCTTGTTTGCATGAAGGAACACTCTTGTGGGTATGGGACTGGTTCTTAAGCACCCTTTTATCCGTAAGTAACAAATGAATTGGAATTAAAATCTTTAGTTTTTCAGGGAACTTATTTTCCATGCAGAAAATAAGACTGCAGCACTCAATGCATTGCAGATGGATTGTACTAAACGTATGAAAAGATTTCCAGCAGACAAGAAAAAGAAAAGGGGTGGGAGTTGTTAGCTAAAAATAATCCAAAGGATGAAGGAGAAACTAGTAGCTTTATAACTTCCCATTTCCTTTTCTCCTGTGCTGGAAATAGTCTCCTGGATCTAATGCAACCAGTCTGCAAGTCTGTAATATTAAATGCTATGCATTTATTTCCTGGATGAAATATAAGTTCTCTTAAACTACTCTGCAACAAACCAGGTTGCAGTGATTCAGGATATCATTTTACTTGCATGCACTCTGAAGTTTCTTCCACTACCCAGAAGTCTTAGTAACTGTGTGAGTACAGAACCAAAATGAATTTTGTTGCAAGTAATATTTTTTTCAAACAGGTCTTGCAACTTACGTTTGCATTTTCACTCTACCTTCCAGTCTCGCGCAAGGCAATTTGTGTATGTGTGTTTAAAAATAATAATAACCAGTTGCCTTTCCTCTGTGATACTTGCAGCATTTTTACAGGAAAATATAGGCTACCCAGTTTGTCCAAAATGAGGCCAAATACATTCTCCTGGAAAAACAATGGCATTTCATTTCATCACTCCATGAGTTGAAACTGGAATGAGAAGCTCCCCGAAGAACCAGAGGTTTTTACAACTGATGTAAAGGTGGACAAAATGAAGCAGGATGGAGGGAACCAAATCTGTGTTGGATTTGACATACAAAGTAGCATGTCAGGAAAACAGAGCAAATGGAAAGCATTGGAGGGCTACTTTAGCGCAGTGTTTCCCAAACTTTTTTGGGCAACGGCACACCTGTTTACTGAAAAAAAATCTCGCGGCACACCACCATTAAAGCCCCGCCCCGTGACGTCAGCGCACAGCGTCACGCCGGGAGGGACGCACGAAAGTGAAAGTTTTTTCCCTCCCCCTTGCCGGGGAACCTCCAAGCTTTGGGGGTGGGAGGAGGCAGCAGAGCGAGGGACTGAGGGACGGCGGCAACTGAGGCGGCGGCGGCTGTTGTGGTGGTGGCGGCGATAGCGGGCGGAGGAGGGGGCGGCAGCGGGGCTTGAGGAGCCGTCGCCGGGAGTTGCTGCTGCTGTTGTTGCTGCTGCTGCCCGGACATGCCGGCCTCCTCCTCCTCCGCTGTCTCGCGCTCCTCCCTTTTGCACGCGCTGCCCCGCCGCTCGGCACCACCACCGCGGAGCCGCCCCCGGCTCGACGCGAATCCTCGCCGCCGCCGCCTCTCACCGCCCGACTCGCCCGCCTCCCTCCCACGGCACACCAGCCAATGTCTCACGGCACAGTAGTGTGCCGCGGAACACCGGTTGGGAAACACTGCTTTAGCGAATTAGGAGGAGAACTTTGAACCAAGAAGCTCATGGCTCAAATGTTGACTTTTAGGCTGTGTACACACCATACATTTAAAGACTTTCCCCCTCAACCACCAATAATCTTGGGGTTTGTAGTTTACCCATCACATTGTTACAATTCCCAGCACCCTGAACAAATTACACACCCCATGAGACTTCCCAGGGGTGAGGAGAATGCGCTTTAAATGTATGGTGTGCATGCAGCCCTAAACAAGCTACTATCTCTTAGCCTCCCTCCCCAACTCCACTTCTGCAATAGGAGCATAATCTTTATAACAAGTCTGTTGTAAAGTTTCCTGAAATAATGCAGTGGGTCCCTTAAACCCTAAAGTGGTTTATATATGCGCTAAATGCATAGTTATGTTTCAAGAAAGGCTTTTAAGAAGTAGATTTCATGGTGGGATTTTAACCGGTGAGTAGGAAATGATAAATAGATGTGATTGGAGGGTACTTCTAGGACCAGGGAGCACCATGGCAGAAACCCAAAAGAGGAGGAAAGGGAAAAGAGCAAAGGCAGAATGAGCTACAACTAAAGGAGGTTGGGGTCCTCATGGAGAAGGAGAAGGAGAAGGAGAAGTGTTTGGACTTGATATCCCACCTTTCACTCCCCTTAAGGAATCTCAAAGCGGCTAACATTCTCCTTTCCCTTCCACCTCCACAACAAACACTCTGTGAGGTGAGTGAGGCTGAGAGACTTCAGAGAAGTGTGACTGGCCCAAGGTCACCCAGCAGCTGCATGTGGAGGAGCGGGTAAGCGAACCCAGTTCACCAGATTACGAGTCCTCCGTTCTTAGCCATTACACCACGCTGGCTCTCTTCTCTTCATTTAAAAATTGCCTTGGGGAGAAAACCCATTGGATGGCCAAGCTCTTACCTTATCGATGAAGCAGGCAAACTGGTTGTTCAAGGTCTTCATCTCCTCTTTCTCATGTGTCCGTGCTTTCTGCTCCTCTGGATCAACTCCAACCGAAAGTGGCTTCAAGAGGCGTTCATCCATCGAGACACCTCGGATCCCTTCGCCTCTGCATGGCATGCCACCACCCAAACCTCCCATTCTACCATAACCTGCAAAGCCACCCTGACACCCTTGACCGCCCATGCCCATGCCCATGCCCATGCCTTGACCACCCATACCCATGCCTTGACCACCCATGCCTATGCCTTGACCACCCATGCCTATGCCTTGACCACTCATACCTATACCTTGACCACCCATACCTATGCCTTGACCACCCATACCTATGCCTTGACCACCCATAACCATGCCTTGTCCACCCATGCCCATGCCTTGACCACCCATAACCATGCCTTGTCCACCCATGCCCATGCCTTGACCACCCATAACCATGCCTTGTCCACCCATGCCCATGCCTTGACCACCCATGCCCATGCCCATACCACCCATACCACTATAGATTTGTCCTCCATAGCCCTGACCACAAGCAATCCTTCGACCTCCACCACCAAAGTTATTAAGGCTCACGCTGGAGTAGCCACCAGCTCCCTGCGTCCTTGCAACTGGCTGACACATAGGAGCACAGCTGCCTCGGCCACCACCCAGGCCACCAGTGACAGAAACAGAGGAGAAGCCCTTTCGTCCACCAAGGTATCGAGGACCACCACATATGTTCATGGTAGCTTTTTGAAAAGTGAAGCAAGCTGGTACTATAAGTGAAGCAATGGGACGAAGGAAGAGCAGAGGGCGAAGTGCAGAGAATCCCTTTGATATGAAATCAGGAGCTCCGCTCTTATATATGGCTCAAGAGTTGCATGGGGTGCAAAAAAATTAAATGAAACAGCATGGGTTTGGTTTGCCTAGCAGCCAGAAAAAGTTCCTTTTAGTGCAGCCTCTGCTCCAGAGCAAACACTTATCATATATGAAATAGTGTGAAATTAAAAAAAACTTGCTTTGCTTGCAAGCTTTCTTCTCAGCGGCCTTTGTGCTTTACTTTAATTAATCTGCTTCCTCAATGTGTAATTATCTTTCAGCCAAATACTTCAAGTGGCTTGTTTACAGGTGCGTTTCATTTGCAGCTTCACCCCTTTTTATGTTTAATTATGTTAGGGAACATACCATTATTGTTAATGAGCAATTTTTCCAGGATTACCGTCCTCCATCCAGATAGAAGGACGGACATGGGGGAGATTGCATTCCGAGTTGCTGCCAGCATTTTGCTCAAAGGGGAATCTGAAATGAATTTGAGGGGTACCTCCTTAATCAGAAATCACCAAGGACAGAAAAAGTTCCGTAAGATATGGGATTTCTCCGGGAGGGGGACTTCCAAAAGACTCTGACTTGCTAGCAGACTTTTGCCTAAAGCAAAGCTGGAAGTGCATTTTGAGGCTCCTATGTTAAGCAAAACATCTGGTGTATAAGAATGTTGAGAGAAATTTTTTTTTGGGGGGGGGAGTCAGGGATGTTTTGTACACACCTAGTTGTATCTATCCCATGAAACAAGGAACTAGCTAATAGCAGTAAAGGGATGCTAACTAAAATAGGCATGACCTAAAGTAGAGGTGGGGAGTCTGTTGCCCTCCAGATGCTGTTGGACTCCAACTTCCATCAACCAGCAGGGGCAGTAGTCAGGGATGATGGGAACTGTAGTCAGATTCCTTGTCCATGGATTAAAGAGACAATGGAATGGTTTCAACCTGCAGATAAAATCTTCTGCTTGTGATTGACAGGCACACTGTCCAGTTTCCGGTGCTTTTGAATCAGTGCTCAAGAGGCAGGGGGATGACGCTTTTGGTCCTGGAAAAATTGGGAGATGACACTTTTGTTGTTTACTGGTTCACCCCAGTTTGGAGAATGTAATTCTCTTTGAAGACATGCTGGGTTGGGATGAGACATTTCCCAGAACCCTTGAGAAATTGGGCAGATCTAACTGAAACTATGTTGGCTTCCTACAGAATCCCTGCAGATGTTTGTAAAACTGAGTTTTACTGGCAGTGAAATTAGTCAAGCACACCTCCCCTGCCCACCAGATTATGCTAATAAATTGTAATGAAAATGTTTGTCTTCTTTGGAGTCTCCTTCTTTGGAGTCTCCTTCTTTGGAGGTCTTTAAGCAGAGGCTTGACAACCATATGTCAGGAGTGCTCTGATGGTGTTTCCTGCTTGGCAGGGGGTTGGACTCAATGGCCCTTGTGGTCTCTTCCAACTCTATGATTCTATGAACCCCTTCAAAAATTCCCATAGATCTTTTGCCTGAGCTTCCAAATTTAGCCAAGATTTCTCTTCAGACAAAAATTTAGGAAGTTACACAGTGTTTCCAAAGTGAGTCTTCTTGTTTCCCTTTTAATCTTGTCAGTGACTCCGTGAGCCCAGCCGAGTTCCCACATTTTACTAGGTTTTGAGGAAAAGCTAAGTACTGTTTAGTTTTTTTTTTGGGGGGGGGGCGGAGAGCTGAAATTATAGAGGTTTAGAGAAATATTCATGGCATGGTGAGTAGAGAGAACTTTCTCCTCTTCATAATATCCAAACTTGTGGCCACACAAGCGAAACCAACCAAAAGCAGTCTATTAAGGCAGCCAAATACTTTCTCTCACACAATTAGTCATTAACTTACAGAACTCCTTGTCAAAAGATGTGGTAATGGCCACAGGTGTGAATGGCTTTAAAATTAAATTAAGATGCATTCGTGGAAGATGGCTCTCTTGTAAGCTATGAAGTCTCCCAGTTCAGAGTCAGCATGTCTCTGAAGACGAGTCTCTGGGAATATCAGGTGGTGCTCTTGTGCTCAAATCCTGCTTGGTGACTTCTCACAGGAATCTGGGTGGCCAATGGGAGGAAAGGATGCTGGAGCTGACTGGTCAATGGCTCGATCCAGCAGAGCTCTTCTTATGTTCTTGTGCTCATTGCTTGAGGGCTTCCCACAGGGACCTGGTTGCCCATAGGAACAGGAAGCTGGACTGGCTGGGTCTTCAGTTTGATTCAGATGGGCCCTTATTCCTTCAGGACAGGGAAAACATTGGTGCTGTAGATGTTGCTGGAGTCTAATACACATCCAGCATGGCCAATGGTTAGAGAAGATGGGCCTTCACTAGCACTCTTTCCTCTTGTTCTTTTTTATATATATACATTTTTATTAAAGTTTCACAAGTTTTAAACAGACACAAAAACACAAACAAGCACAACACAACACAAATAACAAGTATAGTTTCAAATCCATATTTTCTTAACATCTTTCCCTGACTTCCCCACACCTCCCCTTCTTGCATTCCAATTCCAATAGTTAGTCCAGCAAGTTCTTGTCCCCAGCTTTTACCTTATTATTATTATACTTAATTCATCTTAATTAACCAATTTTAACTTATAGACCTCAATTTAAACAAGAATACTCATTCTTCACACTCTTTTCTAAGGTCGACCCAAATTCCCTTCCACGAATTTCCCAATTTTTATATTAATTGCAAAACAAAATAACAAAAAACAACAACATATAATTATACACCCTTTGGATTCTAAAGCTCTCACCCCCCCCCTTTCCCGGTTTCGATCCCTCTTTCCTCTTGTTCTTAAATCTACTTGCTTATTTGTCAAACAATGGTCTGAAATCACAGGAATGGAACAAAATGAATATGGTTGAGGCTTGTGAGAAAGTTATTCCAGACACAAGTATCCACATCTCAAAATCAAGTTGCTCAAACTTGTATATTTTTTATCTTTTGAGTTGTTGGGTTTGCGAGGAACTTTCTTATTGCCAGCAAGACTTCAGGTTTACCTCCGACTGCGAACACTCCTCTGTTCCTGGGCTAAAACTATGCTTCACTTTATCACTCCCTGCCCAGGGGCATCAGCCAGGCACCTTTGCTATAATCTTTTTGGTGTCTGGCCAAAACCCTTTTGGTTTAGCCAAGCCCATCCACACATACAGACTGTGGACAGATGTTTTAATCTGTTGGTTTTTTTTCCAAGTTCACCATTGATTTTAATGATCTTTTGAATGTTTTAAATAGTAAAGGTAAAGGTAAAGGTACCCCTGCCCGTACGGGCCAGTCTTGCCAGACTCTAGGGTTGTGCGCCCATCTCACTCAAGAGGCTGGGGGCCAGCGCTGTCCGAAGACACTTCCGGGTCATGTGGCCAGCGTGACATCGCTGCTCTGGCGAACCAGAGCCGCACACGGAAACGCCGTTTACCTTCCCGCTTGTAAGCGGTCCCTATTTATCTACTTGCACCCGGGGGTGCTTTCGAACTGCTAGGTTGGCAGGCGCTGGGACCGAACGACGGGAGCGCACCCCGCCGCAGGGATTCGAACCGCCGACCTTTCGATCGGCAAGCCCTAGGCGCTGAGGCTTTTACCCACAGCGCCACCTGCGTCCCTGCGCCACCTGCGTCCGTTTTAAATAGTAGTCGTTAACTTTTTTTCACTGATAATTTCATTGATTTATTCTTTTAGTAAACCACCTCTAGGTGGTATATAAACTTCATTAAATGAATAAAATTACATGCCACAGATAAAATAACAATATTATTAACTTTCTAATCCCATGGCGGCTGATCCCCACCACCTCAGCCCCCATGCCCCCGTCTTCTTACTTCCAAACCATCCAGAGGGTGGCACTGGCTGTTGACTTTGTAGAGCTCAGCAAGGAGGATGGGGACAAAGCTAGAATTAGCCTGCCCTGCCTGCCATTGAAGCAGCTGCCGTCTGGGCTCCTTGCCTTCTGCCCTACCAGTCCTAGGGGCAACCCTGAGGAAGAAGCTGATCTGGATATAAGAAACAAGGCAGCAGGTGAGGCTGGTGGAACAGTGACCAACCTCCACTGCCAGCCACCAAGGTAATCCCAAACCTATAAAATATTATTAATTTATCACGTGGAAAAAATATTGTACTTGTCAATATTTATATGGTACCTTGGTTTGCAAACAGTCTGGTTTGCATACGTTTCGGATTACAAACACGTCAAACCCGGAAGTTCGTGTCCCAGTTTGCAAACTTTTTTGGGATTACAACCCATTTTGGGGGGGGGATTGCAAACAAAAAATTTCTGGAGGCCCCATTGGCAAAAGCGCACCTTGGGTTACAGCCTGTTTTGGTTTACAAATGGACCTCCAGAACAGATTATGGTTGTAAACCAAGGTACCACTGTATATCTATTCTACATGATTTCATTTGAAGGATTCTGCTTCTCTTTTATTTCCAGCATTGCTTGGTTTAAGCAATTCGGGGAGTTTACATGCCTGCTACCCTCTGACGTTTTGCTGGCCATTCTCTTGTTGATGGTGACCTCTTCTTTCATTTCTGTGTAAGGAGCATGTGAGTGGCAACTATTAAGTTCCATTATCAGCTCTTTATGCTTGACTCGTTCTTCCAAGGTTAGGACATTTCGTTGTTGGCATCCGTCTGTCTCGGGAGACAATGGAGGAGTGTCTCTTTGGGGGTGAAAGCAAACTGTTGGAAGCACCTGCTGTGACTGTAGAGACTAATACGAGAGAGACATGTTTTGTTGCAGCTGGGGCAGATGAAGGCATCCAGATGTGCTACTGCAGATGCATCATGGTGTTTCTTCTCTCTGCACTCCTACCGGTGGTAATTTCTCCTTTGCTATGGATACACGACCTCACTGTTTGTCTCCATGCACTGCAGTCACCAGCAGGGCATTCCCACATCGCAGGGTTGATGCTGCCAATCTTCATGCCACATGCAGAACTGGTCTTCCAATGAGCCTGGCTGACATTTTAGAGGGGATACATTTGTCGTCATTTTACTTCTTGTTGGGGGGTTTTAGTTAGTCAGTCTGCTTATGGGTCTTAAACTGCTTCCCAGCAAACACTTCCAAGCATTATAGAACAGTAATGTAAAATATATATATGCATTTAAAAATAAATGTGCATAACGAAAACAACTCTCAAATTACAAAATGTCATCTAGTGCAAAATATGACATGGCTGCTTCATGATGGATGAAGTTTTGCTTTTATTGTATTCCAGTATCTCTGTTATTGTTATATACTGTCCTGGGATCTGTTTGGATGATGAGTGGATTAGATTCAAAGGAGGAGGAGGAGGAGGAGGAATAATAACAGCTAGCAGTATAAGCTAGATCTGTAATGAACTTGGGAGAAGGAATTCTTAAATGTGGAATATTTCCATTAAATGCACAATACTTGATTTCATATACACATACATATATATGTGCTGGATTTTGGTTTATGTGAAATTTCCTTGCAAGCATATTCCAGTGTCCAGAGAACAGTTGTCTCTGTGGGATTTAACAGAAACTAGTTCACACACACCCTGCAGATCACTCCCTTATTTGACTTCTTTAGCCTTAGCTGAAACCTGTTCCTTGTCATCTAATTGCTTAGAAGTGGGACACACCAATGGCATTTTTCTGTTTTCGAAAGGGCTTTGATCTGTGAATGTTATGCTCAACCACAGCCAGACTCATCATCACCACTTCTGCAGTGTAACTGTCCTAGAGCCATTTCCATAAGCAGGTTTGTCAACAGGCAAGGTGGTAACTCTGGGTGAGGTGTGAAGTTATTCTAGTAAAGGCTTTGTCCAGGCTGGGATAGGATATACTGCAAGACTGTTATGGGCATGGGGCAAGTAAATTAGGAACAATCCACATGTTCAAAGTGTGCAACAGGGAACCATACTGATTTGTATTGGTTCCAAAATGAGTACAGGAGGTTTCCCTTCTGCAGAGGGGTGCCCCTGAATTCACCATGTCAAGATCCAGCCCAACCCAGATCTCAGGGATACATCCTCTGAGCAAGAGGCATAGGATTTCCACAGAGGCGCCACCACAACTGAGGAACTGGAAGAACTCACAAAAGTCCTAAGATGCCCTGAACAGATTTAGCTTATGTGTGTTTCACCCGAGCCCCACAATAACCTCCATGACAATTACCTGATCCATGCTTTTTCCACCTGAGCTGCAAAAGCAAAGGCAGCAAAGGACCCAGTGGGAAGCCCTGAGTTGGCCTGTTTGGCTATCAGGAAGTTCTAGCACCAGGGTCTTCCTCAGGTGCCAGGGTCTCCTCAATAGGAGGGAGAAGGTGGTTGTGGACAATTACCTAGAAGCTGTGCAGGAAGAGGAGGACTTGTCAATGAGGACAGCTCCCCGTTGAACTCTGTCTTGACTAGTACCTGGGCAACTTCAGGACTCCCTGGCTTAGCCCTGTCTTTCACACTAGGCACTGGTTCCCAGTGTGACAGGGAATAATGGTGGTGAATTACCAGCAGCTTACACTCTGCTCCTCCCACCCATGTATTCATTTAGACCCCTTTGTGAGTGCCTAATAGTGTTGTAGAAACTGCACATGGTTAGGGAAAGTATTCTCACCATTGCAGGCAAATGTGTTCTCACAAACTTCAGTGTTTGTGCATGTATGTTGTTTGTTTTGCAGGCAGCCGTTGACATAAGAAAAGAACCATGCCTATCATTTTGATGTTCTCCAGTTCTGGGAGATGATTAAGAGAACTCCTGTTTGGTCTAGAGATATACAGAACTGCTCTTCCCAACCTCACATCCAGGAAATGTCACTAGTTTTATTGAATATCTTTTGGATTTGCTCCAGGCTGTTGTTCTTAGGTAAAGGTAAAGGGACCCCTGACCATTAGGTCCAGTCGTGACCGACTCTGGGGTTGTGGCGCTCATCTCGCTTTATTGGCCAAGGGAGCCGGCGTACAGCTTCCGGGTCATGTGGCCAGCGTGACTAAACCACTTCTGGCGAACCAGAGCAGTGCACGGAAACGCAGTTTACCTTCCCGCTGGAGTGGTACCTATTTATCTACTTGCACTTTGATATGCTTTCGAACTGCTAGGTTGGCAGGAGCAGGGACCGAGCAATGGGAGCTCACCCCGTTGTGGGGATTTGAACCGCCAGCCTTCTGATCGGCAAGTCCTTGGCTCTGTAGTTTAACCCACAGCACCACCCACGTCCCTTTTTTAAAAAAGAAGCATTCTAAAAACAGTTTTAAAATTTTAAAAAATAGTCACAGTTTAAAAATATATATAAGACATTCCACAAACAGTTCAAAACATTCCCTCATCCAGTGATCTCAAGGTTGCCAGGACAGTACCCTTCAGCCATCAAATGCCTGGGTAAACAGGAATGTTTTTAAATTCCTCCTGAAATGCAGAATTGACAGAGGCAGATGCCTCTCACCAAGGAGAGCATTCCACAGATGGAGAACCACTTCTGAAAAGGCTCTGTCCCAGGTCAACACTATCAGGGCAGTCTGGGCAGATATAGATTTTTCTCTCCACCAATGCTGGGGAAACTATGGGCCTCCAGATGTTGCTGACCCTGGCTGAGATTGACAAGAATTGGGAGCTGGAGTTTAACAACAACTGGAGGGCAAAATCTTCCCCACCTCTGCACAGTGCTATCAATTCTACTCTTGTCATAGAATTTCCCATCTTCTCTGCTTTCTCTACAGAGTCTTTTGCAACACATCCTCATTCCTAACATCTTAGGTGGCCGCCTGTGGCACCAAGCAATTTCCATGTTGTGCTTTTAGACCTGGGAGTGACTTGTGGGTGTATTCAAAACATGATCTTTGAGAAAACACAAACATGTAACTGGGAAATAGCCCTCAGATACATAGGCAGGCAGAAGTACCAATTTGGTGGGGTTCCTGCTCAGGAGAGAACTTAATGTTATTCCAGCTTTGAAGATAATGTTGCCAATCACCGTGAAGGAACCACTTGAAAATCAGGACCATCCTTCACTGGGTAGTAATTGCAAAATAAACTAAAGATCTTGACAGTAAATTACAAGGATCAAGTTTTCGAAACCAGTCTAACCAAGTAGTTTACTTTTGACAGGAACAAGTTGGAAGAGAGCAGGAAATTATATTTTTTAAAAAATAGAATGTACAGAAGGAATCTGGAGAAGAATTTACTCCAGTTTAGTGGAATAATAGGAGATTCATGACAAACAAAAGGAAATAGTTTTTCACACAGTAACTAATTAAATTATGGAACTTGCGGCCACAAGTTGTAGTGATGGCTACCAACTTGGTGACTTGATTATTATTGACGGGAAGTGTGTGGAACAGGTCTCTGTGTTTCAATTTCTGGGAATGTAGTTGAGAGACGACCTAACCTGGGGAGAAAACAGCAAAGACCTGGTGAAGAGAGCACAGCAGAGATTATATTTTCTGAGAATCCTCCGGAAAAACAATCTCTCAAAGGACCTGTTGATGGCATTTTACCATTGCACTGTGGAGAGCGTATTAACTTATGGTCTGTGCGTGTGGTTTGGGAGCTGCACGGCCAGGGAAAAAACAATGCTATCCAGGGTTGTAAAGACTGCAGAGAGAATAATTGGGTGCACTTTTCCCACCTTAGATCAAATCTATGCTTCCAGGTGCCATAAGAAAGCGGCAGAGATAGCGCAGGATACTACGCACCCCGGAAATGATCTCTTTCTGCTTCTGCCTTCTGGAAGAAAGTATAGGGTTATAAAGGCCAGGACTAGCCGCCTGAGAAACAGTTTCTACCCAAATGCAATTCTGGTTCTAAACGCAGCATAAGGGGTCTCTATAGTATAGTGTATTTTAAAATGGGGTCTCAGAGTTTTTAGGGGTTTTTGAATGTATTATGTAGTTTTATGTAGTTTTTCAATTTCATTGTCCTGCATGGGACAATGACAATAAAGATATTGTATATCATATATCGTATATCGTATAGATGAATTATAGGAGGATAAGACTATCCCTGGCTACTACACATGATGGCTACATATTACCTCCAGGATCACAGGCAGCATCCCAATGAATACCAGTCACTGGAGAACAATAATGGCAAGAAGGCAATTGCATCCATGTCTTGGTTGTGGACTTCCCATAGCTTGACCACTTTGAGAAATAGGAAGCTGGACTAGATGGGCCTTTGTTTGAATCCAGCAGGACTCCTCTTAAATGCTTTTGGTGGTGGTGAGGGGGCTGCCAGGGAGGGGAAGGAGCATGGAAGTCATATCCCACCTACTTCCTTTCACCAATGGACGGAAGCATTTGAATACAGCCAGTGGCGTAGCGTGGGGGGTGCAGGGGGGGCCCGGCCGCACCGGCCGCAACATCTGGGGGTTAGGGTTAGGGGGCGCAAATCCACGGGTTAGGGGGCGCAAATCCACGGGTTAGGGGGCGCAAATTACTTGCCTTGCCCCGGGTGCTGACAACCCACGCTATGCCACTGAATACAGCATTTCATACTGATGATTCAAATTTTGGATGTGAGAGCTGAATAATTTGCAGGCAATCCTATACACATCTTCCCAGATGCAAGTCCCATTCCATTTTACAGGACTGAGAATAAGTGAGTACAGTGGCGTAGCGTGGGGGGTGCAGGGGGGCCGGCCGCACCGGGCGCAACATCTGGGAGTTAGGGTTAGGGGGTGCAAATCCATGGGTTAGGGGCGCAAATCCACGGGTTAGGGGGCACAAATTACTTGCCTTGCCCCAGGTGCTGACAACCCACGCTACGCCACTGAGTGAGTATATGATTTCTGCCATAAGAGTTGCTAACTTTTTAAAAATTATATTTTGATTTTTGGCAGGAGTCAAATATGAAATCTCAGAAGCAGTCAAATATTGTTAAATGTGAAATGCTACTGCATATCACCTCTCAGATACTGTCAAATGCCAGGATGACAAAGAATGCTATCAATACTGAAATACAATCTCAAAGTTAAATATCAGTTCTGAAGATCAGAAAACGATTTTGGGATCAAATTAATTTCAGTTCTGGTGTTCATAAATGAGATCAGGAGCACTGAATAAACAGAACCACCCTTGTTTAACAGGAAAAACATTGTTCTGGATGTAATCTCTAGCAACCTGTTTAGGTTATCAGATGTTTGCTCAAATGTTTAAAAAGCCTCTCCCTTATTTCAACTGGGAAATGCATTCAGAGTACTTATTATATACCTATTTTCTTTAAGCAGTCAGCGTTTCTCGTACTTGAAGTTCTAAGAGTACAGGCTTAGCATTTGATTCCCAAGCTAACAAATATTTCCAGATTCCTATCTGAGTTTTAGGGAGATTGTGGAAAGGAACTCAAGGGATAACCACTTGCGGTTTAAAACTGATGGGTTTTGATTAAAACCTCGTGCCAAGCAAAGAATGCAGCTACCTTGCCCAAGGACAGGGAGCCATCGTTCAACTCCCATCAGCCTCAATCAGTAAAGGAGGATGAGAGATGTAGCCCAACAACATCTGGAGGGAATAAGGTTGTACCTGAGTAGAATATAGATCCTCATTCCTCCTTTACAGATGAACAGGGCAGGCATATGAATATGTAGCTGCCTCCATCGTGTCTTTGTAGGCCCAGAAGTGAGAGCCAGAGAATTGCCAGCTCCCATTTTTTTGTAAACAGTAGGCCTTCTGAGACAAGAATTTCAGTATTCACTGCAAGCATCTGTTTAGCATAGCTATGCTCAGTCAGCTTTGTATGGGGCATATGAGTAACAACACACAGCGATTTTGTTAAATTTTTATTATAGAATCATAGAATCATAGAGTTGGAAGAGACCACAAGGGCCATCGAGTCCAACCCCCTGCAACTGGCCAATCACATCAAATTAAATCACATCACATAAATTCCAAATTACAAAGCCAAATTTTTAAATTTTGTTGGGGGAACCCATACTTCAAGATCCAAAGGGGGATTCAAATCATCTTCTTATTACTGCATTAATGTCCCAATCAGTCCCAATCAGTCCAAACAAAATTCATAGTTCTATCCAATCTTATCTTGGTGTTTCCACTTCATATCTTGTTCATATAATTTATCTTTTTCCTTTACGATCTCTTCTGTTAGTCTCCTTAAACCGATAAGCGAATATAATAATCCTGTGTGAATTTCCCGTTCTTCCCATCTAAGTCCAGATGGTTTCCATTTAACATCTCCTTCGTAGATAACATCGCTCTTTCCATCATAAATTAGGCAGTTGTCACTCTTAAGTCCCACTGAGGAGTTAATCCATGGTATGTAAACAACTCTGTTTCTCTCTTTCTCCTCCCAGACTCAAGGGACAGTGCCTCCCAAAATGGCAACGGCATTTTTAACTGCGTCATTCCAAAACTCTTAACTTTCCAGCTTCGTCTTGGAACATTGCTTTGGTTCGAAAGTTTATCTCCACACAGCCTTAAATCCACAGCTTAAGTCCTTAAAATGACATTTCTGAACACACAGCGATTTTGAACCCACACTGAGAGCATTTCTCTTGCCACTGAAAAACCACAGCTGACTCCTCACATCTCATACTTCTAGAGATGCTAACAAGTTGCTGTGACTGGCATATTTTTGCAAATGCTGCTCCTGTGAACGGCTCATTCATTGGAACATTAGAAAGTGGCCAGAGAGGGGGATACCCAGGTGACCACAGCTCAGGTGAGCAGCTGTTGGGGTGAATAGGCCAGCTGCAGTAACACCTGCACATAGGGGCCTAACACATGCTTTTAAAAATATTTGCAATTTGATCCATAGATCCACGAGAAGAGTATTGGTTGTGGATCCTTTCCTCATTTCCCCCCCCCTTTGCAAACAGATGGGAAGGTGCAGGGTGAAGGGGATGTTGGCATGGTGCAAATGGCTCCACTAGTGTGTTTGCACCATGCTGACCCTTTTGCCAATTCACCCTTTCTCCTCTCCCTCCTGGAAAGCAACAGTGGCCCACCTGCCAGGAAGCCAGCCTAGTGGCTCTGTCCCCACCACCCCTGCCCTGCAAGCCACTTCTGCAAAGAGGGTGACCAAAATTTCCTGTGTACAGGCTGGAGTATATTGGCTCTTAATGTAGTAAGTTTTGAGTCACTACACAAATAGGTGGGTCTGGTTTTATTTTGTAATAACTATGGTACGAAATCTGAACACCTTGACTTTCACAACCATAACTTTAATCATGGGCTGTCAGTGGACGGAGCAAATAATTATCCAAAGTTTATGTCCTTTAGACAAAACATCAATGATATTATATATTGCTGTAAACCACACAGAGGATTGTGCTAGGTTTATTTTAACAACCAAGCAGTGTGGATATTTTTTAAAAAACAAAAAATTAGGTCAGGAGTTACAACTGCGCTCAGTTGAAGTGAACATTCTGAGACCAAACCTATAAAATCAGCAGACTTTGTGCCCAACTTATAAAGATGGCATGAGATGACAGTTATGCATTAGAATAAAGGTCACACTTTTATCACTTAAACTGTGTGATGTGGGATCATTAAAACATCCATTTGGGAACATGCTTATTAGGGGGAAAGTGGGTTAGTGAAAATAACATACAAAATGCATTCCATAGGGGGAGATTGCAAGCAAAAGTGTGTACATTAAGCAAAATTTCATACAGAAATGTATATATTAGAAACACACACTAAAATACTGACAAATATTCATGAGGATTTAAAAACAACAACTCCAGACTGCTATAGGAATATGGAAAATAGAATTTAAGATTGCAAAGATGAGAAGTTGGGAGCAACAAGTACTGACAGATGCATCCATCCCTTGGGCAAGTGAAACCTAGCATATACAGTGGTACCTTGGTTTACAACCATAATCCATTCTGGAGGTCCATTTGTAAACCAAAACAAGTTGTAACCCAAGGCGCGCTTTCGCCAATGGGGCCTCCAAAAAAAATGTGTTTGAAAAAAAGGGTTGTAATCCGAAAAAAGGTTGCAAACCGGGACACACACTTCCACATTTGACGTGTTTGTAATCCAAAATGTATGCAAACCAAGGTACCATGGTAAATGCAAATGTAAATATTAGTGAAAATAATATAAAAATCCATTATAATGGGAGCAGTTTCTTTGCAATAGATAGCTAGATGGCAAAACTGCATAAAAATATGTATACTAGGAGAAATTTGCACTAAAATGCTGGTGACATTTTCTTGAGTTTTTTAAAAAAATAATTTGCAAACTGCCATGGAAATGTGGAGAAATGGGATCCTCATAACAGAGGGTCCTGGTTGCACGTGGGACCCAAGAGCTCACCTCATAGGCATGATCCCAGGGGCTTTAAAAACAGCAGTGTGATGCAAGTGGGGCATTAGCACCGCTGAACGCCCGCCCACCCTCCCTAGTTTAGGTAGAGTCGCTTGGCCTTGCTTTGGTTTGGGTCGCCTGTTTTGGAACAGGGGCTGGATAGGAATTTTTCCATTTGGCAGATTGGCTTTAGCCATTTGGTTTTCACCTACCCCTTAGCAAATCGACACAACTTGTAAGGTGGCAGTTAGGCATTGGCTCAGTTGGATTGTGGGGAGGGGAGGTGCGGCCATCACCTGCCCCTCCAGGAACTGGGTATTCCGTTAAAGGAATCTGGGGGTCCTGGATCTTGTCCGAAGTCCACTTGAGGGGCTAGGGACATGCCAGGACCACAGGAACCCTGGGGTGAGCTTAGGTTGGTCCTCATCGACCTAGCTCCCTCGTTTGGTTTACCCCATTTGACGATCAATCTGAGAGGTGGAGCCAGTTATGGTGGGGAGTCAATGCCTAAGCCAATACCACTCACGTGATTGTATTTCAATAAAGTTATGGCCAAAAATTTTGCCCCAAAACTTAAACCAATATAAGCATCCGTGTGTATTTATTTTGGGGGTGGGTCTTGGGGCCTCGGGACGCAACCGAACTTTAAGACTGGAAAACAGCTTTGGATACTCTATTATCCCACCACAAGCATCTTTAGACATCCCAGAACAGTGAATCTTAAATTTTCCTCCCCGCACAGACCACTTGAACATTGCTGGTGCTCTCAGCAAACCAGTTAATAAACTTTTATGGTACTACAAATCAAATATAGCTCATTACCAGACTGTCATACCTGCTTATGAAAACCATGGCTCCCAGATCTGGCTTCCCCTGACCCCTCTGCCCCGGTAATCCAGTCCTGGACAAAACCACCTCAATCGCCATCATAAAATGAAATAAATCAAGTACAGTGGCCAGTTAAGGTGGGTGGTTGTTTTTTTAATGCTCTGAAACTTTTCATGGAATGCCTTAATGGAGCTTGTGGACCACCATTATTCCACAGACCACAATTTGAGGGCCTCTGTCTTGTATCTCTCTATCCAACCAAGATCATCTTATCTTTTGAGCAGAGGCAACTGCTGCAAAAAAGGAAGCAAAATGAAAAATATCTAGCTAAGCCCATGTTTTCTTCCAGTATTTGATTCCATGACACGTCATTAGTAAAAGATCACAAGCAACCATTTGGTTATCCATGCATTTTATTGTAGAGAACAACAGAGACATAGGGATTTATGGCAATGCTGAAAAGCCGAATGCCATGCTGCAACAATTTTACGCACTGAGATGAGAAATAACCACCAACCACAAATATTGTAGGCACAGAACCTGGGAAGAACACTTGAGAAGAACCCCAACCTCAAGTACAGAGCTTGTGTACTCTAATGCATTTTCAATGATGGCAAAAAATGATACATGAAGAAGGCCTTTTGGTCTTACACAATGACCGTCACTTAAATGGAGTGTTCTTGTGATGTTATGAAACGCAACTTTTGAGGGAAACCCATCATTTGCTATGAATGACCATAATTACTACTTATAGGGCATCTAAACATTTCTGTGGTCACTTGTCATGCCATGTAATACAGAATTAACCTGACAGGGGAAGAATGTGGTGCCACAAACTGAATCTTGAAAATAAAGCAAGCCAAGTTTTCCATCTCTTTTTTTGAGGAGCACATCTCTAGTCCTCATGATGACGGGGGAAATTCTCTGATTATGGTTTAACATTCAAAAGCCCTTAGAATATGTGTGTCTTTGGAGGGGAGGTGGTGTTAGTGCTTTGAGTGGTCGAGATGCTGAGCTTCTTATTCTTGGCTCATCTTTCTTGATGGACACTGATCCCTTTACTCTGTCCTTACTTCCTATCTCTACTATTGATCTCCAGTTTTCCCTCACCCACTTTTCACCATTGCAGTCTTTCCCAATAAATTCTATATTCCGCCCCCTATCCATTTTGCACTACAAATCAGTTAGAAATACTATATGAATACTTGTAGATTTTGTGCATTTGGATTTCTGAAGCTGTTTTCTGCTTGAAATATTTTTGCTTTGTATTGCAAAAGAGTCTGTCAATGATGTTGTTGTACCATTTACATTACCAGAGTAAGAGAAGGATATTGTAGTCCAAACATACGGAGGATACAATGAACTAGGAGGGGGGAGCTACACATATCCTTGTATTGGTCAGAACGGTACAGAAGCGAAGGCGTGATAAGAGTCATTTAAAGTTGTCTACATCACAAAGAGAGACTTAAAAAATGAACCAATGCACAAAGCCTTTTTAAAGAGGTACAGGTGAAACTCGAAAAATTAGAATATCGTGGAAAAGTTTATTTCCTTCAGTAATTCCACTTAAAAGGTGAAACTAATATATGAGATAGACTCATGACATGCAAAGCGAGTACATATGTACTGAGTACATATGCAGGCTTCTATTTCTTAGAGGTCCAATATTGCTCCATTTGCAGTCCTTGTTTTGTGGATTTCATTTAATATTCTAATTTTCTGAGATTGTTAATTTGGGGTTTTCATCAGCTGTAGTCCATGATCATCACAATTATAGCAAATAAAGGCTTGACATATCACGCTTTGCATGTCATGAGTCTATCTCATATATTAGTTTCACCTTTTAAGCTGAATTACTGAAATAAATGAACTTTTCCACGATATTCTAATTTTCCGAGTTTCACCTGTACTTTTGAATAAAACAAAAAAAAATATGATTGATTTTATTGAGGGTATGTTTCATGAAGATGTCAGTGTCAAAAATAAAAAAGGAAGAAAAGGTGGGGAAAGTATATGTGACGCAGCAGCAGACACCGTACTTTAAGGAAGAAGTGGATTCATCAGAGTGCAACTACAGAACGGCCCAAGGAAAGGAGGAATGTTGTTTAAAATATTTCATGTGTCACAAAATCCTATAGCAGGGGCAGGGGCCCTGATCACTGCTTCAGGTAGTGCTTGCAGATTGAAAACGACTTGATCCAAAAAATGAGGAGTTTATATGAATCATGTTAAATTGCAGTATTTCTGAAAGGACCTACTGCTCCAGGATAACACACTCCAACATGGGCACCTACTGGTCCAGGATAACACACACCTACAGGAGCACCTATAGCTCCAGGGCAACACACGCCTACAGGAGCACCTATGGCTCTGGGAATACACACACCAACAGGGGCACCTACTCCTACACAGGGTTCCCCCCCAAAGCCAAAACCTCCTAAAGATGGGCCACCTACCCCAGGATGGCAACCCACAACCCCCAGGCCACCTGCAATCCTAGGTCCAAATCCAGCTCCAAATGGGATGACACCAGGTGGTCTATAACCCCCAGACAGGTAGCCTCCATCTGGGCAACCTCCTCCTATACTCCCAGTGGCATGCCCCTTGCTGGCTGATGCTTGCGCACTTCCTGAGCTAAAACCTGCACCTGGGCCACAGTCTACCCCTATGCCAGCTCTTCCTCCTGTTGTGGGACTGTCAACACCTACAGGAGAACTTGGTTTACAAGCAGATGGAGACACATTCTGGGAGCTGTATTGTGTTCCCGAGTAGAGTTCTGCATCTGCAGAGGCATGTCCTGCATCTACATGACTATCTACAGTCCTCGGGTGGTTTCCAGCACTTCTGGAGCTCCTTTTATAGCTCCCATGGCCTCCTACACTATAACCTCCACGATGTCCTTCACTGTGTCCTCCACCGTATCCACCACCTGTAGGACCATGTGCACCTGAAGAAGTAAATCCAGCAGAGCCCTCTGTGTAGGGTGGCTTGAAAACATCTGCAAGGAGGAAACATTCAGAAGTGAGATTGGAACTGACCCAGCCAGAAAGAGCCCTGATTATCCCCTTATCTTTGCAGCATTGTTGTTGCTGAGTTGCCATGAGGTGAAAACTGCGTTGGAAATCTCCCTAGCATTCTCTCTTTCTCTCTGTGTGTGAGTGAATGAATAGCAATGCCTGAATGAAGTGGATTTCATCTGGAGTAGGTCAGTTTGAACCAGATGAGTGCAATGACCTGGAAATCAATAGTTTTCTAAACACAGTTCAGATTACCTCCAACTCAGGTGGGAGTTTAACACAGAGACATGACACCTTCAGTGTTGGCACAATCATTCATTAGCTATCTAAGTGGCCAATATTGGACAAAGTTAATGTAAGAATCAGTTCTAACTCTATGATCCATCAGTGTGCTAACAGAACTGTGCCCTCATTGTTGCAGACTGGGAATTGCCCAAAGAGCAAAAGTGGTTAATGAGGTGGGCTATCTTCCCAGCAGGTGGGCTGTTGCTGCTTACTGGCAGAGGGAAGGTGGTAGGGAGGTTGGTGCAGTGCAAACACACTGGCAGAACAAATTCAGATGCACTACACTGACCTCACTGTCACCTCAGCACATCCCCTTTCCCTCCCAGGAAGCAATAATGACCCGCCTTCTGGAAAGCTACTGTTACAGCTCTGCCCAACCCAACGAATCACTTCTGCCAAAGAGTGCACCATATTGAGATTCCTCGGGATGATAAAGGGAATAGTCTGGTTGATTGCTAGAAATTATTTGGGGAATGCCAAATAATCATCTGGGAAGTCTAGCCAGTGAAGCCTAAAAATGGCTGGGGTTCAGCAGATCTAAGCAGGAGCACAAAGCAAGAACCTGGAGAAGGAGTGAAGTTAGACACACACACACACAGAGAGAGAGAGAGAGAGAGAGAGAGAGAGAGAGAGAGAGAGAGAAGTTGCCATGAGGTGAAAACTGCATTGGAAATCTCCCTAGCATTCTCTCTTTCTCTCTGTGCAGAAAAGTTATAAAGGCAGCAGACATGAAAAAGGAAACAACAAGAGCATGTCGTAAGGTTGCCCAAGCCCAGCACAACCTCATTGGTTTTACTCACCTATAGCAACAGGATTTCCTCTGACTATCCTGTTGTGGAAAAAAGAAAATGCATAATTGCTGTTAGTTTACCTTGATTATGGCTTTGAAGCAGAATCCAGCCAGGCAATTCTGCTGCACATGCCTTTTGCAAATGCAGGGTGGAATATAACATCCCTTCATTTCAATGGAGAGCACACAGTGCATCAAGCCAGATGGAGGGGGTATAAATAATAAATTATTATTATTATTATTATTATTATTATTATTATTATTATTATTATTATTATTATTATTATTATTATATTATTATTATTATTATATTATTATTATATATTATTATTATTATTATATTATTATATATTATTATTATTATATTATTATTATTATATTATTATTATATATTATTATTATTATTATTATTATTATTATTATTATTATTATTATTGCCAGAGGGTCTACAAAAGTCACCAGCACAGCTTCAAATCAGGGTTGCCAACTTGAATAAAATATTGGGGGGGGGCAAGTAAGCCCCTCCCCACATAATTGATCAAATGACAGGGTACACGGACACCATTTGAATGGCAATGCCCATCAACTCCGGGAAAGGGCTGGCCCCTAGGACTTGGCTCCTATACTTCAGATCAGCCTGGATCCAGCTGCTGGCCAGGAACAGAGTCTTTCTCATTCACAATTTGGAATGAGTTGCTAACAGAGATCTGTGTGGACACTTCCCTAGTTGGCCTTCACTGGCAGGCAAAAATGTTTTCAGCTCCATGTCTTCATGACTGACTCAGGAGCAGATAGCATGGTGGGGCGATGCCATTCACCTGGACGTCCTTTAGCCGAGTCACTGCTGCATACTAGGATGAAGACAGGGTGGAAGCTGTGAGGTCAGTACAGTGCAAATGCACCAGCAGGACCACTGGATTGGCTCCACTAGCATGTTTGCACCACATCAGCTTTGTCAACTCCTCACCTCTCTACTTCGCCATCCAAGACTGCAGCAATGACTCAGCCACACATCTTGAGGGCCACTGATGAATTTTGCTTATATCAAAGTTGCTCTTTAATGAAATTGGAGTCAAATCAAAAATAAATAAAGGAGGCTAAAAAAAAAATCTCGGTGCATTTAACTAACTATGTTTAGCATGTTTGCATGTGTGCCCATATATTTTTGTATAATTCACAGTTACCTGTGCTCCTCCCCTTCCAGGAGTGTCTTATATGTAGCAATCTCAATATCCAGAGCCAACTTGGTGTTCAGAAGTTCATGGTAGTCCCTCAGCAAGCCAGCTAGGTCATCCTTGGCCTTCTGCAGGGCTGTCTGCAGCTCAATGTGCTTATCTCGAGCATCCTTAAGAGCACCATCTCCACGGTGCTCAACATCACAAATGGCTGATTGCAAAATATCAACCTGTCAAGCAAAGCAAAGCAAAGCAAAACAAAAATTTGAACTGATTTAAGGGGAAATTCTGTAAGATTATGTGGTGACTAGGGATCGGTGAATCAGCTAATTTCTGTTTCTCATTTCTCTACCATTCAATTCAGAACCATTAACAAAAATGTTAAGTGCTGATTGGAGGGAAAGGATCAAAACCATGAAAGAAGCCACCCATTTAAATCCAGGCAATTCAAAGATGTGGGAGCAGAGTGGCCAAGACAAAAGAAGAAGAAGAAGAAGAAGAAGAAGAAGAAGAAGAAGAAGAAGAAGAAGAAGAAGAAGAAAAAGGAGGAGGAGGAGGAGGAGGAGGAGGAGGAGGAGGAGAAGGAGAAGAAGAAAGGGCTGAATTTTCCCCACTCTGCAAATGACTTAGATTACTTTTTTGGAAGCCATCTTGGGGGCCTGTTGTCATATTTTAAATTCTTGGCTATCAGTAGCAGCACCTGTGGTGGGATGGAACTGACCTCCTGACACTAGTATCAGAGCTGTTTACCTGGGCAGGGCTGGGATGGGGCAGCAGTGAGGTCAAAGTCACATGGTTGCACTGGTGAGAAGACTGGATTGGTGGTGGCATTCCTGATGGTGCAGCTACACAATGCTGGCCTTCCTGACACCCACCCCACTTCATCCAGGGCATAAGCTTTGCTCCACCATTTGCTCTGCTTCTGATATTGATATTGATACGGGTATTGAAACAATGGCAAATAAAATCACCAGTCAGATTTTGGCACAATGCTACTGAGGGCAGCTCAGAAGAGAGGAAAGAGAAGCAGGTCAAACTGACCAAAGAAGCTAGCATTCTCCCCCCACCCCCACCCAAAGTTTCTGTGCTCAGAAAGATCTTCAAGGGGAAAACGTCCTTCAACACTGAAGTTCTCAAGAAATAGTAAGGTGTTTTGGTTTAGTCTGATGTCACTTGTAGATATGGTATGGTTGACCATCTGCTCCCAAATAAAGACATAGCAAGTGACAAATTCTCTCCTACCTGCTTTTTAATAGCATCATTCTCAGACTGCAACTTATTGACCAGCCTGGTCAGATCTGCAATCTCGTGCTGGTTTATCTTCAGATTGTCTGAGTATTTCCCTCTTTGCTCCTGGAGCTCTTGGAACTGGTACCCAGAAAAGAGAAGGATGTTAATAAGAGAATTGTCACCAAGTGAAATCTGAAAGCTCCTCCTTGGGTGAAACATGTGAAGGATGCCTGAGTTTCAGTAAGGTCTACCAAAAGTTTCTGGTGAAGGGGATCTGCATATATGTAGATTGTTATTAGCTATTTACCATTCTGAAAAATAAATCAAATTCCACTTATAACAAAACATATATACGGTACATCTCAAATTATAAGAACAGTATAGAAGCAATAGATATAATAATAATTGGAGAAAATATAAATTATAACTAACAAATATTCCCAGAAAATATTGAAGTGTGAAACTGTTGAGGACTGTGAGAGACTCTGGAGACCAACCATGTCCGTCCATGTTTATAAAACAATGAAATCACACAATACTGCCAAAAAACAATCACATCTACAGTGGTACCTCGGGTTACATACGCTTCAGGTTACATAGGCTTCAGGTTACAGACTCCGCTAACCCAGAAATATTACTTCGAGTTAAGAACTTTGCTTCAGGATGAGAACAGAAATCGTGCAGCAGTGGCAGTGGGAGGCCCCATTAGCTAAAGTGGTGCTTCAGGTTAAGAACAGTTTCAGGTTAAGAACAGACCTCCGGAACGAATTAAGTACTTAACCTGAGGTACCACTGTACACTGGTTACCAGCTTGCTCCCCCCCCAAAAAAAGGATCACTTAGAATGAGATTTGGATGTTTCTCCTTGAGCAAAATATGAAAATACATTTGAGGAAAGGTTTAAGGTTGCTTTTTCTTAAAAAAAGCTACTTCTTTTAAAAAAGCACTACTTCACAGTAGTGGGATGGAGGGCTCCCCCACTTCAAAATTGGAGTGCACTTGCAGTACGTTTGGTTCACTACCACCTTTTAATGCCTCTACATTATCAATATATGCACACTGAAAAATTGTGACCAAAAATGCAATCTTGATGAAATATTAAGTATAGTCAGGGCTTTCTTTCCGTTGGAACTCACCGGAACTCAGTTCTGGCACCTCTCAAGTGGACACCATTGCCATTCAAAGAGGACGAGGGAGATGTTCATGGTGAGTTCTAACACCTCTATTCTAGAAAAATAGTACTGAGTATAGTGTCTTGCTGATGTGCACATGCCCTCTTTCACATTGGTTAAGACAAAAAGCAAAAAGGTTCTTTGACCCAGACATATTCAGGACCCTGTGCAGATTTCAGAAATAAAAGCTAGAACAATGAACTTCTGTAATGCATTGGTTCCACTTCAGAAACATGGTCAACCTAATTTGGAATTTCATAAGTTTATATGAGCTAAATTTTGGAAGCCTTCCTAGACTTGCATCCAGTAGTTTTCCCTTTATCATGACAGTAAATGTGTAGTCTCAAAAGCTGCCTGCTCTCCCAGTTCAGTGCAATGCACCTCTGTCCTGGCTTACCCTGTTTTCATACAAAGCATTGACTTCTTCTTTGCTCCTCTGGGCGATGCTCTGATACCAGGCCTCAACATTTCTGATGATACAGTCAACATCCAAGCCTCGATTGTTGTCCATTTGCAAGAGGATATTTGTGTCACAGACATGGCCATCCAACTGTGCTAATTCCTGCAATTCACAGAAAGTCTGCATGTGAACGAGAAATCAAGGAATCTAACACCTCTAGGTTTAGTTTCTAAAAAACGAAAGAGTTAAAGTAAATTGGCAGATGGCACCCACTATTCTAGAAGCTCTGACCTAATGAATATAGGCTCAACAGATATGAATTGCACAAGCACTCTGCATTGGACTCAAAGGTAGTGGTGGTAGTATTTGGGGGGTATTTTAAAAAATGTGTTTTTATTTATTTTCCAATATCATTCCAATAGCAGCCTCATTATAACAATACCGTCATAGTTCATGTTATGTTTGCTTCATGTTACGTTTTTTCAGGTTGCGTCCCGCGGCGACCCAGAAGTACTGGAAAGGGTTACTTCTGGGTTTTGCCGCTCATGCATGTGCAGTAGTGCTAAATCACGCTTCACGCATGCGCACAAGCACCAAATCGCACAGCACATTTGCGCAGATATGGCGCTTCAGGTTGTGGGCTTTTCACATTGTGAACGGGACTCAGGAACGGATCCTGTTTGCAACCAGAGGTACTGCTGTACCAATTTTATCCAATTAATATAATTATTCAAATGTCAAATTATACAATTTAATCAAACTGTGTGCTAGATTTGATGCTTTCGTTCTTCTACATTTTTTCTGCATTCCAAAATCTTAATAATTCCTTATATAACAGCTACAATCTTGGGATTTCATTTGTGTTGGTACATTAGGTAATTTATAAAATTTCAAGTGAGGAACTCTAACTGCAATCCTTATTCTTTCCTGTGTGTGATGTTTTCCCATCCATATATGGTGTTATATCTTTCATTCCTACGACTGTTGATGGTTCCCGTCATGCCCTGGGAGAAGCGGTTATCTCACAGTTTCCAGAAGTCACTGCATCACTTCGTCCTGTAATTTGGCTTCCAGTAAACAAACCGTCTTTGCCATTTTTCCAGCCTAGGAAGAAGTCTGAATCCAGACTGCAAATAGTTAATCCAAAAGCTTCTATTCTTGCAGCTGGTAGACTCCTTTCCTCCCTGCCACTGATTTATGGACAATGATCCTTATCTCAAAAATATTCCTTTGTGGATAACTGAGGTCACAGGTTCCCCAGCCCTGATCTAAAGGGTACTCACTTACGGTAGTTTCTATTTTGTCTGCACATATCAATCACCTCTGACACAACTATTCACCATTTTCATGGGACACTACCTTTCCACTGTGAGTAGTAATTCACCGAGGAAAATGCACTCTCATTCTTTACTTCAAACAAACCTCAGGCCTGTCTTCATAGCATAAAGGGCTATGAATTATGTTTACACATAATTCAGTCCATGAGTCTCTATATCCAAGACTGAATCATACTTACCTCCAAATAAACACATCTGCGGAATTCAAATTCCCGTCTCAGCAAATCCACTTTCCCCTCCAGTTCTGTCTTGCGTAGTGCGAGAGAGTCTACATCCTAAAGAAGATGGAACTGCTAATTAAACTTGAACAATTGCTGAGATAATAATGACAAGGCCAGCTGCAGGTTGGAAATGTTCAGAACAAGTAACTAAATATTCAGAACAGACAACTGCATATGCCCAACTGCAAGTCCATGAAGCAAGAAGATAAACAAAGATGCTCTCTATTATGACTGAAATACACATAAGCCTTCAAGAAATGACAGACCCAAGAATTAGAGTGGGAATAAATACACACCCACCTTGTTCATGGTGAATATTCTCAGGGTTCATGAATATTCAACAGGTATTTGATGCTTGGCAATCCAGAATAAACAGATGCAGTACATGTGGTGACCATTTTGCATAAGGGTTCCATTCCTGACCCCCACACGTGTCGCTGAAGGATACATAGGCTTGCCCTGCCCCCCCTTTCCACCCCGCCCACTTTTCAGGCCAATTCCAGGTCATGTACCAATCTGCATGTCAATCGGATGCACATAAAATGGCCACTGCCTGTAACTGGTAAGCACTAACAGTAAAAGCAATTGACAGTACCTGACACATAGCATTGATTATCTGACCATCTTTCATGGCAAACAAACAGAGCCTTTGTCATTATCTGAACAGACAGGCAGAAAGTAAACAGTATTTTAAAGAGTTTTTAAAATTTGCAAAAATATAGTTTCGGAGAGACCCTAATCTAGACTCAGGGGCCAACATAGAGAGGCTAGGCCTGATGGCTCCATCTGACCAAAGACTTGGACCCAAAGGTTCTTACATGAGCAAAAAAGCTTTTGCAAGGTTTTCCCTACAAATTGCTCTGATTTTTTCATCCTGCTGCAACCCCCTAACCCATACCCAATCCCTTGCAGGGTGTCCTCACCCTTGGGAACAGATTTTTCTGGGGGTGCAGGAGGTTGGGGTGGTAGAAAAGTCAGAAGCACTATTCTATGAAGAGTTCTGTTTGCTCTTGTCTGGATCCAACCCAAAGAGACTTGTGTGGAGAGGCTGGAGAAAGGCAGCTTAGGCCTCTGGAGCAATTTCCCATTTCCTGGCTTTTGGCCCTGACATCCTCAGGAAATAACTCTGGCCAGGTCAAAAGGTATCTATCTGCAAGGTGCTGAGACTCATCTGGCAGATGGCATTCTGAGGGTGACACATAGGTGCCAACTCCCTGGGGCTCTGGTGCACCCACAAAATTCCCCATGGGTGCATGGCACCCATGGCCCTTGTCATCCATGGTTGCATGACCAAGCTGACACTCCTGGGATGACGTGAGAGATTTCCTGCTCAGACGGACACCTGCCACGTGGGAAATGGCAAAGTTCAAGTCAAAGTGCAAGTCAAATTGCTGGCAGGGGCTCAGTGTTGCCCCCAGGACACTGATGTAAATAAATGAAGGACTTAATTTGCAGTGAGACTCTATGCTCCATATGAAAACCACTGAATCTGAACACCAATCTGAAAACCTTACCTTCTTGAGTAGTACAAATTCATTTTCTGCTGTTGTACGCCTTTTGAATTCCTCTTCATATCTGTTGGAACATGAAGGGAGAGCTCTGTGCAACTCAAAATCACCTTTCTGTACCCCATATAGTAAGGTGCACAAGAGCCCTGTTCAGATGTTCAAAGATGTCCCTCCCATATTTAATAATAATAATAATAATAATAATAATAATAATAATAATATATGCTTAAAATGCAAATTACTTGCACTTCAGTTCTTCTACCAGTTGTTGGATAGCAGCCTCTTCACTTGCTAGGTGTTGCCTTTCATTCAGTAAACAGTCTAGCTCCTTCTTCATGTTGCAAAGGAAACTTTCATAGAACGGTTCAAGGTTTTTCTTTGCCGGTGTGACATGCTCTTGCAGGAGGCTCCACTTTGTTTCAAGAACCTTGTTCTGCTGCTCTAGGGTTCGTACCTGTTTCAAAACAAAGAAACACCCAAATGATACCCAAATTAAGTCAATCGGAAAACAAACCAAAGAGAAAACCTACTTTCAGAACAGGCATTTAAATTGCTTTTTGTGTGTATTGCATTTAAAGAATAAAGGAACCCTGTTGGATTTGTCCAAAGAGCTATTTGACCAGCTCTGGGAAGTACAGAAGCAAAATATGAGCATTATAGCATTGCCCCATTGTTTTTTCCTCTTGATTCTGGAGGCAGAATATATAACATAGCGACTCTGTCAGTTGCTAGTGAAAACTTTATCCTTCATGAATTTGTCTAATCGCTTGAGATAACTCTCTTTTATAATTCATTTCAGCCTCTACAAATGTATATAATCATATGGGCAACCATGTGCACACAGTTCGATCCGATTGGTTGCTTGCATGATGATGCAGAGCCATTTTTCAAGTGATCCGAACTAAAAGTGCCCATGTTGTGGGCCTGATTGGTCTTCTTACTTTGAGTTAAGTCAAAAACATTTGTCTTCTCACCTTATCAATGAAGCCAGCAAACTGGTTGTTGAGGTTCTTCATCTCTTCTCTCTCATGATTTCGTACGACATGTTCCTGTGGATCAACTCCCAGATGTAAAGGCTTCAGGAGCTTCTCGTTGATCCTGACTCCATGGATGCCATCCCCCCTGAAGTTAGAATATCCTGGGAAAGGCCCGTCACTTTCATCAGGGTCAGAATTTCTGTAGGCGTAATGAATCACCCTGGGACGATTCCCCATCCTGCCATAGCCACCAAAAGATCCAGGACCATAGCCACCAAAAGATCCAGGACCATAGCCACCAAAAGATCCAGGACCATAGCCACCAAAAGATCCAGGACCATAGCCACCAAAAGATCCAGGACCATAGCCACCATAAGAAATTATTCTGCCTCCGCCCAAGTTAGAAAGACTTTGGCTGCTGAAGCCACGGACCCCATATCCATTTCTGACTGGATAGCGTACAGAGGCGACATATGTCCTGTGCCCGCCTAGTCCACACACAGCAGACGCCGAACTGAATCCCCTTCCTCCCGTGAAGGTCCTTGCAGCAGACATGTGATGAGTCATTGCAGCAAGCTGGGATAGGCTAGTTCCAAGACAGCAGGTGCAGCAGAAGCAAAGTGGAGAGAGGAATCCTCTGGCACAATACCTGAAAGCCAACTCTTATATACAGCTGAGGAGTTGGCCTTGATTGGTCTAACATTTTAATTTTGGAGCATGCATGGGTTTGGCCTGCCTCAGGCCCAGGAATGCCCTTCGATGTACAGAACATAATGGTGAATGCAAACCTAAGAAATAATGAGAATTTTTAAAGGAATTGCTTTGTTTGCAAGCTTGGCTTGTAGGATATTACATTTGAGAATCATTTCCCACAAATGCATTAATTACACTTTAGACAGAAAATTATTTAAGGGAGTCTTCCTCTTTCGTTGACCACAGCCAATAACATTCTGCAGAGTTGCAAGTCAAGGCTGTGCTTTTAGGATCTTAATTTTCTTGTTACTGTCCCTTTTTTCTTTGAGCAACAGATGGAACTCATGTTTGCTGCTTCTTTGCCATCCATCAAATAATAGCTATCCTCAAACTTTGTTTATACAAAGGATAAATTTAAATGTGATTTACCACTCCTATTTGAAGAAATGGAGACTTAATAAATGCACAGATGTGTCAAGTACTCAATAGAAATGCACATAGAATTGTGGACTAGGGAAAAGATGGATTCGTATGGCCCAGTTTTATTTACTAAGCTCTATTGATTTCAGTGAGACAAAAATGAGTGTCACAATGTGACTAAAGCAGCAATCTGTTCTTCTGTGAAAGTTCCATTATGCACAGCTTTGTGCCACTTATTTATTTAAGTAGAAGGAACGCAGGTATAACCAGCTTTCTTTCTTTGACTTAGGCCATATCTGCATTGTACATTTAAAGCAGTATTATACCATATAAGCAGCCATGGCTTTCTCCAAAGAATCCTGGGAACTATAATTTGTTAAGGGTGCTGAGAGTTGTTAGGAGTGGCCTATTCTCCCCATAGCAACTGGAATTCCCAGAGATTCCTGGGTAGAGGGTTGATTGTTAAACTACTGCAAGGCAGACATCTACAGTGTTGGTGCTTCAAATTCACTTGTTCCCCCAGACTTTCCCAGAGGGTGATCCAGTTGTGTTCATGTATTAATCTGAATGACTGATTTGTGGTCTATTCTCTATTTGTTTTATGGTTGCAATCTTATGGCTGATTTTTATGCTGCTCACCACCACGATAATTTTCTCTCAATAGGATATGTGTCTCAATGGGACACTGTGAACTGGGTAGACTTGATTGACAGAGGCTCCCAAATTTCTGATATGATCTATGCAGCGGTATATAAATTAACTGCATAAAAAAACTAATTCACGAGGCATGGAATGCAGGGCAGAATGAATCCCCGAAGCAATAAAGGAACTGAAAATAGGGTATTATCCTCTCCTTCCTAAGTTCTCTTCCTTTGTTTTGGTGTCTAGCACAGAACAGATGGAGACAATTCCTCGGGTTTCTTGTAGCTCTTTTCACTTGAGATTAATTAAATTTGCTGGGGGGCGGGAGGCTCTGTATCTGCAGTCACAACAAACCCTAAGGTCCTAAAGTGACACATAAGTCATCACAAGACACACACACACACACACCGCTTTATCTCTGGGATGTTAAAATAGCTTGCTGTGCTGGGTGTGGACTTGGAATTAAACTGAGGACAAGAGATGGGAAAGGAAAAGGCACAAACTTTGCTTTTGATGCTGAGTTATAATATTAAACATGTTATCATCTTGTCTGGCAGGAAAAGCTGACCCACACATGAGGCAAAGTGAGGCAATTGCCTTGGGCAGCAGGTTCCATGGGGCAGCAGATCCCAATGGAAACCTTTATGACCTCCTTGTTTCCAATGTAGATCTTCACTTACCCCTTACCTAGTGGAGAGAGTAGAACCTTTTAATGAGGGTGAAAGAGGAGAGCACAAAATATGGTCTGAAGCTCAACATCAAAAAAACTAAGATCATGGCCACTGGTCCAATCACCTCCTGGCAAATAGAAGGGGAAGAAATGGAGGCAGTGAGAGATTTTACTTTCTTGGGCTCCATGATCACTGCAGATGGTGACAGCAGTCACGAAATTAAAAGACGCCTGCTCCTTGGGAGAAAGGCGATGACAAACCTAGACTGTATCTTAAAAAGCAGAGATATCACCTTGCCAACAAAGGTCCATATAGTTAAAGCCATGGTTTTCCCAGTAGTGATGTATGGAAGTGAGAGCTGAACCATAAAGAAGGCTGATCACCAAAGAATTGATGCTTTTGAATTATGGTGCTGGAGGAGACTCTTCAGAGTCCCATGGACTGCAAGAAGATCAAACCTATCCATTCTTAAGGAAATCAGCCCTGAATGCTCACTGGAAGAACAGATCCTGAAGCTGAGGCTCCAATACTTTGGCCACCTCATGAGAAGAGAAGACTCCCTGGAAAAGACCCTGATGTTGGGAAAGATGGCGGGCACAAGGAGAAGGGGATGACAGAGGACGAGATGGTTGGACAGTGTTCTCGAAGCTACAAACATGAGTCTGACCAAACTGCTGGAGGCAGTGGAAGACAGGAGTGCCTGGCGTGCTCTGGTCCATGGGGTCACGAAGAGTCGGACACGACTAAACGACTAAACAACAACAAGTGGAGAGAGGGCGCCATTTTGAGGTTCACCTTGGTGCCAATATATATTGATCTAGCCCTGCTAGCTGGAGAACAACATGGAATATTTTGAGACCTCTGTACCATTTTGCTCTGGACATGACTGCCCCATTACTCTTTGATGACTGGAAATTTAGATAGAGTTGATGAGAATCTGTCTCCCATCTCTAGATTTACCCATCCTTAATAGAGATAAATAATCACACACACACACACACATATGAGCAGTATTGTTTCTTCATACAATTTACTGTAGATATAGCAGAAAAGAGTTGGCTCTAGTAACCAAATACAGCTGATGGTGAAGTGTTGCATTTGCAAATTACAGATGCTCACAAAGGAAAATTCGGCCTGTTACACACACTGGAGATTTAACACAGAATGCATTTTGTGCACAGAAACAACTTCAGATGTGAAATAAAAGGTGAACTAAATATTGTATATTCATTTCCCACATTTCCACTCCTAGCAGGACAACATATGATGGCTGAAAACATTCCTTTTAAGCCAACACTGAAAAAAGACACTAAAAGCCTAACAATGCAATGCAACAATGAAACAACAGCAAGAAGGTGCTTATTGTGTTGGCACAGCCCCTCCACACACAATCCTCCCACCTTTGCTCTTTTGATTGGTTTAGCTCCCTCTCTGCTATGTGATTGGCATCGGACCCTCCCATTCACATGCCTGCCATTCTTACACAAACTCTCAAACTGCGAGGAATGGAAGTCTAGTGAAACAGTTCCCATGCAGTTGTAGGCATGTGTTAAAAGATGGCGGATAGACTCCTAGAGAAGGACCACAACTAATTTAGTACTCAATCAACTTCTCTTTTTTCCTGAAAATTGACTTTGCTCATTTTGTGTAGCTGCAAATCCAGAGGGTCTAGATCAATCCTGCAGGGGGGTGGGTCACACATTTTAGAAAACTACCAATCCACTGATCCCAACTGCTAGAGACCAAGGTTCCTTCAGTCCCCACAAAGTTGATGGGCATTGTCATTCAAATGGTGTGCATGCACCATGTCTTGTGGTCAATTACGCAGGGTGGGGCTCACCTGCCCCCTCCCATATTCTATTCAAGTTGGTACCTCTGCCCCATGCTTTTGAGCATGCCCTGAAACGTCGGTTCAATTTCTACTGGCTGACAAGTCAACAGGTAAGCTGAGTCCCTTTTTGCAATTGTTTAACAGTGTTTTCGTCTCACTCTGGTTGCAAAAGGTTGAAGGGCCAGCAAGGGAGGGACGAGGAAGCACATAAGCCAGGGCTTTGCAAGCATTCATTGTGGATACTCACATGACTCTTCAAAACACAGAATGTTTGCAAAACCTTAAGGGGTTTTCAAGGCCAGAAGAGTAACATCTGGCCATCCTGGGCTTATAAGATGTTGCCATTCACTGCAGAGATCTCCACACACGCATGGGAATTCCTAATGGAGCTTGGGGACTTTGAATAACAAGGCCAGGAAACGTGGCCTTGGAGCACTGCTGCCAGCCCTGGGCTAGGTGGGTTATTGATGTGATTCCCTGGGAAGCATTTTTTGTTCCTGTTCAACTCAGGAACTCAGCCTTTCTGCAACATCATAGAACTTCTAATCAAGGTCAAGCAATTATTTTAAACCCACAATCCACAAACCCACAATTTGTTCTGGACTACCTCTTGGACTATCTCTCAGCCTCAGCTCCTCATCTGTGAAATGGGACCAACATAGGCTCCATTACAGGAGTTACTGCAGGAGGAAGGAGCCACTGTGCACATGGAAATTTCTATGGAAGTTAAAAACAACAACAACAACAATAATATTTCTTGTGTCGTGGTTTATAAGATGCATTTCTTATTGGAAACCTCTTTCTTTTCTTCTTCTTACATAATTTGGTCCTAGCCTTGGGATCTGAGTGTTCACATCCTGCTGCTTTTGCTGAAGCATGACGATATTTTCGTACCATGGTTGCATGAATGTGCGTGACAGCATGCACCAGCTGAGTTGCCAACACTGGAGTAGCCACCAACACATCTACCTGCCACAATGGCAGTGGTATAGCCTCCAGTTGCACAGGTAGCACCTCTGGGTCTCTGAGCTGCTCTGGAGACATGGTTGTTGTTGCCACCACCACTGGTGATGTGGTACCCACCATCTGGGCTGAAATCTTCACTTCCGGGGATGTACAGCCTACCCCCAGTGTTAGGTACATTTCTCGATGTGTATCCGGCCACATGGCACTCCGCATCTCCAAGGTTCGACTTCTGTCTCTTCCCTGGGCCACCAGGACTATATTTCCCACTTCTGACACTGAGCCCTCTGCTTAGAGAGGCATATGCTGGTTCATGGCCACAGTCATCAGCTACTTTGCCTGGGTTAGGAAGCACTGCTGCAATAGTAATCACAGTCATGGTTACAATAGCATGACAACAGCATTCTTGGTTAGCTTGGTACGGCAATACTGGAACTTCCCCAGATATCTAATATATATTTGGGGAGGCCTCACACCTCTATGCAGTTGAGTTTTGCATGCATTACGTCCCACCGATGCAAATTCTGGCATCTCAAGGGCTAAGAAGGGCTTTACCTTAATCTTAGAGAGATGCTGTCAGTTTGAGGTAGAGAATGGTACTGTGGCAGAGATAAGGTTGCCATATTTTGAAGAGGAAAAAAGAGGACACATTTGCTGACTTCTACTTTTAACTATGGGACGCGGGTGGTGCTGTGGGTTAAACCACAGAGCCTAGGGCTTGCTGATCAGAAGGTGGGTGGTTCGAATCCCCGCGATGGGGTGAGCTCCTGTTGCTGGGTCCCTGCTCCTGCCAGCCTAGCAGTTTGAAAGCATGAAGTGCAAGTAGATAAATAGGTACCACTCTGGCAGGAAGGTAAACAGCATTTCCATGCGCTGCTCTGGTTCACCAGAAGCGGCTTAGTCATGTTGGCCACATGACCTGGAAGCTGTACACCGGCTCCCTCAGCCAATAAAGCGAGATGAACGCCGCAACCCCAGAGTCATCCACGACTGGACCTAATTGTCAGGGGTTCCTTTATCTTTACCTTTTACCTTTACCTTATGGATCGCTATGATGATTCTACCCTGGAAAAACAGAACACGTCCTGGAAAAAGAGGACATATGGCAACCTATGTACATGCAGCAGAACGTGGTGATGGAATAAAAAGATAAAGTAAAAGACCCCTGACAGTTAAGTTCAGTCACGGATGACTCGGGTTGTGGTGCTCATCTCGCTTTACTAGCCAAGGGAGCTGGCGTTTGTCTGCAGACAGCTTCCGGGTCATGTGGCCAGCATGACTAAGCTGCTTCTGGCGAACCCGGGCAGCAAACGGAATAGACCATTGCAAATCACAATTTCTAATTAAAAATCAAATACCTGTCTCCTCCCTGCTGTACTAGCTTTCTACATGCAAATAATGTTGGTGCTGGTGTTTGTTTTGGCAGTCTAAAGTGGTTCAGCCTTCTGCCACTTTAGGACACTTAACACCTTATTTCCACCTCATTCTGTTGCACGTGGCAAAGCCACTTCTTATGTTCCCATCTAGAGAGCAATCTTTGGAATTCCAACAGGTAAACTTTGCCATTACTTACCTACACTTGCAAGGTTCCCCGAAAATATCCTGTTTGGGAAAGAGATGTAATATAGATCATGTGAGAAACTGCATTTTCTAATAGAGGTAGGGGTTATATTCTGATAACTATTTAGCTTTCCCATTTATCCATCATCCTCTTCACTTACAAAATGTATAAACTACTTTTCCCTGTAGAAAATGATCAAAGAGGTAAACAAAAATCCAACAGCAAATAGAACAGGATGCATGAAACAGTAAACAAAGAGAAACAAGGAACAAACAATAACACAATGCAGTCGGGTTTGCCACATTTAAGAGCCCTGTGTGGGCAGAAAAATAGTCAAAGCTGGGGGGAAATATGGGAGAAACACACTTTGAGAATGTTGTCTATAAGGTTAGAAGAAAATTATTATAAGTTAGTCTGGAGATGTGGAGATGGTATTCAACACTAGTCTGATTAAATAAAATAAACAAGGAATATTCAGTATTACGTTCAGTATTAGGTTCACATGTGGTGGGGGTGTAAATATGCACAATTTTGGGGGCAAAGGGTATTTAAGGAGATAACAGAAATCACTGGGTTAAAGCTGACCAAAAGTCCAGAGGTAGCATTATTATCCATTCACAATGGGGGTGGAAGGTTTGCAGTCTATGAAGGACTTGCTCACAAATGTATTGACCGCTGCACGGGGCAAGGTGAATATAAAATGGAAGGATGGTATAAAGAGGTGTGGGATATAGCTATTAATGATAAATTGACACGTGCTATTAAGGCAAGATGGGGAAATGATTTTGAGGAGATATGGAAGGTGTTTGTAGATCTTGTACCATCAAAGGGGTCAAACCATTGCAAGAGGTGTTGAAATTTTGGGAGGTTGGATAGTTACAATGGAATGGTCTCATGGGTGGGGTGCACATTGGATTCTTATTTATTTATTAGTATTACTTCATCAAAATAATAATGATTATTTTTTAAAAGAAGAAGAAGAAGAAGAGTTTGGATTTGATAGCCCGCTTTATCACTACCCAAAGGAGTCTCAAAGCGGCTCACATTCTCCTTTCCCTTCCTCCCCCACAACAAACACTCTGTGAGGTGAGTGGGGCTGAGAGACTTCAGAGAAGTGTGACTGGCCCAAGGTCACCCAGCAGCTGCATGTGGAGGAGCGGAGACGCGAACCCGGTTCCCCAGATTATGAGACTACCGCTCTTAACCACTACACCATACTGGCTCTGTGTGGGCCACTGCCACGGTATACTTGAAGAAACCACCCAACATACGCTGAACAGGGAGCTGCAAGCCATCTTTAGATTGTACCTGTATATGATACAGGCTTTCTATCTCCTGTTTGTTTCATTTATATTTTACACTCAAAGGTAGTAGTAGCAGTCCATGGCTATTCTTCTTGAGCACCCAGCCATTCCCTTCTGTTGCTCCATCACCTCTCCTGATCCCCTAGCCTGTTCCCTGTGTTGGAGGATGCTATTGCATCACCCGTGTTGAAGTGAGATTCAGTTGCCAGTCCAGTTGGTTTTGGTACATGAAACTGGAAGGGGAAACTTCTCATTCTTCTCCTTGCCTCAGGCAGCAACATGTCTTGGGCTGGTTCTGCATTCAAGATCTATGCTTGATAAATCTGACATGTGCACCTAAAAATGTGCCAAAGTTTATACAGGGGACACTGCCTGGTGGTGGGTTTCCCTCAGAGAAGATTATTATTGAGGGATATGGCCAAGTATGTGTGGCTCTGTGGATATTCCCTGCATCTGGGATTTTAGCCAAATAAAGGATATGCGGTTGCAATAGCAAAGAAAGGCGTAGTGAAACCATGTGCAGATTCTACTAGTAGAGGTTGATTCCAGGATGGGGTGGAATTGCTTGTAAAAATCCTGCACACAGGAAACTAGCATATCTGAGATAAAGGTTTTAGGCTAGCCTTTTCCCTAATATACTTGCTTTCTTAAGCAGGTATATAGGTATATATTGTAATTACCCTGCCCACCATCATTAGTGGTGCAGTTCCAGTTATGCATGTTTTAACTGGTCCTGGATTCAGTTGAACTAGACAGCTTAGACAGTGACAGTAACATTCCTATATCCTGTAGGAAAATAGTCAAGGAATACCTGTTTTCTTCTCCCTCCAGCAGTGACTTGTATGTAGCTATTTCAATATCCAGTGCCAGCTTGTCATTCAGAAGCTCCTGATAGTTGCGTACCATGCATACCAACTCATCTTTAGATCGGTGCAAGGAACTGGATAGATCGTCATATTTCTCTTGTGCATCTTTAAGGCTGCAGTCACCACGCTGCTCAGAATCACAAATGGCCAACTGTAGACATGCAACCTGCCAATTGGTAAAGCAAGAGATTCTACTTGCCCTCAGGCACTGGCTGACTGAAAACTGACATTCATCCTTCAAAATCAAATTTCCACTCGTCGTCATCAGATTCATCTGAGAACTTTGAATTTTCAAGATATCAGGATGTACATTCGAAATTCCAGCATGCTGCTAAAAAATCAGTGTATCTCTAGTGAAGGAAGGAAGAAGCTGTGGACCTTTGGATCTTGCTGGTCTACAACTTCCATCAACCCTGACAATTGCCATCTTGGCTAGAGATGGTGGGAGTTGGAGTTCAATGACATCTGGGGTGTGTTCCACATGCCTAGTCTAAATTTGAATGAACCATGGAAGCCAGCATGCCATGTTTACTCAACGGTAGTGGGAATTAGGTTAATACTGTCTTGCATTATTCGCATGCCCAGAAGAAGACCGTGACCCCCCAACCCCTGGCAACACCCACTCCAGCTAGGCAAAAACACTCTGGGAGAGTGCAAAGTAAGGCTGGTGTGGGGTGTGGCCTGGGCAGAGTTCCAAGTGTCAGATATAGAGGCCTGCATCTGCGGTTATAAAGCAATGCAATGAGTTTTGCATATATTACTGGGTTGCTGGACATCAGTAGCAAACCGAGATAGAGCCGATACCACACACATCCATGTATTACATCCTCTGAATTGGGGGCAGTGGCGTAGCGTGGGGGGTGCAGGGGGGGCCGGCCGCACCAGGCGCAACATCTAGGGGTTAGGGTTAGGAGGCGCAAATCCATGGGTTAGGGGGCGCAAATCCACGGGTTAGGGGGGCAAATTACTTGCCTTGCCCCGGGTGCTGACAACCCACGCTATGCCACTGATTGGGGGCAAGCAACTGGCTTTAAACCATGCCCAACTATTCAGATATGATTCTTAAAAAACAAAAATCTTCATTTGTCCTGTTTTTACTCCATTGAAACGTTTTTGTACAAAAGGAAATGTATGTATAGGACAGCTGAGATAGCTTCCTGCTGGTAACAAGAGGTTGCTGTGCCAAATCCCCCCACCCCAGACAGCAGCTGTTTTCCCATGTTTACCTGCTTCTTGGTTTTTTCCAGTTCACACTGCAGTCTCTGTACCATCCGGTTGAGCTCTGAAATCTCTCGCTTGTTGATCTTCAGATCATTGCTAATTTGGCATCTTTGGTCCTGGAGTTCCTGATACTAAATGCTCATAAAATAAGTAACTATGGTGTACAAACATTATGCCATTAAATTGCTTTCCACAGACACTTCACATCTAATACCTAAAGTTCCATTTCACACACACAGCACAGTAATGCTGTTTTCCAGGAAACAGTGCCATCGCCGATTCCACTGGTGTGCATTGTGGACCTCAGGAACTGTCAGGAAAAGTGTTTCCATTTCTGAGTAGTTCCATTCACTAAACCATGTATTACAAATTTGGTGTCCTCCCCCGGTTGTTGGACTCCAGCCATCAACATATATGTTAGCTGTCAAAGGCCAAGGTAAAGAAGAAGCTACAAACTGAAGGTGCCAATTACACCTCTTTGGGGCAGCAATTCCACAACTTAGGGGCTGCCACAGAGCACGTCCTCTCCCAGAGTGCCTCCACCATCTCCAAACTTCTGAGAGCAGTGAAGCTACCAGGATCCCCGCTTCTGGCTGACCTTAACAGAAGTGATTGTAACAGTTGAACAATTCCAGTAAAGTTCCTTGTTGTCACACATTCTAGTCTTGCATGGTTGTTATAACCCATGGGTAGATAAACTAAGGCCCGGGGGCTGGATCTGGCCCAATCGCCTTCTAAATCCAGCCCGCAGACGGTCCAGGAATCAGCGTGTTTTTACGTGAGTAGAATGTGTCCACTTGACAACTGAGTTACAGAATCTCTCAAATGTGTTAATCGCCAATGGATACCAGAAAAACAGGGTTACGAAGCTAATCCAAAAAGAAACACCCCCCAAAAACCAAGACACAGAAGAAAACAATGGCATGGCCCTCCTTCCTTATATCAAGGGCACTACAGACAAAATCAGCAAAATCCTCCATAAACACAATATCAAAACAGCCTTCTGCACCAACCAAAAAATAGCCAATATCCTCAGAAACCCAAAAGACAAAATCCAGCTGGAAAACCAAGGGGTCTATGAAATACCCTGCAAAGTCTGCCCAGCCACGTACATTGGACAAACAAACAGACGAATAAATGCACGTATCGCAGAACACAAGAATGCCGTCAAAAAAGAAGAAAAAACTTCCTCTCTTTTCCAACACATGAAAGAAACAGGACACGAAATTAATTTTGCAGATTCCAAATTGCTCTTTAACATGGAACATCACCACAAGAGAATAATCATGGAAGCCATCGAGATAGAGAAACACCCTCACAACATGAACAAGCGTGACGACACGTCCCGCCTGCCAGACATCTGGAAATTAGCCCTCCCCACAAAAACCGACACCAGAACCAGAGGCACACAGAACGCCGTCACCAATCAACCACACCAGACCCAAACCCAGACCCTCTCCACAGACATATTACAGACTCCATCCAGTAGCCAAACTATAGTGGCACCTCCGGATGCTGCACCCCCCTGCAATCCCTACACAGATCTGGCTGGCACAAGGCACAAAACCACAGCTCGCCCCTATACACGAAGCCAAGCCAGAGCACAACTAAATGCAGCACAGCCATCTTCTCAGAAAAACTCTTCACAAGCTCAAGAGGTCAAGACACGAAAGCTTTAGCAACTAATCTACACTTAATGACCCACCCAGTGGTATTCAGAATATCACTCATGAAATCACTCAATATATCCCTCAAGTAATTAAGGAACAAAAGAAGAAAAGGCACACTAATCTAGGAACTTCCTCTCTGCCCAGAACGTTGGAGGCTATACACCACACCCCTCAACAGTATTTATAGGAACTCAAACACCAGATTCTGCTCTGTTCCAGTAACAAGAAGCCGAAAGCACCAGCCTGAAGATGACGAGTGAGACCTCGTCGAAACGTCGCACAGACACCCCGACTCTTACACGGGAAGACACCCGAAGACACCAAAACCTGCATATATATATATATATATATATATATATATATATATATATATATATATATATATATATATATATATTAGTCCAGCCCCCACAAGGTCTGAGGGACAGTGGACCCCTGCTGAAAAAGTTTAATGACCCCTGTAATAACCTTTGCAGTCACAAATACATTTTGCCTCTTATAGTTGTTTTACCTGCGAGTCTTTTAGTTCTTATGCTCTTACGGTTGTTTTAACTGCGTGTCTTTGTTGGTTTTTAGCTCTTATCTGTTTTAATTATTAGTTTTTTATCCATCCATTATCTGTGTTTAATCTTGTATTTTATTCGGATGTTTTATGCCTGTTTCCTTGTCCTCATTTGCCCTAACAATTATCGGTCAAAAAATTCTAACTGCTATTTTATCTATATGCTTTTTAATCCTGGTCTGTGACCGTAATAAAGTTCATTCATTCATTTTGCATTTTGTAACAATATTGTGAGCCCTATGGGCTTCCGTACAAGACATCAGTATGATTACTCACTCTGCTTCGGTACAAAGTATTCACTTCTTCTTTGCTCCTTCGTGCAATGCTCTGATACCAGGATTCGACATTCTGGAGGATGGCGTTCATGTCCAGATCTCGATTGTTATCCATCTGCACCATGACTGAAGCCTGACACCGCATCTGATTTTCCAGCAGAGCCACCTCCTAAAGTATGAATATCCAGTAAGTGTTGTCCGTTCTTCACATTCCCGAACAGTTAAGAAAATAATTTACTGATGTCTGTGTTATAAATGCTTAAGCTTGGTTTGGAGATTTATTGGTTTATTTTGAGCATTTATTAACCCCACCTTTCAAAAATACAAAATACAAAACACAATAGCAAAACTATTATAACCAAAACCCAATAAAATCAATAGCATATTGGAGAGAGCAACATAAAATCAAACACAGGGGATAACGACACACAATTAGAATGTCTGAATGAATAAAAAAAAGTCTGTTTTACAATTTAAAATACTCATTTTACATCCTTAAGATATCAGTGACTTCCCTTCTTCTCTTTCCATGGTTCATTTTACATATCATAAATCCCTGCATATTTTACAAAAATGATACCAATCAGTATTCCATTATTGCACCCATCAAAACTTATTTAGGATTTCTTACCTCCTTATGTACACACCTCAGGAATTCAGCCTCCCTCTTCATTGTGTCCACCTTGGCTTCCAACTCTACCTTGTTCAAGAAAGCACAATCTACATCCTGCAAAGTGAAGACAGGAAACCTTCAGATGCTTTTGGCTCAAACACAGTCAAAGAAGTTATTGATATTCATTTATATCTCTTGGGGTGTGCATGGGCTGTATATCTACCCTGATTTCCAAGGTGAACTGGGGTGATTCGGGAAAGGTTCTCTCATTTCTGAGTTGGACTGTGCTTTTAACAAGGTTCAGAGATGCCCTAAGCTTCCCAGTGGCTCTGTGACCTCAGCTGTCTAAACGAAATACAGAGCAGTTGATTCATTTACTGAGAAATGAAACACCAGCAGATCCATGCTGTGTACTTAAACTACACATCCAATGAACACATTTAATGCTCATGAGGGGGAAGTAATATATGCTGGAGATTTGCCCCAAGATCACATGACTCTTGAGAACTGTAATGGTTAAATGATGAGTCCCAGAGGTTTTCCTATCCAGGGATGCTGTTACTGCCCCCTGAAGGCACCAGCAGCAGTCATTATTGCCCCTGCCACCACTGAGACAACGTCAGCAGAAAAGATCAGACAGTATCTGCAGAAAAGAGGAAGACTGGGGTTGGGGTTGGGTCAGTTATGGGGTAATGTTTGAACTTCATACAGTTCTGAGTTCAGTTCAAAATTATAATGGAAATAAGTGGGGAAGTTTGTACATCAAAATAATCCCCACTCCCAACACACACCTTATGAGCTTTGGCTACATCAAAGAGAAAGAGAGAGAGAGAGAGAGAGAGAGAGAGAGAAGGAAGGAAGGAAGGAAGGAAGGAAGGAAGGAAGGAAGGAAGGAAGGAAGGAAGGAAAGAAAGAAAGAAAGAAAGAAAGAAAGAAAGAAAGAAAGAAAGAAAGAAAGAAAGAAAGAAAGAAAGAAAGAAAGAAATGTGATGCATGCAAAATAAACTGATACTGACACAGGGACAGATAGAAGAAGACTCCTTCACCCCAGTATGGCTCCCCTTTATCACATACACAGCTCAACAAGACAAAGACAAGAATCCACCAACAGCATACAAATCAATATGGCTAACGTGATCCAAAACACCCACCTACCCCACTCACACATGAAAACAAAGCTCACCACAGCCAATCACAAATGAAAAACCACACCCTAGGCCTCCCGCAACCTCTCACACCACCAAAGGAACACAAGCGAATAGCAGAGAACCTGCACAAGCGACACTGGCACAAAACCCCATACTTATATTAAGTAAAATAGAAACATCGCCACCCAATCCCAACCCCACTTGCCTCTCCCCCCTCCACCTCTCCCCCCCTTTACTTCCTAATGTAACACTAATGTCTCAACAAATGAAACTGATCTGTAAAAATGTTACTTGGAAAAGGGGGGGAGAGAGAGACACTGCTCATACTTTTGTAAACCAAGAATTTTTTTAAAAAAAATAAAAATACATTTTAAAAAAAACTGCTTAACATACAGTGCTTCCAGACAACCTGTTTATTAAGCATTTATCCTGATACGCTTTCGGGGAGACAATGTTGACTGTTTAACTGTGCAACCAGAATTCGCCAATGTGTGGCTGAATCCCGCCTGAAAATAGTGAGTCACTCTGAAAGCACCCACAGATTAATTGAATCACACCGTGGTACCCCCAGCCAAGGGAGATTTTTTTAAAAATAAATCAGTGCAGGCTTATGGATGAAGTGGAGGTTTTAACCCATTTATGATTTTGATCATTCCTCTAAGCCAGGCAGAGGGAAAGGATGTGTTTTTCTCCTATGAAAAGAAAAGAGAATTTGCATGCTGCATGAGCACAGATGAATGCAAATACAGATTTTTATGTACCTCTGCCTGCACTGTCTTTGAGCATTAACTGAGGTTAAAGTATGCACAGACTCTCTTTTATGAAATGCCAGCACAAATCGCCCTACAGCAACCTGAATTTCTGACCTTCTTAAGCAGAACAAAATCATTCTCTACAGCCGTGCGCCGGTTGATTTCCTCCTCGTACCTGTTTGGAGACAGCAGAGATAGAGGACATGCCATGACTTGGGTGTTCAACAGCGGAACCCCCAAAGACCTGCAAATCTTCTGATGTGCACAGACTGAATTACATGGAAGTAAGAAGATCAAACCTATCCATTCTGAAGGAAATCAGCTCTGAGTGCTAACTGGAAGGACAGATCCTGAAGCTGAGGCTCCAGTACTTTGGCCACCTCATGAGAAGAGAAGATTCCCTGGAAAAGACCCTGATGTTGGGAAAGATGGAGGGCACAAGGAGAAGGGGACGACAGAGGACGAGATGGTTGGACAGTGTTCTCGAAGCTACCAGCATGAGTTTGACCAAACTGCAGGAGGCAGTGGAAGACAGGAGTGCCTGGCGTGCTCTGGTCCATGGGATCATGAAGAGTCAGACATGACTAAATGACTAAATAACAACAGGGGCAGACAGATGCATCCTATGTGCAGGACACGTCTGGGGTCTTGCTCACTGCAATAGATGGGGAGGGAGCAAGCGAAAGGATAGCCATGGGGAAAGGGGAAAGTATGTGTGAGTGTGCTAACTCCACCACCCCACATGTCCCAAGTTGTTTGTGTGTGCAGTGGGGAAAGCTCCTGTCCTCGTGGAGTCTCCTTCATGCTTTAAGGTAAAGGTAAAAGGACCCCTGATCATTTGGTCCAGTCGTGGCCGATCTTTTGTTTTTGTTCCTGTGTTTTCTCTGTTGTTTATTCCCAATATCATAGTTCTGATCTTAACCCCTTCTTATTATCCCAGTCACTGCTATGGGACTTTTCCATCGTACTTGTTAACAATGGACTTGTTAACAACTTACAACAATTTTAAATCACACGGATTTAGAGAAAACATTTCAGCGCAGAGTTCACAAGGATCAAATTTACGCAGCACCCCTATTTCTGCATCTATGCTGATCCAATGCAAGAAAAAATATAAAAGACAAATAGATTGTTCTTTCTCTTCTGCAAGTAAGCTTAAATACACATAAACTAAAGTGGCTCCTTTGGCACAATGGAACTTCATCAGCACATAGGAGAAACAGGTCCACAGATGATGCCATAGCTACAGCCTTTCACCTGGCAGTGAGCAATCTGGAGAGACCGGGGAATTATGTCATAATATTATTTATTGATTATAGCTCGGCTTTTAATACCATCCTCCCAGACATTCTTATTAAAAAGCTGGTGGATCTTGACCTTTCTTCTACAATCTGTGACTGGATTAAAGACTTTTTGAGGGATCGTACACAAACAATGAGGATTGGGTCTGTTACATCTACCTCCCTGAAGCTTAGCACTGGCACCCCACAGGGATGTGTGCTAAGTCCCTACCTGTACTCATTGTACACATATGACTGCATATTATCTGATCCATCCACAGTAATTATTAAGTTTGCAGATGATACTACTATAATGGGCCTAATTGCAGGCGGAGATGAAACAGTGTACAGGAGGGAGGTTCAAAAAGTATCTACATGGTGCTTAGAGAATAACTTGCACCTAAATATTAGTAAGACAAAGGAGATGGTGTTGGACTTCCGGAGGAAGAGAGGGGAACCCGCCCCATTGTATATCGGGGGGGGGGGCTGTGTAGAGAGTGTCTCCTCCTTTAAATTCCTGGGAGTTTGCCTTAGTGAGGACCTCACTTGGAAAATCAACATAACTCAGGTGGTCAGAAAGGCCCAACAGAGACTCCATTTCCTCAGGGTCTTGCGAAAGAATAATGTTAAAGAACAACTGATAAACTCCTTTTACCGGTCCACAGTAGAAAGTGTCCTTTCATACTGTATCACAGTGTGGTATGCTGGCCAGACTGCCACGAACAGAAGGTCTCTACAGAGGGTGGTGAACACAGCACATGATACCATGGGCTTTCCCTTGAGTCCACTAGATGACATTGCAAGGGATTGTTGCCTTAGGAGAGCGAGAAAAATTCTCAGGGATGACTCACACCCCAGCCATCACCTCTTTAATCTTCTACCCTCAGGCAGGAGATATAGAAGTATAATCAGTCATACCAACAGGCTAAAAAATAGCTTCTATCCATGGCCTGTTAGGCTGTTGAACGAAAAATAACATAGCGAAATTGACTTGCGAGGTGGTGTGTTGTTCGATAAGAGATTGAGTGTTTGGGTGGGGGGGGTAAGACTCATTTAATTTCATTGTGCACAGGTCATACGATGACAATAAAGGTATTATTATTATTATTATTATTATTATTATTATTATTATTATTATTATATGACTGGGCATTGGCAATGCCTACCTGCATTTAAGCTCCTCCACGATCTGCTGTATGTTCTGCAGCTGCGGTTCCATTTGCTCCTTTTCATTCTGCAAAAAGTCCAGCTGCTTGCGAAGGCCGCAGATGCATCTTGCAAAGAGGGAATCGAGATCTGTCCTAGCAGGTGGCATCTGCTCTTGCAGGACGTTCCATTTGGTTGCCAACACCTTGTTCTTCTGCTCTAGACATCGGACCTGAAATCAAAGAAGGGAAAATCTGAAGTGCAAGGGGATGGAAGTAGGGATTGTAGGGGAGAGGGATAAGCCACACACTGTTATTTTGCGTTAGTCTTCCAAATTGCACTGTGGGTAACAGTTAATCGCACATCAATGTATGCTTGCAGGACATCATTCAGAAGAGGGCATCTGTCAGAAGATCCCTTCTGCATGGTGTGAGAACTGTGGTGACACCTTACTTTTGGAACTCCCTCTGTTGAATGGCAGGCAGGTGTCTCGACTGTTGCCATTTCGGCACCTGCTAAAGACATTGTTTTGTTTCAGCAAGCATACTAAATAAAAATGATGTACATGACAAAATGCAGTGGTCGCCCTTCCACAGCAAGGTCACCACTGAAAAAATGTGTGCCCATGGAACCTAAAAGCAACATAAAATCAAATGTAAAAGCATGAAATAGAGGAACCTTTAGAAGAATAACTTTGTAAGTGTTAATTAAAGACAAGAAAGACACTAAATTCAAGTGGCATAGTTGTGTTGTCAAGAGCATGTTGAGGTAAAATACTCCAGTTCCTATATTGTCATGGATTATGAATGGGTTGCCTTTGGCAAGTCATTCTATTTCAGCCTCAGCTGCAGCGCTTAAGAAAAGCTGTATCCATCTCAGGCATAGGCAAACTTGGCCCTCCAGATGTTTTGGGACTACAACTCCCATCATCCCTGACCACTGGTCCTGTTATCTAGGGATAGTGGGAGTTGTAGTCCCAAAACATCTGGAGGGCCGAGTTTGCCTATGCCTGATCTATCTGTCTATCTATCATCCATCCTCCCACCATCTGTCTATCAATACACCCACCCACACCAGTTTTGCAGATTTCTCAGAAAATGAATAGATTTATTTATGGTGGACTCTCCTCCACTGAAGGCTTTTCAACAGAGGTTGGGATTCTTTAGCTTTATTTCCTACATTGCAAGTTGAGGTTGAACCAGACGACCCTTGTGGTCTCTTCGAAATCTACAGTTCTATGATTATTGCTACAGTTAGTGCAACAGTCTCAGAAAGACTTGTGGGTCAAAGGATGACACTCCTTCTTTAATATTGTCAGAATAGTGTGTTGCGCATGTCTTTAAATATAGACACCCATCTATTTACCCCTATACACAGCTCTTTTCTTTTTACCTTTTCTCTCTCTCTCCCACATATTATTTGCCACATTGCTCTTATAGATGTGCACAGCATGTGTACTTTGAAAATTAATTGCAGTGGCATAGCTGCTTACAATAATGCATGTTGTGACATTGTACAAAGGCTTACAGCTGAAAATCTATAAGAACAGTGTGGAGATTATATTCAGCTGTCCAGCTTTGTCAGCCCAAAGGATGGGTGAATCTGACAATTTCAACTTCTCTGTTTCTCCTTTTTCCAATGTTAAGTCAATTCTCCATATCTACAATCAGTTTGCATTGGAGAGGAGTCCTCAAGAAAATCTGCCTGCATGTTAGTGTAAAGGTATCCTAATATGCACATTTTTCCATGCAATTTTGCCTAAGCTACACATTTCAGCAGTGGTTTTCCCTAATGCAATGCATTTTGTATGCTATTTTCACTAATACATGCAATACTTATCCCAGAATGTGCATTTTTGTACACATGGCTGGAGAACGGCACTGCAAAATTTGAAGGAATACAACTTTCAAAGGGTGGCTGTGTTTTGGTTCGCTGTTTATTTTGGAAAGTGCAAATTAGGCAGACTCACTTTTCATGGGCGAACTGAACTGAATTCCGCCCATCCACACTCACTCCCCATATCATGCCTTAACATAGTAGCCACTTTATTATTCTATCTATCTCTATCTATCTATACCATCTATCTATCTATCTATCTATCTATCTATCTATCTATCTATCTATCTATCTATCATCTATCTATCTATCTATCATCTATCTATTTATCATCATCTATCTATCTATCATCATCTATCTATCTATCATCTAATGCTTGCACTTTTGAATTGCCCATCATTGTGTGGAATTCCATCAACTGTCTAAATAATTCACACAGGACATTTTCTTTTGACTTCTACACCTGAAGTGTCCACCAGATTACAGTACATATTATGGTGAACTGGGACAGTCCTGACCATTTCAAGGAATCAATCTGGAGGAATTGGAGGTAAAAGAAAAGAGCTTTTCCATGATTAGCAAAATTACTCACGGCTTCACCACATTTGACAATGGTAGAGTCTGCTGTAACAATAGCACCAACCCAATATCAGCAAAATACTGCAAGAATTCTGCTTCAGGATTCTCTAAAATGGATCAATTGCCACACTTAGATTTTTTTTTTTTTAAAAAAGTATGAACACAATTTACTTTTTACAATGCAGTATGGTCAGTTTTATTTTAGACTTTGTTCACTTTGGTGCACATGGTACATTAGCATTCAGGATATTTGACATTTATTCAACATTGGACATGATAAAAGTTGACAACTAATACGCAACTACACTATTCGTAGCTGAATCTTGCAGTCATTTTGTATCAAAATGAATAAATACTGAAGTAAGCAAAAATAGCAGACCCCTGTCCCACACACCATACCTCAAAGAGCTCTGGCATAAAATTGCTTCAGATCAAAATTTCCAAAGCATTTCTCTCATGTGCAAACTTTGTGGTATCTGAACACATACCAAGCACCTGCTCTTGGACTGAATCCTCCCACCACATGTTGCATTGGGTCATCTACCCGCTACTGCCCCATAGAAAGAAACCTCATTTGCCACTTCCTACTGAATGAGTGAATGATTGAATGAATGACTAGTCATTCATACTCTGACCTGATCAATGAAGCAAGCAAACTGGTTGTTGAGAGATTTCATCTGTTCCTTCTCTTTAGTGCGTATTTTCTGGATCTCAGGGTCAACTCCTATACAGAGTGGTTTTAGAAGGCGTTCGTTGATGCTGACTTCATGGAAATGGTCATTTTGACCACTGCCAGCATAATTTCTGAGCTCAACGTAGCTTCTTGGAATGCCACAATAGCTCTGACCACCATAGGTAATGTGATGTCCAACACCAAGACCTCCATAGCCCCCAATCTGGTAGCCTCCAACGCAAGAAATTCTTCTGATTCCACCTATGGTTGAGAGACTCCTGGTGCTATAGCCACCAATTCCACTTCTTCCACCAGGCTGGGATATAGAAGATGCACTCAGTCTACATCTGCTTAGACCACATATGTCAGAGGCAGAAGAGAAGCTTCTTCTTGCATGGATGGAGTTTGCCATGTATAGTTGTCGGCTCATGCCCAAGCCTTGTAAGACAATGTCGGTGCAGCAGAAAAACAAGAAAGGGTCCCCTCTAATATGACACTCTCAAGCTTCTGCTTTATATCTGTTTGCAATATATGGGCTTGGTTAATCCAGAAAAAAGTAATATGAGGCCTTCCTTTGGGTTTGGTTTTTGCCTGCCAGCAGTTAAAACACCATTGCAAAACAGCAAAGTAAACATAAATTCCCCAGCAAAATGCTAAGGGGGATCTATATAAATGCTTCGTTTGCAAAGCTGCTGCACAAGAAATTATGCATTTTAGGAACTCTCTGAATTAATTATAGTTTAGCAAATTTATTCTAGGTTTGGTAATTCCAATACTAACTTGCAGGAACAGCCTTGCTAGGTGGCTTGCTATAAGGGCTACATCCCATGGCTCCCAATTTAATAAGACTATAAAAATTATGTGATGCCCAATTGCTTATTTACATTTAGACACCTCTCAGTTGTAATATTCTTAACAGGTAGCATGACCTGTTCTGTTAGCAACACCATTCTGTTAGAGTTGCTACCACCCAAATGCAAATTAACCAAGATGTTTGAGTCACTGTCTTTCAGCCTAACTGACCATCACAAGGTTGCCATAAGCAACATATAAGGGAGAGAACTAAGAGAACTACCCTGGGGAATGGGAGGTTAGAAATGTGATAAAAATGAGTTACAATCACACGTGAAGGCAATTGGGGCTGCCACCTTATTGAAGCTAAGCTGGTCTGGGCATCTGGTATGTGCCTGGATGGGAAACCACTTAAGTATCCCACATGCAGCATCTTCCAATGATTTCAGGAATGTGGGCCCCCAGAGCGCAGGGGAAGAGTCAGACTCAAAGACTGAAGTTAGTGAGCAAGGGACCGACTCTGCAGAGGAGAGCTGGCTGACAGAGTCAAGAAAGGGCAGTTTGACTCCCCTTCCTGGGGAAGACTCTCTTAGCTCTCAAGGAGAGGAAGAGTTGGAAGGCAGCCAGAGTGTTGCAAGGCAATCAGCAGATAAGCAGAGGTCTGAGACTGTGTCAAGTGGAAGTGGGGAGGGCGGAGGCCAGACTCTCAGGCCCCCTTCTAGGAGACGGGATAAGAGCAGAGGGTAACAGAAGGGCAAGAGGGGAAAGGCAGGAGATTGACGTCCTTCCTGCCGTGGGAGGGGTGAAGATTCAGGCTGACCAACTATCATCAATGTGAGCAGGCGAGAAGCCATGCTCTAGATGTGGGTTTTGGTGTTTTGTTTTGTAAATAAACGTACATAAAACTGCCGGAAAGTCATTACTCCTTATTGAGGCTTGCTTGCCTGCCAGAGATCATTACACATGATGGGTGGAAGGTGGGAAATATATGTAATCAGTAAATATCCCCCTGGCTCATAAATTGGGATGTAATTAGAAATAAGTACCCTCATCCAGAATCCTGCATACACATAGAACTCCTCTAAGTGTGGGCTTGCCCATTCATGGAGAGGGCAACTATGTATGTACACCCTTGCTCTCAGAGCTGCTCTTTCACGCGGCATTAATGATGAAGCCTTTGTGAGCAGGAGAGCTCCAAACTGCTGCTAGAAGTGAGTTAGATGGAAGTGAGGATGTTGGTTGCTGTTGTGATGTTGCACCCAATATTATTGCTAGGTGACATTATGAGTGAGTTCTGCTTCCTCTTAGAATCTTACTGATGACCAGAGCAGATTGCAACATCCAGCCTTTCCTTGCAAGCCGTGGCTTGGCTTTCTTGCTCAAGTCGATTGGATTGATTCACTTTGAGATGCAGATGTGCAACCATTTCCCCTGAGCAAATTTGCCAGTCCTTGAGGGCTTTCTTCCAAATTTTTGAATGAGTCACCTGCGGAGTGACCCTCAAATTAATTCTAACTTTTGCTTTAGGTGAAAAGCAACATTTTAGGTGACGTTCTACCAGCGCTCAAATGATTTGGGTGAGTGAATGGCCACCATCACCCTTACCTTTTGTGACATGCTCATAGAATCATAGAATCATAGAATCATAGAGTTGGAAGAGACCACAAGGGCCATCGAGTCCAACCCCCTGCCAAGCAGGAAACACCATCAGAGCACTCCTGACATATGGGTGTCAAGCCTCTGCTTAAAGACCTCCAAAGTAGGAGACTCCACCACACTCCTTGGCAGCAAATTCCACTGTCGAACAGCTCTTACTGTCAGGAAGTTCTTCTTAATGTTTAGGTGGAATCGTCTTTCTTGTAGTTTGGATCCATTGCTCCATGTCCGCTTCTCTGGAGCAGCAGAAAACAACCTTTCTCCCTCCTCTATATGACATCCTTTTATATATTTGAACATGGCTATCATATCACCCCTTAATCTCCTCTTCTCCAGGCTAAACATGCCCAGCTCCCTTAGCCGTTCCTCATAAGGCATCGTTTCCAGGCCTTTGACCATTTTGGTTGCCCTCCTCTGGATACGTTCCAGTTTGTCAGTGTCCTTCTTGAACTGTGGTGCCCAGAACTGGACACAGTACTCCAGGTGAGGTCTGACCAGAGCAGAATACAGTGGCACTATTACTTCCCTTGATCTAGATGCTATACTCCTATTGATGCAGCCCAGAATTGCATTGGCTTTTTTAGCTGCCGCATCACACTGTTGGCTCATGTCAAGTTTCTGGTCAACCAAGACTCCTAGATCCTTTTCACATGTACTGCTCTCAAGCCAGGTGTCCCCCATCTTGTATTTGTGCCTCTCATTTTTTTTGCCCAAGTGCAATACTTTACATTTCTCCCTGTTAAAGTTCATCTTGTTTGCTTTGGCCCAGTTCTCTAATCTGTCAAGGTCGTTTTGAAGTGTGATCCTGTCCTCTGGGGTGTTAGCCACCCCTCCCAGTTTGGTGTCATCTGCAAATTTGATCAGGATGCCCTTGAGTCCATCATCCAAGTCGTTGATAAAGATGTTGAATAAGACCGGGCCCAAGACAGAACCCTGTGGCACCCCACTAGTCACTCTTCTCATCACTGGAACAGTTTTTAAGAAAATTGCAGAGAGGGCATGCTTTGATTCTAAATGTCAGAAGTCAATGAGTGGAGTTTCAACATTTCATTCAGCCTCCCCCACCTTATCTGCAGGGTCGGAGCATCCTGTTTTGCTGTTTGAGGTGAGATGGGAAATGCTGCCTGCCCTGCCACTGCGGCTGCTCCTGCCACGCCACCACCATATCTGCCGCTGCCTCCCCTGCCCACTCTGCTGCTGCCACACACCCTGCCTCATCTACCACCGCCATCAGCACTGATCTGTGACAATATTGTGCTGATTTTGGGTGAGATCTCACTCCAAATCAACACCAATGTTGACATTTCTGAGCTGCTGGCGGAGGCAGCAGTGCCACCAAGGAACCTCACCTTGCCTAACAGCTGAGCTGGCCCTGCTAACCTGCCATAACTTTTCTTTTAACCAAGGCCTTCAGCCCTTAATTTAGAAGTTTTTAAGTGACTATGGCCTCTTTTAGTGGAAGGGGATATATTAGATCTGTCTCTTGTATGTATGGCTGTGTCTTTATTTCTATTCTATCACTGAATTTGGTTTTAAGTCAATTTTGTAAATCACTTGGGTTATTTGGGGTGGGGGGGAAGGACGATAAATGAATAACCTTCAAGCACTATCCTCTCTGATGGGACTCCTCTTTTTGTGGCATACTATGGTTCCAATTAAGGGACTCAGGTGGCTCTGTGGGTTAAACCACAGAGCCTAGGACTTGCTGATCAGAAGGTCGGCGGTTCGAATCCCATTGTTCAGTCCCAGCTCCTGCCAACCTAGCAGTTTAAAAGCACATCAAAGTGCAAGTAGATAAATAGGTACCGTTTTGGCGGGAAGATAAACAGCGTTTCCATGTGCTGCTCTGGTTCGCCAGAAGTGGCTTAGTCATGCTGGCCACATGACCCGGAAGCTGTACGCCGGCTCCCTTGGCCTATAGAGAGAGATGAGCACCGCAACCCCAGAGTCAGCCACAACTGGACCTAATGGTCAGGGTTCACTTTACCTATGGTTCCAATTGTACAAGCAGTATGTCAGGATCCGGGGAGTGGCTAGTCCCCAGCATCACTTCATCCTTGGCCAGGTGCTCAGGGAAACACTTCAGAAAACAGTAAGATGGTCACTATGTATATCTGCTCTAACCAAGCTGTTTCTTTCTAGATGTGAATATCAGACAAGAAGGAGTAACAGTCACCGACTTGGGTGCCTTTAAAAGGGAATTAGGCAAATCACAGATTAGGCAAATCTTAGTAGGTGCTTGCCATTATGGCTGCGTACTTCCTCCAGCGACAGAGACAGTCTGCCTCTGAATACCAGTTGCTGGAAATCACTAGTGGCAAGAGCAGGGCCTTTTTGTCAGCTGGAATTCAGTTCCAGCACTTCCCAGGTGGGCTCCATTGCCATTCTAAGAGGATGAGGGAGGTGTTCATGGTGAGTTTTGGCACCTCTTTTTCTAGAAAAATAGCAGTGGGCAAAAGCATTGTTGCACTCATATTTTGCTTATAAGCTTCTCGTAGGCATCTGGTTGGACACTGTGGGACAAGGCTGCTGGACTACATGGTCCATTGGTCTAATCCGGCAGGGATATTTTTGTGTTCAGAGGAGGAGGCAGAGCAGAGCAGCATGATTTCAAAGTGCCCTCCAGTGGAGTTCCATCAAGTATGTCTGCTCTGCTCAGAACCTGTCAAAGGTGTTGGGAATTAAAACCTGTAGAACCAGAAGCATGTATTTCTTTGATGTTAGAAATGTAGCTCTACTTCTTACATATGGGGTTCACTTTTCATCTTTGCATTCTACCTTATTATTATTATTATTATTATTTTTAAAACGAAGCTTCTTACCACTATGGAATAGCCAGAAGCCAAAAACCATCTCTTCTCTCACTGATGCAACAGATGCTAATCTGAGCATTATTACAGCTGACAGACTCATGTGTGAAAACAGTCAGCACATACTATAAAATCAACACTGTTGAGGGACTGCACATATCTGTCAACATCCTGCATCAGAGGATGCCCTGAGGTATAAACCACCTTTCAGGTATGCTGCTCCAGTCACTAAGAACAACCAGAGGAAGAAATTTCACAACTTGTTCTGTTTCCTGGCAAGGTATACAATTATGTAGTTATTACATGCATGTGAGGGGCAAACAAGTGGAACAAATAAGACAAACACCTTTGCTTCTACTCTTTATCCCAACCTGTGATTTTTGCAGTTTTCCGTAGGAGACTACAGATTCTTGAACAATGCAGGACAAATGACATGCTAGTAATTCAGTTTCAAGGGATACTTTTAAAGAACACTGGATAATACCCAGTGATCTCACTCAGCTGGTAAGATGTCTATCAGCAGAACAAGGAGAGAAGCCATTTTTTATCACCCCCTCCACTTTGCAGCCCCCCCCCCTAAATCTGGTCCAGAGGATTGAGGTGTATCGGGGGTGAGTGACTGCAGGAGAGAGAATTGAAAATTGCTTTAATCTTTATTCCATTGACAGAAACTTAACCTCCAGGTGAGTGACACTGCGGGATATGAAACCCATATAGCACAATCCATCTCTAGGACGGGGCGGGGGCAATGCAAAGTCTACTACTGTACAACTAATCCAGAATGCGGCAGCTAGACTGGTGACTGGGGGCGGCCGCCAAGACCATATAACACTGGTCTTGAAAGACCTACATTGGCTCCCAGTACGTTTCCCAGCACAATTCAAAGTGTTGGTGCTGACCTTTAAAGCCCTAAACGGCCTCGACCCAGTATACCTGAAGGAGCGTCTCCACCTCCATCATTCTGCCCGGACGCTGAGGTCCAGCACCGAGGGCCTTCTGGCGGTTCCCTCATTGCAAGAAGCAAAGCTACAGGGAACCAGGAAGAGGGCCTTCTCGGTAGTGGCGCCCGCCCTGTGGAACGCCCTTCCAGCAGATGTCAAAGCGATAAACAACTACCTGACATTCAGAAGACATCTTAAGGCAGCCCTGTTCAGGGAAGTTTTTAACGTGTGATATTTTACTGTATTTTTGGTTTCTATGGAAGCCGCCCAGAGTGGCTGGGGAGGCCCAGCCAGATGGGCAGGGTATAAATAATAAATTATTATTATTATTATTATTATTATTATTATTATTATTATTATTTATTCTTCCTCCCTGGTGAGTATGTATATAAAATAGCACAGCAACCCATTATTAGAAACAAGAAGCTCAAGCACCTTTCCCCCTCTCATGCAAATGGAAATAGATCAAGCCTAGCAATGTGGTAAAATTCAGATTTCATGCCCAAAGACAGAACTCAGAGTTCAGCTCAGACATCCCTGAAGCGCATTATGTCAACCAGACCACCTCTTTATCTACTTGGAGACATTCTCAAATAACTTTTATAGGTTCACAAGGCACAACTTTTTTTTTTTTTTTTTGCAGAAGCCATGCTGGTTGTGCTTTAGCTAGGCTTGTTCTTCTTTATGCATTGTTATTTTAAAATACTTCCCACCAGTTTTTCTGGGGCAGACGTTAAGCTGATTGGCCTGTAATTTCCAGGACATACCCCAGATCCTTTAAAAAATGGGTGCTACCTTGGACACTTTCTGGTCTTCAGGTATGGAGGCTCACCTGAGAAAGGCATTTTTGTTAGATCAGCAATTTTGCAACTGAGTTCTTTGGGAACTCTCATATGGATGCCATCTGCACCCAGTAATCTGTCAGCTTTTTTCTATTATATTTTGGTTTTGTTATATTTTCTTTTGTAGGTTTTAGTTCACTGTTGTTCTTTTTGTTGTCATGTGTTGCATTTTCCTATCTGTTGTAAACAGTCCTTATTCTTTTAATAGAAATGGCAGTAAACAGGTTTATTCTATCAACAGACCTTTCAATCTACCTGTCTGAAATGTAGTCCCCATATTTCCCATTGTCAATGGACACAGATGGACCTACAGTTGCAACGAGACCTCTGCACTGCTGCCCCCCTGCCTTAGCAAATTTGAGGAAAGGGGGGAGCTATTGCAGCAGGGAGACCTTGATGTTACGTTCAGCTTCAGCTGGAGCAAAGTTTCTAAGCCCCATTGTCTCCTGAGTTCCTCACTGGGGGCTCATTGGCACTTGATTTTGCATGCTGCCAAACAAAAATGGCTTGTGTTCAAATGTTCATTGAGCATTCTTCAGTACTATTTGCTTTAAGCAGACCCATTCCAAAACAAGCTGTAGGTATTTGCCCATCACGCTCACATTTTTGTTGTTGATGGATTTCAAGGAAATTAAATGGAGACTTCTTCTCCAAGCCAATACTTTACATTTTATTTTCCCTTCCCCCAGAAAGCCCACCCATGAATATCTATAACTGAAAATGATGGGGGGGGCAGGAGAGAAAGTAAATTCAAATCCAACCTTTTGGCAGCGAAGAAGAATGCTTCCTTTCCAAATTATTCTAAATCTAATCCTTACAAAAACTGTCTGCCATTCTTTTCCCACTAGGTGGTGCTAGCCAATACATATTCTAATATTTTGCTGGCGTCCCTGGACTTTTGTTGGCTTGTTTGTTTGTTTATATTTCTTGTGAAAAAGCCCACCACTATTGTCACTAATCTGGTCACTGGTGTGAATACTTGCACGATGGCTGTGTGCTCCCACCACTGTCAAAGATGGCATGCCTCTGTGTGCCAGGTGGTGGGAAACACAAGTGTTTGTGTGTGTGAAGGGGGAATGTTGTCTCACTCTGGTTCTGCTTTTGGGCTTCCCACAGGACGGGCCTCTGATTGGCCACTGTGCGCTCAGAATGCTGGACTAGATGGATCACTAGCAAGGATCTTATCAACTGTCACTGCCATAGAACTGTAGAGCTGCTGTGGGGTTCCTTGTAAGCCATATAGATCAACTCCCTGCTTGATGCAGGAAACCAAGATCTAAGGTGGTTGTCCACCTTCTGCTTGAAAACCTCCAACAAGCAGGAGACTACCAACCCTGCTAATCGGTTCCAGTGTCAACCTACTGTAAACAGTAAAGACGTTTTTTTAAAAATGTTCAGTTGAAATCTACCCTTCTGTAACATAAGTCTATTAATTCCAGTCCCATCCTTTGGGGCAGGAGAATAATGTGTACACATTACCACTTACAGTGGCTCCAGTGCCCTCCCATGGCTGGTTTTTGAAGCTGAGTAGACATCACATTAGCCACAATCAATAGGTGTCCTGTAGCCACTGTTCAAGGTACTCTCCCATCTAACCAGCTTCCATCCGATTTAAAAATGGAAGCCATAGTTAAGCTAAAGTGTGTACGTTTCAGGCAGCCATTGTGCAGGTGCAAATGACAGCTTCAGTGAACCAGAGTTTGGCGCAGTGAAACAAATTAGATCTCCAACTCCCACCAGCCTGGCCAATGGTATGGCAGGACGACAGCTGTAGCAACAGCTGGAGGGCAGCAGGTGAGCGCACACCTGATCTGCATCCTTCTTAACATGTGGTGCAGAAGGGCAAACTAAGGCCTTGAATGCAGGCCTTGCCCCCAAGCAAGTATAACACAGAGGGCCCCACTATTAAGAGCAAAAGGGGAGAGTGAATGAAGGTGCCATTGTGATCCCACAATCTCATCATTTTGGGGTTGTGATGCTATCATTGCAACCTGTACAAAAATATGCCAAATGATATACACAGCAGTCTGCACAAACTCCATATATATCATGGTGATTGGATTCTGAACACATAAAACTGTATCATTCTGGAAACAAGATTTGGTAATATTTTCTCTCCCCCTAAAAATAATAATAATAATCCTGGGAGAATTTCATAAACATTAAATAATGTCCCAGTGCAATAATTTTCCATGGAAAGCAAGATATAATTTTTCAGTGTATATGACACTGATACTCTTGTCTGAATGTAAAAGAGTGTATATTATTCTCACAGGGCACACAATTTTTTCTTTCTAGTTTTGTTCTCAGATGATCCAGAACAAACTTATATTTATATTTCCACGATTTCCAGAAAGGGGGGGGGGCAGTTCTGGAAGTGGGCACATATAGTGTAGCAAAGTATGGTACAGGTACATGCAAAGGACTAATGTAAGTACTGTAAAACTACCTCCTGATAGTGCAATCATTGCCTTTTCTGTTCTACTTCTCAGAGGCTAGGGTCGATGATTAAAGGTAAAGGTAAAGGGACCCCTGACCATTAGGTCCAGTCGTGGCCGACTCTGGGGTTGCGGCGCTCATCTCGCTTTATTGGCCGAGGGAGCCGGCATACAGCTTCCAGGTCATGTGGCCAGCATGACTAAGCCGCTTCTGGCGAACCAGAGCAGCACACGGAAACGCCATTTACTTTCCTACTGGAGCAGTACCTATTTATCTACTTGCACTTTGACATGTTTTTGAACTGCTAGGTGGGCAGGAGCAGGGACGGAACAATGGGAGCTCACCCCGTTGCGGGGATTTGAACCGCCGACCTTCTGACCGGCAAGTCCTAGGCTCTGTTGTTTAACCCACAGTGCCACCTGCATCCCACGGGTCAATGATTACTCTCCTCCTAAAGAAATCTCTTTTTGCAATCGAGTTTTGAACAGGTAGAAAAAAGTGTATTTTAAAAAAAAAATCAAATTCAAGGCCATATAACTTTCCAATCAAAATTATAAATGAAGCAATGTTATTTCGAAGCATAATATTCCACCTATAACTATCATTCCAAACAAAGGAAGCCAACTTTCAATAGATGTGTTCAGTTTCTGGGCAGTTGTGATAATATAGTTGTATCCTATAGTTTAGATCAGGCTTCCTCAACCTCTGCCCTCCAGATGTTTTTGGCCTACAACTCCCACCATCCCTAGCTAGCAGGACCAGTGGTCAGGGATGCTGGGAATTGTAGTTTCAAAACATCTGGAGGGCCAAGCTTGTGGAAGCCTGGTTTAGATGGCCATTGGGGAACACTTGGAATCTTTAAGCAAGGGCAGCCAATCTGCCATCCTCCAGATATTGTTAGACAACAACTCCCATCGTCTCTGACCCACTGAATGTGGTGGCTTGGGCTGATGGGACTTTGAATCCAACAGCAGCTGGAGGACATTGACTACCCCTGTTTTACAGGTTGACCCTAAGCTACAGATGGGCAGTTTGAGAATTCATCAGCGTTTTAGTCTATATTTGTTGTATGCCTAATACATACATATTTGCAAAGCAGTTCTCCCTAATATAATGAACTTTTGTTGTATTTCTTTAATATATGCATTTCTATGCACACTTTACTCTAATATATGCATTGCCGTACACAGTACTTGCATTGCAAAATTCAGAAAAGTGTAGATTTTGAAGGATGGATGCATTTTTGTTCACACATTGTTTCAGAAATTGTAAAATTGTAAAATAGGTAGGTTCGCTTTTAAACGTGAACAGAATCAAATCTATCCCCAATCCCTACCCTGAACCACCTCATATTAAAAATAATCATCTGACACAAGAACATTTACAGATACTGTTTATTTGCCAGACAAAGAAAAGGGGAGAGCTGTTTGATAAGTGGCAGGCAGGCAGTGTGATAGTAATCACATATATGCATAATAATCACAAAGCTTTTCTTTCATGTATATTGAGTGGAAAATAAGAAGTGTAAGCCATTAGATTTATCAAATGATCCTTATTTAACCTCAGAAGATACAGTTACACAGCAGAGAGATGAAGCCATATTTACATGAGAAATATGTGTTGGTTTTTTGAACCTTTAACAGCTACCCCAAGGATTTTGGGAGTGATAGTTTAGTGGAGTACTGAACGTTTTCTGTTATAGAATATTCTAGCTCCTTCTCACAGAATGACAATCCCCTGGGATCTCTGGAAAATGGGAATAACTATTAAATCTGTTCCCACCAGTAGCAACGAGGAGGAAAGTGTTATTTCCACTGGGAACTACAAAAAAGAATATATAACAGTATTTGCTTTCCCACGAATAATTGGAAGCTGTAGTTATCTGAGCTAGGAACAGACAGCATCTTCACCAAACCCCTTCCCTACCCCTCATCTAATGTAATGGACCTAAAATGGTTTTCTCTGATCCATTGAGTAATAAATACTATAATGGGAGGGATCAACCTTCACCATCTCACAGGTCAATTAAACTACCTGCAAAAATTGTTAGATTAAGTTTCTGAACCTGTTTCACGAAGGCTAGCATTAGAAACACAGGGTTGCGTTCAAGTAACTTTTACTCAAGGCAGACCCATAAAACGAATGCACATGAGACATGTGCCATACATTTAAAGCAGTATCACACCACTTTAAACAGTTTTGGTTTCTCTTTAAAAAAAAATCAAGGGAAGAGTATTTTGTCAAGGGTGCCAAGAGCTGCTAGATGAGCCCTATTCCCTTCACAAAGCTACAGTTCCCAGAGTGGTTTATCCACCAGTCTCTCTTCCCAGGGACCTCTGGGGGCTGTCACTCTGTGAGGGGAATGGGATCTCCCAAGCACCCTCAACAAACTACAGTTCCCAGAATTCTTTGGAGGAGTAATGACTTTTTAAGTGGCATGATACTGTTTTAAATGCATAGTGTAGATGAGGCCCCAGTTAGTCTTCGCCACTGATTTTGATGGATCTACCCAAGTAAGGGTTGTTTGAATACAACCCACAGTGTCCTCATATAGCTGCTGGGATTCCAGCACCTCATATTACGTGGCTGAGCCTGAAGATCAGCCATTTTAATTTCCTACAATGCCCTTGACATAGTGTGGGATTCACCTAATGAGTCCCATCAGCACAAGCCCTGTGTGAGGGCCACCCCTCATGCAAAAGGGCTTTTCACCTTTTTCTCTCCCCTCATGCCCCCTGGCACCCCTGAAATTGGCTTGGAGGGCATTGGGAGAACCTCCAGAAGGTTCTCCACAAGGGGCAAAGAGAGAGGACCATTCCACCTGGCAAGCTGCAATGCTTGTGCTGGTGGGACATTCACCAGAGCATGATGCTGAAATCCACCCAAAGTGTCTTCCTAGGATTCTGGGCTTCAGTATGAATATTATTGACTACTTTAAGTCACCCAGCAAACAGCCAACATTACTAGGTGCAGAAATCTCCATGAAAGGATGGCGCCATATAATTATTGACAAGAGGTTGTCAATAATTATGGGTTGTAACCAAAGTTAGCCCTTCTCAGAGGAGACCCACTGAAGCTAGTGGACACATGACTAACTTAGGTCCATTAATTTAAATGGGTCTACTCTGATTGTAACTTAGTTGGATACAATGCAATGACTGAAATGGTGGGGGTTTCTCAGTGAGGTTGCCTTCTCTGACACCCTTCTCACCCCTATGGCAAAACCCATCATGTAGCAAAAACCCATCACTTCTGTAGTGATGTTCAGAATCAAGGTGTTCTGGACCAACATATATTATGACTTTGGGAGGGGTGGGGGGAGTTAAAAGGCCAAAGAAAGGGAATTCCCTAATGCCAAGATCTCCCTCGTTTTTAACACAAATTGCAGTGATGGATAATAGTATATTGTTTTCCTCAGCAAACAGAAACATCCCCCATTGCCCCTCAAACAATATTCTGGGCCTGAACTTTATCTGATGATGGAGCAGCGTCCTCCATACCCTGTTTGACATCCACTCCCAGAGTTGCATCTCACGTCTCCACTGCTGCATCCGGCATTAGCGGAAGAAGCGGCGCCAGTGGCGTAGCCACCGCTTGAACACTCAGAGGTGTGGGTCACTCCACAGCCTCCTGTGCTCTCAGTGGTGTAGCCTCCACCAGCTGAGGAAATGCATGGTCCACTTGAGCTGCAACCCCCGCTTCTGGAACTGTATCCTCTGCTCCTAGAACTAAAGCCTCCACTGCCTATGGATCCTAAGCCACAATCGCTAGGTCCACAGGGAGCCACACTACTGGTATTGCACTGCCCAAATCCAGAGCTCATTGTGCATCTCGAAAGGTACCCTCCACTCCTAGAGCTAAATCCAGCTCTGTAGTTCAGCCTTCCACTTCTGGAACTGAATCCTCCACCGCCGCTGGCACTTTGTCCTTCTGATCCAAGTCCATAGACACATCTCCTTCCAAATCCACCACCTCCTCCCAAGGTACCACCATATGCAGCTCCACCACCTGGAGAGATGTTGGAGCAGCCCAACACAGCTACAAGAGTAGAGGAAAAGAAACAGTTACTCAGACACACACATCTAAGGCCTCTCAGTGAAATGAATAGCATTTTTCAATGCAATAATAAAGGTAAAGGTAAAGGCACCCCTGACCATTAGGTCCAGCCGCGGACGACTCTGGGGTTGCAGCGCTCATCTCGCTCTATAAGCCAATGGAGTTGGTGTTTGTCTGCAGACAGCTTCCAGGTCATGTGGCCATCATGACTAAGCTGCTTCTGGCGAACCAGAGCAGCGCACGGAAACGCAGGGACATATTTGGATTATAAGGTGCAGGCAAGGCATTGTCTTCTATGTACTTGTGGATGATGATGATGATGCTGTCCCCCCACACACATCCCTTTTGTAAAAGTGCTGAACACAGCCATAATGTAAGTAACATTCACACTGTTTTGTTATGTAAAAATGTAAAGGGACCCTTGACCATTATGTCCAGTTGTGGACGACTCTGGGGTTGCGGTGCTCATCTTGCTTTACTGGCTGAGGGAGCCGGCGTACAGCTTCCGGGTCATGGGGCCACCATGACTAAGCCGCTTCTGGCGAACCAGAGCAGCGCACGGAAACGCCGTTTACCTTCCAGCCAGAGTGGTACCTATTTATCTACTTGCACTTTGACGTGCTTTTGAACTTCTAGGTTGGCAGGAGCAGGGACCGAGCAACGGGAGCTCAGCCCGTCGCGGGGATTCGAACCGCCGACCTTCTGAGCAGCAAGCCCTGGGCTCTATGGTTTAGACCACAGCGCCACCTGCGTCCGTTATGCAATAATATATAGCTTTAAAGTTACTTACCTATGTTAACTGGAGTAGAACTACATATCCTGTCAAGAAAAGAGAAGAAAATGTTAATATTCCCAGAGTGCCACAATTCTGTAGTAATCAGGGATTTAATAATAGCAGCAGAAGTAGCAGCAGTAGTCAAAATGTGTTTTGTGTCCCCCCAATATTTCAGAATTCAAATTATTTTCAAATTTTCTTTAATATTTCCTAATCTCACTTTTGAAATGTGACTTTGAGGAATAGTGAATAATTGAAAGATAAGATTTTTGTGTAAGCTTACTAGGTTCAATCATATCATATATTATTTGGCCACATTTCAAAACTTAGTAATAGTGAAGAATCAACCACACATTATTGAGATAGCTTGATAGCAGGATTTCTTCCTGAATTTCAGCTGATTAATTCAGCATCTTAACCCAAGCACTTCCTGAGGAGTGATCCTTCTATGATGTAGTAATCTGATCTATTCATTTATTCTGTATTCGTTTTATCAATGCAACATTATTGTTGACTTTAGGTTGTTCATCAAAATCTCTATATTTACATTCCAAAGAGCAATATAAGCAACGTTCCAGCAAGGATGTATGAGTATTGCATGGGCGCTAATTTTTCCCCCACCCACCTGCTCTCTTCTCCTTCCAGAAGTGACCTATACATAGCAATCTCAATGTCCAAAGCCATCTTGACATTCAGCAAATCCTGGTAATCCCTTAGCAGGCGGGCAAGTTCATCCTTAGAGCACTGCAGGGCATTCTCCACCTCCGCAAGTTTTGCCTTGGCATCCTTCAGGGCACAGTCGCCACGCTGCTCATTGTCAGCAATAGCTGTCTGTAGTACATCAATCTTCAAAAGGCACAGATAAAGAGAGAAAAGAGTTGGTCCATGAATAATAAATATAAAATAATAATAATAATAATAATAATAATAATAATAATAATAATAATTTATTATTTATACCCCACCCATATGGCTGGGTTTCCCTAGCCACTCTGGGCGGCTTCCAACAAAAGATTAGGTAAAGGTAAAGGGACCCCTGACCATTAGGTCCAGTTGTGACCGACTCTGGGGTTGCGGCGCTCATCTCGCTTTATTGGCTGAGGGAGCCGGCGTACAGCTTCCGGGTCATGTGGCCAGCATGACTAAGCCGCTTCTGGAGAACCAGAGCAGCGCACGGAAAGGCCATTTACCTTCCCACCAGAGCGGTACCTATTTATCTACTTGCACTTTGACGTGCTTTCGAACTGCTACATTGGCAGGAGCAGGGACCGAGGAACAGGAGCTCACCCCATCGCAAGGATTTGAACCGCTGACCTTCTGACCAGCAAGTCCTAGGCTCTGTGGTTTAACCCACAGCGCCACCCGTGTCCCAGTAACAAAAGATTATAAATACATTAAAACATCAGTCATTAAAAGCTTCCCTAAACAGGGCAGCCTTCAGAGGTCTTCTAAACATCAGGTAGTTGTTTATTTCTTTGACATCTGATGGGAGGGTATTCCACAGGGCGGGTGCCACTACTGAGAAGGCCTCTGCCTGGCTCCCTGTAACTTCGCTTCTCACAGTGAGGGAACCGCCAAAGCTGGACCTCAGTGTCCAGGCAGAACGATGGGGGTGGAGATGCTCCTTCAGGTATACTGGGCCGAGGCCATTTAGGGCTTGAAAGGTCATCCTCAGTGTAATAACATTCAATGGGTAGGAGAAAGATCTGCACCTACTCTGCCTCCTGGCCCAGTCTAAGTAGATAGTCACAGACTACATTTTGAAGGACATTCAAAGCACACACACACCCAAGAATCCTGAGAAATGTATTTTCTTAAGGGGCTAAGAATTATAGTTCTCTGAGGGGTAATCTGCAGGTCCCAGGATTATTGGGGGAGGGCAGCAGAATGTGCTTTAAGAGTATGGTATGCATGCAGCCCCAGATTCTGGAGCCGTATGTGATTCTTTTGATTCAGTTTAGTCCAGGCTAATCATTAGAAAGGAAACAGCTGGTGTGAAGGAAACAGCTGGGGCAGAAAAGAGGAAACGTAGGGTGGTGGTGGGGAAATCAGATGACTTCTTAGAGGGGAGAATCAGAAAGGAAAGCAGCTGGTACAAACAGGCAAGAAAATTATGTATGAGCAGGTGGGTTTTTTTAATTATCAATGAGGTTTCAGGTTTTGGAATGAGTAGAATATAAACCAATGAATCTAGCAAGCTAAGACAGCATTAATGCCTTAACTTTTATTACAGCAGGACTGGGAATTTTCCTTCCTTTGCCTCCCATTTTTGAATAAATACAAAATGTTTCTTTCAGTTCTGCATGGTGAGCACAAAGGTCAGTGTGAATCTGGGGGTGGCCAATGAGGTGCCTTCCAGGTGCTGTTGGCGCCTACCATCCCTGATGGACTACATCTCCCATTGACAAAAAGCACCTGGAAGGCTCCTCACTGACTATCCCTGGTGTACATCAAGACCAGGAAAATGATTTCTGCTGCTCAACCTTCTCCTGTTCGACTTCACCTCTCTCACCTGTTTCTTGGCATTTTCCATATCAGCCTTGAGTCGCTGGATAAGGCGAGTCAGGTCCTGGATTTCATGGCGGCCCTTAGCCAAAGCGTCACAGTGATGCCCATAGGTGGACTGCAGATCTTTGAACTAAAATCAGAGAGAAAGGATGCCTTTATTTTTGCCTCTGTGGATTCAGCTATCTAAAACAGTGGTAACCGTCAATGGCATTTGCTTCTCTCTGTTGCAGACAGGCCTATATCATGTTTACCTTGGTTTCGTAAAGAGCATTGACCTCATCCTTGCTCCTCTGTACAATCTCCTCATACTGACACCTCACAGAGTTAATGATCCCCTCCATGTCCAGCTCTCGGTTGTTGTCCATAGACACAACAACGTTGGTGTCAGCTGTTGTTGTCTGTAAGCTTTCTATTTCCTGAAAAGAAAACATAATTGGTGTTGGTTTTTTTAGCAGGTCATCAATTGTGCATACTGGAGGGAGACAGTTTGGGCTGTTCCATGTGGCCACTCTATTCTTGTGAATGTAACACCTTTTAAATGGTTTTAGTTCTGACTTTTAAAGTGTTTTAAAGGTACCCTGGTGGGTTACCTGATGTTGAAGGGTGGGTAATAATTTTAATGTGAATGATGATTAGTTTGTATTTTTAAAGCTTGCTGCTGTATCCAATATTAATAGAAGACACTACTTCATTAGCTGTAGAGATGGATGAACTATCTAAAGTTGTCTTCCGGTTGCCTTGGAAATTGGCATGGGGAATTGGTTTGATTCGGCTCACATTTAAAGGTGGATCTATCGATTTTTACAATGCAGTTCTCCAACCAATGTTCACAAGAATGCACATGCTGGGGAAAATAGCATGCAAAATTGCTTTATTTTAGGGGACATTGCTTGAAAAAAAATGTACATTGGTGAAAACGTCATATAAAATGTGTTTATTAGGAGATATTCATGCTAAACTGCAGGCGAAATTTCATCAGGATTTGTTTTTCTTATTTCAAAAATCGCGAATTGCTGCAGAAATGTGAAAAATTGAATTTAAGTTAAGAAAACAGAGATCCAAAATATATCATGAGAAATACTTACTGCTTCATGGACACATCTGAGGAACTCCAGCTCCTGTCTTAGAGCTTCCACTTTCACCTCCAGCTCCACTTTGCCGGTGTAAGCACAATCCACATCCTGAAAGACAAGACACAATAAATACTTCTCTTGTAATTCAGTGACAACAAGGCTTGCTTAAGAGGGAGAGGAGAGGAGAGGAGAGGAGAGGAGAGGAGGTCTCCATACTTTCAGTCAAGAAAGACCTGAGCTTTAATATGACAGATAATTAAATCAACCATTCTTGTGTTATCTACTTGTCTCAAATGGAGTTGGGAGAGAGTAGTGGCACAGTCAGAGGAAGGGCACCTTTCTGTCAATGTGCAGCTTCCCAGAACTTTTAAAACAATATATACTTATGGGACTGTGCTTCCCATATTGGTATATTTCCATGCATTTGAAGTGGCTCTCACTACTGCACTCAATGGGACTTTCTTCTGAATAGAGATGTTTAGAATTGCACCATGTCACTTCCTGCAATCCACTGTAGCTGCCACAGAGTGAACCCCAAAGTTTTACTGTCTGTAACCTGACATCCAATGATCTTTGCTTGATTCTAAAAAAGGTAAAGGTACCCCGGACCATTAGGTCCAGTCACGGACGACTCTGGGGTTGTGGCGCTCATCTCACTCTATAGGCCAAGGGAGCCTGCATTTGTCCACAGACAGTTTTTCCGGGTCATGTGGCCAGCATGACTAAGCTGCTTCTGGTGAACCAGAGCAGCGCACGGAAACGACGTTTACCTTCCCACTGGAGCGGTACCTATTTATCTACTTGCACTTGACATGCTTTCGATTCTTAGATTAAAAGAAAAAAAAATCACTGTAGCATTGCATATGTATGTATACTATGATTTTATCAGGCCTTTCTAAAAAAATATATAAAAGGGTATAGGGTACACACAACCGTCTAGATGTTGCCAGACTACAAATTCCATCCACCTGGCTGGAGCCGATGGTGGGGCTGAGTCTATGAACATCTGGAAGGCCATCAGTTCCCTACTTCTGCTATAATATAGACAACATGCACACAAAGATAGGCCTATTATAAGGTACCTAGTAAGAAGAATATGATGGATAAAAAGAAAGATCTTTTTCCAGCACTGTGCTTAGAAGATGCTTTGGGGGGAGCTTCTTAAGCCGGGCAAAGTGTGATGACCATGTCGTGCCTCCAACTCTCTGAACATTTTAATTAATTGCCTTTTCCATTCTTCGAAACCAATTTGACTCACCTTTTTCAGCAACACAAATTCATTTTCCGCAGCCATACGCCGGTTGATTTCTTCTTCATACCTTGCAGTGGAGAACAGAAGGAGATACAAAGGTTCCTGAGAATCAGCTCTACTGCAAAGTGTCTGGGAGCCACTGTCTGGGCATGGACAGAAGGCTGGACTTGCATTGGGTAGATTCTGGCTTGGGACTCAGCATGGCTGAGAAGCACAGGGTGAAAGAAGCGCGAGCATGTTCATCATATTGAACCAGGCAATATTTCTCCACTGAATCTACCTCGTAGAACTCAGAATGAAAATAAAGGTAACACTTAGCACTTGTTTTATAAAGCACACTTCAAGTGTCCAAACATTTTAGTCACACTACCACTATAATCTTTACAATAGCCCTATAAGGTGGGCCAGCGTTATTCTTCTCAGATTGCCGATAGCTGTGTCTTAGAACCACCACAAATGGTTAGAGGACACAGCATTCCAGGAGAAACAGGCCTCTTATTCATTTCTTAAACCAGACCTTTTGGGGGGAAGACAGCAAACCATTTACCTGCATTTATACTCTTCAACCACATCCTGGAATTTAGCTTGCTCACATTGCAGCTGCTCCCGCTCATTCAACAAGAGATCCAGCTGCCTCCTCAGGGTTGCGATGTAGTTCTCAAACAGGTGGTCAATGGTTTTCTTCTCAACAGGCCCCTGTTGCTGCAGGCAATTCCATTTGGTTTCCAAAAGTTTGTTTTGCTGCTCCAAGTGCCTCACCTGCAATTAAAATAGAGCCATGGTGGATAGTCTACTAAACACAGGAACTTATTAGGTCTTCCTATGAGGTGGAGAAAAATCTCCTCCTCAGTTCTTGAATCCAGTGGCTTGGGTTTTTTTTGCCAGAACCAGGCATTGGCATTTCATGCATTTCTAAAGCAAACAGAAGAGTTGAGTTGACAATGAAGAAACAGAGTGAACCCACAATTATCTAGGAACATAAAGAGCTCTGCTGGATCAAGCCAAAGGCCCATTGTATTCCATTGTTCTGTTCTCACAGTAGCTAGCCAGATGCCTGTGGGAAACCCACAAGCACTACCTTGTGTGTAACACCATTCTCCCACATGTGATTCCCAGGAACTGGGTTGATGGATAGTATACTATGCAGTACAGCTGTAATTGCTTAGGGAATGCTATTGGAGAAGAAATGACTACTTTTATGTATACAGTGACAAATTATAGAACAAGAGCATTTAAATCTGCCATTGGAAAAAAGAATGGTTTGCAAATAGACAGAGCTGCAAGCCTTATAGTGCAATCCTATGTTTATTGACTCAGAATCAACAGTTTGCCCTCCTGTGTTGAATGGGGCTTACTCCCAAGCAAGTTTTATCTAAGCGTGCAGTTATAATCAATTTAATTGTTAATCAAGTTAAGGCTTGGCCTGGGAGCAAGCCATACAGAACCAGAGCTTGGAAAATCAATTTTAAAAAATAAATGATAAATAATTCCTGTTCACATTTGTCGCTTTACTAAAGAAACTAGTTTGGTTCACATTCAGTTCCCAGTTCAAATTCATCCAAAGGAAACATCAAAATACACAGAGTGGAGTATAAATTGTTTAATATTACACACACACACAAAATGATTTTCAAGTTTAAATTCCAAAGGGTCTGAAAGAGTTCAGTCCATTTCTACTTAAATAGAATTGGGGAAGGGCCACAGGACAGTGGTACAGAAGGTCCCAGGTTCATTTTCCCAGCACCTCCCAATAGGGCTGGGAGTCTCCCCTGTCTGAACCTCTAGAGAGCTGTTGTCTGTTTGCAAAGACAATACTGGGTTGGGTGAGATTTGTCTGAGTAGATTTAGGAGAGCATGACCGGTTTGGTTGCACTGGGCACAGAGGAAGCTGCAGGCAGCGCTGTCATGTAGAATGGAAGACGAGAGGTGGGAAACACTGATTTTTGGCATTGTGCAGGGCGCTACTAAAATCTTGAGACCCCACTGGGTTTTTATAAGGCAGCTGGAAATGATGCATTTCCATCATCTCCATAAGTTAGAGCAGCCAAGAAAAGGGGGCAGGCATTTGCACCCACACACTCAATGCATGTGAAAACCCAGAGGGATTTATTTGCTTCCATGAACCTCTTGCTTTAAAGAGCTGGAGAAGGAGGCCCTGCTTGGTAAAAAGGTTAAGGACCCCTGACAGTTAAGTCCAGTCGTGAACAACTCTGGGGTTGCGGCACTCATCTTGCTTTACAGGCCAAGGGAGCTGGCGTTTGTCTGCACACGGTTTTTCTGGGTCATGTGGCCAGCATGACTAAGCTGCTTCTGGCGAAACCAAAGCAGCACACAGAAACGTTGTTTACCTTCCCACCAGAGCAGTACCTATTTATCTACTTGCACTTTGACTTGCTTTCGAACTGCTAGGTGGGCAGGAGCTGGGACTGAGCAATGGGAGCTCACCCCATCACGGGGATTCGAACCGCCGACCTTCTGATCAACAAGCCCTAGGCTCTGTGGTTTAGACCACAGCGCCACCTGCGCCCATAGACCATAGGAAAAAAGTTGGAGGATGCAGAGCATCCAGCAACGTGGCACAACTCGCAGCTAAACTCCCTCTTGCTCATTCTGGCCATGAGTTGTGCTGGCCACTGCTGAGTGCTGTGATGCAACTTGCCTCTTTTCACACAGTCTCCAAGAGGCTGCTGGTCAGGATTTCAGGAATGTGCACAGTTTGGTTCTGCAAGGTGTCACACTAGGATTCTAGCCTATTTTATCCATGCCCTGGTAATCTCACAGTTGGATTACTGAAATGCATTCTACAAGGGTCTACCCTTGTAGACGGTCTGGAGATTATAACTAGTTCTGAATGCAGCAGCCAGATGATCATCAGGCACATTTGCAAGGGATCTTATGACACCAGTTCTTAAATATTAGTGCTAGATGCCTATTAGTCACCAGTACAATATGCAAAACCCAAAATGACTCAGGATCTGAGTGCCTGAAGGAATGCCATTCCCCCATGCAGTCTTGCACAGTAGCACCCCACCTGTGGAATATTCTCTCCTCTGACCTCTGTCTGGCTTCTGCATTGTATATATTTTGGCACCCAATAAAAGCTTTCTTTCTTCTTGCAGGCCTTTTATGATAGTATGTCCAGATTGAAGGACTATTACTTTTGGTGGATTTTTGTTTTAAACTCTGTTTTATCTCTTTATCTTGTTTGTTGTGACCCATTCCAACCCCATACATAATATACATCTTTAAAAAGAAATAAAATAACAAATGCAGGCCAATTTTAATCAGTCTGGAGGCATTAGAATCACTTTTGTTAATAAGGGCTGTTTTGGTTCTGTAGTGTGGACATTATCTCACAGCCCTTTAATGCTCTAAAAGGATATTTGCCCTGTATTTTTTAGTTATATGCAAAGCTATTTAAATAATTAATATTTAAATAAACATTTTGATTAGCAGGTGGCGCTGTGGGTTAAACCACAGAGCCTAGGACTTGCCGATCAGAAGGTCGGCAGTTCGAATCCCTGCGATGGGGTGAGCTCCCATTGCTCAGTCCCTGCTCCTGCCAACCTAGCAGTTCGAAAGCACAAAGTGCAAGTAGATAAATAGGTACCGCTCCAGCGGGAAGGTAAACGGCGTTTCCGTGCACCGCTCTGGTTCGCCAGAAACAGCTTACTCATGCTGGCCACATGACCCAGAAGCTGTCTGCGGACAAACGCCGGCTCCCTTGGCCAATAAAGCGAGATGAGCGCCGCAACCCCAGAGTCGGTCATGACTGGACCTAATGGTCAGGGGTCCCTTTACCTTTACCTTAAATAAACATAGTTGATTAGTCAGCTTTATTTCATTGATTGACAGGCCTAGAAATGAAAGATGTTTTTAAAAGGCAAGGAGAAATGTAATCATAATTTGAGTAACTCGGAAACTAAACATGCAGTCCAAATGGTGACACATCCTTGCATCTCCCCACTTAATCCCAGACACAAAATCTACTAGAAGCTCTTTGAAAAGTAAGACATCTCTTTGTCTCTTCACAAGAGGCTAACTCAAACAGAATGCACCAGAGCAAGCTCACCATACAATCTCACCTTATCGATGAAGCAGGCAAACTTGTCATTGAGGCATTTGATTTGCTCTCGCTCCTCCACCTTCACTCTAGAGATCTCTGGATCAACCTGTATGCAAAGGGGCCTCAAGAGGTTTGTATTGACCCTGACCGACTGGATCCCCCTGCAGTCACCAAAATGGCCAATGGGCTCATAGCCCAAACCCCCACAAACAGGACGGCCACAACTAATGCTTCTGCTGCCATACACACCACCACCCAGACTCGGGCTGCCAAAGCCAACTGTCCTATAGCCTCTGCCACAAACACCACCAAAACTTCGGCTGCTGAAGCCACCATATCTGTAGCTACCACTTCCGTCGCCACCGTAGCCTCCAAGGCTTTGGCTGCCGACTCCTCCGGCTGTGCCATAGGCCCCTGCACTTCGACTACTGAAGCCTCCAGGCCTGCCAATGCCAGCACCATAACCTACATGCCCAAAACCATAGCCCAGTGGCCCAGGACCATAGCCCAAACCACTGAAGTCCCTAAAGCCTGCACTGTATCCACCAGAACTTCCTCCGTATCCACCAAGGCTTCCGCCAGAAAGTCTTCTGCTACGGCCGATATTATAGTGGCTTATACTGCTGTAGCCACCACATCTGCCTGCTCCAGTGTAGCAGATGGAAGACAGACTGTTGCCACCCCTAAATCCACTGCTGATGGCCGAGCCAGATGATGGCCGTCTTCCATTAAGGGACCGGGAACTGAAGCACTGTCGGCTCATGATGGCTTATTCAGAGATGGGACAGAGATTATTGAAGCAAAGCTGAGCTGCAACCAGATGTCCCAGAGAGAGGGGAAGAGAATGGAACCCCTTTTCACATGTCCACTGGAAGTTGAGGCTTTATATACCTTCAGTAAGATGGGCTTGGCCTCAAGGTAGCAATCAGTTTAATCCATGGGACGGGTTGACTTGGAAGTCATAAATGGAAAATGAAATGCATTTTTCAACATGCATACAAAAGGAGACATCAAAGAAAGAGAACCTTATGCCAATGAAGTAATCTGAAATGGGGAGAAGTCGCTGGGCTTGCAAGCAGCTGGATGATGATGTTGTATTATCTAATTAATCTGTTTTCCATAAGGAAATTAGGCTCAAGCTAAATGGCTTCAGGAAGGCCCTTTGCAATTTGCCTCATGCAGATGCTACCATCCTGCCCCATCTTCCATGCAGCGGCAAAGGAAGGGGGCTGCGGTGGGTGCGGGCTGCCCCGGGTGTCATCACTGAGGTGTGTGTGTGTGTAACAAAAAGACAAAATGTGAGTTTCACAATAAATAAATAAATAAATAGGCTCACGAAACTTTTTCGTTCAGTCAACAAACGCAATGAAGCGTGACTGGCACTGGGTGCCACACTGCGGAGGCTGGCACTTAAATGCACAAAAATGGCAAAATCAGGCGATACCTACTAAAGAAGTGTGGCAGTTAAAACTGATGGAATATGCTGAATTAGCAAATTTAACTACCAAGAGATCAAGAAGAGGCAGACTTTAAGGCGGAGTGGAAACCTTTTGTGGAATATTGAAAGAATTATTGTAAACATGTAAAAATGCAGGTAGGATTTGAATGAAGAACAGCAGTTGAAAACTTATTGGAGTGCAATTTGGAAAAGACAGAATATTTATGATATGCAACAAATTTAGAAATTACGAGGGAAACCATGGAGGGGAAGTCAAATGTGAAACGGATGTGTGTTTGGAATGTATGTATCATTTTGCAAACTTTTGAAATTCAGAACTAAAATCATAAAAAACGAGGTGTAAAAGTCCTCTCTAAGATATGTAACAGGTATGGGTAACCTGAGACCCTCCAGTTCTTGCTGGACTACAGCTGATGAGAGTTGGAGTCCAACTATGGCTATAATGCTCCCAGGCTCCCCACCTCTGACATAATCAGGATTACATGGGGGGGGGGGCCGTAAATCAAGACTACTTCTCATGCCTACTATTTTCGTTGCTCATTATTATTGACACATCTCAAAAAGCCATTCCATTTTAAATCAAATGATTGTGCCTTTAACATGCACATCTACCCTTTTATTATTTATAGCCTAAACAGATCAGTGAGTGGAGGCAGCTGGTTGGCTGGAAAATTATGAAAACATGAACACACTCTTCTCCTTGCTTCTGTATAGTTTACAGTGTTGTTGTAATGATTATTGCGTGCTGAGGTCCCCCAAACATCCCTACCCCAATAACTCACACATCACACATAATTTTTGTTTAAGGTTTTTGGCATAATTTTGGCCACAACTTTATTATCATACAAATTGTGAGTGGTTGCTTAGGCATTGGTTATGACTAGCTATCCCCCCCGCCTTGGGGGATAGCACTGACTCCCAGATTCCAGCAAGAGTCAGTGTGGAGGAACAAGATCAGGGCAACTGGGGCTGCGACACAGACCAGTTCCTCCCCGCTTGCTCCTTGGGGTCTTACGCAGCCCGCACCCGATTCCAGGTGTTTGGACAAGGGGATGGTAAGCCCCAGAATTCCTTTAACGGAATTCCCATGCAGCAGCAGCATTGGAGGGGTAGGCACAGCCAATCCATACCCCTCCACCAACCAATTTAACCAATGCCTAACCGCCAACCTTACAAGTTGTGACGATTTGCTACGCAGTAGGCAAAACCCAATTGGCACACACTAATCAGCCAAAAGGACAAATTCCTACCAGGCCCTCGCACCAATGCGAACGACCCCATGACAGGCATAGCAAGGTCAAAGCAGAAGCCCCATCAAGGGAGGGAGGGCGGGTGATCCGGTGTCCACAGCGAAAGAGAAAGGAACAAGCTGTGGACCTAGAATAAATAACCTCTGATCCCTCCCCTAAAATTGGCAACATCAAATTTACCCCAGTAACAACAGCCACCAATCTGATCCAAGTCCCTTGCAACAGCCTGGCTGGCAACTGAGGATGTTTGTCTGGCCCCATCCGCAACACGTGCTCTCTCTTTAATGAGAACACGCTTTGCAATAATGCCTGTTTTTTTTGGGGGGGAATACAATATAAAAGCTGAAGCATGATTGTTTGTTGTTACTATCACCCTTATCTGTTCAGAAGATGTTTCTAATACAGTGGTACCTGGTTTGCAACCATTATGGATTGCAACCCCGTCAAACCCGGAAGTGTGTGTCCCTTTTTTTGGATTACAACCCATTTGGGGGGGATTACAACCCCCCCCTTTTTGGGAGGCCCCATTGGCGAAAGCACGCCTTGGGTTGCAACCTGATTTGGTTTACAGCCGGACCTCCAGAACGGATTGTGGTTGTAAACAAAGGTATCACTGTACAGTAGAACCTCTACTTACGACCACCTCCACTTGGGCAAACCCGGAAGTAAATACCGGGTTTGCTGTGATTCGTGCACGCGTAGAAGCAGCTTCCACCATTTGCGCATGCGCAGAAGCGGCTGCCGCCATCTGCACATGCGCACAACGGCGCTTCTACCAGCAACTCATTTTGCCTAAAGGACGGGACGCCGGAACAGATTACAATGGTGCCCCACAAGACGAATGCCTCGCAAGACCGAAAACTCGCTAGACGAAAGAGTTTTCCGTTTTGGAGGTGCTTCGCAAAACGAATTTCCTATGGGCTTGCTTCACAAGGCGACAATGTCTTGCAAGTTCCTGCTGGTTTTTTTTTTCTCCCCCCCTTTTTCTAAGCCGCTAAGCCACTTATCAGCTGATCCAATCAGCAGATAAGCCGCTAAAAGCCGCTAAAAGCCGCTAATAGCGCTAATCCTCTAATCCGTCAATGGGCTTGCTTCGCAAGACGAAAAAACCGCTAGACGAAGAGAATCACAGAACGGATTCTTTTCGTCTTGCGAGGCACCACTGTATGGTGGTAAGTAGAGGTTCCACTGTACTGGGATGGTGTTGTTGTAGAGACACAATTAATGCAAGCAACAAGAAATGAAGAGAACCATTAGCATCATCCAGTTTTCTACAAAGGCGCAAATTCATAGAACTGAAAAACAACAAACCATCAGAAATGCTGTCATGTGATGGCAGTGGGGGCGGCTCATGATCCAATAGACCCAGGCAAACTCTGTCCTGCCCCCTCCCCCATTGCTCCATTTTGAGGCATTACGCTAGGTCCTGCTGGCAGGAATCGCACCAGCAGCATTTACACCCACCCATGCATACAGCAGAATCATAGATCCATAGAATTGTATGGGTCATTGAACCCAACAATGTAGGAATCTCAACTAAATCTTTGCAATGCAGGAATCTCAACTAAAGCACCCCTGGCAGATGGACACCCAACCTCTGCTTTAAAACTTCCATTGCAGGAAAGTCCAGCACCTTCTGAGGTAGTCTGTACACCAGATGATCTTGCAGGAGAGTTAGTGGAGAGAGCCCCCACAGTAGCAGTTCAATAATAATAATAATAATAATAATAATAATAATAATAATAATAATAATAATAATAATAATTTATTTATACCCCGCGCATCTGGATGGGTTTCCCCAGCCACTCTGGGCAGCTTCCAAAAGAATATTAAAATACTATAATACATCAAACATTAAAAGCTTCCCGAAACAGGGCTGCCTTCAGATGTTTTCTAAAAGCCTGGTAGTTGTTGTTCTCTTTGACATCTGGTGGGAGGGTGTTCCACAGGGAAGGCGCCACTACCGAGAAGGCCCTCTTCCTGGTTCCCTGTAACTTGGCTTCTCGCAGTGAGGGAACCGCCAGAAGGCCCTCGGTGCTGGACCTCAGTGTCCGGGTAGAACGATGGGGGTGGACACGCTCCTTCAGGTATACTGGACCGAGGCCGTTTAGGGCTTTAAAGGTCAGCACCAACACTTTGAATTGTGCTCGGAAACGTACTGGGAGCCAATGTAGGTCTTTCAAGACCGGTGTTATATGGTCTCGGCGGCCGCTCCCAGTCACCAGTCTAGCTGCTGCGTTCTGGATTAGTTGTAGTTTCCGGGTCACCTTCAAAGGTAGCCCCACGTAGAGCGCATTGCAGTAATCCAAGCGGGAAATAACCAGAGCATGCACCACTCTGGCGAGGCAGAGGCCTCTCCTCATCAAGGCCTGAAAAACTGCCTGCATTGTAGTATGTTGATTTGTCATCCTGGATTTAACATATTTCTTCATGTGTGGCAAAATGCCAGCAGCTGTACATCTGTCAGTAAGAAGCCACTGGCTCTCCTGCCTCTCGCTCAGCGAGGACAGCAAGTGCTGTGGTTCACATGCCTCATAATCATTTTTTAAATTTGGAATAGCCCAGCCTCTAGCAGTTCTTGGTCACTCAGCTACTTTTCAGGACTGGAATGCTAGTTAAGGTCTGGACCTTTGAGTAAACATGAAACCAGGCAAGCAACCTGCAGTGGTGGAGCTGAAGAAAGCATCAAGGCTAAGCTACAACCCAGCAAGTGAGTCATTTGCTGACTTAAATGAGAAATACCATCAGTATTTCTGAGACAAGCAGCTTGCATGGAAATAAGTGCTGTTGTACACAGATGGCAAGGGACGCGGGTGGCGCTGTGGTCTAAACCACAAAGCCTAAGGCTTGCCGATCAGAAGGTCAGCGGTTCGAATCCCCACGACAGGGTGAGCTCCCTTTGCTCAGTCACTGCTCCTGCCAACCTAGCGCATCAAAGTGCAAGTAGATAAATAGGTACCGCTCTGGCGGGAAGCTAAACGCTGTTTCCGTGCGCTACTCTGGTTCGCCAGAAGTGGCCTAGTCATGCTGGCCACATGACCTGGAAGCTGTCTGTGGACAAACGCTGGCTCCCTTGGCCACTAAAGCGAGATGAGCGCCGCAACCCCAGAGTTGTCCACGACTGGACTTAATGGTCAGGGGTCCTTTGCCTTTTAACACAGATGGCAGACGGAAACCAGCTTGCAAAGTGCAAACATCTATGATGGCAATAAATGAAAATCTCTCTTGCCACTTAATGCTTTCGTCCATCTTATTGTATATGGTCAAGGGGTGGACAGACATTTTCCTGAGAAGGGAATGGAGGGAAAGAAAGGATGTGAAAGCCAGTGTAGTGGTTAGACTGCTGGACTAAGATCTCAGAGACAGAGTTCAAATTCCCACACAGTCATGGATGGGTAGACTGGGGACTCTCTTTCAGGCTAACATTCCTCACAGATAAAAGGGACAAGGAGAGAGTCATGTATGCCTCCCTGAATGCTTCGGAGAAAAGGCAGGATATAAATGTGGTTGATGTTGTTATGTTCACACAGTTCCACAGAATGAAGGAAAGGGGATTCCGTGAGGCTGGAATAAAAGCATCTGCCTCTGGCATTTGGATCTAGACAGCTATACTTGCACGATCAGACATCTTGTAAGTAACTCATTCAAAAACGGTTAAACTGGCACAAAGTTTTAATGTCTTTGTGGGAGGAGATGGTTGTTTTGATTTTGGGTGTGTGGGTGTCTGTAGGGGGCCATACACTTGGGCTATTCACTTGTTCATCACATTCCTCTGGACCAGCTGACACGTCCAAAGATCACCATGCCCTGTTCAAGAGGTGCCACCAAGTCTGATGACTGTGGGGCAAGAAGAGGAAGGACAGCCCTGGGATTCTGTTCCAGCCTTGATCCAGCAACCAACTCCCTTTCATTTGAAAGGCATGTCTGCCTCTGAGACAGAACGGGCAGCATTTATTGAGCCCTGTGTCTGTGGCAAAGTTAGACCAGACTCATTTGCCTTGTTAATCCCCTCACTTAGGCATTCGTTAATTTTATTGGGTTCATGAGGAATGCCAGGCTCACCACCTTCTGCAGGGAGGATCCTTTTCCATCTAAGATGCAATTTGCTCCATTAAATATATGCCTCTTGTAATTTGACAACTGCTTAGGGCTACTAAAGATTTCAAGAACAGGAATCTATGAAGGTGGGCGGGGGGAAGAAAAACACACCTACAGAGGAAATATTTTTTGCTGGATGAATAGAATATTCTTATGGTTACTCAGAAGAGTACAGTCTGCCATATACTTCAGGCTTCTCCAGACGGATGTATTTTCTTGTGGGTGTATTCTGCCACATATTCTTGATGCAATAGTGCAGTAGAAACCATCTATATGATACATTTAAAGCAATATCATGCCACTTTAAACATCCATAAAGGTAAAGGGTAAAGGGACCCCTGACCGTTAGGACCAGTCATGGATGACTCTGGGGTTGCAGTGCTCATCTCGCTTTATTGGCCGAGGGAGCCAGCGTACAGCTTCCGGGTCATGTGGCCAGCATGACTAAGCCGCTTCTGGCGAACCAGAGCAGCGCACAGAAACGCCATTTACCTTCCCACCGGAGTGGTACATATTTATCTACTTGCACTTGATGTGCTTTCATACTGCTAGGTTGGCAGGAGCAGGGACCGAGCAACGGGAGCTCACCCTGTCGCGGGGATTCGAACTGCCAACCTTCTGATTGGCAAGGCCCTAGGCTCTGTGGTTTAACCCACAGTGCCACCTGTGTCCATCCATCTGTGAAGGGTTCTGAGAGCTGTTAGGAAACCATTTGCCCCTTACAAATCTACAGTTTCCAGAATGGTTTAACAATCAATCTTCCCTACCCAGGTAACTCCATGAACCCCAATGCTCACACAGTAGTTCCTTGCCCAGAAGGCACGTCCTTCACATTCAGTTGACCCACAGTCAACTGTCCCAAAATGAAACCTTCCACTTCCACATTCTGGTGGGCTATTTATTCCCCGCTCTAAACTACTAATACCTCTAGATCTACCCTTCCCACTTCCAAAACTGGGTCTCTTACTTCCAGAACTGCTCATCTCCAGAAGGTTTGGAGCCAAACATAGTACCCAAAAATCTTCCTTCATTTCTACAATCTTCTAGTCAAACACTCTTCCTGCAGCAGTTCCCTAAGCTTTTGTAATCACATTCCTCATGCATACAATTGTATCTCTTATCTTTGGACGTGCAACCTGAACTTCTAGAGCTACACATATCTCAGAGCTCTCTTTACCTCTAGTGTCATATCCACTACTTCTACAAAAACGCTCTCTTACAAAAATGGGAGAAGCATACTCTTCACTCCCACAAGGTGCTGATCTACCTGTGCTACCACTAGAGCAGGTAATCCATCTGGAGCAACACGCTACCCTTCCAGAGCTATATCTCTGAATTGCCAAGCAATAGAAGATGCCCTCAGAGTTTTCTAGGCCACCTGAGATATCTCCACAAATTGCAGCTTCAGAGCAAGACGCTATCCATTGTTTTGCATAACCTCCAGTTTTCCAATTGTCTGAGGCAATTTCCAAAGTGCTTGTTCCTTTTTAACTATATCCTTCAACCTTGTAGCTGGGTGTTCCACAGCCACTTGCAGTAGCTGGGGTTCTGATAACAGCAGTCCCTTCTGTCCTTGCACCCCGCTTAGTTGCATCCTCAAGTTTTGGGCAGAAGACTGCAAAAAGTGATTCAGTACTTTGAAGGCTCACACTTTGCAGACTATATTGCTGTAAAAATGTAAAGGACCCCTGACAGTTAAGTCCAGTCGCAGACGACTCTGGGGTTGTGGCGCTCATCTCACTTTACTGTCCAAGGAAGCCAGCATTTGTCCACAGACAGTTTTTCCGGGTCATGTGGCCAGCATGACTAAGCTGCTTCTGGTGCAATGGAAACTCAAAACCAGAGCAGCGCATGGAAACACTGTTTACCTTCCCACCAGAGAGGTACCTATTTATCTGCTTGCACTTTTTGGCGTGCTTACGGACTGCTAGGTTGGCAGGAGCTGGGACCGAGCAACGGGAGCTCACCCCATTGTGGGGATTAGAACCGCCGACCTTCTGATGACCAAGCCCAAGAGGCTCAGTGGTTTAGACCACAGCGCCACCCGTGTCCCTTAAGAAAAAGGACCCCTGGACAGTGAAGTCCAGTCAAAGGCGCCTATGGTGTTACCGTAGCATTTCCCATTTGGTTGACAGCATCATCTGCTGCTCAAGGAACTGGATCCAAAACATGATGCAAAACAAAAGAACAACAAAAAACTGAAGGGAATTGCAGGGAGAAAAAAAATCTCATGCAGATTTCTCATAGGTGAAATAACTCCTCAAAATGCATTTTTTCTTATTCTGAAAATTCATTGTGGTATGCTTCAAAGGCACTAATTTAAACATGAGTTATATAGTGTCCTGCGCTCAATACCTCCCCCAACCAGCACAATTTAATTTAGCCCAATCCCAAGCCCTTCCCCCTTTTGAGAGCCAGTGTGGTGTAGTGGTTAAGAGCGGTGGACTCGTAATCTGGTGAACCGGGTTCGCTTCCCCGCTCCTCCACATGCAGCTGCTGGGTGACCTTGGGCCAGTCACACTTCTCTGAAGTCTCTCAGCCCCACTCACCTCACAGAGTGTTTGTTGTGGGGGAGGAAGGGAAAGGAGAATGTTAGCTGCTTTGAGACTCCTTCTGGTAGTGATAAAGTGGGATATCGAATCCAAACTCTTATGTGTTTCATCCATTCATAACACGCAAATAAGCAGAAAAGCTAAGCATAAGAGGCCTTTCCTGCAGACCAAATAGCAGCTGAGGGAACAATTAACTCAATTAATTTTCAAATGGCTTAATCTTCAGCAGGAAGTTCTTTGGCTCAAGTACTTGCTCCAGTGCTCCATGACAAGTCTTGTCCTGCAACAGGAATGGGCTAGAAGCAGAAGAAGCACCATAATTAATGTTGTACTTCCTAGAGGAAGTGCAACTGGCCAAGAAGACTGATACCACTGCTGAGAAGCAGTGACAGAGTCTGAGACAAGCAGTGTGGACTGAAGATGGATGAGAAATTCAAATCGGTACACTTTTTGAGCCAATTCTTGATTATATTTATACTCCATTTTTCCTCCAAGGAGGTCAAGACGCCTTTCATGGTTCTCATTGTTCATTTTATCTCTGTGAGGTAGCTTAGTCGAAGAGATGGCGACTATCCCAAAGTTGCCCAGCTAGCATGATGGATGAGTGGATATTTGAACCTGGTCTCCCAGGTCTTAGTCCAACTCATTAACCACTATGCCACACTAGTTTGCTGTGTGTTATTCCTAGAAGGAGCTAATGCATACAGTCCTGCTGTCAGAAGGAACAGTTTCTAACTAGGCTCCAATACAAGTGGGGACCTGCCACAAAATCTTCACTTGCCTCCAGTCTATTGGCATCCTAGCCTGCTCAGGATGTGTGCCTTGCTTCTTTGTTACCTTTGGGGTGCCAAGGTTACAGTCCCGTGCAGCCCCCAGACTTCCAGGTGGGGTATATGTGGCCAGCGGCGGAGTAAGCTGGCTGGGTGCCCAGGGCGGGGGCGAGGCCAGCCGCCTGTGGGGCTCCGATGAGTCTGCCTGCCTCCTTCCCCTCAGCCACCCTACAGCTGAGGGGGAATCAGCAGGCAGACCTTTTCAGCAGCGGAGCCTGCGCACACCCGAGACACTGTGTCTCTCCCAGGAAAGATGTGTGGCTCGGGCGCACTGCAGGCCCCGCGGTGAGAGCCGCCCGGAATTTGTCACCCTTTCAGTGGTGGCACCTAGTGCAGGGCACCCCTATCGCACCCCCATCGCTACACCCCGGTGTAGCAGGAATAAAATGTATCAACTAATTTTAGAAGCTAATATTGTTGTTTCCTGCACACTCAAGTATTTCCCTGGGAACACTGAAATCTTCTTTGTTGTTGCAGTTGGCCCATGCTGGTTGATTTGTTTGAGGCCTTTTGCCCAGCCAAAATAGGTCCACAAAGCAGCTTTTGGGAAGAAGAACTATAGCCATGAACAAAATAAAAAAATTCCTTCCAGTAGCACCTTAAAGACCAACTAAGTTAGTTCTTGGTATGAGCTTTCGTGTGCATGCACACTTCTTCAGATACACTGAAACAGAAGTTGCCAGATCCTTCTATATAGTGAGAAGGCGGGGAGGGGTATTACTCAGAAGGGTGGTGGGAATGGGAGATTGGCAGATAGCTGAGATGAGCCTGTTGACGACTCTTAACGACTGTAATAGGTCTTACACGAAAAGGCAAGGGGTGAGAAGGTGAGAAATGGCTTAGTCATGTATAATGAGATAAGAATCCAATGTCTGTTCAGACCAGGTCTCTCCATGGTTTTAAGTTTGGTAATGAGTTGCAATTCAGCAGCTTCTCTTTCCAGTCTATTTCTGAAATTCCTTTGTAGTAAAACAGCTACTTTGAGATCTTGTATAGAATGTCCTGGGAGATTGAAGTGTTCTCCTACTGGTTTCTCTGTTTTGTGATTCTTGATGTCAGATTTATGTCCATTTATTCTTTGGCGTAAGGTTTGGCCTGTTTGTCCAATATAGAGAGCTGAAGGACACTGTTGGCATTTGATGGCATACACAATGTTAGACGATGAGCAATTAAATAGTCCCGAGATGGTATGTGTGATGTTGTTGGGGTCAGTAATGGTGTTGTCCGGGTGTATGTGGCAGCAAAGTTGGCATCTGGGTTTGTTGCAGGCTCTGGTGCCAGTGTCCGTGTTAAGTCTGGTTGTAGTATTATTGTGGGTTAGGAGTTGTTTAAGATTGGGTGGCTGTCTGTAGGCAATGAAAGGTCTTCCTCCCAGAGCTTGAGAAAGAGAACTGTCATTGTCCAGGAGAGGTTGTAGATCTCTGATGATGCGTTGTACTGTTTTAACTTGGGAGCTGTATGTGATGACTAGAGGTGTTCTGTTATTTTCTTTTTTGGGTCTGTCTTGCAGCAAGTTCTCTCTGGGTATCAGTCTGGCTCTGTTGATCTGTTGTCTAACTTCATCTGCTGGGTATTTTAGTTCTGAAAAGGTTTGCTGTAGATCTCTTAGCCATGAAGTCAATGTAACACTTTAGGGGGAAAACAATGTCAGCATAGAACAGGCTGTCCAGTGATCTCACCTGACAGGTGTTTAAGACGAGGTAAACAACCTGACCACAGGAAGATGGCTCAGGTCAGACAGTCATAGAACTGTAGAGTTGGAAGGGACCATAGGAGTCATCTGGTCCAACCTCCTGGAATGCAGGAATCTTTCGCCCAATGTGGGACTCAAAGCCATGACCCTGAGATGAAGAATCTCATGCTCTACCAGCTGAGCTATCCCAGAGTGCATGACAGAAATATATCATTCTGCCCTTTTGCATGAAACAGAATCCATGATGGATATCTTCAAAATGCATATAAGATAACTAATTGAGGCCTCCTGAAACAGGGACATATTTGGATTATAAGGTGCAGGCAAGGCATTGTCTTCTATGTACTTGTGGATGATGATGCTGATGCTGTTTTCCCACACACACATCCCTTTTGTAAAAGTGCTGAACACAGCCGTAATGTAAGTAACATTCACACTGTTTTGTTATGTAAAAATGTAAAGGTACCCTTGACCATTATGTCCAGTCGTGGACGACTCTGAGGTTGCGGTGCTCATCTTGCTTTACTGGCTGAGGGAGCCGGCGTACAGCTTCCGGGTCATGGGGCCAGCATGACTAAGCCGCTTCTGGCGAACCAGAGCAGCGCACGGAAACGCCGTTTACCTTCCAGCCAGAGTGGTACCTATTTATTTACTTGCACTTTGACGTGCTTTCGAACTGCTAGGTGGGCAGGAGCGGGGACCAAGCAACAGGAGCTCACCACGTCGCGGGGTTTTGAACCTCCCACCTTCTGATCAACAAGTCCTAGGCTCTGTGGTTTAACCCACAGCGCCACCTGCACGGATGGCAAATGGCAGAGGATCCTGTTATATGCACCATAGGAAGAACTTAGAAAGCTGCCTTACACCACTGGCCCATCTAGCTCAGTACTGCCTACACGGATTGGCAGCACCACCCCATGGTTTCAGACAGGGGACATTCAGAGCCCTACCTGGAGATGCCAGAGATTGAACCTGGAATCTTCTGTATGCAAAGTAGATGCTCTGCCACTGAGCTATGTCTCTTCCCCTACTGGAGGGAATCCTCCACTGGATGGAGGTTTCCTTCCCACTGTAGAATCACAGAACTGTAGAGTTGGAATGGAATGAGAGTCATCTAGTCCAACTCCCTGCAGTGCAGGAATCTATTTACTGCAATAAACAGCAGTGTGTTTGGAGAGTGGTGTTATCTGGTCTGCAGAAAGAGAGTCCATGTTTTAAAATGTTTACATTTTGAGCCAAAAATAAGGCCTCTCACACCACAGAGCTGAGAATAATGTAAGTTGCAGACAACAGTGCAGTGGGGCCAAATATATGAGGTGAGGGAGGGGAAGAGAAAAACATATGGCACCAGCTTGGGATTGAAATGGCCATAACTTTATTGAGTTATTCAGGTATAAGTTGGCTTTGACATCCGCATTGGATCTTTATCTTGAATCAGCCAAACCAACTGTTTGCTGATACCTCCATCAGGGTGGAACCTGGTGGTAAGGATATCCCAAATCTAATGGGTCGTGATTTTGGTATATTCTATGGCCCATCAGTCCCCCACGTGGGGCTTTGGGGAGAACCTAACCCCTATACCCTTTTACTGGGGTATCCTGAATTTGATCCTGGACCTGGGGGTCGGGCACCCAGCCACCCCCTGGGTCTTGACTAAGAATCCAACTCAATGCCTTTTTTGCCAAAAGTTGTGACAATTGCTATGAGGTAGGCAAAAACCCCTGGCATGCCCGATTTGTCTGCAGGCAAATTCCTTCCTAGCTCTGAATACGGCAGCTGAATAGTTCCAGAGTAAGGCATACAGATGAGCTGCCTGCTTATGTCCACACCGGAATATGGTAAGCAGTCCTTGAAGCAGAGGTTTGTTTTGATTTTCAGATTTTGACTGAGCTTCTGAAATTCCTCCTTTACATAGGCATTACATTAGTGTATGAGGTGGGTATTAGCATTGACTGAGCTCCTATCTGGCTTAGGATGTACCTGCTCCACCAATCTTTATCCCTGAATATTGCTTGCGTTCACTTTGTTCAGTGGGAGTTTGGAGTCTAACAGAAGGACACCATGTTGGCTCCACCCTGGTTTTAGAGTTGGGAGAATCTGTCCATTTTGATTTCTCTCACATGTCTCCCTCACTCGCCACTGGAGCAGCATGAACACATGACAAGTACCTTGTACTTCACATAAGCCAGGCATGGCCATACTTGGCCCTCCAGCTGTTTTGGGACTACAACTCCCATCATCCCTAGCTAACAGGACCAGTGGTCAGGGATGATGGGAATTGTAGTTCCAAAACAGCTGGAGGGCCAAATTTGGCCACGCCTGACATAAGCGCTCTCCAGAGTAGTCTGCCTGGGCCTGATCTGTAAGAACAGTTCTACCTGTTACCTAGAGAGATACCAATGCTTTGAACTGTAGAAACAACAAGGAGTCTTGGTATACCATAAAAGCTAACAGATTTATTGCGGTATGAGCTTCCAGTAGACAAGAGCATACTTCATAAGACTTACGGAACGGCCAATGAAATTGTTGAATACTTGAATTGTAGCTTATTGTTAGCAATGTTTAACATTGGAAACACACAGAGACTGTGTGTTTTAAAATGGAATATACAACACAATTATTATTATTTTTAAAGGGAGTTTATGAAAGCACTTATGTTGTTTTGCACCACCTTATTTATTCATTTCTCATTTTGCTTCCAGACATTCCTTTTCTTTGCCACGAAATGGGCTTGGGGAGGAGCCACTTAGGTGAGAAAAGAGAAATTCTGGGACAAGGCTATGCACCAGTTTGCTTCAGAATTATGCAACTGTAATGAAAAGGATGAGAGTGCTCTGGAAGAAGCACCCCATGGGTGGAGAAGATCAAGTATCAACAGAGAAAACTAGAGTGCAAGGAAAAAGCAACTGTCTACAACCTTATTATGACTGAGCATTGGGCTGAAGACACCACACTATTGGAACAGTCATGTCACATGGTACAATTTCTCCTGTACTGTACCACTTCAGCCCTTTGCTTGGGTGAGGAGAGCAAGCACATTTCTAACTGCTTCCCATTTATTACAAAGCCTCCCTATCCACACAAAACTAGCATGCCAGCGAGAAAGCTGAACAAGAAACCCTCCTCCTTAACACTAATTTAGGAGTTCATTTTCTTTCTTTTAAAAAATATGCCTACATATTCAAGCCTGGGCTTCTCTGATCTACAGCCTGGTACAAAGCTGCACCAGCTAACCTTTCTCATCATGACTCAAAGAGTGGCATAAACAGAATAATTGAATATTTGGCACTTTCCTTGTTGCGTTATTGAGGGGGAAGTTATACAGGTGAAAATCACCAGTAAGTGCGTGTGTGTCTGTTATGGGCTTTGAGGGGGATGTACATAATTGGGGAGAATCTTTGTTTTATTGAAGCAAGGAATGGTGCGTACTTTTGGAGGGTGTGAGCAAGGACACCTTAACTGCTTATTCGCTTGCTTGAAGAGGAATGTACGATCTTCACACTTGAACTGCCACCTCCATAGCCATATCCTCCACCGGTGAGGCTTCCAGAACCGCTTAAACTGCCTCCGGTACTAATTCTGCTGACTCTTCCTCCTCCAGCACTGACATGGCCATGTCCACAGCTCCCGCCGCCTCCACCACCAAGGCTCATCCCACTTCCCCCTCCGACACCATATCCGCTTCCTCCTCCAAGGCCGTATCCGCTTCCTCCTCCAAGGCCGTATCCGCTTCCGCCTCCAAGGCCATATCCTCCTCCTCCACCACCACCGCTGATGGTGCTAGAACTGCTGACCACAGCTGTGGGGTAGAAAAATCATATTAGAGATGCCCTTCTGTCCCTCAAGCAAAGAGCCTTGTTTCTTAATGGAGTCAGATGCTATGGCACATACTTACATACGTTAACAGGGGTTGAGAATTCTCCAGACATCCTAAAAAGATAAACACAACCTATTGAAGTGAGAGCAAACCATGCTAGACCAGCCTGATAATTTCATTAGTTACAGGGATTGATTTAGCTCAGCCTTCCTCAACCTGTTGCCCTCCAAATGTTTTGGACTACAATTCCCATCAGCCCCAGCTAGCATGGTCAGTGGTCAGGGGTGCAGTCCAACCCACTCTTTAGTGCTCTATCAGAGCAAATGTCAATTCAGGTTTTTCGCAGATGGACATTTGCTCCAATTCAGCTTCCAAGAGTGGGTTTTCATGGGGAAAGCTCTGGAGCAAAGGGGGGGGGGGACTGGGACACAGAGCTTTGAATTGTGGGCTGTGCCACAATTTAAGAGTGAAGGAAAGGTAAGGGTGGATAAGCCGTGAGATGAATAATGTAGCTTTTAGCAGAAGTCAAACTGCAGCAAACGGAAACAGTGCTGCATGTGACAAAAACAAGGTGGAACAGGAAACAGCGCCTCCTAATTTGGAGGGCTACTGCTTCCCAGCCCTGCTCCAGTACTTGAATCTACATACATTCATTCTATTTAGAGGGGGGTTAATTTATATATCTTGATTTTTAAAAATCTAAGCACTGTACAGGGCCGTCTTTACCCGGGGGTGGAGGGGTGCGGGGCACCCGGGTGCCGAATTCTGGGGGGCATCAGGCGCCCGTTGCTGAAGCTGCCTAAGATTATGCTACGTATTGTATTGAGCCGCTATGTGGCAGCAGGGTCAGCGGCCCCTTTGACACGACTGATCTCGCACCAGCGAGAAAATGTTTATTTTCGCTAATTGTTGGCATTTTCTTTGACTAATTACTTAGTACTTAGGGCTCTACTACACATGCATTTCAGCACGCAATTTTAGTTTTCCATTTCTGCAAAAATGCGCCAGCTAAACTAAATTTGTGGGCGATGGGCAGATCTTAGCGCATATGCTAAAGACGGCCCTGGCAGTGTACACAAACCAACGTAAAACAAAAAAAATTCTTTTAAAAGATTGTTTAAAAGCTCTTCCAAAGAAACTCCCTTAAAAGAATCAAGTCTATTTGTCCTAAGAAAGTCTTTAAAAGAATCCTTCCAATAGCACCTCAGAGACCAACTAAGTTTGTTCTGGGTATAAGCTTTTGTGTGTATGCACACTTTTTCAGATACTCTGAGACAGAAATCACCAAACCCTCACATATAATAAGAAGGAGGGGAAGGATTGGTGACTGCAGTTGGTCTGACAGGAAAAAGCAAGGCATTTTTAAAGAGATAGTGACCAAAAATATTCTTTAGCAAGCATCCCTTGCTTTTTCATGTAGGACCAATTACAGTAATCAACAGTTGTCAAGAGGTTCACCATACGCATTAGCCAATCACCCATTCCCACAACCCTTCTAAGAAAAATCCTGAAATACAGTCATATCTCGGGTTACAAACACTGCGGGTTGCGTGTTTTAGGGTCGCGGACCGCGCTGAACCCGGAAGTACCAGAACGGGTTACTTCCAGGTTTCAGCGCTCACGCATGTGCAGAAGCACAAAATGACATCACACGCATGCACAGAAGTGCCAAACTGCGTCACACATGTGCGCAGACGCAGCTCTTCAGGCTGCAAATGCTGCGGGTTGTGAACGTGCCTCCCGCACGGATCACGTTTGCAAACCGAGGTATGACTGTAAAAAGGTTTTAAACAGACATTTAAAACAGGATAGCGAGGGTGCCTGTCTGATGTTAACAGGCAGGGAGTTCCAACGCAAAGGCACTGCCACATTGATGGATTGACACCTGACAGCTGCCGAATGAACATTGCATGGTACTTGAAAATTCAACAGATTTACATTCAACAGAGTACATTCCTCATTGAAGAGACTCCACAAGGGCTACTAGGCAGTGGCTGCTCCATGAACTGGATACAGGGCAGGGGCGGAGCTCAGTGACAGAGCATGCGCCTCATATGCCTATCCAATCCCTGTTTGCTCCAGGTACTGTTGGGGACGGACTCTATTCTGAAACCCTGGAGACGGTCAGTGTAGGCAGTTCTGAGATAGGTGAACCAATAGTCTGTCTTAGTATAAATCAGCCTCCTATGTTCCACATTCTAAAAAGAACTAGGAGTCCCATTCAAAACATCCAGCTACAAAATGGCAGACATATTTTGCACCTGCATCCACATGCCGTCAGATATGTCTGATTTCCCAGTGCCTACCTGATCTCCTCTCCCTCCAGCAGTGTCTTGTATGTAGCAATTTCAACATCCAGGGACAGCTTCACATTCATCAGTTCCTGGTAGTCCCGCAGCAGACGAGCCAGCTCGTCCTTTGCCGTGTGCAACGCAGTCTGAAGGTCGACCAGTTTTGTCCTGGCATCTTTGAGGGCCATTTCCCCACGCTGCTCACATTCTGCTATGGAAGATTGCAGGCCATTAATCTAAAAAATAAAATAAAAAATGGAGAAGTGCCTCCTTTGGTTATTAGTTATTAATCATGTGGTTTACTTTCCTACATCTTTCCCCCAAACACTATTCTGAAAGAAAGGGGGAGTATCAAAGATGGCAATTGCCAAGGCAACTGTGCATCCGGAGATGTCTTAATCAAAGATTTTGTGGGCTCTGCCAACATCCATTTTACAATACAGAATCCAGTAAAATAAATAGGTTTTGCTTTCCTGCTTTCCATTGGTCTTTCCACTTTCTTCATCATCATGCAACACTTCTCCTCTCACCACACTCAAAGCTGACCAATCTATTGGACGGGTAGTGTACATATCCTAAGTCCTGTCCCTGAAAAGAACACCCTGCCCTCATACTGCTGCTTTCAACGAGAGGTGAATTTTTTGCTTTATGGGATAAGGGATGAGGAACAGGTTAGGACTAAAGAAGTACTCTGTATGTAGGAAGGAATGAGGCAAAATAAATAAATAAATAAATAATGCAAAGGGAAGGCCAGCTTGGAACTTTCTTTCATTCTATTGGCTATTGCCAACTCTACCCACTGAGTCTATCTACAAAATCTTACTTTGACACTATAGTTGCTCACACATTCAAGAGATGCTTTTGACATCTGATATTGCAACAGTCTTGCCATAACTGCTGTTGGTCACTTCTCATTAGAGATGTCAGATAATTCCAATGCCAACAATGTTCTCTTATTTGTTTCATGTCTGGAATGGAAACTAATCCAGAAAATACAGTTGGCATTCACTGCTGTTGTTGCTTTCAATCCACGAACAATACAAAACTGATTGCATCCCCCCCCCCCACTATTTTCATTGCATTTCCTTTGCACTGAAATGAATGGGGTGGATGCTGTCATTGCATAAGTTATGTAATATAAACCACAGTGGACAGTGAGATGAATAATGTAGGTTTTGGCAGAAGATGAACTGCAGCAGAGCGGAAGCAGCACTGTATGCAACAAATACAGGGCAGAGTGGGAAATGAGCAATGGAGCGATGGATCCAAACTACAAGAAAGACGATTCCACCTAAACATTAGGAAGAACTTCCTGACAGTAAGAGCTGTTCGACATGGAATTTGCTGCCAAGGAGTGTGGTGGAGTCTCCTCTTTTAGAGGTCTTTAAGCAGAGGCTTGACAACCATATGTCAGGAGTGCTCTGATGGTGTTTCCTGCTTGGCAGGGGGTTGGACTCGATGGCCCTTGTGGTCTCTTCCAACTCTATGATTCTATGATTCTATTCTATGATTCTATTCTATGATGCTTTGAAACATCCCTGCTCCTCACCTACCTTTCCCTCTGAAACTTTAATGCTTATTGCCTTGCCTGTGGTTTATGGTGTTCCATGGCTCTCCACTCCCTCCTGCCCCTGCTATTTCTTAAATCCACCTTTCATAAGCCAAAAATGCACCCAATCATCGATAATTGCATACCGTAAGCCCAGGTTAAATCCTGGGGGTGAGGAAGGTGTTAGGAGGGTTAGAATATGAGAGCTGTCTGAAGGCATGTTATTCAGGTCTGGACCTGGGAGTTGCGTGGAAGGGACAATTGTATAGTGAGCTATATATAAGCTGCTTTAAGCTCCTAGGAGAAAGAACAGGATGTACAAGCATAAGACACAAATAGCAACAACACAGGTCCTTGACAAACTGAGTAAGAGCGATCAAAAGGAATTGTTTGGATATCTTGTGACTTGCTCAAAACTTGTCCAGGATGGGCTGAGCTTTTCGTAGATTATACAGCATATTATAGGAGAAGGAACCTTGAGCCTCTTGAAGCCCCTAGCTGCCTCAATTGGTTGCCTACAGGCTATGTGGAGGGGGGGGAGTTATGTCTTACAGCTTTCTGCACAATTTCAATTTCAGAGCGAAGTCTTTGGACAAGCCGGCTCATCTCTGCGATCTCATCTTTGGTGGATTTCAAGTCATCGCCATGTTTGAAAGCTGTAGTTTGGAGTTCCTGGAACTGATACCCACAAAACAAAATAGCAATCATCATAAGCAACTCATGTCAACAAGTTCTTCTAAGTACATGTCTGTAAATGGATATAGATAAAGGAGTTGGTGCTCAGTTAGATTTCAGTTGGTAGCATGTTGCATCGATTAGAAAGGACACATCGTTGCAATTTTACAAAGAAAGGTATAATGGATGCACTTCTACACAGATGTTAGAAACAGATGGATGGTATTAAGTTCAGGGATGTGGGACCTGCAGCCATCTAAATGTTGCACTACAACTTCCACCACCCCTCCCAATTTGTCATGCTGGCTGGAGCTGGAAACTGTTGGAGTCCAACAACACCAGGAAGGCCAGATGGACCATATCTTTGTACTAAAGTGTAATGTGTGAATATTTTCTGCTTAAGCCAACAAAGATGAGCTGAACAACATAACACAACACGATGGCCAATAACAATGGCACTAAACACTATTTATAGACTAATACAAATGATCAGAAGTCTTCTTCATCAGTGACTACGGTATCATATGAGCACTGATCCAGAGTATATTTTCTACAGCGTTTATATTTGCTTACATGTAAGATTGGCTTGTTAAGAAATTGAACTGCATCCTTCTCATATTAATTCTTACAAATCTGGCTGATAAAGAATTGATCAAGATTGGCTGATGAAGCATGGAACAAAACAGATTGTTTATCCGGAAACTCTGTTCCGGCGATATTTGGTAACAGATTATGTATATATCAAACTTTTGAATTATTCTACTGTGACTGGTGAAGAAGATTTAGAGACTTTGGTTGCAATTTCTGATCATTTGCATTAGTCTATAGATAGTGTTTAGTGCTATTGTTATTGGCCATTGTGTTGTGTTATATTGTTCAGCTTGTCTATATAAGCCAGCAAAGAGGCACATGCATTTGTACATGGGAGGAAATCTTTGTGTCCTTGTGAATGGACTCATGTGGAAATACTTAATGGAAGGAATTCAATGTAGCACTAAGCTGATTGCTCCATTGAGACAAGCATTTCTGCTGGTTTGATGGAATGATCTCCCCTGCATGCTGTTTTTGGGGTACTCCTGACACCCCTAAACCAATTAGGGGAGCATAGGGAATGGGGGGAGGGAAAACCCCATTGTGCTAGTGCAAGACATTGCATGAGCTTCTGCAGGCATGCTTTGTTAGCTGAATCTCACCCAATGTGTGAAGTAGGCAATCATAAACATTGTCTATTCTGTGATGCCTATGAATTGGTATTGTAGTTACTTCATTCCTACATTAACATCAGCTAGCTGGGGAGGGTGATGTTGAGGCAGGAAGAAACCATGGCTTTGGCCCAACATAAATAGTTCTGTCAACTATTATTAGAGTGATGCGAGGAGAGATGCTCCACATCAGGTCATAAAAACTATTGTTCAAATTGTTGTGCTTCTCAGTTGCTATAACTGGATCATATTTTAGCAATTTCGGAGCTCAAAAAAGAAAATAAGAATAGAGAGAATTTTCATATTGCAAAAGTTTTATATCAGTTTGGATTTATTTTGTGTGACAAACTATTCTTTTCATTTTCCTAAAGACTTAGCCCAACCACTTGAAATGATGAGCACTGGCTAATGGGGGGGGGACTAGTGGTTCCATAAGTCACCATGTGAAAAATAAAGTTCCAATTTAAAATTATATTTTTTTGAATTCATATTGTTCAAACTTTAATATCCATAAAATCTTACAGGTTTCTGAAAAATAATTTAAATTTTGATTGCCAACTATTGACTGTCAAATATAAAGTATTCTGAAATTTAGCATGGGGCGCTAAATTCAGCTTTGAATTCCAATGAACAATTTGGAACAGTTCAAAAATCTACTTTCAAATTCAGGAGGGCCTTTGAATTTCAGTTTTAGGCAACACTTTGTGTCTGAGTTACAGCAAAATTTTACCTTATTTTGGTACCAAGCCTCTGCCTCAGCTCTGCTCCTGTTGGCAATATCTTCATACTGAGCTCTCACTTCAGCAATGATGCTGTTCAGGTCCAGATCTCTGTTGTTGTCCATTTGTAGGACGACATTGGTGTCTTTCACCTGTGCCTGTACCTGAGTCAGTTCCTGTGGGAATTATGAAATAAATTTTATTATCAATTGAAAATTTTTTGTGCTATCTTGGTCTTTACATCTTGTGGTTTCTGGCACCAGCAGGTATTTATTCATTTTTAATCCTTCCTTTCTATTAAAAGGAACATTTGAGATAGCCTACAAACTGGACTGAAACCTGTGGTTGCTGAAAAGAAATGGATTTTATTTATAGCCTTGCTACAAACGCCACTATCAGAGATACTGTAAGAGGTCTTTATGGGGAAAAGCAGAGACTGCACTTGAAGGTGCTGTCGCAAAAGGGGGAAACTCTTCCCTGACTCCTGGTGCTTGACCACAATTCTGAGCACAATTCAAAGTGTTGGTGCTGACCTTTAAAGCCCTAAACGGCCTTGGTCCAGTATATCTGAAGGAGCGTCTCCACCCCCATCGTTCTACCCGGACACTGAGGTCCAGTCTGAGGGCCTTCTGGCGGTTCCCTCACTGCGAGAAGCCAAGTTACAGGGAACCAAGCAGAGGGCCTTCTCGGTAGTGGCACCCGCCCTGTGGAACGCCCTCCCACCAGATGTCAAAGAGAAAAACAAATACCAGGCTTTTAGAAGACATCTGAAGGCAGCCCTGTTTCGGGAAACTTTTAATGTTTGATGTATTATAGTATTTTAATATTCTTTGGGAAGCCGCCCCGAGTGGCTGGGGAGGCCCAGCCAGATGGGCGGGGTATAAATAATAAATTATTATTATTATTATTATTATTATTATTATTATTATTATTATTATTATTGACAGCCTGGCTTTCATGTGCCTGTATGCACAGAGCACATAACAGCACCAGTGGCGGAGAAAGCCACTCAGGAGCCTGGGGTGGCACGCCCAGGGGTGGGGCGAGCCACCCATAAGGCCGGGGCAAGGGTGGGGCACACCGCAGAGTCTGCCCGCCTCCTCCCCCTCAGCCGCCCTACAGCTGGGGGGGAGGCAGCAGGCGGACCGTTTGGGCAGTGCAGAGCCTGTGTGCAGCCAAGCCACCGTGTCTCTCCCAGGAGAGACGAGTGGCTCGGGCGCACTGCAGGCCCTGCGGTGAGTGCTGCATGGCATTTTGTCACCCCCCTCAGTGGTGACACCCGGGGCGGACCGTACCCACCACACACCCCTTCTTCCGCCTGTGCACATCCCAACCAAGGACCCTGGCACTCACCCTGCCATAATAACAGGAATTGGTTTAGCTGGTGCTAAAATCAATAACTGGCTTGAAGAGCGAAGTTCAGTTTAGGATGTTTGCTTGTTTTTAACAAACTGGAATAAAGTCAAGTCCTTGGGTAATAGGTTGGCAGGTGGATATGAATTTGTTGAAGTACAGGCGTACCTCGGAAGTTGAACAGAATCCATTCCGGAAGTCCGTTCAACTTCTGAAAAGTTTGAAAACCAAGGCATGGCTTCCAATTGCGTCCCAATTGCGCAGGCACACCAGAAACAATAGTGGAAGCTGCACCGGACATTTAGCTTCCAAAAACACATTCGAAAACCAGAACACTCACTTCCGGTTTTCAATCATTCAGGAACCAGAATATTCAACTCCCAAGGCGTTTGGAAGCAGAGGTACAGTGGTGCCCCGCAAGACGAACGCCTCGCAAGATGGAAAACCCGCTAGACGAAAGGGTTTTCCGTTTTGGAGGCACTTCGCAAAACGAATTTCCCTATGGGCTTCCTTCGCAAGACGAAAGCCCATAGGGAAATCTCCGGGACAGCGGGGAAGCGCAGCGCATCTTCCCCACTGTCCTTGGACCTCCTCCAAAGGCTGGCGGTGGGGCGGAGAGACCTCCTCCCGCCGCCAGCCTTCGGAAGGCTGCTCTGAAGCCTGGCAGTGGGGCGGAGAGACCTTCTCCCGCCGCCAGGCTTTGGAAGGCTCCTCCGAAGGCTGGTGGTGGGGCGGAGAGACCTTCTCCCCGCGCCAGCCTTCGGATGGCTGTCCTGAAGACTTGCAGTGGGAGGAGGGTTTTCCTTCCCACCGCCAACATTCAGAATGCTGTTCTGAATGTTGGTGGTGGGGAGGAAAAACCCTCCTCCCACTGCAAGCCCCGGGAACAGAGGAGAAGCGCTGCGCCCCTTCCCCTCTGTTCCCGTACCTGTCCTGAAGGCTTGCGGTGGGGAGAAAAGCCCTTCTCCACACCGCCAGCCTGGCAAGCGGTTTCCATAGGAACGCATTAATTGATTTTCAATGCATTCCTATGGGAAACGATACTTCGCAAGACGAAAAACTCGCAAGAAGAAAAAACTTGCGGAATGAATTAATTTCGTCTTGCGAGGCACCACTGTACGACTGTATACTTTAGTCTGTCCAAGGGATCTGTTGTTTGTGGGGCTGTAGTTATTTTTCACATTTTTGATGATGAAGTTGGTTTAGGAATACATTCCCATACAGTTAGAAAAGGAGATAAAAATATTTACCGCATCAAAGAGCGCTCTTAAGAACTGGATGTGCTGAGTCAAGGAATCAGCCTTGGATCCCAGATCTATCTTGTGCATGTAGGAGCCATCCACATCCTTAGGGGTGAACATAAAATCGCTGTTAGCATAAGCAGAGCAGAGTGTGTGTGCAATAAGGCCCAATATTAGGGGCAAACTCCAAAACATATTGGTGTGATACACCCTGGAACAAAGTGAAGTGGAATTCCCTGATGTGAATCTGTTGATTAAGAACTAACCTCAACAGCTAGGCTTCTGTTTTGTCAAAAGTCTTCCTCAAAATTGAATTTAACAATCAAAATCCACCCAAAGCTGAGCTTTAGATGATTTTAAACATTAACTGAAAAGTAAGTGTGTGACCTTTCATGCCAGCTCTGACTATTGTCTGCTTCACCAGTCAAATGGCACAAACCATGGCTTAGGTCTGGGTTTTGCACAAGTGGAACTACAGAATGCAAAAGTGCTGACTTTAGTCATTATTCTTGCACTACAGACGGATACGTGAATACAGATACTTAGGATCAGGGTGTATAAGAAATAGGAAATAATAGTGGTCTGCCATTCTGGTTTTAAGCTTTCCTAATGCCACGTACCTTTTTGAGCACCACAAAGTCATTTTCACAAGCTGTACGTTTATTAATTTCATCTTCATATCTGTTAGAAAGGGGGGAAATAATTATTGTCACCTTGATAATTTAAGTGCATGAGATACAAACCTTACAAGCATAGAATCATAGAATTATACATCTAGTCCAACCCCCGTGCAATGCAGTGTCCCGTATGGGGATTGAACATGAAACCTTGGTGTTATCAGCACCACACTCTAACCAACTGAGCTACCTAGTAGTATATATCTTCATAACAACATTGTGAGGCAGATGAAGCAATGAGACAGTGATTTACTCAAAGTGTTACAGGAAGCCGCATGTTTTGGAAAACTGCTTTATCCCAAGAGATTATGCTTTGCGTGGACAGGTGGAGTCCCCCCAACCCCAGGCGACCCCCAAGCGGAATAATGACTCAAGGCAACATGCTATGAGATTAAAATTGGCCACAACTTTATTAAGTTTCAGGTGTAGGGAGACCGTGGCTCAGGCATTGGGTGTTTATCCTTCCCAGTCCCCAGCCGGGGATCTAGGAGACATCAGGGTTATCCAGAATGTGTGGGGATTGGGCTGGCTCTGGAGAACATATGTTCAAGCAGAGAGTCCGCCCCCCATTTTGCCACCATCGCAGGTGAGAGCAATGACAACCTCTTGGCGTATGGCCAATGCCTCTCCTCAAGACCACTTTAACAAGGAACCCTGGGATCACCGCCGCAAGGGTGGCGTGGGTCACCGCTTCACACACACACACCCCATTTAGGAAGATAGACTAAAGGATTCCACCCAAGGCCTGAAACCGCCAAAGTTGTGACATTTTGCTATGGGAAAGGCAAAACCTGCCAATGCAGGGAAATTCCTTTCTGGCCCTTCAACAGCAGCCATGACGTAGCAGCGCCCGCGTACCTGTGGAGAAGAGGTTAACCTGCAAAAGAAGGCTTAACTGAGGGAGGGCAGGGTGGGAGAAGCTCTGGAGCCAACTGACGCTTCTCAGGTAAGATTGACCTTCTGTTGTGTGGGCAGGGCAGTCCCTCCCCCTACCTGGCCAATCCCCTGGCAACGCCTCCCCAGGCGGGATTGGGTGATTGGTTGAAGTAGGCAGAGACCTCCAGGTATCCAGCCTGGGGAGGGTGAAGCCAGCCTGTACAACCGGGAGCCGCACTGGGATCTGGGGAGCTGTGTGAGACCACGCAAAAGGCGCCCCATTTGATGTGGGGAGTGGTCATTCTGCTGGATCACAGCCATCTCACAGCCTCCAACTTCCTGCTGATCAAAATCAAGACGCTCACTTTTTGGTCCCAAATTCCTGCGCTGGGCCAAAAAGCAGGACATGCCAGGATCCAATCAGAAACAAGGATGGCTTCTGCAATTCCGGGATGTCCTGCTCAAAGTGGGATGGTTGAGGAGTATGCTATCCTTGTGGGAAATTAACTGATGATGAATGGAAGAGACCTCCCAAAAGTCCAGAGGTGGGAAATACTTTTCAGCCTGAGGGCCACATTTCCCCATAGAGAACCTTCCGGAGGCCACATGCCAAGTAGGGCCAGAGGCAAAAAAAAGTGGGCAGAACTATGGATGTCACTTTTTAAAAGTAGGCTCGATTTCAGTCAGGCTAAAGTCACACACACTCACACACAACACACACATCTATTTGTCCTCCAAGCAGGCAAGCAAGCAAGAGGCATTGTCACCCTCACTGCCACCTTTTCTGCCACATACTTGTTCTTGAAATCCTCTACAAGCTGCTGTGTGTTCTTCAGTTCGATGTCCAGGTGGTTTTTATCGTTGACTAGGTGGTCAAGCTGCCTTCGGAGAGTGTCAATGTAAGCCTCATAAAGCGGCTCAAGATTGTCCCTCAGAGCTGGGCTGCCCTGCTGGTAGAGCAAGTCCCATTTGGTCTCCAGCACTTTGTTCTGTTGCTCAAGGAATCGCACCTGAAACACAACAAGGGAAGGGCAGAGATGAGACTAGAGGTTATGGTTCCCAGGATTCCTTGAGGAAAACCACGTACTTTAAAGGCGTGGTGTGAATGTGATCAGAGTCAATTCACAGAGTTTTCATCATGTAAAAAGAAGATGGTGGGTGTCTGGCCCTGTACTAAATACCTGCCATGCACATTCTAAGGTATTACACTCCTTTGGTAGGACTATACCACCAGAGGTATACCTGTCTCACAATATATTAGTACCAGGGGAGGCATAGCTTCCTTCAACCTTTCGTCTACCCCTTCAGTGCATTTTTAAAAGCCAATTAAAACTGAAATGAAATCATGCATGCATTTATAACTCAGCAATATTTGAAATATTATGTTCTAAAAGGCGGAACTGTGACTTTTGAAAATGGTGACTTTCAAAATTTTATTGTGAATGACAATTAAGACCATAAGTATATTTGCTGCTGCAGCAGCAACAACAAAACCGCCCAGTCCAGAGGGGCCCTTAGTGAAGATCTGCTCAGTACATTTGGGGAAGTGAAAAAATAGAAATGTTTTTCTAACTAGTAAGGACTCTTTGTTATAAAATGAAAGCCACTTTGTATATTTTGGGTGTGAGCATGATCCGTTCTTGATCACGGAGTCCCTAAAGTGAGAGTGAAAATATAGGAAAGGGGGAACTGGGTGGTGCTGATAAATGATTTTCAGTTAAAACTTATTTATTATTATTAAGATATAAATCAAGCATAGAAACCCATTTCCTAACAGTAATTCAAACTCTCAAATTATTCTAGAATACAGGCTTTTATACTGTGGGAACTGAATGCACACTGGAACTCTGCCAAGGAGTCTCTGGGTGGCCTTGGGCAAACTATCTATCTCACAGTTTCAGCTCCTTAATCTGTACAACAAGAGACATAGTAATAAGGAACTGAGCCTAAAGGGATGTTGGAAGAATTAATGGGATAATGGTTTTTGAAGCTTGGTGCAAGTGTAGCACAGTTGCAAGACTATTCCCAACATGGGACTCTGAAACCCTTGCTTGCTCACTTGGATGAAGATGATCCTTTCCCCATTAGTAGAGCGCAGAGCCCTGGACGTCTTTGCACAGGGAGGGAAGTAATTCTGACATAAAGGTAAAGGTGAAGGGACCCCCTGACCATTATGTCCAGTCGTGACCGACTCTGGGGTTGCGGGGCTCATCTTGCTTTATTGGCCGAGGGAGCCAGCGTACAGCTTCCAGGTCATGTGGCCAGCATGACTAATCTGCTTCTGGCGAACCAGAGCAGTGCATGGAAACGCCGTTTACCTTTCTGCCGGAGTGGTACCTATTTATCTACTTGCACTTTGATGTGCTTTTGAACTGCTAGGTTGGCAGGAGCAGGGACCGAGCAACGGGAGCTCACCCCATCACGGGGATTCGAACCGCCGACCTTCTGATCGGCAAGTCCTAGGCTCTGTGGTTTAACCCACAGCGCCACCCGCGTCCCATATGGACCATATCTTTGTACTAAAGTGTAATGTGTGAATATTTCGAACTGCTAGGTGGGCAGGAGCTGGGACCGAGCAACAGGATTCAAACCGCCGACCTTCTGATCAGCAAGTCCTAGGCTCTGTGGTTTAAAGTGCCACGCGCGTCCCCTACTTCTGACATAAGCAGTAGGAAAACTTTGCTTATAAGAAGTACAGGTACAGAGAAACTGCTGAAAAGTGTGAAATTATATTGAGAGTGTTTTTAGGTTTTAGGTTCTGCACAGGAGCAGGCTGCATGAAAGTTCTGACTGTTTGCTGTTCTTTGAAAATAACGCTATGTCTAAATAAGGACTTTCCATCTTCCTTTTTTTTGGGTAGAGGGGTAGGAGACACCTGAATTCCATGCATAACATGGATTCAAATTAACATTAAACACTAATAGCCTGTACCCTAATCCCAAAGCTGTGATCCGAGTTAACATCTGATTCCACAACAGGCCATAACTGGTAAGGGCTGCATGCAGGCTTTTGACACCATATCATCTCGCAGGGGAGCAACAAGAACCTGGATGGAATCATATGGATGAAACCATGATGGCATAAATCAGGCCTATGCATAACTATGCGTGAAGCACATCCTGTGTTCCTTGAGGGTGTTAAGTGTGCACATCGTATTTAATGTGAGAAGACAGGACCAGAATATCATCCCAATATGTTTTTTGGGAAACCAATAAGGGAAATGACACCCCTCCCCACAAGCTACATATTCCTCTTCTGATAGGGCAGGGAAGCATAATACTGTCTTCACTTGATCTCCATTTCCCCCTTCAGCACAAGAATGCACACAGCCCCTGACTCCATATCTGATCTATCCCACCTATGGCAGCCACAATAGAACAACAGTGACATACAAGAAGTAGCCTGAACTGGTTTTGTATCAATTCAATGCTTATATATGTACACGTAGCCCTGAATTTTTCAAAAAGGAACACTTTCCTGATAAAACATCTGTGTTCAACATCTGTGAAAATTTGTGCCTAATATTTCAATAGGGACGGGCCAATCTGTAAATTTCAGTTTCTTTTTATTTCTCCCCTTTTCCCGTCCTTCGTATTTCCATATCAGTTTGCAATAAAAAAAAAATCCTAGTGAAAAGTAATCATTTTAGTGTGAATTTAGTGTGAATATACATTTTTGTGTGCAATTTGCCTAACAGAGACATTTTTGCAAAACAATTTCCCCTGATACAATGTATTTCTGTATGTTTATTAATATCTGCATGTACATCCAGACTTTAGCATATGCTCTTTGTACACATTATTGGCTGGAGAACCAGATTCCAAATCACAAAGGATGTGTTTCTGTTCACATCTTGATTCAGAAAGTGCAAACTGAATTGAATTCCCCACCTATTCCTGCATTTTGAAAACACTAATATTTATATTTTGCTAATCAGTTGTTAAATTCAGTGCCTGGGCTATCACATGTGGCTGCAATACATTTTTATAGTCCCTTCTTCATCAAAATGTACAGTGGTACCTCGGGTTAATTACTTAATTCATTCCAGAGGTCCGTTCTTAACCTGAAACTGTTCTTAACCTGAAGCACCACTTTAGCTAATGGGGCCTCCTGTTGCTGACGCGCCACTGGAGCACGATTTCTGTTCTCATTCTGAAGCAAAGTTATTAACCCGAGGTAATATTTCTGGGTTAGCGGAGTCTGTAACCTGAAGCGAATGTAACCCGAGGTACCACTGTATAGCTAAAAGGTCTAATTACAGCAGAACCCTATGCCTGCCTGCTGAGAAGTCCCAGTGGGACTTGCTCTTAGGGAAATGAGAACAGGACTGCAGCCTTAAATTTTGGGGAGAGAGTGGGGTTATTCAGTAGCTTTGAATTAAATTATTATGATTATAGCATTCCAGTACAGCTATAGATAGTGCCCTACTCAGTTACGCAATCTTCCACTCTCTTTCTCCATTTGCATTTTAAAAGGGGAAAACAATGACGTTCTCCTGGCATACTGTAGATGTGCAGCATTTGATAACTTTGTCAAGGCTTTGCTAAGCATTGAGCTTCCCAAAGGGGAATGTTTTGAATGAGTGTTTGGCATGAAATTGACAAGGTAAATGTCAGAGACAATTTTAACTGAGGCGAGCCATTAATTCTCCTTTAAAATTGCTGGAATTTGTCCATCTAGAAGATTATTAACACATCTTAAAGGCTACATTGAAGAGCTATGAAAATGATCATGCTGAACATGGAGGAATTTAGTGAGTCTTCAGCTACATTGTGACTTCAGAAGTATCATGTGACACTAGCCTTCCCCACCCCAGTACTGGATCCACAGTTCTTTGTATCTTTGCCATTGGGTTTAATTCTTCCTTTTCTTTTTTCTTTTCAAAATTTGTATACTGCCTGTCATCGGTAAATCTCAGGGCTGTTCGCAACATAAAATTTACCCTTGACATTACTGCTGTAAAACTAATCAAAGATTTAAGATTTATGTGTATTATTGCTGTTGTCATGATGATGATGATGATGATGATGTAACTCTCTCAAAGACAAATTTCAAACACAGAATCTGTGGCATTTCCAAATTCAAAAAGGTAAGTTCTGGAATCTTGCTAACTGTTGACTTCATGAAATTTCATTTCCATTCCATTTGGAATAGATGGATGTTTAAAAGTAGTTTGGTCCTCAAAATCACCTTGCATGTGGGAAGTTTGAACCTCAGGGGGGAAACCAATAAAATGGATGCAATGAGTTCTGTGTACATTCCAGCCATTCTCTGCTCTTGTAAAAAATCTACTGTGTATCCAGGAGGGCTATATTTACTCAGATGCATCTCAATTTTAGGAACACAAAATCCTCTTTAGAGAAGCAGCAATGAAATATTTGTCCCAAATGACTTGCTCTGCAGATTAATGTCTGTTGAGGAATCAAAATGGTTTGTGCCTCATGGATGCTTATAAGTCAATATAACTGACGTTGCTGGTCCTACATTTGCTTGCAAGGCTACCTAGAACACTAGAATAGCATTATCACTATTGAATTTCTCAGTCAGAGATCTTTCCTAGCCCATGTGCTAGAAATGCTGTGGATAGAATTTAGGTCCTTGCACATATACTCTGATAATGGGAGCTCTACTCATTCCATGTTATGCTAATACTAAATGTCCTAAACATGTAAACATCCACAAAACATAGAACCAGCCTTTTAAGCATATGTGATCAACAGTAAGGTATGGTCCACAAGCTTCGTGGCTCATAAACATCTAAATTGCCCAGATGGCATGATGTATGGAATCTTTAGAAGCTTACAAATCTCAATGGTTTATCTTTTTACATAGGTATAAGTAGATAGAATCACAGAGTTAAAAGGAACCAACTACTCATCTCATCCTCAAAAATTAGCTCCTTCTCGTATCTGTAGCATCCTTGACAGCTGCTTGTCCAGGCTTTGAACAACAAGGATATTCTACAATCCCCTTAAAGAAGCTAATTCTGCTGCTGAACTATGCTTGCATAGTTTCCTAGTGTTTAACCTACATCCATAGATTAAAGTTATTTGCCCTTGCTCTAGAATTACAAGCAATTGAAAACCAACATTTTATTGCTTCAGGCCTAGTGATACTACCCCTCCTTAGACTGTTTTGTGTTCACCAAGATACCCATACATGAAAGAGCATCATTCTAACCACTTGTACTGCGAGAAAAAGTTACTTCATTTCCTATTTTAGAATGTCAACAGGTCATTTTTGTCTTCCTTTCGCCCCTTTTGCAACCCAACTTCCTCCCTGTTCCATCTTACCTTATCGATGAAAGAGGCAAATTTGTTGTTGAGGGTCTTGATCTGTTCCCGCTCTTGCACCCGGACTCTCTGGATGTCAGGATCAACCTCCATGTGCAGAGGAGCCAATAGGCTCTTGTTTACAATGACATTGTGGATTCGTCCCGGAGCTGGACAGGGAGCAGGGCCTGCAAGGGCATATCCACCACCACCACCACCAAAGCCTCCAACATGACTGCCCATGCCAAGACCACCACCAAAGCCTACCCCACCACCATAACCTCCATAACCGCTGCTAAAACTGCTGAATCCCAGACCGCCCCCAACACTTCGTGCGCCAAAGCCTCCTCCAAAGTGAGCACCACCACCACCACCAGAAACTAGGCCCGTGGATATCCGCCTGCTTCCATTAAGGTTGTAGAGACTTCTGCTGCCAAAGCCACCGCTGAAGGCTCCCACTCCTCCAACAGGAACAACGGAAGTTGAGCCGCTGCCCATTCGAAAGCCACTGCCAGAAACAGAATAGCCCCTTCTTCCACCTGTTGAGAACGATCTGGAACTGAATTGCCGGTTCATTGTGGCTCCTTGGGAGGATGGAAAAAGGTAGGATGGCAAAAGTTGCGAAGCAGGGAGAGACGAGCGGAGACTAGAGGAGACCGAGAGCCCCCTGTGATGTGGGAGTGGGATATTTCTCCTTATATGTGTTTGGAGAGCTGGGCTTGGTTGCCTGGGAATGGGAAGATTAAGGCAAAATATTCATCAAGGGCTTGGCTTGCCTTCAAGCAATGAGTTCTCCACTAACGGCTCAACACCAAATGCAACACACCTATTAGATAGCTTTTAATTTGTCGAAATTGCTTGCCATGCAATACTTGCTCATTAGCATCTCTTTCATGTTAACCGCTACCATGTTTGCCTCCTGCAAACGGCTTTAAGCTATGGGACACAAAGGTGAGATAACGCAATGTAGGATGATGCTAACCAAGAGATATATTCTCTACCCATTAATGGTCTTGCGTAGAGAGATCTAAGTATGCGTCGGGATAAACAATGTTCTGCAGAAGCCATAATTTGCACACCTTTAGGGTGATATCCTTTAGAGAATGTGAGACATGGAAAAGGGAAACTGACGTTTTGTGTGCAATAAAATACAGAAGTCGTTCAGTGAGGAGGAGAGGAGGAATCGCTACCTGGTGTTTCTACTCACTTCCATTCTTCATGAGCCCATGGTGATGTGAGAAGAAACTAGCAAGGATAGAGCCATTGGGTAAACAACATATTTTACTTCATGCTAGAGCATCACTGATATGCAAGGTCTATCTACCCACTCTTGTTGCTTTTCATTTGTTTGCTTGTTAGCTGGACTAAACAGATCTACGTGTACCACACGGAGACTAGCGATGGGGGAAGAAATTTGATTCACTTCACATACAAAGTTGCCTAACTCACACTTTCCAAGACAATGAATTCTGCATTTCTCCTAATTTTACAGTGTAGTTCTCCAACCCAGTGATGTATACAAAAATGCATGAAAACCTAGAATATGCATGCCTATAGCATTGAAAATATCAAACAAAATGCATTGCATTTTGGGAAAATGCTGTGCAAAAAGGTATAGATTAGGCAAAACTGCACACAAAAAATACGTATATTAGGAGAAAATCACACTAAAAAGCTTGTGAATTTTCACAATGACTTTTTAAATGCAGACTGATGTGGGAAACTCTAGGGATGGATGGTTTGAGAGGACATTGCCTTGTCGGAGCATTTAGGTAGGTTCTGAGAGGGGTTAAAAACATGACTTTTTTGATGTTGTATGGGCACAGTTTATATGCCCTATACATGAAAATAATGTGCTTCATAAGTCTCCAACAACACAAGCCTCTATGTGGGAAGGCTACTTTAACAATAGGTGACTTACTTTCGAAATCTTGTTTCATCAAATCTATTGGATTATGATGTCTGCAGAATTGTACCGGACCTTCTGTTTAATTTATTCCAGCTGCAATAATGTAATCCACACAGTCGTTGTTCCTTGCTTTTTTATTGTTGGCCTTGTTTGCATGTCGTTGCTTTTGAAAAGTCAACAAACATACCTTGTGTGGGAAAAGAAATGTGAAAAACTAAACATGAGTTTGGGGAAACTAGAAACTGAGAGAGAAACTGATATATTGGCCCATCCCTGGTGGAGACCTCAGTTTAATACTTGGGAAACACCTAACTTTAAACGGAAAAACGCCTCCTCAGAGATGGAGGATTTTCTGCTCGTGCCCTTCAATGAAATGATGTTTTAACAATTTCTAAAGAATATTTCCAGTTTGTAGCCAATGTCCAAAGAATTATCTCCTAAGACAATATTAATTTTAAAATACCCTCATTGCTAAGTTTCCTATAAAAACCATGGCCATTTTGTGAATGAAATATATAAGCACAGTCTCTACATATGGAGGAATCCTCATAGAGCGGGTGTGAGGAACCTTTTCTTCCTCCAGTGTAGTTGGATTACAGCTCCCATCATCCCTAGCAAACATGGCCCATGACCAGGGATGACGGATGTTGTGGTTCAGCAACATCTGGAGATCTAAAGCAGGGGTTGGCAAGGCTTACTGGGCATGGGCCGGATCACTCCCACGGAGATCCTCCGTGAGCTGGGCCGGCGCAGCGCAACGCTGGAAATTGTGTCTGTGCATGTCCGTGGCGCAGGAAATCCCCTCTGCGCATGCCCAAATGCCAGAAATCGCACCTGCGCAGGAGCGATTCGCAGCATCTGGGCATGCGCAGAAGCTATTTCTGGAGCCGTGGAAGAGAGTCCCTGCACCACGCTGCATCGATTCAGCACAGCATGCAGGGACTCGCCAAGCGGGCGGCTCATGGACTGGTTAAACGACCCTCGTGGGCTGCTTCCGGCCCATGGGCCTTAGGTTGCCAAGCCCTGGTCTGAAGGTCCTCCACACCTGTCAAAGAGAGATGCAGAAAAACCATTTCTTCTGTTTCCCTAACAACATTCATGAACACATTCATGAAGCCGAGTCTGTTTAAAAAAAAACAACTTTTTACTTTCATGGGTATTCCATTTCAAATTTACACATGGTGAGGACTTCAGTGGGTTGTATCCAAAGCAGCACAAATTCACAGAAGATGAAAATCACGTTATGTTCAATAAGTCATAAATAAATTTCAGCTGAGAAATTCCATTATGCAACCTGCAAATATCAGGAAAATATTGATTAAGGGCTGTACAGTTATACCTCAGGTTGCGATCGCTGCAGGTTGCGTGTTTTCGGATTATGGACGCGCTGAACCCGGAAGTACCGGAACAGGTTGCTTCTAGGTTTGGAAGCTCGCGCATGCGCAGAAACACTAAATCACACTTAGTGCATGTGCAGAAGTGCCAAATCATGTCACATTTGTGCACAGATGCGGTGCTGTGGGTTGCGAACGCTGCGGGTTGTGAACGTGTCTCCTGCATGGATCATGGAGAGCCAGTGTGGTGTAGTGGTTAAGAGCGGTAGTCTCGTAATCTGGGGAACCGGGTTCGTGTCTCCGCTCCTCCACATGCAGCTGCTGGGTGACCTTGGGCCAGTCACACTTTCTTGAAGTCTCTCAGCCCCACTCACCTCACAGAGTGTTTGTTGTGGGGGAGGAAGGGAAAGGAGAATGTTAGCCGCTTTGAGACTCCTTAAAAGGAGTGAAAGGCAGGATATCAAATCCAAACTCCTCCTCCTCCTCCTCCTCCTCCTCCTCCTCCTCCTCTTCTTCTTCTTCTTCTTCTTCTTCATGTTCGCAACCCAAGGTTCCACTGTAAACAGCACTTAGGTGCTGCTCTTGCAACAGACTTCCATTTGTGCAATGGAACTTGTTTTTCTTCTCATCTTCACTGCTGCCCACAACTTTAAAATGCCCACCACGGGGACAGGGACTTTCCAGAGAAGATTTGGGAGTCACACAGGGACAAGAGATGAAGGGGAAGTTTCATTATACAAGTGGAACTTCACTCAAGCAGCATGGTACGCAACCCCTAATGATTTTGTTTTAGAATTAGAGAACAGCCTAGATCAGAATAGTGGTCCATCGGCTACCTCCACAGCAAAGCAAATGCACTAACACCAGTCTACACCCTTGACAAGAAGCAAATTATGTCCTTGAATACATGTCATAAGTAATCACTTTGTTTCTGTCTTTATACAAATGGTTTTTTGTCTTCTTTTGAACCCCATGCTTAGTCGGTTGGCCTGCCAGGGTTTACAGTGTGGCATAAATAGACTGCATCCCTTAATGGTGGTGCCCACAAATCAATGATGGGAGCGGGGGGGGGCGGGAATTGATGTGTCTTAGGGCTATGTTTTGAGTCACATTTATCTGCTCACACTCGGAACTATTTTTGCAGGTAATAGCTTGCGGTTTGATTGCACTCACACTCAGAAATAAAATAACTTGACTTTGGGTAAAGTAAAGCCACAACTTTAATAATGAGATCTGCAATGGAACAAACTATGCATGTGTTTGCTACGGATAGAAGCTGCCACAACCACCTCCTGCTGACTAAAGGTGGATGAGCCTGTCCCAACCCTGAGGCCAGACCCTCCAAATGTCCCTATTTTCCAGGGACATCCCTGATTTAGAGAAGCCGTCCTGGTTTCTGATTTGATCCTGAAATGTCCCGCTTTACCTTAGGATCTCCTTTTTTTCATTAGAGAAATGCTGGAGGGTTTGGAGTTATCCGACCCCCGAGCCGTCTAAAGGCAAGCCTGTATAGGGAAGTTTTTAAAAAAATGTTTAATGTTTTATTATGTTTTTATACATGTTGGAAGATGCCCAGAGCGCTGGGGCAACCCAATAAGACGTGTGGGGTCTAAATAGTAAAATCACCATTGTGGAATGGGACGTCCCTATTTTCATCATATAAATGTTGGCGGGTATGTGAGGCTAGTTAACAACGCATTCTTTCTGTCCACTTGGTCACTTTTTTGAAGAAGGTTTTTCTGAGTCATAACCACCACCACCCTTGGCCTCAAGACTCTTTAGCTCCATTTTCACGAAACATTTAAAGCAGTATCATACAACTTTAAACAGCCACGGATTCTCCCCCAAACTTCCTGGGGACTGTAGTTAGCTGAAGGTGTTGAGAGTTGCTAAAAGACCCTGATCACCCCCACAGAGTTACAATTTCAAGAGTTCTCTGGGAAGAGGGATTGAGCAGTGTTGTTGTTTTCCCCTTGGGGGTACACAGGGGCACGCATACCCCCAAACATTTTGTGAATCTTTGTACTTTTGTCCATTTACTGTATTTATTTCCCCCGATTTGAACTATAAAATGGTGGTTTTCTTGAGTCAAAATGAGAGTACCCCTAAACATTTTTTAGAAAAAAGGCACTGACACTGAGAATTGTAGCTCTGTAAGGGGAATAGGGAGGGACGTGGGTGGCGCTGTGGGTTAAACCACAGAGTCCAGGACTTGCCGATCAGAAGGTCAGCAGTTCGAATCCTCACAACGGGGTGAGCTTCTGTTCCTCGGTCCCAGCTCCTGCCAACCTAGCAGTTCAAAAGCACGTCAAAGTGCAAGTAGATAAATAGGTACCGCTCTGGCAGGAAGGTAAACAGCATTTCCATGAGCTGCTCTGGTTCGCCAAAAGTGGCTTAGTCATGCTGGCCACATGACCCGGAAGCTGTACGCCGGCTCCCTCGGCCAATAAAGCAAGATGAGCGCCGCAACCCCAGAGTCGGCCACGACTGGACCTAATGGTCAGGGGTCCCTTTACCTTTACCTTTTAAGTGGAATAGGGCCTCCTAACAACTAATCCACACCCTTGACAAACTTCAGCTCCCAGGATTATTTGAGGGAAGCCATTTCAGTTTAAAGTGCTATGATAATGCTTTTGAAATATACTCAGAGTCAAGAGTGGATTTCATGCTCTTTATTCAGCTCATAGTGGTGAGGAGAAATGAAAGTCCCCTCAAAGTATCTGCTTTATATACATTATTTACACAATGGGCTGCACGTGATTGGCTAATTCCGGAATTCTACTGTAGGCCAATCAGGTTGTGGATTCACTTCCATCTGGAGCTGGATTGGGTGGCTCCTGCAGACCAATCATACTGCTGCATTGTTTTAGGACCAATCAGACTGGTGCAATTTGGATCCTATTGTTCTATAACCAATCAGACTGCTGCATTTTGGATCCTATTCAACTCAGTACATAACAGCTTTAAATATAGCAGCAAGTCACAGGAATCTCCTTTCACCTTCCAGGTCACACACAGAGTTACCTTCTTTTCTCTTCATTTATAGTTGTGACTTATTACAGCCCAAACCTAAGACTAGCTGTACTATACAGTTAATTATTTAGGATGCAGAGTTCCATCTGTCACGGTTCATGGTGGCATGCCTGCACTGCAGAGACACAGTACTCTACTCTTGTTGTCATATAGGAGCAAATGTTCAGTATGTCAGAGGTTTAAACAGGCAGAAAGACCAATGGAATGCAACAAGTAGCCTGTCCTAGACTCACTCCCTCCAGAGTCTTTCCACAGGATGTGTTTTTGAACTAGGTTGTCAATTTCTGCAGCTGCAAATGTTGCAAGTGGATACATGCACACTGCACCTTTCCCCCATGGGCTGTGCATGCCTTCAGAGTGGGCACAACCAGGGTGGGCAAAATATGGATGTTTATGTTAATTCGTGCTATGTTTGTTCTTGAGCCGAACTTGAATCATCTGCCTAGATCTGACTAGTCCCCCAAGCACTGGAAAGCACTATACCTGAGAGAGACCAGAATTTCCCCACTCTTTGTCTCTCTGTTAGCACGTAAGTCACGGATCTGGCACAGGACATTTAACTTCTGGCTTCGGCTAAACTCAAATCCCCCACAGTCTAATATCCCTAGTGCTACAAGACTGGCACAAGAGTGCCTGGTCTAAAATTGTCTGTCCAAAACTTCACTCTTGTGGTTTATCCCCACAACAGCTACTCACCGTAGGTTTCAGTAAAGCAACAGTCTAATTTGTCAATGCCTCAATGATTTTGAGCATCAGAACAACTTGGCCACAATAAGGAAATTTTGGCCATGGTAAGACCATTTTCCATCTTCCCACTTTGATTCTCTGGCACCCTATCTGTATAACCTAGCAATTCCAAAATATAGATGTGCTTTTACTCTTGAAAGATTGAATGTATTGCCCTCAGCTGTACTTGAGGGATGATTCCAACAGATTCCGCACAAAAAACACCTATGTCCCTGCGGAGATGGCAGCACAAATCAGCCGCGCATGCCCTCCTGGCTTGCACTCTTTATAAAGACCTGAGGAATGAGATTATCACCCCTCTTTTATTGTCCATTCCGGGTCGCCCAACCACTGCCACAGTGTCTTTTCTCCTGGCAGATCAAGAGGAGCAGATGACAGCAACAGTTGCAAGGTTTTTAGCTGGGGCAATCAGAATAAGGTCCACTATTTGTCTGCTGATTCAGGACCCTAAATTGTGTTTTATATAATTGACTTTTAATTTTGTTCTGTGTATATAGCAATGTTCTTTTGTTGCTATGGCTGATGACTGACGCAAATTAAGATTCATTCATTCATTCATTCATTCATTCATTCATTCATTCATAAGTCATATACAACAACCCTAAACCAGAGATGAGGCACACACGACCCTCCAAATGTTCTAAGACGACCAGATCCCAACATCCCTGGCCTTTGGCCATGTTGGCTGATGATGATAGGAATTGGATCCCACAACATCTGGAAGATCACAGTCCACTTAGTTCTGAAGTCTTGCCTTCTCTACTAGGGCTCTTTAGTACTCACAAAGATGCTCCCATACTTTTTTACAGCCCTTAGAACCATGTGAGGACACGCAACCTTTTCCTCTTCATTGTGTGGTGAGTATCTGAAGTCGTCAAACATTCTTCAAGCAAGACTTTGCATCTCATCTGAATGCTTTGTGGCATTATCTGGACCCTTCCACCAAGGCAGCTATCATTCCCTTTAACATCAATCTTCAGGGGGGTAGGTGCTGTTGTTTATGTTGCCAAAACAGCACTGCCAATTACATAATGGACCCAACATCCATCAAGGAAGATTTTGTAGCCAAGACAGCACTACCCATACACAAGAGGGAGGATATCAACATGCCCATGGAACCGAGATCTTAGAAATACAAAAAATAAGGGTAGGCTCAAAATGGGCAGTTTCCCCAAAAAACCAGTTAATGCAAAATTGGGTGTTTAAGAAACAAAACTTTCTCTGTGACTGTTTCTCTGCAATCCAAATAAGGCTCCATCTAGGGCATTGCTCTTCAGAGGGTGGGTTGGGACCCATTATGGCTTGCAGCCTGATCCAAGTTGGGCCGCAACAACAGTACAATTATATGAGGGGTTAAAGGCGGCTCCTGGATCTGAAAAGGTTGAAGACTACTGTCAGGGAACTGACATCGGAGCCTGAGGTGGAGGGAAGGCTCTCAAATGATGCTGGAGAAGGGCCAAGCAGGGAGAGAGGCAGTTTAGCAGAGGGGGAAGCAAATCAACATTACACCAGGGTTAAAGGGGGGCAGATGGGGGAATCAGCGAGAGGGCTCCAGGACTCTTCACTGGACACCAGCGGGGAGAACACGGGTCCTCCACTACCTGCGCCCTCCCTGTGCAGAAGACTTCCACGCAGAGAGAGTAGGAGGAGACTGGGCGTCAAACAACTTTTATGTTGGAAGAGGTTTAAGAAACGCCCACTGACGGATTCTGCTAGCGACTGAGGCAGCCACGAAGTGAAGGGCTGCCCAGACTGAAAGGTTTAACAAGGCAACATAGCCAGGAGAGGCGGCAACTTACGCACGAGCAACCCCATACCCATTACAACTACTCATATAGGAGAATGTTCCCCCAACTTCCCAGCATGCATGACCAAAGAGCAGGGCAACTCGCCGCCAGGAAACAGAAAGTGATGAAGATGCTGATCTCCATAAGCAAAAGGCACCCAGTGATCCTCATGGTTGAGTGAGGATTTGAACCCTGGATTTGGGACTTCCGGGGTGGCGCCACCGGCAATGGCGGACTCCCTCTGAACCGGAGGGACCAGCTCCGCAAGAAACGTGTCTTTTCTGCTGCAGCGTAGTGGGGACCCTTCTGGAAATCACAAGCGGATGAAGCCTGTGACCGTGGGACTCGGCGGGCACCCTTAGCGCCCACCCCAACCCACAAAGGAACCCACAAACGGGCTCCGAAGTGAAGAGGGGGAAGTGCTGTGAGTTTACTGCTTTTTCTGTGGAGCGAAGCCGCATAGCCGTTGCCGGAGAGCGCTGCCTTTTTCCTGGGACAATTTGGCATTTAAAATAACCAACCGTGAGTACTGGAACAGTAAATATTTGGACTTCAGATAAGAATTGGCGAAATAAGAAGGAATTTGGACTTTAAATTGAACCCTGGATTTGAACACTACTCCAGACAGACTCTCAAGTTCTTAAGCATTTGTTTAAGGTTCCTCAAAAAATTCAAATCAGCAAATTCAGGGCAGTGCGAGCAGTAAGGTTGCATTGGGTTTGCAGCTGACGAGGTCATATTTAAACATGTATTTTTTGGGGGGGAGGACCTCAGACCAAATGTGGCCCCCCAGGGCACTCTTTGCAGCCCTTTGGACTCTGCACAGACCACACCCTCTCCCCAGCCACACACCCTCTGGACAAAGAAGTCCATCAGTTTAGCTTTTCCTTTCTTCGGTTTTCTTTTTTTATATATATAAGATATTTATTAAGATTTTCAAGAAATTACAAAATAGAAAAAACAAAAGAAAAATACAAAAAAGAAAATACAAAAGAAAAATAGTTAAAAAACAATTCAATCATCACATATTTTTCATTTACTTATTTCCCGGACTTCCTCACGCCTTCCTTCTCTGTATTCCAATTCGAATTATTATTTCAGCAAATCCCTCCCCTCTTTCAAATCCTTTCCATAATTCATAATATTATGCCATTACATTACCTTAATCTATTTTCATAAAACTTAAATCTTAATTTTTACCAACTTCTCCTACCATAACATTCTTACCTAATTCTTTAAACATTTTTATTAGAGCCAAATAATTTCATTTCAACATTTTCCTAACATTCATCAATTTAATAAAACAGTCCTAATTAAAAATAAAAAATAAGAAATCCAATCTTCATCCAGCGTCCCTTCCTCCTGGTCCCGGGTTTTGTCAGTCCTTTCTATCCTATTAATCTAGCACATTAACCTGGCAATCTTATATCCGATCCTTTCCTCGGTTTTCATCTATTTTCCCCTGCTATTGAAATATTCCAATCTGTTTGGCCGGGGGAGAGAGCGAGAGAGCTTACAAGGGTGGGGAATGTGCCCAAATGTGTGTCTAATGTAACTCTATTTGGCCCTCATACTCTCCCCAAGCCACACCTCTCACTGGCCCTTGCTTCAGTCACTGTTTTTCCCTGTCTGAGATGTGGCCTTGTACTCTGATACTGCCTCTTGCATGCCAAGGCAGTAGAGAAGGGCGTGTGAGTTTCTAGAAACTAGCCTACTGCACAAAGCTTAACCCTACATTCATTTCTTTGCCTCTGCCCCCGCCCACCACTGGCATAAGGCCCTCAGAAGGTTATCCAGAAGGGAATGAAGTCCTCAGGCTGAAAATGGTTCCCCACCCAGAGAAAGAGACACCGAGAAATGGCATAATGAACCTTCTGTAGAATCCCTAAGCACCAAAGGAGCTCTTTTCATCACTCTATATCCTGAAGCCTTCTCCTGTATAGCTACGGAGCTGGCCAAAACTTCTGGTGCCATCCAGGATAACGCTCAGGAAGCCACACCCAAGGTGGCTGATGCCGAGCAAGATGGGCAGGAATGAGGCTTCCACCTGCTCCGTCTCTTTCCCTTGTGAACTCAAAGCGTTTTCATTCATCCTAGGCCAGCGTAGTGGCCAACCCACCATTTAATAATACAGGACTGAACATGATAGGAGGAATTGTGTTGCCTTGATAACATCAAGCCTTAAAATGAAGAGACTCCTTTCTGATCATGCCTGCACATGTTGGACTTCAAGAGACGTACAGCATTTCTGATGGTGAGGGATGCCAAGGTCAGGCAAAACATCAGGGCGCTTTTTCAAAAGGGATGCTAAGAAGGGGCACAAGTCCCAAGGTGGCTCCCTAGACTGGGTGGGTAAGATGTGGTTTGCTGTGGGTGGGGAGACACTCTCTCTGTAGGAGCAGGAACATATCTATGGGTACTTCTAGAACCCTTCCTGTCACTTGAGGCTCAAGTAGCCTCAGTAGCACAGTGTGCTTTCCGTCAGATTAGAGTTTATCTGGACAGGGGCAGCCTAATTTCTGTTGACTATGCTCTAGTAACCTCTTGGTTGAACTACTGTTGTTGTTGTCATTTAGTCGTGTCCAACTCTTCGTGACCCCGTGGACTAGAGCACACCAGGCACTCCTGTCTTCCACTGCCTCCCGCAGTTTGGTCAAACTCATGTTCGTAGTTTCGAGAACACCGTCCAACCATCTCGTCCTCTGTTGTCCCCTTCTTCTTGTGCCCTCCATCTTTCCCAACATCAGGGTCTTTTCCAGGGAGTCTTCTCTTCTCATGAGGTGGCCAAAGTATTGGAGCCTCAGCTTCACGATCTTTCCTTCCAGTGAGTTATTTGTGGGGCAACCCCTGTAGGTAGCCAAATTGTTGAGCAAACATACATTATTATTATTATTATTATTATTATTATTATTATTATTATAGCAACAATTATGTCATTGACACACTGTTTATCAATCTAAGCTCAAGACTGGGCAAATATATTTTGTTTCCTGAAGCGAAGGATAAGATAGCATCCCTCCCTCTTCCACAATCTGATAAGGCTGTCAATTGAGTCTTAATTTGACAGTAAGAGGCGGGGGAGAGAAGTATCTTCCACCACATCTGAGACATTGGGGGGAAACATGCATCCTATAGAGCTCTGTTTGTATGGCTAGAGGCAGGAGTGCCAACTTGAATAAAATATTGGGGCCCTGTACCACACAATAGATCACAAGACCATTTGAATGGCAATGCCCAGTAACTATGGGTGGGCCAGGCCCTCTCAAATATTTTATATTTTATCGGCTTAATATTATATAGTTTTTTTAAAAAAAAATCTAAAACTAAAACATTAATCTAAATGCAATATGAACATAGAAAAAGGAGTGAATTAAAAGCAGGTAGAGAGAGAGAGAGAGAGAGAGAGAGAGAGAGAGAGAGAGAGAGAGAGAGAGAAATAAAATTCAGAAATTAAAGAACTTTTGTTTCTTCGTCTGACCACTGTATACAAACAATATTCATTTCAACCACTCCAGTATAACACCCTAAAAAGCCACTTCTTATAAACAAACATTATCTTCCATCCTCAGATCCAAATGTCATTATTTTGTTTTCTTTTTCATGCAAAAAGTCTATGGGAGGTTTCTACTCTTTAATAAATGTTAACAATGACTTTTCTCTCATTAAACATGTCAGTTTTACCATCTCAGCTGAATCTGTTAATTTCAATAGCCATTCTTCCATTGTTGGTAGTGATGAGCCCTTCCATCTTTGTGCATCTAAAAGTCTCGCCGTCATAATCAAATATTGAAGCAAAGTTCCATAGTCCTTTTCTAACTGGTTATCTATAAGTTCCAGCAGGAAGAATTCTGGCTTCAGTTGATAGTTAGTCTTCAAAATTCTCCATATCAATGCATGTATTTGTATCCAATATTTTTTGGCTTTTTTACATGTTCACCAAGCATAATAAAATGTCCATTTTTTCCATATTCTAAATGATTTGTATGTATAGGAATTAGTAAGCCAACTCAGTGATCAAAGCTTTATTATTATTATTAATGTTAATACCCCTATAGGAACAATATGGATTTCTTTATCCACCAGTTTTGACCAATGGGTTCTCTTATTGGCTCCCTTCATAATAGCTACTTAAGTTTGGAATGCCCCAACTGCCGGCTGATTGGTGGAAGTATAATCAGTGCTATTTTTTCTAGAAAATGATGTACCAGAACTCTCCATAAATGCCTACCTTGTTCTCTTCTTATAATGGCAACGAGAGGTGCCAGAACTGAGCTCTGGAAAGTTCCAGCTGAAAAAAAGCCCTGGGTATAATAAAGATTTTTTAAATACGTGATCAGCCCAATTGAAATATAAACTTATTAATTGTTTTAATGCCATTTGTTCAGATGAGCTATTGGTATCCAAACTGGCAGCATCTGAAACAAACAACAAACAAAAAAGGAATTGAGTTACAATCATCATTTTAGATGATGGAGAGTCTCAATTTATTCCAATGTATTATATTTGTATTTATACCTTTCCAAACTGTATGAAAACATTTTTTGCTTAGATAAGCCCATCCAGATACGTAGATGTTGACATGCTTTAATCCCTTTTTAGTTTACTGCTGATTTAGATTGGGGTTTTAAAAAATATTTTTTAAAAATATTTTTATTGGTTTTTACAGATATTTTCTTACATAACATCATACTTTGCAAAAACAAAACAATTGGCTCCATGAGCCTGTGACTTCCCTCCTCCCCGAATGATGGTTTTCAAATCTAATCTCTATATACTGCCTTTCCCTATATTTCTTATTCCTATTAAATTGTTTCCTTATAGAATTACTTAAATACAATTAGTAATGAATGATAATTTTATCCTTACAAAGCTTCTTATAACCCTACTGCCGATGTTAATAGTTTACAGTTGTCTTTCAAATATAGCATAATTTTTTCCCAGTCTTTCTGAAAAGCCTGGTCCTGCTGGTTCTGGATTTTAATAGTTTTGATAGTTTTTATTGATAAATTTAATATTTCTGGTAAACTGCTTGAAGGTTTTGTTTCAGTCAAGTGGTATATAATTCTTGCTAAATAAACAAACATAAACAAACTCAGCTGCTATGCTACCTCCCAGAGGCACCAAGTTGCACCCAACATGAGGGGGCCCGTGATGTCACACATGAATGACATCAAACATGTGTGACACCATACAGCAGCACTGGTGTGCTGGGCTCCTCAGTGGGTGAATATCTCAGCTGAAGATCCAGCCCTCCAGCATGGCTTTGTTGATGAGCACAGTGCACCTTGGAACTTCGTGTGTCATATGTGAGACTGTAGCAGGCCAATGTCCAGCCATTGGGAGGAGGCCTCAAACATTCAGGGGCCCTGGCCCCTTTCCTACAGGTATTGAGGGGACCAAAGACCCCTTTGCCCCCTAGTGTTGGCACACCTGCTACCTCCTTCCTTTGCCCTTTCCTGAGCGTACCAGGCAAAGGAAGTACAGTCCTTTGTAACTTATAAAGTAGCATTATATGCGTTGGCAGCTAAGAAGATCAGGAGAAAAGAGCTAGATGAAATAGCGGTCAACTGCAAAGGGGATTTGGACATTTAAGCTGGCATATTTTATCTGAGTTTTCCCTGCTAGTCTAGTTTATGCAACAAATAATCTCTAGGAGACGTGTCCGTGGTTTGTTGCACCGGTAGTTCTAAATGTTTTTTTTTTTCCAATGTTTTAATGGTTATTGCTGTTTTTACTTTTGTTCCCCCTGTGAACGATGCCATGGCCTTTGGCTAACGCAATAAAGTTTATGAATGAATGAAAAAGTACAGTTGTACATCTGCTTCTGTATCCCTCTGGATACAGAATCTTTGGGTTACGGCCACAGCAAACCCGGAAGTGTATACTTCTGGGTTTTGCCATGCGCACATGCACAGAAGCGCTCAATTGCGCCATGCACGTGCGCAGAAGCGTGCCTCTATTTACATAATTTCCAGGTGTGAACAGACCTCCAGAACGAATTAAGTTTATATCCAGAGGGTCCACTCTATGATGATTCTGACGGGAACGCGCTATGTCTCCCCCTTAAGCAGATCCCACTAGCCATCGTATAGGAGTCTCCAGCCCAGACAGCATCCACAGAGGCCCGTGCAAACTTACAGCAGCCGTATTTGGCAAGCATGCCCTATTTCCCAGGCATTGGGTTGGGCTTTAATTGTGGGAGTACAAGTCCCTACATGCAGGGCTGTACCAACAATGAAACACAGTGAAGCTGTGAATAAAGGCAGCAGATTCCTGAGAAGGTACCAACTTCCCCCCTCTTCCTCTAATCATTACCACCTTTGCATCATTAAAAAAAAATGCATGTGGAGAAAGGAATATTATTGCACTTCTTAAATGTGCAAAGCTATAGTGCTCATTTTGCATGGAAAATTGCCCCCTTCAAGAAGTGCTTGAAGAATGACCGCTCCCCGCTTAAAACGGGGGGCGCCCTTTGCGTGGACGCGTGCAGCCCCTAGATCTGGAGCGGCCCCATCAGCATAGGCTTGGTTTGCCTTCCCTCAGGTGGGATACCTGGAGGTCTCCGCCTACCTCAGTCGGTTGTCCAATCCCGCCTGGGGGAAGCGTTGCCAAGGAGACCAGGCCAGGTAGGGGAGGGATTACCTGCCCACACAATAGAGGGAGGATCTTACCTGGGAATCCTCACTTGGCTCCAGAGCTTCTCCCACCCTACCCACCCTCAGTTAAGTCTTATTTTGCAGGTTAACTTTTCTTCACAGGTATGCGGGCGCTGCTACGTTAAGGTCGCTGTTAAAGGGCCGGAAAGGAATTTCCCTGCATTGGCAGGTTTCGCCTTTCCCGTAGCAAAATGTCACAACTTTGGCGGTATCAGGCCTTGGGCGGAATCCTTTTGTCCATCTTCCTCTTGCGGCGGCGATACCAGGGTTCCCCGTTAAAGGGGTTTTCTGAAGGGAGGCTTTGGCCGTACACCGAAAGGTCGTCATTGCTCTCTCCTGCGGCGGCGGCGTTACGGGGGCGGCCATCTCTGCTTGAACATATGTTCTCCAGAGCCGGCCCATTCCCCCCACACACACACTGGATAACCCTGATGCTCCCTAGGTCCCCGGCTGGGGACTGGGGAGGGAGAACGCCCAATGCCTGAGCCAAGGTCTACCCACATTTGAAATTTAATAAAGTTGTGGCCAATTTAATCCCATAGCACGTTGTCTTGAGTCGTTATTCCACATGACGGGGGGACCGTGCAGGATCTGGGGACTCCGCCTGTCCACGCAATTCAATCCTTGTGATCTCTGGTGGGAACTGATCTGATCCTGCAGCTCCTAGACTAATGTGCAGATTACAGAGTTTCAGATGATACCAACTGGGATCTTCTGCTTTTTAAAAAAACGCTGCACTTAGAAGGTTTGTTGAAAGAGGCAACTCTTCAACATACACCAAAAAGAATATCCTGTATCTGCGTAATATATAAAGAGGGGGAGTTTTAGAGGGTAGGTGCCACCACACTAAAGGCCCAATTCTGGCATCGTGCAGAATGTACCTCCTTATAAAGATGATATCAATCAATCAATCAATATTTTATTGCGGTCCAAAGACCCATAAAACATAAAACAATTTCAAAACTAAATACAGTTAAAATGACTAGACAGACAGATGGAAGAAACCAAGGCAGTCATTTTGTTTTATCTAGGGCATAATGATCTTTATTTATTATAACCCCTGAAAGAAACTTTGCCACGGCCAGTCGAATATCGTTTGACGTATCTTCTTAATATGGGAGGCTTCAGATTTTCCTGGCAAATTTGCCAGTAAGGGTTTGATCAGTTGATCCCTTGCTTGCTCATATTGCCCAAAATGCAGTAGGATATGCTTCATACAATCGACGTCCTGGGAACATAAACAAAGCCAATTCTGATGGGGGTTGCCTCTCAGTCTGCCACTGAGAACTTCTGAGGGAAATACATTTAGTCTGGCTTTGGTAAATAAACACCAATAGGTAGGTACAGACAAATTTGTAAGGTATGAGGATACCTGGAAGTCGTACCTGTATTGGATTCCAGCTGCAACAGGGATACAAATTACATATGATTGGGGTCACAGGTTGCTATGTGAGATGTCCCAAAGCCCTTGCCTCAGGGATTCAATGGCAATGTCGTGACCCAGATGATATAAGAGGGATGATGGCAGTCCAATCGAGGAGGCTTTTCTGGCCATAGTTTTCAGCCATGAGCTGACAAACTTCTCATTGGTTAAATGTACTAATAATCCCTTCCCAGAAGGGAGCGGGTGGCATTGTGGGTAAAACCTCAGCGCCTAGGGCTTGCCGATCACATGGTCGGCGGTTCAAATCCCCGAGGCGGGGTGAGCTCCCATCGTTCGGTCCCAGCTCCTGCCCACCTAGCAGTTCGAAAGCACCCCAACTGCAAGTAGATAAATAGGTACCACTTTATAGCGGGAAGGTAAACAGCGTTTCCGTCTGCTACTCTGGTGCCTGTTCGCCAGAGCAGCTTTGTCACGCTGGCCATGTGACCCGGAAGTGTCTTCGGACAGCGCTGGCCCCCGACCTCTTAAGTGAGATGGTCGCACAACCCTAGAATTGGACACGACTGGCCCGCAAGAGCAGGGGTACCTTTACCTTTAATCCCTTCCCCATGCCAAATACTGAAATCTTGAGCCAGTATCTCAAGGCAGCCCACCATACTTTGGTGGAGAGTGGGCATTCACCTGTTTCCAGAAACAGAATTGAATTTGGGACACAGTTTGGGACCTGTAATAGGGACCAAAGAAAGATGATATCTGCAGGATGTCTTCTCCTGCAGAACTCAGCAATCAGTTGAGTATATGTAATACACTGTTTTAAGTTTCCTGGTCCTGAGCTATATATGGCTTTGTTCACCTGTACCAGCAGCTTGGAATTAGGCAGTTAGCTGATGGGCAGCCAATGACATTCTTTCTGGCATAATATGATGGTGATATTCTTCCCCAAAGAGCAGTCGAGCCACTGCACTTTTGCACTAGCTGCAGCTTCCAGGTCATTCTCACTCTATATATGGCCGTAATCCAATCTGGAGGTCACCAGCACATGGACCAAAGCTGGGGAAACGCAATCCTAACCACTGAGGTCACTTGGGGCACTAGTGACAGAGATGGATCCAGTAGTAGCACACCCTACCTCTATGAACCTGCTCCTTCAACAGGAGTGTGGCCCCATCCAAAACGCAATAGACCCATTATCCAGACTCAAGAATCACCCACTACAGCATCTCTGCTGACTTGTACAGTTCCCGTGTGGGGAAAATAGTATCCAAATACATTTTGTAGAAATGCATATTTTGAGCAAAATACATTTATACTGATTTTTTTTTTCTTATTCACCAATTTACACAGAAATGAAACAGAACAAATTTGTGAGTAAACACATACAACAATGATATCCATCTGGAGATAGACTGATTTGTCCATCCCTCTTTGGATCCACATCTGTTCATTTGGGACAGATTTAGGTTGGAGTGATTGGCTACTATGATCTCCTGCCTTGTAGATCTCTGACTGGGCTACATAGAATCATAGAATCATAGAGTTGGAAGAGACCACAAGGGCCATCGAGTCCAACCCCCTGCCAAGCAGGAAACACCATCAGAGCACTCCTGACATATGGTTGTCAAGCCTCTGCTTAAAGACCTCCAAAGTAGGAGACTCCACCACACTCCTTGGCAGCAAATTCCACTGTCAAACAGCTCTTACTGTCAGGAAATTCTTCCTAATGTTTAGGTGGAATCTTCTTTCTTGTAGTTTGGATCCATTGCTCCATGTCCGCTTCTCTGGAGCAGCAGAAAACAACCTTTTTCCCTCCTCTATGTGACATCCTTTTATATATTTGAACATGGCTATCATATCACCCCTTAACCTCCTCTTCTCCAGGCTAAACATGCCCAGCTCCCTTAGCCGTTCCTCATCTTGAGCTTCTAGCTGGCAGCAGCTTGGAGATTCACACAAAGGTGTGAAATGAATAAGACCACAAAACATTTCCATGGCTGTCTTAGGAAATTTCTTCTCACTATAGCAGTTTGGAACAGCAAGCTGGAGCTGGTATCTTGGGTTATCATTGACAAGTACCATGCATATATGGCTGTGGACATCATGAAATCTTATAATTAATATACCAGGCTTCTACTTCAAAGGCAGGATGTCCAAATCCTCTTGTGGGTGTGGGTGATTGCAGGAAAAGTCTTCATGCTACAGCCTTCTTTCTCCCAGAAGGTTCACACAGCAAATTTGGCATGCATGTAGGTCATGGCGGTAGCCTGGAATGTATTATGTGCTGCATCTAATCCAAATGGATTCATTTAGGAATTTGATCTGTTTATTTGATTCTGATATAAGCTGTCTTGATTTGCACCTTCAGGTCTAATGATCAGGTCAGAAAACAGTTATCTACTGATTCTCACATTTCCTGTATATTTCACTTACAGCTCTGAGCACATGACCCTTTGCCATTCTCCATCTTGTGGTCAGAGAAACTGGGGAGGGGGAGAACATTTCTCCAAATTTATGCAGTGGAAATAATATTTTATCTATCATCTATCTATCTATCTATCTATCTATCTATCTATCTATCTATCATCTATCTATCTATCATCTAGTATGCTAACACTTGCTTTTAAATTATGGTGCTGGACTGCACCATAATGGTCCCATGGACTGCAAGAAGATCAAACCTCTCCATTCTGAAGGAAATCAGCCCTGAGTGCTCACTGGAAGGACCGATCCTGAAGCTGAGGCTCCAATACTTTGGCCACCTCATGAGAAGAGAAGACTCCCTGGAAAAGACCCTGATGTTGGGAAAGATGGAGGGCACAAGGAGAAGGGGATGGCAGAGGCTGAGATGGCTGGATGGTGTTCTCGAAGCTACCAGCATGAGTTTGACCAAACTGCGGGAGGCAGTGGAGGACAGAAGTGCCTGGCGTGCTCTGGTCCAGGGGATCACAAAGAGTGCTCTGGTCCAGGGGGACACGACTAAACGACTAAACAACAACAACAACATGCTAACACTGCAAATGACAGCAACATAAATTGTATTGTCAGCCTGGCCATCATTTGATGTCCTCCACAATAAGTATTTCAATCTTTTCCATACTTCTTTGGGAGTGAGGCCCCTTGGGCTCAATGAGTCTTACATTGGAACAACCCTAATTGGCATCAAGGTGTAAGTCTGTGTCCTATTCTTAGTTGGCATTACCAAATACAATCTCAATGTAACTTCCTTCTTAATATGTGCGCATAGATATAGGGCAATAGTAATCTTTCCATGCTTCATCAGACTATACTGGAGTTGAGCTTTCTTTTGTCATGTGGCCCATGGCACTAGGGATGCTGCAACTGATCTAATAAACTTCAGTAGGTGATTTGACTCTGAGTTTTAGCCATCTTCAGCTGGGATGACTTAACTGAATTCTGAAACTCTGACTGTGTGTGCATCATACATTTAAAGCACATCCACAGACACACATCCACACACAAAACCACATTTCCTTCCACCCTAGTTTACAGGAGTTCAGTTCACTCCTGTATTTCCATGTGGTAGTATGTTCTGGTCTCACCAGAGACCCAACAGGCTCCCTATACTAGACTCTTTCTTGCCCAGATTGTATGTGATCCAGGCAATTCTGCAAGGCTGCATGGTATCCTTCCATTATACTTTAAATTTTTATTTTTAAAAAAACACTTGCAGGAAAGAAATATTACAATGCAGTTTATTGGCAATAAAGATCATGCAGAAAAAATGAACAGTGAGAAAAGGATGGGCCTCTGCAATTTTATTTACAATAAGCACTAGCAGACAGAAACCAATCAAGGTGAATGTGCTTGCTATGGATTCAACAGTGTGTAAATTCTATTCAAACTTGTAAAATTCATCACTTTGCAAAGCAACCAAACCAAGACAAATATGTGCTCCACTTAGGAGCTGCAAGTGGTATGTGACCTAAAGACCACTACACTGGAATGAATACTGTGACGTTGATGAAGCCAAACTCTATCATTGTCCTGGGCACTCATGAAAATTAAAAAAGAACCAAAGCTGATTGATTGGTGCACTTGCTCCTTTTGTTCATTAAACAATTCCCTGTTTCGACTGTGCCTGTGGCACATGGTGTCAGAAGTGGTTTGTAATCATTCAAAATAAATGAACAGCGCAATCCGCAATATGTCTACTCTGTAGTAAAGACCCCTAAGTTCAAGGGGACTTACACTCAGGCAAGTGGGTATAGGATTCATAAGAGTACAGCCATTTACCTGTGAGTAAGTCCTACTGAACATAATGTGGCTTAGTTCTGAGTAGATGTGCATCAGATTGCACTGACGGGGATATCAGATGCCTTTTATAGCAAAATTATTTTAATATATAAAATGGTACTTGATATTCCCAGTGTCACCTTGGCTGGAGGATGATATACATTGTATGCCACACTTCTCAATGCTCCAAGAGATCAGTCCCCAAATTTGCAAATGGAGCAATGGAATTTCATAGCAAAAAGCATAGACTTTAAGGTTGCAATTCACAGTGTTACACATTCTAAAACCCTGTGTGTAACTGTACATTCAGTTGCTGTCTAAAGTTTAGAACAAAGTCATTAGAAGTAGGGATTTATTTTAAATGTGTCTTTTGAAGTGAAGCTATGTTCTAAAATAAATGTCATTCCTTGACATACTCAAGTTTTCTAGGGTGTTGGTGTTTTTTTTTAAGGAGTACAATCCAGCCAAAGATTAAGCATTTTATCAGCCCCTTTCATTTCAGTGGGTGAAGTTGAATCACATCCTTAATTCTCTCACTGAAATCAGCATGGCATTAAAGTGCTTTATTTATTTATTTTTTGCAGTTGGAGCATGCGCCCAAATGATTGCAATATTACAGTGGGATCCAAGTGTTATATTATTTGCCTTCAATGGGGGGGGGGGATACACAAAATTTGAAGTAAATTTCCTGCTGGTTTGGTCAGACTTTTTGAAAGATTTCAAAATGTCATGCCAGTTCCGTCTGCACTCCCTCCCAAACAACTGGAACAGAGACAGCAGCTGCTGTAATTTAATGTGGGTGCCTCAATTCATTCATGCTGCAAGTGGTTCTGAATTCTTGCACTGCAGCCAATGTTAACCGTGTCAGAGAGAAGCGGGGAAACAGGGACTGAATGAAAAAGATAAACAAAGTGGGAGATGCGCTGCTCTCTGGTCAAGTTTGCTCTCATTTATTTCAACGAGGTCTAGATGTTTGTGCAGCCACAATGATGATGTTAATTGGGAAATATAGCCTTAAACAACAGAATCTATCCACTTTAGGCTAGGAGGCATTCTTCATGAATATCCACTGCATTCCTGTGTGATCATTTGGGGGGGACCATTTCTCCCATCATTGAGTCAAGGACAACTAGTTTGGAGGCTGGGTGTTGCTGCGGGCAGTTAGAACAGATATGAACATTTTCTAGAAGTGGCTGCACTTATGTGAGCGTGGTGGTTTTCCTTTTTATCTGACTTTTTTCTTGCTGGATGACGAGGTTGTTGAGCTGTATCTCACACTCGAGGAGCCCCCTCCCCCTCCTGAACTCAGCCCCCCACCAAAGCCAGAGCTGTAACTGCTCCCTCCTGCAGTGACCGCACTGCTCATGCCATAACCGCCACCACTGCCACCCCCCATTCCGAGATGAAGGCTGCCGCTGCCACCGCTGCCACCTCCTCCTCCTCCACCACCACCCAGGGAAAATCCTCCGCTGCTCACTCGGCCGCCACCGCCAAGGCCGTAACTGCTTCCGCCCACGGTAGAAGAGCTGCTGATCACCGCTGGGGGAGAAAAAGGCATTTTACTGAAACATGCTCCAGAGAAATTCTCCATGGAAATGCGACGGCATGCAAAACACTGCAAAGCTCGCTGGGTAACCTTGGACCCATTGCTGCCTTTCAGCCTAGCCTAACCCACAGGGTGACTGTGAGAATAAAATGGGGCAAGGGAGAAGGAAGGAAGCCACCTTGATCTTTTTGGAGGAAAGGTGGGATATAAATGCAATAAAACAAATATAATATATAAATTTCTTTTATGGCTGAGCACTGCTGAATCAGACCAAGGATCTGCCCAATTCAGCACCTCATTGAGAGGCCAAACCAACTCATTTCCTGCCCCTGATTTATTTCCCTGCCTCTGATACATTACTTATCATAAGTTTTGATTATTATTATTTATAATACCCTTCTCAAATTACTATTATTTTTTCACCTGCCTTCTTGTCAACTTGCATTTTTGTTCCCGCCAAAATTTGTGCCCCTTTTTATATTCCTCATTTGGGCAAGGCTTACATTTCCCCCAAAAAAATTCCTTCTTGCCTTTTATTCTGCTTTTATTCCTTGATTCTGCTTGCTAACCACACAGGCATCCCCTTGGACTTATTTGCACCAGCCGGTATGAGAACACCTACATCTTTCACCAGATCCAGAACAGCACTCAGGATTACTTCAAGGCTTGCCTCCTTCCTATGGTGGCATCATTTATTGTATCTAGAAATGTGATCTCTCTGTTGTAACCTTAATGAGTTTTGGTCAACCTGTGGGTATTTGCTAACTCATAATTACAACATCCACCGCTGGCTTCTCCTGTGTATATATTTTCATCTACAGATCACCATGAAACTTTTGGTTTGAGATGTGAGGTGACGCAATAGTACCAATAAACTTTTTAAGTAAGTTTCCATCCAAAGAGATCCTATAGAGAAATATATATGAGTATAAAGTCTGAAAGGGGCTTTGGCAAGGTATGGTATATAAGAATCATCACTGCCAGTGGTGTACACATAACCACACATTTTAGTATTTTTAAAACAATACAAAAACCTACAAAATCTCTTTACTACAGTCAACAGAGGGGATGACTGCAGACACCACAGGCAGGGACCCCTCCTTCAGACTGTCTTTGGTTTCTGGAAGGAAACTATTTTGTGTCTTCAGTCAAAGTTGGCCACCTGGAAGCTATGAAATTTTGTTCCCTGGAGGTTCTTGATGGGATATGTGACAAGGCATCTGTTAGAAACCACACTATACATTTAAAACATATTTAACACACATAGTTCCCCCCCCCCAAAGTATCCTGGGAACTGTAGTTGACCCCTCATAGAACTAAAAGTTCTCACCACCTCAAGAAAACTACAGTTCCCAGGGTTCTTTAGGAGAAGCCACATGCTTTAAATGTATGGTATGGATGTGAGATTCATAGCAACATAGGAAGCTGCCTTATAGTAAGTCAGACCATTGTTACATCTAGTTCAGTACATTGACTGCCAGCAGCTCTGTGGGATTTCAGTTTAATTCAGCTTAATCTGCTATCTGGAGATGCTAAGGATGAAATCTGAGACCTCCTGCACCCAAAGCAGATGAACCCCACCAAAGCTTCCCAGTCCCTTCGTTCTTCCCAACTCTATGAAGTTCTCAAAAGAGCCTTCGGAAGTCCTGCACAATTCTAGACTGGGAGAACTTCAGCCCAGAGGTAAATTCTATGGGAGAGAGTGCAGTATCATGGACATTCATAGTGAAAAGTAGTATAACTAAAATACTTACACATGCTTACAGGGGTGGTGAGTTCTCCAGACATCCTAGTGAGAGAAAAACATTGAAGGCAAGTCAGCCAACCATTCAAGGATGAAATGCTTTTGAGCAAAATGATTAAGGTGTGTCACCGTACAATCCTATGAAACAGTGCCCAGGCAAAATAAATATGTCTGCTAAGTCATAAGGACAGTTTCCAGACACAGAGCAAGAAACTCTGCCTGGCACTTCGGTCACTCAGTGGGGAGATCAGACATGGAGGAAATTAGGGCCCCGGGTATCTTGCGTACAAAAGGGGATTTCCTAGTAAATGAAGCTTGCCATCCAAGGGCAAGAGAAGCTGCATGTCTTTCCCGGCAACAAAACCTACTAAAGGCCCCCCCTCTAAATACCTTAGACCAAGGATGGGGAACTTATTGTCCTCTAAATATCATTGACTCCAACTCCCATCATTCCCAGCGAGCATCAGGCATGATGGGAGCTGTAGTGCAGCAACATCTGGAAGGCCCCACTCTATAGCCTGGGGAGGCTCAATGGTTCGTTTACACTACCAGGATTAGTCAGGCAACATTTCCTGCCCTTGTCCATCACTGGTGTCATGGCAGGCAACATCTCCCACCCTAACTTGGGTTGTTGGTGTAATATTACATATAGCAGGTTTCCACGTTGCACTGGCCCAGCAGTCCTAAGGCAGAGATGGGCAACTCACAGCCTTCCAGATGGTACTGGCCATAAGTTTATGATTTGCAAATTCACAGTAATGCCCAGCTCCATACTGTGAGTGGAGAGAGAGACCTTTCCACTCAGAATATATTTTCGAGCCACTACAGGAACAGGAGATACTGCTCTCAGGTGAAACTGCACATTGTTCCTTGAGAATCTTCCCCCTTTTAAAAGGAATTCATGTGCCTGGCCTTCTGACAAACTATCCCGTCCTCCAATACTTGAAAGTGGGGGGCTTCTAGGAAGTGACCGTGAGATGGCCCTTTTCCTCAACCAAGTGGCTGTTCTGACATGTTGACTAAATGGGAGAAAGGGACACAGGTTTTGTTTGAGCTTGTGAGAGGCCTCACAGGGCCGGCCCAACCATTGGCCAGGATGATGCAACCACAATAGGGTGTGTCATTTTAGGGGGTGAAACATAATTTTGCAATGTTTTTCAGTGAGCAGTCTTTAAAATACAGTGCTACCTCCGGTTACGAACTTAATTCGTTCCAGTGGTCCGTTCTTAAGCCAAAACCGTTCTTAACATGAGGTGCACTTTCGCTAATGACGCCTCCTGCTGCCGCCACGCCACTAGCGTGCAACTTCCACTTGCATCCCGGGGCAAAGTTCACAACTAGGGGCATCTACTTCTGGGTTAGTGGAGCTCGTTACCCGAAGCATTCATAAGGAGGATGAGGAAGATGGTATGCAACCCGAGGTTCCACTGTATGTTTTTGGGTGTGAAGAATTCAAATCCGCTATTATTTTTGTGTTTGGACAACATTTAGCTTGGTAAGTCTACACTTGATGAAACAGCTTTCAGAAAACCAAAGAATTTTAATTTTACCTTCTGAAAATGTCAGGGAATAGAAATAATAAGAATAAATAGCAAGAATATAATATAATTATATAATTTTCCTGCTTGGCAGGGGTTGGACTCGATGGCCCTTGTGGTCTCTTCCAACTCTATGATTCTATGATTCTATAATTAATATTACGTATTGTGTATTATGTATTCTATAATATTATATAATGCAGGTATCTGACAACCATTTTTAATTTTTCCTATGCAATTTTACATACTTTTAATTTTACCAAGTAAAACTAAATTATATTAATTTAACCTGAATGTTTTTTGAATTTCCAAGTCATGTCACAACTTTGTAGCACCCCTCATAACTGGAATTTGAAAAATTCAACATGCTCTCCCAGCAAATACTGGGAGGTAGGGATTGTTGCCACACAGACTGCTCTACTCCTAATAAACTAAGTTGTCAGGTGTAGCAGAGGCTAGCCAGCAATGAAATACAATTCAACTGCCGGTCCAATTGGTTTCTGTACATCAAATTAGGGAAGGGAGTCAGTGTCTTGTCTATCATCTCAGGAAACAAAAGGCCTTGGACCCGCCCCCTGGAGGCGTATGAAGGGGGGTGGCTTGTGAAGAAATGGGGACTCTGATTTGGTAAGCAGAGGGGCAGTTCACACCATTTTGTTTCCCCAGTTGCTGCGGTCCTAAGCCGTTTCATTATCCCCGCCTCTGGGGATTCTGCAATCACAGCCTGAGTGAAAGACTGACAGTGGTTTCTGGGGTTGTTTGCCAGCTTCAGGCTTAACCATTTCTCACAATCCTGGGGTGGAGGACACATCAGTCAAACTAGTGGAACCAGTGCTCTGCTTCTGAGATAGTCTACATTGCATGGTTCCTGCCATTGTGCGGTTGAGCTCAGATCTCAATGGGAAACATTTTGCCACTGGCTGGGACTATGGTGTAAGTCCATGCAATCACCCCTGACATTGCCATGCACACTCCCTCTCCCTTCCCCAGTTGCAAAACCTGCCCCCAGGGGCCAATTAATAACCCAAGCAACTTCAGCCATGGAGCAATCACCAAAGAGCTCCCTCAAGTGGTGAGGGTGCTTATATGTGGGAGCACTTTGACCAGGAATGAATGGCTGGTCTTTTTACTCATTGAGACTTATCAAGCAACAGGAGTCGTATTGGAATCTGTTTTGAATGCCAGACGTCAGCCTTAGGCACATAAGCAAATAATAATAAAGTTGCAGGTCCCTCTAAGCATGCACAGAGTACATGTTTTTCACCATTGCGTAACTGTCATGCCCAAGATAGGGGCTAAGAGACCCTTTTATGAATAGAGATTCCTTTTATGAATAGTCTCTAAGTAGCATTATGTTTTTTAAAAATGCATTAGATACACATCTACTAATAAAAAAACACAGACTTACTTATATGCATGTAAAACATTTGTGGATATATTATGCACTTGCATTTTTAAAATCCACCCAATGTTATAAGCTGCTTCAGCTAATATGAATGCAAATAAAATGCATGTGGAAACACAAAATTCTATGACATATGCATGCAATGTTACTTATGATGTGCAACAGCAGGCAATACTTCCTAAGTATGCACATAGATATTGGCTAAGAGATCCATTAAATATGAGACATTTTACATGATTGGATAAATGCCATGCAAATGTATCTGCGTTTCAATGCCCACATGAATAAATGTAATAAAAAGCAGGAATAATGGGTGCCACCACCTGAATGATTCTCTTGCAAAATCCCAAACTGGGCAAATCATGCCATGTTCTATGTTTATAAACTGACTGATGCCTATCATTTGAAACCCCCTACAGAAACCCCCTTGGGTACCTGTAACCCGAGGTACCACCAACTACAGTGGTACCTCGGGTTACAGACACTTCAGGTTACATACGCTTCAGGTTACAGACCCCGCTAACCCCAAAATAGTGCTTCAGGTTAAGAACTTTGCTTCAGGTTGAGAACAGAAATCGTGCTCTGGCGGCGCGGCAGCACGGGAGGCCCCATTAGCTAAAGTGGTGCTTCAGGTTAAGAACAGTTTCAGGTTAAGTACAGACCTCCGGAATGAATTACGTACTTAACCCGAGGTACCACTGTATTTTCTGAGCTACCATGATGGCATAGCATGTCCATGAGTATTCTGCATGGTATTGTGGAATGTGGAGAAAGGATCAGTCTAGGCTGAGATATTTCACTTCCCACACAGAAATGTGTACTATCCATTTGGCTGCAAAATATCTCATGTAGGTTTTAGGTACAGGAGTAGGGTGACCAGATTCAAATACAGAGTTCTTGCATTTGTTTCGTACAGAGTCCTGTAGAACTTTTGTTGTACAGAAGAGAAAACTTTGGAATGAGAGAGAAAGGCCTCTTGTACCAACATAACTTCTCCTACACAACCATTAACGATATAGAAACTAACTTTGTGTGTGTGGAAGGGTGTGTGTGTGTTCGTCTGTGTATCTGGTTCCCGTGGACAAGAGGGAGAACAGTGGTACCTCAGGTTAATAATAATAATAATAATAATAGAAGAAGAAGAAGAAGAAGAAGAAGAAGAAGAAGAAGAAGAAGAAGAAGAAGAAGAAGAAGAAGAAGAAGAAGAACTTAATTCGTTCTGGAGGTTCATTCCTTAACCTGAAACTGTTCTTAACTTGAGGTACCAACTTTACCTAATGGGGCCTCCTGCTGCTGTACAGTGATACCTCAGGTTACAAATGCTTCAGGTTACAAACGCTTCAGGTTACAGACTCCACTAACCCAGAAGTAGTACCTCGGGTTAAGAACTTTGCTTCAGGATGAGAACAGAAATAGCATGGCGGCGGCAGCGGGAGGCCCCAATAGCTAAAGTGGTACCTCAGGTTAAGAACAGTTTCAGGTTAAGAACGGACCTCCGGAAAGAATTAAGTTCTTAACCAGAGGTACCACTGTATATATTGCTGGTAGGAAGGGGAGTGGAAGGTGAGAGAGGGCAGATAGGGGCAGGAAGCCCAAGTGAGGGAGAGGAGGCATCTAAGGAGCAGGGAATCCTGGGGCAGCGTTGTTGAAGGGTGAGAGCATGCTAAGTGAGTTGGACTTGTGAATAATGGTTGGAGGAAGCAAAGATCTGAGGGGAAGCAGGACAGAGGAAACATCAGCTCAATGGGAGGAGGAGCCAAAGAGAAAGGAGGCAGGTGCAGGTATGGTCTTCATAACAGGTGATCAAAGAATGGGCAAGCAGGAGAAACTGGGAGGCTAAGATCCGAGACTTAAGGCAACACTGAAGGGCAAAGAGTGTGTAGGCAGCATTTCACACCCTGACGTGAACAAACTAACCCGTCATATCTTTGCTGAAGGTATCTGATAGTTATACAAAGCCAAATATATAGTTTTAGGGTATTAAAGTATGGATAGATTTGAATATGGCATTAGCCATGTTGTGTCAAACGCATATACGCTACAGCACCTGGTATGAAATAAAGCCATCGCAAGATGGCACCCACCTGCATTCCTCTCCTTCCAGCAGAGTTCTATATGTAGCAATCTCAACATCCAGGGATAATTTGACATTCATTAGCTCCTGGTAATCCCGCAGTAGGCGCGCCAGCTCATCCTTGGCACTTTGTAGGGCATGCTGAAGATCAGTGAGTTTCATCCTGGCATCTTTCAGGGCCATTTCCCCTCGCTGTTCAGCATCACCGATAGCTGCCTGGAGCTGAGCAATCTGCAGCAGGTATCAGGAAAGTCAAATAGTCAGTAGCTTCCTACTTCCTAAAGTGTTTATTTTACATATACCGTAATATGTAATGTTGCCTTGTCAGTGTTACGTGTAGATAGTTCAAGAGCCCAGTGGCCACAAAACAGCTCTTTCCATACATCTGCTACAGAAGAAGCGCAGAGACTCCTAACCCTGTTTCCATGAAATGATAGCAGTTTTCCTCGTGAACACACAGTCATACCTTGGTTCCCATTTCGGTGTCAGAGTGGAAAGGGTCAGCTGGAGGCATTGTAAGTTTCTCAAGAGGTCTAAATATTCCAGATGATAGTCTGGACTGCTGGCCAGATAAACATCAAACCGAAAGGCAATCAATTTAAAGTGTAGCTCGTAGAATCGTCTGTGAATTTTGATTATTCCCTGTCTCTCACTATAATTAAGGCTATCTATGGTATGTCTATTAGGGACGCGGGTGGCGCTGTGGGCTAAAGCCTCAGCGCCTAGGGCTTGCCGATCGAAAGGTCGGCGGTTCGAATCCCCGCGGCGGGGTGCGCTCCCGCTGCTCGGTCCCAGCGCCTGCCAACCTAGCAGTTCGAAAGCACCCCCGGGGGCAAGTAGATAAATAGGTACCGCTTACCAGCGGGAAGGTAAACAGCGTTCCGTGTGCGGCTCTGGCTCGCCAGAGCAGCGTTGTCACGCTGGCCACGTGACCCGGAAGTGTCTCCGGACAGCGCTGGCCCCCGGCCAATAAATGTGAGATGGGCGCACAAACCCCAGAGTCTGGCAAGACTGGCCCGTTTGGGCAGGGGTACCTTTACCTTTACCTTTATGGTATGTCTAGGGACACAGGTGGCACTGAGGTCTAAGCCACAGAGCCTAGGGCTTGCCAATCGGAAGGTTGGCGGTTTGAATCTCCGCAACGAGGTGAGCTCCCGTTGCTCGGTCCCTGCTCCTGCCAACCTAGCAGTTCGAAAATGCGTCAAAGTGCAAGTAGATAAATAGGTACCACTCCGGTGGGAAGGTAAACAGCATTTCCGTGCGCTGCTCTGGTTCGCCAGAAGCGGCTTAGTGATGCTGGCCACATGACCCGGAAGCTCTCCGCCAGCTCCCTCGGCCAATAAAGTGAGATGAGCGCCGCAACCCCAGAGTTGTCCGCGACTGGACCTAACAGTCAGGGGTCCCTTTACCTTTACCTATTGTATGTATATCTGTATTTATTTACACAATCCTGCTCCAAGGAACTCATATGGGCTGCCCAATACAATTCCTAGGCAGTTTCCCAACCAGGTAACTTACAGGGCCAAACTAATTCTTTTCCGGAGTAGTTTGGAATTATAAACCCAGCTTTAACTTAAAATATCTTAAATTAGCATGGATTTGATGTGTCAAATACCAATACATTATTTTAGTATCACGGTGCATGAACAGACGTCCCCCAGTGGACTGAGAGATCCATGTTTGGCTCTATAAAAACCTTTGGTTAAATGCAAGTCTAAAGTAAAAGTAGCTGCAGCAGGCACAAATTGAATCAGGGTTGCAGGATTTGTTACCTTGAACTATTTCCCATTACAGCCCCAAAGCCACTATTAGCCATGAAGGTGAATCTATAACAGTCCCTGTCTTTTTTCTCTTCTGCTGTTATTTCAATCAAGGGGCTCAGGAGGAAAAACAGAAGTGGCAGCAGGACAGAAATAAATTTCACCGTGTCCACTGAGATTTTCTCAGCTTTCCCCAATTTAGTGCTGAGCACCAAACAGCAGCCACAAATATTAGGCCTGATGACACTTTTGAGAAGGGTTCTAGCTCCTGTTTTAGTAAGTTTATAGTGTGAGAGAGATCTGGGATGGAAGAATGGTGGGTGGTGGGCAACTGTCAGGAACTGCTGTCTGTGGCTGCTTCCAGGTGGGTGTTTATTGTGGGATCCAGTGGCGTAGCGTGGGTTGTCAGCACCCGGGGCAAGGCAAGTAATTTGCGCCCCCTAACCCGTGGATGTGCGCCCCCTAACCCATGGATTTGCGCCCCCTAACCCTAACCCCCAGATGTTGCGCCCGGTGCAGCCCGCCCCCCCTGCACCCCCCACGCTACGCCACTGATGGGATCAGCACTACTCATGCACGCAGGTTTTTTGCAGCACCCACCCCATGTCGCTGACATCAAAATGCTAGCCCATGTCCCCCCACCATGTACATCACCAAGCAGAGACTGAACCTGCAACCTTGTGCATACCGTCCATGTGTTCTGCCATTGAGCAAAGGCTCCACCCAGCCTGAACTTCCAAGAAAATACAAATTGAATAAATAATAAAAAGAAGAAAAAAAGGAGGGGGATGAAATACACACATGCCATAGATTCAGTCGTTGCTATATTAAAATGGTCCCCACCTGTTTCTTAACGTTATCAATTTCTGATTTCAGTCTGTGGATCATTCGATTCAACTCTGCAATCTCGTTCTTGATACTCTTCAGGTCATCACCGTGATCAGCTGCTGTACTCTGAAGTTCCTGAAACTGCAATGCAGAAACACATTCTTCGGTATCTGAGCTACTTTAAGCAGTACCAGTTCTAGGATATGGGAAAGGGGAGCTTGGTTAGGCTCTGGAACTCCCTTCCTGGAGAAGCGAGACTGGCTCTCTCCTTGTTGTCCTTCTTGTTTCAACAGGCTTTTGAGAATGGACTGCTTTTAACGAAAGTGCTGCTGCCGTGCTGTTTTTATTATAATTGTAAGTGGTTTGATAGCTTCCTTGGTAGCAAATGCTTGAATTTTTTTATCTATATACTTTGGAATCTATTAATGTTTATTATTTTTCTATGTTTTTAGCAATTCGTGCTTTTATCTGTAAGCTGCCTTGAGTTCCACCAGGAAAAAAGGTGGGACATAAATAAATATTACAACAACAACCACAATAATAGGCTAGGCAACCTGAATAATAGGCTTGCCACCCAGAAGATTCTTCTTGCACTACCTCTTTGAATCCTTCCGCACTTTTTAAAGAAGGGTGTATTCTGCAACATGTCACTGAGTCATTCATCCTTCTGTGATGCTTCTCCGATGGTTCTACATTATTGCATTTGGAGGGGCAGGACAAAAAGGAGCCCCAAATATTTGTGGCACAAAAAGTTACATGGTTTCCACAGGAAGCCATGGGACATGCAACAGTTGAAATTGAAGCAGTATGTTCACCCTGAAACTTTTTCGAGACACAAATGTCACCGAAAGTGGGATTGCAGATATAATCACCCTCATGCCGCCATGAGCAAAAAATAATCATGAATGTACAATAAAGAAATGTGTCTAGGGTCCTATGAGCTTCTGGGATGCTCCCATATCAAGTAAGAATGGCAGTGCTATTGGGTGTAGTAGGCCTTTTGCTTATCAGAGGCTTTCCACCAGTGGTTGATTTTACTCTCTTCCAGAGCCAACTCCAATTTTAAAAGTAGGAATTGAGATCCAATTTGGCAAATATTCCCATTAAAATGGAACATTCTGGATTTAAAATATTTTTGGTCTGCAAGTTCAACTTAGTTTTCATTTGCCTCAGGCTTCTCTGTTGACTGAAAAATAGGGTCCAGATATGGATCAGAGGCCTCTTAGTCACTGAGCGCCAAAGATAAAGTCTGCAGAAGGTCTCACCTTGCTTTGATACCAAGCATCTGCTTCGGCCCGGCTCCTGTTAGCAATGTCTTCATACTGTGCTTTCACCTCAGCAATGATGCTGTTGAGGTCTAGATCTCGGTTGTTGTCCATCTGTAGGATCACGCTGGTGTCGCTGATCTGTCCATGGATCTGAGCGAGTTCCTGCATGAAAAAACAAGTTCTAAGTATCCCAGTGAGAGCTGGACCATAAAGAAGGCTGATCGCCGAAGAATGGATGCTTTTGAATTATGGTGCCGGAGGAGACTCTTGAGAGTCCCATGGACTGCAAGAAGATCAAACCTATCCATTCTGAAGGAAATCAGCCCTGAGTGCTCACTGGAAGGACAGATCCTGAAGCTGAGGCTCCAATACTTTGGCCACCTCATGAGAAGAGAAGACTCCCTGGAAAAGACCCTGATGTTGGGAAAGATGGAGGGCACAAGGAGAAGGGGACAACAGAGGACGAGATGGTTGGACAGTGTTCTCGAAGCTACCAGCATGAGTTTGACCAAACTGCGGGAGGCAGTGAAAGACAGAAGTGCCTGGTGTGCTCTGGTCCATGGGGTCACAAAGAGTCGGACATGACTAAACGACTAAACAACAACAACAACCTACCCAGGGATTTTAGGATTACAGCTGAGTGAAAAAATTAATTATTAAGAAGTGACTAAATGAGAAAACCTTTCCATGACGGCACCACCACAGGGAGGCCATCTTGCATGGCAGTTGCTCCACATGGAAACCTTTATAATGTGTGTACCAGCTCAAAACACAGACCAGACCTCCACTATGTGATTCATCGCCCATCCTGCTGTCAAACATTTCTGCCAATGGATGGCAGTGGTGTGGAGATAAACCACACAGGCGGGAGTGGAGGACCACCCACGTGTTGGCCCAGGCCATATGACTTGCTACTAGAGATACTGTAGAATTATGCAACAGTTATACAAGAGACATAGCAGAGTTCAGCATCATGTGGCACATTCTGCAAAGACCTCTGCCATTTTAGACTCACTGTTTCTGCTATGCCTGGCCATGAGTCTCACACCAAGACTCATGGCAAAACCTGGCATATGTTTGTTTGTGAGCCCAGTGCGGCAAGCCTCAAATCTGAAATGGAATCGAGGAATTTAGCTGCAGGAGGGACATCCCCCGTCAAAAACATAATAATTCTGAAATGATTTCTTTAGGGTTGCCATATTTCAAAAAGGGGAAATCCGGACACCAAATTTTTTGAGCGTTTTTTGAAAGAAATTTGCCAAATTCTACACTTCTGACATGGGTTGCCATACGTATGGATTTTCCTGGACATTACAGCGATTTTGGCACAGACACTTTTTTCGATGGCCAAATCCCGGCTATGTCTGGGAAATTCTGGATATATGGCAACCTTAATTTCTTACCACTCCAGCATGTGGAACAGCCACTAGTTTCAGGCATACTGGGTGTGGCAGCCATATTATAAAATGTGACTCACAGTGAATTTCTATGTACACCTACCTACCTACCTGGGAGTTAGTACCACTTACTTACTTACTTTGAAATAAACTTGCATGGAATTTCCCTCTCCTACGTTCTTCACTCGTGGCTAGACTCTAAATAACTTTTTTGTCCTTCATTTAAAGTAAAGCTCTGAAACAGAGATGAGGAATCTGTGGCACCTCCAGAAGTGGATGGACTCCAACTCCCATCAGCCCCAGCCAATGGGCAGGGATGATGGGAGTTGGAGTCCAGCAGCATCTGGAGAAACACAGGTTCCCCATCCAGTTCTTTAAAGAACCATCTGATCCACCACAGAGTGTATGTTGTGACATGCAAAGGGCACTCCTGTGCATTCATGTTTCCCTATCAGATCCTTTCCTTTGAATGTACAGTGGTGCCCCGCAAGATGAATGCCTCGCAAGACGAAAAACTCGCTAGACGAAAGAGTTTTCCGTTTTGGAGGTGCTTCGCAAAACGAATTTCCTATGGGCTTGCTTCACAAGACAACAATGTCTTGCGAGTTCCTGCTGGTTTTTTCCCCTCCCCCCCCCTTTTCTAAGCCGCTAAGCTGCTTATCAGCTGATCCGATCAGCAGATAAGCTGCTAAAAGCCGCTAATAGCGCTAATCCGCTAATCCGTCAATGGGCTTGCTTCGCAAGACGAAAAAACTGCTAGACGAAGAGAATCACAGAACGGATTCTTTTCGTCTTGCGAGGCACCACTGTATAGGACTTTCCCCATCACATAAAATAACTGGGTTATTTTATTTTATTTTTATTTATATACCGCTCTATATCCAGAGATCTCACAGAACAAAATAAAAATATATAATCAAAATAAAAACAACAACCCAATAACCCCCTCCCTCCACCCCAAAAACCCCAGGTTATGTCTAATGCATGCCAGATTTTGTCCCCTTGTAAGGCTTTGCCTCATAGGAGCAACTTGTTTTGTTTTCATTTTGCCTCCCTTGCTGTCGTGCAGTATCCCATTTCTGATTCCTAACACCACTTTGAACTGATGGAGAAATAACCAACTCTAAAACAAATATTTTAGAGCACCATCAATGCAATATTGAGTTCACTCACAACTCCCATGATTCATTCCTGGGTCTGTGCAAAATTCAAAAAATGACTGAACAAGGCTCGCATTTAACTGCCCAGCAGACCTATGAAATGTTGTCCTCCAGAATCTGCCAAGGAGCCAGTCACATGTCCCATTTTCAACTTATTCAGCTGAAACATCTTTTGCGTGTGCTCTTTCTCATATGAGTCAGCCCACTTCTTTCTGCAAGAAGTAACTTGGCTTCCAGCAGTGAGGACACAGCTTATCAGATTCCACATTACTCTGATTTCTTTGAATCAAGAAAGTTGAGCACTTACCGCCTCATAGAGGGCTCTCAAGAAGTCGATTTCATCTCTCAGTTTATCACCTTTTGCTTGCAGCTCTATTTTGTGCATGAAGGAACCATCCACATCCTGAAATAAATGCATTGAATTCATGTTACATTAAACATGACTAGAGCCAAGCTAGAAGTCATAGACAGCTGTTGGTGCTCAGCCCAGTAACTCTGACTGGTAGAGGACTTTCCCAGGGGCATTAGAAAACCTTAAAGATACTGGAGACTGAATCTGGGTCCTCCTTCAACCAAAGCATGTGTTTTCCATGAAGTTCTGCATAATTTTCCAATATGCATCTGGAAGCTTATGAGCAGGACACAAAGAAAGCGTGTTCTCCTTCATGGAGAGCACATGTTGCAGTGGGGGCCGCCAGGACACTCCAAAGTTGTGGGGCGGGCTAATTGATTGTTGGCCACTGATGCGATTGGGCTTCCCTTGTTGTTGGGAAGAAGTCAATGTTGCCATTTGTTGACTGACAGCCAGAAATGCTAAAACTCCTTGCATGTGGCTAGGGCTTCCTCTTTTCGCCCATGCATCGGATCGCCTGTCCCCCACTCCCTAGAATTAGGGTTGTTTGCATTGACCTTGCTATGCCTGTCATGGGGTCATCTGCTCTTGGGGCAGGGGCCCAGTAGGAATTTTGTCCATCTGGCTGATTGGCTGGTGCCATTTGGTTTTTGCCTACTGTGTAGCAAATCGTCACAACTTGTAAGGTTGCGATTAGGCATTGGTTTATGGTTTGGTTGGTGGAGGGGCATGGATTGGCTGTGCCTGCCCCTCCAATGCTGCTGCTGCAAGGGATTCCGTTAAAGGAATCGGGGGCTAACTATTGCTTGTCCACCCTGTCAAGGGGGCTCGGGCCACTGCAAGAGCTCCTGGCTGCATTTGGGGAGGGCTGAGGGCAGGTTCCCTACTCCGTCGCTACCCCCAAGTGTATTCCCCTTTTCTGACTTTCGCAGGCGTCAGTCTGTCCCCCACGGTAGGGGCAGATAGTCGCAACCAATGCCTAAGCAACCACTCACATGTTTGTAATTTAATAAAGTTGTGGCCAAAATTATGCCAAAAACCTTAAACAAAAAATTTGGTGTGATGTGTGAGTTATTGGGGTGGCCCTGGGGACCTCGACACGCAAGACAATGCTGTTTGTCCCCTAGAAGCGGTGATCCACTTATGTGCTTCTTCTGTATTATGGAGGCTCCTATTAGCCATGCTAAAGCATATGCAGAGCTTCACATATGTTATTTCACTATTTGTCACAAGAAATCTGTAAAGAAGGTCAGTACTATTAGCCTTACATTGCAAAGGTTTGAACCAAGGGCCCCCTGACTCAGAGCCAAGTGTCCTACATATCTACTCAGAAGTAAGACCCATAGAGGTCAATAATGCTTGCTTTGAGGTAAGTGGGTATAGAATTGCAGCCTCAATCAGCTGACTACATCTTCCTTTCATTGATTATTGATAATAATAAAGCCAGTAGGCAATTATTTAGGAAACAGCCAGCTGAGCTGGAATATGAAACCCATTTAATCTGGACGCCTCTAAGAGCTGAGACAAAATGCTATTTCCCCTCTAAAATAGACTCCTACTTATTGCTGCTTTTTTATTATTAAAAAAAAGTCACCTTCTTGATGCCAACAAACTCATTTTCAGCCGCAGTGCGCTTGTTGATTTCATCTTCATATCTATTAAGAGAAGAAACAGATTTGGATTCTTCTGAGAACAAGGAGAACTGAGAGAGAGGAAGAATAGCAATAAAATGGTTCCCTCCTTTGATGCAATTCTGGTCCAGATGAGTAGGTTAGTTGCTACTTAGAAATCTGGATTGCAACCTTACATACTAGTGTTAAATGCATTACACAGAAGTAAGTTTCACTGAGAGTTATTAGGAGACACCCCTATTCCCCTCAAAGGGATACAATTCACAGTCCATCCCTCTTCCTGGGAATTGCATCCTGTAAGGGAAGTAAAACGTCTGCTAACAACTCTCTGCAAACTACAGCTCTTTAACAAACTACAATTCCCAGGATTCTAGGGGGTGAAGTTATAACCAGGTACCCCCAAACTCAGCCCTCCAGATGTTTTGGGAGTACAATTCCCACATTCCTGACCACTGGTCCTGTTAGCTAGGGATGATGGGAGTTGTAGTCCCAAAACATCTGGAGGGCCGAGTTTGGGGGTACCTGGTTATGACTGTTTAAAGTGGGATAATAATGCTTTAAAGGTATAGTGCAGATGGGGCCTAGATTACACTTGTTGGGTTTTGCTGTAGGCATGCAAGCAGCATGCATGGCCATCTGTGAGTGCGGCAATCAGCCAAGTCAGAGGATAATGACTATCCCATTTGTGTGAGGGTCCTAAAAGTCTGTCTCAAGTTCCTCAGCCCCACTTGCCTTTAAAGCAGTTGTGCCCCTAAGTTTCTACAGTGTTTTTCTACCACCACACTTTTCAACAGGCCAAGGAGTCATGAATATATATGACAGAATTTGCTGCTGCACGTTTTTATGGCTCTTTTTGTGAGCCAAGCTGCATTTTATGATCCTGTAAATACTTGCTTTAAATGCCCTCATTTCTTTAATATGCAATGAAAACTTCTCCAGCCTAAACCACAAGGTGGAATCCATGCCAAGAAAAGAAGATAGCATTGCTATGAGGCCAGAAAACACCTAGATTGCATCTTCAGCTCATTCCTAATGCTGGATTGACACATGACAGACCACTGAGCTCATCAGAGACCTGAGATGGCAGTCGGGTGGAATTTGCCACTTGAGAGGAGCCTGTTGGGTCAGGCCAATGGCTGATCTAGCCCAACATCCTTCTCTCACAGTGGCCAGCCAGAAACCTATGGGCTTCTCATGAGGCACTCTCCCCATTTCAGACAGCAGGAACAGAATTCTTAAAAAAAAAAAAATGCTCCCAATCCCTACATTAAAAAACAACAACCTCCTTGCAAGCAGAAAATAAACACAGCATATAGAGAGCCCGATCAGGAGCTCACCAAGTTAGCGTCTAAATATCTCTAATTGTTTTTTTGTCGTCAAAATACACTGCGGACGTCTGATCTCCCTGGAGACCTAAAGATGTGACGATAGACTGCTCTGCCTCCGTTCTTTTAGCAAATGTTTTGTGCCACTGGGGAAGCGGTAATTCTGTATTGATCTGTTTTGGATGTTTGTATGTGATGCCAATAAAAGGTTTGATGATAATGGTGATATAGAGAGCCAGGCTATGCTACTTTTCATAATTACATGCTCATTTTCTACTTCCAGGAAGATTTGTTCCAGTTTATATTAAGGGGGGCATTAAAAATGGGATCTCACACACACACACACACACACACACACACACACACACTCTCCTGCAGTCTGAAATGGTACAGTCCATGCCTCCTTTTCAAGGTGGGTTAAACCACAGAGCCTAGGGCTTGCCGATCAGAAGGTCAGCAGTTCGAATCCCCACGACGGGGTGAGCTTCTGTTGCTCAGTCCCAGCTCCTACCAACCTAGCAGTTCAAAAGCACATCAAAGTGCAAGTAGATAAATAGGTACCGCTCCAGCAGGAAGGTAAATGGCATTTCCGTTCACTGCTGTGGTTCGCCAGAAGTGGCTTAGTCATGCTGGCCACATGTAAGCTGGCACCCTCGGCCGGTAAAGAGAGATGAGCGCTGCAACCCCAAAGTCGTCCGTGACTGGACCTAATGGTCAGGGGTCCCTTTACCTTTACTATTCTGCTGCATCAATGAGTATACTGAGTCTTCTTACCCAAGTAGGCCCTCATGACTCACTCACCTCTTTCTAAAGTCTTCCACCTGATCCTGCACATTTCTGAGTTCTCCATCCAGCCTCCCACGATCACCAGTCAGGGTATCCAGTTGTCTCCTGAGATTAGTGATGTAAGCCTCGAACATTGGCTCGATGTTGATCTTAGTACCTGTGCTGCTGTGTTGCTGTAGTAGGTCCCATTTGGTCTCTAGAACCTTATTCTGTTGCTCCAGAAACCGTACCTGAAACCCATCAAGAGATCCATGGTATGTAAACTCATATCATCACAACTATAAACTGAGTCAAAAGCATACTGGAACCAGAGCCCAGTCCTTATTACAAACTGACCAATGAGGATTAGATGCACTCTTCAATGAATCCCCTTAAATCATCAAAGATCCTGGAGATACACATATTTGAATGAATGCAAAACACCCAGGGAATGGCTTAAATTGCTGTGCATACCCCTGAATGTTTCAAGTTTTCAAAGCACTTACAGCACTCCTGTAAGGCAGACCAGTATTATTATTATCCACATTTTGCAATGGCAATGGAGGCTGAGACAATGGTGGCTTGCCTAAATCCACCTCTCTGAGATGAAACTAGAATTGGAAATTTTCTGGCTCACACTCCTGGCCACTCTGCTGTACAAGCATCTCTCTCAAGACATCATAAGGAGAATGCAGGAATCTTGCCTTTGCTTGTGTTGGTGGGATCCTGAGGCCTCCTACAGCAAAGATAAGCTTCAACTAAAATAAAAAAATTCCTTCCAGTAGCACCTTAAAGACCAACTAAGTTAGTTCTTGGTATGAGCTTTTGTGTGCATGCACACTTCTTCAGATACACTGAAACAGAAGTTGCCAGATCCTTCTATATAGTGAGAAGGTGGGGAGGGGTATTACTCAGAAGGGTGGTGGTTCTCACTATATAGAAGGATCTGGCAACTTCTGTTTCAGTGTATCTGAAGAAGTGTGCATGCACACGAAAGCTCATACCAAGAACTAACTTAGTTGGTCTTTAAGGTGCTACTGGAAGGATTTTTTTTATTTTGACTATGGCAGACCAACATGGCTACCTATCTGTAACAAGCTTCAACTAGTCATCATTGCTACATATAAAGGGAATTCAGTACCCTCCTTTTTGTGAAACATGATTATAAATCAATGGCAGCCAACCTTTCCGACAAAAGTCCCATAAATAGTACTGCCAAATGACCAAAAACATGCCTCCTCCCCATTCCTGGACTGGTCTTCTGCCTGTGACAGCAGCTTGTTCTTCACCAAAATATGACAGTCTTAAAATGAGCATGCCTTTGCCTCCAGAATCTTATTGGAGACTCTTTACTTACGAGGAGTCTGCCTGTATGCTACTTTCATATCAATCTACCCCCACCTACTCCTAAAATAGCTGTGCTGTTGAGAGCACTGAGTGACCCAGGTTACCAGCTGACAGTGGCAAAACAGATGTGCTTTTGCTTGTGCCTTTGAACAGCAGCTTTTCAAGCAAAAATTTAGTTTCCACAGCATGGGAGGGGGGAGTATTTTCACCAGCTAAAATCCCACATAAAGGTCCTGTTAGGCACAACTTAAGTGGCTAGTTGAAAACTGAGAAGGTAGCAATCCTACCCAAAAGTCAAGCCCAATGTATTACATAACAACCTAGTAGTGTGCACTATAGTATATATGCAACTTTGGGGTGTTTTGCCTCTGATCTACTGAGCAGGAGAACAAGCAGCAGCACAATATGGGAGAGCCAGGCAAAAATATAGGCTAGCCTTTATAGCATAGCCAGGCTCACAGGCCATTCTGCTTCTCTCCAGGAGTGCCACAAAAAAGCCCTGCTGCTTCTGCCCCTCCCATGCTACAAGCTGGCAACTCATCATCTAAATCAGGGTTTCCAGTGCGGTGCTCATCATTCTCAGCCAGCATAGCCAATGGATAGGTGGCTGATGGGAGTTGCAGGCCACAACATGTGGAGCAAGGGTCAGCAAACTTTTTCAGCAGGGGGCCAGTCCACTGTCCCTCAGACCTTGTGGGGGGCCAGACTATATTTGGGAAAGAAAGAAAAAGAACGAATTCCTATGCCCCACAAATAACCCAGAGATGCATTTTAAATAAAAGGACACATTCTACTCATGTAAAAACACGCTGATTCCCGGACCATCTGCGGGCTGGATGTAGAAGGGCCAGATCTGGCCCCCGGGCCTTAGTTTGCCTACCCATGATGTGGAGGTTACCACACTGACTACCCCTGATCTAAATCCATAACATCTATGAACATGAACATAAATGCTCTTGCTTATAATGGTGACTCAGGCTTGAAAATGTCTTCTACTAAAAATAAGACCTGCAACCTTATCCTAAGGTTTGTTAATGGGGATGGGGTGTGGCAGCTGCTTTAATAAGGCAAATAGCTGGAGAAGCAGCGGCAGCAGGCAAACCCACACTATGCTTTAATAGTCATTCTCTCTTCCCATGGGAGTCTGGGAAATGTAGTCCTGTGAAAGAGATCCGTGACATCTAACAATCTACAATTCCAGACATGGTTTGTGGGAAACCACAGAGGTAGACCAACTGAAACCTTGGTTGGGAAGAATGATGCCTGCAATCTGCTTTCATCCAGCGTACCCTTGAACAGCCCATCCCTTTCCTGCAAACTCTACCACAATGTTGCGTTCAATTGACTCACCTTGTCAATGAAGGATGCAAACTTGTTGTTGAGGGATTTGATCTGCTCCCTTTCGTGCACACGCACTTTTTGGATCTCGGGGTCAATCTCTAAGTTGAGTGGTGACAGGAGGTTGGAGTTGACGGTCACTTGCTGGATGCCCCCAGGAGGAACTATTAAGCCCATCCTTGGACCACCACCAAAGCCCCCCATTCCTGACGCACCACCACCAAAGCCCCCCATTCCTGACGCACCACCACCAAAGCCTGCAAAGGAACCACCTCCAGCTCCATACCCCCCAACTGAAAATCCTCCACCACCAAACCCACCTGCACCAAACCCACCACCACTACTCATTCCACCACCCCAGAAGCCTCCAATACCACCTGTACCATGACTAATGGAGCTGCTTTTTCCTAGGCTGTATAGGCTTCTGCTCCCAAAGCCACCCCCTAGCCCTCCACTGCTTCTCCCAGCCCGGGATAAAGAAACTGAGGTGAAGCTGCCTTTTGTCCCTCCAGGAATGGCCGCAGTCGAAGAACTGTAGCCGCGGGAGACCCTGACCCCACCCCCAGACCTGGAACTGAATTGCCTGTTCATTGCGTCTTATTCAAAGTATAAGGAAGAATATTTAGCAAAGAGTTATTATGGAAAAGAGGGAGAGAGAGGGAGAAAGAGAGAGAGAGAGAGAAGGACGCCAGACCCCTCTCTGAGGTAGAAATTCTGTCTCTTCTCCCTATATATAGATGCATATGTATGTTGAGGTGGGCTTGGCTGGAGTTAGGTAATTAATCAAGAATAAGCTCGTTAATGGGCTGGGCTATGTTTGCCAGCAACAGATTGTTTTAAAAAACGTCCTCTAAGTGTTCCTTTGAAGTGAAGCAAAGCACCAAAATTGCTTGGCTTGCAGGCTTTAATGGCACAAAAACTATGCTAACAAATTAATTTTCTCACCACCACCTCCACACCTCAGCCAAATAATAATAAATACACCTCAGCAAATGGTTCTTTTCCCAACTTTTTTTTTTAAAGTTGCTTTAATTGTGGATTATCCCTCTTCAGCATCTTACTTCAAAGCTCCCTATTTTCCCCTCCTCACATCATTGGCTTGAAATCCATAGTGCCTCCGAGAGCTATGATGAATCACGTGCAATCCCTGAGGTGATTGTGGTTCAATTCTCTTTTTTCCTCTCTTTCCCAGATAGCCATGGAATGACATTCATCTTCTTTTGGAACAAGAACAGTACATTTCTTAGCCCAAGGCCAGTCCCAGCAGCTGCCCTGGGCAACAGCATTTGCTGCTTCTGCCGCTGTAGTTGAAAGGACAGCCTTTCCCCAGGAACCTTGAGACATGTGCTTCTTTCTTCTACCTTAAGAACAGCAGAAGCCAAAGGAAGGCCTAACAATGCTAGAAAGCAGCAGTTCCCCAAACATCAGAGGACTTTTAAGCAGCAGAACAAGAGGTCCTGGAAAGGAGGCTTGTTCATCTCTCGCCCTACATGTGCAGGAGAGAGAAGGTTGAGTCCTTGCAACCTTAGTCTATGCAGGCGTTAAAAAGGAGCCCAGCAGATCTAAGCCAGGGCTCTGCCTGAGCCGACCTTGCTGCCTACAACAGGCCCAGAATCCTCTGCAACATGTGGCTGACCTGAACGCAGTGGAATAGAAATGGGGGAGAGGCACTGGATGCTGGCTCCCCACCATCTACACACTGGGGGTCATGTCTGCAGAAGAGAATCTTCTCTAAGCATGTAGGCTTCCCTCCATGATGTGGGGTGGAAACCTGCCCAGTCAGTGTATTACATTACAGTCTCTCCCTTCCACATGGTTAAAGAGTCTGTGGATCCTTTTGATTATTTCAAAGTCCAAAACTTGAAAATTGCTACTCTAAAGCAGCGGTACCCTCTGAATGCTGTTGGAGTCCAACTCGCATCAGCCCTAACTCCAGGAAGGGTAATGGTCAGGGGTTAAGGGAGTTGTAGCAACATGGAGGCAGTGAGAGATTTTACTTTCTTGGGCTCCATGATCACTGCAGATGGTGACAGCAGCCATGAAATTAAAAGACACCTGCTCCTTGGGAGAAAAGCAATGACAAACCTAGACAGCAACTTAAAAAGCAGAGACATCACTTTGCCGACAAAGGTCCGTATAGTTAAAGCTATGGTTTTCCCAGTAGTGATGTATGGAAGTGAGAGCTGGACCATAAAGAAGGCTGATTGCCGAAGAATTGATGCTTTTGAATTAAGGTGCTGGAGGAGACTCTTGAGAGTTCCATGGACTGCAAGATCATCAAACCTGTCCATTCTTAAGGAAATCAGCCCCGAGTGCTCACTGGAAGGACAGGTCCTGAAGCTGAGGCTCCAATACTTTGGCCACCTCATGAGAAGAGAAGACTCCCTGGAAAAGACCCAGATGTTGGGGAAGATGGAGGGCACAAGGAGAAGGGGACGACAGAGGATGAGATGGTTGGACAGTGTTCTCGAAGCTACCAGCATGAGTTTGACCAAACTGCAGGAGGCAGTGGAAGACAGGAGGGCCTGGCGTGCTCTGATCCAGGGGGTCACCAAGAGTCGGACACGACTAAATGACTAAACAACAACAAAGCAGCATCTATGCATCTCCATCTGCTCTGCAAATAGGTGTTTTGTGTTGTTTTGAAGTCCCCCAGTGTGTCATGAATCCAGTGATGCATAGAGACAAGCTTTGTGATCTTCCCACCATCGTTCTGCAGGGGACAATATGTACACCTATTTGTATTTTCCCTGACCATTAGCCATGCTGGTTGGGACTGGTGGGAGTTTGGATATCTGGTTGGCCTAGTTCTCACAAAAAAATAACGATCCACGCATTGGTTTGGGAGGTGCGGATCAGGTGCTTTCATGTTGGAATTCACAGAAATCAAATCACTCTACCATTCCTACCACTGTATGATTCTGGGGGGTAGGGGGGGCAGGATGAATCCAGGAGGTGCTACCTGAATAATCTTGATTCTTTGTGGACACTATGTGATTTCTGTTCCTGTTCTAGATTTGAGTTTGTGTTTTGAGAACTTTTTGTAAGCCACCTGGAGAGCCTCTCTGGGCTCAGAAATGGAACACAAGCATTCTAAATCAGAGGTAGCCTGATATTTGTTCGACCACAGCTCCCATCAACCCAGAGGTTATGGGATGATGGAAATTGTAGCCCAACAACTGGAGAGAACCACATATGCTATCTGTGTTCTAAATAATATGATAAAATTACCATATTATTTACCACTAGTGGTAATAGTGGTAGTGGAATACAGAACACCCCTGGTCTTATGCACAGTATAGCATCTTATGCTACAGGTGAAGAGCTCTGGTCCTTCGTACGTTAGAGGCAGATGCCACAGTGCCAACAGTACTAAACAACCTGGCAGAAAGCCCACTCCTTGGCAGGATATTAACCTCATTATTTGGAAGAACCTGCCTTGGCCTGAAGCAATGTATTATCTGAGTAAGCAGTAATGTTGCACACAATCAGTCAAAAGCAGCCAAATGTAGGGGGATCCAAGGCAGGTGAGTCCTATCAAATACCATCCCTGGGGAGCACATTGTTTCATGTTCCAAGCTGGAGTTGCTTCAAACTGCCATGTGCCTGAGGGGGCAAAGAGAGGGATGTTTATTAAAAATCTAATATGAGGTGTTGGGGGGGGGGGAGGAATTCCTCTGTTGCCTCATGGCCTGATTATTCTATAGCTTCTTGATAGGTCTCATTCTCAACTACCAGTCTTTTATATGTTTTCTTTGTGAGTATAGCCACAGTATAGCCTGGGGAGAGAACAGCAAAGACCTGGTGAAAAGAGGTTATATTTTCTGAGGATTCTCTGGAAAAACAATCTCTCAAAGGACCTGTTGATGGCATTTTACCATTGCACTGTGGAGAGCGTACTAACTTGTGTGTGTGTGGTTTGGGAGCTGCATGGCCAGGGAAAAAACAATGCTGTCCAGGGTTGTAAAGACTGCAGAGAGAATAATTGGGTGTGCTCTTCCCACCTTAGATCAAATCTATGCTGCCAGGTGCCATAAGAAAGCGGCAGAGATAGCGCAGAATAGTACGCACCCCGGAAATGATCTCTTTCAGCTTCTGTCTTCTGGAAGGAGGTATAGGGTTATAAAGGCCAGGACTAGCCGCCTGAGAAACAGTTTCTATGCAAATGCAATTCTGGTTCTAAATGCAGCATAAGGGGTTTCTATAGTATAGTGTATTTTTAAATGGGGTTTTAGAGTTTTTAGGGGTTTTTGAATGTTTTATATAGTTTTGTAGTAGTTTTATGTAGTTTTTATGTAGTTTTATGTAGTTTTCCAATTTCATTGTCCTGCATGGGACAATGACAATAAAGATATATCATATATCGTACAGGTTGTGTGCGTGTTGCATCTTCCTGTTTTTAAGGAGGTCTCCTACTGGCATCATTAAAGTAAGGATATGCTTTAATTCTGGAGGGTGAGAGGGATCAAGAATATAGTAAAAACATATAAGCACATATCGGGGCCAGCCTACCCATGAGGTAGGGTGAGGCAACCACCTCAGGCGGCAGAAGCTCAAGAGGCAGTGCACCCCTAACTGCCTCCAGTGTCACTGTACTGGGCAGTTAAGGGGGGCATTGGGGGTGCAGCAACATCAGAGCAGGGAGGCGCCTTCCCATTTTGCCTCAGGTGATGAAATTTCATGCGCTGCCATGACACATAAGGTATAGCAGCAAGCGAAGCCAATCTACACATTCAGAAAGAGCGCATGGTCCAACTTTCCACAAACAGTACCACTTTGGACTCAAATGCATGATGGAAGGGAAGGGGGTCACATATATGAATTCTCCCCAATGCAATAACTACTTGCTCATAGAAAATTAAGATTTCAGGATGATTAAGGCGATAAAACATGTGTTGGCAATGATAACTTCTTAATAAGCAGAGACTTTTTTTATGTAGGAAAGCGTTCAAATATGACTGCTGTCACCAGTCCAGAGGACTAGATGGCTTTCTTCTCACCAAGCACAGAACAAGTTCCATTCTGGAATTGTGTATCAGGAGTTCTGGTACAGGGGTTGGCGTATGACAAATGTAGGGCTGGCTCACATACAACTCTGGCAGTGATGGTCTTTAAACATAAGGAACATGTAGGAAATAATCGTGTGATGTTCACCCTCAGGCTTGTGCATGTGTGCAGATTCCATCCACCCAAAGAGGTGTAAGCATGCATGCTTCACATCACACACTATAGGAACATAAGAAGCCACCCTGCAAGAGGCCAGATTATTTGTCCATCTAGCCCAGTATTGTCTACCCTGACGGGCCCAAATGTTCCTCAGTCAGAGGTCTTTCACATCACCTGCCATATGAATATTGCTTTTTTAAAAAAATGGAGAAGGGAGTTAAATCCGGGACTTTCTGAATGCAAACAAGTGCTCTGCTGCTGAACTATGATCCCTTCCCTATGTTCTGTGTCAGGGATAAGAATCCTGTGACCCACCAGATATTGGTGGACTCTAACTTGCACCATACATACAGACGTACCTGCAATCGTACGCCACCTTTCTGCAGTTCAAACTATGCTGCAATACAGCCAATGGCCGATGGCTGATGGCTGATGGCTGATAGGGGTTGTCGTCGAACTGCATCTAGAGGGCCATTCCCTACCCCTACTCTATGTGGGAGGGAAGGGACGTTGTATGTGAACCACAGACTCCGCCTCACCTCACTTGAATAAAATATTGGGAAGGGAGGCCAGGTAAGCCATGCCCCACTTAATAGATCACATGACACGGTGCATGCACACCATTTGAATAGCAATGCCCATCGATTTGGGGGGAGGTCCTGGCACCCTCAAATATTTTATTGAGGGGGGCAAAGACCCCTCAGCCCCGAGGAGTTGGTGCCTATGATGTACATAGAACACAGATGCCAGGACTATATGTGAGTGCGACATGCCTCTTTTCCCTAGCTAATGTATGGATAGATGAAAAAGATGCCATAATAAAAATGGTGAGATTTCACAGTAACTTATAATTGCCCAGGAGCTCAAAGATTTTCTTCCACAGTATATCTGTGATGGTGAGAAGTGCCCTGTGCTCAGGAACTTACCCAGGGAGGTTCAAGCCCCACCCTGAACGCCAGCCACCAGCCTCTGTTCATCTATTACAGACGTGTAGGGAACTCCTTTGTTGAAGGGTAAGCAGTCTTGCACTACAGTCCCTGATATCACAAGCCCCGCCCCTGAACACCCCACCCCCCGACATCCACCCATTGAGCATTTCTTCTTCCAAAAGGTGAATGACCAACACTCATGTAATGCCTGACAAGGACTTATTGGCTGGGTCAGCAGGCAGTCCCCACCTTTAGTGTAGGCATAACCGGGTAGCTCAGGAGGTTCATGCCCTTTGCTCACTGCTGAGATAACATATGCTCTACTCACAGCCAATGAGCAAATGGGATTCCATTGGGGATGTTTTCCATTGGGATTCCATTGGGGATGTTTTCCATTGGGATTCTGTTGGGGATGTTTTCTCATTAGTCATTGCAGAAAAGTGCATTCTTGCTAACTTTCTGTCCTCCAGGGATTTTCTCTTTGGGGATGGGAGCTATAGATGGGATGTTCTATCAGTCCCTGACCCCTCCCCCCTCCTCAAAAAACCTGGGAGATTGTATGTTCTCACAAACAAGCATTGGTGGGCCTGTGATTCTTTTCTCATTCTGGGATTGTGCCATACAAGCCCATCAGTAAAGTGAAAGATCAGTACTTTTGGGGAGGTCCTGACATCCCAGAAGGAAAGCACAGTGAGAGAAAGTGATGGGTGATTGGGCAGTGAGTCCCTCACCCAAAGGGCTATAATGGTAGCCAGGCCCACTTTAGATGAACTCAGGCTTGCAAGATCGAACTGTCTGAATGGGGGAAGCGGAGAGAGAATGTGTGTTAGGGAGCCATTCTGAGCTGCTGTGTCACAAACCATTTTTTGCAACACAAAGCAAGCAACAGTGCAGAATAATGTTGGCAGCATATTAATATCCCAGCACACCACAGATTTATACAGTTGCACCTCTTGTTATGAGGGCGCTGTGGGTTAAACCACAGAGCCTAGGACTTGCCGATCAGAAGGTCAGCAGTTCGAATCCCCGCGACGGGCTGAGCTCCCGTTGCTTGGTCCCTGCTCCTGCCAACCTAGCAGTTCGAAAGCACGTCCAAGTGCAAGTAGATAAATAGGTACCGCTCCAACAGGAAGGTAAACGGCGTTTCCGTGTGCTGCTCTGGTTCGCCAGAAGCGGCTTACTCATGCTGGCCACATGACCCAGAAGCTGTATGGCGGCTCCCTCAGCCAATAAAGTGAGATGAGCGCCACAACCCCAGAGTCGGCCACGACTGGACCTAATGGTCAGGGGTCCCTTTACCTTTACCTCCTGTTACATCATTCTCTGGTTGCATTTTTTCAGGATACGAACGCGGCAAACCCAGAAGTGTATACCTCCGGGTTTCGCCATGCACACATGTGCAGAAGCGCTCTGCGCACCTCGCATGTGTGCAGAAACACTCTATCATGCTGCCCGCATGCACAGAAGCGGCACTCTAGTTGCGGACTTTTCAGGGTGCGAACAGCACCCAGGAATGAATCAAGCCCATAACCAGAGGTATCACTGTATTGAATTAACTGTCACCCCCTCTTTGAAGGGAACCCTGGGAATTGTAGTTCTTTGTGCAAGGGTGGTTAGCGAAGCCTAACTGGAGGCTTCTCAGCATTGTGATGTTCTTAGGATTTGGAGGCGTGAGGAGCCATAGCAGTTAAAGTTAAATGCTTGTAGGAAATTTTATATATATCAGTATGCCAGCCAACATGGTCCTTGGCTAAAGATGCTGAGAGATATACGGTAATCTAGGAACATGTGAAGTGCCACAGGTTTTCCAACCCCCTTCTGAAGCCATGAAAAAGAGTTGTTGCACACAAAGGGCAAGTTTCTTCACAGCAGATATTTAGTGTTGACAGCCTCTAGGCTTTGCAAGTGGTCAGTTTGGTCCTTCAGTACATTATGATTACGGTTCATCTGATGGTTGTCCTTTTGCTCGTAGAGGTTGTTGATATGATTTTCAGGCCGGAGCAACTTCCGCCACCTCCAGAGCCATATCCCACGACGCCCCTGCCACTTCCTGAACTTGAACCGCTTCTAATACTGAGCCCTTCTCTGCGGCTCAGTCCATTCCCTCCTGCCATGCCGCTGTTGCTAACTACAGCTTCAGGAAGAAGAAGAAGAAGAAGAAGAAGAAGAAGAAGAAGAAGAAGAAGAAGAAGAAGAAGAAGAAGATCATTTTAATTGTGGCACACTAATTTTAGAGTGATTCCTAAAGGGAAGCCGTGGATTCATTCCAACAGATTCCCAAGTCAGACACTCATTCAGTTAAGCCTGTATAGGATATGATACCATTTGGCATAATACAAATTGCCCATGCATCAAAATATTGTAGAGAGGAGTTCCTTTTTTTCTGAAATCCAGCAGCTAGCTAGCCAGCCAGCCTGGTCCTTTTCTAAGAAATTCCATCTCACCCACCTCCCCTCATCCAGTTTTTTCCATCTTTCTCCTAACAGTCACTATTCTACACCATCTGAGGATGTTCAGTTCCTACTGAGTTGTATTCGGTCTTGTCCTCCTGCTTTTTTAACAAAGTACTTCAGCAAATTAAGGGTCCACTTTAGGAGATGAGTTCCCTGTTGGTATGTGATATTCACACTTAAAAGCTTTGGGAATATTCAGAACATTTGATGTGCAAACAATCTGAATCCTTATTCATTAGGGGCTATAACTTAGGGAAGGTTCGTAGCTCAGTGGTACAGCAACTACTTTGCAAACAGAAGGTCCCAGCTGCAACTTCAGGTATCCCCAGGTAGAGCAGGTAAAAGGATTTCTGCCTGAAACCCCAGAGAGCTACTGCCAGTCAGAGTAGACAGTGCTGAGCTAATGGACCAATGGTCTGATGCAGTACAGTGGTACCTTGGGTTAAGTACCGTATTTTTTGCTCTATAGGACTCACTTTTCCCCCTCCAAAAATTGAGGGGAAGTGTGTGTGTGTGTGTCCTATGGAGCGAATGCAGGCTCCTTGGCTTCAGCAATAGCAACGCGAAGCCTCCAAAGCGCAGAGGGAGCGCTCCCTCCGCGCTCCGGAGGCTTCGCATTGAAGCCTTTGGAGCACAGTGGGACCTTGCACTGCGCTCCGAAGGCTTCGGGTTCCTTTTGCTGAAGCCGGGAGAGCAAGACTCTCCTGGCTTCAGCGGAGAGGGAGATCTGCACAGCGCCCCTCCAGTGAAGCGGGGGGAGAAATGGAAGGGGCTCCATTTTTCCTGCCACTTCGCTGAAGGGGTGCTGAGCAGAGAGGGGGAGAATTATTTTTTTCCTGTTCTCACCCTCCTATGGTCCGGTGCATCCTATAGAGCGAGAAATACGGTACTTACCGTATTTTTCGCCCTATAGGACACACTTTTCCCCCTCCAAAAATGAAGGGGAAATGTGTGTGTGTCCTATGGGGCGAATGCAGGCTTTCGCTGAAGCCTGGAGAGTGAGAGGCATCGGTGTGCATTGACCCCTCTCGTTCTCCAGGCTTGCGGGCAGCAGGAGGCAGCCCGAAGCACAGGGTGCGCTGCGGAGCACGCCCCGTGCTTCGGGCAGTTGTCCGCAAGCCTTGCGCGCCCAGCGGGAGGTCCCGCCGGGCTCGCAAGGCTTGCAGGCGGCAGCCTGTTCTAGGGGCTGGGGTCAGGGGAAGCTCGGGCTTCCCCAGCCCCAGCCCCGCAGCTGGTGGGGGGGAAATATTTTTTTAAAAAAAAATCCCCCCCCCCAAAAAAAACACACCTAGGTGCGTCCTATGGGCCAGTGTGCCCTATAGGACGAAAAATACAGTAATTTGTTCCGGAGGTCCATACTTAACCTGAAGCACCACTTTAGCTAATGGAGCCTCCTGCTGCTGCTGCGCCGCTGGAGCACGATTTCTGTTCTCATTTTGAAGCAAAGTTCTTAACCTGAAGCAATATTTCTGGGTTAGCGGAGTCTGTAACCTGAAGCGTATGTAACCTGAGGTACCACTGTATAAGGGAATATTCTGTCTCCTGCCCCCACATGCTGTACTGGGCATCTTCTGCATCTGGATAGTGGATTTGGTGAGGCGCAGAGAGAGGAGAGAGGGAAACCTTCACTGCACCAGCGACAGTCCTTGCTCTGGCTTCCAGTGGAATGGGGTACTTGAATGTGGCCTGGTGCTTCAGAAACATGCTGTCGTTGCAAACCCAGAATGCCAGCACAAAATCTTTGGCTACTTACATATGTTTACAGCACTGCCATATTCTCCAGACATCCTGTTTGGGGAAAGAAAAAGAAAAAAGAAAAAAGTGAGCAATTCCGTATTCCACATCCTCCTTCTTCTCAAGCTAGTCTGCAGATACTATTGCATCATGCACACTTTCAGGTCTACTCCAAGCTAAGCCCCACTGAATTCAGTAGGACTTACTCCCAAGTAAGAGTATACAGGGTTCAATGGATCTTACTGTTGAGCAGGGATACTCACTGGTATTTGGGTGTTTGTTGGCTGCTGAAATTACCTTGGCCAAAAGTGTCTCATAAAATCATTCAGCTAACAAAATGCCTTGTAAATCAACCTGAAATTGTCCATTGCAAAATTGATTTCAATTGTCTCTTTGTTTCTTGAAATGTCAGTTGCAACTGATGGCACAGCTAACATTAACAGCATGTTAATTATTCTGGCCTGCAGGGACGCTATTGTGCCCCCCAGGCTCTTGTGGTGTCTTTGTTCCCAGCAAAACAAAACAAAAATCCCACCTTGCACTTCTCTCAGTAATTATACCTGCCTTGCTTTCTTCTCCATGAAAGACTGGTTGTCTCTCTCAGCTTGAAAAGTTTAAATCTGCCAGTTGCTGTTTGTTGTTGTTGTTGTTGAAGATAAATTTTATAAATGCGCTTCAATGGGGAAAACAGAGTTGACACAGAAATTGGTGGTGCAATTTGAGTCACTGCATTTGCTAAAATGCAGTCAAACTGATTCTTTCTGCAGCAATTGCAGGAATAAAGGTAAAGGGGCCCCTGACCATTAGGTCCAGTTGTGACCAACTCTGGGGTTGGGGCGCTCGGCTCATTTTATTGGCCGAGGGAGCCGGCGTACAGCTTCCAGGTCATGTGGCCAGCATGACTAAGCCACTTCTGGTGAACCAGAGCAGCGCATGGAAACGCCGTTTACCTTCCTGCTAGAGCGGTACCTAGTTATCTACTTGCACTTTGATGTGCTTTTGAACAATTGCAGGAATAGGTTCTGAGAAATAGCGAAAATGGCTCAGAATGCAGTATCGATTTGGTAGCAGTTGCTGATGCTCTTTGTCAATGAAATTTGGCTAAAGTGTGAATGAAAACTCGATTTCTGCAGCATTCGAGTACATCCCTGCCATTGAGAATGTAAGTACAGTATAGGATTGCAGCCTTGCTGTTGTTATCTGTTATTGCTCATGGCTCATAAAGGTGGCAAAGCATCACCTCTGTACAGGGATGAGGATCCCATGGCAGACATTGTCAGAATCAAACTCCCAGCCAGCATGACCTACAATCACGGATGATGAGAACTGTAGACCATCAACACATGGAGGACCACAGGATTCCCATTCTGAATATGAGCATTGCTAGACTGAATTCATTTTTACTTGCTAGCATTATTGTTAGCAAAGCAAATTGCTTGATAATTGTGTAGATTGTATTCACATATAGTGAATACTGCCAGGCAACTTTTTTAAAAACAAACAAACCAACAAACAAGCATTAGTGCTATACTAGTACTGCCACTGTTCACTGGGTGATTACATTATCTAGTCTTTATATAAAGGGGAAAGCAACATTTTCCATTATTTTTTCAAGCAGCACTGAATGAAACCGATCATGTGCCCTCTTCAGGATTTGCTGGCAAAACTGGCTTCCCCTGTCCCAATAGCACTGAGCTTCATCAAACTAGCTAGACGCTTGTTAGTATCACCCAGGCTTATTTATTATTATTGCTATTATTATTATTATTGCTCCAACACTGACTGTACAGGAGGATGAAGATGGGGGATGTAGAGGCAGCATTAACAATATAAGATTGCTTGTCATTACATGAGACAATGGTGGTGGAATCTAAACACATATTAAAAATGTTCTGAAATGCTTTTTTAAAGCCTTTTAAAAAATACATTGAATTTTCCATAAGGCTCACCATCGCCATCCAGTGTCACCTTGTATATTGCACTTAAAAGGTTTTATTTGCAGCTGTATAGCTGAGTCCAGTGTTCTGATCTCAGAAGATTGTGATGGGATTTAAACAACAACAACAACAACAACAACAAAAACAACAACAACAGAACAAATCAATATTTGAAGTAGACAGGGCAACAGGGTAAATGAGAACAGAACCTTTTGAGATCAGTTCCTGGATTCTCAAGAATAAATTGAGGAGTAAAACGCATCAATGCCAGAGAAAATGGTACGGAAACAAAGCCACTTCCGAGCTAGGGAGGAGGTGGGGTTGCGGGCTTCACACCCCTCCCCACACTCACGGGGGCTGCCTTCCGCCCCCGCGATATCAGGGAATCCTCGGGCGCGTCATCCCCCGGCCAGCCAATTGGCTGGCCCGGGGGGCGTGGCCACGCTACATTTAGGTCTGCCGCGGCCGAGGCAGCTAGCCAGGTTTTTCCCTTCCCTCCCACCCGTTAGGCTAGGCTCTCTGACGTTGCTATGAACTTCGGTTGGTCGCCGTCAAGGGGCCTGGTAGGAATTTTCCCAACTGGCAACTTGGCACCAGCCACTTGGTTTTCGCCTACCTCGTAGCAATCCGTCACAACTCCTCGGTATTGGCGGTTAGGCATTGGTAAGGGTATTGTTCTATTGTTATGCAGATGAAGGGGGAAGGAAGCGCCATCACCTTCCCCCAAAACAAAAGGGTAGTCCAGTAAAGGATTCTGGGGGTCGTGGCCTTGTCCTAAGCCTATGGAGGTGTGGGCCCACGGCACGTCCCCAAGCGGTAACTCCGGGGGGGAGCTCCTAGTTGACGTGCCTCAGCAGGACTCCCCCTACTGGTGGTTAACCCTTACCGGTCTTCTAGCAAGCGGGCTGAAGCCGGATAGTTGTTAGGACCAATGCCTAAGCCAATACCGCTCAATTCCTGTAATCGATAAAGTTGTGGCCTAATTTGACCCATTAACCCGAATTTTTGTGTCTCGTGTCGTTATTTCTGAGGGGGGAGGCAAGAACTAGTCCTAGTGTGGACAGCCTGTCAGCCATGCCATTGGTTTTCATCACACCCACCTCCATTCTTCTCCTTCCAGGAGGGTCCTGTAGGTGGCAATCTCAATATCCAAGGCTAGCTTAATATTCAAAAGTTCCTGATAATCACGCAAAAGGCGAGCCAGCTCCTCTTTAGCCTTCTGCATGGCATTCTCCAGTTCCAACAGCTTTTCCCTTGCATCTTTGAGGGCTATCTCTCCACGTTCTTCAGCTTCAGCAATAGATGACTGAAGATGGACACACTATGGAGAAAACGCAAAGAACAGAAATCAGCTCACATAGAAATCAGCCCATATAACCAGAGCTTCTTTTGGGGAGCTTTTTTCAGGGCAAGCATTAGCCATTTTAATTATTATTTCTTATTTTCAGAAATTTTCCATATGCCCAGTACAGTCTCAAACTGATACAAGAATTACCATAAGAACACTAATTTAAGAACATAAAGGTAAAGGGACCCCTGACCATTAGGTCCAGTCGTTGGACCTAACTGGCCGAGGGAGCTGGCGGAGAGCTTCCGGGTCATGTGGCCAGCATGACTAAGCCACTTCTGGCAAACTAGAGCAGCGCACAGAAACGCCGCTTGCCTTCCTGCCGGAGTGGTACCTATTTATCTATTTGCACTTTGATGTGCTTTCGAACTGCTAGGTTGGCAGGAGCAGGGACCAAGCAACGGGAGCTCACCCCGTCACTGGGATTCAAACCGCCAACCTTCTGATCAGCAAGTTCTAGGCTCTGTGGTTTAACCCACAGCACCACCCGCAGCCCTCTTAAGAACATAGCGCACAGCTTTCTAACAAATTGAAATAACACAGCCAAAGGCAAAAGTTCTTACACAGTCACAATCTCCATTTCATTGTCAAGTACAAGTTAGCAAACGTCTTGACAAAAAGGTCTACCCATAAATTTAAGAATTGGGGCTTTAAGAATTTACACCACAAGTGACAGTGCTTTGAATGTTTCAAATGCTTCTTTCTGCCTCTAAATGAACGCTTCATTCATTTGGGTTACTGGAGTCCATTTTTTGCCCTTAACTATCAGATGTAGCTATGCAGTAAGTCAAAAACATCTTAGGAATCATTGTAGTGCATGAAATTTGGTGCCTTCTAGATCAGGGGTCAGCAACCTTTTTCAGCCGTGAGCCAGTCCACCGTCCCTCAGACCATAGCTGTCAACTTACAGATTTGAAAATAAGGGATCAGCAGCCTCAAAAATAAGGGATCAGCAGCCAAAATAAGGGATTTTCCGGGCAGAGGTATGTTCAGCTTCTGAGTCCCTCTGAGCCAAAAGCAGAAAGCCCAGCCAGCAGCCAAACAAAGCCTCAAGCGGTGGTTCTCACAGCTCAGCAACCCAGCAAAGGGGATGCAGCAAGGAAAACCACTGTCACCTCTCTGCTGGGAAGCTCTGAGCAAAGGTGAATCCCCAGGCAACGAGGCCGATTTGATCGGCACAAGGCATGCAAGCTCCACCCCCCAGTTGTTCTTAAACTCCTTATTGGGTGAGCAACGCAGCCAAGCAACACAGTTGGAGCCTCCCTCCTCCCTGGCCGGAAGGGAGGGAGGGAGAGGAGCTGCTTCCTTTGAAACCCGGGAAATTTAAGGGACATCATCAATAAGGGACAGCAGCAGGACACGGCGCTGGGACAAGGGAGTTTCCCGCCAAGTAAGGGACAGTTGACAGCTATGCCTCAGACCATGTGGTGGGCCAGACACACAAATTCCTATGCCCCACAAATAACCCAGAGATGCATTTTAAATAAAAGAACACATTCTACTCATGTAAAAACATGCTGATTCCTGGACCGTCTGTGGGCTGGATTTAGAAGGCGATTGGGCCGCATCCGGCCCACAGGCCTTAGGTTGCCTACCCCTGTTCTAGATGATGTTGGACTCCAGGTCCCAACAGCCCCAGCCAGAATGACTAACAGGAATGATTTGCCTATTCCTGATTTAGCCCCCAATTTTTTCAAAGGTAACATTATTTCCTGCACTTCTTGAGGCGTAGCGTGTTACAGATTATCAGACCAGAATACATCTTTTTGAAAGAAAACTAAAAAAAAAATGTTCACAACTCAAAAATCCGTATTTACATTTTGAAGTTTGTAGCAGTCATAATTTAAAGGATTCGTGACACACCTGTATTTATGGAATGCCAAATGAGAGAATCATACTGTGTTGTGAAATCAGCAAAAATATTTATAAACCAGGAACTGAATCATTTAGTTGAAATGGATTCAAGGCATATTTGTAAAATCAAACATAAATATTATTGCCAGCCTTGGGCTTAACTCAAGATCATTTCTTCACAAGGTGATGCTAAAACATCCTGAAAGCAGGGTGAATATCACAGGTGGGGAATCTGTGGCACTTCAAATCTTGATGAACTACGACTCCCATCATCATTGACCATCGGCCAGGCTGTCTGGAGCTGATGGGAGTTGGAGTCCAACAGAATCTGGAAAGCCACAGTTTCCCCACCATGAGTGTATATAAACTCACCCCAAATATTGCAAAACCACAGTAAAACTGCTGGAGCTAATTAGTGCTGGGTTGACTTGTTTTCCAGAAAGCATTACTGCTATTAAATTCTTAATTAGCTAACAATACATTCACTCCATTAAAAGTCTTTTCCCAAACCACTGCAATGTGCACTATTCACTGTAACATTATTAGACCATGTGAGAACCATGTGGCTCTCCAAACGTTATTGGACTACAACTCGCATCATCCATGACCTCTGATTTTGCTAGCTGAGGCTGATAGGAACTGAATTCCAACAACTTATGGAGAACCTCTGCGGCAGAGCAATCACTGGATGCAAACAAACAACCTTTGCTATGTATATCTGCTAAAGCAATGTGCATCTTACTTGTTTCTTCACACTTTCCGTTTCTGATCTTAGTCTGTGGATGAGTCGATTCAACTCAGAAATCTCCATCTTGGAATTTTTCAAGGCATCGTCATGTTTCCTCGCTGTGAGCTGAAGTTCCTGAAACTGATTTTAATTGACATCATAAAGTGTAACAGCAGCAGCAGCCAGTCTTAGGCCTAATCCATCACCAGTTGCAACTGCCTGTAGCTACCAGTGGCTGAAGGTGAAAGAGGAGTTGGAGGGAAGCACTATGCCCCCAAAACAGGTTTAGGGGGCATGCAGATGGAGTAGAGTGGGTTTGTCTCATTGCACAAGCAGACCTTGATCCACAAGTGCATACCCCACCTAGCACTAAGTTGAATTCCATCCATTAGTTCAATGGCATGTTTCAACATACAATTGCAAAAGCAAGAAGCAATAAAACAAAAAACCTTCCGAATCTTGAGTGCCGCTCAGATTCTCAACTTTGGCTTTTGAATGCAGAAATTCCCAGACAAGAAGGATCTTAGCTAAGTGGCAAAGCAGGTGTTTACATACAGGAGGTCCCTGGGCATCTCCAATCGATAGGATCAAGGGGCATGTGATGAGAAAGCCCTCTCCCTCTCTCTGCCCAAGACCTTGAGGAGCCATAGCAGCCAGCCAGAGTAGACAAGAGTGGGCTAGATATTTTTTTAGAAGCAAGTCAATAGATTTTTATTGTTTTGAGCTCTTCTTTGCAACAAGAAAGCATGAGCCTAGGGCTTGCCAATCAGAAGGTTGGCGGTTCGAATCCCCGTGATGGGGTGAGCTCCCGTTGCTCAGTCCCTGGTCCTGCCAACCTAGCAGTTCGAAAGCACGTCAAGTGCAAGTAGATAAATAGGTACCGCTCCGGCGGGAAGGTAAAAGACATTTCCGTGCACTGCTCTGGTTTGACAGAAGCAGCTTAGTCATGCTGGCCACATGACCCGGAAGCTGTACGCCGGCTCCCTCGGCCAGTATAGCGAGATGACCACCGCAACCCCAGAGTTGTTTGCAACTGGACCTAACGGTCAGGGGTCCCTTTACCTTTACAGTGCTCTAACTGCGGGAATTATTTTTAGTTGGGAAATTCTCATTAACTCTCCTATTTTGAATTTGTCAAGTTTCTTTAAGTAATGTTCAGTAGACGGGCCACTTTCCACTTGAGTTTTTCCTCCTTACAGCCACTGCCTCAATTGGTGAGATCCACCATGGCATCTTCTGTTCTAGAAGGTCTCTGTATTTCTCCCAGACTTTAAATAAGGGTTTTATGATAATATGATTGATAAAGTCCTTATGTACTTTCCATAGATCAGGTATGCACGCCAACCGTACCTGATATTAAATCCTTCAAGATCTAATAAGTCTGGGTTCCCCAATGAACACCAGTCCCTCAACCAGGTGAAACAGACCGCCTCAGAGTACAGACTTATATCTGGCAGTGAGAAGCCTCCTCTGTCCTTAATATCAATTAAGACTAGGTGTTTTGTTCTGGGTCTCTTCCCCTACCAGATGAATTTTGAAATATATCGTTGCCATTCCCTGAGACGGTTCGTCCCACCCAGTATCGGGATCGATTGAAAGAGAAACAATAGTTTGGGGAGCACATTCATTTTTATTATAGAGATCCTTCCTAAAAAGGATAGCTTCAATCTGCTCCAGGTGTCCAAATTTCTTCGGATGAATTTGTCAAGTTTCACATGGATTCGAGTGGCATTTTAATGGCCACATCTTGCATCACTTGTCATGTTACTTGCCCAAGCCAGATGTACACACCTTGCTTTGGTACATGGCATCTGCTTCTGCTCGACTCCTATTGGCCATATCTTCATACTGAGCTTTGACTTCTGCAATGATGCTGTCCAGGTCCAGGTCACGGTTGTTGTCCATTGAGAGGATGATGCTGGTGTCACTTAGCTGCCCTTGCATCTGTGATAGCTCCTGTAAGTCACACAAAAATCTTAATCATTGGGTAGCCATTGCTCTATGGAATCCAGATAAGGGTAGGAATGTTTGCAATCAGTTTATTTCATGCAGGGAATCTCAGGTGGTCCTTAGGAGAGCACAAAGTATCCTCACCACTTCATACAGGGATCTCAAGAAGTTGAGTTCATCTGTCAGAGAAGCCACCCTGGTCTCCAGCTCCACCTTGTTCATGTAGGCTGCATCTACATCCTGGGAAGGGGAAATTACATTGAAGATCATAAAGGGTTAAGAACCAGTCAAATGAACACACAGCAGTAGAGGTATAGCCCAAGTTAAGCATTTGATGAAACTGCAGGGAGTAAATCACAGACTGTGGGGCATTCCTCCTTTACTCTAGGGTCCTTTCAAATCTACAATGCAAGGTCCTGGGCCTGCAGGGGAAGAACATTGAAAACACACCTCCCTCTGCCAAAAAAAAAAAGGTGAATCCAGTTGGAGCAGGGAGGTAAAAATGGAAACACGTTGCATCCCACCTTCCAAACATAGGCCCTCATTTTTTTGGTGCTGAAAGCCCTGAAATTACCATCTTAGATCTCAGATTTGTGCCCTCCACTCTCCCAAACTTAAATCCTATGTTGAATGGAAGAGATTGTGCATCTATCTATCATCTATCATCTATCTATATCTATCTATCATCTATCTATCTATCTATCTATCTATCATCTATCTATCTATCTATCATCTATCATCTATCTATCATCTATCTATCATCTATCTATCATCTATCTATCATCTATCTATCTATCTATCATCTATCTATCTATCATCTATCTATCTATATCTCATCTATCATCTATCTATCTATCTATCTATCTATCTATCTATCTATCTATCATCTATCTATCATCTATCTATCTATCTATATCTATCTATCTATCTATCTATCTATCTATATCTATCATCTATCATCTATCATCTATCATCTATCATCTATCATCTATCATCTATCTATCTATCTATCTATCTATCATCTATCTATCTACGATGGCATCAGCAGCTGATATCCTTGAGCAGCTGCTAGGGCTCCACTGCTGGGGCAGGGCCCAGTACAGATGATGGTGGATTTGGAAGTCACCCACCATTTCAGATACTCATAAAACCCCCAATGTGGCATCATTCTAGAGCACTGTGGGAAATCTACATGGCAGATGACTTATTGTGCTGCCTCTGCCACCAGTCCTGCTACAGTTGCCTGCCACTGCTGCCACCATGATCTCTAGCAGGTAAGCCCACCAGGAAAGATCAACATCAGAGGAGGCACACTAGAGGGCTTTATTTTTCCCCAGTGCCCACTCGAACATGGAGCTCATTCTAGATATACGTGTTCATTTGTTTGTTTTTAATTTAACAAAACTCATGCACTGCTTTGATTGTAAATTCACTAGTTGCACACCCTCTAACATGCCACAGAGGAAAATCGGGAGAGCAGCTCCTGCACGAGTCATGTGACTTGTGTGAGAGTGTGCCGCCCCCCCAAATGCACATCTTTCAGGGCTGCACTCTTGTGTGAGCCAAAACAGGACATCATGGGATCTGATCAGAAGCTTCTATAATTCCAGGATGTACCGCTTAAAGCAGGACAGTTGATGGGTAGGTTGCCTGTATATAAACATATTTCCACACTCACATACCCCTTCACTTACCTCCATTTGGAATAGGTGTGCAGAACTTTTTTCAGAGCAAAGGCCACATTCCTTTCTGTACAGCCCCCCAGGGGACCGATACCAGAGGCCCATGTGGGCAGGGAAAGGAAGGTAGATTTTACATTTGTACAGAAGGCTGGCTTTCACACACACACACACACACACACACATGCAGCCTCTAGCCTTCACCCTGGCACACAAGAGTCATTATCAGAGTTCACGGACATTTCGGCCCGGATGCTATGAAGCCAGGACAATGAGGAGAGAGAGAGTGTGGTTGTGTAGGAAGATTCCCCAGAGCCAGAAAGAGGCCTGGGCAGAGCTTTATTCAAACCTCAGGCCTGAGGTATTTCACCCCTGATTTATAACGGGTGTCATCACTTTGCGTGCGTTTCAAGACTTGCCTTTTTTAGCAGTACAAATTCATTCTCAGCAGTGGTGCGCTTGTTGATTTCTTCCTCGTACCTTTTGAGAGTGAACGAAAACAAAAGCAAAGATTGTGATGGATCTGCGGCCATAATCTGTTCAATATCTGTTTAAAGTAAAAAAGGGGGGCACAAAACCAGGGGAAACGCCACTGGCAAGGTGAAATAGAGAGTAAGGGGCTCTACTAATTTCTATTCTACAATGGCACTTCCCATCAAATGTGTAAACCATGATAGGAGACCTTTCTCAAAACAGGAGCAAAGAGTACCGTGCACTGGCAAGTGAATGTGGTGCTGATGAGGATTGCTAGTTTATTTGTGACTGATTAGCTTAGAGACTCAGAGAATGAGGGGGGTGGTCAAGGAGAAGCTGGGTACTTTTGCAAGACTGTTTGCATTTCTAATTAAAAGCTAAAGGTTGCATTTCAGTGGGCTGAAGATCTTTGGTTCAAGCCTAATGTGCTTTACCAGATGAATTTGTTCTTTAACATCTATGGCTTGTCAGTTGTTCCTAATTAAATTTAGTGTTATGCTACACACGCCTGCTTTGGTGCAGGGGAAGTGCCTGTGAAGATACGGATAACACAGCTGCCTGTATCTGAGAGCTGCTGTTCGGATCGTAGCTATGAAGGCTGTCATGATGAGCTCCTGAACTTCAAAATGTACGTCTCCATCACTGGGGAATTGCACTCCGGGTGGGAAGAACTGAGTGTTGGCCTTGCCTTTCCTCACCTACCTGCGCTTAAAGTCTTCCACCAGCTCCTGCACGTTCTTCAGTTCTGAGCCCAGCCTCCCTCTTTCACCCTTCAGAGAGTCTAGATGTTTCCTCAGGCTGTTGGTGTAGGCCTCAAAGAGGGAATCCATGTTGCTCTTCGCGTGGGAGATGGGTTGCTGCTGCAGGAGGTTCCATTTGGTCTCTAGGACTTTGTTCTGCTGCTCGAGGAATCGAACCTGAGGATCAAACAGATTGAAAGGGACAGGGCACTGGCGAGCAGCTTCAACATGCATATAGGAATGGCCAAGGCAGCGGCGTAGCGTGGGTTGTCAGCACCCGGGGCAAGGCAAGTAATTTGCGCCCCCTAACCCCTAACCTGCCGCCACTGCCAGCTTCTTCTTGCTGCTGCCTGGTCTGGTCTGGTGTGGTTCTCTCCCGCGCTCAGCGCTGCGCTGGGCGGCCGCTGCACTGTCCCTCCCCCAGATAGTCCCTCGCTCTCTCTCCGCACCGCACGCCTGGCACCCCCCACACACACACAGTGGGCGGCGACAGGATCGGATTCGCACAGCCAGCACTGCAGTGAGAGAGAGTGAGTGAGCCTGGTAGGGTCAGAGAGCTGCGAGTGTGCGCGTGCCCCCCAGATGTTGCGCCCGGTGCAGGCGGCCCCCCCTGCACCCCCCACGCTACGCCACTGGGCCAAGGGTAGTCGCACTGCAGCTCTAAGCCCTTCCAGGCATAGCATGGAGAGCAATTCTACTAAAATGTCACATGACATAAAAGAAAACTGAACTGTTGAATATTTTAGTGCAAATTTTGAAGTCCAAAATGCTCAGATTCAGGTTTCGACTCTAAAGGACAGGGCACTCTCTATCAGGGGTAGCCAATGTGATGCCCTTCAGAAGTTGATGGACCACAGCTCCCATAAGTTCCATCCAGCACAGTCAATGGTCGGGGATGGTGGGAGTTGTGGTACAGCAACATCTGACTGGAGGTCACAATATTGGCTATTCCTGATATTACAGTGGTACCTCGGGTTACATATGCTTCAGGTTACAGACTCCACTAACCCAGAAATATTGGCTGGGGTTAAGAACTTTGCTTCAGGATGAGAACAGAAATCGTGCAGCGGCGGCGCGGCAGCAGCGGGAGGCCCCATTAGCTAAAGTGGTGCTTCAGGTTAAGAACAGTTTCATGTTAAGAACGGACCTCCGGAACAAATTAAGTACGTAACCAGAGGTACCACTGTAATTGCAAAGGTAATCCTTCTGTAGTCAAAACAGTTCCATGCATGCTGTAGATGGTAGTATCTGCACTCATGGGGGAACGCCAATTTTGCAAAAGCACACACACACAAAATCAGAACACCACGTGGAAAGGGGAACATCCAAAGCAGCACATTGAGGACAGTATGCTGAGTGACCACAAAATGCTGGCTATTGAAGGAGAGCATGGAAAACTTCCTGAGAGGAGGGAGAGGAAATGGAAGGGAGTCCTGGAAAAGGGCATGGCTGGCTGGCTCACTGGCTGGCTGGAACCCTTAACAGAACACTCCACACTGTGACATTGGATGCATAACTGCCTGAATAAAAGGTAAGTCTGCATGATAATGCTTAACATTCTATTATTATTTTCCTTGCCAAATCCTGTACATACAAGATGTTTTCTAAACACCCTGATCCTGATTCAGCTGTAGTTGCAGAAACAATTGCTGGCCTTGGATGAAAGTGGTCTCACTCTCTGTTCAATATGATTTGGATAAACACTGCAGTATGCATGAGCAACAAGATGTTAATATCCATTGACTGGCTGCACACACCAATGTCTACTTCTGCAAATGGATATCACTTGCTGGATGGAGATGCATGCCATCATAAGCAATCATAAAGCTTTCAAATTGGGGGAAGAGAATCAAATTAGGAAAATTTCCTTGAGTTTTCTTTTCAATTTTATTTCTTCTCTAGCACATAGGAAGCAGCATCACAGGAATTCTTGTGGTGTATTGTGTGTCCCATCCAGTCTACATTGAAGAAATCACCTGATTGCTTTACTATGTAGCTTGCAACCCATGTTCCCCTACACGAAAATCGCCAGGTAAATTTCCTTTGGCTTAGATGGAAAACTATGAATTTTAATTTACAAATATTAGAGTATGGAATTTGATTCAGACATCCTTCCTGAACAACGAGAAGCTGCTCTACCTTGTGTTTATTTAACCTCCTTGGGCTTTGCATCTCGTTGCCCCTCTCCCAGGAAGAACAATGCTGAGAGTTTGTTGGGCTCGCACAAGACTTGTCAAGATATGTGTTATGGAGCGGTTTCACATTATGGAGTTGCCTTTCAATATTCTCTATCTATCTCTCTGTCTCTCTATCTATCTGTCACAGCAGGTCTTAAAAATTGCCAAAAAAGTAAGTTCAACCCAAATGCATCATGCCATGATATTACCACATGCTGTTTTCGCTCAAATGGAAACAGGGGTTGTACCCAGAATACATTGTTAGAAGATCTTCTTACAAATGTAAAGAAGAAGAAGAAAAGTTTGGATTTGACATCCCGCTTTATCACTACCCAAAGGAGTCTCAAAGCAGCTAACATTCCACTTTCCCTTCCTCCCCCACAACAAACACTCTGTGAGGTGAGTGGGGCTGAGAGACTTCAGAGAAGTGTGACTAGCCCAAGGTCACCCAGCAGCTGCATGTGGAGGAGCGGGGAAGCGAACCCGGTTCACCAGATTACGAATCCACCGCTCTTAACCACTACACCACACTGGCTAACTGAAAAGAGCCTATTTCCTTAACATCATCAAGCTTCATTAGAAGATTTCCAAATAAATTTGAAAAAGGACAGTCTTATTAAATCATCCATCTGTCCTCATTCTATGAATTAAGGTTCAGTGTTTCTACTAAAATGTCTATTTTTCATTTATTTTAATTTGCCATAATAAAAAGACAGGCAGAATCCAAGAAAGCTGACCCATTCCCAGATTTAGATAATAATTGGCCAAAGTAGATGCCTATATAACCATCAGTGTGTCCAGGGGTGGTGACAAGTGAGATAAGAACCGTAAAGTGTTTGTACGAAGGGGGGAAGAGGCAGATAAATTATATATATTTCAAAAATGTATGAACTAACATAATCACAGGCATATCAATTTGGAGTACTGCTAAATATTTCCTGTTTGACAAAGGAATTTAGTAACAGTTTAGTAATATGTAACAACAGTACGAAACGGTTAGTTAACACAGGAGCTCAAAAATCCTACCTTGTCTATAAAGGAAGCAAATTTGTCATTGAGGTTCTTGATCTGCTCTCTTTCTTCTCTGCGTACTTTCTGGATCTCAGGATCAATCTCCAGGTTAAGTGGCGCCAGGAGGCTCTGGTTAATGATGACTTCTGGGATGCTCCCCGGAGGATGGGAAAGAAACCCAGGGCCATTCCTTCCATTGCCAAAGTTGCCATTGGCCCATCCACCACCAGGAAATCCACCAAAACTAACACCAGCATAGCTACCAAATCCACCTCCACGATGTGCACCTCCAGGAACCACACTCTGGGAGATGCGCTTAGTACCCCCCAGATTGTAAAGGCTTCTACTGTAAATGCCACCAATTCCACTTGCTGCTCCGGCGCTTCTTCGGCTAGGAGAGGAGTCATTGATCCTGCCCCCTCCGAAAACAATTGCAGAACCAGCACTAAACCCCCTCCCTCCATTCAGAGCTCTGGCATTCAGCTGTCGACTCATTGCGGCATAAAGGTGGCGGCGTAGAGAGAGATGAACAGTCCAAAATCCTCTCCAAGTCTTCCTTTATATGGCTTTCAGGAGTTGGGCTTGGTTGGAGAAGTGAAATGAAAGAAATTCGAACTATTCACAGGCTTGGTTAGTCTGGCACCAGCCCATCCTTTCTTGAAACCCACTAAATAATATGTCCACACCTAGTGGGTCTGGGTGAAATGCAAAAAATGACTTTCATTGAGATTATCAGACGTTCACCTTGCAAACATTTTAACTCCGGAAGCCTACCCCTATATAATTAACACAGTATCTGCCTCTAGTTGAAATCCATATTTCATCATCCTTGTCACTCATGACCAACATAGGTATTAAATTGTCAGCTATAAACATCCAGAAAGCTTTTATTTCCCCCCCCCCTTTAGTTTCTTTCTACTATTTACTGCAGTCAAGTAAATCTATCCCTCCCTCATTGGTAATTTATGGGAGTGGTTGACAATTTGTGAAGTATATTGCCCCTCCCCCTTCCATTCAGAAGTTATTATTATTTCTCTTTAAAAAAAAGAATATTATTGGTTTTTTCACAATTTTATACATTTTAACTTAACCATTTCAAACATTAAAATAAGACCACATTACAAGGTATTTTGAACCTTCCCTCCCTCCATGGGTTCCATATTTAAGATAAAATTTCTTGCATCTTTTACAATTCTCCATCTGTTATATATCCATAGTTACCATAGTTAATTCCACATTACAAGTGTCATTACGTCCCTGCCATCTTTGTATGCATTATTATTTAATTATCCACTTTGAGGGACAATTCTGGAAGGCAATCTGTAAATACAGAAAGGGAGGCATGTGGATTTCTAAGTTAAGAATTTTGAAATTGACTTCCTGCCACAGACAGGCCTCCAGCTACAAATGCTGGGGTTTTTTTTGGGGGGGGGGGATGACCTGATTACCAAGGAAAAAACAAACCCCTTTAAAATGCTAAGGATCCCTGGGCAATGAATGCCTGTGTGAGAAGAGGGGCACTTACCCCATTCTTATTTATGAGAGTGTCTGTGTAGAACCCAGACAACTGTACAGTCCCCGGTCCTTCCTCTGCTGGCATTGGGTCTGTGGTCCTGATTCCTGGGCCCATAACCATGTTGGGCTCTTCCTAATCTCGTGTAGTGCTGTGGTCTAAACCACTGAGCCTTGGGCTTGCCAATCCAAAGGTCAGCGGTTTGAATCCCTGCTACGGGGTGAGCTCTCGTTGCTCGGTCCCAACTCCTGCCAACCTAGCATTTCAAGAGCATAGCAAAATGCAAGTAGATAAAAAGGTACCGCTCTGGCAGGAAGGTACACGGCGTTTCCATGTGCTGCTCTGGTTTCGCCAGAAGTGGCTTAGTCATGCTGGCCACATGACCCAGAAAAACTGTCTGCAGACAAACACCGGCTCCCTCGGCTTGCAAAGCAAAATGAGCGCCGCAACCCCAGAGTCATTCGTGACTGGACTTAACTGTCAGGGGTCCCTTTACCTTTACTCTTGTGTAGGACCCTGGCAGAGGCACATGCCCGAATGGCAAGTTCTCTCCCTCCTGGTCGGTCGTTCGGAAGCTTCAAAAGCTTTCTTCAGCCCGAACATCACAGCAACTGATACCACCGGAGCACGATTTCTGTTCTCATCCTGAAGCTAAGTTCTTAACCCGAGGTACTATTTCTGGGTTAGCAGAGTCTGTAACCTGAAGCGTATGTAACCTGAAGCGTATGTAACCCGAGGTACCACTGTATTTACATATAATACACTCGGAGCATTCTACCTTAGCCCCTTCCTCTTTCTCATCAGAGAGCAACGAGAGAAAGAAACAAAGGACAATAGTCCTACATCACGGAACACAGTAACACAAAACATCCTCTCTCCGTCACTTCCCACACTGTGGAATGAAAACATACACCGTCATATGATAGACAACAATCCCATGACTGCAAACATGGAGCAAGAATCCTAACATGGAGCACCACTTACCAACATTCAACTGAGTGTCACAAGAACATAAGAAGAGTTCTGCTGGATCAGGCCAATGGTACATCCTGTTCTCACATGGGCCACCCAGATGCCTGTGTGGAAACCCTTAAGCAGGGCCTGAGCACAAGAGCATTCTGCCCTTCCGCGGTTCCCAGCCACTAGTATTCTGGTGTCTCTAGAGCAGGGTCACTTGCATTCATTAACCATGTTAAATATCTACGTAAGATGTACTGAGGTGGATTTTTAAAAAAAGTTTAAGGAAAATGTGGGCCTATTGGGATCTTTGGAATGCTGTAAGAATATGATTTGGAAATAATAATTTTAAAAATGGCTATAACTTATTTTAAGGGACTGTTATTATAGTATGGTTTGTCCATCCTATAATAATGAATATATTATATTCAATAATTGCTGGAGGAGACTCTTGAGAGTCCCATAGACTGCAAGATCATCAAACCTATCCATTCTGAAGGAAATCAGCCCTTTGTGCTCACTGGAAGGACAGATCGTGAAGCTGAGGCTCCAATACTCTGGCCACCTCATGAGAAGAGAAGACTCTCTGGGAAAGACCCTGATGTTGGGAAAGATGGAGGGCACAAGGAGAAGGGGACGACAGAGGACGAGATGGTTGGATAGTGTTCTCGAAGCTGCCAGCATGAGTCTGACCAAACTGTGGGAGGCAGTGGAAGACAGGAGTGCCTGGCGTGCTCTGGTCCATGAGGTCACGCAGAGTCGGACACGACTAAACGACTAAACAACGACAACAATAATATGTATTGATATGGTACATGTGTGTGTGTAGTAAATGTTTAAATGAATTGTTTGGGTTTCTTTTAATATAATATTAAAGCAGAGGTTCCCAACATGGTGCCGATGGGCACACATGGGCCCATCAAAGCCTTTGCAGATGCCCACAGGACCCCCTCCTTCCATCTTGCTGAAATTAGGCTTAAAACAAACATTCTACTGTAGCCAAAAGCACAGCTCGTGGGTATGTGGTACCCATTGCAGTTTCTCCCAGGGCTTTTTTCCCCCAGCTGGAACTCACCAGAACTCAGTTCCAGCACCTCTCCGTTCTTAACAGACCACAAGGGAGGCATTCGTAGTGAGTTCAGCACCTCTTTTTCTAGAAGAATAGCACTGGTTTCTCATTTTTGTAAATGTGCCCATGGGCCCAAAAAAGTTTATGAAAGATACTGGAAGAATTTGTTCATTATTAATTTCAGACTGAACTGACCTGATCATTTCGCAGATCAGAATATGGTTACTTAGCTTAGTTTAAATAAAAAAATTCCTTCCTGTAGCACCTTAAAGACCAACTAAGTTAGTTCTTGGTATAAGCTTTCGTGTGCATGCACACTTCTTCAGATACACATGCACACGAAAGCTTATACCAAGAACTAACTTAGTTGGTCTTTAAGGTGCTACAGGAAGGAATTTTTTTATTTTGACTATGGCAGACCAACACGGCTACCCATCTGTAACTTAGCTTAGTTTGTACTTCTCTGGAATTTCCAAATGTACTCTCAGGGTGGATCCTCGCCATATTATTTTTTAAATGTGAAATATATTTGAAGGCTGAATTGAATTGTCTTCCTTGGCTCCACACAGTATTCTGAAGTCTTGTTTCAACTCACATTTTCAGAATTTATTATTATTCCTGCTATCAAGGAAGAGGGAAGGACCTGTGGGCTCACTGGTCACCACTACCATCACCACCACCGTGATGCAATCAGAAAGGCTACACAGTCACTTGGGTCAAACCATAGATTTATAGGGCACAGCATTGGCCTCATGTTTTTGTTGTATTTCCCCAGAGATGCTTTAACAAAGTAGAAGGTCAAGGACTGAACCTTTAACCTTGTAGAAAGGAAGCTATGGTCCTATTCAATAAAGTTTAATTGAACCAAAATCTTTCATGATTTGGATTTGAAACGAGGTTGGTATGTGTCCTGTTTGACCACAAGCACGACCACACAAGACCACAGGCTGTAGTGGCAACACAGCAGAACTTTGGGGCAGAAGTCCAGAGCCCCATTCAATAGAATGAGCAGGGAGGCTCCTGGTGCAGAGATTGGCTTAAAACAGTTCTAAAGTCAATGAAGTAATACACATAACCACATAAAGAGGTGCAGTGGTCATAAGACCAACTACATAGGGCCTTCTCATAAGATCATTAAGTCCAGAATCTAAAATTACCTACCACCACTACTCTGACAAACACTTGGTGGTGGTTAGTCAGGCAGGTAGAGTCTGATTGGAGCTATCCAAGGTCCTGCAACTCTAGTCTGACCCTATTCTGGACTTTGGTTAGCTCATCTGACCCTAGAACAGGCATGTCCAAAGTCCGTTTTGGGGGCCTAATCTGGACCTGCCGGTCGATTTAATCTGGCCCCCGTGGCAGTATAAATCAGTATTTAAAAATCAGTGTAAAAAAAGCTCAACAACTTTGGTCGGCCCTCATGCATGCTCACTTCATCAAATTTGGCCCTCTTTGAAAAACGTTTGTGGACCCCTGCCCTAGAAAAATTGAAAGGCCATGTAAGAGTTTAGAGCTTGACTAAGGAACATCGGAACAAATACAAGATGGGTGTCACCTGGCTTGAGAGCAGTACATGTGAAAAGGATCTAGGAGTCTTGGTTGACCACAAACTTGACATGAGCCAACAGTGTGACGCGGCAGCTAAAAAATCCAATGCAATTCTGGGCCTCATCAATAGGAGTATAGCATCTAGATCAAGGGAAGTAATAGTGCCACTGTATTCTGCTCTGGTCAGACCTCACCTGCAGTACTGTGTCCAGTTCTGGGCACCACAGTTGAAGAAGGACACTGACAAACTGGAACGTGTCCAGAGGAGGGCAACCAAAATGGTCAAAGGCCTGGAAACGATGCCTTATGAGGAACGGCTAAGGGAGCTGGGCATGTTTAGCCTGGAGAAGAGGAGGTTAAGGGGTGATATGATAGCCATATTCAAATATATAAAAGGATGTCACATAGAGGAGGGAGAAAGGTTGTTTTCTGCTGCTCCAGAGAAGCGGACACGGAGCAATGGATCCAAACTACAAGAAAGAAGATTCCACCTAAACATTAGGAAGAACTTCCTGACAGTAAGAGCTGTCCGACAGTGGAATTTGCTGCCAAGGAGTGTGGTGGAGTCTCCTACTTTGGAGGTCTTTAAGCAGAGGCTTGACAACCATATGTCAGGAGTGCTCTGATGGTGTTTCCTGCTTGGCAGGGGGTTGGACTCGATGGCCCTTGTGGTCTCTTCCAACTCTATGATTCTATGATTCTAGGAAGCTGCTTTCTGTTGAGTCAGACTAATGGTTCATGTAGTTCAGTAGGCTGCACGGCATCCTTACAGCATAGTGCAAAGAGTAGGGTGTGTGCCTGTGGTGCCTAGGCAACTGGGAAATGCTTGCTTTCATTTGGCAAGTGTTGTGCAGGTACTTAGGCAACATTGGGGAGGGGGTGTATTGCCAAACTCTTCGCACTCTGTGCTGTGGTTGCAGCATCATTCCAAAAGCTAGGAATGCATCTCCACCCTTGGGACAAAGAGATGATCACGGCTGCAAACTGTCAGAAAATCAAAGCTAAAGTATCTGGGCAAGAGATCAGAACCAGAGAGCGCACACCAATTTCATAGAATCATAGGATTGCAGAGTTGGAAGGGACCACAAGGATCATTTTTGCTTGGCTTTCATAACCTTTGCTGTTAGCTTTCACCCCCCCCCCCATGCTCATCAGTCTCCAACCTCTGATGCACCAGATACAGCCAAGATCTGGTCCCTTCTTCTACCAGGTTCTCTTTCCTGTCAGGTTGGGCTTGGCTTCTGCCCTATTCCACTAGGCTCCACTCCATAACCTATCAGACAGCATCCCTTACTTCAGAAAAGGGGACCTGTGGCCTTTCAGATAGTAAGGTAAAGGTAAAGGGACCCCTGACCATTAGGTCCAGTCGTGACCGACTCTAGGGATGCGGTGCTCATCTCGTTTTATTGGCTGAGGGAGCCGGCGTACAGCTTCCGGGTCATGTGGCCAGCATGACTAAGCCGCTTCTGGCCAACCGAAGCACAGAGCAGCGCACGGAAATGCCATTTACCTTCCCGCCGGAGCGGTACCTATTTATCCACTTGCACTCTGACGTGCTTTCGAACTGCTAGGTTGGCAGGAGCAAGGACCAAGCAACGGGAGCTCACCCCGTCGCAGGGATTCGAACCGCCGACCTTCTGATCGGCCACCCCTAGGCTCTGTGGCTTAACCCACAGCGCCACCCATCCAAATCCCATCAGCCTTAGCCAGCATGGCTAATGGCTAAAGCTTATATGAGCTGTAGTCCAGCAACATCGGAAAGGCTGCAGGTTCTCCATCCCTGTCTTGTTATAGCCTCTGCCCTCTGGGTCTTAGGGTCTCAGCGGGCCAAGCAACCCTAAGTCAGGTGGAGAAGCCCCTGGGCAGATTGGCATGAAATGAAACGGCTTGATTCAAGTGTTCTGTTAACTAAGGCTTGGGTTACAGGGAGACTGAGGGCTTGTGGTGGCAGTCTGGATATTATTGCCCAAATCTTCAGAGATACAGATACAGGGGGGTCGGGGCAGAGCCTGAGAGGCTAGCAGGTCATGGCAAAATGTCTCTGGTAGGTTGAGGTGGAGCCTGGAAGTGTGCAGTTGGCCTAGCGACTGGATCATGCTAGGGTCAGGGATGAGTCCTATCACAAAAACCCATAGTTTAGGTATCCTACGCCCATAGTTTAGGTCAGTGGTGTCCAACCTTTTTCAAAGAGGACCATATTTGATGAAGTGAAGGGCCATGGGGGCCAACCAAAGTTGTTGACCTTTTTTTTAGGGTTCGAGCTGTTGAGCTTCTTTTAGGATTGAGGTTATTGAGGGGTTTTTTAGGATTTTACCGACTGGCGGGCAGGATTAGGCCCCCAAAAAGGACTTTGGACATGCCTGGTTTAGCTATTCTACACCAAGGAACCAGTTTAAATTCTAGAACAGAGGAGAAGCCTGGGAATGAACCATACAGAAAAGCATGACCCCCTCAATCTGAGCTTTAAGATTTAAATGTGCAGTGTGGATGAGACATCATTCATTTAGAGTCCAAGGAGGAGGCAAAAATGCTGAGTCTTTGGGACATTAAGATTGCATATTATGTGTTATGTTGCTTCCTTCTCTCTCTGTCATCCTGGGACTCTATGAACCAGGACTGTTTGTGAGCAAGATGGGAAAGTGACAGAGGTCAGCATCACCCAGTCTGAGCAGTAAAGATCTGGGCACACTGAACCATATGAACCAGCAGAAATTTAGAGAACCACGCAGGCTTAACTGCAACTTGAGGGTGTTGGTGTATATATAGGAGAAGAAGTGTGGTAAGAGACAGGATAAACAGGCTGGATTCATTAGGGTGGGGTCTAGAATTTATCTATTGCAGAAAACAGTATTGCAGAGGTGTAACCTGTTAGGGTGTGGCCAATTATGCATCATCACAAAGAGAGGGCAAAAGAGGACACAGATTTGCATCAAAATGGCAGGTGCTGATTTAGATGAATAGATGCACATTTATTAATAATTTCTAAGATTCAAATCCAAATACATAAAAAGAGCCCTACTGGATCAGACCAATGGCCTATCTGGTCCACATGATGGTTCTCACGGTTGCCATCAGATGCCCACAAGGGAAATCTGTAAGCAGGACCTGAACACAAAAGCATTCTTCACTCTTGTGGCTTCTAGCACTTGGTATTCAGAACCATTACCGCCTCCAATTGCGGAGGCCGAGCAAAAGTGTCAGTGGATTAATCTAATCTTTTGAAAGAATTAGATAAATAAAGGGAGGATAAAGCTAATTCTTTTAAAAGATTAGATTAATCCAAGTTGGCAGCCATCACTGCCTCCTGTAGGAATAAGTACATCTCACCATAGTGGGGAAAACTGTGGCCAAGTGACCTGTGTGCCTGCTTGGAATAAACGTTGGCAGACAACTTCAAGGCCACGCCTTTCCTTTCTTTACACCAGTCCTGGGCCAGAAAAGACCTGCAAATAGAGGGCACCTTCCAAGCAGGTTTTTCTGGTTTGCTTTTAAATGCTGGTAAAAGTGCTTGTTATTGCTTTTAGAAATTGTTTGTTACATTTGTACTGGGACCTTATGGTGAAGCATGAGTAAAGGTAAAGGGACCCCTGACTGTTAGGTCCAGTCGCAGATGACTCTGGGGTTGCGGCGCTCATCTTGCTTTACTGGCCGAGGGAGCTGGCGTACAGCTTTCGGGTCATGTGGCCAGCAGGACTAAGCCACTTCTGGCGAACCAGAGCAGCGCACGGAAACGCCGCTTACCTTCCCGCCGGAGGTATTTATCTACTTGCACTTTGACGTGCTTTCGAACTGCTAGGTTGGCAGGAGCTGGGACCGAGCAACGGGAGCTCACTCCGTCGCAGGGATTCATACCACCGACCTTCTGATCGGCAAGCCCTAGGCTCTGTGGTTTAGACCACAGCGCCACCAGCATCCCGAGGAAGCATGAGTAAGAAATCTAAATATAATAATTAATAATAATAATAATAATAATAATAATAATAATAATGTTTTGTATTGCTTATATGATGGCTTTATCATTATGCTATAAGCATAATTGCTTACTTTTAGTGGTTACCTTTAAAAGAAGAAAAGGATTGTTGTAATGGTTGTAGTACAAAAAGAAAAATCTGCAACAATTGCATTCCCCCCTTTCTCAGTGTGTGTGTGTTACTTACACACACACACACACACACACACACACACACACACACACTTTTAGCCAGTTTCAGTTTAAACCAGGAGGATGTATTGCAGCTGCCATTCTTATCTAGCAGACAGGCAGACTTATTCCTCATTCACACTTTCCATGATGACATCAGCAAGCCTCCACCCATTACAGTACAATGTACAGATCCGTTGTGGCTGTTGCCATGGCAGTGAACTCATCAAATGATTAGCAGGTGAAATACCTGGGATGTCTTTGGCAAGGTGTCCATGAAACTCTGGGGGTGATGATGATAAATTTGCCATCCTGTTAACAAACATTTGGACTGACCTGTTCACACTGTTTGCAAGAGACCAATATGTTCTCATCCACTTCATGTCTCCTAATGGATAATATAACATTATAATGGAACTGCACACTTTAGATGCCATGACTGCCTTCTGTTTTGATGCTGTTTCCAGACACAGGCTTTCCCTGTGTGCTCACATTAGATGTTTGCCATCTAATCTATGTGAACAGACTCCCAGAAGCTGGGAAGAGGTTCCAGTGATTAGAGGGTCAGCCTTCATAGCCCCCCATAGTTCTTGGCCCCTTTCCCATGGCTCTAAGTCCACACCTACATGTTGTTGCCTACCCCCCGCCACTCTATTCTTTACCAAAAAAAATCTCAGAAGAAATTCTGAGTCTTCAGAAAGCAAATTTAGAATAAATTATACTTTGCAACATTTATGCAAAATGTAGCAGCCTGCATAATTTATTCAAAAGGAGGAATTTGGCACACATGGTATTTTTCATAGTTCAAGGAATGACTCTAGGTTTTCTTCCAGGATTCTCTTTCTACTAGATTCTGCTGGCTCATGGTGACACCCTCCTGCTGTCAATTTTGAAAGGCGAGGGCATGTAAAAGGGTGTTCATAGGGGCTTCAGATCTTCCTTTTTTCACAGACAAAGCAAAGCCAAAGCCTCCATTCCAGGCATCCCCAACTTGCAGCCCTCCAGATGTTTTGGCCTACAACTCCCATGATCCCTAGCTAACAGGACCACTGGTCAGGGATGATGGGAATTGTAGTCCAAAACATCTGGAGGGCCAAAGGTTGGGGATGCCTGCTCTATTCCAAAACCAGCCTCTTCCTGTCAGGAAACATTTAAGGGCCAGTGAGCAGCAAGCAGTTCTTTAAATGACTACTATTGTTTCATTTTGAAAAGGACTGCTTAATTTATTTAGATTGCTCTCCCCCAGGACATATTCACAACCAGCATTAGGAACACTTCTTAGTCTCACCTGTGACACTTGTGAACTAATGTAATGAAGCATGTTGTGAACCAGAGACTTGTTTAAACTACAGGGAACCAGGCAGAGGGCCTTTTCGGTAGTGGCGCCCGCCCTGTGGAACGCCCTCCCATCAGATGTCAAAACGATAAACAACTACCTGACATTCAGAAGACATATTAAGGCAGCCCTGTTCAGGGAAGTTTTTAATGTATGATATTTTAGTGTTTTTTTGGTTACTATGGAAGCCGCCCAGAGTGGCTGGGGAAACCCAGCCAGATGGGCGGGGTACAAATAATAAATTATTATTATTATTATTATTATTATTATTATTATTATTATTAAACTGCAATGACAGGCTGGAACATGGATTCCTATCCTTGGGTCAACGCTTGATAGTATTGTTTCTGCCACTCTGAGCTTTTAGTTGGATAGTGTTCTTAAATCATGAATTATATTGCTTAATTTTAAGAAACAAAAGTATTAATTGGCCAGACTAAATCCCTGTGTAACCCAAACGTCACCCGCATTTCTGAATGCTGGAGAAAGGAACTGACTTGAAGCTGCAATCCTATAAACACTTGTTCAGGTTTGTCCCACGAAACTTAATGGGCCTTAATGCCTAAGTAAACATGCACAGGATTTCATTGCAAGAGTTTTTTTGAAAGCTAATTCAGCTTCAGAGATGCCATATGACAGCAATCTCCAGCCTTTTCTGGCCAGGAATCCACCTTTTAACCTACATTTGGAGACCCCTTTCTTAACTTCTTGCCATACGTTTGTATAGTGGCAGTGCTGTTTTCGCAACCCACTTTAGATCAGGCCATGACCACCAAGCTGTGGCCTCAATCTACAAGCTGAAAACTGGCAGTGTACAAGATCCCTCCAAAGTTGTTTTAGCCTTAAATTAAATTAAACGTACCAATAAGTAAATAATAAGAATCAAGACCACATATAACTTGACTGCAGTTTATTGAAAATGGCCACCTCCCAAAAACATGGGAAGCAAACCATGGGAAATAAAGACAGGTGCAATGTAATTCACAAAACTGACACAAGAATGTACTTTTGATAATGAGATAGCTTTTCCAATGACACAATTATAGTAAATGATTGTTTACTCAGTGTTGTACAGGACCTTGTTGCTCTGTAGCCACGATCAGGCTGCCTGATCATTGATTAAATCATGACTTTGATTCAAGGGAGGAAATGCTCTATTTTCTTTTCTCTTTCTAGGCAGATAAGAGCAATCGTGACTTAGCATTATCAATGTTGGCTGGTCCAACATCAGCACATAGTCAAATACAGTGGGGACAAATTATGTCTTTTGGGAAGCAAGGAACTACAACAACACCTGGAGAGAACAACCAACTGGAAGAAGCCTCAAGAAAGAGAAGGAAAGGCCACTTCAATACAGAATGCCATGAACTGGCAGCCACCATAAAAAGCCAAAAAATGTACAGCATACTCTGAAAGAAACACACTCCTCCCCTCCCCTTCCCCCTTCTAGCTACTCTCTGACATCCTAAAATGCAACACCATCAGCATATTTCATTAGCATTCTCTACCAGCTATCTTCCACCATTGTACAACAAAGCAACAGGTGACAGAAGCAAGATGGAAGGTGGTAAGCTTAATGGTGCTTTCTTGGGGAGCAAAATAGATACAACATTGTGTTTTGAAGGACACAGTTTGTTCTTTTCTGTATTACCAGGGTGGGGTTGAAGGTGTTGCGCTGATGCCGCAAGAAGCTAGAAGATGTTTCTTTCCTTTTAGGGACCAGCTGGGACATTTAATGCCTTCCGCCTTTGATGGATGAGCTGCTTGTGGTGGTTCTCCTAATGATCGTGCTAGAGCCGGAACCGGAACCTTGAGAGTATCCGCCACCGCCTATGCAGGAGCCTCCAGAGCCTCCTCCTCCGTAACCTCCGCTTCCACCGCCATAACCTCCGCTTCCACCGCCATAGCCACAACTTCCACCGCCCATTCCTCCCCCTATGATGCTGCCGCCGCTAATGCCGCCACCCATGCTACCAACGCTAATGCCACCGCCGCTCATGCCGCCACCGCCAATTCCACCCATGCCGCCGCCCATGCCGCCGCCCATTCCGCCCATGCCGCCGCCCATGCCGCCGCCAATTCCGCCCATGCCGCCGCCGCCAATTCCTCCCATGCCGCCGCCATATTGGGAACTCCTCACAGCTGCAAAGGAAACACAGGTTCAGTACATACACTTTCATGTTGGAAATAACTCATGTTTGAAACAGTGGAGGTGAACATGGAAGCTACTTACAGACATGGACTTGGGATCCTTGGCCACTCAGCCTGTTTAGGAATAAGAAAAATTGGTCACAAAATGAAACAAAACCTTCTTTTTGCTACAAGTATGATCACTTAATCCAGGCTTCCTCAACCTCGGCCCTCTGGATGTTTTGAGACTACAATTCCCATCATCCCTGACCTCTGGTCCTGCTAGCGAAGGATCATAGGAGTTGTAGGCCAGAAACGTCTGGAGGGCCAAGTTTGAGGAAGCCTGACTTAATAGGCAGAGTGGTTTCTGCAGATAATAGTAGTCCTGTCTAGCATCTGTGAGTCATAGAATTACTAGGCCCAACTTACAAGTGACCCCAAAAGCCATGTAGTCCTATGCCCATTTTACAAGGCTAGACCTTCCTTCCTCTAACTCCTGCCCCCCCAAATTCCCTTCTGCAAATCAATCCATATAATCTGGACCAATGAGAAACAAGCAGAAAAGGCAGAGTGCTACACAACGTCATCAAAATAAGTAAAGAAAAGCACACAACACACCAAGGAGGCATAACAAAATAACAAAACAAAACAAACAATAAAACCACCAAGGACATTCCTTCTGGAGCCATAACAAATTTGCTCCCCATAATTTGGATGTCCACTATGCCACTAAGCATTCTATGAATGTTCAAATATTTGCAAAATCCTCCCTGAACCCAGCAATATTTGAAATCAAGGCAGAAGCTGCTTGCAGACCCTTGGTCCAGTTAATCTACAAAGAAAAAAAATTCCCTCTGTGGAAGGTTGCAGTGGTCACCCACCTGCTCTCTTCTCCTTCCAGCAGTTTCCTGTACATGGCAATCTCAATGTCCAGAGCAAGCTTGACGTTCAGCAGCTCTTGGTACTCTTTCAATAGGCGAGCCAACTCTTCCTTGTCCTTTGTCAGGGCACATTCCAATTCTTCCAGTTTCTGCCTAGCATCCCGGAGAGCCAACTCGCCGCGCTCCTCAGCTTCAGCAATGGCTGACTGCAGCTGAGCACACTGCAAGACAAGAAGAAGAGAAAGATAAAAACTTTTCTATTTCCAGTACGACTGAGACCTTGGGATGGACTTTTTGGAATCCCAGACTTCCTTGTTGCTTTGTTTACCTACCCAGCTATTTAACAAGCCTCCCAGGCAGGGATTGCATCAGAAGCCCATGTTTTTCTGACAGCTGTTCAGTCCAATCTCTGAATATCTGTCTCATTATTCCTGTCTATCACCTGAAACCCTGAATTTAGGAACAAAGGCTGGGAACAGACTGATCGATCCCTGATCTGAGCACCCATCAGGGATAATTGTTTCCAGGTCAAAGAATGGGATTTATAGGCCAGCCTGGACCCATAGTGCCAAGGGATATGGCCATGTTCATAATCTTAGAAAAAGAAAGATGCTGAGGCTCAAAACTGTATAGGAGCCTTCGTGGTTGCTCTGAAAGATGTATTCAAGATACCATGAGCAACCTTTCCCAACCTGATGCCCACCAGATGTTGCTGGACTGGCCATTGGCCATGCTGAATGATACTGATGAGAGCTGGAGTCTAATGACATCTGAAGGAGAGACTTCTTGTGAGGGCTCAGCAGTGGTGGGGACCAACACTTTGCCTGAACTGAGCCATCTCTTTCAAGTCTGAATCCTGATGTTCCAAAGAGGTTCAGAGGCTGAGTCCAGGTAAGCCTGGGATCAAGTTCCTGCTTGGCAGGGGGTTGGACTCGATGGCCCTTGTGGTCTCTTCCAACTCTATGATTCTATGATTCTAAGTTCAGCTCTCCCAACACATGTCTTTTCTACTTATTGGTATGTTAGATGTCATTATTTAATGGAGAAAATTAAGCAATATTTGGGGGTTTTTTGGTAAGTCTACCTCCAGGTGCTTTTTCCAGTCTTCCTGTACTAAGGTATCTCAGCTGACACTTGGCACCTTAGCACATTTCCACAGAAGAGTGGCAGCTTCTAGCAACAGTTGATGTGTGAGAGACTGAGAACTCTCTGCAGAATATGGAGCAACACCTCTGACATTATACTGCACATTAAGGCAGCAGCTTGGAGAGGGCACCACACAGAGGCTATTCCATGTGGCCTCCATGTAGCCAAGATGAATGTGTTGATCCCTCATTGCCAACATCCATGCATCTTGAATTAGAGTATCATGAGTCCATTGCTGAGCAACAGTTGTAAGCCAAGGTCCTCCCCAGAAAGGAACTCTTTCTCTCCAAGTCATGTGTACGGGTGCAGTGGAGCAGAGTTTCTGCCAGATTCCTTTTAGGCAAGAGACAAGACTCAGAACAGAACGACTACTGCTGCCTGCACAATCCACTAAGTGATGAGTCAGCATCCCTTAAAAGCTGAGAAACATAGGAAACTCCCTTATACAAACTCAGATCATTTGATCATCTAGGTCAGTATTGTTTAAGCAAGCCTTCCCTAACATGGTTTAGACTACAGTTCTCATTATCCACAACCATTAGCTATGCTGGCTGGGGTTTATGGGAATTGTAGTCCAGAATATCTCAAGGGTGCCAAGCTGGTCCAAATTGACTGACTGCAGCTCCCCAGTATTTACAGATAAGACTTGGTTTAAAGCCAAAACGTTTCCACCCTAAAAGCCTCCCATGTTCAAATTGCAACACGATGTCCCTTGAACCACCCAGGCTTCTCAGGGAAATGCAACTTCAATCACTGTCACGCCTGAATTTACATACAGGCAATGCAATTTGCATTGTGTGCTTGCCTGATCTGATGCAACTGTTGAACAAAGCCACCGCCATCCTTAATAGATTGCAGAGTGTTGAGAGATTGGAGGGGCAATTCCAAAAGAGAATAATGGGCATCAGGCATCTTCCAGAGATAAATGTATGAAGTTGCTGAGTCAGAGTACCATCAATTTGGTCTCTTCCAAGGTCTAAGACAACAATGTAATACTTAGACCTGGAATTATCAAGGATTGGACTAGGAGCTTCTCAAGCTATCACTGAGCTAAAGCCCATCTGATAGCTAAGATGAACTTTACACCCATGTGGTGTGATGTGGACCGCCTGAAAAAGAAGACATTTTTCAGCCTTTGCCCAAATGGAATGTTTAAGTGCCATACCTGCTTCTTGACACGGTCAATCTCGCCACGCAGTCTCTGAATGTTCCTAGTCAGCTCTTGAATCTCATGTCTGGTGTTAGTCAGGCTGTCCCCATGTCTTCCAGCTGTGTTTTGCAGAGCTTCATACTGTTGGGCAGAAACAGTGTTGTGTTTAAGAAACAAAGCAAAAGTTCCTCCAGCAATGTTCTAATCATGGATACCATCCAAAGGTCCCTCTGCCACAACACATTAGCTTCAAGCACAGGGGTCATGCAGGGGCAGATCTGGGTACTATAGTGCCCTGTGCGAGGCCAATATTTGGTGCCCCCTTCAGTCTTTGCAGTTCCTTTTCAAAGGCAGGTAAGAAGGGGCCCATCCAAAGGTCCCTCTACCACAACACATTAGCCCAAGCACAGGGGTCATGCAGGGGTAGATTTGGAAAGGGTCCTCCTACCTCCTTCCCAAAATCATGAAGGTGCTAACTAGATGAACTCTATGACCCTGTCAGAGCCTCGTGACTCCTTCCTGAAGCCCAGCACCCCTTCATCTCAGCACTCAGCGCAGGCACACCACTCACACAGCCCTAAATCCATCCCTGGTTCATGATGGAAGCAGCAAACTACAGAGAACTTCTCACTATGCTACAAGCCTATGTTGATATCATTACACCAGTTTGACTATCACGGCTTCACCAAAGGACTAGGAATTGCGGCTGCCATTTTAAATGTCATGGCTTCCCCCACCTCCAAATAATATTCTAGTCTGGCTAAGGAGCTAAGAACTCTCGGTTCGAGATTTGCAGTGACTTTCCTTCCTTCACAGGGGTCCCATGGAGAAAGTGATCTGCCCTCAGGTCCCTTGCAATAGAAAGAAAACCCCGGAAACCACAAGGCATGTCAGGTTTCCTCTGTGCTTGATTCCTTACCTGGCTATGGTACCAACTTTCAGCCTCAGCTCGGCTGCTCCGGGCAATCTCTTCATATTGATTTCGTACTTCATCAATGATGCCTTCCAAGTTGAAGTGGCTGCTGTTATCCATACTCACTACCACAGAGGTGTCATGACCACCCATCTGGACCTGAGATAGTTCCTGTTAAAGGACCAAAAAGCCATCCATCAGTAAGTCTGCCTCATTTCTCCCCTGATTCACCACTCATGGAAAAAAAAATAACTAATTAATATCAATTATGTTTGAACTAATTAATATAAATTATGTCTCCACAAGCATGATTTTGATGTGTCTGAGTTGTAATTGCTTTCGTGCTTTTTCATAGCTTTCGCTTTTTAAAAAAGAATGCAAGTTTCTAGATCTCAGAGAGGAAAAGGGGGAAAAACAAACCTGAAACTTGCCATGCTGTTACACTGATTAAGCTTTTTGTTTCAGGCGCAGGGCATAGAGCAATCCAATCTAAGGTGAACACAGATATCTCAGTCCCAGTTTAATTGTGGTGGCACAGTCAAGGGAAGTACAGAATCACCAGGATGGAGTGAGGCTTCAGGGGCTATCCATCTTAGTCCTTTAGTCCTCTGTGACTATCACATACTTTCCTCTGGTTCCTTGCATCCCTCCCTCAAAACTATGTGGAGTGGTAAGTAACATTCCCATGTATGCCTTCATCTATCTTAAGGCGAGGGAATTCAGTTCCTTTGAATGTGGGTTCAATGGGTGATGGTAGAAGAGAGAATATTCTTAGCGAGCAGATGGAATGGATAGATTCCTTACCTGTTGGAAGATACGTCTAAGGAATTGGATCTGCTCAGCTAGAGCACCCACTTTGGCTTCCAAGTCAGTCTTGGTCATGTAGGCACAATCCACATCCTAGAAGATAGATTATGAGGAATGCAAACTTTAAAGCTTCACAGAGTGTTATCACTGACTGAGGCACCACATACAAGAGTTTAGGCATGTCCACATAGATAACATTTTATTCTCCATTCCTGTAGGGATGTTTAGCTGTGATGACTCAACAGGGACTCTGCTTCCCATATGAAGACATAATTAAAGGCAGGATGTTCCTAGCATGCCTCTTCACCAAGAAACCCCAGGAATTCCCCACACATATGGCTGTAGGGGGAAAGGGCTTCTGGGTCAGAGGGTGGGGCTGCCAAGCAGGCTTAATCCAACAGTTCCTCTCAATTTATTAATGAAACAATGGATTTTTAAACAAATTACATAGGAAGCAGCAGTTTAATCTATGCTGCCATATTTTGCAGTGTGCCCCTGCAATTTCTATGATTGCCCTTTTGAACTGCTATAGATCCAGTATAATTTGCTACCATGAGCTCTCCAGTGAGAGCTAAAGATGAGTGATAGGTGTCTTGTGGGGTTCAGCTGTTCTCCAAAAGGCCATTAAACATGTTTGCAGGCTCAAGAGAACCAGAGGTGGTGCAGTGGTCAAAGTGTCAGATCAGGACCTGGGAGAAAAGGTTTCCGATCCACACTCAACCATGAAGCTTGCTGGGTGACCTTGGACCAGTCACAGATTCTCAGTCTAACCTACTTCACAGGGATACTGTGAGGATAAAATGGGGAAGGGGGAAGCGCATTTGCCAACTTGTGCTAACATGTCAGGGGGAAGGCCTATACAGTGGTACCTCTGGTTACAGACGCTTCGGGTTATGCATTTTCAGGTTACGGACGCACCGAAACCCGCAAGTACTGGAACGGGTTACTTCTGGGTTTCAGCGCTTGTGCATGTGCAGAAGCACTAAATCATGATTTGTGCATGTGCAGAAACGCCAGATTATATCACGCACATGTGCAGATGCGGCACTGCGGGTTGAGAATGCTGCGGGTTGTGAATGTGCCTCCCACACGGATCACGTTCGCAACCCGAGGTTCCGCTGTACTTGTAGCCTTGACTTCCCCCTGACATATGGGAGAAAACAACATTTCTATGCAATGGCTTGAAAACATTCTGATGCCTGATTCAATTCTATCCCACCACGGTGCCTTCTCTATTTACAGTATGCTGCCAAGCGCCACTTCTCACCTTTTTCAGCACCACAAATTCATTCTCAGCAGATGTGCGCCTGCTGATCTCTTCTTCATACCTGTTTAAACCAGAAAAAGAGGTCACAATGAGCTCACTGAGATAGACTACTGCAAGTGTATAAGATGCCAAGGTATTAAAATAAACCACACAAGCTGAACATTGCAAATTCCCCAGAGAAACACACACACACACACACACACACACACACACACAGCTACTCAGATTAGTGTTTCCAACCTTCTGTTGTACTGCAGAAAGTTGTAGTGCAGAGTGCAACCTGCACTCATTTGGAATGCCCTGGAGCTGAGGACAATTTCATTATTCTGAACCAAAGTCACTTAATGATTAATGGCAGATCTCCCCCTGAAGCACAAATAGTGGTGACGAAGCATCTTTCATTTTTGGTTGTTCCTTACTTGTTCTTGTAGTCTTCTACAAGGTGCTGCATGTTCTGAAGTTCTGATGCCAGCTGTGACTTCTGCATGCGGATTCGTTCAATTTGGCTTCTCAGGCCATTGATGAATTGCTGGAATTCACTATCCAGGTTCTGCTGTGGGCCTCGGCCCTGGGTTTGCTGCTGTAAGATCTGCCATTTGGTTTGCAGAACCTTGTTTTGTTGCTCTAGGAACCGGACCTGAAACCCAAGAAATGGAAGATGTATAAGACATTGAAGAGGTTCAGCATCATAGCATATTGAAGATGGGTGCTAACAGCAAAGTCCATTCTTTCACAAGTTAACTGGATTCACATGGCTGAGTCCCAAACTACACTCTGCTTCTCCTGTTTGTTGTTACTCCAAATTAATAATTGCAGAATTGAAAACACTCGCAATTTTCAGTTTCTGGGGGTATGCGGAACCTTCCCATTTCCTTAGAACTGTGCTTTGTGGTTCTCATAGTAGGACTACAGATCAGTGCCTGCTCCCCAAGTGATGATACAACATAAGAAACTGGGATGAAGGGCCATTTTTATGGTCTGTAGTCATGCAACAATAAACCAGTGTTGGCACTGTAAACTGCAGTTGCCTCTATCTGGACCCACCAGAGTGGATCAGCTCTTGCCACAGCCACAATGTCCTAAAGGCAGCCTGGGGAGTCCATACTTGCTCTCTGGTCTGCATTCATCAGGAAAAGGACCACCTAGAATGAGTTCTGCATCCTCCCACATCATCTTAAACTTTCAAGAAGTGATAGCTCAGTATAGAGCATCTGCTTTGCATGCAAAAGATCCCTGCCATCTCCAGGTAAGATTAGGTGAGACTCCTGTCTGAATACCTAGAGAGTCTCAACCAGTCAATGTGGACAATACTGAATATGATGGATCAATGGTCTGACTCAATGCAAGGCAGTTTCCTATGTTCCTTCACCCCACATGCCTCAAGGTACTCACCAAATATTCTACACTTATGTCCACCATACCCACCCTTAAACTGGTCAGAAAGCAAATCAGCCACAAGAGAAGCACACCAAAAAAGAGACATGACAGTGAGGAGCAGATGGAAAAGATGTGCTCAAAGGTGGATCTTAAGCCCACCCCAGATAAATCCTACTCTGACTACACAAATAACAGGCCACCATAGCCCTGGCTATCAGCCCCAGGATGACTAGGTAGGTGCACCAAAGGGATAGAAGAGTTACAGGCAGTATTGCCTTGTGTAGGGTCATGTGAAGGGTCATTCCTGAGTCATAGTGAAGATGTAGTATACTACCCTCCTCATTCAATCCAGAAGCAGTGGGGAAACTCACCCCTGATCAATGCTGGGGAAATGACATTGCGTGTAAGACAGTCAAAGGTTGCCATCTGTAATTAATGTATATCAGGTAGGAGGACGGGGGAGACCCCTACTTGAGACCCTGGGGAGCTTCTGCCAATCAAAATAGACAACACTAGGCCAGATAGACCAGTGGTCTGAGTCAGCAGCAGCTTCATATGACATATATTAGGACTGAAGTTGATGGACTGCAACTCTCACCACTAGCCATGCTAGCTGGGGCTGATAGGAGATGAAGTCTAACATCATCAGAAGGGCACCAGGTTCCCCTGACAAATACGAAAAAGCTACTTTTTAACAGCTATGCAACTCACAGCTGAGAAGTTTTGCTAGTCACACCAAAAGATTTTTTGCTTCCTTCGAATCCTTGCTTTGGGTTATATCCAGTGCTAGTCCTACTCAGAATAGATCCATTGAATTTAATGGACCTAAGTTAGTCCTATCCATTGACTTAAATGGATCTACTCTGAGCAGGAATATCACTGGATACAATCCAATGTTTCAGCAGAGGAGTTTCCCGGAATCCCTTTGAATTTTGCTTGAAGCCAAGTTTCAGGCAACGTCAATTTTAAATGGCATGTTGTCCTGTGTGACAAGCCTCAGTGCATCCCATTGGGCCAATTCTGCACACTTCCTTGGGCTTTGAACAACTCTTAACACTTGTCCTGTGTGACAAGCCTCAGTGCATCCCATTGGGCCAATTCTGCACACTTCCTTGGGCTTTGAACAACTCTTAACACTTAGTTAAACTTTTTCCATTTCATATGTCTTGTGAAACCATATACATCCATGTACCTGTAACACACACATTTCTCCCAATAAATATCACTTGTGTCTTAGCCAACACCAATAAAAAAGTAGCAACATACTATTGCTATCCTGGAGTCTCTTGGTGAATCTGCTGGTTAATGCAGAGACTCCAGACATCTGCTTCTGCTTAATTTTCTTAATATTGGGTGGGTGGGAGGAACAGAGCAAATGTTCTTCCCTCTGTTTCATGCCACAAACATATTCAACACCCTGATCATCCGCCATTGCAAATGGCCTTAACTGACATTAATGGCTTGTAAACAGTTAACCAGGAGGCTGTTACAGATATTGTGATATATACCTAAGTATCACTGCCCTGAGTGATACATATGCATGCAGAAGGGTAGGATATAAATGCTGGTATAAATGAATAAAGCAAAGAACTCATAATTTCAGAATTTAAGTAAAATATTCTGTGGAAATTAAATCCCATCTAATCCATAATGTAAACCTCAAAATTCAAGCTTTCATATTTTCAGACGTTACTCAACTGTTCATAGCAAAAATTAACCGCATCTTCCCAGACAACACGCATTATGTGAAATCAGTCAAACTGCATCACTTCCTTTTCTGGCAGCTTACCTTGTCAATGAAGCTAGCAAATTGATTGTTGAGACTCTTGATTTGCTCTTTCTCCTGATTTTTCACTTGCTGGATCTGAGGGTCAATATCTACACGAACTGGTCTCAGAAGACTTGGGTCTATTTGGACACTGCCAATGCCTCCACCACTAACACCAGGGCCAATTCCCCCACCGAAAGGACCACCGCCCATTCCTCCGCCACCGTAACCACCACCAAAGGGACCACCGCCCATTCCTCCGCCACCATAACCACCGCCCATTCCTCCGCCACCATAACCACCGCCCATTCCTCCGCCACCCATTCCTCCACCACCATAGCCGCCGCCCATTCCTCCGCCACCATAACCACCGCCTATTCCTCCACCACAGATCCCACCGCCCATTCCTCCACCACAGATCCCACCACCATAGCCGCCACCCATTCCACCGCCATAGCCATAGCCTCGTCCATAGGAAATTCTTGTTCCTCTACTGCCATAGTTATGGAGGCTCCTGCTGCCATATTGGCCTCTTATGCCTCCACCATATCCCTGGCATGATGAAGAATAGCCAATTCTACTTCCTCCTCCTCCACCACCGCCGATAACAGAAGTTGAGCTGTAGCCTCTGCGGCTCATTTTGCTGGTTTTGACAGACATCACTGTGACAGAGTTGAACGAGGAGCAGAGAAAATGATCAAGCCCAGAGGTTGCAATGCAAAAAAGGGAGATGAAGAGATGTGCAGAGCCCAAGGGAAGCAAATCCCTCTGGATCCGGAGTTGGAAAGAGCCTCCCTTATATCTGCTTTAGGGAGGAGCTGGGCTTGAGTTTGCATGGGCGGGAAGAAGGATATCATTGTATTGTGCTCATGAACTTGGTGTGGTTGACAGATCTTCATCTTCAATTTTCCAAACACTGACCCTACCCATTAGCACACCCCTTCACTGCCAAAGGAAGAGAAGATGATGATGATGACCAATGATGGCACAATGTCTTTGCAGTGACTAAGATACTTTAAGCTTGATTATTTTGTCTGGGGAGTAGGCTCTTTAATTGACACAGTGCATCACTCTTAATTCTCAATGGAGGTCCTATCTATCAGTATCTTCATCTGCATTTCTAATTGCAAAGCTCCATGGCAGGCAGCCGCTTTGCAGCATGCAAAGCATTAGCACGCCTTTCACAATCCCCAAAAGCACGCCCGCAATTACACCCTAAATCTGCCTCTATGTGGAAAATTGCCTTTGGCTCCCTAAGAGCAGTTTCTCAACTTGAAGTTCACGGAGGATCTTCATCACCTTGGTAAACAAAATGCTTTGTCAGAGCAGATCTGTCTGGGCTCTTCTCGCATGGGCATCCCTAAAACTCCTTGGGACAGCAGCAGTTCCTTTACTCCAAGAAGCTAGCAACAACACTGAATGAATCTTAAGACGGGCAACACCAGCTAAAAGAGAATAGAGATCACATGCTGATGAACAAATGATGGACATCCATGGAGGACACTTCTCTTTTTACTTTGGATGGTGGGCATAAGGAAAGAAAGAGGCGACTGAGGCATGCAACCCTCTGCTTTGGTGGAGATGGCAGACTGTGGATGGCAAAGCTCAAGAAGAATGGATGGGCTAAAACAGCAGAAGGGAAAGGATCAACTGTTCTGCAAGACCTTTGTGATTGACCAATTAATTGCAGCATGAACTTCCATGCAATAAGAACAAAACTGTTTCTACTTCTTCTCTCTGTCTGTCTGTCTCTTTCTAGGTCACATGTAGGAATCCCATAAGATACATACTGTGTTCAGCCAATTTCTAGACTTTAGCTTGTTTCATAAAATTTATATGCCACTTGATTGTGGGGAAAACCAAGCAAACATTTTTTAATTTTTTTAAAAAAGATACATATAAATGAATGTATATGTGTCACAGAGAGAAAAAAGAGAAGCAGTCAAAAGTGTGAAGGTAGATTAGAAAGATTGGATGGGTCATTGATGGAGAGGTGGGCAAACAATTGTGAAACAGATTGGATGGTAAACTTTGAGCTTAAAGAAATTGCTATTCAGGCCACCTGAAAATGGGACCTAGCAGCCACCTAGCTGCTTATGAAGCAAAGGCAACATTGTGAAGAAAGTCATTGTGAAATGTACTTTTTTTATTATTATGAAATGCATTCATCACGCAGGAGCTAAGCTGTAACAAGCTGAGTTATCGTTTTTCGAAGACATGAGCCATGTCTTCATCTTCTTTTCCCTTTTTGCTAATCTCCATTAAATATACAAATTAAAATCTGCTGTGACTTTGCCAGACATTATTTCTTAGGTAATAATGATTGAATTCACCAAATAGCATTTTTGCTATAACTCCCCTCCCACTAATAATAATAATAATGCAGATTTAAGAAAATAACCATTTTTAAATATTGCCCTTTTAAAAAGAAAGAAAGAATTTCTTAGCATTATTTTCTATTGAACCAATCAGACTCTTTGAAGCCTTGTTTGTACATGAATAAACAGGTCAGTGCTTCTTCTCTATCCTTGATGATTAATACACCCATCCATTTCTTGCAGGTGCACATGTAATACCTTGATTTGCATTCCCTTCTTGTGTACTTCAATATCATGGGCAATGCCTCTGGAGGTGCCCTTTCCTTTTTTTTAAAAAAAAAATGACATTTATTAGAACATAAGAATTTTTTTAAAAAAAAATACACACAAAAACAGACAAAATTACAAAAAAGGGAAAAAAACACACAAAATATAAAAAGAAATCAAAAATAAAACCATCCTTTTCAAATTCTCCAATTTCCATTACCTTCTTTCCACGACCTCCTCCCTTCTCTTGTATCTTGATTGATAGTTGCCCCAGCAAATCCTTTTCAAAGTTCGTAATATTCTATCATTACTTTACCTTACTCTATTATCATCCTATCTTATAGGAATCCTTGGTACTTAAAACTTAAATCCATAATTCATAGTATTTAATCGTTACATTACCTTACTCTATTCTCGTTTTATCTTATAAAAATAATCTTAGAGCTTAAATCTTTTTTACCAACTTCTCGTAACCATTACCTTCTTACCATATTCTTTAAACATTTTAACAAGAGCCAGGTACTTTCATTTCAGCATTTCCCCAACATTCATCAGACATTTCTAATAATAATAGTTCATAAAACATTTCTAGTAATAGTAATACAAAAAGAAAAATACAATAGAATAAAAACAATCCAATCTTCTTCCAGCGTCCCCTCCCCCCCCCCCCGTCCCAGGGTTGTCAGTTCTTTCTGCTTCCCTTTAGTCTGGCACTGGAGGTGCCCTTTCCATCTGCATAGGAGCTCTATGGAACCTGGCACTTAATGGGCGCTCTGCCTGGGAAGATAAATGTCACATTTCGAAGAACAGGAGAGTATTTGGAGCACTAAAAGGAGTTGAAACACCTCTCCAATTTGTGCTAAACATACATAATATTCTGCATCTGGGCATACAGGAGCATCTTCGTGTTAGGTAGATAAGGTGTGTACATTGTTGTTGGTTTTTGGGGGGAGGTGTGGAAATCTGAGTGGTAGTCAACTAAGTGTTACTCAGAGAAGACCCACTGAAATGAATAGAAAAAACTTGATCATGTTCACTAATTTCAGTGTGTCCACTCTGTGTAAAACCTAGTCAAATACTACCCACTTTGTTCAGCAATACAGTACATTTCAAGCAAGCAATAACAAACACAGTCTACATGCAGTCAATCCTATTACTAAACCATGTAAGCAATTATATGTTTGATTCCTTTTGGTGCTCTAAGATAGCATCCTTGTGCAACAGAGGGCTAATAAAGTATCATTTTTTTAATAAAAAAGGTTATTTGGGGGGTTTTATCCCATGTTAATCCTGCTCAGATGTTTTATTACAATCAAGAAGTATTTATATTTTGTAATATATAATATGAATATATAAAATGCCTAACTCAAGGCCTTTAATTCCCATAGGTCTACTATGGTTGGGTTAGCATTGAGGCAGGGGCATAGGAAAGGGGGGCAGTCATCTCTGAGGCAGGCGACAAAAAGGCACATTGTGGAGGGCTTGCCCAGCCCCCCTGCACAGCGGATCACCCCCACCCCCATGCACAGCACGGCCATTGCTCTGGGCACCCATGCAACTAACTCCGCCAGTACATTGAGGGAAAGTCTATATTTTTAACGGTTTCCCTTTCTTTTCCTCTCTCTTTCTCCAAGCTATTGCAGAGTTTTCCTCATTTTGTCCTGCCCTCTTCTCATTGGGTCCAATGCCTTTCTTTTTAGATTGCGAGCCTGCACAGAGAAATCAGAATTCCCACTCGATTTTTTGTACCACATCAATACTTAAGCGCTTTTGAAAATACACAATAAATTGATTGTGGAAATGATGGTGATGAATCAGAAATTACAACGGACATAATCCCGATTTCCTGACTAAGAATGACTTCCTCCGGTTTCTATGATGAGTGTGTGTAGATTATCTATTTCCTTTCGGATTGTAAAAATGTCTATGGCTGAATTCTTCATTCCTCTTGTGCTTCAACGTATTGCCACAAAATTGACACACTTTCCATTTGTCTCACGTCTCTAATCCATACAACATTTGTTAATTTGATCAGGAGACCACCCACATCCCAGGCTGTACATAACCTGTCCATAATAATCATCACATATTTGCATTTTCCAATCCCAGGGCAACATCTGTCCTTGCAGCTCTTAATAAGTGAGAAAATCTTTCCAAGTTATCTCACATCATCAAGTATACTGTAGTCAAAAGGAAGGAAGGAAGGAGGGGCACTGGGAGTAGTCCTTTTGGTATCCTGTATCCAATAATATCTTCCACTTAAATTTCCAACAGATTATTTATTTGGGGGCATTCCCATTCCCAAAATGTGTGTACAGTGGTACCTCGAGTTAAGAACCTAATTCGTTCTTAACCTGAAACTGTTCTTAACCTGTGCTACCACTTTAGCTAATGGGGCCTCCTGCTGCTACTGCACCACCACCGCACAATTTCTATTCTCATCCTGAAGCAAAGTACAGTGGTGCCCCGCAAGACGAATGCCTCGCAAGATGGAAAACTCGCTAGACGAAAGAGTTATCCGTTTTGGAGGTGCTTCGCAAAACGAATCTCCTATGGGCTTGCTTCGCAAGACGAAAATGTCTTGCGAGTTCCTGCAGGGTTTTTTTCCTCTCCCCCTTTTTCTAAGCCGCTAAGCCGCTTATCAGCTGATCCGATAAGCCGATAAGCCGCTAAAAGCTGCTAATAGCGCTAATAGCGCTAATCCGCTAATCCGTCAATGGGCTTGCTTCGCAAGACAAAAAAACCGCTCAACGAAGAGAATCACAGAACGGATTCTTTTCGTCTTGCGAGGCACCACTGTATTATTTTTGGGTTAGTGGAGTCTGTAACCTGAAGCGTCTATAACCTGAAGCAACTGTAACCTGAGGTACCACTGTATGAGATTTGCACCTTCTTTGTGTTACTGGAAACTACCTTTGTCCAATTATTATATTTTGGACTTTTCCTCTCATACAAACAGGCAGTGGGAAGGGGAGGCAGACATCCAGGAAAAAAGACTTCAGCAATACCACCCACCATTGAACCCTATGTGTTTTGACTATATGCAGTTTTGACTTTAGGTGTGACCCCCAGAATGGAACCTCCACATACATTGAAGGCTTAATGTATTTAGAAGTTCATATTTCCAAGTTTTTCTGGATGAATATTCCACAGGGTATATTAAAATATTAAAAGTGAGGTCTTTCAATGCAACCCTATGAAGACTTCATTGACTATATAAACCAAGTGTTCGTATTCCCCTTTAGTGAAGGATATGAAGTTACTGGGAAGAGGAGGAATGGTGGAGGCAGCCTCCCCATCCTGACCATTCCAGGGAGGAGGAAGAAGAAGATAGTATAAATTTACAACAGGGGTTTGAGGGAGGTAGCAGCTCAGAGGCAGATGAGGGGGGAAGATGGGAAATCATGGGAGAGCCAGGACAACACCCAGCGGACACATTCTCATTAGAAAGCATTCCAGACCCTCCATCTCCCAGAATCTGGAGAGCCTTAAAAGTAGGAGAACAAAGAGCTCAAAGACAGAGGGAACGTAGCAGCACCCGTAGAGGAGACGATGAGAATGACAAATGAGGAAGTGGGAGAGACAGGAGGTGGAGATTCACTCTGGACCTGGGTGTTTATGGAAGAGGCTGGGTTCTATAGCCTCTCTGTGTAAAGATTGAAATAAAAAAGGACGGTAATAAATTTTTCCTTGTCTTTATACTTTCCTGGGCAACCAGCCAGGAGCTGCTGACAGCATCCTGACATCCATTGAGCCTCTCCAAATGGGGAAGTAATGGGGGCATCTTTTCCTCCATTTCCAATGGGTGGAGAATACACACACACACACACACACACACACACACATATATATATATATAATGTTTTAAAATTTGACTTCAGGAAATGGGCAAAAGCACACAGAGCTTTCCTCTACCTTCATTTCTGCCCTGACAGTTCAAGACCAGCAGGGCACAGAATGCAATGGTTGAACCACCTCCAAATTCCCCTCCCTAACCTTAGGACTGCAGCTATATTTAGCTACCTGAACTCAACCTGAGTCTCCTGTTTTAAAAGCCATCTTGTTTTAATTGGATTGTTTTATTGTGTATTTTAATTATGGATGTTTACAGTGAGTTTTAATGTCTGTATAATGGGTTTCTAGACTGACAGCCCTATCCACAGGCTCCAGTGAACATGGGAAGGACCCTCAGCTAATATTGGCAGCAGGGGTTTCCCATGCATTTTCTTCTTTCTTTGGCGATCCCTCGTAGCCAAGTAAGATTGTCTTCCATAAACATGGTTTTAACAATGAGTCCGTAACTGACTGTGGAGGCCAATTCCGGATCCACACGTCCTTCCACAGTGGGGACAATTGTTTCCAGGCAGGAGTTGATCATGGTGTGGATTTGCCAAGCGTGCCTTCCTCTTAGCACGTTTCTCCCTTTCGTCCTGAGTTTGAGTGTCTTCAAAGCCCATGACACCTTTGGTAAAGGTACACTGAGGGCTCAGCCACACTTCTGGAAAACCACTCAGGCCCATGATTTTGTGGTGCAGGACAAGCAGAAATATGGTTGAGCCCTTAGTTATGCAAATGCAGCTCTTGTGTATATGAGGAGGACTGAGGTAGCCCCTGTTCCCTTAATACAAACACACTTACCATTATTTTCATAGGACACCATCCTATTTTTTCCCCTAACATGTGAATGGCATTGTCCCAGTGACAATGCTGTCACACCCAACTACAGATGCAAAAAAACCAGCAACAACCAAGAACATGTAAGTGATTCACTAATTTAAAAAAAACAACAAACAGCAACATTCATTTCCCAGGCCTTAGAGAACACAGAAGGTGTTAAGTCAGCAAGAACCCTATATCAAAAGAAGCCAATGAATCAACTTAGAGATAATGTGTCTCTTGCATCACTGGAGGTAACTCCAGACAACTCCAGATTTTATTATGATTATTAAGGCTCAACCTTGATTTGGATGTTTTGTACCAACCAGTGGAAGAATTGGTAATATACAAATGCAGATCTACAAGGAGGACATGGAAAGTAACATGTTACTTCTGCAAACGAGAGAGAGAGAGAGAGAGAGAGAGAGAGAGAGAGAGAGAACTCCTTAGTATATTCCCATTCTTGCCCCCAGCCCCTCCTTTTCTTCCTTGTTTCCTAAGAAAACTGTAATTCAGACCTTGTAAGTTCACTTAAGGACAACTCAGCCTTCAGCCTCCCTCCCCCTTCTCAATTAGAGAGGCCTTCATTAAGAGCCTTTATTAGGAGCCCTGTAAATGCTGTAAATAAATCAGTTAACCTGGTAACACCTGTCCTAAAAGGTAAAGGTAAAGGACCCCTGACAGTTAAGTCCAGTCGTGAACGACTCTAGGGTTGCGGTGCTCATCTCGCTTTATTGGCTGAGGGAGCCAATGTTTGTCCACAGACGGTTTTTTCAGGTCATGTGGCCAACATGACTAAGCCGCTTCTGGAGAAATCAGAGCAGCACACGGAAACGCCATTTACCTTCCCTCGGGAGCGGTACCTATTTATCTACTTGCACTTTAATGTGCTTTCGAACTGCTAGGTTGGCAGGAGCTGGGACCGAGCAACAGGTGCTCACCCTGTCATGGGGATTCGAACCGCCAACCTACTGATCAGCAAGCCCAGGGCTCAGTGGTTTAACCCACAGCACATCCCTAACACCTATCCTATGCACAGCTAAATGCAATAGATGACCTTCAAAGTATAAAAGGCCGTTTAGTTTAGTTTAGTTTAGTTTAGTTTAGTTTAGTTTAGTTTAGTTTAGTTTAGTTTTTAGTTTAGTTTAGTTTAGTTTAGTTTAGTTTAGTTTAGTTTAGTTTAGTGTTTCCATAGCTCAAAGGCACTGCAAAAAGCTACACAATGTTCTGCATCCCAGCAATTAAGCTGGCTGAGAAGCCTTTCTTCTCTCTCTCATCAAACCTAGGGCTTCAAGTTGCCCAGAGACAGATAAGGCTTCTTAGAAAGTGACAAAACTTCATATTTAGTACACAAAGATATAGAATGGCTTCCACCACTCTTCCCTCCCTGTGCCCCCTCTGATGCCCCCCAAATAATTTTTGGGGTCAGGAGAATCCCCAGAACAATGTGAGGGGAGGAAAGGGGGATAATTCCATCTGTCAAACTGCAATGTTTGCGCTGACACCATGTTCAGCGCAGTATGACATTGAATTCCGCATACACTGTCTTGACAAATGGAGGCTCTGTTTTTCAGCCTTCACGGGTTGCTTGTGTGTAAATCAACGCCACCCTTGGCTGGTTCCTTGAATGAACCCTTTCTGTCTGGACAGCCACGCGCCCGTGGCTGTCTCAATCGCTGGCAGAATCCATTAGTGAGCTTTTCTTGAACTTCTTCCAGCAAAGAAGCTCTTTGACGCCTAGTCTCCGCCTACTTTCCCTGCGCGGAAGCCTTCTGCGCAGGGAGGGTGTGGGCATCAGAGGACCCGTGCTCTCCCCACTGGTTCCCGGCGAGGAGTCTTGGAGCCACCTCGCCGATTCCCCCATCTGCCCCCCTTCTCCACTGGTGTTACGCTGATTCCCTTCCCCAGAAGATGTGCTGCTTCTCTCCCTCCCGGGACGCTTTCCAGAATCCCTCTGGAGCCCTCCCTCTCCCTCTGGCTCCGATGGCAGTTCCCTGACACCACTGATAGACCTTTCCACCTGTTTTCCAAAGCCAATATACATGTGAAAGTTGCAAATGGGGCTGTCAATTCAATCCCACTCCTCCATTGTTGCTCACGTGGGAGAAAATGAAGAAGACCCATAATCTTATCACAACTAGTGTACACTTCATGTACATAAGCATATGTGCACTTACCCATGTTTGTGTAACGTTTGCTTTGCTGTTTGGCAAGAGGTCATTCCCTTTGATTTCATTTACTAGGTTTTTTCCTCTATTGCATGGGTTGGCAAACTAAGGCCCGGGGGCCGAATCCAGCCCAATCGCCTTCTAAATCCGGCCCACGGATGGTCCACGAATCAGTGTGTTTTTACATGAGTAGAATGTGTCCTTTTAGTTAACATGCATCTCTGGGTTGTTTGTGGGGCCTGCCTGGTGCAATCCCCCATATATATATATATATATATATATATATATATATATATATATATGCAGGTTTTGGTGTCTTCGGGTGTCTTCCCGTGTAAGAGTCGGGGTGTCTGTGCGACGTTTCGACGAGGTCTCACTCGTCATCTTCAGGCTGGTGCTTTCGGCTTCTTGTTACTGGAACAGAGCAGAGTTTGGTGTTTGAGTTCCTATAAATACTGTTGAGGGGTGTGGTGTATAGCCTCCAACGTTCTGGGCAGAGAGGAAGTTCCTAGATTAGTGTGCCTTTTCTTCTTTTGTTCCTTAATTACTTGAGGGATATCTTGGGTGATTTCATGAGTGATATTCTGAATATCACTGGGTGGGTCATTAAGTGTAGATTAGTTGCTAAAGCTTTCGTGTCTTGACCTCTTGAGCTTGTGAAGAGTTTTTCTGAGAAGATGGCTGTGCTGCATTTAGTTGTGCTCTGGCTTGGCTTCGTGTATAGGGGCGAGCTATGGTTTTGTGCCTTGTGCCAGCCAGATCTGTGTAGGGATTGCAGGGGGGTGCAGCATCCGGAGGTGCCACTATAGTTTGGCTACTGGATGGAGTCTGTAATATGTCTGTGGAGAGGGTCTGGGTTTGGGTCTGGTGTGGTTGATTGGTGACGGCGTTCTGTGTGCCTCTGGTTCTGGTGTCGGTTTTTGTGGGGAGGGCTAATTTCCAGATGTCTGGCAGGCCCTCCCCACAAAAACCGACACCAGAACCAGAGGCACACAGAACGCCGTCACCAATCAACCACACCAGACCCAAACCCAGACCCTCTCCACAGACATATTACAGACTCCATCCAGTAGCCAAACTATAGTGGCACCTCCGGATGCTGCACCCCCCTGCAATCCCTACACAGATCTGGCTGGCACAAGGCACAAAACCATAGCTCGCCCCTATACACGAAGCCAAGCCAGAGCACAACTAAATGCAGCACAGCCATCTTCTCAGAAAAACTCTTCACAAGCTCAAGAGGTCAAGACACGAAAGCTTTAGCAACTAATCTACACTTAATGACCCACCCAGTGATATTCAGAATATCACTCATGAAATCACCCAAGATATCCCTCAAGTAATTAAGGAACAAAAGAAGAAAAGGCACACTAATCTAGGAACTTCCTCTCTGCCCAGAACGTTGGAGGCTATACACCACACCCCTCAACAGTATTTATAGGAACTCAAACACCAAACTCTGCTCTGTTCCAGTAACAAGAAGCCGAAAGCACCAGCCTGAAGATGACGAGTGAGACCTCGTCGAAACGTCGCACAGACACCCCGACTCTTACACGGGAAGACACCCGAAGACACCAAAACCTGCATTCCTGTACCCGTGAAAATCTACGAAAGCATATATATATATATATATATAGTCTGGCCCCCCACAAGGTCTGAGGGACAGTGGACCGGCCCCTTGCTGAAAAAGTTTGCTGACCCCTGTATTCTATCGTTTTGCTAAGAGAAAATCCAGTGGTTTGTCACTGTCCCATTTTTCTTGCTTCTATCTGATAATCTAACAGAGCAAGAACATTGTGTACTTGGTGTAAAAGGAAACTGAAATCTAGGTTTGCGAAGCCAGTGGGAGGAGTTCCTTGAGGGAAGCCGCACGTCTTTCATTGCTCCTTGTGGGTGGTGGTTAAGTGCTTGGTAGCATAAAGTTACAAAACTAAGGCGAGACACTAGCCGTTCATTTGGCCGTCTCAGCAAAAGGTGAATCAGCATGAGGTTTCCCACTTAAGGGAAGGTCTCACTTGCATACGCAATCCTGTGCACATGACTCTACTTCAGTCATGCTGCTGTAATCTCAGATGTTCTGCCAGGGGTGCCAACTTGAATAAAGTACGTGGGGAGCAGGTAAGCCCCACCCCATATAACTGATCACGTGACGTGGCACACAAACACCATTTGAATGGAAATGCCCTTCAGCTTTGGGAGCCATTCACACTACAAAGTTTTCCACAAGTTTAGCTTTCATGGCTATTCTCGAAGAATCCTGGAAACTGATGTTTGAGAGGGTTCTGAAAATTATGAATAGAGGGGAAAATTGGATTATTATTGCAATTAAATGGAAACTACCTAATTTGCCCTTTTTTGAACAGGGTGATTAAAGGGCATTAAGGAATCTGGAGTCACAGACAGGCCAGAGTCCAATGCTTGTGGTCTGTATATGCTCCAGATTAGAAGATCCTCCCGTTGTCAAGCTCTATGCCATGTGTCAGTCCCTTTCAGTCTAACTTGCCCCATCCCCTCCATCATCAATTCCTTCCCTGCCCTCCCAGTTTTACATCTACCTCCAATTCCCTGCCCCCTCCTCCAAAGCCTCCTCTCCTGCCATCCCCCTCTGTCAGGGAACTGACATCGGAGCTAGAGGCGGAGGGAAGGCTCTCAAATGATGCTGGAGAGGGACCCAGCAGGGAGAGAGGCAGCTCCGCAGATGGGGAAGCAAATCAGCACAACACCAGGGATATAGAGGGGCTGATGGGGGAATCAGCGAGAGGGCTCCAGGACTCTTCACCGGACACCAGCGGGGAGAGCACGGGTCCTCCGCTACCCACGCCCACCCTGCGCAGAAGACTTCCGCGCAGAGAGAGTAGGAGGAGACTGGGTGTCAAACAACTTTTATGTTGGTAAAGATTTAAGAAACGCCCACTGACGGATTCTGCTAGTGACTGAGGCAGCCACGAAGTGAAGGGCTGCCCAGACTGAAAGGTTTAGCAAGGCAACAAAGCCTGGAGAGGCGACAACTTACGCACGAGCAACCCATACACATTACACCCTCTAAAGCCCTTTCTCCACCTCCCTCTGCCTTGCTTGGCCTGTTACTGGAAGTTTGGGCTGTGAAGTTCACACCTGCAATGGGAATGGACCCCAACCCCATATTCTGTTCCAGCAGAGAATGGAGACACACAGAGAGAGAAACTGTTCTCACTGTTCTGTTTTCCCCAAAATAAGACAGTGTCTTATATTAATTTTTGCTCCCATAGATGCGCTAGGTCTTATTTTCAGGGGATGTCTTATTTTTCCATGAAGAAGAATACGGTACACATTTATTGTCTAATTGTGAGTCAGCCAGACTCCGTCGGGGCAGAGCAAGCAACAGGTGGCAGCTTGTCCTGGCGGTGGTGCGGGCTCTCTGATTTAAAGAGACCTTGCACTGCCTGAACAGCTGCACGGTGGCACCCACCGCTACGGTCCAGAGAAGTCAAGACACCTTATGGTAGCTTCAGGGGCCTTAATAGGAGTATAGCATCTAGATCAAGGGAAGTAATAGTGCCACTGTATTCTGCTCTGGTCAGACCTCACCTGGAGTACTGTGTCCAGTTCTGGGCACCACAGTTCAAGAAGGACACTGACAAACTGGAACGTGTCCAGAGGAGGGCAACCAAAATGGTCAAAGGCCTGGAAACGATGCCTTATGAGGAACGGCTAAGGGAGCTGGGCATGTTTAGCCTGGAGAAGAGGAGGTTAAGGGGTGACATGATAGCCATGTTCAAATATATAAAAGGATGTCACCTAGAGGAGGGAGAAAGGTTGTTTTCTGCTGCTCCAGAGAAGCGGACACGGAGCAATGGATCCAAACTACAAGAAAGAAGATTCCACCTAAAAATTAGGAAGAACTTCCTGACAGTAAGAGCTGTTCGACAGTGGAATTTGCTGCCAAGGAGTGTGGTGGAGTCTCCTTCTTTGGAGGTCTTTAAGCAGAGGCTTGACAACCATATGTCAGGAGTGCTCTGATGGTGTTTCCTGCTTGGCAGGGGGTTGGACTCAATGGCCCTTGTGGTCTCTTCCAACTCTATGATTCTATGATATTCCAGGGAGGCCTTATGTTCGGGGGAGGCCTTATTATTGGGGAGGTCTTATTTTCTGGGGGTGCCTTATATTACAGTGAGAGGCAAAACTGGAAGTAGGTTTTATTTTCAGGGGATTTCTTACTTTCAGGGAAAGACAGTAGATGCTTATGGGAAACCCGCTAGCAGGACCTGAGTGCAAAAACACTTTCCTGTCTTGTAATTTGCCACTTCCTGGTATACAGAGACACACTACCTCTCACAATGGAGGCAGAAGAAGGTCATCATGGCTAGTAGTCATTGAAAGCCTTATCCTCCATCCTAAGGCTTTCATGATTACTATCCCAGCATAAAAGCTCTTGGCAAAAACCCAGAAGACACCATTGTTCTCTTCACTTAGAGTTTAATGAGCTGCAAGTGATCACACGCGAGAGGAAAGGAATCACCACCAAAACAAAAAGATTTTCAAGGCCATTACAAAAAGAAAGACAGAATGTGGAGCACAAAGCAGCTAAAGTTAAATCTGGATAAGCCGTCTTGCTTTCAATAGGAATGACTTAAGCATATGCTTAAGCTCTCTCATTGGCGTCAATGGGACTTAAAGGAGTGTAACTTGGGCAAGATCACATGCCCCTACCTTTCAGCTGCAGGTATTTTGCATATTCATTTAAGTAAGTAACCATTATGACTCAGCAAAACCACAGGCAGGTAATCACAGGAGAGTAGCTGGAAAGATATTCATTTGTATCAGGGCATTTTTTCCCCAGCCAGAACTCTCCAGAACCTCTCAGGTGGGCACCATTGCCATTTAAGAGAATGAGGGAGGTGCTTATGGTGAGTTCCAGCACCTCTTTTTTTCTAGAAAAATAGCACTGATTTGCATGAATGAGCAAAACATGAAGGCTGTGTTCACATAAGCAGTTTTTGATGTAATTCACATTATTTCCTCATCAGGTTTCATTCAGAGGAGTTAGAATGTAGACAAAATAGCAGTACTCTTTAAACGTTATGAGAATCAAACAACCTGATTCCTAGAATTGTTTTCTCGTGTGAACCGTACCTATCCAGAGTGAAGCCTGTCCCAGGTGTTTCAATCCACCAAAGAGATAAAAGTGTCTCCTCAGTTGAAGAACAGCCAATGAGAATTCTGGGATATCTAGGATAGAGATATTCCTCCTTGTAGGACACGGGGCAGAGTGCTGCTCTACATAAAAGATGTGTGAATGGTACAAAGCAAGGCACACATTGCCTAGAATATCCTCTATAGAACTACCTAATACTGTTCATCCTTGTTCATGCAAATACAGCCTTCACATATTACACATCTGTTGACTAGACCTAATTACGTTAGGGGCATGAAATGTGTCAACAATGAGTTAAGAACAAAGGGTGAGTTACAGACTAAGTTTGGGTTGGGTTGCTTGGGTTGCATACCGACTACATTAGATGAACTAAGGTCCCACTGACATAAATGAGACAAGTTAGCAATGACAGGTCTCACAGAACTCAATGGTACTTAAGTTCAGCTAACTCAGTCTGTATCCCACCCAAACAATGCAAGACTTAAAAAATATCCTGGGAGAGCAGCCATAAGAGGCACAGTCCATTTTTTTGAAAGGCGCCAAGATTCTGTTCAGGGTGGCTTTGCAGATATCTTCAGAAAAATGGTTCTTTCATCCATGCTGATGTTGTCATCACTGCACCTGTTGCTTCTTATTTCCTGCTTGAAGACTTGATTGAAGTGGAGGATGTGGTGGTTTTTTTCACAATGGTGCCTCCAGAACTGTAACCTCCTCCGTATCCTCCGCCGACAGAGCAAGCTCCCCCACCTCCTATGCTGCAAACACCTCTTCCGCTTCCAGAGCTGAATCCACCAAGGCCACCAGATCCTCCTCCATAGCACATTCCACCTCCAAATCCACCTCCAAATCCGCCACCATATCCACCGCCAGAAGTAGAGGAGGAGCCAACCATAGCTAAAAAGAAAGACAACCATGGTTAGCATTGTGGTGGTTTTATGGACTAATATGGCCAATTAATGCCTGGAATGTAGTTCTCTAGCACTGAGCTTGGGGGTGGCGCTACTTCCTGTCTGTTCCAGGGCATTCTGTCCCAGGAATGCACCAATGGAGCATGCAAGCCATCGCCTGAAGAGATGGCAAGTCAAGAAAGAAAGAAAGAAAGAAAGAAAGAAAGAAAGAAAGAAAGAAAGAAAGAAAGAAAGAACTCCCAGCTACTTTGCATCTTAAAATAAGGCAAGCAAAGCCTCCAGGGCCAAGGAGTCATCCGTGTGATGAGAGTCAATTGAGAAAGTATGTGGCATGTAAGGGCTTAAGCACTGAACGAGACCTAAAGCAGGGAATCTGTTGCCTTCCATATGTTGCTGAACTCCAGATCCCATCAGCCCTTGCCAGCATGGCCAATGGTCAAGAATGATGGGAGTTACAGTCCAGCAGCAGCTGGAGGACCACAAGTTCCTCATCCTTGCACTAAAGGGATGCTGGGTTCAAAACGATCCCCATTCATCCATGAAGTTCATTGGCTTGCTTTGAATAAGTTACAAATGTTATCAACCCATGAGCATGAAGAAATGCAAACCACGGCATCACATACAAAAGTTGTTCCCACGTGGTATTTTTGTAACATTTAAAATTGGGGACAGAGAAACCGTGACCCTCCAGTTCATCATCCCTGGCTTTGTTGAGTTTCAACCTCTTTCTGGCATGTTACTACAGCACACTGGAGTTGCACCAACACAGTTGCATTTGTAGTAGTCAAAATGTGTTCAGGATAGCACAAGGGGGGATCTTCCACAGCCCTGATGCCACATTCTGCATCCACAACTTTCCTTCTGTGTCTGTATCTATGGCGCTTAAGAGCTTGGTGCATCTCCACTATGACCACTGTTGTAAAAACCACATCAAGACACAGTGGTGCCAGCGCATGCCATTTTCCAGAGCAGCTGGTTATAGGATAGTGCCACTAATTTTAAAAGTTGAGTACAGAGTCACTACTTACAGATGCTCACGGTGCTCTGACACTCTCCAGACATCCTGTGAAGGAGAGAAAAAACCTGATGTTTAGGCAAGAGATGAGATCCAATTGGGCGTTGATACACAAAATACTGAACAACAATGAACAAATCCTTTGAATCCCTTTGTTGCTTTAATCATCAGGCACTGTGAAGGTGAGTGCTGTGCAGTGCAGAGAGCAGATAGGGTTGGACACAGGAGACCCGGGTGCAGCTGCTTGCTTGGCCATCAAGATCACTAGGGAATAATGTGGGCATGATCGGATAGACGGCCTTCATTTCAAGAGTCAGGGACACCCTTTCCAGAACTTGCAATTCAGATAGGCATGATCCTTCAGCTCACACTAGCCTGCCACAACTTCCAGTGGTTGCTGCAGCTGCACAGTCCACATTGTAAACCTCTCCCAGCACTGGAAGCAGAGGAAATCCCAGAAGAACGATATGTGCCTTTGTTTGTGACATTCCCAACCTCTCTCCACCAGGAGAATTGCTACGTACTTCAAGAATTATTATTATTATTATTATTTGTAGTAATAGTAGTAATAGTAGTAGTAGTAAAAATTGCAGGTGTTCTTTATATGCTTCATATTCTTATTATGACTTATTTGCATTGGATTTTATTGTTGTAAGAGGTATGATCTTTGTTGTATATTTTGCATATAGCAATATAGAAAGGGGGTATACAAATTAAAAGTGAAATGAAAATGAAAATATTTGGATAGATGCCTTTGGGCAAAAAAGATGGCAGGGGGCTGGGGTCTAGCTTTGCAGTAAGTAAAGTAACCAAAAATAAATAAATCAGTCTTTTTAAAAGGAGGAGAGAACCCCCCCCCAAAAAAAAGAACCAGGACCCCAGGACCCTGAGCCACCCTCTAACAATGTCCCTACTTCCCCTGTTCTTGCCACAGCATCCACCTAAACCCTCTCGGTCAGGATTTGCACTGCCACAGCCTAACCTCAGCTCTTACCATTCCATCAAGCTTAACCATGGCTTAATCTGAGCCAGACCAGTTCACATGTGTGCCCAGTATGCAGTACATCAGGGATGGGCAAACAATGGCCCTCCAGATGTTGCTGGACCACAGTTCTCAGCATGGACAACCATCAGAGATGATGGGAGTTGTAGCCCAGCAATGTTTGTAGATCCCACGATTCCCCATCACTGCAGTACATGCTTTCCTCGCCAATGGGTATACATTGCCCACCCTTACATTTCTGATCTCATGGACCGGCCTTCCCAAGTGGGCTTCAGTCATGGCACCTCACCTTTTTAGAATTTAACTGCTGGACTCAGTCAAACATTTCATGGCCTTCCCTCCCCCTCCCCAGGAAGGGGAAGCAGGTATGCAATGAAAGCTCCAGTATGATTTCCCTTTTTGTCTTCTCTTCAGCAAAGTCCAGATACACACCTCCTTCCTGTGCATCACACTCACCTGCTCTCCTCTCCTTCCAGCAATTTCCTGTAGGTGGCAATTTCCATATCAAGCGCCAACTTGACATTCATCAGCTCCTGGTACTCCCTCAAGAGACGGGTCATTTCTTCCTTGGCCTTCTGCAGGGCAACCTCCAGTTCATTCAATTTGTCCCTGGCATCCTTGAGGGCCAGCTCACCGCGTTCCTCAGCTTCTGCAATGGAAGCCTGCAGCTTCTCACACTGAAAGGCATTCGAAAAACTGATTATTGGAATATCATTTTTATTTTTAATACCAGCAGCACCATTCCTCCTGCATGCAGCGGCCCCCTACATCCACTGGGAACCATTTGTGAGTGCCATATTTTTTTGAAGTGCAAGGTCAGGAGATAATGCTCAAACAAAGAGGCCATCCTACTTCAGCTTGATATCTCTTGGCTTGCCTTGTGTTACTAAATGAATTGCTGCAGTTAAGACAACAGCAGAGGACTAAGATGACCAGATTGTGAAATTCCAATAAAAATCTCTGCCCCCCCCCTCCACCCTAGGGTTAATCTTGCATATATTCCTCCAGCCTTACCTGCTTCTTCACATTATCTATTTCAGACCGTATCCTCTGAATCATCCGGTTCAGTTCAGAGATCTCGGCCTTGGTGTCACGGAGACTGTCACCGTGTTTCCCAGCCGTTTGCTGCAGCTCCTCATACTGGAATTCAGAAAGAAGAAAGGGGTCAAATTGTGATATATCAGAGAAGATAAATCTTCTTCAAACAAAAACCCAGCTGAGCAATGGCTCAGATTTTGCCAAACCCTCTGACACCCTTCCAGGGTTGTCCCCAAAAAAGAAAGGCGTGTTTCTGCAGTGCTTGGTGGACTAGCTTGATTAAAGCAATACTGATAGATTACTAGCCAGTTTCCAGTGGACAACATAGCACCTTGGGGAAGGGCAAGAGCTCATGGGTAGAACATATACTTCGGATGTGGAAGGTCCTAGGATCACTCCCAGGATCTACATATAGGGCTGGGGAAGTCTATGAACCAGGCATGGGGAACCTGTGACCATCCAAATGTTGTTGGACTACAGTATCACTGGCCCTGCTGGCTGGGTCTGGTGAAAGTTGGAGTCCAATAGCATCTGGAGGGCCACAAGTTCTCCACCCCTGCTTGTAAGCCCCAGAGAGTCGCTGCCACTCTGTGTAGACAATACTCAATCAGCTGAGCCAATGGTCAGAGCTAGTATAAGGCAGCTTCCTATGTCCCAACTGCTGTTTGCTGGGCTTCTTTGTAAATAATGGGGGCCTTTTGTCTGTTCCAGCAAAGCACTACATTGTATGTTCATAAGCATAGACAGGACCACTTCATTCAGGGTTACTGTGGCTCAACTGGCAGATTTTTGAACCCGCACTCTTGATTTGCGAATGTAAAACACATTGGAAAACCATGGCGATTCTAGTAAAAATAAAGCAAAGCACACGGAGCTGAAGTCGGATCACTCCTAGTTTAATACATTGCCTTGTGTGCATTTGGCCTTTCCCATTAACGAACAACAAGAGTTTCTTTGTTTGTTTGGATTTGGTTTTTGCTCAAGGACGTCATTTTAGACTGGCAAGGCTTGATAGGCCTGAGAACTCACCTTGCTCTGGTACCAAGACTCTGCTTCTGCTCGGCTTTTCTGAGCAATTTCCTCATACTGAGCTTTGACCTCTGCAATGATGCTGTCCAAGTCCAGATTCCGGTTGTTGTCCATTTGGAGGACAACGGAGGTGTCAGAAACGGTCTGCTGCATCTGGCTCAATTCCTGCCAAAGAAATCGATTTACTGATTTTTGTAAGCTGCCATGGGAGTCCACTTGGTTAAAATGTAGAGTACATCTACCTTAAATAAATAAATATGTAGACAGCGCCATGGTCACATCATGTTTTTTCACCATAAATGTCGATTTTATCACTTACCTCTCCCCTTGGTAGAGGCATCTGTCTAATTTTTTTTCTAAAGGTGACTAATGGATGTCGTAGTCCATATTGGCACACCTGCAAAAAGTCTGTCCTTCTAAAAACTATGCTTAGAACTTTCTGGCATCCCAAAAGCTGGACATGAAAATTAGCTGTTACAATACAGTGGTACCTCGGGTTAAGAACTTAATTCGTTCTCGGAGGTCCGTTCTTAACCTGAGACATGCTTTTGCTAATGGGGCCTCCTGCTACCGCTACGCCCCTGGCACGCAATTTCCCTTCTTATCCTGGAGCAAAGTTCTTAACCTGGAGCAACCACTTCCTGGTTAGCAGAGGTTGTAATCCAAAGTGTCTGTAACCCGAGGTACCACTGTACACTAGTCAAATTGCTGTCATAACAGCAGACGATGTTGCGTGCATGTGGATTTATGCATTGCAAGGATGTCTTATGGAGAGGATGCAATGCACTTTTGCACCTTCTGCAGAGCAATGAAGAACATAAAAGATTTCCCATTATAGTGAATGGGGAAACTGTGAGCTTCATTTTAGACAGAGTAGCTCAGGAGATGAATTACAGATCAAAGCGGAGACAGCACAGAGTGACTCAGAAGCAGACTAGAATTTTTACAAGCACATAGGTAGAAGGGGAAACTTAGGGCCTGTGCACACCCCTAATACTTAATTAAGTAATGTGACACCCAAAACAGGTAGTCATCAGATACAGAATAATTTCCTAATCTAACATTTTAGCCTAACTTTCATAACAGCAATCCCAACTCTTTTACATATGCTTCCATTACCTCTCTAATCTCCACCCCTCATTTCCATATCTCTTCCTCCAGTTGCCATTTCCCAAATGACTCTCTACCTGTCACTCACTCTTAACTCCACCCCAAAATTCGCATCACTCTAGTGTTCTCCCAGGAGGCCACAAAAAGACTACTTACAGCTTCATACAAGCATCTCAAGAAGTTGATTTCATCTGTCAAGGAGTCCAGTTTCGCCTGCAATTCTACTTTGTTCATGTAAGCAGCATCCACATCCTGAAGGAAAGGACAGAGAGAAGTTCATATTTTGCACACAGTGATGGAGACACACACACACACACACACACACACACACACACACACACAGTTCTTCTAAATGCCATTATGTGAATAGCAACTTGCACCTTTGAATCACTGCAAAGGAGTTAGGAAGAGTGGCACACTTACCTTTTTCAAGAGCACAAAGTCATTCTCTGCTGCCGTGCGCTTGTTAATTTCTTCCTCATATCTGGTCAATGCAAAGAAAGAACATCAGGTTTAAATACTTTCCCTTTTCTATTTGCACAGTTTTGTGTGTCTTTTCCAACATCTATCTACACTCCCCAATTTCTTGTAAAAAAAAGGTCCAATTTATTTTAAGAAACTGAAATCTTGGATGCAACAATAAAATAGAAGTAATATGCGAAATATTGCTTTGTTATTCCACAGCATCGTTTGATTAAAAAATCTTGGTCCAGAATTTTTTTTTAGAAAGTCTAGATCAGGAGGGGGTGGGGTTGAGCAAGGGACACATAGCCCTGCCTTCTTCTTTCTAGATTTTCTTAACAGTCAAAGGCCTTGTGAATTTGCTTGGCCTGCAAGTGAAAGAGAATTACCAATCCCCAATTTTGTGGGTTACTTGATATCCTAGGTTTATAACTCATAGAACATTATTCATTGTTTCCATTCTTCAGACACTGTCCTCTGCCAAGAGGCATTCTACATTCTTTGGCATCAGACAAACAAAGATTCTGTTGAACGCCATCCTGATTTACAACATACTTTCCTGGCTCAAGGGTTTATTAAATTACAGTACCTATTTTCAAGTGCCACCAAATGCATACCCAATGGATCAGTTTGTCAGAATTCAAGCTGTGGGTCACCATTTTTGCTAGGATTAACAGCAGACATAGCCAGTGTGGTGCCTTCCTGGTGTTTTGAGCTACAAGTCCCATCAGCCTCAGCTAGCATGGCCAATGGTTAAGGAATATGGAGGTTCTAGTGTACAACATGTGTACAAGCACACGGTATTCCCTGCCCAATTATAGCATAGTGTAATCATGTTACTGGACTTCATTGAGTCTTGAGCAATGAAAAGCAAAAACAATTTGTAAAATCATATATTTCAACGTTAGGAGTTATTGGAAATCAACCATAGTTTTCCACCTTAGCTGCAATAATTATAAAGGTGCAAAGAGCCCCCAAAAGATACAATCACATGATTTTACCAGTAAAACCTTTAAAAATCCCCTGGTTACTCTGTACATCACACAGGATGTACACTATGTTCGTGAGTCATCTCATATATAACAGTGAATCAGATCATTCAGTGTGATATAGTAAGTAGACCATGGAGACTCAAGTTCAACTCCACATTCCACTCAATGAATGATCTAGGGAAGGTCTCACAGATAATCCGGGAGCATAAAATAGAATAATCCCTTTCCAAATCCATCAGATTTCTACCGGGGTCAAATTCAAATTCAAGAGGAAGTTAGGTCCCGCCAGAAGCATGACATCATGATCAAATTGCGACTTCTCACTGGCACTGAACATTCATTGTTGAATGCCCAAGCTAAGAGGCAAACCACACACACACACACATCCGAGGCGTTCTGTACTCTATCTGTGGGTATATACACTTTTGTTTAAAATAAATAAATAAATTGAAAGTTAATATTTCTATTTTCTGTCATCCTAGCTTCAGCAAAAGGCCAGGTCTGGCTTTTCAAATAGGTAGTCTGGGCCTGGCCCATCCACCTTCAATTGCACCGGCGGGAAAGATCGTTTATTGATTCCCAATTCTTTTCGTTCTATAATCCCTTACTTGTTCTTGTAATCCTCCACAAGATCTTGGAAGTTCTTCAGCTCTGATTCCAGGCCTCTCCTCTCATTCTGAAGACACTCAAGCTGCTTCCTGAGGTTGTTGATATAGGCCTCAAAGAACTGATCAAGGTTCTTTTGACCAATGCCAGTCCCTTGGCCCTGCTCTTGCAAGAGTTTCCACTTGGTCTCCAGAACCTTATTCTGCTGCTCTAGGAAACGGACCTGAACCAAACAAAGAATAAGGGTGGAGAAAGAAAGGGTTATGGTCATGTACTCTAATTGCCTTTAAAGGGGAGGGCAGTTCCTGGAGTAAATCACTATTCCTGTTCTGTCCCTGTTTTGGTTTTTTGAAGAGTTTGGTGTTCCTTTTTAAAAAAAAAAATGATGCTAATGTGAATTTCTATAGAGCAAGCTTTCTCTTCTCTGCTTCTTTGAAGCTAAATAATAGAATCATAGAATTGTAGAGCTGGAAGGAACCCTGAAGACCATCTAGTTCAACCCCCTGCAAAGCAGCTGTCCCATACGGGGACTGAACCTGCAACCTTGGCATTATCAGCACCGCACTCTAACCAACAATGTCAGAAGGGACTGCCATATATTAACATAATATGTGCATATGTAGAGAAGCCTTCACCAAGCTGGTCTTCTCCAGATGCTCTAATTCAATACTCCCACCCACTCCCAGCTGTGCTGGCTGGGGATGATGGGAGTTGTAGTCCAGGACATCTAGAAGGCACCAGGTAGTCCAAGGTTGGCAGTGGCATAATGCGCATCCTGCTATTTCAAAGGTTGCAGTGGGTTAAGCTTAAGTTTGAAATGTAGGTAATATATTATAGGAGACAAGTCAAGCTGTTTTAGCATATCTTTAACCAGAAGAACAAGCTTACTGTTTAACTTTGGGATAATGCAGAATCAATGGATGCACATACAAAGAATAGTGGTGACAGGGGGATGTTTTAGCAGTGCTCCTGAGGTAGCAATATGAATGACTGCAGGCACAAAATGAGTATCCCTTTTTTCATCTTTAAAATAGTGGAGGAAATTTATTAACCTTCAGGGCTGGAGAGAAGATGGTGTCAACAAACCTCTCCCTCCAGTGCCAGCAAATTGACAGGATACAGAACAACACCTGCCCATTGTCTCATTACTGTTAGTGGCTCTGTTCCACTCAGGCTCATGCGCAAAGCTACAGGAGCCACATTAAAGCCACTTTCAGTTATGCCACATGTGATCTGACTCAACCTGCACAGTTTCCTTCTAAAGAGCAAGAGCCCTGCTCCTTCTCATGCAAGCCAGGCTGCCCTTGCTTTCTGGAGATGAGGATGTGGCCACTGGCTGTATCATGATGAGGGTGTGACCATCACCTTCTGGGCTTTTAAAGCATCCAGGTATTCTTCACATTGCTCAACTCCTGGATAACTGAAACCACAGCAACAGGTGCTGGATTCTGACCAGTGTCCTCTTATGGATTACTGGATATGGCCATTAGTCCAAATGTGCTGCTGATGTTGCTTTCTCCTAACACCACTTATGTTCTCCTTATGTTCTCCTAACACCACTTATAATAATAATAAATTTTATTTATATCCCACCCTCCCCAGCCGAAGCCGGGCTCAGGGCGGCTATGCATCTCCTTCCTCCATTCTAGGCTTTCCTTTGCATTGCCCACAAGCAGAGAGACCTTCCAGTTGTGTGTTCTGTACTGCAGCCACTACATTTTAGCCTCCCCAAGACCCTTGAGTCACAATAGGCGGCTGAGGGATGCAATGAGGAGGTGACCAGAAAAGGAAATAAAAAGGGACAAGGATTTGTTTAGTGGGATTCAAAATAGCTTCTACCCTTTCCTATCTGTAGGGTCACTAAAGGATCAACATGGTAGTTTCTGGGTACTGGTCCAGGATTGTCCTGGGGAAGAAACATATGCCCACCTTTTCCCAGATTATCTTTCACTGCTTACTGATTAGTACTGACAACATTATGCAAATGGGCATGCCAATAGTACATACTTGCACAGGTCATACCCCCAGGGCTTCCTGAAAAATATAGTTCTGTAATGGGGAAGGATCTCTGAGAATAAGCATCTGCTTCACCAAACTGCAGTAACCAGAATCCTTTGTAGAGAGCCACGGCAGTTACATTGGTACAGATTTTTAAGAGAAACTTTTGCCCTGTATTATGTTCCTGTTTACTTGAAACACTCAGGACTGGCATGCCCTTGGGGACTCCCATTTGGCCACCCCTCCATGAAGTATACAGGTTAAATATAAAACCTCTTGATTTGAGATTTTGTAACAAGGCAAATTAGAAATAATCATAACAAAACTGGCAAACTAACACTTTTAAAATGGCTTCACCATTTTTCAGCCTTGAAATTCATTGTTGTTGTTGTTTTAAAAAATACAAATCAGACCAGATCTGATAGACACAATACTCAGTACAGACACAAGACAAAAGGCCCTCATACTGAGAAACAAAAAGGAAAGAGAAAGAGAAAATCTTGGAGCTACATGCAAGTTAAATGCTCTCAAAATCATTTCACCTTGTCGATGAAGGAGGCAAACTTGTTGTTGAGGGTCTTGATCTGCTCCCTTTCTTCAGTCCTCACTTTTTGGATCTCTGGGTCTATCTCCAGGTTGAGGGGCTGCAGGAGGTGTTGGTTGATGGTCACCTCTTTGATGCCTCCAGGTGGGCATCCTGGGAATGGAGGGCAGATTGCAAGTCCACCTGGACCGCCAAAGCCACCGCCAAAGCCACCGCCAAGGCCACCACCAGCTCCAAAGCCCCCAGCCCCTTGGCCACAGGCGCCACCGAAACCCCCGCCAAAGCCACCGCCACCATATCCACCGTAGGAGATTCTTTTGCTGCCCCCCATGTTATGCAGGCTCCTGCTGCCAAAGCCACCGCCTCCGCCTCCGCCTCCGCTACGGACATTACATCCACGGGACATGGAAGCAGTGTTGAAGCTGACTTTGCTTCCACCCCCAAAGCAGACAGAGCTGGAACTGAAACCCTTGTTCTGAAACCCTCCTCCAATGCTCCGGGCACAGGACTGGCGAGACATGGCTAGAGGAGAGGTTGTCTTGCTGGTAGTGTAAGGAGTGATGTTCCAAGGAAGAGTTCCCAGTAATGAATGAAACTGAGCCCCTCTGGCAGGAGGGAGGAAGATCTTCCTTTTTATCCGTTCGGAGAGTTGGCTGGGTGACAGGGGAGTGGAGGAAAAAAAGTAGTCATTTTTTTATATTGTATTCTTGAGCTTAGGTGTGCTTGGCACCCTCCCTCTTGCTCTGTGCCAGAAACTGACCTTCCCTGAAACACACCCCAAAGAGCTGGAGAAGAACCTGCAACTTGACAGTGAACTCCTGGCGACCCCAGATTACCTGCATCACCCTTCTGTCAACTCTAGATTTCTCTGTGAGCCTTGCCTGAATGGCAGGGCATGGCAAGTTCCCTTGACATTCTTTCGCCCTGCAGGGAAAATAATCCCCTGGCTGAGATATCCCCATCACTCCCTTTTCTGAAACTTGATGGCAGATGGCTCCTTTCAGAGGGTTCCAAAATTAACCTTCTGACATGCAGAGTTCACTTTTTTTAAAAAATACACACCCACAATTGCACCACACATCTGGGCATTTCTTCTTGGAATAAAAGAAATAAATCCAACATCAAATCTGACTTTCAGATTTCTCAAAGGGGCGGGAGGTTGGGTAGAGAAAAAGACACTTCCTCAATCTGAAACGCCAAATAAATGACAATATTCAGCCAAGCAGGAAAGAACTTGTAGCTTGCCAGGCCTCTTGTGGGCTTTACAACATTTTTATCCAGCTCTTCCTCCAAGGAGCTCAAGGTGGCATGTTTGATTCTTTTCTCCCCTCAATCACTTTTATTTTCAAAGCAATCGTTCATTCATTCACTGTGTATATTTATTCTTTATTTTAAAATGTTATATCCCTTCTTTCTTTTAGCACGATTATCTATATAGCTCTATCAGCGTGCATGTCACTTTGCAGAAAGGCTCTGCCCCAAGGAGTCTACCATTCTAAATGCAGCACAGTCCAAATATAAGTAGGACAAAGACGGCTGATAATCACTGAGTTATTTTGAACAATCCCAAACCCAATATGCTTCAATCTGCCTGGATACGGCGGGAATGCAGAAAGAACTGCCTTCTTTAAGAGAATGAAAAAGCAACAATATATTATCGTGTAAGTTACTCTGGGAGGGAAAGGCTTAAGGATGGGAAGGAGATTTGCTTCAGTTTGCATTCAAAGATTAATCTACCTAATCTGCACTTCTCGAACACAAGCTTCCTTAGACATTTGAACTTCTCTGAATTTTGCTGTGCAGTTTACCAGCCAAATGATGCGAACAAAAAATTCATACACTAGAGGAAGTGTGCATAAATGCAAAAATTAGTAAAAACAGCATACAAAAGCAAATTCTGTTGGGGCAATACCGTGCCAAAATAGGCATATCAGTCAAAACTGCATGCAAAAAAATGTATTAGGATTATGCCAAAAAAATCAAACTGATGCAGAAATGTGGGAAACAGCACTTATGACTGGAAACCGAGAGAAACTAACATAGAGAGATTTGCCCATCCCTAATGTTAGAGAGAGAAAAAGGTAGAACAATGGGATACTTGACTCATCACAAGTCAGGGAGCATTACAGCTGGTATATGAACTGTTGAAAATTCTATTCACATTGAATCACAATGCACTTATTCAGGTAAGTGTTACAGTTCATTCACCGCGATAAGCCCAGAAAGCTGTCGAATTGGAGCTTTAGTCCTCCGATTGACAGACCTGACAAGTGGTGACAGAGCAGCAGTAGTGCTCACCTGCACCTCCCAGTGAAAACCACTCCAACATGTCATCAATCATCCACAGCCCATCCAGGCACTGGGATGACACCATGACCAGCCTGGGATGGTAGGCTCATCCTTGCTTATAGACAACCCGTATCCTAATCTAAAATGGCTATTGCCTCAAATCAGGTCACCCAGCAGAGACACAAAGACCATACCTAGGTGCCCAAGAGTGAAGGCACCTGAAAGGCTAGCTTATTCATTGTGGCTGCAGAAATGTACACAAGAATAAAGGTGCCAGTCTTTGAGATGCTATAAAATTTTTGGTTGTTTGGGACAAGGAGCGTCCCTGGTTCACCGCGAGGAATCAGACCTTGCCAGCCATTTTCTCCCATCCAGCCTGAGAAAAGGGGAAACCATCTTTAGATGCGGCCACGATGGCCAACTATCGCCCAGTCTCAAATCTTCCATTCTTGGGCAAGGTGATTGAGCGAGTGGTTGCTGAACAACTCCAGGTATGCCTGGAAGAAGCAGACCACTTGGATCCCTTCCAGTCCCTCATCATGGGACTGAAACTGCCTTGGTCGCACTGGTTGATGATCTCCGGCGGGCTAGGGAAAAAGGTGAGAACTGTTTCCTAGTTCTGCTGGATCTCTCAGCGGCGTTCGATACCATCGACCATAACATCCTTCTGGACCATCTTGAGGGGCTGGGAGCTGGGGGCACTGTCATACAGTGGTTCCACTCCTTCCTCCTGGGCCGTGTTCAGAAAGTGGGGGGGGATGAGTGTTCAGACCCCTGGGTTCTCACTTGTGGGGTGCCTCAGGGTTCTGTCCTCTCCCCCATGCTTTTCAACATCTACATGAAGCCGCTGGGAGAGATCATCAGGGGATTTGGGCTGGGTGTTCATCAGTATGCGGATGATACCCAGCTCTACCTCTCTTTCAAATCAGAACCAGTGAAGGTGGTGAAGGTCCTGTGTGAGTGCCTGGAGGCGGTTGGAGGTTGGATGGCGGCTAACAGATTGAGGTTGAATCCTGACAAGACAGAAGTACTGTTTTTGGGGGACAGGAGGCGGGCAGGTGTGGAGGATTCCCTGGTCCTGAATGGGGTAACTGTGCCCCTGAAGGACCAGGTGCACAGCCTGGGAGTCATTTTGGACTCACAGCTGTCCATGGAGGCACAGGTTAAGTCTGTGTCCAGGGCAGCTGTCTGCCAGCTCCATCTGGTACGCAGGCTGAGACCCTATCTGCCTGTGGACTGCCTTGCCAGAGTGGTGCATGCTCTGGTTATCTCCCGCTTGGACTACTGCAATGCGCTCTACGTGGGGCTACCTTTGAAGGTGACCCGGAAACTACAACTAATCCAGAACATGGCAGCTAGACTGCTGACTGGGAGTGGCCGCAGAGACCACATAACACCGGTCTTGAAAGACCTACATTGGCTCCCAGTACGTTTCCGAGCACAATTCAAAGTGTTGGTGCTGACCTTTAAAGCCCTAAATGGCCTTGGTCCAGTATATCTGAAGGAGCGTCTCCACCCCCATCGTTCTACCCAGACACTGAGGTCCAGCACCGAGGGCCTTCTGGCGGTTCCCTCACTGCGAGAAGCCAAGTTACAGGGAACCAGGCAAAGGGCCTTCTCGGTAGTGGCGCCTTCCCTGTGGAACACCCTCCCACCAGATGTCAAAGAGAACAACTACCAGACTTTCAGAAAACATCTGAAGGCAGCCCTGTTTAGGGAAGCTTTTAATGTTTGATGTATTATAGTATTTATGGTGTTTAAATATCTAATTTGGCCCTGAGTGGCTAATATTGCTGCTGGCAATATTAAGGATTTCTGACCTTCCTCTTAATGTGTGCATGTGTGTGTGTAAACCGCAGTGTCAATGAGACCTTAACTACCTGCCATTTCTTGAGCGGCTGCATATTTCTGCAGAAAGGAGAGGAAGAAAAGGCTAATTGCTTGTTTCCATTTTAATTTATACTTTAATTACCCCTTGTCAAGCTTGTCCTTGACCTTCCCAACCAGCATCTCACAAAAAAAAACATACATATGCAGGCACAAACAAAAACTTTCTCAAGATCTGTGCTTTGCTGGTAATTCAGCAATGGAAGGATCTCCTGTGTAGTGCTAGGGCTCAGCCATACTTCCACTGGTCCCATGCGTAGAAAGCAAGGGCTCAAGTAGTTTCTCCCTTGCCCCACTCTTTTCCAAGAGAAAATTCACTCTTTAGCTTTAAATCAGTACAAATGGCAAACTGCAGAAAACCTGGCTGCTGTTTGCTCTGATTGAGCATTAAAGAATGGTTTTCCCAGGGCAAAGCAGTGGGATAAGGGGAAATGTGGATGAGCCCCAAGATTCTTCATTCAAAGTGCAACACACAACAGAGTGTCTTGTGTCCTTGGAAATATGATTTTTCTGGGTGCTTTTTACATCGTGCATCCAAAATCCAAAGGAGTTCAATGCTCCTGAAATCCATGGGAGGAATTCAATAAGGTGGGATTTGAGCCCCACATTGAACAAAAGGTTCCTGGATTGCAGGAGGTTCGACTAGAAGACCATTGTAATCCCTTCCAACTTTTCAGTTCTGTGAATTTATCGTTCTATTTTCCAGGATGACTGGGGGTATTGTGAGTTGTAATCCAGCAACATCAAGAGGGCACCATGTTTGTTGCTCACACAAACGCTTAACATTTATTTAGGACTTGTTTTTTGCATCTCCTTATCGATTCAGACAGGGACGCGGGTGGCTCTGTGGGTTAAACCACAGAGCCTAGGACTTTCCGATCAGAAGGTCGGCGGTTTGAATCCCCGCAACAGGGTGAGTTCCTGTTGCTCGGTCCCTGCTCTTGCCAACCTAGCAGTTCAAAATCACATCAAAGTGCAAGTAGATAAACAGGTACCGCTCCGGCGGGAAGGTAAACGGCGTTTCCATGCGCTGCTCTGGTTCGCCAGAAGCAGCTTAGTCATGCTGTCCACATGACCTGGAAGCTGTACGCCAGCTCCCTCGGCCAATAAAGCGAGATGAGTGCCCCAAAGTCGGTCACGACTGGACCTAATGGTCAGGGGTCCCTTTACCTTTACCTTATCGATTCAGACATATTGAGCCAAATTCAACTAAATGTTTGCACAAATGGGAGCCTGAGCAACAAGACCCACTAGTGCAATGGGGTTTTCCCTCCTTCTCCCATCATGCCCCTGCCCACCAAATCAGCTCCGGGCAATCAAGAGAGCCCATCACATTGACGGAGCCATCTCCTTAACGCTAATTTGGGTCCCACCCATTACCCCAAGGATAATTACAACAACCCTGCAAAGGCTACATTTATCTTTCTTAAATGTATGTCACTTTTCTACACACTGGTGACAGCCCTGCTGAAGATCAGAAGCAGGGCTGATGATGGACAGATGAGTGAGTAGCCCCAGGCTACTTTGGAGAATCCTTGACAGCTGTAAAATTTAAACTAGGGCTGATGGTTTCACCGTGTAGCAGTGGTGGGGAACTTGATAAAACTGGGGCCACATTCGCTCATGGGCAACATTTCAGGGGCCGCATGCTGGAGATGGGCAGGAATCTATTGGAAACACTGAAATGTCTAAAACTAAAACCTGCATTATGTATACAGCCTGCAAAGTAATTATTTTTAAAAACAAATGCACAGCTTTTATATCCATTTATGGATTTTAAAGCAGCATACACAAAAAGAAATGACCACAACAGTAAGGGCCCCTTCAGACATCCCATTTATTGCACATTTGTGATGATTTGTACTCATGATGTAATTTGGACAGCCGTACATACCAGACTTTTAGAAGACATCTGAAGGCAGCCCTGTTTAGGGAAGCTTTTAATGTTTGATGGATTGCTGTACAGTGGTACCTCAGGTTACATATGCTTCAGGTTACAGACTCCGCTAACCCAGAAATAGTGCTTCAAGTTAAGGACTTTGCTTCAGGATGAGAACAGAAATCAGGCTCCGGCGGCGCGGCAGCAGCAGGAGGCCCCATTAGCTAAAGTGGTGCTTCAGGTTAAGAGCAGTTTCAGGTTAAGTACGGACCTCCAGAACGAATTAAGTACTTAACCTGAGGTAGCACTGTATTTTGTTGGAAGCCACCCAGAGTGTCTGGGGTATAAATAAATTATTATTATTATTATTATTATTATTATTATTATTATTATTATTATTGCATGATCCCACTTTTAATACCTCTTGCGCCTGCAGAGGTTTTGGGGCAGTCATACTGCTTCATTTCCAATCAGTGTATGTCCTATAACTTCCTGCTGAAATCCTGTACCTTTTTGTAGCGCAATGTTGGGTGGGGGTTTTTTCTCCCTGCTTTTGTTGCACTATAGACAACAATAATGTGGTACCACTGAGGAATCATCGCAGAACAAACTAAAGCAGAGTAAATCCACCAGTACGCTATTATTGTGTCAAGAACATATTGCAGAATGCACCTGCAGTAAAACACAGGGATGGAGGAGTTCTGATTGCCCCCAAAAGGAAGGCGTCTACAGGTGTACATCAAAGCAAGCAACACACCCAAATGTTCCTCTTCTACCGTTGGAAAGGCAAGGACTGCTCTACTTGGCTGTCAGCTATGCCATTTTGAGATTGAAGGGCGGAGGTGCCATTGATCTCTCTTCTTGCACAACCTACCATGTGAAAATAAAATAGAATCAGCTCGTTAGATGCTGGTTGGTCAACTGAAGACATAACTGCTGGGAGTTCCCAAGGGAGTCGACACAGGAATATACTGCCATTTTTAATGGTCTGCCATATAATTTTATAGGCTGTTGCCCAATAATTTTAATTGTTAGGCACGGCACTCTCCACCGCATAACTGTGCTAGATGCAGTTTGCATCAGTGCAATGGCAAGCAATAGGGAAGCATCCAGTGGAAGGATAGTATCTTGCGGGACATTTTAGGAGACAAATTTGAATAGGATTAAAATACACTTACTCAGCAGATCTCAAACCAGTTTCCTGATTTTCTTCATAAAGTCACTGAGTAACATTGGGCATAGAAGAAAATGTTGAAACCCAAGGGGCTGAGGTGCAAAACGTTTCCTTGGGAGTTTCTCACACTCCAGACTTTGCTCAGGACTGCAAAAGAGGAAGTGTAAGAAGTCGTAACCTGGGGATGAAATAAGACTCTATGCTGCAAGGCGTTCCACCATCTCTTACTCTTTGGAATAAAAGCCAACCTATCTATTGCAAAACACTTGGGCTACGATTAAAGCAGCTAGGACTGTATCTGTTTAATGGCTTTATGATCTACTTCTTGAGACCCAGACTCCACAAAGCAGACTGCAACATGCTTAAAGATCCGAATCCAATTGCAATATAAACACCTTTGAAAAGATGTATGTCATAATAATACTAAAACCTAAAAACCCACAGAGATAAACCACAAAACTCACAGAGGGGTGGGGAATCCCAAGACCAAGAGACCCAATGTAGCCCTCCAGTCCTATCTCGCTGGCCCTCAGAACTCTTCCAGGCCACCTTCCCAACAGCCCTGCTCCATTCCCCCTGCCCCTGACACAGGGCGCTTTGGTAAGGCTGGAATTTGCCAAGCAGTAACTGTGAAAATGCCTCTCACTCGCCTGCAGAGAATGGAGAGGTGTGTGTGTTTGTGTAGAAACCGCTAACTTTTGTGTGGCTGAAATCAACCTTTATAAATTCTCTGCGTCAAATACACCTAAGTTAATTATGATATCTAAGTCATTATTGTGAGCATCGCAGAATACAGAGGAGCTCCATTCCTAAATTGCTTGATGCAAAAAAAAAAAAGGCTTCTAATTAGTGTGAAAACCTGCTACAACAAACATTCAACAGCCGTAATTAAAATGCATGATAAAATAATCCAACTAAAACAACACAGCCATTACTGAATAGTGGCAAGAGGTGCAACCGTTGCTCTGCTCACTTTTGTCTCAGGTCACTGCCCACCATGTGGCCCATTGAAAGATTGTCTACAAAGCGATGTGGCCATCAGGCTTAAAAAGGGTTCCCAGCAGCACTGCTCTAGTGGAACAGTCCCAGGAAAGGGTGCAGACCCATTTAAAGGGCCTAAGTGACTGTGCTTGCTTGAGCTCAGGAGGAATTGAGGTCCATTCTTGCAGAGCTATTACTGAGAATATGAGCACATAATGTGGTGGTTTCTCAAAGGCACACTCTGGTGTAGCAGAAGTCCAGTGAAACAAAGACTGTGGACATAAATCAATCATTCTTGTTTCTTCAATGTTTGCCCAACAGTAGCAAGGCAACAGCCAAGATGCTATTGTCCCGTTTGTCATGTTTACTGTGAAGAATACAGCTAATACAGATGTTGTTTGTATAAAGGTAAAGGTAAAGGTACCCCTGCCCGAACGGGCCAGTCTTGACAGACTCTGGGGTTTGTGCGCCCATCCCACATCTATAGGCCGGGGGCCAGCGCTGTCCGGAGACACTTCCGGGTCACGTGGCCAGCGTGACAAAGCTGCATCTGGCGAGCCAGCGCAGCACACAGAACGCCGTTTACCTTCCCGCTGGTAAGCGGTACCTATTTATCTACTTGCACCCGGGGGTGCTTTCGAACTGCTAGGTTGGCAGGCGCTGGGACCGAGCAGCGGGAGCGCACCCCGCCGCGGGGATTCGAACCGCCGACCTTTCGATCGGCAAGCCCTAGGCGCTGAGGCTTTAACCCACAGCGCCACCCGCGGCTAATTTATACCACCCACACATACCAACATGAATGTTACAAAGGGACATCAAAAGTGCATAAGTTAATTATGATAGCTAAACCACTCTTATGCACTGGTTTGAGCATCACAGAGTAAAAATTGGCGCTCCAGTGATGTAGTGGTCAGAACAGTCCCCAAGCGCAACACCACCACCCATCCTTCATGATTCCTTATATCCTTTAGTTTCTTTTCACTTCCCTTTGCTTAGAGTGAATTCCTGCGCTTGGGTTCCACTGGCTGATGGGCTGTAGAGTTTAGTGGAAGGAAGCCTGCCATGGTCAGCATGGCGAGGGGGGTGCACTGGCCTGACCCCCCATCATCAGAGTTGCTGTGCCTCCCTGGGAAGGAGAGGGGCAGGAGCAGCAAATTTCCTTGGCCTGTGAAATTGCAGCGCACTCACCTCCACACCACCTCACCTTCCCAGTAAAGCACAGCGATGCTTGTAACAGAAGGTCAGGTAAACGACACTGCCTATCCACAGCAGCCACTTGCCAGTGGAATGCCAGGTACACAAGTGGTATGAAAGATGGGGAAGATATTCTAACAACACACAATGCTGGTGGGGCCATAATGTGCCAGCAGAGTGACTAACATGGGGCAGGATTATGGCTGCAACATGACCAGCACGGCAGAGGAGCACACTGACACAGTCTCCCAGTGTATCCCTTTGATCTGTGCCCCCCATCAACAGTGCAACTTTATACCAGCCTGACACAAGGACTCCCCATCACAAACTACTGATTACAATAGGAGGAGTGGAATTTTTAAAAAATGAGGATGAGAGAGGAATAAGGATGCAGGCCACTAAGGCATTCTGAGCTGCTACCTGGCAGGGCTGGGACTATCTCTGGAATTACACCAATGGGACACAGCACACATGCCTTCCAGAGCCCTGAGGAAACCGCTTAATCCTGATTTGATTTGATTCTTTGGTAGATTTACAAAAAGAAAAACACACACTAATAAATAAATTGTAGAAAGGGGCACGATTAGATGTGGATGCACAAAGCATTTTAAAAAATAAAATAAAGATTCCTTGTGCTCCCCTCCAATCCCCCTTTCTTCCCACCCTGGCTGGCCCTGCCCTCTGCCTGCCCCTCAAAACCAGTATGTCACGCAAGACTGGGCCTCAGAGGCCACAGCCTGTCTTCCTCACCTGTTGGGATTTCATTCCTCCCATTGCTGATGTGAAATTGTTTTCATCACATGTCTGTTGTTGACATTACACATTGTTGGAATCATGACAACGGAAGTTCAGTGAGACTTTTCCGTTGTGTTATGCTTTTGCTTTTTCTGTTCTCTCTCAGATGAGAAGGAGAGGGGAAACATGATTTCTTTGTTCTGTAACACTTGATTTTGTACATAATAAATCAGCGTAGAATTCTACACCTCAGGTCCAGCTTCTGCTTTGAACTCTGCTATGCTTGTGTGTGCCTATATCTTTGGATAAATGTCGCACTAGCGACTCGGGAAAGAAGAGTGATGAATCATTCGGAGGGAAAGATGCTGTTCCCTGGCGTTTTCCTAACATCACCCACTCTCTAGCAGTCGCTACAAGCTGCTCAAGAGAGGAGGCTGGCAGTGGCAGCCATGGAGAGACCATGGAGAGGCAGCCATCACTGCCACCACCGCCACTCAGGACAGGCGCTGGCTCGTTCTCCTCCCTGAGCTTGGTGGGGGAAATAGGAACATCCTGGTATCAAATCAGAAGCCTGGATGACTGTCCCTGCAAATAGGGACACTTGGAAGATATGTCTTCACTATAAGATATCAGCCAGTAAGTCCACACAAACATCCTTAAGCATCTTCTGCAATTTCACGCACACCTGTCTCCCAGATACTTGAGGAAAGCACGCCCTCCCTGCCTACCCATGTTTCAGCCTGGTCCTGAATGTTGGGCTAGGATCAGTGAGACTTGGACTTAAATCCTCACTCAGCCATGAAGGTGACTTTGAGCTAGTCATCACCAGCCAGGATCTCACGGCAGCGTTTGTTACAGGGATAAGAGGAGGCTGGCGTGATCCATTTACATTGCCCAGAGCCATTTGGAGGTGGAAGGAAAAGCGTAGAGTAATAAATACCATTTCAGAATTCTTCACCAGGGTAACCTTGAAACCCCCCCCCCCCCAAAGAAAGTGCCTATTTGCCTAAAGCTGCTCATTATGCATAGTGTAGCAAAGCATCGCATGAATAAAAATACAGTGGTACCTCAGGTTACATACGCTTCAGGTTACAGACTCCGCTAACCCAGAAATAGTGCTTCAGGTTAAGAACTTTGCTTCAGGGTGAGAACAGAAATTGTGCTCCGGCGGCACAGCAGCAGCGGGAGGCCCCATTAGCTAAAGTGGTCCTTCAGGTGAAGAACAGTTTCAGGTTAAGAACAGACCTCCGGAACGAATGAAGTACTTAACCCAAGGTACCACTCTATGGACATTTACATATTATTTGCATATGCTGCATAGAAAAATGGAAAAGAAAGAGCTAATTTTAAAAGTCTGGATTATATCTGTTCCTTAAAACTTGAAATCTATCTATTTATCTTCCCACTGTGAGTGGGAAAACCTTTTTTGTAATTAAAATTCGGTGGGGCATACAGAATTGCCCCAGTGGCCAGGCTCTGGGCACAAATTAGCTTTTCCTGCCTGAATTAACACCACATAATTTGTTAGAGGATAGTCCAAGGATCCTGGTTCTCCTCCACTTCCTCTCCCCCTTTGTTTAGAAATTTGCTTACAAGGTGACCGAACCCACCTGTCTCATTGAGACCTCAGTCGCCCACTCTCTTAATTTGCTTTCTAGTTGGGGCACAGATTCTGTTGATCTGCGGTTGCTGAATATTGTGTATGGATGGTACTGACTGGCGACAGGGGACAGCTAAGTACAGACAGATAGACAGATAGATGGAGTGAGGAAGCAAGTAGAATCATAGAGTTGGAAGGAACCCCCACGGTCATTTACTCCAACCCCGGTTGGGCATGTGAATGAGGGAGAGAAGGGGAGAGTTCTGTTAAACATTGGGCAATACTTTAATATGTATGTAAGCAACAGACATTGCCAACAAATTGTGAATAGCACAAAAGGCCCAATGCATATATAGAATACCCAGGAAAATCTTGTTGGCACTCCATAGCTCAGAAGCGAAGGTTGCTGGAGTACAATTTCCTGGTAAGGGATGTTGGGAGTTGTAGTTGTGTGACAACTGGATGGCACCCACATTGGCTAACTCTGGCACAGGGCAAGCCCTGACTGGAAGAACCAGACTTGAGTTTTGCCCCTCAAAATTTGTGTCAATACTTATACAGTTTTATGTAAATATATGTCAGGGCCCCAGGGCCTGTACTCCAAGAACCTAGCAACACCCCTGGCTGCTTCCTTTCGTCAAATAAATGCAATTGGCTTACTAAATAAAGTCAACTTTCCAGATTCCATGTTTCCCACTCTGTGACCCAGACGACAAGAAATAAATAAATGCCAGCTTGAACCTGTTCATTCAGGCAAAGTTCATTCATTCTTCCTGTGAGTTTCCTCTATGTTTGCATAGTTATTGTTTTTATTGATCTCTTTCTTTTTTGCACCACGCCTGTGAAACCCTTAGCAATGGAATACTTCATTGTCTTCTTCAATACAATTATCGTGTCATCAAACTGTGGAGGTAGGAAATATAATTACTTCCATTTAGAGATTGCAGGTTAATCCCTCTGTGACTTACCAAGGGAGGCACTGGAAGTCTGCAAGAGAGCAAACCGAAACCTGCTTGCTAGAAGGTATTTGCTCCGACACCTGTAGTTACAGTATTGCAACATACCCAAGTCTCAGGCTCCATAAGCCCATACAGTTGAAAGGGAGCCAGAAGACTCAGTGGGTATTGCTGTCTTGAAAAATCTCAAGACAGTAGTTCAGCATTTCTCCTCCTTCGATGACACTACAGTGCTTGGAAATCTTTGTTTAAAAGAGGTCTATCTTGGTTTTCCACTATACTCGCCCTCAAAGAGGCTTACCGCTCCAATTAAAGATAAAATGACAAGAAAAATAAATAAGATCAATTTAAAAAAAAAAAATCAAGCAATGCAAATAAACAGAAGTAACTAATACTGATAAAAAGCCAAGTTGCTGGGACTAACCTATTGAAACGCTAAGGCTACAATACTATACACATGTATCTGGGAGAGTATTCCCATTAAAGTCAGCAAGGCTTACTTCAGCAGGTTGACATGTATAGGATTCTGCGGTGGCGTAAATGGCCTTAGGACCTCGCAACCCTAAAGCCCCCTTTCATTTCCCCCATATTAACCTCCTTGCTCTCTTAGATCACCAACTCAGGCCTTGCTCTCCATTCCTATGGAGTCAAAGGCTTCACAAGTAGGTGAATGCAGAACAAAGCCTTCTCCAGATTTACGCACAGGCAGGGCAGGGCAGCGCTTCCCATTCTGCCTCAAGCAGCAAAATGGGGCACACCGCCCTTTCACCCAAGCTCTGGAATTTCCTCATTAGCAGCTTTCTGTCGGATGGGTAAACCTACCTGCTTAGGATGAATGCTTTGAGTTCCTGCATAGGGGTTGTTGCTTTTTCACTTGCTCTCCTAAACAGTATCACTGGAGGACATCTACAACTTAAGGGTTTTTTGGCTGCCTTTTTATCTTTTCTTGTATTCTGCTCAAGATGGTGCGTTTCTTCATTCATCCCCCACCAGATGGAGTAGAGTGACAGAAGCTTTCACCAGTCCAATGTGCTCGGACCTTTTGGACATGTTCTGTATATTCATTTTTTAGTAGTCTGTTGCAGCATAAACAAAGTGGGTGTATATGTTTCATTGTTTAAGGTGTTATAAGACTGTTGTTTTCCCAATACAACTACTTCCTTTTCACCCTGCTGTTTGCACCTTTGCTCTGAAAGTGGAATCACCTATAGATAAGCTCGGTCACATCCCATGTGTATTTCCAAGATGGCAGTTTCAACTATAAACATTATTGCATCCATCAGTAAAGGCTTTCGTTAAATCAAGGCTTTCAGAGACTGAGATCTTAACGGGATCTCAGGCTTGGGAAGGCGGGAAGGATAGAGACCTGCAGCCCAACCCAAGAAAATCCACCTGGAGGATGCAGTATTGTCTAATTTCTCAGGCAAAATGAGTACATCTTGGGTAACAAGCACATCAGCATCTTAGGTGATGCTTTTGATGGCAGATCTTTCTTGCTAAGGGCTCTGATATGTGTGTCATGCGATGAATATTTCACCAGGGCGCAGTGCTTATAAACCTATGGCCCAATCTATGTCCATGTAAGCATTTCCACGAACTTCATCTCCCATCCCTAGCTCACTGAATGGAAGAAAAACTGATTGGACTCCCAGCGCTTCATTGATCTTCAAAGTGGGGAAACCAAGAAGAAGAAGAAGAAGAGTTTGGATTTGATATCCCGCTTTATCACTACCTGAAGGAGTCTCAAAGCGGCTAACATTCTCCTTTCCCTCCCCCCCCCCACAACAAACACTCTGTGAGGTGAGTGGGGCTGAGAGACTTCAGAGAAGTGTGACTGGCCCAAGGTCACCGAGCAGCTGCATGTGGAGGAGCGGAGACGCGAACCCGGTTCCCCAGATTACGAGACTACCGTTCTTAACCACTACACCACACTGGCTCTCATGTAGTAATTTACCATGTAGTAAACCTTCGCCCCCAGCCGCCCCTCCCTCACCTGTCTTTGCTCCCCGGCCAGAACAGGTTTCTTGAGCAGGCTGGCTGACGAGGTTACATTTACAGAAACTCAGGCCGAAGTAACACCGGTAGGGCTGCCACCACTCCCTTTGTTCCGGGGAACCCAGAGCCACAACCCAGGGAGAAGGCTGTGCCCCGTTAGGCTGGCTATTCCCCCCTCCACAAGCTGCATCCACAGACTTGCAGACAGAAATCCCACGGTAAAGCGCAACCAAGCGTAAGGCTAGGAGTTAGCTATTCGCCCCGAAAAGGCACAGATACCAAACAGGTTCTTCTTTAAAAAATTATTTTAAAAGAATAACAGAAAACATGTTGAAACAACAGGCACTTCTTATGGAACTTACAGATACAAAAATAAAAACGTTGCATAGTCTAACTGACTTACATACTCACAAGAACAAACCCAAATAGGGTAGTCAAAGTCCTTTCAAGCATCCGCGTATTGAAGGCTTTTGTAGATCTCCATTTCAAAAGACGAAATGACGGCTATTAGGTGGAACGTCACAGCCGGGCATCTTTGCGGATTGCAGTGAGCAATGGCAGAGAGCAACTTCTCTAACAATTCCCTGATCCAAGAACTACTACTGTGCATGTTAAACCCCAAGCATCAATAAACTAAATTTCTGCATTAAATAGCTTGCATGTCCACTGGTGGAGTTAGGCAAATGTTACTGTATGGATTCGAGCCCTTATCCTGGTGATTTCACAGAATTAGGCCAAGCATTGTGAGTGGTACAAATTGCCTCTTCCCAAACTGACCTCTAGCTGTTATTTTCTGTTTTGACAACATCTTCCTAATACAGTTGTTGCCTTTCTGCCTCTTCTGTTAGCAGAAGGGAATAACTGGCAAGTGGCCAGTGTTGTGTGGTCAACAGAATGCTGGTTTTAAGTGTGGGAGATTTAGGATCAAGTCCCTAGTCATTTATGAAACTCAGGGCCTTTCTGCAGCTCAAGTTGCTGTTTAAGGCACAGCTAGGGATGAGGGGGGATGAGGGTGGCACTGTGGGTTAAACCACAGAGCCTAGGGCTTGCTGATCAGAAGGTCGGCGGTTTGAATTCACGTGACGGGGTGAGCTCCCGTTGCTCAGTCCCTGCTCCTGCCAACCTAGCAGTTCGAAAGCATGTCAAGGTGCAAGTAGATAAATAGGTATCACTCTGGTGGGAAGGTAAATGGCATTTCCGTGCGCTGCTCTGGTTCACCAGAAGCGGCTTAGTCATGCTGGCCACATGACCCAGAAGCTGTACGCCGACTCGCTTGGCCAATAAAGTGAGATGAGCACCGCAACCCTAGAGTTGGCCACGACTGGACCTAATGGTCAGGGGTCCCTTTACCTTTACTTTACCTTAGGGATGAGGGAGAAATTCACTTCAGTTCACACTTAAAGGCAAACCTACCCCTAGTGGTGCAATGGGTCAGTGTGTCTGGCTGTTCACCAGAAGGCTGGTGATGGCTGTGTGCAGAATTCCTGCACTGCATGGGATTGGACTAGATGACCCTTGGTGCCCGTTCCAACTCTACAATTCTATGATTCTAACACAATTTGTTAGCATTTCTCTGAATTTTGCAGTGCTGCTCTTTAATCAGGTAATGTGTATAAAAATGCACATATTAATGTAAAATGTGTATTAAATGCATATATTAGTGAAAATAACTTAAAATGCACTCTTTGGGGGGAAATGTGTATATTGGGCAAACTTGCTTACAAAATTGCATATATTGGAAGAAATTCACACTGAATTACTGATGAATTTTCATGAGGACTTTTTTAAAGCAAATTGATGGGGAAATGTAGAGAACTGATTAATGTACCTGTAGGACACATGTGTCTCCAAAATAAAATGTACTGCAGATCACCTGCTGTAGCAACCATGTTAAAGGAGGCCATCTGTTGTCTCATGCCTAGTGCAATTTCTCTCTCTGAACAAGTGCTTTCTCAGGAACAAGGAAGGGATTGTGATTTCACAGGAAAAAGTTATTCCCCTCCCCCTAAGGGGGCACTGCTCTTTCAGAAAACATCACCCCTTTTGAACTGTTGATTCTCTCTATGAAGAACAAACTGCCTGAAAAGTCATCTGAGGCCTATAAATATGCTTGATTCCTAACGCTGGCTTTCCGGTTTCACTTGTTAGTCCTTGGGTCTGAATCAACGCAGTTTGCCTTATGTCACAGAAGAACTGGCCCTTTAACTGATGAATCTCATGCTTGCCTCAGAACCTAGGGTGAGGGAGATTTGTGGTGAAAATTTTGCAAATGAACTTCCATGCCAATCCTTCCACTGATCCACAGTTCGAGGAAGCTCGTGTGCTGCACACAGTAATCCTTACCATCATTAGCACTGAGTAATTATTACTAAAACGCCTGCTTTGTTGGAATGCAGGCTGTGGCATTCCCCATGTAGAAAGGCTTTGTTCCTCGCCTTTTCCTGGCTTTTCCCTAATTGTATCAAAACATTCAGTATGTAGATCAGCTGATAGACCCAAAAAGAGCCCTTTTCTCATTGCCTTCCAGGCTCTCCTTCTCTTGTATCGGCTGGGTGTGAGATGTATAAGGCAATGCACAGCTTGGGTCCATGGAAGGCACTGTGCTTGGGGTAAAAGTCTCCTCACCAACAGAAATATCAATAGAGCCAAAGAAGTAGCTTGGGCAGGGAGGGGAGAGAGCATGGAATTTAGTAAAACTGAGGCATAATGCCTAGTAGTCTGAGAAGTGCCGGAAATAAATCAGTAAAATAGATTTGCAAGCATATCCTCCATTTCCAGTCCACCAATGCTCATCTTTGCAAACTTTTTGAAAGCAGACTTTTATTGACACTTTGGTGTATGGAATATTGCAGTCAGGTACACTTGTTCCAGTGTGCTAGGTAAAGGTAACGGGCCACGACTGAACCGTTAGGTCCAGTCGTGGCCGACTCTGGGGTTGCGGCGCTTATCTCGCTTTATTGGCCAAGGGAGCCAGTGTACAGCTTCCGGGTCATGTGGCCAGCAGGACTAAGCCGCTTCTGGCAAACCAGAGCAGCGCGCGGAAAGGCCGTTTACCTTCCCGCCGGAGCGGTACCTATTTATCTACTTGCACTTTGACGTGCTTTCAAACTGCTAGGTTGGCAGGAGCTGGGACTGAGCAATGGGAGCTCACCCCGTCGCGGGGATTCAAACCGCCGACCTTCCGATCAGCAAGCCCTAGGCTCTGTGGTTTAACCCACAGCACCACCCGCATTCCTTCCAGTGTGTTATTTTGAATTTATTGGTTTTGAGCCTAGTATGATAATGGAGCTAGGGAATAGTTTGAGGCCACATCATACTGTAATACTTTTATAGCTAAACAGGCCCCAGAGGCATCTGAAGGAAGTGTGGGACACTGATATAAATACCTCAACTCTTTTCATTGTTGTAAGCTGCTTAGATTTCAAGGTAAATGTACTCCCCCCCCCCCTGAATTCTCAAACTTTTCATTCTTCATGCCAGAAACATGGGAAGTTCCTATGTAGGCAGGCCCTCTAAATAGCAAACTCAACTGGTGAGTCTTTTTGGGTGCAAGTTAGTGTAAACAGATAAGGTCTGAAGGCACCAAGGAGTACATGTACATTTTTAAAGAAACCGGAAGCATTTTTATTAGACATTTCATCAGCAAACATTTCAAAAGAAAATAAAAGAGTGTTTCTCTATGCGTCAACAGCAGCCAGAATACTAATAGCTAAACATTGAAAAAATAAGTCAATACCAACCAAAAACAAATGGCAAATGACGCTGTGTGAATACCTTGAATTGGCTAAGATGACAGAATTAATAAGAAACCAGTCTGGAGACAAGATTAAAAAAGAATGGGACTGTTTTTTAAAAATATCTGACAAAACATTGTTCCAATAATGACACTTGGCTGTGCCTTGATGAAATTCACAGATATAAGGGAAAGTTCATTTAACTTAATAACTAAATACAGATTACGTAATAGTAAGAGAAGTACAGAAACCTCAAAGAGTTAGAGGGAAGTCAAATGAAAACAAATAAGGGTCTCAAACCGAAACAGAGGAACAGAAAAAATGCAAAAAGTAGAAAAGTATAATTACGAAGGAAAATTCTTTCCAGGAATTTTGTGTATAGATTATGTAATACATGGTTTGTAGACCTGAAATGATTTTGTGTATTGAAAAAATATTTGGTTTTTTGTGTTCCTTCTTTTTCTTTTTTGTCTTTTTTCTTTTGTCTTTTTTGTCTGTTTTGTTGTGTTTATATTTTTTTATTTTTTTATTTTTTTTACTTCTTTGGATTATGGATTGTTACTGTTGATTGTTTTTATTGGTAAATTAATAAAGCAGTTTTAAAAACTAAAAAAAAAAGGAAGGCACCAAGGAGATATGTGGTCTGGTCAGTGCCTGGATCACCTGGGAACCACATGACTGAGGAAATGTGGGATATGAATGTAAGAAAACTAATTAATAAGTAGACATAGGGTTGGGTGAAGCAACCCTTTTAGATGTTCCTATCAGAGTCAAGAAAGAGAGCCACAGGGACATCTTATCTTTGGGCTGTGACTAGGGTGGAGCTTGATAGATGCCACCACACCTTTGCAATCAGCAATGAGTCAAGTCAATTGTGCGGGCAAATCAAAGCCTCATTGCAAGGGAACCAAGCCCAAACAATGACCCCCATTCGACTACTTACATCATCAACACCAAATATCACCACAGTTTATTACTCATGTGGGCACAGATTAATTTCAAGCCGAGCTTCAAAGAGCACAACCCTCACGTTCCTGAATCCAATTTATAGATTACCCAAGCAATGTGGACTTACATAGCTCTGCAAATTTTATGAGCAGACATTTGTCATAACCAGCATCCAAAATTGGCCCTTTTTAAATAGTGCAAACCAAATTATGTGACTTCTAGCACTAGATCTAAGTAAAACATTTCTGACCAAGGAATTTGTTTTAGAAGGGGGTCCAGTCAGTTTTGAACTTACCGTATTTTTTGCTCTATAAGACATACTTTTCCCCTCCTAAAAAGTAAGGGGGGTGCGTCTTATGGAGCGAATGCAGGCTGCACAGCTATTGCTGAAGCTAGAAAAGCAAGAGGGGTTGGGTGCGTCTTATAGAGCGAAAAATACGGTATGTCGAGTGAGGAATGTACAACCTCAGGGATATGGCTACAACAATCCCTGTGCACAGACTCACAATCTAATAAGATGCAATGCAGAAAGGAGAAGAGAGGGCACATTTGGCCAGAGAAATCAGCCCCTTTATCTCACTGCTGGATGGGGCCAGGCTAGTATCTCCTGCATAGTACATGAATGTAAGATAACAGAGTATCATGGTGAATTATTGGGCTCTCTGTGGCCGAGACCCTCTAAATATAGATTCAGTAGGCTGATCTTTAGAGCATATGCTTGGAGCCACAAATCAAGGGCTGACGACAGTAGGGAGAAATCAGGTATCAAGAACAGTATCAGGGGCCCCTCCTATGTACAGCAGTAGCATGGGAACTCCTTATCCCACGGCTTGATCTTACTCTGGTGTCAACAACGCAGCAGCACATGGCTGCTGGCCTTGATTCCAGCCAGATGGCAACTGGGTGGGAAGGACCAGTGTTGTCTAGCCCCACCCATGTGACATTGGACCTTCAAGCAATACTAGAGCGGTGCGGTATGGCGCCATAAATAAGTGGCTTCTGCACCCCAACCATGACATAGGAAGGGTTTCCCCTTGAGAAAGGACCAGTGGGAGAGCCTTGTGAAATGTCAGAACACATTAACCCTTCAGAGGAAAAAGAAGGACAACTCCTTCACTGCAATGGTGCAAAGAGAGACTTGAGTCATTCTATCAACAGTATGTAGGGCACAGCAATGCAGCTGCTGCTTCCTCCAGAACAATTCAAAATATTTGGGGGGGGGGAAGGTCTCACGCTATGCTAAATGCTTGTTTTGGCTTTGCACTGGGTTGCAGGACTGCTCCGTCAGCCCTGTCACCCTAAAACAGGTGCTACTGTTAGGAGAAGATTGTGAAAATTGTTTTCTCAAGTGCTTCAGTCTTGCACATGTAAACTACAACATCAAAGCCAGGCAAAGAGCCTATCCCTTGGTGGGTGTTTTCAGAGGTTACCAAATCAAATAGTAAAACAGAAGAAAACGAAAAGCCGCCTTCAGAGCACCCCACTTAGGCTCAGTCTTAGGTTGCAGTTCTGCACAGGTTTAGAATACATCTGATGGCCACCAAATCTGAGTGATCCTGATCGATGCATGCAATATTGACTGCATATCTTTGCTGGCACTCTGGGAATGGCCAAGAGTTGGGTTGGCACACAGCAGTTCCAGGCTGCATCTTTGCCAGATAGAAAGAAGATCTGTTTTGTTTTGTGTGTGGTATACACACCCCAAATCTATGCTAATCACACAACCACAAGTAGGTGGCTGCAGGGGAAAATGTTTTGAGTTTAATTCCCAGCTCAATTGCTATGTCTGTTTTCAAGGAGGCCAGAAAAGTAGGGCATGCTGAGATCTACCTTGAGCATTGGGGAGCATCAAGAGACCACAGGCTAACTTGGTACATATGTGCTCAGCAGCACATGCACACACACCCTTTTCAGCAAGCAAAGGTGCAGAAGGCATCATAATGTGACTACCTGACCCAAGGCCTCTCAAACGCTATAGGCAACTTATTATATATATCCTCACCCTGCCCTGTGCAGCTGGAAACTTCATCAAAGTTAACACTGTACACAATTACTTACAATTTAAGAAATGGATTTGAATGCTTTCAGGGAACTAGCTAAAATAAGAATGCCCACTCGCTGACATTCACTTGCCCCTGTTTGCCACCGTCTCCCAAAATATACCCCTCTCAACCTTTACCCAAAGTCTGTTAGTTGGCTCTTACACTCCTATTTTGAGGACTGTACATGGTTGGCACGTTCTAGTGATGGCCAGTGGCTTAGATGCCTTTAAAAGAGGATGAAGCAAAATTCGTGGATGGATAGCTCCATCAGTCTCTCCTAGTTCTGGTGGCACTGTGGATGCACACATAGACACACCCATTCAGAGGCAGTACAGTGGTACCTCTGGTTAAGTACTTAGTTCATTCCGGAGGTCCGTTCTTAACCTGAAACTGTTCTTAACCTGAAGCACCACTTTAGCTAATGGGGCTTCCCACTGCTGCCACACGGCCGGAGCACGATTTCTGTTCTCATCCTGAAGCAAAGTTCTTAACCCGAGGTACTATTTCTGGATTAGTGGAATCTGTAACCTGAAGCGTATGTAACCTGAAGCGTATGTAACCCGAGGTACCACTGTATACGCCACTGAGTGCCAGTTGTTGGGGAGCAGCAACCAGAGAGCACTTGTTGCCTTCATGCCCCGTGCCTGGGCTTCCCAGAGGCCACTGTGAAAAGCAAAGCATTCACCTCGATGGATCTGTGGTCTGATCTAGCAGGGGCTTACTATAAGTAAAACTAACAAATAAAAATACAGCTCACATCCTGTGGTTCAGCTCAGTGTTAGAGCGTGTGCTTTGTATGCAGAAGGTTCAAGGTTCAATTCTCAGCATCTCCAGGTAGGGTCCTGGAGAATTGCTGCCTGTTTGTGCAGATGACAAAACAGAGCTCAGTGGACCAGTGGTCTGACTCGGTATAAGGGAGCATCCTTGCTTATTCCATTTGGTTCTGCAGCTTAGCAATTCTTAACAGAGCTCCCCTCATCACATACATCATTGCAGCACTGATGAGGCAGTGGCGTCACAAGTGGGGACCCCGGGTGTCATGTCGGGGGGCTGACAAGAAGGCACCCCACGGGGTGCTCAACCTGCCACCTCCAGGCGCAGTGGCATGAGCAGCCATCGCGCCACCGCAGCCACATGTGGAGGATCCTCCATTTGCGGTTGCAGCCATGAGCAGAGGATCCCACCACCATCCGTACGGCGCTTGAGCAGCATGGGCGGCAAACCGCTACATTCAATGCATGTGCAGTGTTGCATGCATGTGCTGTACATAGCGATGCTGCACATGCGCTGTATATAGCGGTTTGCCGCCAGTGCCCTCAAGCACCATACGGACAGCGGTGGGATCCCTCCGCTGCCACTAGAGCTGCAAGTGGAGGCAATTCACTCTACATGGGGCTACCTTTGAATTGACCCGGAAACTGCAATTAATCCAGAATGCAGCAGCTAGACTGGTGACTGGGAGTGGCCACCAGGACCACATAACACCGGTCCTGAGAGATCTGCATTGGCTCCCAGTCCGTTTCCGAGCACAATTCAAAGTGTTGGTGCTGACCTTTAAAGCCCTAAACAGCCTTGGCCCAGTATACCTGAAGGAGCGTCTCCACCCCCATCGTTCAGCCCGGGCACTGAGATTTAGCGCCAAGGGCCTTCTGGCAGTTCCCTCATTGCGAGAAGTGAGGTTACAGGGAACCAGGCAGAGGGCCTTCTCGGTAGTGGCGCCCGCCCTGTGGAACGCCCTACCACCAGATGTGAAGGAAATAAGCAGCTATCCTATCTTTAAAGGACATCTGAAGGCAGCCCTGTTTAGGGAAGCTTTTAATATTTAATGCTGTATTGTTTTTAACACTCGATTGGAAGCCGCCCAGAGTGGCTGGGAAAACTCAGCCAGATGGGCTTGGTATAAATAATAAATTATTATTATTATTATTATTATTATTATTATTATTATTATTATCCCTCTGCCGCCACTGCAGCCATGAGCAGATGATCCCGCCACCATCCGTACGGTGCTTGAGTGGCGCTGGCAGCAAGCCGCAATGTACGGCACATGCATGCGCAGCCAGCGGTTTGCCCCACCCCGGGTGTCAGTTAGCCTTTGTTCGCCCCTGTGATGAGGGGACCCTGTAGCTCATGACCCTTTCTCTTTGGCTCTCAAAAAGAACAGAGGCCTTCTTGGGCTGCATCCACACATAATGCTTGGTTTCATAAGCCATCCTGTGTGCAAGCTGGTCTCACAGCCTGAGCATGCCCACTTTGTTGCTCCCTTTGGATGAAACCGTGAAAAAGGGTAGCTTATTAGCATGACATCTGCTTTCTGCATCATGGTTTATCTCATCCTCACAAACCACAATTGCTAAGCTAACAATGATGGTTTAGGCTGGCTAGCAATAATATTTTCTTAGGGAGAAAAAAACTATGATCCTCAGTTCAGGTATTGAGTTACCCTTCATGGCTTGTTTACCTACTCACCTGAAGTGGGGAGGAAAGTGAGAGTGCACCTTAGTTACAGAATAGCTTATGAAACTAAGCTAGATGGCTTAGTACTTTGTGTGAACACTATCTTATATTTTCCCATCTACTATTCCATCACGTAAAGAGAACAGCAATAAATATATAAGCAAAAGCATCAGCATTGGTAGTGTGGGAATTAAAAACACAAGTGTAGATGATGAGATACTCTACCTGGGTGGGAATCTGTTTGTGCATATACCTCTACAAACACAATGCAAAACTTTGACATCACATCAAGGGGGGGGAGCCCTTTCTGTGAGCAGGGAACTGACCGCGTCCCATCAAAGCCGCAACATATACAGGCTGCCATTTAACAGAGCTGGTAAATTGCAGGGTTGGGCCAAAACGAAGAAGCATGAAGAGGTGGGTGATCAAAGGAGCCTATTCAGGAAAACAAGGCCAACACCTAGGACAACCATTTGTTAGCAGTCGGATACAACAAAGTGAGCTCTGAGCCTGGAATGTGGTTTTCTTACTGCAGTAAGTCTGTGTTACTATGTGTAGCTTACAGGTAACACCTGTTCTTGCAAATAAGCGTTGCTTGTGGAGCTCAAGAGCTGCTATCCATTAAATATTTCATTAATCATCGTAGCAACTTGTTAAGCATATTTGCCTAATGGTGCATTGCTGTTATTATCAGTAAGTATCTCTATTTTTCTTGCCACAGACACACGCACACACAAATCAGCTCTCTGTATTAGCCATCTCAGGATATTTGAGGTAAATTTATGAGGACAATTAGGAAGGGAAATGAAGTATCACAAGGCCTTTGCCTAAATTCAAGTCGTGTGGACACATTTTAAACGGTATGCAGAGGTTCAGAAAGTGTGGTCCATCAATTCCAAGACGCTGAGAGCTCTGAATGCCCAGGGGCTTCCTTGTTCTCCCCTGCCAGGGAGGGATATTCCATGTGGTCAAAACATGTTCAGTTCTGAACATTTGGAACACTGAGATCAAACATGAGGTTTCAAGTTAGTTCTCTTTCTGGGGATTTGCATCATTATAAATCTGTTTGTAGGGACGCGGGTGGTGCTGTGGTTTAAACCACAGAGCCTAGGGCTTGCTGATCAGAAGGTCGGCGGTTCGAATCCCTGCGACGGGGTGAGCTCCCATTGCTCGGTTCCCGCTCCTGCCAACCTAGCAGTTCGAAAGCACATCAAAGTGCAAGTAGATAAATAGGTACCACTCCGGCGGGAAGGTAAACGGTGTTTCCGTGCGCTGCTCTGGTTTTGCCAGAAGCGGCTTAGTCATGCTGGACACATGACCCGGAAGCTGTCTGCGGACAAATGGCCACTCCCTTGGCCTATAGAGCGAGATGAGTGCCGCAACCCCACAGTTGTTCGCGACTGGACTTAACTGTCCAGGGTCCTTTACCTTTTTAAAAAAATCTGTTTGTACTTAACCAATGGCAGTTAATTAGGAATGATATCTAATCTAAAACCCCTTATCTAAGATTCCCCAAGCTTCTCCAAAAACAAACCCTCCCACTCCTCTCTTTCAGAAGTTGCGGCCACCTCCAGTTGTCCCAGTTCCCTGCTAGATAAATCCAATGTGCCCTATATCAAAAAAATGCAGGGGAGAAATTGCACAGAGTTCTGGCACAACTTTGTCATACGCTGAGGCCTAAAAGATTGCCAGATTAGCCAGGCGTGGTGTGTGCCTCAAATCAATGCAAGATGAAACCAGCCTTTGATGATATAGATCAGCCTCCTTCAAATTAGCATGTATACATACAACAATTAGACGTGTGCAGAATAGTCTCTCTCACACAAACACACTCATCCCAAGTTAGGCAATATTTTTATATTAGGGGGGGGGATGCAAACCACGATTTTCTCCCTGGTGGGTTCCTGCTATGGAATTCCCCCCACTTCCTGGGAAATGAAACTGAAATGGAAGCTTTTGTTATTCCAATGCCAATTGAAAAATTCAACCATTGGCCCTGGGCTTTCATGAGATATTTCAGTAGTGTAGTGGGGGGGGCCTCCGGGGCGGCTGCCCCAGGCGCAAAATTGTTAGGGGTGCAAAATTTCAACCCCTGGTGCTGCCTCAATACAGCTCTACCTTCCATCGCTGGGCTCTGTTGAAAATGGCTTTTCCAAGCAAAACTAGGAAGTGACCTCTCCAGACAACGAAACAACTTATTTTCTTATCTCTGTGGTTGTGATCTCCTGGGTAATGTGGATGCTGTTAGGCAATTGAATGCTCCTGTGTACTCCATCCATTTCCCTCACTCCTACCCCCTCTTCGCGCAGTCCCGGGTGCGGGCAACCCATGCTATGCCACTGAATTATTTGGTACTACTGGTGGTGCTGCAACATGAAGAGCCCATGCCATGGCTCGCTGAGGTGTATTGTAAGGAGACATTGCATTTCGTCTGCTTTTACCATTGTATTCAAATCTGCTTTTTATAATTTTACGGCATTGCAGCTCACCCTGTTTTGTGGTGTTGCAACTCATGACCTTCATACGATGAAGAACAGACTAGAAGTCTTCTTATATAGTAAATAAATACATGTTTTAAAATTAGCAGTAATGTCACGTTCACACCAGACATTTACAGCACACACATGATTGATTGATTGATTGATTGATTGATTGATTGATATTTATTACGGCCATTGGCCCGTCACACGACAGTTTCCCACCAACATATATATACTTAAACCTCCAAATTTAAAACAGCTAAAAACTTACAAAAACAGACAAGAACCAAAGCAAAATAAGCAAAAGACCAACAACATACATTACAATAAATTTGCAACAGCACACACATGCATCCAAGATAATTCTGGGAATCATAGTTTACCCCTCACAGAGCTATGGTTCCCATTCCATTAATAAACTACAGTTCCCAGGATTCTTGGGGGGAGAGGCATGATTCTTTTAGGGGGGAAGGAGTAAGAGAGAAGCTGGTTTTCTTAATGAGGTAGTGAACAAGCCCTAGGGCAAGTTTTCAGTGGTCTGTTGGGCAGTACAGTGGTACCTCGGGTTAAGTACCTAATTCGTTCCAGAGGTCCGTTCTTAACCTGAAACTGTTCTTAACCTGAAGCACCACTTTAGCTAATGGGGCCTCCTGCTGCTGCCGCGCCGCTGGAGCCCGATTTCTGTTCTCATCCTGAAGCAAAGTTCTTAACCTGAACCACTATTTCTTGGTTAGCGGAGTCTGTAACCTGAAGCGTATGTAACCCGAGGTACCACTGTACTATTTTTCCTAGTACAGTGGTGCCCCGCAAGACGAATGCCTCGCAAGGCGGAAAACTCGCTAGACGAAAGAGTTGTCCGTTTTGGAGGTGCTTCGCAAAACGAATCTCCTATGGGCTTGCTTCGCAAGACGACAATGTCTTGTGAGTTCCTGCTGGTTTTTTTTTCCTCCCCCCCCCCTTTTTCTAAGCCGCTAAGCCGCTTATCAGCTGATCCGATCAGCAGATAAGCTGCTAAAAGCCGCTAAAAGCCGCTAATAGCGCTAATAGCACTAATCCGCTAATCCGTTGATGGGCTTGCTTCGCAAGACGGAAAAACCGCTAGACGAAGAGAATCACAGAACGGATTCTTTTCGTCTTGCAAGGCACCACTGTATTCAAAGGGCATTGCATACATCATCTCAGGGGTAAAGTAGATATGGCATTTAATGTGAGTATTTAACAAACCTTGTTTTATTCTTTAAATAGTGCTATGTGTGTTTGTCAGGAAATAGGTGATCAGAATCAGGACCATGCTGTCTTTCTCCATGACACAACCACCACTTGCAACTACCCAGCCCCCCACCAGAGACCAGGCTGCTATTTGTCCTGGCAGGGAAGTTCCCATAGGCACGGATAACAAGAAACAGCTTTTCAGAGGCAGAGGTGGGGAGGATTTTCACTGGCACCATAACACGAGGCTTAAGACTTTAAGCTCTCTCCTCCCACATTCTTCAGTCCCGGTCTTAGTCCTCCCCAACATCACTCACAGCTGCTATTTAAAGAACCAAAATCAGGAACATGAAATGCTTACTTGAAATTAAACATTACATCTAGTTTTTTTAGGCGCTAAAAGAACTCTGGAAGTCCTATGCCCATAGGGCAGGTTGCATCCTAAGTACAATGGTACCTCGGGTTAAGTACTTAATTTGTTCCGGAGGTCTGTTCTTAACCTGAAGCACCACTTTAGCTAATGGGGCCTCCTGCTGCCGCCGTGCCGCCGGAGCTCGATTTCTGTTCTTATCCTGAAGTAAAGTTCTTGACCTGGAGCACTATTTCTGGGTTAGCGGAGTCTGTAACCTGAAGCGTATGTAACCTGAAGCATATGTAACCTGAGGTACCACAGTATTGGAATACAGAATCACTGAATAGTTGAGTTGGAAGGGACCCCAAGGGACATTTAGTATGGTGGCTACAAGTGTTTTATGTTAATGTGGATGGGGCTGACGCTGAAGGATTGTTCACCTAAGGCCACCCAGGAAGCAAATGGCCAAGTTCATAGCTCATTCCCATAACCACTACACTGAGACAGCTTATGTGTTTTGGATGTATAGTTGGAAGGCAGCTGTCACAGTTGTGGGCAAATTCAGCATGCCTACAGCCCAGGTGTTGTCGTTGTAGTTTTAATTGTCATTACATTGCACTATATGCCAGAGGAGTTTGAGGGGGCAAAAGGGAAAGGGAACAGGTAAATCACCTTAATGGAAATTAGGGGTTTGTGGACAGGGGTGGCTGTCCCACAACAGTGCCTGAAAGTTTGGCAGCAACCACCATGCCCTAGGAAGGCTTAGAGGCATGTGTTAAGCATAGGGTTTTTTCCCATTATCAGGAAGCATGGGATGGGAATATTGCAAGGGATGAAGAGTTCAGCTAACTAGTCCCACACAGGGGCATCCGCTAGTGCAATGGGGCTGTTCCCGAAAGGATGGGGAGGAAGAGGGAAAGGATCTAAAGAGCGATATTCATTAGGGAGGGAAGTATTTCAAATTATAGGGAAAGGGAGAACCTTTTTGAAAAGAGGATGAAAATATGCATGTGGTTCTAATTGCCCAATCAAAGGGGATATAAATATCAAAATAAATAAATAGAAAGAAATTGCACGCTTTAATTGGACGGGACAACTTAATTGGTTTCAATGGACGGGACATCTTAATTGCATTTCATTATTTTGCACAAGACACCTTGATGCATCAAAGGCCGAGGCATAAATTAAGTCAGTCAGTGAATAAATATGCATGAGATTTGGTGGAGTTGCTGTGATACGTGTAACAAAGAATGCACTGCGGCCTCTAATTGGTGACCACATGTATGAGAGAGAACGAGAGGGAGGGAGGGAAGGAAACGTGTTCATTAGCCAAGTGATACAATGTCTGACATGCACCAGCATGAAGAGAATTCTTCATTTTCCAGCAATGCCACCTGCAGGCTGCTGTTGTTTTCCTGTTGCAGAAGCCAAGAAGTGAAAGACTGCAGCTGCCTGTCTGATGCTGTCTTCAGATTGCATTATGCCCATGAGTAAACAGCTCAAATACCTTTTCAGTTTACTTCAGTAATATATCTTCTCGTGAAGCATTCAGATCCAGGATGAGAAGCAGTTTCATGGCGCGCGCGCACACACACACACACACACACACCTGCCCCCTGTGGGTCTGCCAAACATTAACCAAGGTGTGGAAAAAATATGAATTGAGAAGTCTCACCTCAGCCGCAAAGTTATTGGATACACTTAGGGATAACAAATACCTGAAATGTAAGGTGGGCATTAATAATATTGGCCTACAAGACTGTTGTAATGTTTACCGTGATACAAAAGTGCTATATATACACCGGTTTCTTTATTTTATTAGGAATGTTGCCCACGGTCATGTTCTCATAAGGAAGAGAGCACTGGCTTCAAAAACTGTGTGCAAGAAAGCTTCCACATTCAGAATCTGAATTCAAATGTCAGTGTTGACATTTTATGATTAAACATAAAGAACGTAAGAAGAGTTGTCACAAAATGCCTGCAGGAAGCCTGTAAGCAGGGCATGAGCACAACAGCAATCTACCCGCCTGCGATTCCCAGCAATTGATGCCTTTGTCACACCCTTTTTTCCACCCAATCCTTCTAAATCACCCATCAGAGGTTGATGGATTGATCCAACAGCCTTCTCCTCCATGAATTTGTCTGATCCTCTTTTAAAGCCATCTAAGTCTGTGGCTGGAGGGACACGGGTGGCGCTGTGGTCTAAACCACAGAGCCTAGGACTTGCTGATCAGAAGGTCGGCGGTTCGAATCGCCACAACGGGGTGAGTTCCCGTTGCTCGGTCCCTGCTCCTGCCAACCTAGCAGTTCGAAAGCATGTCAAGGTGCAAGTAGATAAATAGGTACTGCTCCAGTGGGAAGGTAAACGGTGTTTCCATGTGCTGCTCTGGTTCACCAGAAGCGGCTTAGTCCTGCTGGCCACATGACCCGGAAGCTGTACGCCGGCTCCCTCGGCTAATAAAGCGAGATGAGCGCCGCAACCCCAGAGTCAGCCACGACTGGACCTAATGCTCAGGGTTCCCTTTACGCTTTACCTTAAGTCTGTGGCCACCACAGCCTCCTGGTTCAGCTATACACTGAGTGAAGAAGTATTTTCCTTTATCCGTCTTGAATCTTCCAGCCTTCGGCTTCATGGGGTCTCCACAGGTTGAAGCAAAAGAGGGAGAAAAACTCTTCTCTATCCACTTTCTCTATGCCATGAATGATTTTATAAAATTATTTCATGTCACCTCTTACTTTTTCTGTAAACCAGTAAGTCCCAAATGCTTCAACCTTTCCTCATTGAGAACTTATCCCATCCCCTTATTCATTTCTAGGGTAAATCTGGATTTTGTTTCTGGAGGTCCGTTCTTAACCTGAAACTGCTCTTAACCTGAAGCACCACATTAGCTAATGGGGCCTCCTGCTACCACCGCACCGCCGATACACGATTTCTGTTCTTATCCTGAAGCAAAGTTCTTAACCTGAAGCACTATTTCTGGGTTAGTGGAGTCTGTAACCTGAAGCGTATGTAACCTGAAGTGTATGTAACCTGAGGTACCACTGTACTCATTTAGCTATGTTATATATTCATAGAACCGATCCCCATGAACCAAATGATACCCTCTTCTCCCTCCCCAAGTCCGATTGAGGGTTGGTGCAAATATAGCACTAAATCAGCAATTGCTTTCTCTTGCGTTTACTATGCAAAAGGCAGACATAAACACCCCCTCTGCCAAACTTCAAACTGGCTGTCCACCTCCTTAATATTTTAATGTGTTATGCATATCAATTTACTCAATGGGTGGGACAATCCTATGGTGATGGCGGTGAGATCTGCTGGTGGAGCAATCCCCACATCCATTGCTCTGCCATTTCACCATAGGCAAGGTGGGAAGTAGAGATGGCCTTTTCATCCCATTGACAACACCAGTGGAGAGTTTTTGCTACACTGGTGTATCTCCATCTCTGCCAGCTGAGAGAAGAAGAAGAAGAGTTTGGGCTTGATATCCCGCCTTTCACTCCCCTTAAGGAGTCTCAAAGCGGCTAACAATCTCCTTTCCCTTCCTCCCCCACAACAAACACTCTGTGAGGTGAGTGAGGCTGAGAGACTGGCCCAAGGTCACCCAGCAGCTGCACGTGGAGGAGCAGGGAAGCGAACCCGGTTCACCAGATTACGAGTCCACCGCTCTTAAGCACTACACCATGCTGGCTCTCTTACGCTGCTCCCTATGGCCCATCAGTTGCCTTTTTCATGTGGTTTGGAGGTTCATCCATCGCTTTAAAATTAAAATAAAACATAACAGGGTTCCTCCCATGAACTTCCAAATTTTCAGATGTTTGACAGTCACACCCCGTGGTGGGAAAGCCACAGACAACTTGCCACCTGCATGGATCTGTGAGGAAGCACATTTGTTCCTTCCTTACTGGTGACCTTACATCACCCAAGCGTACGTCTTTCACAACTGTGAAATTCTTTATGGTAGGTGGCACTACATATATCACAGATTAAATGCGGCAAAGATCTAACCAGGGGCTCAGGTTGCCACTTCCAGGTCCTGGCTTACTGTTCCTGGAGGACAGAGCAGCCCTAAATAATATAGAATCTGGTCACCCCAGCTGAGGAGGTACTTGATAGCATCTCAAAGGAACATTGCATGTCTTGCTACTTCTCAAAACTTTGAGAAACCCACAATCTCTCCCCTGCACCCAAGTTTCTAGCACCCACGGTTACAAAACGAGCTTGAAAATGTATTGATGCTATGGGATGACAAGCAAGGAAGCTTAGGAAGACGATTCTCCCTCTGTAGGATTTTGGGGGGTTTTAATAATAATAAAAACTAGACAGTCAAGAACAGATAAAACAAAGGTATATCAGATGTAGACATATTCTGAACTGGTTTCAACCTCCCACTGCTTTGGCGTAACACTGGTGTGCCAATACTCCTGACAATGTGCAATTTGGGCTGGATTGGGGAACATACTCTGTAGATTTCCTGTGCACCATGGGAAAGACTGGGGTCAGTATTTGGGAGGTACTTTGCCCCCATCTCTCTGAACCAATGAGGGATGAGAGAATAGGACATGCAAATCAACAAAGTTACAGTTACAGACACCAGCAGTTCATGTTAGCAGTGCTTCGCAATAGAGACTTGCACTTCCTGAAAGCCAGTGGTGGCTGGTCCATTCAGACAAATGGGGCACTGCTCCACCAACCTCAGCCCCAGCTGCCCTCTACTTGCTTGCCTTCTTTCTTAAATCTGATCCAGGGGGCAGTCCCTGCTGTCAGCACCCTTCTCCATTGTCTCAGCACTGCCATTTTAGAGGAGGATATGGAGCACTAGGTGGCTTTGCCTGTCATTTCACCTACTAATAGGATCTCTGTTTTCTGCCCCCTGGTTCCAAGGGCACCAACCGCCGCTGTCCGAACCCCAAAGCAAAAGGGCAGGCTTGCTGGAACCTGCATTGTCTTCTTGATCCAAAGATTTTCCCGGCCTGGCCAGCCACTGATACAGTGCTATATTGCTTCTTCCTTTGCTCCACAGCCAGTCTTCATGGCATTATATTTACATCTATTTGAGACTTTGGAGCAGCAAACCTGAGCAGCAGATCTAGTAAACCTCTGAATACCAGTCACTGTCGGATTATATTTTGCAGTTAATTCACGATTAATGACATAATTACCGAGCAATTCCAGGCAACATATAATTTTAGAATTTATTTGTTCTTTAACAGATTATTCTAACCCTCACAGCCTTTAAATAGTGAGACATGGGTTCCTTGTCAAGCAATCACCGTGTGTGTGTGTGTGTGTGTGTGTGTGTGTGTGTGTGCGCGTTTCCCTCTCTCTCTCTCTCTCTCATTTCACTGTTAAGGAAATACCGTATTTTTCGCTCTATAAGACGCACCAGACCACAAGACGCACCTAGTTTTTGGAGGAGGAAAACAAGAAAAAAAATATTCTGAATCTCAGAAGCCAGAACAGCAAGAGGGATCGCTGCGCAGTGAAAGCAGCAATCCCTCTTGCTGTTCTGGCTTCTGGGATAGCTGAGCAGCCTGCATTTGCTCCATAAGACGCACACACATTTCCCCTTACTTTTTAGGAGAGGAAAAGTGAGTCTTATAGAGCAAAAAATACTGTATTCCTTGGGCTTAAGGCTACAGCTATAAAATACCCTGCCATCTCTTCCAGTGCAGCCTCATCGTCACTCGACAGAAGTCTTTGCTTAAAAACAAAGCAGCTTTGGGGTTACGTCAGGGTAAAATAGATAGCGCACCATGAGAAATTAGGATGAGGACAAGGCCCAGGGCACAAAGCAAGTCAAGATCCAGGAAAAAGGATGAGGAAAGCACAGCAGGGATTCAACATTTAAAGGCATCCCCAAAGAGCCTGAACACTAACAACTAGAGCACATGCAGAGATCCAGTGATGGTAAAAGCAGAGCTCATTCTTATTTGATCAAGGATTGGTGGGAACTGATGCCAGACATGGGGGAAGTGCAAGGGGCACACTGGGTGTAAAGGCAGGATAAAAATTGTGGTGGTGATGGTAACTATGACGGTAATGTCTAAAGCAGCATGCTCTATTTGGAGTTGAACGGTTTCCTGGAAGAAGGTTGGTTTCATAATATACTGTGCACATGGCTAAAACAAACATGACAAAGTCAGTCATAGGGAGTAAAAATATATAAAGCAAAAAGATGTACACTGGACTATGTAAAAATTAGCATTTTAACATACCCTGCAAGCATCCCGGAGAAAAATGGGGAATGCCGTTATCTCACACAAGAGCACGGTGACCACTTTGGGTGTGGTGATCTCATGTGATTTTGCACCGAGATCTCACCCAGAAAAAGTACTCCCCCCCCCCGAAAAAAGTGCTTTTCCGAGGCTGCAATATCACACAGGGCCCTAAAATGGGTCGTTTGGGGTACATGCTCCCCCAATAATGCATCTTTTGGGTTCCATGATCTCACTCTAGTCATGTGGCTCATGCAAGAGCACAGGTAAGAAGATGCGTGTCTCGGTTTTGGGACTCAAGTTGTTGGAGGGTATGTTTTAAAATCTAAGCTGTTTGGGTTTAAAACTGAAGCCAGAAGATGTGTCTTTCTGGCAAGTTTTGTTTGTGTGATGTCTTCCAGCTATCACTTATCCTGGAGATCACTTGATCTTGGGTCTCTCTGGAAACTGCCACTGATTTATCACTGCTACTTCTCTTTCTCTAGGGAATTCCCTCTCTAGACACATTCTGTAGCTTCCTTGTGATCTGCAACACGCACATTCATCTCACCATTGGGTCACTTCCAATGCAGGAATGCTGTGAAGGCAATCTTTGGGTGTCAACACCTTCCTAAAATAAGAGAGTGGGTGTGATCCCCAAGGGTTCCGCCCAAGTGAAGTGTCAGTTCTCTGTTCAATTAAACACTTCTCTCTCCTTTCGTTAAAGGACTAATGGGCAATCTTGTTTGCCTATTTATTCATGTTGCCATCAATCTTTCATGCTCTGTCTGCTACATTGGGTAAGCACCTCTTGCTTTTTGATGCTTTCGCAGTCTGGAACAGCTCCCATAGCCAACATCTCCTACACACTTCTTCAGCATTGCTCACTTGTGTGGGGCTGCAAACACAGTGACTGTAGCTTGATAGCAACTGACAGAATTGCAACTGGGCCTCTTCAAGTCTCCATGCTCAAAAGAATTCCTTCTGCATAGCTCTGTTAATCATGGATGCGCATCATCATCATTTTATTATTTATACCCTACCCATCTGACTGGGTTTCCCCAGCCACTCTGAGCAGCTTCCAGCATATACAGTGATATGAATATATCACTCTATACTATATATCCCTTCCTGTGAAAGTTAGTTCAGGTACATGGATCTGTCCTACCCTTCTGTCTTCATTTAGCTTCCCTGCAATCTCCCCACCCACCCCCCATAACACACCTTGGATACCCTTGTCACCCAAAGGCCCAATTGCCTTCCTAGCTTGTCTCCTATTACTAATATATGAAAAGATTTGGTGATGGTGGTCTTAATATTTTAGCAATGTGCTTCTCAAATTCTTCCCCTTTTCCTTTTCTTTTTTTATTGTCTGTTAGCATTTCTTTTGGCAAAGTCTGCGGTCTTCTTTGTTCTCGTTTTGACAAGACTTCCATTTTCTGAAGGAAGCCTTCTTGCCCATGACAGCTCCCTTGACTGTGCTCATAATCCTTGCTGGCATATTCTTGGCCCTGATGGCAGCAAGCATTTTTAACCTGTTTCTGGTCAGGAATCTTGGTCCCAATTTCCAGCAGGTGGCTTAGAAGTAACCACTTCTGCCACTACTTTCTCCTGCCCTAAACTTAAGTTACTAGACCTTGGGGCAAAAGAAAGAGGAGGCAGTTACTGATTGAACCCAGGATGGTACTTACAAAGATATGGGTTCATTTCTCCTGCCCTAGAGCTAGCACTCCAACGACAGTGCTGATAAACGCATAGTCATTTTGCCCTACTATCACCAAATTTGAATTTTTAGCAGGGACAGAGAAATCAGAACGCTAGTTACTGAGAGGACTATTTCATTTCTGCTTCAAAGTTCCAAAATGGGTGAGGCTAGATTTGACTTTATAAAATCCGCATGAAAATTAATGCAAATAGCATTCTTTCTGACTACTGTTGCTTGTAGTGTGGGTGAATAGATAAAGCAGAAGAGGCAGATTGCATTGTTGAGTTGGAGAGTTAGTGAAAGACACTTGACTGTGATTTATAGCTTTTCAAACACTGTTTAAGCACACCTTCTGTTTATAATATTTGGCTTTAGGGACATTCATATGCTAAAGCGAGTTGTCACACTGGTAAAGATGGCTTGTATTTGAACTAACTTGAACTAAGGTTTCCGGGCCAATGGCTGTGTGTTTAAATCTGTGTGTTTATATCTGCCTATCACAGTATAATTTCAATAGCTGTGTGTTTATATCTGCCTACGACAGTATAATTTCAAAATTTGGTAGATGTTGATGTTCTTCAACAAATTTTAACAGAGTGAAGTTCACCACCCCTCGGGGGATCAGCCTTACGCTTCAGTAAATAAAAGACTTAGAGTAGAAGTGTCTGGAAACTGTTCGATGGTGTTTGTTAATGGTTGTTCAATAATATTCTCATTGAGAATGTCTTCCATACAAAAGAATATAGAGATGCATGACATTTTTAAAATCTTCACAGTTCGAAGCAATGTCCTCTTCAAAATTATCAACATGGAGGGGTGTTATCCCTGAGAGAATCAAAACCATCAGTCAGTAGTTCAAATATTTTAAATGTTGTTTTGTACAGTGGTGCCTCGCAAGACGAAATTAATCCGTTCCGCGAGTATCTTCGTCTAGCAATTTTTTCGTCTTGCGAAGCAACCCTATTAGTGGCTTAGCGGATTAGCGCTATTAGCGGTTTAGCGGCTATTAAAGGCTTAGCGGCTTAGCTGCTAAAAGGCTATTAAAGGCTTAGCGGCTTAGAAAAAGGGGGGAGCGAAAAAAAATCTCAAGACTCGCAAGACATTTTCGTCTTGCGAAGCAAGCCCATAGGGAAATTCGTCCTGCGAAGCGCATTGAAAAACGGAAAACCCTTTCGTCTAGCGGGTTTTCCGTCTTGCGAGGCATTCGTCTTGCGGGGCACCACTAGTAGTTTCATGGCCCATTGGAAGATAAGAGAACCAGCTGCAAAGCGGGAGCCCACTGTGAAGAAAAATAGATGATGGCCATGGAAGAACATGATGAATGAATAGGTACTCAAAGACCTACAGTGAACTGTCAGCCTAGAGTGTCCAGAGTTGCATCACTTCAGTGAGTTTCTTCCTGCACGTAACAGGGAGAGGTCAATGACAGGCCAGACTAGAAATTTATTTAATAGCTGTTACCTTCTTTGGTGGTGCCATTTTGTCTGTAGTACAGCAATGCAACTGATGGTTGCTAGGCAGCCATAGGAAATGTTTCTCCAAGCCCATCAAAATGGCTGAAACTTATGCCAAGAGCATGTGTGTGTGTATGGCCTACTTGATGTTTTCGCATTGCCCCTGGAGGGAGCCCATTCAAGACCTATAATTCTCGCTGGCTTGGGGCACTTGTGTCACAAAGAAAGGGGAGGTCAGGCTGTAAATCACTGAGCTGTCTCAGAAAAAATGAAGTACTACATGTTCAAATCATAGCTCACCTTGCAGGCTATTATTGTATTAACATTATTATGCCAGACTCACTGCCTCAAAAATCAAAACATGTGGAATTCCCCAACAGGGTGGTGGTACTGCAGTAAATTGTTCCAATACAAGTCACTGTGTGTGATCAGTTCTATGTTTTGTCACACAGGACTTCATCAGTCCATGAAACAAGGCTAAACAGAGATCTAGGTACTGTATTTTTCACTCTATAAGACGCACCAGGCCACAAGACGCATCTAGTTTTTGGAGGAGGAAAACAAGCAAAAAAATATTCTGAATCTCAGAAGCCAGAACAGCAAGAGGGGTCACTGTGCAGTGAAAGCAGCAATCCCTCTTGCTGTTCTGGCTTCTGGGATAGCTGCGCAGCCTGCATTCGCTCCATAAGACGCACACACATTTCCCCTTACCTTTTAGGAGGGAAAAAGTGAGTCTTATAGAGCAAAAAATATTGTAGATACTGAGTTATTATTGCTCTTCCTTTATAAAGCTTGAGCTACTCTACAACTTTTTCATAAGGTACTAATTTTCTACATATATGAAGTTCTTTTTAATATTCAAAAAATAATTCATATTCGAAAATTTGATCTACCTCCCCTGAAAACCTTGGGATGCGGGAGAAATTTGGTTTCGTGAGCATTGAAATGAGAAAGTGCTTAATCCACATTTTTTTGAACCAATACAAGAACTGAAATACAATTATCCTCCGAACTTTGCCCTTCTCAAAATTTGACTATGCAATTTGCCAGCCAGTGTCTACAAAAAAAGCATATATTAGGGGAAAGTTTGCATAAAAACACATACATGGAACTAGTGCACAGAAATGTGGATAACTGAATTTACTCTGCAGTACTGCACTCCGGGATGGCCTTGGACCAAGGAAGCTTGGCCCAAAAAGAGCATCCCCAAATAGGCAAAACAGTGGACACCATGTGGAGGGTGATAAACAGACAGGAGTAACCCCACTGGAATGCATGGCCTTTTAAGCACACGGAGGGAGCAAGATGTAGAACATAGCAGGCGTGCTCATCCCTGGGGACTTTCGCTTACTCACATTCTCCAGAAGCCATTCTTAATTACACCGTGCTCCTTTTGTATGAGAAGTGTTGAGTGCTTTATAAACATTAATTAATTTGTGCAGCCTCCCTACAAGACAGGTTAAAATTATGATGGGCGGTGAAATGGAGACAAAGCAACTTGCCTGGTGTAAAGTAGAAATAAAGTCAAAGAAATGGATTTAGAAGTTTGCCCCGTGCTATCAATCAGGTTTCAAGGGGGGGTGGGCGCTATATATTCCAGCCAGATGGTTACAGTGGTGCCTCGCAAGACGAAAAGAATCCGTTCTGTGATTCTCTTCGTCTAGCGGTTTTTTCGTCTTGTGAAGCAAGCCCATTTACAGATTAGTGGATTAGCACTATTAGCGGCTTTTAGCGGCTTATCTGCTGATCGGATCAGCTGATAAGCGGCTTAGCGGCTTAGAAAAAGGGGGGAAGGGAAAAAACAGCAGGAACTCGCAAGACATTGTCGTCTTGCGAAGCAAGCCCATAGGAAATTTGTTTTGCGAAGCACCTCCAAAACGGAAAACTCTTTCGTCTAGCGAGTTTTCCGTCCTGCGAGGCATTCATCTTGCGGGGCACCACTGTATTATTATCAATTATTACATTTGTATACTGCCCTTCGTCTGAAAATCACAGGGGGGTTCACAACATACAAATACAAAATGAAAACACAAAATACATAATAAAGCAAAAACAAACCTTTTATTCTTAGGAGGATGTGTCATCCCTAATTCAGGATACAAATTCAGGATACAGCACAAAATAAGAAAATAGGTATAGCTGGAAGATATTGTAAGTGGAAACAGTCCCTTCTAGATAGGGGTGAGGGATAGATGAAATTCAACTCATATTTAAAGGCAAATGTAGCAAAATCGCACCTAACAAAACAACAGAACTGAAATAGGGGCATCCTTCAAAATTTGCACTTCTCTGAATTTTGCAATGCAGTTCTCCAAACGACATTTTTAAAATGTGGAAAAACATGCATTAAAATGAACATATTGGTGAAAATAACAAAGTGCATTTCATTAGAGAACGTTTCTTGCAAAAATGTATCAAAACAACATACAGAAAGTTGCTTATTAGCAGAACACCACACTAAAATACTGATGAATTTTCACGAGAAGTTAAAAAAAAATTATTATTTTGCAGATTTAGGGCAGTGCAGACAGTTACCCTGCACAGGACACTGAGCCAAGGGGCCCAAAACAATAATAATAATTTCTGGTTTGCAAATAATGTGAAGTTTCAGTGAGCCTGTTGAGAAGATCCATTTAAAAAGCAACTATACCAAAATAAATTATTGTGGAAATAAGATGTATCGGGGGCAGGGGGGAGGATATTTTCTTCGCTCATTGCTGTTGTTGTTTAGTCATTTAGTCGTGTCTGACTGTTCGTGACACCATGGACCAGAGCACGCCAGGCACTCCTGTCTTCCACTGCCTCCCGCCCGCAGTTTGGTTAAACTAATGTTAGCAGCTTCGAGAACACTGTCCAACCATCCCGTCCTCTGTCGTCCCCTTCTCCTTGTGCCCTCCATCTTTCCCAACATCAGGGTCTTTTCCAGGGAGTCTTCTCTTCTCATGAGGCGGCCAAAGTATTGGAGCCTCAGCTTCAGGATCTGTCCTTCCAGTGAGCACCCAGGGCTAATTTCCTTAAGAATGGAGAGGTTTGATCTTCTTGCAGTCCATGGGACTCTCAAGAATCTCCTCCAGCACCATAATTCAAAAGCATAATTTTCTTCACCCCATCCCTGGTGGCAGCTGGTTCTTCCCCACGCTCGTTGATTGTTTAGCAGCTGGAGATGTTAGTGATTAGACCCAGAACTTCTTGCATGCAGATTGTGTGTTCTGCTACTAAACTATGGGTCCTCCCCATTGGTACAAACCAGTGAAGGTTTGTACCAGGAGACCGAGTAGTTCACAGGCTCAACACATGTATTGCCTGAAGACGGTCTCAGATTCAGCCCCTAGTAGCTCCAGTGTTAAAAAGGTGAAGAATCGGGCAGTAGGTGATAGAGAGATGTCTCCCTGGGACTCCAGAGTGTTGCTACCAGTCAGAGCACATCGCATTGAGATGGGGGGGGGAATCCTGAGCCACCAGGTGACCTTGAGCAAATCACCACCTCTCAGATTCTGCTGGAAGCACTTGAAAGCCACAGGGAACCAGGCAGAGGGCCTTCTCAGTAGTGGCACGCACCCCGTGGAATGCCCTCCCATCAGATGTCAAAGAGATAAACAACTACCTGACATTCAGAAGACATCTTAAGGCAGCCCTGTTCAGGGAAGTTTTTAATGTATGACATATTAGTGTATTTTTGGTCTTTGTAGAAGCCGCCCAGAGTGGCTGGGGAAACCCAGCCAGATGGGCGGGGTACAAATAATAAATTATTACTATTATTATTATTACTTTTCTGAGCAGCCTGCCCACACAAGCAGCGCAATGCAGCAGCAGCAGACACATCCAAGAGAGAAATACAGTGATTTTATTGTGCCAGTACTCACCCTAACTGCTCGCACAAGCAGCTTTACAGTGGTGCCTCGCAAGACGAAATTAATTCGTTCCACAAGTTTTTTCTTCTTGCGAGTTTTTCGTCTTGCGAAGCACGGTTTCCCATAGGAATGCATTGAAAATCAATCAATGCGTTCCTATGGAGACCGTCCGGGGACAGAGGGGACCTGTTTTAAAGCAAGGGAAGGGGCAGCGGGGAGAATCGCTTCTCCCCGTTGCCGCCCCTTGGTTCAAAAGGGGTCCGGGGACAGAGGGGAAGGCGCGCTCGCCTTCCCCTCTGTCCCCGGAGATTGCGGGGCTGGCAACGGGGAGAAGCGATCTTCTCCCCGCCGCCCCTTGCTTCAAAAGAGGTCCGGGGTGCGGGGGCAAGCTTCGTTTTGCAAAGCAAGCCCATAGGGAAATTCGTCTTGTGAAGCAACTCGAAAACAAAAAAACCTTTCGTCTTGCGAGTTTTTCGTCTCGTGAGGCGTTCGTCTTGCGGGGCACCACTGTATTTCCACCAAGTGGATTGTCAGAACCAGCTATCATTCCAGCCTCCCTCACAGAGTTGTCATGAGGATAATTTTAAAGCCCTTTGTGCACTGGGGAAAATGCTAGAGATTACTCTTAACCAGGGGTCGGCAACCTAAGGCCCATGGACCACAAGTGGCCCATAGGGTCGTTTAACCGGCCCTTGAGCCGCTCCCAAACTGAGCTGCCCACTCAGCAATTCCCCACACACTGCGCTAAACCAGCGCAATGCAGCACAGGGATTCGCTTTCGTGGCACCAGAAATCGCGTCTGCGCAGATGCAGGTGCCGAAAATTGCGGGTGTGCGCAGGATCAGGCCCACAGAGGGATCTCCGCTGGAGTGAACCGACCCAGGCAAGGTAAACCTTGCTGACCCCTGCTCTTAACAATAGCTGTATGAATGCTAAGAAGTAAAGCTGGAGTATAGAGGTTTGTGGAAGGAGACTAATATCTTTAGCAATTTCACAAACTCTCTCTCTCTCACACACACACACACACACACAAGCACACAGAGCTATAATTCTGTAGTTCCACATTCTGAAAAATTGACTATTCTACAATGCGTTGTCGAGCATTCATAAAACATTATTTAAAACTAATGCAGAAATGAATCTTGATCTGGAGCAATTATAAGAAATGAATGTCCTCTGCAGTCTTGTGCTTAAAAAAAAAAAAAACCTGGCAGTCTTCAGTGGAAGAAGATTGGAAGAAATTTAAAGACTATTTACAGAAATATTGTAAAATTAATGAATGTTAGAATGATGTCAGAATGAAGTTAAGTGGTTTTAGCAGCAATGTCATAAAGGTGTATGTAAAAATGGATGGTTAATAGGTGAGAATCTAAAGCTATAATATATTAAGTTAAAGGACTAAGACAAAAACAAAGAGGGAAAGGAATTGCTGAATTAACCAATTGAATAGGAATACAAAAAAGGGAGGTGAGAGGAGGTCAGGAAAGCAAGGAAATGAAATGTAAGATACGGAAGGATTAACTTGTTTTTAAGTGTTTTTTCTATTTTTTGTTTTTTTCTATACTTTTGTATGTTTTTTTCTCTTTTTTATATATTTTTCTTTGTTTTTTTACTTTTAACTATGTAATTTTTTTGTTTCTGAAATTTTAATAAATATCATTTTTAAAAAACAACAACAAACACCTGACAGTCTAATTACTATGAACCAAAGACAACCTAATAGGTCTTCCCACACAATGTAGTTTGCTTCGTGGTGGTTCATCATTGCTCCCAGTTTTAAAGCTATCTTGCCATGGGAGAACAGTCCTAGGGAGCTCTCCAAGGAGTGTTGCATGGCCTAGAGCTCCCTCTAAAGGCTGTAAACAGAATTGCATATTAAGATCTGAGAGCGCATTTCACATTTTGAATACAGTTCTGCTTCCGAGTTTTTATAGTTCTCATTTGGACCGTAGAATCGTAGAATTGGAAGTGACTCTGAGAGTCATCTAGTCCAACCGCCTTCTATGTAGGAAGCTCAGCTAAAGCATCCATGACAGGCGACCATCCAGTCTCTGCTTAAAAACCTCCAGAGGAGGAGAGTCCACCACAGGGGTCAGCAAACTTTTTCAGCAGGGGGCCGGTCCACTGTCCCTCAGACCTTGTGGGGGGCCAGACTATGTTTTGAAAAGAGAGAAAAAAGAACGAATTCCTATGCCCCACAATAACCCAGAGATGCATTTTAAATAAAAGGGAACATTCTACTCATGTAAAAACATGTTGATTCCCGGACCGTCCTCAGGTTGGATTTAGAAGGCGATTGGGCTGGATCTGGCCCCCGGGCCTTGGCTTGCCTACCCCTGGCCCACTACCTCCTGGGGGAGACTGTTCCACTGTCAAACAGCTCTTCCCGTCAGAAAGTTCTTCCTGATGTTTTCTTTGTACACTTGCAGGAGCTAACATCGGGTCCCCACAGATCTCCCATCATGCCACCAATGGGTTCTATGCATTTCCGTAGCTTTACTCGTGTTTTAAGTTATTAGGTGCACTTTAGAACATTTTAGTGCAGGGTACACCCTAACAAATGTGGGTGTATGTGTTAAATATAAGGGTGTTTTGATTTGTTTCTTCAGTTGTTGTAACTCAGAACTGTTTTCTGCCTGGATTATAATGTGTAATGTTGCCAACTGACCAGAAAAATAATATTGCATTGCTTTTGGACCCCTGGCAACAGCTTCAGAAATCAGCAGGAAAGCTTCCCACACCCCCAGATGGGGGCAAGCATTATTAACTGCTTATGTGTGCAGATCAAGATTCCATTATAAGCGCCTGAGCAGGGGCTAATTCAAAAAGTTGGCATTCTAAACCATGTAGGGTGTGATTTCTCACTCTCCTGCAGTCTCTGCTCCAAAATAGGCTAAATTGTAATTAAGGTTCTTAAACATGCATTATAGGGGGGTTTTTTTAATCAATAAAAGAATCAGTACATTTTGTAAAGCATAAGAGATGACAGCAGATAATAAAGATGTTATAGGGGAAATTTACGTGGTTTAAAGATGGAAATAAAGATGCGATTAAAAAATTAACTTTACAGTGCAAATCCTGTGCAGGTTTCCTCAGAACTAAGACTCGCAGAATTCAATGGGGCTTACTCCCAGGTAAGTATAGGGTTGCAGCATGAATCACAGTACAAAAAAAAAAAACACCTCTTGTTACAGTGCCAGCAAATGGACTTAAGAAGGCAGGAAGGCTGCAAGGGGTGTGTGTGTGAAAATATGAAGAGACAAGTTTGAGGTGTGTCAGGAATGATCTTCAATTGCGAAGCAGGGCAAGCCAGTTCTTGCTTTTGAAACGATGCCCCAGACACACCCCTTAGCTGTCTCAACAGCAGCCAAACTGAACAGGAGGGGGCTTAAATGCAAGAGTGGCAGTGGTGGGGATACCCCAGTCAAATGGCTAAGCGTGAAAGATAAAGCAATTAGATAGGGGGAAGTGGGACAGAGGCGAGAAGACTGGCCGTGGGAAAGCAGGAGATTTTGGGCGCAGTGGAAGGTTTCTGGAGAGTGGTGCAAAAGACTCAGGCAGGAAACTGCATGATACCTTGACAGACCATTGTCCCGGAACTCAGTGTTGTCTATATGGATCAGTCTCAGCTCTCCAGGGTTTCAGACCATGATTTTTCCCAGTCGTAGCTGGAAATGGCAAGGGACTTGGAACCTTTTGCATGGTGGGGAGCAGGCAGAAGCAATCTATGGAGCTACACTCTTTCCCCTAAGGGGAGAAAACATTTCCTGGCATGTAAGGCTCTAGGAAATAAGCAAAGGCCACAACTCCATGGTCATTTACACCTCTCCACATGGGGTTGCCAATACGTATGGGGGAAAGGACCACACTTGGCTTGCTCATGTGCCTTTCACACCAGCCTAACTGCAGGAATCAGCAAGTGGAAATTTTCACATCCTGCACAACATTTCCCAGCTGAACATCAAGTTGCTGTAGAACAGTTGCAGTGGTTGAAAAAATGGCCACACAAATGGCAGGTCAAGGACCGAACTGGCCTCATATTGTAGACTTGGAGGAGATGGTCTCTTTGCTTTGGTTCCAGACCTCTCTGGAAAAATGTTTCCCCTCATGAGAACTGTTGACTACTAGTTTTGACCTTCCTGACTGAAGTCTCTACAACAGGCCTCCCCAACCTGGTGCCCAACTCCCATCCCTCTCTCTCAGCCAGTATGGCCAGTGGTCAGGAATGATGGGACTTGCATGTTGGAGGAAGCCTGCTCTACACCACCCCAACAGTTACCCATTTTTAAAAATGCAAGAATCCTGCTTCTCTCCTGCCAAGGCTATGGGGTGCAGCCAGAGCAAAGTGAACCTGACAAATTTCTGGAGGTCCAGTGGGTAGAGCTGTGAAGAAACTGGAATTCACTAGCTTTTTCAGACCCCAGTATTGGTGACCGGACAAATCATGGTTGTGCTGGTCAGATGAGTAAGATAGCGGCTGGTTGCTAACAGCAGTGTCTACTGATCTCAGATTATCAACAAATAGTTAAATGGCAAGCATCTGTTAGTGGGATCATTTTCCACACAACATGATTCTCTGCATATTTTCTTGGGACCCAAATAACAGAGGTAACTTGCAGGGAGACAGGTGGACATCAAGGGTGGGGGGATTACTGTTCTTCCTCCCCGACTCCAAGCAGCAGCCGATGAAGCAGAGCGTTTGTGTCAGGGGCGGGGGGCTTTTCTCACAACTTAGATTTCCAGCAGCCCATTTCCAGGGAGTTGCGCTTTTGTCTCTCTGGCTATTGCTATTGGTGGAGGGCTAAGCAACAACATCAGTACCATGGTTATTTGGTGCATGGGCAAGGTGAAAAAAAGAGCTTCGTCTGCTACGAGCATTTCTGCAGGCAAGGCAACTCAGGGGTGGGGCGTGAATTCCTGGTGTTTTCTTTTGCAGAGATTTACTACTGGGTGTGGAACAGACAGCTGCCAAGTGAGCATCTCCTCACATCAGGTGAGTGGGAACGAGAAAGCTGGGTTCACACCACACCCAGACGCTGCCATCACTCTCAAAGCAGGCCAAGCAGCTTGGCCCTTGTCCCCGCCAATCATCAAGGGTTCCCAGGGCCGCCTTCCTTATTTGGGTGTGATGAAGAGGGAAGCTGCTTCAGCGGTTGATGCCGGAGTATCAGCAGGCCGTTTCTGCATAAGCAGAATACCTTGTAAAGAGGGCATTCCCTGCCCCATAAGCTTGGGAACAAACAGTACTCGTGGTGCAAAACCCTCTTTCAACATGGCCCAGTGGGAAATAGTTCAACTTTCCAAATCATCACAGCAAACAGAGATAAGCAGGGGTGGAGGTTAAGGGCCCTTCCAGATGGCATTGCTTGGCCACACTGAATGTGCAGCCCTTACCAAGGTGTTTGGGGAGGGTTCAGGTGTGTCTCCCCACCCACAGCCCCTGAGAAGAGCGCATTTCACCTGTACTCGGGCTGCCGTGCAGGTGGGGAGATGCAGGTACCCCACTCCATGCAACTGCAAGTTGAGTTTTAGACCTAGTGTCATGGGCGGCAACACTCGAGTTGTGCCTACACCCCCACTGCGACAGGAGCGCAAGGCCCTCTTTCCTCTACCAGCACCATTTTGAAGAAGCAAAAAGACAATACATGAGAAGAGCATCTATGGCTCAGAACCAAGCCTTCCCCCCATCTTTCCCAGGATAAAAAGCAGCAGAACAAGCGTGACCTTTGCAAGGGAAGGCAACATGTGAAAGTTGAAGCCGAAATCCTTGGAGTCAGCAAACACTGCAGGTAGTGATTTATGAGTGGGCTTAAAACGTCAAGGGAAGGCTTGGTTGTGGGACTGTGTGGTGGCCTAAAATGTGCACCTTGATGCAACGGCGGCTCATGGCAGGGACGTGGCACAGGAGCAGCCTGAGAAGCCTCTCCAAACCTGGGGACACCTGGCACCCGCTGATTGGTCAATCAAGCTAGGGCCTGGCAAATGAAGGATCCGGGCCCCTCCCTCTGGGATTAGCACAGAGCTTTGCTTGGTCGTTTACAGGGTTCTGAAGCAACCACCCGCCCTGCCCCTCAGGGCACGGTGTGGAGAATCTTGCCGTGACTCAGAAAGCCTGGCAGCCGGCCATCGCCCTCCCCTTTCCCTGCCCACCCAAGCATTCTCTGTAAGAAGGACAAGCTGAGTCAGGAGCTTTGCTGTGACTCAGGGGGCCCCCGCCCTGCTTGCACAGCTAGAACGAACCAGCTCTGTTGCCCGTGGTCAGCAAGATAGGAAAAGAAAAGCAACGAAGTCTTGCCGTAGGCCAGGTGGGGGAAGCAGAAAATGAACCCCAAAAGCACAGCGAAGAGGGCTAAACAGCTGACCAAATTTAGTCATTCGTTTCTGGGCATTTTGGGCTGTTGCTGTTGTTGTTTTTCAGGCTCCCTGGGCCAAACATTTTTGCCTTGTCCTCACAGAAACTGGTATTTCCCCCCTCACCTGCTCTCAACTCTGAGCTTGTGTGCATACCAAAAGAGTTACCCATTGCAAGCTCCATCTTAGAAGCTGCTCAGAAGTCTGTCCCTGTCACAGGGGGCACAGAGCTGGGGGTTCAAATTTCCTACCTTCGGGGACTCCTTTCCCCACTGGTTTGTCCACTCCTATATGTCTGCCTGTCTATATGGTTTTCCCAGGAGTGATGTATGGAAGTGAGAGCTGGACCATAAAGAAGGCTGATCGCCGAAGAATTGATGCTTTTGAATTCTGGTGCTGGAGGAGACTCTTGAGAGTCCCATGGACTGCAAGAAGATCAAACCTATCCATTCTGAAGGAAATCAGCCCTGAGTGCTCATTGGAAGGACAGATCCTGAAGCTGAGGCTCCAATACTTTGGCCACCTCATGAGAAGAGAAGACTCCCAGGAAAAGACCCTGATGTTGGGAAAGATGGAGGGCACAAGGAGAAGGGGACAACAGAGGACGAGATGGTTGGACAGCGTTCTCGAAGCTACAAACATGAGTCTGACCAAACTGCGGGAGGCAGTGGAAGACAGAAGTGTGCTCTGGTCCATGGCGTGCTCTAGTCCATGGGGTCACGAAGAGTCGGACACGACTAAACGACTAAACAACAACAACATATGTCTGCCATGGATCCACTTTGAGCACTTTCTGCAGAGCATTTGGCTCCAGATGATTCAAGGAAGTGGAAAGAAAGAGAAGATAAAAAATTGTCCCGAGCCTATTTGACCTTGGAGGAATAGGCTCCCAGAGTGGCTCGCAAAATAATAATGGTAAGCCCAAAGGCTCAAAATCTCTGTCCCACCTGACAGCGTTTACTGATTCTAGAGAGAAAGTTCTCTCCTTGTGAACTATGAGGTGATAATTGTACGGTTGGCCCACCACTCAACTACTAAAGAGAAGAAATCTTCTGATGTGGCAATATTTCTGGAACTTTCTGGCATACTGAAAGCCCCATAGCCAGAGGATTTGCTGCAAACAGAGCAGATCACTGGACCATGAGGAACAGTTGGGAGAAGAGAGCACCCAAGGGAAGCTGGTAGTCTTCTCTGGCCTGGGTCCACAGGGAGTCTGTTGGAACCAAGGATTCTCCAACCTTAAGGCAAACATCTCCAAGAGAACTTTGCAATGTCAATAACTTGAACTGGCTCTGCGTTCACAGCCTCTGTGCTTATACACTTTGTTCCTACCCGCTCTTTATTGCTAAGACAGCTCCTTGGTTTGTCTTTACTCCTTCCTCTCTGGGGCTCCATTTGTTTATTTTCTGGGCACCACTGTATTTAGGCCTAGGCAGAACCCCCCAAATGCTTGCAAGCCAGCCAGCCAGCCACCGCCTGCCCTCCCCAGTTTCCCTTGCTGCTCAAACAGCCGCCGCCCAGTTCTAACAACAAAGCCCTATTCTTATTTTGAGAACTAATAATCGCCTGCTGGATTGCCTCCTCTCTCTGTTCAGGCCTGCTCAGGCAAAGGTGCCTCGCCCCACCTGGCTCAGGTGCCTGGAAGCCGGCCAAAAATGCTGAATTGTGCTGTGAAGGCAGCCTGTGTTTTCGAAAGCTCAGCAATAAAGGCCCGACTCTCAAGGCTTTCCTCAGCCCAACTGGGTGGAGGGCAAGGGAGTCCAAAGTCTGCCTTTCCATTCTGACACCTTTCCGTTCAGAACATGCCCAGTGATACCTCTCAGTGAAATAGCAGGTGACTTTCGTTCATCTTTCTGTACCTGTCCATAGCTAACATTTAACCCCCTTGTTGTCTGTTTTTCTAGCCATCCACCAGCTTCTTCCTAGAAGCTCAGTGCTCACATCAACACCAGGCTTTTAGTCAATCATGGCTTTCCCATAACAAATCCTGGGAATGGTGGTTTATTATGGGTGCTTACAGTTGTTAGAAGATCCCTCACAGAGCTGTTGCTGTTGTTGTTGTTTAGTTGTTTAGTCGTGTCCGACTCTTCATGACCCCCTGGACCAGAGCACGCCAGGCACTCCTGTCTTCCACTGCCTCCCGCAGTTTGGTCAAACTCATGCTGGTAGCTTCGAGAACGCTGTCCAACCATCTCGTCCTCTGTTGTCCCCTTCTCCTTGTGCCCTCCACCTAAATCCGGCGCTGGTCCTGACCCACTGGGGGAACAAGCAGGGCTGATGCACCCAATTACACACACACACACACACACACACACACACACACACACACAGTCTTAATTGATTGACTGGTCTCATAAATCCACCTGTTATTTCCATTCGAACTAAGAGAAATGTATCCTCCCACTTCTTTGTTTTTAAATCACAGATAACTTGCAGCAGCAGATACACACCTGATATTTAAGGCAAATTCCCTGCACATTTAAAGCACATGGCTTTCCCCAGAGTGTCCTGGGAACTGCAGTTTCTCCCCCACAGAACTATAATTCTCAGCACCTTTAACAAACTACAGTTCCCAAGCTTCTTTGGGAGAAATTCTGTGCATTGAATGGGCTCTAAATGTTTTGTGTGTGAGAAGGCAAGAGGCATTTCCTTTTCTTTGCATCTGCCACCCACCATTTTCTGTTAGTTCTTGTGCGCAATATATATTGATATTTAAGTCTGCTCTCAGATTAGTCTTGGCCAGGGGCAGCTAGCCTGTGGCCCTGTAGAGGTGGCTGAACTTTGGCTCCCATCATCCCTGGCCATTGGCCGTGTTTGCTTGGGCTGATGGGAATTGGAGTCCAGGTGGGCTCTCTCTACCTCTGGTCTAGAGTATCATTTTATAGCCAATCAAAATAAGCTTGGTCTAACACTAATTTGCTTAATAATGCAGCTCTCAAAAAAACCGGGGTAATCTCTTGGTTATCAGTCAACCATACGATCCAGTCCCTCCTTCCAATAGCATTTATTTACTGTACCCTCCGTTTCTTTTTAAATTATTATTAAAAAGCCCTCCTTCCAGTTTGGTAGATGGCTAGCTGTGGAATTCTATGGGAAGAGAACTGGGTGGGTGGAGATGTGGAAACTAAGCCAGACTTGGCATGGAGCAGGGGGGAAATATGAGTGACTTCTTAAAGACATTTATATCCCACTTAATTATATCCGCTTTTCTAAGCAGTGTAGATAAGAAACAATCCACGGAAAACGGGACAATAAAATATTTTTTTAAAATCATGAAACCGAACACTCCTTTAAAAATACCTGCAGGAACAATGAAGTCTTAGTCATGTGCCTGATCTTCAGCAAGAAGGGTGCCCATGTAATCTCACAATTGGAAAGGAGTGTCACAGGCTTCGGCCCACTACACTGAATGAGCAGAACGGAACGGGAATTGGTGTCCGGATGGTGCAGTAAGACTTCTAAGAGTTGACCCTAGTGCAGAGGGTTGGAGCAAAGAATTGCCCTGTTTGGGTTCCACATCAAGCAGCCATGTTTGTGGAAGCTATGCTAAGTATGGGACCCCCATGCCAGCTCAGGGGAGCTTTATAACAGCCTCCAAGAGCTGAGTGGCAGCACGGGCAAGTCCTTTGGAGAAGAAGGTCCCTAGGCCGTGCAGACTAGCTTCCTGTGGAGCTAAGGGAAACAAAACCAAGCCTTGCTCCGTGCTGTTCTGCGATAGCTTGACTTTCACACCAGTTTCTGAAGCATGGTGTGAAACATGCTTTAATATACGGACTGTGAAGGTCTCCTTTTGTAAAATACTCCCAGAATGTTCAGCCTTGGAATGAAACTGTTTCTCCTGCCCTTAGCTTACAACAGATGCAAGTCCAACACTTCCAGCACTAAGATGTCCTCTTTGGACCACTGACTTGCAACATAGGATCTGCGACTTGAGCCTATCCACATTTGCTCAGGGTGTGAGCGGTGCCCTCACTCCCATGGACAGCTTGACAGTATTTCCCAGGGTTTTCTCATTTTCCTGGTGAGCCCCTAAGCTGCTGAAGGCAATGGGGCCCTTTATATGTCCAGCTGTCCTTTGTCAACAACAAATTGTCGCTGTTTTTTGTTTTGAATATATGCTATATGGTTAATTTATGGACCTAATAGGTCTCAAAAGCCATTTGCACATAACAAAATATGTATTTTATCAAAGTAGTTGTTGAACTGAAATACAGTGGTGACTCGCAAGACGAAAAGAATCCGTTCCGCGAGTCTCTTCGTCTTGCGGTTTTTTCGTCTTGCGAAGCAAGCCCATTAGCGGATTAGCGAATTAGCGCTATTAGCGCTATTAGCGGCTTAGCGGGCTTAGCGGATCAGCTGATAAGCGGTTTAGCAGATCATCTGATAAGCGGTTTAGCAGATCATCTGATAAGCGGCTTAGCGGATCAGCTGTTAAGCGGCTTAGCGGCTTGGGGAAAAGGGGGGAAGGGGGGAAACCCACAGGAACTCGCAATACATTTTCGTCTTGCGAAGCAAGCCCATGGGAAATTCGTTTTGCGAAGCATCTCCAAAACGGAAAACCCTTTCGTCTAGCGGGTTTTCCGTCTTGTGAGGCATTCGTCTTGCGGGGCACCACTGTACAATGAAGAAGAATTATATTAATAGTGAAATGGGGGGGCAAGAGAGTGGGGCTCGAAACCATAGCTTGTTTAGCTTATACGTAAATCCAACACAGGCCAGAACATCGGGGGAATTAGGGTGCCCAGGTGTTGCACGGCTCCCTCCCGCAAAAGGGCCTGGATCTGGCGCCAGGATGAGTGTCCCATTTGCCCTGAGGGTGTGTCAGCTGTGATGCCAATGTGAGAACATGGGCAGGGCACATTCTGGCCCGGCTTAGGGAAATGGCAGCCTGACCTCAGTGACAATCCCATGGACACACACATACCTTAAGCTCTGCCTCCGCCCTGCCGTGCCATTTAATTGGAGGCTGCCGGAATCCTTTATCACTCCTTTAATTAAGCGAAATTACAAGCTCTGGCAAAGCCGTGCGCCTTTTAGGTCCTAGAGGCAGGTACAGAACATTCAGCTCCGCATTTGCCGGCCTGTGAGAACAGGAAAGCAGCTGCCCGGTTTCCTGATAGGAAAGAGAGAGAGAAAGCAGGAAAGTAGTCAGGGTGCCCCAGTTTGGGGTGCTTTAAAAACCTGGGTGCTTTAAAACTACGCACCTCACCCCCTTTAGTCAAAGATAAAAACGGAAACGTGCAAAAGCAGCTAAATTTCATGCTCATGTTTTTAAGGGAAATGTTGAGCAGCCTGGCTCCTGGCCCCTACAACAGCATGTAAATATGCCATATATTCTTAAATCTTGCACAACTATCATCTTAACAGCCTTCCAATGTAGGCAAGTATTATTATCCCCCTATTGCAGAAAGGGGCAAGGGCAAGGACTGAGCCTAATGGAACAATGGCTTGCCTCAAAAGTCAGCTAGTAAATTCATGGTGGCGGCAGCAGGATTTGAATTGGAGGCTTCCTTGCACATGATATTAGTTTAATGAGAAAGCTTTTCGAGATTACAGAGTTTCCCCCCGCTACGCGCAAGCTACTCGGGCTGTCTGCCTCAGTCTGCCCATCTGCAAAATAATACAGTGGTGCCCCGCAAGACGAGTGCCTCGCAAGACGGAAAACTCGCTAGATGAAAGAGCTTTCCATTTTGGAGGTGCTTCGCAAAACGAATCTCCTATGGGCTTGCTTCGCAAGACGACAATGTCTTGCGAGTTCCTGCTGGGGTTTTTTCCTCCCCCCCTTTTTCTAAGCTACTAAGCCGCTTATCAGCTGATCCAATAAGCCGCTAAAAGCCGCTAATAGCGCTAATCGCGCTAATCCTCTAATCCGTCAATGGGCTTGCTTCGCAAGACGAAAAAACCGCTAGACGAAGAGAATCACAGAACGGATTCTTTTTGTCTTGCGAGGCACCACTGTAACAGTAATACTGCTCAGTGAGTTGTACAGATAAAGCAAAGACAGGGACCAGTAGCAAAAAGGAAAGCATAGAGTGGATTGTACCACATGGCATGCTGCAGGTAGGTGATTGCATTTTAGAATGTCCCTCTCCATACAACCTCATCCCTGCAAGTAGAACAGTAGTGGAGGTGGGAATAGAGCTTTTCACCCTGATATGCTTGTTTTCTACTTGTGGGGATTTTTATTTTTACATTCAGAAACAGCATTCCTCTCATCTGTGGTCTGAAGAACCATGCTGCTGGCTTCACATGTGTTCAGCTTATGCCAGAAAGTCAAAGTCTGTGGTGGATTCAGCCCTGGCATGGCAAGGGTAGGAGAAACGTAGCTAACATGCATTGTCAGGCAAGTGTTTGGCAGAAGCACTGATCCAAACAGATAATATCCCTTCAGTCTACTAATGGGGAATCCTGAATTCGATAAAATGGGGACTTGGTGGTACCAGATGACACCAAATTGTTTGGGGTGATGGGGGGAAAGGGAGATTGTGAAGGGCTCCAAAATAATGTTCTCAAAATGCTAAATGGGCGTGAAAATGGCAAATGAGATTCAGTCTAAGAAATAATAAGGTGGTAGATATTGAAGTGGGGGGACGAACCCTAGCTTCACATATGCACTTAAAGAGTCTGAACTGGTGGAAAAGAGATTTTGGGGTGGACAGTGTTGGGATACTGCCAGGGAGACAAAGTCCATCATGGCCCCAAGCCGTCTGCCGGACGATCCATCGATCTCCCGTAGGCACGCAGTATCAGCGATTAGCGACATGAGTTTCTAGAAAATATCTTGCTACATTCCAGAGCTCATGCACACTCTTATCAGCAGATAAAGCACAGCCAAAAGTCACACTCAGGAGAGCATTATTTACAAGCTTTATTCAGCGTTGATCAGAACAGAGAAAGACATGACTGCCTGCGCCACTGTCTCAGACAGAGAGAGAGAAACGAAAGCAATAGCAAACATAAACATCCTGTGAAAACAGGAAATACGCAGGCTGTGACACAAACATCCTGCTCCCTTTTAAGGTGGAATGGAAATATCCTAACAGACAGCTCAATGAAAATGTCAACCCAGCTGTGAAAAAGACAAATTGCCAGTCTGGGGAAAAGGGACTGAAAAATTAAACACAGAACATTATATCGGCCTCCTCCATGACCTCACCGATTTTGGCAAAAGTAAAAAATAATGAATAAGTAAATGCAGTTTAAGCCTCTCTGCCCATCCCAACAACCCGATGGGGATTCAAACCACCTTCTTCCTGGACCTCAGATGCATCATTTGCTGCCTAGGGATGGGACAGTAACATCCCTCTCCTTGTCTGCACAGATCAGCTATGCTGGTGGTGAGGAGGGCCATGTTGTTGTGTCCTGCATGTGTGTGTGTGTGTGTGAGAGAGAGAGAGACAGAGACAGAGAGAGAGAGAATATGACAGGGGAGGCCATGACCCCCGTAGCATGCAGCCCCTGAAGTGTTGGCGGACGTAAATGCAGACTCCAAGCCCCCTGCAAAAAGGTTGTGTACCCCTGGCCTTGCCAGAGAAGAGATGCCCAGTCCTAAAAGAAAAGAGAACAAGGTTGTATTACCAGGAATTAGGTAAGAGAATAGGGGACGTGAGTGGCGCTGTGGTCTAAACCACTGAGCCTAGGGCTTGCTGATCGGAAGGTCGGCGGTTCGAGTCCCTGCTCCTGCCAACCTAGCAGTTCAAAATCACGTCAAAGTGCAGGTAGATAAATAGGTACCGCTCCGGCGGGAAGGTAAACGACGTTTCTGTGCGCTGCTCTGGTTCGCCAGAAGCGGCTTAGTCATGCTGGCCACATGACCCGGAAAAACTGTCTGCAGACAAACATTGGCTCCCTCAGCCAGTAAAGTGAGATGAGTGCTGCAACCCCAGAGTCGTTCGCGGCTGCACCTAATGGCCAGGGGTCCCTTTGCCATTTTTTTTATGCCAGCGAGTAGAGATCCCACCACAGTTAGGGTTGTCTCCAATTAAGGTTGTGTACTCAGAGTAGACTCGTTGAACTGAATGAACCCGAGTTCATCATGTTCATCAACTTGAATGTGTCTACTGTGAGTAAGACTAACATTTACCATGCATTACTGACAGTGAGTCACCAAGTCTAGCACAGGCCACCAGGTATTGCATGCTAGCTAACCTGAACATTAAGGTCAGTTTGGTGGAGCCTTAAACCAAGAACACTAAGCACTTGTCCACACTTATTTTTCCTCTGCTCTTTCCACAATTTAAAGCTCCACATCTGAGCATCCTTCTTTTGCTGCAGAGCTGCTTTGTGAAAATATGCTCTTTATAACTCAATCGGAGCAAACTGCAGTCCGTGGAAAATCCAAATTGACTTTTGCTCCAATTGAGCAATAAAGAGGGGATTTTCACCAGGAAAGGTCTGGAGGAAAAAAGAAGCAAAAAAGAAGGCCTATGCCTGGAAAGAGCAGGGCAAAAAGTTTGGCCAGGTGTGGCCAAACTCGGCCCTCCAGATGTTTTGGGACTACAATTCCCATCATCCCTGACCACTGGCCCTGTTAGCTAGGGAAGATGGGAGTTGTAGTCCCAAAACATCTGGAGGACCAAGTTTGTCAATGCCCGCCCTAACCACTCACCTAAGCTAATAGTTCTGTTTAACTTTTATCACTTTGTACAAAATAAAATAAAATCTGCCATTGCATCACATTGCCATTAGGTGGCAGCAGCGGACCACAGACCAACACCTTGTGGATTCCCAGACTGAAGTTCTAAGATTTAAGGTCCCCATTTTTCAAATGTACTGGGATGCTTCAGAGGGTCCTAATCCTGCCAGCTTATTTGTCATACCAGGTTTTGTGGAGACTGCTGCTTTGATTTGACTACTGATCAGTCCTGGGAGCGAGCACCCTCTTGCCTTTGGCACAAGGAAATATTCCCAATTGCAATTCCCTGATGATGTGAAGTCTAGTCCACAAAAGCTTAATAAATGATATTAGTATTTAATGTGCCATAAGAGCCTCTGCTGTTTTCTGCTGCAGGAAATGTCATCTGTAAATCAAAGTACAGTTCGTTGAATTCCTTTTCCTCTGCTGCCCCCTAGGGTTAAGTGTGTGTCTTGCAAACTTAATTCACAATCCCTTCATTCTGTTGTACCAGGAGCACATTTTCTGCCTGTTTGTATTTCAAATCTAGAGTCATACTGCTGCTCGTTTTTGTTTTTGTTTTAAAAAACACCTGTTTATGGACCCTCTGTAAGCAGCTCATAAACCGACTGACACTCCCTTCTGTCATTGTCTCTGGCAGAAACAAGAAAAACACATGCAATCTGCTTGCTTCTCTTTCTCTCTCTCGCATTTTCAGGGCACTGTTAGATTGCTGCCGTGCTTAAACTATATTTAATATCCACAACTGCCTAACAATGTGTTTTCAGCAGTCAGCACTGCTATCAGGAATAGCAGCCATGCAAGTGGTCAGCTCTGAATGTATTCAGACAGGGGACACATTCATAGACACACATTATGTGTGTGTGTGTTTTCAGGGTCTCCCAACAGCCCCCCTCCTACACGTGAATAAAGGGAAATTCAGACTGCATCCCTTACTACCACAACCCAGTCAAAGGTACTCCTACTCAGAAGTAAGCCCCATGGAGTGCAAAGGGACTTCCTCCACAGTAAATCCACCCAGAAACGAGAGAAAGGGGAAGCTGGAAATGAACTTCAGCAGCAACAAAAAAGAAATGAGACAAGGAGGGTTGATAATTGGTGAGTGGGACATGCGCACAGAGGAGGAGCTGACAGAAGGGGATAACTCAGAAACTATTATATGGCAAACACACATTATATGGGACAGCGGCATGTAATGGTTTTAGAAAACCTTTCTATGCTACTATCAGTTAGCTGAAAAGTGGGTTTTACCTCCGGGAAAACTGAGATGTCACCCTCATACGCCCCCAAAATGCAAAAAGAGGCAAAGCTACAAGGTAATATTTGAAACAGTGTGAATAAACCCTAAGTTAAGTGTTCATGTTTGTTTGTTTGTTTGTTTGTTTGTTTGTTTGTTTTTAGTGCACACATTTCCTCCCATAATTCAACCACTCCTGTGCAAATGCTATTATTATTATTATTATTATTATTATTATTATTATTATTAGGGATGCGGGTGGCGCTGTGGGTTAAACCACAGAGCCTAGGACTTGCCGATCGGAAGGTTGGCAGTTTGAATCCCTGTGACAGGATGAGCTCCTGTTGCTCGGTCCCTGCTCCTGCCAACCTAGCAGTTCGAAAGCACGTCAAAGTGCAAGTAGATAAATAGGTACCGCTCCAGCGGGAAGGTAAACGGCGTTTCCATGCACTGCTCTGATTTGCTAGAAGCGGCTTAGTCATGCTGGCCACATGACCCAGGAGCTGTATGCCAGCTCCCTCGGCCAATAATGCGAGATGAGTGCCGCAATCCCGAGTCGGTCACGACTGGACCTAATGGCCAGGGGTCCCTTTACCTTACTACTACTACTCCTGCTCTGACCTAGTTTCCAAATTGTGCTAAATGAGCTTGTACCTGCAAAGCTTGCACTTTGAGGTAGGCACCATCCAGACCCCTGGAGTCTGGGAACAAGCATGGTGGGGTACAGTTTCAACAAACACATACACACATACATATACACACATACACACACACATTCACCGAACATGTGAAGTTGGCTTGCAATGAGGAGTGAAGAGAAATGAAGCTTATCCCTTGACTGGGTATTTTACAACAGAGAGCAGTCATCCACATCATCAGCGTCACAGAAACAAGAGCCAGGCCAACCTATACTTTCAGAAAGTTCTTGGGAAGATGACTAATAGCATAAGGAGCCATACCAAATGGTTGGGCCGAGTTTTAAAGCAGCGGTAGGCAATCTAAGGCCCATGAGCCACAAGCAGCCCATGGGGGTCGTTTAACCGGCCCCCGAGCCACCCCCAAACCGAGCCACCCACTCAACAAGTCCCTGCACACTATGCTAAACCAGCGCAGCGCAGGGACTCGCTTCCACGGTGCCAGAAATCGCATCTGCACATGTGCAGACGCCAGAAATCGTGTCTGTGCAAACACAGATGCTGGAAATTGCGGGCGCGCAATGCTCATGCGTGCCCGCAATCCAGCCCATGGACAGATCTCTGCTCCATGCGAGGAATGTGTCCCAAACTGGAACGTGTCCAGAGGAGGGCAACCAAAATGGTCAAAGGCCTGGAAATGATGCCTTATGAGGAACGGCTAAGGGAGCTGGGCATGTTTAGCCTGGAGAAGAGGAGGTTAAGGGGTGATATGATAGCCATGTTCAAATATAGAAAAGGATGTCACATAGAGGAGGGAGAAAGGTTGTTTTCTGCTGCTCCAGAGAAGCGGACACGGAGCAATGGATCCAAACTACAAGAAAGAAGATTCCACCTCAACATTAGGAAGAACTTCCTGACAGTAAGAGCTGTTCGACAGTGGAATTTGCTGCCAAGGAGTGTGGTGGAGTCTCCTACTTTGGAGGTCTTTAAGCAGAGGCTTGACAACCATATGTCAGGGGTGCTCTGATGGTGTTTCCTGCTTGGCAGGGGGTTGGACTCGATGGCCCTTGTGGTCTCTTCCAACTCTAGGATTCTATGAGGTAAACCTTGCCGCCCCCTGTTTTAAAGACATCAATTCAGCTGATTCTTGTGCTTTCAGTTAACAACTTCTAGAACAAGCAGCTGGGTTCCTAGAATAGCCAGGCCAGAGGTGGGTCAGGGGTGATGGGAGCCCAAGTCCAGCAACATCTGGAGCGCAGCCGGATGTCCATCCTGGATCTAACAAGAAGGGTCAGGGTCACCTTCTTCAGAAAGAGGGGGGGAGGACAGTCGCCTGATTCAGACAAGCCCCAATCTGGGCAAATAAACATCCTTTGTTTGGAGGAAGCAAGGAACTGGATCTGATACGGAGTTAGAAGGACACAGAGCCACCCCAGCCTACTTTGGTTCTGGAGAAAAATATTTGCTTCGTTTGACCGATCATTTAATTAAAAGAACCAGAGTTGCAAGATGCTATGTATTTCTCAAGGGAAAGTCAATGTTCTCTGGTCCTTGGACTAGGGCTGTCTGTGATGCACTAGCACCACCTGCTGGAGGTTAGAAGTAGCACAATTAGTGCCCAAAAGAAGTGAAACGACTTCCAAAACAGCTGCAGAAAGTTCCTGGCGGCATTAAAAGAAGCATGCTCATTTTAATGGCATCACTAATTCCTCTTAGCAATGCAATCTATCCATCCTTCATCTATCAATCAGTGACAATGGCTCCGCTGCAACAGAGTATATAAAGAGAAGCCAAGGCTGTGCTCGTGGGTGCTGATTTTTTTTAATATGGAAAAGCTAAGAAATCTCACCAATCTGCTGTTTGGCAGAGTTGTGTCGGTGAGGAATAAGCGCCTTGCTCCCCTTCCCAAACTGCGTAGCAGAGAAGCTTTCCCAAAACAGCTAAATACAACAGTCTACATCAGCTGCTGGACAGGGAAGCAGATCTGCATGCGAAGGACATATTTGTACATGCAGTTCCTTACCCAGCTAGGAACAAGCAAGCAGAGCCCAGCTTTCATGCCCGTTGTAGCCCTTAGCTGAGGCTTCCTCAGCCTCAGCCCTCCAGATGTTTTGCGACTACAATTCCCAGCGTCCCTGACCACTGGTGCTGCTAGCTAGGGATCATGGGAGTGGTAGGCCCAAAACCAAAATGCTTGTTTACAAAGCTATTGTACTACTAACCTTACTATATGCTTGTGAAACATGGACCACTTATAAACGCCGTCTCCAACTCCTCGAAAGATTCCATCAACGGTGTCTCCGAAAAATTTTACACATCACTTGGGAAGACAGGAAAACTAATATCAGTGTACTGGAAGAAGCAAAGATCACCAGTGTTGAAGCAATGATTCTTCAACATCAACTTCGTTGGACTGGTCATGTTCTGCGGATGCCTGATAATCATCTTCCAAAGCAACTACTCTATTCTGAACTTAAAAATGGAAAGCGTAATGCTGGTGGTCAACAAAAGAGGTTTAAAGACTGTCTCAAGGCAAATCTAAAAAATATAGTATAAACACTGACAACTGGGAAACACTGGCCTGCAAGCGCTCCAGTTGGAGAACAGCCTTTACCAAAGGTGTCATGGGCTTTGAAGACACTCGAACTCAGGACGCAAGGGGGAAATGTGTTAGGAGGAAGGCACGCTTGGCAAATCCACACCGTGATCAACTCCCACCTGGAAACCAATGTCCCCACTGTGGAAGGACATGTGGATCCAGAATTGGCCTTCACGGTCACTTACGGACTCACTGTTAAAACCGTGTCTATGGAAGACAATCTTACTCGGCTACGAGTGATCGCCAAAGAAGAAGAAGAAGGCCAAAAACATCTGGAGGGCCGAGGCTGAGGATGCCTACCTTAGCTGCATCAGGGCAAATGTAGTTGCAAAGGCAGTGCAGTTACTCTAATGGAAGTGCCCCCTGCAGCAAAATGTTGCAATCTGCCCTTTTCCACCTATCATCCTGGTTTTCTGTCCTCACCCACCTCAGCAGTCAGCATTCCACGCTCCCTGAGCATGGAATGCCTTCACTAGGCCATTTAGAGGGGCCCCTTCTCTGATATCCCCCCCCTCCAAATATTGTTTGTACTCCTGGAAACTTTGTTGTTCCCCTGGGCCTGCCAATACCTCCCTCTTATGTGTGTGTGTGGGGGGGTGCTGTTTTGGCTACATAAGCAATGGCACTCGAAGCCTGAACACTAAAAAGAGTTTATCTGTTTAATGTCATTATTGTTCTGGTGTGTCAATTGTCACATTTCAATGCAGATTCTTCTTGACCATTTTGAGGTTTGCAGCAACAACTGGAGTGGGCATCCCCAAACTCGGCCCTCCAGATGTTTTGCAACTACAATTCCCATCATTTAGGGAATAGTTTAGGGAAGCTTTTAATGTTTGATGTATTATTTTAATATTTTTTTTGGAAGCCGCCCCAGGGTGGCTGGGGAAGCCCAGCCAGATGGGCGAGGTATAAATAATTTTTTTTTATTATTATTATTATTATTATTATTATTATTATTATTATCATTATCACTATCATTATCATTATCATCATTATTATTATCATCATCATCATCATCCCTGACCACTGGTCCTGTTAGCTAGGGATGATGGGAGTTGTAGTCCAAAAACATCTGGAGGGCCGAGTTTGGGGATGCCTGAACTGGAGGTTCAAAAAAATTCGGGCATTCGAGATGTGCTCTGTGTGTGAATTAGTTGGCTGCATCCCAGTCTATGCATGTTCATTGCAGAGAGCATCTGTAAAACCGCTCTGCATGGACTGCTGGGAATCGCAGCAGCTTTCTACAGATGTTCTAAGGAGTGCAGGGAGGCTTGTCCATTAGAGTGAATGGGGCACTGCCACAGCAACTTCCATCTATCTCCAGCCAGCCAGTGCCACCAGGTGGCACAATCTGTCTACTTCCTCCTCTGTAGTCTCAAGGTGTCTCTTGTAGAACTCACGGGGACACAGCTAGAATTAGTCTGCTCTGCTTGTCATTGGTTCTGGAGTCCACTGCTGTTGGCTTCCTTGCCTTCTGCCCTACCAGCCCAAATGAGCAGCAGCCACCAATGGTTAGGGGCCTGGCGCCTGTTGCCAAGATGCCCCTTTTCCTTGCATAATCGCTTCTCCTATTTTGAACACTTGGAAAGTGATCAGGTCAGGTGTGTCCAAATGTTCTAATTTACAAGCAGAAGGCAAAAGTGATTTGCCCTTTGAAGCTCCTGCCTCTTGGAGGACTGTTTGCAAGAGGGGGTGCTGTTATTGTTTTAATTTGCTTGTAATTAATTTAGGCTGCTTTATCCACCAGGTAGGGACACGGGTGGCGCTGTGGGTTAAACCACAGAGCCTAGGACCTGCTGATCAGAAGGTCGGCAGTTCGAATCCCCGTGACGGGGTGAGCTCCCGTTGCTCTTTCCCTGCTCCTGCCAACCTAGCAGTTCGAAAGCACATCAAAGTTCAAGTAGATAGATAGGTACCACTCCGGTGGGAAGGTAAACGGCATTTCCATGCGCTGCTCTGGTTCATCAGAAGCGGTTTAGTCATGCTGGCCACATGACCCGGAAGCTGTACACTGGCTCCCTTGGCCAATAAAGCGAGGTGAGCGGCGCAACCCCAGAGTCGGCCATGACTGGACCTAATGGTCAGGGGTCCCTTTACCTTTACCTATCCACCAGGTGTTTTGATTTTTTACAGTGCAATTCAGTACCGCATGGATTTCAGGGAGGCAAACTTCCAAGTCACTGAGTACGTGTAGGGCTGCCGCAGCTAAGTGCTTTTTACATATGGTGTTTCCACATTATCACAGTTTCATGGGTGGGATTCATCACATACGGTCAAATTCAGATCTCGCAATTATAGTGTATTGGGAGGTCTTGCATAACAAACCCACTTTCCCTCCCAAAACCAATTTTGTTGTGATAAAGAAAGTGATAGAAAATTGCACAGGAAAGTGCATGATAGCACTCGCTTCGAAGCGAGGTTAGATTATGTCCAGTCTTCATCAAGCATCTGTTCTGATTTGTTTGTTGAGAGGTCATATGGCAATCAGCATTCATCCGGAATTCATCCTGATTTGCTTGTGGTGTGGTTGTGCATCTTCCCATTAATCGCTCACTCATTACATGCAAACTTCCCCATCACTTTCCTAACCACAAAAAGTCAGTTTGTTTGTTTGTAAGTGGATTTGTACCACCAGGCCAACAGAGCAATCTAATTGACTTCAATTGCATAAACCTAATTTTTTGGTGTGCACTCAGATCCAACTCACAAAATACCGTATTTTTTGCTCCATTGGACGCACCGGACCATAGGAGGGGGAGAACAGGGGAAAAAAAATTTTCTTGTTCTCCCCCTCTAAAACAAGGTGTGTTCAAGGTACATTCACCTGAGCTTGTGGGGCTGGCAGTGGGGCGAAGCGCTGCTTTCCCCCACCGCCAGCCTCAAAGATCCCTGAAGCCTTTGGAGCGCAGCGCCCCGCTGCCCTGCAGAGGTTTGCGCGCAGCCGTCCCCAAGCTAGAGCAGCGAGAGGGAGCACTCCACAGTGCTCCGTCTTCCTGTTCTGGCTTTGGGCTTAGCGGCGCAGCCTGCATTCGCTCCATAGGACGCACACACATTTCCCCTTAATTTTTGGAGGGGAAAATGTGCATCCTATAGAACGAAAAATACGGTACTGAGTTTGGGGGTGACCACAGCCTCATTAGGGATCCTGAAAGCCTGCCCAATATTCTGCTGAGCAAGGCAGCCTTAGTTAGGTTTAAGCACACCTAGCCTGGCAGAGAATCAGAAGAATGGAAGCCTTTCCAGGACTGTGTGCATGTAGCCAATACAGCATGATCACTGCAGATGGTGACAGCAGCCATGAAATTAAAAGACGCCTGCTTTTTGGGAGAAAAGCAATGACAAACCCAGACAGCATCTTAAAAAGCAGAGACATCACCTTGCCAAGAAAGGTCCGTATAGTCAAAGCTATGGTTTCCCCAGTAGCGATGTATGGAAGTGAGAGCTGGACCATAAAGAAGGCTGATCGCTGAAAAAATGATGCTTTTGAATTATGGTGCTGGAGGAGACTCTTGAGAGTCCCATGGACTGCAAGAAGATCAAACCTCTCCATTCTGAAGGAAATCAGCCCTGAGTGCTCACTGGAAGGACAGATCCTGAAGCTGAGGCTCCAATACTTTGGCCACCTCATGAGAAGAGAAGACTCCCTGGAAAAGACCCTGATGTTGGGAAAGATGGAGGACACAAGGAGAAGGGGATGACAGAGGATGAGATGGTTGGACAGTGTTCTCAAAGCTACCAGCATGAGTCTGACCAAACTGCGGGAGGCAGTGGAAGACAGGAGTGCCTGGCGTGCTCTGGTCCAGGGGGTCACGAAGAGTTGGACACGACTAAACAAAAACAAGCCAATACAAAACTGGCATGTACCATATTTTTTCTGTGTATCAGACAATGTTATTTTATTTCAAAATTACGTGAAAAAATTGGGTTGTCTTATACACAGATAGTGGAGAGGTGGGATGGGCGATTGGTGGCTGCCGCGAGCAGGAGATTGTCAGTGGTGGTTTTGCAGGTGATTGGTGTGTGTGGCAAGGTCCGCTGGCTATTGGCTGCTGCGGCAATTGGGCGTGCGATTAGCGTTTGCTTTTGGCAAGCATGCATACGATTCGTGGCTTCGCCGATGTGCATGCGATTGGCTGTGGCAATCCTGCAGGTGAGCGTTTTTTTGCAAAAAAACAAATGGGGGGACGCTCAGCAACCATGGGCAATCCCCCCTCAAAAAAAGCTCAGCAACTGTGGGCAACCCCCCCCCCAAAAAAAATCTCAACTCTGGTCAATCTCCCTCCATTTTCTCAATTTGGAGTCCCAAAAAAGAGACGAAAAATGTGGTAATGACTGCTCCCCGCATAAAACGGGGGGCGCTCTTTGCGTGGACACGTGCAGCCCCTGGATCTGGAGCGGCTCCATCAGCACAGGCTTGGCTTTGCCTTCCCTCAGGTGGGATACCTGGAGGTCTCCGCCTACCTCTGTCAGTTGTCCAATCCCACCTGGGGGAAGCGTTGCCAAGGAGATCAGGCCAGGTGGGGGAGGGATTACCTGCCCACACAATAGAGGGAGGATCTTACCTGGGAATCCTCACTTGGCTCCAGAGCTTCTCCCACCCTACCCACCCTCAGTTAAGTCTTATTTTGCAGGTTAACTTTTCTTCACAGGTATGCGGGCGCTGCTACGTTAAGGTCGCTGTTAAAGGGCCGGAAAGGAATTCCCCTGCATTGGCAGGTTTTGCCTTTCCCGTAGCAAAACGTCACAACTTTGGCGGTATCAGGCCTTGGGCGGAATCCTTTAGTCCATCTTCCTCTTTGCGGTGGCGATACCAGGGTTCCCAGTTAAAGGGGTTTCTGAAGGGAGGCTTTGACCATACGCCGAGAGGTTGTCATTGCTCTCCCCTGCGGCGGCGGCATAACAAGTGGGGGGGCACGGCCATCTCTGCTTGAACATATGTTCTCCAGAGCCGGCCCATCCCCCCCACCACACACACTGGATAACTCTGATGTTCCCTAGGTCCCCGGCTGGGGACTGGGGAGTGATAACGCCCAATGCCTGAGCCAAGGTCTACCCACATCTGAAATATAATAAAGTTGTGGCCAATTTAATCCCATAGCATGTTGTCTTGAGTCGTTATTCCACATGACAGGGGGGGGCGCCCGGGATCTCGGGGACTCCGCCTGTCCACGCAATACTTAAGCTGCAATCCAAATTGTGCTTACTGGGAAGGAACATAGCAAGACTTACATCTGCGTAAACATGTGTGCAACAAGCATCTTATACTTCAGCAGGGTTTCTGCCTTTTTTTATTATCACAGTGTAGGAGCCAATATACAACCTTTCTACATATCCGGATGCTGGTGCAGCAAATGTTGGGAACTGGTGCCATTCATTATCTGTGCTGTGCGTTCTGCCCTCCTGAGTCACATAACGTGGCTTTGGGATGCCGCATCCTGCTGCTGTCGCTGGGAAGTTCGCCCATCTGGCCTTTTTCCAGGAACCCCTGGCTGAAGTGCGGGAATCTTGGCATGTCACAAAGACAATAGGAGGAAGATCATCGGGGCACGGCGGGCAGAGGCCGCATGGACTGGCGGAAGGGGCAGGAAACTCACAGAAGTGCAGAGGAAACAGAACACAGGAGACGAAAGCACCTTAGGGGCACCAGCGACTACCGACAGGAATCATAAAACCTGATGCGATGACCGGGGGCCAGCTATTTCCCTTCCGAAGCAGGGCTGCCTGGAGGGGGGGAGAGCAGGATCAAATGCAGACTGGGAAGCCGCAACACACAATTGCCTCTTTGGGTCCAGAGTATTTCAGTTCAGACGGGTTTGCTTTGCCCAAGCAAGGGAAACTGTGATCAAGGGACTAGGGACAGAGGGTGCAATTTGATTCAATTCACATTTAAAGGCAAAGTTAAGGAAATCGCTCTTTCTAAAACAATATGCGAAACAACAGATATCCTTCGAATTTTTTATTTCTCCAGATTGGCAACGCGGTTCCCCAGCCACACATTCTGTACAAAAATGCATATGCTGGAGTAAAGTATGTGCATATATTAGCGACATACAAAAATACATTCTATTATACAGAATTGCATGCAAAAGTATGTGCACTGGAAGAAGTTCTAAAATGCTGGAGAATTTTCATGTGGATTTTTTAAAGAAAAACCCACACAGGCAAATCTGAAAATGAGGGGAACTAAACTTAAAAACTGAAAATATGAGAAACCGAAACTTGTCATATTTGCACACCCTTATGACAGATGTATGGGATGCAGGTGGCGCTATAGGTTAAACCACGGAGCCTAGGACTTGCCAATCAGAAGGTCGGCAGTTCGAATCCCCGTGACAGGGTGAGCTCCCGTTGTTCGGTCCCAGCTCCTGCCAACCTAGCAGTTTGAAAGCACGTCAAGTGCAAGTAGATAAATAGGTACCGCTCTGGCGGGAAGGTAAACGGCCTTTCCGTGCGCTACTCTGGTTCGCCAGAAGTGGCTTAGTCATGCTGGCGACATGACCTGGAAGCTGTACGCCGGCTCCCTCAGCCAGTAAAGCGAGATGAGCACCGCAACCCCAGAGTCGGCCACGACTGGGCCTAACGGTCAGGGGTCCCTTTACCTTTATGACAGATGTAACAACAATTTGTGCTATCTTTACAAAACTGGGACTGGGATTGTACAGGGTTGTTGGCAGGTTTAAAGAGAGTTTGACTTGAAGTTTTAGCGTTTGAGTTACAACTTTGCTGAAAGCTTTCTTGAGACCATGCATCCATCGTGAAATTGATGTGCGGGATACTCGGAAACTTGGGAGGGGGTAATATTTTAAGACATTTTGGGTGTTTTTAAAGATAAGGCGGCCACTGGCTCCCCACCAAATTAAAAGAAGAAAAGAAAATCCACAGAAGGTCTTAGAAATGGGTTGATTGATTGAGATAATCTTTAGTGGCATTTTCACTCCACCCCAATGAAATGCCAAACAGTTTCAGCCAGCCTTCTTCTTAGGGTTTCCCAGGAGAAAAACTCAAATCTCAGGATGAGGAGGCAGAAGCAAACAAGGTGGATCATCCTCTGCTTTTGCTCTTTGTGTCCCCCCGGGGTAAATTAATATCAGGGGTGGCTATTAACATCTGTGACCCACCAGCTGCCATTGGACTCCAGCTCCCATCAGCTCCACCGGCATGGCCAATGGTCTTGGATGATGGGAGTCATAGCCCAACATCTAGGGGATGGCATGTTCCTCACCCTGATCAAGATTCACTGCTGAGTCAGGAGAAGAGAGAAATCGGCTTTGCTTGGGGTTTCAGTGTGAACCTACATAATTTCCACTTTCCAAAACAATATGCAGCTATTCTCCAATAACACAGCTATTCTCGAAAATTGGCATTTCTCTGAATTTTGTGACGGAATAATGTTTACAAGTATGTGTAAATTAGACGAATTGCACATAAAAATGGGTACCTATTTGTGAAGATAGCATATGAAATACTTTATCTTAGGGGGAATTGTTTGCCCAAAAAAGGTGTGCATTAGACAAAATTGCATGTAAAACTGTCCCTATTAGGAGAAATCTGAAATAAAATGCTGGTGAATATTCATGAGGACTTAAAAAATGCAAACTAATGCAGCAATGTGGAGAACTGAAGACTGGGGAAATGAGAAACTGAAAGAAAACAAAACTGAGACATTTGTCCATCCCTGCCGCTGAGACAACAGAATCTTCTCCCAATCTAGCATTCGCCATCCTGTAGCTTCTAGGTTCTGCTCTTCTTTACTGCCTGAGCTCCAAGGGACCAGGCAATGCCACCAACCTCCATTTTTAAAATGATGATCATGATGATGATGATGATGCCCCTCTAGATTGGGACAAGGGACAGAGCCAAGGCAGATGAAGGGTGGAGCCTGGAGGAGACTAGCAGATGTGGGGATGGGCACAAAGAGACAAATGGACTGTAGCAGAGCAAGGCAGAATATGGCAGCTGAATGTATGGATAGAGGCAGACAGAATCTGATCAGAGTATGGACAAAGTAGTAACAACTACTGGCTTTCCGTGTGTTGTTGTTTAGTCGTTTAGTCGTGTCCAACTCTTCGTGACCCCATGGACCAGAACACGCCAGGCACTCCTGTCTTCCATTGCCTTCCGCAGTTTGGTCAAACTCATGCTGGTTGCTTCGACAACACTATCCAACCCTCGCATCCTCTGTCGTCCCCTTCTCCTTGTGCCCTCCATCTTTCCCAACATCAGGGTCTTTTCTAGGGAGTCTTCTCTTCTCATGAGGTGGCCAAAGTATTGGAGCCTCAGCTTCACAATCTGTCCTTCCAGTGAGCACTCAGGGCTGATTTCCTTCAGAATGGAGAGGTTTGATCTTCTTGCAGTCCATGGAAGCTCTCAAGAATCTCCTCCAGCACCATAATTCAAAAGCATAATTTTCTTCACTCCATCCCTGGTGGCAGCTGGTTCTTCCCCACGCTCGTTGATTGTTTAGCAGCTGGAGATATAATTCAAAAGCATCAATTCTTCGGTGATCAGCCTTCTTTATGGTTCAGCTCTCACTTCCATACATCACTACTGGGAAAACCATAGCTTTAACTATACAGACCTTTGTCGGCAAGGTGATGTCTCTGCTTTTTAAAATGCTGTCTAGGTTTGTCATTGCTTTTCTCTCAAGAAGCAGGCGTCTTTTAATTTCGTGGCTGCTGTCACCATCTGCAGTGATCATGGAGCCCAAGAAAGTAAAATCTCTCACTGCCTCCATTTCTTCCCCTTCTATTTGCCAGAAGGTGATGGGACCTGTGGCCATGATCTTCGTTTTTTTGATGTTGAGCTTCAAACCATATTTTGCGCTCTCCTCTTTCACCCTCATTAAAAGGTTCTTTAATTCCTCCTCACTTTCTGCCATCAATTTTGTGTCATCTGCATATCTGAGGTTGTTGATATTTCTTCCGGCAATCTTAATTCCGGTTAGGGATTCATCCAGCCCAGCCTTTTGCATGATGAATTCTGCATATAAGTTAAATAAGCAGGGAGACAATATACAGCCTTGTCGTACTCCTTTCCCAATTTTGAACCAGTCAGTTGTCCCATATCCAGTTCTAACTGTAGCTTCTTGTCCCATATAGAGATTTCTCAGGAGACAGATGAGGTGATCAGGCACTCCCATTTCTTTAAGAACTTGCCATAGTTTGCTGTGGTCGACACAGTCAAAGGATTTTGCATAGTCAATGAAGCAGAAGTAGATGTTTTTCTGGAACTCTCTAGCTTTCTCCATAATCCAGCGCATGTTTGCAATTTGGTCTCTGGTTCCTCTGCCTCTTCTAAATCCAGCTTGCACTTCTGGGAGTTCTCGGTCCACAAACTGCTTAAGCCTGCCTTGTAGAATTTTAAGCATAACCTTGCTAGCGTGTGAAATGAGTGCAATTGTGCGGTAGTTAGAGCATTCTTTCCGTACCAGATGCTAATTATCTGAAAAAAAATACATTTTTCTTGGTCAGACCAATAATATAATGGCTGACTGAATGGAAAAGCTAGGGCACATCTTATCTGATGGTGAACTGACCTGGAGCCTACAGTTATTATCTGAGGCTCTCCTCCATGCGAGGTCCAGAGGGTGGCAACCCGAGAACAGGCCCTTTCTGTGGTGGCTCCCCATATGTAGAATGTCCTCCCCAGAAAGGCTCACCTGGTATCTTCATTAGATATCTTTAGGCGCCAGGCGAAAACTTTCTTCTGTAACCAGGCCTTTGGCTTTTAATTATCTGTGGTCTTTCAGAAGTGGGTGGGATGTATTTAATGTATTTCTCCCCACCCCCTTGGTTTTAATGTATCCATGTGGAGTTTTCTGTCTGGTTGTTTGTTTGGTTGTCAGTCACTTTGGGTTGTCCTGGGCAAGATAAAGTGACTAACAAAGTTAATTAATAAATAAGAACAATATACATATTGCCATTCCATGCTTTGCAACTGCTTCAGCATTCCTGATACGCTGGAGTACTAATCATGTTATGAAACATACAAAACAGCTTGCCAGGAAAAGGAAAACTCTGAGCATGTGCAGTTGCTCATTCGAAATCCGCTTAAATCACAGCACCATCATGACTACTGGAATAATATGGATTTTTGCTTCTGCTGCCCTGATGCTAAACATCAGGAATAGGCACTATTTTGTTGCGTAAAAGTATAATGTGTTTTTTTTTTAGAAGAACATCTGTGTCCATGGATGTCCCCAGCTGACTGCCCCATTGGCAGCGCAATGCTCATGCCAGTCTAGGTGTTTGGCCAGTTTGCCTTTGCCACCACCATCTGCCCCTCTCAGTGGTCATTTGGGGAGGGGGCTGCCCCACCAGGTGGCACATGTAAACATCTTTGAAGAGGATGCCAGAGACCTTATTCCATTGCAAGATTTCACATGGAACCAAAGTGCTGACAAGGCTCAGTTGGTATGGGAGTGGGCTGAATGATAAGGCTTGGAAACGGAGTCGCCTTCCTCAGCCTCTCTTATCACTCTTTCCTTTCTCTCTTCCTGAAGGCAGTTTATATAACCTGCTATCTGTCAGGGCCTTGGAGAAAGGACCCATCTCAAGCAGCTTTTTTGTAACGGAAAAGGCTTCTCATTTTATCACTACTCCAAACAGAGAGAAAACTGATCTCTAGATCCAGGGGAGCCTCAAGCGAGGAGGTACAAAGCAGTCTAACATGATGCAGTCCACTTTGCCCTTGCAGAATTCTGCCCCGCTCCCTGTGTAGATCTAACCTCAGCTGCACGGAACCAAGTCATGAGAAATAAAGTGATCCCTTTGCCTGTGGGAACCATATGAGGCCCAACATAGCGGTTAAATGTTCTCCAAACCAGTCCCAATTGTGGACAATTACTGTGAGAGGTTGGGGAGAGGGGACACAGTCAAAGGTATAGATTAAATAAACTGATCCCAGCTCCTGGGGCAGTTGCTCTGTTGCAAACCCAGGATACCTGTTTTCCAGGCTTGGTTTATTGTTTAAAAGGCCTGACTTATCTGTGCAAGTGCACTTCCCTGTTCCAGCCAAGCCTTCCTTCCGATCTGATTGTTGACCTCGCCTGAAATGGAGATTTCCAGCAATTGTTTCTAACATAAAGGCCTTTTGGCCCCTTGCTGGAGCCAAGCCAAGGTCCCCTCCTCACCCCCCCCCTTCCCTGCCAGAAAGTGCAGAGCCATCATCTTTTGCCGATTAGTTGTGTCACAATCCTAGCGGTCCTGGGCTTAGCTCGGAGTCTGTCCCCACCTAATAACTTAAAGTTTGCTTTCTACGACATACAACACAACGTCATACCCCCAGTTCTCCCAGGTTTCCTCAGTTTATCCCTATAACATGGCACTTGCAAGGGAGTGAGGAAAATTTGCAGAGGTCTGTAGCCTGGGGAGAGTTTCAAGGTCCAAATGGAAAGGCCTGGGGGAGATGGCGTTGTCCCCTGGTTCTCAGATTCCCCATCCCTGATATACAGACTACAGTGGTGCCTCGCAAGACGAAACAAATCCGTTCTGTGATTCTCTTCGTCTAGCGGTTTTTTCGTCTTGCGAAGCAAGCCCATTGACGGATTAGCGGATTAGCACTATTAGCGGCTTTTAGCGGCTTATCTGCTGATCGGATCAGCTGATAAGAGGCTTAGCGGCTTAGAAAAAGGGGGGGAGGGGAAAAAACCAGCAGGAACTCGCAAGACATTGTCGTCTTGCGAAGCAAGCCCATAGGAAATTCGTTTTGCGAAGCACCTCCAAAACGGAAAACTCTTTCGTCTAGCGAGTTTTCCGTCTTGCGAGGCATTTGTCTTGCGGGGCACCACTGTATATGGATTATATGGCTGTATGGACCCTCCAGTGTTCTGAGACCCCTGAATACCAGTTGCTGGAGAGCAATCGCCAGAAAAAGGCCATTTTTCAGTGGTCTCCAAACTTTTTTCAAAGAGTGCTAGATTTGATGACGTGAAGGGCCATGAGGGCCGACCAAAGGGTCAAACTTTTTTTAGGATTGAAGCAAGAGTAATAAAAAGAAAATGTTATTTAGGGGAACTGAATTTAATTCTAAATTATATTCCGGAAATGTGGGAGATTTCGGGGGGTCAGAAATAATGGGGGTACCATGCTATATTAGAAGCAAAAAAACTTGTTTTGATGAATTGGAAGAGACGCAAAAAGATTCCATTGAGCACATGGATTGATAATATGGAGAGATTAGCTACATATGAATGAATTGTGTGTTGATGCAAAATAAGAGTGGAAAAATATGAAGAAATCTGGAATGAATATTTAAGTGATAAGGCAGATAGTGGTGAGAAGTAGGGGGAAGAGAGAGAGGTGAGAAAATATTGCTTAAAAAGGTGTAGTCGTAGGTATATCAGTGTATTCAAATCTGAATTGTCAAATTGTGTTATTATTGTTAGTATGGTTTTTATTGTATGTGTCTTTTTTTAAAAAAAAGGATTGAAATTGTTGAGCTTTTTTTAGGACTGAACTTGTTGAGGGTTTTTACCTCAGGAAATAAACTGCCACAAGGGCCGGATTAGGCCCCCCAAGTGGACTTTGGACATGCCTGCTTTATATACTGCTTGTGGGTTTTGCAGAGACATCTGGTTGGCCAGAATGCTGGACTAAATGGATTCTTGGCCTGAACCAGCAAGGTTTCCCTCTTATTCCACTACACCTTTTCTCCAGGAGACCAACGTGAGTGATTACCAGACTCTGCAAGCCAAGAGACAACTGTGAAGTACATAATCAATGGTTCCTGCCCACTGTGGAGGCTGATGAGCCTTAGTTCCTTCCAATCAGCTTCCACTGTGGGACAGTTAATTCTGCCACACCTCCAGATCAGGTGTGACTGGAACAACCCGGAGCAGAGAGTCGTCTGAATTAATCAAGCTCAAATGAAATGGACCATTGCATCTCTGCATGTTGCTGCTCTTCCAATCAACAAGTCTTTCTTACCTCATCACACTATTGAAAAGCTAACCTTTTCTGGTGAAATGCAGTTCCAATTATAAATCAAAATACAGATGTTCCTCTCCCTCCCCACCCGAGGTCTTTCCCAGATCTACAATCTGGAATGAAAGAAGATTTGAATCTGGGACCTTAAATATACCATGTATGTAAAAATCCATTCCAAACTGTTGACTTATGGAATCTCTCCTTCCGATATACTAAACTTAGATCTAATTACAGCAAAAAAAAGTCATTAAACAAAGATTGCAGGAGGTTGACTTGCAACAAAATCTTACTACAGGTGGTGGTACATGTTCCCCGATAAACCAGGGCATTACATTTATGTCCCAGATACCTTGATATCTGTCTACCTTATTGGTTGCGTCGCATAGATTCGCTTTTGTTAGAGCCAGATTTAATGTGTTCCCCTCAAATGTGCTGAACAATAGATTTTCTAACGGTAAAACCTCTGTTTTATGCGCATGTGACAACAAATCAATAGAATCCCTTCATCATATCTTGTTTAATTGTCCTTTATATATTGTTCCCAGATCAAGGATTCTGAGTTCAATCATTTTGGAAACCGTTGCTAAACCACCTGATTTACATCTAGCCTATCTACTCCAGGATATTGACTCTTATAGAACATTACAGGTTGCAAGATTCCTGAATTCTGTTCTTTCATATAAAAGACTTCATGGAATGCTGCATGACTATTAAAATCTAGTAAACTCTATCCACCATCTTTATATTAAAGGCCACAATATGGTACATCTAGAGACTGTATGTAATGTGAAGGAGATTATGCGTTGAAATATTTTAGTTGATATTTTAAAATACGTTTCCGAGCACAATTCAAAGTGTTGGTGCTGACCTTTAAAGCCCTAAACGGCCTCGGTCCAGTATACCTGAAGGAGCGTCTCCACCTCCATCATTCTACCCGGACACTGAAATCCAGCACTGAGGGCCTTCTGGCGGTTCCCTCACTGCGAGAAGCCAAGTTACAGGGAACCAGGCAGAGGGCCTTCTCGGTAGTGGCGCCCTCCCTGTGGAACACCCTCCCACCAGATGTCAAAGAGAACAACAACTACCAGACTTTTAGAAGCCATCTGAAGGCAGCCCTGTTTAGGGAAGCTTTTAATGTTTGATGTATCATAGTATTTTAATATTCTTTTGGAAGCCGCCCAGAGTGGCTGGGGAAACCCAGCCAGATGGGCGGGGTATAAATAATAATAATAATAATAATAATAATAATAATAATAATAATGTAAAATGCTAAATGCTATTTTATTTACTGATTGGTTTTACCTGGTGGGCTTATAGCCGAATAAAGTATTATCTATCTATCTATCTATCTATCTATCTATCTATCTATACCATGTATGTACCCTACCCTTGGGCCACAATGACCCCTCTACAAGATGTAGTGGTATTTTAAACTTTGGAGCATCCGGTCAGGTATTGTGTGGTCCACAGGCCAGTTGCAAAATCAGCTGTCTCTGTGAGGAGCTGGCTTCAGGTAGCGCTCCTGACCAACTCCTGTTACAAAGATACCTGCAAATGTGACATGAAGGCTGGCAACGTCAAACCCCCCCCCCCCCAAGTGAGGATCCATTGCAGATGCCAGCGCCAGTTTTACAAATAAGCTAAACAATCTATAGCTTAGGCCCCCACACTCTTGGGGGACACCCAAAAAAATTAAAGGGGAAAAAACCGGATGTACATTTCCAAAATATAAGATAAAAAACAAATAAAATAAAACCTACATACAGCAACAGTGTTTTGTGTTGTATAGGCTCCTATGATGTACCGTATTTTTTGCTCTATAAGACACACCAAACCATAAGACGCACCTAGTTTTTGGAAGAGGAAAACAAGGAAAAAAAATTCTGAATCCCAGAAGCCGGGACAGCAAGAGGGATCGCTGTGCAGCGAAAGCAGCGATCCCTCTTGCTGTTCTGGCTTCTGGGATAGCCGCATGCAGCCTCTCCTGGGCAAGGGAAGCCTTCATGTCCCTGCCCGGGAGAGGCTGCGTGCGGCTAAGGCTCCCCCAAGAGCCACACTCCCTTTAAAGAGCGTGTGGAGTGTGTGTGCGGCTCTTGGGGTCTTTTCCCCGAGGAGGGAGAAGGGCAACACACGCTCCACACAGCTCTTTAAAGGGAACACTGAGCAGAGCCTCCCACCTGCATTCGCTCCACATTTCCCCTTACTTTTTAGAAGGAGAAAAGTGTGCCTTATAGAGCAGTGTTCCCCAACCTTGGGCCTCCAGCTGTTTTTGGACTACAACTCCCATCATCCCTCACTAGCAAGACCAGTGGTCAAAGATGATGGGAATTGTAGTCCAAAAACAGCTGGAGGCCCAAGGTTGGGGAACACTGTTATAGAGCAAAAAATACGGTAAGTAATGGGCCCCGCCTGCTCCCTAGAATATCACTGGTTTGCTCATTTCTATATATAGGGTGCCTACATTCTGCATGGACTAGTTGCACAACAACATGTAGCATGCAGCTGCCGACTGCGGTGCAGCACAGTTGAATGTAGCTCAAGCTGTTGTACCTGTTACCTAATATTAAAGAGTGCTTGTAGACTGATGATCAGGCAGCATAGACGAAGGGTATAAGTCTTATGCCTACTGATTGATTTCATGTAATACATAATTTGTTTATTTTGATCCCATTATGGCTTTAGATAGCTATTAGGCCCATAAATTACCATATAGCATATTTTCAACAACAACAAAAAAGGGTGTGGCAATTTGTTGTTGACAAAGGACAGCTGGACATATAAAGGGCCCCATTACCTTCAGAAGCTTAGGGCCTCATCAAACCTAAATCCGGCCCTGCAGACGACCGCAGTGCCTGGAGACAGGCAGATAGGTCTGGACTGCTCTCTGCCACTGACTCTTCCTGCTCACTAAATCCTGTTACCTCTTCAGCTTCTGACACCTCCTCCTCCTCCCAGTCTGCTGCCTCTTCTCCCTCTGACCACTCATCATCGTCCCACCACCAGTCCTCTGGCTCTGAGCCTTCTTCCCTTGAAGGTTCCCTTGGGGGTTCCCCAGCAGGTGCCTCCCACCACTCCTTTCCATCCAGCCAGTCTGTGACAGCTTGATCCTCCAGATGTTGTTGGACTACAATTCCCATCAACCCTGACAATTGGCCATACTGGCTGGCGTTGGTGGGAGATGTTGTTCAGCAACATCTGGAGGGCCAAAGCTTCCCCACCCATGGCATAAAGCATACAAGGAATCATTATTGGCCTCCCATTGTGCAGACAGGGAAACAGAGGCCAAAGAGAAGGAAAACGACTCGCAACTGGAATCCCAGGGGACATTCTTGTTGACTCTATAGGAACAGCCAATGCACTCTGGTTGCATTGTTATGGATGGTTCAGCTCACCCTGTCTTTGCAGGCTGTGGTTTTGACCAGGGAGGCAAGCTTTGAAGCAGCAGTTCAGAGAAAGGAAATCAACCTCAGGAAAAATCTGCATCCTCGGATGTTCTTCGAAAGTTGTCATGGGCCTCTCGGAATCGCCTGATTCACTCCTTGGTGCCTGCCAGGCAATCTGAGCCAAATCTGCATGCATTCAAGAAAAGGGAAGTCCAAGGGATGGGACCGTGTTTGACAGCTCGTTTTACACCAAAGCCTGTGCTCTCAGGATAGCAGGCGATGATGCTCATTTCCTGTGCAGAGGGAGGAAAAGCAGCAGCAAGGCAGCCAGCCGCAAACACACATTCCTGGAAAGACTGCACCGATAGACCCAGCTGAGCTACCAAGTTGAGAGACTTCAGAGCAGAGGTCCATCATCTCAGCGCAGCAAAGGATCATCTTTGGCTTCCAATAAGGTAAGCAAGGCATAGAAATAAACTTCAAGTTTTCCATCTCTCCTCCAGAAACAAAACTTTTCACCAGCATCTAAGCTTGTATAGAGACCCTCCCAGAGACACCTCTGTTACAGACGCCAGATTTCCGTCTGCTTAAAGAAGCAGCAACAACTTTCCCTTCCTTCCTCCAAATGCCCTGCCTGGAGAAAGTGCGAGTTATTTTATTTATTTGTTTGCAGTGGCTGCCAAGTTATGAATCTTTTTCTAAGGTTGGAGGCAGGCAGTGATTGTTGCCCTTTTGGGAAGAATGAAAGAAGGAATTTTGAGAGGCATCGCTGCGTGTCCCAATGTTAAGCAGGTGTGGCAGGACTTTGCATCATTTTAAACAACCTGTAAAAATCTGTTTGACCACAAGTGACTGAGTCAAAATAATGTGTGCCTGAAAAGGGAAGTAAAGCCTCTTTCGAACTCTCTTGATAACATTTGTCTGTCTGCAGCATGATACCTTTTAGTTGATAAAAGTGAGCCTTGGAGAGGCACCGAATTCCCCTTTCACCAAGCCAGAACCTACTTCAGAATTATGGCAGTTCCACACCATACATTGAAAGCGCATCCATTGCACAAGTAAAGTGCATGACTTCCCCCAAGGAATCCTGGGAACTGCAGTTTGTTAGGGATGCTGGGAATTATAGCTCTGTGACAGGGCCAGATTTAGGTTTGATGGGGCCCTAGGCTACTGAAGGTAATGGGGCCCTTTATATGTCCAGCTGTCCTTTGTCAACAACAAATTGTCACTGTTTTTTTGTGTTGAATATATTCTATATGGTTAATTTATGGACCTAAATAGGTATCTAAAGCCATTTGCACAGAACAAATAGGAGCCTACACAGCACAAAACACTGCTGCTGTATGTAGGTTTTATTTGTTTTTTATCTTATATTTTGGAAATGTACATCCAGTTTCTTTTCCTTTAATTGTTTTGGGGGGCCCCCAAGAGAGTGGGGCCCTAAGCTATAGCTTGTTTAAATCCGGCACTGCCTGTGAGGGGAAACTATAGTTCTCAGGATTCTTTGATCATGGAATTATAGAATTGTAGAGTTGGAAGGGACTCAAGGAGCCATCTGGAATCTCAGCTAAAGCATCCATGACAGATGGCCACTCAACCTCTGCTTATGAGCTTCCACAAAAGAGAGTCCACAACCTCCTGAGGGAGACCATTCCACTGTCAAACTGCTCTTGCTGTCAGAAAGTTCTTCCCGATGTTTAGTTGGCATCTCCTTCCTTACAACTTGAAGCCATTGGCTCATGCCCTACCCTCCAGAGCAGGAGAAAACAAGCTTGTTCCCGCTTCCATGTGACAGTCCTTGAGGTATTTGAAGAGGGCCATCATATCCGTCTTCTCGATGGAAGTCAAGTGCTTTAAGTGTGTGTTGGATTTGCTTTAAGTTTATGGTGTGTAATTGTTCCATGAAGGAAGAGTCGTCTGGCACTCAAAGGCCAACCCTTCACCGACCACACATCCGATCTTATAGAAAGCTGTCATCTGGACCCCTTTAATAAAAGGTTTTTCTGTTGCTAGGAACAAACCAATCACTGCTCTCTTGTCAGAGTCTGAGAACCAGCCTCTTTCAAAATCAGTATCAGTGTGGGAAAGCTTGAGGGTCACAGCTCAGTAGCACAGCATGCAGGTTGCACGTATAAGGTCCCAGGCTTGTATATTCTGGCACCATCTTCGATTAAAGGCTCTCATGTGAAGCAGGGCTGGGAAAGCTTGCTGAAGATATTTTCAGAATGGGCGCTAAAAATAAGCCTTATTTAAACCTGGGGCATTTTAACATACAAGCTCAATGAGGTATTCCTAAGTCTCTTAAGAGATGGGTAAGACAACAACTTTTGATTATGGATGATATTGGTTAGACTAGAGCTTCGTGCTGATAATGCCATGATTTCAGGTTCAATCCCTGTACAGGACAGCTGCATATTCCTGCACTGTAGGGTCTTTGACTAGATGATCCTTAGGGTTCCTTCCAACTCTGCAATTCTGTGATATTGTTGATTATATTATCCACAGTTTCCTAATAGCACTTTTTCAAGTATTCAGTTTTATCTGCATTTAAAGAGACAAGGGGAGATTTTTAAAAAGCTATACTGAGGGCATATTTACAGCACTGTTCCTTTGTGTGCATATGGCTGAACTGTTGTGGCTTTCCTTATTAATTTCAGGAGTTCCTAGAAACATAGAATTGTAGAGTTGGAAGGGACAGACCACGAGCACCGTCATCTAGTCCAACCCCCTGCAGTGCAGGAAACTTTTGCCCAATGTGGGGCTTGAACCCACGACCTGAACTCAGATCTACCGACTGAGCTATGCCAGCTATTGTTCTGTGAAATCTTGATTCTGAGAATCCTAATTAATTGATTCTGAGGATCTTGATTCTGAGAATCTTTTGGTAGAGATCCCTGAGCTTTTTCACTAAGCTGCACTTTGCAGAATTCCACGGTTGGGAAATATGAGCTGTAGTGAATGTTAGGCCTACTCCAAGTGGACCCATTGACCTTAATGGACATGACTAACTTACCTCCCTTAATTTCAATGGGTCTGCTTTGAGTGGCCACAACCCAGTGGCCAGTGGTATGCGGTGAAATTTTTCATAGGGGAACAGTTAGGGCAGGAGGTGCCAGGTTGCAAGGGCAATAGGGGGGCTATATTGGGAACTATAGTTCACCTTAGCCAAGGCCTTTGGGAGTAAGTACCTAAGCTTATTCACTAACAGCTGCTCTTTACTGAGTTATCTACATACCCTGTTGAAGAGGCAGCATTATAATCTCTGTAAGCCTTTTGATTTAGCTTTGAGCATTAAATCAAATGAATCGTAATTCTAGAGTGGTTTGTAGCTTAACTGTAGCAATGTGCGGTAAGTAGTCAGGAGAGATGGAGAGAGAGAGAGAGATGAATTAACAGCTAATTCACTGCTTATATATAAATGTGCTAAGTGCTGTAAGCCCCGGTACACTGCTCTCTCCCCAGATCCTTTCCCTAGAGATGCCCGAAATTGAGCCTGGTACCTTACGCAGGGCATAGGTTCTCCTGCTGAACCTCCCCGATTCAGTGGAAGCTGCTGTTGTAGTATAATATACGGTACCGTATTTTTCGCTCTATAAGACACACCAGACCATAAGATGCACCTAGTTTTTGGAGGAGGAAAACAAGAAAAAAAATATTCTGAATCTCAGAAGCCAGGACAGCAAGAGGGATCGCTGTGCAGCAAAAGCAGTGATCCCTCTTGCTATTCTGGCTTCTGGGATAGCTGCGCAGCCTGCATTCGCTCCATAAGACACACACACATTTCCCCTTACTTTTTAGGAGGGAAAAAGTGAGTCTTCTAGAGCAAAAAATACGGTAATTTGCAGAAAGGGGTCAACCAAAATAATGAAAGGGCTTGAGCAAGTCCCATGTGAGCAAAGCTTACAATGTTTAGGCATCTTTAACTTACAGGGGAAAGGCAGCTAAAGGAAGACATGCGAGGGGCATATAAAATTATGCATAGTGCAGAGAAAGTGAATCAAGAGACGTTTTTCTCCCTCTCACATATTAGAACTAATGAAGCTGAAGGGTTGTAGATTCAGGACAGGGGAAAAGAGTTCTTCACACAGTACACAGTTGTAGTCATCGTAGTTATTAAAAGAATTTATATACCACCTTTCATTTCGAGAAGAAATACCAAGGTGAGTCACAAGCAACTAAAAAACAACGGCAAAATAACAAGAATAAAACCAATTGTGAAAATACAGTTGCCTTTGATTAAAATACATAGAACTACATTAAAATATCACACACACACACACACACACACACACGCTAAAACTATGGAATTGGCCAGCACCAGTTGTGATAATGGCCATCAACTTGGATGGTTTTTTAAGGTGGTTAAGATAAATTCATGGAGGATAAGGCTGTCATTATCTACTCATCTCACTGAAGGCCTCCCATTTCAGGTATCAAAGGCAGTGAATGGGGTACATGAGTGTGATTAGGACTATTGCATTCATGCCAAGCTTGCAGGACTCCCATGGGTATATGATTTCCCATGATAGGTAAAGGTAAAGGGACCCCTGACCATTAGGTCCAGTCGTGACCAACGCTGGGGGTTGCGGCGCTCATCTCGCTTTATTGGCCGAGGGAGCTGGCGTACAGCTTCTGGGTCATGTGGCCAGTATGAATAAGCCGCTTCTGGCGAACCAGAGCAGCACACGGAAACGCCGTTTACCATCCTGCCGGAGCGGTACCTATTTATCTATTTGCACTTTGACGTGCTTTCGAATTGCTAGGTTGGCAGGAGCTGGGACCGAGCAATGGGAGCTCATCCCGTTGCAGGGATTCAAACCGCCGACCTTCTGATCGGCAAATCCTAGGCTCTGTGGTTTAACCCACAGCACCACCCACGTCCCTTTACATGATAGGAAAAGGAATATTGGACTAGACATTCTTCTTATCTAAATAAGTAAACCTTTAAAATCCCAAATCAGTTAGGAGTCCTAGTGACTCACATGGATAGAAAAAAAACAGCAACCCGTTCTTTTAATAATTCAGAGCCTATACACATACACACACAAAACCGCTTATAATTGATGTGGATTCATAGCAAAGGGTTGCAACTGTGCTAATGAGCAATGCATATCACACTTTCCGGTATCAATTACTCCTCCTTAATTTGGTTCAGTGGAATAATAATAATAATAATAATAATAATAATAATAATAATAATAATAATAATTTATTATTTATACCCCACCCATCTGGCTGGGTTTCCCCAGCCACTCTGGGCGGCTTCCAAAAGAATATTAAAATACTATGATACATCAAACATTAAAAGCTTCCCTAAACAGGACTGCCTTCAGATGTCTTCTAAAAGTATGGTAGTTGTTGTTCTCTTTGACATCTGGTGGGAGGGCGTTCCACAGGGAGGGCGCCACTACCGAGAAGGCCCTCTGCCTGGTTCCCTGTAACTTGGCTTCTCGCAGCGAGGGAACCGCCAGAAGGCCCTCGGTGCTGGACCTCAGTGTCCGGGTAGAACGATGGAGGTGGAGACGCTCCTTCAGGTATACTGGACCGAGGCCGTTTAGGGCTTTAAAGGTCAGCACCAACACTTTGAATTGTGCTCAGAAACGTACTGGGAGCCAATGTAGGTCTTTCAAGACCGGTGTAATATGGTCTCGGCGGCCGTTCCCAGTCACCAGTCTGGCTGCTGCATTCTGGATTAGTTGTAGTTTCCGGGTCACCTTCAAAGGTAGCCCCACGTAGAGTGCATTGCAGTAGTCCAAGCGGGAGATAACCAGAGCATGCACCACTCTGGCGAGGCAGTCCACAGGCAGATAGGGTCTCAGCCTACGTACCAGATGGAGCTGGTACACAGCTGCCCTGGACACGGATTTAACCTGGAATAATCAGCCCAGATCTACTAGTACTGAAGTCTCTCCACCATTTCTTCTTACAGCTAACTTTTTGACCCAAAATGGGAGAGCCCGACCACCTCTTGCCTTTTAATGAATACGGAGAGTACCACAACTTGACAGAGCTTGCCCACCTGCTCAACTACACCTTCAGCTACTGCAGACTGGGGCTGGATGAGAGCGTGAAGCGGGTGTTCCTCTTTGTCCTCTACCTCATCATCTTTGTGGTGGGGCTGGTGGAGAACCTTCTGGTGATCTGGGTAAATTGGCAGACCCGAAGCCACAAGAACCTGGTCAACCTCTACATCTTCAACATGGCCATTGCAGACTTGGGAGTCATCCTCTCCTTACCGGTCTGGATGCTGCAAGCCATGCTTGACTATACCTGGCTCTGGGGGAGCTTCCTCTGCCACTTCACCCACTACTTTTACTTTGCCAACATGTTCAGCAGCATCTTCTTTCTCACCTGCCTGAGCGTTGACCGCTATGTGTCCTTGACAACCTCCTCCCACTTCTGGCACCGACACCAGCACCTGGTGCGACGCATTGCTTGCTGCTGCATATGGGCCTTGGCTGCCATCGTCCCTTTGCCAGAGGTGTCCCACATGGAGTTAATTGACAGCACTGAGCCAGTATGTTTCTTCATGGCCCCCCTGGAGACCTACGACATCTGGGCCATTACGCTCACCCTGCTCACTGCCTTCATTGGGTTCCTCATTCCCTTCTCCATCATGGCAGTCTTCAACATACTGACAGCGAGGCACATCAAGCGCAGCAACAAGCCTGAGAGCAGGAAGCACTGCCGCGTCATCTACGCGTACATTGCCGTCTTCCTAGTGAGCTGGCTGCCGTTCCACCTGGTTTTGCTTTTGCTGACGCTCGAAGGTACCAGCATCTTCCTCCACTGCCACGTTTTGGACTTCCTCTACTTCTTCTACGATATCATAGACTGCTTCACCCTTCTCCATTGCGTGGTCAACCCCATCCTGTACAACTTCCTGAGCAAGAACTTCAAAGGGAAGCTCATCTCTGCTGTGGTCAGGTACATCCCCAAAGACCAAATGGATCGAAAGGGGGGTGAAGGTTCCTCTTCTAACACCCAACATTCCATTGTCATAGCAAAAGAGAACACCTTGCCAAATTAAAAGTGCGCTTGATTTGGTTTATTGCTGTGGTTCCACAACACGATCCTGTGTATTCAGACATTCTCTCACTAGCAAAGGGCAGTCTTCAGTAAGAACCTCTCTGCATACACATCAGTGCTTCTTGAAATCTTGGGAAAGCAGGGCCATACAGGGTGAAATGTGGTGATTATATGCTGCTGTGCCCTGTGTTTTCTAGTAACCCTCATCCAATTCCCCCACCTCAAAAAAATAACTATGGAAATAAATGTTCTGATTTCTGCTACCCTGCAATTTTATGATTATTTGGAAGATATAGATTTCTGTCAATTTCCTCTTATTTGTGAAGAGTTTTGAGTGAAAATTACATTATAAAAACATGAGGGTGTCTTGGTCATTAAATAGATGGCACAAAGACTGTAATTCCGTCCCTGCAAGGGTGAGACAGGGACTACCAAGGTGCTTTTATGTGCACCCAACTAGTTACCGTATTTTGCGCCCCATAAGACGCTCCTGCCCATAGGACGCACCTAATTTTTTGGGGGGGAAATAAAGAAAAGAAAAATTTATTCCCCCCCCCCCAGGTGCGGGGCTGGAAGAACCAGGTCGGGGAACAGTGGGAAGGCACGCTCTGCCTCCCTGCTGTCCCCCGAGCTTGTGGGGCTGGCTATAGGGAGAAGTGCGCTGATCCCAGGACTGCAGGCAGCTCTGCACCGCCATCCAGAGCGGGGCGGGACTTAGCGCCCCGCTCCAGATGGCGGTGCAGATCTGCCTGCAGTCCCGGCACGGCAGGCAGCTCTGCGCGGCCATCTGGATCGGGGCGGGCTTCGCCCCCGGCTCCCGGTGGCCGCGCAGAGCTGCGCTGAGCCGGGGACTGCAGGCAGCTCTGCGCAACCCTGGGAGCAGGTCTCCCGAGGGTTGCGCAGAGCTTCCTGAAGCCTGGAAAGCGAGAGGGGTTGGTGCGCACCGACCCCTCTCGCTCTCCAGGCTTCAGCGAAAGCCTGCATTCGCCCCATAGGACGCACCCAGATTTCCCCTTCATTTTTGGAGGGGGAAAGGTGCGTCCTATAGGGCGAAAAATACGGTACTTCTTGTGGCTGAGGAACCAGGATACCAACAACTCCCTTCTAGCAGTTTGTGCACAGGCAGCCTTTTATTTATGTCACCACAGAGACATTTACGCCCAGGCATGCCAACCTGAGGTTGGAGAAGGGAAGGCAGTGCTGGGGCTACGGACCTCTCCTAAAGGAATGCTGGTGCCTGGGATTTATCTCCCAAGAGAATGCACTCCCACCTTGAAGTTTTGGCTTGGGGTAAACTTTGTTGTCCATTCTGGTAGAGTCAGAAAACGTGATGATTCAGTTCCTGAGTTAACCAGGAGCACTGCAGTTCCAGTCACTGAATCAAGAAGCTTCTGCTAACCCCATTCACAGGTTTCCAGCCCAGTGGTGCCCAATAAAACTTTAAAAAATTGAAGTTGAGTATCTGAGGGCGTTCACAAAACCAAGGACTCAGATTTTAGCATGGTATCATTAGCTCAAAAAACGTATTTGCAAAGGCATGGAAAAAACTGGATCCTTGCATGTGATGAAATTACACAACCATGGAGTGAGTGCCAAGATATGAAGGTGGGATTTGGTGGGGTTGGGGTGCCTGGCTGCCAAAATGTTCAAATAATAATGTGAATAGGCCTTCGCGTTTTTATCATGGAATCTGCCACATAAACATGGGGTAAATGGGTACAGTGGTGCCTCGCAAGACGAAATTAATCCGTTCCGCGAGTCTCTTCGTCTTGCGGTTTTTTTGTCTTGCGAAGCACGGCTATTAGCGGCTTAGCAGCTATTAGCGGCTTAGCGGCTATTAACGGCTTAGTGGCTTTAAGAAAAAGGAAACAAACTCGCAAGAACTCACAAGACGTTTCGTCTTGCGAAGCAAGCCCATAGGGAAATTCGTCTTGCGGAACGACTCAAAAAATGGAAAACTCTTTCGTCTTGCGCGTTTTTCGTCTTGCGAGGCATTCGTCTTGCGAGGTACCACTGTATGTGATCTGGAGATCCCTCATTCTAACGTGAGAGTTAAGTGGTTATAGGAAGGCACATGTTCCTAGAGGTCAAGGTCGGACATGTGAGGAAGCGCTGAGCAAAATGTTCTCAGCATTTCCTACATAATGCCATTTTGGCCTTTATTGCAAGAATTGTGATGGGGGCACAGATCCAGGCCAAGTATAATCTCAGAACAATATGAGCAGAAGGTAAAAGAGGAGGTTACTACAACTGCTAGAAGATAACAAATCACTTAAAAATAGCACTCTTATCCAAGGGCTGAAGGACATAAGTGAACATCTGGATTAAAAATACTTGGATAAAGTTTAGGGAAGGAAGACAAGGAAGCAGGATGTTTATAACACATTGAGTTGACTTTTGCATTCGAATGTTATCTAAAAGTATTTATGAACAGCCCTGACAAAGGTTTTTTCAGGCCAAGGCAAGAAAAATTAATTCTAACCATTTTTGATCAGAAATGACCCAACACATTGGTTCCTTTGCAGGGGGTAGAAAGACCCAAACATTTTCCCCAATACAGGCAAAAATATAACAGTTACAAGTCTGTATGTATGAATATAGGAACAAAGGAAGCTGCCCTACACAGAGACAGACTATTTTTCCACCTAGCTCAGTACTGCCTACACTGACTGGAAGCAGCTCTTCAGGGTTGCAGGCAGAGGTCTCTTGCAGGCCTACTTGGGGATGCTCAGGACTGAACTTGGAACCTTCTGCAATCAAAGCAGCGTTTACAGAAGTCAGGAGCACCAGTAGCCCAGAGCCAAGTCCTTTGGCATAGGCAGAAGACTCAGGTGAGCAGCCTCTGTTATCATTTGATCTGATAGTATTTCCATAGCGTGTCATCCACAAAGTATGAGCAATGCACCAAACTCTCGAGTTTTTCATTTTATTATTCTAAATAAAAACCACACTTTTGTGCCAAATGATGGAGTATAAAAGAATCCGATGTACAACGATTTTAGACATCTACTTTTTTTTCTTTGAGGAAGAAAAGTTTTACAAAATGTACAAACTTTACAGCAAATAGATATTAAACACTTAAATAACCAGGTCAGTACCTACAATTAACTTAACCAAAAGGTTAGACAGCAATCACAATGCTCTGCTTTGTTGTTTTTTTTATTTCAAGACATCTGGATCTTTGGAGGAAAAGGGAGAGGGCATGGTTTTGAGTTCACAAAAATAAGAGCAATAATAAAGCGTTAGTCTCCAAAAACATTGTTGTTTATTATTTTCAAAGCTTTCTGTGTTAGACTGGAACACCTGCTCCATGCCTGAACCCTCCCCTACTGTGGTGATAATGGTAGGGATTCTTCACAAATGGTAGCATAGCAAACAGAGCAAAGCTATTTAATTACAATACTTTGTCTTTCTACACGCCTAAGGATTCCAAAGCACTTTACAGACATTTACTACACCTCACAACTTTTCCATTTGTGAGGTAGGTATTTTTAAATATTCCTCACTCACAATTTGGGGTGAGTTGATGTGTGGGTGTTTGAGGCAGACAGGTGAAGTTACTTGGGCCAAGCTACACTACCAAGCACAATGATCCATATCTTTGTCATGGCAGAATCCTTTTTTTAAAATGGAATTTCTAAAGCTGGCGAAATTTGCATTGGATGCAGTTTGGCACTGGAGAACTAGACTAAAACAGCTCTAGAAGTCGAGAACAAGGAACAGTCCTTACTGGGTGAGATCCAGTATAGCTCCTTCTCCATTACTTCCAATGAAGGCATCTTAACTGCGAAAACATGGTTCTGTTCAACACCTGGGGAGTACATCCATTACTGTTTTGGACTCCAGATCTTGAACCAAGAGCTTCAGAGACCAAGACTGGGGCTTAGCCTGGTGTACTACTTTATGGGCTCAGCCCTCTTCAGGCATAGAGGAGCAATAAGAGTGTGTAACATCAGCCCCTCCAGTTGAAAGATAGTATGAAGCTTTTTGACTGGCCAGGGCTCGTATAAATAATAAAATACTGTCCGTCTGCCATTAGTCCACAGCTGCACCTTGGGCTTTCTTAGGCTTCAGTTCCTTTCTCAAGCCCTGTGGGTCTAGACATGTGGCCCTGACATTAACTAAGTACTAGTGGTACTACTAGAAGTAGTAAATTCCTCTGACAACTCTTACATCCTTACACTGAATGCTTCCAGCATTACTTAAACTTAGGAATAGTCTTGTCCGCTATATTGTTGAGTTAATTCCTTAGTGTGTCCTGTTTGGTGTTTGCTATTCAGAGGCCACAAGGAGGAAAGGAATTGAGAGATATGTCAGAACACTTGCTGCACGCTGGGGGCTATTTTAAGGCAGCAACTTTCTTATAAGAAAACAAGAAGACATACCTAAGTGCTTTTTCTCCTTGACAAAAATCAAAGCAGTCAATCTTCACAACACCCTTAGAGGTAGGTACTGTAAGCAGAGAGCAAAGCAACCTGACCAAGGCTGCCCTACTGGAATTACTGTCAGAGCTGAGATTCCTGGGGCTGTACAGTTTTTCATTCCACACACCCCCCATAGGTCAGGGCTAGAGCAGCATTATGTGGATTTCTGTTTTTCTTTAACAACAGTGTTTTCATATACAGAAGCCTGGAAGCCTATTTGTACATACCACTGGTTTTTAAGACTCCAGGACTTCCTCCTTATGAGGTAGTTTGCATTAAACAGGGGCAGATCTCAAGCCAGCTGCTACATTTGTCAACGTTCGCTTCTCTCATCCACCCCCCCGCCTGGATTTCACATAGTACTGCACTTAGAAAGAATAAAATACAACCTATAGGATAAAGCCACAAGTGTAGTTCAAACTGAGTCAGGATCTGTGCCCTGTGATCAATCTGTTCTGTTGCATCCCTCCAGAAAGCACCTGTTTGGGTTGCAGGAAAAGGAAAAGGAAAAGGAAGGTAGGTTACAACCTCACTTCAAAAGACAGTATAATTGTTATTGTCAATTACACAAGCACACGCTGGTTTTTCATTGCCACAAGGGACAAACACCCAGAGGCATTTCAGATGACAAAAACCCCCATATGCTAGCACAAATCCAGTACCACTGTAATAAAGGGGGGGGATACCTTGCTATAGTGTGAAAATTAAAAAGAAGAGAAGTGTGTTCCAGGCTGGAGGGGAAAAGTGCACAGCCCTTAAAGAACTTAAAAACAAAAAATCAATTGATGGTGTTTTCCACTACTTCTTGATGATGGGCTAAATAAGCATTCCAGCATGAGAGCACTCAAACTCTAAAGACGACTTCACAAATATTAATGAGAATAAAACCTTTTAAAAGTTTATATAATTGCTCTGCAATGGAGATAGGGGGAATTAATGTTGCTCCATGTTTGTGATGTCATGCTGCTCAAGGATGAAGAGACATATAATTTAAGAATGACCCTTCGTTGCAAATTCTTTATCCTCCCAGTTTAAATAATCTGTATGACAAGCACACATCCTATCAAGTCAAATGCTGGATTGACCACTAGACTTGTCCTTCTTCCCATACTTCAGAGGGGGTGCCCACCTCTTTATAAAGCATCACTTGTATGCTTACTCATATTTTAAAAACTGTGGGGATTTGGGTACATGCTTCTTGGTGATGTAATTGGTATTAGGAAATTGATGCCATCCACAGCCGGCTTTTTCTGCAAACTTGTCGGACTGGGTGTTTTGGATAAATTTGTTTGGGTTTGTTTTTTGGTCAGAGCATAATCCTGGAGAAAAGGTCTATTTGTGCTGAGTGATAAAGGCACATTCAAACTGGCCTCACTGCTGCACAAAAATTACATCTCTTCATTCCAAGAGCACCTGTGACACCAACACAACCACACTGTACATGACACAGTCAGAGTGGATGTGCTAGAAGGTGGGGTGGGGTGAGGAGGGAGAGTGATTGCTTTCCCCCCTGCAACAAAATGCTATGGTTTGTGTGCTGGAAAATAGGATACCCCTGCAACAAAAGTGCTACTTTGAGAAGATGTATGAATCCCTCCAAACAAATGATTAAGAGCTGAATATTTAATATGCAACACCCCCTTCAAAAAAAGAGAGATAATAATCTGCCCTAAACCTGTCATTCCTCCTTCCAGAGACATTTCCTTAAGGCAACAATATATTTTCAAACAGAACTAACAGTGCAATAATACACATAACGAGGCTGAAGTAAGCCCCGCTGAGATCAATGAGACTTATTCCCAGCTGTGTATAGAACTGCAACCTAAAACCCTGGCACTGTCCACAGAGCTATGTCAAAGACTTTCAAGAATGTGACCCCTGAGACATTCATCTCAATGTTCAAGACACCAGCACTGAGTTAATATTGCTGGAGGAAAGGAAGGAGCCCCAAAGCTGTTTTATGATGCCCTAAGAACACTTCTTTTTTGAAAGTGGATGCTGGAGATGAAACACTATTGCTAAAGCCTCTATATGCTTATACTCAAAGCTAAGAGTCCTTTCTAGGGCACCCCTTCAAAAAAAAAAAAAATCCAAAATGTTCACATTTGGCAAAACTCTCCTCCATTCCACCACACCATTTTTATGCCTTCTTTTGATTTTGTTAAAGCGAAACTTTGTAAAGCCGACTCACAGTTTCATGGGAAAGGCAAAAGGCAGAGGCTGGGTGCGAACTGAAAAAAACCCAAAACAACTGTCCTAATTTGCTACTGTGCCTTTTTCTGGCAGTTTTTACCTACAGAAATCAGCAAGTGACATGGAAATCAGCCCTAACAACCACGAATGTCTGCAGATCACATGGTTGGCACAGGAGGAAGAACTGGCCATGTATATGGCAATCCTGGTGGGAGGGGAATACAAACTTATTGACACGAAGCTAAGGCTAAGAATGCAAAGCACACTTACAGGGCAGAGAGCAAGTCACCATTAAACAAAGGTGGACTTACCTCTGAGTAAGCGTGCTGGGGACTGCATTGTAAGTTTTTATAGAACTTCTACCCTCCCAATAGCAGCACATAAACAATTCCTTTTACCCCCCCCCCTTCTCTCCTGCTATCCCTACTGATGTGTAGCATTAATATATCTTAGCAGCATAAATCTTTTCAAGATCTCAAATTAGAGATGGAGGGAGGAGAGATATGAGGTGTGAAACCTATCCGTTGAAGGAGGGGGGCACAGCCTGTTTCTAAGACTTGAAATAATGAGCCCTGGACTCAGCAGGAGGTAAACAGACAGGTTTCTCAAGAACAGTAACACATGTAACGTGCTGTTGTTTTCACAGAACGACGATTTAAGAAACCCTCTAACAAGGCAAAGGGAAATAAAGTACGTACAATGCTGATGATGCCTGACCATTAAAATGTAACGTTGTTTTTTAAAAACAGAAACAAGCTTCTTTGCTACCTGCAAGTAGTGCTTACTCCGCAAATACTGCTACATTAGCTGTCTGTATTTTTCTCCGTATCTTTGGAATGGATGATGTACATGAAAGTTTGTTCAATGGTGAAGTCAGGTGGAAGGCTGCCTTTGTGCACACCTATATGCTTGCTCATAAGGTTAAGGGTAGAGCTGTAGTGCCCACAAACCGTGCACCGGTACATGAGAGCCCCAGAGTGCGTCTTCAGGTGGCACTTGATGGTGGAACGCCCACGGAAGAACTTGTGGCACACTTTGCACTGATATGGCTTCTCCCCTGTGTGGATCCGCCGGTGGTAGTTGAATTCACTTGTGTGGGCAAATCTCTTTCCGCACACCTTGCAGCTGTACTTACTGTTTCCAGGCTGGCTCTGAAGAGCCACATCCTCACTTAGGAACTCCTCTGTCAGCTTCCTCTTCTGCAGAGCTTGCTGGTGGAGTCGGTCGCCAAAACTGGGCCGGACAAGGTCCAAGCCAGAGCTGCACTTGTGCTGGCTCACATGGTAGCGGTAAGCAGCTTCCAGCTTAAAAGCTTGGCCACAGTAGTGACACCGAAAGAGGGCTTCCTCCATGCTTTGGTGGACTGCCATGTGCTTCTCCAGGAGGTGCCTGTCCACAAAACTGTTGGCACAAACGGAGCAAGAAAAAACAGAAATGCCCAAGTGGGAAAGGGTGTGCCACATTAAGCTGCAGAGATTGAGGTGCCGCTGGTCACACACGCCACATGTTTGGCTTTTCAGGTTAACATGGTCAAAGATGTGGCCCCGAACCATATGAAAATCCTTGGCGAGGGGTTTCCCACAAGTGGCACATGCTAAATCCCCACTGAACAAGTTGACCTTCCCTATAAGTGGGTCACTAGGATGGATGATAATGTTGTTGTCAAAGACCCCTTCGCGGCGGTGAAGGCTGAGCTGCCACTGGGTGAAAAACTTAGTCTCACACATATCACAGGAGAAGAGGAATATCCCAATGTGAGACAGGACGTGGGTGACTCTGGAGTTCCTGTCTTGGAAATGGGTCTCGCAGACTTTGCAGTTGCCGGTCAGGAGGTCCACGTGGTCTCTGGCATGTTGGCGGATCAGCTGTATGTTGGGCTCTAAAACCTTTTTGCACACTTGACAGGGCATGGCCTTGTTATCACGGTTGTCATTCTCAAAGGATAGCTCCTCTTCACTGTCATCGCTCAGCTCAATCACTTCCTCTGCAGCACCTAGCTCCTCGCTGGGATCTTCAAAATGTAGTTCATCTTCCCCTAGATCTTCTAGCTGCAGCTCATCCATCTGCCCAAAGCCCTGGTCTTTGGAGTGATCACTATTGCTAGGGCAGGAGTTGCTGCCTGTTGATATATCCAGTGATGCATCCGAAGCAAAAAAATTGCCTTTGTTGTAATCCCCGTTGTTCTGGAGTTTATATGGATGACATGAGTTGACAGTGGTTTGAACAGCCATGCTGACATTGCTGAGACCAGCCTGTGTCATAATACCAGTAAACTGTGCTGGTGATTCCTGTTCTTCGGTTTTGGGAGTCTGCTGGTGCATTAAGTTATGGCTGCCTTCATTTGCAGAATCTTCTTTGTAGCCACCTGGTGCTTCATTCTGCATACTGCAACTCCGCTCTGGTCCCGGGTGCTCCCCACTGTTTCGGATTTCACCCAGGGCATGGTTTGGCTCAGTCGACATGCCAGTTGGGCGGCTTTCACCTGAGACAGAAGGTTGTTTCGTGTTGGCTGAGTTTTCCAAGTCTGGGAACGTGGAATGGCAAGCCTTCAGCAAATCATCCATGCCCAGTTTTTCAGCAACCTCGTAAATGACGCCCACATTGATCAGGTCTGTAAAGAGCTCTGAGGTATAGACAAAGTTCAGAATCTTTTCAAAGTTGGCTGGAGTAATGAAATCCACCACGTAGGTGCGGGTCACATCCAGACCTGTACTGAGGAAAAGGTTCTGGAAGTAGCCTGCTGCACACGCCAGCACTGCTTTGTGTGCAGGGAAAGTACGACTACCCACCACAATGGTAACATCACACATAGTCTCTGACAACCGGCATTTGTTAAGTTCCCTCAACAGGTTGTTGGGGTGGTCAGTGCTGTGCAGCTTGATTCTCATGCCCATCTTGACAGCTGCTGAAAACCTCCTTCTCCTGCTCACTTCTTGTTTACTCCTGTCCGTTCCTCAGCTGCACCAGAAGCCAGCTTCCAGGCTCTGAAGGTCACCTGGCAAGGTCTTCTAGAGAGGAGAAAACGAAAAGTTAGTTTCTGTTCTTACTGGTTTTGAATGAAGCCCAAAATATAATAAACCTAAAATATTAGTATGCCACCTTGGACATTCTGTAACGGGAAAGGTGGAGTAAAGATGATTTTAATAAAAAAGAAAATGCCATACATTTATTGTTTACATTACAAGAAAACATAGCTGCTTTTGACAAAATGCTCTGAGGGTGTGAGGTGGGAAAGAGCGTGGTGCATATACTACAAATTAGAAAGTCAGAATGTAGCATCTCTCTGCATAATGTAACATTACACCATACCATTTTCTACGTCTACTTATTCACAGTTCTGGGACCAGTTCACCAGCTATCTTTCCATCAGAGATATAACACTAATTCTCCAAATTGGGGGCGAGGGAAGTGTGATTGCCAGTTCACACCATTCCCTTTCAGGTTGTTCAAAACTGCCATTCCTGTCTATGTTTATTTTTTCCCTTTTAGTCTTTGTCACACTTTCAGAAAACCTCCTTTTTAAAGACACACATTTACTATGAAAATAAGTTCTACTAACCCCTTTTAACAACTGGACTGAAAGTTTTAAAACTTGGTTGGCAGAAGGCCAAAAGACTAGAAATTTAAACTCCCCTCTGCACATTTCCTTCCAGACACAACCTGTTGTCTCTTTGTTTATGAGCCTCCAGGTGGGTTTTAACTTTTAACCCAGCTGGCCAACACAATAAAATAAATATGTGCAGTGCAAAACTCATGTTAAAACTCCCTTGTGTTCTTCCCTAAGGTTCTGTGCATTAAGCAAGCAGGCAGGGATGCTATCTTAGAGCAATTTCAAGCACTCTGGGCCCCTTATGCCCACCATGAAAACGAAAGGAAACTCAACTCTGCATCCCAGCAGGATGGAAGAACACTGAATAGCCGTTCACTAAGGCAGAAGACGGCTCTATGCCCCTTCTTCATGCAACAACATGAGGTGAGGGGGATCACTTCATAACCAAAGTGAATGATGACGACGATGGACATCATCACTGCAAAAAAAAAGAGATGCAAGTGGAAATAGGTTTGAGGCGCAAGGTTGTGTCAGGGTCGTGACCACCATTTCTTTCTCTTTTTGGTAAGTGCAGGAGATGTGGAAGTAACGTTAAAACTGGAATGATGGGGAGGGGAGGGTATCTCTCGTTTGGCAAGGGGGGAGGAGAAACGGGCCTGGGGGGCAGGTGAGACCCAGAGGTGGAGTTGGGGGGGAGAGGAGAGCGGCCCAAAGTGGGAGGGAAAAGAAGTTTGGACTGGAAAGGGGGGGAAAGTGCGGGCGAGTGTGGGATGGAGGGCAAGGCGAGGCGCAGGAGGGAGACGAGGCAGAGCAAGCCCCGTGGGGGGCGAGGGAAGCCGGGCGAAGAAGGAGAAGGGGCTCCTCTCGTCCCGGAATGGGGGCCGGAGGGCGAAGCGGAGAAAGGGGCGAGCGGGGCGGGAAGTGCGAGGCGAGCGGCGCCTGAGGGGAAGGAGCTGCTCTGCTCCGGGGAGGCGGCCCCTTACCCGGGAGGCGGCGGCGGCGGCGGGCACCATCCCCGCGGCTCTCTCGCGCCTACACAAAGGGCTCCGGCTCCCCCGGCCCGGCCTCCCTCCTGCCCAGCCCGCCCGCCCGCCCGGCCTCGCCGAGGAGGCGCTGCTCCGGACCCGGCCAAGAGGCTCCATCCGGCCCCGAGACGGCCGGGCCCAGCGCCGCCCCCAGCCCCGGAGGGGGCACTGCAGCAGCCCCGGCGGCAGGGGATAAGCGCGGGGAGATGAGGCGGGCGGCGGCGGGGAGAGGGGATCCGCCCGGCTGAGGAGCGAGCGGAGGGGTCGCGGGGGGCTGAGGCGGCGCGGGAGGCGGGAATGGCGGGGCGGGGGGGGGGGGGAGGTAAAACCAAAATCAGGCCCGTGACCCAGCCTCTTAAAGGGCGGCATTCCCCTTCCTGATGTGGGGGGAGGGGGACGCACTCTGCGCCCGCTCAGGGGCACTTTTGCCTGTACCCCAGCTTCTTGGGTTGATTAACATTATATGGTTTGTGGGAGAGGGTCAGTGCCGAATTTACATATAAGCTAAACAAGCTGTAGCGTAGGGCCCCACTCTTTCGCCCCCCCATCACTATTGTAGCAGGAACCCCCCACCCCAATCATTCTGTTTGCACAAACTTCACACACACTACATACGCCACATTTCTGTTATAAATTCATAGAAAATCAACCATACATCGGATTTGCACTGTTCCATTTTTATTTTACTATCAAAGGAGGGTGGCTTGGTTTCTGGTCAGCCATAATCTCTTCAGCATACCAGCACATCCACAGGAGCCCTGATAACCCCAGACAGAAGACAATCATAATGACAAAGAACTTGTATATGGTAGTGGATTCAGCACAGACTGAAACAAAGGACAATGATCAGATCTTCCCTCTGGGGGCAGGAAACTGCAAACTCTCCTTTGTCTCCTGGAAGTGACTCATGGGCAGGGGGAAAGGGGGAACCAGCCAGGTGACAGGACACTCAGGTTACCACCACAACTCCTCCCTCAACCCCTCCTTTCTGTAATGTATGCATGATGTCAACCCCTCCTTTCTGTAATGTATGCATGATGTTTCTGGGGGTGGGCTTGACCTAGAGGAGGGGAATTTCAAAAGTTTTTATAAGGTCTTGCAGCCCATTGTTCTGGGTCTTTCCTCTCTCCTGCAAGGGAAGGGAATACCCTGTTGCAACAGTTCAATAAAGGCCAAGCCTACAGGCTGCTGTTTTGCTCCAAGTTATCCTGGTTGGTGTCTTTACTTTTTGTCCAAGGGAGCCCTCAGATTTTTCCGTTAACACTATTAATATACTTCTTATAGTATATATAGTATAGTATAGTATATAGCAGGGGTCTGCAACCTTTAAGACAAAAAGAGCCACTTGGACCCATTTCCGAAGGGGAAAAAAACTGGGAGCCGCAAAACCATTGCGACATTTAAATCATGCACGCCGCTGCCCTCCGATCTGACAGCGGGCGGGAAGGTGACGTCGGGACGGTGCGTGACTAACGCACGCACCGCCCCCATGCGACATCACAGCCAGTACAGCGCCCGCCACAGTGGGGAGTGTCGGGGCGCACAATGCGCCTCCTCCCCTCGCTAGTATCCGCCCCGGAGCCGCGGCAAAGGTGTAAAAGAGCCACATGCGGCTCCAGAGCCGCGGGTTGCTGACCCCTGGTATATAGTATAGTTCAACAATTACTTTGATAAAATACATATTTTGTTATGTGCAAATGGCTTTAGAGACCTACTAGTATATATTCAACACAAAAAACAGCGACAACTTGTTGTTGACAAAGGACAGCTGGACATATAAAGGGCCCCATTCCCTTCAGTAGTTTAGGGCCTCATCAAACCTACATCCAGCCCTGGAGAGGGTTACTGATTTGCTTTGATTACTGATTTGCTTTGGTTTTGTTTTATTCAGAGGTCGGGTTCCAACATGAATGAAATTTTGGGGGAGCCCAGATAGGCCCCACCCTTCACAATCGGTCACAAGCACGCACACACCATTGGAATGGAAATGCCCATCAACTGGGGGGGGGACAATATTATATTTGGGAGTGGGGGGACCTCAGCCCCTAGGAGTTGGCTGTTCAGAGGAGTAGCTAGGCTTCCTTGTGCCCTTGGCAAGGAGCTATATTGGCGTCCCCACGCAAGCATGTTCACACTTGTGTCTACACTGGCTCTGTTGTGTCCACAGGACAGAAGATGGCAGGCTCCCCAAGGATATGCTCTACAGGCCCGTTTCTGCGTTACAAAGATGTCTGCAAATGTGAGACTAGCAATACCAGCCCTGCTGTGTGAGAATCCCTTGCAGATGACCACAGTGTCTGAAGACAGTCAGGTCGTGCATCCCTAACAGTGACCAGAGGAGGAACAGCCACTGGGAGGAGCACAGAGAGAAGAAACGTCATGGTGCATCTACAGCAGCACAACCAGACACCTTCACCTGCCCCAGCTGCAACAAAACATGTCACTCCTGTATTGAACACTACAGCCACAGAAGGCACTGCAACCTTCCAACAGTTTGACTTCACCCCCCCCCAAAGGCCCATTGTCTCCCACGACTGATGGATGCCAACCAGTAATTAGTTAATGTATTCTCATTTTGTGTTTTTCTGTTGTGAATCACCCTAGTTTCTTCAGATGAGGGTGGAAATTTAAAAAATATAAATAAAAAATTGGGTTCCAGCTTGAGCCCTGGCATGGGAACGGGAGCTGTGCTGCCGAAGCCCTAGCACAGATAATTGAACCCCTGTTGCTGGATGTTTAAAAACTTTTCTTCTTCCTCTTTTCTTTTTACATGTATATCCTGCCTTGCAAGTTGCCGCTTTCCTGGAGCTCAAGATGGCGTAATGTGGTTGTTGAAGATTGAAAGGTGTTTGGTTGGTTGTCAGATTAAGCCTGGGGAACAAGGGAGTAGTTAGCTGTGCAGTAGAGGACAATGCTCTCCATTAGTGGTGAAGAAATGGAGAAGGTCTAGTGTCCAGCCCAATAGGAAAGGGGTGTTTGAAATCCTTCTTTGCCAAAATGCACACCTGCAGATTCTGTCCCATTCTGCCCACCTGGGAAAAAGTGATGTATTTCATAAACTTGCGCATTTTGGATGAAGCACGCAAACAGCTCATTCCTTGGATGTTATGTGCTGCTTCTCACCTTACATTTATGTAGGTGTAGACCATGCAGAACATGTTTGTGTGTGTGGAGAGTGTGTGTGTGTGCAGACACATGACAAATCAAGGATGGTCCAAATTGTGTGTGTGTGGCATTAAAAAGAAAAGTCCATGTGGTGCCGCCAGTTTCTATGGTGGCAAAAATTTAAAATGGTAGTTAAGTAACTACTGCCTAAGACAGATCCCAGCACACTGCCTAATGCCCAGGACTTTGGTCTAAGCAGGACTGTGGAACTTGTAGCTCTCCAGATGTTGGGCTACCAACTCCCAACATCCCTGGCACTGTCCACATTGGTGGGGCTGGTGGGAGATTGAGTCCAATATGTGGAGGGCCACAATTTCTCTTGCCTGATCTAAAGGAATGTGATGCAGCTAACCAGGTCCAGGCATTGTCAGTGCCTGGAAAACAGATGGCCTGAGGTCCCTAGCTGCACTGCCTTGAGGCAGAAAATGAATTAAAAGTGGCCATGGCACAAGTGCATGCATAATAGGGGTATAAAGGGTCTATGTTTGAGGTGCAAAGGCCTGGCTTGCTATATGAAGGTGAGAGACACAAGCACGGTGTTGGAGATCAGCATGCACACATAGTGGGTGACCTCTGGGAGGTGAAAAGTGCACCAAGGGAGCGGGACTGGCTGCAACTCACCTCTGCCATGTGTCTGCACAGTGGAAAATGTGCTTGCCAGTGGAAGTGCCCTACAGTACTGAATAACACTTGTAAAGCTATAACAGGCTCGTCCGTGACGTAGACCGTGATCTACTGGTAGATTGGTGTACGTCTGTGTTAGATGATTGGTGGTAGATGACTGGCACCAAAGAAGCTCGACAAGTTTGGCTCCCCTAAAGAAAGCTCAACATTTTTGCCCCTTGCAGCCCTAAAAAATGGGGCTTTTCACCTACCTAAAAAAAGCTCAACAGCTTTGACCTTGTTCTAGGAATTTATGTATAGGTTGGGGGGGGTTGCCCTTCCAGCAGATATCATGCACATGCAGCCCACTACCAAAATCAGCACAATCGCTTTTGTGACTTTTGTGATTTGTCCCCACAAAACACTTCATCACAGTTTCTTCCTACCTATTCAAAGGGCCTTTGCTGCACAATACCAAATGTAAGAATTCACTGATAAATGTATCTATGTACTGGCTCACTGGGAAAACCTGTGAGCTCAGCTGCTCAGCAGCCCCTCTGCCTGAGTGATAATCCCTGGCATCCTGATACCTGAGTGCCAGAGAGGTAGCCATGCCAGAAATAACAAACCCAGATGAAGACAAAAGGGTGCGATTAACTTGGTTGGGAAACAGGGAAATGGAAATATCTTTTTTGTTACACTTGATGGGTGTTTGGTGGAGGGCAAGGAGAACCATGGGGCAGAGTCCAGGATGCTCAGATTAATGCCACCAGACCTCCCCTTTCATTATGTATGAGTGATGTAGTTTGGGGGGGTGTAACATGGGGATTAGCAGCTAATAAAAGTTTGGGGGCTCTTTTGTTTGGGGCTTCCATCTTGTTCCACCTTGTGGCAGGTGGGAGTCCTGTCGCGACAGTCTTCAATCAAGACCAAGCCTACTGGCTGCTGTTTTGCTCTGGTATTCCTGGCTGGTGTCCTTGGTTTTTTTGTCCAAGGGAGCCCTCAGATTTTTCCATTAACAACCTAACCCCCCCCAACGGTTTTCCTTCCTAAGAAAAGCTCAACAACTTTGAACCCCTCAAAAGGGGGTAGATCACTGCCAGTCCTTAACTCTGTGAGTAGATTGCAGTCTCTTGGGAGTTGGCCAACCCTGAGCTATAAGATACATTTTCCATATGCAGCAAGCACTATTCTGCAAACTGGATAAGCACAGTTGCCAGGTATGCTTCACTGTTAAGGAGAAATTCAGTGTGAACCTGCAATGCAATGCCCGATGCTTTTCAACATCTTTATGCGCTCCCTCGCCCAGCTTGTTCGGAGTTTTGGGCTGGGTTGCCATCAGTATGCCGATGATACCCAACTCTTATCTGTTGATGGATGGCCATCCTGACTCGGCCCCAGACACACTGACCAGATGTTTGGAAGCTGTGGCTGGATGGTTACGTGGGAGCCGGTTGAAGCTAAATCCTTCGAAGACAGAGGTCCTGTGGCTAGGACAGGGCGACATGGGATTGGGGGGGCAACTCCCATCTCTTGCGGGGGCGCAATTAGTGCCAGCACTGTCCGTTAAGAGTTTGGGTGTAATCTTCGACACCTCCCTTTCCATGGAGGCGCAGATTGCAGCTATAACAAAGGCGGCATTTTTCCATCTCCGCCAAGCTAAGCAGTTGGCTCCTTACCTCTCTCGCCCTGACCTAGCCACTGTGATCCATGCGACGGTCACCTCCAGACTGGATTATTGTAACTCGCTCTACGTGGGGCTGCCCTTGAGACTGACCCAGAAACTCCAGCGGGTGCAGAATGCTGCAGCGAGACTCCTTACGAGGTCTTCGCTGCGAGATCACATTCACCCGGTGCTACACCAGCTGCACTGGCTCCCGGTGGAGTATAGGATCAGGCTTAAGGTGCTGGTTTTAACCTTTAAAGCCCTATATGGCCTAGGACCCTCGTACCTACGGGACCGCCTCTCCTGGTATGCCCCACAGAGAAACTTACGGTCTTCAAATAAAAACATCTTGAAGGTCCCAGGCCACAGAGAAGTTAGGCTGGCCTCAACTAGAGCCAGGGCTTTTTCAGCTGCGGCTCCAGTCTGGTGGAACACTCTGTCACAAGAGTCCAGGGCCCTGCGGGACCTGACATCTTTCTGCAGGGCCTGCAAGACAGAGCTGTTCCACCAGGCCTTTGGCCAGGGCACAGCCTGACTCCCTCCCTCCCTCGGCAATCTTTGCGGAGCTCTGGCCCAGTGGTTGCCAGTGGCCTGAATTAATTAATTTTATAATGAATGATTTTAGAGTGTTGTTTATGCTATACTTTTATACTGTTTTATTGTTGTTAGCCGCCCTGAGCCCGGCTTCGGCTGGGGAGGGCGGGATATAAATAAAATTTATTCTTATTATTATTAATCGTGTGAATTGAGGGGCAGAGGTGTTTCCACATAGAAAGGAAAGACTGCACCACACAGTGTGAATTATGAAACTAGAACTTCCGTTTCCAGCTGTGGCACATGCTCTTTTGGCTTCCATAGATATGATTCAGATTCAAAACTCACATTGGCTAGAATGTATGTTTGCTATTGTTAGCAGCAGCAACAAAGAATGTTGCTGAAATGTTGTGCATTTATTGTTGCTGCTGCTGCTGATTTATTTTGAAAGTACTTCAAACATACTACGCATGCCATCCAAACAAAGCTATGCAAACATGGAAAGAAACAGTGTATTCCAAACTTGGACTGGACTTCAAGACAAGTCTGTTAAAACTGAAGACTGCTGCTTTGCCCCTCAACCTAATGCATGTCTGTCTATCCTGAAACAAGTCCCATTGAGTTCAAGGATATTTTTTCTACATAAATAGGCATAGTTTGCAGCCTCAGTGGGATAGTCCTATAGATTCAACAGAAAAATTTCCCGATTCTGATAAAGTAGGAAAGTATCCAGTGCATGAGAAACTTGTCTTGGAAAATCCAGTGTGGTGTAGTGGTTAGTGTCGCACTAGACCTGGGAGACCAGAGTTCTGTGATAGGAATTTTATGGTCTTAGACATATGGTAATGTTCATAAGTGTACCAACCAAGCACATACATAGATCAGCACAGGAAGACCAACCTGGAACCATTTTGATTCCTAAACTGAGCCAATGTTTTCTCTGCAAGGTCAAAGTGGGAAACCTCCCGTTGTCTCTTTCCTCACAAATCCTGCCGTAAGGGTATGTCTGTGTTTGAATAGGGTGTGAGCCTGTGACCTGGCCCAGGAACTAAGTATTTATCACTACAAAAGACTGGCCAGGCTACCCAGGAAATCCAATCAAGTAACCTGCCAGACAGGAGGTAAACAACGACAGGAGAAAAACAATATTCTAATTTTCTGTTTTAGACCACCTTTTCTGTGATGTAGGTATGATGTATCGGGGGGGGTGGTCTTAGGTTACACCCCTTCTGTGATGTATGTATGATGTTTCTGGGGGTGGTCCTGATCTACAGGGTGGCAATTTCAAAAGTCTTTATAAGGTCTTGCGTGCCATTGTTCTGGGTTCCTCCTCTCTCCTTTGGGTGAGGGGAGCACCCTGTTGCAACAGTTCAATAAAGATCAAGCCTACTAGCTGCTTTGCTTCTCAATATTCTCTGGTTGGCCTCTGTTATTCTCTCCTACCAATAGGGAACCTATGTAAGGACTCTATATGGGCTCTTGGATACCCCATAAGGGAAAAGGGCATTTTTTGTTTACAACAGTTCAAATCTCCACTCAGCTATGAAGCTCACTGGGCCACTCACTGCCTCTCATACTAATCTACCTCACAGGGTTGTTGGGGGGATTAAATGAGGGGGAGAACCATATATGATACCTTGAGTTCTTTGGAGAAAAGGGTGGGATATAAATGCCGTAAATACCTCTCAACCCACCATCCAATCCTGACAACAGGGAACTTTAAAAATTCTTAGCATAATGAGCACTTTTGTCTCCTTCAGAAATTGCTTGGATGAGTAAAAGTCCTCATTTTAGGTAGCATGATAAGCGCTTCCCGAAGGTGCTTTGATCATTATACTGCACTGAAGCAGCTAGTCGCTTAATTTGACTGGTGCCCTCTTATGTAACCAAACAATTTGCTCTGGTTATTACAAAGCTGCAATATAAAGTTAAGCACACAAGATGGCAGTCTCCCTTCAGTATCCAGAGAACCTTATTTTCCTAGTGTGGGAGCAGCAGCCTGTGTAAATTCTTCTTCCTATGAAGTTTTGTGTAAATACTGTTTTTTGGTGCCCCCCCCTTTTTTATCACTCCCAGGGAGGTCTCTTGGATTTTAAGATGTAATGTACCTTTTCAGATAGCGGAGACAGCAGATAGGCATCCCTCCCCCTGTTAAATTACCCTTGTTGCTAATACAAAATAGGATTATTTATTCTTTCTGAAGTCAATTTTTCTGAAGTGAATGGCTTTTGTGCTACAGCAGGGCAGACAAATGCAGAATTTTCTGTGGGAACTGATGCACGAGAGAAACAACTCTGTAAATAAGCAGTGTGTTCTTTGATATCCATGATTATTTTATCATTCGTCTTGACTTATTTCAAAGCCACAAGATTTTTCTATTTTCCTTGCCAGTTGGTTTCAGCATAAATACCGATGTGAAGAGTTGCACTGGAAATGCAAAAAGTTGAGGGGGAAAGAAACTTGGAACCATTTTCACTTACAAGTGTTTAATTTAAATATATTTTTTTAAAATGGGATGGAAATGGAAAATTGAAGTGAGAAGAAACAGTTCTGTGGAAATATATCCTAGAGTGGACTATAGTACATTCAGTACTACTACTTCACAAACACAAGGTTCTCATCCCATCTGTAGGCTTATCACTGAGAATGTAGACCTCTAATGGGTGGACTCTAGAGCCAAGTGAAAAAATTAAGATTTTAATGTCCTGTGCTTGCTGAATTTGTTGTATAGGGAGGCAGGTGCCAAGGAGCTGCCTGCCCAATTTGAGGGATACATTTTAGAGGTTTCTGTACTGTGGAATCAAATATAATATGGGGAACCCTTTCCACAGATTCCATGTTTTGACAGCTTGCTCACCTCAGCTTACTCTTTAATCCTTACTACAGATCTGTTTCCTTGTGCCAAGAGAACAAGACACACCAAAGCAGATAAGATTAGTGAATGCACATAGCAAGGTTTTTCTCAATTTGGATTGAAGCTAGGTTGGGGGAAACTGCATCAAAATGCATCACTTTCATAAGAAGTGACAGGATAAATACAGAATAGATATGGATTGTAGCTAACGTCATACGTACACTGCTTCCCAAAGCAGTGGTGGGAGCAGACTGAATACAGACTGCCTACATGGCTCCTCCAGAAATAATTAAGTTAAAAGATACATCTAGTAGCGTGATGTACCTCACAGCCCAGGCAGGCAAATAAAAAACAGCATATTATGAGATACTGATATGCATTAAAGAAATAACAGTAATAAAATAGTAATTAGTGAATCATACTTAATTGAATTACCTTACATAAAATGCCAAACAAAATAAATGGGAGGAACAAAAAGAACACACTATTAATTGTGATAGAATCACACAGCAAAATAAGATACTGTAGGCTACTAAATATGCATACTTTGCCGTGTGTGTTAATTTTATGTAAAATGAACAGTGGTAAAATGTTGAACACAAGGGCTGTTTTGCAATTATGGTAAATCTGCAACGGTTGCTTTCAATCACTCTTTTGTGCTGTCTGTTACAATGCAAATGCATGAAGCCACCTTATGCTGAGTTCATCTAGCTCAGTATGGTAACAATTCTGACCACGGGTGTTTAGCACAGGACAATTTCCTCCACGGACAGCAGAAAAGAAATGTGTAGAGTAATTTAAAATGAATTCCGTGGTAAATTTTGAAGGCTGATGTGGCTCACCACTGCTGGAAACCGAATGCAGGACCAGAATAGAATATTAGTTTGCTCCATCAAGGCTTTTGGATTCTGATATTATGCATGGCTGAAGAAGGCATGAGGAACCTGCACCACTCCACTGCTGGATCACAACACCCATCGGCCCTGACTAAACTGGCTGGGGCAGGTGGGAGCTGGAGTCCTACCAGGTTCTCCGTCCTTGGAAAAGAAAAAACCTCTACCCAGACCCAGGAACAGGAAGAGATTAACTCGAACTTCGGAGCCCAGTTCTAGTGAATTAAATTTCAGTGAGGCTGCATTTTAGCAAGTCCACCTATCTGGCTCAACTTCCAAGCAGGTCTGAGGCCAGGTCCATCTCATTTGAAAAAATAATTAATTGGAGAACGGAGGTGCTGTGTTATTGGCAGAAAGGGGTAGTCAAGAGACTTTGGTGCTGAGGAGGCTGGGGAACTTACAGTTGGGGAATGTAAATACATGAAGAAGCAGCTGAAGAGGCAGAATTTTAGCTGACACTGTGAGACCAAGGAACGCTCTATCCTGCTAACCAGGATTCTATAATATTCTCTGAGTGTTTCAGTGCTTCAGGCAGAAGCGTTTCCCAGCCATTCGCACCCGAGATAGTTTTCAATCAGAGATACTGGGGATTGAGCCTGGGACTTTATGTGCACAGATCATAGCTTTTTATGACTGAACTATGCCCAGGCTCTCATCAACAACTTGCGCTGTAGGCCAGTAAGTTACACAATTTTAAACTGTGTTGGTTCATTTTGTGACAGCAGAATCCCCTCCACAATTTTATTAAATATCAAACAAAGAACGAGAGACACACAGTGGCAGGTCATAAGTAAAAACCCTGTAATTGTAGAAGATTTTGAGGTGTTCTTAATCTGTGCCACAAAAGGGTGGGCAGTGAGGGTGATTTTGCTTGTGGCATAGGAGTTTTCTGCAGATCAGGTAAATATGTACACAGAGGGACAAAGCACCATGGGGAAGGGCTACTTTCAAAATTTCCAAACAGTGAACACTAGAGAGTTACAGTGAGGAAAAGGCTGGAATAAAGGGCAGAATCAAGGAAAAGAACATGGCAACAAGGAAGCACAGGACAATATGAGGTCTCCATAGTACATCGAAGGGTTCTGGTTTGGTTGAGAGTGTGCTGGGCTTTGGTGGATGAAATCAGCTTTGTGTTGGTTTCTTGAGGTCCTGCAGACATTGTGATTGTCCACACTCCTACATGGATACCTGTATGAGAGATCAAGGGGGGCAGAGAAGGCTGAAGTTAAATTGGTTCCAACATTCAGCACAGTTCCCTGTCTTGGAATCAGGTCTGGGCATGGAAGAAAATGGGCAGGCTGGAATCCAAATAGCTGCTTAAATTAGGGGTTGCACAGGTGATTTCTTTTACTCTCCCATTTCAACAGCTGATCTCCATTCCATACTACCAACTGCTTGGGAAATGTCCATCAGTTTCAAAAGTAGCTGTCACGTAACATGGGTGGGAGTGGCTGGTGTTAAAGCTCTCTCAGTTTCATGGAAAGGCTTTGTGGTCCTTTGGACCCAAGCAAGAAATGTTTAGAGTACAAGAAAGTAAAAGGGAAAGGGACCCCTGACGGTTAGGTCCAGTTGTGGCCGACTCTGGGGTTGTGGTGCTCATCTCGCTTTTGTGGCATACAGCTTCCGGGTCATGTGGCCAGCATGACTAAGCTGCTTCTGGCGAACCAGAGCAGTGCACGGAAACGCCGTTTACCTTCCCGCCAGAGCAGTACCTACTTATCTACTTGCACTTTGACGTGCTTTCGAACTGCTAGGTTGGCAGGATCTGGGACCGAGCAACGGGAGCTCACCCCGTCGCAGGGATTCAAACCTCCGACCCTCTGATTGGCAAGTCCTAGGCTCTGTGGTTTATCCCACAGCGAGCTTTTGTGTTTCGCTCAGAACAACACATTTCCAATGTTTTGTTTGTTAAACCAAAACTATTACTTCAGTTTCTCTACTGGAGAAAGAATTTCAATGGCACTTGCTCAAAATAAAGCAGTTTTGTATCAGTTTTCCAGTGGGGATGGCTGCTTTTGGAACATAATGTGCACACCTGATCGGTATCCTACGGGCCCATGCTACTGCCTTGTTCAGCTTTTGTTTATCCCTTAAGTATGTGCAACTGTGAGATCAGCTTGGCAAGCCAAATTTGCACACCCAGTGTGGAAACGTTATTATCAATGACAACTATCAAAGCATTGGTTCAATGATTGTATCCAAAATAGTAGCCAAGACTTTTAGGTGGGTAATTTAAAAATTCAGATTTCAATCTGAGCTAGAGGGGCATTTAATTTTTTTTGTACAAGTTTCTGTAAAAAAAAAAATGCATAAAAGACGATTGCATCTGAGTTCAGTACTAATTATGTAATATTAAAGACAGAGGGGGAAGGGGGGAGCAAACTATTTTCTTTACTAATCTTGGATCTGAAATATTAAAATAAACTTGGTTATTGCCTATTCTATATTATTTTAAAAATCCTTTAAAATATAGCAACCATTTTTTACATATTTATAGAGAGATTCCTGCTGCTTCATGGATCTGCTCCACAGTCACTTCCAGGTAATCTCATTACTGATTATTATTATTATTATTATTATTATTATTATTATTATTATTTGCATACAATGTGACATCAAGTAATTGTTATTCCACACATTCCAGTGCATTTTCACATGCCCTTCCTTACTTCAAAAGGCCTAATTTCCTCAGAATCAGGTTTCTGGCACAAGAAATCCACTTTGTAGAACATGAATTTGTGTGGGTATGGTATTGAATCCCACCCACAAAAGAGCAACAATCTGGAATTGACCTTTGTTTCTTTCACTGCCATCTGCAATGTTGGCAGGATGGAACATGGAAAAAGGCTACCACCTGTTGCATCATTAGATACATCAATGCTTGTTCCTAGTTCTGAATGGCAATGAAATTTGCATATTTTATGGATTTTAGTAGTTGCTGAATACTGTGGTTTATTGTCTTATTTGATTATTTTGGCTTTTACCTACGTTGGGTTCAACCTTAGACAGAGAAAAGCAAGACACAGGTTATTAAAATACAATTTTAAAATTTTTAGCTGCATTTCAGACTAGAAAGTGTTTTGACAAATTATGTGCCGCTGAGTCACTGTCTTATTACCAAGTGACTCATAACTGAATTTGAATTTGTGAACTGACTCCACTGCATTAACTCTGTTTCAATTGTGTTTGAAGTGATGCGGGAACAAGGTCTGAAGTGTGAAGCCAATGATATAGCCATTTCACACATGCAGCATCACTTAGGTATTGTATACACAAACATTATACCAACAACATACACCCACATGCTAACAGTGTTCAGTTAAATATATAGAATTCTTGTAGACACACACAGAAGTACAGGAGCCAACTACAGTGGTACCTCGGGTTAAGTACTTAATTCATTCCGGAGGTCCGTTCTTAACCTGAAACTGTTCTTAACCTGAAGCACCACTTTAGCTAATGGGGCCTCCTGCTGCCGCCGCAATGCCAGAGCACAATTTCTGTTCTCATCCTGAAGCAAAGTTCTTAACCCGAGGTAATATTTCTGGGTTAGCAGAGTCTGTAACCTGAAGTGTATGTAACCTGAAGCGTATGTAACCAGAGGTACCACTGTAGTAGAAAGCAGTGGGCATAGTGTTGATTCATGTGTGTGAAGTTCCCAAAATGCTTGATTTTTCTGTATCCTGAAAGTGCATAGCAATTACATTTGGAAGTTAGTGGCTCTGAGGGAAAGCATTGTTCTACAGTCTAAGTGTCATTGGCTTATCAGCAACAGCACTGAAATTACATCACAAATTCATAATCATGGAATAACTACTGTCATTCACCAAATTATTGGAACTGAAGAGTTAACAAAAAAGGAGGTCACATACCCATTCACTATGCTAATTGGAGAAATGGCATCAAAAGGAGTTGCAGTTGGCTGTTAACAGCCTGATGTAGATGGTTAATGTTTTCCCAGATGGCTGCAAAAAGCAGCTTTGGCATATAACATAGTCCTCATGTAACAGAAGAAGGAAGGTAGTTTTATGCTGCAATAAGGACTTAACGGCCAGGGGTCACTTTACCTTTACCTTAAGGACATGTAACTTTCTCTTTTATTTTCTTAACCAAGTTGGAAAGATTGACTCCTGAAAGCCACCCCTTGATCAATTCCACCCATTTTATGAATGAAATGATACAGTTAAGAGAAGAGGGTAAACTCATTTTAAAGACACAAGGGGGGGGGGGAAGCTATGAGTTTACTCTCTCTTACTATCCATACCACGTCATAATATTTCTGAAAATAATTTCATGACCACTTCTTGTCCATTGCTTTCTTCCAGAAAAGTGACTGTGCTAACCAATTCTAGTGTAACTTTCCCACTTGTAAATTGCAATCTTGTGAACCCATCAAAGTTGGACTTGTCTCTAGGTCTACATACAGCAACCTATCAAAGTAGCTTTATTCCTTGTACGAACAGTTCTCTTTAAATATCCTTTCCCCCTGCTCCTGTTGTACTGAATAGATGGCACTGGTGCCAGATTTGTGGTATCTGCAATGTGCCTCTGACTTGCACTGGAAATGCCTGGAGATCAACGTATTGTTCTTCTATGATGAGGGGCAGAAATCTACACTTCAACTTAACCACAAAAGAAAAATGTATGAGCAGGTGTGAGTGCACTTGTGTTTGCATTTGTGCATGTGTTGGTGAATATGTGTGTGTGTGCATGTGTGCGGAGCAGTATTTCAAATAATCCCTCTCCCTTATAGTCAAGTTCTGGGTCCCTTCTTCCTTACCTCATTCTGCATTCAATGAATACTTTAGGTCGCCAAAACCAGTGAGTGTTCCCTTATTGGCGTCTGTGGGATTATCTGAAATTAGAGAAAGAAGCAAGTTAGTTTTTCCCAGAGGCATTTCTGTTCAGTCCCTTTGGTGGGTACCACATCTTCCCTCTAAATCAAAGGCAATGGCATCAAAGGATTCCTTGCCCGGTTCCCCAACCTTTACAATCAGTTAACATGGCAGAATTTATTTCTTCAGTCAACTCTTGAGTTATGAGTGAATAATATTTCCATTTCAGGCAGTCATAAATAACCACTATGGGCACATGGAGTTTCTTCTGAGAGTATATTGATTCAGACATGCATTAGCGATGGGACACATCTCACTCCTGCTGTTACACGTCAAATGGTGGTCATCAAGATGGAAGGTTCTATGAGGAAAGCTGAAGGAACGAGTGTGCTTATCCTGAGGACCAACTATGGAAGGTGGGAAGAAGCAAGGGAAGAAACAAGCTACAGCCAGATTCTGTTTCTGCAGTTCCATTTGTCCAGGGGTAGAGCAGACCAAACAAGAAATAGAAATCACCCACTACAAATATGACAGTTTCTCCTTCCTCCTCCCTTACCCTTGTTCTTTGCTTTCCTTTTAGCTGTAGCTGCTAATTCCACTGTAGTTCCACCTTCTCCACTGCTGTATGATCTAGTTTAATGCAATCTGAAAAGATTAAGCCCTGGATATTGACCCTTAACCACCAAACCCACCAGGTAATTGTTTTTTAAAATGAAAACTCGGATTCCCATGAAACTGCATTCTAAAACTAATGCCGTGTTTTGGGTTTTTCCTCCTTCGTTTCCACAGAACTGCATCAAACACACAGCCCTGCCTAAGAATTAGAAAGTTGAAAGAAAGAACCCTTACTGTACTTTCCAACTAAGAAATCTACCAAGAAATCTGTTGAAACCTATCAAGATTTTCAAGGAGTGTGTTTGAGTGTGAAATCTCTTGGCTTACACACCTACCAGGCTCTGTGGTCCTTTTCCCCATGAGTCCAACAAAGAAATCATGCATGTCTCCTACAGAGAAAAACAAGAGGGTTACAACAGGTCAAAGTATCAGCTGGATTTCAGATTTTAGAAAAGAAATAACAGGACTATTGTAATGAATGGCTTCTAAATCTGCTATGGTGGTGTTTGGGTGCCTTTCTTGTAGACTCTGATTAGATACTTGCATTCTGATCATCAGGGATGACTCCAATGGTCACAAGCACAATGGTCACAAATAAGTGATTCTTAAGAGATTCCAGCCATCTTTTCTTTGTCATACCGACCACCATTGCCTATTCTGTGGCAGCACACTCAGATGGGCAGGGAATAATAATAATAATAATTATAATAGTAATAATATAATCATCATCATCATCTGGAACTGACAGTGGCAAAGATAACAGATTCTTTCCCCCCTGTGGGGCATTGCTTTCAATTGTAATCCTTTGCATGTTTACTCAGAAGTAAGCCCAAAGAGTTAATTGGAGGTTACTCCTCACTAACCAGGTTTAGGACTGCAGCATTACAGAACAATCCTTTACCTATCTATTCGGGTAAAATGGGACTTACTCCTGGGTAAGTGTGTATAGGGTAAGGGTGTATAGGATTGCAGTCTTAATCAACAGTCAGAAGTCTTCTTTTCACTCTCTCATCACTTTTTATCACAAGCAGAAAATTGCCCTCTTTTTTTCTTCCTGTCTCATTCTATCATTCTTACATGCTGTCTCCAGTCTCACCTGCACACACTTCTACCTAATTCTTATGCCAGTCATCCTAGGAACTACTTCCATCACTCTTACTGCAGTGCCATTGGGAATCCTGGCCTCAGTGAAGCCATTGGCCTGGACTGGTCATGCTATAAATGCCAAGTACCAGAGGGGAAGAGAGAGGACAGAAACCCCCCAGAGTGAAAGATATGGGTGGCTGGAGATGATGCAAAGAGCCCCATTTCAGCTTCTTCTGCTTTTTATGCATGGTTTAAAAACCTTATTAGACTGTGACTCTCTCATGAAAATGTTTCCTCCACCATAAATTTACTAGATGGCTGTAAGCAACCTTAGGGCTTGTCCAAACTTCCACTTGTTCTGTGCCTAGAAAGCAGGAGTATGAGCGTTTTTCATCTCATCCTGTGCTTTCTACCCACAGGTCCAAGCCTTTCCCCCGTTGTTCCCCCCCAGAAAATCCACTCTTTAGTGTTAAATTGGAGCAAACGTCAATTTGGAGAAAACCAGGTGTTTGCTCCGATTCAGCGGTAAAGATCGGGTTTTCCCGGGGGAAGTGACAGGGCAAGCGCAAGTCTGGTTGAGCCCTTAGCCTCACCCTTCAACAGCCACTTCAAGCAATCATTAGGGATCAAGCCATAGCCCAGGGACCTCTTGGTGTGCAAAGCAAGCAAAATAAGAGCTGACTTACGTTTCTGGGAAGAGGCAAGTGCCTGAGGATCTGAAAAAAAGAAAGAACAGGGGTTCTGGGCTACCAAGGCACAATACACAACTCCAGGCCATGATTGGTTTGTAAGGTGGAAGAGATGCCTGCTGGGACTAAAGTAGTGAGTTTTTAATTTAACATTAAGATCTTAAATACTTTGGGTGAAGATCTATGGACTTAACTTACTTTCCAGGGAGCAGTGTGCTTTCTAATAGTCAGCAGGGGGCTTACTTATCAAGGCCCTTGATGAACTGGGTGCCTTTAGAGATTATGCTAATGCACAAGCAGTAGCAGTGGTGTTCTACACCTCTCTTAAGTCTTTATTTCATGTTTTTTTTCTTTGTGTGTTCATGTTTTTATTAGGATTCCAGTGCATAGCCTATTTAACTGCTGATGACCAATGGTGTCATCAAGAATATTCTGAAATAATTTTGTCGCTGAATGACACTTTCAGGTGTTGACTACATCTTTTGATATCTTATGGTGTTATTCCTGCCAGGAAATACAGCTTGCCTTTTGCGTTGATAGAAATATTCCCAATTCTCTCTAGAAATTTTCCCATCCCAAATCCAAGGGTGATTAAACTCTCACACACGATGTTCATTTTGTTGTAGGTGTGGCTTGTCCTGCATTTAGATTTACATTTCTGGCTGCCGCTGCAAACCTCCCCTTCATCCAAATGTTGGACTAGGACCTGGGAGGGAGAGCAGAGCTCATTTCCCCACTCAGCTGTTAAAGCCACTCCCGGGCCTGCCCCAGGAGGTGGGGTTGCGGGCATCACGCCCTTCCCCACGTGAGCGGGGGCTGGTCTCAGCCCCCGCGAGAGCAGGGGAATCCCGTCCGGCCACGCCTCCCGGCCAGCCAATCGGCTGGCTGGAGGGGGCGTGGCTTGCCCTATTTAGGGCCAGAGCGGAGGGGGCTCGCCACCCGGGCATTCGTTTCAACCTAGAGGCCCTCTACCGGTATGATGGCGTGCATCTTTCAGATGCTGGTAACGATGTTTGGCTGATGGATATTGCAAGGGGATAGGGAAATGGATTCAGGCATGAGAGTATTGGTGGCGAGCGACTGCTCGGTGGCGGTAGGCATTGGTAAGAAGGGGTTAAGAGGATGTGCGGGGGGGAGGAACGCCATCACCTCCCCCCAGTGAACGAAGGGTGGTCCGTTAAAGGAGACTCCCCCGATCATTGTTAACCCTTCACCGTGTCTCCAGCAAATGGGCTGGAGCCGGATAGTCGTTAGGACCAATGCCTAAGCCAATGCCTCTCATTCCTGAATTCAATAAAGTTGTGGCCTAATTCGCCCATTTAACCTTAATTATGGTGTCTCGTGTGTTTATTTATCTTGGTGGGGGGCGGGAACTCGCCATGCAAAGCCACTTCCGGGCCTGCCCCAGGAGGTGGAGTTGCGGGCATCACGCCCTTCCCCACATGAGCAGGGGCTGGTCTCAGCTCCCGCGAGAGCAGGGAAATCCCGTCTGGCCACGCTTCCCAGCCAGCCAATCGGCTGGCTGGAGGGAGCGTGGCTTGCCCTATTTAGGGCCGGAGCGGAGGGGGCTTGCCCTCTCTTCTCCGGCTAGCCCCACGTTTCCCCACCCTCCCTCCCTTTAGTTGGGCTTTAGGTAGGTCTGACTTTGCTATGGGCTTCGGCCTGTCGCTGCAAGGGGCATGGTAGGAATTTTTCCCAATTGGCAATTTCCAGCCTTTTGGTTTTTCGCCTACCTCGTAGCAACTCGTCACAATTCTTCGGCATTGGCGGTAGGCATTGGTAAGAAGGGGTTAAGAGGATGTGCGGGGGGGGAGGAACACCACCACCTCCCCCCAGTGAACGAAGGGTGGTCCGTTAAAGGACTCCGGGGGGCGTGGCCCTGTCCGAAGCCTATGGAGGTGTGGGCCAAAGGCACGCCCCAGAGCGGTGACCCGGGGGAGCTCCTAGTCGACGTGCCTCGGCGGGAGACTCCCCCGATCAGTGTTAACCCTTCACCGTGTCTCCAGCAAATGGGCTGGAGCCGGATAGTCGTTAGGACCAATGCCTAAGCCAATGCCTCTCATTCCTGAATTCAATAAAGTTGTGGCCTAATTCGCCCAATTAACCTTAATTATGGTGTCTCGTGTGTTTATTTATCTTGGTGGGGGGCGGGAACTCGCCACGCAATCACATTAGATGACCTTGGGGCAGTCACTGTCTCTCAGACTAACCTACTACACAGAGTCCTTGTGAAGATTTTAAAAAAATCATTAGCATTTTGAAGTAGTGGGAAGGTGAAAAATCTTGAGCTCCTTGGATTGTAATAATTACAACAGAAATCTGAGGATGGTTCATATATGTGAAGGCAACCCCCAAATCTATTCTATTCCATGCATAGCTTGTCTGGCTCTCTGCTGGAATGCTTGCTGCTATTGTAAAGTAGACTTCATAGAACGTACTTCGAACGAAAAACATAAAAATGTCCCATTTTCGGTTTGTTATTTCATACTTTATTTTTATTTCATAAAATTTATATACCTCTTGATTGTAAGAAAAAGCCTCAAAGCAGCTTACAAAAAAGGCTTTTCAAGTAACCAAGGTGACTTGAGTTGCCTAAATGCCAAATTTACTCTTCTGTTTCATGGGAAACTGCCGTAACTATTTGGAAGGTGCGGGGAACAGGACTTACTGCCTTCCTCTTTGCCTGACAGTCTGAGTAGTGCCTCATAGGAAATCCCTTGGCCATCATACAATCGCCGAAGCAAAGATGGAGGAGTCTTATAGAAGTCTGAGCTCTTCTGTTGGAAAGAAAGGAGAAGACAACTGAGAAAGAAGTACCAAAGCTCATGTGGCAATGTATAGCAGAATCGGCTAAAATCTTCCCCAAACAAATAATTCCCACTGTCACCTTGGTTTCCCTGGAGAGGAAAAAATTGCAGGTTTGAGAGCAAGCTTCCTTCTCCTTTCCTCCCTGGCACATCAAGTGCTGCCTCTGTGCTTTGACATGCCCATTCCTGCTGTTCCCTCTGGTCACAACCATCATAGTCCAGAGGGTGCTTCCTTACTGCAGAGTCCCCAGAAGCCCAGAAGAGAAGACAAGGCCAAACTTTATTCAGCCTGCTGAGCAGCAGTGAATCTGTCAGGAAGATTTGCCTAACAGTGCTTGCTATAAAAACCTCATCTGTCAATCTTTCTTGCAGCCTGGTTTCTATGCACATTATTAACCTGGAAGAAATTAGCAATTTGTTCATTGGAGCTTAATGCCAGGTAAATGTGCAACTTGCAAGCTACTTGAACAAGGTGAAATGGGGAACTCCTAGACTCTATCCAGGGCAAAATATGAGACTGCCTAATACATAAGGCTGTGGTGGAAGGCTATCTTGGAGATGGGTAAGGGAACAGATGTATTCAAGTCTCCAGGGCCAGATGAACTGCATCCAAGAGTATTAAAAGAACTGGCAGATGTGATCTCAGAACCACTGGCAGTCATCTTTGAGTCCCAGCAGACTGGAGGAGGGCAAATGTTGTCCCTATTTTCAAAAAGGGGAAAAGAGAGGACCCAAATAATTATCACCCAGTCAGTCTGACATCAATACCAGGGAAGATTCTGGAGCAGATCATTAAGCAAACAGTCTGTGAGCACCTAGAAAGGAATGCTGTGATCACCAATAGTCAGCATGGATTTCTGAAAAATAAGTCATGTCAGACTAACCTGATCTCATTTTTTGACAGAATTACAAGCCTGGTAGATGAAGGGAATGCAGTGGATGTAGCCTACCTTGATTTCAGCAAGGCATTTGACAAGGTGCCCCATGATATTCTTGTAAAGAAGCTGGTAAAATGCAGACTTGACTATGCTACCACTCAGTGGATTTGTAACTGGCTGACTGACCGAACCCAAAGGGTGCTCATCAATGGTTCCTCTTCATCCTGGAGAAGAGTGACTGGTGGGGTGCCACAGAGTTCTGTCTTGGGCCCAGTCTTATTCAACATCTTTATCAACGACTTGGATGATGGACTCAAGGGCATCCTGATCAAATTTGCAGATGACACCAAACTGGGAGGGGTGGCTAACACCCCAGAGGACAGGATCACACTTCAAAACGACCTTGACAGATTAGAGAACTGGGCCAAAACAAACAAGATGAACTTTAACAGGGAGAAATGTAAAGTATTGCACTTGGGCAAAAAAAATGAGAGGCACAAGTACAAGATGGGTGACACCTGGCTTGAGAGCAGTACATGTGAAAAGGATCTAGGAGTCTTGGTTGACCACAAACTTGACATGAGCCAACAGTGTGACGCGGCAGCTAAAAAAGCCAATGCAATTCTGGGCTGCATCAATAGGAGTATAGCATCTAGATCAAGGGAAGTAATAGTGCCACTGTATTCTGCTCTGGTCAGACCTCACCTGGAGTACTGTGTCCAGTTCTGGACACCACAGTTCAAGAAGGACACTGACAAACTGGAACGTGTCCAGAGGAGGGCAACCAAAATGGTCAAAGGCCTGGAAACGATGCCTTATGAGGAACGGCTAAGGGAGCTGGGCATGTTCAGCCTGGAGAAGAGGAGGTTAAGGGGTGATATGATAGCCATGTTCAAATATATAAAAGGATGTCACATAGAGGAGGGAGAAAGGTTGTTTTCTGCTGCTCCAGAGAAGCGGACACGGAGCAATGGATCCAAACTACAAGAAAGAAGATTCCACCTAAACATTAGGAAGAACTTCCTGACAGTAAGAGCTGTTTGACAGTGGAATTTGCTGCCAAGGAGTGTGGTGGAGTCTCCTACTTCGGAGGTCTTTAAGCAGAGGCTTGACAACCATATGTCAGGAGTGCTCTGATGGTGTTTCCTGCTTGGCAGGGGGTTGGACTCGATGGCCCTTGTGGTCTATTCCAACTCTATGATTCTATGATTCCCCAAACCAGTGGGAACAGCATGCTAATCAGTACCCATATGTAGCAAGACATGTGTGAAACAATAGGATGTTTAGTGCTGGAAGAGCAATTCCTCCCCATTCCCTGGGAAAGGGGGTAAGGATTCAGAACATAAATTCTAAATAGATATGTTGCAAAGTTTGACATGCACACCTCCCAATCACTTCTCAAATTATTAATGCAGCTATGTGGGATTTTGCAGTTGCTTTACATGGAATTCTCTAAATTCTCACTGGAGATTTTTGAATACTACTGAATGCAAATCAATATGAAGACTTTTGAGTCTCATTTTTTCAGATTCCAGGATAGGGTGAGGGTGAGGAGGGAGGCATTGTACCGGAACTTTCACCCTCTAAAATGGATAGTCAGAAAGCTTTGCTGGCACAGATACAACTGTCTCCATTCATCTCTCCACCCTGTTTCTGTTTCTAGGCAAATTGGACTTGTCCCATGGGCTTCCAGTTGCTGACACCTACTCTAAAGTTTTGAGTTCTATAGCGGTGTCTTTCTTTCTTTCTTTCTTTCTTTCTTTCTTTCTTTCTTTCTTTCTCTCTCTCTCTCTCTCTCTCTCTCCGTCTCTCTCTTTACTACTTCTGCATTCCTCAGTTGAGCTGTTGAGTATGGGCATCTAAAAGGCTGAGTGATTTAAAGAGGCCCATACCCCTTCTGTCCTACAACAATTCAGATAAAACTTCTATCTGAAGAAGCATAACAGAAATTACAACCAGTATTTTATTCTTCAGCATTCAGTGTGGAGCAATGGGCAAAAGAAATAATTGTTGTCAGATTCCTGTCGATCCATGAAATCAACTCCTGGAAAAGAACGTGTGCTCCCATTAAAGCCAGATTGCTACAAAATCCCCCTTCTGATACACTGCTGCCATTACTTGTACATTACTTGTACAGTAGGCAGGACCCTGATGACCTGCCTCAATCTGAGAAAATCCATGCGCTGAGCTGCTTTCACTGCGAAGAGAAATTTCCTGCTTCAGAGAGTGAGTCGCAGTGGGAAGAGAAGCGTTGAGATCCCAGCAGCAAGACTGGCAAGGCAACACATCTCACAAGGAAACAAGGGCTAAGAAGTGGGGAAGATACAATTCCACAATGGATCTCTTCAAAACGATTTCTATATTGCTGACCGCATCACTGAGCAATTGAGGAGGAGGACACCTGTGTAGCTACCATTCAGGTGTGTCCCCCTCCCAAGCAGGAAAGCTTATGAACACCTAGAAGAACCTCATATGAATGCTACGTAGTATGTACATAGTGATACAGGAAATATGATACAATGGGATATGAGCCTTCCGGGGCGTGAGGAGGTGCTCCCTATGAGTTTCTGTGATTGATAGTGAGGTTCCTCCAGTGCCAGATCTATCCATTTTGTCATAGAGGGTAAAAGTGGGCTCTGCCTCCCCCACCCACCCCCATTGTGAATAAACATCATATAAACTTCCACATTTTGCTTATTGTGACAACTGGCAAACATTAGGGCGTAGGGTGGTGTCAGGGGATGATTAGCTGCTTGTGCTTAAAATTGTGCCCCTTCAGAGTTTGTGCGGCCCCACAAACCTCTGTGTGTGACAGAGCTCCTCAGACATGTCTGCTCTAGTCACTAGTAGAGTCTGACAGTGGCTGCCTGCGGAAGCGCTTCCAGCAAAGAAGCTCCTTAACGGAAACGCGTCTCCTGGACTCACGACGTGGCAGCTTCCGGCGAAGCATGGGTCTCCCTGCAGTTGCTTCTGACACCTCCCCGCTATTTTCGCTGGACGTGTCTCTCACCCCTTTCTCTCCCCTGCTGTTTCCTGCCTGGGCTGCTGCGTCTCTCTCAGCATTGCTGAGATCCTCCTCCAGAGACCCCTCGCTCCCTCTACTGGTCCCTGCTTTGGCTGCTGACTCTCTCCCAGTCTCTGGGAGCCCTACCAACTCCCTTTCCTCTGATGTCAGTTCCCTGACATCCACCTCCCCTCCAGGGCCCCCTTCTTCCCCGCCCCTACTCTCTCCTCTGGGCGGTGAGGAGCTGAAACCCCGAAAAGAATCCTCTTCATCTTCAGACGTCTCGAACATTTCCCTCCATCGGTCTTCGTTCCGACTCGCTGAATCCTCCTCCACCTCGGAATCAGAGAACCCCTCCAACTCTTCTTCTTCGTCGGTGGTGGCGAAGTATTCCCTCCGGAACCTCGCCACTGGCTGGGGTTTACGAGGGAATCTCTGATGAAAAGTTTCTATCAAAACCTCGTCATCTACATCCTCTGCCCTGACCCAGGTGTTTTCCGACTCCGGCTCCCCTTCCCACATTACCAAATACTCTACTTGATCTCCCTTCCACCTGGAATCGAGAATCTCCGCTACATGGTAGCTGTGTTCTTTTTCCTCCATAGCTGGTCCCCTATTGACCCTCCCTTCTCTGTCCCCTTTATACGGTGACAGCAACGACCTGTGGAACACTGGGTGCAACTTCATGTGGTTCGGTAACCGGAGTCTGAAAGCCACTGGGTTGACCTGCTGCGTGACTTCAAATGGGCCCAGCCTTTTGGGTCTTAACTTCTTACAACCTCCTTTGAATGGTAACCCTTGGGTGGACAGCCACACCTGGTCCCCCACCCTAATGCTTTCCCCTTCCCTTCTGGTTTTGTCTGCCTGCCTCTTATATTCCTCCTTCGCCCTGTTTAAATTAAGTTGGAGCTGGCGATGGATCGCTTCCATTTCTTCAACGAACTGTTCTGCGGCTGGAACGCTCCAGTTCTCCCCTTCCCCCCCTGGGAAGGCTTGGGGATGACACCCGTGATTAGCCAAAAAGGGGCTCATCCCCGTGGACACGTTCTCTGCATTGTTGTAGGCAAATTCTGCCAACGCCAGCTTCTCCACCCAATCATTCTCTCTGTCATTCACATAACACCTCAAATATTGCTGGAGGACACCATTAGCTCTTTCCGCCTGCCCGTTGGTTTCTGGATGACGGGCAGTTGAGAAATTCACCTCTACATGCAATAAGCTCATGAGCTTCCTCCAGAACCTGGAAGTAAATTGTTTCCCTCGGTCAGAAACCACCCTCAAGGGGGCGCCATGCAGCCTAAACACATTTTCCACAAACAATTTAGCGGTTTCTTCCGCTGTGACCGCATGTGAGCAGGCTATAAAGTGGGCCATCTTGGTTAACAGGTCTACCACAACCATGATGGCTGTTTTCCCTTTGGACCTGGGCAGATCAGTCATGAAATCTATTGCCACTGCCTCCCATGGCCTCTCCGGCGTGGGTAGTGGTTCTAATAAACCTGCCGGTGCCCGCCTCTCCCCCTTGGCTCGTTGGCATTGGTCACACCCTCTCATATACTCCCGCACATCTTCCCTGACCTTGGGCCACCAGAATTCCCTGGTAACCAGCCACATGGTTTTGTGTTGCCCAAAATGCCCTGCTGTGGGGCTATCGTGCAGTTGCTTGAGTACCTTTTCCCTCAATTCCCCTTCAGGTATGTATAACGCTCCCTTGTAGTACAACGCCCCGTTTCTCTCCTCAAAACCCCCGGGTTTGTCTCCCTCCCTCCTGAGACCCCTGAGTTTGTCCTGGGCGTATTCATCCTGCACCGTTCCCTCTACCAGTTCCCTTTGCCCCACCAATGCCGCCCCACACACCCAGCGGTCCTCGGGAATGACATGGGTCTCTTCGGGTGCACCCTCTCCCTCCAAATATTCAGGTTTGCGTGAGAGAGCGTCCGCCCTAACGTTCTCTGGGCCTGGCACGTAACAAATCTCAAAGTTAAATTTGGAGAACTCCTGGGCCCATCTCAACTGCCGTTGGTTGAGCACTCGCGCAGTTCTCCAATACTCTAGATTCTTATGGTCCGTGCACACTTGCACCTTCTGTTGTGCACCAATTAGCAGGTGCCTCCATCTCCGGAAGGCCTCATGAATCGCAAGAAGTTCCCGGTCGTACACCGTGTAGTTCCTCTCAGATTTGTTCAGCTTTCGCGAAAAGAAGGCACACGGTCGCCACTCTGACCCCTCCTTCCCCGGCTGCAGAAGAAGCACCGCCCCTATGGCTCTGTCCGAAGCGTCTGTTTCGACCCTCAGCTTTTTTTGTAAATCCACATGTAGAAGTTGTTCATCAGAGGCTAAGGCCCTTTTCAGTTCCTCAAACGCTCGCTCCGCCTCCCCCGTCCAAACAAACTTCTTTTTACTGCTGAGACAGTCCGTGATGGGCGCCGTCAGGTGGGCGAAGTTTCGGATGAACTTACGATAAAAGTTTCCAAACCCTAGGAACCTCTGCACATCCTTCTTGGTTTTGGGTGTTTTCCATTCCAGCACCGCTTGAACCTTGCCGGGGTCCATGGCCAACCCCTTGTCTGACAAGCGGTACCCCAGGAATTCCACCTCCTTGGTATGAAACTGACACTTCTCCAGTTTCACCCACAGCCTGTTGGCTTGCAGCCTGCTCAACACTTCTCTGACGTCTCTCACATGTTGCTCCTCATTCTCCGAATACACCAACACGTCATCTAAGAAGGCCACGCAATTCTTGTAGAGCAAAGGCCCCAGTACGTGGTTCATGAAGGCTTGAAAACACGCGGAGCCTGTTTGTAATCCAAAAGGCATAACGAGGTATTCAAATGCCCCCAAAGGGGTGAACATGGTGGTCTTCCATTCATCCCCTTTCCTTATACGTATCAGGTTGTACGCCCCCCTTAGGTCCAGCTTTGTAAAAATCTTTCCTTTCCGCACCCTGGTCAAAATATCATCAATCCTGGGCATAGGAAAAGCCGCCGGCTCTGTCACTGCATTTAACCGCCTAAAATCACATACAAGTCTCGGCTTGTCCGTGTTTTTTTTATCCACAAAAAACACTGGGCTACCCCCCGCTGCCTTGGACTCTCTGATGAAGCCTCTCTTCAGGTTCTTGTCAATGAACGCTCGCAACTCCTGCATTTCCCTGTCTGACATGGCATACAACTTGCCTACAGGAAGCTGTGCTCCAGGGAGTAAATTGATCTGGCAATCAAAGGGCCTATGCGGGGGTAGTTGGTCAGCTTCCTTCTCGCTGAACACGTCGCTGAGATCAGCATACTGTGGTGGCACCTTCCCCTTCCCCATTACTTCAGTCCCTGCCAGGGTGGCTTGGGCCCCTGCTGACCCCTTTTCCCCCCTGCAGTGTTCTAAGCAATGTGCTGAACTGAAGGAAACCACTCTTTGATGCCAGCCCACCAGCGGATCATGTAGGGCTAGCCAGCTCATTCCCAAAATAATGGGAGCGCCTCCCAAGGTGGCCACATTAAACGCTATCAGTTCTGTGTGCCTTGCCACCCTCATTATCATTGGGACGGTCTGCAAGCCGACTCCTCCTCCCAACAGTTCCCTGCCATCGATCGTGGTCACCTGCAGGGGGTTGCTTAAAGGGATAGTCTGTATCTGATGTTCAGCAGCAAACTCCTTGCTCATAAAATTGCAGGAGCTGCCTGAGTCCAACAGCGCCTTTATTTTTAGGGGGTGTCCATTTTGCAGCTCTAGCGACACTTCAATTACTAGAGCAGGTTGAGGAGCTTCTGGCACGGGCACTTTTACTGCTCTTTGGCCTGGCTGCAGTGCCCTGACGGTGGCAACCAGGCGTTGGCTTTTACCTGCTCCGTTTCTCCCTGCTCTCCCCCCTCAACTGCTCCCACCATCCCTTGCCATTCCTTCCTCTGGGGGCAGACTCTGGCAAAGTGGCCTGGCTGTTGGCAGAGATAGCATTTCCGGGCTCCCTTTCCCTCCTTCTTCGCCCCCTCACTGGGCTTTGAAACTGCGCGCGCGGGGGCTGTTCCGATTTCCATCGGCTCTGCCGGCGGGAAAGCTGGCTCAGGAATGTCTGGAATGCGTAACTCCTTCCAACGTTCCCCTCTCCCTTCCCGCCTCTCCAAGGCTCTTGCCTCCTGGCACGCTCCAATGGTCAGCGCAGATTTGGTCAGCTGATCCATAGACACCGCCCTGGGGCTCCTGGACAGCTCGTCTTTCACAGCCGAAGAAAGACCTTCTTCAAATAGCATCTGAATGGGTGCTGCCGATAAATCCCACCCCAATCTGTGAATCAGCATGGTAAATTCAGTCCAGTACTCACGGACAGATCTGCTTCCCTGCTTGCAAGCCATTAGCTGTCTGCGCACCACCCCTTCCTCAATATCGCTGGAAAACATGATATCCATTGCACGAAAGAACTTCATAGTGTCCTTTAGGATATCGTTGTGCGTTGCCATCAGGGGTCGAACCCAGTCCCGCGCCCCCTTCTCAAGATGCCCAATTACGAAAGCAACTCGCGATTCCTCATCAGGGAACTCATCAAACTGCACATTCAGGGCATATTGCATCTCGGTCCTAAAGGCATGGTAATCCTTGGGGTCCCCCCCAAACTTCTGCACCAATCCTGGTACCTTTCTGGGGAACTGAGTGGTTCTCCCCTTTTTGTCAGCATCCTGAGCCCTTCTCTCCTCGAGCCTCGCCGTCTGCAGCGCAAGTTGGACCTCCAGAGCTTGATACCTTTCTTCCAAGCTTGGACCAGCTCCAACCCCTGCCTCTCCGGTTCCGGCTGGGTTGCTCATGATGCTTTCTCCTGCACAGGCAGCGTACAAAGACTGTCGGACTGCTGTCAGGGGATGATTAGCTGCTTGTGCTTAAAATTGTGCCCCTTCAGAGTTTGTGCGGCCCCACAAACCTCTGTGTGTGACAGAGCTCCTCAGACATGTCTGCTCTAGTCACTAGTAGAGTCTGACAGTGGCTGCCTGCGGAAGCGCTTCCAGCAAAGAAGCTCCTTAACGGAAACGCGTCTCCTGGACTCACGACGTGGCAGCTTCCGGCGAAGCATGGGTCTCCCTGCAGTTGCTTCTGACACCTCCCCGCTATTTTCGCTGGACGTGTCTCTCACCCCTTTCTCTCCCCTGCTGTTTCCTGCCTGGGCTGCTGCGTCTCTCTCAGCATTGCTGAGATCCTCCTCCAGAGACCCCTCGCTCCCCCTACTGGTCCCTGCTTTGGCTGCTGACTCTCTCCCAGTCTCTGGGAGCCCTACCAACTCCCTTTCCTCTGATGTCAGTTCCCTGACAGGTGGGATGCAAGTCTTTAAAAGTTTTGAGCAGATTCAAAACATAGCGAAATCTTCAACCTTTGAATACATCATTTCCAAATACAATCTTATAAAAATAATACCCTATCAATATGGAACTGAATGGTGCTTAACGAATCATTTTGGGATGCAATAGTATCTAGACTTTGTCTAAAACAACTGCCCTTGAATTCCATTGTTTTTGCACATATTGCACATCCCCAGTAGTATTTTTTAATTAAAATTTGTTTTCTATTTTCTGTTCACAGGTGCTATTATTTCTGACATTGTGATCTGACAGACACATTGCATCTTTTGACATTGTGATTAATATTTGTACGAAAAAAGGATATGTCTGTGGTATTGACAGCCTGAGCGCAGAACTTGGCAGTGTAAGAATTTCAACAGCATATTTACTACAGCCTTCATAGCATGTAGAAACTTGAAGGTGAAGAGTCAGAAAGTAGAGTGGGACTCTGCAGGGCATCCACTGTTCAGAAGGCAGGAGTATAATGCCTGAGCTCTGTGAGTGCAGCTTTCTCCTGATTGAAGTGCAGAGTGTTTGAGGACATTCACAGGGAAACCAAAATGCTTGTTTACAAAGCTATTGTACTACCAACCTTACTGTATGCTCTTGAAACATGAACCACCTATAAACACCACCTCGAACTCCCTGAAAGATTCCATCAACAGTGTATCCAAAAAAAATTACACATCATTTGGGAAGACAGGCAAACTAATGCCAGTGTACTAGAAGAAGCAAAGATCACCAGTATTGAAGCAATGATTCTTCAACATCAACTTTGTTGGACTGGTCATGTTGTGTGGATGCCTGATTATCGTATTCCAAAGCAACCACTCTATTCCAAACTTAAAAATGGAAAGCGTAAAGCTGGTGGTCAACAAAAGAGGTTTAAAGATTCTTTCAAGGCAAATCTTTAAAAAATGTGATATAAACACTGGCAACTGGGAAACACTGGTCTGTGAGTGCTCCAATTGGAGAACAGCCTTTACCAAAGATGCCATGGGCATTGAAGATGCTAGAACTCAGGGCAAAAGGGAGAAATGTGCTAAGAGGAAGGCATCGTTGGCAAACCCTCACCCTGATCAACTCCCGTCTGGAAACCTATGTCTCCACTGTGGAAGGATGTGTGGATCCAGAATTGACCTCCACAATCACTTACAGACTCACTGTTAAAACTGTGTTTATGGAAGACAATCTTATTTGGCCATGAGTGATTGCCAAGGAAGAATGCCTTGTATTGCTCTCAGTGGGAAATGATTTCCTTGCCCTTCTCCTATGCAATGGCTTCTGTCATCCCAGACTTCCCCCCTCCACACACACAAATCCAAATCATGTGAGAACCAAGTTCTTGGAGTAAATATTGGCCATCAAACTTAAAGGTTCTGATGTAAAGAAAACACAGCCTTTAGGCACAAGGCTCTCACTTGTACATCTCCTTTGATAGCCAATAGGCAGTCCTGGACAGGTAGCACTAGAACGTCTGCAGATTTTGATGGATATGAAGTTCCATCCTTATTTCCCGTAATCAAAGCATAATTTTCAAGTGAAAAAACTTTGTCAATTACATCTACCGTTAGTTACAGAATTTAAATCTACCTCGAAGAATAAAGCGGGGGCAGGGCATTGGTGTCCTCTAATTTAATCTGGTTAAAACTGCTGCCTATGCTAAGAGTGAAATAATTCCAGGAGAGAAAAATGTGAAATTGGTCCAAAGGTCAGCCGCATCCAAAAATGTGGAATTGCTTCGTGAGAGCCTTAAAGCTACAGTAATTTGAGGCTTTTTCTTTTCTCTTTTTGGACAGTAAGGATGTGACAGGAAGAGAAGGTGATGGGAGAGGGTTGAATTGGATTTCTCAAAGCTTTTTTATCCTCAGCAGATCTGATTCAGATGGGATTTGACAAAAACAGCCACTTAAGACTCCAGCTGGGTCTTGTCTACAAAAGTAATTTGCAGAGCAGAAAGCTCTTTTTAAGAGAGATGGGGGGGGGGACCTCATCTTCTTTTTAACTTCCCCTTTTCATACCTATGAAAGAATGCCCCTTTTACATCAGATTAAAGACCATCGACACACCAAAAGCCTCTTCAGCAGACTTAGAATATGGAAAGATGATTATAGTTTTGGCTACCAAGAAGGTGTTCCACCATGCATGTTGCTTCCAAATGCCAGTAGACTGTGTGGCTTGCTCTATGCATTCAGCACCACAAGTAGATCAGCCTTCACCAACCTGTCCAGATGTTTTTGGACTACAACCCCCATCAGCCCCAACCAACATGGCTAATAGGGATCGTGGAAGCTGTGGTCCAATAACATCTGGAAACCACAGGTTCCCCAGCCTTGTCCTAGATGATATACAATACTGACGCTGCCATTATCTCTGCATGTGAAAGACAGCGATAGAAATTGTTCTCTCCAAACTTTCTGCTTAAGCTTTGAAAACAAGACAGCTAATGATCAAGTTCACAGATCTCCCTCAACCTCTCATTAGCCAGATGTCTAATTTTATACTAGATTGGAGCTGTTTGGTTACGGTATTTTAGGAACTGAGAGATTTGAGTTCCACCAAAGGCTGCCTTCATGACCTTGGGCAAATGATTTAATCCTTTGATATCTTTACAAATGGGGAAAAGTTGTGGGGTAAACATTTCAACAATATAATTTAGTTGCAAAATAAGCGAACAAAGCCAAAAGTATGAGCCTCTGAAGCCAGGATCTTGGATGGTTTTATACTTGCTTCATTTCACGGTGAAGCTATTTTAAATAATTTCTCTAATACGTAGAAATCAAACTCTTCGCACATGCAGATGCACTGAAGTTCTTGGCTCTAAAGCCATTGCTTGGCTACCAAGAGACCACTGGCTCATGGAAGCTCTCATTTCAGACTGCAGTGAGAGAGATGTTCCCTACTGTGTAGTCATTATCGCAGACCAACATTTTATTCTCCACAGGATGTATAGGCTTTTAGGTTATTGAAACAGCTTTGAGTAAAAAAGAAAAGAAAAGAAAGAAAGAGCAACTTTTTGTAACTGCACCAAAGAGCCTTCTTTGAACCACTTGTTGTTTTGTTATGTACAAGGCCCCATCACAAAAAGCAATGAGGGACCAACAGCCTAACACTGAGAGATACACAACCAACTCCAAGGAATCAAAAGTAGAGCAGGATACAGACCAAGAGCCTGACGCTGTATATCTCTCCTTTTGATCCTTGAGGTCTTTGGGGGTCGCTGTTAGTGGGCCCCCATGACTTGGACACACAGCTCATACCCACAAGGAGCCCGTACATTCAGTAGTGTGGGCCCAATTTTTTGGAAATCCCTTCCAGTTGAACTTCTAGTCCTTAGGTAAAGGTAAAGGTACCCCTGACCATAGGTCCAGTCGCAGACGACTCTGGGGTTATGGCGCTCATCTCACTCTATAGGCTGAGGGAGCCGGCGTTTGTCCACAGACAGCTTCCAGGTCATGTGGCCAGCATGACTAAGCTGCTTCTGGCGAACCAGAGCAGTGCATGGAAACGCCGTTTACCTTCCCGCCGGAGTGGTACCTATTTATCTACTTGCACTTTGATGTGCTTTCAAACTGCTACGTGGGCAAGAGCTGGGACTGAACAACAAGAACTCACCCTGTTGCGGGGATTCGAACTGCCGACCTTCAGATCGGCAAGTCCTAGGCTCTGTGGTTTAGACCACAGCGCCACCCACACCCTAATCCTTACTGAAGACTTATTGTTTTTTGTATCTCAGCAGGGCTTTATAAATTGAACTCTGATTTTTTAGTTTTTATCATTTTAGTCTAATTTGCTAGGTTTCTTCTACATAACTGTGATCACAGAAGCCAATTCCTAGGGTCTGAGGTCCCTTCACCCCTCCTCCCCATAAAATATTTGAGAGGGCCGCCCCCTAAGTTGATGTGCATTGCCATTCAAATGGTGTGCATGTGCCACGCCTTGTGACCAATTATGTGGGGTAGGGCTTACCTGCCCCCCCAAAAAATATTTTATTCAAGTTAGCACCCCTGTTATTAAGTGGTATACAAACTGTTAAATAAATAAAATAATTAAGAAGCTTGTATACTGTTTATGGTGCACATGATATGTTTTAGAAACATAGAGGCCATTTCTGGTGAAGGCTCCAGTATTCGATAATGGGAAGCTTTATGCCCTGCAAACCTGTCTGCTCCGTCCTGCAAATCTCTTGGCCTCTAGTCATGCTTTTCCATCCATATGCCCACATTGTCTCTCACTTACTTGAGCTTCCCTTCCCATCATAGTACAGTGCTCCCCGCCCCATTCAAAATAAAGCACGCTATCATCAATATTAATGCCTGAATAGTCTGTTGATTTAAAATAAGTGAGTGAGTGCTCAGGAGAGGAAATTTGATGTTATTTATTTGCTAAAATGTAAGCTATGAACCACTGCATATGATGGACAAGATTGCTCATGGGGTTTTTTTGGGGGGGCAGAAGCCTGCTCCCTGTGTTGTAGGTACACATCAGGTATGAGTAGCATGGTGGGGTTATCTCTCTTTGTACTGTTGGTGTCCACATCACCAGCAAAGCCATGTCTTCTTTGTTACAAATTAGGGCAGGCATAGGCAAACTTGGCCCTCCAGATGTTTTTGGCCTACAACTCCCATGATCCCTAGCTAGCAGGACCAGTGGTCAGGGATGATGGGAATTATAGTCCCCAAACATCTGGAGGGCCGAGTTTGCCTATGCCTGAACTAGGGCACCAGTTTTGCATTTACTTCTTCATTACCTCTTCTCTGTTCTTGTCTGTTCATAGAACAGTTTCCATCCTTAGAATCATAGAATCATAGAGTTGGAAGAGACCACAAGGGCCATCGAGTCCAACCCCCTGCCAAGCAGGAAACACCATCAGAGCACTCCTGACATATGGTTGTCAAGCCTCTGCTTAAAGACCTCCAAAGAAGGAGACTCCACCACACTCCTTCATAACCATGCAATAACTGCTCTGATTCAGCTAGCATAATTTACACTTGAGTCCCATTGTTCCATCACAGATAACAGAACAGGGGGATGGCTACTTCAGTCTCATCCACACCATACATTTAAAGCATATTTAAAGCACATGGCTCCCCTCAAATAAATCAGGGAACTGAAGTTTACCCTTCACGGAGCTTAATGAACTGCAGATCCCAGGATTATTTTATTTTATTTTTTGGCGGGGGACGGGGATGTGTGACAAACACAGATACCACATCCATGCTGGGAAACCATATGTACACATTTGCCTGTGATGGGTTCACATGTGGCTAGTTCACTGAATCATTGTGTGCATGTCCCAAATTAAACTGCCATTTGCCAAGTGTTCCCTGTTTTACAGAGTCCATGCGTAGCAAAAAGGTCGACAAGGAAAGGCCTTAAGTAACATGAAGCTAAGCTGGTCTGGATCTGCTCAGTGTCTAGATGGGAAACCACCAGGAAGACCCCTGTACACTCAAGTCCCACCAATGCAGAAAGTGTGTGTGTATGTTTCACATGCACTTCACACGACGGCATGCACAGAGAATGCTTAAGTTACATCTGTGTACAAAATCACTGCATGTAAAGCAGGGCTCATTAACATGGAATTTGGAAACCTCTCCTGCTGCGTTTAGGTCCTGTTGTTCTTGTGTAATAAATAGATTGGTAAGATTTGTGAGCCAAAGCAATCCCTAAGTTCTAGTTGTGCCAGAAACGTATGAAGAGCCCTGCAGGAGCAGAATGAACGTCCATCTAGCACAGCGTTCTGTAGCCAGCCATGCTTCTGGGCTCTCTAAGCAGGCTCAGGAGAGTTAATCCCTGTTCCAAAGGAGTCACAATGAAAACACCAAGTAGTAGGGGAGTCAGTATTTGTTTTCAGTTTCAGCTTTGCAATGGAGGTCCTGCTCAACATGTTATCATCAAACAAGATTAATTCAGCAGCTGCTTGGGTTCTCTGCTGTGGTCTGAACATTACGGAACTTTCTCTCTTGAGAAATTCACAAGTTCAGGAAGGCAGTTTATCATTTTAGAAGTTTGGACTCAAGACGGAGAATACATGGATTCAATCAACATTGAGCCATGAGTCCCATTGGCCAATTGCTATATCACAGCCTAACCTACTCCAGAGGGTTGTTGTGTGGATAAAAGAAGTCATCTGAAGTACATTGCTCTGGCTTCCAGGGGTTTCTGAACCAAGCCAAATTATATGCAAACTTATGTTTGTGTATGTGCACTTTTCTGGGGGCAGGGCCCAGCATTTATCAGATTCTCAAAGACGTTTGTGACCCTCAAAAAGGATAAGAACCACTGCCTTAGATGAAAGATGTATGAATGTCTTGCCATGGGGTGTGTTTATGGGGGAACCGAATTAACATTTTTATAGGGAAGAAATAGGATCTTCTTCTGTATTATAAACCTCAATACTCCTTCAAACTGTAGCAACTGCAGATGAAAGTTAACAGATAAATTACACAGTACCACCTTTCTTTTTAATTGATTCAGGTTTCTAGCCTTGAGAAAGTGACTAGGCATGGTCACATTTCCTGATTCTCTAAAACAGTGTACATTGGTAATATCTTTTCCATTATTTGTTTGTTCATTCCCATTTTACACTGTAGGAAATCAGGTAAAAATAATGAAATTGGGGGCAGGGGGCAGAATCCAATTTTGTGTTGCATGTCAAAACTTGAAATATATCCTGTTTGCAAAACGTTAGAAGAAAAACTATGTTGGAAAGAAACCCATGAAATATAGAGAAACATCAGAATAACTTTCCAAAGCCTTGGACAATTTATTATTGCAGAAGTCACAACAGGAGAGTGTTTGGGGGTTATTATCTTTGTTTAATTAGCTTCTATCTGGGTATCAAGGGACACGGGTGGCGCTGTGAGTTAAACCACAGAGCCTTGGGCTTGCTGATCAGAAGGTCGGCGGTTCGAATCCCCACGATGGGGTGAGCTTCCGTTGCTCGGTCCCTGCTCCTGCCAACCTAGCAGTTTGAAATCACGTCAAAGTGCAAGTAGATAAATAGGTACCACTCCAGCGGGAAGGTAAACAGCGTTTCCGTGCGCTGCTCTGGTTTGCCAGAAGTGGCTTAGTCATGCTGGCCACATGACCCGGAAGCTGTACACCAGCTCCCTCGGCCAATAAAGCGAGATGAGCGCCGCAACCCCAGAATTGGCCACAACTGGACCTAATGGTCAGGGGTCTCCCCCCCCCCTTTACCTTATCTGGGTAAAACAAAATTATGCATTAACTTTAGTATTTTGAGTCCTCATGTTTTCCGAAGTGGATGATGGGTTCAGTTTCAACTTCTGAAATGCAAGGCTCTAAAAACCACACTGGTACCATGGCAGGAACTTATTTGGAGCAGATCCTTACCCAGCACAGAAGCCGTTCCACTCACCAGCAACCTCCTATCCCCTCTTCCAACAAAATTCTAGCCACTCTCACCTTTGTTTGCATTCCGCTGGGGATCTGCTGCTCCTGGGACTCAATACAGTAAGCATGGCACAGTTTTGCTGTTATTAAGGACAGCAGCACTGTCAGCACAAGAGGGCTCTTCATTCTCTCTTCCCGAGGGAGCGACAGCTTGGGAAGGGGAGCAGTGGGAGAGGGTTCAGAAAGAAAGAGAAAGCGGGAGAATATCAGTGTGAAAAATGGAAACTGCAAAGTGTGGAGGGAGCACAGGAGTACCAACATACATATCCATCATTAAAAGACAGCAGATAAATAACAGCAAGCAATTTTATGTGGAACTTTAATTAGCACACTGCCATTTTCACGCTTCAGATTTGTAAGAGGAACAAGAGGTCACTGCCTATTATTCCCTTGTAAGTACTACATAATGACTGGCCAATTAATTTCTGGGAAAGCTAGTACTTCGTTTTTTAAAAAGATTATACTGACTGCTCTCTAAAGCTAGAAACAGAACACCACCATACATTACCTGTCAAACATGTTTATTTCATATGCAAACCTGGTTATTTCCTATAGCAAGACATATGAACTGGGGACGACGTTTGTGAGTGTTTAAATTTCTTTTAAATGAACATGTCATGCATCAGGCAACCCCACCTATAAAAAGGCTCCCATTCTCTTTCATTCATATATATATATACAGAGAGAGAGAGAGAGAGAGAGAGAGAGAAACAAAATCTGGATAGTGTGACCGTGGTGATGTGAAGTTACTCTTGTTGCTCCACAGAAATAATTTCTCTGCACAGCCTTAGAAGACAATAAAGCAATGCTTTCTTAGCTACATCCCTTCTTTGAATTCTTAGGCTTAAATTCCATCTCTGCTGCTCTCTTTGAACACAATCAAAATGTTGCTTTCTGTCTCCTACTCAGGAACAGAACGAATCAAACTGAAATTACCTACCTAGTGGCATGCAATCTGGACTCACAGATTACGCCCTTTGATACAACCCAATATAATATTTGTATTAACCTTTATCAGTCAGACATATCCTCTCTACTGAAGACAAGGGCATTACTTCCCCAGCCAATCAGCCCATGTGTCAGAATTTGGAACCCATCACTGGATTAACAAGCCTAGGTTAATTGTGGGCACAATCTAATAAAACCACCATGGATCACGAACACTGTCTGCTCTGATATTTAATGAAGAAGTACAGTCTCAGCTGTAACAGTAAGATAAAAAGGTCTCCTCAGTAGCAGGAAACATTTGGTACACTGGCCACAATTGTTTGGGAATTATTTAAAAGATGCATATGCTTCTTTTCAGCTTATGCTCTGAAGTGACATGCAAGCAATAATATAAAAGCAATTAGAATATAAATAATAAACTAAAGCGAAACAAGATTCAATACAAAAACATCAATAGCAGAAAATTGGAAAGGAAGTAACTTCCAACAGGACAGCGAAACAAGGTTCATTTCACTTGTTTAGGGAATTGCATTAAAGAGGCATTAAAGATGGACAGCCCACAGAAGGACTGGAAGCAAACTAGTAACCAACTCAGTTGTTTAAGCACAGGCTCATATTTGTTACTAGCCAAGCAACAAGATTCTGCACCTCGTGAGTATGCCAGCACAGGGGGCATTGCAAGAATCTCATCTGGTGACTTGCATGTTCCTCATGTAAAATATATGAAGTAGGTTTTCTTCTCTGGTGGATTCAAAATATTGTGTTCCTAATTAAGCTTCAAAATAAAGTCCTTGATAAGCTAGCGGCAGCTTGCAAATACAGGTTTGCTGATGAGCTGGTGAAATTTACGCCATTGTTCCTAGCTGAGAGGGTATCACTGGCTGGAGGCCACTATACAACACCAAAGCTGGACTGTAGCACCAGCAAGGAGAGAAGTTTATGATTTCAGTTTGGATGCACTATGGTAAGCTTTTTGCCTTACTGATTGTGCTCCTGAACAAACGACAATTGGGGTAGGGGGTGGGATCCCTGTGCATGGCAAGGGGAAAGTAATAAATAATTTAAAAATTAAAAATTCAAGAAGGGAAATGGGTCATTTTGCCTTTTTTCTAAGACATAGATGGGTGCCTAAAATGCACTTGGGTGACTGGAAAGGATGTGAAAAGGATGTGAAAAGGATCTAGGAGTCTTGGTTGACCACAAACTTGACATGAGCCAACAGTGTGACGCGGCAGCTAAAAAAGCCAATGCAATTCTGGGCTGCATCAATAGGAGTATAGCATCTAGATCAAGGGAAGTAATAGTGCCACTGTATTCTGCTCTGGTCAGACCTCACCTGGAGTACTGCGTCCAGTTCTGGGCACCACAGTTCAAGAAGGACGCTGACAAACTGGAACGTGTCCAGAGGAGGGCAACCAAAATGGTCAAAGGCCTGGAAACCATGCAGTATGAGGAACGGCTAAGGGAGCTGGGCATGTTTAGCCTGGAGAAGAGGAGGTTAAGGGGTGATACGATAGCCATGTTCAAATATATAAAAGGATGTCACATAGAGGAGGGAGAAAGGTTGTTTTCTGCTGCTCCAGAGAAGCGGACACGGAGCAATGGATCCAAACTACAAGAAAGAAGATTCCACCTAAACATTAGGAAGAACTTCCTGACAGTAAGAGCTGTTCGACAGTGGAATTTGCTGCCAGGGAGTGTGGTGGAGTCTCCTACTTTGGAGGTCTTTAAGCAGAGGCTTGACAACCATATGTCAGGAGTGCTCTGATGGTGTTTCCTGCTTGGCAGGAGGTTGGACTCGATGGCCCTTGTGGTCTCTTCCAACTCTATGATTCTATGATTCTATGATTGCAATGTGCTCTGCCTTTTTGAAGTTGCCGCTGGTGCAAAATGCAGCAGCCTGAGATAGGCATGTCCCAGGGCACATCCATTATTCTCATTTTGGTTCCAGTGTTCGAAACTCCCATTGCTCTAGGCGCATTTTCCAACAGGGAATTTCATTAGTGCAAGTAGCTTCTGAGCTCTGGCTGCACCTAAGATTTCAGATTAAAACTGCAGAGTGGAAGGGAAAGAGGACCCTTTTCTGCCTCCCCACTTCTAGCTACTCTCTGTAGACTGGAGAAGAGACCTTCTTAAGAATATTAGGGGGGTGGGCAGGGGAAGGACTAGACCATGTGAAAAATGAGCATAATATTTCAGCCGCAGTTCATTCATTTACAGCTTTGTATTCTTGTTATAAAAAAGCATGCCTAGACATTCCGTTGTTGTGCCCAGAGGTGAAGGTAAAGGGACCCCTGACCATTAGGTCCAGTCATGACCGACTCTGGGGTTGCGGCACTCATCTCGCTTTATTGGCCGAGGGAGCCGGCGTTTGTCAGCAGATAGCTTCTGGGTCATGTGGCCAGCATGACAAACGCCACTTCTGGCGAACCAGAGCAGCACACAGAAATGCCGTTTACCTTCCCGCCGGAGTGGTACCTATTTATCTACTTGCAGTTTGATGTGCTTTCGAACTGCTAGGTTGGCAAGAGAAGGGACCAAGCAACGGGAGCTCACCCCGTCACGGGGATTCGAACCGCCAACCTTCTGATCAGCAAGTCCTAGGCTCTGTGGTTTAACCCACAGCGCCACCCGTGTCCCAAACCTAGGTCTAGGTTGTGCCCATAACCTAGGTCTAAGGTGCCATTTAGCTCCAGGCTTTCATATCTCAGTTTCTAACACTGTTTGGTTCAACCACTGTGGCTGCCTGTTTCCTTCTGGGGCTAATTACAAAGTGCTGGTATTTAACCCTTAAAGCCCTTTACAATCTGGGACCAATCTTTTTAGACAAGAACGTCCAGCAAGGGCATTGGTCTCCTCCATGGCACTCACATGATACGTTGCCCACTTTAAGTCTACTGAGCTCTACCACCGCCAGCCTTCCAGAAAAAAGGAAAAACATGGCTTGTAAAGAAAGCTAATCTGGAAGCTATTGCTTCAAACAGCTGCAGATAGTATCTTTTAAATCTGCTGGCTACTATTATTGTTTTCATGCCAGGTTTTATATGGTTACACATTATTTCAGTATTTTATTATTTGTAACTGTTTGAAACTTTGGAGGCAGCAGGCAGAGAATACAGCTTAAAATGTTTTATATGAATTAAATAGTTGTAAACAGAATTAATCTTTTTTACATTTCCTCCTGCATGGTTTCCTTTTTATCACTCTTACTTTCCCAGTCCCATTTTCAGTTTCAAAGCTTTTCTATACTCACCTCAACCAGGATTACAGACTTTTCTGTGAGTTTACACAAATAATGCTTTGAAAATCAGAATGCAAGGTTAAAACTGGTGAGGTACCATATCTTTATTTAGCTAGCTATTTAACCATAAATATATACTGCTTGGTTGTAAAAAGAACCTCTAGGTGGATTACAAAAATTTGGAGGTACAGTAGCAATGGTTCATAATAACCCAAATCAGATAATCAGCATTCTCTAACGCAGGGTTAGTCAATGTGGTGGCCTCCAGCTGATGTTGGACAACAACTCCCAGCAGCCCCAGCAGGATGGCAAATTTTCAGGGTTGATGGGCATTGGAGTCCAATACCATCTGGACAGTACCAGGTGGGCTGACTCCTGCTCTTGTGTACGTCTGACCAGTGTGAATATGCAACATTACACACTGAAAATTATTCATTTATATATAGAAGTATTTATATACTGCCCTTTTGCAAAACATCAGGGTGATGTGCAGGAACACAAAATCATATGAAAGCAATACAGAATGAAAAATCAAGAGAGCATAAACAACCGCATAAACTGTCAGCATAAAATAAGTTATTTATTTATAAAATAATTATAAATTAAACGCACAATGATGCCAGATTATTAATATTCACATGTGGATACTGTCATTCACCAAATTTCAGGCAATAACTACAACATATATGCATGCACACATACTCACCCTTGCACACAATCAACTTTACTTACACCTATGGCGTTTTAATTTAAGCACCACGTAATGGATATAGATGCACATAGAAATGTGTAAATGTCATCATCATTAAAGGGACAAAATGTACATAAGGATAACTATGCCATAAACTCACAAAAAATCCCTATTTCAGACATGATGCTAAGATAAGGATTGTAGTTTGTAGTCTGGGGTTCAGCCTCAAGCGCCTCCATTTAAAGGATCTCTGGCAAAACCTGAAAAGCCTCTGCCTTAGTCTTTGAGCTCATGTCAGCCAGAATGTTATGACTCTACACAAGACAATTTCATACATTTACAATTCCAGGCCATTTCCTTAAGCAGGATAACAGGAGAGATGGAATGACAGCTTTTACTAATGTTCTTAAATTATTTTGTCCAAATATTAAATTATTTTGGAAAAAAATATATGTATTCTTTTATTAAAAGGCTTGTACAACTATATTTTAAATCAAGTGTATGCATGCAAACAACTTACCTCCCCCACATATGTACATTTCTATGCAAAAGCAGGGTCAGGGCCAGACTTAAAGGGAGCTCTCAGCCCAGTGCTGCTGACAAGTCCCTCACTGCTCCAGACTAGGGCAGGACTTTTCCCCATTTCTGCATGCAGTGATAGCAATGCCCCTCTCTCACTGGGTCACCTCATTCTCCCAACATTGCCCCTGCCCCTAACCAGGACAGGACACCTGTCATGCTTGCCACCACACATAGGGACAGCAGCAGCACCACTTCCCCTTATTCTGGGCTGCCACTCACCATCCTCCCTGCCAGTCCCACCTCCAGCCCCCAGGGTGTTCGGGAATGAATTTTATAGTTCTATAGGCCAGGGCAGTGCATTTTTTTGTTATTAAACTTAGTGGGTGGTGACTGCAGAGGGCAGTCAAGGTTCTAAAGCAGTTCTAGAGGCCTAGTAAGGTGGGGGGTGGGGGGTAGGGCAGGGCTGTGTTCGGCCTTCTGATCCTCTGGAGTCCTTAGCCTGTGCCCAACTGGGCTGCTCGCTGGTCTTGAGCTTGTGCACGTGTCTTTGGTCATAGGAAAGGTGTTATGAATGTGCCCCATATAATGCATAGCAATTGCTTCTTAAAGGTAAAGGGACCCCTGACCATTAGGTCCAGCCGTGGCCGACTCTGGGGTTGTGGTGCTCATCTCGCTTTATTGGCTGAGGGAGCTGGCGTATAGCTTCTGGGTTATGTGGCCAGCATGACTAAGCCACTTCTGGAGAACCAGAGCAGCACACGGAAACACCGTTTACCTTCCCGCTGGAGCGGTACCTATTTATCTACTTGCACTTTGACGTGCTTTCGAACTGCTAGGCTGGCAGGAGCAGGGACCGAGCAACGGGAGCTCACCCCGTCGCAGGGATTTGAACCGCCGACCTTCTGATTGGCAAGTCCTAGGCTCTGTGGTTTAACCCACAGTGCCACCAGTCCCTAAATAATGCAACCCTAATTCTAAGTAGCTGATAGTCATGAGATCCTTGGAGAGGAGAGAGCATGCAAGGGCTGATGACTTTAGCTGCCATCCTGTTATTCTGAACATAAGGAGCCTAACTTTGAGGACTGCAGTCTTTACATAACTGCAGTGTGCAATTATATAGATGCTCTTACACATCTTAATGCATGCTTATCAATATATCCACATTACACGGATGCATACATATGATTGCTTATTGTAAGCATTGTGTATGTCACACTAAACAAACACACTGCTATAAAAAGTTTTCTCTCTCAGACACACTCCTTCCTGCATCCATATTCCTGCTTGCTCCTAGTGATACTCCAGCATATTGATGTTCACCCTCATGCTAACTCAGCCTTGGTCAGCCATCCAACGCCACTCGCACATTTGCTTAGACACATACCTGAAGCAGAACTGTGTTATGTCTGAAATGAGATACTGTAATCTATAGAGAAATACCCCAAAATATACCAGATCAAAGGCGGTATTCAAAACTTACTTGCTTGGTCTGATGCCAAGTGTTTTCTCCATTAAAGGAAAATCATTTGGTAAACTAACAGTTCACCTCCCCACACTTACAGCAAAATTGCTATAACCCTGAAAATAGCAGCCCCACTCATTTACACTGAAAAGCAGTTTCTACCAAAAGAAATGCAGCCAGTCTGTTAGCAAATGCAGACTCTAAAATGCAGCCAGTCTGTTAGCAAACAGTTAACTTGCACTAAGCTTCAGCAGCTGTCCTGCCAGAGATGCAAGTTAGTAAACTGGGCACTCAGGAGCACTTGATCCTGACTACCAAATAATTCATCCTTATAAGAAAACGTCCGTAGGCAGCATGGCCAGGCTGGCACTGAAAGAGGGGCAACTGCTCAGGGGCCCTATGCTATCAACTATACCCTATCTTGTGGTTGCTCTGAAAAGCTTAGAAATGGGATTATCTGTGCCTGCAAAATCTCCAAAATAGAGATCAATCTTCTTCAGTACTTTGCACAGCAATTCACCGCACTGAATTGGCTACTCTTCTTTATTACATCATATGTTTTGGCTGCTAAATTAAAAAGTTTGAAAGGTGTACATAATAATGTGACAAAGAGGTGTTTTGCAAGCAAATGTATCATGCAGATTCACTTGCCAGGGAGCCAGGACAGGCTGCACCTCCCTGATGAATATATAAAGGTAAAAAGGTAAAGGACCCCTGGCAGTTAAGTCCAGTCACGAATGACTCTGGGGTTGTGGCGCTCATCTCGCTTTACTGGCCAAGGGATCCAACCTTTGTCCGCAGACAGTTATTCCAGGTCATGTGGCCAGCATAACTAAGCCGTTTCTGGCGAAACCAGAGCAGCGCACAGAAACTCCATTTACCTTCCCGCCGGAGCGGTGCCTATTTATCTACTTGCACTTGACGAGCTTTTGAATTGCTAGGTTGGCAGGAGCAGGGACCCCATCATGGGGATTCGAACTGCCAACCTTCCAATCGGCAAGCCCTAGGCTCAGTGGTTTAGACCATATACCCATTAGCAAATCTATGTTTACCTTTGCCGTGTATATCTTCCATATCTGTGCATGGCTCTCCTTCAAGACTCAGGGTTATTGCCTCTTCATATACCCTGGATGCTACAGTATCTTTTACCTCTATGTAAATATCTCCAGTGAATGACAGGCTACCACCTCCCAAGGCAGTCCACTCCCCAGCCAAAAACAGTCATTTTTTCTACTGTTTAGCTGAAATCTGCTTCCCTACCATTTCCACCCATGAATTCTAGCCCAAACCAAGGGAGAGAGAAATTCTGCTTGGTCTTCTGTGTGTCAGTTCTTCAGGTATTTGAAGAAGACTGTTATCATGTCTCCCCTTAAGCTTCTCTTCTCCATTGTTGCTTTTAGGTATGTGATAAGCATGGAAAAAATAAAAATAATTTTTTTTTAAAAAAAAAAGCTTCTCTTCTCCAGGTGTATGAGGAGGACACCTCTGCCTGGTCATGCCATTCCCTCTGTTACATATGCATATGACATCTTCATGCTCTGTGGCAATTGATTCAAAACAACCGATTCCCACCCACTGGTTCCATACTATACCTCTAAGGCACATTTGAAACATGTTCTTTCCCTCAAAGAATTCTGGGCACTGTAGTTTGGTAAGGGTTCCTGGGAATTGCAACTCTGAGGGGCAAACTACAGTGCCCAGAATTCTTTGAGGGAAAATGTGCCATCAATGTGTGTAGTCAGAACCACTGACGCAGATTAGAAACCCACATCTCCCCACACTTCGGAGCAACCATAAACCTCAGCTAATGGAGTTGAATGCTGATGACACTGAAATGAATTGAAGGGGTTCTAGCAACAAGGCAAAAAGTATGAGGGGATTAATAATAGATAAACTAATAGGATATGAATTTGCTGAACTAAATTTAAAAAGGGATACAAAAATGGGAGACATGAGGAAGTCAGGAAAATAAGTTAACTAAAGTGGAGAGATTAAGAAAGAGGGAAATTTTGTTTTTCTTTTATATGTGTTTTTCCTTTTTTCTTTTTTGTGTTTAATGTTTGTATTTTTGTATTTTGTATCTGTTTTGCTTTTGTTTTTTGTTTTTTCTAAACTTTTCTATCGATAAAACCTAATAAAATATTATAAGAAATAAATAAACCTCAGCTAATGGAGACTACGACAGGATGGCTAGCAGATTTTAGGAAGCGACCAGTTTGTGTTTCTCCCTTTATTAAGCATCACCCAGCAATCTCAAATGCATGCTGAACCAGAGAATATGATGGGGAGATCAAAGAGTCGCATTGGCACAAACCCTGCCACAAACACACACACACACGTCCCCCAGACTTGAGCAAATTCTTTGCAAGCAGAAATCCAACAGGTGGAGCTTTCCTCGTGACAGAAACTCAGTGATGGGGAAACTTCTGTCGAATTTTTGCCCTGTGCTCTACACAGTATATTATTATTATTAATAATAATAATACTATTACTACACAGTACTGGTTGCAAAGCTCCGAAAACTTTGTCAGGAGGAGAAAAGTGGCAGTTCTCTTTAATATATATATATATATATATTTGCTTTCGTAGATTTTCACGGGTACAGGAATGCAGGTTTTGGTGTCTTCGGGTGTCTTCCCGTGTAAGAGTCGACTCTTACACGGGAAGACACCCGAAGACACCAAAACCTGCATATATATATATATATATATATATATTGCAAGTTTTTAAGTTCTCTTAGAACAGACATGTCCAACAGGTAGTTCGTGACCTACCGGTAGAACACTGGACATTTGTGGTAGATCACTGGCTTCCCCCCCAAAAAAAAAAAAGCTCAATAACTTTGGCTCCCCTAAAAAAAAAAGCTTTGCCCGGCACCCCTAAAAACGGGCTTTCCTCCTCCCCAAAGAAAAGCTCAACAACTTTGACCTGAACCCCCCAAAAGGGGGTCGATCATTGCCAGTTCTTAACTCTGTGAGTAGATCGCAGTCTCTTGGGAGCTGCCCCCCCCCTTAGAAGATCCTGTCCCCCTGTGAAACGATGGTGAGCTCTGAAACTTTATAGATATACCTCACCCATTTCCCGCCCTTTGGGGTCTGCCGCCCCCTCCCCGCCCCCCTCTCTCCCAGCCCCGGGGCCGTGAGAATCACCCACCTGGCGGAGGAGGGCGATTTGGCGGGAAGTCCGCGGCGCGCGCTCTCGTGCGGGCGGCAAGCGCTGCCTCGGCTGAGGGCGGCAAGGGCGGCGGCAGCGAAGGACGGCGCGGCTGCTCTCCGAGCGCCTTGTCGGCCCCCGCCTCGGCTCGCTTGAGGAGGAGGAGAAGCAGCAAGCGCGCTCGCAAGTCGGAGGAGCCGCGGCGAAGAGTGCCTCGCCGCCCGACAGCAGCGCCCCTTTAAGAAGAGGCTGGCTGCCGGGGATTGGAGAGCGCCTCTCGGGGGGGAGGGAGGGGGAGGGGGCTGCGAGCGGCGCCCCCTTCCCGCCCCCGCGCCGCCTGCGCGCGCGCCCCACGAAACCGCAGGCGCGGAAAGGAGGCGGGCGCGGGGGGGGGCGGAATGCGCAGGGATACTTTGCGCCGTTAACTCACCTCTGAAACGATCTTGGTTGTTGTTGCTGTTTAGTCATTTAGTCGTGTCCGCCTCTTTGTGACCCCCTGGACCAGAGCACGCCAGGCACTCCTGTCTTCCACTGCCTCCCACAGCTTGGTCAAACTCATGCTGGTAGCTTCGAGAACACTGTCCCACCATCTCGTCCTCTGTCGTCCCCTTCTCCTTGTGCCCTCCATCTTTCCCAACATCAGGGTCTTTTCCAGGGAGTCTTCTCTTCTCATGAGGTGGCCAAAGTCTTGGAGCCTCAGCTTCAGGATCTGACCTTCCAGTGAGCGCTCAGGGCTGATTTCCTTCAGAATGGAGAGGTTTGATCTTCTTGCAGTCCATGGGACTCTCAAGAGTCTCCTCCAGCACCTTAATTCAAAAGCATCAATTCTTCGGGGATCAGCTTTCTTTATGGTCCACCTTTCACTTCCAAACGATCTTGTAGAAGTGGAGAAAAGGGCAGGTGACCAAGGGCCCGGAACAACTCGCCCATGAAGAAGGCTCGTCGTAGGAGAGGACCTGGTAAGAGGTGTGTAAGATAACACATGGCATAGAGAGGAATCATAGAATAGTAGAGGTACATAGCTGTCAACTTTTCCCTTTTCTTGCGAGGAATCCTATTTGGAATAAGGGAATTTCCCTTTTTATAAAAGGGAAAGGTTGACAGCTATGTAGAGGTGGAAAAGACCATGAAGATCAATTGGTCCGACCCCCTGCAAAGCAGGAATCTTTTTGCCCAACATGGGCCTCAAACCCTGGACCCCGAGACAAAGGGTCTCGTGTCTACCTAGCGAGCGATCCGAAGTGGCAAGAGATAAACATTTCTCCCTCTGCCCTGACACAAGCCAGCAGGACCCATGGCCATTAAAGGAAGCCTAATGTTGGGGCGCGGGTGGCACTGTGGGTTAAACCACAGAGCCTAGGACTTGCTGATCAGAAGGCCGGCGGTTCGAATCCTCATGACGGGGTGAGCTCCCATTGCTCGCTCCCTACTCCTGCCAACCTAGCAGTTCGAAAGCACGTCAAAGTGCAAGTAGATAAATAGGTACCGCTCCGGTGGGAAGGTAAACGGTGTTTCCATGCGCTGCTCTGGTTCGCCAGAAGCGGCTTTGTCATGCTGGCCACATGACCCGGAAGCTGTACGCCGGCTCCCTCAGCCAATAAAGTGAGATGACTGCCACAACTCCAGAGTCAGTCACGACTGGACCTAATGGTCAGGGGTCCCTTTACCTTTATTAATGTTGGAAGGCACACAAAAACGAAAAGCAGTTCTTTACACAGCGCATGGTTGAAATATTATTTGCTTATTTGTGACATTTCTATCCCACTTTTCCTCCAAAGTAAAGCTTCAGGTGGCTGACATGGTTTCCCTCCTCTCCATTTCTGTCTTCATGACAACCCTGTGAGGTAAGTTAGGCTGAGAGTCTGTGAATGGCCCAAGGTCACTCAGTGAGCCTAGTGGATGAGTGAGCATTTGATCCCTGGTCCAGTGCTCTGACCTCACTACAATCGCTTTCTGTGGGATGCAACACCACTCAACGTAGTGATGGCCATCCATCTGGACTGGTTTAAAGGGGGTTTCCACCATTTCAAGCTGTCAGTGGCTCTTAGTCATGGTGGGTATATTAACTCCCAAGATTCGGAATACCAGTTTCTGGGGAACATGAACAGGAGAAGGTTATTGCGCTCATGTGACCCATCATGGCTATGATGTTCTTATATACATGTGGAAGTGACCCCCTCACCTGCTCACAGTTTCACACATCACAAAAGTGCTGCTTTGACAGTGATCACTCACAGGAGCAGACCAGCTCCCTCAATTTTCCATCCGAGGTGGATTTAAGGGGGTGAAACTGGTTTGCCTGCACTGCACCCTGAAACAATGATGTAGAACGGAAGGTGAGAGGGGAGGGGAGGTGAATTTTGGAGTCACACAGGGCACCATTGAAATTTGAAAGTCCAAAGTCTGCCATGGCCTTCAACTGTGGCATGACCCTATAGTAGGGCACTTCTGGACTGTTGCTAGTTTTGGATGGGATTCAGTCACATACAGTGGTACCTCGGGTTAAGAATTTACCATATTTTTTGCACCATAACACTCACTTTTTTCCTCCTAAAAAGTAAGGGGAAATGTCTGTGCGTGTTATGGAGGGAATGCCTACAGGTGGCATGCCTACGGATTTTCCTCCTCTAAAAACTACGTGCGTGTTATGGTCGGGTGCGTGTTATAGAGCGAAAAATACGGGTAATTCGTTCTGGAGGTCAGTTCTTAATCTGAAACTGTTCTTTAACCTGAAGCACCACTTTAGCTAATGGGGCCTCCCGCTGATGCTGCGCCACCACTGCACAATTTCTGTTCTCATCCTGAAGCAAAGTTCTTAACCCAAGGTACTATTTCTGGGTTAGCGGAGTCTGTAACCTGAAGCATATGTAACCCAAGGTACCACTGTACTGGCAAATTGGGAGGTCATGTGCAGCCAACCCACTTCCCCCAAATATAAGACTTTTTGCAATAAGAAAAGGAATAGCAAAATGCACTGGATAGTGTGTGATAACACCTGGCTTGACGCAGCAGCATCCGACCTCCCTGCAAACGAATCAGGGTGAATGCTCAATAAATGGGTCACCTGGAAGCACATCCTACCCTCTGCTGTCCAGTCACTGCAAATGTCAGTAGAAAGCATTTTCAGTTTGATTAAAGCATAGCAAGACTTTAATTGTTAGAAACACCGAGACGGCATCACTGAAATTGACAAGAACTATCCTCCTAGCTTACTATTTCATTAGCTCTGGGATTTGAGAGAATAGATCAGCAAGCAGGTAATGCAAAAAAATGGGATGGCAACACTGTCAGGACTGTCACCAGCCACATCATGGTCAGAGTCTGATGACAGTGTACCACGAATCTGGAGAAGGCAAGCTGGGGAGTCTTCTGCACCTGCTAACTGGAGGGTGGTGTGATGACATTTGAAGCTGGGAAAGCATACGTTGCGAATAGTGGTGGTAACACACATGAACAGACGTAGGGGAAGATTGTTGCATTATGATGATTAAAGTCTGTGAAAATGCATCTGTAATTTCAGCCTCAACAGACACATGCATTCCTGATCTCAAAACCAAACATATTGCTCCTCGCTGTTTCTCACTGTGTATTGCTCATATACCTTCCCCTCTTTTATGTAAAGTAAAAAATTCTCTATCTCAGTGCTACCCACTCACACTTTCACTTTCATGCACATGTCACTCAGTCACACAGAGATAAGGCTGTCACACTTGTAAACAATAGAATCCTTCCTAATGACTCTTTCACTCATCATTCATGCTCCAAATGTTTCTGTGTTCAGGTACATTTCCCCTGTTTTGTTGTCTAACTTTTAAAAGAATGTTAGCATGCACATATATCTACTGGAGGAATGTTAGCATGCACATATATCCACTGTCTCAGGTCCCTTCCCTGGGTCTTAAGAAGTTGAATATCTGAATGAATGGGGATCCATTTTAACTCTAGTGCACAGCTCAGCCAATAGAACACAAGAGTCGTAATCTCAGGGTCATAGGTTAGAGCCCCACGTTCGGCAAAAGATTCCTGCACTGCAGGGAGTTGGACTAGAAAATGTCCTTGTGGTCCCTTCCAGCTCTACAATTCTATGAATGCCAATTTTTAAAAAAATTATTAAAACACACATGTCAAGACACAAAATGTTGATCTGGCTATAGCTTTCCTTCCATCCTCTTGCCAAGAAGAGCAAGAAAGAAAAGAGGGTGGCAGAAACAGAGAGAAAGAGAGATAAGTGGCAGAAAGACTGAGCTCCTGGCATGTTTGGGTTCTACCCCTACCCATATTTGATTCTGACCTCTTGTGCTGCCAGTATACAGCCCTCAACTGAGTGCAACCCTCAACAGAAAAACAAAATATGCCACCCCTGATATATGGCATCTCCCAAGTAACTGATGGAAAGGGCAGAGGGAAAAGCAGCCAGCATGACAAATGGGTAGAACATTTTGAGTCAATATTTGATGACCCAGTAATGTTTAGTGTTCAAATTATGCTGAAAGCTGCTGAGAGGTTTAGAATAACAAAGAGAATTGTCCTATCAGCTTCCATCTCTGATGTTCCTCCCAGGTTATCTGTTGGTCCTCAAACTAGGACTGAATTCCATATGGAATGGATCCAGAACCCCCAGCTTTGTTCCTGGAACCACATGCTATCTCATGCAGTCTCATATCTCTAATTAAGGAGTGGTTTGTGCATGAACTAGCCTCTTTGTTTCCCCATCCACACCCACATTTTCTTTTCCGAGCTGATTCACAAGACCACTTTCTAGGAATCAAATTGTTTATGCAAACAGAGTGCAATATCATGTGGTTACATCATATTACCATGTCATTCCTGAGACATTATATTACTGCATGGAGGCCATTTCTCAAGCCATTTTGCAAAAATGACTGTTTGAAGCATCTATTTATCTTGTCCAGCATTTCCCCAACCTGATGCTGTCCAGATGTTTTTGACTAAAACTCCCATGATCTCTGACTTTTGATGAAGTTTTGATGTCTGATGGCAGTTGGAGTCCAAAGTGTCTGGATGGCAGCAGGTTGGAGAAGGCTGGGTTTGTATATTCAGGCTACATTCTCCTTGGCTCAGCAATTGTCAATATACTTGAAGGATTCTCAGCATCTATGAGATATCAATGTTCTAATACAATTGAAGAATATAGTAGAAGTGACCAGCAGAAGACAGCTATGGTATGAGACTGGAATTATACTGCTTTGTTGCACATTATGCTGTCATTAGGGATGCGGGTGGTGCTGTGGGTTAAACCACAGAGCCTAGGGCTTGCCGATCAGAAGGTTGACAGTTCGAATCCCCGCGACGGGGTGAGTTCCTGTTGCTCGGTCCCTGCTCCTACCAACCTAGCAGTTTGAAAGCACATCAAAGTGCAAGTAGAAAAATAGGTACCGCTCTGGCGGGAAGGTAAACAGCGTTTCTGTGCGCTGCTCTGGTTCGCCAGAAGTGGCTTAGTCATGCTGGCCACATGACCCAGAAGCTGTACGCCGGCTCCCTCGGCCAATAAAGCAAGATGAGCGCCGCAACCCCAGAGTCGGCCACAACTGGACCTAATGGTCAGGGGTCCCTTTACCTTTACCTTTATGCTGTCATTGAATACAGTGGGATTTATTTCTGAGTAAGCATGTGTAAGATAACACATGCATAGGATAACATTGACCCTGCCAGTCTCTGCAACAGCCACCATATTGTAAAGAAGCTAACAAATCACTGTCATGGAAATCATCACTGCTAAAATACTCCAGCTGAACCAGTGGTGCATGTTCATCATTCTAGATGGTGGTTTTGTGTTTTGAAAATTAATTTGAGAAACAACAGAGGACAGACTGAAAATCCCCTCCCATTGATAAAAAATAAACTTCAGGCTGCATCCCTATAATTCTTACCTGGGAATACTGTAAGTCTCATTGAACCCAGCAGAGCATGTGAATGTACATGCATAGGACTGAGCTGTCAAGTCCATTACCCTTCATATTTATTGGCACGTTGGAGCACTGGGAACCCCAAGCAAACACTTTTTAAAAAATCACCTGTCAAGAAAGTTCCCATCAAAAAGTGGGCTTGAAAACTATGTGACAGTCAGGATGCTGTCAGCTGCTCCCGGCTGGTTGCCCAGGAAATTATAAAGACAAGGAAAAGTTTCTTACAGACTTTTTTAATTTCAATCTTTACAGAGAGAGGCTATAGACCCCAGCCTCTTGGATAATGGCATTGTCCCGCGTGAATCTGCACCCCCCCCGCACCCCCCGTCTCTCCCACTTCCTCGTTTGTCATTCTCATCGTCTCCTCTACGGGTGCTGCTACATTCCCTCTGTCTTTGAGCTCTTTGCTCTCCTACTTTTAAGGTTCACCGGATTCTGGGAGATGGAGGGTCTGGAATGCTTTCTAATGAGAATGTGTCAGCCACGTGTTGTTCCGCCTCTCCCATGATTTCCCATCTTTCCCCCTCATCTGCCTCTGAGCTGCTACCTCCCTCAACTCCCTGTTGTAAATCTATACCGTCTTCCTCTTCCTCCTCCCTGGAAGGGTCAGGATGGGGAGATGGTCTCCACCATTCCACCTCTGCCCAGTCCCTGACAGTGACTTGCTTTTTTAAGGTTTATAATTTATCCAAAGCCGTTGTACTGCTATAGTGATAATGCATACTACATAAATATGAAACAACAAGGTGCAAGGATGGCCACAGTCACCTTTCAACTTCCTAGCCTTCTGTTTACCACTCTCTTTTGCCTCCCCCTCCTTTTTGCCACTTCAGGATTCACACATCTGCTCCCCCCGCTTTGTCATCATCTCCATTACAATGGCCACTTCAGTCTAAAGTGTCACTTGAACACACATGTGGCAACAACTGGGACATTGTGAGTCATGTACGAATACATCTCTCAGCCCCAAGCAAAGGGGAGCATCTGCGAAGGCTGGGATGATAATTAAATGAGTCTTGGGAAGAGAAGGCCTAATTAATAAACGCATTGCCCCACCTAATTGCAAAGTCGTAATAGCTCTGCAATGGCTCTCCCCCTGAAAACTTCCTGTGAGGGTTAACAGCCACCTCGGGTGTTGCTTCTGCCAATCCAATGGCTGCAGTTATGTGACATTCATTTTTCATGGCACAAGGATTGTACCATGCCGGCTGGTGCTGCCAGACACAACCTGATCTCATTACATTAATTGGGCCGGCTGATTCAGACCCACTTCAATATAAAAGCCACAGAGGATGAAAGGAAATATGCCTTGATTTCTGAAACTGCCCCAACCTTAAAAGAGATCAATTCATTTCATGGATACTCATTTCAAGGAATAAGCGTTACATAATTCCTTTAAAATGTACAAAAACTAACTGTTTGGTTATGAAAGATAGCAAATAACCCATAGTTATCCAAAATTCATGCTATAGTGTAACCCCACCACAGGTTTGTTAATCCTCACAAGACTGCATCAGAACATTAACAAGTCCCAGATCCAATCTGTGTACTGCACACATGTGCGCCCACAGTTCTTGACAACCATGCCAGAAAGTTCTACATTTTGCATCTCTACTTCCTCATGTTTCCAATTTGACAAGATTCCATTCTTTTATTTCTTTTAGCTTACGCTTTAGTATTGAAATTCTAGTGTGATTTTGGAAATTCCAGAATACCACTTGAGAAACAAGCTCCAACTTTGATTAGCTAATCAATAACACATCAACTTCACTATAAATCTTTCTGGAACAATTGGCTCTTTCTTCCAGAATACTTAACCACCTACTGCACCAGAAGATAGTAAAGTTCAGTGATTAGACCAGCCCTGTGGAGTTTAGATCTGCAGTTTAAAGAAACATACATAATTGGAATCTTATTTTAAAAAATGATACATGCAAGAATAAGTGTATCATAATTAAATAAACAGAGTCATTCAAATACACTTTGTACAGTAAATAATATAATAAGAAATAAGGTACTAAAGTTAAGAAGTTAATATCAAATACTGATCCACATTGAATCATGAGAAATAACACAAAAGGCCTGAGGTTTAACAAGCCCCTGCCCAAACGGGCTATCAGTCTAATATGGACACAGGTGAAACAGAAAAGGAAAGGATAATAAAATATTTCCAAAACTTATGTAAGAAATCAGTATGCAGCTCCTCACAATGCTAAAAGTGTGGGAGCCTTTCATTGCATTATAGATTAGTTTAAGATGCAGAGTAAGAAACCACCACATATTTTGTGAACATTCTGCTTTAGCATAATTTAAATTAATATTTTTGTTACATTGGCCCAAACCCATTTCCACACTTCTGCTGGTATCTCTATCCCCAATCTTTCCCCCATTATTTTTTTTTAAAAAGCCATCTTTCTAAAGTGGAGCATCTTCGACACTTTCCTATTAATCCTCAAACATAGTGCAGTCACTAACAGAGCTATACTTAAGAGACAGGGAGAAAGGCTGATCTAAAAATACTGAAATAGTTTTGGAACATTAGATTAGGGTCTCATCCTAACAACAACGTGATAAAATGAGTTCTTTGTTGTTCTTGCTGCTATAGGTCCTACTGCTGACAATGCAAACCGTACACCTATGGGGCAAGTGACTTTGTCAAGGTATGGGTTGGCTGACGTGTGTTAATGGCTTCTTTGCTTTACATTCCAGAACTTCTGTGTTCTGTCCCTGACTAGGGAAGGAATAAGATTTCATAGGTGGGGTTGGCAGCTGGTGCGAGGATTTCTAAATTCTAGGAAACCACTAGATAACTAGAGAGATAAAAGGTAAAGGGACCCCTGATCATTAGGTCCAGTCGTGGCTGACTCTGGGGTTGCGGCGCTCATCTCGCTTTATTGGCCAAGGGAGTTGGCTTACAGCTTCTGGGTCATGTGGCCAGCATGACTAAGCCGCTTCTGGCGAACCAGAGCAGCGCACGGAAACGCCGTTTACCTTCCCGCCAGAGCAGTACCTATTTATCTACTTGCACTTTGACATGCTTTTGAACTGCTAGGTTGGCAGGAGCAGGGACCAACCAACGGGAGCACACCTCGTCGCGGGGATTCGAACCGCCGACCTTCTGATCGGCAAGTCCTAGGCTCTGTGGTTTAACCTATAGCGCCACCCGCATCCCCCAACTAGATAGATAGACATGAATAAATGGAGCCACGTCAGAAGTGAGCAAGCTACTTGTATGGACTTGTTTATGCACAGTGGAGAGATAACAGTTTAGATGCAGATATTTATTTCCAGTGCATATGATGTCAAAATCATTCCTCTCCTCTACCTCCCTGCAAGGATACTCAGAAGAATATTGCTCCCACCGGTTGTCAGCTTAGCCCCTCACTGGTACCAGTAAGGGGAGCCAGTTGCAAATCTCACCACATGAGACAGTTATGAATTATGGACCTTGATGAAGCTGATTTGCCAAGACAGTGGGAATCCTTGATGTGCTGAGTATAAGGGAACTGAAAGAACTCTCCCACAAAGTGAAATTAAAGGGATAGGCTTATGCAGGAGCAACCTGGGACTGGGCCAAAAGAAACTGCAGACACTGTTTCTAGGAGGGAGAGAGAGAGTTTGTTTATGAAACAGAGGGGACAAGAGAATAAAAAGTGAATGGGTTTGGGCAAGTCACTCTCTCTCGGGCTAACCAAGGATGAAAATGAGGTAGCTTCATGTCACTTTAAGCCTTTGGAAGGGTGAGACAAATAAATGTGACAAAATGACACATTACAAGCAGCTATTCATGTTTACCATCTTGTAGAACCCCATGTAGCACCTATGAGGTCATTCCTAACCAAAATACTATGCATATAAAAATTCACTGCCTGTAACATGCTTGCACAAGCCCCACACTTCATAGATAAATAAATGCACTATATGCCACACCCTTCATATGGATATATATTCATATATGGATATATACAGACACTGCATGTTATGATTAGGGCTGTGAGAAGACTTTGATTTCCATTCTGATCTGTTATGGTAGGATGCAGTTCTGTTTCCACTGACGTTCAACTTGCTGTTCGCTGTGGTGGGGTTTTATGTAATTAATTATGCAATTATTTATATTATCATGTTGTTCCACATCATTCATTTCGGTGCAAATGGGACAATTGTCAACAGTGAATATTCACATTGAATATTCACATCGTATTCACTGGATTGATTTGTATTCCGGATACAGGACAAATAAGCAAACCTGGCAAGTTCCATCCCCACTTCTGTTTCTTCCAGAATTCTCTGGCATCCCTAATCATAATCACACAAAATGTACAGCTCCATGGATACAGCACAGTGTTACTAAGAGAGAAATACAAATCCCTTTGGAACACCTGAACATCTGTAAATGTTATTAGGATCATGGCACTTACTATAACATGAGTAATAGTAAGTACTGGCACCTTTTTCTAGTAGAAAAGCACTGCATGTATTTACTTCTGTGTATGCCACACATGTTAAACAAATTTATATGCATTGTGTCAGGAACACATATGCATATACCTGTGGTCTCACATGGACCCATCACAAAACATTAGCAGCACATCCATCCATCTGTGCAACACATGCATGCAGTCACCCAGGACATTCTCTCTGCCTTGGTTGTGCTCATACATAAAAGCACAAGGTCGGAAGGAACTAAAATTTATAAAGTTCTAATGACGTGGGTGGCGCTGTGGGTTAAACCACAGAGCCTAGGACTTGCTGATCAGAAGGTTAGCGGTTCGAATCCCTGCGACGGGGTGAGTTCCCATTGCTCGGTCCCTGCTCCTGCCACCCTAGCGGTTCAAAAGCACGTCAAAGTGCAAGTAGATAAATAGGTACCACTCTGGCGGGAAGGTAAACGGCATTTCCGTGCGCTGCTCTGGTTCACCAGAAGTGGCTTAGTCATGCTGGCCACATGACCCAGAAGCTTTACACCGGCTCCCTCGGCCAATAAAATGAGATGAGCGCCGCAACCCCAGAGTCGGTCATGACCGGACCTAATGGTCAGGGGTCCCTTTACCTTTTTAATGTCCTACTGCCTTTGCTCCAAGATGGGATCACTCACATGTTCATTATTCTCTCCCTTCCACCAATTTATCTCACACTGTCTAAGCTAGCACATATTAGAAGCAGAGGGAAGGAGTGAACAAGGTGCACTGTAGATGTGCATTTACACACACATGCATATGTGTGCACAGATACACACCGCAAAAAGCTGATCACACCTCCAAACCCCTACAGCCAACTTGTGACGACAAGATGATAAGCTGACAGTGTGAGTGTGTGACATGTGAGGACAGAAAATTTCTTAACAATTTTGACACTAGCAATAGGAATAAAGGAAAACAGACCTCAAGGCAAGTGAAAGTTTAGGGTGAAGGGGGTGGGATTCTCTGCAGACTCTCCAGCCTGCATACAGGTGCAGAGGAAATGCTGTCACAGGTAACAATAGAACATATTCACATCCTGGTGTTTGATGCATCTTATATCGGGGATGAATTTCCTGCAACAGCTGTCAGCAGGGAGCAGCCGTCACTCTGACTACTTCTCTGCATCCTTCTTTTTGTGGGAATGTTCAGGGAGGCAGGAGAGGATATATTGTTTAATAATATTCTTTGCAACTTGCGTTAGCAAGTTCTATAATTTAGCATTCCCTTTTTAAACTTACACAGCGGATAACTTATTGCCAGGCTTGCTTAATTCCCCTTTATTCCCTCCTAAAAACAGAACAGACACGACAGTCTTGTATAAAAGGTATAAAATAGCTTACTCACACATTCTGTTCACAGATGGATCCCAGAAGGCAGACTTAGGTTGCAAAATATATACACTTGGATCTATCCCATCAAGAGATAGTTCCTTTGTCCTCTCTTGGCTGCAGGCCAAGAGAGCATCTCAGGCTAAGCAGCTGATGCTTCTACGATGAAAGCAAGATGGAGAAGAGAGAGAGATGGTGGCCAACGCTGTGCTTATGCTACCTGCACGGGTAAGGTAATGCCCACCTCTAGTCACATGTAGAGGAAGTTTGTCCCAGCCTAGGAGGAAACAGGAAGTTCCGACTGGCTGGTCCAAACATGTCCACTCTAGGAATGTTGCATTTGACTGCTCTGTTTTTCACATCCCACGCTTTTGACCTAGAAAGACTGACACCTGGAAGTAGCCTTATTAGGGGCTAAACTAAGTATGACATAGGGGTTGCACTGTGATGAGATCACACAATGTTAAAAGCAGGTTTAGGGCACGCAGTATGAAACAGGGTCACAGTGCTGGGGAGGGGGAGTTAACACTTCCTCCTGCACTATTTCATCCACTTAACACCCTCACTTAATAGCAGCAGTGGGTGTGGGTGGGGAAACAGACATAATACAGGTTACAGTGGTGCCCCGCAAGACGAATGCCTCGCAATACAAAAAACTCGCTAGACGAAAGTTTTTTCCGTTCGCGATTTGCCTCGCAAGACGAATTTCCCCTATGGGCTTGCTTCGCAAGACGAAAACGTCTCGCGCCTTTTTTTCTTTGACTAAAAACAAAGACATGTTTTGTTTATAAAGTTAATTTATTTTCCCTTAAATTTTTGAACTGCTCTTTACAGTATGTGTGACTTTAAAGAGCAGTTAATAAACTGTTGTTGTACCAAATTTGGCTTTGTTTGGACTTTTTTTGACCATAGGAACGCATTAATTGATTTTCAATGCATTCCTATGGGATTTCGTGCTTCGCAAGACGAAAAATTCGCTAGACGACAAAAATTGCGGAACGAATAAATTTCGTCTTGCGGGGCACCACTGTAATTTTAAATAAACCATATTGTACATAAGAGTACAACAGCGACATTGTGTTGGCACTGCAGTTAAGATGCAGAGGTGGTAACCTTTTGGTATCCCTGCCCCCTGCATTTATTACACCCAAGTATTGTGAGGTTTTTGTTTTGTTTTGTTTTGTTTTGTTTTGTTTTGTTTTGTTTTGTTTTGTTTTGAATGCATTACTATGACCAGGGGTCAGCAACCTTTTTCAGCCGTGGGCCGGTCCACTGTCCCTCAGACCATGTGGTGGTGGTGGGGGGGAATGAACGAATTCCTATGCCCCACAAATAACCCAGAGATGCATTTTAAATAAAAGGACACATTCTTCTCATGTAAAAACACCAGGCAGGCCCCACAAATAACCCAGAGATGCATTTTAAATAAAAGGACACATTCTACTCATGTAAAAACACGCTGATTCCTGGACCGTCCGTCGGCGGGATTGAGAAGGGAATTGGGCCGCATCCGGCCCACAGGCCTTAGGTTGCCTACCCCTGACTAAGATCATAATCCTATGCACCAGGGGATCAGTTCTCTGAAACTCAGAAGGACTTGCTTCTGCATAGCCATGCACTGGATAAGGTTATTTCAGTTCTAGGAGATCCTAAATAGAAGCAGGAGTTATAAAAGCAGTTAATTACACTGTTGTTGTAGTTTCAGCAGTTAAAAAAAGGAGCCTCCTGCTCTCACGGTGCCCAACCAGAGCAATTTCCCCACTTGTGCACCCCTGCAACTGGTATTCAGAGACATGCCCCCTCTGATACAAAGGTCATATATAATTGTATACTAGCCATCATGACTAGTAACTTTTGGAATAGTAGAATCATAGAATTGTATGCAGCTCAGTAAACTTTCCTCTCTGAGGTCCCAGAGAGAGATCTTGAACTTGTTCATCACTGCAGAACATCTCTTCTACTGCTGCTACTAGCCATCTCTGACTTCTCAAGCTTCCTCTTCTGCTGCGAGCAACCTGCAGCTTGGAGTTAGTCATCAGGTAGGCAAACCCTGCGAAATGGAAAAACACAAGCCTTCTGCTTTCACCCAGAGTGGAACCTCTTGCTCAATGTAAACTTCTTGGCTTTGCAAATCCAAACCTTTACATAAGTTTTAACTTCAATGCATTACATCTTATGCGTATCAAACTTGTGATTTTAACAGTCCTTTTTTCATGAATTTGTGTAATCCCCTTTCTTTTTAATCAAACTTTAATAACAAATTTAACAAAGAGAAGCAGCAGCAAGAAATACGGGGTGGGGGGGCGGTGTGAGAGAAAAGGGAGGACAGACCATCAGCTCACGTTATAAATGCAATAGCCATTGATATGTCCAAGTCAGTGGCCATTACTACATCTTGCAGTAGTGAATTACAATGGTACCTCTGGTTACAGAAGCTTCAGGTTACAGACTCCGCTAACCCAGAAATAGTACCTCGGGTTAAGAACTTTGCTTCAAGATGAGAACAGAAATTGCGCGGTGGTGGGAGGCCACTAGGGGCGCATTGGAAGATGGCCAACAATACCATCTCTCCGGACCACACGGGGTAATTAAGAGGCTGTTATGGGAGTAGGCAGCCTCCCTTGTTGCCCCAAGGGAATGGGGAACACTGCCCTTGCCTGCTGTGCCCATAAATCACCCCCAAATTTGAAAGAAGGGGGTGAGGGCACTAGGCAGAATGCCCCCGTGTGGACTTCGGCTCTCCTGGACGCTGTCTCTGATAGCACACTAGCTGCAGCAATTTGGAATAATTAATTACAAAAGAAGCAAATGCACATATTTCAAGTGAAGAAGGGGAGTGAAGACTGCTAATTGAAGGGACCTCTACGAAAGAAGACGACGGGTTGGAGCAACAGGAATATTTTACGATGAAAATACATCAAAGGCTGGGTATGTCGCCAACGGGACTGAATGGGGGGAAACCTTTTTTACTTTTCCTCTATGTGATTAACCAAGAACCCCTCCTCATTAGAACCGGCGGTTTAACTGACCCAAGCAGGATGATTAAGGTCTGTGTGGAAATAACCTTTAACCAAAAGTATGCTTTAAGGAGATCGAGAAGGAAGAAGAGCTTTTGGAATGGCGCAGCAATTAATTCTGAGTCGCCATCTTGCCAAAGGATTTATAGCCAGGAGGAGGAACGGATATGCTTTCAGACTGCATTCCTGGTGAATCTCCTCAGAGGTTTGAGAAAGGAGGCAGATTTGTGAAGATTAATGACGCTAAGACTGTTTTGATTTATGGAAGTGATGTTATATGGAAAACGTCTGGATATGGCTACTGGATAAAAAAAAATCCACGCAGGATTACAAACTGTTTTAACCAGCTTGTGGAGACTATCAGAGGTCACAAAGAGAAAGGAAAAATATATGAAAATAACAAGAAGAGATGTGGAAAAACAACAAGAAAGGACTGGATAGTACTGTGAACATCATATGGTCAGATTTGTGGACATTAAAACAGCAGTAAGAAGCAAGAAGTTGATTGGATCCCCTTTGGAACTTGAAATATGGGTACCCCCAACAAAAATTTAAAATTCGGCTGTGTAATTTGGAATTTATGTAATTTGGTTTGATTTGATGTGATTGGTCGGTTAATAAAAATTATTCTTTAAAAAAAAAAGAAATTGTGCAGTGGCAGTGGGAGGCCCCATTAGCTAAAGTGGTGCTTCAGGTTAAGAACAGTTTCAGATTAAGAACAGACCTTCATAACGAATTAAGTTCTTAACCCGGGGTACAACTGCACAGAGTTTGACTATGTATTTGAATGAAGGGGCATCTCCTTTTCTCTGTCCTGAATTTTCATGGGATGTTCCTGAGCTGAGAGAAGAAGAGAAAATATATCTCTATCCATTTTTCCCAAGCCCTGCATAATTTTAGACCGGCCGGTGTCCCACTATTCACATTCTTTTTCTGAACTATGGTAAAGGGTAAAGGGACCCCTGACCATTAGGTCCAGTCGTGGACAACTCTGGGGTTGCGGCACTCATCTCACTTTACTGGCCGAGGAAGCCAGCGTACAGCTTCCGGGTCATGTGGCCAGCATGACTAAGCCACTTCTGGCGAACCAGAGCAGCGCACGGAAACGCCGTTTACCTTCCTGCCGGAGCGGTACCTATTTATCTACTTGCACTTTGACGTGCTTTTGAACCGCTAGGTTGGCAGGAGCAGGGACCAAGCAACGGGAGCTCACCCTGTCGTGGGGATTTGAACCGCCGACCTTCTGATCGGCAAGCCCTAGGCTCTGTGGTTTAACCCACAGCGCCACCCGCGTCCCTTCTGAACTAAAATGCCCCCAAATCTTCTAAATTTTCATCTTAGGGGAGTTGTTCCAGCCCGATGATGAATTTGGTTGCCCTTTTCTGAACCTTCTCCAGCCCTACAATATCCTTTTGGAGGTGTGGCAACCAGAACTGTACAGGTTAATTGTACAGGTCCAAGTGTAGCTGCACTGTAGATTTGTATAATGGCATTATGATACAATCCCTTTCATCGATTCCTAGCTTCACATTTTCATCGAACTATTCAGCATGACCCCAATATCTCTTCTCTGGTCAGTCAACACCAGTTCAGACCCGATAAGTCCTTGTGCCCTCCATCTTTCCCAACATCAGGGTCTTTTCCAGGGAGTCTTCTCTTCTCATGAGGTGGCCAAAGTACTGGAGCCTCAGCTTCAGGGTCTGTCCTTCCAGTGAGCACTCAGGTCTGATTTCCTTGAGAATGGATAGGTTTGATCTTCTTGGGACTCTCAAGAGTCTCCTCCTGCACCATAATTCAAAAGCATCAATTCTTCGGCGATCAGCCTTCTTTATGGTCCAGCTCTCACTTCCATACATCACTACTGGAAAAACCATACTGGAACCACTACTGGAAAAACCATAGCTTTTACTATACTATACTTCTGGCATAAGGGCCCCCATTAGGGACCCCAGAGGGTTGACCAACAACAAATGCAACCCTCAGCCAAACAGGTTAGCCACCCCTTCTTTAAAATAGTCATCAATTGTAGAATTTATCATACAATTAAACAAGTAAATCTGCAGGCCCAAATACAATTGCTTGGAAGTGCCATTGAGCTTAATGGGGCTTGTTTGAGAGTAGACAGTGTATAGGATTAACTGCAAGATTTCCCCACTGAGGACCCGATTGGACTGCAACTTACTTGGGGACCTTGTTCTTTTCTTTCTGTTTCAATATTTTTTTTATTAATTTATAAGGGAAAGCCATTTCAACCAGTACAAAACAAATTACAAAAGCATGGTCAAGGATGGTTACAAACTGTAGATCATCTACTATTACAGTTGGAAAAACTGAGCAGACAAATACAATCTAGCTTGCTGACAATTTCAGGTTAATAATAATCTTCCTTGCAGGTTCAAGGTTACTCTTTACTTCCTCCCAGGCCAAAAAGTATTACTGCAACTACAAACAAGAATATGTTTCAGGCAGGGGATGACCTTACATGGCCTATACTCTTGTATACCCAATCAAGCAATGCCATACAGTTGCAAACTTATTCTGTTTATTTTCTCCCCTAGAAATTTTCAGATCCTTGCTCATCAGCAAAATGCTTTTTTTCAAATTTGGGGGTGGGGATTAAAAATAGAGCTCTCAGTCTATCTACTAATCTCAAGATTTGTTCGGTTCCACTTGACACAGAGAGAAGGTCACCTTATCCAAATATCCAATATGTAGGATATCACGGAACCATCATGTTCCAAAATATATTGAGTCCATTATGTTCTGTGGAGCTCTGGCATTCTGAAAGGAAATGGACAAAATAATTTAGAATGTTTAAATTTTTAGAAACATCACCCGGTAACTCAGTTTGCAAGCTATTCATCTGGTGAATCCACTTCCTTCCATGGATATCCAACTCTCCTGAAGATGGATTACTAATTCTCCAAGCTTTGACAGCACTTCTACTGAATCACAAGACCCCCATTGTCTTCTCCTTTGTTAGAGGAAGGGAGAGACAGTGTGTGTAGGAGGCAATGTGTTCTTTGAGCCGTGTGGTGGTAAATGCAACAGCTTAAAATGGATTCAGGGAGACTGGTGCTAATGGAGGCTGAAGAAGATGAGAATTCAGCTCCAGCTGAGCAAAATACTTAAGAGTTTAGTTCTGATGGATGGGAGTCAAGACACCAGCAAAAACAAAAAAGGAAAGATGGGCTTTTTCCAGACTTGCTTGAACAGAGAATCCCTTCTAGCTTCAGACTTGACTAAGTTAAACTTCAGGTGTGATCTGATTTGCTGTCTGTGTGTTGGATGCTTTATTCATTATTGTCATTTATAAGGCAATTTCAGGGATTTGTCAGGGATTTGACATCTCGCAACAGCCAGTGACGTAAGCCAAAACAATGTAATAGCGTGAGCATAATACCTCTGCCTCAGATATTCTTATTTATTTTTTAATTAGGAAGTTCTGTGCTTGTAACACTATAGTCCAGGCTTCCTCAACCTCTGCCCTCCAGATGTTTTTGACCTACAATTCCCATGATCCCCAACTAGCAGGACCAGTGGTCAGGGACGATGGGAACTGTAGTCTCAAAACATCTGGAGGGCCAAGGTTGAGGAAGCCTGCTGTAGTCGGACAAAATTTGTACCTCTGCAAGCGTCGTTTTGGATAAATGCATGCTTATTCCACCCTTCCTTCATTGAGCATACATGAAGTTGACCCACTTTAATTTCACAACTACCCCGCAAGAGATTAGGCTGAGTGTGAGACTGGGTAGCCCAAGGTTACACGGTGGACTTCATGGCTGAGTGAGGGTTTCAACCCAGCTTTCCCTGCTCAAAGTCTGTTCACTGCTGCATCCACCAAGACTAGTGTGGGTAGAGCAAATTCTTGGGTAGTCGATGTGGTGTGCCCCAGATGTTGCTGGGCTGCAAGTCCCATCAGCCAAAGTCAAAGATCATGTGGAGGGCACCATGTTGGCTACCTCTGCTTCAGAAATGCTAGCTACGCTGGACATTGGGCCATGTGTTTTGCAATGAAACGGGAAACAGAATGGAACCAAGTGGCTTCAGTGACTGAAAACCTGAACAGCTGAGGTTGTCTTGGCACAAAACAAGGAAAATGAAGGAAGTAGAAAAAGCCTTGCATTTCAACAGGTGCTGTACGCCACCAGAGATTGATTGCTGAATAACTTCCATCATCCCTGATGATTGGCTATTTGCCTTTAACCCTCTAAGGAGGGCTTCCTTGTTTCCAAACAATTTCATTGGCAAGTCCTCTGGCGTGCCTACATATTCCACAGAAGATAGCTTGTACCTTTTGTTGCTCGTTATGCAAGGATCCCAGAGACAATTCCCTTATGGCACCATTTAGAAATGTCTCTGGAATTATGGGTCCTGACAAGATTATTTATTTTCTGGCCAATGTAGATTAAATACCAGTATGTTATGTACAAAAGCATTTTTATGTCTGGCAGCAGCTAAGAAGATTAGAATCAAGAACACCCACTATCAGTTGCTTGGTATTGAATGATCTAGTTAAGTATGATGTTAATGCTTTAATCTATTGTTCATTGGACTGGCTTGAATCCAAATCCTTCTCCATAATAGTGGGAGAAAAGCCCTCCCCTCAACGTTAAAGTCACCCACATGGAGGGTTTTTCTTTTTTAAATGCAGGAACATACACACTTGTGTGAATGCATGTGTATAAGTAATGGTGAGCATTGCCTCATTGTAATCTCTGCTTCCTCCCTCATCAAGAACACCCACTCTATGCCTGCCTATGCAAAGCAAATGCTAACTAGTTCAAAGGATGCCTTGCGGTCAAGTGTTGCTTTTGCAAGTGGAGAGTGGAGAACTAGTGGATGTTAAGGCTTAAAGCAATCCCAGTGGACAGGCATTTCTGTCCCATTAGCACATCCCAGAGACATCTTACACTCTTGTTGTTAAGCCAACATTGCATGTTCAATTAAGGCGTGATTGATCATTAGTCATCACAGAGGCAAAATTCTACTGAAGGTTATTTACTTGGAAAGATGGCTGGGGACAGGCAAGGCACAGTGGCAAGATTTTGTTGCTTCAGGAGAAGTGATGCTCCTTCAGAAAACTATCTCTTTGCTCTTCCCTGTTCAGCTTCAGGTCAAATAAGCTATAACATATTGGAGTCTGCATGATGAAGATCCCCCATATCACTTCTAATTGGGCCCAAAATTGTGGAGGTGTGAGTAGACAGACAGTGCGAGTCTTGTAGCATCATCTCCCACCCCCAACAGCAGAAGAACATAATAGCTTGACCACAGTGACTCAGGCATTGGTGACTTGTTCCTCACTTTCATGAACTTAATATTTTAGTGTGGCAGCACTTACACTTTGGAACTCCCTTGCTACTGACACCAAGCTATACTCTTGTTGGCACCTGCTTAAAACATTTTTGTTTAGGCAAGCCTATCCAGACGTAAAAATGACATATGTCTTATCCTGTTTTCCAATACTGTTGATTTCAATCACCTTTCGAATGTTTTTAACTACCTGTTTTTAAGTGATCTTTATTTATAATTTTATTTTATAAAATTATAAAATAAAGAGAAGTTAGGCTGGCCTCAACTAGAGCCAGGGCTTTTTCGGCTGTGGCTCCGATCTGGTGGAACACTCTGTCACAAGAGACCAGGGCCCTGCAGGACTTGACATCTTTCCGCAGGGCCTGCAAGACAGAGCTGTTCCACCAGGCCTTTGGCCAGGGCACAGCCTGACTCCCTCCCTCGGCAATCTTCGCAGAGCTCTGGCCCAATGGTTGCTAGTGGCTTGAATTAATTAATTTTTATAATGAATGATTTTAGAATGTTGTTTATGTTGTACTTTTGTACTGTTTTATTGTTGTTAGCCGCCCTGAGCCCGGCTTCGGCTGGGGAGGGCGGGATATAAATAAAATTTATTATTATTATTATTATTATTGTAAACCACTCAGAGGTTTCTGTTTTGCAGATGAGCAGTATATAAATTTTGTTAGATAAAATAAACGTAGGAAATGAAACCAAAGGCCTCTCTGGTGCAGCAACCTTCTCTTTCAGTGGCCAGCCTGATACTTTTAGGAAGCCCACAAGCAAGACATGAGCTTATCCATTTTGCAAAACCAACAGCACATCCCTGCATTTCTCCCAGCTGAGTGTTTCCATAAATGAGGCATAAATGCTTCTGATAAGTGAGTGTGTGTAATATATATAATGATTCATACTGTGGAAGAGAGGTGTAATGTGACTGAGCACTTTAGTCAGTGAAGGCTTTATATTATATTGCACAGCCGCCTGAAGCAAAAAAAGCCTTTCAGCCTCACATAGGAATAACCCTCAAGTCTGTGTCTCCTTCTCTTGCTAGATTCATGTTGCAAAATCTGGTAGGTAGCTGTGTCAGGGCAAACAATTTGGAAATGGCTGAGGTAGACCAGGGATGAGGGAGCTGCGGTCCTCCAGATGTTGCTGGACTCCCATTTCTCCATCAGCCTCAGGGATAATGGGAGCTGCAGTCCAGCAACATCTGGGGGGCACAGATGCCCCATCCCTGAACCAAACAGCAGTCCTGTTGATTCTTTTTTTAAAAAGATATTTATTGAGATTTTCAAATTATTGCAAACAAGAAAAATAAATAAAATAGAAGAAGAAGAGAGTACAAAGGATAAAAATACTTGACAAAATAGAAAAAAAGAGAGAAGGAAAAAAACCCTACCCCTTCCCATTAGCACAAAAAAAAAGTTCCAAATGAGAGAAAAAGTTCCAAATGAGAGAAAAAAAGAAAAAGACAGAAAAAAGGAAAAAAAGAAGAATGCAAAAATCACAAAACTTTAAAAACATTTAAAAAACAAATTCATTATTTTCAAAACCTTAACTGTCATTACCTTCTTTCTTAGACCTCCTCCTCCCTTTCTTGGTATCCTAGTTATTAATTATCCCAGCAAATCCTTGACCTTATTTCTCTATAATAAAATAAACCTTAAAACTTAAGTCTTATCCTTACCAACTTCTCATAATCATAATATTCTTTCGTAATTCTTTAAAGATCTTTGCTAAAGCCAAGTAATTTCATTCCAACATTTTTCTATCATTCATCAATTTTATAAAACAGTTCTAATGGTAGAAAAAAGAGGTATAAACAAATCCAATCTTCATCCAGCGTCCCTTCCTCCTGGTTCCGGGTTTGGTCAGTCCTTATTCCCGTCAATCTAGCCCATTAACCTGGCAACCTTATGTCCGAGGCCCTGAAGTCTCTTCCATGTCCCTTCCGCGGCTCTTCTTCATATTTGTAACTGTATTTTCCCTTGTCTCCTGCTCGTGGTAACTCCAGCTTGACGATGTTTTTAACCCTTCTCAACAGATCAGCCCCTTTTCCATGTTCAACACTGAATTCCATGTAGTATTTAAAGCAGTCCTATTGATGCAAGCAACTGGGTGTATTGAACGGGGAGGGGGAGAAGGAAGGAGCAAGCCCGTGGTGGCAGTTCCAAACCCACAAGTGGGAAGAATTTTAAAAAGCCAAGTTCCCGATTGCAGGTGATAATCTTATTTCAGTACAGGGTGGTTATATTAAATGCCCTTTACACAGGGCCGGCCCAAGACATTTTGGCACCTGAGGCGAACCCCAAAATGGCTGTAGAGGCAGCATTGGGCAGGGACAGATCTGGTCTCTAAGGAGCTCGTTGCAGCTGTTGCTGGTACCACAGTAGCAGGAGTGGGCCATGCATTCCTCAGAGGCCAGATCTGCTGCCCCTGTGAATCCTGCCACCTGAGGTGGTGGCCTCACCTTGCCTCATGGGTGGGCCAGCCCTGCCTTTACATTACTATTGTTCCATGTTGTTGTTTAGTCTTGTCCGACTCTTCATGACCCCATGGACCAGAGCACGCCAGGCCCTCCTGTCTTCCCCTGCCTCCCACAGTTTGGTCAAACTCATGCTGGTAGCTTCCAGAACACTATCCAACCATCTCGTCCTCTGTCATCCCCTTCTCCTTGGGCCCTCCATCTTTCCCAACATCAGGGTCTTTTCCAGGGAGTCTTCTCTTCTCATGAGGTGGCCAAAGTATTGGAGCCTCAGCTTCAGGATCTGTCCTTCCAGTGAGCACTCAGGGCTGATTTCCTTCAGAATGGATAGGTTTTATCTTCTTGCAGTCCATGGGACTCCTCCAGCACCATAATTCAAAAGCATCAATTCTTTGGCGATCAGTCTTCTTTGTTCCATGTTTACATGCATTTTTCTAGCTTTCATCTCTACCTGTAGCTTCCTCTGCCTTTCAGTGCCCTTATAGTACATGCCTTTAAGCAACACAAATTCCTCTCAGCCCTTGGCAATAACCAATAGCACGTATTTGCATAATAGCATAGCGTAAAACCAGCTAAAACCAGATTTCCTTCAGATTCTCCTCATTTGTGACCAGTTGGGTCAAGCTCACTTCCTTCACCTCTACATCACACCCTGGCATCATGGGAAAGTGCACATGAGTCAGCAAAAATGCCTCTGTTGGTTTCTGCATCCTGAGGCAGGTAGGCAGATGTCCAAAGTCCTAATAAAGGTTCTCCATGTGGAAGCAGGTAGAAGGCCCAGGACAGGAGAAGGCATGCATTGTGGAGAGAAGCAGAGCTGCCTGTTGCCTCGTCAGCCTTCAGATCTTTTAATTAACCTTCTGATCTTGCAGTCTTTTTGCTCCTCCTGTGTAATGCCATTCTCCAGCTGGATCTTAGCTCTTTGCTGTAACTCACCAGCTCAGAGCCATTTAACGTTTCATACTCCCCAGGGAAGCAGGCACAGCTGCTGGGTAAAGAGAGCTGATTAGATGACCAAGCCAAGAAGCCTGCTGTTCCCACCCAAGAGGAGATTAATTGGGCCTCTTACAGTATAATGTGTGCACATTACTGGGGCAGGGAGGAAGTAACGCTGGAAAGGAGAATCCTCATTAATGAAGGAATGTACTTTTCTGTGATGCTGAAGCTGCAACTGAACGTTAAGCCAAAAGACAATGTCAGGATTGGCTGAGTTATCAGAAAAGCTGAAAAGCGTTTTGACAGTGAACTGGACCCTGGACCCTCCCCCTAAGAAAAATGATTATTAAGATCATAAGAATTATAGAAGTGTAGAGTTTGAAGGGACCCAGTAGGGTCATGTAGTCCAACCCCCTGCAATGCAGTAATATGCAACTGTCCCAAAAGAGCCTAGGACTTGCCGATCAGAAGGTCAGCAGTTCGAATCCCCGTGACGGGGTGAGCTCCATTCCTCGGTCCCTGCTCCTGCCAACCTAGCAGTTCAAAAGCACATCAAAGTGCAAGTAGATAAATAGGTACCACTCCAGAGGGAAGGTAAACGGCGTTTCCGTGCGCTGCTCTGGTTCGCCAGAAGCGGTTTAGTCATTCTGGCCACATGACCCGGAAGCTGTACGCCGGCTCCCTCAGCCAATAAAGCGAGATGAGCGCCGCAACCCCAGAGTCAGTCACGACTGGACCTAATGGTCAGGGGTCCCTTTACTTTACCGTTAGAGTTGGAAGGGACCCAGTAGGGTCATCTAGTCCAACCCCCTGCAATGCAGTAATATGCAGCTGAGCTATGTAAGAAGAGCAGTTCTGCTGGAACAGGCCAATGCCCCATCTAGTCCCGCATACTATTCTCACAGTGACCAAACAGGTGCCTATGGGAAGGTGACAAGCAGCATCCGAGTGCAACAACACACTTCTCCCTTGTGATTCATGCAAATACGCTGTAGCTTTTGTCGAACGTTTAAAATCTTTCATTCGTGCATGAAAAAAATATGGCAATCTACCCCAGGTATGAAGAATACACATGTTATAACTTACACAAGGATGGGGGTATAAATTCAGTTTCTAGTTCACACTTTCTGAAACAATATGTAAACTGAAATTATTATTATTATTATTATTATTATTATTATTAATTATTATTATTATTCATACCCCGCCCATCTGGCTGGGTTTTCCTGTACAGCTATCCTTTGAAATTCCTGCTCCCCCAAATGTTCTGATGTGGCTCTCCAGCCACTCAAATAATGTGAGTAAAAATGTGTGTATTATGAGACAGTGTCCATAAAATTGCATTTATTGGTGAAAATAACATATAAGATGCATTGCATATGGGGAAACGGCTTGCAAATCTGTATTATTAGGAGAAACTAGACACCCAGAGCAGCTGGGAAAACCCAGCCAGATGGGTGGAGTGTAATAATAACAACTATTATTATTATTATTATTAGTATTATTATTATTATTATTATACATACTGCCCAGGCTTGTGCCTCAGGGAGATCACTTCAGTGCTGCTGACACTGTGGTTTGACTTTGCCCCCAGAGACACATTCCATTCTTGAGACAGATGGATACAAACAATATTGTAAACCGCCTTGTGATCCCTCGATGAAGGGTGGTATAGAGAATTAATAAATCATAATCATAATCTTACTTGAAGAGTTTAGCACCAGAAGCTAAAGCTTGACATTGGCTGGCAGCTGGACATGGTATTTGGAAAAGGGAATGCCAATGGATCGGAACATCCCCACTTTTTAAAAGGTAAAGGTACCCCTGACTGTTAGGTCCAGTCGCGGACGACTCTGGGGTTGCAGTGCTCATCTCGCTCTATAGGCCGAGGGAGCCGGCGTTTGTCCGCAGACAGCTTCCAGGTCATGTGGCCACCATGACTAACCCGCTTCTGGCGAACCAGAGCAGTACACAGAAACACCATTTACCTTCCTACTGGAGCAGTACCTATTTATTCTCTTGCACTTTGACATGCTTTCAAATTGCTAGGTGGGCAGGAGCTGGGACTGAACAACGGGAGCTCACCCCGTCGCGGGGATTCAAACCGCCGACCTTCTGATTGGCAAGTCCTAGGCTCTGTGGTTTAGACCACAGCGCCACCCGCATCCCCACCTTTAGCACGTACCTTATCATCTATGGTACCTACCAAGCTCTGGTCTTATCCATCTATCACTAGATAATGAATACATTTGAGTTAATCTCAGAGAGCTTGAGTTGTTAACTGAAAGATGTAGTAAACTGGGGCGGGGGGGAGGGGGGGAGAGAGAACTGCATAGAAATAGGGAGCTGAAAAGCTTTAGTGACAGTGATTTCCCTGCAACTTTTACGACGCTGGTTGCTCCTAGAATCCTTCATGAAATATTTTATATGGAGAGAGACTTGAAAGCTTCAGGCTTAATCTATTGATTTTAATCAGTTACAGAGTTGGAACTGAATGGGGCAAATGCTCCAGGAAGATGCAATTTTCAACTGATTTCAAGGCATTCTGGAAAATCACTCCAATCAAAGACCTGTAAACAACAGACAAATCAGGCTTCTCATTGCTGTACTACTTGGGCACTCATCCAATACCAACGTATTTGTTGCAAAGCCCCCGTGATGGTAGCAGAGGAATACCTGTAGCAGGGTGGCCTACAGCAGGGATGGAGAAGCTGTTACCCACCATATGGTTCTGAACTACAACTCCCATCATCCCTTACTGTTGAGCATGCAACTGGGGCTGGTGGGAGTTGGAGCCCAATGACATCAGGAGGGTCACATTTTCCCACCCTTGCTTTAGAACTATTGGGAGAAGAGTCCTGAAGGTGATTTGGGGGTCCATTTGTATGCAGGGAGGCAACCTTTCAGGTAACCTGGCCCCAAGCCATTTTGAGCTTTAAAGGTGGATACCAACACTCTGAAACGGGCCTGGAAATGGACAGGCAGGCAGCGCAGCTGGAGGCGTGTGGGTGTAATTTGGCCATAATAGCTTTGCTATTTGGTTATGAGCCAGCTGATTTTCCCATGCCATTTTCAAAAGCAGCCCAACATATATAATAATAAAATATTTATTGCGGTCCAAAGACCCATCGAACAATTTCGGAACAAAATACAGTTAAGACAGCCAACCACAAAAGAGAGGAACCAAGGCGGTCATTTTGTTTTGTCTCAAGCATGATGATCCTTGTTTCTTTTAACTTCCAAGAGAAAGTTTGCCACAGCCAGTGTAATATCATTAGGCCTGTCATCCAAAAGATATTTAATATGGGAGGCTTCAGATTTTCCCGGCAGGGGTTTGATCAGTTGGTTCCTTGCTTGCTCATACTGCCCACATTGCAGTAAAATATGCTTCATGCAATCGACGTCCTGAGAACATAAACCAAGCCTGTTCTGATAAGGGATGCCTCTCAGTCTACCATATAGCACTTCCGATGGAAATACATTTAGTCTGGCTTTGGTAAATAAGCACCAATAGGTTGGTACAGAGAGGTTCCTAAGATATGAGGGTGTCTGAAAGTCATACCCATATTGGATTCCTGCTGCTACCGGGCCACAAATTACATGAGATCGAGATTGTAGGTCGCTATGTGAAATGTACAGTGGTGCCCCGCAAGACGAATGCCTCGCAAGACGGAAAACTCGCTAGACAAAAGAGTTTTCCGTTTTGGAGGTGCTTCGCAAAATGAATTTCCTATGGGCTTGCTTCGCAAGACGACAATGTCTTGCGAGTTCCTGCTGGTTTTTTTTCCTCCCCCCCCCTTTTCTAAGCCGCTAAGCCGCTTATCAGCTGATCCGATCAGCAGATAAGCCGCTAAAAGCCGCTAATAGCGCTAATCCGCTAATCCGCTAATCCGTCAATGGGCTTGCTTCGCAAGACGAAAAAACCGCTAGACGAAGAGAATCACAGAACGGATTCTTTTCGTCTTGCGAGGCACCACTGTACACTGCACTGATCCTAGGCAAGACCTATACAGTTCAAGCTTTACAGGTGAAAACCAGAAGCAGGAAACGGTTGCAGAGTGATGTGTTAAACTTTTTCACTTCTGTATTTTGTACTGGTTAAAATTGTGGAGCTGTCTTTAGAAGGCACCAGGAGTGCTGACTTGACCTCGCAACACCAGGCGGCTGTGGTGTGCACGAGTGGAATCTAGGGGCAACAGCCCATTCATTTAAAATTTGTGGGTGCTGGGGTACTCAGGGCCCCACATAGTCAGTGCCCCTGGAAGGCATTATTAGTAGCCCAGTCTAGAAATTACGAAAGCATAGATGACAGAGGCAAGGTGCCAATCATCAAGGAAAGTTTGCAGCTCTGCTATCACTGTACAGTTGTGGAGTGATAACAGAGCTTGTTTTCAAGTAAGAAGGCATCACAATAAAGAATTAGACATCCACAGCCCTCAAGCTTTGACAGTGTTTTTTTTTAAAAAGGTGACACATGAGGACTGCTAAGAAGAAACAGAATTGAAAACAGGCGATGAGGCATTGAACTTAAATATGAGGAAGGGTGGAAGAGAAAAATGTCACAAAAGGATTCCTATTGTAATCATGTATAGGGGGAAAGGGGGTGTGCCCCTACCTGCCAGGAATGGGAGTCAGGAGCAGGGTGGCAATAAATCACATGGCATCAGTGAAGTTAACTCACTCTTTAAGGAAACAAGGTCAACACAGAGGAGGCCAGGCCTAGTGAGCATAGCAACTCACCCGAAGGAGGCAGCTTTGGGGACTGAAGGTCCCCACCTTCCCACTGTTGTCTAAGTTCCCTGCCCTGGGTCCTTCCCAAGTGATCTGAGATTGTGTCGCCATGCCTGTCTTTGCTGCTCCCTCTTCATACCTCTTCTGGGTCTGGGAGACCAGGTTGGAGGGTATTGGATTACTCAGCTGGAGGGGGAGACCCCCTGGCTTCTTCACCAGCCTGATTCATCTCTGCCTCTCGCGCCACCTCCTCTCCAGCCTCTACTTCTGCCTTTGATCCTAGACTGTTCTCTGCCCCAGCCTCTTCCTGCTCACTAAACCCTGTTGCCTCTTCAGCTTCCGACGCCTCCTCCTCCCAGTCTGCTCCCTCTTCTCCCTCACTCCATCGGCTGGGTGAGGACTGCAGGGCCTGCTCCCTTCCAGGGCCTTTTCCAACTGGCCCAGGGGGCGTGGCCCAGGCCCTTTCTCCCGGCTATAAAGGGACTCCTGCTGCAGGGAAGCCTCGGACCATCGGCTGGGTGAGGACTGCAGGGCCTGCTCCCTTCCAGGGCCTTTTCCAACTGGCCCAGGGGGCGTGGCCCAGGCCCTTTCTCCCGGCTATAAAGGGACTCCTGCTGCAGGGAAGCCTCGGACCATCGGCTGGGTGAGGACTGCAGGGCCTGCTCCCTTCCAGGGCCTTTTCCAACTGGCCCAGGGGGCGTGGCCCAGGCCCTTTCTCCCGGCTATAAAGGGACTCCTGCTGCAGGGAAGCCTCGGACCATCGGCTGGGTGAGGACTGCAGGGCCTGCTCCCTTCCAGGGCCTTCTCCAACTGGCCCAGGGGGCGTGGCCCAGGCCCTTTCTCCCGGCTATAAAGGGACTCCTGCTGCAGGGAAGCCTCGGACCATCGGCTGGGTGAGGACTGCAGGGCCTGCTCCCTTCCAGGGCCTTTTCCAACTGGCCCAGGGGGCGTGGCCCAGGCCCTTTCTCCCGGCTATAAAGGGACTCCTGCTGCAGGGAAGCCTCGGACCATCGGCTGGGTGAGGACTGCAGGGCCTGCTCCCTTCCAGGGCCTTTTCCAACTGGCCCAGGGGGCGTGGCCCAGGCCCTTTCTCCCGGCTATAAAGGGACTCCTGCTGCAGGGAAGCCTCGGACCATCGGCTGGGTGAGGACTGCAGGGCCTGCTCCCTTCCAGGGCCTTCTCCAACTGGCCCAGGGGGTGTGGCCCAGGCCCTTTCTCCCGGCTATAAAGGGACTCCTGCTGCAGGGAAGCCTCGGACCATCGGCTGGGTGAGGACTGCACGGCCTGCTCCCTTCCAGGGCCTTCTCCAACTGGCCCAGGGGGCGTGGCCCAGGCCCTTTCTCCCGGCTATAAAGGGACTCCTGCTGCAGGGAAGCCTCGGACCATCGGCTGGGTGAGGACTGCAGGGCCTGTTCCCTTCCAGGGCCTTCTCCAACTGGCCCAGGGGGCGTGGCCCAGGCCCTTTCTCCCGGCTATAAAGGGACTCCTGCTGCAGGGAAGCCTCGGACCATCGGCTGGGTGAGGACTGCACGGCCTGCTCCCTTCCAGGGCCTTCTCCAACTGGCCCAGGGGGCGTGGCCCAGGCCCTTTCTCCCGGCTATAAAGGGACTCCTGCTGCAGGGAAGCCTCGGACCATCGGCTGGGTGAGGACTGCAGGGCCTGTTCCCTTCCAGGGCCTTCTCCAACTGGCCCAGGGGGTGTGGCCCAGGCCCTTATTTGGAACAAACTTTTGGGGAAGCTGGGAAGTGTTCTGCAATTGCTTCCCTGTTCTAATGTGTTTTAAAATGTCCTCAAGCAGTCGGTGGCAATTTAAATTTGTATTTCTTTTTTTCCTTTTTTCTCTTGCTGGGGGTGGGTGGGTGTAATGGATATTTGGTTGGGGATTAATTTTAGTGTAATTGTTCTGTTTTTGTTTTCTGTTGTTTTATTGGTTCTGTATAGTTTGTGTTTTGTTTTTAAGGGGTGGGATCAGGGCTGCCTGGGAGTGAGGCCCCAGCCAACACGATGGCTGGGACAAGTTCCACAGGGGGGGAAGCACTGGGACATCCGATCTCGGTGATCATGGGCAGGAGGCGGAGTTACGCTAAGACCAGACCATGTCATTACCGAGGAGGCAGGTTTAGTCGTTGTTTGAAGACTATCCCTGCCTCCGGGTCTGGCCTTGACCAGATGGATACTGGAATCAACAGGGGAAACCCACATAACCTGAAGGTGTTGCTGTGTAATGCCAGGTCAATGGTGAATAAAACCACTGCCATCCACGACCTGATTGTGGATGGAGGATTTGACCTGGCTTGTGTGACAGAGACCTGGTTGAATGAGACAGATGGGCCCGTCCTTGCTGCCGCCTGCCCGCCAGGTTTCTCTTACGCACAGCAACCCAGGTCATGTGGGCGGGGAGGGGGGGTTGCAGTGATTTTTAGGAAGTCATTAGTCTGCACCAGGCGTCCTACTGGGAAGACCCAGTTTTCTGAGTGCATGTTCTGGAAGTTGGGCAATAGGGGCAGTACAGGATTCCTTTTGGTGTACCGACCTCCCCGCTGCACCAAGGATTCCCTGTCCGAGCTGCTTCAGGTCGTGGCGGATGTTCTCCTGGAGACACCTAGTTTGGTTGTCCTAGGGGATTTTAACATCCACGCCGACACGACCTTACAAGGGGCCGCTCGGGACTTCGTGGAAAGCATGGCCTCCATGGGGCTGTCCCTGAATAAGTTGGGCCCAACTCATAGTCATGGACATGCCTTAGACCTGGTATTCACCTCTAGCGACGTGGGTGATCTGACACTAAGTAAAAATGAAACCAAAGAAGTGCCATGGTCAGATCACTTCCTGGTGCAACTGGACTTCTCCGCGACCCTTCCCCTCTGCAGGGAGGTGGGACCAATTCGGATGGTCCGCCCCCGCCACTTAATGGATCCAAATGGTTTCCAGAGAGTGGTAGGGGATGCTTTATCCCATGTTGATGGCCTTTCAGCTGACTCCCTGGTGGCCCGCTGGAATGCGGAGTTAACCAGGGCTATCGACTGTCTGGCTCCGAAGCGCCCTCTCCGATTGCATGGAGCCAGGACAGCCCCGTGGTTTTCTTCGGAGCTGAGGGCGATGAAACAATCGCTGAGACGGCTAGAGCGTCGGTGGCAGAAAACTCACTCCGAATCTGACCGGACACAGGTTAGAGCTCAACGTCGAGCCTACCAAGTGGCGATAGCGACGGCGAAGAAGACTTTCTTCACCGCCTCTATTGCATCTGCAGAAAATAGTAGCAGGAGACTCTTTCAGGTGGTCCGCAATTTAACGGAACCACCTTTACCATCGGGGCCTTGTAAAGACCCCAAGATCTCCTGCAACGATTTTGCAAAGTTTTTTGCAGATAAAATCACTCATATTCGGAAGGAGCTAGACACCACCGTGGGAGCAGGGCCGGGGCGGGAGAGTGCTAGAGCCCTGTCTGGTCAAGTTGCATGGAATCAATTTCAATCCGTTACCCCCGAGGATGTGGACAGGCTGCTTGGACGAGTGAAACCAACCACCTGTCTCCTTGATCCTTGCCCATCCTGGCTTATAAAAGCTAGCCGGGAAGGGCTGGGCGATGGGCTCTGCGGGGTGGTGAATGCTTCCCTCTGTGAGGGAACATTCCCAGATCCGCTGAAAGAGGCGGTCATTAAACCGCTTCTTAAAAAACCATCTTTAGACCCGGCCAGTATGGCCAACTATCGCCCAGTCTCAAATCTTCCATTCTTGGGCAAGGTGATTGAGCGTGTGGTTGCTGAACAACTCCAGGCACGCCTGGAGGATGCGGACCATTTGGATCCCTTCCAATCAGGGTTCAGGCCTCACCATGGGACTGAAACTGCCTTGGTTGCGCTGGTTGATGATCTCCGGCGGGCTAGGGACAAAGGTGAGAGCTGTTTCCTAGTTCTGCTGGATCTCTCAGCGGCCTTTGATACAATCGACCATAACATCCTTCTGGACCGTCTAGAGGGGTTGGGAGCTGGGGGCACTGTTATACAGTGGTTTCGCTCCTTTCTCCTGGGCCGTGTTCAGAAAGTGGTGGTGGGGGATGAGTGTTCAGACCCTTGGGCCCTCACTTGTGGGGTGCCTCAGGGTTCCGTCCTCTCCCCCATGCTTTTTAACATCTATATGAAGCCGCTGGGAGAGATCATCAGGGGGTTTGGACTGGGTGTCCATCAATATGCAGATGATACCCAGCTCTACCTTTCTTTCAAATCAGAACCAGTGAAGGCGGTGAAGGTCCTGTGTGAGTGCCTGGAGGCGGTTGGAGGATGGATGGCGGCTAATGGATTGAAGTTGAATCCTGACAAGACAGAAGTACTGTTTTTGGGGGACAGGGGGCGGGCTGGTGTGGAGGACTCCCTGGTCCTGAATGGGGTAACTGTGCCCCTGAAGGACCAGGTGCGTAGCCTGGGAGTCATTTTGGACTCACAGCTGTCCATGGAGGCACAGGTCAATTCTGTATCCAGGGCAGCTGTCTACCAACTCCACCTGGTACGCAGGCTGAGACCCTACTTGCCCGCTGACTGTCTGGCCAGAGTGGTGCATGCTCTAGTTATCTCCCGCTTGGACTACTGCAATGCGCTCTACGTGGGGCTACCTTTGAAGGTGACTCGGAAACTACAACTAATCCAGAATGCGGCAGCTAGACTGGTGACTGGGGGCGGCCGCCGAGACCACATAACACCGGTCTTGAAAGACCTACATTGGCTCCCAGTACGTTTCCGAGCACAATTCAAAGTGTTGGTGTTGACCTTTAAAGCCCTAAACGGCTTCGGCCCAGTATACCTGAAGGAGCGTCTCCACCCCCATCGTTCTGCCCGGACACTGAGGTCCAGCGCCGAGGGCCTTCTGGCGGTTCCCTCATTGCGAGAAGCGAAGCTACAGGGAACCAGGCAGAGGGCCTTTTCGGTGGTGGCGCCCGCCCTGTGGAATGCCCTCCCATCGGATGTCAAGGTGATGGAAAACTACCTGACATTCAGAAAACATCTTAAGGCGGCCCTATTCAGGGAAGCTTTTAATGTATGATATTTTAGTGTTTTTTGGTTTCTGTGGAAGCCGCCCAGAGTGGCTGGGGAAACCCAGCCAGATGGGCGGGGTATAAATAATAAATTATTATTATTATTATTATTATTATTGGACCACTCATCGCCGTTCCACCACTAATCCCCGGGCTCTGAGCCTTGTGGGTTCCCCCACCACCCATCGGCAGCCAACCAGCCCATGACACTACCCCCACACACACACACCTGCTGTCAACATGTGGGTTTTTTGGGTGGGAAGACATTTGTTATATGTGCATGCTCTTTCTATGACTGGGAACCATGGCTGCACAGATGGAGACTGAATGCATACAGCAGCCTCCCTTCTAGAGATGCTGCTGCCCTCAACATGCGGATGGCAAAGAGTCGATGTGGAGGCAGGGCCAACAGGGCACAGCCCCACTTTCCACATGATAAAAAACCACGTGGCAGAGAAAGCCTGAATAAGGCTTATTATCTTGTTTCAAAATAATCTGAAAGGAAGGTCTGTACCACCCAGTGATACCTGTTTTATACCAGTTTAAGTGCCACATCTTCCTCCAAAAGAGTCTTGGGAATTGTAGTTTGAGGACAGTGCTGGCTATTCTGTTAGAAATCCCTAGCACCCGTTCACAGTTTTATAGTTCCCAGGGTTCCCTGGGCCATGCTGCACCACTTTAAATCTTCAGGTCTGCATAGGTGAGACAGCACGGCTGTTGGGCAATAAGCAACTGCAAAAAGCAAGAACAGAAAGCCGAAATGTATGATGAAAAAAATAAAAACAGGGAAGAAGTTGTAGGGTGTGTGTGTGTGTGTGGATCAGAAGAATAGATGAAGGAATGTGGTTTGACTGAGAAGGGCAGGGAGGAATTCCACATAACAGTATGACAATTGTTTCATCAGTGCAAGCTCTTCAGTTTGCCAGGCTGAACAATCCCAACCAAGTGATTGCAAAGGACAGAATGGAGAGAGAAAGCAGTGATCTAATTTTGATGCCATCTTCCTTCCCAAAGTATAACAGTAAACCCCACATCTGGGGTGTCAGAACACAGCAGCCTGCTCTCCAGACCCCAGTGGCAAAAGGCCAGTGGAAGCTGACAATATTGGAAGCAAGAGAATGAAAAGGAGATCAAGACACAAGGAGGAGGTGATGAGCAGAAGGGAGAGAAACATTACTGATATATTTCAAATCCAGCCAGCCATTGTGTTCCCCCTCTGTCATTACAGGGAATTGAATCTGGTGGCTGTGAAGTGCCCATAACAAGCTCATAGTACAGTAATGGGGGGGGGGAGAGACTGTATGACCCACAAACAGAAAGGCTAATGAACAGAAAGGCCATTTGCAGGATTCTGTAGGACTCACACAAGACCTTTCCCATCCAGTCCCAGATTTCAGCATAAGGACATAAGAACAGCCCTGCAGGGACAGACCAGACAGACCCTATATTGTTGTTGTTTAGTTGTTTAGTCGTGTCCGCCTCTTTGTGACCCCCTGGACCAGAGCACGCCAGGCACTTCTGTCTTCCACTGCCTCCCGCAGTTTGGTCAAACTCATGCTGGTAGCTTCGAGAACATCCAACCATCTCGTCCTCTGTCGTCCCCTTCTCCTTGTGCCCTCCATCTTTCCCAACATCAGGGTCTTTTCCAGGGAGTCTTCTCTTCTCATGAGGTGGCCAAAGTATTGGAGCCTCAGCTTCACGATCTGTCCTTCCAGGGAGCACTCAGGGCTGATTTCCTTCAGAATGAAGAGGTTGGATCTTCTTGCAGTCCATGGGACTCTCAAGAGTCTCCTCCAGCACCATAATTCAAAAGCATCAATTCTTCGGCGATCAGCCTTCTTTATGGTTCTTCTTTATGGTCTGATGCAGTAGCTTTCTATAATCAAACCAAGGTTAGTAAAACAGCAGCAAACCATGGATACAGATTGTGGCTTGCTGGCAGTAACCAAACTATAGTTAAGCTCCTGGATTGGGTTCGCACATAATGCTAAGTCATGGTTTAATAAACCATATTTTAATAAATTATAATTTAGTATTATGGTTACATGCAAACCCTTTCTTTCTTTCTTTCTTTCTTTCTTTCTTTCTTTCTTTCTTTCTTTCTTTCTTTTTCTATCTCTCTGTGCATTCATTCCAACACTTCTTCACTTCTATTTATTCTTTGTGTTCCAAGTGTGCATGTCTGAGAATCTATTAACAAAAGCCTATTTAGTAAAGATTACTCCCCTCTCAAGGGTGTTCCTTAGAACAGACGAAAGAGAGAAGAAATACAAAACATAAAAACATTACAAATATTCAGGCAGATGAGATGCTTCCCCTCAATTGCTTTTGTTCCAATTATAATCTTGTTCATCAGCACACAGGGCACAAAAAGCACACAGACACATTCAGCTTGCAAGCACAGCACTTCAACAGTGCTCCTTTTCCTACTTCATAAAAACTGACAGAAAAAGAGTTTCTCTTTTATCTAAGGAGTGGGCCAGTTTTGTCCTATTAATATGGAAGATGCCACAAATTCAGTAAATGCTGATTTGTACCAGTAATTCTTAAGGTTTATAGAAAACTGGTAGGCAAATCAAATCAAATATCTTTAATACGGTCAATGACCAATAAGCAATTTATAAAATAAAATTGGCAATATAAGTACTATTGTACTACAGATACAGATAACAGTGGAGATGTGGCCAAATCACAAAATTGGTACTTATGTTTATGACCAGGTTTCGACTTTTAAGGTTTTGAGGATTCAATTCAAATGTCATTACTGTTTATTATCGTTCCTTCGATGTTTGCAATTTGAACTCCGTTGCTGTCATCATTGCTCGTCTTATTCTTGTTGCAATGTAACAGTACTTCGCCACAGGCCTGTTGATTTTGGGGTCTTTGTCAGCTAAGAGGTGTCTGATATAGGTGTCATCTGTACTACGAGGTATTTTCCTCAGAATCGGCTCGATCAGCTCTTTTCTTGAGTCTCGATATAATGGGCAGTATAAGATGACATGCCCGATGGTTTCTATTTCGTTGCTGTTACAGGGACATAATCTTTGTTCGATCGGTATTTTGTTGCATCTTCCCTCTAGAAGAGCTGAAGGGAGAGCGTTAAAGCGGGCCCTGGTAAATGCCCAACGGTGTTTGGCATTGTGTAGAACTTTAAGATAGTTTGCTAGATGGGGGCTTTGGGAATTGAATAGGAGTTTATGAGTTATCAGAAGTTGACTAAAGTCATTTTGGGTTTCAATGTCCCTGAGTCTTTCTTTGATTATATTCTTGGCCCTTCCCCTTTCTAAACTTAATAAATACTCTGGGGAGAGACCATATGTGGCCAATTTTCTGAGAGTGCCCTTCAACCAACTAGATTGGAATTTGTCAAGAAGCATCAGGGAAAGTAGTCCAACCGGCGAGTTGTTAAGTCTTAGCCAAGTGCATAAGGTTCTTATCCATACTTTGGTTTTGATGCTGTATAAGCCCGCTTCCAGTCGTAGGACGGCGTTTGGGACGCATTTAGGTGTTTGTAGGAGTGATCTAAGGAAACCTGATTGTATCTTTTCGTATGGGTCTAGATTGGAGAGGGACTGGTAGGCAATGACAGAAAAGGTTGGCATCCGCCAGTAAAATCTCAAATACAATTAAGTGCCAAGCTGATGTGGTAAATGTCAGGATTTTTTTTTTGTCAGGCAACACAAAGTTCAAATTGAGAAATTGGCCGTGGCTCTGTGCTCCCTGGGGCTTTTGGTTGAAGGAAAGTACTGCAGGCAGTTGTAGCTAAGACATTTGACCAACAGCCCACACTTCTCCTGCCCCAAGGAATCACATGACAGCAGAAGGCCAATATGGTGTCTTAAATATCCATTTCCCAAATCTGCTGTCTTCTCTTAAACCTGTTTCTTGAGGAGGCCACCAGACTCTGTTTTTGTGCAGGTGGAATACCAGTCCTTGGCTGGGCTGCCTGCTTAATGTCCTGTGGGGAATATGTGGGAATCCCAAGAGACTCCACTTTGGTAGGGAAGCCACTCATGTACGAATTTTCTCTGAAGCAAATGAATCTGGATTCCTTATGTACAGTAGGTAGGGCTCCTTCCAGACCAACTACCCAGGCCTTGGTAGGGACCTAGAGAGTACAGTGGTACCTCGGGTTAAGAACGTACAGTCATTCATTCTGGAGGTCTGTTCTTAACCTGAAACTGTTCTTAACCTGAGGTAGCACTTTAGCTAATGGGGCCTCCCACTGCCACCGCGCGATTTCTGTTCTCATCCTGAAGCAAAGTTCTTAATCCGAGTACTATTTCTAGGTTAGCGGAGTCTGTAATCTGAAGCGTCTGTAACCTGAAGCATTTGTAACCCGAGGTACCACTGTACCCCTAATTGTTTTATATGGTACCGTGATAGGAATTTTGAGGTCTTAGATATATGGTAATGTTCATACGCGTACCAACCAAGCACGTACATAGATCAACACAGGAAGACCAACCTGGAACCATTTTGATTCCTAAATTGAGCCAATGTTTTCTCTGCAAGGTCAAAGTGGGAAACCTTCCATTGTCTCTTTCCTCACAAATCTTGTCTTAAGGGCACATTTAAGATATGAATAAGGTGTGAGCCTGTGACATGGCCCAGGAACTAAGTATTTATCATTACAAAAGACTAGCCAGGCTCCCCAGGCAATCCAATCAAGTAACCTGCCAGACAGGAGATAAACAACGACAGGAGAAAAACAACATTAAAATTTCTGTTTTAGACTGCCTTTTTTGTGATGTATGATGTATCTGAGGGGTGGTCTTAGGTTACACCCCTTCTGTGATGTATGTATGATGCTTCTGGGGGTGGTCTTGATCTACAGGGTGGCAATTTCAAAAGTCTTTACAGTATAAGGTCTTGCGTGCCATTGTTCCGGGTTCCTCCTCTCTCCTGCGGGTGAGGGGAGCACCCTGTTGCAACAGATCGATAAAGATCAAGCTTACTAGCTGCTTTGCTTCTCAATATTCTCTGGTTGGCCTCTGTTATCTTCTCCTACCAATAGGGAACCTATGTAAGGACTCTATATGAGCTGTTGGATACCCCATAAGGGAAAAGGGCAATTTTTGTTTACAACAGAACATAAGATCATCCATCTCAACAGTGTTGGCTTCTTTGCTTGTAAATTTCCACCTACAAAAGTGCATGGACTCTGAGAAATGAGGGCTCTGGATTTGCTGCTGCTGTACTGATGTCAAAGGGGTTAAGATAGGCGTCACTGATTTGCCAGGCAGCCAAATAAGCAGGCAACAGGGAGCAAATACACAGTTTTATTTATAGAGTTCACTTTCCTGATCATCACCTGCAATGAAAATAAGCTTATTTTTAAACAGACTCTTCTTGTGCTTGTCAAAACAGCAGCGCATGAACTGGAAATAAACTACATACCACCCCATCTCAAAGGGGGACAGCAATAGGTGAACTGGCTGATGGGGAAATGAGCTCAGCTTGCTGGGCAACTATTGTTCAAGGCATCATAGCAGCAGAGACCCATCTCTTTAAATGTGGGTCTGCTTCCAGATTGTGTTTTAATAATAATAATAAATTTTATTTATATCCCGCCCTCCCCAGCCGAAGCCGGGCTCAGGGCAGCTAACAACAATAAAATAGTGCAACATTCTAAAAACATTTCATTATAAAAATTAATTAAAATCCAATTGATGGTAACCATTAAGCTTAAGTTCTGTAAAGATTGCCAAAGGAGGGAGTCAGGCTGCGCCCTGACCAAAGGCCTGGTAGAACAGCTCTGTCTTGCAGGCCCTGCGGAAAGATGTCAAATCTCGCAGGGCCCTTGTCTCTTGTGACAGAGCGTTCCACCAGGTTGGAGCCGCAGCCGAAAAAGCCCTGGCTCTAGTTGAGGCCTGGGACCTTCAGGATGTTTTTATTTGAAGACCGTAAGTTCCTCTGTGGGACATACCAGGAGAGGCGGTCCCGTAGGTACAAGGGTCCTAAGCCGTATAGGGCTTTAAAGGTTAAAACCAGCACCTTAAACCTGGTCCTATACTCCACCAGGAGCCAGTGCAGCTGGTATAGCACCGGGTGAATGTGATCCCACAGTGAGCACCCCGTAAGGAGTATCGCCGTGGCATTCTGCACCCGCTGGAGTTTCTGGGTCAGTCTCAAGGGCAGCCCCACGTAGAGTGAGTTACAATAATCCATTCTGGAGGTGACGGTTGTGTGGATCACGCTGAAGGGTCAAGAGATGCTGACCCCTCCTCTTTCCTGTAACTTACCTCCCTGCAGTCTCTCCTCTCCAAGCACTTTGCTCCAACTAGAGTTCATTTCTAGTAATGGACTACAGTAGGGAGATGAGGGAAGTATTTGGGGGAAGAGGTTGGAGGGAAGTAAGCTGCAGGCAGGGAGGTACATTCTTTCACCTTTGGTGGACGTGCCCAAAGATTAAGGCTTTCTGGGAAATGATATATAATGAACTGAAAAAGGTATTTAAATATACCTTCCTGAAAAAACCAGAGGCCTTTCTCTTGGGCATTGTTGGCCAATCGGTGTTAAAGAAGGATAGAACTTTCTTTTTGTATGCAACGACAGCAGCAAGAATACTTATATAATAATAATAATAATAATTTATTATTTGTACCCCGCCCATCTGGCTGGGTTTCCCCAGCCACTCTGGGCGGCTTCCACAGAAACCAAAAAAACATTAAAATATCATACATTAAAAGCTTCCCTGAATAGGGCCGCCTTAAGATGTTTTCTGAATGTCAGGTAGTTTTCCATCACCTTGACATCCGATGGGAGGGCATTCCACAGGGCGGGCGCCACCACCGAAAAGGCCCTCTGCCTGGTTCCCTGTAGCTTCGCTTCTCGCAATGAGGGAACCGCCAGAAGGCCCTCGGCGCTGGACCTCAGTGTCCGGGCAGAACGATGGGGGTGGAGACGCTCCTTCAGGTATACTGGGCCGAAGCCGTTTAGGGCTTTAAAGGTCAACACCAACACTTTGAATTGTGCTCGGAAACGTACTGGGAGCCAATGTAGGTCTTTCAAGACCGGTGTTATGTGGTCTCGGCGGCCGCCCCCAGTCACCAGTCTAGCTGCCGCATTCTGGATTAGTTGTAGTTTCCGAGTCACCTTCAGAGGTAGCCCCACGTAGAGCGCATTGCAGTAGTCCAAGCGGGAGATAACTAGAGCATGCACCACTCTGACCAGACAGTCAGCGGGCAGGTAGGGTCTCAGCCTGCGTACCAGGTGGAGTTGGTAGACAGCTGCCCTGGATACAGAATTGACCTGTGCCTCCATGGACAGCTGTGAGTCCAAAATGACTCCCAGGCTACGCACCTGGTCCTTCAGGGGCACAGTTACCCCATTCAGGACCAGGGAGTCCTCCACACCAGCCCGCCCCCTGTCCCCCAAAAACAGTACTTCTGTCTTGTCAGGATTCAACTTCAATCCATTAGCCGCCATCCATCCTCCAACCGCCTCCAGGCACTCACACAGGACCTTCACCGCCTTCACTGGTTCTGATTTGAAAGAAAGGTAGAGCTGGGTATCATCTGCATATTGATGGACACCCAGTCCAAACCCCCTGATGATCTCTCCCAGCGGCTTCATATAGATGTTAAAAAGCATGGGGGAGAGGACGGAACCCTGAGGCACCCCACAAGTGAGGGCCCAAGGGTCTGAACACTCATCCCCCACCACCACTTTCTGAACACGGCCCAGGAGAAAGGAGCGAAACCACTGTATAACAGTGCCCCCAGCTCCCAACCCCTCTAGACGGTCCAGAAGGATGTTATGGTCGATTGTATCAAAGGCCGCTGAGAGATCCAGCAGAACTAGGAAACAACTCTCACCTTTGTCCCTAGCTCGCCGGAGATCATCAACCAGTGCGACCAAGGCAGTTTCAGTCCCATGATGAGGCCTGAACCCTGATTGGAAGGGATCCAAATGGTCCGCATCCTCCAGGCGTGCCTGGAGTTGTTCAGCAACCACACGCTCAATCACCTTGCCCAAGAATGGAAGATTTGAGACTGGGCGATAGTTGGCCATACTGGCCGGGTCTAAAGATGGTTTTTTAAGAAGCGGTTTAATGACCGCCTCTTTCAGCGGATCTGGGAATGTTCCCTCACAGAGGGAAGCATTCACCACCCCGCAGAGCCCATCGCCCAGCCCTTCCCGGCTAGCTTTTATAAGCCAGGATGGGCAAGGATCAAGGAGACAGGTGGTTGGTTTCACTCGTCCAAGCAGCCTGTCCACATCCTCGGGGGTAACGGATTGAAATTGATTCCATGCAACTTGACCAGACAGGGCTCTAGCACTCTCCCGCCCCAGCCCTGCTCCCACGGTGGTGTCTAGCTCCTTCCGAATATGAGTGATTTTATCTGCAAAAAACGTTGCAAAATCGTTGCAGGAGATCTTGGGGTCTTTACAAGGCCCCGATGGTAAAGGTGGTTCCGTTAAGTTGCGGACCACCTGAAAGAGTCTCCTGCTACTATTTTCTGCAGATGCAATAGAGGCGGTGAAGAAAGTCTTCTTCGCCGTCGCTATCGCCACTTGGTAGGCTCGACGTTGAGCTCTAACCTGTGTCCGGTCAGATTCGGAGTGAGTTTTCTGCCACCGACGCTCTAGCCGTCTCAGCGATTGTTTCATCGCCCTCAGCTCCGAAGAAAACCACGGGGCTGTCCGGGCTCCATGCAATCGGAGAGGGCGCTTCGGAGCCAGACAGTCGATAGCCCTGGTTAACTCCGCATTCCAGCGGGCCACCAGGGAGTCAGCTGAAAGGCCATCAACATGGGATAAAGCATCCCCTAACACTCTCTGGAAACCATTTGGATCCATTAAGTGGCGGGGGCGGACCATCCGAATTGGTCCCACCTCCCTGCAGAGGGGAAGGGTCGCGGAGAAGTCCAGTTGCACCAGGAAGTGATCTGACCATGGCACTTCTTTGGTTTCATTTTTACTTAGTGTCAGATCACCCACGTCGCTAGAGGTGAATACCAGGTCTAAGGCATGTCCATGACTATGAGTTGGGCCCAACTTATTCAGGGACAGCCCCATGGAGGCCATGCTTTCCACGAAGTCCCGAGCGGCCCCTTTTAAGGTCGTGTCGGCGTGGATGTTAAAATCCCCCAGGACAACCAAACTAGGTGTCTCCAGGAGAACATCCGCCACGACCTGAAGCAGCTCGGACAGGGAATCCTTGGTGCAGCGGGGAGGTCGGTACACCAAAAGGAATCCTGTACTGCCCCTATTGCCCAAAGTATTGCAAAGTATTGGAAGATGCAAGTTTTGCCCACTTTGGAAGAATGGCAGATGAAGCTGATTGACTGTATGGGACTGGCAGAAATGACTGACAGAATCCGTGACCAGGGAGAAGAGTCGGCAGAAGAAGATTGGAAAAAATTTAAGGACTATCTACAAAAATACTGTAAAATTAAGGAATGTTGAATGATGTTGGATTGAAATTAAGCGGTTTCTAGCTGTAATGGTAAAGGGAATTTGATCTTTGAGATAAGGATTTTCTGTATAATAATTTGAACTGGGTATACAAGAAGGGAAGGTATGAGGAGGTCGGGGAAATATGTTATGAGAAAATAAGTTGTGAAATTTATGTGTTTTTTGTTTTTTATGTTTGCTTTTTTCTTTTTGTTTGTAAAAATTGGAAACTCTAATAATTTTAAAAAAAAAAAAGCTGCAGGCAGGGAGAGGGTTCAGTGCCACTCATCTATGCATTCCTTTTGATCTTAAAATTGGACTGATTAACCCAACCCCGGCCTCCATTTCTCCTGAAGCAAACTCATTACTTAAGGAGAAGGGTTTGCTGCTGTCATGTTTCATTTGGCCTCGTTCTGCCTAAAGAAAAAGTTCGGTCACATTTCCGGATTATGAATTGCCATTAAGTCCAACAATATTGTTACTCTGGGGGATATTAAGGGACTGGGGAAAAGAGGAGCCCATGAGCTTGGGGTTGAAATTGGTAGGAAATGGGAAAGCACTGAACATGTGTCAGATCTGGATTGGATTAGAAAGCTTTGTCACACATTACATAAGTGAAGGAGGAAAGACTATATACACTCCAAGCTTATTCGATGTGAAATTGATTAGGATCTGCACTGGCTTCAGAATTGAGTTTAGTGAGTCTTTAAATCATTCATGGACTTCAGAAAGCTGTCCAACGTTATCAGATGCTCAAAAGGAATCTGAATGTTTCCTAAACTGCCTCGGTCAATCTGGAAGACCTCATGTGACAGATCTGGTGGATTGACCAACTTCTTCTTTGTATAACTTTTTCTAACAACAACAACAATTTAAAAAACAATGGTCTGCAAAAACTAGGTAGGGTGAATCTTTGGCCACAACCTAGTCTGTCCAGCTAATTTGGGAGTTTCTTAGCCCTTACACCTGATCTGGACCTTGTGCATAGTAGAAATGAATTTGCTCTCCACCACAAGAGTTTCAAAGCTTTACTAGAAACAATCTTGAAACAGTTACAGATAAACTTTACAAAATACAAAAAAAACACATTGCTCTTAAACAAGCAAGCAATGTGGCCTAGTCTTTTTTTTAAAAAAAGTCCTTAATGCAATTCAATAAACATTCCTCTCCCTTGTCCCAGAGAAGGAGATCCTAAGCAACTTGCTTGTTAATAATCACCTTTCTGAAAAGAGATATCATCTCGGGTTTCTGTTGATGCGTCATCAATTAACCTGAACACACCAACAGAAAAACTCCAGTCTCTTCTTATTTCTTATTTCTTACTTAATTAATTTATACACCGCCTTATACCCAAAGATCTCTGGGCGGTTCACAAAACTGAGACTTCAGCGGCTTTTGGACTACAACTTCCATCATCCAGAGGTAGCACAGGGATGATGGGAATTATAGTCCAAAAACAGCTGGAGACCCAAGTTTGGGAAACCCTGTGCTAGAGACAATTCTCTCCTGGCTAATGCAAATCTCTCTGCATAGCATTTTAAAAACAGTGCATGCAAACCAAATCATTTTATGCATATTCAAATTATATCTTTAACACTAGGACCCTCCCTTGTCTAGATGACCTGTTCGTTGCACATTAGAAGCATAGAAAACAACCTTTTACTGAGCCAGACTCTTGGTCCCTCTAGTTTTGTATTGTTTACATTGACTGACTTAAAATTGTAGTTATTTTTTTAAAAAAAGAGGTGCCTGTACCTTGTTGCTGTTTTTGAGAAGAGGTAGCATCCAGATTTCAACCAAGGATCCCTTGGTCTACAATCAGATCCCCGAAAAGCTTTCCTTTTCGTCGGTTCATACAAACAGGTTTCCTAACGGCAGCACTTGTTGCATTTCCTGTCACGCACAAACCATAATTACACTTAATTTTACTTAATTAAAATGTTCTGTTTCTTTGCTACTAAATGCTACTACCTATCCCAAGCCTCTGGGGACAGAATAGGCTAGAAGCCCCAATAAAGATAGAAACTGAAAGCCAACTGGTGAGAACCAGAAATAGCAGGAATGTGCCTGGAATCTGATCAGCGGGCTGCATCCCAGCGTTTGGATACTGGCTGGAGCAGAAGGGTTTCTGGAGAGGACAAACTGAATTTTCTGCTCCACTCTCCACGAGACCTTGCACATTAGGAAGCATATTTCACTGACCCCTCCACTGACCCCTGATCTCTCTGATCGCTTGGAGACAAAGCAGTGTGTTACATGACATTTCTTGACTTTGGCACCATTTACCAACTTCTTCTTGATTTCCACTATGCCTCAGGGCCACCACAACTCTTTCCTGAGCGTGAACAGTTCTGTCACCCTGGGCGCCGAGCCTAGGGGGTGTGCAAGGTGTTGCAACTGTGACATAGTAAATTGAGCAGAATGGAAAACAAGCAGTGGGGGGGGGGTTGCCGAATTTTGGCCTCGCACAAGGTGCAGCTGAAATTTGAAAGACCAAAGTCTTCCCAGCTACTACTGATTCTCTCATCTCCTTTCCCTCTTTCTCACATGGTAGCAACAACATCCCTTAGCTTTAATAAACATGTTTAATGGGTCAAAGATGTTTCCTTCCCTTCACTTTGATATGACCCCTCCTCAGGCAAAGGAAGGCTGCCCCTCTCCTTCATTCCTTTTTAATGGCTATTTGACATATTGAAGCAACACAAAATGGCTGCCATTTCTTAAAGAGCAGAAAGAGACAGGTCACAAAATGAAATAAAAAAATTCCTTCCAGTAGCACCTTAGAGACCAACTAAGATTGTTATTGGTATGAGCTTTTGTGTGCATGCACACTTCTTCAGATACTTTCTTGGTGAGGTTGATGGACTTCCATTTCATGCGGCAGACGAACACGGCTACCTACCTGTAACTAGGTCACAAAATGGTTCAGGCAAGAAAAAGGCATCTTTACACTCACTCACAGAAAGCAGTCCTTGTGTCTCTGTTCAGGACAATTTTGGCATGCAATGAATTGTAGACAAGCTTAAGGTGATGTGTTCAGTGTAGGAGAAGCTGAACCAGTGCAAACAGGAGCTGAGTATGTTTGAGGGGATATTTACCGAGACCTTTCGTGAGCACCATAGGATGTACTGGAAAGCATGCTGACATTCATCTGCATCACACTGGTGACCCCTGAGCTAGAGCCGCTATAACCCGGACATTGCCCCCACAGTTCCTCAAAGGTGGATGTCTCTACACAACCTCATTTGGCTATCAGGCTAGTCAGGTAGCTGGAGAGGCAATAAAAGAGAGCACTACTGGAGATTGTGACCATTAGTTGAGAGCCTCTGAAAAGATGAGCAGAGGGAACCCAAAAAATATTAACTTTCAAAGTATGCACCAAAGGTCATGAGTTAAACCTCAAGGAGATACACAGAAAGACAACCATACAGGGAAATTTGCAGTCGAAGTAGCTTTCTGTCGCAAGCAAGGACGTTGATGGATGGCATCTATTTAAAGCATTCTAAAACAAGCATTCAGCATTCAGTATTATAGAAAATGATTCATCCAAACCAGGTAAGCAGCTTTGATCTTCAAGTCTTTAAATAGGTGGTCCCAAGATATATAGAACTGGAGAGGGTGGAGGTGGAGAGAAAAAGGTAACAGGCCAAGGTGAAAAGTAGGAGCATTTTCTTAACTACAGTCTTCCAGACAGGCATAGTGTTATGGGAAGTGCTAACTCAGTTTGGCAAAGTGAACATCTGCATAGATATTTTTGTATAGTTTGGGAGGTTAAAGGTACTTCCAATAGGTCTGGGGTGGAGAACCTTTTCGGCACCCTGCCCTGGTCAACCAAGTTTGATTATAAGATGGCATCCTGGCTCCCACCCAACACACACAGACACACAGAGGCTTTTACAGTGGTGCCTCAAAAGACGAAAAGAACCCGTCTCTTCGTCTTGCGGTTTCTTCGTCTTGTGAAGCAAGCCCATTGACGGATTAGCGGGCTTAGCAGATCAGCTGATAAGCAGTTTAGCGGCTTAGCGGATCAGCTGTTAAGCGGCTTAGCAGATCAGCTGTTAAGCGGCTTAGCGGATCAGCTGATAAGCGGCTTAGCGGATCAGCTGATAAGCGGCTTAGTGGCTTGGGGAAAAGGGGGGGAGGCGAAAAAACCCGCAGGAACTCGCAAGACATTTTCGTCTTGCGAAGCAAGCCCATAGGAAATTCGTTTTGCGAAGCACCTCCAAAACGGAAAACCCTTTCGTCTAGCGGGTTTTCCGTCTTGTGAGGCATTTGTCTTGCGGGGCACCACTGTACTTATAAGAAAGGGAGCAGACCTTATTCACACAAGTAATGTTATAGGCACAGCAACAGAGTGCTCAGAAGTCATGAGCCAGGAATTCGGGAACAGGACAAGTTCAAAATTAGTTGGAAGTGCTGAAGATGTTCCAACAAGTTTTCCTGCCCCTCCCACAAAGCTTTTAAAGACAATGCATTATCATTATCATTATCATCATCATCATCATTATTATTAATTGAATTTATATACCGCCCTATACCCGGAGGTCTCAGGGCAGTTCTCATAAAAAGGCATGGCACAGTCACTTGCAAGACTCTCTCATTGTAAAATTTCTGGGTCCAACAACAGGCACCAATAATGAAGAGCAGTTTTATAAAAGACCTTCTGCTAGGACTGAAACTCAAAGCCTAAGGAACTGCCCAGGTCATGAGGCTCCAAGGCAAGTCCTTAAATTGCCAAGCCTTTAACATTGAGAGTGTGTAAACAAATTATAAGCTCTATCACTGCCTTCCGAGAATATTGAGATTGCACGTGCATGCTCTGTTGGGGCAGTGCAGTCTGCTCCCATCTGCAAAAGTTGACCTGATTTTGGATGACAAGATTGCAGTCCCTGCTGTGCTGATCAAAGCCCTTCCCAGCCTCCACTAAGGCTCTCCACTCTGCAGAAAGGCTGGAGGGGAAAGTGGGGTGGGAAGTGGAAGTCCCCCCCTCCTCCAAACAGGATCTCACAATCTGTCCTCCGTTTCTTCTTCCTCCTCTTCTATCAGAGTCTGCTAGCCCGAGCCCAGTAGCACTCCAGGGTTCATGACAGGTGTTCCCACTCACTTGTCAAGGTAAGAAATGCTGCACAAAGCAGAACTGAACTCCCCACACATCAGCTGATATATACCATATTTTTTGCTCTATAAGACTCACTTTTCCCCTCCTAAAAAGTAAGGGGAAATGTGTGTGCGTCTTATGGAGTGAATGCAGGCTGCGCAGCTATCCCAGAAGCCAGAACAGCAAGAGGGATTGCTGCTTTCACTTCACTGCGCAGCAATCCCTCTTGCTGTTCTGGCTTCTGAGATTCCGAATATTTTTTTTCTTGTTTTCCTCCTCCAAAAACTAGTTGCGTCTTGTGGTCTGGTGCGTCTTATAGAGTGAAAAATACGGTAAGTTCAATCCTGCCTTGTGCATGGCTTGTGCTTGGATGAGCCAGCCACTTCCCAGTGAGAACTCACTGGCATGCCTGAACTGAGCAGGATTCAACTTATGCAGAGGTTCAAACCCTATAGGCATCTGGTTGGCTACTGTGGGAAGCAGCATGCTGACCAGATGGGCTCTTAGTGTGATCCAGCAGGGCTCTTCCAGTCTTGGGTAGGGTTTGGGTGTTTCAGTCAGTTCCCAGCAAGTACACCCAAACTGGGCAGGATTGAATTCTCCATGCATTATGTGAGACACAAGGAGTTCAGGCTTCCTTTCTGCAGTCATACCTACCCCACACCTGAGATCACATATATCACAGCAGAAGTGGGGCAAGTGGGCATGGTTTCAGAAACACTGGTCTTGCAAACCAAATGTGGAAGCCTGGCAGACCAGGTTTAGTCCATGGGCTTCAGGTTCCCCACCCTTGCAATGACCGTTAAACTTCTAATAGGAGACTTCAGGCTGACCTTCATCTAAAAGTCCTGCCTGGAATGCAGGTCATGTTGGCATCCTTCGGGGGTCGAGATGCCAGCTGGCTAGCCCCCAGCTGGATCATGCCCTTCCAGCCATGACAAACCCCCGACCTCTGGTGCGACGTAAATCAGCGACTCAGAATTCAAAGCCTGAGCACACTATATCAGCAGAGCATACTGCGCAAACAGAAGTGACGTGAGGCTTGTGGAAACATACTAACAAGCTACGGATTTATTAAGCATAAATCAGGACAAAGAAAACATGTCGTCTCTCTTTTGTCTGAGAGAGAGAGTCAAAAGCAAATGCTATACACAATGGAAGTTCCCAGCAGTCTGTGCTGGAATGTAAACAGACATGTGACATGTAACAATCTCACACGACTGCAACTTAAGGTGGAATGGAATTTTCCAACAGGTCATACCTACCCAAGACTGGAAGAGCCCAGCTGGATCACACTAAGAGCCCATTCTGGTCCAGTATCCTGCTTCCCACAGTAGCCAATCAGATGCCTATAGGAAGCCCAGAAGCAAGACATGACGTAGAACAGCAATCCTCTCTTGCTCTTTGCCCACAGCATCAGAGATATGGTCTTTCTGAAACTGGAGCTCACAGCCTGCCAGGGCTGGGTCTGCCAGGGCCAAATATTATGTGATGATAAATGCATAGAATCATAGAATTTTAGAGTTGGAAGTGACCATGAGGGACATCTAGTCCAACCGCTGCAATGCAGAAATCTTTTGCCCAACTTGGGTCTTGAACCCAGAACCCTGAGATTAAGAGTCTCCTGCTCTATGGACTGAGCTATCACAGGTCATCTTCACATTTAACAGGCATGTTTGGGGGTGTTTTTTAAAAATGCAGATTGCACCAGCATCTTACCTCCAGGAGAAAGAAGAGGACTGGGAGAGAACTACTAATACTTTTTTAAATTACATTAGAAAAAAGCCTCTGAGGAAAGGGGAGGAAGACAAATTTGGGGCCCTTCTCCATCAAAGTGGAGACAAAATTGCTGCAGCCAGCAGCAATCAGGCAGCAGGAAATGAGAAAAAGATGGGGTCAGTAGGAGAGGTCATGGTCTCACAGCTACAGAGCCACCTTCTCTTCCTGCTTTGTATGTGAAGGGCAGGATGTTCGTCACCATTCATCATGCCAATCAACTTATGCCAGCGACACTTTCCATTGTCACTGTTACCTCCTCCCCCGCACCACGTGTAACAGATTGCTAGTCTCATCAATGACCGTATTAACTGGGAGCTACGTAGGAGAGAGGACCTGCTTTTGCACCCTGGAGAAGAGCAGCAGCTTCCAAATCAACCAGGGCATGAGTGTTTTCTACAAACAAGATGTCAAGTCAGGATGAGGACAGGGTAACATGGGAGATCATGACTCCTCTTCTTCAGCACAGGGCAAGGAGACCTGCAGTAAATAAGAGAGTTTCCTGTGAATTTCCCCAGCGCCTTCTGTGAACTAGACAGGCAAGAGTGGTAGAAGCAGATCTGTCAACTTCCAGAGGACACAACTTCCAAAACAAACAGATAAGGACTAAAATACACACACTTCCCGTACTCAGGATGCACTGCTTTTCAGCATGCCAATATCTCCACCCCCATCGTCTCCACCCCCATTGTTCTGCCCGGACGCTGAGGTCCAGCGCTGAGGGCCTTCTGGCGGTCCCCTCACTGTGAGAAGCAAAGCTACAGGGAACCAGGCAGAGGGCCTTCTCGGTAGTGGCGCCCACCCTGAGGAACGCCCTCCCATCAGATGTCAAGCGATAAACAACTACCTGACATTCAGAAGACATCTTAAGGCAGCCCTGTTCAGGGAAGTTTTTAATGTGTGATATTTTAGTGTATTTTTGGTTTCTGTGGAAGCCACCCAGAGTGGCTGGGGAAACCTAGCCAGATGGGCGGGGTACAAATAAATTATTATTATTATTATTATTATTATTATTATTATTATTATTATCTGCATGCAAACAGATATTGTCCATTTGTAGTCTGAAATGGTACAGGGCTGTGTTCTGAGCATATAGATTGGTTCTTAGTCTGCAGGAGTCATAATCACTCATTGACTAAAACTGAACAAACATCACAAATGTCCCAAGCAAAAACCATTAGATTTTCTTCTGTTGATTTCTAAGCACTGGATTACTCAAGCAACTCATCACATAGTGAGATCATTCTTACGCTTTGTTTCAGGTGGGGATGAAGGCTAAACAGTTAAATCAAAGTTTCACCATAAAGGTGGCATTAAGAAGAGGGTGAAAAGAAGAGGGTGTGTAATATTTATGATTATAATTATAATTACCATTAATTATTATCATCATTGGGACGCGGGTGGCGCTGTGGGTAAAACCTCAGTGCCTAGGACTTGCCGATCGCATGGTTGGCGGTTCGAATCCCCGCGGCGGGGTGAGCTCCCGTCTTTCGGTCCCAGCTCCTGCCCACCTAGCAGTTCGAAAGCACCGCGAAGTGCAAGTAGATAAATAGGTACCGCTTTCTAGCGGGAAGGTAAACGGTGTTTCTGTGTGCTGCACTGGTGCCGGCTCGCCAGAGCAGCTTCGTCACGCTGGCTACGTGACCCGGAAGTGTCTCTGGACAGCGCTGGCCCCCGGCCTCTTAAGCGAGATGGACGCGCAACCCCAGAGTCGGACACGACTAGCCCGTACGGGCTGGGGTACCTTTACCTATTATCATTATTATTTATCACTTTTTAAAAAATGACTTAAATGACTTACAGAATATTTAGAAATAGAGAACAGCTTATCAAACATTTAAAATCTAAAATGCTATGGAATAAACAGGAAATATAACATAAGTTTACTCAAAGTGTTTACCATCAAGAATAGAAAGAACAGATCCTCCCCCATCCAAGTGAAAAATGAATGCCACAAACCAGGCCATATTAAGACTGAAAAACCTGAGTAAACACATATATCTTTGCCACTTAGAGCAAGCTTGAGGGGCTCATCCTGGCCTTAAGGGAGTAGACCATTCTCTAATATTGTCACCCCACGCCCATTTTTAGGCTCTTTTAACTGTGAGTGTTAATAAACAGTGATTTAGTCTGGCATGGTATGCTAATTCTTTTCTCAAAGTTTTAAAAAATTCATATTTGGAGCATAACTTCCATCCCAATCAATAGATATGCAGAATTAAGGTAGTGGGGACATGGGGAGCATGCACACAGGATTGAGGTTTTCTTTCCACCTGCATGGAATCCTCACATCAACAACAGCCGACTCTGAGGAGATGGACATACCAAAGAGATCAGCCTCTAGTTAGGAGAAGATGGTTGAGAGTTGCCATATGTCCTCTTTTTCCAGGGCGCGTCCTCATTTCATGGTTATGCAAATTGAGATTCATCATAATGATCCACAGTTAAAAGCAGAAGTCAGAAAATGTGTCCTCTTTTTCGCTCTTCAAAATATGGCAACCCTACAACTTCTACAACAGCCGAGAACTAATGAGCAGATACCAAAATTACATGTTGTTTTCCTACTGTGTCCCTCCCTATCTTTTGTAAGGTATCAGCCATACGTCTCGAAAATACTAGAGGGGCACTTCAAAGTGAATGTCCTCTTCAATGCACACTTGCGTAGGCAGACACTTCACTCTCTGCCACCCTTTTTGCCAAATCCCCCAGTTGGAACTAGTTCTGGTGTTCAAAGTTCAATCACGCCTTCTCACACCTGTTGAATTTTGTTCTCAACAGACCCAGTTTCTGCTTGAAAACCAGCAAGCCAAATTAGCTCTCAACATCATAATGAGGTTGCCGGGTTTTTCCCTTCTTTGAATAGAAAGGGTAAACAGAAATGGCTAATTATCTGCTGTGTCGTGTCCTACATGAATAAGTTTCTTCATAGGCCAGATAAACCCTACCTCAAGCTCAACTGATTGCCTCAGACCTGTTTTGTAATATTATGGCATCTGAACTGAAACACTTGTGTTCCTTCCCCTTCAACATATCAGGATGATGCCCTACAGGCCATCCACTTGCCAGAGAACATGCATACAGGCGACTGGTTCCATATTTGCATACATTGCCTATTCTGCTTTCTTTAAGAATGGATGTTGATGACCAATGGAGAAAGATGTGTCCTCACCACAAAGTACCTACTGTATTTTTCACTGTATAGGATGCACTTTTTCCCCTCCAAAAATGAAGGGGAAATGTGTGTGCGTCCTATGGAGCGAATGCAGGCTCCTTGGCTTCAGTGATAGCAACGCGAAGTCTCTGAAGCGCAGAGGGAGAGATCCCCTTGTGCTCCGGAGGCTTCGTGTTGCTTTTGTTGAAGCCACCTGAAGCTCCCGGAGCGCAGCGGGAACTCCCGCTGCGCTCCGGGGGCTTCAGGCTTCAGGCAGCTATCCGCAATCCCAACATCCTTTATTTTAATTTCTTTTTAAGGAGACACACAGCTTCAGGAGGGGGTGATTTGGGGGAGGGGTGCTGAACTCTTCCCACCTACTGCTTCTCCCCTTCAGCTACCTTGCCACAAAACTTCCCCCCTAGTTTCAGTTGCATATCAAAACCCTAAAATGCATTTTATATAATTGGCTTTCTATTTCTATTCTTTGTATATCATATTGTTTTTTATTGCTATGGCCAATGGCTGACACAAATAAAGATTCATTCATTCATTCATTCATTCATTCAGTTGAATACTTGCAAGAGAATCACCTCCTCTCTTCTCTTCTCTTCCCTTCTCTTCTCTTCTCTTCTGCACATATTTTTGCATGTGATGTGCAGTTCAACCTTAAGCAGTATAGGCAGAATACAAATTTTGCATCCCTAGGTTCAGTTTCCAGCATTTGCTGAGGCTCCATGCCCAGTGCTGCCAAACTGGTCATGCTCCCCTAAATCTGACTGCACTCCAGATATTGCTGGACTAAAACTGCCATAAAACCCAACTGTTGTCCATATTGATTGGGGCTGGTGGGAAGTGGAGTCCAATGTTTAGAAGGGCTACAACTTCCTCAGCTTTGGGCTAGGGGACCACATTTGTTCGTTTACAACAATCAAGTACCTTTCAAGACCCCGCAAGGTCTTTATTTTAAACTAGATTGCAGAGTCAGGGACACAGTAGAATAGGATCTGTTACATTTCAGCTGTCTTTTCTCATCGTAATCTGCATGTTTAATATATTTGGGCCACAATCCTGCTGCAGTTAAGCACTTCTAGTTCCCCCTGAACTTAGCAGAGTGTACAGCTGCAGTCCTGTGTTCATTTACCTTAGAGTAAGTCCCAAGGAACTCAGCAGGAATTATTTCTCTGGAAACAGGTTTAGGATTGTGCTGTGAGGCTATAGTGCCAACCTTAGATGTACTCAGTGGGACTTAAGTCCAAGTAAACATGCATAAGAGCGTACTGTTTAGCATGAGTTTAACTCTCCCACTGAAATCAGTGGGGTTTAACTATCGCTAGACCATGTTATTGTTCATCTGTAGTTATCACACTTTCAACTCCCAAACCTTAGCAATGGGCGTAGACTATATACTCCATTTTTAAAAAGGGGGGGACCTCAGTTTGCTGGGGGGAGTTAAACAAAACTAGTCAGTATAAATAAATATAATTATTTTTAAGAACTAATATAATGAACCCCTTGCCTTTTCCTGTAAGACCTATTGCAGTCGTTAAGAGTCGTCAACAGGCTCATCTCAGCTATCTGCCAATCTCCCATTCCCACCACCCTTCTGAGTAATACCCCTCCCCACCTTCTCACTATATAGAAGGATCTGGCAACTTCTGTTTCAGTGTATCTGAAGAAGTGTGCATGCACACGAAAGCTCATACCAAGAACTAACTTAGTTGGTCTTTAAGGTGCTACTGGAAGGAATTTTTTTATTTTAATATAATGAAGAAATAAAAAAGGAAAAAGAGGGAAGAATAAAATGAAAGAACCCCCCTCAATCACATTAAAAATACAATAACACCCAAACATTCATCTTAATTTAAACATATAAACTGATATCCAAATGTCCAGATAGGTATTTATCTATGAAATAAAAATGTATAAGAAATGTATTCAAATATAGCAAGGGCAGTGAGGTGTTCAGACCATTATATAATAGATGGTGGATGTTTATCTTTCCAGGATTGAAGTACAAGTCTCTTAGCGACAGTAAGGGCTCACAAAATCCACTCTCATTATCTGCTAAATCTTGATAGCAAGGTGGGGCAGAGCAGCGTGTGGAGATCCTGAGAAAATGCATCCCATAAGCGAAGACAAGAAGCTGGAAAAGTCGTGCTCGAACTGAATGCTTCTCTAAGCACAAGAAGGGTTGATGGGATCAGGCAGGTATTTTGCAAAGCAGGAGAGGAGTTATAATTCTTCTCTAAAAGCAGTCATTTTTGCAATCATTTTTAATGGCACGTAGCAGCCGGAGGGGTTACTAATGTGCCATTAGAGCTATTTGCATATTCAGAGGGATCTGGTGCGCTCTCCCACTCAGGCTCTCAGCACACTATATAAATGCGTCTGCTGTACACCATTTCCTCTTGACCTCAGGGAGGGAGTAGGAGACTCTTGCACCTGGATTGAAAGAACTCTTTAGAAACCACCCTGCCACTGGCACGACAGAGACACCAAACATTGCCTCCCAAGAGGGACCATAGATAGATAGATAGATAGATAGTTTATTATGGCCATAGGCCCATATTCAATACATCATACAGCAACACAGGTATAACAAGATAAAATTAATCAATTAAATTACGTTTAAATCAAGTACATCTCAGACCGTAAGTTTCTAAATTCCATTAAAATAAGAACAATATAGCACTTAAAATATCAAATTATCAGTATAAATCAATATTATTTAGGCAAAATCAATAATCATAGAGTAACCCATTTTTCCTTTTATAGGCTAATACTGTTATCAGAAATCTGGCAACAGAAAGGGACCTACTCGGATCAGAATCTTGCAATAAATGAATTAGCTGTGTTTCCAAGGAGTCACCTGAGATTTCCAATAATAAAGGGGACAAAAATCTGATCCAAGAAACTGAATGTAGTGAACAACAGAATAGTATATGTTGTAAAGATTCTATAGATCTATTATCGCATACACACACCGCTGAGATCCGACCATTGGAAAATCTATTATTCAAGACATTGGAAGGAAAGGCATTAAATCTTGCCTTAATAAAGGCATATCTGTGGGCCGCTACAGACAAAGAGGTCAAATAAGATGGTATCTGCCTTGAGGGCACTATGCCAAGATTTAATGGTGAGCAAGTGCCACTACCCGAAATGGTGTTTTGTTGTAGGTCAATCTCCTCAAGTTTTTGAGTGAGGATTTTTTTTGCTGTGGCTAGGTCCAATTCCCATAATTCTGATGGAGACAATCCATAGGTCACTACTTTAGAATGGATCTCTTTTGCCCCTAGGACAGGAAAATTATCTCTCCAGAGGCATTGGATCAAATACAGATTCGGGAGCCTATGCCTTAAGGACAACCAGTAACAAAAGGACCATAAAACTATAAAATGGTGAGAGCAGCTGCCTCACCCTGCCTCACAGATCGGTGGCCATCTTGGAATCCAAGAGGGACCTTGAGAAATACAGTGGTACCTCGGGTTACAGACGCTTCAGGTTACAGACTCCGCTACCCCAGAAATAGTACCTCGTGTTAAGAACTTTGCTTCAAGATGAGAACAGAAATCGTGCTCTGGCGGTGTAGCATCAGCAGGAGGCCCCATTAGCTAAAGTGCTACCTCAGGTTAAGAACAGTTTCAGGTTAAGAACAGACCTCCAGAACGAATTAAGTTCTTAACCTGAGGTACCACTGCAAAAATAAAAAATCTTGTGCAAGAGAGGTCAGTCTCCATGGCCCTGAGACATGCCAGATCTCTCATCCTCTGTTTTCCAATTGAGAAATAGGAATAATAATCATGTTAAGAAAAGAGTTTTGCATGTGTGGATAATAACAGCTGGTTGCCTGCCAATTTCCCTTAAACTAAGACCAAGATCTGCAGGGGTGACAAAGGCTGGTATCAGTTTCTATTATAATCATGCACAGGATATATATATATATATATATATGCTTTCGTAGATTTTCACGGGTACAGGAATGCAGGTTTTGGTGTCTTCGGGTGTCTTCCCGTGTAAGAGTCGGGGTGTCTGGGCGACGTTTCGACGAGGTCTCACTCGTCATCTTCAGGCTGGTGCTTTCGGCTTCTTGTTACTGGAACAGAGCAGAATCTGGTGTTTGAGTTCCTATAAATACTGTTGAGGGGTGTGGTGTATAGCCTCCAACGTTCTGGGCAGAGAGGAAGTTCCTAGATTAGTGTGCCTTTTCTCCTTTTGTTCCTTAATTACTTGAGGGATATCTTGAGTGATTTCATGAGTGATATTCTGAATACCACTGGGTGGGTCATTAAGTGTAGATTAGTTGCTAAAGCTTTCGTGTCTTGACCTCTTGAGCTTGTGAAGAGTTTTTCTGAGAAGATGGCTGTGCTGCATTTAGTTGTGCTCTGGCTTGGCTTCGTGTATAGGGGCGAGCTGTGGTTTTGTGCCTTGTGCCAGCCAGATCTGTGTAGGGATTGCAGGGGGGTGCAGCATCCGGAGGTGCCACTATAGTTTGGCTACTGGATGGAGTCTGTGATATGTCTGTGGAGAGGGTCTGGGTTTGGGTCTGGTGTGGTTGATTGGTGACGGCGTTCTGTGTGCCTCTGGTTCTGGTGTCGGTTTTTGTGGGGAGGGCTAATTTCCAGATGTCTGGCAGGCGGGACGTGTCGTCACGCTTGTTCATGTTGTGAGGGTGTTTCTCTATCTCGATGGCTTCCATGATTATTCTCTTGTGGTGATGTTCCATGTTAAAGAGCAATTTGGAATCTGCAAAATTAATTTCGTGTCCTGTTTCTTTCATGTGTTGGAAAAGAGAGGAAGTTTTTTCTTCTTTTTTGACGGCATTCTTGTGTTCTGCGATACGTGCATTTATTCGTCTGTTTGTTTGTCCAATGTACGTGGCTGGGCAGACTTTGCAGGGTATTTCATAGACCCCTTGGTTTTCCAGCTGGATTTTGTCTTTTGGGTTTCTGAGGATATTGGCTATTTTTTGGTTGGTGCAGAAGGCTGTTTTGATATTGTGTTTATGGAGGATTTTGCTGATTTTGTCTGTAGTGCCCTTGATATAAGGAAGGAGGGCCATGCCATTGTTTTCTTCTGTGTCTTGGTTTTTGGGGGGTGTTTCTTTTTGGATTAGCTTCGTAAGCTAATCCAAAAAGAAACACCCCCCAAAAACCAAGACACAGAAGAAAACAATGGCATGGCCCTCCTTCCTTATATCAAGGGCACTACAGACAAAATCAGCAAAATCCTCCATAAACACAATATCAAAACAGCCTTCTGCACCAACCAAAAAATAGCCAATATCCTCAGAAACCCAAAAGACAAAATCCAGCTGGAAAACCAAGGGGTCTATGAAATACCCTGCAAAGTCTGCCCAGCCACGTACATTGGACAAACAAACAGACGAATAAATGCACGTATCGCAGAACACAAGAATGCCGTCAAAAAAGAAGAAAAAACTTCCTCTCTTTTCCAACACATGAAAGAAACAGGACACGAAATTAATTTTGCAGATTCCAAATTGCTCTTTAACATGGAACATCACCACAAGAGAATAATCATGGAAGCCATCGAGATAGAGAAACACCCTCACAACATGAACAAGCGTGACGACACGTCCCGCCTGCCAGACATCTGGAAATTAGCCCTCCCCACAAAAACCGACACCAGAACCAGAGGCACACAGAACGGCGTCACCAATCAACCACACCAGACCCAAACCCAGACCCTCTCCACAGACATATCACAGACTCCATCCAGTAGCCAAACTATAGTGGCACCTCCGGATGCTGCACCCCCCTGCAATCCCTACACAGATCTGGCTGGCACAAGGCACAAAACCACAGCTCGCCCCTATACACGAAGCCAAGCCAGAGCACAACTAAATGCAGCACAGCCATCTTCTCAGAAAAACTCTTCACAAGCTCAAGAGGTCAAGACACGAAAGCTTTAGCAACTAATCTACACTTAATGACCCACCCAGTGGTATTCAGAATATCACTCATGAAATCACTCAAGATATCCCTCAAGTAATTAAGGAACAAAAGGAGAAAAGGCACACTAATCTAGGAACTTCCTCTCTGCCCAGAACGTTGGAGGCTATACACCACACCCCTCAACAGTATTTATAGGAACTCAAACACCAGATTCTGCTCTGTTCCAGTAACAAGAAGCCGAAAGCACCAGCCTGAAGATGACGAGTGAGACCTCGTCGAAACGTCGCACAGACACCCCGACTCTTACACGGGAAGACACCCGAAGACACCAAAACCTGCATTCCTGTACCCGTGAAAATCTACGAAAGCATATATATATATATATATATATATATATATATATATATATATGATCCAAGGCAGATAGTTGTTAGGAGGCCCATGTTCCCCTCCAGGAACTACAATTCCCAGAGTTGCCAGAAAAGGTTATTTGTGTATGCCACTACTGCAGCCTGTGTTTCGTTAGCCCCAAAATGGAAATCAAGTGAGGTCCCAACTAAAGAAGAATGGCAACTTAAGTTGACAGAATATGCACAACTCACAGACTTCGCATATAGAATAAGAGAACAAGAAGAACAGGGTGCCACTAGGGGGCGCATCGGAAGATGGCTGACAATAACATCTCTCCGACCCACACGAGGTAATTTGGAGGCTATGATGGGGGTAATTAGCCTCCCTACCCCCCCCCCAGGATGGTGGGGGGGACTGCCCTTGCCTGCTGTGCCCTATACCAGCCCCGAATTTGTGGGGATGGGGGCACTAGGCACAAAGCCTTCCTGTGGGATTCCGGCACTCCTGGACGCCGTCCCTGATCTGCGCCACTAGCTGCAAGAACTTCAAAAGAAACAATTTGGATGAAGGAATGCACATATTTCAAGGAAGGAGGGGGACTAAAGACTGCTAACAGAAGAGATCTCTGATAAAACAAGACAAGAATAAATCATGAGAAGATACGCCAAGATACGGTATGGATAATGACTGATGGGGGAGGGGGGAACTTTCCTTTCTTTCCTTCTGTGATTAAACAAGAATCCCCTCCCCTCACGAGTCAGAAATGTCGTTTTAAGGACTTAAGCTGTGGATTTAAGGCTGTGTGGAGATAAACTTTCGAACCAAAGCATGTTTTAAGAAGAGTGTGGAATGTATAAGAGCTTTGGAATGACGCAGTTAAAAATGCCGTTGCCATATTGGGAAGTTCTGTCGGAGGTCTTGAGTCTGGGAGGAGAAATAGAGAAATAGAGCTGCTTTTATAACTCCTCAGAGGGACTTAAGAGCGACAGTTTTGCAAGATTAATGATGGAAAGAGCGATGTTATCTATGAAGGCGATGATATATGGAAACCATCTCGATTTGAGGATTGGAAGAACGGAAAAATTCACACAGGATTAATATTGGTGTTTATCGGCTTAAGGAGACTATCAGAAGAGATCATAAAGAAAAAAGAGAAAATGAACAAGATGTGATGTGGAAACAGCAAGATACGACTGGATAGAATTATGAACTCTGTTTGGACTGATTTGGTCTGATTTGGACATTAATGCAGTAGCAAGAAGATGACCAGAATCCCCCTTCGGATCTTGAAATATGGGTCCCCCCAACAAAATTTAAAATTTGGCTTTGTAATTCGGAATTTATGTGATGTGATTTAATTTGATTTGATTGGCCGGTTAATAAAAAATATTTTTTTAAAAAAAGAGAACAAGAAGAACATACGTTTAAAGAAGATTGGAAAATGTTTATTGAATATATGGGGGGAAACTGTACGGCTGAAAACACTGGAAGCATTAAAGGCAAATGACTCATCAACCACAAATATTCTCTTTAGTGATGGGTGATGGCCCTTGTTCTCATGAACATTTTGTGCCGAGGTAAGCCATTCCTCTTAGGACCTCTTTTCAGAATCCTTCCCATCTTGAATTGTGCCGCTCAAAACAGAAAGCAGTAGAGCAAAGGATGTTTTTGCCAATTGGCCGGCACGGCTTCTTTCCCAAATCTTTGAAACAATGCTACTGTTGAAAAACTGAAATTAGCAAGAAGTGCAAAAACCGACAGAGGAAAGCAGGTCCCGAGGAATAAACTGTGCTAGTAGTCAACCCATAGTCAGGGCTGGAACCCAACTACCTGACAAATGTGTAGCTTGCTGGGTTGCTTCTCTTCTGACCAAGAAGGAAGGAAGCTCAATATGTTATCACTGGATGCAGAGATCTGGCTACCAAGAGAGTCACAGCTGTTCCCCAGCTTCTAGTTGGCATCACAGGAATGAACACAGCTGGCTGGTAGCACCACACCAGCACTGAGCCTCTTATTGGTTGGGTGACAATGGGCTCCAGCTGTGGAGTAGTAATTGCAGAGGATAATTAGGTTAGGATCCACATGGGGCTTCACTGTGCTGAACAGAGTGTTACGGGAAGCCTAGATCTGGATTGGAGACAGGCAGAGGGCAGATCCCACCTTACGCACACATGTGTAAACCTGAAGAGAAGAGTGTGTTCTACCATCACACAGAACAGATGAAGAGGAGAATCCACAAGTATATCTTCCAGGCCGTGTCTGCACTAGAAAACAGAATTTTGTCCTTAGAGAATCTATAGAGTTGAAAAGGACATCCAATGTCATCTAGTCCAGGGCCTGGGGCCTGGTGTGGCCTTCCAGATGTTCATGGACTCCAGTTCCAGTACCTTTCATACTGGCTTGACAGGCAGAACTTCAACTGGTGAAGACTTGGGCTTCGTTGGGTAAGCAGAACAAACAGGTGAAGTTGAATAAGCCAGATACTGTTGGACTACAACTCCCATTATACCTAACCATTGGCCTTGCTGTTGGGAGATGGAGTCCAACAATATCTGGAAGGGCCTTGTTTCCTCACCTCTGCTCTACTGCCATCCTATATAAAATGGTCAGGAAAGGATGGTACCCTGTTGGCTGCCCCTGATTTATACCATAAAAAGTTGAGCACAGCGTTTGCAGTCACAGGACTGCCTAGTTGGGAAATAAGCTGGCATTATTCCTAGCGTGCATCCCAATCATTTTGCTGCCTTTGTGCAGAAAGAGAACTCGGTTTACCACCTTAATCATCCCTCTCTCCGATCTATGTAAGCTTAATTATCCAGCAATTAAAGCAGTCCAGAGTGTGGAGGATCATTATTGGGAAAACAAACAAAGAAACCGCCTTCCCATTCAGAAAAACAATGGACCTAAAAACAATTGCCCTATCTCATTATATGCCCAATACTCCCCTAGAGCTTTCAAAAGGAGACCATCAGTCAACTGGAAGTCGAGAGGAGAAACTGAATGGTAAAATGTTTATTCCCTTGGGACATGCGCTTCCCACTGCATAAACCAACCTATTAAGAGTGTCAGGCAACCAGGTCGATTTGCATGAGGTCCATCTAATTGGCCCTGTGTGGGTTTGTAGGACGCAAAATTGATGCAGGTGGTTGAGGTGACTGTCAGAATCCAGGCTCCCTGGAAAGAAACTGGCAGAATTCATTCTGTACTGAGCACCCCAAAGGCCTGGGAGCAGGGAGAGTCAGAATGATCTCTTGCTAACAGGGGTCTTGGGAAAAACACTTGAGGCTTTCCTCCTTGGAATTTTTTGGCCAGAAAGTGGGTCTTTCCAGCCACGCAAAACATACCTTAAGGAAAGTTATAGAATCATAGAATAGAATCATAGAATCATAGAGTTGGAAGAGACCACAAGGGCCATCGAGTCCAACCCCCTGCCAAGCAGGAAACACCATCAGAGCACTCCTGACATATGGTTGTCAAGCCTCCGCTTAAAGACCTCCAAAGTAGGAGACTCCACCATACTCCTTGGCAGCAAATTCCACTGTCGAACAGCTCTTACTGTCAGGAAGTTCTTCCTAATGTTTAGGTGGAATCTTCTTTCTTGTAGTTTGGATCCATTGCTCCGTGTCCGCTTCTTTGGAGCAGCAGAAAACAACCTTTCTCCCTCCTCTATGTGACATCCTTAAAGTCATAGAACTATAGAGCTGGAAGGGATGATAGGAGTCATCTAGTCCAACCCCCTGCAATGCAGGAATCTTTTCACCCAACGTGGGACTCAAACCCACAACCCTGAGATTAAGAATCTCATGCTCTACTGGGTGAACAATCCCAGACAGCTGGAAAACCTCTGGAATTTTGTCAGACATGCAGGAATGGCAGGGACAAGGGAGAAGGAATACATTGTTGAGGCAATCTGTCCCAGGCACCAGAATATATTGAACTGTCTTAATGCCGCATAGCTGGACAGAGGCATTAAAATCAACACAGTTGCTAAGATCTTCCTATCATGGTGGCCAAAGCATTGGCCTTAGACCAGAGATGTATGTGGCTGCAAATCCCAGCCCTCAGCTATGAATCTTATCGGGTGACTTTAGACCGGTCATGTCCCCCAGTGGTGCAACGGGTCTGGCTATTAACCAGAAGGTTGGTGGTTCGAGCTCACCCAGGGTTGGCTGTGGGCAGGATTCCTGCACTGCGTGGGGTTGGACTAGATCTGTCGCTTCCAGCCAGTGTGCTGTGGCACCCTGGGGTGCCTTGAATGATGGGCAGGGATGCCGCGGGCAACACTGGCCTCCGTCCCCCTTTCCTTCCCTCCCTCCTCTGATGCCCTCTTGTGTCTCTGCCTGCCAAAGGCTTGCATGGCTGTTTGTTGCAGCAGTCCTGGCTACAAGCTCCCCAGGCGAATAGGGCTGGCCGGGGGGGTGCTGGTTGCCAGGAGCTGAGGTGGCCTCGGAGTAAGCTAGCAAGCGGGTGAGGGAGCCCAGTCAGCCAATCCACCAGCCCTCGCTGTTGGGAATGGACAGACTAGCTGGAGGCCAGGCAGGCAGGCAGGCGCAGTGCTAACCTTTCTTTTGCTTGCTGTGTGCAAGGCCTGCCTGGGAGCTGCTGCCTCCTGAGGTAAGTTGCTGGTCTCCCATTCACCTATGGCCAGTCTCCACTGAGCCACCAAGGCTGGGGGTATCCTCTTCCCAGGCCCCTGTGGGGCAGTGTGAAGAGGCACCTCTTTTTGGAGTGGGGGGCGCAGCTTAAAAACCAGGGGCAGCAGCAGGGCCTGCTCTGAGGACTCCCAAGGAGAGGAGGCTGAGGGAGAACGCCACAAGGGAGGGTATGTGAAAAAGGACGAGAAGCAGCCAGCTCCTGAGCCCCACAGGTGAGCCTTAGAAAGAATGTAGTTGGTCAAGGAAGCCCTTCCAACTTTACAATTCTATGATTCTAAAATGGGAGGTAAAGGTAAAGGGACCCCTGACCATTAGGTCTAGTCGCGGACAACTCTGGGATTGTGGTGCTCATCTCACTTTACTGGCCGAGGAAGCCAGCGTACAGCTTCCGGGTCATGTGGCCAGCATGACTAAGCTGCTTCTGGCAAACCAGAGCAGCGCACAGAAACACTGTTTACCTTCCCGCTGGAGCGGTACCTATTTATCTACTTGCACTTTGTGCTTTTGAACTGCTAGGTTGGCGGGAGCTGGGACCGAGCAACGGGAGATCACCCCATTGCGGGGATTCGAACCACCGACCTTCTGATCGGCAAGCCCTAGGCTAGGGGTCTGCAACCCGCGGCTCCGGAGCCACATGTGGCTCTTTTACATCTTTGCTGTGGCTCCGGGGCGGATACTAGCGAGGGGAGGAGGCGCATTGTGCGCCCCAACACTCATCACTGTGGCGGGCGCTGTACTGGCTGTGACGTCGCATGGGGGCGGTGCATGCGTTAGTCACGCACCGTCCCGACGTCACCTTCCCGCCCGCTGTCAGATCGTGGCTCCGGAGATATATTTGTTTTAAATGTCGCAATGGTTTTGCGGCTCCCAGTTGTTGTTTTTTCTTCGGAAACGGGTCCAAGTGGCTCTTTTTGTCTTAAAGGTTGCAGACCCATGCACTAGGCTCTGTGGTTTTTTAAACCCTCACACTGGGATACAATGAAGAGTGGGATACAATGAAATGAACATATGGAAACATTGAAACAAGATAAAAAAAATTCCTTCCAGTAGCACCTTAGAGACCAACTAAGTTTGTTATTGGTATGAGCTTTCGTGTGCATGCACACTTCTTCAGAGCACTGATATGGAAATGTTGCCAATCCTAGCCATGGAAAGCAATGAGGTTTAACCTGCAACCTTCTGCAAGCTACTTCCCAGGGAGTTGGCACCACTGGACATACCTCCGAGTAAATATGCAACCAATTCATGGTTTGTCACGTACAACAAACCTTTGCTGGATCAGGGCTCAAGGTTTTCTAGGCAGCCTTTAGGCTTCATCCTCCTTTCTTGAGAGAGAGAGAGTTTAAAAAAGAGGCAGAACATTTGCCTCTCAGTTACATCTTCCTGAGCACTTTGGTACAGATGAAATTGAAAGTGGTCATTTAATTTTTTTTTATCATCACCGCTGACGGTTTCATTGGCCTGGTGGAAAAAGCAAGAGGCTGATTGAAACCCAAATTACCACATTCATCCCACAGGAGAACATCAACCATCTATTTAAGCTAACCTGAGTCATGCTCAGCTTGAGGACTCCATTGCTATGCTTTCGCCTGCAGGTATGTATAATTCTTGTGAGCAAGAGGCCGAGCATTATGCCTGCCAGAGAGATGATGAAAGAGCTCATATGGGGCTGGGCAAGTGTGGGGTAGAGTGTGTCTCTAGGCCTTCATGTTTGAGTCCCTCTGTTCATGCTTGGAGAATGATCTGGGCAAGGAATCGTCATACTTCCTACCAGAGCCAGTGTGGTGTAGTGGTTAAGAGCGGTAGTCTCGTAATCTGGGGAACCGGGTTCGCGTCTCCGCTCCTCCACCTGCAGCTGCTGGGTGACCTTGGGCCAGTCACACTTCTCTGAAGTCTCTCAGCCCCACTCACCTCACAGAGTGTTTGTTGTGGGGGAGGAAGGGAAAGGAGAATGTTAGCCGCTTTGAGACTCCTTAAAGGGAGTGAAAGGCGGGCTATCAAATCCAAACTCTTCTTCTTCTTCTTCTTCTTCTTCTTCTTCTTCTTCTTCTTCTTCTTCTTCTTCTTCTTCTGGTCCTTCCAGACCAGAAGATACAGATTTACTAGACTACTCAAAGACCCAAGCACAGGACAGCCAACGTCAACCACACACTGCAAAGGTCAGAGGGAGCTTCGGCCACCAGCGTGGATTGCTTTAAGAGAGGGTGAGATAAAATCATGAGGGAGAAGGCTATCAAGGGCTGCTGGCCAGAATGGCTGGGTTCTGCTGCCATGGGTGATCCTGGGAATCACAGCTGGGGGCTGCTGTGTGTAGGTCCTCCTTGGGGGCTTCCTATGGGCATCTGGTGGGCCACTGTGAGAACCGGAGGCTGAAATAGATGGGCCTGATCCAGATGGGCTCGTCTTATGCTCTTAAGGGCACCTGCAAGCTCATCAGAGTGGATGCAGCCAACAGCTGGGCTTGGCAATGCTAAGAGTCGGCACACACACCACATGCTCCATTCTACAGCATTGCAGTGTGGCACCCAGGGTGACTGCATTGGTCGCACTACCCTAAAATCGCCTCTGCACACCATACATATGCCTTCCATAGAAATGATCACATTCTCTTTCCTGGTGCTTTCCTTTGCCTGTTGAAGCTTGTCAACAATGTCTGCCAGTTATATAGGTAAAGGGACCCCTGACCATTAGGTCCAGTCGTGGCCGACTCTGGGGGTGCGGTGCTCATCTCGCTTTATTGGCCGAGGGAGCCGCGGTACAGCTTCCGGGTCATGTGGCCAGCATGACTAAGCCACTTCTGGCGAACCAGAGCAGCGCATGGAAACGCTGTTTACCTTCCCGCCGGAGCGGTACCTATTTATCTACTTGCACTTTGACGTGCTTTCAAACTGCTAGGTTGGCAGGAGCAGGGACCAAGCAATGGGAGCTCACCCCATCGCGGGGATTTGAACCGCCGACCTTCTGATCGGGAAGTCCTAGGCTCTGTGGTTTAACCCACAGCGCCACCTGCGTCCCATGCACAGAGTAATTAAGCTGAAATCAGAGATTTCCTTTTAAAAATCTGTTCCTTGCCTGCCACACCGGGGCATTTTTAACCTGGATTTCTCCCTCAGGCCAGCGGATGTAAGCCCAGATATCAATTTAGCTTGGAAATACATAACTGCTGTTAAGAGTGCATAATAACAAATTGTGGAAGAGTCGCCGATTCATTAGCACAGAGTACTTGTGAATTAGGACTTACAAACGAGAACCTGCACATGCATGAGCTGCTGCTGCCCCCTAGTGGGGAAGAGTTAAAACAACTGGCTTCTCTCTGAGTATTCCTTCCCTGACTGAGGAAGCTTTCCAGATAGCTCAGTCTTTAACAACAAAACAACAACAACATGTGTTTATAAATAGTACAAATAGATTGTTCTTATCAATACTGGCAGGACTGACCATGGCAACCTTAACTGATAAGGAACAGGAATTTATGGACAGTCCTATCACCCCAGAGTGATACGGTCCTCAAAAACCTAAAACCACACAAAGCCCCAGGCCCAGACGGCTTTACAGCAAAATTCTATAAGAAATTCAAAGAACCCCTGATGCCCTCAATGACCTGCCTATTCAATGACATCATAAAAAGGGACCCCATTCTTAAAACCTGGACCTCCTCCAAGATAGTCTCTGTCCCAAAATCACTCAAAGGCAGGGTCAAAGAAGAATCATACCGCCCAATCTCATTAATAAACCAAGACTACAAGATATTCAAGCCTTTGGCTTTCCCAGCAGACTTCTACAAATATAACAAACCCACGTTGACATAAGAAATACAAGACAAACTAGGGGACACCCAAATGCCCTGGCTAACACACCACCAATTACATGCCTCCTTAAACAATCCAGTAGTAAAATCAGCAGCAACTAGGCCCTTGACAACCTTTGAAAACCTCCTCCTAACAACAAAGGGACATGGCAAGGGGATGGTATCCACAAAATACTGCTCCAAAATCCCACGAACCCCCTCAATGTAATCCAAAAACAATGGGAGGACAACATAGGCTATGAGATTAACCCCACCCAGTGGACTATAAAGTGGTCTAAACCCCCCTTTAAATCCATCTCAGCTATATGTAAAAAAGAACTCACCCTGAAACTCACTTACAGATGGTACCTAACACCACGGAAACTAGCGCTGATATGCCCAGGAGCCTCACCAAAATGCTGGAGAGGATGCACCTCCAAAGGCACGTACCTCCACATGTGGTGGAAATGTCCCAAATTACAACTCTTCTGGACATTTTGCATAAAAGAAATATGCAAACTAACTAAGCAAGTATTAGAAATCTTCCCAGAACAGGTCCTACTCAACATCTTCCAAGACAATAATGCCCACACAATATAAAGAACTCATAACCCACCTGCTCTCAGCAGCCAGAAGCATCATAGCCAGACACTGGAGAGACCTGTCAGGAATAAGCATGGACCAATGGTATCAAATTGTATGGGAAACAGCCTTACTAGAAAAGCTAACCAATAAACTGAAACTGACATGGGGACAAATAGAAGAAGATGCCTTCACCCCAGTATGGTTTCCCTTTATCACTTACCGTATTTTTTGCACCATAACACTTACTTTTTTCCTCCTAGAAAGTAAGGAGAAATGTCTGTGCATGTTATGGAGGAAATGCTATGGGTGGCATGCCTACAGATTTTCCTCCTCTAAAAACTACGTGCGTGTTATGGTCGGGTGCGTGTTATAGAACGAAAAATACGGTACTTAGCCCAACAAGACAACAACAAGAATCCACCAACAGCATATGAATCAATCTGGCTAACCTGATCCAAAACACCCACCCCCACACACTCACACACATAAACAAATCTCACAACAGCCAACCAAAGACAACCAACCCCACTCTAGGCCACCTCTCTCACCACCAAGGAAATATAACAAGTGAATAGTAAGAGAACCCACACAAGTGACGCTGACACAAAACCCGACACACACACTAAGTAGAATGGAAGCATAACCACCCCACCCCACTCCACTCACCACCACCCTCCCCCTTTCCCCCTTTCCTTCCCAACCTGCATGCAACACTAATGCCTCACAACAAATGAAACTGATCTGTGGAAAACACCACTTGAAAAAAGAGACAATGCACGTCTTTTTGTAAACTAAGAAATCTTTAATAAAAATATATTGATTTAAAACAACAGTAATCATGCATATTCAATAGGTTCTTAATGTGGACATTTTACCCATTTAAAATATTTTAGGCTGTTTACTGACTAACGCAGCATACCCCAAAAAGTGTGTGTTTTCTGTTTAGCTTTTAGGAAAACGTATCATCCATTCCTGTGCTCATTCATCTGGTGTGCTGAAGGAAAGGCACTCTGAACATGTTCAGTGATACTTCACATAGAATCACAGAATTATAGGAGTCTCAACTAGATCATATAAGGCAGATGGCCATTGCACCTCTGCTTAAAAACCTCCAAGGAAGGAGAGTCCATCACCTCCCAAGGGAGACCATTCCACTGTCAAACAGCTCTTATTGTCAGAAAAGTTCTTCCTGATGACTGAAGTATTGGTTCAGGTCCAAGCCTCCAGAGCAGGAGATAGCAAGCTTGTTCCACCTTCCATGTGACAGCCTTTTAGATATTTGAATACAGTGGTACCTCTGGTTATGAACTTAATTCGTTCCGGAGGTCCGTTCTTAACCTGAAACCATTCTTGACCTGAGGTACCACTTTAGCTAATCACCCAGCGATTTCTGTTCCCATCCTGAGGTAAAGTTCTTAACCCGAGGTACTACTTCCGGAGTCTGTAACCCGAAGTGTTTGTAACCCGAGGTACCACTGTATGGCTATCATATCTCCTCTCAGTCTCCTCTTACCCAGTTTAAACATACCCAATTCCCTCAACCATTCCTCATAAGACTTGGCTTCCAGACCCTTTATCACCTTGGTTGCCCTCCTCTACACACATTTCTGCTTGTCAATGTCCTTCTTAAATAGTGGTGCCCAGGACTCCAGGTGTGGTCTGACCAAAGCAGACTAGATCAGGAGTCCTACTTCTCTTGATCAGGACACCAGACTTCTGTTGATGCAGGATCAAATAATATGAGCTTTTTTTGCTGCTGCATACTACTGTTGACTCATATTAAGCTTGTGGTCTACTAAGAACCCTAAATCCTTTTGGCATGTCCTTCTAGCAACCTAGGCATCCCCCATCTTATTATGTTGGTGCATCAAATTTGCAGAGGACACCAAACTGGGAGGGGTAGCACAGGGCCAAAACTAACATGTGTCCCTACTGAAATTCATTTTGTTAGTCTTGGCCCTGTGCTCCAATCTCTTAAGGTCGTCTTGAATTCTGTCTTCTGCGGTATTAGCTACCCATCCCAGTTTAGCGTCATCTGCAAATTTGATTAGCATCACCTCAATCCCGTCTTCCAAGTCATTTATAAAGACACTGAACAATGGGCCCAGGACAGAACCCTGTGGCATGTTTTTCCATGAAGATGAGGAACCATTAATGAGTACTCTTTGGGTTTGGTCAGTCAACCAGATACAAATCCACCTAACAGTTATCTCATCCAGCCCACATTTTACCAGTGTCTTTGCAAGAATATATACAGTATGAGATTACTTCTGTTTATTTAAAGAAAAGGTGTGGCATGGCCAAAAATGGGAGTAAAGTAGTGCTAAACCAGTGTGGTTGAAGAAAAAGGGGTAGAGGCTGGGGCTACAGGTTCCCCCCCCCCCATTATCATTAAGGTAAAGGTAAAGGTGCTTTTTCCAACTATTTAAAGGTTAAATGCACCCCTGACTATTAGGTCCAGTCATGGCCGACTCTGGAGTTGTGGCACTCATCTTGCTTTATTGGCCAAGGGAGCTGGTGTACAGCTTCCAGGACATGTAGCCAACATGACTAAGCCGCTTCTGGCAAACCAGAGCAGCACACGGAAATGCTGTTTTCCTTCCCGCCGGAGCAGTACCTATTTATCTACTTGCACTTTGACGTGCTTTCGAACTGCTAGGTTGGCAGGAGCAGGGACTGAGCAACAGCAGCTCACCCCACCACGGGGATTCGAACCGCCAACCTTCTGATCGGCAAGTCCTAGGCTCAGTGGTTTACCCACAGTGCCACCCACGTCCCTATTATCATTGCTAGATCCTAAAGCAATGGCCCATTTATGTGACACAGTGCATACCATATCATTCTTTCTTATAGATTCAATTCATGCATCTGCAGCCAAAACCACAACACCAATACCAGAGTGGGGTGAAGGTTATTGTGGTAACTCGGAGCTTTCCAAGGTACCAAAAAAAAAATAAATAGAATAGCATCCTAAGAGGGAATATCATGGAATGGATTTATCATCCATTATCTATGAGTTAGGAACAGGTGCAAGTTCACCCCTGAACACTTCATAGCTAAGTATTTGTGATACTGTGTTTCATTAACTTACTGTTATTTATGGTTTGTAAACCTCTTTGAGATTCATTTGAATGAAAGGAGGCACAGAAGTACAACAAAGCAAGGCAAATCAGGTGGAGGAGCCAAGGCCAGGTCTTTCCACCTCAGATCCATCCACTATTCCAGCTACTCAAAATACAAAAATTCCTTCCAGTAGCACCTTAAAGACCAACTAAGTTAGTTCTTGGTATGAGCTTTCGTGTGCATGCACACTTCTTCAGATACACTGAAACAGAAGTTTTGTGATTCTTGATGTCAGATTTATGTCCATTTATTCTTTGGCGTAAGGTTTGGCCTGTTTGTCCAATATAGAGAGCTGAAGGACACTTGGCGTAAGGTTTGGCCTGTTTGTCCAATATAGAGAGCTGAAGTGTCCTTCAGCTCTCTATATTGGACAAACAGGCCAAACCTTACGCCAAAGAATAAACGGACATAAATCTGACATCAAGAATCACAAAACAGAGAAACCAGTAGAACACTTCAATCTCCCAGGACATTCTATACAAGATCTCAAAGTGGCTGTTTTACTACAAAGGAATTTCAGAAATAGACTGGAAAGAGAAGCTGCTGAATTGCAACTCATTACCAAACTTAAAACCATGGAGAGACCTGGTCTGAACAGAGACATTGGATTCTTCTCTCATTATACATGACTAAGCCATTTCTCACCTTCTCACCCCTTGCCTTTTCCTGTAAGACCTATTACAGTCGTTAAGAGTCGTCAACAGGCTCATCTCAGCTATCTGCCAATCTCCCATTCCCACCACCCTTCTGAGTAATACCCCTTCCCACCTTCTCACTATATAGAAGGATCTGGCAACTTCTGTCTCAGTGTATCTGTAGAAGTGTGCATGCACACGAAAGCTCATACCAAGAACTAACTTAGTTGGTCTTTAAGGTGCTACTGGAAGGAATTTTTTTATTTTGACTATGGCAGACTAACACGGCTACCTATCTGTAACTATTCCAGCTACTGTACCAGAAGAGCTCCCAAGCCGACAATATGTGGTAACTCCAGAAATATATTATTATTGTGTTTTGTGTCAAGTAACAAAAGGCAGACAGCACACAAGCTAGTCTACAATCCTCCTGCGCCTGCAAAAATGTAATGAGCATTCTGTTTCGGATGAGGCAAAAGTAGCTAGAAAGTGGTTTCATCTATTTATGTGTCTGGTTTCCCTATTTTCTTTCCCTGCAATTTTATATATTTGTGCATGCTTCCATTTTCTTATGCAATGTTTTACAGTGATTGCAGATGGAAATAATAGATATGAATGCTCCCCCTCTTGCTAGATCTGGAAAGATTCATTAGAAACATAATGCGCTTCTTAAAACCTGAATGCCCGTCTACGGCAGTTCAAAATTGTGTCCCCGTTTTTTTTACGACTTTCATTCTGCTTCCAATCAGCTGATCCAGTAAGTTACATAAAGCACTTCCATTTATTTAGGTTAGCTTGGCTGTCATTACAGCCCAAAGCTGTAATTCTCCCAAAAGTTGTAATTGCACATATTAATCCTATCAGCCACTCTTTCTAAGACTTCTTCCTGGACTGAATGGCCCAACACTAAATGAGTCATTTACTGGCAGTAAGCTGAAAGAACTGGTGTGCTGCCGGGGTCTTGTGCAAAATGATAAATAGAATCTGCTGGGGTCTCAGCAGAGCAAGCATTTCTAAAGGCCATTGTGGGGATGGGAAATTTTGGTGCCCTAGGCCTCAGGCCTCCGAGTAAAGGTAAGGCGACCGGAGGCAAAGGAAAGCCAGGCATCCATACCTGTACCAGAATGTTGGTTCTACCTCAGGGGACAAGAAGCAAATGGGCCATCATGATGAAGTCTAACGAACAAAACAATTGTTCTAACGAACAAAACACTACGTCTAACAAACAAAACACTACGTTACAGCCCCATCTGTTCCAATTCTACAGACAGAGACTCTCACCTAAGAGATCTACAGCAAACCTTTTCAGAACTAAAATACCCAGCAGATGAAGTTAGACAACAGATCAACAGAGCCAGACTGATACCCAGAGAGAACTTGCTGCAAGACAGACCCAAAAAAGAAAATAACAGAACACCTCTAGTCATCACATACAGCTCCCAAGTTAAAACAGTACAACGCATCATCAGAGATCTACAACCTCTCCTGGACAATGACAGTTCTCTTTCTCAAGCTCTGGGAGGAAGACCTTTCGTTGCCTACAGACAGCCACCCAATCTTAAACAACTCCTAACCCACAATAATACTACAACCAGACTTAACACGGACACTGGCACCAAAGCCTGCAATAAACCCAGATGCCAACTTTGCTGCCACATACACCCGGACAACACCATTACTGGCCCCAACAACATCACACATACCATCTCGGGACTATTTAATTGCTCATCGTCTAACATTGTGTATGCCATCAAATGCCAACAGTGTCCTTCAGCTCTCTATATTGGACAAACAGGCCAAACCTTACGCCAAAGAATAAACGGACATAAATCTGACATCAGGAATCACAAAACAGAGAAACCAGTAGGAGAACACTTCAATCTCCCAGGACATTCTATATAAGATCTCAAAGTAGCTGTTTTACTACAAAGGAATTTCAGAAATAGACTGGAAAGAGAAGCTGCTGAATTGCAACTCATTACCAAACTTAAAACCATGGAGAGACCTGGTCTGAACAGAGACATTGGATTCTTATCTCATTATACATGACTAAGCCATTTTTCACCCTTGCCTTTTCCTGTAAGACCTATTGCAGTCATTAAGAGTCGTCAACAGGCTCACCTCAGCTATCTGCCAATCTCCCATTCCCATCACCCTTCTGAGTAATACCCCTCCCCACCTTCTCACTATATAGAAGGGTCTGGCAACTTCTGTTTCAGTGTATCTGAAGAAGTGTGAATGCACACGAAAGCTCATACCAAGAACTAACTTAGTTGGTCTTTAAGGTGCTACTGGAAGGAATTTTTTTATTTTGAACAAAACAATTATTCTTTATCCTATAACAGCAATAATAATATTATAAGCCCATTAACATACATTACACCCACAGAATACATTTAGGGCCCTCTAAATAGCCATGGCTTCTGGGGTTTGCTAAGAGAGCTGGCTTCACAGAACCACCATTTCCAGCACCCTTAAACTACACTTCCCAGGCTGCCTTTCAAACACACAGTGTGGGTGTCAATTAATGGACAGTGGAATTGCTGCCCAATGGAGTGCTGAAACCATTCAGAACTGAAAGGAGTGGTGAAGATCACTGTTCTTCCTGCTTAGTACAGATCTAGGTACGTTTCAAGGATGGAGGAAGGATAACCAGAAGATTCATGTTGAGGGGGGAACAGCGGGGGGTGAAGGGATGTATAGGCCCCATGGAAAGACCACCAGGTTGATAAACGGATGACACCAGTGCCTATGCAACACCCATCCTTCAATTTTTATAAGCTCACATTGTGCTGCTTAGCCCTGTAGCTTTGGGTCTAAGGTTGCCTGAGTTTGTGTACTGAAGACATGTCCCGGCAATTGCTGAAACAGAGGAATGTTGGGACTGCCTGTTGGCCTACAGATGACCTACTTTTCCTGCACAGATCTTACACGTAGTTTAGATTATAACCAGCTTTACATAATAATAATAATAATAATAATAATAATAATAATAATAATAATAATAATAATTTATTATTTATACCCCATCCATCTGGCTGAGTTTCCCCAGCCACTCTGGGCGGCTTCCAAAAGAATATTAAAATACTATGATACATCAAACATTAAAAGCTTCCCTAAACAGGGCTGCCTTCAGATGTCTTCTAAAAGTCTGGTAGTTGTTGTTCTCTTTGACATCTGGTGGGAGGGCGTTCCACAGGGAGGGCGCCACTACCGAGAAGGCCCTCTGCCTGGTTTCCTGTAACTTGGCTTCTCGCAGTGAGGGAACCGCCAGATGGCCCTCGGAGCTGGACCTCAGTGTCCGGGTAGAACGATGGGGGTGGAGATGCTCTTTCAGGTATACTGGACCAAGGCCGTTTAGGGCTTTAAAGGTCAGCACCAACACTTTGAATTGTGCTCGGAAACGTACTGGGAGCCAATGTAGGTCTTTTAAGACCGGTGTTATATGGTCTCGGCGGCCGCTCCCAGTCACCAGTCTAGCTGCTGCATTCTGGATTACTTGGGCATTCATTCCAGTAGGTTTGTGGGGAGCACATCTTTCCCTCACTCCAAGGAACTACAGTGGTACCTCGGGTTACATACACTTCAGGTTACATGCGCTTCAGGTTACAGACTCCGCTAACCCAGAAATAGTACCTCAGGCTAAGAACTTTGCTTCAGGATGAGAACAGAAATCATGCTCCGGCGGCGCAGCGGCAGCGGGAGGCCCCATTAGCTAAAGTGGTGCTTCAGGTTAAGAACAGTTTCAGGTTAAGAACGGACCTCAGGAACGAATTAAGTACTTAACCTGAGGTACCACTGTATAAGGATACAATGCATGTCCACTCAGACTTACAGTAAGTTGCACTGCGTTCAATGGGGCTTATTCCTAGATCAGCCAATAGTAGAGAATCAAAGAAAAATAAAACCACTTCTCTTTACAGCTCCTGATTACTATGCCTGCATCTCAATAAGATCCTAAAAGATTCAATGTTCCATCCATAGATTGTTTGGCCACCTGCAATGTTGTTCTTCACAATCATCTACACAGCTTGTGCTGGTTTGGGCCCAGAGCGGGTCAACACATAGTCTGCAATGGTGGTTGGCAAGTAAGAGAGAGGAAGGTAGAAGAGCTTTGCATCCCATCCTGGAGAGTAGCGAGTGCGAGGGGAGCAGGATGTCAGGGCATGTTCTATGCAGTCGGTGACCAGGTGAAGCTTGTCGCTGCAACCATCAAGGAGTTCTTGGAACACTTTGCAACCTGTGTGAGAGAAACAAACAAATGAACAATTGGATCTGCAGCAGCACAGGAGGCAAATTTAATCTTCTGAGCATTCTCCCTATGATAGCTAAATCAAAGGAGGAACATCTGGAACTATTTTGGATGCCAAAGAAAAGAACCTTCAGGTGCTTCCAGACTGCATTGCGAAATTTTGGCGAGTGCAAATTCAAAAGGAAAGCTGTGTGTCAGTTCGCTTATTGTTTCTTGAAGTGTAAATGAGATACATCTGCATTAAAATGCAAATCGAACTGATTTTCTCCCCCATCTCTACTCACATTGCTCAAAGTACTGCTGCCCATAAGTGTCTCTGATGTCAGAAGGTACCCGGCTCCATACAGTCTGAAAATAGTCTACTAGTTTTGTGCAAATAGGTGTTTTGAAACCACCAGGTTCAATTATGCTGACTCGGACTCCAAAAGGATGGAGCTCTCTCCTGAATTGGGGAAGAAAAGTAAAGAGTTATCATTTGTTACTGAGCCACAGTAATATTGCAGGTCATGTTTTTGGATCCGTGGAAAGTGTCAGTATCTCTCAGCACGCAGTCAGAGGTAACTGGCCTCACACTCCAGGCAATCGGCTGAGATACTTGTTGACCTTCCCGTCTGCGTCTCCCGGCAGGGCACAGGCAAGGCCATAAATCGGCGATCCTCCTCAAACGTGAGAAGAACACACCCTCCTCCTTCTCTCCCTCCCTGCATTCTCCAGGGAGGGGAAAAGAGACGGACAGGAGTCCTATTTACATGTCTTTTATTCCTGTCATTCAGCAGTACAGAGAAACGTGTCTGTACCCTCCAGACTCTGGCAGTAGAGTCACAACTCCGCCCCTGTACTTCCAGTACAGGTCAGATGACACTCTGAGCTAACATCCGGTGCTCAGTACAGAGAATAGCCTGCCCCTTTTTCCCAAAAGTACAGTTCCAGACAACAACATCCTGTTTTGCATTCCAGCCACCTGCAGCTGGCTTTTGCATTGCTGCTTTTTCCTGACACCTTTCTTTTTGAAAAGAAGGGGGGAAAGGAGAGAGAAAAGAAGAGAAATGTAGTCCCCTATCTTTTGCCCTCTTGCGTGAGCCTAGCCTTGCTCTGCCCATGCAGACTTTTGATCTTAATGCCATCAATTCAGCAAGTCGACACTTTGATAATTAAGTGGTATATAAATAGTTGAAATACGCACATTTTAAACACCATAATCAACTTTTCTACAAATCACGTTGGGCTCTTCTATTCTCAAAGGCCTTTGCTGAGAATTCTCCGGAAAAACAATCTCCCTGTTGATGGCACTTTATCATTGTACTGTGGAGAGTGTATTAACTTATGGTCCGTGTGTGTGGTTTGGGAGCTGCACGGCCAGGGGAAAAACAATGCTGTCCAGGGTTGTAAAGACTGCAGAGAGAATACTTGGGTACACTCTTCCCACCTTAGACCAAATCTATGCTGTCAGGTACCATAAGAAAGCTGCAGAGATAGCGCAGGATAGTACGAACCCCGGAAATGATCTCTTTCAGCTTCTGCCTTCTGGAAGAAGGTATTGGGTTATAAAGACCAGACTAACCACCTGAGAAACAGTTTCTACCCAAATGCAATTCTGGTTTTAAACGCAGTATAAGGAGTCTTTATAGGAGTATATTGTATTTTAAAATGGGGTTTCAGAGTTTTTGGGGGGTTTTGAATGTAGATTTTCAATTGCATTGTTCTGTATGGGGCAATGACAATAAAGGTATTGTATCGTATTCTCCTAAGTGACACCAGCAACGCGGCCAAGCAGGTTGGTCTAGGACCTAGACAAAACCATCTAGAGCAAGCGGCCCACAGGGGTCGTTTAACCAGCCCACGAGCCACCCACGAACTGAGCCACGAACTGAGCCACCCACTCCCGCGGCACCAGAAATCACGTCTGCGCAGATGCTGGAAATCACTGGCACGCAATCACACACTCGTGACCCAGCCCACGGAGGGATCTCTGCTTGAGTGATCCGACCAAGGTGGGGTAAACCTTGCCGACCCCTGATCTAGAGCATGGACAGCAAAAGTGGACTGGGAGCCACACATCCTATCTCAGGCTTGCAAATTCAAAAACCCTATTTTTTTTCATAATTTTGTTTGATATGTATTTTGTTGTAATGTTCATGAAATGAAGTACTAACAAGGATTCTTTCAAAGCATTAATTCTATCATGCAATAGCAAGCTATCACTCAGCTTTGTAACACACGTTTTTTTAAAAAAAGCCTAGTTAGCTTTTCAGACACCTTTTAATTGAATGACTTTCTAAAGAAATGCCTGAAGTAAGTGATAAGTAATATAGTTTGACATTTTGTTTATTCTGTTATATTTTCCAGAATATAACAGAAGACCCATCTATCCTAATTAGAACCCTGTCAGGGAACTGCCATCGGAGCCAGAGGGAGAGGGAGGGCTCCAGAGGGATTCCGGAGAGCGCCCCGGGAGGGAGAGAAGCAGCACATCTTCTGGGGAAGGAAATCAGCGTAACACCAGTGGAGAAGGGGGGCAGATGGGGGAATCGGCAAGGTGGCTCCAAGACTCTTCGCCGGGAACCAGTGGGCAGAGCATGGGTCCTCCGATGCCCACACCCTCCCTGCGCAGAAGGCTTCCGCGCAGGGAGAGTAGGCGGAGACTAGGCGTCAAAGAGCTTCTTTGCTGGAAGAAGTTCAAGAAACGCCCACTAACGGATTCTGCCAGCGATTGAGACAGCCACGGGCGCATGGCTTTCCAGACAGAAAGGGTTCATTCAGGCAACCAGCCAAGAGTGGCGTTGATTTACACACAAGCAACCCCTAGAACCATTACAAACCCAATAATATTTTAAATATTTTAAAATCGTTTTTTAAAAAAGAATAAATTTTATAACTTAAATTTTAATGTTAAACTAAATTCATCATATATCATATTAAATCCCAAGCAGTTCTGAAGAGATTGATGTTTTCACTTTTTACGTATCTCAATTCTGGTCTGAGCTTTTAAGGTTTTTGTGTAGTCTGGCAAGGCCAAAATTGTCAATTTTTTCAAATTTCAAACCCTCATAACTCAAAAATGGGATGAGATAAAAAATTAAAAATTCAGATATAAACTTAGTTTTGTTCAATCAACAAATGCACAAAATATGAAGATAACTGGGTGCCATGGGGTGAAAATGTTGGATCACTTGATATGGAATGACCCATCTGGGGGTTGCATGTTGCAAAAGAAGAAACTACAGAGCTTGTTTTTACCTCAGGGTGTCAGAGAAGGCTTCCGCACCAAACTTGGATGGGCAGTAACCACCTCCAAAGCAGGCCAGGCGTCCCATCGTACTGCACACGTTGACCACCCTCCCTCTGGCTCTCCTCACCAGGGGCACCATGTGTAGCGTCACATCAATCATCCCCAAAAGGTTGACATTGATCACCTTTGCAAAGTCATCTTTGGTCAGCCACTCATTGGGAGCTGTTGGGATCCCTATGCCCGCATTGTTCACCAAGCCCCAGAGCCCTGTGTGAAGAAAGAAGGCATGTTCATCCTCTTAGGCAACCTTAGCAGAGCTCAATAAAGTTGGAAATAAGCTAATCATGCATAGATTGTTTGTGTTTACTTATGGAATTCTTCCTTTTATTATTTTTTCTGAATTGTTATGCTTATTCTTCATTTCACATGTTGTGAGCCACTTTGGGCACAATTTTGTGGGAACGTGGCCTACAAATGAAGAGAGAGAGGCAATTCTAATCCCCCGTCCCACCCAGGGCTGGATTTAGGTTTGATGAGGCCCTAAGCTACTGAAGGTAATGGGGCCCTTTATATGTCCAGCCGTCCTTTGTCAACAACAAATAGTAGCTGTTTTTTTTGTGCTGAATATATGCTATATGGTAATTTATGGACCTAATAGGTATCTAAAGCCATTTGCACATAACAAAATATGCATTTTATCAAAGTTATTGATATAGATATGAGCAAACCAGTGATATTTTAGAGAACAGGCTAGCAGGCGGGGCCCATTACTTACATCATAGGAGCCTACACAACCCAAAACACTGTTGCTGTGTGTAGGTTTTATTTTATTTGTTTTTTATCTTATATTTTGGAAATGTACATCCAGTTGTTGTTTTCCTTTATATTTTTTGTGGCCCCCAAGAGAGTGGGGCCCTAAGCTATAGCTTGTTTAGCCTATACGTAAATCCCGCGCTGGTCCCACCAATAGCACAGAGGCAGCAGAAGGAAGGTAGAGATTCACCTTTGTTCCCAATGCACCCTTTCACCCACTCCGTTGCTGCCGCCACACTCTCTGTGCTGGTGACATCCAGAATGGTGGTTTTCAAGCGCTCTGAGGTGGCCTTGCCCAGCTGCTCTGCCCCCTTCTGCGTGAGACAGGCTGCCAACACCCGCAGACCCCGGGCATCCAGCTGCCTGGCAAGTAGGTTTCCAAAGCCAGAGTCACACCCCGTGATGAAGACATATTTCTCCGTCAGGTTCTCCACCGTCTGCCTCTCCTTGTACCATCGGCAAAGGAAGTAAAGCCCCAGCAGGGCAGCCAGGTAGACCCACATGGCTGAAACCTGCAAGGAAAAAGAATTCAAGCATTAGGATGCATACACACTCCTGGCAGGTCTTGGAGGAGGATATTTCTAATTCCTGCTCCACCAAGAAGTTCACTGGAAGACCTTTTATGTTGCCACCACTCAATTTTGCCTTCCTCGCAGTGTCGTGGAGGGGAAGGAGAATTTTTGCATGAAGCAAAGAGCTGCTTGGAGCAGAGGCAAGCTAAAAGAAGTATAAATAATAGCTCTAGCTAGCTGCTTATTATCTGAACAACTAAATAAAGTGGAAGAGGACAATCCTATACACATCTATATACATAAGAAGTGGGTGGCGCTGTGGTTTAAACCACTGAGCCTCTTGGGCCTGCTAATCAAAATGTTGGAGGTTCAAATACGTGCAATGGGGTGAGCTCCCGTTGCTCTGTCCCAGTTCCTGCCAACCTGGTGGTTCGAAAGCATGTCAGCGCAAGTAGATAAATAGGTACTGCTGCGGCGAGAAGGTAAGCGGCCTTTCTGTGTGCTCTGGCACTCATCACTGGCCAGTAGTGGTTCAGTCTTGCTGGCCACATGACCCACAAAACTGTCTGTGACAAACGCCGGCTCCCTCGGTCTGAAAACAAGATGAGCGCCGCAACCCCACAGTCGCCTTTGACTGGACTTAACCGTCCAGGGGTCCTTTACCTTTACCTTTCACCTCTCTATACATAAGCAACACTGAGTTCAAATATTGTGCATTAGCTCAAATATTAGCATTAGCAGGCAACAGGTCATATGCCTTATTTTGTCATTAATGCGCCACATATTGTACTTGTTCAAGGTCCGATCCCCAATTTGTTTTGTGTGATCAAACTCTCCCAACTGAGATTCACTAAGTATTTTGCAGATGATGGACACCAATGTTTTTGACGCTGGGTTTTTATTAAGTTTTCAAAGGAGATCAGCGATTTATGGTTAGGATGGGAACAAGGACCCAGAGATGAACAGAGACTCTACAGAGGGTGGTGAATACAGCACATGATTACATGGGCTGTCCCTTGAGTCCACTAGATGACATCACAAGGGATCGTTCCCTTAGGAGAGCGAGAAAAATTCTCAGGGATGACTCACACCCCGGCCATCACCTCTGATTATAGAAGCATAATCAGTTGTACCAACAGGCTAAAACAGGGATAAGCAACCTAAGGTATGTGGGCTGGATGCGGCCCAATCGCCTTCTCAATCCAGCCCGCGGACGGTCCGGGACTCAGAATGAGTAGAATGTGTCCTTTTATTTAAAATGCATCTCTGGGTTATTTATGGGGGCTGCCTGGTGTTTTTACATGAGTAGAATGTATGCTTTTATTTAAAATGCATCTCTGGGTTATTTTGGGGGCATAGGAATTTGTTCATTATTTTTTTTCAAAATATAGTCCGGCCCCCCACAAGGTCTGAGGGGCAGTGGACCGGCCCCTTGCTGAAAAAGTTTGCTGACCCCTGGTCTAAAAACTAGCTTTTATCCATGGGCTGTTAGGCTGTTGAACGGAAAATAACATAACGAAAATGACTTGCAAGGTGGTGTGTTGTTCAATAAGCACACAGAGTGCAACAAGACTGAGTGTTTGGGGGGGGAGGCTTGTTTAATTTCATTGTACACAGGTTGTACAATGACAATAAAGGTATTTTTATTATATAGAGTATCGAGTGCAAATGTTGCCAACACACCCTAACAAGCTGATCAGAGCTTACATCCCTAATGATTTGCATGTAGGGATGTAAGAAGGCATAACTTTATTTCCTGTTCTGTACTTTTCACATTCAGTACTGTTTCTGTTCAGGTGCAAGGTCATCTTCCATCAAATATTATGTTATTTGTCTAACTTTCTGCTGTTGCAAAATGACGTAATTAGCTAACTATTATTGTTGGCATCCATTTGTGTGGAATAGGTCTCCAGGGATCGAGTCAAACTGCTGTGTTAGCAGCACTGTGACCTCTCCATGTCACTAGCCCAGGCAGTGTGACTTTGCAACACAAGACAAAGCATATTTCAGAATACCAGATGCTGGAAACAAATGGGAGGGACTCCTTGCTCTGTTGACTGGCAGTGACTTATTAACTATAATAATAACAATAATAATTTATTATTTATACCCCGCACATCTGGCTGAGTTTCCCCAGCCACTCTGGGCGGCTCCCAATCAGTGTTAAAAACAGTACAGCGTTACATATTAAAAACTTCCCTGAACAGGGCTGCCTTCAGATGTCTTCTGAATGTCAGGTAATTATTTATCTCTTTGATATCTGATGGGAGGGCGTTCCACTGTGGTTCTTTTCTTTGGCGCCACTGTGTAGTGGCAGTAGTCCAAGCGTGAGATAACTAGAGCATGCACCACTCTGGCGAGACAGTTTGCGGGCAGGTAGGGTCTTAGCCTGCGTACCAGGTGGAGTTGGTAGACAGCTGCCCTGGACACAGAGTTAACCTGTGCCTCCATGGACAGCTGTGAGTCCAAAATGACTCCCAGGCTGCGCACCTGGTCCTTCAGGGGCACAGTTACCCCATTCAAGACCAGGGAATCCCCCACACCAACCCGCTCCCTGTCCCCCAAAAACAGTACTTCTGTCTTGTCAGGATTCAACCGCAATCTGTTAGCCGCCATCCATCCTCCAACCGCCTCCAGGCACCATCCTCCAACCGCCTCCAGGCAACTAGTGAACCCTGCAATCACTGGATCAACTCAGAAATAAAGAGAGCTCAGCGTTAGCACCTCGCAGGTCATAACTGATTTCCTCTTCAAAAATAATAAGGAAGTTTTACTGAGTTTCAGAAAATACATCTTACAAAACCCCCTCATCAATAACAAATTACCCCGTTCGCTCAAGTAGGACACAATGGTCCATATTCTCTGTTGCAACTGATCCAATTTCTTCCAAATCCATGTTAAAAGCTGCAAGGCCAGCACAAGACGGAATGTGGTTAGTTTCTTAGGTTGCAAGTTCTTTCAATGTTCATGAGAAACAGCCAGTTGCACAACACATGAAACTGCTATGTCAAGTAATGAGACTAATTTATTGATGCAGAAACGCCTTATTTTCTCACAGGGGCACCACAGATGGAACAGGGGCCAACAACACTAAAACCCCTCCAAGAAAGTGCAGATGAAGACAAATTCATGTGATTACATGTTTGTGATGTTAGATGCCGTCGGTGTAAGAGCTTAAAAGTGTTTTCTCCACTCTTAATTAAAACAGAACATAGAGGCATTTTGGCCTAACTGTTCCAAGGTCTAATTCCCAGGCTTGTTTTGTAGGAACAAACTGTTCCCATCAAATGTCACTAGATATTTTGTAGCTGAAGCACACCAATCTTTTTGAAGCTGTGATTTTACTAAGTGCTAAATTCTTATCTCCTTCTGAGTAATGAATGGGAAGAGATATGAGACTGGGGTCGATCTTGTACCTTTTAAAGTTCTGAACTTTTTCTGGAAATGTTTCTTGGCCTTTCAGGGGTGCAAAGGAAGAAGAAATTCAGGAAGTGAAGTTTCCCCCCTCCCCCAGCCTGAAGGTTGAGAAAAGTGTCACCTACTGAATATTCGCATGAAATAAAGTTGTTATGAGCACATGTCAGTGGTGACTGGAAGTTACTAACTATCATGTATAATTGAAAAGGGAAGAGACAGACCTGCGGCTGGTTAGAGGAAAGGCTCTCAGCTTCGGTTGTGCAGCAGGAAAAGCAATGCTTTCTTCTCCCGTTTACAGTTGCTCCTTTTCTGCCTGCTGCTTTGTTTCATACTCCACTGGCTGCAAACGGAGCTCCTCCCTTCTGGCAAGGACTGGTTTAACCCAATTAGGTGGTGAAATTTAACTGCCTTCTTTAAACTAACTGGGGAATCTGTTGGTGAAAGAAACACCCCAAATCCCTCCCATTGCAGAGCTCCGTGGCACACATTCAGCCCCTTTCCCCTGTGTTCTGTTCATGTATGGATAGAGCAAATAAATCATTTGTCTAGAGCAGGAAGAAAGCCTGGGGTTGAGAGTATCTTTCTTGCGGAAGCACATCCCTCCTGCTGATAGAAAGATGGGCAGAGTGCTTGCAAAATTACATTTCACCCAGTGGCGTAGCGTGGGATGTCAGCACCCGGGGCAAGGCAAGTAATTTGCGCCCCCTAACCCGTGGATTTGCACCCCCTAACGTGTGGATTTGAGCCCCCTAACCCCCAGATGTTGCGCCCAGTGCGGCCGGCCCCCCCTGCACCCCCAACGCTACGCCACTGATTTCACCTAGAGGCTGGACCCAGCCAGCTTGCTTTGGTGCATGAATTCTAATACAGTGGTACCTCGCTTCGCAAACGAAATATCTTCCGGAAACCCGTTTGGCTTCCGAAATGTTCAAAACCCGAGGCGTAGCTGAAGGAAACACAGCCGTGGGCAGCCTGAGGAACTGCCCTCCACCTTGGCCCTGTCGATAAAAAGCAAGTCCAGAATGATAGACTAGAATTATGTCCACTGAGCTACAATTCCCAGCACCCTTAAACTACACTTCCCAAGCTGTTAAAATGATATAATAGCTCAGGACTGCAATACCTAAAGGACTGCCTCTTTCCACATTGTAATAAGGTCTTAGATATATAATAAATGTTGATAAATGTACCAAGCAAACACATACATAAATATATAAACCACATTGTCTGAAGCAGCACAGGAAGACAGTCCTGAAATCATTTTGACTCCCAAGTCGACCAAATGTTTCTCTGCAAGGAGGGAGGAGGTGAAAAAAAAAACCTTCCTTGTTACAGGAATTTAGTAATTACCATCTCAAAGGAGGGGATGACAGACTACCAGGAAAGGCAATCAGATAAGGCATTATCAGATAACCTGGCAGGCAGGAAAAACAAGAACATTCAAATTTCTTTTGTAGAACACATTTTCTGTGATGTATGTATGATGTATGGAGGTGTGGTCTTGAGCTCCAGGGCAGGGAATTTAAAATGTCTATATAAGGCCTTGTGCACCATTGTTCTGGGTTCCTCCTCCTTTCCTGCGGGTGAGGGGAGCACCCTGTTGCAACAGATCAATAAAGATCAGGCTTACTATCTGCTTTGCTTCTCAATATTCTCTGGTTGGCCTCTGTTATTTTCTCCTACCAATAGGGAACCCACGTAAGGACTCTATAAGGGCTCTTGCATACCCCATAAGGAGGAAAGGGCAGATTTATTTTGTTTACAACAACATGAACCTACCCGGACCCTGAGATCATCTTCCGAGGCCCTGCTTTGTGTGACCCTCCTCAAGAGGTTCAGAGGGTGGCAACATGAGAGCAGGGCCTTCTCTGCTGTGGCTCCCCGTCTGCCGAATGCTCTCCCCAGGGAAGTTCATTCCTTCATTATACATCTTTAGGCGCCAGGCAAAAACATTCCTTTTCAACCAGGCCTTTGGCTGATCTGATTTACATCCTATGCCCTTTTAAAATGAGCTGGGGGGGGGAGGGCGCTATTGGTCGGTTGTTTTATTGTCATTGGGTCTCTTGTGGTTTTATATTATTTTATTCTGTGAACCACTCTGAGACCCCTAAGTATAGGGTGGCATAGAAATAATAATAAAATAAGAATAATATAAGAGTATATTGACATAGTGTGGATGTCAATAAATTGGAGTGCTGAAACCATTCTGAACTGAAAGGAGTGGTGAAGATCACTGTTCTTTCTTGCTTAGCACAGATCTAGGTATGCTTCAAGAAAGGGGGAAGGATAACCAGAAGAATTTCAGAAATAGACTGGAAAGAGAAGCTGCTGAATTGCAACTCATTACCAAACTCAAAACCATGGAGAGACCTGGTCTGAACAAAGACATTGGATTCTTATCTCATTATACACGACTAAGCCATTTTTCACCTTCTCACCCCTTGCCTTTTCCCGTAAGACCTATTGCAGTCGTTAAGAGTCGTCAACAGGCTCATCTCAGCTATCTGCCAATCTCCCATTCCCACCACCCTTCTGAGTAATACCCCTCCCCACCTTCTCACTATATAGAAGGGTCTGGCAACTTCTGTTTCAGTGTATCTGAAGAAGTGTGCATGCACACGAAAGCTCATACCAAGAACTAACTTACTTGGTCTTTAAGGTGCTACTGGAAGGAATTTTTTTATTCAGAAGATTCATGGTGAAGGGGAAAGTGAGGGGGGGGATGTATAGGCCCCACGAAAAGACCACCAGGTTGATAAACTGATGACACCAGTGCTTGTGCAACACCCATGCGCTGCTCCTTCAAGTTTTATAAACTCACATTTTGCTGCTTAGCCCTGCGGCTTTGGGTCTAAAGTTGCTTGAGTTTGTGTACTGCAGACATGTCCCGGCAATTGCTGAAACAGAGGAATGTTGGGACTGCCTGTTGGCCTCCTGGTGACCTCCTTTACCTGCACAAAGCTTACACGTAGTTTAGATTATAACCAGCTTTAATTGAATATGCATTCCAGTTGGTTTGTGGGGAGAACATCTTTCCTCTGCTCCAAGGAACTACAGGTTACCCCTAGCATCCTTAAACTACAGTTCCCAGGATTTTTGTGGGGAAAGGAGACTAAAGTGAAGAGTTCCTGTTTGGTTCTTTACAGCTGGTTCTAAGTCAATTCCAAACTTTGCAAGAATGATTCCAAATAAACCTCCTTAGAAACAGATACTTATAACTCCTTCAAGACCACTTGGCTGGAGAGTAAGGTAAAGGTGTGGCAGAAAGTGTCTGGCCACTCAGTCTTACAGTAGGTGGCACTGAGTTCAATAAGGTTTATTCCTAGATAAATGGGTAGTAAAGTTTTGAGTCTAAGCTGCATCAGACAATCATCAATAATAAAAGAAAACTATCTGTAGCCTCTGGTACCTCTGTGTGGGATGTAATCCACTGAGAGCAGTCAAGTACAACATTCCTTGTTTTGCTAGAGTGGACATGCAGAGAATGTTTGGTCCAGCCAGTCAAAACTTCTTGTTCCTCCTGGCTGGCCCGGAACAACCTTCCTTGCATGTGACTAGTGGGTAGGCATGACCTTTCAAGACCTTGTAAAGGGCCAATGCATGCTGCCACTCTCTCTTTTTTCCATCTTCTTTTCATGCGAACTTTCTGGAATGAACTGGCTGCCAGCCAAGCAGTCGCCCAAATCATCTCTCTTATAGTGCTCTGCCTGATCTTGAGTAAAGTTTCTTTTTATTGCTTTATGAATAAGACTGTGGTGTCTTTATTCTTTTAGGAGGGATTTAAAATGGGGTCTTTCCAGGAACATACAATTCAATCTCACAGAGACTGAATTGCAACTAGATTTCTGCTTGCGTGTGAAGGGGAATGTAAACTCTGGTAAGTAAAGGAACTTGCTAGCACAAGTTAAAAGGTAAAGGACCCTTGACAGTTAAGTCCAGTCGCGAACGACTCTGGGGTTGCGGCGCTCCTCTTGCTTTACTGGCTGAGGGAGCCGACATTTGTCTGCAGTTTTTCCTGGTCATGTGGCCAGCATGACTAAGCCGCTTCTGGTGAAACCAGAGCAGCGCACGGAAACACCGTTTACCTTCCTGCCGGAGCGGTACCTATTTATCTACCTGCACTTTGACGTGCTTTCGAACTGCTAGGTTGGCAGGAGCAGGGACCGAGCAACAGGAGCTCACCCCGTCACAGGGATTCGAACCGCCGACCTTCCAATCGGCAAGTCCTAGGCTCTGTGGTTTAGACCACAGCTCCACCTGCGTTCCAATAGTGCAAGTTAGGAAGGATATTAATAAACAATATATCGTCTCCTGCCACCCTGAACATTCCCACACTCGGCCCATTCCACTTGTTGTGGGGAAAAGGCAGGTCATTTTTAGGAAAGGAAAGGAACCATTTTGCTGGGCTCCAGACCCTTATTTTATATAGCAGCAGCCAAGGGTTTCTCCTTTACTAAAGTGAAATCTGAGCCCCCTCTTACATTGAAGAAAGCCTCGCTGATTTCAATAGCCTTGCTGCTCCAGTCTAGATTCCCATCCCTCCAGGAAACTGAAATCCAAGCCCAATTTGAATTGAAGTGTTGTACAAAGAAATTACAATATCAAGTTTCAGAATGCAGTCGGAAAAGCCGGGAATTGGCAACCAAAGAGACAAAGCGAGGTAGTTGCAACTGGGTTCCTGCAACTGAAGAGAAAGGAAGAACCCCGCCTACAGGTGGTGACTGCCACTTGGTTGGGTTACATACAGGTTACATGGCAAAGGGGTCCAAAAGGAAGAGACACGGGTGCAAAGAAGTTTCCCTGCTCCAGTTCCTCCAGCAAGCGCGCTCCCGGGGCGCTTGGAGCCGCAGCAGGAGGGGAACTTCAGGTGCCTAGGCCGCTTTCCTCGCAAACTTTATTCCCTTGGGGAAAACACCCCAAGTCCCCCTGCCCCCAGCAGCTCGATTCCATCAGGTCAAAGGGAGCATCAGCGACGGCCTCTGGAGACCCGGCCCAGGAACTTAGCTAGGGGGGTGCTGGGCGCCTGGGCTTCGGCATCACCTGGGGCCCAGGTGTGCTGCCCGTAAAGGTATATGCCGCCTGGGCTGGGCACCCCCTCCCCCCAGCTATGCTACTGGATCCCAAGGTGGTTCACAACATAAAAATGCAAGATAAAAACACAATAAGCGTAATAAAAACAAAAACTGTCCTAGGGCTTGGCTTTGACAGCCTGACTCTCCACCAAGGTGGGTCCTCTATGTCTGTTATCAGTCAGTGGAAAATGAGTGGAGTCAGGAACCAGTGGAAGGAAAGCAAGGAAGATCTTGACTTTCCTGTTGTGCCAGAGACTCCCCACCCCGGCCAAGGAGGCGAGGACTCACTACAAGGGTTCTTCTTTTTTGGTGGTCACTCGTAGCCAAGGAAGATTGTCTTTCATAAACATGGTTTTAACAATGAGTCCGTAAATGACTGTGGAGGCCAATTCTGGACTCACACATCCTTCCACAGTGGGGACATTGGTTTCCGAGCAGGAGTTGGATTTGCCAAGTGTGCCTTCCTTCCTTGGAGATTGTTAAGCAGAGGTTGGATGGACATCTGTCATGGATGCTTTAGCTGAGATTTCTGAATTGCAGGGGTTGGACTATATGGCCCTTGGGGTACCAGCCAACTCTACAATTCTATGATTCTATATTTTTTTCTTGTTGCACCATTTATGACCATTTCTAGGCCATGTGACTCAAAAGCTTGCCTGACACGGCATGTCCATTTAGACTGAAGTCCCACAGTTTGTTCCTAGGTAAATGAGTGGTAAAGCATTGCAGTTTCAGCTGCATCAGATAATAATTCAGAATAATAATAATAAATCACTTCTCCTTAAGGTACTGATGACCAAATCTGCCTCTTATTAGGATCCTAAAATATGCAATTAGACTTGTTTTCCATCCACAGCTTGTTGGCTCATTTGGACAACTGTGTAATGCCCAATGGTTATGCCTCCCCAACAACCACCCAGCCCTGGTAATCCTGAGGCAGGGAGCGGGTTCTTTGGATCTCAAACTTTTAGGCAGTAGAAGCAAACTTTATTAACTACTATCATAATAAGCAAAGAAACAGCAACAGGTGCTAATATACAATTTAAGTACAATCGTACCTTGGTTGCCAAACGCTTTGGAACTTGTACATTTGGCTCCTGAACAATCAAAAACTGTAATGATTTTAAAATGTCCTGTGCGGCTTCTGATTGGCTTCAGGAGCTTCATTTGGGGGAGCACTGGCAGGGGAGGAGGAACTGGTGGGGTTCACCAGACACGATGAGTTCACTCAGACTAAAATCAGGGAACTCAGAGATGGAAAGGGGGGGAAATGGGGGTTTCAAGGAAAAAGGAGGGCTCTTGTACTACAAAGGGGCACTGTATGTGCCGGGAGAGCCATTGAGGGCCAAAATCCTCAGACAGCTCCATGACAACCCCACAGACGGGCATTTTGGGCAGCATAAGACCATGCTACTAGTCACTAGACAGTTCTGGTGGCCCAAGGTAAGGGAGGATGTACGCGAATATGTCCGAGGGTGCGGCAGGTGTCAGAGGGCCAAAGGGGAAAGAGCAGCACCAGCGGGTTACTGGAACCCTTACCGACACCGGGGAGGCCCTGGGAGGTGGTGTCCATTGATTTTATGACAGATCTGCCCAAGTCAAGGGGAAAGACAGCGGTGATGGTGTGGTCGATCTACAGACCAAAATTTGTCACTTCATAGCCTGCTCCCATGCGGTGTCAGCCGAGGAGACAGCCAGGCTGTTTGGGGATCACATTTTTAGGCTGCATGGGACTCCACTGAGGGTTGTATCTGATCGTGGAAGACAGTTTACCTCATGATTCTGGCGTAAACTCATGAGCCTGCTGCAGGTAGAGGTGAGCTTCTCAACGGCTAGGCACCCAGAAACCAACGGGCAGGCCGAGAGAGCAAACAGCATATTGCAGCAGTACCTATGCTGCTATGTCAGTGAGAGGCAGAATGATTGGGTGGAGAAATTGGCACTAGCTGAGTTTGCGTATAACAACGCTGAACATGTGTCCACGGGGATGAGCCCTTTTATGGCCAACTACGAGTGTCATTCCAGGGCTTCCCCAGGGCACGGAGAGGAGGAATGGAGTGTCCCAGCTGCAGAGCAATTTGCAGAAGAGATGGAGGCTTTGCACCAACAACTACAGCTAAATTTGAAGAGGGCGAAGGAAGTCTATAAAAGGCAGGCAGACAGGCACCACAGGCCAGGGGAGGTCATACAGGTGGGGGACAGGGTGTGGTTGTCATCCCAGGGGTTGCCCTTAAAAGGGGCGTGCAGCCTAGATGGCTGGGGCCCTTTGAAGTAATCCAGCAGGTCAACCCAGTGACTTTCAGGCTGAAATTGCCGGACAGCATGAGGATATATCCGGTGTTCCATAGGTCCCTGCTTTCGCATTACAGGGAGGGGCAGGGCTTCCCAGGGAGGGAGGGAGGGGTGTCCACCCATTCACATGCAGAGGAGAGGGAACATTGTAATGAAGCAACGAAAATACTCGATTCCAGGTGGAGAGGGCACCAGGTAGAGTACTTGGTGGCCTGGGAGGTAGAACCCAGCTCAGAAAACACGTGGGTTCCCGCAGGATCCATCACAGAGGAATATCTGGTGGAGGAGTTCCATGCTTTGTTCCCACATAAGCCTAAACCCCAAGCGAGGTTCTTGAAGGAGGTGTTCGGACCCACGGACGACGAAGGGGACTTCGTAGGTTTCCCATCTTCAGGGGAGGAGGAAGGCCACAGGGACGAGGTCGGGGAATTGTCTGAGGGAGAAGAATCTGACTGGGATGGCCAACCAGCTGGAAGGGACCCGAGAGGATGGGAAACAGTTTTTGAATCCACAGAGGATGATGACTGTTCTTTCCAGGGTTTTCGTCCATTGCCTGACAACACTCGAGAGGAGGAGACGATTAGAGACCTTACCAATGGGGAGGGGGGTGTTTAGGAGGGGGTGGATGTCAGGGAACTGCCATCAGCTCAGAGGCAGGCAGGGGAAAGGCAGATGGATTACAGAGAGCCTCCAAAAATCATGGGAAGCAGTACTTCCTCAGCGGAGGAAGGAAGCCACGCCTCTAGTGGGGAGGAGCTGCAGGGCTCGGAGGAGGCAAGGCAGTGCCAGGACACCTTGCCTGAGCAAAGCGGGGAGGAGGGAGGTCCCCCTTTACCCAAGCCGTCCTTGTGCAGTAGGCTTTCGCGCAGAGAGGGGAGGCGTCGGCTGGGGGTCAAGAAACTACTCTGCTGGGAAAGTTTAAGGACCGCCCACTCTCAGATTCTGCTAGTGAGTGAGCAAGACATGGAATAGAGGCATTCTGCACTAATAATAAAGCTTTTGAAAAGACGAGTGAGGCATCTTGCCTGATGGCTCTCGAGCAACCACCCGATAGCCATAACATACAGTATAAGCTAAACTGAAAACAGGAACACCATCTACTGGCTTTCCCTTTGGCAATATAACTAATTTTTTTTTCTTCGAAGCAATGTATACTGCTTGCAAAAGTTTGTTTGTTTGTTGCATTTTCTATTTTGCCTAAACGAGCAAAATAAAAACTTAAACATCAAGATGCAATTAGGCTTGTGTTCCATCCACAGATTGCTGGCTCATTTGGACAACTGTAAAGGTTTTTCTTCAAAGCAATCTATACTGCTTGAGCAGGTTTGGGCTGAATGCAGCTCGCCACGAAGTCAACGATGGATGTTGGAAAGTAAGAGGCAGGAATGTACAAGAACTTTGCATCCCATCCTGCAGAGTAGCGGGTGCGAGGGGAGCAGGATGTCAGGGCATGTTCCATACAGTCAGTGACCAGGTGAAGCTTGCTGCTGGCAATGTTAAAGCTATCTTGGCCAATTTTGAAATCTGTGTGTGAGAAATATGAAGCAAAACAGAAGTTAGTGCTGTAAATGTAGGGGGTAACCTAAATCTTTTGCATCTGGAACTATTTTGGAGGCTTCAAAACAGAACACATTCTCAAAAGATTTAAATCTACAATGGATGAACCTGTCCATTTTGGTTTCTCTCCGTTTCAATATGCCCAAAATCTTTCAGTTCGGTTCTCCTCATTTCAGATTATGTTTTTTGAAAGTCATCAGCATTTCAGTTTTCACAATATACACATTTTCGCAAACATTATTTCCTTGCATAGTGCATTTTTGTATATTGTGGTCAATTTGCTTAGTGCATTTTTGTGTATACTTTTGATGCCAAATTCTCTCTAATATGCACATTTTTGTACACATTGTTGGTTTATAGAACTAGTTGCTAAATCTAGAGGAGTTTGAATTCCTAAGCAGAGCTATGTATTGGTTAATATATTGCTTCATGAAGTGTGAATTGGGTAAGTTTGCAGGAAAATGCAAACCATGCTGAAATCCCCTCCGCGTCTACTCACAGTTCTCCAAGTACTGTTTCCCATAGACTTCTTTTATGTCAGACGGCACTCGGTTCCATACTTTCTTTAAATTCTCTACTGCTTGTGTGAAAATGGTTGTTTGGAAACCACCAGGTTCAAGAATGCTGACGTGGATTCCAAAAGGATGGAGCTCCTGCCTGAAATGCAGAGGAATACAAGAAGAAACATCATTGCCTACTGAGTCATAGGAATGCAGGAATGCAGGTCAGGAACTTGGGTCCATGGATAGGAGCATCTTTCTTTAAAAAAAGAAGAAGAAGAAGAAATTAAAATTGAGGAGAAAGAAAAGATGGGAACTGCAGCTCCCCTGCCTTCTGCCCTCTTGCAGGAGCCAGGATACGCCCTACCCAGGAGAGGAGTGTGTATGACACAGCACCAGTTGTATTAAGAGACAGTCATGAGGGCATGATTCAAAGTCTCGCTGATACATCAAATGCCTTCCCGAAGGGAGACCTTAACCTAGCGGGGGAAAGTTGCTGCAGAGCAAGGAGCCTTTTCTGCCAGGGCTGCTTCCCACCCTCCTCTCTGCAGCCTCTGCCATCTCTGCCCAGTCTTCTTGTTAAGAGGGAGAAGGCAGGTCACCTGTAGCAAAGGAACAAGACCCTTCTCTTTGGGTTCTGGGACCCAGTGTTCTAAAAAAGGAGCATTTAAGGGTTTTGCCAAACCTCCTTTGTGCAGAAAAAGATTACAGTGCAAACAACCATGAGAAGATGTCACACAGAATTTCTCTACAAAAGCTACCCATTCACAGCTTAGCTGTTGACATCAAGAGAGAATGAAGTCAAACCGCAGTGTTAGCAGCCCTGCTCTTGCCAACCTAGCAGTTTGAAAGCACGTCAAAGTGCAAGTAGATAAATAGGTAAACCCGCTCCAGCGGGAAGGTAAACAGCGTTTCCGTGTGCTGCTCTGGTTCTCCAGAAGCGGCTTAGTCATGCTCGCCACATGACCCGGAAGCTGTACGCCGACTCCCTCAGCCAATGAAGCGAGATGAGCACCACAACCCCAGAGTCGTCCGCGACTGGACCTAATAGTCAGGGGTCCCTTTACCTTTAAATAGTTGGAAAAAGCACACACTTTTCAACATGGTAATCAACATTTCTATAAAGCATATTGGGCCCAAACTATTCTAAGGAAAACAGGGGGACATCCATAACATGTTCACCATTAATGAGAAGGTCCTGGACTGAGAGCCACACATCCAATTGCGGGATTGTGATTTGAAAAGTTTGGTTCAAGGCCAGATGTGGGCATGGCCTGTGCCTGGATACATTCATCTCAAGTTGTGTGAGTCTTGGGCAAAGCCCTGGGCAGCTGCCATATTTCCCAGCTCTTTCTTCCCTGCAGCCCACTTTCCCCAGACTTGGCAACTAAACCAGGAGGACTCGCATCAGCCACTTCCAGCCTGGCAAGTGGTTAGGGAGTATGGCAGATGTTGCACTAAAGCAAGCAGAAGAGGACATTAAAGAGCTGCTCTGTTTACCTCAGGCTGTCAGAGAAGGCTTCCGCACCAAACTTGGATGGGCAGTAACCACCTCCAAAGACTGCCAGTCGTCCCATCGTACTGCACACGTTGACCACCCTCCCTCTGGCTCTCCTCACCAGGGGCACCATGTGTAGCGTCACATCAATCATCCCAAGAAGGTTGACATTGATCACCTTTGCAAAGTCATCTTTGGTCAGCCATTCGTTGGGACCTGATGGTAGAGCTGTGCCTGCGTTGTTCACCAAGCCCCAAAGCCCTGTGAGAAAGAACAGATGTTTTTCCTATTAGCAACCCTAACAAATAAGGCCGTCACATGAATAGATTGTTTGTGCTTAGGAGGGCTGGTCCTTGCATGAGGCCTGGTAAGGTGGTTGCTCACAGCAGCAAGCTGCAGGGCACAGGGGCCAACTCCCACAAATTTTGGTGTCAGGACCCTGCACGCTGTGTGGTATCCATGGCCCCTGGCTCCCATGGTTGCGGGGCCAAGTTGTCACTGCTGCTGGTGATGCAAGCTGAGCACAGCACAACTGAAGTGACATTTTTAAACAGCTGAAGCAATCCCCACACACTAGGGTAACAATTTCAGCAAAAATCTGACGTTCTGCAATTCACTCAAAAATGGTGCCAAACTGTTGCAAACGATCCCCTGAAAGGGTTTTCGGTGGAAACGGATGGGTTTTTATCATCGAAACAGAATTAGCCCTCGACGTCTGAACAACTTTTTTTAAAAAAAAAATCCCTAAGCCGCGCGGTCACAATTTCAGCAAAAATCTGACGTTCTGCAATTCACTCAAAAATGGTGCCAAACTGTTGCAAATGATCCCCTGAAAGGTTTTTCGGTGGAAACAGATGGGTTTTTATCATCGAAACAGAATTAGCCCTCGACGTCTGAACAACTTTTTTTAAAAAAAATCCCTAGCCCTCGAGGTCTGAACAACTTTTTTTTTAAAAAAAAATCGACCTTTGGTCGAACAAAATAAGGGCCAGGTCAGGCAAAATATGGGACATTGGGAGGGAATTGGGAGGCTAAAAATTACCTGGTGCAGAAATGACTTCAAAGCTATCCATTACAATGGGTTGTTTCCAGTGCTGGCCATACCCATAGAGTAGATAGGCCCAATGAAATTTATGGATCTCAGTTAGCAATGCACATTAATTTTTATGACTCGTATCCTCCCCACCTGCTGGATTTCTGCTTGTCAGAAGAATTGTAAATATAGAAACCGAGCCCCAAAATGAAAGAGGGGTGAAGATAGCAACAAATTCTGTTTCTCTTCCTCACAGAGCTTTGCCTCCAACGTCCCTTTCCATGTAGCTGCATCACACACACGCATCAGAGACCGACAACTTCATCTAACCACTAGGATGACATGTGTGCTTCATTTTTCAACCTGTTCTTAACAGTATATAGTAAAGGTAAAGGTAAAGGTACCCCTGCCCGAACGGGCCAGTCTTGACAGACCATCTGGGGTTTGTGCGCCCATCTCACATCTATAGGCCGGGGGCCAGCGCTGTCCGGAGACACTTCCGGGTCATATGGCCAGCGTGACAAAGCTGCATCTGGCGAGCCAGCGCAGCACACGGAACGCCGTTTACCTTCCCACTGGTAAGCGGTACCTATTTATCTACTTGCACTCGGGGGTGCTTTCGAACTGCTAGGTTGGCAGGCGCTGGGACCGAGCAGCGGGAGGGCACCCCGCTGCGGGGATTCGAACCGCCGACCTTTCGATCGGCAAGCCCTAGGCGCTGAGGCTTTTACCCACAGCGCCACCCGCGTCCCGACTAACAGTATATAGTATTGGGCATCAATTTATTGAAATAACTAAAACCACAACCATTTTAAGGTTTCAATCCACTGCGTACTTATTTGAAAGTAAATTAAACGGAACTAATTGGGACTTATTTCTATTTTCAAAGGATCAGGCTGAAAGTGAATTTAGGATTGTGACAGTTTCTTGAATTTTCATGGGTTTTCTGGGGTGGGGGGTCTTTGGTACCTAAAGAATAGGTTTGAAATATCCATCCTACCCCTCTGTAAAGGAACAGGGTCAGGGAAGCATGTAAAAGGAATGAGGACCCACATTCCATTCCATCCCCAAACACTCGCCATCCTCTGCTGCCTTCCTTTGGGCCGCAGCTGCGTCTCTGACTGGATTTAGTGTAACAGGAGAGGGTAAGGTAGGGAAAAGGGGAGACGAGGAGAGAAAAATGGAAAGTAGACAGGCAGGAGAGAGGCAGCAGCTCTGGTAGAGATGGGAGGGAGCAGCTGACCTCAGCAGAGGAGGTGGGGGTACGGGGAGAAAGCAAGGCAGACATAAGGGACAAACTACATCCCTTAACAAGCTAAAAAACAGTTTCTGTCTGTGGACTGCTGAACGGAAAATGTAAAATAGTACAATTGACTTTCGGGGTTGGTGTGTTGTGCGACAAGCACAGAGTGCAATGAGATTGAGTGTGGGGGGGAGGGGAAGCTCAGTTAATTTCATTGTACACAGGTTGTAGATTGACAATAAAGGGATGGTGATGATGATGATGATGATGATGATGATGATGATGATGCATTTTCCCTTGAAATAAGGGGCAATCCCCTATTACAAGGGACAAGTGGAAACCCCACCAAGACACACAGGTCACCTGGCCAAGCTGCTGCTGAGAACCCTCCTTGTGGGTGGGCAGAGGTGAGGGCAGAGAAGAAGTGAGAGGCAGTTTCTCCAGCCAAGCCAGCAATGCCTTCCTTGTAACAGCGGAGCAGACATTTGTGTATGCTTGGCAGCGGTGAAAGCAAGACTTGCAAAGGATGAGATCCGGGGAAAGGACTTTGCTAATTTGCCCAGCAGCTACAGTGGTGGCAGGCTGCTGATTTGCATACAAGCCCCCCCCCCCCATTCATTGTCAATCACAATGAAAAAGCTTGCTTGCTTTTCTCTCCCTTTCTTTCCTGCCCAGCAGTAGCATGGAGGGGGGTCTGCCCTTGTAGGGGGGGCATAGGGCGGCATGGGGGTCTATAGTGTGGCTCAGTGGCTGCTGTGTGCTGTGGGTTGGGATTCTGGGGTTGCCACGCTGCTGCTGCTGCCCAGAGCTTTGCTGCATTCAGAAACTCCTCACGCAGCAAAACCCTAAAAGTGATACAGTATTTAAAAAGTAACCAAAAGAACAACAAAAATGCCCGTGCCCTTCTCTGTTAAATTTGCCTTCTATTTTCACATCATTCTTCTTCTTTCCCCTTTGCAGTTAAAACAATCAATTCTCTTTCCCCACACCAAGAGTTTGACTTAGCTTGGGAACCCCAAAGACTAGAGAAAATATCTGTCACGCTGGAATGTTGTTTCCCTTTTCAACTCAGCTTCCTTGACAAACAACAATTCCTGGGATTCCCAGAGGGGGTGTCCCATGCTCCCAGGCACCCAAATGTCTGGAGCTGGTTCCGATATTTATTATTGAATGCTCATAATGATTATTTCTAAGCTATTTTCTGAATTGTTATGCTTATTCTTCCTTTTACACGTTGTGAGCCACTTTGGACAAAATTATGTGGGGAAAGTGGCGTACAAATGAATACAGAGAGGCAATTCTAATCCCCCGTCCCACCAATAGCACAGAGGCAGCACAAGGAAGGTAGAGATTCACCTTTGTTCCCAATGCACCCTTTCACCCACTCCGTGGCTGCCGCCACACTCTCTGTGCTGGTCACATCCAGAATGGTGGTTTTCAAGCGCTCTGAGCTGGCCTTGCCCAGCTGCTCTGCCCCCTTCTGCGTGAGACAGGCTGCCAGCACCCGCAGACCCCGGGCATCCAGCTGCCTGGCAAGTAGGTTTCCAAAGCCAGAGTCACACCCCGTGATGAAGACATATTTCTCCGTCAGGTTCTCCACCGTCTGTCTCTCCTGGTACCATCGGCGAAGGAAGTAAAGCCCCAGCAGGGCAGCCAGGTAGAGCCACATGGCTGAAACCTGCAGGGAAAAAGAATTCAAGCATTAGGAAGCATACACACCCCTGGCAGGACTTGGAGGAGGATATTTCTGATTCCTGCTCCACCAAGAAGTTCACTGGAAGACCTTTTATGTTGCCACCACTCAATTTAGCCTTCCTCGCAGTGTTGTGGAGGGGAAGGAGAATTTTTGCATGAAGCAAAGAGCTGCTTGGAGCAGAGGCAAGCTAAAAGAAGAACAAATAATAGCTCCAGCTAGCTGCTTATTAACTAAACAACTAAATAAAGAGACACAGTAGGAGCCTATCTACATCTATAGACATAAGCAGCACTGAGGTCAAATATTGTGCAAGCTCAGAATTAGCATCCAACAGGTCAAATTTTGCCATTATTGCACCACATACTGTACTTGCTCAAGGTCTGATCCCTGATTTCTTTTATGTGATCAAACTCTCCCAACTGAGTTTTACTAAGTATTTTGCAGATGATAGACTCCAGTCTTTTTGACCTCAAATTGACCTCAAATGTTTCTCTTCAAGGAGGGAGGAAAGGGGGAAAACCTCCCCATTGTCTCTTTGCTCACAAATCCTGCCTTAAGGGCACATTTAAGATATGAATAGGGTGAGCCTGTGACCTGCACTCCGGAATTAAGCATTTATCATCACAAAAGAATGGCCAGGTACTCCAGGTAAACAGCCAGTTAAACCCATCAACAGGTTTCCTGCCAGACAGGATTCTGCTGTAGACCGCCCCTTCTGTGATGTATGTATGATGTGGTAATGGGCTGCAGGGTGGCAATTTTTAAAAGTCTATATAAGGCCTTGCACACCATTGTTCTGGGTGCCTCCTACCTGCAGCATGGGGCGGGGTGGGGTGGGGGGGTGAGCACCTTGTTGCAACAGTTAATAAAGATCATGCTTACTAGCTGCTTTGCTTCTCAATATTCTCTGGCTGGCCTCTTATTTTCTCCTACCGATAGAGAACCTAAAAAAGGACTCTATATGGGCTCTTGGGTACCCCATAAGGGAAAAGGGGCATTTTTCTTTTCTTCTTATAATAACATCTTACAAAATTTAAAAACCCCTCATCAATAACAAATAACCCCGTTCACTCAAGTAGGACACAATGGTCCATATTTTCTATTGCAACTGATCCAATTTCTTCCAAATCCATGTTAAAAGCTGCAAGGCCAGCACAAGATGGAATGAGGTTAGTTTCTTAGGCTGCAAGTTCTTTCAATGTTCATGAGAAACAGAGCCAGTTGCACAACACATGAAACTGCTTTGTCAAGTAATGAGACTAATTTGTTGAAGCAGAAAAGCCTTATTTTCTCACAGGTGCACCACAGATGGAACAGGGGCCAACAACACTAAAACCCCTCCAAGAAAGTGCAGATGAAGACAAATTCATGTGATTACATGTTTGTGGTGTTAGATGCCATCGGTGTAAGAGCTTAAAAGTGTTTTCTCCACTCTTAATTAAAACAGAAGATAGAGGCATTTTGGCACCAGCCTAACTGTTCCAAGGTCTAATTCACAGGTTTGTTTTCTGGGAACAAACTGTTCCCATCAAATGTCACTAGATATTTTGTAGTTGATGGACACCAATCTTTTTGATGCTGTGTTTTTACTAAGTGCTAAATTCTTATCTCCTTCTGAGTAATAAATGGGAAGAGATATGAGACTGGGGTCGATCTTGTACCTTTTAAGGTTCTGAACTTTTTCTGGAAATGTTTCTGGGCCTTTCAGGGGTGCAAAGGAAGAAGAAATTCAGGCAGTGAAGCTTCCCCCCCCTCCCACAGCCTGAAGGTTGAGAAAAGTGTCACCTACTGAATATTCGCTTGAAATAAAGTTGTTATGAGCACATGGACTAGAGGAGGAAGAGGAGTGCGGGAGCAGCGCACCGCCCCTGGCAGCGCGATCCTGGTGAGGTCCCATCGCAGCTGCCCCGCCCCCGCTGGACACCAAGCTCCCTCAGGTGGCATGCCACGCCCCCAGGACACACGCCAGCCCCACCCCGCCTGCTCTCCGCCCCCACAGCGCCAGAGCATGAAGCTCCTCCCCTGAGCACATGTCAGTGGTGACTGGAAGTTACTAACTATCATGTATAATTGAAAAGGGAAGAGACAGACCTGCGGCTGGTTAGAGGAAAAGCTCTCAGCTTCAGTTGTGCGGCAGGTAAAGCAATGCTTCTTTCTCCCATTTGCAGTTGCTCCTTATCTGCCTGCTGCTGTTTTTCATACTCCACTGGTTGCAACAGGAGCTCCTCCCTTCTGGCTAGGATTGGTTTAACCCAATTAGGTGGTGAAATTTAACTACCGTCTTTAAACTAACTGGGGAATCTATTGGTGAGGGAAACACATGGAATCCCTCCCACTGCAGAGCTCTGTGTCACAGATTCAGCCCCTTTCCCCTGTGTTCTGTTCATGTATGGATAGTGCAAATAAATCATTTGTCTAGAGCAGGAAGAATGCCTGGGGTTGAGAGTATCTTTCTTGCGGAAGCACATCCCTCCTGCTGATAGAAAGATGGGCAGAGTGCTTGCAAAATCACATTTCACCTAGAGTAGGAAGGATGAGGCTGATTAATATAAATGGCAGAATCACAGACAAGTTGAAGGAAATAAGAGAAGGATTTGTTAAATACTTTTCTGAGCTGTACAGACAAGGGAAAGAAAAAACATTTAAGATAGAAGAGTATATTAGAAGTAGCAGTATGCCACAGTTAAAAGAGGAACAAAGAAACATTCTTAACTCCCAGATAACAATGCAAGAATTACTTGAGGCAATAAAAAGCTCTAAAAATGGCAAGTCTCCAGGTCCGGATGGCTTTACGGCAAAATATTACAAGAAACTAAATGAACAATCAGTGAACCCATTGAAAGATGTTATGAATGAAATATGGAACACAGGCGAAATCCCAGAAACATGGAAACAGGCCTATATAACAGTAATCCTGAAACAAGATGCAGATCTGCTGCAAATCAAAAACTATAGGCCTATCTCCTTGTTAAATAATGATTACAAATTGTTTGCAAATATTTTAGCCAACAGATTAAAAAAATATTAAATGAGTACATACTTCAAGATCAACCCGGGTTTTTACCAGGAAGACAAATGAAAGAGAATATAAGGAATATTTTTAATATAATAGAATAAGGTAAAGAGACCCCTGACCATTAGCTCCAGCCGTGGCCGACTCTGGGGTTGCGGCGCTCATCTCGCTTTATTGGCTGAGGGAGCTGGCGTACAGCTTCCAGGTCATGTGGCCAGCATGACTAAGCCGCTTCTGGCGAACCAGAGCAGCACACAGAAACGCCGTTTACCTTCCCGCCGGAGCGGCACCTATTTATCTACCTGCACTTTGACATGCTTTCGAACTGCTAGGTTGGCAGGAGCAGGGACCAAGCAACGGGAGCTCACCCTGTCACAGGGATTCGAACCACCAACCTTCTGATCTGCAAGTCATAGGCACTGTGGTTTAACCCACAGCGCCACCCGCGTCCTCGTCCATAATAGAATACCTGGAGGCTAAAAATGAAAAGAAAGCAGCTATGATGTTTATAGACGCTGAAAAAGCCTTTGATAATGTTTCTTGGAAGTTTATGATAAAGCTTCTAGAACAAATTAGAAGCGGCTCAAAATTTTTAAAAGGAATAGCAGCAATTTATTCAGAACAAAAGGCAAAATTAATTATAATGATTGTAAGATCCAAAAAGGAATGAGAAAAGAATGCCCATTATCACCATTATTTTTTATCCTGGTCCTGGAAGTACTTGCCAAAAATATAAGAGCAGACAAAGAGATTACAGGTGTAAAAACTGGGAAAAGCGAATTCAAGTTAAAAGCATATGCAGATGATCTAGTGATAACAGTGGAAGAACCTAAAACTTCACTCCCTAAAGTAATAGAAAAAATTCAGAAATTTGGGGAAGTGGCAGGATTTAAGTTAAAAAGGAATAAAACTAAACTATTAATTAAAAATTAAGAAGAGGGGGGGAAGAATTAGAGCAAAGTACTGAGATTGAAGTCCATAAAAAAGTCAAATATTTAGGGATTTGGTTAACATCAAGAAATATAAACCTATTTAAAAATAATTATGAAAAAAATTGGCTTGAGGTAAAAAGAAATTTAGAAATATGGAGCAGAATGAATCTCTCATTGTTAGGAAAAATATTGGCGATCAAAATGAATGTGTTGCCAAAAAATCTATTTCTTTTTCAATCAATACCAGCCATCCTGAAAGATGAATGCTTTTAAAAAATGAGAGAGAGATTTCAAAATTTATCTGAGCGGGGGGGAGGCCAAGGATAAAACATAAATACTTACAGATATAAAAGATAGAGGCGGGTTTGCCCTCCCAGACCTTAAATTGTATTATGAATCTGCTTGTTTGGTATGCATCAGGGACTGGATGAGATTGGATAAGCAAGAGGCATTAGAATTAGAAGGACATGACAACAGATTTGGCTGGCACGCATATCTATGGTACGGGAAAGGAAAGGTTCATAGATGTTTTTATAACCATATAATTAGAAAATCATTAATGAGAGTATGGGAGAGATACAAAGATTTATTGGAACAAAAGACCCCATGGTGGCTTTCACCACATGAAGCATTACTGCTCAAACCACTAGGAAAGAAAGGAAAATGGCTCACGTATGTTGATTTATTAAAGGACCATGATGGAAAATGGAAATTAAGAGATTACGATGAGATCAAACATCACTTTCAGAGTTGGTTGCACTATCGACAATTATATGAAACATATAAAGAAGACAGTAAGAAAGGATTTAGGTACACAAGATCTAGGTTTCAAATGGAAGTGACTGAAGGGAAAGTGAAATTACTGAAGGCCGTATACAACATACTATTAGAATGGGAGACAAAAGATGAAGAGGTAAAATCAGTCATGATCAAATGAGTACAAGATGTAGGTCACAACATTATGATGGAAGATTGGGAAAAATTATGGAAAACTGATTTAAAATTTACAGGCTGTTCCCTGTTGAAGGAGAACTGTATGAAGATGATGTACAGATAGTATGTGACGCCAGTGCAGTTAGGGAAAATGTACAAAACTAGTTCAAATATATGCTGGAAGTGTAAGGAAAAGGAGGGGACATTTTATCATATGTGGTGGGATTGTAATGTAATTTAAAAAATTTGGGAAATGATCTGTAACAAATTGAAGAAAATGTTCCATCTAACATTTGTCAAAAAACCTGAAGCATTTTTGTTAGGGATGGTAGGGAAAGACCTGCCAAAAAAGCTGAAAAACAACTTCATGTATGTGACAATGCCCGCGAGAGTCCTAACGGCCCAAGGATGGAAGACTGAAGAAATTCCAACTAAAGAATCATGGCAAGAAAAACTGGTAGACTATGCAGAACTGGCAAAATTAACACATAAGCTACGGGACAAGGATAACTGTGACTTTAAAGATGAATGGGAACCCTTTACAAAGTATTTGAAGAGGCAACAAAGGGAATTGGACTCCTTGGCAGGTTTTGAATAAACAAACTTTTTATTGGCAATAATCAGTTGAACAATTTAAGGATCTACACAACTTTGTAGCATGCAGAGAACAGCATTCACAGAGAAACCAAAGACTGGAACAGAGGGAAGTCGGGGGTGGGTGGGGGTTGTGTGGGAGGGGGGGAGGGAGGAAAAATGGGGGGGGAATTAAGGATGATATGTTTTTGGATAATATGTTTTGTTTAAATTTTATGTGGGGGGGGGGGGCTGGACCTGGCCAACTTGCTTTGGTGCATGAATTCTAGTGCGTAAATAGAGAGACTCCACACATGACTTGTTGGAACGATTTGCAACCTGTGTGAGTGAAACAAACAAATGAAAAGGTGAATCTGCAGCAACTCGGGAGACAAATTTAATCTTCTGGGCATTTCTCTCTATGATAGCTAAATCAAAGGAGGAACATCTGGAACTATTTTGGATGCCAAAGAAAAGAACTTTCTGGTGCTTCCAGACTGCATTGCGTAATTTTGGCGAGTGCAAATTCAGAGGGATAGCTGTGTGTCAGTTTGCTTATGGTTTACATAGTGTGGATGTCAATAACTTGGAGTGCTGAAAGCATTCTGAACTGAAAGGAGTGGAGAAGATCACTGTTCTTTCTTGCTTAGCACAGATCTAGGTATGTTTCAAGGAAGGGGGAAGGATAACCAGAAGATTCATATTGAAGGGAGAAGTGAGGGTGGGTGATGTATAGGCCCCGCGAAAAGACCACCAGGTTGATAAACTGATGACACCAGTGCTTGTGCAACACCCATGTGCTGCTGCTTCAACTTTTATAAGCTCACATTTTGCTGCTTAGCCCTGCGGCTTTGGGTCTAAGGTTGCCTGAGTTTGTGTACTGCAGACATGTCCCGGCAATTGCTGAAACAGAGGAATGTTGGGACTGCCTGTTGGCCTCCTGGTGACCTCCTTTACCTGCACAGAGCTTACACATAGTTTAGATTATAACGAGCTTTACCTGAGCAATCATTCCAGTTGGTTTGTGGGAAGCACATCTTTCCCCCACTCTAAGGAACTATAGATTATTCCTAGAACGCGGGTGGCGCTGTGGGTTAAACCACAGAGCCTAGGACTTACCGAACAGAAGATCGGCAGTTCGAATCCCCGCGACGGGGTGAGCTCCCATTGCTCAATCCCTGCTCCTGCCAACCTAGCAGTTCAAAAGCACGTCAAAGTGCAAGTAGATAAATAGGTACCACTCCGGCGGGAAGGTAAACGGCGTTTCCGTGCGCTGCTCTGGTTTGCCAGAAGTGGCTTAGTCATGCTGGCCACATGACCCGGAAGCTGTACGCCGGCTCCCTCGGCCAATAAAGCGAGATGAGTGCTGCAACCCCAGAGTCGGTCACGACTGGACCTAGTGGTCAGGGGTCCCCTTTACCTTTACCTAGAATCCTTATACTACAGTTCCCAGGATTTTTGTGGGGAGAGGGGACTAAATTGTTCCTGTTCTTTACAGCTGGTTCTAAGTCAATTCCAAACTTTGCAAGAATGATTCCAAATAAACCTCCTTAGAAACAGATAAGTGGGGAATGAAAGAAGATGTTTTATCTTTTTACACCACTTATAACTCCTTCAAGACCACTTGGCTGGAGAGTAAGGTAAAGGTGTGGCAGAAAGTGTCTGGCCACTCAGTCTTACAGTAGGTGGCATTGAGTTCAATGGGGCTTATTCCTAGATAAATGAGTAGCAAAGTATTGAGCCTAAGCTGCATCAGCCAATCATCAGTAAAAAAATAAAACTACGGTATTTCTTTTTACAGCTCCTGATTACTAAGCCTGCATCTCAATAAGATCCTAAAAGATTCAATGTTCCATCCATAGATTGTTTGGCCACCTGCAATGTTGTTCTTCACAATCATCTACACAGCTTGTGCTGGTTTGGGCCCAGAGCGGGTCAACACATAGTCTGCAATGGTGGTTGGCAAGTAAGAGAGAGGAAGGTAGAAGAGCTTTGCATCCCAGCCTGCAGAGTAGCGAGTGCGAGGGGAGCAGGATGTCAGGGCATGTTCTATGCAGTCGGTGACCAGGTGAAACTTGTTGCTGCAACCATCAATGAGTTCTTGGAGCCCTTTGCAACCTGTGTGAGAGAAACAAACAAATGAGCAGTTGGATCTGCAGCAACACAGGAGGCAAATTTAATCTTCTTGGGAAAGATTGCTGTCTGGGCATTTCTCCCTATGACAGCTAAATCAAAGGAGGAACATCTGGAACTATTTTGGATGCCACAAAAAAGAACCTTCAGGTGCTTCCAGACTGCATCGCCAAATTTGGTGAGTGCAAATTCAGAGGGAAAGCTGTATGTCAGTTTTCTTATGTTTCTTTCTTCTTCTTCTTTTTTATTGGTTTTTTTCTATATTATATCACAATGCAAATATACCAAATCCATCCCCACATCTTCCCCATCCCCACATATATTTATCATTTAAATCATCAATCAAGCATAATATTCTCTTGCCCCTCCCCCTGCTTCCCTCTTCCCCCACTCGATTTCCTCTACATTCTGAGATTACATTTATCTTTGCGTTCTACAATCTGCTCAAATCTTCTATGTATTCTTATTATCCTTCTTTACTAATTTACCTCCCCTCAGATACTTTACATTTTAATCAAGGAATATTAGCATATCTTTTTTTGAGCAATATTTTCCCATATATTCATCAAAACATTTCCACTCCTTTTTAAATTTTTGATTCGATTGATTTCTTATAATAGCTGTTAGTTTTGCCAAAGCTAAATATTCATTTAATTTACAAATCCATTCCTCCCTTGAGGGTAGAGTTTGTGACTTCCATTTAGCAGCAATCACTACTCTAGCAGCTGTACTTGCATATAAGAAGATTCTCTCCCCCCCCCCTTGATATCTCTTCCCCTATCAATTCCAGGAGATACATCTCTGGTTGTTGTTTTTTTATTGAGATTTTCAACATCTTCTTTAATTCTTCATGTATTACTGTCCAGAATTTCTTCATTTCCTCTCACCTCTACCACATATGTATTGTTGTTCCTATTTCTTTACCACATCTCCAACAAATGTTGGATTTCAATTTATATATCTTTGCCAACTTAGCTGGTGTTAAACACCACCTGTAGAACATCTTAACAAAATTTTCTTTGATTGTGTATGAGGCAGTAAATCGTATATCTTCTCGCCAGAGTTTCTCTCATTGCTCTAGATAAATAATATGTCCAACATCCCGGGCCCATTAAATCACAGTTTCTTTCACTTCTTCATCCATCAATTCCCAGTCCAATAAAAGATTATATGTTTTAGATAACAATTTCTTATTGTTCTGAATTATTGTAGTATTAAATTTTGAATCCTCTTTTGCAAAGCCTTTTTTTGGATCAGAATTAAATATACTTCTTGTTGTATATAATGCCATCTCTCAATTTCATATTGCCGTATCTCTTCAAAGGGTTTTAATCTGAATTTCCCTTGTTCCTCTTCCAATAGTTGTCTAAATGTTGGCCAATTTGTTCTCATATTCAGTTTTTTTACAGCATATGCCTCCAGCAGCAATATCCACCAAGGTGTCTTTGGTTCCAACTGTAGTCTATATTTGTTCCAAACCTTATACAGTGCACTTCTAAGTATATGATTTTACCTTCTCGTAATTGAGATACACATGCCGTCTATATCTATTCTTGAAGCTTTCAAGGTCTAATATATAATTTTTTTCTAATCTAATCCAATCTCTTACCCATATTTAACATTCTGCTTCATAATATAATTTTAAATTTGGCAATGCCAATCCTCCCCTTTCTTTTCTTTCCGTCAATAATTTATATTTTATCCGTGGTTTCCCTTGCCATACGAATCTCATTATATTTTTCCTCCATTCTTCGAAGCAATTTTCTTTGTTTATAATTGCTATCGTTTGGAACAAATATAACATTTTTGGGAAACCATTCATCTTTATTATGGAGATTCTTCCCCATAGTGATAACTTTAGTCTGCTCTAGGTTTCAAAATCTTTTCTTATTCCTTTCCAAACTTTTTCATAGTTATTTTTAAACAGATTAATATTCTTCATAGTTAGATCTATATCCAAATATTTTGCTTTCTTGACAATCTGTAGTCTGCATTAAAATGCAAATTGAACTGATTTTCTCCCCCATCTCTACTCACATTGCTCAAAGTACTGCTGCCCATAACAGTGTCTGATGTCAGAAGGTACCCGGCTCCATACAGTCTGAAAATGTTCTAGTGTATTTGAGACAATAGGTGTTTTGAAACCACCAGGTTCAATTATGCTGACTTGGACTCCAAAAGGATGGAGCTCTCTCCTGAATTGGAGAAGAAAAGTAAAGAATTTGTTACTGAGCCACAGTAATATTGCAGGTCATGCATGGAAAGGAACATCTTTCTTTTTGAAAAGAAGAGAGAGAGAGAGAGAGAAGGGAAATACAACTCCCTATCTTGTGCCCTCTTGCATGAGCCTGGCCCTGCAATGGGTTCTATAGAACACAACATCAGTTTTATTAAGAAGCAGCCATCAGAATGCTGGTGCTTCAAACTCCTGCTGGTTCTCTAAAGTTGACACTTTGATAATTAAGTGGTATATAAATAGCTGAAATACGCACATTTTTAAACACCATAATCAACTTTTCTACACATCACATTGAGGTATTCTATTCTCAAAGGCCTTTGCTATTCTCCTAAGTGACACCAGCAACATGGCCAGGCAGGCTGGCCTAAGAGCTAGACAAAACCATCTAGAGCATGGACAGCAAAAGTGGCCTGAGAGCCACACATCCTATCTCAGGCTTGCAAATACAAAAATGTATATTTTTCATGATTCTGTTTGATATGTATTTTGTTGTAATGTTCATGAGATGAAGTACTAAGAAGAATTCTTTCAATGCATTAATTCACTTGATATGGAATGACCCATTTGGAGGTTGCATGTTGCAAAGAAGAAACTACAGAGCTGATGTTTTTACCTCAGGGTGTCAGAGAAGGCTTCCGCACCAAACTTGGATGGGCAGTAACCACCTCCATAGCAGGCCAGGCGTCCCATCGTACTGCACAAGTTGACCACCCTCCCTCTGGCTCTCCTCACCAGGGGCACCATGTGTAGCGTCACATCAATCATCCCAAGAAGGTTGACATTGATCACCTTTGCAAAGTCATCTTTGGTCAGCCACTCATTGGGAGCTGTTGGGATCCCTATGCCCGCATTGTTCACCAACCCCCAGAGTCCTGCGTGAAGAAAGAAGGCATGTTCATCCTCTTAGGCAACCTTAGCAGAGCTCAATAAAGTTGGAAATAAGCTAATCACATGCATAGATTGTTTGTGCTTACTTATGGAACCCTTATCACAATTCTTCCACTATTTTTTTCTGAATTGTTATCCCTATTCTTCATTTCACACATTGTGAGCCTTTTTGGGCACAATTACCATATTTTTCGCTCTATAAGGCGCACCAGACCATAAGACGCACCTAGTTTTTGGAGGAGGAAAACAAGGAAAAAAATATTCTGAATCTCAGAAGCCAGAACAACAAGAGGGATCGCTGCACAGTGAAAGCAGCAATCCCTCTTGCTGTTCTGGCTTCTGGGATAGCTGCGCAGCCTGCATTAGCTCCATAAGACCCACACACATTTCCCCTTACTTTTTAGGAGGGAAAAAGTGAGTCTTACAGAGCAAAAAATACGGTATGTGGGGAAAGTAGCCTACAAATGAATACAGAGAGGCAATTCTAATCCCCCGTCCCACCAATAGCACAGAGGCAGCACAAGGAAGGTAGAGATTCACCTTTGTTCCCAATGCACCCTTTCACCCACTCCGTTGCTGCCGCCACACTCTCTGTGCTGGTCACATCCAGAATGGTGGTTTTCAAGCGCTCTGAGGTGGCCTTGCCCAGCTGCTCTGCCCCCTTCTGCGTGAGACAGGCTGCCAGCACCCGCAGGCCCCGGGCATCCAGCTGCCTGGCAAGTAGGTTTCCAAAGCCAGAGTCACACCCCGTGATGAAGACATATTTCTCCGTCAGGTTCTCCACCGTCTGTCTCTCCTTGTACCATCGGCGAAAGAAGTAAAGCCCCAGCAGGGCAGCCAGGTAGAGCCACATAGCTGAAACCTGCAAGGAAAAAGAATTCAAGCACTAGGATGCATACACAACACACTCCTGGCATGACTTGGAGGAGGAGATTTCTAATTCCTGCTCCACCAAGAAGTTCACTGGAAGACCTTTTATGTTTCCACCGCTTTATTTAGCCTTCCTCGCAGTGTCGTGGAGGGGAAGGAGAATTTTTGCATGAAGCAAAGAGCTGCTTGGAGCAGAGGCAGGCTAAAAGAAGTATAAATAATAGCTCTAGCTAGCTGCTTATTAACTAAACAACTAAATAAAGTGGAACAGTATGATCCTATTTACATCTATAGATATTAGCAGCTGCTCAAATATTGTGCAAGCTCAGCATTAGCAGCCAACAGGTCATTATTTTGCCAATATTGCACCACATATTGCACTTGCTCAAAGTCCGATCCCCAATTTGTTTTGTGTGATCAAACTCTCCCCAGGGGTGCAGGAAGGGGGGTGGGGTGGTTCGCTCCAGGTGTCACCACTGGGGGGATGTCAGAAAATGGCATGTGCTTCGTGCTGACCATTAAAGTGTTGGTGCTGACCTTTAAAGCCCTAAAAGGCCTCAGCTCAGTATACCTGAAGGAGCGTCTCCACCCCCATCTTTCAGCCCAAACACTGAGGTCCAGCTCCAAGGGCTTTCTGGCAGTTCCCTCCCTGTGAGAAGTGAGGGAACCAGGCAGAGGGCCTTCTTGGAAGTGGCACCTGCCATGTGGAACGCCCTCCCCTCAGATGTCAAAGAAATAAACAACTATCTGACGTTTAGAAGACATCTGAAGGCAGCTCTGTTTAGGGATCTTTTTAATGACTGATGTTCTAATGTATTTTTAATCTTTTATTGGAAGCCACCCAGAGTGGCTGGGGAAATCCAACCAGATGGGTGGGGTATAAATAAATTATTATTATTATTAATTATTATTATTATTATTATTATTATTATTATTATTATTATTAATTATTATTATTATTATTTGTTGTTGTTGTTGTTGTTGTTGTTGTTGTTGTTGTTGTTAGAGACTGGGGTAGATCTTGTACCTATTAAAGTTCTGAACTTTTTCTGGAAATGTTTCTTGGCCTTTAAAGGGTGCCCAGGAAGAAGAAATTCAGGAAGTGAAGCTTTCCCCCTCCTACAGCCTGAAGCTTGAGAAAAGTGTCACCTACTGAATATTAGCTTAAAATAAAGTTGTTATAAGCACATGTTAGTGGGGACAGGAAGTTACTGGCTATCATGTATAATTGAAAAGGGAAGATTCAGGTAGGTAGCCGTGTGGGTCTGACGCAGTCAAAATAAAAAAATTGTTCAGTAGCTTCTTATAGACCAACTAGGTTTGTTCTGGTATAAACTTCCGTGTGTATGCACACTTCTTCAGATACACATACATATGAAAGCTTATACCAAAACAAACTTAGTTGGTCTATAAGGTGCTACTGGACAATTTTGATTTGATTTGATTTGATTTGATTTTGAAAAGGGAAGAGACAGACCTGCGGCTGGTTAGAGGAAAGGCTCTCAGCTTCAGTTGTGCGGCAGGAAAAGCAATGCTTCCTTCTCCGATTTACAGTTGCTCCTTATCTGCCTGCTGCTGTTTTTCATACTCCACTGGCTGCAAACGGAGCTCCTCCCTTCTGGCAAACATTAACCCAGTTAGGTGCTGAGATTCTTTGAACTAACTGTGGAATCTGTTGGTGAAGGAAACACACCAAATCCCTCCCACTGCAGAGCTCCGTGCTGCACATTCAGCCACTTTCCCCTGTGTTCTGTTCATGTATAGATAGAGCAAATAACTCAAGCCATTTGTCTACAGCAGGAAGAAAGCCTGGGGTTGAGCGTATCTTTCTTACGGAAGCACATCCCTCCTGCTGATAGAAAGATGGGCAGAGGGCTTGCAAAATTATATTTCACCTAGAGTAGGAAGGGTGAGGCTCAATCCGGCCAGCTTGCTTTGGTGCATGAATTCTAGTACAGTGGTACCTCGGTTCGTGAACAAAATCCGTTCTACTAATAAATCTGTTCTACTAATAAAGAAGGCTGATCGCTGAAGAATTGATGCTTTTGAATTATGGTGCTGGAGGAGACTCTTGAGAGTCCCATGGACTGCAAGAAGATCAAACGCATCCATTCTTAAGGACATTAGTCCTGGGTGCTCACTGGAAGGACAGATCGTGAAGCTGAGGCTCCAAGACTTTGGCCACCTCATGAGAAGAGAAGACTCCCTGGAAAAGACCCTGATGTTGGGAAAGATTGAGGGCACAAGGAGAAGGGGACGACAGAGGATGAGATGGTTGGACAGTGTTCTTGAAGCTACCAGCATGGGTTTGACCAAATTGCGGGAGGCAGTGGAAGACAGGGGTGCCTGGCGTGCTCTGGTCCATGAGGTCACGAATAGTCGGACACGACTAAACAACTAAACAACAACAACAATAACCTGCCACGGAGTCCAAATCCTTTTGTTGTCTTTTTAAATAGTTTTTAAATAATTCCCATTCTTCCTTGAAGTCGCGGTTGTCCTTCTCAAGCAATTTATGTGTTAACTTTGCCAACTCGCATAGCTCATCAGCTTTTCTTGCCATTGTTCTTTCGTTGGGATTTCCTCATTCTTCCATCCTTGTACTAAGAAGACTCTTGCCGCTGCTGTAGCATACATGAATAAGTTCTTTGTTTTTCTTGGCAGGTCTTGTCCTAAAATCCCTAACAAAAATGCTTCCGTTTCTTTTACAAGTGTCATTTTGAACTTTTTTTTCAATTCGTTGTGTATCATCTCCCAAAATTTTTAAATTTCTCTACATTCCCACCACATATGATACAAAGTACCTTCTTTTTATTTACATTTCCAACATGTATTTAACCCAGTTTTATACATTTTCCCATTTTTACTGGTGTAATATACAATCTATACATCATTTTCATATAGTTTTCTTTCAAAAGAGAACAGTCTGTAAATTTCAAATCTACGTTCCACAGCTTTTCCCAATCCTCAAATTGTATATTATGTCCTATATCTTGTGCCCATTTAATCATGACTGATTTGACCTCCTCATCTTTTGTTTTCCATTCTATCAGAATACTATATGCTTTCTTCAACAACTTCACTTCTTCTATAACCTCATTTGGGAATCTAGAGATTGTGCAGTGGTACCTCGAGTTAAGTTCTTAATTCGTTCCAGAGGTCCATACTTAACCTGAAACTGTTCTTAACCTGAAGCACCACTTTAGCCAATGGGGCCTCCAGCTACTGCCGTGCCGCCGGAGCACGATTTCTGTTCTCATCCTGAAGCAAAGTTCTTAATCTGAAGCACTATTTCTGGGTTAGCGGAGTCTGTAACCTGAAGCGTATGTAACCTGAAGTGTATTTAACCCGAGGTACCACTGTATAGCTAAACCCTTTTTTGTTATCTTCCTTATACATTTCGTATAATTGTCTATAATGCAACCAACTCTGGACATGATCCTTGATTTCCTTATAATCTTTTAATTTCCATTTTCCTTCTTGATCTCTCAGTAAGTCTCTATATGTAGGCCACTTTCCCTTTTTGCCAAGCAGTTTGAGTAATGAAACTTCAATTGGTGATAACCACCAAGGTGTTTTTTGTTCTATTAAATCTTTGTACCTCTCCCATACTCTCATTAATGATCTTGGATTGGATTTGATATCCCGCCTTTCACTCCCTTTAAGGAGTCTCAAAGCGGCTAACATTCTCCTTTCCCTTCCTCCCCCACAACAAACACTCTGTGAGGTGAGTGGGGCTGAGAGACTTCAGAGAAGTGTGACTGGCCCAAGGTCACCCAGCAGCTGCATGTGGAGGAGCGGGGAAGCGAACCCGGTTCACCAGATTACGTGACTACCACTCTTAACCACTACACCACACTGGCTCTCTTCTGATTATATGATTGTAAAATCCTTTATGTATTTTCCCTTTCCCATACCATATGTATGCACGCCATCCGTATCTGTTATCGTACCTTCCAAATCTAATGCTTCTTCCTTTTCCAATTTTATCCAGTCCATACCAAACATGCAGCCTCATAATACAGTTTAAGATCTGAGAGGGCGAAGCCCCATCTTTCTGTTGTATCTGTAAGTCTCTTATGTTTTATCCTTGGCCTTTTGCCCCACCCTCACCCCGATAAACTTAGAAATATCTTTTTGCCATCTTTTGAGTCAATCATCCTCATTACTGGGGATTGTCCCATTACTGGGACTGTCTGGAAGAGAAAGAGCATTTTCGGCAACACATTCATTTTTACCGCTGCAATTCTTCCTAGTAGGGAAAGATTCATTCTACTCCATATTTCTAAATTCCTTTTTATCTCAGACCATACTTTTTCCTAATTGTCTTTATACACATTTATATTTCTTGTTGTTGTTGTTTTTTTAATAATATTTATTAAGATTTGAAAGGTTACAAAAAGGAAAAAGGAAAAATAGAAAACAGCATATTAAGCAAAAACAGGACATCACATCACAATACAGAAAAGAAGAAAGAAAGAAAAAGAAAAATAAAAAACAAAAAATAACAAAAAAAATGCAATGAATCTTCCCATAACTTATCTTTCATTTACTTATTTCCTTGACCTCCTCACACCTCCCTTTTTTGTATTCTATTTCCGTTAGCTATTTCAGCAAATCTTTTCCACCTTTTCCAGTTTTTGTCCTATATTTTATCTTAATATAATGTAACTTTACTTTCCCTCCTTTCACCATTTAAGAATCTGTTTTTTCTTAATCCTTTATAGCATTTCTGCTAAAACCACATTACTTCATTCCAACATCCATCTAACATTCCTTAATTTTACAATGTTTCTGTAAATAAACTTTAAATTTCTTCCAATCTTCTTCCACCGACTCTTCTCCCTGGTCTCGGATTCTGCCGGTCATTTCCGCCAATTCCATATAGTCCATCACCTTCACCTGCCATTCTTCCCGGGTGGGTAGATCTTGTGTCTTCCAATACTTCGCGATGAGTATTCTTGCTGCTGTTGTGGCATACATAAAGAAAGTTCTATCCTTTTTTGGCACCAATTGGCCAACCATGCCCAGGAGAAAGGCCTCTGGTTTCTTCAGGAAGGTATATTTAAATACCTGTCAGGGAACTGCCATTGGAGGAACAGGTGGTGGAAGGGCTCACGGAGGCTGGGAGAGACTCAGCAGCTGAAGCAGGAACCAGCAGGGGGAGAGGTGGATCTCTGAGGGAAAGCGAGCAAGAGGGAGGGCTCAGGGACACGTCCAGCGAGAACAGTGGGGAGGTTTCTGGACCTCCCACAGGGAGACCCACTCCTCGCCGGAAACTGTCACACCGTGAGTCCAGAAGACGTGTTTCCGTTAAGGAGCTTTTATGCTGGAAGTGATTCCGAAAGCAACCACTGTCGGAATCTGCAAGTGACTAGAGCAGCCATGTCTGAGGGGCTCCGTCACAGACAGAGGTTTGTGAACTTGCACAGACTCTGAGGGACTACGATTTTACGCACAAGCAGCTCATCATCCCATCACAGCATTCCAACAGTCCCTGTAAGCTGTTTGTGCAGGAGAAGGCATCATGAGTGACCCAGCCGGAACCGGAGAAGCAGGAGTTGGAGCTGGTCCAAGCTTGGAAGAAAGGTACCGGGCGTTGGAGATCCAACTGGCGCTGCAGACGGCGAGGCTTGAGGAGAGAAGGGCTCAGGATGTAGACAAAAAGGGGAAAGCCACCCAGTTCACCAGAAAGGTACCAGGATTGGTGCAGAAGTTTGGGGGGGGGGCAAGGACTACCATGCCTTTAGAACAGAGATGCAATATGCCCTCAATGTGCAGTTTGATGAATTTCCTGACGAGGAATCGCGAGTGGCTTTCGTGATTGGGCATCTTGAAAGGGGGGCGAGGGACTGGGTTAGACCCCTGATGGCAACGAATAATGACGTCCTAAAGGACACCATGAAGTTCTTTTGTGCAATGGATCTCATGTTTTCCAGCGATATTGAGCAGGGAGTGGTGCGCAGACAGCTAATGGCTTGCAAGCAGGGGAGCCGATCTGTCCGTGAGTACTGGACTGAGTTCACCATGCTGTTTCACAGATTGGGGTGGGACTTATCGGCAGAACCCATTCAAATGCTATTTGAAGAAGGGCTTGCTTCGGCTGTGAAAGACGAACTTTCCCGGAGTCCCAGGGCGGTTTCTATGGATCAGCTGACCAAATCGGCGCTGACCATAGGAGCGCGCCAGGAGGCGAGAGCCTTGGAGAGGCGGGAAGGGAAGGGGGAACGTTGGAAGGAGTTCCACATTCCAGACATTCCAGAGCCAACTTTCCCGCCGGCAGAGCCGATGGAAATCGGAACAGCGCGTGTGCGCGCAGTTTCAAAGCCCAGTGAGGGGGGAAAGAAGGAGGGAAAAGGCGCCCGGAAATGCTATCTCTGCCAACAGCCAGGTCACTTTGCCAGAGTCTGCCCCCAGAGGAAGGAATGGCAAGGGATGGTGGGAGCTGTTGAGGGAGGAGTGGAGGAAATACCGGAGCAAATAAAAGCCAACGCCTGGCTGCCACCGTTGGGGCACAGCAGCCAGGCCAAAAAGCAGTGAAAGTGCCCACGCCAGAACCTCCTAAACCTGCCCTAGTGATAGAAGTGTCACTAGAGCTGCAAAACGGATACCCTCTAAAGATAAAGGCGCTGTTGGACTCAGGCAGCTCCTGCAATTTCATGAGCAAAGAGTTTGCAGCTGAACACCAGATACAGACGATCCCTTTAAGCAACCCCCTGCAGGTGACCACGATCGATGGCAGGGAGCTGTTGGGAGGAGAAGTCAGCTTGCAGACCGTCCCAATGATAATGAAGGTGGCAAGGCACACAGAACTGATAGCGTTTAATGTGGCCACCTTGGGAGGCGCTCCCATTATTTTGGGGATGAGCTGGCTGGTGTTACATGATCCGCTGGTGGGCTGGCATCAGAGAGTGGTTTCCTTTGGTTCCGCACATTGCTTAGAACACTGCAAGGAGGGAAAGGGTTCAGCAGGAGCCCAAGCTACCCTAGCAGGGACGGAAGTAACAGAGAAAGTGAAGGTACCACGACAATACGCAGATCTCAGCGACGTGTTCAGCGAAAGGGAAGCTGACCAACTACCCCCGCATAGAGCCTTTGACTGTCAAATCAATTTACTCCCTGGGGCACAGCTCCCTGTAGGCAAGCTGTACGCCATGTCAGACAAAGAGATGCAGGAGTTAAGAGAGTTTATTGACAAGAACCTGAAGCGAGGTTTCATCAGAGAGTCCAGAGCGGTGGGAGGCAGCCCAGTGTTTTTTGTGGATAAGAAAAACACGGACAAGCCGAGACTTGTGTGTGACTTCAGGGCTTTAAACGCAGTGTCAGAACCAGCGGCCTTCCCTATGCCCAGGATCGACGACATTTTGGACAGGGTGCGGAAGGGAAAGATTTTTACAAAGCTGGACCTCAGGGGGGCGTACAACCTGATACGTATAAGGAAAGGGGATGAATGGAAAACCACCATGTTCACCCCTTTGGGGGCATTTGAATATTTAGTAATGCCCTTCGGTCTACAAGCAGGCTCGGCGTGCTTCCAATCGTTTATGAACCACGTACTGGGGTCTTTGCTTTACAAGAATTGCGTGGCCTTCCTAGATGACGTGTTGGTGTATTCTGAGAATGAGGAGCAGCATGTGAGAGACGTCAGAGAAGTGTTGAGCAGGCTGCAAGCCAACAGGCTGTGGGTGAAACTGGAGAAGTGTCAGTTTCATACCAAGGAGGTGGAATTCCTGGGGTACCGCCTGTCAGACAAGGGATTGGCCATGGATCCCAGAAAGGTCCAGGCAGTGCTGGAATGGAAAACACCCAAAACAAAGAAGGATGTGCAGAGGTTCCTAGGGTTTGGGAACTTTTATCGTAAGTTCATCCGAAACTTTGCTCACCTGACGGCGCCCATTACGGACTGTCTCAGCAGTAAGAAGAAATTTGTTTGGACTGAGGAGGCGGAGCGAGCATTTGAGGAACTAAAAAGGGCCTTCGCCTCTGAAGAACAACTTCTGCATGTGGATTTACAAAAAAAGATGAGAGTCAAAACAGACGCATCAGACAGAGCCATAGGGGCAGTGCTTCTTCTGCAGCCAGGAAAGGAGGAGTCAGAGTGGAGACCGTGTGCCTTTTTTTCGCGAAAGCTGAACAAATCCGAGAGGAACTACACGGTGTATGACCGAGAACTACTTGCCATTCATGAGGCTTTCCAGAGATGGAGGCACCTGCTAATTGGCGCACAACATAAGGTGCAAGTGTGCACTGACCACAAGAACCTAGAGTATTGGAGAACGGCACGAGTGCTCAACCAACGGCAGTTGAGATGGGCTCAGGAGTTCTCCAAATTTAACTTTGAGATTTGTTACGTGCCAGGCCCAGAGAACATTAGGGCGGACGCTCTCTCACGCAAACCTGAATATTTGGAGGGGGAGGGAGCACCCGAAGAAAGACATGTCATTCCAGAGGACCGCTGGGTGTGTGGGGCGGCATTGGTGGGGCAAAGAGAACTGGTAGAGGGAACGGAGAATGATGAATACGCCCAGGACAAACTCAGGGGTCTCAGGAGGGAGGGAGATAAACCCGGAGGTTTTGAGGAGAGAAACGGGGCGTTGTATTACAAGGGAGCGTTATATATACCTGAAGGAGAGTTGAGGGGGAAGGTACTCAAGCAGCTGCACGATAGCCCCACAGCAGGGCATTTTGGGCAACACAAAACCATGTGGCTGGTTACCAGGGAATTTTGGTGGCCCAAGGTCAGGGAAGATGTGCGGGAGTATGTGAGAGGTTGTGACCAATGCCAGCGAGCCAAAGGGGAGAGGCGGGCACCGGCAGGGTTATTAGAACCGCTACCCACACCTGAAAGACCATGGGAAGCAGTGGCAATAGATTTCATGACTGATCTGCCAAAGGCCAGAGGGAAAACAGCCATCATGGTTGTGGTAGACCTGTTAACCAAAATGGCCCACTTTATAGCCTGCTCACATGCTGTCACGGCAGAAGAAACAGCTAAATTGTTTGTAGAAAATGTGTTTAGGTTGCATGGCGCCCCCTTGAGGGTGGTTTCAGACCGAGGGAAACAATTTACTTCCAGGTTCTGGAGGAAGCTCATGAGCTTGCTGCATGTAGAGGTCAATTTTTCGACTGCCCGGCATCCTGAAACCAACGGGCAGGCGGAAAGAGCCAATGGCATCCTCCAGCAATATTTGAGGTGTTATGTCAATGACAGAGAGAATGATTGGGTGGAGAAGCTGGCGTTGGCGGAATTTGCCTACAACAATGCGGAGAACGTGTCCACAGGGATGAGCCCCTTTTTGGCTAATTACGGGTGCCATCCCAGGGGGGGGAGGGGAGAGATGGAGCGTTCCAGCTGCCGAACAGTTCGTGGAAGAAATGGAAGCGATCCATCGTCAGCTCCAACTTAACTTAGACAGGGCCAAGGAGGAATATAAGAAGCAGGCAGACAAAAACAGAAGGGAAGGTGAAACCATTAGGGTGGGGGACCAGGTGTGGCTGCCAACCCAAGGGTTACCATTCAAAGGGGGTTGTAAGAAGTTAAGACCCAAAAGACTGGGCCCATTTGAAGTCACGCAACAGGTCAACCCAGTGGCTTTCAGACTCCGGTTACCAAACCACATGAAGCTGCACCCAGTTTTCCACAGGTCGTTGCTGTCACCGTATAAAGGGGACAGAGAAGGGAGGGTTACTCGGGGACCAGCAATGGAGGACAGGGAACACAGCAACCATGTGGCGGAGATCCTCGATTCCAGGTGGAAGGGAGATCAAGTAGAGTATTTGGTAATGTGGGAAGGGGAACCGGAGTCGGAAAACACCTGGGTCATGGCAGAGGACGTCAATGACGAGGTTTTAATAGAAACTTTCCATCAGAGGTTCCCACGTAAACCTCAGCCTGTAGCGAGGTTCCGGAGGGAATACTTTGCTACCACCGATGAGGAAGAGGAGTTGGAGGGATTCACAGATTCCGAGGAAGAGGAGGATTCAGCGAGCCGGAACGGCGACCAATGGAGGGAAATGTTCGAGACGTCTGAAGATGAAGAGGATTCTTTTCAGGGTTTTACCTCCTCCTCACCGCCTAGAGGAGAGGGAACGGGAGGGGGTGAAGGGGGTCCTGGAGGGGAGGTGGATATCAGGGAACTGCCATCGGAGGAACAGGTGGTGGAAGGGCTCACGGAGGCTGGGAGAGACTCAGCAGCTGAAGCAGGAACCAGCAGGGGGAGAGGTGGATCTCTGAGGGAAAGCGAGCAAGAGGGAGGGCTCAGGGACACATCCAGCGAGAACAGTGGGGAGGTTTCTGGACTTCCCATAGGGAGACCCACTCCTCGCCGGAAACTGTCACGCCGCGAGTCCAGAAGACGTGTTTCCGTTAAGGAGCTTTTATGCTGGAAGTGATTCCGAAAGCAACCACTGTCGGAATCTGCAAGTGACTAGAGCAGCCATGTCTGAGGGGCTCCGTCACAGTCAGAGGTTTGTGAACTTGCACAGACTCTGAGGGACTATGATTTTACACACAAGCAGCTCATCATCCCATCACAGCACCTTTTTCATTTCATTATAAATCATCTCCCAGAATGTCTTAATCCTTGGGCACGTCCACCAAAGGTGAAAAAATGTACCTTCAGTCTCTTTATATTTCCAACATTTATTATCGGACAAGTGATATATTTTTGCAAGCTTGACTGGGGTCATGTACCAGCTGTAGATCATTTTCATTATATTCTCTCTTAAGGGATTACATGCCGTAAACTTCATACCTGTGGTCCATAACTGTTCCCAGTCAGCCATCATAATATTATGTCCTACATCTTGTGCCCATTTAATCATAGTTGATTTTGTCAGTATCTCAGCTCACAGTCAGAGGTAACTGGCCTCCCCCGGGGCAAACCGAGTGAGATACTTGTTGACCTTCCGTCTGCGTCTCCCGGCAGGCAAGGTCGTAAATTGGCGATTCTCCTCGTCAGACGTGAGAAGAACACACCCTCTGCTTCTCTCTCCCTGCTTTCCCCCCCAGGGAGGGGAAATGAGACAGACAGGAGACTATTTACATGTCTTTTATTCCTGTCATTCAGCAGTACATAGAAACGTGACTGCACCTTCCAGACTCCATCAGAAGAGTCACAACTCCTCCCCTGTACTTCCAGTACAGGTCAGATGACACTCTGAGCTAACATCCGGTGCTCAGTACAGAAAATAGACTCCCCCCTTTTCCCAACAGTACAGTTCGAGACAACAACATCCTGTTTTGCTTTCCAGCCACCTGCAGCTGGCTTTTGCATTGCTGCTTTTATCCAACAGATTTCACTGTTTCATCCTGGGTATTCCATTCCAACAGCAAGTTATACATTCTTGACAAGTTCTTAGTTTTGGGATCTAACAGTTCTGTTTCCAGTTTTGATCTTGTTGTTAACCACATCCCTAAATATTTTACTTTTTTATGGATTTCTATCTCAATGCTTTGGGCCAAATCTTTTTTCTCTTCCTCTTTTAAATTTTTAACTAATAATTTAGTTTTATTTCTATTTAATTTAAATCCTGCCACTTCCCCAAACTATTGAATTTTCTCTACTACTCTAAGGAAAGATGTTTTTGAATCTTCTACTGTAGTTAATAGATCATCAGCTATGGCTTTCAGCTTAAATTCATTTTTTCCAGTTTTTATCCCTTTAATGTCTTTATCAGCTCTTATATTTCTTGCAAGTACTTCCAGGACCAGAATGAACAATATCGGTGCTAACGGACATCCTTACCTAGTTCCTTTTTGTATTTTACATTCATTCATTATCACCTGATTTACAATTAATTTCGCAATTTGTTCCCAGTATATTGCTTGTATTCCTTTTAAAAATTTATATACACAATTAATTTCTTCAAGTAATTTTTTCATGAAATCCCAGGAAACATTATCAAAAGCTTTTTCGGCTTTTTCTACCTGTAAGAAACCCTGCCTGATCTTGATGTATATATTCACCTTGATGTATATATTTACCTAAGATTTTTTCATCCTATTTGCTAAAATGTTTGCAAATTAGTTCTTTGGATCTCAAACTTTTAGGCAGTAGAGGCAAGCTTTATTAACTACTATCATAATAAGCAAAGAAACAGCAACAGGTGCTAATATACAAATAAAGTACAGTCGTACCTTGGTTGCCAAACGCTTTGGAACTTGTACATTTCAGCTCCTGAACAATCAAAAACTGGAATGATTTTCAATCGTCCGGTGCAGCTTCTGATTGGTTTCTGAACGTTTTGGAAGTCGAACGGACTTCCGGAATGGATTCCATTCGACTTCCAAGGTACAACTGTATATGAAAGAATACTCAAAGATAAAGTTGTGAAGCTGGCTCAGCTATCCATCATTTTTGCCGGGGACATTCCAGAAACTGGTGACGGCACCCCTCTTTCTCAGGCCAAAATATGCTTGGCAATTTATCCGTTCAGTCCTAACTGGAATCCCAATTGATTGCTGCAGTTGGGGCCTTTTATGGCGTCCTGGAGCAGCTTTCCACCGTTTCTGTAGCAAGTGCTTTGTGCTCTCGTCCTTTTTCCCATCCACTTCTAAGGGCACCTCCTTCGATTTCACACTTTGAAGTCAGAGCATGAGTTCAAGGTAGCCTTCCACTCATATTCCTCCTTATCTCTACAGCTGGTTCAGAGCAAGGACACTTCCTTCTTTCCCATGCCGGCAGCTGCATCCCTTACCTCATCCACCATATATAGAAATACAGTATAAGCTAAACTGAAAACAGGAACACCATCTACTGGCTTTCCCTTTGGCAATATAATTAATTTTTTTCTTCAAAGCAATGTATACTGCTTGCAAAAGTTTGTTTGTTGCATTTTCTATTTTGCATAAACAAGCAAAATAAAAACGTAAACATCAAGATGCAATTAGGCTTGTGTTCCATCCACAGATTGTTGATTCATTTGGACAACTGTAAACGTTTTTCTTCAAAGCAGTCTATACAGCTTGAGCAGGTTTGGGCTGAATGCAGCTCACCACGAAGTCAACGATGGATGTTGGAAAGTAAGAGGCAGGAATGTACAAGAACTTTGCATCCCATCCTGCAGAGTAGCGGGTGCGAGGGGAGCAGGATGTCAGGGCATGTTCCATACAGTCAGTGACCAGGTGAAGCTTGCTGCTGGCAATGTTAACGGAATATTGGGCAATTTTGCAATCTGTGTGTGAGAAATATGAAGCAAAACAGAAGTTAGTGCTGTAAATGTAGGGGGTAACCTAAATCTTTTGGGAGCTGAATGGACTGGTTAGCTTCTAGATACCTCTCCCTAGAAGAACTTTTTCGCTCTATAAGACGCACCAGACCACAAGACACACCTAGTTTTTGGAGGAGGAAAACAAGAAGAAAAAAATTCTGAATCCCAGAAGCCAGAACAGCAAGAGGGATCGCTGTGCAGCGATCTCTCGATCTGTTCTGGCTTCTGGGATAGCTGTGCAGCCTGCATTCGCTCCATAAGACGCACACACATTTCCCCTTACTTTTTAGGAGGGAAAAAGTGAGTCTTGTAGAGCAAAAAATACGGTAAATCATAGCAGATGCATCTGGAACTATTTTGGAGGCTTCAAAACAGAACACATTCTCAAAAGATTTAAATCTACAATGGATGAACCTGTCCACTTTGGTTTCTCTCAGTTTCAATATCTCCAAAAGCTTTGTATTTGGTTCATCTCATTTCAGTTTATGGTTTTTGAAAGTCATCAGCATTTCAGTTTTCACAATACAGTGGTAAGGTAAAGGTAAAGGTACCCCTGCCCGTACGGGCCAGTCTCGACAGACTCTGGGGTTTGTGCGCCCATCTCACATCTATTGGCTGGGGGCCAGCGCTGTCCGGAGACACTTCCGGGTCACGTGGCCAGCGTGACAACGCTGCTCTGGCGAGCCAGAGCCGCACACGGAACGCCGTTTACCTTCCCGCTGGTAAGCGGTACCTATTTATCTACTTGCCCCCGGGGGTGCTTTCGAACTGCTAGGTGGGCAGGCGCTGGGACCGAGCAGCGGGAGCGCACCCCGCCGCGGGGATTCGAACCGCTGACCTTTCGATCGGCAAGCCCTAGGCGCTGAGGCTTTAGCCCACAGCGCCACCCGCTGTGGTACCTCGGTTTAAAAACTTAATCTGTTCCGGAAGCCTGTTCTTAAACCCAAACCGTTCTTAAACCGAGGCGTGCTTTCCCTAATGAGGCTTCCCACCGCCGGTGCCCTTCCACCATTCAGATTCCATTCTTAGACCGAGGTAAAGTTCTCAAACCAAGACACTATTTCCGGTTTTGTGGAATTTGTAAACCAAATCATTCTTAAACCAGGCTGTTCTTAAACTGAGGTACCACTGTATACACATTTTGGCAAACATTATTTCCTTGCATAGTGATTTTTTTTATCGTGATCAATTTGCTAAGTGCATTTTTGTATATTATGTTCACTTTGTACACATAGTTAGTCTGGAGAACTTGTTGCTAAATCTAGAGGAGTTTGAATTCCTAAGCAGAGCTATGTATTGGTTAATATATTGCTTCATGAAGTGTGAATTGGGTATGTTTGCAGGAAAATGCAAACCATGCTGAAATCCCCTCCACGTCTACTCACAGTTCTCCAAGTACTGTTTCCCATAGACTTCTTTTATGTCAGACGGCACTCGGTTCCATACTTTCTTTAAATTCTCTACTGCTTGTGTGAAAATGGTTGTTTGGAAACCACCAGGTTCAATAATGCTGACGTGGATTCCAAAAGGATGGAGCTCTTGCCTGAAATGCAGAGGAATACAAGAAGAAACATCATTGCCTACTGAGTCATAGGTCAGGAATGCAGGTCAGGAACTTGGGTCCATGGATAGGTACATCTTTCTTTTAAAAAAAAGAAATCCAAAATTGAGGAGAAAGAAAAGATGGGAACTGCAGCTCCCCTGCCTTCTGCCCTCTTGCAGGAGCCAGGATACGCCCTACCCAGGAGAGGAGTGTGTATGACACAGCACCAGTTGTATTAAGAGACAGTCATGAGGACAGGATTCAAAGTCTCGCTGATACATCAAATGCCTTCCCGAAGGGAGACCTTAACCTAGTGGGGGAAATTTGCTGCAGAGAGCAAGGAGCCTTTTCTGCCAGGGCTGCTTCCCACCCTCCTCCCTGCAGCCTCTGCCATCTCTGCCCAGTCTCCTTGTTAAGAGGAAGAAGGCAGGTCACCTGTAGCAAAGGAACAAGACCCTGTTCTTTGGGTTCTAGGACCCCGTGTTCTAAAAAAGCAGCAATGAAGGGTTTTACCAAACCTTTGTGCAGAAGAAGATTACAGTGCAAACAACCCTGAGAAGATGCCACACAGAATTTCTCTCCAAATGCTACACATTCATGGCTTAGTTGTCAGCATCCATGTATCCCTCCCTCCCTCCCTCTCTCTCTCTCGTTTATTAATTTTATGATAACAAAAAAACAACAACACTCATCACAATCAAAAAATGTAAACCATAAAACTTGATTGACTTCCCTCCACTCCCCCTCCTGGTTCCATTATTTTATACAGATTCATGCATGTCCATAAAATCTTATATTCTTAATCCCATTTTAAAACCTTATTCATCTTATTACAAGTGACTTTTAGAAGTTCAACTAATGTAGAAACCTATACACAAAGCTTACAAAGTATGGATTAAACATTACCCCTTAAAAAAAATAAATCCATGTCCTTTCTTTCTTGGGTTTCAAATTATCTAATATGTCCTGCATAGTTCATTAATTTATTTTGCCAATATTCTTTATTTTCTTTGGTGGTGACTTCTTCCTCCTACAGTGGTACCTCGACTTACAAACGCCTCAGGTTACAAACTCCGCTAATCTGGAAGAGTTAGAGAACTTTGCCCCAGGATTAGAACAGAAATCGTGTGCTGGCGGCACAGCAGCAGCAAGAGGCCCCATTAGCGAAAGCACGCCTCTAGTTAAGAACAGTTTCAGGTTAAGAACGGACCTCTGGAACAAATTAAGTTCGTAACTAGAGGAACCACGTTATAGGGATGGGTTGGTCTTGACCTGGCATCCACTCTCCAATGCAGGAACAGAGTCTTTTGCTCAATAAATCCATTAAGTCCTGTCCTTCCAAAATTATAGTGTCTGGTTTTTTTAACGAAAAACATTTTCCACATTCTCTTCAAATCTTTATATGTCACTTCCCAGGTCTTCTTAATAACTTTACATTGCCACCACATATAGTAGCCTCCCATACCTTTTGCCCTCCCTTCCTGCTTTGTCTCCATCACAGTCAAATCCTCCCAAATCAATTCACACAAGGTGCCATTTTTGTCGTGGACCACCCTTTCCCTTGCATTTTCCTCCAACCTCCCACCTCAGCCTTTCCCACCTTGGTGGTTTATACATTCACCACTTTAAATTGTCTCACAGCCTCTGAGAGTAAATTAGTATTTTCCCAAATTTGACAAGCTGCCTTATCAACACTTTCCACTCTCCGTCTGCCATATCACGGAAACCTGGACGTTGGCATCCATGTATCTCAAAAGAGAATGGAGTGTGTTGGCTATTTGCAGTTTAGTAGCGCTGCAGAGAGCTTGCTGGGGAGACCATGCATAACAAGGAACTCCAAAATAACAAAACAAAAACTCCTTTTACACTAAAGATAACAACAACAAACATGACCCAACCCATCCTCCAGGGTAATGGGAGAGCTAGGTGCTGCTACTTATATACTATACCCAATTGCTGACACAGCTTAATTAACACGACTTAGCAGCACCTGCTATGTTTCACAGCTGTAAAGCTGGGTCTCGTTATTTTGCTGTGGCCCTTGCTCTGGCCCCTTAAAGACATACACATCGGGTGGAACAATGATGAACCTGCACATTTAAAGAAACCATTCAACAGAGTGTGCCTCTGGGACGCGGGTGGCGCTGTGGGTAAAAGCCTCAGCGCCTAGGACTTGCTGATTGAAAGGTCCGCGGGTCGAATCCCTGCAGCGGGGTGTGCTCCCGTCGCTCGGTCCCAGCGCCTGCCAACCTAGCAGTTCGAAAGCACCCCCGGGTTCAAGTAGATAAATAGGAACCGCTTACTAGCGGGAAGGTAAACGGCGTTCCGTGTGCTGCGCTGGCTCACCAGATGCAGCTTGCCACGCTGGCCACGTGACCCGGAAGTGTCTGCGGACAGCGCTGGCTCCCAGCCTCTAGAGTGAGATGAGCGCACAACCCTAGAGTCTGTCAAGACTGGCCCGTACCGGCAGGGGTACCTTTACCTTTACCTTTATTCAACAGAGTGTGCCTCTGCGAGTGAAGTCAAACCGCAGTGTTAGCAGTGACCTCCCTGCTACGTGAGCCTGGGCAGTGCATATGTGCAGATAACTGCTCAGTCCCACATCTTGATAATTAAGTGGTACGTAAATAGTTGGAAAAAGCACACACTTTTCAACATGGTAATCAACATTTCTATAAAGCATGTTGGGCCCAAACTATTCTAAGGAAAACAGGGGGACATCCATAGCATGTTCACCATTAATGAGAAGGTCCTGGACTGAGAGCCACACATCCAATTGCAGGATTGTGATTTGAAAAGTTTGGTTCAAGGCCAGATGTGGACATGGCCTGTGCCTGGATACCTTCTTTTTTCTTTTTCTTTTTTTTTTGAAAAGTTTTTATTATTAAAATAATTCAGCATTAATACACACATATTGCGAATATACAAGCATACAAACATACATTTCATACAATCCTTAAAAATGTTCAAACCTACCTACACTCAATCCCACAGATAATTCCTTTTCCCATCACCATCCACCACGGCTCACCCCACTTTTGTGTTAGACTTCCAATCTACTCAATTGCAATTTCTATCCACTTCTATTACTTTCTTTCACACACCTTTAACCTAATTTCATGCTTCTTTTTCTATTACACATTGTTATCCATCTTATTTAGTATTTCAGTATTTAAAATGGAACTTGTTTATTCTAATAGGAGTTCTGATTTTACAAGTATCCTTTAAACAACTTCCAGTCCCTGTCTATCTTCTCTTTTGAGATCCTTCCTGGATACATTCATCTCAAGTTGTGCGAGTTTTGGGCAAAGCCCTGGGCAGCTGCCATATTTCCCAGCTCTTTCTTCCCTGCAGCCCACTTTCCCCAGACTTGGCAACTAAACCAGGAGGACTCGCATCAGCCACTTCCAGCCTGGCAAGTGGTTAGGGAGTGTGGCAGATGTTGCACTAAAGCAAGCAAAAGAAGACATTAAAGAGCTGCTGTTTTTACCTCAGGCTGTCAGAGAAGGCTTCCACACCAAACTTGGATGGGCAGTAACCACCTCCAAAGACTGCCAGGCGTCCATTCGTACTGGAGATGTTGACCACCCTCCCTCTGGTTCTCCTCACCAGGGGCACCATGTGTAGCGTCACATCAATCATCCCAAGAAGGTTGACATTGATCACCTTTGCAAAGTCATCTTTGGTCAGCCATTCATTGGGACCTGATGGTAGAGCTGTGCCTGCGTTGTTCACCAAGCCCCAAAGCCCTGTGAGAAAGAACAGATGTTTGTAATTCGAGGACCTGATACCCGCACAGAGGCAGCACAAGGAAGGTAGAGATTCACCTTTGTTCCCAATGCACCCTTTCACCCACTCCGTCGCTGCCGTCACACTCTCTGTGCTGGTCACATCCAGAATGGTGGTTTTCAAGCGCTCTGAGCTGGCCTTGTCCAGCTGCTCTGCCCCCTTCTGCGTGAGACAGGCTGCCAGCACCCGCAGACCCCGGGCATCCAGCTGCCTGGCAAGTAGGTTTCCAAAGCCAGAGTCACACCCCGTGATGAAGACATATTTCTCCGTCAGGTTCTCCACCGTCTGCCTCTCCTTGTACCATCGCCGAAGGAAGTAAAGCCCCAGCAGGGCAGCCAGGTAGAGCCACATGGCTGAAACCTGCAGGGAAAAAGAATTCAAGCATTAGGAAGCATGCACGCCCCTGGCAGGATTTGGAGGCGCAAAAGTCGAATCCCTACTCCACCACATAGCTCAGCGGGAGACCTTTTATGTTGCCACTGCTGAATTTCGCCTCCTTTGCAGTGTTGTTGAGGGAAAGGAGAATTTTTGCATGGTGCAATGAGCTGCTTGGAACAGAGGCAGGCTGAAATAATAACAGGTCTAGCAAACTGATCGGAAGTTAACCTAATGACTTGCATGTACCTTTTAAAGTTCTGAACTTTTTCTGGAAATATTTCTGGGCCTTTCAGGGGTGCCCAGGAAGAAGAAATTCAGGAAGTGAAGCTTCCTCTCTCCCCCAGCCTGAAGCTTGAGAAAAGTGTCACCTACTGAATATTAGCCTGAAAGAAAGTTGTCATAAGCACATATTAGTGGAGACAGGAAGTTACTATTATGTATAATTGAAAAGGGAAGATTCAGGTAGGTAGCCGTCAAAATAAAAAATAAAAAATTGTTCAGTAGCTCCTTATAGACCAACTAGGTTTGTTCTGGTATAAACTTCCATGTGTCTGCACACTTCTTCAGATACATATACACACAAAAGCTTATACCAAAACAAACTTAGTTGGTGTATAAGGTGCTGCTGGACAATTTTTATTTTACTTTATTTTGAAAAGGGAAGAGACAAACCTGCGACTGGTTAGAGGAAAGGCTCTCAGCTTCAGTTGTGCGGCAGGTAAAGCAATGCTTCTTTCTCCCATTTGCAGTTGCTCCTTTTCCGCCTGCTGCTGTTTTTCATAGTCCACTGGTTGCAAAGGGAGTTCCTCCCTTCTGGCAAGGATGGCGAAACTTAACTGCCTTCTTTAAACTAATTGGGAAATCTGTTGGTGAGGGAAACATACCAAATTCCTCCCACTGCAGAGCTTTGTGCCACAGATTCAGCCCCTTTCCCCTGTGTTCTGTTCATGTATGGATAGAGCAAATAAATCATTTGTCTAGAGTAGGAAGAAAGCCTGGGGTTGAGAGTATCTTTCTTGCGGAAGCACATCCCTCCTGCTGAAAGAAAGATGCGTAGATTGCTTGCAAAATTACATTTCAACTAGAGTAGGAAGGGTGAGGCTCGACCCGGCCAGCTTTCTTTGGTGCATGAATTCTAGTATATAGAGAAAGACTCCACACATGACTGTTAAAGCATTCTTTTTTAAAAAAATTATTTATACCCCACCCTCCATGGCCAAGACTGGGCTCAGGGCGGCTAACATCAGCTATAAAAACAACTGGTTAAAATACAACTTAAAAACAAGATTAAAGTACAACTTAAAATGCAGACTTAAAATGCAGACTGGTCCTACATGGGCCAGAAAAAAGTCAGGGAAATCCCCAAATAGGAGTTCCATCACAGAAGGAGAAGGAAAGAGGGGGAGGGGTCAGGCTGATTCCAAGCCAAACGCCAGGCAGAACAACTCTGTGTTACAGGCCCTGCGGAAAGAAATCAGATCCTGCAGGGCCCTGGTCTCATGAGACACAGCGTTCCACCAGGCCGGAGCCAGTGTTGAAAAGGCCCTGGCCATGGCTGAGGCTAATCTGACTTCCTTAGGGCCCGGGACGTCTAGGATGTTGCTATTTATGGACCTTAAGGTCCTCCGCGGGGCATACCAGGAGAGGTGGTCCCGTAGGTTTCCTTTCTGCTGCTGGTGTGCAGAAAGAGCGGTTAGAATGATTTGCAACCTGCATATTAGAAATAAGATAATGAAATATTTTTGTCAGTTCGTTTATTGTTTACATAGTGTGGATGTCAATAACTTGGAGTGCTGAAACCATTCAGAACTGAAAGGACTGATAAAGATCACTGCTCTTTCTTGCTTAGTTCAGATCTAGGTACGTTTCAAGGATGGGGGAAGGATAACCAGAAGATTCATGTTGAAGGGAGCAGCAGGTGTGTGGGTGTGAAAAGAAAAGACCACCAGGTTGATAAACTGCTCGTTCTCTAAATGCCTCGCTGAAGAGAGGGACAAAAGGCTGGAGAGAGCCCCACTTCATTTTTATCTGTAACCTCTGGTACCTCTGCCCATTCCACTTGTTAGCAGGGACAAGGCAGGTCATTTTTAGGAAAGGAAAAGAACCATTTTGCTGGGCTCCAGACCCTTATTTTATATAGCAGCAGCCAAGGGGTTCTCCTTTACTAATGCTGAAATCTGAGCCCCTGCTTACATTGAAGAAAGCCCCGCGGATTTCAATAGCACTGCTGCTCCAATCCAGCTTTCTATCCCTCCTGAAAACTGAAATCCAAGCCCAGCTTGAATGGAAGTGTTGTAAAAAGAAATTACGATACAGTATCGAGGTTCAGAAAGCGGTCCGAGGAGGACTTCCGGGTTAGCGCGATCGACTAATGGCGGATTCCCTCTGAGCTCCGGAGGGAATCGGCTCCGCAGGATCGGGTCTTGCCGCTGCGGCGACGCAGGGACCCTCAAAAATCACAGGCGGTGAAGCCTGTGAGCGTGGTGACTCGGCGGGCACCATTTGCACACCCCCCGAGCTGCGAAGGAGCCTTTTTAAAGGCTTTGGAACGGGGACAGGGTGAGCGGCGCGGTGCTGAGAGTCGACTGCTTCTCCTGCGGAGTGAAGCCGCACTGCCGTTGTCCGAGAGCGCTGACTTCTTCTTGTGAGCAATTGGACTTTAAAGTAACAACCCGTGAGTAGTACGGAAATTGGAATTGTAAAGAAAATTTTTATGAATTAGGCATGATCGGGGAAGGTGTAAGCAGGAAGTCCGCCTCTCCTCCTTGTAAATAATTTAAAGCCAGGACCTGCTAACTAAGGTCGAGTGAACCCTTCCCCCCCTTTTTTTGGTAAAAGATTTTAATTTCACGGTTTGGCAGTTTAAGAAATTTTACTGGAGGATAAAGAGCTAATTTTGGGAGCTGATGTGCCGCCCCGCCCCCCCCCCCGGACCCGGGAGTGCTCCGTGAGAAAGCCTGTGGATGAGGTACTGAAGAGTTTGACAGCTGTCAAATTGGCTCCCAAGACGGAAAAAGAGAACTTTGTTTCTGTTGCTCCTGCTGGTTATAATTGTTACAATTTTCTTACAATTTGTTGAAAACAAGGAAGAGCTGATACAAACTAACTTGATTTTTGGATTCGAACTGGAAGGATCATCAAGGAACCAAAATCCCTCTAGAGGGGGTTTTGGGACATTACAAGAATGGCTGGAGGACAGAAAATTCAGGCTGAACTGGACAGAGTTTTTGTTCTCTTGGGAAAGTTACAAGGCCAAATTAATGTTTTGGCTACAAATGTTACAACTCTGGACTTAACAGTAAATAACATTATTGAATTTGATAAGGATTTGAATCAGGAAGTCTATTCAACAGGACAAAAAGAGAAACTTGAGAGCTTTGAGAATTTGGAGAAGGAGATATATGTTGTCCCTGAAGAAAAGGATGGAGGAGCTGTAATTTTGCAGATAACAAAGGAGAGCTTGAGGCCAGACATGACAGTAACAAAGGAAAATAAAAACTTGATGTGGAAAATCTGGCCTGAACTGGAGATTGAAAAATGGAGAGATCTCCTTATGTGGAGATCCGAAGACCTAAGGATTACAAACTTGCTTAAGGTGGAGGTTGGAGCTTTGGGGACATTTGGACTTGAAAGGAGTAAGAAACAAGATTTGGGCTCCACTTTTAAGTATGGAGATCTGGCTGGAAGAAACATGGATCCCGTTGGGCCAGAGCTTCTCCGAGATTTGGTGTTTAATATTAAGGACTATCAAAAAAATGGGCAGAGAGGAATTGAGAGAGAATTAAGAGCCTCGGATGTGAGATCTCCAGGCTGATAGTAGATTAAGACTGATAGACATTTATTGGGGACTGAAACCGGGAAAGGGGGGTGGAGTTTGGGAATCCAAAGGGTACATAATTATAATTTGTTTTGTTTTTATTTTGTTTTCTTATTTGTATGAAAATTGGGAAATTTGTGGAAGGGAATTTGGATCGACTTTAGAAAAAATGTTTTAAGAATGAGTATTTATGTATAAGTATTGATGTTTAAGTTTGGATAAGGTAATATTGGTTTTTTAAAATGAACTAAATTAAATGAAAATAAGGTTAGCAAAAATAAATTGAGGAAATGGATGAAAGAGAAAAAGTAAAACAATAACATGTTAAATTAAATTATTAAGTTAAAGTTGAGAAATAAGTAATAAGGATTTGCTGAGCTAATAATTTGAATTGGAATACAAGAAGGGAAGGTGTGAGGAGGTCTGAGAAATAAGTTAAAAGAAATAGGCAATTGAAACTTTATGTGTTTTTAATTGTTTTTAAGTTTTATATTTTTGTATGTTTGTTATATTTGTTCTTTTTTTGTGTGTGTGGTTGTTTATTTTTGTTGTTGTTTCATTATAGAAAATGCTAATAAATATATATATATATTAAAAAAAAAAAACAGAAAGCGGTCCGAGAAGCCGGGCAGCCAAAGACAAAAAAGCGAGATAGTTGCAACCAGGTTCCTCCAACCAAAGAGAAAGGAAGAAGCCTGCCTACAGGTGGCTGCCACTTGGTTGGGTTAGATACAGGTACATGGGTAAGGGGTGCAAATGGAAGAGACACGGGTGCAAACGACGTGACACTTGACAGGCAAGGTTGGTGTAAAGGAGTCCTATTGTGAGCTGGGCAAAAAAAACCAGGAGACCGCAGCCAAAGCACAGGGGGCAAAGGTGGGAAATTTTGCACACCTTGGGAGCACTTCGACCCGCGTTTTTTACTCCCCCGCCTCAAGAAGGGACCCTCCTGGTGAAGCAGGATCACCTGGGTGAATTTTACCCTTATGCTTTCCATATATCCATATACAGTGGTGCCTCGCAAGACGAAATTAATACGTTCCGCGAGTCTCTTCGTCTTGCGGGTTTTTTTGTCTTGTGAAGCACGGCTATTAGCAGCTTAGCGGCTATTAGCGGCTTAGCGGCTTAGCAGCTATTAACAGCTTAGCGGCTTAGCAGCTATTAACGGCTTAGCGGCTTTAAGAAAAAGGAAACAAACTCGCAAGAACTCGCAAGACGTTTCGTCTTGCAAAGCAAGCCCATAGGGAAATTCGTCTTGCGGAACGACTCAAAAAACGGAAAACTCTTTCATCTTGCACGTTTTTCGTCTTGCGAGGCATTCATCTTGCGAGGTACCACTGTATAACCATATATTTTTATGATGTTTTTAATATAATCCATGCTTGAATCATGAAAGCTTTTGCAGAGCTTAAAGCAAATTGCTTAGATGTGAAAAATCCAAAATGACCTCTGCCCCAGTTCTCTTCCCTTGTTCTTATTATGCCCTCAATGTCTCACTAACATAAGGGGGAAGCAATAAATCTGATGTGCTAGCACTTTCCTCCTGTCCAGGCAGGGTCCTTAGCAGCTAAAAACAGGAAAATGCTAACCACAAATGTCCCCGTTATAGCAGATGTTGCGTAGGAGGGCTATCAACAGCGTAACGGCCGAATAAAGATCCTTTCTCCTTAGGTTTCCTTTCTCCTTCTTACCATAAATCAGGGGAAAGGTCAGACTGATGTAATAATAAATAATAATAATAAATTTTATTTATATCCCGCCCTCCCCAGCCGAAGCCGGGCTCAGGGCGGCCAACAACAATAAAACAGTACAAAAGTACAACATAAACAACATTCTAAAATCATTCATTATAAAAATTAATTAATTCAAGCCACTAGCAACCATTGGGCCAGAGCTCTGCGAAGATTGCCGAGGGAGGGAGTCAGGCTGTGCCCTGGCCAAAGGCCTGGTGGAACAGCTCTGTCTTGCAGGCCCTGCGGAAGGATGTCAAGTCCCGCAGGGCCCTGGTCTCTTGTGACAGAGTGTTCCACCAGATCGGAGCCACAGCCGAAAAAGCCCTGGCTCTAGTTGAGGCCAGCCTAACTTCTCTGTGGCCTGGGACCTTCAAGATGTTTTTATTTGAAGACCGTAGGTTTCTCTGTGGGGCATACCAGGAGAGGCGGTCCCGTAGGTACGAGGGTCCTAGGCCATATAGGGCTTTAAAGGTTAAAACCAGCACCTTAAACCTGATCCTGTACTCCACCGGGAGCCAGTGCAGCTGGTATAGCACCGGGTGAATGTGATCTCGCAGCGAAGACCTCGTAAGGAGTCTCGCTGCAGCATTCTGCACCCGCTGGAGTTTCTGGGTCAGTCTCAAGGGCAGCCCCATGTAGAGCGAGTTACAATAATCCAGTCTGGAGGTGACCGTCGCGTGGATCACAGTGGCTAGGTCAGGGCGAGAGAGGTAAGGAGCCAACTGCTTAGCTTGGCGGAGATGGAAAAATGCCGCCTTTGTTATAGCTGCAATCTGCGCCTTCATGGAAAGGGAGGTGTCGAAGATTACACCCAAACTCTTAACGGACGGTGCTGGCACTAATTGCGCCCCCGCAAGAGATGGGAGTTGCCCCCCCAATCCCATATCGCCCCGTCCCAGCCACAGGACCTCTGTCTTCGAAGGATTTAGCTTCAACCGGCTCCCACGTAACCATCCAGCCACAGCTTCCAAACATCTGGTCAGTGTGTCTGGGGCTGAGTCAGGATGGCCATCCATCAACAGATAGAGTTGGGTGTCATCGGCATACTGATGACAACCCAGCCCAAAACTCCGAACAAGCTGGGCGAGGGGGCGCATAAAGATGTTAAAAAGCATCGGGGAGAGTATCGCGCCCTGAGGTACTCCACACACCAAGGAGTGGCGCGATGACAATTCCCCCCCAAGCGCCACCCTCTGTCCCCGACCAGAGAGAAACGAGCGCAGCCATTGAAGGACTGTGCCCTGGATCCCCACGTCGGTAAGGCGGTGGTCCAAAAGTTCGTGATCGACCATGTTGAAAGCTGCTGATAGATCTAGAAGAATCAGCAGCCCCGACCCGCCTCGATCCAGCTGTCTACGAAGGTCATCTGTTAGGGCGACCAGAGCCGTCTCGGTCCCATGACCAGCGCGGAAGCCGGACTGGAATGGATCCAGAGCCAATGTTTCATCCAGAAACCCACCAAGCTGTTCAGCAACCGCTCTCTCAATCACCTTACCCAGGAACGGAAGATTCGAAACCGGGCGGTAATTGGATAGATCTAAAGGATCTAATGATGTTTTCTTTAAGAGCAGGCGCACCACTGCCTCCTTCAGTTCCCCTGGGAATGTCCCCGTGCCAAGGGACAAATTGATGATATCCCCCAGGAGGGCCCGCACCTCGTCTGGACACGCTCTAACCAGCCAAGACGGGCACGGGTCGAGAGGACAAGTGGTGGGCTTTCCAGCTCGGAGGAGTCTGAAGAAAGCAGAAGTTGGGAGGGAACTCTTTACATGATCAGGGGGCAAGGCTTGAATGAGCTCATTGGTTTATTGGTTTTATTTTTGCTGCCGTATGCAATTGTATTCGATTATGTCATGATCTATGATGTTTGTACTCAGGTATAAAGCCTCAGGGTGCAAGAGCTGGGGTGCTCAGTCTTTGGAAATAATTCCACTGGGTCAATTATTGCTCAGCAATAAATATCTTTTTCTCCACTGTTGCGCCTGTCAATTCTTGGACACAATTTGAGGGGGTCACAGGTACCTTAAAAATCCTTCCAACACTGGGACTCTCTCTCTCTTTTTTAACTTGGTGGTCCTTCTGCTCTTTGATGAAGGAGGAGCCGGGAGTTGGAAGACAATGATCGTCACACCACCACCACCACTTTCGGAGCAAGTGCCCGCTTTGCCGGAGGAACCCCTTGATCTGCTTAGTTCGCCTTCCTAGAGTCCTCCAAGGCTCAGTTTGGCACCGCCACACGTTGGGTCAGAAAGAAGCACTTCTCCTCACGGAAAGAAGTTACCCTGCTCCGGTTCCTCCAGCGAGCACGCTCCTGGGGCGCTTGGAGCCGCAGCAGGAGGGGAACTTCGGGCGCCTCGGCCACTTTCCTTGCAAACTTTATTCCCTTGGGGAAAACACCCTGAGCCCCCCTGCCCCCAGCAGCTCGACTCCAGCAAGTCAAAGGGAGCACCAGCGACGGCCTCTGGAGACGCGGCCCAAGAACGTAGCTAGGGGGGGTGCGGCGCACCTGGGCTTTGGCATTAGCTGGGGCTCAGGCATGCTGCCCGTAAAAGTAAGCGCCGCCTGGGCTGGGCACCCATTCCCCCCAGCTATGCTACTGGAGCCCAAGGTGGTTCACAAAAATGCAAGATAAAAACACAATATTCGTCATAAAAACAAAAACTGTTCTAGGGCCTGGCTTTGACAGCTTGACTCCACCAAGGTGGATCCTCTCTTATCAGTCAGCGGAAAATGAGTGGAGGCATTCTTCTTAGCGTGTTTCTCCAGCAGCAGCAAAAAAAAGGGGGGGTGCCATTTTAGGCTGCATCAACAGAAGTCTAGTGTCCCAATAAAGGGAAGTAATATTACTGCTCTGTTCTGTCTTGGTCATACCACACCTGGCGTACGGTATTGACAAGCTGGAACTGTAAACATTCTGTGATGATTCATGTTTTTGAGATGGAGGTTTCTTGAGTTGTCTTCCCCACTTTACTTGGAAAGTGTATATAGCTCAGGTTTGCGCGATTTTGGCACCCACCCCCAAGTTCACAGTGAAACAGTCTCCCTTGGGAGGTTATGGACTCTCCTTCCTTGGAGATTGTTAAGCAGAGGTTGGATGGACATCTGTCATGGATGCTTGAGCTGAGATTCCTGCATTGCAGGGGAATGGACTAGATGGCCCCTGGGGTTCCAGCCAACTCTACAATTCTATGATTCTATATTTTTTTCTTGTTGCACCATTTATAACCCCTTCTAGGCCATGTGACTCTACAGCAGGGCAAAAGCTTGCCTTACATGGCAATAAATAAATAAATAAATAAATAAATAAATAAATAAATAAATAATTTTTTATTTGTACACCGCCCTCCCCGGCCAGAGCTGGGCTCAGGGCAGCTAACATCATGAAACTAAGACAGTATACAAAGAACATAAGAACATAAAAACAGGCAATCAGTTAGTTAAAATACATCTTAAAATGAGTTCAGAGCAAATTAAAATCTGGACAGATGGCAGTCCACGGGTAAAATTGAGAGTGTCCATTTAGGCTGATCGCCGAAGAATTGATGCTTTTGAATTATGGTGCTGGAGGAGACTCTTGAGAGTCCCGTGGACTGCAAGAAGATCAAACCTCTCCATTCTGAAGGAAATCAGCCCTGAGTGCTCACTGGAAGGACAGATCGTGAAGCTCAGACTCCAATACTTTGGCCACCTCATGAGAAGAGAAGACTCCCTGGAAAAGTCCCTGATGTTGGGAAAGATGGAGGGCACAAGAAGAAGGGGACGACAGAGGACGAGATGGTTGGACAGTGTCTTCGAAACTACCAGCATGAGATTGACCAAACTGTGGGAGGCAGTGGAAGACAGGAGTGCCTGGCATGCTCTGGTCTATGGGGTCACGAAGAGTCAGACACGGCTAAACGACTAAAAAACAACAATTTAGTCTGAAGTCCCACAGTTTAATGTATTTTTTTCCTAGGTAAATGAGTGGTAAAGCATTGTAGTTTCAGCTGCATCAGACAATAGTTCATAATAATAATAATAAATAACTTCTCCTTAAGGTACTGATGACCCAATCTGCCTCTCATTGGGATCCTAAAAGATGCAATTAGGCTTGTGTTCCATCCACAGATTGTTGGCTCATTTGGACAACTGTAAAGGTTTTTCTTCAAAGAAGTCTATACAGCTTGAGCAGGTTTGGGCAGAAAGCAGCTCACCACGAAGTCAATGATGGACGTTGGAAAGTAAGAGACAGGAATGTACAAGAGCTTTGCATCCCATCCTGCAGAGTAGCGAGTGCGAGGGGAGCAGGATGTCAGGGCATGTTCCATGCAGTCAGTGACCAGGTGAAGCTTGCTGCTGGCAATGTTAACGGAATATTGGGCAATTTTGCAATCTGTGTGTGAGAAATATGAAGCAAAACAGAAGTTAGTGCTGTAAATGTAGGGGGTAACCTAAATCTTTTGGGAGCTGAATGGACTGGTTAGCTTCTAGATACCTCTCCCCAGAAGAACTAAATCAAAGCAGATGCATCTGGAACTATTTTGGAGGCTTCAAAACAGAACACATTCTCAAAAGATTTAAATCTACAATGGATGAACCTGTCCATTTTGGTTTCTCTCACTTTCAATATCTCCAAAATCTTTGTGTTTGGTTTGCCTCATTTCAGTTTATGGTTTTTGAAAGTCATCAGCATTTCAGTTTTCACAATACCTCAGTACCTCAGTTTAAAAACTTAATCCGTTCTGGAAGCCTGTTCTTAAACCAAACCATTCTTAAACTGAGGCGTGCTTTCCCTAATGAGGCTTCTCACCGCCGGTGCCCTTCCACCATTCGGATTCCGTTCTTAGACAGAGGTAAAGTTCTCAAACCAAGACACAGTTTCCAGTTTTGTGGAATTTGTAAACCAAATCATTCTTAAACCAGACTGTACTTAAACTGAGGTACCACTGTATACACATTTTGGCAAACATTATTTCCTTGCATAGTGAATTTTATTGTGATCAATTTGCTTAGTGCATTTTGGTATATTATGAACACATAGTTGTGTGGTACACATAGTTGTTCATACTTGTCTTTGTACACATAGTTGGTCTGGAGAACTTGTTGCTAAATTTAGAGGAGTTTGAATTCCTAAGCAGAGCTATGTATTGGTTAATATATTGCTTCATGAAGTGTGAATTGGGTATGTTTGCAGGAAAATGCAAACCATGCTGAAATTCCCTCCACATCTACTCACAGTTCTCCAAGTACTGTTTCCCATAGACTTCTTTTATGTCAGACGGCACTCGGTTCCATACTTTCTTTAAATTCTCTACTGCTTGTGTGAAAATGGTTGTTTGGAAACCACCAGGTTCAATAATGCTGACGTGGATTCCAAAAGGATGGAGCTCTTGCCTGAAATGCAGAGGAATACAAGAAGAAACATCATTGCCTACTGAGTCATAGGTCAGGAATGCAGGTCAGGAACTTGGGTCCATGGATAGGTACATCTTTCTTTTAAAAAAAAGAAATCCAAAATTGAGGACCTTCAGCGGCGTCTATGCCTTCAGGAACACGCATAAAAATTTGTTATTTTAAATCGGCAAACAAATATGGATTTTTTATATCTAAATGATAAACAGAATGTCCACGTTGTGATGCATCTTTTAAGAAAAGCTTGACTGTTTCATTTTTTACACTTGAATAACACAAATCATAATCTTCGCCTGGAATTTGTTGGAAACCCCTAGCAACTAATCTAGCCTTGTACCTTACAATTTCATTTTTGTCATTCATTTTAACTCTATAAACCCATTTTGAATCAATAAGTCTCATATCTGGGGTTATGCTCTTTTAAAGAAGCTATTTCAGAGTTCATAGCTTCATACCAATTTGCAGCTTGGTGCTTAGCTAAATATTGAATGTCATTGTAGCTTTTTGGCTCAAAAACCGCCTTATTGGCATACACAGTATTAAAATGTTCATCTGCAAAACGTTGTGGCTTCTCTTTCTATCTGAACGTCTTAGTCCGAAAGGAGAGTCAGACTCCTCAGACTTAATGGGACCAAGGAAACTACTAGTTTCAGGTTGTAAATCATCATTGTCAGACTGAAGAGATGCCTGTTGGCTAGGCTCACGATCAGAAAAGTCAAGAGTATTTAACCTCCCCTTGGGTGCCTGTAACTTTAAATCATCAACAGGCTTTTCATCTTCTTCCATTAATTCAGAATCACTATCATTCCCTGCTTCTTCCTCTTCTTCTTCCTCAGTATTATCTATACCATTAGTATCTTGGAAAACAGCAACTCCGTTCCAATTTTCATGCTTCTGTTAATATGAAATTAGCCAGTTGCTGGTACGTAAATTCTGTACGCCCCCTGCTGGTAGCCCATTAATTTTCCCTGAACACTACGCTCTCCCAATTTTTGCTTAGCGGGATAATGCATTATTACATCTGAACCCCAAATGCGTAGGGTAGGTATTTCAGATTAGGGCGTTTTTTTAAACAACGTCTCATAGGGGCTGACATCTAAACCAGAATGATAACTGAGATTTCTAACATAACAAAAGGCATTGAGCACTTCATCCCAAAAGACTTTGGGCAGATTAGCATTGTGCAGATAAGTTTTAACACCTGCCTGCAGGTCACGCTGCACAACTTCAACAAGCCCATTTTGCCAGGGACTTCGGGGGCAAGATAGCTAATGAGTAGTCCCCTGCACTTCCAGGAAATTCTCAAAATCCTCAGAAACAAATTCCCCGCCCCAGTCAGAAAACAGGTTCTTAATAGGTTTGTTAAAGTGTGTTTTTACCCAGGTGCAAAAAAACTTTGTATTTCTCGAATGCTTGTGACTTTTCAGCTATTGCATAAGTCCAACAATATCTACTATACTGGTCTATGAGAGTAAGCCAGTACTTAGAACCTCCTAATGTTGATGGGAGTGGCCCAACTAAATCACAATGTACACGCTCAAATGGCTCAGTTACATTCCTATCTGAGCACCTACCCTTGCGTGCAACCTTAATCTTATTCTTGCAACAGGATAGACATTGAAAAAAGAATTTACATGGTTTTAAGTTGAGGCCATCAACAATATTTTTGTCTTAATTACATCAGCAAAATTCAGATGTCCTAGAAGACGGTGCGCCTCATGGACACACCCAGAATGTGGCCTAACATTCCTCAACCCCTGGCTATACCCAATTGCTGAAACAGCTTAATAAACACGACTTAGCAGCACCTGCTATGTTTCACAGCTGTAAAGCTGGGTCTCGTTATTTTGCTCTGGCCCTTGATCTGGCCCCTTAAAGACATAGACATCGGGTGGAACAATGATGAACCTGCACATTTAAAGAAACTATTCAACAGAGTGTGCCTCTGCGGGTGAAGTCAAACCGCAGTGTTAGCAGTGACCTCCCTGCTACGTGAGCCTGGGCAGTGCATATGTGCAGATAACTGCTCATTTCCACATCTTGATAATTAAGTGGTACGTAAATAGTTGGAAAAAGCACACACTTTTCAACATGGTAATCAACATTTCTATAAAGCATGTTGGGCCCAAACTATTCTAAGGAAAACAGGGACACATCCATAACATGTTCACCATTAATGAGAAGGTCTTGGACTGAGAGCCACACATCCAATTGCGGGATTGTGATTTGAAAAGTTTGCTTCAAGGCCAGATGTGGGCATGACCTGTGCCTGGATACACTTTTTTTTGGAAAGGTTTTTATTATTAAAATAATTCAGCATTAATACACACATATTGCAAATATACAAGCATACAAACATACATTTCATACAATCCTTAAAAATGTTCAAACCTACCTACACTCAATCCCACAGATAATTCCTTTTCCCATCACCATCCACCACCCCTCACCCCACCTTTGTGTTAGACTTCCAATCTACTCAATTGCAATTTCTATCCACTTCTATTACTTTCTTTCACACACCTTTCATGCTTCTTTTTCTATTACGCATTGTTATCCATCTTTGTATTTCAGTATTTAAAACGAAACTTGTTTATTCTAATTGGAGTTCTGATTTTGCAAGTATCCTTTAGACACCTTCCAGTCCCTGTCTATCATCTCTTTTGAGATCCTTCCTGGATACATTCATCTCAAGTTGTGAGAGTCTTGGGCAAAGCCCTGGGCAGCTGCCATATTTCCCAGCTCTTTATTCCCTGCAGCCCACTTTCCCCAGACTTGGCAACTAAACCAGGAGGACTCGCATCAGCCACTTCCAGCCTGGCAAGTGGTTAGGGAGTGTGGCAGATGTTGCACTAAAGTAAGCAAAAGAAGACATTAAAGAGCTGCTCTGTTTACCTCAGGCTGTCAGAGAAGGCTTCCACACCAAACTTGGATGGGCAGTAACCACCTCCAAAGACTGCCAGGCGTCCATTCACACTGGAGATGTTGACCACCCTCCCTGTGGCTCTCCTCACCAGGGGCACCATGTGTAGCGTCACATCAATCGTCCCAAGAAGGTTGACATTGATCACCTTTGCAAAGTCATCTTTGGTCAGCCATTCATTGGAACCTGATGGTACAGCTGTGCCTGCGTTGTTCACCAAGCCCCAAAGCCCTGTGAGAAAGAACAGATGTTTGTGATTCGAGGACCCAATCCCCGCACAGAGGCAGCACAAGGAAGGTAGAGATTCACCTTTGTTCCCAATGCACCCTTTCACCCACTCCGTCGCTGCCGCCACACTCTCTGTGCTGGTCACATCCAGAATGGTGGTTTTCAAGCGCTCAGAGGTGACCTTGTCCAGCTGCTCTGCCCCCTTCTGCGTGAGACAGGCTGCCAGCACCCGCAGGCTCCGGGCATCCAGCTGCCTGGCAAGTAGGTTTCCAAAGCCAGAGTGACACCCCGTGATGAAGACATATTTTTCCGTCAGGTTCTCCACCGTCTGCCTCTCCTGGTACCATCGGCGAAGGAAGTAAAGCCCCAGCAGGGCAGCCAGGTAGAGCCACATGGCTGAAACCTGCAGGGAAAAAGAATTCAAGCATTAGGATGCATACACACCCCTGGCAGGACTTGGAGGCGCAAAAGTCGAATCCCTACTCCACCACAAAGCTCAGCCGGAGACCTTTTATGTTGCCACTGCTGAATTTCGCCTCCTTTGCAGTGTTGTTGAGGGAAAGGAGAATTTTTGCATGGTGCAATGAGCTGCTTGGAGCAGAGGCAGGCTGAAATAATAACAGGTCTAGCAAACTGATCAGAAGTTAACCTAATGACTTGCATGTACCTTTTAAAGTTCTGAACTTTTTCTGGAAATATTTCTGGGCCTTTCAGGGGTGCCCAGGAAGAAGAAATTCAGGAAGTGAAGCTTCCTCTCTCCCACAGCCTGAAGCTTGAGAAAAGTGTCACCTACTGAATATTAGCCTGAAATAAAGTTGTTATAAGGACATATTAGTGGAGACAGGAAGTTACTATCATGTATAATTGAAAAGGGAAGATTCAGGTAGGTAGCCGTGTGGGTCTCACACAGTCAAAATAAAAAATAAACAATTGTTCAGTAGCTCCTTATAGACCAACTAGGTTTGTTCTGGTATAAACTTCTGTGTGTCTGCACACTTCTTCAGATACATATACACACAAAAGCTTATACCAAAACAAACTTAGCTGGTCTATAAGGTGCTGCTGGAGAATTTTTATTTTATTTTATTTTGAAAAGGGAAGAGACAGACCTGCGACTGGTTAGAGGAAAGGCTCTCAGCTTCAGTTGTGCGGCAGGTAAAGCAATGCTTCTTTCTCCCGTTTGCAGTTGCTCCTTTTCCGCCTGCTGCTGTTTTTCATAGTCCACTGGTTGCAAAGGGAGTTCCTCCCTTCTGGCAAGGATGGCGAAACTTAACTGCCTTCTTTAAACTAATTGGGAAATCTGTTGGTGAGGGAAACATACCAAATTCCTCCCAATGCAGAGCTTTGTGCCACAGATTCAGCCCCTTTCCCCGTGTTCTGTTCATGTATGGATAGAGCAAATAAATCATTTGTCTAGAGTAGGAAGAAAGCCTGGGGTTGAGAGTATCTTTCTTGTGGAAGCACATCCCTCCTGCTGAAAGAAAGATGCGTAGATTGCTTGCAAAATTACATTTCAACTAGAGTAGGAAGGGTGAGGCTGGACCCGGCCAGCTTGCTTTGGTGCTTAAATTTTAGTATATAGAGAAAGACTCCACACATGACTGTTAAAGCATTCTTTTTAAAAAAATTATTTATACCCCACCCTCCATGGCCAAGACTGGGCTCAGGGCGGCTAACATCAGCTATAAAAACAACTGGTTAAAATACAACTTAAAAACAAGATTAAAGTACAACTTAAAATGCAGACTTAAAATGCAGACTGGTCCTACATGGGCCAGAAAAAAGTCAGGGAAATCCCCAAATAGGAGTTCCATCACAGAAGGAGAAGGAAAGAGGGGGAGGGGTCAGGCTGATTCCAAGCCAAACGCCAGGCAGAACAACTCTGTGTTACAGGCCCTGCGGAAAGAAATCAGATCCTGCAGGGCCCTGGTCTCATGAGACACAGCGTTCCACCAGGCCGGAGCCAGTGTTGAAAAGGCCCTGGCCATGGCTGAGGCTAATCTGACTTCCTTAGGGTCCGGGACGTCTAGGATGTTGCTATTTATGGACCTTAAGGTCCTTCACGGGGCATACCAGGAGAGGTGGTCCCGTAGGTTTCCTTTCTGCTGCTGGTGTGCAGAAAGAGCGGTTAGAATGATTTGAAACCTGTATATTAGAAATAAGATAATGAAATATTTTTGTCAGTTCGTTTATTGTTTACATAGTGTGGATGTCAATAACTTGGAGTGCTGAAACCATTCAGAACTGAAAGGCGTGATAAAGATCACTGCTCTTTCTTGCTTAGTTCAGATCTAGGTACGTTTCAAGGATGGGGGAAGGATAACCAGAAGATTCATGTTGAAGGGAGCAGCAGGTGTGTGGGTGTGAAAAGGAAAGACCACCAGGTTGATAAACTGCTCGTTCTCTAAATGCCTCGCTGAAGAGAGGGACAAAAGGCTGGAGAGAGCCCCACTTCATTTTTATCTGTAACCTCTGGTACCTCTGCCCATTCCACTTGTTAGCAGGGACAAGGCAGGTCATTTTTAGGAAAGGAAAGGAACCATTTTGCTGGGCTCCAGACCCTTATTTTATATAGCAGCAGCCAAGGGGTTCTCCTTTACTAATGCTGAAATCTGAGCCCCTGCTTACATTGAAGAAAGCCCCGCGGATTTCAATAGCACTGCTGCTCCAATCCAGCTTTCTATCCCTCCTGAAAACTGAAATCCAAGCCCAGATTGAATGGAAGTGTTGTAAAAAGAAATTACGATACAGTATCGAGGTTCAGAAAGCGGTCCGAGGAGGACTTCCGGGTTAGCGCGATCGACTAATGGCGGATTCCCTCTGAGCTCCGGAGGGAATCGGCTCCGCAGGATCGGGTCTTGCCGCTGCGGCGACGCGGGGACCCTCAAAAATCACAGGCGGTGAATCCTGTGAGCGTGGTAACTCGGCGGGCACCATTTGCACACACCCCGAGCTGCGAAGGAGCCTTTTTAAAGGCTTTGGAACGGGGACAGGGTGAGCGGCGCGGTGCTGAGAGTCGACTGCTTCTCCTGCGGAGTGAAGCCGCACTGCCGTTGTCCGAGAGCGCTGACTTCTTCTTGTGAGCAATTGGACTTTAAAGTAACAACCCGTGAGTAGTACGGAAATTGGAATTGTAAAGAAAATTTTTATGAATTAGGCACGATCGGGGAAGGTGTAAACAGGAAGTCCGCCTCCCCTCCTTGTAAATAATTTAAAGCAAGGACCTGCTAACTAAGGTCGAGTGAACCCTTTCCCCCCCCCTTTTTTTGGTAAAAGATTTTAATTTCCAGGACCTCTTCTGAAGGCTGGCGGGGGGCAAAAGTTTTTGTCCCCCCTGCCTGCCTTCCCAGGGGCTTTTAAATCGCCCCGGACAGCGGAGAAGTCCTCCGCTGTCCGGGGCGATTTTAAAATGCCGCCCGCCAGCATTTTAAGATCGCCCGGACAGCGGAGAAGTCCTCCGCTGTCCTGGGGTTTTTTAAAATGCTGGGGGTGGGAAGAAAAGCCCTTGTCCCCACCCCCACCCCAGCCTTCAGAAGAGGTCCAGGGACAGACTGTCCCCGGACCTGGTCTGAAGGCGGTTTCGAATTAATTTCGTCTTGCGAGGCACCACTGTATAAGTATTGATGTTTAAGTTTGGACAAGGTAATATTGGTTTTTTAAAATGAACTAAATTAAATGAAAATAAGGTTAGCAAAAATAAATTGAGGAAATGGATGAAAGAGAAAAAGTAAAACAATAACATGTTAAATTAAATTATTAAGTTAAAGTTGAGAAATAAGTAATAAGGATTTGCTGAGCTAATAATTTGAATTGGAATACAAGAAGGGAAGGTGTGAGGAGGTCTGAGAAATAAGTTAAAAGAAATAGGCAATTGAAACTTTATGTGTTTTTAATTGTTTTTAAGTTTTATATTTTTGTATGTTTGTTATATTTGTTCTTTTTGTGTGTGTGTGGTTGTTTATTTTTGTTGTTGTTTCATTATAGAAAATGCTAATATATATATATATATATATATGCAGGTTTTGGTGTCTTCGGGTGTCTTCCCGTGTAAGAGTCGGGGTGTCTGTGCGACGTTTCGACGAGGTCTCACTCGTCATCTTCAGGCTGGTGCTTTCGGCTTCTTGTTACTGGAACAGAGCAGAATCTGGTGTTTGAGTTCCTATAAATACTGTTGAGGGGTGTGGTGTATAGCCTCCAACGTTCTGGGCAGAGAGGAAGTTCCTAGATTAGTGTGCCTCTTCTTCTTTTGTTCCTTAATTACTTGAGGGATATCTTGAGTGATTTCATGAGTGATATTCTGAATACCACTGGGTGGGTCATTAAGTGTAGATTAGTTGCTAAAGCTTTTGTGTCTTGACCTCTTGAGCTTGTGAAGAGTTTTTCTGAGAAGATGGCTGTGCTGCATTTAGTTGTGCTCTGGCTTGACTTCGTGTATAGGGGCGAGCTGTGGTTTTGTGCCTTGTGCCAGCCAGATCTGTGTAGGGATTGCAGGGGGGTGCAGCATCCGGAGGTGCCACTATAGTTTGGCTACTGGATGGAGTCTGTAATATGTCTGTGGAGAGGGTCTGGGTTTGGGTCTGGTGTGGTTGATTGGTGACGGCGTTCTGTGTGCCTCTGGTTCTGGTGTCGGTTTTTGTGGGGAGGGCTAATTTCCAGATGTCTGGCAGGCGGGACGTGTCGTCACGCTTGTTCATGTTGTGAGGGTGTTTCTCTATCTCGATGGCTTCCATGATTATTCTCTTGTGGTGATGTTCCATGTTAAAGAGCAATTTGGAATCTGCAAAATTAATTTCGTGTCCTGTTTCTTTCATGTGTTGGAAAAGAGAGGAAGTTTTTTCTTCTTTTTTGACGGCATTCTTGTGTTCTGCGATACGTGCATTTATTCGTCTGTTTGTTTGTCCAATGTACGTGGCTGGGCAGACTTTGCAGGGTATTTCATAGACCCCTTGGTTTTCCAGCTGGATTTTGTCTTTTGGGTTTCTGAGGATATTGGCTATTTTTTGGTTGGTGCAGAAGGCTGTTTTGATATTGTGTTTATGGAGGATTTTGCTGATTTTGTCTGTAGTGCCCTTGATATAAGGAAGGAGGGCCATGCCATTGTTTTCTTCTGTGTCTTGGTTTTTGGGGGGTGTTTCTTTTTGGATTAGCTTCGTAACCCTGTTTTTCTGGTATCCATTGGCGATTAACACATTTGAGAGATTCTGTAACTCAGTTGTCAAGTGGTCTTTGTCAGCCAGGCGTTTGGTTCTGGAGATGAGAGTCTTGGCTACGGAGTTTATTTGTGCAGGGTGGTGGTGTGATTGTGCATGTAAGTAGTGGTTGGTGTGTGTTTTTTTCTGGTAGATAGTGTGTCCTAGGGAGCCATCAGGTTTTTTGTAGATTAGGACGTCAAGAAAGGGGAGTTGGTTGTTGTCTTCTATTTCCATAGTGAATTGTATTTTGGGGTGTAGGCTGTTGAGATGTGTGAGGAAGCTATCTAGTTTTTCTTTCCCGTGTGGCCAAATTACAAAGGTGTCGTCAACATATCTGAGCCAAAGTTTGGGTTTGTGTTCTGACTTGTCTAAAGCATTGGTTTCAAAGTGTTCCATGTACAAATTTGCGATGACCGGTGAGAGGGGTGATCCCATAGGTGCTCCTTCTATCTGTTTGTATCTTTGTCCATTGTGGATGAAGTACGTCCGGATGCTGCACCCCCCTGCAATCCCTACACAGATCTGGCTGGCACAAGGCACAAAACCACAGCTCGCCCCTATACACGAAGCCAAGCCAGAGCACAACTAAATGCAGCACAGCCATCTTCTCAGAAAAACTCTTCACAAGCTCAAGAGGTCAAGACACGAAAGCTTTAGCAACTAATCTACACTTAATGACCCACCCAGTGGTATTCAGAATATCACTCATGAAATCACTCAAGATATCCCTCAAGTAATTAAGAAACAAAAGAAGAAAAGGCACACTAATCTAGGAACTTCCTCTCTGCCCAGAACGTTGGAGGCTATACACCACACCCCTCAACAGTATTTATAGGAACTCAAACACCAGATTCTGCTCTGTTCCAGTAACAAGAAGCCGAAAGCACCAGCCTGAAGATGACGAGTGAGACCTCGTCGAAACGTCGCCCAGACACCCCGACTCTTACACGGGAAGACACCCGAAGACACCAAAACCTGCATATATATATATATATATACATACAGAAAGCGGTCCGAGAAGCCAGGCAGCCAAAGACAAAAAAGCGAGATAGTTGCAACCAGGTTCCTCCAACCAAAGAGAAAGGAAGAAGCCCGCCTACAGGTGGCTGCCACTTGGTTGGGTTAGATACAGGTACAAGGGTAAGGGGTGCAAATGGAAGAGACACGGGTGCAAACGACGTGACACTTGACAGGCAAGGTTGGTGTAAAGGAGTCCTATTGTGAGCTGGGCAAAAAAAAACCAGGAGACCGCAGCCAAAGCACAGGGGGCAAAGGTGGGAAATTTTGCACACCTTGGGAGCACTTCGACCCGCGTTTTTTACTCCCCCGCCTCAAGAAGGGACCCTCCTGGTGAAGCAGGATCACCTGGGTGAATTTTACCCTTATGCTTTCCATATAATCAGTTATCCATACATCCATATACAGTGGTGCCTCGCAAGACGAAATTAATCCATTCCGCGAGTCTCTTCGTCTTGCGGGTTTTTTTGTTTTGCGAAGCACGGCTATTAGCGGCTTAGCGGCTATTAGCAGCTTAGCGGCTTAGCAGCTTAGCGGCTATTAACGGCTTAGCGGCTTAGCGGCTATTAACGGCTTAGCGGCTTTAAGAAAAAGGAAACAAACTCGCAAGAACTCGCAAGACATTTCGTCTTGCGAAGCAAGCCCATAGGGAAATTCGTCTTGCAGAACGACTCAAAAAACGGAAAACTCTTTCGTCTTGCGAGGCATTCGTCTTGCGAGGTACCACTGTATAACCATATATCTTTATGATGATTTTAATATAATCCATGCTTGAATCATGAAGGCTTTTGCAGAGCTTAAAGCAAATTGCTTAGATTTGAAAAATCCAAAATGACCTCTGCCCCAGTTCTCTTCCCTTGTTCTTCTTATGCCCTCAATGTCTCACTAGCATAAGGGGGAAGCAATAAATCTGATGTGCTAGCACTTTCCTCCTGTCCAGGCAGGGTCCTTAGCAGCTAAAAACAGAAAAATGCTAACCACAAATGTCCCCGTTATAGCAGATGTTGCTTAGGAGAGCTATCAACAGCGTAACGGCCGAATAAAGATCCTTTCTCCTTAGGTTTCCTTTCTCCTTCTTACCATAAATCAGGGGAAAGGTCAGACTGATGTACAGACTGAAGAAAGCAGAAGTTGGGAGGGAACTCTTTACATGATCAGGGGGCAAGGCTTGAATGAGCTCATTGGTTTTATTCTTGCTGCCATATGCAATTGTATTCGATTATGTCATGATCTATGATGATTGTACTCAGGTATAAAGCCTCAGGGTGCAAGAGCTGGGTTGCCCAGTCTTTGGAAATAATTCCACTGGGTCAATTATTGCTCAGCAATAAATATCTTTTTCTCCACTGTTGCGTCTGTCAATTCTTGGACACAATTTGAGGGGGTCACAGGTACCTTAAAAATCCTTCCAACACTGGGACTCTCTCTCTTTTTTTAACTTGGTGGTCCTTCTGCTCTTTGATGAAGGAGGAGCCGGGAGTTGGAAGACAATGATCGTCTCACCACCACCACCACTTTCGGAGCAAGTGCCCGCTTTGCCAGAGGAACCCCTTGATCTGCTTAGTTCGCCTTCCTAGAGCAACAAGCCTCATTCCGCTTCTCTCTCCCTTTTGATCCAGCTCCTCTCACCCCGCCCTCCAAGGCTCAGTTTGGCACCGCCACACGTTGGGTCAGAAAGAAGCACTTCTCCTCACGGAAAGCAGTTACCCTGCTCCGGTTCCTCCAGCGAGCACGCTCCTGGGGCGCTTGGAGCCGCAGCAGGAGGGGAACTTCGGGCGCCTCGGCCACTTCCCTTGCAAACTTTATTCCCTTGGGGAAAACACCCTGAGCCCCCCTGCCCCCAGCAGCTCGACTCCAGCAAGTCAAAGGGAGCACCAGCGACGGCCCCTGGAGATGCGGCCCAAGAACGTAGCTAGGACCTGGGTTTGACAGCTTGACTCCACCAAGGTGGGTCCTCTCTTATCAGTCAGCGGAAAATGAGTGGAGGCATTCTTCTTAGCGTGTTTCTCCAGCAGCAGCAAAAAAAAGGGGGGGTGCCATTTTAGGCTGCGTCAACAGAAGTCTAGTGTCCCAATAAAGGGAAGTAATATTACTGCTCTGTTCTGTCTTGGTCATACCACACCTGGCGTACGGTATTGACAAGCTGGAACTGTAAACATTCTGTGATGATTCATGTTTTTGAGATGGAGGTTTCTTGAGTTGTCTTCCCAACTTTACTTGGAAAGTGTATATAGCTCAGATTTGCGCGATTTTGGCACCCACCCCCAAGTTCACAGTGAAACAGTCTCCCTTGGGAGGTTATGGACTCTCCTTCCTTGGAGATTGTTAAGCAGAGGTTGGATGGACATCTGTCATGGATGCTTGAGCTGAGATTCCTGCATTGCAGGGGAATGGACTAGATGGCCCCTGGGGTTCCAGCCAACTCTACAATTCTATGATTCTATATTTTTTTCTTGTTGCACCATTTATAACCCCTTCTAGGCCGTGTGACTCTACAGCAGGGCAAAAGCTTGCCTTACATGGCAATAAATAAATAAATAAATAAATAAATAAATAAATAAATAATTTTTTATTTGTACACCGCCCTCCCCGGCCAGAGCTGGGCTCAGGGCAGCTAACATCATGAAACTAAGACAGTATACAAAGAACATAAGAACATAAAAACAGGCAATCAGTTAGTTAAAATACATCTTAAAATGAGTTCAGAGCAAATTAAAATCTGGACAGATGGCAGTCCACGGGTAAAATTGAGAGTGTCCATTTAGGCTGATCGCCGAAGAATTGATGCTTTTGAATTATGGTGCTGGAGGAGACTCTTGAGAGTCCCGTGGACTGCAAGAAGATCAAACCTATCCATTCTTAAGGAAATCAGCCCTGAGTGCTCACTGGAAGGACAGATCGTGAAGCTCAGACTCCAATACTTTGGCCACCTCATGAGAAGAGAAGACTCCCTGGAAAAGTCCCTGATGTTGGGAAAGATGGAGGGCACAAGGAGAAGGAGATGACAGAGGACGAGATGGTTGGACAGTGTTGTCGAAGCTACCAGCATGAGATTGACCAAATTGCGGGAGGCAGTGGAAGACAGGAGTGCCTGGCATGCTCTGGTCTATGGGGTCACGAAGAGTCAGACACGACTAAACGACTAAAAAACAACAATTTAGTCTGAAGTCCCACAGTTTAATGTATTTTTTTCCTAGGTAAATGAGTGGTAAAGCATTGCAGTTTCAGCTGCATCAGACAATAGTTCAGAATAATAATAATGAATAACTTCTCCTTAAGGTACTGATGACCCAATCTGCCTCTCATTGGGATCCTAAAAGATGCAATTAGACTTGTATTCCATCCACAGATTGTTGCCTCATTTGGACAACTATAAAGGTTTTTCTTCAAAGCAGTCTATACAGCTTGAGCAGGTTTGGGCAGAAAGCAGCTCACCACGAAGTCAATGATGGACGTTGGAAAGTAAGAGAGAGGAATGTAAAGGAGCTTTGCATCCCATCCTGCAGAATAGCGAGTGCGAGGGGAGCAGGATGTCAGGGCATGTTCTATGCAGTCGGTGACCAGGTGAAGGTTGTTGCTGCCAGCCTTTCGGAAATATTCGCTTATTTTGCAATCTGTGTGTGAGAAATATGAAGCAAAACAGAAGTTAGTGCTGTTAATGTAGGAGGTAACCTAAATCTTTTGGGAGCTGAATGGACTGGTTAGCTTCTAGATACCTCTCCCCAGAAGAACTAAATCAAAGCAGATGCATCTGGAACTATTTTGGGGTTTTTTAATAAAATATTTATTAAGAGTTTTAAACAATTTAAACAACCAACAAACTTCCCATTCACAATCCAGAAAAAGAAAAACACCAAAAGGCAAGAAAAACATACAAAATATACAGAAATAACAAACAAAAAAACATAAGAAAGGAAATAATTCAATTTCTTAAGTACTGTTTCCATAACCCTCTTTCATGACTCCCTCACATCTCCCTTTTCTGTGTTCCTGTTTATAAAATCATATTCAGCAATACTTCACCTTCTTTCAAATCTTATTTTATGTTATACAATTCAACTATTACTTCTCCAATTTTTCCCATTTCTTATCAGTTATTTAAGCTTAACATAATATTGTTCGAGTTTCACCTTTGTTCTTATAAACCAATTTTTACATACTCCTTTCAAGTTTGTCACTAACGCCACGTTACCTTTATATCCTGCATCATTCTAACATTCATACAATTTACAATACTTTTGCAAGTAGATCTTAAATTTCTTCCAGTCCTCTTCCACTATCTCTTCTCCCAGGTCTCGGATTCTGCCAGTCATTTCTGCCATCTCCATGTAGTCTATCAGTTGCATCTGCCATTCTTCCAGAGTGGGCAAATCTTGAGTCTTCCAATACTTTGCGATAAGTATTCTTGCTGCTGTTGTCGCATACATAAAAAAGGTTCGGTCCTTCTTTGACACCATTTGGTCGACAATCCCCAAAAGGAAGGCCTCTGGTTTCTTAAGGAAGGTATATTTAAATACCTTTTTTAACTCATTATAGATCATTTCCCAGAAAGCCTTAACCCTTGGGCACGTCCACCAAAGGTGAAAGAATGTTCCTTCAGTTTCTTTACATTTCCAACACTTATTGTCTGGCAAATGGTATATTTTTGCAAGCTTGACTGGGGTCATGTACCACCTACATATCATTTTCATAATATTTTCTTTCAAGGCATTACATGCCGTGAATTGCACACCGGTGGTCCATAACCGTTCCCAGTCAGCAAACATAATATTGTAGCCAATGTCTTGCGCCCATTTTATCATAGCTGATTTAACCGTTTCATCCTGAGTGTTTCATTTTAACAGCAAGTTATACATTTTTGAAAGTACCTTAGTTTTTGGTTCTAACAGTTCTGTTTCTAGTTTCGATTTTTCCACCTGGAAGCCTGTTTTTTTGTTCATATTTGCCTCTCTGATCTGAGCATAATGTAACCAATCTCGCACTTTATCCTTTAATTTCTCAAAACTCTGCGATCTCCATGTATTTCCATCTTTTTCTACTATTTCCCAATACTTGGGCCAGTTGGCCTCCATATTGAGTCTTTTCTGAGCCTTAGCTTCCATTGGTGACAACCACCTTGGGGTCTTACTTTCTAATAAATCTTTATATCTTGTCCAGACATTGAACACTGCCTTCCTGACAATATGGTTCTTGAAAGCTTTATGAGCTTTAACCTTGTCGTACCACAAGTATGCATGCCATCCAAATACATTGTTAAACCCTTCCAAATCCAAAACGTCAGTGTTCTCCAGAAGTAGCCAATCCTTCAACCAGCAGAGAGCTGCTGATTCGTAGTACAATTTCATGTCTGGCAGGGCAAACCCCCCTCTTTCTTTAGCATCAGTTAATATTTTAAATTTTATTCTGGGCTTTTTGCCCTGCCAGACAAACCTGGAGATATCTCTCTGCCACCTCTTGAAACACTCCATCTTGTCCACAATGTAAGGTCTGAAACAAAAACAACATTTTTGGCAATACATTCATCTTTATAGCAGCAATTCGGCCCAACAAGGAAAGCTTCAATTTTGACCAAATTTCTAGGTCCTTTTTAATTTCTGACCAGCATTTTTCATAATTATCTTCGAATAAATTTAGATTTTTAGCTGTCATATTAACCCCTAGATATTTCACCTTTTTCACCACATTTAGGTCTGTCTCCTTCTGAAACCTTTCCCTTTCTGAAGTTGTCAAGTTTTTTTTTCCAAAACCTTAGTTTTCTGCTTATTTAATTTAAATCCCGCCACCCGACCAAATTATTGAATCAGTTCTAACACCCTTTTCGTACTAGATTCTGGCTCCTGTAATGTCAAAACCAAGTCATCTGCAAAAGCTTTAAGTTTATACTGTTTAGCTCTGACCTGGATTCCTTCAACCAACCGGTCCCCTCTGATCATGTTCAAGAGCACCTCCAGGACTGAAATAAATAGCAGTGGGGAGATAAGGCAACCCTGTCGTGTTCCTTTCTCAATCTTAAACTCTTCTGTCACCACATTATTAACTATCAATTTGGCCTTTTGTTCTGAATAAATTGCTTCTATACCGTTTTCAACCCCCCGTCCCATTCCCATCCCTTTAATATTCTCCTTCATAAATTTCCATGAAATGTTGTCAAAGGCCTTCTCCGCATCAATAAAAATCAATACTGCTTTTGTGTTGGTGTTCATTTGCAAAAGTTCCAATATATCAATAATGTTCCTTGTATTGTCAGACAAATGTCTACCTGGAAGAAAGCCTGCCTGGTCCTTGTGAATCACTTCATTTAACACTCTTTTTAGTCTATTTGCCAAAATATCTGCAAAAATTTTGTAATCCACATTTAACAGGGAAATGGGACGGTAGTCCTTAAGTTGTGTCTTTTCAGTTTCAGATTTAGGTATCAATGTGATGAAAGCTTCTTTCCACGACTCCGGTGCCTTCTCCCCCCCCCCCCATAATCTCATTGCAAACCTCTTTTAATGGTTGAATCAGATGGTCTTTCAAAGACTTATAATACTTAGAGGTAAGCCCATCCGGCCATGGAGATTTGCCTAGTTGCATATTCTGAATGGCACCTTCAATCTCTTGTTCTGTTATTTTATAGTTCAACATTGTCTTATTTTCTTGAGAGAGTTTTGGTAATCCATTGTTTCTTAAAAATTGGTCTATCTCAGTCTCTTTTTGCGGCCCTTGGGTATAAAGTTGTTTAAAATATCTCTGGAAGCATTTTCTAATCTCCACAGGGTTCTGAATGTTTCTCCCTTCAGCTTCTAAGTTGGTAACCGTGTTCAATTTTTGTCTCTTTTTCAACTGCCAAGCTAGCAGTTTTCCACATTTGTTTGCAGATTCAAAAGTCCTTTGTTTCATTTGTTTAATTTTCCATTCTACTTCCTGATTTATCAGTTTTGAATATTGTGCTTGATGAAGTTTAATTTCTCTCAGAATCTCCTGTGACTTTGGTTTCAGTCTTAATTTTTTCTCACCTTCTTTTATTTTGTCCAAAATCTTATCTTTTTTCTCATTCTGGGCTCTTTTCTTTATTGTATTTTGTTGTATCAGAAACCCCCTCATAACCGCCTTACTTGCATCCCAGATTACTCTTTTTTCCACTGTAGTTTTCAAATTTATTTCAAAATAATCACTCAGAGTCTTTGGGGCCTTTTTAACAATCTCCTGGTCTATAAATAAGGTGTCATTCATCTTCCATCTAAAGGAGCCGGTTGTAGTAAGTCTCATTTCCATCTTTACTGCGTTATGGTCGGAGCAAGTTTTTGGGCAGATTTCCACCTTTCTAGTCTTGGGTGCCAGTCCTCTAGTTATCCAAATTTGGTCGATTCTTGTCCATGTCATTTTGGCTTCAGAGAAGAATGTCCCCTCTCTTCCCAGGGGGTTCTTTGTCCTCCAGATGTCAACCAAGTCCATATTGTCAGTTCAAAAAAAGGTTTTGGTAGTCTGCCCTCTTTTGTCATACTTTGGTTTTGCGCTTTGTCCATGTTCGTAGATACCACCCCATTCATATCACCCATCATAATGATGTTGTTATAGTCCATATGGTCCAGCATTGTCTCATGCAGCTTCTTGTAAAATTCCGATTTCCCCTCATTCGGTGCATAGATTCCCAAAATTAAAAATTTCTCCCCTTGTATTTGCACTTCAATTGCCAAAATTCTTCCTTGCTCGTCCTTAAAAAGGAATTTTGGTGACAGGCTCTCCTTTGCGTATATCACAACTCCTCTTTTCTTCACTCGATCCGATGAAATAAATTCTTGGCCTAGTCTCTTGTTGATTAACACTTTTCTGTGGAGCCTGGTCACATGTGTTTCCTGCAAACAGATGATATCTAACTGTTCCTTTTTTAATAAATGAAAAATCCTCTTCCTTTTTTCCGGGGAATTAAAGCCGTTAATATTCCAACTTAAAAGCTGCAGAGACATCCTGAATGTTTCTATTCTCCCTTTTGTAGTGGTGTCTCTTTCTCCTGGTCTTCGGGCCCCAAGGATGCAGGTAACAATCCTGGTAGTCCAGAACCCAAGGCTCCCGGTTCCACAGTCCCTTTCTGAAGGTCTTCTCCGTGATCACTCAAAAAATTTTCCTTATCTTCAGCTGTTTTAATTTTCACTTTCTTCCCTCTAAAGTTAAAGGATAATCCCTGGGGAAATTCCCACCTGAAGGCAATTGAATTACTTCTGAACAGTTTGACAAGATCTGCGTAACAAGATCTGAGCTCCAATAAATGTTTCGGGATGTCTTTATAGATTTCCACTCTCAAATCTTGAATTTCGAGTGATTTTAAAAAGTGTGCACTCAGTATCTTATCTCTTTCCTCCTTCGTTCTCAAAGAGATCAAACAGTCTCTAGGCTTGCCCTTTTTCAAGACTTTTCCCAATCTGAATGCACTTAGAATTCTGAAATCTTTGTCTTCTTCCAAAGGCCAAAATTTTGTAAATTCTTTTGTCAAATAGTCAATTAAATCTCCTTTTTCAAGCTCAGGGACTGACCTAAATCTCAAATTGTTCTCCTTACTTCGTAATTCAATCATAGACAGATAGGCCTGCTGTTCACCAATCTGCTTGCGCATAGGTTTGACTTCCTCTTGTACAGCCTCTGCTTTCTGTTTAGCCTCCTCAGCTATTTTGTGATATTCTGTAGTAGCTTCAAACAGCTTCCCAATTGATTGTGCATTTAAAGCCACTTGTTTAGTCAAATTGTCAACACTAGCTGTATTTTGATCAATTTTAGATGATTGTTCAGATACTTGCCTGCTCAGGCTTTCCAATTTTTCAAAAATTTTATCAAGTACTGAAGGGGAGTCCCCTCCTGCAGCCATTCCTTCTGGCCTGGCCTGCTCTGATTCTTCCTCTTGTGCCAATACAATAGGAACCGATGATCTGCGCAGATGTGAAATTACAGTAGTTTGTTGTGTCTTAGTTTTAGCTGATCTTGTTCTCCCAGTTCCACTCATCCCAGTTCTGTCTACGTGTCAAGGTCAGTCAGTGAACTATTCCCATGGGAATCCACAAGCCAGGAGATAAATAAAAAAAGAATAACAGTTCCCCAGCAGTTATAATCCACAATTCCTCTAGAGGGAGTTTAGATAAATCTTAGGGTGTAAAACATGTAAAGTTTCTTACACTCTCCAAAATCCCTTAAGCTTTTATAACAGTGTCCAACAGCTTCTAAGTCCCAAAAGTCCTTCAGAGCTTTAAAGCTTAGCAGAGTTACTCTTTAGGTTACTTACAATGTCTCAAAAAGTGCCAGGTTCCATGAAACAGTATATCAGTTCAGCAGAACAAATAACAGTCCAATGCAGCAATCCAAGTAGCCAAATCCACAAACTGACAGTTTGACAGTCTGGCAGCCCAACTGCCTGGGTTTCTTGAAAGATTTGTAAATCCACCAAGAAAGAGGTATGATAACGTCCAAAAATAAGAAGATAAACTCAAATAATGCCAAAACCAAGTCCAGTTTAATTGATACTCGAATTAATTCCTTTTAAAGCGCGACTTCAAAGGCGTTAGAAAGTTTAAAATCTTTGCTTTGAATCTTTTAAACAGTACCGGGAGACGGACTTCCTGGTTGTGTCTCCCGTTTTGGCCGAAATCTTTAAAGTTAGTCTCCAAATCAATCTTTCCCCTTACTCACGGGTTGTTGCGTTCTTTAGCCGAATCGTTCCAGGAAAAGGGTCAGCGCTCACCGACAGCAGCTTCGCGGCTTCACTCCACAAAAAGAGCGATTGACTCACAGCACCGCGCCAGCCCCTTCACGCTCCGGATCCCCTTACGGGGTTCCTTCAATGTTTTGGGGGGGCGCTGATGGTGCCCACCAAGTCCCACGGCCACAGGCTAACTCTGCCTGTGGTTTTCCAGTGTGGGTCTCCGCTTCGCCGTAGCGGACGACCCGTTTTTGCAGAGCTTCCCCTTCACAGCGGGAAGGAGACTGCCATTGTCGTTCGCGCTGCCCCCGGAAGTCGCATCTGGAACTATTTTGGAGGCTTCAAAACAGAACACATTCTCAAAAGATTTAAATCTACAATGGATGAACCTGTCCATTTTGGTTTCTCTCAGTTTCAATATCTCCAAAATCTTTGAGTTTGGTTCTCCTCATTTCAGTTTATGATTTTTGAAAGTCATCAGCATTTCAGTTTTCGCAATACAGTGGTACCTCGGTTTAAAAACTTAATCCGTTCCAGAAGCCTGTTCTTAAACCCAAACCGTTCTTAAACCGAGGCATGCTTTCCCTAATGAGGCTTCCCACCGCCGGTGCCCTTCCACCATTCGGATTCCATTCTTAGACCGAGGTAAAGTTCTCAAACCAAGACACTATTTCCAGTTTTGTGGAATTTGTAAACCAAATCATTCTTAAACCGGACTGTACTTAAACTGAGGTACCACTTATACACATTTTGGCAAACATTATTAACTTGCATAGTGAATTTTTTTTATTGTGATCAATTTGCTTAGTGCATTTTGGTATATTATGTACACATAGTTGTTCTGTACACATAGTTGTTCATAGTTGTCTTTGTACACATAGTTGGTCTGGAGAACTTGTTGCTAAATTTAGAGGAGTTTGAATTCCTAAGCAGAGCTATGTATTGGTTAATATATTGCTTCATGAAGTGTGAATTGGGTATGTTTGCAGGAAAATGCAAACCATGCTGAAATTCCCTCCACATCTACTCACAGTTCTCCAAGTACTGTTTCCCATAGACTTCTTTTATGTCAGACGGCACTCGGTTCCATACTTTCTTTAAATTCTCTACTGCTTGTGTGAAAATGGTTGTTTGGAAACCACCAGGTTCAATAATGCTGACGTGGATTCCAAAAGGATGGAGCTCTTGCCTGAAATGCAGAGGAATACAAGAAGAAACATCATTGCCTACTGAGTCATAGGTCAGGAATGCAGGTCAGGAACTTGGGTCCATGGATAGGTACATCTTTCTTTTAAAAAAAAGAAATCCAAAATTGAGGACCTTCAGCGGCGTCTATGCCTTCAGGAACACACATAAAAATTTGTTCTTTTAAATCTGCAAACAAATATGCAGTTTTTATATCTAAATGATAAACAGAATGTCCACGTTGTGATGCATCTTTTAAGAAAAGCTTGACTGTTTCATTTTTTACACTTGAATAACACAAATCATAATCTTCGCCTGGAATTTGTTGGAAACCCCTAGCAACTAATCTAGCCTTGTACCTTACAATTTCATTTTTGTCATTCATTTTAACTCTATAAACCCATTTTGAATCAATAAGTCTCATATCTGGGGTTTGTGGTACAAGAGACCAAGTGTTATGCTCTTTTAAAGAAGCTATTTCAGAGTTCATAGCTTCATACCAATTTGCAGCTTGGTGCTTAGCTAAATATTGAACGTCATTGTAGCTTTTTGGCTCAAAAACTGCCTTATTGGCATACACAGTATTAAAATGTTCATCTACAAAACGTTGTGGCTTCTCTTTCTATCTGAACGTCTTAGTCCGGAAGGAGAGTCAGACTCCTCAGACTTAATGGGACCAAGGAAACTACTAGTTTCAGGTAGTAAATCATCATTGTCAGACTGAAGAGATGCCTGTTGGCTAGGCTCACGATCAGAAAACTCAAGAGTATCTAACCTCCCCTTGGGTGCCTGTAACTTTAAATCATCAAACAAATGATCAGATTCAACAGGCTTTTCATCTTCTTCCATTAATTCAGAATCACTATCATTCCCTGCTTCTTCCTCTTCTTCTTCCTCAGTATTATCTATACCATTAGTATCTTGGAAAACAGCAACTCCGTTCCAATTTACAGTTTGTATCATGCTTCTGTTAATATGAAATTTGCCAGTTGCTGGTACGTAAATTCTGTACGCCCCCTGCTGGTAGCCCATTAATTTTCCCTGAACACTACACTCTCCCAATTTTTGCTTAGCGGGATAATGCATTATTACATCTGAACCCCAAATGCATAGGTATTTCAGATTAGGGCGTTTTTTTAAACAACGTCTCATAGGGGCTGACATCTAAACCAGAATGATAACTGAGATTTCTAACATAACAAAAGGCATTGAGCACTTCATCCCAAAAGACTTTGGGCAGATTAGCATTGTGCAGATAAGTTTTAACACCTGCCTGCAGGTCACGCTGCACAACTTCAACAAGTCCATTTTGCCAGGGACTTCGGGGGCAAGATAGCTAATGAGTAGTCCCCTGCGCTTCCAGGAAATTCTCAAAATCCTCAGAAACAAATTCCCCGCCCCGGTCAGAAAACAGGTTCTTAATAGGTTTGTTAAAGTGTGTTTTTACCCAGTTGCAAAAAAAACTTTGTATTTCTCGAATGCTTGTGACTTTTCAGCTATTGCATAAGTCCAACAATATCTACTATACTGGTCTATGAGAGTAAGCCAGTACTTAGAACCTCCTAATGATGATGGGAGTGGCCCAACTAAATCACAATGTACACGCTCAAATGGCTCAGTTACATTCCTATCTGAGCACCTACCCTTGCGTGCAACCTTAATCTTATTCTTGCAACAGGATAGACATTGAAAAAAGAATTTACATGGTTTTAAGTTGAGGCCATCAACAATATTCTTTGTCTTAATTACATCAGCATAATTCAGATGTCCTAGAAGACGGTGCGCCTCATGGACACACCCAGAATGTGGCCTAACATTCCTCAACCCCTGGCTATACCCAATTGCTGAAACAGCTTAATTAACACGACTTAGCAGCACCTGCTATGTTTCACAGCTGTAAAGCTGGGTCTCGTTGTTTTGCTCTGGCCCTTGATCTGGCCCCTTAAAGACATACACATCGGGTGGAACAATGATGAACCTGAACATTTAAAGAAACCATTCAACTGAGTGTGCCTCTGCGGGTGAAGTCAAACTGAAGTGTTAGCAGTGACCTCCCTGCTACGAGAGCCTGGGCAGTGCATATGTGCAGATAACTGCTCAGTCCCACATCTTGATAATTAAGTGGTATGTAAATAGTTGGAAAAAGCACACACTTTTCAACATGGTAATCAACATTTCTATAAAGCATGTTGGGCCCAAACTATTCTAAGGAAAACAGGGGGACATCCCTAGCATGTTCACCATTAATGAGAAGGTCCTGGACTGAGAGCCACACATCCAATTGTGGGCTTGTGATTTGAAAAGTTTGGTTCAAGGCCAAATGTGGGCATGACCTGTGCCTGGATACCTTCTTTTTTCTTTTTCTTTTTTTTTGAAAAGTTTTTATTATTAATTCAGCATTAATTGTGGGCTTGTGATTTGAAAAGTTTGCTTCAAGGCCAGATGTGGGCATGACCTGTGCCTGGATACACTTTTTTTTGGAAAAGTTTTTATTATTAAAATAATTCAGCATTAATACACACATATTGCAAATATACAAGCATACAAACATACATTTCATACAATCCTTAAAAATGTTCAAACCTACCTACACTCAATCCCACAGATAATTCCTTTTCCCATCACCATCCACCACCCCTCACCCCACCTTTGTGTTAGACTTCCAATCTACTCAATTGCAATTTCTATACACTTCTATTACTTTCTTTCACACACCTTTAACCTAATTTCATGCTTCTTTTTCTATTACACATTGTTATCCATCTTATTTAGTATTTAAAATGGAACTTGTTTATTCTAATAGGAGTTCTGATTTTGCAAGTATCCTTTAGACACCTTCCAGTCCCTGTCTATCTTCTCTTTTGAGATCCTTCCTGGATACATTCATCTCAAGTTGTGCGAGTTTTGGGCAAAGCCCTGGGCAGCTGCCATATTTCCCAGCTCTTTCTTCCCTGCAGCCCACTTTCCCCAGACTTGGCAACTAAACCAGGAGGACTCGCATCAGCCACTTCCAGCCTGGCAAATGGTTAGGGAGTGTGGCAGATGTTGCACTAAAGTAAGCAAAAGAAGACATTAAAGAGCTGCTGTTTTTACCTCAGGGTGTCAGAGAAGGCTTCCACACCAAACTTGGATGGGCAGTAACCACCTCCAAAGACTGCCAGGCGTCCATTCGTACTGGAGATGTTGACTACCCTCCCTCTGGCTCTCCTCACCAGGGGCACCATGTGTAGCGTCACATCAATCGTACCAAGAAGGTTGACATTGATCACCTTTGCAAAGTCATCTTTGGTCAGCCATTCGTTGGGACCTGATGGTATTGCTGTGCCTGCGTTGTTCACCAAGCCCCAAAGCCCTGTGAGAAAGAACGTAATTTTTCCTATTAGCAACCGTAACCTACATGAATTTAGCTGCATCTCTCACTGGATTTAGTGTAACTGGTGGGAGGGAGTTAGGGAAAGGAGGAGAGAAAGAGAGAGAAATGGAAAGCGGACAGGCAGGAGAGAGGCAGCACCTCTGGTAGAAATGGGAGGGAGGAGCTGAGCTCAGCAGAAGAGAAGGAGTGGGAAAGAAAGCAAGGCAGACATAAGGGACAACTGACTTTCGGGGTTGGTGTGTTGTGCGACAAGCACACAGAGTGCAATGAGATTGAGTGTGGGTGGGAGGGGAAGCCCAGTTAATTTCATTGTACACAGGTTGTAGATTGACAATAAAGGGATGATGATGATGATGCATTTTCCCTTGAAATAAGGGGCAATCCCCTATTACAAGGGACAAGTGGAAACCCCACCAAGACACACAGGTCACCTGGCCAAGCTGCTGCTGAGAACCCTCCTTGTGGGTGGGCAGAGGTGAGGGCAGAGAAGAAGTGAGAGGCAGTTTCTCCAGCCAAGCCAGCAATGCCTTCCTTGTAACAGCGGAGCAGACATTTGTGTATGCTTGGCAGCGATGAAAGCAAGACTTGCAAAGGATGAGATCCGGGAAAGGACTTTGCTAATTTGCCCAGCAGCTACAGTGGTGGCAGGCTGCTGATTTGCATACAAGCCCCCCCCCCCATTCATTGTCAATCACAATGAAAAAGCTTGCTTGCTTTTCTCTCCCTTTCTTTCCTGCCCAGCAGTAGCATGGGGGGGTATGCCCTTGTGGGGGGGGCATAGGGCAGCATGGGGGTCTATAGTGTGGCACAGTGGCTGCTGTGTGCTGTGGGTTGGGATTCTGGGGTTGCCACGCTGCTGCTGCCCAGAGTTTTGCTGCATTCAGAAACTCCTCACGCAGCAAAACCCCAAAAATGATACAGTACAGTGGTACCTCGGGTTCAGGTTACAGACTCCACTAACCCAGAAATAGTACCTTGGGTTAAAAACTTTGCTTCAGGATTAGAACAAAAATCGCGCAGCGGCGCGGCAGCAGTGGGAGGCCCCAATAGCTAAAGTGGTGCTTCAGGTTAAGAACAGATGTCTGGAACAAATTAAGCACGTAACTAGAGGTATTTCTGTATTTAAAAAGTAACCAAAAGAACAAAAAAAATGCTTATGCCCATCTCTGTTAAATTTACCTTCTATTTTCATATCATTCTTCTTCTTTTCCCTTTGCAGTTAAAACAATCAATTCTCTTTCCCCACACCAAGAGTTTGACTTAGCTTGGGAACCCCAAAGACTAGAGAAAATATCTGTCACGCTGGAATGTTGTTTCCCTTTTCAACTCAGCTTCCTTGACAAACAACAATTCCTGGGATTCCCAGAGGGGGTGTCCCATGCTCCCAGGCACCCAAATGTCTGGAGCTGGCTCTGATATTTATTATTGAATGCTCATAATGATTATTTCTAAGCTATTTCCTGAATTGTTATGCTTATTCTTCCTTTCGAACATTGTGAGCCACTTTGGGCACAATTATGGGGGGAACGTGGCCTACAAATGAATACAGAGAGGCAATTCTAATCCCCCGTCCCAACAATAGCACAGAGGCAGCACAAGGAAGGTAGAGATTCACCTTTGTTCCCAATGCACCCTTTCACCCACTCCGTCGCTGCCGCCACACTCTCTGTGCTGGTCACATCCAGAATGGTGGTTTTCAAGCGCTCTGAGGTGGCCTTGCCCAGCTGCTCTGCCCCCTTCTGCGTGAGACAGGTTGCCAGCACCCACAGACCCCGGGCATCCAGCTGCCTGGCAAGTAGGTTTCCAAAGCCAGAGTCACACCCCGTGATGAAGACATATTTCTCCATCAGGTTCTCCACCGTCTGTCTCTCCTTGTACCATCGGCGAAGGAAGTAAAGCCCCAGCAGAGCAGCCAGGTAGACCCACATGGCTGAAACCTGCAGGGAAAAAGAATTCAAGCATTAGGAAGCATACACACCCCTGGCAGGACTTGGAGGCGCAAAAGTCGAATCCCTACTCCACCACAAAGCTCAGCCGGAGACCTTTTATGTTGCCACTGCTGAATTTCGCCTCCTTTGCAGTGTTGTTGAGGGAAAGGAGAATTTTTGCATGGTGCAATGAGCTGCTTGGAGCAGAGGCAGGCTGAAATAATAACAGGTCTAGCAAACTGATCAGAAGTTAACCTAATGACTTGCATGTACCTTTTAAAGTTCTGAACTTTTTCTGGAAATGTTTCTCAGCCTTTAAAGGGTGCCCAGGAAGAAGAAATTCAGGAAGTGAAGCTTTTCCCCTCCCACAGCCTGAAGCTTGAGAAAAGTGTCACCTACTGAATATTAGCCTGAAAGAAAGTTGTCATAAGCACATGTTAGTGGAGACAGGAAGTTACTATCATGTATAACTGAAAAGGGAAGATTCAGGTAGGTAGCCGTATGGGTCTCACACAGTCAAAATAAAAAATAAAAAAATTGTTCAGTAGCTCCTTCTAGACCAACTAGGTTTGTTCTGGTATAAACTTCCATATGTCTGCACACTTCTTCAGATACACAAAAGCTTATACCAAAACAAACTTAGTTGGTCTATAAGGTGGTGCTGGACAATTTTTATTTTACTTTATTTTGAAAAGGGAAGAGACAGACCTGCGGCTGGTTAGAGGAAAGGCTCTCAGCTTCAGTTGTGCGGCAGGTAAAGCAATGCTTCCTTCTCCGGTTTACAGTTGCTCCTTTTCTGCCTGCTGCTGCTTTTCATACTCCACTGGCTGCAACAGGAGCTCCTCCCTTCTGGCAAGGATTGGCGAAACTTAACTGCCTTCTTTAAACTAATTGTGAAATCTGTTGGTGAGGGAATGTATGGATAGAGCAGATAAATCATTTGTCTAGAGTAGGAAGAAAGCCTGGGGTTGAGCGTATCTTTCTTATGGAAGCACATCCCTCCTGCTGATAGAAAGATGGGCATGTTATGATATAGAAGCAATGCAGCCGCGAGCTGGTAGCTTGAAAGCAAAACATAATGGCAATGTTGGGACTGTTCCGTGGGAAACAGAGGGACAGTCTATTCACAGTGTGAAGCACCGGAATTAGCTCAGAGTGTAATATGAGCTGTACAGGAAGTACAGGAGGAGTTTGTCTCTTGGCTGCTGGAGTTTGAAGAGAGCAGTCATGTTTTCTGTAACGCTGCAAAGACAGAAATAAAGGCATATAAATACGTTTCTGTCTATCTCTTTCCCCTGCCCACGGGGGGGGGGGGCAGGAAAGAGTGGTGTGTTCTTCTCATGCTGAGGAGGATCGCCGATCGCGACCTAGCCTGTATCCTGCCTGGAAATGCAGACAGGGAGGTCAACCGGAGATCAAGCCGGGTGCCTGGAGAATGGCCAGTTTCTCCTGATATAGGCTTGATTGCCAACAGGGCAGAGTGCTTGCAAAATTACATTTCACCTAGAGTAGGAAGGGTGAGACTGGACCCGGCCAGCTTGCTTTGGTGCTTGAATTCTAGTACATATATAGAGAAAGACTCCACAAATTACTTTTAAAGATTTATATATATATTTATACTCCACCCTCCCCGGCCAAGACCAGGCTCAAGGCGGCTAACATCAGGTATAAAAACAATTGATTAAAATACAACTTGAACAGGATTCAAGTACAATTTAAATGCAGCCCCATTTCAGTGGAAGCCCAGATCAAAAACTGTTTGGGGGGAGAAAACATCAAATCTTCACCAAGGCCAACTATCCAGACTGGTCCTACATAGGCCAGAAAAAAGCCAGGGAAGTCCCCAAATAGGAGTTCCATCACAGAAGGAAAAGGAAAGAGGGGGAGGGGTCAGGCTGATTCCAAGCCAAACGCCAGGCAGAACAACCCTGTCTTACAGGCCCTGCGGAAAGAAATCAGATCCCGCAGGGCCCTGGTCTCATGAGACACAGCGTTCCACCAGGCTGGGGCCAGTGTTGAAAAGGCCCTGGCCCTGGTTGAGGCCAATCTGACTTCCTTAGGGCCCGGGACCTCTAGAGTGTTGCTATTTATGGACCTTAAGGTCCTCCGCAGGGCATACCAGGAGAGGTGGTCCCATAGGTTTCCTTTCTGCTGCTGGTGTGCAGAAAGAGCGGTTAGAATGATTTGCAACCTGCATATTAGAAATAAACTAATGAAATATTAGACCTGTAACAACACAGGAGACAAATTTAATCTTCTGGGGAAAGATTGCCTTCTGGGCATCTCTTCCTATCAGTTGCAGAGCTTCATGCTCCGGCACCGGGGGGCAAAGAGTAGACGGGGTCCTGGGGGCGTGGTGCCCAGCTGGGGCAGGGGGGCAGCCACGATGGCACCGCACCAGGATTGCGCTGCCAGGGGCGGCGCACTCCCCCCGCACTCCTCTTCCTCCGCCAGTGCTCCCTATGATAGCTAAATCAAATGAGGAACATCTGGAACTATTTTGGATGCCAAAGAAAAGAACTTTCCACATGGCTAAATTTTTGTCAGTTTGCTTATTGTTTACATAGTGCGGATGTCAATAACTTGGAGTGCTGAAACCATTCAGAACTGAAAGGAGTGATAAAGGGGGAAAGCTTGCCTGACATGGCATGATAGATGATAGATAGATGATAGATGATAGATAGATAGATAGATAGATAGATAGATAGATAGATAGATGATAGATAGATAGATAGATAGATAGATAGATAGATAGATGATAGATAGATGATAGATAGATAATGATAGATAGATAGATAGATAGATAGATGATAGATAGATTAGATAGATAGATGATAGATAGATTAGATAGATAGATAGATGATAGATAGATAGATAGATAGATAGATAGATGATAGATAGATAGATAATGATAGATAGATAGATAGATAGATAGATATAGATAGATAGATAGATAGATAGATGATAGATAGATAGATAGATAGATAGATAGATAGAGATAGATAGATAGATAGATAGATAGATAGATAGATAGATAGATAGATAGATAGATAATAATGATGATGATGATGATGATAGATAGATAGATAGATAGATAGATAGATAGATAGATAGATAGATAGATAGATGATAGATAGATAGATAGATAGATATAGATAGATAGATAGATAGATGATAGATAGATAGATAGATAGATAGATAGATAGATAGATAGATAGATAGATAGATAGATGATAGATAGATAGATAGATAGATAGATAGATAGAGATATAGATAGAAAGATATAGATGATAGATAAATTTTTATTTGTGTCCCACCCTCCCTGGCCGGAGCTGGGCTAAGGGCAGCTAACATCATGAAACTAAGATGGTATACAAAGAACATAAGAACATAAAACAGGCAATCAATTAGTTAAAATACATCTTAAAATTAGTTCAGAAGCAAATTAAAATCTGGACAGATAGCATCCACGGGTAAAATTGAGAGTGTCCATTTGGTCTGAAGTCCCACAGTTTAATGTATTTTTTCCTAAGTAAATGAGTGGTAAAGCATTGCAGTTTCAGTTGCATCAGACAATAGTTCAGAATAATAATAATAAATTACTTCTCCTTAAGGTACTGATGACCAAATCTGCCTCTTAGGATCCTAAAATACGCAATTAGACTTGTTTTCCATCCACAGCTTGTTGCCTCATTTGGACAACTGTGTAATGCCCAATGGTTATGCCTCCCCAACAATCACCCAGCCCTGGTAATCCTGAGGCAGCAGCGAGTTCTTTGGATCTCAAACTTTTAGGCAGTAGAAGCAAGCTTTATTAACTACTATCATAATAAGCAAAGAAACAGCAACAGGTGCTAATATACAATTAAAGTACAGTCGTACCTTGGTTGCCAAACGCTTTGGAAATTGTACATTTCGGCTCCTGAACAATCGAAAACTGGAATGATTTTCAAACATCTGGTGCAGCTTCTGATTGGCTTCTGATTGGCTTCAGGAGCTTCCTGCAGCCAATCAGAAGCCACACTTTGTTTTCCGAACGTTTTGGAAGTTGAACGGACTTCCGGAACGGAAGGCACAAACACCCCTGGCAGGACTTGGAGGAGGATATTTCTAATTCCTGCTCCACCAAGAAGTTCACTAGAAGACTTTTTATGTTACCACTGCTCTATTTAGCCTCCCACACAGTGTTATTGTGGGAAAGGAGAAATTTTGCATTATGCAATGAGCTGCTTGGAGCAGAGGCAGGCTAAAAGAAGTATAAACAATAGCTCTAGCTAGCTGCTTATTAACTGAACAGCTTAATATAGAGGAACAGTATGATCCTATTTAATTCTATAGACATAAGCAACACTGAGCTCAAATATTGTGCAAGCTCAGCATTGGCATCCAACAGCTTATACCTTATTTCACCATCACTGCACCACATATTGCACTTGCTCAAGGTCCGATCCCCAATTTGTCCGAACTGAAGCTTGACACAAAGTCCAAGCATTGGTTGTATAACACAAAGGACACCAAGTTCAGGAACAACACCCCATCAACCACCAGCAGTTGAAAGTTCTACAGAGCAGGTAAGAAACTCATAAAAATAATTGTTCAGTCTTTGATTTTTCATTGCTATGTTTAATCTTAGTATTGCTGGAGATCCAAAATGACTCCAGAGGCTTCTCCTACACTGCAAATGCTGACTAATCGGTTTGAGGTCCTGCAACAGCTTGTCAGTTAAAATTAAAATCTTGCAGCATTGATTATGATATCTTGTATCTGTGCTTTTTGAATCAGGTTGATCAGTGGACATTATCAGACAGGAACATTTACCTTCATACAAAATGAAGTTTCACTGTGTGACTTCACAGAACAAGCTGCTGTCAAAGGCACAAAGCAATAGTCCTTCAGGTTATTTGGCAATCGTAGCAGCTCTTGACAGAGGCTGAATTAAGGTGACCCCATGGAATTCCTTCCCCATTCATTGGCTTACTGATTTTAGCTGTTTCTAATACTTTTTTGTGTTCTGAGGCCAAAGGAAAAGGACTGGACCCTGATAAAAATACCATATTTTTCGCTCCACAAGGCACACCTGACCATAAGGCGCATCTAGTTTTTAGAGGAGGAAAACACACACAAAAACATTCTGAATCAAATGTTGTGCTAAACTATTTAAAGCAGCAAAGTGAGCGGCTTTGCTGCTTTAAAGCAAGCCTCAGAATAGGGTAGGAAGGGGAACTGTCAGGGAACTGACATCGGAGCTAGAGGCGGAGGGAAGGCTCTCAAATGATGCTGGAGAAGGGCCCAGCAGGGAGAGAGGCAGCTCCGCAGATGGGGAAGCAAATCAGCGCAACACCAGGGATATAGAGGGGCTGATGGGGGAATCAGCGAGAGGGCTCCAGGACTCTTCACCGGACACCAGCGGGGAGAGCACGGATCCTCCGCTACCCACGCCCACCCTGCGCAGAAGACTTCCGCGCAGAGAGAGTAGGGGGAGACTGGGTGTCAAACAACTTTTATGTTGGAAAAGATTTAAGAAACGCCCACTGACGGGTTCTGCTAGCGACTGAGGCAGCCACGAAGTGAAGGGCTACCCAGACTGAAAGGTTTAGCAAGGCAACATAACCAGGAGAGGTGGCAACTTACGCACGAGCAACCCCATACCCATTACAGGAACCATGGCTTAACTAAGTCCAGTTAATAATGCTGAGCCTGACTTTAGATGCATCTCAAAGCCCTTGACATATATACATCATAAAGACAAGCCAAGAAAGGCCTCCTGCAGAGGAGGAGGGGAGGAGAAGGGAGGGAGCCATCAGAGCTCAATGGGGAAGATCCCAAGTTCAGTCCTTGAAAGCTTCTCCGAGTAGGGCTGAGGGTGTGTCTCCTGAAACCCTGGTGAGCCTCTGCCCATCAGTCAAGACAAAACTTGAGCCCAATGGGCTCACGGGTCCTGACGTGGTACAGGGAAGGCCCCTCTGTTCCTGTTTAACTTAGCCCTTTCTTCAGAACCATGAGGACTACAATCTTAGTTTGTTTTTAAAGGGAACAGCTGTAACCTCAGTGGCTTTGCACGCAGAACACCACAGGTTCAATCCCCGGCTTCTCCAGGCCTGAAACTCTGGCAAACTGCTGCCAGTCAGTGTTGCCATTACTAAGCTAGATGGAGTAGTGGGTCCGACTCCTTATAGGGCAGCTTCCTAGGTTCCCATTTATGCTTCAGATCTGAGTGTGAGGCTTGCTGTCACGTTTAGTGTCAAGAGGGTGGTTCTTTGCACATCTGGAAGATGACTGTTATGTACTGAAGTTCTCACCCTGGGCCAGCAGGGGGATACTGTAGATAGTTATGCAAATAAGGGATCGAAAGTGACGTTCAGTGATTGGATAGTTTTAGAAAATTGTTACAGTTACGTTTTACTGGAGATCTATATAAGCAGGCTGACTGAACCCTTCAGTTCAGTTCTGTCCTGGCCTGTGAATAAACAAGAGCTGTTGAAGAATCGCTGTGTCGTCTGATATGTTCACCCATAACTTAACACTGGCGACGAAGGTGGGATTGATGGACATCAGAGCACAGCCAGATGCGGCCACCCTCTGAGCTGAGCTGAATCACTGAGCGAAATCACTGAACAGAACCAATTCATGGCAGGCAGAAATCTTGGACGGCTTTGGTGAGTAGTGGTTGTGGAGCTTCTCTTTAATCATGTCCCACGGTGCTGCCTGGACTGCTACAGGCGCAACCAATGCTTGGGCTGTCTCAAACACCTCAGGCCCACAGAGGCTGAGGAATAGGCCCTGCTTACGCTCCTGTGATACTTCCGTCAGCTCGTTGGCTTGGAGGTAGCAGTTGAACCGAGCGAGGTAGGAGTCCCATGATTCAGAGGCTGGCGCAAACGGCGGTAGAGGCACAAGTGAAGCCATGATTCTGATGCTGGCGTATTGAAATATTGAAATGGAAAGTACTGAATTAAGGAAGGGAGGGATTCCCGTTGCAGCCAAAGGATTATCTGAGGCCACCACGAAAGAGCTGATCTTAAGCTTGAAACCAGGACTTGCTCTTTCACCATGCTGCTCCTCCAGTTGCCAATGCCATCCATGTAACCTGTGTGAACATCAAGCGTGGGTTGTGTCCAGGAACCTGGGAGGATTTCTTTCATGTGTCTGCATGCTTTCGTCTTGAAATAAACAGCCCATGCAAGTTTCCAGCTCTTATGGCCGCCTCAGTGGAAATCTGGGGAGGCTGAGGTGGACTTTCCAGTGGTCAAAGTGTGGTTGTGTCTTCCTGCCCGGCATCTATTTCCTGCCCTCTTTCCCCCCTGCACCCCAGCACCCTGTTTTGAGCAAGCCACAGAGGAGGGAAGGAAGCGGAGCCATGGATCCTCTGTTTGCAACTGCAGCGGATTCCCTCCTCTTTGAAGCAGCAAAGTGGGAGAGGAGCTGCTTACACGAGTGTAAGCTGCTCCCACTTTGCTGCTTCAAAGAGAGCCTGGGAGGAGGGAATCCGCTGCAGCCACGAGCAGCAGAGGATCCATGGTCCCCTTCCTTCCCTCCTCCGTGGTTGCTTTGAAGCAGGAAAGTGGGAGAGGAGCCGCTTACACGAGCGTAAGCGGCTCCCCTCCCACTTTGCTGCTTCAAAGCGAGCCACAGAGGAGGGAGGGAGGGACAGAATCCCCTTCCCTCTCTCCTCCCCGGCTCAGCTCAGCAGCAGTGGCTCTTGCTTACTTCGCTCTATAAGACGTACAGACATTTCCCCTTTGGGGGGAGTGCATCCTATGGAGTGAAAAATACGGTAAGGCACGAGGCTTTGACTGGCAAGGCTCTCGGAGGAAGTACGTTAACCACACCCCCATCCAGGCCATTTTATTAACAAAAGAACCCTTCACACAGTGTTCGAAAGAACCAATCAGATTTCCTCTGAGCATTTCAACAAACCCCATGTGGGGACAAAGTTAAACTGCCTTGCCCCCCCCTCCGGCCCTGGGTCTCCTCATAAGGAAGCTGTGCCTGGAGGAAGAACTGTGAGGGGGGAGACTTCATCAGGCAAGGCCTCCTTCCACCTGCCTTGCCCCACCCTCCAGTCTCTGCTTCTTATTTTGTATTGTATTATGTTGTGCCCTGTGGTTTGCTGTTGTTTTATTGATTGGAGTTTAGAAATTACTTATTGTAATTGTTGAGTGGATTTCTGTTTAATTTTGAAATGCTGATATTTAATATTATTTTATATTGTTTTACTGAATGTTGAATGTTATTTTATTTGCATATTGTATATTGTATTATGCATATTGTCTTATTTATATGATGTTAGCCGCTCTGAGCCTGGCTTTGGCTGGGGAGAGCGGGATACAAATAAAATTTATTATTATTATTATTATTAAACTACAAACACTAATTAAGCATGCATACTTTTGGGGTAAATAAATTGAGAACAACAAAGGAGTGCATCTGGCAACCCTGGAGCTGATAGACAAGAAATATACATGATAAGAAGGATGGCCAGGAAAACAGGATCGTTATCACCTTCGTTATGCAATGAGCTGCTTGGAGCAGAGGCAAGCTAAAAGAAGTATAAACAATAGCTCTAGCTAACTGCTTATTAACTGAACAGCTTAGTAAAGAGGAACAGTATGATCCTATCTACATTTATAGAAATAAGCAACACTGAGCTCAAATATTGTGCAAGCTCAGCATCAGCATCCAACAGGTCATATGCCTTATTTTGCCATCACTGCACCACTTGCTCAAGGTCCAATACCCAATTTGTTTTGTTTGTTAATTTTATTTTTTGAGTTTTCAGTTTTACAAAAGATATGAAATGTAGTACATCTTCAGAAATAAAAACATAATTTGACTTCCCTCCTCCCCTTCTGTTTCATCTTCTGGTTTCACTTTAATTTCTGCATTTCCCCTATAAAGGTTAAGGGACCCCTGACTGTTAGGTCCAGTCGTGACCGACTCTGGGGTTGCGGTGCTCATCTCGCTTTATTGGCCGAGAGAGCCAGCGTACAGCTTCCAGGTCATGTGGCCAGCATGACTAAGCCGCTTCTGATGAACCAGAGCAGCGCACGGAAACGCCATTTACCTTCCCGCCAGAGCGGTACCTATTTATTTACTTGCACTTTTTGGTGTACTTTTCAATTGCTAGGTTGGCAGGAGCTGGGACCGAGCAACAGGAGCTCACCCCATTGCGGGGATTTGAACCCCCGACCTTCTGATCGGCAAGTCCTAGGCTCTGTGGTTTAACCCACAGCGCCACCCACGTTTCCCCTATAGTTCCTTATAACTGTTACTCTCTAGTTTCCAAATAAGTTATTATTTAACTTCTTGTGTTGTGTTCTTCCTGCTAATGTAGTTAAATGTTTGCAAAGATTTTTTAAATAATCCACGTGTTTTCCCCGTTCTTTAGTGATTCTTTATTGACCTGATTTTTAAACACATATGACATACAGTGGTGCCTCGCAAGACAAAATTAATTTGTTCCACGAGTTTTTTCGTCTAGCGAATTTTTCGTCTTGCGAAGCACGAAATCCCATAGGAATGCATTGAAATTCAATTAATGCGTTCCTATGGTCAAAAAAAGTCCAAACAAAGCCAAATTTGGTACAACAAGAGTTTATTAAGTGCTCTTTAAAGTCACACATACTGTAAAGAGCATTTCAAAAATTGAAGGAACAATAAATTAAGTTTCTAAACATGACAGAAAAACATTTAAAAATCAACAAAGTGTACAGTACATTTTCTAAGACTCTGGGGGACAACTCGAAGAAGGTTCCTCTTCCACTCTTTGCTTCTTGCTGAAGAACCTGTCCATGGTCTGCTGCTTCATCCGCCTTTTCAGCACCTCCCTGAAAGGCGACATGACCCTCATATCAAAAGTGTTCGCAAGGTCATGTGCCACGTGCTTCTCAGGGTGGTGCTGCTGTGCAAAAGCCTGCACATCTTCCCACTTCAGGCAAATGTCCCTCAGTTCTTTGGAGGACAGCCGTTTCTCAGTTGCTTCCTCCTCTTCCAGCGAGGCCTGCTCCTGCGCAGCCTCTGCCTGCAGTTCGACCAGCTCCTGGGTGGTCAGCTCGTGGTCGTGCTCCTCCACCAGCTCGCTGATGTCCTCCTCTGTGACCTCCAGGCCCATGGTCCTCCCCAAGGCAACAATGTCCTGCACCACTGTTGACTCTGGTGCATCAGAGTCACTTGGTGCCACACAGTCCGGCCACAGGCTGCGCCAAGCGCAATTCAAATTTCTCTGGCTGATCCTGTTCCAGGCTGTGGTGACCATCTTCAAGCAGGTGACAATGTCGAAGTGGTCCTTCCAGAATTCCCGCAGGGTGATGGTGGTGCAATCAGTCACCTCGAAGCATCGCCTGAAAAGCTCCTTGGTGTAGAGTTTTTTGAAATTGGCGATGACCTGCTGATCCATCGGCTGGAGCAGTGGCGTGGTGTTAGGCGGCAGGAACATGATGCTGATGAAGCTGAACTCCTCCAACAAGTCCTCCTCAAGGCCTTTAGGATGAGCAGGAGCATTGTCCATCAGAAGCAAAGCCTTCAGCAGCAGGTCGTTGTCCAGCAGGTACTGTTTGACAGCAGGGCCAAAACCAAGATTGACCCAGTCCACAAACAGCACACGTGTGACCCAAGCCTTACTGTTGGATCGCCACATGACACGCAGCTGCTCCTTGTTGACCTTGTGTTTCTTGAAGGCCCGTGGGTTCTCCGAGTGGTACACCAGCAGGGGCTTGATCTTCAGGTCGCCGCTTGCGTTGGCACAGAAGAGCAGGGTCAGACGGTCCTTCATGGGCTTGTGGCCAGGCAACTTGGCCTCCTCCTGTGTGATGAAAGTCCTTTTGGGAATCCTCTTCCAAAACAGCCCGGTCTCGTCGCAGTTGAAAACCTGCTGTGGAACGTAGCCCTCCGTCCTCACAACCTCAGGAACTCCGCTGTAAAGTCTTCAGCCGCAGAAACATCAGAACTGGCAGCCTCTCCATGCCTGACCACGCTGTGGATTCCAGATCTTGTCTTGAACCGGTCAAACCAGCCTCTGCTTGCCTTGAAGACTTCTGGCTCGCCTGAGGTTCCTGGCTGTTCCCGGACAAGGTCTGCGTGCAAGGCCTTGGCCTTCTCACAAATGACGGCCTCAGTCACTGTGTCCCCTGCACGCTGCTTCTCTTCGACCTCCTCCAGAACAGCTGGGTGGTTCTTCACGATCCTGGTGACTCCCTTGGCTGCATCAGTCGCAAGGATCTTCTCCCTCATCTTCAGGATGGTCCCGATGGTCAATAGATTCCTCCTGTACTCCCTGGCGAGGTCTGTCACACGCATTCCACCGTCGTGCTTCCAGATGATCTCCTTCTTCATTTCCAGCATAACCTTCGCCTTCTTCCCCTCGCCGGCCTCTGCAGCAGCAGTCTTCTTGGGTCCCATGGCAGCACAGCTCCTACCTTCTCAACCCCCCCCCAAAAAAAATCAGTGCTTCACATCCAAAAAATTCAAAAGCACCCAGCCACCCATCACACAGAAATTCAAACCCAGAACCAAGTCCTTGAATTCCAAACACCCCAACCCAAAATCCAAAACCCCCCAAAAAAGTTTTAAAAGTTTAACTTACCGAATGGCTGCAAAAGAAGTTTTGGAAAAGCTTCAAAAATCACCAAAGTCTTCAAAAACCTCAACTATTCCCCCAGCCACCCACCACACAGAAATTGCAACCCCCTCCCCAACTGTTCCCCCAGCCCCTCCCCAACTGTTGCAAACCCCTCCCCAACTGTTCCCCCAGCCACCCACCACACAGAAATTCAAATCCAGAATTCTTTTTAAAAAAAACAGCAGAGTGGCCCAATGGTCACAGAAAATCATAAAAATGCAGGGGGGGACACACAAGCTTCCAGATTCTTGCAAACCCCTCCCCAACTGTTCCCTCAGCCACCCACCACACAGAAATTCAAACCCAGATTATTATTTTTTTTTTAAAAAAGCAGAGTGGCCCAATGGTCACAAAAAATCATAAAAATGCAGAAAAAACCCACACAAGCTTCCAGATTCTTGCAAACCCCTCCCCCAACACCAAGTCCTTGAATTCCAAACACCCCAACCCAAAATCCAAAAACCCCCAAAAAAGTTTTAAAAGTTTAACTTACCAAATGGCTGCAAAAGAAGTTTTGGAAAAGCTTCAAAAATCACCAAAGTCTTCAAAAACCTCAAAAAAGGCTACCACAAGTCAAGTCACAACTGCACCTCTTCAAGCAATGCACCCTGGGTATTAACGGTTTTAAGAAAAAGGAAACAAACTTGCAAGACGTTTTCGTCTTGCGAAGCAAGCCCATAGGGAAATTCGTCTTGCGAAGCAGCTCAAAAAACGCAAAACCCTTTCGTCTAGCGAGTTTTTCGTCTTGCGAGGCATTCGTCTTGCGGGGCACCACTGTATTTTGTCATGTGATGAACTGGAGAATATAATGAGAAGTACAAGATCAAGAGATGTTGAAAGATAAGATATCGAAATTGGACTGTGTTTTAAATGGCTTTTGTTTTGTTTTGTTAGTTGTATGTTAGTGTTTTGTAGTGTTTTTTGTACTGTATTGTATTGTTGTATGTTTTTTTCTTTTTTGGTTTTTTGTAGTGTTGTGTCTAATTTGTTGGAAAACTAATAAATAATATTTCAAAAAAAAAAGATCAAGAGATGTTTTTCCAATTTAAGCAAATCAATTGTGCACATCAGGAAATATAGCTCCACTTTTTGCTTTCTTTCTTGCTCTCTCTCTCTCTCCCTTTCTCCATTTATAAGAAGCCCATAAAAGTGTCTTTTTATATTCAGAACATAAGAAAAATGTGTGTGTGTTTGTGTGTAGATGTGTGTATGCACCACACACACACACAGAAGGGCAAATGTACTTGTATTTTTCCTCTTTTTTCTGAATTTAATGAGCAAATATTCCATGCCCAGCCTAACTGAAAGGATCTGTTCCCTCCTAGTAACTGTTGTCTTTTTGCAGTATGGTAACGCTGCAGAGAGCTTGCTGGGGAGATCATGCATTAAAAAGAAAGGACTCAAAAAGTACTTAAAGGTTTTAATAAGAAAAACAAAAACGCCATTTACACTAAATACATCAACAAACCAACATGACCCAACCACCAACCCATCCTCCAGGGTAATGGGAGAGCTAGGTGCTGCTCCTTATATACTCTACCCAAATGCTGACACGCCTTAATCAAATACAACTCAGCAGCACCTGCTATGTTTCACAGCTGTAAAGCTGGGTCTCGTTAGTTTGCTCTGGCCCTTGCTCCGGCCCCTTAAAGACACACACATTGAGTGGAACAATGATGAACCTTTACATTTAAAGAAAAACCATTCAACATTTCCCCTGCGGTTCATCATTGTGGAACAAAAACATAAAGCATACTTTGTACATGTTTTTCATGTGTAACCTTTGGAAGTGCTTTTGTAAAAATGTCCGCAATTTGATTGTCACCTGGAACATATTTAAATACAACCATTTCATCAGCAATTAGTTTCTTTACAAATTCTAAGCGTAATCTTAAGACTCTAGTGCGCTGCGTATTGGTCTCTGAACACAGGATAGCAAGTCCACTTTGGGAATCAAGGTAAACTTTTACTGGTAATGTTATTTGCATCTGTAGGTCTGCAAATACTTGCAGATACCATTCTACATCACGAGTGGCCTGAACGCATGCACATAATTCACTCTCTGTTGTGGAGAGACAAATAATGGTTTGTGTCTGGGACTTCCATTCAAATGGACAATCGTTATAACAAAACACCATACCAGACACACCCCTGCAATTATTTTGTTCTACTGCATGAGATGCATCACAGAAAATTTCAAAACCTTTGTCAATACTTGATGTAAACTGCCACCTATAATGTTTGGTATGTTTAAGGTACATTACCACTCTCTTAAGAGCAGAGAAACATTGTGTAGTGGGCTTTTCCACATTGTGATGCATCTTTTAACAAAAGCTTAACTCATATTTTACACTTGGTGAATAACACAAATCATAATCTTCGCCTGGAATTTGTTGAAAGCCCCTAGCAACTAGTCTTGCCTTGTACCTTACAACTTCATTTTTGTCATTCATTTTAACTCTATAAACCCATTTTGAATCAATAAGTCTCATATCTGGGGTTTGTGGTACAAGAGACCAAGTGTTATGCTCTTTTAAAGAAGCTATCTCAGAGTTCATAGCTTTATACCAATTTACAGCTTGGTGCTTAGGTAAGTTCTGAACATCATTGTAGCTTTTTGGCTCAAAAACTGCCTTATTGGCATACACAGTATTAAAATGTTCATCTGCGAAACGCTGTGGCTTCTGTCTCTTTCTATCTGAACGTCTCAGTCCGGAAGGAGAGTCAGACTCCTCAGACTTAATGGGACTAAGTGAACTACTATTTTCAGGTTGTAAATCATCATTGTCAGACTGAAGAGGTGCCTGTAGGCTAAGCTCACGGTCAGAAAACTCAAGAGAATCTAACCTCCCCTCGGGTGCCTGTGACTTTAAATCAAACAAATTATCAGATTCAACAGGCTTTTTGTCTTCTTCCATTAATTCAGAAGCACCATTTCCTGCTGCTGCTGCTTCTCCCTCTTCTTCCTCAGTATTATCTATACCATTAGTATCTTGGAAAACAGCAACCCCATTCCAATTTACAGTTTGTATCATGCTTCTGGTAATATGAAATTTGCCAGTTGCTGGTATGTAAATTCTGTACGCCCCCTGCTGGTAGCCCATTAATTTTCCCTGGACACTACGCTCACCCAATTTCTGCTTAGCAGGATAATGCATAATTACATCTGAACCCCAAATGCGTAGGTATTTCAGATTAGGGCGTTTTTTAAACAGCTTCTCATAGGGGGTGACATCTAAACCAGAATGATAACTGCGATTTCTAACATAACAAAAGGCATTGAGTGCTTCAGCCCAAAATGCTTTGGGCAGATTAGCATCGTGCAGATAAGTTTTAACCCCTGCCTGCAAGTCACGCTGCACAACTTCAACAAGCCCATTTTGCCAGGGACTTCAGGGGCAAGATAACTCATGAGTGGTCCCCTGCGCTTCCAGGAATTTCTCAAAATCCTCAGAAACAAATTCCCCGCCCCGGTCAGAAAACAGGTTTTTAATAGGTTTGTTAAAGTGTGTTTGTACCCAGTTGCAAAAAACCTTGTACTTCTCAAATGCTTGGGACTTCTCAGCTATTGCATAAGTCCAACAATATCTACTATACTGGTCTATCAGGGTAAGCCAATACTTCGAACCTCCTAATGATGGTGGGAGTGGCCCAACTAAATCACAATGTACACGCTCAAATGGCTCAGTTACTTTCCTATCTGAGCACCTACCCTTGCGTGCAACCTTAATCTTATTCTTGCAACAGGATAGACATTGCATAAAGAATTTGCATGGTTTTAAGTTGAGGCCATTGACAATATTCTTTGTCTTAATTACATCAGCAAAATTCAGGTGTCCCAGAATTCTGTGCGCCATGTGGACACACCCAGAATGTGGCCTTACATTCCTCAACCCCTGGCTTGACTGTGCTACTGTGCAGTTTATAGGCGATTGGGAGTAGGTGCGAAAATACAGTCTATATAAACCATCAGATTCCCGGGCATACAATAGACGTTTGTTCCCCTCAAAAAACTCACACATTGACTTTAAGAAACGCACAGTTATGCCTTGACGAGCAAAACACCTTACTGATAATAAATTGTCCATTGACGGGCAGTAAATGCAGTTCGCTATTGTAATGTTTAAAGAGTCAAGTTTAACAGTACCCCTGCCAAGCGACTGCAGGACTTGTGAATTGGCTAAATGTACATTACCAATTTCCTCTTCGAAAGAAATAAACAAGCTTCGATCGTTGCAAACATGCTGCGATGCTCCTGAGTCGATAACAAAAGACTTCCACTTGGCACCTTTAGGTCTTTTACGATCTTTAGTCCGAGCGTGAAAAGCTCGCGGCTCGTTTCTGTCTCTACTATACGATGCCGGCTGCTGGGCTGACGACCGTGTTTGACGAACAGAAACAGGCTTGGGAGTACTTTGCTTTCTTTTGGATCTGCAGTCCTTTGCAAAATGTCCTTGCTTATTGCAGAACCAACAACGCTTTGCAGCTTTAAATGCAGTTGTATCACCACAGGTTTGCATATGGCGTTCCTCATTCTTTCTGGAAACAGGAGTGCTTATGGCACAAGCCTCCCTTCTATCCAACTCGCCCATTAATCTTGCCGTTACCCCTTCCACAGTTAATTGTGCTGGTGGAACGGCAGATATCTGGCTAGCAATACCATCAAAGTCCTCATTAAGGGAACATAGGATGATAAAAACATACTGAATATCAGGTACCTCCATGTCCCTTCGAATTAATTCGCCACGTATTGCCTCCAGACGTCTCAAGTGTGCTGCCAAATCACCACCAGGCTGCAACTTCGTCTGGTACAACTGCTTGAAAAACGTCAATGCAGATGCTGACTCTTTTCTAACATGCACTGCTGCAAGACTGTCCCACATTTCTTTGGCAGTTTTCTTATTTCTTATATAGACTACTTGCTGGTCGCTGACTGCCAAATTAATTATCGCCCTGGCTTTTGCATCTCCTTTCGACCAAGCATTAGTTACAGGGTCAGGAGGGTCATCAGTTACATAGGTCCATACTTCTCTAGAGGTCAAAAGCGCCTCCACCCGAAAAGACCATAAACAATAGTTCTCATCTGTCAGCTGTGGGAAGACCAGAGCCTTCTCAGCTTCAGGAACCCGGTCAACCATTCTGGATATCTTCCAGACCCACAAAAACTACGCTAACAGGAGAAGGAGTTTTCAAACCTTTCTCAGAGTCCAAAAATATGCAGTCATCCACTCAGCAGCTGGGCCCATAACCAAAGATGTTGTCTGTTTGCAGTATAGTAGCGCTGCAGAGAGCTTGCTGGGGAGATCATGCATTAAAAAGAAAGGACTCAAAAAGTACTTAAAGGTTTTAATAAGAAAAACAAAAACTCCATTTACACTAAATACATCAACAAACCAACAGTAACACCTAGAGGGCATCAGAGGTAGAAGCAGAGAAGAAATCTGAAATCTGAAACTGGTACATGCTCCCAGCCAATGGGAAAAGGCCTCCAACACTTCCGGACTGAAGCTTAAAAAGTCCAAGCATTGGTTGTGTAACACAAAGGACACCAAGTTCAGGAACAACACCCCATCAACTGCCAGCAGTTGAAAGTTCTACAGAGCAGGTAAGAAACTCATAAGAATAATTGTTCAGTCTTTGATTTTCCATTGCTATGTTTAAAGGCATCTTCTGGCATCTGTGCAAGGACCAAGGTTTGTGCTTGTCCTCCAGCACACCCTTTCAGGGCAGCGATGATGAACCTATGGCTCAATGGCTGTGTTGCCTAATCTTGTACAGTCATACCTCGGGTTGAATGCGCTTCAAGTTGAGCACGTTCGAGTTGCGCTCCGCGGCGACCTGGAATTAACGGAGCTCATTACTTCTGGGTTTCGCTGCTTGCGCATGTGCAGAGGCTCAAAATGACATCATGCGCATGCGCAGAAGTGGCGAAAAGCGGCACGCGCGTGTGCAGACGTGCCATCACTAGTTATGTTTGATTCTAGATGCAAATGGGGCTCCAGAACGGATCACGTTCGTATCCAGAGGTACCACTGTATTGGCTTAATTTAATGTGTGCGCGCATGCAGACACAAGTGAATGCGCAAAGCCTGAGGGAGAGGAAAGCAGACAGGGGAAATCCAGGGGGGAAGCTGAAGTGAACAGAGAGTGAAAGAAGGAAGAAAGAAAGTCCACTTCAAATGACTAATCTATAACTGTGGCAAAGGAACGCGGGGGGGGAGGGGGGAGAGAAAAGGGTGGCCAGCCCTCGGCCAGAGGTTTATGCTTTCCCTGGCAGTAATCTGGACCTACAAACCATGATCCAGGGAAGAACGAAGATGCTTCTTGAGAGCTTAGAGTGAAGAGGAGGTCCCATTGGTGTATGTGAGCTACCCAACATTAAAGAATGTGTGGATTAAGTATTCTGCTCCAGTGTTAACCTGCAGAGAAGGGAAGGTTCTTTTTGAATGAGTGAGTTTCATAGCACTTTTTATGAAACATTTATTTAAGTGACATTAAGCACTTTCCTACCATACTGGTGCATTTTTATTATGGATACTCCAAAATATAGACGTTGTTTGAAAGCAACTCAGGCCTGTGGATCCTGATGCTACTTCTAAATAAAAAAGATATTGGGAAATCTAATTGGGGATTCCTCACATATGTGTCCTTGACTATAACATTCTGCATGATTCATATTCTCCATAGAGATTTTAGCTGCCCTACTGTTGATGCCCAGAAGTGCCTTTGGCCCTTATACTCTGTCTGTTATCTTCCCTGCAGGTTTCAGCCATGTGGCTCTACCTGGCTGCCCTGCTGGGGCTTTACTTCCTTCGCCGATGGTATCAGGAGAGGCAGACGGTGGAGAACCTGACGGAGAAATGTGTCTTCATCACGGGGTGTGACTCTGGCTTTGGAAACCTACTTGCCAGGCAGCTGGATGCCCGGGGTCTCCAGGTGTTGGCAGCCTGTCTCACGCAGAAGGGGGCAGAGCAGCTGGGCAAGGCCACCTCAGAGCGCTTGAAAACCACCATTCTGGATGTCACCAGTAAGGAGAGTGTGGCGGCAGCGACGGAGTGGGTGAAAGAACAAGTGGGGAACAAAGGTAGCTTTTTGTTCTGTTGTTTCCATGCTCTGGATCAGTCCAGGGATTATCTGTATCATCATCTGCTTATCTTTATTCCACTTTCCCACACAATGTCGCCAAAGTGACTCCCAATATATCAAATGAACAAGTACTATTCAAAAAACCTATTAGAAACAATTAATCCAGGCTTCTGGTTTCCAGCCGTGAGATATGGCTGCCTCCCAAGAGATCGAACCCTCAGTCTTGCCAGTAATTCAGGGTTAATATGAAGGTAATTAGCCCTGCTAAACCCCCCCCCCCGGGTATGGGAGGCTGCACCACCCGCAGATCGTCCATTATCTGCCCTCTGCAACAAGATGTGGGGGCAGGGGTACAGGGTGATGACCACAGCAAAAACTGGGAACCTTCCAGAAACAGTCTCATGAGCTGGGGGTCCCTGTGTTCTCAAAATTATGAAAATTTGGACTAAGAAACAGGCATGTTCTGGAAAGGAGATAAAAAAGATCTGCTAAACGAACCAATAGTTGGATGTCAAGTTTTGAAAAGGACTCTATTGTTGTGTTTTCATTAAGGTGAGGTGAGCGGTTATTTTTCCTTCTATATATCTACATCTACACTTCTATGCCAAACCTCACCAAGAAAGAACAAACATTAAACGGAATACAGGCAGATTTCCAATTGTAATTAGTTATCTGGCTGTGCAGCCCTCCTTTGAAGTCCTAATTTGACTTAGCAAAAGATAAAGGAGTTGAGAAAATGGTGTCCATTAGCTGTGGTGCAGAAGGAAAAACCTCCTTCTGAGGGAGTAGGGGGGAAAATTTTGGACTACAATATGGGAAATATTTCATGAAAAGTAGTGCATTTGTTTGCACAGATTATTATTATAAAACAGACTCCATTCTCTGACAGCATGCAGGGAAATCAGGTGGCTACTTTGCAAATTGATGCCCAGGGCTCCATACTATCCTCCACTTTAGTGCTGTGCTCATTTGACAGAGGGAAATGACTGAAGTTGCAAGAGTGTCCGTGCAGGGATCCTAAGCAGTAAGTGAGCAAAAGATGTGTGGGAGAGAAGCTAAGATGGGTGCCTTGACTTAACAGCGTCATCCTTGGCAGTGCATATAGTATTAATGGGAAATGTATCATTGTGTGTATCTGCGTGCACACACACACAGACAGAGAGAGAGAGCGCTCACAAGAATGCAGATATACCCACATTTCCAAAGAATTGTGTATATCCAATTATTAGGGCAGGTGGGAACCTGGAACAATAAGAATCATTTTTTCTTCTCACACAGGGCTCTGGGGTTTGGTGAACAATGCAGGCACTGGTGCCCCATCAGCTCCCAGTGAGTGGCTGACCAAAGATGGCGTTGCAAGGATGATCGGCGTCAACTTTCTTGGGATGATTGACACGACGCTACACATGCTGCCCCTGGTGAGAAGAGCCAGAGGGAGGGTGGTCAACATGTCCAGTATGGCGGGACGACGGGCATACTTTGGAGTACCCTATACCGCATCCAAGTACAGCGTGGAAGCCTTCTCTGACATCCTGAGGTAAACATGATAGTTCTGTATCTTCCTCTTTCTCTTTGCTTTAGTGAGATGTCTGCTTCTCCAGCTAAGTTTCAAGCAGAGGACAGCAATGAATAAAGAGCAGGTGCTGGGACATGTGGACTGCACCAGAAGAAGAAGAAGAAGAAGAGTTTGGATTTGATATCCCGCCTTTCACTCCCTTTAAGGAGTCTCAAAGCGGCTAACATTCTCCTTTCCCTTCCTCCCCCACAACAAACACTCTGTGAGGTGAGTGGGGCTGAGAGACTTCAGAGAAGTGTGACTGGCCCAAGGTCACCCAGCAGCTGCATGTGGAGGAGCGGAGACATGAACCCGGTTCCCCAGATTACGAATCTACCGCTCTTAACCACTACACCACACTGGCACCAGAGACTTACCAAGTAATCAGCAGGGGTTTGCACACCTAAGTCAGCTCTTTTCCTTGAGGAAACAATTTAATGTACCAGCAAGAGTTGTAAGCACCAACCTCCTGGTGGCTGCCTCTGAATATGCCTGATGCCGGGTCATAGACAGTGCCCTGGTGCCTCAAGACAGAAGAAGACAGGAAGCTGCATTTCACCACATCTCCCTCTCTCCCTTCTTCTTCTTCTTCTTCTTCTTCTTCTTCTTTAAGGAAAGATGTTCTATTCCATGGAAGCCAAGTCAAGATCTTCCTTATTATTCTGGTTCAGTAACAAGACGTGCTTCTTGATTTTTCCTCCTCAATTCAGGCGAGAGATGCATCCTTTCGGGGTCCGTGTCAGCATAATTGAACCCGGTTGTTTCAAAACACATATTCAGTCAAACATGATAGAGAGCTACAAGAATGCATGGAGCCAAGCCCCTTCTGACATCAAGGAAGCCTTTGGGCAGCGCTACTTTGAGCGCAGTGAGTAGAAATGGGCGGGGGGAACAATTCAGTTTGGTTTGCATTGTGTGAAAGCACACAGCTATTATAAGTGCGAAGCCTGCAATTAAAGTATGTGCTAATAAGTCCCACTGTTGCAGTGGAACACACACACACACACAGAGAGAGAGAGAGAGAGAGAGAGAGAGAGAGAGAGAGAGAGACCCTGAGACCCACCAGGCTAAATTGCTGGTTTCCAAATGCCACCCATCAGTAAGATGTTGTTATGATTCCCAAGCTTTTTGACTACATTCCCCCTCCAATGGACACACTGACACGTGTGTGTGTGTGTGTGTGTGTGCACGCATGCGCGCGTAATCTCGCGTAAGGCTAAATTTTGTACATTTTACTGGCCAATATCCTAATTTTTTTTTTTTTTACCATTTGCCCTTTCAGTGACTGAGGTTGATGGAGATGGGGGGGGCATGAAGTCTATTTACAATGCTGATTATAGTTAGGAGTGGGGGCAGAACCTAGCTAATGTGACACGTTCAGGTCTGTATCTGGAGAGATATGAAATCGCACCCATTCCTAGCCTGTCGTTTGATCTTTGATTCAATTTGGCATATATGATACATAAGGAGACACATAGAAGGGAGAGAGAGAGATGGCCCTGGTGGGAGACCAACCCAGCCAACACTGCGGTTGTGGAGCAAAGGACCTTGGGCGGGTGGGGCCAGCAGGGTGCTGCTCTGGGCTCCTTGTTTACTGCACGGAAAGGGAAGCACCATCAGTTGTGGGAGATGGACAGGGGACGCAAAGAGACACACATAAGCACACACACAGGGTCGAGTCCAGTGGAGAAAAGGGAAGAGATTACCGAGGGAGTGGGGAGAGAGACTTACAGACACCCAGAGGCAGAGGAAGGGGGTGCGGTGGGTGCGGACGCCTCATGTGTCACCACTGGGGGGGGGACAAAATGCCGGGAGGCATTCACCACGGGGCCAGCAGCACACCCAAGCCACGCATCTCTCCTGGGAGTGACGCGGTGGCTTGAGCACCACTCTGCCCCCAAACTGTAGGGCAGCTGAGTGGAAGGAAGCAGGCAGACTCCAGAGGCCCCGTGCTGTGCCACGCTCCTATGGGCAGCTTGGGACCCCCCCAAAAAATAACAGAAAAAACCCTGCCCCTATGGGCAGCTTGCCCTGGCCCTTGGAGTGCTACCCCAGGCACCCGAGGAAGTTGCCCTGTCAGAGCCCGAGACCAGTGCTGGATTTACGTATAAGCTAAACACGCTGTGGCTTAGGGTCCCACTCTCTTGGGCCCCCCAAAAAAATTTAAAGGAAAAAACCCTAGATGTGCATTTCCATAATATAAGACAAAAAACAAATAAAATATAATACTTCAATAAAATATTTATTTTCTTATGTGCAAATGGCTTTAGATACCTGTTAGGTCCATAAATTACCATGGCGACCCTCACCTAGATACAACCCTCGAGCCCCACCTACAGCCTGAAACACAGATTGACCATGTCTAATCCCCTGTTGAAAAAGGTTCCGTCTTAAAGCAACAGAACATGCTCCCAATGCTCCTCCTTAGATTTAGACCTCCTAGGCAGAGAAATCCAGAAGCTAACCTATCCCTTCAGAACCCAAAATATTTAGGCTATCTCCTGCGGAGGTATAGGGCAGCATAGAAATCAAATCAATAAATGCAAAATAAATACATACATGTTTTTGCATCACTAACTTTTCTTTTCTTTCCTATATCCCACACACAGGTCTCAAATTATTGAAATTCTTCTCCTTCACCGGCAGCAGCAACTTGCAACCGGTCACGGACTCTATAGAACATGCCCTGACCTCCTGCTCCCCTCGCATCCGCTACTCTCCAGGATGGGATGCCAAACTTTTATACGTTCCTCTCTCTTACTTGCCAGACTCCATTCTTGACTTCCTGTGGAGATGCATCTGGCCCAAACCAGCACAAGCCGTGTAGAATATTCTGAAGAAACATGTCAGTTCTCCAAATGAACCAAGGAAGTCTTTGCACTATGAACGATGTTCCGTTGTTTCTCTTTTCTGAAGTTCTAAACCAGTGGTTCTGATACGTTTCTTCCCACGGACCACTTGAGAATTGCTGAAGGTCTTGCTGGACCACTCAATCATTTTGCTACCCGTTGCAGCAAGTTCAATGTGCCATGGTAGGGTGCTCAGGGATTTTTAATCGTAGTTTATTTCTACTTTTATATCTTCATATATACAATGTATTTTATTGCATCACTATTGGAATTCTAAAGTAGAAGTCTATTAAAATATTTATCTGTTGCAATATAATGTCCTAAATAAGCATTTCTCTCATACCACACAGATGCACCACTGAAAAACTGGTTTGATGTGGCATTTGGCCAATAGTTCCAGTAAACAAATTAATACCTTTGGTCGATCCCCAAAGTACACAGAGTTAAAGGCAGGATCATGATATTACCTCAGGGTTAACCTCAGTGTCCCAATGACTTTCCCATGCATGAGTTTGGCTGCAAGGCAGTGGTGGTTGAGAACCAGAACTTCCCTTCTCCGGGACTGGCTACCTTCCCTTTTGGAAATGCGTGGGGCCCTGTCTCAGTTCTGGCAGCAACAACCAGGGTCGCCCAGAGTCAATGGGGAAATAATATGTCTTTGTTTAGCTCCATGAGTAAGGAAAATTCTTTCTGAAAGGGGGTGGATTCTGAGCACCATGTGGGTGGGGTGGGCCCAGGGATTCTGAAGGAAGTGCCCCCAGATTTAGCCTGGTAGCAAGATTTTGAGTTGGAATATGGGGCAGGAGATGTCCAGGGAAGAGATTCCCCATGTACCAGAGAGGAAGCAGCTGAAGAAATTGTCTAGGGGTGTGAGACTGGAGGCCCTGACCCACAACCCAAAAGGAAGGGGAGCAGAATACTGGACCCAACATGGACTGAAAACTGTGTTCGGTGTACTCAAGGATAAGAATTCTGGGAAAACCTAGGCAGGCTACCTCAAAGCAGGAAGAGAGAGGTGAAAGCTAAGAGAATACGGAAGGTGTGGGTTGGTTGGTTGGTTGGTTGGTTGGTTGGTTGGTTGGTTGGTTGGTTGGTTGGTCAGTCATTCATCATAACCTCCAATCCCCTACACTCATCCTTCTGAATTTTTGCAAGTTACCTTCCTATGAACACCTTTATGATGTATGAGCAGACCACAGTTAAGAAACTTGGGGTGCAGCAAGATTAGCATCTGTCATCTTCACAGAAAAGATCTGGGGCATTCTAGGTACATGGGATGTGGTGGAGGCTGGTCCACTAGGTCTTCTGGAAGCCTGACCTACCAATTCTTTCCCCATCCACCATACAAATGATTGGACATCTTTGTTCTGTGAGGAGAATAAGAACTTACAGGGTTAAACAGTTCTGAGTGACGTCTCACATTCTGAGGCGTGGCTGTGTGAGTTCTCTTTCGGTTTTGACTGAGAGGCGAGAGGATGTCTGGTTTTTCGCCGGGCTGATTTACGATGTTATTCTACGCAATAAAAGACTGTTGGAGATAAGCAAGAAGCCTGCGTGCAGTCTGAGTTATTACCCACACACGGCAACAGTTTCTCCCGCTGCTAAACTCTGCTGAGACTAAGCTAAGAGAGAGCTAAAGAGAGCTAGGCACAGGAGCGCAGTGGCGCAGCAGAAATGTGCCGGACACCATAATTCCACAGGTTATGGAAGTCAGCCAAGCTTTGGAAGCTGTTGCCACGTCGTGCCAGTGTGTGTGGGAGCCAGCTGGAGCCCTGCCGAACGTTTGAGGCAGTGAGGCTTGCTGGGGAGGATCTCATCTTCAGGACCGGGTACCAGGAGGAGCTGCTGTTACGTGAGTAGGCTCACCCTCGGGGGAGAAGATGGCAGACGGCAAGGAATCATACTCCGTCCCTTTCGAAAAATTAAATGGAAAAAATTGGGAGAAGTGGAGCAGGAAGCTGAAGGCCTGGCTGGTAGCCAAGGGTCTGTGGGGGGCAGCCCAAGAGCTCCCACAGCAAGCTGCAGCCGGTGCAGCAGCAGCAGATATAGCAGCTGCTCATGCCTCACAGAGGCGAAACCAGAAAGCCCTGGGAGCTATAGTGCTCAGTTTGGAGGGCTCACAGCTGCCTTTGGTAGAGGGGCTAGAGACTGCTCATGAGGCCTACCAGGCACTAGAGAGAGTGCACCACAGGACCACAGCTGGGGCAAAAATCCACACCACTAGACGCTTGTTTGAGATGAAGCTGCGTCCAGGTGACAGCATCAGACAGCATGTGACTGAGATGCTCTCTGTTTTCAACCAGCTGAGACTGTTGCAAGTTCACTTTTCTGAGGAACTGAAAGTTTATATTTTGCTCAGCTCTTTGGACAAGAGTTATGACAATTTGTGTCTAATTTTGGAATCAATGAATCCTGCATATCTTACGCTCCAGTATGTGACTGGACGCTTGTGTGATGAACAGGAACGCCGTCTCAGAGAGGGCCGAGCTGGCACAAAGAGCCCTGCCGGTTGCAGGAGAGGGGGGCCAGGCCAGCAGAAGACACAGTTCAGGCTTTTTCCATTCGTCGTTGTTTTGTCTGTGGGTTGGTTGACCATCTGCGTCGTTCCTGCCCGCGGAGAGCCAGAGAGGCCGGGCAGGATGTCTCCAAGGTCGCTTCCCATGGCAGTCAGCCAGGTTTCCATGGCAGCAAGTCCAGGAGAGGAGGCCAGCGTGGGAATGCGAAGGGAGGACGTGACACAGGAAGTGAGGACAGTTCTAATCACCTAGCTGCCTCCATGGCAACGCTGCAGGACAACTCCAGTGAGGGCAGAATGCTGCGTTGGGTCATCGCCTCAGGAGCCAGCCATCAGCTGATGTCAGCGCCACCTAGTGGCGAAATGCGGAACTGCAGGGCTGTTTCAACTGGGAAAACAGTTGTTTTTGCTGATGGGTCACAGAGACCTTTAACTACCGTGGGAAATGTGTTTGTTTCTTTTTTACAGGAAGAGCTGGAGGTCTACGTTGTGCCAGAAATGCATTGTTGTCTTTTATCTGTACCGGCTCTTGTAAAGGAGGGTTATAAGGTTTGCTTTGAAAATGATGTCTGTTCCATTTCCAGGGGTGGGAGACAACTGGTCAGTGTTGCATGTCAGAACAACCTCTTTGTTCTGGAGACACCTCTGGAGGGTAAGGGGGACGCCGAGACAGCACAGGTGAAGTGTGCTAATGTTCCTATTCATGATTCTTGTGTTCACTTGTGGCACAGGAGAATGTCGCATGGCTGTTGGGAAGATATCCAGAAGTTGCCCCAATGCACTGAAGGTTGCAAAATGAAAGCATGTGGTAAATCCCTAGATTGTAGGGCATGCAGAAGGGCAAAGGTAAAAAGGTGCAGTTATCCCAGAACGGAGAGGGTAACCACAAAGCCTTTTGAGCTTGTGCACACAGACCTTTGTGGTCCCATGCCAAGGCCGAGTCTGGGCGGGGCCAGGTATGTGCTGACGCTGACAGATGATTTTAGCCAGAATGGCTGGTTCTTCTCGCTGAAAAAGCAAAGCGAGGCAGCGCAACTGATCAAAGACTGGGTTGCGGCGGTGGAACTACAGTTTTCCACCAAGGTACAGGGCTTCCAGAGTGACCGAGGTGCAGAGTTTACTGGGTTTGTTCTGCAGTTTTTTCTGCCAGAAGGGAATACATCACAGGTTGACGGTTGCTACTTCTCCTCAGGAGAGGGGCGTGGCGGAGCACAGGAGTAGGACACTGGCTGAAGCTGCTGACGTTCTACTGTTTGACTCCAGTTTGCCTCAGGGTTTTTGGGGGGAGGCTTGGAGAACGGCCAACTTCACGATGAATAGGTCCTATAGCTCTATTATAGGTGACACACCGTATTTCTTGTTGCACCGGAAAAAACCACAGGTGCATTTCTTCCGTGTGTTTGGTTGTGAAGCCTGGGTGCTTGTGCCAAAGGCTCAACGAAAGGAAGGTGACCCGAGGTTCCAGAAAATGATCTTCTGTGGATATGAGCCTGCGACAAAGGGGTGGAGGTTTGCATATCCAGAAGGTGATCAGTCCAAGCTTCTAATCAGCAAACATGCTGAGTTCTGTGAGCAGAATGGTTGGTCAAGGCTCCATGAGAGTCCTGACGTTCTCTCAGAGAGAGGAGGGAGGAGGGAGAGGCAGAAGCTGAACCTGTTGATGAGGTCCAAGTCTCTGAACAGGGTCAAGAACAGGTTGGGCATCTCCACAGGTTGTTAAAAGAGAGCCCAAGAGTGAGCCTTCGTCTCCCGTTAGCAAAGTGCAGAAGGCCCGAAGACACAGTAAGTCAGAGGGGGAGTCTTCTGGTGTAGGAGACACACTTGCTGGCCCCAATGGGTCAGAAGGAGCACCTGAGACTGTGCTCAGATGTTCCGCACGCACGACAAAGGGGGTGCCACCTGAGAGGTTTCAGGTCACCAGCGCGTGGGTTGGATTCACACAGTGTGAACCTGGGAGTTTTGAGGAGGTTCAACAGTTGCCTGAGACAGAAGCCAGAAAGGGGCAAGAGGCAATGGGAAGGGAGTTGAACTCAAAGAGGTCTGTAGATGTGTGTTCACAGTTCCCCTCAGGATACGAGACGAGAGGGGGTGTGAGGAGAATCAGAACTTACAGGGTTAAACAGTTCTGAGTGACGTCTCACATTCTGAGGCGTGGCTATGTTTCACATACGGGAATCTATCTCTGTGTGTGAGTTCTCTTTCGGTTTTGACTGAGAGGCGAGAGGATGTCTGGTTTTTCGCCGGGCTGATTTACGATGTTATTCTACGCAATAAAAGACTGTTGGAGATAAGCAAGAAGCCTGCGTGCAGTCTGAGTTATTACCCACACACGGCAACAGTTTCTCCTGCTGCTAAACTCTGCTGAGACTAAGCTAAGAGAGAGCTAAAGAGAGCTAGGCACAGGAGCGCAGTGGCGTAGCAGAAATGTGCCGGACGCCATCATAATTCCACATGTTCTATCCCTACATATGTCAGAATAGAGGGAAAGGGTCGAACAAATTCAAGCCACTTTTCTTTGCAAGATCCTTGGTGCCCCTAAATGCATAAGTTATCTAACCTTAGGTGCTGAAACCAGTCAACATCTGATGGAAACCAACACATGGCTCATTATAACCAAGGCCTGGCTGAAAGTACATTACAGAACAACATCAAATTCCTTTTCAACCTCTATGCTTGAAGACCGTAATCCATCTAGATGGTATAGAGCACACATGGGCAAAACACAGCCCTCCAGAAGTTTTGGGACTACAACTCCCATCATCCCTAGCTAACAGGACCAGTGGTCAGGGATGATGGGAATTGTAGTCCCAAAACATCTGGAGGGCCGAGTTTGCCCATGCCTGGTATAGAGCAATTCAGGACAAAATATGTACTTTGGGTATTTCTCTGGAGAGCCTCAAAGTATGTGATGAAAGCTACATATTCCAGACAACATATTCCATGAAAAACAGCATTTGTCTCCTCACACTCCGCGACCCTGTTCCTCAGAGGCCCTAGGCATATCTACTTCTTATGGATTTTGTGTCAATTACCTAAATGACCTACTACTTCCTTCCCAATGAAGAGCAATAGCAACAGACTTTATTTGCGTAGCCGACAGGCCATAGCATCAAAGGACAAACACATATAAATATAACCTCGGGGGGATGGTCAGGACAGGGAGAAAGATAATAATAACCAGATGCAGATAAATTAATAATCTCAGTACCTAAAACTTGGCAGAGGTAATAAAATAATAATAATAAAACATAATGATAATAAGATCCTAGGCGAGGAATCCGGGTGACGACACTGATGTCATTCAGATAGCAGCTCTCAGTCTCATTGCTCTCTCGATAAATTTGGCAACCTTCTCTGTTGTCGAGCTGTTCTGGTCGGCTAGGAGTGAGAACAATTTGGCTTCACAAGAGCGACCCGGGATGGCAGATAGGTGCGGCGTGATGGTCTCGCCCTGAGATCTTTGTATAGGGAGCAAGACAAGAGAATGTGTGACACAGTCTCCACGTAGCCAGCTCCACAGGGGCAGAGCCAGTTCTCGAATGAAATTTTTTGATATCTACCTTCAAGAACAGCTGAGGGTAACATATTTAGTCTGGCCAGTGTAAAGGCCCACCTGAGTTTTGGAATGGTTAAGGTAGACAAATAAGGTGCCCGAGAATCAAAGTGGGAGGGGGGCAGATAAGCGTACCAAGCACTAAATTTCTTAATATGGGCCAGATTATTCTGCTGCTCATTATTGCGCTGGTCAATAATGGTTTTTGCCTTGGGGAGACCCATTATCAGGAGATGCTGTGCTTGGTGGCCACATGTAAGTAGTTTTTGATGCACTACTTTGGACTACCTACTTCTATGGGCATCTCGTGCTACTAGAGGTAGTAGTCCGGATGGGTTTAAATCTAAGCGAAGCCAATAGTTGAATGTTCTTAACTAGGTTCGGGTTTCAACGGAGAGGAGGCCAGTCTCCAGCCATAGGGCCGCATTTGGTGCGCATGGTGGAATGGCTAGAATCTGTCTTAAGAATTTAGACTGGACCGTTTCAAGTGTGCGGCAATGATTTCCCGTCCAGATTTGGGCCCCGTAGAGTAATTGCACCAAGGGTTTTGCTTGAAAGACCTCCAGAGCTGCTGGAATGTGTCTGCCCCCCTTCGTAAAGTAAAAGCGAGGCAGTATTTTGGCGATTTGAGATGCTTTTTCCCTAGCATATTTATGATGGGCCTCCCAGGCCCCTGTTGACTGGAAAACTACTCCGAGGTATTTGAAAATTTTGACCTGTTCTATTGGCTGATTGTCCATCTCCCATCTGTGATGTCTGTGTCTCCTAGTGAAGACCATGACTTTGGTTTTTTGGTGAGTAACCACCAGTTGATCTCTCCTGCAGTAGGCTGAGAATTCTCTTAGTAGCCTTTTGAGGCCTACTTTAGTTCGTGATGGGACGTGGGTGGCGCTGTGGGTTAAAGCCTCAGCGCCTAGGGCTTGCCGATCGAAAGGTCGGCAGTTCGAATCCCCGCGGCGGGGTGCGCTCCCGCTGCTCGGTCCCAGCGCCTGCCCACCTAGCAGTTCGAAAGCACCCCCGGGTGCAAGTAGATAAATAGGTACCGCTTACCAGCGGGAAGGTAAACGGCGTTCCGTGTGCTGCGCTGGCTCGCCAGATGCAGCTTTGTCACGCTGGCCACGTGACCCGGAAGTGTCTCCGGACAGCGCTGGCCCCCGGCCAATAGATGTGAGATGGGCGCACAAACCCCAGAGTCTGTCAAGACTGGCCCGTTCGGGCAGGGGTACCTTTACCTTTACCTTAGTTCGTGATAAGAGAACCGCGTCGTCGGCATAGAGGAGCGCTGAAATTGATTTTTCGGCCAGTTTGGGGGGCATGGAACTCCGGGGATGTTAGGTATTTGACCATGTCATTTATATATAAGTTGAATAAGGCCGGGGCTAAAATACAGCCCCGCTTGACTCCTTTGGTGGCTGGTACAGGGCCAATTAGTTGCCCATTTACTGAGGTTCTTACATATAACTTGGAGTCTTTATATAGGCTTTTTATCAAGAATAGTAATCTTTTGTCAATGTTGGTAGCATTGAGTTTAGCCCAAAGTTTGACTTGTGAGATCGAGTCAAAGGCCACCTTCAGGTCAATAAATGCTGCGTATAGAATCCCACGTGTTTTATTGACGTATTTGTCAATGAGGTGTGCTAATACGAAGCAGTGGTCTATTGTTGTTCTGCCCTGTCTGGAGCCGGCTTGCTCCTCTACCAGAACTGCCTTAGTTTCCATCCAGTCAATTAGTTTGAAGTGGAGGTGTTTGGCATACAATTTGCTGGGGATAGTAAGGAGGCTAATGGGTCTATAGCTCGCTGGATCTGCCATAGGACCCTTTTTATAGATTGGGATGATTACTGCCTCTGTCCAGCAACCAGGGATTATGCCTGTTGAATCGATGTATGTAATTATTGACGCCATTAAAGGAGCCCACCAACTGATATTGTTCTTCATGAGCTCTGCTGGAATGTGGTCTATGCCTGGGGCTTTGTTGTTTTCAGTTGGGCAATTAGTTTCCCCACCTCCTCTATGGAGACAGGAGGCCAATATGGTAAATTCTCAGAGTAGGCACTTGGATCATTGTGCTGGGCTTTGTCGTCATAGAAGAGGGTTTGAAAATATTTCATCCACTCCTGGGGTTCTACAGTACATGTGGGACCAATCCGCTCCTGGCCCAGGAGGCCCATAATGGTACACCAGAAGGAGGTCTTTCTCATTCGAGGCCTTCACTAAATTACACCAGGCCAATCTCTCAGCTTTTTGTTTTTTTACCTTTAATAGCTGATTGTAGTTTCGTCTTAAATAGATGTAAGCCATAAATAGCAAGGGTGCTCCGGTGTTTCTGTAATTCCGATAGGTTGATCTCAGACGTTTCCTTGCTTGTCTACACTCCAAATCAAACCATCTCTCTTGATCCTTCGCCCGCTTTGTAACAGAATTAAGTATCTCAGTTGTTAGGAAGGTCTTTAATCTTGCTAATAACTCGTTGAACGAGTCCATGGCCTTTCCCCCGGTATTAGCTGATACAATGTCTGAGTAGATGGTCTTCACGTCTTCCGAATGGAGGAGATGAGTTAGCTCTGTATTGAGCATGGGGGTCCATTTAATTCTTCTGGGGGCCAGTGATCCCAGATTAACGATGGGGGTGTAGTAAAGGTTAGCCGTGGGTTTGTTAAACGATGGGCCATAGAGCGCTAAAATTAGTGGGAGGTGGTCGCTTTCGGTGTTATGTCCCACTTGAAACTTCGACACAGAGTTATAGGTGAATCTTGATATCAGAATATAGTCTATCACACTTCCTCCCATCTTTGAAAAATGGGTATACTCCCCTGGGCGATCCTCTTCCTTACTACCGTTTAATATCATCAGCTCCCTTCTTTTTGTGACCTGGGCTAGACATAGCCCCGAGTAGTTGCATTTATTATCTTTAGAAAGTCGTGAAACGCCTGCTTCGGTTGGACTTTCAGGGTCCTGAATCTGATTATATTGGCTGTAAAGATTGTTATCATCAATTCCCATATGGGCGTTGAAATCCCCCCCCCCCTGATTATAATCGGTGTAGAAGGGTGGGAACATTCTATGGACTCTAGGAATGCCTCTGACTCTGCCCAGTTAGCTTTCACTATAGATTTTTTTTTGGCAGGGGGGCAGATAGACATTGACCACTACCAGTGCACCTCTCTTAAATTTGAGTAGGACTGCCGTGGCTAGTGAATTGCAGTTTGGGAGGGCTTTAAGGAATGTTCAAAAAGAGCTTTTATCTTTATTTTTTAAATAATATTTATTAAACATTTTCAATCAAACCAAATTATATATTCCAAATTATACAATTTACCCAGTAATCAAACAAATCTCAATGTTATGCCTAATTATAAATTATTATTATTTTTTAGCTGACTTCCCAAGCTTTGAGATCAGAGGGAATCCTAATTATCTCATAGTTCTACTGCATTTCAAAATATTACAAGAATTCCCTTAAAACATTCTGCTGTTAATCCTTCATTATTTTCAACAGCCTCTGCATTCATTCTGCAAGTGAGTTTAAGTTCAAATAAAATGTTTCTGTGTGGATTTTATGTCTTTACTCTTCTTCTTTATAGTCCAACTCTGTAGTCCAAGATTGCCCTCTGTAAATTCACATCCTCTCTTCGCAAACTGGTGCTTTTGCCGAATCAGTCCAGGAGCCTTCCACTATAGGTAGCTGCCATATCGACATACAGTCTAGATAAAATCAAATCATGGCGTCTGCCCAATGTTGTTCCTTAACCAGCTGCTTAAGAAATGGAGACTTATCGCTCCTGGAGACAGCTTTGGAGAGTGCCAGAATCGTGCAGGGTCTTTCCATCTAGCGTCCCCCAGCCCCTTATTCCCTCCAGATCTGGGGCCAGGTGGGAGCTTCTTAGACTGAATAAAGAAGAGGCACCACCAAGTCTGCAAATGCCATGTGATCAATAACTTTTTTGGATCTGATGATTCCTTTACACTGACATGAATGTAAATTATGTAAGCTTAGTAACTTGTACTAAACAGCAGACAGCGAGGCAATTCATGTGTCTGGTGGAAACCAAACTGCAGTAGAATGGAAGCAGCTGTCTTCCTCCCACTGAAAGAAATAAAAGACAGAGAGAAACCAAAACTGACAGGTCTGTTCACTCCTAGCTTTTAGTGCGCCACTTTGTTTCCCTTCTGAAAAGCTTTTTGCCTTACTAACTGGATATTGGGTAGGAATTCAACAGGCACAACTCTGCCCCAGTCTGGAGCTGCATGGAGAAAAGGGCTTCCCCCAGGAATGTTACGTCTGTTGCGTAAAAAACACATGGCTTCTCAAGCTGTAATTCATGGAAGAGGCGGTGTGGGAACCTCAGGTGTAACCCTCAACTTCTTGTTTGTTTGTTTGTTTGTTTTATTCTGTGGCAGCCAGTCCTGACCTCACTGTAGAGACTGTGGTCAGGGGGGAAGTTTCTGCTTCTTCCATTCATCCCATTCCTCACACATAAAATTTGATCTTAATCTAATTAGTTCTTTGTTTTTAAAAAGCTTTCAGAATTCTCTAACATACATTCAGGATATATTCATAATAGATCATATACCGTACTACATTTGCAAACAAATTCCTTTTCCAATAATTAATAAAAGCTCATTGCTGTACAGTGGTACCTCGGGTTAAGAACTTAACGTTCTTAACCTGAAACTGTTCTTAACCTGAAGCACCACTTTAGCTAATGGGGCCTCCTGCTGCTGCTGCACCGCCGCCACGTGATTTCTGTTCTCATCCTGAAGCAAAGTTCTTAACCCGAGGTACTATTTCTGGGTTAACAGAGTCTGTAACCTGAAGCGTATGTAACCTGAGGTACCACTGTATTGTTGCCTGACTCCTTTGGACCCTATGTCATGAGGTAGTTTGGCAAAAGAAAAGAAAAGAAAAAAAGAATAGCATAGGCCATTTTATTTTCCTATTCTGTGATAGTAGTCACATTTTCTAATAAGGGACCACAATGGCCATCTAGTCCAACCCCCTGCAAAATAAGTCATGCCAGAGCAATCTGATGGAATTACAAACTTGGTGGATCAGGGGAATTCTGTGGACATAGTGCACCTTGATTTCAGTAAGGCTTTTGACAAAGTCCCCCATGACAGTCTCATGAGGAAGCTAGTAAAATGTGGGTTAAATGAGGTAACTGTTAGGTGGATTCACTGACTGAACCCAAAGATACTCATTAATGCAGGCATAGGCAAACTTGGCTCTCCAGATGTTTTGGGACTACAACGACCATCATCCCTAGCTAACAGGACAAGTGGTCAGGGGTGATGGGAGTTGTAGTCCCAAAACATCTGGAGGGCTGAGTTAGCCTATGCCTGCATTAATGGTTCCTCATCACAGTGGTAGGATCGCTGGGGGGAAAAGTGACCAGTGGGGTGCCACAGGGTTCTGTCCTGGGCCCGTTGTTGTTCAACTTCTTTATAAATGACTTGGATGAAGGATTTGAGGGGATGCTCATCACATTGACAGAAGAAACCAAACTGGGAGGGGTCGCTAATGCCGCGGGAGAATGAATCCGAATTCAAAATGACCTTACAATGGAGCATGAACACCCCAATAGATCTTATCTGAATAATTTTTATTAACAGACCAATTAAATCAAATCACATAAATTCCAAATTACAAAGCCAAATTTTAAATTTTTTGTTGGGGGTATCCATATTTCAAGTTCCGAAAGGGATCCAATCCTCTTGTTGCTGCTGCTTTAATGTCCACAAATAATGTTCACAATTCTATCCAATCCTTTCTTGTTGTTTTCCACATCTCTTCTTGTTATTTTCATATATTTTTTCCTTTCTTTTTCTCTTTGTGACCTCTGATAGTCTCCACAAGTGGGTTGAAACAAATTTGTAATCCTGTGTGGGTTTTTCCGTTCGTCCAAGGGTCATATTCAGACAGCTACCGTATTTCATCGCTTCCATAAAGAAAAACACTCTTACCGTCTACTCATTAAATTTTTCACAGGTCTGTCACTCCGTTTCTCATTCCTGAGGAGGTTCTGCCAGGAATCCAATATGAAAACAAAGCTTCCTCCTCCCGATCATAAATCTTTCGACAGAACCTGCCAAGGTGGCGACTCCCTTTTTATTACTGCGCCATTCCAAGAGCCCTTTTCTCGATCTCCATAACTTTTGGTTAGTATTTCATCTCCACACAGTTTTTAATCATCCTGCTTAGGTCAGTTATGCGATGGTTCTTTCTTGGTTGGGGGGGGGTTATTGGTTAATCACATAGAAGAAAAGAAAAAAATGCCCCCCCATCCAGTCCCACTCCCGCATACTAAACCTTTGATGTATCTTCTTCATGTTATATTCCGTCAAATCCAACCCGTCGCTCCTTTTGCAGAGGTCACTTCAATTAGCAGTCTTCACTCCCGTTCTTCACTTGAAATATGTGCATTTGCTTCTTTTCTAATTGTTTATTTCAAGTTGCTGCAGCCAGTGCGCGATCAGAGACAGCGTCTGGAAGAGCCAGACCCACACAAGGGTTTTGTGCCTAGTGCCCTCACCCCCTTCTTTCGGAACCGGGGGTGATTTATGGCCACAGCAGGCAAGGCAGTGTTCCCCGTGTCCTTGGGGCAACAACGGAGACTGCATACTCCCATATCAGCCTCTTAATTACCTCGTGTGAGCCGGAGAGATGGTATTGTTGGCCATCTTCCAATGCGCCCCTGGTGGCCCCCCCCACCCCAATAGATCTTGCTCCCCGATTAGGTTTCTAGGGGAGCTCCAAAGCCCAGCACAGATCAGACATGGATCTGTCTTTCTAGCTTCTCCTGCTTTCTAGCTCAGCTACACCCCTGTTCTCTATCTACTGGCCAGGTGAGGAGGGGGGGAGGACACCATCACTTAGTTGTAGCTTTTGCAGGACGGCTCATTCTTTTGGGATAATGATCATGGTGCTTAAGTATCCAGCCATGGCCATTGTCTTACAATTGCCTAGACAAAGGGAATGGTTTGGAAAACTTGTTCTCACGCTTTCTACTCCCACTGATACAGAAGCCCAAGAACCGGAAGGGGCCCAGGGCATCATGCAGTCTGACCCCCTCAAACCTACATCAATATTCACTGGATTGATTTCTTTTCGGGTTTAAGAACTTTGCTTCAGGATGAGAACTGAAATCACGCGGTGGCGGCACAGTGGCAGCAGGAGGCCCCACTAGCTAAAGTGGTGCTTCAGGTTAAGAACAGTTTCAGGTTAAGAACAGACCTCCGGAATGAATTAAGTTCTTAAACAGAGATACCACTGTATGTCACTATACAGTGGATGTTTTTGATGTCTATAAAAAACACTGGAGCAATCCTACCACAATTTATTTTCTTTAATAAATGTGAATACTCATTCACTATAAATGTGAATACTCATTACTATTAGCCCTCTTTGCTTCCACGAAAATAAAATTCCAATTTTCTTGATCAATCTTGGACTGAACCTTCCTATGTTTCAAAGTAATATCTAATTATGAATGGTGGATCTATAATAGTAAGTTGCCTCTTGGTTCTTTACTTATTCTATAGTCGCTATTTTAAAACAACAACAACCCTATATTGCTTGAGCTGGTTTAGGCGAAATGCGGCTCATGACGAAGTCAGCGATGTACGTTGGAAAGTAAGAGAGAGGAAGGTAAAGGAGCTTTGCATCCCATCCTGCAGAATAGCGAGTGCGAGGGGAGCGGGATGTCAGGGCATGTTCTATGCAGTCGGTGACCAGGTGAAGGTTGTCGCTGCCAGCCTTTTGGAAAGATTCGCTTATTTTGCAACCTGTTTGTTAGAAATACAAAGCAAAAGAAACATTATCCTTGCAACAGCCTAGGTGGCACCTAGAATCTTTTGGAAGCTGAAGGTGTAGATTAGGTACATAAAATGATGTACCAATGGTATCTAACTCCAGTGAAATTATTTAGACTGTATAAAGGTGTTTGAAATGTTTGTTGGAAGTGTGAAAAATATGCAGACCCATTTTGTCATGCTTGGTGGACTTGTAAAATTGCCAAGAAATATTGGATTCAAATACATACAATGATGCAAACATTTTAAAGTTTCACATTCAATTGCCATCGGAACTTTTCCAGCTAGGAATAATGGATAGACAATTAGAAAAAGACTGCAGAACATTATTTCAATACATGATCACAGTGGCAGTACTCTTCTATGCACAAAGATTGAAAGATTCACCATTTTCTACCAAGAGGGAATGGATGTAAAAAATATTGGATTTAGCTGAGATGGTAAAGTTGACGTGTGTAATAAGAGAATAATCATTGTCACTATTATTAAAGATTGGAAACGCCTTATACACTTTTTTGCATGAAAACGAAAATGAACTTATGATATCTGGGTTTGAGGATTAATGGAAATATTGGTTTATAGAAAGTGGAATCATTGGGTGTCATCTTGGAGTGGATGTTTTGAATAATTTTCTATACATAGCTGCCACTATATATAGTTTCATTTAAAAAAATTGAAAAAAGAAATTTCTGTCAGGGATGGCTCAGCTTGTCAATTTTAGATTCTGTTTCTCATTTCTTCAACCTTTAAGTTCAGTTCTCCACATTTCAGTTTGTGGTTTGAAAATTCTCACAAAATTTTACCAGCATTTTAGTGCCAATTTCTCTTAATATTTTTATATGCAATTTTGCACAAGAGACACATTTTTGCAAGCAGTTTTCTCTAACACAGAGTATTCTTGTATGCTAGCTTCACTTTTGATACATACTTCCTACTAATGTATTGTTATAGATATAGCTAACCCCTAGAAATTAATAAATATCAGGGTTTTGCTTAATTGGGATATGAATTAGACTTGGCGTGACTTTTGGGGGGAGTACAGAGTTGTTGAGGGGGCAGACACCAGGCTTTTGTAACAGTATGTATTTTTGTACACATTATTGTTTGGGGAAAGTGCATTACTAAATTTACATGAGTCTCAATTTTGGTTCATGTGTTGTTTTGTTAAGTGTGAACTAGGTAGCTTTCATACCAAACTGAGTTTCTCCCCCAGGTCTACTCACATTGCTCAAAGTACTTCCGCCCATAGCATTCCTTGAGGTCAGAAGGTAACTGGCTCCATAAACTTTTGTAGGACTCAGCTGATTTTGACAGTATGGCTGTCTTGAAAGTACCTGGTTCAACAATGCTGACTTTGATTCCAAAAGGATGGAGCTCTCTTCTGAACGAGGGAGGAAAAGACAAGAAACATCATTTCCTACGGAAGACTAAAAACAGTGGGTTGTTTGACTGCTAGGAAAGGTCCCGGGTATGCAAAACAAATTAGGCGCCTAGGGATTCTGGGGGAGCAGGGCTGCCAGGCCTGGCAGAGGGCAGAGTCAGCCAAGCTGGTGGCCTTGCAAGAGGGAGGGGTCCTCAGCAGGAGTGGGTGGGGTCTGCGCCAGGGTCACCCAGCCACCCAGGCCTGCCCTCTGCCTGCCTTCTTAGCTGGTTGCTCTACTCTCTCATCTTCCTTTTTCCTGGCATGTGCCTGAGTGCTGCACACCTTGGCCATGTGCCAATTAGGGGGTGTTCTTTTCTGGACGGAAGCTTAATTTTGGCAAATTTCTTCCGCGAGGGGTCTTAAAAGTATGCGTTTGGGTTTGGGAAATTCAAATCTGCTGTTACTGTTTTGATTTGGCAACATTTAGCTTGGTAAACCTAAATTTGATTAAAAAGCACATCAGCTGCTCTCAGCAAATCATAGAATTTTTATTTTGCCTTCTGAAAAGGTCAGGCAATGAATGCTTAATAATAATAATATAACTGAAAGTCCTTGGCAATCATTTTAAATGATTTCTATGCAATTACACACTTTTTACTTACCAATCAAAACTAAATGGTATCAACTGAAGCAAAATATCTTCTGAATTCCCAAGTCATGTTACAACTTTTAGCACCCCCATTTTTGGAATTTGAAAGGTGAAAAACTGAACATGTCCTAATTGTGCCAAGCTCTCTGGCAGGGACCCTGCCGCCCCTTGATGGCCCTGTGTGGATTCCGGCAGAGACAACAAGGTGGTGCAGGCAGCAGCAGTGATGGAGGAGGAGGCAGCAAGCCCTTCTGTAAGCCAGCCTGCCCCTTCTGGTGCCCCCTCCCAGATGATCTACTGTTCTGAAGATGCTGTCATCTCTCAAAACACAACCAACCATCTTTGAGAACCAGCCACAACGTCTCCGCCCACCCTCACCAAATGGCGGGGAGGTAGTTAGCACGATGGTTTGGCACCTGTGCTGCCAGGGCTGCATCCTCATCTGGGGGGCTGGCGGGGGGCTGGCAGAGGTGATGGGTTCTCATCGGTGGTAGAGCAAATTCAATCATATCTGTGGAGTCCACACACGCACCTTCCCCTCCCATCTCATCTCAGGCTTGCATTTTGAAAAAACAGATTTCCCCACAGACCTGGAGATGAGCAAAAGTATTTCAGGTCCAATGTGGGCATAGCATGAGCTGGATCCTTATCTCTCAAGCAGTGCAAATGTCTGCTTTTTGATCTGTGATTTAAGGTTCAGCCCTTGACAGCAGCCTGATTTCCCACCACCTGTTTTTTATTCCCTACACCTGGAGAAACACCACGTCACTAAACCGAACCAAACCAAAAAGTAAGCTACAGAGCTTGTTTTTACCTCAGGGTGTCAGAGAAGGCTTCCACACCAAACTTTGATGGGCAGTAACCGCCTCCAAAGCAGGCCAGGCGTCCATTCACACTGCACACATTGACCACCCTCCCGCTGGCTCTCCTCACCAGCGGCAGCATGTGTAGCGTCACGTCAATCAATCCTAGCAGGTTGACATTGATCACCTTTGCAAAGTCATCTTTGGTCAGCCATTCGTTGGGACCTGATGGGGCACCTATTCCCGCATTGTTCACCAAGCCCCAGAGCCCTGTGCAGGAAGAGACAGTTATTCTTTCCCAAAGGAAATGATATGTAATGAATTGAAATGATATATAATGAATTTTTAAAATGTTTAAAATAACTTTGATAAAGAAACCAGAAACCTTTTTATTAGGAATTGTAGGTAGCAAGATCCCAAAGGAACAGAAAAGACTTTTTATGTATGCAACGACAGCCGCATGAATGTTATTTGCCCAGAGATGGAATGAAGACAAAGTCCTTACCAGAGAAGAATGGCAAACTAAGCTGTTGCCACTATGCCGAAAGGGCAAAACTGACCTGAAAGATCAGGAACCAAGAAGACCAAAACTTTAATAAAGAATGGGAAAAATGTACAATTGACTTGAGACACCGCTGTAAGCAGATGAAAACATTAGCAGGACTGCAATAACACTTGTAATGTAGAAATTATTATGGATAAAATGGAGTGACATAAAATTTGGATGAGGAAATAATATGCAGTTGAAAATGTTGATAATAAGGCCCATGAAGCAGAAGGGGGAAGTCTGAAGATTCACTGAAATCTCTAAATGTGGATATAGATTTGGTATTGTTATAATCTTGTAAAAATCAAATAAGAATTATAGAAGAAGAAGAAGAAGAAGAAGAAGAAGAAGAAGAAGAAGAAGAAGAAGAAGAGGAGACAATTATTGTTCCAGGTTCCCACCTAGCATAACATTTGGATGTATGCTAGATTTTGGAAGTGTGGATGTAGTATTATTCTTGTGGTCTATATTTTGGTTGATATGTATTCTAGGATTTGTTAAAGTTGCAAAACAACGAAGCACGGGATGGAGCAAGGGAGAAATTTCTGGAACAACATTGGGATATCAGCTCCGCCCAAGGCACGAAGAATAACAGCAACAACTGGGTGGGTGGGGAGACATAACATCTTACAAGGACTGAAAGAAACACCACAGGCAGAAGAATTGCCACACACAGGAAGAACAAGGATGTAGTCTGAGTTCCTCACTTGTAGTTTCATAAAGCATTTAATGTGTCAACACAAATAGAAGTTATTAATATTGCAGTTGTTGTATAAGGGATTATTATTATGACTGGAATGTAATGGAAATTAATAAGATTTTGGAAGGCAGAAATAAAGAAAATAATAGACTCATCAAATTTAGCACACAGGGGGCCACTTTATCTAAATTATATAATTCGGCATTGGAACAATTGGTATTAATAATTGTATTATAAATTGGTAGTGTTATAATGAGGCTATTATTGGATTGTAATTGAAAACCAATAAAAATGTTTTTTTTAAAAAAAAAAGTTGGATGGGCAGTTCATCATAATTTCCCCAACTACTATCAACAGGAAGCAATAAAATGGGCAATATTTGTTAAGAGGAAAGCTGTAATTAAAAGCATGGGAGTCCTAAAGCTTCTATTCACATCACTCTTTCAAAAAACCAAAAACGGGTATCTGCAAATTGAGAAAGGCAACACAGAAAACACTGGACTGAAAAAGACAATATTGACCAACAAACGTTTATCCCTGGAGATATATATATATATATATAGAGAGAGAGAGAGAGAGAGAGAGTGTTCAGTATGCGTCCCTGCTCTTGCATTTGATCTTAGTATTGCTGGAGAGCCAATATTTCCCCAGGGATTCACACAGTTTTAAAAGGAAGACCAACCAGTGACCTCTGGGGGCCATTTTGGGAGGCCTTTACATGAAATTTAGCAAAGAGCATGAAGGCCTATCCAAAGTAGATCTGTTGGATAAAACTGATCCAGTTGACCTAGTGTACTTAGACTGCCGACTCCTGAATAAGCTGAGCAGTCATGAAACTGGTTAAGAAGCAGGACACAGAGTAGAGGAATAAATGGAATATCTAGATGAGGAGATGTAGAAACTGGAGCTCTCCAAAGATCAGTGTTGGGACTTGTGGCTTTTATCTTATTCATAAATGATCTAGAATTAGGGGGAGCATGAAGTGGGCATGTTTATAGCCCATCTTTTCCCCACCCCAAGGGACTTGAAGTGGCACACATGGTTCTCCCCTTCCTCATTTAATCCTCACAACCCTGTAAGGTAGGTTAGGTTGAGAGGCAGTGACTGCCCAAGGTCACCCAATGAGCAGTATGCCAAGTGGGGATTCGAACCCAGGTCTCCCAGGTCCTAGTCTGAAACTCTAACCAATAATAATAATAATAATAATAATAATAATAATAATAATAATAAATATTATTTATATCCCGCCCTCCCCAGCCGAAGCTGGGCTCAGGGCGGCTAACAACAATAAAATAATCCCACATTCTAAAAACATTTCATTATAAAAATTAATTAATATCAAATTGATGGCAACAATTCTGTGCAGATTGCCAGAGGAGGGAGTCAAGCTGTGCCCTGACCAAAGGCCTGGTGGAACAGCTCTGTCTTGTAGGCCCTGCGGAAAGATGTCAGGTCCCGCAGGGCCCTAGTCTCTTGTGACAGAGCGTTCCACCAGATTGGAGCCGCAGCCGAGAAAGCCCTGGCTCTAGTTGAGGCCAGCCTAACCTCTGTGTGGCCTGGGACCTTCAGGATGTTTTTATTTGCAGACCGTAGGTTCCTCTGTGGGACATACCAGGAGAGGCAGTCCCATAGGTACGAGGGTCCTAGGCTGTATAGGGCTTTAAAGGTTAAAACCAGCACCTTAAACCTGATCCTTTACTCCACCGGGAGCCAGTGCAGCTGGTATAGTATAGAGTTGGGTGTCATTGGCATACTGATGGCAACCCAGCCCAAAACTCCAGACAAGCTGGGTGAAGGGGCGCATAAAGATGTTAAAAAGCATTGGGGAGAGTATCACACCCTGAGGCACTCCACACACCAAGGAGTGGCGCGATGACAATTCCCCCCCAAGTGCCATCCTCTGTCCCTGACCAGAGAGAAACGAGCACAACCATTGAAGGACTGTGCCCTGGATCCCCACATCGGCAAGGCGGTGGTCCAGGAGTTCGTGATCGACCATGTCGAAGGCTGCTGACAGGTCTAGAAGAATCAGCAGCCCCGACCTGCCTCGATCCAGCTGCCTGCGGAGATCGTCTGTTAGGGCAACCAGAGCCGTCTCGGTCCCATGACCAGCGCAGAAGCCGGACTGGAATGGATCCAGAGCCGATGTTGCATCCAGAAACCTGCCAAGCTGTTCAGCAACCGCTCTCTCAATCACCTTACCCAGGAATGGAAGATTCGAAACCGGGCGGTAATTGGATAGATCTAAGGGATCTAATGATGTTTTCTTTAAGAGCGGGCACACCACTGCCTCCTTCAATTCCCCTGGGAATATCCCGGTGCCGAGGGATAAATTGATGATATCCCCCAGGGGGGCCCGCACCTCGTCTGGACATGCTCTAATCAGCCAAGACGGGCACGGGTCAAGAGGACAGGTAGTGGGCTTTCCAGCTCGGAGGAGTCTGTCCACATCAGCTGGGGATATCCGGTCAAAGTGGTCCAATACTGGACCCGAGGACAGTCAAGGGGCCTCCAGTTCCTTTAGTGTATCCAAATTGGCAGGGAGGTCATGGAGGAGCAACAGGACCTTCTCCACAAAAAACCTCGCAAATGCCTCACAGCTGTGTGTCAAATTGTTATTTAAATTTGGCTGTCCTTCAAGGGACGTTAAAGACCTGATTATACTAAATAATTGTGCTGGGCAAGAGCTAGCGGATGCAATGGAGACAGAGAAGTAAGACTTCTTAGCAGCCTTCACTGCCATCTCATATGTTTTCATAAAAACCCTATAAGATGTTCTTGAGGTTACGTCACGGGCACCCCACCATACTCGCTCTAGCCGTCTGAGGTCCCGCTTCATTTTCCGAAGCTCCTCGGTAAACCAGGGAGCCCGGTTACTGCGGGGTCGCAGAGGGCGCTTAGGTGCGATCTCATCAATGGCTGCCAGGAGCTGGGTATTCCAGCCCTCAACGAGCTCAGTCAATGAGTCGCCAGGGGGAGAAAGGTCCCGCAAGGCTTGACGGAATCTATCAGGGTCCATCAGCCTCTGCAGGCAAGCCCAAATCGGCTCACCACCTAAGCAGGGTGGGGGTGGACAGTCAATCCTGGCTTTCAGAGCGTAGTGATCAGACCATGGCACCTTCATCGAAGGAGACATGATCAGATCTATACCAACGCCAAAGATCAAATCCAGCGTGTGGCCTGCTTGATGTGTGGGGCCCGAAACAAACTGGGAGAGCCCTAGTGATGCCATGGAAGATGCCAGGTCCAGAGCCTGTGAGGAGGGAGTGGCATCAGCATGGATGTTGAAGTCCCCCAATACCAATAGGTTAGGGAACTCCAAGGCCCAGGGAACTACACCACACTGTTTCTCATTCTCCAACAATGGAACTCATGGACATCCAATGAAGTTGAATGTTGGAAGGTTCAGGAGATAGGGATGCCCACCAACTTGGATGGTTTTAAAAGTGGATTGGAGAGCCAAGATGTCTATGCTCTGCCTCTACAGCTGGAAGCAGAAATACTTCCAAATACCGATGGCTGGAAAGCACAGGAAGGGAGAGTGCGCTTGATTGCTGCTTTCGAGAAGTCATCTGCTGGTAACTGAATGCTGGATGAGAAGAGACATTGGCCTGATCCAGAAGGTTATACCTTCCATATTCTCTGCTCTGGGCTCCCCAAACACATTTAAATCGGAAGCATCTTAAAAGATATTGCAATATAGCTGCTCTGGTCCCTTCTTCTCCCAAGTATTTCCCCCCATCTACATTGCCTCCTTTTCCAGCTGCTATTAGGGGGAAAAATTCAATGTAGATCAGCCAAATGACTCCAGAGGCTTCTCCTACACTGCAAATGCTGGCTAATCAGTTTGAGGTCCTGCAGCTGCTTGTCAGCTAAAATTAAAATCTTGCAACACTGATTATGATATCTTGCATCTGTGCTTTTAGAATCAGGTTGATCAGTGGACATTATCAGACAGGAACATCTATCTTCATACAAAATGAAGTTTCACTGTGTGACTTCACAGAACAAGCTGCTGTCAAAGGCACAAAGCAATAGTCTTTCAGGTTATTTGGCAATCCTAGTAGCTCTTGACAGAGGCTGAATTAAGGTGACCCCATGGAATTCCTTCCCCATTCATTGCCTTATTGATTTTAGTTGTTTCTAATACTTTTTTAAAATGGTCATACATTTTATTTTTGATATACAGTGGTACTTCGGGTTACATACACTTCAGGTTACATACACTTCAGGATTACAGACTCCACTAACCTCGGGTTAAGAACTTTGCTTCAGGATGAGAACAGAAATCGTGCTCCGGCGGTGCAGCGGCAGCAGGAGGCCCCATTAGCTAAAGTGGTGCTTCAGGTTAAGAATAGTAATACAGAAACCATCCAGAAATTGATACAGGAATCTACTCTGATACGGCAAACTGCAGATGAAGTCAAGGAGAAAACCCTTGCTGCTGAATGTAAAGCAAAACAACTGGAGAGATAGAGAGTCCCATCCATACAAGGACAACTTGATGAACATAAGCTGACATTTGTTATGATTGAACTTAAAGAGAAACAGATGAATTTGAGGATCAGAGCCCTACCTGAGGAAAAGGAAAGCTTGACAGAGTTTCAGGAGGAGACAGGACTAACATCGGTTGAGAAAGAGAGGTATTTGGGGGTTAGTATGACCGCCAGAAATGTGAATTTATTCAAGGATAACTGTGAAGGACGTTGGATTGAAGAGAAGGGGGATTTGGGAATATGGACAAATCTGAAGTTGTTATTGTTGGGCCGAGTTGCTGTGGTGGCTGGGGGTGTTGCTTTTTTTTCAAACATTGCAAGCTTTGGATGGGATGGATTGTTTCAGGAGGTGGCAGAGGGACGTCTCTAGATTTGTTTGGCAGGGCAGGAAGCCTCAAGTAAAATTTAAGATATTGACGGATGCCAAAGAAGCAGGTGGACTTGCCCTGCCAGACCCCTAAACTTTGTTGTGAACCACCTGCTTTTTGCTGGCTGAGAGAATGGTTGCTTCTTGAAAGCACTGAAGTGTTGGATAATGGCAGATGAAGTTGATGGACTATATGGAATTGGTGGAAATGACTGGCAAGATCCAAGACCAGGGAGAAGAGTCGGGGGAAGAAGACTGGAAAAAGTTTAAAGACTATTTATAGAAATATTGTAAAATTAATGAATGTTAGAAGAATGTTGGAATGAAGTTATATGGCTTTAGTAGAAATGTTATAAGGAATTAAGTATAAATAGATTAATAGAAAATTAAAGGAAAAAATAAGGCAAGAATGTGTTAAGATAATTATAGGATAGAAAACAGAGGAAGATGGAAAGGAATTGCTGAAACAATTCATAGAAGTGGAATACAAAAAGGGAGGTGTGAGGAGGTCGTTGGAAATAAGCGAATGAAAGATAAGATATTGAAAATGTTTGAGGTGTTTTTAAATTACTTTTGTTTGTGTTTTTTTGTTTTTTGTATGTAGTGTTTTTGTATTGTATTGTTCTTTTTCCCTTTTTTTTCTTTGTAGTGTTGTGTTGAAACTGTTCGAAAAGTAATAAATATCTTTTTTTAAAAAAAAAAAAGAATAGTTTCAGGTTAAGAACGGAACTCCGGAACGAATTAAGTACTTAACCCGAGGTACCACTGTATTGGGAGTCACTCAGGCCACATTTTGTGGGAAACATAAGCAGATGATAATACAGATAATGCCTGGCCTGATCGAGGGCATGGAAACAAAACAACAAAAAACTACCTTTGTTCCCCACTTGTTCTTTCACCCACTCCGTCGCTGCCGCCACACTCTCCTTACTGGTGACATCCAGAACGGTGGTTTTCAAGCGCTCTGAGGTGACCTTGTCCAGCTGCTCTGCCCCCTTCTGGGTGGTACAGGTTGCCAACACCCGCAGACCCCGGGCATCCAGATGCCTGGCAAGGTGGTTCCCAAGGCCAGAGGAACAGCCCGTGATGAAGACATATTTCTCCGTCAGGTTCTCCACCGTCTGTCTCTCCTGGTGCCATCGGCGAAGGAAGTAAAGCCCCAGCAGAGCAGCCAGGTAGAGCCACATGGCTGAAACCTGCAGGGAAGAAGCTTGCAAGAGTGAGGGCACACAGGCACCTAGCAAGCCTTGGAGAAACCAAATCCCAACCCCTGCTCCACCATGAATCTCGCTGCTCTATTTATCCTCCCTCGCAGTGTTATTGAGGAGAAGGAGAAACGAAGCAATGAGCTGCTTGCAGCAGAGGCAAGCTAAAAGAAGTATAAACAATAGCTCTAGCTAGCTGCTTATTCACTGAACAACCAAATGAAGAGGAACAGTATGATCCTATAAATATCTAGACATAAGCAACACTAAGCTCAGATATTGTGCAAGCCCAGCATTAGCATCCAACAGGTCATATGCCTTATTTTGCCATCACTGCATCACATATTGCACTTGCTCAAGGTCCAATCCCCAATTTGTTTTGTTTGTTAATTTTATTTTTCGAGTTTTCAGTTTTACAAAAGATCTGAAATGCAGTACATCTTCAGAAATAAAAACATAATTTGACTTCCCTCTTCCCCTTCTATTTCATCTTCTGGTTTGCACTCTCTCTCTCTCTCTCTCCATTTATAAGAAGCCCATAAAAGTGCCTTTTTATATTCAGAACATAAGAAAAATGTGTGTGTGTTTGTGTGTAGATGTGTGTATGTCACACACACACACGGAAGGGCAAACGTACTTGTATTTTTCCTCTTTTTTCTGAATTTAATGAGCAAATATTCCATGCCCAGCCTAACTGGAAGGATCTGTTCCCTCCTAGCAACACCTAGAGGGCATCAGAGGTAGAAGCAGAGAAGAAATCTGAAATCTGAAACTGGTACATGCCCCCAGCCAATGGGAAAAGGCCTCCAACACTTCCGGACTGAAGCTTAAAAAGTCCAAGCATTGGCTGTGTAACACAAAGGACACCAAGTTCAGGAACAACACCCCATCAACTGCCAGCAGTTGAAAGGTCTACAGAGGAGGTAAGAAACTCATAAAAATAATTGTTCAGTCTTTGATTTTCCATTGCTATGTTTAAAGGCATCTTCTGGCATCTGTGCAAGGACCAAGGTTTGTGCTTGTCCTCCAGTGCACCCTTTCAGGGCAGTGATGATGAACCTATGGCTCAATGCCTGTGTTGCCTAATCTTGTATTGGCTTGATTTAATGTGTGCGCGCGTGCAGGCACAAGTGAATGCGCAAAGCCTGAGGGAGAGGAAAGCAGACAGGGGAAATCCGGGGGGGGGGGGAGAGCTGAAGTGAACAGAGTGTGAAGAGAGGAGAGAAAAGGGTGGCCAGCCCTCAGCCAGAGAGTTATGCTTTCCCTGGCAGTAATCTGGACCTACAAACCTACAGAGTCTCTCCTGTGTCAATCAGAGTTGCTTGATCCATGATCCAGGGAAGAACGAAGATGCTTCTTGAGAGCTTAGAGTGAAGAGGGGGTCCCATTGCTGTTTGTGAGCTACCCAACATTAAAAAATGTGTGGATTAAGTATTCTGCTCCAATGTTAACCTGCAGAGAAGGGAAGGTTCTTTTTGAATGAGTGAGTCTCATAGCACCTTTATGAAACATTTATTTAAATGACATTAAGCACTTTCCTTCCATACATTTTTATTATGGATAATCCACAATAGAGACCTTGTTTGAAAGCAACTCAGGCCTGTGGATCCTGATGCTACTTCTAAATAAAGAAAGATATTGGGAAATCTAATTGGGGATTCCTCATATATGTGTCCTTGACTAAAACATTCTGCATGATTCATATTCTCCATGGAGATTTTAGCTGCCCTGCTGTTTTTTTGTTTTTTTTTTAATAAAATTTTTATTGGGTTTTCCGCTTTTATAAAAACAAAACACACACAAAAATAACACAAGACAAAAACATGCATAAATTCAGCAAATCCTCGTTTCATAACCTTGTTCCCTGACTTCCCCCCACCCCCCTTCGTGCATCCCAATTCCCAAAATTATATCAGCAAGTTGGTATTTCTCCTCTTAGCCATCTTATTCATCTTATTACCTCTTTTATAATAAAAAAAAAATTGATTTTCCTAAGTTGGACTTAAGTTCTCTTCCATCGATTTTTCATTTTATCTTAATTAAAAGTCATAATAACCAAACCTAAAAGTCTTAGGAGTTTTTAAGAATCTCCTCTTCCCTCCCTCCCAATTAGCTGCCCTGCTGTTGATGCCGAGGAGTGCCTTTGGCCCTTATACTCTGTCTGTTATCTTCCCTGCAGGTTTCAGCCATGTGGCTCTACCTGGCTGCCCTGCTGGGGCTTTACTTCCTTCGCCGATGGTACCAGGAGAGACAGACGGTGGAGAACCTGACGGAGAAATGTGTCTTCATCACGGGGTGTGACTCTGGCTTTGGAAACCTACTTGCCAGGCAGCTGGATGCCCGGGGTCTGTGGGTGCTGGCAGCCTGTCTCACGCAGAAGGGGGCAGAGCAGCTGGGCAAGGCCACCTCAGAGCGCTTGAAAACCACCATTCTGGATGTGACCAGCACAGAGAGCGTGGCGGCAGCCACGGAGTGGGTGAAGGAGCAAGCAGGAAGCAAAGGTTTGGCCAAACACAGTTCATTGAGTATTCTATTCTTATGGATATCATAGGCTGTATGTTGCATCCAATGTTTGGCTGCTTCTGAAACCAAGAAACCCACACTTTCTCTTCCTCACCAGTCTGGTAACATTTCCTTCTTTCCTTCCTTCCTTGTCTACATTTCATAAAATCTAGCACTGATGGGTTGTAAAAGAAAACAAAAAACTCAAAGTGGTTTACAAAGAGTGTAAAACAATAAAATGATCTGTGGAAACAATTAAAAACAACTACCTAAAACATTCAATAAAATAAAATCAGCAATAAGGTAAAAATGGATTATGACTTTCAACATTCCGCATGTATGGGTAGGCTTGTCTAAACACACACAAAAAATTAGGAGGTGCCTGTCTGATGCCCATGGTCTGAGGGTTCCTACATGCAGGTGCTTCCACACTCAAAGTTCAATTTCCTACACCTACGGAATGGGTATTATGTAACGGTGCCAGTTCTGCAGATTGAAGTGGTCAATTGGGCATATATAGGATAAGATGATCTCGCAGGTAAACTGGTCCCAAGCAGTTAAGGGCTTTATATGCTAAAAAATTTGCCTGGCAATCAGTGGAGTTCTCTGAGCAGATGTGTTATATGCTGGCAATGTCTCACTCCTGTCAGCAACCATGCTGCAGCCATCTGCACTAACTGCAACTTCTGGACCAAGTGCAAGTGAAGTCCCACACAGAGCACATTGTAATCATCCACTCTTGAAGTAACCCATGCACGAATTCCTATGGCCAAGCTTTCCAGGTCCAGGAATGTTCATAGCTGTCAAATCACACTAACTGCAGCTGGTAAAATGCAATCCCATCCAGGGTGGACAATTGACCGATTTCTCTGACACAGGAACCCCTCACCCACAGTGCCTCTGCTTTGCCAAGATGCATCTGACCTCTGCATCCATGGCTATTGCTGTTTTCCCACTCTTTGAGATGACGGGTTCATGCACTATCCACCCAAAATGTGTTCCAAAGAGAGACCATGAGTCTTTTCCCGCAGGACTCTGGGGCTTAGTGAACAATGCAGGCATCCTCTGGCAAATGGCCCCCAACGAGTGGCTGACCAAGGAGGACTTTGTGAGGGTGCTGGATGTGAACCTGCTTGGAACAATTGATGTGACGCTGCACATGCTGCCCTTCATCAGGAGAGCCCAGGGAAGGCTGGTCAATGTGTCTAGCATGGTCGGGAGGTTTGCTTATAGTGGAGGAGGCTACAGCCCTTCAAAATTTGCTTTGGAAGCATTTTCTGACAACCTCAGGTAAATCATTCATTCTGTTTTTACATTTACTACCGCTATGGTAGGGAAGAGACACTTTGAATGGTATGTGAGATTACACTCCTGAGAAACCCTAATTCATACTGTTTTTAACCTAAAAGGAAACTATCTTCATGTCTCTTTTATGCATGCTCACAAACCTTTTTGTATTTAGCAGTTCTGTTGCTTTTGATACTCCCCAAGAGGATCATTAAAGCAGTCATTAAAATGGGTGAGAAATCCGTCTGTAACTGGCAGGTTGGGCACAGGGAGAGATACGAACTCTGGGCTCAGGAGTCATCATGTTGTCTCTTTAAATTTTTTGTTTTCATCATAGACGTGAATTACATCCTTTTGGGGTCAAAGTTAGCATCATAGAGCCAGGCAGCTTTGCAACAAAATTTGATGAAACTTACAAAACGAACCTCACCAACTTATGGAAGAAGTTGCCTGCTGAGATCAAAGACCTCTATGGGCTGCAGTACTGGAATAACTGTGAGTTGAGACATAGAAATTGCTTTTCCTTGCCCCACTCAGGGATATATATACCGTATTTTTCGCCGTATAGGACGCACCGGTCCATAGGACGCACCTAGATTGGGGGGGGGAAATGAAGGGAAAAAATTATTTCCCCCCCCCAGGCGCGGGGCTGGGGCAGGGGAAGCCCGAGCTTCCCCCGCCCCCCAGCCCCCAGAACGGGACCCAGAGCAATGCCGAAGCTGCGTGCAGCTTTGGCATCACTCTGGGAGCTTGCAGGGCTGGAGGAGGGGGAAGCCCTCCGCCAGCCTTCTAACCAAGTCTAACCGAGTTTGCGGGGCTGGCGAGGGGGAGGAGCAGGCTTCTCCCCCCCCCCCGCCAGCCTTCTAGCCAAGTCGGGGGACAGCGGGAAAGGCGTGCTGCGCCTCTCCCGCTCTCCCCCGAGTTTGCGGGGCTGGCGACGGGGAGGAGCAGGCTTCTCCCCCCCGCCAGCCTTCTAACCAAGTCGGGGGACAGCGGGAAAGGCACGCTGCACCTCCCGCTGTCCCCCGAGCTTGTGGGGCTGGTGGTGGGGCTCTGCTGAAGCCTGGAGAGGAGAGGGGTCGGTGCGCACCGACCCCTCTCACTCTCCAGGCTTCAGGAAAAGCCTGCATTCACCCCATAGGACGCACACACATTTCCCCTTCGTTTTTGGAGGGGAAAAATTGCATCCTATAGGGCGAAAAATACAGGGGGGGGGAGAGAGAGAGAGAGAGAGAGAGAGAGAGAGAGAGAGAAGGAAAGCTCTGGTCCTAAACCCCCGCTACCTTGCAGCTATTCTCATTTGTGAAAGAGGTTTCAGGAGTAAACCCCGTGGAAAAATCCATACCCACTGCTTTTGTTTTAAACTTTTTTAAATTTTAAATTGCTGTGACCCGTCTAGAAAAGTCTGAAGAGTAAACTCTACACAAATCTGGAGGGGAGTCCCTAAGACGGTTGGATAGCACCTTCTACATCTCCATCTGGCAACTCCTTTAGCCAAGCTGGTGCCAACCATCTTGCTCTGCTTTCTTTTGGGCCACATCAGTCTTGTTGTCTGGGCAGCGCAGGACCTCCAGACACGCTGCCCAGGCTTGTGCCCCAGAGAGGCCACTTCAGACCCTGTGATTCTCCAGTGGTTTGATTTCACCTCTGGAGATGCACTCCATTGTCTCCCGAAGCAGACAATGCCAACAATAACACACACACACACACACACACACACACACTTGCTTTATTGCTCACCTTTCCCCATTAGTTCCCATGGCAGGTCACAGCAATTTAAAATATGATATTAAAAAACAAATTACAGCCTCCCCCAGTAGGGTGGGTCCTGATACATGCATGCATGTATATTATCATATTAGCATATCATTTCATATCTTATCTTAAATATATCATATATCTTTTTTATTTGATGCTGCTGAAAAGATGGCAGACTTTGGCACGGTCAAACACTGTGGTGCTGTGTGGTAAATTTTCCGAAACTGTCTGGAACCCACCCCACTACCATGAGACATTGCCCATCCCGTTCTTTCTCTCTTCCGAATGGTCGCTGAAACCGGAGGGGAAGTTGCCACTGACATTTCAGGTCATTTCCTATAACATTCTGCATTGTCTGCACTGGACTGCATGGGGCACATACCTGGGTTAGGCGAGCTACATGAACTAAGAAGCTCTTACATTCTGAAAAGCAAATGGGTCATTCTGCCGTTCTTCCCCTGCACCTTCTACATTTATCTAAAAACATCTGCTGTGTCATGCAGACGTCATGTTCCAAAGAAGCCGAGTGCGCAAGAGGCAGGTGGTATGGCTAACACTCAGAAGCAGATGAGTTAATCAGTAACTGGCAGGGCAGGCAGAACTGAATCTGTGATCCCTGAACTCAAATTGTGAGGTAGACGTGGGCTACTGTGAAGCAAGAAGGCAGAAATATAGCCTACAAGGAAGGGTATGGCAGTGAGTACCTGCTGTGAAGATGCACCTAAACTCTTCAGAAAGGAGTTTAGTTAATGCCTGGCAGCTGTACTACTCAGCCGAAAGCTTGCCCGACACGTCTTCCTGCTACTTATACTTTGAGCACAAACAGTAAATCAAGCAATAAAGCAAACCGAAAATCAATGCCAGTCCCAAAGGTACCAATAAGCAAGAAGGAAGAATTGTACAGACCAATCCACCTATCTCCTCAGGATACACAATTCTTCCACAGTAGGTCCAGGGGAACTTGACACAGGCTGCCATTTTCAGCCTCATAAGTACTCCCCCACCCTTACAACTCAAAAGCTTTGCAAAGTTGGAACTGAGGTCCAGCTGCTTCAGAAATCTGGCAGCAATATCTTCATATGGCACCGGCCCATAGGATGCACCTAGTTTTTTTTGGGGGGGGAATAAAGAAAAAAAATGTTATTTTTCCCCCCAGGTGCGGGGCTGGGGCAGGGGAAGCCCTAGTTTCCCCTGACCCCAGCCCCCAGAACAGGCAGCTCTCTGCAAGCCTTGGGAGATCGGTGCGACTTCAGGATATCTGCCTGAAGCCCAAACCTGGTCGGGAGACAGCAGGAAGGCGTGCTGTACCTCCCCGCTTCTCCCCATCGCCAACCTCCAGATCAGGTTGGGAGACAGCGGGAAGGCACACTGCGCGCTTCTCCCCGCTGCCAGCCCCACAAGCTGGGGGACAGCAGGGAGGTGCAGCACACCTTCCCGCTGTCCCCCGACCTGGTTTGGAGGCGCCCAAGGCTTCCTGAAGCTTGGAGAGCGAGAGGGGTCAGTGCGCACCAACCCCTCTCGCTCTCCAGGCTTCAGCGAAAGCCTGCATTCGCCCCATAGGACGCACACACAGTTCCCCTTCATTTTTGGAGGGGGAAAAGTGCGTCCTATCCTATAGGGTGAAAAATACGATATATATGATCTTTCAGTTCTGTTGTGGAAGATGCCAGGGCTCTGTGCCCAGTCAGTTACAAGGCAGGGATGATTTCTTTTTGTTCTTTCCCCCCCCCTCCATCTCTAGTTCCCCAGACGTTATTCAACGGTAAATGGAGGAATACAGACCTCTGCCTGGTCACGAACTGTATGCAGCATGCGCTGACCTCCCGCTACCCGCGTAGCCGCTACACTGCAGGTCTGGATGCCAAATTCATCTTCATCCCCCTCTCGTACCTTCCAGCCTCACTTGCAGACTATATTGTGGCTTATGGGCGGCCCGGACCAGCCAAAGCTCTTTGCTGATCATAGACACACTTCAGACATGAATCTCTAGGAGAACCAAGGAATGTTGACTACAGCTGCACGATGCCGTCATTCCTACTTTCGCCATCTCCAGGCTGGTAGCAGCTGGAGCTCTCATCTCCTTCCCACTCATTCTGCTTTGCGCCAAGATCAATCTACTGAGCTTTCTGTTTATTCACAGGGATATTCATCAATGAAGGGGGAATTCTGAAACATAAAACCCCACTCCCTGCACAGACACACCATGAAATCACCCCTCAGACTGTCTGGGTTGAACAGCTGAATGTTCCACACCTACACACTACAGCCTCCTAACCAGAAGATGCAGGACTTCCCATAATGAGCCATAATTTGTTAAGGGTGCTGGGAATTGCAACTCCATGCTACCATTCCCGGGATTCAGCCATGAACTATGAACATGCTTGGAAATCCTCCCTCTGAATGTTGTAACTCTCCTCCTTGGTACGGCTGGGCTAGCATTAACCCTGAAGAGGATTTCTGCCGTACAAAATTTAAACAGGTTTATCTAGGAACCCTGAAAAGACAGCCCCTTTTCATAATTACTCTTACATTTTGAAGGTATGTTGTCTTCAGTAAAGAGGTTTATTGCAGGCCCAGGCATCGTGCTCCCCAGTCCCCAGACAAATAAAAGACCACTAATACTGGTTTGGGTCGAAACAGGCCACAACTTTATGGAATACAGTGGTACCTCAGGTTAAGTACTTAATTCGTTCCGGAGGTCCGTTCTTAACCTGAAACTGTTCTTAACCTGAAGCACCACTTCAGCTAATGGGGCCTCCTGCTGCCGCCGCACCGCCAGAGCACGATTTCTGTTCTCATCCTGAAGCAAAGTTCTTAGTTCCGAGGTAACATTTCGGGGTTAGCGGTGTCTGTAACCTGAAGCGTATGTAACCTGAAGTGTATGTAACCTGAGGTACCACTGTACAGATGAAAGAGGTTTGGCTTGGGCATGGGGCAATCAAAATATACTTCCAGCCCGCCCACCGGAAGTAACATGTAGATCAATCCAGGCGGGAGTTCCTAAGACTTACATCAAATAGGATGACCCCAGCAGGGACCGCCATCTGGGGGAGTGCCATCAGCCCTAGCCTCGCCTGGCCACGCAGACATGGCCACTGTCCCCGCATCCCCTTAACAGGATACCCATGGGATTGGAGGGGCAGGTGGAGACTACAACCGCCCCTCGCAACGCTGGCACACTGAAAGGGTGAGCGGAGTTGCCCTTCAGATTTCTGCATAGACCTGCTCCGGGCATTGCTATTTCCAGCATTAAAGCACATACTTGCATATTGTGGGGAAATGCTGTGTTTGTTGGTTTCCTCAGCTACAATGACTCCATCAGTCTCACCCTCCCCACCAGACATGTATATTTTTCTTCCTTCATCTTTCAGTTGCTGTAATTGAAATTGCTGCTTCATTTTTGCATCAAACCTGCCTTTAGTGGAAGTCATCAGATATTAGCATATGTGCAATGCTTCCTGCATTGCTAAAGAGTTACAGTGGTACCTTGGGTTACAGACGCTTCAGGTTACATACGCTTCAGGTTACAGACTCTGCTAACCCAGAAATATTACCTCAGGTTAAGAACTTTACTACAGGATAGGAACAGAAATCGTGCTCCAGTGGCGCGGCGGCAGCAGGAGGCCCCATTAGCTAAAGTGGTGCTTCAGGTTAGGAACAGTTTCAGGTTAAGAACGGACCTCCAGAACGAATTAAGTACTTAACCCGAGGTACCACTGTGCATGCATTAAGCATGTTGGGCACAAATACTTTCTTCCATTTTCTAAAAATCAAGTCTATCCCTGAACTGTCCAGGAGAATCATGGATTCAAGCATAACTGGCAGTATCAACCCTATATCAGGGTTTCCTTAATGACAAAGGAATTACAAATACTACCAAATGGTAGAATCCTTTCCCTTCACTAATGTTGTTCTGAAAGGAATGTGGATTAAATGAACTCATCTCCCCTGTCCCCTCTCTATATAAAATGCATGAGATTAATTGTGCATCTACATGTAAAAAGGAGGTGTTGTTTAGTCGTGTCCAACTCTTCGTGACCCCCTGGACTAGAGCACGCCAGGCACTCCTGTCTTCTACTGCCTCCCGCAGTTTGGTCAGACTCATGTTTGTGGCTTCGAGAACACTGTCCAACCATCTCATCTTCTGTCGTCCCCTTCTCCTTGTGCCCTCCATCTTTCCCAACATCAGGGTCTTTTTCAGGGAGTCTTCTCTTCTCATGAGGTGGCCAAAGTATTGGAGTCTCAGCTTCAGGATCTGTTCTTCCAGTGAACACTCAGGGCTGATTTCCTTAAGAATGGATAGGTTTGATCTTCTCGCAGTTCATGGGACTCTCAAGAGTCTCCTCCAGGGAGACCAAAGATGAAGAAGTAAAATCAGCAATGATCAAATGGGCGCAAGATGTAGGACATAATATACAATTTCAGGACTGGATAAAATTGTGGAAATTTACAGATTGCATATTATTGAGAGAGAATTATATGAAAATGATGTATAGATGGTATTTATCACCGGTTAAATTGGCAAAAACGTATAAAAATGAAAAGAAAGAGTGTTAGAGATGTGAAACAAAAGGTACATTTTATCATATGTGGTGGGATTGCAAAAAGGGAAAATCCTACTGGGAAATGATATATAATGAATTGGGGGGGAAATAACTTTTGTAAAAAAAACCAGAAGTCTTTTTGTTAGGTATTTTAGGTCAAGACATACCAAAGGAAGTGAGGACTTTATTTATGTATGCCACTACAGCAGCAAGAATGTTGATTGCACAAAATTGGAAGACTGGAGAAATACCAACTAAAGAACAATGGCAAGAGAAGTTTAAGAACTATGTAGAACTGGCAAAAATGACCCAGAATCTCTCATCCCAGAATCTTTTCCACTCAGATTTTTAAAAAATATTTTTTATTAATTTTCATTAAAAAATATCCACTATAAGTCTTATTATAGCAATACCAAATTACAATACCAACTCAAATACAAATCAATCACGTAGCCAATTATGTAATTTAGGTGGCTTGCAATGGGTGGGGCCAAGTGGAAAAAAAATTGAACCCCAAGTCTGGTATATCAGAAAACTGGTTCCCCGCACCCCCCAAAAATGGCCTTGCTCACAGGTAAATCAATGCATGCATGCCCACCGTGGACTTCAGGTTTCCTGAACTCTGGCAGGGAGGGGGAAGTTAGTTGAGACATCACTTGAGAGCATGGAGGACCCCCCCCCCCTCGGACTTGGAGGTCCAAATGATGATTTCATTTCTATACCACTTTATATTTTTAAGAAAAATCTCAAAGCGGTTTATTAAAACATCAATAAAACAATCCAGAATCAAACATTTCTGAAGAAAGTGAAATATAGAGTATACAGTCAAAGCAACATAATTAACAGAAAGCTAAAATATTATCTTAAAATTTTCAAATAAAACATTGCAAAGGAGGTCAACTACAGAATACATATTTAACACAAACAAAAGTAACACAAAATATTAAATATTTTTTTAAAAAACTACCAAAAAAATTGCTAAGTCAAGTCAAATATAAAATGCACATTTAAACCAGCATAATTAACAAGAGAATAAAATATTATCATAAGTATGACACGACTGTTTGGCAGGCACAAAAAGATGGGGCAAAGGAATCCAATAGTTAGGGTTTGTTGTCAGGGATAGCAACGTCCCTCCAGTCTCAGCCGGCGCCTCTTCAGTAGGGCTGGTGAGTGTGGGCCTCACCCCCTAGGCCAGGTGGAAAGGGCCTTGCGGGGAGCAGCCTTCACGACGAGGCACCTGCCTCCTTGCGAAGAGCTGTGTATTTGTGCTTGCAACATGATGCTGTAATAAAAGGCTTATAAATCTTACCATCTGCTCATTAATATCTGTGAAGTTACACCTGACAGGTAGAGCAGCCTCTGGTTCCTTTGGAGCTTGGGATGTGGCAACCATAAAAGGCACCCTGGAGAACGTCCAGCCACCTTTCTGAAACATAGTGAAATACACTCACTTGATGTAAGACGGCTGCAGACATTTTGACCATAACTCACAATTAACAATTTCATTGTTTTGGCAGCTTCTCAAAGTAAGCCAAATACAAAACAAGAGCATCATCTTACCTGCTTGGCAGTCTTTCCTTACATTTTGCAGGAAGTATCATTGTCTAAGCCAGCAGAACCAGCTACATTCACCGTGTCTCAGCATGTACTTTCTCCCAGAACAGAATTACCTCACATCCCCAAAGCCTACCTTTCACATGCATTGCGGGGTGGGGCGTGCTTAAGAGACGGGTTTAGACAGAAAAGGTGACAAGCGCAATTTGAGGAGCTAAGCTCCAACTAGTTGCCAATACTCCCAAGGATGCAGCCTTCGATTTGGACCACAGGCCTGAAAGGTATTTATTTTGCCTTGGTGCAAACCTGCAAGCAAAAAAAATTCCATTTCTACTTATTCGTCAGTGGTCCTTCGCAGATATAGCTGTATTCCACCCATCACACCCTGGGGCAAATAAGAGGCAATTCCTGATACCTGTCAGTTCTTATAGCAAAAGGGACCTTTTAGTTTAGAGTTGTCAATGGGTTAGAATATTACTCTTATCACACACATCAGTAATTAAATTAAGTTTTACAATAGCCTGGTTTGGTTCTCCATTACTTGGTTATGCACACACTATTAACATTCAAGAACTCTGGATTTGTGTAGCCTGCAACACTGTCATCAGTAGATACATGAAAATATGAAACAAAAACAATCACACTCCATTAAACAGCCAAAACCAGGTGAGCATCAAATTAAGACAACTTCTGTTATGTGATGGGCCAGGCTAAGGAAGACAGATGCAGAGCAGAGGAGGCAGGTGCCACCTAATCCCGGTGGGATGCCAGAAGACTCTTTGTTATGTACCAGTATCTTCTCTTGAAAATAAATAGTAGACTATTAAGCAGTACAGTTGTACAAATCCTCAGCACCTAGAAGTGTCTAGCCTTGGTTCAGAAGGGGTTTCTGTTGTCATGCTCACTTCTGGGCAATCACATTTCTGGAACCCCAGTGAGAAAGAAAGCATTTGAGGAAATCTAAGCGCTATCTCTCCTCTCACTGGTTTCCCCTTGAAAATCAACCCCTTCTTTCACAACTGCAGTCAGATACTGCAAAATGTGAAGTTCCAGCCTCAAATCTTCAGTCTTACAGCACTTTGCAAGCAAACCTGCTACAAAGTCTATATATTGTATTGTTAAGCATCTCCCCAATCTTTGAACAGAAAGACTCTGGCATTCATAGAATCATACAGCTGGAAAGGACCCAAGGGTCATCTAGTTTAACCCCCTGCAATGCAGGAATCTCAGCTAAAGCATCCAAGACAGCCTGGCCCTTCCACCTTGTCTACTGTTTTTGAGGCTCATGGTCCTTCTGACATGAGTGAAGGGAGCGAGGCTTTTGATTCCTCTGGTGCCTTGTTCTCCCAATTCCAGCCTTCTAGGATCCCAGTCCCAGCCAGTCCCAGGGGTCGGTCTAGGAGTATGGGTGCATGACACAGCAGGCATTCCAGTCCGGTTTGGCCCGGTCGCAGTCTGCACCCCCTGGGCATGGGAGTTGAGGGTCTCAGCTTGCTCAGCATGTGAGCCCGGCCCTCTTCCAGTTAAGGATGCCAAGAAATATTTGCTGCTTCGCCCGCCTGGGGATGGTCCCTTCCTGGTTCATCTGATGGAAACCAACACATGGCTCATTATAACCAAGGCCTGGCTGAAAGTACATTACAGAACAACATCAAATTCCTTTTCAGCCTCTATGCTTGAAGACCGTGATCCATCTAGATGGTATAGAGCAGACATGGGCAAACTCGGCCCTCCAGTTGTTTTGGGACTACAACTCCCATCATCCCTAGCTAACAGGACTAGTGGTCAGGGATGATGGGAATTGTAGTCTCAAAACATCTGGAGGGCCGAGTTTGCCTATGCCTGCTTTAGAATATTGGTGCCTACAGTTCCTAATAGAAAAACTTTGTTTGTTTTTACAAAAGTTATTTTAAACAATTTTTTCAATTTATTATACAGTGGTACCTCTGATTACGTACTTAATTCGTTCCAGAGGTCCGTTCTTAACCTGAAACTGTTCTTAACCTGAAGCACCACTTTAGCTAATGGGGCCTCCTGCTGCTGCCGCATCGCCTCCACACGATTTCTGTTCTCATCCTGAAGCAAAGTTCTTAACCCGAGATACTATTTCTGGGTTAGCGGAGTCTGTAACCTGAAGCGTATATAACCTGAAGCATCTGTAACCCGAGGTACCACTGTATATCATTTCCCAGAAAGCTTTTACTACCTTCCATGGCCACCACATATGATAAAAGGTACCTTCTTTTTCTTTACATTTCCAGCAGGTATTTGTACTTGCTTTATACATTTTTGCTCACTTGCTAGGAGTCAAATACCACCGGTACATGATTTTCATATAAATTTTTTTTCAGTGTACAACATGCTGTGAATTTCAAATCTGTTTTCCGTAGCCTTTCCCAATCTGAAACCTGAATATTATGCTCCAAATCCATTGCCCAGTGTATCATTACAAATTTAACCTGTTCATCTTTTGCATACCATTCCAAGAACAATTTATACATTTTCGACAATAATTTCAAATTGTTCTCTAACAGGTCTTTTTGTTTTTGACTGTCTTAAAGATATCATTTAATTGGTGAAACTGTAACCAATCTGTTAATAAATCCCTTATCTCTTCAAAATCTTTCAGTTTCACCTGATGTTCCACCTCGGTTAACAGCTCTCTATATGTCACCCTATTACTTCTCACATTTAATTCTTTCAAAGATATCACTTCTAATGGGGAAAGACACCAAGGTGTTTTCTGTTCGAGTAAACTTTTATATTTTCCCCATACAGCAGATATGTCCAACCCATCGATCACAAGCCCGATTCCTGTCGCTCCCGGGCCCGAGGCAGCCCAAGAGAGCATAACATGCTCTTCACCAGAAAGGCAACAGCTCCAAAGCCGACACGAAAGACACACACACACACAAGAAAGGCAGAAGGAGAAGCCAGTGTGAGGCAGGAGGCGGGAGGCGGGAGCAGGGAGGAGGAAGATGGATTGAGGGTTGGCAATGGGAAGGCAGCAGCGGTGGATGGTGGAGCAATGTCGAGATGTTGTCCGATGTCAGTATTCCCTTTGGAGGCTTGCCGAGTTTGGAGGGTCTCTTCGCCGAGGGAGAGCCTGGAGGGTTCAGTGCCCCCAGCTGCCTCCCCCTAAAGAGGCGGTTGATGGAGCAAAACAGTTTAATGTTGGAGCTCTCCTTCTCCTGCCAGCACGCGACAAATTAGTGAGATGGAAAGGACTCCTAATTACCCTTTGGAGTTGATTCCAAAGTAACATCACAGGAGGCAAACATGCCATCCTAAGCGGGGGGAGGGTGTTGCTAAGACATTGGCATGGCCCCTTCTCCTTGGTTCAGATCCGTCTGGCGCAATATATGGTGCAATAATGGCAAAATAAGGCGCAATATATGGTGCAATAATGGCAAAATAAGGCATACGATCTGTTGGCTGCTGATGCTGAGCTTGTACAATATTTATAGAGGTAGATAGGCTTATACTGTTCCTCTTTATTAAGCTGTTCAGTTAATAAAAAGCTAGCTAGACCTATTATTTATACTTGTTTTGGCTTCCCTCTGCTCCAAGCAGCTCATTGCTTCATGCAAAATTCCTCCTTCCCCTCAATGACACTGCGATGGAGGTTAAATAGAGCAGCGAGCTTCATGGTGGAGCAGGGGTTGGGATTTGGTTTCTCCAAGGCTTGCTAGGTGCCTGTGTGCCCTCACTCTTGCAAGCTTCTTCCCTGCAGGTTTCAGCCATGTGGCTCTACCTGGCTGCCCTGCTGGGGCTTTACTTCCTTCGCCGATGGTACCAGGAGAGACAGACGGTGGAGAACCTGACGGAGAAATATGTCTTCATCACGGGCTGTTCCTCTGGCCTTGGGAACCACCTTGCCAGGCATCTGGATGCCCGGGGTCTGCGGGTGTTGGCAACCTGTACCACCCAGAAGGGGGCAGAGCAGCTGGACAAGGTCACCTCAGAGCGCTTGAAAACCACCGTTCTGGATGTCACCAGTAAGGAGAGTGTGGCGGCAGCGACAGAGTGGGTGAAAGAACAAGTGGGGAACAAAGGTAGCTTTTTGTTCTGTTGTTTCCATGCTCTGGATCTGATTATCTATATCATCATCTGCTTATCTTTATTCCACTTTCCCACAAAATGTGGCCAAAGTGACTCCCAATATATCAAAACAAAAAAGTATGACCATTTTAAAAAGTATTAGAAACAACTAAAATCAATAAGGCAATGAATGGGGAAGGAATTCCATGGGGTCACCTTAATTCAGCCTCTGTCAAGAGCTGCTAGGATTGCCAAATAACCTGAAAGATTATTGCTTTATGCCTTTGACAGCAGCTTGTTCTGTGAAGTCACACAGTGAAACTTCATTTTGTATGAAGATACATGTTCCTATCTGATAATGTCTACAGATACAAGAGAGCATAATTAATGCTGCAATATTTTAATCTTAATTTAAAAAATTAATTAATTTTTTTAAATTTAAATTTAAATTGGCAAGCAGTTGCAGAACCTCAAACTGATTAGCCAGTGCCTCTGGAAGAATCAGGCCAGGGATTTTCTGTATCATCTGTATCTTTATTCCACTTTCCCACACAATGTCGCCAAAGTGACTCCAAATATATCAAATGATTCAACCTCTATAAGAAGCTTCTAGGGTTGCCAACTGATCTGAAAGACATTTGCTTTGTGCCTTTGACAGCAGCTTATTCTGTGACATCAGCAGGTGAAGCTCCTTGTGGTGTGAAGAGAAACATTGACACCTGATAATGTCCACAGATCAAGCTGTTCTTTAAAGCACATATATGAAAAGCCGTAAGTGATGGTACAAAATGGTAACTTTAACTGACAAGCAGGTGATGCTGGACTCTGAATTTTTCCTCCTAAGAGCAGCTGGGAGGAGCTGCAATCCACACCAGGAAAATGACTCAGAAGGAGGAGATATGTGTTCCCTTTCTTCAGAAATGCTGCCTGATCCAATCTAAAGATTAAGATAATTTCTCCACAGTGGCTGCTGAGACTGAGACAACAAGGGAGATTATTGTACTATTGTTAATAAATGATATAAATCATTTATTAATGATACAAACCCCTCTTTCTTAGTTATTCCTCTCATCACCCTCTCATAAACACCCTCTCAGTGTTCCATGCATGCTATATTCCACACGTATCATGTCTTATTAATTTTATCTTTTTCACTAGCAAAATCCCTATAAAATCTCCTAACCAACCTGTGCAAAACGTAGGCCCAAACTACAGACTCCATTCTCTGATAGCATGCAGGAAATCAGGTGGCTGCTCTGCAAATTGATGCCCAGGGCTCCATACTATCCTCCACTTCAGTGCTGTGCTCATTTGACAGAGGGCAATAACTGAAGTTGCAAGAGTGTCCATGCATGGATCCTAAGCACTAAATGAGCAAAAGATGTGTGGGATAGAAGCTAAGATGGGTGCCTTGACTTAACAGCATCATCCTTGGCATATAGTGCATAGCACGTGCACACACAGCACTCACAAGAATGCAGATATACCCACATTTCCAAAGAATTGTGTATATCCAATTATTAGGGCAGGTGGGAACCTGGAACAATAAGAATCATTTTTTCTTCTCACACAGGGCTCTGGGGTTTGGTGAACAATGCAGGCACTGGTGTCCCATTAGCTCCCAGTGAGTGGCTGACCAAAGATGGCGTTGCAAGGATGATCGGTGTCAACTTTCTTGGGATGATTGATGTGACGCTGCACATGCTGCCCCTGGTGAGAAAAGCCAGAGGGAGGGTGGTCAACATGTCCAGTATGGCGGGACGATTGGCATGCTTTGCAGTACCCTATACCACATCCAAGTACGGCGTGGAAGCCTTCTCTGACATCCTGAGGTAAACATGATAGTTCTGTATCTTCCTCTTTCTCCTTGCTTTAGTGGGATGTCTGCTTCTCCAGCTAAGTTTCAAGCAGAGGACAGCAATGACTAAAGAGCAGGTGCTGGGACATGTGGACTGCACCAGAGACTTACCAAGTAATCAGCAGGGGTTTGCACACCTAAGTCAGCTCTTTTCCTTGAGGAAACAATTTAATGTACCAGTAAGAGTTGTAAGCAGCAACCTCCTGGTGGCTGCCTCTGAATATGCCTGATGCCGGGTCATCAACAATGCCCTGGTGCCTCAAGACAGAAGAAGACAGGAAGCTGCATTTCACCACATCTCCCTCTCTCCCTTCTTCTTCTTCTTCTTCTTCTTCTTCTTCTTCTTCTTCTTCTTCTTTAAGGAAAGATGTTCTATTCCATGGAAGCCAAGTCAAGATCTTCCTTATTATTCTGGTTCAGTAACAAGACGTGCTTCTTGATTTTTCCTCCTCAATTCAGGCGAGAGATGCATCCTTTCGGGGTCCGTGTCAGCATAATTGAACCCGGTTGTTTCAAAACACATATTCAGTCAAACATGATAGAGAGCTACAAGAATGCATGGAGCCAAGCCCCTTCTGACATCAAGGAAGCCTATGGGCAGCGCTACTTTGAGCGCAGTGAGTAGAAATGGGCGGGGGGAACAATTCAGTTTGGTTTGCATTGTGTGAAAGCACACAGCTATTATAAGTGCGAAGCCTGCAATTAAAGTATGTGCTAATAAGTCCCACTGTTGCAGTGGAACACACACACACACAGAGAGAGAGAGAGAGAGAGAGAGAGAGAGACCCTGAGACCCACCAGGCTAAATTGCTGGTTTCCAAATCCCACCCATCAGTAAGATGTTGTTATGATTCCCAAGCTTTTCGACTACATTCCCCCTCCAATGGACACACTTACACACATGTGACTGAGGTTTCAGTGACTGAGGTTGATGGAGATGGGGGGGGCATGAAGTCTATTTACAATGCTGATTATAGTTAGGAGTGGGGGCAGAACCTAGCTAATGTGACACGTTCAGGTCTGTATCTGGAGAGATATGAAATCGCACCCATTCCTAGCCTGTCGTTTGATCTTTGATTCAATTTGGCATATATGATACATAAGGAGACACATAGAAGGGAGAGAGAGAGATGGCCCTGGTGAGAGACCAACCCAGCCAACACTGTGGTTGTGGAGCAAAGGACCTTGGGCGGGTGGGGCCAGCAGGGTGCTGCTCTGGGCTCCTTGTTTACTGCACGGAAAGGGAAGCACCATCAGTTGTGGGAGATGGACAGAGGACGCAAAGAGACACACATAAGCACACACACAGGGTCGAGTCCAGTGGAGAAAAGGGAAGAGATTACCGAGGGAGTGGGGAGAAAGATGCAAAACAGTGTCCGCTACCCGCTTGATCCTGAGAGGCAGCTCTAAGAAAAGAGACCAGTTTATGCATTTTTAAAAAGCCGCAGAGAGGGAGAGGCGCCGGGTCACCCCAGTGGCAGAGCTTCATGCTCCGACACAGAGGGGGGAGGCGGAGAGCAGGTGGGGGCAGGCTGGGGCAGGGCGTGTGTCCTGGGGGTGTGGCAGGGGGGAGCAGCTGCGATGGCACCCCACCGGGATCGCGCTACTTCTTCCTCTGCTAGTGGGTTGCCCGGGCCTGAACCCGGCGTATGGCAACCCTCACCTAGATACAACCATTGAGCCCCACTTACTGACTGAAATACATATTGACACTGTCTAATCACCTATTGCTAAAGGTTTTTAATTATGGTGCTGGAGGAGACTCTTGAGAGTCCCATGGACTGCAAGAAGATCAAACCTCTCCATTCTTAAGGAAATCAGCCCTGAGTGCTCACTGGAAGGACAGATCGTGAAGCTGAGGCTCCAATACTTTGGCCACCTCATGAGAAGTGAAGACTCCCTGGAAAAGACCCTGATGTTGGGAAAGATGGAAGGCACAAGGAGAAGGGGATTACAGAGGATGAGATGGTTGGACAGTATTCTTGAAGCTAGCAACATGAGTTTTACCAAACTGCGGGAGGCAGTGGAGGACAGGAGTGCCTGGCATGCCCTGGTCCATGGGGTCACAAAGAGTCGGACACGACTAAACAACAACAATCAGCTGCTGCTAAAGGTTCTGTCTTAAAGCAACAGAATATGTTCCCGATGCCCCTCCTTAGATTTAGACCTCCTAGGCAGAGAAATCCAGAAGCTAACATATCCTTTCAGAACCAAAAATATTTAGGTTGTCTCCTGTGAAGTTATAGGGCAGCATACAAATTAAATAAATGCAGAAATAAATGCATATATATTTTTGTACCACTAACGTTTCTCTTGTTTCCTATATCACAGGTCTCAAATTATTGAAATTCTTCTCCTTCACCGGCAGCAGCAACTTGCAAACGGTCACGGACTCTATAGAACATGCCCTGACCTCCTGCTCCCCTCGCATCCGCTACTCTCCAGGATGGGATGCCAAACTCTTATACGTTCCTCTCTCTTACTTGCCAGCCTCCATTCTTGACTTCCTGTGGAGATGCATCTGGCCCAAACCAGCACAAGCCGTGTAGAATATTCTGAAGAAACATGTCAGTTCTCCAAATGAACCAAAGAAGTCTTTGCACTATGAACCATGTTCCGTTGTTTCTCTTTTCTGAAGTTCTAAACCAGTAGTTCTGATACTTTTCTTCCCACGGACCACTTGAGAATTGCTGAAGGTCTTGCTGGACCATGGTAGGGTGCTCAGGGATTTTTAATTGTAGTTTATTGCTTCTTTTATTTCTTCATCTATACAATGTATTTTATTGCATTACAAATTCTAGAGTAGTAGTCTATTAAAATATTTATCTGTTGGAATGTAATGTCCTACTCAGTGAGCATTTCTCTTACACCACACAGATGCACCACTGAAAAACTGGTTTGATGTGGCATTTGGCCAATAGTTCCAGTAAAGAAATTAATACCTTTGATCGATCCCCAAAGTACACTGAGTTAAAGGCAGGATCATGATATTATCTCAGGGTTAACCTCAGTGTCCCAATGACTTTCTCATGAATGAGTTTTGCTGCAAGGCAGTGGAGGTTGAGAACCAGAGCTTCCCTTCTCCAGGACTGGCTACCTTCCCTGTTGGAAATGCGTGGGGCCCTGTCTCAGTGCTGGCGGCAACAACCAGGGTCGCCCAGAGTCAATGGGGAAATAATATGTCTTTGTTTAGCTCCATGAGTAAGGAAAAGGGGGTGGATTCTGAGCACCATGTGGGTGGGGTGGGCCCAGAGATTCTGAAGGCAGTGTGGGATATAAAGCTGTCAGTCAAGTCCAACATTCCAAGAGGACTAACTGCCTCTATGTGGCAGGCAGTTTTGTCAGTTGGTTGGTTGGTCGGTTGCTGCTAACTGGTAACTGCTCGGTTGCAGTCTTCTCATGATTCACTACTATCTAGTATATAGCTTATCTGTTATGTAACCTAAACCTGCCTTCAGGAACCACTCTGTCAACCTGAATGAATCTGAAAGTAAAGTAGTTTATGTTAATATGATTCAGATTCCTATGTGTTTTCTTTAAGAGGGACAGAAAGGGATTATCAACTAGGAAGGTATAATTATTGATAGGACTCAAATGAGTTAGCAACCCGCTTGTCGCTGCATATACTCAAACAGGGGATCGTTTAAACGCTTCCACAGGAAGTGCCCCCAGATAAAGCCTGGTGGCAAGATTTTGAGTTGGAATATGGGGCAGGGGGTGTCCAGGGAGGAGATTTCCCCATGTGCCAGAGAGGAAGCAGCTGGGATCCTGTGTTTCAAGCAGCTGGAGAAATTGTCTGGGGATGTGAGACTGGAGGCCCTGACCCACAATCCAGAAGGAAGGGGGGCAGAAGACTGGACCCAACATGGACTGAGAACTGTGTTCAATATACTCAAGGGGTAGAAGAAGAGGAGGAGGAGTTTGGATTCGATATCCCACTTTATCACTACCTGAAGGAGTCTCAAAGCGGCTAACATTTCTCCTTTCCCTTCCTCCCCCACAACAAACACTCTGTGAGGTGAGTGGGGCTGAGAGACTTCAAAGAAATGTGGCTAGCCCAAGGTCACCCAGCAGCTGCATGTGGAGGAGCGGAGACGCGAACCCGGTTCACCAGATTACAAGTCTACCGCTCTTAACCGCTACACCACACCGGCTCTCCCAAAATTCTGGGAAAACCTAGGCAGGCTACCACAAAGCGGGGGGAGAGAGGTGAAAGCTAAGAGAATACGGAAGGTGTGGGTGGGTGGGTGGGTGGGTTGGTTGGTTGGTTGGTTGGTTGGTTGGTTGGTCATTCATCATAACCTCCAATCCCCTACACTCATCTTTCTGAATTTTTGCAAATTACCTTCCTATGAACACCTTTATGATGTATGAGCAGACCACAGTTAAGAAACTTGGGGTGCAGCAAGATTAGCATCTGTCATCTTCACAGAAAAGATCTGGGGCATTCTAGGTACATGGGATGTGGTGGAGGCTGGTCCACTAGGTCTTCTGGAAGCCTGACCTACCAAGTCTTTCCCCATCCACCATACAAATGATTGGACATCTTTGTTCTATCCCTACATATGTCAGAATAGAGGGAAAGGGCTGAACAAATTCTTTAAAATATATATATACATTTTTATTAGTTTTTTCATATATTTTCCAAACAGAACATATCATCTCATCTCATTTTATACAACATTTTGGCTATTTTAGCCTGAGACTTCCATCAACCACTTGCAGTAGTTGTCGCATATAAAAACAGTTTTTTATCTTGTCTTTTAATGTCAGAGCCTACAATACCAAGTAAAAATGCTTCTGGTTTTTTTTATAAATGTAAACATCTTTTTCATCTCATTATAAACCATTTCTCAGAAACCCTTCACTTTCTTACATTCCCACCACAGATGATAAAAGTGCCTTCCTTTTCCTTACATTTCCAACATTTATTGCTTATTTTATACATTTTACAGCCGTTTGGTGCATAAATTCCAACAATTAAGTTTTTCGCCTTGCCACGTGACTTGTACTGCAATCATCTTACCTTCCTTGTCCTTGAAGATTTGCCGTGCTTCAAATTTGTGTTTTATATACAAAACTACCCCTCTCTTCTTACTTCCATCTGAAGATATAAATTCATTCCCTAGTTTTTTATTAACCAAAATTCTGTTTTCTAGCTACGTGAGTCTCTTGTAAACAGATAATATCCAAATTCCTTTTCAACAAAACATGCCCAATTTTCTTTTATTTTTATTGTTTAAATCATTAACATTCCATGTCCACACTTTTAATGCCATCTTGATTTCTTTTACTTTTTGTTAAAAGAATAGAGAAAAGGTATTTAAATCTGTCCTCCTCCTCCTCCTTCCTTATTATCTTCTTCTTGGTCCGGGGTCGCTGCTGCTGTCTTCTTCCTTTGTATCTTCTCATAAATTTCTTTGTCTCATCCACATTTTTAAGTTGAAACCACTTTTCTTTGTAATAGAATGAGACCCCTTCTGGGAATTCCCATTTGAATTCAATATAGTTTTTTCTCTGTATTTGTGCCAGTCTTGTAAGGCTGGCATTTCTTCAGGAGACAAAGTGGGATGTCCTTAAATATGATTATAAATGTTCCATCAATACAGAGTCTTTGTTCTCTGTTTTTCTTCAGGATCAGATTCCTCATCTCTCTATCTTTAAATATGATCAAACAATCACCTGGGAATTTTTAAGCTTTATAGAATCATAGAATCATAGAATTATAGAGTTGGAAGAGACCACAAGGGCCATCGAGTCCAACCCCCTGCCAAGCAGGAAACACCATCAGAGCACTCCTGACATCTGGTTGTCAAGTCTCTGCTTAAAGACCTCCAAAGAAGGAGACTCCACCACACTCCTTGGCAGCAAATTCCACTGTCAAACAGCTCTTACTGTCAGGAAGTTCTTCCTAATGTTTAGGTGGAATCTTCTTTCTTGTAGTTTGGATCCATTGCTCCGTGTCCGCTTCTCTGGAGCAGCAGAAAACAACCTTTCTCCCTCCTCTATGCGACATCTTTTTATATATTTGAACATGGCTATCATATCACCCCTTAACCTCCTCTTCTCCAGGCTAAACATGCCCAGCTCCCTTAGCCGTTCCTCATAAGGCATCGTTTCCAGGCCTTTGACCATTTTGGTTGCCCTCCTCTGGACACGTTCCAGTTTGTCAGTGTCCTTCTTGAACTGTGGTGCCCAGAACTGGACACAGTACTCCAGGTGAAGTCTGACTAGAGCAGAATACAGTGGCACTATTACTTCCCTTGATCTAGATGCTATACTCCTATTGATGCAGCCCAGAATTCCATTGGCTTTTTTAGCTGCCGTGTCACACTGTTGGCTCATGTCAAGTTTGTGGTCAACCAAGACTCCTAGATCCTTTTCACATGTACTGCTCTCAAGCCAGGTGTCACCCATCTTGTATTTGTGCCTCTCATTTTTTTTGCCCAAGTGAAATACTTCACATTTCTCCCTGTTAAAATTCATCTTGTTTGTTTTGGCCCAGTTCTCTAATCTGTCAAGGTCGTTTTGAAGTGTGATCCACCCCTCCCAGTTTGGTGTCATCTGCAAATTTGATCAGGATGCCCTTGAACCCATCATCCAAGTCGTTGATAAAGATGTTGAATAAGACCGGGCCCAAGACAGAACCCTGTGGCACCCCACTAGTCACTCTTCTCCAGGATGAAGAGGAACCCTTTGGGTTCGGTCAGTCAGCCGGTTACAAATCCGCTGAGTGGTAGCATAGTCAAGACCGCATTTTACCAGCTTCTTTACAAGAATATCATGGGGCACCTTGTCGAATGCCTTGCTGAAATCAAGGTAGGCTACATCCACTGTGTTCCCTTCATCTACCAGGCTTGTAATTCTGTCAAAAAACGAGATCAAGTTAGTCTGACATGACTTATTTTTCAGAAATCCATGCTGACTATTGGTGATCACAGTATTCCTTTCTAGGTGCTCACAGACTGTTTGCTTAATGATCTGCTCCAGAATCTTCCCTGGTATTGATGTCAGACTGACTGGGCGGTAATTATTTGGGCCCTCTCTTTTCCCCTTTTTGAAAATAGGGACAACATTTGCCCTCCTCCAGTCTGCCGGGACTTCGCCTGTTCTCCAGGAATTCTCAAAGATGACTGCCAGTGGTTCTGAGATCACATCTGCCAGTTCTTTTAATACTCTTGGATGCAGTTCATCTGGCCCTGGAGACTTGAATACATCTAAACTAGCCAAGTATTCTTGTACTATCTCCTTAGTTATTCTGGGCTGTGTTTCCTTTGCTGAATCATTTGCTCCAAATTCTTCAGGTCGGGCATTGTTTTCTTTATCGGAGAAGACTGAGGCAAAGAAGGCATTGAGGAGTTCAGCCCTTTCTGTGTCCCCTGTTTGCATTTCACCATCTTCTCCTCTGAGTGACCCCACAGTTTCTTTGTTCTTCCTTTTGCTACGAACATACCCTTAAAAGCCTTTTTTGTTGCTTTTAACCTCTCTAGCAAGCCTGAGTTCATTCTGTGCTTTAGCTTTTCTGACTTTGTGTCTACACGTGCTGGCTATTTGTTTGAATTCCTCTTTGGTGGTTTCCCCCCTTTTCCATTTTTTGTACACATCCTTTTTTTCATCTTAACTCAGTTAAAAGTTCTTTAGATAGCCACCCTGGCTTCTTTAGGCACCTTCCATGTTTCCGTCTCATTGGTATTGCCTGACGTTGTGCTTTTACTATCTCCCTCTTAACAAACTCCCAGCCATCATGAACTCCCTTTAGTAGCTTTTGTTTTGATCCCGAATGCACTTTGAATTATATTTGCTACCTCCTCAGCTTCCATACTTAACCATTGTGCAATCTCAATGATCAATTTTCTCATGATATTCCCCCCCTTGGTGTTTATGGAACCATTCTAAATCTCAAATTCATTTCTCTCTGCTTCATTTCATTTAAAGCAATAGCATCCCATAAGTCTTCCTGCGTCTTACTTATTTCAGACACATCTCCTATGGTCTTTTCTTACTCCTTTTTCAACTCTCTCATTTCTCGCTGTGCCTGTTTCATTCCTTCTTCCAAGCTTTGCATCCTTTTACTTATCTCCTTCATCTGTTAAATCTAAGGAATGTTTAGGGAATAGTTTACAACAATAAGTTCCAGACTTCGTTGTTAAGAAGAAGTATAAATGAGCTGGGCATCTTCCGCCACTTGTTTGGCTAATCCACAGATTTTGAGGCTTTCCCGAAAAAACCTCACAATAAAAACCAAGAAGAAAAAATAAAATGCAATATCTTGAGCCACTTGCTGGCTTAATTCCACACAGTTCCACGCAGTCGCTATTCACTATAGAAGAAAAATCCCAGGAGTCCAAAAAACAACTTAAAGACAAGGGAGCGGGGGGGGAGTTCTAACACTCTCCTCTCCACACAGATTCTCCCCAAGGTGTTCGGAGGTACGGCTATTTTATAAAGTTTTAAATAGGTCTATCTATGCTGAACATTTGCAGGTCCTGCTAAAAGAAAGCTGCTATTTGGCTTCTTTTCCCCTTAACAGTTTTTAATTTCAGTCTACGCAGTTCCACAAAATTGAAAGTAAAAGTGCAGGCGTGCAGGGAAAGGGGAGGCAGGCGGCAAAGCCGCGCAGCTCCCCCACTCGCTGGGGCACCCCTGAAAGGCCACCGCCCTGGCGTGACGCACCACAAAACCCTATGGGAAAGATGGCTCTGTATGTAACAGGCAGTCAATTTGATGTCTTGTTTCCACAACCTTTCCCACTGTTCCATCTCGAGTGCATAACCGAAATCCTGGCCCCACCTAATCATGACCTCCTTTACTTCCTTATCCTTCAATTCCCATTCCAGTAATAAATTGTACATACGTGGCCAGAAAACATAGAAGAGTATTGATTAATAAGAAATTATGAACGGAATTTATTTCTTCAGGTGGGTGAAAAGCTTTTGCTACAAAGAGGAGGGAGCCTTGCCTGGCAGGAATGCCTCTTACCCTCCTTCCTGCATCCTCTGTTGCCTCTGTGCATTCTGCTTGTTAAGAGGGACGAGACAGGCCATTTGTAGGAAAGGAACAGGACCATACAGGTTTTCTTGGGCTCTAGGCCCTCTTTTTATAAAAAATTATGGAACAGTCAAAGGTTTTGCCAAAACTCCCTTGTGGGGAAGAAGATTGCAATGCAAGCAACAATGAGAACATCACACTGGTGCAGTGTGTGTGTGTGTGTGTGTGTGTGTGTATCCCTGGATGCCAAGATCCAAGTTTGGGGTTGGAGAGATTGTGGAAGGTAGATATTAAATTCACAGCATGCTGTAACCTTAGGGAGAACATCATGAAGGTGTTATATAGATGGCATCATACCCCCTTGAAACTAGCGGAAATGTATAAAGGAAGATCACCGACTTGCTGGAGATGTAAAATAGATGTGGGGTCATACTACCACATGTGGTGGACTTGTGCAATCATTAGGGGATTCTGAGATAATATCTATAATGAATTTAAGAAATTATTCAGACACACTTTTTTTAAAAAAAACCAGAGATCTTTCTTTTAGGCATTTTACCATTAGAAATTAAGAAAGACATAAGACCACTGTTCATGTATGCCACCACAGCAGCAAGAATTCTTGTGGCGAGGAAGTGGAAAAATGAAACAATACCGACAATCACAGATTGGCAGATACTCATGTTAGAATATGTACAACTAGCAAAACTGACGGAAAGAGTTAGAGGAGTATTGAACTAGAAAACATTTGGAGAATGGAGAATATTTCAGGATTATATGGGATCATATTGTACCAACCACACCATGTTATCAGAACTTGAGTGATCCTTTATCACAACAAATACCATTTGTAGAGTAGATCCTTCCAGTGAGGCTGGGCATGGAATATTTGCTCATTAAATTCAGAAAAAAAGAGGAAAAATACAAGTACGTTTGCCCTTTTCTGTGTGTGTGTGTGTGTGTGTGTGTGTGTGTGGTGTGTACACACATCTACACACAAACACACACACATTTTTCTTATGTTCTGAATATAACACTTTTATGGGCTTCTTATAAATGGAGAAAGGGAGAGAGACAGCGCAAGAAAGAAAACAAAAAGTGGAGCTATATTTCCTGATGCGCACAATTGATTTGCTTAAATCGGAAAAACAACTCTTGATCTTGTACCTCTCATTGTATTCTCCAGTTCATCACATGACAAAATATGTCATATGTGTTTAAAAATCAGGTCAATAAAGAATCACTAAAGAATGGGAGAAATACGTGGATTATTTAAAAAATATTTGCAAACATTTAACTACATTAGAAGGAAGAAAACAACACAAGAAGTTAAATAATAACTTATTTGGTAACTGTTGTTGTAGTTGTTGTTTAGTCATTTAGTCGTGTCCGACTCTTCGTGACCCCATGGACCAGAGCACGCGATGCACTCCTGTCTTCCGCTGCCTCCCGCAGTTTGGTCAAACTCATGCTGGTAGCTTCGAGAACACCATCCAACCATCTCGTCCTCTGTCGTCCCCTTCTCCTTGTGCCCTCCATCTTTCCCAACATCAGGGTCTTTTCCAGGGAGTCTTCTCTTCTCATGAGGTGGCCAAAGTATCGGAGCCTCAGCTTCAGGATCTGTCCTTCCAGTGAGCGCTCAGGGCTGATTTCCTTCAGAATGGAGAGGTTTGATCTTCTTGCAGTCCACGGGACTCTCAAGAGTCTCCTCCAGCACCATAATTCAAAAGCATCAATTCTTTAGTGATCAGCCTTCTTTATGGTCCAGCTTTCACTTTCATACATCACTACTGGAAAAACCATAGGGCAGAGCAAACCCAGAGAATAATAAACAGTTCAGTACAATATGCAGGCAGGAACAATGTGTTTCCCCACACAATTCCATCATCCATGTTTGTAGCTTCGAGGACACTGTCCAACCAATTTGGAAACTAGTCAGTAACAATTATAAGGAACTATAGGGGAAATGCAGTGATAAAAATGAAACCAGAAGGTGAAATATAAGGGGAAGAGGGAAGTCAAATTATGTTTTTATTTCTGAAGATGCACTTAAAACTCGAAAAATAAAATTAACAAACAAAACAAATTGGGTATCGGGACCTTCAGCAAGTGGTGCAGTGATGGCAAAATAAGGCATATGACATGTTGGATGCTGATGCTGAGCTTGCACAATATTTGAGCTCAGTGTCGTTTATGTCTATAGATGTAAATAGGATCTTTATTAAGCTTTTCAGTTAATAAGCAGCTAGCTAGAGATATTGTTTATACTTCTTTTAGCCTGCCTCAGCTCCAAGCAGCTCATTGCTTCATGCAAAATTCCTCCTTCCCCTCAATAACACTGCGAGGGAGGATAAATAGAGCAGCAAGATTCATGGTGGAGCAGGGGTTGGGATTTGGTTTCTCCAAGGCTTGCTAGGTCCCTGTGTGTCCCCACTCTTGCAAGCTTATTGCCTGCTGGTTTCAGCCATGTGGCTCTACCTGGCTGCCCTGCTGGGGCTTTACTTCCTTCGCCGATGGTATCAGGAGAGACAGACAGTGGAGAACCTGATGGAGAAATATGTCTTCATCACAGGCTGTTCCTCTGGCTTTGGGAACCACCTTGCCAGGCATCTGGATGCCCAGGGTCTGCAGGTGTTGGCAACCTGTACCACCCAGAAGGGGGCAGAGCAGCTGAAGAAGGTCACCTCAGAGCGCTTGAAAACCACCATTCTGGATGTCACCAGTACAGAGAGCGTTGCGGCAGCGACGGAGTGGGTGAAAGAACAAGTGGGGAACAAAGGTAGCTTTTTGTTGTGTTGTTTCCATGCTCTGGATCAGGCCAGGGATTATCTGTATCATCATCTGCTTATGTTTACTCCACTTTCCCACAAAATATGGTCTGAGTGACTCCCAATACAGTGGTACTTCGTGTTAAGTACCTAATTCGTTCCGGAGGTCCGTTCTTAAGCTGAAACTGTTCTTAACCTGAAGCACCACTTTAGCTAATGGGGCCTCCTGCTGCCGCTGCACTGCCAGAGCACAATTTCTGTTCTCATCCTGAAGCAAAGTTCTTAACCTGAGGTAATATTTCTGGGTAAGTGGAGTCTGTAATCCTGAAGTGTATGTAACCTGAAGTGTATGTAACCCGGAGTACCACTGTATATCAAAAATAAAAAGTATGACCATTTTAAAAAGTATTAGAAACAACTAAAATCGATAAGGCAATGAATGGGGAAGGAATTCCATGGGGTCACCTTAATTCAGCCTCTGTCAAGAGCTGCTAGGATTGCCAAATAACCTGAAGGACTATTGCTTTATGCCTTTGACAGCAGCTTGTTCTGTGAAGTCACACAGTGAAACTTCATTTTGTATGAAGATAAATGTTCCTGTCTGATAATGTCCCCTGATCAACCTGATTCTAAAAGCACAGATGCAAGATATCATAATCAGTGTCGCAAGATTTTAATTTTAACTGACAAGCAGCTACAGGACCTCAAACTGATTAGCCAGCATTTGCAGTGTAGGAGAAGCCTCTGGAGTCATTTGGCTGATCTACATTGAATTTTTCCCCCTAATAGCAGCTGGGAAAGGAGGCAATGTAGATGGGGGAAAATACTTGGGAGAAGAAGGGACCAGAGCAGTTATATTGCAATATCTTTTAAGATGCTTCCCATTTAAATGTGTTTGGGGAGCCCAGAGCAGAGAATATGGAAGGTAGAACCTTCTGGATCAGGCCAATGTCTCTTCTCATCCAGCATTCAGTTACCAGCAGATGACTTCTCGAAAGCAGCAATCAAGCGCACTCTCCCTTCCTGTGCTTTCCAGCCATCGGTATTTGGAAGTATTTCTGCTTCCAGCTGTAGAGGCAGAGCATAGACATCTTGGCTGTCCAATCCACTTTTAAAACCATCCAAGTGGGTGGGCATCCCTATCTCCTGAACCTTCCAACATTCATTGGACGTCCATGAGTTCCATTGTTGGAGAATGAGAAGCAGTGTGGTGTAGTGGTTAGAGTTTCAGACTAGGACCTGGGAGACCTGGGTTCAAATCCCCACTTGGCATACTGCTCATTGGGTGAGGTCCCAACACTGATCTTCGGAGACCTCCAGTTTCTACATCTCCCCATCTAGATATTCCATTTATTTCTATACTCTGTGTCCTGCTTCTTTTTTTTTTTTAATAATCTTTATTAAGTTTTACAAAAGGTTATAAATAACAGAACAAACAAGAAAAAATAGAAAGAATAAAGAAAGAAATCTGGAGAAAAAAAACACAAAAGAAAAACACAAAAAAGAAACAACAAAGAAAAATTCCACCTTTTGACATTCATTTTCAGTAACTTCTTTTCAGGACTTCCCCACGTCTCCCCTTATTGTATTCCAACCCCAGTTGTTTATTCAAGCAAGTTTTCCCCTTAATATCCTGAAACGTAATTTATTAAATTCACTTAACCTTGATTTAATTAAAATAATTTTTGTAATAGTTTTTAACTTTAATTCGTTGTTATACCTTAGCAGTTTTTAAAATATATTCCTTAGCACCTATATAAAGAGAAGAAACAGAAGTGTAAAAATAGAGTTAAAAAAAGAAAAAAGAGATACTTTTCCTAAGGTTGCCACTATTTCCCCTCCACGGATTCCCCATTCTTATAATAATAATAAACCTATAATTTTTATACTGCAAAAGCAAAAAGCAAACCCCCTTTGGGCTTCAAGATCCCACCCCTCTCCTCCCGATTTCAATCCCTAACCAAAGTCCAATTAGTCCATCTTTCTAGCCTGGTGATCTTACGTCTGAGGCACGCAAATCTCTCTCAGTCCCTTTCAGCCGGTTTCTTCTGAAGTCTCTCATACTAAACACCCAGGACCGAAGGAGTATCTTCCCAATGCTGACCGTGGTTCTTCCAACGAGGCCTACTTGTTTAAAGATGGTGCTCCAGCTCTGTTTCTTCGGTCTGTATATCCCAAATAGTCCAACTTTCACCTTAGTCAGTTTAAGCTTCTTCTTTATAGGTCTCCAGTTCTTTTTTTCCTTCTGTGACGTTTCAGCCATCCCTTCTTTCAGCTCTTCCTGTTCAGCAGATGTCTTTTCCTCCTCAGTCTTTGGTTCTTTTTCTTGTCCAGCTGCATGTGTTTTGAACATCAAACCCCTTTCCAACTCAATGGGTATGTTTTCAGTTAACTTCAGGTTTGAAGGGCTCGTAGACAAAACATGGTCTCTCTTATTCATCTCTTGCAACTTTCCCACGAGAAAGATCAAATTTTTCAGGCCAGCACGTATTTCCTGTATTCCCTGTTTTAGCTCCATTCTTGTAATGTCCATGAATCCCCTCTAGAGGGATTCTGGTTACTTAGTGTTCTTTTCCCTTCCGATCCAAAAGTCAGATTTATTTGTATCAATCTTTCTTAGCTTTCAATATTTTGTAGCAATATAACCGGTTAGAGTTTCAGCTTTCAATTTTTCCAGCTTTGACAGCTAGTTTGACAGCTGTCAAAAGTTCCTGTAAATCCTCAACAGGCTCTTAATACGGGTTTCTCCCGGGCTTGAGAAAGGTGGTGCTTAATCCAAACAAAGTAAGCTCTAGTCCTTCAGCACATTAACTTAGTTCTTTAAATCCGCGGAATTTATATCCTTATATCACGACAACTCTTCCTGCAACCTTGGTTGACAGGTCCTTGCTTTGTACTGATTACAATAGGGGGGAGGCGGACTTCCTCCTTTTTTTTTCACCTCCCCCGCTCGTGCAAAATCCAAAATTTATAGTCCAAATTTCAAGTTACTCACGGGTTGTTGTTCTTGCCTTTGAGTCCAAATTTGATAGGAAGAAGTCAGCGCTGTCCGACAAATGGTATGGGGCTTCGCTCGGCAGGGGAAGCGGAGAACTCACAGCACCACGCCGCTCCCCGGCACCCGCTCCGTAGCCTTTAAAAAGGCTCCTTCACGAGTCGGGAAGGCACTTGAGGTGCCCGCCGAGTCACCATGTCCACGGGCTCCGTGCCCGTGGTTTTTGAGGGTCCCCATGTCGCCGGCACGGCAAGACCCAGTCCCCTGCTAAGCCGATTCCCTCCGGAGCTCGGAGGGAATCCGCCATTAGCCGGATGCGCCAACCCGGAAGTCTGACTCTGTGTCCTGCTTCTTAACCAGTTTCATGACTGTTCAGCTTATTCAGGAGTCGGCAGTCTAAGTACACTAGGTCAACTGAATCAGTTTTATCCAACAGATCTACTTTGGATAAGCCTTCATACTCTTTGCTAAATTTCATGTAAAGGCCTCCCAAAATGGCCCCCAGAGGTCACTGGTTGGCCTTCCTTTTAAAACTGTGTGAATCCCTGGGGAAACATTGGCTCTCCAGCAATACTAAGATCAAATGCAAGAGCAGGGACGCATACTGAACACTCTCTCTCTCTCTCTCTCTCTATATATATATATATATATCTCCAGAGATAAACATTTTTTGGTCAAAATTGTCTGTTTCAGTCCAGTGTTTTCTGTGTTGCGTTTCTCAATTTGCAGATACCCGTTTTTGGTTTTTTGAAAGAGTGATGTGAATAGAAGCTTTAGGACTCCCATGCTTTTAATTACAGCTTTCCTCTTAACAAATATTGCCCATTTTATTGCTTCCTGTTGATAGTAGTTGGGAAAATTATGATGAACCGCCCATCCAACTTTTTTTAAAAAAATCATTTTTATTGGTTTTCAATTACAATCCAATAATAGCCTCGTTATAACAATACCAATTTATAATACAGTTATTAATACCAATTGTTCCAATGCCAAATTATATAATTTAAAGTGGCCCCCTGTGTGCTAAATTTGATGATTCTATTATTTTCTTTATTTCTGCCTTCCAAAATCTTATTAATTTCCATTACACTCCAGTCATAATAATAATCCCTTATGCAACAACTGCAATATTAATAACTTCTATTTGTGTTGACACATTAAATGCTTTATGAAACTACAAGTGAGGAACTCAGACTACATCCTTCTTCTTCCTGTGTGTGGCAATTCTTCTGCCTGTGGTGTTTCTTCCAGTCCTTGTAAGATGTTATGTCTCCCCACCCACCCAGTTGTTGCTGTTATTCTTCATGCCTTGGGCGGAGCTGATATCTCAATGTTGTTCCAGAAATTTCTCCCTTGCTCCATCCCGTGCTTCGTTGTTTTGCAACTTTAACAAACCCTAGAATACATATCAACCAAAATATAGACCACAAGAATAATACTACATCCACACTTCCAAAATCTAGCATACATGCAAATGTTATGCTAGGTGGGAACCTGGAACAATAATTGTCTCTTCTTCTTCTTCTTCTTCTTCTTCTTCTTCTGAAATAAGTTTTATTTGATTTTTACAAGATTATAACAATACCAAATCCATATCCACATTTAGAGATTTCTCTGAATCTTCAGACTTCCCCCTTCCGCTCCATGGGTCTTATTATCAATCTTTTCAACTGCATATTATTTCCTCACCCAAATTTTATGTCACTCCATTTTATCCATAATAATTTCTACATTACCAGTGTTATTGCAGTCCTGCTAATGTTTTCATCTGCTTACAGCGGTGTCTCAAGTCAATTGTAAATTTTTCCCATTCTTTATTAAAGTTTTGGTCTTCTTGGTTCCTGATCTTTCAGGTCAGTTTTGCCCTTTCGGCATAGTGGCAACAGCTTAGTTTGCCATTCTTCTCTGGTAAGGACTTTGTCTTCATTCCATCTCTGGGCAAGTAACATCCATGCGGCTGTCGTTGCATACATAAAAATTCTTTTCTGTTCCTTTGGGATCTTGGTACCTACACTTCCTAATAAAAAGGTTTCTGGTTTCTTTATCAAAGTTATTTTAAACATTTTAAAAATTCATTATATATCATTTCAGTTCATTACATATCATTTCCTTTGGGAAAGAATAACTGTCTCTTCCTTCACAGGGCTCTGGGGCTTGGTGAACAATGCGGGAATAGGCGTCCCATCAGCTCCCAACGAATGGCTGACCAAAGATGACTTTGCAAAGGTGATCAATGTCAACCTGCTAGGGTTGATTGACGTGACGCTACACATGCTGCCGCTGGTGAGGAGAGCCAGAGGGAGGGTGGTCAATGTGTGCAGTGTGAATGGACGCCTGGCCTGCTTTGGAGGCGGTTACTGCCCATCAAAGTTTGGTGTGGAAGCCTTCTCTGACACCCTGAGGTAAAAACAAGCTCTGTAGCTTACTTTTGGCTTGGTTCGGTTTAGTGACGTGGTGTTTCTCCAGGTGTAGGGAATAAAAAACAGGTGGTGGGAAATCAGGCTGCTGTCAAGGGCTGAACCTTAAATCACAGATCAAAAAGCAGACATTTGCACTGTTTGAGAGATAAGGATCCAGCTCTTGCTATGCCCACACTGGACCTGAAATACATTTGCTCATCTCCAGGTCTGCGGGGAAATGTGTTTTTTCAAAATGCAAGCCTGAGTTGAGATGGGAGGGGGAAGGTGTATGGACTCCACAGATCTGATTGAATTCGCTCCACCACCAATGAGAACCCATCACCTCTGCCAGCCCCCCTCCAGACCCCCAGATGAGGATGCAGCCCTGGCAACACAGGTGCCAAACCATCGTGCTAACTACCTCCCCGCCATTTGGTGAGGGTGGACGGAGAAGTTGTGGCTGGTTCTCAAAGATGGTTGGTTGTGTTTTGAGAGATGACAGCATCTTCAGAACAGTAGATCATCTGGGAGGGGGCACCAGAAGGGGCAGGCTGGCTTACAGAAGGGCTTGCTGCCTCCTCCTCCATCACTGCTGCTGCCTGCACCACCTTGTTGTCTCTGCCGGAATCCACACAGGGCCATCAAGGGGCGGCAGGGTCCCTGCCAGAGAGCTTGGCACAATTAGGGCATGCTCAGTTTTTCACCTTTCAAATTCCAAAAATGGGGGTGCTAAAAAGTTGTAACATGACTTGGGAATTCAAAAGATATTTGGCTTCAGTTGATACCATTTAGTTTTGATTGGTAAGTAAAACGTGTGAAATTGCATAGAAATCATTAAAAATGATTGCCAAGGACTTGCAGCTATGTTGTTGTTGTTGTTGTTGTTGTTGTTGTTGTTAAGCATTCATTACCTGACCTTTTCAGAAGGCAAAATAAAAATTCTATGATTTGCTGAGAGCAGCTGATGTGCTTTTAAATGAAATTTAGGTTTACCAAGCTAAATGTTGCCAAATCAAAACAGTAACAGCAGATTTGAATTTCCCAAACCCAAACGCATACTTTTAAGACCCCTCGCGGAAGAAATTTGCAAAAATTAAGCTTCCGTCCAGAAAAGAACACCCCCTAATTGGCACATGGCCAAGGTGTGCAGCACTCAGGCACATGCCAGGAAAAAGGAAGATGAGAGAGTAGAGCAACCAGCTAAGAAGGCAGGCAGAGGCCAGGCCTGGGTGGCTGGGTGACCCTGGCGCAGACCCCACCCGCTCCTGCTGAGGACCCCTCCCTCTCGCAAGGCCACCAGCTTGGCTGCCTCTGCCCTCTGCCAGGCCTGGCAGCCCTGCTCCCCCAGAATCCCCAGGCGCCTAATTTGTTTTGCATGCCTGGGACCTTTCCTAGCAGTCAAACAACCCACTATATTTTAGTCTTCAGTAGGAAATGATGTTTCTTGACTTTTCCTCCCTCGTTCAGGAGAGAGCTCCGTCCTTTTGGAATCAAAGTCAGCATTGTTGAACCAGGTACTTTCAAGACAGCCATACTGTCAAAATCAGCTGAGTCCTACGAACCTATATGGAGCCAGTTACCTTCTGACCTCAAGGAATGCTATGGGCGGAAGTACTTTGAGCAATGTGAGTAGACCTGGGGGAGAAACTCAGTTTGGTATGAAAGCTACCTAGTTCACACTTAACAAAACAACACATGAATCAACGAAACAACACATGAACCAAAATTCAGACTCATGTAAATTTAGTAATGCACTTTCCCCAAACAATAATGTGTACAAAAATACATACTGTTACACAAGCCTGGTGTCTGCCCCTCTCAGCAACTTTGCACTCCCCCAAAAAGTCTCGCCAAGTCCAATCCATATCCCAATTAAGCAAAACCCTGGTATTTATTAATTTCTAGGGCTTAGCTATATCTATAACAATACATTAGTAGGAAGTATGTATCAAAAGTGAAGCTAGCATACAAGAATACTCTGTGTTAGAGAAAACTGCTTGCAAAAATGTGTCCCTTGTGGAAAATTGCATATAAAAATATTAAGAGAAATTGGCACTAAAATGCTGGTAAACTTTTGTGAGAATTTTCAAACCACAAACTGAAATGTGGAGAACTGAACTTAAAGGTTGAAGAAGTGAGAAACAGAATCTAAAACTGACAAGCTGAGCCATCCCTGATTGAAATTTTTTTTTTCAAAATTTTGTATGAAACTTTGAAAGAAAATATACAAAGGTTAATATCAAATATCTTGTTATCAATGGCAAAAACTAATCTAAATTAGAAACACAAATCAAAAGGAAGAAAAAGAAAAAAGGAAGAAAAAGAAAAAAGAGAACTTCTGAATTCTTTGTCTGTCAGCTATATATAGAAGATTATTCAAAACATTCACTCCAAGATGACACCCAATGATTCCACTTTCTATAAACCAATATTTCCATTAGTCCTCAAACCCAGATATCATAAGTTCATTTTCTTTTTCATGCAAAAAAGTGTATAAGGAGTTTCCAATCTTTAATCAATAGTGACAATGATTATTCTCTTATTAAACACGTCAACTTTACCATCTCAGCTAAATCCAATATTTTTTACACCCATTTCCTCATGGTAGATAATGGTGAATCTTTCAATCTTTGAGCATAGAAGAGTATTGCCACTGTGATCATGTATTGAAATAATGTTCTGCAGTCTTTTTCTAATTGTCTATCCATTATTCCTAGCTGGAAAAGTTCTGACATCAATTGAATGTGAAACTTAAAAATGTTCTGCATCAATGTATGTATTTGAATCCAATATTTCTTGGCATTTTTACAAGCCCACCAAGCATGACAAAATGGGTCTGCATATTTTTCACACTTCCAACAAACATTTCAAACACCTTTCTGCAGTCTAAATATCGTATTTTTCGCACTATAGGACGCACTTTTTCCCCTCCAAAAATTAAGGGGAAATATGTGTGTGTATCCTATGGAGCGAATGCAGGCTCCTTGGCTTCAGCGATAGCAATGCGAAGCCTCCGAAGCGCAAAGGGAGCACTTCCTCTGCACTCCGGAGGCTTTGCGCTGTTTTCGCTGAAGCTTGTAGAGCGAGTGGGGTCAGTGCGCACCGATAGCCACCTGAAGCCTTTGGAGTGCAGCGGGAAGTCGCGCTGCTCTCTGAAAGCTTCGGGTTCCTTTTGCTGAAGCCGGGAGAGCAAGACTCTCCTGGCTTCAGCAGAGAGGGAGAGCTACGTAGCGCCCCTTCAGCGAAGTAGGATGTGCTGGTCCCGAGGACTTCCGGGGTTGACGCGATCTGGGAATGGCGGATTCCCTCCGAGCTCCGGAGGGAATCGGCTCAGCAGGGGACGGGTCTTTGCCGTGCCGGCGACACGGGGACCCTTAAAACCGCAGGCGCGGAAGCCTGCGGACTGAAGACTCGGTGGGTGCCTTAAGCGCCCCCCCTGATCTGCGAAGAGCCTTTTTAAAGGCTGCGGAGGGGATACGGGGGGTGGCGTGGCACCGAGAGTCCATCGCTACCTCTGCTGAGCGAAGCCGCGAGCCATGACCGGAGAGCGCTGACTTCCTTCCTTGAAATTCGGCTGAAAAAACAACAACCCGTGAGTAAATGGGAATTGGACTTTAAGAATTTTCCGTTTGAATTTGAGACGACCGGGGGGTGTGCTAAAAGGAAGTCCGCACCCCGCCCTTGCAGATGAGCTAAAGCAACGACGTAAGAACTAAGCTGGAGAGCCTACCCTGCAAAGGGTGAGTTTAAAAAGATATTGACTTCCAAGATTGGGCAAAAAAAAAAAAAGCAATCTTGTGCAGGAGAGTGGAGTTTTGGAAGTTTCTTCCTTTCTTGTAAACAACCCCCTCCCCCCGGCCCGGGAGCGTCCTATTTTGGAGCCTGCAAGTATAGAATTTGACAGCTGTCAAAGCTGTCAAGTATACAGTCTACTGTAAAACTGCTACTTAAGATCCCTCTGGATTAAAAGGTGTTACAATTGAACTTAAATCGTTGGAAACAAAGTAATAAAAATAAGAAAGAGGGCTGTTGGAGAAAGCAACGTTAAGTGACCAGATTCCCTCTAGGGGGAATTCTGTGGAATTACAATGGCTGTGGATGGAAAGATACTGGCTGAAATCGAAAGGATGTTCTATCTGGTGGGAACCTTACAAGAGCATATTTCGGAAATAAGTAAACACTTGATGACCTTCACTACTGAAACAAGTAGTTCTGCTGATTGTAAGGAGGACTGGAATGAGAAAGAACCCACAGCTGAGCCTGAAATGACAATTAGAGAAAAGGAGACAAAACAAGAGAAAGAGAAAGTAAAGCTGGAAGATATTAACCAGAATTTGACATCTGTGGAATACAAGCAAGGAGACTATTGGATCAAATCTACAACAAATCTACGAAAGATGCAAAAGATGAAAGTGGAGGCCCTGGAAGCTTATGGTCTGCAAGAATTTAAAATAAAGAAATATAATTGGGGCCTCCACATTGACTCTGACTCTGACTATGATTTGAAAGATCCATGCCTTGTGGAAATTCTTCAGCAGTTGTATGCAAGAGACTATGAATGGATTGTGATAGAGCTCTTTCGAGATTCGTGGACCGACATAAAGGATTACCAACAAGACCGGCGGAGAGGGACTGTGAGAGATGGGATAGCCTCGGACGTGAGGAACCCAGGCTAAGAACTAATATTTTGGACATACATTGGGAAGGGACGCATATCGGGGATGGGAGGGAGGGAAGGATGTAATTTTAACAACACTCAAGATAATGGAATTTAATTAATATGACTGATATGAAAGACAAAATGGGAAATCGATGGAAGGGAACTGAGATCCAACTTAGAACAATCGTCTTCCTTTTTAAAAGGTCTATTGAGATGATTAAGATTTTGAGAAACAACAATTTGCTGATATAACTTTGGGAATAGGGATGCAAGGGAGGGGGTGGGGGGAAGTCAGGGACTAGGATTATGAAAATAAGTTGTTTTCCTGAAACTTTATATCTTTTTTGTTTCTGTGTCTTTTTTGTCTGTTTGTTTTTCTGTATGTTTGTTTGTTTGTCTATAAAAAAATGTGAAAACCCAATAAAAAAATTTTTTTTTAAAAAAAAAGGATGTGCTGGTCCCGGGGGGGTTGCCATGTGGCGTGGTCTGTGTCCGGTCCAAGGCTGAAGCGGGGTCCAAGGCAGGGAGTCGGGGATGGTCAGGAACTCTGGCAGAAAGCAGGACAGGGTGCCGGGTGGAATAGGTAACCAACGATGTTGCTCCCACAACCTGGGACTGGGCGGGCTGGTCTTTATCTCCTCTGAGGCTTAGGGCAGCCCCGGTCCACAGGTGACTCGCCTCTCCTGGCCTGGAGGCAAGCACTCCTCCTGCGAGAACCTAGTTCCCTCCGCCTCTCTGCCCTGAGCCTCTCCAGCTCAGGAAAGGCTGGAGGGTTACTGGACTCAGAGGCAACCTCACCTTCCCCTGACAGGGCTGGGAGAGGAGCACCTGCAGGCAATGGGTCCTCGATCACCCCCAGAGCCAGAGCGGATTCAGCTGGTGTCTGCTCCTGAGGATCCAGCACAGGTGCAGGCCCTTCAGGTTCAAGTCCCTGCCCTGGCTCAGCCGGCCCTGGAGGCGGGGACTCCTGTGCAGGCTGGGATTCCTCAGGTTCAGCCTCTGAATCAGATTCCCAGGCCATCACATGGGAGGAGAAATGAAAGGGGCTCCATATCTCCTGCCGCTTCACTGAAGGGGTGCTGAGCAGAGGGGGGGATTTCTTGTTCTCCCCCTCTAAAACAAGGTGAGTCCTATGGTCGGGTGCATCCTATAAAGCGAAAAATACGGTACCATTGGTACATCATTTTATGTAGCTGTCAGGGGTTCAGAAGCAGAGACGCAGAGAAGGGTGGAAACAGAGAGCGAGGGGGAGGAAGCCGAAGGGAGAATGAGTGATGATGACGACCCGAGATCTCCAAGCCTAAGCAGTGAGTCAGAGGACTCCCAAAAGGGAGCCCCAGTGAGCAGAGCAAGGGGGGGATCCGGGGGGACACCCCAGGAGGAAGGGAACAGAGGAGATTCAGAGAGCAGCAGCTGGAAGTCGGGACCCACGCTCAAGACTGAGAGCAGCAGGGAGGAAGGCAGCCAGGCATCGGGTTCCGGAGGCCGTCAGCAGGAGGGAGGGCACGAGTCAGGGGTGGTCACGCCCTCCTCAGAGAGCGAGGCAACGGTCAAGAGGAAAGTAGAGAGTTGGGCGCGCGCGCCAAGTTCAAATGCAGCGGAAGCTGGAGCAGTAAGCAGCCCGGAGAGTGAGCCAGGTCCCAAAGCCCGCCGAAAGGAAGCGGAAGGATCAGGGGGGTCAGCGTCAGAGGAGAGTAGAAGGGAGGAGTCCCAGGGGGGCAGAAGGACCCAGAGACGTAGGGAGAGGCGAAGGAGGTGGAGCAAGGCTAGGGTATTAAGCTGGTGTGCAAGAGGCGGGGACTCAGATGGGTCTTCGCCGACCTAGGGCAGAAGGTGTAGAGCTGCACGCTGCAGTTCGGAAATGAAACCTGTAACTCAATAAAGACTCTTTTAAAGTGGACGCTGTGTGGCGTGGTCCTATGTGAGCTGGGACCTGGTAGCAGCTCTGACAGTAAGACCCATCCCTTCAAAGCTTCAGAAACCTGAAACCTCGCAGCGGGAGCAGAAGCCGCTAGGGGAGGAAGAGGGGTGTCTGTAAGCAAGCTCACAAAGGTTAGCAAGATGACGGAAGAACAGAGGATCTCCGCGCTGCAAGAGGCAGTGACCCAGTTGTCCTCAGAGGTATTGGCTTCCAAGAAACGGGAGGAGGAGACTACAGCCGCCTACAGAGACCTACACGCCAGGTTTGAAATGCTTGTTAAGCAAGGGCAACCGGGACCCAGACCGGAGGGCGTGGGATTGGCACGGAGAGCAGGAGGGCTTGTGGCTCACTTCGATGGGACTTTGCAACAGTACCCTAATTTTAGAGCAGACGTAATGTGCGCACTGCAACTGCTGGCAAAAGACTTTAGAGATGAGGAAGAGAAGGTGGGGTTCATATTGTCCCATTTGCATGGGGATGCCAAAGCCTGGCTGCGCAATTTGTGGAGGGATAAAGATCCGGCGCTTCAGAATGCAGATGCCTTTATCAAAGCGATGGATGCGTGTTTTTTGTCTACTATTGATGTGGATCTTGCCAGACGGGAGATTCATGGACTAAAACAAGGGAGGGCGAGCGTCCGGCAGTATCACGCCCGATTTTTTGCGCTGGTCAGTGCTTTAGAATGGGATCGGGATTCGCCCCCTGTCAGAGACCTCTTCTGGGAGGGTCTAAGTTCTGCGGTTAAGGATGAAATTGCAAGGGGGGAGAGGCCCCGAAGCACGCAGGAGGTGGTCCAAAGGGCGCTGACTGTGGGGGTGAGGCTGGAAGAACGTCCATGGTGCAGAGATGAAGGACGTGGAGGGCGCGAAGCAGCGAGAAGTTTCTCTTTCGTTCCGAGGGAAGCAGCGCGTGCGCAATCCACACCTCCGCCAGGAGGGGGAGGGGAACCGATGGAGGTTGGAGGTGCAAGGGCTCAGTCAGCAGCCAGAGCCCTAGCACCGGCAGCAGTGAAAGCGAAGCCTCCTAGAGGGAACAGGAAGTGTTACATCTGCGAGGATCCAGGCCATTTGGCGAAGGAGTGTCCCCGGAGGCTCCACAAGCACACTGCAGCCTCAGCAATGGTGACTGCAGCAACGCAGCAAGGAGAACCACAGCAGGGAAACGACGATGTCTGGCTGGAGACGGAGGCACTGGGGCCCAGCCAGACGCATCTGTGAAGCAGCCCCCAGCGATATTGCAACCCACGGATCCCCTCCCACCCAAACCAGTGGTGCAGCTCACAGCGTCTCTCCAGCTACCCAACGGCGTCACTATCGAAGTGCCGCTTTCTGTGGATTCTGGAAGCAACGCAGACTTTATAGCGCAGAGCTTTGTGGAGCAGCACGCTATACAGCTATTGCCTGCCACTCTGCCCCTGCAAGTCGTCACAGTGGATGGCAGAGAGTTGCTAGGGGGGCAGGTGGTGAAGCAGACGCCACCAATGGTGATGCGCCTTGGCAACCACAGGGAAGTCATCAGTTTTAATGTCACCCAACTGTCGGACACGCCCATTGTGTTGGGCATGAGTTGGCTGGACAGGCACAGTCCGACACTGGCTTGGTACCAGAGACAACTGATCTTCGGCTCCTCTTATTGCGCAGAACACTGCATCCTGCCCCGACGGGAGGGAGAGGAGGAGGAATCACAACTGCAGTTGGGAACGTTGCAAGCGGTCCCCCACAAATACGCGAACTTTTTGGAGGTCTTCTGCGAGAAGGAGGCGGACAAGCTACCCCCTCACCGGCCATATGACTGCAAGATTGACCTCCTACCGGGGGCGACGCTGCCGAAGGGGCGGCTATACTCCATGTCTGAAGATGAAATGCAGGAACTCAAACAGTTCATCAAGCATAACCTGGAGCGTGGCTTCATCAGAGAGTCCAAGGCAGTGGGGGGCAGTCCCGTTTTCTTCGTGAAAAAGAAAGACACGCCCCAAAAAAGACTCGTTGTGGACTACCGCCTTTTGAACCAGATGACCAAACCGTCTGATTACCCCATGCCCAGGATTGACGACCTCCTCGCGACGGTGCGCAAGGGACGCGTGTTCACCAAGTTGGACCTACGAGGGGCGTACAATCTCATCCGCATGCGGGAGGGCGATGAGTGGAAGACGGCCATGTTCACACCGCTGGGCACCTACGAGTACAGGGTTATGCCCTTTGGATTACAAAATGGCTCTCACTGTTTTCAAGCTTTTATGCATCACGTGTTGGAGGGACTCCTCTACAAGACATGCGTCTGCTTCCTGGATGACATCCTGATTTTCTCGGACTCGCAGCAAGCTCACGACCGAGACGTGAGGGAGGTGCTCAGCAGGTTGCAACAACATAGACTGTACGCCAAGCTGGAGAAGTGCCAGTTCGACACGAAGGAGGTGGATTTCCTGGGATACAAGTTGTCGGACAAGGGGATAGCCATGGACAGCACCAAGGTTCGTGCGGTATTGGATTGGAAGAGCCCGCGCAACCGGAAGGAGGTCCAGCGGTTTGTCGGCTTCGCCAACTTCTATCGCAAGTTTATCAAGGGGTTCGCGATGCAGACGGCAGCAATTACGGACACGCTCAGCTCCAAAAAAAAGAAATTCATCTGGACGGAGCAGGCGGAGCAGTCCTTTCAAGCGCTCAAGCGTCTCTTCGCATCGGAGAAGCAACTGCTGCATATCGACCCCAGTAAACCGTTGAGGGTAGAGACAGACGCGTCAGACAGAGCCGTGGGAGCTGTTCTGCTGCAGCGAGACCCGCAGGGGGTGTGGCGGCCGGGAGCGTTCTACTCCAGAAAGCTCAGCAAGTCGGAGCAGAACTACACCATCTGGGACAGGGAGTTGCTAGCCATTCATGCAGCTTTCAAGGCGTGGAGGCACTTCCTAATCGGCGCCAAGCACACGGTGCAGGTCTGCACGGACCACAAGAATCTGGAGCACTGGCGCACGGCTCAGTTCCTGAACCAGAGGCAGATACGTTGGGCGGAGTTCTTTGCTGACTTCAATTTCCGAATAGAGTACGTCCCAGGCGACACCAACATCATGGCGGATGCACTGTCCCGAAAACCGCAATACCTAGAAGAGGTGACGCCAGCGGCGGCCATGCACATCTTCGCACCGACGGCGTGGGTGTGTGCCTCAGCTACAGTAGACCTGGATGCGGTGCGACGTGCATTGCGGGACGACTCATTCGCACAAGACAAGATGGCGGAACTGCTCAGAGGCACGGCTACCACGGACGAGTTCCAGGTGCGGGACGGCTTGCTCCTACGCAAAGGGGCTGTCTATGTACCAGGAGACGACCTTCGCGCCAAGGTACTGCAACAGTTGCACGACGCACCCACGGCCGGTCACTTTGGCACAGAGAAAACGATGGAATTAGTCGCGAGAGACTTCTGGTGGCCCAGGCTGAGAGGGGAGGTCGCGGACTACGTCGCGAGGTGCGACACCTGCCAGAGGGCCAAGCCGGTACACAGACCACCGGCGGGACTGTTAGAACCGCTGCAAACGCCGTTTGAACCGTGGGAGAGGGTGGCCCTGGACTTTGTGACGGATTTACCCAGCTCGAGAGGCAAGACAGCTGTGCTAGTGGTGGTGGACTTGTTCACCAAGATGGCACATTTCATTCCGTGTGCGAAGGTGGCCACGGCGGAACAAACCGCCAAACTGTTCATAGATCACGTGTTCAAAGTGCATGGCCTGCCACGGTCTATCCTGTCCGACCGCGGACGCCAGTTCATCTCGTCTTTCTGGCAGAAGCTGATGGGTTTTCTAAATGTCAAGGTCAATCTGGCATCAGCAAGACACCCGCAGACCAACGGGCAAGCAGAGAGGGTCAATGCCATCATGCAGCAGTACCTGAGATGCTATGCCAATCAACAGCCTGCGACGTGGGTGGATTACCTGCCGCTAGCCGAGTTCGCTTACAACAACACGAAGCACGTGTCCACAGGAGTGACGCCGTTCTTTGCCAACAATGGGAGGCATCCCAGAACCTTCCCGGGACTGGAGAGAGTGGGGGAAGGAGAACCACAGACGGCGGACGCGTTCGCGTCAGAGCTGCAGGCGGTCCACGATCAACTCAGACGGCAGCTGGAGCTAGCTAAGCACGCCTACAAGGTGCAAGCTGACAAGCACAGGCGGGTTGGCGAAGTGATCCAAGTGGGAGACTGGGTCTGGTTGGCAGCCCACGCAGTGCCGACCAGGTCACTTGCCAAGAAGAAGTTGGGGCACAAGCAAATCGGTCCGTACCAAGTCGAAGCGCAGATCAACCCGGTAGCCTTCCGACTGGCGCTGCCGGAGGGTTCCAGAATGCATCCGGTGTTCCACAGGTCGGTGCTCACTCCCTACAAGGCACCTCACAGGTTCCAGGAGCCAGGGACGGCGCCAAGTCCGCTCCGGGAACGGACGGAGACGCGGGGGGTGAAGCACCAGGACCACATCAACGAGGTCACGGAGATTTTGGACTCCAGATGGGGGGAGGAGGGAGTCGAATACCTCTTAGCCAGAGAGGGCACCCGGGCCAGCGCCAATAGCTGGGTACCAGACTACGCTTTGGAGGAACCCCTGCTCAAGGACGAGTTTCATGCCCTCTTCCCACACAAACCCATGCCAGCGAGCTTCTTCGACGACTGGTTGTTCACACCCACACTTTCTTCCAGCACGTTCCATGGATTCGACTCAGAAGGGGAACCCGCACGGAGCACCCGTTCCCCAGAAGGTTCACCGGCAGGTTCGGCATCAGGCAACTCGTATTGGTGGGACGATCGACCAGAGGAGCAATGGCGCAGGAAGTGGCTGGAGATGCCAGGTCGAGCGACCGACGCAGAGACTGACATGGACGTGTTCGGGGAGGACCTCGGGTTCGAGCACGGCGGTACAGAGATGGAAGAGCAACAAGTCAACGTCGACGACCGCGAGGGGGAAGACTCGGAGGTTTTCAGTTGGCGGCCACCCACGGGGAGCGACCTGTATCCAGCATTCCCTCCCATGATGATGGAGCACCCAGCACCCACACCTGACAGCGGGAAGGGGGGAAGGGGGGGCTTCGAGGGGGGGATGGATGTCAGGGGTTCAGAAGCAGAGACGCAGAGAAGGGTGGAAACAGAGAGCGAGGGGGAGGAAGCCGAAGGGAGAATGAGTGATGATGACGACCCGAGATCTCCAAGCCTAAGCAGTGAGTCAGAGGACTCCCAAAAGGGAGCCCCAGTGAGCAGAGCAAGGGGGGGATCCGGGGGGACACCCCAGGAGGAAGGGAACAGAGGAGATTCAGAGAGCAGCAGCTGGAAGTCGGGACCCACGCTCAAGACTGAGAGCAGCAGGGAGGAAGGCAGCCAGGCATCGGGTTCCGGAGGCCGTCAGCAGGAGGGAGGGCACGAGTCAGGGGTGGTCACGCCCTCCTCAGAGAGCGAGGCAACGGTCAAGAGGAAAGTAGAGAGTTGGGCGCGCGCGCCAAGTTCAAATGCAGCGGAAGCTGGAGCAGTAAGCAGCCCGGAGAGTGAGCCAGGTCCCAAAGCCCGCCGAAAGGAAGCGGAAGGATCAGGGGGGTCAGCGTCAGAGGAGAGTAGAAGGGAGGAGTCCCAGGGGGGCAGAAGGACCCAGAGACGTAGGGAGAGGCGAAGGAGGTGGAGCAAGGCTAGGGTATTAAGCTGGTGTGCAAGAGGCGGGGACTCAGATGGGTCTTCGCCGACCTAGGGCAGAAGGTGTAGAGCTGCACGCTGCAGTTCGGAAATGAAACCTGTAACTCAATAAAGACTCTTTTAAAGTGGACGCTGTGTGGCGTGGTCCTATGTGAGCTGGGACCTGGTAGCAGCTCTGACAGTAGCTAATCTATATCTTCAGCTTCCAAAAGATTCTAGGTGTCACCTAGGCTATTGCAAGGATAATGTTTCTTTTGCTTCACAAACAGGTTGCAAAGTAAGCGAATATTTCCGAAAGACTGGCAGCGACAACCTTCACCTGGTCACTGACTGCATAGAACATGCCCTGACATCCTGCTCCCCTCGCACTCGCTATTCTGCAGGATGGGATGCAAAGCTCCTTTACCTTCCTCTCTCTTACTTTCCAACGTCCATCGCTGACTTCGTGATGAGCTGCATTTGGCCTAAACCAGCTCAAGCAATATAGGGTTGCTGTTGTTTTAAAATAGCGACTATAGAATAATCAAAACATACAATACAACAAAGTAAAGAACCAAGAGGCAACTTACTATTATAGATCCACCATTCATAATTAGATATTACTTTGAAACATAGGAAGGTTCAATCCAAGATTGATCAAGAAAATTGGAAGTTTATTTTCATGGAAGCAAAGACGGCTAATAGTAATGAGTATTCACATTTGTTTAGTACTAAATAAAATCAATTGTGGTGGGATCGCTCCAGTGTTTTTTATAGACATCAAAAACATCCCCTATATAGTGACATAATCCATTGGTTTAGCAGTGCATCCTGAAACTGTCATGTGGCAAAGGTATTTGAGAGCAGAAGCAGCAAAGGAGTCTAGAAATGCTCTGAAATGTTGTAAAGCTGCAGAATCATTTAGCATGCTGAATCACTGTGACTCATCTTGAGGATGACTCATTCTTTGTATAAGTATTGCACAATGGTACCTCTGGATGTGAACGGGATCCGTTCCGGAGCCCCTTTCACATCCAGAAATAAAGGCAACCCACGTCCGTGTGTCATGATTCGCCGTCATTTTGACCGTCTGCGCATGCGCAAGCAGCAAAACCCGGAAGTAACATGCTCCGTTACTTCCGGGTCGCCGCAGCGCACAACCCGAAAAGACTTATCCCGAACTTCAACCTGAGGTATGACTGTATCTGCTTGCAGGCAGACTCAGTGATTTAGTGTCTGTGTCTCTATCTGTGTGTGCGGTGGAGCCTGTGCTCTGTAAAGCCTGTGCTCAGTGGAAACTCCGTGTATGCTCTGAAGCTAGTTGAATCTTCTGTTCACTATGGTTGTAGTAAAGTTAGCGTTTGTTTAGAAGCTATTCCTTGGTCAAGCAATGAGAGTGAGGTCTTGTGGTAACCAACAAGCCACAAGAACCATGGGAAATAAGTCCTGTCCCTTTAACCCCAGACTAACAGGCACCTAGGGTGTGAAAGGTTTAGTATGGGAAAGGAAACCCCTGATTTAATGGAAGGTTTGACACCTGGGTCCGAAGTTATGTGCATTCCCTCAGTGATGTTATCTGGCCTTGATTGCCTGGGAATGTGCATCTGCATAGGCTTCCCCGGAAGGGATGAAACCCCTTTGATTTAGGCCCTGGGTTCTTTGCTTTGTTCGTGAGTATGTAAGTTAGTTAGATTTTACAATGTTACTATTTTTTCTTGGCTGTAACTTACTAAAAGAAGTGCCTGCTATTTTAGCATGTTTTCTTATGTTCTTTTAAAATAAATTTTAAAGAAAGAAACTGTTTTGGTTTGTGTGCCTTTCCGGGGGAAAAGCTAATTCCTAGCCTTACGCTTGTTTACACTCTACCGTAGAATTTCTGTCTGCAAGTCTGTGGATACAGCTTGTGGAGGGGGGGAAACCAGCAATAACGGGGCACAGCCTTCTCCCTGGGTTGTGGCTCTGGGTTCCCCGGGACAAAGGGAGTGGTGGCAGCCTTACCGGTGTTATTTTGTCCTGTTTCTGTAAAAAGTAAACGCGCCTGCCAACCCTGCTCAAGAAACCTGGTCTGGCCGGAGAGCAAAGACAGGTGAGGGAGGGGCGAGTGGTTGGGGGCAAAGTTTACCACAATGGTGTTATTGGCAAACAAGTTTATTTTAACTCAGTAAAGCTTTTATTCTTTTACTGAAGAAGACTCTGCATTATTAATTTATATCTCAGAGACTGGGCAACCAGTTTTGAAAAAAATGTTTTAATATTTGGTTTTGATGTGCTATAAATTTGAAAATACATAAAAATTAATTAGCAAATTTGCAATTCCACCACATATAGAAGAAGTATGTTCCCCTGTCAAGACACCCCCTCCAGCACAGAGGGGAGCATCTAATTATATGGGCCAATCGCACCAGGGTTAAATAATGTCGCTGCACTAACTTCAGGGTGTTCTCCCAGATGGTAGCAGATACAGACTGTCTCCCAGACTGTTTTCAGTGAGGAGAGGGGAGAAAATTGGAGGTTTAATAAGAGGGAATATATACTGGAAATCACACCATTACCTAAGCTCCCTCTTATGATGGAATCAAATGGTTTAAAAGATTTAGTAGCCACCTCCTGCACCTCTGGTTTGTTAACAAACATACGTGATTTTCTTAACATTTAGCCCATTCAATCCCTGGTCTCGTGAGCTGATATTGTTGCCTTCCACCCCAATCTCTGACCGGTGTGAGACTCTAGGGGCTCACCCAGGATTGGGTTTCCTTGAAATGTGGCACAGTAGAGACTGTGCTGTCTCTATGATATATGGCTTACACATATATGCAACCTGAGTCTACTATGGAGGGGCTCACAGCATTAACACCCAAGAAGGCCTTGCTTTGACCATAGCCACAGTGTTGGATTTGTGATAGGAATTTTGAGGTCTTGGGTATATGGCACAGGAGGACCGACCTGAAACCATTCTGATACCCAAACTGACCAAATGTTTTCCCTGCAAGGAGGGAGGGGGGTCAGGGAGCCTTCCCATTGTCTCAGGAATTGAGTAATCAGCATTTTAATGGGTGACAGACTATCAGGAAAAGCAAGCAGATAACCTGGCAAACAGGAAAAACAACATTCAAATTTCTGTTTTAGACTGCCTTTTCTGTGATGTAGGTATGATGTATCTGTCAGTATCTCAGCTCACAGTCAGAGGTAACTGGCCTCCCCCGGGCAAATTGAGTGAGATACTTGTTGACCTTTCCGTCTGCGTCTCCCGGCAGGCAAGGTCGTAAATCGGCGATTCTCCTCGTCAGACGTGAGAAGAACACACCCTCTGCTACTCTCTGCTTCTCTCCCTCCCTGCATTCCCCCAGGGAGGGGAAATGAGACAGACAGGAGTCTATTTACATGTCTTTTATTCCTGTCATTCAGCAGTACATAGAAAACGTGACTGCACTCTCCAGACTCCAGCAGAAGAGACACAACTCCACCCCTGTACTTCCAGTACAGGTTAGATGACGCTCTGAGCTAACATCCGGTGCTCAGTACAGAGAATAGACTCCCCCTTTTTCCTAACAGTACAGTTCAACACATCAACATCCTGTTTTGCTTTCCAGCCACCTGCAGCTGGCTTTTGCATTGCTGCTTTTTCCCAACAGTATCGGGGGGGGTGGACTTAGGTTACACCCCTTCTGTGATGTATGTATGATGCTTCTGGGGGTGGTCTTGATCTACAGGGTGGCAATTTCAAAAGTCTTTATAAGGCCTTGCGCACCATTGTTCTGGGTTCCTCCTCCTTTCCTGCGGGTGAGAGGAGCACCCTGTTGCAACAGATCAATAAAGATCAAGCTTACTAGCTGCTTTGCTTCTCAATAGTCTCTGGTTGGCCTCTGTTATTTTCTCCTACCAATGGGGAACCTACATAAGGACTCTATACAGGCTCTTGGATACCCCATAAGGGAAAAGGGCAATTTTTGTTTACAACAGATTCAAACAGAAGCCAAGTTTTCCAAACCAGTCCCTTTGTCCAGGCAATTGTAAGACAACGGCCATGGCTGGACACTTAAGCACCATGATCAGCATCCCAGAGGAATGAGCCGTCCTGCAAAAGCTACAGCTAAGTGATGGTGCCCTCCCCCCCCCTCACCTGGCCACTGGATAGAGAACAGGGGTTTAGCTGAGCTAGAAAGCAGGAGAAGCTAGACATGTCTGATCTGTGCTGGGCTCTGGAGCTCCCCTAGAAATCTAATAGGGGAGCGACATCTATTGGCGTATTCATGCTCCATTGTATGGTCATTTTGAATTCTGATTCTGTCTCCCGCGGCATTAGCGACCCCTCCCAGTTTGGTGTCTTCTGCTAATGTGATGAGCATCCCCTCAATTCCTTCATCCAAGTCATTTATAAAGACGTTGAACAACAACGGGCCCAGGACAGAACCCTGTGGCACCCCACTGGTCACGTATATTCAGGAAGTTGGTGCTTACAACTCTTGCTGGTACATTAAATTGTTTCCTCAAGGAAAAGAGCTGACTTAGGTGTGCAAACCCCTGCGGATTACTTGGTAAGTCTCTGGTGCAGTCCACATATCCCTGCACCTGCTCTTTATTCATTGCTGTCCTCTGCTTGAAACTTAGCTGGAGAAGCAGACATCCCACTAAAGCAAAGAGAAAGAGGAAGATACAGAACTATCATGTTTACCTCAGGATGTCAGAGAAGGCTTCCACGCTGTACTTGGATGCGGCATAGGGGACTCCAAAGTATGCCCGTCGTCCCGCCATACTGGACATGTTGACCACCCTCCCTCTGGCTCTTCTCACCAGGGGCAGCATGTGTAGCGTCGTGTCAATCATCCCAAGAAAGTTGACGCCGATCATCTTTGCAACGCCATCTTTGGTCAGCCACTCAGTGGGAGCTGATGGGGCAGCAATGGCTGCATTGTTCACCAAACCCCAGAGCCCTGTGTGAAAAGAAAAAATTATTCTTATTGTTCCAGGTTCCCACCTGCCTTAATAATTGGATATACACAATTCTTTGGAAATGTGGGTATATCTGCATTCTTGTGAGCGCTCTCTCTCTCTGTCTGTGTGTGTGCACGCAGATACACACAATGATACATTTCCCATTAATACTATATGCACTGCCAAGGATGACGCTGTTAAGTCAAGGCACCCATCTTAGCTTCTCCCCACACATCTTTTGCTCACTTACTGCTTAGGATCCCTGCACGGACACTCTTGCAACTTCAGTCATTTCCCTCTGTCAAATGAGCACAGCACTAAAGTGGAGGATAGTATGGAGCCCTGGGCATCAATTTGCAAAGTAGCCACCTGATTTCCCTGCATGCTGTCAGAGAATGGAGTCTGTAGTTTGGGCCTACATTTTGCACAGGTTGGTTAGGAGATTTTATAGGGATTTTGCTAGTGAAAAAAGGATAGAATTAATAAGACATGATATGTGTGGAATATAGCATGTATGTAACACTGAGAGGATGTTCATGAGAGGGTGATGAGAGGAATAACTAAGAAAGAGGGGTTTGTATCATTAATAAATGATTTATATCATTTATTAACAATAGTACAATAATCTCCCTTGTTGTCTCAGTCTCAGCAGCCACTGTGGAGAAATTATCTTAATCTTTAGATTGGATCAGGCAGCATTTCTAAAGAAAGGGAACACATATCTCCTCCTTCTGAGTCATTTTCCTGCTGTGGATTGCAGCTCCTCCCAGCTGCTCTTAGGAGGAAAAATTCAGAGTCCAGCATCACCTGCTTGTCAGTTAAAGTTACCATTTTGTACCATCACTTACGGCTTTTCATATATGTGCTTTAAGGAACAGCTTGATCTGTGGACATTATCAGGTGTCAATGTTTCTCTTCACACCACAAGGAGCTTCACCTGCTGATGTCACAGAATAAGCTGCTGTCAAAGGCACAAAGCAAATGTCTTTCAGATCAGTTGGCAACCCTAGAAGCTTCTTATAGAGGTTGAATTAAGCTGATTGCATAGTTTTTGTAAAATTTTACTCACTCATATTTGGATTGTTTCTTTTTAAATATATATATATATATATATATATATATATATATATATATATATATATATATATTAATCCAATTAAATCACAATACAAACAAATAAAACTAAATCACTTTCCGAATTTTTAAAAAAATTCAGAAGGATTTCCTATGTTCCGGATGTCTGGAAAAATTGTCTCACACTTTTTTTCCTGCTTTCTTTGCTGTTGTAATGCCAGTTTCCAGATTCCAATCTTAACCTCTCAAAGTCTCTTCAGTCGCTGGTTCATATCTCCTATCGTATTAAATAAATCCATACATCCATTTGCCTTCCAGAACACAGTTTAATTCATGTTGTTGTCCATCAATAAGAATTCTCAGCGCTGCCTCCGTCCCAAATCTGGACTGTTGTCCAAGTCTGCTTCATTAGAAGATGAATGACGCGGTGAGCTCTCAAGTTGTTTAAGAAGCTGTTATTCCAAAGTTTTTTGTAGAAAATAATCACGGTAGGGTATATTTCACTTTCAGCAATCATTTGGCAATTGATCGGCTTTTTCCAGAGTCCACGCCTGCCCCCCTAGGGGGGAGCCTGCCAAATGCCAGCTTCACCTTCACTTTCACCTTTTATAATAATAATCCGTGCAATCAAATGCACTGTTTTTCGTGAAATACTTCCCATATTGTAGTCCCAAAAAAATGTTTCCCACTCCCTCAGAAGGAAGTTTTTCCTTCTGCGCCACAGCTAATGGACACCATTTTCTCAACTCCTTTATCTTTTGCTAAGTCAGCTTAGAACTTCAAGCGAGTTGCTGCACAGCCAGATAACTAATTACAATTGGAAATCTGCCTGTATTCTGTTTAATGTTTGTTCTTTCTTGGTGAGGTTTGGCATAGAAGAGTAGATGTAGATATACAGAAGGGAAAATAACCGCTCACCTCACATTAATGAAAACACAACGATAGAGTCCTTTTCAAAACCTTGACATCCAAATATTGGTTCGTTTAGCAGATCTTTTTTTTATCTCCTTTCCAGTACATGCCTGTTTCTTAGTCCAAATTTTCATAATTTTGAGAACACAGGGATCTCCAGCTCATGAGGCTGTTTCTGGAAGGTTCCCAGTTTTTGCCGTGGTCATCAACCTGCCCCCCTGTCCCACATCTTGTTGCGGAGGGCAGATAACGGATGATCTGCGGGTGGTGCAGCCTCCCATACCCGGGCGGTGGGTGGGTTAGCAGGGCTAATTACCTTCATATTAACCCTGAATTACTGGCAAGACTGAGGGTTCGATCTCTTGGGAGGCAGCCATATCTCACGGCTGGAAACCAGAAGCCTGGATTAATTGTTTCTAATAACTTTTTTGAATATTACTTGTTCATTTGATATATTTGGAGTGACTTTGGTGACATTGTGTGGGAAAGTGGAATAAAGATAAGCAGATGATGATACAGATAATCCCTGGCCTGATCCAGAGCATGGAAACAACAGAACAAAAAGCTACCTTTCTTCCCCACTTGTTATTTCACCCACTCCGTCGCTGCCGCCACGCTCTCTGTACTGGTGACATCCAGAATGGTGGTTTTCAAGCGCTCTGAGGTGGCCTTGCCCAGCTGCTCTGCCCCCTTCTGCGTGAGACAGGCTGCCAGCACCCGCAGGCCCCGGGCATCCAGCTGCCTGGCAAGTAGGTTTCCAAAGCCAGAGTCACACCCCGTGATGAAGACATATTTCTCCGTCAGGTTCTCCACCGTCTGTCTCTCCTGGTACCATCGGCGAAGGAAGTAAAGCCCCAGCAGGGCAGCCAGGTAGAGCCACATGGCTGAAACCTGCAGGGAAGATAACAGACAGAGTATAAGGGCCAAAGGCACTCCTGGGCATCAACAGCAGGGCAGCTAAAATCTCCATGGAGAATATGAATCATGCAGAATGTTATAGTCAAGGACACATATGTGAGGAATCCCCAATTAGATTTCCCAATATCTTTTTTATTTAGAAGTAGCATCAGGATCCACAGGCCTGAGTTGCTTTCAATCAAGGTCTCTATTGTGGAGTATCCATAATAAAAATGTATGGAAGGAAAGTGCTTAATGTCATGTAAATAAATGTTTCATAAAGGTGCTATGAGACTCACTCATTCAAAAAGAACGTTCCCTTCTCTGCAGGTTAACATTGGAGCCGAATACTTAATCCACACATTCTTTAATGTTGGGTAGCTCACATACGCCAATGGGACCTCCTCTTCACTCTAAGCTCTCAAGAAGCATCTTCGTTCTTCCCTGGATCGTGGATCAAGCAACTCTGATTGACACAGGAGAGAGACTGTAGGTTTGTAGGTCCAGATTACTGCCAGGGAAAGCATAACCCTCTGGCTGAGGGCTGGCCACCCTTTTCTCTCCCCCCTCCCCCCCCCCACGTTCCTTTGCCACAGTTATAGATTAGTCATTTGAAGCGGACTTTCTTTCTTCCTTCTTTCACTCTCTGTTCACTTCAGCTTCCCCCCTGGATTTCCCCTGTCTGCTTTCCTCTCCCTCAGGAGTTGCGCATTCACTTGTGTCTGCACACGCGCACACATTAAATCAAGCCAATACAAGATTAGGCAACACAGCCATTGAGCCATAGGTTCATCATCACTGCCCTGAAAGGGTGCGCTGGAGGACAAGCACAAACCTTGGTCCTTGCACAGATGCCAGAAGATGCCTTTAAACATAGCAATGGAAAATCAAAGACTGAACAATTATTTTTATGAGTTTCTTACCTCCTCTGTAGAACTTTCAACTGCTGGCAGTTGATGGGGTGTTGTTCCTGAACTTGGTGTCCTTTGTGTTACACAACCAATGCTTGGACTTTTTAAGCTTCAGTCCGGAAGCGTTGGAGGCCTTTTCCCATTGGCTGGGGGCATGTACCAGTTTCAGATTTCAGATTTCTTCTCTGCTTCTGCCTCTGATGCCCTCTAGGTGTTGCTAGGAGGGAACAGATCCTTCCAGTTAGGCTGGGCATGGAATATTTGCTCATTAAATTCAGAAAAAAGAGGAAAAATACAAGTACATTTGCCCTAGCGTGTGTGTGTGTGACGTACACACATCTACACACAAACACACACACATTTTTCTTATGTTCTGAATATAAAAGGGCACTTTTATGGGCTTCTTATAAATGGAGAGAGAGAGAGAGAGAGAGAGCAAGAAAGATAGCAAAAAGTGGAGCTATATTTCCTGATGCGCACAATTGATTTGCTTAAATCGGAAAAACAACTCTTGATCTTGTACTTCTCATTATATTCTCCAGTTCATCATAGGACAAAATATGTCATATGTGTTTAAAAATCAGGTCAATAAAGAATCACTAAAGAATGGGGAAAATATGTGGACCATTTAAAAAATATTTGCAAACATTTAACTACATTAGCAGGAAGAACACAACACAAGAAGTTAAATAATAACTTATTTGGAAACTAGACAGTAACAATTATAAGGAACTATAGGGGAAATGCTGTGATAAAAGTGAAACCAGAAGATGAAACAGAAGGGGAGGAGGGAAGTCAAATTATGTTTTTATTTCTGAAGATGTACTGCACTTCAGATCTTTTGTAAAACTGAAAACTCAAAAAATAAAATTAACAAACAAAACAAATTGGGGATTGGACCTTGAGCAAGTGCAATATGTGATGCAGTGATGGCAAAATAAGGCATATGACCTGTTGGATGCTGTCAGGGAACTGCCATCGGAGGGACAGGTGGTGGAAGGGCTCACGGAGGTTGGGAGAGACCCAGCAGCTGGAGCAGGAACCAGCAGGGGGAGAGGTGGGTCTCTGAGGGAAAGCAAGCAAGAGGGAGGGCTCAGGGACACGTCCAGCGAGAACAGTGGGGAGGTTTCTGGACCTCCCATAGGGAGACCCACTCCTCGCCGGAAACTGTCACGCCGTGAGTCCAGAAGACGTGTTTCCGTTAAGGAGCTTTTATGTTGGAAGCGATTCCGAAAGCAGCCACTGTCGGAATCTGCCAGTGACTAGAGGAGCCATGTCTGAGGGGCTCCGTCACAGACAGAGGTTTGTGGACTTGAACAGACTCTGAGGGACTACGATTGCATGCACAAACAGCTCATCATCCCATCACAGATGCTAATGCTGGGCTTGCACAATATCTGAGCTTAGTGTTGCTTATGTCTAGATATTTATAGGATCATACTGTTCCTCTTCATTTGGTTGTTCAGTGAATAAGCAGTTAGCTAGAGCTATTGTTTATACTTGTTTTAGCTTGCCTCTACTGCAAGCAGCTCATTGCTTCATTTCTCCTTCCCCTCAATAACACTGCGAGGGAGGCTAAATAGAGCAGCGAGATTCATGGTGGAGCAGGGGTTGGGATTTGGTTCCCCAAGGCTTGCTAGGTGCCTTTGTGCCCTCACTCTTGCAAGCTTCTTCCCTGCAGGTTTCAGCCATGTGGCTCTACCTGGCTGCCCTGCTGGGGCTTTACTTCCTTCGCCGATGGCACCAGGAGAGACAGATGGTGGAGAACCTGACGGAGAAATATGTCTTCATCACCGGCTGTTCCTCTGGCTTTGGGAACCACCTTGCCAGGCATCTGGATGCCCGGGGTCTGTGGGTGTTGGCAACCTGTACCACACAGAAGGGGGCAGAGCAGCTGAAGAAGGTCACCTCAGAGCACTTGAAAACCACCGTTCTGGATGTCACCAGTAAGGAGAGTGTGGCGGCAGCGACGGAGTGGGTTAAAGATCAAGTGGGGAACAAAGGTAGTTTTTTGTTGTTTTGTTTCCATGCCCTCGATCAGGCCAGGCATTATCTGTATTATCATCTGCTTATCTTTCCCACAAAATGTGGCCTGAGTGACTCCCAGTACAGTGGTACCTCGGGTTAAGTACTTAATTCGTTCCGGAGGTCCGTTCTTAACCTGAAACTATTCTTTTTTTAAAAAAAATGATATTTATTACTTTTCGAACAGTTTCAACACAACACTACAAAGAAAAAAAAAGAAAAAAAGAACAATACAAATACAATACAAAAACACTACATGCAAAACAAAACAAAAACAAACAAAAACAATTTAAAAACACCTCAAACATTTTCAATATCTTATCTTTCATTCGCTTATTTCCAACGACCTCCTCACACCTCCCTTTTTGTATTCCACTTCTATTAATTGTTTCAGCAATTCCTTTCCATCTTCCTCTGTTTTCTATCCTATAATTATCTTGACACATTCTTGCCTTATTTTTTCCTTTAATTTTCTATGAATCTATTTATACTTAATTCCTTATAACATTTCTACTAAAGCCATATACCGTATTTTTCGCTCTATAGGACGCACTTTTTCCCCTTCAAAAATGAAGGGGAAATGTGTGTGCGTCCTATGGAGCGAAGACGCCGTAGCCCCGCGACCCTCTCCCGGCTGGAGAGGTGAAGCGCGGCTATGGCATAGCCTCTACAGCCCCACGTCACCTCTCCAGCCGGGAGAGCGCACGCGGGGCTAAAGAAGCACCTGCGACCCTCTCCTGGCTGGGGAGGTGACGCGCGGCTATAGAGGCTCCTGCCATAGCTGCGTGTCACCTCTCCAGCTGGGAGAGGGTCGCGGGAGGCTGCTTTAGCCCCCCGCGCGCTCTCCCGGCTGGGGAGGTGACGCGCTGCTATAGAGGCTCCTGCCATAGCTGCGCGTCACCTCTCCAGCTGGGAGAGGGTCGCGGGAGGCTGCTTTAGCCCCGCGCGCGCTCTCCCGGCTGGGGAGGTGAAGCGCGGCTATGGCAGGAGCCTCTACAGCCGGGAGAGCACACGCGGGACTAAAGAAGCACCCCGCGACCCTCTCCTGGCTGGAGAGGTGACGCGCAGCTTTAGAGGCTCCTGCCATAGCCGCGCGTCACCTCTCCAGCCGGGAGAGCGCTCGCGGGGCTAAAGCAACCCCTGCGACCCTCTCCTGGCTGGAGAGGTGACGCGTGGCTATGGCAGGAGCCTCTCCGCTGCGCCTTTCCGCTGCTCCCTGACCTGCTCTTTGGGGCTGGTGGTGGGCTTCCCCCCGCCAGCCCCAAAGAGCAGGTCGAAAGGAACCTGAAGCCTGGAGAGCGAGAGAGGTCAGTGCACACTGACCCCTCTCACTCTCCAGGCATCCAAGGTAGCCGCCTGAACGGCACCTTGTTTTAGAGCAGGAAAACAAGAGGGGAAAGTTCTCCCCCTCTCTGTGCAGCCCCTCCTGCCGCTTCACTGAAGGGGCGCTGGGCAGAGAGGGGGAGATTTTTTTCCCCTTGTTCTCCCCCCTCTAAAACAAAGTGCGTCCTATTGTCCGGTGCGTCCAATGGTGCAAAAAATACGGTAACTTCATTCCAACATTCTTCTAACATTCATTAATTTTACAATATTTCTATAAATAGTCTTTAAACTTTTTCCAGTCTTCTTCCCCCGACTCTTCTCCCTGGTCTCGGATCTTGCCAGTCATTTCCGCCAATTCCATATAGTCCATCAACTTCATCTGCCATTATCCAACACTTCAGTGCTTTCAAGAAGCAACCATTCTCTCAGCCAGCAAAAAGCAGGTGGTTCACAACAAAGTTTAGGGGTCTGGCAGGGCAAGTCCACCTCCTTCTTTGGCATCCGTCAATATCTTAAATTTTACTTGAGGCTTCCTGCCCTGCCAAACAAATCTAGAGACGTCCCTCTGCCACCTCCTGAAACAATCCATCCCATCCAAAGCTTGCAATGTTTGAAACAAAAGCAACATCCCCGACAACACAGCAACCCTCATCCCCACCACAGCAACTCAGCCCAACAATAACAACTTCAGATTTGTCCATATTCCCAAATCCCCCTTCTCTTCAATCCAACGTCCTTCACAGTTATCCTTGAATAAATTCACATTTCTGGCGGTCATACGAACCCCCAAATACCTCTCTTTCTCAACTGATGTTAGTCCTGTCTCCTCCTGAAACTCTGTCAAGCTTTCCTTTTCCTCAGGTAGGGCTCTGATCCTCAAATTCATCTGTTTCTCTTTAAGTTCAATCATAACAAATGTCAGCTTATGTTCTTCAAGTTGTCCTTCTATGGATGGGACTCTCTATCTCTCCAGTTGTATTGCTTTACATTCAGCAGCAAGGGTTTTCTCCTTGACTTCATCCGCAGTTTGCCGTAACAGAGTAGATTCCTGTATCAATTTCTGGATGGTTTCTGTATTGGTATTCACCTTTTGTCCCAGATTATTTAAACTTTCTACAATTAAGTCTATTTTAATATTTGTAGCATCCACTTTCACATTTATCTCGTCTGTTTTCTTGTGAAGCTGTTCCAGCGAATCGTTTATTTTCACTAATACGACCGCTAAGGCCTCTTCTGTCGATATTCCGTCTGTTTTTTCCTTTCCATTTGCCATAACACTTAAGAGATTCAAGGTCAATCCCAGAGTCTCACAATTCTTTATGTTGCAGCTGGAAATTCCCCTAGCCCAGCTCCTGTAGAGCAACCAATTTCAAAAGCTTCCACTAGGGGAAAACAGTTTCTATTTGTATTAGTCAGTACTGTCCTCTTTTAAACAATGTTCCAATAATCCAAAGTTAGTTTCAGTTTTCAGTTACTTTTACTCCTTTTTTTAAAAGACAGCTGGAGACGGTAGAAACAATGTATTCTCTTGTTTAGCTACCTAAATTGCAGTCCTGCTAATGTTTTCATCTGCTTACAGCGGTGTCTCAAGTCAATTGTAATTTTTTCCCATTCTTTATTAAAGTTTTGGTCTTCTTGTTTCCTGATCTTTCAGGTCTGTTTTGCCCTTTCAGCATAGTGGCTAGGAGGGAACAGATCCTTCCAGTTAGGCTGGGCATGGAATATTTGCTCATTAAATTCAGAAAAAAGAGGAAAAATACAAGTACGTTTGCCCTTCCGTGTGTGTGTGTGACGTACACACATCTACACACAAACACACACACATTTTTCTTATGTTCTGAATATAAAAAGGCACTTTTATGGGCTTCTTATAAATGGAGAAAGAGAGAGACAGAGAGAGCGCGCGCAAGAAAGATAGCAAAAAGTGGAGCTATATTTCCTGATGTGCACAATTGATTTGCTTAAATCGGAAAAACAACTCTTGATCTTGTACTTCTCATTATATTCTCCAGTTCATCATAGGACAAAATATGTCATATGTGTTTAAAAATCAGGTCAATAAAGAATCACTAAAGAATGGGGAAAATATGTGGACTATTTAAAAAATATTTGCAAACATTTAACTACATTAGCAGGAAGAACACAACACAAGAAGTTAAATAATAACTTATTTGGAAACTAGACAGTAACAATTATAAGGAACTATAGGGGAAATGCTGTGATAAAAGTGAAACCAGAAGATGAAATAGAAGGGGAAGAGGGAAGTCAAATTATGTTTTTATTTCTGAAGATGTACTACATTTCATATCTTTTGTAAAACTGAAAACTGAAAAATAAAATTAACAAACAAAACAAATTGGGTATCGGACCTTCAGCAAGCGGTGCAGTGATGGCAAAATAAGGCATATGACCTGTTGGATGCTGATGCTGAGCTTGCACAATATTTGAGCTCAGTGTCATTTATGTCTATAGATGTAAATAAGGTCACACTGTTCCTCTTTATTGAGCTGTTCAGTGAATAAGCAGCTAGCTAGAGCTATTGTTTATACTTCTTTTAGCTTGCCTCTGCTGCAAGCCGCTCATTGCTTCGTTTCTCCTTCCCCTCGATAACACTGTGAGGGAGGCTAAATAGAGCAGCAAGCTTCATGGTGGAGCAGGGGTTGGGATTTGGTTTCTCCAAGGCTTGCTAGGTGCCTGTGTGCCCTCACTCTTGCAAGCTTCTTCCCTGCAGATTTCAGCCATGTGGCTCTACCTGGCTGCCCTGCTGGGGCTTTACTTCCTTCACCGATGGTACCAGAAGAGACAGACAGTGGAGACCCTAAAGCCTAAAGCCTTGGAAGTCTATCTTAAACGTTCAAATTTCCAGCATTAATAATAGTGAACCCCCCCCCCTTGGAAGCAGGAGAAGAGGGGGGGAGTCTTGGACAATATTTGCCTGCAAAAAGAGGGGGAAAGAAGCTAAATTTCCATCGCTCAGAACCTGGGAACGGGCTGCCATTGAGCCATTAAGACTGTTGTACCTTGGAGTGTTGCATAGACTGTGAATAGACCGTTTATTGACAGCTAGTGAAACAAGAGTGATACATTGTCTCAATTATCCTCTTCTGACTACAAAAAGGGCTAAAAGGAGTAAAAGCAACTGAGTAAAAGTAATTGATACTAAATATACTGGTGTAACTGTGTTTTTTAAAAAGTGACATTTTGGACTAACACAACATAATTAGTAACTATTTCCCTCTAGAGGAGGGTTTTGAAATTACTACAAGGGTTGGAATTTTCCAATTCTAAAGATAAGACTCTGGGACTGTGGAATTGACCTTGAAGGGCTTAAGTGTTATGGCAGATGGAAAAGAAAAAATAGACCTGCCAATCCAAGAAAAAAAACAACAAGGTCTTGGCAGCGAAGAGCTTCTACATCTGGCCCTCCTGCCCCATCTGCGGCTGTATTAACGCACTCTAAAGAGTTTGATCAAACTGCGGGAGGCAGTGGAGGACAGAAGTGCCTGGCGTGCTCTGGTCCATGGGGTCACGAAGAGTTGGACACGACTAAACGACTAAACAACAACAAAACCAAAAGGAATGACTTTTATGTATGCAACTACAGCAGCAAGAATACTTATCGCAAAGTACTGGAAGACACAAGATTTGCCCACACTGGAAGAATGGCATATGCAACTGACGGACTATATGGAACTGGCTGAAATGACTGGCAGAATCCGAGATTTGGGAAAAGAGACGATGGAGGAGGACTGGAAAAAAATTAAGGACTATTTACAAAAACATTATAAGTTATATGAATGTTAAGAATTTGCATGATTTAGAAAATATAGCTCCAGCAACAAGATTTGGTATATTGGAAATTGGGAAATAATTATGAAAGGGTTAAATAACATTGTATTTATCTCAGGGTAAAAGTAAATTGATAATAGGCATTTTGAACTCAAAAGAGGTTTATTTGAAAGTACAAATAACACATGAAACAAGGTATTAATTTGCTGACATTTTTATTGTAAAGAAAGCAGGGGGAGGAAGACGTGGGGAAGTCCAATTGGTTATGAAAAATGTATTGGAAAGTTGAATTTCTTTTATTCTCATTTTTCTTTCTTTTCTTTTGTTATCTTGTGGTATATCTGATTGTATATCTATATCTGGAAAAAAGCAATAAAAATATTTAAAAAAAAATAAACCAAAAGGAATGATATCAGAAGAGGCCTTGGCACTTGCATTAAGCAAGATAAATGAATCATTGGAACAAATGAATAAAAAATTAGATCAGAATACACAAAGTATAAATAGTTTGGGACAAAAAGTTAATACAAATACAGAAGCTATTGAGAAATTGATTCAGGAGTCTAATTCAACTCGACAGATCGCAGAGGAAGTCAAGGAAAAGGTTGTGGCTGTGGAAGCGAAGGTAACCCAACTGGAAACAGAGTTCCAGACCTACAGAAGCAACTTGAGGACCATAAGTTGGCACTTTCTATGATTGAGCTCAAGGAAAAACAGACAAACTTGAGGATTAGAGCTGTACCTGAACTGGAAAAGGACTGTTTGATAGACTATCTCACAGAGGAATTTGCAGAATATTGGGATTTGGACCTGGAAAAAGAGGAGTTTAGAATTGTGAGGGCCTTTAGAGTTGGAAGAGGAGGGAAGAAGAAGAATAGAATAAGAGACTGATTGATTACCCTCCGATCTAAAGAAGAGAGAGATAAAATTTTGGGCTGGCATTACGAGAAGACTTTGGTAATACAACAGTCAAGAGTGAAAATATTTAAAGATATCCCAAAACATCTTTTGGACCTTAGGTCCAATTTTGGAGATTTGGTTGCCCTGCTGAGAAGGAACGAAATCATCTTCAGGTGGGAATTTCCTCAAGGCCTATCCTTCAGCTTTAAAGGAAGGAAAATAAAAATAAGTTCAGTAGAAGATAAAATAAAGTTTCTGTTTAAATACGAAGAAGATTTGCAGAAGGGAATTGGAAAAGAGCCAACAGTATTGGACAGAAGATCACCAGATAGAGGATCAGAGCAAAGAGCATTGGAGAGAAGATCACCAAACAGGGGAACGTTGGACATATCCACATTATCCTTTGGATTGGACCCCCCAGTGAATGTGCCACCACCACAACCAACAGAAGAGGAGCAAGCTTTGGGGGCAGTTGGGGGGGTACCAAAGTAACCACATGATAGCGCTGCAGGTCTTGAGTTGGAATGTGAATGGACTGAACTCCCCCGAAAAGAGGCGGAGAGTATTTCATTTATTGAAAAAGAGCATTTGGACTTGATTTGTTTACAAGAAACACATGTGACAAGGCTACACAGGAAGTTATTGAATAATAAAAGATTAGGCCAAGAATTTATTTCATCGGATAAAGTTAAAAAAAGAGGAGTGGTCATCTACGCAAAGGAGAGCCTATCACCAAAATTTATATTTAAAGATGATCAAGGAAGATTCGTTGCAATTGAAATTCAAACACAAGGAGAAAAATTCTTGATAGTAGGTATTTATGCACCAAATGAAGGAAAATCGGATTTTTTTAAGAAGTTACATGAGACTCTGATGGACTATATGGATTACAATATGATTTTGATGGGAGATATGAATGGTGTGGTGTCTACAAATATGGACAAGGCACAGAGACAGGTAGTTACCAAGGATGGAAGACTACCAAAAACTTTCTTTGATATGACTGAAAACATGGATTTAGTTGATATTTGGAGAACAAAGAACCCCCTGGGAAGAGAGGGAACCTTCTTCTCTGAGGCTAAAATGACATGGACAAGAATTGACCAAATTTGGGTAACGAGAGGACTGGTTCCGAAGACTAGTAAAGTGGAAATGAAATTGACGTCAATTGGTTCCTTTAGATGGAGGATGAATGATACTTTGTTTAGGAATGAAGAATTCACTAAGAAGGCCCAAAAAACTCTGAGAGATTATTTTGAGATAAATATGAACACTACTGTGGAAAAAAGAGTAATTTGGGATGCAAGTAAAGCGGTCATGAGAGGATTCTTGATACAACAGAATGCAATTAAGAAGAGAACTCAAAATGAGAAAAAAGATAAAATCCTGGAAAAAATAAAGGAAGGAGAGAAGAAACTGAGGGTGAAACCAAAGTCGCAGGAGATTTTAAAAGAGATAAAGTTATATCAAGTACAATATATGAAAATGATGAATCAGGAAATAGAATGGAAGATTAAACAGATGAGACAAAAGACATTTGAATCGGCAAACAAGTGCGGAAAATTGTTGGCTTGGCAAATGAAAAAAAGACAAAAACTTAACACTATTACGAATTTAGAAGTGGAAGGAAAGAATACAGTGGTGCACCGCAAGACGAATGCCTCGCAAGACGGAAAACTCGCTAGACAAAATAGTTTTCCGTTTTGGAGGTGGTTCGCAAAACGAATCTCCTATGGGCTTGCTTCGCAAGACGACAATGTCTTGCGAGTTCCTGCTGGTTTTTTTTCCTTTCCCCCCCTTTTTCTAAGCCGCTAAGCCGCTTATCAGCTGATCCGATCAGCAGATGAGCCGCTAAAAGCCTCTAAAAGCCTCTAATAGCGCTAATCCGCTGATCCTTCAATGGGCTTGCTTCGCAGGACGGAAAAAACCGCTAGACGAAGAGAATCACAGAACGGATTCTTTTCGTCTTGCGAGGCACCACTGTATACAGAATCCAGTGGAAATTAGAAAGTGCTTCCAGAGGTATTTTAAAAAACTATATACACAGGAGACACAGAAAGAAATGGATATTGATAAATTTTTGAAAATTAATGGACTACAAAAAATTTCCCAGGAAAATAAGTTAATGCTGAATCATAAAATAACAGAACAGGAAGTAGAAGGGGCCATCCAGAACATGCAATTGGGTAAATCCCCAGGACCGGATGGATTGACTTCAAGATACTACAGATCTTTGAAAGAATGGTTAATACAGCCTTTAAAAGAAGTCTGTAATGAAATATTGGAAGGGAAAAAGGCACCAGAGTCATGGAAAGAAGCATATATTACACTTATACCGAAAACAGAGATTGAAAAGACACAACTTAAGAACTACCGCCCCATATCACTGCTTAATGTGGATTACAAAAATGAATGTACTGCCAAGAATGCTGTTTCTGTTTCAAACATTGCAAATTTTGGACAAAATGGATTGTTTCAAGAAGTGGCAGAGAGATATCTCTAGATTTGTCTGACAGGGCAAGAAGCCTCATATAAAATTTAAGATATTAACTGATGCTAAAGAAAGAGGTGGATTTGCCCTGCCAGACCTTAAACTTTATTATGAATCAGCCGCATTTTGTTGGCTGAGAGAATGGATGCTTCTTGAAAATACTGACGTGTTGGATTTGAAAGGTTTTAACAATGTATTTGGTTGGAAGCATATCTGTGGTATGACAAGGTTAAAGCACATAAAGCGTTTAAAAACCATATTGTCAGGAAAGCACTGTTTAATGTCTGGATAAGATACAAAGATCTGTTAGAAAATAAAACCCCGAGATGGCTGTCACCAATGGAAGCAAAGGCTCAGAAAAAACTCAGTATGGAGGCCAAATGGCCAAAGTATTGGGAAATTCTGGAGCAAGAGGGAGATAGACTAAAACTGCAAAGCTTTGAAAAATTAAAAAACAGAGTGCGAGACTGGCTCCATTATTATCAAATAATGGAGGCATATAATTTGGACAAAAAATTAGGCTTCCAGGTGGAAAAATCAAAATTGGAAACAGAATTGTTAGACCCAAAATTCAAGAATTTGTCAAGAATGTATAACTTGCTGTTGAAATGGAATACTCAGGATGAAACGGTGAAATCTGCTATGATCAAATGGGCACAAGATGTAGAACATAACATTATGATGGCTGACGGGGAACAGTTATGGACCACGGGTATGAAGTTTACGGCATGTAATGCCTTAAGAGAGAATCTAATGAAAATGATCTATAGGTGGTACATAACACCAGTCAAGCTTGCAAAAATCTACCATTTGCCTGACAACAAATGTTGGAAATGTAAGGAGACTGAAGGTACATTCTTTCACCTTTGGTGGACATGCCCAAGGATTAAGAACTTCTGGGAGATGATTTATAATGAAATGAAAAAGGTATTTAAATATACCTTCCTGAAGAAACCAGAGGCCTTTCTCGTGGGCATGGCCGGCCAATTAGTGCCAAAGAAGGATAGAACTTTTTTTATGTATGCTACAACAGCAGCAAGAATACTCATCGCAAAGCACTGGAAGACACAAGATTTACCCACCCGGGAAGAATGGCAGATGAAGCTGATGGACTACATGGAATTGGCGGAAATGACTGGCAGAATCCGAGACCAGGGAGAAGAGTTGGTGGGAAAAGATTGGAAAAAATTCAAAATATATTTACAGAAATATTGTAAAATTAATGAATGTTAGAAGGATGCTGGAATGAAGCTACATGGTTTTAGCAGAGATGTTATAAAGAACTAAGTAAAAATAGATTGTTAATGGGCCAAAGTGTAAAATTTAAGGTCAGATTGTGTTAAGATAAATTATAGAAACAAAAATTGAGAAAGATGGAAAGGATTTGCTGAAATAGCTAATTGAACAAGAATACAAAAAAGGGAAGTGTGAGGAGGTCGATGATACAAGTAAATGAAAGGTAGAGATATAGAGATATTGGATATGTTTTTTTGAATGTTTTTGCTTTTCTTGTTGTTTTGTTGTATTGTTCTTTTTTGTTTTCTCTTTATTTTTGATGTATTGTGAACTTTTTATTGTTTTCTTTTTTTCTGTAACTATTAAACTCTTAATAAATCTTTTTTTAAAAAAGAGAGAGAACCTGACAGAGAAATATGTCTTCATCACCGGCTGTTCCTCTGGCTTTGGGAACCACCTTGCCAGGCATCTGGATGCCCGGGGTCTGCAGGTGTTGGCAACCTGTACCACACAGAAGGGGGCAGAGCAGCTGAAGAAGGTCACCTCAGAGCGCTTGAAAACCACCGTTCTGGATGTCACCAGTAAGGAGAGTGTGGTGGCAGCGACGGAGTGGGTGAAATGATAAGTGGGGAACAAAGGTAGTTTTTTGTTGTTTTGTTTCCATGCTCTGGATCAGGCCAGGGATTATCTGTATAATCATCTGCTTATCTTTATTCCACTTTCCCACAAAATGTGACCTGAGTGACTCCCAGTACAATGGTACCTCGGGTTAAGTACTTAATTCGTTCCGGAGGTCCGTTCTTAAGCTGAAACTGTTCCTAACCTGAAGCACCACTTTAGCTAATGGGGCCTCCTGCTGCCGCTGCACCGCCGGAGCACGATTTCTGTTCTCATCCTGAAGCAAAGTTCTTAACCCGAGGTTAGTGGATGTAATCCTGTAATCCTGAAGTGTATGTAACCTGAAGTGTATGTAACCCGAAGTACCACTGTATATCAAAAATAAAATGTATGACCATTTTAAAAAAGTATTAGAAACAGCTAAAATCAATAAGGCAATGAATGGGGAAGGAATTCCATGGGGTCACCTTAATTCAACCTCTGTCAAGAGCTGCTAGGATTGCCAAATAACCTGAAGGACTATTGCTTTATGCCTTTGACAGCAGCTTGTTCTGTGAAGTCACACAGTGAAACTTCATTTTGTATGAAGATAAATGTTCCTGTCTGATAATGTCCACTGATCAACCTGATTCTAAAAGCACAGATGCAAGATATCATAATCAGTGTTGCAAGATTTTAATTTTAGCTGACAAGCAGCTACAGGACCTCAAACTGATTAGCCAGCATTTGCAGTGTAGGAGAAGCCTCTGGAGTCATTTGGCTGATCTACATTGAATTTTTCCTCCTAATAGCAGCTGGGAAAGGAGGCAATGTAGATGGGGGGAAATACTTGGGAGAAGAAGGGACCAGAGCAGTTATATTGCAATATCTTTTAAGATGCTTCCGATTTAAATGTGTTTGGGGAGCCCAGAGCAGAGAATATGGAAGGCATAACCTTCTGGATCAGGCCAATGTCTCTTCTCATCCAGCATTCAGTTACCAGCAGATGACTTCTCGAAAGCAGCAATCAAGCGCACTCTCCCTTCCTGTGCTTTCCAGCCATCGGTATTTGGAAGTATTTCTGCTTCCAGCTGTAGAGGCAGAGCATAGACATCTTGGCTGTCCAATCCACTTTTAAAACCATCCAAGTGGGTGGGCATCCCTATCTCCTGAACCTTCCAACATTCAGCTTCATTGGACGTCCATGAGTTCCATTGTTGGAGAATGAGAAGCAGTGTGGTGTAGTGGTTAGAGTTTCAGACTAGGACCTGGGAGACCTGGGTTCAAATCCGCACTTGGCATACTGCTCATTGGGTGACCTTGGGCAGTCACTGCCTCTCAACCTAACCTACCTTACAGGGTTGTGAGGATTAAATGAGGAAGGGGAGAACCATGTGTGCCACTTCAAGTCCCTTGGGGTGGGGAAAAGATGGGCTATAAACATGCCCACTTCATGCTCCCCCTAATTCTAGATCATTTATGAATAAGATAAAAGCCACAGGTCCCAACACTGATCTTTGGAGAGCTCCAGTTTCTACATCTCCCCATCTAGATATTCCATTTATTCCTCTACTCTGTGTCCTGCTTCTTAACCAGTTTCATGACTGCTCAGCTTATTCAGGAGTCGGCAGTCTAAGTACACTAGGTCAACTGGATCAGTTTTATCCAACAGATCTACTTTGGATAAGCCTTCATGCTCTTTGCTAAATTTCATGTAAAGGCCTCCCAAAATGGCCCCCAGATGTCGCTGGTTGGCCTTCCTTTTAAAACTGTGTGAATCCCTGGGGAAATATTGGCTCTCCAGCAATACTAAGATCAAATGCAAGAGCAGGGACGCATACTGAACACACACACTCTCTCTCTCTATATATATATATATCTCTCTCCAGGGATAAACGTTTGTTGGTCAAAATTGTCTGTTTCAGTCCAGTGTTTTCTGTGTTGTCTTTCTCAATTTGCAGATACCCGTTTTTGGTTGTTTGAAAGAGTGATGTGAATAGAAGCTTTAGGACTCCCATGCTTTTAATTACAGCTTTCCTCTTAACAAATATTGCCCATTTTATTGCTTCCTGTTGATAGTAGTTGGAGAAATTATGTTGAACCGCCCATCCAACTTTTTTAAAAAAAAATCATTTTTATTGGTTTTCAATTACAATCCAATAATAGCCTCATTATAACAATACCAATTTATAATACAATTATTAATACCAATTGTTCCAATGCCAAATTATATAATTTAGATAAAGTGGCCCCCTGTGTGCTAAATTTGATGATTCTATTATTTTCTTTATTTCTGCCTTCCAAAATCTTATTAATTTCCATTACATTCCAGTCATAATAATAATCCCTTATGCAACAACTGCAATATTAATAACTTCTATATGTGTTGACACATTAAATGCTTTATGAAACTACAAGTGAGGAAGTCAGACTACATCCTTCTTCTTCCTGTGTGTGGCAATTCTTCTGTCTGTGGTGTTTCTTCCAGTCCTTGTAAGATGTTATGTCTCCCCACCCACCCAGTTGTTGCTGTTATTCTTCATGCCTTGGGCGGAGCTGATATCCCAATGTTGTTCCAGAAATTTCTCCCTTGCTCCATCCCGTGCTTCGTTGTTTTGCAACTTTAACAAACCCTAGAATACATATCAACCAAAATATAGACCACAAGAATAATACTACATCCACACTTCCAAAATCTAGCATACATGCAAATTTTATGCAAGGTGGGAACCTGGAACAATAATTATCTCTTCTTCTTCTTCTTCTTCTTCTTCTTCTTCTTCTTCTTCTTCTTCTTCTTCTTTGGCTGACCAAAGATGACTTTGCAAAGGTGATCAATGTCAACCTGCTAGGGTTGATTGACGTGACGCTACACATGCTGCCGCTGGTGAGGAGAGCCAGAGGGAGGGTGGTCAATGTGTGCAGTGTGAATGGACGCCTGGCCTGCTTTGGAGGCGGTTACTGCCCATCAAAGTTTGGTGTGGAAGCCTTCTCTGACACCCTGAGGTAAAAACAAGCTCTGTAGCTTACTTTTTGGTTCGGTTCGGTTTAGTGACGTGGTGTTTCTCCAGGTGTAGGGAATAAAAAACAGGTGGTGGGAAATCAGGCTGCTGTCAAGGGCTGAACCTTAAATCACAGATCAAAAAGCAGACATTTGCACTGTTTGAGAGATAAGGGTCCAGCTCATGCTATGCCCACACTGGACCTGAAATACATTTGCTCATCTCCAGGTCTGTGGGGAAATATGTTTTTTCAAAATGCAAGCCTGAGATGAGATGGGAGGGGGAAGGTGTATGGACTCCACAGATCTGATTGAATTTGGTTGGTTGGTTGTGTTTTGAGAGATGACAGCATCTTCAGAACAGTAGATCATCTGGGAGGGGGCACCAGAAGGGGCAGGCTGGCTTACAGAAGGGCTTGCTGCCTCCTCCTCCATCACTGCTGCTGCCTGCACCACCTTGTTGTCTCTGCCGGAATCCACACAGGGCCATCAAGGGGCGGCAGGGTCCCTGCCAGAGAGCTTGGCACAATTAGGGCATGCTCAGTTTTTCACCTTTCAAATTCCAAAAATGGGGGTGCTAAAAAGTTGTAACATGACTTGGGAATTCAAAAGATATTCGGCTTAAATTGATACCATTTAGTTTTGATTGGTAAGTAAAACGTGTGAAATTGCATAGAAATCATTAAAAATGATTGCCAAGGACTTGCAGCTATGTTGTTGTTGTTGTTGTTGTTGTTGTTGTTGTTAAGCATTCATTACCTGACCTTTTCAGAAGGCAAAATAAAAATTCTATGATTTGCTGAGAGCAGCTGATGTGCTTTTTAATCAAATTTAGGTTTACCAAGCTAAATGTTGCCAAATCAAAACAGTAACAGCAGATTTGAATTTCCCAAACCCAAACGCATACTTTTAAGAGCAACCAGCTAAGAAGGCAGGCAGAGGGCAGGCCTGGGTGGCTGGGTGACCCTGGCGCAGACCCCACCACTCCTGCTGAGGACCCCTCCCTCTCGCAAGGCCACCAGCTTGGCTGACTCTGCCCTCTGCCAGGCCTGGCAGCCCTGCTCCCCCAGAATCCCCAGGCGCCTAATTTGTTTTGCATGCCTGGGACCTTTCCTAGCAGTCAAACAACCCACTATATTTTAGTCTTCAGTAGGAAATGATGTTTCTTGACTTTTCCTCCCTCATTCAGAAGAAAGCTCCATCCTTTTGGAATCAAAGTCAGCATTGCTGAACCAGGTACTTTCAAGACAGCCATACTGTCAAAATCAGCTGAGTCCTACGAACCTATATGGAGCCGGTTACCTTCTGACCTCAAGGAATGCTATGGGCGGAAGTACTTTGAGCAATGTGAGTAGACCTGGGGGAGAAACTCAGTTTGGTTTGCATTTTAATGAAAGCTACCTAGTTCACACTTAACAAAACAACACATGAATCAACGAAACAACACATGAACCAAAATTCAGACTCATGTAAATTTAGTAATGCACTTTCCCCAAACAATAATGTGTACAAAAATACATACTGTTACACAAGCCTGGTGTCTGCCCCCTCAACAACTCTGCACTCCCCCCAAAAGTCACGCCAAGTCTAATCCATATCCCAATTAAGCAAAACCCTAGTATTTATTAATTTCTAGGGCTTAGCTATATCTTTAACAATACATTAGTAGGAAGTATGTCTCAAAAGTGAAGCTAGCATACAAGAATACTCTGTGTTAGAGAAAACTGCTTGCAAAAATGTGTCTCCTGTGAATTTTAATATTTTTAACTATTGTTGTGTTGATGTTCATGTACAGGCATGGTCCTCACAATAAACTGATTTGTTGTTGTTGTGTCTCTTGTGCAATATTGCATATAAAAATATTAAGAGAAATTGGCACTAAAATGCTGGTAAAATTTTGTGAGAATTTTCAAACCACAAACTGAAATGTGGAGAACTGAGCTTAAAGGTTGAAGAAGTGAGAAACAGAATCTAAAATTGACAGGCTGAGGCATCCCTGACTGAAATTTCTTTTTTCAAAAAGAATTTTATGAAACTATATACAGTGGCAGCTATGTATAGAAAATTATTCAAAACATCCACTCCAAGATGACACCCAATTATTCCACTTTCTATAAACCAATATTTCCATTAATCCTCAAACGCAGATATCATAAGTTCATTTTCTTTTTCATGCAAAAAAGTGTATAAGGCGTTTCCAATCTCTAATAAATAGTGACAATGATTAGTCTCTTATTACACACGTCAACTTTACCATCTCAGCTAAATCCAATATTTTTTACATCCATTCCCTCATGGTAGAAAATGGTGAATCTTTCAATCTTTGTGCATAGAAGAGTATTGCTACTGTGATCATGTATTGAAATAATGTTCTGCAGTCTTTTTCTAATTGTCTATCCATTATTCCTAGCTGGAAAAGTTCCGATGGCAATTGAATGTGAAACTTTAAAATGTTTGCATCATTGTATGTATTTGAATCCAATATTTCTTGGCAATTTTACAAGTCCACCAAGCATGACAAAATGGGTCTGCATATTTTTCACACTTCCAACAAACATTTCAAACACCTTTATACAGTCTAAATAATTTCACTGGAGTTAGATACCATTGGTACATCATTTTATGTACGTAATCTACACCTTCAGCTTCCAAAAGATTCTAGGTGCCACCTAGGCTGTTGCAAGGATAATGTTTCTTTTGCTTTGTATTTCTAACAAACAGGTTGCAAAATAAGCAAATATTTCCAAAAGGCTGGCAGCGACAACCTTCACCTGGTCACCGACTGCATAGAACATGCCCTGACATCCTGCTCCCCTCGCACCCGCTACTCTGCAGGATGGGATGCAAAGTTCTTGTACATTCCTGCCTCTTACTTTCCAACGTCCATCGCTGACTTCGTGATGAGCCACATTTGGCCTAAACCAGCTCAAGCAATATAGGGTTGTTGTTGTTTTAAAATAGCGACTATAGAATAATCAAAACATACAATACAACAAAGTAAAGAACCAAGAGGCAACTTACTATTATAGATCCATCATTCATAATTAGATATTACTTTGAAACATAGGAAGGTTCAATCCAAGATTGATCAAGAAAATTGGAATTTTTTTTTCGTGGAAGCAAAGAGGACTAATAGTAATGAGTATTCACATTTATAGTGAATGAGTATTCACATTTATTAAAGAAAATAAATTGTGGTAGGATCGCTCCAGTGTTTTTTATAGACATCAAAAACATGCACTATATAGTGACATACAGTGGTATCTCTGTTTAAGAACTTAATTCGTTCCGGAGGTCTGTTCTTAACCTGAAACTGTTCTTAACCTGAAGCACCACTTTAGCTAATGGGGCCTCCTGCTGCCACTGCGCCGCCACTGCGTGATTTCAGTTCTCATCCTGAAGCAAAGTTCTTAACCCGAACAGAAATCAATCCAGTGAATATTGATGTAGGTTTGAGGGGGTCAGACTGCATGATGCCCTGGGCCCCTTCCGGTTCTTGGGCTTCTGTATCAGTGGGAGTAGAAAGCGTGAGAACAAGTTTTCCAAACCATTCCCTTTGTCTAGGCAATTGTAAGACAATGGCCATGGCTGGATACTTAAGCACCATGATCATTATGTGAACTCCACCTGCAGGCTGACATGGTGAAATGCAGACATACAAGTTTTATGGTGTTTTTAATAACTGGGCTTCTGTGGTGGGAAAAGTGTCATCTGCTAAATTTTGTTGTGTGAGGTTTTTTTTCAGAGGACATGAACAGGGCCTAGGAACGCTAATGGATAACAAGGACTCAGAGCTGTCTTTAAGGCATGATTGTTGTTAGCCGCCCTGAGCCCAGCTTCGGCTGGGGAGGGCGGGATATAAATAAAATTTATTATTATTATTATTATTATTATCCCAAAAGAATGAGCCGTCCTGACTTCCTGGCGTGGTGCGCTCAGCGTCAGGTCGGGGAAAGCGCTCGGCTGCAGTAAGAGCGCTCCCAATCACGGTTACGGGATAAAGAGACGGGGAAGCGAGGGCGACGCAAACCCTGAAGAGGTCTGTGAGGAGGTTCCAGACTGAAGGAAACAGATCCAAGCAGCGCATAAAGGAGTTTTCTGCCGTCCCAGCACAAAAAGTGGAGGGAGGTGGGAGAATTTCAGCGCAGAAAGATCGCACACCCGACCGTGAGACGCCCCTGAGACCCGAATGAGAAAGCACCAGGCTGCTCCAAACTAAAACTGTGAAACTAAGAGTACTCCTGAAGGAACAAAGTAATAACACTGGCTTAAATCAAAATAAAAGGAGTACGGACTAACTTAATATTATAAAGGACAGTAAAGCTAATGGAGAGAGGAGCTTCAGCGTTCTGAGACTTACCGAGTTGTGGAAAATAAGCCTTGTAAAGAGGCAGAAAATAAAAACTGAGACATACTGAGTACCTGCTTCTACAGGGGGACGCTCTGCTGAGAGAGACAAGGAGCTGAAATAACAAGCAGCAGCAGCAGCAGCGGTGACCACAAAGCCACAAAGCAGCAGCCATTAAGAAGGTGATCAGCGTAAAACAAAGGGGTGAGTGAAAAAGGAAAAGGAGGGGGAGGAACGTGGAACACAGTGGAGAAAGAGAAGGAATAGAAAGGATTTGAAGACCAGGCAGCGGTGGGAAGATTAAGATAAAGAAGTGAAAGGGAAAAGGAAGAGATATACAAAGGGAGACAAAGAAGGAGGAAAAGACTGGAATAGGGAAGAAAGTAGCTGGCGAAAATGGCGCTGGGGGGGGGGAAGAGTGAGTCATCGCCCTCAGAAGGGAAAACAAAGCCGGAAGAAGAATAGTGGCAGAAACAGTCACTACAACAAAGAGAGGCTAGAGAAACAAAACAAGACGGACCACCGCACAACTAAATTGGAAAACTGCGCCACCTAATGGCGGAAAATAAAATTACTCCCATAATTTAAAAAACGCTGCTAAAACACAGGTTTGAAGTACAACCATAAAGAAAACTAGCTATACACGAAAGGACATTTGAAATACCAAATATTCTAGAAAGTAAGTTCCTAAGACGGATGTTAAGTACTGCAAAGGAATTTTTCTCTGATAATTGCCAAAGTAACTAAAAATTGCCAAAAATATTTAACTAATTTTTTTATTAAAACTTGGACTTCCCCCCCTTTTAAAAAAAAAATATATATTAAATATTTGAGATGAACTGATAACAACATAGGATAAAACCACCGGAATCTTAACTGACTTTCAATCCCAACAGGTTAAAGGACCAAATCATAGACTGTAATCAGCGCATCTTCAAAGTTTAGGAATATATATATTCTTGGTTTGAAATAAAGATATCTAGATCAGAACCAAAAGGAAGAAGACAAATATGGGTTCTAAAAAATACCAAACTACACTGACATCTGGGTCAGGTCTACAAGTGAGAAGACAATCAGCAGCTGAAACAGACCCCAATGCCGACATAAAAGACCTTATAATGGGGATGGAAAAGAGCCTGAATGATAAGCTGGACATACTAGCTGGCAACATCCAACAAAACTCAAAGCTAATAATAGACTTAACAACACAAATAAGTGACCTCTCACTTAAAAATAAAGAACTGGATAAATCTGTACAAGAACTTAAGAGTAAATCTACTAAACAAGAGGAAATGACGAAGAAACTGCAAATGGAAAATAAGGACATTAAAAAATCACAAGACTCAACGAAGGAAGAAATAAACGACCTAAAGAGAGCCCATGAAGAGCTGCTAGATGATATATCATTGATGGAGATGCGTCAGAAGGAGATGGTCCTCCGCTTCCGAGGCGTCCCACAAACCCATGATGAACAAATTCAAGAGAAATTATCACAGGAGATTGCAAACTGGTTGGGAGTAGAGGTAGAAGAGATGCTATTGGATATTGATAAATTTTTCAGGATCAAATCAGAAAGATCGGACACTTATAAAGGGCCAGGAGATTGCTTAATTTTTTTCAACTCAAGACTTTTAAAGGACGAAATATTACATCAAAAAGGACAAGTGAAGTTAGTAATAGATGATAGGCCTATCAAAATATTTAAGGAAATCCCAAAAAGAATTCTGAAGAAAAGGCAGAATTATAAGACAGTAACAGAAGCACTCAAGAAGAATTCAATTAGATTCCGGTGGGAATTTCCTGAGGGCATCACCATCACATATAAGGACAGAAGAAAAACTTTTAGATCTGCAGACGAGCTGGGAAAATTCTGGAGGAAGTACAAAAAAGAATTAACTGGAGATCCAACATTGGAGCGAGAGGAAACAATGCAGACACCACAAGAAGCATAGAGAGACAAGCGCGTATTAAGGGGGGGGAGTGACTGGAAGAAGCAGATTATCAAAATCCTAAAATTTCTGAGTTTTCTTTTTTTTTCTTTTATTTACTCAATGAAACTATTGTAGATAATAAATAAAAATTAATGAATCTAAAAAATTATATCTTGGAATGTTAACGGTTTAAATGATAAGAGGAAGAGAAATAAAATAGAACATGTATTGAGGAAGGAACAATGGGATATTATATGCTTGCAGGAGACCCATGTGACTAGAAATCACAGAAGGGTTTTAGAAAACAAGAGATTGGGCCAAGAATTTATATCCTCAGATGTAAAAAAGAAAAGGGGAATTGTGATCTATGTGAACCCTAAACTAGATGCAAAAAAAATCTTTAAAGATGATGAGGGTAGATTACCAGGGGTAAAAATAACAAAAGGTAAAGAACATTTAATTATAGTAGGAGTTTATGCACCGAATGGTAACAAAACAGAATTTTTCAGAAAAGTAGAAGCTAATTTACTGGAATTTATAGAAGAGGAAATTATTTTGATGGGAGACCTAAATGGTGTCACATCAATAGAATTAGATAGGACAGAGAGAGAAAGAAAATAAAAAAGGCAGACTCCCAGACACCTTCTTTCAGATGGTAGAAAACTTAAATTTGATTGATACATGGAGATATAAAAACCCAGGAGAAAGACAGTATACACATTTCTCGGAAGTTAAAAAATCAGCCGGCAGAATTGACAGCATATGGGTATCAAATAACTTAACAACTAAAATTTAAAAAGCAGAAATACAGACCAAAATTATTACAGATCACAACCCAGTCACATTAGAATTAAATGAACACAAGAAAACTAATAAAAGATGGAGACTTAATGAAAGACTACTAAATGACAAAAAGATTGTGAAAAAAGCGCAAGAACTATTGAGAGAATTTTTTGAATTAAATAAAGAACAGGATACAGACTTCAGGACAATATGGGATGCAAGTAAAGCTTTTATAAGAGGCTTTTACATACAACAAAGTGCAATAAGGAAAAGAAACAGAGAGCAAAAACTAGAACAAATAAGGAAAGAAATAGGAATAAATGAAAAATTATTAGCAAAACAACCAAAAAATGAATTAATAAACCAAAAACTAAAAATATTACAAACCCAGGCTTCAACAATATTAAATAGCGAAATTGAGGACAATATCAAATGGATGAAACAAAGGTCGTTCGAATTTGCAAATAAACCCGGAAAGATGCTAGCCTGGCAACTGAAAAAGAGACAAAAGGAAAAACTGATTGATAAAATAGTGGAAGAGGGGAGAACTTTAGATAACCCTGAGGAAATTAAAAAGTGTTTTACAAAATATTATAATAAGCTATATAAAGCAGGAAATGAGACAGAGGTTGAAATAAAAGAGTATTTATGTGGAAAGGATATACCTAAAATTAAGAAAGAAAAGATTCAAGAGCTAAACTCCCCAATAACCACGACAGAGCTTCACCAAGCGATAATTAAGATGAAACTGGGAAAATCCCCAGGCCCAGATGGTCTCACCGCAATACATTACAAAAAATTAGAGGAACCACTATTATCACCTATGAAGACACTCTTAAATAGAATATTAGAAGACGGGAAGATTCCCAACACCTAGAAACAGGCGCACATAGCAGTAATCCCAAAACAAGGACGAAATAAAGAGTTTATAACTAATTATAGACCAATATCATTATTAAATAACGATTACAAGATTTATGCACAAATATTGGCAACAAGATTAAAGACAGTTTTGCAGGATTGTATAAATAAAGAGCAGGCAGGGTTCTTACCGGGCAGGAAAATGAGTGATAATATAAGAACAGTGATTGATATGATCGAGTATTTAGATATGAAACCAAGTAAGAAGGTAGCCTTTGTTTTTGTGGACGCGGAAAAGGCGTTTGACAAAGTATCATGGAAATTTCTAAAAATATTATTAGACCAGATGGACATGGGAGACCAAATTACAAGAGGGCTAAAAGCTATTTATGAACAACAAGAAGCAAATATAATAATAAATAATGATGCGACTGATTATTTTAAAATACAGAAGGGCACCAGACAAGGGTGCCCACTTTCACCTTTATTATTCATTTTGGTTTTGGAAATATTAAATCAAGCAATCAGATTGGATCAAGAAATAAATGGAATATCCCTAGGAGAGAAAATATACAAAATAAGGGCATTTGCAGATGATTTAGTTTTAATGGTGGAAAACCCAAAGGAAAGCTTAGCAAAGGCTCTAGGTTCTGTCGAAAGATTTATGATCGGGAGGAGGAAGCTTTGTTTTCATATTGGATTCCTGGGAGAACCTCCTCAGGAATGAGAAACGGAGTGACAGACCTGTGAAAAATTTAATGAGTAGACGGTAAGAGTGTTTTTCTTTATGGAATCGATGAAATACAGTAGCCGTCTGAATATGACCCTTGGACGAACGGAAAAACCCACACAGGATTACAAATTTGTTTCAACCCGCTTGTGGAGACTATCAGAGGTCACAAAGACAAAAAGAAAGGAAAAATATATGAAAATAACAAGAAGAGATGTGGAAAACAACAAGAAAGGATTAGATAGAATTGTGAACATTATTTGTGGACATTAAAGCAGCAGCAAGAGGATTGGATCCCTTTCGGAACTTGAAATATGGGTACCCCCAACAAAAAATTTAAAATTCGGCTTTGTAATTTGGAATTTATGTGATTTGATTTAATTGGTCTGTTAATAAAAATTATTCAGATAAGATCTATTGGGGTGTTCATGCTCCATCGTAAGGTCGTTTTGAATTCGGATTCTGTCTCCCGCGGCATTAGCGACCCCTCCCAGTTTGGTGTCTTCTGCCAATGTGATTAGCATCCCCTCAATTCCTTCATCCAAGTCATTTATAAAGACGTTGAACAACAACGGGCCCAGGACAGAACCCTGTGGCACCCCACTGGTCACTTTTTCCCACTGTGATGAGGAACCATTAATGCAGGCATAGGCAAACTCAGCCCTCCAGATGTTTTGGGACTACGACTCCCATCACCCCTGACCACTTGTCCTGTTAGCTAGGGATGATGGGCGTTGTAGTCCCAAAACATCTGGAGAGCCAAGTTTGCCTATGCCTGCATTAATGAGTATCTTTGGGTTCGGTCAGTCAATCCACCTAACAGTTACCTCATTTAACCCACATTTTACCAGCTTCCTCATGAGACTGTCATGGGGGACTTTGTCAAAAGCCTTACTGAAATCAAGGTGCACTGTGTCCACAGAATTTCCCTGATCCACCAAGTTTGTAATTCCATCCAAAAAAGACATCAGATTGCTCTGGCATGACTTATTTTGCAGGGGGTTGGACTAGATGGCCATTGTGGCCCCTTATTAGAAAATGTGACTACTATCACAGAATAGGAAAATAAAATGGCCTATGCTATTCTTTTTTTCTTTTCTTTTCTTTTGCCAAACTACCTCATGACATAGGGTCCAAAGGAGTCAGGCAACAATACAGTGGTACCTCAGGTTACATACGCTTCAGGTTACAGACTCTGTCAACCCAGAAATAGTACCTCGGGTTAAGAACTTTGCTTCAGGATGAGAACAGAAATTGTGCGGTGGCGGTGCAGCGGCAGCAGGAGGCCCCATTAGCTAAAGTGGTGCTTCAGGTTAAGAACAGTTTCAGGTTAAGAATGTTAAGTTCTTAACCCGAGGTACCACTGTACAGCAATGAGCTTTTATTAATTACTGGAAAAGGAATTTGTTTGCAAATGTAGTACAGTATATGATCTATTATGAATATATCCTGAATGTATGTTAGAAAATTCTGAAAGCTTTTTAAAAACAAAGAACTAATTAGATTAAGATCAAATTTTATGTGTGAGGAATGGGATGAATAGAAGAAGCAGAAACTTCCCCCCTTCACCACAGTCTCTACAGTGAGGTCAGGACTGGCTGCCACAGAATAAAACAAACAAACAAACAAACAAACGAGAAGTTGAGGGTTACACCTGAGGTTCCCACACCGCCTCTTGTATGAATTGCAGCTTGAGAAGCCATGTGTTTTGTACGCAACAGACGGAACATTACTGGGGGCAGCCCTTTTCTCCATGCAGCTCCAGACTGGGACAGAGTTGTGCCTGTTGAATTTCTACCCAATATCCAGGTAGTAAGGCAAAAAGCTTTTCAGAAGGGAAACAAAGTGGCGCACTAAAAGCTAGAAGTGAACAGACCTGTCAGTTTTGGTTTCTCTCTGTCTTTTATTTCTTTCAGTGGGAGGGAGACAGCTGCTTCCATTCTACTGCAGTTTGGCTTCCACCAGACACATGAATTGCCTCGCTGTCTGCTGTTTAGTACAAGTTACTTAGCTTACATAGTTTACATTCATGTCAGTGTAAAGGAATCATCAGATCCAAAAAAGTTATTGATTACATGGCATTTGAAGACTTGGTGGTGCCTCTTCTTTATTCATTCTAAGAAGCTTCCTTGGGGGATGTGGACTCGCTTTCATCGGAGGGTTTTAAGCAGATGTTGGATGGCCGTCTGTCATGGATGCTTAGTTGAGTTTCTGCACTGCAGGGGGTTGGACTAGATGACCCTTGGGGTCCCTTCCAAGTCTACAGTTCTATTATTCGGTGACTTGATAACAACAATGATGTGATCATCCTCATTTGACTGGTTTCTGTTCCTGACCCTTATAGACACGTTATTGGTTTGGAGAACTCCATCAGAAAATTCAGAAAGGTGAGAATTCTCAGGAAGGTGTGAGATGTAGCAACCTGTGCGCCCTGTGGCCAGCAGCAGAAGAAGAGAAGGCTCCTGAACCTTGAATAGTTACATAGAAGAGGGACGTGCAACATGCACAGCTCACCAACACAAACCACACATGCTGAAATTCCCTTTTCTACACAACGATTGAAAGCGTAGGAGCCTTGTCTCTGTTCTCTTGCATCTGGCTACCCAATCCCCCCTTTTCTTTCCCTAGCCACTATTTTCACGTCGCTGTCTTCACACGGCCTGAGCAGGCTTGGGCCAAGACCAGGTCAGAACAAGGTCCGCCAAAGCTGTGGGCATGTAAGAGAGAGGAACGAAGAAGAACTGGGCGTCCCAGCCTCCAGAGTAGCGTGTGCGAGGGTGCCGGGACGTCAAGGCATGCTCCATGCAGTCAGTGACCAGGTAGAGGTTAGTGCTGCATCGGGTTATGAGGGCCTCTTTGAACAACTGGCGCCCTGAGAAGAAAAAGAGAGGGAGTTAGAGGAGAAGATTTGTGGTCCAAAACACTACAAACAAACACCAGGATATGAAGCCGTTCTCTGTGCGACAGTCCGGGTGGCATATGAACAGTTTTCAAATCAACAACAAGAACTGGTGCTAATCACTCAACCATCCCTCCACAAAAAAGAGCACTTTCTGAATTTGGAAAGGTACATTCCCTGTTCCATTAAAGAAATCAACAAACCTTTGAGCAGTTGGGACTTTGCCAAGTCTGAGGGAGGAAGTAGGCAGTGGCGTAGTGTGGGTTGTCAGCACCAGGGGCAAGGCAAGTAATTTGTGCCCCCTAACCCGTGGATTTGCACCCCCTAACCCCCAGATGTTGCGCCCGGTGCGGCCGGCCCCCCCTGCACCCCCCACGCTATGCCACTGGAAGTAGGGCAGGTGGTCTTTTCCCCCAATGAGTTTGTTTTCAAACTGGAAGATAGAACCCTTAGGGGGCTAACCATAAATCATAGAGACAAGCAGCAGAAATCAGAGAGACCGGCCAGCAGATGAGGCTGTTGCAGAATCAGGTCTATCCTCCCTTCCTATGTCAGGAGACAATTCTGACTCATCAAAACGAATCAGGGCCACCAAAGGGGGTAAGTACAAGGGGCACCTCTGTACTACTGGGCCCAGAACCAACACAGGGCAGACTCTGAGATTTCATTTTAAAAAGACGTATTAAGTCTCTAGCTCCTTTGGAACAAATGACACAGAGCAAAATTCCTTTGTGAGATATGACTTGCTTCCACCTTCCACTGTTTTAGCCAATGAGTGCCTGAGTTGTGACTGATGACTACAGTGGTACCTCAGGTTACAGACGCTTCAGGTTACGGACTCTGCTAACCCAGAAATAGTACCTCGGGTTAAGAACTTTGCTTCAGGATGAGAACAGATATTGCGCGGTGGCGGTACAGCAGCAGCAGCAGGAGTCCCATTAGCTAAAGTGGTACCTCAGGTTAAGGACAGTTTCAGGTTAAGAACGGACCTCCAGAACGAAATAAGTTCTTAACCGGAGGTACCACTGTACTGTGAAAAGGGCAGAAGGCCCCCAAATGGCTTCAAAATGATTCTCAAGCACCAAGGACACCATGCTTGTAAATCACATATATACCACTTTAACAATCATGGCTCCCCTCCCCAAATCATGGGAAGTGTAGTTTGTTAAGGCTGCTGGGGGTTATATCGTATTTTTCGCCCTATAGGACGCACTTTTTCCCCTCCAAAAATGAAGGGGAAATCTGGGTGTGTCCTATGGGGCGAATGCAGGCTTTTGCTGAAGCTTGGAGAGCGAGAGGGGTCGGTGCGCACCGACCCCTCTCGCTCTCCAGGCTTCGGGAACACATCCGCAGCCTAGGCAGCCCTGTGGGAGGTCCCGCAGGGATGTCTAGGCTGCGGGTAGCAGCCTGCCGCCCAGCGCGAGGGGTGCCCTGAAGCAGAGCGCCCCTCCTGCCGGGCAGACATCCACAGCGTGGGAAGCCCTGCAGGAGTTCCCCGCAAGGCTCCCCATGCTGCGGATAGCAGCCTGCCGCCCAGCGCGAGAGGCGCCCTGATGCAGAGCACCCCTCGTGCCGGGCAGACATCGGCCAGCCCCACAAGCTCGGGGGATAGCAGGGAGGCGCAGCACCGCCATCCCGCTGTTCCTCAACCTGGTTCTGTTTCCCCGACCTGCTTTTTGGGGGGAAATAAAGGGGGGGAATTTCCTTTATTTCCCGCCAAAAAAACTAGGTGCGTCCTATGGGACGGAGCGTCCTATGGGACGAATAATACGGTAGTTCCGCAAGGGGTAAACTACAATTCCCAGGATTCTTGGGGAGAAGCCATGACCGTTAAAGTGATATAAACATGCTTTGAATGTATGGTGTGGATGCAACCCAATATTAAGGGCAAAGCTCCCATCCTTCAAATGGATAGGGAAGCTCTGCTGGCAGAGGTTTGCAAATGCAAGGGACTTGTGGCCCTCCAAAATGTTGTGGGACTCCAACTCCCACTATCCCCAGCTATCGGTTATGATGACTTGGGCTGATGGACGTTGCAGTCCAACAACATCTGAAGGGCGCTAGGTTCTCCATCCACCTTTATCTCAATGGCAGCCCCAGTTCTCTCCCCACAGACCACAGGGAGGACTCACATTTCTCATAGTAGGTCTGTCCATAGCTATCTTTGACTTCCTGTGGGGTGCGGACCCATTGCTGCTCGAGGACGTTGATGCTGTGCTGGACGTTAGTCATGTTTGTTCGGAAATAGCCTGGCTCCACCATGGCTACTTTCACCCCAAAAGGGCGGAGATCACGCCTGGAAAGAAACAATGGGTTTGACATGGTTCATACAGCTACCCCTGCAACTGTGGCTAACAGACGACAGTTATATGGGAAGAAATTGAATATTTAATTTAGTTTGAATCTGGGTCTGGCAATTAAAGGAAATGGTGACTGAGGGTGAATTTTGGGAGCGAGGGTAGGTGATTGTAAACAGCTGAACTCAAAAGCTTGCTTGGCTAGTCAAGGACCCTTTGCAAGGTCCGTAGAAAATTATCTCACATTCCAGGGACGAGGCTAACCCAGTGAGCAGAGGTAGGCATCATTTCGGCCCAAAATTTTGCAAAAGGTGCTTCTTAAAACCTCACTCCTTAGCAGAAAAGCTAATAATTAAAAAAATGGCATGGGATACATAATTGTTCAGCTTCACTGTCCCCAGCTGTGAAGTGGGGGGGGGGATGGAACAGCCAGCAAAGCCCAAAATTGATTGCCTTCTTCCTCCTCTTGATCTGGGCCTGAGATATTTAGCCCCTCTCTGCACTGCATTTTGACAATTATGATGTCAGAAGTGATAGCTTACCTGAGAGAGTCGGAGAAAGCCTCCACCCCATACTTAGATGGACAGTAGCCTCCTCCGTAGAAAGCCAGTCGCCCCAGGATGCTGGACACGTTAACAACCCTTCCCCTGGCCTTCTTCACCAGCGGCAACATGTGTAGCGTCACGTCAATCAGTCCAACCAGATTGACATTTAGCACTTTTACAAAGGCATCTTTGTCCAGCCACTCATTGGGTACCATCGCTTCCACAATCCCTGCATTGTTCACCAAGCCCCAGAGCCCTGTGGAGTAGAGGCAGCAAGTTAGCATTTGAGTAAGAACACCATCATCATCATCATCATCATTAATAATTAAATAATAATTAAATAATAATTTCTTATTTATACCCCAGCCACTCTGGGCAGAAACCAAAGGACTATTAAAAACACGATAAAATGATGCTGAACATCTGGCCCAGGCTAAGCAAAGCTTGGGAACACCAATAAATTTAATTTTCTCATAACAAAATGTGTTGCTCGGCGGGGGGGGGGGTTCTAAAAATTCTGCACTCACAAGGTTTTGTAAGACAGGGATGGGAAAGCCGATGGTGTTGGACTCCACCTCCCATCAATACCACCCACCATGTGTGATGGACAAGGATTGTGGGAGTTGCCTTTTTAAAATCTGCCTTTCTGTATCAAAGTGTTGTTCTTCAGCATGCTTTTTCTGTGCTTTAGTGAGTAAGAGGAAAAATGGTTGAAACAGCTGTGGTTTGTAGTAAAACAGTTTGCTCGCCAGATGCAGAATCAAATGTGTGCAACGTATCACAGCATGCAGGGATTGTGTGCCTAGAGTAACAGGTGGTAATGCTGGCTAGAGGGAGGACATGGAGCATTGCCAAAAATAGATAGGTAGGAAGCTTTAAAAGTTATTGAAGATGTTCCTATGTAGGCAAGCTAAGGGCTATGCAGTCCCTATAGAGGACTCATGAAGCGGAGCCACATATGGATTTATGTTGCCATGGGATACCACAAATGGCTCTTTTGAATCTTCCCTTGTTTGTGTGAAACTATTACTGCACTTGAACTGCTGTTTGTGCACACAATTAAAATTGCTATATAGCTGTATCTCTCCTGCTTAAATGTGCCCTTAAGGCAGGATTTGTGAGGAAAGAGACAATGGGAGGTTTCCCACTTTGGCCTTGCAGAGAAAACTTTGGCTCAGTTTAGGAATCAAAATGGTTCCAGGTTGGTCTTCCTGTGCTGATCTATGTACGTGCTTGGTTGGTACACTTATGAACATTACCATATATCTAAGACCATAAAATTCCTATCACACTATCTTCAAGCTCATATCTGGAAGCCAGCCACTGTACCTTTGTCTCTGACGCACCCTTTTGCCCACTCAGTCGCTGCCACAATGCTCTCTGTGCTGGTGACATCCAGGAGGGTGGTTTTCAACCGATCTGATGTGAGCCTCTCCAGGTCTTCGGCCCCTTTCTGTGTAAAACAGGCTGCCAACACCCTTAGCCCCTCAGCGTCCAGCTGCCTGGCAAGCTGGTTCCCAAAGCCGGAGTCGCAGCCAGTGATGAAGACATACTTCTCTCGGAGGTTTTCCACCTTCTGCCTTTCCAGGTACCATCGGATGACAAAGAACAGCAAGACTGCCAAAAGGAGCCACATGCTCACTGTGTATTTCTTTGAAAAGAGGAAGCAAAACATGGCAGGGTTGTTTTTTAATTCTTGTTGTTTTTATGCATTCCAGGTTTATTTTTATTTTATTTTATTGAATTTATATACCACTCTATACCCGGAGGTCTCAGGGCAGTTTGCAGAATCAAAGCAAAATATTAAACCACAAAATACACAATCAAAACAAAAACAACTACCACCCAATAACTATCCCCTCCCCCAAAAAAAACCACATTTTGAAAGGGCATAGGATGTAAATCAATTCAACCAAAGGCCTGGTTAAAAAGGAATGTTGTTTGCCTGGTGCCTGAAGGCGCCCAATGAAGGCGCCAGGCTTCATTATTCCCATTCTGGAGTTAGGTAAAGGTAAAGGGGTAAAGGGACCCCTGACCATTAGGTCCAGTTGTGACCAACTCTGGGGTTGCAGTGCTCATCTCGCTTTATTGGCCAAGGGAGCCGGCGTACAGCTTCCGGGACTAAGCTGCTTCTGGAGAACCTGAGCAGCGCACGGAAACGCCATTTACCTTCCCGCTGGAGTGGTACCTATTTATCTACTTGCACTTTGACGTGCTTTCGAACTGCTAGGTTAGCAGGAGCAGGGACCAAGCAACGGGAGCTCACCCCGTTACGGGGATTCAAACCGCCGACCTTCTGATCAGCAAGTCCTAGGCTCTGTGGTTTAACCCACAGCACCACCTGCGTCCCTATTCTGGAGTTATCGGGCAGCAAAGTTCTCTTAGGAAAGCAGTTTGCAACACTCAAAGGGTTAACATAACAACATAAGGGTAATGATTAACAAAGCCATGCCTGCCCTGGAGTTCATTACACTGATTTCTGAGACTGTGTCCTTGCCTGTGACAATGTCTGAACTAAACTGGCACTGCTCTGTTGAAATTAACGGAGACACTATGCTTAGCATTGAGGGATCCTAAAAGAAGGAGACTCTTTCTGGAAAGGACATGCAATAGAAGAGAGATGGGGAAGCCACCCACCCCTTGAAGTCCGTATTTGCAGCATGTAAAAGGGCTGCATACCAGGGGTGGGTCAGGCTGGAACCTATAAGTGGTTATAGCCACCCCACATTTTCACACAGCACCCCAGCCAGCCATTTTCACTTAAAGTTAAGCATAATCCATTCTTTTAACAGCCATTCATTCTCTCAAGGGGGCATTAATCACCTCCCTGTTATGCTGGATGAGTTTCAGTTAGTAAGGATGTGGACAAGGTTCTTGAATCAGTCAAGGGATCTGATCCTGACAACGGACTGATGTCAATATTGCACATTTTCAGATCACCCTCTTCCTGCTCAGCTGAGAAAACAATGTCCAGAGTGTAACCTGCCACATGCATTGCGCCAGTGACATGTTGGGGCAGCACCATGGTCATCAAGGAAGCCATGAAGTCCTGAGCCACCCCAGAGTCAGTTTCCTTGGCATGGATGTTGACGTTCCCCAGAAACAGCAGTCTGGGAGTCCTCAACACCCCTTCTAAGACCAGTTCAGGCAGGGAAACTGCTGGGCAGCAAGATGCACAGTAAGCCAACAGAATTCCTAATCTGTCCCAATTGCCCAGTGCTAGGAACATACACTCAAGATCCCACCCAAATGGACAGAGAGCCTGAAGAGAAAGACAAAAACCCTACAGACTATAACAACTCCTCCTCCTGGCCCTCAAGTCTGCCCAGATGCTGCCCAGAGTATCTAGGTGGGAACAGATGGGTAAGACCAACTCCACCCTGCTCACCCACCCAGCTCTCAGTGATACAGACCAGATTGGCCTTATCCATCATCAGATCATAGCTGAAGGAGGTCTTACTCAGTGTCGACCTGGCATTCAGCAACAGCAGCTGCAGACCCGAGGCTAGTCCTCCTTTGCATCCAGGCACCTTAGTTCCAGATTGTAACTTGTATTCCATTTTAGAGACCTCATTTCTCTGCCTCTAGGGAGCCATGGGCTTTCCCCCCCTAAGCAGCCATTGATGTCATTCTTGTAAAACCTAATAGACGTATAGGTTCATTATTCTAAGGAAGAACAGTGCTTGTCTTCTTACAATGCTACTGACAATTCTATTAAGCTGTAACCTACCCAACTTCCTTCCAAAAAGGATAGCTAAGATTCAAGCCACTCTCTTCTTTTAAGCACACCCTGGATGCTTCCAGATGCGTTTGTGTTGTGGATTGGTGTGTCTCACGCACGCAAGCTTTTTGCAGCATTCACACGGTGTTAGTGGCATCAAAATGCCAGCCTGTATCTCCCTCCCAATTTAATCCAGCTTGACCCTCTCCAGGCATTAATTCTGTATTAAAAACACCTGTTGGCAATGACTCGTTTGTGATTATCTTAGTGACCCATGTACAATATTAAGTCACTGTCTGGAAGCACTCCCATCGCCAAACGACAAGTTAATAGGCTTTGCTTACCTCAAAACTCAACCAACACCTTGACTGTCCAATCTGTCTGAAACAGGAACCCTCTACAAACAGAAGAGTAGATCTGTTAATCCATTCTGTTAGTGAACCTTTCCCCTACATCCCACCCCAGAATTTGTACGGAGGTTCTGGATAGGCTGGAAAACAGCCACCAAGTTGTTGGGTTTTTTTGCCAAAACAAGAAAAGTCCAAAGTACTTTGTGTATCTATGAATTGGTAACCAGTCTGGGGCTTAGTTCAATGACTTCCCTGCTTCAGTTGTCTGAAATCATTAGCCAGGGAAGTACTTATTCCTGCAGCTGGCTGGCTGCTTGCCATCTTCTCCAAGGCACCAGTCACAGTGCATGGCAGGGAGCTGATCAAAATGTCCCTGTGAATGCTATCTGCAAGCCTTTCAAGAACAGATTTGGCCTGCTTTCTTCTTTCAGGTTTTCCCGTTAATTTTTCAAGATGTAACTCTCCTTTATTCGTGCAAAGATTTACATTCATTTAGGGCATGGTATATATATGTGTGTGTATATATATGCCATGGTGGTTGGCTTTCAATGTTAATTGCCATCAGGCAGCATTTTAACTGATTTTGTTCAGACTGTGTCAACAGGGAGGAGGTATTAATCACACAGGAGCTATTAACATTTTTAAAAAAGATCAATCATGGCACTTCAGGTGTAGCATTTAGCATCATGTTTTGTTTGGCCCTTAGAAACACACAAACAAGTAGACCAGCATTTAACATAAGAACATAGTGTGAGATTCCAGGGGGTCCCAGGCGCTTTTCCAGGGTTCGTGTTTCCTTTTGGAATTACACAGAGCAGAGACCGTGGTGTCTTCATGCTATGTGGTTTATTTACACAACTATATAAGCTGAGCCTGCAGTGGAGGAGTTCACAGCATTAGCACCCCAAAAGGGCTTTGTTTCTCCCATAACTACAGCCTTGGATTCAAATAGATATCAAACATTGGTCTCTGGCTGTTTTACTTCTAGGTCTCCTCACTGCTCCCCTCTCAAAATCTCTGGTTGTTGTTGTTTTTCCTTTTCACTATCTGTGAATTGAGGGAGGGTCCTCACCCATTCAGGGACACGGGTGGCGCTGTGGGTTAAACCACAGAGCCTAGGACTTGCCGATCAGAAGGTCGGCAGTTCGAATCCCCGCAACGGGGTGAGCTCCCGTTGCTCGGTCCCTGCTCCTGCCAACCTAGCAGTTCGAAAGCACGTCAAAGTTCAAGTAGATAAATAGGTACCGCTCCAGCGGGAAGGTAAACAGCGTTTCCATATGCTGCTCTGGTTCGCCAGAAGCAGCTTAGTCATGCTGGCACATAACCTGGAAGCTGTACGCCGGCTCCCTCGGCCAATAAAGCAAGATGAGTGCCGCAACCCCAGAGTCGGCCACGACTAGACCTAATGGTCAGGGGTCCCTTTACCTTTACCTCACCCATTCACTGTCTACCATGTGAGCCCCTTCCTTTGTTCTCCTTGCACATCACCAGGAGGCTAGCATGGCTATTCCAAAAATTAAAAGTCTTGCCAGATCCACACAGTTGAATACCTCAAACTCATAACCCTGAAGAAAAGTTCAAAGTACTGGGTTGTATCTGTGAACTGATAACTGCCCTGGCAGGGTGCTGATAAGGCTGAGGGTCATGCTATGTCCTGAGCAACCTTTCAGGGCTGTGAGAATTATGTAAGCAGAATTCCCTGATCTGGACCTTGTGCAGAGCCTGAATCCAAAAGCTCTTCACACCAAGAAAGAGTTCCAAAGTTTTACCTTAAACCAGTCACAAAAACATTGTAAATAGAAATCAGCACATTGCTCTTAAACAACAAGCAATGCAGTCCAATTTTCTTTAAGCTGTAACTTGTTAATATAGCCCAGAGAGAGATTCCAATAAACAGGTTGCTTCTGAGAGACGCCCAGACTCCCAGGGATGAGTTATCTATTAATATGAGCAATGAAGCAAAGATTCCACCCTCTGTTGCAACCCTAGCTGCAAAAGCACCCGTTTGCACTTGCTACGTTGTTGTTGTTGTTGTTGTTGTTGTTGTTGTTGTTGTTGTTGCTGCTGCTGCTGCTGCTGCTGCTGCTGCTGTTGTGGTTTAGTCGTGTCCGACTCTTCGTGACCCCCTGGATCAGAGCACGCCAGGTACTCCTGTCCTCCACTGTCTCCCACAGTTTGGTCAAACTCATGCTGGTAGCTTCGAGAACACTGTCCAACCATCTCGTCCTCTGTTGTCCCCTTCTCCTTGTGCCCTCCATCTTTCCCAACATCAGGGTCTTTTCCAGGGAGTCTTCTCTTCTCATGAGGTGGCCAAAGTATTGGAGCCTCAGCTTCAGGATCTGTCCTTCCAGTGAGCACTCAGGGCTGATTTCCTTCAGAATGGAGAGGTTTGATCTTCTTGCAGTCCATGGGACTCTCAAGAGCAGCATAATTCAAAAGCATCCATTCTTCGGCGATCAGCCTTCTTTATGGTCCAGCTCTCACTTCCATACATCACTACTGGGAAAACCATAGCTTTAACTATACGGACCTTACAGTTCTCTGCAAAACAGAAATCCTGCAAATGCAAACCTCCACTAAGTTTCACACACAATGCATACAAACATAGCATTTGATGCACATTCAGCTTAGAACTTTTGCACTGGGCAGAGGCAAAAGTGGGCGGATCAACAAATGTGAGTTTGGGGGGGCAGCACTCTTCCCTGGAGCCACTATCCGCCCCCCTCCATGTGCTGCAGAGCCAAGACCACAGATGGCAGGTGCCATTAACCATTTCAGCGGTGTGAACACAATTGCCAGGCTAGCCAAGACCTGCACCTTGCGCCTTATGGTAGACAAACCCGACTTCATCCTCAGTGGCAAAGTGGCAACTAGAGAGGCTACCCTGCAGTGTGAGCTCAGTCAGGGAAATGTCTTTGATGAGTTCCTGATGGAGGAAACAGCTGCAGACAAAATAATAATTTATTTAGAGCTAACACCTGGAAGGGACGCGGGTAGCGCTGTGGGTTAAACCACAGAGCCTAGGACTTGCAGATCAGAAGGTCGGCGGTTTGAATCCCCATGACGGGGTGAGCTCCTGTTGCTCGGTCCCTGCTCCTGCTAACCTAGCAGTTCAAAAGCACCTCAAAGTGCAAGTAGATAAATAGGTACCACTCTGGCAGGAAGGTAAACGGCCTTTCCGTGTGCTGCTCTGGTTCGCCAAAAGTGGCTTAGTCTTGCTGGCCACATGACCTGGCCAATAAAGCGAGATGAGTGCCACAACCCCAGAGTTGGCCACGACTGGACCTAATGGTCAGGGGTCCCCTTACCTTTACCTTTAACACCTGGAAACTTCTCCAGAGCTTTGAAAACAGAATGCCAAGGAAGTGAAGTTGACTAATAAGCATTGCCCTTGCCTCACAGTAGCAACGGAATGGCCAGCTCTAGCCCTGTTGTGGCTTATGACATTCCTGTGGGAATTATTCCAAGAAAGCTGCAGAATGACTTCAGTGCTCAAGACCATAAGGAAGAGGAGGAGGGTTGTGGAGAGAATCAACAATCTCTACAATTCTATAGTAATAGAATCCAATTTAATGGAGAAATGAACTTGAAAACAGAAACTGATCTGGTGTGTGTTACAACTCACTTTAAAGAACTTGGGAATCCTCCCAGGGTAGGCAGGCTCCCAAAGATCTACTCACAAGAAAGAGACCATAAAATACCATAAAATGCAGACAGTAAAAACAGCACACTATTATATGCCCTTTCGCTTAAAAAAAAGTCTACTCCCAAAAGCCTCTTGGAATAAGAGCCTTCATCTGCCCTCAGAAAGGAGAAACGTTTTTAATTTTTTTTAATTTTAATTTTATTTTATTTTTTTATTTTGCCGACAAAGGTTCATATAGTAAAAGCTATGGTTTTCCCAGTAGTGATGTATGGAAGTGAGAGCTGGACCATAAAGAAGGCTGATCGCCGAAGAATTGATGCTTTTGAATTCTGGTGCTGGAGGAGACTCTTGAGAGTCTCATGGACTGCAAGAAGATCAAACCTATCCATTCTGAAGGAAATCAGCCCTGAGTGCTCACTGGAAGGACAGATCCTGAAGCTGAGGCTCCAATACTTTGGCCACCTCCGGAGAAGAGAAGACTCCCTGGAAAAGACCCTGATGTTGGGAAAGACGGAGGGCACAAGGAGAAGGGGACGACGGAGGACGAGATGGTGGGACAGTGTTCTCGAAGCTACCAGCATGAGTTTGACCAAACTGCAGGAGGCAGTGGAAGACAGGAGTGCCTGGCATGCTCTGGTCCAGGGGGTCACGAAGAGTCGGACACGACTAAACGACTAAACAACAACATTTTCGTAAAGGGCCGCTAGAGCCTCTCAGAGGCCGCTTTTTCTCGCCGGAACTACAACTCCCACAATCCCCGGCGCGGTGCATATATGGCGGGCGCTGCTCTGATTGGTTCCTCGAGAAGCGGGAGGCGGAGCCTGGCTTCTCCCGCGCGCGCGCGCTCGGCTTTCTCTTTGGACATGGCAGATTTCGAACCCGGCTCCCTGCCCGACCTTTTGCCGCTGTACTACCGCCGCGTCTTCCCCTTCGGCCTTTACGGACGGTGGCTGCGCTACGGCGACGGTGAGCCAGGAGCGGGCGGGGGGGAAGAGGCGCGCTCCTGGGACCCTGGAGCTGCGGAGGGAGCGAAAGGGAAGCCCCCCAACTGGGGGGGGGGAGGTGGTCGAGGCGCGTAAGTGCTCCGGGGCGGGGCTCAGCCCCCACAGCCTTGAAACACGGGTGCCTCTGAGCATATGCAGGAGGCGAAGAAGCGCGCCTGGTCTCGCCCTTCATGGTTGGCGCTGGAACGGGAGGAGGCGCCCAGGTCAAAGAAAATGGGGTAGCGGAGGGAAATGAGTCGCTGCCTTCAGATTCAGGGCAGGCTTCTTCCCGCAGTTTGTAATTAACTGAGGAATTAATTGAGGAACGCACAACTGCAAGATGCAGGGGCAATAGGTTTCCAAAAGAAAAGGTTCTGCGGGTTTGTGGAAGAGGGACTATCAACTACGCTGAACTGAAATAATAATGCAGTGGTACCTCAGGTTAAGTACTTAATTTGTTCTGGAGGTCTGTTCTTAACCTGAAACTGTTCTTAACCTGAAGCACCACTTTAGCTAATGGGGCCTCCTGCTGCTGCTGCGCCACCGGAGCACGATTTCTGTTCTCATCCTGATGCAAAGTTCTTAACCCGAGGTACTATTTCTGGGTTAGCGGAGTCTGTAACCTGAAGCGTATGTAACCCAAGGTACCACTGTAATAATAACTTTATTGTCAAGGTACAACCTGTGTACAATGAAATTAATCAAGCCTCCCTCCCCCCCCAACACTCAGTCTCATTGCACTCTGTGTGCTTGTCGCACAACTCACCAACCCCGAAAGTCAGTTGCATTATACAGTGGTGCCCTGCAAGACGAATGCCTCGCAAGACGGAAAACTCGCTAGACGAAAGAGTTTTCCGTTTTGGAGGTGCTTCGCAAAACGAATCTCCTATGGGCTTGCTTCACAAGACGAAAATGTCTTGCGAGTTCATGCGGGGGTTTTTTCCTTCCCCCCCCCCTTTTTCCCAAGCCGCTTATCCGCTAAGCCGATAAGCCGCTAAAAGCCGCTAATAGTGCTAATCCGTCAATGGGCTTGCTTCGCAAGACGAAAAAAACGCTAGACGAAGAGAATCACAGAACAGATTCTTTTCGTCTTGCGAGGCACCACTGTATTAGTTTCTGTTCAGCAGCCTAACAGCCCATGGATAGAAACTGTTTTTAAGCCTGATTATACTTATATATCTCCTGCCCGAAGATTAAAGAGGTGCTGACCAGGGTGTGAATCATCCCTGAGAATTTTTCTTGCTCTCCTAAGGCAACGATCCCTTGCGATGTTATCTAGCGGACTCAAGGGACAGCCCATGGTATCATGTGCTGTATTCACCACCCTCTGTAAAGACTTCCTGTCTGTGGCGGTCAAGCCAACGTACCACACTGTGAGACAATATGAGATGACACTTTCTATTGTGGACCGGTAGAAGGAGGTCATCAATTGTTGTTTAACATTGTTCTTTCGCAAGACCCTGAGAAAATGGAGTCCCTGAGTTATATTGCTTTTCCAAGTGAGGTCTTCACTAAGGTAAGCTCCCAGGAATTTCAAGGAAGACTCTCTCCACACAGCCCCCCCCCCGATATACAACGGGGCTAGTTTACCTCTCTTCTAAACAGAAGCTCCCCGACTCAGTCAGCTGGTTAGAGGGTGGTGCTGATAGCACCAAAGTCGCAGGTTCGATCCCCATACAGGCCACCTGCATCTTCCTGCATTGGGGTTGGACTAGATGGCACCCAGGATCCCTTCCAACTGTACAGTTCCATGATTCTGTGTTTGGAAGCACTATACAAGGGAACACTGCCACCTTTGTGCCCCGTCTGGCATTGGCTAGCGTGGCCACTTGTGTGGTGAAAAAGAGAGCACAGACATGCATACGTGCGCATGTATTTGGCATAAATGCAAATATAATTAGTGCAGTACAACACTTGTCGCCATAGTGGGGAAGACTGTGACTGAATGATCTGTGACCGAATGATGGACAACTTCAAGGCCTCTGCTTTCTCTTCTTATTGTTATTTAGCTTTAAAGTGGAATTATACTGTAAGGCTCTGCAAATAGCAGACACTTTTGGACAGAAGACCAGCCCAGCTAACAGAGGACAGTTAAGGAGGACCCAACATTTTGCTGGCCACAGAATTTTTAGGGTTGTATGGACTTCTTGTATGGACTTTCCTGAATTATTGCCAACCTGGCTGACTAAAATATAATCACACTTAGCAATTATATATATCATTTACAGTGTTCAGTGTGCTGTCTTATTCCACCATATTGCAAAATGAGAACTGGGGCTTGGAGAACAGCATCTTGCCTAAGACCATCTTGCCAGCTTCGTGGAATAGCTGAGATTCAAAGCAGAAACTGTGCTGCGCAATGTAACTAGCATGTGATCTTCCTTTTGCAGTGTCAAAGAATTACTTTCAGCGAAGGGAGTTTTCGTTCACGCTCCGCGATGACATCTACGTGCGGTACCAGTCTTTCAACACACCCTTGGAATTGGAAAAAGAGATCCAGAAAATGTGCCCTTACAAAATTGACATTGGGGCTGTGTATTCGCACAAGGTATGCACTTCAGTGCTATAAAGCCAGGCCGGGGAATCTCCAGGTGTTGCTGCGCTACAACTCCCATCATCACCCTGGCCAGTAGCATCGCTGGCTGTGGCTGATGGGAGCTGGAGTCCAACAACAGTTGGAGGGTCACAGGTTCCGCAGTCCTGTTATAAAAATGATTTAGAAAAGGTTTTCAAAACTGCCTGCCCTAGAGTCCACCATTTAACTGGCTTAAAAAAAGACTTGGCCCTTTGACCGTACAAATATGATCAAACATAATTTTACTGGAACCGTCGGGGGGGAACCAATTAGTTAACTGTCACAAGGCAGGGAAATAAAATTCTAAATTACTGTAAGCAGCTATCATTTCTAAGTTATTTCTGTTCCCTTTCGCTTCCCTACAGCCCATCCAGCACAACATGGTACACTTAGGTGCCTTCCAGGCCCAGGAGAAAGAGCTCGTATTTGATATAGACATGACAGATTACGATGATGTTAGAAGATGCTGCAGGTATTTTTCTTACCCTTCTGGGATAGTGATTTGGGGACAGGAAGCCAGTTTGATGGTGAGGATGATAATTATATATGTTTGGGAAGGTGGGTAGAGTATTCGCTCTCCATTGACTGATCACTCTTGAGTTCTGCTCTGAACTTCACAAGATGCTGCCCACTTCTATGCTTCCAGCATTGTTGTAACAGTTATGGACTAGAAACTTGTTTCGTTTTTACTCTAAGCTTATTGTCTGTTTTTGTACTTTATTTCCATGTGTGGGCATTCCCTGAACCTTGACAGCACATTAAATGGGAGTCTAGACTCTCAGTATTTTGTGGGAAGGATTCCCACACAAGTGGATACCAGAACTTTAGGTCTGTACAGTAAATGAGGATTAAAGGGCTCTGTCGCCCTGGCACAACAAATCCACTTTAAAAAAGAACCAGACTTTTTGCGGTTTGGAAAGTGACCGGGAAATTCATTCAGAAGGGTGTGTGTGTGTGTTGTACAAATGACTAGCTAGGTCATCTGGCGGAGTCTTGACAGTGCAATCCTGTGCATGTTTTCCTGGAAGTAAGTCCCACTGTGTTCAATGGGACTTACTGCCAGGTAAGTCTGGGAAGGCCTGTAACCTGAAGAACTCTGAATAGCACTCTTCTGGGAGCTTGGAAGAATATAGAGTTTGCCATGCTGAGCCTGACGCAACCAAGTGCTCTGTCTTCCGACACAGCATGCAAGAAGATTGCAGGTGGGCAGGATAATGGAAGTCACCCTTTGTTTTGTCCCACACACCTAATAATAATAAGGATGCTAGATCTAAGTGTTGGATGCAACACGAAATCGTATAAATTATTTCATTAAAAGAAAATTCTTTTTCCATTCTGAACCTTCAGAATGTGCGCAAGAACATCCACCGTGTGGATGCAGTGTCAAATGACTTCTCATGTTCAGTAAAATTGCCACTCATTACATATGAGCCTCTTCCCACTGAATCCTGAAGCCGTAGAATAGCCTCTTGGATTTGCTTGTTCAGTGCCTTTGGGGTGTGTGTGTTAAAAAATACACTGCCCACTTTAGGCTGAAGAGCATTTAGCAGAGCACACCCTGGCTTACTTCCTTGTTTGTTAAGGGACGTTAACTTAGAGCTTCCTAGTTTGGACATAACATAAAACTCTGGATTAATGCGGTCCAGGGCCTTGGCACTTAAGCAACGGAGGAGAGGATGAGTGCTCAGCCCTAATATTTTTCCACTGTTCCACTGTCCATAAACCACAGAGTCTAGAACAATTGTCCGAACCGGGTTGTTGTGGTTTTTATATGGTTTTGTAAGCTTCCTTGAAGGGTGGGAGTCGTGGGTTATATTTTTAAACTAATCAGGGCTTCATTTTTTAATGACTCTTCTTTCAGCTCTGCAGAGATCTGCCCCAAGTGCTGGACTCTAATGACCATTGCCATCCGCATCATAGATCGGGCACTCGTGGGTAAGTGGCCAATGGCCATGTAGCAACTGTTGCCAGACTGACCATTTTGTCCACCTTTCTTTCGGAGATTCACCCAAGTCAGAGTTTAAGCGCCTTCCAGCAGTGTGTACCATATTTTCAAATATACCCATATTTTTCGCTCTATAAGACGCACCAGACCACAAGACGCACCTAGTTTTTGGAGGAGGAAAACAAGAAAAAAAATATTCTGAATCTCAGAAGCCAGAACAGCAAGAGGGATCGCTGCGCAGTGAAAGCAGCAATCCCTCTTGCTGTTCTGGCTTCTGGGATAGCTGTGCAACCTGCATTCGCTCCATAAGACGCACACACATTTCCCCTTACTTTTTAGGAGGGAAAAAGTGAGTCTTATAGAACAAAAAATACGGTATATGATTTATCCAGTACCATTGGCTTTTGCGGAGCCTTTTGGGAAGTGTAAGCAAAAGAAGATGGGTCCTTGTCCCAAGGAACTTCCAGCCTAAACAGATGGGGGGCAAATTAAGCTTATGCATTAAAAAAATTAAAACTGGGTCTCATCCTGCAGGTGAATTCTGGGACTGAAAAGACAGGAGGTTGCACATTGCTGTGCTGCTGCAGCTTTTTCTATCCAAGCAGACAGATAGGACGGACATGGAAGCTACGGTTCCTTTTCCATGTTCAAGTCCTAGGGCTGGAATGATATCTTTAAGAGGGTACCTAATGTATCATTCTGCAGTGAGGAAAGGTCGATTTTCCTTAAATTTTTAGTGGATGTGATTACAACCAACTTCTGTAAGCCTCCCAATTATGGGGACTCCCTGACTTTCCTTTTCATGCTTTTGCCTCTGTTACTCCTGTCAGTCCGTGCAGCCTAACTTTTGGCAGCAGTATCTGCAGATTGGTAAACTGCTGAATTGGCTCTTCCCTTTTACCCTCCTCATATGCTTTGTACCGATGGAATGCTTCTGTTATTTTATATTGCTGCTGTCAGGGAACTGACATCGGAGGAAAGGGAAGTGGTAGGGCTCCCAGAGACTGGGAGAGAGTCAACAGCTAAAGCAGGGACCAGTAGGGGGAGCGCGGGGTCTCTGGAGGAGGATCTCAGTAATGCTGAGAGAGACGCAGCAGCCCAGGCAGGAAGCAGAAGGGGAGAGAAAGGGGTGAGAGACACTTCGAGCGAAAATAGCGGGGAGGTGTCAGAAGCAACTGCAGGGAGACCTATGCTTCGCCGGAAGCTGTCACGTCGTGAGTCCAGGAGACGCGTTTCCGTTAAGGAACTTCTTTGCTGGAAGCGCTTCCGCAGACAGCCACTGTCGGACTCTACAAGTGACTAGAGCAGACATGTCTGAGGAGCTCTGTCACACACAGAGGTTTGTGGGGTCGCACAAACTCTGAAGGGGCACTATTTTAAGCACAAGCAGCTAATCATCCCCTGACAGCAGTCCGACAGTCTCTGTACGCTGCCTGTGCAGGAGAAGGCATCATGAGCGACCCAGCAGGAGCCGGAGCCGCAGGGGGTGGAGCTGGTCCAAGCTTGGAAGACAGATACCGAGCATTGGAAGTCCAACTTGCGCTGCAGACGGCGAGGCTCGAGGAGAGGAGGGCTCAAGATGCAGACAAGAAGGGGAGAACCACTCAGTTCCCCAGAAAGGTACCAGGATTAGTGCAGAAGTTTGGGGGGGACCCCAAGGATTACCATGCCTTTAGGACTGAAATGCAATATGCCCTGAATGTGCAGTTTGATGAGTTCCCTGATGAGGAATCCCGAGTTGCTTTCGTAATTGGGCATCTTGAGAAGGGGGCGCGGGACTGGGTTCGACCCCTGATGGCAACGCACAACGATATCCTGAAGGACGCTATGAAATTCTTTCGTGCAATGGATATCATGTTCTCCAGCGATATTGAGGAGGGGGGAGTGCGCAGACAGCTAATGGCTTGCAAGCAGGGAAGCAGATCTGTCCGTGAGTACTGGACTGAATTTACCATGCTGATTCACAGATTGGGGTGGGATTTATCGGCAGCACCCATTCAGATGCTATTTGAAGAAGGTCTTTCTTCAGCTGTGAAAGACGAGCTGGCCAGGAGCCCCAGGGCGGTGTCTATGGATCAGCTGACCAAATCTGCGCTGACCATTGGAGCGCGCCAGGAGGCAAGAGCCTTGGAGAGGCGGGAAGGGAGAGGGGAACGTTGGAAGGAGTTACGCATTCCAGACATTCCTGAGCCAGCTTTCCCGCCGGCAGAGCCGATGGAAATCGGAACAGCCCGCGCGCGCGCAGTTTCAAAGCCCAGTGAGGGGGCGAAGAAGGAGGGAAAGGGACCCCGGAAATGCTATCTCTGCCAACAGCCAGGCCACTTTGCCAGAGTCTGCCCCCAGAGGAAGGAATGGCAAGGGATGGTGGGAACTGTTGAGGGGGAAGAGCAGGGAGAAACGGAGCAGGTAAAAGCCAACGCCTGGTTGCCAGCAGGGCACTGCAGCCAGGCCAAAGAGCAGTGAAAGTGCCCCTTTCCCAAGTGCCAGTGCCAGAAGCTCCTCGACCTGCTCTAGTGATTGAAGTGTCGCTAGAGTTGCAAAATGGACACCCCCTAAAAATAAAGGCGCTGTTAGACTCAGGCAGCTCCTGCAATTTCATGAGCAAGGAGTTTGCGGCTGAACACCAGATACAGACTATCCCCTTAAGCAACCCCCTGCAGGTGACCACGATCGATGGCAGAGAACTGTTGGGAGGAGGCGTCAGCTTGCAGACCATCCCAATGATAATGAGGGTGGCAAGGCACACAGAACTGATAGCGTTTAATGTGGCCACCTTGGGAGGCGCTCCCATTATTTTGGGAATGAGCTGGCTAGCCCTACATGATCCGCTGGTGGGCTGGCATCAAAGAGTGGTTTCCTTCGGTTCCGCACATTGCTTAGAACACTGCAGGGGGGAAAAGGGGTCAGCAGGGGCCCAAGCCACCCTAGCAGGGACGGAAGTGATGGAGAAGGGGAAGGTGCCATCACAGTATGCTGATCTCAGCGACGTGTTCAGCGAGAAGGAAGCTGACCAACTACCCCCGCATAGGCCCTTTGATTGCCAGATCAATTTACTCCCTGGAGCACAGCTCCCTGTAGGCAAGTTGTATGCCATGTCAGACAGGGAGATGCAGGAGTTGCGAGCGTTCATTGACAAGAACCTGAAGAGAGGCTTCATCAGAGAGTCCAAGGCAGCGGGGGGTAGCCCAGTGTTTTTTGTGGATAAAAAAAACACGGACAAGCCGAGGCTGGTATGTGACTTTCGGGCCCTAAATGCAGTGACAGAGCCGGTGGCTTTTCCTATGCCCAGGATTGATGATATTTTGACCAGGGTGCGAAAAGGAAAGATTTTTACAAAGCTGGACCTAAGGGGGGCATACAACCTGATACGTATAAGGAAAGGGGATGAATGGAAGACCACCATGTTCACCCCTTTGGGGGCATTTGAATATCTCGTTATGCCTTTTGGATTACAAGCAGGCTCCGCGTGTTTTCAAGCCTTTATGAATCATGTACTGGGGCCTTTGCTCTACAAGAATTGCGTGGCCTTCTTAGATGACGTGTTGGTGTATTCGGAGAATGAGGAGCAACATGTGAGAGACGTCAGAGAAGTGTTGAGCAGGCTGCATGCCAACAGACTGTGGGTGAAACTGGAGAAGTGTCAGTTTCATACCAAGGAGGTGGAATTCCTGGGGTACCGCTTGTCAGACAAGGGGTTGGCCATGGACCCCGGCAAGGTTCAAGCGGTGCTGGAATGGAAAACCCCCAAGACTAAGAAGGATGTGCAGAGGTTCCTAGGGTTTGGAAACTTTTATCGTAAGTTCATCCGAAACTTCGCTCACCTGACGGCGCCCATCACGGACTGTCTCAGCAGCAAAAAGAAGTTTGTTTGGACGGCGGAGGCGGAGCGAGCGTTTGAGGAACTGAAAAAGGCCTTCGCCTCTGACGAACAACTTCTACATGTGGATTTACAAAAAAAGCTGAGGGTCGAAACAGACGCTTCTGACAGAGCCATAGGGGCGGTGCTTCTTCTGCAGCCAGGGAAGGAGGGTTCCGAGTGGCGACCGTGTGCCTTCTTTTCGCGAAAGCTGAACAAATCGGAGAGAAACTACACGGTGTATGACCGGGAACTTCTTGCGATTTATGAGGCCTTCCGGAGATGGAGGCACCTACTAATTGGTGCACAACAGAAGGTGCAAGTACGCACGGACCATAAGAATCTAGAGTATTGGAGAACTGCGCGAGTGCTCAACCAACGGCAGTTGAGATGGGCCCAGGAGTTCTCCAAAGTTAACTTTGAGATTTGTTACGTACCAGGCCAGGAGAACGTTAGGGCGGACGCTCTATCACGCAAACCTGAATATTTGGAGGGAGAGGGTGCACCCGAAGAGACCCATGTCATTCCCGAGGATCGCTGGGTGTGTGGGGCGGCACTGGTGGGGCTAAGGGAACTGATAGAGGGAACGGTGCAGGATGAATATGCCCAGGACAAACTCAGGGGTCTCAGGAGGGAGGGAGACAAACCCGGGGGTTTTGAGGAGAGAAACGGGGCGTTGTACTACAAGGGAGCGTTATACGTACCTGAAGGAGAATTGAGGGAAAAGGTACTCAAGCAACTGCACGATAGCCCCACAGCAGGGCATTTTGGGCAACACAAAACCATGTGGCTGGTTACCAGGGAATTCTGGTGGCCCAAGGTCAGGGAAGATGTGCGGGAGTATGTGAGAGGGTGTGACCGATGTCAACGAGCCAAGGGGGAGAGGCGGGCACCGGCAGGTTTATTAGAACCACTACCCACGCCGGAAAGACCATGGGAGGCAGTGGCAATAGATTTTATGACTGATCTGCCCAGGTCCAAAGGGAAGACAGCCATTATGGTTGTGGTAGACCTGTTAACCAAGATGGCCCACTTTATAGCCTGCTCACATGCGGTCACAGCAGAAGAAACCGCTAAATTGTTTGTGGAAAATGTGTTTAGATTGCATGGTGCCCCCTTGAGGGTGGTTTCGGACCGAGGGAAACAATTTACTTCCAGGTTCTGGAGGAAGCTCATGAGCTTATTGCATGTAGAGGTGAATTTCTCAACTGCCCGTCATCCAGAAACCAACGGGCAGGCGGAAAGAGCTAATGGTGTCCTCCAGCAATATTTGAGGTGTTATGTGAATGACAGAGAGAATGATTGGGTGGAGAAGCTGGCGTTGGCAGAATTTGCCTATAACAATGCGGAGAACGTGTCCACGGGAATGAGCCCTTTTTTGGCCAATCACGGGTGTCATCCCCGAGCCTTCCCAGGGGGGGAGGGGGAGAACTGGAGCGTTCCAGCCGCAGAACAGTTCGTTGAAGAAATGGAAGCGATCCATCGCCAGCTCCAACTTAATTTAAACAGGGCGAAGGAGGAATATAAGAGGCAGGCAGACAAAACCAGAAGGGAAGGAGAAAGCATTAGGGTGGGGGATCAGGTGTGGTTGTCCACCCAAGGGTTACCATTTAAAGGAGGTTGTAAGAAGTTAAGACCCAAAAGACTGGGCCCATTTGAAGTCACGCAACAGGTCAACCCAGTGGCTTTCAGACTCCGGTTACCTAACCACATGAAGTTGCACCCAGTGTTCCACAGATCATTGCTGTCACCGTATATAGGGGACAGAGAGGGGAGGGTCAATAGGGGACCAGCTATGGAGGAAAAAGAACACAGCTACCATGTAGCGGAGATTCTCGATTCCAGGTGGAGGGGAGAGCAAGTAGAGTATTTGGTAATGTGGGAAGGGGAGCCGGAGTCGGAAAACACCTGGGTCAGGGCAGAGGATGTAGATGACGAGGTTTTGATTGAAACTTTTCATCAGAGATTCCCTCGGAAACCCCAGCCAGTGGCGAGGTTCCGGAGGGAATACTTCGCCACCACCGACGAAGAAGAAGAGTTGGAGGGGTTCGCTGATTCCGAGGTGGAGGAGGATTCAGCGAGTCGGAACGAAGACCGATGGAGGGAAATGTTCGAGACGTCGGAAGATGAGGAGGATTCTTTTAGGGGTTTCAGCTCCTCACCGCCCAGAGGAGAGAGAAGGGGCGGGGGAGAGGGGGGCCCTGGAGGGGAGGTGGATGTCAGGGAACTGACATCGGAGGAAAGGGAAGTGGTAGGGCTCCCAGAGACTGGGAGAGAGTCAACAGCTAAAGCAGGGACCAGTAGGGGGAGCGCGGGGTCTCTGGAGGAGGATCTCAGTAATGCTGAGAGAGACGCAGCAGCCCAGGCAGGAAGCAGAAGGGGAGAGAAAGGGGTGAGAGACACTTCGAGCGAAAATAGCGGGGAGGTGTCAGAAGCAACTGCAGGGAGACCTATGCTTCGCCGGAAGCTGTCACGTCGTGAGTCCAGGAGACGCGTTTCCGTTAAGGAACTTCTTTGCTGGAAGCGCTTCCGCAGACAGCCACTGTCGGACTCTACAAGTGACTAGAGCAGACATGTCTGAGGAGCTCTGTCACACACAGAGGTTTGTGGGGTCGCACAAACTCTGAAGGGGCACTATTTTAAGCACAAGCAGCTAATCATCCCCTGACAGCTGCATTTGTGTATGTGTGTGGGAGTTAGTATCTACTGGTATAAATACAGTGGTGCCTCGCAAGACGAAAAGAATCCGTTCTGTGATTCTCTTCGTCTAGCGGTTTTTTCGTCTTGTGAAGCAAGCCCATTGACGGATTAGCGCTATTAGCGGCTTAGCGGCTTATCGCATCAGCTGATAAGTGGCTTAGCGGCTTAGAAAAAGGGGGGAAGGGGAAAAAACCCGCAGGAACTCGCAAGACATTGTCGTCTTGCGAAGCAAGCCCATAGGAGATTTGTTTTGCGAAGCACCTCCAAAATGGAAAACTCTTTCATCTAGTGAGTTTTCCGTCTTGCGAGGCATTCGTCTTGCGGGGCACCACTGTACTAACACACGTGGTATTGCACTTCAGGATATGCTTGCTCAAATCTCACTTTAGCCGTGATCAAGGTCTGTTTCTTTCTGACTCCCGGTCTTTCCTTGCTGCCACACACACACACACACACACACACACAGCCAATCTGCAATATAAGAATAATAATGGCAGCCTACCTTTCAGGACTGTTGTAAGAATTGCTGGGACGATGCATGCAGAACACTATGAGCACTCGCAGCACTAAGGTTTTATTCATTCATTCTCATCAAAGCTATTACCTTTTGTGCTTTCTGCTCTGCTTTTCTGCACCTCCAGAGGACTTTGGCATCAAGCACCGCCTCTGGGTGTACTCGGGACGGAGAGGCGTTCATTGCTGGGTGTGTGACAAATCGGTCAGGAAGTGGTCTTCAAGTCTCCGCTCTGCAGCAGTGGAATATCTCTCCCTTGTGAAGGTGTGGTATCTTTAGGACAGAAGGAGGTGGAACTTAATTTCTGCATTGCAGGGGGTTGGAGTAGATGACCCTCGGGTGCCTTCCAACTCTATAATTCTATGATTATGTGACACTGGAGGGCAGAGAATCAGTGGCCCAGTTAAGCTACAACACTGGCCTGTCACGTTGGGACATGCCCCTAGGACAAGGAAAGGCAGAGCACAGTGTCATGACCAGAAGCAATCTTTAAGTGTATTAACAGAGAATCCTCTTAAAGTGAAGATAATTTGCCGTCCAGTCACTCTTCCCTGTGAGAACTCTGCTGGGAAAAAATGACCTGGCAAGATAGCAGAGTAGCGGCAACGGTCCTGCTTCCGTGTGAGAATAGGGATAAATCAGGTCCAGAGACGGTCCGTTCTAATCTCTAGTAGCTTTATTTACAGAGCAATAAATCAGTCAGACACCATCGGAACATTCCGGCATGTTTTTGTGCTTTTCCAAAAGCACTCGCCCAGCAGCCTCTAAGTTGGGCTGCTTCTCTGTCCGTTGCAGAGACAGATCTGAAGAGCGTCAGAACAACATCCTGTGACGCACTTCTCGGCATGTAGCTCCTCCCAGCTCCTCCCAGAACCAGATACAGGACACCAGTGAGTTTTAACCCTGTTAGTTCCAAACTCCACACCCCCTCTTGTCCTGCATCTGGAGACAACAGTCAACAATGCTTTCCCTATACACAGACCCTCACAGAACTCCTCGTGCTTCTGGAAGGTTAATGGTTTTGTGAAACCATCAGCGAGGTTCTTTGTTGAGGGACAGTATTTCAGAGCAACTAGCCCCTCATGAACGCTCTGACATACATTCCGGAAACGTATGTCCAAATGTTTGGTCCTCGCCTTGAATTGCCCCGTCTCAGCCAATTTGAGGCAAGGTTGATTGTCCTCATGCACCACAACAGGCAGACAATTCTCTCCACAGATTTCCTTGACCAAACACACATAGAACTCCAGCTCTCTGCAAGCATCTGATAGCGCACTGAACTCGGCTTCAGTAGATGAAAGCGCTATGAGACTTTGCTTCCGGGACCTCCACCCAACTACAGAGTCCCCAAACTTTACCACTAGGCCTGACACTGATTTGCGATCTTCAGAGTTAGCCCAATCCGAATCCACAAAGCAAGTCAGCTTCACTTCTCCTTGAGCTGGCAACCTAAGACAAAAGTCTTTGGTTTCCTGCAAATACCTCAGAACTCTCTTGATGCCATTCCAGGCTTGCACACTGGGGTTTGATGCCTCTCTGCTGAGCAGATTGACAGCAAACGCAATGTCTGGTCTGCTCCATTGAGACAAGTACAACAAACTCCCTAGGGCTGACTGAAATACTTCAGTATTTTCAAACGCAGCGCGTTCTACTTGCTGAAATTCCTTTACGTATCCAGCTTCCATGGGTGACCTGGCACCTGCACAATCAGACATCCTGAACTTCTCAAGCAACTGTTCAATCTTACCTTTCTGGCTAAGCAAAAAGCTACCATCCTCAGTCTTCGCTATCTGAACACCTAAGTAGGATTTGACATCCCCAAGCTGCTTCAGCTTGAACCGCTTTCCAAGTTCCCTAGCAAACTTCTTCACCTGCTCACTAGTCTGTGCCATCATTAAGATATCATCAACAAAGACAAGAATCACTTCCTGTGTCTCTCCTGACCTCTTCAGGTACAGGCAACTGTCTGCAACAGACCTCTTAAAACCTAGCTCCTCTAAGGCTTCATGTAGGCACATATTCCAATTCCTGGCAGATTGGCGTAATCCATAGATGGATTTGTGCAACCGCCACACGACTCCTTGCTCACTGACTTCAAACCCTGGAGGAGGAAGCATGTACAACTCCTCCTGGAGATCTGAATTTAGGTAGGCAACATCTACATCAAAATGGTTCACCTTCCAACCTCTCTGTGCTGCTATCGCCAAAAACATTCTCAAAGTCTCCGCTCTTGAGGTCGGCGAATAAACCTCTGTGAAGTGGACACCCTTTTTCTGTGTGAATCCACGTGCCACTAATCTCGCTTTGTACTGTGGTTCTCCCGTTTCTGTGGGTTTCAAGCGGTAAATCCACCTACAACTAACAGCTCGCTGGTTAGCCGGCAGCTGAGTGAGTGAGAACACACCAAGAGACTTCATTGAGTTCATCTCCTTCTGCATCGCCTCACGCCATTTGCTAGCTTCTTCCTGAGGCAACTTCTGAACATCCTCAAAGGATTCAGGCTCACACCTAGCCACACCAACCCAAACACTAGTGGCTTCATACCTTTCAGGAGGCTTACCCTTGGTTGACCTAGCTGACCTCCTCAGAGTGAATTCCGGACCTGCGCCTGATTCACCTGGATTCGCCCTACCATCTCCTGTGTCAGAAACCTCCCCCTCTGACCTGCTGCGCCGTTTCGGGCGTACAGCTGGTTCTGCTGGCGAGGATGGTTCACTCCTCGGCTCAGACTTTACAGAGACCTGTGGAGGGGTCTTGGGACTCCCTTTTGGAGAGGTTTGAGGCCTCTGCCTTGGAGATCCCTGCTCTGGACTCTGTGGCTGTTGACCGTGCGCCTCAGCAACAGGTTCAGCCTCGTCCTCCTCCTCCTCATCACCTGAGTCTAACAGAACATCTGGGTTTCCGTGAAGACGTTTCCACCCACTCTGCTCGCAAAACTCAGCACTGCCGCTAATAAGCAGCTTAGACTGGTCGCCAGCAGGGTATGCGAAACGCCACGCCTTTGAACCCGGCTCATAGCCTACAAAGATCATCTTCCTAGACCTTGGCTCACCCTTTCTGCGCATGGCCTTTGGAACCAGAACCCAAGCCTGCGAACCAAAAACGTGCAGAAAGTCCACCTTCGGTTTCTTTCCATGAAGCAGAAAGTACGGTGTGTCTCCTACACTTGAATTGAACACCCTGTTCTGCACAAAGCATGCTGTCTTATAACTTTCAGCCCAAAAGCGCTGTGGCAATCCCGAGTCTGCCAACATAGCATGCGCTGATTCCTGTAAAGTGCGAAACTTCCTCTCCGCCAACCCGTTCTGTTGCGGAGAGTAGGGGGCAGTCAAACGATGACTGATACCTTTCTGCCTGAAAAACGATTGCAGCGCAGAACCTGTGAATTCCCCCCCGCGATCAGATTGAAAGGAAATCACCCTGGTAGAGAAACGCAGCTCTACCGCTGTGATCCAATCCCTGATCAGTGCAGCTGCTTCTGATTTGCATCTAAGCGTAAACAGCCAGGTGTGTCTCGAAAAATCATCAATCAGAATCAGAATCCATTTAGACCCAGCTAAAGAAGGTGTTGGCATGGGCCCTGACAAATCTGCATGGACCAGTTCAAAAGGTTTGCTGGTCCTTCTCTCTGACCTGGGGTATGTGCATGTTGTGACCTTTGATTGCTTACAGGCTTGACAATCCAGGAATTTGTCACATGCCTTGAACCTACACCCAATTGTGTTCTCTGCAGCTTTACGCACATACGACCACGCTGCGTGCCCAAATTTTCTGTGCCACAGATGGATACAATCATTGTGTGGTGGGACATTAGCACACTGCACTTGGGCATTATCAATGGACCCACTAGTCACATTTTCCACCAGTCCCATTTTCCCACCAGCCCCATTTTCAATGGGCAGCTCCACCAGAAAGAGCCTGTCTTTCCTCTCAACACTGTAGATCTTCTTCCCATCCCTGTAAAAAGAGCACAAATTGTTAGAGAATAAGACATCAATTCCAATAGCCAATAATGCTGACACACTCAAAAGAGAATGGGCGAGTTCCGGGACATAATAAGCTGGCACTTCACAACCTAGAAAAGAGCAAAACAAAGACCCAGATTCAGTCAGTGGTCTTTTTGACCCATCTGCTAAAATAACAGAGCGTGCAGTTTTAACTGTCTTGCAGTTCCTCAGGAGCACTCTGGAGTTAACGAGGCAATGCGAAGCTCCTGAATCGATGATCAGAGAAAAGGTGTCTCTCTGGCTGTTTTCCAAAGATGCCATGGCGTTGGTTGCACCCCCACTGTCAGTGTCCTTCTTGGTTGCCATGGCCACAGCCTTCCCCCGACTAGGGCTTTCGCTGCTTCCCAGGGAGACGAATGCAGCTGTGGGGTGATAAGGCACCTTGTCTTCCTCCTGGCCTGCAGCTTTCTCACGCCTCTGCTGAGCACCGGCCCTGGGAACCTGCTTTGTTGACATTCCACGCCAGCTGGTGTCCTTGGCAGCCTGGGCTTCCAGCGGATGCTTCCCAGCGCTGTTGGACGTCGCCACAAAGCATAAACAACTCTTGGAGACTTTGGCTTTCGCAGAGCTCTTGGATCGGCTTGCACCCCCACTCTTGGGTGCTCTGCTGCCTAAGGAACAGCCTGCAACTGCGTTCCTCTTCCCAGCTCTCAGCCTCTCTCCAGCACACAGTCCATCACACAGATGTGGTGAAGCACGGCTTCCCAAAACAGCTCCAGCCCCCTCTGAACTTTGGGCTTTCTCTGGGCAACTCTCAGCCCCCTCTGGTGTGGCTCCCACTGAGGCTTGACATGCCATCTTCAGTGCCTGCCACGCGACCCAGGGCTTCCTCCCTTGGAGCTTTGGCAACAGCCAAGTACCAACGCTGACCCTTAAAATGGCTAGCACCCTTTGCTCTCTCTCCAGAGCAGCCACGTCTGCTTCACAAGCTTCTGCAGACCTCTCACTGGACTGGGCATGGACTGGATCAGCCTGGGTGCAGTCCCACAGCTTCCTCTCTGCCAGCCAGCGGTGCATGCTCTTACTCCAGGCCTCCCAATTGGCCCCATTGAGCCTTTCGAAGGGGATGTTGAAGCTTTCATGGCCCTGCTGTGCCTGAGCAGCAGCCATCTCCTCCCCCCAGGGGCTTTCAAGCGTACTCACAAGTTTGCCATCAAACTGGACCTCCTCCGAAGCAGCCGTCTCTCTTGGCTCTTGGCTCCGATCACCAGCATTCCTCACTGCCCTCCCTGGCAGGAGATCACAGCAACTCAAAGCTGGCAGCCTTCCTCCCTTCTCACACTTATCAGGAGACGCGGATCATCCATAACCTCTTAAAGTGAAGATAATTTGCCGTCCAGTCACTCTTCCCTGTGAGAACTCTGCTGGGAAAAAATGACCTGGCAAGATAGCAGAGTAGCGGCAACGGTCCTGCTTCCGTGTGAGAATAGGGATAAATCAGGTCCAGAGACGGTCCGTTCTAATCTCTAGTAGCTTTATTTACAGAGCAATAAATCAGTCAGACACCATCGGAACATTCCGGCATGTTTTTGTGCTTTTCCAAAAGCACTCGCCCAGCAGCCTCTAAGTTGGGCTGCTTCTCTGTCCGTTGCAGAGACAGATCTGAAGAGCGTCAGAACAACATCCTGTGACGCACTTCTCGGCATGTAGCTCCTCCCAGCTCCTCCCAGAACCAGATACAGGACACCAGTGAGTTTTAACCCTGTTAGTTCCAAACTCCACAAATCCTGCTGGGTCAGGCCACAGGCTCATCTACTTGAGCACTGTTCTCACATTGCCCAACCAGATGCCTCTGGGAAGCCCATAAAGCGTGACATTTCTAGCTGTCAGTGGAGGGGTGAGTGGCATTAACCGGAGCTCATTTTGCATATTTTTTATTTCCTGGTGCATTTTCGATTCATTTTTAATCTCGCTGGCTGTTTTGAGCTTCTAGTTTTCTTTATTTTGTATTTACAGTGGTGCCTCGCAAGACGAAAAGAATCCGTTCTGTGATTCTCTTCGTCTAGCGGTTTTTTCGTCTTGCAAAGCAAGCCCATTGACAGTTTAACGCTATTATCGGCTTATCGGATCAGCCGATAAGCGGCTTAGCGGCTTAGAAAAAGGGGGGAAGAAAAAAAAACCCGCAGGAACTCGCAAGACATTTTCGTCTTGCAAACAAGCCCATAGGAGATTCGTTTTGCGAAGCACCTCCAAAACGGAAAACTCTTTCGTCTAGCGAGTTTTCCGTCTTGCGAGGCATTCGTCTTGCGGGGCACCACTGTAAATGTTTTCTTGTTTGTAAACTGACTTTAAACTAAACTGTAAACTAATAATAAATTTTTATTTATACCCCGCCCTTCCCGGTTCAGGAAACCGGGCTCAGGGTGGCTAACAACAAATTTAAAACACTTAATTGATGCTACAAAAAAACCAGCATAAAATACGGTATAAAGCGTAAATAACAATAAAATCAAAAATCAGTTTAGGGGGGAAATCCATCCAATAAACATTAGATAGACTGAAAGATGCTTAAAGAAACCAACCTAAACTAAACCTCCATATTTCACAGGGTGGCGAAGAGACCATCAAGAAGGTGACTCTTCCGGACAACATCCACCCTTTCATCAGGTCAGTTCAGGCAACAGCCAGGGAATTTATGGCATTTCTAGCATAGAGAGGTTGCACATCATGAATTTGTTATTCAGCAAATGTTAAGCTTTAAGTGTTGTTTTAAGCTGTGCTGAGAATCACTATGGAATAAGGAGGTATGGACTGCATTGTGGCTTTCTGGTGGAGAAGGGTGAGTAGAAGCTATAGGTGCAACTATTGATGAGGCTCGTGGGCGGCTTTCTTCATTGGCATTCTGTTTCACACTTAACCATGAACCAGGGGGCTGAGAAAAGCCTTCTGTATAATAAGAGCCTTGAGCCATGGGAAAGCTTTTGGGCTGCTCCTAAAACCCTAAAACTAGGGTAAAAGGTAAAGGGACCCCTGACCATTAAGTCCAGTCACGGACGACTCTGGGGTTGTGGCGCTCATCTCTCTTTACTGGCTGAGGGAGCCGACGTTTGTCCGCAGACAGCTTCTGGGTCATGTGGCCAGCATGACTAAGCCGCTTCTGGTGAACCAGAGCAGCGCACAGAAACGCCGTTTACCTTCCCGCCGGAGCGCTACCTATTCATCTACTTGCACTTTGACGTGCTTTCAAACTACTAGGTTGGCAGGAGCAGGGACCGAGCAACGGGCGCTCACCCCGTTGCGGGGATTCGAACCGCTGACCTTCTGATTGGCAAGCCCTAGGCTCTGTGGTTTAGACCCAAAACTAGGGTAGGCTGTGGTTAATGCAGCTCCAAGGGTAAATATTCAGATGTGAAGTGGAGGAAAGACCCGTTGAAGACTATGCATAATGACTGGAGAATGTGCAGAATTCCCTTTTCATAGACAGATTATGTGCACATTCCCCATGTGGATATGCACAATGGCCAGCTGTTATGCACATTAACCACTCAACTCACATTATTCTAATGTGCACAGAAACATACATTACTAATTCCGAGACCGTATCTACATTTCCCCTCCTGCAGGCAAGTGCTGGAATGCATGCCCATTGGGATGCATCCCATTTGTGCAATCTGCACAGAACAAAGACCTTCTCTTTTCCCTTCTAGCAATATTTGTGCTTTCTACCAGGGTTAGGTTGCTACAAAATGATGCCATACTATGTTGCAGTTTCCTTCTTCAACAATACAGTGGTACCTCTGGATACGCACACCTCTGGTTGCGTATCCTTCAGGATGCGAACACAGCAAACCCGGAAGTATTTTTCCGGGTTTCGCCATATGCACAAAAGCCCTCTACCCTGCTGCGCGCATGCGCAGAACAGGCACCTCTGGTTGTGAATTCCTTGGGATCCGACCAGAGCTTCGGAACGGATCCCGTGCACAGCCAGAGGTACTACTGTACAGATTTCCCCAGACCTAGGCAAGAGCAAATGAAATGCCATTGAGGCTTTTATCACCTCTGTGTGGCAGGCTGTTCCTGCTGAAATTCCCTCTTTCCCAAAATCCTAGGTGTGGGTGGGCATGTGAATGTGTTAAACATATTGCACCTTTCAGGGCAAAGGCCACCCACCTACTCCAAAGCACCTTATAAAAGATAACTAACTTTGTATAAAGGTAAAGGGACCCCTGACCATTAGGTCCAGTTGTGGCCGACTCTGGGGTTGCGGCGCTCATCTCGCTTTACTGGCCGAGGGAGCCGGTGTACAGCTTCCGGGTCATGTGGCCAGCATAACGAAGCCACCTCTGACGAACCAGAGCAGTGCACGGAAACGCCCACCGGAGCAGTACCTATTTATCTACTTGCACTTCGTGCTTTCGAACTGCTAGGTTGGCAGGAGAAGGGACCAAGCAACGGGAGTTCACCCCGTCGCGGGGATTCGAACCGCCGACCTTCTGATCGGCAAGTCCTAGGCTCTGTGGTTTAACCCACAGCGCCACCCGCGTCCCTAACTTTGTATACGTAGGAGGATTATTGAGCTTTATATACATAGCAGGAATGTTGTGCTTCCAGATGACTGACAACATAGTTCACTTGTGGTGCTTTCAGCCTATTCCCTCGGTAACCTTCCTTGTGCCCATTCACCTGCCTCTCCACCAAAGTTACCCTTCTGACTCTCTGATGTTTTCCCCTCTTCTGTTGCAGCGAATCTCTAAATGTGGTGAAGCGTTACTTCAGAGAGTATGCACTTGTCGAGCAGGACATTCTTGGAAGTAAAGAGAGCTATGAAAAAGTGTTGGCTTTGGTCCCAGAGAATATCCTTTCAAGAACCTATGGGGCGTGCCAGAGAGTGCTGCAGATCTTACTAGTGACATGCCCATAAAATCAAGGATGAGGAATCTGTGGCCCTCCAGATGTTGGGCTGCAACTCCCATCCAACATGGTATATGGCCAGGGATGATAGGGGTTATATTCCATTAACTTTGGGAGGGCTACAGCTTCCCCTTCCCTGCAATAAATAGTCAAGACCGTGGGGGCAAAAATCCAGATACTCCTGGGTCTGTTTACTGGCACTTGTGTTGATGCAGGGGTCAGGAAGCAGATTTATCCCGTATCGGAGGCGGCGGCTGTTGTTGGCATCCGTTCGCCTTTGGGGGTGAATGCAAACTTGGAAGGTTACAGGGCCTTCTATGGTATTGGAGACCGATATGGGAGAGACATGTTTTGTTGCAACTGGGGCAGATGAAGGCATCTGGTTGTGCTGCTGCAGGTGCACCATGGCGTTGCTTCTCTCTGCGCTCCTCCCAGCAGGCATTCCTCCTGTGGTCACTGCTAGGGATGCACAGCCTGTCTGTCTCCTAGCATTGCAATAATCTGCAAGAGAGTGCCATACAGCAGGGGTAATGTTGCCAGCATTCAGGTCATGTTTGCATCAATCTTTGTAGCACAGAGTTGGTCTGCCATCAGGCCTGGTGCCTGAAGCCAGCTCCCCGTAGTGCACGTCCTTGGGGTTCCTGCTATCTCCAATTCTGTGTACATGACTGAGCCACTGTAAACATCACTGAGACAGGAGTACAGTCATACCTCGGGTTGCGAACGTGATCCGTGCAGGAGGCATGTTTGCAACCCGCAGCCTGAAGCACCACGTCTGCACACACGCGTGATGCGATTCGGCGCTTCTCCGCATGTGTGTGATGTTATTTTGCGCTTCTGCGTGAGCGCCGACACCCGGAAGTACTTCCGGGTTTGGCGCGGTCTGCAACCCGCAGCATTCGTAACCCAAGGTATGACTGTACAAGCACGCTGGGAATATGAGATTGGGAGGGCATATCTTTGCTTGAGACGCTGTCCTGCCGTGCGATGCCCCAAATTTTACTGATGCAGAGACAGCATCCCTCTAAATACCAGCTGCTGGGGAAGTTGAATGGTAGAATCCTGTTGTGTTCGTATCCTGCTTGCTGGCTTTCCATAGGCGTCCAGTTGGCCATTATGCAAACAGGATGCTGGACTCAATGGGCCTTTGGTGTGAGCCAGCAGGGCTCCTCTGCCCCAGGCACCAGCAGGCCTTGGACCAGATCTGAAACTCCTTAACAATTTGGCCACCAGTTCGAAAAGAACTGCTTCAGGAATTCACTAAAAAGCACGATTCAGTCAAGCGCTGGGAGCTTTTGACAAAAGCATTGGAAAGACACAGTGTAAGTATTTGAGGTAGCAGGGGAGGGGGCATTTGCATCATAAGAATCTTTTGGGTGAGTCCCTTGGCTGCCAGCACTGGGTGATGGGGAACAAAGCAACATGAGAAGCTGGCGAGCTTTTATTTCTTGACCAAGAAGTGGGATTGACAGCTGAATTCTAAAGCAATGGGATTGTTGGGATGGGCAGTGTTTGAACCCCCTGTCTTGATAAAAGCACTTCTCACTAACCCCTTCTGCTGATTCCACCCCCGCCCCCAATATAAAACTGTTCAGCGTTGCAGTCGCAGAGTGTGCTCTTAGGTGCCGTGATGGCACAACCCTTCCTCTGCGACTGTAAGGTAAAGGGACCCCTGACCATTAGGTCCAGTCGTGGCTGACTCTAGGGTTGCGGCACTCATCTCGCTTTATTGGCCAAGGGAGCCGGCATACAGCTTCCGGGTCATGTGGCCAGCATGACTAAGCCGCTTCTGGCGAACCAGAGCAGCGCACGGAAATGCCATTTACCTTCCCGCCGGAGCGGTACCTATTTATCTACTTGCACTTTGACGTGCTTTCAAACTGCTAGGTGGGCAGGAGCTGAGACCGAGCAACGGGAGCTGACCCCGTCACGGGGATTCGACCCGCCGGCCTTCTGATCGGCAAGTCGTAGGCTCTGTGGTTTAACCCACAGCGTAGCCTCCTTCTAATAGAGGGGTGAAATACAAATGCCTACAAAAGATCCTCCAAAGTTTGACCCCTTTCCAATCTTCCTCTTCCTTCCCAGATCACACCCAAGAAAATGGCGCACACTGAGTCCGAGATTATGCTTCAGTACTGTTTTCCACGGCTAGATATGAATGTCAGCAAAGGAATCAACCACTTGTTGAAGAGCCCCTTCAGCGTTCACCCCAAAACAGGTTGGTTGATGCTTCAACATGCCTTCCTTTAGTCAAGATGGGGATCTAATAGGGTGTTGGTCTTGGATCTGGGAGTTCACATATCCCCTTAGGTGTGCCAGCTTCACTCTTGCCGGTGTCCTTAGGCATCTCGCTTGTCTCTGCCTAAACTACTTGCAAGGTTGGTGAAATCAAACAGGGCAACTTAGAGCGCTCTGATCTGTGGAGGAAGGGTGAGATAAAGCCATCTTGGTCAGTGGTAGTAGCAGTATCGTCCCCGTCCCCCCAAAAGCATGTAGAGTTACATCTATGCTGGTGTAATGTGTATGGGTTGCTCGTGCGTAAGTTGCCGCCTCTCCAGGCTTTGTTGCCTTGCTAAACCTTTCAGTCTGGGCAGCCCTTCACTTCGTGGCTGCCTCAGTCGCTAGCAGAATCCGTCAGTGGGCGTTTCTTAAATCTTTTCCAACATAAATGTTGTTTGACACCCAGTCTCCTCCTACTCTCTCTGCGTGGAAGTCTTCTGCGCAGGGTGGGCGTGGGTAGCGGAGGACCCGTGCTCTCCCCGCTGGTGTCCGGTGAAGAGTCCTGGAGCCCTCTCGCCGATTCCCCCATCAGCCCCTCTATATCCCTGGTGTTACACTGATTTGCTTCCCCATCTGCGGAGCTGCCTCTCTCCCTGCTGGGCCCTTCTCCAGCATCATTTGAGAGCCTTCCCTCCGCCTCTAGCTCCGATGTCAGTTCCCTGACATCCGGCACCCAGAAAGGCCCCTTCTAACTTGCTCATTGCCCTCCTTTAGGACGTATTTCAGTTCCAATCGACCTGAAGAAACTGGATGAATTTGATCCATTTGCTGTTCCCACTATAAGGTATGAATGATCCAGCTTTGGGCATATGGAAAATTGAAGCGCAACACACACTTGTCTCTTGGAGTGCAGAGCTGCAGCAGCAGTCACTATGTAGTCTGGTGATAGCCACTGTGGTGGCTTCCACATACTGTTGGACTACAACTCCCATCAGCCCCAGCCATCTTGGCCAACAGTTAGGAATGATGGCCATTGTAGTCTAACAGCATCTGGAAGACACCATATCAGCTGCTCTTCATGTGCTTAGACCCTTAGGTCACTGGACTAGGAGGATTACAGCATCTTGCGTTAACAGAGGCATAGCTTTTTTTAACCGAGGGGAGGAAACTCCTGTTTCTTACTCTTAATTTCCTTTAACCCTCATATCTCTGCAGCCACAACACAACATTCTCCATTACTTATTTACTGTTGACCAGCAGCCTCGTGACCTTCATTGGTTGGGAATTCTAAGAAACAAAAAATAAATACCGTATTTTTTGCTCTATAAGACTCACTTTTTCCCTCCTAAAAAGTAAGGGGAAATGTGTGTGCGTCTTATGGAGCGAATGCAGGCTGCGCAGCTATCCCAGAAGCCAGAACAGCAAGAGGGATTGCTGCTTTCGCTGTGCAGCGATCCCTCTTGTTCTGGCTTCTGAGATTCAGAATATTTTTTTTTTCTTGTTTTCCTCCTCCAAAAACTAGGTGCGTCTTATGGTCTGGTGCGTCTTGTAGAGCAAAAAATACAGTAGGTGGTGTTTTGAAATCGGTAGTTGCAATCACTGAAGTTTTGAAAGGTTCAGTCCACCACCTTGCTTCAAAATGGTAGCCAGTTACGTCCAAACATAAAGGAAAACCTGCCCCTGCTGCTTGATCTCTAGAACCATCATGCAGGATTTGTTTACAGTATTGTATGAAGTGTCAAAATGCATAGCGAACAAACAACTTTCCAAAAACTGTAATACAGTGGTACCTCGCAAGACGAATGCCTCGCAAGACAAAAAACGCGCAAGACGAGAGAGTTTTCCGTTTTTTGAGTCGTTCCGCAAGACGAATTTCCCTATGGGCTTGCTTCACAAGACGAAACGTCTTGCGAGTTCTTGCGAGTTTGTTTCCTTTTTCTTAAAGCCGCTAAGCCGTTAATAGCCGCTAAGCCGTTAATAGCCGCTAATAGCCGCGCTTCGCAAGACGAAGAAACCGCAAGACGAAGAGACTCGCGGAACGGATTAATTTCGTCTTGCGAGGCACCACTGTAGATGAGATTTATTAATAAGGTCTGCCTCAGTTTTGGCATAGCCCAGAGCTGGGGAACCTGTGGCCGTCCAGGTGTTGTTGGACTCCAACTCCCATCAACCCCCGCCAGCTGATAGTCAGGGATGATGGGAGATGTAGTCCAACAACATACAGAGGATTCCCCGACGTTGCCTGATCGTATGCATCAGTGGGTTTAGGAGTGCTAAACTGCATAGGACCAAGCTGTTGAAAGAGTTCCACCTTGTAATACAGAAGGTGGATTTGAGGAGAGAATGTTCCTAGAAGAGTGGCACTGTGGGTTAAACCACAGAGCCTAGAGCTTGCCAATCAGAAGGTCGGCGGTTCAAATCCCCACAATGGGGTGAGCTCCCATTGTTCAGTTCCAGCTCCTGCCAACCTAGCAGTTCGAAATCACGTCGAAATGCAAGTAGATAAATAGGTACCGCTCCGGTGGGAAGGTAAACGGCGTTTCTGTGTGCTGCTCTGGTTCGCCAGAAGTGGCTTAGTCATGCTGGTCACATGACCTGGAAGCTGTATGCCGGCTCCCTCGGCCAATAAAGCAAGATGAGCTCCGCAACCCCAGAGTCAGCCACGACTGGACCTCATGGTCAGGGGTCCCTTTACCTTTACCTTTTTACCAGGTTTTGTGGGGTTCCTGATGTTTCTGTTTTGTTTTAGCCGCCTCTGTCATGAGCTGGACACAGTTAGCAACGACGAGGGGGATGCAAAAGAAAATGACGGGGAGCCCGAAAACTCTCGGCGAAGCAGAGGTTCGTGGAAGGCACCGTAAGACCTTGTGAAATCTTCACCCACTTTCGAACATGAGATTGTAATAAGGCAATAGTAAAACATATACAGTGGAACCTCGGTTGTTGAACATAATCTGTTCAGAAGACTTCTGAAACGTTCGACAACCAAGGTGCAAAGAGCTGTCGGTATTTCAATGTTGAAAATGGAAAAACATCCCACAGAAGCCGTTCGACTTCCGAGGTGTGTTTGAAAACAGAAGCAATTAACGTATTTTTCCATCTATAAGACCCCCCCATATATAAGATGTCCCCTATTTTTGGGCAACAACCAATCACCAGTCCACCCTTGGCACTTGTTGTTGTTGTTTAGTCGTTTAGTCGTGTCCGACTCTTCGTGACCCCATGGACCAGAGCACGCCAGGCACTTCTGTCCTCCACTGCCTCCCGCAGTTTGATCAAACTCATGCTAGTAGCTTCAAGGACACCATCCAACCATCTCATTCTCTGTCGTCCCCTTCTCCTTGTGCCCTCCATCTTTCCCAACATCAGGGTCTTTTCCAGGGAGTCTTCTCTTCTCATGAGGTGGCCAAAGTATTGGAGCCTCAGCTTCACGATCTGTCCTTCCAGTGAGCGCTCAGGGCTGATTTCCTTCCGAATGGAGAGGTTTGATCTTCTTGCAGTCCATGGGACTCTCAAGAGTCTCCTCCAGCACCATAATTCAAAAGCATCAATTCTTCGGCGATCAGCCTTCTTTATGGTCCAGCTCTCACTTCCATACATCACTACTGGGAAAACCATGGCTTTTACTATACGGACCTTTGTAGGCAAGGTGATGTCTCTGCTTTTTAAGATGTTGTCTAGGTTTGCCATCGCCTTTCTCCCAAGGAGCAGGCGTCTTTTAATTTCGTGACTGCTGTCACCATCTGCACTGATCATGGAGCCCAAGAAAGTAAAATCTCTCACTGCCTCCATTTCTTCCCCATCTATTTGCCAGGAGGTGATGGGCCCAGTGGCCATGATCTTCGTTTTTTTGATGTTGAGCTTCAGACCATATTTTGCGCTCTCCTCTTTCACCCTCATTAAAAGGTTCTTTAATTCCTCTTCACTTTCTGCCATCAAGGTTGTGTCATCTGCATATCTGAGGCTGTTGATATTTCTTCCGGCAATCTTAATTCCGGCTTGGGATTCATCCAGCCCAGCCTTTCGCATGATGAATTCTGCATATAAGTTAAATAAGCAGGGAGACAATATACAGCCTTGCCGTACTCCTTTCCCAATTTGGAACCAATCAGTTGTTCCATATCCAGTTCTAACTGTAGCTTCTTGTCCCACATAGAGATTTCTCAGGAGACAGATGAGGTGATCAGGCACTCCCATTTCTTTAAGAACTTGCCATAGTTTGCTGTGGTCGACACAGTCAAAGGCTTTTGCATAGTCAATGAAGCAGAAGTAGATGTCTTTCTGGAACTCTCTAGCTTTCTCCATAATCCAGCGCATGTTTGCAGTTTGGTCTCTGGTTCCTCTGCCTCTTCTAAATCCAGCTTGCACTTCTGGGAGTTCTCGGTCCACATACTGCTTGAGCCTTCCTTGTAGAATTTTAAGCATAACCTTGCTAGCATGTGAAATGAGTGAAATTGTGTGGTAGTTGGAGCATTCTTTGGCACTGCCTTTCTTTGGGATTGGGATGTAGACTGATCTTCTCCAATCCTCTTGCTGGCATATTGAGTGTAGCACCTTAACAGCATCATCTTTTAAAATTTTAAACAGTTCAGCTGGAATACCATCACTTCCACTGGCCTTGTTATTTGCAGTGCTTTCTAAGGCCCATTTGACTTCACTCTCCAGGATGTCTGGCTCAAGGTCAGCAACCACACTACCTGGGGTGTACGAGACATCCATATCTTTCTGGTATAATTCCTCTGTGTATTCTTGCCACCTCTTCTTGATGTCTTCTGCTTCAGTTAGATCTTTACCACTTTTGTCCTTTATTATGGTAATCTTTGTACGAAATGTTCCTTTCATATTTCCGATTTTCTTGAACAGATCTCTGGTTCTTCCCATTCTGTTGCTTTCCTCTATTTCTTTGCATTGCTCGTTTAAGAAGGCCTTCTTGTCTCTCCTTGCTATTCTTTGGAAGTCTGCATTCAATTTCCTGTATCTTTCACTATCTCCCTCGCATTTTGCTTGCCTTCTCTCCCCCGCTATTTGTAAGGCCTCGTTGGACAGCCACTTTGCTTTCTTGCATTTCTTTTTCATTGGGATGGTTTTAGTTGCTGCCTCCTGTATAATGTTGCGAGCCTCCACCCATAGTTCTTCAGGCACTCTGTCCAGCAAATCTAAATCCTTAAACCTGTTCCTCACTTCCACTGTGTATTCATAAGGGATTTGGTTTAGATTGTATCTTACCTGTCCAGTGGTTTTTCCTACTTTCTTCAGTTTAAGCTTGAATTTTGCTATAAGGAGCTGATGATCTGAGCCACAGTCAGCTCCAGGTCTTGTTTTTGCTGACTGTATAGAGCTTCTCCATCTTTGGCTGCAGAGAATATAATCAATATGATTTCGATGTTGCCCATCTGGGGATGTCCATGTGTAGAGTCGTCTCTTGTGTTGTTGGAAAAGCGTGTTTGCGATGACCAGTTTGTTCTCTTGACAGAACTCTATTAGCCTTTGCCCTGCTTCGTTTTGATCTCCAAGGCCAAACTTGCCTGTTGTTCCTTTTATCTCTTGATTCCCTACTTTAGCATTCAAATCCCCTATAATGAGCAGAACATCCTTCTTTGGTGTCACTTCTATAAGGTCTTGTAAGTCTTCATAGAATTGGTCAATTTCAGTTTCTTCAGCACCAGTAGTTGGTGCATAAACTTGGATTACTGTGATGTTAAAAGGTCTGCCTTGGATTCGTATCGAGATCATTCTATCATTTTTGAGACTGCATCCCAGTACAGCTTTCGCCACTCTTTTGTTGACTATGAGGGCCACTCCATTTCTCTTACGGGTTTCTTGCCCACAGTAGTAGATATGATAGTCATCCGAACTGAATTCGCCCATTCCCGTCCATTTTAGCTCACTGATGCCCAGGATGTCAATATTTATTCTTGCCATCTCATTTTTGACCACATCCAACTTACCAGGTTCATGGTTCTTACATTCCAGGTTCCTATGCAATATTTTTCTTTACAGCATTGGACTTTCCTTTCGCTTCCATGCATATCCACAACTGAGCGTCCTTTCGGCACTATCCGTGTATAAAACACCCCCTAATTTTTGACATTATTTGGGGGGGGGGACCTAGTCTTATACACAAAAAAATACGGTACTTCTGGGTTTTCAGTGTTCGGGTTCTGAAACATTCGGCTTTCAAGACGCTCAAAAAATGAGGTTCCGCTGTATAATCACAACAACATGGCAATTTTTAGAAGTTTTAGTATGGTTTTTTAAATTGTTTTTAAAAATGTTTTAAGTACAGTCGTACCTTGGTTGACGAATGCCTTGCGAATCGAACGTTTTGGCTCCCGAGCGCCAAGTGTTCCAGTTTGCGAACGTTCTTTGGAACCCGAACGTCTGGCTTGGCTTTCGCAGCTTCCTGCAGCCAATCGGAAGCCGTGCCTTGGTTTCCAAACGTTTAGGAAGTCAAATGGACTTCCAGAATGGATTCTGTTCTACTTCCGAGGTACGACTGTACTGTATGTTTTTTGATTTTTTTATACCGTACTGACTTAACATTTTTCTGTTTGCTGCCTTGGACTTGGGAGAAAAGGCAGGATCCAATATTGTGCTATGTTTCTTCAGTGCAAGCGTTTTCACTTGCCAGAAAGGACAATTTCTCTCTCTCCCCCCATAAAATGTTCCAGAGTTCTGCCAAACCACCACCCACTGAGCCACCGAGGAGGCGATGGGGGGGGGATCCATCACACAAACTGATGGGACCCGTTGGTTGAATCTCACCTATAAAGAAATAATAATAATAATAATAATAATAATAATAATAATAATAATAATAATAATAATTGAGTGAAATCCGCACCATGGCAATCATTCCGTAAGCGCAAAGATTTCTGCTTGCATGTGGAATGTTCTCCCCCTCTCCTCCCCCCGCACAACCCCTAAATCTGTTTTAGGGGTTCCCCCAGTGCTTCAGAGTAAATTTGGGAACGGGGGGAGTCCTGTTGCACAAATGTAATGTATGTTATCCAAAAGGAACAAAAGATACACAGCAGTCATTGAGTTCTTACATAGGCCTGTAACAGGCTTGGCCTCAGAGTTACATGTACACGCATTCAGGGCCAAACCCTGACACGTGCGTATTTATAGCCTGTTTGGCTAGAACAGGGGTCAGCAAACCTTTCCGGCAGGGGGCCAGTCCACTGTCCCTCAGACCTTGTGGGGGCCCAGACTTTATTGGGGGGGGGGAATGATGCAAGAGCAAAACGAGCTCCAGTGGCTGCTTACCTGTGTCTTGCGAGTGGCAGGGGCTGGCAGCGGTGGAGGTACGCCAGAGAGGGGCTGCTTAAAATGGCGGCCACTCGAGCGCTGCTGGCACCAACAAAGCCCAACCCCCTTCCTCCTCTAGGTAGGGTGGGGAGAAGCCAGGAGGGGGGAGGAAGGAAGGAGGCGCCGCTGTTGCCGCTGTCTGAGGGCGAGGGAAAGAACACGCATGCTGGTGATCCATGCAGTGATTCCCGGACCGTCCATGGGCCGGATCCAGAAGGCAATTGGGCCTTATCCAGCCCACGGCCCTTAGTTTGCTGACCCATGGGCTAGAACAGAGGTCGGCAACCTAAGGCCCATAAGCCGGATCCAGCCCATGAGCCTCCTGGAACCGGCCCATGGCCAGTTCCATGGATCGGCGGTTGGATTCCGTGGTGTGGTTTTTTGCGGCACGGGCGCCATTTTTTATTTTTTTTTTTTTTGCCAACATTTTCTCCCCTCTTCCTCACCATGGCAGAACCTCCTCCCTCCTCTATCCCTCCTTCTTGTGCAGCAAATCGCTGGCCAATCGCCTGCAAAGTTTTGAGGCCCCGGCCAACGGGCGAGCGGCGGCTGCACATGGCCAAGAGGAGGAAGGGGGCTGGGCTGGCTGAGTGCATTTTCAGCAGCCCCTTGTTGGAGCAAGCTGTTTGCCACTGCAGCTTATGCCGCCGCCGCCAGTGCCGCTGCTGGCGGCGGCAGAGAAGGAACAATCAGCCCAAAAGCAGCCCTTTTAGGTTGCTCATTCCTCCTCCGTTGCCACCGTTAGCCTCTGCCTCTTGGCAGCACCCTAGGTAGGCAGGGGGACGGGACGGGAAGGGCTGGGGGAGAGAGAAGCCCCCTCTGCCATATGCCCACCAGGAGGTTTGTGATGCGGTGAACTGGCCCGCCCCCCAAAAAGCTTGACGACCCCTGGGCTAGAATGTGAGATTAGGAGACTGACGTTTTAACGCTGATCAGAGCACATGGAGGGTGGCAGGGGGAAATGGGAACAAATCTCACCCTGCCTTGCTGTACCTTCCAGAGCTCTGCAGATTTGAGTCTTCTTTTCTCCCAGCTGGCTCAGAGCAGGCTGGGGGAAAGTTATTAAAATATCTCCATCTAGTGGAGAAAGCTGATCTGTGTCCCTTACCTTCAGGGACAGATGAGATACAGTGGTACCTCGCAAGACGAAAAGAATCCGTTCTGTGATTCTCTTCGTCTAGCGGTTTTTTTCGTCTTGCGAAGCAAGCCCATTGAAGGATTAGCGCTATTAGAGGCTTTTAGAGGCTTTTAGCGGCTTATCTGCTGATAGGATCAGCTGGTAAGCGGCTTAGCGCTATTAGAGGCTTTTAGCGGCTTATCTGCTGATCGGATGAGCTGATAAGCGGCTTAGCGGCTTAGAAAAAGGGGGGGAGCAGGAACTCGCAACACATTGTCGTCTTGCGAAGCAAGCCCATAGGAGATTCGTTTTGCGAAGTACCTCCAAAACGGAAAACTCTTTCGTCTAGCGAGTTTTCCGTCTTGCGAGGTATTCGTCTTGCGGGGCACCACTGTACAGGCTGTGTATACACCACACATTTAAAGCACACGCATGCACCTCAGCAACCGATTCTGTGGACTGTACTTTGTTAAGGGTGCTAGGAATTCTAGCTCCCTGCAGGGTAAACAACAGTTTGCAGGATTATTCAGTGTGTGCTTTAGATGGATGCTGTGTATGCAGCCACATGCTCCTGCTGTTTTTCTGTTGTAAAAGGGCATAGGGAACCTGAGACTCTCCTGCGGTTGTTGGATTACATCTCCTATAATCCCTGAGCATTGGCAGTGCCAACCTAGGGCTCAGGGGAGTCGGAATCCAATAATATCTGGAGGCTGTGAGTTACGATTATTAAGTTTAGCATGGAAAGTGAACAGCTTGACAACATACTTTGTTGTATGTCTTCTGTTTATAGATTACAAGAAAACCAGCCTGGCTCCATATGTGAAAGTCTTTGAGCAGTTCCTGGAGGAAATGGAAAAATCTCACAAAAAGGAACGTCTCAAGGCTAGCGGTAAGGGCTTGAGTCAGAATGAGAGGGTTGGCTTGTGCTCCCTGTGCTTTCCCCAAACGTTTGTGTGGCGTTTGTACGGAGCCCCCAGTCGTCTCAGGGACTATTGACCCGTACACCACTAATCCGCTGCCACCAACCCGGTCTTCCCCGGTAAATCACTTAGTCTCAGTCAGGTTCTCAAGTTAACAAAGAAGAGTGTAGTTTATTGCAGACACAAACAAATTTTAGCTGCATTCCAAATGTTGTTACTCTTTACCTTCTTAGTCTTATTTTATCCTGTCTTTATCTCTTCTGCCTCCTCTCACACAAGAACCCACTGCACTAACTTTCTCTCTATTTCCAACTGCCTGCCAACTGCTTTTCCAACTGCCTTTCCCAACCAACCAACCCACTAAAACCAACCAACAACCCACTCCCAAACCTTGGGCAAAGCCCGTTTATAAACAGGTAGGCTCCGCCTCCGGCTTTCCTATTGGTCTACATTTTAACCCTTTCTCTCTCCCTTGTACAAACATTTTCAAACCAACGGGCAAACACCAGTTTGTTACCCTTGTATGCAGTCAGTTTTACTGTGGACCTATAAACACGCTTTAGAAGGTTGTTTGTTTTTTTCAGAACACCCTTCACTTTGTGCATCCTTCACTTTGAAATTTGCTTTGGTTATTCTTGTATGTCTTGATTTTGGGGTTTTGCTTATTTTGCTCTGTGACAGAGGCTATGTACACACCATACATTTAAAGCGCATACACACACACACACCCCCAGGAATCCTGGGACCTGTAGATTGCCCCTCACAGAGCTACAATTCCCAGCACCCTTAACAAACCACAGACCCCAGGATTCTTTGGGAGGGTGCTTTAAACATATGGCATTACACAGCCTTAGGCTGAAGGCAGAACCACAGATAAGAAATGTGGGTCTGCCGCCCAAAACAGCTGCCCTAGCTTTCTCATTAAAAAGGTAAAGGGACCCCTGACCATTAGGTCCAGTTGTGACCGACTCTGGGGTTGCGGCGCTCATCTCGCTTTACTGGCTGAGGGAGCCGGCGTTTGTCCACAGACAGCTTCTGGGTCATGTAGCCAGCATGACTAAGCCGCTTCTTGCGAACCAGAGCAGCGCATGGAAACGCCGTTTACCTTCCCGCCGGAGTGGTACCTATTTATCTACTTGCACTTTGACGTGATTTCGAACTGCTAGGTTGGCAGGAGCAGGGACCAAGCAACGAGAGCTCACCCCGTTGCGGGCATTCGAACCGCCGACCTTCTGATCGGCAAGTCCTAGGCTCTGTGGTTTAACCCACAGCGCCACCCGCGTCCCAACTTCCTCATTTCAACCCCCCTAACATGGTACAACTTCCACTGGTGTTGTTACACTGGGCTTCTCTGTTTTACGTAACTGGCTGCTTCTAGTGGAGGTCAGGGAAACACAGCATAGTGATGTCCAGATGGCAGGGAACATTGTATTACATGCTGCAGAGCAGGGAACTCGACACCGGGCTATTTTGAGTAACAATGCTGTTTCGTTTGCTTTGTTTAAGGGCCCCTCCAGACATGCCTTTTATAGCGTTGCCCGTACTATTTATACTGATCCTCAAAAAAGCCCCAGAAACAATGCCATCATTGTGTCAGTTTTCCAGTTTATGTCCCTCATCATCCCTGTTCTTTTTTAAACTTGCTGCTGCAAAAAATCCAGCAATATTCAAAACTCTGGAACCGTTGTGCAAAGACACCCTGGTGTGGATGTTCATTCTGCAGATATTCCACTTTCGGGGGGGTGGGGGGGTGATCAATGATATGTTCCTCAACTTGGTGCCTTTTTCCTGCAGCCACCTAAGAGTTCTGTAACTTTAAAAATAAATAAATTGGACATGCCTTTTGTAAGTTGTTTTAAACTATTTTTAATATTGTATTCTAATTTTTCAACCTGCCCTGGAGCCTTAGGGTGAAGGGCAGAATAATAGCTATTGTTATTAATTTGTTACAGAACATGTTAGATAATACCTTCAAACTATGCCTTACCGGTACATTTTCTCTTTTTAGATATGCAAATGGATTTCTGAAGTTTTTTTGACATTCGGTGTGCAGTAATGAGGACCCTTTCATGCAGCCAGACAGCTGTGTTCATCTGCAGTGGGACGTATTTTTAGCTGCCTTGTTAGGTTCTTGCAGCAGCCAACCACTTTCATTTACAGAAGCAGACCAAAGTAATAATAATCACCCCTATCCAAGGGTTGGTGATTAGAATAGAATTAGGAGCTCACAGTCTTGTAGGTGCCAGCAGCAGAATACAGAGCCCATGTGGCTAAAGGACCTGATGTAAACTACCCACATGATTAAAATGTAAACATTCAGCAGTAGTGTTGAAATTCCGCATGAGGTGGGAGCCTACTCAACATAATGTGTCTTTCACTGGTAGCAGATAAAAGAAGAGTTTAAATCACATACTAGCAGAAAAATGGTGTGGTGTTTAAACTTCAAAGAACAGGAAATTCTGGATGGTACTTTGAAGGAGAGGGAGCCTGGTTTGATTCGGTTACCAAGAATCAGATGTTCAGGACTCGGCAGAAAACATTGTGGCACATTTATGGCAAAAGAGGCAACAGACAATGTGCTAAGCAGCCCTGATTACCTCATCAACCTCTATTTTCCAGTATAGTTCTTGTTGGTTTTGTCCCCTGCCCCCATTTTTTAATGCAGAAAGTTCAGTATGCATTTGCTTTTGAGTAGGATGCCTCTTAGATTAACGGTCCTGAGTTAATGAATGTAAGCTAGGTATTTTCTGTAAATATCTGGGCAGCTTTTCATTCTCAAGAGTTTGCATTTTGCCCCCAAGAGAGGCACTAGAACAGACCTGCTCTGCTTGTGAGCCACCCAGCTAAATGCCACTTGCAGTTCATGTATTAAGGCAGCAGTGCCTAATTCTCAGCCCAATCTGCCGCCAAGCCTTTTTTTCTGCCCCCCTCCTGCTGCCAAAGTCTCTGCTGATTTCTATTAGCAGCAAAAGCTAAGTCGATGCAACCCAGAGATTCTGCCAGAGCTATACAAACTTTTGGCCACCCCCACTGAAACACAGCATAATCCTTGCCATGGCTACTTGGAAGTATGCCCTATTGAATTCAGTGGTTTTTGCTCCCAGGTAAGTGTCATTAGGTTTGCAGCCTAAATCAGTCTCTGAGTTGCAGGTATTATAATAAAGCAGCGTAAGGCCTTAATGGTGCTCCAAAATGAATTTTTGTGACAAAGTATAGGGCGGAAGTCAGGAGAGGGTTACAGGAAGTGTGCATAATAGCCATGTGTGCATTGCCCACCTCTGCAGTACCCAAAAAGCCGGCTGAGCAGCTTGGCTCCATGTATTTTATAGGCTGGTGTACATTAATGTATGCAACATCTATGCTGTAACCAGCAGTGCCTTCCCCACTTTCCTGTTGTTGTTATCTTTCTTTTAATTCTGTACAGGCTAAATGTTAAGACTGTTTTATTTTATCACCTTAGAAGGAATTTGCTCATGTTGTCCTTTTTTGTTTTCTTTATATTTAAAGCTCCGTTGTCCTAAAAACTTTACATTTTCATAAATAAATTTGTCAAAAGAGGCACAAAAGTTGTGAGCTTGCATACAGTCTGAAAGGAGGAGAGAACCTACTCTCTTCCAGTTTACATGCGTTTCCTCAAATGGTTGCATAGACACAAGGGTTTGCGTCCAGATGTCCTGCCCATTGAGCAATCACCCTGATTTGTTTGAAGAAAGTTTGTGCAGAGGTTAGAGGACATTGGCTTCTTATTGAGCATCAGTTCTGATTTGTCTGCATGGAGAGCCACACCGTACATTAAAAGCATATTTAACACATGACTAGTTCCCCCCACATGGAGTCACAATTCTCAGCCCCCTTAACACAGTGCCCTAGATTCTTTGGAGGGTGCCATGTGCTTCAAATGTGTGCTGTGGAATCTTTGTCAAGCAATTCTTATCCCATAAAGGTAAAGGAACCCCTGACAGTTAAGTCCAGTCGCGAACAACTCTGGGGTTGCGGCACTGATCTCGCTTTACAGGCCAAGGGAGCCGGCGTTTGTCCGCTCCGCAGACAGTTTTTCCGGGTCATGTGGCCAGCATGATGTAAGCCGCTTCTGGCGCAACAGAACACTTGACACCAGAGCAGTGCACGGAAACGGCGTTTACCTTTCTGCCGGAGTAGTACCTATTTATCTAATTGCACTTTGATGTGCTTTTGAACTGCTAGGTTGGCAGGAGCTGGGACCGAGCAACGGGAGCTCACCCCATTGTGGGTATTTGAACCACCAACCTTTTGATTGGCAAGCCCAAGGCTCAGTGGTTTAGACCAGTGTTTTTCAACCACTGTTCCGCGGCACACTAGTGTGCCGCGAGATGTTACCTGGTGTGCCGTGGGAAAAATTGAAAGATTCGAAAGATTTAAAAAAATAAAAAATGTCAAATTTTTGCCCACTAGGCGGGCGCCGGACTGTGTCCACCCTATTTTCCATCTGTCCTGGGTGGGGATCAGATCGGATGGGATCGGATGAGAGCGGACAGGCGGTCCGCTCTCATCCGATTCCCCATAGAGAGCAGCGGGGCTCTGACATCTCCCTCTCCGCACACAGTGGTGGTGTGCCTCGTGATTTTTTTCATGAAACAAGTGTGCCTTTGCCCAAAAAAGGTTGAAAAACACTGGTTTAGACCACAGCGCCACCTGCGTCCCTCTTATCCCATACTTCCTGGCATATTTTCCTACCATGTTCCTTACCACAAAAAAAAATACTTGGAGTGGGGTGGGCAGAAGCAGGTTGATGGGACAAGATTATCAGATCCACTCTACTTATGTTACCTGAATTTTCTGGTATGAGACTGAATTCTACCCACAAAACAGCAACAGCCTGGAAGTCCCCAGGGGGCTTCCACACCAGGCAGTTAGTATGGAATTTCCTCACTTGGGTTTCAGTCCCAACCCTGGCTGCTGCCCAACAGTACTTAATGGAGTGGCAAGGCCACTGTTAAGTTGTGGGTGAACATATCAGACGACACAGCGATTCTTCAAACAGCTCTTGTTTATTCAGAGGCCAGAACAGAACATAACTGAAGGGTTCAGTCAGCCTGCATATATAGAGCTCCGGTACAAAGTTACTGTAGCAACTTTCTAAAACTATCCAATCACTGAAGGTCACTTTCGATCCTTCATTTGCATAACTACAGTATCCCCCTGCTGGCCCAGGGTGAGAACTTCAGTACATAACAGCCACCACCTCATGTGCAGCCCTGCTAAGTCAGCACAGAAGGGGAGAACAAGCAGCCTGAAGCTGAGGCAGCAACTCGGCCCAAAGAATGCCCCACATCAGGGCTTTTTGCCAGCAGCACTTCTACCTGCACATTTGTGCGGAAATGCTGATGGGAGGGACACTTGCATCCCTCCACAAGCAGAGAACAGCAGGGATGGGTGGAAGGATAGCTCCAACCAAAGCACACACCCAGCCTGGGGCAAAGAGTTTGCTCTTTCCTTTTTATAGGGTATATACACAGCAGCAGCATCCATCAGAGTTGTCCTCCATTCCCCATGGCTGTTTCTTTTCTCAGGCTGCAGCAAATCTGACTTCTTTTTTTGGTAGAAGTGGAACAGCAGCACGGTCTGCAGGTGTGGTGAGCTGTTATTCTTTTGTCTTTCTAAGGTAAAGGTAAAGGGACCATTAGGTCCAGTCGTGGCCAACTCTGGGGTTGCAGCGCTCATCTCGCTTTATTGGCCGAGGGAGCCGGCGTACAGCTTCCGCGTCATGTGGCCAGCATGACTAAGCCACTTCTGGCGAACCAGAGCAGCGCATGGAAACGCCGTTTACCTTCCCGCCGGAGCGGTACCTATTTATCTACTTGCACTTTGACATGCTTTCAAACTGCTAGGTTGGCAGGAGCAGGGACCGCGCAATGGGAGCTCACCCCGTCACAGGGATTCGAACTGCCGACCTTCTGATCGGCAAGTCCTAGGCTCTGTCATTACAGCCTTTATAGTAGTTTTAAACTACAATTTCCCCTTCTTGGTGCTGTCAGTATGTTTCCCGTTCATTTATCAAGTTGTACTTTTAAAAAAAATTGTATTGTTTTAATTAACAATCAGCATCCAGAAATCTTTACAAAACAAATGGGGGGTTGTTGTGATTAAAATTGTGATTGCACACAAAACTATGCAATTGCAGAATTCTGCCATCTATTTTTCAGCTCTTGAAGCCTTGCCAGAAATCATGCTCAGCATTATTCACCTTTTACGTGGTAAGAATTCACCCTTTTTGGTGCTGTGACATCTTTCATCCATGCATATTGCCACAGGTGGCAAAAGTAGCAGCTGAAGTTTCATTCAGAAGCATTTGGTATTGATTTTTTTTCAAGGGCTATGAGAAACTGTGAAAGCCCACAAAGAACATGAAAGCTACAACAGCTGTCCTTGACATACAAACATAGGATGATGCCTTACACCGAGTCAGATCATAAATCCATCTAGCTCTGTATTGCCTACTTTTCACTGGCAGGTTTCCCAGCTTTATTCTGGAGACCCCAGGGACTGGACCTGGGTCCATCTGCAGGCAGGCCAGATGTTCTGCCACTGAGCTATGGTCCTTCGGCTTCAAGAAAACAAATTCCACAGATGTGGCTGTTCTTGCGGTGAAAACAAGAGTCGCAGGGTACCATAAATCTTAAATGACACTGGGAATTGTGTTCTCAGTACAAAAAGTAACTGTCCCACTTCTGATGTTTGTACTTTCCTTGCACTGCTAATTTATCACCCAAGGACTATGAGTTGGGAAAGAATCACACCAACTTGAACGGAATATTGTATTCATGTGCTCCCATTTTCAGCTATATCCTACCGTATTATTAGGGGTGTGGTTTTTTTTTAGTAAAACACGCACACGTTCTCCCTACTGCCCCAGACTACCTCTTTCTCTGTACCATGGTACCAAGGATTTAGAACTTAATTCGTTCTGGCAGTGGCGTAGCATGGGTTGTCAGCACCCGGGGCAAGGCAAGTAATTTGCGCCCCCTAACCCGTGGATTTGCACCCCCTAACCCGTGGATTTGCGCCCCCTAACCCCCAGATGTTGCGCCCGGTGCGACCTGCACCCCACACACTACGCCACTGCGTTCTGGAGGTCCGTTCTTAACCTGAAACTGTTCTTAACCTGAGGTACCGCTTTAGCTAATGGGGCCTCCTGCTGCCGCCGCGCTGCTGCCACACATTTTATGTTCTCGTCCTGAAGTAAAGTTCTTAACCTGAGGTACTATTTCTGGGTTAGCAGAGTCTGTAACCTGAAGCATCTGTAACCTGAGGTACCACTGTACAGTGGTACCTCGGGTTACAGACACTTCAGGTTACATACACTTCAGGTTACACACTCCACTAAGCCAGAAATAGTGCTGCAGGTTAAGAACTTTGCTTCAGGATAAGAACAGAAATCGTGCTCCGACGGCGCGGCAGCAGCAGGAGGCCCCATTAGCTAAAGTGGTGCTTCAGGTTAAGAACAGTTTCAAGTTAAGAACGGACCTCCGGAACGAATTAAGTACTTAACCTGAGGTGCCACTGTACTCAAGTTTGTTTCAGAGCTGTTTTTCCCCCAGCCGGAACTTGCCAGAGCTGTTTTGGCACCTCTCAGGTGGGAACCATTGTCATTCTAAGAGAACAAGGGAGGTGTTCATGGTGAGTTCTGACACCCCATTTTCTAGAAAAATAGAACTACCTACATGCTTGCCTAACTACCCACTGTGGTCAACATTATGCATCAAGTAGACTCCTTTGGGGAAGAAAAGCCAGACATAAAGGTATGTATAAATAGTCTGACAAAGTGGACTCAGCTCCCCCCACCCCAATAAGCCACAATAAATTTGTTAGCCTTTAAATGTGCCACAACACACTATTTTTCCTATAGTGGGTTGATGTGGCTATCAGTCTGGAAATAACCCTCTCCAACGTAAAGTACATGAGAGCTTGTGAAGACCAGTGACTTTGAGACTCAGCTAGAAGTCTGACTTCCCCTGGTTTGAATCTTGCTTCTGCCACAGACTCGCTAGATAGGCAAGCCACAATCTTGCCTCAATTTCCCACCCTCAATAGTGACCACTTTTCAAGGATTAACAGAAAAAACTACCGTATTTTTCACCCTATAGGACGCACTTTTTCTCCTCCAAAAATGAAGGGGAAATGTGTGTGCGTCCTATGGGGCGAATGCAGGCTTTCCCGGGCTTCCTGCAGCTCCGCGCCACCCTCCCAATCCCGGCGCAAAGCCGCGCGGGGCTCTGGAGGGTGGCGCGGAGCTGCCTGTGTTCCAGGGCTTCCTGCAGCTCTGCGCCACCCTCTGGATCCTGGCGCGAAGCCACGCGGGGCTCCGGAGGGTAGCGCAGAGCTGCCTGCATTCCGAAGCCTGGTGCGTGCTGAAGAGCGCCCCCGGGCTTCGCGCACCTCTCTGCAAGCCTCGGGAGACCGGCGCAGCTCCCTAGGCTTGCAGATAGCAGGCTGTTCTGGGGGCTGGGGTCGGAGGAAGCTCGGGCTTCCCCCGCGCCTGCCCTGTGCCTGGGGAGGGGATTTTTTTTCTTTATCCCCCCCCCCAAAAAAATCGGTGCCTCCTATGGGGCGGTGCGTCCTATGGGGCGAAAAATACGGTACATGAAGGGTGCTGAACAGTATAAGTGCTGTGTCATTGCTAGTTCTTAGTGTATATATATACAGTGGTACCTCGGGTTAAGTACCATATTTTTCTCCCCATAGGGCGCACCGTCCATAGGGCACACCTAGTTTTTTGGGGGAAATAAAGAAAAAAAATTATTTCCCCCCCAGGTGCGGGGCTGGGGCGGGGGAAGCCCAAGCTTCCCCCGACCCCAGCCCCCAGAACAGACTGCTATCCGCAAGCCTTGGGAGCCCTGCGGGAACTCCTGCGGGCTCCCCAGGCTTGCGGATAGCTTCCTGAAGCCTGGAGAGTGCGCACCTACCCCTCTCGCTCTCCAGGCTTCAGCGAAAGCCTGCATTCGCCCCATAGGACGCACACACATTTCCCCTTCATTTTTGGAGGTCTGTACTTAGCCTGAAACTGTTCTTAACCTGAAGCACCACTTTAACTAATGGGGCCTCCTGCTGCCGCTGCGCCGCCGGAGCCCGGTTTCTGTTCTTATCCTGAAGCAAAGTTCTTAACCTGAAGCACTATTTCTGAATTAGCGGGGTGTGTAACCTGAAGCGTATGTAACCCGAGGTACCACTGTTTACTGCAAGTCCTTAGTATATGTATTTAACCTACCAACTCAAGAAAGAACTTCCTCTATCTCTATCTCACAAAGTGGTCCCTAACATATGAGACGATTAGCTTTCATTTCTATTTGTAGAATACTTATTTCACATTTTACAGACCCAGGAGGCTCTCAAATCAGTTTACAAAAGATCATCATAATACTGTCGGGATTCAAGCCTGCCTTCAGGAGAAACTGGCCACTCTCCAGGCACCCGGCTTGATCTCCGGTTGACCTCCCTGTCTGCATTCCCCGGGAGGATACAGGCTAGGTCGCGATCGGCGATCCTCCTCAGCGTGAGAAGAACACCCCCCCTCTTTCCTGCCCCCCCCCCCGGGCAGGGGAAAGAGATAGACAGAAACGTATTTACATGCCTTTATTTCTGTCTTTGCAGCGTTTTAGAAAACACGTCTGCTCTCTTCAAATTCCAACAGCAGAGAGACAAACTCCTCCTGTACTTCCTGTACAGCTCATATTACACTCTGAGCTAATTCCGGTGCTTCGCACTGTGAATAGACTGTCCCTCTGTTTCCCACGGAACAGTCCCAACATTCCCATTATGTTTTGCTTTCCAGCTTCCAGTAGCTCGCGGCCGCATTGCTTCTATATCGTAACAAATACAACCTCATTCAGTATTAGTATCTGGAACAGAAACCACACCAGGCCCATAGGGTACCAGGATCATCCAGGCAGCATATCCTGCCTTTGTCCTTTGTCTATCCTGGTGCCAGCTCTCTACTACCTCCTACTAGGCAGCAGAGCCCAGACAAGGGAGTGGAACTTCCACAACTGGAACTTTTGTAGCCCATGAGGGGGGCAAGTTTTTCCTCCTGGCTGTTTAGCAGTTTCTAGGGAGCAGCTCAGCTACTACTACCAAGGTCCTCTGATACAGGGGGTGAGGCACAGCAGAGCAGCTGAAACTCACACAGCCCATGACAGAGACAGGTTTTCCTTTCCTGACAGTCAACAGACAAAACAGAGTTTCCCTTCCTTTTTCCATTTTTTTACACTCACAGTTTCGTTTAATGTTATCTTCCATATCTATAATATGGATCAGTCTTGGTTTCTAACTGCCTCAACCGTTCCTCATCAGGCTTGGTTTCCAGACCCTTCATCATCCTGGTTGCCTTCCTCTGCTCACCTTCCAGCTGCTCAATATCCTTCTTCAACTAGCCTGCACTGACCGGCAGCACTTCTCCAGGGTTTCATTTGGGGGACACACATTCCCAGCCCCTCCCCCCCGGAGATGCTGCCCAGGACAGAAGACCTGCATGCAAAGCAGATGGTCTAATCCTGCGCTATGGAGACCCCTAGCCTGCCTTGAAGGATGTGGGGATGGTCTCCCTTTGGAAATGGGGCTGCAGGAAGAAGGATGTGAAATGAAGAAGCAGCCCAGCTGCAGGCGGAACAGCAGGTGCCTCCAAGTTCTGACAGAGGAGCATCACCACTCAGGTGGGGCCAGGGCCAGGTGGGAGGGTTGCCACGGTGACAAGGACCTGCCCTCCTTTGTGACATCTCTTGATTCTCCCTTAAAAGCCACTGATTTGCAGGTGGCCATTGTGGGTTAGTAGTGAGGCGAGTGGAGGAGAGAGAGGATTTAGTGGCGGGTGGCAGAGATAAGGTGGAGGATTAGTGAATTGTTATTTTCTCATTTTGACTTTTATTTCATTTGTTACTTTTATTTGATTTATTTGATTTGATTGATATTTTATTCTTTTAATTTTTAATTTTATTCTTTATTTTAATATTTTTATTTTTTGTTCTTTATTTTTCATTTGTGCCTATTTTGTATATAATTTGTATTTATTTTGTACATAGAGGAGTACTTATGGTTAGGTGTAGGGTTAGGAGTAGGCATAGGGCTGGGGTGGGGTGGGGTCAGAGTTAGGCTTGAGTGGGCATTTTAGATAGTTAGCTAGTTTAGAGAGGAGGGTGGGAATTTTTCCTGGAAGAAATTTGCAGACTGTAAGTAGGATTCCTTCCCTTTCTCTTGGTTTCCTGGGGGCAGAGTGTGAGTTCTGGGGTCCCCTGCACAGCCTTGACTCTCTGGAAATTGACCCTGCCAGTCTTCTCCAGAGAGCTCAGCTCCTCCACACACTTCCCCTGCCTTCCCCTTTCCTCTCCCCTCTTATCATTTATTATGACATTCCTAGTCCACTTTCCTCCCAGGAGCTCAAGGAGACCTTCATGGTTCTCCCGGCCCCCAATGGCTAGGCTGGCGCAAGGTCCACCAGGGAGCTTCATGGCTGAGTGGAAATGCGAACCCTACTCTCCCAGGTCCTCCTAGTCCGGCCCTCCAACCACTACACCTCTGCCTGGCTCCATTTTCCATCTCTCCAGCTGCCCTATGACATCGGCCTTCTCCCCCTTCCTGAGGGTCTCTCTGGCTCCAAGGAAGACTCCACCACCTTCCTCATGTTCTGCTCAGATTTGCTGATGGTCAGTGGATTGACAACTGAGAAGAAGTTGAAGTATTCGGGAATGTGGCTTACAGCGAAAACCCCCAATATATTTCTTTTAAAAAATATTATTTTTGTTAGTTTATTTTTATTGATTTGGGGAGCAGCTGCCCCCCCCGCCCCCTGGCTATAGCCACGCAAACCAGCAGTCCTACTACAGCACATCAGTGGCCCATGAAACATGGTTAGTCTATTATTTTGATTATTTTCAGCATTTAAATGGTGCCGTTTTAGTCAAAATAGCTCGCAGCGCAGCTTAGCCAAAACACAAAAGAAGTTCTCTGTCCTGAAGATCACAATCCAAAACGGCAACGACACACGAAGAGAATGGAAGCGGAGGAAGGAGGGGAAAGCAAGCTCAAAAACACATTCCTAAAAGTCTCGTCCAATTGTCAGTTGCGGTTCCCTTCTCCTTTTTGTGTGCCACGCAAAACAAGTGTGGCTATTTTCAGTACAGTTTGAGGATCACCGCGCTGGAATATCCTGCTTTCTGGCAGCGATTTTTTTTTTTAATAATATTTTTATTAAATTTTAACAAGAAAAAAGGTTACAAAAAACAACAACAAAAAGACATAACAACAAGCAATAAAGACAGAAAAACACCAAAACCAAAAATTCCACATAAAAACAGGAACAAAACAAAAAAAAGAAAAATACAAAAAAAATCCCTCCCTTCAATTTCTACCATTCTTTTACTTATTTTCCTGACTTCCTCTCACCTCCCTCTTTGTATTCCATTTAAAAAATTATTCAGCAAATTCATACCCTCTTATCTTACCCTTAATTATATGTCCTCATATAATATTACTTCATATTTTCATTTATAATCAAAACATTCTTGCAACTTATTTCACCTTATTACTCAGCCACTTCATTTTTTACATTAATTTCATTAATTTTATCTTATCCTCAAATCTCTAGAAATTCTAAATATTAACCATATTTAACCTTTCTGCAAAAGCCAGTTTCTTCCTTTCCAACATCTCTTAATATTTCATTAGTATTACACTAATTCCATAAATATAGATTTATTACAAAAAGAATTTCTCATTCTAAGTTTATCCAACTTCCTTTTTCCTGGTTCCGGGTGATGACAGTCCTTATGTCGTTATCTGGCCGCGAATTATTGCAGGGCTTTGCGCTCGTGTTTACTGCAGCTTTTGCTAAAGGCAGAGCAGGGCTGGAAGGAAGCAAAAGCAGCAGCGAGAGGAGCGCACGGAACCATAGAACAGCGCACGGGGCAGCCCCGCGGGGACCCGGAAGCCATTCCTGCTCAGACCGGAAGTCGCTCTCCCTCCTCCTCTCGCTCTCTTTCTGCCTCCATCTTGCGCCCGGCTCGTCCTGTACAGTAAGTTCCCCCCGTTTGCATCCGCCGCCATCCTCCTCGGCGAGCCCCCTGACAGGGCAGGCGGGAAGCTCCCGAAGCCGGGGCGGCCTCGGGCCGCTCAGGGGCTCGAGGCGGGGAAAGATGCGGCGTTGGCGGGCGGGTCGAGCGCAGGGCTCCGGGGCCGAGCGACGGTTCCGCGAATAGGCCGCTGCGCCCGAGTTGTAGGGCCTCGGCGGGCCTTCGGGAAAGGCCTTCCGCTCGTAGGCAGACGGGGGCAGGAGGCCCTGAAGGGAAGGAACACTGGGAAGGAGAGCCGAGGGGGACGGAAAGACATTTTGGAGGGAGACCCGGCTCTCCACCCGCCCCGCTTGGACTCGACCCTCACCCGTGGAGCTTGGAGGTCGACGCCTGGAGGAGCCTGGGCCGCTCCTGCCGCCTTGCCACCCCCCTCCCCACTTGAATAGGGGTGTCACTCTGGGCAGCAAGGGAAGCGGGGCTCCGGCCTTCCGCTCAGAGGGGGTGCTCTCAGCGCTCCTCCAAGAAGGGTCGTTGCTGTTTAGGAGGGTTCCAGGAAGGTTGGCATTGAGTGGGTTGGGGGCTGTGCGTGTTGGGGCACAGTCTTAAGCGCCTGGTGAAATGAAGGGAGCTGAGCTTTGTCCCACCGTTCACTTAAACTATTTCTGTTGGTATGCGTATTATGCCTGTCAAGGAGGAAGTGCGCGGGTAAGGAAGCTCCCGCATGAGAGTGAATGGAAGATCTCGCTGTACAGATCCATGGTTTGGGTACATGACGGTTGCAGGGTGGAGTTGTAGCAAAGCAAATACAGTCATACCTTGGGTTGAAGTAGCTTCGGGATGAATATTTTCGGGTTGCGCTCTGCGGCGACCCAGAAGTAACAGAGCGCATTACTTCCGGGTTTCGCCGCATGTGCAGACGCTCAAAATGATGTCATGCGCAGAAGCAGCGACACGCGCAGTCACATGTTATGTTCGCTTCAGGATGCGAACGGGGCTCCGCAACGGATCCCGTTCGCGTCCAGAGGTACCACTGTAGGTGCCTTGCTGGATCAGACCAAAGGCCTACCTAAGCCTGTGCTCTTTTTCCAACAGTAGCCAACCAGATGTTTTTATTTGGTGGGGTGAGGATCCTACAGGCATTTTCTGTTTCTCACAATAGTCTGCGATGCTGCCATTGATGGTTAATTTAGGTATCATGGCTGATAGTAATAATGCCAATCTTGCTTGCCATACAACTTGGTTAGGTGAGGGTAGAAGGGAATAAAAGCTTTTAACCCATTGGTAAACATTCAGGGATGAAAGTTGATTATGGATACAGAAGTTGGGCAGATCTCCTGCAGTTGTATCAATAGTCCTTCAGTGGATATGGTTTTCTATGCATTTAGTTCAGAAATCGGGGCTGGTGAAAGTTAAGTAATTTGACAGACAAAAGTTTTTAAATGCATGTATTTTTTGTCTGTGTGACTACCTAGAACAAATTGTGCTTGGCAGCAGTGTTCATTCTCTAGGAAGTGCTTCAATTTGTTCATATGTAGCTTACCATGATAGTCTGATTGTAGAGAAGCAAGATTTTGGTTAGATACCCTGTAATGATTTACACTAATTCTGTAGAAAAATTGACTGAATTTTACTTCCCTTCTCCCAGAAATGCCTGGTGAAGCCACAGAAACTGTTCCAGCAACAGAACATGAGCTGCCACAGCCTCATGCTGAGACAGGTTAGTGCCTTGGATGACTAATACACTTTCAGAAAGGATCCTGAAACTCGTCCAGTCAGCCAGTTTAACAAAGCAGGTAAAACCATTTGTGAAGGGTAGAACTTGCAAATAATTGAGGGCTATTGTGGCAGAGTGGCTAAGAGTCTAGGACTGCAGTCTTGCACATTTACCAGGGAATAAGTCCTATTGAACTCAGTAGGGCTTCACTTGAGTAGACATGCATAGAAATGCATGGTAAAAGAGGTCATGTGTAAGTTGCACTTTAAAAAGCTTGGTTTGAGTCTTACACCTGCCATGAACTTTCTGTGTAGCCTTCGAAAAGCCAATATCTGAGATACTATATCTCTAAACTTCAGTCCCCCCCCATCTGCAGTATGGGGATAATAATCCTGGCTGCCCTTACAATGTTGCTGTAAGGATTAATGAGACAATGTGTGGAAAATACTTGGAACTTGCCATATAAACGTTATCATGACTTTGAAGAAATTGTGATAAATACTTTGAAATTGTCCTCTTGTGCTCTTACCACGTTTAGTCTCCTCCACGTTGGATGAGTTGCATGGTCTCTCTCTGGAACATGGCAGTAGCATGCTTGACGTGAATCACAAGCTGGATAAACACTGCTATCCCACCACATTTTGAAGGTTTTTAGACTACAAAATGCTAAAACTACTAACAACAGCTTCTGATTTTTGTTTGTATGCTAACATTGGGTGATTACTAGATGAAACATTAGAGAAATGAGGATCTTAACCTAGGTCAAATTCTACATACTTGCTTAATGACTTGGGAAGGTTTTCTTCTTTTTGGCCTTTTGTGCTGGAGTAAACTGTGTGTTTTAAAGGATCCGTACATGGTTTGTTTCCCAATCATACTTCCACGTTAACAAATGGCTTGATGTGTAAGAATTCTTCAGGAAGAAGGAGGCAGGTGGCTTAGTAAGAACCAAAGGATACAACCTCTTCATATTTCTAAACCTGTGTGAGACAGTTGGGAATTGGGATGTTAAGCTTATGATCATCCATCATTACTTTGTGACACATGTTTCTTTTTGCAAATTGTGGTGACCACTGTTTAAGGCTGGAGAGGTGGTGACTCTGGTGTGACTGAAATGGGGACCTCAGACTAGGAAGGAATTTTAATCTGTTTATTTGAAACCTACTAGATGTCAAGTGGATAACTTTCTAATCCACTCACTAACACTTCCTATCTTAAGCACAGAGCAGGGAATCATCGTTTTGTGACTGCAAGCCAAAAGATTACAACATAATTTGGCATTTACCAAGCATCCTGAACTTGGCAATAACACAGCTGATGGATGTGTTGGCTGTGAAAGTGCGTCATGCTAGTGGAGTAGAATTTTCAGCTGATACTGCATTTAAAAATTGTATTCTGAAGTGTGTGTTTGTGTGCACGTGCATCCTTCTTACTTGGGACATGCTAACTCTAAACCTTCCCTGTGTATCGTGTCTCCAATTATCTGTCTTGAAGGTATCATGGATGCTGGTTAGCAGAGAACCAGGTCTCCTTGTATGCTACATTTCTGCCTTGCCGCTTAGGGAACACTGCATGACTTTGTGACTGGGTCTCTCCTATACACACACCTACGCATGGGGATGCTGTACACTGCATGACTGGTAAATGCGATGACTTCTGTCCAAGGGGTGTGAGAGTTTCTCTTAGACAGGGAGGAAACACACAAGTTCGGTTGGATAAATAAATGGAGCTGTATAGAATGGAGGAGTTTTTCTCTGAAGCAAACAGAAAATGTCTGCCTGTCCATATTGTGGATGTCGTGGTGTTGAATACCCTGCCAAATCTTAGCAAAGTCTGCACTGGTTTTAAGCTTTTATTCTGGCCCATTAGAGAGTTATGCCAAGACACCTGTGTTGCAGAGAAGAGGTGGCTGTAAGTGCCAGTGTTGATATTGGCAAAGTGTGTGACACACTAGACAGAATTCTGTGAGGAGATTATTGGGCCACAGCAAATAGATTTTGCTTTGCTCCAGTCAAGCTTTGCTGCTGGTTCTTGGATGTAAGAAGTGGCAAAGAAGATGCACAACAGCTTTTCCAGAGCCACCCACACTGAATGTAGAAGCAAGATAGGAGGAGACAGAAGAACTGATACAACTAGTTCTAAATCCAGTACACCATCCCTTCTTGTTCATATTTACCACAGTCTGGTGCATGAATATGCCCTTCTGCCCTCAAAGGCACTGGCTACTAATGTGATACAAACAGGGAAGATTTTTAACTGCTTCCTCTGCTAGTGGTAGCTACATTAAAAAAACAAAAACCTGTACTGACTTCCATCCGTTTTATCCCATTATGAAGTGGTTGCATGCATGACCACTGTGACGCAGTAAACTTGGCCCAGATCGGCTTTTGATACATCAGTACTAACATTCAGAAGCTGATGTCAGCTGAGTTACGACTGTCAGAGTGATGACACCACATCCTCATGATGGCTAGGAAACATAACTTAAATTGCCAGTTTCCTCTCCGGAGTAGATTATCCCTATAATGCTTCATACATTAAGGTTTTTATTAGTCCTGGTGCCACTTGTCTCTGGGCTGCTGAGGATAACTCACATCTTTCTCCAATTTTGGATGCTACTGATTGCTAATCACCTCATGAGGCATGTGCAGACTGTTGGGTTTCCTGAGTGGTATCTGAACAGTTGACACTATTTCAGTAACTCTACCCCCAGTTCCTGGGGTCCCCATGGAAGTGATGCAGACAACTGAGGAGTCCAAACCAGTTGCCACCAAGAATCCTGAGGTGGCAGGCAAGGGTTCTCAGGCTGGGACTGCTCTGGAGCCATCAGGTAGGTTTCAAGTTAAAACAGCAAGATGGGATTGAACTCACTTCATTTTAATTTTTAAAATGATTTTTTTTTATTTAAAAAAACCCTATAATGAAACAGGGCTCCAGAACTGCCAGCTTTGTTTAAGCTGAGATCTTGTTTCCTTCTGGTGAAAGAAATAAGTAAATGTAGATACTTGAAACATACATTTCTGCTGATTAAATACACTACTGCAAGAGTTAACAGCTGTTAAGTATGGTATGCAGGTCTTCCTAAGAAAGCATTTCTATGGTTTGCTTGTGATGTCCCTGGGTGTACTACTTGTGGTATATAATTTACAGTAGACCTAGGGGAAATGTCACATCTCAAGTTTCAGATGATGACGATGATTTATTACTGCTTTTTTGCGGGATGGGAGATGGTGAGCCACCATAAAGGTTAAACCAAGGGTCAGCAACCTTTTTCAGCCGTGGGCCGGTCCACCATCCCTCAGACCATGTGGTGGGCTGGATATATTGGGGGGGGGGGTGAAAGAATTCCTATGCCCTACAAATAACCCAGAGATGCATTTTAAATAAAAGCACACATTCTACTCATATAAAAACATGCTGATTCCTGAACTGTCCGTGGGCTGGATTGAGAAGGCAATTGGGCCGCATCCAGCCCCCGGGCCTTAGGTTGCCTACCCCTGGGTTAAACGCCATCCTTTAGAATGACTATTAGTTTGAATGCCTGCACTTTGATGGTACTCTTTTAGGCTAGATCATGTTTTATCTAAAATGTCATAGTTTAATTTTAAGAAATGGTTCAGCTTTCTTAGCATGAATCTTATAACTTTCTGGTTACATGTAGTTCTTGCCACATCCTTGTTTAACTTTTTTTGGGGGGGTGAGAGAGAGAGAGAATATTCATTCCATTATTTTGCTCTCCCGTTGTATACCTATTTTCCCAAGAACTGATGCACAGTAGTGGGTAACTGTAGACAAGTGACCATTTAAAGTTCAGTGACCAACACAAATTATATAGTGATTCCTTTGCCTTCTTTTCTTCATCTGCTTAGTAGAAACATGACCTAGAATCTACAGTTAAGGACTGTTTAGTAACTCATTCCTGAGAGACAGTTATGATTATTGAAGCCAGCTCGCTCATTGAACTGAGGCTTCTAGCATTCTTACTGGAAAGCTTGGAAATAAGGAAAATCTTGAAGTAGTGAATTGGTGTTAGTGTAGTCTGAGCACTTACTCAATCTGGCATTTTCATCACCTTTCTGCTAAATCTGTGCCTTGAATTCTGGTTGTCCCAGGCCTGCTATGAAGTGATGCAGCCCATGATTTGAGGGAATTCTCTCAGCATTTTTTACTCATCTCCTAGTCTAGCTGATGAGTACAAAAAAGGGGCCATTGATCCCCTCAGAATCTTTTTATCATGTATTATAGCCATTTTGTTTTTTACTGCCCTTATGAAGGTCAATCCCAGTGTTACGGAAGTAGCTCTTAAATTCCTGTTTCTGGAATTCTAAGATCCTTCTGCTTAAATTGCATGTGATAGCGGACATCTGTCCCATGCAGTCAACATTAATATAACATGTGCTGGGCTCCTCTTCCCTGCATGATCTCACTGAGCGGTGTGCTTCTGGCTTCCTTTAAAGCAGTTTCTGCTCATCAGAGTAGACTTGCAGGTTCCTAATGCAGCTACCTATTCTCAGGCCACACATATAATTTAAGATTAGTTAATCCACCATTTAATGCTTTGATGAAACATCGCTGAGTGACTCATGCTTTAAAAGTTTGGGTGGATGCTAACTGTGTAAGTTGTAGCTTGCATGTCCCATTTAGGTTTGAATTATGCCAAGCCTGAAGTTGAAGGCATCTTAGTTCAGGGATAGGCAGTTCCCAGTAGACTTAATTTGTCATTTTGACTAAGCCATGAGAATAGAACCTTCTAGATGGTTCTAGCCCCAAGCTTATTGGTTTGTCGTTAATAACCTATTGCTCTTGCTCATTTAGCTCCTGCCACTCCAAACCCTTTTGCTGGTGCCTCTGAAGCACCTGCAGCCTGTTTTTCTCAGCTTCCTATTCCAACACCAGGTATTTGCTGTTAGTCCCTATGTATGTCTCCTTAACAACATTTTGCTGTGTTGTGTTGATGCAGTTACATTAACCATAGTATTTAGCAAAAAAAGACTTGGTTAAAGTAGTTAAAGTCACACTCCTGAGTTCTATTCTTCGCTCTTCAGCTGACATAGATCGTATACAAGTTACTGTGTAGAATACAAACTTCTCTCTGGAGTTAGCAAAGTTAGTAATGTAAGGAAATGTATTATGGACTGATCTGCCATTTAGATCACTAGAGGGAGGGTTTGATTTTTTTTCTGTGGGTGCTTGCTGTTGACAGGCACACAGAATTGGTGTGAAAAGTTCTGTGATACCTTGCATTGCTGTCTCAGTATCTGTTTCAAAGAATACTGGCATTTTGTGGTTCCTGGGATACCAGTGGCTACACCTTGAAATTACATGCGACTTGTGTGAAGATCTTGCTTTGATCGCCCCTGCTTATACATTGGCCTAACCTCAGGGTGGGTGAAAAACCATGTTCCCAAGCTTCATTTCTGCAACCAGATTAACTTGGGTCATATAGGAGTCATTGCCATTTAAATGGAACATGTACTGCAAATCAGTTTTCAAGCGGCGGCAGACTGGTATATTGTCCTTTTCAGATCTGTGTACCCGGACACAACATGGAAGATTAAATGTCACCACTTGTAAGACTTTGCAACTTGTTTCTTGAACTAGCTGTTTTCTCCTCTATAATTGAGTTTCTATTGATAGCATGTGTTGAGGGTGCCCAACCAGATATCTGGATAATAGAGTTGGATATGTAGTGAGACATCCAGTGAGAGTGGTGACAAGTATGTCGGGCTTGCCTGTGCACTGTCACGTGTTTTCAAAAGACTTGATCCTGCACATGTCCTCCAGCGGAATATTGGCGCTATACAAAGAGCCTTAGTTGATGGGGTGGGGCATACAAACACTGTGGATACTTTTTTCTGACAGCGGCTACAGCAATTTCTACCTCACAGGTAACTGAGATGCATTTCCATGTGGGTGGCTGTAGATAATTCATTTTTTCTTCTCCATGTTTTCATCATTGATTCACTTTTTATCTCCTTTAGCTGCTGTTTCCGGCTCCTCTGTATCTAGCGCTGCCCCCCCTCCCTCTTCATCCCATGATGCTAACTCTCCCCTTGCTGGACTCTGTCCTTCCAGTACTCCACTAGCACCTACTGACCTTGCTGCCTCACCTGGGCAGCTTTTCTCCTTTGTGGCTCCTCCTTCCTCCTCCTTCCCAATGTCAGTTTCTCCTGGCTCAGCCTTGCCTCCTAGTGTCCCAGCTGTGGTGACCCAGATTCCTTCCTCTCCCCTGAAGCCTCCGGATCTGGCTGATGCTGCACAAAAAGTTATCCCCTTGTCTCCCAGCATTACAGTAGGGCCTGTAGCTTCTGCCCCAGTCTCAGTAATTTCCTCTGGGTCTCTTAGTTCAGCTCATCCAGCTACCCCTGTGAGCCCACCACTGGCAACATCTGCAGGCCCAGTTCCTCAGGTGCCATCATGTCCTATTCCAGCTCCTTTCATTCTCCCAGTTGCTCCTGTTTCTCCTCCTCTGGTCCTTGGACCCACTGTTCTCCCTGTGGTATCAAGCACAGTTCCTCTCAGCTCTCCTGTCAGTCCCACAGTCCCAAAGCCTCATAGCACTATGATATCACCTGCTTCTCCTTCAAGACCCAATAATTCTGTTACAGCACCTCTTTCTCCTCTACCCTTTGCAGTGACTACTCAAGGCTCTGCAGCCTCTTCAGTGCCAGCATCTAGTCCTGTGGCACCCCCAGGGCCACCTGTGGGATCTGCTTGCCACCCTGTGACTCCTCCTTTGGCACCTATAGCTGGCCCTGCAGCACCTGCTTCCTGCCCCTTGGCTTCTGTGGTGTGCCCTGGTGCCCCTCCTTTGTCCCCAGCAGTGCCTGCTCCTAGACAACTGATACCTGCAGGGCCACCTGTGAAACCTGCTTCTGGGCCTGCGGCTCCTGTTCTGGCACCTGTTTCTAGCCCTGTGTTTGTGGCTCCAGCAGGGCCTGCTCACGCACCCCTGCTACCTGCAGGGCCATCTGTGAGACCTGCTTCTGCTTCACCACCTGTTTCTGGCCCTGTGGCCCTAGTGGGGTCTGCTTCTTGTCCCGTATCACCTGTTTCTAAGTCTGTGACTCCTGTTTTGACACCTGTTTCTGGTTCTATTTCCCCTCCTGTCTCCCAAGGAGTACCTGCTCCTATTCTGTTGGCACCTGCAGTACCAACAGTGAAACGTGAATCTCCTGCACCTACTTCTGGCCCTCTAACCTCAGCTCTGCCTGCTTCTCAGCCTGTGGCCCCTGTTCTGGCCCCTCCTCCTGCCACTGTAACCCCAGCAGGGCCTGCTTCTAGTCCTGTGACTCCTCCTTTGGCTACTGCTTCAGGACCTATATCTTCTGATGCTCCAGTGGGAGTCGTTCCTCAACCACTGGCACCCGCAGCTTCTCCTTTGCCACCAACCTCTGATCCGGTGGCTCCTCCTCCTGGCCCTGTGACTCCAGGGGCATCTGCCTCTAGTCCCATGGCTCCTCCTCCTCTGCCACCTCCTTCTGGATGTGTAACTCCTCCTATAGTTGCATCAGACGTTGCATCTAAGCCAAAAGCACTTGCAGTGCTGGCTGTGAAACCACCACCTCCATCAGCACCTGCACCTGGTCCTTTAACCACAGCAGGGCCTGCTTCTAGTCCTTCGGCACCCCCTCCTGGACCTGTGGCCCCAGCAGGGTCTCTTCCTAGATCATTGGCATCTGCAGTGCCACCTGTGAAACCCGGTTCCCCTTCTGTTTCTGCTTCTAGCTCTGTGGCCCCAGGAGGACCTCCCCCTAGACCTGGGGCACCTCTAGCCGAAGCTGTGCCTCCTCCTTTGGCACCTGTTTCTGGCTCCATAACCCCTCCTGTGGTTGCAAAAGTACCTGCATCCAAACAAGTGGCACCTACAGTTCCACCTATGGCATCTACTGCTTCTTGCCCTGTGGCTTTTCATCCCATGGCTCCTCTTCTGGCACCTGTCTCTGTTCCTGGGGTTCTTGCTTCCTGTCCCTTGGCCTCAGCAGGGCCGGTTCCTATGGCCCCAACAGAAGTGCCTGTATCTAGTCCTGTCACCCCAGCAGGGCCTGCATCTAGTCCTTTGAGCCCTACTTCTGGACCTGTGGCCCCAGCAGTGGTCCCTCCTAGACCACTTCCCTCCACAGGGCCACCTCTGAAACCTGCTTCTGGACCTGTGGTTCCTCCTTTGGTGCCCCCATCTGGGTCTTTGGCACATCCTGCAGTACCAGAAGGGGTTGCTTCTAAGCCAGTTCCACCTTCAGTGCCACCTGTGAAACCTACTTCGCCTTTGTCACCTACTTCTGGTCCTGTTTCCCCAGCAGGGACCCTTCCTAAGCCACTGGCCCCCACAGGCTCAGCAATGAAACCTTCTCCTTCTTCATCCCAGCCTGTGGCTCCTCCTCTGGCACCTCCTGTGGGCCCAGCAGGGCTTGCTTCTAAGCCAGTGCCTCCTGAAAAACCTGCATCTCCTTTGACACCTACACCTGGCCCTGCGGCCCCAGCAGGGCCTCCTTCTGGTCCTACGCCTGCCCCTGTAACTCCTCTTGTGGCCCCAACAGTGCCTGCTCCGACCCCTTTGGCACCCGCAGTGCCTGTTGCAAAACCTGCTTCTCCTTTGGCAGCTACACCTGAGCCCTTAGTTCCCCCTGTCTCCCCAGGTGTGCCTGCCTCTAGCCCTGCACCCTCAACAGCTCCCTCAGTGGCCCCTCCAGTTCTCCCTGTAACTTCTGCAGCTGGCCCCAAAGGCCCTTCTGTAGACTCCTCTGTATCTGTGACCCCCACTGCTTCCCCTAAGTCTCCCGTTGTTTCTGCTTCTGGCTCAGGAGCCTCCCCAGTGTCACCTGTTGTCTCTGCTCCTGGCACTGTGGCCACCACTTCCCCACTGGCTGCTTCTACATCCTCTGCCACCCCAAGCACTCCTGCCCCTCTTTCTCTGGTGACCCCTGCCTCTGCTGTCCCTTTTGGCTCTGCTGCCTTGCCCATGGATGTGTCCCAGGTCCCTGCCAGCTCTGCTGGGGATAAGGCACCTCCACAAAAAACAACGCCTTTGCCTCTTGCACCTGCTGATCTTTCTGTTTCTGCCACCGCTACAAGCAGTCTCACTCATCCTGCTTCCCCTGTGCCACCTCCTACTTCCCCTGTAAAAAAGCTAACTCCCTCTGCTGTGCTTCCTAAGCCATCACCAGTTTCACCTGCATCTGGTCTAGCATCTGAAATGCCACCCAAACCCCCCACCCCTGTCTCTGCTGTCATTGAAGACGATGAGTTGCCGCCCTTGATCCCTCCAGAGGTGCCTGCTGGGGAGCAACCTCTGCAGCCAATCCTGGTGGATTTCTCTCCCAAACAAGCTGTGGCCCTTGCTGAGGCCCCAGCAACTGCTCCTCCTGCTCCTCTTCCTCCTCCTGCCAAACAGCCTGTCCTGAAGAATGATAAGGGTATTTGCCTCCTTGGTTTGCTGTGTGCATGGATATCACAGACTGCTCACTGAATACTAACCTGTCTGTATGGGCGAGGGGTCCCAAGTTTCCTCCCTTGGGCTCCTTGCTTTGTTTGTTAGTCTAGAAAAGTAGTTTTTAGAAGTGAAGCCAAAGTAAGTCCAAGCTGAGCTGTAACCAGTTGTGGTCAGAGCCAATTGAAAACTCCTTTTGTGTTGGAATCAAGACTTGTGCACAAGAATGTACGGCACAAATGAGAGAGTCACTTCACATGCTCAGCATGTTGTGAATGTCTTATTGAGGGTGTGACATCAATGTTGCCTTGGCTGGTATTTCTGGAATAGCACTAACCTAGAAACCCTAATCACAGCTTTGTTTTCTGTAGCACTGTAGCAGTCCTCTGTCTCCAATCCTAGTACTTGGCTTGTGATTGGACATCTAGTATATCTTGTTAATTAAAAGTGCTTTAAGTGAGATGTTCATAGATTTAGCATGTGTTGCCAACTCTTGTGTAATGTTTTATCCAGACTCTGGAAGAAATTGCAGTGTCCACTATCCACTTCAGTTGTGCTTTGTCTGTATTTGTACTTGCACTGGGGGGTGGGGTTACACAGAAATGTACTTTTTTATGTTGGCAGTAGTTCTCTATTAAAGACACATTAAACAAGATGCATGCTATTTGTTAAAATCAAACATCTGCCTAAATTGAAGAATAAGTGAGGCTTTGCCTAGCTACCAGTGTGGTCTGGTGCATATGCAAATACAGTGGAACCTCTGTTTTCAAACATAATCCGTTCCAGAAGTCCATTCAACTTCCAAAACGTTCAAAAATCAAAGGGCTGTCAGCAAAGTGAATGGTAAAAATGGAAAAACACGCTGCAGAAGCCATTCGACTTCTGAGGCGCATTCGAAAATGGAAGCATTCACTTCCGGGTTTTCGGCGTTTGGCTTCCGAAACGTTCAAAAACTGAGGTTCCACTGTATTAGGAAAGATGCTAGAGTATTACATAAACTAGAATTAGCTGAGTTCATTGGCAAGTGAGAAAATAGTTGTACTTGTTCTAGGAAATGTGTTCTATAGATATATTTTGTTCCTTTCACAATTGTTGGTCAGTCATTTTTCCCCTCTCATTTACATCACAGTCACTTAGCCCTAAAAGGACACGGGTGGGTATCATTCGAAAAGACAGCGGTGAACTTCATTCTAGGTTCTTGAGGTGAAGCATATCCAGGCCACTATTTCAGAACTGAGCTTTTAAAATCTGTGTTGTTTTGTTATTTTAAAAAGCCGAGGAATTAACAAAGTTAAATTGAGTCATTGGGAATGTGCCATGGGCTCCTCAACTTCCACCTCCCTCCCCTCCCCCCATTGAGCATTCTACTTCCTTTCCATGTTTTGCAATAACTACAGTTTGTCATGACACCCAGCACACTATAAAGACCCATCATCTCATAACTATCCTGACTAACCCTACTTAGAGATAGCCCAATTAAGACATAATCACAAATCATGGAAGGGAAAGACATAACTGCAGAGAGTATGCAAGTCTGGAACACATTCCTAATCTCAAACCATTGAATTAAGCCAGAGCTCAGCTGCCAATTCTCCTACATGTAGAAGTAGTATCTCAATCCTAAAAATGTAAGCAAGATCCTTCCCCCAGGAACTTTTCTCTTCATACACTACAACGAATATTAGCATGCCTAGAATACCCACACTTTCCCAAATATTTGTTTTTAGCTGAAACAAAACTTTAAAAAAGTCTTTTTGCCTCGCCTTTTCCCATACACACAGACCTATTTCTAGTAGTAATATCTGAAGGCAGTGACCTGAATTAATCTTTGAAAGAGCTAGTGTTTTATATCCACTGTCTTGAAGCCCAGGCTGAGCAAAGCTCAAAGCCACCTCTATTGCTACAAATATTATAGCCAATAATAATAATAATTTATTATTTATACCCTGCCCATCTTCCCCAGCCACTCTGGGCAGCTTCCAACAAAATATTAAAATACAATGGCCTGTTAAACATTTTTTTAAAAATGATAACATAAAGCACTTCCATTCCAAAGTCATTTGTCTGTAGGTTGCATTCTTTCTGTGTCGTTTGCTTTGCTACCTGTATTGGGAATAAATGCCTCTGCCACTAGATAATTGTAACTTTTCTGGATTGGTATGAGTTTCTTGATGTGCATTATCACAATAAAAGGGAGATAAAATCTGCATGATCAAGTTGGCAAAGCCTTTCATGTTTCCCCTGGGCTTCTCTGCCACACCCAGCTGAAGCCAAAATGGGGAAAAAAGGATTGCACACATTTGTATTTGCAGGGTCTGGAACAGAATCTGACAGCGATGAGTCAGTGCCAGAACTTGAAGAACATGACCCTACGCATGCCACAACACATCGGACAGAGGTGAGAAGCAAATAACTGGGCTGCATTTAATTGGCATCCGGGGCAGGGCCACAAAACCTGTGAGGTTGAAGAGCTACCAATGTGCAAAAAGCCACACACCAGGATGCTTAGCACACCCATTTACTGTGTGTGCTTTGTTCAGCCACACATACTTTAACAAGCATCCTTGTCCTAGGATCGTTTGCCTTCTGACCAGTAGGTAGTGAGTGCACAGTCTGAAATTCTGTGTTTAAAATCCCAAGTTTGAAAAAGCAAACAAAGAAGCAAATTACACAATAATAACAAACAGCAAGTATTGTTAAATGTACACTTTTTACAATTCTCCGTAATTTTTGTTCAATCTGGATTATAATTGAAATAGTGAAAGGCAAGAGGAAAGTTGCTGTGGTGAAAAAGCTCGCAAAGTCTACAGTTTGTGACATCTTATGATGGATTGAAGGGCATTGTAAGAGCAAAACATTTCAGGTCCTACTGGGACATAGAAACAGCAAGGACTATTCCTTTGTATTTTTAAAATATAAAAGGAAGCAATTACTGAATTATGCTGGACTTATTTTCAAAATATGGAGAATAGCCATTGCTGTGAGATCTTTGGGTTTTTCTGTTGCTCCAGCCTTTTCTCTGGATAGTAAGCCTTTTGGTTTTGTTTAATCCAAGTTGAATAACAATTGTGAAGAGTGCCAAAGCTTGCTCACTACTTAGCGTTGTTTTATTTGCAATGTTACTCAACTGTGGTTTTTGAATGTTATTCTATATCTGGTCATCAGTTAAGATTGCTTCTGTAAGGCACATAGGCTTTGGTTGGTGAGTCTCCAGGGGAAGAGAATTCTAACATCATGGGACAACCACAAGGAACACCTTTCTGTGCGCTCTTGTGGTCCTAACTTGGCACATAGATAATGTACTTCAGTATATGAATTTATGCTAGTACATGGGAGTGGAGTGATTTCTTTGGCATGTTTTGCAAATATCTGGCCCTCCCTGCTTGGATTTGGAGGACTGGTAGGGTAGATGGGCATGTGCATATACAACTGTTCTCTCGTTTCCATTGTAGAAAGAGGGCACAATAAATCTTCAGTCAGAAAATGTATTTGGGGAGGGGGACTTCCTGCTGGGCATCCCTTTAACTCCATTTTGGGTCTTTTTATTTGCAGCTTGCAGCAGCAGCTGAAATAGATGAAGAACCAGTTAGCAAAGCAAAACAGAGTCGGAGTGAAAAGAAAGCCCGGAAGGTAAAATGAAGTTGGAAATGACTGATGTTTTGCCAATTCAGCCTGGGGAGGAAATAACTACTCAAGCATTTTATCCCCAATTACTTACCTATAATCATTTTAGCATACTCCTTGGGATGTTCTTCCAGAGCCTATTTTATTGCAACCAGCAAAAGGGATTGATCTATGTGCCTATTTGTTCTTTCTCTGAAATGTCATCCTTCATTCACAGAAGCAGCGAAGGAGGAGAGAAGTAACTCTAGGGAAACTACATAGTTAGGCATGGACCCATTCCTCTATGCTTTTCTCCCAACCCTGTTCATAAACTACAAAAACAAACGTGCATCCCCCAAACACACAAAGTAATTGGTTGGGTTTTTTGGTTGTTGTTTTTGTATTTTGAGAAGTTTTGTTTTGAGTAAATATTCTGTAACAGTTAGTGACACAGCTAGGAATGGATACTAGTTCTGGTTTTGCTTTTTGGGAAAGGTTTTTTGTTTTGTTAATCAAATGAGGAAAGAATGCCTGCTGCACTACTGGAGTAGCTTTAGCACCATTAGAAAGACTTTCTATAAACCAAAGAGCCAGGTTCTTGCCATGACTAGTTTAGCTCTCATACTCGGTGGCTGCTTCACCCACCCACCCAAAAAATTATTTCTCCTTTGCTTTTAAGGCAATGTCTAAGCTTGGCCTTCGTCAAGTCACAGGTGTAACCAGGGTTACAATCCGGAAATCCAAGAACATCCTGTTTGTCATCACCAAGCCCGATGTCTACAAAAGTCCTGCATCAGATACCTATATAGTATTCGGTGAAGCAAAGGTGAGCTAAGCTCAGGAATATCTAGTTAGACTTTGGGGCCTTGCAATTTGAAAAACAGGACAGTTGCACTATGTAGTTTCTCTGCCACTGGAATGGGAGAAGAGTTCTAAAATTGGAGTGGGAAGCGGGGGGTCTATATCTGGAAATGCTGGTCGTTCTTGTCAGTAGTGCTCGTTGAGTCCTCCATTCTGTTCTGTGTAGCTTGCTTACTTACTTCACTTGCAACAGCCTCACTGACCTCTCTTTCTCACCCATCTCTAACAGATTGAAGATCTCTCACAGCAAGCACAGCTGGCTGCTGCAGAGAAATTCAAAGTGCAAGGAGAAGCCGTTTCAAACATTCAGGAAAACACACAGACTCCCACTGTACAAGAGGAGAGTGAAGAGGAAGAGGTATGCCACGTACTTTCTGCATAAGCAATTTCAGCCTTGAAACTGGCACTCATGGCCAACTCAGAGCTGTTGGTCTTTTTAATGTCTGCCTTGGTGAATGAGACAGGAAGAGCTTCTCCTGCTCATCAGGACTTTCTTGATTTCTGATGTGTGGGGAGAGTACGGTTCTTCAGGTGGGTATGAAGGGTACAGCTCAGTGCTCCATGTGGTCTCATTATTCTTAGTGCCCCTATAGGGCAGCCTGCACTAACCAACCAACACCCTGCCTTCGTCTTGTGAGCTTTCAGCTTCCTTCGTATCCGCAGGTGCATACCAAACAGATTGCATATTTCATTGAAGTTTTCTCCTCCCTTTAAAATCCCCACAAGTGCCGCAGTGGCCTTCAGCACACAAAACTCCCAGCCATGATTTCTTTCTCCAAAGGTTGGCTTGTTTTCCAGCTCTTCTTGATTTGTGCCTTTGCTTGGGATGGAGTGGCCAGACCATCCATGGTTAAGGCATAATTGTAAGTTCCCGCATAATGCCATAACCCAACAATATACTGTGGCTTCAGATTATGGTTTGCTTATAGTGGACAGAGTTCTCACATTATGCTAAGCCATGTATTGATAAACTGTTGCTCATTATGCTAAGCCATGGATTAATAAACCATAATTCAGCATTATATTCAAACCAGGCGAGTGTGAAACCAGTGCACACACCCAACTTTTTCTTACCTGCTTCAGTCACGGAGAGTTGTTATGCACCCAGTCTCTTGTTTACCATCATCCCAGCTTCCTGTTTGAATTTGGGGAGGGGAACTTGATCGTATTCCCAATGAGCAATCTGCTTAGGTTCTCCTGCCCCCAAACTATTGTAATTGGTGTCACTTATAGAAATAATGGGACGCGGGTGGCGCTGTGGGTAAAACCTCAGTGCCTAGGACTTGCCGATCGCATGGTCGACGGTTCGAATCCCCGCGGCTGGGTGAGCTCCCGTCGTTAAGTCCCAGCTCCTGCCCACCTAGCAGTTCAAAAGCACCCTTAAGTGCAAGTAGATAAATAGGTACCACTTTATAGCGGGAAGGTAAACGGTGTTTCTGTGTGCTGCTCTGGTGCCGGTTCGCCAGAGCAGCTTCATCACGCTGGCCACGTGACCCAGAAGTGTCTGCGGACAGCGCTGGCTCCCGGCCTCTAGAGTGAGATGAGCGCACAACCCTAGAGTCTGTCAAGACTGGCCCGTACGGGCAGGGGTACCTTTACCTTATAGAAATAATAGAGCCAGCTGCTCTCTTCTCACAGATATTGGCAGGTAGCAGGAGTGACATGGGCACTGAGGATGCATTTTTGATACAAACATTCTATTAATGATATGGATGTCTTACACAGAATACCAGTGACTATAATTGTACTTGCACTGGACTTAGAAAACGTCCTCTTGTGGAATGAACTGGCATACATCTAGCTGCCTAACAGGCAGGGGCAGTTGTCAAAAGAAATTCATTACCATTCCAGGCTTGCATTTTATTGGCTCTTTGGTGTGGGCAGACACAGAGCCCAAATCAAGCTGTGGGGTTAGAGTTCTAAGCATATGTAGAGAGCACACTCACTTGCCTATCTGTTTCAATCTATTCTTCCTTTCTATTTGAAAGCGCAGGTGAGTTTTTCAAGTTTACCAGGGACTCTTTAACAATAATTTGGGGTTCACTGTGCCTGCTTTATCTTGTGGCTTTTGTGTAAACCTTAGGTTGAATGGATCCTTAACTTTTAAGGATCCATGCCATTTCTCTCCTACTTGAACAACTGTCCTGAGACATTATCTTTCCCCATCCAGGTTGACGAGACTGGTGTCGAGGTGAAAGACATCGAATTAGTGATGTCCCAAGCGAATGTTTCCCGGGCAAAAGCCGTTCGCGCCCTGAAGAACAACAGTAACGATATTGTAAACGCTATTATGGTAAGTTCCTGCTTGAGTGACATTTATCATAGGGCCCATGGACCCAGAGCCTGGAGAACGGATGGCAAAAAGTTCATGGCCATTTTATGTCATCACTTCACCACCAGATTAATCCATTTCTTGGAAATGCATTGTTTTCTATCTCTTGCCCCACTGCAGCTGCTTTTCATCGGTGACTATAACATGTAACTACCGTATTTTTCGCCCTATAGGATGCACCTAGATTTGGGGGGGGGGGAGAAAGGGGAAAAAAATTATCCCCCCCCCAGGGGGCAGGGGCGGAGGAAGCCCGAGCTTCCCCCGATCCCAGCCCCCAGAACGGGTGCCAGAGCGATGCCGAAGCTGCGCGCTTCATTTTTGGAGGGGGAAAAGTGCATCCTATAGGGCAAAAAATACAGTACCTCAGCATTGAAAGGATGCCTGGAAAAGTCAAATGCAACACAATGCATTTTAACACCTATGTTTTCAAGTATATCTAAACATAGCTTAGTATTTACTAAGATTCGTTTGCAACAGTGTGCCTTGGACAACTGGATTTACAGATGGCATTTACTATGAAACAGTTTTTCCAGTGATATTTTTTTATTGTGATCTTGAGCAGGGTATATGTATGTTGAACAATGGAACATCAGCAACTGCTTATAGGCGTGTGTGGGTCAGTGGGTACTGTACACAAAACTGCTCTAATGCATAAGATCAAATGTATCAGGTATACCATACAAACAGATTTAACTGCCATGGTTTAGCTTTGCAAAATTTCTGAGAAGTGTCTGGTTGGTGTCAGCTGGCTTCGTCACAGAAATGCAGTTCCCAAGGTTCCAGGAGGCAGGACAAATCTTCTCAGTGGAAACCACTTGAAACATCTAGTGCAGATTTGTCTGTCCTTTGGGAACATAAATGCATCAGTTCTCAATGTTATATCCTAGGCAACTACTTGGGAACCAGGCACTTATTTGCCTGTCCTCATCTGATTACTTTATCTTCTGCTAGAGTTACGCCTGCTGTGTTCTGCATCCTCTCCATCTTAATTCTCAGGCAGCCATAACAATAGCCCCCCCCCCCAAGGTCATCTGGCTGTGCAGGATAGATGAACAGTCGGCCAGTTTCCCACTGGTAAAATACCCAGCACTTCCACATCCCATCACCTATGGGAAAACAGAGTTTCTAATTCTCTTTTTTTTTTTCTGTTTTTCCCCCCAGGAGTTGACGATGTAGCCACCCAGGAAGGGGAACTTTTTGGTTGTTTCAGAGGAGAGTAAATTGCAGCTGAATTAAATTTGTACTATTTCTATCAATTAATAAAAGTTGTGGTTTCAAAGGTTTCACACATCTTTTTCTTAGTTGTCAACAACACATTCAATTACTCAAACTGAAACAATTAGTTGTGGTTTGTGATCCTGGTGCCAGCATGCTCCCATTACTTTTGTCTATTTACTGAAAAGATTCTACTAATTCAAGTTCCCTGAATCGCTGGGATATCAGAAAACTCGAGATTGATATTAATGCTCCTTTAGAGATACAGTATGTGTTGTTCTGTTTCCTGGCTCTGAAGAGCTGACGCTTATTCTTAGATCTAGTGTTTGTAGTTTAGAAATTGCCTGTTTTAAACAGTTTATTCAGGCACTCGTGCTGGGGGAAATTGAGTAACACTGCAAAGAACAGTCTGTTCTGTTTCATTGATCCCAGAGAACGACTTCTGCCACTGTGAGAGGTTTTGGTTGGTGTAATCCCCTTAGCAAATGCTACCTCATATTTGGGATCCTGCCATCACTTATCACTGCTTATTAATGTACATCCAAAGTTCACAGGCAAACAGACCCATTACGTTACAAACAGTACAATAACTGCATGTTCAAAATACTTGTTTTTGTTAGGAAGGTTGGTGCCTAGCACTACTATGTAAACACTGCCTGGTTTTTCCCCTTCTTTTCTATTTGTGCAGAATTAACTGGTGGAAAGTGAAGTTTTAGGAAATATTCCCTAGAACAGGGTCCAGTATTTGTCCCAAAGACATGAGGGCTCTGTCAGGGTCCTGGAGTGGTGGTCCTGCCTCCTTCCCAAAGCGTGGTTAGTGCTTTCCCAGCTTTGGGAAGAAGGTGGGAGAGGGCTCTAGGACTCAGCCCGAGCTTCTTGCCTCCTTCCCAAAACTGGCATATTACTTTGGGAGGGCAGGGAGGGCATCACATTTTGGGCTTGCTCTCCCCTGTGCAACAAGGCAACGTGTGGCCCACAGGTTCCATGTCGAAGTACACTTGTGACCCACTTGGAACGAAAAGTTGGGCTGCCCTGCCCTAGAGGGAAAACATTTGGGAGAGGAAAGGGTAAAGCTCATGCCCCCCAGCTTTTCTTCTCAGGATTCCAATCTCTCAAGGCTTATTCTGATTAAAATCCATCCATGTAAATGTGTGCCTGAGAGAGGCAAGGTAACATGCATGATTTCTCCGTGCGTGGGAGAGTCGCCGTCTATGTGAAGGACACAACCAAGAAATTACCGTATTTTTCGCTCTATAACACGCACTCGACCATAACACGCACGTAGTTTTTAGAGGAGGAAAATCCGTAGGCATGCCACCCGTAGGCATTCCCTCCATAACACGCACAGACATTTCCCCTTACTTTTTAGGAGGAAAAAAGTGAGTGTTATGGTGCAAAAAATACGGTAATTCAAAATTGCTTGGTCTCCTACCCCAAAATAGTTTCTCCTTCAGGAACCTGTTGCCATTGAGACAATTGCACATTTCATTTTATTTTGCTATTGGAGCTATATGCATAATGCTAGTTCAGCTAGACAGGCAATGGGCTGGGATACGATACTGATGCTGTTTCTCTCACCACTGGAAATTTATCAAAGCTACCTATGTCTCTGAAGGATATCTATTCTGTTCCCAGTTTTTTGTCCCCCCCCCCCAATAGGCGTGGAGGTGGAGTACACTCTTTAGGATCCCCCTCCCCAAAAATAAATAAATAAATCCTATTTCAAGCCTTGGGAGATTCTGCCAAGCAAGTTGATATCCCACCCCCTTGCTTTTTAGCCCCATGTTGGCTCCACAGCTGTAATGACTCAGCACTTGAGTTTGTTGTTGTCGTTTAGTCGTGTCCGACTCTTTGTGACCCCCCTGGACCAGAGCACGCCAGGCACTCCTGTCTTCCACTGCCTCCCGTAGTTTGGTCAAACTCACATTGGTTGGTGTATGTTTAATGCTATGTACAATGTTCTGCAGTTCTATGACAAATATTAAAGTGACAGCTTAAAGAAAGTTAATTACTACTTCCCTCTAAATACGCTGAAGACTGTCTGAAATTGCATATAGATAATTCCTGAGAACATAAACAAAGAAATAGTGGCCTATAATGTGATTTAATAGAAAGATAAAGCTGAGATAATTTATTATCCTGAATGTGAGACAAAGCCATTCTGAAATCATTTTTCAAAAATACTGAACCTTTGAATCTTCAATTCATGTGTGGATTCTAGACAAAATTATAATACACCCTCCTCCATTATTATAATACAGCAATACAGTACAAGAACTATAAAGGTAATCTCTAATCCATTCTGGACAGTCCCCAGTTCAGCAACTTCCATCCAAAGACTAGGTGTGATCTTACACAGATATTAACTGCAGTTCTCGGCATTTCTACTCAGAAGTAAGTTACACTGAAGTCAGTGAGGCTTACACCCTGGTATATGACATAGGAGGTGGGACTAAACTGAACAATCTAGATGAAGCAAAATTTAAAATGGGCTTGATAGTTGGAAATGCTTAAGTCCTTCAACTGTTCAGGATTGACAGTATTTTCCCCATTTGTGCACCTTGATTTTACTATAATTCAGCAGACCGCATTTCTTTTTATGATACTCTCTTACATCTCTTAAGAAGGCACTTCATCCCTGTCACTGTGGTAGTAGAGGTTAGGACCATGTTGTCCCTTAAAGCTTGTCATCAAGCAAAATGCTGAGGATCTTGGAGGTCCGTCACACTGGGTTAGAGCCAGAGAACCATGAGCTGAAGAAAAATGGCTGCAAGTGCTGTTCCACAGACCCTTGTGCAAGATTTCACAATGTTTATACTGTCTCAAGAGGTTGCACAAGTGGGAGAAATGGCCCTTCTGTGAGCAAAAGTATGTGAAAGAGTACCTTTGGAACCAACCCAGTATTATTTATGTATAAACGAAATGGGCTAACAGACACCACTTGGACATCCCCAAAGGTGGTGGCAGGTTTATCAAAAAGACTTCTGGTCCTAAAGTCAGTAAAGATTTTAAATCAAAAGCAGCAGCCCCTTACCAAAGTTAGTGTTTGGCTACTCTGAACAGTCTCTTGAGATCAAATGGGATGTTCAGAACCCTTGTTCTGCCATTATGCTACACTCCTCAGGCGAGGTCTCTTAATTGTGTGTGCCTACAGAGAGAGACTCCCCCAAGGCAGCTTGGACTTAAATGCTCATAACCAGACAATCACTACAATGAAAGCCGAGAGCAGAAATGTCAATAAAATGTTTGAACAGGAGCCAACACAGTAAAACCAAATCATACAAGGGAGATTCAGCACAACAAATGCTAGACATAATAAAGTAACAGAATTGAGGGGAGGAGGGGCTTCTGGATGATTGATTGGGCTTAATTAAAGCGGGGAGTCATAATTCAAGATTGCCACCCAGACTGGAATTGTTCCCTCTAATTAAAAATCTAGGTTGTAAGTGCTGACAGAATTATAGTCAAAACAGGGCACCTGAGAAACAGGATGGTATCGGAATGATCAGGGAACTCTGAGAGGTTTGTAGAAGTATCATTAGATACTTCTGCGGATATGCAAAGCTTACTTTAAGAAAACCACTAAAGATCATCCTTGTACAATAGCCATGGAATCTACACTATCTGGTCCATGGGGTCACGAAGAGTCGGACACGACTAAACGACTAAACAACAACTACACTATCAGTTGGAAATGGAAAATGGGGTACAGGGTGAGAAAATGGAATGGCGTATTCTCAGGAGGGTCTAGCCAGTTGGTTGAAATTCTGAACATTATTTCTCCTAGGTCCAGGATACATCATATCCTTTTGTTGCACTTCCATCTGTTACTCTGGAATGTTGGTAAGCATGAAGCATTCTGCAAAAAATTGAGCCTACCATTCACAGTATTGACTTCAGATTAAACATTTTAGCAGGACATTCCTCTGGCTCTGTCAAGATCTGACTTAGTACATCATCATATATTTTAATAATTTTTATTTGCGTTTTTTTACAAAACAATTAGTAAAAGGAAAAATGAAAACAAAACCGCAACCAAACAGGGACACAACACAAGACCCACATAAATGAGATGCCTAAGCAACTGAACTACTCTAACATGGAAATTCTTCCACCTATCAAACTTGTGATTCAGGAATTACATAATCTAATTTTACTGTGCTGGGAACACCCCTCTATCTGAGTTACACTGAATGGAAAGCTGAATGGCAAAATGATCACTTGCTTATCTATCAATTGCTGAGAATGGGAGAAGAGAGAAGCATCTGTTGGATACCAGTTTCTGCACTGGCTGAAAGGAAACTATAACAAACTGCTGCATCATCTTCCTGTTGGAAATTATCATCAATTGATTATTGGTTTCATTTAAAAAGGAAGTCCCGAGCTTTGTTAATAATGTCCAGAGAAGTAATCGTATTAGTGTGCTGCAGCAAAATCAACAGTCTTGTGGCACTTTAAAGACAAAGTTATTGTGGTCACTCACAAAAGTGTATGCCATAACAAATTGGTTAAGTTGTTCCAAACTGCTGGCCGAGAGGAGGGCTTGTGGGAGTGGTTGGGTGCAGAAAAGCAAAGAAGGAAGCCAAATATGACAGCGTGATCAGTTCTAGTGTTTTGTTAAAAAATATGTGGACTTGCAGCAAACCAGCCTGTCAGGTCTTCTAGTCTTTGCAGACGGGACAGGAACCACGGCAAGGAGATGGCTTGCAATTATGTGGACAGTCTTTATACACAAAGCAGCCTATGTCATTTCACCTGACCAGATGAGGGCATAGGTGACAAATACCCAAGCCTTAAAGATCTTTCTGAGCTCAGAGCCCAGCACCCCAAGCCCACAAATAAGGATGGCATTAAAGCATGCCAATTAGCTCATATCAAGCGCAAGTGAATATAAACATACGTGAGCTCATTGCTACAACCACTACCAATTAATTGTGGGGTTATCTTGACTACCAAGATGGCGTTAGCAAAGCTTCTGGAATGGTTCACCTTGGTTCAACACGTCTGTTAAGGTGCCAGAAGATGCTTCATTGATTTTATTAATAACGGGATCCTTAGAAATGCTCCATACTAGAGAGGAAAAATTGCATTAAAAGCCCCAGTTCCTAAAGAAAGGGCAAATCATCACAGTTGCCTGCCACCAGAATTATATATTCAACTTTCATGGTCTGAACGTCAAACAAGACACTGTAGTTTCCTCCATTAACAATACTTCAGTTTTTCAAACCAGGAATAGCTTACCTGCCACCCTCCAGATTTCATTAGGCTCCCATCAATCTAGACAGAATAGCCAATGTTTGGGATTGTTGGGAGTTGTAGTCCACTGACAGGAGAGCCACAGGTTAGCCACATGCTGGCACTGTAAAGATGCCAGGAGTATTTGTCCCTGTAGACAAGACAGTTGAAAGTCTTTGTAGAAATGGAGAAGTAGAGTAGGTCAGAGATTGAACCACAAATCCCTAGAAACTAATGGGATCAAGTCATACCCATTATTTTAAAATTCCAAAAAAATCAAAAAAAAAGCAGCGGGGCTGGGGGGGGGTATATGAACTGAGGTATAGCCATGGCTTAAAATTATTATTTTTCTGAATTTTGTAATGCTGTTCTTGTGCCAAGTAATGTGTACAAAAATACATATACTAGGCCAGGCAATGTATATATGGGTACGTGGGAAACATACAGTGATATATGGGGAATTGTTTTGTGAAATTAAGCATATTAGGAGAAATTCACACTATAATGTTCATGCAGTGCCAGAGGTCCTGCACAGGACGCTGAGCCACAAGGGCACAAAATAATAATAATAATAATAATAATAATAATAATAATAATAATAATAATAATAATAATAATAATACCTATATTTATATGGGTACCTGCTGAGAAGATCCATACAAAAGCAACGGTACCAAAACGAATTAATAATAATAATAATTTATTATTTATACCCCACCCATCTGGCAGGGTTTACCCAGCCACTCTGGGCGGCTTCCAACAAAATATTAAAATACAATAGTCTGTTAAACGGTTCCCTAAACAGGGCTGCCTTCAGATGTCTTCTAAAAGTCTGGTAGTTGTTTTTCTCTTTGACATCTGGTGGGAGGGCGTTCCACAGGGCAGGTGCCACTACCGAGAAGGCCCTCTGCCTGGTTCCCTGTAACTTGGCTTCTCGCAGTAAGGCCCTCGGCACTGGGCCATAGTGTCCAGGCAGAACAATGGGGGTGAAGATGCTCCTTCAGGTATACTGGACCGAGGCCGTGGAAAATAAGAAATATTATCGGGAGGGTGCCAAATGCTGTCCTCACTCAGGGCACCATATTAGCAAAGTCCGCCCCTGTGCTAGTGCAACAGGGCTTTCCCTGTCTCTCCTCCCCTCATCCCCCCGCATTGGCTGAGACTCACATAGTAGGCAAACTAAGGCCCGGGGGCCAGATCCAGCCCAATCGCCTTCTAAATCTGGCCCACCAACGGTCCTGGAATCAGCGTGTTTTTACATGAGTTGTCCTTTTATTTAAAATGCATCTCTGGGTTATTTGTGGGGCATAGGAATTCATTCATTTCCCCCCAAAAAATATAGTCCGCCCCCCCCCAAGGTCTGAGGGACAGTGGACCGGCCCCCTGCTGAAAAAGTTTGCTGACTCCTGGCTGAGAGGGTCAGGAGAAACCCCAGAACAGCATGCAGGAGGTAGGTGGGGAGAGGGTGGATCATTCCCTCAGGCAATCTGCTTAGCACTATGTTGAATTATTCTGAGTCTGTCCAGCTGCTCACAGATGTTTTTACAAAGGCTGCTGCAGCTATAGCCCTCTGGGAGAACTACATCCCCTAAGCATTTAGTGGGCTGGCTCTGGTCCATCACCCAACACACAGGAAGAAGGGAGGGAGGAGAAAAATCCCATTCTAACCACCACATAGTTCTTGGGCTTTCTTCCTCCCCTCTCCTCTCCACAGTCCTTTTTCTCCTAAATTAAGGAGCAAAGAGCTATTGCATAGTTGATGTGAGGCAGTGTTCCTCCTTGGCTCCCTCCCCTAATATTTATGGGTACAGGGCTAGTGGCTTCGGCTAGAGCAGGGGTCTGCAACCCGCGGCTCCGGAGCCGCATGTGGCTCTTTTACACCTTTGCCGCGGCTCCGGGGCGGATACTAGCGAGGGGAGGAGGCGCATTGTGTGCCCCGACACTCCCCACTGTGGCGGGCGCTGTACAGTGGTGCCTCGCAAGACGAAAAGAATCCGTTCCGCGATTCTTGTCGTCTAGCGGTTTTTTCGTCTTGCGAAGCAAGCCCACTGATTAGCGCTACAGCGGTCTAGCGGCTTTCCGTGATCAGCTGTTAAGCGGGTTTTTCAGCGGAACAGCTGATAGGTGGCTTAGGAAAAGGAGGGGAGCGGAAAAACCCGCGGGGGCGCGCAAGATTTTTTCGTCTTGCGAAGCAACCCCATAGGGAAATTTGTTTTGCGAAGCGCCTCCAAAACGGAAAACCCTTTCGTCTAGCGGGTTTTCCGTCTTGCGAGGCGTTCGTCTTGCGGGGCACCACTGTACTGGCTGTGATGTCGCATGGGGGCGGTGCGTGCGTTAGTCACGCACCATCCCAACGTCACCTTCCCGCCCGCTGTCAGATCAGAGGGCAGTGGCGCGCATGCTTTAAATGTCACAATGGTTTTGCGGCTCCCAGGTTTTTTTTTTCCTTCGGAAACGGGTCCAAGTGGCTCTTTTTGTCTTAAAGGTTGCAGACCCCTGGAGAGCTTTCCCTTCCATGAGCAATGCCCCATCGGCCCTGGTCTGATATTGCTTAAAGTCGCCCCCCACAAGCAGCACATGCCCTATCTCTGTGGCAGTTTCATTGTGGCAATGATATGCACCGGGTGTTATGTTCAAATGCTCTCTGCAAAATGTCAAGGATGCAAGAGGTAGGCGTTCCTGGGCTCAAAAAACTTTAAACCAAAAAAGTAGTAGTAGCTCTTTTTCTGAAAAGCATGGTTTCCCTTTTCTTGTTTTGGTTCATAATTATTTTATTGAAGAAAAATAATGCAGAATTAAATATATATATACAGTGACTGTTCACGTTAGCGTAAGAGCAAAGAAAGAAAACAAACAAATTTTCAATGCAAACCTGAATGCGGAGCTTTCTTGATAAGTTATTTGGTTTCTTAGGGTTTCCACTGAGAGAAGCTCACATGGTCTGCTAGAAGGTTCTTCTCATAACCCTTCACCTGCTTTAGTAACCCATCCCATGGCTGTGAACTGCAATCCGTAATCTATTCTAGCTTTAAGCCCATTTAAAATGGAACTAAACTGATTGCTGCAAAGCTCCTCTTATGGCAGCTTACTCGTAAGAAGCACCATGCCAAAGGAACTGTGCAAATGTGCATTATGCTGCGAAAACAGTTATTTTGGCATGGTGCTTCTTACGAACAAGCACACGGCTTTCCCGAAACAATTCTGGGATCTGTAGTTTACCCCTCACAGAGCTGAAATTCCCAACATCCTTAACAACTGATGCTTCCCAGGATTCTTTGAAGGAAGCCATGTGCTTTAAACATATGGCGTGGGTGTGACCCTATAATATGCGCACACACCAGCTGGGAGAAGGTAAGGTCAAGGTTCGTGGGCTGGGACTCAGAGATATAGTAGGCAGACGGTCAAGGGCTTTCAGCAAGGCCTAGCAGAATTGACTTTTCCCCTTTGAATGGCAAACGCATGGGCACATACAAGCCCTGTGAACCCCCTTGCTAAATATCACAAGCTGTTTCTGAAACTCCTCCTAGTCTCAAAAGGAGATCTTAGAACGAGGGGGCTGCTGTCTAACAAACCTAAGTACAAATCTGCAATGGGAAACAAGGTTCAAATTCATGGTTTAAAGTCGCCATTTTCCTTGGCGATTTAAATCATTATTACAATGGTACCTCGGGTTAAGAACTTAATTTGTTCTGGAGGTCCGTTCTTAACCTGAAATTGTTCTTAACCTGAGGTACCACTTTAGCTAATGGGGCCTCCTGCTGCTGCTGCGCCACCACGGTGCGATTTCTGTTCTCATCCTGAAGCAAAGTTCTCAACCTGAGGTACTATTTCTGGGTTAGCAGAGTCTGTAACCTGAAGAGTATGTAACCTGAGGTACCACTGTATCTTAATTTAAACTAGGAATGGAGGAGTGTCTTGTCCTCCTGATATTCTTGGACTCCCATTAGCCCCAGACAGCATGGCCCAATGGTAAGGATGATGACTGGAGTTTTAGTCCAACAACATCTGGAGGGTCACAGCTTCCCCACTCCCACTCAAAACCAATCTACCCAGTGAGGAGAGGCTGTAGCTCAATGGTTTGTTGTTTAGTCGTTTAATCGGGTCCGACTCTTCGTGACCCCATGGACCAGAGCATGCCAGGCACTTCTGTCCTCCACTGCCTCCCGCAGTTTGGTCAAACTCATGCTGGTAGCTTCAAGAACACCGTCCAACCTTCTCGTCCTCTGTCATCTCCTTCTCCTTGTGCCCTCCATCTTTCCCAACATCAGGGTCTTTTCCAGGGAGTCTTCTCTTCTCATGAGGTGGCCAAAGTATTGGAGCCTCAGCTTCACGATCTGTCCTTCCAGTGCGCACTCAGGGCTGATTTCCTTAAGAATGGAGAGGTTTGATCTTCTTGCAGTCCATGGGACTCTCAAGAGTCTCCTCCAGCACCATAATTTGCATGCAGGAAGTCTCAGGTTCAATCCCATGCCTTTTCCTGCTAAGAGGATTTCGGGTGCCCTCTCCCTCACTGCAGGTGGGCAGCCATCTGTTGGGAGATGCTTGAACTCTGGATTTCCTGCATTGAGGATGGGATTGGACTAGCTTCCAGTAAGGCTAGATGGACCAACGGTCTAAATGTGCACAGCACCTTCATCAAACCACTGTCAAAGAGTGCATCTGTCTTACTGTGCCCGTGTTGGATGAATCCCCAGCAGGGAGCAGGTTTCTCACAACTTGCTTTAGTTTGATATCTGCCGAGGAAAGAGAAGAAAATATCACTTTAAGGCATTAAAACCAAAACTGCATTACAACCCAGATGTCCTTTTTCTGTGTTCTTTCAAGCCTCTGGCAGCCACAGTCCTGCAGTACATCTTAAACATGCTCTGGATTTGGCAAGTCTCTCCCTTAGACCCACGATGTTTAACATCCTCCCAGATTGAGCTGATAGTCAGGGAGCCCTTTCTTTGCATCTGCAGCAACTGTGGGTGGGTGGGGGTTGAGCTCTCAGGAAGTTTTATCTGAGTCCAGTCCCTTCCTTCAGTGAAATGTCTGTTGTGAGGGAAAGAAAGGGAGGGGAGCCAAAACATAACATACAGTTCCTTGTAGGTTCCCACTTATTCCTTATATTTTACGTTATTTAGTCTAGTGGTCAAGGTGAGGGACATGGAGGACCCTGTGCCTCTGACCCAAGATTGGCCCAAGACATTTTGCCATGTGAGACAAACCACAAAATGGTGCTCCCCACCAGAGAAGTGAGTAAAGTTCTGCATCAAGAACAAGGGTGGGAGGAGTCCAGAAGCACCTCCTAATCACCAAGAGACCATTGTAGAAGCAGCATAGGGGGGCTGCTGAGGGGACAGCAGATGTGGCCTCCAAGGAGCATGCCATAGCTGTTACTGCCACCACGGCAGTGGCAGCTGGCAATGCATTCCTTGGTGGGTGGATCTGCTGCGCCTTGGAGTCTGCCATCTGAGGCACTTGCCTCACTTTGCCTCATGGGTGGGCTAGGCCTGCCCTAACTACTAGAAGGCTTGGGGCTGAAATCCTAACCCCATTACCTGGGAGAATCCCCACTGAATTGAGTATGACTTGCTTCTGAGTAGGCATGGTTAAGTTTGCACTGTTAATCAGATATATGCCTCTAACTTCTGTGGTTGGTAGCATGATTAGAGTGTTGAAAAGAGACCAAATTAACAGAAGTGCTCCCAATAAAGGAAATACAGTGGTACCTCAGGTTACATACGCTTCAGGTTACAGACTTCGCTAACCCAGAAATAGTGCTTCAGGTTAAGAACTTTGCTTCAGGATGAAAACAGAAATCATGCTCCGGCGGCGCGGCAGCAGCAGGAGGCCCCATTAGCTAAAGTGGTGCTTCAGGTTAAGAACAGTTTCAGGTTAAGAATGGATCTCCGGAACGAATTAAGTACGTAACCAGAGGTACCACTGTACACAGAAGGGGGGAATTGAGGAGGAAGAGGCTACTGTAGTCTAAGTAGGAGGTAGCCAGTCGGAACACGTACAAAAGTTTTGGCCAAAGTTTCAGACAGGAGTATTGCAGTACAGTACTAACACAGGTGGCCTGGGTCCAGTTTTCCTGAAGGAGCGTCTCCACCCCCATCGTTCTGCCCAGACACTGAGGTCCAGCTCCGAGGGCCATCAGGCGGTTCCCTCGCTGCGAGAAGCGAAGTTACAGGGAACCAGACAGAGGGCCTTCTCGGTAGTGGCATCCGCCCTGTGGAACACCCTCCCACCAGATGTCAAAGAGAAAAACAACTACCAGACTTTTAGAAGACATCTAAAGCAGCCCTGTTTAGGGAAGCTTTTAATGTTTGACAGACTATTGTATTTTAATATTTTGTTGGGAGCTGCCCAGAGTGGCGGGGGAAACCCAGCCAGATGGGCGGGGTATAAATAATATATTATTATTATTATTATTATTATTATTATTATTATTACAACACACTTCTGATAATATGTTAGGGCATTTGCACCCTATTCTTTAGCCAAAAAGTGTCCCAGCACAATGGTGGTGCCAGAGCATGCCAATACCCATATCCCCACCCCAACAAACCAATAATGTTGTTAATAACACTGACAACATTGCTTATAAACCTTATACCCAACACAGGCGTCACAAAGGCACTTAACACCATCTTACTGACCACTTCCTATCGCAAACAATAGGTATGGTTCCCCTTCAACACATACTTTGCCCAAGAAGACAACAAGAAGAATCTGCCAACAGCATACGAATCAATCTGGCTAGCCTGATCCAAAAATATGTAGCCACACCCCACTCTCACACAAAAACTAATCTCACTACAACCAACCAAAGACAAGCAATCACACTCTAGGCCACCCCCAACCTCTCTCACCACCAAGGAAATACAACAAGCAAATAGTAAAGGAACCCGGACAAGTGACACTGATACAAAACCTGACACATACACTAAGTACAGTCAAACCTTGGTTTTCAAATGTCTTGGCTGCCAAATGTTGCAGAAGCCGAATGTTGAAAACCTGGAAGTGAATGCTTCCGTTTTCGAACGCGCCTCGGAAGTCGAATGGCTTCAGAGGCGCATTTTTCATTTTTCCCCATTGACTTTGCTGCCTGTCTGTCTGGAACCCTCTGATCCTCGGTTTTCTAACGTTTCAGAAGTCGAATGGACTTCTGGAACGGGTTACATTCAAAAACTGAGGTTCCACTATAGAAGCATAAACACCCAACCCACCCCCTCCCCCTCTCTTTTCTTCCTAACCTAATACTGAATGCAACAAAAAAATATCTACATGGTGCTTAGGAAACAACTTGCACCTTAATATCAGCAAGACAAAGGAGATGGTGTTGGACTTTTGGAGGAAGAGAAGAGAACTAGCCCCACTGTACATCGGGGAGGGCTGTGTGGAGAGAGTCTCTTCCTTTAAATTCCTAGGAGTTTATCTCAGTGAAGACCTTACTTAGAAAATCAATACAACCCAGGTGGTTAAGAAAGCCCAACAGAGACCATATTTCCTCAGAGTATTGTGAAAGAACGATGTCAATCAACATTTGATGATCTCCTTCTACCGGTCCACAATAGAAAGTGTCCTTTCATACTGCATCACGGTGTGGTACGCTGGTTTGACATCAATTGATAGGAAGTGCCTACAGAGGGTAGTGAAAACAGCACAAGATATTATGGGCTGTCCCGTGAATCCGCTGGATGAAATAGTGGAAGAATGTTGCCTCAGGAGAGTGAGGACAATTCTCAGGGATGATTCACACCCTGGCCGGCACTTTCTTGATCTCCTGCCCTCAGGTAGAAGATATAGAAGCATGATTAGTCGCACCAACAGGGTAAAGAACAGCTTCTATCCGTGGGCTGTTGGGCTGCTGAATGAAAAGATAACAACAGGGCAACTGACTTTCAGGTTTGGTGGGTGGGTGTCAATAAACGAGGGGAATTAAGACTAAGAGAGCTGGTGGGGGTGCTCGTGTAATCTCACTGTATACAAATTGTACAAGTGACAATAAAGTATTTTAATGTCTCACAACAAATGAAACTGATCTGTAGAAAACACAACTTGAAAAAAGAAACAATACGTGTATTTTTGTAAACCACAAAATATTTAATGAAAATATATATATTAAAAACCAGTGGGTTTGTACCTTTCTATTGTTTTAATTTAACCAGGGCAAAAGTGATTTTCAGAGTTCTGTTCAATCTGCATTTGGATTTCAACAAAGCAGCTACTTTGTCCTCCTCCCCCGCCTATGGTAGCAAAATCTGAAGATACAGGAAATAGGCCCCCAGAGAGGCCTCTCTGCTAAAGTTATCCATAAATCTCTGCATTTGTTTGCACTGATACCTGATATTTATACACCAACTCTGATATCTAAAACTCTAATTTCTGATCACATAACCATAAATCCTCCCCGAGTCAAGGAAATAAATTTGCATTAAACAAGTTATTTTAAATGGAGCTGCTGGTTCCACCACTTATGAGTAAATGCCTCAGTGTTCAATGCAAATAAATGGGTGGAATACAACATAATGCTATTAAGAACCTTCAGTCTGCACAAGCATTTCAACTTGCCAGACCAAACAATCCCTCCTCTCCCTGAGTGCTGTTTTGGGGTTACTCCTGAACCAATTTCAAGGGGTGCAGAGGGGCAGGGAAGAAAGGGGGAAAGCCCTGTTGCACAAGCAGAAGTCCTTGCACAGGGCTTCTGCTGACAGGCCTAATTTGGTGAATCCTGCCCTACATATTTATCACTGACTAGTTCTTCCTGCTTTTCTAAACCCTCAGATTAGAGGAAACCAAGACAGACTTGCAACTGAAGTCTGTAGTGGGGAGGGTGGACGGCAGGAGCAGTCTGAGCAAGGAAACAGGTTTCCACCAACACCGTTAATTTATTGATCAATTATTTTAAACGTATAGGGAGGCTGTAGATAGTGATCAAACCCCAGCACCCCTCCTGCATACATGTTATGTATGCAATATACTCTTAATAATATTCTGTCATAGATTTCCAGATCAAATCTGGGCTAGTCAATTACCTGGCAATGTTCCCCCTCTGTAAAATGTGATCCGTGTTCTCAGAACGGTATAACTATAGTTCATATATGTATCTTCTAGGAGTTGCCTTTGTAACTTGCCTTGCTGTTTGGGGCTGAAATCATGTGCACAGCTAAACCTGCTTTGCACATGAACCACACGATTACTGGGAGTATGTCATGCTGCTGCCAACATTCCTGGATTGTCCATTGACTTTTTGCAAGGACTATGCATGTGCAACTGCTTGTACATAGGCTTCCATGAGATCAGGACACACATACCATGAAGTCCCAGCCGTGTGGATGCTGTCTTCAGACATGTTCTAGCAGCGGGCCCAAAGCCAGTAATCACTCAATGTGGCTTCACACAAGGGCCTTCTTCATGGTGGCACCTCGCCTATGGAATGGCCTTTCCACTGACCCTTATCTTAAGTTCTACATGAGTGTGGGGAACAACCATGTCTGTGCCCTTAGCATACACAATGTGGAAATCATACTTAGTCAACTACAGACACATCCACTGAAGACCGGCAGAGCTTCCCAAAGGGTTGGTGAAGACTGTCTCTGACAGCTTATGATCACAGTGGACTTTGATATGTTGTTGTTGCTGTTGTTTAGTCGTGTCCGACTCTTCGTGACCCCATGGACCAGAGCACGTCAGGCACTCCTGTCTTCCACTGCCTTCCGTAGTTTGGTCAAACTCATGCTGGTAGCTTCGAGAACACTGTCCCACCATCTCATCCTCTGTCGTCCCCTTCTCCTTGTGCCCTCCATCTTTCCCAACATCGGGGTCTTTTCCAGGGAGTCTTCTCTTCTCATGAGGTGGCCAAAGTCTTGGAGCCTCAGCTTCAGGATCTGTCCTTCCAGTGAGCACTGAGGGCTGATTTCCTTGGACTTTGATGTAGCATTGCCAAAAACACACTGATGGAACTCATTGGTAGCAAAGACCACGCTGAGAAATTTCTTCTCAATCAGTGCATGAATCTGTTCAGACCTGGTGAGGGTTCTTGACTGGGTGGTGCTTATGTTGGAGAGGTCATCTTTAGATGCAACAGCCTGGATTTCCACCCCCGCCTTACTCAGCCTCATTTCTAAAGACCTGTGATGAGGGTTCAGACAAAATCACAGAGGATCAAGCTATCAAGGGTTACTAATCATGATGGCTGTCCTGTCGCCATATCCAAGGCTGAGTATTGCTAGTGAGAGAGCGATGTGGCCTTTCCATAGGCATTTGCTAGCCACTGCAAGCACAGGATTGGTGGGGCCGGCCCATCCATGAGGCAGACTGAGGTAGCCGCCTCAGGTGGCAGAATTCAAGGAGCCCCTCCGTGCCCCCCCCCCCCGCTGCAGAAGCTTCTGGGTTTGGGCGAGATATCGCAAGACCTCCATGAAATCACGCCATGAGGCATTTATTAGCCCCAGGAAAGCGAGCGCAAGGCTGCTGCCTGACCAAAGAGAGCCAACCCTGGAGAAGGAACAGAGGTAACTAAGGCGAGTCCTTTCCCCCCCCCTTACCTTCGGCGCATGCGCGTGAGGGCAGTTGGCAGCGGGGGGGGAATCTAGAGAGGACGAGAACATGCGCGAAAGACTGGCAGAGCGCATGCGTCGTCGTGTAGGAGTTAGAATAACGCTCGCGAGGGAGAACATGCGCGAAAAGCAGAGACGCGCACGCGCGTAGGGGAGAAGGGCCGTAGGCGCGTGCGCAGCAGCCAGCGATCCGGCGCCGCTCGGCTTGGGTGCGCGCGCGGTTGAGGACAGCGAAGCGGCGGCAAAGGTGGCGGCGAGTGGCGCGCATGCGCTGTTCCGGCGCCTGGCTTTTGAAGGGAGGGAGAGAGAGAGGGTAGTGTAAGGAAAGGGAGGGAAGAGGGGAGGGGGCGGGTATTTTGCTGCGTCACCGCCCGCTTGGAAGGCGCCGTTGCCTGAGAGGGAGCGAGGAGGCAGAGCGGCGGGAGGAGGTGAGGGGGGGGGAGAGAGAGGGAGAGCGCGAGAGCGCGCGCGCGCAGTGCTTTGTGGGTAGCAGGCCTGAGCCTTTGAGCCCTGAGAAGGAGTCCCGGCCGCCGCCGCCGCCGCCACAGCCGCCTCCTCACCGTCGCCCGAGGGTCTTCCCACCCCGACGCCGCTGGTTTCTGGCCGAGCCCTTCGGAGAGACGGAGAGGAGGAAGAGGACACGCGCTGCCTCCGCCGCCGCCAACGCCGTCCGCCATGTGAGTGAGTGAGGCGGGGCGGGCTGAGCTAATCTGTTGCTGGGCCGGAGGAGGGTCGGGAGGGATTGGGGTCAGATCGAGGCAGATCAGCCGGGACGGAGCTGCCGGGGAAGGGAGAAAATACCGCACTCTCTCTCCCCCCCCCCCATGGTAGTTAAGGAGGGAGCGGGGCCAGAAAGCAGGCGCGGGGCTTAACCTGCGCCAGGGCTCAGCCCACGCCTCTCGGCGCCCTTCCGGAGAAAGAGCTGAGGGGAAAGCGCCCCTGAGCAGGTGCAGAGTGCGCTCGCCTTGCCTCGCCGCCACGCTTCGCGCAGGAAGGTTCCCAGGGTCACGAGGGCGGCCTTTCCCGGGCAGAGCCGCTCATTTTATACTCTGCACGTTTCCCTGTAGGAACCAAGCGCTGCCCAGGCGTCCCCTGGCGGGCCCGGCGCTGGGAAGGTGGGAAAATGGGTCGTTATTGTGCGGCATCCGGAATTAGAGGGCGGAAGCATGTGCCAGGCAATGCCGGGAGGAAAATGGATGCTCGTTCAGGTCGGGGTTGGAGCTAGAAGTTGACTTTCATTTTTGGAAGGGCTGTGAGGTGGCTTCTTCTTTTTTTAAGCGCTAGGAGCATAGCTGTCAACTTTTCCCTTTTTTTAAGGGAAATCCTATTCGGAATAAGGGGATTTCTCTTTTTAAAAAGGGAAACGTTGACAGCTATGGCTAGGAGAGGCAAGGGCGTAAAGAAAGTTAGGCAGCAAGATTTGAGAGGGAAAGAAATAGCACATCATGTGAGACCCAGAGCTGGATGCAGTGGGTTATGGGCTCTGGGACATAATGCATGTGGTTAGGGCTGGAATGTTGTAATATGACTCGCTTAACCCTGTACGCTAAAGAAGATAGCCGTCATTGGGGATGCCTGGCTCACTGGGGAATAAGCATAGGAAGAGGGCAGGCAGGGCTTGGGAAAGGAAGTAAAGCTGGCTTAAATAATGGGACTGTAACATACCTAGCGAGATGTTTCACCGGAGGAATAGTGGAAATGATAAGTGTGTGGGCAAATCGTTTGCAACTGTTCCATGGCAAAATGAGAGAGCTGAGATTGTACAGCCACATGAGTAAAAGGCAGAAGAAGTGCTTTTGCAGGCAGTAATGTGCTACATCTGTAGCTTTAAAAAAGATAATTTGTAGTGTTATTTATCTTATAGTAACTTATGAACCCTCTGAGTTTGGGACCTTATGTCTTTTCCAGGGCTATCTGATGTTGAGAGGCATACAGAGGGCTTACACATGCACTGTGCCCTAACCATCTCAAGCAAGAATAATTTCTGTTCTGTTAGGGCAAAGTCATAAACACCTGTTATTTCCAGTCAGGCTTACTAATGCCTATTTTCCTTCTCTTTCTATAAATGGAGGGTACTACTGACCTTGCTAGGTGCTCTCCAGCTTTGGGGATATCTTTTATTTTTTAAAGGTCTGGAATGACAAGCTTTGTTCCAGTATGGAGAGTGGTCTCCTGTTGGGCATAGAAAAGCTGCCTCCACTTGCTGTCATTGTGGTTTGGGAAGAGCTACTGCCTTGTTTTAATTATGATTTCCTAGCATCCTTACCTAGGAAGGTTCAGAGATGTCCTGTTGTGCTTCTCATGTAATGCCCCATGGGTTAGTTGAATTTGTGCTCCTGACCCACAGATCCTTGTATAGTGTGCAAAATATAGTATGATTGCATCTTGCATACTTGTGCATTTTCAACTGTACATGGTTGAATCATAGAATCATAGAGTTGGAAGAGACCACAAGGGCCATCGAGTCCAACCCCATGCCAAGCAGGAAACAAAAAGTCAGCCAGTTGAAATCCAGCAAATTACATGCAAGGCAGAGAGGTTGAAAGTTCCTTTTGCAATGAGTTTTCCAGGTGGTTTTGGGTATGTGTTTTTGCTTATATGTGCCATCCCTGGAATGTAACCCCCGTGCAAGTCACACTTGTACTGTAAAACCTTGTGCGAACCTTTCTATACACAACTATAGACCAGATTATTGATGCTTAGTGGTGGGTAGTTCAGACAGTGAAGATCAGAAGGCAGAGGGGCCAAACCAAAAGGTTTGAGAAACACTATTCTAGGTAAATTGAATTGTAAATGAAAGATGAAGAAACAGGTAAAACATGTTGCCTGAAAGCTGTTAATGAAATAAAATATTATTTGATATGCAAACACGTGCACTTATAACTCCACTCAACAGTCTTGCAACAACAAAAGGTGGATCTGGAGGAAGGAAGGAACTGAGACATTTTGCCTGTGCTCATTATTGGTACCATGACCAAATTGCTTCTAATTTTGTCCTGAGTGAAGAAGTTAAAGTGGTCTAGAAGGAAGACAGGCTCTAACGACTGGTGAAATGGCCTTGCTAACAGTGACTCAATTCAGAGCTAATGACAAATAATAGACAAATTTTTGCCAGAACCTTGGGCCTGTCCAAACATGTTCCCAGTTTGGCCAAGCAATAGTTTGTTGCAAAATCTGAAATGTGCAAACTGTGTTTTGCTTCCAAATCAGAATTGGAAGCCGACTTCAAACTCTAGTTTTCAGTTCCAGTATTTCGCCAAATAATGCCTTTTGCAAGCAGTCATTTGCAGGATATATATATACCTGAAAACAATGGTTTAACCAAGGGAGCAAGGATGGAAATTCAAGCATTTAGGAAGGCATATGCATTCTTGAGGCTCAGATTGAAATGCCCAAACCATGATCTTCTCTTATGTAAGAATTGAGTCATTGTCGCCAGAGAATGCCCATGCAAGTCTTTAGACAAACTTGTTCAGCCAATGTCAAGCAGTATGTCATTATGCATCCAGAAAAGTAGGCTTTTTTTAAACCTTACTGAAGCTATAGTTGTAATATAGAATTGCAGCAGTTATTCCTCCTCCCACTTTCTCTATATTACTAAACAGCCCCTCTAAAGGTAAGTCAACCTCCTACATAGTTGATGCTGATTGAAATCGCCAACATGTTCATGTAGGACTTGGATCCAGAGTCCTTAATTGAAAGCAAATGAAGTAATTAGCTGTGTTGACAGAAATACTTACGTTGAGAGACAGTATGAGAATGGGATGCTCTTAGCAGGCATGCATCTATTTGTCACTTTAAATACACTGGTTATGGGTCCACAAACAGTCACCCCCCAAATAACTGCTTAAGCAGTCTGGAAATGCAATGCTAGAAAGGAATATGGCCTCTAGTTCCCTAACATTGATTCAGTTTAAATGTTACCCATGGTTCCGTTCGAATGAAACATGCATCTTCCTCCCCCCCCCCTTTTGATCTATTATAATATCTGTCAGGTAGAATCAGAATAGACATTAAAAAGCAAAATGAAATGGTTCTTCTGTGTAAAGGAAACGGAGTGGCAAATAAGGCAAGTGAGAACATGTGTATACAAAAGGAACTTCCATCACATTGTAGTATGACCAATTTTCAGAACATATGGCAGCAAGGGGCAGGTCTGAGTGCTTTTAAGTTCTAAAGAACAAAATTAACTGACAGTGGTCAATGAAGCTATGGGGAAGAAGGAAACTGCTTCTCTCCCTCAAACAGTAGAGTGTATTCTGCACTGCAATGCTGTCATTCTGCAAAACCATTTTACTTTGTCCTATACTGTATAAGTGAATAACTGCCATTTACTATTGTGTAAAAAAAACCAAAGCAGTACATTTGGAGCCATGGTTGTGGTGAAGGAAAAACCTGTCTCTACTGCTGACATTGGATAGCCCAACCTCCACTAAGTGGGACCAAATGGGGAGAGATAGAACAGGTCTGTGTATGCAGAGAACACACTTGTCTTATATCTCATAAGAAATCCTTGCTATAGTATATAGACACTCTCGGCCCATCATTATTGACATTTTGCTAACTCTGAACAGCTGCCAAGAGGTTGCTTGGGAAGGAACTGCTCTTCTACAGCAGGAAAAAAAAATCACCCAGAAACCCTGATTTACCAGTACTATGTTGTTTCCCTTTGCTTCTTGAAAGTAATGAATATTCCTAGCAACTTCAAGGGTAGAAAATACCCAGCACAAGAAGGTAGTGGGACAGGCAGTTTTAAATGCAACAAGGGCTGAGATGAGACTTCAGCTCTTAGCAACAGAAGCACATTCAGGTAAGTATCTGTTACCCCTAGTAAATGATACACAACAGGCTTTGTTGAGTGGGTGGGAATGAAGCTGCAATGTGGCTACATAATACTCAGTGTTTTGTGATATGATGTGCAATCAAGGTATCAAAGGTGTGTTTGTGTGAGGGGGGAGCGTGCATGGAGTCTTATGAGTTTAAGTACAAATTTAGTGATGCATGTGTGAACTGAGATATGGTGTACATTAGTGGTTCCCCATTGGTAGGTTGCAGACCCCAGGGTGCCCATGTAACCCACCCAAGGGGTCCGTGGCACCAATCACATAACAAAAACTACCATAGAGATAACAAAATTTTCAAGTAGAGACGGGGTCCACAGTACTCATCTTATTGAGAAACACTGGTGTACATGATTGTGTGATTGAGGAAATTGAGAACATAGGAAACTGCCTTATATTGAGACAGACTGCTGATCAATCTATTTCAGTATTGTTTTACTGGCTGGCAGTGGGGTTGTAGGATTTTGGGCAGAGTCTTTCCTAGCCCTGTCTAAAGATGCCAGAAATTGAGTCTTGGTCCTATGCACACAAATGGTATGTGCTCTACCATTGAGCTTGGCCCTTTCCGTTGTAGTTGGAACTTATGTGGGATGTGCGGCTGTGCATGTAAATGAGGAGAGATATGGGGACTTCAGAGTGCACATGATATGTAAGGCTTTAGTAGTAATCATATTTTAAATGTAGTAGGATGCAAGCCAATTCTCCACCCACCTGAGGTTTAATTGCAGGTTGTCCCCTGTCTTCTGTAATTTGTTTTTATTAAAGTGTGTTGTTTGTCTGAGCCCCTCTGGGTAGAGCAACTTACAATTGCACTCAAAGTGAACGTACCCTAAATCAAGATTTATTTTATGGTTTGTTTTATCTTAAAAGTTCCAGACCAAATATATAAAATTCTTGTAAACCATGCTTAGTTTGGGGCTTTGTTTGATCTTGCTAAATCTAGAGCAGATACAAAGAACTGAAAGCAGGATCTCAATGTTGCCAACAGATCATACCTTTTAAGCATAGAGGGCACAAGCCAAAAACATTGCTTTGTAGAGCACTGGGTGTTGAGTCTGAATCAAAGAACTGCTCAGTACGGCACGTCAGTGCTACTGCTGCTGAGATCTGCTCAATACCTGCAGTTGACTAGAACTACACTTGCATCTAAAAAGAGAGCAAAAGCTTATTTAATCAAATAACATACTGTGCGAATAACACCCTTTTGATATCACAAGCCCCTGAATCATGTTGAGTCCAGTTTGTACTTTAAAATGCCTTTGAGTATCTTTAATAATAGCCAAATACAGATGTGTTAGAAAATGGGGTTAATAGCTAATAGAGCCCATTAGCTGTGGAGTTGAACTGGTGTTCTTTTCCATCTAAAAGTTCCAGGCCCCCTTGTATTAAGAACGCACTGCAATAAGCAGTTCTGGATAGGAGACACTTGGGAGATTATTGAGGGCCATCAGAGTAAAATAAAAAGCTGTACAGTGGTACCTCGGTACTCAAACGGCTTTGCTCCTGAACAAACCTGCTTCCGAATGCCACCAACTCAGAAATGAGTGTGTTTGCGAATGTTTTTCGGAAGCTGAACATCCGACGCGGCTTCCTCGGCTTCCAATTGAGTGCAGGAAAGCTCCTGCAGCCAATCAGAAGCTGTGCCTTGGTTTTCGAACCATTTCAGGAGTCGAATAAACTCTCGGAACAGATTAAGTTCGAAAACCAAGGTACCACTGTATTTTAATCAGGGCATTTGGGACTAGGTACAGTGCACAGATGTGTTGAAAAGCCATTCAAAGAGGAAGTAATGGTGCAAGCATATACCGGTATGTAGCTTTTTGGATAGCTTACTGGTTTGATTGCAGCAGCTAGTCTGTCAGGCTGGCTTTGCTTTTGTTTATATCAAGACCATGGCAACAAAAGTTGACTGTTCTGTGGCCTCAACACACACCATTCTGTTCATCAGAACTTGTTAATCTGTTACAAATTTGAAGTTTTATATTTGTACTTCCAATTCTAGGATGTTCAAAATATGTGGTACTACACTGTGCCCTGGTTCTTAGACTTATGAGCATTTTGAGAGTTGGTTTTGCCATTCTCAGGCTTTTAGCCATTGAAGTAATGGCACAAGCGGGATGACTTCTGCTCATGCAACAGAACATCCACTCCCTCTCGTACCCCTGTGTGCCCTTCAGATTTGTTTTGAGGGGATTCCCACCAACCCTACAGAGCAAACTGGGGTGGGGTTATGGGGGAGGAGAGGAAGAAGAAATTCCAGTCCATGAGTGGATGTCATTTTGCTTGAGCAGTGATTGTTGGATTAAACCGTGTGTCTAACAGCTCTTTCAGAAAGTGCCTTTTATGAAAGCTGGTATCCTTACTGTAGCAGCCTTTTTAAGGAATGTTACCAATAAGTGAATGACAATGCCAGCCTGATCATGGAGACCCTAGTTCTTTCAGTTATTGGCTCCGTGTGAGTTCTGTCATGCTGTAAACTCAACAACATTATCTCATGAAGGCCTAAATTTGTATAAATTGGGCTAATCATTGCATGTATTTTTTTAATTAGGAAACTCCAGTTATGACTGACAAGATTAACAAGGATTAAAATATATTCAACTGAAATAAGATTTATAATATCAGGAAGCAGTTCTCAACCTCTGGGTCCCCAGATGTTGTTGGACTACAACCCCCATCATCCCTGAGCTCTGGCCTTGCTAGCTAGGGGTGATGGGAGTTGTAGTTCAGCAACATCTGGGAACCCACAGGTTGAGAAAGGCATGTAATCTTGTAGTTTAGAGACCAGCAAAGGGGGAGGGGGGAGGCTACATGGTGTTTTCCACTTGATACAAAGTAATCTGACATACTTACCTTTTCATGTCTTTTAAAAGGCGGTTCCTGTCCACTTGGAACTTATTGGCAATGCTTAGTTTCATAAGGATGGTAATAGCAAAAAGCCCCTAGAAATTGGGATGCAAATCGAGTATTAGAGATACAGCAATTGGAAAATAATTTGTATGAATAAAAGTGGTTACATTCTCCTGTAAACTTTTAAATTATATGGAGAAATGAGTCAGTGTGGTGTAACAGTTAGGCTGGGCTATGCCCTGGGAGACCAGAATTTGAATCCTCACTCAGCCATGAAGCTCACTGACTTCCCTTGTGCCAGACACTGTCTCTCAGCCTAACCTACTTCACAGGCCTGTTGTGATGATAGCATGGGGAGAGGAGAACTAGGTACATCACCCTGAGCTCCTTGGAAGAAAAGGTGGGAGAAAAAAATGCATTATTGAAGGCCAGCTGTAAAAACTGCTAACATTCCTGAATGCATTCTCTTTTTCTATTTCAATTTTTTACTTGATAGAATTATGTTTATTTTGCTGCCCAGCTTAAACACATGAGGCCGACACTTTTGACAAGATGGAAATAACTAAAAATATTCACATTCTAATTTGTTCACCATATTTGGGGGACCTAAACCTAAACTATGGGTGGGGAGAAGCCCATATGAGGACAGTGCAGAAGTCTTCTGTCTTTGTATTGTATCATCATGGCCACCATCTACCTAGTGCAGGGGGGAAATGCAGTCAGGTGTGGCACAGGTGTTGGCATTAAACTAGGAAATTCAAGAATTCTTCTTTGGTGTTGACAGCTTCAATGCAAATTCTTGACTGAAAATGGAGTGGTGCCATAATGCATTGCCTTTTCTGAGAAACTGGATTATGAACATGTCAGTGGCTTGCTGCTGACTGTGTAGATCACAGTGCTACTGGTTTTCAAACAAGCATTCTTTATTTCTGCAATTTAATGGTGTAATCAGCTCATGTTTTAGTTGATCAGTATTTCCTCCTTTGGTTCTTATTCAGAAATTCAAAACTGATAGAATATTTCTCAAGTTAGAACACCAAAGGATTATATTGACTTGTCTGTGACAGAGCTTCTTCTGAAACGTTTGGGTTTTGTTTTTTGGTAACATTCTTTGCTGCTGGAGGGATAGTTCATTTGAGCTTTTCTGTTTAAACATTAACTTTTCTTATTTCAATGCACTACTTGTGAATCTGCTTCCCTCTTTCTGAGGATTTCATAAAGACAATGAGCACCATATTTATGGTGCTGTTGCCTTCACATGTGTCATTGTGCAGCAACACCTTAGCACTAGACTAGAATTTAAAATGATGTGCATATTGCTTAGCTTCCTGACATACTGGAAGACCTGTTGAAATTAAAGCTACCAACAAAACACATGTTCCTATCAAGTTTCTGTGTTTCAAGTCAAACACCTTGCTTGCAGTGAAAACCTGTTCATATCTAATCAGAAGTAAGTCCCATTAGGCTCAGTGAGACTTAATCTCATTGTGGGAGGGGCGGGCTCTGGATAGATACCTGCATAAGACAAGTAGGTGCTTGGCTGGGCGCCCAGGATTCTTCAAGTTCTTTGAATACTGTTGCAGTCTTGCTTTGCTGTAGATAGCGAAACTTGTAGCAAAAAAAGAGAAGCTGCTAGGAAAAGCTGCTAGTGTAACACAAGCATCATACTCATTAGAGTCATTTGTTGCTTTATGTCAAGTTGTTTGCTGTGTACATTTTTTATCTAATACTCCAATTACCTTTCTAGGCAGCCTGCTTCTGCGAAGTGGTATGACCGAAGGGACTACGTCTTTATTGAATTTTGTGTTGAAGACAGTAAAGATGTTAATGTAAATTTTGAGAAATCCAAACTTTCGTTCAGGTAAGCAAAACACCCAAAAGTTGACCATGAACAGAGATCACATGCATGTGTTTCAACTGGATCCTGTTCTCGAGACAGTGTTAATATTTGTTTCTCATTTACCTACAGTTGTCTTGGAGGAAACGATAACTTCAAGCATTTAAATGAAATTGATCTTTATAATTCAATTGATCCAAATGTAAGTTGCTTTCATTTATCTATGGCATGCTTAATTTTAGGGTGTAAAAAACCATAGGACTTCACTTTGTTAGTATGCCTATAAGTATAACCTGTAAAGAGGTGTGGTGATTCTTGCTTCCGTTTAGTGTGCAGTTTGATTACAATGAAAGAGTTGAAAGATTGTACTCAGTGTTTGAAACTCCCATGTTCTAGGCACATTTTGTGATGGGATTTCATTAAGGCGAGCAGTTTCTGATTAAAACTGCAGAGTAGAAGGAAAGGTGGGCCTTTTTCTGCCTCCCCACTTCCAGATATTATCTGAAGACTGGAGAAGAAACCCTCTTGGCCGGGGGGGGGGGGGGGATAGACAGGGGAAGGACTAAGGTAAAGGTAAAGGTACCCCTGCCCAAACGGGCCAGTCTTGCCAGACTCTGGGGTTTGTGCGCCCATCTCACATTTATTGGCCGGGGGCCAGCGCTGTCCGGAGACACTTCCGGGTCACGTGGCCAGCGTGACAACGCTGCTCTGGCGAGCCAGAGCCGCACACGGAACGCCGTTTACCTTCCCGCTGGTAAGCGGTACCTATTTATCTACTTGCACCCGGGGGTGCTTTTGAACTGCTAGGTTGGCAGGCGCTGGGATCGAGCAGCGGGAGCGCACCCCGCCGCGGGGATTCGAACCGCCGACCTTTCGATCGGCAAGCCCTAGGCGCTGAGGCTTTAGCCCACAGCGCCACCCGCGTCCCCCCCAGGGGAAGGACTAGACGATGTGAAAAATGAACATAATATTTTAGCTGCAGCTCATTCATTCTCAGCTTTGTATTTTTCTTATAAAAAAGTGTGCCTAGACATTCCATTGTTGCGCCCGTAACATAAGTTTAAGGTGCCTCCTAGCTTTCATATCTCAGTTTTTAACACTGATTGTACTGAATCCTGTAAAAGCATGTAGCCTCCTGGGAAAGCTAAAGGTGATGTAATGTTTGATTGTGTTGCACCTAGTAGACAAATTACCAACTTAATTAAGTTATTATTGATTCCTCTAATTCTTTGATTATGTATGTATGTGTTACTAAGTTCTCAAAAAGAATTGGTAACTACCATTAGGGAGTAGAGCATGAAGCCCTGTTTCTGTCCACTGCTGCTCAGCTTCTGTTGCTCTCAGTCTTCAAGGCATTTAATTGCATCATTACACATGGCTCAGAGTCTTCCCTCTGCCTGCTTTGCCTAATTACATTTGGAGGAAACAGCAGTGGAAGCATGATGGCAAAGCTTACACAGTACTTGAGATTTTATGACCATTTGATATTTGATATTATGCTTTGATCGTTGAGGGTAGGGGTGCTTGACAAATGTGGGGTGGTTAACTCCAACCATTTTGACTACTGACACGTGTTAGTAGTCAAAATGCAAGTAGAAGACAAATTGCCACTGTAGTAACTGCAGGCTCCCTCATGCCAGTGAGGTCTAGTTCTCATAAACATTATGATGAACCTGTTTCTCAGTTGTACCATTTCTATAGCTTCCCAAAATATTCAGTGTACCAAGAAAGCTGAGATGTCAGCAAGAAGGCTAATGCAGCTTTTTGAGTGTTTTCTTAATATAAAGGCACACAGTTGTGTGAGCCCTCATCTGTAGCCTTGTGTAAGAATCAGGCACATGCTTACTATGTTAAAGGAACTTCTTTTCTTTTCAGGAATCCAAGCATAAAAGAACAGACAGGTCTGTCTTATGTTGTTTACGAAAAGGAGAATCTGGCCAGTCATGGCCACGATTAACGAAAGAGAGGGCAAAGGTAAATCTTTATTCATGACAGCACTCTAACCTCTATATTGGTGTATCTCAAGTTTTTTAATGTGTCCCTGTTCTACATGTACTTTCTGAGGGCTCCAACCTAGGACTATTCATTCTCCATTTGAACATACAGAGATTCTCACAGGCAGTTACAATGCACACTAAGACCTGCTTTGTATAAGTTCTGTGGTTTTGCGGCATTTATTTTACATTAGACAAGGAAGAATAGGTTATCTCTGAATATCTCTCTCTCATGTACACAGAAACATTCAAAGTATAGTAGCAGACCACCTGGCTGCTGTTCCTCAGATCAGGTTAGAATGAAGTGAGATTTATTTGGGATTGGTGAAGATACTCTGCTGAGAGATTGCCCAGTTCCTGTGTGTAATGCCCCAGAAACTTTGTGCCCTGTTCTAGAGTCTGAAAGCCTAGCCCATAAACAAATAACTAAAATTATGATTTGCAAGTCAAATTATCTTGATTTTTTTTGTAATCCTCATCCAGGAGTCACATTTTGAAACCATTAGACTTATTATTAATTCATTAAATTTGTATACCACCCTATACCCGCAAGTCTCGGGCTGCTTCACAACATAAAATCACAATATAAAAGCACAAAATACATAATATAAAATATAACCCCTGCAAGTAGAACTTGTAGAACAAAGTTAAGTAATTTTTCCTAATGAATTAAAATACTCGTTGGGTAGAACAAAAGTCAGAAGAAATGTGTTACTTCAATTGAGGGCTCTTACAGCTCCTATAGGCTCCATCCCATCCCTATTTGCCTAACTTGCCTGTGACCTTATTTCTATATCCACAGCTCAATTGGCTCAGTGTGGACTTTAACAACTGGAAAGACTGGGAAGATGATTCTGATGAAGATTTGTCCAATTTTGATCGCTTTTCTGAAGTAAGCAGAACATTCTGCAGTTGATGACATAGCTTAAATTATTGGGCATTGATCTTGATCTCACTGAAGTTTTGATAGTTATTTTGGCTCCTTTTCATATATACTATTTTTACTTGCTTGATCAAAACAAAAAACACGACTTTACTTAATACTCCCTTGCGTCATTTAGATGATGAACAACATGGGTGGTGATGAAGATGTAGATTTGCCAGAAGTAGATGGAGCAGACGATGTGAGTAGCTTCCCTGTGATTGGAACTTTTAGTCTCCTGCTTGAGGCTGATGTCAATACTTGATGTATATTGACATTTGTATAGTGTCACTGTTTGGAAACTCTGGGTAGTATTCATTGATGTGCTTCTGCTATTGGAAGGACTTTCTGCCGCACACCAGAACTTCCCTTATCCACAGCTTCCTAAATCTGCCCGGGGAAGGGGTGTCCCACAAACCTCCAGAGCAAATTTGGGTAGGTCATGTTTTGCACAAATACTGCCCTTTTTTTGAAACTTGAGAATAGAACTGGGCAGTATACCAATATATTGTCCAAAACAGGTTTAAAAGTCCATATTGTGATATCTGTTCCATAATTTTTGAACTGGTGAATTGTGTGTGCATGTGTGCACATGCTTGCACACGCTATGCAAAAATCATGATGGGGGAAACCGTGAAGCCAGCCAATGCCTCAACATAGCTCCATCCTTATTTCAGACATTGTGATAATATCAGTATATTGTGGTCTTTAGCTGGTAATACGTTGCAGTGTTGAAAAACAGATATCGCCCATCCTTACTTGAGAGTTTATTCCTGTATCCAAACTCTACTTAATACACTCATTTGGGAGGAGACTTATCTGCATCTAAAATGTGATATGCACAGTTGCATATAAACATTGAGTCCAAATTTTCTTGGTGCTAATGTATAAAGTAGGCTTAACTCCATATCAAAATATATCTAACCCTTGTTCTCAGCATCAGCGACGGAGGAAGCCACTTGAGTGCCTGGGGCGGCACACTCAGGGGTGGGGCGAGCCACCCAGTCCTATGGGGCGAATGCAGGCTCTCGCTGAAGCCTGGAGAGCGAGAGGGGTCGACCCCTCTCGCTCTCCAGGCTTCAGGAGAGCCCCAGCGCCAGCCCCACAAGGTCGGGGGACGGGGGAGGTGGAACGCCGCCATCCCGCTGTCTCCCGAAGTGGTTTGGAGGCTGATGGCGGGGAGACCCCGCCGCCAGCCCCGCAAGCTCCGGGGACAGCTGGGAGGCGCAGCGCGTCTTCCCGCCGTCCCCGGACCTGATCTGAAGGCGGGCGGCGGGGAGAAGAGCGCTTCTCCCCGCTGCCTGCCCCACAAGCGCCTGGGGGGGGAATAATTTTTTTAATTTATTTATTCCCCCCCCCAAAAAAAAACTTGGTGTGTCCTATGGGTCGGTGTGTCCTATGGAGCGAAAAATACGGTAGATACTTGCCTGTAGAGGTCCGCAAAGTAATTTTGCAAATATTGTGCTTTGGCTTACTTTTGTAGCTGGCTTTAATTGCTAATCTTCTGTGCTTCTGTCCTAGGATTCACCAGACAGCGATGATGAAAGTAAGTTGACTATTGTTCTGTGTTTACTTCCCATATACATCCAAAAGAGTTAGACAAAACTCTTGGCACTTCTCATGAATATTTACTAAGTTGTGCCTCCCATACCTCATTAACATTTGCCTGACAAAGATTGCCACGGGCCTACTATCCTGCTATGCTACTTGGGTGGTGGAGACTGGAAGAATATTCTCCCTCAAGGTGACTTTACCCTGGGAAAAACTTGCTTTGCACTTGCATCAAAAGAGGGTGGGGTGGAAAAGCTCTTGTTGATGGCAGGGCATAGGTTGAACTATTCTACCTACACTCTTGTTTCTAGAGTGGAGCTGGTCATGTATTAGTAATTGAAGGGCTTTCTGCTGCATTCTTGTAACTCATGCGTGACTGGGCACACAGGAGAAGTACCTACATAATTTTATTTGTATGCCACCTTTCTGCCATTCAGACCATGCTCAAGCTGGCTTACAAAATGAAGAAAATACTTAACTACAACTTAAAAGTAGTCGAAACCAATAAATTAAGCACAACAAAATCTAAAACAACAAAATCTAAAACGAAAGACCAATAACCCCCCCCCTTAAAATACCGCAGCCCAAGAGTCTGTTCAGCAGCCTCAGCTTTTGTAGCCGCAATCAATCAGGGCCTCACCCTCCCAAGCCAGATGGAAAAAGACCTGGGAGCAGGTCTTCCAGGACTTAAAGCCAAGATGTTAACTTGCTCCCAGATCTCCAGCATCAAGATGGAAGAGAAATTGTAAACATGTTCAAGTTTACCACTGCAGTCCTTTTGAGGCATGCTTCTGTGAATGCACAATCTCCACTTCATTCTTCCCCATGATTACAACCATTATGGATTTTTCATATACACTATACTCTCAAGGTGCTGCGAGTTGCAGCTACCTAGAATAATTTGGTGTTAAGAGGCATAAGAGAGTATTCTTTCAGAATTGGCCAGAATAATGGTTTGTAACACCACTCATGGACTTTGTAAGCATTAACCTGGCTGTTTAGATGGCCTCTGCTTGGGTTCACAACAACACACTCCCCCACCCCCACCCCAAATCTGGCAGGTAGGGAATACACATTTTTCATTTCCACTGTGATAGAGAAAATGTGTAAACAGTAGGAGAGGCTTTGGTTAGCTTACCCAGACATCTGTGTGCTCAGGGGAGAGGCTGTGTACTGCTGGACATACTTACCAGTAATAGTAGCATTGGGTACATGGCTCTGTGGGTATTGATGTCTTTTTGTCACAGTAACTCAAGTGGGGCATATTATTCACATCTTTGGAGGTGGGACTGTTCTTCAAAATTGTTAAAGCTAACAGTAACTTAGTGCAGACTTCCTCAGCTGGTATCCTCTCAGTGTTTAGGACTACAACTCATCACTGACTATGGTGATGAGAGCCTGTAGCCCAAAACATGTAGAAGGCACCAGATGTTGGTGAAAGCTGTTTCAGTGCCTTAATTCTAGTGCTGTTGCCATACAGTATTCAATGTTTGTTTTGTTTTATTTCAGAAATGCCAGACCTGGAGTAAAGGGAACCTGCTATCTTTTGGGGGTTTAGGGAAAGAACTTCATCACAACATTTCATAATTGAGATAAGAATTCCTGAGTTGATAGCTCTAAAGGCAGAAAATGCATCCTTTTAACTCATCTTCAACCTGTTTTAAGCAGCTTCATTGATGATTGGTGCGTACCATTGTTCAGGGCAGTCTTAAGCTACGTGAGGCAATAATGTTATGCATGAAAGGTTTTCCAGACTTCCAAAAACAAAACAAAAAAAGCCACACACAAACAATTGAGGTATAGGCAATCGAGAGAGAAACAGTTGCAATAAAAGGGTTTACAACGCCTCTTTGCCTCGTCATCAAATATAACAATGGGAAAACTCTCAATTTACATGAAGTGGTAAACATGTACTTTCCCCCTCACATTGTGGACAGCAGGTAACTTAGAATGTTTCAGATTTTATGCCTGGAACAGAACTGGCTGAAGCAATGTTTTAATTGGCTTTCAAAATTTAAACTGGTAACATGCTGTACCTCTTGGGGTGTCTTCAGGGTATGTTCCACTAATGTTTAATGCTCTTCACTTTGTTGTATTTAATCACTAGTTAGTGTTCAAGATATCCTAGCTAAAACTAGCAGTCCCTTTAAAACTTAAAATGGGTGAAGCCTGTACATTTGGTTGTTTGATCCTCAAAGCTCTTACATCTCAATATGGAGGGGTTAGAGCCTGTACGTTGTTGCTTGTCAATCTGTACATTTAGACCAAATTGTATTTGCACTGTTGGTATGAAAGCGAGTGACAAAATGTTAATACACTATTGGATCTTCTTTTGGGGTTTTTTTTTTTTTTTTTTTTTGACCAGTTTATGATAAGCCTAAAAACCTCAATTTGTGTTCAAAGCAGTGGGGATTTTTTAATGTCTACATTATTTCTAATAAACTGTTGAAGACTCCATGGCTGTCAACTGTCTGGCTGGCTGTAACTTCATGTATTCTTACTATTTGTTGGAATGGAATACTTAATTTCTAGTTGGAATAAAAGTGTGGGACTATTTCATCTGTTTGAAGGAGGAAAATTGTAATATTCCCAGGCAAGTCTTTAAAAAAAAAAAAGGATCTGTAAGTTGTGGGTACACTGACAGTTTAAAAAAAAATGTTGTGATTTGACTAAAATAAAAGCAAGTTTGTCCTCCTTTAAAAACGGTGAGCTTCTGCATTTGACACTTGTTTTCTGCAATACTTTTTTAAAAAGGGTTCTCAAGCTAAATATGTGTGACTGAGGTGGGACACTTGGAGTTTGATATAGGCTGTTAATACCAAAGAAGCATTTTTTCCATGTACACTTCAGTTCCCCCAACTCTTAACATTCACTCCAAATGCACACAGTTCCACACCTTTTTTGACTGTTGCATCGAGGGTCCTCAGTGAGCTTGCGTTTTTAGGAAGGTGTTGAATTAAGGAATTTGGGGGATTAAATTATTTGCATTTCATAGAAGTGCTGTCTTCTCAACCAGACTTTTCCCTTTAATAGTATCAGATAGACATAACATGAACTTAGGCTTGCCACTGGTTTCCAACTTAGCAGCTGCTCTGAAACTATAAACATCTAAGTTAAGTCTTAAACAAAAGGCTGTTAAGAGACTATTGATCTGAGATGCAAACAAGCATGGGGGGGGGGGGAATCACTTGTTAGTGAAATGTAGTTTATGCCCTGAAGATAGCTGGTCATCACCTTGTCCAGAATGTCCTTGTCTGCAGCCCCAGGGCAGAGTGAGCTCCAAGAAGCCAACCTTGCTGAGTCCCTTGCCAGAGGTAAGTTTTAAACCAAAAATAAGTCCCTCAAATGTGGGAATGGAGCAGAGAGAATATATCAGTACATCTGAATTCTTTCTTAAATTCAGAAGCATGTGATTCAGTTGGTGTTGGCTTATTATGCTATTTGTTGCAAACATCTGTGCTGTATGACCACGTTGCATCTGATGTGCCTCCACTGAAGTCAGTTGCTGGAAGACTGAAAGCCTAGTAGAGAATATTTGTGGGCAAGCAGGGTAGACAAAAAAACAAGACGAGAGGAGGGAGGGCTGGGACAGATAGGGATGTAAAGAAGTGAGTGCCTAAGGAGTGTGTTAAGGAAAGGCCAGAAGAAATTTAAAATTTAATGTACTTTTCTGTGATTCTAAACCCCAAGGGGCTGCCAACTTGGGCAAGTGCCATGGTTGCTGTGAAGGCCTTCACTGGCAGCTGGATGGGGGGGGCAGACTGAGCTTTCTTTAAGAAAAAAAGTCTCTAGAATGTAAGTGGTGAAGCAAACCGTACAGATAACCTAATCAGTTTTGTGAAATGAACCATCTTGGTTGCTTCTGCCTATCAGTGTTAGAGCCACAATAAGTAGATACCAATCAATCCTGCTTCTTTCTTATTTTCTAGTCCTTGGAATCTCTAGTTTCCCTTTTTCCCATATAAACCAGGATGCATCTTTCCTGTGGTGGGTTCATCTCAGATCAGGTATTCTCTAGAAGTTATTTTCTGCAAATACTACTACGCGATAAGTGTGGGTAGATATTTGTCCCCTAAACGCCAATGCTCAGTTGGTAGAACATGAGACTCTTAATCTCATCATGGATTTGAGCCTCATATTGTGCAAAATATTCCTGGTTTGCAGGGAGCTGGACTAAATGCCTCTTGGGGTCCCCTCCAACTCTACAATTCTATGATTATAAGATTTGGCTTATAGTCTGTGCAGGAGCCAAAAGATCAGACACTCATTAAGAATTCAGTGTATATTTAACTTACAGTACAATATCTACTACTAAGGGACGTGGGTGGCGCTGTGGGTTAAACCGCAGAGCCTAGGACTTGCCAATCAGAAGGTCGGCGGTTCGAATCCTCGGGACGGGGTGAGCTCCCGTTGCTCGGTCCCTGCTCTTGCCAACCTAGCAGTTCGAAAGCACGTCAAAGTGCAAGTAGATAAATAGGTACCACTCCGGCGGGAAGGTAAACGCCGTTTCTGTGCACTGCTCTGGTTCGCCAGAAGCGGCTTAGTCATGCTGGCCACATGACCCAGAAGCAATATGCAGGCCAATAAAGCGAGATGAGCGCCACAACCCCCGAGTCAGCCACGACTGGACCTAATTGTCAGGGGTCCCTTTACCTTTACTTTACAATATCTACACAGAATTAAATACTGGTGTTTAAAGAGACTTACTCCCAAGTAAGTAGGTCCAGGATAGCAATATAGGCTTTGGTTTAGGGTTGGCATTTGGGAAAAACAGGGTTCTTGTACCTTAAGACAAATTCCACACATTAAGCCATTTCTAGTATGGAAATTGTGGGAAAATCTTCACCATGGCTGTTCTCTTAATTTTGTATTATGCCTTGCCCCTCCCATGCAGCAGCCATTTTGTAACTGGCTCCCAATTGGTGAAAGGCAAACCATACCAGGACTCTTGGTGGGATTGGATCTGCATATGTCTAATAGTCTACATCAGAGTTGGTGTGTATTTTCCCATACTTCAAACTTGATATGTAGCGTTTTTGCCCAAAAGGTTGGTGGTTGCTGGCGCAGCCCTTTTTAAGTGTCTGAAGTTAAGAACGCAAGCATATTGAGTCTGGGTGCAGCTTATAATCTTGAAAGAGCTTCGCAGCTAGGGCATCACCTGGTGCTTCCTAGCATCTGTTAATCAAAATAATGCTGTTTGAACATTGGAACTGTATTTTTCTGGCTGATTATTGCAAATAGACTTAACTTCCATATGTTATGAACCCATTAAAAGCCCTTTATCTTAGAAAGTGAATTCTGCTACTGAACTATGCACAAGACTGCATTGTGTTCTGCAACCAAGGAATTGGATCTGGCAAAACACATTTAGCACTCTGGGAATATTTGCTTGATGTGAGGCATGGTTTGGGAACCTTTTTCAGATTCAGGCTGCATTGCCTTCTGGGGAATCTTCCCAGAGCATCATGCTAGTTGACCAGGGTGGCGGTTCATACATACACATACCCATCCATTCCATTCTACCTTGTCTTCTGCTGCTTGTCGTCCTAGCTCCACCCTACATGACAAGACATGTGCAAGCCAATGCAAACATTTTTAAAAGCCTAATTGCTATATGTAGGATGAGGGAGATGGCGACTTGTAGTGGGGAGGCACAGTGAGGGGAGAGTTAACCTTTATCTCACAAGCTGTGACTCCGTGAAAATTCCACCTACCTGTACCAATAAATCTTCTAAAGTGCTTTCATGCACACCTATAGTGTTAATTATGGAACGCGGGTGGCGCTGTGGGTAAAAGCCTCAGCGCCTAGGGCTTGCCAATCGAAAGGTCGGCGGTTCGAATCCCCGCGGCGGGGTGCGCTCCCGCTGCTCGGTCCCAGCGCCTGCCAACCTAGCAGTTCGAAAGCACCCCCGGGTGCAAGTAGATAAATAGGTACCGCTTACCAGTGGGAAGGTAAACGGCGTTCCGTGTGCTGCGCTGGCTCGCCAGATGCAGCTTTGTCACGCTGGCCACGTGACCCGGAAGTGTCTCCGAACAGCGCTGGCCCCTGGCCTCTTGAGTGACATGGGCGCACAAACCCCAGAGTCTGTCAAGACTGGCCCGTTCGGGCAGGGGTACCTTTACCTTTACCTTTATAGTGTTAATTACTGTGTGGGGTAGTAAAGCGGAGGTTTTTGTTTTTTTAATTCTTCAGTTTTTCTTCTACTTATTAGGTGGAGCACTTCATATTGTAAAACCTGATATTGGAAGCAGAATCATCAAAATATACAAAACAATTAGACCTGTGTAATTTGCGATTTCAGATTTTTTAAAATGAAAGGTATATTCTGATCCTGTTGTATGGTGAAATATTGCATCTTTAAGCCGTTCTGTAGTCGTAAGAGAACATTGGTGTATGCTGAGAGAAAGCGCTTTGAATTTATCATCCCTAGTAGCTAATACTCCGTTTTGGGGTAGATAGCAACTTAATCAACACTACAGCAGGCAGTGGACAGATGGTTAAAGCTGCAAAAATTAAAATACTTTTTACTATCCCAACAGAGAGCACTTTGGCATACAAGAGAGAGCATGAACTGGTTTTAATGCAGACTCAAGAATTTGGCTACGAGATAGATGTCTTATTTAGAGATAATAGCAACCCAAACTGGCTAAGCAGGAAGGAGCAAGTGGGCTGGGGTACAGCTGACAAATCATGCCTGCTTCATTCCTCTCCTGCTGTGCTGCCAGGAGCTAACCCATGGCTTGGCCGAGCAATATGTATGAAACCAGGCTTGAAGTTTCTCTTTCCCCAACAAATCCCAAGTGATAAGCCAATAACAAACCCTTGGTTATAGTTCATGGAGAGTGAGGCAAGTTGTGACCCTGTGTTTGATTACATGTAACGCTAAGCCAAAGGTAAAGGTACCCCTGCCGGTACAGGCCAGTCTTGCCAGACTCTAGGGTTGTGCGCCCATCTCACTCAAGAGGCCGGGGGCCAGCGGTGTCCGGAGACACTTCCAGGTCACGTGGCCAGCGTGACGAAGCTGCATCTGGCAAGCCAGCGCAGCACACGGAAACGCCGTTTACCTTCCCGCTGGTAAGCTGTCCCTATTTATCTACTTGCACTTCGACGTGCTTTCGAACTGCTAGGTTGGCAGGCGCTGGGACCGAGCAACGGGAGCTCACCCCGCCGCGGGGATTCGAACCGACGACCTTTCAATTGGCAAGCCCTAGGCGCTGAGGCTTTTACCCACAGCGCCACCCGCGTCCCAAACGCTAAGCCAAACCATGTCTTAATTCCCAGTAGTGTAGCAGCAGCAGCATGAATTGGGAGAAGTGACATGGCTATGATTTTCTAACTGCACTATTATTTTATTAATTAAATTTCTGTACCACCTTTCATCCAGCAATTACATGGCGGTTTACAATATGAAAGCACAGTAATACATACTACAAGAACAATATCCCCCCACATCTTTATTTATTAAATACGGTATTTGTGAAGTCTTTCTGATTTTGCTTAGATGTAGGGCGTAGCTTTGCTGACATATCTGGCCACTACTTTTTCAGATTGCAGGTGGAGGCTCCCATTGTTAAAATCTTATACACATGCACCTCTGCATAGAAAGCTAGAATGGCAGGTGGAAGACTAGGCTAGAGAACACTTTCCTGCTCTCTTGCTTTCAGTATTAGGTGAGTGGTGTACAGAGGCACTTTTGACATAGCACCTAAACAAAGACCACCGAGTAAGCTTACTGGTCATGGAATAAGAGGATTGGTAACTGGCTAAGAAACGAGAATGGGAATAAATGGACAGTTCTCCCAATGGATGGACGTACAAAATTGGGTAAAGCGATGCATAGTGGGGCCAAACAATTCAATTTGCATACATGCTCACGAGTCTGAAGTGGTGGTGACTGACCAGGAATGGGTTCGTAGTGCATAGTTAAATGAAGATGTTGACCCAGTGTGCGGCTGCTGCGAAAATGTAAATTCCATGCTAGAAACCACTAGGAAAAGAACCGAAAATAAAACTGCCAATATCATAATGCCATTATATGGATCTCTGATGTATTCCAAGTGCAGTCACTGTAGACTCCTCACCTCAAAAACGATGTAGAGCTGGAAAAAGGCAGCCAAAAGGATAAAGCAAATCCCTCCAAGGAAAGGTTGCAACATTATCAGTTTAGAGAAAAGGCGAGTAAGAGGAGACATGATAGAAGGGTCTAAAATGGGTCAAAAGAGGTTCTTCTCCCTCTCAGAACACTAGAACTCGAGGCATCCAATGAAGCTGAATGTTGCAAGATTCAGGAGACCAAAAAAAATCAGAAAATACTTCACACAGTATAGTCAAACTCTGGATGTTTGTCCCCTTTAGGGGCAGATAGACAACAGAAGTGGCAAATAGATTAAAATTCTTTTTAAAAGCTTGGCTCTGAGGACCTCGTGTGTAAGTCACCTGTAATGATGGGACAGCGTAACGTAAAAGGTAAAGGACCCCTGGATGGTTAAGTCCAGTCAAAGGTGGCTATGGGGTTGCGGCGCTCATTTCGTTTTTCAGGCCGAGGGAGACGGCGTTTGTCCACAGACAGCTTTCCGGGTCATGTGGCCAGCAGGACTAAACTGCTGGCACAACGGAACACCGTGACTAGTCCTACTCAAAGTAGACTCATTGGAATTAATAGAAATGACTAACATTTTAAAATTTCCTGCTTTTTCACCATGTAGGTCTCAAAGCATTTAACAGGAATAGAATAATATGCAAAATTTAAAACAAAAAATTGGGTCCATTAATTTTAATGGACCTACTCTGAGCAGGACTAGCATTGTATGCAACCCATGGTGCTCCAAAAGCTTTGGTATCTCCTGCAAACTCTTAACACCTAGCCATTTTAGTGAAATCTTCCAGATATCTGGAACTCTGCTAGATAATAGATCATTCTGAGCAGAGACTGCGACGATAGGCTTTCACAAATGAAAATATACTGGTTGGGGAGCAAAGCACAGAGATATATTGTGTGTGTGTGTGTGTGTGTGTGTGTGTGTGTGTGTGGACTGGCAACTAATTAGATAGAGTAGCTATTTTTGTAATCCACACTTCAACAAGCCTACCTTTTAACTCCAAGACATATGCCGGCTACTCTTACCTCAAAGTGTTTGTTACCTCTCCAACAAAACATCTGACCATGATAACTTGTCCCTTGGTTTTCATGGCAGACAGTGTAGTCATTTGCATGACTCAAGGTAATGCAAAACACTCACCTAAGCCCTGCCAAGGCCTGATGACACAATCTACGCAAGTCATTACTTTGGAGAAGAAATCTGTGAAGGAAGAATTGTCTTCCTACTACCCTCCATTGTTTCAGCTAACTTATTGCCAATTGTTGTTGCTTTACTTCCAATGCTGAACCAGCATGGTGCCTTCTGCATCTGGATGTAGAAAGTGAAAGCCAATAGTTCTCAAACTTTTTCTCTGGGCCACACTGATTTTTTTAATGATAAGAAATATATTGCGGGGGGGGGGGGGACTCCTAGCAGTGCTTAATTTAGAACACAGAACACAGCTATTTTATAATATGACCATGAGGCACCCAGAAAGTATAAAACAATGTAGGTACATAAGGACACGAATCATTCCTAAATATAGTTTGGATATTTATTTGATTGTCATTGAATCTTCCCACTACACTTGCCATCCTCTCCTTTTGCCACAGCCTTTGAGAACCACCGCCCTTCAACAATCGGCAGGACTTCCAAGTTTGGGAACTGAGCTCCACATTATTGGTCCACGGCTTTCGTAAAAAAGCGCTCGTACCAATAACAGTTAATTGTAATCGAAATATATATTAAAAAATTAAAAAAATGTACAGTAGCACCTTAGAGACCATCTAAGTTTGTTCTTGGTATAAGCTTTTGTGGGTGATGATGGTCATATTAGTTGCTTCAGCTGATAAGATTATTGAGGACAAATGTTCTGATAACAGTGTTACCAATGTGATCGTCATAAAAGGAGATTGTCACCTGTCACAAATGACCGTCTCTTCTATCATTACAAGTGAAGGTTGTACTGAGAAGCACTATAAAACGGACAAGTATCCCATTCCCATTTCTGAATAAACTTCTTTAAAAGTAGAATCTTTCTTCATTGCTTGCACTGTAATTTGTTCAACATTACTTTGCCCAACATGCTGGTCAGTTGAAAAAGAGGGAAGTAGTAAGTACAGTGGTACTTCAGGTTACATACTGATACGGAACGGAAGGGGGGGGGCTCCTTTTCCCCTTCCTTCTAGGAACATCCGAGGCCCCGCTTATTCCTATGGCCCCGCTTTAGCCAATCACAGCCATGCATTCGTCCTGCAGAAGCTAGCTCAGGGAGCTCCTGCACGCCTCATTTCACCCCTGACAAGCTGCTGACGGCCCCCCACGGTGAGAACAATGGATCCGAAACCAGGGACCTCCTGTTACAATGTATCCATTCTGTTTCTGCTTTTGCCCTATAGTACAGAATGGGTTTGAAATCATTGAAATCTTTAGAAATTGATATAAAATCAACCGTAACTCCGATTTCTTCGCTCTCAGTGTCATTCAACTCAGTTCCCCGTGGACTCCATGATGCTATCCCTACTTCCATAATCCCCGAAGCGGCAGGTCATGTACGCAGGAACTTCTTAATTCGCCAAACCTTCCCTCTAGGCAATATTAGGTGGCAGACGATGCATATCTCTTACCCATTGTCTTGCCACCACCGGTACTCAATAAATGTGTATCTATGTATATTTCCCGCTCCGCATATCCCCCCTCCCTCATCCGAAAATGCTAATTAATGTAATCCCACCTTTTCATAATGTATTCATGACGTGTAAAGTATATTCATGATGTAACTTGTGAAACCCAACCTTCCCATAATGTATTCGTGACGTTTCATGCACTGTATTCTGGGATATGGAGGGAAATTTCAAAAGTTCATGTCACCCCTTTCTCTGGGTTCAATCTCGCCTTGAACCTGTTGCGCAATAAACTTGGATCTTCTGCAGTTTGCTCCTGCGTCCGGCTGAGCTCATTTTCTTCCGCAGGGACCCACGGACTTAGTCCGATGAGCTGGGTGGCAGAGTAACCCCGCACCCAGATTTTAGCCGTAACAATACGCTTCAGGTTGCAGACCCCGCCAACCCAGAAATAGTACCTCTGGTTAAGAACTTTGCTTCAGGATGAGAACAGAAATCGTGTGGCGGTGGAGCGGCAGCAGCTGGAGGCCCCATTAGCTAAAGTGGTGCTTCAGCTTAAGAACAGTTTCAGTTTAAGAACGGACCTCCAGAACGAATTAAGTACTTAACCCGAGGTACCACTGTACAGGGCTCATTTTAGGATCTATGCAATAAAAAGCTATTGGAGCAAATACATTTCGAAACTGCAGCCAACCTGGAAGCCACTAGAGGGCAATCTGTACAATCGTTTGAGCCAAGCTTTATTAATCATTTTTCTTTCCGTATTTGTGCCTTATTTATTTGTATGGATTTTGTTGCAAAACCACCCAACAGCAGTATATAAGTACTGTAAATTAATGGTACAAATAACACAAGTTGTGGTTTTTGGACAATATTTGAATGATTACTTCTCCAAATGAAAAGAAAAAAAACCTTTGCACATATAAAAGCCAAGCAGCAGGAATAAGCACTCTAGCCTAACCTACTGCTGTCATGCTGGATTTTTTTTTAATGTGTGTGTAGGAATCCTTTTATTGGGGTTTAGCCCTGCAAGTCCCTACCTGCAGACTGAAGTGCTACTTTCAACAAGACACAGGCATGCTTCCTAACTGAGAATGTCTCTACCAGATTTCAAGAACAGTTGGCTACTCCTAACGCTGGAGGGCAGAACTGTTGTTTAAGAAACTGTTCAGCAGAAACAGAAGAACCCCACAGCCATCTTGAAGACTAGGGTATAGCAAGGCCTGAGTTTTCATGGACTCAAATCCACTTGCTGTAGATGAAGTGTCCCCAAGTCCACAAAAGCTTGTCATTTGATCCTCTTTATATATATAGTTTTAATTAAGTTTTCAGTTTTACATCTCAAATTAAACATCTTTCATTATACCATACATTCAATGACTTCCCTCCTTCCCCTTCCATGGTTCATTTAATTTATCCACCATTCCTACATATTTTATTATAACCATCTAATTCAGTTCTCTTATCTTACATTGCTTCCACATTTATTATACTGTTGAATTTACTTTAATACTGTCAGCGTTTTCAGCTGTGCACAATTATTTTTCCACTTTTTAAATACCTGATCTTGCTCTCTTCTATTCGTTAGACCAGCTAACTCCACATATTCTATCATGTTACGTTGCCAATCCTCCTTACCTGGGACCTCTCTCACTTTCCATTTTTGGAAAGTTTTCGGACTTTGATTTGCCATTTGGGGATGTGATTCTATAACATCCACCTGTACTTAATGTGACATAGTATATTGTGGAAATAACTTATAGGGAGTGCCTGACCTCAGATGAACCCACTACATTAAAGATGCATCTTGGTTGCTAGGGAAAAATGAAAGGCAAGCTTCCAAGACTATTAAAGACTGCTAGAAAATAAGAGAGAAGCAAGAGACGGGTGTGGCATCCAGACAGGCTATTCTTCACTTGCTTTGGGTGAAAGCAAATGCAACATAACAGTGGGTCGCAGCAGGTTCTTCAACCATCATTTAAACAGCATATTACTTTTTACAAATACACTTTCATTCGTCACCTTATGAAAAACACACACACTTTAAATTACACATGCAAACATGTGCGGGGGGGGGGGGAGCATGTGCTGGTGATGCCACAGGCACTATTTAATAAGGACTCTCCACAGCTGGTTTTCCTTGACTCAAGCAGCATCACATTGAAGACTTCCAGAACCAGCTTGTTTTGATTTTCCTTTAAAGGCACTGCCAAGTTCTGTATTGAATTTGGTGAGTGTTTTCCAACAGACCACACTGCTCTTCAAATGCTATGCTACAGGTTTCCTTGCCGTAACCGTGTTTCTCCAAGTTTATACTATTACAGTGATATACTCCCTTCTCTCCAAGGGCTTAATGTGACATGCAAGGCTCCCCCACCACATCTATTTTATCCTCCAGCAACCTTGAAGGGCACGATAAGGCTGAGAGTGACTGGCCGAAGGTCAACCAGTGGCTTTTATGGGAATCCAGGTTCTTGCAGTCCTAGTCTGATGCGCTAACCATGGCACATATACCACACTGGCTCTGCTATTGAAAACATTGTGCAGCCTCTGCCCTGAACATTTTACAATCAGTATGTTTGAACATATTGCGGAAAAGGAAGGGATTAGTAATGCACTAAGGCGACAGGGTTTTCAGGACCCTCTGGAGAACCGCAGACGACCCAACCGCGCTCCCCGGCCAGTGTGGACCCACGGCGGGGGCAGGTGCGGCGTCTGACGCGGTACTTCTGGTTGAACCGAAGACGACCCAACCGCGCTCCCCGGCCAGTGTAGACCCACGGCGGGGGTAGGCGTGGCGTCCGACGCAGTTCTTCCGGGGGGAACCGAAGACGACCCAACCGCGCTCCACGGCCAGTGTAGACCCACGGCGCGGGGCAGGCGTGGCGTCCGACCCGGTTCCCTCGGAGCAGCGGCGAGCAGCCTCCGGTTGAGGGACGCGGGTGGCGCTGTGGGCTAAAGCCTCAGCGCCTAGGGCTTGCCGATCGAAAGGTCGGCGGTTCGAATCCCCGCGGCGGGGTGCGCTCCCGCTGCTCGGTCCCAGCGCCTGCCAACCTAGCAGTTCGAAAGCACCCCCGGGGGCAAGTAGATAAATAGGTACCGCTTACCAGCGGGAAGGTAAACGGCGTTCCGTGTGCGGCTCTGGCTCGCCAGAGCAGCGTTGTCACGCTGGCCACGTGACCCGGAAGTGTCTCTGGACAGCGCTGGCCCCCGGCCAATAAATGTGAGATGGGCGCACAAACCCCAGAGTCTGTCAAGACTGGCCCGTTTGGGCAGGGGTACCTTTACCTTTACCTTTAAGGCTAAGAAACTTGCCTCTCTCACGAAGGAGGTGTATGAGAGTGAAAGGCGGAAACTGAACCCAAATCGCCTTCACCATACACACAAAAATCCCTTCATCTCGGGACTTCCGGCGAGGCAACATGGCGGCTGCAACAGCAGAGAAGAGCTCCTGAAGCCAGCCAGAGTAAAAGGCTCTGTCTGGCCACCCCAGGTCTGCTGCCGCCAGCACCGCCAGCGGAGAGAAATTGGGGGTGCCCAGGCATCTATCCAAGGAGCCAAAACACCCCCCCCACGACTTAGATTGAGCCGGAAAGGCACCCGACCACCCCCCCCAACAGCGGAGAGGAGCTCCAGAACCGGGAGGACAGTGGAGCCAACGCGGAGAGGGAGAAAGAAAGGGGGAGAGAGGAAGAAAAAGAAAGAAAAAGGAGCCCCAAACTTGCCGCTGCCGCCCCCATCTCTGCCAGGGAGAAGGCAGAGGAGAGGTACGTGAGCACGGGAAGGCAGAAAAGGCTCCGAAAAAACAACACGTGGCCGAGCCCCACCGGGAAACACAGAGAAGCCGCATAACAAAGGAGAAACTACCTCTTTTTTTTTCCTTCCCTTTTTTTTAAACCCCTTTCCTTTTTTTAACCCCTCCCTCCCCTCCCTCCCTTCTTAATATATATATATACCTTTTTTATCCCTCCCCCCATATACCTACTTTTATCTCTTTTCCTTTTAAAAGAGGGTCCACTGCTGCTGCAGCCACCCTTCATTTGAATCTTTACCACTGATATTACTGTACTATCTCTCCCCTATTTTTCAACTCTTTCTGTCTCTCCCTCTCCCTTCTCTTTTACTCCAATCTCCCCTCTTCCCCCGCCTCCCCCCTTCTTCTTTCTCTCTTCTTCTTCCCTTTCTTCTCCCTCCACCCTTTACATATAGCCTATTTGTCTGTTTCTGAGCGCACTCCCAACCCCAACTTCCACCTTAACTGGACCCCAATACCCCTTTGGGGCATATACAACCCCCTCCTAACACATATTTCCCCTGGCCCCACCCCTCCAATCTCTTGCATCTCTACCTGCTAACCCCCCTCCCTTTATGTGAACTGTCTGTCCATTAGTCTACCCATCTCTGCTTGCCTGCCCCCCCCCCCGCCTCGGCGGCACCGCTGGGGCATCTGCAGAAGCCCTAAAGAAGTTCTTAAAACACAGACTAGAAGTGACACAAATGACCACCTAATCAAAACGCTCTGTAGAAGCCACCAACCAACAAAGCCTGATCAGCTCAGCAACCCAACAATACCCAGGAATCACCACTGCCACAACTCCTAACCACCACACGCCCTACCCCAAGAGGACGCCAAGCCAACCTCAAACCAAAATCAGGGAGACCAAGACGACACCAACCAGGGAGATGGCAAACAATGCTAAGACGGTAACTCCCCTTCAAGACGATGACCACCCAATAACGAAACGAGATCTGAGGGAAATGGAAGCAAGACTAGAAGAAACACTGAAAGCCACAATGGCTCCCATGCAGGTACTAATCAACAATCTAACCTCCAAAGTGGAAGCTCTAGAGAACAAGAACCAAATGCAAGAAAGAATAATAGAGCAATACCGGGAAGAGAATGCACGTGTGAACAAGAAACTGGACGAACTGGTAAACCAAATGGAAGCAGAACACAGAGAGATGAAAATTAAGCAAGCCGACCTTGAAGACCGCAATAGACGTTGTAACATCCGCTTCCGCAACTTTCCTGAAAAAACAGAGGAGAAAAGCCCAGCAGACCTAATTATACGCTGGCTGAAAAACACAGTCCCAAGCCTGAAACTTGAGGCAGATGACTTGGAGAGGGCTCACAGAGCCCTAAAACCTATGCCAAAACCCAGCGCCCCCCCAAGAGACATCATTGTATGCTTCACACGCTACAAAAAGAAGGAAGAGGTGTGGCACCACCTCAAAAACTCAACCAACCTTCGATATGGAGAAACCCCTATTCTGGCCTTACAGGACCTATCTCAGGATACCCTAAACCGGAGGAAAAGCCTGCGCCCATGCACCCAGCGTCTCCAACAAGCAGGGATCAAATACCGATGGGGCTTCCCCTTCCGCCTCATTGTAACAACCAATACAACGCAACACATGGCTACCAACATACCTGAGGCCCTGCAACTACTAAAGAACCTTGAACTCGACCTCCCACCGGAATGGCAACCGACAAACCCACCAAGTGACAGCCCCAACCACGAGGAAACAACAGCAAACAACTGGACAACGGTACAGAAGACAAAGAAACAACAGAAGCGGCACAACAACGAAAACCAATACAGGCAAGCATCATGCTCAGAACCGTCCCGCCGGCCATACGACACAAGAAACCAGACCAAGATTAACCAAACCAATTCATCGCAGATGGACAACCCTACAACAACAACAACCCCAGCTGAATGAAGCAACCAGGAAAAACCACAAACTGAAGGACTGGTGATTCCCCCCCTTTCCCCCCTCTCCCCCCCCAAAAAAACCCATAGATTTAGTTAACACCATCAACATCCCCCCCCCAGCCCCGCACCCCCACAGGAATCCCCACCCCAACACCAGTCCAGACGACCTCAACCACATTCCCCATCACCCACACCTTCAACACCCCCATACTCCATACTAGGGAAAAACAACTCCTCCAACCTTAATAACACAACTCACAATCAGGCTAAAATCTGATACCCAACCAGCACTATGGTGGCACCAGAGCGTACCAACATCCACATCCCCACCCCAACACACCAACAATGTTGCTCATAACATTGGCAACATTGCTCATGAACCTTATACCTGACAGCGACGTTACAAAGTCACTTCACACTGTCTCACTGATCACCCCCTATCGCAAACAACAGGGGGGATGGCCTGTCCTTGAACACGGCCTTCCACACCAGCTGAGACCTAGGACCAACTGGCTAAATGCCAGATGGCCTAAAATACCCCAAACAAACACCTATATGACTACATATAGGAAACTCCCTACAACCTACCCCCTACTCTTTAACCCAAATCTTACTCTAATCCCATTAGCCCCCCACCCACCACACCCTAGGTCAGCGCAACCCCACTGGTCCTTTAAACAACACGAAGAGAGAGACACAAGACAACCCGAACGGGTTGGCAGGGAATCGCCCCACATAATAGATAAGCAAGATGGCTAACCTAAAAGCAATTACATTAAACGTGAGGGGGCTGGGAAACCCCATCAAAAGGAAACGCATCACCTCATACATAAACACCATGAAACCACACATCACCTTCCTACAAGAAATACACAACCCACCCAAAGGCAGCAAACTCCTGAGCGACCCCCGCTTCAGTCAACAGTGGGTCGCACGAGGCTCAGGGAAAGCTCGTGGGGTAGCCATAATACTCAGTAGAGACCTGAACTTCACTGCCACAACAGTCCTCAAGGACAAAAAAGGCAGATTCATTTTCGCTAAAGGGACACTAGATGGCAAAATCAAACTGACAATCGGCTCCATATACGCCCCAAACACGAAACAATTGGAATTCTTCCAGAAGACACTAAACAAATTCCTCTCCTTCTCTGAAGGGGAAGCAATCCTAGGAGGGGACCTCAATCTGAATATGAAAGGTATATCTCTGAAAGATATCCACCCCACAACCCCATGGGCAACTTTCCTCCGAAGGAAACCCCCAACAACCAGGAACTCTTACAAGTTACTAAAAATGCTAAAAAACAGGGGTCTCTACGACATTTGGGGTGAGCAAAACCCAGGAGACATCAGCCATACATTCCAATCGGGACGCCATGATACAGTATCCAGACTGGACAGCATTCTACTCACACAGGGTCTATCCCCTCAGTGGAATCAACAAACATAGGTAACATTAAAATCACAGACCACGCCCCAGTAGAAGTCATTGTTAAAATAGGAGAAGGAACACAAACCACCCCATCATGGTCCTTCAGCCCCATCCTAACTACAAACAAACAAATTAGAGAGAGTCTCACAAAAACCCTCCAAAACTACTTCAAAGAAAACGATGTAAACAATATAACAACCCCCCTCCTATGGGACGCAATGAAAGCGGTCACCAGAGGAGCTTGCATAAAAGAGAAAACATTCCTTAAAAAACAAACCTCCTCAAAAATTAGCAAAACAGAACAAGACATCATAGCCCTCTCATCACGCTACAAACAAACAGGATCTAAAAAACTCCTCAAACTTATAGAACAAAAAAGGAGAGAACTAGACTCCCTAGAAATTAACAAAACAATGATCAACATTCTATACTCTAAACAACGTTTCTACGAATATGGAGGGAAAAACTCCAGATTACTAGCAAATAGATGTAGGAAAAAAGCACTCAAAACAAGAATACACTGCATCACCAAAAAAAACGGCAACATAACATTCTCCCCCGAAGAAATAACCTCAGAATTTGCAGAATTCTACTCCAACCTATACACCTCCCATAACCCACCAGAGAAGGAAATCAGAACATTTCTAGCAGGACTAAACATGCCTACCCTAACTGATGAGGAACAGGAATTCATGGACAGCCCTATCACCCCAGAGGAAATAGATGCGGTCCTCAAAAACCTGAAACCACACAAAGCCCCAGGCCCAGACGGCTTCACAGCAGAATTCTATAAGAAATTCAAAGAACCCTTGATGCCCTACATGACCCGCCTATTCAACGACATCATAAAAGGGGGCCCCATCCCCCAAACCACTAAAAGACAGCCTCAAAGTAGAATCATACCGCCCAATCTCATTAATAAACCAAGACTACAAGATCTTCACATCAATCTTGGCCAACCGCCTAAAAATCTTCCTACACAAGTTAATAGCCCCAGACCAGACTGGCTTTGTCCCTGGCCGCAATATAACAGACCCCATCAGGAAACTACTGAACCTGATCGAACACAGCAAGGCAACCAAACTCCCATTGACAATTATGTCCCTAGACATCCTCAAAGCCTTTGATTGCTTGGAGTGGAAATACATACTAGCAGTACTAACTAACATGAAATTTGGCCCCAACTTCCTACAAACCCTCAAACAAATATACTCCCAAGCCTCAGCACGATGCAGAACTAACAATATGGATTCTAATACTATAGCTATCCAAAGAGGCACAAAACAAGGATGCCCACTGTCTCCCTTCTTATTTATCCTGGCTCTGGAACCCCTAGCAATCCGCATCCGAGCAGCCACAGACATCAAGGGAGTGGAAATAAAAGGCAGAACCTATAAATTAGGGCTCTTTGCAGATGACCTAATGGTCACAACACCAGACCCCATAAGCACAGCACCCTCCCTAACCAGAGAACTCAACACATTTGCAATGGTGTCGGGCCTACAGGTAAATTTTACAAAGTCAGAAGCTATGTGCTTCAACACCCCTCCGCACACCCAAAAAGAACTCACGAAGGTCACCAAAATAAAACTTTGCCACACCAAGTTCAGATACCTAGGGGTACAAATAACCAGAAACCTCAATAAATTGTACCTCCACAACTACAAGCCCCTGTGGCGACAAATTAACAAAGACCTAAAGAGATGGAACAACATGAACTTCACTCTCTCAGACAAAATAGCCCTGATCAAAATGATCACACTCCCAAAACTAACCTACCTATTCCAAACCCTCCCAATCTGGATCCCTTCAACCCAACTTCGCAGTTGGCAGAGAAAACTACACTCTTTCATCTTCTCACATAAAAAACCAAGAATAAACCCCAAATATCTGCACCTCCCCACCTCAGAAGGAGGATGGGGAATCCCCAACATAGAAACATACTACAATGCCAACCAAATACGCCATATAATCCCATATATACTAGAAGATGAGACAAAACAATGGGTACACCTAGAGAGGGACACAATTGAAAACACCTGCACCACAGCATACCCACTCCTCCCAAACAAACTAAAGAAAATTCCCACAACACTTAACAGGTACACACAGACCATGCTCAAAGCATGGAAAACACAAATAGGCAAACTATCCCCAACCCCATCCCCACTAATCCCCCTGGCGTACCACCCATTATTCCACCATGCAGCACAAAACCTCAAGATAAAAACCTGGCGAACCAAAGGCTTATATCGCCTAATAGACTTTTATAAAAATAACAAACCCTTGTCAACACAAGAAATACAAGACAAACTAGAAGACACCCAAATGCCCTGGTTAACAAAACACCAACTACATGCCCTCTTAAACAACCCAACAGTAAAATCAGCAGCAACTAGGCCCCTGACAACCTTCGAAAACCTCCTCCTAACAACAAAGGGAAACGGTAAAGGGACGGTATCCGCAATATACAAAATACTACTCCAAAATCCCGCAAATCCCCTAGACGCAATCAAAAAACAATGGGAGAATGACATAGGCTATGAGATTAACCCCACTCAGTGGACCAGAATGTGGTCTAAACCCCCCTTTAAATCCATATCAACGAAAAGAAAAGAACTCACACTGAAACTCACCTACAGGTGGTACCTAACACCAAGGAAACTAGCGCTAATACACCCAGGAACCTCACCAAAATGCTGGAGAGGGTGCACCTCCACAGGCACGTACCTCCACATGTGGTGGGAGTGTCCCAAAATCCAAGTATTCTGGACAACAACCATACAAGAAATATGTAAAATAACCAAGCAAGTAATAGACATCACCCCAGAATTGGCCCTACTTAACATCTTCCAAGACAACAATGCCCATTTACACCACAAAGAACTCATAACCCACCTACTTTCAACAGCCAGAAACACCATAACCAGACACTGGAGAGACCTGTCAGGAGTAAGCATGGACCAATGGTACCAAATAGTATGGGAAACAGCCCTACTAGAAAAATTAACTAACAAACTGAAACTGACACGGGGACAAACAGAAGAAGACGCCTTCACCCCGGTATGGCTCCCCTTTATCACATACACAGCCCAACAGGACAGTGACAATAATCCACCAACAGCATACAAATCAATATGGCTAACCTGATCCAAAACACCCACCCACCTCACCCACACACAAAAACAAAGATCACCACAGCCAATCGCAAGCAAACAATCACACCCTAGGCCAACCCCAACCTCTCTCACCACCAAAGGAACACAAGTGAACAACACAAGCAACGCTGACACCAAACTCTACATACATTAAACATAATAGAAACACCGCCACCCGACCCCACCCCTATCCATCCTCCCTCCCTCCATCCCCTCTCTTTTTTCTTTTTTCTTTTCTTCTCCCCCTAATGCCTCAACAAATGAAATGGATTTGTAAAAATGTTACATGGGGGAAAAAAAAATACGAGGCACTACACTCCTGTAAAACAAGAAAATCCTGAATAAAAAAACAAAACAAAAAAAAATGAAAAAAAAAATCCCTTCATCTCCTGTTTGGTTTCTCATGCCCGCAACCCCACAATTCCTATTCATGAACCTGTCATCTGCACATGTGCGACAACGGTCTCAAATGGACACCCCTCAACTTAACTGCAAAGGGAACACAGCTTGCCTTTTCAAATCGGATGGATCCTGGCTTGAGGGGAAATGCTGAAGCATTTCTCAAGAAATTACAGGATAGATATGGATTGTGGCAAACGTCTTGTGTAGTTGGCATCAAACACCAGTAGTGAGAATGCACTGAAGTCAGAGTAAAGAGTCATGTGTAAACCGCCTCAAACAAACACCAAAGATGTTGCAGTAAAGTGATATCACTATGAAGGGTACTTTGGAAAGATCTATATACTGGAGAATTTCATTTATTAAGGACAACCAATCTGAGTTTCTTTTTTAGGCAGCTGAGTTCTATATATCCTTATTTCAAATATGTTTGATGACACCTTGAGCATTTCTTTTCACAATGGAAAGGCAGGTATACATATTTAATAGCAGCAATGCATAGTTCTCCAAAGCCACACCTGGAAAATGCTGGATGTTTTTTAATCATTCCTCAGCGATTACTGCAGTTGTCAGGTTGGGTTACCAGCTGAGATCAGAGCCAGATTTAAGGTGGTGCAGGCAGTTCCTCCTCACAGGGTGCCAAGCCAAGGGAGAGCTAATAATAATAAATGACAGTGAAGATCAGTTGAATTCAACTATGTGGTGTGGCACTCCTTTGTCTGCTGGCAGCTTTTCAGGGTCATGTGGCCAGCATTACTAAACTGCTTCTGGCACACAGAACACCATGACAAGTGTCAGAGTGCATGGAAATGCCGTTTACCTTCCTGCTGCAGAGGTACCTATTTATCTACTTGCACTGGTATGCTTTCAAACTGCTAGGTTGGCAGGAGCTGGGACAGAGCAATGGGAGCTCACCCTGTTGCACGAATTCAAACTGCCAACCTTACGATCGGCAAGCCCAAGAGGCTCGATGGTTTAGACCACAGTGCCACCTACATCCCTAATCATCATCATCATCAATAATAATAATAATACCACCACCTATATTTATATGGGTACCAACTGAGATGTTTTTAAAAGCAACCGCACCAAATAAAAATTGGGAGGGCACCAAATTTTGTCCTTGCTCAGGGTGCCATATTACTAAAGTCTGCCCCGGCTGAGATGGAGGGAAGGGAATAGCTTAGCCTTTAACAAAAGTGTGATCTGGAGAGATCAGTAGGAGACATTTTCATAGCATAGAGACCAACATTTTCACCTGCTGTTTTCTGTGCATTATTAAGCTGCTGCAGGTAGAGCAGGTTGAAAAGTTGGCAGGACAACCATGGAGGTGTTATCAGACTCCAGGCAAGTGCTTTGTAATACAGCTTAGGCTGGGGACAGTCCCTCTTGTCCGGTTTATCAGAAGCCCCATATTACAAGCTTATGTTGGCAGGATACACAGAGGCTCCAGTGAAATCAGATCCCAAACATATGCTGCAGTAAATTTTAATTGGAGAGATTTGGGACACAAAAGGGCTCTCTGCAGGCTTTTGCAAGCATCGCAAGGGAAAAAGTTCACGTTAAACAGTAACAGCTGCAATACACCAAGACGATGTGTAGAGAATCAAGCAACATGACAGTGCCAGTGGTCACATTTGAACTTCTGTGCAAATACTGAATTGGGAGCTAACCAATGGCAGCCTTCCTAATATTCGTGAACTTAAAAAAAGAGGGGGTATGTCATTTCCCAATCATGTCCAGTTCTAACCAGTAGCTAATTATAAAACAGCCAGTTAGCTGGGGAGGAAATGGGGAAATGTCCTGGTACGCTTCTGTGCTACAATAGTTTATGCCAAAATTGTGTATTTGCTAGCCTTTAATGTGTGGCAAGACTCTTTGTTGCTTTTGACTTAGCACAATTGTCCCTCTGGAATTTGTTTGGTGATAGAATCAAAGAACCATAGAGTTGGAAGGGACCCCAAGGATAATCTTGTCCAGCCCCCTGCAATGCAGGAATTTGTTTTCCCAATGCATATATGATGTCTCAAGGGGTGTTCAGTGAGCAGAAATAGCTGAGCTGTATAACAATGAAAGGTGTATTGTTTTTCACTTGTACGTGTGTAGAGACAGTGCAGTATAGTGCTTAGAGTGTCGGACTAGGATCTGGAAGACGAGGGCTCAATTCCCCACTCATAGAATCATAGAATCATAGAATCCTAGAATCCTAGAGTTGGAAGAGACCACAAGGGCCATCAAGTCCAACCCCCTGCCAAGCAGGAAACACCATCAGAGCACTCCTGACATATGGTTGTCAAGCCTCTGCTTAAAGACCTCCAAAGAAGGAGACTCCACCACACTCCTTGGCAGCAAATTCCACTGTCGAACAGCTCTTACTGTCAGGAAGTTCTTCCTAATGTTTAGGTGGAATCTTCTTTCTTGTAGTTTGGATCCATTGCTCCGTGTCCGCTTCTCTGGAGCAGCAGAAAACAACCTTTCTCCCTCCTCTATGTGACATCCTTTTATATATTTGAACATGGCTATCATATCACCCCTTAACCTCCTCTTTTCCAGGCTAAACATGCCCAGCTCCCTTAGCCGTTCCTCATAAGGCATCGTTTCCAGGCCTCAGTACACTCAGTTTCAATACACTCAGCTATGAGTGTATTGAAGTAATCTTAAAGATGCAAAAACTAGGCCAGAAAATAATCCCCAACATTGACTTAAAAGTGATGCATTTTTAATAAAGCAAGGGCTTATTTTCCTTCTATCTGTAACATTCTGCTACGTAATGTTTCGGAGCTCTTGTTCTCTAATGGTTAAGGTAGGAATGGCTGTTTTTATTTTGGAAATGAGAAGCACATGATTTCGGCAACAATAACTTGAAGGGAACAGAAAGTTCACATGGCAGAAATTGACAGTGTTTTCCAAACCACAAGTCCCAGGGGATTTCCTCCCCCCGCCCCCCGCCTGTTCTTTCAGTCACCTCTTCTATGAATCTCCTCTGATAGCTTGTAGGTTTTCAAATATTCCTTAAAAGTTTTTCCACATTTGTCGAAATATAGACTTTTATATGCCTAGCCACTAGTCTAAGGGCTCCTGTGCTTTTAACAAGGGCATGGCAGGAGGCAATTCAAACTACCAATGCTTTCTCCTGTTATAGAGCTATAATGGGGGGGGGGTCAACACCTGCTGAATGTCTGCCTGCAGCTTTTAAAGGCCAGAAAACAGGTAACATTCAGCTGCGGCTGTCAACTTTTCAACTCACAGCTGCAACTGTGGCTTGTGGGGAATCTTAGGCCCAGAAGCCAAACCTGTCCTCAAGTCTTCTTTGCCTGGGCATACCTCTCACCAAACCTGCTCCACACCTTCCATAAGTACTTTTACCTGTACAAAATGTGTCCTTGAACTACAATAACACATCTTGCTATCCTGGATGTGATACGGAAGGGGGGGGGCATGTCTTCTTCACCTCCTTCTTCGCTACAATATATCCATTTATTTCCAATTGTCAATGTCAAAAGGGACTAAAATCTATAAAATTCATAGAAAATCAACGTGCCAATTTGCTCAATTTCTCTAGGACCCCATGACACCTCCCCTGTCCTCCATAATCCCTCAAGCAAGGTGTCAAGACCCTAATCCGGTCAAATCGCTCTGCCAAGCCCTTCCTCCGGGCGATGCCAGGTGACAGACTATGCATACATGGACCATTGTCTTCTCAGGATGTGCTTATCTGCGCATACCTCCAGCTCTGCATATTCCCCCCTCCCTCCTCCATATGTTAATCCGGTGTAACCCAACCTCTTCCTAATGTATTCGTGATGTAATCTGTGTAACCCAACCTCTTCTTAATGTATTCATGATGTAACTGGGATGTATTTTGCACTGTATTCTGGGACATGGAGGGAAATTTCAAAAGTTCATGTCACCCCTTTCTCGCTGTTCAATCTTGCCTTGAACCTGTTGCGCAATAAACTTGGATCTTCTGCAGTTTGCTCCTGTCCGGCTGAGCTCATTTTCTACCGCAGGGACCTGCGGACCTAGTCCGACGAGCTGGGTGGCAGAGTAGCCCCGCACCCAGATTTTTCCGTAACAGATGGAAGACAAAGTGCATATATGTGTGGGCTATAGAAACCTATGAATTTTGTATGGCTGGAAAGTAGCTTACAGTCACATCCATTGTGCTTCTCATTTACTTCTGTCCACACCCACCTTTGCCTCTGGCCACACACACACCATGGAAAGTTTCTTGTAAAATAATGCAATCCTCAGGCTTGGAAAAAAAAACCTTTGCCACTCCTGATCTACAACAAGTAAGGGTTCATCCACACTACCACTGCTATTCCCAGGGAATCCCGCTGTTTACTGCTGAATCAGAACAATCATCAGTCAAGTTTTCTGCAGATTGACATTTATTCAATCTGGGAGCCAGTGTGGTCTAGTGGTTAGGAGCGGTAGACTTGCAATCTGGTGAACGGGGTTCGTGTCTCCGCTCCTCCACATGCAGCTGCTGGGTGACCTTGGACCAGTCACACTTCTTTGAAGTCTCTCAGCCCCACTCACCTCACAGAGTGTTTGTTGTGGGGGAGGAAGGGAAAGGAGAATGTTAGCGGCTTTGAGACTCCTTCAGGTAGTGATAAGGCAGGATATCAAATCCAAACTCTTCTTCTTCTTCTTCTATTCTGATTCAGCAGTAAACAGCAGGTTTTTCTGGGGAAAGCAGAGGGACTGAAGAAGCACCTCTTGGACCTGTGCCTAGAAATCTCAGGACAAATGGCAGAAATCGCATGACAAAGGGATGCGCGGATGAGCCCTAAATGGTGGTCATTTATTTTGCCATGTCATAAAAACCTTCACATGCTAATTTCAGCAGAACAAGTCTGCAGCCAGAGGCTGGTTGAAAAGTTCATAACTCTAATGTTTTAGAAATGGGTTGGAAGGTGGGAAGCAGAGAGGCATGGAGAATAACTGGGAGTTGGTTGTGTGATGCTACCCACTCCCTTGTAAATAGAACTGCAGTTGCGGTACATTCTCTTTTAACTTTTCGGCCTTAGAAAATTTGGCTTAGATGATGATGATGAAAAATCTTTGTGTATTTCTCCCCTTTATCATATTCAGGGCTAGAAACTTGCTTGATCCTCAGAGCTTTGAAAAGCTGTCAAATTGACAGGATTGTGGTCATGCAATTGTCCAACTACATTGGCTGCAGATGTACAGCATGATTCTTGGTAAAGGGAACAATAATTGCCACATGTCACAAGGGAAACTTCGGGAATCCTTCTTGCAAAATGCCTGTTGGTGAGTCTGCATTCCCAGAACGCACTGCAAATGGGGGTGAACCAGATCTAGCTGGTGTTCTGTTAGGTGAGGAAAAAATCGTGGTGGCCATTCTAGGAGGACTGTATCTCTTGGAAGTGTAGAAGATCAAAGCAGCAAATCTATCGTGAGAAGGTTGGTGAGAAACTCTGTGAGAAGATCAACAACACTGCAGAAGTGATGAATTGACATGAATGCCCGCCTAAGGTGCCCACCCAGGCTGAGGAAAATAATCTATTTGTGATGGGCTGGAGAGTTGTCCAGCCCTACCTATACAGGATTTTTTACCGGATCACTGACACATTTGGAACCTCTGTCACTACCACCATGCAGCCCCTCATCAAGGATACCCTGGTACACTGATAAAATAAAAAAATTCCTTCCAGTAGCACCTTAAAGACCAACTAAGTTAGTTCTTGGTATGAGCTTTCGTGTGCATGCACACGAAAGCTCATACCAAGAACTAACTTAGTTGGTCTTTAAGGTGCTACTGGAAGGAATTTTTTTGACTATGGCAGACCAACACGGCTACCTATCTGTAACTGGTACACTGATGTCTGTGAATCTGGAGACCTGATGTTATTGAGGCAACGTAAGCAACCAGCTTTCTGTCCTCACTAAGCTCCAAAGTACCAAATCCATCTTTCTTCTCATAAAACCTAGGAGTCACAAAAGATGGTAGACCCTCCTTTAGTGGAAAGTCCAGTTTTTCTCCTCCTCCGTAAGTGTTGGACCAGTAAATAAAGGGAGAGTGATGTTTTAGTGGCCATTAGGGCTAGAAAGCTGACAATTCTTCTCCGGGTCGGATTTATCTGAGCCAGAGGAGAATCTGAGAGCTTGAAAGGACCCATCTCTCCTTTGAGTCAGGCTTTTATGAGCCTCATCTGAGTCAGAGCTTGTTTCCCTGGCATCTCAAGCAGAGAAATCACATGGCAATATGTACCACAGCTGGAAGAGAATTCTTATCTTGACATCACTTAAGCCCTCCCCGTCTGTCGCTGACCCTCAGCCACAATCCTGCTCAGTGAGCACTTACATGCTTCAGCCAGATCAGCTGCGAGAAGGAGGCTGCTGGAGCCTTAAGAAGAACAACTGTACCAGAAGAGGCCCTCTAAAATCTCCTTCCCACCCAGCTCAGAGATGATGAATACCACGTTCTCCAGCAAGGACACTTACCCTCCTGGGGAAACTGCTCCCACAGTGGACTCTCTCATCACCTCCTGCTGCACCCTAGTGACGGGGGCATGGGTGCCAGGGATCTCGGTGGCCACAGATGTCCAGAAGAACCAGCATGTGGCAAGGATGGTACAAATTGCTGTCCTTTGTGTCCTCTGTCTGACTGTCATCTTCGGGGTGTTTTTCTTAGGCTGTAACCTGCTGATCAAGTCGGAGAGCATGATCAACATGCTGATGAAAGACAGGAGAGCCTCCAGGGAAGTTGAGGTGGTTATCATTGACACTTAACAATGGAAGTGGACAAGGGGGGAGAATTTCACCAGCCTTTGGGAGTTCAAGGATGTTTTGCGGAGTTGGCTGTTAGATCCTTAAGTTGCTACTCTTTAATGGATGCTAGAAAATGAGGTGACAGGATGGAAGTGGATTCACACAAAGAAGGGTGTGCTTGTCCAAGACGTTATTTGGAAATCTGTGCTCTTCCTAGTTATTTTTTTCTCTCCCCTTTGGGTGGATTTTCCTACACAGAGACTTCATAGAGCCTGTCGGGGTTTCAAAAGCTGTACAAAAAGCCCAGACCGAGGGCAAAGGAACTGCAGTTTTGTGCCGAAATCTTCATGGAATGGGCTCATCAGTACGTTTTGGTGATCAATGTTAAAGCCTGCACCTGACTTGAGACTGAGTCTCTTTGCTGCTATTGTGATTCTGGTTTGTCTTGAGGAAGAAGTGCAGCCACACCCCGGGAGAAAGAGAGAAGAGAGAGAGAACACCCGCAGAGACACTTGAAATGAATCCAGATCATTTGAACTCTGCCAAATTGGCTGCATGTCAGAATTACCCCCATTCGTAACCTAAAATGGCCAATAAGCATGGTCATCCGTCTACGGAGAGACCCATGGTTGCTATAAGCTATTTCATTGTTGTTAAATGTCGTGTAAACCCAGTGAGGCTGTGTAGCAGCACTGACAGTGATGGGTTGTTTATTGTGTCCTTTCCAAACCTATTAAATAGGCACAGAAATGGTCCTGGTTTCTGTTCAGTCTCGACTCGCATCCATGCTCCTTCTGCAGGTCCCGGATACTCAAGTTCAAAATGAGAAAGGCTCAGTGACGAAGCGTGTGACTATGTGAGGTACAAAGCAGTCGCCAACAAAGGTATTTTGGGGTAAGAAATGAATTTTGGCCTGAGGTTACCGAAAATTGCGTTGACAATATTCAGAGTACACGCCTTACTTGTAAAGTACAGAGCTTCCCCCAGAGAATCCTGGAAACTGTAGTTTCCCCCTCACAGAGCTACAATGCCTTGCCCTCTCAACAAACTACAGTTCCCAGGATTCTTTCTGGGTGTGTTTGCAGCATCAGTTACAAAGAAGCCACTTGATCAGGGTCCTTGAAGGGTAAAATGGATCCTTATGGACGCTTAAAGGGTGGGTTAGATCAGACTCAATTATTTCTCCTGAAAAGAAATATCATGGTTTGGGTTTGGGGTTTTAGTTCCACCCAAAAAGAAGTGGGTTGGCATCCCATTCCACACTTCAAGCACTGGAAAGGGTACCAAATGTTATTAGAAAGACAGTTTGGCTTTATTCCTTGTTGCCAAAGAAAATGTAAAAATGATTTTGCACCTGTCATAAGTACCATGTGCTGGGGGGGGAAATGACATAATTTGCAATGTGTTGAAGTTAGCTCAAGAGAAGGGATCCTTATTTATGGTGGACATTCTCGTTACACTTTCTTCTCTGATAAGGAGGCTTTCCAGATTGGGGGGGTGGACTCAGTGCCGGATTTACGTATAAGCTAAACAAGCTATAGCTTAGGGCCCCACTCTCTTGGGGGGGGGGGCCCACAAAAATTAAAGCAAAAAACAACTGGATGCACATTTCCAAAATATAAGAGAAAAAACAAATAAAATAAAACCTACATACAGGAACAGTGTTTTGTGTTGTGTAGGCTCCTATGATGTAAGTAATGGGCGGGGTGCCCACTATGGTGATATTGATATTATATAAAAATGCATCATATTAACTACAATTGCATTGTACAGGTTATAACACTTAATTTCATACTAATAAAGCTATTTATAATTATTAGTAGTTTGCATCATATATTTACACCTATTATTATTGCATGTTATAGCAAGTTTCTAGAGACTAGATTATGAGTCTTTGTAAATTGTGTTTCTAAAGGAACTTTTTGTTTTTGCCAAATGCCAATGTGTTTGAATTGTTTTGTTATGAATAAAAAATCATTTTAAGTTAGAGCTTAATAATTATTTCACTATTAATATACTTCTTAATTGTATTTCACTATTAATATAACGGTACTTCTTCTTAATTGTATTTCAGTTCAACAATTACTTTGATAAAATACATATTTTGTTCTGTGCAAATGGCTTTAGATAGCTATTAGGTCTATAAATAACCATACAGCATATATTCAACACAAAAAACAGTGACAATTTGTTGTTGACACAGGACAGCTGGACATATAAAGGGTCCCATTATTTTCAGTAGCTTAGGGCCTCATCGAACCTCAATCTGGCCCTGGGTGGGCTACAGACAAACCACATTTTGTACAACTGACTAACTGCTAATAGTTCACGATTGTTGGTTGATATTTCATCGGTGAAAGCTCATGTCAGGAGAAGGACTCCTGAGAGCTGTCATTACTCCCCACATTTGGAGATAGATTCCCCTTCAGGTCTTGCTGAAGGTGACAGTCACCAAGCTGCAAGGAGCAGGCTGTGGGACAACAATAACGTAGCTACTAGTGAGAGAATGAGAAAGAGGGAGATGAAAATTTCTTCGGGAGATGATAAGCCTTGGGGAGGAGAGATGTCAGGATTGGCTACCTGTTGCTTGAATTCCTATTTCCTTCCCTATACTCAGCATAGCTGCTGTTGCTCCACACCCCTTCTGATAAGGTTTACCTAAACAAAATGGACTTGCAGTCAGTAGATCAAGAGATTCTTAATATTGGGGTTGTGGGTTTGAGACCCAAATTGGGCAAAAGGTTCCTGCACTGCAGGGGGTTGGACAAGAAGAGCGTTGATGTCCTTTCCAAGACTAAAATTCTATGAAGACCACCAACATGATTCTGAGTGTGCAACTGTTTCTTTCAAAGGGAATGTCAGAATGCAAGTGAAAATAAAATGTCAGGCTTTAGGAAGAAATCTGTTGGAAAAGCTGGAGCAATGAATTTTGCTTTTCCATTCCTGCTTTAATGCTGCGTACACAGGTAGCTTTCAAAATGCACAGAGGTTGTTTTTTCGCACTGCACTTTTGTAGAAAGTGGTTTGTAACTGTACACAGCATCCCACGATGACGTCATCTAAAGCAGTAGCTACTTTCCATGTTGTCTGTACGCAGGAAGGTATCTTATCATGCGAGTGTGCAATGCTGTTCTCTAATTCACAGACCCCAATTAGTGCTTCCACATATCTTTTCAAAATTAAAATTATTTTCCACAGTCTTTTGAAAGAGGGGGGCTGGGAACAGTTGTGCTGCTGTATATACAAAGGATATACAGAGAGGATCACTATACACAGTAAACAGTATGCAGCAGAGGCGGCTAAGTTACTGTACCGCTTCTTGTTTTGCTTATTTCATGCACAGGCAAAGCAAGCAGAAGAGGTGCCAGCAGTGCCAGCAGGTGAGAAGGTGCCCTGTGTGCACAGGTTTGTGTTTTTTTAAAAATAATATTTTATTAGGTTTTATCCATTAAAAAGTTTAGAAAAATACAAAAAACAAAAAAATACAAAATTACAAAATACAGAAAAACAGACATTAAACACAAAAAAGAAAAGAAAAAAGCACATATAAAAATACAAAAATTCCTTCTTTCTTAATTTCTCCTCTTTGATTAACTTATTTTCTTGACTCCTTCACGTCTCCCATTTTTGTATCCCTTTTAAAAGTTAGTTCAGCAAATTCATGTCCTGTTAGTCTATCTATTTATTAATCCAATCTTACAATTTACCTTGTTGCTAAAACCCCTGCAATTCATTTCAATGTCCTCAACGTTCAAAAATTTTACAATATTTCTGCAAATACATTTTAAATTTCCTCCAATCTTCTTCCACCAACTCTTCTCCCTGATCTCGGATTCTGCCAGTCATTTCCGCCATCTCCATATAGTCCATTAGTTGCATCTGCCATTCTTCCAAGGTGGGTAGGTCTTGTGTCTTCCAATGCTTTGCGATGAGAATTCTTGCTGCTCCTGTAGCATACATGAAAAAAGTTCTATCCTTCTTTAACACCGATTGGCCAACTATGCCCAGGAGGAAGGCCTCTGGTTTCTTCGGGAAAGTATATTTAAATACCTTTTTCAGTTCATTATATATCATTTCCCAGAAAGCCTTGATCCTTGGGCACATCCACCAAAGGTGAAAAAAAGTACCTTCAACTTCTTTACATTTCCAACATTTATTATCGGGCAAATGGTATATTTTTGCTAGCTTGACTGGAGTCATCATTTTCATAATCTCTCTTAGGGCATTACATGCCGTGAATTTAATCCCGGTGGTCCACAACTTCTCCCAGTCAGCGAACATAATATTATGTCCTAAGTCTTGTGCCCATTTTACCATTTCTTCCTCAGTGTTCCATTTCAACAGCAGATTATACATTCTTGAAAGTATCTTAGCATTGGGTTCTAACAGTTCTGTTTCTAACTTTGATTTTTCCACCTGAAAACCAATTTTTTTATCCAGATTGTAAACCTCTCTTATTTGAAAATAGTGTAACCAGTCTTGCACCTTCTCTTTAAGTTTGTCATAACTTTGCAATTTCAATTTGTCACCTTCCTGTTCTAGAATTTCCCAATATTTTGGCCATTTAGCCTCCATATTGAGGTTTTTCAAAGCTTTCGCCTCCATAGGTGATAGCCACCTTGGGGTTTTACTCTCCAAGAAGTCTTTATACCTTGTCCAGACATTAAACAATGCTTTCCTTGTGTGCACAGGTTTGTAACAAGAGCTTGAGAAGTACAGTGGTATCTTGGTTTACAAACTTAATCCATTCTGGAAGTCTGTTCTTGAACCCAATATGTTCTTAAACTGAGGCGTGCTTTTCCTAATGAGGCCTCCCACCACCGGTGTCCTTCTACCGTTTGGATTCCATTCTTAGACCGAGGTAAAGTTCTCAAACCAAGACACTATTTCTGGTTTTGCGGAGTTTGTAAACCAAATCGTTCTTAAACCGAGATACCACTGTACATTCTTGGCACAAAACCGTTCCAGTAGAATGGGCTTTAGATTGACAAATTATGTGGGACAGGAATGACGTGGGGATGATGTTGTGTGTACAGCACCCCCCAAAGGCTCCTGAATGTACATTACGACATAGGGTGTACACACCCTGTCCGTTCCATTTGCAGGAGGAAGCTTGCTTTTCTTCCAGACTGCTTGGCAGGGGGTTGGACTCGATGGCCCTTGTGGTCTCTTCCAACTCTATGATTCTATGATTCTATGATTCTATGATTCTATGGTGGTGTGTTGGGCACTCAGTTTCCAGCAGGGATTTTATGAGATAGTATCTCTGGCCAGTACTAGCACTAAGAGGTTGTAATCAGTTTGACAATAACAGTACATGCAAGACCATATATTGCAAAGATATTCGTCAGCGCTTTAAACTGTTAGGCATTAATCAGAAGAAGAACTGCAGATAAGATTCCCCTCTCTCAGGGAAGATTTTTGTCGCTTGAGAATACTTCTTGCATGTCCTAAATGTTGATTAATAATTGAAATAGAGAAGAAGGGGAATTTTGACAGAAACAACATTTTTCGTTTGGATCAAGGGGATCAAGGTTTAATGGGCCCACAAAGACAGAGACTAAAACTAGTCAAAAAAGCTGCCAATTCTGGCATTGGAGGGGGTTTTTTTTGTTTTTTTTTAAAGTAATATTTATTAAAGTTTTACAAACATTAATAAGTTTCAAAATTTAAACTTAAAAAATAATGACAGAGAATAACCCTAATAAAATAAAAAAGAATTACAAAAATACAAAAGAAGGATATAGAAGGATCTGGCAACTTCTGTTTCAGTGTATCTGAAGAAGTGTGCATGCACACGAAAGCTCATACCAAGAACTAACTTAGTTGGTCTTTAAGGTGCTACTGGAAGGAATTTTTTTATTTTGAAAAATACAAAAACAAAACACATGAAAAATACAAAATAGAAAACAGTTAACAAGAAGAAAGAAGAAAAGAAAAAAATCAATAATTTCATATCTTTTACTTCATTTACTAGTTTCCTGACCTCCTCACACCTCCCTTTTTGTATTCCAGTTCAGATATTTAATTCAGCAAGACCTTACCCTCTATCATTTGTCCTTACCCAGCATCTTAACCTATTATAAATATATATTTTCCACCATTATCAATCCATATTTACATATTCTTGTTAATCTTTTTACCAACACCGCTTGGCATTGGAGGGGTTTGGACTAGTTGATCCTCAGGGTGCCTTCTAACACTAGGATTCTATGATTCTAAGATTCTGGTGAAAGCAGCAAACCCGGGTTGTCAATTTTTCAAGTAGCCATTGCAGCTCTGCCTTGATGAGTAGCAGCTTCCTCCTGTCTCTTCCCCAAAGCCTAGTTCAGGCATAGGCAAACTCAGCCCTCTAGATATTTTAGGACTACAACTCCCATGATCCCTGACCCCTGGTCCTGTTAGCTAGGGATAATGGGAGTTGTAGTCCCAAAACATCTGGCGGGCCGAGTTTGCCTAGTGCTTTCCCAGCTTTGGGAAGGAGGTGGGAGGGCTCTAGGGCCCTACCAGAGCCTTGTGCCTTCTTCCCAAAGTCCAAAGCCTTGCTTCCACCAAAATATAGTGGATCCCACCGCTGTATCCCAATTGCGGCAGATCCCACCTATGTACATACTCCATAATATATATTTTCAACAATCACAGGTTATATTTTGAGAGCCAGTGTGGTGTAGTGGTTAAGAGCGGTAGTCACGTAATCTAGGTAACCAGGTTCGCGTCTCCGCTCCTCCACATGCAGCTGCTGGGTGACCTTGGGCCAGTCACACTTCTCTGAAGTCTCTCAGCCCCACTCACCTCACAGAGTGTTTGTTGTGGGGGAGGAAGGGAAAGGAGAATGTTAGCCGCTTTGAGACTCCTTAAAGGGAGTGAAAGGCGGGATATCAAATCCAAACTCTTCTCTTCTTCTTCTTGTGTGAAGGAAAAACTAAGTACTTGGGAGACTCAGGCAGAAGTTGAACAAATAAGAAAGATTTGTTTAACAGAACAAAGCGGGTAAAACAGGAGAAAATGAAAAGTTGAATCGCTCAGCTATATATGCTTATTTAGGAAAGAGTTGCAGTGCCTTTGATGAGTCTAACCCCTGAGGTCTAGAAACTTGCGGCATGTGCACATTAGCTTAGAACACAGTGAGGTGATTTCCCTCCCCGTGCATTTCAAGTTGTGCTTTACATTGCTTTACATACCAGAACTTGACTTGATTCCTTGCATGTTATCTGATGTGTTTTCCCACACCTGCAACCACCCCCCTCTCCTGAACTCCAATGAAGCCATCACCTGCACATGTGTTACCAGTGGTGCATGTGCAATGGGTGTCTAAAATATACACACTTCAGCTTAATGAAGACTCGGAAGCCGGCTTGAGGGGAAGCACATGCATCAGCAGTATTTCTCAAGAGACTGCAGGATGCTGATGGATTGTGGCTCACAGCTTCAAACACCAGAGTCTTTGTGGGAGTGGGAGTGCGCTGGAGACGGAGCAAATGGTCTTGTTTACCCAGCCTTGGTCTCTTCCTTTCCATCGCCTTGGTTGCTCAGGCAGATAAAAGAAATGTTTCAATCTCCTTGTAGCGGAGACTGAAATAAACTTGACCCTGATTCCCTACGCAAAAGAGAGTCCCCTCCTGGCCCTTGCGCTGCGGAAGCTTTGTAGCCACACTAATCCAAGGCCGGAGGAGCTTAGCGCAAATTTGTATTTCATGTTTCCCAGTTAATCCCTGCAGAGCGCTGGCTGCAAAAACTTTCCTCACAGAAGAGGATCAGAGCCGTCGCCTGCGGTGAGGAACAGGGCCAGTGACGGATGCTGGTCTCAAATCTCCTGGGTTTAATTCGAAGACACCAGGGACACCAAGATTTTAAAAAGAGGAAGTTTCTCATACTTTGGCTGAACAGCAACCCCCACCCCCAAGCACACAGGGGAGAGGATATCATTGTCTGTGTCACCTACAACATGTATGGAGCACATGCTAAATACCAGCTTTGTTATGGCTGAGTTAATCCAGAGGTGGGCAACCTGTGGGCGCTCCAGATGTTGGGGCTGCAGCTCCTCTCATCCTTGAACACTGGCCATACTGGCTGGGGCTGGTGGGAGTCTCATGACTTCTGGAGGGTGCCAGGTTTCCCCTACTTGAGTTAACTCATGAATGGCCAACTAACAATCTGAATACTTGACCTGGTCTCCAAGCAGGAACTTTGGCAGGTAGTTAGATTCAGAGAGTTCAGCTCCACCGCAGCACAAATCGGCGTAAAATGTGCATGTGCTCATTTATATGTGGAGGTGTATTTCAGTCTTGGAGCAAAATAAGGTGGTGATTTGCTGCACCGGCACTGTGCTTTGCAGCCCTGTATGCAAAGCAAAAATAATATTTTCGATGAATTGAGAAAGATAGAAAGTGGAAAGGAGATCTGGGGCAAAAGATCCAGGCCTCCTGGAGCGCTCTGTGCTCCTATAACAAGAACCCTTGCCTTGGAGGCAAATTTGTCTGCCTTGTGGCAGCTCTACCAATTTTAAAAGGACTGCCCAGTGCCCAGAGATTCATTTTGAGGCAAAGAACAATAGGCAGGATTCAGCTGAGTTGTTGCTTGCACAATAATACAAGGTCAGTTTATGCAAAGCGACTTTTTCTTTGCCCCCCTCCCACCTGTGCCCCTGAAATCTGCTCTGGAGGGTTGGGGGCAGGTTTAAGGGATGTTCAGAGGGAGGAGAGGGTGGAAGTCTTGGTCCGCAAGTGGACTTTGTTCTTGGCATACATATGCCATGTTGAACGCCACCCAATGTTTTCAAGTTGCAGGAAATATATTCCACACTTTAAGGTAAAGGGGTAAAGGGACCCCTGGCCGTTAGGTCCAGTAGCGGACGACTCTGGGGTTGTGGAGCTCATCTCGCTTTATTGGCCGAGGGAGCCAGCATACAGCTTCCGGGTCATGTGGCCAGCATGACTAAGCTGCTTCTGGCAAACCAGAGCAGCGCATGGAAACGTTTGTTTACCTTCCCGTCCGAGCGGTACCCATTTATCTACTTGCACTTTGTTACCGGAAAAATCCGAGGGCTCCCTTGGACAAAAACAAAGACACCAACCAGAGTAAATTGGAGCAAATCAGCAGCCTGTAGGCTTGGCCTTTATTGAACTGTTGCAACAGGGTGTTCCCCTCACTTGCAGGAGAGAGGAAAGACCCAGAAAGATGGTGTGCAAGACCTTATAAAAACTTTTGAAATTCCCATCCTCTAGGTCAAGCCCACCCCCAGAAACATCATGCATACATTACAGAAAGGAGGGGTTGAGGGAGGAGTTGTGGTGGTAACCTGAGTGTCCTGTCACCTGGCTGGTTCCTCCTTTCCCCCTCCCCATGCGTCACTTCCAGGAGACAAAGGGGAGTTGGCAGTTTCCTGCCCCCAGAGGGAAGATCTGATCATTGTCCTTTGTTTCAGTCCATGCTGAATCCACTCCCATATGCAAGTTCTTTGTGATCTTGATGGTCTTCTGTCTAGGTCCCATCAGGGTTGGCATAGCAACTGGGCAGGGCTCCTGTGGATGTGCTGGGATGGTGAAGGGATTATGGCTGGCCTGTATCAAACCTTCCCCATTTTGTAGTCCTTTCTTCATGGAGTCAAATAAAAGTGGAACAGTGCAAATCCGATGTATGGTTGATTTTTCTATGAATTTATAACAGAAGCGTGGTGTATGTAGTATGTGAGTGTGAGTGTGTGTGAAGTTTGTACAAACTGAATGATTGGGGTGGGGTGGGGTTCCTGCTACAACTTTGACGTGCTTTCGAACTGCTAGGTTGGCAGGAGCAGGGACCGAGCAACGGGAGCTCACCCCGTCGTGGGGATTTGAACCGCCGACCTTCTGATCAGTAAGCCCTAGGCTCTGTGGTTTAGACCACAGTGCCACCTGCGTCCCTCATTCTACACTATTACATTCCAAATCCAAAAGTAGTTCATCAAACGTACACAGGTAATTCTTGGCATCTTCATGTAAAGAGCCAGCAGGTGATGAGAAAGTCCCAAAGATCACAATCTACTGAAATGCAGTCTTGGTGTAAAGGGGAAAAAAGCCATTGGCCTATGAAGTATCTAAAGCCCCTTTAATCATATTGTTGAGATATCTTAGATGAATTGTGCTTCTGGAAGACTCGGCGATAACAACTCATTATTAACAGCAGCCCAGATGGCTATATGTCAGGAATGGAAAAAGCCAGACCTGCCCCCCACCCGGCTTCAAGGAAGGCCTGGAGAGCAAGCATCTGGGATATAGCTTATATGATTAAATTAACAAACATAATAAAGGTCAGCGAAGGAAGGCAACAAGATAAGTTTGTTAAGAAACTGAATTCATTCATTTTGTATTGGAATAATACAGTGCACATCGCAATTAATCCACATTCATTATTAAGTGAGTATAGAACGACTCAGCAGAAATACAGTAAAGTTACAATACAGGATGAGTAATGCTGGGGCTGTGGAGTGTTAAATATGGCATTTGCATAGGGTTCACTTTGTTCCAGTTTAGTATCCTTGAACAGCTTTTTGAACCTCAAGTCACTTATTTTTAAATGTTTGATTGTTATGAATAATCGTCAGTGTGAATCACATCACTGAATTTAAGATGCAATGATAAGGACAGCAGATAATCTCTTACAAGGGAGAAAATTATGTATATTGAAATGGATTTATGGTATAGAATTTAGAGTAATTTTAGGGTTATGGTGCATAATCCATCTACACTTGTTATCTTAAGCATCTTTGTAATTCAATGAAATGTTCTGCGTATTAGAAAATTAAAGTTGGGGGAGTTAGACAAATAGTCTGTTCTGACAGACGGCATTTTCCTGTTTTTTTTTGTGCTACATCCCAATGAACGTTTCCCCCTCTGTGGCCACCAGCAGCTTTTGGGTATTTTGATTTAGACCTGGAGTCATCCAGTATAAGGATGAATGAATGAATTTATTAATACGGTCACAGACCAGCCGCAACACACACAATATCACAGATCATAAATAAAAAAATATCAGAAATACAAAGGACAATATGAATATAACAAGGATTTAAATATAAAAATTAAAATTAATTATTAGCGTGCTCCCTGTTGTTAACATTTAGGGGTTTGGTCATTATGGGATACCACTTGCTTCCTGCGATTGATTGCAGACACACAGAATTTGGCTACATTTAATGTAGTCTTGGGATTCTTGTCCTCTAGCAGTAGTTTTAAACTATGGTGTTCCGATACTTTCCTGGGCTTTTGCAAAACAGGTGTAATAAAAGTCAAACGTATATCCTCATAAAGACGGCAACGTAATAGTACGTGTAGAGCAGTTTCAACTTCCAACGAGCCGCAAGGGCAGACCCATGCTGTATATGGTTTACCCTCAAATCTGCCCTGAGTATAAGGATGATTTTTTGAACACTCAGGAGGAAGACTCTTGGAAGATAAAGGAAGCATTTTTTCCACATAGCACACAGCTAAAGAATGGAATTTTCTACCACAATACACAGTGAGAACAGGATGCTGAATTCAATGGGCCTTTGGTCTGATGCAGCAAGGTTCTTCTGTATGCTCTTACTGGGGAATTGGCATGCAGGAAGCATAGCTGTCAACGTTTCCCCTTTTTTAAGGGAAATTCCCTTATTTTGAATAGGATTCCTTGCAAGAAAAGGGAAAAGTTGACAGATATGGCAGGAAGGAAAGGCTTCTCTTTCACATGCCCCCTGTGCCATGGTCTGCTCTTAGGCTCCATATGCATTTAAAGTGATATCATACCACTTTAAACAGTCATGGCTTTCCTTCCGCAAAGAATCCTGAGAACTGTAGTTTCTTCTAAGAGAGTTTGTGTACTGGTCCAGTAAACGCTTCCGCTGCGCCATCAGCAACGGACGGCTCTCTTTGCAGAGCACTAATTAAGTCCAGTGCAGAGATTCTTGTTGCAGTACAAGCTTCAAAGTCTCAGCAGCAAAGAAATAACGACACAGGGAAGCCTGTCTTTCCAAAGACAGGTTTATTGCAGAAAGATAACAGAAACACCTCCGGAGCTTTTGGACATTTTTGCTTCACGCCCCACACCACGCAGAGAAACAAAACACTCTTTATATACTGAGCAACTTAACAACTTAACGAGCTTGAATACTTAAAGTTACATGACATTGCTAACTTGCCAGCGTCTTAGGTTTCACACCCTAACATCTTCTTCCCATGGAACTGTGGTAATGGTGCTGCTAAACAGTCTCCTAAAAGGCTCACAGACTTTCTGCTTTCATGAGTGAAAATATCATTGACAGACCCTCCAAGTGTCCCTGTTTTCCAGGGATGTCCCTGATTGAGAGAAGCCGTCCTGGTTTCTAATTTGATCCTGGAATATCCTGTTTTTCCTTAGGACGTCCTTTTTTTCATCAGAGAAATACTGGAGGATATGGAGTTTTCCGACCCCAGAGCCATCTGAAGGCAGCCCTGTATTGGGAAGTTTTTCAATGTTTAATATTTTATTATGTTTTTATATATGTTGGAAAGCACCCTGAGTGGCTAGAGCAACCTAGTCAGATGGGTGGCATACAAATAGTATAATTATTATTATGGATTAGGATGTCCCTATTTGCATCAGAGAAATGCTGGAGGCTATGCATTGGTTATCCTTAAGGAGGAAAACAACAATCCCTTCCGTTATCCCCAGGGAGAATTTGCAGGATTTATAAAGGGGGCAAACAGCACCACCCGCTGGCAAGAGTGTAGACAAAGTAACCAGGCAGTCAACATCAGGAGAAAAATTCCTGCAAAATCTACATGGGTCAACATTTTAGAAATGAAGGCGACAGCCTGTAATAGTCTTGTGTTTAGTGTATATATGATTAGTGTTTTCATATATAGTGAGCTAGAGAGGAAGCAGAAAAATAAACAAATCCATCGCTGCAGAGGCTAAAAACTCAATAAAAAAAAATTAGTATCAAAAGTTTTCAGCCACCTGGAAGAAAATGCAGGATTTAAGCAGATTTAAAACAAATCTGTTAATTTTTCACATATCATGCAAACCAGCCCTTTTCAGAATTTCAAACTAATTTGTGACGAATAAATAAACAAATACAGCATATGAAGTGAAGTGATGGCAGTCTTTCATTTAAAGCCTGATACAAACACACCATTTCCCTGTCTTATCTGGTTTTCTAATAACTGCAGTTTGAGTTTCCTTCCATGCAGATGGAATCTGCTCTCCTACCATAACCACATTTAATAAATTACATAAAATTGGTGTTACTAGTTCTTTTTATAAAATAAGGCTGTGTAACCACCTTTACCTGATGACTCGTTTGTTTTTAGGCTTTTAATTGCATCATGTTTCCCTGCACTTGTGATGGGACTATTTAAATAATTTTTGTGTTCATCGGATATTTGCTTTACCCCAACTTTGTCCAACTATTTGCTTCCATCAGCCAGGCTGTGCTTTTACCAGCAGTCTAATGTCAAGGTGGTATTTATTCCCCATGCTATGAAAAGAGAAGAAAATAAGTCACCTACTGATTTCTGCCCATCAAGCTCCTTTTTTAAAGGCTGCACTTGGTAATATATAGGGATGCGGGTAGCGCTGTGGGTTAAACCACAGAGCCTAGGGCCTGCCAATCAGAAGATCGGTGAAAGTGCAAGTAGATAAACAGGTACCGCTCCGGCGGGAAGGTAAACGACGTTTCCGTGCGCTGCTCTGGTTTGCCAGAAGAGGCTTAGTCAGGCTGGCCACATGAGCTGTATGCTGGCTCCCTTGGCCAGTAAAGCGAGATGAGCGCTGCAACCCCAGAGTCGTCTGCGACTGGACCCAACGGTCAGGGGTCCCTTTACCTTGGTAATACATAGCTCTTCACATTTTTGGACTACAGCTCCCATCATCCCTCTAAAGGTAAGGTAAAGGTACCCCTGCCCGTACGGGCCAGTCTTGCCAGACTCTAGGGTTGTGCGCCCATCTCACTCAAGAGGCCGTGGGCCAGCGCTGTCCGAAGACACTTCCGGGTCACGTGGCCAGCGTGACATCGCTGCTCTGGCGAACCAGAGCCGCACACGGAAACGCCGTTTACCTTCCCGCTGGTAAGCGGTCCCTATTTATCTACTTGCACCCGGAGGTGCTTTCGAACTGCTAGGTTGGCAGGCGCTGGGACCGAACGACGGGAGCGCACCCCGCCGCAGGGATTCGAACCGCCGACCTTTCGATCGGCAAGCCCTAGGCGCTGAGGCTTTTACCCACAGCGCCACCTGCGTCCCATCATCCCTCTAGGGTTGCCTTATTCCAAAGCCCCCAAACCCAGACACATTTGGGGCACATACACACACACCACCCCGCATCTCATTCGCTCGCTCGCTCCCTGCCTTTGACTCCTTCCTCGCCCCCTTCTTCCCTCTCTTACCTTTGCTGTCTTTGACCTCCTGTTCTTCGGATGGGAAGTCGAGCGGTCCTGGGCATAGCTGTCAACCTTCCCTTTTTTTGCGTGAAATTTCATTATTCCAGCGCCGTTTCCCGCTGCTTCCTGCTGATATCCCGTAGACTGTCCCCGGGACAGGTGAGGCTGCTGATCCCTTATTTTCAAGGCTGCTGATCCCTTATTTTCAAATCTGAAAGTTGACAGCTATGGCCCTGGGAAGGCTGTGCCAGGAAAAGCTGATGGAAGCCCTGCCAGGCCTAGTGCCACCCGTGGAAGGCCTGGTGGCTGCTGGATACCCTAGCACCCACCCCCATATAAAATTAAATAATAATCATAATAAAAATTTAAGAAATAAAAAACCAAAAAACATTTTATATAAAATACAAAAATCTGGCCAGAGGGGCATGCTGCCCCCCCCAAAAAGAGGACATGTCAGGGAAAATCCAGACACATGGCAGCCCTTTCTGACCATGTTGACTGGCGCTGATCACGAGGTCCAATCTGACTTGGGTAGGTGGGCTGGAGGAAAAATTGGTCTGTGCCTCAAGCACAAAAGTGGTGGTGGGGCATAAAATCTAGACCCTTGTAATTATATATATATTTGGTATGTTTTGTTTTTATGCACGTTGGACCCAATTGTGACATGCTTTCTCAGCTAAAGAGCTGCAAACAAAGAGCTGTGACTTGCTGGAATACGCTCTTTTCGTGTTATCTGATCAAGGGCTTGCCATGCAATGGCGCACAAACATCAGGGGAAACGATTAGGCAAGATTAGGCCGTGTCGAGAGCGCATCTTCTGAGACGCAGCGGGTCCTATGAACCACTCCCTCTTTTTTGTGGTCCCTCGTTTTGTCATGCGCTGCCCGTGTTCTGTTTCCCTGGCCCTCCTTCGTGATGGCGAGGAGCCTGGCAGAGAGCCCGGCCTCTCCCACCTGCCACGCGCTTTGCCCCCCATCCAAAGGACCACCTCTTCCCCCCCAGGAGGAGGCGGGGAGGGCTGCGCCGCGCCAGCCTCATCCTAAAGCGGAGGCTCCTTTCTCCTCGGCGCGGCGCAAGGAGGAGCGCATCCCTCGACCGCCTCTGGTGGGAAAGAGGCTTTCTGCACATGCTCAGAGGCACTCTTCAAAGGGGGGGGGAACACCACAGCTTATGACGTTGCGGAGAGCGCGCGCTGCGGTTGGGTGACCCCCTGGCCCGGCCTGCTGCCACTCGCCCTTGGAGAGCTCTCGCCGCCCTCGCCCTCGCCCGCTCCCCCTTCTCCCCTCCCGCGCTTCTGCCTCCCCCCCCCCGGGATCCCGCCCGCCCGCCCGCCTCCCTCCTCTCCCTCAGCCCGCCTCCTCCAATCGCGGCCGCCCTTACTGCCGGGTGGGCTGAGCTGCCCGCCTGCACGCCCAGCTGATCCGAGGCTCGGCCATGGTAATGTCTGCCGCTTTGTTATTCCCCCTCCCCCGAAGATCCGGGGCGGAGATGGGTTGGGGGGGCGGAGGGGGGCGCGTGTGTGCACGGTGGAAGCTGGCGAGGGAGAGGGAGGGGCGGAGGGGACATCCTCCACGCGCCACGCTGCCCCCACATCTTTGGCACCCGAGGGGGAATGGGGATCGTGCTCCCCACCCGCCTCCTTCTCCTCCTCCTTTCTTGCTCCCGCTCGGGAGGCTTCGGAGCAATGAGGTGGGGGCTGGAAGGAGGCCGCGAGGAGGGTGCACAGCCGGATAGTGAGGCACCCTGGTTTGTGCAACTAGATGCACCATGCCAGAAAGGAAGGGGGGAAATGCAAAAGCATCCAGATCTCTCCACAGGTGCATGCAGAATTACACGAACCCCACATGTGCAAACACTCATGCGCAGATGTGGGAATAGGTGCACACATAAAGCATGTGTAGATCTTACACCGGCTTTAGCCCAGGGGATGAATTTGAAGCGAACAATATTCCCTGCCAAGGTGTTTTGGGATCACAAGGAGAAGCTACATTCAGTTGAGATAGCAATCTTCCCAAGGCCACCCAGTAGTGAGCTTTATGACTGAGCACGAATCTGAACCAGAGCCTCCCACAGGCACCCTGTCTACTGCACCATGTCCGCTCGCTCGTCCATATCTATACTCGCACACAAACACTGTCCGTGGGACCAAGCACGCAGCAATAAATGGGATGTGTCATACATATGTGTGCACACCCTGATGTATGCCTGCAGGGATAGGTACGATCACCTGCTGAAGCGCATAAATGCACAAATACATGCACTGCTTAATATACATAAACATAGGGACGTTTTAACGTAAATTGCTTACAAGTAATCTTTATTTGTTATGTACATCTAAGTATAGGCACATGTGGAAGGATTCATGTTTGAAGGCCCACCTGCACATAGACATTGCAGACAAATGTATAGGTGTAGGCACAAATACGTGGACACATTGACCTAGATAGGTATGCATTATACATGGACACGCATGCACAGGCAGATAATGTGTATATAAAATAAGTGTGTTCCACAGCCGAAGTGGGATCCAAACGGCCATTCCAGACAGTGAACTGGGCTTAGAATATCACTTCAGTGTTGGGCAGAGAGCATCAGAGTAGATTGTACAAGCTACCCTGAGGATGGAACCAGTGTCAAGTTTGCTGATGTCAGCACAGAAGTGAATAAGCCTTGATAGATTGCAGTAGAATGAACTTCCATGCAAGAAGCTGAAAGCCCCATGGCTTCCCTGTTTAAGAGTGGGTCTTCCAGGTCACTCGTTAGGAAAAGGAGCGTAGCTTAGTTGTCAAGCCCATGCTCTCCGTACAGAAAGTCCCTGGCTTGATGATCCCTGGCACCTCCAGGTAGGACTGAGAGACTCCCTTGAAGAGCATTCTTCAGCCTTGCATCCCCAGATGTTGCTGGACTCCCATCATCCCCAACAGGTTTGGCCAATGGACAGGGATTATGTGAGTTATTACTCAGCAACATCTGGGGACCCAAGACTGAAGAACAGTAGACAAGTGCTGAGCTAGAGAGACCAATCATCTGACTTGATACGAGGCAGCTTGTTATGTTCTAATTTAGGGCAATAAATTAGGGGCTAGGGGCTATGTCCCCACACTGAGATTTCCTCTAGCTCAGTTATAGAAGAGGGCAATTCAGAATTGTCTTGTCCCTGCCTAACTCTTTCCAAATCTGGGATCTTCTTATGCTGGAGAGAATAAGGCATTGGTGCCATTCATGGAGAGGAGCCTGACGACACGCTAAGTCAACCCATGCTAACCACCTGTGCTAGAAGGAAAAGTAGGTGGGAGTTCTTCAGGAGCCAACACTTTACATGGTAGGCCAAAATTTGGTTTACTGTGAACAAATGAAGCCATTCTCTAGATATGCTACCATTTCCCACCAAATGTTGTTGCTCATGCCCCAGTGTAGCCATTCCTTATTACTCTCCATCTTCTCCCAGTTATCCTCATCTCCTACAAGTTCATCTGTATGTATGTGCCCATTAATCCAAGTTTGCTTTCCAAACCTGGCCATCCTCCACTTGTCATACAGAAAAAGGGCAACCTTTTCATTCATTCATTCGGCTGGAGCACTTGCCTTAAGCTTATGGTGTTTATTAAAGGGATGGCAGGTTTTATGAAATTATGAATGGTGTTGGACTGAAGTAACATCCTCTCTCACACATCCTGTGTCAGAACTTGGCATCACCAACAAGCAGTAGATTCAGGAGGAATAGCAAAAAGAAGTGCATTTTTCACACAGAAGTGCATTAATGAATGTTCATTATTTGTTCATTTATCCCAGTTATTTATTAGTCACTTTTTAGGGTCAAGCCCTTCTTAAGGTGATGTACAAAGAGAAATTAAAACAGTAGACCATCAGGCAGAATACGAAGCATTGGTTGGATACAGGCCAGTAGACACAAGAGAGAAATGGCGTGAAGTCAGCAAATCTCTTAAGAAAAAGCAGTAGGGGAAAGTACAAGTTTTTAAGACTTTCTTGAAAGCCAGCGCTTAAATGGTGAATGGTAACTGAGAGAGAATTCCATGACTGTGGAGACACCACAAAGAAAGACCTGTCTTGTGCAGGAGGCAGTGGCGTAGCGTGGGGGGTGCAGGGGGGGGGCCGGCCACACCGGGCGCAACATCTGGGGGTTAGGGGGCGCAAATCCACGGGTTAGGGGGCACAAATTACTTGCCTTGCCCCGGGTGCTGACAACCTACGCTACGCCACTGGCAGGAGGGGTTGCCCGGTGGGATGGAGCTACAACAGTAGCCTCCACACAAGTGTTTACTGGGAGGGCCAAGATCAGGACCATGTGAATGGTCTAGCAGAGCCAATCCGCACACAGTCCCGAGCTTGCTGCCTCCTTTCCTCTCCCAGTAAGCACCAGTGACATTGCTGCCAAGAGGCTATTGCTGCAGCTCTGCCCCACTGGGCAAGCCACTCTGTGCTCACCAAGCAAACCAGTTTGACTGGGAACACATTAGGAATTCACTACTGCAAGCTGGGGAGATGGCCATTAGCTTGCTTGCTTTTGTTATTTAAGTGCAGGACAAATTCAGCAAGAGAAGAGCTTTCAGTGGCTGATAGCCATGATAGCTAAAGTGAATTGCTATGTCCAAAGGCAGTGTACCTGCAATAAATGCAACAGGGAAAGGCAGGCATCCTTGGATTTTAATTGTTAGCTTCCAGGGACATCTTAGAATCATAGAATCATAGAGTTGGAAGAGACCACAAGGGCCATCGAGTCCAACCCCCTGCCAAGCAGGAAACACCATCAGAGCACTCCTGACATATGGTTGTCAAGCCTCTGCTTAAAGACCTCCAAGGAAGGAGACTCCACCACACTCCTTGGCAGCAAATTCCACTGTCAAACAGCTCTTACTGTCAGGAAGTTCTTCCTAATGTTTAGGTGGAATCTTCTTTCTTGTAGTTTGGATCCATTGCTCCGTGTCCGCTTCTCTGGAGCAGCAGAAAACAACCTTTCTCCCTCCTCTATATGACATCCTTTTATATATTTGTACATGGCTATCATATCACCCCTTAACATCCTCTTCTCCAGGCTAAACATGCCCAGCTCCCTTAGCCGTTCCTCATAAGGCATCGTTTCCAGGCCTTTGACCATTTTGGTTGCCCTCCTCTGGACATGTTCCAGTTTGTCAGTGTCCTTCTTGAATTGTGGTGCCCAGAACTGGACACAGTACTCCAGGTGAGGTCTGACCAGAGCAGAATACAGTGGCACTATTACTTCCCTTGATCTAGATGCTATACTCCTATTGATGCAGCCCAGAATTGCATTGGCTTTTTTAGCTGCCGCGTCACACTGTTGGCTCATGTCAAGTTTGTGGTCAACCAAGACTCCTAGATCTTCCAGACATCTGTTAGGATTGTGCAGTCCCTTTCTTATTTGGGTTAGCCTGTTTTCCTGGATTGGTTCTCCTAACCAAAAGGCACACTTGAGTCTCCTGCCAGTAGCATCCCAAGCCAGTTTTTTGCCCATGTACTTCACAAAAGAATAAAGAAAGCCACTGAAGCCTATTCATTTGGGGTGAAAAGTATTTCTCATTGTGTGTTGGGATCTTATTATTTGTATGTTCTAACAGACTCAGCAGGGGAGATTCAGAAAAACTAGTTTGGGGGAGCAAAGGGGTGGCAAAGGCAAGGATTAGGGGAGCAACACATTAAATGCAAATTATGCTGTAACTGAAAAGAGGGAGCAAGTCATTTTCTTTTGGCTGGAGGAAGGCCAGCTAACACTTGGAGTCATCCTTGCAGTTCAGACTGGCATTTTTAACCTCATAACACTGCATGAGAAGTTAGATTACATGAGTGTGACTTGCCAAAGGGGGATCAGTGGACGTCGCGGGCTGAGCGGAGATTTATTCCTGGGTTTGCCCCATCCAAACCCAATATATACCCCTTGCACCAGTTTTCACTTTAGCTGCCTCCCCAGCAATAAACTCGCAATTACCACCACCCCACGTTTATTCTCTCCCTCCCCCTCTCTCTTTGCAGTCAGCTCCAGATTCAGGCAGTGGCCCTCCGCCTGGGCAGCCGGCCCCATTTCCTCCAGCTCCACCGCCACCACCAATTCTGCCTCCTCCCTTTGTAAGTTGTATTTCAGCTTGTATCTCAGCATGTTAAGCTGCCTTCTGGTCCTTGATCCTATGCAACGGGGTGTATGGTGTGTGTGCGTGCACACAAGAGTGTATAAAGGTGTTATATGTGACAGGTGATGCATCCTACTTTATCATCGCTGTGTGTGCCACCTTGGACTCCTTTGTCTGCGAAGTGTGTGTGTTTGTGTGTGGGAGAAATAAATTTAATATTAAATAAATGTGAGGATGTGTTTTGAGTACAGCGGTACCTCGGGTTACATACACTTCAGGTTACACACACTTCAGGTTACAGACTCCGCTAACCCAGAAATATTACCTCGGGTTAAGAACTTTGCTTCAGGATGAAAACAGAAATCGTGCTCCTGCGGCGCGGCAGCAGCAGGAGGCCCCATTAGCTAAAGTGGTGCTTCAGGTTAAGAACAGTTTCAGGTTAAGAACGGACCTCCGGAATGAATTAAGTACGTAACCAGAGGTACCACTGTACATATGAAAGTGGCACGAGTATCTGTTTGTATCTACTCTTTATATACCAGAGCAGCAAAATAATAATCGTTATCATAATAACCATATAGCACCAATACTGTTGATGATGCTTTGCAAAGTATAAGACAGGAGTAGGGAATCTGTGGCCCTTCAGATGTGGCTGAACTACAACTCCAATCATTCCTGATCCTTGTCAATCGTGGGCAGTGAAATGCTGTGAAAGTCTGAAAGGTCATTACAGGCTTTGGTGGAGCTCAGATCCTGTTGTCTTCCTACACGTTTCCTTTACTTGAGTCGTGGTGCGGAATTGCAGCATGTGAAACGTGGACTGGAGACCATTGCCTGGACTTCAGTCTGCCAGTTTGCCATGTCTGCGGTAGGATTTTGTAAGCTTGTATATGCGCACAATTGCCCTCCCTATCTGTTGAAGTGCAGTGCTGCTGTGGGAGGGGTTGTCCTGTGAAAATGTTGCCTTCTTATTGCCCTGATGTTGGACCCAGTTTGTTTCTACTTGACAGAGTCCCAAGTCATGCCATGGTTGCTGGCAGCTCTTTTGGATACGTGCGACTTGGAGTGTATTCTTTCTCTTTTTCTCCTTGCTCCTAGATGCCTCATCCTGGGATCCCACCTCCGTTCCCTCCAATGGGATTGCCCCCGTTGGGACCGCGCCCGCCCCCTATGCCGCCCATGCCTCCGGGCATGATGCCCCCTCCCCCAATGATCCCACCCATGCCTGGACCACCACCCCTTGGACAGGTAATGCCTTTCCCACAAAGCCTTTGTTTGTCTTTCTGACCATCTTCTTATGACTTATACCGTTTTTGGGTTGTTTCCCCCAGATGCCCACAATGGTACCACCAATGCTGCCTGGGATGATAATGCCTGGGGTGCCAGGTGGGCCTGTTGCTGTCTCTGGAGGGGTGAGTATCTGGGAGGGGCATAGGTCTCAGGGGGTCATAGTGAGATAAGGGTCCCCAGTTTGTGGCAAGGCTGCTGGCAATGGCACTCACACTAGGAGTTTGGTGACATGCCTGCCTATCAGTAGGATGGCCTTTTGATCTTGACCAGGGGTCAGCAAACTTTTTCAGCAGGGGGCCGGTCCACTGTCCCTCAGACCTTGTGGGAGGCTGACTATATTGGGGGGGGGGGAATGAACAAATTCCTATGCCCCACAAATAACCCAGAGATGCATTTTAAATAAAAGCACACATTCCACTCATGTAAAAACATACTGATTCCCAGACCGTCCACAGGCTGGATTTAGAAGGTAATGGGGCTGAATCCGGCCCCCAGGCCTTAGTTTGCCTACCCATGATCTTGACTGTGGCCTACATTCCTTCTTGCCTCTCCCTGCCAGTAGAGGGCAAAGCAACCCCAGGCTACAAAGGGTTGCATGTTTACTGCAGTAGCCGCTGAAACTGGCTTGTTTATTACTCCGAATGTGGCGTGTGGTGCTCTTGATGAAGACAAAGTCAAAAAGAAAAAAGTTGGCCACACTATTGGAGAAGGGTTTCCTGCTGGCTGCTGCTGCTAGGGTCACCAAGCTGTGGGTCGTGTTATCAATTTGGCCCAGGCAGATGTGGCAGCGTTTGCTGGCCTTTGATGTAGCTCAAGCATCTGTGTATGTGGATGAGTGTTGAAAGAGATAGTCAGTGCTGTTGGCAAGAGGAGAGGCCAGTGGCCTGTTTTTCAAGAGCAAAGTTGTCATGGGAGGGGGTGACTTAGAATGCAGCGGCAGCACTTGTGCACCTGAGCATACACACACATGCTTAACTCTTCACATGCCTCCCACTTCTCTGCTCCAAATCACTTTGCCTAGCCAATCTTTTTGCAACATGTAGAGTGCCTTGAGGGCAAAGAGGCTCAGGAATTCCCTCCAGTTACGGACAGAGCAGGTTCCAAACGCCTTGATTTAGTTCCCATTTCTCTTTTGACAGGCAGGTCCTGCAACAGACCCATCCAGTGGTGAGTATCCCAGTGGATTTGTCCTTGAGGGGAGGGTGCTGGCTCTGTGTGAAAAGTCCAACAACAGAGAAACCTGCTGCTCCTCGCCTTGGTCTTTCTTTGCAATGGAGTTACTGTGCCTTCTACGGCTTCATGCTGTAGCCTCTCAGTGCAGAGAGGAGCAATAACTACCGTATTTTTCTCCCTATAGGACGCACTTTTTCCTCTCCAAAAATGAAGGGGAAATGTGTGTGCGTCCTATGGGGTGAATGCAGGCTTTCGCTGAAGCCTGGAGAGTGAGAGGGGTCGGTGCGCACCAACCCCTCTCGCTCTCCAGGCTTCAGGAGAGCCCCAGCGCCAGCCCCACAAGGTCAGGGGACAGAGGGAGGCGGAACGCCGCCATCCCGCTGTCTCCCGAAGTGGTTTGGAGGCTGACGGCGGGGAGAAGAGCGCTTCTCCCCGCTGCCTGCCCCACAAGCTCCGGGGACAGCTGGGAGACGCAGCGGGTCTTCCTGTTGTCCCCGGACCTGATCTGAAGGTGGGCGGCGGGGAGAAGAGCACTTCTCCCCGCTGCCGGCCCCACAAGCGCCTTGGGGGGAAATAATTTTTTTTCTTTATTTCCCCCCCAAAAAACGTGATGCGTCCTATGGGCCGGTGCGTCCTATGGGGCGAAAAATACGGTACATCTTTTGAAATTTTGCCTGATTCATTGCTTTCAAAGGCACAGCACCTTTAACCAGAAAACACTGGAGTCCTACCATCCAGTGCCAGTCCAGATGAGATGGTTATTTCTGCAAGCTTCCTTTTGCTCCCCCATTATAGAGAAATTGAAATTGGTTCCTAGAAGCTTGAACCTCTTCACCGCTAAGGCACCGTACCTGGTCTAATCTCTGCTCTCTTGATTTGCAGCCACGGCGACCCAAGGAGCCCCTGTGGTGAGTAACTGGCCAAGCACCCGTTTCAGAGGAAGAATTAAATGCTCAGTTGTCACTCTTTTTATTATGGGGAGTTTAAGGGCAGCCTCCTTCCAGGTTCCACTTCCATGGTCAGCTAGTTTGCATGTTCCCAGCGCTCAAAACTCCAGCTTTTATTTCTGTTGCTGGAGAAAATGTGATTCTTCCCCCAGCTAGAACAATTATTTGTGTCAATGTGAACGTTGTGTAGAGGTGTGGCTGAGGCACTGACTGGATAGTGCCTGTGGATGAGGAAGAGGCACAACTCATGGGGAGGAAGCGTAGTTCAGTGGCAAGCAGAAGACCCACTCTATTCCTATGACTGCCATTTGTTTTAATTGTTTTTAATATTGTAGAAAGTGGTTTGTGGAACGCCTGCCAGTGGGCATCTGCTGTGTGTGGCTTGTGTTTTGCTGACGCCGCTGCCACCAGCACCTGCCTTTCACGGTGGCATTGTAACTTCATGGGTATTTTGTCATCCTAGAAATCTTGTGCTCATGTTGGTTGGGCCTTGTTTAGAGAGACTGAAGAGCAATCTGCTCTGGCACTTTTCCTCTAGTGCTGGATCTTCTGGATTTGTGCAAAAGCAAATCCCCAAATAGTGTCAGCATCGCCCTAGAGCCAGTGCACCAACTGGACTCTTGCACCTCAACCCCGACTGGGCTAGGCGAGCTGGGAAGCACCGCCAGAGACCTCCTTTCTCACAGGAACAGGTCACAGTGCTGTGGACTCACAGCTCAGAGCTGAGAGCACCGGATTCACTGTCTCAATACTACAGTCGTTGCGCAGCAGAGTTTTGCAGAGTCTTGCAGAGTATAAACCACTCGGAGAGCAGCTCTGTAAAATATCTTCCTTTTATTCTGTAACTACAACTATGATACAAAACTATATACAGAGCTGAATATTCTAAGCATAAATCAATGCTACACTGAGAGTCTGCAGCTGCTCTTAGCAGCAATCTTATCTCTAGGATCTCCAACACTCTCACTTTCTCCGATACACTGACTGACTGACTCTCTCTCACACACAATGATTGATATGTTGCTGGGCAGAATAAGTAGATAGGCAGGACACGCCTCCTCCTCTCTGAGAGTCAGCAGAGACCATCAGGAGATGATCAGGAGATTCTTGGGTATGGGAGGGGTGAAATCTCCTCAAATAGAAGTTGGGAAACAAGGAACAAAACTGGAGTTTTTTTGGCCCTGGGAGGGGAGGGGAGTTTGCGTGTGTATACAATGGTTGAGCTCCTGATTCAGATGAGGAACCTTGGGGAAGGGTCTCTAGCAGCCTCAAGGGGTATTTTGTTGATGATATAGACCAGAGAAAGAAATCAAGTGTGGTTGCTTATATTTGTAAGCAGTGTGTCAGCTTATTTTTCATTTCCCTCTTTTGCATAATTTATTCTGGTTGTTATGGGAAGCGGTAAAGAAACTAAGGTAAAGGGACCCCTGACCGTTAGGTCCAATCGCGGACGACTCTGGGGTTGTTGCGCTCATCTCGCTTTACAGGCCAAATGAGCCGGTGTACAGCTTCTGGGTCATGTGGCCAGCATGACTAAGCCGCTTCCGGCTAACCAGAACAGCACACGGAAACGCCATTTACCTTCCCGCCAGAGCGGTACCTATCTATCTACTTACACTTTGACGTGCTTTCAAACTGCTAGGTTGGCAGGAGCAGGGACTGAGCAACGGAAGCTCACCCCGTTGAGAGGATTCAAACTGCTGACCTTCTGATTGGCAAGCCCTAGGCTCTGTGGTTTAGACCACAGTGCTACCCGCATCCCATAATACTAAACATGAAACTAAACTGGGCGCTAAAACTTCCCAACTCCTTGACTATAGGAAATTTATTACTAGACAGCCTTTCCCACAACCCTGAGACTTAGGAGATTTTCTTGTGGTGTTGCCTACATGGTTTGAACCCTATCTTCATAATTACAGGTGCTAGAAACTTGCTTTTTTTTTTTTACTACTTATTTATTGAAAATGGAAGCTGATATTCTCAGAATACCGGATTTTAAATTTTTTGCTCCGTTCCAGTTTCTATTTTGAGATGGTGTGATTGTAAGATATCCATGCAAGAAAAACCTCCTGCAAAGTGTCCCATTTTCTTCTCCTCCTCTTTTTCCTCAGAAGCCTTCATGGACTGAGCATCGGGCTCCGGATGGGCGAGTTTATTACTACAATTCTGAAACCAAACAGTCAAGCTGGGAAAAGCCGGACGAGCTGAAGTCCAAGGCAGAAGTGAGAGCCCTAGTTAGCCTTGCATTCCAAACATAGATGCCTTACTCTTTGTTGAGTTATCTTGAATGCCGAGGAGTGGAGGCCAGCAGACCAGAGATAGGAGCTAAGGGACAAAGGGAGGGGGGAATCCTGTGAGCTTATTCAGAAGCAGCCCAAAGAAAAAGCACATTGAGGGTTCTCGGATTCTAATCCTACAAGGAATGGTTGAAATTGCTGGGTATGTTTTGCCTGGAGAAGATTAAGAGGAGACACGATAGCAGGTCGCCAGATATCTGGAGGGCTGGACAAAAGAACATGAGAATAGGCCTGCTGGGTCAGGCCAGTAATCATAGAATCATAGAGTTGGAAGAGACCACAAGGGCCATCGAGTCCAACCCCCTGCCAAGCAGGAAACACCATCAGAGCACTCCTGACATATGGTTGTCAAGCCTCTGCTTAAAGACCTCCAAAGTAGGAGACTCCACCACACTCCTTGACAGCAAATTCCACTGTCAAACAGCTCTTACTGTCAGGAAGTTCTTCCTAATGTTTAGGTGGAATCTTCTTTCTTGTAGTTTGGATCCATTGCTCCGTGTCCGCTTCTCTGGAGCAGCAGAAAACAACCTTTCTCCCTCCTCTATGTGACATCCTTTTCTATATTTGAACATGGCTATCATATCACCCCTTAACCACCTCTTCTCCAGGCTAAACATGCCCAGCTCCCTTAGCCGTTCCTCATAAGGCATCGTTTCCAGGCCTTTGACCATTTTGGTTGCCCTCCTCTGGACCCGTTCCAGTTTGTCAGTGTCCTTCTTGAACTGTGGTGCCCAGAACTGGACACAGTACTCCAGGTGAGGTCTGACCAGAGCAGAATACAGTGGCACTGTAGTCCACCAAGTCCAATACCCTGTTCCCACAGCGGCCAGCAAGGTGCCCGGGGGGAACCTGCAAGCGGACCTGAGAGCAGGCACACTCTGCCCACCTGCAACTGGTATTCAGAGGCTTGGTTCTCACTTCAGCGTTCTATCCCATAGGAGTGAAAGGCAACCATTTGCAAATTCCGGGGAAAGTAAAAATAAATAAATAGGGGGTGCATCTGGGGACTCCACTGCTGCCAAGGTGAAGCTTGTCCCTGTCTTCTTGTGCACCAATTACTGACGCCCCTGCCTGCTCTCATCTACATAGCCCTATCTTGCATTTTGTTTCTTGGTCACTCTGGACTGTGACAGTGTGTTGGGCGTTGGCTTCTTCACGTGCACACAAATATACAGATGGTCCTTTTGACTCTGTCTTTTTAAAAGGGGGTGGTGGTGGAAGTTTTTGTGAGGGAACCTTGTCACCACCACCATTTTAGGAAGAGCGCAGGCAGCTCCTGAGGTGTCCTTTCTCTCCCCCTTCAGCTCCTGTTGTCGCGCTGCCCTTGGCGTGAGTACCGCTCAGAGACCGGGAAACCTTATTACTACAACTCTCAGAGCAAGGAGTCCCGCTGGACCCGTCCCCGTGACCTTGATGACATTGAAGGTGAGGGTCTGGGCCGCCAGGAGCTGATTAGGCCGGGGCTGGGCCCTGCCTTTCCTCAAGCGTCACCATGGTAACCACCCCCTGCCTTTTGTTTCCTCAGCACTGATCAAAGAAGAGGAAGAAGAAGCAGAGTAAGTCCCTGTGGAGGAGCTTCACGTGAGGAAGGGCTTCTCCTCCGGCCAGCTTAACAATCTGGCATGGGGTCCAGAATCCAGCATCCCAAAAAACTAACTTTCTTGTGTTGAAGTTGCTTTTAGAGAGAGCAAGGAGTAAGGGAAGCTGTTGGGACTCCACATCCCATCATTCCTGACCGCTGGCCCTGCTGGCTGGGGTTGATGGGATTTGGAGGCCAGCAACACCTGGAGGGTCCCAGCCCTGTTCTTGCCCTTATGGCCAGTGCAAGAAGCTTGAAAACATCCATTCCACCTCCAGAAGAGGCTCGGGCAAGATCCACAGTGATTGAGACTTTCTTTCTTTTTTTTAATAATTTTTATTAACCGGCCAATCAAATCAAATTAAATCACATCACATAAATTCCGAATTACGAAGCCGAATTTTAAATTTTGTTGGGGGGACCCATATTTCAAGATCCGAAGGGGGATTCTGATCGTCTTCTTACTACTGTGTTAATGTCCAAATCAATCCAAACAGAGTTCATAATTCTATCCAGTCTTATCTTGCTGTTTCCACATCACATCTTGTTCATATATTTTCTCTTTTTTCTTTATGATCTCTTCTGATAGTCTCCTTAAGCCGATAAACACCAATAATGATCCTGTGTGAATTTTTCCGTTCTTCCAATCCTCAAATCGAGATGGTTTCCATATATCATCGCCTTCATAGATAACATCGCTCTTTCCATCATTAATATCGCAAAACTGTCGCTCTTATGTCCCTCTGAGGAGTTTCACCCACAATATAAAAACAGCTCTATTTCTCTCTCTCTCCTCCCAGACTCAAGACCTCCGACAGATCTTCCCAATATGGCGACGGCAATTTTAACTGCATCATTCCAAAGCTCTTATGCATTCCACGCTCTTCTTAAAACATGCTTTGGTTCAAAAGTTTGTCTCCACACAGCCTTAAATCCACAGCTTAAGTCATTAAAACGACATTTCTGACTCGTGAGGGGAGGGGATTCTTGTTTAATCACATAAGGAAAGAAAGGAAAGGTTTTTTCCCCCTCCCCCATCAGTCATTTGCCATACCGAATCTTGGTGTATCTTCTCATGATTTATTCTTGTCTTGTTTTACCAGAGATCTCTTCTGTTAGCAGTCTTTACTCCCCCTCCTTCCTTGAAATATGTGCATTCCTTCATCCAAATTGTTTCTTTTGAAGTTCTTGCAGCTAGTGGGGCGGATCAGGGATGGAGCACCGGAATCCCACAGGAGGGCTTTGTGCCTAGTACCCCCATCCCCACAAATTCGGGGGTGGTATAGGGCACAGCAGGCAAGGGCAGTCCCCCCCCCACCATCCGGGGGGGGGGTAGGGAGGCTAATTACTCCCATCATAGCCTCCAAATTACCTCGTGTGGGTCGGAGAGATGTTATTGTCAGCCATCTTCCGATGCACCCCCTAGTGGCCCCCCCAGTGATTGAGACTTTCAAGGCTCGCAGAGGCCCTATTTTATGGTGTGCTAGCCTTGTTCAGCATCTCTCTCTCTCTTTCCCCTGCTTTTAGCCCTTGCCAAGGAGAGAAAAGATTTATTTGGCAGGTAGCAGAATTATTTATTTGGCTATTTATTTATTTAGATCACTAGCAGATAAAAATTATTACCGACCCCTAGCTAGTGATTGATTTATTTAGAGCATTAGCGCCCTGCCCTTCAGCCCAAAATGGCTCCCGGAATGGCTTACATACAGCCAAGGCAGAAAAGGCCTCTTGTGGTCACCCTCCGAACCTCTCAGGGGAGAAGGCACATGAATAAGTGCCTCAGAGGATGGTCACAGGGTCCGGGTTGGTTTATATGGGGAAAGGCGGTCCTTGAGGAATTGCGGTTCTGAGCCATTTAAGGCTTTATAGGTCAAAAGACGCACTTTAAATTGGGAACTAATTGGCAGCCAGTGCAACTGGGTCAGGACTGCTCAAACAGTCTTGCCCTGCTGAGCAACCTGTCCGCTGAATTCTGCACCAGCTGAAGTTTCTGAACTGTCTTCAGAGGCAGCCCCATGTATAACCAGAGCATAGGAGACAGACGTTAGGTTGTCCCTGTCCGGATAGGGGCAAAGCTGGGCCACCAGCCAAAGCTGATGGAAGGCACTCCTTGCCACCAAAGGCACCTGAGCCTCAAGGGACACCAAAGGATCCAGAATACCACCAAGCATGTGTATAATAATAATAATAATAATAATAATAATAATAATAATTTATTTGTACCCTGCCCATCTGGCTGAGTTTCCCCAGCCACTCTGGGTGGCTTCCGATTAAAAATACATTAAAATGCCACACATTAAAAACTTCCCTAAACAGGGCTGCCTTAAGATGTCTTCTGAATGTCAGGTACAGTGGTGCCCCACAAGACGAATGCCTCGCAAGACAGAAAACTCGCTAGACAAAAGAGTTTTCCGTTTTGGAGGTGCTTCGCAAAACGAATTTCCTATGGGCTTGCTTCGCAAGATGACAATGTCTTGCGAGTTCCTGCTGGTTTTTTTCCCTTCCCCCCCTTTTTCTAAGCCTCTAAGCCGCTTATCAAAAGGGACGCGGGTGGCGCTGTGGGCTAAAGCCTCAGCGCCTAGGGCTTGCCGATCGAAAGGTCGGCGGTTCGAATCCCCGCGGCGGGGTGCGCTCCCGCTGCTCGGTCCCAGCGCCTGCCCACCTAGCATTTCGAAAGCACCCCCGGGGGCAAGTAGATAAATAGGTACCGCTTACCAGCGGGAAGGTAAACGGCGTTCCGTGTGCGGCTCTGGCTCGCCAGAGCAGCGTTGTCACGCTGGCCACGTGACCCGGAAGTGTCTTCGGACAGCGCTGGCCCCCGGCCAATAGATGTGAGATGGGCGCACAAACCCCAGAGTCTGTCAAGACTGGCCCGTTCGGGCAGGGGTACCTTTACCTTTACCTTTAAGCCGCTTATCAGCTGATCCGATCAGCAGATAAGCCGCTAATAGCGCTAATCCGCTAATCCGTCAATGGTCTTGCTTCGCAAGACGAAAACACCGCTAGATGAAGAGAATCACAGAACGGATTCTTTTCGTCTTGCGAGGCACCACTGTAGTTGTTTATCGCTTTGACATCTGATGGGAGGGCTTTCCACAGGGCGGATGCCACTACCGAGAAGGCCCTCTGCCTGGTTCCCTGTAGCTTTGCTTCTCGCAATGAGGAAACCGCCAGAAGGCCCTCGGCGCTGGACCTCAGCGTCCGGGCAGAACGATGGGGGTGGAGACACTCCTTCAGGTATACTGGGCCGAGGCCGTTTAGGGCTTTAAAGGTCAACACCAACATGAATGGTGCCAGTTTCTTGTGTGTGTGTTCTGGCGCACAACATTCCGAAGCCTGGTCTTTTCCCCTTCCTTAGGAGGCAACAGCAGCCTCAGCAAACAGAGGCGCCGCTGTCGGGCCCTGACAGCCCCACCCCATCCTCCGCGGCCACCTCAGACACAGAAGGCACCGGGGGCATCGAAGGACAGGAAACGCCAGGCACGGAGGGCGGGCCGACTGCGGCTGAGGAGGAGATCGCAAGCAGGTGACATGAGGGGCGGGGGACAGAGAGCGTGTGGGATTAAGGCCTCCTTGGGTTTTGGGGGGACGATGACTCCAACTGCCATCAGCTTCAGCCAGTATGGGCAATGGCCAAGGATGATGGGACTTGTGGTCCACAGCACACAGACAGCTACAGGCTTCCCCATTCAGGCTTGGCTTTCAAACTGGGGGGTTTGTGGAGTCTCTTTCCCCCCTCCCCACCTTGGGGAATTGGAAAGGGAACACCAAGCGGGGGACGATGGCAACCCATTATGAAAGTGGTATTCTATTCCTGCAAAATAAGCCACAGCTTCCCCTCCACACACACTCTTGCAGGTGGTCATAGAGCTCTGGAGTGTGTCATTTTGCAGTGCATTTAACGCAGGAGGTGTGGGCTGGTGGTTGTTGTTTTCCCCCCGTTGGCATATAACAGCCTAGTACATGAAAGAGAAAAGGTTTAGTGTGGCCCTGTCCCTGATGTGCTGGATTCGTACAAACAGGGAGGTTTTATTTTCTTATTAGGGTGCATTAAGAAAAACAACAACATGACATGCCCACCGGCTGCCTGAAGTGGTACAGGCTAGAATTATAGCGCCCGCTTCTTTGGCTCCGTGGAGGGAGGGGCTGGTGAGTTCCTGCCCTTCAGGGATGCGGAAGCTTCCACCCTTTGCCAAGAGGTTGGGATGGGTGTTTGTGTGGCAGGAATAAAGGGAAGGAAGTAGAACTCCTGCTGCAACCATCTTTAATATCCATTCACCCCCATTCACAGAGCCTTGTGTGTGGAAGTTGGGGGTGTCTGTACCTCCATTATGGCTGGGTTACTGCATCCAGTATCAGAGGTGTGGAATGCATCTGTGTACCCTGGGACGCAGAAGTATTGCGCTTAGGTCCTCCTTGTGAGTTGCCCACAGGTATCTGGCTGGCCATTGTGAGAAGGGAAGACCCAAATTCATTTGAGAAACCCTGGACTGAGCACTGGCATGCCCATTGCTCCATCTGATACCTTTGGGGGGGGTTGTTTGTTTCCTGAGCTAGCTGTGATCCCATCCGGAGAGACGAGGAAGACCGTGGCCCTGGCAATGCCTGGAGCAACAAGGAAGAAGCCAAACAAGCTTTTAAGGAGCTGCTCAAGGACAAGGTACTGATAGGGGCAGGTGGGGGGGGGCTGGAGGAGCAGAGATTCCCTCCTAGGAACGAGCAAACATGTAGCCTGGATTGGCGCAGTCCAGGCAAAAACTTGACTACGATTGTGTAAACTGGTCCTGAGATGAGGGGCAAAGTGGGTGGGGCCAGTCAAGCTGGAAAGGGAAGGTGGTGGTGCTATTTTGGCTGAAATGCTGCTGCTCTCTGGCTCCAGGGCGTCCCAGCAAGTGTGTCGTGGGAGCAGGCCATGAAGCTCATTAGCGCCGACCCGCGGTTCAGGTACAATCTGAAACGAACACCCCTTCCTTCCCCACAATGTGGCTGCAGCCCTCAGCCTGCTTCACTGCACAGTTAGAAATCCTGACTGTTGCAGGAAGGAGAAAAAGCTCACCTAGTCTTAGATTTGCCTGGCCCAGAGTGTTGTGTGGCTGGGAATTCCCTAGCACTCCTGCCCCCGCTCCCCCCTTGTCACGGGTGGGTGCCGTCTCTGGAGAGCAAGCCTTGATGACCCTCTTGCCTTGTGCCCCAGCGCTTTGCCCAAGCTGAGCGAGAAGAAGCAGGCTTTCAATGCTTACAAGGCTCAGCGGGACAAGGAGGAGAAGGAAGAGGCCCGGCTCCGGGCCAAGGAAGCCAAAGAGGAGCTGCAGCGCTTCCTGGAGCAGCACAGCAAGATGAGCTCCATCACCCGCTACAGGTAGAGGGTGCCAAAGTTGCAGATGGGTTTCTTGCAGAGGGGCAGGATCCCAGTGCGGTAGTTCTCTTTGAGTAGAGGGAACTTTCAGGCTCTTCGAGGAGGGAGCTAGGGCACCTGCAGGTTTCTTCCTGGCCCTTCCCACCCTGTTCTGAGTCTGATTTGATTGGCCCTGGACAGAGGAGTTGCCACTCCATGTCTGCCCAGTCAGTGGGCAGCGTCAAGTGCAAGTCATCATGTTCCAGGCTCCATGTTGGGGTCTGGCAGGACCCATCAATCAAGCTTAGACCAGGAGGGTGGGATCATTCTTCAGCTCAGAGTCCTCATTGGTGAAACTGAAGGGGTTTGAACTGGAAATGCCGAATAATCTGGAGTTTGAATTTTAGAGCAGAAGTAGCTTCTGGTTGCTGTTGACCAGGCAAGGGAGAAGGCCCCTACCACCTATTCTTGATATTAAAGCCTGGCCAATCACAATGGCCATTGTTGCATGCCTCTGCTCCCCTTGGTACCTGAAGAAGAAGCACATACCTTCTGTGGCAGATGAGGGGGTATAAGTCCCAGCTCCAGCCTGCAAGATTCCTCTTTCAAGCTCCAGAGTTTCTGTTAGCCCTGCTTTTTCCAACAGTTCCAGGAGAAGTGTTCACATGTTGCAGTCAGAGAGCTGAGCTGTACACTCGTACCCTTATTTGCACCTGATGTGCAGCAAGCGTACAGCCTGCATACCTCTGTACACAACTAGCTGAGCTGAACAAATCAGCTGATGCACACCCTTTCACACGAACACATGGACCTGTGTTCCATGTAATGTGGGAATAAGCTTCTTGGCACTAGTTAAAAAGCGAGAGAAGAATCGAGCTTGGTGCTCTTGGCTGTGGCCACGCCAGAGGGCCTCTGCAGCTTGCTTCACCCCCCTGCTGCTTACTTGCTTCCTTTCTTTTCCTGTCACCCCAGGAAAGCTGAGCAGATGTTTGGGGAGCTGGAAGTGTGGGCTGTGGTGCCAGAGCGTGACCGCAAGGAGATCTACGATGATGTTCTCTTCTTCCTGGCCAAAAAGGAGAAGGTAAAACATAAACAAGGAGTGTGAGCAAAGGAGGACAGAGGTGGTTGATCGTTTGCGATAAAGCGTTCCATCTCCCGGAATCCCCTCCCTGCCCATCACCTCCCCAGTCCTCATAATGGAGAAGGCTCCTGGAGCTTGGGGGCAGGAAGCCAGGTGCCCTGCTGGGGTGGGTTCCGCCCCCCCCCAATGCTGTCCTCTGCCCCCCACCCAGGAGCATGCCAAGCAGCTGCGCAAGAGGAACATCCAGGCTCTGAAGAGCATCTTGGACAGCATGAGCCGCGTCAGCTTCCAGACCACCTGGTCCGAAGCCCAGCAGTACCTGATGGACAACCCCAGCTTTGCCGAGGATGAAGACCTGCAAAGTGAGGCACCTTCCACCTTCCTAGTCCTTCTCTCTTTCCCCGCACAAAGCCCCCTAGGTGAACGCACACCCCTCCCAGGTGGAAGTTCCAGAATCACAGGGGCTCCTATGAGGCTCTGTGCGCAGGACAGAAATGTCACACCAGTAAGAAAAAGACTCACTAGTGGGGTGGAGCCCTTCAGTTTACAAGTGGGAAAAGCTCAGACACCTATCAATATCCAAATCTATATCTGTTGTTAATAAATTAAATAAAGGGAGACCCTGAGGCCCTGAAATCCTAAATACTGAATACTGTGATTAACCCCTTGGAGTAAATGTATTCTGTTGGCGTGGGCGTCTTGGCTGTGACCTGTTTTGAGTTAGCTGTGCTTTCCAGACGTCATGAAAGCTTTGGTTCTACGGCTATAAAGCGTAGAAGCAGTGCTCAGATGTCTCGGCCTTTGGCTCTCCTTGCTGCCACCCCCACCCCGCCCCTCCAGCACCACATGCCTCTCCCCCCCCCGACCCCCCCCCCCGCAGCCAGAGATGATAGACTCCCCTCCCTGTTTCCCTGTGCTGTAGCCTGCCCCACCTTGCTGGCCCAGAGTGATGCACCCCCTTGCCCAGCTGAGCTCGGGCCCCTCCCACCTCTTTCAGACATGGACAAAGAGGACGCCTTGATCTGCTTTGAGGAGCACATCCGGACCCTGGAAAGAGAGGAGGAGGAGGAGCGTGAGCGCGGCCGGCTGCGGGAGAGGCGCCAGCAGCGCAAGAACAGGGAAGCCTTCCAGGTAGCTGCAGCTTGGGGGGGGGGCGCGATCGGTGGGGGGAACCCTGAGCCCCTGTTTGGGAAGTGGGAGGCAGCCTTGTGGAAGGGCAGAGCCCATGGTTTGGTTGCAGAAGGTCCCCGTTCAGTCCCTGCCTGGGGTTGGGGGGGGACGTCTGCCTAACACCCCAGAGAGTTGCTGCCAGTCCGAGTAGGCAACGACCAGGCTAGATGGACCAAGGGCTTGATTGGAACGAGGCAGCTTCTTACACTCTCTCTTGTAGCCGCATTTGTATTCATCTGCTGCTTTAAAAAAGGTAAAGGGACCCCTGACCATTAAGTCCAGTTGTGACCGACTCTGGGGTTGCGGCGCTCATCTCACTTTATTGGCCAAGGGAGCCGGTGTACAGCTTCTGGGTCATGTGGCCAGCAGGACTAAGCCGCTTCTGGCAAACCAGAGCAGTGCACGGAAACACCGTTTACCTTCCCTATTCATCTACTTGCACTTTGATGTGCTTTTGAACTGCTAGGTTGGCAGGAGCAGGGACCGAGCAACGGGAGCTCACCCCGTCACGGGGATTCGAACTGCCAACCTTCTGATCGACAAGTCCTAGGCTCTGTGGTTTAACCCACAGCACCACCTGCATCCCTTTATGTCCCTGCAATTATCTTGAGAATAAAGGAATTGTTAAGATGGTTCGGCAACAGAGCAAAGGCAGAGCCTATTTTGCATGCTCTTGACACAGACAATGTTTGCTTTGACCTGAAAAGTATTCCTGATTTCCTAGGAAACATTTGGAGAAGAGGCCCTAAAAAAAACACCAGCCCCTCCCAGTATGAGCTGTGTTTGGGCTGCCCAGGGGGAATGTGGGGTTTGGGGGCCTGCTTTGGAGCACACGGGCCGCCCCGCCCCTGACAGGGCCTGTAAATGGGGGAGGGGCTGACTCCCCGATCTCTCTCGCTCTATCGTAGAATAACCAGGCTGCTTCTTGCTCAGGCCTTCTTGGACGAACTGCACGAGAGCGGGCGCCTGCACTCCATGTCCACTTGGATGGAGCTGTACCCCTCCCTCAGCACCGACAGACGCTTTGCCAACATGTTGGGCCAGCCTGGTAAGCAGACGATGGACAGGAGCCCCTGCCCCCACCCCCTTCCCCATAGTGACCCTCATCCAAAGGGGAGGTGCCTGGGATGTATTGAAAGAGAGAGCAGAAAGCCCAACACAGTGCAGTAGGCATGAGCACCAGCTGAGACACACAAAAAGGTTCCACAGGAGCGGGTGAATTTCTACATGGGGTTGTGCTTCTGGTAGTGATTTAGTTGAGCCGATGTGACAACATGGGCGTTCCAGCTAACCAATGGGAAGATAAAGCTGTCGACCGCGGAACATTCGTAGTCCAACTTCTGTGAAAAGTGGTATTTGTCAGTGCGGCTGGGATTTAAAAGCACCACAAAAACAAAGAGAGAAGGCAACTCCCCACCCGCAAGGAATTGCCCCTGAAGAAGGAAGGAACCCTTTCCAAAATGCATGGGGCATCAGTAAAAATGGTTGCTTCCAGAGACAGACCATTGTCTTCTCTCTTGTTCTTATGGTGGTCAACATGGCTTGTTTCAGGGGATTAAAAAGCACTCTTCTGCTAATGAAAGTGCTCAGTGGAGGAAAAGGATGGTTGGAGGGTTTGGGGAGCTTCCATTCCTAGGTTCTGTCCCCTTCTTTTTTTAGTTTAGTTTTCAGAGGGTATAACTCAGAGGTAGGAGAACATGCTTAGCCTGTTGAAGATCCCAGAGTCAACCTTCATCATTTCCAATTAGTGAATCCAAGCCCTCAGATTTTTAATTGGAAACATCAAGGATTGAACCTTGGATCTTCAGATTGATGCTTGAAGCCCTTGAACCAGAGTTAGCAGCTCTGAGCTGGGGACGCCCATTGGCTTCATTCAAGTTTTTAAGGCAACTTACCTTATCTCAGTGTTTTTCAGACTCCCTGTCTTTTGGGGGGGATACATTTTCAGCATGGATTTTTCTGCCGTTGCATCTCTGTACATTGCACAGGATTCTGGAGAATGTTTTTAATGCAGAGGGTGAGGAAGCTGTGGACTTCAGCTCCCATCAGCTCTAGCCAAAATGGCCCTGATAGTCAGGGATGATGGGAATTGTAGTCCAGCAGTATCTTGAGGAGCCACACCTGCCTCACCCATGTCCTAGGGTCTTCCACTGATACAGGGTTTTTCACTTTCACCTGGCCTGAACTGAGAGTGAGCCAGAGAACACACTTTCTGTTCTTCTGTTGTTGCAGATTACTGGGTGAGGTGGGGGACTGGTAGTGGTCTACCAGGGATTGTTGTCTTGTCATTTACTGGGCTGCTGATAAACTTCTAAGGAATCCCGGGGCAGTTCGAAAACCACTGTCTTAAAAAACTTCCTTTTGCAGGCATGAATAACGGGATGTGTTCTTCTCCCCTTCCACAGGCTCCACCCCACTGGACCTGTTCAAGTTCTACGTGGAAGACCTGAAGGCCCGCTTCCATGATGAAAAGAAGATTATCAAGGACATTCTGAAGGTGTGGCCATAGTGTGCGTTGGAGGGACATGGAGAGAATGAAACACCTAAGTTCTTCCTGGTCTACTGCTCCCTCTCCTGAATCCCAACCTGTGCTTCTCTCCATGATCCCAGAGCTGACTGCACCTTCTCCCCTGTGTTCAATCGCAGTTCTTTTTCCAGAAGCTTCTTCTCTTGGCAGTGAATCCATAGTGTCATTTGAAATGCTATTCCTTCACAAGCGGAAAATCAGCCATGTTTTCATAACTGTGTCAATTTCACTGTGAAGAGAAAGAAGTACAGTGGTACCTTGGAAGTCGAACAGAATCCGTTCCGGAATTCCATTTGACTTCCAAAATGTTTGGAAACCAAGACGCAGCTTTTGATTGGCCGCAGGAAGCTCCTTCAGCCTATCAGAAGCCGCGGAAGTCACGTTGGACATTCAGGTTCCAAAGAACGTTCAAAAACCGGAACAATCACTTCCGGTTTTCGATCGTTTGGGAGCCAAAATGTTTGACTCCCAAGGCGTTTGAAAACCAAGGTACGACTGTACAGTCTACCTTGTGTCAATTTCACTTTTTCTGCATTAAAAAAAAGTAATGAGTGAAATTGACATGTAACAGATGTTGGAGAGAGTGGTTTGGAACAGGTTTTCTTGAAACTTTGTGGTTTTTGGAGGGAAATAGGGGAATTCCTAATTCTGTTGTTCTCCTCTGTGCCCACCCCCCAACCCCACCCCAATCTCTTCTTGGTAGGACCGGAGCTTCAGCGTAGAAATAAACACAACCTTTGAGGACTTTGCCCATGTCATCAGTTTTGACAAGCGTGCTGCCACGCTGGATGCCGGCAACATTAAGCTGACTTTCAACAGTGTGAGTAGGGCAGGGGCCCGTCAGTGTGCCTCCAGACTGTCAGCGGGAGGGATTCCAGGGAATGCGGTTTGTGTGATTAAAGTGAGTTAAAGGGATCTGCCGCCCTCATATGTCAGTTCCACTTTCAAAAAGAAGATAAATAATTGGACTGATTGCTGTTTGGAAAGTGATGGGGAAATGCGTTGAGAAAAGTGGGATGCACAAATGATCAAGGAGAAGACATGTAAATATCCCACAAGCAAATCAGGATGAACGCACCTCGTAGCATTACATCTTGGCTGAAAGCCACAGTAATAATCCTCAGTAGTCTTAATCTCCGCATAAGCTTTGTTCAAGCATATCAGGATAAGTGCTCTATAAATAGGTTACCTGGAGGAGTCAGAGTTGCTTGCACAAGAAGTACGGCACAATTTCCAGTAGCTAAGTGAATCTGAAAGGCAGGCACCAACATGCCCCTTCAGTGCAGTGACTGGCCCCTTGTTGGCTCCAAATAAATGTTCCTTAGGAGCAGTGGAGGCTGTAGGAGCACATTATAGGGAGCAGGATACCCTCAACCCTCTTTCATAATACTAGGACTTGGGATTCACTGGATGAAGATGCTAGGCTAGGGGTGGGGAGTGCGGGACAGTGGTGATCTCGATGTTGTCCCAATTTCCACCAGCCCCAGAATGCTGGGAATTGATGGGAGCTTTAGTCTGAAACCCTGGAGAGCTGCTGCCAGTCTGTGTAGACAATACTGAGCTAGATGGACCAATAGCCAGATTCAGCTTAAGGCAGCTTTGTATGTTCCTATGGCTGATCTGGCAAGGAGGATAATTTTGCTCATTCAGCGCAAGGAATGGGGAGATCCCTAAGGGCCATTCGGGTTCTGTGACCAGCGGAGGTTAAGAGGAATGCCGTATAGTGATGCTCCCTGCTTCCCTGCCCTCAGCTGCTGGAAAAGGCCGAGGCACGGGAGCGTGAACGGGAGAAGGAAGAAACTCGCAAGATGCGGCGCAAGGAGGCAGCATTCAAGAGCATGTTGCGCCAGGCAGCTCCTCCGCTGGAACCCAACACTGCCTGGGATGAGGTGAGGTTTTCTGCGCTCGGTTGCAGAACCAGCTCCAGCTGCCTTTATCTAGAGTTGCATGAATTGGCTACTAGAGAGGAGAACGAGCAGGGCTGAAGTTCAGAGATAAGGCACGTGCTTTGCATATAGAAGGTCCCAGGTTAATTTCTGGGGAACTGGGAGAGGCTCCTGTCTGAAATCCTGGAGAACCACCACCAGTAAGTATTGGCTTGTTGTGGTTTAGTCGTTTAGTCGTGTCCGACTCTTCGCGACCCCCTGGACCAGAGCACGCCAGGCACTCCTGTCTTCTACTGCCTCCCACAGTTTGGTCAAACTCATGCTGGTAGCTTCGAGAACACTATCCAACCATCTCGTCCTCTGTCGTCCCCTTCTCCTTGTGCCCTCCATCTTTCCCAACATCAGGATCTTTTCCAGGGAGTCTTCTCTTCTCATGAGGTGGCCAAAGTATTGGAGCCTCAGCTTCAGGATCTATCCTTCCAGTGAGCACTCAGGGCTGATTTCCTTAAGAATGGAGAGGTTTGATCTTCTTGCAGTCCAATGGGACTCTCAAGAGTCTCCTCCAGCACCAGAATTCAAAAGCATCAATTCTTTGGCGATCAGCCTTCTTTATGGTCCAGCTCTCACTTCCATACATCACTCCTGGGAAAACCATGGCTTTAACTATATGGACCTTTGTTGGCAAGGTGATGTCTCTGCTTTTTAAGATGCTGTCTAGGTTTGCCATCGCCTTTCTCCCAAGGAGCAGGCGTCTTTTAATTTCGTGGCTGCTGTCACCAGTATAGGCAGTACTGGGCAAAAGGGGACCAATGGTCTGATTTTGCACCAGACAGCTTTTAAATGCCTAGTGTACTGACACATGCAGAGGTGCATTGGGCAGCCTCCTTTGGAGGGCAGGTAATTCTTCTGCATCAAGAGTGATCACATGATTCTATCAAACCTAGTGTATAGCAGTGTTATTTACCCCCAGTTGAGGACGACTGGAAGGCAACAAAAGCAGACCAGTGACTTGTGCCAAGACACAGCGTGGGTGGGCTGTTCTCTGCGTCATGGGAACCTTTACTTATTTTCATTTTTTGCAGCATGCACTTTGGGAATGACTGCTTCCAAAGCCTAAAGTTGATCTTCCCTAGAAAACCTTTTTTGTCTTAATGCAGTTGATGCAAACACTTTAGTGACCGAAGACAATAATCGCCACTGGATGCCTCCCTCCATCAGTAATAATCTAGCAGCTCTTGTGTGAAGCACCTAAAGCCTTTCCTGTCTGAGGAGGAGGGGTTAGGATATCCTGTTGGGAATCTGAGGTTGAGGGTCCCACGCAGCAGAAGTTGCCTCCAGTTCCAGTCACCACACAGAGGCTTAAGGTCCAAAATAGTTTACTGCTGTAGAGGATAAGGCTTCAGTAATACAGTTCTAAACATTGATATATACATACAACTTGTAGGCTTTGCAGATACAGATATACAAGCACAAATGATCTCTATTGCCGCAGCTTAAAGATGTAAAACAGACTCCGACTCATGGACAGACTCACTGACTGAGTACTGAACTAACATGCCTTAATCACTTATGGTACAAGTCCATTGCCATAGCAGCTGGCTTATCTCATACTTGGGGTGATGTGTGCTCATGAAGGAAATTAACTGTTTCCTCCATGTCCAGTTCCTCCAACCTGTTCACCCCCCCTTTTTGGCTTTCCTTTCCAGGTCCGAGAGCGGTTTGTCAACAACATAGCATTTGAGCAGATCACGCTGGAGTCGGAGCGGATCCGCCTTTTTCGTGAGTTCCTGCAACTACTAGAGGTGAGCAGGGGCTGAATGGGAGGGTCAGAGTGGTTGAGCCTCAGCGGGAACTTCCGCTAAGGGGATCTGTGGGGTGGGATTGCCTGATGATGAGAGGCTGAAGTAGTGGGGGTGGAGAAGCCAGCAAGCCAGGGAGGCTGTGCCAGAAGAAAGGCCAGCTCAGGATTTTTTCTGCCATTTGGATTCACACACATGCACCCCGCTCTCTTTGTCTCCCTCTCCCCACAGACCGAGTGCCAGCATTTCCACGCCAAGGCCAAGAAACACACCAAAAAGCCCAAGAAGCACCATCGCAAGCGGTCTGCTTCGGTGAGACCAGGGGGCTGTGGTGGGAAGAGATGGAGGGGGGTGACTGAAGTCAGGATGGCGAGACATGTTCATCAAAGCCAAGTGGCAGAGAGCATTCTTACCCCGTCCTATTGAAACTCTCAGTCTGGGTTGGTATTTTTGCAGCAAGAAGTGTTGGGAGAAGCTCAGTGGCCTACACTTGCAGTGGAATGAGGTGGGAGAGTAGACTGCACCCCCATGTACACAATTGCCTGGGATTTTTTAAAAAAGAAATATCAGCAAAGAAGGAGCGGACTAGCCTAGGACTTTTTCATGGATGTCCTAGATTTTTCACTTCCAGGGAGTTGTCTATCCAAAACTGGCAGGTGTGTCCACACAGCACACACACACACTATCACCCTAGGATTCTGCTTCCTCACTTGGCAGTGATTTACATAATGACATAAGATTTACATAATTACAAAAAACATTTAAGTCGTTTTCATGAATGAAAGCATCTCAATACATTAAAATGTAAAATTAAAGCAATCCCTACATAATTCATAAAAAGGTCTAACAAGACAGAAAAACATTAAATCAGTTACAGTAAAAATTAAGCATCTCCAAGGGCAAATCCTGACCACCACAAAGCCCCCAGATGGTCTTGAGGCATCCTGAAGGGGAGCAGAAGGGGAGTGAGCTAGCCTAAGACTTTCCTCCCTGACATGCTTGGTGACAATTAGCCCATGTGATGTCCTGTGGTTTATTAATGGCATGCCGGGCTTCCCAAGATAGATAGATAGATAATACTTTATTCGGCTATAAGCCCACAAGGTAAAAACCAATCAATAAATAAAATAACATTTTACATTCTAAAATATCAACTAAAATATTTCAACGCATACTCTCCTTCACCTTACATACAATCTCTAGATGTACCATATTGTGGGCTTCCCAAGTGCTAGTCTGCCCTCCCTCTGGGAGAGGGTGACTGACGAGTGCAAATTTCTCCCCTCAGGGCTCAGAGTCAGGCTCAGACCACCCCCACCGCACAGCCAAGCGCAAGAAACGAAACCATTCGGAATCGGCTGGTTCAGGACCGTCGTCGTCACCTGATTCAGGTAAGAGCGGGGCATTTTGCGGAGCCGAGTAGTTGATTCAAACTGCCATTCTGAGGGAAGTTTCCTCTGCCTGAGGGCCATACAGTGGTACCTTGGGTTAAGTACCGTATTTTTTGCCCTATAGGGCGCACCAGCCCATAGGGCGCACTTATTTTTTGGGGGGAGGAATAAAGGGGGGAATTTATTCCCCCCCCGAGCCCCAAAGAGCAAAGAAGCGATGACAGCAAGCAGGATGGATCCCGCTAGCTGTCCTGGCTTTGTTTTTAGCCTCCGGAGAGCGCCCCGTGCTTCGGGCTGCAGGCTGCTGCCCGCAAGCCTTGCGAGCCCAGCAGGAACACCCGGCGGGCTCCCAAGGCTTGCGGAAGTCTTCCTGAAGCCTGGAGAGCGAGAGGGGTCGGTGCGCACCGACGCCTCTCACTCTCCAGGCTTCAGCGAAAGCCTGCATTCGTCCCATAGGACGCACACACATTTCCCCTTCATTTTTGGAGGGGAAAAAGTGCGTCCTATAGGGCGAAAAATACGGTACTTAATTCGTTCCGGAGGTCCGTTCTTAACCTTCAACTGTTATTAACCTGAAGCACCACTTTAGCTAATGGGGCCTCCTGCTGCCGCCATGCCGCCAGAACACGATTTCTGTTCTCATCCTGAAGCAAAATTCTTAACCTGAAGCATTATTTCTGGGTTAGCGGAGTCTGTAACCTGAAGCGGAGTCTGTAACCTGAAGCATATGTAACCCGAGGTACCACTGTATTCCCTAGTGGGCCACCTTCCTGGGTGGGGGTGAGGCAATGGGGTGTCAGCCTTCTCTCAGCATAGCAGGGTGCTGGCCAGCCACGCAAAAGGCAGAGGTTTCTACATGGGCATCTCTCCAATGAGGCCAGCAAGAGCCATTATTACAGTATGAGGATGCAGTCCAGCCAGGCGGAAGAAGTGGAGGCCGGGGGGGGAGGGGGGAGGGGCCAGGGAGGGATGTGGCCTGGGGAATGTCTCGAGGGCCAAAAGGAGAGGTCTGGAGGGCCATGTGTGAGGTTCCCCACCTTTGGTATACAGAAACCCGCTCACTGTGTGCGAGGGGCAGTGCTGGATTAAACCCCTAGGCAGTCAAAATCTCGGGGGCTCCCTTGCAAATTATCTCCTAATACATTTGTGATTTTACCAACCAACAATTTTAATAAACAAAGGGGTGGGGCCCCTAAAAAGCATGGGGCCCATAGGCCAGTGCCTACTCTGCCTATTTGGTAATCCAGCATGGGTGAGGGGGCTTTGGCACCCACATGAATCCCGTGACACCCTGGCCACCCTTCCGCCTACCTGCTGAATCCAGCCAGCGGTGCGTCTGTTCCTCTGTCTGGAATGGGCAGGGATCCACGGAGGTTTGCCTGCCGGCGGGTCAGTCTAAACCGGCTCTTCTGCCTGCTCCCACTGAGGGATGGCAGCACCCACATGCTGTGTCTCCCCCCCCCCTTTCTGCCCACAGAGCACAGCACCAGGCGCTCCAAGAGGCAGAAGAAGAAAAGCAAGAAAAAGAGGCACAAATCGGTGAGTCCCACGGCAGGACACAGGTGAAACAGGTGCGGGTGAGGCAAGGGGCTGGAGCAATACGTCCAAAGCCAGGTCTCTGGGGACCGTTGGGGGGGGGGATCTGTTAGGAATGCAAGGCCAGGTGTGTTCCACGCTGACCAATCGGGAAATGGAGTTCTGTGACGTGCATGGCTTTGTCCCAGGGGTGGAGGCACACAAAGCAGGTCATTGCCTGGGTGGGAGCCCCATGTGATAGATAGATAGATAGATAGATAGATAGATAGATAGATAGATAGATAGAGATGATAGATAGAGATGATAGATAGATAGATAGATAGATAGATAGATAGATAGATAGATAGATGTGATAGATAGATGATAGATAGATATGCATCTCAGGATGCATAGTTCTGTACACAGTGCACAATTATGTTGTATTTATGGATATCATCTCCCATTTAATGTACAACACAATGAGTGGCGGCATTTGCATAAAGCAGGGGATGGAGGCTGATTCGTGCCACATATATCACTTGATATTTCATCACTTGATGGCACACAGCTGGACGTGTGGACCGAGTCCATTGAAGCGCATGGAGGCTGACGCACAAGTTCTGTTTGTGGGATTGCAAAGGAGTCATCGCGTGTCCAGTCCTGTAGGGAGAACATGCACTAAGGCCACACTAGTTGTCAGCAGTTCACACGTTCTGCTGTCAAATCACCCAGCGTGCAAGGATTGTGTAGAACAAAGTCGAGTGATGCATTGGCACATATCTGTGCGTGAGAATGAGACCTGTGTGACTGCAGAGTCGAATGGTGAGGTGTGAGGGAGTGAATGTGCCCATAAAGATCCATATGTGAGCATCAGTCTTGCAGGCTTCACACACACAGATGTACACAGACATACCTGTACATCATTTGATTTCTCTGCATCTGATTCCTGCACACAGAAAGGTTGCCAGCTGAGTGTGTGAACTGTGATTCCACTAAAAGCACTTTTATTTCAGGTGAGCTGAGCAGATGTAAAAGTTTTGTGCTTGAAAGTGCCTTGAGTGCTTCAGAGACTGCTAGAAAATCCAGTGGGTTGGTTTGTTTCATGTTTGGAGGATCAGGACGGCTGATCTGCACCTATGTTTTCTTTTTCTGTGGTTATAACACGTGTCCTTGGACCATTAGTCAGAGCTATTTGGGTACCATTAGCCAACCATTTATTAACACCTTCCCATGTCTATTGCCTGCTTTTGGCACACTGTAAATGACATTATGTGCTTTAATCCACAGGCGGTAAAGTGTGATGGAGTGTTTTGCCTCGGAGCACGGGGAAAAGAGATTAGAATCAGAAAACTTTCCATGCCCTTATGATTCTCTGGTCAGAAGTGTTTGTGTGTTTGTGCTATGATGAACGCAAGCACATTACCCAGTATCTGGTACGAAAGGCAGCATCCTCAGCATCTCAGCTTTCTTTTTCAAATAAAGATTCTAGACCTTATGATTGCAAAGATGTACTTGAAGGCACAAGGGCAATGCCTTATGAAATCTCAAACCAGAGGAGTTTCTGAACAAAGGTTTCAATATCTCTATCCTTTCCCCACATTTAGAGGCCAAGTGGTGACGACAGCAACAGTGCCTTTTCTGCAGTGGCCCCTTCTGCTCTGTATTGTTCTCTTTCAGAGGCAGCTCGGCCGACACTCAACTTGGATTAGCTTCAGGCCCAAAATTAAAGTGCTTTTATTTGCCCAGGTTTTTACCACCACTGGTTCTTATTGCTTCTGCTGCTCTTTCCGTTTGACCGTGTTGTTCTTTTTAATTCTTTATATTTTGCATATCAAAATTGTCAGCCACCTTGGAAACGTTGCAATCGAAGATACAGATTTTATAAAGCAGGGGTGGGCAAACCTGTGCAGCCCTCCGGATGCCACGGGACTCCCAGCTCCCATCACCCCTGACTCTTGTTCCATACTGGATGCTGCTGATGTGAACTGGAGTCCCAAGAACTCCAGGAGGGCCTCAGGTTAACCGTACTGCTGGATTCTGATCAGAGCAGCAGCAACTGCATTGCTAAGGGATCCAGAAAGAAGCAGGGTCACTTGTGTCCAGAACACAACTTGCCAGCTAGTTCCCCCTTGGGGTTCTTTTTCTCAGTTAAGGCTCGTTGATTGTCTCAGCACAGACTCCTCACAACCTTGTCTGTAGTCTTTTTCTGCATTGCCTTAGCCCACTCCGCTTTTGCCACCTTCTTCCCTATATTGGGCTGGTCACCGCTGAGCTGGCTGGACAACTAGCAGCCCCCCGCCGGCTGCCCCAGCCCAGGCCCCTTTTGCCCTCGAGTTTGCAAGCTGCTTCTTTTACAGAACAGCCCTGAAAGCGAAGCTGAGCACAAGAAGGACGCGAGCCGACCCGATGAGTGGGAGCGAGAGAAGGCCCCTCCGCGACCTGAGGGAAGAGGCCACTCCCCTCCCCGGGGCACCAGGAGGGAGCGGGTGAGCCCTGGGAGGAAATCAAACTGGCACCAGGGATGGTGGGTGGGAAGAGGCAAGGAGGATTTGGAAGTGGGGAGGAGGAGGAGGAGGCGGCAAGGTGAGGTGGCGGGCGGGCAAAGGTGCTGGGGTTTCTCACTCGCGCTCCTTTCCCTGGCAGAGCGGCTGGGACACCTCAGAGAGCGAAGAGCTCAGTGAAGGGGAGCTGGAACGTCGGCGCCGGACTCTGCTGCAGCAACTGGGTGACCAGTAACCACCGCGGCCTCTTTTGAGGCTCCCCTTCCACACACGCCAGACCCAGTTGGTCCTTGTTCCTGCGTAGGCTGTGCCTTCCTTTGGCTGCGACAGCGCCCAAGCCAAGTGTGTGCACTGCTCTGGCCCGGAGCCTGCACAATTGGGCTGCAGTGCCCCCCCTCCACCCCCCCTGCTTGCTTCCGAGTCGGGAGCGGGCCCTGCCCACCGGCAGGGACGGCCTCCATCGATTCCCCCTGTCTGCATGGAGCCACCAGGACAGGGAGGAAGGATTTGGCTGTACTGTCTGGACCTAAAATTCAGAACCAGCTCTGGGATCCAGCCTGAAGAAGATTAGAGGGAATAGGGTTAGGGGCTCCTCCGTGCATCAGTTGGCAACGTAGCACAGGAGCAAATGGCATCTCTTCTCGACGTTTCACCAGGGCTGCACCTCCTTGGAGCCTCCTTGGCCTAGAACCAGAATGGCAGAGTCCCGTTTGTTTATCACAGCATCAGCCCTGCCTGGGGAATGTGGTCCAGGAATGGGGACAGGATGTATGTTCCTGGTTGTTTTTTGTTCTTTTTTTTTTAAGGTTTGTCTCAGTGACTGGATCCTTCTTTCTGGTTGCAGTACCCCGTGTGTTGAGGATTCAGTGGGATTTTTCAAACAATATTTATAATAAACTTGGACTAGAATTATCCTTCTCTGGTGGGCCTCCTGTAGAAGATTGGTTTAAATTTGAGAAATCTGAAGCTTGGGTTATCTTTCTTGGATATTTTGGGAAAATACTGGGGTGGATGTGTTTTGTTGCATACCACAAATCTGTGGCTGCGTCTGCTCACCAGCATAGTGGGGAAGGGGATTTTCAGAGGAGGGCAACATAGGTGTGCTTTACACTGGCTTGCACATTGTGGACAGATGTGCAAAGGAGGGAGGAGAGTCAAGTCACAAAAGGAAAGCTGCGCAGAATCATGGAAGTGCATATACCGTATTTTTCGCTCTATAAGACGCACCAGACCACAAGACGCACCTAGTTTTGGGAGGAGGAAAACAAGAAAAAAAATATTCTGAATCTCAGAAGCCAGAACAGCAAGAGGGATCACTGCGCAGTGAAAGCAGCAATCCCTCTTGCTGTTCTGGCTTCTGGGATAGCTGCGCAGCCTGCATTTGCTCCATAAGACGCACACACATTTCCCCTTACTTTTTAGGAGGGAAAAAAGTGAGTCTTATAGAGCAAAAAATACGGTAATAAACAAAGCACAAGTATATTGTGTGTATGCAACAATAAATATGCACACAGACATTCCTCAGTAAGAATAAGCAATTTGTGCAATGCTGATCAGTTTATTTGCACAACTGATTTTTTTTATTGATGGATGTCACACTTTTAATATATCTAATTCAGTACACTAGTGTTTGTTTTATCGTGTGCATTTATTGTGCATCCCCCCACACTCCCATCCTGCCAATTCCTTATTCTTTTGCAAATGTGAAATGCAATTCCAAAATCTGGCAGCTGGGTAGCACCTTTAGTGGGAACACCTGAAATGTCACAAAGGTATGGCAAGCTTTCAAGTTCTCCATAACTCTTCCATTGGGCAAGATCTTGCACAGAGCACTTGGTGGGGTGGGGGGAGTACATAAAATAGGCTGTTGCAACTCGTAGTCCTAAAGTCAGCTTGTAGACTCGGTTCTAAGCTGGGAGATCTCTTTCCCAGGTGCTACAGCTATCAGGCTACACCGTTAAGATTTTGAGATGAAGAAGGTGGGTCACCCCGATCTGTCCTAAACCTTAAAAACAAAGCACACAAGTTCCTGGGGTAGGTAGAGAGCAGAAGTAAAGAGAAACCCACGAGTTTTTAAATTCAGCAAAGCCTGGGGTTAATTTGGGCCGTGTGCGTGTTTAGAAAGCTCTGGCTCTTCTAGAACGCAGCGTTCAATACAAAGAGAAATGATGCACCTGTTGTTTTGCCCAGCTTTTGGCCTCTGGCAACGCACACCACTGGGAGTCCTGAATAGGAATGCGATCCTTGGGCTAGGAAAAGGTTCTGCACCCCATCTCTTGTCAAATGGGCACCCATTGTTCCAGGAGCTAAAAGCAAAGTGTGGCCAAGAAGAGGTGAGGAAACTGCACGGGTCTTAAAGCAAACATGATGGTGATGAGGTAGGAATAAATCAGATCCTCAGAGACAAAGCTCAAGTGGATAGCCTTTTTGTTTGTTTGTTTTATTTTCTCCACCTTCTCCCATTAGTAGAAATTCTGTACAGTTCAAAGGGGGGGAGAGCGGGAGAGGAGGAGGAGGCACTGGCTTACAATACAGTCAATAATATTTCACATGTACAAAAAGTTACATCTAGCTACACAAAAGGACTACGATGGAGTGGATACGCTGTAAACTGTCCAGAAGCAGCACCAGGAAGATTCCTGCTTGCTTGGATTGAGCCTCGCTTGCCCTGTTAGCTGTGGCAAAGGCCTTTGAAAGGGTGGTTAGTCCCTTTTGCTTATTGGGTGGGTGGGGAAATAGTGTTTGCTCCAGAAGCAACTGTGTCTGTAGCCCAGCTTCCCCACTTCCAATTAGTGTTAAAATAGTGTTCCCTGTGCGTACTTGTCAGCAGTTTCACACCCACCTTTATTTTATTTTTTAAGACTTACAGCAGGGGTTTCCAGCATGGTGCCCGTGGGTGCAAATGTGCCCACAAAGGCCCTCCCTTTTGCCCATGTGGTCCCCTCCCCCAAGTTCAGCTTGAAAGAAGCATTGGGGTATGTATGTGTACGAGAGAGGCCTGCGGCACTTTCTCCGGTTTGCAAATGTGCCCATGAGCCCCCAAAGGTTGGCGGCTGCTGACAGAGAGAGCTCTGTTTCTTTGCTAGAAAAGGCAAATGTGTCGTGTGAGTTGGCAGTGTGTCCTGTAAGCTTTGGGTATACAGTGCAGGAAACCTAAATGTGACAACCTTGTGCCAGAAAAAAACATATACATTCACAAGAGTCGGATTTCCTCAAATCTGCTGCGAAAGAATCATTGCACAAATATGTGAGCTTGGTGGTGGTGGTGGTGGTGGTATTAAGGGAGCTGATTCACATATCTGTGTCCATCACTGAGTCAAAGCAAGGCCCACATTCTGTTTCCAAAATAAGCCAGCCAGGTGCTTCCAGGAAGCTCCCAGTGTTTGCTCTGCTGTTTCTCCTCATCTTCTAGAACTCAAAGGGGTACTGAGTCCAATCTGGTGTAGTGGCTTAGAGAATTGGGAGGAGGTCTGGGGAGACCTCAGTTCAAGTCTCCACTTTGGCCAGTCACTCTCTCACACCCTAGCCCACTTCACAAGGATGTTACGAGGATGAAATTGGGAGTGTGGTGAGAAATTTGTTTGCCACCCAGAGTTCCTTGGAGGAAGGAGCAGCATTTTATTCCTCTGCAAGGAATTGCTATGTACTGTCACAGCCAATATATGTTGCTTCCTCAAGGAGATGTGTGGCAGCGGAATGAGCAAACTAGCTACTCCATTTGGGATTACATGTTCTGGCTTATCTGGTGACAACTCATTTGCACAGTGTAACCCTGCACATGACAACTTAGAAGTAGGCCCCAGTGCATTCAATGGAACTTACTCTCAGGCAAATGAATATAGCCTTGCAACCTCAAACATGCAATTCCTGTTGCAGTAATCAACAGATTGTGTGTGCGAACAAGATCCAACTCCCTCCTCCTGTAAGCAAGTTGGGCTCATGATTTAAAGTGGTCACCTAAGAGTAGAGGAACCCAGAGCCAAGTAATTACTTAGGTTAGGGTTCATACTGTTGTGGCAATGGGCTGTGTAAATGGATCGCTCTGGTCTAGCATCAAGGTTTAAGAGCTCTTGTGTAATCAAGCACCTGTGGTTTTCCTAAGTGGGTCTCCGCTTCGCCGTAGCGGGCGACCCGTTTTCAACGGAGCTTCCCTCTCCTTACAAGGAGCAGGCAGCCATTGCCGAACGCGCCGCCTCCGGAAGTCCCTTCTCACGAACTTTTTTGAAATCAGGATCAACGTCCAATAAATAGATTTGCCTGGAAGAGTCTCTGATTGTGTAGGTGTCCCAGATGTAGAAAGGAGTAGGAGCTCATGTGTCGGGTTTTCTCTAGGCACAACTGCATGCAACACAGTTGTTGAAGGAAGATGTGACGTCAAGAGTGGGATTAAAAATGCAGCCCCAAATACACACTACAGTGGTGCCCCGCAAGACGAATGCCTCGCAAGATGGAAAACTCGCTAGACGAAAGAGTTTTCCGTTTTGGAGGTGCTTCGCAAAACGAATTTCCTATGGGCTTGCTTCGCAAGACGACAATGTCTTGCGAGTTCCTGCTGGTTTTTTCCCCTTTCTCTCCCCCCCCTTTTCTAAGCCGCTAAGCCGCTTATCAGCTGATCCGATCAGCAGATAAGCCGCTAATAGCGCTAATCCTTCAATGGGCTTGCTTCGCAAGACGAAAAAACCGCTAGACGAAGAGAATCACAGAACGGATTCTTTTCGTCTTGCGAGGCACCGCTGTACATGTGAAAAACTGTAAGGGATTCTACGGCATGCTTTTAGTTGGGCAGGAACACTCATGCTTTATCCTACAAAAGCAAATGGGGTTGGGGTGTCTCAAAGTGACTGAGTGCATCACTCGCAACCCAATCCTTCCTAATACACCACCAGGATATAAATCAAATTGAACCAGTCAGAATTTCTCTCTTGCACACATACGTACATGACATACATCCCCAGCGCCTCTATTAGTGTTTCCCAAGCTCCTTGTTTCCCACGTTTCACTTACTGCTTCTAAATACATTCTGCCCTGTATCTGCCCATCCCACCCACAAGGCTGTTTCTCTTCCACTGCCTTCCAGTTGCAGGTAGGGCTGCCAGGTCTTTATCTGCAACTGGGCCATCAGACCAAGAGCACAAGCCTTATTTCCTTACCAGATTCCTTTGACCACCCTCCTGATATATGAGCTTTCCGAAAAATAACACTGATGCCACAGTTCCATCCTCATAACCACCAACATGAATTCAAATTTCCACTTAACCTATTAAGTAGGCATTGAAATGGTGGGTTGTTTTACTGTTCTCCGCACGTATGCATATTACAGAGTGGTTAAAGGCAGCCTTGCAAATAAAGTCTGCAAAAGTTACTAGTCTACGAGAACGGCTAGTGCATTGAGTCACTAATATCTCTGTTGGCATTTCCTGGCCTCAGCTACCTCCCTGCACTGCCCCCAGCTTCCCCATCTGGTCACTTGGAATAACCAACCGAGTAGCTGATTGCAAACCTATTTAAAGGCCAGTAAGGAGTCTCCTTAATGGGAGGACTGGAGGGACACGGGTGGCACTGTGGGTTAAACCACAGAGCCTAGGACTTGCCAATCAGAAGGTCGGTGGTTCGAATCCCCGCAACAGGGTGAGCTCCTGTTGCTCGGTCCCTGCTCCTGCCAACCTAGCAGTTCGAAAGCACGCCAGTGCAAGTAGATAAATAGGTACTGCTCCGGCGGGAAGGTAAACAGTGTTTCCCTTCTCCAGAAGTGGCTTAGTCATGCTGGCCACGTGACCCAGAAGCTGTACGCCGGCTCCCTCGGCCAATAAAGCGAGATGAGCGCCGCAACCCCAGAGTCGGCCACGACTGGACCTAATGCTCAGGGGTCCTTTTACCTTTAAGGAGTCTCCACTCTTGCTTAGGTGAAATGTACCCACAGAGGATTTCCAGGGAGCATCTGGCTGGTCACCATTGGAAACAGAATGTTGGACATTGAGCTGACCCACAGCAGATTTACCTGTGCCTTTAGTGGCTCAGTCACACACTTGCCCCTCCTCTGAATGGGATGATGTGACTGATTTCAGTGGACATACTTCCCAGCCTAGTGGCCTTCCTCTCAGTGCACCTAGCTTTTGAGGAAGATGTAAGGTTCCTTGCAGGTAACCTGTGCTAATTGGGAAGTTAGAGGCAGCTGGATTAATGAGGGAAGTGAAGATGGTAGTTGATATGCAAAGTATGTTGAGGTGAAAATGGCTGCTGGATTTTGCGGGGGGGGGGGGGGTTGGCTTCTTTGGAATATCTGGGTTCCCAAACCTGACCACTGATTTCTCCACCTCACCCACAAATGGTTTGGAGACTGCCGCTTTGAATATTTAAAAAACATTCGAAAAATAGTTTACATGAAGTTTAACGTCAGACCTTCATATTCACAGGACAGAAACAAAAGGCAAAATATATCCAGCATACAATGACCAAAAAGAATAAGAAATGAGTCAGTTCTGGCAGTTCTTTCGGCGGAATAATTTTCTGTTCCAGAGCTCCAAAATTTACAACCCATTCTGCTCTGCTGCTCCCCAGCAAAGTGATGGGGCCTTGCTCTAAGGCTTCCTTAACCTAGGAGTAAGGACTATTGACTTCAATGGGCTTTACATCTGAGTAACCATGCACAGGATGAACATATAAAGCTGCATCAGTCCATCTAGCCCTGTTCGTTCAGACTGGCAATGGCTTTCTAAGCTCTCAGGCAGAGTGGGAGAGGCCTGAACCTGGAACCTTATGAAGTGCGGGCTTTAGGCTCCTAGGGGTCTCATCTAGAATACAGGCCTCGGGTTGCCTTTGGGCAGGATTCAAATCCACAGGTGCAAACCTAGCAGGGGTGCTGGGCCTAAACCACAGAGCCAATTTTCCCCGGGACACAATAGCTCAGCCATAAGCACTGGGTTCCCTGCAAGAGTCACCCTGAGAGTCTTTGGCACGGTTTATATACAGACGGTTAATGCAGGGAGATGCTTCCGCCATGACTAACGCTCTAGAACGTCAAGCATCACTGCTTTTTGCAGGTGTGGCCAAGCAGAAGGATTTGCTGAATCCTTCCTGATCAAGTGGTTGATTCCTTCCATTGTCTAGATAACTAGGGTGCCACAGGGCTTGGCACGTGTTCTGAAATCCCAGTTATCTCTCCACAGACTTATGGGACCAAAGTCACATAGGAGCATTCTGCTGTGCAAATGCTCTTGTGAGTAGTTGGCCATGCTTTGGAGCCTGGGGTCAAAAGATCAACAGGACTCACCTGGGTCAGCCTTGGAAAGAAATGTGGATGAATATTCAAATACAGGGAAAAGGACAATTTCATATTCGTAAGCTCTGTTGGAGCCAGCCTTATCTAAAGATCTCTTTGGTGTATTAAGATCTATATAAACCTCTTTCACATAAAGCTAATTGCTTCCTGGTTCCAGAAAGTGGCTAAACCCCCAAGGGAGTAAAGTTGATTCCCTGAATTAAAAACAATTGAAGAAGCAAGCAATTCTGCTTTCATTGTCAAATGGCTTTATCCTAATGCTATCTGCAGCTCTAATAACGTCCGGACTAACATCTTTGGTCGGGGGGGGGGAGCATTAAAGCAGGTTAAGAGGAGATAAAGTGGGTCCTCTTTTTCCGATTGTCTTAAGAAACATCATGGCCTGGAAACTGAGGCCGAGGTTCAGATAGGAAGGCAGCAATTGGCCATCGTAGTGCAAGGGCCCAAAAGTGGTCTACCATTTGGCATGATGAGTCAGGTACCAGAGGCGGCTGGTTCCTGGCACCCTCATGAGGTAACATCGGCTGGAAAGTTATTTGCTGAAAGTCTCACTCATATTAATGAGCACATTCCATTTATTTCAATGAAATGTTCGCTGATGGGTTCTGTTCCATGTTACTTAGTGGGAAGTAGAGAGGGGCGCCATTTTGACAGTAATGAATTAATGGCTACAAAATGGCTCCCTCCTGCATGCTAATATCTCACTTGCTATCTTTGTTACCTGCAGCATTTAACTTCTTGAGGATGATTCCCAGTCTAGAATTTAGTGTTTTTACTGCAGGTATACAAATGTATTGGGGGCTGGCCTTAGGGATGGAGGACAGTTTCATTCTGTCCCCCTTTTAAAGTGAATCAACAAAGTTGCCATGCAGCCACCCTGGACAAATACACAGTTCAGAACATAATTGTCCTCTGGATTTTGCAATAAAAATTCTCAGGTCAAACAATGTACCAAAATGCGTCAAAAAGGCGTATTTTAGGATGACATGCATTTAGAAATGCATACACTGAGATAAAATACATATTTAAGAACAGATTTTGGTACATTAGAAAAAAATACTGCACATTAATGCAGGAACAGACTTATGAACAAACACATACAAAATTGACACAATTGGAAAATAAGATGGATCCACCCATCCCTAGCTGGTTCTGAAAGATGCAACATTCATACATAACCATTGGAAGACATAGAAGGTGAGCTAGATTTGACCTGGTGAGAATTAAGGCATTTGGTCCAGTAAATGAGAAGAAAGCTGTATCTAAAACACCATACATGAACTGGAAGCATAATTTGGTCCTCTGGAAAATAATGAGAATAAGAAAACTAAAAAAATTAAAAACTGGGCAGCATCAAAAGTTGCCTGTAACCTACCTAAGATCTTTCTTTTGATAATCAATGGTTGGCTCATCACCGCCGTTTCTCTGCTGTGCGAACACCAGGGTCACTTCATGCAGTTGAGACATGAGACTTTTGGTCTGAAGGTTTCCCCTTTTGAAGAAGGATTCCAGTGGTTTTTCAAAAGGCCATCGGCGCCTAGCTTTTAAGCTCTTCAATGCCAGCTCAATAGACTGCTGCTCCAAGAAGACCACAGTATTGCTGAAGGCTGCTCCAGAAAAACGTTGCTGGTCCACAAAACTATGCGCCGTACACAAAGGTCTACTAATGGAAATACTCTTCCTCCCCCTCCCCCCAAAGAAAACACCCCACACTCCCGCATTGCATTGTGACTCCAGCCATGATGATGTCCTCTGTCTCAATCCAGTCAAAGTGCAATTTTGGTCCGGATGCTCAAAGGGCAGAGGCTTAAGAAGGGGCAAGTCAGACACCTGCTGGCCAAAGGCACTTCTAAACAACCAAAACAGCCTTGTCCTTCAGAGCTGGCTCAGCGAGGGGACAGGAGGAGCAAGGGCTGACGGGAAAGGTCATATATGTACAGATTAAAAAATACACCTTAAATAATAAGAGAATAACAATAATACTGTCGCAGTAAGGCACTTCCTAAATGTCCCTTTGGTTCTTCAGCTTAAAATGTTGGAAAGGATGGAAGTTTTTTTTTTCTTTGGCAAAAGGAGAACTAGGCCTGGGCTGTTGGGAATGCAGCAATAGCCCATTGGAAAGGCAGGGTATGCAGAGCTCTGTGGGAGAAAGGAACAGCCAGTCAGGACGGGAGTAAAGAATTGCTGAAGAAACAATGCATAAGCGGTTGCTGTCAGGGGCATTAAAGACTGTGAGGCAGTTCATGTACCAATTGGAGTGGGGTGAAAGGCAGGCGGCAAGAGTTCCTGCCCCTTGGGGGCATATAACCACCCACCCAGGCCACCCCTCTCCACATTCCCCCTTTTCAGGCAAGAGCATACGAGACGCTTCTTTGCCAGAGCATCAAACAATGGGTTCCGTGGCAGGCTAGAAAAATAAAGGGGCTACCCCCTTCTCCCCGCCAGTGGGTGCTATGGAGCAAGACTGAAGGCAGCTGAGGATGATGGGCAACTGTGACGGCCAGTTCTCTGTCCCAAGGGCAAACTTTTCGTTTTAGTGTCTCCTACTTAGGCAGAAGCAGCAAAGCAGAGGATAAAAGGCATCCAGAGAGCTGTTGTTTCTTACCCTCTGCCGCGGATGAATTGAGAGGGGACTAGAGGCAGATGGTTCTTGCTGCTATGGAGGGGATAAAAACGAAAATTAGGCCAAATTGGGAGGTGGTGGGTGGGAGGGAAAGCTCTTCTCCCCTGGGGGCTGGATTCTGCCCTCACCAAGCCTTGTAAGGAGCCACGAGGTCTGGAAAAGTACCAGCTCATCCAATTGCCATGGTGGGGTGGGGGTTGGAGCTGCTAAATCTTTAAACCAAACTCTCTGGTGCCCAGCGTCTGTGGCTCCCAGCTCTATCTGCACACTGCTAATGAAGGGGGTTGCCTGAGTTGCAGTCGAAACAGTGCAACTGATTCCCTCACAGTCCACATGCGCTGGGACTTCACCGTGCTCTTGGGAAACCACTGGGGGATCAGATCAGTGCTGCCTTCTCCATGGGGGCACCCCAAGGACACTGCCTGTGCTCCCCACTGTTTGCTACTGCACCAAGCTGGCACTGTAGGCAGTCAGTGCGTGGACATGTTCTTAAGCCAGGGGTGAGGAACCTGTGGCCGGGCTGCAGATCCATCATCCCTGACCATTGGGCAGGCTGGCTGAGGCTGGTGGGAACTGGGAGTCCAACAACACCAGGGTGGCAGCCACAGGTTTCTCGTTCTGCCTTGAAAGTCCTGGGCTTAAACCCGTCCAGACACATTGAGTGCAATCCAGAGAAAGCGAAGGCATGCCTAAATAATCAGACCTGGCATTTATCAGAGCACCAAAAGTCCTTCGCGGACAATCCAGCTGCAGACTTAAATGTGACGAAGCCCATTGGCCTTAACTGTACTTAATTTTTTATTGGTCTGTGGCCATTATGTCAGCCATCCTTACAATAACTGTAGGTCAGCATTATCTACCCCCATATTGCAGGGAGGGGCTGAAGTTGAGAAATAGTGGCCTTAAGGTTGCCTAACAAACTCATGGCTGGCGTGAGATTTGAAACAGGAGTTTGACAGTTGGCATTTACTACATCTGTTTGTACATCACTTCCAGTCATTTTTATGAGTAAAATGGTGGCGGCGACAACTACTACTACTACTAATGGTGCTAAATACATGCAAGCATCTATAGGAACACAAAAATATAGGAAGCTGCCTTATACTATTGGCGCAGAAGCCCAGTAAGAACACATGACGAGGTTTGCTGGATCAGGCCACGGCCCATCTTGTCCCTTATCCTGTTCTCACAGTGGCCAACAAGCTGCTTCTTGGGAGGCCCACAAAGCAGGACCTGCTGCTCTCTTCCCACTTATGGTTCCTTCCCAGCCACTGGTTTTGTCCACTCTGCCTGGCAGTGGCTTTCTAAGGGCTGAGGACCTTTCTTTGCCACTAGCTAGCTGATCTCCCGGGAGACCTCAGTGTGCACTTAATTCCCATTTAATTCAGCAAGATTTGGGCATGCCTCTGTATTGCGCCTAGTTTGCATATTCAGCTCTTATATGGAAACAGAAAGAAGTCCAGAGATGAAATCTGCATGAATTTTGCCTCTTTGATTTAAAAAAAAAAACAAGCTTGGCCAAAATATAGCCTGTTTGGGGTAGAGTGGGAGGATAAATTATCATGCAGATCATATTTTGAACAAATGAAACTGTTAATTATTCTATTTGCAGCTCCCCTTCCTCCAAAATATACATTTTGGCTGTAACTATACAGCTACTTTACCAGGAGCAACCCCTATGGAACTCAACGGGACTTGTTTTTCAGTAAACATACATAGGCTTGCAGTCTTGATCTCACTCCATGGTTTTTTAAACAGTCTCTTTCAGATGTATTGGGTGGGTGCAGGAGGCATATTTGAATGCGCCCTTGCAAAATATAGATCTCTATATTAAGGCACGCTTAAGTGGTACAGTCCCTAAAGGAAGACATACCATGAGAGTTTGCTGCTTGTGGAAACTGGCCCAAGGTTGTAATCGACCACTCTATGTTGACTGCACAGTTAGACGGTGCTGTTTTCAGCCCCAACAATAATTCAGGTAGCAACCCCCACCCCCCCACCCTCACTCTTCAATCAAGAGAGGATTTAGTAAAGCTACTCTACTGCATTAGTGTGATAAGATGATCTGATAAACAGACTGGAGAATGATGCATGCAAATCAAGATGTAACAACCTCATCATGCCAACCATGCAAGGTATAGACAACAGAATTGTAGATACAAGACGAGGCCTCTGGGTCCATGCAGGGATTCTCAACAGTGAAAAGGAAGATGCAGTGAAGGGGCTTTTTTTTTTTGAGGGGGGTCACTTTTCTTTTAAAATAATTTCTGGTCTTTTAAATCAACCAGCAAGTTTCTATCTTTCATGTTAGCAGAGAGAACCCTGGAAATGTATAAGGATGGAAGGCAGTGCGCAATTCTGTCCAAAGGAGAATTCTGGCTGGTGCAGCTTGTTGTGTGGAAGTGAGGGGAAGCTGTTCCTGCGGGAATTTTCTCTCTCTCTCTCTTTACACAACTAACTGAAATGTACGGGAGCCTCGTTGGAGGCAGCCTGGAAAGAGCAGCTCACACAGCCATCAACTACCGTCATGATTCCTGAGCAGCACCACTGAGTCGACAAAGCGACTCTCTCTATAAGCCTCCATAACAAAATTTCCGTGACCTGGCTTCGGACTACAATTCCCATCAGCCCCGTGTTGGCTGGAGCTGATGGGAGCTGTTGTCAAAAAAACAAACATGGAAGGCCCCAGGTTGGAAGCCAGGCTGCTGTATAGTGATGGCGACTCTCTGCCAAGTGGGGCCTCTGAGAAGAGGTTGGGAAGGTCATGGGAGGAGACAGCAAGGCATGCAGGAGGGGAAGCCATGGCTCTGTGGAGGGAGCAGCTGCATGCAGAAGAGGAAGAGACGATCCACGGGTACCTTTGACGAGGGAGAGGGCGGAGCTAACAGTTAGGCTCGTCATGGTGGGATGGCTCGCAGAAAAAGCGAGACCCCCGCTTCGCTGTGCGGGCAGTGAAGGGGACGCTCTTCAACACTGCGGGGTGGGAGGGGAACGGACAAAGACACACAAGATACGTCAGACAGTGAGAAACACGGCGGGCGGCTTATTTCACAGATTGTGGATGCAGCTATACTCGGGACGTCTTAGGCGGGGGGCATATACGGCTGGTGCATCAAGGAGGGGACTATCTCAGGGAAAGAACCCCAGGGCCAGAATTCTGCCATACACATTTGAAATAAAGCCTCCGGAAGGTGAAATGGTTTGTTTTACAAGAATGGTAACAGTTACAGATAGGTAGCCGTGTTGGTCTGCCATAGTCAAAATAAAAAAATTCCTTCCAGTAGCACCTTAAAGACCAACTAAGTTAGTTCTTGGTATGAGCTTTCGTGTGCATGCACACTTCTTCAGATACACTTCTTCTGTGTATCTGAAGAAGTGTGCATGCACACGAAAGCTCATACCAAGAACTAACTTAGTTGGTCTTTAAGGTGCTACTGGAAGGAATTGTTTTATTTTAAGAACAGTAACACCATTGTTATTATTAACGCCTCTCAGGAGGCTACATTGGAGATGGCCTACGGGCAGTCCAGCCTGCAAAGCCACAGAGTGACCATATGGCAAGGAGGGCATGGCTCCTGTAGCTTTAAATGGGTGCACAGGCAAGGGAGTTCTGGCTTTGGTATGTGGGGGTGGGGAAAGCTGTCCCTGCCCAAAATTCCCTCACCTGCATAGCTGCTCAGGGTACAAGAGCCTTGGCCTGCTTTGCAGCTAGTCACCCTACTCTAGCCTTAACCAACCTTTGGCTGATTTGGCCTGATCCAAAGCAACTGGAGGGCACCAGGTGGGCAAAAGCTGCCCTGAGGAGTTTCCCCACCTCATGCAATGACCCACCCATGCCCATTTTCAACACAGTGCTTCCTATGAGGTATATGCTAGGCCCGGCTGGTTTGGGGGCCGAGTGCAGCACGATATGCTTCTGCCCAGGAGAACAGAGCGCCACCTGAGGCTGCAAACGTCAGCCACCTCTGCTGCTCATCACTGAGCACCTCAAGTCATTAGTGACATGGTGGTCAAAAAGTGTTATACCGCCGGTGGCGGGGAAGACCCTCACAGAGCCAAGCAAATACCACAAGGGGAACATCAGCACGGAAGCAGGCAAATGTCGCTCCTCACCTAAGCCTGAGGAAGGCTGTCCACAACTGGGGCCTGATTTATGAGCCGTGATATGTTTTGTCTTGCGGAGCAGGGCCACAGACATACCAAACAGACACAGAATGTGGTACTGAGTGCAGAAATCGGTTTCCACACCCAAACACACACACTTTCTCGTGTGTGTGTGTGTGGTTTTTTTTAAAGGAAATAGTTTCTAGTCATTATGGGGGCAAAAGTAAGACAGTGCTGTCGTGTGTGTGTGTGTGTGTGTGTGTGTGTGTGTGTGTGTGCTTTGCAGATATTAGGCTGGACAGGCCCTTAAGAACCCACTATATAGGTCCCATTTTGCTTTATTGTTGGAGGGGATGGGCTGGAAAAGGAAGAGCATTTGGGAAAGAAATAAAACATTGTTCCCTCAGGAGACTTCCGTTCACAAATACATCACGGTATAGGTAAATAAAAAGGAGGGGGGGCGAGAGGGAGCATTATAGAGGGCCAGAGATACAGTGCAGGGAGAGGTCCTTCACTCTGAGGGCACAAGCAGTGCCTAAAACGCCTTCTTTTCTTTGCCCACACAAAGCCACAACAGTCACTGGTAGTGGTGGTGGTGGGAAATGAGCACAGCAAAGGAAGTGGATGTTCCCCTGCCTCAGGGTGGGTTGCTTACCGGTGATAATATCCTCAATGGTCCCATCTTTGCCTTCATAAACAGGCCGGTGGTCCTTGGCCTGGCGCCGCCTCAGCTCGGCAATCAACTCTTGCTGCTGCCACTTGTTGCGCTGCAAAGGCAACTGCGGGCAGGTCAGGAATTAGAAGGAAAAACAGCCCCAGCTCAGCCGCCACACCGCGTCCCGCTGTCCACGAACCTGACTGACACCCCTCCCTGACTGACAGGTGCAGCCACTTTGAAAATGTGTGTGTGTGTGCGCACGCCTCTCTCTCTCTTTCAGGGATTAAAAGGGGCCCAGAGACACAGCAAGGGTCATGCGTGGACTGTCTTGTGAGACGTTTCCCTAGCAAGGAAAGGCTTCCGTCTGCCGCTGGACCCAGCAGGCCGAGGCTCTGTGCTGTGGGCAGACTGGCACACAGGAGAGCAGGCCAGCTGAAAAAAGAAAATGTCCCTTGCGGTTTCTCTCCCAGTATCACACTACGGGAAAGTGAGCACCAATTTAATGAGGAGCTGGCTTCCCTGTCACAAAGCCCAGAAGGAGAGGCCTTCTCGGTAATGCCATGTGAACTGCACTAGCCAGTGCTATTCATATTTATCGACAAAGCACTGAATCAGAACTTGGGAAGCCGCCTTTCGCCAAGTCAGGCTGTTGTTCCATCTCACTCAGTATTACTTACATTGGGACATAACCTGGGAGGGGGTGGGACTGCAACAATAAGAGCTGCTCTTCTACAAATCTGCCTTTGGAGCAGCAGGAGATATGAAGGACTGAAAGGCATCACACGCAAGTTGACAAGAAGCTAATAACACTATGTCCGTCCCCGCCATGCTGCCATGCAGGAGGGGCTTCCTTTGACCCGCCCTCCCTCCCTCCCTTTCCAGAACGCATCCCTTCTGGTCTCCTGGCTCCCTGCACCATCACCCCCTACCTTCTCCAGCCTCTTGGCTTCTTGGGCCAGCGCCTGCTCTCTTTGGGCCTGTTCTTGCTTCTTACGCATCTCGTTGTCTTGCTCTGCATCCTGGAAGATGGAAGCAGGGAGAAAAGTTAGAAGACAGTCCAACCAGTAGCCAGGAAGCACCTAGCTGGGGGTATATGGAGATAGAGTTCCACTGAGTCAAGCCGTTGGCCAACAGCCTGCTGGGTGAGATTTGCCCGGCACTTTGCAGGCACAATCACTTGGATCTGTGTTGAGCTGGATGCCACCATTCGAGTCAATATCAATTCCACAAATAAATAAATGGGCCCACCTAGTCCAATATTTGGCAAGACACAATTAAAGGTAAAGGGACCCCTGGCAGTTAAGTCCAGTCGCAAATGACTCAGGGGTTGTGGCGCTCATCTCGCTTTACAGGCCGAGGGAGCTGGCGTTTGTCTACAGACAGTTTTGCCGGGTCATGTGGCCAGCATGACTAAGCTGCTTCTGGCGCAATGGAACACCGACACCAGAGCAGCACATGGAAACGCCGTTTGCCTTCCCATTGGAGCAGTACCTATTAATGTACTTGCACTTTTTGGCGTGCTTTCGAACTGCTAGGTTGGCAGGAGCTGGGACCAAACAACAGGAGCTTACCCCATCACGGGGATTCGAACCGCCAACCTTTTGATCAGCAAGCCCAAGGCTCAGTGGTTTAGACCACAGCACCACCCGCGTCCCATATAAGACACAATTACTGCCTTGCAAATTTTCTGCAGGCTACGTTGCAGAAAATAACTCATGCCATTTCACATATGCTGTGAAGCTCTAGTTTACTTATATTTATTTGTATGGTTTGAGTTGCTTTAAACTGTTTTTAATATTGTGTTTTAATGCTATAGCCCACCCTGGGACCTTAGATAGAGAAGATATTCTTATTACCTGCCCTTCATCATAGAATCATAGAGTTGGAAGAGACCACAAGGGCCATCGAGTCCAACCCCCTGCCAAGCAGGAAACACCATCAGAGCACTCCTGACATTTAGGCAGGTAGGGCTAAATCTATTGTCTACTCTGGCTGGCAGCAGCACTCCAGACCAGGCTCTCAGGCAGAGATTTCTTTCCATCCACCTGCTACCTGATGCTTTTAAACAGGAGAAGAAGAAGAAGAGTTTGGATTTGATATCCCGCCTTTCACTCCCCTTCAGGAGTCTCAAAGCGGCTAACAATCTCCTTTCCCTTCCTCCCCCACAACAAACACTCTGTGAGGTGAGTGGGGCTGAGGTGCCTGGGACTGGCTTGCAAAGCAGGGGCTCAACCAGAGGTATATGGGCCTTCCCTCTAAAATGACTACCGTTCCTGGCCACATGGTGGGGCAGTAGACAAGAGCGTTTAGTCCGGCCACAGGAAATCCAAGCTCAGCTGCACAACCCGCTGCCTGGTGGGTTGCCTTGAGTGGGAATCACAGAGCTGGAACGGGACTCAATGGACCATGGCCCACCCACTGCCCCGAGACAGAACGTCCTATGTATAAAGGACCCCGCACCCCTTAACAAAACTTGCTCCAAGGTTCCCTTAAAAAGGTACTGGTAAAGAGATGCTTAAGAAAATGTAACTAGGGATTGATTATTGGAAATGGATATTTATAATAATAGGTTAATATATGGAGTAAGGATAAATGCTAGAGGGTAAGGATTTGCTGAATTTAATATTTGAACTGGAACACAAAATGGGAGGTGTGAGGAGGTCAAGAAACTAGTGAAGAAAATATAAGATCTGAAAGTATTAATTCATTTCTAGCTTTGATTCTTGGTCTTTCTCTTTGTTTCTATCTTTTATTCTCTATCTTTTTTCCTTCCTTTTTCTTCTATCAACTATCTCTTTACTGTGTATTTTTATTTGTCTTGCTTTTGTAGGTTAAATGCATAAACGTTTAAATGTTGGATTTTGTTTTTATTGTTTGTGAAATATTAATAAAATATCATTTAAAAACAAAACAAAACAAGGTTCCCTTTAAAACCTCAAAAGAATAGATCCCACGCTGAACCCAAAGTTCCTGATAACAAGTGGCCTAAATCTATCTCCCGATAACCAACAGCTGCACCTTTCTGTTCTATTCTCAAGCGGAAAACTGGTCCCTCTCTGGGTGACTAGGTCTGGCCCACCTGGGTAACCCTCTGCCTCTTATCCCACCTCACAGGGTTGCTGTGAGTCCTGCAGGCAGGACAGGAAAGAAATCTAAATAAATGGGCAGAAATGGGAATGAATTTTGACAGGCTAGGGAGGGGATGCACACGTGGACATGGTCTTTTGCCAAGAGCCGTGTGTGGATTGAATCCGTAACAATGTGGGTGAGCCAGGCACTGATTCCCTGCAATCCACAGCTCTATCTGAGATGCTAAAACCACAAACCAAAGTTTTCCTAGTCTAAGGAACCAGGTGCTCCCAGAGAGCCAATCTTTGGCCACTGCTTGCCACACGAGTCCAGGATAGTTCGGCACGCCCTGAGTCTGAGCATCTCATCACAGAAAGAAGCCATCCCTTTGCACCGCTGGAATATTTCCCTGCCTGCTCCCCACTCCTCCCAAATGCTGCACCTGGCCAGCACCTGAACCCAGGACACAAGAGCCTTCTCCAACAATGGGAACAGAGTGGTGGCAGCAGAAAGGTGTGGCTGACGCATGTGATGGAGGTTCAAGGAAATGGATTGGCTTTGCTCAAGGGACCACACCTTGTAGAGGGGCTTTGGAGGACTGGGATGTTAGCGAAGAGCAGAGGGGCTATGGAGCATGTTGAGGTCCTTGCTGGTGTGGAAGAGAAACGAAGGAGCATGCCGGGAGGGCGCTCTAAATCTCTTGCCCACTGGCCACACCTAATCACAGGAAGACAGGTAGGGCTACTTCCTGCTGGGAACAGTAACAGGCAGCACTTGGTGGGGGGGGGGACTGGCAAATGGGCTCCCACTTCTACACCAGGGTGAGGTGTGAACTTGTGTGGCTTCTAAGGCGGCCTGGGTTCTCCAACACACATACCTTGTAGGATCGGATGAAGCGCGCAAAGACCGGGAAGAAAACGGACGGCGGTGTTGTCTTGGGGCTCTCTCCGAAATAGCGCACAACCGTGTTGTAGGCCTCCTGCCAACAAGAAAGCTGTGTGAACGGAGGCTGACGGTGGCCCCGGCCTTACACTCAGTTTTACCATGGGAGGAGGATGCTGGCACAACAAAGTTTGGGGTCAGGATGAAAATCTATGCACAAAGAGACCTTTTGACACATGGCCTGCACGTACAGACCTGCTGGGTGTGATTCACTTTGCACATCAGACTGGCATATTCACATGATGAAACTGATTCTTTAAAAGGCACACAAATCTGATGTTCAGAGCGCATACAAACTCTGCTGTAGGGAATTTCGCGGGGATTTTGTTTGGTCCACATTTTGTTTAAACAAACCAACTTCACTGTGGCTCAAAAACGTGCCAAAATGTGTATTAAAATGTGAAAAATTCACATTTTAGTGTGAAATTGTGTAGAAAAATGTGTACTCATAGAGTGAAAACATATGTTAAAAACATAATGCAAACCTTTGTGTTTTTCTGTAAAATTGCAGATTGAAATGGAAACAGGCCTGGAAACAGACTGGAAATGGGATGGTACACCAGAGCGTGTTGAATTTTTCAACTTCCAAAAATGAGGGGCGCTAAAAGGTTCTGACATGACTTGGGAATTCAAAGGATATTTTGGTTAAATTAATAAAATGTAGTTTTGCTCGGTAAGTAAAAAGTGTGGAAAACTGCACAGAAATCTTTAAAAATGATTGCCAAGTATTTGCAATTATATTATATATTAATATTAATATTTATTATTATTGAGCATTACCTGACATTCAGATGGCAACATTAAAAATTATTTGGTTTTCCGAAAGCAGCTTATGCGCTTCTTCGTCAAACGTAGACTTACCAAGCTACATGTTGCCCAACCACAAAAATAACAGCAGATTGGAATTGCTCACACCCAAATGCATACTTTTAATACCCCTCAGTGAAGAAATTTGCAAAAATTAAGTTTCACCTCATAAAACGACACGTCCTACGTGATGCACTCATGCCTACTCTGAAGGAAGTTTGGCATGTAAATAGCAAAATAGGAACTGCTTACATAACACACAAGCAGAAATGCACCCTGGATCCCATTGCAAAAATCTGACACCAAGCAAGCACAGATTAGTCAAATTTGGCACTACATCTGCAAATGTCCACAGCCAGGCAGGTGGCAGGATTTCCATACATGAATCTGGCATGCAGCTAGACAGACACAGTGTTGAACTATTGTGCCAGACCACTGCTTTTTAACATGCTACACAGCACATACAACATGCACACATTTTAAGGAGCCTTCTCTGCTCACCCCCCAAGCTGTGTGCCCACTCCTTCTCCACTCACCTCCGCAGTCTTCGCGTCTTTCTGTAGCCGGTCCAGCTTGCCCTCATTGGCGTTCAGGAAGCTGCGCAGGATGCTATGGTCACGCAAGCTGCACTCCCGCCGGATCAGCTCCATCCCACGCCCCAGCTCCTTCACATCTAGAAGCACGTTCTCCAGGGATACTGTGGTGGGACAGAAACCACTGGGTCAGCCCAGGAACCAGCTCAGATTGGGGAGCGTCAGCCCAGTTTCACGGCTCGCAAAAGGCTAGAAGAGATGCACAGGCCTCAAGAGGGAGGCAGGCAGACTCTAAGGTCAGGGATGAGGGACCTGTGGCCCTCCGGACGTTGATGGACCACAACTCCTTCATCCCTGACCTGTGGCAAAGCTGGGGAACTGCAAAACAGACCTGCTGTAAGCATCAATCAGGGCTTATCCACACTTAACTTTTGCCTTGTTCTTTCCAGGCACTGGTCCCCACTTTAAAGCTCTGTGTCCACCTCAGAGCTTTCTCCGTGATAAGCCGCTCTTTAAACCAGGCATCGGCAAACTTGGCCCTCCAGATGTTTTGGGACTACAACTCCCATCGTCCCTAGCTAACAGGACCAGTGGTCAGGGATGATGGGAATTGTAGTCTCAAAACATCTGGAGGGCCGAGTTTGCCCATGCCTGCTTTAAACAAATGACAATTTGGGTTTTCTGATTGAGCTTTGAAGACCGGGTTTTCATGGGGAAAGCTCTGGGGCAAAAAAATAGGGTGCTCAGCTTTAAAGTGCAGCCTGTGCCAGGAAAGCACTCAATGTACATGTACTGTAAACATCCTACTTGCCACTGTATTCTGCTCTGGTCAGACCTCACCTGGTCAGACCTCACCTGGAGTACTGTGTCCAGTTCTGGGCACCACAGTTCAAGAAGGACACTGACAAACTGGAATGTGTCCAGAGGAGGGCAACCAAAATGGTCAAAGGCCTGGAAACGATGCCTTATGAGGAATGGCTAAGGGAGCTGGGCATGTTTAGCCTGGAGAAGAGGAGGTTAAGGGGTGATATGATAGCCATGTTCAAATATATAAAAGGATGTCACATAGAGGAGGGAGAAAGGTTGTTTTCTGCTGCTCCAGAGAAGCGGACACGGAGCAATGGATCCAAACTACAAGAAAGAAGATTCCACCTAAACATTAGGAAGAACTTCCTGACAGTAAGAGCTGTTCGACAGTGGAATTTGCTGCCAAGGAGTGTGGTGGAGTCTCCTACTTTGGAGGTCTTTAAGCAGAGGCTTGACAACCATATGTCAGGAGTGCTCTGATGGTGTTTCCTGCTTGGCAGGGGGTTGGACTCGATGGCCCTTGTGGTCTCTTCCAACTCTAGGATTCTATGATTCTATTCTACTTTCATGATGTCTGAAAGCGAGTGAGACGGAAGTAGCTACAGAGGGGACACCTCTATGAGGTCTTGGCCCTGCCCTTTGAACAGGCTGGTGGTTGGAAGAGTCCCTACCTGCAGCTGCTTTCTCCACAAAGTGCAGTTCCTGCCAGAAGGTGCTCAGCTCGGGGTATTTCTCCTTCACCATCATGGCAATGAAGTGCAAGAGGGTTAGCTTCCGGTCCGTCGACTTGGTGTCCAACAGCTTTTGGGGTAGAGGTGGGGAAGAACAGAATGTCAAGGCACTGCTACAGCCATCTGCACAAGAAGGTGCAAATTCACATGCGGGCTGGAGGCATATGGGCGCATGGAAGCAGATAATCAAATCTGCACAGTGTGCATTAACTGAAACACGGGAGGTGCTCACAAGGGGCGGGGAGAGCAAATGCGTGGACGCATGCAATCAAGCAAGAAATCAGGCACACAGGTTTGTATGCAGGGCTGAGCAATTCTGCAAATTGGCGTCCGCGCATGGTTTGCTCCATGCATGTAACGGTGTGTCTGAGCAGAAGCACATACAGAAAACTCTCTGAAAGTTGCCGTGCTGTAGGGCAAGATAGGAATTTAAAAATACGAGCTTGGGAATCTTGCAAGGTGGCACAAACAAACAGCTGCCAAAAGCTGCCGCCTGAACAGAATGACCATGTGGTGTAGCATGCGGGAACGGACACCACCTTCCTCCTAGGCACATTATCTGAGCACAGGGGTAGGGATGGATACCTTTGCATAAGCTTATGTGCCCCCTTTAGCCCCCTCCTTACCAGATCAAGACTCTGCAGCTTAAAACCATAAACCGAACCACGTTTGCTGCTGTTCATGTAGTTGCCGAGGGCGAGGATGATCTGGGAGGGAGAAAACAGGCGTGTCACATAGATGCTTGACATGTCTGATATTTATGTCATACAAGGGAGTCCCCAGCCAAAGTATCCTGGGCCACCTGTGCTTAATGTCACTGCTTTCATGGAGGCTATGACATTTAACCTGGAAGCCATCAGCACCTAACTAGTGTAGGAAAACGCACTATGCTCAGAGGCACTATTTGAACCCTTACTCTGCGTCCTGGCAATTTACAGGATCAGAGTTGGAAGGAAGCTCAAATAGCCCAACACGTTTTTATGCAGGAAATCCTCTGCTACAGCAACATCCCTGATATAGCTGCCTTCTAGCCTCAAAATACTCTGCAAGCTAAACAGAAATAGTTGTCCCCCATCACACATTTGCTGTTTCTCTTGTAAGTACTTCCATATCAGCAGGACCCACCTCCAACATGCGCTTGAGCTTCTGTGAAGACTTGACAGATGCAGAGGCAGCAATGATTGCACTCAGTTGCTGTAGGAGGGCAAAAATAAAAAAGGACAAAAACTATTATAATTGGTTTTGCTGCACCTCAACACTTTGTCAATGTAAAATCATGGAATTGTAGGGTTGGGATCGAAAGGGTCATCTGGTCCACTCTCTCCTGCAACAGAAGTTGAATAGAAGTTCCTTTCACACAGGAAAGGACGCTCTCAGATGGTTGCTGTTTTGAGGTGGGATGCAATCATATACTGTCAAATTCATCTTGGCAATGAAAATGCAATGGGAAGTCATGCTCAACAAACCTCCTTCCTCATCTAAATTTGACCTTTTTGTGATAAAGAAAAGGGAAAATGCACTGGGAAGTGTTGGGAAACACTTACTGTACTTGATGCAACATCATCTAACCTCCCTGCAAACCAACTCAGAATGAGTGCTCATTTGATAGCCAACTTCATCTAATTTCCCCTCAAACTGCACAAACAAGTCAGGGATCAATGCTCAATAGACAGACTGCGTGGAAATAACATCAGTCTGGAATTATTGATAAACTGTCCTCCCTGACTTTCACAGGTTTACTGTGCTTTTGCAAGCAGAGCCCGTGCATGTACTACTTGTATGCACATGGGTTCTGTTTTGCAAATAAAGACTTGGGAGTTGGGTGCAAAAACGTGGTCCTCTCTCTCTATGTTCACTGTATGCTCTACTTGACTGCCTGGAAAGGACTGAAGGAAATGAATAACGGTTCTGCTGCCAAGCCTGCAATCAAGTAATTATTATAGGCTAATGAAAAACCTGAAAGAAAGACAGACGAAGGATAAATAGTTGTTCTGTTGTATTTTATCACTATCAACATCAACATTTCTTGTTAGTTGTCTTGGGTGTTTTAGTCAGAAAAGTGGAGTGTAAAACCAAGTAATAATAATAATAATTTATCCAAGAAAACACTAAAATACAATAGTCTATTAAACATTAAAAGCTTCCCTAAACAGGGCTGCCTTCAGATGTCTTCTAAAAGTTTGGTACCAGTTACAGATGGGTAGCCGTGTTGGTCTGCCATAGTCAAAATAAAAAAATTCCTTCCTGTAGCACCTTAAAGACCAACTAAGTTAGTTCTTGGTATGAGCTTTCGTGTGCATGCACACTTCTTCAGATACACTGAAACAGAAGTTGCCAGATCCTTCTATATATAGAGAAGGTGGGGAGGGGTATTACTCAGAAGGGTGGTGGGAATCGGAGATTGGCAGATAGCTGAGATGAGCCTGATGAGCCTGTTGACGACTCTTAACGACTGTAGTAGGTCTTACAGGAAAAGGCAAGGGGTGAGAAGGTGAGAAGTGGCTTAGTCATGTATAATGAGATAAGAATCCAATGTCTCTGTTCAGACCAGGTGTCTCCATTGTTTTAAGTTTGGTTTGGTAACCCTTCTCTATATATAGAAGGATCTGGCAACTTCTGTTTCAGTGTATCTGAAGAAGTGTGCATGCACACGAAAGCTCATACCAAGAACTAACTTAGTTGGTCTTTAAGGTGCTACAGGAAGGAATTTTTTTATTTTAAAAGTTTGGTAGTTATTTTTCTCTTTGACATCTGGTGGGAGGGCGTTCCACAGGGCGGGTGCCACTACTGAGAAGGCCCTCTGCCTGGTTCCCTGTAACTTGGCTTCTCACAGCGAGGGAACGGCCAGAAGGCCCTCAGCGTTGGACCAAGCAAGAAGCAAAAGAAGGGAAAGCGAAACACTGTGAGTGTAGAAACATAAGAAGAGTGCTGCAGGATCAGATCAAAGAGCCCAACAGTCTGTTCTTACAGTGATCAACCAGATGTGTCTTGCTCATATGCAGAACCTATGAATACCACATGAGAGCTTGTGCCGGCATGGAGAGGATAGGGCTTAGTATGTATGAATCAAGACAAGAGAAGGTGTCACAAACCACAATGGTGGCAGGTAACAAAAATGGGTCAAGAGCGTCCAGTGAGGCTTGTGAGCCAGACCATCTAGCTCAGCCATGACTATCCCTACTAGCAACAGATCTCCATGGTTATTTCCCAACGCTTATCAAAATTGAGGATAGTGGGAGCTGAATCGGAGACCTGGCACATGCAAAACAAGTGACCTACTAAAGAACTACCTGTGCCTCCCTGTCCCTTGATGTTGCTGGGCAGCTCCACAAGCAGTGCCAGGCTGTTTGGCAAACACCCTTTGCTGCAGTGGCACAGCCAGGTGGCAAAGAATGTGAAATATGTCAATTACCCTCCGAGGAGACTGCTAGGTAATCTGAAGGTTATGCAATGATGCAACGGGTGTTTGCACTTGCTAGCAAAATATTCACCGCTTGATTTCAAAGAATGCGTAGGTTTAATTGTTTTCAAGGGCAACAGCAGTGTGTGTGTATGTGCGTGTGTTTAATAAAGCTTTTGATCATCAATATATGTCTATCACAATATGGCACGTCTAGCCTCTTGCAGAAACTTAAAGCAGGAAGATCAGCCTGGAACTCCTACTGTCCAAACCTCTGTATGTCCCACCAGAATCAATGTGGCTTTCTCCCAGGTAAGTATGCTTGGGACTGCAAACTTTCCAGCTGCATAATCAGCTAGAACTATTCTCTTGGTTTCTCCCTTTTTAGATATATGGAAAGGTAAAAGGGCACAGAGGTGACCAGACCAGGACAGAGAACTTCATTCCCAGACTCCCCTCCTCTAGCTTCATAAATTAACCCTTCCTTTCCAAGAGCCGAGGACAGAGCCCAAAGAGTTTGGGCTGGCACAGACAGAGGGGAGGCAAGTCTCGTACCGGCATGAGCATCTGGATGTTCTCACTGAAGTTGCCCAGGAAGGCCATGATGGCCATGCGCTGCGTCAGGCGCTCCACCTTGCTGAAGTGCAGCATAAAGCGGTCCTCGTCCGACAGCTCCTCCAGCGGCTTCCGCTCTTTCTCATACTGGCGCAGCAGCTTGACCTCGTTCTCCGTCGGCAGGAAGCGCATGAGGCACTCGACAAAGTCCACCGGAAGAGTCTTCAGGTCAAACCTGGAAGAGCAGCAGCAGCAAAAACGGCCCTGTGTCAGAAGGCAGCAGAAAGCGGGGCTGCTAAAGGAACTGGGCTGGGAGCGGGGAAGCCCAACGGAGCCCGTGGGGTGACGTGGCAAGAGTGTCAGGCTGGGGATCTGGGAGGCCAGGGTTCAACTCTTCACTTGGCTATGAAGTTCACTGAATGAACTTTCTTGAGGTGGTCTCTCTCTCTCCCTCTCCCTCTCCCTCTCTCCCTCTCTCTCTCTCTCTCTCTCTCTCTCTGCCTAACCTACCTCATAGGATTGTTGCAGAATAAAATACGCCAAGGGACAGACACTCCTTAGAGAAAAGGTGGAATATAAACATAATAAATACAGTGGTGCCTCGCAAGACGAAAAGAATCCGTTCTGTAATTCTCTTCGTCTAGCGGTTTTTTCGTCTTGCGAAGCAAGCCCATTGACGGATTAGCGGATTAGCGCTATTAGCGGCTTTTAGCGGCTTATCTGCTGATCGGATCAGCTGATAAGCGGCTTAGCGGCTTAGAAAAAGGGGGGAGGGGAAAAAACCAGCAGGAACTCGCAAGACATTGTCGTCTTGCGAAGCAAGCCCATAGGAAATTCGTTTTGCGAAGCACCTCCAAAACGGAAAACTCTTTCGTCTAGCGAGTTTTCCGTCTTGCAAGGCATTCGTCTTGTGGGGCACCACTGTAAATGCATTTCAGGGGTGCTGTGGAAGGAAAAACTACACACACACACACACAGATACCCACGTGTGAATGGCTTTGCAGATCTCCTCCGTGCTCCTCCCTGCTTTGCGCAAGGTGATGGCAAGGTTCTTGGCCCGGTTGGCTTCCAGCAGGGTGACCTTGTTGGCTGCCTTATGCGATGCCTTGTTCTTAGAGCAGAGGAGGTCAATGGCCGGGCCTTGGGCTTTGGTCTTAAAGAGCTCCTCAAACTTGTCTAGATCAAGGTCCTGGAAGAGGGAAGAGGATTCAAAGAGTTACCCATGCTGCCAGTAGGTAATTATGATACTAATGATAATAATAATAATAATGACAACAACAATGACATACATTCTGATTTCAAGCTGCTCATAATTTGCCTTTTCACTGCTGGAGGAATTTCAAAGCCGCTAACAGCATGTTATCAGATGCTTCAGTTTTGGGAGCTCGGGAGGGAACAGTGAATAGAGATCTGAACTTGGATTGGGGAGAAGTAGGTTTAAATTCCTATTTAAGGATTGTTGCGTGTATGAAATGGCAGGGAGCCCAGTGAGCGTGTTGGAGGAACGGTGGGATACATGTGTGAAGAATCAGTACAAAGCAAAATAGAAACCTGAAGTTGAAGAATTGGCTGGTTGGTTCCAATAATACATGAAATTCTCTCTCTCCTTCTCCTTCACAGAGAGAGTGAGCAATTTGGTCTTTGTTGCTTCCTTGGGGTTACCAGTCCCAAGAGGCAGAACTCCCCTATCAAAGGTCCCTTCCTTTGCTGCTCTCTTCTTTTCTGCCAATAGCACACAACACCTCCTGTCTCTATGACATCGTGTGTAGCTTCCCCCCATTCATCAGTTTCCCTGGCTCCTCCTTTCTTCACCTCCATTCGTTCCCTCCCTCCCCCATTGTTCTCATAGACTCCTGCTTTTCAGGCCCTCATAGCACTGCGCTCTTCTCCCTTATAGTACATGGGCCCTGCTGATCTCAATCACTCCTCAGAGCCCCTTCCCTGGCCTTACTTCCCTCCCACCTCTCCTTTCTTGAAGCCTCATTCTCCACCAACCATTTTTTCACACTCATTATTCTTACACTGTGCATAGTCTATTCTATATTCTTCCTTCAAACTCCTTTCTTCTGGGCACACTCTCCCTTAGCTCCCCTCTTCTCAATTCTTGTGTGAGGCTCTGACTCCAGCCAAAGTGACAACTTTCCCTTCCCTCAAAGAGGGTGAACTACAAACTGTTCAGTTTCCCTCAGCAACTGAATGTTCTGTGCTGCTGCTGCACTTGATAGGCTGATAAGGGTTTCACCTGCACAAGTACGGTAGATACAAATACAACGGATTAAAAGTTTTAAAGAATGGAGCATACCATTCAGACTGACTTCCCCCTTTCCCTCACCTCCAAGATCTTTTCATCATCCAGCTCACTGAAGACTGTGCCGCTGATCTGGTTGGGCTTCAAGGCCGTCCAGTTAAAGACCGGCAAGCGGAATTTCGTCTTGATGGGTTTCTTAATTCGGATTGCTTGGGGGCACAGAGGAGAGAAAAAAGTATTATTTGTCCTCACAGGTGCGGAAGAGGTCAGGGCTCAGCTCAGCTCAATCCCAATGGGCCACTGGGAGGAAGAGAATTGGGATGGTTCCCCTGGCAAGTTTCTGTTCCCAGTTTTGGTTCACCTTCACGGACATCTCTTAAGTCATGATCTGCTGACACACTTTCAAGCATACCATAAAGGATGGTTACGTGGTTTCTTTGGCTGTTGTTGTTTTGAGAGAGAGAACAAAGGTTCCCAGGAAGATGAGTTCTGTACCCAGAACCATGTTCTGTGCTTTTATTTGTGAAATTACAGCACACATAGAGGAAGCACCCAGGGCCTTTCATTGCTGTCCCTCTTTCCGTTTTGCAGGTGGATGGGTGGGAAGAGGCGAAACGTACCTGATAAGCCCATAGTGAGAATCACAGAGGGAGATGTCCCCGGAAGTGGTGGAGCTGGCGGACACTTATCTGTGAGAGAACAGGGGCGGAAAAACATATGTAGCAACAGTCACCTTCTGTGCAACCGTGTGTGAGAAGAAGGCAGGTTTCTTTCCTTTGGACTTACCCGGTAGCGGAGGAGGGGGCGGGGGGAGAGGCGGAGGAGGGGGCGGGGGTGGAGGGGCAGCCTCCATGGGAGGCAGGACCGGGAGGCGGAGGTCGTCCTCAGGGATGTCGCTGAAGTTGACCTCCGCCCCTGGAGGTGGCGGCAGCGGCAGGTGGTCTCCCCCTGCTGGGCGAGAGGTATAGTGGCGTCGGAAAGCCTCCTCCTTCTCCTTGATGATTCTGCGCAGGGTGTGGACCTGGTTGCTGGCACTTTCGTAGGTTTCCTGCCCCAGAAGAGACACATCAATAAGGCCCCCTCTTCCCACTCGCTGGAGGCCGTTCACAAGGCCAGATGCCTCTGGGTCTCAAAGGACCAAGGGACACATTATACGTTCAGCAGAATTAAGGGGCAGCGCTTATCCCCAGCTGCAGCACCTCTGGGAGCTGTGTGTGTGTGTGTACATATTTACACAACATTCTCCTCCACAGGGATAATTGACAGACATGTAGAAGTTGTGGGGTGTAACATAAGCTGTCAAGTACAACACTTCCTGTTTGCCCAGAGTGGACACACAGGAGGCTGTTACTCCAGCCAGGAGGACTTCCTGTCACACCTGGTCGGGAGCTTCCTCGCCCTGCGTGTGACCAAGTAGGTGGGCGTGACCCTGGTGGGAGACCCCATAAAAGGGGATGATCAGGGAGCCACCTTCCTCTTGATGCCACACTCTTCTGATGCCATTTCTTCTCTTGGACTGCACTGCTGGGTCTCTGCCAGTACCACATGGGTCTATCCTTACAAGGATGTAAGCCACGCTGTATCTGTAACTACAAGCTAAGACCTGCCTTCAGGGATCCAACTGTGAACTGAATGTGAGTAAACTTCTTATTACTTTTAAAAGAAGCTTCTTGGGTCTTTATTCTTTTTAGGAGGGATAAAAGGGGACTTACCAGGAACCAAACCCAATCTGAACAAAGCCAGATTGGATTGCTTAAGTGAAGAGATTCAAACGAATCTACCAACTAACTTCCTGCTATATATTGTGGAATGCACTCTGCTGCTGACTGACAAGTACGAATTAGGAAGGATACTATTAAATCAACATATCCTCTCCCAGTATCTACAACATTCCCACAGAAGTTACATGGGTTTTGCCCATGTTGATTTTAATAATCTTTTGAATGTTTTTAAATACAGTATCTGTTTTTAACTGTTTCCCCACCCCTCAATGGATAATTTTAATGTTTTATTTATTTTGCAAACTGCTTAGAGGTTTTCTTACAATCAAGTGGGATCTAAATTTTGTTTAAGATAAATAAATGGGACCAAAAAGGCTTGGCATGGAAATGGGGTCTAGACTAGCCTGACATATTTGTTTCCTATGAGCATGTCATGTTTCCCCCTGGGGGGCAGGGCGAGCAGGAAGCAGGGAGGGAGGGGAGAAGATGCAAATATGCTGCCCTCCACCTGCAGCAAAAGATGATCCAATAAAAAACTTTGCTTCTTAGTTCTGCTGATTGCACCAACCGCTCAGGGAACTGGGTCGATGCCAGCACTGCCCTGGACCCCTTAACAGAACAGTTGAGATTTATCTGCAGGAGAAGACCCACATCCTTACACAAGGGAGGAATGGGGCCAAAGCATGGACAGTCCACAGAAACCCAGCCAGCCCCAAGCAAGGGAACAGGGACCATTTGCCAGCTGTCCTGAGTGTCACATTGACCTGTGAACTAGAGCCCCATTAAAAACCCACATAAGATAAGACTTAAGAAAGGATTGTTAGGAAAAATGCCCAGGTCCCAAACCAACAAGCATGCAAGAAAGAGCCTGGAAGGTAATGGCTCAAGGAGGCGAGAATTGTGCCTCACCCCTACAGTGGAAAGACCCAAGGATGAACCCTGATGGGGCATGTTCTTGTAAATCGGGAGTCTGTCAAAGCTTCATTCTTCAGGGAACCTTTTCCACACAGACCTGCCAGGCAGGGAACGTGGCATGTCCACTCGAGAAATCCTGTTCATGGGGAGCACTAGGCCTCACCGTCATCCTGAATATCGTGTCTGAATAGAAAGTGTTCCCTGGCATACAACAGTGCTCCCCCTGTGGGTAGGAGGACTGGGAATGGTGAGCCAACTACCAAGGAAGCCCGTCCATCATTACGGATCTTTTCACTGAGAAGCGTCTGAGGAAGCATCCCAGGGAGATTAGAAAAACCAATGCTTTAACCCAGACAATGGACAGACCCCCATCTTCTTAGGAAAGCCTCCGCATCACTTTTTCCTGGCCACATACCTTGACAATCTCCAACTCCTTCTCCCGCTGTAGCAGCTGTTTCTCCAGCTCTGCCACCCGCATTATGTTTTCATTCTCCAGATCCAGAAGCTTTTCTGTCAACTGAGTGGAAGAAAATAGGGATCACCAACTTTCCTTTGGTCAAAAAAGACGGTTCTGTTCTCATTATTCTGCTCAGATAACCATATGTCCAAAATGTCACGTGTGGAGCAGACTCGTGAGGCTCTTGCTTTTAAACAAGTTGCTGGCCCTCATGGTTATAACAATGTATAACAATGCAAATGTGCAGGCAGTTAAGCCTGACTGCACCTTCCCTTCCCAATGTCAGCTAGGGGATCTTCTTCAGCACAATGTACAATTAGCCTATTGCCCCGAGATGGTGGTGATGGTTGCTGGCTTATGGAGCTTTTAAAAGGATATTAGACAAATGAATGGAAGGTACACTCATTTCCCTCTGTTTTGGTATTTTAACTTGTATATTTTAAAGTAGGTTTGTATTTTTTCTTTGATTTTCTTGTTTTATCTTTTTTCAAAGCTCGCTGAGGGTTGTTATTGTTGTTTTTACAACCAAGCTGTGTATAAAGTTTATAAAATAAATTTAACCATGAAAGCTAAATGGAACATCCATGTTTGGAAGAAGTATATTACTGAGGGGTAAACCATGGTGGAGAGCAGTTGCCTTCAAGCCCTGATTTGGGGCTTCCCAGAGGCATCTGATTAGTCACTGTTGGAAAAAGGGTTCTGGACTAGATAGAACCATCTATCAGGACTCTTCCCTAAATGGCCTTGGCCCTGTATTACTAAAGGAGTATCTCTACCCCCATCGTTCAGCCCGGACACTGAAGTCCAGCTCCAAGGGCCTTCTGGCGGTTCCCTCACTGTGGGAAGCGAAGTTACAAGGAACCAAGCAGAGGGCCTTCTCAGTAGTGGCACCCACTGTGTGGAATGCCCTCCCATCAGATGTCAAGGAGATGAGTAACTATATAACCTTTAGAAGACACCTGAAGGCAGCCCTGTATAGGGAAGTTTTTAATGTTTGATGTTTTATTATGTTTTTATATTTTGCTGGAGTGGCTGGAGAAAACCAGTGAGATGGGTGGCATTTAATATTGTTGTTGTTGTTGTTAATTCCTATGTTCTTCTGGTGAACTAAAGGGGGGGTATCTGTACACCTACATGTGATAAATGTTCTTCCAACTCCTCCACTTTCTCCAACGCTACGTTCTTGGTCTCGGCATCCTCCAGCAGCCCTCCGACATCAAATACGTTGTCCAGGTAAGCCTGGATCTGTACTTGCAACTTTTCGCTTTCCGTGTGTCTCGACTTCTGTGGAAAGAAACGAAAATGCAACACAAGAGGAAGAAAACTGCATGAAGCCAGGGAGCAAGGGGAAATTATCTTAAAGGGAACAAGCTTCCAGGTTGCTGCGTGATGGCACTGAGTCTCTCCCAAAAGCTACAACAGAACAGTGAGGAACATCTCATGAGACATTCCCACAGGATGTTTTCCACGCTCCTAGTTCATCTGATAGTACATACCTGGAAGCCCTGGAGGCAGCCCCAATGATAAAGTGAGTCTGATGTCAACCCTGGTATGTCAAAGCTGGTATGTGACGAAATACCAAGATTAATTAGGCCTCCGGAGAGCACTTTGGCTTATGGAATCCTGGAAACTGCAGTTGGGATTCTGTTGGAGATCCCTAGACCCCCTCCACAGAACTACAATTCCCAGAGATCCCTTGAAAGGAGGAATGACGAGTAAGTGAGATTAAGTTTGAGGGCCGCTTATGCCCTTGGAGGTGTCTGGAACCAGCACAAGTCTGACTTACTTCACAGCCATGCCTTGCCATCACTGGCCTCCTCAGAAGGGTGTTTCCATCCCTTCCTGCTAGATGACTAGAACTCTTCCCTGAATGGCTCTTCAGTTCCCAAGTTCTTTAATATGCCTCTGAAGAGGTCTGTCCTTTTGTACCACTACGCTTCTCTATTCTGCCGTTTCATTCCTGTTATTGAACTGGTGCCTGTTTCCCTTGAACGAGCAATGACCTTGGTTCTGAGAACAAGACTTGGTCTCCTAATGTCTGTTTTGGTTTTGATTCAGCTGAAACCAAGGCTAGAAACTGACATCAAACCGGGATTTCCACCCAGGCCTTGCACCCAGCTCCACTGTTCTGCATCCTGCCATTATCTTCAATAATCAGGAGACGAATGGTACTACATATCCAAACCCGCCATCTGCCCAACTTCTTGCCCAACTGAAAATTATTTTGGCCTTTTAAAAAGATGTTCAGGTTTGTTGTCTATTTTCATGTGAGGGTGGCCAGTCTTTCTTTTCAATAACAAGGCATTTATTTGATGCTGGGGCTTGAGAAGTTTAATTCTTTTCGTATCCCCACCCCCCACTGCCTTGCAAAGGTTTTGCTTCCAGTTCCATCAGTCACTTGCTAAAGAGTGCTTTTGCTGGAATCGACGACTATTCCACAGCAAAGTATATCACAGCCTTTAACTGGAAGGTTTAAACTAACAGCAGGGTCCTCTTTGCCTGATGAGATAGTTAAGTGCATTGGCTGCCATCACAGCAGACATAAACAGACCACCAGACTGCAAACAAGTATCTTGGCAACTCAAAGGAAGGGAGGAGGAAGGCAAAAGTTAATGCTGGTTTTAGAGGAGCTGGAGACAACTTGAAGAAGGCATCACTTTCCATGGGATCCCCTTTATTTTCTAGTCCCATAACTGCCTTTGGTCAAGTAGGTTCTGTAGGTTTTTGAAACAATTCAAACCCCAAAGAACCTGTTTACCAGAGACAATGGTGAGACATGTACACATTACAAGCAGAAACCCATCCCTACCCCCAAGCTGCCTCTCTGAAAAGAGACCAGTCCATCTCCAACTGAAGTCATAGTGCTCAAAGATAGGGCAAGGAACCAAATGTGTGTTGATTAAGGGAAACTCCCCTAAGCATGTTTGTAAAGAGGGAAGTTTCTGTGGTTTTTTAACAGATAATTTTTTCAGGAAATGTGAAGCAGGCATTTCATAAGAGTGCTTCCATACTGAAAATGTTGTGATATTACAAATAGGTAATTGACAACTGTTTGGGGTTTTTTACAAAAAAAATCTTATCAAATTTCCCCTGGATTTTCCTCATGAATGCATAAGGAGCAACAATCTCACAACAAACACCTGTCTGGAAGTACCCTCAGTTCCAGGCTATCTTTATCTGCCTCTGATGAAGTGGGTTCTGGGCCTCAATCCTTGACAACCATATGTCAGGAGTGCTCTGATGGTGTTTCCTGCTTGGCAGGGGGTTGGACTCGATGGCCCTTGTGGTCTCTTCCAACTCTATGATTCTTTGATTCTATGAATCATTTATGCCACTATAAATTTGATAGTCTTGAAGAGGTGCTACTGGACTCTTAATTGCTTTTGCTGCAACAGGCTAACAAGAGTAACCCTGTATTTTGGAGCAAAGGCTCCAAAAGATACTCTAAATGAAGGCTACTCTCCAATATGAGTACGTTATGCTGCCTTTCTGTCAATCTGTCTCTCTCACACACAAACAAACAAACATCCTGCCTGGACACAGCTCATCTCTAGTTGAAAACACCTCTACTAAAAGGATGAGCAGCTGTTTTTTCTTGTTGATCTTTGGTACTGATCACATTGGTTGTTGTTTTTCAGCCTAGATTGCATGTTAGTGCATAAATATTGTGCCAATAATCATAACTGTAAGCCTAGAGGGCATTTTGTTCCCCTCAAAAGGTAACTTTTATGCACCAGGAGAAAAAGGTAATGAAGAAAAATCTGTGAACAAGACTGCAATGTAACACACCCATGTTTTTCATGAGGACCAGCACGGCGTGTGATTCAAACCTCAAAGCGATTTTGCTTCAAGGATTTGGCACAACGACTTCTAGGAGGAACATCTTTACTTCTAAATCGCTATCAAAACTTGTTTAAACTCAGGGAAAATGCAGGAATCTTGCTTGCATTAAGCGCCTATGCATTTAGGGGTCAAGGGTGAGTAGATGCCACCTTCCTGTGATTTTCTCTATTAATTCCTCCCCTCCCATACAGGTGTCCCTGGCTGATGGATCTGAGCAAGCCATCCTGCCCAGACTCATATGGTCACAAGTTGTTCTGAGAAATTTCAACCATTAATTTGCTCTAACACCCTGGTAGAGTTTAACTTAAAATCAATGGACCTAGACAAAGATCAAGAGACCATACATGAATACGACAATTTAATGATTCATGTGTCAGATCACATGAATATTAAGCTCACAACCCCAGTCACGGAAAAATCTGGTGAGGAAAAATGCAACTGGTTGGTTTAACCGTGAATGCTTATCTTTAAAGGCACAGGATAGAACTAGATATCACCAATACAGAGACTCTGGTGTGCAGAGACTGCCAGAGGAATACTTTAAATTGAAACACCAATTACATCTCTTGATTGGCATGAAGAACAAGTTATTCACTGAAAAACAATGGGAATGTTGAATCCAAGCAACAGTAGCTAACAATTCTGGCATTAGTTTCTGGAGCCCTTGACGAGAGACCCTCCATGACTAACACCGTCCCATCTCAGACATGGTACAAATACTATTTAAAAGTATTCTGTGATGAGAGGGTGGGCTCTGTGGAGCCTCAGGAGTTTACTATAGAGGACCTCTCAGAATGGGCACCAGTCACAACAGAAAAAGTTAGACTTCTTATTGCCCCAAATCTAGGAAGGCCCAGGTCCTGATGCAATTCCACCAGAGTTACTTAAAGTAGGTGCCGCTTTGCAGATATCAAACTGAGCATGCAGGCGCCAAAAGGGCAAGAGCCAGCAGCACATGCAACTATAAAAGCTTCAGATCTAGCTGAACAACCCCATTACCCATCTTTGTCAGGCATTTGGTATATTCTTGGAAAAAGTCTGACCAGGACTAGGTTCTATCAGCTGTTCTAGATTGGCTTGTGAAGAGATTGGGTGTTACCTGTAAGAACTCTTCCAGACCTAGTTTGGTGAACTCATATTGTAGGTGCACACGGAAGTTCATGTCCTCAACAGAGTGCACCACGATGTTGATGAACTGCATACAGGCCACCTGAAAAACACATTGAGAGAGGGCAGTTGGCATTATGGCGCACAACTTCAATCTGTCATTCCCCTGTGGTTTTGTCTAGAGTGCCAGGGTCTTCCCTAACGTGGTGTCCTCCAGATACTGCTGGACTAAAAAGAACAACCCCATTATACTGGCTGTTGGCCATGCTGGTTTGAGGCCTGATGGGAGATGGGAGTCCAACATCATCTGGAATAGAACCATGTTGAAGAAGCCTGGTCTAGATGTTCCACCGATATAGGATCAAATGTTTAAAAAGCCTATGTTCCAGGACACCCCAGTTGGGGAATGCACCTGTGAAAAGTCCCACCATCAATCCATTTGCTGGGAAGGAGAATGAAGAGGCAAGAGCAGACCTAGGTCTGGAAAGGCATTGAGAGAGGGCAATAGGCAGAAGACGTTTAAAATACATGATGGCCCACCAGGTGGAAGCACTTGGGAAAGGCAGATGGGAACATAGGCTGCCAAGTTACTGTTTTGCACTGTAAACCATGTAGCTTGCACTGTAAACTATAAACCATTTAGGAGTTGTTTTGTTGTTGATTAATAGATATTAAATCAATCAATAAAAATATATTGACTGTGTGCAAGAGCGCTGCCCCAGTAGTTGGAGAGTAGAACAGGGATGAAGTAGCAGATACACACTTTCTAAACTGTTCTGTAACATAAACTGGATTGCAGGGGGAAGAGTCCCTACTCCATAGCAGAGATAGGTACCCAGTAACCTGCTGTCCATACGCAGACTCTACCAATCCAATTCACAGTGTAAAATGAGAATGCCAGCACAGATGGGGAAGGCCTCTGGGTTTCAGATTCCTGCACCTCAGCTACCATGATTTTTGGGAGGAGCTTTGCATAGTTAAGAGGAGGGCGTTCAGCTCAGCAGCAGAAATTCACTTTTCATGGGTTCAGTCTCCAGCATGTCCAGTTTTTAAAAAAGGATCGGGGTCAGGTGATGGAAAAGACCTCTGCCCAAGATTCTGGAGAGTGGCTGCCAGTTGGGGTGGACCAATAGTAAAGCATCTTCCTATGTTGCTTCCTAAAATTCAATTGGCTAGCATGAGGATGCAGTGTGCTTTAATACTAGGGTTCTGCAGCTCTATGCTGGAACATGGTAATTAGAAACATAGGGAACTGCCTTATGCAGGTGGCGATCATTTTAGGCACGTCCAATTGCCATGCGATCGCTGACGTATGGGTCCTTTTGGACCCGGAAGAGGGCAGATCTGGGGCATAACGGGGCATAATGGAGTGGGTCGCACTTATGTGTGCTCCGCCAATGTGCGGAGGGGCCCGGAATGGAACCACCGTGTGAAATGCTTGCCACCCGTACTGCGTCAGAACATTGGTCCATCTATTATCCACAGCAGGGGTGGAGAAGCTACTGACGGCTCTGTCTGGCCATCAGAACTCTTCTTGGGCCACATTCTGTTGGCCACATCCCCCACTGGCCCGAGTGTTTATGCCTGGCTGGAATGTGTCCTTGCTCACAGCACGGTCAGTGACAGCATGTATATAATCTTGCATTTAAGAGACACTGTATATACCGCAATCTGTCCTTCGCATCAGATTGTGGGAGCTGCTGGCATAAACAGAAAAGCGAGGGCACCAGGGCTTTTGCTCCTTACCATGAAGTCAATATTGCTGTCCTCGTTGCGGAAATACTCCATCAGCTTCTCAAAGCGGTGCTGCTCTTTGCAAACCTGAGAAGCAGAGAGCACAGCAGGGTCTGAAGGGTGCTTTAGTATTGGTGAGCCAGCCAAATACAGACTGTTCCCGGTATGCAGTCTTTGTAGACTTCTCCATAAGTACCCCTTCACGTAGCTATTCATCCCTTCTACCATATTCACATGCACATTCCGATATTCTCAAGCACATTCCTGTATTCATTCCTTTACCCAGCCTCACATCAGCAGCCCGGGCAGGAGGAACAAGCGGCTCTGCTTGAATCCCTCGGCAGAGAAAGCATTGGCTCCTTCTCCTTCTACCCTGCATGTGTAGGCTCCACCTATTTTTAAATTTTAATTTTGGATTTAGAATTCCCTGCCTTTGATGGATGTTTCAAGGGGGCAAACAGCAGAATAAAACAATTAATAATGCTAATGATAATCATTTAAGAGAGCAGGATCCACTAAAATACACAAAAAAGTGGGGAGGAGGAGATGCCACAAAAAAGCAGATCAGATGAAATTGAAAGCCTAAGCAAACAGGGCAGGCTTTGCTTGGCACTTAAAAGATGGTGCCAGGCTCACACACGTAGGGAAGGAATTCCATAATGTGGCTGAGAAGGCCTGGTGTCCACCTGTCTAACCTCAGACACTGAGGGTGTCGAGAGAAGAGCCTTCAATCAACTTCATCTCGAATGAAAGGCTACAGGGGTTTACGCCATCCAGAAACAGAACTGGTGGGCTTTCAAGCACAGTTATGGTGTGGAGTGGAGCTACCTGTGTAGAGGCCACTCCTGAGCTCAGGAAGGCAGAAGTAAACAGGTACCAAGGTGTGCTGGTATTGCAGTTTGCTCCTAAGTGGCACTAACACACGGGCTCTGATTTGGGATCAAAAGTTGGCCACTGCGACTCTATCCATTTACGCTACGCGACTTTTCCTCCACCTCCCTCCCTCAACTTGCGTATCTGTCTGTCCATTTGTCCTTGTGCGCACAACTTTTTACTAAATTGTCCCCACTCCCATGCACACCACTCTAGCCGTTCATTGCCATGTTCCTGCATCTATTTCCCTCATCTTGCCTTCCCTTCCTCTTCCAAGTTTGATGTCTCTCCCAGGTATGGGGAACCTGGGGCGTTCTGATGTTGCTGGGACTCCAACTCCCATCAGCCCCAGCTATCATGGCCAATGATCAGGACTGATGGGAGCTCAAGAATAACTGCAGGTTCCCCGTTGCTGATTTCCCCCAGGGTGCTGTAGGTTAGTCCTCACCTCCTTGAAATTCTCAAAAGCAGCCAAAATGATCTCATGGCCGCCACGCACCAGACAAACAGCTGCCAGCAGTTCTAACACCAAGGCTTTTGTCCTGGAGAGAAAAGAGAGAATCAAGGATGTGCCACCAACCAGAAAGAAAAGCAATGTCATTTTGCTGGCGACGCAGAATATATCCCACAATGATAACAGCATCCCTCTGATGCAATTGTTGCAGAGGCCTGCAGCAGGGGCAGCCAATGTAGTGACCTCCAGGTGTCATTGGACTACAACTCCCATCATCTCCAACCACAGGCCATGCTGGCTGCGGCTGGTGGGAACTGAAGTCCAGGAACACCTGCAGGGTACCAAACTGGCTACCCCATCATTCAAAGTTGAGGCTTTCCAGTCATGGGGCCTTGCTTCCAACAAACTGCTGTCTATTCCAGTTTTGCAACACAGGTGTAGGTTTTGTGATCAGCAGGTGTTCAGCTTTGCCCCTGCTCCTAGTGCACTTTGATCATTTCTGGTTTCCACCTGAACACATCCATTGGTGCGGCAACTAATGCTAGGTAAACAGGAGGTTCCCCTCTAGGCATAGCTGTCAACTGTCCCTTATTTGGCGGGAAACTCCCTTATCCCAGCGCCGTGTCCCGCTGCTGTCCCTTATTGATGATGTCCCTTAAATTTCCCAGGTTTCAAAGGAAGCAGCTCCTCTCCCTCCCTCCCTGCTGGCCAGGGAGGAGGGAGGCCCCAACTGTGTTGCTTGGCTGCGTTGCTCACCCAATAAGGAGTCAAAGAACGACTGGGGGGTGGAGCTTGCATGCTTTGTGCCGATCAAATCAGCCACGTTGCCTGGGGACTCGCCTTTGCTCAGCGCTTCCCAGCGGAGAGATGATGGTGGTTTTCCTTGCTGCATCCCCTTTGCTGGGTTGCTGCGCTGTGGGAACCACCGCTTGAGGCTTTGTTTGGCTGCTGGCTGGGCTTTCTGCCTTTGGCTCGGAGGGGCTCAGAAGTTGAACATACCTGTGCCCGGAAAATCCCTTATTTTGGCTGCTGATCCCTTATTTCGAGGCTGCTGGTCACTTATTTTCAAATATGTAAGTTGACAGCTATGCCTCTAGGGCATACCTTTCTGCTAGGGTAGAGTGACTCCACATATATCTGGCATCATGGGCAGAGCCAGGATTTATTTTACGGGGAGCAGGCTTTATGTCAGGGGAGCAGAACCGAGTTATCTGTGATGCAATTGGTCAGTTAGTTCAATATTTTACACCCATGTCTGGCATGATCCTGCCACTTTAACAGCAGCTTTCAAGTGAGAAAGGGCTTGTTTTTCTTTTTATCTCCATGGCATTCTCAGTTTACCAATTAAAGGGCAGTTTGCAGAACTTTATCTGAACAACAGTGTATCTGGTTTGCTCCTCAGGCCCCACTGCCTTCTTGGTTAAGCAGTGCTTCCCATTGGTTTTCATGCAAACTATACCTGCTGAAATTCCATATTCTACACAATTATTAAAAGGCGCAGCTATTAAAAGGTACCTTCTCTTTCACTTTGCCCACATGGATGACACTGGCTGACTTTGATTTGCCCAGATGTAATGAGGAATGACCATTACTTTGCACACAGAAGGTGCCAAGTTCAATGCCTGGTGTCTCCTGGTAGGACTGAGGAAAGACTTCTGCCCGAAACCTGCCACCCAGTGTCAGCAGTACTGAGCTAGATGCACCGATGTTCTGATTTGGCATAAGCCACTTTCCGTCATAAAAAACCCGGTGTCTGTTCTAATTTCTGGAGAGCTGAGATGGTGTAGTGGTATACAAAAATGCATTGTATTCAGGGGAAATTGTTTGCAAAAGTGTGCATGTTCAGCAAAATTGCATGCAAACGTGTGCCTAGGGGGGAAATGCACACTAAAATCCTGATGAAGTATTGTGAAGGCTTTTTTAAAAAAAGCCCAAGTCTCCTTGGCTGCTATCAAATACAGAACACTGGGCAAGACTGGTCATTAGACTGAGCCCAGCAGGGAGTTTCCTAACTGGACTGCGCATTCAAATGCTGAATTAATATGGTTAGGGCAAGGGGAGGCAATAAAAAAGTGCAAACTTATAACATCTATGCAAGAAGAAGAAATATTGTATATAATTATATTTTGCAGTTCATATTGTAAACATTACTTTGCAGAGCATACCAAAAGACCCCCAGGGACATGGTTCACTCATGAGCTTGCTTCCCTCTGTATATGTGCCCATTCATCATATAGTGCCAGGACGGGATATGTGATAAGTCAACACAAGATGTAAACCAGCAACTTTGCAATGGAAGGCCTGGGAAGCGCAGATGATCAATGCACTTTATATCAACAACATGGCCCAGACAGTTTTTCTGGCTGTGCACAGAGATTTCGGTTAGGCCAAACAATATGAGGAAACAGGGGAAAGTGGTCCAAGTGCACATCTGTTCTGCAAATTAAAACCTGCTCGAAATCAGTTTCACTAGCTGGAGGCAGGCCATTGTTTCGTTTCGTTTTTCAGAGCCGATGGCAGTTTGAAGGAGGGACGGCTGCTAATAGCGTGTGAACTCATTCCACTTCCATGTTGGCTAAACAGGTTTTGCAGGGTTTCACGAAGCATTTCAAAAAACTGCAAAACCTGTTTGACCAGAGGCAATATAGGGAGGGATCCATGGTATCATAAACACACACACACCACAGACCCCTCCAGACATCCTTTTTATTGTGCATCTGTTATGATTTGTGCTCATGTTGGTCTTGGGGCAGTTATACACGATCCTGTTTTCAATACTGTTTGTGCCAGCAAATGTTTAAGGGTGGCTCTACTGCTTCCTTTCCAATCAGTGCGTCTCCCCTAATTTCCTGCTGAAATCCTGTAACATTTCATAACACAAATGCTCTCTTTCTTAGAGGACCCCCACTTTTGTCGCACTGCAGTGTAGGAGTGTGGGGCATTAACACTGGGGAAGCATCAGAGGACATCTAAAAAGGCGGAATGATGTGTGGATGATCCAGTATAAATCTAGCCCTGGCGCACTAGTACTGCATCAATGACATGCAACAACAAATGTCAATCTGTCTGGAGGGCCTCATGGAAAGTGATGGTTCTCTCAAGTCACTTTCAGCTCACTTAAGAACAAGTGTCTGTCTCCAGCTGTCAAGGACCAGAAGGACGCTGACTCGTGTGCACCAGGGGAAGGGATTTGTGGGAGAGTAGTGATTTGTGGGGACCTCTACTTGCCAGGAGGCAAGAGGCAGAGGCAGAGGAAGCTTCTGTTGTCTCACCACCAAACCCCTGGCTCTGAGCCTTCTTCCCTTGCGGGTTCCCTTGGGGGTTCCCCAACTGGTGCCTCCCACCACTCCTCTTGTGCTAAGCCAGTCCATGACAGCTTCAGAGCTCGAGGGTGGAGCACAGGATGGGTTTGAAGAAAAAGAGGGAGCGGCAGGAGAGGCAAGTGAAGGGTTGGGGGCTTCCCCACCCGCTCCTGCACCACTGTCTCCCAGAACCAGGAGGGGGGGAAATCCATAAAAAGGTGAAGGGGGAGTGGTGCCCTGTTGCTGCAACTGCTCTATAGAGCACAGAGCTGGGAATAGCAGCCTCGACGCTAGACTGGTATGTGTAAGTATTCAGAGTCATAGAAACTATTCTCAGCGTCCGCTTTTGTCAATGAAGAGTTAACTATCTGCCATGTGCTTTCCTTTGGCTGAGGAGCACCCTGTGACACCAGCCTTGACTTCTTTATGAAGAGTTTTGAGGACAGCAGTTCTCCATGGATGTGAATTTCTTAGTCCCATCACACAACTAAAACCCCTTACTGGTAGAAGCCCAACGGACAGCTGAAGAGACTTGACGCTGGTTGTAAGGCAAGCAGGACCTGGCATTTTTAAACACACCAAGAGCCAAACAAAGGGAGCCACATTAGTCCACCTACAGAGGGTAAGTTATCCACGTTTCCACAGGGCGCAGCTGAGCACCCAGCCGCCTTACCTGGGGTTCTTATTGTTCAAGCTGAGGGCAATCTCATTGACAGCGTGAGGATGAGACATGACCAGATTGAATCCATACTGACATGCAAAAAGGGGAAGAAATGCATAGAAGTATTAGGAGTAGAAAGAACCAGTGAAACCTCAGCGAAACTGTTGATTTAGCAGCCCAGGCACAGCCTGGAGTCATTATATAGTGCAAATCATCTAGGAAACTGGCATTACTAAAAATAAATAAATGGTGTGTTTTCAAAGGAATATCGCACATCACACAATAACAAAGGGGTTCATGCCTCCCTCCTGCCCCTCAAAAAAGTTCTTTTGGCTCAGATTTATTGCACACACACACACACACATGTCTTATGTGCCCAATCGTCTGCACTTGTTTCCAACTCCCACAACCCATCCCAGGCCCTTTAGATAGAGCCAGGCTACAAATGTAAATAAATAAGTACAAGCACACATTTTGATTTATTTTACTCTGCTAGGGTAGAATTCAGTTTTCCCCACTCATGAAATGTTGGGTTTAGACTTGCAGCCAACAGGCATCCCTGATCCTAGCTAGAGGCAGGCAATAGGAAGAATAAGAAGGATCCTGCCAGCATTACCTGGTAGTTCATAATGGCTCGTAAGCACAGGATGCAAACGTGGACGTCATCCTTCTGGCTAACCAGCCGTGAGTTCTTCAGGGCTTTCCTGCTGGGAAGGGTGGTGTATCTGGCAAAAAGAGAGTCTTACATTTAGCACACTCATACACACACACACACAGAAAAAGCAGTGAGGCTCAAAAAATGTTTGCCCCATGCCAGTGATGAGGTCACGGCCACAGCTAAGAACAGGAAGGGAGAGCTGTAATTAGAACCACCAGCTTCTGTCAGAAGGTTTGCCCAAGATGTGGGTTTCTCGCTGGCAAAAGAAAGGCTGAATGGCTACCGCTCATTTGGAGTCTAAGATCAACTCAGGGGTTTTGCTAATCTACTTAAAAGCTAAGTTCCAGGAGACCACTGTTGTCAGCTTTAGCTTTCAACACATGCACAAACACCCCTCAAGAGATAGGACATTCAGCTTTTATTTGCTGAAACAAGGAGAAATTAAAGTCATGCTGCTTAAAAAAAAAATTATACAGTTCCCAAAAACATGAAGCAAAAATATTGTAAATACACTGGGGATTAAAATGGGGTTTTCCAAAAGGAATAAAGAAGTTTCTTGTAAAAAATCTGGAATACTCTCTAGGTGCTTGAGACACAGAAAGAACACAAGGGCCGAAAAGCTCAATGATCAAGGAGGGAAAGTACCATATTTTTCGCTCTATAAGACGCACATTTCCCCCTCCAAAAATTAAGGGGAAATGTGTGTGCGTCTTGTGGAGCAAATGCAGGCTCTTTGGCTTCAGCGATAGCAACGCAAAGCCTCCGAAGCACAGTGGGAGTGCTCCCACTGCATTCCGGAGGCTTCGCGTTGCTATCGCTGAAGGCTAGGTGCCCCTTCAGCTAAGGCACAGCACCCCTTCAGCGAAGCGGGAGGAGAAATGGAAGGGGCTCCGTTTCTCCTGCCGCTTCACTGAAGGGGCGCTGCGCAGAGAGAGGGAGATTTTTTTTTCTTGTTCTCCCCCTCTAAAACAAGGTGCGTCCTATGGTTGGGTGCGTCCTATAGAGCGAAAAATACGGTATGTATGGCCTGATTTGAGCCTTTGGCTGAGTTTGGGGCTCAGCATATATATCTGCCATGTCTCTCCAGGACAGTATGGGGAGACACTGATCCCTTCGCAGCCACGACCCTCATCCAAGATGGAGTTCCCACAGGTATTATGCAGATTCGCCCACCCATTTTTAAAGCTCCCCATTTTTAAAGACATGAGTTGGAAAGGGAACCAGATGACCAAACTAAGTAAGAAAAGGAGTCCACCCAACCCACGGGTACCATTTAGGCATCCTGTCTCCTGATTCCCTGGAGTACCCTCTAAACTTGGTTTAATATTTCTTAGGCTAGAGGCAAAGAGTTGGAAATGATACAAAAAAAGGCATTGTTTCAACGTGTTCTGTTTCTTATCTTGGTCAACTATGTTTTGCAGGATTTGGGTAAACACAAAAGCCTCCCAAACCTGTTTAACCAGTCAATATAGCAGGATGAATGTATATACCACAAACAGCAATACTTCTTTCAAACCACCCATCACTCTTTGAAGGGGGAAAATGATAATAATCTTTCAGCAGCCCTTGTTGCTCAATAGCTGCCTCAATGTGTAAACTGCTTTGAGGTTGTGGTTGGGTGATCGTTTGTTTTTACAATCAAGTGGTATGTAATTTTTTATGAAACAAATAATAAACAAAGACACCACAGAATTTCTCTGCTGGACCTGCAAGGATATCCAGCCACCTCAAAGTACCGAATGCCTACTATTATCAAGAATCAACAGGCATACAGTTAAAATTGTCAGGAGCAATAGCCCTGCGAGGTAAAACTGTTTTTCTTTCCATTTTACAGATGGGAATCAGAGTCTGAGAGAGGAGGAGCTTTTCCAAAGTCAGCCAATGGGCCTGTGACTAAGTTGGAGTCTGAACCATGTCAATTCCCAGGACAGGAACCTCTGGACTGCGAGGTACCAGGAGTCTTGGACCTTGCTCATGGATCACCCGTCCCCAATGGCTGCTTGGCCACCTGCTTGCCACCAGGCCACCAGCCCTGGGTGTGGACTGCAGGGGCCCCCTCTGCGTTCCCGCACACATCCTCATGCACCTAGGCAACTGTCCAGCCCGGGGACTGTGCACAGAATTCCTCGCGCAGCAGCCCAGTGCAGAAATACTTACCTAGGTGAGAAGGACAGAGAAAGAGAGAGAACAGGAGACCCAGCAAAGACAGGCAAACAGAGCATGGCAAAAGAGAAGGCCTGGAGCAGAGAGGAGACATGGCCAGCTACCGCCAGAGGAGCATCAGGGGGGAAGGATGGGAGTGGGGAGAAGAGATCAGCACACGGCATCCCCTGGAGGGCAGAAAGCAGGGAGGGGGCTTATTATTACGACCAACGGCAGAGCTCAGAAGGCTACACACCAGAAGGCGCAGCAGGGCAGAGGTACATACCGGAGGGCAGACTGGCGCGCAGAGCGAGCAAGGCTGTTGGCGTAGGGTGCAGACAGGGTGCTGGGGTGCTGCAGATCCTCTATGGACCTGCTCCAGGATTTCAGCTTTTCCAGCGCTCCATCCTCACCACTTTCCAGGCCCTCAAAATCAAACCTGGAGGGCAGAGAGGGATCACACACCATACCTATGCCCACAGACACACAGACACCCCCCAGCCGTACACACAGAGAGAGAGAGACGTTCGAGAACAAAAGCTGCATCGAGCGCTCAAGCTCTGGATTCACGGGGGCTCCTCCCAACAGGCCACAAGCCCAGCAGCTTGGCATGCGACAAGGCATAGGCTCAAATCTCCCCCTGCGTAAGCAGGATCTGAGCACAAAGAAAACCAGGTACAAGGCATATATATACATACACACAGGCAGGCAGGCAGGCAGGCAGGCAGATATGTTTTTTTAAGGCTGGGCCTGCCCTATGACAAATTCCCAGGCTAGCATTGCATCAGATGTGTGCTCACAGCATACAGGCCAATCTGCACTGTGCTACAGGCTGGCTTTACATTAGAAGTGAACCACCTGGCAGTCAGGTGTCTACATTAGAGCAGGTGCTGCACACACCAGCTTGCTTCCTGGGAGCTACTAGAGCTGTGTCCACTGAATCCTGGAAGGAGTCACAGATAGCTCAGCTGGTAAAGCATGAGAACTCTTAATCTCAGGGTTGTGGTTTGGGCAAAAAGATTCCTGCAATGCAGGGAGTGGGACTAGATGACCCTCGCAGCCCCCTCCATCTCTACAATACTATGATTAAGGATAGACCTTCAGAGCTGGTTGCTGCCAAAGCAATTCCCTTGTGAAAAGGGGGACTGGATGCTCAGCAGGGCACTGACTCACAAGTCGCTCCCATGCTGCTCTTTGCATCTCGGTGAAGAGTTTTAAAGCAACTACACTGGCCTCCTGGTCCATTTAAAGATCCCAGTTTGAAATACTGGCCTTAACCTTTACAGCACAGGTGGGGACCTTATGGTTCAGGGGTCGAATGCGGTCCTCCAAATCTCTCTCTCCAGGTCATACACCTTCTCCAGCCATATGCTCCCTGTTTTGCACCCTCTTCTGGGTGTTTTTGATAGGCTAGGGGGGTGTGATGCCTCTAGCTTGCTTATATAGAGGCTAAAGCATGTGTGCAGAAACTAGCCTGCTGTACAGAGTCTCATTGCTCTGCTTACTTTTGCCTCTGGCCCCACCCCTGGCATGTGGCCCTCAAAAGGTTGCCCAGAAGGAAATGTGGCCCTTGGGCTGAAAGAGGTTACCTGCCCTTGTTTTGCACCTCTAAATGGCTTGGGATCAAAGTGCCTTCAGGTGTATCTCTTTCCATGTGAGCCTGCCTCAAACTGTAAAAATCTTCCTCGGGGACACCAAGAACGGGTGGTGTGGGGGCCAATGAGAGGGCCTTTTCAGCAGTGCCCTGACTTCAGTGCCAGCGTGACCCCAACCATCTGCCACCTGAACTTGCCCAGAGACACTGATGCAAATTTGTCTCGCTTCTTCTCGGAAAGGCACCTGAACTGAGGTTTTCATAATATTTGAATTAGTTTTAGCATAACCAGTTCATCACTGAAAGGCCAGATGATTAATCAACTAGCAAGCAGATTTATGCCCCTAATAAATACCCCAAGGTGATGACTATCACAAAAGTTGAAAAAGGGAAGCCGGGAAGCCATTGCAGCAGATGGTTGCCAGCTAAAGATGTTCCAGATGGAAAATGTTGAATTCAGCAACATTATTCTGCCTGCCTGGGACTCTGAATGAGAATATGAATAGGCCCCAAGACTGATTAAAAACCAAAAAACCAGGTAGCTAATTATCCTTCTGGACTGATTTTGTCTACAAATGTGTTTCATAAGAACATAATAAAAACTTTTTTTGGATCAGGCCAACGATCCATGTAGCCAAGCATCCTGTTGTAACACAGAGTCTATGGGAAGCCTGAAGGACTCTCCCCACTCGCGATGCCCAGCAACCTGCCTTCAAAGTCCAATAGTGATACAAAGAGGCAGGAAGATTCAGGGGCACCTCAAAGGAAATGCAGACACTTACATCACCGCACACTGAGCAAAGGAGAGATAATCCACCAGCACATCCAGGCCTTTGTTTTCGTCATTGAGAAACTCGCGCACCCACCTGCAAAAGAAAAACCCAAAACGGGGCTTTATTACCCAAAGGCAGCTCACGTTGACTTGCAGAAGTTGACTTGCAATCCATTATCCATCATACCGTCATGTGATTTTCACTTAAATAGTTGCACTAGCAAAGATTACGTTATTGCCATGAGATTCCCCCTTCCTTCTACAGTACCACCCCCAAATCTGCTTTGGAGGGTTGGGGAGGGGGGGGCCTGGAACGGATTTAGGGGACATGGAGGGGAGGGGGAGAGCATTCTGTGCTCAAGCAGAAATGATTGTGCTGATGGAACATTTTGGTTCATGCTACGTTGAATATGACCCATTTGATGGGTGGCTAAGGATGCTACTGTAGACACACTGACTAAGAAGTAATTGCCACTGAATGTGTATTCATTTTAAAGCTGTCTCTAGATCACCCTCCAGTAAACTGAACAGGGCAGCGTACAAAGAAAATAAAACCATAAACATTATAAATATCACAATTAAAACACAGAATGCAGGACAGGTCAAAATATCAGTAACAAATCAGCTTGCAAATCACTAAACCCAGTGCACACTGCCTTACTTAGCCCCAAAGTAAACTCAGAACAAATCTGAAGGAAGATAATAGAAGAAAGGGGAAACTGAAAAGGAAAAGAGTTGAAAGGATGTGGTGGTAAAGACGGTGCAGAAGTGGTGAGGGTGGTCCAGGAAGAAAGGCTTTATGGAAGAAGTGGTTTTGTTTTTATTGTTGTTTTTAAGAAGCAATCCAAAAAGGCAAGCTTGGAGCTGCATCAAGCTCATAAAGGCTAGAGACAGACAACACCTCCAAAATAGTTTAAGATGATGTCAAAGAAAGGTCTCTCTTTGTTGTGGATGCTTTCACCTGCTCTAATCAGGTTCTGCAGAAAGGGTGAGGGTTATGATGTTTCTAGAACCTGAACAAACCTGTTTGGCCAGATTTGGTAGAGTGGCAAAAGACAGACAGACAGACAGACAGACAGACAGACAGAACATGATAGGATGCAAGCAATGTCTCTCCCAGACTACTGCCTGCCTCCAGTGGCGTAGCGTGGGTTGTCAGCACCCAGGGCAAGGCAAGTAATTTGCGCCCCCTAACCCGTGGATTTGCGCCCCCTAACTCGTGGATTTGCACCCCCTAACCCGTGGATTTGCGCACCCTAACCCTAACCCCCAGATGTTGCGCCCGGTGCGGCCGCCCCCCCCCTGCACCCCCACGCTACGCCACTGCCTGCCTCCAAGCCTTAAACAGAGCTAAGGCTACTAGACACAAGACATCAACAGTTCCCTCACTCTGTATAACACAGATCAAGTTCAGCTCATTTACAGAATTGTGTTCATTCAGTCTGGGGGCCCTGTGCCTTTGCAGCAGGGACAGACTGGAGGGGGTTCAAAGGAGACAGATGAACATGATAAAACTCAGAAGGAAGCCAGCCATGGCCCACCCAATGTGTGTTGTGGGGAGATTGCAGCATCCCCAGCTGCCGATAAAGAAAGCAACTGGCAGGGCGTTATCTTTTGACGCGGGGCAGGGTTTCGCTCAGAGCCTCGCAGTCCCTTTGACATTCGCTAGGGATGTCTCTCTCCATCCTTCTCACTCTGGTGCAAGTTGTGGAGGAACATGAAGGTACGAATATGATCCCAACCTACATCAAGGGATCGGACTGAACCAGGTGGAGTATGAAATAAAGGAATACAGTATAGAAGTGCGTGTGTGGTTGTGTATCTGTGGCTTTGTTTCTCTCTGTGTGTAGGTGTGCCAACTCTGGAATATGAAGGAGGGTGCATCCATCTATTTGGAGGCTGGTTGTTCAGTGTATGTTATTTCCAGAAGTAGCCGTGGTTGAATGTGATTTCGTCCATCAATCATCTGGATACTGGAACTATGCATATGTTCATTCCCTCTCTTTCTCTCTTTCTTTCTCTGAGGGACAGGGGAGCAACACTCCCGCCCATTTCCTGCCTGTCTGAACTCCAGCCTCCACCCCTGTGTGTTTCCTGTCTGACTCCAGTGGCTGCTATTTTAGGGCCCTCAACGCTGGAGGTTAAAGGGCACAGAGGTGGGAGCAAAAGCTGCCCAAGGCAAATCCAATCCTAGCCACGCTCTAATACAGGAAAGGAGATCGTGGGCGTATGCATAAAAGGAAACTGAGTTGGTGCGCATGCTTTTATGTGCTTATGAGCAGGCATGCCTGTATTCTCTGACCGTAGGTCCATGGCAGAGAACACGTTTTGCAGGGTGACGATCAAAAAGTTGAAAATCTCTCAGGAAGGACCAGTGGCGTAGCGTGGGTTGTCAGCACCCGGGGCAAGGCAAGTAATTTGCGCCCCCTAACCCGTGGATTTGCGCCCCCTAACCTGTGGATTTGCGCCCAGATGTTGCGCCCGGTGCGGCCGGCCCCCCCTGCACCCCCCACGCTACGCCACTGGGAAGGACTTATCTCCCTAAGTTCTGGATTCCTATTGCCAGTAGATAACGCTGTGGTAGATGGACCAATTGTCGAACAAGATTAAGGAAGTTTCACGTGTGCATATGCTGGGACAAAGAGAGAGAGAGAGAGAGAGAGAGAATATCACAGGCTTAGGAAGGACCAAATGGCTAAACAGGAGTAGTGTTGAATGTACTGTTGGACCCACACAATCCAGTCTCCTCTGTGTTGCGTGGGGAGAAACAGGAGCAAAAGAGGCGCCACGCCATGGCTGCCTGCAGGGAAAACATAGCTCCAGATGCCTGAAGCGAGTGACCCATGACTCTCTGATGTTTGCATATGTCACTACTGTTCTAGAATATGCCCATACTGGGTTGCGCTTCTGGAACTGCCTCCCTCCCTCCAGAAGGATTACTGGGTTGAATAGGCAAGGCTGCGCTGCTTACGGGAAAGAAAAAGTAAGTTCCTGAAAAACAGAGGGACTTTTCTCAAGGGCAGGCAGACTGTTTGTAGCAGATTAGGGCTGTTTGCATGCAAGAACATTCCCCCCTCGGCATTTCAAAGATGAACACAGGGACTCCCTTGTGCGCTTTGCAACATTCCTATTCTCACCCCAAGGATCACGCTCCGAGCGCCTGCTCTTCTCCCTGTTGTCCCTCCCCAGTCCTAATCACACATTCCTAAAAAAAGGCTCTTCCCATCAAAAGCGCAACGCTATCTCCAAACCCAGGCTGCTTTTCAGACTATATTCTTGTCATAGCTTAAAACAACAACACCCTCAATGTTGTGTACCAAGTTAGCTCACGTTCTGCTCCTTGAAAAGCTGAAACCAGCAGCTGTACAGATTATGCAAATCAAGTGGCGGTATGCAAAACATATGCTCATTTTGCATAATTTATTCCACTTCAAGGGGAGGGACAAACAGATAGGCATGGCACTGAAGCTGGATGTCATGACAGCTGTCAATCCTCCGCAGCTACTCCAGCACTGTGACCATCATTCCTGTCGCCAGTTTGATCAGACATTTCCCACAAACTCTCAAGCATTTTTTTGCAGGCTTAAGGACCGGCTCCTTCTTTGTTTTAAAGTAAGTGCAGTGGCGTAGCGTGGGTTGTCAGCACCCAGGGCAAGGCAAGTAATTTGCGCCCCCTAACCCGTGGATTTGCGCCCCCTAACCTGTGGATTTGCACCCCCTAACCCGTCGATTTGCGCCCCCTAACCCTAACCCCCAGATGTTGCGCCCGGTGCGGCCAGCCCCCCTGCACCCCCCACGCTACGCCACTGAGTAAGTGCAAAATTCTGTTGTAATGTGCAGCCAACACTGCTCACTGCTTTCTGCAATTTTGCATGTGGAATATAAGCTGGCTTGTTTATCCTGTTCCTCTTCAATAGCTGAATATCAGGAATAGTCCCAAAAAGAACTCCCATGTATGCTTGCACTGTTATAAAGCAAAAAGAGTTTTACACATACCTACTTTTAACAAAAGATGCATTCCTTTCTTACTGACTTGCAGGAGGCACTGTAATTTATTCCTTATGACTCTTACAAACAATTTCATACTTTTAGTTCCAGTCAGTGTTTATCTTTGTAATTTCCACAACAAACCCTTTGTGGTTCTAGTAGTAATTAGAATAGATTAGGTATACATGGTGCTTTGTTTAATCGTGCAAAGTGATCCACACACTAATCACCACATTAATCTTTAAAACAGTCCTAAAAGGCAGGCCAGGACACAGGTGGCGCTGTGGTCTAAACCACAGAGCCTAGGGCTTGCCAATCAGAAGGCTGGCAGTTCGAAACCTCGCAACGGGGTGAGCTCCCGTTGCTCGGTCCCTGCTCCTGCCAACCTAGCAGTTTGAAAGCACATCAAAGTGCAAGTAGATAAATAGGTACCACTCTGGCGGGAAGGTAAACGGCGTTTCTGTGCACTGCTCTGGTTTCACCAGAAAGCGGCTTAGTCATGCTGGCCACATGACCCAGAAGCTGTACGCCGGCTCCCTCGGCCAATAAAGCGAGATGAGCGCCGCAACCCCAGAGTGATCCACGACTGGACCTAACGGTCAGGGGTCCTTTACCTTTAAAAGGTAGACCAATATTACACACACGCTGCATTAGAGGCTCCTAACCTTAGCACCCTCGCATGATGCACAGGGAGTAGAGATAGTTGCTTGCCTAAGGCTAATATTCCTGCTCCTGCAATACTAAGAGTGTCTGAGCTGCCTTTATCTTAATGGGAGAAAGGCAATTTATACAGAACAGAAAGCTAAGTTAATTGTAAATAATGTGATTATGGAAGAAATAGGGATAGCTAAAGGTACGAGACAAGGGTGTCCACTTTCGCCATTGTTATTTATTGTGGTCCTGGAAGTTTTTAAAAAATCTATAAGGGAAAATGAAGCAATAAAAGGGGTTGCAATAGGCCGGAATGAATATAAGGTTAAAGCCTTTGCCGCTGATCTGGTTTTAACGGTTGAAGAACCTTCGGAAAGTGCAAAAAATATCCTTGCAGAGGTGGGGAGATTTGGTCAAGTGGCAGGGTTTATATTGAATAAGAAAAAGACTAAAATAATTGCTAAGAACATGGATCAAGATATTATAGGAAGAATGCAACAACAAATAGGTATAGAAGTGGTGAAGAAAGTGAAATATTTGGGTATTTGGATAACTCCCAAGAATATTGATTTGTATCAGAATAACTATATGCCAGTGTGGAAGGCAATTAAGAAAGTTCTGGAGGTGTGGGGACGAATGAAATTATCGTTATGGGGAAGGATCTCAACGATAAAGATAAGCGTACTGCCAAATATGTTATTTCTGTTTCAGACAATTCCAATAATCAAGGGGATTGTGATTTTTAAAGAATGGCAAAGAGTAATTTCAAGGTATATCTGGCAGGGTAAGAAGCCAAGAATTAAATTTAAATTATTAACAGATGCTAAAGAAAAAGGAGGTTTCGCCCTGCCAGACTTGAAATTATATTATGAAGCATCATCTCTCTGTTGGTTAAAGGAATGGATAACATTAGAAAATACAGAATTGTTAGATTTAGAAGGTTTTGATAACAGATTTGGTTGGCACGCATACTTATGGTCTGAAAAGAAGAAAATTCATAAAGGATTTGAGAACCACATCTTCCGAAGATCGTTGATAGAAATATGGGATAGGTATAAAAACCTACTTGAGCTAAAAACTCCACCCTGGTTATCTCCGTTAGAGGTTATGAGTGTTAAAAAAATCAATATGAGAAGGAACTGGATTACATATGGAAATTTGATTGTTAAAGAAGGGGGGAGATGGAAAATGAAGCCTTATGAAGAAGTAAAAGAATATGTATATGATTGGTTGCATTATTTTCAGATAAATGAAATGTTTAAAACCAATTCCTTAAACCATATTTAAGGAATATGGTTTTGCAGAGAAAGTTTCTAAATTCCAAACAGAAATATTAAATAATGAATATAAAATTTTATATAAAATGCATAAAATACTGCTGGAATGGCACACAAAGGACGAAGAAGTTAAATCAGTTATGATACAATGCGCCAGAGATTTTGGATACAATATACAGTTCAATGATTGGTTAAAATTATGGAATGAAAATATTAAATTTACTGCATGTACTACGTTAAAGGAAAATGTTATGAAAATGATTTATAGATGGTATATTACACCTGTAAAACTTGCAAAAATGTATAAAACATGTAAGAAGTGTTGGAAATGCAAAGAAAAGGATGGTACATTTTATCACATGTGGCGGGAATGTAAGAAAGTGAAGAGCTTCTGGGAGTTGGTATATAATGAATTGAAAAAATGTTGAAATATACATTTGTTAAGAAACCAGAGGCTTTTCTTTTAGGTATAATAGGAAACAAAATAAATAGAAAGGACTGTAAACTTTTCCAATATGCAGTAACAGCGGCAAGAATATTATTGGCCCAGAAATGGAAACAGGAACAATTACCAACATTAGAGGAGTGGAGAATGAAGCTGATGGACTATGCAGAACTTGATAAACTGACAGGGAAGATTAGATATCTACGTGATCAAAAGTTCATTGAGGACTGGGGCAAGTTTGTTGATTATTTGGAATGTATAAGCGACGAGAGAATAACGCTAGTGGCATTTCAAGAAGCTCTGTAAAAGTTTGAGAAGTATTGTAAAAAAGAAAAATAAATGTGTAAAGATATGCTAAAAGGCAATAGCAGATTTAGGAAATGTGTATTTGAAAAAGTTAAATTTGGATGATTGTCAGAGAGGCTGGAGGAAGTCCAAAAGAGAAAATTTGTAAAAGTTGTAATGTGGTGTTATATGTATTATTTCTTTTGTTGGAAAATTAATAATTTTTTTTTTTAAAAAAAAAACGAGTGTCTGAGCTGGCATTGATACAATAATGGTGCATTAGGGCTGGGTTTATACTGGGCCTTCCAGACATCATCCTGCTTTATTAGTTGTTCTGTGGTACTTCCCCAATTGTATCGTATTATTTCTGTCTGGAGGGGCACCCTTGTGCTATAGCACGACAAAAGCACAACAAAAATAAACCAACAATTTGTGGTATAAAAGAACTGCAGGGTTTCAGCAGGAAGTCACGGGACATGTGGTGATTGGAAACAAGGTAGAATGTCCGCCCAAAACCTTTTGCAGGTGTGAAAGAGGGGTTCTTATATATAATCACTCCAACAATATCATTCATAAGAATCAGCATAAATGCACAATAAAAAGGCTGTCTGGAGGGACGCTGAGCAAAGCTACTGTTCTAGAAAGATGTGAAAAGTGAACCCCGCGAAAATTCAGCACACATCCCGTTCCATTTCTTGGCCACACCCATTTGTGACAGAATATTGTGAGTTGGCTTTCATATAAATGGCTGGTCATTACCAATGTCTATGACTAAATATCAGTTGCTAATATTATGGGCTACATGGAAAAGGTTTAATTTGCAGATAATATTAGCAAATGACTTTTTCAGTAGGTTGGGGGAGGCAGAGTTGCACTTTTGCAGAACAAGTGACCTAATAATAATAATAATAATAATTTATTATTTATACCCCGCCCATCTGGCTGGGTTTCCCCAGCCACTCTGGGCGGCTTCCAAAAGAATATTAAAATACTATGATACATCAAGCCACATATTCGGGTGCACTTTACTGAACACGTTCCTTGTTCCTCCGCGTCAGTAGACTTTGGCCCCCTTTGCTCTCCGTCAACTGCCTGCTAAAATCTAGAAGATAATAAAACCTGTGACCTTGTGCTGGATAGGTGCCTTTTTTAATGTCTGGGAGAAAGGCTTTGGAACAGATAACCTTCTTGAAGCCTCTTTTGGCACTACAGTTGTATGATTCTCCACCACGAATCCGCAGACGCCACCATCCCCATTTCATGGAAAACCCTAACGACACCTCAAAATATTTCGCTCTCACTCACAATCTCTCATCCCCAGCATTTAGCAGTCCCCCCTTCTTTGTTATTGACTCTCACACCCAAACTGCCGCTCTTTCATGGCCTAGACCAGTCTTGCTGACTAAGCAACCCCTCCCCGTGTCAGCTCCAGCCACCCTGAGGAAGTCCCACCCGGCCGGCAGTGACCAGAAACTAAGGACAGGAACAGTTTGGCTTCCTGCTCTTGCCGGCGTTTCCCTTCCAGCTGGAGCCAGGACAGGGGGCGATAGCGGCGCATTTCCTAGCTCACAACAGAAGGCATGGGAACTTTTGGGAGGATAGGGGCCTCTCAGACAGGCTAGAGGATTATCAGCAGGCTGAGGGGAAGCGTTGAAGAAGAACGTCCTCATCTAACCCACCCTCCTTTTTTCTTTTCTTGCTTTTCTTGGCCTGCCTGTCAAATGGACCATCACCCAGGTGGACCATTTTCTGCTTCGTTGGACTGATTCCTAGGAAAGCCTGGACATTAAAAGCCCAAACGGATCAGGTCAAGGGGCCAGTGAGTGAAGCATCCGGCTTCCTACAGCAGCCAACCAGCAGACATGTTGAACCCTAAGCTATGTCAGGTTTAAGAGGCCCCATAGCACCACCAAAAGATGTCCCCACCTCTTTCTTAACTTCCTCCCATTTACTTCTTTTTTAAAGGTTTTGGAACAGAAGACAAAGAACACAACAGAAAGGACATTGAAAGCAGAAATGATAAAGGTTCATATTTGCATATATACCAATACAGTGGTGCTCCGCAAGACGAATGCCTCGCAAGACGGAAAACTCGCTAGACGAAAGAGTTTTCTGTTTTGGAGGTGCTTCGCAAAACGAATTTCCTATGGGCTTGCTTCGCAAGACGACAATGTCTTGCGAGTTCCTGCTGGTTTTTTTCCCTTCCCCCCTTTTTCTAAGCCGCTTATCAGCCGATCCGATCAGCAGATAAGCCGCTAAAAGCCGCTAATAGCACTAATCCGTCAATGGGCTTGCTTCGCAAGACGAAAAAACCGCTAGACGAAGAGAATCACAGAACGGATTCTTTTCGTCTTGCGAGGCACCACTGTACATAGGTTAGGATGCAACAAAAAGCTAACACACTAATTAAAACATATATGTAGGAAGAAGCCCATTAATTTTTTAACCACTTAGGTAAAACTTGAAATTTAGTTTTTCTAAAAAATGTCTTTGGAGGCCCTTTAAGAACCTGGGGCCCTAAGCTGTAGCTTACTTAGCTTATGCACTTCCGGGAATTTTACAAAAGAGGGTTTTTTTGTCCAATGTTCCCAACCTGCTACTGGTATTGAGTGGCATATCTCCTGCTACCACCAATCTGGGGAGTCCATATAACTATCATGACTAGAAAAGGTAAAGGTACCCCTGGGGCCCGTACGGGCCAGTTGTGTCCGACTCTAGGGTTGCGTGCTCATCTCGCTCAAGAGGCCGTGAGCCGGCGCCGTCCGAAGACACTTCCGGGTCACGTGGCCAGCGTGACGAAGCTGCAGCTGGCGAGCCAGCACCAGCGCAGCACACGGAAACTATCATGACTAGTAGCCATCAAAAGATTCAACCTCTATGGATCTGTCTAATGCCCATTTTAAAGCTATCTAATCCGTATCACCCCACCTTGGGTAAATTCCAGAAATTAACTGATGTTGAGAAGACTGCTAAAACTCCACACCTCTTCCTCAGCAGCTGCATTTCACCTGGGAATTCACGTATTAGCCAAAACCTATACAGCTTCTTGAATTATAGAAACCATCATAATTATATAACCCAAATTAAGAAGGTGCTTATTCTCTCTCTCTCTCTCTCTCTCTCTCTCACACACACACACACACACACACACACACACACACACTGAAAACAGAGAAAGAACAAAGTCAAGTTGGGAAAATGCACCACTTTATTAACCCATTTGCACACACAGTAAATCTCCTGTCCCCGGCTACACACAGCATGCATGATCCACTCAAAATTAAGTGCTTTAAAATCCCATTGACTTCAGTGGGAGAAATCTGGGCATGTGCTAAACATTGCCATTGGATCTCAATGGGTTTAAAAATAGCTGGCTCATGTCCCACATAACTTGGGTGTCGACTGAAGCCTCTAGTTCTCACTGCTTAGTTCGCCTCCAACATGGATCTTGTTGCTCACATTTCGGAAAGGCCAATAAACAGCCAATAAACAAAGACACACGTCCATGTAATGTTGGCAGGATCTGGTGACTGCCTTAAGGCAAGAGAAGCCTTGAGCAGTCCTCAGAACACTGTGTGCACCGAGGCTGAAGAAGGATGATGCAGAGCGTGTTAGAGCAACAATATCTCAGACCCAGAAAGGGTCCACCAATGACTTACCCAATGTGGTTGGTCCTTAGAGAGATCTCCAGCTCCCTCAGCACTTTGGTGGATTCCTGCACCCTCCGACGGAACTTCTACAAGCATAAAGACCACACTTTACTGGCAGGATACAAGCAATTTACCTTCCTCATCTACAATCAAGCCTGCATATGAGGCTAGGATCAACCATTGGGTTAAATGCATCCGTTATTTTCGTACCTCCTTCTCTGTGTTTAATTCCAGTCCCTGCTTATATCCTCCTATACCCCTTGTTCTTCATAGAAATAATACTCCTTCTGCAAGAACTGGAGGGCCTGTGAGATTCCTTACTATGGCACAGACCAGGAGTAGCCATCTTGGCACCTTCCAGTTGTACCAGACTACAATTCCCATCACCCCTGACCAAAGACCATGCTGGCTGTTGCTGATGGACGTTTGAGTCCAATAACACCTGCAGGGCCACAGGTTCTCCACCTCTGCTATAAAGCCTAGCCCCAGAGTTTGCTTTTCAGGACTAGTATCTTGTCTCATTGGAAAGGGCCCTGCCTGGGCAAGTGATATCTTGGCCTAGGATAGCTTCATGTTCTGTTTTAAGGCCTCTATTTGAAGAAATACTCAAATGGAAGGACCGCCTCACCCTAGTCTGGTAGTGGTATTAACAAAGGGAGAGCAACGGCCTTGGCGCCAACCAGTGGCGTAGCGTGGGTTGTCAACACCCGGGGCAAGGCAAGTAATTTGCGCCCCCTAACCCTAACCCCCAGATGTTGCGCCCGGTGCAGCCTGCACCCCCTGCACCCCCCACGCTACGCCACTGGCGCCAACCAAGTAGCTGTGCTAGTGGGAGACAGCACATGGGAGTCCTGCTAGAACTTCCCACTCCATTTTGGCTCAGGGGTGTGTGTTTGGAGAATTCCCAGAGCAGTGGGCTAGGGGAGGAGAAGGGAGGTTGTTCCTCTTGTGGCAACATGCCCTGAGTGGGCTGCCCTGGAGGGCATCACTATCATATTGCATGGCCAATGCTTTGTTTGATGTTTCCAGTCTTGTAAACCATTTTAAGTAATCTGTGAATGGAACTTGCATACATTAAATATTCTGAGCGTCTTACCTTCCGGGTGACTCCTGGGTCAAGGAAGCTTTTCAGTTTCTGAATGTATGTGTGGGGTGGGTTCTTCACCTGAAATCGTTCCTGTTCCAGGTCAAGGGTGGGCAGGGAAGAGGAAGAAAGAAGAAAGAAGCAGAGGGAAGGAATAATGATTGTTAGGTCTTCAAAAGCACAGAGCCAAGCTTAGCCTAGGTCACCACAGGGGAAAGGTCCCCACTATTTATTTGTTAACATAGCAAGCCTTAGTGTTGCCCTGACTTGCCCCAATGACAACGCTGTCTGGTGGCTTGCTCTTCCTGGGTAATCTGAATTCCAGATGCTCCTTTATGCCTGTATATCTAATAAGCTTGAAAGGAAAGCCATTTCCACTCTCTGCTCCACCCATATACAGTATTTTTCACTCCATAGGGCGCACTGGACCATAGGGCGCACCTAGTTTTTAGGGGGGGGGGAATAAAGGGGGAAATTATTTTTTTCCCCCCAGGCCCAAAGAGCAAAGAAGCCAAGACAGCGAGATGGATCCCGCTCACTGTCTTGGCTTAGTTTTTAGCCGCGGGGCTGGGGCGGGGGAAGCCCGAGTTTCCCCCGACCCCAGCCCCCAGAACGGGTCTGGGAGCGGCGGTGAGGTTGCGCACAACCTTGCCTTCGCTCCCGGAGCTTGCTGGGCTGAGGGTGGGGAAAGCCCGAGTGCCCCCCGACCCCAGCCCCCAGAATGGGTCCAGGAGCGGGGGCGAGGTTGCGCGCAACCTCTCCTTCGCTCCCGGAGCTTGCTGCTATCCACAAGCCTTCTGAGCCTGGCGGGAACTCCCGCAGCGCTCCAAAGACTTGCGGACAGCTTCCTGAAGCCTGGAGAGCGAGAGGGGTCAGTGCACACCAACCCCTCTTGCACTCCAGGCTTCAGCAAAAGCCTGCATTCGCTCCATAGGACGCACACACATTTCCCCTTCATTTTTGGAGGGGGAAAACTGAGTCCTATAGAGCGAAAAATACGGTACATTCTCTTCTGTGGCCTTTTGTCTTGCTCAAATGCTAGCAAAATCTGCACCTTTCCCCTTCGGATTGCAACCTTAGGCAAGCCCCACTGCACTCAAAGGACTTTACTTAACTTCTAAATAAGCATACACAGAACTGGGCTGTAAGAACCTATGGTCTCCTTCTCATGGTTTTGGATCGGTCTAAAGCCACATCATCTGCTGGGAACCCACAGGCGGAGAAAAACGTTATTCCATGATTCCCCAGTCACTGTCCAAGGTGATTTATGGAACATAGGCTCCAAGGTGATTTATGGAACATAGACTCTTGGTTTATTACTACAAATGCATCGCTGTAACCTGGATGATGAACCCACATATCTGTTAGGCTTCCCTTAAAGAGCAGGGGCACCTAACCTAATGCCCTCCATCAGTCCTGACCACTGGCTATGCTGGCTGGGACCTGAGAGGACTTAAGAGGACAGCAACACACAGAGATACCCATGCTGGCTGCTGCTACTGTTGCAGAGGCACAAAGAGCTGCTAATAGGATTTGTCAACTGACTAGGAAAGAATGACGTGGACCACTCCTATGCCATTATCAGCACCTTGATCTGCAAGAACCTCCAAGTTGCTTATAACATAGGGATAAATAAATGGAGGGACAATTTCACCCCACTCTCTTCTCCTGAACCTAAATTTTGTGGGTTTCTTGATTAGACAGGGAGGAATCGTATCACAGTGTATTATGAGTAGCTGGGTGCGTCTATACACTGTAGCTAGGGGCCTGTAGAATTTTCCGAGCTCAGCAGGAAGGTGGCAGAATGCACAGGAGCCGAATGTTCTGGTCATGGTGCTGTGCAGATGCCCCGTGAAAAGTACATGAGCAAAACACTTATGCTCCACAGTAAATGCCCGGCATGGAAGCAACCTCGAAATCAAATGGAAGAGCTTTTCCATTGCTTAGAAACTTTGGTAATTGTGCAGTATATAAATAGCTAAAATAATGTTATGGCCTGAAACAGGCCCACATGGAGGTCAGATGTTTACGTTTTCCCGTTAATCATGTGGGTAACAGGGATACCATTCTCATAACAACAAAGAATTAAGCAGTCAAGTAGGAAAAATGCATTCTGATAAGGGGATCTGGCCTGCTCTTTTAAAGGGAGTCAAGGAACTGTAGCTCAAGGGGAGATGAAGCTGTTTCTGGCAGTGACCCTGTCTGAGTCATCAGCCTCTGCCATGATATGATTTGTAGCTTTAATGACAGAGTGGAATCTCACCCCATCAGCAACAACCACCGGGCAGCCCCACCTTAAAGGTAAAGGGACCCCTGACCATTAGGTCTAGTTGTGACCGACTCTGTGGGGTTGCGGCGCTTATCTCGCTTTATTGGCTGAGGGAGCCGGCGTACAGCTTCTGGGTCACGTGGCCAGCATGACTAAGCTGCCTCTGGTGAACCAGAACAGCGCACAGAAATGCCGTTTACCTTCTCGCCGGAGCGGTACCTATTTATCTACTTGCACTTTGATGTGTTTTCGAACTGCTAGGTTGGCAGGAGCTGGGACTAAGCAACGGGAGCTCACCCCGTCGCAGGGATTCGAACCGCTGACCTTCTGGTCGGGAAGCCCTAGGCTCTGTAGTTTAGACCACAGCGCCACCCACATCCCCAGCCCCACCTTACCTGGTCGCAAATGAGGTCCCATTTCTTCTCGTTGTCATATTGTCGGAGGAGACGAGCCTTGTCAGGAGGGAGGTTCATGGAGCTCTAAGGAGAGGAGCAGAGAGACAGGTGGTGTGGATGGAGTTCTTGGAGTGCTTCCATGGAATACATTCTGGGACGCATGGAAGGACTTCCACTTTCAAGAGAAAGTGTAAGCAAGACATGGGATTGTCAAGGAGCATATTGGTTACTTTCAGCAATGTGTTGACTTAGGGGTGATGGGTCAGGCTGGCAAACTGGTCTGGTCTGGACAGCACAATAATCTACTGACTTGTCTAGTGTCCAGTATTTTAATCAAAAACATGCCAAACCCAGGAATAAAATTACTGAAATGAACCAATGGCCTTTGACCTTTTCAAGAAACGGCCCCCCTTTAATGTCAAAGGTGCAACATGGATCCACATTTACAATGCAATCTTAAGCTTGCCTACTCGGAAGGAGATGACCTTGAGTTCAATGAGACTTTCTCTCAGGTTGGACTTTATAGCAAGGGATAGCTAACTAACTCCAGTTCAGTCAATTTGTCAAGAAGGAAGGAAGGAAGGAAGGAAGGAAGGAAGGAAGGAAGGAAGGAAGGAAGGAAAGAAAGAAAGAAAGAAAGATTCCCCCAAAAGTAGACACAGTGCTGAGGTGGGCGCATCCCAGTCCACTGATGGGCATACACATTGCCCTCTCTGCTTGATCATCAAACCAACCCTCTGATTAATGGAGAGGGGCTAGTAACCCCACTCTGTGTGTTCTGTGCGGCCATCTGTCTACTGCCTGGGTCTGCATGTGAGAATGTGCATGAGAGGTGGCCACACCCACTAGTGGCCCTCAGAAGGTTAGCCAAGGCTGCAAAGGTTTCCCTTGTGTAGGGCTGTCATACGTCTGGATTTCAAAGGTGGAATTGACATCTGGGGTGATTTTTCGAAATGTGGCGCTTTGCCCTGGATCTTAGACAAGTCAATAAAAAAAAATCACAGGGTTTTTTGGCGTTTTTGAAAGGAAAGGAACTCAACAACTTTTGGGATGTCCTGGTTTTTACTTTTTGAAACATGACACCCCTACACTTGTGCCCAAAAGGTTACCCGCTCCTGGTGAACAGGAATGCAGCAAAAATAAATAAATCATGCTTTTATATCCTTTAGCCTACATGTGTCTTCCTCTCTGTCTCCCTGTCTTTATCCTTTCCTTTCTGCTTCCCTCTCTGGTGTGACACACCAGATGAAGATCAAGGTACTCAGTGATTTTTCTATGTCTCTCAGCTCTCCCTTTTCTCCATCCTTGATAACATCTAGATGAAGCATGACTCCCCCTTGCCAGAGGCACAGGCTGGTAGCCAGCAGAGTTACTCCTTGTAGTTAAATCTGAAAGCCGGGAGGGCTGACCCTTTCCAGGTCCTTGCCTCATTCAAGGTCCTTGCCTCTCCAACCCTGCACCAGCCAGTCTAGGAGTTTATAACGCTCCTCACTTTTTGGTAAAAGACTCAGGCATGCTCAATAGTATTTCCCTGTACTGCAGTAAGAAATTCAAGAGAGTAAGGGAAAAGAGAAGAGGCACCACGTCTCCTTCATACAAGGAGGAAATTAGGACATTTATTTATAGCTTTTTTGAAAACATGTGTGCCACTTTTGGACTATAAAAGCAGTACAATGTGCCTGCAATATCTCCTCTACCAAGCCAAGGAAGTGTTCATTTGCAGGAAATTTAAGAAATCTCTAAAAATAAAACCAAACATGACTCACTCCAATACAATCATGAATGGCTTGTGGTGCCCTCAGCTACCAGAACAGCCCTGTTCCAGAGCTTCACACTGAAAACTGATACTAGGAGCAGCTTCTGGGTATAAGAAAGCCAGGAAGAGCTAAAGGTTGCAGCATTCCCCACTCTGCCCTTCAGGCAAGAAGACCTGGATTTGAAACCACATGAACTTCAATTTGGGTTCTACTGTGAGGAGGCAGGATGCTGTCAAAGCACTGCAAGGTAGCTGGGAAATAAGCATTTTGGGAAATAAGCATTTCCTGCATTGCCTCCTGGGCAGAGCTGTCACTCCAGTCCAGAAGGAGATTTTAATTACCGTATTTTTCGCTCTATAAGACGCACCAGACCATAAGACGTACCTAGTTTTTGGAGGAGGAAAACAAGAAAAAAAAATTCTGAATCTCAGAAGCCAGAACAGCAAGAGGGATCGCTGCACAGTGAAAGCAGCGATCCCTCTTGCTGTTCTGGCTTCTGGGATAGCTGTGCAGCCTGCATTCGCTCCATAAGACGCACACACATTTCCCCTTACTTTTTAGGAGGGAAAAAGTGAGTCTTATAGAGCAAAAAATACGGTATCAACCAAGACGTGTGGCTTTCAGCCCTTTTTGCCTGTGGTTCGTTGTCAACAGTGGTCAAGGTGGAACCTGTTTGCTACAAGAAAGCTGCTAGCATGCTATGGATGAACTGGAGAACGAATGAATGAACATCGTTCAAGTCTCCTGTGAGCCCAAAATGCCATCTGCAGAGAAGGCCGCCTGCTAGATCTCCAAATGATTCACTTTTCTGGACTTGCTTCCTCCAAATTAGCCCCCCCCCCCATGAATAAATCTGCTGGGTGTCACTGGATTCCAATGCAGAGGTGCAGTAGAATTGCCCACTTTCGGGGAGGGTCTCCTTTGCATCTCTTCATGAGTCACTGCTCTGGACTCAAAACTGTTGTTAATGCAGAAACCCAAAGAATAAGTGGGTTATGTGCCCCTCAGTGGCTCCAGCCCCAAATGTCTCATGCATAGTTCTTGTTTCTGGGCATTAAAAAAATAATAATCAACTACTATCTAGTATTCTCCCCACCACCACCACCACCGCCACCACCACCCATAAAGAGATCAAAACATCACATTGCCTTTTTAATTGAATGAACTATTCACATGGCATTTCTAATTCAGGCTTTCCCCTTAACCCATCTCCCTTGCCCTATATGAAAAGGGGAAGGAGGAAAAGGAAAACTCTTGAACAACGTGTATGAGAATTGCCAGATGGAATATGCCAACAAAGGAGATGAGTGTATGCGATGCTTTCAAGGGATGCCTGAAACCCACAGGCAGAGAACAGTCTGTACCTGTCAATGCCTCACCTTAATCAATCCCTCATATTATGAGATGGGTTTCACCCTGTCCTGTTATGAGTTTGGTATAATGGTTTGGCAATCACCGGCTTCATTTTCTGTGGATATCTAATCAATCCCTTTTGGGGAAACCACTAAATATTTCACCATGACTATTTCCTTGTGGCAGGCAGTTCCACAGTACAGCTTTCTGAAAACATCGCCTCTGGAGGCATTGTGCCTCAGCCTCCCCACTGGTAATCTAGAGGAAGATGAGAATTTGCTGATCTAAGTGGAGAAGGCTGTGAGTGTACACCAACAGATAATACGGTGCTGGTTTCCAGCCCCAGGAGAGTGCTTTAATGCAATAACAGAGAGGACGGGTAAAGAAAGGTCTCAGGTTACACAGGAAAATTAAATAAAATGAAAAGTTGCGTCATGTTATAATGGGTTTAACAAACACAGTTCTTCAAAGCCTGGAACTTGTTCAACTGGGGCGGAGGGGAATATGCCCATCTGAAAATTCTTGCAACCCACTTTCTAGCAGTCTGCTCTAATGTTCTCTTCATACGGGAGAACATGAGTCAGTCGCACACAAACACTTATCCCCACATTGCCATCATACAGAATATAATCTTGTCCCAATCACACACTAATGCATACAGACATACATAAGTCTCTCTCTCTCTCTCTCTCTCTCTCTCTCTCTCTCTCTCTCTCACACACACACACACACACACACACTCTCACACACACCCATTGAGTGTACCACTGAGTGAGAGCCAACAAGATAGAAGTCTAGAGGCTAGGTGGTTCCTGGGTCTGGGAAATAGGATACAGTGGTGCCTCGCAAGACGAAATTAATTCGTTCCGCAAGTTTTTTCTTCTTGCGAGTTTTTCGTCTTGCGAAGCACGGTTTTCCATAGGAATCCTATGGAGACCGTCCGGGGACAGAGGGGACCTGTTTTAAAGCAAGGGAAGGGGCAGCGGGGAGAATCGCTTCTCCCCGTTGCCGCCCCTTGGTTCAAAAGGGGTCCGGGGAGAGAGTGGAAGGTGCGGGCGCCTTCCCCTCTGTCCCCTCTTTTGAAGCAAGGGGCGGAGGGGAGAAGATCGCTTCTCCCCGTTGCCGCCCCTTGCTTCAAAAGAGGTCCAGGGTGCGGGGGCAAGCTTCGTTTTGCGAAGCAAGCCCATAGGGAAATTCGTCTTGCGAAGCAACTCGAAAACGAAAAAACCTTTCGTCTTGCGAGTTTTTCGTCTCGCGAGGCGTTCGTCTTGCGGGGCACCACTGTATTTGGTTACCCTAGAGAGGGTTTCGCTCCCCGCAAAGGAGCAGGTCCATAGCAGTTAGCGGCTGCCAATATGCCACCAAGCCAGATTTTATGGGTTGCTTTTTACCTATGAAACCCTAAATAACTTGGGATCAGCTTGGCTGAAGGAGTACCATTCTGCATATCAGCTTGCCCCCTGCATTAAGACAGTCAGACAGGGCCTTTCTGGTCATACCACAAACTCTAGAGATTTACCTAGTGGTGCCCAGAAGAATGGCCTTTTCAGTGGTGGCGCCCTTTCTGTGGAACCATCTCCCCTGTGAACTGAGGGAAGCACCTCCTTTAATGTAATTTTGGTCCTTGCTGAAAACACATTTGTTCTCTGATGCCTTTGCTGGTTGCTTATACCACCTGGTTTCTTTTAACTACCTGCCATTGACTTAAGTGTCTGCCGTTTTAGTCTGATTTTTGTCAATGGATTGCTCCTGGGTTTCACGCATCTCCTTGTTATTAGGTACGAAAGGTGGCATAGGAAAAAAATTAACACACCATTTATTCCTGTTCCCATTCATGCACATCCCCATACATTTTCTTGCACCATTCACAAACTTGCCCTTTAGACAATGAACGTGCACACATTTATTCCTTCCTACCATTCCTGCTTCCGCCCAGTCCAGGGTACCATCTATACACACACCCAGAACTGATTCATAACGGGGCCAGTTCTACTCAGAAAAGGCAGACTCTGACTCACTCGCTCTCTGACTCCTTGGAAATGCAAGGAGGACGGGAGTCTCAACAAAGTCACTTTTGTTCTAGCGGGGAAGGAATCAGAAGTGACGAGAGCAACCACGAGAAGGCAAAGGGCCCACATCGCATTCCTCCAAATTGCTCTCAACAAAGCCCCTTCGGCCTCTGCAGCTGCCAGCTATGGAAATCTTTCTTACTTCTCCCCATGCCGATAACGGAAGAGGCACGGCTGTGCATTGCAGGGGCCTCAACATCAAATGGGTTGCAGGGCCCAAATTCCCACCTAGCGGATGCCCAGGGACTATGCCCATTACTTTTTAAGAAGTAATGCCAATTCCAAACCATCAAGGCTAACTTAGTCGAAGAATAAACTTTGAGGGGGGAAATAAGAGGCACACTCCTTCCTTTGCAGCTCTGGCATGCATGCCATCTGGTCTTAATCATTTCTAGTACTCCACTATCCTGTTCCCAACCCACAACTGTCCTGCGCTGTGAATTTAGAGGGAATGGGGAGGAGAGGCCCAAGCAGCTGTGCCGGGTGCAGTAGCAGCCACTGGTGACTCAGCCCCTTGGCCCTACCCAGGGGATTTGCTTCCTAGGGCTGCAGAGGAATTTGCCAGGGGTGGCACAAGCCAGTTAGATGCCCTCAATGGATCCAATAAGGCGCTTGCCACTCGTGGTACCAAAGACTGTGGGTTGTGGACAACAGGGTTGGGGGGGCTATGCTTTCCCTGATGAAGACGGCCACCAACTTAGTTGGGTTTACCTCCACTGTTGGTCAGAAGAATCCTAGTTCAGAAGCCAAATCTGAAACCTGGGGGTGGTCCCTGGTGATGTCATGGGGGTGGACCCTGGAGACGGAGGTTAATTGGGAGAAGGGAGCAGGGGAGGGCAGCCCCCACTGGGACATTTTGTGGCAGCTCCCCCACTGACAGAAACCGAGGGTGGAATTCCTGCAGCCAAGTGCTACATTTTATTTTATTACAAATATTTAATGAATTAACGAAGATTCAAACATATCAGAACACTAGTACTTTTGTTTCTGCCATTTCACATTGATGTGTGATGCCCTGTCACCTCAGCAGTGAGTTCTTATGTCCCCTCACCACATGATCTTTGGGGCCACGGGCCCAACATTTGCGGGGGGTTGTGTTTGGCCAAAGGATGGAGCCAGAGAGTTGCAATGTTGACGCCCTTTGAAAGATTTATCCTTAGGGCCCCTCCAAATGACCTCTATGTGGAGCATTCATCCTGATTTGCTTCCACAAAGCCTATGCAGGGCTGAGTTTATATGCAGTCTTTATTGAGAATTCGCTTTGATTTGTTTGCAGAGCAGTTACACTACAATGAGTTTTTCATCTGGATTATACATTTTCTCATTAGCCATTCATTCATCCCACATTTTTCAATGCACTGTCTCATCACTTTCCAGACTGCAAGAAGCCCAGGTTTTTGTTTGCTTATTTAAAGTGGATTTATTTATTTATTATTTAAAAAAGAGCATGTTGATGCATAAACCTAAAGTTCTGGCATTCAACCGAATCACTCCCATAAAATACTGACAGTCTGGAGACACCCTTAGTATAATGTGCTTCCGATTCTACTGAGCATGGTAAGACTTACTTACCCCATGTTCTAGTATAATGCTTAAGAGTGTAATGTTTCTCTCTCTCTGAAACACACACACAGAGAGAATGACAACTGGGACCAAAACACTGCAGTACCGAGTACCGGTATTTCTCAACCCTCCCTTCCATCGTCAGTCACTCAGCACTTTGTGCAGCCAGTGAGCATGCTCAGTCCTTAATAGTCCTCATTACAGGGTCTCCCCCAAAAGTGTTTTTTGTACTTCTGCAAACCTTGGGATTCTGCAAATCTGAGGTTTCCCCTCCTGTAGTTTGTGGATGGTGCCATTCTGGCTAAGGGTTGGCAGTCGGAGAATTAAGTTTGCTATTTGTAAACAGGCTGATTGTGGCCTATTGTACACAACTGTTGAAAGGATCCCTGAGACAATGTAAGTGAAACACACTGTACTGCTGGAGAAATGTTAAGTACAGTGGTGCCCCGCAAGACGAATGCCTCGCAAGACAGAAAACTCGCTAGACGAAAGAGTTTTCCGTTTTGGAGGTGCTTCGCAAAACAAATTTCCTATGGGCTTGCTTCGCAAGACGACAATGTCTTGCGAGTTCCTGCTGGTTTTTTTTCCTTCCCCCCTTTTTCTAAGCCGCTAAGCCGCTTATCAGCTGATCCGATCAGTAGATAAGCCGCTAAAAGCCGCTAATAGCGCTAATCCGCTAATCCGTCAATGGGCTTGCTTCGCAAGACGAAAAAACCGCTAGACGAAGAGAATCACAGAACGGATTCTTTTCGTCTTGCGAGGCACCACTGTATTTCTTCTTCCTCTAGATTTTCAGCTGCATGCTGACTCTGACTAAACATCTCCAGGAGTCCTGGTTAGAACCTGGCAGGCACGAGAAACCAAATATGACCTGTTGGCAATGAGAACGGAAAAGGAGCCTTCAAAAGGAGCCTTCATCTGGTCCTGGACATACACTTGGGACAATCAGAAACAAAAGCCTGCCTGGCCCCCTCATGACCCTCCAAAGGCCACATTCGTCCCATCCTGAGCAGCAGCTGAAGAGGCATCTGACCTCAACCCAGGAGGAACGAAGGAAGCCTCTTCCTATCAGGTAAGGATGGAGGAGAAATTTAAAGCCAAACCTAACAAATCCACACCTTCTGAAACAAAATGCAAACCAAAACACAGCCATCCTTTGACATTTGCAGTCATCCGAATTTTGTGGTTTCCTCCTCCAACAAAGAAATGCCATACTTTTAATGCACGCCTGAAGTGCATTCTGGCTAGCTTTGTCATGCACACCCGGTGGCTGCCATCTCCTCACACCTGGCCACGCTTAGAGGCACCTTAGCTTTACTAACAAAGTCACTGTGGTGCTAAGAGGTAATTTCATTTATGCAAAGTCTCACTGCATCACAAAGACTTATGTTTCCTGTCTAAACCAACTTCCTGTGGTTCATCAACCGCAGACACGGAATGGTGCTGTCACTTATTTCCTGAACTGATAGAATTGGGGCTGGGAGGAGGAGCAAGGCATTCTGGGTAAGCATGCCAGATTTTTAGCTTAAAGAGTCTTTCTGCCTTGCCGCCACATGAAATGGATGCCAGAGGCAGCACCTGCAGGCACCTGGGCGGGCTCCGGGTGGGTGGGTAGAATAGGTTCCCTTTTCAGATTGTGGAGACAACTTGGGCAAGACAGATGGTGCTTCTTGGCTTTGATTCAGGAATGATAGCCAGTAAATCTCAGATGAAGTTTCCAGTCCTTGATAGGCTTGCAAAAATGACCCTATGAACTGGCAGCCTGTGTTAAGCACTGCTAGATCTTGGCCACTTTCCTTTCTAGAAGGCCTCTTGCGAGAGAAACAGATTGAAGTTCCCATGTTCTCGCCCTAAAGGAGAATCTAGTAGACCAGAAATAATGGTTGGAAGGCCTTCTTTGGAACTCCTGATTAACAATGGCGGGATGGAGTCATACTGTTATTCATTCTCTTGCCGTGTTCTAAAGTGGGCCTCATGTTGTGGGACACCTTTTGTGGCAATGGCAGGCACACACTCTCTGCCTCCCCATGTACGCACACACAATATCTCTTTGCTGAAAGCAGGAAATAAGCATTCAGACTGCACACCCTGTGAGACTCCTGCAAAGACCCTTATCAGCACTGTAGGCCTAAAGGGAGCAGTTGCTATGGCAACATGCCCTCAAGCCAAACTATGTTTGTTGCAAGGCTGGGGGGGGGCACCAAAACAAGGAATTTGGCACCCACACAGTGTCACGATTCTGGAACTGAGCTGGGTTCAACGGTTAACCTGGCCGTGGATTACCTGGGAGGCCATCTTCAACACATGTCAGACTACGTTCCCATCATGTAAAATGGAACAGAAATACCCTACCTCACAAGACCAGTGTGGTGAAAAATGAGATATGGTACAGTAAAGAAATCAAAATATGCAGGGCTAAGATCTAAATGTGAAACATAAACGGTACAGACCTATGCATTTATTTTTAGAAGGAAGCCCCACTGCGTTCAAAGGAAACTAATCCCAAATGAGTGTGTATAATATTGAAGTCTAAGATGCAAAAAAAGTCAAAAGTATAAACTGGAAAAATATATTATTTACTGCTGAATCAGGGCAACAGATGAAGCAATTCTATGCAAGGGGGAAATGGGAAAGAGATCTAGAAGGTAGGATCTGGAACATGAATGGAGATAGGTCTGGAATAAAGTCCAGACAAATATCATCAGCTCCAATCTCATTAAGCTTTTTCAAAGTTCAGTGCCAGTGATACATGGATACCCATAGGCAGAAACATTTATACAATCAGATGTGGTGTATGATCCCTGTACGGTATTGGCAATGCTATGCTGACTTTATGCATACGTATTTTGGGAATGTTCTACGGCAGATGTGTTTTGGAAGCTGGCTATAAGATTCCCTGGATGAATGACTGCATGTTTTATTTCACACCCTTTGGTGCACAAATGATCTTGTCCAGTTATCTGAGGGGGAGAGCTGCTAATGTAATCTTGGAGTTGGTTCTGAGCTTGCCAACTAGAGCAAAATCATGTATCAGCTGCAAGGTGAGGGGGGGGGGAGAGGGAGAGTTCTCCAAACAGCGACCTTGCAAAGGGTTCAGAGAACATGTGGTCAAAAATAGTTAGATCTAAACTGGCACATATTATTTTTATTATTTGTTGGAATGAGGAATATAATTATAGCGCTAAGCCATATGCTGTGTTTTCAATATTGCAATGAAGACTCGGACTGTTACATAACAAGAAAGTATTCTGAAACATAAGTAAGCAAGCAGTTGTTTACAAAAGGAGCAGAGGGCAGTGAAAGGGGAGGAGGCGTATAACTAAGTAGGGAGCTATTGTGGGGGGCAAATAAAAAGCCTTGGGGCTTCAGACTGAGCCCCTGAGCCAGCAATTACCTCTTCCTACCGTAGGACACATGCACCCAAGCAACAGAACCCACGTAGCTTTGCCCCATGTGCTTCCGAGGTCGTGTGAATTAGCCCTTAGCAGCGTGGGTGACACATTCTTCTGAACTGGCCTTGCACCCATCTCAGTCAGACTTTCTGCAGAAGCCCAGGCAGCTGATTACTACAATGCATGGAGCTTTTCCAAACAAAGTTAAGATCCAGCCACTATTGTCATTCTGGCGTGAACGGGAAATGGAACGTCATGCAGTCACCAAGTTCCTTCCCACCAGCATCTGAGATCTGCTCAAGGCTGCCTATCTTTTTTAGAATCAGCCAAAGAATAACAGCGGTTTAGGGCAAGGGGTGGCTGTATCCTTTAAAAAAGGAAAAAAGAGGCTCCATTGAAGAAGAAGAGGAAGAAGAAAAGCGAGTGTGGGCGAGAGGAAAAACAAAAACAGAAGAGCAGATGGTGGTTTCTTTCCAGCGTGGTTTTTTGTTTTGTTTTTTAAGTCGAGAAGTGGGGAGAGGGAATATTGCTGTTCAAGAGAAACAGAAACGACATTGTTATAAAACTATGTTGCCCGAGAGGTAACAAGAAGACATTAGCTGATCAGCTGACGCTCTGGGATAAGGGACTGCTTTTTAAGGAAGGAAGGGTGGGCAAACATCTGTATTTTCAATTGACACAAATGCCTGGCTGCCTGATGCAACTCTCAAGCAAAAGGTAAAAATATTCTGAAGCATAATTGCCAAGCCCTGTCCCCACACCCTCTGGAGGTGAAGGAAGAGCAACATAAGGGCAGATGAAAAGGGGTTTGGCCTTGCTAAAACACACACACACACACACACACACACACACACACACAGGCATTTAACAAACCGGAACTGGTCCAATTTGGAGCATCTCCCAGGGGATAAAGGGACACACCCTGTGAAATATACTCAGAGTCGCAAAGTGATTTCATGCTCTTTATTCAGCTCATAGTGGTGAGGAGGAATGAATGAATGTCCCCTCAAAGTATCTGCTTTATATACATTATTTACACAATGGGCTGCACATGATTGGCTAATTCAGGAATTCTACTGTAAGCCAATCAGGTTGTGGATTCACTTATATCTGGAGCATGATTGGGTGGTTCCTGCCAACCAATCATACTGCTGCATTGTTCTAGGACCAATCAGACTGCTGCATTCTGAATCCTATTGTTCTAGGACCAATCAGACTGCTGCAATTTGGATCCTATTGTTCTAGGACCAATCAGACTGCTGCAGTTTGGATCCTATTCAACTCAGTACATAACACCCTGCATTAGAAAGCAGCAGGCCAGCAGAATGGGGGGTGAGAGGAAGGTGCAAAGTGGTCTCAAGCTGCTTTCCAGAGGCCAGATTCCAGGGGTCTCAGTGCAACTAATCTTGCCTATATTGTATTAAGTCGAGATGGACAAATCTGTCAATTTTAGTTTCTCATTTTTTCAGCCTATGGTGCGGTTCTCTCTATCAGCACATCAGGTTGCAATTTGAAAAGAAAAAGGAAGTCTGCATGAAAATCGGTCTCCTAATATATGCATTTCTGTAGTGTACACAATTATGTTTAGTATATGCATTTTTGCATTCATTTTGCACAATACATGTATTTTTGCAAGACATTTCCCATTATATAATCCTTTTTTAATACATTATTTTAACTAATATATGCATTCTTTGTGTGACCTTTCCCTAACAGGCTCTTTTTATTTTGGTACCCATTTTTGGAGGTTGGGAGATCTGTATCTTAGCTTTTCCCCATTACTTTTCTTTGTGTAATGCTTTTGCTCTCTCTCTCTCTCTCTCTGTGTGTGTTTGTGTGTGTGTGTGTAGTGTGAAAAATTTAAACATGTTCTCTCTACCATGAAGTGCTGCAGCCCAGGAAAGGGTTTGGCATTTTATCTGTTGTTTGTGTAGACCAGGCCTTAAAAGAGAAACAGAAGAAGGATTGCAATAGAGGCTGGAATGTCTGTATCTATGAAGAGTTAAACGTCCAGATCTGCATACTTTTCTGTGGTCCTTCAGACAGAATATTCAAGTGGCTTCCTATCCTAATACCAATCCTGTATTGTAGCCATTTCCAGAGGAGTAGCCATTGCAGCAAAACAATTCAAATAATTTTCACTTAAGAGTACACCCTTTAAATTAATGGAAAGAAGTAAATCATAGTCATTAATTTCAGTGGGTCTACTCTTGCGTAAAGTCAGTTGACTGCAATACTATTACCCCTACATTGCAGCTTCTTTTATACCTGTGCCATTTTATTTCTTTGATTCATATCCTACTTCATCCAAAAGTATTGGAGCAGTTTACACAATATTTAAAACTGTACATTAAAATTTCAAGATTGCGGGCAAGTGAGAGGTGCAGAATCCAAAGAAACTGAATTTTCGTAACACCTACACCATGTGCCTATGCTTGGTGATGACTGGGCAAACTCACGGTCCTTTCCTTTGTCCGCATCCACAGGACAACTGAGTTACAACAGAGTTCTTTCTAAAAAAGGAGAAAGAAGGCATCTTGTTACAGTTCTTGGTCCTTGTAAGGTTCTCGCTCATGTGGATTTCAATACATAAGGAGCTCTAAGCTGGTTGCTCCAGCCAGCTGCATGGCTTTAAACAGCCTCTTTTGTTTCAGAGCAGAACAGAGTCTGAAACTAGTGTTTTTCTACACCAGTAGTTTAGAAACTTTTACCTTTTGTAACTAAGGAACATTTTGACTGCCTGTGCATCTTATCTGACGCTGTATGGAAAAGCACATGAATCAGACCTTTAAAGTGTTTTGTAAGTAAACCATTTTATGACTTACCAAACGTATGGTCTAGCTCCACACTAGGAAAGTGGGATAGCTTGGATGGAGCTTTTAAAGGGGGACATTTTGGGACTCTCTGCAATGGCACATTTTTAAAAGGTTTACAGCCTACAGTATATCTTCACGCTTTCCTTTGCTGCGTGTTTTGTGGTGTTAAATCTCTGCTGGGGTTCTCTGACCAAAGAGGACTTGCCCCAAACTTGGGTCTTGGCTTCCAGGATTCCAACAGTCGTCTGGTCAATGGATGGAACCAAGATGTTTCTCACCCAGAGATGCATTTTAAATAAAAGGACACATTCTACTCATGTGAAAACATGCTGATTCCTGGACCCTCCGTGGGCCAGACTGAGAAGGTGATTTGGCCACATTTGGCCCCCGGACCTTAGGTTGCCTACCCATAGTCTAAGGGAAACTGAAACTAAATGCTTCCAGAGTCCTCTTCTTTGTCAGGTGGGCAGAAGGGAAGGTGTGAGCCCTTGGCTTGTTGCAGTTTATACGTTATGGTTACCAGACATCCCTGTTTCCTGGGGACAGTCCCTAGATTAACAAATCTGTCCCCGGGCAAAATCCGTCCCCGGAATGCCCCCGGATTTCATTTAATGTTCCCGGATTTATATTTTAAGTGTTGTAGATTTATTAGTAGGCAATGAATGTTGCGTGATTGGTTCAACGGCACAAGACACATCATTCGGGAACTTCCGGTGAGGCAAAATGGCGGGCGCCACGGCAGCGAGCAGCTCCTGAAGCCAGCCAGTGCCAAGTGCGCTACCAGGCTGGCTCCGGGCTGCTGAGACTGCCACCACCGAGGGGGAACCAGGGATGCCCAGCACATCAGCTGGGGGAACCGCTGACACACACACCCATGGCCCAAATCGAGCTGAGAGCGAGAGCGCCCGGCCAACCGGCCGACTGCCCAGCGCTGCTCCAGGGCCAGTAAAAACCCTGGAGCCGATGCAGGGAGAAGTAGGAGAGGAGAAGGAGAAGGAAGAGAGAGAAAGAGGAAGGAGAAAAAAGAGGGGAGTCCTGACCTTGCCGCACTGCTGATGAGGAGGAGAGGTAGGAGAGCAGCAGGAGGGCAAGGGCAAGGACAGGTGGCCGAGCCCAGGCCAGACCCAAGCCTTCTCCACGGCGGCTAGCGCTCCAAGAGAGCAGGCCAGGGCCCAGGGGAAGGCCATGCGACAGAGACCACAGAAAAGAAGATATTACTTAATATATATATTTTTTAAAAAAATAACTTTTTTTCCTCTTTTCAAAAAAAAAGGTGTCCCCGGATTCTTTGAGAAAAATCTGGTAACCTTATTATACGTGTCATGATAAACCATGGTTTATTTGACAAAACAGGCAGGTTGAAAGTATTAAAGCAACAGCTCAGAAATAACCCTCCTCCCCATCTTCATTTGCTAGCTTTTAGCTGAGATGACATCTGCACAATCCTTATCTGGGGGGCTGAATGCGCTCAGCTGAGTTCCGCAGTCCGCATGCATTGAAGTCTCTGGTCTACTCCGCCCTCCCTCCACCTTTTCTCCATATGGATGACTGGGACAACTTCAGGAGCCAGGCAGGCCATGCTACCAAGTTGATTCCAGGGGCAGATGTCTCCATGTTACACAGCAACTCTCCCAACTCTCCTGTGCGCAATGCCAAACTATTAGGAAACACGTTCCCCGCCATGAACTTTGTAAGTCATGTCCTTGTAAAGTGGCAAAGTCTGTTGCTGCTGGAGAGGGAAGGCAGAACAAGAAGGGAGAGACCAGGGAGACGTCAAGTGTGAATCTGTGTGCGCTGTCAAAGAGACTAAGTAAATAATGTAAGTAAATGATCCCTGGATGACTAGCAACCCCTTCGAAGGCTCTTGGTCGACAAAGCTACCAGTCTCCCATGGGAGGCTCAAGAATGCTCTGTGTTTTTTGCTTTTCTAAAAACAAATTCTCTGCCAAAATCTGCACCTGGAATAAAGTCTGAAAATGTAATTTTCACTTAAATTCTTGTTGCAAGGAAAAGGATGAGGAGGGGCACAGGCTAGCTAACAGAACGTTTGCTCATTTTCCTGGTTGCGAAGGCTCTTTTAAGGTCTCAAGCCTGCTTCACCAACCGCAAGGGCTAGAATCTTGGAGGAATGGAGGGCCTCTGGATTCTGGGGCAGATACCAAATTTTGCACACAGAGTATACCCAGCCCTGGCCCTGTATTCAGATCAGAATACAAACAAGAACAAGAAACCAGGAGGCAGGAGAAAACTACTCGCCACCCGCCTTTTGCACATGTGCTCAGGGCAAGCGCACAAAATCTCATCTGAAGCTCAACTCCTCCCCACCCAGCCCACCCCCCCACACCCCACGTGTTGCTTGGCTCGAACTCTAGAGCTGTAACTTCACCTCCAAAAGGCCCAGACAATGAAAGAGCATGTTAACTCAAGCCAGCTGGACTGAGTGTCCCCCCACCATCCGCCTGCCACATACAACCTCATTTGTTTACCTCCTGTTCTCCTCCTTTTAGCTCTTCCTGAACTAGATCAGCTTTCAAGGAGCTAAAATTACACCCCACTCCCTCTTCTTTTTTTTACTCCTCCCCCAGCCTTCCATGTGCACGTACGTGTGTGTGTGTGTGTGTGTGCGCGCACACTTTTAAAAGTTGATTTGGGCAGAGCCTTGGCGTTTTACCCCGCCCCCATCCCATCAAGCAGAGGAAAGGAACCCATTCTTATCTCTCCTTCCAGATCTGCCAGCCTTGTAAGCAACGCTTAGCTACCATTTCCAGTTTCTGTTAGGTTTTCCCTCTTCCTGGTCCGCCTGCCCCAGGCTACCTCTCATGCCAGGGGCTGAAATGAGGACAAGGTTTGCCTGTGGCACGTAAATAAACATGGAAACCCAAGAGAACTTCCTCGCTCTAGAGCAACAGTGTTCAAACTTTCTGCCTGCAGGGAGCACATTGCACATCGGATTGTCTGTTGAGGGACTCCTGCAACGTGGATCAGAGTCACGGCAGTGGGGACGGTGGGTTTAACGCTGTTTCCCCAATCCAAATCTCCCTCCCTCCTGGAACTGCTGCTACTCACAGAAGGGGAAACATATGGACACAATATGGGGGTCTGTGCCCCTGAAGAATTTGTGCTGAGAAAAGGCTTAGAGATACACTTCCTTCTTTAACACAACATAACAACTAGGTTGGCTCTAGATGTCCACACATGTGCATCTAGGGTTGCCAAGACGCTCCAAAAGTTGTTGACTAGGGATGATGGGAGTTGCAGTTCAGCAACATCTGGAGGGACCTTTACACACCTGGTGTAAAGGCAGAAAATGTACAAGTTGGAGTTCAACAGCAATGAAATGGAGAACTTCAGTGGATGGGGAACTTCAGACTCGGGAGCCTATGTAGCCTTCTGCCTGTTCCTCAGGCCTCTCCTCAGGCCATGCCCTGTCTCTCAAGGTCCTTTACAGTGGTACCTCGGGTTACATACGCTTCAGGTTTCATACGCTTCAGTTTACAGACTCCGCTAACCCAGAAATATTACCTCGGGTTAAGAACTTTGCTTCAGGATGGGAACAGAAATCGTGCTCCGACGGCGCGGCGGCAGCAGGAGGCCCCATTAGCTAAAGTGGTGCTTCAGGTTAAGAACAGTTTCAGTTTAAGAACGGACCTCCGAAACGAATTAAGTACTTAACCCAAGGTACCACTGTATTTGATCTTAAATAAATGCAAAATAAGCACAGTGACTTACTGCAGAATAAGCTTGTGTAGCCAAGTGACATGAAATATTGTAGTAAGAAGTTCAAACCACCCCCACAGAGCTGCCAACGTTAATCTCAAAACACATCAGAAGCACTCCACGTTAATTTCAGAGTGTCTGCTTCATTCTAACCTGGGGAAACATTGCCTTAATACCTGTTGTTGTTGTTGTTGTACTGCTGCCACTTAAGAAGAGTGCCTTCCCTGCCGAGTCCTTCCAGTGATATCAGGAGCTACGCTGTATTACCACACTCCTCTGTTGACAACACTATGGCATGGCGAGGGCCAAAACATCAAGGGTCTACACATGTATGCTGTGTACACACCGTGCATTGAAATCGCACACCCCTGAAATAATCCTGGGAACTGGGGTTTACCACTCACAGAGCTACAAATCACAGCATTCTTAACATACTACACTTCCCAGAATTCTTGCGGGACAGGATGTGCTTTAAATGCATACACTGCTGTAATTCTGGATTCCTTCCACGTCAATGGCTTCTTCATCTTTCACTCCTTCCTGAATACTATACCATGCAGCAGAAGGGCTCAAGCAGAGACACCACTTCCACAGACAATATCTGCGGTTGCCACCATCTCGTATAAAGTGGGGGAAACGGCTCCCGTTCATTTATAAAATAGCCCGTTGCCAAAAACTCTGGGAAAGGGAAGGGAAAGAAACAGGAAATATATCTAGAGGTCAACATCTTGCTCAGGAACAAGGGAAAGAAGGCACCGATAGAGGAACAAAAGGAGAAAGAGTCTCCCAAGGGGCATGAAATAATTTTATTCAGCTGAACATGCTGCAGTTAAAATCTTCCATCAGAGGCACTACAAAACATAGCACTTTGAGCTCTTTCTGCTCTGTGACTAAGTGATTTTTTGGCATTATATCTTTGTGCACATGAGAATTTCTCTCTCCTGTAGTTTAGACCAGTGTTTCCCAACCGGTGTTCCGCGGCACACAAGTGTGCCGTGAGATGTTGCCTGGTGTGCCGCGAGATGTTGCCTGGAGGGAGGCGGGCGAGGGCGTTTGCTTCCCGGAGAACTTGTGGGATGCCGCCCCTTCCCTGGGCGACGCGACGCCTCGCGACTCCGGAGTCAGTCCCGAGGGCTCTCGGAGGGACTCGCGAGCGACGGCGGGGCGGCTCCGGGGCGCGCTCAGTCGGGCCGCCGTGCGCCCCCGCTGCAGCTGCCCGGCGTGGAGCGCGACGCGGAGCCGGCCGGGCTTGGAGGCGCCCAGGTAGGGCCGAGCCGGGCGGGGGCGGGGAGGTCTCGGTCTGCTGCGGGCGCAGGAGGGCGAGTGGGAGAGGGGGAGCCGTCGGGTCTCCTGGAAGGAAGCGAGGCGGCGGCTGAGGGGGATGCAGCCCCGTCCCCAGCAACAGGCGCTCCTCGAAGTGAGGCCACAAGTCGGGGCTCGGACAGGGCCTGGAAGCAGCGGCTCCGGCTCTTGGGAGCGGAGAAGGGGACTTCGAAAGCGGCCTGAAGGAGAAAAGCCCCGATGCAGCGAGAGCGGGGAGCGTGCTGCCTTGTCCAGGCCTCCTCGCTTTGTGCCGTCCGCTGCCGGGAGCAGGACACGGGGGCTCCTCGTTCGCATGCTTTCCCGGGTGATCGGTGAGGGTTAGGGTTAGGGTTAGGGTCCCTCAGTCCCTCGCTTTGCTGCCTCCTCCCCCCCCACCCCCAAAGCTTGGAGGTTCCCCGGCAAGGGGGAGGGGAAAAAATTGAAAACTTTCACTTTCGTGCATCCCTCCCGGCGTGACGTTGCGCGCTGACGTCACGGGGCTGTAATGGTGGTGTGCCGCGAGATTTTTTTCATCAAACAAGTGTGCCTTTGCCCAAAAAAGGTTGGGAAACACTGGTTTAGACAACATGCTCAGACCCGGTTAAAACCAGTTGGCTGGCAACCACACCAGTACTAGCCATGAATGGTTCTGCTTGTGACCAACTCTGGGGTTGCGGTGCTCATCTCGCTTTTATTGGCCGAGGGAGCCGGCGTACAGCTTCTGGGTCATATGGCCAGCAGGACTAAGCCACTTCTGGCGAACCAGAGCAGCACATGGAAACGCCGTCTACCTTCCCGCTGGAGCGGTACCTATTTATCTACTTGCACTTTGCCGTGCTTTCGAACTGCTAGGTTGGCAGGAGAAGGACTGAGCAATGGGAGCTCACCCCGTCACGGGGATTTGAACCGCTAACCTTCTGATCGGCAAGCCCTAGGCTCTGAGGTTTAACCCACAGCGCCACCAGCATCCCTCTTGTGGGCTATACTCAAGGTTAACTGAGCAAAAATGACTACACACACTCCAAAGCAGCTCCATCAGTTGCTTAAAGTGCATGAACTTCCAGGGGAATTCAAACAGCCATGCAGCCGTCTCCTCTGCCATTCCTCAATCACAGCTTTTGCCCTATGTGGCCAGAGACATTTTGTGAGTCCCTGGGAAGGAAGGTGATGGAGAACCTTTGTTGATTATTTATTAATCATCTAAAATTACTGGGCACCACAGAAAAAATAGCACTTCCAAGCCAACAGACTGACAATCTATAGTTGCAAGGCAAACTGCAGGATGAATAAGCTGATTGCTAAACGGAGAATAGTTACGCCTTCCCCAGCCTATCAGAATGGAAAGCTAGATCTGAATTAATGATCAATTCAGTGGCTGCCTGGAAAGGAGAATGATAAAAGGACAAAGACAGTGCTGGGTAAATATAAAGTTTATTTTTGCTAGGCTTCACTTATAGTTGTTCCTGGAACCTTTCACAGCCTATGTGCAGCTCTACATATGTAGTAAAAAAAAAGGGATGAGTTAATTTGAGGATGTGCTAAATGCATTTCCTTCGCCACTTAAAAACAGAATGAAATACCATCTCACATATACCTGGAAGAGGAACTTCTGGATCACGTAGTATGATTCCCAGACCAATTTTGAGAAACAAATCACTTGTTAACTCTGGAAAGACAAGTGGGGGCTGCAACGAAATGTTGTAGTGTGGAGTGCTCTTACTCAGCTTTCCAAGATAATCCATTCAATTCCAACTTGGTTTTCCATCTCTCTACCCCTGCATAACACGGTCAGCATTCTGTGGCCACTAAGCATTCTCAGTCCCTTTAGGTTTGCCAAGGATCCCCTTCAATTTAGCCCCCCCTTTTGTACTTCTGCAAACTGTGGGTTTCCACAAGCCCCTTATTGGTGGATGGTGTCACTGTGTCAGGCGATAGAAGAACTAACACTCACATAATTAAGTTCTCTATCCATGTTAGTTTGCTATGACTATACGCCTTGCCATCCCCTCCAAGCTCTCCATACCAGGTTCTTGCTGTGCACGAGGGCAAGTACACTGTTCCCAATTCCTCTGGCCTTTAAAACCCTCCCTTAAAGGCTTCTGCTGCCAGTGGCATTTAAATACCCAAAGGGACTGAACTGAGCAAAATGTACCGTCAGCTGAGACCTTAGGCCAGCCCGGCATCATGCGTCGGGCAACTCATACTATGAGGCTTTTCATGTTCAGACTTCTCTCCTTCAGGGAACCCTTTTCCACACTGGCTTGCCTGACCAGGAAGCCCTGCGCACTGCAGAGGGTTCTGCGACAGGTTCTTGGGGCACAGAGAGCACACCCGACCTCTGACGGCAGGTTCCATAATCCCCAGGCACTTTTGCCAGTGTTGTGCCTTGCACCCATAATGTAGAGCAAGCTGTTTTCAAGTTTCACAAGGTGACTCTGAGTTCTTACGGGAAAGGGAGGCAGGCGGGGGGCGGAGAGGATCTATCTATTTTCTCCACACCCTGTCTAAGGTGCAACTACGGTCTATCTGCTTCCAGCAGGCAGGGCCACACAGAGCTAAATATAGGTCCCTCATAATTGAAAGCCCTGCCTTGCACAATGGCTACTTTCTGCCCTCGTAATAGAACAAGCTTTTTTTATTTTGGTAACAACTCAGGCCACAAATTGCCAGGTTGGAAGAAGCTGTAAAGCTTCAGCTAGGCCAGGTCTCCAGGCCCTTCCCTTCAGTGAGCTGGACATTAATAGGCAAGAAGCTTGGGAGGCAGGGAGAGAAAAATGCAGGGTTTATTAGACCCAAAGCTTCTGATACCTTCTGGAGAGACAGGTAGGAAAGAGCCAGCCATTGTCCCTGCTGCGATTACCATATAATGCCAAAATGGGTTATCAGCCACACCAAACGAATTCTCAGTTCCTCATGGGATTGCACATATAAGTGTGTATGCATGTGTACATGTATGTGTCCAGAATGCGGCAGCTAGACTGGTGACTGGGGGCGGCCGCCGAGACCACATAACACCGGTCTTGAGAGTCCTACATTGGTTCCCAGTACGTTTCCGAGCACAATTCAAAGTGTTGGTGTTGACCTTTAAAGCCCTAAACGGCCTCGGTCCAGTATACCTGAAGGAGCGTCTCCACCCCCATCATTCTGCCCGGACGCTGAGGTCTAGCGCCGAGGGCTTTCTGGCGGTTCCCTCGCTGCGAGAAGCAAAGCTACAGGGAACCAGGCAGAGGGCCTTCTCGGTAGTGGCACCCGCCCTGTGGAACGCCCTCCCATCAGATGTCAAAGCGATAAACAACTACCTGACATTCAGAAGACATCTGAAGGCAGCCCTGTTCAGGGAAGTTTTTAATGTGTAACATTTTAGTGTATTTGTGGAAGCCGCCCAGAGTGGCTGGGGAAACCCAGCCAGATGGGTGGGGTACAAATAAATTATTATTATTATTATTATTATTATTATTATTATTATTACATGCATGTGCATTTTAAAATAATATTTTCTGCCACTTTCCCACAGCTCAAGATGGCTTACAAAGATAGTTTCGCTCTCATTGTGACACTGTCCAGCATGCAGGCCTGGGACAGAGGTCAGAGGTAAGCCAGGAGTTGAGCCAGGGAGTCAGAGCCAAGGGACACACAGAAATGCTCCAGAGCCAGGAAGGCCATGTTGCTCAGGAAAAGCTCCAGGCCAAACAGGAAGGCATTTATATCCCTTCCTGTCCAGGAGGGCCCAAAGGACAGGATGGGTAGGTGATGGCCACTCCTGATCCCTGAGAACACATCACTGCCAGGTAAGATGTTCCAAGGTGCAAGCCTGTTACCTCACCACAAAGGGCAGCCACATGCACTGAAACAAAGGTTTCTGGTTCTAGAGTAGCCCCAACAACTACTGGCAGCAGGGCCTGGTACTGTTGCTCAATTACAGGGGTGCCAGTGTTTCCCAGTCTTGGGTCTCTAGATGATTGCAAGCCCCTTCATCCCCGGACAGCGTGGCCTTCAGTCAGGGATAATGGGAGCTGTAGTCCAACAGCATCCCAAGGCTGGGAAAGGCTGATGTAGTCCACTGCCTTCAGGACCACCTATCTGACTCTAGTAGCCATTGGCATCCCAGAGCTACCTGCCAAAGCAAACTTATATGAAATGTGCACAATGGGCCTTGAGAACTAGCAGCCGTAGTGGCTACAAGGGTTTGAGGGATTTGCAAAGGGAGAAGGATGTCAAGGCAGAGCTCTCAAAGGTTGGATGGAGGAACTCAGTGTTCCTGACATGACCTGTACAGTGTCTACTGAGAAACCGTGGAGTAAGACTTTGAGTAAAGGGAGTGAGCCCCTGCATACTGGTTGAAGAATGCACCATTCCTTGGTTTAAAAAGTGAGGTTTAAAATGCTGAGCAGATTTGGGTTCACAATTATTTGCTTAAATTAGGTGGAGCACAGAATTTCTCTTTTCTTGGAGCTCAGTTAGAGACCTGCATTGGCTCCCTGTACGTTTCCGAGCACAATTCAAAGTGTTGGTGCTGACCTTTAAAGCCCTAAACAGCCTCGGCCCAGTATACCTGAAGGAGCATCTTCACCCCCATCGTTCTGCCCGGACGCTGAGGTCCAGTGCCAAGGGCCTTCTGGCGGTTCCCTCATTGCAAGAAGTGAGGTTACAGGGAACCAGGCAGAGGGCCTTCTCAGTAGTGGCACCCGCCCTGTGGAACACATTCCCATCAGATGTCAAGGAAATAAACAACTATCCTATTTTTAAAAGACATCTGAAGGCAGCCCTCTTTAGGGAAGTTTTTAATGTTTAATGCTGTTTTGTGTTTTTAATATTTGATTGGGAGCTGCCCGGAGTGGCTGGGGAAACCCAGCCAGATGGGTGGGGTATAAATAATAAATTATCATTATATATTATTATTATTATTATTATTATTATTATGGCTCTCTGTGTCTGTGCATGCAGGAGATGTGTGGAGCCTGTGGCCCTCCAGATGTTGATGGACTCCACCTCCTATCAGCCCTAGCCAGCATGGCCAACTGTAAGGGATGAAGGGAGTTGCAGTCCAACAATTTATAGAGGACCACATCATAGGAACTGCCTTGCTTTAAAGGCTCTGTATCTTGGGTAGAAAAAGGGTTTGTTCGTTTTTTCCTTCCTTTGATACAATGGGGTCTCATTTGCCCAGCGAGCAGGAGAGCCACCCCAAAGTCCTCTTTAAAATCCACAGTGCATCCTGGGATGGGAGCCACCCAAAATATAAAGACACTTACCTTGACCTAGACTGTGTTTTATAGAGCAAGCCCATGAAAGGTGTTGAACACTGGTTTTATATGTTTGAGAAGGCGGCAGACACCAAGCTGGGTGGAATTTCCTCAGATCTGGCGGCTTCAAGCTCAGGTAGCAAGACACTGAGGTAATCCTGGGAAAAGGCGATGAGAGTTTTGGAACCCCTGAGGCTAAGTGTCATTCGGCAGGTTAGAACAGAGCTCCCTTGACGGCTAGAGCATCAGACACGACGTTCCCCGACTGCCATGTTTTCTTGCGGCAACAAAAAAAGCGATGGCACCTGCTGCCATCAAGCATTCAGAAGACAAGCAACTGCTCCAGACTTCCCTGTCCTGTGGCCTGACAGATGTTATGGACTTTGATTCCCATCATTCCTGGTCACCGGCCATGCTGGGAGTTGGGAGTTCCAACTACTTCTGAAGGCTGCCAGGTTGGAAAAAGCTCTCATGTCTGGTCCCATTTGCTTCTGGGAGTGGTATCCCAGGATGCATTGCTTCTGTGGGTGCTCACTGGTTCCAGGTTCACAGCATAACTTAAATATCAGAGGACTGGAAAATGGGCACAAACTGTTCTTATCTATTACTATCTTGCTCCTTATATTTTTAGATACAGGCACGTAATGGTACTAGCAGGGCCTTTTCAGTGGTGGTTCCCTGGTTGTGGAAGGCCCTTCCTAGCAAGGTGCGTCTTTCTCCATCATTATTCACTTCCAGGAGGAATTTGAAAACATTCCTATTTACCCAGGCATTTGGTGGCTGAAGAATACCATTCCTGGCAATCCTATGATCCCTGAACGGAAGAATGTTTTTAGCTGCTTTTACATGTTTTTAATTGTAATTGCTTTTAGAATGTTTTGACTATTTAAACATATTTTTGCTTTGTTTTTAAACTGTGTATGTGTTTGCTGCTTGGGATTCTCTGGGGAGGAAGGGTGGAGAATAAATTCAGTAAATAAATAAATACTCTGTACTAAGAATATAAATGTTCCCTACTAAGTAGTCTGAATTATGTACCAAGCTAGATTTTGAAGCCTGTGGGGGGGAAATGGCCAACAACTGAGTGAATTTAGTTTAAACACGTCATTCATGTTTTGGATGAGGCAAAGGGAGGGTCAGAACTACGTCTATTGTAACCCACCCTTTCCTCTCCTACCTTGAGTTTTAAAAGCCATCACCTAAGACAGTTTCAAGCCTATCTCTGCATCCTTAAGGGATAGAAACTGGCATCTAAAAAGACAACCACAAAGCACACAGCCCATATATATGCTCTGTGGGGTGATGGAGCTCTGATCAGGGAGCTCAGCCCCTGCATTTCACACTCTGCTGCAGGTGAGAGACTGTGGCACACCAGGTGGAAAGTGCAGTTCCTCCACAACCACCTCAGTTGACAAAGGCAAGAAGAAAAAAGAGGAGGAGGGGACATCAGAGTGACGCAGTTGCAGGGTGGCAGCAGCAACTAGGGGGGCTGCGCTCACACCCCCTTTCCTGTGTGGCAAAGGAGAATGAACTCCAACTGCAGGAGGAAAGATTTAGCTCAAAAAATGTCAGCAGAAATTTTCCAACCATAATAATAGCCAAGCAATGGAACAAATTACCAAGGGAGCTTGTGGAGACCCAGTGATGGGAAACTCTGGAAAATAGTCACATCAGCTTCTGTCTGGAATGGTTTAACTGTTATTCATTCTGGTCAGGGGCAAAGGAGTGGCTTAGATCCATTCATTCATCCCCCCCCCCCAATAGAGGCTTATTAGCTGTATTCTCCACTAAAGGGACTCAAAAGCATTCTAAACTAGAGTTCTAGAAACCTAATAAAATAATCACATCTTAAATTAAGGAGCAATCCAAGAAAAGGAACCCAGCGCTAGACCTCTCCTGGTCCCTCCTCACCAGGAGTAGGAGTCACTCCCTTAGATATTTAGGACCCAGGACTTTTAGTGATGCAGACTCTCCCCATATTTGCCTCCCCAGAATGAAGATCTTCTGTGGAGGCCTTCTTAAGAGTAGTCCCATCTGACTGTGATTCAGGGAGCGGTGCCTGGAGTCCTAGCTGGCTCTCTCCCAGAGCCACAGACCCAAGGCAGACTCCTCAGCACCCCCACCAAACTCCTCAGCTAGCTGCACATCAGTTAACTCAGAAGAGGGAGCTGCACAGAAGTGCTTGCCTGGATCAGGGCCTGGCAGAGAGCCAGGAAGGGGAGCAGCCTGCAGCACCTCAGAGGTAAGCTTTTGGTCTACATCAGCGGTAGGCAAACTAAAGCCCGGGGGCCAGATGCGGCCCAATCGCCTTCTCAATCTGGCCCACAGACGGTCTGGGAATCAGCGTGTTTTTACATGAGTAGAATGTGTGCTTTTATTTAAAATGCATTTCCGGGTTATTTGTGGGGCATAGGAATTCATTCATTTTTATTTCCCCCCTCAAAATATAGTCCGGCCCACCACAAGGTCTGAGGGACAGTGGACCAGCCCCCTGCTGAAAAGGTTTGCTGACCCCTGGTCTACATCACTGATGAAACATCAGCTCCAAGCACAGGCCTGACTGAGTGGAGGGAACCCGACATATTTTAAAAGCACCTAAGCAAGGCCAGATACATTCTGCAGTGGAAGTTGCAGCAGCAAAATTCTTTCTGCACAGAGACAGCCTGGATTCCTATCAGCTGTACAGATGAGGCACATGAATGCATGCTCTTGATATTTCATAGGATTCTGCTTCTGCTATCTAAGCGGCAGGGCACAGAGCTGTACCAAACACTGGAGCTCCACCTCTAGCCATTTCAAACACCGTACCCGCCTCCCTCTGCCTCTGAAATTGTACCATTTGTCACCTTTCAAACCTCTTTGTGTCATTAAGGGCTGGGAAGGTGAAGAAGAAGAAAAGAAGAGTTTGGATTTGATATCCCACTTTATCACTACCCTAAGGAGTCTCAAAGCGGCTCACAATCTCCTTTTCCCTTCCTCCCCCACAACAAACACTCTGTGAGGGGAGTGAGGCTGAGAGACTTCAGAGAAGTGTGACTCGCCCAAGGTCACCTAGCAGATGCATGCGGGGAAGCGAACCCAGTTCACCAGATTACGAGTCCACTGCTCTTAACCACTACACCACACTGGAAACAAGGTGGGCTTGTTTCCTCACCTCAGCCAGCCCTCAAAGAAAGTGGAAAGTCTCTAAACTCAGTATGCAGTGCCAGTTCCTGCACCTACACGGAATAATCACAGAATAGAATAAACATAGCCAGGAGGGTTCATATCTACATAGTAAGAGTTACCAAGAGCACAGAATCAAGGCACCCATAAGCCTCTACATCTGCAAGACTAGCATAAGGGGCATACCTGCACAGTGGAACTGTGCTGCAAATCTGATGCCCAATCTTTTTAAAAACACCAACAACTGTGCTTTGTGTGTGGTTGCTCTATAAAAAAAGCCAGCACACGAGCTCCTCCTTGCATACCAGAGGCTCTGCGTGATCAGGGCACCCACACAGCAAGGGGTCCTAATCACGTGGAGCCCCTGAATGTCAGGAGAAGCCCATGTGTTGGCCTTTCTCTACAGACAAATGTGTGCAATGCATGGCTGTTAGGAAAGGCAGGTGAAATGTCAGGGATGGGGGTAAAAGTACAGCCCCACTTTGGTCTGTCTGTGAGTGTGCCTAGCTTAGGGGTGGTGGAGGAGTTTGATTCAGTTCACATTTAAAGATGAATCTACCCCATTCACACTTTCCAAAACAGTAAAAAGGTAAAGGTAAAGGGACCCCTGACCGTTAGGTCCAGTCGTGGCCGACTCTGGGGTTGTGGCGCTCATCTCGCTTTATTGGCCGAGGGAGCCGGCATAAAGCTTCCGGGTCATGTGGCCAGCATGACTAAGCCGCTTCTGGCGAACCAGAACAGCGCACGGAAATGCTGTTTACCTTCCCACTGCAGCGGTACCTATTTATCTACTTGCACTTTGATGTGCTTTCAAACTGCTAGGTTGGCAGGAGCTGGGACCGAACAATGGGAGCTCACCCCGTCGCGGGGATTCGAACCACCGACCTTCTGATTGGCAAGTCCTAGGCTCTGTGGTTTAACCCACAGCGCCACCCGCATCCCAGTTCCAAAACAGTACACGAATCAAAACAGCGCTGACCTTCAAAATTCACACCTCTCTGAGTTTTGCAAAACTGGGGTAAAATGTGCATAGAGATACATATATTAGCAGGGGGAGGGATGCACTGCATTGGGGTAAATCACTTTGCAATAATGTGTATGTTAAGGAAAATTGCAAGCGTGTATATATGTAGAGAAATTAAAGATGCTGATAACTATTTAAAGGGACTTTTTTCTTTAAAAAGAAAATCTCAGACTGATGTGGAAAAGTGGAGAACTGAACTGAAGATTGGAAAAATGAGAAACTGAGAGACACCAAAACTGACAGATTCTGCCCATCCCACGTGTAAGCAACCATGGATCAGGCTGAAGTTGAGCCTTAATGTTGCCTCAACAAATATTAGGTAAAGGGACCCCTGACCATTAGGTCCAGTCGTGGCCGACTCTGGGGTTGCGGCGCTCATCTCGCTTTACTGGCCGAGGGAGCCAGCGTACAGCTTCTGGGTCAAGTGGCCAGCATGACTAAGCCACTTCTGGCGAACCAGAGCAGTGCACAGAAACGCCGTTTACCTTCCTGCCAGAGCGGTATCTATTTATCTACTTGCAATTTGACGTGCTTTTGAACTGCTAGGTTGGCAGGAGCAGGGACCGAGCAAGAGGAGCTCACCCCGTTGCGGGGATTCGAACCGCCGACCTTCTGATCGGCAAGTCCTAGGCTCTGTGGTTTAACCCACAGCGCCACCCGCGCCCGCAACAAATATTAGCTGTCTCCTAAAGCTCTTCTCCAAGGGCTAGAAGGGTTGTAGCTGATTCAAGCGTTCAGATAGGTTTACTGAGATGCTGGCAAGGATTGGCTGTTACGTGCTCACATGGTTAAGGGCTGATATGATAGCCATGTTCAAATATATAAAAGGATGTCATATAGAGGAGGGAGAAAGGTTGTTTTCTGCTGCTCCAGAGAAGCGGACACGGAGCAATGGATCCAAACTACAAGAAAGAAGGTTCCACCTAAACATTAGGAAGAACTTCCTGGCAGTAAGAGCTGTTCGACAGTGGAATTTGCTGCCAAGGAGTGTGGTGGAGTCTCCTTCTTTGGAGGTCTTTAAGCAGAGGCTTGACAACCATATGTCAGGAGTGCTCTGATGGTGTTTCCTGCTTGGCAGGGGGTTGGACTCGATGGCCCTTGTGGTCTCTTCCAACTCTATGATTCTATGTGGAACTACTGGAGCTAAGACAGGGTGGGGAACCTGTAACCCTCCAGGCATTCTTCAGCTCCCATCAGCCCCAGCCAACATAGCCAGTGGCCAACGATGATGCGAGCTGTGGGGCAACAGCATTTGGAGGGCCACAGGTCCAACCCCCCTGACAAAATAAGGGCTGGTTTGGCTAGCTAAGCACTCTTCCATTAACAGCTCAGATGGCGAAGGAATAGGAGCAGTATCTAGAAAAGCAGCCAGAAGATGTGTCTGGAGAGGCATGTGAGTGTTGGTTGGAAGGGGTGCAGAACAGAGTAGAAGATTCAGGGCTGTGGATCAGCCACTCCCCAACTCAACTAAGAACCACTGCTGTGGGATTTTTAAGAAAGTTGTTGCCACAGGGCAGTTTGATAGCCACAAGCAAGAAAGCACAGAACTAATGGCCACGGTTGCCAAAAGTGCAACCTCCTTGTTGAAAGGCAAGTATGCTCACAGTGGACAAAGCCCAATGACTGGCGTGTCCATATATAGCATTCCTGGATTGCAAACCAGCAATTCTTCCATTTGCTTTTAAGTGGGTCCAAGACACAACACAGGGTGACTGTGGCTTTTCCTACCCTTTCTTTCCCGGAATATTTGCCCACATAGATGTCCTCTCCCTGGCTAGCTTGTTGTGTGATATATCCATAGCAGGTCCCAAAATACAGTGGCAGAAAATGTAAAGGGGGGAACTTGAGTTGCAACTGAGCAGCCCTAACCAGATGCAAAAGAAAGCTGCAGATACCTATTCCTTTAACACAGCAATGAGGAAGCTGTAGTCCTCCAGATGTTGTTGGTGGGCTCAAACTCCCGTCAACCCTAGCCAGTGTTGAGGGCCCACCACTTTCCCCTCCCTGCTTTAATAGATATAGAAGAGGGAATTTCAGCAGAGACATCTCTGCATGTGTAGCTGCACCTGCAGAGAGAAAAAACCCTCTTTTTCACCATTGTTAAAGGCACAGGATGCTATTCTCCTTTGCATCTGGCCACCTCCCTAGGGGATTAACAGCAGGGCTAGACAGGGTTATGATCCTTTGCTTGTGAACTTCCCACTGGTATCTGACTAGCTACTGTTTGAAAAACATTTGCTAGTGATCTGTTCTGGGCAGACCATCAGTCAGATCCCAGCACAACAATTCTTGTATTCCGAAAATCATCAGATAATCCCTGAGACTACACCCTCATCATCTCACCCTGAGTCACAAAGCTTTGTTTGCCCGTGGTTTCAGAATGATCTTAAAACGGTGGAGAAGGGGGGATTGCAGTCCTCCATACAAGGCTGGATTCCAACTCCCATCATTTCTGACCATTGGCCTTGCTGTAGATCTGTGAGACCAGTCCAGCAACATTTCTGGAGGACCACCCCACTTTGAGAACATCAGCCATGAGCAGAGGTCTTCTTTCCCACTTTAGCAGCCCAACCTGAAAGATACCTTCGAAGGTGTGAGACCCACTGAGTGTAACGGGACTGGCTTTCTTCTAGCAGGTATGCCTAGGTCTGCAACTATCCCTGCAGCTGATACTGCCAGAAACGTCTCAAGCATCAGCCCATGCGCCTGTGTTTCCGGCCTTTGTGGTCCTGTTCCGCTCACACCACACAAGTCGGCATTTCCTTTGCTTTAAAAACACATGCACACATAAAAGCTGTTCTCCCCACCCCCAGCAATTTGAATAGAAGGCAGGCTGCAAATATGATATCAAGAATTTGAAAGCCCAGGCATTCAGGCATGCACCAGACATGCCAGTTTTAACTGCTCTTTTACGTTCTGGCCCTTAATGGCAAAAGGTTGCCCCGTATTCCAGAACATCACGGCAATCGGCATCCCTTATTTCAAGTGTAACGCTGCCAAAACAGTATTTTCAGTTTTGTGGATTCGGCATTGTGGCCATCTGTTGAAAACTGGGCAAAAGGGGAGCACACATTCAAGGCGTGTCAAGAAAGGCTCTGAAGAGCTGCTTCAGACATGGACAATTTTGTTTGGGTGTACACCCAACGTAACGTGGGAATGTGATGAAACAGTATGTGTGCCCTTACTGGTATACTTGTCAGGCACATGCACTCCTGTTGCACTCCTGACTTGCCAGCTGTGTGTTTTTGAATGAATGAATGAAGCTGCCTTAAACCAAGTTCCGTTGCAGCCCAGGACTGTCTCATTTGAGTAACAGTGGTTCTCAAATGTCTTGTGCAGCTGCCAATCCCAGGTCTGCTACCCAAGATCCTTTAGCTGGAGATACCAGAGATTGAGTCTGCGCCTGAGGTATACAAAGCACACGTTCCATCAGTGACCAATGGCCCCTTTGGAGGGCCACTGTCGGAGTAAGCAAATGAGTGTGCGCAAAAGTTATAGGGGGCATCTTGGCTCCATCACAGGCTAAAGGTGATCTCAGAGCAGCCTCACTGAAATCAATGGACTTAAGTTCATTTATTTCAGCAGGTGAATTCCATGTATGACTAACATTTTGTGCGCAAGCATAAGAAAATAGTTTGTGGGGGGCTGTTTTGGTGCATGGAGAAAGCATTAAGCATGCACACACTGCTTCTCCACTCAGAATCATCCCCTCCCCAAGCTGGTTTTCATTTAAAGCAACAACAATAAACGCTGCCCAGACTCCACTGCACAATTTTGCACATCATGTGTAGGGTTAGCCCCTTAAAAAACAGGGCCGAACTAAATCTGCCTGTGTTTAGTTATGGCAACAAAGTTTTTTTCTTTCATAAATCACCGGCAAGCAAAAACTGGCCTTTGGGATTTCCAGGGAAACGGAAAGCAAATCTTTTCTCCAGTGCAGATGTTATGCTGTGAAGCAAAGGCTTCCTGGCTATTTCCTCCTGTCCATACATCCTAAACTACCTCCTGCTTGATCCCCATACCCCTTTGCCATCAAATCCAGGTTTTGCAGTTTGTTCAAAGTGATAAGCATGGGGGAATCAATTTAGTTATAACACAGAATGTCATCTCTTATGATCCAGAATCTATGGACCCCTCCATGTGTGGATAAATTTCGGGGAAATGGAAGATGTGACTCACAGAGAAGCCACACGCAAGTGCACCCCCCATAAACAGGAAACACTTAACAAAGATGCTTAGGGCCAATGGATTCTTTTTGCCCTTCAAACATACAGTGGTACCTCGGGTTAAGAACGTAATTCGTTCTGGAGGTCCGTTCTTAACCTGAAACTGTTCTTAACCTGAAGCACCACTTTAGCTAATGGGGCCTCCTGCTGCTGCCGCGCCGCCAGAGCACAATTTCTGTTCTCATCCTGAGGTAAAGTTCTTAACCCAAGGTACTATTTCCGAGTTAGCAGAGTCTGTAACCTGAAGCATCTGTAACCCGAGCTACCACTGTACTTCTTCTTCGGCAATCACTCGTAGCCGAGTAAAATTGTCTTCCATGAAAATGGTCTTAACAGTGAGTCCCTAAGTTTGAACTGGGCGGAATTCAAACATACTAATGCAGATACAGCCCTAGGGAGGGAGGGAAGCATCTGACAATTTTGATTTCTCCCAGTTTCTCATTTCCCGCATTTCTGCATCAGTTTAAGTCCTCTCCAAAATTCGCCAACATTTTAGCATGCTTCCCCCCAATACATACATTTCTGTATGCCAGTTTGCCTAAAACACACATTTCACATAACAGTAATGCATGTTTGTATGTTATTTCCACATAGATGCAGTTTATATATGCGGTTTTCCCTAATACACACATTTTTGTGCACTTCTTTTGGTTGGCAAACTACACTGCAATGTTCAGAAAAGTGCAAATTTAAAGAGAAGGCTGGATTTTAGATTACATATTAAAATAGGAACCAAATGGAATTTCTCCTCCACTCTTCCACGGCCCTAGCTTCCAACATGAATTAATCCACTTATTTGGAGCCTCTTTTTAAAAACCTCATCTCCAAAATTTGCCATGATTGGCTACCTCACAGGTTAGCCAGGGGTTTTCAATGTTGTGTCCTCCAGTTGTTGCTGGACTCCCAACTGCCACCAGCTCTATCCAGTGTTGTCAATGGTCAGGGATGATGGGAGTTGTAGTCCAGAAACATTTGGAGGGCATGACGTCAGCTACCCCTGCTGTAAGCTATTCAGTCATTAGATGATTATTCCACTATATTCTTACTCCACCCATCCCTCTTAATGCACATCATGGGATAATCGTCAACTTAATCACACCAACTTGTGTTGTCCGCCCTCCGAGCCACCCCCTGCAACCTACAAAATGCAGTCATTCTGTTTTGCACGTGGTGCAAAGTTGTGTGTTGTGGAAGAACTGAATGCTAGCATCGACCGGTAACTAGGCCTGGGTATCAACACACCATGGGCTCTGCAAGAGGGTAATTATCAGTGATGGCATCTGTGCGGTGAGTGTGATCATCAACAGTGTTGGATTAAAAGACAAACGTAAGCCCCATGCAAAATCATTATTTGCATCTGTTCTGGTCTTGATTCTTCCCTTCCTGGCTATATTCCCAAAAGCTCACAGATGGGGCTGCAAAATAGATTTCTCCAGTCCTGCTAACTTCATACCACAATATAGATATTGAATGTATAGTTTGTCAATGTGCACATGGTTCTCCAGTCTTCTCCCATTCAAGCCCTGACAATGCCCAAACCACCTTAGATTGAGTAAGGTTGACACATCATGTGCCACATGCATTAATCTACCGCTGTTGGAACTGCAGATGCACCGTACAAATACCATCTCAAACAATGGCCTTGCACAGTCATTCTCCTCTAAGGTTCCTAGTACAGCGGAACCTCGGTTTAAGAACAGTCCAGTTTAAGAACAAATTGGTTTACAAGCGCCGCAAAACCGGAAATAGTGTCCCGGTTTGAGAACTCTACCTCGGTCTAAGAACGGAATCTGAATGGTGGAAGGGCAGTGGCGGCCTCATTAGGGAAAGAGCGCCTCAGTATAAGAATGATTTTGGTTTAAGAACGGACTTCCGGAACGGATTAGGTTTGCAAACCAAGGTACAACTGCACTGTCGTACCTTGTGTTGCATAACCTCCAGGTTACGGAATCTTCAGGTTACGGCAAACCCGGAAGTGGGTTTGCCGCATGTGCGTGCACAGAAGCAGTCCTCTGGTTACGGAATTTTTGGGATACAGCTTGGGATACAGCTGAGCTCTACCTTTAGCAGCAGCTTCATCCGCAACAACTGAACCTATGAAATAGCCTTATATTGCATCAGAAACAGGAGAAGCCGGCTTGCTCCATCTTCCTCAGCATCCTCTAGACCAGGGCAGCCCAACTTTTCAGACCAAGCGGGCCACAAGAGCACTTTGACATGGAACCTGTGGGCTGCGCACTGTCTTGCTGCATGTAAGGGGGAAAGCAAAGCCAAAATCTGATGCTCCCTCCCCTCCCCAACATTGCCTTCCGAAAGCCAGCTAAGCGAGGCTCTGGGCTTTGGGAAGCAGGCACGAAGCCCTGGCAGGGTGCTATAGCACTTCAACCTCCTTCCCAAAGTTGGGGAAGCACTAACTAGGCTTCGGAAAGGAGGTGGGAGGACTCAAGGACCCTGTCAGAGTCCCTACGCTTCCTTCCCGAAGTCCAGCCAGTGTGGTGTAGTGGTTAAGAGCAGTGGACTCGTAATCTGGTGAACCGGGTTCGCTGCCCCACTCTTCCACATGCAGCTGCTGGGTGACCTTGGGCCAGTCACACTTCCCTGAAGTCTCTCAGCCCCACTCACCTCACAGAGCGTTTGTTGTGGGGGAGGAAGGGAAAGGAGAATGTTAGCCGCTTTGAGACTCCTTAAGGGGAGTGAAAGGCAAGATATCAAGTCCAAACTCTTCTTCTTCCAGCAACCATTAGCCAGCACAGCTGGACCAGAATTGGTGTTGTAGGCTCAAACTGTCTTGGATTTTGATGTTTGGTGGCATCAGAAGAATTTTGATTTTCTTTCATACTAAGTTTCTAGTCCTGTGGCTTCAAAACATGACACAATCAATGTCTGGTGTAACATAAGGGCCAGGAAGCGGAGTTTCAGGATCAGTTCTGCTCCCCACCCTCCCCTCTCTCAGCTATCGGCATCCTACAAATGCATGGGACGTGTAGATGTTGGTATTTTGACACAGAATTCTATGTCCCATTAATCTCATCTTTCCTTTTTTGGGGGAAAAAGAAGCAAGCTTCTGTTCCTCAAGACTGCAAAAACTAGGCTGGAATGTGCCTGGTGAAATCTAAGGAGCCATGGAGAGAACTAAGTGGACTTTCATATGGCGGAGATGTGAAGTTTCAGAGGCACGTGCAATTCCTTATCCCTTCTTTAGCCAGTGGAAGAAAAAAAAGTTGTAAAATAAGCAAACATACGCAAACTTGCATGACTGAGAGGTTCTTGATGCAGAACTCTTCATTTTTTTTAGCAGCCCAGAACATACACAGTCCTGCCAAAGGCTGTTACTTATTGGCCAAAACCTATTGCATCCGAGGGCTGAATCTCCATAACCCTCTAATTTCCCAGTAATTGCCAAATAAAAGCACCTCCATATTCCTTCAAAATGCATCTTGGAAACAGTAAATATAGTTACAGGGAACGAGGTAGAGGGTCTTCTTGGTAGTAACGCCTGCCCTGTGGAACACCCTCCCATCAGAAGTCAAGGAAATAAACAACTATTCAACTTTTAGAAGACATTTGAAGATAGCCCTGTATCAGGTGGTTTTTAATGTTGGATGTTTTATTGTGTTTTTAATATTCTGCTGGTAGCCGCCCAGAGTAGCTGGGGCAACCCAAGTCAGATGGGAGGCATCTAAATGTTGTTGTTGATGATGATGGTGATGATGATGCTGATGATGCTGCTGCTGTTGTTCTTAAAAGGCCTACAGATAAACTGCATTTGCATAATCTCTCACATTATATGAGTGTTTAGAAAACATGGACTGCCTGTTAAAATGACATTTTGGCTTGCTAAACTAAGGTATCTGATTAGGACAATGAGAATAGTATCTAATTCTACATACTGATGTGAGTCTTAGATGGTGTATGGGTTAAAGAAATGAAAGGCCAGCTATATTGTGGTTCCAAATAAAAGTCCGCATGTCTTTTTATTCCACTTTTTTTTTTGGGGGGGGGCAAAGCATTTGTGCCATTGAACAGCTGCAGGGCAAGCATTATTTATGCGTTTTGTTTATTGATCGCTTTCCACAAGACATATCCAAGCAACTTACAAAAATAAAATTCAAATACACAATACAAAAAAGATTTCTCAAAGCCAGTATAAAAGTCTAAGGTGATCAAACTCTTAAATCCCCCTTCTGCCCCCCCAGTGCTTGACCACCAAAGAATCACCCAGGAAAAGTACCATCAACTGCTGTAGATAGATATAAAAAATCCACAGATTTTTATCCCCACACCTTCAAATACTAGGGAATTTGCTGTACCTGTTGGATGTCTGTCTGCTGAAGCTACAGTAGCCCTGCCAGAAACAAGTGGCAATGCTAAAAGACAGACTGGGAGCCAGGATTTTGCTCTACACTCCCCTAAGCTCTAAAACCCAGCACTGGGAAGAGGCAACACAACCTCACAATTTATTACAAGGCAAAACTTGGGCAAGTTTTTTTTTTTTTTAATTCACAAACTCATGCCCTATCCTCCAATGCAAGTATTTCCAGCATGGCTAACAACTAACAGACAATAGAAGCATAACAGCAGCTTTACTTTTCAAACAGTGTTCAGAAAAGAACAAGCAACAATTAGGCTGTACTGCTTTTTAAACATCAGGGTTCTTCCCCACCACCCTCCCCATTGTTCGAAACATTTTCGCCAAAGATCCAAACAGAGGAGCCAAAGCATTGCAAGCCTGGAATTAGTTGCAGCTGCTTTCTAATTATTCCTCAATTGCTATTTTTCAAGCGTTAATTACACCCTCACAACATGTTGGTGGCAGATTGAAGCATTCAATGACGGGACACCCGAGGGGGCCTTCATTTGTAAAATCTGCAGCCAAGCTTCTTAGCTCCCATCCTCCCACACTGGAACGCACAGAATCCTCTCCTGCAAGCCCCTGATTTAGATACAGAACTCTTGCCCTGCTTCATGCACCATTTCTTGCCCGTGACCAGCTTCATCCTAAGCCTAGGCAGCCATTTTGCCTGCTCCAGGATAGGCTGTGGTTGCTAAGCAACCACAAGGTACAGTCTCGCCAGCATCCTCCAAGCAGGGTATCCGCATGGCTAGAGCAGAGTGCCAGTAAACCCACCTTCCCACTTCAGCCTAACCCACAGCACTGTCCTCTCAGAGGCAGGGCTCCCTGGCTTGTCCCCCAGCCCCCTACCCTAGCAAAGGCTCCCATTTTTTGTGGAATAAGGTTTCCGAAAGTAAGCCCTCCCCCTCGATGAGATGCTGTTTCCAGGGAAGTGATGCAATGTGACTGCAATCCGTAATGAGGCCTAAGCGTTTGGGTCTCCGTTGAGACTTGGCAGCCCACCCAACTGGGCAGCTCTTCCAAACCGGTCCCCTCGTTGGACGACTCCGCTGGCTTTGCTTGGGTTGCTTGGGAGGCTTGGGAGGCTGCGGTCTGCTATTCCCCCTCAACGTCAGTTTCCGTTCCCCCTCTGACTAGGAAGGAATTCAAGTCCCCCTGCCAGAATAAAGCCCTGGGTGTTTCTTCCAGATGGGACGCTGCAAAGATGTACGAGCTTCTCTCTCCTGCTGGAAGAATGCCAAGAGGAAACCGATAGCTATTTCCACCCTTTCTCTACCCAGCGTTGTACGGAATTAACTGCACGGGGAGGGATGCCATATGCTTCTATTACGCCATCCCCTTAGTAATTGTGTCTATGGCTGTGTGGGAAATTCAGTCCCCTGCCAGAGACAGCTCCCTTTGAAATCCCAAACCGGAAGTCCAAATTCTGAAACACAACCCATCCAGGCAGCTGGATTCCATTGAATAAGGTTTCTCCTTGGGTTCTTTTCCTTTAATAATAATATTTTTTATATTTTTTTAAAATGAAGCCGAGAGAGAATAAGCAAGGAAGTAGGAGAACAGAGACAGAACTTGCATACTGTGCTGTAAGCTTTGAGAGTTAAAGTTTAAAAGACAACTGATCACAACGAGTAATAATGGGTTTTCCCTGGTCTAGGTATAAGGTGGATTGCAGAATCTATTTTGCAAGGGGTTTTTTTTGCTCCTCTGTGGAAAAGACCGGCCACTGTTTTAGCTTTTATAGTTGCTAAAATGAACTTTACAAACTACAGCTACTCGAAGCGTGAATCTAAAGTGTAGAGAAGTATCAATCACCTCATTCCATTTTAATTTGAGCCTTTGGAGATTTCAACTTTGCCTAAATGTGATCTGGCACTTTCTCATAATTCTACACACACACCCTTTCAAAGGAGACACACACACACAAAAATGTTCTTGCACCCAGGGTCAGCCAAGGGGTTTTGGTGCTGGATAGGTTAGAGTCAAATGGCACTCCACATCCTTCACTGACTTCCGGAGAATACAATTCCTGGGGAAATTCTGTATGAGCCTTGCTAAAATGCAGACCTGTTCTTTTAAAAGGGACCTGTAAAGATCTTCCAAGTGGATTATAGCCCATGGGTCAGATCTGTTTGCCTTTTAGCAAGCCATCTCCCCTTGCCCCAGGATAAGGACACTCTCCCCCCCCCCCCCGAGTTCTGTATTGAGAATAATGCTTTTTGTTTTCTTCCAAAATGTCCCCAAGTTAGGGTTGTGCATTGCTGCAGTCATCTTTGCTGACAATACCAAATTATTCATGGTGGGGAAAATTAAAAGGGATGACAAAGAGATCCAAAAGGTTCACACCAAACTGAATGAATTGGTAATAAAATGCCAAATGTGGTTTAAGGTGTGGCAAAGAATCCCAACTTCTCAGATACAATCATAGGACCTGAACTGACAGGGAATGACTTTGAAATACAGTGGTACCTCAGGTTAAGTACTTAATTCATTCCGGAGGTCCGTTCTTAACCTGAAACTGTTCTTAACCTGAAGCACCACTTTAGCTAATGGGGCCTCCTGCTGCTGCCGCGCCGCCGGAGCACGATTTCTGTTCTCAACCTGAAGCATCTGTAACCCATGGTACCACTGTAATAATAATAGATGTCTTCTAAAAGTTTGGTAGTTATTTTTCTCTTTGACATCTGGTGGGAGGGCGTTCCACAGGGCGGGTGCCACTACTGAGAAGCCCCTCTCCCTGGTTCCCTGTAACTTGGCTTCTTGCAGCGAGGAAACCACCAGAAGGCCCTCGGCACTGGACCTCAATGTCCGGGATAAACAATGGGGGTGGAGACGCTCCTTCAGGTATACTGGGCCGAGGCCGTTTAGGGCTTTAAAGGTCAGCACCAACACTTTGAATTGTGCTCGGAAATGTACTGGGAGTCACTGTAAGTCTTTCAAGACCGGTGTTATATGAAAGGGATATTGGAGGTCAACCCAGTGTACAGCAGCTGGGGGTGGGGAGCGAATCCCATGCTTTGAATCTACAGTCTGACCACACTTGGAATAGGTATAGTTTTGATTGCCACACCTTTTGGGAGGGTGTGTGTGTGAGAGAAATATTGTAGAGCTGCAAAAGGTACAGAAAAGGGCAACCCAAATGATTAGGGGGCTACAGCAACAGTCTGAGAGCAAAGGTTTGGAGCTATGGGGACAGTGGACAGAGTGAATATTTCTCCCTGCCACCCAATGAAACTGAACAGTGGGACATTTAGGACAGACAAAAGAAAGGACTTTTCCACACAGCGGGCACCTTGGCTGTGGAATTTGCTGCCATGAGATGTGATGAAGTGTTTCCACCCCCGTCATTCAGCCTGGACACTGAGGTCCAGCTCCAAGGGCCTTCTGGCCATTTCCTCACCGCGAAAAGTGAGGTTAGTGGGAACTAGGCACAGGGCCTTCTTGGTAGCGGCATCTGCCCTGTGGAACGCCCTCCCATCAGATGACTAACAACCACACAACTTTTAGAAGACATCTGAAGACAGCCCTGGATCAGTGAGTTGTTAATGTTTGGTGCATGCTGTTTTTATTATATTGAATGCTGCCCAGAGTGGCTCAGGCAGCGCAGTCAGATGGATGGGGTATAAATAAAATAATTATTAAGGCTTTAAAAGGGAACTGGACACATTCTTAAACCGTGTTCAGGCACTGGCCTGAATATGTGAAGGGTTAAACTGGGGGTAGAGGTCACAAGCCATGTCACAACATCCCGAGGTGCAAGATCATTAGTCAAAGGTCAGGAAGCCTTTTTTTAAAAAACACCTGTTTGTGCACACTTGTAAACTGACCTCACAATCAAAAACCCTGAGAAGCCAGAGTTCCTGTTTGAGGAGAGGTTTCTAACTACATTCAGGGTGCGGGGGAAGCCTCCAGACCTTCATGGTAATCGCACAAAGATATAAGAAGCAGCCAGTTTGCCCAAGGATGTTGGAGGCAGGGCATCTGTGTGCATGAGAGGATAAACTTATTCATGGCCGCTACTCATGGATACAGGCTACCTTCTAGGATCCAAAGCCTCCGAATACTAATTGCTGGGAAACAATGTTGGGAGGGCTATTGGTTCTCACAGGCACCTGGTTGTGCCGGGACGAGGGTGGCGCTGTGGGTTAAACCACAGAGCCTAGGGCATGCTGATCAGAAGGTCAGCCGTTCAATTCCCCGCAACACAGTGAGCTCCCGTTGCTCGGTCCCAGCTCCTGCCAACCTAGCAGTTCAAAAGCACGTCAAGTGCAAGCAGATAAATAGGTACCACTCCGGCGGGAAGGTAAACGGCGTTTCCGTGCGCTGCTCTGGTTTGCCAGAAGCGGCTTAGTCCTGCTGGCCACATGACCCGGAAGCTGTACACCGGCTCCCTCAGCCAATAAAGCGAGATGAGCGCTGCAGCCCCAGAGTTGGTCACGACTGGACCTAATGGTCAAGGGACCCTTTACCTTTATCTTACCTGGTTGTGCCACTGCAGGAAAAAGGCTCTGGGTAGGACAGGTCTTTGCTGAGTTGCAAAGGAAGGAAACAATTGAGACCACACTCTGCAAACCCACCCATCAAAGTGGCCCATGGGAGCAGCTGAGGAAGCTCAGGATCCAACCTGCTGGCAAGGTGTTATCCCCAAACCTACACTAGCCCCTATTCTCAAATCTTTGCCTGTGCTATACTATTTCTGAGTATAGGTGGAGGTCTCCTCCGTCCAAAAATCCCCTCCAGCTAGAAAAGTACCATCTCCGGGAGAAAGGTTCTCGATGGGAGGGAACTTTGATGCCACAGTAGAACCAATCCTTAGTTGCAGTTCAGATTCACTACTTGAGGCAAGGCCTTCAGCATCCCTCATGATTTTGGCTGTCTGCAACAGCCTAAAATTACACAACTAAATTATTAAAAATCTCTTATCTATCGATCTATATATCTATAACTCAGTTCTGAGAGGCGTGTTTAAAGCTTTGGGAACTAAAAATGTTTTAAAGATGATAAGGTGTTTGCAGGCCTCACTGGGTAAAGAAATTTCATAGGTCCAGCAAAATACACTCCCGGCCCCCACAAATGTCACCGCTTGTTGAATGACATTTAAAAAGATGGCTTTCCCAGCCCATTCCAAAGGGCAAGAGAGGGAAGGTTTTCTCCCAAAGGAAGGGTGGGCCCAGGCCTTTCACGACTCTAAAGGTCAGTTCCAGAATCTTAAACTGTACTCAAGAAAGTAAATGGCAGACAATACAATTCACAAACAATATTATGATAACCCTCCCAGTGATGTGGCACTTTAAATTGGCTGATAATGAAGGAATCTGCAATTGGAAGGACAATTCAGGCTTCATAATGGGTACCAGCTGGACCCTTCAGCTGCCCACAGGAGGCAGGCGAAATGGGTGGGGAGACTGGTGGTGGTTGTTCAAGGAGGCCAGCTGGCAATCCACTTTAAAATAGGGCTGGGGAGATGTTGCTGGACTTTCAGATGGTGTTGGACTACCACCCCCATCATTCTTAACCATTGGCTATGCTGGCTAGGGCTGATGGGAGATGAAGTGCAGCCATGGCTGGAGGGCGGCCACAGCTTCCGCATCCTTTTTAAGGAACTGAAAGAGCAGGTGGACTCCCCAGTCCTTATTCCCACCTCCAAAGCCATCCAGTCCAAAGCACAATATTGGTCAGGTCTCATAACACAGAATAATTCAAAATACAATTTAAAAATCTGGTTTTTAATTTGTGATTTGACCTCAAAATTCAAGATGCGATTCTCAGGTTGTTTTCAACAGAATGTTTCCCAGTTGGTTAAATACATGGGTGAAATCATATGGAAGTCACAAGTAGATTTTCAAGCATTTTCAGTGATCCCTTGGGAATCTTCCCTTCCTTCTTTTAACTTGCATCACCACCAATCACAAGTTATGCTTCTCTCAAACATCACAGCACCTCAACCTGCTAGTGCAACCTGCTGGTCTACCCAAGATGGTGTCACAGGTGGCCGTGTGTGGCCTGACTCACACATAGCTGTTGACTGTCTGACAAGTGTGTAACTTTGGGCGTTTTCTCACCACAGTTTCCCGCATCTCTCACCACAGTTTCCTCACCCACCTCTCCGGTCTACACTGAAATCAGGTAGACATATAATTGATATCCAGTGCTTGGAAGGAGGAGGGCAACAAAGGAGGTGGACATGTCTGGGGCTATCACACCCCCTCCTGCCCTGAAGCCCTCCCTGTGCTACGTTACATCGTGATCTAGCACAGCTTTGTGCACATGGGGGAAGGGTGTTTTTCTGTCTTCCATCTCAACCTATACTGCAGGGGCAAGGTAGTACATCTGGGATGGAAGTCAACCACACTTTTACTTAGAACAAACCAAATGACATTATAAGCATGACTAAGTTAGGTCCATTAATTCCAGTGGGTCTACTAGGAGTAAAATTTAGTTAAATGCTACCCCCATGGTCCTTCTGTCCCTCATCTAGGGCAGGTTACTACCACCATAGGGACGCGGGTGGCGCTGTGGGTTAAACCACACAGCCTAGGACTTGCTGATCAGAAGGTTGGCGGTTCGAATCCCCACGACGGGGTGAGCTCCCGTTGCTCGGTCCCTGCTCCTGCCAACCTAGCAGTTCGAAAGCATGTCAAAGTGCAAGTAGATAAATAGGTACCGCTCCAGCGGGAAGGTAAACGGCATTTCCGTGCGCTGCTCTGGTTCGCCAGAAGCGGCTTAGTCATGCTGGCCACATGACCCGGAAGCTGTATGCTGGCTCCCTCAGCCAGTAAAGCGAGATGAGTGCTGCAACCCCAGAGTCATCCACGACTGGACCTAACGGTCAGGGGCCCCTTTACCTTTACCACCACCATATACTTCACTTGAGCAGAGCGTACAACCATTTGCCCTACATTACGGAATTAGAGACAAGACACCTTGTTATGGACTGCAGGGAATATTACAGAACCTCTGCGGAAGCGAACAGGAGAGCAGATGCGATCACTGCTTTTCCATAACTCCAAAGTTCTGACCTGTCGATAGCAGCAATAAGAACTGGGGAACTGGATGCAGCGTCTATGCCAGGACTGGTGCACCAAAACTGGAATGGACAGCGGACCAACTACATTGCACCTAGATTGGAGAGTGGATCCATCTGATTTATCACTAGCTGCTTCAGCACTGTAGCACAATGGGAAAGTTTTATTGTTGGCCGATACAGACTCAGTTGGGCTCTCAAATTACACTACAGATAGAGCTCTGATATGTGCCTTCCTCCGCAACCACGTACATAGCATAATGCTTAATCCTGCCCCAGGGAAGGCAAAAAAAAGTACTATACATCTGCTTAAATCATAAATCACCAGTATCAGAATGATGAATGCCTCTGTGAATATACAGGAACATAACATGGATTTCTTCTTCTTCATGCCTTTGGCTATTAAGATTGATACTTTCATGAATGCAGACTGTTCCACCTTTGCCCAGGGCTACGAATAGTCCGCACATTCATACTCAAAATACAAATAAAAATCCTACAATTTCGCATCTACTGAATTCAAATTCTGCATGAATAAATCATGTAACCAATATAATTTATACAAAGGTGCATAACTTTCACCTATTTTGCATAACTGCAATGTTTACTGTTTTATATATTCTGATTTGATAGTCATGGGAATTGAAAGAACTATACCGGACATGAGTTCTAACCCCACAGCCACTGGAAATCTTGTTTAGCCCAGTCCCATGACTAGCACATCACACTGTTTTTTGAAATTTCAGAAAGCACAGCTCACATGCTTCCAAGAACATATTCAAAACAATGAGAGCTAGAAACTTGCTCTCTTTTCAAGAAAGAAATGAAAACTCTGGCTTAAAAAGATCTTAATGCAAAAAGCTACTGCTATTCAAAGCAGACAGTATTAGACTGGCTGGATCAATGATCTGCCTCAGTATAAGCTCCTTACGTTCAATGTATTACCAACAACCCTGTATCATGTGGATTTTGAAACACAACCCCTTTTCCTACAAATCAGAGTGAAAATGGAACCATTCAAACAGCTGCATGACCACTGTAGGGAGAATGGACAGAGGAGGGAACTATGTGTCACATGCTGTCAGCTTCCTGTCACTCTGACATCGTTGGAGTGGAATTTTGAAAAAAACAAACATACTTTCCACAATCAAGAAGGAAAAAAATCCCCCAGAAATCCCCAAGCATTCTCTACACAAGAAGCAACTCTAACGGCTCAGCCACAGTCACTGAATCTCAAGAGTTACATCCGATGTGTCAGAACCCTTTTATGAAAAGTCAAGAAGCAGAGAATCTCCTTGGAAAAGCCAGAGAAGGAAAGGCAACTTGACTTTGCACAGATGACCACAGAAGTGTCCCTTTGTTCCCAAGAAACCCTTGGGGCCGTCCACTGGGATGTTCCATATGAGTAAATGGGCAGCATGAACTCTGGTTCTCAAAATGGTCAAATTTCTACTGCATAAGGAGCAATCGCAAAGCCACTCTCTACTCTTCTGGCTTTAATTCTTTCGGAATGAATTCCTCCCTATCAGTTCTGCCATCACAGCAATTAACACAGATCAACCCATTACCCAATCATTACACCGCACTTTGGGATAACTTCCCCAAACATAAAATATGTACAAACAGGAGCATGGTCACAGTCCTGCGTTGATTTGGTTTCAACCTCCAGAAGCCTCTACTCAAAATTCTAATGCATGAAGATCACAACCACCAGTCTTCCAAAAGGCCAAACTTATACAGACAAAGACACAAATAAGAATACTTTAAGAGGTGAAATGATCAGGTGAATACATCCCTTGAATTCACAGAAGTCACCCAATCACAAAGCTTGGCTTAGCACACTAAGCTTAGGCCTCCTGCATAAAAATGGAACATTTCCCCACTCAAAGCCCTTTTCAGCAGGTGTGGACAATTTATGGCTCTCCAGATTTGTTAGATTACCACTCACATAATCGTTGGCCATGCAGGGTTGGAGCTGATGGGAGTTAAGAGTCCCAAGAGCATCTGGAGGGCTAAACAGGTCAGCCACCTCTGCTCCAAGGGCGAGGGCGTATTATTAAAATTTGTATACCGGCCTTCATCTACAGATCTCACAACAAGGTTCAAAACAAGGAGACCATCCAGACCCTGCTTAGGAAGACCATCTTCTCTGCTCCTCTTTTCCTGATCCCTCTTCTTCTTCTTCCTTTCTTCCTGGACAAAGCTTGGGCCACTAGCAGCTATCCAATCAGAGACTAATTCCTTTCACCCACAAGTTAAGAGTGGCCTTTTCTGTGGAGAGGCAAGAAGGTAGTCTTCCTCATAACTTTCCAGACCAGGTCCACTTCCTTCCTTCTTCCAAGGACAAGAGTTTAAATCCCCACCAAATCCACCACCTACATGCCCTCGGCAGGATGCATGCCAACAGCGTACAGTGATGCTGAGGGGCACCTGGGGTATTCCACATTCCTGCCAGTACCACTCCTCACAAAACTGGTTCACAACGCAAGCAAACAAGGCCTCTCGGTTGATAAGTGGATCATCCACAGGGTCCCGCAAGGAGAAACTGGCCTGAGGGGGACAGGATATCAGAGGCCAACCAAGGAAAGATAAATGGTTCCAAGGAAAAGGATGGCAAGCGCAGCTCCATTAGGGTAGCTGAGGGTAGCAAGGTGATGCTACGGTTCTACGGCAGAAGGATCCTAATGCATGGGAGCAGGAATCCAGTCTTGGTGGGGGGTTTGAAAATTTCGAAGGAATTGGGGGATATAGATGCTTGAAACGCAGCTGCAAAGGAAAGAGCTAACCCACTTGAACAAAAATGGGACCTCAGATTGTGGGGTGGAGTGATCACAGTGTGGAAGAGGTCAAGGCAGATGGGCAAAAGGATCTGGAGAAGGCACTTCAACTGGGGATCAGGCATGGTATGGGTCAGAATGTGGAGATGGAGAAAAGCTGTGGAAGAGGACTGAGGATTACTGGACCTTGGATTCCTGGCCCATTGCGATGGGCCAAGATAACGCTGAAGTTCCCAGTGTGAGCTGACTGCCCTACAAGGGAGATCCACTCAGAATGGTGCCACAAAAGGGGGAGGAATCTGTCAGAATCATGAGTTAGAAGATAGAAAAGATTTATAAAGCTGAGACCTGTTGAGGGATCCAGCGAAAACGAACGGAAAGTGGGGTGAAAGAGAGATGGAAAGAACTTCTGGGAACTCTTGTGGTGAAGAAGAAGGGGAGCTACCGGAACATCTCAGCAACCGCGAGTAATCTGTCCTGCGGAGGAATCGACCAGAGAGCCCCGGTCAGGGTGGGAGATCTGCAGACCCCAGCAAGGAGAGATTCTGGATGCAACCACCAGGGCTGCAAACCCCGCGGAAGGTGGGGGGGGGGATCGAGAGAATGGTGTCCCATATCTGAGGGGGCCAGGAAAAGTGTCTGGAAAAGTTGGAGAAGGAGGAGAAACTGTTGCTATCGAGAGGGCGGGTAGGAATCCCTCCCGCAGCGAGGATGGACTAGGGAGATTTTTCAACCGAGGAGAGCCGTGCAACGGAATCTCCCCGCAGCGGCGTTGAGAAGGGGATGCGAGGGATCAACGAGGGGATCGGAGCGGGGGCGGGGTAAGGAAGAGGGATCTCTCACCAGCACCATCGCGAATCTCTCCTCCAGCTCCCCCTGGTCCGGCATGGGCACTTTCCCCGGCGGGGGCGGCAGCAGCCCGGAGCCCCCGCCCGGCTCCCCGCTCTCGGCGTTCCCCATCCCCGGCGGCTCCCGGGGAGGCGGGGACGGCAGAGCCCTCCTTGGGTGCCCGTCGAGAGTACGGAGCCGCCGTGGCCAGGCGGCGGCGGCTGCCTCCCACCAGTCCCTCCCTCGCTGCCCGGCCGGGGACGGGACGCGGCCGTCGGCGCCGCCCCCGGCACCGCCCGCCTGCAGACATCGCCCGCCCAGCGGACGGCGAGCGGCGGCGGCGGCGCCTTCCTCCCTCCCCGCCTGCGCCTCCCGCGTGCGGGGCTCCCGGGTGAGGGCCGCGACACGCGCAAGCCCGCTCGTGGGGACGGAGCAGCCCAGGAAACATCTCCCCTAATGGTGTGCCCCCCCACCCCACCCCTTGTTCTCACGGCCCAGCCCTGTGCACGCGCGCTTGGGAAGAAGCCCCCGTTTTCTCCGCGGGGCTAAGAAATGCAAGCCCTGGAAAGCAAAACACGCGACGCTGAACAATAAGTTGCAAGATCGTGCGCGCGCGCGTTTTAAACTCGGCCCAAAGAGTTCACTGCTGTGTTTTAAATTCAGAAAGCAAAGCGTGCCTCCTTGAGATCAGGCAATGCATATGAGAATACACTTTTTTTGCTTGAGAGCAACCAAGTTCCGCCGTGTTTACTCGGGAGTAAGACTCGTTGAATCCATCGGGGCTTTTCTTACGCCCAAGTAAGTGCGCACGTAAAACTGCAGCATTTTTTTTGCAGGAAAAGTTGAGTTCTCTCTTCCCCGCCCCGATCACCCGGGATCTTACGCGCTCTCCGCCCGCCTCCCCTAAAGTTCGTGCGCACGCCGTGGAGACACAAAGGGAGCCGTTACTCAGCCCTGCCCATCCCACTTCCAGACATCCGGCGCTACTTGCGGGGAAAGCAGCGGCTGCCCCCGCCTGGTCGAGCCCAGGATCGCCATAGACCTCGGATCGGCCATTTTTGGGGGATCACTTTGTCCAGGTTCGCTTCGAAGAAGCCGTGGAGAGTGCAAGCCTGGAAGGCGCGCAAAACAACCCGGTCCCTCCAAAAGGCATAAAGCATCCAGTTTAATGGGGTGCAATTGTAAATTGTCCTGCCGGCGTGTTTTAAAGGGCGCTCAGTCTCGAGTGCCTGTAACCGTGACGGAGACGTGTTTAGAGATGCACACGTGTCGACAGAGATGCCCGCGCCCTGAGCAGCAGCCCCGGCCCCTCCCCGTTCTAAGCATGCACAGGGCGGGAACCAGGCTGCTGTGGCAGTCTCCGCTCGTGGCCGACACGTGTCCTCCTGTGTCTGTTAGAACGTGTGCAGAGCCTGAGTTCTGGCGGAGACAGCTCGTCGAGCCTAGAACTCCATGCGCTTAAGGGGCCTAGAAGAGCACAGCTACAGAACGGCCATAGACGCTGCATTTAATGAATAGGTCGGGGGAGGGTAATACCCGCTGGTGGTCACTTTCTGACGTGCATCCAGAATAGAGGGCAATTTGCTGTGCCTCCATTCTACATGTCAGAGGGGTTCAGCAAATGATGACATACTTCCTCAACAATCTGGTTTCAAGAAAGGCCTGGTCACTCTCCAGGCAGCCAGCCACACTTTTTTTCCCCCTGGCAAGGCCATTGCAGGAGCTGTTGTGCCTTTCGCTGGAAATTGGTGAGAGCAGCTTTCCCAACATGGTACAGTGATGGGAGGAAAACTCACACATTTCTACCTGTTATGCAGCTGTTAAAGGTACAGGAGAAATTAACACTCCTGAGAGTCTCAAGTCTCTAAGCATTCAAAGTGGCCTTTAGCTTTTCTTGCTTAGCAACTAAGGCTGTCATCATTATTATTATTATTATTATTATTATTATTATTATTATTATTATTATTATTATATCACTGCCTGCTCCAGTGTCTTTAACACCCGCTTGATCTTGCAGACGTTGGCAGGTAATGCTGCTTAACTCTGTACCATGAAAAGTTTCACCCCTGATTCTGCAAATTAAGCTGAATTTAAAAGCGTAGGAGCAGGTTGAACCATTTCCCCCCTGCTCAGTTGGCAAGCTTTTCACCACTGGCCAGGGAATGCAGCTTCCTCCTTTAGTTTAATTCTTGTTCTGACCATCCATGCCCCAAAAAGAGTTTTCTGTGTAACTCAGACGCTTACATGTCTCAACATTGCAAACTAAGTAGGAGGCTGACACTTTTGCTAAAATTAAGTCCTGGGTTCTGTATATGCGTAACAACAATGCAAAAAGCACCCTTTCTCTGCAGCGTTTCCTGTCTTTCCCTCCACTGCAGCCTAATGGAACTGGATCCATACACTGCATATATATGCTTGTTTATAACCCTGTTGGCACTTGTGGATAGCTGAGAGAGGAAGATCAACAGTCCATAAAACAGCCTCTGGCTATACAGACAATGTCCTCTTCTCCCACAAGATGTTGCGTGGGGTCCCAATTCTATCAGGCTGCAGCAGAGGGAGAGAAGGAAAGAAGCAGGGTCATTTTATTGGCTTTGCTGAAAAACTAGCTGCCTTTGCCTCTTCCTCACCTTGCAGTGACAGCACATTCTACATAATTCTTGCTCGTTTGATGTGCCCAGCCTTTCTTCATTTGCTTTGGGTAAATCCCTCATACACAAACTCCACAAGCTTTGCAGAGCAGGTAGTGGTTGCCCTAGAATACAATGGTGGATGCTCAAGGCTGGACTTATCCCTCACACAGTGCAAGTGCAGCGGGAGCCACATGTTCAGTGGGGTTGACAATGGTGGAAATCTATAAAGCGTGATGGGGAAAGACATCTTAGTAAATGTGTTAAGTTGTGGGTGAACATATCAGATGACACAGCGCTTCTTCAAACAGCTCTTGTTTATTCACAGGCCAGAACAGAACTGAACTGAAGGGTTCAGCCAGCCTGCTTATATAGAGCTCCACTAAAACGCAACAGTAACCATTTTCTGTAACTATCCAATCACGGAACGTCACTTTCGATCCCTTATTTGCATATGTGGACCTGAACTATCTACAGTATCCCCCGGCTGGCCCAGGGGGAGAACTTCAGTACATAACAAAATGCAAATTTGTGCACAAAAAGCACCCCAAATGTTTTATTTGCCTGAGAAAGAAAATCAAAATGGCACTCCCCCACCAGGGCTCCAAATCCAGGATGGTGGGGCAAGGGGTGCAAATGGGCCGTAGCCCATTTTTTATATGCCCACTTTCGGTACTTTTGTTTTAAGTTGGCATTATTTGACAAAAGCTGGAATATATCTAAGGTTATGACGTGTGAATTTCATTTTAAACATTATTTATTTAAAAACATTTACGTATATACTGTGGTTAGCAACACTTAAAGGTCCAGTCCCCTCATAATTTGAGTACTGACAACCACCCACATGCACACGCATTAAGCTGAAGAACAGTCTACTGAGATGTTTCCCAAAGGAGGCATATTGTGGATTGTGTCTCCATCCGGTCTGCCTTCCACTCTGCCATCCTTCATGGCGCCCAAAATTGGCCACCTCAACTTAAGGGTAGGAATGCACACCTGCACATTCAACAGACATTCACTGTGGAGCTACTATTGGCTGTGGCTTCATGGTGCATGCCTGCAGTGCGCTTGCAAATACCAGGGTACATGCAGCAAGTACATGAGCTAGGTCCCTGGGACCAGGCTGAAGTGGAATGATGAGCTTTCACATTTAGTTATCCAATGGATACCCTATTATTCTGGCTGTAAGCAAATGTTACTTTAAAAAAAATATGTAGGCAAACATTTGATCCATAAATCAGCTAAACTGCAGTACTTGTATGGTCCAGCCCATGGGCTACATAGCCTGGGGCCCGGATGCAAAATCGCCTTCTAAATCTGGCCTGCAGATGGTCCGGGAATCAGCATGTTTTTACATGAGTAGAATGTGTCCTTTTATTTAAAATGCATCTCTGGGTTATTTGTGGGGCATAGGAATTCGTTCATTCCCTCCCCCAAAAAATATAGTCCGGCCCCCCACAAGGTCTGAGGAACATTAGACTGGCCCCTTGCTGAAAAAGTTTGCTGACCCCTGGTCCAGCCCTAGCCATATTTACTTGGAAATGACATTTGACTGTGTCTGACGGGACTTACATACTCATAAATATTCTTAGGACTGCAGTTGGATAATCCAGATTTTGAGCTAAATTGTTTAGTTTAGGCTTGGACTGAAATCCTATTGGAAGCAAGCCCCAGTGAACACAAAGAGACTTACCTCTGGCTTTATAGGCTTCAGAGACTGTACAGACATGCTTGATGAACAATACGGTTTAGCTGGGGTAGAGGATAATTTGAGTTTCAGTTCTGTGACAGTCACCAAAAACACATTGGTGTGTATGTTTACCATTTTAACATATGGACTCATTTAAACATATGGACTAGTAACATTGATTGGCCAGCAAAAACAATATAAAAGATGAGAATGCAAAGTACAAAATAAAACAAAACCAATAACCCACTCTTTGGACGTTTTATTGTATATCTATCTGACACCATTAAAGATGCATGTGACAGCTGATACTATTGTTGTTGTTGTCTAGTCGTTTAGTTGTGTCCGACTCTTCGTGACCACCTGGACCAGAGCACCCCAGGCACTCCTGTCTTCCACTACCTCCCGCAGTTTGGTCAAACTCATGCTGGTAGCTTCACGAACACTGTCCAACCATCTCGTCCTATGTCCTCCCCTTCTCCTTGTGCCCTCCATCTTTCCCAACATCAGGGTCTTTTCCAGGGAGTCTTCTCTTCTCATGAGGTGGCCAAAGTCTTGGAGCCTCAGCTTCAGGATCTGTCCTTCCAGTGAGCACTCAGGGCTGATTTCCTTAAGAATAGATAGGTTTGATCTTCTTGCAGTCCATGGGACTCTCAAGAGTCTCCTCCTGCACCAGAATTCAAAAGCATCAATTCTTCAGCGATCAGCCTTCTTTATGGTCCAGCTCTCACTTCCATACATCGCTACTGGCAGCAGCGTAGCGTGAGTTCTCAGCACCCGGGGCAACGCAAGTAATTTGCGCCCCCTAACCCGGGGCAAGGCAAGTAATTTGCGCCCCCCTAACCCGCGAGTTGCCGCTGGCGCTGCCGTCCAAACGACGCCGCTTGCCCGGAGGAGGAGGGGGGCAGAGAGGCGAGGAAAATGCAACTGCCCAGCAGCTGCAGCAGCACCGGCGGAGGCGGGGCTGTGAGGAGGGGCTGCCTGGTGCGTCCTCCGCGGCGAGCGCTGAGAGCCGCTGCCTGCCGGACGCCTTCAGCCCGGACGCGCGCACAGCTCGTCGGTTCCGCGAGACATGCGGCTCCGCTACAGCCTGCGCCCGAGGCTCTTCGGTGACTCCGGAGGCAGCGAGCGCACCCCCCCCAGATGTTGCGCCCGGTGCGGCCGGCACCCCTGGCACCCCCCACGCTACGCCACTGGCTACTGGGAAAACCATGGCTTTAACTATATGGACCTTTGTTGGCAAGGTGATGTCTCTGCTTTTTAAGATGCTGTCTAGGTTTGTCATTGCTTTTCTCCCAAGGAGCAGGCATCTCTTAATTTCGTGGCTGCTGTCACCATCTGCAGTGATCGATACTATTGTAGTTTCATATATAAAACCGTATTTTTTGAGGATGATTCCAATTTATAACCTTTTGAACAAGGGCTGCCATTGGACTCATTGCCTTCAATAACCAGCCTGCAGTGCGGCGTGGGATCAGGTGACATTCGGCAATGCCAAGGGTTGCAGCCCAGCGGAGACAGCTTTGCAAGGAGCTGCGCATCTTCCCGCCTAGCGGGGCTCCCAGCCTGGAACTGCAGAAAAGCACCGGCGACCTCAGGTGCAGTGAGGCGGATTGGCCGGTAGATGGCACTCCATGCCATTGGATGCGCCGGGACGCCGTACGCACAGCCAGAATCAACCTCGCCGCTAGAGGCGCTGCGCAGCCCGCCCTGTGCTGCTCTCCTCGCGCTCTCCCGCCACGAGGGGGCCGCGTGCCACTTCTGGGGAAAGGGGAGACGACCGAGCTGTCGCAATCGGGCCGCAACCTACCAAGGGCGCTGCCTATTGGCCCGACGCTGGAAAGCCAACGGACGTCGCGCCTCAGCGCCGCTTCTCATTGGTTGCCCCTCCGCCCCATCCCCCACCCCGAGATGGACCAATGGCAGCTGCCTGGGCGCGGCCGCGCAACCAATGAAAAGGAAAAGGTGTCAGCAGCCGGCCAATCGAAACCGAGGTACGCAGAGCGTTTGGTTAAATACCAATGCGAGGCCGGGGCGGGACTTCTGGGGGCGACAGAGCCAATGGCGCGGCGGCGGAGCGGGGAGGAAAAAGGACGTAAGCGGGAGGGGGCGGAGGCGTCCGAGGGGAGAGACACGTACGGCTCGCCAAGGAGCAACAGCAGCTGTCGTCGCCGAGGCAAGAGGATCCTCCGCGGGAGGTAAGGGCCGCCGCCGCCGCGCCTCTCTGGGGCCTACTTCCGGTCCCTGCCCCCCTCGGCCTGCGCGGTCTCCGAACCCTCCCCGCCCTACTCCGAGGGGCCTTTTCGGAAGTGGCCCTCGCGCTCTGGAACCTCCCCTCCGCCCCTTTGTGTCGGGCTCCGCGGAGGGAGGGAGGGAGGGATCCCCTCCGCCTGGTTCTGCCTCTCGGATTGGTCAGTCTCTTCGGCGGGGGGGGTTTGAGAGAGTGAGAGAGCTGACGTCATAGGGATCCCCCCACCCCTCTCTCACCCCCCGCCCCACCCCCATATCACGGTGGGTCGAACCTCCCTCGCTTGCCCGGAGGAGGAATGGTGGGTTGTTCCCGAAAATTGGATCCCGGGCTCCAGGGTCCCGTGGAGTCGACTCTTCCCACGTTAGCTTGTCCCGTGTCTACAGCGTTGGGTTTGTCGCTCCTAGCTTTTAGCCAGATTACTGTGTTGTTAACTATTAAATAGTCTTTGCAAAGTGCGTAAAGGAAGCTTGAGTTTTGCTCCGGTCGCCCCTGCCAGTGGTAAATAATAGATAACGATGCAAAGCTTCGGGGGTAATGAAACCATTGCGGAGTAATGGAGTTTGAAAACAGGCCTTCTTTAATCTGATTTTGTTTCCTTTTGACTGATCTGTTCTGTAATCCTTGCGTTTTTGCATACGTGCAAAGAGATAAATGGGGAATGGGGGGGGAGTGGCATGTGTATTGCCGCTTGCTTTGGCAAGAGTAGGGGGGTTTTTTTGCTGAGGGGTGGGAAGGTGGGGCGTTAGTGCTCTCAGCTGTCCAGAACTATTTGGTTTGAGTCAGGGTTAAGCTTAGAGTTGGCCTCTGTTGTCTCTGCTGCTGCTGTCTGTCTTTGTATTTGAGCATCGAAAGGACTGGAAGGCGGCCCATAGAACATTCCTCTTCTGTAGTCATGGTAGATAACTATTTCCTACCACACTGGCCTCCCATCTGCTTCAGCTTCCTCACCATAACTCTCACCTGTGCTTTCAACATATTTCATAGAATTGTGGAGTTAGAAAGGACCCTGAGGGTCATCTAGTCCAACCCCCCAAATGCAGGAATCTTAACTAAAGCATCCATGACAGATGGCCATCTAATCTCTGCTAAACAGATGGAGAGTCTGCCACCTCTCTTGGGAGTTTGTTCCACTGTCAAACAGCTCTTACTCTTAGAAAGTTCTTTAGTCAGAATCTCCTTTCTTATAGCTTGAATCCATTTGTTCAGGTCCAAGCCTCCAGAGCAAAAAACAACTTTGCTCACTCACTGTGACAACCCTCTAGATATTTGAAGATGACTATCTTCAGATGTCAAAAACTCGAGGCATGGAACCTGCACCCAGAAAAGATGCAATAAAACTTGCTGGTATATTGAACTACTTGATTGTGGAATAGTCTCTGAACTTGCTGTTGGATATTTGTTTGCTGAAGTGTTTTCTTTCTTGCAGATTATAACTTTTAAGTGCCATGCTCTGGGTTAGCTGTGTGGAACATGGCTTACTGGTCAGAGGTGATGAGTTGTAGTCCAACAACACCTGGAGGGCTGCATGGCATTCCCCTCTGCTCTGGAGCATTAGTAGTGAGGAAGCCCCTATACTGTACTGTTTGGGCCCTGGACTGTGGGTTCATTCTCAAAACCAAGTCTTGGATCATGTGAAATAACTACAAGGGATGCGCAGATAGCCTTTCCCTCCATCCTGAGCACCACCAGCTTTGGGCACTCATGTCCAGACTAAGGAGCAGGACTTCAGAGCAAATATATTTGCGTATTCCAGGCAGATTTGAGCCAAATCATCTATATCTAGAAATGAGATACCTCAGCCAGGGATAATTTCACCTCACCCCAGTGCAAGTTTGTTTTCTTGGTAAATTCTGTTCCTGTGGTTGTTACAGATCAAAGGATCCACACCCATTGACGTGTTAGGTGATTTGGCTCAATGGCATGGTGCTTTTTGTGCAAATAGCTGCAACTTCGAACACATAGTGTTGACGTAGTTCTTGAATTCCAGCTGCTTAATGACTTGTATGCTCTCATAACTGACTGGCGTTTTGTGCCCTTGGGGATTAATATGAGAACTGGACATTAAAATCTGCCCCATCTACGTCCTGTTAATATTGCATCTTGGGCCTGCTGGAGTAGGGAGCCTCTGGTGCTCAAACCAAATGCCTCTCCTGAGCTTGGGATAGTTGGAGTATGGCAACCTGTTGCTTGAGCAGAAGCCTGGCAGATGCTCCACAGTAGAGAACTTCAAAGCTGATTGGCTGCCTTTCTGATGTCACAGTGCTCACGTGATGTTATGGGTCATTGTGTGACATTATTTTTTTCTCTCTCCTGCCATTTGGCTGTAAGGATCATCCTGCCCATTATTTGGGGCTCTAAAGGGGAGGTTTGCTTACCCCTTGCCTCCATCCTTTCCCCCTTCCTTTCTTTTGCAGCTAGTAAGTTACTCTGTCGGGGTACTGGTGGGTGAAATGTGATGGTCTCCTTAGAGCTGTCCCTCTAAGGCAGCCCTCAGTGGTTAAAGGTTATAGCTATGACTAAGTGTTATCTGGTTAGTTATTGATAAACGATCATGGGTTCTTTATTTCCTCATAAGCAGGTTCATTATTTAACTTGGATTACACAAGCACTTCCAAAGTTTGCTTTCTCTTCCGGGGTTTTGTTTTCACTTGTAATTCTATTTTGGTTGTGCTAACATAGAATCAAGTTACAGCAAGGGTTTACTTTTGGATGATAGTTTCCTCTTATGGGCTCAATCGAGCCAAGTAATTTTTGTAAACATTGGGCTGCTGTGGACAGAGCTATGTTTTGACATGAGAAATGGAGAGTTTAATATCCCCCCATCACACAAAAGCTCGCCTGAGGTCTTTGATCAGTTTTAACTGAATCAGGAGGATGAACATGGATTTGAAAAGCATTTACCGCAGGTGTGGTGGCTTGTTTCCCTATGAACTCTTACAATATGCAAGCCTGTGTATTTCACCTGAAGTTTCCATGGATATTAGGCTTGACCATTTGACATTGTTTTGCAATTACTGTACTACCCCTGGTTGTTGCACAGAGAAGAAATGTGGGAGGGTATTTTTTTAGGTACTGCTGAGTTGTAGAAAGTGCAGGGGACGTGTAGGACTTTGTCCCGCCAGCCCACTGTTGTCTGCAGTGACTGCAACTCTCAGGGGGCTTTTCCCCATCACCTGCTGCTACCTTCTTTTTTAAACTGGAGATACCAGAGAGTGAACCTGGGAGTTGATGCACATAGAGCCATGTGGTCTTGCCGCAGCACTGCAGTTCCTCCCCCAAAGGCTACTTCTTGGGTTACCATGATCAAATACACCTGCCCTTTTGCTTAGAGCTAAGATTGAGGAAAGTTGAGTAATTTAAAAGAGACCCTTTGTATTTAGCTAGTTTAGCAAAGACCACAGCTACTTGATAAGTCACTTTATACAACAACAATGCTGTTCAGTGTTTTTAAGGACTCAGCGTTATCTAATTCTGTGATCCAGTTCTGTGACTTTTCTCTGTCAACAGTTGGCCTATTCTCCTCCTAAGCACCTTCTATAAAAGAGAGACACTTGATATCTGTATGGAGAGTGATTTACCAGTGACCTGAAGTTCCCAATCTTCACCTTGGCTAAGGGTGCTGTAGCGGCAGCATTGCTTTGAACAATCTAGTCTCCTGGAAGCTCAGGAAGACTATTGTTTCAGCGTACTTTCAAACAATGCCTACAATCTCATAGTCTAAGATCAAATGCAAGTTTAGACTGTGGCACTCAGCTGGTTGAGAACCTTACTCACTTATGCTCTAGGTTGAAGCATCCATCTTATTTTTATTACAACTAGATAGGTTGCTTGCAGTGTTAGAAACTCAGATATATAAGCTAGGTGCCAATGGCTACTTAAACCAAAGTTAGTCTCCAAAACGGAATGCCTAGTTGCCATTTTTGGGCCAGAGGGCTCAAAAGTAGTATTTTTCAGTACAACTTGGTTCCTGAAATTCATTCTGATTGTGTAGATAAAATATAATGAATAGAATTATACAGGATTTGTCACTAGTATGTGAAACAGTCAAGATCCATGGATTCCCATGGATGTACCTCGATCAGTGATGGCCAAACTTGGCCCTCCAGCTGTTTTGGGACTACAGTTCCCATCATCCCTGACCACTGGTCCTGTTAACTAGGATGATGGACGCTGTAGTCCCAGAACAGCTAGAGGGCCAAGTTTGGCCATCACTGCTCCAGGTGGTGGTGTCAGGCACTATCATGGCACCTGGGCATCTTTACTTGTTCACAAGTGGCCAATAGCCAGTGAAATATGTGCCTAGCAAATTTTGAACACTGGTTGCTTGTTGGAGGATTACTGTTACAGTGGTACCTCGCAAGACGAATGCCTCGCAAGACGGAAAACTCGCAAAATGAAAGGGTTTTTTGTTTTTTGAGCTGCTTCGCAAGACAATTTTCCCTATGGGCTTGCTTCGCAAGACGGAAACGTCTTGCAAGTTTGTTTCCTTTTTCTTAACACCGTTAATACAGTTGCGACTTGACTTCGAGGAGCAACTCATAGCACGCGGTGTGGTAGCCTTTTTTGAGGTTTTTGAAGACTTTGGTGATTTTTGAAGCTTTTCCAAAACTTTTCCAACACCGTGCTTCGCAAGACGAAAAAAATCGCAAGACGACAAAACTCGCGGAACGAATTAATTTCGTCTTACGAGGCACCACTGTATTAAGTTAGGCCATCCTAATCAGCAGGGGAAATGTCTGTTTACTTACCGTATTTTTCGTTCTATAACATGCACTCGACCATAACACGCACGTAGTTTTTAGAGGAGGAAAATCCGTAGGCATGCCACCCGTAGGCATTCCCTCCATAACACGCACAGACATTTCCCCTTACTTTTTAGGAGGAAAAAAGTGAGTGTTATGGTGCAAAAAATACGGTAATTAATAGAGCAGGTGTAGGCCACCTAACGCCTGTGGGCCGGATGTGGCTCAATCGCCTTCTCAATCCGGCCCACGGATGGTCCGGGAATCAGTGTCTTTTTACATGAGTAGAATGTGTGCTTTTATTTAAAATGCATCTCTGGGTTATTTGTGGGGCATAGGAATTTGTTCATTTTTTCCCTTCAAAATATAGGCCGGCCCACCACATGGTCTGAGGGACGGTGGACCGGCCTGGGAAAGACAAAGGAATTTGTGGCTTCTGCTACTAAAATATAGGTACTTTTTTTACCAAAAAGCAGTAGTCTTCAACCTTTTCAGACCCAGGACCCACCTTTAACCCAAATATGCATGTGGGTACCATTTCTTAATCTTTTATCATGGAATTATTGTAATGTTCCTGTTGCAACCCACTTTGGATCAGACAGAGTGTGGGGTTCCTGATCCACCTGTTGAAGACCAGTGATCTAAAGCAACCTGATGTGTTGGAAGGAGTTTTAAGTTGCAAAGAGTTAATAGATAATATTTTAAAATAATTGTGGTCATAAATGCGGTATGTTTTACATGTTCTTAGATTTTGTTTTAGGACTGGCAGCTGGAAATGGACTCCGGTCTGGAAAATTTAGTTCCAATTGGTTTCTAGGTTCAGTTTTACCGAAGAACCAGCGTTTAGTTGTAGAGAAAGGTCCCAGATTCAGCTCCCAGTATCTCCATGTTTTTTAAGTGATTATTTATAGCAGGGCTTCCTGAGGTCCTGGAGAGTTGTTGCCGGTTGGAGTAAATGGAAGGGATCTAGAGCCACGAATGGGCTGACCTTGTTATACGGCAGCTTTATGTGTTTGTTATGGCCAGAGAGTTGTAATGAAGATAGGAATTTCTTCCAGCTATTCCTTAAAGTGGCCTGTGGATCAGCACAGTGACTGATAGGCACCTTACAGATGCTTTGCAAAACTCCAAAAGGGACTATTGTTGGGAGGCATTTTGCCTTTCTAATCACCTCTCTAGTTTTCACTTTAACATCCATTTCCAGAGGCATCAAGTCTTGAGTGAGAAGCAGGGAGGACTTGCTAATTTCACTTTGACTTTCTGGATCACTGGTTCATGTTATGAAACCTACCTTGGTCTGGCATCTTCAATAAAGCTCACTCGTTTCACAAATCCACTTCCTGCTGCCTCCCTCACCCCCTGCCACCCTCATTTTATGGAGGAGGCAAACCTCACATGTCAAATCTTATTTAGCATCTTCGATCTGGTTTGGCTTCTGCCTTGGATTGCTCTTAATATCTGGGAGGAGTTCTGGATGGCATGTTGTGACTCTCTCTCATGTTTCCTCCACCATAGGGTGACCCATTTTGGTGCCCCAATATTGACTCACATGAGAACTTCTTATCACTTGAATTATCTGTTGCCTTTCTTTCTTTCTTTCTTTCTTTTCTAGCAAGCTTTACCAAAAACAAGTTTGTACCTTAAGATGGCCATTGTTCAGGGTCTCAAGAGCATAATTTCACCTTCTGCATCTGCAGACCTCTGAGAACTGAAGACTCTTTAGATGTAGAGCAAATCTAAGCTGGAAGAGGGTGTACAGTAGTACCTCTGATTACATACTTCATTCGTTTCAGAGGTCTCAACAACTTTGGTTGGCCCTCACGCATGTTCACTTCATCAAATCTGGCCCTCTTTGAAAAAGTTTGGGCACCCCTTGTGTATATGACCTCTTGAGGCAATGTGATCACCCTGCTTTCTTGAAACTGGGAGCCTTTAGCTTTTCTGCTGGCAGCATTTGACTTTCTCTGTTCCAGGGTATGGCTAAAATGATCCTTGCTCAGCAGTGTCTTGAAATGGCATGAACTCTGTAGCTGGGATCTTGCATTCTGTTTTCCAAGGGAGATAACCAAGTCTTACACTCCCAGGTCTGAGATTTCAAGGCAGGGCTACTTCATCCCTGAACATGGGCACATGTGCTCTCCTACTCACATCCAGTCTGCATCCTACAAAGTGCAGTCAAGCTGGCCAACTACCCTGCTCCTAGAGAAGAATTGTCTAATGTGAGCCTCTGTTGAAGCAACAGGAGGCTAAATTACATTTTTTAAAAGCAGTCACAACCTGGCTCTGGCAAATCACAATTGTAGGAATTCAGTTTAATGTTTTATTTGTCAAATGGGACGAGGGGAGGGAAGTGACTTTAAATTCAGATGTTCCAGGCTTATACAAAAGCAGCTGGATTATAGGCAGCCCAGCATCAAGCTAGAGTACTGCAGAACATAGTTATTTCTAAAAGTGAAAATACAGAAAAAAGAATATTGCGTGGTTTGACTAGATTCATGGCTGCACTGTGGCAATATGTGAGATACGTAAGGAACCTTTGGATATGGTGTCTTAATGACAGAACAAACCAACCAATAGTATATTGATCTTTGGGGTTGGTTGCAGTATTGGTGCCGTTAAAAATTACTCCAATTCATGGATTTTCATTCTCAAATCACAAAGAAAAAGACCCACAACTGCCTGTATTGTTCTAGAACACCTCATGCAGGGGTTTTCTGTGAAGCCTTCTCAAACTGATGGTCTGCCTTCGACTTACCGTATTTTTCGCTCTATAACGCACCAGACCATAACACGCATGTAGTTTTTAGAGGAGGAAAGCAAGAAAAAAATATTCTAAACGAAATAGTGGATATATGATTTTTGTGGTTCATGCTGTGGCCACAGACATGTGATCTGACAGTGAGTTTGGAGTAGCCCAATGCAAAAATCCTGAGGATCCATGTGGATCCATGCTTTGTAACCACGGAGGAGGGAAGGAACGGGAACCATGGATCCTCTGCTCACGACTGCAGCAGATCCCCCCCGCCACCCGTAGGCATTGGCTCCACAACACGCACAGACAATTTCCCCTTACTTTCTAGGAGGAAAAAAGTGAGTGTTATGGTGCAAAAAATACAGTAATAACTCTGTTCCAAATTCTATAAAACTGCTCACACGGGGGCAAATACACTAGTCCATGTTTACAGCAGTTAATAAATGTGTAATTGGTTAGCCAGTTGCTCCTTCTGCTGTTTTATTCTTCATAAAATGATGAAAAATTTCCAGAAACCACTGAAGAAAAATAGTGAGGAAGATTTATTTATTGCAGGCAGGGGCATTTGGGGGGAAATAGGAAAATATGCACGAAACATTTTTACTGCTATTTACAAGTTGAGCGTCACTTTAGGAAAGTAAAATGTATTAACTTGGTTTGCCATAGAATGATCATGTTTGGTATGTTAAATAAATTTACTTCTTTTTACAAAAATTATATTTTGTTACAAATAGAGCTACAAGCCAGTTATATGGTGCAGGCAGAATAAAACTAGAAGAAACCATAAACCATTATAGTTGAGCAAAGAAAATTATTATGTTTTCTGAAAGTTGTTATATCTCCTTCAGCCCTCCACAGTGTCAAGCAGACATAAATCACTCAATTCCATAAAAGAAAAAGACTGGGGGAGAACCCAAGACTCAGTGAAACTATATGAAATTAAATCAGTCTCATTTTCTTAGCTATCAATTTCCGCATCTTCATAGTAAAGGTAAAGGGACCCCTGACCATTAGGTCCGGTCGTGGCCGACTCTGGGGTTGCGGCGCTCATCTCGCTTTATTGGCCGAACCAGAGCAGTGCACAGAAACACTGTTTACCTTCCCGCCGGAGCGGTTCCTATTTATCTACTTGCACTTTGACGTGCTTTCGAACTGCTAGGTTGGCAGGAGCAGGGACCGAACAACGGGAGCTCACCCCATTGCGGGGATTCGAACCACCGAACTTCTGATTGGCAAGTCCTAGGCTCTGTGGTTTAAGCCACGGCGCCACCCGCGTCCCTTTTCCGCATCTTCATATTTGTCGTCAATTGATGACAGATTTGAGACCTACTCAAGGGGACAGTCCTTTGAGACCTAGTCAAGAGGACAGAAACAGATTCACCAGCTATGCCTCTGAGAGGAAGTCTACAAGCAAAGAAGGCATTGAATCCTTCTTCCTTCTCAGCTGACCATGGCAGTGCCTCCTAGGGGCAAAAAGCGCATTGCTCTTGCACTTAAGAGTTGTACTCTCCACGTACAACTCAGGTCTTGCTTCTTCTCGGTGCACAGGAATCGTAATGATCTGATACTGTGCATAGTCATAAGTAAGTCTTCTGTTTGCATAATTTTTAGAAATCATTTTTGTGGAGTAGATATATTAACACCTTGACTTAAAATGTTTTATTCATCATTCTAAAGTAACACATTTTATAATATTTTCACAATTTACTGGGGGGAGGGGGAGAATCAAGGGATAAGTTTTCCCCCCTGATTCTTTCTTTCCCCTCCCTGCTTTTTTTTGGGCCTGCCCACTTCTACTGAGGGTGAAGAACCTCAGGCCCGTGAGACTCTTCCTAAGTTGCACTCTCCCCCTGAACTGTTTGGGATGTGTCCTTGAACTGGAATTGTGCTGCTTGATTGAATAAAGGATGGATAAATGTGTGTCTGACTTGTGTGGTGGGAATGTGGCCTACTGCACAAGGGTAAGAGTTGTGTTCATTGCTCTGTCCACTTTGGCCTCTGACCTTGCCTATCACTGGCATGTGGTCTTCAGAAGGTTCCATGGTCAGGGATGATGGGAGTTGAACAACATCTGGAGGGCCACAGTTTCCCCATCCTTGGCACAGAGTGCTTAAAACGGGAGAGAACTCACCTTTCTGGTGCAGGGAAAATGCCTTTGGCACTCCTTCTCATTACACTGCTATTTTTCCATTTACCTCTCTGCTTGCCTGCAGCGGGTTGGCCTTGCACACAGCAGCAACACAGATGAAGTGGTCTGCTAAGAGCCATGGGGTGTGTGTGTGTGCGTGCGCATGTTCCTTGTGTGTGCTGTCACTCTTTTACTTTCCAATGCTAGTGACAGCAACTTCACTGAAGCCTCTGATTATAACGTAATGACAGACTCAGGGGCGATTGTTTTAGGGTCCTCAGCTTCAGCCATTGGCCACATGTGCAGGTAACACTAAACCAAACTATTACTTAGCACAAATGTGCAAACATGCTGGCTTCTTAGGAGGAAATCACAGCCACTTTAATCTTCCCTAGTCCTTTTAGTTTAGCATGGCAACCCATACAAGGTTTGGCTTAACATGTTGTCTGAACCTGGACTTGTGGTTAAGCTCTCCTTCTTAATCGTGCTCTTTAGCAAAGGTTTGTTCTTGGCTACAGTTTGTAGCTAAGGAGACAACTTAAGCACAAGGACTGAGGGAGGGACAAAGTGAGAGCAAGCTTCTCCCAAGGGGCCAGCACATTCACATGATCGTGGTAAACCGTAGCTTGGTTTACTTCAGGGCCTTGCTATCATGACGCTGCAAATGTGCTTGAGTTGTGCAGAAAGGATCCTCTTCGCTTGAGAGGGGTGATAATGGGCTACAAGCTGGATGCCTTAGATTTTTCTGCCTGGGGTTGGGATCCGCCAGCCCTAAGTGTTGGCTGGGACCAGGAAGATCAGTCTTCCAACCTTTGCACAAAGAAAGCTAGGTGGCGTTGGAAGTTTCTTGGCATAACCTACTTCGCAGGTTACTGTGAGAATAAAAGGAAGTGGCTCCATAGGCATCATCCTGAACACTTGGAAGGAATGATCAGATTAGATCTGCTTGTAAAAAAAGTAGGAGACAGATACTTGACAGGCATTTTCCATCTCTGCCAAAGGAGGAAGTGCCATCATGTCACCCCATGCAATAGGTGTACAATTACTGCAGTATTTGCATTTCCTTAATGCTAGCTCTCCTTGCTAGACAACCCAGGCCTACTTTTGTAAGCTTGCCCAAGAGCCTTCTCCTCTCTGTCAAAAGGGTAAGGAACTAGTTGCTGAACTGGTTTTCATATGTCAATTGCATCAGTTGCTAGAGGCTACATCAGGTATCATGATAATTTGGGGGGGGGGTTGCGCACGCAGACAGGGGCAGTCATATCACGCTTGTGGTGCTCTCCTGGGCAGGTAAAATACCTGTACATGTTGGTGCATAACACAACAGAGGGGAGGGATCCCACCTTGAGCAACAGGGAGCAATGCATTTGTTTCCAGGTTGCTCTCTGGCTATGGCAGCTACATGGCTTGTAACTCCTCCCCATCTCTGCCTGGGGAGGTCATTAGGAATGCTAATGCAAGTGTTTTCCAGCTGCCAAGCTGTGAAGCAAAGTTCCCCAGTGAGGCCAATTCCCCCACTCCCTGAGAACTTGCAGTTAGCCTTGCAACAGCCTGCAATAATTGCACCATAGATACCAAGAGGACTTGGAGCCAGTGAAACAGTTGAAGCCTCTAGATTGTCCAGACTACAACGAAGGGGATCAGCTTGCAGGCAGGCAGTGTGTGGGGCTGCGTTTGGCGAGTCTAAAGTAAGCATCCTCTTCTTTGTTCCTTAGCACGGTGGGGTGGGACAAATAACCTTTTTCTTGAGCCTTTGTCTGTGGCTGGTCCCAAGTCTTCTCCTCCCTCCCTCTCGCTGCATATTTAGAAATCTGCCTTCTTGGTTGAGATTTAGATAGAATCTGCCCTGAAGGGGAGGCTGGATAGAAGATGCATGTGCGTTTTCTTGAAGTAGGGAGAGCTGTTTGAAGGTTCTGCATTCCAGGAGTAACATCTTGCTTGACCTTCCATGGGGGGGGTCTTTGACTTCTTGGCCCCTGACAAAGTAGGCTCAAAGTTAGTAAGACAGTTGCAGTGGATCTCTATTAGAAATCCTGTATCCTAGTTAACCTGTTTGAAGTTGAACAGAGACTAGGAGCTCTGAAGGAGTACTGGTGTTCCTAGATTACTACAGTGGTACCTCGGGTTAAGAACTTAATTCGTTCTGGAGGTCCGTTCTTAACCTGAAACTGTTCTTAACCTGAAGCACCACTTTAGCTAATGGGGCCTCCCGCTGCCGCCGCGCCACCCCCGCACGATTTCTGTTCTCATCCTGAAGCAAAGTTCTTAACCAGAGGTACTATTTCTGGGTTAGCGGAGTCTGTAACCTGAAGCGTATGTAACCCGAAGTACCACTGTACTAGGAAGCGGTGGGGGGGGGGTTGTATGTGAATCCCTTCTGGAGCACCTTTATGGGCTGAATAATATTGCTTAAAGTATTTTGGGCAGTCATATAAGAAGAACTTGAGTTTTGTCGCTAAAAGGGGCAGGTGTTTCTGGATGTTCATGGATCACATTGGACATTCCTGGAAAAGAACTGTACTGTCTTTCTCCACCCCCACCTCTCTGATGTGGCCTTCTTCATCTTTTTCTGCAGATTGAGTATTTTGACACCAAGAGTTGCATCCGTCTACCAGCTAGCACAATGGATGTCTTCAACAGGAACATAAATATTGATGCCCTCTTCAAATTCTCCCACATGTGAGTATACCCTTGGCCTGTGTTTTACTGCAGGCTGCAGTTTTGCGGAGGTTGTTTTTATTTGTCATTTTTGGTGCATGAAAACAGCGAGGTAATCTTGTGATCTTGTCCCTTATTGTGGATGGTGAATGGGGATGAGGGAGCCAGGAATAGGGCTTTACTGCTTCCCTGTGGCCCTGGGTGCAAGACTGTATACGTGTTGGGCTCAGAGCCCAAATATCCCACTTGAGTAAAAACTTCCACGTCAATAAAAACTAAATTCTTCAGCTGGTAGAAGTTAAGCAAATGCATGTTTCTTAACTTGCCTGCTTGTGTAATCTGTTCTGCTTCTGTCAGTTATGGGATAGACAAAGAACTTTTCTTGCATGTTCAGCCAACCTTCTCCTGCTTCCCCCATCACAGCCTTTTGAGACTACTGCAAATATTTACTTGCACTCTAGACCTTCAGGCTGAAGTGTGTGTGTGTGGTTTTTTGTTTTGTTCTGTTTTTCTAAAGGGCTTATTGAGTATAAATTCATCTTTTAAGGTTCTCAGGATTTACTGTTTGGTGTTTCTTACCAAATTTTGTGCAAGCATTTCCCCACTTATATGTGAGTCGGTAGAGGCCAAGGCTTGAAAATGATTTACATGGTTTAGTGCCAGCACCCATTTTTTAGGAGCACCTGCTGTGCAGTACAAAGTAGGTGTGCAAACCAGCACCGAACTTGTCAGGGATTTTTCCAGTTTTGTCAACAGCTCTAGCTCCTCTCTTAGGCAATCTGAGAATATCTAATACCATCTCCCTGGGGAAAATGGTGTCTCAGCTCCAGAAGCTGTGAGTCAAATGCCTTTAAATTGGGGGTGGTGGGTTGTCAGCCCATGGGTCAGATGCAGCTGCTGTGCACTCCCCACCTGGCTTGCAGTGCCCTTTCCTCACCCCACTGCAATTAGGCTTCTGTTGCCTTTAGCATAAGGCTTTTGCCTAAGTGCAGGGGAGGAGGCGTGTCTTTACGGGAGTTCCAGCTGGGGAGTGTTTAAACCCACACTAAAAATGCCCCTCCCCACAGTTAGTCTTGGGGGGATAAAGCCTTATTGTTGCAGGAAACCCACTGCCACTCACTGCAGTCTTCAGGAAGATTGCCCCCTCGGCCAGTTAGACTTGGAAAAAAGCTAACATGCTTTTTCAAGTTACAGGTAGGTAGCCGTGTTGGTCTGCCATAGTCGAAACAAAATTCAAAAATTCCTTCCAGTAGCACCTTAGAGACCAACTACCGTATTTTTCACTCTATAGGACGTACTTTTTCCCCTCCAAAAATGAAGGGGAAGTGTTTGTGCGTCCTATGAAGTGAATGCAGGCTCCTTGGCTTCAGCGATAGCAACGCAAAGCCTCCGAAGTGCAGAGGGAGATCTCCCCCCGCACTCCGGAGGCTTCGCGTAGCTTTCGCTGAAGCCGCCTGAAGCCCCCAGAGCGCAGCGGGAGTTCCCGCTGCGCTCAGAAGGCTTGCAGATAGCCGCCTGAAGCCTGGAGAGCGAGAGGGGTCGGTGCACACTGATCCCTCTTGCTCTCCAGACTTCGCTTCGCTGGAGAGGCGCTGCACAGTTTTCCCTCTCTGCGCAGCGCCCCTTCAGCGAAGTGGGAGGAAAAATGGAAGGGGCTCTCTTTCTCCTGCCACTTCGCTGAAGGGGCGCTGAGCCGAGAGGGGGAGAATTTTTTCCTCCTGTTCTCCCCCTCCTATGGTCCGGTGTGTCCTATAGAGCGAAAAAAGCGGTAGGTTTGTTATTGGTATGGGTTTTCGTGTGTGTGCATGCACACGAAAGCTCATACCAATAACAATCTTAGTTGGTCTCTAAGATGCTTTTTCAAGCCTAACTTGGTTCGGGGACTGTGTGTAGCGCTGCTGACTAGGCATAACGTTTGTGGGTGAATGGCTGCACTCACTTGGTCTTGGAAGGCCCACTCTAGGCATGTGCCCTCCTAAGGTTGGAAATGCAGCCCCTAGGCTAAATAGGTTTCCCCACCTCCGTTCTTCAGGTACTCTGTGGTGGATCCAGTGTTGTTTGTTTAGTTTGCTAAGTGCCCGGGAGCTGACAAACAGCCAGCCAAGGAGCAGCTGTGCTTCTCGGTGCTTTGAGATGCAACGACACTAACTGACTGTTTCTTCTCTTTGCCCTCTGTAGCTCCGCATCAACCCAGCAGCACCTGAAGAAGGTCTATGCTAGCTTTGCGCTATGCATGTTCCTAGCAGCAGGTGGTGCCTACATCAACGTGGTAACTCAGCTGGTGCAGGTAAGTGCGCTCTGGCGCTGATGTGTGTAAGGGCTGTGAGGTCACCTTGACTGTTGGGGACTGGTTCTTGCAGGATGGCTTCAGGGAACGGAGCCCAGCCACAGCCTTCAGAAATGAGCAGCACAGGATCCTGTTGGGTATAGTTTTCTGGGCCATATCTTGATAGAGCAGTCCTTCATCTTCTTTCCTAGCAGTCTATCGCACTATGTTCACTGATTTCTTAGGACTTACTGCTGATGAAGCATGTTCAGGACTGCTGCCCGACAGTGGTAGCTGGGAACCCAGTGGTGTAGCCACGGAGCCATTTCAGACCGGGGGGGGGGGGGGTTGGAATGATGTGCCCGCTAGTTCAATCTGTTTTTAAATTATTGGATAGATTACATTTGAAAGACATTAAAACCCGAACTCATGAAGCATCTTGGTGTCTCATACTCATTGGCCAGAGCAGTGGAAAATGAGAGAATCACTTCGAACAGTGCAGTTGGATAGAATGCTGCTTCCCATGGTTTTTTTTCCCTTAAGTCTGCAGTGAAAATAAGTTAGTCAAAGGAAATCTGAGTGATCTGAATACCCTAGCAAAGGGGCCTAGAGTATCTTTGAGCAGGTCAGGTTATCTATGGCTGTCACCCTGTCTAGACTATAGAATGCGCTGGATCATTCAAATGAAACCACCTGGGCTCCGTGGGGTAGATTTCTGCCATTTCTGTTCCTGCGCAATGCCTTTCCCAACCTCTGCTCTGCGCTCAGCCTGTACTAACTTCCACCCTTCCCACTTTGTTTTGCAGTTTGGAATGCTGACTGGCCTGGGAGCACTGGGTCTTATGATCTGGCTGATGGCTACACCCCACAACCAGGGAACCGAACAGAAGCGGCTGAGCATGCTAGCAGGCTTTGCTTTCCTCACTGGTACGTGATGCTGGAAGAGCAGACAGGTGCAAAGTCAGCTGGAGTTACACTTCATTAACTGCTTTTGGTGTTCATATACTACTTACTTTTTAGCAAAAGGTTCGAGGACCGGTCAGAGCAGTGTAAAAAACACAATATTAAAATCTTTTACAGTGGTGCCTCGCAAGACGAAAAGAATTCGTTCCGCGAGTCTTTTCGTCTTGCGATGTTTATTGTCTTGCGAAGCACGGTCCGTCGTAACTGCGCCTCTTCAAGCGGCTTTTAAAAAAAAGCGCAAGACGTTTTCATCTTGCGAAGCAAGCCCATAGGGAAATTCGTCTAGCGAAGCAACGCAAAACCGAAAAACCCTTTCGTCTAGCGAGTTTTTCGTCTTGCGAGGCATTCGTCTTGCGGGGCACCACTGTAAAAAGATGTTGATCTGCAAACATGGGTCTTCTTTAAGTGAAATATACAATTCATGTCCTGATGCATCCAAGCCCTTCTGGCAGAGCAGCAAAGATGCCTGCAGTTGTTATTCAGATCTGTGCCTGCAGCAGCTGCCTAAGATCACCCCACAGGGGAGTGGCTCTTGCATGACATGGGTGTATGAGTGTGCATGTGCCAAGAGGGAGGCCAAAATAATCCAGCCATCATCACAAGAGTGGTTGCCACACAATGATTTGCCCTATATAGAACTACTTTGAAGATTAGGGCCCTTAGTTGCTGTCTAAATACTGAGATTTTGAAAACTGTGTCTATGTGGCATTTTGTACTTGGGTTTCAGTTTGGGGTCGGGTCGGGGAAAAACAAGACAACCTGTATGTTTGTTCTGAAGGGTGCACAATACACACAGGTTAACCATTTTGGCTTTCTTCGAAATACATGGTGAATGGACAAGAATTCCATTCTCTCTCCAGCCTCTTGGCTGAATTTGTACCCCTTTGTCCTTCCAGGAGTCAACCTAGGACCTCTGCTGGAGATGTGCATTGCCATCAACCCAAGGTAAAAGGAAAACGCCACTCGGTTGCTGCGTTCCCTCACCACATCCGACATATGCACTTCAAGGGTCAAATTCAAATGAGTTGGTGGACCAAATTCCTTTCCCACTGATTCCAGTGGACACACACATGACCCTCCACCCAGCACAAAAAAACACCGGACCGGTTCTTTCTGAACTTAAATCAAACCATAACTTTACTCGGAAGAGCAAAAAGATTTCCTCCTGCCCTATACCTCTAATTATACTGTTCATAACATGATATTTTTGGTACAGATTGTGATTCCAAAAGTCATGCCTTTTCATCTAAGCCATCTTGCAGTCCACCACTTGCCCAAATCTCTCTCCTGCCCCCAAAATACATCTAAGCAAAATACCATCTTTGCTCTACAAAGAACATCCACTTCAAAGTCCTGAATGAGGTTCATTAACTTGCATGGGGCATGAGATGAACCTGTGGGTCTCACTGGGGCTGCTAAAGGGCATTTTACAGTGTCCCCAAGGCTTAGATTTGTCCATCCTGGTGCAGGCATCAACTATTGCTTTTTCCTCTCCCGATAGCATCATCCCAACAGCTTTCATGGGGACAGCAGTGATCTTCAGCTGCTTTTCGCTGAGCGCCCTCTACGCCAAGCGCCGTGCCTACCTGTACCTAGGAGGTAAGATTGCCAGGTGGTCATCATCTCCCCTCTCCCTCCCACCTTAGAAAGAACCCTTCTAGCAACCTTGCAGTGCCCACCACAGCTCTGCTTTCATTTTTCAGGTGTCCTGTTCTCCGGCCTGTTCCTGATGCTGTTCTTCTCCCTGATCAACATTTTCGTGGGCTCGACTTGGCTCTTCACGGTGAGTGTCTTTATGCCCTTGGGCTCTGTTGGCTTACAGGAGGCCTGCAAGGTTGGCTGCCTGTGACAGCAGCAGCATCTCATTCCAGCAAAGCTGCCTTTTTCAGCATGGAGCTGGCAGCAAACCTGCCCTGGAATAGTCCCCTGTAGTGACTGCCAAGAGGTACTCAGCTTCCCCTTTGTTTTGGCTTCACTGAAATAAAGGCAGGCCAATGTGCACTCCTGCACTTTAATAATTATTATCATCGTTTTTTAAAAACAACAACCCAGGATAACCCAAATCCCACAATTTGTATAAACTATAGAAACCTTGCAGAATTCTACTCTTGGTAGTCTTGGGAAGAGGCAAAGACCTATACAGTGGTACCTCGGGTTAAGAACTTAACTCATTCTGGAGGTCCGTTCTAAGCTGAAACTCTTCTTAACCTGAGGTACCACTTCAGCTAATGGGGCCTCACGCTGCCGGAGCCCGATTTCTGTTCTCATCCTGAAGCAAAGTTCTTAACCCAAGGTACTATTTCTGGGTTAGCGGAGTCTGTAACCTGAAGCGTCTGTAACCCGAGGTACCACTGTATATGAACTTAAAGCTCCACCTTCAGATCAATAGAAATCATATTCATACTCTTTTGACCTCTGAGATCAAATACGTATCTGCAACCAGAAGGGCTGGGAAGTTGGGTTAAAAAAATATATATATCTTAAGGGCACTCCTTACAATTTTTGGGGTTCTGAATGAGGTGGCCCCTCATTTTGCAGTCTTTCCTCATTGTGCCATGATTATGCAGGAAACACAGCCCTGAATAATTTAAAGCAGTATGATTTCTGGGATTTAGGAACGTATATCTTTAGCAGGTAGGCCAATCCGAGGAATCTGATATAGCTGCCCTTGGCCTGATGCATGTTCTTCCTCTTCCAGGCTAACCTCTACATTGGGCTTATGGTGATGTGTGGCTTTGTGTTATTCGACACTCAGCTCATCATTGAGAAGGCCGAGAATGGAGATAAGGACTACATCTGGTGAGTACATGGGGTGTGGAAATGGTAGCTGCTGGGTGTCCAGTGGTGGGGTGGGGGGTAGGAGTTAAGTAGAAGGCAAGGTGGACCAGACAGAATGGAGCAACAGAGGAGTAAAGATCTGGGAGCTGCGGTAACGGGATAGGGGAAAGGTGCAACAGCAGCCTTTTATTGTTGGATGCAATATGAAAAAGGCAAATATCCTTTGTTCTGGATGGCCACAGAGCTGGGCAAACTGGAAATGGGCTTGAATTTCCAGGAAGAGAGGCTTAAAATGCTTCCTAGCTAAATGCACCTGAATTTAACTAGGGAGCAATATACCAAATGGGGAAGGAAGCCTGGGGGTGGCAGATGGTGTCTCTAGCATCAGCCACTTACATGGGTTGTGCTTTTTAGAGGAAGTAGCGTCCAGTAGGAATTCTGGCCTAATACTTCAACCCCTTCTTTCTCTCCCTGCCCAGGCATTGTGTGGATCTCTTCTTGGATTTTGTCAACATTTTCCGGGAGCTTATGGTCATCTTGGGCATGAGCGAGGTGAGCATCACCTCATGGTGGCAGGGATCATCACTTATTCACAACACACCTTGTGTGTCCAAGGTTAGGGGTGGCAGACCAACGGCTTGTAGGCTGGATCAGGTCTGCCAAGGCATTTTAAATGGGCTACCAACCCGGGGTTGTGATGGGCAGGAAGGGTCCCTGTTTTTTGCTGTTCAGGCATGGAAATCCTCCTTCCCAGCACAGTACGGGGATTGGTGTGGTGAGTGCCTTCGTGTCTCTTTGAGCACAGTGCCTCTGTGTGAGAGCGAATGTCCCGTGGCAACTTTGGCCACGGCTGACATGTGGCCCTTGGAGGGTTGCTCAACCGACAATGCCCAGGAGAAAGGCCTCTGGTTTCTTCAGGAAGGTATATTTAAATACCTTTTTCAGTTCATTATATATCATTTCCCAGAAAGCCTTAATGTTTGGGCATGTCCACCAAAGGTGAAAGAATGTACCTTCAATTTCTTTACATTTCCAACATTTATTATCGGGCAAATGATAGATTTTTGCAAGCTTGACTGGGGTCATGTACCACCTGTATATCATTTTCATAATATTCTCTCTTAGGGCATTACATGCCGCAGGGCGCTGATGTGGTTTTGTCCCTTTCTTTCAGAACAAGAAGAAGAAAGAGAAGTGAAGGGGCAGCGGGTGCCTGTCTGAGGCTTCCTTTCTCTTGCCCTTCCCCCCCTTTTGTCTCTTTCTCTTGTTTCCTTCCAATCTGACCCGCATTAAAGGTGTCCCTCTGTTTGTTCCATGTGAATGAGAAGCATCTGTGACACTTTCATACTTTGTGGAAATTGGGTGGTTGTTGGGGTTTTTTCTCGAGGTTTTGGAGCCTTTTGAAAAAGCTGACTGGCTGATCCTCATCCTGGAGTCTGGCTTTGCTCCACTTCTGTACATAAGGTACACAAACACCCAAAAGCTTCCCCCCCCCCCAATCCATCAGGCCCTATATTAGTCATGCCCGACTATTGGCAGTGATCCCACGAGTTTTCTTACTTGGTAGACCATGCTCCCTCCTCCTCTTCACTGACCTTTCTTCCACCACAACCGGCACACGCCTTGATGCCCTGGGAGCATTTCTGCTGTCATTTAAAATTCTTCAATTACGGTGCCCACACTTGCCTGAGAACAAACTGAACCGGTCTGCGCAGCTCTTCCCAGATTGGCGTTGCTCAAGCAGCTACCCACAAGGGTGTGTTAGGATGCAAAGCAAACTCGAGTTCTCCCTTTTGTTGTGGACGGTGCCTGGGAGATGGCCAGGACCAGCGCTTAACTGATCCAGCTGCTTCTCTCACTCCCCGCCCTAAATCCCATTTAGTTCTGCTGCTGGGTAGCAAAAACTAGCTGATTTGTGTAAGTGAGAAATCCTAGCCTGGAACTCCCATCCTTTGGGGTTTTAGCAACTGCCAACGCAGTCCTTTTGAGATCGGTGATTGCCGTCTTTTCTTTTGCCTTGGCATCCCAAAGTGTGTGGGTTTTGCTGAGCAGGAAAAGCCCCTTGCTCTAGTTTGCTTGCTGGAATTGGGGACAGAGCAGCCGAGGACAAGAAAAGGAAGCGGCATCAAATGCGTGTAGCTGTCTATTTCCTTTGAGCATCTGGGCGCAAGGCCCTGCAGGTCAAAAGTCTGGAGGAGGGGCCACAGTGGACTGCTATGCAATGGTGGGGGAGGTCAACTTGGTAATCGTGCTGCCCCTGCATGCTGGGACAGGGTGGCATCCGTGCACTTAACACTGGAGCTTACAAGCTCATTAAGGAGCCTTTTTAAAAAGCTTCCCTTCCAGCAAATGAGATAATGTTTATCTTGCCCTTTTGGCACCTGAAGCCAGACTCCAACTCTCTGCTTGCTTTGGATAAAGGATTTGCCTTCCCTCTCCCTTTCCCCTCCCCCTCCCCCTTCTTTTCTGGAACCAGTGCCAAGAACTAAACTTCAGCAGATCTACTTTATAGAGACCTTGTCTAACAGGTTTTAATATAGTAATGACTAAACTCTGTCGCTCGTCGGAGGGCCGACTCTGGCTGCATTCTTTCGACTCCTACTGTGAAGAGACAGGGTTTTTAAAGAAACAAACAAAGGTGTTTTGATTCAACTATGAAATTTACATTGTCTTGCTTTGTACGGGAAAAATATTAAAATAAAAATCCTCAAACTTTAACCTACCTCTACTTCTTCATTTTGCTTTTGAGGCTGTTAGACCTCCTTTGGCTTTCAGCGGCCTGTGAATAATAGAAATGGCTTTCAAACTTTGGAGAGCCTTCAGCTCTTCTCCATGTGGTCTGCTGTGGAACCCCTCTGCACCTTCATATTCCGGGCTGGGTTCTAGGGTAGAAGGGTGGCCTTGCTTGAAGTGCTGGCAAGACAGTTGGTGCCTTGACACTGCCTTGAAGCTATATGTGGCGGGATAAGATCAGGTATGGGGACGCGGGTGGCGCTGTGGTCTAAACCACTGAGCCTCTTGGGCTTGCTGATCAGAAGGTTGGTGTTTCGAATCCCCGCGATGGGATGAGCTCCAATTGCTCAGTCCCAGCTCCTGCCAACCTAGCAGTTCAAAAGCACGTCAAAGTGCAAGTAGATAAATAGGGACCGCTCTGGCAGGAAGGTAAATGGCGTTTCCGTGCTCTGGTGTCTGTGTTCCGTTGCGCCAGAAGCGGCTTAGTCATGATGGCCACATGAGTCGGAAAAACTGCAGAGTAGACAAATGCTGCCTCCCTTGGCCTGTAAAGTGAGATGAGTGCCGTAACCCCAGAGTCGTTTGCGACTGGACTTAAGATCAGGCATATAGGGGTCAGCTGGTCCCCCAGGAAGCTTGTTCATTGCTAACTTTCTGGAGGAGGATCACCACCTATAAGTGTCCAGGGATCCTTAGGCTTTGCCCATGCAAAGGTGTCTGCAAATGTGACATGAGGGCTGACAACATCAACCCTGCCAGACAACCACAGTGCCTAGACACATACAGTCAGGTGATGTATCCCTAGCAGTGACCAGAGGAGGAATGATCGCTGGGAGGAGTGCAGAAAGAAGAAACTCCTTGGGTGCATCTGGATCAGCACAGCCAGATGCCTTCATCTGCCCCAGTTGCAACAAAACAGCTCTTCTGCCTTGGTCATTACAGCCATAGCAAGAGCTGCAACCTTCCAACACCTTGACTTTGCCCCCAAAGGCTCACCCCTCCATTGTCTCCTGAAACAGATGGATGTCAGTCCAATTTCCCCATTTCAGGAGAGGAAGGCGCAGATCTATAATTGGGGGTGTTGGAGAGTATCTCCTATGAGGTCTCTTAAATGTAAAAATAGGCAGTGGGATATGCATTATTCTGTCCCCAACTGGGGGGGGGGGGACAGTTTGGCATCTTTAACTGAGCTCGGTTGTCAGATAACATACATTAGCCATATAGCTCCTTAACCAAAATAAGCTGAAGTTCCAACAGTTGCTGTGCTGCACAGGACTAACTGGCTGTGTACAAGTTGCAGGATGAGATCTATGCAGGCAGCAGGAAACTGCCAGAGGGATGCCGACCCTCAAGGGCAATATTCCAGGGGCCACAGGCTGGTGGTAAATGGGGCCAAAACTGGGTGAAGCAATAACTGAAGAGGAATGTACATTAGGGCTACATTCCAGCCACCCAAAAAAGATGCCCACCCACCTGCCTATCATACTATGTCATTTCAGGCAAGCAAGAGGCATTACCACAGTTCAGTAACACCTTCCAGTCAAACAAAAAGCCCATGAAAGGCTGTCTGGAGCAGGGCACTCTAGCCCACAGAGAGTCCCAAGGGCCACATTGAGGGGCTGAGTTTCCCACCCCTATACTAAGGCTAAGACAGGGAACCTCCCCCTGCCACTCAAAAATGTGGCTTCATTGGCGTTCCCTATGACTCATGTTTCTTGCAACTCCAAACCTTTGGCCTATTAACCTTTCCCCATCTACTTTTTATTTGGCAACGCAGGTCATCAACACAGCTTGCCCTTCATGTATATTTCCCTGCTGCTCTCCCCTATACTGATTCCCAAAGTGACAAGTCTACATCACACAATGGTGGCTGTAGGCCGCCAGCTTTGCTTTCCATCCCCCACCTTGTGCTTTTATCATTTGTGATGGTGCCTCTATTCGTTACAAGGCATCACAGATGTCCCTGTCAGTGGTAGTTATCGTTGAAGGAGAGGGTAACGCTAGTCGAAGCAGTTGGGTCTTTGCTGAGCTCAGATCTGAACTTTAGTCTATAGCAAGACCTCAAAAATAGAGATATAGAGTGGAGACATCAACACTATGCCAAACCATGGTTCGACAAGGATTGCATCAGCGCAAAAAAAGCTGTTGTAAACTCATGTCTCCAATGCAACTCAAACTGCTGCATTGGATCTCCTCCATCATAAAAGGCACTACAAGCAGTTGTTGGCTTAGAACAGGCACCCCCAACCTCTGGCCCTCCAGATGTTTTGGCCTACAACTCCCATGATTCCTAGCTAACAGGACCAGTGGTCAGGGATGATGGGAATTGTAGTCCAAAACATCTGGAGGGCCGAAGGTTGGGGACGCCTGGATTAGAAGAAAAAGGAAGCAGCAAGAAATGACTGGACACGGGTTATCCAGGCAACTAAATACAATAATCCTGCTCTCTTCTGGAATATCATGACTCTCCCAAACTTAACAGACTGCCAATGATGGAATGTCATAGCCCAGCAAGAATCTGGGAGACATGTTTTCAGGAACTTTAAAAGACCAGTCATGGTGAGAGAGGCCAAATCACTCGAAACATAGTGCACCTCCCAAAGTGGGACAGAGATTGAGAGCCTGGTAGCTCAACTGAAACAGGAATACCTGCAGAGGCCACCCAAAACAATCTGGATTTCTGGGCCTCTTCACCTGTATTGATACCTATGGATGTATTCACAAAGACTGGGGACTCTCAATCATCATTCCAATATACATTCCCGCCAACTATAGACCAATCTGTCTCCTTAACATAATAAGTAAACTGTATGCAAGACACCTGCAACTGAAATTCCAAAATTGACTGGAACTAGAAAATATACTTCCAGAGGAACAAGTGGGATTCAGAGAAGGCCACTTGATTAGCGACCGATGCTTAGTTCTTCAACATCTAATAGAGAAGTACTCATCTAGTAACACTGTCTCCCCCTATGTGGACTTTATAGACTTCAGAGCAGCCTTCGACTCTATATCTATAATAAAGCTATGGGAAAAATTGGAGACCTCCACAGACATTTGCTATACTTAATAGACACCCTAAATGAAGGGACCTCGCTAAAAGTTCGATGTACCCCTCAGTGCCATCTATGCAATACAAATGAAATAGAGAAAGGTGTCAAGCAAGGGTGCATATGGGCCCCATTCTTACTCAATTTCTATATAAATGATATAGTACCCCACCTCCTCAACATGAACTTCCACCCCCAAAAATTGGCAGGAAAGGACACCCCAGTGCTTCTTTATGCAGATGACGCAGCAATCCTCTCAGTTACACCTGTAGGCCTTAAAAGAGCCATGCAAACACCGGCAGTATACTGCAAGGAGAGCAAACTAAAACTCAATTACCAGAAAACCAAAATTATGGTTTTTGTCAAAAGGCCCAATGAGTTAAACCTCATCCATGGTACACTGATGGCCATAAGATTGAGCAGGTCACCTGAGCATAGCTCTGGGTGAGCAGAATAGCTTATGGGGACCATGGTGCAGGGGATGCCCAGAGAAACGCAAATGCTATACTTAAGTACCTTAGAACTAAAGGTGGACACGATATACCTGCAGCCCTCAAACTGTTTGAGGCCAAATCGATTATGCAGCTTTTATATTGAGGCATCTGATCAAGACCTGTATTTTAAAAAGAGCTTAAAAAATATACTTGTAAATGTTTGTATCTCTCATGCCAGGCATAAAGCAGCTGGCTGGGTGCTTTGGCAGATGTTTGTCTTCCTGCTCAGAGGCCCCTCTCATCTATAGCAGTGCCTCAGGGTTGTAAAAGGAAATTACAGGCTGGGAGCAAAAGGTCATATTGACCATACAAATTACAGAATACAATCAAGCTGCAAAAACACAATTAAGAGTCGGTAAATAGTGAGATTTATTGTTTAACAGAAATACCATGTGCCTCCCATCAGACTCGAGCCACATCTTCCTAAGGTTAAAGGGCAACAGCTAATAGAAACAGCAGCTGGCTTGAAAAGGAGTTGTAAACTAAAGAGGCTGCTTTTGAAGCTGTTTTACTGAGTCCTTTTTACTTTGAAACTGTTCCTTTTCTTCTAAAAATCTATATATGTTATGTATGAAATATATTGGCTTAAATGTAATTATGCAAAGGATTTAGAAAGTAAGAAATGTTAGATTCTTATGTTAGATTCTTATTTCATGGATGGTGTGTGAGAAGGTGAACCCAAGATCTCTGTTTAAGATATAAAAAAAAACCATTAGCCATCTGTTTTGGAGTGAATAGGGCAATAGGGCAAAAGGTGATCTGGTAATTAAGGTGCCTTGTCGAGGCAAATGTAAGATATATGGCTACTTGTCTGCCATTTATGGATAGAAGGAAATATAGCTCTTTGTCTCCCATAAAAGGCAATAGGAAATGGGTGTATCCTTTATGATTGGTTCTAGCAAACAGCCAATAGGAATTTCAACCAGGCTGATTGGACAGAGGCAGCCAAAGGAGGAGCAAGGGGGCTGGGCTGAGGAAATATAAGTGCTGGCCATCAGGGCTGGAGGGGGCAGAGCTTTGGTATCCATATACCACTGTGTCTCTCATTTATTTGTCTGACAAATAAATTATTATTTTAATTTCTCTATTGCTGCGTTGAATATTTCATTCCAGCTAAGTGTTAACCACAAGCAGGGTGCTACAATATGATGCCCAGCTAGGCCCCTCTGCCAATTGTGCACCACCAGAACTGGTACAATCTAAAGTTTTGAGATCAGCCACTACAAGTGCCTAAACATGTCTCCAATGCTACCATATGTCTTGAAACTGGATTCATAAGAATTGAGGCCAGAGTGTGGCTTGCCACACTTAATTACTGACAGACTATCCTTCCCTTGCTCCTCTAACTATTAAGAATGATTTCAAAATGACATGGAAACAGGCAATGATAAACATGACGTCCCTGAAATTCCTAATTAGTGAAACCAGGAGATACCTCATCTCCCAAATGACTTATATAACTAATCTTGATATTCCAAAACAGCGAAGGGCTTTCCACACTGCCAGTCCTCCTTTCAGACATCCAGAAAGGCTGTTTTGGGAAAACACCATATGAGGAGAGAAAATGCCCCTGTGGCTCTGGGCAACTGGAAACAATGGAACATGCCTTTCTTTCACTGCCAAGACTATACAGATATACGAGTTAGGTCCATCCTGTCTATACTGCACAAATTGCCAGAACAAATTGCACAAATTGCCAGAACATACAGAACAACTCTGTATCTCCCTAGCACTCCAATTTGAAAACCCAGATATTGCGCTGCCATGATGGACATTCTCCTATGGCTGATGGCTTGTGCCACAAACCAGGCCTAAACTGAAGGCCCATAATGCAAGACTTGTGCTGCTTCACATTCCCTTCCTTAGTCACTTTTAACTGCTTCTCTTTTGTTTCTCTGTTTTAAGTTTATATGAATCATAATCACTTTTTAACTTTTAGCCCTTTCCTCTTTAAGTTATGTGCTTAATTTTATTCACATGCTTTTATCTTATGCTGGTCTGCAACTGTAATAAAGTTTGATTGATTGATTGATTGATTGATTGATTGATACAACAAGCCTGTAAGGTAGTTCAAAATTCTTATCTCTCTAATAATAATTAATTTTTTTATACTCCACCCAGCCACTCTAGGTAGCTTCCAACCGAAATGCAGGTGAAAACAGCAGCAGCAACATCAAACATTAAAAGCTTCCTGAAACATATGAGAAAAAATGAAAAAGTGGTTTGTTGGTGTGCCTAATAAGGGCATTTCCCTTTACAAGTTTAACTTTGTTTCCCCCCTAGTAGTCAGCATGCCTACTTTTATTTTTTATGAATAAATAGCCTTAGGCAAGGCAGACTCTAAGCATCCCCCTCTCTGCAATAGGGAGATAAATAAAGAGCCACCTTAATGGCTTGTAACAATTAAAGAATAATGTACATTGTTCAGAGCCTCATACGCATTGCAAATATATTTGTGCATGCCACTTGGGGCTAACTTAATTGCTGCAGTGTATGGTTCCTGACTCAACACAGCCTTGAAATTCCAACTATGTAAAGGTTAGCCGCCAGGCCCCCTTTTCAAATCCTCCTGTTCCTTTAATTTTCAAGACAGACTATGACTGTAGACGAAGTCTCCAGCTAGTGAAAATACTGCAGAGGTTTTCAGCATTCCAGATGCATAGGAAGAATGAGGCACACTATGTGTGTGAGGCTGCAGTTGTCTGTGACCGACATTAATAGGAGGAATGCTTCGGGAGGGGGTGCGGGGTGACTACAGATCAGTTGCCTTTACAATCCCGCTGGTATCGGTCTTGCATTACTACTCAAAACCACAATGCTTTAAAGCAGGGGTAGCCAACCTTAGGCCCGGGGGCCGAATGCGGCCCAATCACCTTCTCAATCTGGCCCGTGGACGGTCCGGGAATCAGCGTGTTTTTACATGAGTAGAATGTGTCCTTTTATTTAAAACGCATCTCTGCGTTATTTGTGGGGGCTGCCTAGTGTTTTTACATGAGTAGAATGCGTCCTTTTATTTAAAGTGCATCTCTGGGTTATTTGCGGGGCATAGGAATTCGTTCGTTTCCCCCAAAAAATATAGTCTTAGGAAACCTCAGTTTAACCCCAAAGAAACTGGCTTTTTTTAGACATTGTCCAAAACTCAAAACACCTGGCCCCCGGCTGAAAAAGGTTGCTGACCCCTGCTTTAAAGCAACAGCAGCCAAGCCACGGGCTTGTTGGCTGTTTTTTACTAGATCCTGAAGCGCTACCAGGTGAGGTAATGGGGGAAAAACCCCCATCTGAGTAAGAATTAAAGCCAAGGAAATTGGTTTCAGAATCGGAACTAAACTTGGTAATTTCACCAAAAGTCTCCTCCTAATTCCTGCCCCCCCCCATTTCCATAGCCAAAATTACAGGGAGAATATTTTTGCCGTTGCCACTGTTAAACAGATCCTGCTGCAGATCCCTGCTCTGAAGATCTCGTGAGCAGCCCAGGCCAGCTTGGAATCCTGGGCAGCCTCTATTTGCAGTCCTTGGAAAGTGATGTAAGGGCTGAGCAATGCAGGCTGTTGCTACAGCCGCTCCTCCTCTGGCCACTAGGGAGCACCAGGGAGCTGCCAGAAGAGGAGGCGGCTGGAGCTCGCTCCCTCTTGCACTGCTATTGCAAGGAAGGGCATGGAAGAATCTCTTCCATGCTGCTCTCTTCCAGGACGGAAGGATTTCCTGCGTCAAACCTCTGCAATCGGCCTAACAATAAAGGAGGCAGGCGAGGTAATGGTTAAACATCCAGCCAGTAAATGGCATTTCTTAAGATCAGAATCTTCCACCCTGGTCAGGTGACACAGAAGCCCCCTGTATACCTGTATACCTGAAGGAGCGTCTCCACCCCCATCGTTCTGCCCGGACACTGAGATCCAGCACCGAGGGCCTTCTGGCGGTTCCCTCATTGCGAGAAGTGAGGTTACAGGGAACCAGGCAGAGGGCCTTCTCGGTAGTGGCACCCTTCAGATGTGAAAGAAATAAGCAGATACAGTGGTGCCCTGCAAGACAAACGCCTCGCAAGACGGAAAACTCGCTAGACGAAAGTTTCCGTTTTGGAGGTGCTTCGCAAAACGAATCTCCTATGGGCTTGCTTCGCAAGACGACAATGTATTGCGAGTTCCTGCGGGTTTTTTCCCCTCCCCCCCTTTTTCTAAGCCGCTTATCAGCTGATCCGATAAGCCGCTAAAAGCCGCTAATAGCGCTAATCCGTCAATGGGCTTGCTTCGCAAGACGAAAAAACCACTAGACGAAGAGAATCACAGAACAGATTCTTTTCGTCTTGCGAGGCACCACTGTATCTTCTTTTTAAAAGACATCTGAAGGCAGCCCTGTTTAGGGAAGTTTTTAATATTTAATACTGTGTTGTTTTTAACACTTGATTGGAAGCCGCCCAGAGTGGCTGGGGAAACTCAGCAAGATGGGCGGGGTATAAATAATAAATTATTATTATATTATTATTTTGCACTTGCAAGGCAAGATGAACCAGAAGACTCTTTCAGTTCTGCACATAGCACCAAGCCCCTCTCCAGCTGTCGTTCTGTGCTGTTAGCTGGGAGGCAGAATGGCCTGTGATGGAAACCATTTTACCCAGGCATAGGCAAACTTGGCCCTCCAGATGTTTTGGGACTACAATTCCCATCGTCCCTAGCTAACAGGACCAGTGGTCAGGGATGATGGGAATTGTAGTCTCAAAACATCTGGAGGGCCGAGTTTGCCTATGCCTGATCTTACCACTTTGTCTTAGGAAACATCAGTTTAACCCCAAAGAAACTGGCTTTTTAAAGACATTGTCCAAAACGCAAAGCACCTGACACCACCAGCACCATCCTGAACTGTGACAAGACCCATGAATATGCAGCCCTAACTCAAGAACCTGCCCTTCCTTGCTGCTTTGGAACAAGTAATTTTATTAGCATCCCACTCCTGATGTATGCCTGTGAGCCACTGTTCTATACTAAAACTAAACCTCATTTCTTCATGCAAAGTGAAAAAGCCGGAGTGCTATCACTATCTCCCTGCCACCCTGTGGCCTGTAACATCTCCCCAGGGTGTCCGACAACTCCAGGTCCAATATTTTAGAAACCATGCTTGCTGCTGCAGTAATACATGTAGACTTCCATGCATGTGGTCAGGGATGTGTATTAGTACTGATAAGGTGCAAGAAAGATGTGAACCGTCTGAAAAAATATCATTTCAAACTGGGATGGGGTGGATGGGAAATGGTATAGCACAGACATCAAAAGGTACAGAAACTCACCGCTTAGGGGGGTGAGAGACCCCTTTTCAGGAAAGAGAAAAGGCATCGGGGGAGAATGCTGTGCAGGTTGTTCCCCCAAAATCCATGTATCCAATCCAATACACACACATTTTTTACCCCTTTATTTCCTGGGAGATCAAAAGACAATAAACAGCCTCATTTCACAATAACTTATATAAATTAGTAGAGGAGCAAAAGACATCTTAATGTTTTGTTTTTTTAAAAAAAACCCAAATTCTTCTTTTTTTTTTTTAAAAAAGGACAACATAATAAGGAAGACTTGTAAGGAAAGAGGCCTGTACACAGCAAAATAGCACCATCTGGGGAACCACGTGGGGCTCCTTTAGAAACAGGGAAAAGAGAGGAGATGGGGCCTGAACGTGTGGAAACTAAAACAGCAACATTAGAAACTTAACATTTAAATGGGGGGATACAAGGAAGGGATGGGGAGTGAGGAACCCAGCTGGCCAGTCCCGAAACCCACAGAAGTGTTAAGTCCCAGGCATGTGAGGTTCTGGATAAGACGCGTCCTGCCCAGTTGGTTCCTGTGGGGAAGAAGGGCTGTGGGAGCTACTTCATGAAAGAGAGGGAGGTAGAAGCACTACCCTGCCAATCCCTACGCTCACTCCCACCCCCCACCCACTCAAATAATCTTGTTCGGTACACTCCAGGAGTCACATGTAACTGAGTGAGGAGCCCTATGCCTCTTCCTGGGTGGTGAGAAATACTGGATTTGGCAAAGTTGCACATGCTCTCCAAGTGATGAAAGGCAGAGAAGGAAATGCGCTCAGCCAATGAGGTAAAGGGGGCAGCTTCTTGGGCGCAAAGAGGAGCGCTTAAGAGGCCCAGGCAGCACCATCGCTCAGCAGCCTTCACCTGCAAAATGGGGGCCAAGGGGGTGAGGATATACTGCACTGGTGCATGCTCCGGACAGGCGACCCACACCCTTGCAATGACCTACCCTTTCAAGAGAACACCCTCTGCTCCAGTCTTTGCCAACCTGGGGGCCTGCCAGACACTTTGAACCACAACGCCCACCAACCCCAGCCACGGGGAAGGGATGATGGGAGCTGTAGTCCAAAGCGCCTAGAGGGAACCAGGTTGGCAAACGCAACTCTACTCAGAACACCTCAACTCCAGGCCAGATTTTTCTAGCGTACCTTGGATCCAACGCCTCTCACAGTGAATTTATGAGCCAAATAAAGCGGCCAAGGGTTCTAGCAAAATACGACAGATCCCACCCCCATCTCCCGTGCTTCAACCAAAGGGTCGCCATTTTAGATGCTCAGGACCCCGGACCCCCACCCCCCATAAGCTAAGCGGGCCTAATGGCGTTAGCAAGAGTCCATCTGCATGACCACCATGCTCCGTTACCTCCTTGGACCCATTTCTTCTCTTGGGCAGAGAAGCCTCCTGGTGTCATGGTTTCCACGGTCCCATTTCCTTCTTTTGGGGAGGGGGGAAGGTGGGGGGCGCTGGGTGTGGAAGACGCATCGCCGTGCTCTGGTGCAGGGCCAAGATTTGGTTTGGGAGAATCAAGCAGGTTCCCGCGGGGCAAGCGTGTGGCCCTCGGAAGCGGCACGTGGCGGTGTCACGTCGAGAAACCTGTGCCCCGTTCCGCCCCCTCCCGCCACGCTCAACCCTGGCTGCCGCAAGAGGACAAGCTGTCATAAAGAGAGTCGCTCAGGGACTCGGAGTTCTCCAGCCCCGGCTGCCCTTCTGGGCCCATATCCCTGGAACGGGCCTCCGTGCTGCCCTCCTCGCCCACGTCGGACGCGCTGGGGGTGCGGCTGCTGCTGGTGCTGAAGGCCGGCGAGGCCTGAGGGCCGTCCGACGAGGCCCGTCTCCTCTCGACAACGCTGCAAGCAGAGCCCTGCGGATACAGAGAGCAGCAAGGTTGCTTAGGAGCAGAGGAACACACCAATGGATAGCGGGGGTGGAAGTGGACTGGAACAGAAGCACCGAATGTTTGATAGACTATATGGGACTGGCTGAAATGACCGGCAGAATCCGCGACCAGGGGAAAGAGACGGCGGAGGAAGATTGGAAGAAATTTAAAATTTATCTTAAGAAATATTGTAAAATTAATGAATGCTAAAATGTTGAGGTTTTAGGAAAAAAAGGGGGATTACAGCTATAAAAGATTAAGTAAAAGAAAAGAATAAGGGGAAAATTTGATAAAACCAAGGGTTAGGATTTGCTGAAACAAATTTGGAAATTGGGATGTAAAAAGGGGAGGTATGGGGAAGTCAGTGAAGTAAGGTTTAAGAAAAAAGGCTATGAAACTATACGTTTGCTTGTGTGTTTGTTTGTTTGTTTGTTTGTTTGTGTTGTGTATTGTTTGTGTTTATAAAAATTGTGAAAAACCAATAAAAAATTTATTTAAAAAAAAGAAGCACCGAATGTCCGGCACATTGAAAGCGCCATCTGCAAGCCAGGGCTAGAGCGAGGCATGGCCTAAACAAGCTAGGGAGAACATTTGTCCTCCAGGTCTTGCTGAACTACAACTCCCATCAGCCCCAGCAAGCACAGCCGCTGGCTAGGAATGGTGGGAGTTGCAGTCCAGTAACGTCTGGAGGGACCAAAGTTCCCCACACCTGGCCTGAGCTGGGCACCTTGGTTTCCCCCAGTTACCCCAGCCTCACTTACCATTGCAGAACCATGAAGGCCCTCCAGGCCATGAGGGGAGCAGAGGAAGGGGTCGGTGCCGGCGGATGCTTTGGCATTGGGGAAAGTCCAGTTCTTGCTCTGCTGGGCATGCCGTGGCTTGCTGGGTTCATTGCAGAGGTCTGAGGGGGGAAAGTGGAGGGACAACTCATTAGGGTGGGGGAGCCAAATTCTCCTTCGCTTTTGAAGAGCCCAGCAGGGAAGTTGCATGAGTCCGGACAAATAAGTGTCAGAGAGATTGCTCATCTGCATCTCTCCCCACAAGCTGAATTTCGGCCCATAGGACAGAGCAATTCATTATTATTCTCATCATCACCATCACCATTTCTATACCACTTTATATTTAAAAGAAATTAAATTAAAACCTGACAGTACCAAACTATTGAAGGCTTTTCACCAAAGCCAGACTAAACGTCTTTCCTTCTGCAGTGTTGGATGGCAGGTTGAGAGGAGTTCCCTACCAGGACAGACTTTGCTCGTGTGCTCAAGGCATCGATTCCATAAAACATATTTTGTTGCATTGTGCAAAATATGAGCAAGCCAGGGCTGAACTGATACTACCCTTGCTGGTACCTTTCCCGGGAAAATCAGAGGCTCACTATGTCAGGTTCCTATTGGAAGACCGGACAAATGCTAGAACATTAGCAGTGGCAAGGTTTTTATCGGTGGTTGCAAGAACAAATGATCCCTATATTCTGAACAAAATGCTCGTTTAACCTGGAGGTAGGCTGTCTGAATTGTGTATTGCTTTGTAATGATTTGTTGGGTCTCTGGACCGTAATAAAGATTGATGATGAAAAGAAAAAATCTCAAAGCTGTTTACAATACATTAAAACATCAAATAAAAACAATTCAGAATTAACAGTTGTCCCCCTTCCGTTGCTCACCACCTTCTGGACGATACAAACCTCCTGGGCAGCGATCCCTGCGATCCCGGTGCCTGGGGGGTGGCTCAGCGCTGGCTAAGACGCCGTGGAAAGCTGGCATGCTTTGGTGCTTGCTGGGGCCCAGCAGGTCGTCTGCGCTGGGCACCTCCCTCTCCAGCGTCCGGGCCTTGCGGGGAACCCGGGTGACGGGTGGAGGGCCCCTGGCCGGGAAAGGGCCGGCAGACGGAGGGTCGGGTCGGGGCCTTGGTTTAGGCACGCTCTTGCAGGGCATCCCGATGCAGTAGTCCGGCGGCGGAAAGGTGCCGATGCCACTGTCCAGAGTTCGAGTCAGGGAGCTGCACACTGTGGACCACGGGCAGGGACAAGAGGTGGAGTCAGAATCCACATCAAAGGATTCCCTGTCATTCTGACCCTTTCTACTCCAAACAGCTTATATATTGAAAGCTCCAGGTTGCAAGTTTGATCCCCGAATGGGACTTAAGGTCCCTTTCCAATTCTACAATTCTATGATTCTGCAAATCTTGGTTTAAGGTCTCCCTTAAAAAAGGTAGGAGTTCCTGAAACCTCCCCTCCTGTCTTCTCCCCTCTCCAGCATTCTTGAGCCAACCGTTTGTCTGCTTCGGACCTCATAGATCTTCCTTTCTGCTAGAATTAGCCATAAAATCCCAGGAACACATATTCCAACCGCATTCAAACCAACAGTTATCATCTGTTTTAACGCAGCCTTGATTCAGTGCTATTCCCTTCTTAAATCAGAATTAGAAGCAAGCAGGAATACTTCCTCTTTGAAATTCATTTTTTTTTAAAAAAATAAAATTAAACCACTTTTCATCACAAATCCAAAGCCTAATATACATTTTTAAAAGTTAAGCTCCGAATGTAAGAACTAGATTTGTGGGGGCACAATTCTATTAACAGTAGGCTCAAATCTACAAAGCAGATTTTCTCATGGGAAAGTTACTGGAGACAGGCCCACCAGATCTCCCGCAGGAAGGTTTCTCTTTGGCACAGAGAAGACATTAATTTCCACTCTAGGAAGCAATTCTTTATGCCAGTTATTTCCTGTGTACAGATGGAGCACAATTCATGGAAGCCTGCAAAGAATTATGGGAATACCCTCAAAAGGCCTCCACTGAGCTTGATTCTCCTTGTGTAATAAAAGGGGGGGGGCTATATTACACATTAAAGAAGAATGCAATCATTAATCATTACAGAAAGTGGGTCCTTCTATAATGAGAGTGTATTCTCTCATTCGGAGTGCCCATCCTGAATGGCTCTTCTCCCTCCCCAGTCCACCTTGCTTAGTTAAAAGCAGCACAGAATAGCAGTCTGTGTGCACCTTCCAATGAAGGTGCCCACCTGCCACACTATGCCCCCTCTGCCGGCGACATCCCATAAAGCTCACCTGCAAAGTGCTGGGAGGTCACGGACTCAGCCAGGCTGTCATCGGACGGGATCTCCTCTTGCAAAGTTGCATCACGAAGCTAGAGGGAAACAGGGAGATGATGCTGGGGAGCGGGACTCAGATACTCAGGCGTAGGTGTGGAGGGGGGCGTAATTCTCCCCTGTCCCGGCCATGGCGGAAAGGGCACCCAACATTTAAGCCTCAAATAAACCAGGGCAGCGTTTTAGCTTTAAAGCCTAAAGGTGCTTTCTTGAGGAAGCCCTTTGACTTGCTCTCAATAATTTGGAGTGAAACCGTTTGCAGCGCAAAGAGCTTTCCGCTTTGCCTGCACCTTGGAATACACAGCTCTTGTGTCAACCCCTCGCCGCTTGGGGGGGGGGAGGAGAGGAGGAGGTAGGGCACAGAATGACGCTGATGTCACAAGAAGGCTCTTTTTAATAAGTAATAATAATAATAATTTATACCACGCCCATCTGGCTGAGTTTCCCCAGCCACTCTGGGCAGCTTCCAACCGAATATTAAAAACCATACAGCATCAGACATTAAAAACTTCCCTAAACAGGGCCACCTTCAGTTGTATTTTAAATGTAAATCAGTTGTTTATTTCCTTGACATCTGAAGGGTGTTCCACAGGGCAGGGGCCACTACCAAGAAGGCCCTCTGCCTGGTTCCCTGTAACCTCACTTCTCACACTGAGGGAACCGCTAGATGGCCCTTGGAGCTGGAACTCAGTGTCTGGGCAGAACAATGGGGGTGGAGACGCTCCTTCAGGTATACTGGACCAAAGCACTTTAGGGCTTTAAAGGTCAGCACCAACACTTTGAATTGTGCTCAGAATCGTACTGGGAGCCAATGTAGGTCTTTAAAGACCAGTGTTATGTGGTCTCGGCGGCCGCCCCCAGTCACCAGTCTAGCTGCCACATTCTGGACTAGTTGTAGTTTCCGGGTCACCTTCAAAGGTAGCCCCATGTAGAGCACATTGCAGTAGTCCAAGCAGGAGATAACTAAAGCATGCACCACTCTGGCGAGACAGTCCGCAGGCAGGTAGGGTCTCAGCCTGCGTACCAGATGGAGCTGGTAGACAGCTGCCCTGGATACAGAATTGACCAAAGAGTCCAAAATGACTCCCAGGCTGCGCACCTGGTCCTTCAGGGGCACAGTTACCCCATTCAGGACCAGAGAGTCCTCCACACCAGCCCGCCCCCTGTCCCCCAAGAACAGTACTTCTGTCTTGTCAGGATTCAACCTCAATCCATTAGCTGCCATCCATCCTCCAACCGCCTCCAGGCACTCGCCTGGAGGCCTGTACATTTTGATGGCAGCTGCCACGGTGCAGAAGTAGCTCATTAAAAAACAACACAGAGGCAGCCTTGAGTCTGAAGGGGGAATGCAGTCTTTACAGCCGCAGCTGTCTCTGTAGCAGCGACTCTCAAGTAAACATCATGTGCGAAGAGAGTGGAATAGCCATGCCGCTTGGGGTTGGTATCGCTCCAGCGGGGGCTGGGCAGGAGTGGTGGGCTCTGTTTGTCCTCAGTCCCTCGCCCTGCCCCCGGAGAGGGCACCCGAACGCACCCGCCCCAGGCGGCACGGAGACACGCTCCGCCACTGCCAGGACAGGACTCTGGGAGTCACGAGTGGCTCACCTTGGCAGGGGCTTCATGGCAGGCATGGAGGTGGCCAACGATGCCATTGCGTGGAGGCCGGATGAGGCGAGCATCTTTGGCATCATGGAGGCCTCTCTGCAGGCCCTGCAGCTCGTTCTTCTGCTCCAGGTGAGTCTCAAACGGCGCCTCTTTGCCATCCACCCTGCCACAGAGCAGGTGAGAGGGGAGAAAGATGAAGGCCGGCCCCATATTCTCCCTGAAGCACCTCATTTCCCTGAGCCCCTGCAGGCCAGAAATGTCTGTCTCCTTGAGAGAGTTCTATAGCCCAGCAAAACGCACCAGGGTCTCGTTTGCCCTGTTTTTTATACCTGCTTTTCCACCCAAGATTTGAAATCAAAATTTCAGAGACCTCACTGCATACACGGCCAGACTAGTTTCCCCCAGGAACAGCCTCTTCTGCCGTTAACCCTCCACTTTTCAACGGGGCTGCCTAGAAAGCATGGCTATATCACACAAATGTGGAAATTGGAATTTGGTTCAGTTTTTAAAAAATAAATACGAAGAAGCAAGTTTCTGGCCCTTGACACTGCAAGAGAGGATTGGAGGTGTTGCCTTGTGCACCATCAGAACCTAGGGGGAAAGCTGGGCATGGATTTCAGTTATGCTGCACACCGTAACAGCTCTCAGATCCAGAAATTAAATGAAATATGCAGTAATGCAAATCTGTCTTTTCCTCAAAGTCAGGTCACAGAAGGTTTGGTACAGAACATTTGATTACCTTGGTACAGATTCTGCACAGATAAGAGATTTTTAATACATTAGAATCAACAGTCCTGTGTTCTCAGCCAGCCTCATAAACGTTTCATAAAATAGCAAGAGTTCTGCTGGATCAGACCAGAGGTGGGTATCCTGTCTCCCCAAAGTGGCCAATCAGATGCCCATGAAAAATCCACAAGTGGCACGTGCTGTTCTTTCCCAGTGAGTGCATTTGTGCATCTAGGTGACCTCTCATCGTGGAGGTGACTTGTAGCCATCATAGCTAGTAAACACCAATGGCCTTTCCATCTACAAATCTTTCTAATCCCCCTTTAAACTGGTGGCCATCAGCACCTCTTAGAGCAGCGCATTCCAGTTTAACATTGCACTGCCATTTGTTTGTCCTAAACCTTCCAACATTCAACTTCACCGGATGACTCCAGGTCCCAGAATTACGACAGGGATGGAAACCTCTTTATCCAACTTCTCCACACCATGCATAATTGAGTCCTTTTTTCCAAATTAAAAAGTCCCAAATGAATTAACTTTTCCTTATAAGGAGGCTGCTCCAGCATCCTGGATGTCCTTTTATGTACCTTTCCCAGCTCCACACTGTCTTTTTGTGAGATGTGGCAATAAGAACTGTACACAGTATTCCATGCATGAAGACATTACTATATTGGGAGTTTTATTTTCAGCTCCATTCCTAATGATCAGCTGCTGCACCCTGAGTCGACGTCTTCCTCAGGCTGTAAACCACAACTCCCAAGATCCCTTTCCTCATGAGTCACTGCCAGTTTAGACTCCCACAAACAGATATGTGAAGTTCGAATGTTTTGCATCACTTTACACTTACAGGCAACCCCCGATCTCCGGGGGTGTGTGTGTGTTGCATTCAGGGTCATTGTGTATGCTGGCAGTGCGCAGAAGCCTGTCACGCCCCTGTTCCATCCTCTTCCAGGTCCAAAAATGGCCAACGAGTGCACAATTCTTTGAACAAGTGCAAAACAGGTTGCCTGTACTTACTTTCAACCTCAGCTGTCATTAAATTTTGAGAGATAACTCAGGAGTTTTTTGCAATTCCTTTTTATTTCTACCACTCTGAACAACTGGGTGTCATCAGCACACTTGAGCACCTCACTGCTCTCCCCCAACTCTTAGGTAATTTATGAACGAGACAAAAAGCACCAGTCCCCATACAGATCCTTGGGGGATCCTAAGAAACACCATTTGCTGCGCATGGTAGGTGGGCAGTGTGTTGCTGCCCCCTTGTCTAGCCTACAGGCTTACCACAGGCATCTGGCTGGCCAATGTGAAAAAAGGATGCTAAACTTGATTTACCTTTGGCCTGACCCAGCACGTTCTTCCTATGTTCTTCTCCAACTTCTTACATCCCTCCACTAAGAGTAATTGTTCTACTCTTGGCATCCTGTTCTTTTAACTAGTTATCCCCAAAACAGATTCTACCTCCGGAAGTGGTATGCTTTCTTTCGCTGGAAGAATTTAAGCAGAAGCTAAGCAGTTGTCCACCAGGGATATTTTAGTTGCATTGTGCACTGCAGATCCTGCACTGAGCAGGACCCTGGGCTAAATGACTGCTAAGGTCCCTTCAAAGTCTATGAATCTATGAAAAAAGGACCTTCTCTCCTAACCCATTACTGATCGGTTTACTCAGAAGCCGTGGGGGAGGCTTTGTCAAAAGGTTTTCAAAAGCCCAAGTATACCGTGATTACCAGATCACCTCTATCCCCATGCTGACTGTCACTCTCAAGGACTCTAGGCAGCTTGTGAGACAGCAGCTACTTTTGCAGAAGCCATGCTGATTCTTCCTCAGCAAGACTCATTCTTCGATGCGGAGAACTCTCACAGGAACCGGGCTTCAGCTGCCTCACCTACCTGTTGAGTAGCTGCTGCATGAAGTTCTCCGCGGTCACCTCCTGATACATCAGCGTCAGCTGGCTGTGGCCGGTGTCGCAGGCGTGGGGCCGGGGCTTGTCCAAGGCCAAGCCATTGATGTAGGCCTTCTCTTCCTCCAGGGCTTTGCGCAGGTCCTCCGCCTTCTCCATGAGTTTGGAAATGTTCAGGCTCTCCACCTCCAGCCTGCGGGAGGCCATCTTGCCCTCCTTGACTTTGGAGGCCTCAGGCCTGCGGCTGAGGGCAGGGAGCTTGCTCTTGCGCAGCCCAAACCAGCTGGCCAGGCCACTAGAGTTCTTCTGCTTCGCCTCCCCTGCCGCCGCCCCTCCTTTGTGCCTGCGCAAAACGTTCTCCTCAATACCTTTCATCACCTTCTCCTCAATGCTGGCTGGAGGCCCAGCTTTGCTGCCCTTGACCGAGTCCAGGCAAGGCGGGTTCTTGCGCCCGACGCTGGTGGGCGTCTTGGCCGGTGCCTGGCACGGCTTGGGCTCCGGGGCGGAGGCCTTGGTTGGGGATTTGGACGGCAACTTTGTTGGGCTCCCATGAGGACTCTTGGAGTTCTTCCCTGGTGGCGGGGGCTTGGGAGGGTTCCTTGCTCCTGGAGCTCCCAGCAAGCGGCTCTTGGAGACGTGGTGTTCAGGGTCACTGCCACGGGAGCCGACCGAGTGGGAGGAGTAGCACCGAGGGGCCGGTTCGCCGCCATGGCAAGGCTCGTGGTGCTTGAGGCTGCTGCTTCCGGTGCCCAGCCTGGGGTGAGCCTCGGCAAAGCCCTCGGTGCGCTCACAGAGCCGGGCCGGGCCCCTCCCTTTCTCAAAGCCTGGCGCCTCCTTGCCCTCCGCTCCCTTCAGCCTCCCCAGCACAGTAAGCCGTTCTTTGAAGGGCATGTTGGCTGCCTCAGGCGCCCGCTTGCTCGGCCCGTTTGCCACCTTCTTGGAGCCTTCGGAGGCTCGGCGAGCGAGTGGCGGAGAGTTCCTGCTCTCAGGGCCCGGCTTTTCCCGGCCCCCGGCAAAGGGGCAGGGCTCGAGCGAGACGTCGCTGGGCGGCACGGCACGGAGGGGTGCCGAGCGGCACGCGGGCGGGGGTGCGTCGGGGCCATCCAGCTTGGCGTCTCGGGGGGAGTGGGCATGAGGGCTGATGGCGCTGCTGAGGGACAGCTCTAAGACATTCTCGTACTCGTGGGGCTTGTGGAAGCCAAAGGGGTCAGGGGAGGTTGGCGTGACTTTGGGGGGCACTGGAACCAGGTGCCGGGCAGCCTTGGGAGAAGGGTGCCCCCCAGCAATGCTGGAGTCGCTGGGGAAGGGACTGTCCGGGGAGCCCTTGCGGCTGGGCGTCGGGGAGTGGTACACCTCGTAGGTGTTGCTGCGACAAGGGATTTTGGAGCTGCGGGTCAGCTGGGGGCTGAGGCGGAGGGCGGCGGGGCTGGGCGGGGGCGGCATCTTGAGCAACTTGAGGACCTTGGAGGGGGAGGGGATGGGCGGGCCTGGGCGGGACTTGTCCTTGCCCTCGCTTGGTGCCAAGACCCCAAGGTAAGTCGGCTCCCTGCAAGCCGAAGGCGGTCCCAAGGCCTCCAGGCAACTGACTGCCTGGATGTTCTTGTAGCTGCCCAGCTGCCCCTCCGGGGCTTCCACCAAACCAGGCCCATTGGGCTCCCCGTTGAGCAGAGCGCTGTCGCCTGCCTCCCTCAGGACGTGGTGCAGGTAAGTCTCCATGTCGCCCAAGTCCAGTTTGTGCTCGGCCAGAGCGCTCAGCAGCGCCTGCCCGGGGTGTCCTTTCTCGGGGGGGTCGCCTTCGCCGGCCTCGTCCGAGGAGGAGGAGGAGCTGCCCTCTCCTTTCGGAGGAGGCTGCCTAGGGACCCCTTCCCCCTGCGCCAGCAGCAGGCAGGGCCAGGCTTCGGCCGTCACCCCTTCTGGGTGCTCTCTCCAAGGGGAGGGGAAGGCCAGCAGGGGGTCCATTTCCTCCAGCGAGCGTAGCACCGCCAGGATCTGGGCCTTCTTGCGCAGGAAGGGGGACAGGGCTTCCAAGGACTGGGGGTTGGGCCCTGGAGTGCCAGCACACGGCTCCTCGGAAATGACCTATGGGGAGTCGGAAAGGGGGGAGGCAAAGTGTAAAAACCTCTAGATCATACACACAAACAGTATACATGTTCCAACGATTCAATCATGGCTTAATATGTCAGGATACTCACAAGCTTCCCACATCTACACGCAGCCCCTTTGCTCCTCCCTTTGCGCAAGCAAGGAGACAAGTCAGGAAGCCCAGAGTCCCCTTAGGCCCAAAGCAGGAAAAATGTGGTTAATGGCTTCCAAGCAAAGCAGGATTTGGAGGCCACCTTTAAACCAAGGCTTCACATCCTGGCATGTTTGGGAGCCTTCAAACCACAGTTTCCTGGTTCAAATGCCATGGGAAGCTATGGCTAACCGAGTTACTAACCTGTTTTCCTATTTGGAAAGGGATGCACACATGTGCCTGATACTCACGCATATCCTGGCTTGTTTGGTTGTCCAAGCCGGTCATTATCTCTGCCTGCATCCCATAGTCTGCTGCTCAAGAACCTTTCACCTGGCGATGCCAGCGACTGAACTGGTGGCCTTCTGCACCACCAAGCAAGTGTTCCACTACCGCTCTACGGTCCCTTCCCATGCAAAGAACATTTCCAGCTCATGCCACAGCTCCTCTATTGCAGCATAAATTCAGCAAAAAAAATCTGGAGGAAGCTTGAGCTGTACAGAGACCATAAGGGGGAAATGGTGTCTGTGGTGGGGCTGGAATGCTTGACCAGGCAGCTTTTTAGCCCTTACCTCCAAAACTCAATCTTGCATTTGCTGCCTTGCAGGCATATCTGAAAGCCTCAGCTTGCCCCCAGTTTTTGATGCCACCTGGGAATGACAACCCCCCCAAGCCTACCAACTGGAACAGTCTCTCACCTGTTAACAGGTGCTTCTACCCAAAGTATCCCCCAGATGGAAAAAAAGACCAGCATTCTAATTTTGGGTCCACCTCAGATAATCTCTTCTTCCCTGAGAAACTGGGCTGCGTCCAAAATTCCCATGATTCAGTGCGAGCTGTCGAGCCTGGCACCTTGGGATGTCAGCTGCATCTAAGGTACACACAGTGCCAAGCCGCACAGCAAAGCAGCAATTAATGGCTCTGGGCCCCGTTCCAGGAAGCAAACACCTTCAGTCTCTTAAGTTGCGGTGAAACAGGGATGCGACAGGAAGAGTACTTGGGGGGGGGCTGGGTGCTGCAGAGGCAGCGAAGACCCTCACAGGTAATCCAGGGCAGGGGCGCTTTGCAGAACATACCTCTCTCTGCAAGATGCAGTGTCCCAAAGGCAATGAAGCGGGGAGCTTCTCCACCGTTCCTGGCTGGGAGATGGACGATGGATCCGAGAGCAAGGAAGCAGGATGGGCTGGGAGCTGGGGATAGAAGGAGCACCGTGAAGGGCAAAGGCACTGCAGTGAGGGAGGAACTGCCACTCTAAACAGCCTCAGTAGAACTGCAGGCAGGCATCCGATACACACAGGCTCACAACCTCCTTCACACAGACACTCAGAGGGAAAACCGCTCTCCACAAGGTGCGTTTCCACTCTGCTTTGGTTAAAGCTAAGTAAAACTGTTTTTAAATTGCTATGGCATGCCCTAGGGCATTATGGTGAAGGGAAGGGAGTATATAAAAAACACCCAAAAAACGCAAATAGATTCCACCCTCAATAGTCTTATGGGGCTTTTAAGTTGATGTTGTCTACACCTGGCTTGCTTTAAGATGCATTCCTGAATTCCAAAGGTGAAATGGCAAGGCAGCCAGATGAGCAAGGCTGAAAAGGCCACTGGCAAGTACTGAGTGGCATGAATTACCGTATTTTTCGCTCTATAAGACGCACCAGACCACAAGACGCACCTAGTTTTTGGAGGAGGAAAAGAAGAAAAAAAATATTCTGAATCTCAGAAGCCAGAACAGCAAGAGAGATCGCTGTGCAGTGAAAGCAGCAATCCCTCTTGCTGTTCTGGCTTCTGTGATAGCTGCGCAGCCTGCATTCGCTCCATAAGACGCACACACGTTTCCCCTTACTTTTTAGGAGGGAAAAAGTGAGTCTTATAGAGCAAAAAATACGGTACTCAAGGGAACAATAAGAACAGCCAAAGGCCCTTCTAGCCAGCCCCCTGATCTCAAAGTGGCCAGCTGAGGGAAACCCTGTAGGGCAAAGCTCATAAGATTCCACTTAAGATCCCACTTTCATTCACTCACTAATGTTGCCCCTTCAGACTCCTTCTGCAGTCTCTCCCCACCCACCCAGGCTTCTTATCAGCACAACTGTCACTGGTCAGTCCCAAGAAGCCACTCTGGTTGTCTTCTAACTCAACTGTAGCTGAAAGAGTGATGCCGGAAGGCAGCCCATGTCCCTTCACCTCCAACCCCAGGAAATCCAAGATGCATTAAGACATGGTGGGTTGTAGGCTGAGATGCACCACGTGAGTAAGATGTACAAAGGCTGCACACCGTTAGGAGGACAGGCTATACATTACATAGAAAGACTGTTGATTCTATGCAAAGCAGTCTAAAACCCAAAGGACAGTGGGGATAAAAAGTAATACAGGTTTCTAAAAAATAAAAATACCTAAAAATAAAGATGGGAGGGATTTAACCTTGTTCTAAGCAGATCACTCTGTCTGTGCAAGCATTTCTGTGGCCTGATTGAATGGTCTAAACCTCTCCTCCCTGCCCCCATGTGCTGGCCTGGGGGTTTTTCTACACACACCCCATTCCAACTTTGAGGCGGATATTGGGGAGAAGCACCATTGTGCTAGCAAGCAGTCTTTGTGTGAGATTCCACAGCCAGGGCTACTTAGCTGAATACACTTTGTCCTATTTTCGGTGTGGGATCTGCTCTTCCAAGGAAACAGTTTGAAGCATGCCAGAAAAAGAGCCATTTCTGGTTTTATGGTTCTAAGACTTCCATAACACACAACCAAGAAGCTTCCTGTTTGTGCATCCATGCAGAGAGCAAGGCTGAGTGCCTGAGAAGAATAAGTGGGGTGGGAGACAGAGAGAGACAGAGAGAGAGAGAGAGAGAGAGAGAGAGAGAGAGAGAAGAATGGACCCACCTGGGAGAGAGAGACAGAGGTCAGCTTCTGGTGGAAGAGATCACTCAGGGCCTGGTTTTGTCGCTCAAGGTCAAAGACCCGCTTTTTCAGCTTGATGCATTCTTCACGAAGGTCCTGAGGAAAGAGAAGGGTCAATGGGCTTCACCCTCTAAGTTGGTGTTTGGGAGACAGCTTTACCGCTACGCCCCACATCCTGCCATCCCACCCCCTACAGACACATCCTTCAATGAATCAGCTAATAAAGCAGAATGATGTCTGGAAGATCCAGTGTAAATCTATCGCTGATGCACTATTATGGTGCCAATGGCAAGCTGAAGAATGCACCCGCAAAAAGAAAAACAACTTTCTTGGGGGAAACCCTAAATTGTTTGCAGGATGAGATTTGCACAAGGTAAGAGACTCACCTTTTGGTTTAACAGCGCCTGCACAACATGATTTGCTACCTGTAGAACAGTAAAGAACAGGTAAGAGGAGGAAACTCTTAAGGACCCTGAAACAGGCTGTAGTCGTCGTCCCCCCCCCCCAAAAAAAAAGGAAAAGGGAAGGGAAAGGCCCTCTTGGAAAATGAGAAAGGAAGGCAGCTGTACCTCATCAAGGCAGCGTTCGTACGTCTCTCGCTGGTTCTCATTGGCTTGTGCCAAAGCCGAATTCTCTGCCTGGGAATATAATCAGACAAGAGGTGAGCAAAAGGGCCCAGAATCCCAGCTTTCCTCTCTAGGAAGAAATGGAAGCAAAGAACATCTTGTTTCCCCAACAAATGAAACTGATTTGTTAAAATGTTACATGGGGGGGGGGGAATACGAGAGAGAGACATTGCACACACCTTTGTAAATCAACAAAATCTTTAATAAATAATAATAATAAAAAACGGCAAAGACTGTTAGAATATTCCATTCCACCTTAAGGAACAGGCATGATTGTTGTGTGTCACATGTCTGTTTACATTCCAGCACAGCTTGCTGGGAACTTCTCTTTGTGTATAGCTTTTGCTTAAGCTGCTTGCTTTTGGACACGAAGGAGATCGGACATGTCTTCCTTTTGTCCTGCTGTACGCTGAATAAACTGCTTGTAAATATGCTAAAAACAAAAACAAAACTCGTTTCCCTTTCCTGCTCTCCTTTAGCTCCCTTGCCCTACAGGGAAGTTTTTACACTGCAGCATGTAGAAGCCCAGGCCTCCATGGTGCAGTGTTGGCCAGCGATGTGGATGGTTTTAAAAAAGGATTAGACCATTTTGTGGCAGCTAAGGCTCTCAATGGCTACTAGCCACAATGGCTGTTCTACCCTCAGTGCTGAAGGCAGAGGTATGCCTCTGAAGACCAGTTGCTAGGAGGAGAGCGCTGGTACACTCCTGCCCTGCTTGTGGGATTCCCATAGGGGCGTAGGGTTGGCCACTGTGAGAACAAGACGCTGGACAGATGGACCTTTGGCCTGATCCACCAGTGATCTTCTTGCATACTTAAGAACACAGAAGGGTCAAAAGCAACAGCTTCAGTACGCAGGCAGCCTTCAGAAACAAGAGCAGTGAGTCCTTCCACTCTATCAGCTTGTTGCCCACTGTCCCATAAGTGGACCCACATCACAAAGGGCTCCTACACACTGGAAGGAGGCAGAAGAAGAACTACACATGGCTCTACTCGCTTGCTCGAGTCACCTGCAAGGCTGCCCCTGCACTCTCTGGGCACGCTGGGGTCTAAATTCCACCAGAGTGATCTTTCGACGCTTGGGAGAAGATGCTTCTGCCTCAAAGCCAGGGGACAGGACCTGCTCCATTTCTGCCGTACAAAAATATGCCAGTAAAGGCAAGTCAAAGTTTCCTTTTTTTTAATGGCCAGTGTTACATGACTACCGTATTTATCGCACCATAGGACGCACCGGACAATAGGACGCACTTTGTTTTAGAGGGGGGAGAACAAGAAAAAAAAATATCTCCCCCTCTCTGCCCAGCGCCCCTTCAGTGAAGCGGCAGGAGGTGCTGCACAGAGAGGGGGAGAACTTTCCCCCTCTTGTTTTCCCGCTCTAAAACAAGGTCCCACTCTAAAACAGGCTACCTTGGAAGCCTGGAGAGCAAGAGGGGTCGGTGTGCACTGACCCCTCTCGCTCTCCAGGCTTCAGGTTCCTTTCGACCTGCTCTTTGGGGCTGGCGGGGGGAAGCCCACCACCAGCCCCAAAGAGCAGGTCAGGGAGCAGCGGAAAGGCGCAGCGGAGAGGTTCCTGCCATAGCCGCGCGTCACCTCTCCAGCCGGGAGAGGGTCGCGGGGCTATGGCGTCTTCGCTCCATAGGACGCACACACATTTCCCCTTCATTTTTGAAGGGGAAAAAGTGCGCCCTATAGAGCGAAAAATACGGTAAATGAACAAAATAAATGACCATGCATCTCCAGAGATTGTGGAACAGAGCACTAGCAGACCCATCTAGCACCATCCAGAAGTGGTTGGGCTCCAACTCCCATCAGCCCCAACCAGTACAGCCAATGGTCAGGCATGATGGGAGTTGTTGTCTATCAACCTCTTGAAGGCACCACATTGACTAACCCTAGTTTAACTCAATCCAGCTCCTGGCTGGGGGGGGGGGGGGCTGCCGACACAGGAAAACTTTGTGGGAATTTTGTTTCCCTTCATAACCTTTCATAAACGGAGGTAAGTGAACAGACCACCAAATGTTATTCCTGTCTGGAATGTGATGTACTAATGAGCCTAGTTTTGTACAAAAAGTACAGTTCAGTTGTGAAACAAGGCAGGTTCATTATCCCAATTGATTCCCACCCCACTTTGATGAGTGCTATGAAAGAATATTTACAATAAAATCTATTGTTATTAAAAAAACAGATTCACAGTAGCTGTTTTGGATGTAGGTTTTTGTGAGCCCACTCCAACCTCCTTCCCTGGAAGCCTGCCCCCTTCCCCAGCAAAAGAGAAATCTTAAATCTAACCTTCCAGTCACTGGCAGAAGCCTCAGAGGGCCAATGAGGCATCCGTGGCTCCAGAGAAGCTCCCCAGACAAGTGAAACAGATGCTATTTTGGTCCCTCGCCAAAGGAAAAACCACCCCACTCACAAAAAGTGGGGGATTCTTAGGGTCTTAAGCCATTACCTCTGTCACTCCTTGTGCCTAAACTCTTCTGGGGAGTAAATTAAAGAACATACCTCCAGCTCCCGGAGCCTCTGAATCAGCTCCTGGGCTGTCATGGGCTCACTGCTGCCTCCTTCTGGCTTCATCTCTCCCTGTAGCTTGGCTTCAGACATCATTTCCTTTGGACAGAAAGGGCAGAGACCTCTCTCCCCCGGGGCAGCAGACTGCTGAAGTGCCAATAATCATGCTCCTTGCCACAGACAGAGGAGCGCCAGCAAATCCTGGGGAGGGCGGAAGAGGGTGAAAAACCATCAGCAAGAAGCCACAATTACAATTAATCCAGAATGCGGCAGCTAGACTGGTGACTGGGAGCGGCTGCCGAGACCTACATTGGCTCCCAGTACGTTTCTAAGCACAATTCAAAGTGTTGGTGCTGACCTTTAAAGCCCTAAATGGCCTCGGCCCAGTATACCTGAAGGAGCGTCTCCACCCCCATCGTTCTGCCCGGACACTGAGGTCTAGTGCCGAGGGCCTTCTGGCGGTTCCCTCCCTGTGAGAAGCAAAGCTACAGGGAACCAGGCAGAGGGCCTTCTTGGTGGTGGCTCCCGCCCTGTGGGACGCCCTCCCATCAGATGTCAAAGGAACAAACAATATCTGACTTTTAGAAGACATCTGAAGGCTGCCCTGTTTAGGGAAGTTTTTTTAATGACTGATGTTTTAATGTATTTTTAATCTCCTGCTGGAAGCTGCCCAGAGTGGCTGGGAAAACGCAGCCAGATAGGCGGAATATAAGTAATAAATTTATTATTATTATTATTATTATTATTATTACTACTACTACTATTGGTGATGAAAGCAAGGCTGCAAGCTTTTCTTTCCCCTTTCAGAGCTGGACGGGCACAACAAGTGCATCTCGCACGGTGGGGGAAGCTGCTTCTGTTGGGTTTCTGCCTGTGGCAATGCTGGCAAAGACACAGTTTCTGTTGTGCGGCTGTTATTGAGGGGCAGAGCAGAAGGTAGCAGATCTGTTCAGACTGTAACTACGGTTCAGCCTGGCCTTCTTAAGAGCTCAGCTTTGTACACAGTGTCCCAAGCAGGCAGCTCACATGGCAAAGCCTGGCCTAAATGGCCAGATCTCTCCTCCCAACCCAGCGTCTTCAGATTCAGGTGCAGGGAGAGTTGCACAGTCTTCTCCCTGTGCATGACTTCAGGAAGTAAGAACTGGGGAAGGACACCAGTTCCAGCAGACGGACAATGGCCTGGTCCCTGCTTAACACTAAGCCCAACCATGTCTTAGCATAAATGCATGAGCATGCCGGCTCCAGCAGCGCAGAGAACTCATCCGCTTTGCTCTTTCTCTGGTCCCAACGTGAACTAAGCTGTGGTTTGGGCTTTGCATGTTGTCTACACCTGGGCTTGCGGTTTATTTCCACCAGACAATCCACAAGGTGTAAGCAAACACTACAGCTCATGGTTTGCCGGGTCTGGAATGCGACAAGCCACAAGTCCAGGTTTGGATAACATGGCTTAACTCACAGCAGCATAGGAGGAGGAACAACGCAATCGCAATCTCCTCTGTGGCACAATTCGCTCTGAGCCACAGTTTGGCTTAGCGTTAAGTACAACCGAGCCATTATGACCCATTTTATTCGGCTGGGAATGTGGTGTTATCAAGCTTCCTCTGAATGACTATTAAGCCGTTTCTCCAATATTGATTTTTCCCCTCTTTTTTTTTGCATTTCTCCATTTTCCACAATTCAAAAGTAATAATAAAGCTAGACTGAACTGGAATGTATCTTCCGGACTAAAGAGGCAGAGTTCTGGCGTAGAGCACATACTTCACCTAGTGCCTTTCTCCTTGAATAAATCTTGGGTGTCAAGTCTTTGCCAGAGACTTTGATGGGCTGCTGCCAATCAAAGGAGATTGTACTGGGCTCAGCAGACTAATGGTCTGCCTCAGAGTAAGGCTGCTTCTTAGCACCACCTGGGAGAGAAAAATCAGTCTCAAGCTGGTGCTGCCTTTACACCAGAGGTGGGGGAAGCTGTGACCTTTCAGAGGTTGCTGGACTCCCAACTCCCACCAGTCCAAGCCAAGGAGATAGAGCCCAACAACACACAGCTTAGTTGGTACAGCATGAAACTCTTAATCTTGGGGTCGTGGGCTCATGCCCCACATTGGGCAAAAGATTCCTGAATTGCAAGGACTTGGGCGAGATGACTCTATATTTCTATGATTCTAACTTTGGGATGCGGGTGGCGCTGTGGGTTAAACCACAGAGCCTAGGACTTGCCAATCAGAAGGTTGGCGGTTCGAATCCCCGCGACGGGGTGAGCTCCCGTTGCTCGGTCCCAGCTCCTGCCCACCTAGCAGTTCGAAAGCACGTCCAAGTGCAAGTAGATAAATAGATACCGCTCCGGTGGGAAGGTAAACGGTGTTTCCATGCGCTGCTCTGGTTCGCCAGAAGCGGCTTAGTCATGCTGGCCACATGACCCGGAAGCTGTCTGCGGACAAACACCGGCTCCCTTGGCCTATAGAGCGAGATGAGCGCGCAAACCCAGAGTCGTCCACGACTGGACCTAATGGTCAGGGGTCCCTTTACCTTTAACTTTGGAGGGCCACCGCTTCCAACATAGGAGTCTGCACACAAGGCATGTAAGGTTTAACCCTGTGTCTCAGTGCCTGAAATATCAACCTGTGCAAGCTGTTTAAGATCCGCCCAGATGCAAGCCCACGAGGGCCAAATGAAACCCATCACCTCGGGTGGCAGACTTCAGCGGAAGGCAGATCTGACCACAAGCAAACGCTCCCTAATGGAATGGGTCTCACGATCATTCATTCTTTGGGGAAGTGGGAGTGCTTCAGTCTGGATTTTGCACCTCAGACACCAAAAGTATCTTTGGCTGACCACGTGTCCGTCGGTCTTTTACCTTTCTCAAAGGACCCAGAGGTAGACACTGTGGACAACTGGATCTCCAGGCCTTCCTTAGTCGCTCCTACCTGAAAGAGAAGAGAAGCCAAGTAGATTGGGTTACTGCCTGAGGCAGACCCGGAAGTGGCAGCTAGTGTAAAAGGCAGCAGATCGACCGCTCACTGGGGAGAAAAATCGCCATCACATCATGCCACTGCTTGAAGGAATTGCTTTGGCTGCTGATTAGCTACCAGGCTAGGGTCAAGGTTGTAGTACTGGCGTACAAAGCCCTACACAGCCTGGGACCAGGACACCCAAAAGATTGCCTCACCCCCTACATACCCAGCTGATTGCTGTGTTCCGCAGGAGGACTGGGCCTGTAGTGTGCTGCCACTTACCCTGCGGAACTCACTCCCACTGCATATCACAGTTGCCTTTTCTATTGGTTTTTTGGCACCTGCCAAAGATGTTCCTCTTTCAACAAGCCTTCAGAAATCTTTATCCCAGTTAATACCTGCCATGGATATGAACTTATTTCATGGATGTGTTGTTTTTATATACACTGCTTTTATATTTTTAGGGTTGGTTTTTAAAAATTGTTTTTATACACATTTGTTTTTAACATATATGTTTCATTTATGTCATTATAGTGTAAATCACTTTGAGATGTCTGATAGGAAGAGATTCAAAAATCAATGAAGGGATTAACTAACAGATTTACAAAAAAACTATATATGCCACCCTCCCCCCTAGAAATTTTGTGGTGCGTTTTAAACCAGGACTAGGGAGCCTGTGACCCTCCAGTCACTGGTGGACTCAAGAACGATGGAGTTGTGGTGGTCAGACCATTCCCAGAGAGTCATCCATTCCCTTTCCTTGCTCTATCTAGAGCAATTCAAGAGTGACTTTGAGCCACAATAGCCAACTTATAAGCCCACTCAACAATTTTGATCTATCTGCAGATCTGGCATTTTACAAGTGCCATATAATGTTCTTTCCACACTTCCAAGGAATCAGCCGTTCCGTATGGCAGCCCCTGCACTATGGAACTCCCTGTTCATTGAAATTAGGCAGGTACCTTCGCTGTACTGTTTTGAGAGCCAGCTAAGAACTTTTTTGTTTCAGCAAGCCTATTCAGGCATCTACATTTTGACATGCATTTTAGTAAGTTATTTTATTTTATAATTTGCATTTAAATTGATTTGATTTTAAATAATTTGACTTTATTTTTCAAAATTTCAGGCTAGCTTGTTTTTAGTATCTGATTTACCGGTACACTGTACATTTTATGCAACCCACTTTCAGGTTTTGACAAGAGCAGCATATAAATTCTGTTAAATAAATCAAAACACAAAAAAGGGAATAGAGGCATATCAGACACTCAAGAGAGGAAGTGGAAGGGGCAGACAGCTACAGAGAGGTATTTTTAACGCAGGGACCTCTCCACATGCCCCCCCCCTAACTTCCTCTTGGCCATTCTCCACTCCAGTGGTAATTTCACATTTACAAAGTGCAAAGAAGGTCCGCCCACCCACCCCTTTGAGTTTTATATATGTATTTATTTATTTAGAAGTATTTATGTGCCACTTAACATTTCAAAAATCTTGAATCAGTGTAGAGTCTTTAAAAAGCAAGCAATACAGGCTGAAAGAAGATAACCTAAAACCAGCAAAACAGCAGTATAAAAACACATAAAAGCAAATAAAATAGACACTCGTACTCAAAGGATTCAAACACACAAAACGGGGCCTGATTCTTGTGGGTCAGGAAATGCCTGAGTTTTTAAAAGGCAAGCCTTTGTAAGGTATCTGAAGTATCTGATGGTTGCTGCTTCACGTACACCAGAGGAGAAGGGAGCAGGGGCAACAGCAGAAAAATGCCTATTTATGGGGTCTCTGCCCTGGGGTATTCGGTATTCTGAGAATTTCTCCAGGTGATTCAAGCGACCCTACAGGGGCAGGTGCTTTTTCAGGTAGTGGGTCATCCTAGTCAAACCCCTTGCAGGTCTGTATATGTTATAACAAGACCTTGAACATGCCCTGGTAGCTGATGTCCAGATTTTATTTACTTGACAAGACTTACATCTCATTTAATCAACAAAAAAACCTCTAATCGGTTTAGATAAAACAAGATTGCTTCCACACCACCACCCAAAGGATAAATTCATGAAGGACTTGTCTATCAGTTTCATCCCCCATCATCAGGTCCAGTTGGCAAGCTTCCCAAGGGCATATGTTAAAGAGGCAGAATCCTGGACAACGTAGAGCTGTGGTCTGATTCAAAGGATGTCCCCAAGAATGTCCTCCACAGCAGGGATGAGGAAGCTGTGGTCCTCTGAAAGTGCTTGAACTCCAACTTCCATCAGCCCCAACCAGAACGGCCAAGGGGCAGAGATGGTGGAAGCTGTAACCCAACAGTAAGTGGAGGGTCAGATCCTTCATCCCTCTCTACAGACACAGGACGTGGTGCGTGTGTCCGCAAGGCTCCCTAACAGTCAAGAGCAGTGCAGGAAGAAACAGTGCAGCAAATCTCACCTACTCCACCATCTTCAAACTACTCCACTATGGCCTGTTCCAATTGGCAGCAGCTCTGTGGGATCTTGGGGAAGGTGGTCTTTCACAGCCCGGCTATTTGAGCTCCCTTAAGAAGCAGCTAGCCTAAGAACTAAGTTCTATTGCCACCACCAGTGTATAACTTTCTTAACCTCATCAGTTGGGTGTCTGGACTGGTTCTAGTACATGTTGTGGTTGTGGTGGTTTTAATTTAAAAAATCAAATCCTTCTATTCTTTCATGAAGCTCAGAGTAGCAGACCTCACCCCCAGATGGGCCCAAATTCATCTAGTGAGCTGTATGGTTGAACAGAGATCTGAACCCAGGACTCTAAACCCATTTAACATTCTAAACCCAACACTCCAGCTGCTACACACACTCTTGTGAGTGATCCACTCCTTGTTGTCATGAGGGGTTCACACACACACACACACACACAGAGAGAGAGAGAGAGAGAGAGAGAGAGAGAGAGAAAGAAAGAACGAATTATATTTTAATCTGGAGGGGAGACATGTGTCAACATTGTAATCAGAGAAGGGTAGGAAAGCAGAAATTCTAGTTTTCTTTTTACAGAATACAATGCATACAATGCTCACAGATTAAATATAAATATATATGAATAAGTGTGTGTATATATAATATTCAAAAATTACCTTGTTCTATCAATCATGGCCATTTAGACTAACACAGTATCATTGCTATTATAATAAACATCTAATGTATTATATTACATTGTACTATACTAGTTTATGAATTAATTTTAATCTCTCTTTAGTATTTCTTAATATTCTGACATTCAACATTTCAAATTTCTTATGTTACGCATCCTAGCAGAAAGAAGCTTCAGAAATCTGGATTGTACTGCTGCTTCTGATAATTCATAAAAACATTATTGTTTAAACAAACCTACCCAGATTATTAGAAAGCTGAGGTAATTTTAACCTGCTTTATTATTTTAACTTTGTATGTTTTAAAGTATGGTTGTAATTCCCCTCCCCTCAATTTTATTGTTTTATATTTTTGTTAATTGCTTTGAGGGTTTGTTTTTTTTAACAATCAAGTGGTATATGCCGTATTTTTTGCACCATAACACTCACTTTTTTCCTCCTAAAAAGTAAGGGGAAATGTCTGTGCGTGTTATGGAGCGAATGCCTACGGGTGGCATGCCTACGGATTTTCCTCCTCTAAAAACTATGTGCGTGTTATGGTCGGGTGCGTGTTATAGAGCGAAAAATACGGTACATATTATAAAATAAATAAAACAAATAAATAATAAAAAGGGACCATGATCTCTCAAACCATTCCGCTTCCAACTTCTAGCTTTAATTGCAGCTCCAGCAAGCAAGTGGAAGTCTGGTGGATACACATGGCAAGAAAACCAAAAGCCAACCTAACACTTCATAAAAATACACAATACAGTATACGTGTGTGTGTGTGTGTGTGTGTGTGTGTGTGTGTGTACTCAGCTCTGCCCATATACTCTTCCAGTTTGCCCAGGCTGCATTACACAAAAACCCTCCCTGCCTCCAATCAGATGGGAACTACCAAAGGTTTACCCAGTCTTGAAGGAAAAGACCGCATGTTCTCAGAGATCTTCAACCTTGGTTTTGGAGATCTTCAACCTTTCTGGGCTATAGATCCATTTGTGGACCCAATTCTTAACATACCTCTCTCTTTCTCTATGTATATGTGTGTGTATTTATACAGTGTTGATGGTGCACTCACCAGCCAAAGAGAAATGCTAAGATTACTATTTCATGCATTTCAGGACTAAGTCCTGCTAACAAAAAATCCCAGTTCTAGCTCACAATTAACCCTTGAGCAGCCAAAAACTCTGGGTTCCATCCCTCAGTTCTGGCAAAGGCTAGAGAAGGGAGGCTGAAACTGGTCAAGGAGACTATTTCCCAGGGCTTTCCGTCAGAGGCCACGCAACACCCACTCCCTCTGCGACTCCAATTTCCTCAGCATCGCAACACACACACACACAGTAGGTCTAATTAAACCTGGCAGTTGGGATGTTTGGGTCAATGACTGCTTTGAGATGCTCCAATAAGCAGCGCACTGAGGAGTCTCCCGTGGAAAGGCCACCTCTGCTCTTCCAAGGCAAGGGTGCTCCCCAATCCCCCCACCCCCCCAGCTCCCAGGCTCCATTGCAGATGAACTGCCCACGACTGGAAGCCCTCTTTAGCATCCTTGACCGTGATGCGCGCCAGCCTGCCAGCCAGCCAACATTCCTGTGTGCATCTAGCCCAGTACTCCGCACTAGTTCTCAGCCAAGGGCACTCAGCCGACTCCAGCCCGGCATACTGGGAAGACTGCCGTTTTCTTGGCGGCATTCCTGGACTTTTGGGGAGGGGGGAGGGGGGGCAAAGGGAAGCCGCTGGGTAGTGCCAACGTCTCCATGCTCAGCACAAAGGGATTAACCGTGGGGAATGCAGAGACATCCGAGACGGCTGTTGGGTCTGAACCCCATTAAATCAGAAAAAAGCAGCTGCGGAAAATGACACACTGCCCTAAATACAAAAGGGTTCTTAAAGGGCCTCAGATCACGCCACTCTCCTCGGTGCACCCCCGAAGTCCCTATGGGGGGCAAAGAGAACAGGAAGGGAAGCGGGATCCCATGCAAAGCAGCGCTGGCGTTTTCTGGCCCCAAACCAGTCTCGGCCAACGCTGGCAAGGTGAAAGATGCAGCCGCATCTTCTCCAAACAGGAATTGCAGAAGGATGCTCCAAATCTTTCCCTGGACTCCGCTAGGCTCCTAACTCACACTGCTCACCTGATCCACAATGGCACAAACATTCACACGTATACACCCTCGCACGCAGCGATCTCCAAGCTCCAGAGACCCCCTTGAGCCCCAACCCGAGAGAAGCTTGCAAGTGCGCTGCTTCAAGAATAGTTGTGCAGATGCCCCCCATAGATTGACCCCCTTCCCCCCATGTTTCTGCTCCCAGGTGCTCCAAATAAGCCCCTTCTTCCATAACACCCCCCCCCCAGGGCTCTCCCGCCAGCCATTCTCCTCGAGGTCCCGCAGTCCTCCAAGGAGCCCCTTGGCTCACACCCCGCCGCCCCCCGAAGCGCCTGCCCCGGACCCCCGTCTCCTTCTTACCGTCTGGGCCGCCTGGCCAGCCCGGCGGGGCGGGAGGCCCGGGGGTCGAGCGCGCTCCCGTCTCGGCGATGGAGGCCCCGGCGCCGCCTGGGCATCCTCCCGCCCGACGCGGCCCGACTCGGGGCCTGCTATTGTTGGGCGGCGGAGGCGGAGGAGGCAGGAGGGAACGGGTCGCGCCGAGCTCGCTCCGCCCCCCGCCTGCGCGCAGCCCAGACCCCCAGCCCCGGCGCGCCTTCCCCCGCGCCTGGCAGGCCCTCCTTCGGCCGGAAGGATTTCAAAGTAAACGAGCGCCATGTCTCGCCCTTGGGGGCGATATTCCCCATCCTACTAGGGCCAGCGCCGGGCTCTTTTGCGCCCCGGGCAAGGAGAGCTGCTTGCACGCACGCACAAAATTGCAAACAATTCCAATGGGCGAATTACTTCAAAAGCGGTAGAATTCTTCAAAATATAAACTGTTATCGGAATTTTATAAGGTCTGTAATGTAGGATGTAGTTTTGCTTAAGATTCCTGCATTGCAGGGGGTTGGACTAGATGACCCTTGTTGTCCCTTCCGACTCTACAGTTCTGTGGTTCTATTAAGTGCAAAGCTGTGTCCCTGGAAGGTCAGTCAGCACTCAGCCCCTCTGAGGTCTGCGCCTTGGGTGCCTAATGACAACATTCAACATGGCCATAGATAACAAATTGGCCCCTATATCATGATGGGGAGCATCCCAAAAGCCCCCTCTCCCTGGTTAATGGCAGGAGATTGCTACATTCACTCAGGGTACCAGTGAAATATAACCTTAAGGTTATATTTTGGGTCCATGTCCCAGGCTGCATCTGGACCTTCAAACAGAAAAACGTACTGCGAAGCAGATTCAGCCTCACCATCAAATAAACAGCAACCGCTAAAAAATAATCTGGAGTGAGATCGCCCTGCTCAAATAAGAATCCCGTATTTTCAAGACATAATCTGCTCATATATTTGCCCTTTTTTCACTATCAGTTATTAAAAACTTTCCTTGAAAAGGGGATAGATTTCTAAGGTGGAAATCCTAAGCATACTTAAAGGGGAGGAAGCCCCACGAATTCAGTGCAATTTCTGAGGAAAACTGCTTAGCATTGTACAGTACTGCAGGTGTGGTCTGCTCCCACCCTGCCGAATCATTAACAGAGCACACACAAGATTACATTCTTTTAAGGCAGGGATCAGCAGGGACCCAATCCAGCTGCTTGAGGAGGATTTTGGTTGCTAGACCAAACACAGAGCTGAAAGAAGAGGGGGGAAGGTAACTGTAAGGATGGGAGTTGTGAAAACCAGGTTTTCTACACTCCCAGCGGACAGAAATCCTCTGGTACTGATCAGTCTTCTAACGTCTACTGCTATGTGGTCATAGGTGGACTGGTCTGCATTGCTGTTACTGCTTTCTTTGATTTCCCTTGATGTTGCCTGGGGTACCAGAATATCTGACATCAGACATTTTAATTCCCTCTGAGCCCAAATTTGGCTTTTCTGCAACATTTTTACACCACCTAAAATTAATCTCCTGCTTTGCAAATATAAAAACTGCCTGTTTCTCTTTACTTCTGTTCTCTACCCAAGAAGGAACCTATGCGTTTTGTTTAAGGTAGGAGACAGATCTGAGTAACCATTGCATTTCATATTTCACAAGTGGGGGCCACTGTGTATTTCTTTGTCTTAGATGCAACCTGCCTAACAACACCTAGTTAAGCTTAATCCAATTGAGGCTGCTCTCTCCTCCATCTTTAACACTGTGGCCAACCGCAGACTTCATGGCTGCCAACATCAAGGCAACTCTTTACTCCCTCACCATGTCTCTTCTTTTATCATCCAACCTGATGAAGAGTTCTGGATAACTTGAAAGCTCGCTTGTGACATTTTGGTTGCTTCTAATGAAGGTATTGTCCAACAATGCATTTTAAAATGAACTAGAGTCCCCATCACCCAGAGGGAAAATCCTCTCTTCCATTACTCATGCTTGCTGGGGCTGTTGGGAGTTGAATTTCAGCAACAGCTGGTGGGCCGAAGGATCCCCCACACCTGCATTAAAGCTCTGGTGTCAATCTCCCCCCTCAAGAACTTAACTATCAAATGAGGGTTTGTCTTCAGAGAAGTACATCAGTTCTCGTAAAGATCAGTGCAAAGTTGGAAGCTCAAGCTACAAGGTTACAACAATCAAACAATGCTTACCTAATCTGTTGTTGCTTCTTTATTGTTCTCTGAATATGAATTCTGAATATCTGAAGGAGCGTCTCCACCCCCATCGTTCTACCCAGACACTGAGGTCCAGCACCGAGGGCCTTCTGGCAGTTCCCTCACTGTGAGAAGCCAAGTTACAGGGAACCAGGCAGAGGGCCTTCTCGGTAGTGGCGCCTTCCCTGTGGAACACCCTCCCACCAGATGTCAAAGAGAACAACAACTACCAGGCTTTTAGAAGACATCTGAAGGCAGCCCTGTTTCGGGAAGCTTTTAATGTTTGATGTATTATAGTATTTTAATATTCTTTTGGAAGCCGCCCAGAGTGGCTGGGGAAGCCCAGCCAGATGGGCGGGGTATAAATAAATTATTATTATTATTATTATTATTATTATTATTATTATTATTATTATTATTCTCTAATATTTGTTTTAAAGCTCACAGATGGTTACAAGTCTGTGTCTGGTATGAAAGCCAAGGCTGTCCCCTGAAGTTTCAGTTTGCCAAGATGAGCAGCTGACCTTCCCACGCCTCACCCCTTGGCAAAAAGACGAATACACTGGTTTTAAAAAACCTCCTTTACTTTCAAGGCATCCTTTTCACACTGGTTTGCCTGCCACTGAGCTGTGTGCTACCAAGCGCTCAAGGAAAGTTTGCTGCTAAAAAGGTGGTAGAGTGTTAGAAACTCACAGATATATAAGCTAGGCACCAAATAGTTCCTTGAACCAAGGTTGCAGTTGCCAAAATGGAATGTCTAGTTGCCATTTTTGGGCAAGATGGCTCTAGTGTCTTGTTTTTCAAAGGATGGATTGGCTGTGATTGATTATCAGATAAACACCTGGCTAGTTCAGATGACAACCTTGAGCTAGGTTAAGAACTTTGAGAACTTAAAGAAGATAGGTCAAACTTGACCCAGGTCTACATCTATATTGGCCAATTCCAGCTCTTTGTCTTAGTGGTAACTGCTCCTGCTCAGGCTGCACAGAAAAAGCATTTTGGTTCCAGAAATTCATTCCGATTGTGCAGATAGAATATAACTGACAGAATTCTACAGGATGGAGTAGTAGTATGTGAAAACACTCCGGATCCTCTGATCCCCAGGCATGCGCCTCCAGGTGGTGGAGATGTCGGGCACCATCCTGGCCCCCAGGCATCTTTGCTTGGTTGGTCGCAAGTGGTCAAAAGCTAGGTGCAAAATGTCACTCACTGGGGCAAGCTTTCCTCATCTCCTCAGGAAAGCTGCTTACAAGCCCCAGGGCTTCCTGAACACACAGCTCTAGGAAAGCCACTGGACTAGAAGAAAGCCACAGCTGCTCCTTCTCCTTGCACCAGGAAGGAGGAAAGCTCCTCAGGCATGCAGGGGAAACTCAGAACACACACAGAAATTGTGTCTGGAAATAGTGCGTGAAGAACAAAGACACAAGCAATATTATTTTGCCACAGGGACCCCTTGGGAGATTTTACATTGATTTTCCACTGTTGCAATTGCATTTATTCCCCCAATGTCATGTTAATTCAAAACTGTGGGCTGGCTTGTCTGTTTTTATAAGCCAAAGGCTGCGGAGGCGTATTAGTGCACCAGCCACACCAAAGAGAGAGGGAAAGTGTCCTGCAGTTGGACACAGATCCTCCATCACCCTCAGGATCACAGACAACCTGTAAGGAGCAGGAAGCTCCTGGTCTGCCTACAGTTTCACAGACAACCCTTGGACAAGTCATTGATGCTGTGGTTGGACTCTATTCCGAACTTAAAAATGGAAAGTGTAACGCTGTTGGTCAACAAGAGAGGTTTAAACACTGTCTCAAGGCAAATCTTTAAAAATGTAGTATAAACACCGACAACTGGGAAACACTGGCCTGCGAGCGCTCCAACTGGAGAACAGCCTTTGCCCAAGGTGTCATGGGCTTTGAAGACGCTCAAACTCAGGACGCAAGGGAGAAACACGCTAAGAGGAAGGCATGCTTGACAAATCCACACCGTGATCAACTCCTGCCCGGAAACCAATGTCCCCACTGTGGAAGGACGTGTGGATCCAGAATTGGCCTCCACAGTCACTTACGGACTCATTGTTTATGGAAGACAATCTTACTCAGCTATGAGTGATCGCCAAAGCAGCAGCAGCAGCAGCAGCAGTGTCTGGAAGGTGTGTCAGTCCCCTTCAAACTGTGTAGCATAAGCCAGAGAGCCAAGAAATAAAGATAAGGGAGGGTCACGCTAGATGAGGCTTAGATGCAGCGACAGAGCAGCTGGAATAGTTTGTGCTAAGTTTTGCACAGCTCTTTGAAGAGGGGTGGGGTGCCCTATGGCCCTCCAGGCATTGCTGGGCTCCCAACTCCCATCAAGTGCCGCAGCTACGGAACGGGTAGGTGGGTTTTTTGCTCTGGGTGAGACCTTCAGAGGGGCACCACTGAGGCTCCCAACCTGTGTGTGTGTGTGTCTGTGTGTGTACACAAATGCACATGGGGGTGTGCCAAACTGGGCCTTTGACCCGGGTGAAATAAAGCCCAGCCAGTGTGGAACAACATTCAGCGGCGGTGAGAGTCCGAGTCCCACAGGTTTCCTATTCCTGACATGCAGAGAAAACCACCATGGACCTCTCCACCCAAGTCAGTCTCCCAAGCATGTGGAAGAGACGCTGCCCAGTTCTGCCCCTTCCCCTGCCTTCACATAGAAGCATTCTGTGATGCACCTCCTGGGAAGCCAGTTGCAGGAAGCTGCCATCCTTCTGGCCTGCATCTTGGTTTGTTTATTTATTTTCCCTCCTCACAAAGTCCCGATTCACAAGGTGCCTCTGGCACTCCTGCTTTCGGGTGTGTCCCACCGAATCAGATGGTTTAGGGAAAACATGCAGAACGGCAAAAGTGGAGAGGAGCAGCGGCGGGATAATTGGAACCAGATGAGTTTGCTGCTTTGAGCATGATTCAGAGTTTATAACCCTCAAACACTTTCCAGGCCAAAAGCTGAAACTCATGGTGAGAAAGGAGGACATCTGTTATCCTATGTGGGGGGAAAGAGAGGGAGAGAGAGAGAGAGAGAGAAAATGGAGGACAGAAATGCAGCTAAAAAAAGACAAGAGAAACTTTAAAAAAACCAGGTGCCTCAAATACAAGAAACTAAAAGTAAGTTTTGAAACTAAAAAAAAGCTACCCTGTGCAGTGATGGGGCTGAGCTCAAAGATTTTGACTCCATCACACTGGCCCCTGAAAAACATGCTATGCAAATGAGGAATTATCAATATTATATAAATAACTAACCCAGATTATTTCAACTGTAATAAACTAGAATTAGAATAATGGAGGAATAGGGTGACAGAAGGAAAGCCGTGAGAAATGTATCAGGGTAGGGTGTGTGTGTGTGCACGTGCATGCGCACGCAATTGATAGGATTCCCTGTCTGGAGAGGTTGCCATGTCGGTCTGTTGCAACTAAAACAAAGAAATTTGTGGCCAAGAAAACTTGTAATGGCACAAACTCTTGTGGACTCAAGTTCACAAACACCTTTCACCTTCAAAAAGCATTGAGGGCATCACAGGGGCTGTGCAGGCTGGCCCTGCCCTCAACCAACCCAGCGGCCACGCCTGGCAGCTTCACCCTGATGGGTGCATGTGAAAAGCAGAGCTATGTGCATACCAATTTGTTGCTTCACACAAGCAGGGATTCCGATTGGCTCAGGATGCCCCCTCACATGGAGGAGAAGTATACATGTATGTGTAAATATATCTAGGCAGTGTTGCATAGCGGTTAGAGTGTTGGACTAAGACCTGGGAGACTGGGGTTCTGGACCTCACTCAGCCATAAGCTCCCTGGGAGACTTTGGGCCTGCCACTGTCTCTCAGTCTAACCTACTGCACAGGGTTGTTGTAACAATAAATTGGACAGAAGGAGAACCATGCAGGACGCCTTGAGTTTCTTGGAGGAATATTGGGATATAAATGCAATAGGCAAGCAAGAAAGCAAGGCCGCTTCTCACACACGGAGGGAAACGGGGCTGGGGGAGCTAGGAAACCCTTGCATTGGACCACTTTTGAGGGTTTAGCAGACACTGCCATTCATTATCAACCTTTACTGCATGTTCTATAAATCCGCTATTGTAAAAGCAATATAAAATTGGTTTCTACACATTTCACCAAGGCAACTCTACACTTTGATCGCAATAATGTAGGGTTCCCTATGGACAAAGCAGGGATTCGTCCTTCGGCAATGGCGTCTGGGCAGAATTCTCAGATATTGTTTATAGCAACACTACAATAATGTGGATGTGGGTGTCCCCCATCCCATCCCACTAAGCACACCATAGCCTGGTTTGCACATCATGATGAGCTACACCATGGCTCTTAGAGCAAACAAGGCAGCTCTGGGAGAGGAATTTGTTCCTCTCTGGTTGGTCGGCTGCTACTGCGCTAAGCTAAGTCACAGCTTAGCTTAGCTTCTCATGGTTTAGCTTTCTCTATGTACCACTGAGCCATAAGCCAGACGACAAATCTTGGCTGCAGGTTATCGTTAGTCTGGAAAGAGCTAAACCACGAGCCTGGATTCAGAGGCACACTGACCCAAACTATGGCTTAGCTCTGAGCAGCGGCAGAACGGCCAAGGAGGAACAAATTCATGCTAGGCAATGGTTTGGCTTTGCATGATATGTGAACCAGATCGCTTTGAGTTCGTTGAAGAACTGATGGCTTCCCTCTTCCACCCCCCGCCTCCAAAACCAGGAATCTCGTTTGTTCTGTTGAAAGGGTGGATGCACCACCAACGTCAGACAGTACCCAGTGAGGTCCCCGAGGGCACAAATAATTCTCTCATGTCATTTCACATCCTGACATGTCTTGGTGTGAATCACGAATATGTTTTCTGTACACACACGCTAAGCTCCACTTCTGCCATGCATACATCAGCCTTCTGCTTAAGGCTGTCTTGTCTCTTGCAGTGAAAAATCCATTACTCAAGATAGTTCCAACGAGATAAGAATTGCCGTGCTGAGTCAGACCAGCATTCCACCTAGCTCAGCAGCTCTCCCCCTTCCTGCAGACAGACAGCAGCCACTCAGATCTCGCAAGGCAAGTGCTCAAGCGCTCTTTATGTGTAACCATACTCTCTGCTTATAACTGCAATACATTCATCCAAACCATTTTGGTTACCCGGCTATCACAACATCCTGCAGCAAGACATTCCACAAATTTACGCGAAGACCAGGTTTTCTGTTGCACTCCAGAGATTGAGCTTTCGTCCAACGTGTCATCCTGAGGCAAAAGCCAGTCCTCTTCAGAGGAAGCAACAAAGCACCTATTCAGGAGAACGCTTTAAGAAGGAAGAGATCGCATACCTAAACTGAAAGCCTAAGGTGGCCATTTATGGGGCCCAAAACAAGAATTTGGCCAAGATACAAGAGAATCATTCAACTTGTTCAGGAGGAAAGAAAGAAAGCTTTAAGAAACTCAACCAGGATGTCAGCATTACATCTTTTGGAACAGTCTGCAGCAGGAAGTTGATTTAAAAACAATACAGCTGTACTTATCCTCAAGGAGGAGTCCCAAGTACACAAAGCTAAGAGAGAGACCTGGTCTCCACTCCCCCCCCCCCCATCCTGCAAACTGCTCAAACTGGAGAGGTTGTGTCAGGATGCGGAATAAAACAAAAAGCATCTGTCACCAACTTCTGAATACCCAGACACAACAAGAGCAGCAGCAGCAGCAAAAATAGCAGCAGAGCCGCAGGCAAGGATATGGCCGTTTATTTATAGCTGCAACTGGTCACCACAGCATGTCTGCGTGTGAAGCAAGAAGGGGGAAGCTGGAAGGGTCAGTGTGTGGGGGTGGGGTGGGGTGGGGGGTACACACTTTATTATTATTTCAATACAGTGGTACCTCGGGTTACAGACACTTCAGGTTAGAGACGCTTCAGGTTACAGACTCCGTTAACCCAGAAATAGTACTTTGGATTAAGAACTTTGCTTCAGGATGAGAACAGAAATCGTGTGCTGGTGGTGGTGCGGCGGCAGGCCCCATTAGCTAAAGTGGTACCTCAGGTTAAGAACTGTTTCAGGTTAAGAACAGACCTCCAGAACGAATTAAGTTCTTAACCCGAGGTACCACTGTACACAGAAAGCTACTCCCTTTTATTCTCCCCAAAAAGTCCACCCCCACTTTTGATAGTCATGGCTAAGAATGCAACGAAAAAGAGATGAGCCTGGTGTTAGCTATTTTGAGCGGCCTCAACATACAGCATCTTATTTCAGCAATCCTTACGACACCCCTGTAGTGCAGGCCAATGTTATCCCTGTACTGTAGGGCTGGAGAATGAGAAAACAGTGGCTTGCCCAAGCCCAACAGAAAGTTATATGCAAAAGAGAATTCTGAATTAGTATCTCATCCCAACACTCAGGGTGAATTCAGATGTGGGGAATATTGCATTAGTTCTTCAGATTATATTGCTAGGACTTGTGTTGGATTTTCTAATGTGGCTTTCACCCTGCAGTACCTGTTGTCTTATGGAACCATGACTTTCTGACTGATAAACCAGCTAAATTTCATTCGCACCAGGGGGGTGCATTGTGACACAATGACACGCACCACTAGCCAATGTTGCTCTCTCCCACCCTTTCTGCACATGTGTGCTTCTGTTTCTCCATGACTGCTGAATGAAAACAGCAGTTAAGCACTGTACGCTGGCGCGCTGCCCCAAATTTCATCACTTTACTCCCACAGTTTTTCAGGGAAAGGGAGCTGCAAACACATTGTTTCTGGAATCAACACGAAAATGGGTGCTAACATATTCCACTGGTTTTCCAACAAGCTCAAAAATAATTCAGAAATTAACTGTTAGGGAAACGTTGGGTAAATGGAACAAACCACTCTGTCAATGGAGCCTGACTCTCAAGCCCCATTTTGCTACCTTACTGAATTTGTTGCAGATGCTTGCCAAGGGAGAAGTCATCTATGCTAACATTATTTCAGTTTCTTATTCCCACCCTTGCTGTTTTGTTTTCCAACTTGAATACTTTCCCCACCCTGTATCCAAGGAGCTTAGCGTGATGCACACTTCCACCCACTCCGTTTTAGTCTCACAACCACTGAGCAGGCCAGTTGCTTCTATAGCTAGTTTTGTTATTTTGCAGATTTCCTACAGCCCTAATATCCAAAAGGATTTAATTTTGGAGCATGCATGTGGAGGTATGTGTCTGTGGAAATGCAGCCTCTCCAGCATTTAGATGAGGTTCCTTGCATGGTGTTGGGTACCATCTATAAATAAGTTTCAGAGTGAGTTCTCTTCTTTGGGCTGAGATGGATTTAAATGGTGGTTTAGACCACATTTTTTACCCTTGGGTGGATTTTCTTTCATATCGTTCCACACAGGGGGAAACAGGCACAGCAGTGACCTATGTGCCAAGATCCAAGAAAAAAGCACCGTGTACACTGAAACATGCTATAGAAGCAATTGCACCTAGGAAATTGTCCATCATCGTAACAGGAAGAGAGTGTTCTGGGGTTGGCAGGTGGAGATCCGGAAGCTGCTCTGTAACTAAGCTCAATGGACCAACAGTCTGTCTACACACCAAATGGCAGCAGCTTTCTAGGTTTTAGACAGAAGTCTCTTCTGGGTCTACCTGGAGACTGAACCTGGGACCTTTCTCATGCAAAGCAAAAGGCTATGATCCATCCCTATGGTTTACCAATTGCAACATCCATCATTTAATTTAAAAAAAACAAAACACCCAGCTCTTATTCAAATAGCTACATCCTAATTTGTTTCTTGGTCACATTAGAGCACAGGAGAAAAATGTGTGGCCTTCTAGATGCTGTTAAACTACAATTCTCATCAGCTCCAACCAGCATGTCCAGGGATGGTGGAAGCTGTAATCCGGGAACATCTGGAAGCCTACAGGTACCCCGTTCCTGCACTAGTGGGACCAACTGATGGGAACTGGAGCTGCAGGGACAGAACTGCAGGGACAGAAGGGGTGTGTGCCCCAGTCAGATGAGCGGGGCACCATTATTATTATTATTATTATTATTATTATTATTATTCCAGCCATTGTTACTTCTGCATGATACCCAGCACAACTTCAGCACAGATGCAGAGTAACTGTCACACTCCTGCAATCCTGGCCTTGATGTTTGCAACATCCTCCTCGCCAGTGTCTACATGCCCAGGCCAGCTGCACTTTGCGTCCTGCCCTGCAGATTTCTCCCAGCTTGTCCTTCGTTCACCCTCCTCACCCCACCCAACTGTTCAGATTCTGTCAAGGTTTTTAACAGCCGACATACATACCCCTCCTGTTAAGACAGCACACATCCCAGAGCTTTCTCCCCAGGCTGCCCATTACGTAAGTAAAGGAAAACCGCCGAGAGCATTTGCAAGGCTCCTCGGTGTCAAGGCTGCCAAGGAACTGGAGGTCATTAACTCCCAGCCCAGGGCAGGATCCTTTGTGCATGCATGCTCACTGACATGGGGGGAGCTAAGACGGTGCCCTCCAAATCAGCATTTCTTAACTTGTGGCTTAAGATGCCTGTGCAAGGAGGTCACAGGCCTTCTAAGTAAACTCAAAATAATGATTGCTTCTGATCCATAACTGCTTATGATGACTACCTCATATAACTTTCTGTTTCATCAGCATACTATAACACTGTATTGACACCTGTAAGTGAAATATCACAAAGGCTGCTTTAATTAAAGTTATGTTTTAATATTTTGGAACTGCTCTCTAGTGGCCAACGGCAGATCCGCTAACCATTTACCACAAAGCACTGGCACATGGAGTTGCTTTGAATGACTGTTTCAGTTCCCTTTTGAAGCACAAAGGCCAAAGGCACACCATGTTGCAGAGAGAAGGCCGTCTCTATCCCTCTTCCCCTCCCACAAAGAATCAAGGTAACTTCACTGAACCTTCCAGGAAAGTGGTAATCGGATCTCAAGGACAAAGCAAAAATCCATGTAGCAAGACTCTGTAAAAAGGACTAATTGGGGTGCAGCTAAACCCTCCACAAACATCATATACCTTCTTGTACTTACCACCCAAGTCCCAGAGCACAGAAGAAGAGTTTGGATGAAGATGAGTTTGGATTTGATATCCCGACTTTCACTCCCCTTCAGGAGTCTCAAAGCGGCTAACAGTCTCCTTTCCCTTCCTCCTCCACAACAAACACTCTGTGAGGTAAGTGGGGCTGAGAGGCTTCAGAGAAGTGTGACTGGCCCAAGGTCACCCAGCAGCTGCATGTGGAGGAGTGGAGACGCGAACCTGGTTCCCCAGATTACATGACTACCACTCTTAACCACTACACCACACTGGCTCTCGATTGCCAACTGCTGTAAATTTGGTGTGTGGGGAGGTTCTCCCCTCCCCACACACCAAAGAGACACTATTCCTGCAGGCAGCACCTCAGGCGCCACAATAATACTTAAAAAGTTAACTTGTTGGGAAAGTAGTTTGCTAAGCCCGCCATACTACCATGTGGTGTTGCACTGCAGAGAGGTGCAGGCTTGAATTGTGGCACTGCTTGTGTTTGAAATTCACCATGGAGGATTGCAACTTTTCCTTTTTGCCTGCGCTGGGTGGAGCAGAGAGTCTGGCTGCTGCAGTCCTGGCTGTCCATTCCAGCCAGCCCCTCCTCCAGCTTTCATTAACTTGGCCCCAGAGTTTTACTCTCTTGTTGTTCCAACACTCCCCCCTTCCCCCCCCCCATCCCACCCTGCAGCAATGGCAGGAAATGGCACCACATCAACAGCAGACCTGGGGAAGTGAGATGCTGTCTGTGAGGAAAAGGAAAGTCCGTAATTGTGCACAAAACAATGGCATGAAAGGAGAGAGTGCCCCCTTTCCGTCCTGTCCCCCAACAGCTTCAGAGGGAATCAGGATTACGGAGCTAGAAAGGAAGTGGGGTACCCAAGTCCCAGGGACCTAACCCAAAGGGGGGTGCAGAATTGCTCCCTCCCTCATCCTGGCTTCTGTCATTTTATGAGATGGTCAGCGGCAAAGTGGCTGGCGATGGCTTTGAAGAGCGCTTTGGATTTTAGCATTCTGCACGCAGCCCAAGGCTACACAGGCAGGGCTCAAAGGTGGATCTGGCCAAACAAGAGCCCAGCTTAAATTGTAGCTGCAGGAAGGCACTAGTTACCCAGTCTCCATGAGATCTGGAGACCTGCAAGTCCCAAACCGATGAGTTCATTAAATACATGAAAGCCCTACAGAGGAAGTTGCCCACAGAGGAAGTTGCTTATTGCATGTCTGTGCTCTGGACCTTGCCTCCTTCCACTCAGCTTCTGCTTGGATTTGCACATCCTGCCGCATCCCAGTGCAGAAACGCAACACACACACCCTGGAGGGGGCTGCCTTGTGTCTCCACAGGAGTCACTGCTCTGGACTCAAGCTCCTTCCTATCAGAAGCCATGCCCAGATTAGCAACTCATGGAAAAAGACAGGGAACATTTCTCCAAGGGGGGGGGGTATTTTTGCCCTTACACACTTCTCAAGCATTCTGCCCTGCCACATGAACAGCTATTAACAAATGGAATAGCATGTCCAGCGATCCACCAGTTTCCATTTCCACCAAAGATATTACATCTCTTTCTCATATAGACATTACATCCATCTCCCATATTCCAGCATAGGAGAGCATCAGGCAACAGAATTCAGTGTTATTAAATGGCTAAAAGAGAACAGTGAGGGGCTCTAGAAAAAATGATCAGCTTGGAGGGTCTTAACACCTGGACTCAAATTTGCTGCTCAGGCACAGAGAAATCAGGAAGAAAAAAATCCCACGAGGATAGGACAGACTGTACAACTTGCAACTTTCTCTGCGTATTTTTCACACTTCAGAATACAACTCTCTGTAAAAACTATACTGTGTGCACAAAACCAAATACTACAGCCTCCCAGGGGGTAGAAATCTTGCAAACCAAGGAAAGGGATATGCTACACACTCTCTCCCTACAAGCCTGGCTTCCGAGCTAAGAGCTTTATTTTTTTACCTAGGAGCATTTTAAAAATAGTACCAGCACTTGCAAGATTTAATCCATTCTCCTATTGTCAGGTCTCTACCCACCTCTTTCTGCCACATGGATGGATGGCCAGCTGAATTCAGCAGCCTAATTGTAAAGACAAGAAGGTTCTGTAACTTTTTTGTTTTTGTTTTTACATGAAAAGTGATATAGTGGATTAATTTGTAAGAAACCTACCTGTACAGACACCTGCTGCAATAACATGGATGGTGTTGGAAGTGAGGGGAGAAAACAACGCCATTATTGGGAGCCAGGATTCCTGGTCTCTTCTCTCAGAGAAGATGAGCCTATCTATGCCCCTGGAACCTGTTTCGGTTGCAACGACAAGGAAGTGGTGTAAACAGATGTCTCTCTCAGGTGCTGTTCCTCTTCAAACATTTCCAGGGATGAGTGGCAGGCACAAACTGTGTCAACTCTGGCACTGTTGATGCAGTGAATGTTTGGGAGTGCAACCGCCATGAACTGAGTGCTACTGCAAGAGTACAGGCAGGTTGCTATCATCCCTGAAGGGAACTGCCTGCGGAGTCAGAAACTGATGGGGAACTGATGGGGGCTACTTCAGCCTCCGACAGATGTCAGAGACAAAAGGAGGTCATGGCTTAAGGCATCAGATTCAGCGGCTGGGATGCCGCCGCTTTATCTGGCTCAACGGATGCCTGAGAAAAGCCAAGATCCTCTTGGAAGATGAAATAAAAGCACTCTCTTTCCCAGGGCTGCAGAAACAATCTAGAGGTCTTGACACTGACTGTCACCCGAAGCAAGACTCTCTAGAGTGTATTTAGGGTGCTGAGCCCACACCCTAAATAGGCAGGTTGGTACAAGCAGAAAAGGTAGACTCCTCTGAAAACGCCCTCAGAATTTGGGTCGCCTGTCCCACATTATGTGAAAAGATCAGGCACTATGTTAGAAGCTTCCTTCTCCAATATTTCCGCAGTAAATGAAAGAAAGGAGAAGTTTAAACTGCCACAGATTCTCTCCAGAGGCACCTCCTGTCCTTTCCATGGGCATGTAGCTGTAAAAGATAGCCAATGCCTTTTTGAGTCCTGAAATGGCTGTCCTGTTAAGATTTCTCACTACCAACAACAACATTCACCACCTTGGTCCCCTTCACCATCCCTAAATTATGCTCTTACCAGACACCCATCCCCCCCCCACTGTCCTGCTTCCCCCAGGCCCAGGTGTTGGAAACCTTTGGCCCTCCAGCTGTTGCTGAACTGTGACTCCCATCATCAGCCGAAGATGATGCTCTACATCATGGCCAGGAAGAACCTGTGGCCCTCCCAATGATATTTGGACTACAACTCCCATCACCCTTGACCACTTGTCATGCTGGCTAGGGCTGATGGGAATTGGAGTCCAACAATATCTGGAGAGTCACAGGTACCCAAGCTTTACTTTAGACTAGTGCTTCCCAATCAGCTAAGTACAGCAGATCCCCTGTTTTTCAAAAGCCAAACCATGTACCCCCTACTTTTGAAATTTTTTATACCTCTGAGGTATTTCTCATTATGTGAATGATGCCACAGACCTCCCCTCCCCCAGTGGGTTATGCGGACCCTCTGGGATCCAAAGACCACCAGTTGAGAAGCTCTGCTTTAGACAGATTTCCTTGTCAGGATTTCCTGTGTACATACAAGTGACAGCCTTACACTTGGGACTGTCTGAAATACCAGCAGCACTAGGCAATGAACAGTGCAGGAGAGAACCCACATAATGCTGGAATATTTTGGATAGGCATCTTTTTTCTCTTTTCCCAAACACAGTTTCATAGGGAGGCGGCAGCAGGTCAATATCCCAGTGACTTGACTTTTATGCTCAGTATGGGTTGTGATGGCTCTTGTCCATGCTTATACCCAATGCTCAGTTTGCAAAGGAGCACAGACAACATGTCTGTATGGGTGGTCAACACAATACACCCTTTATCAGGAATTCTGCAAGTCCATTCATGCACAACTACATCAACTACATGTACAAACTTACACTCAATAAAAAGTCAGAGTAATTGCTTCTTAAGAGGGAAGGACATGTGAGGGGAAAGCATTCAATAGTATCTATTTATTATTTTATCGTGAAACGCAACAAAGCAAAAAAAAGAAAGAAAGAAAGAAAGAAAGAAAGAAAGAAAGAAAACCAATACAGTAAAATAAGAAAAAAACATAAGACAAAATATCCACAGCTCAGCAAAGTCAGTACCAAGAATCAGGGGCTGGATATGTCTGCATAAATATTTAAGTAGGGGCCACCATGGAAAAGACCCTACTTCAAGTTGCCATAAGATGCATCTCCACTAGATGTGGCATAGCTACAAGGTGTGTCACGCAAATGCTCCCAGAGCTGGAAAAGGGTTAGTTTAACCTCTGGTTTGCTAGTAAAACTGAATTACTGTGTCTAAATAGTGTGTCTCCAACATGAAAAGTTTGGAAAGCTCTGGCCTAGGCAAATGGACTATCTGTATGGAAGGAGGCACTTTCTTAGGTAGCTGGGTTATTCAAGGCCTTATAAGTTAGCAACAAAACCTTAGCAGCTTGTAGATATCATCTCAACAACAATAGTGCCTTGTATCCTGTTTACTAAACCAGGTTCCATCCCTGAAGTATCTCAGCACCCACAACTTATTTGCTCTTACAACTCATAGGCTGCATTGCAAAGCAATGCTCCAGCACAAAATTTCTACTGAACTCATGCCAGCTCCCAGAAGGCTAAGCACGCAGGTCTGTAGCAGCAAAAACAAGAGATTCTTGTGGCACTTTATGAAAGCTTATGCCACAATCTGTTCAAGTGCATTCTAGTCAATCAGACGCATGATGTGTTATCTTTAGTTAGCCAGTTGTGTATATGTTTGCCCACTGAAGATTGCACATCACATCTGATGAAGGGGGCTCCATGCCACAAAAGTACGGATCACCATAAATTTGTCAGTCTTTAAAAGTGCCTCCTTTCCCAGCCTTTCCCAATCTAGTGCTCTGTCAGAGAATGAAGTCCAAAATATCTGGAGGTTGGGAAAAGCTGTGCTAGATGATTTTACTGTTTTGATATATCATGCCGCAATGGAAGGCAAAGGACAGTGCAGATCTAGTTAAATCTGGACCCGGTAAAATTGAGAAAAGTCATATTTATTCAGCTTTTATCCCAGGAGGATAAAACTAGCAGGCAAGGGTTTTCAATTGCCCCATTCTGCATCCATCACCTAAGTCACACAAACATGCAGATCTTGTAGGTTGGTGCATATTTGGAGAAGAAATGGCAAAGTAAGTTGCCTCAAGTTTGTCAGAATCTGTGGCAAGGCTCTGATTGCCACATGTAGGTTTCTTTTCCCTTTTTTGGGGGGGAGGGGAGACTCCTGTGCTTTTAACAGCCATACAATACAGCTAAATTCAACAAATAAAGGACTCCCTATCTTCATGGGAAGAGAGGACTTCACCTGTTGAAAGAAGACAGAAACAGTAGGCAAGAGAAGGTAATTCAATCTACGTCTCCATAGAGCAAGGATATGGGACTATATGGCCCTCCTCACATTAAACCCATTTTACAGATAAGGCAAACCAAAGCAGGGAAGGGTTTCAACAAGGTGGTAGAGAAAGCAGCAAGGACGCTGTCTCTTGCGTTGGTTGGAGATGATGATTTCAAGCAGGCCTGCAGAGCAGTTGCAATGCAGCTTCTTATTAGAGAGCAGCGCTTCGTACAGATGTGCGTGCCGCATCACAACCGCGGTTGGCTAAAGCAGTTGCTCCCCTCCTTCCCAATCTACCTCGGCTGTTCCTGCGGCCAGACTTCCTCCGACCAGAAGTCCTTCATGCAAGGATTGAGCGTGTCCGTTCCAAACATGCGGAAAGGAAGCGCTGGCCGGGGCATTGCATGGGGGGGGGGGGGAGAAAGGGGTCGGTTCACGCATGCGTAACTAGGGAGCTTTAGGATGAAAAGCGGGGGAGGAGGGGCAGATAACGGGTCGGTAATCCCGGAAGGCGGTACTGTATTCTGCGGGGGGAGCAGAACTGGCGGCCATTCAGAGCTGCGCCAGCTCGCTCAGAAGTTCCTCCGAGTTAGTTGGGGTTTCCTCCCAAATCGGTGCGCGCGTGTGCAATGCAGGGGGGGCCCTGGGCGCGTTTGATCGGAAGGCAGCGCCCCCCAACTCCGCGGGACCCGCTCCAAGCCTGGCAGGCGCGCTTTGGGGCTGCAGCAGCCCTTGGCCAGAGCAGCAGCAGCCGCAGGAGTCAGCTGGCAAAATGAGCCTCCAGGGCTGCGGAAATGAGATGGGACTCATCCACTCCCATCTCCCTTTCCCCACGAAGCAGAACCTCACATGGGGCGGGGAGGAGACGCGCTTTGGCCCAGAAAGAGATGCAACAACGATGGATTCCCCAAAAAACGCTTTTTTTGCAGAGGAAGTTGCAAAATAGGGGGAAATTCCCGATGCAAAGCCGTTTTACTTGCAGGGGTCTCCGTATTGGGACGCTGCGGACGTCTCTCCAATGCCCCCTTGGCCCGAAATCGTTACGTCTTAGTAGCAGGCTCTTCTGAAATCCAGGCGCTCTCATTTACTGTACGCAACCCAAACCTACTTTAGGCTAAAATACTACGCGAGGGTAAGTGCGATTGAAAACAGGTCTGGCTTCTGAGCAGATTGTCTGTTACACAGGATTGCAAACCGCCCTGGCACGCCACGAAAGTAGCGACAGATAAATATCCCTCTCCCCCGAGATATCTGCCCCTGCCTCGCAAGATGGGGGTCTTATTATGGGCCGCGGTCTTTCCTCCAGACCCCATTCAACAGACGCCTCTCCGGTACGGAAAGGGTTAAAGTCAGGGCTCTGCAACCAAACCAAGGTTTTTAAAGAGACAGACCCTCGTTCTTGGAAAGGGGCCGAGGCAGGCGCTCTACACGGCTGTCGGAGGGGATATTGCGCCTTGCAAGTTATTGCCCCGACACATTCCCCGCCGCGCAGCCAGCTCGGGCTAACGCTACCCAAGGCTGCACTGTGGGGCCTGCAAGGTTTCCCTTAATGGACCCACAAACGGCCTGCAAGAGTTAAAAGTCTTCCAGGGGGAGGTGTGAAAGGAAATCCAGATCGGTGCTGCGGAGAAGAAAGGACTGCTCTGGACTCACCCCGGCGTCAATCGCGGACGATGCTGTCATGCCACAAAAGGGTGCCCTTTGCCGGGACTTGCAGCGAGACTCTGCCTCCCTCGCCTCCCAAGGCCACTCCAGAAGAAAGTGATGTCATCACGGCTTTAAAACGGTGGGGACTCCTCCCTGCATCCTGACCCGCGGCAGCCAATGGGCGCTTGGTCCAAGCTCGCTTGGCGCCAGATGTTTCTCATTTCGGGCCTCCAAGGCTGAGCTCAGCTCTCTCCGCGCCTAGTGAGTCGAGTAGCCCCGGGGAAGCAGCAACAGCAGGGCTTGCAACGGTTGCCAAAGGGGGAAAGGCTTGGGCGCGCTTGAGGAGCAAGGCAAGGAAAGAGGTTGTTTTGCTTTCCAGATGGAGCTTGGGCTGGAGCGGGTTCCCGAGATCCTTCCCCACCCGGCAAAAATCGCTCAGATCGCTGGAGATCAGAAGGCAGTCCTTGCTCCACTGACCTTAAATAGGGCCTGCCAGGGAGGTGCTTTCCCATAAAACCCCATCTGCCCAGGTTTCCTTTGCACCCCATAAACTATTTACTCCTGTGTGAAGTCACTTTTGAACCCACGCTGGTGTTACTATTACTGGGGTAAGTGTTTTGAGTCCAGAACCTTAATGATACATACATACATACATACATACATACATACATACATATATAATTTTATTTGTATGCTGCCTTTCTAAGGTTCAAACCATGCTCCAAGTGGCCTACAACATGAAAAAATACACAACTACCACATAAACACAAAAATACACAACTTAACTGAACAATTTCCACACACGGTGGTACCTCTGGTTATGTACTTAATTCATTCCGGAGGTCCGTTCTTAACCTGAAACTGTTCTTAATCTGAAGCACCACTTTAGCTAATGGGGCCTCCCACTGCCACGCAATTTCTGTTCTCATCCTGAAGCAAAGTGCTTAACCCAAGGTATTATTTCTGGGTTAGCGGAGTCTGTAACCTGAAGTGTATGTAACCCGAGGTACCACTGTAATTCACAAGAATGAAAATATACAGAAAACTGGGGGATGTGAAACACGAGCAGTCAAGTACAGCATCCCCAGAGTGGACATAAAAAGGGGGTGCCTGGACCAGCCAGTCAGAACTTCCGGTTTCTCCTGTCTGGGACAGACTTCCTCTGCATGTGACTAGAGGTGGGCGTGGCCTCACCTGTGCAGGTAACAAAAGCGTAGGACTGGCTGCCATCTCTCTCTGACTACATTTGTCGAAGAAGCAATATCTGCTTAGTCCAAGATTCCCTCTTGGCTTGTAGCCAAGAGAGGACAAAGGGACTATCTCCTTATGGGATAGTTTCCAGGTGTACATTACTTTTCTAAGCTAAGTCTGCCTTCTGGGATCCAATTGTGAACAGAATGTGAGTGAGTAAACTCTTTTTATACTTTTATAGAAGACTGTGTCGCGTCTTATCTTTTATGAGGGACTAAAGGGGAATTACCTTTAAAAACGTATCATTGAGGTTTTAGCGAGCCTGAGCAAACACATTCGCTGGGCAACTTTAAAAAGGGGAATGTTACTCTGCTAAATTGTGGAACTTGTTAACACAAGTTGGACAGGATATAATCAAACAATATATCCTCTCCTGCATCCCTGAACATTCCCACAAAAACCAACAGCAACCCCCCCCCAAAAAAGCCCAACAACCCATGACACAGGACTAAAATAGTACAGGTTGGTTGCATATAAAAAATATATTCAGGCCCTAGGTAAAATATTTCTGTATTTTGTAATACTCATTAGGCTCATGTGTTCTCAGACTTTAGTGTACTATTTGTATACTTGTGTAGCTTATGGAAAAGGGATGCTTCACAGAAGTGAGGAATTGTTTGATGCTGGGTTGGCTACCACAAAGGACAGGACTTCTTAGTGGTAGCACCCTCATGGCATCTTCCACCTCTGGGAGATCTACACCCTAAAGACAACTGTGTGTGCTGGAGATGGAGCCCTTGCACCCTTGAGGGCTTGCCAACTCTGTAGGCTCCCTGCCTTAACACCAAGAAGAGGCACATTTGTGCTGTGGGCAAGAGGGTCCTTTGGGGAGATAGGGGTGGTCAGGTTGGGAATCATCAGAGATATATAAAGAGTATGGAGCCCTAGCCCTTTTGTAAAGCTATGGGTTTGTTTTCTAGATGTGCCTGCAACTGTCTTGGTAACTTGATGGAGGCAACTGAAATGCCCCCAGAGCAATGAAGGCCTCTGCTCAACTCCTCCTGCCTTTCAGTCCCCTCCATCAATGAGGTCAACAGAAGCCTAGCACAAACAGGAGCTCAATACAGCACTGAATCCTTTGTTACATATCCAATGTCTCAGAACAACTCATTCTATCAATTGTAGAAAAGTTCATAAATACCTAGCGCTGCCATACTGCCGGATTTCAATGGTGGAACTGACATTCGGAGGAAATTTCTGAAAGTTTGTCCTTTGTCTTAGATCTTACACAAGTCAATTGAAAAATTGTCTTTTGGCATGGCATTTTTGTAAAAAAGCTCAACAATTTTGGGGTTTTCTTTGCTGTCCTTTTTCCTGAACTAAGCTCAGATTTTTTTATTTCTTTATAATTTACTATGGACATCTGAGATTTGGTGATAATTGCCATATGCAATTGGCAAGGTTCTGCTTTCCTCGACAGGGTTGAAGGCTTATTGGAAAGCCTTGTTAGTACAGACTATCAATGATGGAAAGGAGGTCATCTCTAACGATAGACCGATATAATTATGAAGGCTTATCTGTTCAGGTAGAAGCCGCCTCAAGTGACCAGCATCATAAACTTTGCTTATAATAATGAATGCCAGGTGTTCTTTTGCAGATTATGATTCTGTAACCTGAAGATAATTTCCCATTTTAAACGGTTTAAATTTAGAACGCTATTGTTTCTGCTTGTTCTGAATTTTTCCCCTAAATAAGTCTTTTAATATTTTAAATCCCTGACCAAACCACCAAGCTGAACCATGACATTAAAGTATATTAAAATTGTTCTAATAGGAAGGCTACAGAACCTGCCCAGTCTACTATTTCTTGCAAATAATATGTTAAAGTCAGTCTGGTAGCTAGGGATGAGGAGAGTGGAGTCATTTGGAGCACTCTGGATTGAAGCAGTGGCGTAGCGTGGGGGGTGCAAGGGGGGCCGGCTGCACCGGGCGCAACATCTGGGGGGCGCGCTCGCTGCTTCCGAAGTCGCCGAAGAGCCTCGGGCGCAGGCTGTAGCAGAGCCCCATGTCTCGCGGAACCGCCGAGCTGTGCGCGCGTCCGGGCTGAAGGCGTCCGGCAGGCAGCGGCTCTCAGCGCTCGCCGCGGTCCCCGCGCGTCAGGGCCGCGGAACACGCGCCAGGCAGCCCCTAACAGCCCCACCTCCGCCGCTGCTGCTGCTGCTGCAGCTGCTGGGCCATGTTGCATTTTCCTCGCCTCTCTGCCTCCCTCCTCCTCCGGGCAAGCGGTGTCGTTTGGGCGCCAGCGCCAGCGGCAACTCGCCTCAGATCGGCAGGTTAGGGGTTGGGGGGGGCGCAACTCATGCTACGCCACTGGATTGAAGCAATCCTCACTTATTTTTTTCTTTTATACATTCTTTCTGTATGCCATTTTTTCTTTGATATATTGGTCCACAAGATGGAATAAAGTCAATAGATTTGTGGCTTACAATTCCTTTGTTCTATTCAGCAATAGTTTAAAATGTACTGAGTTAGAATAACTGATTTGCTCCCTCCCCACAACATTCACACATATTTAATCATGTGATGTTCATAAAATGAGTATACCCTATCAAGGGAAAGGCAAAATGTATAATTGTCACACGATCCCAAGCAGGGAAATTGAAAGAGAACCAATATAAGGATATGAGCCTTGTCAATACTTTTGACTTTAGCTCGGGTTATTTCTTTAACAGAGAAAGCAACACTTTTGAGTCCCTAAATACTTGCCAATTCTCATACAGTAGTTTAAAACCTGTATACACAAAATTGTCATGTGCTCAATTATTGGACCTGTTTTCTTCTACCCCTGAAAACTACCACAGTAACACATTTCTCAAGAGGAACATGGCACTGCCCTGCCATATTATTGCAACTGTATGGGATGTATCCTACTGCATTTTCCCAATATGCAATGCATGATCACCCCTTTCCTCTCTAGGAAGAGGCACTTCTTGAAGTGACATAGTAAAAGCAAGATGGAGAAAAGAAAGATACAAGTTGGTTGGCATCCATCTGTCTTGAAATACAGTGCAGAGTGCACCTTCAGGGGTGAAGTCAAACTGTTGGGAGAGTTATAGCACCTGCTGTGGATATAGAGACCAATAGAAGCATGTTTTGTTTGAAAGCTTAGGGTGTACAGGAGTACCGTGGTCCTAATTTTGTTGATACAGCAATTCTATAGGATTGCAGCTGTAAGGAAGCAAAGCATCACAAAGCCTTGCTCTGTGATTAGTGGAAAGTTTGATTCTCAAGTACACAGGCATTTGTGAAAAGGCAAAGAAATGGTGCTCAGGAACATTTGTAAAACATGTTCCTCTTTGAAGGCAGAGAAATATACATAAGCAAACATAGTTAATACAGTTGCAGATAGGTAGCCGTGTTGGTCTGCCATAGTCAAAATAAAAAAATTCCTTCCAGTAGCACCTTAAAGACCAACTAAGTTAGTTCTTGGTATGAGCTTTCGTGTGCATGCACACTTCTTCAGATTCTGAAGAAGTGTGCATGCACACGAAAGCTCATACCAAGAACTAACTTAGTTGGTCTTTAAGGTGCTACTGGAAGGAATTTTTTTATAGTTAATACAGTTACCAAATATAGGAAGTAAAAAGCTAGAATCTCCCGCAGGACCTTGCTGATCTTCTTTCAGTACCATTCTCTCCAAACTTAGTGCCTGTTTTTCAAGAATTGGTGTAATAAATGATGAAACATGAAAGTGTGTGTTTCTGCTTGATGTTGCAGGGCTTGGACAGCTCAGGAACACATAATCCACATTCCACAACCCTGAGAGAAGTCATTTATCACAGCAGTTAAATACACACCCCAAATCCAATGCTCTGAACAATCTGTGCTCCAAGTCACTTGAGCACATACAAGTTTGTATTTGCCCAAGACTTTATAATTATACGATTACATAGCAAATCACCTCAAGTTATCCCTCTCTTGTACAACATATATATAAAAAAACAGTTCCGAGAACAGAAGTTGCACTCCATCTTCAGGCAATTATTTAGTCTGACGTATGTAAAAAGGCTCCAGGGGACAGGATTTCAGATGTCCATCAAATCTTTCAGGATTGGCAACACTGCACCAAGTATGAATAAGGAAACTATACTTGTCTGACTGTACTACTGCAAAGCAGTTCCAGCCCAAGCCAAGTTCCACTTGCTCTCCTACCATCCTACCCATTGCCTAACTACCGAGGTGGCCAAACAATTTTCTTATTGGCTCCAATATATTTCATTTTCTTTTCCTAGTCTCACTGCTCATCTAATTATACAACTTCCTGTAAGAGTATGATTATAGTCAAAGTACTTCTGTCACCAGTGATAAAGAACTCCATTGTTGAAGCATATGAGATTTGTTGTACGAGTGCTAAAGAGTGCTAAAGTGCTAAAACACATTATCAAGCTTTCTAGACATGTATCCAGCAGTCTGTGTCTGAACTGTTCATATATAAAGTTAAGTTCTGCTATGTCCTGAAAAATGTCCACCTGCAATTTACATTTGATTAGGCAGCTTCCGCTGAAGTTGTGCTAATCTTTCCACCACCGTCAAGGTGACCCACTTAACATGCAAGTTGTCTGTTCAAAGTCTAGAGGCATCTTTCTAACGTTGCATGACAAGCATTAGCACCAACATTATAATGAAGAGGACCAACGGTTTACACATTTTTTCATTGTTCCCTGCAAACATGGATAACAAAGAAGGGAGTCCAAGTTTACTTTTTTTTTTTTTTTAGGACAGCCCCCATTTCAGCTTGGAAGCTGACTTCTGCTTTGACACAACTCCACAAAAGATGCAAGTAAGTGCCTCTCATTTAACACCCCCCCCCCTTTTCTTTTGGGATGATTTTTGGAAGAGCCAGACAAACATAAGGAATCAGTTAAAATTACAGAATTTACTACAAGATGGAATGATGGCCACCAAGGGGGACAGCTTTGGAAAGGGATTAGATAAATGCACAGAGAATAAAGCTATCAATGGCTGCTAATCATTATAGCTACATACTTACCTCCTATATCAGAGACTGTATGCCTCTGGATACCCGTTGCTGGGGATCATGCATAAGAGAGGGCTATTATCCCCGTCCTGATTCTAGGCTACTCATAGGCACTTGGTAAGCCACTGTGAAAACAGTATGTTGGACTGGGTAGGCCTTTGGTCTGATCTAGTACAGCTCTTCTTATGTACCAATCAAAGTCATAGTTGTAAAAGCAAGTTATAAACATTATCCAGTGTCTTTATTATACTACATGGGATATGTACACAAGTTAAAGCTACAGGTGGATATTTGATTACAGACTTAAATGCCAGAAAGAAAGAAAAAGAAGGAATAGCTGTGCAGCATTGACACCATCAAACATCACCAGGCAAGTGCACAGTTCAAAAACCTCTTTAGCATGGACAAGCCCACAACTTAAAACATATTCCCAATAATCCAGTTACAAAATGTTTTCCAAGCCATCCCTTTTTATTATGAACTTAGGACTACGAATATAAACTAGGTGTGGTTCCTCAGTGTTTGTATTCATTAAACATTGAGAGTCTCTCATGCCTTATTGGAATTTATAGCAGTACCAGAATTATTAAAAACCAACCAACCCTAAAAGGCTATCAACTGAACAATATCTGAAGGCCACTAGAAAAGCACCCAAAATCTGCCAGCCATGTGGCCTTCCAGAAAGAGATTTCACTAATCTAGAAATATTTAATATGGAGATGGAGGAACACACAGAACCAGGAGTCCAAGAGTAGCAGATGCTTCATCGTTTGGGGGGGGGGGGATTGCCATCTGTTTTGAGTTTTATCAGCTGATGGAAGCTGGTTCTGAATTCCCGTTGGTTGCAGGTTCTTCCTTTTTACCCTCCTCCAGTCCTGGCCCAGTTGTCACAAGATGCTGTATATTCTAGTAGAAACAGAGAGGGTAAAATTGACAATCGTATGCTATGCTTTTTTTTACAGAAACTGGACCTAGTGTGTTCCTATGCAAAGGATGCAATACAGCAACTCTAGAATCAGGTCATACCCAGGCCAGAGAAGGTGTTTTCTCCCCCTTTGTTTGATGTTACTCCCCAGTGAATTGGCTATTCCATTCAAACATTCAAAACAGCCAACAGACCATGGGAAAATTTTCCTCTAGGCACCTGCTTGAAACCAATGGCTACTGCAAACCATTAGCCTTCAATTCAAGGCCTGCAGAATAGATCGGTTTTGATTCCTGGTTGGTAAGACAATTACCATTTCAGAAGGCATGGGAGGAAAACAGTCTCGTCTTGAGAAAGCAGAAGTGAGGGAACAAATATGCGCACAACAAACAGTTATAAGCTGAACTCATGTGAATATATTTTTAAGCAGAAGCAAGATGAGAAAACATTAAAGAAATAGTAATAACCCAATCACAGTTCTGGAAACTCAAACAAACAGCATCAGCCACCTGCCAGCTCCTAACCCACTTCCCATCCCTGCATTAATGCGCCAGGCCAGCTGTGCAATGTTACACGGCTGGGGGACGGTCCTCTTCCCTCCTCCAACACATACAATGAGCAGATGGCTAATCCCCTTGACAAACAAGCACGGGTTGCCTTTTCCTTAGGAGCTAGCCTACGCACGTATTCAGGCTGACTTCAAGGAAATCTTTACAGAACAGGCAATCTCATTGGACTTTAGTGGAGGCAAGACCTTCGCCAGCAAACCTTAATGCACTCCTTAAAGGGATCTACTCACTCCCATCCAGAACCCCTGCAGGTTCTTCCAAGCCCAGGGCAGTACCTGTGAGGGTAGCTCTTGTAGCAACTCTGAAGCAGGAAATGCAGTTTGTCTGGGGAAAAACCCTCTGCCTGGCTGTGCTGCCTGGTTCAGAAGTCCTTGTTGAGCAAACTCTTCACTTGGTGGCACATTTGTGGGGGTTTCAGCAACACTTTTGTTTAACTGGTTCTCAAGAGAAGTAGAAGGATCAGAGAGCAGAGGAGAAGGGGGGCATTGCATGCCATCCCCAACAACATCCAAGTCCTGTCACAGAGAATACAAAACAGTTTTGAGATGTGGCTAAACAGGGTGTTTCCAGTCCCCCTCCCTTAACCCATTCCTAACAGTATTTCAGCTTCTTCTGAAGGGAAGCAGGAATCAAACAAAGTCAGCATGTGCTGAAAGTAAACATGAAAATCAGACTGACATCCTTATTTTATTAAAAGGCATACAGAGTCTGCTTTTTAGCTTAACAGTCACTTTTGTGGGCAGAGAAAGGAGATACTTACAATTCCAGAACAGGCACTTTGATAAAATGAGACAGATCCTAGCTGTCTCTTGATAAGGTTCTACCTCAAAACAGATTAGTTTCAGAACAAATATATGGGCACTTCTATCTAGGGAGATTTTTATTTTAATTGAAACAGCAAAATAATGGCATAAATGCCATCAGGGATGATACAAAGCTGCCTAGGGCTTTGCAGCTGGAATCCAGTGTAACCCAGAAAGAAGCCGGGATTAAGCCCTAACGTTCCTCTTGGAAAAGACATTAAAGGCCCACACAGAAGCTCATTAATACACTCTACTCCCCACAGAAAATGCCCCCATTTGCAACCACATGATAAGGCCACCATCCCAGTGCTTGCACTTCAGAACAAGTTATATATGAGAAACTAATCTGATCAGTGCTCACTGTACCCAATAGACCTTGCTGAACTATGTGGCAGACCTCCAACTCTCTCCCTACAGTGGGATGTATGCTGCACGAATGGGAAGAGGAGCCATACAGAAGAGTATGGCCCGATAGGACTCAATATCCCCCATTACACACATCTCCACAAATGTCCTAATGTTCAGCACAAGCTTGACACCCTCACTATTTTCAGAACCACTTTCAAAGCTGGCCCTAGAATGAAACTGCTAGCTGATTTTACACTATTATTTTTAGAAGACAGGCATTTCAGTCAGCATGCTGTGTCTACAATGTTTTGTTTTTTATAAAGTACATAGATTTAGCAAACACACAGGCCATCCTAGTAATCCAAGGATTATAACCCACACAAACCCTTATGGGATAGAGAAAAAGCTGCTTTAAAAAAAAAAAGCTTTTAAATACGGATTTTAAAGGTCTGATGTTTTCAAAGGGTTACAAAAGGTCCAATTAACCCTTTTTGTGTTCTAGTCTTTCCCAACAAGATGCCTTTATATGAATCGACAAAATTACTTCACTTAAAATTCAGTCATGGCAAGGAACATGACAACAGGCCATCAATTCACTGCCCTACACAAATACAAGTGCTTGCTCCAAATACACACTGAGGAACCCATAATTTTGTTCTTAATCTATTTATTTTAAAATATTTATGTGCTGCTTTTCTAGACAAAGCTGAAACTACATATTCCAAAACAGCACACCTCCAAGGAATGTACCACCTCTGCAAGCAGCTGGGAGACCACACATTCCAAGTGTCCCCCCCACCCACAAAAAACCACACGCATATACAAACTCAATGTATCAAAGAAAACTAGGTTTTCCACAGGTGTAAGTGCCTCTTATTTAACATGGAGGAAGAAGCATTTGATCATATTACCCCTCCATTCTCTACTTTAGCTCTCCCTTCGCTTTTTATAAAAAGAACTTTCAAGTATCTTCATTTTCTCACACCCACTAATCTCTTTACACCCCCCCTTTGTTCCTCCAGAAAGTCTTCTACTAATCCAAAATGACATTTTTCATGCCCCAACAGCCTCCTTTCTTGCTTCCTATGCCAGGAAGTCTCTCGGTAGCCCTCTAAATGTTTGATAAACACTCACCTCCTCACTTGCTCAATCAGCTCGATCTTGCACCTCTTGAGTTTTCACTCTGTTCCTTCAGTTGTTAGTTTAGTCTATTATTTAGACTGCAAACCTGAGAATAGGGTCTGCTTTATTTTAATGTACCAAATTTATTTAAGTCCTTTAGAAATATCGACAGGCACGGCATTAGCAACCTACTTTTTCAAGTGACACACTTTTTCCTGCACCCAAATGTCAGCCCTGTTCACCACGCCCATGGTGCCTGCTTCTCCCACATAATCCATGTTTTTGATGTATCAGAACTCTTCCCCCTTACTCATTTACATGTAGCTTCAACCCATGTCATTACTGAAGTACTCATACCCAGGTTAGAGGTAACTGTGCCTTCTGAAGTGCCATGGGCAGGTGCTGCATTACAATTCACTTACATCACTGAACTCCAGCGGCAAGCTCTCTGTGGGCCGGAGTTCAGCTGCGCTCAAGTACAGATCCATGGAAGCAGCTTCCAGCTCCTCGGGAACAGACAGTACCTGTTCAGGAACATACATCTGAGGTGGTAGCTGGAGATGGAGTGGGCAGCAGGGGTCTTCGGAGAGGCTTACAGGCACTGGCTTGCTGCAGGGTGCTTCTTCTGACCCTTGGCACAGCTTAAATAGAAGCTGATTGGTATCCTGGCAAATATCTAAAGACGCAGTCAAAGGAGACAAGCAAGATTTGCGAAAAGGCAAGGTCAGCCGTTCCAGGACATGAGAACTAAAAGGAAGTGTTAAAAGCAGACTTTTAGTAAGTCAGCAGGCCTGCCATTTTGTATGTTTCATTAAAAATAATGAATAATTTGCAGAAGAGTACATAAGATATATAGAATGGCAGGTGACAGCTCCCTATTTATTTCCATTTTCCTTGGAAATACTTCTGTTTAGAAGAAAACATCAAGGTGCACATCTGAACTCCATGTTCAAGGGGGAACTGCTGGACTTTAGCCTCAAAGTAAAAACCAGCTTTTAAACTCATGGGGCTTGAATTTTTAGTAGATAACTTTTCTTCTGCATATCACAACTAGTAGTCAGCTGTTAGCAAACCAAAAGCAGCTGAATAATTAATGCAGGAGTAGACCACTAGGATAATATAACACAAAGTCAGCAGCAAATTATGTCTAAATTCAGAATATAAGATTTAAGGATCATCATGGAATTGGAACTACTCAAGTATCCACACATGTGATTCTGAAGGGATCAGTCTCATTTCAGACAGTGGCCTTATTGTAGTTTGAGGTTTGCTTGTTGCCTCCAACTGAATTGGCTGTTCTAGTCTAAAGCAATTGAACAGCCAACAGACCATAGGAAGACATTTCTTTGGGCGCCTGTTTGAAACCAGTGGCTACAGCAAGCCAGCAGCCTTGATTCAGGGCCAAAACAAAAAACAATGAAAAACAAAAACAATTCAATTATTCTCTTACTTCCAGAAGTACTAATACAGACAACTGACAGGTTAAAAGGATACGAGTAAGGCAGTGCCTTGTCATTGGAAGAGACTGGTTGGAACATCGAACATCATCCACAAAGGCCAAACACCTCTGGCTAGAACGGGTGGTGTGTGCCTGCAGAGCACAAGATAATTTTGCAGGCTGTTGGTGGAAAAGCTGCTCTTACAGGAATACATTCTTCCATTCAGAAATCAAAAAACACACAATAGAGAATCACCTCAACATCTCTTTCCACATGTATTCGTAATAATGTAAGAGGCTGAGCCGATACAATAATTCTGTGCCCTGTTCAAAACAAATAGTGTCATATCTGAAAATCTTCCAGCATTTCAGAGCCAATTTATACCCCTGCCTTACTTTCAGAGGAAAATCACAAAACCCACTATTTCTAGCTCCACTGTGCCTAGTACTCAAGTACCTGCTGGGCAGCACCCTCAGTGACCAGCATTCTGCGTTCCTTCAACTGCCGGTGTAGAAGAGCTTCCACACCATAACGCTGCCGATATCGCCTCAAGTATTTCAGCCGTTTCAGGTTTTCACGTTCTTTAGCCAGAAGTCCCTCTGGGCCTGTCAGGAGGCTGCTACCTGGAAGACACCAAGGAAGCATCCTCAAGGCAGACTCAAAGCACTACTCTGATTCTTGTAAATCCCAACAGACTAAGCACCTGCTAGTTTGGTGAACCTCTTTTGAGAAGATTATTTTTCACTTGAGCTCAACAGTTCCTTCTTGTTTATAAACCCACATTATAATACATTCAATACAAAATGCACACAAAAACAAATCTGTACTAAACCCTCTATGCTGTAAAAATGGATAATCAATGTCTTTCTATGAAAACCAATAACATTTCACACAATTTTGAAAAAAATGTCTAGGAATAGCACCAAGCCACAAGATTATACTCTACAGGACCCTTTCTATATTTCTCTGCTTGCAGATTGTCCCATGGAATGCTTTAAAGGTAAAGGGACCCCACACCATTAGGTCCAGACAAAACCGACTCTGGCACTGCGGCGCTCATCTCGCTTTATTAGCTGAGGGAGCCGGCGTACAGCTTCCGGGTCATGTGGCCAGCATGACTAAGTCGCTTCTGGCAAACCAGAGCAGCGCACGGAAACGCTGTTTACCTTCCCGCCAGAAGTATTTATCTACTTGCACTTTGACGTACTTTCGAACTGCTAGGTTGGCAGGAGCAGGGACCAAGCAACGGGAGCTCACCCCTTCACAGGGATTCAAACCGCCAACCTTCTGATCAGCAAGTCCTAGGCTCTGTGGTTTAATCCACAGCGCTACCTGCGTCCCTTATGGAATGCTTTAGGCCACCTTTAAAGAGCAACTGTTTCAAGACAGCTAACTTGTAAAATCTTGTAAAAGAACCTGTGGGATTGATTATTGGTAGGTGAGGAAATCAAGTTTTGAAACTGCATAGGGAAAGTTACCCAACTGGTGTTATAGGGTAGTCAACTGTAGGTGTATTTAACCAGAGAAAATACTCTTCACCATTTAAACTTCAAGGAATTGTATACTATTTGTTAGTAACTGTAGGAGTCTGCATCTCCCTTGATGCTTACATCAGGTTTCCAAAGTCATGTGTGGAACAAGTCCCACACTTGTGGCCCTGCGCTGCCAGAAGCCTGTGCAAGAACTTTCACTAGTGCAATGGAGCCTTTCCCCCCTTCCCCTAATTGCCTCTGGAGGTTGGGAGAACCCCTGGAAGAGAAGGGGAGGCAGGTCGTTTCATCAGGCAAGCAGAAATGTTTGTGCTGACACAGCAACCTGCTAAGTACTACATTGAATTCCTTCCTATGCATTCTCCTACCATTAGGGCCAAATGATGCTCAATACTCCTAGCTAGGATTTGGAAACTTCCTAGCTCATTGGAAGATGACTTTTGAAAACAATTTCAGCAGATATAACAAGAAAGTAATGAAAGATCTACAGAAATACTTGTCAAACATTAAGCATTCTAGCTCTTGGTAAACTGCTTTCAGATTGTCCTAATGAATTTTAGAACAGCTTTAGCAAAGCTTCTGAGCTGCAATCCAGTAATGCTTATTTACAGGACAATGGCTGTTTACCTATGGCCTCATGTTCCACCTTGCGGCTGTGTAAGTACCGCCGTTTTTTCTCTTTCAGGAGATGTTGAAGTCGTTTGAACTGATCAATATATAGAGACTGCAGCCGGATGAGTTTTTCTCGCATGATCAGTGCCACTTCCTCAGCGGTGTACACACCAGCATGTCTGCAGAAACAGGATCCAATTTAAGAAGGAAGCAACCCAAGTCACATTTTCTCAAGTCATTAAAAAAGGAAGAGCCAGCTAAAGTAGTGTCAAGTAGCAAAAGGAAGCCATTTAACAGCAAAGCACTGAATCAGGTAGACCTGTGACCTTCAACAGGAATACTTAAGAGCAGGATTTTTGTTAACCTTTTAAGAGAGGATGCTAACTTGACAAACTCAACACAAATACCTGGAACGGATACAATGGAGATGGCTTGGTTCTAAAGTTAAAACCACTTTTAAGTCATTTTAAGGCTTCATTTGAGCTGCTGTTTGTGATCACTATTAGAGAGATTAGGGGATAACATTTCTTTCATAACTGTAACCTGGCCAACGCCTTTAGGATACAACAAACAACTGCTGTACATTCTGAGGGCTAGCACATGGAAAAGGGTGCTTTCACACATATATGAATGAATTTATGTGGTGATGCTGGTTTTATATTTTAGTTACAATTTTCTCAACCTTGAGAAAACTTTTAAATGCAGCCTAAATTTATTTTTTAATGAAAGGAATTCCCAAAGTCTATTTTTGGACTTCTCAAAAAACAGAACTGACAACTAAGATTGCATTTTGATAGAATGGCTATACTGTATCTGCTCCAGAAGTGAAAGGATTAAAATGTCCACCTGTCCTCTAATCATTCTCTTACATGGTACGTCACCCAAAGGCCACCACATTTTTCCTGAAGGTGACTTATATTGGAATGAAGTTCTCAGCATCTGTTGACAGGAATTCTTAATTCTGATGCGTCATACAACAGCAATTCACCATTCATACGACTCACTTAAGGGGGTCCTCCTGGTCACTGTCAATGCTATCTGCTTCACTGTCAGGATCTCCTCTCCATGTCTGATCTACAGTAAGAGGTTCTTGCTCTCCATCACTCCAGCTGTCCTCGTCTGAAGGAAGAATAACCCAATTGTTATTTGGAGAAAAGTTTTTTTAAGGATCTAATTCATGTGGTGAACCCTGGAGCATATGATGTGGATGCGTCTTGCATTTAGAAGGGAGGGGAAGAGAGAAGGAAGGCCAAAAGGTGGGGGAGAAAAGGGATGGTCCCACCTACTAATTCTGGTTTCCATTGTCCAGCAGTTCTACATAATCTTCAGAGACCTAGCCTTGATCACAGAAACAAACTGCACACTACTATAACCAGATTGGGCACTATGCTGCAAGCCAGCCATATAAACATTCTTCCCCTTTCCCAGTACTTTAGGCTGCTCATCCTATGCCAAAGAACCAAGAGATTTGGGTTTTTGTTAAATCAAAAATTAGTATTCATGGCTACATATATAAGGTAGAGCATAATGATAAATCAGAAAACAAAGAAAATTGGAAGTTTACCAACTTTATGATTCTGCAAATCTTTTCCCTTCCACAGTTCATAAGTTGCCCATCCTGACATTTTGGCCAGCAGGTTATAAAAAGAAGCATTCGGAAGGGCATGTAACAAAAAACAGCATATATAAAACAACACTGAGTGAAAAATCTAACACCCACTGCTTCCATCTTCTCTCCTGGGTGGCTTTTACTTTTCAATGATAATTACATATACTTTTAAATTAGGATGTAACATACCCTAGCCTTCACACTCTATTTTAATGACCAGATCAATGCTGTCACCACCTATTCCACTTACCCAGTATTCTGCTAGCCTCGCTGCGGCTACTCTCTGAAGTCTGGGAGCCCAGCTCTGTCTTGGCATAGGAGCTCAGCTGACAGAGAAGGGACTCCCGCACAGGACTAGGGTTGGACTTCTTCATCTGAGCCTGCAGTGCCAGGGCATTTCTACGAGCATGTTCAGCACAAAACGATACCCTAGATGGGGAGACAAAAGAGAAACCAACCTTTCGTGGCTCCCAAATACAAGCATTTTCTAAAGTAGTACTGTTAATAAAACAATAAGCAGTATGTTTTCATTTTGTTTATAGTGTAGAAATTAACACAAAACCAGTTGATGGCAGCCTAGATTCTGAAACTGAGCAAATCATTTACAACAGTTGCAACCATTGCTGGACCAGAATAGCTTGTAACTGCATTACTTCTAGGCAGTGTATGTGGGGCTCTCTTTGCAGTTGACTCTCAAAAACTGTAAATTATGCAGAATGCTGCAGCAGGACTACTAACAGAAGTGAGAGCCTACCACAATTTTATTAAAGATCTGCACCAGCTACAGATTTTTTTTACTGGGCCAAGTTCAAGGCTTTACTATTAGTATATAAAGCCCTTAACTGATTAGGACTACTTTACTTGAAGGATTTCCAATGCCCATATGTGCCCACTTGACCTACTTGACAATTTTGATCTGTGGAACTTGCACTTCTACAAGTGCCATGTAATGTTCGTTCTGAGTCTACTAGGAGTCAGTGTAACAGTGTAGTAGCTTTGGAATTCCCTGTGTATTAACATTAGGAAAGCACTCTTGCTATGCTATTTGATGCCAGTTTAAAACTTTTTGATTTCAGCAAGCCTAACCACTGAGCCTAGGGCTTGCTGATCCAAAGGTTGGCAGTTCGAATGACAGGGTGAGCTCCCGTTGTTCGGTCCCTGCTCCTGCCACCGTAGCAGTTCAAAAGCAGGTCAAAGTTCAAGTAGAGAAACAGGTATCACTCCGGTGGGAAGGTAAATGGCGTTTCCATGCACTGCTCTGGTTTCGCCAGAAGTGGCTTAGTCATGCTGGCCACATGACCCAGAAAAACTGTCTGCGGACAAAAACTGTCTGTGGACACTCAGCCAGTAAAGTGAGATGAGCACCGCAACCCCAGAGTCGTTTGTGACTGGACTTAACTGTCAGGGGTCCTTTACCTTTTTTTTTACCCAGATATGTAATTTAGTTACCTATATTTGTGTTTTTAATATCTGTTGATCTAGTATTATTGATAAGCGTACTTTTTAAGGTTTTACATAAAGCACTTAGAGGGAGATTTTTATTAAGCAGTTTATAATTTTTTCTAATAAAATAAACACGCCATGGCAGTTTGTTTTTGCTATGCATACAAGGTAAGCAGCCACTTCAGAAATTGATCTGGATATGCCACCTAACAAAGGCATGTCCAAAGCAAGGACTCATGCAGTAACACAACAGGCACCCTCATTTGGGGAGGAATACTTGGTACATCTCACAACTTGCGCAGGTTTAAGTTATGTGATTTCAACTGTACATGGATGAAGCCTGGCCAGCTCTCCACAGATAATCTGAACATACGTAACACATACCCATCCTTTTTCTCAGGTTTGGGAGCTGCGCTTGGACACCTCTTCCCATTCTTAGTGGAAATGTAGCTGCACTGCTTGAAAGGCGCATTCCTGTCTTCAAGAATGTGCTTTATGCAGAACTCGTGTCCTTCCAAACGAGGCTGGGAGCATGGCCGGTGAGCAAAGGCACATGACAAGGCCTCTTGGGGCCTTGGCACAGGGGTGAGTCGTCCCCGACTTGAAGGCAACACGTGGATGCGAATTCTGTTCATGCCAGCGTCTGCAAGGAGCGTGTTATTAATCTCTGCAGCACCACTGACACAGAGGGTGTCAATACATAACCATAAGAACGCGGGGGGGGGGGGAACCTGTTAAATCTATCAGTTTCCAGGTACAAGATTTCAACCCTGGCCTTCCTCAGCTTTATCGAATTACGAAGAAAAAAAATATCCAAACCCCATCCAAGCTGATCCAAGTTTTGGGAGAGGAAAGCAACGTAATGGGGTCTCGCCCCCCAGCCCTCCCCCTCCCATTATGGCCCTTTCCCTTCTTTTTAGTTATTAGGCCAGACTTCTTGATTACCCGTTTCTTGCCTTTTGGTTAAATTAAAATATATATAGCAGGTAGTGGAGTGTGATGGCGGGGGGGTGGGGTGGAGAGAGAGACAGCCGTTTTAGAAAATAGAAATGGGGAAATAAAAGAATTATTATTTATTCTGGTAAGGCGCGCGCACACACACACTTGCTTAGCTCCCCTGTGGGAAGAGCTGCCCACCTCCCGCCAGGGGCTTCGCCCGACCTCCCACCCGCGGTCGCAGCCGCCCTCAGCTGCTGCCGGGAATCCCTGCCCTTCGGCTCCAAACCACCGGAGCCCCACGGCACACGCCTGGCCAACAAAACGCCCTTCCTATGTGGAGCAGTTTGCCCACAAGAAGCGGGAGGAAAGGGAATAAAAACGAGACATAAAAAACAACGCCTCACCTTGGTCATTGCCGCCGCCGCCATCTTAACTTCGCCTCGCGCTTCAACAACTCCTCCCGCTCGCCATCGTAAGCCAACCCGAACGGGAGGCGGAGAGCGGGGACAGGATTGGTCGAAAGGTGCGTCGCTCGAGTGAAAAAGCCCGCCTCTCTCCCTCTCCTCTCCCCTCCACGCCCAACGGCGCGCAGCCGGTGGGAGGGACCCCACAAATTTATTGGCTGTAGCTGCTGCCGTTCACGGGCGTGAGCATTCCACCACGTAAGGGGTGAATGCCTGACGTAAGATGCTGAATGCCTGACGTCGCGCAGCGTTCAGGCTGGGGAGGAGCGGACCCAACATGGCGCCCTCAGACACAACCCCCATCAGTCGCAGCCAGCCTGGCCAAGGGATGCTTTTGTTGCATATTTATCCCACGTTTAGTCTAAGGAATGGGCATGTGGGATGAGTTTTAATGGGCAGGAGAGGATATAAAGGTAAAGGGACCCCTGACCGTTAGGTCCAGTCATGACCGACTCTGGGATTGTGGCGCTCATCTCGCTTTACTGGCCAAGGGAGCCGGCGTTTGTCCGCAGACAGTTTTTCCAGGTCATGTGGCCAGCATGACTAAGCTGCTCCTGGCAAAACCAGAGCAGCGCACGGAAACACATTTACCTTCCCGCCGGAGTGGTACCTATTTATCTACTTGCACTTTGACGTGCTTTTGAACTGCTAGGTTGGCAGGAGCAGGGACCAAGCAACAGGAGCTCACCCCGTCGCGGGGATTCGAACCACCAACCTTCTGATCGACAAGTCCTAGGCTCTGTGGTTTAAACCACAGCGCCACCCGCGTCCCTAGGAGAGGATATACTGATTGCAATTTATCCCTCCAGGTGCCCACGCTGCGTGAGTTGAAGTGTTTTTCAAAACTCCATCCTTGGTGGCAAAAGTCAAAGCCTAGTGATGACTTGTTTCTTATCCCGGTTAATAAAGAATCAGGCAACTATTTGAGAAGTTTAAAAAGATTTACCTACTTTATAATCATTAATTCACAGTAGCAGTAAAATCTATCCAGACAAAATACTTATATTATATGAAAGAGGATATTGATGCTATAAATATGAAATTGGGAACTGCTAAATATGTGTTATGATGAAAATTCAGATTGGAAGGTGTCAAGGAAGTCTTTTAGCAATGTAAACATACCAGGGAATAAGAAGGGGGGGAAATCTTTTATTTTTTGTGTTTTTATTGTTGTTAAGTTTTTATGTTGTGTTAAATGTAATGTCTTTATTTTCTGTGTGCTGTAAGAGAAAGCCAAAAACATTTTTTGGGAAAAAAATAAATATATTTGCATTACAACCAGCTTCAGGCATGTTATACTAAAGCTGGAGCAAGCAGAGGGATACCTGCATCCAGCCGGGTCAAAGGAAGTGAGGAACAGGAAAGACTATTGCTCTTTCTTCTCCAGGTGAAGAGGGGAAATGACATCACAGTCTCCTCTCTACCAATTGTATTTCAATGGTCTGAGCAGTGGCCTATCAGCAATCCAGCTCTGTGGAATTAGCCCCTCCTCAAGCTAACTAGCTAGAATATGCATTTGTTAGGTTTGGGTGCTAATCTCCCACAGGTCTTACATGGTTCTCCACATGCTGGGACTTAAGAGAACACCTGCATTAGCTACCTCTGTATTATGGGACTAAAGCCCATTTTCACCAGATATGTGGAATATGACCCTCAAGTGGCAGGTCTGTGGGCGAAACTTTGAATTTATCACAAAACAAAACAAAAACCTCAACAACTTTGGTCTGTCCCAGGCGCTAGCAGGGGCTGCTACATTGCTGGGTATTGGTGCAAAGTTCCATTATCATCATGGGCATAGCCATAAAATGAAAAAGTATAGGACATGGTTTATATGTGCTTTCCCCCTATACCACCCATAACCCCCTTCACTGGCAGAACAGCTCCACTGGCATATTGGGAGACTTCTGCCAGAGCACATATCATATCAGTGCTATCAGGCCAGAGATGGCAACAAGAAAATGGGCTTCTTCCGTACTGCTCCCTTATCTAAGGAATGCTTTCCCAAGAGAGACTTACTTGGCAATGACATTGACATCTTTTGGTGCACTAGACAAAGTAATCTCTTTCCCCCCAGGAATTTTATTTGTAATTGTCTCTTTTCCTTTAGGGGTGTGGTGAAAGTGTTGTTTTTAATGGTTTAAGTAACTAACAGTATTGACTTTTTATTATTTTTCATGTTATTTTGTGAATTTTACTATTATTTGTTTAAATCACTTAGAGATGTTTGCCTAAAGCAGGGGGGGGGCCAACTCCCAAGAGACTGCGTTGTTGTTGAGCATTTTTTAGGAAGGTAAGCCCGTTTTTTAGGAGTACAGGTCAAACTTGTTGAGCTTCCGAGGGGGGGGCAGTGATCTATCACAGACGCCCAGTGATCTACCAGGAGACTGCGATCTACCTGTTGGACGCACCTGGCCTAAAGCAACAAATATGCATAATAATAGTTCAGTCTCTGGCAGTATAGGCAGGCTTCCACCACTATAGGATTGCATCCTAGCAGAATTGTTATTGAATTGGCAGTCCATACTATCATGGGGTAGGACGCGGGTGGCGCTGTGGGCTAAAGCCTCAGCGCCTAGGGCATGCCGATCGAAAGGTCGGCGGTTCGAATCCCCGCGGCGGGGTGCGCTCCCGCTGCTCGGTCCCAGCGCCTGCCCACCTAGCAGTTTGAAAGCACCCCCGGGGGCAAGTAGATAAATAGGTACCGCTTACCAGCGGGAAGGTAAACGGCGTTCCGTGTGCGGCTCTGGCTCGCCAGAGCAGCGTTGTCACGCTGGCCACGTGACCCGGAAGTGTCTTCGGACAGCGCTGGCCCCCGGCCAATAGATGTGAGATGGGCGCACAAACCCCAGAGTCTGTCAAGACTGGCCCGTTCGGGCAGGGGTACCTTTACCTTTACCTTTACTATCATGGCATTTCATGCAACTTTCAGTATACAGTGGTACCTCGGGTTAAGTACTTAATTCGTTCCGGAGGTCCGTTCTTAACCTGAAGAACCACTTTAGCTAATGGGGTCTCCCGCTGCTGCCGGAGCACGATTTCTGTTCTCATCCTGAAGCAAAGTTCTTAACCTGAGGTACTATTTCTGGGTTAGAGGAGTCTGTAACCTGAAGCGTCTTGTAACCTGAGGTACCACTGTACCTACCGTATTTTTCGCTCTATAACACGCACCTGACCATAACACGCACATCGTTTTTAGAGGAGGAAAACAAGAGGAAAAACATTCTGAATGAAACAGTGGACGTATCATTTTTGTGCTTCATGCTGTGGCCACAGACATGTGATCTGATGGTGAATTTGGGGTGGCCCAATCCTGAGAATCCCTGTGGATCCATGCTTTGTAACCACGTTTTTGCACCATTGCAGCCCCAGGCAACATGGGTGCGTGATTTTTGGGGGGCAGGCTGTAGCCATGGACATGCTATGTGCTCTGATGGTGAATTTGGGGTGACCCAATGCAAAGATCCTGAGGATCCATGTGGATCCATGCTTTTTAACCACATTTTAAGTGGGAAGGGAAGGAAAAACACAGAAGGGACAAGGAGAGGGGTGTGCAGAGAAGCAGCTGGCTAAGAATGCAGGAGAGGGCTATAACGTGAGGAAAGGAAGGCAAAAGTTTCCACCCACCCACCCACACAAGCCAGCCAGCGCTCGCTCGCTCTCTCTCCCTCCCACCTGCATGTTTTCCAGTTGCCTGATATTTATTTTTTTTAATTGCCTTGACAGAAGAAAGCATTTTAACTGCATTAAGAACTCTTTAGCAGCGAAACCTAAGCTTTGCCATCCCTTAAGAGGTACAGACACTGTAATCTTCCAGATCGCATGAATTTACAGGCAAAACACTGTTTAAGGATTTCATCCTTTTAAATGGAAGAAAGCATATTTGAATGCTGTATGTCCTCAAAAACAAAAAGCAGGAAGTCAAATGAATTTTAAGCTGAACCTGTAATCTCTCTTCCCTTCACAAACATTGTTCCCTCTGGAGCATGGAGAGGAGTTAGAAGGACGCTCTGCTTTCCCCTCTGCTTGCCTGGAGGGGAGGGGCTTTCCCTGCTCTTTGTTCCGTTTGAGCAAACACAGCAACGAAACAGAGGTGGGTGGGCAGTGAGACCCTGAGGCAGAGTGCAGGAAAGCAGCCACTTCCTCTTTTCAGGTTTCCCTTCTCCGAGACACGATTTGATTTTTGCCTCCACTCGTGCCATTTGGCTCCAGGGACCACACATTCGCTCAGTAACACGCACAGACATTTCCCCTTCCTTTTTAGGAGAAAAAATCTGTGTGTTATAGAGAGAAAAATACGGTATATTATTTACATTTAAGCATGTGCTAAAGCAAACTTCCTTACATATTTTAGAGCAACGCGCGCACACAAAACCAGGATGAGGAACTAGCACTACATGTTGCAATTCTACAGGGGTCAGAATGAGAAAAATAAGCACAATTTAGGTTCTTGGAAATCTAAGCTTTCATTAATAAAAGATAGGTTCTAGCCCTTATGGCCGCAGAAGGATGTTGTGCTTGAAAATGCATGGGCCATACCTGCTGAAAACATATACCGTAAGCCAATGGTTGCGGGGTGGAGCGTCAGTGCCCTGCAGAGTTCATTGCCCAGCCCAGCAGAAGCAGAATTTTGCAGTGAGAAATAACAGGTTGCTAAAAAAATTCTTTTGTGTAGAATTTAGATTGCCTAGGAATGGAGTTTAGATTTATTTTCTTTTAGGTTTAATTCAGTAGGAATTTTGCCCCCCCCCCCAATATGCTGTTGAACTATGAGTCCCATCATCCCTAACCACTGACCATGATGGCTAGAGCGGATTGGATTTGGAATATAGCAACATGGGAGAGCCACAAGTTCCTCTTCACTGATCTAAATATATGCAAGTCCTGGCAATAACTCAGTTGGAAACAAGTACCAACTATTTACTTTAAGTTACTTCCTCCCAATATATAACCGAGGTGACCAAGAAAAAACTACTTAGTACTTTTGTTTCGATTTGCCTGGCTTATTTCTGAAATGCTCATTACATATTTGTGAATCAATAAAGGAGTGAATGCATTGAGTATAAGGGATGTGTAATATACAAGTGATGGGCTATTGAACATTTAGTTTCAAACTCCCCAAGTGCTAAGGAAATACTAGTGCATACCTGTGCCACCAAGCTGCCCGAGGCAAGAATATTCTGTTAGAACACCCAGTTCAAAGATGTAATGAGCATTATCAAGTAGGCATCACTCCAGTGCAACTGTCACTCATTTAAATGAGGCTCACACAGGAACCTTCAGCAAGCCCCACAAACATAATACAGATTGTGTTAATCAATAGCAGTGGACAATTGATCACCTGAAAAAAATCTAGTCATACCTTGGTTCTCGAACGTAATCTATTCTGGAAGTCCATTCAACATCTGAAAACATTTGAAAACCAAGGCGCAGCTTCTGATTGGCTGCAGGAGCTTCCTGCACTCAGTCGGAAGCCGCATCGGACATTCGGCTTCCAAAAAACGTTTGAAAACCGGAACACTTACTTCCAGGTTTGCAGTGTTTGGGAGCCAAAACGTACAAGTACCAAGGCATTCGAGAACCAAGGTACGACTGTATTTCTTTTGAGATATTAAAAAACTATTGCAAATGGCAGACTCTGGCTTTTCCCCATGCCCAGCAACATCTTTTTTATTTTCCACACTATTTTATCTAATATGCAGCTTGAAGATGAGTTCCAATGATCTTACAAGGTGGCTTACTACTTTGTGAAAAGTGGTATTGTGCTACTGCTACTGCTTGGGGTGGGGGGAATCATTTGCCCAACATGGCCACTTCCCTCTGCCTGCCCCACTCCTCAGACTGCTGTAAGCAGACAACTGGTGCAGTGAAAAGCAGTTTAAAGATAGGTAAAATCCCAGTGTAAAAAATTAGAGCCACAAGGCAGAGGAGGAAGGATAACAATGAGTCCTGGATCCAGAACTATTATATGATACAAGGTTCTTTCCTCAATGCTTCTGTACAGACTTTCTCTGCTGTATATAAATATTGGGATGTGTCCAAATAAGGCAGGGTGGCGCTGTGGGTAAAACCTCAGCGCCTAGGACTTGCCGATCGCATGGTCGGCGGTTCGAATCCCGGCAGCAGGGGTGCGCTCCCGTCGTTCGGTCCCAGCGCCTGCCAACCTAGCAGTTTGAAAGCACCCCCGGGTGCAAGTAGATAAATAGGGACCGCTTACCAGCGGGAAGGTAAACAGCGTTCTGTGTGCTGAGCTGGCTTGCCAGATGCAGCTTGTCACGCTGGCCACGTGACCCGGAAGTGTCTGCGGACAGCGCTGGCTCCCGGCCTATAGGGTGAGATGAGTGCACAACCCTAGAGTCTGGCAAGACTGGCCCGTATGGGCAGGGGTACCTTTACCTTTTACCAAATAAGGCAGTTTGCAACTGTTGAAATATAGAAGAACAGACAAATTGTGGAGACAGTACATTTATTGAAACTTAGAATAGTAATAATATGAGCTGGGAATTAGAAAGTTTCTGAAAGATTATGTGAAACCAGAGCCAAAGTTTGTGACCATCAACAGCTGAGACACCATTGCTTTAAAAATTAAGAGGTGGTGGGAAAATAGTTATTGTTCCAAATTAAGAGAAAACACTTCAATAAAAACCAAACAGATACCCACAGATGAGTGTCTTTTGTTGTTTTAAACATGATACACTCTATCTAACCAGCAGCAATTAAACTTTTCTCACATGAGACTGCAGACCTAGGCCATTGCTAGCCTTGTTTGTTCACAACTTTTAGTTGCTATTAACACACTGGAATAGATTTCTATTGATATGTGTTAGTCAAAGCATTCCATTCCAGCTAAGAAAACCACAATGCTTTACTCCACACAATCCTCCAGATTTTAATTTGGAAGTTTCTTCAGAGCAGTGGGAATGCCCTGACATACTTTGCTGAACTAGGAAATGTATACTCAAAGGACAGCAAAGCTGGGATTTATGAGTACCAACCAAGTGTTCAGTCCAATTGTTATGATGCGACAAACCAAGGCTGAATCCTGTCAAATGAACAAGCACTCAGATGTCATCTACAGAAACACTAAATATATGGCCACTTTTAAAAAGAATAACCCCATTTAACTTTAACACAGTACTGGAGAATCAGGTCAGAATGTTATGCCTTTTGCTATACAACCTTAGGCTGGAATACGTCTCTGAATCAACTTACACAGGGTCAATTCCCACATTTTCCTGTAGATCTCAAAGTCAGGACAGTAAACCTGGCCATAGGTTTATATTGTCGGCAGACATTAAATGAGGAGACAAGCAAATTCCCATTTATTCATCTCGGTTTTACCAGCTCTTTTCACTCCTCTGTTCTCCAATCCAAATATGCCTGATTCCACTCACTGCTGTCTTTACAAATACTTTGAAAAGCCTTTTCTGCTTCTAGCAAATATGAAAATCTCGTATCCCATAATGCAGTTTAAGTACAATTTAAAGCATCCCAGAATCACGATTACTGTTCTAACATTCACATTGACTTTCTGCCTCCCTTCCCACTCCTCTTCCCAAACTAACCCCCACTTCCAGATAAGTTGCTGCAAAGACCCTCTTTTTTGAAGGCACCCTCAGAGTTCCTGCAGGAAGACACAGTCCTGACCACCTTTATAACGCAGTCCCATCAAAACAGTAGCAGGGCACCCAAATGGAAGCAATGTGGTCAAGGCAGGAAGTGAAAGGTTAAGGAAGACACGTTCCCACATCCTTCCCGCTCAGCAGGAAGGGCTGGACAAAGCCAGAAACTAAAACACACAATTTGCTGTTTCCAAAGTTTCTTGGAAATACGGGTCTGCCATCTGTCTCCATGCTCACTGGTAAGCAACCAAAAGCAATAGTAGGGAGAAATTGAGGGGGGGGGGACTCCACCCCCTACCCAACCATTACGCTTCTAGTTAATGTTCATGCCTTCCTCAAGAGAGTTTTCATGCCTTTTCATCCTATCAAACCTTCACTGCCTTCCATTCAGAGGGAAGCAACATTTAAGGAGTGAGCAGAGCCCATGAGGCCGGCCTGCATTTCAGTTTCTGCTGTAATCCCCTTCCTTTGTCCACCTTAGAAAAATAAAATCAACACTAAGAACATATATAACTTATTTTTAAATTATTTTAAATGTCTTTTAGGAGAAAGACTGCAACAATTTTAAATAGCCCTATGCCATCTCCTGTCGGTTCACGACCTTCAAATCAGTCTGACAGGAAACATATCCCCATTTCTTTCCAGTAGGACTGGAGGGGAGGGGAAGCACATGGAGAAAGATGGGTGCATCTTTTCACAGCTTCAAGGGCTCCACATTCTCATACCAATAATACAAATGTTTTAAAAAGGGGTTCGGGCATTCACACAAGGCAGTGGAGATCACTACGAGCAACATGCCCTCAGCAGACGGCAGCCCAACCTCAGTAGTTAAAAACGGGAATCACTTGGGGAGAGGCGGCAGGGGAGGGGGAGGTTCTGAAGGTAGAGGGGGCGGCCGTGGTTTATCCACACTCGCAGCAGCCCTGGGGTTCAAGTACTCGCCATATGAATGTACAAAGTCAAAGGTGGGAGGCTGGGTGGGTTGCATGCCCTGTGCGCTGAGCAAGGAGTGCAACATGTTCACTGTATCCTGGTAATCAATGGCCTGGTTCATGTTATGCCCGTTGGCCCCGGCAGTGCTCTTGTCCAGTTTCCCAGGAGCCCCTCTGGTTTTGCTGCCCTGGACAAAAGGGAGACCAGCTGCATCCAAGCTGTGCCCAGGGTGCTGGGGAAAGGGAAACGGCATGGGGGGCCCTTTTGAATTCTTGCTGATTTTCGGCTGATGTTCATGTGCCGCAGATGAGGCCTCCTCAGAAAGTGGTCTCTTGCGGAAGGAACAAATTGGGACAAAACCTTTATGGGATGCAATGCCACTTTGGTTCCCATGCTTGGAGTCCACGGGCCGCTTGGTGCTGGCAACAGGCTGTGCATGCGAATGTTTGTGAGAATGGTGGTTGTGGTGGTGGTTAGAAGAATGGACCTTATGTTTTTCCTTGTGCTCTCCTCGGCTCTTGCCGCTGCTTTCATCAGAAGAGCCCGGTCGTTCAGACAGAGTCGGCACCTTGATGCGCATTTTTATTTCCTCCGGTTTGGAGGAAGAGACAGCAGTCTTGTCCCCTGGTGCAGTCAGCCGAACTTTGAGGGCAGATGAGGTCTTATCAGGCTTTTCAGTGGGGAGCCGTTCAGAACCATCAGAGCTGCCACCCAATGGGATTTTCAGAATGATGGGAGATGGGTTATTCTCTTGCTGCTGCACATCCCGTTCCCGCTGCTGTTGCACAAGCAGGTTCTGAGCAGCATAGGCATATTGAGAACGTACATTTGCCTCCATGTTTTCCAGCTCACGTTTCTGTGCAGCTAGTTCTTCAGCATGTTTGGCACGATACTCCTTTAATGATACTTTTGCCAGTGGTGCACTTTTAATGCTCTGCTTAGAGAAGGGGCCACTACTGTTATCGAGATGGGGATGATCTGTGCTGGAAGACATTTCACTGGCCCTGTGGCTGACCTCCAATTTATGTGACGGGTGTTGAGCCATCCAGCTGTCTGCTGACATCACATCTGTGCCAAGGTCCCCTGGAGAGTCGCCTGCCGCACCTGAAAGCGAAGCAAGGCCTCCAGCTGTCGAGGAAGTAGACATGCTCATCAGACCTGCAATGGTTGTGTCAGAGGAGCTTCTGGAGATCATGCTGAGAATGGTCTGTTCTGAGAGGCAATCATCATCACCTTGATCATCAGTCTTTGATTTCCTAGCTGCCTCGCAGGCCTAGGGGAAAAAACAAAAGCAGTACCAACTTTAGAATGCCAGATCTCTCTCCTGGACAGACGAAGGAAGGAAGCTGTCCTGTTATGCCATTTCCATAAACATTTTTTCCATTCACAAATTGTCTTGCAAGAAAATAGAATACAGCGTACAACATTTGATCCTGCCACTTTAGAAAATTCTATTATTGGAGAAGGCTGCAGTAAGGGGGTCTACACCCCAGCTTCCTGTCTGATGAAACCTTTGGATAATTCAAAAAAATATAGAAGGGTTTAAGCATATACCTCTTGACTATTCATCTCCTCACAGCCAGAAGATGTTTATTATACATATATTTCTGCATTACTTATCAAACTGAAGAGCACACACAACTTTGCCAACTCATGCTCAGAGTTTACAGAGGACCTTACCCGCCAATTCCTGATTCGTTTCAGCCGGTTAGGTGTTTTCTCAAGGATCTGCAGGAATTCATGAGTAAGTTCTGCAAGATAAACACAAGAACACCAAGTAGTAAGAGGCGTGGAATTTACAAGCCAGAACCCAAAGGGTGCTTTAACTTCTGCCCTTGCCAGCAACAGATGGAGCAGTCCTGGGACTAATAATACTGGCTCAAGTTATCAAATTAATCCCACTTAATTTTTTATTGCCATGCTGGAAACCTTGGTGAGAATGTCCCTTAGAAGTAAGGTATCAAGGTAATAAAATACCTCATTGTGCATGGGAATGTATTTGACCTTGCTCCAAACTTACCATCCAAGAGTTCCAGAGTTACAGTGCCATCAACGTACTCCCACCAGTGCTTCCCGTCCATGGAGACTGGGATCTCCCAGTTGGACCACTTACAGGCCAAGTGGATGCAGACGCAGGCCACAACGGGAGGGGTGTACTGCAGGCTGAAGGTGGTTAGGTGAAGGCTGACATCACCAGCAGGGAGAGAGAAACAGAAAGCTGTAAGCTCCCAAGCCTGAACGGCAGCAGCACACACAACCGCCCGCTGGACAGACACTGCAAGAAGTGAGCATCCCTCAGCTTTAAAAGCCTTAATTATCCTGCATGGTCAAGCAGGCCCTGCTTAAAACAACACTGTTTCAGCCTTCTTCCACGAGGTTTTCCAGGAGCTCCCGTCAGCCTGGAGCTCCAGGACCCCCATACGGCCAACAGGGCAGGCAAAGGGAAAATGCTGCATTTGAAGTTACTATTTTGGGGTTCCACTGGGCTGGATTATCCAATAGCACCAGAGAACAATCTCAAGTGATTTGGGCTACTTGGCTCTTTTTCAAAGGAATTTTATTCACCTGGCCAAAAAGTGCCAGAAACCTCCAGATACGACAATCTGATCAGTGATGGCAGTAGATTTTTGCATCAGATCCAAAAGCCAACAGTCAAGCAGTTGTGCCTTAGACAAACTGTAGTTCCCTTTAAGCTTTGGCCAGTTCCACAGAGCATCAAACCACCTTGCATGACAACAACCTAATAGGTATGGGCCCCAGAAGCCTGATAACAAAGAGATGCTGGCAAGATATTACTTTACTCATGGTACATTTCTATCCCAACAAGCTCTTCTGGAGACACACTACAGGGCAAGGCATTGATTTGTAAATGGTGTCTGCTGGGACAAAAATGGTCCTTGGGAGATGTGCCAGCTGTTCTTTCCCTCCCCTACACCAGTTGCCAGGGATGAAAAAAGGGTGAAGAGGAAGAAGCAACTGCTATGATGATGGGACTTGCAAGGAGCGTTTTGAGAAGGATGAGGCCTCAAGCCCATTCCATCCCCCTCCTTCTAAATAAATTAATCTCCAGCAGAATTAGTACTCTTTGGATATTACACATCAGCTGACTATATACTCTGCAACAAGGTAACCCAAATAAGCAAATCTACATGTATGTTATTTCACATTTTTAAAATCCTACAAGAAATTAGAAAGAGAACTCAAACCCCATTAATTGATCACAGGAAGGCCTCTGAAATTTCACAAGGCACAACATATGTCACCAAATTTCTATATGCCCTACTTTAAAAAAATAGTAAAATCTTCAGGATGCTGACTGCTGTATTAGACACAAAATTCCCTACTTCAATCCTCCATGAAGTACAAAGCTGAAACATTTAAACAGCTGCATATACCAGGCCACATCTGAATTCAGAGAAAACTACCGTATTTTTTGCTCTATAAGACTCACTTTTTCCCTCCTAAAAAGTAAGGGGAAATGTGTGTGCGTCTTATGGAGCGAATGCAGGCTGCGCAGCTATACCAGAAGCCAGAACAGCAAGAGGGATTGCTGCTTTCACTGCGCAGCGATCCCTCTTGCTGCTCTGGCTTCTGAGGTTCAGAATATTTTTTTTCTTGTTTTCCTCCTCCAAAAACTAGGTGCGCCTTGTGGTCTGGTGCGTCTTATAGAGCGAAAAATACGGTAGTTTGTATGGGTGTCTGAAACACTGTCAAGAAGAGTACTAAACTGAGCAATGGTTATCAAAACAAAATCTAAACATGAAGTATAAAATCTATAGAACGGCAGCCTTTGCACACAATATAGTTCCAAAAAGTGATTTCAACCGTGTTGCAGGGTTCAAACACTGAAGAGGCATCTCTCTTCTGGAGAATTCTAGATTGAAAAAAGCCAGCTCAAGCCAACAATTTAGCTTCTTCCAAAAGAAAATCTATTTCTTTTCATCTCAGATGAATGCTGTTAAGTTTTCACTGACTTCTAGATAGAAAGATCCAGTCTGATCCACACTTACTAGCAAAGCAATGTTAGCCTGAAATTATAAATAGCCAGCCACCTATGGCAAACAAGAATTGTTTCAGGGTAACCAGGCAGGAAATGCTAGTAAAAGCTGTTTATTTTTCAGTTTAGGCCACAAACATAGGCTAGTACATGGCTAGTAGCATTGTCAACTTATTTTCTAGGAGATTTCTTCAGAACAAAACCTTAATTTATTCTAGAGTAAGATGTGTAGTGCCCTGATATTCAAATGCGCAATAAAGCATTTCTTCTGTAAGTTTAGAAGGATGTTCTTCTACAGTTGTCAAGAACTACATTCCCAAATAAAAAAGCTAATAAAAGTAAGCCTTCAACACGTACCTGTTGGTAGCCATGAAGTAGGACGTCTGTGCCAGATCCTTGCTGGCTGAAAGAAAAAAGGAAAACCACGTGTTAGTGCTGCAAAGCACCTCTTTAATATACAACAATATGTTTCTATTGGGAAATAGCTCAGCATATTGAATTTACTTTGATTATATATATACTCATCAGCTGTAAATGCCTACTTTAATACTGCCATACTCTGAAAGTTTGTATCCAACTCATTACCACCATATTAAGCCAGGGTAAGGGGTGAATATTTAGTATAGCAACACCCTCTCTGTTTTACTTGTTCCTTTGACCAAGAAACAATTTGTCGGCTAAGAAACACAACCACTTCTGTGTGAAAGTGTCATAAAGTGCTGTGCCAGAATCACAGCAGTGTTGAATCACTGCTTACCTCGCACTAGCTGTGTGCATTTCACCACATGAGTGTGAGGATGATCTATGGTGATCTCAAACCCTGGAAGAAAAACAGGTGACAGTTAGGTCATGGATATAACATACTTGTGCTTCTACGTACCACAAATGCCTCTGGATCCTGGGAGGCAAGTAGATTGCTCATTCTTCCCCATTAAAGCTCATGCTGTTTTCAGTTGCAAGCAAGAAGAAAACACAATATCTTCCTAGGTTCAAATGAATCTGTTATCCAGCACAAGGAAATGACAGAAACATCTAGCTTCTAAGGCAACCATATTCTCTGCTGCAAATATACTAAAATACAACTGAACATTCTAAATCAGAAAACTAACCTGTATTAAAACAATAGGAAAAGAAAATTCTACAATCTACTGGAAGAGGGCTTTTCCTGTCACTCCAAACACCAACAAGCAATGTTTTCCTCTTAAGCAACAGATGCTCACTGAGTATAAACCTAGTTTTTAAATGGTTTCTTTTAAGGGGAAATGTTTGGCCCAGCTATGGACTGGTCTGAGAAGTCCCAATGGGCAATGGCTCGGGAAAGACAATAAAAAAAATATTTATTTGAAGCCTTGCCTTCTGCCAGACAGTAACTACTACCAGCAACAATTAAGTTAAGCAAGTTCTTCCTCTGCGATGTTCTTTGATGAAAGTGTTACTGGAATAATTTTGTTGTGTCCCTTGCAGCCAGGGATAACTTCTTTGTACATTGGGGACTAAAATTTATATACCACTTGATTGTAAGAAAACCTCTGAGGTGTTTTCAAAAAAGTGTTTGAAATATCTGCATATAACAAGCAAGACTGGGCATCATATCATTCATCTAATTACAGTGAGAGATAGTATCTGTAAGCCAAGAGGTTACCAAAGGCATAGAAAAAATATTGTTTCAGCTATCAAAAAAACCTGTTTGAATTAGTTACAAAGCAGCAAAAGCTCAACAATTCATGTCAGTTTGTCTGGGTATCCAGTTCCCACCCTGCATGACCAAGCTAATCATACAATTGGAACAATAGGCTGTCATGTTGCTAAGCCTTCAATCCAGAGTACACTGCATGGAACCTGAACAATATAAATCCTGTTGAAAAAGAACCCAAACCAATTTTTGCATTCATACTGGTTTACAAGAATGTCAATAAATTCACCCTAAACAAAACATATCAAACAAGTCATAAATTGTGAGGTTTGTCGCCTGGACTGATGCTCTCCCACACTGGCCAGCTGTGCCTCTGCCCTCCAGCTGTGAAGAAGACTGGGATTAGACTCTCCACTCTGCGGAACTTTCCTGGGTCTGAGATTCATGAAGCAGCCCGTCCGCTTGGAAAAACTTACCCAGGGTCTGCAGTATTATGCTCTCTAGAATGACCAGGTCTTGGGCTTGTTGCAGGTAAGCCTGGGGTTGAGAGGACAGGCAGGTTACTTGTGATGAGGCACTCTGTATCAAGCCTGCATATTTCTAACACTCTCTTGGGGAGGCAAAAAAATATCAAGGGGGAATCTTTATCATAGTCAATGCTGGAGAGAATTGGCACAAGCATCCCATTCCCAGGGGAAAAAAGTTAAGTGCCCAATAGAGGCACTTGCTCAAGAGGCTGCTCTTGATTCCATAATGGCTTCAACTGCCATGAAGTTATCAGTGTGTGTTAAAAATTGGCCCTTTCCTTCAATTTGGCTTCAGAATAAAGCTTCCCCCTTGTTGGCAAGGTTAGATGTGCTGGTCCTGTCAGGAAGGGCTGTGGTGAGATGTAAAACAATATGCTTAACAATCCTCCTGTTTGAATGGCAGTGACAGGAATGAATTTCAAACAACGTTTTCTGTGTCACCATAAGAGGGTGATCCTGGCAGGCAATATCCACCCATTAATACAAACAGTGCTACACATCTGGCTTTAATTCACAACACTCTAGCAGGAACACACAGGACAGACAAGCTATTTGGCTTACAAAACCCCAGAGCTTTCTGTACTATGCACCAGCAATATTCAAGAACTAATTACTATTGTTCAGATAATATTCCAACAAAGCTGTATAGCACTCTAGATCCAATGAAGCACAGGGGACTTGCACTGCCAGGATTCGTCCTTTCCCCTCCCTCACTTGTTGAGCACTGTATATGTTTCACAGGTATTCCGTTACTTACCTCACTCCTGGTATCTGGAAGCGCCTCTTGAGGATGCAGACAGGCATGAGCGACCTTGATGACATGCTCCAGTTTTCGCGGTTGCTCCTCCACCTTGGCTGCCAGGAAAAGGGCAGCTGGTGCTACAGACTTTACAGAGAAAATAAATTTAAATGCAACATCCTCTTTCAAATGGCAGCAAACATCCTTGGTCTCAAAAAGTCCAGAGAAAGTATCTTACCAACAACTTAGAATTGATAGTTCTACTATTTGACTAAATGTCCACAAGCTGAATTGTATATACAAACATTATAAGATTCATCTGGCAAGGAATCATAACCTGCAGAACATACTGGATTGTATAAAACCCATGTTTTATATGAAAGCTATTAAACAGTAGACAACCAGTGCTAATTTGGGATATAACTACCTGGCTTTTCACACTGCACAAATTATGCCGAGTAGAAGCTATAATTTAATGCAGAGAATGGTTTCTGGGAATTATAGGCTTATTTTTTTCCTTAAAAACATTATGACTCCAGGTCTTATCATCACAGGAAAAACTAAGTTACAAAAATGAACAACTTCTTCAAGGAACTGTGGGTGCAAGTTTTCAAGTTTTCCTGGGCCATTCTACTGTTGATCCTTAAGTGAAGACCACTGCTAAGTTGATGATCAATTTAGGAGCTACCTTGGTCACCATAGAGTCCAAAACTTGATACAGATCTATTGAAACAGAAACCTAGGTTAAAACCATCCAGTTTTATATGAAATGTGTGCCCTGTTAGTTACAGCATCCAAGTTTTAAAACGTGTTGCCTCAGGAAGTTTACCTTCCTCTCTTCTTCTTTGTCTTTATGGACATCAGCAAAATGGTATTGTTCCTATAAGCATTTGGCCTAGGTGATGCCTCTAAGTTCATTCATGGATTTGCTATTGCTGTTGCCACTACATTTCACTCTTCTATTATTTTATTGTTTAACTATTAGCGTGAACTAGTGAACACAAAATGAATCTGTTCATGTTCTGTTCTTATTTATGTATAATTGCTAGCGACCTTAAATGTATTTTTAGATCAGAAAAATGAGATCAAATGTTTAATAGAGAGATTATCTACACTCTTCATAATAAATTATTTGGAATCAATTTCTGAAAAATGTGACATAGAATAAAACCTTTAAAGATTTCCACCACAATACTCAGCACACACCCTTTCTCTTAATCTGCTTGGGATAAGGGAGAATATGAAACATAGCTATGTACAATTCTAACTAAGAAAAAGTACTAATACATGTGATACAAATGTATTTTCAATCTTTGCTGGAAGGGACCCAGAGTGGCTGGAGAAACCCTGTCAGATGGATAGGGTAGAAATAAATAAATAATACTTACATTTCGATGAAATTGAGTAAAGGATTGAACCATGTAGAACCGATGCATGTAGACAATAGCCGTATTGATAGTCAGTTGGGAACTAGTTTCTTGTGGTTAAGGAAAAAGCAGACAAAGGCTTTCCAAGCATATTTTAAAAGGGTTATCTGCAAATTGTAGGTTTTAAGGGGCTGCACTGCCCCATGTATTCTAATCTTCACAACACACACTGATGTGAATCCGTGTTTTTGAGGTAACGTACATCACACATTAACAAATCCCAAATGTCTACAAAATGATTAGAACACCTAACTTTCAGATGCAGGCTTACACAGGAAGTTCAACACGAATAAATGCTAAAACAATATTGGGCTGCAATATTATATTGCAATATTGGGCTGCAATATTATATTGGTGCTTACTATAGAGTAAGCACCAATGGGACTTCCAAATAAACATGCATGGAATCACACTAAGTGCCATATGACCTTTAAGTAAACTCACTATACTAAGGCTACAGTCATAATACCACTTATCTAGGAATAAGCCCCACTACACACAAAAGGACTTATTTCCTAGTAGACCTGGCTAGGATTGTACTGACAGTAAACAGACCCTCTCTCTCAACACACATCTAAACACACATACACAAACGTTAATTTTCCAGGCTGAATCACATCTTTGAAATCAGAAACAAGCTTTAAAGCACTGCTAAGGGCTCACCAACATTTACTCTTTAATAATCAAGAAACCTAATACAGGAAACACTGACGGAATTTTGGCTGCATTTTGAAAAAATATATCCCAATTAAGTATAACTAGCATTATCCTGCGCAAAAGAGAAATGTCCGTACAGGAACCGAGACTGGCCTCTTTTCCCACCAGCAAATAACCCTCTTAAAATTTAGCTCAAATCTTAGATTCGCAATCCCAAGCCAAGCCGGCCTGCTAACAAACGAGTGCGCCTTCCAAGTTGTTGCTCAATAACTGCTTCCTCTCCCGGCCCGATCAAGGCTTCAGGGCCTAGTCTCCTCTCCCCGACCCCACCTAGTTCCACCCCAGCCTTCTCGCGTCGCGGAGTCGACCCTCCGCGGCCAACCGTAAACGCGTCCGAACTCCCACCCGCTCCCGAGCCAACGCGCGGTCTTTGTAGGACGCGGCCTAATAACGTGCCCCGTTCTAAGCCGGCCGCCAACCACCGCGAGGCCCCGGGCTTGGTCTCTCGCCCCACAGGCTTCAGCCCTGGCGAGGCCTAGTTCGCCCAGCGGCCCAAGCGCGCTTCCCGCACCCCGCTCAGCCCAGCCCCAGCTCGAGCTGCCGCGGCCTAGTCCCCCAATGGATACACAGTCAGGCGCTGGCCCATATCCTGAAGCAGGTTGGCTGCCTGCTGCCGGTACGACAGCTCCTTGTCTGGGTCGAGCCCCGCGCGCCGGGAAGGGCTGCGCGCCAGCTGCTCTCGGCTGAAATACCAGCGCCCTCCGCCGCCTCTTGCTGCAGCCGCCGCGCCACACACCGCCATGATGGCCGCCGTCGCCGTCGACAACCACGCATGCGTGTGGAGACGCACGCACCGCGCACCGGCCTACGCTTGCGTGACCTCGCCCAAGAGAGTCTGTGCGTGCATGCGTGCGTGCGTGCGTACTTCCGTTTCCTCTCCCGCTGGGAGAAAGAAAGGAAGAGGATGTGCGTGCCGAACTTCCGGTATTGGCTTGTGGGGGCGGGGCGTAACGTTGACAGTTACGTTTCAGATGCGTCGGTCGATGCCTCCCATCTCTATGGCGATCGTCGTACGGAGTCGAAGAAGCGCCATAGAGGCAAAAATGGTAGAGTGACACGCAAAGAAGAGGGACTCACATGAGCCTTGTTTTTGTTCGTTTTAGTCTGTGCCAGTGTGGTGTTAACCTTCTGCACGTCTTAAATTACGCTGGTAAATTTTTAAGCGATGGTTTCACGCTTCCGCTTCGAGGTCCCCCCTCCCCCCGCTACAACCAAGCGGTGTATATTGTGATAGGAATTTTATGGTCTTAGATATATGGTAGTGTTCATAACTGCACATACATAGATCAACACAGGAAGACCGACCTGGAACCATTTTGATTCCTAAACTGACCAAATCCTTTCTCTGCAAGGTTAAACTGGAAAAGCCTCCCCATTGTCTCTTTCCTCACAAATCCTGTCTCAAAGATATGAATAAGGTGTGAGCCTGTGACCTGGCCCAGGAAATAAGTATTTTACCACTACAAAAGAATGGCCAGGCTCCCCAGGAAATCCAATCAAGTAACTTGCCAGACAGGAGACAAACTGTGACAGGAGTAAAACAACATTTAAATTTCTGTGATGTAGGTGGGATGTATCTGAGGAGTGGTCTTAGGTTACACCCCTTCTGTGATGTATGCATAATGTTTCTGGGGGTGGTCTTGATCTAGAGGATGGGAATTTCAAAAGTCTTTATAAGCCCTTGCACAGCATTTTTGGGGGTCCTCTTCCTCTCCTGCGTGTGAGGGGAGCACCCTGATGCAACAGATCAATAAAGCTCAAGCTTACTAGCTGCTTTTCTTCTCAATATTCTCTGGTTGGCTTCTGTTATTTTCTCCTACCAATAGAGAACCTATGCAAGGACTCTATTGAGAAGCAAAGCAGCTAGTAAGCCTGATCTTTATTGATCTGTTGCAACAGGGTCCTCATTCACCACACACAGGAGGGAGGAGGAACCCAGAACAATGGTGTGCAAGCCCTTATATAGATTTTTGAAATTGCCACCCTATAGATCAAGACCACCCACAGAAACATCATACCTACATCACAGAAAGGGTGGTCAACAGGAGAAATCTAAGTGCTTTGTTTACCTCCTGTCTGCCAGATTACCTGTTTAATGGTCACTTGATTGGATTGCATGGGGAGCCTGGCCAGTCTTTTGTAATGATAAATACTTACCGTATTTTTTGCTCCATAACACTCACTTTTTTCCTCCTAGAAAGTAAGGGGAAACGTCTGTGTGTGTTATGGAGCGAATGCCTGCGGATGGCGGGGGGATCTGCTGCAGTCGTGAGCAGAGGATCCATGGTTCCCCTTCCTTCCCTCCTCCGTGGCTCGCTTTGAAACAGCAAAGAGGGAGAAGAGCCGCTGAGTGGGGAGGAGAGAGGGACAGAGAGCATGCTTGCTTTAAAGGAGCAAAGTGGGAGAGGAGAGGACCCGCTTACATGAGTGTAAGCAGCTCCTGTCCGGTTGGCTCCTTTAAAGCAAGCAGGCTCTCTGTCCCTCTCTCAGCTGGCTAAATAGCAGCAAAGTTTTTCAGCTCGCTAAGCCGGGGAGGTGGGAGAGAAGCAGAGCCTGCTTGCTTTAAAGGAGCAAAGCGGGAGAGGAGAGGAGCCTTCTCCTCTTATACCCCTCGCCTGCATTATTAGCAGCATCCTTCTCCACACACCCCACACGTGTTCCTTGTCCCTTGAGTGCTTTTCCTTCTCTTCCCACTTAAAACGTGGTTACAAAGCACAGATCCACATGGATCCTCAGGATTTTTGCACTGGGTCACCCCAAATTCACCATCAGATCACACAGCATGTCCATGGCTACAGCTTGCACCAAAAAAATCACACACCCACTGTTGCCTGGGGCCGCAGTGGTGCAAAAACGTAGTTACAAAGCATGGATCCACAGGATTTTTGCATTGGGCTACCCCAAACTCACCGTCAGATCACATGTCTGTGGCCACAGCATGAACCACAAAAATCATACATCCACTGTTTCGTTTAGAATATTTTTTTTCCTTGTTTTCCTCCTCTAAAAACTATGTGCGTGTTATGGTCGGGTGCGTGTTATAGAGCGAAAAATACGGTACTTCCTGAGCCAGGTCAGGCTCATACCCTATTAATATCTTAAATGTGCCCTTAAGACAGGATTTGTAAAGGGAAAGACAATGGGGAGGCTTATCCATTTTCCTTTGACCTTGCAGAGAAATAATTGAGGTCATTTTGGGAAACAAAAATGGTTTCAGGTCGGTCTTCCTGTGCTTTTCTTAAAAAAATTTGCCCCACAAATAATAACATGGTATGTTGTAAGTGGATGCCTTTGTGTAAATATAGGATATCACATAAAAATAACACATGTTGCATTTTGATACTAAATTACTTGCAGCATTCTAACACTTTGGGAGAAACATTTACTCAAGAGTGGTCTATGCTTTTCACTTAGCAGGAAGGTCCAATAAGGAATGGAAGATGCAGTTTTGTTTGTTTCTGCCTTTTTGTGTGTTTTCAGGTGTCAAACTTACGTAGCTCTCCATCATACTACAGCAGCAACAATCCCTGATGAATCCCTTTAGGGCTTTCATATAAACCATGTCACCTTGCCATAGGTTTGGACAGGTTTGGACATGTCATGAGAGAGATGTCCTTGCCTTGACCTTTCTATGGGATTTTAGTATTATAGGCTCTGGTCTTGCACTGTGGGGAAATTGCTCACTTGCTCTTAAGGGACGAAAAAGCTAGTTGCAGTCTGGATACACTTGTCGAATTCAAACTGAGTCCAATTAGAATTTAGATAGCACCATGGTTCTCAACTTTTCAAACCAATCTGTAAAAAAACATTCTAAAAAGGGCGCTTGTCCAAACTCTACAAGGGACCATTCCTGCTAAATCAAGGCATGTATACCTTCATGTATCTGGTGTTTTCATGGATCCTGAAGCTTGCCTTTTTTTTTGTTAAATGAATTAGAATAATTTAAAAATTGGTAGAGAAGGTTGGCACACTGCAGAGTGTGCCAGGTGGAACATGGTCTAATCTAATTATTGGACTACACAATAGCCTGATCTATTTGTTGTTGTTGTTGTTTAGTCGTTTAGTCGTGTCCGACTTTTCGTGACCCCATGGACCAAAGCACGCCAGGCACTCCTGTCTTCCACTGCCTCCCGCAGTTTGGTCAGACTCATGTTTGTGGCTTCGAGAACACTGTCCAACCATCTTGTCCTCTGTCGTCCTCTTCTCCTTGTGCCCTCAATCCTTCCCAACATCAGGGTCTTTTCTAGGGAGTCTTCTCTTCTCATGAGGTGGCCAAAGTACTGGAGCCTCAGCTTCAGGATCTGTCCTTCCAGTGAGCTCTCAGGGCTGATTTCCTTAAGAATGGATCTTAAGAGCCTGATCTATTAGAAAGCATAAAATACCTGTTTAATGATCACTTGATTGGATTGCCTGGGGAGCCTGGCCAGTCTTTTGTAATGATAAATACTTAGTTCCTGAGCCAGGTCAGGCTCACACCCTATTCATATCTTAAATGTGCCCTTAAGACAGGATTTGTGAAGGAAAAGACAGTGGGGAGGCTTTTCCATTTTCCTTTGACCTTGCAGAGAAATAATTGAGGTCAGTTTGGGAATCAAAAATGGTTTCATGTCAGTCTTCCTGTGCTGATTTATGTATGTGCTTGGTTGGTACACTTATGAACATTTAACATATATCTAAGACCTTAAAATTTCTATCACAACATCAAACTGGTCACTGCATGCTGCAAGAGAGAGCATTGTGATAGGAATTTTATGGTCTTAGATATATGGTAATGTTCATAAGTGTACCAACCAAGCATGTACATAGATCAGCACAGGAAAACCGACCTGGAACCATTTTGATTCCTAAACTGAGCAAATGTTTTCTCTGCAAGGTCAAAGTGGGAAACCTTCCATTGTCTCTTTCCTCACAAATCTTGTCTTAAGGGCACATTTAACATATGAATAGGGTGTGAGCCTGTGACCTGGCCCAGGAACTAAGTATTTATCATTACAAAAGACTGGCCAGGCTACCTAGGCAATCCAATCAAGTTACCTGCCAGACAGGAGATAAACGACAGGAGAAAAACAACATTAAAATTTCTGTTTTAAGACCGCATTTTCTGTGATGTATGTATGATGTTTCTGGGGGTGGTCTTGATCTACAGGGTGGCAATTTCAAAAGTCTTTATAAGGCCTTGCATGCCATTTTTCTGGGTCTCTCCTCTCTCCTGCGGGTGGGGGGAGCACCTTGTTGCAACAGTTCAATAAAGATCAAGCTTACTGGCTGCTTTGCTTCTCAATATTCTCTGGTTGGCCTCTGTTATCTTCTCCTACCAATAGGGAACCTATGTAAGGACTCTATATGGGCTCTTGGATACCCCATAAGGGAAAAGAGCAATTTTTGTTTACAACAGCATCCAGCACATCGTCGCCCAGTCGGGAGGTTTGGTCTACACAATGTCAGAATTGGACCTTTAGTGTGGAGACACCTGCCATTTGGAACTTGTGTTAAATAACAGGTGCTGTCTGTATTCTGCACCTTTAATAAGCTTTTCCTTTCTAACAAGTATTTTAAGTGAATAGGGTGGTGTTGTGGACTAAACCACTGAACCTCTTGGGTTTGCTGATCAGAATGTCGGTGGTTTGAATCCTCGTGACGGGGTGAGCTCCCGTTGCTCTGTCCCAGCTCCTGCCAACCTAGCAGTTCAAAAGTACACCAGTGCAAGTAGATAAATAGGTACCGCTGTGGGCAGGAAGGTAAACGGTGTTTCCGTGCGCTCTGGTTTCCACCACGGTGTTCCATTGAGCCAGAAGAGGTTTAGTCCTGCTGGCCACATGACCCGGAAAGCTGTCTGTGGACAAACACCAACTCCCTCGGCCTGAAAGCGAGATGAGCACTGCAACCCTGTGGTTGCCTTTGACTGGAATTACCAGTAACCCTCCAGGGGTCATTTACCTTTACCTTTAAGTCGGTAATTTTTTTATTCCAGTCTGTACTGGATTGGAAATTGCTTTTAAATATGCATTTGTTGTTGATGTTTTTTATTATTAAATTGCTTCAGTGTGTTTTATGCGGATTCATAAACTGAATGAATAAAAATATCTGTACATAAACTTATTTTTAATTGTTCTGCTGTCTGAATGTTCTACTTGTTAGAATTGCAGTGCAGGAGAGTATTGTCGTGACAATGTATTACACCAATAAAATGCTGGTTAAACTGGAAATAGTAAATGAACACAACAAACTAAAATAAAATAGCTGAGAGTAGATTATAAAACTAACTTCAGACAGACTACACCTCTTCAGTACAAAAGCTTAGCAAAAGAGGTAGTTTCTTCACCTTCCTCCTAAAAGAGTATAAAGATGAGGTAAGAAACACCTCAGTGGGACGATCATGCCCGAGTTTTGGAGGTGCCAAATATTTGCCTATTAGAGTCGGAAACAAGGCTGACACACGGCACACACTTATGTACCGGTATCTTTACTCAGAACACTCCACTGAGTGAACAACCACTCTTCATGGCTGGCGTTTCAAGAAGGTTGTTTGGCTCACATCTACTAGAGACAACACCAAAAGCTGCTGTGAGCGCCGGATCTCCCTAGAGGAGAAAATACAGCCATCTGGTTAAATACATATTCCATCACTGGCTATCACATGCAAATAAATACAAGTTAACGAAGTCATAAAGTAAAACAAAAAAAAACAAAAAAACCCACAAGGTTAAGGGTCACTTCTCCCCCTTTCCTTTCTAGATACCTCCTCAAACCAAACCTCAGCACATTTTTCTCAAGGTATCACAGTTGCCCTTTCACACACTCAAGTTTTCATTGCTTAAGAAACTCCCAAGAGACAGGGCCGAGCTGCGCATCTCCATGGTAACATAGCAAACATGCTTTAGAAGGCTGAAGGCAGAAGGCTGCAGTTGGGAAGTTGTGGAGTCAGTTGAACCTACAGCAAATTAGGTGCAGGAAATGTCTTTCTTTGGATTAACTTTGATGGGATATCAAGACCCCTTTCGGGACAGAAAACTAGAATTACCAAAGTATGAAGTGCCAGGTAAGGAAACTATCCAAGAACACTTCACTGAAAAAAAAAGCTCTTCCTGGGATTCACCAGTGGTGATTGCTCTGTATGTGTACCTACACACAAAAGTCTTAACTGTCATTCCTTCATCTCGGAACCCTGGGAATGGCAGTGCTCTGAGGAAGGCTGTGGATCTTTAATGGAATTCCCACCACTGTCACTAAACTACTATTGCCAGGATTCTTGCAGGGAAACCATGATTGAAGATGGCAGAAAACTGATACAGAGCAGTTGCATAGATAAGCTCTTTGTGTGCTGTTCACACACATCACCCCTACTGTACAGGAGGTTCCTGGTTTTGTCTATTCAATCCCCTTCTGGAATTGAAGGGTTGATGGCCACCCCACAGTCTTTCAAAGGAATTATGCACTGGTCCACATCAGAGAGAATGGTTTAAGCCTTTCTCCCTCAGTGTGCTAGTTTTATGCCTAGAGATCGTTTGTATATTACTGAGATATTTTTCATCCATGCTGTCTTCCAGCTGCAATCTGAAGTGGTACATCTGGGATCTAGATTGGACTTAATTCCCTGGACACGAGGAAATTCTCCTGTCTCCAACATGACCATTTTTGTCCCTAATTTCATTACTTCTTTACTTGACTGAGGCCCCATCTGCTCAACACATTTCAAGCAGCATCATACCACTTTAAACAGTCTTGGCTTCGCCCAAATAATTTTGGGAACTCTATTCCCCTAATCCTCTTGTTCCATTTGCTTTCCATTTTGCTACATTCCAGAATTGCATTAGTTTTCTTTCTTCTTCTGTCCATCTTCAGTGGGAACACCAACCCCTAAACTGGAACTTTTCTACCCAAAGCTGCCACCCATAGGACCAAGTGGATATGATGGCACAGTACACAGGGGAAGCTGCAGGAAGTATCGAGAGGCTATCAAAAAGATGAAGCTCAAAAAATGTAGGTAAATAATTACCAGAGGCAGGGTTTAAATGGTGGTTTCAGCAAAAGCACAAGGAGCCTTTAGGATTTTGTAGAGGGACATCCATACTCATGAGTCAGAGCACTGGGACCAGGACTAGGAGCAATGACCTCTGGGTTGGCAGGAGCTGTGTGTGTGCATGCATGCAAATCTAAGAGAGTTCTGGAGGCAGGTTTGGAGGAAGGAGGAGGATTGACGGCCCCATGGTTCTTTGAAGAGGATGTCCTTGCAGGATTTCCTGTACAGATCTGGTTGGCCAGTCTGAGGACAGTATGCTGGACTAGCTGGTCCTTTGGCCTGATCCAGCAGAGCTCTGTTTATTCCTACAATGTTGGGCTCCAGGCAGGTGCGCCACCTCCATACTTGCTGCACCAGCATGACAGCTGGCCCTTCCAGACAGCAGGGAAAGACAGGGAGGAAACCTTTGGCCATGTAAAAAGGAAGTTTGTTGTCACGAATTTTTAGTGAACATGCAAACCAAGTTGCAATACTGGGTATACAACCAGGTGGAAATGTGATGTTCAAGAGTGCTCCGGAGGAAGAACAGTACAGTGGTACCTCGGGTTAAGTACTTAATTCGTTCCGGAGGTCCGTACTTAACCTGAAACTGTTCTTAACCTGAAGCACCACTTTAGCTAATGGGGCCTCCTGCTGCTGCCGTGCCGTCGGAGCACGATTTCTCTTCTCATCCTGAAGGAAAGTTCTTAACCTAAAGCAATATTTCTGCGTTAGTGGAGTCTGTAACCTGAAGCGTATGTTACCCGAGGTACCACTGTAATTTGAAATGTGTTGGGTTTAATAATCAAAAGCAATCTTTCTTGGGTACCTGGGGCTTTGATCTCTTTCTCTGATTTCTTTCCTCCTCCTCCTCCTCCTCCTCCTCCTCCTCCTCCTCCTCCTGGACAGCAGGCTAGTACCTCTAGGCAACTGATAATGAGGAACCAGTCACCTCCCACTGCCTCCTAAAAGGCTCGCGACATCTTGGGAAGCCACTTGTCTCCTAAGTGCCTGTGTCAGCTGTCACTGGAGCTTGGCTTTCCAGCTCCTCTTGCCTGCTTCTCTGTGAGCACATTTTGTGCTGACCTAGCGATGGGGAAGCTGTGGCCCTCCAGATGTTATTGGACTTATAACTCCAATCATCCCTAGCCAGCAAGACCAATAGTCGAGGATGTAATTCGAAGTCCAACATCTAGACCTGCAGTGCTGAAACCAGGGCACCAAGCAGGTTCACGAGCATTAAGGACACAGTAGTTATTGGTTCTCTGGGGAAGGGGAGGAAAAGACAAGGAGGAAATATGATAATTCTAGAAGGGTAGGGGCCATAGGTCAAAAATGGCAGATCCCATCTTTGTTTAGGGCTGGTGCATGACCGTTGAGCTTCTGAACTCATTATGTACAGCGGTAATTTAAACCTACAGATTATTAGCTATCTTCTCAAGCCTCCATTGTTGCTCCAGCTCCTGCTCAAGTCAGTGGATTTTTAGCAAGTGTTGACGGCCAGCCCAAAGCCAAGATCCTTCTCTCCCACACCTCCAGACAGCTTTTGGTTTCTCCTGTCTAACAGCCCAAGCTCTCTGTCTCTTTTTCTAGACCCAAATGAAGAGTACAGGGAACCATTGACCTGCGGACAAGAGATTGGCTGGTGGCTGCCTAAGAATCGGTCAGTCAAGCCAGAAGATGCCATCCCTTGGATAAGGGTGCAAAGGCACCCCCAGCTACGGAGCCCTATGACCAAGTGAGCATACAATGGGAAGCAGGGAATCAGCCCAACCACCACTTCACCCAGCCAGGGATGGAGGATCTCACTCTCATCTTTTAATTCTTGTGTGGAGAGCAGACATCATGGCCAAATCCACCCCATACAAATTACATTTTATCACATAGCTTCACCCAAAGAATCCACAGAACTATAATTCCCAGCACCATTTCATTGACTGCTGCTTGTGGAGGGTGTGTGTGTGTGTGTGTGTGTGTGTTTGGGGAGGTGTAATTCTGAATGCCATGACACAACAGCTTGCACCTCCTCCCATTAGGTTTCATTGGGCAGATGTAGATAGGAGATTCTGGGTGGCTGCTTTAACTGGATCCAAGCACCCTTTGTACTGTCTAAGAGATCCATGTTCTTGCTTGTCTGGAGGGCAGATAGAGGAATGGCTGCGGGTGTGTGGAAACCTTTGACCTTTGTGTGGCTGGAATATAGGCTACTGTACAAAGGTTAAGAGTCATGTGTTGCTGTGCCAGCTTTGCCTCTTACCCACTCATTTGACCCACTGCCCCCCTATAAGGCAATATGGCCCTTGGCTGGAAAAAGGTCCCCCACACATGTGCTGAGATCTGCTTCTCAAACACTGAACCTTTCTCCCCAAGGAACTGGGAACTACTGTTTGCTCCCCACAGAGGTACAGTTTCCAGTACCCTTAACAAAATACAGTTCCTAGGATTCCTGTGTGTGTGCTTTGAAGACCTTCCTCTTTCAACAAGCCTTTTAAAGTTGAGGTCTTTCCCAGTCTGCACCTATTTCGAAATGGCTTTAAAGATGTTTGTTTTTATAGCTTTGTCAATTGTTTGCCACCCTGGGCTCCTTTGGGAGGAATGGTAGGGATATAAATTTAACAATAGATAAATAAGGTCCTGGCAGCTGAAACAGTACCCCACGAGACAATGGAACAGCAATGAAATTTGTTTTCTTTGTTTGTTGTAGATTTGTTGACAGCATGATAGCGAGCGATCGCCTCTTCAGCATGTTTTGAGAACCATGTGGAACCATAATAGGAACCTGAGGCGCATGGCAGCACCACTATGTCAGTGAGAGCTCATTGGCAATAACCGGCTCCCATGTTTTAGACCTAGCGCATTTGTTCTACAAATAAATAGGAAATCAGTACAATCATCTGTGTTTGGGGGGTTTTTTGCCTGCAAAAATATTGGGAAAAGTGGGTGGATATAAATTACAAGTGAGAAACCTGTGGCTTCTAAGTGTTGTTGGGACACCAAATCCCATCAATCCAGCTAACATGTTCAATGGTCAAGGATGATGTGAGTTGTGGTCCAGAACATCTGGGGAGTCCACAGCTGGTGAAGGCTGGTCTATGGCCTTTTATCTTGTACTATATCTATGCACTCCCTGCTTCTTCTTTTAAGAATTAGTACAGGAATGAGGATTGTTCCTGACATTTCAATATCAAAGCTTGCTGTGATTTAAGTAGATGCTGGCAAATGTGTGCACCTGAGCATGTTATGTCTGCATTTGACCAATACATGTTTCATCCAGGGACAAATGGATGACATATGCCATATAGGCATGGGCAAACTCAGCCCTCCAGATGTTTTGGGACTGCAACTCCCATCACCCCTAGCTAACAGGACCAGTGGTCAGGGATGATGGGAATTGTAGTCCCAGAACATCTGGAGGGCTGAGTTTCCCCATGCCTGATGTTCTAAAGCGGAAAAAATGTTTATGGGCAGCATTACTGAACTTCAAAATAGATGATCTCCACCCCATTTCCCCCTTGCATTTTCCATTGCAATAACGTTGACCTGTCACTATAGCAGTGCTTCAAGAAAGGGGAGGAAGATCAATGCTAGAAGGACCCAAATTGATAAAGGCAGGGCCTGCAGGCAGACTAGTGCTGTACTCTTACTCCCCCCCCCCTGCACTTCTCAACCACCTTAACAGAGAAATGGAACAACTCTGTTTTTTCGTAAATTTCCTGCTTCCCAATCCACTTCCCTCTAGGAAACTTAAAAGCAGGCTTTAGAGATGCTTGCACACAACCACCAAACCAATCCACCCTTCTGTGCTCTAAGGTGATGAGGCGGCTTTCAGGTTTTACTATTGTTTGACAGTATTAGCTTAGCATAGACGAAGTCAGAGGAGAACAGTCAAGGAGAGACTAGAGACACACTTTCCTTTGATGGGGGTCTAGTTTGCCGTTGTAAGAACAGGACACTTTTCTAGATGAGCCACTGGTGAGATCCAACAGGCTTTTCTTACAGGTTTCTGCTTTGTGCAAGGAGTTTAAATGTATGACCTATTGAGCTTAAGGAAAGTTACTGTCACTTAACTATATATATAGAATTGCAGTCATGTGGTATAAATGCAGGTCATCTTAGCAGCTACTTTGTTGTTGTTGTTTAGTCGTGTCCGACTCTTCGTGACCCCCTGGACCAGAGCACGCCAGGCACCCCTGTCTTCCACTGCCTCCCGCAGTTTGGTCAAACTCATGCTGGTAGCTTCGAGAACACTGTCCAACCATCTCGTCCTCTGTCGTCCCCTTCTCCTTGTGCCCTCCATCTTTCCCAGCATCAGGGTCTTTTCCAGGGAGTCTTCTCTTCTCATGAGGTGGCCAAAGTATTGGAGCCTCAGCTTCAGGATCTGTCCTTCCAGTGAGCACTCAGGGCTGATTTCCTTCAGAATGGAGAGGTTTGATCTTCTTGCAGTCCATGGGACTCTCAAGAGTCTCCTCCAGCACCATAATTCCAAAGCATCAATTCTTTGGCGATCAGCCTTCTTTATGGTCCAGCTCTCACTTCCATACATCACTACTGGGAAGCAGCTACTACAGCCTAGCCAAAGTTCCAGCATGCAAACCCTCTGCAGTACTGGTCTGCAGTACCAGTGGGTCACAGCCTGATCCAAAGTGGGTCACAACAGGAGCACTACCTTCATGCAATTATATGGTAAAATTTAAGAAATGGGTTCCCAAATGCATGTTTGGGTTAAGCATGAGACTCTCCATCTCAAGGTCATGGGTTCAAGCCCCACTTAGTCAGAAAGATTCCTGCATTGCAGAGGGTTGGGCTAGATGACCCTTGTGGTCCCTCCAAACTCTCAAATTCTATGGCTCTAAATGTGGTTCCTGGGACTGAAAAGGCTGAAGACCCCTGTTCTACACGACCCTGTGGCAGATCACTTTTCTATAACAGTTAGATGACCCCAATACCTTGGGCATTATCCTATATACTGTTGGCAGTGATGTGTGTAAAATATGTAACGTGTTTCTGAATTCTCCTGGCTGTAGTGATGTGGTCCTATATGTCAAAATTACCATTACACTTAGGTTCTAGATTCAGGTAGGTAGAAGTGTTGGTCTGACACAGTCAAAATATATATAAAAATAAAAAAGTGTCCAGTAGCACCTTAGAGACCAACTAAGTTTGTTCTTGGTATAAGCTTTCATGTGTATGTGTATCTGAAGAAGTGTGCATGCACACAGAAGTTTATACCAAGAACATTACACTTTGGGTTCTTCACAGTGATAGTTGTTCCTTAATGCCTGAAATAATGTAAGGAGATTTAATCAGGGATGTACAAGCTTTAGTATATTAATGATAAACCCTGCAAAATACCAATGCATAGGCGTGTAAGTGCACACAAATTGCTTGGGCTGCAATGATTACAGTCAAATTGACTTAACAAATGTCTTTAGCCTGACTGAATCAGGTGCTGATATCTATCTATATCAGATTTAAAAATTCAAGAACTGTTGTTAACAGGTACCGTCTTGAGAGGTGCATCATCTAAAAAGTAGTGAGGTGTTTTCTTCAAAAGCATCTTTATTCATACACAGATGGCATGCTGATTTAAATCAGTTAAAAACCCATGTGATTCAATTGTACAATAGTGAAATCTCATGCAAGTGTGCTCAGTGGTCAAGTCCCACTGGGTTCAATGGGGCTTACACCCAGGTAATTGTGTTGAGGATTACAGAATAGAATTTCCTAACTGTATGATAGCCCTAACATTCACAGTTCTCACAAGTTTCCATCTCCCTATATTCCATGTATTTGTGCACTGAGCAACTGGGGGTGGGAGGAAGTTGCCCAGGGACGAAGAGAGGTAGGTATATTCAAGTTTATGGCACTGGGAAGGGAGAAGAGAAAGAAGGAAACAATGTAATAGAAAGTGATCTTTAATATATAATTTATATATACACACACAAAAAGAAAAAAAGTACCAAATAAGTGCCGTATTGCCCACTCTGCTCATACACCTCGCCCAAGGAACACAACTGAGCCATTTTCGCAGTAGCCCTAGAGGGAGTGGGGAGATCTGGGTTAGTTTTGTCTTTTTTAAAAGCTCACTCTCTCCTCCTACATGGTCTTCCCCATGGTAAGCATAAATAACTCATAGGCTATGCACAATGACAGTTGTCCATTAAAAATAATCTTTTCTTTTAAAAATTTTTAAGGAATATTAGAGCTTTTTAAACCTTAAAGTAAACTAAAAAAGAATAATCTTCAACTTCTTTCCCTTCTTCTTTAAAAGACTCATTTTTTTTCAATTAAAAATAGTTGTTTTCCGCTTTATCCATCCTCTTCAGTGGAATAGAGATTTCACAAAGCTACTTTGCTTCCCCATGGCTTAGATGTTCCCCAATTTAGGTGTCACTTGTGACAAAGAGTTGAGCAAAATAAACCTTGTTTCCAAGGAATCTGGTTCAGTACTGGAATCCTATGTAACAAAAGGTGGAAAGGGGGGGGGGCTGTAACTTGCCAACCTCAGATATGAGAGGGACAAGACCCAAACTATGGTAGTGGGTGGGACATACCCATACACATGCTTGCAACCAATTCAGCTGCAGATAAAAGACTCCTTGGAACAGGGTCAAGTGAAAATAGGCGAAAGGTGGTTCCGCCAAAGGGGGAATTGCACCCACTGCATAAAATGGGAAAATTATAGAGGAAACAGGCAGAATGTAAGCAGGCTGCATGCCTGCACTATTCAAGGTGCCGCTACAGGGGCTAGAGAAGTAGACAGAGCATTTCAAAATGGCAGCCACAACCCCATCGATCCGGGAAATCGCAAGTGCTCAATAACTGTGCCATTGGCCAGCCGCGCCAGCTACTGACCACATGGACCTGCCCTTCTACACCAAACAGACACACACACTTCTTTTCAGCACACTTTCACCACTCAGCAGTGAGCTCTCTTTCAAATCTTTTTTTACACATGGTTTCTGGAGTTCCTATGACCAGTTTGTACTTTGGTGCAAATAGATCCCCGTTCCCACCCACCTAGGCGAATACTGTAAAAATGAAAGGAGTCAAGGGCCTTCTCCTCTTCCACCTCAGTGCCATGTTCCCGCCAACTTAAATCCGGCAATTAACACAGAGCTCTCACTTTGCTGATTTTGTCATCTACTGTGTTTTCTGCCAGTCAGGAGGGTCAGAGCAAGCATTCAGTAGGTCAGCCAGACCCCAAATTTGTGGAAGTCCACTTTGCTTAGGATAAGCACACCCACCCACCCTCAAGCCTTCCAACATCTGAAATAAAGAGCAGAAGGGGGGCGGGTACGTTATTATTTTTCTGGAGCTACATATATAATATGTATGAGAAAGACAGGAAAATACCCTCACAACCCCCAGAATCAAGGTCAGTAGAACCAACATGACCAAACCTAAAAGATGGATAAAACAGGGGGCGGGGTGAGTGGAGAAGAGACATGGCACTTAATAGCAAAAGATCCATGAGAGTGGGCTAGAAGGAAGGAGCTTGCTCTGTCTGCCAATTCCAGCTCCTGTTAAATAATTTCTACTTTTTTATTTTGGGGTCCCAAGTGAGTAGGGAAGAAGCTTCCTTCTGCAGAAAGGTGGAAGAGGAGGGCTGCAGACAAAACAATCCGTCCCCTTTACTTCAGGCACCTAAGGCAGGTTTGCATCTCCACAGGGCAGCAAAGCCTCTTTCCCTGGCTATTACAGGAGATGGAGTGGCGGGGGAGGCAGGGGAAAGAAGGCCTGTTTCCCTCCCGTCTCTTTGGCATCAAAACCACAACCCCCAGCCATCGTCCCATCCCCCCCCTCTCAAAGCACCCCAAGTGCTTGTCATCACTCCCCTTCATTCCAACCAGACAATGCAATTTGGCAAATGAGAACTGTACCCCAAATGACAATCCCTCAGAGAGAGAGAGAGAGAGAGAGAGAGAGAGAGAGAGATAGAGATTCCCAAACATCACAGTGAGTTTGTGAGAGTGTGTTATGTGTGTGAGAGAAAGACACACACACACAGAGGAACAAAAAGACAGAGTGGGTGTTTGCTGAGAGATGTGACCGACAAAACGCACTGGGGGAAAGTCACCTCCCCCAAGAGAAAAGTGCCGTCGCTGCGCTTCTGGAAAGTCTCAGCAAAATGGCGCCATGAGAAAAATGGAGCCCTGCTCAAAAAACATCCGAGCAATGCTTCAGGGTGGAGGCCGGGCAGAAAGAAAAGGGTATAGCCTCCCTTCAACAATAAAATCAAAATGCCAGCTTTCTGGATCCACAGATAGACAAGGGCGGGGTCTTCTAACCCCTACTGCAACCTCCCTTCACCAGGTCCTTTGGTTGATCCCAAGAGCGGCAGAAGGTTCACAACAAACTTTACCCCAAAATAGCACCCACACGGGCCCAAAAGGAGGCACTCCAAGTTAGGCTTTGCTCCAAATAAATAAAAAATAAGTCTTGTATGGGGTAAAGCGACCCGCCGACATCTCTTCTGCTTCCAAGACTATCAAGGATCCCATTTCAGAAGCTGCAGGGGTTTTTCCCTTTTTAGGAGGGTGTGTTCCAAAATCCAGAGCAAAGAGAGAAAGACAGAGAACCAGTCAACCCCATGGTGCTTGACTGAGCCCAGCTTAATAGGTCCCTTTGTTAAGCAAAGGCTCTTTTCTTGCTAACTGGTGGGGCCTCCATTCAGGAAATAGGTGGTCATCTCGCCTTTGCCCTTGACCTTGATGACCCCACGACACTCCAGCTGATAACCTTTGGCTGCCAATACCTGATATAGGTCAGTTGTCACCTAGAGAAGGGGAACAACAAGTGTTAGGATGAAAGGGAACAAACAGTTCTGGGCAGGTGGAATTACGAGTTTCCAATTTTGTCCCTCAGCTCACAGAAAGCCTGTTGCTCTAGAAGAGGATTCTGTACATGGGAGTGGGAGGCAATTTCCACAAATTCTCCCCTTTATCCTGCAGTCATATCTCCCCGTCCCCCAGCACTATTCCAAAGGGTCCCCAAATCCTCTGGAGCAAAATTTGGATGGCAAAAGGAGCCTGCAGAGGGAAGTTGCAATCAGCAAAAATTGCCTTCTTTCCCTGCCTTGGTGAGAGGGGGAAAGCCAGACTGCTGAATAAAGCCACACAGGTGATGTGAATCCTGCTGTTTTTGACAGCAAGCAGTTTGTGACTGAGGACAGCAAGGAAGCCAATGCAGCCCCGCCCAAGCCTGGCATAATTAGTGCACATTTAAGCAATGCAATGATCCAGCAAATATACTGGAACTGACATAGAGATACTATAGAAACAAATCTTTTGCCACATCATCCAGGGTTTAAATCACCCAGAAAAACCATAGCAGCCCCTCTGAAATACCTGTCATGGAATATCTCATGTTGGGCTAATAAGTCATGTAGGGTTGCCATACATCAAGAATTCCCTGGACATTGCTGGGATTCGGCCATCGAAAAATGGCCTGAAAAGCTCAATAACTTTGCCAGGAAAAGCTCAACAACTTTTGTGTCCGGATGTTCTCTTTTTAAAATATGGCAACCCTAAGTCATGGGATTTGGGGTTTTTTTGAGCATTTGTCTCCATTCCAGTTATTTGGCTTATAAGAGACCTAGTCCCAAAGTATTGAGGTTCAGGGCTTTAGTTGGCTTTCTGTGTCCCCGGGGAAGGACCAAAAGAAAGGAAGATGGCCTTGCTTTTGGTGTAGCCACTAGGTCTACAAGCAAGGGCTCCGCCAATTGATACTAACTCATCCTGTCTTCAGAATATTTCCCTTGGTGAAGACAACCCCATGAATTCATTATCTCAAGATTCTGTGATGGCGACCCACTTGGATGGCTGTAAAAATAGACTGGGTAGCTTCATGGAGGATGAATCTACCCGTGACTATTAGTGGCAACAAGCGGAACATCCTGAGGCAATATACACCCAGATGCCACAAGGGGGTGCTGCACATGGAATCTCTGAAAGCATCTCGTAGACCATGCTGCAAACGGGATGCTGGCCTAGGTGGGACTTTTGGCTTGGTCTGGCAAATGAGTTCTTCCTCTCATATAGTAACCAGAACTATTCAAAAGTGGTCAGCAGAGGGAGCCTTAATGACACAATGCTCCCATGGTCTCTTGAGGCAGCTCACAACAAAGCCTGAATTGCTCCTCTTCTCACTGAAGTCTCCTCTGGACAGGATTTCCAGCTTTCCCCACCAGCCCCAATAGTGCCCCCCCAAAAAAAAACATTTGCCAGGAAAAACTGGCAGCAAGTAACAATTTTAAAGCGGTGGGTGGAAAGCTTTTCCTCCACCAGAAATGACTCCCAACAATTGGCAAAAAAAAAGAAGTAAATAAATGGTGATGTTGGCACAGGAATGAGTCAGCAACATTCCTCACTCCAATCCAGGGGCTCCAGCTGCTGGGTCTTAAAAATATCCCACCATCTCCTTGTGGGCTGTGTCACAGCTGCCCCCACCTTGAGAAAACGCTAGCTATCAACAGCAGGGCTGCCATGCTTGAGGGAAAAGAACTCCTTTTTATTTTTAAATTGCTACCCAGAAATTCAGCAGCTGTTCAAAGTGCTGGCATTGTGTTCTTAAGGTTCAAATGACCCCAGGAGCAGGATGGATGGGCATGCCTCCTTCTAAACATTTGTCTCTTATTCTTAAGAAGAATCTTCAAGATCAGGGGTCAGCAAACTTTTTCAGGAGGGGGCCGGTCCACTGTCCCTCCAACTTTGTGGGGGGCCGGACCCACCCTCTCCCAAAAGGACACCCCCCCCGCTGCCACCACCACTGCCGCCGCAGCCACCACTGCCGCCTCGTCTTCGGCAGCGTCGGCATTGTCCACTGCCTTGGCAGGGCGCAGAGCCCAGGCAGCTGGCCTGGGTGGCAGAGGAAGCCTCTGTCGCTTCCTCCCACTCGGCCATCTCTAGGCACCGCCCCTTCCTTCCTGCTGAGGCGGCCAAGTGGGAAGAGCTGAGCAGGAGGAAGCGGCAGCGGCGTGGAAGCTGCTCCAAGCGGCACCATCCGCCCAGAGGTGTCTGCGGAGCTTCCTGCAGCCAATAAGAAGCTGTGTTGCATCGTGGAAGTCAGTCCGCACACTGCGAGGGTGCCGAGCTGGTTTAGCACAGGGATTGACCAATCAGGCGGCAGGGTCCGCAAGGTTCGCAGGCCTTAGTTTGCCAACCCCTGTTCAAGATGGTCCTAGTCAGGGTGTGCTGAAGCTCAACAGGAGACTATCAGATCAGGTGGCTTCCCCACTAGCGGAACTCTTTCGTAAGGAAGGCTTGTTTGGACAACTACTCCCTTCCAAATTTTAAGAAGATTTGGGTGTAAAAACAAACCCCCAAACATCATCTCTTTTTAGTGGGCTTTTGGATGCAGAAGCGATGGGTGCTAGGATGGCGGAGTGAATCTTGCTGTTCAATGTTGCTGCTTGTTTTGTAAGGTTTGCTGTTTTGTTGATTTTTAACTGTTTTAACTTTGCATGGGATATATCCTTTTTTTGTTAGAACTCCTGTGACTAAGCCGCTCAGCATAGATTATATTATTACAGACCTATTAAACCTCTCCTAAGGAAGTAGACTTCCAAGGTTAAATCCTGGCAACCATGAGGCCTGGGAAGGGGGGTCTTGTTCTTTGCATGACAGTGTAAGTCAGGCAGCCCCCCTGGCAGGGTCCCCGGCCGGCTTATCCCTCCAAGGCTGGGGGCAAGCGTACCAGGCTGCACCCTCGACCTCTGCACGGGCCTGCAGCAACCTTAACCATAGTCAAAACAGGTCACGCCATCGACGCTCTCACCTGAATACGGTCAGGGACACCAGTGCTGTCCATACGGCTAGAGACATTCACCGTGTTGCCCCAAATGTCGTACTGTGGCTTTCGGGCGCCAATCACCCCAGCCACTACTGGCCCAATATTTAGCCCTGTGGAAGAAATGGGAAGGGAAGAAGGGATGCAAAAAAGGAAAATCAGTCAAAACTGAGCAGCCAACCCACTTGCATTGAGGACACCCAATCTCTCCCCCCAGTGTGGAACACCCACCCACCCTTCCCAGGCTCCACTGACCAATTTTCATTTGGAAGTTATTGAATGAGTGTTCGTTGATATATTTCATCTGCTCCATGAGCCGCATCGCGTAGTCTGCCAGCGCTGTAATATGGGAGCGCCCCTCGCGGTCGTACGTGCTGTCATTCAGCCCTGAAGCCGCCATGTAGGTACTGCCAATCGTCTTTATCTTCTCCAGCTGCCTGAATGGCTCATCACTGATGATCTACAGAAAGAAGCAATGGAAGGTAATTTCTACAAATGCTGAGAGAGTCTCCTTTCATCAAAATCACACATCTGTTTTAAAACACACACAGCTCCCAAGTTAAAACAGTTCAACGCATCATCAGAGAGTTACAGCCTCTCCTAGACAATGACAGTTCTCTTTCCCAAGCTCTGGGAGGAAGACCTGTCATTGCCTACAGACGGCCACCCAATCTTAAACAACTCCTCACCCACAATAATACAGCAAGCAGACTTAACATGGACACTGGTACCAGAGCCTGCAACAAACCCAGATGCCAACTTTGCTGCCACATACACCCAGACAACACCATCACTGGACCCAACAACATCAAACATACCATCTCAGGACTATTTAATTGCTCATCTTCTAACATTGTGTATGCTATCAAATGCCAACAGTGCCCTTCAGCTCTCTATATTGGACAAACAGGCCAAACCCTACGCCAAAGGATAAATGGACATAAATCTGACATCAGGAATCACAAGACAGAGAAACCAGTAGGAGAACACTTCAATCTCCCAGGATATTCTATACAAGATCTCAAAGTAGCTGTCATATTACAAAAGAATTTAAGAAATAGACTGGAAAGAGAAGTTGCTGAATTACAACTTATTACCAAACTTAAAACCATGGAGAGACCTGGTCTGAATAGAGACATTGGATTCTTATCTCATTATACATGATAAAGCTATTTTTGGCCATCTCATCCCTTGCTTTTTCCTGTAAGACCAATTGTAGTCGTTAGCAGTCGTCAACAGGTTTACCACACCTATCAGCCAATCACCCATTCCCGTCACCCTTCTGAGTAATAACCCTCCCCACCCTCTCACTGTATATAAAGGTCTGGTGACTTCTCTTTCAGTGTCACAGCTGTCAATGTTTCCCTTTTTTTAAGGGAAATTCCCTTATTCCAAATAGGATTCCTCACAAGAAAAGGGAAAAGTTGACAGCTATGTTCAGTGTATCTGAAGAAGTGTGCATGCACATGAAAGCTCATACCAAGAACAAACTTAGTTGGTCTCTAAGGTGTTACTGGACAATTTTAAAAAAAAATTTTAAAATATATTTCTACTGTTTTAAAACCTTCCATGGCCACTGCCGCACTTCTCCTGAACGGCAGAGATTTTGCCTTGGTTCTCAAAAGTCTCTCCTATTTCTGCTCTGTACTCGTGCAAATGCCTGGCACTAGGTGAGAGCCGTCCTCAGAAGAATGCCACGCAGAGAGCACCAACCTCACCCTGGCACAGGGCTCCCTAGTGGGCACAGAGCCAGGTCCAGATTAAGACCCCTAGAGACCCTATGCACAGACAAGATTATGGTGATGCCCCTGTGTAATTCACAATAAAAACAATACTAAACCACAAAACAGTAAGGAAGACTAACAAATATCAAATATTCATTCACGTGGCACTTTCAAAACTGAAGTCAAAAACAATAAACATGTCCTCCTTCAGCATCTTTTTTTGGGGGGAGGGGGACCCTGCTCATTTTTCAACCTCTGCCAGTCTTCGGTACCTCCCTTTTTCCAACCCAATGCAGACAAAAGACATGCGGTTACCTCATCGAAGTCGGCAATTATCTCATTGAGCAGCCGCAGACATTCCACGCCTTCATTGTTGGCTTCCAGCTCCACGTAGAACTCTGAGAAGTTACTGATCGAGGCAAACATGACGGCGACACATTCACACGACTGGTGGTACAACTCGTCGTTGAGGCGCTCGCGGGCCAGGAAGTGAGCGGCCACATCTTTGGGCAAGATGTTGTGCAACAGCCGACGGTTGTAGGCCTGAAGCTCCTCCATCTCCTCTTTCTCACCTGTAGCCTGGGAGAGTCGCAAAGGGAGGAAAGGAGGAGGATACCAATTATCCAAGACGTGCGATTTCATTAAGCCTTTTGAACCTCCGCTGTTGAAGGTACCGGCCCTCCAGATGTTCTTGGGATTCCAACTCCCAGCAGCCTCAGCAAACAAGGCCGGTGGTCAGGGATGACAGGAGTTGGGAGTCCCAACATCTGGAGGGCCACAGTTTTGCCCAGCCTGCACCACACACACCAGACACAAATTCTGCAACCTGTAGAAGTTCTGTACATCCAGCAGGACTGCACATCTCTGCATAATTTATTCTTTCCTGCTAGTCACAGAGAGGGGGAAAGAGCAATGTTTGGGACTAAAACTCACCACTACTAACAAAAGATCTTGCTCAATCCACTCTTCAGCTTCAGGTTTCATCACTTGTTGCCCTGTCAGTAGCCATAATCTTAAACCACAGAAGCTTAAACCCCTAGTCAAGAGACGCCGTACCAGTCACTCTCCTTCCTACCATTTATTTATTAAACTTGTATATGCTTTATGTTTCGATGAATCTCAGAGACATTTACATCATCATTCAACACAAAAATGCAACAAAATACACAACAAAAGGCAACATAATGTGTGTGCATGCACGTGCATTTTTATATAATCACATTAATATTACATAAAAGGATCCTCACACGAAATAATACAATTCAGGAATTCAAGACCCATGCTGTCATTACACCCATCACATCACTCCATCCTCTCAATTCTCACTCCAGTGAAACCCTCAAAAACCCATAATCACGTATGAATCCAACAGGTGAAAGCCAACCCTCCCCCAATCATTTCATCTCCATCTCTCACCTTTGGGGCTATACAAACACCCTCTATCTCCCCTGGGGAGATCAAGCTTTTCCTCTCACTCTGGGGTAGAAGGGTCTCTGGACACAGCCACCCATAGGCTTGACTCTCACACCCTCAGAGGGAGAATCCCAGTCAATCAAACAAAAATAAAGCAAATGTCCCTTAAAATAACTTTGAATTTATAAAAGCAACAAACTAAGTAGGTTCAGAGCCAATTAAAGAAGGCATGCCAAAGAGCTGAGTAAACAGCAAGAACTAACAGCATCCTTTGGAATTCACTGGCACCATGAGATCTCCAGAGTCACCCCAGCCTTGGCAGAAACCTCACACCCTCCACTACCTGTTGTTTCCAGAGAAAGTCCAGCCGGGCCGTCGACTCAACCTGCTGGGCATGCAGGTAGAGTGCCAAAGCAAAGAGCAGCAAGATGACAGGTGTCATGTACTGTAGGGCCACTTTCCCCTCGGCAGAACTAGGAGAAAAGAGAGTAAAGGCAAGCTGTTATCTTTCTGCGCTCCTGTGCCCAATACAGCCTTGACACAACCCCTTTGCTCTGTCTACTCCCCCAAGTCTAGGGATGCCCCCTGCTCTTTAAAAACCAACCTCAGCCCATTCTCCCTCTCTGCCCCTTATGCTTGGAGTACTTCCCTGCCATGACACCAAGGGAACTACCCGAATGCACTGTCATTACATGGTTGTTATCTGGCTACATGCAGAAGGTGGAATATAAATCGAAATGGGGAAAAATTCAAACACCGTTGTTACTCCATAAAGTCCATCACTTCCACAAAGCATTTGGCATTTCTCTGTAGCTGCCATCCCAAGCTGAAATAAAAGCTGTTATTTGTGATTCCAGTTTTTTATTTTTTTTATTTGTGGTACACAGTTACATGTTGTTTTTATTTAGCTTTCCTTAGGAAGCTTTGGGTTGTAGCCAAGTTATTCCTACTCAGAGCAGACTTGACTACCTTGGGTCCATTAATTTCAACAGGTCTACTCCAAGTAAAACCTTTCATTGAATAATGCATGTTCATTCAAATCACTCAGAGATTGTTATATTAAGTGGTACACAAATTCCATATATAATTTGCTTAAATTTCATTTCATCTCAACGATTTATGTGTATATATACCACTTAAGCCTAACCACATATACAGTGGTACCTCGGGTTACATACGCTTCAGGTTACAGACTTCCCTAGCCCAGAAATAGTACCTCGGGTTAAGAACTTTGCTTCAGGATGAGAACAGAAATTGCACGGCCGCAGCGCAGTGGCAGCGGGAGGCTCCATTAGCTAAAGTGGTGCTTCAGGTTAAGAACAGTTTCAGGTTAAGAATGAACCCTCCGGAACAAATTAAGTACATAACCAGAGATACCACTGTAACTGCATTTGCTTACCGGTATATTTGTCCCTTGCTATCATTGCTTCACCATTGCTAGGTTCTCTCCCCTCCCCTCACGTCTAAACCTGGACAGTAAATTCCTCAGGGCAGGTACCTATATAGTGCTTCTGTCACATTGTTACTGATATAGCATCACAATATATAAACGAAACAGCACAATCTGTTGCTTGCAAATCCAAAAGACTTCTACCACCCTCCCAAACCCTAAAAAACAGCCTTGGGACAGTTCCCCCCAAACTAGTACCCTCCTGATATTGTTGGACTGCAACTCCCATCAGTATGGCTTATTGTCAGGAAAGGTGGGAGTTGTAGTCCAACAACATCTGGAGATGTCACCTGTACCCCCTTGCTGTACACTTAACTTTCCCAAAGCTTTGGTAACACCTTCACCAAACCTCTAGGTAGCCTTTATAACCACAACCCTCCATTCCCCACAACCACACCAAAATTGGCTCCCTTTCTGGTTCCAACTCACCAATCTTGACTACTGTGGGTCTCATTGAAGGCTGGCCTGTTGTGAGAAGGGGAGAGAAGAATTTTTATAGAGAGAGGCCCAAGTCACCCAATGCCAACACCCCAAGCCACCTCCCACAATGCAAGGCAAATGAGATTGAGGGTGAGTTAGAAGTGGGGAAATGGGCTGGGAGACAATGAAGATTCTGGTAGTAGATGATGCGCCTGAATTCTGCCCCAAGTATCTTGCAATGGGAAGAGATTGAGTCGCTTCCTCTTTAGTTTAACACCCATGCCCAGATAGAATGTATCACAATTAGAGGTTTCTGCAGCTTTATAGAACACCCCAAGCTCAGCGCAGTTTCCTTTATCTCTGCTCCCCAAATTTAGTTGTCTACAAATCATGTTTGCCTATGCCTGGTTTATTTTTTGTAAACCACTTCCACGTTTTATTACAATCCAGAGGTATATAAATTTTGTTTAATAAAAATATTCAACATTAAACTACAGTTGTTTCCTTTCTTTCACTTCTTAGCTAATAGAGCCGCTTCCGTATATAATTTGAAGCAAATTATTTTCTCAGAGGAAGGGATGTTCTTACTCCTTTCACTCAGAAATAGATTTTTCTGCTTTAAAACTCCCCCCTCCTGAGGAAGCTGCTCTCTCCTCTCCCTGGGTGGGGAAAAAGATGTGGGCACTCAAGGTGGGCACAGAAAACAGAGAAGCAGGGACTTCCGGGTTAGCGCCTCCGGCAATGGCGGATTTCCTCTGACCGGGAGGAATCCGCTTCGTGGAAATTAGGGTCTGGACCGCCACGGCGAGGCGGAGACCCACTAAAAACCACAGGCGGGAGAAGCCCGTGGACGTGGGATTCGGCTGGCACCTTTTGTGCCTCCCCTACTCGCGGGGAAACCCAGTTTCGGGGATCCGGAGTGACGTGGGGTGAGCGGCGCGGTGCTTCGAATCGACTGCTCTTTTCACGGAGTGAAGCCGCATTGCTGTTGCCGGAGAGCGCTGACTTTTTCCTGTGGACAATTGGACTTTAAACAACTACCCGTGAGTAGAACGGAAAATTGGACTATGAAACATCTTAATTTGGCACCGAAGCGGGAAGGTCTAAACAGGAAGTCCGCCTTCCGCTTTTGTAAATAGATTGAAGCAAAGACATTGCAAGCTAAAGTCTGGAAAGTCGTTTGTAAAGGACTAAATTTCCATCAGCTAAAACTACCAACCCCCCCTTGGAAGCAGGAGAAGAGGGGGAAAATTTTAGATTGTTTAAACCTGCAGGAGAGAGAGTAAAGAAATATAAATTTCCACCGTCTTGAACCTGGGAACGGGGTGTCAGAGACAGACGCTTTGGGGAAGTTCATTGACTGTGAATAAAACGTTTTTTGACAGATAGTTAAAAAAGAGAAACATATTGATTCCAATGTTTCCTTTTGCATTTAAAAGGAATAAAATATCTGAAAAATGAAAGTAATTTTGTTGCGGGATCTGCTTTCAAAAAGATGGATACAAACAGAAATTGTTTCCTCTAGGGGGAGCTTGTGAAACTGTTGCTGGAGTCGATCTGGGGAATTCTACAGCTGTAGAGATTAAAGATTGTGGGAACCAGACATTGACCTTGAACAAGAATGTGCCCAGAAGAAGCTTTAGTGATTGCTTTTTGCAAGACAAGCGCTTTACTGGAACAGCTACACGAGAAGATGGATTTGATGACTGTTGCAGTTAGCAATTTTGGACAAACAGTGAATACCTATATAGAAACCACTCAGGAACCAACCCAGGAATTTGCTTTGACAGGGCAAGTTGTGCAGAAGACAAAGGAGGAGGTTGTTGCTGAACCTCAAGTAATCGAAATGGAGAGAGCCGCGGCCTTGCAGGAACATAAGTTGTTGTTTCTGACGACTGAACCTGGAGAAAGTCAGATTTGAAGAGATGGAGTACTGTTTGGTTTGGAGATGGGAAGTTGGATAGATCCCCCTATGCAGGGATGTTTTGATTTTTGGGATCTGGTTGTGGGCCAGGGGGAGTTTGGAGTTGTGGGGGCCCTTAACCTTGGAGGGACTTTGAAACATGCCTTCAAATATTTTTTGGATTTCAGTGCTGACTATGGAGAATGGGCTGACCTGTCGAGAAGGGATAAAGATATTGTGAGGGAGGATTTGCTGAAACAAATTTGGGAATTGGAATGCAGAAAGGGGAGGTATGGGGAAGTCGGCGAAATAAGTTTTAAGAAAAAAAGGATATGAAACTATACATGTTTGTTTTTGTGTTTGTATGTTTGTATTGTGTATTGTCTGTGTTTATATAAATTGTGAAAAACCAATAAAAAATTATTTAAAAAAAAAGATATTGTCAAGTTGGAGTCTCCCCGAGATCTACCCCTCAGTGAGAAAGGAAGGAAATTAAGAATAAGATTAGCAGAAGACAAAGTAAAGTGCAGGTATAAACATGAAGAAGACCTGCAGAAGGGACACGGAAAAGACTTAAGAGCCTCGGATAGAAGGTCACCAGGTTGATGGACTAGATGGAAGGGATAGAAAGGACTGACAAAACCCGAGACCAGGAAGAAGAGACGATGGATGAAGATTGGAAGAAAGTTTAAAAATTCATTTAGAGAATTATTGTAAAATTAATGAGTGTTAGAAAAAATGCTGGAATGAAACTATTTGGCTTTAGTAGAAATGCTATAAGGAATTATGTATAAATAAGTTTTCAGTTTTAAGCTTTAGGGCTTTTTATGGTAAGATAAGGTTAAAATAAATTAAGGTAATTTAATGACAGAATATAGTGAAAGATGGAAAGGATTTGCTGAGATAATTAATAACTAGAATACAAAAAAGGGAGGTGTGAGAAGGTCGATGAAACAAGTTAATGAAAGATAAAGACTTGGGAATATTGGATTTGTTTTTAAATTTTTTGTTTGCTTTTGTTTTTGGTTTTGATGTATTGTGTGTTTTTTTTGTTTTGTTTTTTTGTTTTTATTGACTTGTATTGTTTAATTCCTTTTTTTGTCTATTTTTTTCCTTTTCCTTTTTTTTCCTCTGTAATTTTAAATTCTCAATAAATATCATTTTTTAAAAAAAACAAAACAGAAAATACAGAAGCGGTTTGCCCAGTGATGGCTTGCTGGCTTAATTTTCCACACATGGTATAAATATGAACAAGTCAAGAAATATTCAGGAAGAATGGGTTCAAGCTCATTCCGAAAGAATTTTTGGATACAAAGTCCCACTGCATCCAGTCATATTCTTGCTGGGTTATTCAGAAGGGACAGTGAAGGAAGAACATAAGGATATGATTTATTACTTGCTAGCAGCTGCTACGATCTTACATGCAGCTAAAAGGAGAATGGTTACAGCTCCCGACGATTAAAGAACGGCATAATAAGATACGGGATTATGCAGTAGCGGCAAAATGAACTTATTATATAACATCTAAGGATTGTAATTGTAGATGATATATGTTAAAATGGAGTAAGTCTGTCAATTATTGTAGGGCATATTGTTTTATCTTCTAGTGCCAATTATGGATTTTCTATGTTGTGAGCTGCCTGGGTTTTTGTTTTTAAGTGGGAAAAGTGCCAAAGGAATAAGAAGCCCCTCTCATGAGATAATGCGTGAATGAGAACCTTTGGGAATCCACGATTCAGCTGATATCTGAAGGGCCACAAAACCACCACCACGGTGCTATATTATATTTGTTTCTGATGTTATTTGCTATTGTGGTGGTTTGTAGCTGGGCCCATTTTCTCTCGGTTACTCATGGCTGTTTGGAAAAGTTATATTTGAGGGCAACATGGAAGAAAACAAGCGCAGGGTGAAAGCTGGAAGACCCTCCCCACTTTAAATCACCCAGACAACTTCAAGGCCCAGGGCTGAAGGTTTGAGATTTTTCCAGTCCCAGAGGAGAGGGGGGATTCTTACAGGGCATTAGCTGCCACCAGCAGGTCGTAGTTGTTGAACAACACCCCCTGGGGGCCCTCGGCCACGGCCAGGTACACCACCTCCATCCCTATCAGCAACGCCAGCTTCCCAAGGCTATTGATGTGCAGGAAAACAGAAGAAGCCAGTAGACTCAGCAACACCGAGTAAGTGAAGTACTGCAGGGAGGAAAGGATAGAGATGTCAGAACGCCGCTTACAACAACTGGACGTGCTTCCCAAAGCCCACACTCATTCTCTTGAGACAAGTGTGACCTCTCCTTCTCCCCACTCTTAATTTGGACAGTGTTTGCTGCCACAAGGTTTTTTTTAAAAGAGAGATTAGATAAGTTCACAGAGGATGGTTCTACCAACAGCCACTATCCACAGACAAGCAACCGGGGTAAATCATCGCCCTCGTGCCTTGCTTGTGGAGTTCCCACAGGCACCTGAGTTGTGTGAAACAGGATAGTCAATTGACTTTTGGTCTGATCCAGCAGGATCCTTTTGTGTTACATTCTCCTCCTGTCTTCACAGATATGCCACCCGCCTCAGATTTCACACTTGAGCAACCTTCAAGGCCCGGTCAGGGCCACAAACCCACAAGATATCAAGGCACTCTGTGGGAGCAAGGATGTAAACGAAGGGAGGAGAGACCATCCTTGGACTTACAGGTACAGTGGTGCCTCGAAAGACGAAAAGAATCCGTTCTGTGATTCTCTTCGTCTAGCGGTTTTTTCATCTTGCGAAGCAAGCCCATTGACGGATTAGCGGATTAGCGCTATTAGCGGCTTTTAGTGGCTTATCAGATCAGCTGATAAGCGGCTTAGCGGCTTAGAAAAAGGGGGGGAGGAAAAAACCCCCGCAGGAACTCGCAAGACATTTTCATCTTGCGAAGCAAGCCCATAGGAGATTCGTTTTGCGAAGCACCTCCAAAACGGAAAACTCTTTCGTCTAGCGAGTTTTCCGTCTTGCGAGGCATTCGTCTTGCGGGGCACCACTGTAAATGCTGACCCCAGGCCCAGTGACTGAACCCCCAAGTCCCACCCACAACTCTTCACACCTCATGGAACCCCCCCCCCCCGATCTTTCTGAAATACACGTACCTCAGGGAAGCTGCAGCTAGAAGCGCCATTTTCCTGGCAGGGCAGAGTGTCTGATGCCAACGAGTAGTTGAGGGCATGTAGGTGGCAGGGCCCCACGGCGGCTGGAGTAATGTTGAGAAACCCGGCAGCGCAGTCTTGGAGGCGGAGCCGGCTGCAAGCAAACTGGGTTGAGGGGGGAAAAATGGCCGACTATGTAGGGCTGACAGGGAACTCAATGCTGCTCTTGTTTGCTCTGGGCTTGCCCAATCCCGCCCAATGCCAGAGACTTATGGCAACCAGGATAATGGAGAGCCAATGCCTGGGCTCTGGGGCCGGAGACAGACAAAGGGTTCTTCGGAGAGTTGAAGGTTCGGAGAGGGTTGGAAGTGGGAATGCTGCTCATAATGTATACTTTCTTCCCACTTTTGCCCACTGGTAAATAGAAATTTGTACTGTTCCAAACACCTGCTTGATCCAGGGAAACAGCAGGACAAGAGAAGTGTGTGCATAACTCCCTCAAACCACTTTAGTCTCTCTCTCTCTCTCTCTCTCTCTCTCTCGTGTGTATCTCCAGCCTAGAGCAACCTTTGTGCTCATATTCCCATATTGCCTTGGTTCCCAATTGTCCCCACACCAGTCAAGGCCTCATTGCAAGACCTGCCCACCTCTCCCAACCCTCATACCATGTTGACAAAAGCAGAGATGAAGACCAGCAGGATGGCAGCAACACCAGTAATCGTGCTGTTCATTCGGGACTGGATAATCTTGCGGGAGACACGCTGCAAGGCCGCTGGAAAAGGCTGTAGGGAGTCACGAGAGGTCGTATGAGATGGGGGGGGGGGCCACCACCACACACCCCGTTATGCCCAAGAGGCTAGAACAAGCCTTGACTGCCCCCTCGTCCACACCAGCCTGGTTACACCAGAATCAGGTGTTAGCATTCAGACCCACAGCAGGTTCTGAACCCAGGCAATAACAGGTGGGGATTTAGCTTGCGCACTTAGGGGCAGAGCTCCTGTTTGGTATGTAGAAGGTCCCAGGCCTACTCCCTGGCATGACCTGTTGAACAGAGCAGGTTTGAGAGACCTTAGAGAGCAGTTGCCAGCCGGGGCAGCACCGGGAGAACAAATAGTCTGGCTTGGTACAGAAGTTAGCTTCCTGTGTTCTGACTGGTCTGAGGAGGAAACTGCAGGGAGATTAGCCAGAAAGCCTCTTAGCTACAGTAGGCCAGAGTTGGTCAGAAGATACTCTCAGATCCATGTACAGTGGTGCCCCGCAAGACGAATGCCTCGCAAGACGGAAAACCCGCTAGACGAAAGGGTTTTCCGTTTTTGAGCTGCTTCGCAAGACGAATTTCCCTATGGGCTTGCTTCGCAAGACGAAAACGTCTTGCAAGTTTGTTTCCTTTTTCTTAACACCCTTAATACAGTTGCGACTTGACTTAGAGGAACAACTCATAGAACGCAGTGTACATAGTAGCCTTTTTTGAGGTTTTTAAAGACTTTGGTGATTTTTGAAGCTTTTCCAAAACTTCTTTTGCAGCCATTTGGTAAGTTAAGCTTTTAAAACTTTTTTGGGGGGTTTTGGATTTTGGGTTGGGGTGTTTGGAATTCAAGGACTTGGTGTTGGGGAGGGGTTTGCAAGAATCTGGAAGCTTGTGTGTTTTTTCTGCATTTTTCTGATTTTCTGTGACCATTGGGCCACTCTGCTGTTTTTTTTTTAAAAATATGGATTTGAATTTCTGTGTGGTGGCTGGCTGGGGGAACAGTTGGGGAGGAGTTTGCAAGAATCTGGAAGCTTGTGGTTTTTTTCTGCATTTTTATGATTTTCTGTGACCATTAGGCCACTCTGCTGTTTTTTAAAAAAAATTCTGGGTTTGAATTTTGAAATGCTCTTTACAGTATGTGTAACTTTAAAGAGCACTTAATAAACTCTTGTTGTACCAAATTTGGCTTTGTTTGGACTTTTTTTGACCATAGGAACGCATTAATTGATTTTCAATGCATTCCTATGGGAAACCGTGCTTCGCAAGATGAAAAATTCGCTAGACGAAAAAATTCGCGGAACGAATTAATTTCGTCTTGCGAGGCACCACTGTAAAACCTTCCAGACCCAACTTGTTCATTGGCCTGAGCAACTAAGGGACCCTTCTCCTCCTGGCTGCTGACTTGCTTTGCTTTTCCTCACCCTTAATGGACAGGAACCTGACACCAGGACAGCAGGCCCTTTTGCTCAGACTTATCAAGGGCTTAAGGGGCAGGGGGGTGACACTGTGGCAAAACCCCAGGAGCTGCACATGGAACCAGACTGAACCCACACACTGCACCCTCAAAAGGCATAAGGGGTGTTCCCAGGTGGGGTCCAAAGGCTGGCAGAGGGAAGGCCAGGGAGTCCTTGGGATAGTCATGAGTCACAAAGACATGGGGTCCCAATGAAGAGAAAATCACTCACGCCAAGGCAGGAGTAGATGGCACAGACAAAAAGGATGGTGGCCAGGATGACAAAGATGCTGATGTAGGCGCCAAGCATCAGAGGGGAGCTGCGGGGAGACAAGGCAGAATCAGCCCCATCAGTCAGGAGAACACCATAACGCATGTGGCTTTCCACCACTCATCAAATGTTGGTGGACTCCCACCAGTCCCTGTCAGTGTGGCCAATGGTCAGGGATGATAGAATTGTGGTCCCAACAAGATCCAGGCCCCAGGTGCAGGGAAGGCAGACGTACTGTGTAAGCTAACAATATTGTGCATATTGTTGCAAGACAGAATGTTAAATTAAAAAAAATTAAAATAGTGTATTGTGTGGGTTTTCCACTTGTGGTGACCCCTGACTCCCAAGACCAGTTTGGCTGTGTTGGTAAGTCACTTCTCCTCTTTTTGCTTAAGAATCAGCCTGAAAGCAAAAACCTCCACAACCACAGACTGTGCTCTCCCCACTTCCCCATTTACCCCTCCTTCGCTCAATGATATCCCCAAATTAGCCATTTAATCAGTCTAGCATATCACCTTTTCTCACAATGTTGTCACATGGACATTTGCCAACCCCTTCTGCGTCAGGTGTGTAACACAGGCGAGAGGGGGAACTTGGGTGTCGTGGTTCAAAGTGTAAATATACTCACAGATAGACAGCACATCTATGCTCCCTAATAACTGCAATTGAAATTCTTCCCCCCTCTTCCCCTAAAACATTTGTGGCAGCAAATAATTTTACTGACTGGAATCCAGGCAGAGTTGGCTAAATATATGAGGGATATCTTGGGTTATCCAACTGGAAACTGAAACCCGTTGGTTCAAGCAGCGTTCCTCCACACTTGTGGACAAGGAGATGGAGTTGAGAGAAGGACTGTGGTTTAGTGGTACGACACCTGCTTTGCAGGATGTCCCTGACTCAATCCCTGGTGTCTCCAGGCAGAGAGCGGAAAGACTCCCATCTGAAATCTTGGAGAGCTTCCACCAGCTGGTGCTGACAATAATGACCAAGAAGGGGCCAATAGTTGGAATTGGTAGAAAGCAGCTTCCTATGACTTTGAGGTTCCCCCGGCCCAATTTCTTCCACCGTGTCAGGGTGTGCCTTGATTGGGAATCAGCGGCTTGAGGGTCCTGTGCATCTGTTGGTGGCACATGATGGCAAGTAGTGCATAATAAGCTTTTATGAGAACTAGGTGTGCTTAGGACTACGCATCTATACATGCCACCTTACCTCACCAATGGCTACCATATACAGCAATGGAGAAGTGTAGGATGCAGACCGACTGCACATACTGGGATCCTGTGAAGCGTGCGCCTTCACTGCGTGTGCACATGAACACACACACACACGGGCATGAAATTCACATGTACCACGTTTGCAGAAAGAGTACATGACAAACGTACTCTTGCATATGTGTCACTCACTGCGGGAAGATGACAATCTGGATGCAGCAAATGAAGCAGAAGACAAGGACAGTGCAAGCCACGTAGCCGCCAAAGCGGGTATCCACCTTTTTGGAATACTGCAGGGTGGAAGGAGAAGAGAAAGAGAAGTTACCAGTGGGGTGTGGGGGTGGTTCTGCCTGAACTGGAACAAAGAGGGGTGGGATTTCCAGACTGAAAGCTGAAGACTCCAGAAGCAAATGGGAAGGTACCTTCTTCTCCAACTCTGGCTTCTGGAAAGTGAGCAGGAAGCGTTTGACATGGTCCTTGCGCAGCTGGTCAATGCTTCGAGCATCAATGGCTCTGCCCAGAAACTCATCAACTTCATCTTCAGGGTTCAGGGCCTCCTGCGTGCTTCGGCTGCAAGAGAAAGAGGTCCCAGTTTTATGACTAGTTGTGGGGGCATCAAGTGGCAGTAAAGCAAGCCTTGCCAGTGAAGTCCCTCCCCCCACATTCATCTCGCCACTCGCTGCAGAATCAGCTCCCAGACTGTCACAACACAGGCAAGGGGCTCTAACTGGCACAGCCTCCCTACCCGCTGCCAGGGTCCCAAGAGCGAGGCAAGATACTCACTTGTCTTTGCTGGAATCATCAATACCCTGAGAAAGGAGAGGGAGACACAGAGAAGAAACAGATATTTATATTTATTCATAAAAGTATTTTTGTACCACCTTATCTTAAAATACCAGGGTGGTTCGCAACAACAAAATATGAAGAGCCATTAAAAACAATTCAAAAAAATCATCCAAGTGACTGGCTAATCAAACAGCTGCAAAAGCCTGTTGGCCTAAAAACAGTGTTCAAGAGACACCAGAAAGTCAAAAGCATGGATGCCCATCAGAGCTTTGCTAGAAGACTTCTCCACAGTGTGGATATCATTCAAGTGTTCAAGTGTTCACAGAAGATTTTAAGAAAATTGTATACACATGCACAAAAAATGTAGAACTTGTGATCTTTCTAGAACATTAATATATAATCACACAGTCTTTACTGTGAATGTCTAAAGTGCAGAGATGGCTAACAACTGCGAGGGAATGCTATTAGTCTTGCAATACCTGCAATATTTATTTATTTATTTATTTATTTATTTATTTATTTATTTATTTATTTGTGAGAGCGGTGGGGAATCTCCAGTGCACTGGTCCATTAGGGGGTCCAATTAGGGCTCTGGGGTCATATCCCCCAAACCACACACACACACCTGCCAATCAGCTGGTGGGTTGGGAGGAGAGTTGTTTAAAATCCTGCTAAGTATTGTTTCACCAAAATACTGCTAATGTGGTATAGTGGTTAGAGTGCCTGGGAGACCAAATCCCCACTCAGCCATGAAACCCAATGGCTGACCTGGGGCTAGTCTCCACCTCTCAACCGAAACCCGGGATAAAATGCGGAGGGGGAGAACCATCAATACCAACTTGAGTTCCTTGGAGAAAAGGTTGGATAAAAATAAAATATGAATAATAGTAGTAGTAGTAATAATAATAATAATAGAGAAATATCTACGTAAAATATTAAAACAGCAGAGCATAACATACAGTTATTAAAACCACATAAGATCAGGACCTCCTGCCAACCTAGCAGTTCGAAAGCACGTCAAAGTGCAAGTATATAAATAGGTACCGCTGCAGCGGGAAGGCAAACGGCGTTTCCGTGTGCTGCTCTGGTTCGCCAGAAGTGGCTTAGTTATGCTGGCCACATGACCCGGAAGCTGTACGCCGGCACCCTTGGCCAATAAAGCGAGATGAGCACCGCAACCCCAGAGTTGGCCGTGACTGGACCTAATGGTCAGGGGTCCCTTTACCTTTTACTGCTACACAGCAGTAGCAAAAAGACCTGGGGGGAGGGAATGGTATACACCTGGTGCTGAGAAGATAAACCAAGTCAGTGCAAGGCAAATCTCTCTTGGGGAACACATGTCAAAGGCAGGGTGCAAACAGAGAGAAAGTTCCATCTTGGCTCCCCCTCCCACCTCTCCTTAGATGGAAGGAGCACTTGAAAATGGGCTTCCAGAGTCACCCAAGTCATTTAGAGACTTGAAGGTCAAAACCAGAACTTTGAATCGTGCCTAGAAGCAGACAGGAAGCCACCACAGTTGATTTCAAAACTGGTGAGAGACAATCAAAACCCCAAATTCCCAGCAGCAATCTTCAGTATTTTAAACCACCTGAAGCTTCTAAGGGTTCTCCTCATTTAGCACACTAAATACAATAATCAAAATGGGATGTTATCAATGCATACTAAACTACAGCTTGGAATCTCGGCCAAGGAGAAATCACATCTGGTGTACCACCCAAGGTGGTAAAAAGGATCTAGAAGCTGAGAAAGCCACTGGGTTCTCCACCAAAATAATAATAATAAACATTTTTATTTATATCCCGCCCTCCCTAGCCGAAGCCAGGCTCAGGGCGGCTAACAACAATAAAACAGTACAAAAGTACAGCATAAACAACACTCTAAAATCATTCATTATAAAATTAATTAATTCAAGCCACTGGCAACCATTGGGCCAGAGCTCCGCGAAGATTGCCGAGGGAGGGAGTCAGGCTGTGCCCTGGCCAAAGGCCTGGTGGAACAGCTCTGTCTTGCAGGCCCTGTGGAAAGATGTCAAGTCCCGCAGGGCCCTGGACTCTTGTGACAGAGTGTTCCACCAGATCGGAGCCACAGCCGAAAAAGCCCTGGCTCTAGTTGAGGCCAGCCTAACTTCTCTGTCCGAATAACATCCGTCCGAATAGCATACCAAGACTACAGATCTAATCCTTAACCGCAGCCAGAACAGGCTGAACCACACTTTCTTGGTCAGATAAGCCATGCATAGTAGCTCCATCCTGTCTCGGTTGAGTTTCAGTTCAAGAACCTTGCCCCAAAATGGAATGTTTGTAATGTCGGGGGGCGGCGGAGGGAATCTTTGGATGCCCTTTATCAAGAATGGTCACAGAATCGTAGAACTGTAAAGTTGGAAGGAACCCCAAGGATTATCTATTCCAACCCTCTGCAATGCAGGAAAATGGTTACACCTTAATTTTCTCTAAAAGGTAGTCTTATCTCAGAAAGAGACATTTTTAGCCCCTAGACCCAGCAGATGAAACTACCCCAGGCAGATGTAATGAGCCAGGAAGGGCAAGGATTGAGCATCCAGGCACCAGGCTGCCCCCATCCCTCAGAGCAGCCTGTCGGTGGCCTCAGGCCTCGGTGACAAAATGTGACTCAGTGGTGTTCTGAACATGATCACAGAGACGGCAGTAAAGGAGGCATTCCAGTCAGTGGAGATATGAGCAATTCTGCCTTTGAAATGATTAGCAAATAAGTCGCAGCTGGCCTCTGGGGAGTCTTTAACAGCTGGATATGGGCTCAGATGGAGAAGGTCACATACCCTCCAGTGGATGGCATTGTGAGGTTACAACAGTGAGGGGGAAGTGTTCTTCCGTCACTGAATCTACTGTGTCAATAATGGCAATCATGAACAGTTACCTGCATTTGGTTCGATTCGCTACTGCCAGCACCATGCTAGCCAGTGCAGCAAACCAAGGAGCAAATGGACTCTTTCTAGCGGGAGTGATTATTCACCTGTCTGAATCACCTCCATGTTCCACACAGCAAAGCATTGACAGAAACACTAGCCCCAAACTGCCCAAGGCCTTTCGGGAATCCAACAGCCTCTGAAAGCAGGCCATCTTAACAGGTTCCTCTTCAACAGGATAGCCGTAAGTCTAAAGTCCTGTTCAGGCACTTGAGTCAAACTCATAAGGGCCCAGACTGTGTGTGGGTGGAAGAAACTGTTAAGTTGTGGGTGAACATATCAGACGACACAGCGATTCTTCAAACAGCTCTTGTTTATTCACAGGCCAGGACAGAACTGAACTGAAGGGTTCAGTCAGCCTGCTTATATAGAGCTCCAGTACAACGTTACTGTAACAACTTTCTAAAACTATCCAATCACTGAACGTCACTTTCGATCCCTTATTTGCATAACTATCTACAGTATCCCCCTGCTGGCCCAGGGTGAGAACTTCAGTACATAACAGAAACATTGGCCCCACCTTGCGACATCCCCAACATGCAGAGAGTTCCTGGTCATCATCCAGCTGAATACACTTTTAATCTCTTTCCAGACCTGAATGTGAGAAGCCTGGGAGCAGAAAGGGTGTTGCTGGTGACCACAACACAGTTTTTTGCCCTCACGCCTTTGGCCAAGTAGGGCTTAATCTGAGCAGGAAGTGACCCAACCCTAATTAGAGGAAAAGGTAAGTAACTCAGAAATTCATGTAGGGCTGAAGTGACCCCAAACTGCTTCACTCCCAGGCTCCTAGCACAAGTTAAAGCCTGAGCCCAGAGACTTTCCTGAGGCACCAGAACCACCAACAAACCATTCCGCTGTATTGAAGTAGCTAAACTACAACAACAGCTGCTGGGAGCAAAGGGCACTGCCAGATCATGCAACAGCCACCAGTATCGTGGCAACCAATCAGCCACTACCAAACCATGTCAGACAATGGACTGCCACCACTGGCAGAGTTGCTCCTCCTACCATGCTAATGAAGCTCCTCCTAAGATGCAAAGAATGCCATGGCAACAGATGCCACACCACAAAACCCACTGAGCATCCAGTGTCATAGCAACAACCTGCAATCGAGCAATCAACAAAGTAACAGCAACCCTTCACAGTGAATGACACAAGACCACGGGTCTTGTCCCTTAGCAACCAGCAAACTGTGACAATATGATGAAGAAGAGCACATTAAGTGGTAGTGGTGGTTTTTTTAAAACTCTGGAATTATGCAAATTGGCTTAAAATCTTGCTCAATTTACACTTGTGAAATCAGGGTAGAGGCTACAAGGTTCTGCATACAAGTATATTGCCAGAAATTGAGATAGTCTCTATGACCTATCATTTCTTAGACTAAGAAGTCTGGATAGATATTGCATTAAATAACCAACCTTAATGCGGAGCTGACAGTGTTTAAAATCCCTAGACAACCATGTTTCATTTAAGCAGGGCAAATGGGATTTTTCCAGCACAGAAAAAGGAAGGTGCAGTGAGAACAAACAATTGTTGCAATGCACGAAGTCTCACTGAAAAAACCCCCAACACTCTTTGGTTTTGAAACCAGGGAAAGGCAGTTTCAGTATCAGGGGATCTGCCATCTATTCTCAAGAAACGTGTCTGTGGGCTGGGAGTATATTTTGTGGCACAATCGGATCCCTTCAGATGCGGTCAGGCTCTGTGATAAAGTTATCAACATCTAACAATAAGGGCCCTCATAGCCGTGGAACAAGTGTGTAGAGGCACAGCCAAGGTCATTCTGCAGAAACTCAGAATTAAAATGTCACACCGTTTGCTTAAGCATTGGTGATCAGCTAAAAGAGTCTTGTGGGTCACACCCTGGCCATGAGAGCCGAAAACGTAGCCATCTGTATTTTCTCATTCATACACGGGCTGTGGGGGCTACAAACTTGCTTTTGTTTTGTTTGAAATAAAAGCCAAGGCTCTCGGGATTGTGCAGAAGCTGGTAGATTTCATGCTAAGGCCTCACTCAGTTCATAGACTCATAGAACTGTAGAGTTGGAAGGGACAACAAGGGTCATCTAGTCCAACCCTCTGAAATGCAGGAATATTTTGCCTTGAACCCACAACCCTGAGTTTAAGTCTCTTATGCTCTACCGACTGAGGAATCCCAGCTATTTAAATAGGTTGTCACCTTGGCTTTTTGTGAGAATCTCACAAAGCAAACAACATGTAGTAACTTATGATATGATATAACATGTGATATTTTACTGTATTTTTGGTTTTTATGGAAGCCGCCCAGAGTGGCTGGGGAGGCCCAGCCAGATGGGCGGGGTATAAATAATAAATTATTATTATTATTATTATTATTATTATTATTATTATTATTATTATTATTATTATTATTTTACATATTAAAAAATGCTTCCAAAGTCTTAAAGTTAGCCAGCACATCAAGATAATGGCCATAGCCATGTTAGTTTCGAAATCTCCCCCTCCCTGTCACACACAAATTGGGAACAATAGCTGCCCCAATCTGCAACAACTGTTGCTATAACAATGCTCCATGCAATTTATGAATCAAAATAGGGCTGGGAGGTGGGAGACTTAGAGAAGCAGGGCATTGTGCCGAGGTCACAGGAAGGAAGTAGGAAAGACTCAGGGGAAGCAAGATTCCAGATCTCCTAGAAAGACCAAGGGTGAGGCGTGCCGGCGGGTGGGAAGAAAAGGGCGAGAGAGAGAGAGCTGTTGGCTGTGGCGGCTGATAGCAGGGGAAGGAAACTGGGTCCAGAAGGGGACCTTTCTCCAAGACTCTCTTTGAGATGTGCTCGACACCTGCAGCACAACAGAGGCAGTAGAGCAGACCGACTCTAAGCAAGAGGGGAAGGAACGTTTTTGAAAGCTTTTCCATAGAAGAGTACTCCATGCTCGGAGAAAGGAGGGGAGAAGCTGGATCTCTTCTCAGCTATGCTTCTTTTATTACATGGGGAGCATACAGAAGTGTAGTCAAAATAGCACCATTCACACATAAACATACAGAAGAACCCCAGAGTTTGCCAGTATATATTTATATTTTTTGAAAAACCCCCTCAAAGCAGCCCAAATATGTTCAGCGGGCAGAGAATGCTGGCCAGTTGCATGTGAAGTGGGAACAGAAGAGGTCAAAAGTGGTTGGGATCTTGAACAGAAACACTCAATCCTACTACAGTGGTACCTCGGGTTACATACGCTTCAGGTTACAGACTCCGCCAACCCAGAAACAGTGCTTCAGGTTAAGAACTTTGCGTCAGGATGAGAACAGAAATCAGGCTCCGGCAGCGCGGCGGCAGTGGGAGGCCCCATTAGCTAAAGTGGTGCTTCAGGTTAAGAACAGTTTAAGGTTAAGAACGGACCTCCGGAACGAATTAAGTACTTAACCTGAGGTACCACTGTATATTTTGTTGCAAGCCTCACATGTACCAGGTCTCAAGACCTCATTCTGCTCCATAGGCAGACCTAGCCTAAACTTCATATACTGGGAAGTGGGGTGGTGGGGGGAATGTGGATGATTAACAGGGAGGGGAAGAATTACTCCTTCCAATGCTAGATCAGTAAATCCTAAACTGTGTGCCATGAAATAAATTTAACAATTTATGTAATTTGAGCCGCACCGTACTTGGCAACAAAGGAAATGCATCCATTGCAACTCTGCACAATTTCACTGGGTGGTATTCAACACTTGTCCGACTCAAAGTAGGAGACCCACTGAAGTTAACAGCCATGACTAACAAAGGTTGGTTAATTTCAGTTGGTCTACACTGAGTAGGACCTAGCTGAATAAAACTCATAGACCTTGCCTTGCCCCTTCGCAGCAGCCTCTAGTAGGAGCATTTAATTCTGCTATATTACTCCGCTGGGTGCAACTGGAGCATGTAAATACACTCCATGTATAGACAGACATGGCAGAATTACTCGCCCACTAGGAGGCCAACAGTTACAGCTCTGTCTGAGTAGCAAAACCAGGTTTGCACACTGGCACCGGGGTCTTGCAGAGAAATCTGGGGACGTAAGAGACCTCCTCTTACTTTTGCACATTTTCTCAACATAAAATCTGTTCAGATGAAATGGAGGCGGGAAAAGGTGTGCCCTACTTATCAGACGATAATTTGGGGAAACACCGGATTAAGGGCAGAAAGGGCTCAGGCTTTTGCTACATGAATGCCCAGAAAACCTTGGGAGGTTCCCCTACGCACCGAACAAGCACACAAGCAACTCTCATTCTTGTCACCCAAGCAAGATAGTCCAGAGTAATTCAGGCACGAAATTCTTCCTAGTTAGCCGCTCACCTCACCTCTCGCTCAGGTGAGTGCCTGATTGGAAACAACCTGCACTGAAACTGCCCCAGGCAAAATCCACCTGCTCAGAATGGCCGCCAGCAACACACACACACCCAACCAACAAGCCATAAAAAGAGAATCTGGACATTCTCCCGCTCCCCACAAAAGCCACCACTTCAAAAACCCTTTACACACAGAAGGCTTTCCTCTAATGTGGAGAAGAACTGTTCTACTTGTTTTCACATGAAGGAACAACTCCCCATAACTCTGCTCCTGCCTTCTGTGGTAAAACGATCCAGAGGGCTGTAATAAATGCTCTTTCACATGTGAATGTGTCCCTCAGCCCTAATGCTTCAAAATAATCCTCCTAGCTCCTGAAGCAAGCACCTTCTGTCCTGATAGCTGTTGTATTTCTTAAACAGCCTAAGAAACCCAAATGCTTTGGATTTATTTGGCAAAGCGCAGAAGGCCATGTACTCCCAACGCCTTCAAAATCCGTATTGTAACTAGACATTTCTTCACCAGAGGCCAGACTTTTAAGAATCCACACTCTGCCCCCACCCATTCAGTTTTCAGATAAAACGGTTAATTGTAATTCTCCAGTTGTAGAACACTGCACTTTTTAGCTCTGCCCCACATCTGGGTCTCCAGACATTTTGAAAATCGTCCTGTTTCAGCCAACATGGAGCCAGGGTGGGTGACATGGGCATGGTACCCAATTCCTGCCTGCTTACACAGTCCACCGGAAGCATGAAAGAGTTTCCTTCCCTCAGCCCCTTGTTGTGCCCCCCCCCCCCGAGAGAGCTGGGCCCCAGGTATTCAGGAGCCGAGAAAGCCAATTTACTTTCTGGCATTTCTATCCATCCTATGCTCTGAGGAGCTCTCGGTTGTGGGCACAGTTCTCCCCCTATCCCACTGTATCCTCACAACAGCCATGGGAGGGAGGTTAGGCTGAGAGAAGGTGACTGAGCCAAGGTCACCCCATGAACTTCCTGGCTGAGTGGGGATTTGAACCCTGGTCTTTCAGTCATAGAATCATAGAATCATAGAGTTGGAAGAGACCACAAGGGCCATCGAGTCCAACCCCCTGCCAAGCAGGAAACACCATCAGAGCACTCCTGACATATGGTTGTCAAGCCTCTGCTTAAAGACCTCCAAAGTAGGAGACTCCACCACACTCCTTGGCAGCAAATTCCACTGTCAAACAGCTCTTACTGTCAGGAAGTTCTTCCTAATGTTTAGGTGGAATCTTCTTTCTTGTAGTTTGGATCCATTGCTCCGTGTCCGCTTCTCTGGAGCAGCAGAAAACAACCTTTCTCCCTCCTCTATGTGACATCCTTTTCTATATTTGAACATGGCTATCATATCACCCCTTAACCTCCTCTTCTCCAGGCTAAACATGCCCAGCTCCCTTAGCCGTTCCTCATAAGGCATCGTTTCCAGGCCTTTGACCATTTTGGTTGCCCTCCTCTGGACACGTTCCAGTTTGTCAGTGTCCTTCTTGAATTGTGGTGCCCAGAACTGGACACAGTACTCCAGGTGAGGTCTGACCAGAGCAGAATACAGTGGCACTATTACTTCCCTTGATCTAGATGCTATACTCCTATTGATGCAGCCCAGAATTGCATTGGCTTTTTTAGCTGCCGCGTCACACTGTTGGCTCATGTCAAGTTTGTGGTCAACCAAGACGCCTAGTCCAACACTCTTAGCTGCTACTCCATACTTGCTCTTTAGTCCCTTTATACACCTAGCCTGGCACTATCAACTCTGACAGTCTCTTTCCAAGGTTTCGGGCTAATAGAAGAAGAAGAAGAAGAAGAAGAAGAAGAAGAAGAAGAAGAAGAGTAGTAGTAGTAGTAGTAGTAGGAGTTTGGGTTTGATATCCCGCTTTATCACTACCCTAAGGAGTTTCAAAGCGGCTCACAATCTCCTTTTCCATTCCTCCCCCACAACAAACACTCTGTGAGGTGAGTGGGGCTGAGAGACTTCAGAGAAGTGTGACTGGCCCAAGGTCACCCAGCAGCTGCAGGTGGAGGAGCGGAGACACGAACCCGGTTCCCCAGATTATGAGTCCACTGCTCTTAACCACTACAGCACATTGGTGTAGAGGTTTTTCTACTTGATCTGTTTAACTGGAGACACCAGGGACTGATGCCAGGAACCATCTGCATGCAGCATATGTGCTCTACCAAAGCTGTCCTACTTTAACCCCAATTCCTTCCATAACTCCCCCCCCCCCGCAAAAAAAGAAGGCACAAAAGTAATTTTGTTCTCTTGTTTGTAGGATATTTGACACCTCCTTTGTCCAATTAGCTGGTCTCTCAGGATGATTATCTCGAGGGAAAATATGATGTGCTGACACAACTCATCAGATCTTCCCTATCTGCATGGTATCAATAGATTTCCTTTTAACACTGGTCAGCTAGCCTCTAAAAGATTGACAGGGTAAATAGCTGGATTTGTGCTGGTGGTGTAGTCTACTTATCTGCCCTTCTGCTGTCCTCATGGAGGGTACTCCTAGACAGAAAGACAGCAGGCTTCATTCCACACACATATTCAAAAACACACATTGAGGAGATTCCCCATGCTTCTTCGCGTCTGCTGCAACACCCAAGCAGACTCTTGGACATCTGGTGTGATGACATCTCATTTCGAAAGCCAGTTCCTCTCCAAAGTTAAAAAGTGGTGCTATTCAATATCTCCATATGGATCTAGGCTTTTATTTCTTAGAAAATTTATATCCTGCCTTTTTGAGCCAAAGCAACTACACAGTGGTTAACAATAAGAACCCAAATAAATATAATTCGAGGGGAGACTTAATGTGTTTCTTAAAAAAAAAAATAACCAAAAACTAATCAATCAATCAAGTTAGCAGCAATAAACAATGACCAAAAGCTAGCAGAAGGCGGGAGATTCTCTTCCAACTTTGAGGGCAGCCTGGGATGGCACAGCCTAGATCAATAACAGCAGCAAAAAGTAACAGAGATCAGGGAAAGCGTGAATATCCCTTGGGAGGGACTTCCAGAGTTTGGATTCCACCACCAAGGAGGTCACATCCCAAGTAACTCTGCCCTCAATTTACTTCAAATGGCAAAAGGGTTCAGGAAGAACAGAGTCTCCAAGGAAGTTCTTGTAACATGGGTAGGTTCACGCTGAGCTGGGAGGGAGGTAGAGGAGGACTTTCCATATATATATATATATATATATATATATATATATATATATATGCACCATCCTTGTGATCTTAGAAAAATTACGTGAGCAGATTCAGCCCAAAGCCTCCAGCTGGCTCATGCCACAAGGAAAGAAAAAAACAGCCTTCTTGTTGAGCATCAAATATATTATCTGTACATCACATAAAGGGTGGGGACATTATTTGCTTTTTCAGCTGCTAGGATCAGTAACAGCCTGGTTCTCATGGATGCAATTTGCTGCAAGTGGGGTAAAACTGTAACTCTGGCATGTGACACGTTCGGTTTTATGGCTGGTAATCCAACTGCACTGGAAGCAACTTTATGGTTATGGCCTATGGCCTTAAACAGCTACTCCCACCCTATCCCCATCCCCCCTCATTCTGGGCCAACTCCTTTGGCACAGGGCTCACTATTGTCTCCTTGGCACAAGTCAAGGTGCTGCTCTGACCTATAAACAGCCTTAATGCACAGAAGCCTCAGAGAAATCCTCTCCCTTAATTCCACATGCTTTCTCCTTTGCTCCACTGCAAGTCGCAGAATCAAGCATGACAGATTTCTTCACTGTGCCACCCATGCCACCAAAGAGGGAAGTTATTTGTGGCTCCCTTCTCAAGCACTCTGAGGATGTTTTAAGGCTTTTCCCACTTGGGCTGGCATTCAAGAGCCTGTGTGAAGCAGCCCAAATGGCAGCGGAGAAAAGCTCTGGATGTGTAGATTTCACCATGCTCATTCCCCAGCTTCTCCAGTAAAAGAAGCTCACATAAGCGGCCCTGGAAAGATCCCCACCCAAAGTTCTTTTGCCAATCAATTTGGGCAAAGTAGATTAATACTGGACTCAATAAGAGACATCAGCTTCGTCTGCGCCAATAATAAGAAGCGAAGAGACCAGATCCTGCACATGCTGCCATGTGACCAGCTTGCCACACAGTCAGAAAAGCCCACACAGGCAAGGCTTTTGCCATGGGCACTATGGGTTGTAGGCAATGCTAGCCTGGCTCAGAGCAGACTCATTGAAATTAAGACATGGCTTAACTTAACAGGTCTACTCTTAAGTTGGCTACAACCCTCTGTGCTCAAACATTCGTGAGAGCAAGCCCTTGTGGAAGTTTCCATTTCTTTCTCTAAGGATAATAAACAGTGTAGAATGTACACAACAGACCCTTACCCACCCAGGACCTGCAAACAGGTGTGTAATGTGATCAAAGCCCGGTTGCCTTTTGCTCCCACCCTCTTGGCTGGGTGTGCCCCCAAAGCAAGCCCTCTCTCTGTCCCTCGCTGGCACTCACCATCTGTCGGAAGGCCTTGGAGTCCTTCGTCCGGGGGAAGGAGCGCTCAGGCACCCAGCGAGGCACCAGTCCTTCGGTAGAATTGGCCTGAGCCCTCTGCAGCTTGGCTAAGATGGCCTTCTCCTCTTTCTGTCCGAGAGAAAAACAGGCCATGGAGGTACAAACAAAGAAGCTGGGGGGGAGGGGGAGGGGGCCATGGGGAGGGGGGGGAAACCCTTTCCAATACCCTCCCCTGGAATAAGGCTGCTCATCTTGGCCGGCCAGAGTTTCAGCTTCCACTGCTCCAGCTTTGGATAGCAGAATGCTCACCTTCCCCATGAACCATACCTACAGGGCATAAGCAGTGCCCTGCTGGCTGGCAGGTATGTTTTCTAACTCTCCACACCCTAGAGAAGGGGGGGAGGCAACTTTTTTGGGCCACGGGACACATATCAAATTTTGTCAGTGTGCAGGGAGTGCCAGTCACAAAATTGCTACCACTGGGGTCGCACTGCATAACACACAATGACTGCCGTGGGGAAAGCGGCATAACACAAGTTTAGAGACTACCACCCCCAACCACCCCAGACTTACTAATGGAAGGGAGGTATGTCCTGCTGTGATTCTGAGGGATCACACAGTATTGGTTCTACTTACACACACAAACATTTGCAGTCTAAAAGCAACAGGGAACCTATCTCAGTACCAGGAAACATATACCTCAGAAGGTATATTCACATTTTGCTCCATAACTTTTTTCCAGGAGGGCTAGAGGCTTCCCTTTAAAAAGACAGAGAAAACGGGGAGACCTGCCCAAGAGCCACGGTGGGAAAGCCTTTCGTGACCCCTGCACAAGAGCAAATTACTGTGATATTCTTCCCCAGTCCCCAGCCCCTCCAGGACTCACTCGTTTCTGGCTGCAGCCCACGATGAAGAAGGTGTCGATGTTGTGCTCCTTAAGGTAGGCATTGCGCTCGCCCCCGTGCCCTGGCTCCACTTCGTAGTCCTCATTCAGGTACTGCAGCGTGGCTCGCGTAATGTGGATCCGCCTAGCACAGAACTTTTGTCACTCAGCCAAGTCATCTGGTGGAGCCCCCCCTCTCCCACTCCCTCTGAGCCCCACCTACAGCTGCCAATTAATATGCACGAGAGGAAGAAGAAGATACCGTTCAACATGTAAGTGGTTTGAGCATTGGAAGACACAAGACCTACCCACCTTGGAAGAATGGCAGATGCAACTAATAGACTATATGGAGATGGCGGAAATGACTAGCAGAATCCGTGACCAGGGAGAAGAGTTGGTGGAAGAAGATTGGAGGAAATTTAAAACTTATTTACAGAAACATTGTAAAATTTTTGAATGCTGATGACATTGCTCTAGCAAATAAGGTAGAATGTAAGATGGGATTGATAATAGACAAACTAATAGGATATGAACTTGCTGAACCAATTTTTAAAAGGGATACAAAAAAGGGAGACGTGAGGAAGTCAGGAAAATAAGTTAATTACAGAAGAGAAATCAAGAAAGAGGGAGCTTAATTTTCTTGTATAAGTGTTTTTCCTTCTTTTTTTTCTTTGTGTTTAATTTTTGTATTTTTGAATTTTGTAATTTTGTATTTTTATTGTTTCTGTTTTTGTTGTTTTTTTTTGAATTTTTCTGTTGATAAAACCTAATAAAATATTATTTTAAAAAAACACACAAAAAAACATGTAAGTGGTTTGGTCTCTGCCCACGAAGCTGGAGAGCAAGAGGCTAGAATCATGGAACCATAGAACTGCAGAGCTGGATGGGACCCCAAGGGTCATCTAGTCCAACCCCCTGCAATGCAGGGATCTCAACTAGATCATATATGATAGATGGCCATCCAACCTCTGCTTTAAAACCTCCAATGAAGGAGAATCTCCCACCTCTCACGGGAGGTTCGATGGGCAAGTGGACAGAAAGGGCAAATAGGTGGGTAGTAAAATTGGAGGAGGTAGCAATAGGACTGCAGGGAAGACAAAAGTGGACTAAGCTGAATATCAGGGGAAAGCCTCGAAGGTGTGTCTTCAGGAACTAAGGCGGGAACAGGGAACAGCATGGCTGAAAGCCACAGAGACAGGACTGGGGGAGGCAATGATAGGTGGCTTTTCATGGGTGCAAGAAGGGGAGATGAGAAGGGAGATAGTTGGGGTCAAGAGTGTTGTGTTGAATGAAGGGACTAGAAGTGTGAAGAGGCTGCAGGTGGCAACTGGGAAAAGCCATTGGAGAAGCTTCAGGGGAAGAGTTCTTTGGTCACCTTCACCACACCTGGCCCATGCAGTAGTGGAGAAACTCCAGCCCACGGGCCCTCCTTTGTGGCCTGCAAGGCCACTTCAAGCAGTGGGGACAGGGCTTTGCAAGAGTGCCAGGGATAAGCCGATGACAGTGACTTTGCCTGCAAGGATTGACTCCAAAGCATGAGGGCCAAATTGGGCCACTTGCTATCAGGTGCTTGTCAGGGTGGTCCACCCCACCCACCCGTCAAGCTTGGCCTGCAAGCTTAGATCCAGTTCCCCACCATTGGGTCAAGACCATGACCACCAAAACTAGAGAGCCTGGTTTTGCTCATGCCACCAGCAAGCTGAAGTCCTGGCCAAACCAAGCTGCTTGTTTATGCAAAACTATGGGGCCTCTCCTGGCACAGAGGTGGGCAGAGCCATGTGGAGGTAGCTGAGGTGGTCAGACAACGTTGCCCCAGCAAAAATGCATCTTTGTGGCAGCGGGACAATGGCTGCTGTTTAAAAATAAACCCCTGCCTCATTTTTTGGATAACAGCAACCCCCACTTCCAAGTATCAAGGATAGGGACAGGGAAGGTGGCACCTATTGGACAGCGCTTGTGACATCCGCCAAGGGGGAGCTCACAAATTCTCCTCCAGCCTACCCACAAATACATGTACAAGCTGTTCACCTCCACACGATCTGTCTCAGGCAACAGACACAACCCTACAGTTCCAGCTATCAACTCATTCCTCTTTATGGAGCCACCTCTTAGTAATTCCACCAATCCAACTTTCCCCTCCTTTTACTCCAAAGACAGAGACTTTGTGGCTCTCCAGCCACAAGTTCTAGGACTCCCTACTGCCATCATGCCTGACCACTGGCCATCACTGCCCCTGCCTTTCTTCAGGCCTATGGGGACTGGACTTACCCAGCTTTGCCACCAGCCTCCATGTGGTTGGCCAGGGTGACATCATTGGACCAGACGTCAAACTGCCACTTGCGTAGGCCCAGCACTCCGCAATGTACACGCCCACTGTGGATCCCGACACGCATGTTCACATTCACCCCCGTCACCTCACGCACCAGCCTGAAAAACAGGAGGAAAGGAAGTGTCAAAGCACCCCTCCCCCTCTTCATATACACCCATGAATTCACTCGCGTGAAGTAAGAAACGCAGTCTGTGTCATGCTTACAGGGGAAGACCGATTATAATACCATCAACCAAGTGTCATATTCATGCAGGGTACAAGAAAACAGGTCATTGCCCTGAAGGGTGACGGCTGATGTTAAAATGGGCAATGAAACTTCCTGCAAGCAAGTTGCCAGGGTGGGGATGGAGGTACAAGAACAAAATAATCTAAGATCAATAGACAAGCTTTGGCTATACAATATTATTAATTAATTTTATATTATTATTATTATTATTATTTATTTGTACCCCGCCCATCTGGCTGGGTTTCCCCAGCCACTCTGGGCGGCTTCCAACAAAGATTAAAAATACATTAAAATGTCACACATTAAAAACTTCCCTAAACAGGGCTGCCTTCAGATGTCTTCTAAATGTCAGGTAGTTGTTTTTCTCTTTGACATCTGGTGGGAGGGCGTTCCACAGGGCGGGTGCCACTACCGAGAAGGCCCTCTGCCTGGTTCCCTGTAGCTTTGCTTCTCGCAGTGAGGGAACCGCCAGAAGGCCCTCGGTGCTGGACTCAGTGTCTGGGCAGAACGATGGGGGTGGAGACACTCCTTCAGGTATACTGGACCGAGGCCATTTAGGGCTTTAAAGGTCAGCACCAACACTTTCAATTGTGCTGGGAAACATATGGAATATACGGAATATGGAGCCTCAAACACCTGTAGATTAATTTGTCACCATATCCATACCCAAAGCACATCTTTAGACCCTTTTATCAGTGGTTTTGTGTTGGTCAAGTTAAGATTTACCTGTGAAAGAAGACTTTGTATGCTTCTTTTTATTTTCTGTGTTTTTGTTCAGATTAGTTTTTTTTTTGGGGGGGTTAATGTGTCTACACATACATATAGCAACTACTTGGGACTGGAGTGAGCCCTCACAGAAGTGGGACGCCATGATAAACCACTGGGTTGTATTCAATGATGCCATTCTGCTTGTGCAACAGACTTCCTGCTCCAGAGGGTTGAGGGACCAAAAAGCATATTACTGCTTTGACGCCAGCTGCCGCTTTTGGACGGTGCAGTGTGGGGCACAGAATACAGCCACCCGTGACTTCAGATGCAAGGACAAAGCTGGTGCCATTGCTGGCTTTTATCACGCACCTCTTCACCTCACAGATGCTTCTGTCGTACAAAAAATGGGCCTATAGATAAAGCATTTCGATTCCCTGGAAGGGGCTCCAGTTTCACAGCTGTCCATCGATAACCCCATGGGGTTCTCCTTTCTCATTTCCTTCAGTGACACTGCACAAGCGCACAGGGTTTGGCACAGAGAACTGACACCCTGAGAGGACTTTGGCTTTTATGGGGGGTGGGGGTGTTGCAAAAAGGAAGTTTCTAGACCATATGGCTGTAAAGATAATCCTGACATTACATAGGCAATGCCTGGTGAAGTATGAAGATTCTGAGGACGGGGAGGAGGGGTGCTGAGGAATGGCCAGGAAGCAAAGGGAGGGCAAGGCACCTCCCTCCCTACGGCCAGCCAAAGCAACACTAAGAACATTATGGGAGAACAACAGACATTTCCCCAACATGTATGATTTATTCAGTTCCACAATTTTGTATTTCAAGGAACTGAGATTAGATATTTCTGCTTCATAGCCCTGGTGATGCTATCTCATATAAGCTATTATCAAGCCAGGATCCAACTGAATGCTGCAAATGTGAAAGAGATACTAAGTTTTTTAAACCATTCAGTGATCTGTATAAATGCAGAAGTAACGAATTTGGCTTTCTGTACTGTGACCTGCGATAAAGAAGGATGTTGCCACCTGTATGTTGTGCGTCAAGCATATGCGCAAACTGCCACAGTGATGGCTGGTGTATCTCACACATTGTAAGCTGATTCAGATATCCTGATAAAACACGGCTTATCGTGATGGGAACAGACTGCACCTGTGAGGGTCACACAATCTCCATTCCTCCTCCAGAGTGGCCATGAGGGGGTGACTGGAAGATTTGGCAAGCTTGTTATTAACAGGCTTGACATTCCATCCAAAAGTTATTAACAAGCTTGACATTCCATCCAAACTTGACAATTCTTTTTAACCAGAGTTTATCTGAAATAAGCTGTGGGTTAAACCACAGAGCCTAGGGCTTGCCGATCAGAAGGTCGGCGGTTCGAATGCCTGCGATGGGGTGAGCTCCCATTGCTCAGTCCCTGCTCCTGCCAACCTAGCAGTTCGAAAGCACATCAAAGTGCAAGTAGATAAATAGGTACCACTCTGGCAGGAAGGTAAACTGCGTTTCCGTGCGCTGCTCTGGTTCGCCAGAAGCAGCTTAGTCATGTTGGCCACATGACCCGGAAGCTGTACGCCGGCTCCCTCGGCCAGTAAAGCGAGATGAGCGCCACAACCCCAGAGTCGGCCACAACTGGACTTAATGGTCAGGGGTCCCTTTACCTTTTTTAAACCATGGGTTATGAAGTGGGCTTACTTCAGACAAACCAGAGTTTATGAAATTGATATACTGATAAATTGTCATTAATCTGAATATTCAAGTCCCCTCATCCAGTCCACACTAGAGGTGGGGAGAGCACAAACACCCTAGGCTAGCTGGTGCTTGTTCCCATCACGACAAACCATGGTTTACCGTACATCCAAACTAGCCCATTGTGCAATACGAAACAGCAAACACACACACAATTTTGTGGTATCCTAGCCAGTGAAAGCTTATGCCGTAGAAAATGTATTAGCCTTTAAAAAGTGCCCCAAAGATCGCTGTGACAGGCTAAAAAGGTTACCTTTCTGGAAACTGTCACAGGGAACATGTTACATGCATATGGCGAGGCACTGACTATCCCAAGGAACGCATGCAGCCCTCGCAAACCAAACTGCTTCCCCCTCTCACACTCACGAAATGGCCTCGATCATGTCAACGCCCATCTCCACGCAGCAATGGGCATGGTCCGCCCGCGGTTCTGGAAGTCCAGAGACACAGTAGTAGCAGTCCCCCAGGATCTTGATGCGGAGGCAATGATTCTCCTGCCAAAGGGAGGAGGAGGAGGAAGTCAGAAATACCACCACCCCAAACTCCAACATGCCCCTTCCAAGCACATCTCACCTCAGTTCATTTTGAATTAGAATTTTTTATTGGAATTTTATTTACAACCTAACACAAACCCCCAATACACAAACCCACCCTCATTAAACGTGAACATAACATACAGCGAGCATAACACTGTGAATATTTAAGTTATAATTAGAAAAAGCTTAATAATTATTCATAAAGGAAACAGTTTATACCGTATTTTTCGCCCTATAGGACACACTTTTTCCCCTCCAAAAATGAAGGGGAAATGTGTGTGCATCCTATGGGGTGAATGCAGGCTTTCACTGAAGCCTGGAGAGCGAGAGGGGTTGGTGCGCACTGACCCCTCTCGCTCTCCAGGCTTCAGGAGAGCCCCAGCGCCAGCCCCACAAGGTCGGGGGACAGGGGGAGGCGGAACGCCACCATCCCGCTGTCTCCTGAAGTGGTTTGGAGGCTGACGGCAGGGAGACCCCGCCGCCAGCCCCGCAAGCTCCGGGGACAGCTGGGAGGCGCAGCGCGTCTTCCCGCTGTCCCCGTACCTGATCTGAAGGCGGGTGGCAGGGAGAAGAGCGCTTCTCCCTGCTGCCTGCCCCGCAAGCTCCGGGGACAGCTGGGAGGCGCAGCGCGTCTTCCCGCTGTCCCCGTACCTGATCTGAAGGTGGGCGGCGGGGAGAAGAGCACTTCTCCCCGCTGCCGGCCCCACAAGTGCCTGGGGGGAAATAATTTTTTTTTCTTTATTTCCCCCCCAAAAAACTTGGTGCGTCCTATGGGCCGGTGCGTCCTATGGGGCGAAAAATACGGTAAGAAGTAAATAAGGAGGCCAGATACAGGATAAAGGAAGTCTTTTATTTGGTTGTTTGTATTGTTGTATGTTATGATCTCACCTCAGTTCAATACCTCTGCCCCTGCGCTACAAAAAGACCCTCCAGCAGCCAAAAACTACTTCTATAGGGGTAGTAAACTTATAAGAATAAACAGAGTGCTGTGGGATGTGCCTTAAAGGGTCTTGCTTTGTCCACAAACATAGGGAAGGAGGTGGTACCGGAGCTGAACATTTATGGGGACTTCTTAACACGGCACCTGTCTTTGCTGCAGGCACACCTGTAATAAGCACAAAGCTCAAGGGAGGTGTACATGCTTAAAACATGCAGACATTTGCAAGAACCCCGACTGGGCCATCTTCCTCCAATGAGCACAGGCAGACCATCATTCCCACACAGGTCAGCTGTTCCACTGGCCGATCCTGCTAGACACACTTACCGCAGCCAGCTTGTCAAAACGGGCAAAGAGCTCGTTCAGTGTCATGACCAGTTCCTGCGCTGTGCACTGGGACGCCAGGCTAGTGAAACCCTCAATGTCAGCAAACAGAATGCTGTTGGGGTGAGAAGAGACAGGAAATGAGCACAGGAACTTGCAAGGAGCTAACAGCCTGGGGGGTCTCTGTCTTAATAAACCCACCCGGAACCCGGAACCCAGCCAACATTTTCTCTCCTCGCGCACCCAGCGACCCACCCGCTCACGTCTTGTTGAAAAGCAAGTGCCCTGCAGTTTAAGTTTTCCATGTTTACAGTAGAACGGCCTTTGCTTCACTGACGTCCTTGCCACTCCTAGGCGTCGGTCACTCCCAGGCATGGGTGCACACATGCAAACACACACCCCATATCCCAATAGCTTGGTACCTGACATTGTCATGTTTCTGGATGTAGATCTTGTGGAACATCATGTCCTCCTTCTTTGTGTTGATGTCCTCCTTCATCTCCATGGCAACATGCTGGGGCAGCACTGACAGCAAGAGCCGCTCCTGCCCACCACCCCAGAGAGAAAGCCACATAAATACTCCCCTCAGAGCAAGAATGTTAACACAACACACCGAAGTTAAAGGCACCAGTTTCAGCCTAGTCACAGATAATCCACCCTTCTCTTCCAACCTTAACATTCCTTCTGTCCCAATTCACAATCCCCCCAGCACTGCCAGACTCTCAAAATTCTGGCATCTTCTCGTCCCCAAGCAGCCTAATGCCAGCCAAACAAGATCAGGAACTGAATGGCCAAGCTGGCCCTTTAACTGGCAGTCCTGCCCACCACAACTCCCGTTCAAGGCTGCAGCCCAACCCTGGCCCCCCCCCCCACAATGGCTCCTCACCTGCTGGCGGTTTTCACGTTGCAGGTGTAGCCGTGCCTGAATGTAGCCCCGGGTCTCTTGGAAGGCCTGGCGCTGCGACACCTCAGCTGGGTAGTGGGTGCAGATGCCAATGACGTTGGTACACAGGAATATCAAAATGTTGGCTCCAAGCTGCAAGCAAGAGAGGGACCCAAGTGACACACATACTGGAGCAGGGAAAGAAGTTACCTGCTTCAAGCAGTTTTCTTTCCCAGCAAGCTTTCAGCAGGAAACCTAGACCTACTAAAAACCCATTCATCTTCAACTCCAGTTCCTGACGTTTGTGAGGTGGACCACCTTCCCTCCACCTGAGGTGCCATTACCCTCTGCTCCCTTCCCTAAAGAATGAATTGGGAGCTTTGTGCAAGCCAAGGAGACCCTCTTGGCCCATAATGGAGTCTCATCCTCCATTGCTGCCAGGATACAAAAGGGGTCCCAATACTGTGCCTTCGGGAGACAGAGGGTGGGAAGAAAAACAAGCAAAACACAGTTCCCTAGGGTTTAAGGCAGGGCTAGGGAACCGAATCTGACCACTGGGCCAAACTCTTACACCCCTCACAGTCAGTGCTTGTGCAGCACTTTGAAATGGCCTTTTGGATATTAGACCATTGGCTGTCTGTCTGTTCCTAGAAGCCCATTTTAGAGCACCATTTTGTCCAGCACTTTGCAGGCCCTGTTGATCAGCTGACCAGCAATACCTGCTAATCCCCTTTTGGCGTAGCCAGGTGTTCACCTGCCTCACACCTGACAGGTGGCTGCTGCTGGGGGAGGTAATAGGCAGCAGCAACAGCCCCTTGGCCTTTCCACTCTGTTGCAGGAGCACTGTGGGCGCCGCATAGCCTGGCCTGCCTAAGCTGAGCTTGCTCTTCTGTTGCCATAATTGAAGGAAGATTAATCTAGCAGCCTGCTTGGTTTCTGTTATGTGCAACAGGGAGGCACGGTCCTGTTTTTTGCCTCAGGCAATGACACATCTTGGGCCTGCCCTGCCTCCAGGACTCACCTGCCGCTGAGCTAAGGTGCTGCAGAGAACTGGGGTGGTGCTGTGGATAAAAGGGTGAGTTGCAGGCCAGGAAGTTGCCAGCTGAAATCTCACTTCAGCTCTTTAACTTGATATCATTTAATTAATTAATGTTTTCTAGGTACTGCACAAATGTTAAGAAAACACCCTAGCCTCTCCCTACCAGCTTATAGTCCAGCTGACATGATGGAGAAAGGGATTGGGAGGGAATGGGCAAACAAGCTGACAGAGGCACAGATTTATTCAGAAAAGTTGAGGGCATGGTCCATGGGCACAAGATGCAGCCACCATGTTGAAGCCAAGCAGCCCTGGTTGGGAGTGTGTTTTATCATGTATTTTATGTTTTGCTAGAAACTTCCCAGAGTGGCTAGATCAGCCCAGTCAGATGGGTGGATGATGATGACGATTAGCTCCACAGGCCATCCCCAGCTCCTCCAGTTAACAGATCTCTAGTTGGTCTTGGAATGGGGAAGGCCTAAGATTAGGTGACAGGGCTGGGAAAGACCTCAGCTTGAAATCTTTGTGCAATTGCTGCCATACCAAGTAGGTATGAAAAAGAAATTGTCAGACTTGGTCTATGGCCGATGTCTATTCTCAGGGCGACCAGCCCAATTAGAGACATTTCGACTGATTCATCAGCTGAAACTCTTATTTGATTAACCTATTAATTAAGTTTGTGTGATCAATTATGTCTGCATGCACATTTGCAAAGAGTGGCATTAAGGGGAAAACAATGTTTCTGAAGCAAGATGCATTTTTTTGGTAGATAACAAAGCAAGCGCTATTTTAGAAGAGGCATTTCCTTGAGTGTGCGCACATGGTTATGTGGACGGGAGAGACAACGACTCTTCTTTTACAAACATAAGAAACACAGAAAGCTGCCTTATAATAATGGAAAGACTATTTATCAATTGTGCCCAATAATGCCTACTCAGAGTGGCAGCATTTTTCCATAAAAAATGGAGATGCCAAAGATTAAACCTGGAACCTTCTGCCTGCAAAGCCTGTGACCACTCCTGCCATCTATTGCACTTCTCACCTGCATTTTTTGGTAAGAAGCTACATTAATATACAATATGAAATACAACTTTAAAATCTGCTGCCTTGTTAATCAGTGGCACTTTTGCACGCGCGCGCGCACACACACACACACACACACACGTAGTTGCACCTGCTGTCCCTTGGTCACTCTGGACTTTCTTTGTAGCTCATGCTCTCTCTCCACGCAACATTTGTCACAGTGACAGGTACTCAGTATCCTTGTAAGCTTCCTGGGCAGCTTGGGTGAATTCGTTCTTACTCTAACGCAGTCAATAGGCGGCGCCAATCTGTAATCTGCCCTAAGCCATTGAGATAGCATGGGAGAAGTCTAAATAATATATATGTAAATAATGCACAAGTTAGGCTTCTTCCCTGGTCACCTAATAGTGCCATGATAACTGGAAACAGGATCCTAACACATCTGTTTGGGGGTCAGCTGTGGGAGGAGGCAGGTCAAACCTCCACTCTATAAATGCTGGAACGCTCACAGGTAAAGGTGTGCTTATTACTGCAGGGCACTGATGGTAGGTTCTAAGGATGCTGTCAGCACGATCAGTCTTGGAGCACAAACGTCAACAGCGGACTCTTTCCCACAATGCCACTATGGTCTGATGGCTCTGATCTCATCTCATCAAGGTCAACCAATCCTCAAGGACCGCCTCTCCCCATGTGAAGTGACCCAGACCCTGCGATCATCATCTGTGCCTCCTCCGTGAGAGGTCTGGAGGGCAGCAACACGAGAACAGGCCTTTTCTGCTGTGGCTCCTCGCCTGTAAAATGCTCTCCCCAGGGAGGCTTGCCTTGCACCTTGGCTGGTTGTTGTTGGTTTCCCCCCCTGTATTTTTGTTGGAAGTCACCCAGAGTGGCTGGGGCAACCCAGTCAGATGTGAGGGGTACAATAAATGTATTAGTATTATTATTAATCTTTAGGCACCAGCAAAGCATTCCTCCCAGGCTTTTGGCTAATAAACAATCTATGGGCTTTTAAACTGTGGGGGGAGCATTGTATTTTTGTGTTTTTACAGTGGTGCCCCGCAAGACAAATGCCTCGCAAGACGGAAAACTCACTAGACGAAAGAGTTTTCCGTTTTGGAGGTGCTTCGCAAAACGAATTTCCTATGGGCTTGCTTCGCAAGACGACAATGTCTTGCGAGTTCCTGCTGGTCCCCCCCTTTTCTAAGCCGCTAAGCCGCTTATCAGCTGATCCGATCAGCAGATAAGCCGCTAAAAGCCGCTAATAGCGCTAATCCGCTAATCCTTCAATGGGCTTGCTTCGCAAGACGAAAAAACCGCTAGACGAAGAGAATCACAGAACGGATTCTTTTCGTCTTGCGAGGCGCCACTGTATATTGTAAACTTTGGTTTCTGATCTTTGTATGAAGGGTGGTATGGACATGTAATAAATAATAATAATAATAATAAATCCTGACCAGAGTTTTGAAAGGTAGCAAAAATGAATGCCCACTAGGATGTCACCAACTTATGGCAGACAGTGACTGGGCCACTTATAGACACCTCCAGACTCCAAGCTATCTCCCCAATTGCTGCTGCCAGCAATGGATAGTTGAGGGTTAACACTAATTTAGTTTACGAGTTGAAGATACAGCAATAATTCCAAGCATCATAGGGGAGCTATTTGTGTGTGTGTGTGTGTGTGTGTGTGTGTGTGTGTTTAAAAAACCAGAAATCCACAGCAACCCAAAGCTTGAAAATAGCTCTTTCCTCCTGAACAGAAAAGGCTGATGTGAGCAGCTGTATCCTTGATCCTTTTTTGGAAAGGAGCACTGGAAGGCTGAACCGAGGAGGAAGGGGAACCAAATGGAGCCGTGGATGAAACCCAAGCAGGCCGTGAGGTTACGCTAACAGCAGAAGCAGCTGCAAACTGACCACCACATTTGCCTCTCCGTCGCCAGTGGCAGCGCTCATCAATCTGATAACTTTGCAGACGCAGATCCTTCTAGTTATTCCCAGAAGAGAAACACTGAAAGTTGGGCTAACCAGAGCTAACAGACAATGCAAGAACAGGAGAGATCTGGGGAGCAGTGGGGGAGAAACAACCAGTGAACTTGCGGATTTGAGTGTTTTAAAGACCCTTTTCTAAAACCATGTCAATAAAGGGGCACAAATAGAAATCACCGAGGGAGTCTGCAAGCTGCCAGATCATTATTCTATGTAGGCCACCCTCTTGTGGCCTCTTTCCTTTCCTCCCATTTTTTCTCTCTCCACACACAAACATTACACATTTTAGAATTATGCCTCATTGCCGCTGTAGTGTTCAACGCCACAATTTTAATGACCCGTGTTTAAGAGGTATGTTACGTAGTAGTTCAAAAACCTAATTGCAATGCAATTATGTAAGTTTTAGACACATTGAATTTGACGGATTTCAAAAGGATAAAAATACAAAAGAAACGGGTAAATTATGCTGCTCCTTCCTAGGGCCAAAGAAATAGAAGCACAAAAAGAGGTGATGGAACTGACTATTAACATTATGGTTAGCTGAACTTCTGCATTTACCAACTGAATAAATGTGGACATTTAAATTACACCTTTGCCTTCATCTCTGCAGCAAACAGAGCATCAGGGAAGTAAATTCAAGGCTTGGAATGTAAGCATATAAAAACAGCTTTATCCAGCCTAATGTCCCCCAGATGTTTTAAAACTACAGCTTCCACAAGCCCCAGCCAGCATGACCAATAGCAAGGGACGGGGGTAGTCTACAACATCTGGAAGGTACCAAGTTGGGGAAGGCTGATAAAAAGGTCACCATAAATCTGGATGCTACACAGCACTGACTCTGTAGCACTAATGATACAGTGATGACAGGAGGTAGAGATGCTTAGGAGTAATGTGTAGATATGGTTCTCTGTGGAGTGCAGACCATAATTAGCACATCACTCTCTAAGGTACAAAATAGGTAAGACTTTGTCTTTCATGGCATATGCAATTGCTGGACAGCAGAGAACTCTTCATCATACAAATTGTTCTAATTCACTTTCAAATGCCTGATTTCCTAATTCATTCAGAGAAAAGGGGCAACCAAAATTATCAAGAGCTGAAAGGGGCAACCAAAATTATCAAGAGAAAAATGAACAGCACACCAGACTTGTTAGCTTAAAAGGTAAAGGGACCCCTGACCATTAGGCCCAGTCGCGGACGACTCCAGGGTTGCGGTGCTCATCTTGCTTTATTGGCTGAGGGAGCCGGCGTACAGCTTCCGGGTCATGTGGCCAGCATGACTAAGCCGCTTCTGGTGAACCAGAGCAGCACACGGAAACGCCGTTTACCTTCCCGCCGGAGCAGTACCTATTTATCTACTTGCACTTGGCATGCTTTTGAACTGCAGGGGATTAAAAAAAAGGCATGTAAGGCCAGGGAAGGGCAAGGAAAGACCACCAGACAGGTACCGTATTTTTTGCACCATAACACTCACTTTTTTCCTCCTAAAAGGTAAGGGGAAATGTCTGTGCGTGTTATGGAGGGAATGCCTATGGGTGGCATGCCTACGGATTTTCCTCCTCTAAAAACTACGTGCTTGTTATGGTCGGGTGCGTGTTACAGAGCGAAAAATACGGTATATAAAATTATGCAGGTGGGGAGAAAGAGGGCAGCGGTTTCTCTCTCATTGTCCTCGAGCCACGAGGTCATCCAATGGATGCTGGGAGATTCAGGACAGACAAGGAAGAAACCTTCTTCACCCAGTGATATTTAAGCTATGGAAATGGCTGCCCCAGCTGTGGCCCCCAACTTGGATAGCTTTAAAAGGGGTTAGATAAACTCATGATGGGAAAAGGGGCTACTAGTCAAGCAGCAACAAGAGGCAGGAGACTGAGGAGTCCAAGTGGGCAGCTTAAAACTGCCCCAAAATATCCAACCATCGCACCACAAAGAACATTCCTATGTTAAGCAGAGGATCCTGTGGACGTGCCATAGGATTCTGTGCTGGGAAAAGATGTTCAGTGCTAGTTCTGGCCAAACAAGATTCCCAGGCGTTCCTCTGTCACCACCAAGCAATGAAAAGCGGGCAAGAACCAAGCAGATACGGGGCAGAAGCAAAACGAAGTTTTCACACACAAGGCTTTAGTGCCAACAGCCAAGCTTACTATGTTATTTGGGGAACTCAGGAAATGAAATATCCCAATCACCCACATCCAGAAACTGGGCTGATCCCACAGCATGGGGAGGAGCCACAGGCAGGCTCCTCCCATACTACCCAAAGCTGCTCCTACCAGCTTAGGAAGGGGCCACAGATCCATGGTTCCCACGCAGCTCAACAGCAGAAGGAGGCTGCAGGCCACTTGACTGCTCCCCCACCAAAGCCTGAAGCAATTACCATACGAGCCTTTTTGTTTCACACCCAAGGCCTTTGCCCAATTAGTGTACGGTTTCAAGTGTGCCTTTCCTCACAGCTTCCAAGGCTTTTCTTTGTCCCCAAGGGACTCATTAATCCCAGGCCTCCTCCGCCCTCACTCCTTCCCCCTTACCTGCTTCCAAAGGAAGGAGTCCGCCCTGTTCTGGTGCCAGGAGATTACCAGGTGCAGCACAGAGAGCAAGGCTCCAGCCAGGACCGCCACCCGCATGCGGACGGGCAGCAGGGTGTAGATGATGTAGATGAAGAAGACGCTCCACCAGACGCCCTCGGAGGCACTGCGAGGCGAGACCAGGAGAGTGCCCAGAGCCTGCACCCCGCACAACGCCCCAATGACCAGGTAGCTCACAGCCCACATGCAGTCCTGATGGAAGCCAGTCCGGTTGCAGAGGACCATGAGCGAGAGGAACAGGGCAGCCGCCACGGCCAGGGCGGCGGCATAGGGCACGCGGGGAGTGCCAGGCACGCAGTGGAACAGCAGCATGATGCCGCAAGCCAGCACCAAGACTCCCATGAGCACCGTCAACGAACTCTGGTTCATCTGAAAGAAGTAGCGCTGGTAGAGCCGCTCCAGCTTGGCCGAACGGAAGCGCTTGGAGCGGAACACTTGCAGCAGGCGCCGGCCGCAGTCGCTGGCCGAGAGCCCCTTGGCCTCTCCGCCCCCGTCCTCGAAGCCCAGGTCCACGGCTTTGAGTCCCAGGTCCCCAGTGGCAGGCGGGGGTGGCGGCGGCGCCTTCTTGCCATAGTGGTCCTCCTGCCACGAACAGTTCAGGCCCAGTCCCCCGCTGCCTCCGCGCTCCAGCTCCGGGTCCTGCAGGCAACTCATGTAGCGAGGGCCACAGAGCGCTGGGCGGTGGCGCTTGGGCCCATTGCGCTCCCCCCAAGCAGTCTTCCGCTCGTCCACTTTGGGCACCAGGATGCCGCTAAACCAGGACATACTGTGGGGGAAGGGGAAAGGGCATTAGAAATAAGAACAGGCAGAGCAAGGGAGAAAGCCAGCTGGGCTTGCCTCTCTGAGAGGACCAACCCCACATCGTTCCCCACACAGCCCAGTAAGGGGAGCACTTCCTGCCATGGGTCCCTACAACCTAGAAGGAGGTGCTTTCTTTCCTTGCCAGACACAAAGCAAGAACAAGGAAAGAAAGAAATCCTGCTCATTTGCAGACCACTGGGAAGGAGGGCTCCGCCAGTTCCTGGGCAAAGCTATTCCCCTCTCTACGGGAGGCTGGGCCACAGAGGCAAAGCGCAGAGGGCACTGGGACGTCTCAGTTTAGGTAACAAGGATGGCGGCCACCAAACAGGATGCTCTTCAAGCAGGGCAGCCGGATCAGTGCCAGGGGACGAGGCAAGGCTTGTGTGGCAAGATACACAAACCAGAGGTGCCTCACGTAGAGAGGTGGGACAGGGGAAGCAGAGCATCCACATTCTGGAAAAGAGTATCTTGAGAGCCTGCAGAGGGAGGGTTCAGATTTATTAGGGGTCGGTGCCAATGCATCAGAGGCTGCCCTCTCTGCCTTGGGGAGATTTAATACCTGGAAGGCCGCTGGGAACTGGACACGAGGAGGCGACATGGATCCCCGTAGGGAAGGCAAAGAAGCAGCAGTGAGGGGCGTCTCTTATTTCCTCTTCAACATTGAGCGGCAACCTGTTCAAAGAAAAGAAAGCAGTCAAGCTTGTTGTTCATCCTCGATGCTCTTCCAAGGCTGAATCTCCCATTGCATCCCGTTCTCCTGCTCTCTGGAACTGGAGACTGGATGCTTATCTACCTGCCAATCTGGTTACCTTCACACATTCTCTTTGGGCCTCAAGTTCTATTGCAGACACTTCCCCCGAGATGCAACTAGATTCCCACCAGGGTATGACACCCCCGTGCATACTTTATGCTGAGTGACGCAAAGAGGATATCTATCCCTTATTCCCCTTCCAACACGGATGACAGTATGAGCGCGATGCTCTAACTAACAGCACACAAACACAAGTAAATACATTAACTGCTTTGAGTCAAAAGGACAGCTCAAAGAAGTCGCTTTGTAACCTCAGGTTGCGTGACGCTGACAGAGGGAGACTTGCAGGTATTTTGGTCACTGAAGCATCTGCTGCTGATACTGGGAATCAGAAATATTGGCATGTCCCCCCCCCCGACCTGCACAAAAAGCAGCTAACAGAGTCGGGGGGGGGGGCTTGCTTCAATTTAGCATCCCCAGTGCAGCAAAGTGGAGGACAGGCAGCAACAGTTGTCCTACCAAGGTCAGCTCCAACAAAGAACAGTGATCAATATGCTAATCTCTCTTTCCTTCTTTAAAAAGGCCGGCTCCTAACATTCCAACCCACTGAGAAGGACTAAGGGGGGGGGGGGACCCAAAAGGATGGTGTTATGTGGATGAGGAGAGGTTTGTTGCAGAAGGGAAAACCTGCTTGATTCTTAATCCCCAAGATCAAGGAAGGGAGCAGGGAATGGGATTAGCCCCACCCCAACAGTGTGCTTGCACACTTTCCCTACTTCCCACAGGAGAGAGGACGGCTGTCAGTAATTCCTCCAGAGAGAAAGTGAAAGTGCTGCACCTGGAGAATTAGTGGCTACCTGAAGCAAAATCTCCCTGTGCATTTGCTCTCACCAACAGAGATCCCATGGGGAGGGGGTGCTATACACAGGTCCTCTCTCTATACACATCCTGCCCATTGCAACAATAAGGGGACAGAGGGGGTTGTTGGCATTGATCAAGGCCTTACAGAATGCTGTTGGAGGGGGTCGGGTGGAGCAAAGGCCAGCCTCCCTGTTTAACTGGCAGGTTGAGAAGGCATGTGGCATGTTGGTGGCAAGGCGACTGTGCCCTGCCCCCCCCCCTCTCCCCTGAAGTGGGAAGAGTCTTCTGCGAGTGTCAGCCTGGCAGCAAAACCGGGTTCCTAACATTTCATCACACTCTTAAGAGTGCCCAAGAAACAGAAGCAAAGGTGGAGTTATGCAGATGAAGGGACTGAATTATTCAGAGACATCTCAAGGCAACGCCACACTCCTTGGCTGTCACTAGAGGCAAAGAGAGAGGACAGAGAGAGCGTTCCCACGCACAGCAACCCACCAATCTCCACCAAAGCCCTTGCAAAACACAAGTCCTTTTCCCACACTGCCCATCAAAATGGTATCACTGTGCAGCGAATACACACACACACACAAGCATATGCATACAAAAGTTTAAAACGTACAGTGAACACAGCCCACGATATGCAGCCTTCCTTATGCAGTCCAGAAAACTCCAGAAGTTCAGATCAGACCCCACTGGTCTCCGACACTTGCTGGCTCACCTAATCCACGCATCAAAGATCCAGAACACAAGGTGAAAGGAACTATATGGGCACAGCTCAGTCCAAACTTGTCTGCTATTTCCAGCTCGCAGTTCTGCTGCTCTCTCGGCACTGTGCCCTTCCTCTTCTCCAAACGGTGTGGAGTTTTGCCCAGGGTGCAACAGGAGAGATTTCAGAGGCCAGGGAAAGTTTGGGGCAGGAGGGGCAGCGGTGCTAGTTCCTGGCAGCTGGGTCCTTCCTCTGGCTTAGCTTGCCCATTCACTGCAAAACCAAAGTGGAATAGTTTTCCCCTTTCAAACTCTATTTGTCTTGAGTGCCAGCCAAACCAGGGCTTGTTTTAGCTCCAACCCCTTCGGAGAGCGATTCCAGTGCCCTCCCACACTGTTCTTATCTGCATCCATCCAGGGAGATGGCGTCAACGTCATGACATCATTGCCCTTTACTGTAGGAACACACAGGCAGGCTTCAGAAACTGGACCCCTCTCCCCCTCCCCTCCAATCCCCACACAACACACACACCAGGAATGGCTTCACACACACCAGCAGCACTCTGACGCAGCCTCCTGGGCTGTGGGAAGCAACAGCCAACAGCACATGAGGACAGCTTTGTGGCAAGCGGAGGAGGTCAAGGGGTGCAGAACATAACCCATCCAAGGAGAAGCCGGGCTGAAAGAAAACTCAGGCATGCGGAGGGGGAAGGACTTTGGCTTAATAGCAAGGTTTATTACAGCTCAGCTCCCCCAGCATGGATTTCCCCCCTCCCCGCAAAAAAACCCCACATTCGTAAGTGATGCAATAACGAAGCATAACAAAGTGGTACAACAGCAACAGCATCTTCCTCCTTGGTTCAGCTATGCATCCTAGGAAGAACACATGCCCCCTCGCATAGTCACTTTTACCCTACTCCCTGCAGCCCAACACCCCTCACTCAGGAGCCTGTTCCCTATAGCACAGCACCCTCTGCCTTGCACCAGGTTATAGGTCAACTTCCTTTCCCTTTCCCTCCCCTTCCCCAGGTCCCACTAAGGGGCTTGGGAGAGGTGGTTCCAAAGTTCAATGGGAAAAGAGCCTAAGGCCCCACAGAGACTCTCTGCCCTGAGACCCCCTTCCCTCTGCCTGCTTGAAAGGGGAGACACGGCAAAAGAATAAGCAAGTCCACAGCTCACAAGACAGAGGCTTTAGGGGAAGCCCACCTGCTCCTCCTCCAGGTATGTAACCTGACCAGGCTGAGAAGCTAAGCTGCCCAGGCCAGCCCACATTCGGGAGCCAACCAATCCCTGCAGAGGGATCCCAGAAAACCAATCCTGGGGGGAGCAGAAATGGGGAGAAAAGTCCTACCGCGTTCAGCCCTTACGAACACAAGGAAGGTGAAATCTTTCAACTCTGGGAGTTGCCTTTTCTCCTGCGCTCTCCAGGCACCTTATTCTCTCCCCACTTAATTCAATAGCCAATGTTCCAGTCGGGGGGCAGCCATGGAACTTTCCCGGCTCTGGGCAAGTGCGCCCCCCCCCAGGGCCCCGCATCGGCCCGCCGCTGTGCGCACCTGTCCCCACGCCCCTTCCCCCCCCCGCGCCCTCTGGCATTCCCCGCAGTCGCCGCGGATCTCTGGGCCCAAAGAGCGCCCCCAGCCGGCGCGCTTTGTCCCCTCTCCTGCCGTGCGCCAAGTCGCCGCGGGGACGGCCTAACTGCTCCCACCCCTTTCTGCTCGTTGCGCTGCCATCCCTCTCGGGACCACCTCCCCAGCTAGCTTCTCCCCGCCGCACCCCCGCCAGGCCCGGCCTTTCTGGACGCGGCGGTTCCCAGAGCCAGCCTCCCAGCGCCCCGCCGCCGCCCGGCTCCATGCGTCCTCCGGGGCGCAAAGCGCATTTCCCCCTCGGAGAGATCTTCCGTGCTCCCTGCGCTCTCCGGCTTGCTCCCGTTCACCACCACCTCCGCCACTACCACTCACCTCCGGTTCTGGGCCGCCTCTGGGCACGGCAAGGCCCTCCTCTCCGGCGGGTGGGGCGGCGGGGGGTGTAGCAAGCAGCGATCTCTGGCAAGCAGATCCTTCTGCAGCCCCTCGCTATCTGTTTACACCATGCGCCCCCCTCTCCGTTTTCGCCTCCTCTCCATTCCTGCCCGCCGCCCGCCCGCTCTGGGCCCGTCCCCTCCTCCCCGCGTTGTCCAGAGTAAACGCCCTCTAGCCCGGATCCACAAGGCTCGCCCCGCTCCGTGCGCTCCTGACCGGGATCGCCAAGCAGGAGGCCTTAAAGGCACACGGTCCCTTTTGTCGCCTTCCCGTCGCCTGTTGCGCGGGGATGCGGGGGCAGTTTGCGCGGGGTGCGGGGGAAGCGGAGATGCCGAGGGAGAGAGGAGCTGTGATTCCAGGCAGCGAGGGCGCTTGGCAACGAGAGGCGGCGGAGGCTGCCCAAAGCAGGGGCACCTGCTGCAAGCAGGCAGAGCGGCAGCTGGGCCCAGTGGTGCAACCCGCCTCTCCCCACGCTGCGGTAGATGGATTCGCTCGGCTCACACGCGTGCCCGCCGGGAGATACACGCAACACCCACCGCCCGTGGGTGGCGACAGTCCTCGGTGTCCTCAAGCACAACTCTTGGCTACAAGGGTCTCTGAGGCTCTCTCTTCTTCGTACGCACATTCCCCCCACCCCAGCATAAAAAAATCCCCCAATCCCAGGACACTAGTGGATCCCAAACTGTTGTCGCCTAGAGGGGGGATCTCTTAATGCCGTTTGGGTTTTGCTCAGGAACCACCTGTTGTTGCCATCTCTTAAACCAGGACAATCCCTCTCCCCTCTGCTTTTTGCTTCTCCCCAACGCACAACAGAAATATCAGGCTGAAAGTCTGTGCGGACTTACCTGAGAGCCAACCCCGCTGAAAACAACGGCATTTACTTCTGAGTAGGCATGCCTCTGCCAGCCGTATAAGCGTCCACCCGTTTGGATGCCCACGGCTTCAGTCATCAGATACACTCCATCCATCAACAAGTGGCTCGCCAGCCTGTTTGCCCAACTTGGAGGCCGCTCTCCTGTGCTCCAGATCCCGATCCCAGGCAATCTCTCAGGGCTGGTTTGAGCCCCCCCCCCCCCGCGCAAGCTTGCTAGCAGCATACAAGCCGAGGAAGGGAAATGGTTAGTGAGCAGCTTGCCCTTGGCATGGGGACAGTGCCAGGCAGAGGACAAGCCCTAAATCCTTCTGTTCGTGCCACTCCCTTAGTTTGTGCCAGCGAGGGAGGAAGGGGAAGGCAGGCCTCCCCGTGGCACAATCCTCCGAAGAGGTAAGCTTAATTGTTAATTAACCGTGAGTCCCGCGGGGCCAGGGAAGTGCCCGCAGTGGCAAGGATGGCATTTTGTTAAGGGCACAGTTGAGCGGCTCTTCCAGGGCACCTGCACCCGTGCCCCTGTGCCGCTGGGTGTGTGCAAAACCTCCACTCCCTCCCTGCTTTGCAGATTGGCTTGGCTACGGAATAATGCCACCAAATCTTCTTAACAGAGTGACTTATTAAAGCGCTGTTTGGGGAGTGATTATCCCCAGCGCAAGAAGGTCTGGGCTTCCCCTGGGCCTTCTCGCTTGGCTTCTCCCCAGGCAAGGAAGAGGGGAAGGGGGTGTGAAAGGCATTAATTGATTCTGAAGCCTTTCTCCTGAATGTTCCATTGCATCATAGTTGATGGCAGGGGGATTAGGACTGGGTGTCATGTGATGACCTTAACCCTTCCCGGACTGTAACTGGACACAGAGAGAAACGAGAGCCAGAAAATGTGGCAGAAACTCGTCACATTCACCTATCTTTGGTGCCTCTTTTCTTCTCTTTGACTGCATACACATCATGCATTTCAAGCACTATGTCTCCTGGGAACTGTAGCTTAACCCTCACAGAGCTACAGTTCAGAGCACCCTTAGCAAACTACAGTTCCCATGATTCTTTGTCATGCACTCTAAACTTGTCTTATGTACACAGCCATTGTCTTCTTCGTCATCTCCATTCTTCCTGGTGGAGCTCTAACATGGCTACTCTAAATATATGGATGCATTTTAACTCTTTCTTTAATAACCGAGTATGGAAGAAAATTCACTGGAGAAAGGGGAAGGCAAGTTCCCTTTTCACCTGGCTGGTGGCAGTTATTTGGAGTCAAGCTTTCTAACTCCTGCTCCTGTTTTCAAGCAGGGTTTTATGAAACCCTTAAGATTCATGAGCATCTGCTTACACAGGTTCTGCAAACATTATCATTGTCCCACTTCAAGGACATCACCTCCCTATTCTAAAAGTGGAGTTATCCCTGAGTAACACATGTCCCAGTATAATCTCATGATGCATCTTTTGTGCTTAATTGTTCAAAAACAGTCTTTATTTGAATTTTGAAAATGTTAAACACTACGTGCTTCCTGACAGGTTTTTGTTTTGTTTTGTTTTTTGTCACGAACAGGTAATTCAGATCTGATTTTTGTGTGTACGTGATTGGCATGCAACCATCAACACACTCCATTTTTAGTTATAGATATTTCATAGCTATTCAGCTGTTTCCCATCTTGATGGAATGCTATATTTTTTGGTTTCTCCCCTCAACTGCCCACCCCCACCTCAATGCCACCTTATCCTGTTCCGGGCCACAAGACAGCTTTAAAAAAATCACAGGTAGAGGACAAGAGCAAACTTTACCTCTCGTTATCATGCTTCACTATGGGCAAAATGAAGGCTTGTGCTGTGCAGAGAGATCTGGTTCCTTTTTTTTTTAATGTTCATTTAAGAGTTGTGAAAAGCTTGTATTTAGCTATACAGAAATTCTGATGCGTAGATCTTGTGCAAGACCTTGTATTATTATTTTTAAAGACCTGATGTATGTGTTGTGATTGCAATCCTCAAGGGACTCCTTCACATGCACTGAGATCTTGGGAAAACAGCTCCTCCAAACTGGGCTGTTGAAAATTTTGACGTTCCTTCAGCATGTGGTCATTGGCGGAAGTAGGTGGGGAAACTGAACTTGAAAATGTAAAATAAAATAAAATAGTGTCACGGGAAACAAAACCGCCAAGTTGTGCTCAGGTGAGGAGCAGATAGAAGCAGGAGTGTGGCAATGGGGACAACCTACTAAAACATTCACCACGCATGTGACAAACAGCCCCCCCTGCCCCCCCATCTGCTGGCAAGCTTCTGCTCCAGTAGTCACTGCAGGTATATCATGGGTTATTTGTACTGAACAGCTTTTCTACAGGCGATATGGATTAAATGTAAAAAAAGAGAAAGAGAGACTTTGTGCCTCCATTTTGGTGGCGAGAACGGTCATATGGACGGTGCAAAAACCTTGCATGTGTGAACAGCAACAATTCCACAATAAACTTTCACCTGGAAGTCATGTAAGGCTGCTATGCTATATCCATTTACTAGAAAGTAGACACCAATGAACTCAGTGGGACTTACATCTGAGTAGATGTAACCAACTGAGCTGTAAATTTCTTATTAACAGTTGCCCTCTCACTTGGATTGGTCTCTTGGTGCCTAAGTTTTCCTTTCCAGTGGAAAGTGGGGAAGATAATGGAATTTCCCGAGCTTTAAAGAACAACTGCCCCGAAGGCCTGCTTGTGACTATTTGTGTTTGTGATTGTTCAGGGAGTCTGGAAGATCCCCAAAGCTACACAGGTTGGGGATGAAGGAGCCCTTAAAGCCCAGGACTAGCAGGTGGTGGTGGTGGGGTTAAATAAGAGATTCTTTCCACACTAATTCTGTGCAAGGTTTTGGGAGCAATCACCGTGGCGGGAAGAGTGCTCCGCAGAGGCCAAATGTTTAGGGTCAGCCTGATCCTGGAATAATCCAAGCCTGCTGCAAATGACATTAGATGATTGCATGTGGCATCCTGACATTAGATGATGCTTTTGGAGCATTATGCCCCACTGGTCTAGGGCTGGGTGGCAAAGATACATGCACTGAGAAGGAGAGAAGAAAGTCAGACCTGAGGGCCAAATGCAGCCTCTCTAGCTGGCCCTCGGAGCTCTCCTTAGGCTGCCATGGCCTGCTGGAAAACATCCTTGAATCTGGATGTCTCGTGCTTGCCAGAGTGGAGGACAGCAACATGTTTGTCTAAGTAGAAACTAGCCAACTGTACAAGGGGGAAATTGACATTTGTTGCTCCACCTACGTTTGTCTCTGGCTCCACCCACCACTGACATGTGGCCCTCAGAAGGTTGCCCAGGGGAATGTGGCCCTTGGTTCCCTGCCCCTGCTATAGATGAAGAGATGAAGCTAGTGGCGAAGCTGCATGCTCTGGCACACAGCTGGCAGGGGTGTGTGGCTGGTGTGCGTCCCGGGGGCGTGGCACTTTGCCTGTGGGGTGTGGCGTGCCACCCCGTGGGGGCGTGGCATGCACCCGGGGGGCGTGGTGCGCTGCCGCGGGGGCGTGGTATGTGTCCTGGGGGGGTGGGGCCCGGCCTGGTGCGGGGCGTGTGGCGCATGTCCGGGGGAGCAGCTGTGATGGTACCCCCCTCCCCATGGTGCCGGGGGGGGGTGCGCTCCCCCGCCCCCCATTCCTCCGCCAGTGGATGAAGCACAATGGGGAATTTAAGAGCCAATACAGAATGCAGTGCACCAGAATGACATAGGTAGGGCTGCAAGCCTTTGCTCAGTCACCAGGGAATTACCGTATTTTTTGCACCATAACACTCACTCCCCCCCCCCCTAGAAAGTAAGGGGAAATGTCTGTGCGTGTTATGGAGGAATGCCTACGGGTGGCATGCCTACAGATTTTCCTCCTCTAAAAACTACGTGCGTGTTATGGTCGGGTGCGTGTTATAGAGTGAAAAATACGGTAGTTTCATTGAACTGACTGGAACTTAATTCCTAACAACAACAACAATAACAAAAACACCTTTATTGTCAATGTACAACCTGTGTACAATGAAATTTACCAAGCCTCCCTCTGCCCCCCACTCAGTCTCACTGCACTCATTGCACCCTAAACATGCAGAGATCAGGCCTACCACCAAGATTTCTCCCATTGAACTTAGTGGAACTTTTTCTTAGTAAAAATATTTGTGACTGGGATGTCAGGATGCAAACAACAAACATAAATACTGCTCCTTTTTCAGTCGCTTCTATGGTGCTATACTGCGGGTTTAGCGATCTTGCAAGCTGTGGGATTGGAGGACTCTAGGCCAGTGTTTCCTAAACTTCGGATAGCTGAGGCACAAAATATATCTGAATTGAAAAGGGAAACACAACATTCTTAGATCTGCAAAAACTAAAAAGAAACATACCCCAAATAGTAACTCATGCAGAGATGCGGCAGGCAACCTCCTATGAGGGCTGGTAATTCTGGTGCATTTGTTCATCAGGTATGAATGAATTGTTTGCATATTTCAGGGGTGGCACCTGGCACTAATAGTATGTTCAGAAGCTGAGCCCTGGCTCAAATCAAGCTTTTCACAGAGCTTCATTTGAGCTAAAATATGGCATCTGTTTTCACCATTTCAGCTAATAGCTGCTCTTGTGGGGTGGGAGGGTTTGCTTCGGGGAACGGATGTGGGGGAAAGGGGAGAAAGGGTTAAACCTCTCCACTTTGCTTCCTTGATCCAAAGCTCTCTCTTCTCTCTCATGTGTACACACACAAAGAACAGCTGTTTTTCAAAAGCGAAAGTGATTTTGGAGATGCACTCCTGGCTCTCCACCATCATGTATAGTTTGGGTATGTTTCCCTGGTGCAGGGAAAAGAGTGCTGGGGTCAGTCGCCAGCAGTTGCACTATGCCTCTGTATAATAGTAGCTAGTAATCACAAGTGTGGGGGACGCGGGTGGCGCTGTGGGTTAAACCACAGAGCCTAGGACTTGCCGATCAGAAGGTTGGTGTTTTGAATCCCCACGACGGGGTGAGCTCCTGTTGCTCGGTCCCTGCTCCTGCCAACCTAGCAGTTCGAAAGCACATCAAAGTGCAAGTAGATAAATAGGTACCGCTCCGGCAGGAAGGTAATCGGCGTTTCTGTGCGCTGTTCTGGTTCGCCAGAAGCGGCTTAATAATGCTGGCCACATGATCCGGAAGCTGTATACTGGCTCCCTCAGCCAATAAAGCAAGATGAGCGCCACAACCCCAGAGTCGGTCACGACTGGACCTAATGGTCAGGGGTCCCTTTACCTTAATCACAAGTGTGCTGTTGCACTCATGTGCTCCTCGTGGGTTTCCCACAGGCATCTGAGAGACAGCAGATCCAGGAAGGCTCTTGTTACATTCAGTCCCCCTAGCACAGGGGTCCTGAAACTAAGGCCCGCGGGCCAGATAAGGTCCAAGGGACTCATTTATCCAGCGCACAGTAACCCCCGCCGCCTGCTCTTATCAGCGAGATGCTGCCCACTTCCAGGTCGGAGGAGCACTGGAAATAGCTTGTGCACATGCGCAAGCATTATTTGTGCATGTGCAAGTGTTATTTCCGGTGCACATCCGGGTTGGAGGAGGTCCGTGCACATGCACACAAGCTACCGTATTTTTTGCACCATAACACTCACTTTTTTCCTCCTAGAAAGTAAGGGGAAATGTCTGTGCGTGTTATGGAGGAAATGCCTACGGGTGGCATGCCTACGGATTTTCCTCCTCTAAAAACTACGTGCGTGTTATGGTTGGGTGCGTGTTATAGAGCGAAAAATACGGTATTTCCAGTGCTCCTCCGACCCGGAAGTTCGCCGGAAATAGTGTGTGCGCACGTGTATGGACACACGCATCCCCGCCCTCTGGCCCACCGCGAGATTGGCGCTGGAGACACCGGCCCGAGACGCGGTAAGTTTGCTGACCCCCGCCTAGCACAAGCAATCAGGATCTGCCACCTAAGGGACCGTCTGTCTTTGGAATCTTTCCTTGCCATGCACAGCGACGCAGGCTCGCTCCCCATCTTCCGTCGCCTCCTGTTCCAAACAGTGGCATAGCTCTGTTGCATTATGCAGCTACTGCATCTCTCCCCTCCTCTGTAGAGAGGCCTGCGTCCCACTCCTGAGCTGGGAAATCACGGCCACGTGCAATTTGCCAGCTCAGTTTGCAGAGCTTGGTGAGGTTAATTATTACAACAGCTCCCCCCCCCCTTTCTGTTTCTTTCTTTTTGCTGGGAGATTCCAGAGCAGCGATAAGAAGAACCCGGCCAACACATCTCAGAGGGCTTAATGTTCATTAACTGAACGCCACAGTCTGCCATGATGAAGCAAGCTGAACCAATTCTCCTGTGTCAAGGAAGGGAGACTGAGGCTGGGAAAACGGGGTGGGAGAGTTACCCAAGGTCACAGAGTGATTCATCAGGCAAGACAGGAACAGAAAGGTTTGCCAGAATCACCATGTTTTTAAAGGGACTGTCCCTATTACCCCAGAACATTTCAGAACGCTACAGCACTAGAGAACAGACACCACAACTTATTTTTAATGCTCCCCCCCCCCTCGCTCCCTTAGCAGCACTTAGGTCCTGGCCTCCAGCCATCTGTTTTTCTTCCTTGTAATTTAGGTCTTCCGACATGGAATTCTCCACACTGAGACTCAATTCTGGAATATTGAGTTAAATGAATGTGTCACATCACATGTAAGCATTGCTGTTTAGCTGTGGAACCATCCTCCGTGCTTCCCCTTACAGTTCTACAATGCAGTGGTGCCCCAGAATGAGAGAATAATGGACAGCTGAAGCAAAGTGCTGGGCTTCTACAGACATAAACCAGTTCCATAGCCTTTCCCTCTTCCTTGGAACTTTTAATTCTGAGGCAGTGAACAATGGATCAGTTCAAATGCAGACAACAATCTGGTGTGCAAAAGAAGTTAGCCATCCCTGTACTAGATATGAAAACAATATATTGTGGTGTTGGAACAGGATTATGCACATGCAGTAGGTTGATAAGGTTGGGATAAAGGTGGCAGCCCTAAACGCTCCCCCCTTTTAAAAATAGGTCCCCCAATGTGATTCTGTGATGCACCAAGAAGTGTGGTGGGTTGTGAGCCCACCCCCCCCCCCGCAAAGGTACATAGGAGAAGAAGATAAGGTCCCATCACACAAGGAAAATCTCCAACATTTCCTAGGCAAAAACTGGGACATTTGTAAACTGTCCTCACCCAAAGTAACATAAGGCACACCTCACGTCATTCTGTAAGATGTCCTTTTTTGAATAACATATTTATTTACCTTGCTATAACCTGACTTACAATGTGTGTTAAATATCCCCTTTGAAAAACAAATCCCAAACCTTTAGAACAGGCATAGGCAAACTCTGGCCCTCCAAATGTTTGGGACTACAATTCCCATCATCCCTAGCTAACAGGTCAGGGATGATGGGAATTGTAGTCCCAAACATCTGGCAGGCTGGAGTTTGCCTATGCCTGCTTCAGAATATATATTATTCAATTTATTCATTCAGTTTCCTCCCAAAGGAGCCCAGGGTGGAAAACACATCAATAATAAGTGTGTGTAAATACACTTAGAAACATTCTAAAAGCAGTGGAATGTATTCTCAGCCAGTGATTTCAGGTTGCCAGAAGCTGTATCTTTCAGCCATCAAATGCTGGGTCAACCAAGAAACCCTCATTTCACAGGTTCTGAAATGGTTTGTTTAATCTAACAATGTGTCTGGTTGTACAACTGGGACAACTGCAGTTCAAGCACATCAGCAACATGCTGTGAGTGGTGGTGAATGGGCAGCTAGGACACGCCTGAAGATGCTGCAAACATTTTGAAAAGGGCTTCCCACAAAGGCGTGTGACTTACTTGGGACATGTACCAGAAAAGACAGACTGTTCCTGATAAATAGAAACAGGGAGCGTATGTGAATGTTGGGTGCTGGGGACACACAGAAGGGGAAGGAGTGCTGTCCTCGTGCTCTGCTCAGAAACTTCCCAGAGGCAAATCTAGCTTGGCTGCTGTGGGAACAGAATGCTGGACGAGAGGGAACTTTCATCTGATCCAGCGAGCCTTTACACCATAAAGCCTTTCGTTTGAGGTTCCTGGAAGGGTTGGCGTTAGGAGAGCTGCCGTGATTTAGGCAGTACCCAGCTTGGACTTGCTTTCTGCAAATTTCTGATGGCAGAGGGCAGCTCTGAATTCTGCCCCCTAATGAGCGGGGGTCACAGCCTTCTGGCTAGTCTCTCATTCCATTAGAGAGAATTAGAGGGAGACCAAAAGTCATGGAATGCAGCTTTGACCCTGGGCTGGCCTGCGCTGCATTCCCACCCTGAGCGATCTGATCTAAGGGGGCTTCTGACTTCCCTGAAAGGCTTCTGTGTAGAGGAGCAGAGGTCAGAAGCGACTTCTTCCCAACTCCGTGCGTTTGTGCCAAGCTTTAAAACAGCAGCAGCTGAAGCAGGAAACGGGCCGCTTGAACAATAGGCCTTTGCAAATCCATGTCCCCAAGGGTTTCAATCAGAGATGGAGCCAACCCGGAACTCTCCAGGCTGAAACCATTGGGGACTTCAGGGGATGAGGGTGGGGGAGGGAGGAGAGTGGGAGAGAGAATCCAGCCCTGATTGGAATCTTGAAAGATGAATCATGTTAAGATTTTGAAGAAACTTTCTCTTCTCCACTCCTCCCACGCCATACGCTTTCCTGCGTTTTACTGAAAGGAGGATTCATGGTCTCTCCTCTCACCCCCACCCAAAAGTGACTGCTTGTGTAGTTTACTCCTCTTATGCTCAAGTCCTTGGAAATTCATGCTGCGAGAAGCCCATGGAAATAGTGCAGAACTGGCTCCACTGAGGAGCGGAAGAGAGATGTCGGCACGTGAGAATGAGAACCAAAGTATGCAGGGAATCAAAAATAAAATAAAATCTCCCCAACAGCCCAGTGAGCTAAGCATGGAGTGCAGAACAATCTCAGTTAGAAAGCGGAAATGGAAAACAAGGTTTTTCAAAATAAAAAAATCCCTTCCAGTAGCACCTTAAAGACCAACTAAGTTAGTTCTTGGTATGAGCTTTCGTGTGCATGCACACTTCTTCAGATACACTGAAACAGAAGTTGCCAGACCCTTCTATATAGTGAGAAGGTGGGGAGGGGTATTACTCAGAAGGGTGGTGGGAATGGGAGATTGGCAGATAGCTGAGATGAGCCAGTTGACGACTCTTAATGACTGTAATAGGTCTTACAGGAAAAGGCAAGGGATGAGAAGGTGAGAAATGGTTTTTCAAAATAAGGGAAAAGGCAGGCTGGAAGCCTGGACCAGAAGTGCTTCTTTCAGGTGAGAAGGATACACAGCATCGTTTAGTATATAAAACGTATTAACTGTGTCTTCAGAAGACAGCACATACATGTGTGGCTCCCAGGCAAACAACCTTCCAGACTGCCTAAACAGCAGACCGGTCTTTATTTTTCTTCTAAAGAGAGAGCTGTAGGCAGTTTGGAAAAGAGTGCATGCACCACTTTTGTGCATGTACCACTTTTGCCTACAGAAAGCATATTTTTGTGCCGTCTCAAAAATATGCAAATACACAAAACCTGTTCAGCCAAAGGAAGCAAAATGCACAAGGGCAAAGCATACTGTGGAAAGTGAAGAGTTTCTGTGTTCACCACAGTGCCCTCCATGGGGATTGACTAATAATTCAGTCCCTTGTGGTGCCCACCAGCCCCAGTTCTTGGGGAAAGGCTTCCCGGCTTCTCTTGCAAAGTCACCATGCCTGAAGGGGCTAACCCTGCTCCCAAAGCAAACCTCCCCAACTCGGAGGACAGGGAAGAGACAACACCAAGGATCCACAGGCATCCAGGGCTTCTTGTCGCCTAGCAACCAGCCCCTTGCCTGCTCATCTTGGGATTCCATTGATCCAAATTACGCTGTCAACAAAGTTGCTGTGGCAACCGGTGGAGGGGGTGAAAGTTGGTGGAGGACATCTTGTTTCAAGAAGGGCTGAAGGCCCCCCAGCGCAGGGGGAGAAAGAACGGAAATGCGGAGAACCAATCGGATGCAGATCACTCTGAGATCTATGAATGAAGGACAATATACAAATTTGATCAATAATAATAATAGTCTGTGGAAACCCTCAGGGGCAACAAAGCCTCTCATGTTCTCTATGGCCTTTGCACATTTGCATCTATCACTCCATGGGAAAGGAGTCCATGGGGGTGATTATGATGGGGAGAAGTCTTTGGTTGACATTTGAATGGACTATGGCAGGATTACAGTGGTGCCTCGCAAGACGAAAATAATTCGTTCCGCGAGTCTTTTCGTCTTGCGATGTTTTTCGTCTTGCGAAGCACCGTCCGTCGCAACTGCGCCTCTTCAAGCGGCTTTAAAAAAAAAAGCTCAAAACGTTTTCGTCTTGTGAAGCAAGCCCATAGGGAAATTCGTCTAGCGAAGCAACGCAAAACCGAAAAACCCTTTCGTCTAGCGGGGAACCTGTAAATGAAGAATCAGGATGAATGGTTCAGGCACCAGGAAGAAGGGCTGTGGAGTGTAGCCATACTGCTGCTGAAATTCCATGCTCTTGCTGCTCAGATAGACTGCTCTTGCTCAGAAAGCCTTTGGGTGAAAAAACCTGCTAGCTGTTACTGTACAGGGTCTCTCCCCACTTCTCCAAACAATAGCTGGATGTCTTTTTATGGGCTAGACTGCACGCACTTGGCCAATGGAAACATGCCAATCAGTCTGGTCTGCTGCCCTCACCTAAGCCTCCGAGCAAGAGAACACCGCATTATTTAGCATTCATTTAATACCTGTCAATATATTGTATTATCTTGGATGTTCAATATAGCCCATCACCATATTGGATTGCACCTATGGCAGGTGCACCTATTGCTCTAACCAAACGCTTTAGTTAATTACTGAATTCTGCTGTGGGTGTTTACAAGTGTCTATATGTGAATGTTTGGTTGTGTGGGAGTGCCTACATGTTTGTAAGTGGATTTGTACATTTGCACATCAAATACCAGAAGTGGTCCAGACCAGGTAAGGCTTAGCTCAGTAACCTACATTTTACTTATTCATTTATTGCATTTTTATCCCATTTTTCCTCGAAGGACCTCAAGGTCGAGTACTTGGTTCTCCGCTCCTCATTTTACCCCCTGTGTGGTAGGATAGGCTGAGATAGAGTGACTGGCCCAAGATCACCCAGTGACATTCATGGCTGAGTGGGGGGATTCAAACCCTGGTTTCCCAGGTCACAGTCCAGCACTCTAACCACTACACCATGCCCTTTGCCATGCAATGTTGCCAACTTTCCCCCTGGGCACTGCAGCTGTGTTTGCAAAAGCGGCTTGATGCACAAACATTATCTTCACCTCATTCTTCCCATTGGGCTGTCTTTTCTTTTTCAGGCACAGGAGCGGGCCTGTCGGGATCATTTTCTGATCAGTTGGCAACCTGATTGCCGGGGAACCTTTGCACGAACATTGTGTTGAGTCAGAAACTCCAGCCCTGAGCCCGCCTATTAAGTTGCCTGTAAAATGGAGGTATTGTTCGTTGCCAAGTGAAATTCTTTCCACTGAGCATAGCCATGCACTGTGGGAACAATCACACACAGGAAAGCTTGATCCCAAAATTAACATGTGCAGTCATCACATTACTGGATGCCATAAAAACAAATAAGCTAATGATTTATATATGCTTTCTTCCCAGCCATTGTGGGTATATTTCGGTAAATGACAAGCAGGGCTGAGCAGGGAGCAAGTAGGCAGGGCTCCATGGCTGAGTTTGCTAAAAGTCACAAGGAAACTTCCTCGCCATTGAATAACCATTGTGTACAGCCGGTACACAAGGACTTAGATGTTTACACTAGATTTGAAAACAATCCCTTTACCTGTGTACTCTGGCTTAGACATTCCTCAAGCACATTTTTTCAAACCGGCTTCCAGGTCCTTCTGAAAAACTTCTCAAGTTTTGCCAGTTAAGTTGCACAATCAGATAAGCCCAGTGATAGCAGAACTCCCAGAGCCTCTAAACTCAGGCTGACATTTTTAAAACCACTGTTGCTTTTGGCTATAAGAGTTTGCCTAGTGGTAGAGCAGATGCTATTAGTGTAGAAGGTCGCAGGTTGCCAGCAACTCTAGTTGGAGGGGGGGGGAGACCCCTGTCTGAAACCCTGAAGAGCGATGGCAGGCTAGATGAGCCAATGGTCTGACTCAGTGTAAAGCAGCATCCTACGTTCCTGTGATCCCAATCCAGCCCCTCTGCAGACAACGGTCAACTGCTAAAGTTTCACGAAATGTGTAGAAGAAGTTTGATTGCTCAGAAGTGTGAACACGGCCAACACCCAAGGCCTGGGGACTGGGACAGCTCGGTGCTTCTGGTAAAAACTGGACCAGCAGAGAAGATTCAAATAGGCAGCATTTTTGTATGGAGTCCAGGCTAGACTGATGCAGTGGCCTAGTAGCACAAGTGCTCCTCTTGACACGCCCGCTTTGCCACCCCAACCCCCCGAGAAGAGTCAATAGCCAAGTCCCCAGCGAGAGTCCAAAAGTGTAGGCAGCTGTGTCGATCCATTATGATTACATGCATAGACAAACGACACCCCCCCCCAAAGTGGAGCAGTACATAGCACAATACCCATTTAATAGGATCATCATGACTGCAATCCTATACATGGTTTCCTGGGAGTTGTTAGCTTCTGTCTGTCTTGAGAGGCAATGGAGAGCACTTCCGAGGATGAAGACAGTATTCGCAGTACCATAGGGACCTCCCTGGGGCACAGTCCTGGGCATTGTGTATGGAGGTCCTGGGCTGTCCGGACAGCAAGACCCCTCCACCTTGGCCTTGCTGCGGTGGTCCAAAGCAGAGCAATACGTTTGGCACCAGCTGGGCTGCAGGAGTTGGCTAACACCCCAGAGGACAGGATCACACTTCAAAACGACCTAGACAGATTAGAGAACTGGGCAAAAACAAACAAGATGAATTTTAACAGGGAGAAATGCAAAGTATTGCACTTGGGCAAAAAAAATGAGAGGCACAAATACAAGATGGGGGACACCTGGCTTGAGAGCAGTACATGTGAAAAGGATCTAGGAGTCTTGGTTGACCACAAACTTGACATGAGCCAACAGTGTGACGCGGCAGCTAAAAAAGCCAATGCAATTCTGGGCCTCATCAATAGGAGTATAGCATCTAGATCAAGGGAAGTAATAGTGCCACTGTATTCTGCTCTGGTCAGACCTCACCTGGAGTACTGTGTCCAGTTCTGGGCACCACAGTTCAAGAAGGACACTGACAAACTGGAACGTGTCCAGAGGAGGGCAACCAAAATGGTCAAAGGCCTGGAAACGATGCCTTATGAGGAACGGCTAAGGGAGCTGGGCATGTTTAGCCTGGAGAAGAGGAGGTTAAGGGGTGATATGATAGCCATGTTCAAATATATAAAAGGATGTCACATAGAGGAGGGAGAAAGGTTGTTTTCTGCTGCTCCAGAGAAGCGGACACGGAGCAATGGATCCAAACTACAAGAAAGAAGATTCCACCTAAACATTAGGAAGAACTTCCTGACAGTAAGAGCTGTTCAACAGTGGAATTTGCTGCCAAGGAGTGTGGTGGAGTCTCCTACTTTGGAGGTCTTTAAGGAAAGGCTTGACAACCATAAGTCAGGAGTGCTCTGATGGTGTTTCCTGCTTGGCAGGGGGTTGAACTTGATGGCCCTTGTGGTCTCTTCCAACTCTATGATTCTATGATTCTATGAGACCGTAGTGGCATTGTGGGAAAGAGTCCGCTGTTGATGTTTGTGCTCCAAGACTCATCGTGCTGACAGCATCCCTAGAACCTACCATCAGTGCCCTGCAGTAATAAGCACACCTTTACCTGTGAGCGTTCCAGCATTTATAGAGCGGAGGTTTGACCTGCCTCCTCCCACAGCTGACCCCCAAACAGATGTGTTAGGATCCTGTTTCCAGTTATCATGGCACTATTAGGTGACCAGGGAAGAAGCCTTAGCTTGTGCATTATTTACATATATATTATTTAGACTCCCCCCATGCTATCTCAATGGCTTGGGGCAGATTACAGATTGGCGTCGCCTATTGACTGCGTTAGAGTAAGAACGAATTCACCCAAGCTGCCCAGGAAGCTTACAAGGATACTGAGTACCTGTCACTGTGACAAATGTTGCGTGGAGAGAGAGCATGAGCTACAAAGAAAGTCCAGAGTGACCAAGGGACAGCAGGTGCAGCTACGTGTGTGTGTGTGTGTATGCGTGCAAAAGTGTCACTGATTAACAAGGCAGCAGATTTTAAAGTTGTATTTCATATTGTATATTAATGTAGCTCAACTGAAAGCCAGGAGGGATGTAGTAGTGGTTAGAGTGTCAGGCTAGCAGAGAAGATGTGCAACGGTCCTGCTTGCAGTGGTTGTCCACTGTGAGAACAAGATGTTGGAGTAGATGGACCATTGGCCTGATCCATCAGAGCTCTCTTCTTGGGTTCTTATGACAAGAGTCACATCTGGTTGGTCCGCCTGCTATTACAGCCTCTGGAAAGCTGCCCAAGAGGGAATGTGATCCATGGGCTCAAAGAGCCTCACACACCCCCATCTCTGCTGTGCCCAAAATGCTAGAGTGGGTGCCCTTCAAGCAATGCAAGCACCCATCTAGCAGGAGGAAGGAACTGAGCTACAAGGAAAGAAACAGTTTTGGTGTGAAGATCTCAACTGTACGTGCCATAGTTCCGATAACCACAACAAAACGCTGCTCTTGGGATTTCATCTCAAGTTGTGCAGATGAGATCAAAGGTATGGAAATATTCTACTGTGGTATGAAATTGCCCAGGAACCGTTGCCAGGCTACCTTGGTGTTACTCTTGGTAGAACGCCTACCTCTCCACAGCACATTAAGCAGGTGAGCAATGCAATCAACTCCTGTGTGAAAGTGATCCAGGGGCTGACAGGTGCAAGGAAAACGGGGAACATCTATGAAGTTGCCTTTCTACTGAGTCAGACCATTGGGCCTCCAGCTCAGTGCTGAAGTGCCAGGGGTTGAACATGGGGGCTTTTATACAAATGTGCTTTTCCTGATGAGCTAAAGCCTCATTCCTGTGGTGCCTGGGCATTAGTGCTCGTCACCAGCAATTTTATGGCTAGACAACATCAATGCTCATTTGCAGCCATGCCTGGTTTAAGGTCATATGGGCTGTAAGATATGCTGTCCCCTGCACTCCCAAAATTGCCTGTGTGTGGGAGGGGGAGTCAGGAGAGCCCCCAGAACAGCATAGGGGAGGAGGGCAGGGCAGATAGTTCCCTCAGGCAAGCACTGATGGAGCAATTTGCTCAGCGGTGTGTTGCAACTTCTCGCAATATTTAGAGCTGGCATAGGCAATGTGGTTCTCAGTGGTTCTCAGGCTCCAACTCCCACCAGCATGGACAATGGTCAGGGGTGATGAAATATGTGCTCCAGCAGCATCTGAAGGTACCCCTAATTTGTAGCCTTCTGGGTCGATATGAGAGAGAGAAGCTTACTGGCTTTGGGGGTAAATCTAGTACTGCACACCATAGGCTCAAGAATATTTGAATGCAAGAATGGGCTCTCTGTCTGATAAGTGTAAGGATTCCTCTGAGTGTAGGGCGACTGGGTGCAGGAGAGGGCAGGGCTCTTGCACTTTCGTTGTTGTATGGAAAAGGGGACTGCACCTGCTGATATTCCCTCTTCTGCACAGATATCAGAAGATGCAAGAGCCCTGCCCTCTTTTGCAGCTGGGCACCCTGTCTGTGTGCAAATTAATAAGGTGGTTCCTGCACTGCAAGGGGACGACGACTAGATGACCCTACACAACATTGTAATTCTATGATTCTGTGATTCATGAATTAATGCCATCTCGGTGACCCATTGCCTCTTGCTCTTTCTAGTGTCTTCCCTTCTTCTGTGACAGAATGTTGCAAAGTTGCACAATGAGCTTGAAGAAACCCTGTTGTGTGAGCGAGGAAAACCCTTGAAGTCCCCTACCTGCCTGCGGACTGTCTGGCCAGAGTGGTGCATGCTCTAGTTATCTCTCGCTTGGACTACTGCAATGCGCTCTGTGTGGGGCTACCTTTGAAGGTGACCTGGAAACTACAACTAATCCAGAATGTGGCAGCTAGACTGGTGACTGAGAGCAGCTGCCAAGACCACATAACACCGGTCTTGAAAGACCTACACTGGCTCCCAGTACGTTTCCGAGCACAATTCAAAGTGTTGGTGCTGACCTTTAAAGCCCTAAATGGCCTCGGCCCAGTATACCTGAAGGAGCGTCTCCACCCCCATCGTTCTGTCCAGACGCTGAGGTCCAGCTCCAAGGGCCTTCTGGCGGTTCCCTCACTTTGAGAAGCAAAGCTACAGGGAACCAGGCAGAGGGCCTTCTCAGTAGTGGCACCCGCCCTGTGGAACCCCCTCCCTTCAGATGTCAAAGAGATAAACATCTACGTACCTGACATTTAGAAGGCAGCCCTGTTTAGGGAAGCTTTTAATGTTTAACAGACTACTGTATTTTAATATTTTGTTGGAAGCTGCCCGTAGTGGCTGGGGAAACCCAGCCAGATGGGCAGGGTATAAATAATAAATTATTATTATCATTATTATTAAGTCAACCACAGCAGAGCAGCAGCTCAACAGAGGCCTTCCTGACCCTGTGTAATACGGTGTGCATGACTGTCCTATCTGAAGCTGTGGAAGTTTCCGCTCACAGCACATAGGGTTGCCAACTTTTTTAAAGATTGTCCCTCCCCATTCCTGTGCCTCTTCCAACTAGGTGTGCAGTCATTGTGGGCACCCCCCCGGATCAATACTCTCCTCTTGCCCCCCAAAAGACAGAAAGCATGTCACACAAATTTTGCTTCTCCGTTTGAGAACCAGATGTATACTTAATCTGAGTCTTATCAAGCATCTAGAGCTGAAAAAGGAAGTGGGAAAGAGCATCACTCTTTCAACTTCCCTCTTTGGCTCCATTACATTTCAAGAGAAAGAAAGGGCACCATCCTTACCACCTGATGACCAAAGGGGAGGTGGTGCTGGTGAGCTCAGAAACTTAGTGAGTGAAGAGGGCAAGCTCTCAAGGGCACCTTTGCACCCACTGGGAACACATTAGCAGCTAGTAATGTTAAAAGATGCCTGCTTCTTGGGAGAAAAGCAATGACAAACCTAGACAGCATCTTAAAAAGCAGAGACATCACCTTGCCAACAAAGGTCTGTATAGTAAAAGCTATGGTTTTCCCAGTAGTGATGTATGGAAGTGAAAGCTGGACCATAAAGAAGGCTGATCGCCAAAGAATTGATGCTTTTGAATTATGGTGCTGGAGGAGACTCTTGAGAGTCCCATGGACTGCAAGAAGATCAAACCTCTCCATTCGGAAGGAAATCAGCTCTGAGTGCTCACTGGAAGGACAGATCCTGAAGCTGAGGCTTCAATACTTTGGCCACCTCATGAGAAGAGAAGACTCCCTGGAAAAGACCCTGATGCTGGGAAAGATGGAGGGCACAAGGAGAAGGGGACGACAGAGGATGAGATGGCTGGACAGTGTTCTCAAAGCTACCAGCATGAGTTTGACCAAACTGCGGGAGGCAGTGGAACAGGAGTGCCTGGCGTGCTGTGGTCCAGGGGGTCACGAAGCGTCGGACACGACTAAACGACTAAACAACAACAACAACAATGTTAATTTCCATGCTGCAAAACAAAACCTTCACCAGCTTACTGCTGCACAGCAATATTCAGAGCATCGGAGCGGGGCATGCTGTCTTGTCTTTTGAGAGCAACTAGACTCCTGCTCATTATGGCTTCCATGGGATTTCCCCATAGCAAACTGTAAGAGACAGGTGTATTTTGCTTTATAGTTACAGATTCTGACTAAGCGTCAGGTAGAACTTGCTGACCTTAGGAGCTGTTTGACAGCAGAAGAGACTTCCACGAGAGGCGGCACAGTCTCCTTCCTTGGCGGTTTTTAAGCAGAGGTTGGATGGCCATCTGTTCTGTATGATCCAGATCAGATTGCTGGGGGTTGGACTTGATGACCTCTGGAGTCCCTTCCAACTCTACAATTCTGTGATTCTATATTGTTCCTGAGCTGTCCTGTCTGGAGGCACCTGCCGCCACCTCCCTCCTGCCTCAGGTCAGGTGATCTGAGGTGAGCGATGACAGCAACCCTGCTATCCAAAGGCATTTTTGGGCTTTTGCTGTTAGATCTTAGGGGACAATTTGCCCGGTTGGGATCAAAGCAGCAGCCGCCTTTTCACACTTCTAAGGCAGCAGCGCCTCCTCGTGGAATAGTTGTGCATTGACTCGGTGCTTCATAAAAGCACGGGAGGCGGGGCTGGAAACGGCTCGAGCCCTGGCCAGTCTCAGCGATGGATGGACCGCATCGGTTACGTGAGGAAGGAAGCGCCCCGTTTTCTGTGTTTTAAAAGCGCTCGTGGGCTTATGCATGCAGGTTTGGGTGTGCCCACTGCAGTTGCAGCCTGTGGGTCTGAGACGGCAAGAGAGCTTGGTGTTCTGGGTGAAGTGACGCATGTTTCCCACACGGGGGCGCCCTCCGCCCTCCTTTTCCTGGCTGATGAGCTCCAGCTGGGAAATCCTCCCCCGAACATTCCAGAGATCCTACAGGGCTTTGGCAAAATCGGTTGCTCAGCACAAGCATAAGGCAGAGCCCAGAAGTAGCATTGTGTTAAGACAAAGTGGTTGAGGGGCTACTGTGAGCATCACTGGGCAGGAGTCTTGCTGCTGCCTGTCCTGGGTTCCCCTTTACGCCCCCAGCCCCACTTGCGGTCAGAGTAGGGCTGACTGGCTGGATCTGGTCACCATTTAATCTTCCCAAAATGCCACTGATAATGCACACACAGTCCCACATAAGCTCCAACATTTCTCCGGTGAAAATAAAAAGGTCAAGGTCAAGGACCCTGATCGTTAAGTCCAGTCATGGACGACTCTGGGGTTGTGGCGCTCATCTCGCTTTACAGGCCGAGGGAGCCAACGTTTGTCCGCAGCCAGTTTTTCTAGGTCATGTGGCCAGCATGACTAAGCCGCTTCTGGTGAACCAGAGCAACACACAGAAACGCCGTTTACCTTCCTGCCGGAGCGATACCTAGAATCATAGAATCATAGAGTTGGAAGAGACCACAAGGGCCATCGAGTCCAACCCCCTGCCAAGCAGGAAACACCATCAGAGCACTCCTGACATATGGTTGTCAAGCCTCTGCTTAAAGGAGACTCCACCACACTCCTTGGCAGCAAATTCCACTGTCAAACAGCTCTTACTGTCAGGAAGTTCTTCCTAATGTTTAGGTGGAATCTTCTTTCTTGTAGTTTGGATCCATTGCTCCGTGTCCACTTCTCTGGAGCAGCAGAAAACGACCTTTCTCCCTCCTCTATGTGACATCCTTTTATATATTTGAACATGGCTATCATATCACCCCTTAACCTTCTCTTCTCCAGGCTAAACATGCCCAGCTCCCTTAGCCGTTCCTCATAAGGCATCGTTTCCAGGCCTTTGACCATTTTGGTTGCCCTCCTCTGGACACGTTCCAGTTTGTCAGTGTCCTTCTTGAACTGTGGTGCCCAGAACTGGACACAGTACTCCAGGTGAGGTCTATTTATCTACTTGCACTTTGATGTGCTTTCAAACTGCTAGGTTGGCAGGAGCAGGGACCGAGCAACGGGAGCTCACCCCCTTGCGGGGATGCAAACTGCTGACCTTCTGATCGGCAAGCCCTAGGCTCTGTGGTTTACACCACAGTGAAAATAGGGACATCCTATTCTATTCTTATTCTGTTTATACCCCACCCATCTGACTGGGTTGCCCCAGCTACTCTTGGCGGCTTCCAACATATATAAAAACAATAAAACATTAAAGAGGAACAAAACTTCCCTCTATAGGGCTGGCTTCAGATGTCTTCTAAAGGTTGCATAGTTACTTATCTCCTGGGCTCGGGGATTGCATAACTCCATACCCTCCAACATTTCTCGAATGAAAATAGGGACTTCCTACGGAAAAACGGGACATTATGGGATCAAATCGGAAACTGGGATGGCTTCTGGGACTGTCCCTGGAAAATATGAACATTTGGAGGGTCTGCTCCTGTCCACTTCCAGTGTATTCCTGCTGCTGGTTTGTGTATGGACAACTTTTTGCCAAACATCTATCCTGCTGTTTCTCCACTCTCCTAAGAGGTTTTTCATTCTGAAAAGGGGCCATCATGTTGCAGTTATATGTGCATTTGTGCACCCTGTGTGGTTTGGCTCCCAATGGAGTCCCCTCTCTTGGGTATTTGTACACCTGGAGCTGGAGGAGGAGAGGACAGAAGGGTGAAGATAGAGCTGGGAGTGAAGGGGAGCCCTTTTCTCATCCTCTGGCCCCCCTGGGAAACTCAACAAACCTGCTGCACCTGCAACTGGGTGTGCAGAGTGCAGCTGCGGGCAGCCTGAGGAACTGCCCTCCACCTTGGCCTGGTCGATAAAAAGTGAGTGTAGAATGAGAGACTAGGGTGATCACCGCTGTTTCCAGCAGCTCTTCTTATTGTGAGACTTCTGTGGGTTCGTTGAAGGTTTGGACTCTGGGTGAAAACATGGTGGCTGAGAGGGAGGGTATGTCAGAAGAAAAACGTATTGATATAGATATAACTTTGTATTAATGTCACATTTTTACATGCAACTGTGTTTTTTTGTAATGTTTTGTTTCAGTTGTCTGTTGTTGCTTCTTTTTTGTACACCACTTAGAGATATTTCTAATGTATTAAGCCATATATAAATAATCAATAATCAACCAGTATAATCACAGAAAGGGTGTTTGGCTTTGTTGAACTGTAGGGACACTCCACTTCTGGGTGGTATTGCAACTGTTGTTGTTGTTGTTGTTGTTGTTGTTGTGCCAGCCACCTTGGGCTCCTTCAGGAGGAAGGGCTGGATATAAATTCAAATAATAATAATAATAATTTTGTTGCAGGTTTCACTAGTTCCTTCTGTTAGCGTGCTAAGTGGCCTGATGTCAATCAGTGAAATGTGTGACTGCCCTAAAAAAGAAAAGAAAAAGGCAGGGTGGGTGGGTGGTAATTCTGTATATACAGGAAAATATTGTTATATTGTTTTTACAAGGAAGGAAAACCAAGCAGGTGGATGCTACATATGCATAAAGCACCCGCCACCTGGTCAGGAACCAGAGTCAGGTGTATGTCAGCAATACAGAAGACCAGTGTCAGTGAAGTTAACTCTTTATTGAAAGAAACCGAAACAGTGCAGGCCTAGTGATCACAGCAACCCTTGCCAGTAGGTCTTGCCCCAATGAGGCTGTTGCAAGGAGGCCTGAAGGTCCCCACCTTCCCACCTTGCTCTAAGGATCCTCCCCTCCAGGGTCTTTCCCCAGCAACCTAAAACTCCGTTGCCTCGTATCTCATTGCTCCGCCCTCTTCATGTTTGGGGAGACCAGGGGAGAGGGGAGCTGGTCTCAGGAGGGTGAGGAGACTCCCTAGAATCTTCTGCAGCCTGCCTCATCTCCATCTCCTGTCTCTGATTCTGGACTGCTCTCTGCCACAGACTCTTCTTGCTCACTAAGTCCTATTAGCTCTTCAGCTTCTGACACCTCCTCCTCCCCCCAGGCTGCTGCCTCTTCTCCCTCTGACAGCTCATTCTCGCCCCACCACCAGCCCCCTGGCTCTGAACCTTCTTCTCCTGGGGATTCCTTTTGGGGTTCCCCATCTAGTGCCTCCCACCTCTCCTCTGCATCCCTATAGACCAGGGATAGTCAACGTGGTGCCCTGCAGATGGCTTGGACTCTAGCTGACTCCATCCCTGATGATTGGCCATTTTGCCTTGGAGTCCAACACCATATGCAGACCACAACATTGGCTCCCTCTGCTGTGAATGGTTGCAAATTGTGGCAATGGCAAAATGGAGAAACGGGCAATTTCCTCCACCTACTTCCCTTCAGAGAAAAAAAAAAACAATAAATAAGGGGGAAGGGGGAGATCTGGGGCCAAATTCTCCCCCCTGCACACACTTCAACAACTGCTCTGCAGCTATCGGGAGGGGGGGGGCAGGAGCAGCCAGGTGCCCCTCCATTGTTCCTGCATTCGGCTCCAGCTGAGAACTTCCCTCAGCTGCATATTGTGTTGGATAATTGCTGCAAGTTGCTTGGGGAGCCAATTTTTGGCTGAAAAGCAGGATAAAAATATAACAAACAGAGGGGGGGGACTCTCTCAGTCATAGTGGGGTAGAGGAGCAGGAGGCGGCGGCAACCCACCCCGAAAAACCACCCACCCCTCATCCCCTCCCCTCCTATATGGCTCAAAGTGGGGGTTGGCTATGAGGCCTCCTGTTCTAACACAGCTCAGGAGGGTGGCAGCACGATTCACCTAAGCTCCATGCTGAACCTCGTAAGTGGGTGGGGGCTGCCCCTCTGCTGCTCTCCCCCCTCCCCATTATTGCTTTGGAGAAGGAGGAAAGTAAGTTTGCTGCTCTGAGAGTCATTGCTTTTACCCCTATGCAAATTTAATCAAGAGTTTAATTAACTGCATCAACAGGAAAAACCCCATTGTGCAATTCATTGGCTAAGATCTCCTTTAATGGGGTGTCAGACCTTGCTTGAGCCCATGGGAAGCAGTCCTTGGAGGGGTTCTAGCAGTTCCCCCACCATTTATCTGAGTCCAGATCTAGTCTGCACAGCGAATTGCCAACTGATTTTTGCTCCCCCGGTCTCTTTAACAGAGGTTTTGAACTGTAGGAATCAGAAGGGGAGCTTTTCACAGCACACAACTTATTAGCTGCTGTTTTGTCTGCTAATGTCTGTGCCTTAAATTGCTATTGGATATCAGAGTCAATTTGAAACACTGGCTGACCCCCCCACCCCCATGATACAATCACACGGGGGATGAATGCAAGACCACTATTAATCAGGGTGGCCACACATCCTACTTTACAGGGGACGGTCCTCTGTTTGAAGGCATGTCTGGTCAAGAAGCAGGGGGGAGCAGGGAAGGGGGCCACGAAGCTGCCCCCCAGCAGTGAGTGCTTAGGCAGAAGCCTGAGCAGCTTCACCCAGGGGGTCACCCAGGTCACAGCCTCCCACCCCCAACACCCCTATGGGAAGATACATCACCTGCCAACAAAGGTCTGTATAGTTAAAGCTCTGGTTTTCCCAGTAGTGATGTATGGAAGTGAGAGCTGGACCATCAAGAAGGCTGTTGGCCAAAGAATAGATGCTTTTGAATTATGGTGCTGGAGGAGACTCTTGAGAGTCCCATGGACTGCAAGAAGATCAAACGTCTCTATTCTTAAGGAAATCAGCCCTGAGTGCTCACTGGAAGGACAGATCGTGAAGCTGAGGCTCCAATACTTTGGCCACCTCATGAGAAGAGAAGACTCCCTGGAAAAGACCCTGATGTTGGGAAAGATGGAGGGCACAAGGAGAAGGGGACGATGGAGGACGAGATGGTGGGACATTGTTCTCGAAGCTACCAGCATGAGTTTGACCAAACTGCAGGAGGCAGTGGAAGACAGGAGTGCCTGGCGTGCTCTGGTCCATGGGGTCACGAAGAGCCGGACATGACTAAACGACTAAACAACATGGTCTTCCTATTTAAACTACAGTAATTATTTTGAAATTTACATCTGACCAGAACACTTAGCATCTGCAAGTTTCAGCAGTGTGTTGCCTTTATTTCACAGAATCATAGAATTGTAGAGTTGGGGTCCTGAGGGTCATCTAGTCCTACCCCTGCAATGCAGGAATCTCAACTAGATCATACATGTCAGGTGACCATCCAATCTCCGCTTAAAAACCTCCAAGGAAGCAGGTTTGGTTAGTTATTTAGTTATTTATTTTGGGTGAGGCATAAGTGACCACCCTCCTTTAAACAGGAAGCCTAGATGCAATACTCTCAGTGCTTATCTGCAGCTACAGATTCTAGGTAATAGTTAGTGACAGTGGAAATTGTGTCAGCCCTTGCAGTGACGATGACAAAGAAGCCTCTACGAAAGTCCTGAGGAACACCTGAGTTCACCTGACACAAAGTGTGAAAAACCACTTGTTGGCAGTTAGTATCTGTTTATCACGGACGCCTTCTCCCCTTCCCTCATGGCTGGCCTCCCATGGTATGTGTGATCCAATTTTATCCTTGTGACGGTTCTTGTTGTGGGAATGTTCTGGGGTGCAGGAGAGGATATATTGACTAATTATATCCTTATCCAACTTGTGCTAACAAGTTCCCAAAATATCAGCAGAGTTTATAGACATTCCCCTTTAAGTTCGCAATGGTAACGTGTGCACAGGTTTACTAGAACCTCTATAATAATTACTCTGGTAATTTCCCCTTTGTTCCCTCTTAAAATACAAGACACAACACAGTGTTTATAAAAGTATAAAAGAGTTTACTCATGTTCTGTTCACAATATGATCCCAGAAGGCAGACAGCTTAAAAAGGTTACATACATTTAGAATCTATCTTGTAGCAAGATAGTCCTTATCTCCTCTATTGGCTGGGAGCCAAGAGAGCATCCTTAGATGTTTCCTCATTGAAGAAAAATGGCAGAGAGAGAGAGAGATGGCTGCCTGCCCTGTGCTTTTATCATTTACCTGCACAGGTGAGGCCACACCCACCTCTGGTCACATCCAGAGGAAGTCCGTCCCCAGGAAGTTTACCCGCTTGCTAGACAGACATCCCTCCCCATGTTCTAACATGTACACTCTAGGAATGTTGTCATTGACTGCTCCTGTGTTTACATCCCACACTTGTGAAGTAGGTTGTTTTGAGAGAAAAAGGAATTCACTCAAGGAACTTCATGGCTGGGCAGAGATTTGAACCCAGGTCTCCCCAGTCCTAGTCCAATACTCTGTCTGAGGCAGCAGACACCCTATGAGTTCTAGCTGCCCTGAGGCACAAGCTAGTTGAAGCCTGGCACTCTGATGCCCTGGGGACAGCAATGGCAGGAGGGTGACTTTGTGCTTATGGAGCAAGGAGCCAGCTAGTCTCTGGTGCTGCTGTGGCCTCTTGCCTGTTGCCACAACATGTTAAAAGCAGTTGCTCTTTCTTCGCTGCGCAGGTGAAGAATGTGTCGTTTGAGTGAATGCAGAAGCCCAAGTGGGTGATTCTGTCCATATCCGTTTCTCATTTTTCCAATTTCGAAGTTCAGTTCTTCACTTTTCCATGTTAGTTCATAGAATCATAGAATCATAGAGTTGGAAGAGACCACAAGGGCCATCGAGTCCAACCCCCTGCCAAGCAGGAAACACCATCAGAGCACTCCTGACATATGGTTGTCAAGCCTCTGCTTAAAGACCTCCAAAGTAGGAGACTCCACCACACTCCTTGGCAGCAAATTCCACTGTCGAACAGCTCTTACTGTCAGGAAGTTCTTCCTAATGTTTAGGTGGAATCTTCTTTCTTGTAGTTTGGATCCATTGCTCCGTGTCCGCTTCTCTGGAGCAGTAGAAAACAACCTTTCTCCCTCCTCTATGTGACATCCTTTTATATATTTGAACATGGCTATCATATCACCCCTTAACCTCCTCTTCTCCAGGCTAAACATGCCCAGCTCCCTTAGCCGTTCCTCATAAGGCATCGTTTCCAGGCCTTTGACCATTTTGGTTGCCCTCTTCTGGACACGTTCCAGTTTGTCAGTGTCCTTCTTGAATTGTGGTGCCCAGAACTGGACACAGTACTCCAGGTGTGGTCTGACCAGAGCAGAATACAGTGGCACTATTACTTCCCTTGATCTAGATGCTATACTCCTATTGATGCAGCCCAGAATTGCATTGGCTTTTTTAGCTGCCGCGTCACACTGTTGGCTCATGTCAAGTTTGTGGTCAACCAAGACTCCTAGATCCTTTTCACATGTACTGCTCTCAAGCCAGGTGTCACCCATCTTGTATTTGTGCCTCTCATTTTTTTTGCCCAAGTGCAATACTTTACATTTCTCCCTGTTAAAATTCATCTTGTTTGTTTTTGCCCAGTTCTCTAATCTGTCAAGGTCGTTTTGAAGTGTGATCCTGTCCTCTGGGGTGTTAGCCACCCCTCCCAGTTTGGTGTCATCTGCAAATTTGATCAGGATGCCCTTGAGTCCATCATCCAAGTCGTTGATAAAGATGTTGAATAAGACCGGGCCCAAGACAGAATCCTGTGGCACCCCACTAGTCACTCTTCTCCAGGATGAAGAGGAACCATTGATGAGCACCCTTTGGGTTCGGTCAGTCAGCCAGTTACAAATCCACTGAGTGGTAGCATAGTCAAGACCGCATTTTACCAGCTTCTTTACAAGAATATCATGGGGCACCTTGTCAAATGCTTTGCTGAAATCAAGGTAGGCTACATCCACTGCGTTCCCTTCATCTACCAGGCTTGTAATTCTGTCAAAAAACGGTGGTTGGTGGTGGTTTGTTTTTAAAGTCCTCATGAAAAGTCGCCAGCAATTTTTGTACAGGTTTTCCCTCTATAGACACATTTTTGTATGCAATTTTGCCAAATATGCACATTTTTACAAAGCACTGTTCCCTGATATAATGCATCTTATAGGTTATGTTCACAAATAGATGCATCTCTGTGCACATTTTAACCTCAGCAGAAACGGTTTTGTACCAGAGAACTGCATTGTAAAATTCAGAGTCATGTGAATCTCAAAGGAAGGCTGTGTGTCTGCTTGCAAATTGTTTCTGAAAGTGAAAAGTCAGTAGATTCGCCTTTAAATTGCAAACTGAAATGAAATTCTCTCCCATCCCATCCAGGCTGGATACACAGTCCAGGAAGGAAGCATCCATCTGGATCTAACATGCAGAGTGGTTGTACAAATTGGCCCTAACATGGCTAGTCTTCTGTAATTCGCCTCTGGGCTTGCGAGCCAACAAGCGGCTAGTCTCCCTCCATTTCTTGAGGGCCAGCTGCTTCTGGTTCTCAATAAGGCCTCAGCTCAGTGGCAAAGCACATGCTTTGCACGGAAGTCCAAAGGAGCCGGTGATGAGAAAAGTCTTTCTCTGCTGAGACCCTGCAAAGCCGCTGCTTGCCAACTGGCTGCATTCGTTTAGATGAACAAATAGCCTTCCTTGGTATCTGGGGGGGGGGGAGTGCAGATTGTGGCTCTTTTCTTTGATGACATTGAAATGAATTGAAGGGGCTCTAGCAACAAGGCAAAAAATATGAGGGGATTAATAATAGACAAACTAATAGAATATGAATTTGTTGAACCAAATTTAAAAGGGATACAAAAATGGGAGATGTGAGGAAGTCAGGAAAATAAGTTAACTAAAGTGGAGAGATTAAGAAAGAGGGAAATTTTGTTTTTCTTTTATATGTGTTTCTTCTTTTTTCTATTTTGTGTTTAACGTTTTGTATTTTTGTATTTTGTATTTTTGTATTCTTGTATTTTGTATCTGTTTTGTTTTTGTTTTCTGTTCTCTAAACTTTTCTACTGATAAAACCTAATAAAATATTATTTTAAAAAAACAGATTGTGGCTCTTTTCTGGCGAGATTCACCCACATGCTGACACACTCAGGTTGCAAGGTTAGAGTTGATGGGGGGTGTCATGTGCAACAAATCCACTTCCCCAACAGATCTGACTTTTTGCGATAAGGAAAAATGGCAGCAAAGATTCGCGGGAGGGTGTGGGCTCACACATGCTTTGACCCAACGTCCTCTGGCCTACCCAGTGAGAATGGCTGCTCAGTAAACTGGTCGTCCAGAAGCAACCAACATTACAGAACTTGCCTGGATGGATTGAGAAGGCCTGGCATGCCATTAAAAGTCACAGCGCCCCCTACAGTCTCTCTGTAGCATCTTGAGATCCCAAAAACCTCACTGTGATGTCACCGCGCTCTGGCTTTCCCAGTTCCATGTTTCATTCAACTGACAGCTGACTGCAGGGAAACTCGCCGTGCGATGACATCACCATCCCACCTCGCAGCTGCTGTTGCTACTGTGAGAATGGAGGGGAAGATGCAGGTGTCCTGCTGCTTTTGGCACAAGCCCAGGACATATTAGGGCCTGATGGGAGTTGTAGTTCAATGACCACAGCATTGGCTATCTCTGTAAGCTGACGACAAATGAGCTGGAGAAGCCACATGCTGTGAGATGGGTCTCCTTTCCCTCCCTGTGGTCACTTCTGCCCTAGTTTGTGTGGCCGCTAGTCCACAGGACTAATCTGCTCTTGACTTTGGCTTTTCAGGTCCGCTTTCCAGCTACAATACTTCTCAAGTACTGCTTGCTCTCTCCATCACTACCCAAAATGCCCATCTTATGACACTCTCAACCAGCTCCCACCCATCCTTTCTCTAGAACAGACAGTCTGGAGCCAGGGCTAGCTCAAGCTATTTTGCTGACGTTGGCAAAAATTGATTTATTTTTTTTAATTGCTGCTCTGCACCTGCATCTAGTTTTATCTAGCAAAGGGTGGGAGGAGGTGGGAAGGTAATTCTGTTTCTTCTACAGGGGTCTTCCTGATAGCAGTTCCCATAATTTCATTTAGGAATTGCTGCTTAGGAAGCCCCGCAAAGCAATTTCACTGCACAATAAAAACACATACAAAACAAATCGCCTCTATAACGTCAATTAAACCGACTGCATCCATAAAAGCAAATTAAAATGAGTGAACAGATATATGATCAAAAATAGAAAAAAATGCTTCCAAATGGGAGGGCCTTTTCTCGAAACCGTCCCTACACACCTCAGACTGGGTAGTTTCAAAGCCCTGGATTAGTGGGAGCAGGGCAAAGCGGGGCAGAGATCACTTGTGATTCCCCGGCAGAACTTTTCCAGATTATCTTAGAGTCTCTGGAATTCTGCCACCAAGAGAGACTGATGTGGTCGGGCGGCAGAGTGCCCTCCACATTGGGGCTCTTCTCAGCCCTGCCAGCTGCATCCTAACGCTCCCCACCTGTCCTATTCTGCCCAGATTCTCTCCCCGGCCCCACCCGGCCCTGCTGTGCAACCCCCTAGCCTGCTTCCGCCTGCATTCTTTCCCAAACCACCTGGCAGACTTCTTTTTCTCTACAGTCCTCAATAATTCATATGCTGCCGAAGCTGTTTTGCAAGATGTCCTAATTTTTGAGACTGTCTTGGCTTGGAGAGCTGCTCCTCCCCACTCCTTCCCTCTCTCTCTCTCTCCCCACTCCCCCCCCCACACAACAGAGAGAATTCAGGAGACACTGGAATGCAATGAAATATTAGGGAGACTAGAAGGGGAATGATCACACACACACACACAGCTTGTCATTTCTACATTGGGCTTTGGTGCCTTGGGGCAAGAGTTAGACAGACCTGCCAGGGGCTTGATTGTGTGTTTATTGCACGGGCCTTAAACCAGAACATTTAACTCTACAGTGTGAAGGATGTCTAATTAAATACGTTTCACCCCAGATGTCCAATTAGTCAGTGGCCTACTGAAAGTGGAAGGAAAGCAAAAGAAGGGATTTATTTTGGAATGTGAGGAAGCTGTTATTGGCCTGTTGAAGCTGAGCTAGGGGTTTAAACTAGAGCTGCCAACTTTGCCGCTGGTCATTGTTGGTCAGGACTGTAGTTCAGTGGCAGAGCTTGTGCCTTCAGTCCCCAGCATTTCCAAGTGTGGCAAGGAGAAAACCCCTGGAGAGCTGCTGCCAGTCAGTGTGGGTGATATTGAATCATAGAATCATAGAATCATAGAGTTGGAAGAGACCACAAGGGCCATCGAGTCCAACCCCCTGCCAAGCAGGAAACACCATCAGAGCACTCCTGACATATGGTTGTCAAGCCTCTGCTTAAAGACCTCCAAAGTAGGAGACTCCACCACACTCCTTGGCAGCAAATTCCACTGTCAAACAGCTCTTACTGTCAGGAAGTTCTTCCTAATGTTTAGGTGGAATCTTATTTCTTGTAGTTTGGATCCATTGCTCCGTGTCCGCTTCTCTGGAGCAGCAGAAAACAACCTTTCTCCCTCCTCTATGTGACATCCTTTTATATATTTGAACATGGCTATCATATCACCCCTTAACCTCCTCTTCTCCAGGCTAAACATGCCCAGCTCCCTTAGCCGTTCCTCACAAGGCATCGTTTCCAGGCCTTTGACCATTTTGGTTGCCCTTCTCTGGACACGTTCCAGTTTGTCAGTGTCCTTCTTGAACTGTGGTGCCCAGAACTGGACACAGTACTCCAGGTGAGGTCTGACCAGAGCAGAATACAGTGACACTATTACTTCCCTTGATCTAGATGCTATACTCCTATTGATGCATGCCAGAATTGCATTGGCTTTTTTAGCTGCCGCGTCACACTGTTGGCTCATGTCAAGTTTGTGGTCAACCAAGACTCCTAGATCCTTTTCACATGTACTGCTCTCAAGCCAGGTGTCCCCCATCTTGTATATTGAGGTAGATGTTACATGGTTGTTTCCTATGTTCTGCTAGCTAAGATCCTCACAAGACAGTTCCAATGGTTCCTTGCAGAGAGGGATTGACTATTAAAACCAGATGCACAGGGCAAGCCTATAGAGCTCTTCTACTAAAAAATCAGCCTTGTTGAATTCCACAGGATTTGCTTTCAAGTGAGTCTAGGATTGCAGCTGGGTAAGTACATCTTTAGTGCAGATATTCCCATGTCTACTCCACTTAGATGCTAGTATCCAGACTAGAACACATCTTCTCAGCAGATTCCCCCCGCCTTTCTTTCCTAAAGCATCTTCTGTCTGGAGATGCAGGAGGTGCTTTCATCACAATTTTTTAGTTGTTTATTTCATTTACAGCCCACCTTTTTCTCTAAGGAACTCAAGGAGGCATCCATGGTTCTCCTCCTCCTCACTGAGTCCCCACAACAACTCTGTGAGGTGGGTTAGGCTGAGAGGTAGTGACTGGCCCAAGCTTCATGGCCAAGTGTGGATTTGAACCCTAGTCTCAAGGTCTTAGCCTGACACTCTGACCACTAAACTACACTGCCCTCCTTGTTTACCCTGGAATCCTCTGGTCGTTAATATTGGCTGCACATGCTGTCACCTAGCGAAGGCTTGCTTTTATAACTGGAATGGTAATGCAGTTTTTAATTATTTTTATTGCTATGCTTTGGTTTTGTTTTCATAAGGTTGTGGACCACTTTGGGTACCTTGTACATAAAGCAGTATAACGTTTTCTATAAAAATAAATCGCCTGCTCCTTGGGAGAAAGGCGATGGCAAACCTAGACAGCATCTTAAAAAGCAGAGACATCACCTTGCCAACAAAGGTCCGTATAGGTAAAGCCATGGTTTTCCCAGTAGCGATGTATGGAAGTGAGAGCTAGACCATAAAGAAGGCTGATTGCCGAAGAATTGATGCTTTTGAATTCTGGTGCTGGAGGAGACTCTTGAGAGTCCCATGGACTGCAAGAAGATCAAACCTCTCCATTCTTAAGGAAATCAGCCCTGAGTGCTCACTGGAAGGACAGATCCTGAAGCTGAGACTCCAGTACTTTGGCCACCTCATGAGAAGAGAAGACTCCCTGGAAAAGACCCTGATGTTGGGAAAGATGGAGGGCACAAAAAGAAGGGGACGACAGAGGACGAGATGGTTGGACAGTGTTCTCGAAGCTACAAACATGAGTCTGACCAAACTGCGGGAGGCAGTTGGCGTGCTCTGGACTAAACAACAACAACAAATAAAAATAAATAGGTAGACATTGTGAATTTGCAGCAGTTCTTGCTTTTTGGATCACAGGGAATATTGGGCCATGATCCAAACTAGCAGCAACTCTCCCCCCACAAAACCCCCCACGTCTTTAGTTTCTTCCTAACCTTGCTCTGCAGGATGATGAAGAAACGTCAGAAGTTGCTGGAGTCTCCAGGGGCATAAAACTCTGTGGTGTCCTCCCATCACCTGCTGTTCTTACGTGCACTCTTTAATTCCCAGCTGCCCCCCATATCCAGCATGCTAGGACGTGGGTGGGGGACCCTCCAGATGCTGTGCTCGGACTCCCATCAGCCAGCATGGCTCTGTAGCCAGGGATCATGGGAACTGTAATCCAGCAACGTCTGCCAAGGTTAGAGCATCCTCATCCCTGAGGTTGCAAAAGCAGAAGCAACCTCTGAGCTCCCACTCATCTCTTTTTAACTTGCTCAAGCTGTTTGGAGTCAAACGCCCCCACGAAGACTCCATTGTGGTGGTGACACTGAAGGAGACCACGGTGAGGCCTCTGGAATATCAGCCAGGAAGAGGCCAGCGTTGACTTTGCTAAGCACATGGCGGAGCTACGGAGGACTTTTGTGGCATCCGTCAAAGCTTGTGAGAGTCAGCAGGAAGCATGCCGGCCAGATAGCGCTGCCTGGATCTGTCTTGCTATTTTTATATCTAGCAAATGCTGTGTCAGAGGACAGCATCCGGAGCTGCTGAGCCTTCCGAAATACCAGCTGGCAGGGTGACAAGGTGGGCAGTTGCGCTCAGCCCAGCTGGAGACAAAGGAGGGAGGTGCGTGTGGAGGCCAGGCTGAAGCTCCCAGTTAACAGTCCAAATGCCGCCATTTGATGGTGATGGTGGGGGAGCATGTTGGACTGTTTAGTCACAGTGTGCCTTCTGAGCACCGGTGGAGTTCTTGCGGGTTGTTTTAGCACATTTGGTGAAACGTTAAAGCGATACTTCCTCCCTTGCACCACGCACCAGAAGTTGCCTTGGACTGAGTCAGAACACCAGTCCATCTAAGAAACATCCCTACCCCATTTACTGGGAGTAAGTCCCATTTAAATCAGTAGGGTTTGCTTATGTGTTTTTTGTGTGTTTTTGCTTTTGGGCAAACATAAGATTGCACTGTTAGCCCCTTATTCTAACTGGCAAGAGCTTTCCAGCCCATCAGGTTTGAGTCTTTTGGGCCCCTAAATCCCAGGATGCCAGGGAAAATTAACCTTGCCTTTCTCTGTAATACAACCCAGAATGAGAAGAAGGTGTACGGGTTCTGCTGGTAGATCTCTGGGTAATCTGAAGTAGATCAACAAGGGCTTTAGACTCCTAATGTCTTAACTGTTAGCAGGAACAAAAAGCCTTTCCCCTCTCCTAAATTAGGCTGGTGCAGTCAAGCAGGAGAAGATTTGTATAAAAGGTAACAGGATTTGTGTTTAAGCTCCAGTCCTGGTACCAAAAAGTAATTTTGGGATTATGTGTTTTTGGGGAGGTTAGATGACATTCTGTTGAAATAAGTGCCATTCCAAACTTTCCAGTGCATTGCCCCATATCATTCCTCTTATCAGAAAAGCCTGTTCCTTTGAGGAAGCAGGTTTGCTGTTCAAGACCCCGCAAAACGGCAGTCTGAAAGTGCCTCGCGTCTGCCCTCTAGAACCACCATTTTGCATTCAGCTTCACTTGATGCATCTCAGGGCTCTATTGAGGGGGGAAAGTCGATCCTGCAGGCCTACAATCTGCCCCTGCCCCAATATCCCACAACTGGGAATTCCTTGTTCTAGTGGTCCATGTCACCACTGTGTCCTTTGAATCCAGAATGGGCCACCTTCACAGAACAACAATTTACCCTGGGGAAAGGCTGTCGCTTAGTGGTGGGCCTGCAGGAGTCCCAGGCTCAGTTTCTGGCAACTCCAAGTAGAACTGGGAATGCCCCTCTCTCATTCCCTTGAGTCCCGTATGTTAGGCTCCCCGGCTCCTCCCACTAGGCTAGCCTGCTGTCCCCAAGTGTGATGAGCCACTGCTTGTGTAGAAGTAACATTCATCTGTCAGTCCAGCCTGATTCTATAACAGGGGTCAGCAACCTTTTTCAGCCGTGGGCCAGTCCACCGTCCCTCAGACCTTGTGGGGGGCCGGACTATATTTTGGAAAAAAAGATGAACAAATTCTTATACCCCACCAATAACCCAGAGATGCATTCTACTCATGTAGAAACACGCTGATTCCTGGACCATTCGCGGGCTGGATTGAGAAGGCAATTGGGCCACATCCGGCCCCTGGGCCTTGGTTGCCTAGCCCTGTTCTATAATGTAGGACAGGAAGGCGCCATCTTGTACCAGGCAGCAAAATGTGTTGGGCAGGTCCTGAAAGACCAGAGATACTGACACAGCTGCTTAGGAGGAACAGTCCTATAATTTGGAACAAAAGCAGGGAAATACTCTGCCTAAATGGCCCCCCTGCATAAGCACAATCTCTGGCTTAAGATCTGGCAGCACTAGGACATTAAAAAGAATGGCTGAGTGTTTCTCAGCAGAGAGGTTATTTTTGGTAGGGCCCATTTGGCCAAGTACCCCAAGCCCTAATGGGGCTGCCAGTATAAGTTGTCCACAAACAGGGTGGGGGGCTGGGGAGCCACCGGTTGTGTACGCGGTTCGATATGGATCCCTGACAAAAGCGAACTCAGGATCTGTCCTCCCTGCCCCAAATGCAACGGGAGGGAGCAAAGGCCCCCCCGCCTCCCCTCCTCCCCGCATTCCCTTCCCCTCTTCTCCTTCTCCTGGAAAGTGAAGATGCTTCTTGCATCCCCAGGGCCTGCCTTGGCATAGGAGAGCATCCATTAGCAGGCCACTCGGAGGGCCCCTCCCTGCCTGGCTTTGTGTTTTCTTATTTATGAAGCTGCTCTGAGGCAGCCAAATGGAAGGATTCTCCACACACACAACACACACTTCCAGCTCTGCCTCCCCCACTCTTCTAAGCGGAGTGACTCACAGTGTGTGTGTGGGGGGGCAAAATAATTTAGATCCAGGCTCCTTATCCTTTTACGCCTGCAGCGTATAACTGAGCACAAGTCCCCCAATGCTGTCACACTGGGGCAGAAGAGGAAGGGTCCCTTAGGAGGAGATGGAGGGGGCTTTCTCAGGATGCCCTGAGTTTTCTGCTGCTGGGGTGGAGTTCTTCATGCCTGGAGCACCACCACCTACACCCACCAAGTGCCCTCTAGATGCCCTCCAGTGCCAATTGGGAGGTGACGGGAGTTGTATACCAAAACATTTGGAGGGCACTAGGTTGGGGACTCCCATGGACTGCAAGAAGATCAAACCTCTCCATTCTGAAGGAAATCAGCCCTGAGTGCTCACTGGAAGGACAGATCCTGAAGCTGAGGCTCCAATACTTTGGCCACCTCATGAGAAGAGAAGACTCCCTGGAAAAGACCCTGGTGTTGGGAAAGATGGAGAGCACAAGGAGAAGGGGACGACAGAGGACCAAATGGCTGGACAGTGTTCTCGAAGCTACCAGTATGAGTTTGACCAAACTGTGGGAGGCAGTGGAAGACAGGAGTACCCGGCGTGCTCTGGTCCATGGGGTCACGAAGAGTTGGACACGACTAAACGACTAAACAACAACAAAGGTTGGGGAAGCCTGCCCTACTGAATCTGTGGGTTTTCTCAGTAGGGTGCCATCCCATGAAAGAGCTGCAAAGCTTCCCAGTGGTTCAGAAACCATTTCACTGGGAAAATAAATAGCTCAACCTGTCAAATGGGGTCTTTGCTTAGGCCAAAATCAGCCAGAATAAAGCAGAAGTTGTTGAATATGGTGAGGGGGGGAGGACCTCAGTATTTCTGGTCTCGTGTGCTGTAGGGAAAGGGGGGAGTCTCAATTGCAGACCAGCATGCAGTTGCTTCTGGCTCACCAGCAAAGCGCAGAAGAGCTGTTGCCTTGAAAGGATGCAAGAGTGAAGGAGAACTCACCCTCCCCACCACCCTGTCCACGATATTTCCAAAGGCCTTTTGCTCATCTTTCATATAAAGGCAACTTGGATCCTCTGTTGGGTGGTTACAAGGAACAGCTGGTATCTGGGAAGAAGTACTGTTACTCTGGGCTCTTCCAGATGACCAGATGTTCATTGAGCATGCACCCTGATTGGTTTGCAGGGATGTTAGAGAATGCATTTTCCACCTTCACTTTCCAGATTGCAAAGTCTGATCTTTTGGGGGAAGCGAGCTTGTTGTGGAAGACCACCCAATCCACTACAACCCGTGTGTGATTGCATACCAGCCCAAAGCAGCACCAGCCCAGAAGCTCCCCTTGGCTGCAAGCCTTCAGTAGTGCTGGCCTGGAGTCCTGGAAGGAACGGCAATGGAGAGAGCAAAGGAGCCTCCTCTTGCTCTCACATTCTATCTGACGGGTTCCCAATATGCTAATTGCTGAACATGTACTAATGATAAATATCAGTCCAGTTGAGGATGATTTGAGAGCCCATCCATGTTCTAGAAACTGAACCAATGATGGGAAGAAGCCACAGCTGGAAGAGAAATTCCAGCAAGATGAGGGGAACTAATGCCGACCAACGTGGGTGCTGCTGAGTTGGGTGGCTTGCTGATGGTGTTATAGCAGCTTTACAATTTAGAGGGATCTCTCAGGAAGGTTTAAGCCAGGGTTTCCCAAACTTGGGTCTCCAGCTATTTTTGGACTACAGTTCCCATAATCCCTGACCCCACTGGTCCTGCTAGGTAAGGATGATCCAAGTTTGGAAAGCCCTGGTTTAGGCTTTTATCGGGCACTTGTTGGCATCTTGGGAGACAGTGGAGGAGTGCTTCTTTGGGAGTAAAGTCAAACTGTTGGAAGGGAAACCAATACAAGAGAGACATGTTTTGCTGCAGCTGGGGCAGGTGAAGGCATCCAATTGTGCTGCTGCAGATGCACCATGCGCTCCTCCCATCACTCATGCCTCCTCTGGTCTGTCTCCACTGCAGTCATATTGGGCTCACTTACCAGTTTCAACAATTGATCCAGAAGTGATCATTAGACGGCATCATTTCTCAGCAGCCACTTTTGACAGCCCAGAGACCCATGGCGCTGAGATCCTGCCCAGCGATTGCCTCCCCCCTGTGAGAATCTTTGTCATGAAAGCCATTTGCACTATAGGCGCGTGATAGTCATGGGCTGCCACCGAACTGCTCCTGTTGGGACCCACAAGAGGCTGTGAGCTGATAAGCTGCAAGCTGATGCCTGAAGCCAGCGTGGTGTTTAAATGCATTGCTGCGGCTGGTGCGCTGTTTGTGCTTGGTGCTAAAAGATGATGGTTCCCAAAGCTGGCTTTGTGATGCGCACTCCCACACCCATCCACACCCACAGTGTCCCACAAGAGCTTGGGAGCCAATGGGATGCTTGCATAAGGCGCCACAAGACAACGGTGTGCACAGGGGTGGACGGGTGGACCTGTAATGCTCGTGCACCGTTGCACAATTTGCTCGTGCCCCTGAGCTTGCAGGCTGCTGGCTCTCCATCCCACGAGAGAGTCCCTGTGGGCAGGGCTTCCTGTCTGCCCCGTGAGCTGGGCTGGGTTCATGAGAGGAAGGTAGAGGAGGTGTGTGAGCCACGCAGAGTCAGCTACAGTCCAGCAAAGCAGACACTCTGCATGTCTCTCTCCAACTCCAGTGTTTTCCTGCTCAACGAGGTAAAGTGGCGCCATCCTTGTCTCTTGGGGGGCGGGCTGGGAAAAGAGGAGCGGGTGAGAAGGGGGTGAGGGAGCAGGCTGGCGAGTGGGCCGCCTGGGTGGCAGAACCGCAGAAGAAGAAAGTGGAGTCAGATGCAGTAGATGGGGGTTGAGAGGCTCGCCAGAGCTGTCAAGAAGAGTTAGGTTTTCCCAGGTAGGCAGATGGCACCAGCCACTGCAGCGATTCATGGGTGTGTTTGAGCTCTGCTGTGCCATCCGCTGCCCCCCTTTCCCCCTTGCCCTGAACTCAAGGCCTGTGCCCTATAGTGCCCCTGCTGAGTGAAGACCACCAAGGCAGGAGCACTGCCCCCCCCTATACAAAAGAGTCCAGCAGCTGAATATTTTCTGCTTTAACCCCTGTAGTAACTAAAATATTCCTCCTCCATCTGTGCTCTCTGCAGTTTTCATCCCATACACAGCAAAGTCAGAAGCTTCCCCTCCACAAAATCTAAAACTATTGACCCTCAGCCCTTAGTGCCCCCTGCAGGGCTGGAACAACAAAGGCTCCATTCTAAAATGTTATTTTCACAGGCTTATTCTGAACAATTTCCCATTGCACTGACCAGGGTGGCACCAAAGTTTGTTTTGCCCTCCTTTCCCTCCTCACCCCCTGGGCTTCCTTCCCACCCCAAGTTAAGAGTGGTGGTCCTGCCTAGGTTGAGCTAAGCTTTTCAGTGATTTCTGTCCCATCGCCCACCCTCAGCAAGAGGGTCCCGTGGCATAGCTGATCTTTCCTCTGCCTCCCTTCTCAAATCCAGCTGTTCTTTCATACAGTCTTCCTGGCCGAGGCCTATATTCCCTGATGTCAAAAGCCTCAAACTGAGATTAAAATAGGGATCTGCTTTATTAATCCTGTTTTAGACACCCACCCGCACCAAATATTCCCTAGCAAGGGAAGTCGAACCCCGGTTATCCTCTTATCTCCACCAGGGGGCGCCCCAAGGAGCTGGGGCAAGGGGCTAGATGCAGCCACATTGAAATCCGTGGAAACGGGGCGGGAAGGATCTCGAGCAGCCGAGAGAGAATAATGTGCCTTGATGTGCCTTGCTTTTTAACGGTCGGGGGTGGCAAAGCTGAAGTTCTAACGCAAGAGATGCTAGGGCCGGAGGGCCTTCAGACAGAACTCTCCGGCGGTGGCTGATTTCTGGCAATGATCTGCAGCCACTCCGCGGAAACGCACTCTGCTCTTGCTCTGGGGCCCTTTCCACTGTTCCGTTTCCCCCAGGGATGAGCCTCTGCCGTGCCAGGGCCGGCTGAAACCCCGGGGAAAGGCGTGGTATACGGGCAGGGGAGAAGGGCGGCGGGTGAGCGGCTTCCCCCATCTCCAGCTTCTCGGATTTGCAGCGCCATCGACGGGCGGGGGAGCGGGAGCGATGGCCTTAAAACCCCGGGAAGCTGGAGATCTCTCTCTCTCTCTGCTGGATGAGCATCTGGAGCTCGTCGACGGCTGGAGCGAGGCGCATCCTGCACGCCAGCGCCCCCCCTTCTTCCTCAGCCCAGAAGCGCCCCACCCGGGCGAGAGGGGGAGAGGGGAGCCCGCGGAAAGCCCCGAGCTGGGCGCGCGGAGAGGGCGCCATCGGAGAGGCTCTTGCTTGGCAGGGCGCATCCTCGCCCCCCCCCACCCTGATTATATAGCGCCTGGCACGTCCCCGAGCCCAGTCTGGGAAGGGCGCGTGGAGCGCGGCGGGAGGAGGGCCGGGAGGCGCGGCGGCGCGCACCGCGCTCGTCGGCAGGAGGAGGAGGAGGAGAGCGCGGGCGAGCGGACGAGCGCAGGCAGCCAGAGCCGGGCAGGCGCTTCGGAAGCGGCGCAGCGGGGCCGGGGGGCGCCTCCCTCCCTCCCTCCTCCTCCTTCCTTCTCCCCAGCGGGCAGCGCACCCCGGGCCCGCCCGCCGGCCGGCCGGCCGCCTCCCTCCCCCGCCGTCTATGTCTTTTTCTGACTCCAGCGCAACCTTCCTGCTCAACGAGGTAACCGACCAGGCAGCGCGCAGCCGCCGCCGCCCCCCGCCCCACGGCAGCCCCGGCGCCATGCCCGCCCCGCTCGTCTCCCGCGCCAAGCGGCAGCTTCCTCGCGCGCCCCAGACATCCCTCCCCACCCCCCCCCCCCACGCGCGCCACACAGCAACGCCGGGAGGATCCGGGCTGCGCGCCTCTCCCGCCCCTTCGCCGGGCTCCTCGCCTCTCTCTCTCCCGCGCCTCCAGCCCCGTTGCGCTGCCCAGATTCGCGGCGGGGATGTCAGGATTGGTGCCGCGTCCTCGCTGGCCAAGGGCGGAGGGCTTTCTTTCTGCAGGGACTGCCCAACTTCCGTGGGACGGGGTGGGGGTCCAGCTGGCGCCTGCACCCCTGGCACCGGGCTTGGAGAGGCATCTGGAGGCGCAGCTTGGGGGAATGGCAGGGGGGGGACCCCACCGGGCCCCATTTCCGGCAAAGCCGGAGGACCGAGCCCAGATCAGCGGGCAGCAGCAGCAGCACCTGCCCCGAAGTTAAGGGGGGGGGGAGGCGAACGTCCCCACCTGCCCTTTAGGGATGGAGCTGTGAGACCGTCTGGGTGGGCAATCCGGAGCGTAGAGCCGGAGGAGAGACCCCCATTGATGCCTTAGGGAGAGGCGCCGCATCAGGGAAGCTCGAGGGAGGCAGAGGGTGGCATTGCCAGGGGTCGCGCGGAGAGGCACCCAGTTGGTCCTGGTTATCCAGTGACCTGCAGGCAGTTAAGGCAGCCGGGGCTAGGAAAACAGGGGCACTCAAGGAACAGGGTGGGGGCACGGCGTGCCATGGTGGTGGCCTGGACTTCTCACCCTTTCACTGCCCACATTCCTTCGCTTGCCCGGTCTTGGTGGCCGGACCTCTCCTGGCCCAAGCAGGAAGGCTGTGTCTCCCCAACCCCCAAATCCATTTTGTTTGGCTGCATATCCACCAAGGCATCCTTCTCTGCCCTCCCTGTCTCTGGAGGCAGAATAAAGGGCAGAGCTTGGTGGGCACTAAGAATGCACTGAGAACGACCCCTGCCCCCCCAAACCCACATCACATGCCCTCCGGTCGTGTCTTCCCTCTCCCCACCCTGTTGTTCCCCTTCTGCTCTCTGCACCGCGCCCCTTGGCACCCCGCTTTGGTCTTGCCCCAGGTGGGTGCAGACGCATCCGGACAGTTCAGGAGCTGCTGCCTGCCCCACTTCTCTCTTCCCTCTCTCTCTTTCTCTCTGCCCGCCCCCCACCTCCCCGCTTCCTTCCGTGCTTGCCTGTCTCAATGCCTGCCCCCAGGGGAGGGCTGGTGGGTGGGCGCTATTGTTTTTGCCGTCGTTGCTGAGCGGAGAGAGCGAGCGAGCGAGCGAGCGAGCGAGCGAGCGCATCCAGGGTGGGGAATCTTTCTCGGGGAGCAGACAGCAGCTCTGCCATTGCGTGCCATCCGCTGCCCCCAACCCAGCTTGGGGCAGGGGGCACAGCGCTGGGCATCCATCCGATTGGAAGAGCTGCCCCCTTTCTCACCCCCCCCTTCACCCTGCTGCTGCTGCCACCATCACCACCTCTGTCTTGGTTCCTGAACGATTCTTTCATCCCCCATGTATGACGACTCCTGTCTCCATGGATTCGAAGACTCCGAGGTGGTGAGTCTGGCAGAAGCCAGGGGCTATTTTCAGCAGGGGAACCGCCCACTTACAAGAACCTGGCATCGTCCTGGTTCGCTGGGTGCGGGGCTGGATGGCAGGGAGTAAGGTGGGGTGAGCTCTGGGGCTATTGACTAGGTGTTAGAAAGTTGGGGCAGAGGACCCATGAGGGCGCTGGGGGGTTGTGGCCAGGGGTGGGGAGACAGTGGAGTAGGCGACTGAGCTCAGGGCACAATCACAGATGCCACGAGGGTTTAACTGGGCACCTTTGGTGGAGGAGGACCAAGGCATGTTAAGGGTACCCCTTAGTTATGGGGTGGTGGTAAGTTGCTTTCCTTGGGTTCTGTTTGGCTCAGGGCTGGAAGACACTTGGAGGCTTGGTCCTTTCCAAGGAGTGGAGGGACATGGTTCTGGATAGATGGGGTGCTCTAAATATGTCCGGGTGCAAGCGGGCAGTAGGTTGGTTGCCCTGGCATTCTAGGGAAGTGGTGTTCTTTCCCCTAACAGCTCCCCCTGCTGGTGGGTGAATCCAGCACGTAGGAACATGGGAAGCTTCCTTGCATCCCTAGTCAGACCATTGCTTCATCTAGCTCAGTCTTGCAGGGTTTCACTCTCTCCCAACCATGCCCAGAGACGCATATTGAGAGGCATTGGCCGGACCCTGGCATGGTGTTCCTTGTCAGCAGCTGGTTCTTGGGAAGGGCTTGTGCTTTCCTGAGCCAGGAGCGGCAGGAGCGAGTGCAGAGTCCCTCAGACCATGCACCTGTTTTGGGGTAGATCCTTGGTTGGAGGTCCTCCTACAGGGCTTTGGGTAAGGGGTGGAGAAAGTCTCACGTCTCCCTTCAAGTGGGATCCCAAAAATAACTCCTTCCTGAAAGAGGAGGAGGTGTTTCTCTCCTGCACTTTTCCTGGCGGTTGTCACCCAGGCATTAGAGCTCGAAAGAGGAGTTGCGGAAATCCTGGATGGAGAGTTTGTGGAGGGCTTTGGCTGGAGGATGTGGGCGTAAAGGAACCTGCTTTGTACAGATCCAGACCATTGGGCCCACCTGGCTCATTACTGGCTGCGCTAACTAGCAGCGAGACTCTCCAGGAATCCAGGCGGGGATCTTCCTCTTAGCTGGAGATGCTGAGGATGGGGCCTGGAGTCTTTCGCATGCAAAAGAGATGCTCTAGCCACTGGACAATGGCCCTTCACCTAACATGTGTAAGCAAACAGGGGCTATAATATAGATAGATGGCAAGGGAGAGGACACATGGCTAGGAAAATCTCCACCCAGTAGGCTAGTTCAGCAGGTCTGGAATGAGCCTCTTTGTCAACCTCTGTAGGAGCCCATCAATTATAAGTCAGGTGTGGGGGCTCCCCTGTGTGATGCCAGCACAGTTTTTATCATGCCCGGTCCTTGGGCTTCCTGCCCACCTGGTTGGGGTTAGGCATCCACAGCAGGCACAGCTGCTCCACTTTGAAATGTGTGGGTGGGTGTCGGCAGGAGGAGGTGGATGATCAGCTGACATGACGGAACTGGGCTTTGGAGGGGGGAGGGGGCTGGCATTTCCTAGTGTCTGCCTGAGCTGGGGGGGGGGAAGAGAAGAGAGACGCTGCATGCTGTAAGTGCGAGATGTTCACCTCTCCCCCCGCCTCCATTTCTAGCACCTCTTACCTAAGTCATAAAAGCACTTTTTAAAGACTGTTGCAAAGTATTTTCTCTCTCTCAGCGTCTGTTGATCACACTCCATATGCAGAGGGAGGGGAGGAGAGTGAAGGGGCGGAATTGCGGGTGGTAGCAAAGGACTGCGAGTTATTAGAGGCCTTCACCTTTCCATCCGCACTTTCCATTCGCATTCCGAATTCCTGGGAACCAGAATCAAGTTGTGCCCAGAAATCCTCGCTCCTGGTTCATACCATCTCCAATCTTACTTCTTGGTTTATGGGAGCTGGATTATTTACATTTATTTTTGCAGGGGCGGGGGACCAAATTTGGCTCAGTGGCAGAGCATCTGTTTTGCGTGCAAAAGGTCGTGGGTTCAATCCCTGGCATCTCCAGAGAGGACTGAGATTGTCCCCTGTCTGAAACCCTGGAGAGCCCCTGCCCAAGAGACTCTGATTAAGGCACATTCCTATGTTCCTGTGTTACACTTGTAATCTGACTTTCTCAAGCTCAGGTTGGCATACATGGTTCTCCTTCCCTGCATTGCATCCTCACAAGAACCCTGTGAGGTGAGTTAGGCTAAGAGAGAGTGACTGAACCCAAGGTTTCCTTGTGATCTCAATGTAGCTGAGTAGTGATTTGAACACAGGTGGCGCTGTGGATTAAACCACAGAGCCTAGGACTTGCTGATCAGAAGGTTGGCGGTTTGAATCCCCGTGAAGGGGTGAGCTCCCGTTGCTCGGTCCCTGCTCCTGCCAACCTAGCAGTTCGAAAGCACGTCAAAAGTGCAAGTAGATAAATAGGTACTACTCCGGCGGGAAGGTAAACGGCATTTCCGTGTGCGGCTCTAGTTCACCAGAAGCGGCTTAGTCATGCTGGCCACATGACCCGGAAGCTGTACACCGGCTCCCTCGGCCAATAAAGCGAGATGAGCGCCGCAACCCCAGAGTCGGCCACGACTGGACCTAATGGTCAGGGGTCCCTTTACCTTTACCTATCTCCTGTTCCAGACTGGTGCTCTTAATGACTACACAACATGCTAACTCTGGTTTTCAAAGGGCAAGGTAGGAATGGGGTGGACAGCAAGGCTGAACTGGATCTGAATTGGCGGCAAAGGGAAAGGAGAAAGTGGGGTCCAGACAATAGCCAGCTTTGGTCTTCAGGCTATTCTGAATCCTCCAATCCTTGTAGTGGTAATCTGATTCAACGGTCTGGAAAGGGAGCAGAAGATGGACTGCTTTCTTATTTAGCTCATCATCATCAAATTTATTGTTCAAGTTTAAAATTCAGAATTAAAAACAAATTACTGTCACAAGGATCAGGTGTGTTGTGAAAACACACATTTCTGGTGTCGCAGGCCAGGGTGAAGAGGGGCGGACTCAGCATTCGCTGAAAGCTGTAAAGTGAGGAAGTCAGACTGGGGGGGGGGAGGGAATGCCACAACCTACGGCAGGGGTAGGCAGCCTAAGGCCCGGGGGCCGGATGCGGCCCAATCACCTTCTCAATCCGGCCCGCAGATGGTCCGGGAATCAGTGTGTTTTTACATGAGTAGAATGTGTCCTATTATTTAAAATGCATCTCTGGGTTATTTGTGGGGCATAGGAATTTGTTAATATTTTTTTTCAAAATATAGTCTGGCCCACCACCAGTGGCGTAGCGTGGGGGTGCAGGGGGGGGGGCCCGGTCGCACCAGGCACAACATCTGGGGGTTAGAGTTAGGGGGTGCAAATCCACGGGTTAGGGGGCGCAAATTACTTGCCTTGCCCTGGGTGCTGACAACCCACGCTACGCCACTGCCCACCACATGGTCTGAGGGACGATGGACTGGCCCACGGCTGAAAAGGGTTGCTGACCCCTGACCTAGGGGCTGTCACAGAGAATGCCTTATCCCAAGCCACAGACACACACCCCAATTCCCAAGGGAGGTAGAACTACCAAGATGGTTCTCTCTGCAGACCTTAACACCTGTGAGCGTCTGCAGGGAAAAAGGAAATCTTTCAGATATTTGGGGGCCTGGGTTGTTTAAGGCTCTGGTATCTGAGAGGCAGAATACCAGGGATTGTCAATGTGGCACTTTCTGTATGTTGTTGGACTCCAACTCCCATAATCGCCACGATGGGTGTTGCAGTCTGGCAATATCTGGAAGGCACTGGTCCTCTTCCTTCTTGCCTTCTCGTGCCCTTCCTTGGTGTAGGAGTAGCAAGTTGACAGTGCAACCCCTCTCTCTTCGCATTGATCTCCCAGGGTGGGTGGGTGTTTCCCCCCCTGGAAAAAGGAGAGGCAGACTGAGAAGGGAGCTGGGTGAAGTGGTGGAGCTTTTTGTTGGGGAGAGGAGAGGAGAGGGAGCGAGGGACTGTTGCTCGCTGACAGCTTGGATCTTAAGCTCTTTGGCCGAGATTCATCCTCCTCTCAGGGGGGGACTGTGGTTGCAGCTGTGACAACACAGATTGGGCCAGAAAGAGCCTCTCTCTCTTCCGCCATAGCAGAGAGGGTGACATTTTAAGGATTTTCCATTTTGTGCCTCCAAGTCCAGTTCCTTTCAGCCTGTCTGGAGGATGCCATGTGAGGACATAGGCGCTCATCTTTTGGGTGTCTGTAAAGTGGGAAGCCCCTCCAAATCTTAGGACTACAACTCCCATCATCCCTGACCACTGGGCCATGCTGGCTGGTGCTGCTGGAAGCTGGAGCCCAGCAGCACCGGCTTGAGGGGGGGGGGCACAAGCTGCCCACCCCTTGCTCTCTTAGGCAAGAGTTCTCAAAACTGTTGGATCACTTGATAAACTTTCTCCCCATTCAGTCTCTGCTTCAAAACCAGTGCTGCTTTATACAAATTGTTTAGCCTAGGCCAGATGGTTGAGGAGGGCCACTTTTATGGGTCAGTTTTAAGGGGCAAAATCCACTGTGAACAAACATAATAAAAATAAAAATAATTATTCATACCCCGCCCTCCCCGACCGAGACCGGGCTCAGGATGGCTAACACCAAATATATAAAATACATTAAAAACACAAAATCAAAGGATTAGTTTAAATTTGAATCACACTTAAAATCAAAATAAAATTAAGTGGGAACCCACGAATCATAACCGTAGGGGTAAGGAATTAAAAGTTCACCAGGCCCGCCCACCTGTGCTGGTCCCATATGGGCCGTAGAAAGAGCCATGGAGGCCACTTACATACAGGGTCCCACAGAAAGAAAGGGGTCAGACTGGGCCTGGACCAAAGGCCTGGTGGAACAGCTCTGTCTTGCAGGCCCTGCGGAAAGATGTCAAATCCTGCAGGGCCCTGGTCTCTTGGGACAGAGCATTCCACCAGACTGGGGCCAGGGCTGAAAAGGCTCTGGCCCTGGTCGAGGCCAGTAGAGAGATTTGTGATTGTTTTGCAATATTTTTGTGGACTGCCTGAGTGGAGCTTGCAGGTCACCAGAGATCCATGGATCACAATTTCAGAGCCTCCGCTCTAAGGCTTACTTTGGTCAAGGACTCCAGGGTAGGGGATCTTAAGGTAGTGGTGAATGAAGGAGACACGTTTCTTAGCCACATGCAATGTGCCTTTCTCTCGCCACTGATTAAAATATACGCTTTGGATGCATTTGACCTGACATTAGGATGACTGGCATCTAGGGCAATGGGCAAGAATTCTGACTAGGATCTGGCACAACTGTTTTGTTTTGCTTTAGCTGTGATTGATGAAGCACAAAATATCGCCCTGCTGTTATCTGCCTAGCAAGGCCAGAGCTCAGGGATGATGGGAGTTGTAGTCCAGCAACATCTGGGGACCAACTGGTTGAGAACCGCTGCTCTAGAGTCACTCCTCTCCCTCTGGTATTCCATCCTGTCCTTTCCCTGGCCAATGTAAAGGTTCAGATATCAGCAGAATGAAGGCTTGATTCTCTACGCCTTGGGTTGTGTTCAGCTAAGTTTTCCTCAGAGTACTGTACTAGAAATTAATGGACCCAACTTTTTCATGGTTATTAATTTCAGTGAGTCTTACTGAATGTGAATCGAAACATAGTGGATGTTTTTCATGTCTTGTTTCACCCCCCCCCCACTCCCTCTCATTTCCCAGACAAAGAGTTCCATAAAGCAACCTTTGCACAAGGATAGGGAATTGGTGGCCCTCTGCGTTGCTTTGGACTACAGTTCCCATCATCTCTGACCCTTGTCTGTGCTGGCAGGGGCTGATGGGAGTTGCAGTCCAGCAACATTTGGAGGACCCGGTTTTACAAAGTCCATTTTCTTTGGAGGAGAGAGCACTGGAGACTTAACAGTCTTTTCATCATGCTGCATTTATGCACGGATACGTTGAGCAAGCATTACAAAGCACACAGGCAGATAAAAGTCCCAAAGGAAACATCAACACACTAGAAGCCCAAAAAGTATCCCTTGAATACCGGTCCAAACTGTTGGTTTTTAGCTGTCCAGGCACATGGCACATGCAAATGTATGTGACAATTTCCTGAGTTTTTAAATAAATGAAATGAGGTTTGGGGAAGCTGCAGTTTTGTGGGGGAGAACAGCAGCAGGAGGGGCTGATTAACCCTTTCATCACCAGTCATTTTCCTGCTCAAAATCATGCCCCCCCCGGAGTAAAGGGGAACAGCTCAAGCAGCCCCTCACCACTGTTTCTGCAACTCAAAAATGGGGATGATAATGATAATAATAATAATAATAATTTTGTTATTTATACCCCACCCATCTGGCTGGGTTTCCCCAGCCACTCTGAGAGGCTTACAGCATATCTAAGAATATAATAAAACACCTTCTAAAAGGTGTGTAATTGTTTATCTCCTTGACATCTGAAGGGAGGACGTTCCACAGGGAGGGCGCTACTGCCGAGAAGCCCCTCTGCCTGGTTCCCTGTAACTTCACTTCTTGCAGTGAAGGAACCAGCAGAAGACCCTTGAAGAAGGACCTCAGTGTCTGAGCTAAGCGATGAGGGTGGAGACGCTCCTTCAGGTATACCTGAAGCCGCTTTAATTTAGCGAAGCAGAACAAAAGCTCTAAGGGCTCCATCGTATCCATTTGCACACAACTGTGCATTTGCTGCTCAGGCAGTCCTAGTTTGAAGCCCCCCCCCCCTTACTGGAGGCTGAAAATCACATTCTGGATGCTTGGAACAGCAATTACAGTGTCCTATTATCACTGATCTGATGCCAGTGCAAAATGGGGCTTTGAATCTGAAACTCCTTCAGCTCGTGATGATCTCTTATGGGCTTCAGAGTGGGTACACAGACCACAGCTTTGGAGTCTTCCTGTAGCCCAAAATGTTCTGTGTCAGGGTGGATGAAATGCAAGAAGAAGAGCAGGTTGTAATAACCCCTTTTCGCTAGCAGTAGCACCTGATCACTTTGGACTTTCTGCTCTCTTTGTTAAATCTGAAAGGGTGCATTTACAGCTTTTGTTCCTGCTGCCATGGCCCGCTTTTGTTAACCGAGCTAGCTGATGCAAATTTGCTATGTGCTCTGTTCCCTCATTCACCTCTGGAGCTTCTCTTGCTTAGCAGTGTATCCCAGTAGCATCACAACAAGCTGCCATATGCATCCCTGCTCCCCACTAGTCAGCTCTTCCAGGCGTCCTTGATGGGCCCCATCGCATCCTTGTCTTTGAACAAGTCTTGCCCAGATCCCTCCTCTGGACGTTCAAATGCTGTTTACCTTTTCCCTCCTCACCTTTGGAAACTGGCCCACTCCCTGCTTCATTTTATTCATTGCACTTATGTTCCACCTTTCTTCCAGAGTGCATCTCAAGATGGCATAGGTGGGCTTCCTAGATGGTCTCGTAGAATCATCCCCCAAACGACATCTAGTCCAATTCCTGCAATGCTGCTATCCTGCCCACAGCTATTTCTGGGTGGGCTTGAACCACCAACCTTCTGGTTAACAGCCAGACACACTGGCCCACTGTACATGTCCGGCTCCAGGTTTGCTTAGCTTCACTGTGAGGTTGCTGCATCACGTGGCTTTAGACCAACAGTGGAGAGATGGTGTTGGACTACAGTTCCCTTCATCCCTGACCACTGGCCGCACCGGTTGGGGCTGATGGGAACTGAGGTCCAGCAATTTCTGGAGGACCACAGAGTTTACCACACCCTTGCCTTGCTTTGCTTGACTTGTGCCAGTGAATGGCAAAGGTATGAGTTCCAAGGTATAACTGGGAAGGGAAAAGGTATTTCCATCTCTTGATGCCCCAAGTGCAATGCTAGGCCTCATTCCTTGCTGTGATAAAGGATTCCATCTAGTGATAAAGCGAGCCCTGTAAAACACTCTGAATCCTCTAAATTACCTTACCTGCTTTGGTACGGTACCTGCGTCTCCACCTCCATCGTTCTACCCGGACACTGAGGTCCAGCACCGAGGGCCTTCTGGCGGTTCCCTCACTGCAAGAAGCCAAGTTACAGGGAACCAGGCAGAGGGCCTTCTTGGTAGTGGCGCCCTCCCTGAGGAACACCCTCCCACCAGATGTCAGAGAGAACAACAACTACCAGACTTTTAGAAGACATCTGAAGGCAGCCCTGTTTAGGGAAGCTTTTAATGTTTGATGTATCATAGTATTTTAATATTCTTTTGGAAGCCGCCCAGAGTGGCTGGGGAAACCCAGCCAGATGGGCGGGGTATAAATAATAAATTATTATTATTATTATTATTATTGGAAAGGGACATGAAAAGGCTTAATTTGAGTCAGGGTTTAGGCCTAAAACTATTGTTGAATACTGTATAATAATATTGTCTTGGGACATGTAATAAAAAAGGCAGGGAAATCCATAACATAAACCAGTCTTCTTAAAAGTAAGAAAAGAACAATAATGGTTTAATAAGTGCTAGATTACTGGGGGTTTGCTCATGAGTTTTTGAAATGAGCAGTGTCTGGCACCAGTCTGACAGTCATTGTAAATATGCTGTAGATGCTTGAATTTGAACCTGTATTGAGAAATCAAAGTGCATTTATTATACCGTACTAGCAGAAGGTGACATATCAATACGCTATGCATTTGACATTTCATTTAACAAAATTATATACTGCCTTATTGTAAGAAAATGTTGAAGCGGTTTACAAAAATATAAAATAAAGCATGACAATTTGAGTTAAACACAGGTATTTTAAAACATTCAAAAGATGATTAAATCCAACAGTAATGAAAAAGAAATAAAACACATGTAACTTTTACATGTCTGGATAAGCTTGCCTAAACAAAATACTTTTTAAGCAGGTGCTGAAAAGTGAAGGCACTTGCCTGGTGTCAATAGGCAGGGAGTTGCAGGTTGCAGGTGCTGCCACACTAAAAGATGGATTTCTTACAAGTGCAGAACAATGCCAGTTCTGCAGATTGACGTTGTCAAAGCATTTGTATTTAATTTGGTGTTTATTTATTTATTTAAAGCATTTTGACTCTGATCTTCAGCTGAAAAGGTCCCTAGAGCAATAAAAAACAACACTGTGCAAATAATCTGAAACACACGACACAAAAGGAAAAGGGGAGGGAGAGGGAGGATGATAAAAGCAAACTCAGTCACCAGTTCTGAAAGTTACTCATAGGAAGCAAGAATATGAAAGAGGCTCTCAAAAACCTTGTGTTATCTCTCTCTCTCTCTCTCTCTCTGCCCACCATTTAAACTGGCCAACTGTACACAAGAAACATAATCCAAAATGTAGCTGACCTGAACGTACTTCAGAAAACCCACTTAAATTACTGATTTCCATTTCTTCCCTTCATCAACACTCTCCCATGTTAATTTAACGTTGTTTCCCAAGTCTGGGGCTGAGTTTCCTGCTTAGCCGCGTAGGGCACTTCGGAGTGTTTTAAAGCGCTTCGCATCCCAATGCACAACCACCTTGCAAGGTCGGCCAGGATTACTATCCCCATGACGTAATGCCGAGAGGAAGCGGCTTGCCTTAGGCCTCCGAGTGAGTTCACAGCAGAGGTGAAATTCGAACTTGGCATAACTAGAGTTGCAAGCCAGCCTTTCGTCCTTGCACCACACCATTATTCTCAAGCAAATGAAAACCCATAATAAATTAGGGGCTGGGATGGAAGAGGAGCACGCATGTGCAAAATGTCAAATGCCTTTTCAACCCATTTGGCTTTTTGGGGAAAGATTTCAAGGCAGAGGCGTGTCTCCTTTTGTCAATTAACCCTGGGAAAAGAAGCCCCTTTGGATCCCCCTGTGCTTCGCAGGCCCGATTCCCCTCCCCAGTTTATCTACATCGCAGGCGGTTCACTGCAACGCCAAGCTCGGGAACAGGCAGGGCATCGAGGATGCACGAAGAAGCATCTTCTCTCTCACCCACGCGCGTTGCGGAAGAACCGTGGGCCGCCGAGCTCCAGCCAGCAGAAACGCACGCGTCGTACACGTGTGGGGCGGGCAGAAGAGGAGAGGGTCTGAAGGCTGAACACGGGGGCGCCTAGATGCAAAGGCTCCTTTCCCGTTTGCACCAGAGACCCCCACTTCCACGCGTGATCTAAGCTCCGTCTGGGGGCCCTCTTGCGCGCGGCTTCTGCCACGTGCCTCTTGGGCCGTGTGGACGCGCGACGGGGGACACACGCCTGGTGGTGGCAGCTCCCTGTGGAATCTACAGGCAGAGACACGCGTGGGCGATTCGTTCGCATCCTTACCAAAGGGATTGGGCGCGCAGCAGCTCTGAGCCAGCCAGCGAAGCGTGTTTTTAAAACGGTGCCCCACTCCTTCTCCTCCTCCATCGCCCTCGCCCCTTCCCGGCTTCGCTTCTTCTCCTGCGTTCACACGGGCCCTCGTGCTGCCACCTCCCCGTGGCGTTGCGCGTTGCCGTGGTGCTCGCTCCCAATTCCCTTCTCCCAGTGGCGTAGCGTGGGGGTGCAGGGGGGGCCGGGCGCACCGGGCGCAACATCTGGGGGTTAGGGTTAGGGGGCGCAAATCCACGGGTTAGGGGGCGCAAATCCACGGGTTAGGGGGCGCAAATTACTTGCCTTGCCCCGGGTGCTGACAACCCACGCTACGCCACTGCCTTCTCCCTCTCCGTCTCTCTCTGTCGCTCCTTCCCCGGGGAGCAGTGGCGTAGCGTGGGGGGTGCCAGGGGTGCCTGCCGCACCGGGCGCAACATTGGGGGGGGGCGTTTGGCCGGCCCTTCGCAAGACAAAAGTCCATAGGGAAATCTCCGGGACAGCGGGGAAGCGCAGCGCGTCTTCCCCACTGTCCTCGGACCTCCTCCGAAGCCTGGCGGTGGGGCAGAGAGACCTCCTCCCGCCGCCAGGCTTCGGAAGGATGCTCCAAAGGCTGGCGGCGGGAGGAGGGCTCTCCGCCCCACCGCCAGGCTTCGGAAGGCTGCTCCGAAGCCTGGCGGTGGGGCGGAGAGACCTTCTCCCCGCGCCAGCCTTCGGATGGCTGTCCTGAAGACTTGTGGTGGGAGCAGTGGCGTAGCGTGGGGGGTGCAGGGGGGCCTGCCGCACCTGGCGCAACATCTGGGGGCGTGCGGAAGAGACCTGAGTGCTAAAATCCACGGGTTAGGGGGCGCAAATTACTTGCCTTGCCCCGGGTGCTGAGAACCCACGCTACGCCACTGCCGGGGAGGGACGCCACCTTCCCCGCAGTCGAGAGAGGGAAGATCGGAGGCTGCTGTTCTGCCCTTGCGCTGGTTCAGCATGGCGGTTTTTTCGTGGCATTTTGGGTGCCACGCTGTTGGGCGTGGGAAGGGAGGGCAGAGAAGATGGCTTCCGGGAGAGGTGAGGTGAGGGGGTACCCATTCTCCTCCTCCCACTGGAATCTTAGAGAGTCACACTTAGGTGTTCATGTTGTTGTTGTTTAGTCGTGTCCGACTCTTCGTGACCCCCTGGACCAGAGCACGCCAGGCACTCCTGTCTTCCACTGCCTCCCACAGTTTGGTCAAACTCATGCTGGTAGCTTCTAGAATACTGTCCCACCATCTCGTCCTCTGTCATCCCCTTCTCCTTGTGCCCTCCATCTTTCCCAAAATCAGGGTCTTTTCCAGGGAGTCTTCTCTTCTCATGAGATGGCCAAAGTCTTGGAGCCTCAGCTTCAGGATCTGTCCTTCCAGTGAGCACTCAGGGCTGATTTCCTTCAGAATCGATAGGTTTGATCCATGGGACTCTCAAGAGTCTCCTCCAGCACCATAATTCAAAAGCATCATTTTTTCAGCGATCAGCCTTCTTTATGGTCCAGCTCTCACTTCCATACTTCACTACTGGGAAAACCAGAGCTTTAACTATGGAATTGTAGAGTTGGAAGGATCTCCAAGAGTCATCTATTCCAACTCCTGCAATTCATGAATCCTGCCCACAGCCGTCCCTGGGTGGGCTCGAACCACCAACCTTCCGGTTTACAGCCAGACCCACTAACCCACTGCGTATTTTACAATATTGTAAAATACCAAAATAATAAATACACATTTTATGTGTGTAAGGCAGAGGTCAGCAACCTTTTTCAGCCGTGGGCCGGTCCACTGTCCCTCAGACCTTGTGGGGGGCCAGACTATATTTTGGAAGAAGAAAAAAGAACGAATTCTTATGCCCCACAAATAACCCAGAGATGCATTTTAAATAAAAGCACACATTCTACTCATGTAAAAACATGCTGATTCCCAGACCGTCCATAGGCCAGACTGAGAAGGTGATTGGGCCAGATCCGGCCCACAGGCCTTAGGTTGCCTACCCCTGGTGTAAGGTATCCTTCTGGAAGCAGTTGGCGCCAAAATCAGGCATAGGCTGCTGCTATGTTTTCCTTGCAGCTTAGGTTGCAGTCCTAGTTTCACTTTCCTGGGAGTAAGCCCCATTGAATTCCACAGGGTTTGCTTCTGAGTAGACATGCCTACTATTAATCTGTGAAAACTGAAGCGGAAGGGGGATTAAAAGTGCAAACCCCACTGATGAACTACCTCTTTTCTTTTAAAGTTAATGGGGGAAGCAGCCAGGACTTTCAGATTCCCATTTTTTTAAGGGAGGGGGAAATCCTGCATCTCTTACATTGCTGGGCAGAAAGGAGAATTTTGGGAAATGGAGCTTCACTTATTAGAAGCTTCCCTGCTTGTGTCACAACTCCCCCTTCTCCGGTGCAACTGTTATAGAAGTACCTCTCTCACACACACACCACATTTAATGTAGCAGAGGGCGGTGGGGACTTGAGAAAGGTTTGGCCTAGTCAAGTGATGGGGAACCTTGAGTCCAACAGCAATTGGACGGCCACAGGTTTCCTACACTGATGTAGCCCTTTGAACTGTGCTGATGAGACCTTCTTGGGATCTTTCAGAGTCACCAACTGATCCATCTTTTTATTCCCAGAGCTGCTGCTCCACTTATAGCCCACCTTACAGGGCTGTTGTGGAGGATTGCTGGCATAATGTACACAAAGCATTGGGACATTTCAAATACACAGTATTAATAAAAATTTATTATTTGTACCCCGCCCATCTGGCTGGGTTTCCCCAGCCACTCTGGGCGGCTTCCAACAAAGATTAAAAATACATTAAAATGTCACACATTAAAAACTTCCCTAAACAGGGCTGCCTTCTAAATGTCAGGTAGTTGTTTTTCTCTTTGACATCTGGTGGGAGGGTGTTCCTCAGGGAGGGCGCCACTACCAAGAAGGCCCTCTGCCTGGTTCCCTGTAACTTGGCTTCTCGCAGTGAGGGAACGGCCAGAAGGCCCTCAGCGCTGGACCTCAGTGTCCAGGCAGAACGATGGGGGGGGTGGAGACGCTCCTTCAGGTATACTGGGCATTAATAATGGTGGCGGCTGTTTTTGACTTCTAATAGGATGGCATTCCCAGTTGCTTCCCTAGTGACATTGCTGTTGATGTGTCACTTGTTAGACAGACTGAGAAACCCCATCTCCACCTTTAAGGACAAAGCAGTCAGGTTGTCAGTGGCTGCCCAGGTCACATCCTCATCCCTTCTTTACCTGAACCCCCTCTGTTTTCCTTCTCTGAATTCCAACCTTGCTTAGATTGTAAGCTGTTTGGGGGCAGCACCACCTCCGGCAGCCTTTTCTTGTTCAGTATTGTATGCACAGAATTTGTTAAGCTGATATAGGCAGGCCCCTTCCCTCAAGGAATTTGCGCGTGAAAACCAGCCAAGGAGAAGATAAGACAAGGCAGAGAGAAGTGGGAGCAAGGAAGGGATGTGGGCAAAGGCAACTGATGTGATTGAAGCTAGAAATGGGGACTCATCTGGGTTTCCTGAGGGGAAAGTAGGATTTGAGGAGGGATTTGAAGGAAGGAAGATAAAATATATGACGTGTCGTGGAGAAATGGGAAAGGAGAGCTTGGCTGCCATAGGAATAAGATTTTAGGCAAACCAATAAATACCAACAGCACCAATGATGTAATTTAGCATTTATGTAGCATGTGTCTGGTTTCTAAGGGCTTCTCTGAGAAATTATTACAATAACTGCCCTGTAGGGGATGCCAGTATTATTGTCCTTGTATTGCAGATGGGGGGGGGGAGCAGGCTTCACCTGTCTGGAGGGCGCTAGATTGGTAAAAGCTGACTTAGCGAATATGTGACGGAGGAGAGAAGGGCCTGAGGAATGAGGGACTTTTGCCATCTTTTTGTGGTGGGCCCTGCTCCTGTACCTTTAAGGACAGTCGGATACCCAAGCATGTAGAGTTGGTGGTTTCCTGGGATAAAGGTGCACGGTGGGAAAAGCTTCACCCTATTGAGTTGGATGGGACCTCTGAGGGTCATCTGGTCCAACCCTCTGCAATGAAGGAATCTTTGGCTCAACCTGGGGCTCGGACCCACGATCATGAGATTAAGAGTCTCGTGCTCTACTGACTGAGCTATCACAGCAGTTCTGGTGAAAGTATAGGAGCAGTCCTGGTGCAAAGTAAACAACACAGCTGCCACCCTGACCACGGAGCTATTCTATACTAGAACAGAACTTGCTCTGACTTTGGGACATAGTCTTACACTGAGAAAGACCACTATTCCACCAACTCAGTACTGCCTGCCCTGACTGGCAGGGGCTCTTTAAGATGTCACCAGGGTTATCTGCCATCCCTACTCGGAGATGATGGGATTGAACCCACAAAGCAGATGCTCTACCACTTCCCCTTATGTGCTCCAGCTTTCCCTATTTACTTGTCCCTGGTACCTTGGCTGCCTGCATTTTGCCTTTGGGGAGATTTGGGGATCTAAAGAAATTCCCCACAAGCCGTGTTAGGGTTCTTGCACAGTGCGCAAACTTCCTTTGCGCCTCAGCCATGCTGTGAACATTTCCTTGAATGCATCTGAGTTGCAGCCGTTCCACAAGTCTGACTATATATCTTGAGAAAATAAATGCTATAAAATATTGTTTAGGTTGCTGTTTTAAACAAGGAGATTTTTATTTTTATTTTGCTTTACTAATAAGCTTTCATCCAAAGCCAGCACAAAACAGGTGATTGCATAGGAAATAAATATAGCATACAGCTAAGAGCCTTCAGCAGTGTATAATAGTGTGTGTGTATTGGGGTGTGGGGAAGCGGGTAGCCTTCTGGCAGTGATTTTTAGTTCAAAGACAAGTGTGCTGTAATTATACAAGAGTGTCCTCTTTTTCCGGAGAGCCGTTGGAGGGTATCTAATTTGAATATTAAGGCTGCAGTCTTATATACTTCTGAGGAAATGTTAGCTGAGGAACAAGCTTTAAGAATTCTGATTTAACATCTCCACCATTGGCGTTGTAAAGCATCTACCAATTGTACCAGCCTTCCCCCAACCTGCTACTTTCCAGATCTTTTGGACTGTGGCTCCCACCAGCCCCACTATTTGATCCTGGAGCTGATGGGGTCACGGCTGCGCTGGCTGGAGCTGATGGAGTCGTAGTCCAAAACATCTGCTAGGCATCATGTTGGCGAAGGCTGGACTATAGCCTATTACACCTTGAACAGAATAGTGCCTTAAGGCGCTATAGTTTAGCACTGTAGCTTCTGATATGGCTGGCCCACTGTATTGACCCTGCCAGGGAAACCTCAAACATCACAGGGGGGGGGAGAGGTTAATATGTTATTTATCCTCTCTTTCTTCCATCATGGAACTGGAGGACATATGCATGCGGTTTCCCATCTGGTCTCCCATCCAGACACACATCAGATCCACCCCTGCCGAGCTTGGCAACTTGCAAGGCTCTCAGCCTAAAAGTGCGTGGAGTCCAAATGCACAGGTTATCAGAATTCAGTGTGAAACTGTGCGGCTGAGGTACCTCTCCTTCCAGCGGCCATTACAGAAAGAAAAGTCCCATCTGGGAGAGAAGCTCCGGCAGGCCTCCTCAAATCAGGCTGCATCCTGACTTCCAGTATGGCCAAATCCCTCACCTCACTCGAGCTTTGAACCTTTTCCTCAGGGCTCCGCTGATTCGTACACCAGCCGCCCATCGCTGGACTCCGACGTGTCGCTGGAGGAGGAGCGCGAGGGGGTGAAGCGCGAAGTGGAGAGCCAAGCTCAGCAGCAACTCGAGAAAGCCAAGGTACTGGCAGGGGGGGAGGGTACGCCAGCCTTGGTTTCAGCTAAGCAGATGTTGGGTGAGGACCTCTTTGTCCACGAAACAGCTTCCCTTGGTCCCCAGCAGCTCTGAATGCAGGGAGGCAAGCTGTGGCCTCCCATATATTTTGGTACCACAAGTCCCATCGTCTCCAACCACTGGCCATGCCGGCTGGGACTGATGGGAGTGGGAGTCCAAGACAACATCTGAGGAGCCATAGATTCCCCAGCCCTGCCCTGGGCCAGGAGGGGTGGACTGTAAGGAGCAGAAAATAATCGTTAAGTTTTATGTAAACATCATACTGCTTTCTCATGAACATTCTGGAAAGGACTAGTGCATTTCCAATCTGCCTTCAGAATAACGGCGCCTCAGCTCTCCCCCAAACAGTGACCTCAAAAAGATCCATGATGACGGGGGTGGGCTGTTCTTCAACGACTTCTTGGTGGCCCCACATCTGCCCTTCATTTTGGCTTCTGAAGACCACAGAGAGCAGGGGAGTGAGCAATTTCTGGCCTTCTGCTCACTGGTTTCCATGACTGCAGTTTCTTCTCCTTTCTGTAGATTACAATTGATGTAATCCTCACCCGTGTGTTCCAAAGGCATCATACACAACACACACAAGCCAATGGGGTGGCATTTATTAGTGAATAAAAGAGAAACGGGCTACAATCCAGTATGGGATGGAGCACATCTGGGCTGCCCTGCGTGTTCTGTTGCTGCAGCTCATGACTACACTAAGGGCCAGGCTAGATATTACAAAGCAGATTCAGACAATAGTTTCCTGATCGTGGTTGTTGTGTATTTTTTTTAATAAATAAAAAGCACTGTGTGAGGCTGTGGGTTTGCTCTGAGGAGTAGGGTACGGAGGGGTTGCTTTGGCCTTCCTACTCCTGCCATTCTCTTGCTCAAATTTGCTTCCCACAACTGTTTTTGTCACTTGCGCAAAGGAAGCCTGGGAGTCTGAAGACTGTTAAATGTAATACTGGATTTGGCCTCATAAATCACTTTTCTATATAATCCATATTACATTAGTTGTGATACATGTATGATATCATGGCAGTATAGGTTGCCCTCGGTTCAAGTCTTGCTGCAGCCAGGAACTCACTGTGGGAATGTTCAGGGAGGCAGGAGAGGATATATTGTTTGAGTATATCCTTCCCAACTTGTGTTAACAAGTTCTACAGTTTAGCAGAGTAACATTCCCCTTTTAAACTTTCACAGTGGATAGGTTTGCCTGGCTTGTATAAGCCTCTAAAATAAGTTTCCTGGTAATTCCCCTTTATTCCCTCTTAAAAAGAATAGATACGACACAGTCTTGTATAAAAATATAAAAGAGTTTATTCACACGTTCTGTTCACAGATGGATCCCAGAAGGCAGACTTAAGTTACAAGATATATATACGTGGAATCTATCCCATAAGGAGATAGTTCCTTTGTCCTCTCTTGTCGGGAAGCCAAGAGAGCATCTCAGGCTAAGGAGATGTTGCTTCTTTGAGGAATGGAGTCAGAGAGAGAGATGGCTGCATCCCCTGTGCTATTTTGTTACCTGCACAGGTGAGGTCACGCCCACCTCTGGTCACATGTAGAGGAAGTCTGTCCCAGCCCAGGAGGAAACAGGAAGTTCCGACTGGCTGGTCCAGACATTCCCCTTTTTATGTCCACGTTAGGAATGCTGTATTTGACTGCTCTGTGTTTCACACCCCACACTCACGAGACAACCCCCTCTCCTTAAGTTCCCCTTACCTGCAATGTGTGAATCTACTTTATAGGGCTGTTGCAGGGATTGCATATAAAGTGTTTTAAACACCTACAAGAAGAGAGACCATCAGTGGGTTCTCTAACCAGCGAGAGCGGGAGCAGGTGTGTGGAAATGTACAAACTGAGTGAGCATCCTGAAGTCCTTTCCTCAGATGACTCCAACAGCCAAGTCAAACCTTGTTCAGTCTAGAAAATTTTCTAGAGAACTAACAAACCTCATTAAGGGGAACTTTTCCTTGTCTAGCTTCCTCAGTGGAGGGCTCCATGGCCCTTGGCCCTTGCCCCATCAACTGCCCTCGCTACCCTTTGGAACTGGGCATAATCCCGAGAGTGACGGATCCTGCACATTTGTTCTTGAGAGGGAAGTGACGAGGTCCCATCTGACCTGGCGCTAACAGGCTCCCTCTCTGATTTCTTTTCCTCCTCAGAACAAGCCGGTCGCATTTGCTGTTCGTACCAATGTCAGCTACTGTGGGACGCTGGATGAGGAATGTCCTGTGCGTGACTCTGCCATCAACTTTGAAGCCAAAGACTTCTTGCACATCAAAGAGGTGGGGCCTGGGTGGAGATGGGGAGAGGGTGAAGTGTTTTCAGCAACAGCTTGCAGTTGTAGTACCTCTTTTTCCTGGAGGTACGATGCTGAATCGGGGGAGATTCAGGGCGGACAAAATCAGTACAGTTCACACAGAGCATAGCTAAACAATGGAATTTGCTGCCAAGAGATGTAGTGATGGCTGTCAAAAAGGACAGCTTTAAAAAGGAATTTGACAATGGACTATATGGAACTGGCGGAAATGACTGGCAGAATCCGAGACCAGGGAGAAGAGTCGGTGGAAGAAGATTGGAAGAAATTTAAAGACTATCTTCAGAAATATTGTAAAATTAATGAATGTTAGAATGATGCTGGATAGAAACTAAGTGGTCTTTAGCTGTAATGCTATAAGAGAATACGAGAAAATGGTTATTAATAGGTAAAAACTTAATGTTATAATATTTTAAAATTGAAGATTAAGATGATTGAAGAGGGGAGGGATTTGCTGAATTACAAATTTGAATTGGAATACAGAAAAGGGAGGCGTGAGGAGGTCCGGGAAATAGGCAAATGAAAATATGTGATGGAAAGACTGGTGTTTTTTTTTAATCAATATTTTATTAAGTTTTAACAATAAAAAAGTTCAGAAAAATACAAAAACAAAGAAAATACAAAGTTACAAAATACAAAAATACACACTTTAAACACAAAAAAGAGAAAAGGAGAAAAACACATATAGAGGAAAAAAAAAAGCAAAAATTCCCTCTTTCTTAATTTCATCTTTAGTTAACTTATTTTCCTGACTTCCTCACGTCTCCCGTTCTTGTATCCCATTTAATAATTATTTCAGCAAATTCGTGTCCTGTTAGTTTATCTATTATTAATCCAATCTTACATTTTACCTTGTTGCTAGAGCCCCTGCAATTCATTTCAATGTCATCAGCATTCAAAAATTTTACAGTACTTCTGCAAATAAGTTTTTAATTTCCTCCAATCTTCTTCCACCAACTCTTCTCCCTGGTCTCGGATTCTGCCAGTCATTTCCGCCACTGAATTGTTTTTAACTATTTTTATTTTGTATCTTTCTTTTTTTCTCTTCTTTTTTTTGTAATTTTTTGAAAATCTCAATAAATATTAAAAAATAAAAATAAAAATAAAATAAAAAGGAATTTGACAAATTCATCGAGCATAATGGCTACTAGTCTTGATGATTGTGTACTAGCACCAAATTCAGAGTTGACATGGCCACTGTGGAAGACAGGATACTGAACCAGATGGGCTAAATTTAGACTGGATTAGTGCTGTTTTTGTTGGTATCTATGGGTTAAAGCCTCAGCGCCTAGGGCTTGCCGATCGAAAGGTCGGCGGTTCGAATCCCCGCAGCGGGGTGCGCTCCCGCTGCTCGGTCCCAGCGCCTGCCAACCTAGCAGTTCGAAAGCACCCCCGGGTGCAAGTAGATAAATAGGGACCGCTTACCAGCGGGAAGGTAAACGGCGTTCCGTGTGCTGCGCTGGCTCGCCAGATGCAGCTTTGTCACACTGGCCACGTGACCTGGAAGTGTCTTTGGACAGCGCTGGCCCCCGGCCTATAGATGTGAGATGGGCGCACAAACCCCAGAGTCTGTCAAGACTGGCCCGTTCGGGCAGGGGTACCTTTACCTTTACTATCTGACTTGGGAGACAATGGATTGAGCCTCTGGGGGGGCGAAGTTAATAGCACCGAAGTGACCTCCCTGGTGCATATGGTGGTGTATGGTGGTCCTGGGCTGCACAGATGACAAGGACCGCCCCCCCCCAATGTCGTCCAAACACAAAGCAAAACAAGACATTCGGTACCAGCTTGGCAGAAGAAGGCTCACAAGGCGCCACCCAACCGTTTTAGGAACTTCACTCTGGATTTGCGTAGGGTACCATTCTTCTTCTTCCAGAGATATCCCCCAAGGCAGCGAAGGTTTAATTTCAGTTTTCCTTCTCCTAGATGGGATGCCTTTCCAGGTGAATGAGCCCCATCTGCTCCTCACTTCCTCTGCAGTGCTAGCATCGCATCTATTAAATCCTGCCGATTCTCTGATTGCTACAGCCAGTGGTCCTTCTATCTGATATGTGACTTGAAATCTGGTCATAGCCTTCTGGTACTGAAGGGTCAGATCTTTAGCTACTGCAAGATTTATAGATGTTGGCTTGGTTTTTGGTTTTTTAAAATTAACATATTGTTACTCATCTTGAGGATTCAAAAATAGTAAAAAATATATAAGTTCTAACGTCAGTTGTTTACATGAGTAGTTTAATAAGTGAGAGATACTTCTCATTCCCTTCCTCTTTTTCTATACAGTGGTACCTCAGGTTACAGATGCTTCAGGTTACACACACTTCAGGTTACAGACTCCGCTAACCCGGAAATATTATCTCGGGTTAAGAACTTTGCTTCAGGATGAGAACAGAAATTGTGCTCTGGCGGCCCGGTGGCAGCAGGGGGCCCCATTAGCTAAAGTGGTGCTTCAGGTTAAGAACAGTTTCAGGTTAAGAACAGACCTCCAGAACGAATTAAGTTCTTAACCCGAGGTACCACTGTATATGGTAGGAAGGTGTCTTTAAAGGGTCTGTGGCCCTACAGATCTGTGAAGCCTTAAGTCTAATTCATGACCCTCTACCACGATGTCTCTGCAGAAGTACAGCAATGACTGGTGGATCGGGCGGCTAGTGAAGGAGGGGGGAGACATCGCTTTCATCCCCAGCCCACAGCGGCTGGAGGCCATTCGGCTGAAGCAGGAGCAGAAAGCCAGGTAAGAGGAGGGCCTTCAGTGGGTGGGATGGCACATAACTCTGGCTCAGTCAGCCCCACCAGCAAGAGAAAGGGGTATGATGCTTTTCTGTGGTGGGAGGCAGGTTGTAAAACTGGCAGTAGTATGGTGTACCTCTCCCCCCCCCATCTAAGTTCTTTGGTAGCTAAACTCAAACCGCTGTGTGATACTGTGCATGGTTTTTAATATACATGTTCAGGGACACTGATGCTAATTCTAAATTCAGCATCAATGAAGAGCTGCATGAGATGCTAACTTACCGTATTTTTTGCTCTACAAGACTCACTTTTTCCCTCCTAAAAAGTAAGGGGAAATGTGTGTGCGTCTTATGGAGCGAATGCAGGCTGCGCAGCTATCCCAGAAGCCAGAACAGCAAGAGGGATTTCTGCTTTCACTGCGCAGCGATCCCTCTTGCTGTTCTGGCTTCTGAGATTCAGAATATTTTTTTTCTTGTTTTCCTCCTCCAAAAACTAGGCGCGTCTTGTGGTCTGGTGCGTCTTATAGAGCGAAAAATACGGTAGGTCCTGTGAGCCACATTCAGTATACAGCACTGGCCCTTGTTCCATTGAGAAAACTGGACTGTGGGAGGGTGTGCTTTCTTTAGGCAGCTGCTGAATCTTCCAGACTTTGCTTTCCTATTCGGAACAAGCACATCCACACAAGCTTGAGCTCCACATTTCTCTCTCTGACTTTCTCTTTTCTTCCTCAATTAGGCAGTCTGGTAATCCCGCCATCAGCAACAGGCGATCGCCTCCCCCATCACTAGGTAAAACCTTAAATAGGGTGGGGTGTCTGCTGTGTTTCTGTGGGAGAGCTGAATGCAACACATTTTCCCGCACAGAAGCAAGATCCTTGCATGTTTTTGCAGGCAGAAAAGCAAAGCAAAAACACCCACCCACACTCTTGTTCGAAACAATTCAGGTTTGATTTATTTATTTCTTAAATTTGATATACTACTTGTTTGTAAGGGGAAAAAACCCTCAAAGAAATTTACAAAAAGAACAAAACAATAAAATTACCAATATAAACAGTTCGGAACAGCTATTTGAAACATTCAGAAAATAATGAAAATCAACAATAAGCTAAAAGCAGATTAAAACACATATCAGCATTCTACATATTTGGGTAGACTTGCCTAAACATGAATGTTTTTAGCAGGCACCAAAAAGTGAAGGTACTTGCCAGGTGAAAAATTTCTTACTAAATAAACTGACTAAATAAATTTGACTATGTCAAATTGCACCACCTGCTGGAGCCAAAAATGATTTTTATTCTCTTGAGAATTTCACGTGCGGCAAGAGGAAGGCTCCTTGCATATGCTCAAAGACACTCTTTGAAGATATTGTAGTAGAAGAGGCGTTTCCCCTATGCCAGCTCTTTCTCCCCCTTGAGAAACAGAGAGAGACCAAAAAGATCTTGCTGGAGGAGTAGTTAGACAGGCAGTGCCAAAAGGGAAGAGTTGCCTGTCTCTGCCTGAACCCATCCAGACCTTGCATTTGTTAGCCTAGGTCAGGGGTCGGCAAACTAAGGCCCGGGGCCAGATCAGGCCCAATTGCCTTCAGGATCTGGCCCACGGACTGTCCGTGGATCGGCATGGGGATTCTGTTTGTTCGGGCTGCACCATTCCCCCCCTGCGCCATTCCATCCCGCCCCCTCTCCCTCACACACAACGTGGCAGCGCCTCCTCCCTCCCTCCTCCTGGCTTCTCCCCGCCCTGCCTAGAGGAGGAAGGGGGCTGGGCTGAGCTGGCTGGGCGCCATTTTAAGCAGCCCCTCTCCAGAGCCAGCCCTTCCGCGCTGCTCATCTCCCCTCCGCCACTGCCCTGGTGCTCCTATGGGCCAGAGAGCGGAGCGGACAAGCGCCTTCTGCCTACTCACGAGAAGTAGCAGTGGTGGTGGCAGCCCTTGGGAAGATAAGCGCAGCGGCTGGGGTTGGGGGGTTGGGAGGAGGACTACTTGCCCCCCTCGCCTCTTCTTCCAGCTCCCCCCCCCAGTGCCGCTTCTCCAGCCCACCTCAAGGTCTGAGAGACAGTGGACCGGCCCATGGCTAAAATTTTTGCTGACCCCTGGCCTAGGCCCTTATTTGTGTCCCCCTCCCTCGGAGGGAAGTGTAGAAGGCAGCAACAGGAGAATGGTCCTTCTCAGTGGTGGGTCCCTGACCGTAGAATGTTCTCCCTAGAGAGAGGCACCAGGCGACATCACTATCAGCTTTTTTGGTGCCAGACAAAGAGGGGGACTTATTGGTTGGTTGGTTCTTGTTCTGGTTTTTATCATGTATTTTCTGCTTTTATATTTTATTTTTATGTTGTGAACTGCCCTGAGATCTATGGATGAAGCGTAGTATACAAATTTAATAATTTAAAAAATATAAAATTCCTCTTCATCCAGACATTTAGCTTTGAACTGGGCTTATACGGTGTGATGATTCCCCATGCCTGCATTGGGGCTATCTTTTAATAGGGTGGAGTGGGAGATGTCCTTTTCTATGCAATTTCAGGACAGGCTCTTTTAGTCAGTAATGATCTTTAAGCTTTTCGGTGTGTTTTAACTTTTGTATTCTTTTGTGCTTTTATCATTGTAAGTTGCTTTGAGACATGTAGTAAGTGACGAATAAATGAGACAAATAAATAATGCCAAGTAAAACTAGAGCACCGGATTCTCAGTACAGGCGGGGAAAAATAGAGAGTGTTGCCAACCACGCTGGAAGCTGAAAGAATAGAGAATTGCAGTCAAAGAGGGAAACACAGCAATGCATCCATTTGTCTGGATTTCACTTTCCTTAGCACAAAATTTGGATGCGATGCCCTGAGCACCAAATGCTAAATGCTTTTAATGTCATACGTGCAAAAGCCACTGCTGACTTCAAATGTATCCCTTTAAGACAAATTGGCCTAGGCCAGGCATGGCCAAACTTGGCCCTCCAGCTGTTTTGGGACTACAATTCCCATCACCCCTGATGACTGGTCCTGTTAGCTAGGGATGATGGGAGTTGTAGTCCCAAAACAGCTGGAGGGACAAGTTTGGCCATGCCTGGCCTAGGCTTACTTTGTGCCTGCTCTGTCACGTGATTTGGCAAATCAGAGGTTGTTTCAGGGTTGCACAACCGGTGCCACACTGGGTGCCGTGCTGCAGGGGGTGCCACAACAGTGAGGCCAGAGATGCTTTGCGAGAGGGAGGCCAGGGGAGAAGGGGAAACAGGAAGGCAGTCAACCACCCACCCCAGTTCCAACTCCCAAGGGATTAAAGCTCTTAAACTGCAGGGCCCCTTGTCCTCTGTGTAGTCTTGTTCATTTGCTGATACTTCACTGCTGACAACCCCGTATTTTCTTTTTCCCCCAACAAGCCAAACAGAAGCAAAAGCAGGTAAGGACTCAATCCTGGGATGACCCTCTTCTCTGCTGTGTCTTTTCCCTGCTAGCCAGTCCTACAAGCGGAGGACGGGGTGAACTGTGAGGCCATCCTGTCCAAGGCTGCATTTCCAGTATGCCTCTAAACCAAATTCGAAACACATTTCCCCCCTCAGAGAATTCTGGGCACTGTAGTTCACCTCTGAGTTACAATTCCCAGCAATCCTTGACAAACTACAGTGCCCAGAATTCTTTGAGCCCCCCCCCCCCGCGGAATGTGCTTCCAATGTGCTTTGCACATACATGTGTATGCAACCTAACTTTGAACAGAGTGGATTTCATGCTAGAATGGCATTCGAGGTGGAGCTGCCTTTGGCTGGAGCAGCCTGCAGTGATGGGGGTCTTCCCCCCTTACAGGGCCACCTCAATGTGTGCTGGGGGGCATTTTGCCCCATGTAGACCAGGATGCAAAGGCAGCAGGCTTTTTAACCTATTTTGATTGGGCTTCCTCCCCATGCTTAGCATAAAAATGTGAGAGGAGGAGAAGGCTGGTGGCCCGGGTGTCCACAGGAAGGTGGGGACAATTGCTGTCCCTACTTTAGCCATAATTCCTTGATTCCCAGCTTTCATTTAAAAGGGGGGGGGAGTACAGGTTCTATTCTTCCCATTTTTTGGTGAGAAACTAGCTTGCTCTCCCCTTTCAGTGTTTTACTCCCTGCCACCCAGAAAAATGCCCACATGTAGCGGTTTGGGTGGCTGCTGTGGGCGCAGTAGGAGGTGGCAGTGTAGGGCAGAGAAGAGGGGCTGGGGCTGAGCAGGTGAGGCCATTTCCTGTTGCAAGGAGTTCGTAGCTTGTTGATACTGATATGATATTGTAGCAAAGCAAAAGGGATATAGGGGTGGTATCTGATACCTCATCATCCATTGGGATTGTGTATATGCGTTTCCGGTTGAAATGGAGAGAGCCCCCACTTTGTCATTACTGCTCTCCTTTCTCCTACTTTCTGGGCTGCAGAGGAAGGGAAAAGCTGTTTTGTGACACACCCTCCTTTTTACAGACAGAGCACATCCCACCTTACGATGTCGTGCCCTCCATGAGGCCCGTGGTGCTGGTGGGACCATCCCTGAAAGGATATGAGGTATGGGAACGTGGAAGGGACAAAACTCTGTCCCAAACCCACATTCTGAAATATGGCTGTAGCCAGTGCATTTTTGGTAGGGGCGGGGGGAAGACAAGCTGCCAGTACTCATATATTCCTAAAAGTGCTGCGGGTACCAGCACAAAATAGCTCCCATGTCACAAAAAAATTCCTGGCTGTGGTAGTCATTTGACCAGCACCGCTGCCCTCTTGCCCTCTGTCCTTTCTTTTCAGGTGACAGACATGATGCAGAAAGCTCTCTTTGACTTTCTCAAGCACAGATTCGATGGCAGGTAAGGCACTATTCTGAAATGAAGAGCAATTTCGACCCCCACCTGTTGCCTGGTTCCCATGCCGCTAGTGAGTGTTGAGTCTTGTCGCCTGTCATCCTGTCTTTCAGAATCTCCATCACACGGGTCACAGCTGACTTGTCACTGGCCAAGCGCTCAGTGCTGAACAACCCAGGCAAGCGTGCCATCATTGAGCGATCCACTACCCGGTCCAGTATCGGTGAGTCCCAGCAGGTCCCATAAGGGCAACGGGAGTTGGCAGGCGAGCAGCTTGTCTGGCATAGCCATGGCGTTCGTTGGTCTTGCATCCCAGATTCCCTGCTTATAGAAAATGAGTGTGCCAGGGAGAAAGGTCATCTAGATTTTCCTCTTGGTGTGGGTAGATCTCAAGCAACGCTCTTGGATGCAAATTGTGCAAGTTTCTAAGCAGAATTCACAGCACTGTTTCCTTCACAGCCACCTCCTGCTCTTTCTTTCTGCTCACCCATCAGTAGATTTCAGGGTCCTGCTTTGAAAGGCTGCAATCCACAGAGGGCCCTGGGTGCAAGCTCCCTGAAAGCATACAGGCTTCGCTCTTCAAGGATTCAGAAATGCCTGCAGAAACTATTAACTTTAAAACTTGGGGGGGGGGGAGAGATCATTTTGGTTTGTGTATATGTTGCTGTCATGCTCTCATTGATCGTCTGAGCACAACAGGGGAAACACAGTTTTAAAATCTCCTGGGCAGAGACCAGACCTTCAATGTATCCCTATTGGGAACAGGCTGCAGCTCAGTGGTAGAGCCTCTGCTTTGCACACAGAAGGCTCCAGGCATCAACCCCTGGCATCTCCAGGTGGGGCTAAGAATTACCGTATTTTTCGCTCTATAGGACGCACCGGACCATAGGAGGGGGAGAACAGGAAAAAAAATTTCTCCCCCTCTCTGCTCAGCGCCCCTTCAGTGAAGCGGCAGGAGAAAGAGAGCCCCTTCCATTTTTCCTCCCACTTCGCTGAAGAGGTGCTGCGCAGAGAGGGAAAACTGTGCAGCGCCTCTCCAGCGAAGCCTGGAGAGCAAGAGCGATTGGTGTGCACTGACCCCTCTTGCTCTCCAGGCTTCAGGCGGCTATCTGCAAGCCTTCGAAGCACGGCGGGAACTCCTGCTGTGCTCTGAAGGCTTGCGGATAGCTGCCTGAAGCCCCCGGAGCACAGTGGGAGTTCCCTGCGCTCCGAGGGCTTCAGTCGGCTTCAGCGAAAGCAACGCTAAGCCTCCGGAGCGCGGGGGGAGCTCTCCCTCTGCGCTTTGGAGGCTTCGTGATGCTATTGCTGAAGCCAAGGAGCCTTCATTTGCTCCATAGGACGCACACACATTTCCCCTTCATTTTTGGAGGGGGGAAAGTGCGTCCTATAGAGCGAAAAATATGGTATCTGCTTGTCTGAAACCCTGGAGAGCCACTGCCAGTCAATGCAGACGGCACTGAGCTAGATTATCTGTGCCCTAATGCTGTTTTCTTGCATGATATCTGTGCTGTTATAGTTGCACATGTGGGAATGTGCTTGCGCAGAATGCAGACACAGTGTGAAAGCGTCATGTGGCTGCATCTCAGTGTCACCCTGTAAAAATGAGTAACATTAGCAGAATTAAAGGTGTTTTTCCCCTCCTTACGTTGACATTGTACTATAAAACTGGATCCTGTCAGTTCACCTGAAGCAGCCTCCTCATTCTCCTTGAATGTACCCGGTGTCTTGCATTTCACCGCTTCCTGCAGGAGGCAACACACTGCTGTTATTTATATACCTCTCACAGCATTTTCAGAATGGGTTCCTGCTCATTTCCCAAGCTTACAGGGAAGGGTAATAATAATCTCAAAGACCTACCAAGTCTGAAAAGGGACAATTATTTTTTTAGAAACTGGTTTCTAAGTGGGATAGTTATTTATTTCATTTTCACTTCTGGAAAACAGGTTTTGCAGGGCATTGTATTGCATAAAAAACCTGCACAATTTGCTTGACTAGAAGTAATAGTGGGACAATATAATAATGAATGAACCATGCATTTATATAGTGCTTTCAAATGTCCAAAACACTTCAGATGTGTTACCTTGTAATCCTTGCAAAACCCCTGTAGGATAGGTCAATCGAATTGCAGATAAAGGCTGGGGGAAAGTAGGAAACCTTCCCAATGTCACCTGATTAGTCCTTGGCAGATTGGAGGATTTGAAATAAGGAAGTTCTGGAGTGTAGCTCCCTGTCCCTTACAGGGCAGTCCTATACTTGTCTACTCAGAAACTCTGTCTTCTGAGTTTAATGGGACTTACTCCCAGCTAGGATTACATGTGATTGACTCCCATCATCTGGAGGTCCACAAGCTCCTGTCCCTGCGCTGCACCCAGAGAAGGGCCCTGCCATTGGGCAGAGTGAGGAAGCTGGCTGAGGCAGGAGATACTGCTGTGACAATGCCCAAATGATGAGACCTGTCCTCTGAACCTGTCCTGCTATCCTGCTATCCTAACTGAAACTTTCACCAATGCTACATCCCAGACACTTAGGGTCTAGAGACCTGAACAGGCAATTATAAATCCTTTTAGAAACAAGAAGGAAGCTCACCATAAGTAGTTCTTCCAGCCTAGAGTAAAAACTGTAGTTTCAAAGGTGGTGAGGAGCTGTGGAGGTGAGACTCCAGGGAGGCAAGTGTGTGTAGATGCCAGAGAGATGCCTGAGGAAGGAGGCAGACACAGCCTTCTTTCCTGCCTATTCAAAGGGGCGTCCAGCCAACTGTCCTTCTGCTTCCTTCACAGCTGAAGTCCAGAGCGAGATCGAGCGAATTTTTGAACTGGCCAAGTCGCTGCAGCTGGTTGTGTTGGATGCTGACACCATCAACCACCCAGCACAACTGGCCAAAACTTCGCTGGCCCCAATCATCGTCTACGTCAAGGTCTCTTCCCCAAAGGTAAGCAGGGGAGGAAAAGGCTCCTCGGAGACAAAGGGGATTCCTCTGAATCATTCTCAGTTTTTCTGCCCTTTCAGCTCTCCCAGCTGTGTTTTCTGCTATCCCCTAGTTTTGCAGTGGGAGATGGATTCCTCCCCTCTCTAGGCTGTTCCCCAGCTCACTAGGTAAGCTGGTTTCTGCTTAGTTTAATTTATGCCCACCCCACGTTTTCTTGAATGGGCAGGACCATGTTCAGAACAGGGGTAGGAGCTTAGAGTCCCCCAGATGTCAAATATTAAGCTCCCCCCATCCTTGACTATTGGGCATGCTGGCTGGAGCTGATGGGAGCTGAAGTCCAGCAATGTTTGGAGGGCAGCAAGTTCCACAGTCCTGTTTTAAAACCCTACCAAAAGAGTTATATATACCCCCCTCCCTGAAATCCCCAATTTGCAAAGTTAGCATTTTAGCTCAGGGTTTCGTTTCTGCTAGGACAGCCAGATTGCAACCCAGAGATTCACCACCGCTGCACCTTGAAACCCAACTCTGACTCTGCATGTTGTTGAGAAGGAATCCAGCTGTGCTGCCCAACAGGTGCCAGTGGGGGAACGGGGCAGTGAAGTGGCACAGCACTCGATTTAAGGCTGTGTGGCTGGTTCCCCCACACAGGGCGCTGAACTGAGGGGTGCAAAATTATAATCATCATCATCATTAACATACCTATATTTATACTGGTGCCTACTCAAAGTACCAAAAGGAATTATTGTGAAAATAAGAAACTTGAGGTGGGGGCACCACATTTTCTCCTCACACAGGATGCCATATTACCAAAGTCCACTCCTGGTGGCAGGTGAGGAGAGAAAGTTGCTGCTCTCTTACTCTGGATATTTGAAGATACAGGGGAGGTCCCTGGCCACTCTAATTCCAGCTGCTGGGCCAAAGAAAAACACAAGGTTGGCTCACTTTCCACACCGGCGCACAACCCTTTTACCTTTACTATACACAGAAGGTCTTCTCTTTAACCAAGATGGTTGCCCAGGTCGAGCTTCGTGCTGTAGGGGACGGCAGCAATAGTACATGGGAAATGTGTGCTTGGCTTTCCTGGTGTTTCCTTTTTTCCCCATATGAGGTTCAGTTGTTGGGTGGCCGTGGCAACAGCGGGAACTTTCCCATTGAAAATGTCAGTGTTAGGTGACCCATGTAGCATGCAGTCTTCCCATGAGAGTGTGTGGGATTAATGGTACTCCCATAAACCATTTAGGATTACAGGAAGTGTCATAGCTCAGTGGGAGAGCAGCTGCTCTGCATGCAGAAGGTTCCTGGTTCAATTCCACGCATCTCCCTGTCTGAAAGCCTGGGCTTCCCTGCTGCCTCTTCTAGCCCCATGGCTCTGCCAGTTGGTGGCTTCATAAGTTTTAGGAGCTGCAGAGGTGGAGGGAGGAGGCTGAGAGAAACCATGTGATAGTTTCACAGTAAATTCTGCTTCACAGCTCAGTCATCTCAGCCAATGCCCCCCTCCTGCCCGCTTTAGGTGGCCTGCTGGGAGGCTTCCAGCTCTGTAGCTGTGTCCTCTTCTAATTTTATTTTTTTCTGGAAGGTGCTGCAGAGGCTTATCAAGTCCAGAGGGAAGTCACAAGTGAAGCATCTCAACGTGCAGATGATGGCAGCTGACAAGCTTGTGCAGTGTCCTCCGGTGAGTCTGTCTGTCTGTCTGTCTCTCTCTGTGTGACATGCCTCTGCCTTGCCCTGGGCTCTGTCTGGCTCTTCACTTTCCTTCTGTGCCTCCTGTAACTTGACTTCCTCCACGCGGCACCTCCTGGTTCTGCTCTTAATGGCAGAAGGAACCCCAGGCAAGTGCTTTCGCCATCGATGGCCACACCCTTTCTTTTAAGAAACTGATGTGAAGTCATCTCATATGGTAAAACATGCCTTTGAGCATGTGCAGAGCGCCTTTCCCATGCCCCTGAGCAACCTGAATCTGGCCTTATGTGTTTAGAATTCAGGAACATCTTTCCAGGACAAGTGGCAGAGATTCCTTTGCAGAGCTTTTTCATCTAGAAATTAAGAAGTGCTCCTGCCTCATTTAACAAACAACCTTAAGATTGCAGTCCCCCATCCTTAAATTTGGGGGAAAACATTTAAAGGTTGGAGCTGATGGTGGCACTTCTGTGCCTCTGCTACACACCATGCCAGGCCGCCCAGTACTTGCTTACGTTCTCCACGCAACACTACAAGCCTCATATTCTGCCCTGCGCTGCCCTCTGTGCCTGGGTCTCTGAGGAACGGATCCCTTTCCCTCCCTCTTCTCACCCTTGCGCCTCATCCCTTTCCCCCAAGGAACTCTTTGATGTGATCCTGGACGAGAACCAGCTGGAGGATGCTTGCGAACACCTGGCAGATTACCTGGAAGTATACTGGCGGGCAACTCACCACCCTGCGCATGCTGCCGGCGGCCAAAACCTCACCACACCTTCGACTGCCATTCCAGGCCTGCAGGTACAAATAACCTAACAATTGGGGCAGGGGCAGGGAGCTGTGGTCCTCCAGGTGTTGGGACTGCAAGTCCCATAATCTCTGACTGTTGATTCTGATGGGGAAAATTGCTGGGAGGGGGCGGGTTAGTGCAGAAGCCTCGACCTTATGGCAGGCCAAATAAAATAAGTCACCCTTAAGTGCCACTGGAACTAGCTGTGCGAGATGCAACACAGTTCCATGCATGACTACCATACCCAGTGGGAGTTGCTTCCTGGTACGTTGGCTCAGTGGCGTAGCATGGGTTGTTAGCACCCGGGGCAAGGCAAGTAATTTGCGCCCCCTAACCCGTGGATTTGCGCCCCCTAACCCTAACCCCCAGATGTTGCACCCGGTGCGGCCGGCCCCCCCCCTGCACCCCCCAAGCAACGCCACTGCATTGGCTCAAGGTTGCCATTTTTAGTTTGAATTGTTGCAATGGGATTTAAGTGTGAGTGACTGTAACTGTCTCATGGGCCCTGCCCAGATGCGCTATGCTCCCCCAGATGGCGCTGTGTCCTTGGGTGCTTTTTGTGACCCGCTTTATGGTTCCCCACTCCAGAACCAGGCCTCGCTGGGCGAGCGCGGCAACGAACGCTCCCCGGTGGAGCACGACAGCCTGATGCAGTCGGACGAGGCGAGCGATGCCTCCCGCAAGACTTGGACGGCGGCCTCTCAGCGCAGCTCCCGGCACCTGGAGGAAGAGTACTCGGACGCCTACACTGACCTGTACCAACCTCACCGCAACCACAACAGCGGCCTCCACAGCACCAACGGCCACGACTCCCAGGACCGCCTCCTGGAGCGCGAGACAGAGCACAACCACAACGAGAGGAACTGGCAGCGCAACCGGCCCTGGGCTAAGGACAGCTACTGAGGCCTCCTGGCCGGGCACCTCCCGACCCTCCCTAGGCCGGGCAGCCAGGGAAACGGGATAAGGCCTCCTTCTCCTCTCGAGTCACAACAATTGCCTGGTATTAAGCCTTCCTCTCTTCCTCCCCTCCCAGCTCAGCCCCACAGTATACAGGTCCTGCCCTGGTATACAGGTGCTATCCATGGAACCCCAGACACAGCCACAGCTGCCTGATTCCTATACCCAGGACGGGTGGAATCTCTCGCTCACCTTTGCTTTGGGTTAATGAGGGCCACAATAACGTCCTTGCAGGGTAAATTCCATTGGTAGCTTCTCATCCCAGGTCCATTGTTTTTTGGGGGAGGGATTTGGGCTTCGGGCATCTCCAGGAGAGAGGCGATTGCGTGTGTGTGCACACAAAAGGGGGTGGAGAAAGGGCTGCGATTCTCTTTTTCTGACTCCAGGTGAGCAGGGCTAGTGTTAGGACAAAGGAGGCTTAGCAGGGAGCAACACCAGGATCAGTTTTCCTGGTAAGACGGAGTAGATGGATTACAAGCGGAAAGACAAGATTGTGGGCTTTTGCTGAAAGGGCTTGAGGGTCATTCTCATGCTTTGCTGTAGGCCAGTTCAGAAGTAATATGATTGGGGTTGCTGAGGAACACGGATGTCTGCTGTGGGAATGGGTGTGGTCTGTGAGTAGATTTTCAGATTTGCAGTTGCAGCGGGTGAAGTCATGACACCTGAGCTTCGTGGCATTGGCAACTGTTTGTGCAGGTGCTTTGATGCATCACACACAGCCATATGCAGCAGTTGGGGGGGGGGTGGGTCTAACTGTCCCCTGGGCTGATCCACTTCAAGTTGCAGGGGTAGAAGAATTGCATAGTTAAACATATTGGAAAGGAATTTCCCTCATATAGAAAATTAGTGTGGAGAAGGCTAGATTATGATGCTTCTTCATGTTTTGTTTCTGTATGCAGGGAGATATATGTATTCAACAATGTGATTCCCTTACCTGTAGCTTAAAGTAGCAGTCTAGAAACAGTTCTTCCATCTTTCCCTCCTCTTCCATTCATGGCAGTGGGGAAATGTGGCATAATCCAAGAGGTGAATGATGGGTTGTGAAATGTCAGACAGTATTCACATGCAGTCATAGAGGCCACTCCACAGCGGCTTTTCCACCTGGAGATGTTCTCCTGATAAGTGGGGTGCTTGTTTTTTCAGCATCATCACTCACAGGTGTGGCTAAGGCCAATAGGAGAGGCCTACGTGGCCTTTTGCCTGACATTGCTCCTCTGAGCACCATGAGATTTGATGCCGCTATGAGCAAAGCCGTGCTCCAAAGTAACCGTAAGAACTGCCCCAAATTCCTTCCTCCTTCTTCCACAGAGCCAGTGTGGTGTAGTGGTTAAGAGCGGTAGTCTCGTAATCTGGGGAACTGGGTTCACGTCTCCACTCCTCCACATGCAGCTGCTGGGTGACCTTGGGCCAGTCACACTTCTCTGAAGTCTCTCAGCCCCACTCACCTCACAGAGTGTTTGTTGTGGGGGAGGAAGGGAAAGGAGAATGTTAGCTGCTTTGAGACTCCTTAAAGGGAGTGAAAGGCGGGATATCAAATCCAAACTCTTCTTCGTCTTCTTCTTCTCTCCCAGTTTGGCTTCTGTGAAGTGGAAGCCCTCCTAATTCCTAGGAACATGAGAGGTAAACTGCACATTTTACACAAACATGTGTAATAAAGTCCTGATATAGTAGAATCATGTCTTGCACACGGGTTAATTTCCAGGGGGTAGCACATAAAGCCGAAATTGTGTCTCGTCAAAACAACCCCCTGGAAACGCCATCACGCAATTTTACCTTCAGGAGACGGTGTGAGATCTTGTGGGGCTGTCCAGGATCTCGCAAGACCTTCTCAGAACCCAATGAGAAAGTCTGAGAGCTTAAAAGCATTTTCTGCCTTTTGTGCGTTTAATTTGTACGAGATCAGCTGGCCAGCTGCCAAGTGCATAAAGCTGCGATCGTCCAAGTTAAATGTGTGCAAGTTGCAATCCTACTGCACTTCAGATATATATATTTAAAGCAGATTTGGGACGGTATGATTTTGGATAGGGGAGCAGCAGGTTGGGCAATCATTTGCAAATTGGCTGCACTAAAAATGCTCTCCCAGCTGCTTTTCCAGTGATGGGGGTTCCAGATCCACAGGGGACGGGTGGAGGGCGCAGGTGGAGCAAGCATGTTTTTTGGTGGGAGGAGAGTACAATTTTGAGTTGGGAACAGGCAACGGGAGAAAAGATGAAGCATTCCTTTCCACCCTTCTGCTGTTGAAAAAGTTGCAGCCTCCGGAGACCAGGGGATATAATATTCAACTTTTCCCCTGGCACAGAAGAGAAGCCTGTAACGAACGAGCAATGCATCTCCTTAGAGCCACAGTCCAGGTGTCTGCTTGCATTGGATCCCCTCTTCCCCTCACAGAGACTCTTCCGTCTCCTTTCAGTGCACAGCCACTCCTCCTCTGTCGAGGAGCTGGTGGGATAACAATCAGTTGTAAAGCCACAACGTGATAATTTTTTATTCTTCTTCTTCACCCTCCCTGGAGTTCTCTGCTATAATTGCATGAGGCCTTGATCTTCCATAGTCTGTCTGGGAGGGGTGGGCGAGTACCAGCCAGCCTTGCTGCTTGGCAGTGATGCCCACACCTGCATCACTCACAGATTCTGTTTTGAGGAGGGAGGCATAGGGCTAGAGCCAACCCCACCCCACCCCCATTTCCTGCTTCCTATCTCATGCACAAGCCCCCTTCCTACCCCAAAGGCCCAGCTGACCTGCCTTCGGTTCTCCCGCCGCCCCTTGCTCCAGGCTCCTCCAGCACTTCACTGGGCAGTGGATGGCAGCTCCCTGCCTTTAAAAACCACGTACACACCTATCAGAAATCAGCCTGTAAATACTGCATGCTACCATCAGGAGTTGTTGAGTGTGTGTCCTACGCCCTGGGCTGGCCGGAGGAACTGAGGCGGCTCCAGGGGCCAGGGATATCCGGGTTCTGTCCCTGCAATTGCCGGTCAGTCGGCCATGGCAAGAGCTTTGTTACTATTCTTTTGTAGAGAGCACTTATTTCCCTGACAACTTGTAAGCGGTTTGAAACAACAAGCGTTTGCTGTTTATAAAACATGGCTGGTCTGTCTTTTTTTAAACGGAATATGACAGGTAAAGAACAGTGGCGCTCAGTGGGTAATCAGTGAGCAGAAATTAATATGCTTTGTATGGTTTATGCACTCTTAAAGGCAATGTGGGTAGGGCCTGCTGTGAACTGGGTTAGGTGTGTTCAGTGTTGACTCACAAATGCGATACTTCTTGCAAAAACCTTCAAAGAGGCTTAACAGCTCTTTACTGCATTGTTTAGTTCTAGGACAGGAGAGGGTTGGGGGAAACCTCAGACCCGGGAGGCAAATGCAAGCCTTTTACAGGCCTCAGGACTCTCCCTAGGCACCCAGCCCAAGTTACTTTTGCCAGGCTGGACATTGCCAGACTGGAATGTGTCTTTGAACTGCAACGATGCCACTCGCTTGCCTGAATAGAGACACGCCTGTTGGTTTTTGTGGAGCAGGAACATAGCCTGCCATACAAGGGGAAAAGTTGCATCTGTTGCTCCACACATTTTTTACTTCTGGCCCCCACCCACCACCAACACGCTGCCCCTGGAACTAAGACTCTCTGCTGTGCCACACAAAACCATCGTTCCTAAGGATTCCTTAAGGGAATCTATGGCACTTAATGTGGTATAGAAAAACACATAAATCAAATGGAAAATCTCAAGAGCTTAGCTGCAGCCCAAAGAAGTTCAGTTGGCTGTAGCTGGACTTGACAAGGCCACACACACACATTAAGCGATTGTCATTTGTGAAAAAGCCGGGCAGGGAGGGAGGCCGTTGACATTTGACACGTGTGCTGATAATTCAATGTGCATTTCCCACCGAGCCTTAAATCAGATCCTTCCAGTTCAGCAGCATACACCCTGCCCTCTGTCAGCACTACCTGAAGCACAGCACAAAGTGCACTTTAGCCAAAAGGAAGGTTTGAGTCTGCTTATCAAGAGTCCTTTCGCGTTTCAGGTGTTAACATTCCTACTGGGTTAAACAAGCAAAGCAAGGTATGTGAATGGCTGCATGTCACTTTTGCTTCTAATGTATGTGTGTCCTGGTTTTCAGAGATGTGTACCAGGAGCAAAAGGGGAATTTGTGTAATTATTTAGTTCCCCTCACAATAAACGATCACATGAAGCACCTTCTCTCCTACCCACCCCTGCAATCCCCCTCCCCCGGGCACACACTGAGGACTCTGCAGTCCAGCACCTGCTGTGGGGACTCTTTCAAAAAGTCTTTTAAAGAGCACATTCGAAGAATTTAGTCTGCAGATATGCAAATGAAGCTGTGGAAGTGGCTACCCAGTCCCAGAGAACAAAGGTCCAATAACACGCTGTCCTCAAAGTCCACGTGGTACAGTCCTAACCATCGGTAAGACAGGCCTTCCTGCTTTCAATGAACCAGACTCCATAGTTAGTGAACTCAGCACTGCAGCTTTCTACCATAAATGTCTTCATCTCTGCATTATCACAATTCCTGGTGGAAATGCAAATTTATTGGTGGAAAATCCATACTCTTTGCCCTGGGCACTTAATTTACATTTCAGATTATGCAATATTGCATCACTTATTCCAGTTGCAGCAGAGTGAGGGAGCTTTTCAACATGCTGTTCTTGCCTTATCCAGTGCTGAGCAGGCCAGCAAATAAAGGTAAAGTCACCCCAAAGCATGGAGGGCTACACAAATTGAATGGGGTGCTGTCCAGTCACATTACAGCCATACCTCGGGTTAAAGACGCTTCGGGTTAAATCTTTTCAGGTTGTGTCCCACGGCGACCCGGAAGTACCAGAATGGGTCACTTCCGGGTTTCGCCGCTCGCACAGATGCTCAAAATGACATCACGTGCATGTGCAGAAGCGGTGAATCGCGACCCGCACACACGCAGGTTGCGTTCTGCTCAGGTTGCGAACGAGGCTCCGGAACGGATCCCGTTCGCAACCAGAGGTACCACTGTATGTTGAATTTCATTTGGGGCACTCTTGCCAAAAATGACCACCGCTGTGTTGCAACAGGAGTGTAGGGCTGCAGCTCACCGGACATAGAGCTACTCACTTGCAAAAATACATGTGCCTCATGGTGTCTGCAAATGGTTCACTTTTACGGCAAGACACATAAGGTCCCACTTCTCTTCAAACATCTACTTCTGCACACTTTTGCTGAGACATACAGCAGTAACATCAAGACATGCCAGGTTTTATCCCAGACATCTTCAGATAAGACAAGAAAAGGCTTCTGTTTGAAACCCCTGGAGAGCAGTGTAGAGGATACTGAGCTAGAAATATTTTGTTTGTTTTAAGTCCAACATGCCATCAACCTTTTGGGTTAGCGACATAAAGAACAAACAATTTCTACACATTTTGTTTTTAACAAAAATAAGTTGCCCTTTTATTCTAGACCTCCAGCTGTCATGCTTCAAACACTGCTTTGTTCCAACTACTGCTACTGTCCTCACACACACAAGATTTACTATATCAGTAGTGCAAAACTGGTTATCTTGCTTCTAGCTCATAGTCTCAAAAATAGCTTGTAAGGGCAATTGCTACATTTAAAAAGGACAGAAGCAGGACACAGAGGAATGCAAGTTCTACAGAGGAGACACAGTTTGAACTTGCATCTGTGAAAAGGGAGGCGTAAAGGAAGAGAGAGACCTGAGTAACATTTCACATGGATTTATAGAAGCACAGAAACATCATTGAAAAATATGAATGTCTTTCTGTACATCACCTGTCCCCTTCTATTGAAAGTAGCCAGTACTAACCTCTGAATAAATCAAGTTTTGTTAAGAAATTCACCCCACCCTTCCTCATGAAATTACCACCCTGAAACATGGTACTGGAAACAGGGTGATGTTCTCACCAGAGAAGGAAGGGAGGTCCCTGCAGCATCCCAGTCAGAGTGCCACAAGCTGTATCACTCCCCCCTCCCCAAAAAAGTCGGGACAAATCCTCAGAGGAGATCTCGCTTGATCATGGAGTAGAGGAGGTGGCAGGCTTAAAGCCACCAAGTGGCACAAATCAGCACGGTGAGTCTGCAGGCCTGGCCTAGCTCAGCTTCCCAACTCAAATGTAAAGCAAGGCTCCAGGAAAAAGGAAGGAGGGAGAATTGTCTAGCTCAGGATTCCCAAGGAGACATTTGAATTTTTTAGATTGAAGTCTTCATTGTTTGGTCCTGAATTCTTTGCTGGGTGTCACATCAATGGCTCAAGGGGTGTACCTACTATGTTTGAAGGGGAGGGGGAAGCACATTAAAAGCCACTGCCTCTTTAAGGTGGGCCAGAAAGAGCCATTTTACCAGGAGGCTCTCACTCTTATCAGTCTGCTCCAGGCTCCAGGCAGTGGCCCAGAGTCTCCCCTGGCTGCAGTCACAGATGGGCCTCTTGAATAGCAACCCTACAGGACTCAGGCAAAGATAGTCTCTTCCCGCCGCTTCTTGGTAAGGATGGTTCCCGGCTTGTGCTGTGCATCTGGGTGGTTGGCCAGTTCTGGAGGGCAGGAAGACACCGGACTCTCAAGGATAGCCTGCTTAAGGTCATAGAAGACAGCAGAGTCCTCCTTGGTGACAAAAGAGATGGCTACACCACTCTTGCCAGCTCGTCCTGTTCGGCCAATGCGGTGAATATAATCTGTAAGCAAGGAGGAAGGAAGGTGTTAAAACGTGGCTAACCTTTGGTGCTGGATGGAAAATCTAAATGATGGCTCATACCACAGGGTCAAGGACAGAGACTGACTACTCCTTAACAGAATGTGTGTGTGTGTGTGTGTGTGTGTGTGTGTGTGTGTGTGTGTCCAGTAGCACCTTAGAGACCAACTAAGTTTGTTATTGGTATGCACATGAAAGCTCATACCAAGAACGAACTTAGTTGGTCTCTAAGGTGCTACTGGACAATTTTAAATTTTTTTAAAATATATTTCTACTGCATCAGACCAACACGACTACCTGCCTGAATCTATCACCCCTTTACAGTTACAGAAAAGCCATTAAAGACGAAAATGAAGATGAGGTATTAGTATAGAATTTCAGTGTTCAAAGCACTTCATACATCACATTAATCCTTACAACAGTCCTAGAAAAAGGTAGGCCATCACTAACAACTCCACACTGCAGAGGAGGCTGAGGCAGAAGGGCTTGCCCAAAGCAGCAGAGACAAGATTTGACCCAGACTTTCTAACTTGTGCACTTTGTGACTACATACTGCCAACTCCCAGACGTGAAATTAGAAGGACCAACATCAACTTTGTGACTTCAGCAGCACAGCATGCCAACCATGACCACCCTGCCTCTCCCGTTCGGTGGCCCAAATTGCTGAAGCCATGCCTCACAGGCACAGAGTTCTCTGTTGTAAGACCCAGGAAGTGCCCAGAAGATCTCTATAGAAAGGCAGAGAGCACTGGACAGCTCACCTTCAATGTTCTTGGCCATGTCATAGTTCACCACCATGGACACATCATGGATGTCGATACCACGTCCAGCCACATCTGTAGCCACCAGAATATCCTTGGCACCAGCCTTCAAGTTGGAAAGGGCAAACTCTCGCTGCTCCTGACCTTTGCCGCCATGAAGGGTACAGGCATTGTACTGCAGAGATGGGAGAGCAACGGGTTACATTAAGCCAGATGTTTGTTTGGGCAATGAGGACAGTAACAAGAAGGCAATGAACAAGCAACAATTCCTCCAGAGACAAAGACAGCCAAATGTTTCAAGAGAAGACACTAGGGCAGAGTGCTCCATCATTCCCAGACATTCCTAGTGAATACCAAGAGATGTTGGATTACCTTGCAAGGGGCTTGAGGGGATGGCAACTGCCAGACCAAGAATGAGCATTGAATTCTGCCAATTTAGGGCTCAGCAGAGTCAGCCAGAAAATGTCTTACCAGCTGCCATAAGCTCAACAGCCACACCACATTATTCTGATAATTTGCTGATAGTGTGAGAGGAAACACCTATGTATCTTCCTGAAGTTTGACAAAGGACACAAGGACGCCAATTCTGGGAGCCTCAAAGATGGGCTGGCTAATCTCACATGGGCCTCAAATACTTTGACACAGGACCTGCAGTTCTTGAACTTACAGTTCTTTAGATTACCACTTACCCCCATCTTCTCCAGGGATTTAGCCAGCACATCACAGCCCTTCTTCTGGTTCACAAAGATGATGATGGGTGGGTCAAAGCCCTGCTCCAAAATGTTCAGCAGTTTCTTCCTGTACAGGGGAAAGGAGAGGAGAAGCAAACAGGTGAGGCACGATGGTGGGGTCTGAAGATGTAATCTATTCAGCAGAAATGTTACGTTGCACCCCTGCCCTCTGGCACACATATCTAACCGTCCGTGCCAAAGACATGCCTCATCTCTGCATTATCATTTGGAACAGTTCAGTACCATGACATCCAGAAGCAACACTAATAACACTGGGCAGGGGAAACCATGTGTACAGCCTTGCGCTCCTTGGCAGAAAGGAGGGCTAGACCTTGTAACACGTAACTAAAATGTGCACCCAGATTCAAGTAAGCATATTGGGGGGGGGGACTGAATGATATTCTGGGGTCCCTCCGCAACTCTAAGCCACATGCCACATTCTCTGTTCTGCACTCACACCAAGGAAAGGATGCACTGGTCGTTATCCTGACCCACTGATCCCACCCCACAGGTAATTGCAAGACCATGTTTTTCTCCACACGTTTTAAGTCACTGGTATTTTCAGTTTCCCAACAGGAGGGTACATGGTTCCTTTGGAACTCCACCCACTCTGCTTGAGTAATGTGGGAACTGTTTCATGGTTCAAGTCATGAGGAATGCTGGCTCATTCCACGTAGCCCTTCTCTGGAAATTACATTACGGCAGAAGCCCCATGTTTGGGTTGAGGCTTTACTTCATAGCCAGAAATGTGCTTATGCCACACTTTGGAAGGAGCGAAGATAAAGCATAAAATGGATGTGAATTGCCTCTGCAAAGGGTTCTCTATTTAAGCACAGAGCCCTCAAAGGCTCCCATTACCTCGTTTGAACTAGACAAACCAAGCCCCTTGACGCAACCTCCCACACCAGCGGTTACCTCTTCTCCGACTCTGACATGAGGAAGACCTTCTGCTCCACACGCTCATGTGGCTTGCCAGCAGAGCCAATGTAGACCACTGCCGGGCGGCGGAGGTAACTGCGGGCCAGGCGCTCCACAGCAGGGGGCATGGTGGCTGTGAACATCACAGTCTGCGGGGGGGGGGGGGAGAAGAGAGAGCATGAGTGCAAGACAGTCTGCCTCTCCTCCCACATAATGGAACTCCTCCAATTTAAGCAGAAAAGAGGAGGAATGCATTTTCACAAATATCACATTGCAGGAAATTATGTACAAAGCCATAAAGAGAGCTCTTTTATTAAGAGAGTTACCTCCAATCATAGCTAAAACAAGTCTCCACACTTCCATTTGCGGTATTTTAGCTAGAAATAAAGGAAATCAATGAATCCTTCACCCTGCAAAGGGCATCTAATCCTACCATTTTACCATTTCTGGCTGTTAAGTTGTTTTTTTTACTGTGAATGGTGCCCAAGCTTAAATGTTCTCCTTGTTCTGCCTCGCTCCCTCTCAACGCACACTCAGTATGTTCCACAGAAAAGGGAATGGCCACTAACATCAACCATCCTCTTAACCGCCTCATCTTTTGTGCCTATGAATCTGAACTCTGGGTGGAAGCCAAGTGATCAGTTCCATTAGCACAAGGACTATTATTATTATTATTAATAATATACAGCCCTATACCTGAAGGTCTCAGGGCCCTCTCCTCTCCCTACACTCCCTGTAAATCAGCTCTGGAGGATAGAGGTAACCCCCAGAACAAATTTACAGGGCACACAGGGAGCATATGGGGAGAGAGGAGCAGACAAGGAAGCTCCATTGCACAACTAAAAGTCTTTGTGCTGTTTAGTGGGCTACTGCCCTCGGGAATGAACATGGTTTCCTAAGAAACAGCTTTCAGATAAAAGCATCTCCCTGCCCACAAGCAGCCACCAACCACACCCTCCATCCCTTCAAAAAAAGTGCCTTATTTCTCATGTGAATTTAAAAACATTGCTAACCAGGTCAGATTAAAGGAAGGGTGTTTGGGTCAAAGGGTGGAACTCAATGGTGGACTTGAACCCCAGTGCTTTACTTTTTACAAGTTAATACACCAGATGTGACAGCAAGGCATCCAAACCCTACTAACCTGCCGATATTTGTGCTTGCCCAACTCGAAGTTGGCCAACATTTTTTCAGGGTCTTCAGCCTCGTCCGTATCTGGTTTCTGGTTAGTGACGGGTATGTGCTCCAGGATCTTCTGCACATCAGGCTCGAAGCCCATGTCAATCATGCGGTCAGCCTCATCCAGTACTACATAGGTGCAGCGGCTCAGCACCAGGTAACGGTTCTCCAAAACGTCAATCAGACGGCCCGGTGTAGCAATCACAATCTGTGGCATTCAGCGAGAGAGAGCAGATACATGGAGGTGGAAATGACCCTTGCAACCTGTGTCCATACAAGTTTTCCCCATCCTTCCCTGATGAACTCAAGAAACAGTGCAACATTTCCCAATGTACTATCCAGGCAAGGAAGGTGAGCCAGGCCATGATGTTAAGAGGATATTAAGCTATGATTGGGTGTCATCATTTATCACTCACAGGAGCACTGTGCTAATGCACAAAGTGAACATTTAGGGTTGTAGCCAACAATATGCCAAGAGTGTTCTGCTGGTACAACAGGATTTCCATTTCCTCTCCTCCCACTGTGTGCCCCTAAAATCTACTCTAACGTCTCCCCCTACCCTCTGGAGCTGATTTTGAGGGTGTGCAGGGGGATATAGTAGAGGAAGAAGCAGCTCCATTGCAGGATGAGAAGTTGGTTGTGTCAGCAGCAGCAGCATTGACTGCAGCCCTTACAGACAACCCACCCTAACTTTTAAAACAGAAGGGTGCCCCTCTCACCTCACAACCCATGCGCAGGCGGAAGCCTTGATCCTCACGCGAGATGCCACCAATAACAGCCACTGTGCGGATGCCCAGGGGCTTTCCAAATTTGATGGTCTCTTCCTCAATCTGCTGGGCCAGCTCACGGGTGGGAGCCAGGATGACGGCATAGGGTCCCTGATCCGACTCCTCAATCCTGCAGTGAACAAAAAACACACGCTGAGTTGAAGCAGACAGTGTGAAACCATCCCTCTCTGGCCTACAAGACTTCACAGCAAAGGCAGGCTCCCAACCAATGAATGCCCCAGGTTTCCGTCTGCTAGATTGGACTGTGAGAAATGTATACATTTGTGACCTTGATCTACTGACTACCACTGAAACAAAATTAAGTAAGGGTGGGCGCCATGTGATTTTTTTTGGCGGAGGGGAAACAAGCCCCCCCCCCCAAGTGTCAACCCAGTGAAGTAAATGGGTTCCAACTGAACCAGATTATTTCAAGCTCACCTAGAAGCCACGGTTTCTGGGGAAGGGTCTTCGTTTAGTGCAGGGGTTGGCAAGGTTTACCTCGCCTGGGCCGGTTCACTCCAGCGGAGATTCCTCCGTGCGCTGGATTGCATGCACACCCATGATTTCCGGCGTCTGCGTAGACGCGATTTCTGGTGCCTGCGTCTGTGCAGACATGTTCTCGGCGTCTGCGCATGCGCAGACACAATTTTCAGCACCGCGGAAGCGAGTCCCTGCGCTGCACTGTGCTAGTTTAGGGCAGCGTGTGGGGACTTGCCGAGTGGGCGGCTCAGTTCGGGGGTGGCTTGCGGGCTTGTTAAATGACCCCCATGGGCTGCTTGTGGCCCATGGGCCTTAGGTTGCCTACCCCTGGCTTAGCGGTGCAGCACATGCCTTGCATGCAGAAAGTCACAGGTTCAATCCCTGGCATCTCCAGGTGGGGCTGGGAGAAACCTGTCCAAAACCCTGGAGAGCCACTGCCAGTCAGTGTAGACAATGCTGAGGTAGGCGGACCAATGGTTTGACTCCGAACAAGGCAGTTTTCTATGTTCATAAGTTGACACCAGCCATTTAGCCTGAGCACAACAAAAGCTGCAAGGAGGTCCCTGCAGTGTACACGGGAGTGGGGGGTGGGGGCGGGGAGCCTTCTATCCATGGTGATTTGGCTTATCTCCAGCATGGTTAGTTTGTGAGCTTCCTAGAAGTCTCTGGGTAGCCACTGATGGAAACAGCATTGCTGGACAAAGATGGACCTTTTTTTGTCATTGTGAGCAAAGCAATTCTTATGTTTGTTATCAGGCCATGACTGTGGTCCTGCTCACTCAAAGCTGCACACCTGGAAGCAATGGCTTTACCATGGGAGAAAAATCCTCATCTCCCCACCTCTCATTCATTCTCACATACACACAAAAACAGGGGTGAGCAGTGACTACCACAATTCTGAGCTTTGCCACCAAAATTTACTGAAATATTAGGGGGGTTACAAAGGCTTCCCAAACAGATTACAGCGGTACCTTGGTTCCCAAACAAATCAGCTCCTGAACGCCGCAAACCCGGAAGCAAGTGTTCCGGTTTGTGAATGCTTTTTGGAAGCCAAACATCCAATGCGGCTTCCGATTGAGTGCAGGAAGCTCCTGCAGCCAATCAGAAGCCGCACCTTGGTTTTCAAATGTTTTCGGGAGTTGAATGGACTCCCGGAAGGGATTAAGTTCAAGAACCAAGGTACCACTGTACTTGATGTGTGGTATTAGATAAATATCACTCCCTCACAGAAGAATGCCTGGCGGTTGAGAGCACCAGTGCAAACCGTGGTGGCTGAAGAATCATTTGCATGTGAGCATTGGACCCAGACCCAAACCAGGACCCTCCAATGTCCATTTCATTTCTCCCCCCCCCTCTAGAAAAGAGGCCTAACCTGCCGCAGCACCCATCACTCCCTCCCTCACCTGTCAATCTTGGGAAGTGTTGTGATCCACACCAGCAATGGGATAAGGAAGGCAGCTGTTTTACCACTGCCAGTTTCTGCCACGCCAATGATGTCACGGTTCTGCAGACCAATAGGAATGGCTTGACGCTGAATAGGAGTTGGTTCCTGTGGAAAACGGGGCATAAAACCTATCAGGAAAGCACTAGACTTCTTGGGAGGAATCAAAGGGAATTCAAGCAGTCAGCAACAGAACCAGGAATCCTGACTCTTAGCCCTCCCCAACATCCAAAACAATATGGCCTTTCAAGAACAAAGCTGATCTCCAGAAGCCATGATCCTCAGTCCCTGTTCAACAAAACCCACCCCCATAAACTAAATGATCATTTTTTTAAAAAATGATCATCTTAAAATATAAACTTTTATATTTTAAAACAGGATTTAAAATATGCACTTATACAGTCTCTCAAAATAAACTGAAGTTTCAATGGTTAGCAGAAGGGCCAATCCATCTTTATGAAGTGACCTATCTCACCTTGTAGCCGCATTTGTCAATGACCTCCAAGATGTGAGGGGGCAGCGAAGAGTCTTTCCAGGAACGAATAGGGTTGGGGATCTTGCCTCCTTTGGTGGTGATGCTGTAGTCCTCCCGGAAGATACGCCAGTCCCTGTCTGTCATCTCATCCAGTTTCTTTTGAGACCAATGCCTGTCATCCCAGCGTTGCTTGGCCTCCTTTTTACGCAGCTTGCGCAGACGTGCCCTACGAAGAAGGAAGAGCCCAACAGGGTCAGAATAGGCAGGCCAAAATGGTAGAAGACAAAAGCAAAGAAAAACCCCAGCAAACTGGAAGAGGGCTACTCTTATCTGCCCACATTCACACAAAACTTTGCTTACTGCAACCTATTAACTATGTCTGGAATAGGATTGGGCGATATATTGAGATAGCGTCCAAAACTGGTTAGACGTTCACATAGAATCATAGAGTTGGAAGAGACCACAAGGGCCATCGAGTCCAACCCCCTGCCAAGCCCACTTAATTTGCACAACTCACTGCCATGTGAGAATTTGTATTTTTAGGGTACAAGGATGTAGTTTTTCTACAAAAACTACATCATGATAACTGTTTCATAATATTTTACCTGGCAATATATCACGAATCACAGTATGTGTGAGGATTAGGCAATATCTGGTTTTCAACATTGCAATGTATCCCCAGCTAAACATTGCAATGTTATCACCAGCAAAACATCACAATCTACCACAGTGTCTGAAATAAGCATGGAACTATGCAAAGGCGAAAATGACAATGTCCTGGCGACTGCTGCTACTTAGGGGTCTAAAACGGATAAATGAGAATATTATCAATCACCTCATGGTCACTTTAATCACTGATTTAATCACTTTAATCAGTCGAGGCAAAATGCATCCAAACAGGACTTTTAGTTTTGGGTTTGACTACCCAATGGTGGTATTCAGGAGAATCCACAGCACGGCAATGAGTCATAGTGAATACAAATAATCTGGGAGTGCCAGACTGCCAGCATGCCCACTAAGCAGCAGCCTGGCAGCAGTAGAATCAGCAAAGGCCGGGGGGCAGAAGTGGTGGCAGCCTGCAAAGGCCTTGTCATGGTAGTGGCAGTAATGGTTGCCTGCAAGGCCTTGCAGTGGCAGCAATAGTAGTGGCAGCCTGCAAGGCCTCACTGAGGCAGGCTGCCACAGCTTCTGCCACTGCCTCCTACTACCGCCAGGAGAACTTGCAGACCGCCGCCACTTTTTGCCACCGTGGCGAAGTTTAGCAAGCCCCACTGCTAAAAGCACAAAACTCTAGCCAGAAAGGAAAACTGGTGAGCACAAGCTGGCTCAAGTAACCTATTCATTACTTCTGTAGATGCTGAATGGCATGTGTGGCTAAAAACCCCAACAATGGATTTGATCTATTAATAGAGTATGCATATAATTTGAACAATTTTCATGATTTACACTCCTCACAATGAACTCTTAAGAGTCGGACTTTCCCTGTTAGAGAGTTTTGGTTGGTTGAATGGGAAAAAACAACAACCCACCTATCCTTGTACATGTGATAAAAGCACAGAATGTCTTCCCATATCCACCTGAACGCAAAACCACAAAAGTTAACTGTTCCCTCATCAGCTGGAGAAATGTCATCATGAACTTCGCAACACCAGCACCTGCCTCCCTTCCTGTAACTTACTCTTCTTGCTCTTTCTCCTCCAGCGTGCGCCGCTTCTCCATCAGGTCTCCATAAAAACGCGACTGCTCCCGCTTCTGCTGTTTCAAGTCAATGCCAGCAATGAAGCCACGTCCCAGCAGCTGAACCTGATGTCGCTCCTTGTACCTGTTGAACAGAATGTCAGATGGTACCGTATACACTCCAAACTGTAGGTGGTTAGAATCTGGTTAGGAACTCCCAGAACCCCATCTCAATTTTTTCCACAAGCCCGCTTAATTTGCACAACTCACTGCCATGTGAGAATTTGTATTTTTAGGGTACAAGGATGTAGTTTTTCTACAAATCCCAAATCCCAGACCTCTAGTCATCTTCCTCTCACAGGGATGGGAATATTCCTGGTTCATTTGTGTCAGCTATAGCGGCTAAGGAGGAAATGGGATTTTCAGATTGTTCCCAGGAGCAAGGATAGATATATGGCTCTGCGGACACCCATAGCATCCCATACGGAGCCTGCCTCCCACAGCAATACTCACAGGGGATTGTAGTCAATGGAAGTGTCTTCGGAAGCATCCCACTCAAAGACAAATTTGCGGTCATTCAGATGCCGAGTACGTCTCCGCTTCTTGACCCCACCCAAGTACCGCTCCTAAGGGGACATGGGTATTTATTTATTTATTTATTCAGTTAGTTCATGCCCTCTCAGACTTTTCCAAAGGAAAAACAAGACAACATTTCCCAATGAAACACAAAGGAAGTTTGCAAGGAAACTATGTGCCTCCCTTTGCAAGAATTCAGTCTGAGTGCGAAGAGACAAGGATTGTTGCTGAACACGCTAAGGAACAAAATATACCTTAAAGCTTGCTATAATCCAAGTGGTTTTGGTAGTAAGGCTAATAAGAATATGTAAATATAGATAGTTATTTGGATGAAAAGATATAGTTATAATAGGTTAAGATTATAGTGTAAAGATAAATGAAAGAGGGTAAGGATTTGCTGAAAGGACTTTGTAAACGGGAATACAAAAGGGGACGTGTGAGGAGGTCAAGGAAATAAGCAAATGAACTTAAAGATATTGAAAAATGGATTATTACTTTTTAAGATATTGTTTTTTTCTTTTTTCTCTTTCTCTTTTTATTTTTTCAACTATCGGCTTTTTAGGTTTCCTTTTTCGTGTTAGTTGTCGTTTTCTCCCCCCCCCCCTCTTTTTTGTATGTGTAATGGTCGGTTTAATTATTTTTAACTCTTTAAAAAAAATTATGTTTTGTATGTTTTGTGTAAAATCTCAATAAATATTTTATATAAAAAAATAAAAAATAAAGCTTGCTACAATCCAATTCACATACCGGTTGGATCACAATTACAATAAACACGTATGCTGCTCTTTTTAAGTTTTCTAGACGCTTCATATATGACAGCCCTGTAAGGTGGGTCAGTATTATTATTCCTCCTATTTCTGATACGTGCCTGAGGCTGACAAGACAAGAGTTTCCCTAAGGCCCTGTAGTGACAGAAGTGCAATCTGAACTAGGGACACCCCGGCTAACAGTTCAGACTCTGCATTGGTTCCCAAATCAGCTTTTTGCTCACTTGGGCTCATATCCAGACCATCCATTTCATTCCCAGCCCAGAAAACATGTGTCTCATCATTGGACCTTGGGAACAAAGACCCAGGAAAAAAGCAGGAAGAATGAATTTGCATAGGTTCTGATCTCGGCCCAGTTTTGCCGCAGCAAAGCAAAGGGGGGGGGGAAGCCTTCTATTCCAATGCTGAAAACTCCAAACAGCTGTGTCTGAAGATGTGTTCCTGTTAAGAACTGGGCTGTTGCTTTCTTCTTCAGGTGTACATTGAATTGAATTGAATTGAATAAATTTATTACGGTCATAGACCAGAAGAAAGGGGGAAAAAGGCAGCAATAATTTACAAGGGAATGATGGTGTCAGTTAAAAGTTGTAAAATTATACATAAAAACAATACACATACACACCCACACCCACACACACACACATATACATACTCATATATGCACTACAGTATATGTATGGGCTTAAAAAAGGGGGGGGGCTTATCCAGGGGTCAGATCTTTTACTTTTTTACAGCTAATGCCCTCCGCTTGATCGCGGCCGCAGAAAACTTGGCCACTTTCAATGTTACTTCTGGGTTTTTGTCTCCTAGTAGGATTTTCAGCCGCTGAGATTCAGATCGACCTGGAAATTTCTGAACGATAGGGGAGATAAACAATAACCTGATATCCCCGTAAAGGTCGCAGTGTAACAGCACATGTGAAGCCGTTTCCACCTCCTTCAGACCACATGGGCAAACTCGTTCATCATAGGGTGTGCCCTCGTATCTGCCCTTTAGTAAGGCAGATGGCAATACATCATATCTAGTAAGGGTAAACGCCCGCCTATATTTTGCGATTTGTAGATCCATCAAATATGGGGTTAGATTAAACCCTTTCCCATAATCTTGGATAGCTGGATATTTATCTATTTTGCTCGTATGGTCCTGAAGCTCTACATCTCCTATTCGCTGGCTCACCATCATTTTAGCCTTTTCAAAGCCTGAGGCTATGAGTTCTTGTGAGGAAAGCCCCAGGCCCCTCAATTTTTCATAAAGCGACAATCTCCATTTAGACTGGAACGGGTCTAGTAGAGTCAATGGAGCCACTCCCACTGGGAAAAATATGAGTTTTAGCCAGAAGTGAATCTTCAGGATCCATATCCTGGCATTAATAGGGAGTTGGCCAACCTCCAGCCTAACGGCAGTGTTAGAGACACAGGTAGGTAACCCTAGTAGGGAACGGTAAAATTTAGTTTGTACAGATTCCAGGGACTTGAGTTTTTGACAATTAAATATCTGGGTGCCATACGTCAATTGTGGAAGTATTTTTGCAACAAAGACCTGGGAGGCAGCAGGAACATATTGACCTCCTTTTCTGTAAAAGAATCTTATGATAGCTCTGGAAGATCTTTGCGCATTTACAATGGAATTCTTAATCTGATGGCACCAAGATCCCTTCTCATCAAAAATTATTCCAAGATATCTAAAAGATGTTACTCTTGGGCTCATATCCAGACCATCCATTTCATTCCCAGCCCAGAAAACATGTGTCTCATCATTGGACCTTGGGAACAAAGACCCAGGAAAAAAGCAGGAAGAATGAATTTGCATAGGTTCTGATCTCGGCCCAGTTTTGCCGCAGCAAAGCAAAGGGGGGGGGGAAGCCTTCTATTCCAATGCTGAAAACTCCAAACAGCTGTGTCTGAAGATGTGTTCCTGTTAAGAACTGGGCTGTTGCTTTCTTCTTCAGGTGTACATTTCAAAAACTCAGGAACCCCCAAAGAAAAGTCATTACAGTAGCCTAGCCTGAAGGTTATGAAGTCATGTAAAGGACAAGAAATGAGTGATGAAAAGTGATCAAACAATTTTACGGACCATTTTCTAAAACTGGCTTTTTGGGAGGTTGAAAGTACGTTGGCACTGTCAGGTTGATTTTGTGAGTGGGTCTACTGTGACAATCAACCAATACCAATAATATATTTTTCAGGACATAGAAAACTGTGATGATTCACTCAAAAAACTGGTATGATTGCATTAAATTGATCAATGAATTCAACTTCAGCCACTTGGATGCACATCAAAGACACTCTCCTATCCCAGTCCCCTTGCTCAAACCCATTAGTCCTCCTCTCTATACAGTGGTTCCTCGCAAGACGAAATTAATTCGTTCCGCAAGTCTCTTCGTCTTGTGAGTTTTTCGTCTTGCGATGCATGGTTTCCCATAGGAATGCATTGAAAATCAATTAATGCGTTCCTAGGGAAACCGCCTTCAGACCAGGTCCGGGGACAGTCTGTCCCCGGACCTCTTCTGAAGGCTGGGGGGGGGGGACAAGGGCTTTTCTTCCCACCCCCAGCATTTTAAAAAACCCCGGGACAGCGGAGGACTTCTCCGCTGTCCGGGCGATCTTAAAATGCTGGCGGGCGGCATTTTAAAATCGCCCCGGGACAGCGGAGGACTTCTCCGGTGTCCGGGGCGATTTAAAAGCCCCTGGGAAGGCAGGCAGGGGGGACAAAGACTTTCGCCCCCCGCCCGCCTTCAGAAGGTGTTCCCGCCCCCCCGCCCCGCTTCGGAGCAGCGTTCCAAAGCGGGGCGGCTGGGGCAGGTGTTCCCGCCCCCCCGCCCCGCTTCGGAGCAGCGTTCCAAAGCGGGGCGGCTGGGGCAGGTGTTCCCGCCCCGCTTCGGAGCAGCGTTCCAAAGCGGGGCGGCTGGGGCAGGTGTTCCCGCCCCGCTTCGGAGCAGCGTTCCGAAGCCGGGCGGTGGGGAAGGTGTTCCCTCCCCCCGCCCGGCTTCGGAGCACCGGGAGAAGCGATCTCCCCGCAGCCCCTTGCTTCAAAAGAGGTCCGGGGGCAGCGGGAAGGGCTTCCCGCTGTCCCCGGACCTGGCGCTGCGGGGAGAAGATCGCTTCTCCCCGCTGCCCCTTGCTTCAAAAGAGAAGACCCGCTGTCCCCGGGGCAAGCTTCGTTTTGCGAAGCAAGCCCATAGGGAAATTCGTCTTGCGAGGCAACTTGAAAACAAAAAAACCTTTCGTTTTGCGAGTTTTTCGTCTCGCGAGGCGTTCGTCTTGCGGGGTACCACTGTACTTCTTACAGAGAGAAAATGAAATGGCCTAGCATTACCTTGATGGCATGAAGTTCCTTACTCTTATCTTTCTCCTCACGGATTTTTTGCCGCCCTTCCTCATCTTCATTGCCATTGGTCTCTCGTTCCATGCGCTCTCTCCGCTCACGCCGCTCCCTCTCCTGGGGGTCTTCTGTAGTAAATGGCAGAATGTCAGGAAACGTGGCATCAGGACACAAGCTCAGAGCAGGGAATCACATCATGCCCCTGAAGCTGAATACAGTTGTATCTTGGATCCTGAACGCCTTGCGAGTCGAACGCTTTGGCTCCTGAACGCCACAAACCCGGAAGTGAGTGTTCCGGTTTGTGAATGTTCCTTGGAACCCGAATGTCCGAAATGACTTCCGATTGGCTGCAGGAGCTTCCTGCAGCCAACTGGAAGCCGTGCCTTGGTTTCCAAACGTCTTGGAAGTCGAACAGACTTCTGGAACGGATTCTGTTCAACTTCCGAGGTACCACTGTACCTGATGATCTCCTGAGAGGTAATCTTTACCTAGCATCTTCCTCCCCATTTCTTGGAAATGTTTTCTCTTTTTCCTCTCCTCTTCTATGAGCCGCTGCCGCTCCTCCACCTCCTGCTGCCGTCGCTTCAAGGCCTCGGCCTCTCGTTCTGCCTTGGAAAGGAACTTCGGCTGCAAGAAATCAGAGCAAGATGTTGAGCGTGCAAGGAAACCTTGTGTACTTCCCTCATCAAGTATTGCTGAAGATGCCAGGAAGCAAAGCACAGCTTTAGACACACACAGCTTGCTGTAATCCAATACACCCACCAGCTGGCCTCACCCGGGCAAAAATGGAATTGGTAGGTGGGGGAAAAGAAAGTGGAGGCATGCCCCATGCTCTTACCTTGGCTTCAGCCTCTTCCTCAGCTTTCTTCTTGGCCAGCAGCTCCTCCAGAGAAAGTGGCTGGGCCTGTGAACAAAATAAGTGCACGTTAAAATCAGGGGTGGAGGTGAGTGGGGTGGGAGAGAGAAACCCCAAAAGTAGGAATTGCTATCACTGAAGCTGTGGGGTCTATACTTTTGGCTGTACGGAAAAAGTGCTATGCTATAAAGTTCCAAAGTAGCAAGGTTGAAAGAGAATGTGAAAAACTGTTTTTAAGTAGCCTGATTAATTGAGAAGAGCTGCCCTTTCACCTCACTTTCCAGAGATACTGTATAAAGAAGTAGAGAACAGAAACATACCAGAGATTTATAGTATAAGGCCTTTCAACCAACAAAAGGTTCTTTTCTATGCCATCCTAGAAACACACTTTGCAAAATATACATGGACTTGGTGCTGTGGGGAATTCAAACCCACCCGGCTTAACAGTACATGTTACAGAGAACTGAACAAGCACTGGACATCTAGAAGGCACATGCAGTTACCTTCTCCTTCTTTGACAATGAATCATCATCATCATCTCCTCTGCGAGAATCTCTGTCTTTCCTGGATTTGGAGTCTTTGTTCCGACTTGGAGAGGAGCTCCTGTGCCAGAGGGATAGAAGAGTCGGGAGTTGGGGTTACTGCATTTCACGGGGTGGATCTAGGTTCAAGCTGGCCTCAACAAGGGACCATTCCTTTAGTGTGGCAAGCCCTGCCCTGTGGAACTCCCTACCAGTAGAGGTTCAGCAGGAACTTTCCCTCCCTTCTTTTAGACGTCTTCAATTATTTAGACAGGCCTTTGAAATGTGCATTTCTCTTTTTAACCAACTAGTATCTGCTGATGTTTCACTGATGTTTTTTATGGACTACTTTACTGATTTTATTATATTTGGTATGTTACTCACCATTCTGATCTACTTCATGAAAGTATGGATTATAAACATTTAAATATATCCAAATCTAAATAAATCTATTGAACAAATCCTCAGCACCAGTCACTCATGGTAACTGTAGATGCTACTGCCCTTTCAACAACAACCTAGGCCTTGTACCTTGAGCCCAATTCCCATAATAGTAACCTGTTAACCCAAGAAGTTAGATGAAACTTCTCTTTAAATCCAAACATAAAGCGGAAATGGTGAAATTGTAGGTATCTTTTTCATCATGTTTCCACCCCAGCTACCCATGAAACAATGCTATATTCCACAACAGCTGTGACACCTCAGAAGTAACTGCACTCATTGTCTAGGAAACAGTGTTTTACCTGGACCGTTTACGGTCCTTGTCCCTCCGGTGCCCATCTTTCTCACGATCCCGGTCCTTCTTGCTGCGCTCCCGCTCTTTGTCTCGCTCCCGCTCTTTATATCGTCGCTCTCTACAAAGAAATGGTTTACATGCGAATAACTGATTTCAATGCACACAGATCAAGCCACCCCTTCCATCAGACAGCAGAAACCTGAATCAATAGAAATCAACCAACCAACTGTAGAAACTGTTCAATCCCACCAAATTAAATTAGCATCCTCCTATAGATATAGTCCCTTTATGTTTTGCTCACACCCATCAACTCAGCCTTTATATAAAGGGTACAGCTGTGGTTTATCTGTACAGCAGACCTGGAAAGGCATAGATTACAATAAATGTAATCAAGACTGAGTGGATGTAACTCTGCAACAGTGCCTCTGAAGTGCTGAATTTGGCACAGAGCACTGAATTCAGCATCATAAGAACCTCCATTTTCTTTCTTAAAAATGAAAAGAAAGAAAAAAGATTAGCCACAGCTCAAATTCAGGAGAGAATTAGGACACAGCAACATTTTCATTGGTTGGGTTTCACTAACTTGCATTGTCTCACAAGCTCTCTTCCCCAAAGAAAGCAGATGCGTTATATTAAGTAAAGTGATACACTGTAATCTGTTTAGCATGCACAGTGTTTGCAAGTCTTAGAAACCAATCTCTATCAGTGTAGTTTAGGAAAACTTTGTACCCATTTTTTAATTTCAAAACCAACAATACCGACTACCTAGCCCCAGTGTAACAAGGGATACAGAACAGTATGTCTACAAAGGACATGCACTGGGTGTCCTTGAACTTATGTAAGCACCATTTCTGTTGGGAATAGATTGTGACTCTGTTACTAAGTCCACCCCCAAAGCATTTGAAAGTAACTGCTCTGAGAAACTGGATGCTACCTCGGTAAATCGTTGGTTTGAGTCCAAAATCTAGTTCAGTGCTGGATTGTTGAATCCTACTAATAGCCAAATAAAAACAGCTAACAGCATTCCCTGCTTACTTAAGACACTCAAGGCTGACTAGCCTTCATCATCCTTGCAGCAAACCAAATTGACCTATAATCTGGCCTTACCTCTCAGTCGATTTGGACCTAGATCGGGATCTTGATCGACTGCCTCTCCTTCTCTCACGGGAGCGGTGCCTTTTCCTGTCCTTTGTGACGGGGGAGCCTTTCCTGTCTCGCTCTCGTTCAGCTGAACGTGAGCGTCTCCGCTCTTCCTTGAGGGGTGAAGAATCTCTCTCTCTCTTTTCAACAGTTTCCCCAGCCATCTGGATTAAAAAAGTTTTGTTGATGGTATTAATATACAGAAGTTATTAGGAAGAGGAAGGGGGATTGGAGACCTGCTTCAGTATGGAATTGCCCCAACTGTCTGTGGATATAGCTTAATTAAGAATCTGAAATCTCACTTCTTGCATTATACACCAATTATGTCATTCTTAAAATCCTGAGCAAGTTTACAAGGTGTGGAAGTTGGTGAGGGACCAACAGTTGGAGCCCCTCATTCCCAAGAGAAATGCCACCTGAACCCCTCCCAGTTACTGATTCAGACATAAAAAAGGAATCTGTGGAGGGGATGGCATCTCTGAAAGAGGATTTGCTGGCAGGCTATTTTGAGAAGGTGGCAGTCTTGGCATATTGCCTTCTACTCCATTCTCAACATGTTCCTCTTAGAATAAATACTGATTAAACAGGCTATTGCTACCAGTTTTAACACAGCTGGCCTGTTTTTAGAGGAGAAGCCCCAAAATTGATCAGGACAAATTTATAAATGTCACATAGACTGAAATAAATTAAAGTCTGCTAATGAGCAATTGTTTCAAATTCATATATACTGGTAGTGGAAAAACACATGCGCACGCACACACAAAAATCATCATGTCCAACAACAAGTAGTTCTTCTGCATATAGGCATGATAAAAATTCATGATCAGGTGCATGCTGCATGTTCACAGCTGATGAGCCACATGCTGGTTCTATGACTGCAGGTATGGTATAGCAGCAAAAGTGTCTGACTGAGAAAAGGGAGAGCTGGGATCGTATCTCCCCTCAGTCATGCACAGATTGGTTGTGAAGATAAAAGCTGCGAGGGGGAGGAAACACTACTTTGAGCTCTTTGGAAGAAAAGTGGGATATAATAAAATGTAACAAATAAAACATTTTAACATAAAAATAGAGCATAAAATAAAATTTCATGTTGGAAAAAGTGGCAAACGATACACAATGACAATCACAGTTATTTCAGCACAAACTTTAACAGAACAATCAAGACTTCACTCTTCTCAAATTCTTGCACCCAGCTCACTCCCTAAAGCTGGAGGGAGACACTTGTTCTTTGAGCTGGAGCAGGTTTGGTGTTGTAGAAGGTAAGACAGTGGAGCTCAGGTCAGGCTAGAAATGCCCCACTCTGCATGGGAGTCCATGTGGGGTAGTGGTTAAAGCAGGCATAGGCAAACTCCGGCCCTCCAGATGTTTGGGACTACAGATCCCATCATCCCTGACCACTGGTCCTGTTAGCTAGGGATGATGAGAATTGTAGTCCCAAACATCTGGAGGGCCGGAGTTTGCCTGTGCCTGGGTTAAAGTGCCAGACCGGGTCCTAGGAGGCCGGAGTTCAAATCTCCACTTGGTGATGAAGCTCACAGGGTGACCTTGGGCCAAATCACACACTCTCTCTTTTTTTAAAAAAAAATATTTTTTATTACATTTTTCAGATACAAAATCAGAGATATACACAAAATATAAGAAATATAAGAAAGAAATAAGAAAAAAGAAAAAACCCAACTTTCCAAAGCTTTTTTATACAACCAACTGGACTTCCCCACATCTTCCTCACCCTGCGTTCTTTACAATAAAAATATCAGCAAATTATTACCTTGTTTCATGTCTTATTTTGTACCTTTCAGATATTATATTTTTGGATTTAAAATACTTTTTATCAATTACTTATACCTTAAATTAAACATAATATTACTTTAGATTTCAACCTTTTCTTACTTATAACTTAGTTTCCTGTTTCACCAAATTTAATTGCTGAAGCTAAAATTTCCAAATCGTGCAAATTCTTAACATTCATACAACTTATAGTATTTTTGTAAATAGTCCTTAAATTTTTTCCAGTCCTCTTCCATTGTTTCTTCTCCCAAATCTCGGATTCTGCCAGTCATTTCAGCCAGTTCCATATAGTCCATCAATTGCGTCTGCCACTCTTCCAGTGTGGGTAGATCTTGTGTCTTCCAGTATTTTGCGATGAGTATTCTTGCTGCTGTAGTTGCATACATTAAAAAAGTTCTATCCTTCTTTAACACTTTCTGGCCGACAATGCCCAGGAGGAAGGCCTCTGGTTTCTTGGGAAAGGTATACTTGAATACCTTTTTTAACTCATTGTAGATCATTTCCCAGAAGGCCTTCACTTTTGGACAGGTCCACCAGAGGTGAAAGAATGTCCCTTCAGCCTCCTTACATTTCCAACATTTATTATCAGACAGGTGATATATCTTTGCAAGCTTGACTGGGCAAAGTCACACACTCTCGGCCTAGCTTACCTCACAGGGTTGTTGTGAGGATAAAATAGGGGGGGGGGGAGTAGGATACAAATTAAACAAACAAACAACAACAGCAACGTCTCTTCCTCCCACGAACCCTGGTGCACAAACCTCTGTGTTTAGTCTGGCACCATCCCCGTCAGGGCTGAGCGTCTGGAAACGAACCAAGGCGAGGGAAGCGACGGCGTGAGGCGCCCGCAACTAGCGCTGACCTGAAGCCGGCAGCCCTTCTGCCTCCAGCGGCAGCCCTTCTTCTTGGATAGCTTCCCCTACTTGCAGTCGCTGGAAACACCGACGGTGGCCGGGGGACAAGCGGGTGCGCCTCACCTGTAGCCCTTCCCGACGTTACCAGCAACTCACTGCGCCGCCAACATCGCCGCCATCTTACTAAAGCTGATTCCGGTCACAACAGCGGGTTTGCCGCGGAGCATCATGGGAAAGCAAGTCCACTCGGGCTATCCCTCCCGCCTCAGTGCCCAGGCTTAGGACTACAATTCCCACAGAAACCGCGAGGCAGGGAGAGAAAAAACGAAAACGAAAAAATCCCAGCATGCACCACACTCGGAAGGCGCTCTGCTCGCCCGGCAAATAAGCTTCTCAGGGTACGCAGCCTGCGCGTTCTAAACGGAACGTAAGAAAACTACAATTCCCAGAGGGCGTTTCGGCGCCTTGACGGAAGATTAACGCCGCCTTCCCCCCCATGGGGGCTACTGGGAAATGTTGTTCTGCCGGGTCCGTGGGACTTCGCTCAGGCTTGCCTTCAGGCGAGGGGATGGAGACGGGTTTCCTGCGAAGGAGTTTGCTGGAGCGGCTCCCCGCAATGGCACCGCCGCCCTGCGTTCACACCGTTGTTCCTGATGCGGATCTTCGCTCACCCCTTTTCCCCTGGTGGGAAGGAAGGGCTTTCCTTTTGTGGTTCCCCCAGGTGCCAAAATGGGGCCACCCCTGCCTCCTCCCCCGCAAAACCATAACTACCACCAAAAAAAAAAAAAAAACACCCCACCTGCCAGTGCAAAAGACAAACAAACCTGAATCACCACTTTGACTACTTGCTGGTTTGATTTTTATTGTGAATTCGTAATTATGTCTGAAATTGACTTGAATGATAGGTTGTTGTTGTTTAGTCATTTAGTCGTGTCCGCCTCTTTGTGACCCCCTGGACCAGAGCACGCCAGGCCCTCCTGTCTTCCACTGCCTCCCGCAGTTTGGTCAAACTCATGCTGGTAGCTTCCAGAACACTATCCAACCATCTCGTCCTCCGTCGTCCCCTTCTCCTTGTGCCCTCAATCTTTCCCAGCATCAGGGTCTTTCCCAGGGAGTCTTCTCTTCTCATGAGGTGGCCAAAGTCTTGGAGCCTCAGCTTCAGGACCTGTCCTTCCAGTGAGCGCTCAGGGCTGATTTCCTTAAGAATGGATACGTTTGATCTTCTTGCAGTCCATGAGACTCAAGAGTCTCCTCCAGCACCAGAATTCAAAAGCATCAATCGGCGATCAGCCTTCTTTATGATCCAGCTCTCACTTCCATACATCACTACTGGGAAAACCATAGCTTTAACTATACGGACCTTTATAGATTTAATTATACGGAATGATAAGTTAAAAGGTTTTAAATAGCCAGCCAACCCGAGGTGCCACCTTTGGTTGAGAGTTCCAATTGATTTGTAGCTGCAGGTTGGTGCAGCAGGCATTAGAGGGCGCAACCAGCCTGTATCAAAGTTATGGGCACCGGCGGGTTCAAATTTATTTTATTTTTTGTTTATTGGAAGTTTCCCCATATTTCCCCCTTTAAACTCTTAAGGATCCACAAGGTGCCTGTCAGCATAAAGCAGAGCAAAAAAACAGCAATAAAAACATGGTGCACCACAAACTCTTGTGTGCCACCACGATTAATTTCATTCTTGGCTTCTCAGCTAGTTGAAGGGCTGGTAGTAGAAAGCATTTCGGCTTGTGGAGGTTGTGTTTGAGTGGAGGGAGAACTTGAGGGCCTCTAAGAGGCACAGGGTGTTATGGCGCTGGGGGATGGCAGATGGCCAGTGAAGGGCAGGAGTATCCAATGTATTAAGGCGGTTGCCTCTTCAGGGCCATTCCTCACCTGACAAGATTTGGGATGGCATGCCAACCTGCCATCTCTCACCTGCTGTTGTTAGAAGCTAAGTCAGTCCAAAATGCAAACAACTCTCACCCCCAGCTTGACTGTAGATGAGGTGGCTCACCTGGCATGTATCACCTGTGTGGATGGGCTGGGCAGGCTTGATCTGACCCAGTTTGCTCACCCTCCCTCCGTCCCGATACTTGAAGCAGCACCAACACTGGGGGTGCAGAGGCAGTTTGAGGGTAGTGTGACCAGTGTACCACAACAATGCTGTAGAACAGAGCACAAGAGAGGTGGGAGGGCACCAATTTTAGCATAAATTTGAGAGCCCAAAGCCCATCACTGGGTGCAGGTTGCCATCGTTCATAGGAATTCTATCTAACTAGGAAGAAATGTGTCTGGAAGCTGGAATTGGATGTATTTTATTGACAATGGATCAGAGACTGAACAGGGATCTGGTTGGTGCAAAGCCTGCTCTGCTGCTCAACAGCCTTCCTTCCTGAGCTGATGCAGGTAGTCTTGGTGGTGGTTAGAGATGTGAAGGCCTGGGAGGGGGGATTCTACATTTTCCCTAAGATTCTCCCCCCACCAGGCCTATACATCTCTAGAGATGCTACTGGAGGAGGAGCTGGGAATGATCTGGTAATAAGTGAGGACTACAGGTCACTCCACCATTATGTATGTATCACTTCCTGGTGAGATTTGGATTTGCAGTGGCTGTTATTCCATCTTGTGGTGTTAGGGGACCATTTAATATTCCTGAATGCTTGGGATGGGCGTGTTCAATGGAAGCAATAGTACTGCTCTATTCTGCCTTGGTCAGACCACACCTGGAGTGCTGTGTCCAGTTCTGGGCAGTTTTAAGATTATTGACAAGCTGAAACATGTGCGAAGGAGGGTAACCAAGATGATAAGGGATTTGGAAACAAAGTCTTATGAGGAATGATAAAAAAAATTCCTTCCAGTAGCACCTTAAAGACCAACTAAGTTAGTTCTTGGTATGAGCTTTCGTGTGCACGCACACTTCTTCAGATACCAAGTGTGCACACGAAAGCTCATACCAAGAACTAACTTAGTTGGTCTTTAAGGTGCTACTGGAAGGAATTTTTTTTATTTTGACTATGGCAGACCAACATGGCTACCTATCTACTTATGAGGAATGGTTGAGGGAGCTGGGGCTGTTTAGCCCGGTAGAGAAGACTAAGAGATGATAGCCATTTTCAAATATTTAAAGTGCTGTCACATGGAAGCTGGAGCAAACTTGTTTCCCCTTCTCTGGAGGGTAAGACCCAAACCAATGGATTAAAGTTAGACACAAAAAAAGATTCTGACTAAATACCAGAAAGAACTTTGTGACAGCAAAAGCTGTTTGACTGTGGAATGGTCTTCCTTGGAAGGTGGTGGACCCTCTATTGGAGGTTTTTAAACAGAGGTTGGATGACCATCAGTCTTGGATGCTTTAGCTGAGATTCCTTCATTGCAGGGGGTTGGACTAGATGACCCTTGAGACTCCTTCCAACTCTACATTTCTGAGATTCCAGTTGACATGACTTGACACACCTGTCAAGGCCCTAGTTTTGTTGCAGAGTTGCAAGATGGAGAGGCATCATCTACACAGTTGCTCCTAAATCCCTTTAGCACCGTGGAGCCCAGCTGGCTCCCTCATTTCCTGTGGTCAATGAAATAAGTATGCCAGTTGGATGACAGGTGGTGCAGGTCCTGTAGTGAAGTTGACAGAACACAGCTTAAAGCTTATAGTCTAATGTATGGCAGTGATGACAGCGTATAAAACTTATTCCATTACATCCACATTACATAGTGCCATCCAGCGGAACAGGCAGGGATATCAGAATCTTGAGAGGCCTGTCATGATGGATTTACAGCGCAGTGCGAGAGGAAGTCCCTCAACTCAGAGCTTGATGCCATGGTTGGGACAGGGCATAGGGAGGCTTCCAGAGTGCTGTTTTATGGGATGAGGTTCAGTTGTTACAGCCTGAGCGTCTGAGTACATACTTGTGGTGGTCTAGCTAACTTTGCCCTATCCCAGGTCAGCCTGTTTTCTCATCCTGCTGGATCAGTCCCAAGGCCTAGCTAGTCCAGCATTCTGAGTATTGTCTGTTCAAGCCAACAGTGACTCACTGTGGTCAGAATCTTTCCCATTACCGACTAGCTGGTCCTTTCAGTTGAACCAAAAACCATAATTACTGTTAAAAGCAAAAAATGAAAATCAGGGACCTTTCACCTCAGCAGCTAAGAAAGGGCACACCTGTGGAAGCTGTGACTCCTCTTTCCTATGACATAGTTCACTCCTGCAGTATCGCTGTTGCAACTCAGAGAGAATTAGTATGCCGGATGTGATAGTAGGCCTCTATTTGCTGAGAGGGTAAAGTCCAGCACAGCATGAGATCCTGCTTGGCTACAGCCTTGCATGGTAAAACTAAGATATGTGGAAGAACCCCGGGCCAAGAGAGCTGGAGTGGGGTGTCTATCCTCCCTTCTGCCACCATTTCTCCCTCTCTCGGAAGGAAGGATCTCTGCCAGGTCTCCCCAAGGGATTACTTAGGGCTTTGGATTTCAGTAATTTTTATCCCTGTAACAGAATTAGGTTGCTACAGGATATTCATGAACCAACCACTTGGAAAGCAAAATGCTTAAAGTTTGCTCTAAACAGGATAAAACATGTAAAAACTAAGCAAATAATGATCAACAAGTGAAAAACAACTCTGCAAGTGTCAAGCTATTCAAATGTACTCTCTTGTTCAGGTACTCTAATTGTAGATATGCAGAGCCCTTTTAACAAACATTGGGTAGGGCATCATAAGGAGGGCTAGGACTCTTCAATCCTTTTGAGGAAAGCTGGAATTCAGGAGACTCTGGTAGGGCTCCTGCCCATTCCCCTAACAGCTGCAGTTGCAACACAAGCACAGCCAGGCAGTAACAGCAAGATCACAACTTATATAGGTGTGCCACTGTCTGCAGAATAGCTGGCCTCAGACATTCTCAAGTTAACTTCCAGCAGCAGGGGTCAGGTAGTCATGAGGCCTCAGTGAGCTCTTTTGGGTAAAGAGAAGAGTACAGACAGCCTCGTGTGAGAAGCTTCTCTTACTCAAAGCACTCCATTCCACTTGAAACTACAGGATTAAAACTTCCATACTATATTCCACTAGCCAAATTTAGACATGGTGAAAGGATGCAGAATTCCAGCCCAGCTCAAACGAAGGCTTCTTGTAGTGCAGGTTAACTGTGGAACACAACCAGGTGAGGGCTTAGATAACCACCAAGAAGGGAGGCTATATACAATTTAACATCATTGTTACCTGCAACCACTTTGTACTGGAGTGCGCTTCCACAGTTGATGCTTAAAAGGGAGCCACGGCCTCCAGCATCCCAGCTTAATTGGATAGTGCTAGCATCATCTTACATTAACTTTAGCTAGAGTGATTGCAAAAGGTATGCCCCTCAATCGATATTATTCTAGCTGGATTCATTGTATTCCCCTCCACTCTAGAAGTACTGCTAGGCTTTGGTATGAAGAAATTGTTTGGGGACTTGACCATTGTACTGGCAGAGAATCAAAACTGCTGCAGGAACTGTATTATTCCCTAATCAGAAGATCTGTAGCAGCAGACAACCTGTCCTAGAAATAAGCTATTCCTGAAACACACATTGTCACAGAGCATTGGAATTGTTCTAGAGTGCACTGAAGCATAGCACCAATGAGGCGGATTTGGCCAACTAACTGCCCACTTGAGAACATGCCCCAGAATCTATTGCAATGGACAGAGGCACCATAAGACATGTCAATGAGGAAAAGGATTCCATAAAAGGCTCACTTTGGTTTGGACTTGGTATCTGCAAGTCAATCTCTCCCAGTTTCCTCCATGACCAGGAAAATCCAAGAATGATACTAACAAATAAGAAACCCCTCAAATGTGGATGTTAATCTGCATTATATTTTCATTAATAAATAAGTTTTTTTTCTTTTAATAACACTGAACATTTAACAGATTTGCCCCATTTCCTTTCCTTTCCATACACAAAGAGACAATGTCTATAAAACAACCACTCCCTCGTCCTGCCCTCCACCCCCCTCCACCCGCAATTGCAGAGGCGAAGGAGAGGGTACCCGGACACCTCTCTGCTAGAGGGAGGAGGGTAAAAGGAAGGACACAATATTCGGCAGGCTTTGGGGGGGGGAGAGAAGGGAGAAGTGATCTGCACTCGGCCTGCTTCACACAGGCAATGGAGACAAGCAGCTGATGGGAAGAGGTGATCAGGGCCAAACAAAGATATTAACTGTGCATCAGAAAGGGGGCGATTCTTTAGAACCTTCCAAATCTATGTGGAACGACCACCAGAGCCACTGCTGTCCGCGATGTTGCTATGCCAAGGCCCAAGGCTTTCCGGAGCAGGGTTGGGTCTTGGGCCAGCCTTCACCTTTGCAGTCCAGCCAAACTCCCCCTCCCCGCTTCATGTCTATCTGGAAGAAGCGCACACTGCAGCTGCATGGAGGGAAGCGTTGCAATGCGGAAGGGGCGGCAGGCTTGCTCAAGCCGGCGAGGGAGTTGGGAATGGGATCCTTCTGGAGTCTCCAGGCCTGGCCCCTGGGAGCCAGGCAGCCCTCTCCCTTCCCCACCCCAGAAGGGCCAGCTGGAGGGCCCAGTGTCCGCAATGGTTCCACTGCCACCGCCACCCCCTGCTCCCCGGAAGTAGGCGGCCCCTTCACATGACAGAGCAGCTTTTTGCTTTCTCCTTCTTGAAAGTGGAAGAGATGAGCTCAGATCGGCTGGGAAAGCGGAGGAGTCTCTTGGGGAAACTTCGGGCTGGGCTCTTGGGGGGCTGGGGGCCTGGCTTGCTCAGGCAGATGGACGCTGCTGTCCGGAAGATGCTGTGGATGCTTTTCTCCGATGTGAAGGCGGAACACTCTAGGTAGGTTTCTGCTCCTAGCTGCTTGGCCACAGCACAACCCTGAAAAGGGAAAGAAAAAAAGAGGAGGGCATGAGGACTCAAGCCGAGGAGCAGAGCTAGTGCTCCAAATTAGGACACACATGTTGAGATGGTTGGCACATCATTGTTTTTGTTTGCTATATATTTTTGTGTTTTTATACAGCAAACTGTCCTGCAATGAAGGGTGGTATTAAGCCATATTATTAAGCCATAGTTAGATGGAGCACTGTGGTTTACTATGAACATGCAGCGCACTGGCACATGTTGATGAAAAGTTCTCACTCCGCTCCTGCCCCACCGGGAAACAAGCCAGAGTCCGGATTGTCATTTGAAACTAGGATCATGGTTTGCTTTCCCCAAAACAAACCACAAACAGTAAAGCCAAGATGCAGGTGCCAGAATGTAGTCTTCTGAAATGCATCGCACTTGAGCAGTTGGGCATTGGATTTGAAACAGTCCTATAGCCAAACCACAGCCCAGGTGCCACGAAGCTGCCAATATCCATCTCAAGGAGGGATGTTCCTGCGGTGGCTTGTTCCTCCCAAGACAGTTCCAACAAAAGGGCCATACCCCCAACATACAAGATATCAAAGTTCTATTAAATTTCAAATTCCTCAGCGTATTTGTATTTCAGCAAGGCCACTTTATTATAGTTGGAGTAAGTCTTTGCAGAGAGGCTTGCAGTTTATATAGCCAGTGGATTTTAAAGAAATGTTTGTAGTTGGCATATGCAATTGGAGTGTTATTCTACCCAACCTAGGACTTCTACGACTGCATAGATATATATCTATGCTTATCTATAGATTGAAAATATCATTCTTAGTTGGAATCCTTTTGTGAGGGTATGTTCAGAATGCCTTTTTAAGTTGTACACAAAGCTAATTTCAGTTTGCAAGAAAGCACATTCAAGCTCAAATTCCTTGAGGGATAACTTAAAACAAACAAAAAAAACCCCAACGACTTGAGGAAGGAATTTGAGCTTGAATTTAATCATGTGTGCCATCATATCTACAGGTGTAAGTAAAACCCTAAGCACAGAAAACTAAAAAAATGAAGGCATCTACTGCTCAAGGAAGGGATTCCTACTGGGGTGGGTGTGTAGGTGCAGACCTTACCTGTTCATAAGAGACAGGGGCTTGCTTTTGGTGGGACAGTTCCATCAAGGTGCTGAGGTCGGTGCGCAGGTCTATCTTGCAGCCAATCAGCAACACACGGGTGCTAGGACAGTAGTCCAGGATTTCTGTCTTCCACTAGATAAACATAGAAGAGGAGGAGTTTGGATTTGATATCCCGCTTTATCACTACCCAAAGGAGTCTCAAAGCGGCTAACATTCTCCTTTTCCCTTCCTCCCTCCACAACAAACGCACTGTGAGGTGAGTGGGGCTGAGAGACTCCAGAGAAGTGTGACTAGCCCAAGGTCACCCAGCAGCTGCATGTGGAGGAGCGGGGAAGCAAACCCGGTTCACCAGATTACAAGGCCACCGCTCTTAACCACTACACCACGCTGGCTCAATACCAAAGAGGAATTGAACCCTTTAGCATTCCAAGACTCAAAACGTGTCCCAGGTAGAGATATTGCCACATCACCATGACGCAAGCTGTCCCGTCCTCTGGGGCTCACTTAACAAGCTGTTTTGCTAACTGGGAGAAGTCTAACATGGTGTTGCCATTGCTTAATTTCTGCAGTGGGCATGGGATTTTAAAAAACAGTGTCAAGAGTTCTGTGTGAAAATTCAAACGTGTGTTCTCTCTCTCTCTCACTCCCATAGACTGGGCACACCTGGAAGCAATCTCTATAGCCCCCTCACCATCCAACAGTTCTAACAGTTATGCATGACAAGAATTACAGAGCATTTGTGGAAATAAGAATAGAGAAGCAGCCCCAGAACCTAAAAATCCAGGATCACAGCCCTAAATAGCTAAAGGCAGATTTTAATTACCAGAAAAGAAACTGAAGGATAATATCCTTTATAGATCAGTTGGTTTGGTGTTATTAATATAGTCATATCTTAGGCCAAACCTCTTTCAAAAGACTTTAAAGACCTCCTCTCTTTCTTTGAGCAGGATAGGCTATGAAAAAAATGCAATTTCTAACAGAAGAAAGTAACACTAACTTTGGGATTAGCTGTCAGGCAGCGTATACTCTGCAGCTTTCTGAACAAGTGGATCAGCACACATTTCCCCCTTAATAGCCATCCTATACTCCTTTGGCAATTGACTTCTCCGGATTTGTGCTTTTAATGTGTTTTAACCCACCAAAGAATCCATTAGATGCTACCAATGAATTTGTGTCATATGGCTCACAAGTAATGGGACTCAACTACAGGACCCATTGACTGCCTTACTATACAAGGAATGCCAGCTTAGAATACTCTCCACATAGATCTAAAGCAGCAAGTATGTACAAACATGAAAGGACTGTGAACAGAGACGTTTCTAAATATAACGGCTCAAAGTGGCAAGAAATTCAAGTTGGAAACTAAGAACTGTTTTTTTATATGTTAGGCTGAGAGACCAGGACTTTAGGGATACCTTGCTGGAGTATCTATTGAAGACCAGGGAGGAAAAGTTAAGTAAGGGGAACAGCAGCGCTATCCATTTGCAATTGTCCATATGGCATGTAGAAATTGTGGGTGCTGGAGGCCTTTAAGGAGAGGCAGAAATGCATTTGTTTAGGTGGCTGAAAGGAGAGAATAACTAGATGATGTGGCAAGTCACTTTCAACTCTGGGGTCACAGGATATTAGGCAGGGTCCTGGGCTCAGCAGTTCTGCTTTGCATGCAGAAGGTTCCAGGTTCAATCCACGGCAGCCCTAGGTAGGGCTTGAGAGCGGATGCCACGTCAAAATAGACAACACTGGGCAAGGCAGCCTCTCATGCTGTGTTTTATGGCCTTTCAAAATATTGCCCCATAATTCTCCCAGACAACCTGGATCTCCAAGACCATCTGTAGTCTTGAAGGCCATTCTTCTTCAAACAGTGGTTGGGGAGAGGTGGGAGGAAAGACAGGGATGAGTTTTGCGGAATGGGCAGACTCCATAACAAAGTTGGGCACCTCGTTTATATTGTGCTTGTGTATGCCCAGGCGTAAATAGCTCTCAGTATTGTGTATATCTGCATGCAAAGTTAAAACAGAAGAAATATTAACATGGATCCAATTCCCCCTGTGTACCATACTTTGACAAAAGGGTCTCTGAGATCCGGATACAAGTACAGCTGGGATAGCTCAGCTGGTAGAGCATAAGGCTCTTAATCTCGGGGTCATGGGTTCGAGACCAAACTGGGCAAAAAGATTCCTGCATTGCAGGGGGTTGGGCTAGATGACCCTCATGCAGGCCCAGACAGAGGGGGGGGGCCATATGGGCCACTTGGCCCGGCCTCCGATTCCAAAGGGGGCCTCGGTCAGCATATTCACTATTGTATATGTATATTTTCCATTTTGTCTTTATATGCAGATACAGTTCAAGCCTTGAAATAAAATTATTTGTCAGCATAACTTTTGTGAAAATTATTTATATACTTACTTATTTGTAAGACTTCAGTTATCCCCAGGGTAAAAAAAGAGGGGGCACATTATTTATCTGGCCCGGGCAGTGGCGTAGCGTGGGTTGTCAGCACCCGGGGCAAGGCAAGTAATTTGCACCCCCAACCCGTGGATTTGCGCCCCCTAACCCTAACCCCCAGATGTTGTGCCCGGTGTGGCCGGCCTCCCCTGCACCCCCCACGCTACGCCACTGGGCCTGGGCCTCTGCTTGGATGCTCATGGATTTCACAAGATCTGAGAGGAAGCTTGGATGCTTCCCATGTAGGCCAGGGGCCAATGACCCCCATAAGGATGCCTCTCTTACCAGGAGGCATATAAGTCTGGCTTGTGGAGCATTAAACTCCGTGCCAGCAGGTACCCCCAATCAGACTCTCAGGCCTTATTATAAGGGGGAGGCAGGGAATGGGGATGAGCACACATCTCTCTCACCTTCTTCAGTGCGCTGTCCATGGTCTCAGGGCGGCTGACATCAAAGCAGAGCAGGACCGCATCTGAGTCGCTGTAGCACAGGGGGCGCACATTGTCATAGTATGGGGATCCTGTGCAGAGAGGAAGGTCATGAACCAGCTCAGGACACTCTCTCCCACCTCCACCAAAAACCAAAGCCAGTAAGCAGCATCCGATTCGAGTAAGCCTTTTAGGTGAAAGTAAAAAGAACCCACCCACCCTCCACATTGCAGGGCTCTGCATGCTCACTCACACCCATTTTAATATTCAGCCTTCCCAAGGAATAGCTTCACCAGGGTTTATATAACCAAGGCCATCTTTCCACTACCCTTCTGCACAAGCCGTATTGAGGGCAGGAGGGGGGGGTGCAGGGCTCCCGTTTTTCCCAGGGATTTTTTTTTTTTGGGGGGGGGAAATGCAACATACAGGGAGGAACGGGTTGCTTAGCAACCCCACTCATCAGCGAGAATAGATAAAAAAAGGTTGCATATGTGCAAGGGATGTTACGGATGCAAGAACTGGAGGTGGGGGTGGGGGTGGGGAACTGCTGCGTAGAGGCAAGGGGGTGAAAGAAGAGGAATAGGATTGCACAGCACCCCCCTCTTCGAAGCAGCAGCAGCAGCATCCAAAATGCTTCTGCAGCCCAGACGCTGCGTGCCCAGAATAGCGAGCAGCCCCTGGCTCCCTGCACCAGCACAATTACCATGGCAACAAGGGGGATCCGAGTAGCCAGGGACCCCCACCACCTCCAGCCCCCTTCCAAAGAGGGGATGCTGCAGCCATTCCCCATCCCCGGTTGCTAGGGCAACTCCACTACACCCCTCTCCACGCGCGCACACACAATACCCTTTGAGAGCCCCTTATTGTTAGTGTCCATTTCCTCCCAATTTCACGACCAAAGTCCACACCAAACCCCCTCTGCCCTGGGACCCCCCCCTCCTTAACATGCACACAATGGACAAATCTCCTCCCCTCTGCATTCCACAGGAGGGGGGGGATGAAATAATGGGCAAAGCTGGAAGACCACAGACCTTTCAGCAGCTTCCAGAGGCTGCAGGAGATGTGGGAACCAACGGGAGTGGGGGTGGCAGGAAAGAGGATTACTGCATTTTTACTTCAGCCCTGAGGGACTGGAGTCTCTCATTCTAACAGCCAGAAGGGCAGATTTAAGATATTGCAGACAGCTGTCCAGCTGTGCACACACACAAGCAAGTTGCTTTTTAGGGCAGCACCCCCTAAACAAGGGGTCTTGGTTCTTTTTTGGCCAGGATTCCAACTCTAAGATGGTCTAAAGTCTTTGCCTCACCTACTCCTCCCTCCTTTGCAGAAGCCATCAGCTCTGCATACCAATGCTAGATGTCCCCTTTTTTCAGCTCAGGACTGCAGTGCATAACATGTTCTCCCCACCCCCAAAGCTCTGAATTATCAAGAAACCCCCCCACTCCTTCTAACTAACACACACACATGATTCAAAGCCATTTACTGGGTCTAGCCAGTATCCTTTACTAGATCTAGGTGGGTAGAACAGAATTTAATCCACACCCACTATTATCATTGTATTCTCCCATACCCAAAGCTAAGGTAGACCAAACATCGACTGGACAGGATGCTCTCCACACCTCACCCCACACTGAGCCCTTGAGAAATCCTCACTTCCTCATCTATATCTGTTCTCAGAACTGATTCACTTGTATTGTTCACCTTTCTGGGATCTTATTAAAAGGGTGGTATGCAAGTTGAATTATTATTATTATTATTATTGCCACAAGTTACCCCTCTAGAAAGGCTGCTTGACTGCAGCATAGCAGAAGGGTGTAGCTTGGTCCTTAGCAGTGGGGCAGAATCCAGAAGGGGAAAGGGGGCCTCACCAGATGTGTCCCACAGACTGAGCTCCACCCGTTGCTCCTCCGTCTCCAGGCACGCCGTATAGTTCTCAAAAACCGTGGGCACGTATGTCTAGCAATGGAGACAAGATACACAAAGGCATTAGCTATAACTTTGTTGGTGGAAGAACTGTCAGCTACAGTGTCAAGCTCTTGGTACCGATATCCAAGGATGCGGAGGGCAGGGAGGTCAGTACCTTCCAGTACCAACAGCGGTGGGGTCAGCCCCCGACGTTGTGGGTGTCCGGACACCCCATCCACGCATCATCAGACGCCGATGGGCAGAAGCCGGTTAGTGCCCAGCTCTGTGCATCAAGCCCATTTCACAGAAAGGGGGGGGGGGCGCCGAGGCCATATTGCCCGCTGTGCGAGCAGATGAGAGACGACAGCAACGCGCGCGCCCCTTCCGAAAGAGCAAACCCTCTCCAGCGCTCAGCTCCACAGAAAAGAGGGCAGGCAGGGAGAATCGGTGCCCAAGGCAGAACCCGAAGCGGGCCTGGAAAGCCGGGGAGGCAACGTCGCATTGTAGTCCCTGGAGGCGCGGGACGCCGTCACGTCGTCGAAGCCGAGTCGGTCTCCGCCGGATCGGGAGCCGCTGCGTCGGAGCTTCCCGAAAGTGAAAAGCAGGGCGCGGGCCGAAGAAAGATGGGGCGCTTTGGGCGATGCGACGTCTCCACCCCGACGATCCAGGCCAGCCCCAAGCCCGACCCCCGACGCCTCCTGCAAGCGGAGGCCCCGATCCCGGCTGGTCCACTTACCTCCGGGTAGCAGTCCTTGGCCAAGACTTGCAACATGGCAGTCTTCCCGCAGTGCACGTCCCCGACGAGAACCAGCTTGCAGCGGGCCACCACCGGCTGAGGCGCTCTCCTCTCCCTCATGACGGCGTCGAGGGGCGAAGCGGGGCGCACCGGCCAACGTCTCTGCGGCGCAAAAGGGAACGGAGAAAATCCCTGCGCGACTCCCGGCTGCTGGCGCGCGCTGCCTCCCTCCCTCTCCGGCTGCAGGACTCTAACTAAGCCCGGCGGAGCGGGGGAGGCGGCCTTTATAGATGATGGGAGACGCCAATGACCAGCGGAGGCGGGACTCCGCGCAGCCAACCAGGAGAGGCCGGGCTCCAACCTGGTGGCCAGTGCTAGAGACCAAGGTGGCTGAGTCAGAGTTTCTTTCCTTCCTTCCTCCTCAGGTTAAAGCTACATCCCGGGGCCTGGAAGGATTTCTCCCCTTTCGGGCTCCGGGTACAATTGGGGGAGAGGCGGGTTACGGCAAAAGAAGAGCGTTCAAGGCACCGTGGGGCAAATCAAGTTGCATTACAGGGGGTTGGACTAGATGCCTCGGGGGTTCCCTTCCAGGTCTAGAGGTTCTGTGGTTCTAAGTGTAAATCATTGAAAGGGGGTCCTTGGTGTTTGCTTTTTCATGTGGCTAGAGCTGGAGCAGGCTTAAAGGTTAGGTTTTGGAAAGAGAGTTAGAATCATAGAATTGTAGAGTTGGAAGGAACTACAAGGGTCATCTAGTCTTGCAATGCTGGCATCTTTTTGCCCACCATGGGGCTCCAAGCCATGATTCTGCGATTATTATTATTATTATTAATAATAATAATAATAATAATTTATTTATACCCCGCCCATCTGGCTGGGCCTCCCCAGCCACTCTGGGCGGCTTCCATAAAAACCAAAAATACAATAAAATATCACATGTTAAAAACTTCCCTGAACAGGGCTGCCTTAAGATGTCTCCTGAATGTCAGGTAGTTGTTTATCGCTTTGACATCTGCTGGAAGGGTGTTCCACAGGGCGGGCGCCACTACCGAGAAGGCCCTCTGCCTGGTTCCCTCATGCTCTATTGACTGAGCTGTCCTAGCAGTTGTCAGGATTTTTTTTTAATCAACCAGTGACTAAGTGTGTTGGTTTAATGACCAAACAATTTTTTTTTGTTTCAGTGTCACACGTAGGAGGAAATGGACAACATCCTGCCAAATAGCCTTGCTCCCCAAACAAGTGTCATTCAAATGCTCAACTTGGAATTCATTTACACAGATCCCGAAATCTGTCCTAATTCGGGCCTGGGTTTTTTTTTATAGCAAGTTAATAATTCATTTGCTGCCGGCTTCCAGGTTAAAAATAGCTCAACAATAGAAAGAGGCAGACGCAGAATCAGCTGGTTGGTAGTTTTCAGAGGGTATGGCTGTTTTGCTGGCTGGAAAACATACTAGTTTTGTATGTTGCAGGTGAAGGAACTGGGAACACAAAACATTTTTATGATATAGGTTTATTCTGTATGTCGATGAGGCAGAGGCAGAGCAAACACCAACCCAGGCATACAGAAGGCTTGGGCTTGATTTAATTTGATTATATGGGCTGACAAGGGAAGGAAAAGGAAAGTGATGGGGAAGGAATGGCTATCTTAATGCCAGGCGTTTCCCCACAATACTGTAACCTGCTCCGTCAAGAACGCTTTGATGATCTGCCTTGCTTTGTACAACAACAAATCACACTTTTGTCAATGTACATCTTTTCCTGGGAGGTATTGTCTTGAGTACTGTTTTGTATGTTTTGTTTCTTTTTCTTCTTTCAAAACCACCCCTAAATCTAGAAATCTCAACGTCTGCATTTGTATTTTCATTTTTTACATGTAAGCCTTGAGGCAGACGTTGAGATTTCTAGATTTAGGGGTGGTTTTGAAAGAAGAAAAAGATATGCGCTTTGAGATACTTGGTGAGTCTGCATGTGTGAGTCTGTTTGATCTCACCTCAATGATAGAATTATAAGGTAAAGGTAAAGGGACCCCTGACCATTAGGTCCAGTCGTGACCGACTCTGGGGTTGCGGTGCTCATCTCACTTTATTGGCCGAGGGAGCCGGCGTACAGCTTCCGGGTCATGTGGCCAGCATGACTAAGCTGCTTCTGGTGAACCAGAGCAGTGCACGGAAATGCCGTTTACCTTCCCACCAGAGTGGTACCTATTTATCTACTTGCACTTGGATGTGCTTTCGAACTGCTAGGTTGGCAGGAGCAGGGACCAAGCAACGGGAGCTCACCCCGTTGCGGGGATTTGAACCGCCGACCTTCTGATCAGCAAGTCCTAGGCTCTGTGATTTAACCCACAGCGCCACCCGCGTCCCTTTGATAGAATTATACAGGGCAATAATATCCAGTGCTGGCTATAATCAGAGCAGTGGGCTTAAGTCCATTCACCAGTGGGTGTACTCTGAATATGACTGAGTTGAATATCACCCACAGTTCAATGAAAAACATTTTTTCTAACTCATAGTTGGTCCTCCCTTTGCTCCAGATGTTCCCAGATAATAATTGTCAATATCTGAGTCTGTATTTCAGACGAGAAATAATATTTTGATAATATTTGTAGGTTCAATAAAATAAGTTTGAGAAAGACATTCAGTTTTCTCTATCGTTTCTCTAAATGTTGAGAAATTTATACAAAATTTCATTTTAGTTCTAAGAAAAAAAGGAAACAACGCCCCCTGTAGGAAACACATAGAAACAGCCGAGTGACACAAAGCGAAACTGATACGTGATCTAAATTAGATCAAGTCCTGACTTGTCCTGTTGCTGCTCTGGTTAATGCATACCAGTTTCTGTGGCAAGCTAACCTACTTGTTACATTATTCTTTTCTCTTTTTTAACCAGTCTTGTTCCTGTCATAGAGGGTGGGGCCCAATCTGATGCTGACCTCCTGATCCAAATTGGTCCCAGCACCACTTTCCCACCAAAAAGTGCTTTTCCTGGTGGTGATTGTTTTCTGAATGTGCTGTTTGTAGTATATAGCTAAGGCACTCATCCAGATCAGGAGTGTGGTCCCCCATGCCTGCTTTTGGTTAAAAATAAAGGTATAGTGTGAGTGATGTGCCTCATCCCACATTCAACCAATTTTTAGGTTCCATACCCTCCAACATTTCTCCAGTGAAGATAGGGATGTCCCATTCCGTAATGAAACATTTACTATTTATACCCCACACATTTTATTTGGTTGCCCCAGCACTCTGAGAAGCTTGCAACGTATATAAGAACATCATAAAACATTCAACATTTTTAAAAAACAACCCTTCCCTATACAAGATTGCCTTCAGACAGCTCAGGGGTTGGATAGCTCCATACCTTCAATATTTCTCCAGTGAAAATAGGGACATCCTAAGTAAAAGCAGGACATTCCAGGATCAAATTAGAAACTGAGATGGCTTCTCTAAATCAGGGATGTCCCTTGAAAATAGGGATACTTTGAGGATCTGAGGTTCCCAAGTGCGCATATACCATGAGAAACTCTATGCTCTGTGCAGACTCATGGTCACTGGTGAATGATGGTCAGGTTGTGGCTAGGAATGGTGAATCAGGTCAGTATTTTAAAATAACTAAGTGTCCCAACCTTTTTTGTTTTGGGGACCCGTATGTGAAGCAGTTGAAACACATTTACTGGACCTTGGGTCAGTGACTGAGAAAACACAGACTAACATGCTCACCCTCTTCACTGTCAAGGAAATTCTGGACGACCTGGTGATTAAGGGCCAAGCAGCACCATTATATTATGGCCATGTGTGTAATGTTAGCCATTTCTGTTGTCACACCAACAATTGTCAGGCAACCCCCCAAAACAAACCCTGATTCTTTGCCCCTCCAAACAATCCGTCCCGTGGCAAATTCCACACCTGCATCCCGCAAAGTCACCTCTCTCTCAGGCATGGAAGCAGATTGCTCTAATAACAGGAGAAGCAAGCAGACTTTACTAGGAACTCATGTGGGGCTTGGATGACAAACAGAATATGAGCCCCAGCAGCAGTAGCAGTCCTGAGGACCATACACATAATTAAGTGTAATATGACAACATGGCAGATGATGGCACATTGCTTTGAACACATTTGCCTAAGGGGCGGGGGGGGGGGGAGACGTGTAGTTTTCAAGCTTGCAACTTCTAAGGGCCAAGTTGGCTCAGCAAAACATACCGTTTTAGATGTGTTTGTGTCTTAAATGGCTCCAGGGTAAATATGATGATGTAACTGCCCAGGAATGGGCAGGGATAAACAATAAGACCAAGACCCGGAATGGGATCCTGCCTCTAATCTAGGGGGATCACACTCATCCTATTCCCAGCAGTGATCTAAGAATGTTGCCTTCTTACACTTGTCCACAAACTGTGACTGAACCAAGCTGAGTTTTGAAGGCTATAGTGGGCATTTGGTTGCCACTTTTTAGTCAGTGGTCCCAATGCCACTGATGTTTGGAACTGGCTGGAGCCACGATCTGACAGCGGGCGGGAAGGTGACGTCGGGACGGTGCCTGACTAACGCACGCACCGCCCCCATGCGACGTCACAGCCAGTACAGCGCCCGCCACAGTGAGGAGTGTCGGGGCGCACAATGCGCCTCCTCCCCTCGCTAGTATCCGCCCCGGAGCCGCAGCAAAGATGTAAAAGAGCCACATGCGGCTCCGGAGCCGCAGGTTGCAGACCCCTGGCCTAGGATCTCAATAATTTACCTAGGCTTTAAAATGCAGCTAGATTCTTTCAACTAGAGATTCTCCTACAAAGTTCCCTTATATATGGCAGAGGGATAAATCATCTGGTCCCGTCCACTGTCCTGAGAAGGAGAAGCTATACAGAGTTTGCTTTCAACATCCCTGTCAAAAAGAACATGTAAGTACCAACACACAGTTGCTCTGGGCCTGTACATACAACAGGAGACTGGTCAGCTTCCCAGTCTCACAAAATCTTATTCAGTTATTATCAGTTATTGAACAACAACAATGGTTGCATCCAACAGTCTTGAAAGACAATGAAATGCATCTCCAGGAGTGAAGTCAAACTGTTGGAGAATCACAACTGTAACTGCTGTCTCCCTAGTGGTTTTTGCTGTTAGTAGAGAAGACTCCCTGGAAAAGATGTTGGGAAAGAGAAGGGGACGACAGAGGACGAGGTGGTTGGACAGTGTTCTCGAAGCTACCAGCATGAGTTTGACTAAAATGTGGGAGGCAGTGGAAGACAGAAGTGCCTGGCGTGCTCTGGTCCAGGGGGTCACAAAGAGTCGGACACGACTAAATGACTAAACAACAAGCACCAAAGTGACCTCTCTGGGGCACAAGGCTAGGCTGCCCAGACAACAAGACCCCCGTCCAGCAACTGCATGCTAAGGAAAGCTGGAGCTGTTGAGTGTGTGCTGGGCATCAAGCTGCCAAAGATCATAAGAAGAGAAAGAGAGTCCTTCTGGATTTATTTGTTTGTTCAATGTACTGAATTAAATGTCTACGCTGCCTTTCCTCCCCAAGGTGCCCAGGGATGGGGTCAGCAAACTTTTTCAGCAGGGGGCCGGTCCACTGTCCCTCAGACCTTGTGGGGGGCCAGACTATATTTTGAGGAAAAAAATGAACGAATTGCTATGCCCCACAAATAACCCAGAGATGCATTTTAAATAAAAGGACACATTCTACTCATGTAAAAACATGCTGATTCCTGGGCTGGATTGAGAAGGCGATTGGGCCGGATCTGGCCCCCGGGCCTTAGTTTGACTACCCATGGATTAGGCTAATGGCACATCTGGTCTGGCCAACCAGTTGCCTCTGGGAAGCCCACAGACAGGACCTGAGCCCAACTGTACTCTCCTATTCTTGTTTCCCCAAACACTGAAATTCATAGGCAGCCTCAGATACTGAAAGCCCCTGTGACCAGTAGCTTCTTATTAATGATGTCAGATATCACTGCTGCTCACTGATGGCACCCAAGGGCGGGGCTGGTGGCCACGTGAATTGCACAATAGCGCACAATAGCCAGCCGCAGAGCATTGATTTGGGTTATTCCCCTCTTAAGTCCTTAGTCTTAAGTCTCTCACGTACGTTGCAAGAGGCAACTCCCTCCGAGTTTGTTTTGTGTCCCTGTCCTTGAGTCAGGGAGGCAGCAGCTCTGCCCATTGCCCTGTGCAGTGACATTTATTATTTAGGAATGAAGGACCCTTCTATAGGGTTCTATAGGGAGGAAGGAACAGAGGAGAGAATAAGTACAGACCATCCAAGTGTCCCTTTTTTCCAGGGACAGTCCCAAATTTAACAAGCCATTCCGATTTCTGATTTGATCCCAGAATGTCCCATTTTTCTTTCTTTTTAAATATTTTTTTAAATTAGTTTTTACACATATTTTCCAGCATAACATCCTTTAAACATCCTTTTGAATTTTTTGGCTATCATGGCCTGAGACTTCCTTCAACCTTGACTGATAGTTTTCTAAAATCTTTCTAATTATGCATTTTGTTATGTTAACGGAAAAATCTGAGGGCTCCCTTGGACAAAAACAAAGACACCAACCAGGATAACTTGGAGCAAAACAGCAGCCTGTAGGCTTGGCCTTTATTGAACTGTTGCAACAGGGTTCCCTTCCCTTGCAAGAGAGAGGAAAGACCCAGAACAATGGGCTGCAAGACCTTATAAAAACTTTTGAAATTCCCCTCCTCTAGGTCAAGCCCACCCCCAGAAACATCATGCATACATTACAGAAAGGAGGGGTTGACATCATGCATACATTACAAAAGGGGGGGTTGAGGGAGGAGTTGTGGAGGTAACCTGATTATCTTGTCACCTGGCTGGTTCCTCCTTTCCCCCTCCCCATGAGTACTTTCCAGGTGACAATGGGGAGTTTGCAGTTTCCTGCCCCCAGAGGGAAGATCTGATCATTGTCCTTTGTTTCAGCCTGTGGCGAATCCACTGTTCTTTGTGATTTTGATTGTCTTCTGTCTGGGATTATCAGGGTTGACATAGCAACTGGGCAGGGCTCCTGTGGATGTGCTGGGATGGTGAAGGGATTATGGCTGACCAGAAACCAAGCACCCCCCTTTGATAGTCCTTGTCACATGGAGTAAAAAATGGAACAGTGCAAATCCGATGTATGGTTGATTTTCTATGAATTTATAACAGAAATGTGGCGTATGTAGTGTGTGAGTGTGAGTGTGTGTGAAGTTTGTGCAAACAGAATGATTGGGGTGGGGGGGTTCCTGCTACAGTTCCCCCCTTCGGAGATAAGATTGCAAAGGTGGCTACTTTGCAATCCTTTTCTCCGCACAATTTAAGGTGGTAAATAATAACCTGGTATTCTCCGTCCCAGATGTGTGTCCATGTGAACCTGAAAGGGACTTGGATATCATGCTACTTTAAGGATATTTGCATGGAAATATAATGGTGTAACAGTGCACTGCTCAGTTACTTGTGGTATTCTAGCACCTTGGAAGAAATATTTTCTCAATAGTGATCTATGCTTTACATTTAGGCAGGAAGGTCCACTAATGACTGAAAAGTGCAGTTTGCTTCCTCCCCCCGCCATTTGTGTGTTCTCAGGTGTCAAGGTAGCTCTTCTGTGGTCTCACATCGGCACGGTGTCGCAGTAGTGGCAATCCCTGGTGAATCCACTTAGGGCTTTCATGTAGCCTGGCACCCACCACAGCTGGCACAGGTTTCGGACACGTCCTGAGAGAAATGTCTTCGCCTTGGCCAAAATCCATGGGATTTATTATTATTATTATTACAGGCTCTGGTCTTGTAGTCCTGGGAAGTTGATCACTTGCACTTTAAGGACCAAAAAGCTAATTGCAGCCTGGATACACTTGCCCAATTCAAACTGAGTCCAATTTGAATTTATGTGCCCATGGTTCTCAACCTTTCAAACCAGTCTGTTAAAGGAAAACCGTTCTTAAAAGGGCATTTTGTCCAAATAAGTCAATTTAACTCTATAAGGGATCATTCCTGCTAAACCAAAGCATGTGCACCTTTATGTATCTTATAAGCTTCTCCTTGGTAAAGCAAGTTTTAGCACATTTTAAAATGGATAGGGAAAGTTGGCAGAGTGCCAGGTGGGACAATGAAATGTGGTTATCTAAACATTGGACTACACAATAGTGTGAGCTATCAGAAAGTATAAAATGCATGAGAATTGGTGTGCAAGCAATAAGACATTAAACATAAAAATTACACACAAAAATACCCCCCTTGTGGAAATAACACACTGTCAGACACATTTCAACATTCCTACATAATAACACTTAATACAAAACAAACTAATTAAATATCAGTTGCATATCTTGACACAATTGTGATCTTTTACGCATGTATCTTTTGAATCCTGGAGCACAGAGGCTTGAGGTTCAAGTGAAAAGATGTCCTTGCAAGTCAACTCCACCCCCCTTTGTCAGGCCCACTCCCCTGGCAGTCTATATCCTTTGAAAGAGATAGCTGTGGGCACTTGAAAACTCTGGTGTCTTGTGATGACGGAAGAACTGAGTTGAGGGGTTGTTGCTGCTTTTCATCATTGCACATCTGTATAGGTGATATCCTGTAAGGGGCAGGGTTTTGGGGCTTAAAGACAGTTAGAAAAGGGAGGGGGCAAAAGGCAAAAAGGATGTCCTTCGGTTTCTGTTGGAAGCTGCAAATAATAAAAATCTTAGCGAATTAAGCGTTTCATTCATTCCAATATTATTATCACATTTTCCTATAACTACTGTTATTATCTGCCAAGTTCGTTTTTCTTTCCTTCACTTTGGAGAGAAAGAGAACTGTAAAAAATACAAAGGTTAAGAAATACAAAAGAAAGCAAAAAATTAGATTACCAGTCAGATGAAAACAAACTTGACACAAAGACATCAGATTTAGAAAAGAATTATTATTATATATTATCAAAACCACGCAGATTACTACTAGACTGAAAAAAATGGGAAAACCATGGGGAAAAAAACTTTAAATTCACCATGTGCTATTTGATAAAAGAACTTCATGAAACTGACTTTCAACATGTGATGAACATGTCCCCAAAGTAAAACACACACACAAAATGACCTATGAGGAACCAAATAAATAAATGCTAAAACACACAATTAATAAGTAACCTGAAGTAATCTGTTTTGGCATTCTAACATCCCAAATGAAAATAAAATAGTGTTTCTTGATGTGACAACATCAACTGTAATGTTAATACGGGAAATGAGTTAATACCAAGAAAAATGAATGGAAATTTAAAGTTGTGCAGGTACCTTGCACTAGCCAAAATGACAGAATTAATAAGAAATGCTCAGGCAAAAAGGTAAACAAATACCATTCACCAAACAATGTTTGGTTGTGCTTCGATTAACTTCATAGACATCATGGGGAAACAGATTAAATAAATGAAAACAGATTATTTGTAACTTTAAAAAAAGTGTCAAAGCCATAAAGAGATGGAAATCACTAATATAGCAGGGATTCAGACTTGTTTCACAGAACAGAAAGAAAGTTGCTGTGGGAGGAAAAAGGGACAAACACTTTGTTATCGGGGTTCACATATCCTGTTAAAAGGGAAAATTATTTCATGTGAGAAGCCTGTCAGGAAATGCTGTTCCTAAAATTCCCATTGAGGGGGGAATGCTTTGATATTTACCTGTGAAAAGAATTTGGCATGTTAAGATTTGGAACTTGGAAAGCTCTTGACTTTTGATGGGCTAGTTGTTGCTTTGTTTTGTTTTGTTTTTTTTTAGCCTTTTGTCTTACGTAGTCCCTGGAGCAAAGACAGATTAAGGGTGATTTCCCTCAATGGTTCCTCAATGGTTCCAAGTTTTCCTTTACATTTGGAAGAAACCTCCTCTCCCCCCTTACAGTTCCCCCCTTCCTCTCTCTCTCTTCTTTAGCTGATCTAGCCTCTGTGCATGTGCAGAGTTCATGTCTCAGCAAACCTTTTATACTATTGAAAATGTTGCATCCTTTGGCTAAATTACCATTTGAATAAGGGAAAGGAAGGGTAAGGAGTAGATTTTGAAAACAGGGTTTGATTTTAAACAAAAAAGAGAAACTCAGCAATTTAAGTATTCACCAAAGCTAGCAATTTCAGCCCAAGCAAACTGAGACTGCTTCCTTTATGTACAGGAAAGGGCTATCATTATTGGTCATTTTATCTGGTCATTCGCGGAACAATCAACCGCTCTCTTATTTATGAGTAAAAATGGCCAGTCAGAATTCATAGGATTTTTTTAACATTCTCAGTCATTTCAGCCTTACCATTTGCAGACAAATTATCCTGCCCTTTATTTACAGGATTGGTCAAGGCGCATTCTACTTGACTATATGAATTTTTATGTGCTTAAACTTTTAGTAGACTTTTAAGTTTTATTTTTTAAATAGACAAAATGATAAACACTGTAATCACTTAAATGCCTGATATCACCAGTTCTGCTTCAAACATCACGAGCAAATCTGGGCTAAATTTCAACACATCAGCCACAAATTGGGAAAGTTGAAAGGGACCTGGGGTCATCTAGTCCAACCCTAAAATACAGGGTTCATAGCAAGATTTGTACTACCAGAAACACACACATACTTATGTACACAGACACAACTGGGGAAGAGATCACAAGCCATGCGCCTATCACAAACCATGCGCCTATCATGTACTAAGGAAGAGGAAAATAAAAGTACCCAACCCTTTTAGCAGATCTTGAAGCTAGTTTGAGTGAGAGTTTTTTTACTTCCTTAGACTAAAGAGTGAAAGTTCCTAGATAAATTATCTTTAAAGACTGAAGTGAACATTTTTCCTAAGATAGGGAGAGGATCTCTTATAAAGCATAGTTAAAACAGCCATAGATTTGATTTAAAAGGAATACAAGAGTGAACAATTTTTCCTGAACTTGCAGAGGAATAGTAAGCCTAATCTATGCCCCCCCACCTTTGCAGTTTCCTTTAAAGGAAGCTTACTCGGGAGTAAATTTACCTGGCACAGAATAAGAAGGAGAAGGAAAAAAAACCTGAAAGAGACAGAATGAAATAAGGGGGGGGCATTTTCTAAGAAAAGAGGCCAGGACGTCTTATAGAGACTGATATCAGGAGCCTTACAATAACTCTTCTGTCCAACCAGATCAAAGTTAAAACTGGACTCACATATTTTTCTTAGAAGGAACACCATACTTTCATAGGCATATACTTAATGAAGTACATACACTGCATTTTAGCTTGAGAGAGCAGTTTGCTCAACTAGGCTTTTGCAGCAGAAACATTTGGTTAACTTCTCCTTCCAGAATAGACTGGAGCAGAGGTGTACTCACAAACTCAAAAGTTACAACAAAACATTTACCATTAGACTTAAAATCACCCTCCTCACTTAAAACTAGAAGAAAGAGGTGGGGTAATCCCCCTTTCAGAACACAAGTAGCACGTATACAGGATTTCACCACTTGGGAGGGAAACTCTCTTTTAGAGCCTCTCTCAAATAACAAACATTTGCACACTCCATTCTCCATTTTGTTTTGTTTTAAGATCGATAGGCACAACATGGCTTCCTTAGATTTAAAATTTTGAAGCAAGCTTGCAATTTAAAACTATGTGCATTTAAGAACAGTCTGTGGATGCCAAGGCCAATGTAAATACAAACCCTTGAAATATTTCTAAATCTTTGAATACATCTCTTATTCATTTTTTTTTTTTTTTGCCTCTGAGCACCATTAAGTTTACAGTTTCATGTTCTAGCTTTAGATTATAGTTTAACAACACAAATTTGATGTGTTCAGCTCTCCCTAAGAGTTCACACCCTGATTTTGTTGAAGGATCCCTGAGGTGGCCACTGTGCCCTGGGTTCTAGGTGGTGGGCCTAAGCCACCCACTAAAAGTTACAACGGTCTCGTACTTTGTACTTGGAAAGACCATTTTGCCCCTTTATTTTATTTCTATTTTTTTTCTCTAATTGGAGATGACAAGCTGGAGGGGCATATTAGAGTCCTCTCTGGGGCAAAAGGCTTCATGGAAGCTTTGTTGCCAGGAGGAGTCCAGCTAGGGTGTTTAGTGAGCTCCTATTCTCTCATATGTTATTATTGGGTTTTTTTTTTCCCGTTAACGAAGTACGCTAAAGACAGAAAGAGTGGAAACACACACACAAGGGAGGAGGGGCAATGGGAAAGAAAGGGGTAGAAGAAAGATTCTTTCAGTATTTGGAATATCCTTGACTTAGCGCAATCCCTACTTGTTTCTTAACCACGAGCTATTTGCTAAAAACCTCAAGCCTGAACGGAAGCCTAAACCACGGGTCGCTGCCCGGAAACCTAAACCACGGGTCTCTGCCCGGAAACCTAAACCACGGGTCGCTGCCCGGAAACCTAAACCACGGGTCGCTGCCCGGAAACCTAAACCACGGGTCTCTGCCCGGAAACCTAAACCACGGGTCTCTGCCCGGAAACCTAAACCACGGGTCTCTGCCCGGAAACCTAAACCACGGGTCGCTGCCCGGAAACCTAAACCACGGGTCTCTGCCCGGAAACCTAAACCACGGGTCGCTGCCCGGAAACCTAAACCACGGGTCTCTGCCCGGAAACCTAAACCACGGGTCGCTGCCCGGAAACCTAAACCACGGGTCTCTGCCCGGAAACCTAAACCACGGGTCGCTGCCCGGAAACCTAAACCACGGGTCTCTGCCCGGAAACCTAAACCACGGGTCTCTGCCCGGAAACCTAAACCACGGGTCTCTGCCCGGAAACCTAAACCACGGGTCGCTGCCCGGAAACCTAAACCACGGGTCTCTGCCCGGAAACCTAAACCACAGTACTGTTTCAAGACTAACCCTAGTGTGGGGCCCCAATTGTGAACCTCCCCTCTACCTTCCACAACAGCCTCCTGCCTAGCCTTCGGACTAAGTTCGGATTCCTTACTAAACGCCTGCACAGTGCAGTGCCAGATCAGGACCCGAGAAAACAAAGTTTTGAAAGGAAGCAAATGACCTTGCGTTCTCACGTACCCGGGTCATCCCTAACAAAGGTCGCCGGGCAGGAGGGGCGGCTTCATTTGCATAAGCAGAGAAAGTAGAGAGAGGTTTGTAAGGGCGCCCCTGGACGACTCCGAAAAGGACGTCAGAGAAACAATAAGCACCACGTTTTCCTGGCCACACTTCCGAAAGGGAAAACGGGGGAGAAAAGGAGAGAGAGAGATTTGTAGGGGACGCCTTTGGCCGACTCCGAAAAAGGACGTCAGAGAAACAATAAGCACCACGCTTTCCTGGCCACACTTCCGAAAGGGAAAACGGGGAGAGAAAGAGAAAAGGAGATTCAAGATTTGTAGGTGTAACGTTGGAAATAAAGGAGAAAGATCTGGCTGTTGTGGAGACGTTATTTTCCACCCTCCTCCCAATGTATTCCCTGCAGAACCATACTCACGTCCGTTGGTGTCCCTCGCGGATCCCGGGATCCTTTTCTTTTCTTTTTCTTTTTTTTTTTAGCCGGCTTGACCTCGCCTTTGCTCCCCTGGTTGAGCTTTTGGTGACGATTGATTACCGCCCGCAAAGAGGAGGCAGGGAGAGGAAGAAGGATCCCTGGGCTAAGGTTGCCCAGTGGCGCCCGATCCCTTCTATCTCCCTCCTCACCTCTGCAGGAGAACCAAGCGTCCCTTCGTGGTCGCCAACTGTTAACGGAAAAATCTGAGGGCTCCCTTGGACAAAAACAAAGACACCAACCAGGATAACTTGGAGCAAAACAGCAGCCTGTAGGCTTGGCCTTTATTGAACTGTTGCAACAGGGTTCCCTTCCCTTGCAAGAGAGAGGAAAGACCCAGAACAATGGGCTGCAAGACCTTATAAAAACTTTTGAAATTCCCCTCCTCTAGGTCAAGCCCACCCCCAGAAACATCATGCATACATTACAGAAAGGAGGGGTTGACATCATGCATACATTACAAAAGGGGGGGTTGAGGGAGGAGTTGTGGAGGTAACCTGATTATCTTGTCACCTGGCTGGTTCCTCCTTTCCCCCTCCCCATGAGTACTTTCCAGGTGACAATGGGGAGTTTGCAGTTTCCTGCCCCCAGAGGGAAGATCTGATCATTGTCCTTTGTTTCAGCCTGTGGCGAATCCACTGTTCTTTGTGATTTTGATTGTCTTCTGTCTGGGATTATCAGGGTTGACATAGCAACTGGGCAGGGCTCCTGTGGATGTGCTGGGATGGTGAAGGGATTATGGCTGACCAGAAACCAAGCACCCCCCTTTGATAGTCCTTGTCACATGGAGTAAAAAATGGAACAGTGCAAATCCGATGTATGGTTGATTTTCTATGAATTTATAACAGAAATGTGGCGTATGTAGTGTGTGAGTGTGAGTGTGTGTGAAGTTTGTGCAAACAGAATGATTGGGGTGGGGGGGTTCCTGCTACAGTTACTATAGTTATTGCTATAAACTCAGATTTCCAATACATCTGTTCTTAGTTCTCTTCACAGTAATTTATAAATTACTCCTTACAAAACTTCTTTTAACCCTACAAGCGGTATCAATTGATTACAATTGCTTTCCAGATATGTCGAAATCTTCTTCCATTCCTTTAGGAAAGTCTAGTCCTGCTGGTTCCGAATTTTCCCAGTTAGTTTTGCCATCTCGGCATAGTTCATCAATTTCTCTTGCCACTCTTCTTTAGTTGGCATTTCTTCTTGTTTCCATTTTTGGGCTAATAGTGTCCTTGCTGCAGTTATCGCATATACAAACAGTTTTTTTTATCATTCTTATGAATTTCTGTACCCACAATACCCAATAGAAGGGCTTCTGGTTTTTAAACAAATGTATATTTCACCTTTTTTTCCATCTCATTATAAATCATTTCCCAGAAGTCCTTCACCAGAATGTCCCACTTTTCCTTAGGATGTCCCTATTTTTATCCGAGAAATGTTGGAGAGTATGGAGTTATGCCAAGGAGATATAACTATACAGCATTTGGAAGACATCTGAGGGCAGCTATGTATAAGTTATTTTTAATGTTTAATGTTTTATTATGTTTTATTATGTTGGACGGGACACGGGTGGCGCTATGGGTTAAACCACAGAGCCTAGGACTTGCTGATCAGAAGGTTGGCAGTTCGAATCCTTGTGACGAGGTGAGCTCCCATTGCTCGGTCCCAGCTCCTGCCAACCTAACAGTTCAAAGTGCAAGCAGATAAACAGCGGGAAGGTAAACAGTGTTTCTGTGCGCTGCTCTGGTTCGCCAGAAGCGGCTTAGTCATGCTGGCCACATGACCCGGAAGCTGTACGCCGGCTCCCTTGGCCAATAAAGCGAGATGAGCGTCGCAACCCCAGAGTTGGCCACGACTGGACCTAATGGTCAGGGGTCCCTTTACCTTTATTATGTTGGAAGCTGCCCAGAGTGGCTGGGGCAACCCAGTCAGATGGGTTGGGTAAAAATAATAAAATTATTATAATTATGGAATAGGATGTCCCTATTTTCATTGCAAAAATGTTGGAGGATGTGTAAGGGGCCACCCACTTTCACCAAAAATAGTGGTTGCCAACACCAGACATACCCTCTAACTATGTGCATGTCTTGAAGTGAGAGGTTAAGGGTGCAATCCTAAGCATGCTTGCCAGGATGTCTTATTGCACATTGATACTGGAGATGGACTGCAGTGCCATGCTAAGGCAAATGATAAGAATAGAGAAGGCTGTAGTTTTAATTCCTGGCGTCTTTAGTTACAAGCTTCCAGGAGCAAGTCATGTGGGAAAGACCTCTGCTCAAGACCTTGGAGAAGACCTGCCAGTAGACAATACTGGACTTGGTGGACAAATATTCTGGTCTGGAAAAATGTAGCTTCCTGTGTTTCTAACTCCGTGGGGCTTTACTGTGAGTAAACAAGCATAGGATTGCAATGTTCATGACTGTCATTTCAGGATGTTTGGGCAGGAAGAAGTTCAACGGAGGTGTCAAGTGAAATGAAAAGGAACTGCCCACCTTCTTTTCAACGTAGAGAGAAAAGGCCTATGCCCCATAGGAGAGAAAGGGTGATACTAGTTGCAATTATTAAAAATAAATAAATTTAGTTTTCATTTATACTATGAATTTCTACACTCAAAACAGCTTATGAAATAGAATAGTGAAACACAGCAACCCCTTGCTAAAACGTTTTGTTACAGATGACAAAACAATAAAGAAAAAGAGAATAATGCCAACAACCAAATAAAACATATTAAGTGGTTCTTCATCCACCCACCCCTGACCCAAAGCCTAGACTCGTTTTCTTAAAATTCAAATAGACCTGGCTCAGTGGATTTCTTTTGGGAGGGAACCAATTTTGCTGCAGAGAGCAAAGGGGCGGTCAGTCCTGGCCAGCCAATATGCTATGGAAATTCCCAGTGGCTCTTCCCTTTAACTGAGCAAGAAGCAGAATTCCAAAATAGCTTATCATGGATAGTCACTTGAAACAGATTTGGCCCTCATGTGTCAAAGAGGTGTGACATCTTCCACTTTCTGTTCTAGGTGTTGATTCACAGTCTAGTTCCTGTCATTAGCAACATCAGATAATTCACATCACTTTTGCAGCTGGGCTGCAAATCTGTCTGAGCATTTGGGGACAGGGATGAAAAGAGCTTGCTCTCTGCTGTTCATTCAGTTGAGTTTATGAATCGCCTTTCATAGAACAGATACGGAAACTGAGGCACAGAGCTATAAAAGTGATTTCCCTACAACCCACAGGCAATAAACTGAGATCAATTATACAGACACCTGTTTCTTATATCTTTAGTCCTTGGACCCATTTCGAAGATGGGCAAGTAGAGAAACAACCCTGCCGGCTCTCAATCTCCTTTGTGTGGCCAACAGTGGCCTTTGACCAAATGGCACACTGTACAGAAATCATCTCGTGTCCCATCCCTATTGATTCAACTTTTGGACACCTTGTGTTGTATATGCAGCACATTTAATGATTTTAATGTAATTTAAATACAAGCTGATCACAGTTGCATACATTGATCTGATCACAATTGCTTGTGTGTGTGCACCCAGTTCTCAAACAGGCATTGATTATGTAAATAAAATAAAATAAAATAAAATAAACAAACATCAATGGAATGCTGGCCACACTGGTTAGTGTCACCAGCTTTACAAGGGAAAATTAACGATTTGGACTACAAGTGGGACCTGCCACAAAATGCGTGGAATGCTCCTGTTCAGTATTCCTGACACACAACCTTCTTCCAGGATACTTCATTCCTTCTCTCTCAATGCTGATTGGGTAGTTCTGCAGCAATCCCTCCCCTTAGTTTTTTTTCTTCTTACCAGGGCCGTCTTAAGCATATCCTGCGCCTTGATGCAAAGATGCCTCCGGCGCCCCCCCCAACCCATTTCCCAGAGTTGTCAACCTTTTCCCAAGCCCGCGGAGGCAAGCTGCACGCCCGCCAGCCATATAGTTGGCGGGGCACAGCTGGCGGGCTTGCAGGGAAAGGGGTGGCTGCCGGCAAAGCCGCGCAGCTCCCCCACTCGCTGGAACGCCCCTGAGAGGCCAGCGCCCTGGCGCAACGCGCCAGTAAGCCCAATAGGATAGACGGCTCTGCTTCTTACACACAGTACTTTTTGAACTCCTGCAAAACCTGGGGTTCCACTGAGCCCAATGATACCTCCCTCTTATGTGTTTTTGGCTGCATAAGGATGTACACTCCTACCCTGAACTTAGGAAATTGTCATCCTCCAGAAGGTGCCCTCAGAGACTTGGGTCCTAGCTTCAGGAGGTATAAGCCTCCAGGGCCGGATTTAGGTTTGATGAGGCCTTAAGCTACTGAAGGTAATGGGGCCCTTTATATGTCCATCTGTCCTTTGTCAACAACAAATTGTTGCTGTTTCTTGTGTTGAATACAGTGGTGCCTCGCAAGACGAAATTAATTCGTTCCGCGAGTTTTGCCGTCTAGCGAATTTTTCGTCTTGCGAAGCACGGTTTTAACGGTTTAACAAAGTCGCGAAAAGTTTTTGTCTTGCGAAGCAAGCCCATAGGGGAATTCGTCTTGCGATGCAAATCGAAAACGAAAAAACCTTTCGTCTAGCGAGTTTTTTGTCTTGCGAGGCATTCGTCTTGCGAGGTACCACTGTATATGCTATATGGAAATGACAAACCGGTGATATTTTAGGGAGCAGTCTAGCAGGCCGGGCCCATTACTTACATCATAGGAGCCTACACAACACAAAATACTGTTGCTGTATGTACCGTATTTTTCGTCCTATAGGACGCACTTTTCCCCCTCCAAAAATGAAGGGGAAATGTGTGTGTGTCCTATGGGGCGATTGCAGGCTTTCGCTGAAGCCTGGAGAGGGAGAGGGGTCGGTGCGCACCGACCCCTCTCGCTCTCCAGGCTTCAGGAAGCTATCTGCTAGCCGTGGGAGAGCTGCGCAAAGTCGTGCAGCTCTCCCACGGCTAGCAGAGAGCTTGCCTGCACCCAGAAGCTTGGGGCGCGCTGAGCTCAGCACGCCCCAGGCTTCCGACTTCGCGCAACTCTCCCACGGCTTGCGAATAGCAGCCTGTTCTGGGGGCTGGGGCGGGGGAAGCTTGGGCTTCCCCCGTCCCAGCCCCGCACCTGGGAAAAAAAATAATTTACCCCCCTTTATTTCCCCCCAAAAAACTAGGTGTGCCTTATGGGCCGGTGCGCCCTATGGGGCGAAAAATACGGTAAGTTTGATTTTTTTTGTTTTTCATCTTATATTTTGGAAATGTACATGCAGTTCTTTTTTCCTTTAATTTTTTGGGTGGCCCCAAATAGAGTGGGGCCCTAAGTATAGCTTGTTTAGCTTAAATGTAAATCTGGCACTGTAAGCCTCTCACCTAAGCACTCACTGACTCAGGAAGTTCCCAGTACAGTACAGTCTAAATCAAATAAAGGTCAAGTGCAGGGAATCAGTGTAGGTCCAAACATGATTCGGAAGCAAGCTTAGGAACCAGTCCAATATCAATATCCCAGAGCGTTCAGTAAGGCAGGGGAACTAGACCAACAACTTGAAGGCTCCAGAGGGAGGAGGTGCAAAAAGAGAAATGAATCTCACCAGATGCCAGAAAAGGGATGGGTTCTTTAGGTTTTTCAGCCAAAAATGCCTTTGCCAAGTTTTGGCTTATTCCTTTGTTTCTTACCAGACCAATCTCAAAACTTTCCGTTAAGAAAGAAACAGAAAGGGCAACCTCCAAGAGAGAGGACACCTTATGTATTCTGGCCTCCTGACCTCAGGTGCTGGTCAAGGAGTTTCAGGGAATGTTTACTCACAAGTAAACTCTGGTCTGTAGAGGCCTACTATGTCATTGCTCTTCAGCCTGATCCCAAACCTTTTGGCACCAGCATCCTTGAGAACCAGTGGGGTGGTTCCATTTCCTCCTCCACAGCCCCAGAGATTCTCCAGCAGGTCCAACCAGCCCCTGGGGTGCCACAACCAGGATTTACAATGGAGCGCGACAAGTGGAGGGGCACCAGAATTTGGCGCTGCACAGGGCGCTGCTGAAATTCAAGACCCCAAGACCGGCCACTGCCTCAACACTGCCTCGTCCACAAGGTTCTTGACCTGTGGGGTGTTGGGTTTGTCTTCAGAGGTTTCCATGCCTGGTAGCAGGTCGGAACAGGGCAGAAATAGAGGAAATGCTTTGTTCCAAGTCTTCATAGATGAGTAGAGAGCCCATGAAAACTATCTGCTGAGCTGGCTCCCCCAGCAGTCAGCTGGGCAGCTTGTCACTAAATTTGGCTCTGGACATTGTTCCTGAGTAGTTCCACATACATCTCCCAAGGCAGAACAAGCACTCAGTAGTCTTGGTTCCCTGCTCCCAACGGTGATCCGATGGTAAGGCTGGTTACTGGTTCCCTGCAAACTGCATTTCAAACTTTTGTGAAAATAAAGAAATAGGAACTAGTAATAACCAACTTCATAACATCAAAACTCCGCCGTCTCAACCCTTCCTTTTTATCTTAATGGTTCAATTTCATTTTCTCCCCAAATTTAATAGCCTACGGGACCGCCTCTCCTGGTATGCCCCACAGAGAAACTTACGGTCCCCAAATAAAAACATCTTGAAGGTCCCAGGCCACAGAGAAGTTAGGCTGGCCTCAACTAGAGCCAGGGCTTTTTCGGCTGTGGCTCCGATCTGGTGGAACACTCTGCCACAAGAGTCCAGGGCCCTGCGGGACTTGACATCTTTCTGCAGGGCCTGCAAGACAGAGCTGTTCCACCAGGCCTTTGGCCAGGGCACAGCCTGACTCCCTCCCTCGGCAATCTTCGCGGAGCTCAGGCCCAATGGTTGCCAGTGGCTTGAATAAATTAATGTTATAATGAATGATTTTAAAGTGTTGTTTGTGCTGTACTTTTGTACTGTTTTATTGTTGTTAGCTGCCCTGAGCCCGGCTTCGGCTGGGGAGGGCAGGATATAAATAAAAATTTATGATGATGATGATGATGATGATGATGATGATGATGATGATTATTATTATTATTATTCACTTCCAGCAACATTGTCACCAAAATACATCTTATATTTCTCATACTATAAAGAAGAAACCCAAATCCTGCTTAAACTGGCCACTTTGATTTTGAATTTAAAAAACAACAGCTGGGGTCCCAGTCCAGAATGTGCTCTCAATCCAGATTGGAGCCTTGCACCAGTTTCCTTGTGGAAAACACCGACAGCCTGGATAGCTCAGTTGGGTAGAGCTTGGTGCTGATAACACCAAAGTTGCAGGCTCGATCCCCGTTTGTGACAGCTGCATATTCCTGCATTGAAGGGGGTTGGACTAGAATGATCCTGAGGGTCCCTTCCAACTCTACAATTCTAGGAATCTGTGATTCCCACCTGCTGTTTGTCCCCCCCCCCCCGGCAAAGGTAAACAGAAAATAGCATCATTAGGGGCAAAAATAAAATAAAAAATAGGGGGAATTTTCAGCAGGAAACTCACTGTGTTCAGCTCATCTTGAGTTAGGGGTAGGATTTTCAAGCTGATGTAACTTCCAGGCAGACTTAAATCCGCCTTTGTTTCAGTTCAGAGCCTAATCCTCGCTTGGTTTATTCAGAATTTCATGTATGTTGCAATGTCGTCGTTGAACATTAACCAGAGTAGGAACTCCCCACAGAGAGAAAATCCCCGAGCTGTACAAACTTTTCCTTCCTACATTCCAAGATGGTTCTTAAAATGTCAGCGGTGTGGGAGAGAAATATGGTTAGATTAATAATAGTTGGCCTTGGAGAAAATGGGGGAGGGGAGGAAAGAAACTAGTTTAAGCACCACAGTACTATCAATAATCTCATTTGCTTCTGTCCCATAGAAGTGAAAGGGAGCTAGGAAAGCCTTGGTTACATTTGTGATATTTTGGTTGGGCTAATAAAGGTTTTAGTTACCCTGATATAGATTTAGGGATTTTTCTTAGGGTCAGCTCAGCTATCTTTAATTATTTTAAATTTTCAAATATATGAGGAAAAGAAACAGAAGAAAATCCACAATCCAAGCGAAACCAACCCTCCCTCTAACAAAGGATGTCAGAGATCAAGGTCAAGACATATATTGCCAGTAAATCACATTTCAACCTCCAGCATGCAGGAAGAATTACTGGTAAATGATGTATATAAGAAAAACATATGTACGTAATGAGTTCAATACTGATAAAGATGCAGAACATATAAACTCACAGCATATTGCTTAGAATTTATCTGTCTTTGCTGATCCGTTAATAACGCTGATATTCCAAGTACCGTATTTTTTGCTCTATAAGACTCACTTTTTCCCTCCTGAAAAGTAAGGGGAAATGTGTGTGCATCTTATGGAGCGAATGCAGGCTGTGCAGCTATCCCAGAAGCCAGAACAGCAAGAGGGATTTCTGCTTTCACTGCGCAGCGATCCCTCTTGCTGTTCTGGCTTCTGAGATTCAGAATATTTTTTTTCTTGTTTTCCTCCTCCAAAAACTAGGTGCGTCTTGTGGTCTGGTGCGTCTTATAGAGCGAAAAATACAGTATTCCCCCCCCCCATTATCGCAATATTCCAGATACTAGTCAGCTATCTTTATTTTTTGTGTTACATTTGTCTAGCAGAATATCCCTATTGCAACCACAGCATCACACTGCTCCCCCTTGCCTCCCTCCCCACCTCCCTGCCTTCCAGCCAGAGTCATCAAGGGATTGTGAGCTCAGTTTCTGAGAAAACAAAAGCCCACTGTCTTGTGCACAAACAAATCCAAGGCAAGGTTGATGACTTGGGATAACAATTTCAACGCAAACTGTTTGGCAACCGCCCCTCTCTTTTCTCTAACCCCACCCCAGCAAGTAATGCAAAGAAGTTTCAAATTTACAAGCAGGGATGTCAAATACTCTTCTCTAAGGCTGGGTACACACTACTGTTTATTCTGGCTCCACTGCACTCCTATCGTTGGTATTGAAAACCGAGTACACAATCCATAGGAATCCTCTGGTTTCTTGAGAAATGCGGCTGATTGGTGTACTGTCCCTGAACCCAGCTTCCATTCAGTTCGAAAATGTAAGGTGTGTACGTACATCTGAGACACCCATCACATATGCTCAGATGATAGCTTCATTGAACAGCAGCTCACGGGGCTTACGGGGAAACAAATCAGGCAGTCAAGTATTGGTTTGTGCAGCAATGTTAAACATGACTTGAAATGCGCTAGAGGAAAGGGGTGCATTGATGCATTTGCAGCCACTCATGTGCACATGGCTAAGTGTGTCTGCACCAAGGGACAAGCCCATCTGGGCACATGGAAGGGGATCCGTTGCGTCCCCATCTTCATATTCTCCAATTGCGCCTGTTTATGAAGCCCAATCCCTGTTTCCCTTGTAAAAACACTGTCCTGGTTTTACCTTTTCTTGGGGAAATGATGTGTCTTTAGAAGTCAAATCTCTCAGATGCAGATGCATCTTAATTCAAGTTAATACACATGTAAACATGTGGATGGGGAAACGCCACTGCTGCACTGCTTTCCTTCCTGGCCATTTCCCTTAACAGCCTAATTGACAGTGGAATGGAAAATAGCACAAGGGACAGTCGACAAAACAAAGAGAAGACAAATTCCTTGCTTTATTTCTAAAGACTCTGGAGAAGACAAATTATGTGCCTTATTTCCTGGCAATGCTTTCCTGGCTTTGGGACCACACATGGGAATTCTGATGTTGTTATGTGCTGAGCGAGATGTCTTCCATATAGGTAAATATGCAATACAGTGGTACCTCGGGTTACAAACGCCTTGGGTTACAAACACTTTGGGTTACAGACTCCACTAACCCGGAAGTAGTACCTTGGTTTAAGAACTTTGCCCCCGGATGAGAACAGAAATCCCGTGCCGGCAGTGCGGGGGCAGCAGGAGGCCCCATTAGCTAAAGTGGTACCTCATGTTAAGAACAGTTTCGGGTTAAAGAATGGACCTCCAGAGCGAATTAAGTTCTTAACTCGAGGTAACACTGTAGCAAAAAACAACAACACCTTCCTTGCATGGCAGTGGAGGAAAGGAATGGATCAGAGCCAGCCTAATGAGAAAGTGGGAAAGTCCAGGCTGAGGGTTTTTCCTTCTCTTATATATCATTTACTTAGAAAGTCATGTTCTGAGCAAGTTTAGCAGCTGACAGATGGAACTTGCGCATCAGGAAGGCCCTGGTTCAAATCTCACCTCAGCCAGGAATTCACTAGGCAAGCAAATCTCTCAGCCGCATTTGAAATTTGGGGATAATAATACTGACCTGCTATAAAAGGTCATTGTAATATATATTTTTTAAAGTATTTATACCAGGGCAGGGGACCTTTTCAGATTCATGGGTGTAGCGGGGGGGGGGCAGCTGACCCCCATCAAGTAAAACAATAGAAATACTTAACTAACTAACCAGTTGGTTCTCCTCCACACACAAAAGTCCTGCCCCCCCCCCAACAAAAATCCTGGCTATGCCTATGGCCACATTTCCTTTTGGGGGAAATTCCAGGGGTCACATATCAGTGGGGGGGGGGGAGGCAAAAGTGAGCAGAGCACCAGTTAAGCTGGCAAAGATATATAAATTGAAATCCAACCTTTGTTGGAGATGTGGTAAAGAAATAGGAACAACAATACATATGTGGTGGAGGTGTGAGGAAATTAAGAAATTTTGGGCAGTAATACATGAAGAATTAAAGAAGATGTTGAAAATATCTAATAAAAAAACCACCCAGAGATATATCTCCTTGGATTGATAGAGGAAGAGATACCATGGGGCGGGGGAAAAGAATCTTCTTATATGCAAGTACAGCAGCTAGAGTAGTGATTGCTGCTAAGTGAAAGTCACAAACTCTACTCTTAAGGGAGGAATGGATTTGAAAACTAAATGAATACTTAAATCTGGCAAAACTAACAGCTATTATAAGAAACCAATTGAATCAAAAATTTAAAAAGGAGTGGGAATGTTTTGATGAATATATGGTAAAATATTGCTCAAAAAAAGATGTGCTAATATGCCTAGATTAAAATGTAAAATATCTGAAGGATGGTAAATTAGTAAGGAAAGATAACAAGAATATATAGAAGATTTGAGAAGATTGTAAAATGCAAAGATAAATGTAATTTCAGAATGTAGAGGAAATAGAGTCGGGGCGGGGGAAGCGGGGGAGATGGACAAGGGAATATTAGGTTTGATTGATGGGTATGAGGGGGGATGGGGAGGGTGTGGTGATGGCTTTGGTGTATTTATATTGTGATGTAATATGGAAAAAACCCAATAAAATATTGTATGGGGGGGGAGTGAGCAGAGCAATTTTGCTTGGGACGCTACTTTCTTCACAGTCACACATCCCTCTTTACCCTCCAAGCAAGAAGCACCCTCAGAGTTCAAGGACACACCCTAGGCGAGTGTTTCTCAAACTTGGGTCCCCATTTGTTGTTGGACTACAACTCCCATCATCCCTGAACACTGGTCCTGCTAGCTAGGGATGATGGCAGCTATAGTCCAACAACAGCCGGTGGCCCAAGTATGAGAAGCACTGCCTTAGACAGACAAAAACACTGAAGGAGGGCGTGGAGTTTGCTCGTTCTTTTGAAAATGTCTGTACAGGGGGAGAGAAAGAGTTAATAGGTAGACCAATAGAAAAGCCAGAGGCGGAGCCAACCTGTTTATAAAAGGGCTTAGCCCTGAGGTTTAGTTGAGCTGGTTGGTTGGTTGGGAAAAGGCAGTTGGGAAAGCAGATGGCAGACAGATGGAAATACCTGTAGAGAGACAGTGCAGTTGGTTCTTGTGTGAGGGGAGGTAAAAGAGTTAGAGGCAGAAGATTTGTGTGAGGGGAGGTAAAAGAGTTAGAGACAGAATGGCTCCCTCGGCCAATAAAGCGAGATGAGTGCCGCAACCCCAGAATCGTTCACGACTGGACCTAATGGTCAGGGGTCCCTTTACCTTTACCTTACATGACTCACCACCAATCTTCCTTTCCTTTGCACCCTCTGTGGCGTTTGTACGGAGCCCCCGTTGTCTCAGGGACTATTGACCTGTACACCACTAATACGCTGCCACCAACAAGGTCCTCCCTGGTAAATCTCTTAATCTCAGTAAGGTTCTTAACAATGAAGATTGTAGTTTATTGCAAACACAAATAAACTTTAAATGCATTTGAAACGCTGTTACCCTTTACCCTCTTAGTCTTATTTTAGGTAAAGGGACCCCTGACCATTAGGTCCAGTTGTGACCGACTCTGGGGTTGCGGCGCTCATCTCGCTTTATTGACCGAGGGAGCTGGTGTACAGCTTCCGGGTCATGTGGCCAGCATGACTAAGCCGCTTCTGGCGAACCAGAGCAGCGCACGGAAATGCCGTTTACCTTCCCGCCGGAGCGGTATCTATTTATCTACATGCACTTTGGCGTGCTTTTGAACTGCTAGGTTGGCAGGAGCAGGGACTGAACAATGGGAGCTCACCCCATGGTGGGGATTCGAACCACCGACCTTCTGATCGGCAAGTCCTAGGCTCTGTGGTTTAACCCACAGTGCCACCCATGTCCCATGAGTTGTGGGGCTTGAGGGAAATCCTGAGAGTCAGATAGAAAGACCTGCTGGGTCACATTGCCCTATAAAAGTTCAGGGCAATTCACAAGAAACATTGAGCACAGCATAAGTGTATCTGAACCACTTTGGACATTCAAATGTGCTGCATGTTAAGAAAGATGATGCTCTGGGCAGGAGGCCCCCTTGTGTCACTTTCCCCCCTGTGAGTGTTCGACAGAGGTAGAGAAGTATGGGGAATGGTGACATTTGTGAAACACCAACCAGTTCAGGCAGCTGCAGAGGAAAGAGGGGAAGAAATGAATTGCGAACAGGAATCCATGCGAGATGCAGAGATGGCTGAAGAGATGATGTTCAAGAGGCAGCTGAAACGGACGATGAAGCAGAGCTCTTGATAAGGGGTTGAGAGGGGAATGATAGGAATGATTTTTTCAAAAGAAGAATTACGCTGTTGGGTGAGGACAGAGATAGGTGGTTGCATCCAATCAAATCCCCACCTGTTGCCATGGCAAACTGCGCTGCAAAGCAGCCCTCTTCAAAGATGGGGACAAAAGTAAAAATATGCTCTAATGTGCCACCTCAACGATGTCAGGTCTTGAGTGGTGTGCTGGCATTGTGGAGAAGCCTTCTAGTAGGCAGTGCTGTGTTTGGATGATCAGTGGCTGACAAGTTCTGACTGAAGTGATTCTGGACTGTATCTAGAATGATGCATGTTCAACAAGCTTTCTAAGAAAAATATGAAGGTTCTTGAGTTTATTTTTTGTTTGTTGGTTAAATGTATATACTGCCCTTCATCTGAGGATTACGCAAAATAACATCATAACAAACAAAACAATAAACCCCCCGTTATTTCACACCTCTTTTCCCAACACATGGGATCACTGCCAAAGTCTCCCCTCCCCTTATCCTGTCTAAATTGGAAGAACATAAGGGCAAGACCAACTTGGCTCCCACCCACAGGCCAGGGAAGGAGTAGCTGCTCCAATGTTTGCTTTCCTCCTCATTTTTCCCCTTTTGTGTGGTGTATATTAGATTGCGAGCTTGCAGAAGGGACGCGAGTGGCGCTGTGGGTTAAACCACAGAGTCTAGGACTTGCCGATCAGAAGGTTGGCAGTTCGAATCCCCGCGACGGGGTGAGCTCCTCTTGCTCGGTCCCTGCTCCTGCCAACCTAGCAGTTCGAAAGCATGTCAAAGTGCAAGTAGATAAATAGGTACCACTCCAGTGGGAAGGTAAACGGCATTTCTGTGCGCTGCTCTGGTTCGCCAGAAGCGGCTTAGTCATGCTGGCCACATGACCTGGAAGCTGTACGCCGGCTCCCTCGGCCAATAAAGCAAGATGAGCGCCGCAACCCCAGAGCTGTCTGCGACTGGACCTAATGATCAGGGGTCCCCTTTAGCCCTTTACCTTACAGACAGGAACTGTCCCATACAGTGCTTAGAAGATTTTAGGCAATTTTTAAGTGAGTCACATGACAGAGAGAGTTGTCCTGAAAGAACTTTGATGGCTACTAGCCACGATGGCTCTGCCCTGCCTCTAAGTTGAAGGCACCAACACTTCCGAATACCAGTTGCTATAAACCGAGGGCGGCGAGAGGGCTCTCGTGATTAAATCCTGATTGCTGGTTTCCCACACAGGCAACTGTTCAGCCACTCTGAGAACAGGATGCTGGACTTGATAGGGCACTGGCCTGATCCTCCAGGCTCTGCTTATGTTCTTATGAACATAAGGATCGAAAACTTAAACAGTAAACAGACAGTAACCAGTAAGCCAACTTGTATTAACCAACCATCTCAACAATCCATGTCAGTAATAGTTCAGAATAAATCCTGAGGCTATAAACAACTAAAAAGTATTTAAATTATCCTGCCATCTCTCCCCCTACACTGACAGGAAGCTCTCTTCCCGAACTGGCTGTAGCTGCCTTTGAATGACATCATCACTCTTCCTCATCCGTGTTCTAAAAAGGCCATGGCATTAGTTACTTGTAAGTAAAGCAATGATAGCAACGGCCCTTTGAAATGTATTTAATGAAGTAATCAATCTGATTAAACTTATAAGGAATAGGTAAAGGTAAAGGGACCCCTGACCATTAGGTCCAGTCGTGGCTGACTCTGGGGTTGCGGCGCTCATCTCGCTTTACTGGCCGAGGGAGCCGGCGTACAGCTTCCGGGTCATGTGGCCAGCATGACTAAGCCGCTTCTGGCGAACCAAAGCAGTGCACGGAAACACCGTTTACCTTCCTGCTGGAGCAGTACCTATTTATCTACTTGCACTTTTGGGCATGCTTTCGAACTGCTAGGTTGGCAGGAGCAGGGACCGAGCAACAGGAGCTCACCCCATTGCGGGGATTTGAACCACCGACCTTCTGATCGGCATGTCCTAGGCTCTGTGGTTTAACCCACAGCGCCACCCGCGTCCCTCTTAAAAGGAATAGCTGTAACATAAACACATCCAGAATCTCACACTCCAGGAAGAGCCAACGTTGTGCTTTCCAGATGCTGTGGAGTCCAACTCTCCTCATCACTGACCATGGACCACGCTGGCTGGGGCTTTCAGGAGTTGTAGTCCAAAACATCTGGAAGGCACCACGTTGGCTTCCCGTGTAACTGCTTTATAAGGATGCTTCATGGGAAGTGATCAAAAAGAAAGGAAAACTCAGAAAAAGCTTTCTCCTGCACTTTACCATGCTGGGGAAGCAGCATCTATTGAATTTCTTCCTGCATTCACATGTCAAAGATACACAAGTTTGCCAGAAAAGAAAAGGATGGCCTGCAAAAGAAGGAAAACAGCCTGGTAACTCTTAGGAAGTGCTGCCACCTTGTGGGATCAGTTTGTTTTGGCATTTTCAGACACTCAAGAAGTGTGCATTGCACACGAAACCTTATGCCCAGGACAAACTTAGTTGGTCTCTAAAGTGCTACGGGACAATTTTACAATTTTTAAATTTATTTAAATTGCGTCAGACCAACACGGCTACCTTCCTGAATCTGGAAAAGTCCTATTAGGGCTCAACTCCTGCACAAAGGCTTCAAATATTGTGAACGGTGATCTCTTATCCTTCTGAGCAGTAGGGGTACAGGCACTGAGATAAAGGGTGGACTAACTGAATCTTTCAGAAAGCTGAGCCTTCATTCCACTCCCTCCAACATTTCTCCAGTGGGAACAGGGGCATCCGATTCTCACCACAGGGCAGTATAAGGAAAGGCTTCTAGCTGGTGTGCGGGACACATGTGGGCTTCATGTTTAGATTTATAGGGGTGCTCAGCACTGGCACAAAGTTCCATGGCAGAAAAAAGCTTCAGACATTCAACATTTCTTCAGGCTGGGCTGTTTCTTGGAGCTGGGGTTATTTACCAGTCAGTATTTGCTGGCCCCAAACTATGTTCTGCCAGGGGCACTCCTCACTCACCCTGGTGCTCTTTATCCTAGAGCTGTGTCATAAAAGTGTGTGCCAGCGATACACATTTTTGGGAGGTCAATAACAAAATTAAATGATCTAATAGAAGTGTAATACAGTGGTACCTCGGGTTACATACGCTTCAGTTTACATACGCTTCAGGTTACAGACTCTGCTAACGCAGAAATATTATCTCGGGTTAAGAACTTTGCTTCAGGATGAGAACAGAAATCGTGTTCTGGTGGCGCGGCAGCAGCAGGAGGCCCCATTAGCTAAAGTGGTGCTTCAGGTTAAGAACAGTTTCAGGTTAAGAACAGACCTCCAGAACAAATTAAGTTCTTAACCCGCGGTACCACTGTAGTCATTATCCTTTCAATTTGTATACTAACAAACTGTTTTTCAGTCATCACCTGGCATTGTATATTATTATTTTAGCAGTAGTAATTATTCCTGTTGTCATTATTTCATCGCCCATGAACATGACAGGTCCCTGCCCCAAGTAGCTTCCAGTTAGAAACAGATACAAGGGAGACAACAGGGGGAAAGAAAGAAATGGAGGCAGGAGTAAACTGGTGGTGCATGTGTAATCATTGCCGCTCATATATTTAGTGTTATATATTTACAGCAGGGTATGGTGACTGGAGTTGGTTTTTTAGTGATTACAAAAAGAAGTAAAAGTATTTTGCCACACCACTCACTATAGAACACATTTAGCCAGGATGTTGTGTCTGCCCAGGGCCGGATTGAGGTTTGATGAGGCCCTAAGCTACTGAAGGTAATGGGGCCCTTTATATGTCCAGCTGTCCTTTGTCAACAACAAATTGTCGCTGTTTTTTGTGTTGAATATATGCTATATGGTAATTTATGGACTTAATGGGTCCATACACAACACAAAACACTGTTGCTGTATGTAGGTTTTATTTTATTTGCTTTTTATCTTATATTTTGGAAATGTACATCCAGTTTTGTTTTTCTTTATTTGGGGGGGGGCAAGAGAGTGGGGCCCTATGCTATAGCTTGTTTAGCTTATATGTAAATCTGGCACTGTGTCTGCCCATTGTAACAACTTCACAGGGGATGAGCTCCCACTCCCCTTCTTTAACCTACTGTGTTCATCACCCAAGTTCCTACATTCTGTTGAAATTGAACAGAGCTTGTGAAGGATGGTCTGATGGTGAAAGGAGGATCCCAGGTTATTTTTAGACGGCTGTTACCTCAAATGGGCCAGGCTGTGTCGGGATATCTAATGCTGAGTACCACAGGCAGGTTCTGTTGTCATGACAACTGCAGTCTTTCATCTCCAAAGCAGGACATGGCTCTTAGGCTCTGAAGAGAGTCTAGGGATGCCTTAGGTAAGTGGGTTGGATGGATTAGCAGGTGCAGGGATGCTTCAGGGCAGGGATGGGGAATTTGAGTCTCGCCAGGTGTTGCTGGACTCCCAGCTCCCATCTGCCCCAGCCAGCATGACTAATGGCCAGGAATGATGGGGGTTATAGTCCAATAACATATGGAATGCCCCGGGTATAACGTAACAGCCTTGGGCAATTGGACTGCAGAGCATCTCTGCTAATAACAAAGGGGCAAAGACCTGGTTGAAAATTGAATCCTGCTACCAGCCAGCAGCTTTTCAACCAGGTCTTTGCCCCTTTGTGGACTGCAGCCCTCATTTTATTGATTTCTTGAAAATATTTCAATCCCACATTTTTTAAAGCTCAGAGCAGTTCACAATTGAGTATTAAAATTGAAGCAAAACAAGCCCCTGTTCAAAACTAGCAGACAAATTAAATTGGGATCCTCATACCCTTTATTTATTTATTATGTTTCTACCCCAGCTTTCCTCTAGGGAGCTCAAGGTGGCTGCTACACTGGCTTCTCCAAAACACTATCCCCCCCAAACCCCCCCTTTTCTCCCCCCTTTAAAAACATCTCAGCTAGCTGGCTAAACCAGATGAGAGTAGCCAGTGGGTCTCAAATCCTTTGTGAGTTAGGGACTTGCCCTGCATGCGATGACAGGCACTTTCTGCATGTGATGTAGAGGGAAGTGAGGGATGGATGGGGCTCACTGGGAAGGTAGCCTATCTCAGAGAAGGAAAACTCTGATCCTAAACCTCCTCTGCCTTGAGGGATATCGTTGGGAGAAGAAAAGTTATGCAATAAACCCTGCACAAAACCGGAGTGGAGTCCCTAAGAGAGTTGGATGGCAACTCCTGTGGCCAAGCTGGTGCCAAACATCTTGCTCTGCTTTCCTTTGGACCACATCAGTGAGGCCAAGAGGGGGGTCTTGTTGTTTGGGCAGCGCAGGACCACCATACACACTGCCCAGGCTTTCGCCCCAGAGAGGTCACTTCAGTGCTGCTAACACAGTGGTTTGACTTCACCCCCAGAGGCGCACTCCATTGACTCTCAAGCAGGGCCGGATTTAGGTTTGATGAGGCCCTAAGCTACTGAAGGTAATGGGGCCCTTTATATGTCCAGCCGTCCCTAGTCAACAACAAATTGCCACTGTTTTTTAGGTTGAATATATGCTATATTTATGGACCTAATAGGTATCTATTATGCCAACAAAGGTCCGTATAGTTAAAGCTATGGTTTTCCCAGTAGTGATGTATGGAAGTGAGAACTGGACCATCAAGAAGGCTGATCGCCGAAGAATGGATGCTTTTGAATTCTGGTCTTGGAGGAGACTCTTGAGAGTCCCATGGACTGCAAGAAGATCAAACCTCTCCATTCTTAAGGAAATCAGCCCTGAGTGGTCACTGGAAGGACAGATCCTGAAGCTGAGGCTCCAATACTTTGGCTACCTCATGCGAAGAGAAGACTCCCTGGAAAAGACCCCGATGTTGGGAAAGATGGAGGGCACAAGGAGAAGGGGACGACAGAGGACGAGATGGTGGGACAGTGTTTTCGAAGCTGCCAGCATGAGTTTGACCAAACTGCGGGAGGCAGTGGAAGACAGGGGTGCCTGGCGTGCTCTGGTCCATGGGGTCACCAAGAGTCGGACACAACTAAATGACTAAACAACAACAACAACAATAGGTATCTCAAGCCATTTGCACATAACAAAATACGTATTTTATCAAAGTAATTGCTGAACTGTAATACAATTAAGAAGAAGTATATTAATAGATAAGATAAAACTTTATTCGCATTAGCCAATGGCCATAGCAACAGTAAAACATTACAGTACTGTATATGCAGAAAAGGAAATTTGATATAAGAGCACAATTTAAAGTCCTGAATCAGCCGTCAGTTAGTAGCCCTTATTCTGATTGCCCCTGCTATGAACCTAGCAACCTTTTGCTGTCATCTGCTCATTTTGATCTGATAGAAGAAAGGACATTGTGGCAGTGGTTGAGTATATTAATAGTGAAATACAATTAAGAAGAAGTATATGGGGGGGGGGGTGTCCCAAGAGAGTGCTATAGCTTGTTTAGCTTATCCGTAAATCCGGCGCTGCTCTCGAGACAGACGGATGCCAGCAGCAGCAGCAGCAGCAGCAGCAGCAGCAGCAATAAAACTGCCCGCACCTTTGCAGTGCAAATCAGGGTCCGGCATGGTTGCAAAGCGGACTGGGGATCCTGCGTCGAGATCCCTGCGTGGCACGGGGTTGGATGAGACGGCGCACCCCTCGGGGCCCCTTGAAAAGTCTCCGGAGGCTGCTGGCCGCGTCGGAAGGATCGTCGGAGGCCGCTTCGCCCAGCGGGCCGCCCAGAGAGGGCGCTCCGACTCCGCCCTCCACGGCTGCGCCGCCCTCGCTCTGGCCGGGGAGGCTGTTGCTAGGAGACCGGAGGGACTCGGCCGGCAGCAACGAGGGGGAAACAGAGAGGTAGGCGCGGCGGGGGGGTAGGGAAGCGGGGGGGGCGATGCGCGGGAGGGGGGGGCAGGTTTAACCACGACAGGAGACTGGCTGGGAAGATGTTTTGCGCCGCATCCAAGACCCGAAGTTCCTGCCTGCCTGCCTTCCTTTCAGGGGGTGGTGCCACATCACCATATCAAAATTAGGACTGCGCGAGGGGAGACAAACCTAGGCAGCATCTTCAAAAGCAGAGACATCCCCTTGCCAACAAAGGTCCGTATAGTTAAAGCTATGGTTTTCCCAGTCGTGGTGTATGGAAGTGAAAGCTGGACCACAAAGAAGGCTGATCGCCAAAGAATGGATGCTTTTGAATTCTGGTGCTGGAGGAGACTCTTGAGAGCAGTGGCATAGCGTGGGTTGTCAGCACCCGGGGCAAGGCAAGTAATTTGCGCCCCCTAACCCATGGATTTGCACCCCCTAACCCGTGGATTTGCGCCCCCTAACCCTAACCTCCAGATGTTGTGCCCGGTGCGGCCGGCCCCCCCTGCACCCCCCACACTACGCCACTGCTTGAGAGTCCCATCAAACCTATCCACTCTTAAGGAAATCAGCCCTGAGTGCTCATTGGAAGGACAGATCCTGAAGCTGAGGCTCCAAGACTTTGGCCACCTCGTGAGAAGAGAAGACTCCCTGGAAAAGACCCTGATGTTGGGAAAGATGGAGGGCACAAGGAGAAGGGGACGACAGAGGACGAGATGGTTGGACAGTGTTCTCAAAGCCACCAGCATGAGTTTGACCAAACTGCAGGAGGCAGTGGAAGACAGAAGTGCCTGGCGTGCTCTGGTCCAGGGGGTCACCAAGAGTCGGACACAACTAAATGACTAAACAACAACAAAGGGGGAGCATCCAACATGAAGCATTTCTGTTGGATCCATGTGACAGGCTTTTTTTTAATAAAAAAAATAAAATCATGCATCATCATCCGTATACCCAAAAAGCCTTTTCCTCCACCCCATTTATGTAAGAGTGAGAATTACCCAGGCTCAGGGGAGCTGTGTGTTTTTCCTCAGCTTCATGTGCCTGGAAGCAGGTGATCCCAGAGGCGCCACTCATGCAGAGATGCAGCCCTCCTTCCTTCCCCCCCTGAGGCTGGGTAATTGGGCCTAAGGCAGGGATAGGTGATCCAAAGGCATCTGATGGAGAGACGCCACAGACCACAGCAGTGAATCATGCAAAGGCCACAGTGAGCAATCTTTGCTTGGTGCTCTGGGCTCTCAGGAGCCCTTGATTATGCCATTTTACTTCTTGTAGCCATTAGCAGTTATGTCAGGCCACACCTTTTGGGAATTAGTGCTTTAAGAGCTTCTGACAACAGGTGTCGTATGCTTTGTTGATGGGAGAAACCAGAAGATAGTCTCGTGAGCATGGGTTAGATGGCAAAACTGATCCCAGGAGGGAGGGATACTTTACAGGCAGGATAACACATCTAACAAGAAAGAAAAAGGGATTATCTCCAACTTATTTGCCACTTCTTTAAGGACAGAGGCTCCGCTCCTTGAACAGATGCATGATAGGTAATCATTTAAAATGGGAGCATTACCTGGCATGAAAAAGCAGTGACAGCAGGAGACACGAGTTGTTGATTTCTGACCTCTACACACTGCTTTAAAGAAAGCACAGAGCATCTGTCTGTAAACAACGTGGCAACGCTAATTTTTAGGATCCCCAAAGGACAACCAAGTCAGGCCACAATGATGTTTGATTATTTGCCATTTCTAGGCTCATCCATGCTTGCTTCCTCTCCTCTAATAGGCATTCCTGGCAATTCTGGTCTCATCAGACGTGTCCCTCACAAAGCTTTGGTAGTGTTGGTGGAAAAGCCTTCATAGCTAGCCTGTGAGGCAGTGGATTGACCCAGATTTGAAGCTTCAGGCAAGGTGAGTTCTAAGAATTGCAATAAAAATAATGGTGAGGGTAGGAAATAAAAGGCAAGAAAGAGAGAGCTAGTGGACTTAATCTGAGGAGAGCCAGGTTCAGATAGGGACTTAGCTCCCTGCGTGGCTTTGGACCTGCCATGATTTCTCAACCTAATCAATGTCACAGGATTATATGTGGATGAAAGGGGGAGGGACCATGCCCACTATGCATGGGGGATCTGTGGCCCTCCAGATGAGGTTGGACCACAACTCCCATCATTCCTGGCCGTTGATCATGGTGGGGGCTGATGGGAGTTGGAGTCAGCATCTGTAGAGCTACAGGTTTCCCACCTCTGATGTTCATAATCCTGAGATCCTTAAAGCAAGGCCAGGATAATAAAGAAGGAATGGGTATGGACAACAAGTGAAAGGAGGCTACAGTAGAGCCATATTGGTGTGTCTATACCAGTGATGGCCAAACCTGGCCCTCCAGCTGTTTTGGGACTACAACTCCCATCATCCCTAGCTAACAGGACCAGTGGTCAGGGATGGTGGGAACTGTAGTCCCAAAACAGCTGGAGGGCCAAGTTTGGCCATCACTGGCCTATACTGACAAAAGAGGTATAGGTACAGAGGTGGTCTGACCATTAGAGCTGCCCCCCTTTAGCATAGACCAAAGGGGTAGGAGGAGACTTGGGTTCCTCCTCTTTGTACTTTCCTCCATTACAGGTGCAGTCATGCCGAAGAAGAGAGGGCGCAAGCGGGCGGCCCTGACTGATGAAGAACGGCTGATTATGATGCAACAGAAGCGGCTGGCTGAGGAAGAAATGACGAAGAAGAAGGAGGACATGTTGGCCCAGTTCCTAAAGGTACCATTTGTTTGCCTGGACATAAAGGGGTTTGTGCTACAAGGAAGCATGAAGATATGTGGCATGTTGTGGGGAGAGGAGTGTCGGCAGACCTGCTCACAATTCAAAACAGTGCTCCAGGGGTCTTGTTTCCAAATGTGAGAGAACAGGGTGAATCACATAATCTTAGGGTGTTCTCAGCAGTGAGGCTAAGAACATCTTTGAGTCTGCAACGTGCCACTTGTAAGATAATGCAGGATGGAAAACAGAAAGAGTCGTTTTAAAATCGTATTCTCTGACCGCAGCATTTTATGCAGTCAGGAGGTGAAAGAGCTTGAATCTGGCATGGTAGGTTGTAGTGAGAGTTTATATGTAATCTCTGGAAGGTAAAAGGTCAAAACTAGGTTAGTGGTTTGGAGGCAGATGAGCAAGGCCAGACACAATCTTAACTGGGAAATCCTAGAATCTCAACACATGTTGAGCTCAGTACTTTTCCCCAGAGGAGTATTCTTTGAGAGCAAAATAGATGTTTAATTAAATGGCTGCCTGTATTGTTGGAGTTTATTTTAAAACTACTTTGAGGAAGTCTTTCAAGCTCAACACCTTTGGGATTTCCTTATAATTACTGTTCTGTACCATTTTGGGGGTCTTTGCTTCTCTTCTGCTGTAAGAGGGAAGACATAGAAGGCAAGCAGATGGGTAAATAGCTCAATGTAGGCAGGCAACAAGTTACTCAGATGGAAGAATAGTGAAAGGCCTTGGAGCCTATATTGGAGAAAGTGAGCTGTGGCTGCTTCTCATGGTCACCTGACCTCTTAACTCATGAAGATTCAGACCAGTGAGCAAAGTTACAGTGCAGCCCTTACTGACGCTTTAATATCAAATTAAATCAAAATTGAACTGATTGCTGCTACAACAATAGCCGATGCCAGGCATATATAGCTGTCAAGTGTCCCTTATTTGAAGGGACAGTCCCTTATTCCAGCGCCATGTCCCGCTGCTGTCCCTTATTGATGGATGTCCCTTAAATGATGTCCCTTAAATTTCAAAGCAAGCAGCTCCTCTCCCTCTCTCGCTGCCGGCCAGGGAGGAGGGAGGCTCCAACTGTGTTGCTTGGCTGTGTTGCTCACCCAATAAGAAGTCTAAGAACGACTGGGGGGTGGAGCTTGCATACCTTGTGTGTGACTAGTTAATGCAAGCTGAGGGGTTTTTTTGAATGCTGGACGCCATTTTGTTGCACGTGCTGCTGCAAACTTTGCAGTGCAAAGCCAGTCCGGGGAGCCATCTTAAGTTGAGGCTGCATAGGCCTTGTGGTGCATGTGATTCAGATTCTATTCAGTTGAACATCTGGTCACAAAGTTGGTTGGACAGTGTTCTCGAAGCTACCAGCATGAGTTTGACCAGACTGCAGGAGGACAGGAAGACTGGAGTGCCTGGAACAGGTGAGGCTGCAGGTCCCTTATTTTGGCTCCTGATCCCTTATTTTCAAATCTGTAAGTTGACAGCTATGGGCATATATGACTTCCACCACGGAAATCCAGTTAGAGAGCATTGGCCCTATGTGTGCCATAGAGGGCCATGGCAACGGGTGAATTTAAATTTAGTACTGGAAGCTTAGATTGTGTGTCACTCTAGTTTTTATCATATCTCTTTTGTTCTGACCAAAGGTTTCTGCCAATTAGCCTGAAATGCTTTCAGTTCCTTTTCTTACCAACTGACTTGGTGACATATTGAGTATGAAACTGGAATTGGGTGATGCAATGAATAGTTTCAGGTAAACATGGCAATAGAGTTGGAAGACCCCAGTGATACAAATCCCTAAATTTAAAGTGGTCCTACAGTGTCTGCATGAACACCTCTGAAGACGTTTCACAAGTCCCCCAGTCTGTCTGTCATATTGACATGGCCTAAGGGGCTTTACATTTGGGAAGTATTTCCTGATGATCATTTGAAGGCACTCCCACATCACTCTGAAAGGATCAGTGCTATTTCAATGCAGTTGATCAGCACAGAACATGTTCAGGGTGTTCAGTTGACACTGGGGCTAATATGTGACCAGTGTAAGTGGTGTCTGACCTGTGGAGAAGATTGCCATCCTAAGAAAATAAGAAAATTCCTTTTTGATCAGACCAAAGGCTCATGTAGTCCAACATCTTGTGTTTATTGATCAGTCACTAGTTTTGTCATCACAATGGTTTTAGGAAACAAATTTTACTGCCTCCTACCTCTATTCTTTGTCTGGTTCCTTATCTTGCGATGTCTGGGCTGTGTTGGGCTTGCCTGGGTAAAGTTGTGGCTCTCAATGCAGGAAAAACTGGCCAAAGAGGAGCGCAACAGTGAACTAAACCTGCACAAGATCACCCTACAGTGGCGCACGGTGCTCCGTGAAGTCAAGGCCAGGGAGCTGCGTAAGGACATTGAGATTCTTAGCCAGACCTTTGAACGTGTGGTGGACTGCAAAGACAATGTCATTAAGGTGAGCCCTGGCCGGGAAAAGCCCTTGGAATGAGACTGTGAAACTGTTAATGGCTCTCTTAGAGATTGGAGAGGTAAGTCACGCAGCTTCTGAGACTCACTGCAGCTCTGTGACACTTGCCAATAAGGCCAATAAGGAGCAAAGGGGAATAACAAAGGGCACATCTGTACTGTAGGAAAAAGTGGTACAATTTGTACCACTTTGCAGTTTGTACAATTCTGCAATGACCTCTTAACAGTTCTTTGTTATTGCTATCAGTGGGTCCCAGTGGTATAAGAACTGAATGCAGTGTGGAATGCCAGGCTCAATCCACAGCAGATTCAGTTCAGAAGCTTTATGTGTGTTTACCAGCTTAATATAAGCTATTTCAGATACCACAATTTATTATTTTAGGTCTTGGCATTCTCAATATTTTTAGTGTGGAATTCTTTAGCTCTTTAAAACAGATTGGTCTCCTGCTGTGGTTGTCTGATCCATCTCTGTCCCCTCCAGTCCCTCGCTAAGGACCTCACGGAGGCAGAAGCTCAATATGCGCATGCTTTGCGCAGCCACTTGCACAACATAGACCAGCTGTTGGAACTCCAGCGCTGCCGCATTGGCTACTTGGAGGAGGATTATCAAACGGAGCTGCAAGCTCTGCAGAAGGAGTTTGACACAGAGAGGTAGAAGGGAGGAAGGGAGGGAGGCGGGGCTGGGAAAGATGGTGGCTCAGCAACTGTGGAAAACTGTGTTTCGTTGGACTCTTAGAACTCACGTGGCTTTTCATATTTTCACCAGGAAGATAATTATAGGTCACCATAATCTAGAGAGCCGGTACCTGCAGGATGTGTTGCTGGCCATGGAGCAAAACTTTACTGACAGTGAATACGAGGCCAGGCTCGACTTCCAGAGTACAAGAGATGACGTCAAGAACAAGGTCTGGGTTAAAACTCAGGGAGGAAACTTTATGGCAGTTTCTAAGTTTGCCAACGAATGGGAGGATTTATCATATTTTGAAACGGACAATATCCTCAGGAAAAAATATATGCACGTTTTAGCAATGGTGTAGTCCTGAAACCTGCCTTTCATAGGCCTTTTAAAACTATTTAATATGCAAGTTAGGGCATCATTATTTCATAATCAGCTGTGTGCTGATGCTCTCCTTTTTTCCTTTTGATTGTTTTAGCCCATTCCAAGTGAGTTTTAATTAGTTACACTGATTTATCTGTGAATGCCGGTTGCTGGGAATCACAAGGTTATGTTATGTTCAGTTCCTGCTTTGAGGCTGCCTGTAGGCCTCTGGTTGGCCCCTGTGAGAACAGAATGCTGGACTAAATGAACCATTGACTTCATCCAGCAGGCTCTTCCAGTGGTCTTATACATCTGCTGTGTGCCAATATATTGGTTAATTTTAAAAAACAAAGAAAGAATGAATGTGGGACAGGTAGGAGCTACATGGAGATGTTCAACGGAGGTTTAGTCATGCCATGACTTCCTTGAAATTATAAAGGTTCTAAATATATCATGCACCCAATATCAGGCATTGACACCTCATTTGACTGGAAGCCTATGTGTATTCCTTCAACTCTTTGTCTGTTAACACTCATCATCATATACTTCATTTGGGTTTATTCCCCCTCCATTGATTTGTAGCTGCCACTAGTGATGAAGGGCCCCAGCTCAAACACATTTTATGTAATCAAAATACACCCATTACCATCCCTGTGTTTTCTTGAAGATATAGCTGTAGTCAGTGGCTGAACTGGTCTACAGACAGAACTAGACATTGAAAGAAACATGGAACCACCTTTGCTATATATTTCTTTCTCTCTTCTTCCCAGTAATGTGTAGCGAATCAACTCATGACCTGATTTTGTAGCCCCTTCACCCCCACATAATTGGCTCACAGGCTGGGGGAATGCGCAGGCGGATGGTGTCATTTTTATGCATTGTGTTATGCCACACATTACTGGGCGGGGAGGAAGAAAGAACCCACAGAGCTGATGCTGTAAAATCCAATTCCATGTAAGATCCCAAGAAGAGCCATATGAGAGATTCTAGTCATTGGGGAAACAAGACTGTAGCTGAAACTATGTGCAGGTCCTCCTTATTTCTCCAGGTACAAGGTTTCTTGTTGCTGGAGCCCATACTCATGATTTTAAAACCCCCAAAGAAAACCAGTTGGGCATTCTAAGGCTTTTTATTTATTTATATTAAATTTCTGTACCGCCCTTCATCCAAATATGACAGGGCAATTTATAATCTAAAATTACACAAATCTATAGCATAAAAATATAGGGAAGCAGATGGCGCTGTGGGTTAAACCCCAGAGCCTAGGGCTTGCTGATCAGAAGGTCAGCGGTTCGAATCCCTGCAACGGGGTGAGCTCCCGTTGTTCAGTCCCTGCTCCTGCCAACCTAGCAGTTCGAAAGCACGTCAAAGTGCAAGTAGATAAATAGGTATCGCTCCGGCGGGAAGGTAAATGGCATTTCCATGCGCTTCTCTGGTTCGCCAGAAGCGGCTTAGTCATGCTGGCCACATGACCCGGAAGCTGTACGCCGGCTCCCTCGGCCAATAAAGCGAGATGAGCGTCACAACCCCAGAGTCGGCCACTATTGGACCTAATGGTCAGGGGTCCCTTTACCTTTATATCATAATAACAAACAATAACAAATTTTTTTAAGGGCAGATCCTCCACACCATACATTTAGAGCACATCCAATGCACATTTAAAGCTCACGACTTCCCCTAAAGAATCTTCCAAAGTGTAGTTTCCTCCCATAGAGCTACATTTCCCAGCATCCTTAACAAACTACAGTTCCCAGGATTCTTTGGGGGAAGTCATGAGCTTTCAGTGTGCATCTGATGTGCTCTAAATGTATGGTGTTCTTTTGCTTGGGAAAGGAGTTCCTGGGCAGACAGGCTTATCTAGGGTTAGTCCAAAATGAGTCAGTTAACTGGAAAACTCCAGAGCAGACCAGAATACTAATCTGTGTTCATTTCCGCCCCAGAACTTGGAGGAGAAGCATTACCTGCGCATGCAGTTGGAGGGTAAAGTGGAGGAGCTGTGGAAACGCTTCCAGCAGGCCTTGCGTACTTACACAGAGGCAACGGAAGACCGTAAGTTTGCCTTTGAAGGCCTCAAACGCAGAGATGAGAAGAGCACCAAGGAGATTGAGATGCAGATGAGGAAACTGCAGAAGATGCAAGTGAGTGGCCCTGCTTGGGCTGGTCGAACCATGGAAACATTTGGGCTTTATTCAGGCATTGTTTTCTCCTGCAGCTGAGATATTGCTGTGGTGTCCCTTCTACGCAGTGGTGTTCTTTCAAAATGGCAGCATTAACAACCTCCCCAAGTTACCTTCATTGACCTATATCCCCCCACCCCTTGCAATTCACCATCAAGAGAGATACCTACGGTAACCGGTGGCCCAGTTTCCACAATTGGCAGTCCACTTGCAGTGACCTCCAGGATTGTATGAGGTTGCCACTTGGCTCACAGCTTAGTTGGGTTCACATGGTGGAGACACTCTTTGCAGGGCCTTTACCTGCATTGGTGATTATCATGGCCTTGTCTTGAAGAGTTGCTGTTGATTGCAGGAAACAGGGTGTCTGTGGATTAATTTATATGAACTATCCCCTCTATGTAAGGGACGCGGGTGGCAGGTGGCGCTAAACCACTGAGCCTCTTGGGCCTGCCGATCAGAAGGTCATCAGTTCGAATCCCCATGACGGGGTGAGCTCCTGTTGCTCGGTCTCAGCTCCTGCCAACCTAGCAGTTCGAAAGCACATCAAAGTGCAAGTAGATAAATAGGTACCACTCCGGTGGGAAGGTAAACGGTGTTTCTGTGTGCTGCTTTGGTTTCGGTGTTCCGTTGCACCAGAAGCAGCTTAGTCATGCTGGCCATATGGCCCAGGGGGGAAAAACTCTGCGGACAAACGCTGGCTCCCTCGACCTGTAAAGCGAGATGAGCGCCGCAACCCCAGAGTCGTCTGCGACTGGACTTAACTGTCAGGGGTCCTTTCCCTTTCCCTTTGTATCCCCTCTATGTGGGTAGATCCTGGTCTGGCTGCCATTCCAGTGGTAGCCGTGGACGTCATGCCCGATGGAGGGAGCACTGAACATTTGATTTGGGCCTGCAAAGCTCAGTGGACAGAATCGGAAGGCTGGAAAAGATCGAAAATTCCTTAGCCTCCAGCACTCTTCTCCATAAATCGACCTTCTCCCCCTCATCCCACCAACAGAAGAACCTGGGGGGAAATAGATTCATGGGCAAACGTCTGGTGATGCATATCAGTGGTGGGCGGAGCAACAGATCCTCCTGAAACCCCGCCCCCATCTCCCCTGCCTTATAAATATCTGCAGTTGTTCCTCATCCCATTATTAACCTGAACCCCCACAACAGTAAAATCTCACACCACCAAAGCTGCAAACCAAAATGGCCATCTAATCGCACCTCTTACTGCAGCCATGAGTTTCAGTTTATAGTTGCCTCAGAAGCCCTCCTGTCGGCTGACTAGATCCCTCTCTTGTCACCAGGACCTCATTGGCATCCTGAAGAACAAGATTGCTCTTCATGCACGAGAGAGCGAGGAGCAGAACCGGCGAGTCCGCGATGAGAAAGAGGTGGTGCTGAAGCAGCTGCAGAAGCTCAAGAGCGAGATGAACCGGGCCAGAGCCAAGGCCCGTAGCAACCTGGCTAAGCTGTCCAGGGAGAGCAGCGGGGCTCTCAAAGTGTTGGAAGGTGTTATGCAGAAGGTAAAACTGTATGCACTTTTGGTTAATCATGGTCTACCCATGTGTGGTGTAGAGAGGCAGTGTGGTGTAGTGGTTAAGAGTGGTAGACTCGTAATCTGGTGAACCGGGTTTGATTCCCCGCTCCTCCACATGCAGCTGCTGGGTGACCTTGGGCCAGTCACACTTCTCTGAAGTCTCTCAGCCCCACTCACCTCACAGAGTGTTTGTTGTGGGGGAGGAAGGGAAAGGAGAATGTGAGCCGCTTTGAGACTCCTTTGGGTAGTGATAAAGCGGGATATCAAATCCAAACTCTTCTTCTTCTCAGGCTCCTTCCTCCCCCAAATTGAGAAAGTACATAGGATGGGGAGAATGAAGTTGGCTGAAACAGTGGCGTTGCAATGGGGGGGTTACGGTGCGCCAGTGTGCCCCGGGTGCCATGTCTTGGGGGGGTGATAAGAAGGCACCTCATGGCGGCGCAGGCAGCCATCGTGCCATCGCCGTATGTGGAGGATCCTCAGGGGCTGCAGCTGCAAGCAGAGGATTCCGGTGCCAGTGGCAAACCGCTATGTACAGCACAAATGCGTCGTCGCATCCATGTGCTGTATGTAATGCCGCCGCACATGCACTGTACATAGTGGTTTGCCACCGGCGCTGCTTCAGCGCCGTACGGATGGCGGTGGGATCCCTCCACTACAGCCGGAAACGGAGAATCCTGCAGCCGCGAGCAGAGGATCCCGGCACCGTCTGCACGGCGCTGGAGCGGTGCTGGCAGCAAACCTCTATGTACAGATTATGTGCAACTCCATTACGTACAGCGCGTGCATGCGCTGCCGCACATGCGCCGCACATAGCGGTTTGCCGCCCCAGGTGTCATGACGCCTTCGTTCACCCCTGGCCGAAGAGAACATGCAGAAATCAAACTTTTGGTGGTCTCTGGTAGCCCTTGGGATTCCCAAAATGGAGTTCAGATCCAGGAGAGTTGCAGATTATGTGCAAGCACAGCTTTGGCCTATAAAAATAGCACCTGGTTGGCTCCAAATAAAGCTGTTTTGGTGGAGACTAGCTTTCGGGAGGGGGGGGGCTACCGCCTCCTGAATGAACACAGATGCCTATACTGCTGACATTTCCAAGGCAGGGAGGAATCAGCCAGGTTTCACCTCCCTTTCTGAGAAGCTCCCTTGCTTAGAGGAATTGCCCTTTGTTTCCCATGTTGCATATGAGATATATTACACTCGTGAGCAGCTGAGGTCTGGTAGTGTGGAAAATAATAGGGTTAAAAACCTCCCACCTATTTCCTCCCTACCTTTCTTTAAACTATTTTTTTTAATATATATTTTATTCAGGATTTTCTTGTTTTACAGAAGTGTAGTGCCTCGTATTTTTTTTTTTCATGTAACATTTTTACAAATCCGTTTCATTTGTTGAGGCATTAGGAGGAGAAGAAAAGAAAAAAGAAAGGGGGGTGGAGAGAGGGAAGATGGATGGGGGTGGGGTCGGGTGGCGGTGTTTCTATTATGTTTAATGTATGTAGAGTTTGGTGTCAGCGTTGTTTGTGTTGTTCACTTATGTTCCTTTGGTGGTGAGAGAGGTTGGGGTTGGCCTAGGGTGTGATTGTTTGTTTGTGATTGGCTGTGGTGATCTTTGTTTTCGTGTGTGAGTGAGGTGGGTGGGTGTTTTGGATCAGGTTAGCCATATTGATTTGTATGCTGTTGGTGGATTATTGTCATTGTCCTGTTGGGCTGTGTATGTGATAAAGGGGAGCCAGACCGGGGTGAAGGCGTCTTCTTCTGTTTGTCCCCGTGTCAGTTTCAGTTTATTAGTTAATTTTTCTAGTAGGGCTGTTTCCCATACTATTTGGTACCATTGGTCCATGCTTACTCCTGACAGGTCTCTCCAGTGTCTGGTTATGGTGTTTCTGGCTGCTGAGAGCAGGTGGGTTATGAGTTCTTTGTGGTGTAAATGGGCATTGTTGTCTTGTTCTTTAAACTATTTTAAGAAGCAATGGCTGCTCTGTGTGCATGTGCTCCCACATCACCTTGGAGAGCAGCGGAGCTTGACTCTTGCCTCTCTTAGTGCTAGCCTTGCTGGAACAGAAAGCGCTTCCAGAGGAGGAGCAGGGAGGGAGCTGCACAGTCTATTGGGGGCAAAGATAAGGTGTTCTTGACTGGGGAAAGGAACAAACAGTGGCTGGGACTGCTCAAGCAGAAGAGATGGCTGGGAATTCCTGCGAGAATAAGAAATGGTGAGAGAGAGAGAGAAGCAGCAGTAGTGAAGGCTACACCTTATCCTTCTAGGCTATATGGAGGTTTTTAGCATGTGGTTCCTTTTAGCCACCACCCCTGTTGAATGCATAGCTTTCTTGTGCAAGTTTACCCTGATTATTAAAGCTGGACCCTTTACTTTTCTATCTTATGATGCTCTGTTTCATTTTTCAATTTCAGATCCTGGTTCGTTTTTAGTGGTTTTATATCAATGGGGGTTTTTGTACTTGAGTTTTTGTACACTTGAGATCATCTATCTATTTTATCTATCGGTTTAGAAAGGTTCTTTAAAAAAATTTAATGTTGGTCCTCCCAGCCTCAGATGGTAGGAGAGGGTGCAAGCTTTCCCAAGACTCCTTGTCTCCTCTGCCTTGAAAGGATGATGTTCTTTCCAGACACTTTGGGCAGCATCGAAAGCACTCATTTGATCAGCACAAGGAGTTTTGGCTGTGCTCCTCTCCCTGTGCATCCCTTAAGTCTGTTCTGGGATTTCCCCCAACCTTCTGGAGCAGATTTGGGGAGGGTGTAGGGCAGGGGGTGGGGATTCCATTGTGCAAACCTAATTCCTTGCACTATAATAGAACAAGTGCTTTGCATACTATACCGTGTGCCTGTAAATCTTGTCACATAATCTTCCCTTGCCAAGCAGCTGCCCGCAATTCTGGCTCTCTTTTGAGTGTCCCAGTCACATATTTTTAGCGTACATTTAAATAACTTCAAATCTTAAATCTCTTCATGGTGCGGGGAACCCATATGTACTCTCGTGTGAAAATTGTGCATGGCTCTCATTTTGTCACAATAATCCGCTTAGAAGCCAGGGTGCTGAGCAGCTTTCAGAGGACAGTTGTGTTTTCTCACAAAGTGGTGTACATGTCCCTTCTTACACAGATTACTTCAGCATTGGGGGAACATCATGTGTGGTGTCTCTTAAAGGTACAGGAGCCCAGGGGATGATTGTAATGTGGCAACGAGATACAGGCTGTGTTCACGCTGCACCCAATGTGCTCCCACCACTGGTTAGAGAAGTAGTGTGCACATGGCATTATCATTCCTTATCTATGTGGTTGTTTCTTACAAAATACTGTGTTTTGATGTGCTTCCCCTCAAACCAGCTTCAATCTGGATTGAGAAAAAGAACAATTTAGTTGCATTTTGAGCCATTAATGTGTACACAGCCTCTAGCCTCTTCTTCCCAAAGGAGCCATGCATGGCTTGAAAGTGCACTGACATAGTGGTGGAAACTCAAAACTCCCAGAGAGCAAAGCAGATTCCGTGCATGCTGCTCTTTTAGCCGAGATGTATAGTTCAGAGTTTCCCTCATGTGACTGTTGGCAACTAAACCTACATTACAAACTTATATCGGTTTTATACTCATTTAATTGCCATGGCTTTCCCTAAAGCAGGATTGAGGAACTTATGATCCTCCAGTTGTCAGAACCACCAGTTCCACGACTCCTGACCACTGGCCAGGCTAGGAGTTCTAGGTGCTAGAATCCAGCAACAAACATCAGGAGGAACACAAGCTCCTCACCCTGCTCTAAAAAATCCCGGGAACTGTAGTTTGGTAAAAGTGCTGAAAATCCTGTGAAGGCATTCCTAGCCCTCCAGAGAACTAAAACTCCAACTTTAGAACTATACAGAGACACTCCAGTGCAAGACCCAACCCTGGGAAGTGTATCCTGTGCCAGATAGAGGAAAACAGAGTCTGATTATTGTTCCCCATCCCCTACAGGCAGAGCTGATCCTGCGCCTGGCTGAGATGTGCCGCAGGCTAGAGTCGGAGGAGGAGAAAGTGCTGCCATTTTATGCCAGTTCCCTGACCTGGGAAGAACAGAAGACTGTGGATAAGGTGGTCCTGGAGAAACCGGAAGAGCCATTAGCCCAGGTGAATTGTCTGTGTGTGGAAAGGGGAGGAAGGCATGGTGTGCCTGCTTCACCAGCAGAGGAAGAAACAGTTCTTTTGCTTCATTGTCAGGATTATTCTGTGTCTCCAGTTTAGCATTCAGGGCTGTTCGTTCCCAGAAGGAATGGTCAGATTGAGGCAATACAGCCCTGGCACCAATGGGAACACCCACCCCAAGGCTAGCAGCAGCAGCTGGGGTGGAAGGGTTTCCATTCAGACCATGGCAGGGGCAGAGTTAACCCCCATGTCACATCCCCAATCCTGATCAGGCTCCCTATGTCTGCTCTTCACAGCAGGGGAACCACCACACAACTTCAAGTGATGCACTTAGCATCATGCAAAGTTTTCCCCTTTGCCTCTGGTACTTTCCCAGAATGCATTCTGCCTGCCTCTCTATCCAGGCCCACCTGACTCTATGGTGTTTGCTTGCCACACAGCTATAGGAAATACCGTATTTTTCGCTCCATAGGCGCACCTGACCATAAGGCGCACCTACTTTTTTTGGGGGGGGGGATTCAAGAAAAAAAATGTGGCTCTTGGGGGCTTTTGCAGGAGGTGGGGGAAGTGAGAGAGCCTCGCTCTGTCCCTTCCTCCACCTCCTGCAAAAGCCAGGGATATCTGCGCAAAGCCTCCCCAGGGCAGTGGAATGAAGCCTCCCCGCTGCCCTACGGAGGCTTCGTGGGCTACTCCAGAGCTGCTCAGGAGCTTAGCGGGGGAAACCCGGATTTCCCCCAGCCCCAAAGAGCAGGTCGGGGCTGGCAAGGGAAGCCCGGGTCCGTCCCCGTCCCCCCAGCCCCAGGGACCACACATTCACTCCATAAGACGCACAGACATTTCCCCTTAGATTTTAAGAGGAAAAAGGTGAAGTGAAAAATACGGTAATCTTTGCTACAAGACCTTTGGGTGCTACATTCACAAGAAGCATTTCCCGACTTAGTGGCTGCTCAAGAGGAGTTTGTTTCTCCCAATGCAGCCACGGACTCAAAGCAGGGATTCTTGTCCAAAGACCGCGATGCAGCTCCTTAGTACCAACCCAGAAGCCTGTCTTTCCCATGTCTTTCCCAGATGATGCAGGATTACGTGGGGCTGGAGCGCTTCTGGCAAAGATACAACAAGGTGAGGCTGGAGCAGCTCTCGCTGGAGCGGACGAAGCAAGCGCTGCTCCAAGACAACCTCAGGCTGAGGCAGCTGCTCAAGCAGTACCTGGATGGCATCTCGGTGAACGACGAGGTTCTGAGCCAGATCAATCCACTGATGATTGTCAACCAGCAAAACGTTGCCCCACCTTCGCCCCAGCCTGCCAAGCAGCCCATCTATAACGTGGTCGAGGCAGCACTCGAGGTCAAGCGGATCCTCTAGGTCAGCGGCGTGCGATTTCAAGCTATCCTCCTCTGTCATGTTAACAGACCACTGGGCATAAAGAAGAGTGAGGCCTGTTGGGGGGCCTTTGGGGAAGGGCCAATACCTGCCATTAAACAGCTGAACAGAGCTGAGCTGATGCGTGCTAGAGCCTTTTCTCTGCAAGCAAAGCCCCTGAGGCTGGTATATTGGGAACTCTCATGTATGGTGCGTCTACTGCCAGTGGTTTCTTTTATAGGCTTGTGCACAGGCCTAAGAGCTGTTTGCAAAGGAGGCGGCTAAGCACTTGCGCAGGGGCCAACTTTTGTGTGCGATTCATAGAATCATAGAGTTGGAAGAGACCACAAGGGCCATCGAGTCCAACCCCCTGCCAAGCAGGAAACACCATCAGAGCACTCCTGACATTTGGTTGTCAAGCCTCTGCTTAAAGACCTCCAAAGAAGGAGACTCCACCACACTCCTTGGCAGCAAATTCCTTTCCAGCGTGGTAGCTTTTTATTTAATTCTCCATCCTAGAGTTCAGAGGTAGGGTTTAGCTGACTTAATACCCCTGCCAAATGCTGGGAGATCAGATCTATCATGTGTGCTGCAAAAAGTCCTTCACTTTGCAGGACTACAATTCCCAGGGCCTCCAAGGAAGATGGAATTAGTTAAAGCTCATTGTGCAAATCAAGGATGCCCTTCAGACGCTGCTGGGCTTCTGCTCCTGGAGTACCTGGCCTTTGTCCATGCTGGCTGGGACTGGTGAGAGCTGGAGGCCACCGACGTCTAAAGAACATATTGCAAATATACCTGAAGGATTGCAAATGCATCACTCTGCCCCCTGTTGCGGCACAATCTAGGCCATGGGAATTTTAAACTTTGTAAAACAATATATGAGTCCTGCTCAGTGTATATTCTGAATGGCCTGCCAGTGCTTTGCTAGACGTGACTCTCAGAAATAGGCAATCTTCGATTGACCAGCTAGACGGAGCTGCTTATATATTGCAGTAATACCCCCTAGATACCCTTCCCTGGTTAAAGACTGTTCAAACTACTACCTCCTAGGAGGTGAGACCAGCCCTTCATCCAACCTACCCCTACCCTCCGCTTTTTCGTGAAGGTGCGAGCACAACAGAGCAGAACCCCACAAGAGAAGCAACCGCAAAGCCATGTCCAAAAAGATGAGGAGGCACTTTATTTCTTCTTAGCCTTGTTTCTCTTCTCCTCCTTGAGTTTCTTCTTGGAGACACGGGGTGCCCGGGCTTTCTGGTACAGGTGGTAGCCAATGAGTCCCAAGAGCGCAGGGACAAGCCCAATGCAGAGCAGGGGCAGCACGTCATTCAGCATCTTCTGCCAGTAGGTAGCTCTGGACAGCCCCACCAGCTCCACCTCAAACTGCAGGACTGCGTCAGCTGGAGAGAGAGGAGAGAGTTGGGGGAAGCAGCGCTGGGAGACAATTCAGGCAAGGCAGGTCCCTAGGAAATCTGCCCTGTCAGTGTTAAGCATCTATGGCAGCTAGAGAAGCACAAACAAGGCTTTGCGCTGCTCAGTGGTGCTGTCAGGACTTTGGGGGCTCGCTCAAAAAAATTAGCAAGAGGCCCTCCTCAATATCATAGTGCAAACTGCACCCACTGGTGCTGCTGCAACTAAATGTCACTTCTAGCATAGGAGAAAAGAGAAACTTAGTTCTGCTTCCCTGTGCCAGGCAATCGGTCCCTCCAGCCCCATATCCTGTATTGGCAAAAGGTAACTTTTGCAGAAGGACTGTGGCTCAGTGGTAGAGCACCTCTTTTGCATGCAGAAAGATGCACACACGGGTAAAACTGGAAAAGAATCCTGCCTGAAATCTTGGACAGTCACAGCCAGTCAACATAGACCACACTGCGCTTCCTAGGTTTCTCTGAGGGTCTGTATTGTCCATAGGATGCTCCACGCGAGAGACCCAAAGGGTTGCCTTCACCCTCTTTATGCCGGCATCCCTGCGCTGGTGCTATTGGTCAGGGCAAGAGCACAGCCACCAAGCTGCATTTGCATGGAGGCTCAAAATGCATGGCTCTGCAGGCTACATGAACTGCCAGGCCAAGGGCAGAACGTAAGCAGGGCCACGGCTGCTTGTCTAACTGCAAACTATATGCAAACTCATTCCTAGGGGAGCATATACTTCGCCCAAGCGGATACCTAGATTGCAACCACATATGCCAGCCACAGATCCTTAAAGCAATGGGGTTAATGTGGGGTGATGAGCGCAGGGCGGCTTCAGCTGAGGATGCCATCCCATCCAGCCCCAATGCCAGCAGCTAGTAAGTCAAACATCCTAATTCTTTACTGAACTGGCCAGATGCTCCATTGTGAGCTACACAGGTTGGCCACCATGTTTTCTCCAGAAGTTGTGTGCATTCAGTAACACTGCAACACCTGTGGATCCCATCCTCACACCTCTTACCTCACACGTTCAAATGCAACTCTGGACTTTCCACACGTTTGTGTGAATTTTGTCCCCTTCAGTCAACACGCCTGAATTCACCTTAGGTTAGGGTGCATTTTCACTAGAAATGTGAAACCGCGGCTCAGCCCAGAAAACTTTTTTAAATGCCTTGTTTCGGCCCAGGAAATTATGAAGTAATAATAAAGAAAAGAGTGCTTCTGAGTGTGTGCAGAGTACATTTCACCAATGCTTAACTACAGCAATTCTTTGCAGATCTGGGTGTAGGAGCATAGCCAGGAATTTGCTGCAGCAAAACTAAAAGCCCTAACGGGGCCATTGAGCTCTGCTTCAGGCAGGAAAACCTTGAACCAACACGGCTTCCGTGCAGGATTCAGACTCAGCTCACCCCTTTTTAGAACTTAAACCCACTGCTTGCTACCGCTGCTTCGTGATAAGCAGGAGATGAGAGGGGAATGTAAGGAACTAAATACAGTGGCATAGCGTGGGGGGTGCAGGGGGGCCGGCCGCACCGGGCGCAACATCTGGGGGGGTGCTCGCACTCGCAGCTCTCTGCCCCTACCTGGCTCACTCACTCTCTCTCACTGCAGTGCTGGCTGTGTGAATCCGATCCGAGCCGCCGGGTCGCCGCCCACTGTGGAGGGGGTGGGTGCCAGGCGTGCGGTGCGGAGAGAGAGCGAGGGACTATCTGGGGGAGGGACAGTGCAGTGGCCGCCCAGCGCAGCGCTGAGCGCGGGAGAGAACCAGACAAGACCAGACCAGGCAGCAGCAAGAAGAAGCTGGCAGTGGCGGCAGGTTAGGGGGCGCAAATTACTTGCCTTGCCCCGGGTGCTGACAACCCACGCTACGCCACTGACTAAATATCTTGCATTTAAAAAGAAGACTGATGGAGAAATGCTGTCTTGCAACACTGTACCAAGCACCCCACATCGCCTCTTTCTCATGCAGTCACCCAGTGATCTAGCTATCCCACAGCATCAAAATGCTGTAAGAGACCACCCCGCTACAGTCAGTCGCTTTCCAAGCTCCCCTTCTCAGTTCCTCAACCCCAAATCAGAGCCCATGTGTCATCTGTACATCCAAAGGCAACGGAAGCAGATAGACCAGCCTAGAAAAACACAGCCTGCCAAGATGTCCTGCCAAATGGCCATCAAGTAGGTGCTAGTCGCTGGATCATACCTGGGACAGCTGGCGGGGAACCTCGTTTGCCGTATGCCAGGTGAGGGGGGATGATGACTCTGCGTTTTTCCCTGCCAGGAAGAAGGAATGCCATGTCAGCATTTGAGGACAGGACACGGGTGTACAAAGCTGTTGACTTCAGTGGGGATTCATTGGGCATTAAAAAAAAACAAAAAACCCAGGCAGAAAATTGCAGTCGTCAGTGAAACAATCTAGAAATTCCTTGGCTGGAGGGAGCAGGATTCAAATAAATGCTCTACGGATGCTTCACACCAATTTTTTTAAAGTTGGATTTCCTTTTCACATTTATACATAAAAATATTTGTTTGCTGCTTATTGATATATAGAAATAAATCATAATGGTTTACAACTCTATAAAATCATAAAGGTAAAGGGACAGGGACTCCTAACAGTTAAGTCCATTTGCGAACGACTCTGGGGTTGTGGTGCTCATCTCGCTTTACAGGCCAAGGGAGCTGGCATTTTCCACTCCGCAGACAGTTTTTCTGGGTCATGTGGCCAGCATGACTAAGCCGCAACAGAACACTGACACCAGAGCAGCACACAGAAACGCCGTTTACCTTTGTGCCAGAGCGGTACCTGTACTTGCACTTTTTGGGGTGCTTTTGAACTGCTAGGTTGGCAGGAGCAGGGACTGAGCAACGGGAGCTCACCCCATTGCGGGGATTCAAACCACCGACCTTCTGATCGGCAAGCCCAAGGCTCAGTGGTTTAGACCACAGCGCCACCCGCGTCCCTATCATAAAACCATACAGTAAAATAATAAAAAATCAAAACCATCCTAAAGTCAAAACAATTTAAAACAAACATCTTAAAACCATTATGGGATATCAACCAATCAATCATTTTATTTGCATGCTGCCTTTCCAAAGTTAAAGCTCAAGGCGGCTTACAACATATAAAAAAATTACACAACTACAAAAATAGCAAAAGTAGTCATAAACAATAAACAAATGAACAGGAAGTGCACAACCAAATTGAACAACTTCCACATAAACCAGAAGATCCAAAATAAAGATCCAAAAAATTAACAGCAGCAGCAACCCTCTAAACAATACTCCAGCCCAAGATAATCTTCATCACCCGCATAGGCCTGGCAGAATAGAGAGGTTTTCAACAGGCACATTTACACTGCCTCACAGAGAACCTTCCCAAGTTAAGAAAGTGAGAAATTGTGGCTTGCATTAAGCTTGTGAAAGGTCCATTTTAGGGAAGGGGTTCAGAGATGGTAACACAGACTACAAGGCAAGCACACTGAAAATTACTTACCCAACACACATATCCAGCAGACCCTGTTCTAAACCTGAGCAAAAGAATAAACACAGGTAAGAGTTAAGTGTGGCTTACATTCAGCACTGTTTATACTTGACAGGGGATGCAAGCCGCACTGCTTTCAGCCAGGGTCAGAGTCACTTGTAAGCTGCTGAGTGCATCAGTAGAGTAGCATGCACTCAGTGCAGAATTTAAATGATGCCACATGCAAGCAACATTTGTAAAGGAGCAACAGGAAACACAAAGTTTTTACCTGGCACCTAAAGATATGTAATGAAGAGGAGAGTTTGTCCCTTTTTTTGGATTACAACCCATTTTTTTTTGGAGGCCCCATTGGCAAAAGTGCACCTTGGGTTACAACCTGTTTTGGTTTACAACAGGACCTCCGGAACGGATTATGGTTGTAAACCAAGGTATCACTGTATTGGAAAAGGTCCAATAGTGGATAACGTTCCTGCTCCAGTTCTTGTCCAAATTGCGTGGGAAGTTCGTTAGCCAAATTGGCCTCAGAGTGTGAGTTCCAGAGATGTACCTGGGATGACTTGTCTTTTGCCCAGCTCCACTTGCAGTGGGTCACGGGACAGAGAGCTGTCAATAATGCGGCCATCTTCAAGGGTACCCTGCAAAGAAAGAACGCTATGATCCAGCAATTCAGCTGCTAGATCTGACCAAAGCCCCAGTCAGTCCAGCAGCTAGTCTAGTATCATGGCAGCTAAGCAATTTCCTAGTTGCTAAACTGCACGGAAAAACAAAAAGTGTGGAAACTTGTGGTTCTGAGACAAATGGAGCAACACGGTGTCAGGAAAAAGGCTGGTGGTGATTTCCACCATGACGTCATTTTCCATTATTATTTTTTAAAAGCCAGATTTTTAAAAAGCAGACGCATTCGCTTTTCTCACACTGACAGAATCACCTCTTCTATGGTGTTGTGGTGTGTGCATCATCTATCCCAGCAAATAAGAAAATACGCTTCCCTCCCTTCAGAATACTTGTTCGACTTTCAAGGGACACTTTCTACACCAGGGGTAGCCAATTATGTCAGGGGCAGACTTTGGTAATAACAGCACCATGAATGAGGACAAAATTTGGCACCCATTCTTATTTTCACAATAATTCCTTTTGGTGCAGTTGCTTTTTAATGGATTTTCTCAGTAGACTGTTGGCATCTATCTTGAGAGTCAATGGAGTGCACCTCCAGGGGTGAAGGCAAACTGCTGCAATAGCAGCACAAAGGTGAGACCCCTGGGGCGCAAGCCTGGAGGTCCTCAGCCGCCCAGATCACAAGACAGGCCTTGCTGATGTGGTCCAAAGGAAAGTAGAGCAACACATTTGGAACCAGCTTGGCTGCAGGAGTTGCCTAAAGGAGGTGACCATCTTAGGGACTCCACTCCGGATTTGTGTAGGGTTGCCGCCTTAGCCTCTTCTTCTCCAGAAGATGCAGTGGCATAGCGTGGGTTGTCAGCACCCGGGGCAAGGCAAGTAATTTGCGCCCCCTAACCTGTGGATTTGCGCCCCCTAACCTGTGGATTTGCGCCCCCTAACCTGTGGATTTGCGCCCCCTAACCTGTGGATTTGCGCCCCCTAACCCTAACCCCCAGATGTTGCGCTCGGTGCAGCCGGCCCCCCCTGCACCCCCCCACTACGCCACTGAGAAGATGTCCTGCATGGCAGCCAAGGTTGAGGATCAGTTTCCTTCTCTGAGATGGGCTACCTTCCCAGGCGGATGAGCCCCATCTGCTCCTCAAGTACCTGTATAAATCTGGGTTTTGTTGTTGCTAATATATTATTTTGTGTCCCCTGGACTGGGTGCACTGCCCTAAATCCCCTCCATATGTTGGGACTCCCAGCTCTGCCAACCCCTTGCTTGCAGGACCAGCGGTCGAGACTGACGGGAGCCAGAATCCAGCGCCATCTGGAGGGCACCCGGCTGCCCCACGCGGGGTCTGCACCAGCCTGCCTGCAACTGAAGCCTTCTTCCTCTGCCCTTTTGCTGGGAGCCCTTGCGCCCCGCAGAAGCCGGGCTCCAGGGCTTGTCCCGGTGTCCATGTGGCAGCCCAGCAAAAGCCTATTGGGCCTCGTGACGCGGAAGGCTGCTCCGAAAACACGCGTGCCCTCTTCCACGGCGGCAAAGGGAGGACTGGCACCGGGGCGCACAGCTCGCCTTCCCAAAACCAAACGCACCAACGCGCCCCGCGCTCCCGATCTTCCCTGCCCGGCACCCGCGCCGACCCGGAGGGCGGAGCCGCGGGAAGCCCCTCCCCAGGCGGCCGGGAAGCGCCGGTGCTGACGTGTTCGTGCGCGGCTTTCCCCGCGCCCTCCGCCCGGCCTCGGCTTACCGTGTAGTGGAGGTGGAGCGTGTCTCCCAGCGCCGAGCGCTCCGCGCAGTCATCGGGGGGCTCCACCTGCGGAGAGCCGAGAGAGAGAGAGAGGGGAGGGCGTCAGCGGGGGCCCGGATCCGAGCCGCACGTGGCTCTCCATCCGTGCAGCAGCGCGGCGGCGGAGGGGCCTCTCCAAAGACTCCGCTGCGCCCCAGAGCGCGCGCCGAGAGTCAGCGGCACCGGCGCTGCTGCTTCGCCCCTCTTGCCCCACCCGCCGCGCAAGAGGCCCGGGCGAGGACCAGGCGCGCCCCCGGGCTGCGTCTCTCCCTCCCAGCTTCGCCGGCGGCATCTCGGAGGCGTGCCGGGCACTTCTCGCCGCCGGCCGGGCAGCTGCGCCCGCGCGCCCTCACCAGGGTTTCCAGCTGCAGCTCCCGGGGCGCACTTTCGCTCGGGCTCTCGGGCTCGTCCTCCGCCCGCTGCGCGCGGCTGCCGGCTGCGCACAGGAGGACGAGGACGAGGCCGAAGCGGAGAGGTAGCATGGCGAGAGAGAGAGGTGGCCCACGGAGCCGGAGCAGCGGCGACCGGGCTTGCACCGCAGGGCAGGGCAGGGCAGGGTGCCTCCTCCTGGCGCCGCCCCCTGCTGCCCGCTTCCCCGCCCCGGAGGAAGGAAGGAGGGCCGGAGCGAGCGAGCGAGCAAGGGGGCTCTCCTGGCACCGGAGAGGTGCTGCTCTCAGGCCTTCGAGAGACACGTGCTCAGCAACACCGAACGGGGTGCAAGGAATGTAGGAATGTTGCTGGAGAAGAATCGTGGAGTTGCAAGGGATCCCGAGGGTCATCTAGGCCACCCCTTTGCCATGCAAGACCCCCCCATCCAATTTGAAACCATACATGACCCTGCTTAACTTTGCAAACGTGCTAGCAGTTTTATTGCTGCAGAACAGGTGCCTCCTTGTTTGTGCCCTTCTGTTCGCAGGATTCCCACTGGCACCTGGCTGCTGTGGGAAGGGGAAGGGGGGCTAAGCAGGCCTCTTCTCCCCACCTCCGTCCAGGACTCTGGTGAAATCCTGCAGCGGGGAGTTCCGCAGGTCAGCACACTGTTCCCCACAGCACCCACACAATGGCGCCCAGGAAGGTGCCCACCCTCTCTGAAAACATAAGAATAATGATTTATTTATACCCCGCCCATCTGGCTCTGGATAGCCCTGGGAGGAGGAGCAGCACACTCTGCATATGCTCGCAGGGCACTTCTTCACAAATTGGAAGACTCGGCTTTGGTGTGGGAGATTAGCAGCCAAAAGCTAATAAAGGCATATTCTTGTCAGCATGAGAAAGTGCCAACCCCACAGAGCTGTATGGCTGATAGGCAGATGTTCAGACCATAGAAACACAAATGCTAGAAAGAACTCTGTGGGATGTCATTTCCCCTCCTTTCCTGGAGAGGAAGTTACACTGTAAATAAAAGTATTTTGCCTGCATGGCTTTAACTGCTGCCATTGCTGTGAACCAGTGCAACATCATAAGGTAAAGGTAAAGGTACCCCTGCCCGAGCGGGCCAGTCTTGACAGACTCTGGGGTTTGTGCGCCCATCTCACATCTATAGGCCGGGGGCCAGCGCTGTCCGGAGACACTTCCGGGTCACGTGGCCAGCGTGACAAAGCTGCATCTGGCGAGCCAGAGCCGCACACGGAACGCCGTTTACCTTCCCGCTGGTGAGCGGTACCTATTTATCTACTTGCACCCGGGGGTGCTTTCGAACTGCTAGGTTGGCAGGCGCTGGGACTGAGCAGCGGGAGCGCACCCCGCCGCGGGGATTCGAACTGCCGACCTTTCGATCGGCAAGCCCTAGGCGCTGAGGCTTTAACCCACAGCGCCACCCGCGTCCCAACATCATAAAGTACTGGTAAATAAATTATACTTTCCAATTTACTTCCCAGTTTGTTGCCTGATTGTTTGTTAAGCTGGTAAGAATAGGAGAGCCAGCTTACTTCAAAGCTGGACTTGCTCAAATCAAGGTTTTGCAGCCTAGGACATGGGTGGGCAAACTAAGGCCCAGGGGCTGGATCCGGCCCAATTGCCTTCTCAATCCGGCCCACAGACGGTCCGGGAATCAGCGTGTTTTTACCTGAGAAGAATGTGTCCTTTTATTTAAAATGCATGTCTGGGTTATTTGTGGAGCAAAGGAATTCATCCCCCCCCAAAAAAAATATAGTCTGGCCCCCTACAAGGTCTGAGGGACAGTAGACCGGCCCCCTGCTGAAAAAGTTTGCTGTCCCCTGGCCTAGTCCCTATGCATTTTAATTTTGCTGACTAGGATGATATTTTAAAACACTATTCAAACCACACACTTGGGCACCTGGAAGGATTAATTGCAATTAATATATCCTCTCTTACCTATAAAAACCCATCCCACATTTGAGAATGAGAGCTAGGGCCTGGTCACACGGACTGCATGACCATGTGGAAGTTCTGTCCGCATGCGCTGCCATCCCTGCCTCACACAATTGGACTAGGCCCACAAATAACCCAGAGATGCATTTCAAATAAAAGGACACATTCTACTCATGTAAAAACAGGCTGATTCCCGGACCGTCCACAGGACGGATTGAGAAGGTGATTGGGCCGGATCTGGCCCCCAGGTCTCCTACTCTCTTAAGTTATCTCCCCCTGTTCTTCCAGGGCTGCTGATCCTTGCATGTACTGTTGCATTCACAATATATAAACTTGATCCCTGCTCTCTCCCTTTCTGCAAAACCTACCTCTTCCACATTGGTATGGCTTTTCCTCTTAATCCCCACTCATTCCTAATTACCAGCATACTTTAAAAAATGTGTCAGCATCTGCCTACATTTCCTCTGCCTTTCCTCCCTTTGTTTCTTCACTGTTTTAAACTGTAAGCTCTGTGGGTGCAGGGACCTGTCTATGTTGCTTGTCTAGCTCTATGGTGCTTTGCACACTGGCAGTGAATAATTATAATGAATAATTATAATGGTTGTGAATATGCACAGATGTGCACTGGCTTGGAGCGGCCAGGTGGAAAGGAGAACATGGGACTTCTGAACTTTTACTAATTATTTCCAAAAGGAAATGTGTACACCTGCAGCTTTGCATATCCTGCAGAACAAGCTCTGCCTGCCCAAAGGCTGTTTGTGCACTGTAATGAAAAGTGTAGAAGCCTGTCCGTTGCACCTAATGATTCAACCTCTAGCCCAGATATGGAGAAGTCTACCAAAATGGATATGATGTTTGTTTGCACACTTGCAAATGCATGTGCAGATGTGTACACAAACTGATGGTGGTACAAGCAATGTGGACACTAGCACACAACTTTGAATACACAGAGACACCTCAACTTGCAGTTAAGATGTGTCTGACTACAGAAAATCTTTAGACCATTACACACACTCAGCTGCAGGGTTCTTTGACCATATGGAATGGAAAGGACTGGACAATTCTCAGGCATTTGCTTTCACAGGTAGCTGTGCCTATTATTAAAGCTGACGTGGAAAGCAAACATGCCTGCCATTTCCTATCAGCAGAGACTGTCACCTTGAGCGTGCTGCAAGAGCAGTTGCCAAAAAAGATAAGGGAACTTCTCGAAGATGAGGAAAGATCTAGTATTGGTGGTGTTTGGGGGGTTTAAACAAAACAGATGTAATACAGCAATGTGTGTAATTTCACATTTCTAGAAGAAAGCAAAGACAAGTCTGGATTTCAAAGTGAACCCAGACAGTAGAGGAACAGCTGTTGTAACAAACTGAATGACTAGGGGGGAAATACGTTGCATTCTTCAGCAGCCGCCCTGTATGTTTTCCTAATTTCTAGGTGCCAGTACCAAAGTCTGAAAACTCTTGAGTCACCAACATCCCAAGATTCATCTGAACATGAACATGGTCACTGCCCCCAATCACAGAGCAAAGTACAGTGGTACCTCTGGTTACAAACATAATTTGTTCCGGAGGTCCGCCCTTAACCTGAAACCGTTCTTAACCTGAGGTAACACTTTAGCTAATGGGATCTCCCGCTGCCGCTGCACGGCCACCACGCGATTTCTGTTCTCATTCTGAGGTAAAGTTCTTAACCCGAGGTACTACTTCCGGGTTAGCGGAGTCTGTAACCTGAAGTGTTTGTAACCTGAGGTACCACTGTATAATTTTGTGGAAGAGAAAGCTAAACAGCGGAAGGCACTCTTATAAGCCATTGGCATGTAGCTAACGAGAGAGCTTTCATTTTAAAGGGCACATTTGCAACTAACTTGCTACCTATAAATTACCATCAGCTTATGTATTGCATTAACTTGTACAAAACAGATCCTAGTGACTCTTGTTTGCACAAGCTTGTTCAGAACTATATTGATTCAACTGGAGGGACATCCCATGATTTTGAATCTATTTGGGCAGCTTAAAATGTTTAAGTGTACATTTGAAAATGTACAGAGAGGGGCATGGGAGAAGGAAAATAAATCTGTGTTTGCAAACACATGTGACCTAGGCACATACCTCAGTGCTAGAGTACATTTTGCATTCAGAAGATCCCAAGTTCAGTCCTTGACATCTCGAGGTAGGAATGGAAGAGATCCTGTCTGAAATCCTGGACTGCTGCTGTCACTCATTGTTGGCAGTATGGAGCTAGATGAAATCAGTCTCAGTCAGTTTTATTGCACATAGCCAAAGGCTGCCGCAATGTACACAGAATTATTTGACAATTAAAAGAAAATATACTGAATTGGTAAAAAAAGACTTAAAACATTTGTATTATTAAAACATTACGTACTCTAAACAAAGCTATAAAAGTACCCAAATGTACAAATAAAAACATTAAACGATAAAATTCATAAGCTAAAATCATCACATGGTCACTAATGTTAAAAACAATATCAATTAATACAGTGTGCAATTTATACTCAGAGTTTGGTGACAAAGATAGAGCATAGCCTGAGGTAGATAGATGGGATCAAATAAATTCATCTCCTTTACAGTTAATGGCTACCTCGGCTATATAATTTGCTCTAATTTTCCTAGCAGCAGTTGCAAAAAGTGCTACCCGCCAGGTCACATACTTATCTGTGTCTGCAAGGAGATATAACATCATATCAAGGGGGTTCTGGCCAGGGGACCCTGTCATTATAGGTACCAAAAATCTTTTTCTTGCATCATTATATAACGGGCAGTGCAAGATATAATGCATAAGGTCCTCTACTTCAGAACATCCCCTAATGCAAACACGTTCGTTTTTTGGTATGCCTCTATGTCTCCCATCTCTATAAGCAGAGCTTATTGTATTTAGTCGTAGCTCTGTAAAAGCTTTTCGAAGCTGTGCAAAAGTCAATTCATTAAAATAAGATATGTGTTCATTGACCTCTCTAAGTTTAAAATACAATGGGGCGCATGTAGATGTGCACATAGAGTTTAGATCGTTTTTAGTTGCCACTGCCCTTATGGTTCACTTAAAAATATTTTTCTGTGAATATAGGGGGAGTTCTTTAATCTCAGTCACTGAGAGGTCATATTTGCCCATCAGTTGGGCAGCCTGATGTTTTTAAGGGGTAATCCATTTGAGAGCTCAATCAGGCATTTTTTTGGTAGCCTAGTGTTGTCCATCTGTTGAGCTCTAAACTCTAAACCAGTAACAGAGAATTCTTTTATCTATTTGGCTCTCTATGCTCAACATGTGAGTTTCCAACCTGACCATGGCAGATTGCACGTCTTTGGGTAAACCTAAAAGAACTCTTAAAAAATAATTCTGTGGGGATTCCAGACCGGAGACCTTTGAGGTACCCCAAACCTCTGCACCATAGCTAGATGAAATAATTATCTGTGCATTCATGATAATAATATTATGATGGTTATACATGATTCCACTTTCAATACAGTCTGTGCCTGTGGAAGTTTTGGGGGAGACATACTCCTTTGCCTCTCATTGGTGCACATCCTGTAGCTTCCTGCTGAAATCCTGTAACCTTTTTAATAGCACAAATGTCCAGAGATCATTTTTATTTCTTGGGACCTGCTTTTGTTGTGCAAGAGTGCCCCTGTGTATCACATTAATGCAGTGACACTGGGGAAGCTTTGCAGAGCAACTAATAACACAGAACAATGTGTGGACATTCTAGTATATATCCACCATTAATACATTATTATTGTGTCAAAGACATGTTGCAGGAAAACACACACACCCCAGTTTGGATGTGCCTTTAAAATTTCAGTACACAGTTGAAGGGGTGCCTGGTGTGCTCTGGTCCATGGGGTCACAAAGAGTCAGACTCGACTAAACGACTAAACAACAAAGCAAAATAGTGGCAGTTCAGAGACATTCTTATAAGTTACAAAATTCTTATAAATTCTTATAAATTACAAAATGCAGATTTTTCAAAGGTGCAGTACATTGCTGTCACCACTGTGTGGCACCAAAACATCACAAATCCTGCCCCCCCCTCCAGAAAATAAGCACCCCGAGGTTATTCAATCTAAAGGCCTAAGTGACGTCCTTCCCTCTAGCCATCCCGGTCCCTGACAAGACAGGTCTGTCTTCCCACTGGAATGCATCCAGCATGAATCACAAGGAACTAGCTCATTGTGCTTTATTGACTTCATCTGGCTACATTTGAAGGGCACTTGACAGCCCTAGAACATTTTTACCCCCTTGGGAAAACTCCTTATGAACTATCAAAGGTAGCAGTCTACCAGGTGTGCAATGCACATACACCCAAATTCAAGTGGTTGTGTCAGGTGGACTTACCTGTGTTGTAACCCATCCTTTTACAAAACACCCAGGCCTGTTGGCTTCCAGGCATTGTCAAAGCCACACTCCCCACACCAGTCTAGAGATACACAGATGGGCGAGGATAACTGGTGTTCAGGCATTGCCACAAATCCACTCCTCCCCCACCAGGGATCCCAGGATCCTTACTTAAAACCTACTGCTCTTCCAGTCATGCCTGGGGATGGAAGGAAGGAAGGAAGGAAGGAAGGAAGGAAGGAAGGAAGGAAGGAAGGAAGAGAAAAGAGAGGACAGCTCGGCTTGCTCTTGGACTCTTTCCACTTGATATGCAGAAGCCCAGCAAGGAAGCTTCCCAGAGCATGTGGAGACAGTGATCTGTGCATATCAAGCTGCTCTGAGCAGCACAGCTTCGGTGGCCAGCTAAAAAGTTGGCAGCCTGCGTCATCCGAATACTGTAGCCCCACACCCCTGCCAACTAACTTGCCCCGCCCTCAGAGACCACGGCTTTGCGGCATCTGGATGGCGCTGTAGACCACTTGGCTAAGCAGGTCCAGACTGGGAATGGTGCTTAAGAGCGCTCCGGAACGGTGCCTCCAGAAGGCCGGCTGGGTGCCCCCGGTGACGGGATAGGCATGCCAGCTATTTCCCCTGCTGTGTTGCTGCCCCCATTGTCATTCCAGGGCTCTGGCTGCCCCCCTCCATATTGACATACCAGCCCTCGTTGCTGTGATGAGCCGAAGACGGGCTGGCGGCATTTAATGGGATTATGGGCGCTTCCCCCTCCTCTGCCCAGAGACAATGCAAGATGGATGAGCCCAGAACTGGTGAGAAACCAGAGGCTGGCTCCAGCTCAGGCTGGGGGTAGGTGGGGGGGGAGAAAAGGCACTCTGTCTCTCCCCGTCAATGTTGTCAGCTGGCTCCCCTTCTCCTCCATGATGCCAAAGAGCAATGGCTTCTCCACCGGTGCAGCAGGATTGGGTGCTGAGACTGGCAAGCTCTGTAGCCGCAGTGACAGGCAGCCCCAAGTGCATCACGGGCTCCTCTGCTCTCGTCCATTATCACCATTCAGTCCTACTCCTAAGACTTCAGCATAGCACCAGCCTGTTCGGAGCTGTACACAGAATGGGAATGACCAAGGCTGCGCCAGTGTTGTCTCCAGGTATTGGATGGCGCTTGTGCAAGATGAGCCCTCCATCCATCCGTTTCCCTTCTTCCTCCAAGCCCACTTGCACCTCCACCCAGAGGGGGAGCGCAAGGCAAATGGAGAAGGATGCTGCTGTTCTGTTGCTCCTTCTCACTTGTCATAGCTCCCATGTTCAGAGGGGCAGGTGATAGCAAGGCGAAGGGCTAGGAGCTTCCAGGGGTTGGCAGCAGGCCCACTGGGTGGGGTGTGGGCCTCATGCCAGTGCCCAGTAATCCGGGCCAGTCCAATACATTTTGCCGCCCGAGACAAAGCAGGGCACAACACCCTGCTCTGTCATTCCTTGCCCAGAAGCTGGCAAGACTGGCAGCTGAATCCCACCCCACCACTGCACCTGCAGGACTAGGTGAGGGAGCACAGGGCAGGCCACATGGCACACATAGCTCTGCCCTCCCACACCAAACTACCACTACCTACTGCCCAGCACTTGTTGCCTGAGGTTGCTTTGCTCTGCCCTAACAGTAGGGCTGGTCCTGCCAGGGATGCTAACCTCCGATTTCAACCCTGGATTGCTTTCTTCTTCTGCAGCAGCTGGACTATAATAAAATACTGAGTAGCAACCAGCAGGGAGCATGACGTAAGAGAACCTGAAAAGAGAAGCATGATTAAAATGTCAGCTTTTGGTGGCAGTTTTCTTTCACATGAAAAATGGAAGCAATTACCTTTTCGTGACTGGATTAAAACAGGGTAGTAGAGTTACAACAGATCAGGTGAAATTGTTTCCTTAGCAAATCTGGCTCACGGCCTGTCAGATAGCGAACTGTGGAACATAAAGAAAGAACACGGCTTTCCCAGGTTTCACACTCCACATGATACGCCGGAGAGAGAAGCCTCCCTTCAGATGTGCTGAAATGGGCAATGAGGCGACACCCCGCCATGTCTCCTGGTTCTGCCCTCTGACGTTCACAGCTGGGGGGGGGGCATCTGAGAACAGGGCACCTATGCATGTAGCTGGTGCTCTGCAGGTATAGGCAGCCAGTGGCATGTGTAGATTCTCTGGCTCTGGGTGCCCAAGCTCCATGTAGGGGAAGGCAGGGCAACAGTGTGACTTCAGGGGGTAGGCATACTAATTACATGAAGCCGCTTCATGCCAACATGCCAGCGTGGAGCCTGGAGGTGCCAGTGTGCCTGCCAGTACCTTATGCAAAACAATATACCCCCTCAAAAATCCACCACACACAAGAGGCTACTTGTTCTTCCTGCTCAGTAGTACCTCTTTGGCTGGCTTGGGCTCTCCTACATCGAACTACAGACCCTTAAGCATGCTTACATTACATTGGACACCCATCCACCCTCTGAACGAAGAAGAGCAAAGGGCTTCTTTATGGGAGGGGGGGCATGGCAGTGTCTGATGCAGGTGCTTTCTCTCCATTGATGGGGCAGTCGCCAATGCCGGCACAATTCTGTGGGCCAGTCTCTTTTTCTGCTCTTTTAGGTGTGGCAACCATTTTGTGTTATCCCCGGCCAGCCATCCTAATGGCAGCCATTTTGTGGCTTGCGCCCAGAGCACTCAAGATTCCTGATGCCAGTGGCCCCTCACCCAAGGGCTGCAGATCCTACGTAATGGCAATCAGCTCTCCAAGGTTTCAGCCCCACCTAGAGATGCCAGAGGCTGAGGTATTTTGCATGAAAAATAAGTGTTCGGCCACCAAGTTGTACAGTCCGTCCCAAATGCACAATTTTGTACTCTTATCTGGGGGGGAAATGCACGTTCTTATTTCATTTGCTTAGACTTTCAAAACCACCCAGTGACTGATCCCTAAACTTTCCCAGCAGGAGGCAGCACACATAGAAATATTTTATCACTGGCCGGGGACGCACAGTCTAAATAGCAGGACTCCATTTAGATGCCAAGCAAGTGTGACTCTATTCCCACTTCTCTTTGTAACATATGTGTTGGCTGGTGCAACTGTAGGCTTGATTCTCCATGACAGAAAAGTTTACACCTGCTCTAGATCATGGCCATCGCACTCCTTCATGGCTTTCTCTTCATCCAAGTTGCTTCTTGCCTACTCTCCCCTGGGCAAACTGAAGCACCACCCGAGTAACAGACGTGATGCAGGAGAAAATGTTGGCATAAGGATCCACAAAAGGGGAGGAGGGAAGTCAAAGGGGATTCATTGATTATAGCTTAATTGTTCTCTTTGTTGGTGTTTGTAAACCCGAAAACCCAAAAATAAACTAATATAATTTTGGGGGAAAGTGGAGTATCAAGGGAAAGAGTGTGACTAGCCGGCAGGCAACCTGAACTCCACACTGCAACTTTCCCCCAGGTCCCAGTTACTATGTCCTCCTCTCTTCCGTGGAACTCAAAATGGCATTCACACGGGATTCCCAGTTAAGTCTGCCATCCAGGCACTGACCAGACTCAGAGCAACTTAACCTCAGCAGTTTGCTGCGTGCACCATATGCCTTCAGCCTATGCCCAGTTGACTGGAAAACACCCATGTGGCATATATAACCCTCCTGCTTTGTATGCATTTTCACACGTTTGAACTTAAAGATTCTTCAGTCACACAATATATTGCCAAGATTGGGCATCATACTCACTTGTGTTTTGCAAATGCCTCTTCGCTGCACAAGTGACAGGCATGAGGGAAAGGCAGATAGATGACTTCAGATCACACTGCTCAATGCCATGCAATTGCTTCCAGAGCTATACCCAACCTAGTCCTCAGAAACCTAGCCTTTGTGCACAAGGGCAAAAGTTCAAGGCCCTGGGGGTGATTGAAACTTAATGCGATGACTGTACTGTGTGCTAAAGGATGAGAGACAAAGGTTTGGGAGGAGTTGACTGGCCATCAGGAGAGATTTCTTGGTTCCTTAGTGTTCCCCCTGCTCCCTCCTCTGTGGGCTTCATTCCATATATACTGCTCACAAGCCAGGCAAAACATTTCCCCTGAAGTCAGTTTGCCGCACTACAGAGCTTCCACTATAAAGGAAAGGAACAGAGATATATATGTCACTTGTGGTCTCATTCACACCTGGCTGGGATGGCACATGACCAGAGAGCGCAGTCACATCCACAGTAAGCACAGTGGTAGAGCACCTGCTTGCAACATTCAGAAGACCACAGGTCCCTGGGATCTCAGTTTAAGAGGATCTTTGTGGGGGGAGCAGGCAATGTGAGAAGACCTCTCTGGGCCCGAGACCCTGAAAAGCCACTGCCACTCAGAATAAACCAGGGATGAAGAACCTGTGGCCCTCCAGAATTTGCTGAACCACAACTCTCCTCATCTCTGCAGTTAGCTATGCTGGGTGGGACTGATGGGAGTCTGAAGCCAACATATTCGGGAGGGTTTCAGGTTAGGCACCCTTGGAATAAACACTAATGGGAAAGATGGCAAGAGAGCTGCCATATACCAGGCCAGGCTTTCTGCAAAAGGGCTCGAGGTAAAAAGCTGGTAATAACATAGCACTGGAACTCGTGGACACCTAGTGCAACTGAACGCTGAAGGTTCAGGACAGATAAAAAGAAGGAAGGCACTTCTTCAAGCAGTACTCAGTTCAGCTATGGCACTTGGTCCCCCAGGAGGCAGTGATGGCCCCCAAACTAGATGGCTTTAAGAGAGGGAGAGACAAATTCATGGAGGAGGAGAGGGCTACTGAGGGCTACTAGTCACGACAACTGTGCCCAGAGTCCACAGTTAGAGGCAGATGTTTCTGGACGTCAGCTGCCAGAGAGGCTCTTGAGATCGGATCCTGTTTGCAGGTTTTCCACAGGCATCTGTTGGACTAGATGAGCCACTGGCCTGATCCAGCAAGCTTTTCTTACCTTCTTATGGAACTCAAGAGATTTTGCATTGTTTCCTTTGCTTTCAGTGTGTTATGTATTGGGTTTAACACATTGTATGTTACAAGGCGCATTCTAACCAATCGTAGAAGCGTTGGTAGATGAATGTTCTAATGGCAAGTAAGCGCATGCTCTTTCAACTGCCAACGGTCACTTCATGCTTGGCATTATTATCGTGTTGTCCAGTCAGTTTGGTTCTTGTGTTCCTATGAGTGAGCTGTTGTCACTGACAAATGTCACTGACAAATGATGAATAAACTTAGTTGAGGAACTTATACTGCCTTGGCTTCTGACTTTTTCTGAATATGGCAATGAGGATGGGATGTTGATGACTTCCCACCGGCTGCCAGAGGCCTAAGACCACACTGCAGCACCGTTGCCTGCCGCCTCACAGTAAGCGCAACCTCACTGCCACGCCGGACTCAGCAAATAGTCCCGGAAACGAGATCGCACCTGCCGCGTCTTCGCAACCACCCACAATTGCACAAGCGACTGCTCCAGATCTGAGGATGGCTACCAGGCATAGTCGGCCACCACTGGACTTTGATATGAGCCATCCTGCGGAATGGCCACAGTGGCCCTGCCGAATAAGGAGCTATGTCCGACTACAAGGCTTCACTAGGGAGGCAGACAAGGTGGATGTGCTACTGACGGTGCTGAGAAGTTCCGCCATCACTCTACTGGAAGGTCTGATGGCACCCAGGGACCTAGAGGCATGCACTTTCGATGAGCTGACACAGGCTATCGCAAGACACCTCGCACCTCAGCCAACTAAGAACCACCGCTGCTACGACTTTGCGCACAGAGAGCAACAAGCGCAAGAGTCAGCGAGTGAATACATCGCAGCGCTCCGGGGATTGTGATGTACTGTCACTTCGCTGACATCAAGGAACGACTTCTCGAAAGGTTCACCGGTGCATGTGAGACAGCCGTCTCCGTCGCAAGCTGCTGGCAATCACGATGATGGAAGCAATGAATATGGCCACGGCCTTTGAGAAGGATAACACCCATGAGGCGGCCCACTGCCCACGTACCGAAAGGAGAACTCACCGCATCCAGCGAGACCGGTCGTCTTCCATAGATTCCCACAATGAGGATGTCCACCGAGCTTCGGACCGATCCGACCGACACCACCGCTCCCAAGCTACGAGCGCATCATCGAACCAACGGTCATCTGACGCACCTCAAGGAACCTGCACCAGCTGTGGAGAAAACCACGAGCGTCAGACATGCAGGTTTCGTGGCGCCACACGTTGCCGCTGTGGGAAGACTGGGCACATTGGTCGAGTCTGCTGCTCCAATACCTCCGGAGCACGACCCAAGCAACGTGTCCACAAGGCCTACATAGAGGAGGAGTTACAGTCCACCTCTCCAGCCAGGGTACTTCAACTTCCGTCCCTGGGGTCCAATAAGCTTAGGGTACAACTCAAGATAGAGGGAACCCCATGCACTATGGAGTTGGATACCGACTCATCCTACTCCATAATATCTGCTAAGACTCTGAAAGAGCTTTGCCCTAACGGTGGTCCTCCGCTCTGCCCAGCCCCCATAGTGCTGTAATCCAGCTGAAGGGGATGGGCACCTTCAAGGTATAGCTTAAGAAATACACAAAGAATTTGAACCTCATCATAACTGAAGGCCCATTCACTAGCCTTCTAGGCCTAGCATGGTTCGGGCCGTTAGGCTAAGGTATTTCAGGGCTTAATCAGATTTCCCCAGGGGCAGATTTCGAATTGATCTACAACAGACCCCCGATTTCCCTACGGCTCAACCCCATGGTACAACCCATTCGGGTCAAGGGCCGTAGAGTCCTGTTTGCTCTTAAACCCAAGATTGATGAGGAGCCTGATCGCTTAGTCGCCCAAGGGGATCGCTTAGTCGCCCTAGAGCCGGTAGCTTCGGGAACCTGGGAAACCCCAATCGTCACACCGGTTAAGCTGGACAGCTCAGTCCGTATCTGTGGCGATTACAAATGCACCCTGAACCGGGCCTTACAGGACCATGCGTAGCCGGTTCCAGTGGTGAGCCACATGTTAGGCAACCCTGGCTGGAGCCAAGATCTTCGGGAAGCTGGATTTAGTGCAAGCTTATCAACAGCTAACCATTGACAAGGCCACCGCAGTCACCCAGACAATCGTGACTCATAGGGGTGCTTTCAGGGTCAAACACCTACAGTTTGGAGTTAGCGTGGCCGCAACCCCAGAGTCAGTCACCACTGGACCTAATGGTCAGGGGTCCCTTTACCTTTACTTTACCAGGGTTATTTCAGAGCCTAATGGGCTGTCTCCTTAAAGGCATCCCTGGAGTCACACCATTTTTCAACAATGTGCTGATCGCTGCATCAAGAGAGGACTTTGCCGCCAGATTACGGATGGTGCTCCAACGCTTCCAGGCGGCAGGACTTAAGGTAAAACAGAAAAAGTGCCTGTTGGGAGTGAATAGTGTGGATTTCTTGGGGTTCCGGATTGACACAGACGGCCTCCATCCAACAGAGGACAAAGTGAGTGCCATTTGCGATGCCCCAGACCAAAAGAGCAAGGCAGAGTTACAAGCCTTCTTAGGACTTCTTCATTTTTACCACGCCTTCCTGCCACACAAGGCAGCCGTAGCTGAGCCTTTGCACGGGCTCTTGGACAAAAAAGTGCCGTGGGTCTGGGGCCCTCGACAGGCCAAGGTGTTCCGAGGGGTCAAAAACTTGCTTGTGTCCAACTCAGTATTGGCACACCTCAATGAAAAGCTTCCGGTGGTGCTGGCTTGTGAGGCTTCCCCTTATGGAGTGGGCGCAGTACTGCGCCACCAGCTTCCGGACAGGAGGGAAGTCCCAGTGGCTTACTTCTCCCAAACTCTCATGTCGATGGAGCACAACTACTCCCAGATCGACAAGGAGGGTTTGGCAATAGTTAAGAGAGTCAAAAAGTTTCATGACTTTCTTTATGGTCGGCCTTTCACTATTGTTACTGACCACAAGCCAGTCCTGGGACTATTTGTGCCCGACCGCAAGACACCCCAGATGCTTTTGCCATGAGTATTGTGCTGGTCCATTTTCCTGACCGGTTACCAATACTCGCTATAGCACCAACCCGGGAAAGCCATGGGTCACGCAGATGCACTCAGTGCTTGCCGTTGTCGGAGAGCGGCGCTGACCTTGCTCCTGCCCACCAGATCCTGCGGCTGGAAGACTTATCGGACCAGCCCTTGCATGTGAAGGACATTGCTGCTGCAGCCGCAAAGGATAGGCTGTTGTCCCGCATCTTGGACTGTGTGGGGATGGGGTGGCCCAAGAAGCTGGGTCCAGAATTTTCATGCTACACAGCCCACAAGGACGAGCTGTCTACTCACTGAGGATGCGTGTTATGGGGTAGCCGTGTCATAGTCCACCCCCCACCCACCCCCGTTAAGGAAAAAGAGTTTTAGAAGGACAGCACGTGTCTCACCCGAGGACCGTCTGGATGAAGGCATTGGCCCGTAGCTATGTGTGGTGGCCAGGCATAGATGTGGAGAGGGCTGGGTGAAACATTGCGAGCCCTGCCAGGTCTCCCGGCTGGATCCGCCCAAGGCACCAGTACAGTCCTGGAAGTCCACACAATCTCCATGGTCTTGGGTGCACGTGGATTTCACGGGGCCTTTTCAGGACCAACACTTCCTGGTTGATTCTCAGTCCAAGTCGCTTGAGGTGGTGCCGACCTCAACCGTGTCCGCTAGAGCAACTATAAACACGCTCAGGAAGCTATTTGTGATACATGGCTTGCCAGACACACTGGTGAGTGATAATGGGACCGCTTTTACATCGGCGGAATTCAAAGAATTTGTAACCAAGAATGGAATCCGCCACATTCGTTCCGCTCTTTTTCACCCAGCCACTAACGGCCAAGCTGAACACATGGTCCATACTACCAAAGATGCGCTTAGGCGCATAGTGCATGGAGACTGGACTCTCCAGTTGGCGGAGTTCTTATTGAGACTGGGCTGTTGATCAACTCCCATCCATTGTGGTGCGGGGGTCTCCAAGAGGGTTCTCTCCTGGGGACACTGTGTACGCCCGGAACAATGGGCCCAGACAGGGTTGGGTCCCTGGTATCATTGCCCGCTGTACAGGTCTGGTTTCCTATGAGGTAGGGTTGGAGGGGGGACTGGTTTGGAAGACACCTCGACCAGATCAGAGCCAGGGCACCTCCAAACATGGAACTTCAAGCGGAACCAGAGGACAGAGAAATAGGTACTTCAGGAGAGTCTGTGCTCAGGCCAGGGTGACAACCAGATGGGTTGCCGGTGGCTGAGTTACCCCAGCAGGGCGACTTCAGGCCAGAATCCTCAGTGGCTCCATCGGAGGTGACCCCTTCGGAGCTGGCCTTGCTGACTGCCCTACTCAGACAGTGGGTACCGGAGGAACCTCCTGGGTCACCCATTTGGGCACAGGAACTGCGACGATCCCAGCGGGAGAGGAAAAGGCTGGCACACCTTGATGACTATGTTTGTTCCTTTTGTTAGGAAGTTGGGGGAGGAGTGTTATGTATTGGGTTTAACACATTTTATGTTACAAGGCGCGTTCTAACCAATCGTAGAAGCGTTGGTAGACGAACGTTGCCATTGCAAGTAAGCACATGCACTTTCAACTGCTTGGAATTATTATTGTGTTGTCCAGTCAGTTTGGTTCTTGTGTTCCTATGAGTGAGCTGTTGTCACTGACAAATGTCACTGACAAATGTTGAATAAACTTAGTTGAGGAACTTATACTGCCTTGGGCTTTTGACTTTTTCCGAACATTTAACACAGTGCAATTTCTGTTGGAAAGTTGGGCCTAGAGACTCAGGGGTCTACAGACTGCTTTTTTAAAAAAAACAACTCATCAGGGCCATCTCTCTTTACAGCCACTCTGCATTATTCTCATCACATCTATTAAAGATTTGAGGTAAGGCACTTATGTAGAACAAGAGGGTCTGGGTAGGAGTTTTAGACCCTGCTATGCGCTTTATCCCTTTCAGAGGAGGAAGCGGAACGGAGCCCAATCTGATGTCGTCAGGGTGGACAATCTTCCCCCACCTTTTCTTGGATTAGCAACTAATGGGATTTAGCTGCTCATCCAATATCCCCCTTAAATACAGGAGCGGAGGGGGCTAAATGCCACTCCGGATTAAAAAATACACCCCTTCCTCCATAGAAAAGTGCAGCTCAGTTAAGCTGTTTCTAATTAAAGCCAGCCCCTACATGTCCATCACCCCTCCCTGAGCAAGCCACGGCGACCCCAGCCAAAAAGGAGGAGCTTGTAAATTTCATACGTTTCATCAGCCAGCATGGAGACTATTCAGGGGGTCAGAGATGGAAGGCACACTTCTTTTTCAGGCAACAGGCAGAAACACCACCCCTCTCCTGCTCTATGCTCACAGGCAGTTAAAAATGAACTAACCACCATTTGCAAAACAAAGAAGCCAAGTTAGAGCCTTGGGTCCATCTATCCAGTTTTGTCTACAATGACTGGCAGGGCATCTCCAGGACTTCAGACAGAGATGTCTCCCAACCCAACTGGAGACGAGGGGGATGGAATCCGGGACTTTGCATGCAAAGCAGATGCTCAAATCATTGGGCCAAGGCTGTTCCTCACACCGTCAACCCCCCGATCTGTCCTGAGAAGAGGGAACAGGTGTATAGACGCCATTCCAAAGGGCAAACACCTTTTACTTGTGCGTTTTTCGCTTCTCCTTAATTAAATAAAAAAAATTTTTTTTTTAGCATTCTTCCATCACAGAAAAAGATGTCCACTGTATCTCCTACATGATAGAATCATAAAACCACCCAACCCCCTGCAACTAGGTCATACAGGGCAGGTGGCCATCCAAACTCTGCTTAAAAACCTCTGATGGGAGTTTGTCACCTCTGGTGAGAGTCTGCTCCCCTGTAAAACAGCTCTTTCTAAAAGAAAGTTCTTCCTGGTGTTTAGTCAGGACCTCCTTTCTTGTAACTTGAAGCCGTTATTTGTTTCCTACCCTCCAGAGCAGGAGAAAACAAGCTTGCTCCATCCACCACGTAACAGCCTTCAAGGTAGTTGAAGATGGCTATCATATCTCTTCTCAGTTCTCTCTTTACCAGGCTAAACACACCCTGCTCTCTCCACCATTCCTCACAAGGCTTGGTTTCTATCTTGGTTGCCCTCCTCTGCACACCTTCCAGCTTGTCAATGTCCTTCTTAAATTGTGGTGCCCAGTGTGGTGTCTGACCAAGGCAAAATACAGCAGGACATGAATCACTGCTCTGGCATGCCTCTGAGAGGAGCTATAGCTCAGTGGCAGAGGATGTATTTCTGGTTCAATCCCACCTAGCGTCTCTGGGTAGGAATGGGAAAGACCCCTCCCTGCCTGAAAGTAGGCGCAGCAATGGAAGAGGCAGCTTCCTCTTCCTGGAATATCTAGGGGTGGGGAGGGGATATGACACCCACAATAAACCATCCTTGCGCCTCTGTGTTATTGACAGGCAGGGTACAAATGTATTAAATAGCTTGTTGTTGGCATCCGTCTGCTTCAAGAAACAATTGACTGTGTCTCCGGGAGTGAAGCCAAACCGCTGAATTAGCAGCACCATAGTGACCAAATCCGGCCAGTGTGTATGGAGGCCCTGGGCTGCCCAGAAGACAAGACCCCTTTCTTGGACTCACTGATGTGGTCCAAAAGAAAGCAGAGCAAGATGTTTGGCTCCAGCTTGGCTGCAGGAGCTGCTGGAAGGAGGCGTACAAGGAACCATCCCACTGTTTTGGGGACTCCACTCTGGATTTGTGTAGGGTTTCCTCTTTTGTCTTTTCTTCACCTGAAAATATCACACAAGGCAGAGGAGGTTTAGGATAAGAGTTTTCCTTCTCCTAGATGGGCTATCTTTCCAGGCTGATGAGCCCCATCTGCCCCTAGCTTCCCATTACAGCACGTACAGAAACCGCCTTCTTGACCATTGGACCCACTGTTGGTCTCATCCGCTCCATCCACTGCGGCCTGTCTTCACATGCAGGGGAAGTTCCTAACTCACAGAGGGTTTGAGACCTAACAGCTACCTCTCACCTGGTTTAGCTGGACAGTCAAAGTCATTCCCAGGGTTAGGCCACTGTCGCACGCCAAAAGCTCCTAAATGTACCTAATCCTCTTTGCACTTTGTGCGTGTGAAAGCAGTCATCAAGAAAGGGAAGCTCATATTGAGAAAGCTGCAGAACATATAAATCACATGCCCCAAACCCACAAACACCAGACTAGAGCCAGCAGCTACATAAAACAAGTTTAATATCCAATGGGAGTGCACAGAGGTCGTGGTGCATCCAACTGTTCAGAGAGGGGGCGAGAAAATCACATATAGGGAGCCATGGCCCAGAGAATGAACAAATCAGAAGGGGGTGGGGAGAGGAGGAAACCACTTTACACCAAGCAAAGGGGGCTGAAGCTGGGTAGGGAGAAGAGAAAGAGAGGAATAAATACGTATTTGCCAGGATGGGGAAAGGGAACACACAGTACCAACACTGTCCAGAGGAAGGGGGTGACCAGAAAGTTGCATGCAGTGACCTGGGTTTAACCCTAATACAATCATTATCCCCTAAAATTAAAAAGGGGGAAAAATACAACTCTTCCAACTTCCCCCATCATGGAAAAGGAATCTTGCAACAGAAGGGGTGTTTCGGAGGAAGGATGGAATGTTCTGTCCAACTGGGAGACATCCACGGAGTAAGCAGCAACATTACTAAAGAGCCAACCTTTTGAAGCTGCCAAGGGCTGGGGCAGGGGGCACCCTTGCACATGCACATGCTCCCCTTGGCTGGAAAGAGCAGGCCAAACCAGGAAAAAGTGTGCAGTTAGCATCTGCATGGGCAGCTTTACGATATAGCATTGGTCCCAAATTTACTGCGGCAGCCTGCACCAATCACCACCAAGCCCTGGTCTGTTTTCTGGGAAGGGAGCAAAACAGTAAGGAATTGATGGGGCTCAGGAGACGTGCATTATCAAGGGCTCCAGTGCCATTTGGTCTAAGAAGTTGGAGTGCAAATGATTCAAGTCCATCAGCAGCATTAAAAAAACAAAAAAAACAAAAAAACCTAACCATCCTGGGCCGCTCATGAGGATGCTGTTAACAGCGCGACGGATTCGGGGAAGGAAGAGCAAGGAGGGCGTTCAGTATTGCTGCAATCTCAATTGTTGCCAGCAGGGGTCACTGCCCAACAAAAAATATATATACAGGGACAGAAAGAATACAATTGGGGGGTGGGGGACAGAATTAAGTAGTAGCACTGCTCTCCCTCCAGAACATTGCCCCAATCTGGGAAGAGAAGGAGAAAGGGGCCTTTGATCACCTGCAGACCCATTTCCTAGAATGCCCCCTCCTTGCACTAATTGGTCTCTGTTCCCTCCCCCCTCCTGCACATATTGCAGATATATATATATACATACACACACACACACACCCTTTTTAAGTCCCCGGCTTCACCACCTAGGTCCCTTCGCTGCAACCCAAAGCGCAGCACACAAAAGCAAGAAAGCAGCAGCTGCCACTGAGTATTGGTCACCTCCGGTCAAAAAAATAAAAAGAGAGAGAACCAAGCTTCACAGACCACCAAGAAAATACAAAACTGACCAACAAAATAGAAAGGGAAACGAAAGAGAAAAAGAAAGGCCACAGAATCGGCACCCGAACCCCCCACTTGCCCCAACCCTCCCACCACACCCATATATTTTATTATCTCTATATATATATTTATCACACACACACGCGCACACACAGAGACCGTGCAAAAAATCCTGGCAGAGCCAGAATATGAGAAAAAGAGAGAGAGAGAAACCAAAAGTTAACCCCAACCCCCCCTACCCCCACAGCAACCGGTGCCGGCAAGGAAAAGCAAACCCAATAGGGGAAAGGAAGTTGGGGAAGGGGAGAGGGGGGTTGGGGAAGGGGGGAATCAACCCATAATGGAACCAACAAGTGAGGGGGTTTAGCCCCACCACCACCCCTGCACTCATTTCTTGTTCTTCAGCTGGTTGGCCAGCCAATCCAAGCCCTCGTAGAGGCCGTCTCCGCTGGTGGCACAAGTGGCCTGGATGTACCAGTTGCGATGGCGCAGCGAATGCAGCCCCAGCTTGTCTGTGATTTCTGCCGCGTTCATAGCGTTGGGGAGGTCCTGGGTGGAGAAGAGGAGGCAGAAAAAGACCAGAGAGTTCAACTACCCAAGATGAAAGGCAGGGAGAGGAGAAAGAGGAAGCCAGCCTCGAAGAGGTGTCCTCAAAAATCAATTTAGGACCCAATGTGGGTTTGAGTCAGTGGCAACTGACCCAATGGCGTTGAGGTGGCGGGAGCATTTCCAGATATTACAGCCCTGGTAAGTAGTGTCCATTTTTGCTAGAGGCACCATCTAGCTGCCCCTTCCTTCCTTCTTCAAGCCTCCTAAGATTGCTGCTAGCTCTTCCCACAGTAGCCAGACTCCATACAGAAAGAGCTTAAAATGCCTGCCTGGCGATGAAGCCCTCCCCACCCACCCACTTTTCAGAGTTCACCAAGTGTTGCCCACGGGTTCTGCCTGCTCTGCACTAACAAGTATGTACGTAAGTTAGTAAACTGGCTACCAAGGTAGTCAAAATTGAAACAGATGCCACCCCTGCCTGCTCCTGTAGAAAACCTCTGCTGCCATCTGCCAACTGCCTCCTCCACATGAGGCAGTTTGGTGACTAGAGGGAATATCTTATTAGTTGTGGTTCCCCACCTCTGGAACTCTTACCCCCACAGAGGCTTGCCTAGTTATCTTTTACGTCCCGTTTTACTCTCCCAGACTTTTGAAAAGTGTTATAAGGACATTTACAAGCAAGTTTGTTGTTTTCTAATGTTGCTTTCAATCGTATCAATATTATTCTCTTGTTTACTTGGAAAACCCACCTGAAAACTAAGATTGAAGGGTGGCACATGATTGTATTTAAGTACTATTTTGCACAGTTCATTCTGCTATTCACAGAGAGGAACAAGTGGAGTTGCTTCACAGAGGAACTGATGCATCAGTCAAAAGGAACTCTTACTGAACAACTCCTTTGGACTCTTTGATGTAACCAGGCCGCGCCCACACACTTCCTAGTCCATTATTGCAATCCAAAGGGCTAGAAATTCGCTATGGACACATGAAAATCCAGGAGCTGGGTTCTTAGGAAACAGAATTCAAAACCCATACCACTATCTTACGTCCACTCCCACAGAATCACAGTGCACACACAGCCTTGAATTATCCATGCACTTATTTTTGCAGCCACAAAAGCACGATTTGTTTTGCTCAGTCCTGCACCCAACAATAGCCCCTCATCTGCACAAAATGCACATGGGCAAAAGCAGCAACTGCGCTTTCCTTCTGAACAGCTATTCTGAGGTGCTGCATGGAATCCTACAACCAAAGTTTCTTACTATGGAAGAGGCTCAACAGCATGACAGCATACACCTTTCCACACCCCAGAGTTTGTAGGTTTCAGTGCTGCTCCACACCATGTATGATGAAGGTGTCCGTTTGTCCCAATGGCCCACGGGAAAATCTTAGCCACCTAAAGAGAAGCCAGCATGTTCCACAGAGTCCTTCTTGAGATTATACTGGTTCACGGCTGGGTTTTCAGCCAAAGGCTCCAAATTTCACTAGAGAAGGGATGGGGAACCGGTGTCCCTCCAACTGTTTTTGAGACTCTGAACTCCCATTAGCCCCAGCCAGCCTGAGAGAACAACACCCAGGAATAATAGGAGGTAGTAGTCCAACAAACATCTGCAGTCACAGGTTTTGCACCTCTGTCCCAAAGGTGGAATGGACAGACTTCAGGGATGTCAAATCTCCTTCATTTTTTAAACTAGAACTTGAAGATCTACTGCCATGAGTCAGGTACAAGAGACGCACAGTTATAATTAAAGAACAGAGTGCCTCTGAGGACATTCAGAGCCTAGGAATTTGCTTTCAACACAAGAGATGAAATGAGTCCACAGTTCTTTCGTACAAACGCCTGGATAGTTTCATTTCCGCAGCGAGGCGGGGGGGGGGAGGGGACAATGGGATGGACAATTTTGTTAGTGATATTGTTAAAAACACCGAGAGTTAGAAACTCTTGCCAATCTCATGCCAAGATATTTACTTGTAAATCTTGCTTCTGCCTGCCTCTGCCCTACAGTAGCACTTTGTTACTGAACTCCCCAAACAGTCAAATGCAGTCTGCCAACAGGCCAATATATTACCATGCGTTCCTCATCAAACTGCAGTGCCAAAGGCATGTTTGCTTACCAGAGGCAGGCAGGCAGGCAGGCAGGCAGGCAGGCAGGCAGGCAGGCAGGCAGAGAGACCTCAACTGACTCCCCACCAATCTCCGATGTTCTGGAGCACCCCACCTTTCACTTTGGACCAACCTGTTTGTTAGCAAAGACAAGGAGAACAGCATCTCGCAGTTCATCCTCTGCCAGCATCCGCATCAGCTCCTCACGTGCCTCGTTCACCCGCTCCCGATCATTGCTGTCCACCACAAAGATCAGACCTGAAAGCAAGAAAGGCTGAGGATGAAGGGACACAAGGTATATGAGAGAGAGACAGACAGACAGACATCTTGCAAGCAAAGTATGAGGATGTGGAGTGGAAATGGGATTAAAGAACGTGAGACCAGCGGGTATAGGGAGGTATACAAATTTAATAAATAATAATAATAATAATAATAATAATAATAATAAAGAATTAACACGTGAGGAATTCTGGAGACTGCAAAGGGCAGGCCAGCTGCTCAAAAGATCCAACCATCTGGAAAGGCAGAAGTGAGGATGCAAGCCATTCCTCAACCCCATTTTTTTCAAGAGAAGATGGGAGAAAAAGGTTACCCAATGGAAACTCACAGCCCTTCCTCTCAAGGAGAAGTGAAGTCTCTTACAAAAATCTCAGGCTTCGTGTGGCCTTTGCAACCACACAGCCTGATCAACAACTCTGCAAGGCCTTTTCTCTATGGTTTTTTGTTTTGTTTTTTACTCCCTGCCCTGCCCTACCAACACGTAAAAAGGTAAAGGTACCCCTGCCCATACGGGCCAGTCTTGACAGACTCTAGGGTTGTGCGCTCATCTCACTCTAGAGGCCGGGAGCCAGCGCTGTCCGCAGACACCTCCGGGTCACGTGGCCAGCGTGATGAAGCTGCTCCGGCAAACCGGCACTAGAGCAGCACATGAAAACACCGTTTACCTTCCCGCTAGAAATCGGTACCTATTTATCTACTTGCACTTAATTGTGCTTTTGAACTGCTAGGTGGGCAGGAGCTGGGACCGAACGACGGGAGCTCACCCCGCCGCGGGGATTCGAACCACCGACCATGCGATCAGCAAGTCCTAGGCGCTGAGGTTTTACCCACAGCGCCACCCGCGTCCCTTACACACAAACACACAAAGAAATGGAGGGATGGGTTTGTTTTCAAACTTGAAAGCTAGAATTCATGTCCTGAATGAGCACTCCCAAGTTTTAAACAGATCTCTCAATTGTCCAGGGGCATTGCCTGACTAAAAACAAGAAGCACACGTTAAACCAAGGCCAATTAACCCCACCGCCTCTTCAGGAAGGCCTCCCATGCAAGATGCTGAATCTCAGGGAAACAGAGGCTGCCTGATAGCTACAGAATCTTGATTGTATGGTCCCAGAGTCATCCTACAATGCCAGCACTGCAGGGCTGAAATTCATCCGGTGTCATGCTGCCCTGCTCCACCCCAGGCCACATTCACACTGTACATTCAAAGCACTATGTTAGCACTTTGAAAAGCCATGAAACCCCCCAAGGAATTTTGGGAGCTGCAATTTGTTAAGGATGCTGAGAGTTCTTAGGCGACCCTAAAAAGTACTAGAGCCCCACGTGAATTGTGTCTAGCTGTTAACCCAAAGGTTGGCGGTTTGGGTCCATTCAGAGACTGCTTGGGGCAGGATTCCTGCATTGCAGATGACCCTCGGGGTCCCTTCCAACTCTACAATTCTATGATCTCTGGAAACTGTAGCTTTAGGATGGGAATAGGGATCTCCCAACAACTCTCAGGCACCCTCAACAAACTACAGCTCCCAGAATGCAATAGAGCTCAAAAAAAAATTAAAAAAAATTGCAAGTGGCAAGGGACCCCAATCTCAACTCAAGCATGCAGGACAAATGGCCACCCAACCTCTGCTGAAAAACCTCCAAGGAAGGACATACCACTCCCTCCCAAGGGAAGTTCTCAGCCACACAGTCCTGCTGACCCTTTGCTTGCAAGTCACTTTGTTTCTCTTTGGAATCGTGAGATCCACACCTCAGAGAAGCACCTGCTCCTGTTTAAACATCCTGGGATGAGAGCAATAAAGCACTCTGGCCAAGTTACCTCAAGTCAACAAATCAGGGGTTTAACTGAGTCCGGGGGTTGCTGTGCCCAAGACATCCCAAGGGTGAAAACAAGCCCAGAGCCATGCCAACCTGGAAGGTGATGGGGAGAGAGGAGCTTGGTAAATCCCATACCTTGGGTGTTTTGGAAGTAGTGCCGCCACAAGGGCCGTATCTTGTCCTGGCCACCAACATCCCACACGGTGAAGCTGATGTTCTTGTACTCCACCGTCTCCACGTTGAACCCTGAAGAAGAGCAGCAGGTTAAGAACCAAGTTTAGCACGACAGGGGACTCAGCCCTCCCTCTGAGCTAGAGACAACCACGCATTCCACATTTAAAGACAACACACCAAGTATTAGCATGATTTTGCATAGGCCCCAGAATTGGCAGGTAAGCCTGTCTTGCTTCCAGTTCTAGTTCAGACTTCGGATGGCAGGTTCTTTGCTTGACAACAGAAAGGCAACAAGTGTGGCCATTAGAGGCTGCCATAAACGGAGGCTATATGCTGCTGCATGGTTCAACTATTTTTTGGTTCTCATTTTATGCATTGGTAATGCCAGAGAGGGATATTCTAAATGTTTTTAATTGTACTTTGGGAACTGCCCTGCGATCTACGGATGGAGGACGGTATACGAATTTAGTAATAATAAAACCACTTTATGAGGCAAGATTTGTTCTCAACAAATAATTTGCCAAAATTAAATCAAAAAGGGATCTTAGTTTGCTCTTCAAGCTTCACCAGTAAGATGTGTTCACCAGTGAGCAGGTTACCATGAAGAAGATTAAGCACTTGTTGACCAAATTGACTTGTTTCCATGTAGAACCTTAGCTACAGTCCAACAGTGGGTTCAAGAAACCACAGGGTTGTATCTAGGGAAGTCACTGAACACACAGAACTACTGCTTGTGCCACGGAACATGTCCTCCCACTCCTCTCTCTGTGTGCCCCCCACATAATCCCAAAATCTGTCCTGGGGTCCGTATGTCCTTCCAAAAAGCTCCTACGGAGGAGAGTGGGGGCAGGTATCGGGGGGGGGGGCGCACACAGGGGACAAGAGGAAGGGGAAGTTCTTTAGTGCAAACAAGAGCCATTCTGCTCATGTAATTACCTTGTTGAATTTAACCCATAGGCTCCAATGTGACTAACTCTTTTAAATATTCTGAATAATGAGTCACCCTTTCCAACATAGCTGGATAAAAATCAGATGGTGCAATCCAGGGAGCGCTAGTGCTCCACAATCTGTTTCCTTCCACAGCACAGGCACCGCTGATGAATGGAGGTTGCGCAGCAACAGCGCATAACCAATTGCACTCGTAATGGCCTCACAGAGGGGCCCCCACCCCAATTTTCCTTGTTTCTGAGCCATTAACAACAATGCTATAAATGTTTCCAAACTTCCCTTTCAAATCCATAAAACCAGCCATGGTTTTGTTTTTTGTTTTTTTGTTTCAGTTAAAGGTTGAGGAAAGACCAAACCAGCCAGTCCTGTTGTGATCCCGAGATTACAGTAACATATCAGAGGCATAATTCATAGCTGAAATGGAATTTCTACATTTGAGGAGGAAGGTACCTCTGGAAACCAGCTGCTGAGGGAAGGTTGTTCTCCTCCTCATGCTCTGGCCAGACATTAGGCTGGCCAGCCACTGGTGGACCAGAGAGACCCTTGGTCTATCTGGGCTCTTCTTAAGTTCCCGTGGCTCCAATGGGCTTCGAGATAAATGTGCTTTTGAGAATTGCAGAAGCAACAGCCATCTCTGCTTAAAGCCTGCCAGCCCACTCAATACTACCCCAGGAACTGAGTGAGCTGGCAAGATTCTTGTTCCTAACCAGGAACAAGAACCTCAACTGCTAGGGAGACCCTGCCCCAGTACGGTGCCTTTCCAAAGCTGGAGATGGAAGCTTGGAACAGCAATAATCAATCAAATTTGGGCAAATCGCTGGCATGTCAGGCAGCGTTCTGTGTGCCATGTGCATGTTTACGAGTTCTCCTCTGGATCTAGCGGCTCCTAGTTCTGTGAGTCACCCTAATTAAGCCCGCTGTGTGCTCCGTCAGGGAGGGAACGGACTAGCACAAATGACAGAGAAATTGCTTTAACTTAGCAGACACCCCTCAGCACACTGCTTTCGTAGGACTGGGACTGAATCCCAGGGGCAGTAAGGAAGACGGGATGCAATGGGTCCCAAGGGGGAGCAAGGTGCTTGCTGATACTGCTGTCCTGAAGTTACATCCTATGGCCTGGTTGCAATTCAACCCTTGGAAAAGGAAGGGGGCGGGAAGCAGTTCCCCATACTGTACTGGTAGTAGGCAAGAGAGTGTACCGATAGTAGGGATGGTGGTGACGATCTCTCCCAGCTTGAGCTTGTAGAGGATGGTGGTCTTCCCAGCAGCGTCCAGACCCACCATGAGGATGCGCATTTCCTTCTTGCCAATCAGGCTCTTGAGCAGGTTTCCAAATATGTTCCCCATGGCGGCAGGTTCAACAGTGCAGGACTTGGCTTCTCCTGTCCAGTCGGTGTCAAAGGACAAGTCCTGTGACAATGGAGAAAGGCTATTAGTTGGAGGAATGGCAGCTCCCAGTGACAACGACCAGAACAATGCTCTTGAGACTTGCCCATCATGGATTTCCAGTCTCCCCAAAACTGGAGCCTGTCAGATGTTGTGAGACTCCCAACTCCTACCATCATCGCTAGCCAGCATGGCCAATGGTCAGGGTTGATGGGAGCTGGAGAAGACTGGACTAGCAAGTCCTACAAGAAGAGATAAGCCTGAAGCAATATGATGAGTTTTGCACCTTCCTTTAAGGCTGGGCTCACACACGCAGGCACAGAACACCTGGCCACACATTCAGCAGCCAATTGTTAAGAGTATATAAATTTGGAGGGCTACAATTTCATTACCCCCTGGAAGAAACACAGACTCCACAGGAAGTGTGGAGAAGATGGTGAAGTTCTTCCTGTGGTATTGAATCTGCCTGTAGGTTATTCACAAACGCAGGGTAATTTGATGCGTGGATCTAAGACTCCATTGGAAACCTCTTTCGAATGGAATCTTCTTTCAAGCAGGAGGAAGGCTTTGCTGAACTGAAAGCCACACCTTCTGCAATTTAAACCAGCCCTACAAATGAATATCACAAAAGTTAATAACTGACTACAACACAGCCCACCCACAAAATTTTGTTTTTTCATTTGTGACACTGCAACTGCCTGAAAGGATATTATGCCAATTCTTTTTCTCTTCATCAAGACCCGGCTGGTCTTCTGGAGGCAATGCTTGCTTACCAGGAGGCAAATGGCTCTTCAAAAGCCCTCCCTTTGATGGTAATGCAAAATTATTCCCGCCTGAAGAGCCTTCATGCAGGCTAAACAAAGATCCACTCTGGTCACAACCAGACCATACATTCAAAGCACACAGTTTCCCAAAAAGAATCCTGGGAACCAAAGTTTACCAAAGCCCCTCACAAAGCTACAATTCCCAGCACCCTTAACAAACAACAGTTCCCAGGATTCTTTCTTGCCATGGGGGGAGTCATGTGCTTTAAATGTGCGTTGAGTGTGCTTTAAATGTATAGTGTGGATGTGACCATAATCTTCTCTTACCTTTTCAATGACCACCATCCATTTCTACCCCTGAAGAAGCTCACAACTTATAACCAATTCGACGAATCCCACAAACATACAAACAGCAATGTATGATGGGGTTCCCTCATGTCTTAAAAGAAAAGTATCATTTAATAAAATTTGTCACACAATAAATGGATACAGTGGTGCCTCGCAAGACGAAATTAATTCATTCTGCGATTTTTTTCGTCTTGCGAAGCATGGTTTCCCAAAGTCTTCAAAATCACCAAAGTCTTCAAAAACCTCAAAAAAGGCTACCACACCGCATGCTATGAGTTGCTCCTCGAAGTCACCCTGGGTATTAACGGTTTTAAGAAAAAGGAAACAAACTTGCAAGATGTTTTCGTCTTTTTCGTCTTGCGAAGCAAGCCCATAGGGAAATTCGTCTTGCGAAGCAACTCAAAAAACTCTTTTGTCTTGCGAGTTTTTTTGTCTTCCAAGGCATTCGTCTTGCGAGGTACCACTGTACTATAACAGGCAAACCGGGCAGTTTCGAAGTTGCAGTTGTCATCTATCCCTAAGCAACCCCAACAAACCAAGGGCTCCATTTTATTTGTAAACAGGGGGTGGTGTTTAAAACTAGAAGCTTAAACACAAGGCCATACAAAATTCAAAACCAACTAATTTTGAGCCTCGTGAAGTTTTCCAGTTGAAAAAATCAAGAAAGCAGAAATGCTACACATCCTCAACCCCCTATATTGTTGAACAAGCATGTTATGAACAATTATTTCCTCTACGCAGAAGAATCACATTGTCCGAACACCACCTGAACTTCTAGAAAATTCAGATAAGCATGAACACCCCCAGATTCTGATCAGATTATTCCTGATCATATCTAGTGCCCCTACAGTTGTGTTACTTTCCTCCAGAAATTTCTCAGTTTTCCCCCCAATGAAGATCAGGCCCCTACAGTTTAGAAAGGAGATGGATTGAGCAAGGTGACTCAATGCAACCGGTCCAGCCCCAGCCCCCAGTTGCCAAACTAGAAACTAAAGACAACTGTGGCCATAGGTAACAAGACAAATAAGGCTTTATGACTCGGTATGAAAAGGCTTTTGTTTTATGAACCTTTAAGGAATGCAGCCCACTTGAGACAACAGCATTTGAGTATGAAATTTGTTTCCCAAGCCCTACCATGATTCTTACAAGTAGTGGAAGAGGGCCAAGTGTGGAAGTAAGGCAGGGAAAGGCTGAGGAGGGGGATAAAAACTATCAAGCGTCCCCAAAATTTCTGAAGTTGAATAACATGGGATGGGATCAAGGCACTCACACCTCTTTTCTTCAAGTACATGAGGTTAAGTTGCTATCGTGTAACAAAACGGATGAGTAGAAGTAAGCATAGCTATGCTGCTAGTTTAAGACTAGGGACTACAACTCCCAGCATGCCTTAGTAGGTGGAGGTATGCAGTTCAGCAAGATGGGAAGTGCTTCAACATCAGATGATGTGGCTATGTTTGGGGAAGAGTGCAATGCCTTCTAACCTGGGTAAATGGCTTATTGCTGCTGCCGCTGCCCAGAAATCACCTAAATTCCAGCGTCCCTATAAGGAAAGCTACATTTGGCGAGTGAAGGATCCCAAGCAGGGCCTCATGTTAGATGGGGAACAGTGTCCTGATTGAGAGCTAGCGTTGGGGGCAGGGTGGGATCAGCATACCAGTGTCAGCGGAGACCTATAAGGGATCCTTTCTCCTGCGTCACAATAATGAAAGGCAAAACAGAGGGAGGGGGTAGAGAGAGCACACGTGCCAGGCACTGCCCGTCACATGAACTGAGCCACATATGGCAGCATTCATCATTGCTAGACAGCTCAGTCGGAAGCCACATCCACGGAGTCAACAAACTGACCCCCACAATTTGCCTTGCTATTGCCCTTGCCATGAGACTGGATGATCTGCTTCAGGCTTTGACCAAACACAGTCTTGGCCCAACCGACTGTGATCTGCTTCTTTTCCAAAATAAAAAAATAAAAAATACCCAGGTGTCTTGTCCCTTGATTTAACCAGGAAGCTTTGTGCGTGGGAAGGCGCTGACACATCCCAGAATCCTGCTTCTGCCGGGTGCTACTGGCGCCCCCTTCAGCCGAGAAACAGCAACTGCATTTCCCACGGCAGCTTCTCAAGGCCCAGGTGGCCTCGCAGGCCCGACTAGCAGGATGCCCCAGGCCAGGTGTCACTTGGGGGGCGAGCCCACGAGGGCGCTCGGCCTCGCTCCGTGGCAGGCCCCCGTTCCGAAGCCTTCCTCTCCAGCGCTCAGGAGAGAAGGCACGACGCCTGTCCTCGCCGCCGCCGCCGCGGCGGCCACCCACTCGAGTGCCAGCCACCCACCCACGCGCGCGCGCTGCCTGGCAAGCGCACGCACGCAGCCCGCGGCTCCCCCCGGCACCCCCAGCCCTGAGCTGCCACCGGGCCCCCACCCCCGCCCGCCGCAGCAGCGCCAGGAGCCAGCCAGACACCCCCACATCGCAACGCGCGCGCTCCCGCGGCCTGCACGCTTCCCGGCACTCCCCCCCTCGAACCCCCGCACCCCGTTTAAATATTGCAACACCCCCTCAGAAAAACACCACACACACCCCCGCGCCATCTAACTCTGCCGCCCCTGGCCTTCCCTCCAACCGGGCAAAAGCGGGGGGGGGGTGAGGAGGGGGGGGGGAAGAAGCGCCTCCCGGAGACCCCCCCCCTTTCCTGGCCCACGCGCCCCCCCCCGCAAGAGGCTCTTCCCGCTGCCGCAATGGCCCCTCGCGCCCCCAGCCGGCCTCCGCGGGAGCCCCGCCGGCCTGCTTCTGTCGCCCGCGGCTGCAGTGAGGGCTCCGCCGCCCGCTTCCCGCCGGCCCTCGGCTCCCCTCCGCCCGGCGAACGGGGCCCGGGCGCCCACCTGCTCCTGCTCCTGCGCGCGCCTCCGCCTCCTGCTGCCCAGCTGACTCTGCACTCCCAGCCCCGCTTGCCAGCCGGAAGCAGCGAGCAGGCAGGCCCGTGGACACGACGCTCTCGCGAGAACGCGCGCATCCCCCCACCCTCCTCGCGCGCTACACGCACACACACACACTCACAAACCTGGGGGCGGCGAGTCTCGCGAGATGCCCCGCGCCACCGTCTCCATGGCAGCAGCAGCTGCGGCGGTGCAGGTGGGCAGGGCGGGGGAAGCGGCCCCTGGGCTGAGTTGGAAGGGGTCCCGAGGGTCATCTAGTCCAGCCCCCTGCAGTGCAGGAATCTTTCGTCCAACGTGGGGCTCGAACCCAGAACCCTGAGATTCAGAGTCTCGTGCTGTACTGACTGAGCTATCAGAGAGCCGGCACCTTTTGTAGGTCTCTCGTTCTTCTTAGCGGGTGCAAGATGATTTGCCGGAGCATCATGGCTGCATTTTGGAACGCACTGGTTTTCATGTCCCAGATTATGAAGCACAGTCAGGGCCAGCCTGCAGCAGGAGACGGGATGAAGGAATGGGGCTTAGAGAAGCACAAAGACAGTCGATACAAGTATGCAGGTATAAAATAAATATAAATACACATGATCCACAATTTTTAGTGTATTGATCTAAGATTATAACTTTTTAATACATTCAGTTTGGCAATGAAGGACCAACTCTGGTTTGAAATACACTGGGTTTAGCAGTCATTAAATAAGAGGGGAGAGAGGTTCCTCTTGTGGATCAGGAATTGGTGAAGTGGTGGGAAGCAGAGAGTAGGAAATGAATGGACAGTTCACCAAATGGAGAGCTGTAGAAAGCAGAGTCCCTCAAGGGGACTGTGCTTTTAACTTGTTCATAAACAAGCTAGAATTGGGATGAACAGTGACACGGCCAGGTTGGCGGATATATTAAATTGTCCAGGGCCAAACAAAAAATGTGAAGAGTTCCAGAAGGACCTCTCCAAACTGAGTGGATGGGTGGCAAAATGGCAAATGTAATTCAGTGTAAGCAAGTATAAAATATTTTGGGGGCATGTTGGGGCAAAAAAACCCCCAAAACCTTAATATGCTCATGGAGTTTGAACTGGCTGTGGTGACTGACTGGGAACACAGCCTTTGAGTCAATGAAGATGTTGACCCAATGATTATACAAATCAATGGGGCAGCCACATTTGGAATATACAGTGGTACCTCTAGTTAGAAACTTGATTCATTCCGGAGGTCTGCATTTGTAACTCGAGGTACCACTGTAATGTACAGTTCTGGTTGCCTCACCTCAAGAAGGATATTGTAGGTTGGAAGAGGTTCGCCAAGGGGCAACTAAGATGATCAAGGGGATGGAAGAACCCTATGAGGAAAGGCTGGAGCATTTGGGACTTTTCTTTTTTAGAGAAAAGTTGAGAAAGAGGTAAGATGGTAGAGGTTTATAAAATTACGTTTGACATGAAGAAAACAGAGGAGAGTTGTTGTTTTCACTCATAACTCTGGAACCCATGGACATCCAACGAAGCTGAATGTTGCAAGATTCAAGACAGATAAAGGGAAGTACCGTATTTTTTGCTCTATAAGACTCACTTTTCCCCTCCTAAAAAGTAAGGGGAACTGTGTGTGCGTCTTATGGAGCGAATGCAGGCTGCACAGCTATCCCAGAAGCCAGAACAGCAAGAGGGATTGCTGCTTTCACTGCGCAGCAATCCCTCTTGCTTCTGAGATTCAGAATATTTTTTTTCTTGTTTTCCTCCTCCAAAAACTAGGTGCATCTTGTGGTCTGGTGCGTCTTATAGAGCGAAAAATACGGTACTTCTTAACAGCGCATAGTTAACTCACTACCATGGGAGGCAGTGATGACCACCAATGTGGATGCTTTTAAAAGAAGATTAGATAAATCCATGGAGGAGGAGAGGGCTATCCATGGCTCCTAGGCACAATACCTGTGTTCTACCCTCACTGTCAGAAGCACTATGCCTCTGAATACCAAGCTGCTGGGAACGGCAGGTGGACAGTGGTCCTGTTTGCAGGTTTCCCTCAGGCATCTGGTTGGCCACTGTGAGAACAGGAAGCTCAACTAGATGAGTCACTGGTCTATCCAGCAGGCTCTTCTTATGTGAAGAAGCTTATATCAATATGATTATACGGACTCTATTCTTACTGTATTCATCTGGGAATTTCCATCTTGCTGGACTCCCATCTTGGAGAAGGAGCAGAATGGCAAAGATGCCCCAGCCTTGCAGAGCCTGTGCAGAGACCAGCAGAATAATGATAGTGGCTTGCAGTCCAGCTCTTGTGGCACAGAGCTAATGGACCACTGAGTCATGGCACAGTGAGTGCCCCCAAACAAACTGACCTCCAGCTTTTTGCCAGTGCAGTGGAAGCAAACAAGGCTAGCAAATGGATCCAGTGGATCAAATCCAACAATTAGTTAATATATTTAATTGAGGTCTCATCACGAGCATTATGAATATGAAAGGTGAATTCTGTAGCAACTGAAAAGACCAGTCCATCCCTATATACACTGTGAAGAAGGCAATTTTGGACATGCCTACCTACCCCATGGGACACGGGTGGTGCTGTGGGTTAAACCACAGAGCCTAGGGCTTGCCGATCAGAAGGTCGGCAGTTGGAATCCCCGCAATGGGGTGAGCTCCCGTTGCTCGGTCCCAGCTCCTGCCAACCTAGCAGTTCAAAAGCACGTCAAAGTGCAAGTAGATAAATAGTTACCGCTCTGGCAGGAAGGTAAATGGCGTTTCCGTGCGCTGCTCTGGTTTGCCAGAAGTGGCTTAGTCATGCTGGCCACATGACCCGGAAGCTGTACGCCAGCTCCCTTGGCTAATAAAGCGAGATGAGCGCCACAACCCCAGAGTCGGCCATGACTGGACCTAATGGTCAGGGGTCCCTTTACCTTTACCTACCCCATGCCTGTTGTTTTTGTCCATGGAGTTTTCTTGGCAGGGATACTGGAATGGCTTGCCGGTTCCTGTTCCAGGTGGATCACATTTAGTCAAAACTCTCCACTATGACCTGTCTGTATTGGGTGGCCCTGCACAGCATAGTTCATAGCTTCTCTGAGTTATTCAAGCCCCTTCACCATGACAAGGCAGTGATCTATGAAGGCTGATCACCAAAGAATTGATGCTTTTGAATTCTGGTGCTGGAGGAGACTCTTGAGAGTCCCATGGACTGCAAGAAGATAAAACCTCTCCATTCTGAAGGAAATCAGCCCTGAGTGCTCACTGGAAGGACAGGTCATGAAGCTGAGGCTCCAATACTTTGGCCACTTCATGAGAAGAGAAGAATCCCTGGAAAAGACCCTGATGTTGGGAAAGATGGAGGGCACAAGGAGAAGGGGACGACAGAGGACGAGATGGTTGGACAGTGTTCCCGAAGCTACTAACATGAGTTTGACCAAACAGCGGGAGGCAGTGGAAGACAGGAGTGCCTGGCATGCCCTGGTCCAGGGGGTCACGAAGAGTCAGACACGACTAAACAACTAAACAACAGCAACAACCTACCCCATACCTGGCTTTGCTGAAGGCAGGGGGTTGCTGGCACTGCTCATCAGCAAAGCCATGTGCAAAGAGCTCTGAAAGAACCAACAGTGAGGGTCCTTTGCTTAGCAAGGGACTCAGCAAGGCCTGACAATCTGCCAGCTCCCTTGCTAGATAGCACTATGCAGGGGGCATAGGAGCCAATTCCTAGGAGCCAAGGTCCCTTCGGCCCACCCAATAAAATATTTGAAAGGGCCAGCCCCCTCCCCCAAGTTAATGGGCATTACCGTTTAAATGGTGTGTGTGCCCAGCATCATGATTCATTATGAAGGGCTAGACTTACCTGGGTCCCCCAATATTTTTTTCAAGTTGGCATCAAGGGGCTTTGCAAGATGGTGCTGCTGAGATCCTTGGAAAGTGCCATCATGCAGAGTGCTTTGGAAGGAGCTTCACAAGACCCAATAAAATCAGATAACTTTTGGGTCTTGTGAAGCCCTTTGCAAATCACTCCACAATACCCTGTGGGCAAAAAAGTGAAATAATGTCAGACTTGGCCTGGGAAGGATGGGAGAAAATAATGATCTGATTCACTAGCTAGATCGAGCTCCACACTTCCACATGAATGTACTGTGGTGTAACCTTTCATGGGCTGCTTTTGGCTTTCTTCATGCTGAGGCCTGGAAAGTTTGGTAGATAAAGTGGTGAGAGATTTAAATAAAGTTATGCTTCCATATTGGGGAGCTGTATATTTTCAGAGAACTAATGGCAGATTAAAAGAGGGATTGCTGTTCATGTTGTGTGCTATCCTGCTTTTACCTGTGGTAAAAACATATTGTTGAGACAATGCAGAAACCTGCAAAACATGTTTGACTAGAGATGTATGTTAGCTATGGGAAATGATGTCTCTGTCAAACCATCGTCAGCTCAGAAAAATCTGTCTCCTGCCTGAGCTGTCCTCTTTCCAAAGAAGCCTAACAGTGCAAGCCCAGTGGTATTATTTCATATTGGAAGAGTTTCTGAGGGTCATCTAGTCTATGGTTACCAGATTTTTTTTCAGTGAATCTGGGGACACTTTTTTTTTTTTTTTAAGCCTAGTAGCAACAGGGAGTCAGTAGTGGGGACGGTGAGGCAAAAGACCCTGGGCCCAAGCACACATGCATATTGTATACAGGTACAAAGCCCTTCTTTCACACCCTGTGAAACATAAATGCGCAGAGGTTTTTTATCTCCTGGGCAATGGCTGCCCATCCATGACTCCCGAAGCTCCCCAAATCTCCTGCTCACTTCCCCCTTTGTTTTGACAGATTGGGGGAGGCTCGGGAGTTTCTCTGCCAGGCAAGGTGCAAAGCCCTACTTTCACACCCTGTGAAACATAAATGCGCAGAGTTTTTTAAAAACTGGGCAATGGCTGGCCGGCCGGCCTTGACTCCCAAGGCTCCCCCGATCAGCCAAAACAAAGGGGGAAGAGGGCAGGAGATTGGGGGAGGCTCAGGAGTCGCAGGCGGGGGGCTGTTGCCCAGGGGGGGCGCAAGGCGCGCAGTTTCTTTGTCAGGCAAGGTGCAAAGCCCTTCTTTTGCACCCTGTGAAACATAAATGCACAGGTATTTTAAAAAACTGGGCAATGGCCAGCCGCCCGCAACTCCCGATCAGTCAAAACAAAGGGGGAAGGGGGCAGGAGATCTGTACCGCCGGATGTCCCTGGTTCCCCTTTGGCAGTGATGGCAGCAGTGGCAGTCTCAGCAGGCCCAAGCCAGCCTGGTAGCGCAGTTGGCTCTGGCTGGCTTCAGGAACTGCTCGCTGCTGTGGCGCCCACCATTTTTCCTCACTGGAAGTCCCCATATAATGTGTCTTGTGTGCAACACATCATATGGGGACTTCCGGCAAGGAAAAATGGTGGGTGCCATGGCAGCGAGCAGCTCATGAAACTAGCCAGAGCCAACTGCGCTACCAGGCTGGCTCAGGGCTGCTGAGGCTGCCACCGCCACATTTCACGGGGACAGATTGCAAATCTGGGGACATTCCGGGGACGGAATTTGTCCGGGGACAGATTTGCAAATCCAGGGACTGTCCCCGGGAACTGGTGACATCTGGTAACCCCAATCTGGTCCAACCCCCTGCAGTGGAGGAATCTCTTGCCTTTGAGGCTCAAAGCCATGATCCTGAGATTAAAAGTTTCAAGCTCTACTGCCTGAGCTATCCCAGTCAGAAGTGCTGATAAGCATGCATGTCCCACTAATGTAGTGTTTACTTCTGAGTAAATGTGCACTGTAAATCTGTGAAGGCTACCTTTAACTTCCCATTACTTGTGTGGTGCAGAACTGCAACAAGCATGGCACATGCTAGTATTCAAAGCCAATTGCCATTGTTGTCAGTCTATGGAAAGTTCTCCTGTAGTGATGAAGATGATGAAGATGATTTTAAAAGCCCTAATGAAAACTGATCGTCATTTTAGAATGAATTTCTCCTGGTATACCAAATGATTGTAATTGTATTCTCATTTTTGCAAAGCTTATTTTGCCTAATATTTATATTTCCATAAAATTCATGTTTTTATGTTTGCATTTCTATGCACACTTTATCCCAGTATAGGCATTTTTGTACACATTACTTGGCTGGAGAACTGCATTGCAGAATTTGGGAAAATGTGAATTTCAAAGGATGATTGTGCTTCAGTTTGTGGATTGTTTCAGAAAGTGTGAATTAAGAAGCATACAGTGGACGCTCGGGTTGCAAATGTGATCCGTGCGGGATGCACGTTCACAACCTGCAGCGTTCACAACCCGCAGCGGCACGTCTGCGCACGCGCGGGTTGTGATTCAGTGCTTCTGCGCATGTGCAAAGCGCGATTTAGCGCTTCTGTGCATGCACGACCACCAAAACCAGGAAGTAATCTGTTCCGGTACTTCCAGGTTTCGGCGCGTCTGTAACCTGAAAAAACGCAACCTGAAGCATCTGTAACCCGAGGCGTGACTGTATTTGCCTTTAAATGTGAACCGAAATCCTACTTTTGCTGTGAACATACTGTGAGGTGACATGGACAGAAGTTCACCCTGTGCCCCCTCCCTGCCCAGTGGCCGAATGCTGAGGCACCCCTCAGTGGCACCCACAATAACACACCTCTCTCCCCTACTGCTTCCCCTCTCTTTCCCCCACTGTCTCACACATGCAGTTGGCTGAGCTTTCCATGTGTTCAGATGCAACCACTCCCTGCTGAAGTGCACAGAGAAACTCAGCAGAAGTGAAGTCATGGCTGCGGGTGGAGACCAAGCTGAGTTCAGCAAGTAGGCCTGGTCCAGCCTGACTCACAGCTTGTGGGTCCCTCTTGGGCTGGGACCAGGATGAGGACACTGGCAAATGGCTGGGGATCTCAGCCTTCAGATCACAGAAAGCTTAAACTCAGTCTCTGTGATCTTTCAGGTGCACTGGAGTAGACAATAAGTGGGGCAGGATATCCCGTAATTGAAAGCACTAGTCAGCAACTAGATTTCCTGGTCTGCTACTATGAGAAGCAAATGGGGGAAAGTGGAGAAGTGCTTCAAATCCCACCCCGTAATTCCCACCAAAATCTGTTGCCACTGCCACCAGTTGCACCACTTTTTTTTAAAGAAAAACACTTTCAGGATGGCGAGAGGGTGGCAAAAAGCACCTGCCTTACCCAGGCACGTTTTCTGAACTCCCAATTGTGGATTATGGTGCAGCCGAACTGGGAGTGCAGGAAGGTTGCAGCTGTGAAAATGTCCCAACTGGATCTGAAGATGCGTTCGGACCAGTGTGTGTTGTGTTTGTGCCATTTGCTGTAGCAAACTGCAGAAGGCGGTCCACTCCATGCCACAGTCCATGATCTGCCACTTTGCTTTCCCCTTCCCGGTCCGCCCCCCCCCAAAAAAAAGCATGAGGGAGGGGAAGAGACATGAGACCTGATTGGCTGGAAGAGAACCACACTGTTCCATTTCATAGACATTTCCCCCCTTTTCCTTCCTCATTATCTGATTGTTTTAAAGAGTGATTTGCTCCACTGCAACTTCCAATCATTCACCTACATATTTAAAAGCTGTGTTTCACAGTGGATCTTTTCTGGCAATCTAACGGTTGCATGCTTCTGTAAAGAGTGTCAGAACACAAAAAGAGTGTTGGAAATAATCCAACAATTTGGACAGGTAGCTGGATTTAAATTGAATAAACAAAAAACTAAAGTCTTAGGGAAAAATCTAACAGACATGGAGAAGAATAAGTTTCAAGAAGAGACAGGTTTGATGGTGGTTAAGAAGGTGAAATATCTAGGGGTTAATTTAACATCTAAAAACTTGAATTTGTATAAGGACAACTATGAAAAATGTTGGTCAGAAATCAAAAAAGATCTAGAAATATGGTCAAATTTGAGATTGTCAATGCTAGGCCGAATTGCAGTGATTAAGATGAATGTATTGCCTAGAATGTTATTTTTATTTCAAACTTTGCAGATTATTGACAAGATGGACTGTTTCAAGAGGTGGCAGAAAGACATTGCGAAATTTGTCTGGCAGGGCAAAAAGCCCAGAATAAAATATAAAATATTAACAGATGCTAAAGAAAGAGGGGGATTTGCCCTGCCGGACTTAAAATTGTACTATGAAGCAGCAGCATTCTGCTGGCTGAAAGAATGGATGCTCCTCGAGAATACAGATATCTTGGACTTAGAAGGTTTCAATAATGCATTTGGTTGGCATGCATATCTATGGTATGACAAAATTAAAGTGCATAGTGCCTTTAAAAATCATATTGTTAGGAAAGCGCTGTTCAATGTTTGGATGAGATATAAAGATCTGTTGGAAAACAAAACCCCTAGATGGTTGTCACCTTTAGAGGCTAAGGCACACAAGAAAGTCAATATGGAGGTCGGATGGCCAAAGTATTGTGAGATTTTAGAACAGGATGGAGAGAAATTGAAATTAAAGAGCCATGAAAAACTAAAACCCAAAGTACAAGATTGGCTCCACTATTATCAAATAATGGAGGTTTTTAAACAAGACAGGAAAATTGGCTTCCAGGTGGAAAAATCAAAACTTGAGACAGAACTGTTAGAACCCAATACTAAAAATTTGTCAAGAATGTATAACCTGCTGTTGAAATGGAATACACAAGATGAAACAGTTAAATCAGCTATGATTAAGTGGGCACAGGACATTGGTCATAATATTATGTCTGCTGACTGGGAAAGGTTGTGGAACACCGGTATTAAATTTACGGCATGTAATGCCTTAAAGGAAAACGTGATGAAAATGATTTATAGGTGGTACATGACCCCAGTTAAGCTAGCAAAAATTTACCATTTGCCTGATAACAAATGTTGGAAATGTAAGGAAACTGAAGGTACTTTTTATCATCTTTGGTGGACATGCCCGAAGATTAAGGCTTTCTGGGAAATGATATATAATGAAATGAAAAAGGTATTTAAATATACCTTCCTTAAGAAACCAGAGGCCTTTCTCTTGGGCATTGTCGGCCAATTGGTGCCAAAGAAGGATAGAACTTTTTTCATGTATGCAACAACAGCAGCAAGAATACTGATTGCAAAGTATTGGAAGACACAAGATCTACCCACCTTGGAAGAATGGCAGATGAAAGTGATGGACTATATGACATTGGCGGAAATGACGAGCAGAATTCGTGACCAGGGAAAGGAGACTGCGGAAGAAGACTGGAAGAAATTCAAGATTTACCTTAAGGACTATTATAAACTTGATGACTCTTAGAATGTCGAGATTTTACAGAGAGAAAGGGTTGCAGTAATATAAGATTAGATTAAGAAAGGACTATGATGAATTAGGACGGGAAAAAACATTTACAAGTTGCTATAAAAATTTGGACATGAGGATGCAGAAAGGGGAGGTATGGGGAAGTCCGTGGAAAGAAGTTTATGAAAGGACATTATGAAATTATACTTGTTTGTTTGTCTTTTGTTTTTTAATGTTTGTTTGTTATAAAAACTTCTGTAAAACCAATAAAAATCTTATATAAAAAAAAAAGAGTGTCAGAACACGTCGAAGGAGAAATAGAGTAAAAAGGTTCTTATAATCCGAGTCCCGGAACATTTACAGATGCTGCTTTTAACCCTGACACATCAGTAAAAAATGAATCTTGAGTTCCTTTGAGCATGTGAAAAGTGCCTTTCCCTTAGCCACAATCTCAGCAGTGACATACATGACTGCAAACAAGGGGCAAAGCTTCCAGAAAGGCCTTGAGGTCTGGAACCTCTCCTTAGTAATTAACTACTGGAAAGGAAACAAGAAGGAAAGCGCTCTGAGCTCGGAGGCAGCTACAACTTTGTAGAAGCCCACTGTGTTAAGGAAGCCCGACATGGAAGGATCTGCTGGAAAATCTCCGTGGTGTCCGTATCATCAGGCAAGGCGAAAAAAGTGTCATAAAGGGTGGTGATGGGGAAAGACAGAAAGTTCTTCTGACCCACAGGACACAAATCCCCATTAAATGAATGGAATGAATGGAACTAATCTCAAACCACACTTCATTTTCAGAGACTGCAGAGAAGCTCTCTTGCATTTGTCCCTAGAAGGTGTGCCAGACACCAAGGATCTTTCCTTGCAAACTGCGCTGAGATTTCAATACACTTGAGTGATATATAAACGTTGCTATTTTGGGGGCAGGGGGTAAAATGCCATTTGGCTTTTCCACCTCAAAATGTCTTAGGCTGCATACACATCAAAAGTTTAAGGCACCCCCCCCCAAGAATCCTGGGAACTGTAGCTTGTTAGGGGTGCTGGGAATTGTGGTGTGAGGGGAACTACAGTTCCCAGAAAGCATTGTGCTTTAAATGTATGATGCACCCTTGTCCATCCTCTTCTTTCCCAGCCTTGCGCACGTAAAGGATACAAGGGAGGGTATCCATTGTTGCTGTTAACCCTTCCTCCCCCATTTGCAAGTAGCCTTTTCTTCCCTCGTTGCCTTAGTGGGTGACAGCCAAATGTAGCGAAGCCCCCACCCCCATAATCTTCTAATTCCAAACAAATCCTTGTGCAAGAAAGCAATGCTTTGTTTTAATTTCGGTTTATTGGAAGAATCTCTGAGCATCAGTTCCATCTGGAAAGAAGCATCATCCTGGGGCTGGTGGGACCTGCAACCCTGCAGTGGCCGCGTAGTAAATCACCCCATGGAGCTGGCTGCAGCAAGCGCCTTTCCCCGAGACCAGAGCCAGGGCCTGACAGAAGTCGAGAGGAATTTTGAGAGGTTGTGGTTTGGGTTGGAAGGAGATGTTCTGGCACCGAAACACTGACATACACACATCAAGCTAATTGCAAACACACACGCGCACACACACACTCCATGCTGATCACATACACTATTATCACATGCGCTTCCCACGCTTACTGGACACTCACTGGGATGTGCCAGTAATTCCTGAGGCTCCACATCTGGTTGCACTATTGAAATAATATATGGTCTGCTTATGACACACACTTGTGTTGACAGTCAGGCTTCCTATATGCACTGGGCTGGACATTTACATTTTGTGACATTTACCTGTAGTAGCAAGTTGCTATCTGTCTTCATGTTACACCAGGGACAGACTGCAGTCTCTCTCCCTGCCAGCACCCCATATTTCCTTGCTCCTTTTCAGGATTTAAGTCAGTCCTTTTGCAAGCTCAAGGAACCACACTGAAGCAGTTGCTGAGGAACGCCTGTGTGTTGTGAGGAGTCCTAGGTGCATCCCGCTTCAAGCAACAGGCCCGTTGGAACTCACACAAACTGGGAGCATGGCTAATCCTCTCCCAGGGCTGCAGTGGAAGACTGGTGATGGTGGGCAAGCTGTCTTCCAATGAAGCTTGCTGATCCCACCCAGGAACTTGTTGGGCTTCCAAGGTGTCCAGGAACAGTCTGAAAAGCAATGATTTAAGTCATGGCTCCAGGGCCAGCCCTGACATTTAGGCACAGCAAGGCCACCATCGCAAACAGCTGATGCTGGGGGCAGCAACCCCCTAGTGGTTCCTTGCTGCCTTGGGTGCAGTGGGGGACACAAGCCTGTTGTCTGCCAGTCCAGTTGGCCTCTGTACTTGGGTTGGGGAGAGGCACCTTCACCTTCAAGACTAATGCTCAGAGCTCATTCATACTATCGTTTAACCTGGACGGTAAGCTTCCTGTTCGTTCACTAATTCTCGGCTGTCCACACGACTTTCTCCTCCAGTCGGTGCCTTTCCACCCTTTCACCTCCCTTAATCTGCATTTTCTTATACCTTCTCCTTTTCAGTGTATCCGTGGAGTAAGAAAATCCAGGGAGGAGAAAATGTGAGAAGGCAGTGATTCGGAGGAGGTCATGTGGACAATGAAGAATTATAATCCACATTAACGTGAGTGACACGGCAGCTAAAAAAGCCAATGCAATTCTGGGCTGCATCAATAGGAGTATAGCATCTAGATCAAGGGAAGTAATAGTGCCACTGTATTCTGCTCTGGTCAGACCTCACCTGGAGTACTGTGTCCAGTTCTGGGCACCACAGTTCAAGAAGGACACTGACAAACTGGAACGTGTCCAGAGGAGGGCAACCAAAATGGTCAAAGGCCTGGAAACGATGCCTTATGAGGAACGGCTAAGGGAGCTGGGCATGTTTAGCCTGGAGAAGAAGAGGTTAAGGGGTGATATGATAGCCATGTTCAAATATATAAAAGGATGTCACATAGAGGAGGGAGAAAGGTTGTTTTCTGCTGCTCCAGAGAAGCGGACACGGAGCAATGGATCCAAACTACAAGAAAGAAGATTCCACCTAAACATTAGGAAGAACTTCCTGACAGTAAGAGCTGTTTGACAGTGGAATTTGCTGCCAGGGAGTGTGGTGGAGTCTCCTACTTTGGAGGTCTTTAAGCAGAGGCTTGACAACCATATGTCAGGAGTGCTCTGATGGTGTTTCCTGCTTGGCAGGGGGTTGGACTCGATGGCCCTTGTGGTCTCTTCCAACTCTATGATTCTATGAGTCTATGATTAAGCAACTGTATGGTTGAGCCCTCAGTCAGAAGAAACAACAACAGGGAGGGAAGACTTTGAGCCTAAACAGAGTGTTTTTTCCCTTGCCACTGGGTGACTACATGTGGGATTAGGGAATGACATCTGAGTTAGAGGAAGCAACTTACATGAAAGTCTGGGTTTCAGCACCTTTCATTTTGGGAACTAACTTTAGTCCTGTGTATTTGTCAGGGGTTCAGGAGCAGAGGCGAGGGCAAGGGAGGAAACAGAGAGCGAGGGGGAGGAGGCAGAAGAAAGGATGAGTGACGACGACGACCCGAGATCTCCGAGTCTGTCCAGTGAATCAGAAGATTCACAAAGAGGAGCACCAGTGGCAAGGGCAAGGGGGGAGACTAGGGGGACACCCCAGGAAGAAAGAGCCAGAGGGGACTCAGAGGGGAGCAGTTGGAGATCGGGACCTACGTCACCGCCAGAGAGTAGGGAAGAGGAAGAGCGCCTGGGAACTAGCGCTGGCAGCTCACAACAGGAGGGAGGGCACGAGTCAGGAGTGGCCACACCTTCATCGGGGAGCGAAGTGACGGTTAGACGGAAAGTGGAAGGTTGGGCGCGCGCGCCAAGTTCAAATGCACAGGAAGGTGGCGCAGTAGGCAGCCCGGAAAGAGAGCCAGGTCCTAAAGCCCGGCGCAAGGAGACAGGGGAGTCAGGGGGGTCAGCGTCAGAAGAATCCCGGAAGGGAGAGACCCAGGGGGGCAGAGGGACCCAGAGGAGAACTGTCAGGCGGAAAAGGTGGAGCAGGGCTAGGATATTAAGTTGGTGCGCAAGGGGCGGAGACTCAGAAGGAGCTTCGCCGACCTAAGCATAAGGCGTAGGGTTGCACGCAGCAGCTCAAGAATGGAGACTGTAACTCAATAAAGACTTTTAATCAACAACCGCTGGCTAGCGTGATCCTCTGTGAGCTAGGATCTGGAAGTAACCCTGACAGTAAGCTCCTTCTCTTCAAATTGTGGACATCCACGACCTCGCGGAGAGGAGGGAAAGCGGGTGCCTACAAGAAAGCTCACGAACGGTAGACAATATGACGGCCGAACAGCAAATAACGGAACTCAGAGACGCGGTTTCACGACTGACTGCCGAGGCGGTGGCGTCCAGGAAGAGAGAGGAGGACGCAGCGGCCGCCTACAGGGATCTCCAGGTCAGGTTGGACGTGCTTACGAAGCAGGGGCAACAGACACCCAAATCAGAGGGGATTGGGTTGGGGAGACGCACAGGCAGTCTGGTCTCGCACTTCGATGGGAATTTGCAACAGTACCCCAATTTTAGAGCAGACGTAATGTGTGCACTACAACTACTGCACAAAGACTTTAGAGATGAACAAGAGAAAGTGGGGTTCATCATGTCCCATTTGCATGGAGACGCTAAAGCATGGCTGCGCAATTTGTGGAGGGATAAGGATCCTGCGCTCCAAAATGCGGACGCCTTTATTAAAGCGATGGATGGCTGTTTTTTATCAAGCATTGACGTGGATCTTGCCCGAAGGGAGGTGCACGGACTAAGACAAGGGAGGGCCAGCGTACGGCAATATCATGCCCGCTTTTTCGCTTTGGTCAGTGCCCTGGAATGGGACAGAGATTCGGCTCCCGTCAGAGACCTTTTTTGGGAGGGCTTGAACAGCTCGGTGAAAGATGAGATTGCGAGGGGGGAGAGACCCCGGACCACGCAGGAGATCGTTCAGAGGGCGCTGGCGGTGGGAGTGCGGCTGGAAGAACGTCCGTGGAGCAGGGACGAAGGGCGCAGCGGGCGCGAACCAGCCAGGGGCTCCTCCTTCCTTCCCAGAGAAGCAGCGCGTGCGCAATCCACGCCCCCAACAGGGGGAGGGGTGGAACCGATGGAGGTTGGGAGTGCAAGGGCTCAGTCAGCAGCCAGAGCCCTAGCACCGGCAGCAGTGAAAGCGAAGCCTCCTAGAGGGAACAGGAAGTGTTACATCTGCGAGGATCCAGGCCATTTGGCGAAAGAGTGTCCCCGGAGGCTCCACAAGCACACTGCAGCCTCAGCAATGGTGACTGCAGCAACGCAGCAAGGAGAACCACAGCAGGGAAACGACGATGTCTGGCTGGAAGAGGAGGCACTGGGGCCCAGCCAGACGTGTCAGTGAAGCAGTCCCCAGAGATTTTACCGCCCATGGACCCCCTCCCGCCCAAGCCAGTAGTGAGGCTCACCGCATCGCTCCAGCTACCCAATGGAATCACCATGGACGTGCCAATCACCGTCGACTCGGGAAGCAATGCAGACTTCATAGGGCAGGACTTTGTCGACCGGCACGCTATACAGTTGCTGCCTGCCGCGCTGCCACTGCAGGTTGTCACGGTGGATGGCAGGGAGCTGTTAGGGGGGCAAGTGGTGAAGCAGACGCCACCTATGGTGCTGCGGCTTGGAAATCACAAGGAGATTATCAGCTTCAACGTCACTCAACTCTCAGACACGCCTATCGTATTGGGCATGAGTTGGCTGGACAGGCACAGCCCGACGCTGGCTTGGTACCAGAGGCAGCTGACCTTCGGCTCTTCCTTTTGTGCTGAACACTGCATCATGCCCCAGCAAGAAGGGGAGCAAGAGGAGTCACAGCTGCTGCTCGGCACGCTGCAAGCGATTCCACACAAGTACGCAGAATTTTTGGAGGTTTTCTGCGAGAAGGAGGCAGACAAGCTACCCCCCCACAGACCATATGACTGCAAAATTGACCTGCTGCCGGGGGCGGCGCTGCCCAAAGGGAAGCTGTATTCCATGTCTGAAGACGAACTGCAGGAACTCAAGGAGTTCATTGATCATAATTTGAAACGCGGTTTCATCCGAGAGTCCCAGGCAGCGGGGGGCAGTCCTGTATTCTTTGTGAAGAAGCGAGACACGCCCCAGAAAAGGCTCATGGTGGACTACCGCATTTTGAACAGTGTCACCAAGCCGTCGGACTTCCCCATGCCCCGAATCGACGACCTCCTCGCGAAAGTACGCAAGGGCAGCGTGTTCACCAAGTTGGACCTGCGAGGGGCGTACAACCTGATTCGCATGCGGGAAGGAGATGAGTGGAAGACAGCCATGTTCACACCCCTGGGCACCTACGAATATAGAGTTATGCCTTTTGGATTGCAAAATGGCTCCCACGTTTTTCAAGCTTTCATGCATCACGTGTTGGCGGGGCTCCTCTACAAGACGTGCGTCTGTTTCTTGGATGACATCCTGATCTTTTCGGAATCGCAGCAGGAGCATGACAGACACGTCAGGGAAGTGCTGAGCAGGCTCCAGCAACATAGGCTTTACGCCAAGCTGGAGAAGTGCCAATTCGACGTGACGGAGGTGGATTTCCTGGGATACAGGTTGTCTGACAAGGGGCTCGCCATGGACAGCGCCAAGGTTCGAGCGGTGTTGGATTGGAAAAGCCCACGCAACCGGAAGGAGGTCCAACGATTTGTCGGCTTCGCGAACTTCTATCGCAAGTTCATCAAAGGCTTCGCTATGCAGACTGCAGCCATTACAGACACACTCAGTTCCAAGAAAAAGAAGTTCATCTGGACAGCGCAGGCGGAGCAGTCCTTTCAGGCACTCAAGCGTCTTTTCGCCTCGGAGGAACAGCTGCTTCATGTCGATCCTAGCAGGCCGATGAGAGTTGAAACAGACGCCTCGGACAGGGCCGTCGGAGCAGTCCTGCTGCAGAAGGACCCACAGGGGGTTTGGAGGCCCGGAGCGTTTTACTCCAGGAAGCTCAGCAAGTCCGAACAGAATTACACCATCTGGGACAGGGAGTTGCTGGCTATTCATGCAGCGTTCAAAGCATGGAGGCACTTCCTGATTGGAGCCAAGCACACGGTGCAGGTCTGCACGGACCACAAGAATCTGGAGCACTGGCGCACGGCACAGTTCCTGAACCAGAGGCAGATACGTTGGGCTGAGTTCTTTGCGAATTTCGACTTCCGAATAGAGTATGTCCCGGGGGACACCAACATCATGGCGGACGCGCTATCCCGTAAGCCACAGTATCTGGAGGACGCCACGCCAGCGGCCGCCATGCACATCTTCGCGCCAACAGTGTGGGCGTGCGCTGCGGCGACAGTGGACCTGGAGGCGGTGCGACAAGCGTTGCAGAATGACTCTTTCGCGCAAGCAAAGATGGCTGAGATGCGAAGGGGCACGGCAGCGACCAACGGGTTCCAGCTGAGAGATGGATTGCTCATCCGCAAAGGGGCCATCTACGTGCCGGGAGACGAACTTCGCGCCAAGGTACTGCATCAGCTGCACGACGCGCCCACTGCCGGGCACTTTGGCAAGGAGAAGACGGTGGAATTAGTCGCCAGGGATTTCTGGTGGCCCGGAATGAGAGGGGAGGTCGCGGACTACGTGGCGAGGTGCGACACCTGCCAGAGGGCCAAACCAGTGCACAGACCGCCGGCCGGACTGTTGGAACCGCTGCAAACTCCGGTCGAGCCATGGGAGAGAGTCGCCCTGGACTTCGTCACGGATCTGCCCAGCTCGAGGGGCAAGACGGCCGTGCTGGTGGTGGTGGACTTGTTCTCCAAGATGGCGCATTTCATCCCGTGTGCGAAGGTGGCCACGGCGGAACAAACCGCCAAACTGTTCATAGACCACGTGTTCAAGGTTCACGGTCTGCCACGGTCTATTCTGTCCGACCGCGGGCGGCAGTTCATCTCGAACTTCTGGCAGAAGCTGATGGGCTTCCTAAACGTCAAGATCAACCTGGCGTCGGCGAGACACCCGCAGACCAACGGGCAAGCGGAGCGGGTCAATGCCATCATGCAGCAGTACCTGAGATGCTATGCGAATCAACAGCCTGCGACGTGGGTGGATTACCTGCCGCTCGCCGAGTTCGCCTACAACAACACGAAGCACGTGTCCACGGGGGTCACGCCGTTCTTCGCCAACAACGGGAGGCACCCCAGAACCTTCCCAGGACTGGAAAGAATGGTGGAGGGGGAGCCGCAGACGGCAGATGCGTTCGCGTCGGAGTTGCAGGAGGTCCACGATCAGCTGCGGCGGCACCTGGAGCTGGCCAAACACGCATACAAGGTGCAGGCAGACAAACACAGAAGGGTTGGCGAAGAGATCCAGGTGGGAGACTGGGTCTGGTTAGCAGCCCACGCAGTGCCGGCCAGGTCGTTGGCCAAGAAGAAACTAGGGCATAAGCAACTGGGGCCCTACCAAGTCGAAGAGCAGGTCAACCCGGTGGCTTTCAGGCTGGCGCTTCCGGAGGGTTCCAGAATGCATCCGGTGTTCCACAGATCGGTGCTCACTCCCTACAAGGCACCGCACAGGTTTCAGGAACCCGGCACGGCGCCGAGTCCGCTCCGAGAGGGAACCAGGCAACGGGGAGTGGCACAGGAGGTGCGCCTCAACGAAGTCACGGAGATTTTGGACTCCAGATGGGGGGAAGAGGGGGTAGAATACCTTCTCGCTAAGGAGGGCACCCCGGCCAATGCCAACAGCTGGGTGCCGGGCTACGCTCTAGATGAACCTCTGCTCAAGGAAGAGTTTCATGCCCTCTTTCCCCATAGGCCAATGCCGGCGGACTTTTTCGACGACTGGCTTTTCACGCCCACGCTTTCAGCCAGCACGTTCCGGGGGTTCGACTCGGATGAGGAACCGACACGAGACGCCCGTTCCCCGGAGGGGTCACCCTCGGGATCTGCCTCAGAACCCTCGTATTGGTGGGATGATCGACCAGAGGAGCAGTGGCGCAGGAAGTGGCTGGAGGGTCCAGGACGAGCTACGCCTACAGAAGGAAGCGAGGGAGAGACCGACATGGACTTTTTCGGGGACAACCAGGGTCTCGAGCACGGCGGCACGGAGATGGAAGCAGAGGTGACCGTCGTTGACGAGAGCAGGGAGGAAGAACCGGGAGTCTGCGGATGGAGGCCGGCCACGGGAAGCGAACTGTACCCGACATTCGTCCCTTTGACACTGCAGCACCCAGTTCCCGCACCGGAGGGAGGGGAGGGGGGAAGGGGGGGCTTTGAGGGGGGATGGATGTCAGGGGTTCAGGAGCAGAGGCGAGGGCAAGGGAGGAAACAGAGAGCGAGGGGGAGGAGGCAGAAGAAAGGATGAGTGACGACGACGACCCGAGATCTCCGAGTCTGTCCAGTGAATCAGAAGATTCACAAAGAGGAGCACCAGTGGCAAGGGCAAGGGGGGAGACTAGGGGGACACCCCAGGAAGAAAGAGCCAGAGGGGACTCAGAGGGGAGCAGTTGGAGATCGGGACCTACGTCACCGCCAGAGAGTAGGGAAGAGGAAGAGCGCCTGGGAACTAGCGCTGGCAGCTCACAACAGGAGGGAGGGCACGAGTCAGGAGTGGCCACACCTTCATCGGGGAGCGAAGTGACGGTTAGACGGAAAGTGGAAGGTTGGGCGCGCGCGCCAAGTTCAAATGCACAGGAAGGTGGCGCAGTAGGCAGCCCGGAAAGAGAGCCAGGTCCTAAAGCCCGGCGCAAGGAGACAGGGGAGTCAGGGGGGTCAGCGTCAGAAGAATCCCGGAAGGGAGAGACCCAGGGGGGCAGAGGGACCCAGAGGAGAACTGTCAGGCGGAAAAGGTGGAGCAGGGCTAGGATATTAAGTTGGTGCGCAAGGGGCGGAGACTCAGAAGGAGCTTCGCCGACCTAAGCATAAGGCGTAGGGTTGCACGCAGCAGCTCAAGAATGGAGACTGTAACTCAATAAAGACTTTTAATCAACAACCGCTGGCTAGCGTGATCCTTTGTGAGCTAGGATCTGGAAGTAACCCTGACAGTATTACTTATCTCCAGACACTTATTATGGATAGGATTTTAGGTATGGTATTTAGATTTTAAACATGGCAGAAATCCATTGTGTACATTAATCTACAAACATAGATTATGTGACATAGAATATTGTCTGGGGGTTGACAAACAAAACTGAGTCATGCCGCAGCCTAAGGTAACGCCAGCAGAAGAACTGCCATTTCGTAAAACATGTTTTTAAAGAACAAGACAAAGATGAATATATAATGGTCTCTCTTTTTTTGAAAAAGTGGGTCTCATGTTGCAGGATAGGATTAAAGCTGGTACCTCACCTTGTTTCTAACACAGACAGGTACATACTCTGTCACATTGCACATCACACCTATAGGATACACAGCAACAGGTGTTTATCTCGCTCAATACACAAAAGCTGCATAGCCAAGGTCACATACAAATGTGAACATCTTCCATGCCACACATACACACGCTCATGTATAAATGAATATACCATGGGGGTAACTGCTATTCAAAATTCAGATCCAGTCTAAAATTCAGAGCTTTCTTTTTGGGAGTCTGTCTGTTGCAATGGGCCGTATGTTCCTGTTTCCTTGTTTTCAGGAAAAGGTGTGTACTGGCCTCATGCAGGTTGCTCCCAGACTTCAGAGCCTGACTTTGGAAAATGGACTTCTTTGATTTCCTGTAGGGTAAGAATCTCTCATTAAAATAAATAAATAAATAAATAAAATACATATCTTTTAGGTTTTGAATGCCAATTGAACTGATTTTGTAAAATTATGATTTGTGGTTTTTTTGTTTTGTTTTTTTAATTGCATTAATGTGTCTGTGGATTTGAATTTCTGTGCCTACCTGTGTTCTTAAAGGCATTGGTGTGTTATGGGTAAACAGATGTTTAGGTTTTGTATACAGTCCCTACTTGCCCTCGTTCTATAGAGAACCAGCTGTGGGGACAAGGTTGGAAGGTGGTCAAAAGGTGTTGTTGTTTTACACCGAAGTCTCCCCTTCATACTACACGAGGTGCAAGTGTGGAGGGGCAAACAGAACTTTCACCCAGGGCAGCAAAATAAATTGAGCCAGCTACGGCTGACATGTACCACACACAAAAACCCACAGAGGTCTACAAAACCAACGGACGTTGGGCCAGTGGAAAGGTGCAGCTCCCCAGGATAATGTTATACCTCCATTAGCCATATGAAATGGCTTCACAAACACACTTCAGTAACAAAGCAAAAGAATAAATTAACCCTGCAGTATGACACCCCACTGTCATTTTGCTGGTCGTGCTTTTGCTGGGTTGGTTGCCGCTGCTGTTCCAAACGACTGCAAGAGTTGCAAACCTGTCTGTACATTTTGCCTCCTAAAAGGACAGTCTGAGCTTCTTATGCCTGCCACACGCATGCACATGCGCACGCCACCCTAAACAAATGTTTAGGCTGTGCACACACTCCCGTTTACTCTGCATCCAGTGCACTCCCATCTCTGGTTTGGGAAGCAGTGGACACAACACAACATGACCCGCAATCCTATGTATCCCACTCTTTCTCATGGGATACTACTGTGTTTCAATGCATTCCCCCACAAACTAGCTTCAATCCGAACTGAGAGACCTAGCTGTGTGTTAAGCTGGCAATGCACACACAGCCTTTCAGTGTCCCAGCCCCTTCCATTGGCTGCACTGGGGCTCTGAAACGACCAGCAGCCCAGCTGGGGTCCCACAACTCATTCTTTGCACTCACCTGTGTCAGCCCTGATGCCTATAATGTTAGGTGTCTCCCCCACAACAGGTATTTGAAGAGCAACACACTGGGACACAAAGCCTTCACCATGTCATGCCTGCTTCCTCGCCGCCACCAACCCCCAAATAATCCTTGGGTGGCAGTTCATCATACAACAAGGCACTATGCACAGAGAGTCTGGCACCACCATGGGGAAACAGGCCGACGGAAGGCTACAGCTTCCATGCTGGGCTTAGAAATCCATCTGCGATCCATCCATTTGTACGTGTGTTTCCACACTGCAGCAAATCCTTCCTGTCATGGTGTTAGGAGAGGCATGTTTGGGATGTGGCAGAAGAACCACAGTAAGCATGTTCCGCGGAAGGCCTAGTCTCGTGGGGTGCTGGCTCCCCTGAAACGAGGTGCCCTTCAAAAGCAGCTCATTGGCACATGGCGCCAGGCCCGCGCCATGCTGCCATGCCCCATGTAGCAAGGTCTCTGGGAGGACAGGGCCTCGCTCCACGTCACTTGCAGACGTTCACCCATTCTGTGGCAGGGCACTCCTCGCACTCCACGTGGCAGCACCAGTGGAAGCGGCAGTGGCAACGCTGGGCATGGACCTCCTGCAGCACATTGTGGCCCCGGCCGCAGCACAGGCTGCTGCAGCCGTCGGGCCGGACGCTGCCCTTAGTGCAAGGGCGGCCATGGGTGCCCGGCGAGCCCAGGCTGGGGTCAGGCTCGCAAAAGTCAGGCGAGGGTTCGTAGAAGATGAGGTGCTTAGCCAAGCGTGAGCGCTGGAGGCGGGGCCGGAAGGCCCCCGAGTTGCTGTTGTGCGGCCGCAAGAGTATGGCGTGGTCCATTCGCTCCCTCAGGTGAGAGCCCACACGGCGGAAATCGGGTGCTGCCAACCAGCAGGTCCGGAACTGGCAGCTCCCTGAGGGGCCGTGGCATTTACATCTTCGCTGGCTCAGCTCTGACACAACCTGCCAAGGACGGGGTGGGAAAGGGACAAGAACAAAGCATTAGCTGCAGGAAAACGTGGGGTATTGCAGTCGCATCAACAATTCCTGTTTTGCCAGACAGGGGCAACAAGGGGCTGAGGCTGACAGAGCTTTCCTGTAAATTTCCTAGAGAGAACTCTGAGATCGTTTCCCTTGTGCCCTGAAAGGAAGTGTGTGTCGTTATACAACCTCCTCCCTGCCTCTTCTCCAGCATGCCAGCAATGTGAGAACATCTGCCAACAGGGGTGCCAACTTGAATTGGGGGGCAGTTAAGCCCTGCCCTGCATATTTGATCACATGATGTGGTGCACGCACATCATTTGAATGGCAATGCCCATCAACTTGGGGGGGGCGGCCCCCTCAAATATTTTATGGGGGGGATGAAAACCCCTTGGCCCCTAGTAGTTGGCTCCTATGTCTGCTAAGCTCAGACTCCATTTTTAAGTGAGACTTAAATACAACTTACGAATTACCATTTTAAGCTTACTTGAACAAAGTTGCTGTACTGTATCTGTTACTCTTCAAGAAGCACACTAAGTGAATAAATGTTATTTTTACATTTTACAAGGGTTTATGTGATGGTTAAGGGGGGGAGGGGTCAATACCAGGAAAATACAGTCTGCCTTAAAAGCTTAAAGCTTCCCTTTAAGCTGCAATGGGATAGCACTCTGCTGAACTCACAAACATGAGGGAGGAAGGTTAATATCTATTAAAAAATCTTCTCCAGCATCTAATCACATCACAACACAAAAATGGAGGCGCTTCCTGCTGCAGGGAAAGAGACGGTACCAGAGACACCAGCCAACTCAAATCCAGTTTGATTTCCGATTAAATCTCTGAATCACCACAACAATCTATAACTATTTCATCTAACTCATTTTTTCTTTACTATTCTTTTTTGGGGGGCAGCCAGTGCATAGAGGGCAGCTCTGTGTGTGCAACTTGAATGGCTATAAAACAAGATTAGACAAATTCATGGAGGAGAGGGTTATTGATGACTACAAGCAATGATGCTATGCTTTACCTCCAGCAATGCTTCCGAATTCCTAGCTCTCCCAGCTGCGTGGGGAGGCGGAGGCTGCAGAACCAGTTGCTGGAAACAGCAGGAGGGGAGAGAGTTCTGGGGCTTGAATCCTGCTTGCTGGTTTCCCACAGGCAACTGAACACAGTGAGAACAGAATGCTAGCCTAGATGCGCCACTGGCCTGATCCAGTAGCCTCTTCTCATGTTCTTATGCATCTGTTTCTCTCTTGAATCACACAATCACACAACACCCTTTCAGGATGTCCTTCTGAATGTTGTGGGGTTATTGCATCTTCGGGGTACACAAAGCTCACGATGTTTTCCATCTCAGAAAATGCATCTTTTCCTACAGGGAGGGAATCCCTACCTTCAGGATAGGGTAAACTTTATTCTGCTGTTAGTCTTACCAATTTAGCTTTGTTAAAAATAAAACTATTCAGTCTTTATGTACAACCTCAGCACTGAAACATTATGCAAAACATTATACAATTTTGCGTGTGTGTGTGTAACAGACTCCCTTGGGAGGTAGTGGACCAAACATCTGTTGCATTTGCCATAGCGACATAAGAATAGAGGAATGCCGCTTATCTGCATCCACAAAAAGTCAGGGTTCCAGTGGTGCCCTGCCCTTCAAGTTCTATATTGGAAGTTCAGGCGGTGAGTCACCCGGACCTTTACTTCATGTCTGTGCCAGGATCCTGCACACTACAGCCCCCTAGTGCCCACAAAGAGTCTTCGAGAAGAGAACAGGAACAAATCTGGGAACAATACTGCACGCTAATCCTTCCAACTCAAATTTGGTTATTTAAATACAGTTAAACAGTGGGATTCCTAGGAGATCCCACCTGCCACAATGACATTGGGTGACCCATTTTTGCCTGCACAGACCATCAGCTGATTGATCCATAATCATGAGCGCTGCAGGCTTGCAACATGAATCCTGAGGGTGCCACATAACGCACTGCATACCGGATTATGTATGTACTTGCCTGCTTACTGCTGCCAACACAAAAGCGTGCGTAGACCTTCAGGAATCCAGCCCCGTGGGGGACCCTTTCTCCCTGCTAACTCCAGCCCAGCCCTTTAGTTACAGCAGATACTCTGGCTAGCAAAGCCCTGCCCCAGGGATGCCTCCTACCTTTCTGCCTACGCGGTGACTGTGGAGCTGCATCCGTGCGTGAGCATCGCGCGGTTTCCCTCGAGGGTCCAAGAAATGCCGGGCAAATTTCTGGGCATAGTCAAAGTCTGCACTGCAGCCCCCCCACTCCCAGGTGTCCTGGGGGCCAGGCTCCCCCCACAAGGAGGCCTTGCCGCGGCTCAGGGTCTGCAGCTGGCTGAGTTTCAGCTTCTGGTTCTCGGTGCCTTGCCCAGCGCAACCACAGCTCTGGAGCTCCCCAAGGCTACAGGCTGTAGCTACTGCATGGGTCACCCCAGCTGCCAGCAGCGAGAAGGCAAAGGCGCTTTCCCGGAAGCCTGTGGGGACACAGAGGAAGGAAGAGGGTGAGTTGGAGATGCAGCTGGAGGGCAGCTCAAATAACCAAGCGAGGAAGCATTTGCAAGGAGACTGGTGGAGAGAAAGGATGCCTGGCTATATATCTAGCCCTGCACATTTTGGGCATGTGTGTGTCCAACAGTCATGTTGATTTATTTATTTGTGACATTTATATACCGCTGACCAACCATGTCCTCTGAGAGGTTCACAAATTTAAAATCAGTTACATGCAGATGGAAAACACAATTGATGCAAAAGCTGCAACCAGCACAAAAGTAACGTAAAACCAGCAGAAATCCACATGGAAGCATTTTTTTTTAAAAAAAGCACTAAAACCCAACGAGGGGAAATGGTTTTTAAATACCTAGTGTTTGGTATAGGAGGCCTGGGAGAAAGAGAAGGTCTTTATCTGGCACAGAAAAAAGGTCCTGACATAGTTGTCAGGTGAGCCTCTTTGGAGAGAGCATTCCACACCCCGGGCTGTAGCACTGAAAGGCTTTTCCAGCAAAGGGACTGACTCATCTCTCGTCTCATTGTGTGACCTCTGAAATCAGGGCTGCCTGTACGCTGCACTACCACTACTGCCATCCCTGCCACACACATAGATCCAGGATTAAGCTAATCCAGAACTTGAACCAAGATAGACAAATTCTGCATCTGGTACAAATCTAGTCAAACATTCTGCACATAATTGCTAATTTCTCATCATTTCTTTTCCTTATTCTATTCAGGGCAGGAAAGTAACAGAAACAGCTATGCAAAACACTCCTTCTTTAGCCACTAGAATTCCTGCTCAATCCCTCATTGTCTGGCTTCTGTGATATCCTCAGGTATTACCCACCCAGTTTTAATCCTTTCACAGTCACGAGGGCTAGGAACTTTACTTTTTTTATTTTTTAGTCACACCAGCAAATTCAAGTTGTGCAATTATAGTTGATTGGGAGGTCTTGAGCGGCAGAACATCTGCTCTAGAAGGCTGGACTTTTTGAGACATGGAAAGTGATGGGGGAAAGCACCAAAAAATGTAGGATAACGGCTGCTTTGATGCAACATCATCTAACCTCCCCGCAAACAAATCAGAATAAATGCTCATTAAACAGCCATTGTTGTCTAATCTTGTCAGCAAACTAATGCTCAATAACATATCATCTGGAAGAGTCCAAAAACAGAAAGCAGAGCTTTTCAGGATTAAATTCTGTGCTTGTGCGGTGAGGTCACAGTGTATATAGAGCCATGCTTAGATCAGCTGAGAACATCATCTTAGTAATGCCATTCGTATGCCAAGTTAGAATGTCAGCAGCTACCCAAAACGAGAGAGTGCCCTTCCCTGGGCAGGATGCCAAAATCTCCCAGTATTTTCAGACCACCACAAAGGGTTTTTTTACGTGGGCTGGGCTGGGATTAAACTGGTTGGGGTTGTGTGTGACCGTGATTTTAGCAACTAACTACTGTGACCATGCACAATCTTTCAGGCTGGGCAGGCGCACCTTAAAATATCTAGTAATTTTAAATTAAATAGGGTTGTGCATGATCCTAGAAGTGGCATGTTTATGTCACTGTCAGGGTTTTCCCAAAGAACCCTGCAAGGCGGCAGTTTGTCCTGGAGTTGAAAGATGCCTAGCTGTCCCCTCACAGAACTACAATTCCCAAGGTTCCCTGGGGTTATTATAAATAAGCCAATCCATAGTATAGGTTTGATCTTCTACAGTGCAATGCTAGACATGTCCACGCAGAAGCAAGCACCAATGGATTTCGATGGTAAATGTGGGTTGCAGTCCTAGGGAGCTTATAGGCAGTCATGATTCTCAAGCTGGATTCAGTCATACCCCAGCAAATTAAGGCAGCACAATTAAAGCTGATTTGGAGCTTGTGTAAAACATATCCGCTTCCCCAAAATATCAGACTTTTTCCAACAAGAAAAATGACTATGGGGGCAGGGAGGATGCACTGGAAAGGGTGGGATTAACACTCACGTGACACAATCTCCCCACAAACAAATCAGGCTGAGGGCTCATTAAACTGGTCGTCTGGAAGCAATCTTAGATCCTGATCTGTTCAGGCTTAGCAGTATTGGTATTTTCTTAAAATCAATGCAGGTTTCTTTTGTAGTGGAGATTAGCCCTCTTTCCTCAAGTAAATTAAGCCTCTTCCTCATCATCCCATCATCCAGCCCTTCGTCTCCACTAATCCTGATTTACCTTTCAGGTTTGTTTCTTGATCAGCCAAGGCCTTTCTGTTATTGATCCTCACTTTCCTACCGTCTTCCCATCTGAGGCTGCCTGAGATCCTGATGAGCCGGGCCAAACTCCCATCGCCACCCTCCTTGACACACCAGGCAAAGGCTCAGAGCCCAGGTGCAAAGGGTTGCAGCTTGATGAAGCTCTTGCCTGCCCAGGGGCTCACTTTGATCTTGGATTTAAATTTGGAAATGGCTCCTTCAAAGCTGAATTAATCAAAGAGATCCAGAGGACCAAAGTAAGGAGCTCCCGGCCAACTTGCCTCTAGGGTCAGGTGTTGGCCACTACATCTGCAACCAGGGAAAGGTGCAACCAAGAAAAGGTGCCTGCAGCAGGTTCAAGGGGAAAGAGCCAGGGCAGGCAGGCAGGGCAGAGCAGACAGGATCTAAGTGTATTGGCGTGTGTGTGTGTGCTTGGGAAGATGCACTCAGATGCTTCCCACCACCCTGTCCCACCAACCAGGTCACTGCCTCCTCCTCCATATCAGCTGCACAGGCAGAGAGGGCAGGCATCAGTATCATCTGCTGTTTACTGATGCCAATTGTCCGCCCGCCCCAGTGGGTAAGTGGCAAGGGTGGCTAGGAGCATCAGTCAGAAAACCAGGAGGAGTTCCCTTTCCTTAGTTTTGGCTAAGCCATCTGCTACAAATCACCCCTTCACTCAGGATTGGCACCCAGCTATTAAGTCGTAACAATAAATGTGCCTTAGAGTTAAAAGGCAGGAAGAAAAGTGAGCAGCCAGTGGCAGAAAGGAGCAGGAATGGGCACAGTGGCAGGGCAGTGCTCAGGGGAATCGGCCGAGTGAAGCAGGCCCAACTCCCCAAGGGATGCCCAGTCCCCATCAATATAGGAGAGCACGCGGGCGTTCATTTACTTGGAAAATTTATAAACCTCTTGTTCAGAAAAAGTTATTCAGTGATGATGTCACCTATCTGACTGGCTTGCGCCAGCCACTCAGAGCGGCTCCCAACAAAAAACAGTAAACAACAACGCCCACTAACAACTTCTCTGGACATACAAGTGGTGTACAAGCCCAATTCTAATTTTAAAACTTGACTAAAAAGATGGTTGCTCGTGCTTCTCCTCCTCCATAGTGGCAGCAGGCTTCAGGAGAAGCCATATTGTAGCAGCTGTCCAAAGATGCTAGCTCTTCACACCAGCCCTGAGGCAGGCCCTGGGAACTGGCTCATCCCAGGCAGTAGGTGTGGAGATGGACAGCAAGGTAAGGGAGGACAGAACTGCAGTGGCAGCACAGCCTGCTGTGCTCCAGCCCCCTCCCCTTGAACTAGCCTATTGTCCTCAGGTCTGGGACAGGACACCATCCAGTCACTGTCAGGGGCTGGAGTGAGGAGGAATGGTGGGGACTGCCCTCCCCTTCCTGCACCTTCCGGAGGAGGACAGTATAGATTTACAGCAGTGTTTGCAGAAGGTCATAGTTCAGGGGCTGCAGAGGGGAGAGGCTGGGAAATATTGGGAGAGCAGCAGGAAGAAGCAGCAGCGGCAGAGGAGAGACAGCTGACAGACTCAGTGTCTTTGGAAAGCATTCCTGACCCCCCTCTCCCAGGACCCAGCGTGCATTGAGAGTAGGAGAACAGAAAGCTCAGAGGCAGAAAGCACTGATCAGGCAATGCAGGGATGCCGTATAATAGGAGAGACAGAGGGAGTGGGACTTTACTCGGAGCAACGCCATTATCTGAGATAGATGGCATTTCTATGTTCTCTGTGAATATTGAATAAAATACTCGGTAAGAATTGTTCTTGCTTATCTGCTTCTTGGCTGCCACCTTGGGAGGAATCAGATTTCCTGAAGCCTGACAGTCACTAGGGTTGAATTCAAATGCAAGACCGGTCAGCTTCTCTTTGTGGACTTGGGAGCAGGGGGTGACATTTTGTTCTTTGCCTCAGGCAGTAACATGTTTGGGGCCAGCCCTCTCACCACCACCCAGTCTGTTCTTATCCTTAAGGTAAAGGGTAAAGTGACCCCTGACCATTAGGTCCAGTTGCGGCACTCTGGGGTTGCAGCACTCATCTCGCTTTATTGGCCGAGGGAGCCAGCGTACAGCTTCCGAGTCATGTGGCCAGCATGACTAAGCCGCTTCTGGCGAACCGGAGCAGTGCACAGAAACGCCGTTTACCTTCCTGCTGGAGTGGTACCTATTGATCTACTTGCACTCTGACGTGCTTTCGAACTGCTAGGTTGGCAGGAGCAGGGACCGAGCAACGTGAGCTCACCCCGTCATGGGGATTCGAACCGCCAACCTTCTGATCGGCAAGCCCTAGGCTCTGTGGTTTAACCCACAGCACCACCCACGTCCCTCGTTCTTACCTTTAAGGTACATTTATTGTTACTCCTGGCCCAAGAATTCTCTTGAGGGAGAGAGACTTCAACCACAGCCAGTTTAGGGAATGGGACCTCCCTCCACTACTGATTTGTTGTTGTTGTTTAGTCGTTTAGTCGTGTCCAACTCTTCGTGACCCCATGGACCAGGCACTCCCTGCCTCAATTTGGTACAGTGGTACCTTGGTTTTCGAACATAATCTGTTCCAGAAGACCGTTTGACTTCAAAACGTTCGAAAACCAAAACTCAACAGCCGACAGCTAGGCTTCAAGGCCTTGCACTCAGTGGAAGTAGTGTTTCCTGTTTGACTTCCGAGGTGCATTCGAAAACCAAAGCAGTCACTTCCAGGTTTTTGGCATTCGGAAACCAAAACGGTCGACTTCCGAGATGTTTGGAAACCAAAGTACCACTGTATTAGGAATAACAATGTCAAGCAAATCAGGTCTAAGCACCAGGAATCCCTGACTACTGGTGAACAATGGATGATGATGATGACATCCTGTTCTCCTGACATGATGGGTGTAGCTCAGGGTTTCCCAAACTTGACACAGCTGGAGTACCCCCTTCACCCCACAAATTAAAACTGGAAGCACATGTCACTTTGATAGCCAGGGCACATTTGCACACCAGGACAGAACTGCTGGTGCGTCGCCAGAGGAGCCAGATGCCGTGCCTTTCATGTGTCAGTGATCTGGCGCAATGCCTCCCAATTTGAAGGAGGAAAGCCCAGGGGTGACATGCAAAGCTGCTGGGTGCAGCCTCCTTGATGAGCGATAAATTCTGCTGTGAATCCTGCACCGCGCGGAATTAAACGATCCAACTGCACTCAGTGCAGAGAAGTAGCAGGATCAGTGCTTTTATTCTAGAAAAAAATGGTGCTGGTATAATAATTTTCTTCATAATAATAATTTATTATTTATACCCCACCCATCTGGCTGGATTTCCCCAGCCACTCTGGGCGGCTCCCAACGGAATCAAAAGCACAACAGAACATCAAACATTAAAACTTCCCTAAACAGGGCTGCCTTCAGATGTGTCCTAAAAGTCAGATAGTTGTTTCTTTCCTTGACATCTGATGGGAGGGCGTTCCACAGGGCGGGAGCCACTACCGAGAAGGCCACTCCCCATGAAGTTGTTACACTAAGTGCCACCCTTTCAGTCAGTGTTTTTCTCCTAGAAAAAAAGGTGCTGGTGCCGCGTACCCCTGAGTAACCCCAGAAAAAGAAAACAGAGCAGAATCACCATTCACAGCAGAGGCTGGTTGATGAATCACACAGGGATGCAGCAGGCAGCCTCTTCTGTGACTGGGCTCTTCTGGCTCAAATAGCCTTTTGCATCCAGTTCATTTATTTCTTGTGGCATGCTAGCAATGATTTCATGGCACACTGTTTTGCAATTACCACTGGAACTCCCTGGGCCTTATTTGGCTTTCCCTCCATTTGTAGTGACCGTTTGGCTCCATTTCTGTTGTCACAAGAGGGGAAAGGGGGCACTGAGTCAGAGGGAGGGCCAGTGGGGAGGTGAAGGAGGGTGCAGCAATGATAGCAAGGCATGAATCAAGTTCTGGTTTTATTGCTTACAGACTCCAACAGAAGAAGAGGAAAGTGTCAAATCACATCACACGGCAAGTATCCTCTCAAGCTCCTCACCTCTCTTCAGAACAGCGCTGTTGAGAAGCATGGTGCCACTGCTGCTCAAGTCCGAGCAATCCCACCGCCTCTCTTGCAGCTGATGCCGGCATTCGTGGATGGCGAGGTGGACGCCTTGCAGAGCTGAAGCCATGGCTTCTGGGCTGCGGGTGCAGAGCCCAAGCTGGCGCCGGCTCAGCCAGGGGAGGGTCATGCAGATGGTGTTGGGGGTAAGAACAGGTTCAGCCAGCACCCTTGGGCCTAGGAAGTCATGGCCCACGATCCTGTAGGAGAACAGAGGAATTAAGCAGGGACTTGGCTTTGGGAACAAAAGAGGAGGAGGGGAGAGAGAGAGAGAAAGGCAGAGGCTACTTACTGCCTCACCCACAGATCATAACAGACAGGAGCGAAGACAGTGGGCAGAACAGAATGCTAAACGATGGAAGCTCCATAATGGAGATTGGGTGCCCCTTAGATAAAAGTACACCCATCCATCTGGGCATGGAGTAAGCTACACAAGTCCTTGGCTAGACAAAATCAGCTACAATGGCCTAAAAAAACTGGGCAACAGCACGAGGTATCTACAAATTCTCTGGGCCTGTGTCCATCACTAGCACCAGATGCGGAAGCTGGAGCTGGAGTCAACAATGGAACTGGAGCAAAGAGACCAGAGGATTAAGGAGCTCTGAAGAGAGCTATGAACCCAGCAAAGTCCAGAGGAGACTGAAGGACTTATGTAGCCATTGTCTCTACCAGGTCCTCTGCAGGGTCATTCTCCCTCCTCCTGGGCAGATCCTTCCTTCTGAGTACAGTGTTACCTCTGGATGTGCACGGGATCTGTTCAGGAACCCCGTTTGCATCCTGAGCAGAACACAACCCGTGTCTGCGTGTGTCGCAATTCGCCACTTCTGCGCATGACGTCATTTTGAGCGTCTGCACATGCGCGAGTGGCGAAACCCAGAAGTAACCCGTTCCATTACTTCCGGGTCGCCGCAGAACGCAACCTGAAAACGCTCAACCTGAAGCGTCTTTAACCCAAGTTATGACTGTAGACCCTTTGGGTCAGAGTTGTCTGGAATCCAAACAGGCTCCTGCGGCTTTGGCTTTCCCATCAGCTTCGCAGCCTCCCTTTGTACCCAAGGCTTAAAGGAGGGTAGGAGAGAACTGCAGAGAAAGGCAGGGCTCAGGATGGGGTCATGGAGTGGGGATGGGGGGGGCAGGATGTGTCCAGGTGAGGCATCTCAGAGATGGGGCTCTACAGGCTGTCTTCGGATTGGTTTCTCTATGTCTTCAGTGGGAACGGGGTTTCGTGTGGGAGCCCCATCATGCCCCTACCTCCAAGGAGGTCTCTCCAGGGTCTGGATCAGCCAGGATCTCAGTCCCATGCGTCTTTGCAGGAATGCAGGGTAGGGGAGACCTCTGAAAGGGGAGGGGCTTCTGTGCAAAATTCTGTGGACACCGCCAGAAATTTGGGGGTGCCACCATATCTGTATCTATCCCCTGAATCATACAGATCCATTCCCTTTCCACCACATTCAGATATATATAGCTTCCAATTTAGAGCTGGGAATGAAGTTAAATTGTTCCTTTCCCTCCTTCATTGAATTATGTATGCTATTCCCCCTCCCTGCCCGCTCTCTGACCCACTGATCTCAGCCAGATGCAGAAAAACCCACCTTAGCCCCTAGGACTTCAATCTTTGCGCTACAACCTCTCCATTTCATTCCATTCTCAGGTAAGGTGGGAGGGAGAGAGGGAATGACTAGGAAGCACAACTCCTGCGGTTCTGCTAAACCTGACGGGTCCCACTCCTCAAGCAGAATCGGGGCCAATGCATTTCATCACACACGTGTGGAGGGTCGTGCAAAACCCTTGTGGCAGTCCAGCCCAGCTCTATTGCCTGAGGGAGAGATCAGTGCACCTGGGTGGGCGAGTATCCAGGGGGAAATTCCCTGCCTGCCCCCCCACCCCCCTCACTGGCACTAGATGAAAGCCAGGTTGAAGATCAAAAGCATCACCCTGAGGCTCAGCACCCAAAGAGGGGGTGGGGGTGGAGGGGAGGGAGGGAGGGAGATGTTCCCCTGGCAGAAGCCCCTCCCAGATCTAACACAGGGTGTCTCCGTGGCAACAGAAGGAGGAGCAGGAATAACCCCGGCAGTGGCAGACACAGACATGTCGATGTGGGAAAGGGAAATGGAGCCAAGTTTCCTGATCAGAAGGGGCCACCATAGCAACCGCCCAGTGGAGAGGGACATCCTCAGGTCGTTTTCACCTGCAGCTCCAGCTCCTGCTCCCAGCTGACACAGAGAGATCAGTGGCAGTCCCTCCGATCACACACCCTCTCCTGGAAAATTACCCCAGACAAACATCAAGCATTTTTCACAACAAGCCCCACAGGGAAGGAGTTTTCCATAAGTGGGGCACTTACCTTAGGGCCTCTCATCACAAGAGGACCAAATCAGCCCCTAAGGGCACATGATAGATCTATCTAATCATACTCTAAACAGAAATATGGGAGTCAAACATTATAGAACGTTCTCCCTATACAGAATTGGGGCCAATTGATTTCGTCATCCATGTGTGCAGGGTTGTTGCCACACTGAGCCCTTGTGGCTGTCACATGCATCCAGTTTATGATGCTCAGAGGGACGTTCTTTTGAACCTGTGAATCCTTCCTTCCTTCCTTTATACCAACAAGAACCACTACTGCAGCTTAGATACCAACTCGGCAATCCTGTGCATGTTTACTCAGAGGTAAGTCCCACTTGACAGTATCCTAAGCGAAGTGGGCAAGGGACTGCAACCTGGAGGAAAGGCCCATTAAACAACAGCAGAATTTACTTAAGAGTAAATGTGCATAGGATTGTGCTGGGCTGCTGCAATAATGTGCTTAGGTACTTGGGAATAAGCCTTGTTAAATTTGGTGGGATTTACATCAGAGTAAACATGCTTAGAACTGTACTGTGCCTGGCTGATTGTGGCCTGGGGCGATCTTCACTGATTCACAGATAAGAGCCTACATCTCCAAAACATCTCTCAGGGTCACTTTGCATCAGGAATGAGGAAGCTGTGGCCTTCCAGATGCTGGTGGACTCCAGCTCCCATCAGCCTCAGCCAGCATGGCCAATGGTTGGGGGTGATGGGAGCTGGAGTCCAGCAACACCTGAAAGGACCCCGCCCTGGTTTTACATATTGCCTGTAGTGGCATGGTAGCTGCCTCTGCTGTGGCTGTTCCCAAGCCACTCTGGGAATGCATAACGCTTCCACCCATGTTACACAACATGCCAATGACACACCACCCAAAAAGGCAGGCGTTGCTGGCATGTTATGTCAACGTACACTTTATGTCTATATGCTGCTGTGTCAGTGCGAGCACAGCCCTCAGTCCGCATACACATCTGATAAAGCAAGGCTACAAAAAATGCAAACCGCGATGAATCAGTTTCCAAAGGGCTGCGATACCATCTCCTTTCGTGAACGTGAAGCGTCCTCAAAGCATCTGAGCATAAGAACATAACAGCAGCCCCGCTGGATCCAGGCCAAAGGCCTCTCTAGTCCAGCGCTCTGTTCCCACGCAGTTCACCCAGACACCTCTGGGAAGACTACAAGCAGAAGATGGCTGCAATGGTCCTCTCCCACTTCGGTTCCCCAGCATGACTCTGAGCCCAGAGGTAATAGATCCATCAGGACTCTGAGGCATTAAGAGCCTTATCCTCCCTGAATCTCTCTAATCCTCTTTCAAAGCTGCAAACCACTTTGAGATTCCCCCCTCTTAAAAATATAAACAATATAGAAATATTGTTATTATAATTATTTCAATCCAAATTGGTGGTCATCACTACCTCATGTGGTCAAGACGGGGATAGCCCATTAGCACTACCCCCTCAGAGGAAGAAACTCTCATTCCATGCACAGGTGTCCACTCGTTCAGCTGCTGTCCAGCTGAGACCCTCCAGCACATATTAGCATAAGCTTGTGCTCAGCCCCTTGCTTGGTCATCTACAACGAGTAGAGAAATGCCTGCAGGTAATGACTCTCTCACACCCCACCTAGTCATAGAGAATGTTTGACTCTTGGAGGTTTAGAAGAGACCCGTGCCACCTCTGACGCACAGGTCGCACTGCCTAACACTCCTTTTCTCTCTTCTAGCTCCTGAGTTGTAAGCCCTCAATCTGCAAGAGAAAATGAACCGAGCCAGCCTGCGCTTTGAACAGATGAAGCTGCCTCACATCTAACCATATCAGTGGCCCACATAACCCAGTTCTGTTTACTCTGATGGGCAGCAGCTCTCTAGGGCAGGGATGAGGAAGAGGTGGCCCTCCATATGCTATTGAATTACACCTCCCCTCATTCCCTGACCACCAGCTGTGCTGGCTGGAGCTGAGGTGAGTTGGCATCCAAAAGCATCTGGAGATCCACAGTTTCCCCATCTCTGTCCAAAGGTTTCGTGAAAGGGGTCTTTGTGAATTCTGCTGTCTCAAACTCCTGGAGATGCTAGGGTCTGAGCCTGGAAGGGACCTGCAATGTCATGTGTCTCATAACTGAAGTATGTTGCCTCCCTTAGCTCAACCTCAGGTATGGGCAACGTGTGGCCCTCCCCATGTTGCTTGACTACAACTCCTATCATCCCTGATCAAAGGCCATGCTGGCTGGAGCTGAAGGGAGCTGGAAGTCCAAAAACATCAATAGGGCCTCACATTCCTCACCTCTGGTCAGTGGCGTAGCGTGGGGGGTGCCAGGGGTGCCGGCCGCACCGGGCGCAACATTTGGAGGGGCGCGTTTGGCCGGCCCCCCTCGAGGAAGCGGGAACCTCTCCAAGGCGGGAGAGACCTCCTCCCGCCGCCAGCCTTCGGAAGGCTGCTCCAAAGCCTGGCGGTGGGGCGGAGAGACCTTCTCCCTGCGCCAGCCTTCGGATGGCTGTCCTGAAGACTTGTGGTGGGAGAAGGCGTAGCGTGGGGGGTGCAGGGGGGGCTGCCGCACCTGGCGCAACATCTGGGGGGCGCGGAAGAGACTCGAGTGCTAAAATCCATGGGTTAGGGGGCGCAAATTACTTGCCTTGCCCCGGGTGCTGAGAACCCACGCTACGCCACTGCCTCTGGTCTAGCTTGGGCAATGTTATTATGGCATCTATTTTAACCAACCTAATACCTAAGTTGGTCTTAAATCTAGTGAAAGCTAGCATTGACTTGCATATAAAAACACATGGCACACAATTCTTGCTGTGGATTAATCTGGAGTAACTACCACTCTTGGTCCCATACACAGAGCTAGTCTGCATGTAATACTGAGCCAAACTATGTCTTAGTGTGAATATGCAGGCATGCAAGCTCTGTTTGTAGTTTGGCTTAGCATTACGTGCGGAACCAGCTCATAATCACAAACAATCCACGCAGACCATCATTAACTCATCCTGAGCTACTGGTCTTCAGCTGGTGGGCTGTGCCATGATCCAAGCTGAGGCACAACAGGAGCACTATCCTCACACAAGTAGATGGCATATAAGAAATGGGTCCCCAAATGCATGTTTGGGTTAAAAGTCGGCCCGGGATCCAAAAAGAGTGAAGAGACATGTCCTCAGCGATCATCAGAAATGTGTTCCAGGAATTCCGCCTACATATTCCCTCAGCTTTAACCCTCTAAACTCACTGCTTTCGTGGAAAATCCAGGCATCACATTTTAAAAATCCAGTGGGAAAGCAGGGACAGAGGAAGTTGACTGGGGAGAGGCTACAGCTGTACAGTTTGTCCTTGGCATATTGCTTGCTGCGCACTGATGTAGTAATGAAGAAGCAAGCATGATGCCAACTGGGCAGATAAATGCCCTTCCACACCAGGGGCCCTCATTAGCCCCACATAATCACACCAGTGCCATTCTCCTGGCTGTTCAGTATCCCCAGCAGGACAGGGGCAGCAATTTCTGGGACAGCTCCATTCCCACCACCACAGCACCGCACCTCAGTGAATCACTTACCCTCTCCAAAGGCAGAGGCAGGCAGCAAAGAGACAAGTGGCCACACAGGGGCTCATTGGAGCCATGCCAAGCTCTGACCGGGCTGCTCTCTAGTTTGGCTGGAGGTCACCCTCTCCCTCATGGCCCTCCCAAGCGGGGCAGAAGGAGGACGGTTCTGGAATAAGAGACAGTAAGTAAGTGGGGTGGGAAGTGGGCAGGGGGGAAGCGAGCCGATAGCCCTTTCCCAACGTCCTCCTGATTCCCTTGGAGGAATAAGGGTCATTTCCCCAGCCCCTGACTCCTTCGCCTACCCCAAAATATGAGCTGAATCATGGCCTCCCCGTAGTTTAAAGCATTTTTTAAATGGCAGCAGCTAAAGGGATCAATACAAAAAGTAAAGAGGCAGCCATGTGAGCACAGCTCCTGACAGAAGCTCCCTCAATTCATTCTACTCAAGCTCTGCCATCTCCATCCCACCTACTGCAATCAAGTTTCAAGGGCTATGCTGGGTATGAACTTGGGAGGAGGAAGAGCGACCTGCGGGTATAGGGCGGTATATAAATTCAATTAGTAATAGTAATAATAATAGCAGCACAGGTCAGAAAGAAGCTCAAGCTTCAGCAATTATTTTCCTCCCACAAATTCCTTCCTGCAGCTGGAAAGGCAACCCAGTTCTCAACACACACACACACATTTACAACGGGGCACTGACCTAGGATTGCCAAAAGCCCCCTTGCCCCCTCCAGCGTGAAAGAGCGGCAGAAATCCAATACTCCATTATGGAGATAGAGCACTATCAGTTGAATTTCTGCCTGTCTGGCCCTAATTAAAGATACAGGTGAGGGCAAGGATGGTCAGGCTACGTTGAACCTAGCGGCATGGCTTCAAACACAGTGACCCCAGATCCCCAGCTTATGCGGGAACAGCTCACAGTCCCGTCCCCCCCCCCCAGCAGACCTGCCTTCCCGCAACCGAGGAGAGCGCGCGCCCTTCCTTCTCCGCCTGCCCCAAGCTTACCGTGGCAGCCCGGAATCCCCTCCCCTCTCGTCCCTCTTCTCTCGCTCATCTACCTGCCCCTTCTCCCTCTCCCTCTCTCCGCGGCCGCGGGAGCCTCGCCTGGGCGAGGTTTTCCCCTCCCCATCCGGGGGCAGCTGGAGCCGGGAAGCAGCTGTTCAGTTCGGGTGCGGTTCCAGTGCCCACACCCACGGGCGTGAACGCCAGCCCGCCGTGGGTCCCACGGGCCGCGCGCGGCGCCTCTCTTCTCCCCAGGCGCAAAGCGCGGACCCCACCTTCTCCCGCAGCTCCTCGGCTGACCAGGAGGCGACCCGCCCGCCCGCACCCCCGCCGCCCGCCTTCCACCGGAGAGAACCCAGGCGTCCGGGCGCCCCAAACCCCGATCCCGTCTCCCCTGAGCGATTGGATCCCAACCACTGGATCCTAGCCTCTCCCTGCTTTCAAGCCTCTACAGGTTGCCTTCCCGCAGATGCATAGAGAGGATTAGAGCAGAGGAAAGTTTCTGTTCGGTTCTTTTGATTCCCTCTCCTTCCTTCGCCCCCCGCCCGCCCTTCGCTCTCGTTCCTCCTCTAACCTCGCGCGCCGGCCTTTTTTCTCCCTCCGTCCGGACGATCTGCTCGGGCGCTTCTGCAGCCGGCTGGCAGGTTTCATGTCTCCACTCCCCTTTTCCTAGCAGGCTCCGCTGCCGTCCCTCCTGCCTCGGGCGTCCCAGCCCCACACGCTCGCGTGGGTCGGCCTCGCTTCCTCCCCCCCCCCCCGCTTTTCCTGGGGGCGGGTGGGAAACCGCGCGGCAGGAAAGAGAGATCCAAAGGCCATCTAGTCCAGCACACGCACACCGCACGCGGGGAGCGCGCACAGCCCCAAGGCAGAACGACGCACCCGCCCCTCCCAACTAGCCCCCGGGTGTTACGAAAAGGAGAGAGCAGGTGCACCACCCCAAAAACAGGAGCCGGGCGCGTTCGGGACTCTAGCCAGTCTTCAAAGATAAGCCCCGGAAAGGTTGCAGCATTGCAGCAATAAAACTGCTAGCCTCTGTGCGAAGCTAAGCAGGGTCCGGTATGGTTTCAAATTGGATGGGACACCGTGTGTTGAGATAGGTAGTTGGTTGGGCTACAATTCTGTAACTTTGTGGTTTAGGATCCCGCAATTCCCCTTTCCCAAACACAGGGAGGCCCTTCAGAAATTGCCGGACTGCAACTCCCACCATCCCTCACCATTGCCAATGTTGGCTTGGGGCTGATGGGAATTGGAGTCCCAACGCTGTGAAGCCGGGAGGGGGGCTCCATCTCGAGAGCCTAATGCCCCGCAACTGAATGGGTATCCCTTTCATAAATGCGGCATGCACGACACTTAACTGCAACCCCGTTATATTCTTGGGAGAATGTTACCTATGGTTCCTCCTATTTAGCCCCACGGGAGGAGAGGCAGCATCGATTGGCCTGGAGAAATTTGATTGTTGGCCAAGCATTTAAACCTTTATCTTCGCTCCCCCAATACTGTACTGAGTTCCTGGTCTAGAGGTGTTGCAAGGTCGTTCATCAACCCGGGCGCTCCTTCTCAGATTGAATTGCATTGCTGCACGAAGAACTGAGACATGTTCGGGGCGGGGGGGGTGGAGCCCCTCTTTAGCGCGTTGTCCCGGGTGGCGCGTGGACTCCGAGTAGACGGAAGTGCTGCTGAGCCAGTCGGTAGCGTAAGTTAGACGGTCCGCCACGCAGCGAGCGAGCGCCCCAAAGGCGGGTTGGTTCCGAGGCCACGTCGGATAATAGCAGCGCGATGCGATGTAGACATTGCGAACCTAACTCTAAGCAAGATCGGGCTGCACGTCGGGTGAGCTGCCTTGCAGAGAGCAAGCATGCACGGCTTGCGCTTCAATTGCAAGGCGCGCTTGGACAGGATGCCTGTGTTGCATGACTTTCCTTGGCTCGGTTAGGCTCCCTTCGAATTATTGCACGGGCAGGCCGCTCGCAAAGCTGGAAGGGGCGCAGGCGATCGCTAATGGGGAGGAAAAGGCGGCGATCTCCTCTCCCACCCTTCCCTCCAGGCATAAATCAGCCCTGCACAGAGCAACTCCCACCTATAGGACTTCGCACACAATCCAGCCCCCGCGTTGCAGTGTTAGGTTATGGGGCCTACAGAGCGAGCAAACCGGGATGGCTGCGCAAGCCAGCAGGCGCCCTAAGTAAGAGGAGCATTATGCACAGCGGGGTTTGGGGGGGTGTGAAGCTACAAAGCACCACCACCAGCCGGACTCCTGTTCTCCGAGCCCTGCAGCCTGGCGGGGTTGCTGCTTGCTGCCATCCATCACAGGACACTCCCCAAGTTTCCAGTCCGCGGGGTGCCCGCCGCTTCCTTCCCGCCCTGGCGCGCGGCTCCGCGAGCCCAACTCGCGTGCAAGAGAGGGACTTTCCAGGGTGGGGTCGCCTGATCCGCAGGCTCGGTGGGCTTTGCCTGTGCCCGTTCCCGGGAGCCGGGACCTTCCCTGACTGCGGCAGGGGCGGCGCGCGAGGCGCTCGGATGCAATTGCACAGCTCACAGCGGTTCCTTCCTCGCGTCCGCCCTGCTTTCTCCCCGCCCGTTTATCTTGGCTGCAGGGGACGATTATGTATGAGTCAGTCGGAGGGGAAGGTGAGGCGCTGAGGGTGGGATGGAGCGGCGGACGGGCTATCCCTCTCTCCGGGGGTGGGTGACCACCAGGCTTTGGGCGCCAGGCCTAGTCTCGGGTTCTATTTCCGTCTCTGGGAGGAAGATGACTGAGGTCTGGAGGGTTAGAAGTTGAACATGAGGCTGGGAACGAGCCAACACGTTCTCGGCTCTTGCCTTTGCTCTGGGGTTCAGAAAGGAAGGCTGGCTCTGAATCCTGGCCAGGACTCCCCCAGAGAACCTGTTTTGGAAGCTGGGGGGTGGAAGGACACGAGAAGGGCCTGGGACATGAGAAGAGTGCTGTTGAGAATGTGCAGAGTGCATTCTCTCACCACCAAGGATCTACCACAACAAAAGGCCACTGGGTTGAAATTTGCAAGTCCACTGCCCCCACCCCCAAGCTTGGCAGGTTGTCACACGATGTTGTGATGGCCATTAAATGATTTGATGGGTGGGCATTGGAACCAGATAGGTCTATCGGGGCTCCCAATAATGACATTATATGGAGCACCCATGTTCAGATGCAGTATACCACTGAATAACTGATGCTGGGGACAGCCACTACCTTGATGTGCTACCCATGGGGCTTCTCAGAGACATCTATCTGGCCATTGTGGGAAAGGATGCTGAACTAGGGCTTGTCCATATGACCTATATTGAGCTTTCACCCTGAGTTGCTTGCACAATACTTATTGTGGAGGTTTGATTAGCCAGTGTGGTGTAGTGGTTAAGAGCGGTAGTCTCATAATCTGGTGAACTGGGTTCGCGTCTCCGCTCCTCCACATGCAGCTGCTGGGTGACCTTGGGCCGGTCACACTTCTCTGAAGTCTCTCAGCCCCACTCACCTCACAGAGTGTTTGTTGTGGGGGAGGAAGGGAAAGGAGAATGTTAGCCGCTCTGAGACTCCTTAAAGGGAGTGAAAGGCGGGATATCAAATCCAAACTCTTCTTCTTCTTCTTGATTAGATCCTGCCTTTACTGAACGTTTGTTCTGGTTTGTTTGTGGGTCAGTTATATGGCAAGGAGCATTTGTCCTGCTTTCATCCTGATTTCTATGTGCACTGTTTATATATCATTCATTCATTCCACATTATTCAGTGCATTTCCCATTTACTTTCCTAACCTCTCAATTTTTTTTTTATTCTAGAAAAACAAAAGGCAACAGAGCCTTTTAATCTATTTTAATGGCACAAAGCTAACTTTCCCAGTAGGTCAGGGGTCAGCAAACTTTTTCAGCAGGGGGCCGGTCCACTGTCCCTCAGACCTTGTGGGAGGCCGGACTATGTTTTGGAGGGGGGGAAATGAACGAATTCCTATGCCCCACAAATAACCCAGAGATGCATTTCAAATAAAAGCACACATTCTACTCATGTAAAAACACGCTGATTCCCGGATCATCCGCGGGCCGGATTGAGAAGGCGATTGGGCCAGATCTGGCCCCCGGGCCTTAGTTTGCCTACCCATGCAGTAGGCCCTTGAATCCTTCCTGCAAAATACAGTCTGGAAGCGCCAGAGGTTGATCTGATCCCACAGTGTATATATAATGTTTGATTATTTCTGTAGCACCATCAATACACATGACATTTTAATGCAATGTACCCTCACAGAGAAATTCATCCAAATTTCATTCAGTTTCGCCTGTTCTGGAAAAGCGTCTCTTTCTTCAGCCAGAAACAGGGCAAAAAACAAGTGTGGTAATCTTAACAGCCATCACTTATCTGATGTTTGGGATAAGGGTGTGTACTTTCCAGAGAAACGTAGCCTGGCCATCTTGTTTTTGCAGTTTAAGACACTGTTGAGGGTGCTGGAACATCAACTACCAACCTTGAGACAGATGTACTGGGTTCTGGAGAGAGAGAGAGCAGAAGATTTCTTCTTCATAGGCACATCTTGGTTGCATTCTGTGCCAATGAATCTGAAATGACTATCAGGCTGCAGCAAAAACAGCAAAAGTGTTTTGTTTTTTATTGGGTGCTTTCATGGGGCAGAGTCCACTTCGTCATGCAAGCTTAGGCTGAGAAACATTTGTTGCTCTTTAAGGCGCCATCCGACTCCTCTGCTGCTTCAGATTAACATAGTTACCCCTCTGGAATTTGTCCGCATGTTGTGGTTTGAATAGATCTGTGCAGTGTTCAGCCTGTGTTAGAGCTCTGTTGTTACTGTTGGTGGATAGATAAGAGGCTCACACATCCAGGAGCCGCTCTCCCTCCCATTGGACAGACTTAGCAACCATCCACAATTATAGTGTTCTACCTCCACGGTTGGAAGGCGGCATGATGAGTGCCACTTGCTGGGAATCACAAGTGGGGGGGGGGGGTGAAACACAGAGCAGTCAAATACAACATTCCTAGAGTGGACATGTTTAGACATGAATAGGGATGTTTGTCCAGCCAGTAGATAAACTTCCTGTTTCCTCCTGTGCTGGGACAAACTTTCTCTACATGTGACCAGAGGTGGGCATGACCTCACCTGTGCAGGTAACAAAAGCACAGGAGTGGCCATCACATCTCTCTCGTTTCCATTTTGCCTGAGATGCTCTCTTGGAAAGGAACTATCTCCCTATGGGATAGATTCCAGGTGTACAGTATATATTCTGTAACTTAAGTCTGCCTTCTGGGATCCATCTGTGAACAGAATGAGTGAGTAAACTATTTTACACTTTTATATAAGACTGTGTTGTGTCTATTTCTTTTTAGGAGGGAATAAAAGGGGAATTACCAGGAAACTTATTTTAGAGGCTTAAACAAGCCTGGCAAACCTATCTGCTGTGTAAGTTTAAAAGGGGAATGTTACTCTGCTAAATCTTAGAACTTGTTAACACAAATTGGGAAGGATATAATTAAACAATATATCCTCTTCTGCCTCCCTGAACATTCCCACAGGGAGAGGGCAGTTGCGTTCACATCCTGCCTGCCTGTGTCTCATAAGTATCTGGTTAGCCACTGGACTAGATGAGACGTTGGCCTGATCCAGGAAGGCTCTTCTTAGGTTCTTAGAGAAGGGATGACTTGAGTTGACTTGCAGGTTCCCTGAGCAAAGGCTAGGTGGGGAGAAGTGCTGAGGAGAGAGGCTGGAGGGATGTTTCTGCCTGTAGTATCACTGCTATTACCGTGGCTAAACATGCACTGGGAACCAAGCGCCATACCGCAGGGGCAGGAATGAGGCTTAATGGCAAATAGGCTATGCAGGGACCCCCACTATGCTGGTCACCTGGAACCTGGGACGTTAATTGTTCTTCAGAAAAGAATGTGCGTGCGCAGAGGCACACAGACAGCAGATGCCTCGGAGGGCAAATGTTGTGTGCTTCTATGCCAAAAATAGAACTCTTCTGCTGAAATCCCACCACCTATTTGTTTGTTTGTTTGTTTGTTGGCTGCCTTTCATGCCAGCTCACAACAGATTAAAAAACGCAAAACACTACAAGCTGAAAATCATCATGTAAAACACAACACAACACATCTAAAAATACAATAGCAGCAGCTATAAAAGTATAATAGCAGCTGGGCAGAAGAGAATGCCACCTCAGCACAAACAAACTATTTTGGCTTTTCTCACAGGCTGCTCAGGATCTCTGTGGAGCTCTGGCGTTGCAGAAACCACTTTTCTTTGAAGCCTAACCCCTAGCCAGACATTGTAAAGAAGGGTTAGCCCAAGCGAAATGGACCATTAGCTGATGACAATTCATGTTATAATGCAATGAAGCAAGTTGTAAGATGGGCTAGACCTATTTATGTCACCTGAGGCTCAATTGCAGATGTATTTATGTTTGCTCTGAGCTGAGTACATTAGCTCTGGCTCTGTGCACACTATGTGTTTGAAGCACATTTGAAAGCACATTTCCCCTCTCAAAGAATTCTGGGCACTGTAGTTTGTTAAGGGCTGCTGAGGACTGCAACTCAGAGAGGTAAACTGCTGTGCCCAGAATTCTTTGAGGAAATAGATGCTTCCAATGTACTTTAAAGTTATAGCGTGTGCGCAGTCTTTGTACGGATTCTAATTGCACAAGGGCAATTGCACAATGCATTTGAAACCTCCTGTGCAACTCGACGCAGGACTTGATCGGTGCATTTTGCCCCATGGATCTGTCTGTCGCCCACTCCAGGGCTGTTGCTACCAAGATGCCCTTAATAACGCTTGTCCAACAACATGCTCCTTAAACACCCAGATGGCAGGTTGGATACATTCAGACACCCTCCCAGGTGATGGGTTGAGTAAGGCACCCTGCCCCCCTCTCTCCTAAATTCCATGTGGCTCCGCAGCTAGAACAGATGTGCCAAGACATGCTGCAAAGGTGCAGAACTCCCCTCGGGAGGAGTTAATATTTACTCACCTTGGAAGGAGGCAGCCTCTTCTGAGAGCAGCTGCTGGAGCTGGAGGGGGGCAGAGACAAGATGGGGGATCTTCACGTTTCAGGAGGCGAAAGACAATTGCCTCTGGTACTGAATCAGAATATTTGCCACCCCAGGCCGTAGGAGGTGCTCTGCAACCAGAGAGGGCGTTAGGATTCCTGGATGTTTCATGCAAGCCTCTTGATATCATTAAAACCATTAGAGCCGTGGAACGGCTATGAGTCAAGCCGTGATCACTTTGCCTTTGAAGGGAAAGTGGTGGTAATGACTGCCTAAACCCCCTGACTTCCCTCCCAGGTAAAAGGATTGGCTAGAATCAAAACACACTTTTTGGCTCACTTTGCCCATGTGCATCCCAAAATCAAAAGGCAGTTTTTACCCAGGCAAGTCTATCCTTGCTGTGCAATAATGATTCTATAAGGCAGAGGTTTTCAACCTTTCTGAGTCCATGGCTCCTTTAGCCAACTACCTTCTTTCTGTGGCACCTCTGTGGGGCTCAGGAGCCCAGTTAAGTCACCCCTTGCCTGCAAAGATGGCAGCCTCTCACCCTTTTTTCCAACACCCTCCCTTGTGGAGTGTTCCCTCAGCCTCCTCTCCTCTCTCCTCTTCTTGGGAGTCGTCCAGGCACCTGCTGCTTCTGCCCCTGGCCACTGAGCTGCCCCCCCACCCCAAATAGAGGTACGTCCCAGAGGCACCATTCGCCTGCAGAACTTATAGCCAGGGCTGCTGCAATAAACAGCTGTGCATGTCTTTGGAAGGCAGAGGTGCAAGAGGGCCTCAGAGGAGGGAGGAAAGGAAAGATGGACAGTGTTGCCCATGGCACCCCTGACCATCATTCAAGGCACCCCAGGGTGCCGAGGCACACTGGTTGAAAACCACTGCTATAAGGAGACACGCTACAGCCAGCTACCGTGATGATGATGATGATGATGATGATGATGATAATAATAATAATAATAATATAGTTTGTTTGTGCTGAGGTGGCATTATCTTATGCCGAGCTGATATCACACTTTTATAGCTGCTGCTTTTGTATTTTTAAATGTGTTGCGTTTTACATACTTTCGCAGTATCTGAGGCAAGGAAACTGAACTTTGGGATCCTCTAATCACTCATATGGCAGAGGTTTTCGCTGTGAATACACCAGGTGTTCTCTGGTGGTCCAGGGTTGTGGCCTGAAAATATATGAGACCAGCACCTTTCAGGCCTGGGTCTGGTCAGTGGGTGGGTGGGAGACCCCTTGGAAACGCATGTATGCCACATTGGATTCCAGGGTGGAAAAACAGTAGGATATATATGTAAGAAAATCGACCTGGACGTGCTGCTTCAGGCAGGTGCAGTTTGCCTAAGCTACCTGTCGGTTGTCCTCCAGTGCACATTAACAGACACATTCTCCTCGTCACATTAAGTTATTCATGCAATAAAACATGTCAGGGGGATAAAATACGGTTCACCCTGGGGCTTATTAGAATTCTGAAAAACCTTGTCCCCTCAAGTTTGCAAAGATATGTTTGAATAAATAAAGACTAAATGGGGGGACAGCAGGGAAGCAGACAGTCAGAAGCCCACCTCCAGCAAGTATCTCAAGGTCACGGTGTCAAATATTCTCAAAGGTTCAGAATGGTGTTTTTTATGGGATATGCACTTTGCATGCAAGCAAATTCCGTCCCCGCCCCCCCCGCCCCCCGCATCCACATTATATTGTTGGTGTCAAAATGGCAGCCTGTATTCCTGCCCCCATTTAATCCTGATTTATCCTTTCCAAGGGAAATCCAATAAATAGACCGGTTGCCAGCGCTTTGATTGCAAATTCTGGAATATCTGCAATATCTGGAAGCGCTCACTGGCTGCATGGAAACCATACATTTCATTCACACACACATGAGAGTCCTGGGAACTCTAGTTTGTTAAGGGTGCTGGGAATTGTAGCTCTCTGTGAGGTAAGCTACAAGTCCCAGGATTATTATTTTTTTTGGGGGGGTGTTCTTTAAATGCACTTTGGATGCATGGTGTGTACACAGCCACTACTTTGAAGTACCTGCGTGCACATTATAGAAAAGAAAATCCCACCAGAAGTTAGAAACATCCCACTTTTGCTGTTCTGAAAAGTGGAGCTGTATGTTTTACTTCTCCTGCTTAGATTTGTATATTATTTGTGCTTCCAGGCTGCCTTTCCGTGGTTTATCCCACGGCAGGTTACAAAAGTATCACAAATAGAACAAGCATCAATTATATTTAAATCATAGAATAAAAGCACAAGATCAATGACAAAATTAATGGAACTGAAGAGCGATGCACGAGGAGGGAAGGCGTAAACAACTCATCCAAAGTTCAGGGCAAAAAGGTATGCCTTCTTGACCAACCGTCAAAGTGCACCTTTCTACCTTTGGCTGAGCTGATGTCCTCGCTCCTCTGCCACTGCTCTTCTGTGCTCCTGTTTTATGGGGCTTGAAATTGCATACGGAGGTGTTGTTTGCTGCATTTAGCATTATGGTCAGGCAAAGTAATCCCTTTTTTTCTGAAGGTGGCATCAGAGGAAGCAGCTGATTTTTCCATATATACTGGCTCACATTTGATTTCAGTAAAAACAAATTCATAACCACAAAGGTAACAAATTTGCAGCCACCCTCTGGCCCCACATGTAGGCCTCCATCAAGCCTGTTATTTGTAAAGTACCATGCACATAGATGCTGCTATGGACATAAATCTACCTATCTGGTCACTAGGTGATATGATGTGCTGGTTATATTGCATCTCCAGGTCTATTTCATATTCTACGACAACTTTGAAACAAGCAGTAGAATGCTGCTGTGCACATGAATTGACTAGACTAATTCTAGGGAGTTTGTGCCAGCAGTTAAAGAAAACACCTGTGAAACAATGGTTGCAATTGCCACAGTATCTTCCATATGGACTCTTACAAAGCAGTCTTATACATGTCTACTCAGAAGCAAGCCCTGCTCATTTGAATGGCACTTATACCCAGGTAAGTGGGTATAAGACAGCAGTTGTAAGTTTTCCAAAATCTTTTGTATGTTGCTCAATCTTTTGTATTGCCTTGCACCCTATTGTATTTTCATTGTAGTGTTTTATGGTATATTTTAATTGTGGGTGACCGTATTTATATTTTAATGTTTATTTATGCAGCTGGTTTTTATACTTCGTAAAAATTTAAATCTCTATTTTGGTAGGAAGTGATGTAATAATAATATTAATATTAAAGCTTAATGCATTATCAAAATACTATTATATCTATTTGCTGTTTACTTCAGTTACATGATCACATCACACTTGTTTCTGAGGGGATGTATTGCAGCCCTTCCGTTCAGTTTTGACGCTTTCCTTGTCATCGGTCTCTTTTTAAACTTATGAGTAACCGTACAGATCATTCTCTTCCCCTGTCCTCCACAGTTTGACAGGTAGGCAGACACCAGGTGACCTGTTTTTGCCACTCAATTTGAAATTGAACTGCAGGTGGCGGTGCAAAGGCAAAGCACTGACAACCAGGGTGACCTGCAGGTCTGGCGAAGCCAAGCTGAAGGCCATCATGTAAATGCCCCTTTCTGGCTCACAGTTTGGGCCCAAGCACATTATGGCTACCCTTCTGAACCATACCCTTCTGCCCACTCGTGAAGAGACGAAAGGGGAGCCCCCAACTGCCTTCTGCTCTGCATGCCCGGTAGAGATTTGCGGACAGGCAGCACTTTGTTTCAAGACCAACATGGCATGCATTTACACGTAAGGAGCACTTTGCACATTTCTGAGGCCAGAGGTTGTGTGTGTGTGTGTGTGTGTGTGTGTGTGTGTGTGTGTGTGTGTACACATGCAAACACCTCTATATCATAGATGTATGTCATAATAGTCGATCCTGCAACAGCCCCTGCTGGCCAGACCTGGCACTGAACTACGAAACCAATTTCAGTGTCTGGGGAACTTCAGTTCGGAGGTGAAGAACTTCTTACATGCCAAGATGCCTCACCAAGGTCCGAGGGCACATTCCAGCCTGGCAAAAAGCACTCAGGGGAACATGAAGTAGGTCGGGTGGGGGTGTGCTTGAAGAGCAGGTGTGGCTTAGGAGAGTTCCCCAGGGACAGAAAGGCCCAGGACTCCCCCACCCAGTACTTTAGCCCTTTCCATCCCTCCTCTCCAAAAAAGATAGAAGGAAAAGTCTGGTGGCTTATTACAACCTCAGGACTAAGGATTCACAATCAAGAGATTCATTTTAGTCTTAGAGATGTAATAGAAAATTTAAAAAAATAGTGCATTCCAAGTGATCTTTTAATTTGCATGGTGGTAGCAGTAATAATTTCATTTACTTTTGTTTATACAGTACCATTAGCATCAATTGTGTCTTGCATTTACACAATAAAAATATTGGCGCTTGCTCCCAAGAAGCTTAATAAACAACAGGGGGGGGGAGGAGAGACAAGGGTAACGAAGGACAGGTGGGAGTAGAATTATACATCCTTAAGTTTAACTACAGACACATTCCTGCCAAGTAAAAGCTCTCAACGAGGACGTCACTTGCAGAGAGCCCCAGTGATCATATAGAGGGGACTGAAGGGTCTTATTTGCCACCCTCGATTTACAGAAAGGGAGATTCACACATAGATGGGACTGGCAAGAAAGACACAATGGAGTCATGCTTGAACCAGTTGGCATTTCAAGCAGGAATGGGTAACGCAGACGTAGTTGGCCACGCTGCCTTAGAAGATGACCCAAATGGAGGACACCTTAGTGCCATTATTCTTGATCATGAGTAGGCAAACCTAGGCCCGGGGGCCAGATCCAGCCCAATTGCCTTCTAAATCCAGCCCGCGGACAGTCCAGGAATCAGTGTGTTTTTACATGAGTAGAATGCGTGCTTTTATTTAAAATGCATCTCTGGATTATTTGTGGGGCCTGCCTGGTGTTTTTACACGATTAGAATGTGTGCTTTTATTTAAAATGCATCTCTTGGTTATTTGTGGGGCATAGGAATTCGTTCATTCCCCCCCCCCAAAAAAAATATAGTACAGCCCTACTATAGTATAGTACTATAGGAGAACTACTATAGTACAAGGTCTAAGGGACAGTGGACCGGCCCCCTGCTGAAAAAGTTTGCGGACCCCTGTTCTTGATCTTCATAAAGTTTCCTGCTTAGTATTACTTTGACTGCCTATGAGGAGCTTAGAGCAGCATTGCCAAATGTCCTCTTTTTCCAGGACATGTCCTCTTTTTCATGATGAGAATAGTCATACAGATCCATAGTTAGAAGTCGGCAAATGTGTCCTCTTTTTTGCACACCAGTGGCACGGCAGCTGTGGGAGGCCCCATTAGCTAAAGTGGTACCTCAGGTTAAGAATGGTTTCAGGTTAAGAACAGACCTCCAGAATGAATTAAGTTTGTAACCAGAGGTACCACTGTAATTCACAGCTGATCTCTCGTCCAAGCATTTCACAGTGGAACTGTCCCATGGGCTTTCGGTCCATTCTCTGAATGACAAGCCCATATAGAAGCCAGTTGAATTGGCAGGTAGATCTTACTCCAATAATGGTGAAAGGACAGGCTCTTCCACTGCGCTTGAGGGCAGCAGGCGAGCACAGTGGGTACAGGGCAGGCCACATGACACAGCTCCGTCGACTCCCTGCACCTCAGCGTCTGCCACCTGAGGCAGCAGCCTATCTCTGTCTCATCATAGAAGTGTGCATACACACGAAAGCTCATTCCAATAACAAACTTAGTTGGTCTCTAAGGTGCTACTGAAAGGATTTTATTTTATTTTTTGGTAGGTGATAAGTTACACTGTTTAACTTTAATTGACTTCAAAGGTTTTAAACAGCTGAACTGTATAGCACCTGGCCTATTTCTGGTCCAAATTGTAAATGCTCACAGTACTTAGGATGCATGATGGTCCAAGGCTGGATTCAAATATGATGCAGAGCATAGGAAAAAGGCTTGTGTAAGCAGTCCTTGTCACGTTTCAATGCGTTTATCATGACTGCTAATCTATATGCACGCAGCTAAGCTTAGCACACGCTAAACTGGCACACATGGACTGGAGGGAGGACACATCAGCTGTATTTAAATGTTATTGGGACTATGTTAAATGCTTATATAGGTAAGTTGATATTTGAGTTTTTCTGTGATTAGGCTAAAAGGTAAAGGGACCCCTGATCATTAGGTCCAGTCGCGGACAACTCTGGGGTTGTGACGCTCATCTCGCTTTATTGGCCGAGGGAGCTGGCGTACAGCTTCTGGGTCATGTGGCCAGCATGACTAAGCCGCTTCTGGCGAACCATAGCAGCACACGGAAACGCTGTTTACCTTCCTGCCGGAGTGGTACCTATTTATGTACTTGCACTTTGTGCTTTTGAACTGCAAGATTGGCAGGAGCTGGGACTGAGCAACAGGAGCTCACGCTTTTGCGGGGATTCGAACCGCCGACCTTCTGCCCTAGGCTCTGTGGTTTAACCCATAGGTGATTAGGTTTAGGATTTCTATGTGCTTTTTTTTTTGAACAGCCAAATTATTGTATTTTTTTTCTTATTTGAAAAATGGTTTGTTGTTTACTTGTTTGTTTTTAATCTGTTTGATCTGGAGAATTCTGCAGTAGTACATTTATAAGACTGGCTGACTAGATCTATAGATTAAAGCTTAGAAAAGGTGTGCATGTGGGGAAGGAGAAAGGGTGGAAGAGAGAGGCAGGAACAGAGAGTGAGCTGTGTACTGGCATGATACGGGTCTTGTTCACACATGCAATCATTTGATGATTGTAAAATCGATGGGTGATTTGTATGTGTAAAAGGGCTATCAACAAGGTAACACTACAGGTTTTCAAATACAATCTAGAACACTGGAGTCTATAGCATTCAACTGCCACTCATCAATACCTGCTTCACGCATACAGGACATCATTTCCTTTTTCCACAGTTGAATTATGGAGGCCTGATGAGGGATAGCTGACTGCATTCATGGACTCCTTTGAAACATCATGTCTGGGAAATGTAAAGCAATAATATGTGCTTTATTTATGGTCTTTGATCTGTGATGCGTCGTTCGTACATCACAGCAGCAATCAAGTGATGGCCTGCACGTGTGAACAGTTCACATACACGGAAAGATGAGCAACAGTGTATATGCACAATGCCTGGATGGGTGCAGGTCAGACCAAGATGGCTGCGTAATGCAAAACTTCTTTTTATGAATATATTGCATAAAGACAAGATTGATTGTATAAAGACAGATCTTAAGGGAGGAATGCTCGTGATGGGGCTTGTCAATGGCTGCAACCTTTCCAGGGACAAAGAACTTTTCAGGCAGGAATAAACTAATGTGATTTTGGACCCCGATTGTTAACGTATAATCCCAGGCAGGCAGGGCAGAGTTTTGGTCAATGTAGAAAAGTTTGCTGCACTATCCTATACGAAAATTGTGCGCGCCCGCCCGCTCCATAATCAGCCATTTGGGATGATTGAAAGTATCAATTCTGCACAGGACCGGGAGCGTCTTGTATGTGTAGCTACTGAGGATCACATTCAGTTGCGTGGGGACTTCTGCCCCCCATGCGCCAGCCTTGCCCTTCTCTGCAGCTTCCCAGCGGCTGCGTCCCAAGCTGGAACCAGCGGAGCCGAGCGCGCGAGTGGCAGCAGCTTAATTCGCTCCATCTGCTGCTGTCTCTCTCTCTCCGCCACCGCGGGATGAAAGGAGGCGCTGAGGACTCTCCAGGCCAAGCCCAAGCGGGGGGATGACGTCTGGCCAGCGGCAGCCAAAAGACTCCGGAGAGGAGGAACGAGGCCACCGCAAAGCCTCGGCGGCCAAATGTGGCGACTGGAGTCCCGCGGAGAGAGGCGATCCTGCGGGATGGGGCTCCTGCTCCTGCTACTGAGCAGGACCAGGCGATCTTCGGCCGCGTCCTCATTGCAAGCCTCCCCAATCCTGTGACCGAGCGGGCCTTCTTTAGGTGCCTTCGTGTCCCCTCTGGCTCCTGCTCCTTCTTCACTTGGATCATGAACGTCGGAGACCAGCGCTTGGCTAGAGGTCCCTCGGAGGGAATGACTGGCCGCGGCCCCGTCCTGGGCTGGGGTGGGGTGAAGGGCTGGGGGAGTTGAGTGACAAGCAAGAAGCAGCCTCCCCTCCTTCAGAAAGAGGGTTTTCTGTATCTCGGGTCTCCTGGAATTTAATGTGACGGGAAGGGGAGCGGCCCGTCCAAAGGCGCTTGGCTTCCCCCCTCCCTTCCCTCCCCGTCGGGCTGTGATGCGTCTCCTTTGCGCAAAGGCGCATTGTTCGCGGTAGCGCACCGCGCCTGGTCCTTCTGGCTCGATGGCTCACTCCAGGGCGACCCTCATCACAGCCACTATAAGAAGCCGGCCCTGGCGAGGGGATGTCAGACGTGCTTCGAGGGGCCCCCAGCTAGCAGGACGCGCGACGTCTCCCCCTCTTGCGCCTTAGTTGCTCTCCAGAGAGAAGCGTCACCACCCGGGACTGCCGGTAGCGGAGAGCATCTCCTCGCGGGACTTTTCGCCGGCTGCTCCTCTCTTTCTATTATTATTATTATTATTATTATTATTATTATTATTATTATTATTATTATTACTACTACTACTACTATTACTACTACTATTTTAAAAAACCAAAAAAACTTCGATTTGGACTCAAACTACTCTCCACAAGTGAGGACCTTTCCCCGGGCGCAGAGTGCACGCCTCTCCAGCAAGGTCTTTGGAGACGGATTCTCTACCCCACCTCTCCACCCACCCATCTCTTCTCCGCTGCTTTTTTTTTTTTTTTTTTGGCGGTTCAGCCGAGCAGGCAAGCAGGGCAGGCGAAGCGATGAGCCCCGTGGCATTAATGCTAGGCTTGAAGACCTTGTGGGTTTTGGCTTTTTCCTCTCTTTCCAACACGCTGGCGGTGAATAACAGCGGCCGATGGTGGTAAGTGCGCTTTACGCGCTGTGCGCCTTTGGGGAGCTTTTCCAAATTCGAAGAGCCTGGGGAGGGGAATCAAATCCGCCTCGGCCCGGCTCCCACGGAGGTGACCTGCGACTCCCCACTCCTAGAGTTGCTGGCAGAGCTTCGGGAAGCTGCGCCAAGTGCCCAGGTGAATGAGCAGAGCAAGAACCCAAGGCGCGCTCAAAGGGGGCGCACGCTCGGCGAGTCTCCCGGACCTGGTTTGCCCTGTAAGATTCCCGACCGCAGGCACGTTGTATCGCCTGGCCCTTTGCTGTGGAATCCTGATCTAGCTAAAGACCAGGGCATCTGCATACGCCTGAGAGAGGCATCCTCGTGGTACAAGACATATAGGGCAGAAAAAGACATAGGGCTTAAACTAGCCTTCACTGACACTCCAATGCGCCTTTGGCAACTGAGGTCAGCGGGTGGGTCTAATTTGGAAGTGTGATAGTGTACAGGTGTGCTGTAGTAGTTTCTTTTAGAAAAGTGACGACGGTGGTGATGATGATGATGCTATTGCTGCTGCTGTTACAGCTACAGTGATGGTTAATTAAGGGCAGGGAAGTGTGTCTTATCATTTGTAAGCTGCCTTGAGTCCCTGTGAGGGGCAAAAGGTGGGGTATCAAATACATATATAATACAGTACATAATAATAATAATCTACTGTACAGTTTGCACTGCTGCTGTGGCACAGCTATATTTCATTTATTGTTTATTCATTTATTTATTCATTTATTGTTGCATAATTACTATGTTATATTAATATTTCTTCCTATACTACTACTTTCATTTTTACTTTTAGATGCTTAGTCTCCCCATAACAATATTCAGGGGCAGGTACTGCAACCCATTAATCCTTAATCATAGCCCTGGGCGAAAGATCATTCCCATTACCTCTACCATTCTCAGGGAGGCTGCTTAAGTGTGTCCTTGAGAATTAAATCTCAAATCTGCAAAAATTAAATGAATTCCCAATTAAATCAGAATTAAATAACAATCCTGCACTTCTTTAGCATGGTCCACATGTGTTTCTGACCATTTTACATGTGAGTAGAGGCATTTGCAATGTGAATGGGCATTCTGGCCTGTGTAGGCTTTACACTCATCTTAAAAACTTTGTTGTGTTAAGACTTATGTGTGAATCCCGCAGTCTAGCTCTAATCTGTATAATTTGTTCAGTGTATTAATTATCACTGGCTCACTCTGTTGTACAGCTTGCCAAGCTAGTTGCTTGGAGCACCAGCATTTTCAGAGGCATTAAAAAGCATTGCATGGTCTCAGACCATGGAGCGCACTAGGATCTTTGGCATGTTGCAGGTATCAGGTGCATGGAATCTGAGGCTGCGCGCACAAGCCCATCTACTTGGCATCCAGTGCACTCCCACCACTGGTTTGTGAAGCAGTAGACACACAGCTTTAGTCACAATCCATATCTATCCTGATTTTAAGTTTGTAACATGTACACAGAATTAGATTAGGTTACAAGGGCAGCTGCTTGGTGCGTATCTATAGCTATGGATAGGAAAATAAAGTGTGTATTCTGCTGGGATAGCTCTAGGTCTCTGCTTGTCTCCTCCTCTAAATGAACAGTTAACAGAATGCCCAGCTCCCAATACTCCACCCACATGGCTTGCTGTGTGCTGAAATACTGACCCCTACTAGGAGGTAAGCATCAGAAGTTGACGATGCAGTTGGGAAATGCCCAGTTTTCAGATTTCCCTAGTAATCTGTGTGTCTTGGGCTGCGCAAGTACCAACTTCCAAATTTCTGGGTTGTTTACTGGTACCTAAAACTGTGTGCACAGATTGCATGCCTCCCATCATTAGGGAAAGACTTATAAATTTTCTTACAACTTTCACAGTAATCAGCATATGATGGGTTGTGTGTGTTGACAAATTCATTTTCTCGGTTGACTTGAAGAACCATAATTATTTGGGGATGCACCGTCAGCTCCCTGTTTTGAAGGAGACAAGTACAATGTCCCACGTTTCAAATTATTTCTGGAACTGGAGTGTCTTGGATGACATGTGTACCCAATTTCAGAGTTCTAACTCATCGGAAAGTACCTTAAGAATCTGCCGCTCCAACTCACAGTGTGTGAGTCAGTGAGGTCCAAATGTCTTTAATACTACTAGTAAATGAAGCCTGCATTCCTCAAGCATAGCTATATGTCCCTTGTTAATAAGTCCTCTGCAAGCCCCACATCCAAATCTGAGGATGCCATGGAAGTCCTACAGACCAATAGGCTGTCTTATAGAGCATGTGGCTTGGCTTGATCTAAGTTAGAATTCTGGTCTTTTCTGAAAAGGAAACTCTGTGCTCCAAGCTTTGACCAGAAGGTGCAAAAAAAGTCTCCCTTCTCCCCACCCCCCACCCCACCTCACATATCTTGGAAAATATTTTTAAAATATATGTTCCTCAGATGCTTTTCTAGTAATTCCAATGTCTTGGGCTGTGTGAATGCCAAATTTAGGTTTCCTGGAAGAATCTTCATTATTGTATGGGTCTATTTGAGACACCGTTTTGTGATAGAATTGTATAAATGTTCTACTTTGGGAATTTTTCTGGCAATCAAGGTCTCTTTCACCAGGTGTATCAAATTTTTAGGACTGTAACTCATCAGGAAGTATCCTAACAGTTTTAATACATCTGTGAGTCATTCACTGAATCCGTCTATCTATCTATGTGAGACACTCGTTAGTAATAAACTGCAAAGCAGAATCAACAGAGCAACAAATCTGATTTAATGTTTATGGATATCAGGAATAATCTATAGACTGAAAGCAGGAGGCACATAGGACTGCTTGCTGTTTACTTTTACGCAATACTTAGGAATGTTCACAGCCAGCTCCATTAATTTTCTTTTGTTTTTATCCTGCATTTCAGATGCAAAAGCAACCCCCTCAGCATTTTAAAATAATATAAAACAGCTTAAAGAAAAATTATAATCAGTAGCAGCAATACACACCAACAATTCGCACCAGAATGGTTTCTGTAATTGGACGGTCCTTGAAGAAACCTGCATAAGGTCTCACGGAACATCGCCTCTTGTGGAAGCTTAATCCACAGAGCAGGTGCCGTGACCTATTACAGCTTCCCTTCTTTTCAGACTCAACACACTGAGAGGGAGGCTGCTGCACATGGCATGTGTACAATGTGTGTAGATTTTCTTCATCCTGTGGTCAGTAGCAGCGCCAGTCCAAGCTGCTGCCAGGAATGTGTGGTATGTTGTGCTCTGCGCATGAGGCACAAGATCCAGGTGGCCGGTAGCACTACAAATTGCGGCCACTGTGGGGAGAAGTCACCCCACAGGTGCTGTTTGCAGTCTCCTCCACTGGATGGGGCATGAGGTACAGCTTGACCCTTAGAATATGCAGCATAGATCTGTAATTATATTGCTATTATTATTTCTGATTAACGACAAACAAACAAACATATATTCTATTCAGCTTCACATATTAGTGTTACATGATAGAGAATTATGAAATCATGAATGGTATGGAGTGAGGAGAGAGAGAGAGAGAGAGAGAGAGAGAGAGATTGATTTATTCTTGGCATTACCCAGGAAAGCTGCATGTTCTTGCATTGCTGCGAGTTCGACTATATGATCCTTAGGGTCCCTTCCGACTCTATGAAAAGGAATTGCTTCACTCAGTGTATCACTAAGTGGAGGAACTCATCACCACAAGATGTAGCGATAGCAACTAGATTAAAGGTAATGGGTAGTAGACCCATAGCTGTCAACTTTTCCCTTTCTTAAGGGAAATTCCCTTATTCCGAATAGGATTCCTCGCAAGAAAAGGGAAAAGTTGACAGCTATGCCCTGACCGTTAGGTTCAGTTGCGGACGACTCTGGGGTTGTGGCGCTCATCTCGCTCTATAGGCCGAGGGGGCCGGTGTACAGCTTCCGGGTCAGGTAGCCAGCATGACTGAGCTACTTCTGGTGAACCAGAGCAGCACACGGAAATGCTGTTTACCTTCCCGCTGGAGTGGTACCTATTTATGTACTTGCACTTTGTCGTGCTTTCGAACTGCTAGGTGGGCAGGAGCAGGGACTGAGCAATGGGAGCTCACCCTGTCGCGGGGATTCGAACCACCGACCTTCTGATCAGCAAGCCCTAGGCTCTGTGGTTTAGACCACAGTGCCACCTGCGTCCCTATAGCAACTAGATTATTTGGCTTTAAATTTTATTTTAAAGTGTGAGAGCAAGTTAATGGAGGATTGTTATATCAGTGTGTATTAGCCATGGCAGCTAAATGGAATCACTACTAGTTGCAGAACTAATCCACTGCTTGGGGCTGAAGGAGGAGGTAGAGTATTTGCAAGAAAGCTGCAGAAACTTTGGACAACTCTGCACTGATCCTGTTATGTAGACCCTTGCCTGCCACTTGGGCTAGTGAGTTATATGTTGCTAATGTATTTTTTTGTGGGATTTGCTAGGTAATTCTGTAGTCTTCTTTCTCCTTGGATGAAATAGAAAGGAAAGGAAGTAAATTCTCGCTCAATATTTATCACATTTCCAGCATGCAAAGTGCCCCTAATGGCAAACATGTATGGCATTTCCTTTTGGGTTGCTCTTTAGATGTATAGGGTGTCCCTGGCTAGAAACTCTGCCCCTCCCTCGTGTTTAATAACTAGACCAGGACTGGGGAACCTGTGGCCCTTGGTCTTAAGACCCCGACTTACAGAATCCCTGACATTATTGAACACGTTGTCTGAGGCTGATGGAGAACTAGACTAAGTCCCCAACTACATGACTCAGTATCAATGGCTCTGTACCACATCCAACTCTTTCTTAAAAAAATAAACAAATCATCTGTAGACTTCAGGAGCTGTTTCCATTTTTAATATTTCATTCATTCATTCATTCATTCATTCATTCATACCCCATCTTTCCCCCTGCCAAGTGGCAGACCTTGGGGTCTCAAATTTCAGTGGCACCCTGTGCAACACCAGAATTTGTCACCCCTGCCTCTCATGCTCATGCCTGCAGTTCCCCTGAGGCTCTGCGCCCAGTGCCACTGAACCGGTTGCACTCCCCTAAATCCACCTCTGCCCTGACGGGACTCAAGGCGGTTGCTCATTAAGGTCATCAACAGAGGCCGCCTTATGGGACTTGCCAGCATCTGAAGCGTATTTAGTTGGGGCTACGGTAAGAGGTTTCTTTGTAGGTGTGCCCAGGCTCTGGAACTTCCTGTGCAGGCAACTCCATCTTACTTCCTCTCCGATGACCTTCCGCCAAATTGCAAAGTTGGTTCTTTTAAGAAAGGCATCTGATGGACAGGAAGCTGGTTATGATCTCCCTCTGGTATGTTATGGTTGATTGTCCTGATACTTTTGGCAGTGAGGTTAATCTGTAGGAAGTTTTAATTCCAAATTAAAAAAATTATTTTGTAACACCACTTTTATGCTGCTTGATAGTGAATATTACCGGTGCTCCTTTCATGTTGCTGTTTGTTGTTGTTGTTATTATTATTATTATTATTGGTTTTAATCATTGTCAGATACCTCAGTCATCCTTTATGGAGTGTGGTTCCCCCCAATGGTTTTAAATAAGCATGCAGTGGTTTGTAGCATTTCACAGCTCACAAGCAATGATACTTAGTATTTGACAGGTGGCAGTGAATGAGATTTTACATTTGATGCCTATGAAAACAGTCAGAAGATGTCAATACAGTGGTACACCGGGTTACATACGCTTCAGGTTACATACGCTTCAGGTTACAGACTCCACTAACCCAGAAATAGTGCTTCAGGTTAAGAACTTTACTTCAGGATGAGAACAGAAATCATGCTCCAGCAGTGCGGCAGCAGCAGGAGGCCCCATTAGCTAAAGTGGTGCTTCAGGTTAAGAACAGTTTCAGGTTAAGTACGGACCTCCAGAACGAATTAAGTACTTAACCCGAGGTACCATTGTAAGTCCCTCAGCTAATGTAAATACCTGTGTTTAATGCTGCAAGAAATCTGAATGTGCCATTTCACACACCAAAATCTGTGTGTCAGAATTTGAACTTTCTGCTTAAACCCTTGCCATTCTGTGACTACAGGGGAATCATCAATGTGGCCTCATCCACCAACCTGCTGACGGACTCCAAGAATGTGCAGCTGGTGCTGGACCCTTCTCTGCAGCTGCTGAGCCGCAAGCAACGCAAGCTCATCCGCCAGAACCCAGGAATCCTGCACAGCATCAGCAGCGGCCTGCAGAGCGCCATCAAGGAGTGCAAGTGGCAGTTCCGCAACCGCCGCTGGAATTGCCCCACCACACCAGGGCCAAACATTTTTGGCAAGATTGTCAACAGAGGTAAGGAGGTGACGGAGACGGAGACTGGGCCATAGGAGTCCTGGGGTGGGGAGCCATTCGCTTATATAGAATGAGCCTGGTGCAGCCGGGATTGTGTTCTTGCCGTCCCATTGGAACAAGAGAATAAAGAATCCCAGATGATTGGTTCACCACAATCTGAAAAGCTCTATTTCTCGTCTTCTGCTTGGTTGAATCAATAACCAGTGGCGTAGTGTGGGTTGTCAGCACCCAGGGCAAGGCAAGTAATTTGTGCCCCTAACCCGTGGATTTGCGCCCCCTAACCCTAACCCCCAGATGTTGCGCCCGGTGCGGCCGGCCCCCCTGCACCCCCCACGCTACGCCACTGTCAATAACCATGTGCTCTTTCCCATCTGTCTCCCCCAGTCTAGACCAGGGCTGTCCAGATGCTGGGCTCCCAACTCCCATAATCTCTGACCTTTGTCCATAGTGGCTGGGATTAAGGAGACCTGGAGGGCCACGGATTCCCCACCCCTGGTATCAATAAAAGTCTGTTACAACCAAATGAGCGGATTTCTTATGCAATCTGCTACAGGAAGTAATGCAAGGAAGTGTACAGACTGCTTTGCATTTCATGATATTTGTGTTCTGCTTCCCAGTGTTTTGTATGTGTGATGCAAGCTTGTGTGACTCATTAACAAAGGCTAAGCTTTTGCGCCACTGCTGCCCCATTGACTGCTCTTCCCTCCTCTTTCACAACCAGAGCTTCTTTTCATGTTTGCTTAAAAACATTATAAATCCACACGGCAGCACAGATATTTGCATTCGCCATAGGCCCCTGGCCCAGTTAGTGATGATCACAAGAAATACTCCAAGGGCGCGCGATGCAAGTCTTAGCGTGCACACCAGTTTCACAGACTGCCTGAGACCAATACAGGCCACTCCAACCTTTACCTTTACTTTACCTAAACTTCCTGAAATGAGAGTGGGAAATGTGTAATGAAAGGCAGGAATTAGGTGGGAGAAGTCATTAAGTTACCCAAGTCAAGCCTGGGCTATTGCTGTCTAGTGTTAACTAGAAGAGCAATAGCCTCACCTGGCCCAGGTGCATCCTTATTCGGAACGCAAAATAGGCATGAGAAGAGAAGCATTGTTATTGAAAGCGTTAAAATATGTGTCACGAGGATATTGTCTTCATAGTGGTGCAGCAACAAAACTGCTAGCACATTTGCAAAGCTAAGTAGAGTCTGCTTTGGTTTCAGATTGGATGGGGAACCATGCGCTGAAATTCCTGGGTTGGACTAGATGACCCTTGGAGTCCCTTCCAGCTCTAGAGTTCTGTGATTCTACGATTCATTACAAACATTACGCATGTTGTCAAAATATCCAGCGGAAGGATTAGCATCTTTTGCTGAACACCTGTTTGCTTATAGGTCTTGATGGTCAGTTCGGTTGACGTTCTGTAAGCTGGTTTGTTCCGTGGGTTTTGGTGGCTAGAATATGTCTCTTCCATAAGCATTGCAGTGTGACCACCCAGAGACACCAGTTCAAGCATGGAAGAAGCAGCCTGTGGCGGGATAGGTGTTTGTTTGAAGGGGGTCCAGATAAGTGCTGTTTGCTTTAGGTTGAATTGGTGTCATTTTATAAACTTAACATTGTCTGTCTTGGAGCTTGCCTGCTCCCCCATGCTCCATGTAAATCAGGGGGTGATTAACATGGGGAAGGCCTGTCCCATCTTGCCTCAGGCCACCCCCACCCCACCCACCTCCTCTGAGGCCTCACCTCCCAGGCATGCGGAGCTTGCAGGTTTCAGGAAGGGGTTCACGAGATTCTTCAGGCACCTGGAAGCCGCAGTTACTTCTCCTTGCATCTCTAGCAGCAGGGAGTGGGCAGGGCACTCACCCCGACCACAAGATCTCACCAGAAGCTGCTGCCACTGTTTTTCCTTGCTTCTCCAGCTGTGGCGGCAGGGGCAGATGGGGCGCCCATGGTGATGCCGCCCCTTGGGATTCTGCCACCCAAGGCAGCTGCCTCATGACTAACCGATGGCTCTCCAGATTAATAACATCTGGAGCTGGGCTCCAGATCTCAAAGGCCAAGGATGATGGCAGCTGTAGTACAGCAACATCTGGAGGGCCAGAGTCAGATTAGCTACCATGATTTAAATAGATATTTTAAAATGAAAAATATCCCAGTAGTCTCTAGTTCTCTCTCCTCATAAGGAGGAACTTGAACAGCTGCCCCAGAACTTTCTGGTGCTTGGGAAACTGGGAGAATTTGCACACAAATGAAGCACTACAACCTGTCAGAAGGCACCACCGTCGCCTTGAATTTATTCATTGTGCGGGGAAGTGCCATGAAGCACTGGAAACCTACCATGCGTTCCCAATTGGTGTATTGAAAGTGTCTTCTGGTTACATGTCATTATTATTAACCAACAGCCTTGTACTCACAGTTGCCAGCGTGGTGTAGTGGTTAAGAGGGGTAGACTCGTAATCTGGGGAACCAGGTTCGCGTCTCCGCTCCTCCACATGCAGCTGCTGGGTGACCTTGGGCCAGTCACACTTCTCTGAAGTCTCTCAGCCCCACTCACCTCACAGAGTGTATGTTGTGGGGGAGGAAGGGAAAGGAGAATGTGAGCCGCTTTGAGACTCCTTAAAAGGGAGTTGAAAGGCGGGATATCAAATCCAAACTACTACTACTACTACTACTACTACTACTACTACTACTCTTCTTCTTCTTCTTCTTCTTCTTCTTCTTCTTCTTCTTCTTCTTCTTCTTCTTCTTCTTCGAAACCAGAAATCAGTTTTGGAATCAGTGATTAAAATCAGTACACTTTTGAAAGGTTCAGTTTCTTAAGAGGAGTCCAAATGCATAGCGAACAGAGAAACTACAGTACTTTCGAAAATGTATAGCAGTTTACATTATTGCCCCACCATTTCTTCAAGGAGCATAGGGTAGCATGCAAGACCCCTTGTTTTGTCTTCGCAACAGCCCTTTGAGGTACGTTGCTCTAAGAGAGGGCAGCGGGCCCTTGTGAACTTCCTTCCCAGCTGGGGATTTGAAACTGAGTTTTCCCCATCCTAATCTGACACACTAACCATTATTTCACCTTGGCTATCATCGCTGCCTCATCCTGGTTAGGATGACTTGTGGTGCCACAGTGGTGCTCTATGCTGGTGAGAGGGACAGAGAGAGAGAGAGAGAGAGAGAGAGAGAGAGAGAGAGAGAGAGAGAGAGAGAGCGCGCCTTGGAAAAGGGCTCGTGTTGCCCAGAGGAGGCAGTTTAAGTGCACAGCTCCTGTGTGCAAAAAGTTTCCTTCTATTATCGGCGCATAAACATAGCACACAGCTGGGATTTGTACACCAGGCATCATGTATTATTTTGGTTTTTAATAGTCAGTAATTGTTATTATTTTCCTCTCCATATGAAGAGGACCGACATTCCTTTCCCACAAACTCTCAGACTCTTTAGCATGCCTCTTCTTGCTCTCCTTTCCCAGCTAAAGAATTTTTTTAATGGGTTGCAGCATTTAGCCAATCAATTAGCTCCCAATTAATCAGGAAACTTTTAAAAGTGATTGTCCTCCTTTTGTATAAGAAAGAGGGGAGACTTTTCTAAGATAGTACCATCACACACATCTTGTAACCACAAAATCGAGATTGTACAAGCAAGGATTGGGGAACCTGATGCACTCCAGATGTTGCTAAACTACAACTCCCAACATCCCTGACCACTGGGCCATGCTGGCTGGCTGGACTGACAGGTGCTGGAGTCCAACAACATCTGGAATGCCACACATTCCCCACCCCTACTGTAGGCACACTGGATTGTAACTCCAAGCTTTCCCCATGTTCCTTGCAACATCTGTCTTAGTTTGCTTGTATGAATAACCTGTCTCAACGTAGTTGTGCAGGCTACCTACTCTCAGTTTATTATAACAGTTTTGGTTGGATTATGCAAGGTGAACTGTGGATGGAGTTTGGCAGTTAGATGTAACTACCTCCCAAGTATGGTGATGGCAAGGAGACTCTCATGGCTGTTTGGTCCCTGCTGGTAATTATCTTGTGAACAGAGCAGGGCAAAAACAGGGTCTTGGGATCCTTCTGGTTTATGGGACAGGGATGGACGGCAAGATGTTGCAATTCTATGATTCTACGAACCGTTTCCTTTTGGTTTTCTGGTTTTTATGGGTATTCTTCTGGCTGCTTCAATAAAAGTTCACTTTGCAGGGTGCCTCCTTCTTCCTGAAGGAACGTCTCCACCCCCATCATTCTGCCCGGACGCTGAGGTCCAGCGCCGAGGGCCTTCTGGCGGTTCCCTCATTGCGAGAAGCAAAGCTACAGGGAACCAGGCAGAGGGCCTTCTCGGTAGTGGTGCCCGCCCTGTGGAACGCCCTTCCAGCAGATGTCAAAGCAATAAACAACTACCTGACATTCAGGAGACATCTTAAGGCAGCCCTGTTCAGGGAAGTTTTTAACGTGTGATATTTTATTGTATTTTGGGTTTTTATGGAAGCCACCCAGAGTGGCTGGGGAGGCCCAGCCAGATGGGCGGGGTATAAATAATAAATTATTATTATTATTATTATTATTAATTATTATTATTCCTAAATGTGAAGAGGGAGAGAAAATACTTAGACTCAAAGAATTGTAGAGTTGGAAGGGACCACAAGGGTCATCTAGTCCAACCCCCTGCAATGCAGGAATCTTTTGCCCAACCTGGGTCTTGAACCCATAACCCTGAGATGAACAGCCTCACGTTCTACCAACTGAGCTATCCCAGGGGATACTGGATGAATGAGGCAGCAGCTGTTATTTGTGCCAGCAGTGATGCTGATCTCCAGGCATGTGCTGGGCTGGCCCTTATTCTGAACGGGGAGAAATGAACTGTGGACTCGGGTGCCGCGTGCTGACATGCCATATCCCCCCCTCCCATCTCCCACCTCCAGGTTGCCGCGAAACAGCTTTCATCTTCGCCATCACCAGCGCTGGCGTCACCCACTCTGTGGCCCGCTCCTGCTCCGAGGGCTCCATCGAATCCTGCACCTGCGACTACCGCCGGCGCGGCCCAGGGGGTCCTGACTGGCACTGGGGGGGCTGTAGCGACAATGTGGACTTCGGCAGGGTCTTTGGACGAGAGTTCGTGGACTCCAATGAGAAGGGGCGGGACCTGCGTTTCCTGATGAATTTGCACAACAATGAAGCAGGACGTCTGGTAGGAAGTGAGAGCGCATGTGGGCGAGGAAGTGTAGACAAAGCTGTGTGTGTGTGTGTGTGTGTGTGTGTGTGTGTAGATTGCTGTGTTTGCAGCACCAAACCAACTTCCCCAGGGTGCAAGCCTGGGTAGTGTGTATGGAGGTCCTGGGATGCCAGAAGGAGGTGTACAAGGAGCCATCCAACCGCCTTAGGGACTCCACTCCTTAGCCTTTTCTTCTCCCAAAGATATCCTGCAAGGCAGCAGAGGTTTAGGACCAGAGTTGTCCTTCTTCTGGATGGGCTCCCTTCCCAGGCTGATGAGCCTCATTTGCACTACAGCACGTGAAGAAACTCACATCTCAGCTGCAATATTAATACTGGGCTGGGCTGTTGTAAGCCATTTTCTTTCCACGATGGGGATAATGGATCACAGTGGCATAGGCAGGATTTTTTTAACATGTTGAAAAGCAAGCAAAAATACGAGTAAGACCGCAGTTAGAGAGAATGACCACCTATTGTGTGTAGACTAGGGGATGCCATTCACACAACCATTTTTCACATGGTGAAGTCAGCAACAGCTGACTTTTGCTGTTTTCTGAGCTATCAAACTGTTCTTGTGAGTGTTTCAACATGTGTCTAGACTCTAGACCATAATTCACTCTGTCCTGACCCCACCAAAAAAACGTGGAAAAATGGCTTTCAATCAAGAGCGGATGTGTAATGATTTGAATAGTGTCCAAGTACTCACAAGATTGGCTCACTATACTAAACTCCACCAAAACAGTTAACTCTGGCTGCGTACACATCAAACATTTAAAGCAGATTTTTGCCCCAAAGAATCCTGGGAACTGTAGTTTATCCACCACGTAGCTGCACTTCCCAGCACACTTAAAACTACAGTTCCCAGGATTCTTCGGGGTGGGGTATGTGCTCTGAATGGGGAATCACAAGTTGGCAGAGCACTGTTGCACTCATGACTTGCTTGTGGGCTTCCCAGAGGCAGAATCTGGTTGGCTGGACGCTGAACTAGATGCGCCTTCGCATGCACCTCCTTGCATTCTTCTTCTTCCTGTTTTCCTCAATGGAACTCAAGGCAGCTAAATTGCTAAAAATATATAAAAAACAATAATAAAAAATAATAATAGAATTAAAACTATTTACAGTCATACCTCGGGTTACAGATGCTTCAGGTTGCGTTTTTTTGGGTTACGGACTTGCCGAAACCCGGAAGTACCGGAACAGGTTACTTCTGGGTTTCGGGGGGTCACGCATGCGCAGAAATGCTAAATTGCGCTTTGCGCATGTGCAGAAGCACGGAGTCGCAATCCACACGTGCTGATTGCAAATGCTGCAGGTTGCGAATGTGCATCCTGCACAGATCATGTTCGAAACCTGAGCGCCCACTGTACATACATAAGATCTGTTTAAAACATACAAATAATTGTACTGTAAACAGCAGGGCACCTACCCTTTCATTAAAAGCAGTCAGTTCCCAAAAGCCTGTTGAAAGAAGGTCTTTACCTGCCAGCCAAAGGACAACGAGGAGGGAGCCAGTCTGGATTCTCCAAAGAGGGAGTTCCGGAGTCCGGGAGCAGTCACCAAGAAAGCCCTTTCCTGTGTCCCAAGGGACCAGATCCCACCCAGAACCATATCTAGTATTCCTAATCCATCCTCCCCATAGACTTTAATAAAGGCAATATGATACTGGCAGTTGCATTTCTCCTTTTCTGCAATTGGAAGGAGAAAAGGCCTCCCTGCCACTCTGAGCAGCAGCACAGCCTTCGGCAGCCTGCCAGCCATGTTTCCCACGCCTCTGGGAGTGACGGTATGTCACCATCTAGTGCCAATCCCATGGGCATTCTGAAATATCACCAGGAGAGGCTGCCTGCTATCATTATTGGTCTCAAGTATTCTTTCTTCCTTTTTCTTTAAAAACAAACAAACAGAAAAAGGGGTGGGGTTTAGCCTCCTCATAGTTAACTAAGGTTAACTCCCACCTCAAACATTTCATAGAAATTCATTCCCCCTACATCCTTGGAAGCAGAGAATCCCACCCCACTTGATGTGTGACAGATGGTCCCAGAAAAATGAAGGAAAGATCGTTGGCTATGCAATCATTATTTCCACCCCCAGCAATTCTATGAAGAAGTTTCTTTCTCTTTAGCTGCCTGGTTTAATAGCCTTCTCGCTCTGTGGCTCTCTATTGCTGGAGCCCCAGCTCCCATAATCCCTGGCCACTGGGCCAGTCTGTCTGGAGCTGATGGGACTTGGAGTCCAACAACATCTGCAAGGCCACAAGTTTCCCTGCCCTGCCTTGCACCCTTTTGGACATAGAGGAACGCCCCCTGCTGCCAGAGGCACTGCTAGGTTTGTGAGGGGTGGGGGAGATCAGGTGCATTCTGCCACCGCCAGCTCTGGCCTCTCCACTCTTGCTTTAGATGCAGGAGGTTTTTAAACTCTTAAAAGTTGGGGCTCCTGCTACTCCCAGTAGCACAGTCCCCTCTTTGCCAGATCCCTCCGCCTATATGATGTCTCACCACTTTGGAGCCACTCCAGGAAGCATGGGTCGGCTGCCTCCCTCTTGCCACTCAGGACTTGGAGTGGCTCCAGAGCAACACGGCATCTTATTGCGTTGCAACACTCTGAAGCCCTTCTAGGAAGTCTAGGGGGACGGAGTGCAGCAAGGGACACGAGCCCCTTCTTAATTTTGTTTATTTATTAAAGAAAATGAGCCCTCCTCCACCTTTCACCTCTAAGATAATTGGCAGGGCCATAGCTCAGGGGCAGAACATCTGCTGTTCATGCAATTCCCAGCATCTCCAGGTAGGGCTGGGAGGGATCCCAGGAGTCAGTTTAGAAAAGATGGGCCAATGAGTGTGACTCAGTGTAGGGCAGCTTCCCATGCTCCTCTGTTTCCTGCCCACTCCTTTCTCCAAAGGGCCAAGCCCCTCAGTCCGCTGGCTGAGCTGGGCAGTGGGCCTTGGACAGTGCAAGTCCACTATTCTGGTTCTCCAACACAGCCTTCCCTGCCCTTTCTAGAGATTTTATATCCAAATATAACCATATTCTACTGGCTTTCACTGTTCCACCAGGTTTCTGATATGGCCACTATATATGGCATTCCAGCTCTCCCATCTTGGCTTTGAGGCTTCAGTTATCAGCCTGTACACATCTAGGCATTGCTCCTTCTCCAAAGGGCCTCTGTTTTGTTTGCAGTTTTTATTCCCATAATAATTTTATTCTCTTTCGAACGGCCATCTGGGTGCTCATTGTCAAGTTCAACCCAATCCCCAGTTTGAGGACCTAAAATATTTACACTGTCATCTCTAAGAAATTGATCACCCTAAAAAGTCCCAGAAATCAGAGTAAAAGCTGCTCTGTTAACTTTTTAAAGTTCTGCTTGGCAAGAGACCAAAATGGACCTCACTTTGCCTTCCACAATTTATCACAGGGCACAATTCCCCCTCCATGACCCTAATTGAACACGAGCTGTGAAAGGTCTTAGGCTGTATGTGCACACCATACATTTAAAGCACATTGCTTCCCTGAAAGGACCTTGGGAACTGTAGCTTGTTAAGGGTGCTGAGAACTGCAGTTTTGTAAGCCATAAACGACTGTTCCCAGTATTATTTAGGGAAGCAATGTGCTCCTAATGTAAGGTGTGTACATAGCCACCAAATTGCTCTTCTGCAGCAGCTACTCTGCACAGTAGGGCTTCCACAGGAGAATTTCCTGGTGGATTATGTGCCCTGTGCATCAAATCTGCCTGTCTGCCACTTATGGTATCATAAAATCTGCTCCCTAACCTCATGGCGAGGCCTCTACACTCATGAACAGAATTGTGCAAAAGCTATTTGTGTATCTCTGTGCTCTCTGCATCCATATATGTGTGTGAACATGTGCATTGGGACGTGTGTGTCCCTGCTGACTTCTCAGAAGTAGGTTATAGGATGGGCGACGAGGGTGGCAGTAGGCAGCATGGGAGGGGTGGGCTGTGGTGGTGTGATGGCCCCCCAAAAGAGGGGGGAGCAGGGGGAGAAGGCAGCCCTTAAGCAGGCAAACCTCCTGCATGCTAGCCAAGCCCAGAACCACAAGCCCGGCTGCCATGTGGGCTCCTGCACATCTGGAAGGAAATGGTTCCAATTCTTCTAATTGCAGTAAAACCCGTTTGGAAGGGAAAGCTCTGGGCTTGGAAAGACGCATCCACATTCCGTGGGTGGGAGGGGGGCCCACTGTGCGCCAAGGGAACAGCTCCCTCTTGCAAACAAAGGGGTGGGAGAGATGGGTCTGGTGGGAGGAGGGGTTCCCAGCAGAGCAGAGCGAGGGAGAAGCACATACCCAAGCAGCCCTCACCTCGCGGGCACTGAGAAAACTTGGGCATGCTCCTCTGTTGGAATTAATAACAACAATGGTGATCTTGATTAATAATAATAATAATAAGGAACTTCAGAGCACTTTATGTACAGTACATGGTCCACATAATCCCCACAATTGCCTGTAAGGTAGGTTATAAGACAAGTCCTGCTTGACAAGGCCAAAGGCCCAGTTAGTCCAGCATCTCACCAGATCTTTCTGGGAAGCTCAAAAGCAGGCCCTGAGAACATTAGTGCTCCCCGTCCCTTGTGATTCCCACAGTTGGCTTTCAGAGGCATACAGAGGCATACTCTGGTGGCGGATGTTGGATATAGCCCTCGTAGCTAGAAGCTGTTGATAGTTTATCCTCCATGAATTTGTCTCTTCCTCTTTTAAAGTCACTTAAGGTGGTGGCCATTGCTACTCAAAACTGTTATCCCCCTATTGCAGATGGGGCAGGGGGAAGACTGAGGGTAAGAGATATTGGCTTGCCTAATGTCACGAAGTGAGTTTGTGGCCAGGGCAATATTTGAACCATAAACTTCCTGACTACTGTTTCACTATGACTTAGCTGTTCCACTATGCTATGAAAAGTATGCAGCCCTAGGAGCCAAGCGTTTAGGCATGACTTTAGATCTGGACAAGCTGGAACGTGTGCAGAGGAGGGCAACCAAAATGACCAAGGGTCTTGCAAACCAAGCCTTATGAGGAACGGTTGAGGGAGCTGGGTATGTTTAGCCTGCAGAAGAGGAGATGGAGAGGAGATATGAGAGCCATCTTCAAATATCTCAAGGGCTGTCACATGGAAGAGAGAACAAGCTTGTTTTCTCCTGTTTTGCAGGCTAGGACTTGAGCCAGTGGCTTCAAGTTACAAGAAAGGAGATTCTGACTAAACAGAAAAGAACTCTGGCAATTAAGAGCTGTTCAACAGTGGAATGGACTCCCTTGGAAGGAGGTGGACTCTCCTTCACTGGAGGTTGTTAAGCAGAGGTTGGGGGACCCATCTGTCAGGGATGTTTTAGTGGAGATTCCTGCCTTGCACGGCATTGGACTCGATGACCCTTGGGGTTCCTTCCAACCACACAATTCTATGATTCTATGGCAGGCATAGGCAAACTCCGGCCTTCCAGATGTTTTGGAACTACAATTCCCATAATTCCTAGCTAACAGGACCAGTGGTCAGGGATGATGGGAATTGTAGTCTCAAAACATCTGGAGGGCCAGAGTTTGCCTATGCCTGTTCTATGGTGTGGTCCATACTGCGGCTGGCTCAGAACCCTGCTGCTCTGGTGTCTTCTAACAGGCATTTCCTTCCTTTGTTACCATTCAGACGGTCTTCACGGAGATGCGCCAGGAGTGCAAGTGCCATGGGATGTCTGGCTCCTGCACGGTCAAGACCTGCTGGATGCGGCTGCCCACTTTCCGGACCGTGGGGGACTTTCTCAAGGACCGCTTTGATGGTGCGTCACGGGTCATCTACGGCAACAAAGGCAGCAACCGGGCCTCCCGGGTGGAGCTGCACCACCTGGAGCCCGAGAATCCTGCCCACAAGCCCCCTTCCCCCCACGACCTGGTCTATTTTGAGAAGTCGCCCAACTTCTGCACCTACAGCGGCAAGACAGGGACAGCGGGGACAGCAGGCCGCTCCTGCAACAGCTCCTCCCCTGCCCTGGATGGCTGCGAGCTGCTGTGCTGTGGGAGGGGGTACCGGACCCGGACGCAGCGGGTGACGGAGCGCTGCAACTGCACGTTCCACTGGTGCTGCCATGTCAGCTGCTTGAACTGCACCAACATGCAAGTGTTGCATGAGTGCTTGTGAGCAAAGAAAGGAGAGCGAAGAACATTCTGCATCCAGGAAACAAAACACTTCTTAATAGAGGGGATCCAAAAAATGCACACCCCACCAAGAAAAACAGCCCTGCCTGCCGCGGCCGCCACCACCTCACCTCCCCATCTGTCTCCGCACCCTTTGTTGGTCTAGCAAGCGAGTTACCCCCACCCAGCAACCCCTGCCCCAAACAAGGTTCTGCTGTCCACAGACTACATGGAGAGAGAGACTCAGCGCAATCTGAATGGCTGAAAGAAGCCTGGGAGGAAAGGGGACATTTGTGTGTATATATGCTTGCCAGACCCAAGTCCCCACGAGTTCAGATGATTGTGTCTCTCTGCTTGTTGGGCAGCCCCTCAGGTCCCGCCTGCTTGTCAAGATTCTCATCACAGGCTTTAATTTGAACCAGATCTCTTCATCAGGACAGAATCCCGGAAGACTTCAACACTTGGCCTTGTATCTCCCAGTGTATTAGCTGTATTCCCATTAGCTGGAACTGTTGTTGTTGTTGTCGTTGTTGCTGTCATTGCTGTTGTTCCTATTCTTGCAGAGTGGTCAAAATAGGAAAAAAATACCTCTGAGTTTGTGAAGAAAGGTTTAGGAATGTCCAGACTGTGGGAATGTTCTGGGGTGCAGGAGAGGATATATTGACTAATTATATCCTTATCCAACTTGTGCTAACAAGTTCCCAAAATATCAGCAGAGTTTCTAGACATTCCCCTTTAAGTTCGCAACGGTAACGTGTGCACAGGTTCGCTAGAACCTCTATAATAATTACTCTGGTAATTTCCCCTTTGTTCCCTCTTAAAATACAAGACACAACAGTCTTTATAAAAGTATAAAAGAGTTTACTCACGATCTGTTCACAATATGATCCCAGACGGCAGACAGGCTTAAAAAGGTAAAATACACTTAGAATCTATCTTATAGGAAGATAGCCCTCTCCTCTCTTGGCTGAGAGCCAAGAGGGCATCCTGCTTCTTCGAAAGGTGATGGCAGAGAGAGTGAGATGGCTGCCTGCCCTGTGCTTTTGTCATTACCTGCACAGGTGAGGCCACACCCACCTCTGGTCACATGCGGAGGAAGTCCATCCCCAGGAGGTTTACCTGCTTGCTGGACAGACATCCCTCCCCATGTTCTAACATGTACACTCTAGGAATGTTGTCATTGACTGCTCCTGTGTTTACATCCCACACAGACTACAGGGAGCATCTTCCAGGCATGTTTGACCAACACGCAACCTGGCATCTTTCATTTCACAGATTAAGCATTGCCTCAGTGGACTTTCTTTCTCATTGATGAGACACTGTATAAGATTACTAGGTGTTGGAGTGAATGTCTTTTATTTAATACTTTGCATTTTCGTATCCCCCGTCCCATGAGGGATGCAACCCAATGTGCCAGTTCCATGAAGCATCGCTCGAGCACCAATCCCAGGCCAGCCTTCCCCAGCTGGGTGCTTTCCAGATGTTTTGGATTACAGCTTCTCCCAGCATGGTCAGTGGGAAGGCATGCTGGGAGTTGTAGTCCCCCCATCATCTGGAGGCCACCAGGCCGGGGAAGTCAGAGGCGTAGGAAGGGGGGTGCAGTAGGTGTGGGCCGCCCCAGTGTCATGACTGAGGGGGCTGACAAAATGGCAGGCGAGTGGGTGGCACACCTCACGCCCAGCGGCAGCAGCTCTTCTGACCCAGTGGCAGAGAGCAGCCCTCTGCGAGGGCACCCTCCGTGCCCCTTGGACAGCCCGGGCATATTCTCTACCGCTGGGGGAAGTCTGTTCTAAGCAATCTGTGGAGCTACAGTTTTATAACCTATGGGGGCATATAGATTTGGTGTGCCTATATAAGCCCCATCAAAATGAATGGGAATTGAGCAAGAGCCCTACTCTGGGCAGTTTTCATTTCTTTAGACGGGACATGCAAAAGAGAACATCACAGGCTTAGCACGCCAATCCCTTGGTTCTATCTCCGAGTGTCACATCTGTGCACAACAAAGTGGCGATACAGTGGCTTGATCTGTCAAAGGCCCTGGTGTTGACTTGCCAAGTGCTTGTCAAGTTCAAAGGCAGGCAGGCAGGCAGGCAGTTTCCCCAAATTACATGTTGTTACATGTGTTTACAACTATTCCCAAATGCTGTGTGTGTGTGTGTGCGTGTGTGCGTGCATGTGCACACATGCACACACACACACACACACACACATGTGCCTTCTGGCCTTTGATCACTTTGCCAAGAAAATGTGTTTGGAGAAAGTACTAGCTTTTTTTAAAAAAAAAGTTGTGTTTTTTTTCCTCTTCGTTTCACTCTGCTCTCACCCACTCACCGGATAAACCTGTAAGTAATATGCACTGAAGAAGTGGTTGGGATTGCCGAGAATTTTACATATGTGTGTAAATAAAATATTTATTGTTGCCTGTTTCATATTCTTGTAGGCCTGGACCAAGGTTCCTGCTCCTAGATTTATGTGTCCTGAATCCTGTTTCTGGCACTCTAGAAAAGAATAAAGTATATATTTTTATCAATTCAACTGAGTTTAATGGGTTTGCTACATTCTGCTGAAAGGCCAAGAATGGAAGTGTCTGAATCTGAGCTACCCTCTGCTACCCTCGGTGCTCAGTTGAGCAGCACAAGCTCACTTGGCATCCTTGTTGTGATGGATCCAGATCACCTTCACTTCTAACTTGACCTCCTCTCCACACAGGTCATGGCGTCATGCCTGGCAATCCTCACACTAAACCGAATTATTTGCAGCTGAGTGACAACGTATCTTTTGGGAACTCAGCCAATCGTCACTTAATGTCTCCAAGTGTTGGATAATTTACCACATCCTTTGCTAATCTGTTCCAATGTTACCCGCCCTATTAAGAAGCCGCATCTCACTTCCAGCTTGAATTCATCTAACTGCAAGCTCCCAGACGCTGGAATTTGTTAGGCTTTGGTCTGCTAGGTTAAAAAGCCATCTCATTGCAGGGTTATATGAAAGCAGAAAACAAAGACATGATACTAGGGGGAACATAATCTATGATAAAGCTTCCACACAACTTATATTGAATTAAAGGGGTAAGAAAATCTGCAATTTATGGATGGAGAGATGGATAGATGACTAGGCTAATGGATCTTCCTGTATGCCATTCATTTATCCAGAGTTCAAAGTGTTTGCCTTTTTATTTATTGACTGCATATAATTATTTTTGATTATTCATTAAATTTATTTATTAAATAAGCTGCTCTTCATCCAAAGATAACAGTGAAGTTTACAATATAAAAACACAAAATACATACCACAGTAGCAAACAAAACCAATAGTTTTAAAAGACATAATTTGTTTAATTAGACAAAGGCCTGGGAGAAGAAGAATATTTTTGCCTGGTGCCAAAAGATATGCAACGAAGGTGCCAGGCGAACCTCTTTGGGGAGAGCGTTGCACAAGTGGGGGGCCACAGCAGAAAAGACCTCCAGGCCTCTCACAGGGAAGCCACACGAAGAAGGTCCTTGGCTGTTGACTGTAGTGTCTGGGTTGGTTCATATGGGGAGAAGCATTTCTCTTTGAGGTATTGCAGTCCTGAGCCATTTAAAGCTCCATAGGTCAAAACCAGCACTTTGAATTTGGCTCAGAAACTAATTGGCAGCCAATGCAGTCAAGCCAGGATTGGCGTTATATGATCACACCCTCTTGCCTGGTGACCTGAACACTGAATTCTGCACAAGCTGAAGTTTCCAAATCATCTTCAGAAGTAGCCCTACGTATAACATGTTGCAGTAATCTAACCTAGAGGTTACCAGAGCACAGAAGACAGAAGTTTGGCTATCCCTGTTCAGACAGAGGTACAGCTGGGCCACCAGCAGAAACTGATGGAAGGCACTCTGTGCCACCAAGGGCACCTGAGCCTTAAGTGACAGCACTGGGTCCAGAAGAAGCCCCAAGCTGTGGGTCTGCTCTTTCAGAGATATAATCCCATCAAGAGCAGGCAACCTCCCATCCATCTGGTCTTGGAAACCACCCCGTAACAGTGCTTCAGTCTTATCTGGATTGAGTTTCAGTTTGCTGGCTCTCATCCAGTCCATTACTGGCGCAAGACTATGGTCTGGCACATCCACTGCCTCACCTGCAGATGTAAAGGTGAAGCAGAGCTGTGTGTCATAGGCATATTGCTGACAGTGTACTCCAGAACTCCAGATAACCCCACTCAGCAGTTTCATGTAGATGTTAAACAGCATAGGGGATAAGATTGAACCTTGAGGAACTCCACATGGAAGGCTCCACAGAGCCTAAGCATCACCCTCTGGAATAGGACTGGCTGGATCTGAGGGAAATTGGAGTCCAGCAACATCCAGAGAGCCACAGGTTCCCCAGTCCTAACCAGCATGACTAATGGTCAGTAATGGTGGGAGTGGGAGTCCAGTAACATCTAGAGGGCCACAGATTCCCATCCCTGCTTTCTGAGATCCTTTCCGCTGAATATGCGACTTGGGACCCTTTGCATCGAAAGCATGTGCTGAGCCAATGACCTATGGCCTTATTCCCATGCTTAACAACACCATTAAGCTAAGCAGCAGGAGCAAGATTTTAATCTGTGTTGATCAAAGTATCCAGCAGATATATGTAGAGAATCATCAGCACTGAATAATGTGTTGTGGTGTTTATAATAGACCACATTTGCATCCGTTTACACTACTACACTGTTGGCTACAAAGTGAGCTTCTCTGATCCAAAATTAGGCATGCAAATCTATCCAATATGAAGTTGCCCACTTGACCTCATGTTGCAGGAGTTTGTAGTGCCATCCCTACTGGACTGCAACTGACCATTGTGCATTTTGGCTGGGCTGATGGGAACTGGAGTTCAGCCTCATGTGATTGGCACCACATCAGCTGTCATTGAGTAATGAGCTGCAAAACGTCAGCACTTCCATGTCCATACAAATAATTAATTAAAAGTTTCAATAGTATTTCCCCCCCAAGCAAACAAGGACCTCATATGCTCTCCCCTCTTACAGTTCTTCTTGAGGTGCTGTTCATTATTTTTGTGATAGTTTCCCACCTAGAGGAAAGATATTTCCCTTGCCCTCTTGTCACTTTCTGTTTCATTTTATTATTTGATGGGTTTTTGTTGCTGCTGCTGTGTCTTTCTCCCTTGCCCGCTTGTTTTTCTGGCTTCGTAAGCTGATCTTTGTGTCTTTGATATACACATGTTCCAAAAACAGTCCAAGGAAGTCAGTAGCCTTTTGATAAAGTTACTGGCTTCCTTGGGACGAAACCCAAAACAGAAGTTCTAATCTGAAGCAACATCTGGGGCTAGGTGTAGCCTGCAACTGCTGATTCAGATGTATTCTGGAATATATTTCAGAGAAAAACATATGGGGCAGAAATACACCTTTAAGGCTGATGGACTTATGCACCTTAGCAGGTGGAGTCTTGAGGCAGGGACCTGTCCACTTGTCAATGGTGCTGAAAGCAAAATGCTTTGGGCACAGGATAGCTAAGGGCGCTTACTGGGACACTTTCATCTACTCCTATAGCTTCTGGAATAGTCAAATTGTTTGTAAAAACAAGGAGGTAGGTGTCCATTGTTTTCAGATGGAACCTGGATTGTTCTCCAACTTCAAAGCACCCCCTGTAATTGAAGGAGACTGTTGCCATGGTCCAGGCATGGTGCTCAAGCCGCTTCCAGACTTGCTATTCTGTGGGCGGGATTCCGTCACAAGCTGGCAAATCCAGATTGCATAATTAAAGTGGATTTGGCACTGTTGTACAGCAGACCCATTTCCGCACACACAAATGAACTTTTTGTAGTAAGGAAAGTCCTGGAGAGTGTGGGGTGACTGTTGCTCGATGCAGTGTTGCATAACCTCCCTGCAAACAAATTGGAATGGATGCTCCATAAAGAGAGGGTTTCATATAAGTTCCATGCTAACTTTGTGCAGATGAATCAGGATGAATGTTAAAAACGTCACCTGTAGTCAACCTGAGTCTGGCTCTGCTGTACCTCCAGCTGAGGGACTAGACCAGGTTCCTGATGCTGGGATTGGGAATGGTGGTTGGGTCAGGAGCCTGCAAAGCCCAAGCTAGAACACTTGCAGGCAGCCTCCCTCTGAGCTCAGCTCACCTGCCTGTACCACCATTGCAGGGAGCTAGAAGACTACAAAAAGAGAAGCGGCTTGCCTTTAGGCCAGGGGGCTGGCTCTTTAAAGATTCACATTCTTCCAGCAGGCTGAAGCATGGACCCAGGACTGGCATGAGGCAGTTTGCTGCCCTTCTATGACACTCAAAAATCAGCTGCTCATGCTACCTAATGGTAGAGTTGGTACGCGGATGGAGCGTAACATGGGTAGACCGGATGGGAGGACTCACCAGGCCTCAGTCCACCTCCAGCCTTCTCTGGGGGAAGTTGCTCCCTTGCTTTCCACCGTGCCCCATGGCCTTGTGGTCTCTGCTGCAGATGGGTCATCACAGCTGTCAACTGCCACTGCCTTTGTGGGCAGGAGCTCAAGGGCTTTGCATGCGCCACAGCCTTGTTATATAAACCTCAGCAGCAGGCGCTCAAAAGCCAGGGTGCTGCGCCCAAAAATCAAAGCTCTCTGGTTCGGCTGTTTCCTGCCTGCTTTCAATCAGGCTATTTACCTTGCTAATCCCCACACAGCCTAAGCAAAGCACGGAGGGATGCCTGCAGGGCTGGTTCCTTCTTGAGCCAAATGAGCTGTGGTTTTTGAGGTGCATCAAGAGCTCAAACCCCAAAATAGCGGGGAGCTAAAAAATCTCCAAGTGTTTCATTATGGGATGGGAGAGGCGGCTTTGAATTCAAGCGGGTGGACTCATGCAGGTGGTTCACTCCTGTTTTGAGCTGGCCCTCAACCCAGGCAACTTGACCTCTCTGCTTTCCTCACAAAGCTAGTATTTTTTGGAAGTGTCAAAGCAGGGTGACTCAGAGGAGGACTGGAGAGATTACCCACTCACATCTGGCATTTCATACTGACTGGTTCACACACGCCTCATCTTCAGTAACTGCAACATTAAGCAGAGGCTCTCATATGTGAATGGGCCTTCAAAGACCTAACACCACAGGCAGAACTTTCACGTCACTTCACATGACCTTGAACAAAAGGTGCCTTTCCCATGGAATCGGTTCATTCAGTCAGCTACCACGCATCAAAAGCAAGTGATGAACATCGGGGTGAGGAACCTATGGCCCTCCAGATGTTGTTGGACTACCCTCAACCCTAGCCAGCATGGTCAAGGATCAGGAATGATGGGAGTTGTAGTCCAGCAACACCTGAAGGGACACAGCCACCCCTCCCCAATATACATACATGTGCAGAGGATGAAGATTCTCCCTCCATCCAGACACTGGGTGGTCAGTCTGGATAGTGGGAAGCAGGTGTCATCAGATGGAGAGGTTGAAATCTCTCTGCGCAACCCAGCACCATGATGGAGAGGAACATTACCCCCTCCCCCTGGTCACCAGCTCAGCTGAATATAATAATAATAATAATAATAATAATAATAATAATAATAATAATAAATTTTATTTATATCCCGCCCTCCCCAGCCAAATCCGGGCTCAGGGCGGCTAACAACAATCAAATAATCAAACAATCAAATAATCCAACATTCTAAAAACATTTCATTATAAAAATTAATTAAAATCAAATTAATTGCAACCGTTAAGCAAAATTCTGTGCAGGTTGCCAGAGGAGGGAGTCAGGCTGGGCCCTGGCCAAAGGCCTGGTGGAACAGCTCTGTCTTGCAGCCCCTGCGGAAAGATGTCAGGTCCCGCAGGGCCCTAGTCTCTTGTGACAGAGCGTTCCACCCGTAGGCCTTCGGTTAGCAATCACAGCTTTAAAACAAATTGAAATAGACAAGAGAACTGGTCACAGATTTCCAGCTTTTGTCCATATTCAAGCTCAATGAGAGATAAAGTTGCCAGATCAAAAATTCAAACATGAGGAGTCCTATTCAGTCTAGACAATGTGGAGTTGGAGGAGGGACGGGCAATTCTGTCACTTTTGTTTTTCCCCAGCTTCTCATTCTTCCATGTTCAAGTTCAGTTCTACAGATTTCTATATCCGTTTGTGTTTTCCCCGCTTTAAAAATCCCTCATGAAAATTCATCAGCATTTTCATGCGAATTTTTCAAAATATACACTTAATTTTATCTGATTTGCTTAATATACACATTTTTGCAAAACAACTTCAGTCATATACAGTGGTACCTTGGGTTACAGACGCTTCAGGTTACATACGCTTCAGGTTACAGACTCCACTAACCCAGAAATAGTGCTTCAGGTTAAGAACTTTGCTTCAGGATGAGAACAGAAATCACGTGGCGGTGGCAGCAGGAGGCCCCATTAGCTAAAGTGGTGCTTCAGGTTAAGAACAGTTTCAGGTTAAGAACAGACCTCCAGGATGAATTAAGTACGTAACCAGAGGTACCACTGTAGTTCATTTTTTGTTATTTTTACTAATATATGCATTAACCCCACTTGATGCACTTTTGTTTACATGACTTGGCTGGATTGCTGCATTGCAAAATTTTATTTGTGTATTATTTCAGAAAGTGCAAATTAGGTAGGTGAATCAATGAAGGAGGGCTTTGAGTGTGAACTGAATCTACACGATCTCCTATCCCTAGGGGAGACCTACCACAAGCTTTGCTGCTAGTATTAAGCTAGCCCAGATTGAGCGCCAATAGTGTGATGTCCCACTGCCATGTGAAGAGAGGGAAAGATTTGAAAGTGGGAGTTACCAGATGATGTTCATGATAAGCATCAAGACATGCAAATTAGCTGTGCCTCCAGCTCCAGCTCATGTTATATTTTCCAGTCAGAGTTGCCAACTTTTGAGCCCCGATTCTGTGTCCTCAATAATAGTATCTAAATTCACAAATAGTGCTTTTGTCTTCAGGGCTAAAGGGGGAACCTCCTTCAACCATGATATCATGGTGCAATGGAAAATCTCCCTTTCCTAAAAACTGAATTTTACGTGGAAAAAATATCATCTCAACTCAGTTTCATCTATATTGGTTATTTAGTCTGAAATAGCAATCCGGGGGGTGGGGTGTCATTTTTAGCAGAGAGCCCAGACAATGTCATTGCCACCCTGTTGCATTCAGTGTTTTCTATGGTGTTTGCACATATTTCCCCCCAAAAAACTGATTTGTGACCATTGTCTTCACTTACAATTGTAAGTGGGCAGGCATAGCACTAGCTGATGCCCTTCAGGGCTACTGTGTCTTTCACTAGAAGCTTCCTCTTTGTAGCGTCTAATTGCTTCCTATTCTTTATACAGTAGTACCTCGAGTTACAAACGCCTCAGGTTACAAATGCTTCAGGTTACAAACTCCGCTAACCTGGAAGAGTTACCACGAGTTGAGAACTTTGCCCCAGGATGAGAACGGAAATCATGTGCTGGCAGCGCAGCGGCAGCAAGAGGCCCCATTAGCAAAAGCACACCTCTAGTTAAGAACAGTTTCAGACCTCTGGAACGAATTAAGTTCGTAACTAGAGGTACCACTGTAGTGTTGCATTAGAACCAAATTGTTCCATGATTAGTCAGCTCTTCTTTCCCATGAGTGGCTGGGGAAACCCAGCCAGATGGGCGGGGTATAATAATAATAATAATAATAATAATAATAATAATAATAATAGATGGAGAGAGCCTCCTTGCTGGCATCTACTCGCCTTTTTCTTTTCTGCATTAAAAAAGTGAAATAGCATTATTTTGCAATAACAAGCAGAAAGGAGAGAAGTGAGATGGAACTAGTAACTAACACTTCGTTCCTCCTGAAACAGGAAGTGACTAATTAAAAGTCAAACCATCACACTGTGGAAATAACCATCCGGTGTGGAAAAAGATAGGAAAACACTACAGAGTGCAACAGATATTTCTCTGGATTCTCTGTAAAAAAGTGAATCAATGAAGGAGGGCAACTGCATAATACAGACTGTAGCAGGCAAAGGAGATGTTTCGGCAAAGTGTAATAATGGGGGGGGTGGAAGGCAATTGCCTTTGGTGTGGGAATAGGACTGTTACAGATACACAAGAATGCCCCTAATTTCATTTATGAACTGCTTGGGAGCATGCTGTTTCTGAATAAGAAAATGACAGGAAAAACATGACTACCAGTTATGCTCCTCTCCTGCCGTATTAATAATCATATTAATCATATTAATAACATGCATCTATTTTAAGCTACTGCCTGGACTCCAGGTCATGTTATATTTCCCATGCTAACCTTTTTTTTCTTTTTTGCCAAACAATGTTTCTATGCTTTTAACAACTGCTCATTTCCCAGAGATGTGCCCAGAGCTGGGAACCTTTGGCCTTCCAGATGCTGTTGGACTACGGCTCCTATCATCCCTGATCATTGGACCATGCTGGCTGGGGATTGGAGTCCTACAACCTCTGGAGGGCCACAGGTTCCCCACCCTTCCATTAGCAGGCGGTAGTGATGCTTATCTCCACTCCAGGAAAAGCTTCACCTGCTGATTTCTGAACATCCGTTAAAGTCACAGGCACAGCTCTTGCAGTTCTTTCGCCATCTCACTTTCCTTTCTGGCCAGCGGAGAAGCTAGCTTCTCACCTATGAAGTGTATCTGTCTGTGTCCAGGAGGCTCAATAAACCTGTCCAGACACTCCGTTGTGGGGGATAAATATAGTAAAGATGGTGAGCTGGGAGAGAACCACCAGGTAACTGGAATCCAGATAATAATAGTGATCCTGGGACATGGAAAGTGGGAAATGCAAAAGGTTTCTGCTCTTCTGGTGACTCAGAGGTTGAAAAAGCCAATGGACCTTATCTAGGGTGTTTGTGGTATTTGAGTATCAAACACTTGCTACGTGCTTCCAGAAATATCACCGTGGAAAAACTGAGCCTCCCTGGCCCCTCCAGGCTGAGGTGCAAACGAGTCACCGTGAGGTAAAATAAGAACCAGAGAAGCCAAAGAAAAATAGAACCTGGAAATAGAGAAGCATCACAAACGCTCGAAAATAACCAGTGTATCACCTTTGTCTGCCAGGAGCTATCACGAAATCCCGGACGGGAAAATAAATAGCTTTTTTTTCCTGTGGTGGTGGGGAGTTAAGAATATAGATAATGACTTTCTCCTCAGTCACTCTGCTACGCAGCTTTTCCAGCGGGATGGTTGAAATCATCTCAGATCTTTGGCAAATGGGTCCTTCTTCCTCCTTCTTCACAGTCTCCCCGCTGGGAGACTCAGACACGGTGGGTGCAAATTATAAATAAGCCGAGTGGGCTTTTAAAAATAGTCCCGCTCGTTCCCCACCCCCTTTGCTTCATTATAAGAGGCACAGTTGGCCCCGCCTGGAATGGAAAGACCCATCACATCTGGGAAGCTGAGCAACATCTGGATTCTTTAGCCACAAACTGCACTTTTCTGGTTGAGGAGATTGGTTAAGGGGAGGAGGGGCTGGGGGGGGAGGTGGAGAAAGAAAGATGATTCCGGAAGAAGAAGAAGGTTCCCCATTTTCAGTTTATTCAGTCTGTGTTCATGAATTTAACTCTTCATTGCTATTTCAGTGAAGCAGCAACTGGAAGCGAAAGACCAGGCTTAGTGTACTTCACACCACGTAACATTTTGGAACCCAGATAATATCCTTAGAAAACATTAAACAGCATGCACACACTTTAACTAATTTTCGTAATCCTGTAATATTACCCAGGTTCCTGACATCAGGTCACGGCAGAGAAACTCTGACTTACTAATAGTCCTGCTCAAGTCTCAGTGCTCTTCAGCAGATCTCACAAATTTTCAATCTTTATAACAATTAGACTAGAATTTCATAATTTCCTTTAGAAGTAAAACAAGCCAACTTTGAAGAAACCTAATCTGCCCTTAGGGGACGCGGGTGGCGCTGTGGGCTAAAGCCTCAGCGCCTAGGGCTTGCCGATCGAAAGGTCGGCGGTTCGAATCCCCGCGGCGGGGTGCGCTCCCGCTGCTCGGTCCCAGCGCCTGCCCACCTAGCAGTTCGAAAGCACCCCCGGGGGCAAGTAGATAAATAGGTACCGCTTACCAGCGGGAAGGTAAACGGCGTTCCGTGTGCGGCTCTGGCTCGCCAGAGCAGCGTTGTCACGCTGGCCACGTGACCCGGAAGTGTCTTCGGACAGCGCTGGCCCCCGGCCAATAGATGTGAGATGGGCGCACAAACCCCAGAGTCTGTCAAGACTGGCCCGTTCGGGCAGGGGTACCTTTACCTTTACCTTTAATCTGCCCTTAAACCTTAGAAGGGAAGGTCATGTAAAATAATGTGCATGTTTTGTAGAAATTGCATTGAGAGAGAGAGAGAGAGAGAGAGAGAGAGAGAGAGAGAGAGAGAGATGAAGCTGTAGTATTAGCTTTTCTTATGTATGCTGCTGCCTTGAGAAAGTGTAACTCAGAAAGTTGGCCTATAAATATTTTCAAAATAAAATAAAAACCAATAAAAACCAAGGATTTAAACCAAGGACTTAGTGTCAGAGAAGCTGGCAGAATTTTCTTAATGTGGGAATGGAGAATGATAGCACACATGGGGTTGTCCAAGCCTGAACCCAGCGTGAGCACCACTGGAATCTTAGATCTTCCAGACGGGGGCTTATTGTGGAATGGGCACTCCTCTAGCATGCCAGGTTTTTGCAGCCTCTGGGTTGTGAGAAACCCTGGATTCCTGAAACCCTGGATGCCACTGCCAGTGAGGACAGACATTATGGAGCTAAGTGGACCAAAGGTAGGTGCCCATGTTCCTAATGTCATTGGCATCAAAATGCCAGCCTGTGCTTCTCCCCCATTTAATCTGGTTTTCCCCACCCAGGGAGAATTCTGTACGTAAAAAATCTCCCAGAACCTGGTGCCAACATCTCACTGGCCATATAACCTATCTGCAAATTAAGGCCCTGTCTGAAAGAATTCATTGGGAATGACTGGATATAATATAATGAATTTGATGACACAACACAGATAGATTATGATGGTGGTGGTGGTGGTGATGATGATGATGATGATGATGATGATTTCACCCATATATCCTCCTTCCTTTATGGACTGATGTATCTTACATGATGAAATGTGTGACTTATATGAAGTATTTTTATATGGAAAAGTTTATTTTCGGGTTCTGGCACATATAATGAACTTGTGCTTTGCACTTTGGAGTCTTTGTTACATGGTATAGTATAACGAGAATGCTGTTGTTTTGTGTCTGGCGTGTTCTTTTCTCAAGACTTGTTTAGCTATTAGCTAAATGCTTATTTTCTCTTATTTAGGCTGATTTGAGGATGGCGCCTCTCAAAGCAGCTCCAAAAGATCTATACTGACAACTGCACTCCCATCTCCTCCATTAGACCGTTGCATAGATGAGCCTCGTTGGTTTTGATAGCTGCCAGCTAGTAATTACAGCACCTCATGCTAAGGATGAAGCCAGGAGAAAGAGATCAGTTTGAATAGATTTAGAAAAACTCACACAGAAGTCTTGAGTTTTGCAAGAAGCAGCCTTGAGCTGGTAAGTACAGGAAGCTCTTAATGCAATGCTGTTTGTTTAGGTGTTGCCCTAAAGACTTACATAGCATGGATGCTAGTCTGCTCTCCCATGTAAATACGGTAAATATTTATTACATAAAGCATATCCTCCCACATTTCCCCAGTGAAAATAGGGATGTCCTCTTCCGTCACCATCTTCATAATTCTATTGTTTATACCCTACCCATGTGACTGGGTTGCCCCAGCCACTTTGGGCAACTTCCAACACACATAAAAACTTAATAAAACATTCAACATTAAAAGTTTCCCTATACAGGGCTGCCTTCAGATGTCTTCTAAAGGTTGAATAGTTACTTATCTCCTGGGCTCGGGGAGTCTGAACGGACTCTGGCAAAGTCATTATACTCCACTGGGAGGGAAGGTACAATTGAGTGGAAGAGGGCCAAAGGATTAATCCTTGTCTTGTGGTTGTGGTGTCCACAACCAAAGCCTGGTGCCCATTCTTCCCAATGAAATGTCTCGTTGGCACTTGATCTGCTTTTAATAGCCAGTAGACCTTAGGCCAACTATTGCCTCGGGAGGATTTCACTTGTTGTCATGCCGTGAGCCTGATAAGCAACAGAGCCTCCTCAGAAACAGCTGCTTCGCAGACACAAATCGCGCACCGCCGTGTATTTTTGAATACAGACAGGATTTCTGTATTCAATATGATTTCTGTATTCAAGCCGTTTTCAAGATGAACCTACCACAAACGCCTGCAAAAAGAAACCGTTACTGATTTAAATGAAGGAATCATATCAAATATGGAGATGATAGTACTGTGATGGGAATCCAGCTTCCGAGGTGCCTCTGTTGTGGTTTGGCCAAATTATAGGTGTTTCCAGGCACTCTGCGGCGGAAGACACTTTGGTGCCATGAAAGTGAGTTGGGCTTCACCTGTGGTGGAGATCGGGGAGCGAATGAACCCAATGCCTGGGCCTGGGAAGGATGTGGTGGGTCTGTGCTACATATGCCCAGCTCCACAGCAATTTGGAAGGTGGTGGCTGCCGTCCCAGAGTGCATGAGATGCAAAGCAGATGAAGTAATATGTATAACTGGGCCAACTTGTTTGCTTGAGGAGCATGCGAGCTTTCAAGCCTCACAGAACGGTTCCTCAGGTGGAATGCACACTTTAATAAGTGTCAATTTGGTATGGAGGCCAAAGGAACAGGGCAATCCTTACTGGCACCAATTGCTTAAGTGATCGTTTATCTTTTCTGGACTAGTGGGAGAAAAGTGTTTAGGATCATGCTCCCGAGGACAAGGGAGGCATGTGTGGGAAAGAGTTGGGCTCCTCTTCCTAGATTATTCACCGTCAGCTTTAGCTGAGCCTGTCCCGTATTAATCCTCGGAAGTGATTTCGCCGCCGCCGCCTGCGGCCCCTTGCCTGGCTTCTAATTAACTCCTTGCGCCTCTGGTTTTGTGTTTGGCAAGTACCCCACCTTGTCGGAACGCCCCTCTGCTTCCCCCCACCCTCCTCGGGGGCATTCCTCTCCCCACTGGCCAGCTCACCAAGGCAACGTGGCAGGCATCCCCCCTAATCCCCGGGCGCTTCAGCCCGTCACCTACTGGCTGTTAGGTGGCCCATGCCTGGGAGAGACAATTAGGGACAAAGCCCTGAGCCCCAGGGGTCTAACACAAACCTTCATGGGTACGTTGTGTGGCATTTGGGGAGTTTAATGAATTGTCCATCATGTCTTTCAGTGCTGCTCGGCTGGGCTGGATTAATCTGAGAAGACCCAGTGGGGTAGAAGACACTAAGCCTGTATTTATTACTCTTCCATTGTAACTAATTGAGGTAATTATCTGTGACTCCAGCCCGGCGTGACAATGCGGCATTCACTCCACCAAAGCTGCCATGCCGGGAGAGCTCAGCTTCCTCAACCCCGCAAGAGGAGACGGATCCCATGGCATCATGGGAGAGTGGTCAGCTTCCCACAAACCTGTGTGTCCGTCCAAAAAGGAAACCAATGTGCCATGGTATTCATAACTGGATGGATAGATTGATAGATAGGATGCCAATTCTCTTTTTTAACTGCCCTAGATGTAGACATTTTCAACTGTGGTGGTGGAATGGACTGATGTCCGAGTAAGGGCTGGCATTAAGGATGACCATTCCTTCAAAGTATGCTGGTATTTGCCTGCTGCTATTGGATGTGTTCTGTTCACAAATTCTTGAGTCTGACTAGAAGGCACCATAACAGTCAAGTGATGTGGGAGCATCCATGGAAGGAACATCCAAACTGGAAGCTTTTCAGCATGTAACCTGTGCTCCATATCAGCTCAAAGGGCACCATGTCCCTTCAAAGTTTCACATGTGTTATGGAGGGCTGATGCCAGGCTACGACTCATAATTAGGTAGTACTGCCCCCCATAAGCAATCATTTGTTGTGGGGTGTTATGTTCCCTACAGCAAAGAAGAAGAAAAGAGCTCCAAATCCTAGAAGAAGTGGAAATTATGTTATCAGAACAAATTATGACAAAATTTATTCATTTAAAAAACAAATAATTGAGACTGGGTTTGGGAGGAAGGGGAGGAGAGGGGTGATGCAACAGGAATGGTAGGGGATCATCACCACCCCCATCAAATCAAGAAGATCCACAGATTAAGCTGCCTCGTCAAACATCAGCCAACACAAAATTTCAATTCACAAATGCAGACAGGGAAACAGTAATCCTTCGTTTGCTAATGGGCAGGCTACCTGCATTTTACATTCCCTCACAGGTAAGACTTCTGCTCCCTCATCACATGATTAAGGAAGTATTTCACCAAACACAAGAACGTGCATTAGGCTCTCTTGAAAGACAGAAGGGAAGCTTCAGGTGGCGCAGAATGGACTTGCATGTTTATTTTCAGGGGTTTGATGCGGTGAATGCACAACACCTTTTTGCCCGTCTGCATTGGTTGATGGTGTGTTACCAGCCATGAGTAAAGGAGGTTATAATTTATAAAGCCCTAAAATGGTCTGGACCAAATATAGCTGAGAAAACAGTTTCCCCTTGGGCCGTGCGCATATGCGCAAGCACACACTGTTTAGGAGAATCGTCTACAAAAAGAGAACAAACTGGCTCCTATATATGCATTCATTCAGGAAAGTAGTCCATAGTTTATTTGGCATTGTTAGACAGTTGGCTACTTAATTGCTGGAAAACAATTTAGTGGTTTTATGCTGATTTCATGCTGCCAATTTGACTTAACTGTAGCTGATGCTGTTTTAATTTAGAGGCTAATATTCAAGGCCTGTGTAAACTACATTGAATGTACTTCTGAATGAAGCAGAGTACACAATTATCACTAATAAAATAAAATAATTTTTTAAAAAAATTCCGCACAGCAGGGCCCTGTTCTGTAGAATATGCACCATGATGGTTAATCCAGCCTTACGCCAACAACCAAGGAGGTGCTAACCCAACAATGGAATCCTATTTGAACTGTAATTGTAGCTTTCATTCCCACCATTTGCAAGTCCATTTGTGGTCCGCTTGGCTCCTTGAAGTGTGGTGATGCTTGTTTGTTTGTTTTGACAGTTTATACACCAATTGTTCCTAAGCAGTGTGCAAGGAATGCAATGCAATAAAGGGCCCCACCTGACTGATATTTTATTGGGGGCATATGATCTTGACACAATAATGTGCATTAGTGGTGGCATTTTTCTGCTTCTGCTGGTTCTGCGATGCTTGTGACCGCATTGTTGCCTGCCCGGAGGGATTACAGAACAACAGAAACAGGACAAAACCACACTAGAACATGGTAGCATAAAAAGTGACATGATTTACACAGGAAATGGGAGGATATGCACTGAATGGAAATGAAGCACAGTGGCCAAAACATTTGCAGGCACAAACAGTATTGAAAGTGGGATTGTGTGTGACTGGCCTGATAGCATCCTAAGCACAAGGCATCACGAATGCACAATGAAAAGCACGTCTGGAGGGCCCCCAAAATAAAAAATCGGTTAAAACCGTTGCCAGTCCCAGACATTTCATCACCAGAGATGAACCCCAAAATGGTGCCCCCTTCCCCCCAGGAAAGAAGGAGGTCAGGAAAGCTATCCGAGGGAGATTCTCGAATGGGTGTAAGGGGCCTGCTGCTTGGCTGAAAGTGCAACTATTCCCCCCGAGACACTTTCAGCCAGACTTCACCGGCTGCAGCGCAGAGGAGGCAAGCAGCATTGTCAGGTAGCACATGTCTTGAGTTGCTATGGTGACCTAGAAGGCCGGGTGGAGAGACTTCCTGTTCCCCCCGTGACCCAGCCACAGACAGCAGGGCTGCCAACCCAAGAAGTACTGAGGTGGAGGCCTTGGCTAGACTCAGCCATCCCAACTGGCTACACACGCCCCTTCCCATTGGATTCCCTCCCCAAGCAGCCCTACAAGTGAGCAGGGAGGTCGAGGCTGCTCAGCCCAGTGCCAAAGCCACGAGGATGACGGCAAAGCTTCCGAGGTGGGGGCGGCTTCGGGCAACCTGCCCACCCACCTCTCTTCCAATTACTGGGTGGTCTGTGCTGTGCCAGGGACCTGTGGCGTTTGCGGCCTGTGGGCAAGGAGTGTGAGGGAAGGCCACAATGCTCAGTCTAAGGGGAATGACATGAAGTTATGTGTTAGCAGCATGCATGCTTGGAACACACATCCACAAGCATGCATCTTCACCATGCAGAGCCTGACATCACACACGGAGCCGTTTTTCTCATTTCCCACCTCCTGCTGACCCACATATATGCACACGTACACAACCCTTTAATAGGTTTAAGTAGTTGATTAAGAAGAGAAGCGCAGTGGGGAGCCTTCCAGGCTCCTAGTCCTGTTGGAAACTTAGAACCTGGGTTCAACTGTAAAACATGTCATTGTTTTCTGAGCACACATGCCACCTTTGATTACAGTACAGTATCTCAGTCCTCAAGGCAGATGCCCCATTGCATTTGTCTTTTACATCTGCCTTATCCCCATTCAAAAACAGGTGCAGGGATCATGCTCAGGTGCAGCATTATGCGCAATTGCTTGAGACAGTCCTATTTAACTTGGCGAGAGTAAGCAATCAATAGGACTGGGCTGCAAAAATTATTTAATTGGTTGGCCATCCCCATCATTTCATGACCACTCCTATATATATCTATATCTATATGTCTATATATCCACAGGTGTGCAAGCATGTGTGTATACACACACTGCTGCCACAATCATATAAAGATGCAGAGGTCATGCATGGAACACCCATACACTTCTTTTAGCAACAGTCTTCTTTCAGGACATGGCTGCTCTTTTCCATGCCTTGCTTGTAGTACAGGGCTGTCTCTTCTACTTACCAGGAAAAAGAGCTGGAAGCAATTTCCAAGACCCTGCATCTATGCTGAGACCTGAGCAGTGGTGACTCTTCAGGGTCACTCCCTGCTGGGTCCAGCAGAACCTTTTTTGTAGTGTGACAGCAGGAAACCAAGAGAGGTTGTACCTGCTTGTGGGTGGAGCAAAGTCCTTAAAGCAGATTGAACTGAATGTTCTGCTGACTCATGATAATAAACAGAAGACAAAGCACTGCAATTTGGAGGGAATTTCAAGATTGCTTTTGTGCATTATTGAATATGCACAAAAAGCACTATTTTCAGAAGGAGAGTGAGGTGTGGGTTTTGGTCCCACTTGGATGGTTGGTTCCAGAGCGTGAGGCTTGAGGAATAATCTTTGGCCCCGTAGAGTCTTCCATGTGGAGTTCCTCAAGGTTCAATCTTATCCCCTATGCTGTTTAACATCTACATGAAACCACTGAGTGGTGTTATCTGGAGTTTTGGAGTACACTGCCAGTAATCTGCTGACGACACACAACTCTACTTCTCTTTTACATCTGCAGGTGAGGCAATGGATGTGCTGGACCTGCTTCTTGCCTCAGTAATGGACGGGATGAGAGCCAACAAACTGAAGCTCAGTCCAGATAAGTCTGAGGCACTGTTACAGGATGGTTCCCTAGACTGGATGGATGGGAGGTTGCCTGCTCTTGAGGGGGTGGCATGTAGCTTTGGGGGAACGCCTGGATCCTTTGCTGTCACTTGAGGCTCAGGTGCCCTTGGTGGTGTGGTGGCTGCCAACCTATCTGGACAGAGATAGCCTAACTTCCGTCATCTATGCTCTGGTAACCACTAGGTTGAATTATTGCTGCCTCTGAAGACAGTTCAGTAACTTCAGCTGATGCAAAAGGTCAGTGTCCAGGATGGTCATCTAGACAAGACAGTTTGAGTATATTACACCAATCATGGCCAGACTGCCCTGGCTGCCAGTTGGATTCTGGGCCCAATGCAAAGTGTCAGTTTTGACCTATAAAACCTATAATGAGCACAATACCTCAAGGAGCACCTCTCCCCATATGAACCAACCCAGACACTGTGATCATCCTCTGGGGCCCTTCTTTGTGTGTTTTCCTCTGTGAGAGATTCAGAGGTGGTAACACGAGAATGGGCCTTTTCTGTAGTGGCTGCCCGCTTCTGGAATGCTTGCCTGGTGCCTTCATTGCATATCTTTAGGAACCAGGTCTTTTAAACTGTGGTGGGTGGGTGGATTTTGTTTGTTGTTACTGCATGTGTTTTTGTGTTTTTAGATTGTAAATTGTTCTGTGATCTTAAGATGAGAGGCAGGATAGAAAATCAATAAATAATGATATTGATGATGTAGTTTGTTGCAGCTAAGAGCAGAGGGTAGCAGGCAGGGCCTGTCATAGTTGTTGGGGCAGCAAGAGCACAGCTGGCCAGGGCTGCTTCCACATCCTGTCCCCCCCTGGTTACGTTGGCCATAGGTATGATTCATTCTTTCCTGAGTCCTTGGCACACGCCAGGTAAAAAGCTGAGGTAATATTTTGCTGGTTATAAGGGACATTGCCCCCTGCCTCTTTTGTTTTCTTCTCCCATCCCACCTCCAGCCTTGGGCTCCCTCCACCATATGACTTGAACCCTCAGCCATTCAGGGAGAAAGAGGACGATGGAGGGGAGCTCAGAAGCCAGCTGGCCACCATCAGAAATGGGAAGCAGATTTTTGCAAGTTTCGTGTCGGGGGGGAGAGGGGGGGTTGGCGAGTCTTTTGCCCTGACTCAGCTGCTCGCACGGACACTTGTCCCCAAAATGCAGACCAACGGCGGTTTCACATCTGGATGCCCCCAACTGTCTGGCCACAGAAATGACACCTCATCCTAACACTCCCCCAGTGGGGCCCAGATCTGTGCTGTTTGTTTTCTGTAGCAGCAGCCAAGCTTAAAACATGACAGTCAGTGGAAGCCAGGGACAATCTAGAACACAAACACCACCCTGCACCTACTCCAGTTGCCCAATGGGGCACAGTTTGGGGCACAGCAGGAGGGCTGCTCTTGGTGATGGTTGTTATTTCAATTTAGCCTGGCAGGGCTGCTTCCAGGAAGCAACGGTGGTGGTGGGGAACTGGCTGCGAGGAGGAGTGGGGTACAGGGCTTCTGCAGCAATAATGCTGTTCCCCACAGCTGTAGGAAGCGGCTGAGGCCCCTGGGTGACGTATCTGCTGTGGGCTCCCCAGACGAGAGGCCCCCGTGGTAATTTTGGGCTGTGGTTGAGCTAGGATCTGTCCTAATTGCAGGGTTGGAACAGCTAGCAGGAGGCTCTGGTGTCACCAAGCGTCCGAGGCCTGGGCAGTGGGCCAGGCCTACCTGTGGTCATGCTTCCCACCCCCAGAAAATATCACTGAGCAGCATTACTGCACTAGCAGGAGGGAAAGGAAAGAGGCATAAAGTGGGGGCAGCGCTGAACACGCACAAAGGGGAAGGTCACCCTTTGCAAAGGGACTGCAATGAGAAGTATAAATCGTTTGGGATCCTAATGGGAAGTGATTCATAAATGAAATAGATAATAATAAGTGCACATCTCTCTCTCTCTCTCTCTCTCACACACACACACACCCCTCCATGGCTCAAGATAAGGGGAAATAATCCATTTCAGGTCAATATTTACAGAAGTAGAATTGGGTTTAAAAATCTGACTCCCCTACAGCATGCATAAATGAATCATAATTTGAATCCATAGTAAACTAAATAAGATAAGAATTGTAATAATAATAATAATAATGTATTGGAAGTGCTATAAAAACTAAATTACGGTCATTGTCATCCACATCCTCCTCTAAACTCCAGTTATTAGACCACAGGTGTGACAGAACTACACATCACCTTTCCAGTATGCCTCACATTTACATAACTAGGCAACTCTCTCTTTCCTCACCCCCAAGAATGCCCCACCATTCTGCGGTCCTGTTCTCCTGTGTGTGAGAGACCATAGCTCAGTGGCAGAACACATGTGCTGCATGCAGAACATACCACGATCAATCCCGGGCATCTGCACACGAGCCTGAGGGGAAATCGAAAGAAAAAAATGTAGCCAGGGTCTACTTTGCAGCATACATCAGATAAGCCCTAAATTTGAATTATGCCCAGACCACTAATGTGTGTATAATTCTTTGCACATGGTCATTAAAGGCTGTTCACACCACCCAACATGACTATGTCAATTTGAGAAAGCTCCATGGGTGTGAAGTACCTCTGTACATTCTCGAATGAATGAAGAGTCATGTCAATCATGCCCCCACTACTCTGAATGGCAATCTTTTGCAGGGTCAGAGTCCTTGTGGGGAGAAAGTTCTGGGGTCCATGAATTGTTGCGGTTTTAAAGAAGCATGCTTGTCTACAAATTCAGTGTTGAGGAGCACGTATACCCTGAGACAACAGTGCTAGTCTATATATTAGGCACCAAACCCCTAAAAGCAGAAGAATGCCTTCAAAGCCAATGTTGCTCTTCTTTGCCACCCAGCTATAAATCTCAGACTTCTCTCTCTTTCACTTGCTATGATTTGTATTCCCGTAGATGGTCTCTGTTAGGTTGTGGGCGAACATATCAGACGACACAGCGATTCTTCCAAAGCAGCTCTTTATTTGTAAGCTGGAATAGAACTAACTGAGGAGCTCAGTCAGCCTGCTTATATAGAGCTCCAGAACAATGTAACTGTTGCCATTTTCTAAAACTATCCAATCACTGAACGTCACTTTTCGATCCTTCATTTGCATACAAACTATCCAATCACTGAACGTCACTTTTCGATCCTTCATTTGCATACAAACTATCCAATCACTGAACGTCACTTTTCGATCCTTCATTTGCATAACTATCTACAGTATCCCCCTGCTGGCCCAGGGTGAGAACTTCAGTACATAACAGTCTCTGTTCAATAAACAGTCATCACCAGTCATCAAAGGCAATTAACTATGTGATTGTGAAGCCTCGAGAGAAGCACATTTTTAACATTATGTCAATCACACAGGAAATGGAATAGGCTTCTATACCCACACACATACAGTGGTACCTTGGTTGTCAAATGGCTTGACCCCGAACAAATTGACTCCCGAATGCCGCAAACCTGGAAGGAAGTGTTCTGGTTTGCGAATATTTTTTGGAAGGTGAAGGTCCAATGGGCTGCCATGGCTTCCGATTGAGTGCAGGAAGCTCCTGCAGCCAATCGGAAGCCATCCTTGGTTTTTGAACAGTTCTGGGAGTCGAACGGACTTCCGCAATGGATTAAGTTCGACAACCAAGGTACCACTGTACTAGCATACAAACAAGCAAATTTCATAAATGTGTGGTGGTATTTCAGACAGAGGTGTTGCACACCAAGCATGAAGAAACACAAACTGCAGCCATTTTGGGGATGTAAAATTCAGACTCAAAGGTGAAATATAATGAATCAACTTCAATGGCAAGAAGGAGGAATGTGTGGCACTTCAAACATTGTTGGACTCCGAGCTCCAGCCAGCCTGGCCTGTGGAGTCCAGCAACCCCTGGAGAACCTCAGCTTTCCTATCGCTGCTTAATGGACTCCAACAAGCAGGGAGGTTGTGAACAAAGATGTTTTGTAGGATGCAAAGTTCTTCAATAAAAATACAGGCCTTGAAAATGGGGCCAGCCCTACATATTTGAGCATCCTGATTGTAGATAGGCAAGAGAAGTGGACCTCTCATTTCAGATCCAACCTCTCTCCCTGCTGGGCCATCTATCAAAACAGCTACATTCACCCTCCCATTTCCTTTACCTGTTTATGCAACCATCCCCTCTCTGCCTGCAGCGGCCACAGGCAACCTGGTAAGTGACTATTTATGAGCCTGGGCAGAAGGTTTTCTATTGACTTGCTCAGACTCCACCCACCCTAGGTCTATCTCAGGGGTCTGCAACCCGCGGCTCCGGAGCCACATGTGGCTCTTTTACACCTTTGCCGCGGCTCCGGGGCAGATACTAGCGAGGGGAGGAGGCACATTGTGCGCCCCGACACTCCCCACTGTGGCGGGCGCTGTACTGGCTGTGATGTCGCATGGGGGCGGTGCGTGCGTTAGTCACGCACCATCCCGACGTCACCTTCCCGGCCGCTGTCAGATCGGAGGGCAGCGGCGCGCATGCTTTAAATGTCGCAATGGTTTTGCGGCTCCCAGGTTTTTTTTCTTCGGAAACGGGTCCAAGTGGCTCTTTTTGTCTTAAAGGTTGCAGACCCCTGATCTATCTGAACTCCTAGAACAGGGATGAAGAACCTGCAGCCCTCTTTATGTCGCTGAATGACAGCTCCCATCATTCCTGACTATTATTAATACTGACCAGGGCTGACGAGGGCTGTCATTCAGCCACATCTGGTTGGCTACACAGGCCATCTTCACCCCTGCAGAGAAGATGTGATGTGATGGCCTGGGATTCTGATTCGGAGGATGAAACAGAGGAATCCCAGCCTGCACAGGAGTCCCCGCCTCCAGGGCCGGCTGAACTGGGGCAAGGCCTAGATGCTGAGGAGCCTGCACCTGTGGCAGTGCATCAGGAGCTGGCCCCAGGTGAAGCCCTTCTGGCCCCAGAGGGGCTTGATGACTCAGTGGCCACAGCTGAGCCTCCTCCAGGGCCCAGTAACCCTTCGGCCTCTCCTGATCTGCAGAGGCTTAGGGCAGAGAGGCGAAGGGAACTGGTTGCCCCCAGGAGGAGTGCTCGCCTTAAGGCCAGGAGAGGCGGGGCTCCTGGGGGTCGGGACCGCCCCTGACCTTAGAAGAGGATAAAAGCCCAGTCAGGCCGGCCCCAGGTTGCGGGAGCAACGTCGTTGTTGGCCACGGACCTTCCTGTGTTCTTGATCCCTGCTCGGCTTCCTGTTCCTGACTATCCGGTACTCCTGTTCCCTGCTCGGCCTCCTGTTCCCGACCATCCGGCATTCCTGTTACCTGCTCAGCCTTCTGTTCCAGCGTTCCTGTTCCCCGCCCGGCTCTCTGCATCGGACCTCGCCCCTCTTCGTGTGGACTCTGCTACACTCACGGTACCTTACCCCCGGGACCAGCACATGTGAAGGTTGGCTGGGTCTCCAGAGCCATGTCGCTCATTGCTTTTCTGTCGCAGAAAGCAAATGTGGCACCTGCTGCAGGCTGCCTCGAGACTTTTATTTGTCTTCCTCATGCCTCTTGTTCCTCAGTGCCTTCTGGCTCTCAGTGTGTTCCTGGAATGGGAATAGAGTGGAATATGTCCTGGCGCCCAGCCAGAGATGAATTTAGTAGAAGGTCATTTTCTCAGCAGGGAACGAGACGAGGAGGTTTGGGCTGAAACTCATGGAAAAGCACCCAACTGGTCCCTATTTGGAACACCTTTTGACACTCAGGGAGCGGCAAGACCATGTGACTCCAGGTGCCATTGAACTCCAGCTCCCATCAGCCCCAGCCAGCTTGGGTGTTGGGAGTTGGGCACCATGTTAGCTGCCTCTCAACTCTATGGAGCCCAACTTTCTATGATCTGAAATCTTCTCAGCCTCTCTGCATCCTCACTAAAGGCACAATTCTCTGCAAGGGCAGGCAGTATTGTTCATGCTGTTACATTCACGACTATAGTCTTTCCCCCGCTTCCTGCCTTACTACTTACCTAGAAGCAAAGCCAACACTTCCATTAGGCAGAATGAGGCATCCACTTCAGGCGGCTAATTTTTGCGTGTCACAGATATGCAGCAAATTGTTGATTATTTGATTCATTTTACAGCAGAGGAGGGGATTGTGATGTTTTCTACTGTGAGTGCCAAAATAACTTGACTTGGGTGCTTTGCATCTTGACAACGGGTTGAGGATACAATTTGCTGCTCTACCTCAGGCGGCAAAATGTCTTGAGCTCGCCCAGCTATTTCTGGTGCCTGGGGCTAAAAGTGCTGTGTACCCTGGAAAGTCAGCAATATGCTAACTAGCAGCATAACAAGAGTCTTGCTGGAGTAGATCAGAAGTCCGTCTAGTTCAGTGAATGCCACACACTGGGAAACTTGGGAGCAAAGTATAAAGGCAACCCTCAAAGGTGAAATGAGGCACTGGAAATAAACTGAAAAGCATGGAATCAGTGATTAATGGGAAGACATATAAACACCCCCCAAACAAATCAGGATGAATACTTGTTGCTGTATAACCTCCTCCACCCCCACAAATTGGAATGAATGCACAATAAAGACCAGATATAATCTAACCTCCATGTAAGCTTTGTGCAAACAAATCAGGATGAATACTCAATAAATAGATTGTCTGAAGCCCCAGAAGCCCAGTTCTTTTATGAAGTGGATTTGTTCTGCTAAGATGACAGGGCACTTCAATCCACTTTTAAGTGCACAAGCCTAGGTTTCTCAACATCTGCCATCCCATAATATACTGTAACTCTGGGGGTGCCTTTAGTATATTGATCACCTGCATTCCAGGTATTTATGTATACACACACATAACCCTCTGTTGTATTCTTGTTTATTTAATTATGGGGCCAGGCTGCTATTTCCTTTTTATTTATTTTATTTAAATTGGATTTTACAGTAAATCCAACCAAAGAACTTCAGCAAAGTTTCTTAAATGGAGCAGGGGCAGGATTAAGTATTAAATAAAGCACACAGTTGTTCTAAAATCATTTTAGGCTGAAATGTTCCTGATTACAACCCCTATTTTCACCCCCAAGGAATACTTATCAGTATGTGAAATGGGGATTTACATCTAGTGATGATATCTAGAAATCCAGCCTTGATTAATGTGCATCAGAAAATTATGTGTTTTAAATTAATGAAAATCGTCTTATCACACTGACCAGGGCGGATGGATAGGGGAGAAAATTAGCCGTCATTTAAACATGAATCTCTCAAATTTATGCTTTTTGAAAAAACACAAGAACTGAAACAGTCATCCCTCAAAATTTTCATATTTCAGAATTTTGCAATGCAGTTCTCCAGCCAAGAAATGTGTACAGAGATGCACATGCTGTGGCAGAGTGCACATAAAATTGTGTATGTTAGTGAAAAGAAAAACATACCAAAATGCATTATAATCGGGAAATTATGAAAGACGGGCCACAAACAAGACTTGAAAACAGGAGTACAGTGGTACCTCTGGTTGCAAGTGGGATCCGTTCCAGAGGCCTGTTCACAACATGAAAGGAATGCAACCCACAGTGGCGCATCTGCGCATGCGCAGGTTGCGATTCGCCGCTTCTGCGCATGCACGTGATGTCATTTTGCGCGTGTGCGCATGCACGAGCAGCAAAACCCGGAATTAACCCTTTCCGGTACTTCCAGGTCGCCGCGGGACGTAACCTGAAAGAATGTAACATGAAGCGGACGTAACATGAGGTATGACTGTATTTCCCCAATCTGGATCCCCAATTCAGAGGCATGAGCCATCATGACAAATAGCCACTCACAGCCCTCTCCTCTGTGAATTGGTCTGCTCTTCTTTTAAAAACTATCCAGACTAATAGCCCGCACTGCATCTTTCCATTGGGAACGCCACAGTTCTAACAATGTGCTTGTGTGAAGAAGGACTTCCTTTTATCTGTCCTATATAACCTCTCCTCTTCCCGGGGTTATAAGCGGGAATCGCTTCCTGCACTCACAGGGGGGCGTGGCTAGGCCCCCTGCGCCATGGGAGCCCTGAGCCCATGTTATGCCCCTCAGCCAGCCAATCCAGATGGCTGGAGGTGTGGTTTAGCCGGATTTAAACGGCCGTGGGCCCACGAGCTCTCCCTTGCTTTTACAGCTTCCACGGACTGGATCGTGGTTCCTGTCCAATGCCCAGGTGGTGGCTAGGGCCATGGCACGACCCCCCGGTAACTCTAGGGCAGCCTTTCTCAACCTGTGGGTCCCCAGATGTTGTTGAACTACAACTCCCATCACCCCTAGCTAGCAAGGCCAGAGCTCAGGGATGATGGGAGTTGTAGTCCAGCAACATCTGTGGACCCACGGGTTGAGAACCGCTGCTCTAGGGGAAAGCTTCCAGTTGATTTGCATCAGCAAGCTCCCCTATACAGGTTGTTAACCCTCGTGTGACTCCCTGCAGAGCGGGCAGGACTCAAGTATAGTCTGTTCGAATCCAATGCCTAAGCCAATACCACTCACATTCTGTAACCAATAAAGTTGTGGCCTTTTTCAGCCCATTAACCTAAATACTTGTGTCCATGTGTCTTATTTCATCACCAAATGGGGAGCGGGGCCTCGACTCACAACTTCCAGGATCCCAATAGCCTTGGACAAACGGGGTTCTACAGTGGTACCTCTGGTTAAGAACTTAATTCGTTCTGGAGGTCCGTTCTTAACCTGAAACTGTTCTTAACCTGAGGTACCACTTTAGCTAATAGGGCCTCCTGCTGCTCCTGCCATGCGATTTCTGTTCTCATCCTGAGGTAAAGTTCTTAACCTGAGGTACTACTTCCGGGTTAGCGGAGTCTGTAACCTGAAGCGTTTGTAACCTGGAGCATCTGTAACACGAGGTACCACTGTACTATTGTGCAAAAGGGAGAAAAGCTCACTGTCCACTTTCTCTGCACCATGCTTAGTTTTATACACGTCTTCTGTCCTAGGGTAGTCATGTACTCTACTTAACAGAAGACACTCCTCTATTTGAACATCCTCTATCTGGGGACTGTCCAGTCCAAGTTTGGTTTAAAGGGAAAGAACCATTTAAAAGGAGAGCCGGACAGGCCAAAGTTGCTCATATATATATATAATAAGCTGCTCAGAGTGGCTGGGGTAACCCAGTCAGATGGGCAGGGACATAAGTTGTTGTTGTTGTTGTTGTTGTTATGCTTAGCAGCACCCAGTCAAGAGACTGAGCAGGCACACAAAGCTAGGCTTGCTGTAGAGGTAAAAATCTGGACACAAAAAGTTGTTGAGCTTTTTTAGAGCAATCGCCTCCTGACAGCCCCTCCACCGCTGCCAACCCCGAGCCCAGGTCACCCATGCCAGAGCACAAAATTAAAAACCGCAAATCCAGGACATTTGCTTAAATGTATAATCCCCCCCCCAGATGGACATGTAGGACCCCCAAAAGAGGGCATGTCTGGGAATTCCTGGTCATATGGCAACCCTACAGAAATCTCCTGGTTGTTGCCTTCCCTGCTATGGTGAAATGTATTATATTTCCATTTTGGGTGTGATGAAAATCCTCCTTGGCGGGCAATGCATAAATGGGCACCCTATTTTATCACTACTCCCTGATTTGCCTTTTTTCCAGGATAAACAGCTCCAAATGTTGCAATCCTTCCTTGTGCAGGAGTTACTTCAGGCTCCTTGATCACTTTGGTCGCCCTTCTCTGATGCCGCTCAGCGTGCAATACAACACAAAGGGCAGGGTGGCTACATTTAAATTAATCTAGAGCGGTCGGAAGCCTAGCAACAGCCTTTCCTATTGTCAGTGCGCAACTATAAATACACAGCCACTTTTTGTGGGAGCACTTGACGCAGGATCAGCCATGATGCAGCCGTTGCGTGATGCCCTTGTAAGCCCCTCTTCAATCCTGTCAGTCTCCACTATTTGACTATTGATTCAAAACCATAAAATGTTTTTTATATACAGTGGTACCTCGGGTTAAGATCTTAATTAATTCCAGAGGTCCGTTCTTAACCTGAAACTGTTCTTAACCTGAAGCACCACTTTAGCTAATGGGGCCTCCCGCTGACGCCACACCGCTGGAGCACAATTTCTGTTCTCATCCTGAAGCAAAGTTCTTAACCCGAGGTACTATTTCTGGGTTAGCGGAATCTGTAACCTGAAGCATATGTAACCTGAAGTGTCTATAACCCGAGGTACCAAAATAATTGATTTTTTATTTCTATTTTTTGTATATTGTATTGTTGATTTATTTCTATGGCCAATGGCTGATGCAAATAAAGATTCATTCAATCAATCAATCAATCAATCAATCCTGTCAGCATGTAAAAAGGGGGGGCAGGAAGGTGCACAGCCTCAATGTTGGGAGAACAAATATTTGAATATTGCCTTGTTTGTTTGTTTGTTTGTTTGTTTGTTTGTTTGAAAGCTAGGTGCACACTCTAGCACAGGAGCCAAGGAACACAAAGCCAAACAAAAAACTAGTAGTAAGAATAATAATACAAAATAGATCACAACAAAAAGTATGCAGTTGTCATGGTGAGGGAGATTGCCTGAAAAAATAGATTGGGGTAATAGTGCCAGAAACGCAGATAAACACTTCCAGTCTAAAGTTCTGTCAAAGAAGGAAAGCATGATGTGAAAAGAAAGGTTTGGAAAACTGGGAGCCTGTAATACTTTATACAACCATATTTCACAAATATGGCCATTTTAGCATGAGTGGATTGGGCTACCTCACCAAAGCAGAGTCTTCTTCTTTGCACATATATTGGGATGCCTGAAATGCAAAGCAGAATTGCAGCCATGAGGGAAATGTCTGTGTGCCAGCTTCGCAGGACCGGCCCACCCATGAAGGCAAGGTGAGGCGACTGCCTCAGGCGGCAGGATCCACAGAAGCAGCAGATCCAGTCTCCAAAGAAGGTGTCGGCCACTGTTGCTGCCGCAGTGGCAGCAATGGATGCAGGACACTCCTTGGAGGCCCAATCTGCTGCCTCCTTGGCAGCCCCGTCCCCAATTCCACATCTGCAGCAGCCTCTCAGTGAACAGGAGGCGCTGCTGGTCTCCTCCCAGCCTTGTTCCCGAGGGAGATGTGCACCGTCAGTTCCTTTGGTTTTTCAGGTTGAAGCTGTGCCTGCCTCACTTATAACCAATCCAGGGAGGTGGAACGGCCTGTCAGCTTCGTCCTCACTTGTTGAACTCATCGGGGAGGAGAATGGAGACAAAACTGTAACTACAGAAGGCATGCAACTCACACTGGGGATTGTGCCACAGCCAATCATGTATAGTCAAAACTCATTGGGTTCACCTTTTTGCTGTTATTTTATTTTTTGCCACACACGTGAAGCCGAATACACACAAGTTAAATGCGCTTAAGTTGCGGGCTTGCTGTGGTAGGTTCTGCCTGTCATTGGCTCTCTGGCTCCACCTACTGTTGGACTCCCTGCCTTCCCTTCCACCAGTCCCAATTGGCAACAGCCACCCCTTGCTAGGATCATACAGTTCTGGTGCTTCACGGTTCCTACTCTGTTGCACAGAAGACCTAACAAAAGGAGCAGCTAAAAGATAGAAAATATATGAGGATATTGATATGTATCCAGCTGCTGCCTTCATTCATAGATGGCTTTTTGCTCCAGTGGAGGCTTCCAGACATGGAAGGAGGAGGTGGGAGGGAGATTTCTGCATGCTCTTCCTTTCTCCAGCAGCTTCCTGTGCCACCTCCCACCCTGTTCCAAAGGGTTTCCTAGCCCTCTGGGCTATACCATGGGAATGGCGGGGTTTGACTAGGGGGCTACAGTGGGGAGGTAGGAAGCAACCAAAACAAAACAAAACAAAACACCCGCCTTTCTCCTCACCCACTTTCTTCTCACTCTGTGTCAGGGAATGGGTGGCATAGAAGGGGGAGAGAATGGGAACATATCAAGACAAACATCCCTTAATTAGTAGTTGTACTTCCTCGAACGAGGAGGGTGACGAAAACCTGTCAGGAGGCACTTCCGGGGCCAAGCCAATCTCATAAGAGAGGAAAGAGGGGAGTTGGGCTTCGGAAGTGGCTATGCTGGGGAAAACCGAGAGCAAATTTAGTCGAGGCAACTGACCTGCCATGATTGGAACGGGCTTTCAACGCTGACTGTAAATAGCAATAAATCTTTGTAAATATGACTGGATTCCCGGATTCTTATCTCCGCTAGCACTCACAACTCATCTCTGACACTCTACTAGGTCCAAGAACTTCCACTGAGTGAAGAGCCGCAAGTGATTGCAACACAATATCTCCAGTGAAGGAACCTATGGGCTGGTTGTGAAGGTACTGATGGTGTGCCACGGCCCAATGGCAAGTTTTGGATTGGTGTGAATCATGCAAAACTCAAATAAAAGTGTGGGGGGTGTGAGGGAGATTCTTCCTGCAGCTGAACAGATATTAGCACACAGCTACCACAAGCCAAAATATTTTCAAAGTTAGATGCTACAGCAGGATTCTGGCAAGGCCCTCTTGCCAAAGAATCTGGGGACTCGTCTCTCCATTTGGAAGGTCCCAGCCCACTTGACTTCCATTTGGTATTTCATCAGCATCTAAACATTTTCACAAGATTATCGCTGAGATTGTGTCTGGGGAGCTGCCAGTAATGAAGAGCACCATGATTGGCTGCATGCAGGTTTGAAATGTCTCCAGCAGCCTGGCCTGAACTTGAACGAGAAGTGTGAATTCTCAGTGCTCTGCAGTTGTGAACTGAACATAAGTGATTCTGGGCAAACTTGAGATCTAGAAGAAAAACAAACATGATTGCTAGGCAATGCTGTGAAAATCTCTGGGCCTCTATACCTCCTGCTCTATGTTTTTGATGTTCATTTTCATGTAGTATTTGTTACCTAAAAATAAAAATGATTTTAAAAAATGTAAATTTGGAAAAGAACATGTAACATTTATAGGACACATAATCTGCAAACAAGGAATTCAGTCTGCTCTATTCCAGACAAACTGATAGCATTGCTGACTTGCAGAACCCAGGGATATTCCTACTTCAAGTAAGTTCTTCAGTCCCACAACTTAACGTTGATAAATCCATACCAAATTTCACTCATCCGATGTGATCTGCTTAATATGCTTCTATGGAAGAGCCCGCACCAAAATCCCCTTAATATGATGGAGAAGATTTATGGTAGCTTATTCTAGCACACTAGATTTCCCAACCACAGTGGCAGCTGATGCATCAGCCTAGGGGCTGGGGCAATAGCCATGCAAAAAGCAGTCAGGATATATCCATGGATCAGCTGCATTTATATCAATAAGTCTAACAGAAACAGAGCAGCAAAAAGCTCCATTCGATCAGGAAAGCTTGTGCAGTTACAGCCAGGTCATGTGAACAGCTTAGACCTGTCTAAATTGTACTATTGAAATGGATTGCAAGTCTTTATTGGCACTCTTGGGACCAAAGATCCTTGACAAGGTTCCCCCCGTCCCAAAATCCAAAGTCTATGGCTGATGTCATTTTCCTTCAACATGGGAAATCACTAGCCATGGCCAACAATTTAGCCCCAGTGAAGAAGTTACTAACAAAAGAAGACTTCTGAGAGAAACCTCAAAACATTCATTGATTTTGTGATTGCAATGATTTTGTCTTCTGCAAATTAGCATGGAATAGTTGTGCCTATAAGGCTGACGTGTCTTCAGGCTGCTCAATATCTGTTGTCAGGGGGCCAGGCCCTCTCAATGTGGAGGGGGCAGAGGAGGCTGAGCATGGAGCTGAGCATGGCGTGGACTCCTCCTGAGCACGAGAAAGGAGGAGCCGCCAGCCACTGAAGCCGCGCCGGGCTCCACTCTTGGTCTCTTCCCAGCGATGTGACATCGTGCACATGACATTGCACACATGACATACGCCAGGTGTCACCTGTGAGCACCGAGTGCCAGGTCCCTTCAATCTTGGGCACAAGACAGCGCCTCTGCACATGGGGAAGTGTTTGGAGAACCAATCCCTCATTTGCAGTGTGAAGCGGTACAGTCAAGTGACAGATACATCACTGTCACAAATCAAATACCTATTGGAAAGCTATGATAAAACTGGTTTGTACCTGTACTTTCTCTTGCTACCACTCACATGGACACATCTGGATACACGTGTCCTGCAAAATTGATGCCAATCAAGTCCATTAGGCATTGCACATTCTGCCTCTCACTATGGTACCTTTTCATTTTGCCATGAAACAGTCCCTCTCAGCCTTTTGGCAGCAACTTTGTGTGCAAAGCCGAGTGGGCAACTGACAGTGAAATCACTCTGGCTTGCGCCTGTGTACCTTTTAAGAGCAGCTCAGCCTGCAGAAATCAGCAGGTAATTGCATGAAGGTAAACGATGATCGCTGGCTCGTGACTCAAGCTATTAAAAGAACAGAATGGTGCCAGGAAAAAAAATATGTCAGCATAAGCTAGAAGAGATCTTGGAGTTTGTGACCATCAGAGATTCAGGACTAGGGCAGGAGACTAGGGCAGGGGGGAGAAGAATTGCAACAGCTTCTTGGTTTTCCTTTTTTGAGTTGAAGGATCCATGTGTTTGGTTAATTGGATGTTGTCTCTTTAAGAAGTAACAAGGAGAGTCTGATCTGTGGTCCTGAAATAACCAGCTGGTGAGTCCAGGCTATAATGACTGTAATTTCAGGGCACGGTGCTCAGGCTTTGTCATTCCCCTGGACTGGGTTGGTTGGGTGTGTGTGTAAGGTGCATCATCCAATGGCCAGGCTTTTGTTGCTCAAGGGCAGACCCTCCTTTTAAAAGAAGAAAGAAAGAAAGTGTGAGCAGCATCACAGGCTATATTTACTAATATGACTCAGAACTCACCCTTGCCCGGAATTTGTGACACTGCATGGGTTGGGGGAACAGGACAGCCAGCCGGGGAATGGATATTGTTTAGGGCAAGGAGAAGGCAACCGGAATGTCAAGGGGAAGGCTGGAAGCTTTTCCTTCATTGAAGGTGGAAGAAGAAGAAAGACCAGGAAAGATCAAGAGGAAGAGGCAAAATATTCCGTCACCTAAACAAGCCATGAGTAATGCTGATGATAATTCAATGGCAGTGCTACTGATCCTAACTGTAATAGTAGTGTGGTTAATACTACATCAGTTTGTGTGATTATGTGTATCTTTATATGGTTTCTACCTGGTCAGATCATTAATCCATCCAGAGCAGTACTGTTGATTCCAATTGACGCATTATATAAGATAAATGACTCATTGGATCAGCTTAACAGGAAAATGGACACAATAAATGCGAAAGTGGATGTTTCAATTACTAGTATTAACCTAAATACAGAAAGTAAAAATAATACCAATACAGAAACCACCCAGAAATTGATACAGCAACCTATTTTGATACGGCAAACTGCGGAGGAAGCCAGGGAAAAAGCTGTTGTGGCTGAATGTAAAGTAACACAACTGGAGAGAAAGAGAAAGAGAGTCCCAGCCCTACAGAGGCAATTTGATGAACATAAGTTGACACGTGCTATGACTGAACTTAAAGAACTTAAAAGAAAAACAGACGAATTTGAGGATTAGAGTTCACCTTTGGTGGACATGCCCAAGGATTAAGACACTTTGGGAGATGATTCATAACGAAATGAAAAGGGTATTTAAATATACCCTTTTGAAGAAACCAGAGGCCTTTCTCCTGGGCATGGTTGGTCAATTGGTGTTAAAGAAGGATAGAACTTTTTTCACGTATGTAACAATAGCAGCAAGAATACTCATTGTGAAGTACTGGAAGACACAAGATTTATCTGTTCGGGAAGAATAGCAGATGAAGTTGATGGACTATATGGAATTGGCGGAAACGACTGGCAGAAATCCGAGACCAGGGAGAAGAGTCGGTGGAAGAAGACTGGAAAAAGTTTAAGACTATTTATAGAAATACTGTAAAAATAATGAATGTTAGAAAAATGTTGGAATGAAGTTATATGGCTCTAGTAGAAATGCTATAAGGAATTAAGTATAAATAGATTAATAGAGTATTAAAGGGAAAAATAAGGTTAGAATATGTTAAGATAATTATAGGATAGAAAACAGAGGAAGATGGAAAGGAATTGCTGAAACAATTAACAGAAGTGGAATACAAAAAGGGAGGTGTGAGGAGGTCGTGGAAATAAGGGAATGAAAGATAAGATATTGAAATTGTTTTGTGTTTTAAATGGTTTGTGTCTTATTTTGTTATGCTTTTTTGTTGTTTTTTTCTGTTTTGTTGTGTTTAAATGGTTGAAAAAATAATTAATATTATTATTATTATTTAAAAAAAAAAAGTTCATCACCATTCTTGCAACTTGGATCCATTGGTTCGGGCCCTACCTTATTATGACGGAAACACAAGCCCTGGATAAGCATATCCCCCATATCTCTCTCTCTCTCTCTCTCTCTCTCTCTCTCTCTCTCTCTCTCTCTCATATCTATCTATCTATCTAATTAGGCAAGGTCTCTACAAGAGACCTAGGGAGTCAGAACAGATAGAATAGACTGGGTAAACCAGTGGTCTGACTTTGTATTAGTAGCTTCCTATGTTCATCTGTGGGGATGTGGGTGGCGCTGTGGGTTAAACCACAGAGCGTAGGACTTGCCGATCAGAAGGTCGGCAGTTCGAATCCCTGCGCCGGAGTGAGCTCCCGTTGTTCAGTCCCTCCTCCTACCAACCTAGCAGTTCGAAAGCACGTCAAAGTGCAAGTAGATAAATAGGTACCGCTCCGACAGGAAGGTAAACGGCATTTCTGTGCACTGCTCTGGTTCGCCAGAAGCGGCTTAGTCATGCTGGCCACATGACCCGGAAGCTGTATGCCGGCTCCCTTGGCCAGTAAAGCGAGATGAGTGCCGCAACCCCAGAGTCAGTCACGACTGGACCTAATGGTCAGGGGTCCCTTTACCTTTACATATGTTCATCTGTAGGATGAATAGTTTTGATGTGTAATCAGGGAATGTGGATGTTCTAGCTGTGCTGTGTAATCTAGAACATACTGTCAAGATGGGCATATACAGGTCCACGTTAGGGGCCAGGAAGGAACTGAGGAAGGAATAGACAACTCATCTGATGCTAGATAATTCTGGTGCACCTCTGCATTAGAAGTGTTTGGATGATTCGATGCAAAGATATACCCAAGGTACCTGCTCCTGGCAGAAGCTAACTGATAGGAAGAGGCAAAGGTCAAAAGAACAGTATATCATGCAGAGACACCACCAACATGGTAGTTTGCTCTCATGGGAGAACTTATTTAATTCCCCCAACAAACCCATGACTGACTTTTTCTGGTAAAGTTTTTTTTCATATTCTTTTTATTTCATTTTATAATGCATATAAAACAGAGAGAACAATTATCACAACAGACAACAATTCAAAGATGAAAAACAAAACTATAAAATAGGCAAGTAGAATGAGTAGTTGCACATGAGTTAAAATAACAAAGCCCATGGAAAGACCATCAACTTTCTCAGAGCATCAAGTCTAGTTCCCGATTTGCCAGGCTTGTGACGAGGGAGGATTGTCTTGGAAATAATGGTTCCAGTGTTCATGTAGTAAAGGAATGCCAAACCATGCGAAATGTGACTGGAGATTCCAGTTTTCTTGCAATCTCAAATTATGTGTCATTTTCTCCATTATAGCTCTATTCCAGAGTATTTGGTACCAAGCGTCCAGTGTAAGACTGTTTCCCATTGAGTGGCAATTACTATTTGTGCTGCCAAAATCATATATAAGACCAATACATTTGACAATATATTTACACTGCTATTATCAAAAATATTCAGTAACATGCATTCTGGATAACATTCTGAGTCAACTCCTAGGGGCCAAGGTCCCTTTAGTCCCCCCAATAAAATATTTTATGGGGCCGGGCCCCCACAAAGTTAATGGGCATTTGCATTCAAATGGTGTGTGTGTCCTGTATCATGTGACTGATTATGTGGGGTGGGACTTACCTGCCCCCCCCATTTTTTTTCAAATTGGCACCCCTAGGGTAAAGGTAAAGGTACCCCTGCCCGTACGGGCCAGTCTTGACAGACTCTAGGGTTGTGCGCTCATCTCACTCTATAGGCAGACACTTCCGGGTCACGTGGCCAGCGTAACGAAGCTACTCTGGCGAGCCAGCGCAGCACACGGAAACGCCGTTTACCTTCCCGCTAGTAAGCGGTCCCTATTTATCTACTTGCACCTGGGGGTGCTTTTGAACTGCTAGGTTGGCAGGCGCTGGGACCGAGCAACGGGAGCGCACCCCGCCGTGGGGATTCGAACCGCCGACCATGTGATCGGCAAGTCCTAGGCGCTGAGGCTTTTACCCACAGCGCCACCCGCGTCCCTACTGCACAACAAACAATAGTTTCTTTACTAATACACCCCATGACAGACTTAACAGTTTCTTTTATGGCACACACACAACTTGTGTTGCCCAGCATTAGGGATGGAAGATAAATTCTATTTGGTTCACATTTCAGTGCGAACCTATGTAATCTGCATTTCCCAAAGCATTACACACCCACATATTCAATTGTAAACCACATTGAAATATTTTGATAGTAAGTGATCTCTGGATTAAATAAATAAATATGCAAAGTGAAGCGAAACCGTCCTTCAAAATTCATACTTCTCTGAGTTTTGCAAACCAAACCAACTAAAACAAAACAGTGTGTACCAGACAAAGAAGCATTAATTGCGAAAAGGTGTGCCTAAAAGCACATGCATTGGTGGAAGAAGCATACAAAAATGCAATATAGTATGGAAAATCACACACAAAAAGTATATTAGGACTAAAATGCTGGTGAATTTTTGTAAGGACTTTTTTCTTCCAACAACAAACGGCAAACTAATACAGCAATGTGGTGAAGATAGGACAAATGAGAAGAGAAGCCAAAATTGACAGATTAATCCACCCCTCCCCAGCGCGCCGTTTGGGCATGACTAAAAGTGGGTCAGGATGGGGCAGAGAGCCAAACGATCCTGGGTTTTCTTTTGAATGTTTGGAGAGGGAGAAGAATGTCTGCCAAGGCATTCCTCAGCTCTCTTCTCTCCTCTCCGGTGGCCAAAGGGTGCCCAGGGTTTATGACGAAGGAGCCTGGGCTTCTGGCTTTCCGTGAACTCTCCAGACCTCGTGTCACTGGGATAATGACAGGGTCGCTGGGAGGGGGAGGCTGAGCTGGTTTTAAATAATGTGCAAATTGGCCATGCTCTCCGTGCGGTTTGTTGTCTTTCCATGGGGGGATCCTTCCTGCTGGGACCCCCAGACAAGCAAGATGATTCAGCCGTGGGGGCTGTCCCAGATGGGAAGTTGCTCACGTCCCCTCGCTGGATGAGTCAGCCAGCAGAGTCCCATAACCGCCACTGCCACCCCCAGGCCTGGCCTTTAGACATTTTCACACCTGAAGCAAAAAAGATGGGGGGGGGGAGGCACCCCTGCTCTAGACTGCAAGTACCTTTAATGACCTGGAGGTTGGGAGGCAGGAGAATAGCTCCCTCTCCTGGAATGTGCTCCACAAAGCAATAATAAAGCCATTATAACCAACAGCTTCACAGGGATCTCTGTGTGACTGGAGCATACGTTTCTTGAGGTGCATCCAGTGTTATTTTTCTAGAAGAAGAAGTGCTGGAACTCACCATAAATGTCTCCCTTGTTTTCTTATAATGGCAATGGCGCCCACCTGAGAGGTGCCAAACTGAGTTCCAGTGAGTCCCAGCTGGGGAAAAAAAGCCCTGGGTGTATCCATCAGAATGATTAGAACAACATTTCTTTTGCCCCACTGTCCGGTCAAGTAGGTTTCAAGAAAACTAGAAGAAAAAAACCCATGAAAGTCTAAGAACAGGCCTGGACCACATCACCCATTTCCATGATGGGGCCGAGATGGACTGCGCCACCAAGGTCCCATTTAACAGGACATTGGTCACATCCATACCATTAAAAGCACTATTACACCACTTTAACAGGCAGGGAAGTACCGTTTGTTAAGGCTGCTGGGAATTGTGAGGAGACCCCTATTCCCATCACAGATCTACAATTCCCAGAGTTCCCTGGGAAGAAAGACAGGTTGTTAACCCACCCTGGGAGTTGTACAAAATGGATGGCTATACAGCACAAAGTACTTCGAATTTGAGACAGGTCAGTGGCAGCACACTGACTTAAGCAAGGTCCGCTATCTTTAGTTCATTATAGATCATCTCCCAAAAGTTCTTAACTTTATCACAAATCCACCACATGTGGTAAAAGTCTCCATCAGCCTCCTTGCATTTCCAACATTTTTTATCCCTCATCCTATACATTTTCACCAACTTTACAGGTGTCAGATACCACCTATAAATCATCTTCATCAATTTTTCTTTTAAAGCTGTACATGCAGTGAATTTCATATTTACATTCCAAAATCCATACCAGACATCCAATTCAATATTATGTCCAAAATCTATTTCCCCATTTTATCATTGCTTCTTTCACTTCTTCATCTTTGGTATAGCATTCTAATAACAAATCATACATCTTAGCTAATGTTTTACCTCTCCCTTCTATTAAGTCTATCTGAACTAAAGAAAATATTTAAATATACTTTCCAAAAAAACCCAGAAGCCTTCTTGCTGGGTTTGATGGGGAAAGAGATCAAGAAATCAGATCAAAGACTGTTCATGTATGCCACAGCAGCGGCAAGAACCATGTTGGCCCAAAACTGGAAACTACAAGAAATTCCAACCATTGCAGAGTGGCAGACGAAAATGATGAACTATGCGGAGTTAGCCACGCTAACCGGCAAGATTCAGGACCAGGACGACCAGAGATTCATAGAAAGTTGGAGTAAATTTATGGTGTATTTAAAGGATAATTGTAAAACTTTAAAAACCCTGGCAGGATTGATATAACTCCTACAATGTAATAAATATGAGATTCAGTATTTAAAATATGTGATTTAAAGAAATAAGGGATACCTGTTGAAGGAAAGGAGGGAAGTCATAAGCTCGGCAGAGCTAAAAGTATAGATGTGATTTGATGTATTGTATGAAACTGTGTTGAGAAAATAATTAAAAATTATTGACAAAAAAAAAGGAAGGTCCACTATCGTTGTAAAATAGTGTCTGTTTTTCAAGACAAACAGCTTTTCATTCACTTGTGGCTGTGGTCAGATCTCAGCCAAATGCGATGAACTTTGTTCTCTGAAGATCTCTTGCAGTTTTCTCAAAAGGTACCATTTATTTATTTATTGCTTCCTAGGAAGGATCCCAGGAAGCTATGCGTGGCTTGGCTGTAAGAGGCAGTCAGTCCCTTGCTACCAAGAACAGAGAGGGTCTGTTGGCTTCTTCTAGAGCGGGGGTCTCCTGTACTTGTGGAGCCTGCGTGGGGAAAGCTCTGGCCCTCCAGATACTGCTGGTCTTCAGCTCCCATCAGCCCCAGTTAATAGAGATAATTGTCAGGGGTGATAGGAATTGTAGTCTAAAAACAGTTGGAGACCCAAAGATTGATTATCAGCCGCCCAGGGTGGCTGGGGAAACTCAGCCAGATGGGCAGGGTATAAATAAATTATTATTATTATTATTATTATTATTATTATTATTATTATCATCATCATCAGATTTCATCACAGATACCATTTTCCATTTAAAAGCAGGGGCCTCCAAATTATATCAGAGGAGTGGTTAATTCTCCCCCTGCTCCATTTCCCTGATCTAAATTGGACACACACAACCACACACAGCTGCTATTGACCCCTCAGTGGAAATGTGATGCTAACGTGCAACTACCACTAGTTGCTTTTAGGTAAAAATGGTCTTGTTTTGCTTTGGGCCTTCATCTTTGCCCAGCCTGGGCTGCTGAAGTGAAAGAACGTGGTATTTCTCTATTGGAGGAAAAACATCCTGATTTCTATTTGTATACACTTTCTCTTTTTAAAGTGTTTATGGATATACCTGTAACGACATTCCTGTCTCTTGCAATTTCTACCTGTTCCCTCAGCCTCTCTGCCTTTAACAGCCGCTTGATAGACTGACGTTAGCAGTAGATAATGCAAATCAAGCTGCATGGGAGCAGGTCCAGGTGCACTTTCTGGTCAGTTGGCATCTCTAAGGGTAAAGGGACCCCTGACCATTAGGTCCAGTCATGACCGACTCTGGGGTTGTGGCGCACATCTTGCTTTATTGGCCGAGGGAGCCGGCGTACAGCTTCCGGGTCATGTGGCCAGCATGACTAAGCCGCTTCTGGCGAAACCAGAGCAGTGCACAGAAACGCCGTTTGCCTTCCCGCCGGAGTGGTACCTATTTATCTACTTGCACTCTGATGTGCTTTCGAACTGCTAGGTTGGCAGGAGCAGGGACCGAGCAACGGGAGCTCACCCCGTCGTGGGGATTCAAACCGCTGACCTTCTGATCGGCAAGTCCTAGGCTCTGAGGTTTAACCCACAGTGCCACCCGCATCCCAGTTGGCAGCTCTACTGGCCCTTTATTACAGATTGCTACGTTTGTGTTCTTTTATTTCTTCAGATTCACTGTAGATTTGGGATTCTCTCCTTGAATCCATGTGAAATAATTACATTCTAGTTCCTTACGTTAATCAGTAATATGATTCATCCGCCCATTCCTAATTCTCTGAACCTAAAGTGAAAGATTGCTAAAAGGCTGGTTTAGGGATTGCATATCTTCCCAGTTGAAGATCAGGATCTAACGGCTCAGGTGGAGGGTTCCAGTGGAAACTGAGAACCACAGCTCCCAGACATTGGAAAGAGTCTGATATGTTTGAACAGAGACGCTGGAGTTTGAGAAAAAGAACCTGGAACAGTGTTTTGTGGTGGTATGGATCTAGAGTTGCCCTGCAGGTGAAACAAATAAAATATAATAGTGGACACAGAGCGCCATCCAGTGGTAAAATGACAAACAAAACAAACACACACACCCTTCTCTGAGTTCTGGTTACACATAAGGGAAAAAATACTTTCCAGATTATTTTATGAAGAGAGATATCTGAAATATAATAATCAATATAAGGCTGTAAAAAGCATCACTGTAGGCCACTTGCAGCAAATGTTCTTTGTGGGAAGAGTCAGTGTCAGGATACCACCGTCACATTAGAAGTCATGAATGGATGGAACCCTTTCGGTAACTACCTCTGTACCAATTGTCCTTTTTCTGAGCAGTTGGAACTCTTCCATTGAGGGGAAGACAAATCACGTCTTCTGAATGTGCTCCTATGCATGCAACACTCAAACCACCTCTGAAGGTTTGGGGGTTTTGTGTGTGGAGTGGGGGACACAATCTTTGCTTTCAGCAGCAAACGCAGGTCTGGAAACTTCGGCTGCCACCACTTCACAGCAAAGGGGGCTGGGACAGGACTGCTGTGGGGGAAAGGGAAGATTGCTGCATGGGTAGCCCTTTTACATGGTCAGCCAGGGTCACGCCCATCTACCTGGTCACACACAAGTGGAGCCTCACTGTCTGGAGTCACATTCCCCTGTGTGTCCATTCCAGGCAACAGGAAAATGTTGTACTTGACTGCTCTAGCAATACATCCCACAGCTGCAGGCAGCGATTCAGCCAGAACTGGGTCTGGGGTCTGAGACAGCACATCAAAATGCTGACCCTTTTCTCTTAATTTCCCTGAAGAAGGATCAGCATGGCCTGAAATGTGTTGGACTGATACCACTGATTTTCTGTCTCCCCCATTGCTTTTGCTCTTCTTCTAGTTTGCTCTTTGGATTTCCATTTTTGCTGCATTATGTGCATGGTGACAGATCCTCATTTTATGTGTAGATATATCTGCAATAAAGCAGTGTTTATTCCCAAATCAATGTGCATAGCATCAAGGCAGCAGAAGCAAACCACGTTTTATTCACATAGTCATGATGGTGCTATGATTTCACAGAGTTTAAAATAAGAAACTGCATGCATTCAGAATTTTCTACTTATGAGGGTTGGCAAACTGGCCCCCCTCTAATATATACGGAATGTAGAAGTAGTTGTAAAGAATGGAATGTTAGAGTGGATGGGGAAAGGAAAAAAAAATGTTAATTGTGTGCATCAACACTGAATAACCCATGTGGTACCAACTCCTGAGGACATCTGTAGTAAACACACACACTGTAATAGCATTGACTCAAGGGTCTAAAATGACCTAGGTACAGAAGCGCCTGTGTGCAGAAGCACAAAACTCCACAATGCCATCTGCATCACCACCACAGCTGGTCTCACCTCTCATCCCATGTGCAGCCTCTCTTCAGCACACAAGCGTTCTTGTAGGAAGTATGCCTATATTACCCGAGAGCTACTTATGCAGGATGTGTGGGTGGGCGTTTGCATTCTTTAACACTGTGTACTGCAGCTTGGGGAAGAATGTCAGGTGGACTTGCAGGCTTCTGTTTATGAGCTAAAAGAGGAGGCAAGGGTGTTCTAAAAGGAAAAAGGAAACTTAATGCCTTTTTTAAAAAATCCAGGAGGGTGATTGTGGAAGAGGAGAGTTGGACAGAATAATGTTCTGGCACAATTACCTTCTATCTAAATTGTCATTTTTAACTTGTTTGGCCTGTTACACACAACCCAGCCCTTTTGTTACTTAAGATTGTAGGAATCTGTGTCTGGATAGACTCCCGTCGCCTCCTCCGAGCCTTTCACCTGCTTCCTACTTTCCCCCTGCAACCAGAGTCCCACCACCATCACCAGTCTTCCTCACTGACATGGCAAACTGGAGTCTGTGGGTTGGGGCGAGAAGAAGTGGCTGCGAAAAGGTTAAAGGTTCATGCCCCTGCTCACTGCTTCTGCCCTTCAAATTTCACCTGTCAGTCAGTGGTGAAAGGGCAGCTGGAGTTTGCAAACTTGTTTGCTTGCCACCAGCACTGTAGCAGACCCTGCTCACAATTGGCTGGTTCCCCGTGTCTTAAAACACAAGAACTGTTATGCAGGTCCATCACTGCAGGTGTGTTCTGCCCAAGGATGGAGACTTGGGAACAGTCTGTTCTTGTCTTTTCAGACACGGAGAAACCAGCCACTTACATGCTTCTTGTTCCCAGCAGGTTTGGTGAACCTGATACCTGGATAGCACTTAAACAGCTTCATTTGAATGTCTACCTCCTCCTCTGCCCATACGAAGACTGTGAGCAGATGAAGACTCTGTAGCTTCATCATCAGCCAGAAACAAATTTCTTCTCACCCACCACCCCATTGCTCTGTTCACTATCTAGCCTGATGGTAGAACTTGAACTTTGCACACTATTTTGCAATAGGTAGGCCTAATAATGGAATTGCCCTAATAAGGATGTGCGTTTTCCTTATGGTTCGGAGCAGCTCCCTTTACTTTTACAATGCCTTTTAAAACAGGTGGCTAATCTGTGTCCCTCCAGGTGTTGCTAGACTACAACTCCCATCATTCCTATTGGCCATAGTAGCTGGGACCAGTGGGGGACGCAGTCCAGCAACATCTGGAGGGACACAGGCTAGCCCTCCAGGCCCCCATTTTAATGCTGACCATGTAATGCACCATATCAGAAGCACAAATCCCTTTCAAGGGGCCAATTTCTCTCTCCTCCCCCTCCTGTTTTTTCTTAGTATCTGCCCTGAACTCTGCAGCTCCAATGCTTGCTCATTCTTTTGAGACATTTGAATTGGTCCTAATAAAGTATTAGTTACATGTTGGTCTGCCATAGTCGAAACAAAATTTTAAAAAATCCTTCCAGTAGCACCTTAGAGACTAAGTTTGTTAATGGTATGCATGCACACGAAAGCTCATACCAATAAAAACTTAGTTGGTCTTTAAAGTGCTACTGGAAGGATTTTTTAAATTTTGTTTCTAATAGAGTATTGTTCATCTTCAACTATTGGGCTGATGTTGTTCTTGTTTTAATTAAATGGACCATTTCAAAAAGAAACTGATGTTCTTAGGCTGCAGTTACACACCTGCTTTCTTGGAATGAATTCCCATGGAACTCAGGGCAGCCTACTTCCAAGTAGACATGCAAAGGAGGGCAGTTGCTTAAGCACTGTCTCAGCAGCTCACTGAACAATGATAAACCATTTTCATGCTAACGTGAATACACTCTTATATTAATTCTCTCCTGAAATGTTGATGTATGGATCTTGACTTGTACTTCTTTGGAGTGTTAGGAGGCACTGATGTATCTCTTGGCTTAATCAAACTGAGAACGCATCACCCAGCTTCTGTGTTTGAAAGACATGTTTATTATTATTATTATTATTATTATTATTATTATTATTATTATTAGTTCCTGAATACCTGGCACACATGGACCGCAATAATCATATGGACATAGAAAAGCAGGGGGGAAACGTCTTGGTAGCTTTGTTGGAAATATCCCTGCTATGTAAGGATAGCCTTGCCTGATCAAACCTGTTCTGCCCCCTCTTGTCTGTCTCCAGCTAAGGCAGGGAACCTTTATTAGCTCAAGGGCCACATTCCCTTCTATCCAGGGGCCACATGGAGGCGGGGTCAGAAGCAAAAGTAGGTGGAGCAACAAATGTTTCCCTTTGTGCAGGAGCCTAGCTTCTAGGTGCACTCGGGCAGCCCTCTCTACCCTCTGTCCAGGCAAGCAAGAAGCATTGCTAGTATTCAGCAACACACTCCAGGCTGGCAAAAGCACCCAAGAAGAGTGCGCAGAGGAGCCGGCAGGATGTGTGGCCAGGAGAGAGTCCCGAGAGGCAGGCAGAAAGGCCTGAAGGGCCACAATTGGCCCTGACCCTGAGGCCTAAGCTTCCCCATCCCTGAACTAAGGAGGTTCCTGGGAGGTTCAGCATTCTAGGGTGTTACAGCGATGGCTATCCTCTAGGTTCTCCCTAGCATCTAGTAATCAGATATACTGCCTCTGAACATGGAGGCTCCATTCTTACACCAAACACACACTTGAGTACAGAACCTGATATGGGAAGTGTTACAACTACACGTTTATATCCTTCCGCATCCGCACCCCACGGCCCTGAACACACGTGTGTCCCTGAGCCTGTGGCAAGGAGAAGGAGCTGGGCAGAGGCATAGGGATACCAGGCACTTGGGAGACGGGGTGGGGTGGGGGTGCTGGCGGGTATGGGGCTCTGACGTGGGTGTCACAGTCTCTCTTCTCAGACATTTCATGGCTGTGGTCCTGCTTCCGCCCGGCTCAAGCCGCTTCCACCCGCAGCCGGCAGTTCCCAGCCGGACTCGGGCCCCTTCCGCAGGCCAAGGGGGGCGCTCCCGGGCACCACGGTGGCATTGGAGCTGCTGCTGTCGAGGCTGCTGCTGCTGCTGTAGCAGAGGGCGCCTTCGCCCAGCCGCCGCTTGCAGGCTGCTCGCCCGGAGACCGGCTGCCACTCCTGCTCCAGCTCCTCGTCCGTGTCCGAATCCGGCGCGGTGTGCCGGCGGATCCTCGACATGGCTTCCTTCAGATCCCGGACGTAGGATCTGCTCGGCGAGGGCAGCGCGGGCTTGGCTGCGGCTTCTTTTCCGCCTCGGGGCGGGCAGCCGCCTTCCTGGCCAGGAGCGGCTGCCCCTCTCTGGCTGGGGCAGGCCAGCCCGGCTAGCTCCGTAGGCCCAGCCTGGGACCCGTCGGGGGCTGCTAAGGGCTTCGCGGGGCTGGCCGGGCCCGAAGGAGGCCCCGCAGGCTGCCCCACTGCAGCCGCATCCCCGAAAGGAGCCGCGTCGCTCTTGCAGCTCCCCGCCGCCCCGCGCGCAGGGCTCCCTGGCCCCGGGGCCTCTCCTCCCGCCCCCGCGAAGCCCAGCTCGCTGACGGAGAGACCCAGGATGCGAGCAGCTCGCTCCTCCATCGACGCCGGGGCCGGGGAGCCGGGCGGCGGGGCGGCGCTGGTCTCTTCGCGGCCCAGGTAGCGGACCCGCTCCGTCCGAGGGGGCGGGATGTAGTGGGCTTGGATCACCACGCACGTGGCGTCGATGACAAACAGACCTCCGCGCCTTCGGGGCGTCGATCTGTGAGCGTGGCTCCCTCCCGGCTCCTTCCACTTGGGGAAGCTGCCCCTTCGCCGCTCGCCCGCTGCTTTGCTCTCACCTCCGACGGCGGCGGCGGCTTCAGGCCAGCCAGCTGCGTGGCTGAAGCCCCAGCCGGCAGGGAGCGTGTGCTGGAGGGGACGGCCAGGGTGGGGTCGGCCAGGCTGGCCCCTCTTCGTTGCCCGGGGCAGGGTGTGGCCCCGGTGCTGGGGGCTCGCCTCCCAGCAGGACCCTAAAGGGTAGCGGGACCCTGCTGGCTCCGGCCGCGCCCCGCAGCCTCCTCCCCACGTCGTGGCTCCGGAGAGGTAGCTCCAGCTGCCAGGCAGCTTCGACGGGCTTCGCCCTGCCTTCCGGCCCGTCGGTCCGGACTCGCAGGCCCTCCGGGTTCCCTCTCGGCCTTTCTTGGGGGCTTCCGCCTGGCTGGGCTTCGCCGTCGAGGCTTCCTTGCTGGCGCGCTGCTTGGGCTGCACGGTGCGGTGGGGCGCCTCGTAGGATGGCGGGGCAATATAGGGCGGCGGGCGAGGCCAGTTCTCCTTCCGGGGGCCCGGCCCGGCCCGGAGCCGCAGCAGCATGTGGGCCTCGTAGCTTGGAGGGGCCCGGGCAGGGAGCTCGCCTTTGCCCCTGGCGGCTCCTCGGCTCCATCCGCAGCCGTCGGCGGGGCCCTTTGCCGCCTGGCTGCTCACGTCTCTCCTGCACGTCGGGGGCAGCCCGTCGTAAGGCGGGTTGGGCTGCCTTGGCGCCTGGGGGGGAGATGCCGCCTTGCTGGGATCCTTCCCCGAGAACCAGCGGCCCTCCGGCCTCCGCGGGCCCCAGCGAGGCGGGAAGGGTTGAGCACCGTGCCAGTTGGTTGAATCCTGCAGGACGCGGGCGCCCGGGCCACGGCGAGCGGGAGAGAAATCAGAGACCAGCTGCTTCTCCAAGAGCCTGCAAGGACAGAGAGAGAGAGAGACAGGTCGGAAGTGAGTCCACCAGGAAGCCCGAAGGACGCAGAAGGAAAACACCATTGCTTGAGACCTCCGCTTCAGCCCCCCTTTGAAAGGCTTTATTGCTGCTTTATACGAAAGCCCACCGACTTCAGTATTGCCTGCAATGACCAGCAGCGGCTCTCCAGAGTTTCTGGCACTGCTCTACCACCGAGCTATGACCCTTTCACATCACTGGTGCATTTAATTTTAGCTCGGACTCTGAGGATGCAGGAAGCAGCTTTCTACCAGTCAGACCATTGCGTCCATCTAGCGTATTACCATCTACTGAGAGGCAGTGGTTCCATCTGGCACTGGCAGGAATTGAACCTGCCTGCAGCGCATGAACGCCACCACTGAACAAGTTCTCTCTCCTGTCCCTTCCCCTCTCACACGAACCTCTTTGCAACACCTCATTCCAGTCAAAACTTTATTTTGGTTCCTTCAGCATTTCTTGTACATTGCAGCCATAATAGCTAAATGATCCAGGCATTCTTGAAGACATCCAGAGTCATTGACACTCCACCTTGCCTTTGTTCAAAGTGCACTGGAATTACCTGAACAGCACTCAAGTGACATGAAGTGGGTTGAAGTTGCTTCTCTAGTAGCTAACCAGTATTGCTATTGCTGTCATTTCAGGTAAGCTCCTGTTAAAGACTGGAGCATAGAATGGTAGGTAATATAATTTAGGCTTTTCTAACATTTCCATTCTGCCTGACTAGCAGTATTGGTAATTTAAGGTCTGAGAACAGGGCAAGAACCATCCTAGATGCAATGAAGAAAAAACGAGCTCCTGACTCCCATTTTTTCTGCAGGAGAGAACTGGTGAATGTGGAAGGAGTTAAGCAACCCATTATTCCTCCCTTGCAAGTTTATTACACTTGCAAGTTTATGGCTTATTGCCGTAACAATTGTGGGGCTGGCACCACATGTGCTGAGGTAGCATTTGGCATGGTCTGCAGAGATGAGTTTTGTACTTCAGATCAGTAGCCTAAGTGCCCACAAGTGTGTTCTCTGGTGTCACATTTTACGACATTGATCGCTATGAAGCACATATTTGGTGCACCAAGGGTGAATTGACTCTCCTAAGCGATGCTTTGGTGACACCCTACTGAGACAGCAACATAATGAGAATGAATAATAATTATAATTTTATTGTTTATATGAAAGGTAAAAGGTTTGTATGAGACTCATCTGACTGGGTGGCTCCCAACAAAATATTTAAAACACAATAAAACATGAAGCATTTATATAGCAGTTTTTAGTCTTCAAAGCACTTCCTATACATTATCTCTGCAATTCGTACAACACTCATGTAGAGCAGGTTAATATTATTCACTGGTTGAAGGGGTTGGGGCTGAGGATATAATGTCTTGCACTATTGGATGAGCGTAATTTGTACCAGTGGCCTCTAGGCAGGTGCGAAACTAGGATTTATTTCACCTGGGTTAAAGACCCAGTTTGGCACCCATCCCATGCACATTTGTGTACACACACATACAGGCTGGGGGCCTTTGGGGGCTTCACCCGGGGGGGGATACCCTGGCTAGCCCCCCCCCCGCCCACCTGTAGCTATGATGCTGCCTCTGGGCTTACACTTTGAGGCACTCAGACATTCCTCAGCCCCAGAAGGTATCCTGACTAGCAATATCCTCTTCCTAACCCAGCCTTCGGTTCTCATTAATAATTACCCCTTCCTTGGTCATACAAACTGGTTTATAATTCTTATATTGCCAAGTTGAACCTCAGCATATAGGTCCAGCTGACAGATAATAACTTGCCCAAGGTGTGAAATGAACTTTGCATACCCCTTGCACCCATTTCCCAGGACTCCACCTCAGGTGATAATAAGTGTGTATCTGGGCATGTGCAGAGAGAGTGCCTGTCTTCATTGTTTAAGTCTGTGGCCCCACTCCCACCCTCTCAAGCTTTTAAGGGAGTAGCGAATCCAGCCTGACACACCGAACTTCCAAGCATCTTTTAGCCTATTCTCCCCACCTCACAATTTTAGAAACTAAATCCTGGTCCAAGGCAACGTACTAGGAGCATTTCTGCTACAGAGCAGCAAAAGTTATCGAGCCTTTAGTTCAAACCCCAGCTCAGCTATCAGCCTTAGCCTTCCAGTCTATGCTATGGGTATAATACTACACTAATTTACCTTCAGTGAATGTTGTACGAGTAACAAATGCTAAGCCTTTTAAGCAGTTAGAAAAAACACTATATAGGGTCCAAATAAATGTTGGTAAACTCCTAGGCCTGCTGCCAACTATGTTTTATTCAGAGTAGACCCACGAAAATGTTTTGACCCGAGTTAGCAAAGTCCATTCATTTCAATGGGTCTGCTCTGAGTAACACTAGATGCAACCCCTAGCACGTTCATTGTTTTGGATCATGCTGTCGTCCATTATTTACAACACAAACAAATTTGCCCCCTCCCCATGCTAACCACTAGATGCAGCACCGAAGCACCTTAACCCCAACCCCTAAGCCCCCTCTGCTGGCTCATTGGAGCTAAGACAGGAGCTTTCTCCACAAATACCCCCTATTTTTGAACCCCTTAAAAAAAACAACCACAAAGAGTCCTGGACTCACGTGTACTGCCCAGCCACACTGTGGTACATCCAGGGGGCACTGTAGCCTTGTCCTGTCCACAGCTCGGCTTCCATGGCATCCCGGCTGGAACAAGAAACTGTGTTAAATTCAACAAGAAGCAGGTTTGTTCTCTCGCAGACATGGAGCCGTCTGGCATCTCCGGGACTCAGACCTGGGCATTCAAACATCTTCCTGCTTGCTGGGACATCTAGCAGCCGCCGGAGTCCCCAGCAGCACCGGCAAAGGGAGGCTGGGAGTGCAATACACCCCCACAGCACATGGCAGGCAAGTTTCCTGGCAGAGGCAGAGAAGAAGGGCAGCTGTCGGCAGCACAGGGCGAGGGTCACTCAGGAAGTAGGGTTCTCAGGGACAGGTGGTCGCAGGTGAAGCCAGTGGAAAGACAGAGGTATGTGGACGTACACAAATGTGCATATTGCAAAGGCATATCAGGCAAGCAGCTATGTACCAAGGATCTCTCGCATTGCTACACACTGTTTCTGTGCATGAGGGAAAAAGCACACACACACACACACAGAGGACCTCTGCAACTAACAAGCTGCTGCGAGAATAGTTACACAGCAACAGAAACGCAAGACACGACGGCACACAAGGACACCCAGATTGCACACAGACAAACACTGTGCTGTCTCTCACAATGTTCCCCACACAGGATGCGCATGGTATCCGTGCATCACCTCACGCCCAAGCCACATCTCCCTGCCCTGCCCTCCTTCCCACTGTTCACGTGAAAATGAGTTAAAGAAAACGCCAAGTGTTGAGGTCTTAAATGCTTCCTGCTCCCATTCGGTTATCTCTTAAGCCGAAGGCTAGCAATACATTTTCTTGTCTGAATTTTTTTTTTGCTTTGCTGTTTTATTCATGACTTGATAGTGCCATTTGCTTTACTGATCTAAATTGTTCAGCTGTATCTTTTATTGTTGCTTTTTAGTTTCATTTGCATTGTAAACCTTATGAAGGAGGGTATAAGGTGAGGTCAAGGTAAAGGACCCCTAGATGGCTAAGTCCAATCAAAGGTGACTATGGGGTGTGGCGCTCATCTCACTTTTCAAGCTGAGGGAGCTGGAGTTTGTCCACAGACAGCTTCAGCTTCCTGGGTCATGTGGTCAGCATGACTAAACTGCTTCTGGTGCACGGAACACTGTGATGAAGGCCAGAGCACACAGAAACGCTGTTTACCTTCCCGCCACAGTGGTACCTATTTATCTACTCATGCTGGTATGCTTTTGAACTGCTAAGTTGGCAGGAACTGGGACAGAGCAACGGGAGCTCACTCAGTCGTGCAGATTCAAACTGCTGAGCTTCGATTGGCAAACCCAAGAGGCTCAGTGGTTTAGACTACAGCGCTTCCCACGTCCCTTATAAAGGAGGGTGTATAAGTGCCTTAAATGAAGAACTGAAATTGTGTTAGAATCATGTGGGATGCAGCTTTCATCCATTGCAAGCTTTCTTGTCGCAGCTTAACTACATTTCATCCCTACTCCCCTGTGACTGCATGGCCAAAGGCCATGGTGATGGCCAGGGATGTGAAAGGGTGTCATTTGCCACACTCCGCTTTCTGACAGGAATTGACTGCCTTGTCTGTGTCACTAGACTCTGTTCCCTTTGACATTCTATAGAACACCCACTTGAAATAACCTCACATCACTAACCTTGTGCATGTCATTTGGAAAGGCTGCAACTCGCTGACAGGGAATATCCGTTTTGTGTGCAGGAGGTTTCCAAGCAGGGCTGGGCAAGAGTCCTGTCTGAAACCCTAGAGCATCACTGTCAGTCTGTATAGAAAGTGCTGAGGTAGCTGGACCAGTGGCTTTGACTCTGTAGGAGGTAGCTGCTCAGGTCAGTGGTAGGGCCGGCCCAATTGTTCGGCAGGATGAAGCAGCTCACCTCTGACAGGGCTGACCTGACCACAAAACAGTGTGACGCAGCTTGCTCAGGCACATAATTCTGAGAGTCATAACTGGGCAGCAAGTTGCTGTCTCTTTTAAGTTTTCATTGTTATTTTGCATCTTTACTGCCAGGGAGGGAGGTGCTTGTAAGATTTGTCTGCCTCAGGTGCCAAAATAACTTGGTCACCTAGACTTGGGAGGGTGGCACCATTTACTGCTCCACCTCCAGCGGCGAAATGTCTTGGGCCAGCCCTGACACCAGAGGTGAAATCTTGGGGTTACCATTAAAAGGCAGCAGATGGTGAATGATTTAACTATTGAGTCTCACCATTTGGATCTTCTGCCTTGAGGTACCAAAACATTTTGGGCCGTCTCCGATTTGTGGGTCCCAAACTGCAAGCGCTTTGCACTATCACACATGCCTTGGGAATCAGGTCTCACAATGTCTAGGAAGGGGAAGGCTGTCAGATTCAACGCAGTCACCTGCAGAGTCCCATACGCCAAGAGGGAGCCGGCCACCAATCTCAGGTTGTTCCTAGTTCTGCTGTGCCGCCTCCTTGCTATTTCTTCCTGCCCCAGGTCCACCCCCCATGAGGCAAGGTGAAGCGACTGCCTCAGGTGGCAGGATCCACTAGGGTAGCAGATCCCAACAGTAGTCTTTCTTCCTACCTTGTTTCCTCACAAAAGGGGCGCCATTTTGGAATCTGCCTCAGGTGCCAATGAGTTGGGCTGGCCCTGATCTGCCCTGTCTTGGAGAGCAGTAACCTCTGCATATCTAAGCTATCCTTTCTCTGGGAAATGGTTGGGCTTCAAGGGAGAAGCAAATAAATGGGCAGTGGCAGCAGGGAAGATGAAGGAGACCCACTGGGGAGCTTGTCCAAGAGTCCTCAAAACTTAGAACTGGCTTCCTGCACGATTAGTAATGGTGCAGCAGGGGAAGTGCTGGCAGATAGGAAGTATGCCAAGTCACACTGTTCGTCTGCCTATCCCAATATTGTCTATGCTGACGGAGGCTTTCCAGCTTTTTGGATGGGAGTCTCTTCCAGTCCTACCTGGAGGTGGCCAGGATTGGACCAAGGACCTTCCTCAAGCAGATGCTCTGCCACTGAGCTGTTCTCCATGCGTTTCATCTCCCATCACTGCAGCACACCAAGGAGGAAAGGCGCATTGGCCCAAATCCTGTTTGTTAAGGAACTGCAATAGCTGGTGGAATAGGAATGGGGAAACTGTGACCCACCAGATGATGTTGGACTCCAGTTCTGAGCAGCCCCAACCCACATGGCCAATGATCAGGCATGATGGGAGCCGGAGTCCGGCAGCAATGAAGGGGGAACAGGTTCCCCATTCCTGAGGGAGACTAGGGGGCGCAGCACACATCAGTGGCGGGACACATGACTTAACACACACCACATTCCTCGCTGGCTCAGCCCCTGAGAAAGAGGACCTCCCTTCTGCTGTGGTAACTCCAGCTGTGCTTGGGACTCCCATCAGCCCCAGCCAGCATGCCCAGTGGTCAGGTGTGGTGGCAGGGCAACTGCAGTCCAGCCGCCAGGCTCCCCATCCCAGCTGTAGAAACTGGCAGCATCAGGTTTGGTGATGGTGGTACCAATGGAGCTTCATAGGCTGGAGAGGGGCTGGGAGTTGACCCAGAACTACAAGATGCCCTCCTTGGCTGCACCCATAGCTCAGAGATGCTATTTGCTTAAGTGGTCCTTGGTCCTCTCTCTGCGCTGCAGAGGGAGGCACCTTTCTCTCTTCTTCACCCCCCCCCCCACCTTCAGTGCGTTATAGCTTACTCTCTGGAAAATGTATTCACCCCTCACCCCAACTAAATGCTGCCTCTCCTCCCCCCGCCAAATTTCCCAGTAAATGAGAGAGTTCCGTACAAACTCCCACGCCAGCTCCAAGTGAAACCTAGCAACTGAGCACCAGCCTGGCAACTGCATTGGCAACGGATGGCAAGAATGGGGGTGGTTAGCAGAGCTGCCAGTGACACAACCCCATTTATTATCGGGGGTGGGGGAACGGGGAGAGAGAGAGAGGAGACCTTGCATCCTTTTGTCCCCCCTGCCCTGGAAGCAGCCATAATCTAGGTCCCGAAGGGCCAGGGACGGACTCAAGGGAAAAGGGATCGGGGTTATTGATAACCAATCTAATAGTAGGGACGGCTTGGAAGCTCTTTTTTTAGTTCAACGGCCACAGTCCAATCTAAGCAGCCTTCCAGGTGCCACGGCCAGTGGAGGGGAGGAGCCAGAGGCTAAAGTGAGCAGAATAATAAATGCGAAGTTTTACCTTTTTACGGAAGGCTGCTTCCTTTCTACACATGCTCCCACACCTCTCTCTGTCCTCCATGCAGGCAAGAGAGAAGTACTGTTGGAATCCAATGAGATATTCCAGCCAGGCAAAAACACTCAGGGTGGGGGCAAAGCAAAGCAGGTTTGGGAGGGTGCATGGTCTGGAGATGCGGGTGGTGCTGTGGGTTAAACCACAGAGCCTAGGGCTTGCCGATCAGAAGGTCGGTAGTTCGAATCCCCGCGACGGGGTGAGCTCCCGTTGTTTGGTCCCTGCTCCTGCCAACCTAGCAGTTCGAAAGCACGTCAAAGTGCAAGTAGATAAATAGGTACAGCTCCGGCGGGAAGGTAAACGGCGTTTCTGTGCGCTGCTCTGGTTCACCAGAAGCAGCTTAGTCATGCTGGCCACATGACCCGGAAGCTGTACGCCGGCTCCCTCGGCCAGTAAAGCGAGATGAGTGCCGCAACCCCAGAGTTGGTCATGACTGGACCTAATGGTCAGGGGTCCCTTTACCTTTACCTTTATGGTCTGGGGAGACTCTTGAGAGCCAGATAAAGAAACCTGGAGGGCCACATTGGGTCCATAGCTCCTCATCCCTGATCTATATCATTTCCCTGTGCAGAGCACTTAATAAATCTAATTGAATTCAGGCCCACAATAATTCTGTGAGATAAGTGACTATTATTCCCATCTGGCTGATGGGGAGTTGTCTCGACAAGGACAGCACATTCAATGCATATTTCCTGTCTCAAAGAATTATGGGCATTGTGGTTTGTTAAGGATTGCTGGGAACTGTAACTCTTTGAGGGGTAAACTACAGTGCCCAGAAGCCTTTGAGGATGAAAATGTGCTTTGAATGTACTGTTCTAGTATGTACACATTAATTTTCCTTTCTTTTCTTTTTAATTGGCCCTGCTCCTGGGCCTTAAGAGACGTCTTTTTGATGTGATTATAGAGACTGTAATGTTTATTTTTAACGCTATTATTATGAGCCACTTGGAGCTCAACATTCTTGTTTGAGAAATGGACTACAAATATTAAATTCAAAAAATCCTCACACAATAAAATTTAGCCAGAAGCTTTCCCTGGCGTGGAGAGAGTTCACCTGTTACGTTTCTGTGGGTTGGGCTGTTGTTGAAGGCACAGGAATGAGGCCAGTATGAAAAAGGAGTGTGTCAAAGGACAGGGACAGCTGAGCTGATAGAGCACAAGGCTCTTAATCTCAGGGTTGTGGGTTCAAGACACATGTTTGGCAAAAGATTCTTGCACTGCAGAGCGTTGGACTAGAACAGGGGTAGACAACCTAAGGCCCGGGGGCCGGATGCGGCCCAATCACCTTCTCAATCCGACCTGCGGATGGTCCAGGAATCAGCGTGTTTTTACATGAGTAGAATGTGTCCTTTTATTTAAAATGCATCCCTGGGTTATTTATGGGGCATAGGAATTCGTTCATATATATTTTTCAAAATATCGTCCGGCCCACCACAAGGTCCGAGGGACAGTGGACTGGCCCCCCTGCTGAAAAAGGTTGCTGACCCCTGGACTAGAAGATCCTTGCGGTCCCTTCCAACTCTGTGATTCACGTGAGATGAACTTCCAGAATCAATTAACCAAACGCCGAGCCCCAAGGCCACACAGGAAAAGCTTAGCCTACCATGTCTCAGGTATTCATGTTGAATACAGCTCCATCTGATACCAAAAGAGACTTCAGTGTGCAAACGGTGGGTGTACGTCACCGGCTTACATCTCTGCCAAGCCTTTGTGCCCATGCAAATGGGCCCCTCAGTTCAAATATATGATCGGTGCCCATCTTATTCCCATATCCAGAGTGTTCTTCTGCACTAGGCTTGTATACGTTCCAAAGGTTAACAGAGGAAACTAGTTACCCTAGTTTTTGCATGGATGGGGGCAGGTGGGGGGAGGGAGAGAAGAGCATAACAGTTTGCTAATATGGAAATGAGGAAACCAAGTGAATGAGCTGCTACAACTGGTTGCATGAGGTCCTGCGTCCAAGAATTGTTAAACTCCAAACTATCTCATTTCCCTACATTGTCACAACCGTATTTTCACACAAATGCACGTGCTTACATTGTCATATAATAGCACCCCCCAAAAAAACCCTAATCTTCACACATGAGAGCTAGTTCTGAAACAGACACAAGGTAGTGCCAGCCATTTGGTACAAATTTTGTATTCACCAACAACCTGACTGCATTGATAATCTGTTACAGTGGGGAAAAGAGAGAATGTCTAGATCTGGATTACTCTATCCTAGGGTTGCCATATTTCAAAAAGTAAATACCAGGGCACCCCAAAAATTGTTCGCATTTTTTCTTTTTTACAAAAACACAAAAATAACCCCCTCAATATTTCAGTTGACTTGCCTAAGATCCAGGACAAAGCACTGCCTTTTGGAAATTCCCCCCAGACGTCAATTCCACCCTTAAAACCCTGGTAATGTCCAGAAAAAATGCAGACGTATGGTACCCCTACTCTATCCACCACCACCCCACCTCCCCCAAACCCAGGTCCAATGGTCTGTGCCAAGAGCAAACCATGGGTGGAGGGGATAATTGCTAGAAATCCAAATCCAGGAAGCACAGACACCCTCCTCCCAGCGGCACGCTTTTCCACGCACGGACCGTATCCAGGAAGGTGAACTGGTGTGACAACCAGTTTCTGCAGTCAGGTCACTATTGCAGGATCAAAGCAATCATGTACTGTACCTATTGAACAGCAACATGAGTTTGCGTCTGTGAGGGTGAAGGGCAGCTTTCTCGTGCACAATATCCTGATCTTTTACATTCTCTTCAGCCAGCCCTGAATCTGCTTCTAGGTCCACTCCTTTTGTCCATGGTCACCGAATTCCCAGCTCCCTTGTGTTATCCGAGACAGAGCAATACCAGCAAGCCCAAGATTTCAGGACCCAACCTGCTCCATGTCATCCCAGTTCTGAGCTCTGTCAGCTTCAAGCGCAGCACACTGAAAGCCAAAGGCGCTCCAACCAGTGGGTGCAGCCTTAGTCACCCTCTGCTTGTCCGACTCCCACCCTATGGGGAATGTGCTGTGTCAACAGTGGAGGGGGGAGTGAGTGGAGGGGGTGCCAGGACTCAAAAGTAGCTGCGTAAGCTCAGGATAGAATTGAAGGACTACCAGCGCCAATCTATGGTGCATGGCTGCTCTCATGTCATTTGCTCTGTGGTAGCAAAAATGATTTTAGGTGAGTCCCTTTCACTCTGCGCTATTTATACCTGGCCCATCAAAGTAGGATTGTGGGTCAACAGCAGCCCACAACACTAACTCTGCAGAACCTTCTAAAGCCATGAGAAGCCAGGCCCACGGCCATCGACTCCACCCGATGGACTGCTCAACTGCTCCTCACCCCATTTAGTGTACACAGTCCATTATTGGTCCCCACAGGTCGCTTAGGCGCAGCACCTCCTTGCCCAATGTGCCTTGCATAAGGATCTAGACTAGGCATGGCCATACTTGGCCCTCCAGATGTTTTGGGACTACAATTCCCATCATCCCTGACCACTGGTCCTGTTAGCTAGAGAGGATGGGAGTTGTAGTCCCAAAACATCTGGAAGGCCAAGTTTGGCCATGCCTGATCTAGACCAACTGCTCCTAGCTCTGTTGGGGTGTTCAGGCCTTAAGATCTTTCCATAGGCCTTGAGTGGAGGGTTCCCTGGGCACGCAAACTAGTTGGGGGGGGGAGTGGGGGAAGAGAAGCCCCTCAGGGGAGGAAAAGAGATTCCTGTCTCCAGTGCTCAGTGTGTGCAGAGCTGAGAATCCAGGCTCCCTGTGACAATTGGCCTCACAGCACATCCCCACAGCAACCTTTGCAGCCCATTCCCCACAGCCAGAAGGTAAACATTGTCACCCACTGTGTGACCCCCCAGACTCTTTCAATACTTGGGGGAACCATCTGGGAGCTTCAACCACATTCACCACAAGCTTCCTCACACTGTCCGATTCCACCTTTCCTCGCTGCCCTTCCGCTTGGCCTGGGGAGCACCTACCTTGCCCCCAACTGCTGTTCCCTTTGCTAGGCTGTGCCATCGCCACCCACGGCTCCGGCTGGGTGCCTGGGAGGATTTCCGCCCTTTTAAAAGCCACGGGCAGAACAAACAGGGATTTGGTGTCTGGGCGGTGATGCTGGCTCAGCGCATTCCTGGTCCGAAGGGCCGGGGGGGGGCAGTGGAGGAGGGAGGGAGAGAGGAGGAATGACTGGTGGCAGACAGGCAGCTATGCTGGCCTCGTAACTAGATACAGGGCAGGGTGGGAACAAGAGGGGCCACCTTTGCAAGAGAGGGTGGAGCCACTTCAGACTGGAAGATCCTTGGACCCCACCAAGGCTTCCAACTGTTACTCCTCAAGAGTTGCAAGGGGGAGGTTGTCACTCCAGCCCCACAGAGGAAGCAAGTCCTATGCATGAGCAGCCTTACTTGGCTGCTGAATACTTCCTCTTCAATGCCATGCTTTCAAACACAAGGCATGTAAGAGAGGTGTGTGACACACCCTTGTATTGCGGGAGGGCCCAGAAGCTTTGCAAGTGAGCTGAACACCAGTGATGTGGTGGGAAATTCTTCATAACAACCCCCCCCCAAAAAAAAACCACCATACAACAAAAGTGAACTTGGCCAGTGCAAACATTCTCGCTTCAATATATTAAGCAAGTTTCCCAAGGATTTCCTCTGGAGTGAATTCGGAGGAAAAAGCTACCAAGCCTCTGGTGCTTTTCTTGGAAAAAGAGTGGAAGAAGCATAAATGGAAGGGACGGTCCATCTCTTTCTGTGTGAGACAAGGATTGAGAGCTACCTTTGAGAGAGGATTCTGCATTTTATTTTTCTGCTTTTATTTAGATTAGTTTATTTTTAATTCTATTATGAAATAACCTTAATAAAATTTTACGGGGGATGGGAATACTAAGTCATTTTCCTCCCGCCCTTCACCCCCAAATATGCAACCTGATGGACTCAAAAGCTTGCTCAGTATTTTGTGACATTTTGGTGGGTTATAATCAAAACACTTTTGCAAAACAAAAGCAGGCAATTTGACCCTTACTGCTTCCTTTTCACTTAGCTGGTGGGCTTTTGAGAAAAAAGGATTGCCAAATAACACCTCTGAAGATGACATGATTTAGTCCTTGCACTACGGCTGAACTCCTGGGGGTGGCAGGTGGTTCTTCCTGTCTAGTGGAAGCCAATGTAACGGCTTGCTTGCAGGAGATGGTGGGGAGACTCTCATACAAGTATCAGGTCTGTGAGGAAGGAGGAGCCCCCAGCCCAGATCTGCCACAGGATGCTGCTGCTGACATTTTGCTCCCCCCAATTATACCATGTGTACTTGTCCAATTTGTTCTTTGTATTCATTGTTATATTGCTGTGTGGGTGCACCACTAAGGCAGGCTGCCACCCCGTGCAGTGCCTGGTTGCCTGGGAAACCAGCCGGAGGCTGATGTGGACAAGCCCAATGTGGTGAACTGGATGTGCTACCGCCAGACAGAGGACATCTCCACCATGTTCCTGCCTATTGGGGTTGACGGTTGGACTGACAATAGCAGGGATGTCACCGGCTGAAAACACTTCAAAGCCTGTTATAGACTCCCTCAGGTGTTGGGCTTCAACGCTCTTCCATCCCAGCAGCCAGCATGGTCAACGATGGGCATTGTAGACCTTCCTCATTGGACATAGCCTGGGGAACCTCTGCATCTTCTACTTCCCCTCCAGCCAGCAGTCCCAGGCTTGGAAAAGCCAAAATGTCTAGGGATTCATCTCCCTGGGGGCTCCTGGGGGGGGAGCAGTGAAGCCCATGAGGGTCCTGGCCTCAGGTAAGTTGCTTGCCAGCAAGTGAGCATACCCTCCAACATTTCTCCAATGAACATGGGGACATTCTAAGGAAAAGTGGGACATTCTGGAATCAAATAAAAATCCAGGATGGCTTCTCTAAATCAGGGAAGTCCCTGGAAATTAGGGATACTTGGAAGGTCTGGGTGAGGTGGGCCAGAATATCAGGCCTCTCCAGACCCCAAAACGACTGCTATGCACTTCTTAAATGCACTTTTAAGAAGCAAGAGTTCTCAGGCCTCTAGCATAGAATTACGTTCTTTTATTGCCTTCTGCTAAACTAATCTAGACATGATCCTGGCCACACGTGTGTGAGGACGAGGAGTGTGGGAAATGCATCTTCCCTTCTTTCTGTTATTGGTGCTAAAAATAGAGATGGCTCTCTTGGATTGTGCTGGGATTTCTCATAAAACTCAATTTGCTTTAAAGACGTAGAATGTGTGCAGCCTTAGTTTTTCCTGCTGTTCTCAGGGCGTGTGGTGTTCAGTAAGCTTTGTTTATTGTGTGGTATGAAACATAAACAGACTACAGCTATGTACACACAATACCTTTAATGCCCATTTTAAGCACCTTCTTTCCCTCAAAGAATCCTGGGCATTGTAGTTTATCCCTCACAGAGTTACAATTCCCAGCAACTTTAACAAACTATAGTGTCCAGAATTCTTTGAGGAAGAAAACATGATTTGAATGTGCTCTAAAGGTATAGTGTGTACGCGCTCTCTCTCTCTCTCTCTCTCACACACACACACACAGCCATCTTTTATGCTACCTCACCATTGCCCATCTCATCAGCAGCCCCCCTCCCTGTGCCATCATGCCTCCCCACAGCTCACAGGCACCACCAGCGCCATAGCAGCTGCCTCCTGCTCCTCAACCCTGGTGGCAGGGGCTGCGTGGTCATGGATGGTGGGGGGATCAACCCAGGACCGCCCCTAACCCAGTGGCAAGTAGAGGAGCACATCAGTCGTGGCAGATGCCCAGTCAGTGGTGGCATACACCACCCCCAGGCACACTGTGCCCCAAGTAACCAGCTAAAAAAGCCAATGCAATTCTGGGCTGCATCAATAGGAGTATAGCATCTAGATCAAGGGAAGTAATAGTGCCACTGTATTCTGCTCTGGTCAGACCTCACCTGGAGTACTGTGTCCAGTTCTGGGCACCACAGTTCAAGAAGGACACTGACAAACTGGAACGTGTCCAGAGGAGGGCAACCAAAATGGTCAAAGGCCTGGAAACGATGCCTTATGAGGAACGGCTAAGGGAGCTGGGCATGTTTAGCCTGGAGAAGAGGAGGTTAAGGGGTGATATGATAGCCATGTTCAAATATATAAAAGGATGTCACATAGAGGAGGGAGAAAGGTTGTTTTCTGCTGCTCCAGACAAGCGGACACGGAGCAATGGATCCAAACTACAAGAAAGAAGATTCCACCTAAACATTAGGAAGAACTTCCTGACAGTAAGAGCTGTTCGACAGTGGAATTTGCTGCCAAGGAGTGTGGTGGAATCTCCTACTTTGGAGGTCTTTAAGCAGAGGCTTGACAACCATATGTCAGGAGTGCTCTGATGGTGTTTCCTGCTTGGCAGGGGGTTGGACTCAATGGCCCTTGTGGTCTCTTCCAACTCTATGATTCTATGTAACCAGTCAGTCCTGGTGCAGTTTCTGTCCCTCTCAAGGGTTTCCAAGTGTTGCAGCCTCTCTTTCAAGTCTGTTTGCTCAAGGCCAGGCAAAGTGAGCTTCCTGGGAGATTTGTGTAGCTGGAGATCTATGCCAGTGCTGTAGTAGATATCAAGGTGGTCTGCATTTCAGGGGATCCCCATCATGTCCACCATCAAATTGTGTGAGAAGTGCAGGACCACATCCAGCCCCCTGGGTGTTCCCAGACACGCTGTTGTGGCCCGAGGCGCATGTCTTCATCTCCACCCCCTCCCACAATGACACCTACTGGGACCACTAGTGCTTCTTCACCAACGTTGACTTTGAGGATGGCTGGTGCATGTGGAACACCACAAAGGACCTCCTGAAGGGGCTGCCCATCCCAGGGGTCAAGGTGTATTGCATCTATGACATGGGTTACCAGCTCTGGAAAGCTACAACGACCACTTCCCCTACGAGGACCCCATCAACTACAATGCACTTTGCATAGCAATATACATTTTAGAGAAGCAAATTAATAAAATGTCCTGGGCATGGCAAAAAGAGGCTGGGATGGGGGAAGAGAGAATATAGGTCAGGCTGCTGGATCTCAAAACTATCCACAAACCCCCATTGCCTCTGCTGCTTTGTGTGGGAGAAGGAAGGTAGGTTGATATTTTTAGAGTGAGGCAGCTGAAAGGGCCACAAATGGTTATTTATTCTTAACTGCATACAGAGAGGCGCTTGTGGGATTTTCTGTCTCCAGTGCCAAAGTAACCTAACTGACCTTGGGTATTTGGGAAGAGGGTCACCTCAGGCAACATACTGCCTTGGTCTAGCCCTGGGTGTTTCCCGCTTAACTCAACCCTAGAACTGGAGTCACCGGAATCAGGAAAGAGTTTTCATCCCTTGTGGGAAAATATTTGTTGTTTGCGATGGTTCATTTGCTCTTAAGACAACACAAACTGAAATAGGATACCTCAATTTTTTAATAAGTACAGAATCTCAATAAAACAAATAGTAGTTGACATCACACAAAGGGAAGGGCCCCGGAAGGATCCCCCGCATGGACCTGAAATCATTTTTAAAAGTTCCAAGTTGAGGCAGAGCACGGAGAACGAGCGCTGCCCCCCTCCCAGCCAAAGAAAACAGGAAGTGTGGACGGAGCGTCAGAACCGTGGCTTTACAAAAATACATGTTGTACAATTTACATGGGGAGCAGTTGTAGGAATGTACAAAGAGGTGAGTTTTATGGCAAGAAAAATACTCTTGTGCAGTGGAGGGACAAGGCAACTGCCTCTGGTTTGGTAAGGAAGAATTACGTGCCGATTCTCAAAAGCACTCATGTTTCTGCCTCAAAAGGAGAGCTTGAATGAATATGCCTATGGACAACCACATTTCTCTCTGCCAGAGCACAGATACAGAGTCCTATCATTGCTAAGTTGACAGGCAGGACTGATAGGCAATATATTCAAGACCAAGGTGAGCAGGAGCTACTGAGGCTGTCCCAAAACAGATCAGCAGGAATTCAGGCACTCTGGACAGCCAACGGCCACCGCAGGCTCATCACAAGGACCTGGGAAGTGGTTTTCAGCTCCTGCGAAGATCTCGTTTGCGCCATTCAGGAACTTACGGAATGGGGCTTGGTTCTGCTGCTGGGAAGGACAGAGCAGGGGATGGCAACTCTGAAACAGAAACTACCCCCTCAACCTGTGCAAAGACTAGGAGGGAAAGAGTATTGCTTGGTGGAAGTGACAAAGTGGCACTAGGATGGAGACTTCCCACCTACAATTCCCTTCTGTGCCCGTATGGCATGCAGAGATACAGGGGTTATGCAAACACACAGTTCGCCCCCTCAAGAGTTGCCATGGCTTATGCTGCCCACCAGGCACCTGCAGAGGTCCACCTCCTGAGTGTGTGTTTGGGCTTTTGAGATGGCCCCTTCCCCATGTATCTCCTTTGCAGTCGTCCCAGGAAGCCTGTTTCCCTTTTCTTCCCCTCCAAGCGTGGCAAGTACAGCCCACCTGAGCCTGCAGCCGGAGGGGCCCCCTCGATACACTTAGCTCAAGGGAACAAGCAAGCCAGGGGGCTCCTTTGCAACCAAAACGGGGAAGGAGGAGACACACAGCCTGGTGAGGTGGGAAAGACCATGGGAAGTACCCACAGAGGGTTGGTTGATGACTGGGCTGGCCGCATAGCCTGCTCTGGGCTTCAGCTGGTTGGCCAGAAGGGCGATGCAGAAGGGACAGCTGCTCCACGCTTCAGGTTCACGGTGGGGGGCTCAGCCCTCCTGCAGTCAGGGCTTCTGACCGCCAGGCAGGACCAGGGCCTGCAGAATATCCGAGAGGGACACGATCCCCTTCACCACATTGCTTTCATCCACCACAACCAGCCGATGAACCTGTGGGTTAGCAGAAAAGGCCTGTGAGGACTTGCTTGACACAGCCAAGATTTAGGGGTGGTAGTGATTTAGAGAGCCAGGTTGGTTTAGAGAGCATTGGGACTGGGAGCCGGGTCCAAATCCTCATGCAGCCATGAACTTCACCAAGTGACACTGGGCCAGTCGTCTAACCTCCCTCACAGGGCTGTTGTGGGGGCAAAATACAGAGGGGAGACACTGTATACTGACCTGAGCTCCTTGCAGGAAAAAGTGAGGTGTGAATGTGGTAAATTAATACATAAGTACAAAATTTGTATCTATTTGTCCCCAAGTCTATATGAAAAAGAAATTTGGTGTTTTGGTACTCGTCCTCTTCCCTTGCAAATATTCCCTCATGCTATTCAAAGCCTTCCAAGTTTCTCCATGGAAATGAGAATCCCATCCTTCAGTGATAAGCAACCTTTTACATAGCAGCTTTGTGGTTAAGCAGCAAGTCATGGGCACCGTTGGTTCCTTGTCAAGTCTGAATAAGGTTGTATAAAGTGTGGACTTCACTAGCTGACAAATGCTGTTCTGAAGTCATCCTCACATCCCAGGTTTCAGGCAAGGCTCTTCCACAAAAAAGCCCCACTGGCCAACTTTTCCTCGTATTCAGTTGTCAGATTATGTGCGCACCAAATTTCAGCTGTTGTAGAAGCACCTTCATTTAACTACTTCCACAAAGAAACCAAAATAACTATTTCAATTTCATCATTACCTTTTCCAGGAGGTGGGGAAATCAACCCAGACAAAATCTGGTACTTATGGGTACCCTGAGTTACCCTGTATTACCATTGAAGTTCCCCGACTGTAGGAGTGGGGGATCTTTAGTCCCTACAACTCCCATCAGCCCTAGAAAACTGGGCTCACAGCCAGGGATGGTGGGAGTTGTAGTCCAACAACATATGGAGGCCCAGAAGTTCCCCACAGCTGCCTTATTGAAACAGAGTGGCCAAGGAGCAGTTGGAGAGGAAGGGCTTGTTGGAAGTGTTGTGCCACAACTCAGCTTGCACCGGAGGCTGATGTGTCTGTATGGGAACGAGGTGGCAGAGAGAGGAACCTCCAAGTTTCCTAGACTGTTGTCCTTGCTGACCTAACCTGTGCTGACCTTCCATCAGGTGCTAGACTTGATACTCAATTCCCACCTCCTCCGTTGTCCTCAACTTGGGAGAGGAGACACCTTTTGTGTCTCTCCTGTGAAGATGTAAGAGCAAGCATGGCTCAAGGAATCTCCACCGCAGCTAGAAAGAACAGTATCTTTCCTATCCAACATATATTCCCTGTAATAAATGTTGCTTTCTTATTTTCCTAAACTCAAGACTGTCTCGGTGTGATCATATTCAGGGTAAAGTGTGCTCCTCCCATCGGGATTCAATACAGGCAACTCCCCATTTATGCACATTCAATGCACGTGCAAACGCGTATCACTGTAAACTCGGAAGCTATATGAAAAGGGGCAAAATCAGCCCAAAAAGAGTGTGAAAATGGCAGAAAACAGCGCCCATGAGCCTTTGCAAGTGTGCAATCCCAGGAGCCCTTTGAGGCCTGTGGAGAGTTGGAGTCTGAGCAAGGAGGCTTGGAGGCAGCAACTGTAGTGTTTGCAGGTTTTTTCAACCGTGTTCCCAATATACGTGATTTCACTTAAACACACGGTGCCTCGGAACCTAATCCCACTGTAAAATGGGGAGTTGCCTCTATTAAGTTCAACTTTGCTGAGCGCTTTAACTCCAGATAGGGAGTTACCAACTCCAGATAGGGATTACCTCGGCCTCCACCAACCGGTTGATTATTGTCTCCAGAGTCTCATGCTTGTAACACTTCAGCACACCCTCAAAGTACTGTGAGCGATGCTGCAATGCCTTGGTCACCGTCACATCCAGGTTGTTGTACGTTTTCTCTGCTGCCAGGTTCTAGTCACAGAGAAGACAGACAAGGTGAGGAGATCTGGCGGCATACTTGACCTTCATGCGACTCCCAAAGTCTGTTCTCCCCACGTCCATGTGCACCCTGGGCTGCAAGAATGTGGGAGAATGTTTCTCCCCACTCTGTGAAATTTGAATCTGCATGGTGTGCTTCCATGCTAGGGCTGCTTGCAGTGCATTTACAGAAGATAAGACAGAAAGACCAGAGGCACATTCCTTGCAACGATACAGGATCATTCTTTCATCAGTGCTCTGTGATGCCAACACAAGTTAGACCCTGTTGTTTCAGCAGCCAGCAGCTGCATTGCAGAATGTCAACAAAAGTAAATTTCCACAGGCGATTTACGGGAGTGAGCCGAGTCATGTTCCATGGAGGAAAGGGGTAATGAAGAGGTGGGACTCCAAGGTCACAAAGACCACATTCACACCCTACATTTAAAGTACTGCAATGCCACTTTAACTGGTCATAGCTTCCCCCAAATAATTCTGGGAGCTGCAGTTTGTCTCCTAGCAACTCCCAGCACCCTTAATGAATTATAGCTCCCAGAATTCTTTGGGAGAAGCTATAACTGCTTAAGGTGATCCCATAGTAACTTAAATGTGTGATGTTAATGTGGTCTAAGCCAGCATGAGCCAAGGAAACATTACTCTGAGGAAAGCGCCACCAACCAAATCCTATTGGCTACTAGCCCACATCACCAGCACTTTCTCTGCTGTGGGAAACGGAGGCTTCCTGGCCCCTTTAACATCCAGAGCTTAAAACCACACCAGTTTTGCAGGTATGCCTAACACCCAAATGGAGCCCCGTGAAAAATATTTGGGGAGAGAAAGGGCCTGCAAGCAAAGCAAAATGTACTCCCATGCATAGAAACATAGAATTGCAGAGTTGAAAGGGACCCACGGGTCATCTAGTCCAACCCTCTGCAATGCAAGAATCTTTTTGCCCACCGCAGGGCTCAAACCCACGACCCTGAGATTAAGAGTCTCATGCTCTACTGACTGAGCTATCCCAGCTGCATTCATCAAAGACTGGGGAGATACTTACAATGACATCAAACTTGGAGTAAATGTCTACAACCCGGCCTGAAAGACAGAGACAGGAGTTTTGAGAGGTGATCTCAATATTTTACTCGCTTCCCTCCCCTGATATCGTATGTTGTTCATATCTCTGCTGCAATGACTGTATTGGCTGCACTACCCACCACAATTTGGAGTGCAATGCATTACAAGCAAAAAGCAGGTGTGTTAGAAAACGCTGCTTATAGGATCAATGGCTGGAGGTGGTTCCGAGAAGAATAGCAACCCACACAGGGGGAAAACACTCTTAGGTCACTAGCCAATTAGAACTTGGCAGAGGAAGAAATTCTTTTCTGACCCCACACATAGCAGCCAGATCCTGAACGTGAACAGTTATTATTTCATGGGTGCAAACCCTGACCTTTCAACAAACAAAGAAAAATGAGCACGTAAAGCATTCTATAATCATTTTTAAAAAATAAACCAAACTAAATAAACAGCCAAGAGAAACCACACATATAGTTTTATAAAACACCAGTACAGAATCTTCCTAAAATAATTTCCTAAGCTCCATAAATCCATATAATTTCCAAAAATACAGGTTTCCAAGCAAATTTTCTTCCTTTATTTAATTATTATAAAAGGTATTTAATTATAATAATAATTATACTATAGTACTATAACATTACAATAATTATAATTATAATTATAATATAAAAAATAAATTATAATTGTATTATAAAAAGGTATTTAATTATTATAAAATGTATCTTCCCTCTGCTTATAATGTACACCAGTTATTCCGCATAGCTGATATACATGGGTTTGAGCTAATCCTTTCTTTATTAAATTGTGTACCACACCATAAGATATTCTTTAAACTTGCTAAAATATTAATCTGTTCTAAGACCAATAACTTGTCGGGATAGAACCACATTCTCAGGTGAGCAATTATAGCCTCTTCATAATATATTGTAATAGGTGGAACGGCTATCTCTCCATTTTTATTCCTCTGAGTTTTTATGGCTACTGTTTTCATTTGCCAAATAAAATCCTTAAAGCTCTTTTGCTAGTTATCAAGAATTTCAAGAAGAACTCTTATTGGTAAATTCAATAGTATGAATATAACTTTCGGTAGGATTACCATATTTAGAACCATGGTTTTCTTTAGCCAAGGTGTATTCCACTGTGACCAGCAGTTCAATTCACTTTTAACTTCAAGTATCAACTTTTAATGATTGTATTTAGATGGATTCTTTAGATCTTGTGTTATCTATCTACCCAGGTATCTGAAAAAGTGTGCATGCACACAAAAGCTCATACCAATAACAAACTTAGTTGGTCTCTAAGGTGCTACTGGAAGGATTTTTTAAATTTTGTTTTGTCTACGGTAGACCAACATGGCTGTATCTACCCAGACATTTGACTGGGGAATCTTTCCAAGGTATTTTAGATCACTTTGTAATTACAGTGGTGCCTCGCAAGACGAAAAGAATCTGTTCTGTGATTCTCTTCGTCTAGCGGTTTTTTCGTCTTGCGAAGCAAGCCCATTGACGGATTAGCGGATTAGTGCTATTAGCGCTATTAGCGGCTTATCTGCTGATCGGATCAGCTGATAAGCGGCTTAGCGGCTTAGAAAAAGGGGGGGAAGGAAAAAAAACCAGCAGGAACTCGCAAGACATTGTCGTCTTGCGAAGCAAGCCCATAGGAAATTCGTTTTGCGAAGCACCTCCAAAACGGAAAACTCTTTCGTCTAGTGAGTTTTCCATCTTGCGAGGCATTCGTCTTGCGGGGCACCACTGTATATCGTTGGGAAAGTTGTTCAAGTGAAAAGGCTTTAACTTATCCAGTTCTTATTTTTAACATAATGCAGCTTCATGTTCACACTGCTCTTTCCAAGAGACTGATTTAAAATATAACCCACTGATAGACACGAAATGCTTGAACCTTAACTGTCTACAATGGCTGAGCGCCACTCACTGCAGAGATGCACCTTACCTGACTCATCCACCACAGGCAATGCAGAAACCCGCTGTTGTACAAAGATGCCCAGAGCCACATAAACAGGGGTGTTGGTATGGACCATGGCAATATTTTCGTAGGTGCCAATCTTCAGCTCCTCGATGCTTTTGGACATGAATTCTGGCTTGGGAAACTCTGCAATCTGCAGGATAAGAAGATACAGTTTCTTATAGCAACCTGGAACTCTGTGGACAAAAAGGAACAAGATGGCACCTCACAGCTATGCCAAACAGCTCCAGGGCAGAGGGACGGGTGAGGAATGCAGCAACGCCAGCCGTAAATATTCGAGCTGGCCTGCGCCAGGGGTCACTCACAAACAGCTTGAGGAACTTGAGGATGCGCTTGTGGGTCAGGATGTACAGCGTGTTCCCAGAGTCAGGGTCGATGACAGGCAGGCGGTGGATCTTGTTCCGGATCAAGGAGGTGACTGCATCATACAGGCTGGAAGTCACAAGTTTGGGGGAAGCATATCACAGGTGAGAAGCAACAAGGGCACTCAGGAGCCTGGCTCCACAAGGGATGTGTCAAAAGCTCAGGGAGAGGGAGAGAAAGAGAAAGAGAAAGAGAAAGAGAAAGAGGAGGTGCATCTGGGGTTCTTGGAGGACAGGCAATGACTTCTGGGTTTTGCTCTATTTAATTGATGGTCCAACCTATCCCAAGGAGAAGACAGAGGGAGAAGGAAGACACCAGTGAGAGCTGGGAAGGAAGGCTGCCACAAGTGAGAGGTGTAGCTACTATTTATCTTGCTAAGTGACTTTGAGACTTTTGTATATAAGTGACTAACAGACATAATAAATACTAATACTTAAAGAATAGCACCACCATCTGAGGCATGTAAGTGAATTGTGGTGAACCACAGTGGAATGACAATTACTGTACTCACAACTGTTCATTTGATATGTTGTAATCCATTTTGGGCAACATTTTGTGGGAAAGTCACTCACAAACAGATGATGAAAATCAGTTGCATCTACTGTATGTAACACTAATGTCTCACAACAAATGAAACATCTGTAGAAAACACAACTTGGAAAAGAGACAATGCACATACTTTTGTAAACTAAGAAATCTTTAATAAAAAACATTTTTTTAAAAATCGGTTGCATATTGGGGGGAACCCATCTCACAATTCCTTCCTCTTGACTGGGAAAGATGACAGGATGGGAATCCAAGGAGTCCCAGGAACATAATAATGAGTTAATATCATTATCTCATAGACCTTATGGGGGGCCTAGAACAGGAATAGCCTAATTCTCTATTCTCTGGGGCTGCTCTAGTTTCCAGACAGCGGCCAGGGAGGGAGGAGGGCAAAAGTGTATTTTGTCACACACAGAAAATCCATACAGGTTGCCAGGTTTCTAAAGGAACTTGGCGGAACTACAGCAGGGATGTGGAAACTGTGGCTCTGGATGCCCAACTCCCCTCAGGAATTATGGGAGTTGTAGTCCAACAACACCGGGAGTACTCAAGGTTCCCCACCCCTGCAGAAAGGGCTTTCTTTCATGCAGCAACGCATGGGATCAAGCACAGCTGTGACATTACAGAGAAAAATCAAAGAGAGAGGTGTTACACTGAAGTGCAGCCCCTCCTTCTCTCTTGTACGTATCGCTGTGAGTAAATAGTTTACCACACCTCAACTGAAATTTGGTGGGGCCACCAGGGTTCAAATAAAAATTGCTCAGAGGTAGCCTGCGGGCCGCTAGCTGCCCATCTATGCCATAAAGCAAGTTCACCATCTTTCAGCCTCAGTTACTCATCTGTAACGCAGCAGTAATAGTCACCTCCTTTTAACAGGACTATTGTGAGAGGAACTCTAATAAAGACTGTAGATTGGTGATATCCACTCAAAAGCATTTAAATGAAGTATCTGTGTATTCTGTAATTTATCCTTGTCTCTTAAGGGACCATTCTTTTCAGCTTGTAAATAATTTTGTAGACTTAAGGTGCAGGGCAGAAAGCTTTCTAGGGAAGAACTATGTAGAATCCCACTATTGTCTAGCCTTCCCTAAAAATGGTCCCCTTGTTTCTAAATTTCTCCTCATAACCAAGCGAGCTAGAAACTTGGTTCATAAAAGAGAAGCTGAGGTTCTCAGGGTGCCAATATTGCATGTGGATGCATATAGTACCCACATGGCTCATAGTGTATGGGGTTGTATCCATTGAGGTTGCCTGGTTTGCACAAGGGCTTCCCCCTAACCAGTGGAATTTCTGCTCCTTCTACAACCCCATGCGCACACACACAAATTATGTGGGGAGAAGAGGGGAAGGGGAAGTTGCATTGCACAAGGGGATGTCCTTCCACCAATAGGAGAGCTTTGCTAGATACAAGACAAAGCCCTCTCTTTATGCATTTAGCTTGGCACCAGTCACCTGCTTTTCTGTGGGTGCTTTCATCACAGGACTTGTGGCCTGAGCAACTCAGGAGGTACTGGGGAAGAGAGGAGATCAGAATGTGTTTGTGCAGAGGACCACTAAGGCACAGGAGGCAAAATCACTACAGTCCAGGGGCAAGAGATGACTGAGGAATCCACTGACCGGTGGCGGCTTTGGCAGGGCAAAATGAGGAGGCTGCTAGATGGGGCGATGGTAGAAAGCAAGAACTTGGCAATACTTTTTTTTAAAAAATGCAGACACAGTTTAGCCCCCAACCACATATTGGCAGAGCTTCTTACCTGGCACTAGGTGAAATGCAGACCAGGGGCTTGAAGGAGTCCTGCAGGTAGACTTCTGCATGTGGGAGAGAAAGTCTCAGTTATGCAATGGAACCAAAGTGTTGGGAGGTAGCAGAGGAAACACAGATACTGCGTTATCCTCAGGGTCCCGTCCAACTCTACATTTCTATGATTCTATGCCATAGCTGTCAACTTACAGATTTGAAAATAAGGGACCAGCAGCCAAAATAAGGGACCTGCAGCCTCACCTGTTCCAGGCACTCCAGTCTTCCTGTCCTCCTGCAGTCTGGTCAAACTCATGCTGGTAGCTTTGAGAACACTGTCCAACCAACTTTGTGACCAGATGTTCAACTGAATAGAATCTGAATCACATGCACCACAAGGCCTATGCAGCCTCAACTTAAGATGGCTCCCCGGCCTGGCTTTGCACTGCAAAGTTTGCAGCAGCACGTGCAACAAAATGGCGTCCAGCATTCAAAAAACCCCTCAGCTTGCATTAACTAGCCACACACAAGGCATGCAAGCTCCACCCCCCCCAGTCGTTCTTAGACTTCTTATTGGGTGAGCAACACAGTCAAGCAACACAGTTGGAGCCTCCCTCCTCCCTGGCCGACAGGGAGGGAGGGAGAGGAGCTGCTTCCGTTGAAATTTAAGGGACATCATTTAAGGGACATTTAAGGTACATCCATCAATAAGGGACAGCAGCAGGACATGGCGCTGGAATAAGGGACTGTCCCTTCAAATAAGGGACACTTGACAGCTATGTTCTATGCATGGGGAGCAAGAGAAACCTACAGCTCCTCCTGCTGGCCAGGGGAAGGAGGGCATGAATTGGAAACCATGGAGGAAGAAAAGCGCTTTGCCAAATGCATAGCAACTCCTTCTCCACCATGGCTGGATACACTCGACACACATTCTTCTGGTTCTAATTCTTCCCCTCCAGAAGTGCTCCGTATTGTATTTGCCCCACATCCTCACCCTCCTCCTCCTCCTCACCTCGCCATGTTTCGATCTTGTGCTCCTCCAGCTCATAGATCTGCACCTGCAGACACCAGAAACAGAGCAGATCCTCAGTGCAACGGAAGCCACCTCTGGCCTTTGGGCCACCTCTGGAAGTGTTGGGAGCTCCAGCTTGCTTTGGGAACTCGGGGTGGAATTTAAGATCCCAGCTATGGAAGAAGTCGTTCCCCCACCAGTATCAGAGGCAGGACCCAGCTGACTAGAGCTCTGGACTCCAGAGAGTAACATCAGTGTCCACAATGAGTGAAGAGCTTATTGCTGCTGTGTCTTTTTTCTTTTCTTTTTACTGAATGTATTATTTTTAGATTTGTTACGCTCTGTTTTGTACTGCTAACCATCCTGGAACTGACTGGAGCATAGAAATTATTGAACAGAAAAGAAAAACACCCCTGAGACCAAAACTAAAGTCCATCTCCAAAACTCACCCTCTCTAATCTGTATGTTTCCACTCACTCATTGCAGAGGAAAACTTTCAGAAGTCCTAGGGGCTAGAAACTTGTTCTTGGGAAACTCAAAGTAGTCAATGGTAGCTGACAATTCTGTATTAAAGACCACTTTCCAGACAAAATCATCTCAGTATATACTGGCTTTTTTTAACATAGAAGGGGATGATATTGCCCAAAATGTACTTACCATGGCTGATTTGTAATAGCGATGAAGGATGTTGATGAAATCCGTGATTGTGAGCATTCCTATACGGCAGAGAAAAGGGAGGGAAGAGTTCAGCTTAAGCAGTCAACTGGGGGTGGGCAAGAACGCAAAAGATATCTGCCTTGTGTGCTTCAGAGGAGATACACTTACCTACAAAGCTTTGTGTTTTGCTGTCCCAGAGGGGGGCGGCTCTCACACCATTAGTCACCAGCGCAAAGAAGGCTTTCTTGACCTGAAGGTCAAACAAAAAAGTACAGTCACACAGCAGGGCCAATTCAACCACTTGATTCCGTTATTGGAAGCCAGCTCAAAGACTCTGTCCCACTTACGCAGAAACCCTGCTCTTGTCTGTGGGTGTCCCCACTTTGTGGCCAACTGTTAGGAAGGAATGAGGCTTCAGCCAGGAATCTTGGAAGCTTGCTAGAGGCGCCTCCTCCTCTGCCCTCTGGAAGAACATGGTGCTACCCACCTGCAGAGAAGTGTCGAAGACCACAAGCTTGGAGCTCGTTGGAATGAGGTCGTAGCAGCGATGCGATTTCATGAAACATGTGTAGATGCCGCTGCCGGAATCCTCATCTGCTGCGGAAACAAGCACAAGGGGCCTATGAGTGCAGACTGCCAAAAGGCTCTTCGCCTCTCAAAAGGGAACACAAGGCAAAGAAGGAGCATGAGATTTGGAGTTTTCTATGGTGAAGCAGTGGAAGTCTGCAGAGCAGGAGTTCCCATTCATCCAAGGGTTAGAATGGGGAACTTCAAGCTCTTTTATGTCTAATTCTTATTTATTTTTTTGTATATCCTCATTGCTTTACAGAATAATATAAGCTGGTTGTGGGGAAGAAGAGCGAGCCCTGCCTCCAGGAGCTTACAATAGAACAGTAATGATATTATTCTCAGGACTAAATCCGCCATGCATTAAAACACCCATGGAAATCAAGCAAATCTGCTTTTCTTTGTATAGCCTTTTACACCTTCCATTCTGCTGTTTCTACCCACCAAGGAATTAGTCAGAGCACCCATGACTTCTTCCAACCACCCCGTCCTGGTTCAGGCCTTTCTCCTGAGTTTCCCAGCTTATCTCCACAGCCATTCAATATCATTTGCTTTCAAAAACTGGAGCTAGAGATTCTCAGGATGCTGAGGCCACACTACCACTAAGCAGGAGGCTCAAGGCCTACCCTGGGAAGGAAAGCGTCTTAAAGAGACGAGAAGCTATGAGCCTAAAAAGGGGTAGTGGCCATTCCTGGAAAGGCAGCAATTGCATCCTTTACTTCTGCTCTGAATTGCTCAGACAGCCACTTTGGGTGGGAAAATGATATTTTGGCTTGTTCTGGAGAGAAAGACGGTGATGAAGAAACCCTGGACATTTGGTGAAGTGGCAATGCCAGGCTCAATGGCCTAGAGCAGAAGGGCTGGACCACAGCTCCCATCACTGCTGACCATTAGCTATGCTAGCAAAGGCTGATGAGAGCTGGAGTCCCAGGGCCACAGGTTCCCCCTGCCTGGTCTAGAGTGACCCACTCTGAGGATTGAGGAGTAAGCTTGAGGGGTGTAAAGGTAAAGGGACCCCTGACCATTAGGTCCAGTCGTGACCAACTCTGGGGTTGCGGCACTCATCTCACTTTATTGGCTGAGGGAGCCGGCGTACAGCTTCCGGGTCATGTGGCCAGCATGACTAAGCCGCTTCTGGCAAACCAGAGCAGCGCACAGAAACACCGTTTACCTTCCCGCTGGAGTGGTACCTATTTATCTACTTGCACTTTGACGTGCTTTTGAACTGCTAGGTTGGCAGGAGCTGGGACCAAGCAACGGGAGCTCACCCCGTCGCGGGGATTCGAACCGCCAACCTTCTGATCGGCAAGTCCTAGGCTCTGTGCTTTAACCCACAGCACCACCTGCGTAGGAAGGCATATATAAAAAATGTCAAACTTCAGTAAGTCTCAGAGTGCGAAAACACATGACAATGAGTCAGCCTATGGCCAAGGGCAAGTGTCCACAGACCACTATCATACCAGCGACAAGTGATCCCAAGCCAAAGGAATGCCCAACAGCCTTATCCACCCTTTCACTGGGCCTGGGACTCATGTGCACGGTGGTTTGGGAAGAAAAAAATTGCAGTGAGTCTTTCCCTTCATTCCTTTTCGTAGTCAAGCCTCTGTGCAAGTGAGATACAACTCCACTTCTCCAGGCCTTACAATCATAGAGTTGGAGGGCACACAAAGATAATCAAGTCCAACCCCCTGCAATGCAGGAATCTTTTGCCTTACTGACAAACCTGAGATTAAGAGTCTCATGCTCTCGTACCAACTGAGCTATCCCTGAAGGCACAAAGGAGCACCTAAGACTTGGGAGTGAAGTCTTTTCCTGCTGTTTCTTATTTTCTCCCCGCCCCACCCACCCAAACATGAATGAGGGAAATCCCCGACTTCCCCCCCAAGACCTTTAAGGATGCCAGAAGACTTGTGGATGGTGATGGCAAGGAAAAATGGAGGCTGGTTTGTAAGCCAAGCAAATATTGGTGGAGCCATATTGGTGGGAGTTAGAATCCCTTAGGAAAACTTTAGCGATCTAATAGGGCCTGTGAGCCTCCTATCATCCAGAAGGGTCTTGCTGACTGAAAGGTGAACAGTGCTCTCCAAAGGCACATTTCAAGCACCATATCTTCATAATGTCATCACACGCATAGACCATCCTCTGCTCAGCACCCCAGAGCATCCTCCCAAGGTGTGACACTCACCTTCTGACGAGGGCAGGCTTTTCTCCAGTCCACTCTCAGGAACAGTGGCCTGCAAAGAATAAAACACAGAGAAATAGGAGATCAGGGGTGATTAGCTACAACTCCTCCAGCATCCTGCAGCTGCCAACATGGACAATGGTCAGGGATTATAGGAGGTGTAGCTGAATGTCACCTGGAGAGCCACAGCTTCCTCAAATCTGAGCTAAGGGAAGATTGATTGATTGATTGGTTGGTTGGTTGGTTGGTTGGTTGACTGACTCACACACACAAAGACAGACGCATGCAAGAGAGACGCTTGACTGCAACTATTGTATGAACAGTTCAGAAAGGAAAGAAACAAGGGTCTTGGGCATCCAGGCTACCGGGATTTGAATGGGTTCATATTCCTCTTCAGCCATGAAGCTCACCTTGTCGCAATTACTCAGCCTAGTTACTTCACAGTATGATTAGGATGATGCAAGGAAGAAAACTTGTGTCCACACAGATACAGCCCATGCACACACAAAAGTGCACAAAGCACGTGGTGGCACATCAGGAAGACATCCCTCAGAGAGCGCTTGGGTGCGTGAAGGGGGAGGACATTCTCATTTTTTATGTCCAGGATGCAACTATGCATCCCATAGCTGACCCCGAACAAGACTGCTGGCAGTCCCTTTGCTGTCCAATTAAGACTTCCAGTTCAGAAGACCCACCTCCTTCAAGTCAGGGAATGTGAGCACAGCATGGGGAAATGCTGACAATTGCACTTCTTGCAGGCTCCTTCCCAGCAGCTGGAAGGGTGGAACTGTGCCCTTGGTGACTCCTGTCCCCTCTCCCACGAAAACCTCATTATGTTCCCACAACGGTCAGCATAGTTTCCAGGGCATGACAAACCCCAGCTGTCGACTTCCAAGCTGGGAAGGAAGCTGCCACCATTCAAAACCTGCCCGGAGACCCTGGTCATGTTAAAATAGGAAAGGTCTCCACGGCAAAGGGAAGTGTGGCCAAGCCTCACCTGAGCAACAAAACCTGTACAGTACAATTTAAAGCTGAACTCCGGGCCAAGATTCTTGCTGCAGTCCAACCAGGAGTCTGCCTACAGAAAGACGTCTTTCTACCTCACACACAAAACGGTGTTTACAGGAGAAAATGTAAGCCGAAGATAACCAGAAAAGCAGGCTTCCTAAGCAGATTGCACTGGTTGAAACCAAAACCAGCAAACATCTTGCTGCAGGTGACAAGGAGGTGTTCTGAGATGAATTTGCGCTGAACAAAATTATTTCAGAAATGTGAAGTGTGCAAAATTCTTCCATGTTCTCAGTCTTAAGGACTGCAAGTAAATCAAAGAAAATCCAGATTGTTGAACACACAAAAGTTCTCAAGAAGCGTGACTTTCACAGCAGCATTCAAGCTTCATGACAGTTTTATTAACATACATTCTGCAGGATGTGGGTGATCAGCCTGTAGCCTTCAGTACAGACATGGGAACTCCAGAACAATTCTACATGGCCTCTGGCACCCGATTAAACGTTAATCAAGAGACCTCCAGGCATAGGGCAGTATATAAATTCAATAAATCATCATCATCATGGCATGTGAAAACATCTGCACATAGCCTCTCATGTAAGGATGTGGGGGGAAATATTTCTAAGAAAGAGAAGGTTTCCACAGGGTAAGTTTGTCTTTCCATTCTGCATACCGTATTTTTCACTCTATAAGACGCACCAGACCATAAGACGCACCTAGTTTTTGGAGGAGGAAAACAAGAAAAAAATATTCTGAATCTCAGAAGCCAGAACAGCAAGAGGGATCGCTGCGCAGTGAAAGCAGAAATCCCTCTTGCTGTTCTGGCTTCTGGAATAGCTGCGCAGCCTGCATTCGCTCCATAAGACGCACACACATTTCCCCTTACTTTTGAGGAGGGAAAAAGTGAGTCTTATAGAGCAAAAAATACGGTAATTGAAGCTGCTCCAGAAACCTACTGAAGGGCAAGATACTACAGGAAGGAAGTAGCTGGAGGAACGGCTTATGGTTTCAATTGTCTGTCTCTACACAAATGCACAGAGTATGGGAAACAAGTAAGATTAATTGAGTTTTTAATACAGGATGGCAAATACGACCTGGTAGACATTACTGAAACCTGGTGCGATGAGACTGGAATGTAGGAATTGAGGGATATAACCTGTTCAAAAGGAATAGACCAAATAGGAAGGGAGGGAAAGTAAAGGATATGTAAAGGATGTGTACACTTGTGAAGCACGATTTCTGTTCTCATCCTGAAGCAAAGTTCTTAACCCGAGGTACTATTTCTGGGTTAGGAGAGTCTGTAACCTGAAGCATATAGAACCTGAAGCGTATGGAACCCGAGGTACCACTGTAGTGAAGTTTTTAATATTTGAATGTTTCACTGTGTTTTTATATTATTATATTTAGTTGGAAGCTGATCAAAGTGGCTGGGCAACCCAGGCAGGACATTATTATTTTTATTTTTATTATTACTACTACTACCACCAAGTTCATGCTCCTTGTAACTATAATTCCTTGAATGTCAGTTGCCATCACCTTTATAATTTTAAAAAGGATTATTACTTTTTTGTTGTTGTTTCATGTCTCATTTAAAAATATAATTTGCACTACAGAAGCCTCCATATACTTGCACATACTCCCAACTCAGGCACATATGTGCAGGGATTCTTTAACTACAGTCTCTGTATGAGTGTCTATCTGTACATAAACCCAGCATTTAGCTTCAACACACACTCTGGCTTCAAACACTACAGGCAGACAATCTCACATAGCGTAAGCAATACAGATAAATATCTGCATTTAAAAGAAAACTGTTCTGCTGCAACCCAGCACTTCCCCGTATATACATAGCCTGCAAACCTATTGAGGCATCATCACCCATGTGTGCTAGCTCTCTTTGCTTGCCAGTGTCCAGAACTGGTGGGCTGTCACTCCTGCTGTAGTTCCACACCAGTTTGTGCGTCATGCAGGAGGCACCATTGGGGGATATAAATAAGAATTGGGATTAGACTAGGGAAGGTCACGGGCTCAGTGGCAAGAAGCCTCTGCTCACATGTAGCAAACAGCAACGGAATCAGAGAGGAGACGGGCTCTCATGAGCATAGATAATTGGATTTAAAGGCAGCTGGATAAACTGCCCTCCTCATGGACTCTGAAAACTGTAGACTTTTCAGAGAACTTGAACATTTGCTGTTACAGTAAAGGCTTCTGCCCACAATTTCACCAGTTGGTACAGAAAACAAGCTGAACAGGCTTTATAGCTTCCTATTCCTGGCCACGCCTGAGCACACCAATAACAATTTCTACCATGCCATTGTTTCTCCCACAGCCTCCACAACACAGGAAAGAGGCACCCGGCAGCCAGGATTTTTGAAAAAAATTAAGCCAGCTGAACAGGGCAGAGGCAACATTTCAAATTCCTTCCAGGGGCGCAAAGCTTTGGCAAATTATCAGGTTAGATCAAATGCTTCCAGTGAGATACACCGCGACTTAAAGATTTATTAGTAACGCTTCAAGTGAGAATATCACAAGACCTCCAAGGACAACAGACTGATACTTACAAAGCAAAACAAAAAGGGGCATGTTATTATGCTCCAATACCAATAAGTATTCTTCTTCCTGGGATTCTGAATGCAACCCAAACTTGAACCACTCTCCTTTTTATATTTAATTTTTACTTTTAACTAAATTGTATTTTCTTTCTCCAATTCCTTAGTTCTTACATGATACAGAATTCCATGTTTTTTATTTAATGAAAAGAAATATTAAAAAGAAAAATTGAGGTGGATTAAAAAAGATTCTTCTGGCATAATAATGCCTCATAACTATTTTTACAAAAGAATGTTAATGGCATATTGCATTATGCTTGTTGCACTGAAGCATCGCAATGAATAGAACACACATTACCTTGAAAGGAGGATAAGTACAGAGGCAGAGCAGATATTTCATGATGCTGCAACATGCTAGGCCACATCGCACCACATACTCATGTTTACGCAGAAGTAAATCTCATGGAGTTAATCTAACTGTGCAAAGGACTGTGACCTTTGCCTGCCCCACGTTCCCTCCAGGAGGAATCAGAAGACACTGCTGCTGTGCATCCCATCAGTGCACACAGTTCTCAGAGGTTAAGGCTGTATTCGCAGAGAAGTTACTTTTACTGACAGCAGTTGCTGCCAAGGCAAATGGCTTCTTTGCGGTCACAGTGGATGGGAATCAGCTCTGGCTCTGCCTCCTTTTCATTCCCAAAGAGGGAAGGAGGTGGCTAAGTTAACTTGCAATCCTATACCCAGTTAAAATAAGTGGGGTTTTTCATTGTGGTCCAAGGTATCCTTAAGGAGAAGATATGCAACAGAGATCCAGATCAGCAAATGTACTTGAGGAGTTAATTGCATCTTAAAGCTTTTCAAATCAGTCACAGAAATAGCTGCTAGCGTCTTTATGTGCCCCCAATATCCCAGACATTCTTTTACACCCCTATAGATCTGTCTTAGGGACGCGGGTGGCGCTGTGGGTTAAAGCCTCAGCGCCTAGGGCTTGCCGATCGAAAGGTCGGCGGTTCGAATCCCCACGGCGGGGTGCGCTCCCGCTGCTCGGTCCCAGCGCCTGCCAACCTAGCAGTTCGAAAGCACCCCCGGGTGCAAGTAGATAAATAGGTACCGCTTACCAGCGGGAAGGTAAACGGCGTTCCGTGTGCTGCGCTGGCTCGCCAGATGCAGCTTTGTCACGCTGGCCACGTGACCCGGAAGTGTCTCCGGACAGCGCTGGCCCCCGGCCAATAGAGTGAGATGGGCGCACAAACCCCAGAGTCTGTCAAGACTGGCCCGTTCGGGCAGGGGTACCTTTACCTTTACCTTAGATCTGTCTTAAGCATGAATAGTTACAAGCAGGCTGCAGTAACATTTGCACTGACAACCAAGAACAAGTTACTGTCACTCCACCTCAGCCCAACCATTTACAATTTCGGGATAGCAGCCAACTTATCTTTAGTGTCATCACGCAGGTGCAGGTTACTAAGATAAGTCACATGGAGCTTTCTGCACACTCTAAAAGTGCTACACAAAAGCAGCAATTACACACAATCTATACACACACATATACACATATATAATATATACATGTGCTCACTCGACCATTTTGATCAGCCTATATGGTACTACTACAGGTGCCACGTAATACCCATTCTGCACTTGTAAGAACCGGACCATTTCGTAATATGGCAGCTACGGAACTCCCAGCCTATTGAGAGCTCAAGCAGGCGCCACCACTGTACTCTGGAAAGACCCAGCACCTGCTGAAACCTCTCCTGTTTAGACAAGCCGACCCAGATGCTTAGGAAATTGAAGTGATTGTAATCTGTTCTAGTCTTTTAACTTCTGCTTGTTTTAGGAGGGTCACGAACCTTTCTCGATTTCACTGTTTTATCTTTTTGTGAACTGCTTTGAGGCTTGATTTGGTTTTTTCACAATCAAGCAGCGCATAAATTTTACGAAATAAAGCAGACGGAGACATACAGCCACAGGTATTGACACCACACACACCATCTAGCCCTGATTTGATAGCTCAGTCGGTAGAGCGCGAAACTCTTAAATATCCGGGTCCTGGGTTCGAGTTCCGCGCTGGGCAAAAGGGGTTGCACCAGACGACCCTCGAAGTCCCTTCCAACTCAGCCATGATTCTGTAGCCTCGCTTAAAAGACCCCCCACCCAATGAAGTCCCTGCCGGGCGGCCCCCAGAGCTCTCTCTTGAGGGTGGGGAAAGGGAGGCGCAGCAGGAAACCTCCCTCCGAGGAGCCGAGCGAGCACGAGACGGAAACTCCCGAGCCCCGCTGCCACTTACCGCCTCCATGATCCCCGCCGCTGCCCCCAGAGAAGGGGCGGCAGCTCCCGCTCCAGTTACCGCCCAAGCATAAACCTGAGCGTCCGCCTTGACGCATCACTGCCCTCACTTCCGCCAGAACGCGGCGTCACGTGAACGGAAGCGGAAGGAACGAAAAGAAAAGGGCGCCGCTCCACGTCCGGCCGTAAAAATAAGGCGGTTTCCGCGCCCGCCCGCCCGCCTCCTACCTCTATGGCTCCACCCACCAAACCTGGGTACAAATCTTACTCGAGGCGCAGAAGTCTAAGGGGATCCTCACGGTCATCTAGTCCAACCCCCTGCAATGCTAGCAGTTAACTGCTGGGCCACACAGGCTTGCGGCTTCTCTGAAGGTAATAATTAACAGCAACATCAGTTGTCCTCACCACACAAAATAAGACCCAAGTTAGAAAAAGAATAAACTCCTGGCTTCTAAATTCTCCCTTGATGTTTCCACTATTTCCTGTGGGCAGCTGCCTCCAGGGGGGAATGGTGCCAAAAGTAACCCGGAAGCCCCCACTTCCTGATTTTAATCTAATTAAAACCGTGAAATCTAATCTAAAACGGGTTAAAATCACCTCAGTTTCCTAAGCATCTGAGTTGTGACTTTCACTGTGTCAACCACCCAAGGGATCAGGAGGCGGCTGTGGCCATCCAGATGTTGTTGGACTACCAGCTCCCTGGGGCCAGTGAGCACTTGGACATTCCCTGTTCTAGCCCAATTGTATCCCCTAATTTGGTCCTTGTAGCCCAAAACACCCGAAGAGCACCAGTTTCAGAGAAGGATGTCTTACAGTTGCACAGCATCCAGTCTTTATTAAAACATCCACTCTAGGGCTGCAATCCGAATCCAATTTGCCTGGGAGTAAACTCAGTTTATTTTTTTTTTATGAGATATTTATTAAATTTTCACAAATTATATAAACAAACACAACAATTCAAACAAACACACATACAAGAAAAAACAAGCATAATTTCAAATCCTTATTTTCTTAAAACTTACTTCCCCGACCTCCTCGTACCTTCCCTTTCTGCATTCCAATTTCAAATATTCAGTTCAGCAAATCCTCACCCTTACTTTTATATAATTATTAACTTTCTTTTCTTTTAACTTAATCTTTACAGCTGTAATCCATTTAATTTCTAAAACCGCATCATTCTAGCACTCATTAATTTTACAATATTTCTTAAGATAGTTCTTGAATTTCTTCCAATCTTCTTCCGCCGTCTCCTTTCCCTGGTCTCAGATTCTGCCAGTCATTTCTGCCAGTCCCATGTAGTCTATCACCTTCATCTGCCATTCTTCCAAGGTGGGTAGATCCTGTGTCTTCCAATACTTTGCGATGAGTATTCTTGCTGCTGTCGTAGCATACATAAAGAATGTTCTGTCTTTCTTTGGCACCAATTGGCCGACAATGCCCAAGAGAAAGGCCTCTGGTTTCTTAAGGAAGGTATATTTAAATACCTTTTTCATTTCATTATATATCATTTCCCAGAAAGCCTTAATCTTTGGGCATGTCCACCAAAGGTGAAAAAAGTACCTTCAGTTTCTTTACATTTCCAACATTTATTATCAGACAAGTGGTAAATTTTTGCAAGCTTGACTGGAGTCATGTACCACCTATAAATCATTTTCATAATATTTTCCTTTAAGGCATTACATGTTCCCAGTCAGCAAACATAATGTTATGACCAATATCTTGTGCCCACTTTATCATAGCTGATTTCACTGTTTCATCTGGGAGTAAACTCAGTTTAATTCAATAGCGCTTACTTCTGAGCAGGCATGGTTCGCGTTGTGCTACAGGTTAGCAGATTTACCATATGTAACTTCCAAAGCAAATTATAGGTTTTCCCCCTGTAAAAATGCTAAGGAATAAAAGTGACATCATCCCACACCCATATGAAATCACGGCTAATTATAGACTAAAGCCTAACCCTGCTTGCCTGGGAGTAATTTTGAATAGATGTTGTTAAAAAAGGTTCAAATTTCCATTAAGCCATGAAGCTCACTTGGTGGCCTTGTGCCAGACACTATCTTTCAGAAAAAATTAGAGAACCACATATGCCACCTTGAGCGCCTTAATTAGTAAATAAACCTTAATTCTTCATTCAGACTGTATTGGCCGCTCTAAACTGATAAAGGATCTGTGAACTGCCAAATAAGGAACTAGGATATCACATACACAGCCCAACAAGAAGACGGCATACGAATCAATCTGGCTTACCTGACCCAACAAGCCCCCCCCCCCCGCAAACAAACCCCACTGCAGCCAACCACAGACAACTAACCACACCCTGCCCCCTAATACCTCTCACTACCAAGGAAATGTAGTATACCATGGGTAGGCAAACTAAGGCCTGGGGGCCGGATGTGGCCCAATCGCCTTCTGAATCCAGCCCGCGGACAGTCCAGGAATCAGTGTGTTTTTACAGGAGTAGAATGTGTGCTTTTATTTAAAATGCATCTCTGGGTTATTTGTGGGGCATAGGAATTGGTTCATAATTCCCCCAAAAAATGTATTCCGGCCCTCCACAAGGTCTGAGGGAGTGGGGACCGGCCCATGACTGAAAATGTTTGCTGACCCCTGTAGTATACGAATAGAAAGAGAACATACCCAGTTGATGCTGACACAAAACCCCACATGTACACTATACAAAAGAATATAAGCCTCAACACCCTACCCCTCTTCTCCCCCCCTTCTCCCCCAACCTTATAATGTACTCAACACTAATATCTCACAACAAATGTAACTGGTTTTTAAGAAAGACTGTACAACCAGAAAAAAGAGACAAGGCATGTACTTTCGTAAACCAAGAAAATCTTTAATTTTTTTTTTTTTAAGGAACTAGGAAACAACTCACCATTTTGACTATGTACCTACAGAATATGTTTTTCTACAGCAGTAAATAAAACTACAACCAATCTGGGTTTAGGATATTCTAGCTAAAGTTCAAACCAAAGCTGATGTTGTTTTTAGGATAAAATCATAAACATAATCACTGGGAGTAGGAAGTGAACCCCACTGAGTGGGACTTAATTCTGGTAATCCATGTGTAGGGTTGCACTGTCACTTTTTCTACAGCACCTGGAAATTTTAGGAATAATATACCAAGAACTTTTGCTTGGCATGCAGTGACTTCTGGGCAGGGATGAGCCCTGGCACTACTTCTGCTAGAAGTTAATACTTACCTGCGACAAAGTCCACTGAACTCAGTGTGACTACTGTATAGGATTGTACTACAATGCTGCCTGCATCTCTTTGCATAATGTATTTACTCAGGGGTTGTATTCTATTTCACACAGTGGGGCTTTCTTCTCTAGACGAATGTGCACGGGAATGGGCTACGTGCCAGTAATTTGCAAATGGTATGCTGAATGAATGAATGAATGAATTCAGTTATCAAAGACTCGCTTGATCCCCAAGTTGATGGCACCGTGTCTCGGTATGATTTCCTGCTCTTGCCTTGCCTCTTCCCCCATCAGCCCTGCAAAGCCCTTTTCGGTGTCAGGGTGAAGGATGCCTTCGGGGAGATTAAAACCGCGCGCCGGCTCAATTTAGGAGCGCCGCGTCGCCTGAGGTTTCCCCGCCCCTGCGAGGGCCGAGCACACAATCACATGTGTCAGGTCGGTCGGGGCAGAGTTGGGCAGCCGCCTCCTGGCCCGGCAGGCGTGGACTCCAGGAGCTGCGAGCTGCGATCCAGCCGGCGGCGGTTCCTCCCCTGGAGCAGGCGCTCGAGCTGCGCGGAGCCCTCGCCGGGAGACAGGTGAGGAGCGCGGAAAGATGCGCCGCGGGGCTTGCCTTCGATCCGCGGGCTCCCCCCTCGATTTGGCCCGGTTCCTCCAGGTCTGCCCCTCTCCTGGCTCCGGAGCGGGTGCCTCGCCCGGCCCGGCCGGGGAACGGAAACTGGCGCGGGGCGCGGCAGCGGGCGGAACACCGAGCGGCTTCTCATCCGGCGGCGAAGGTGTTAATTTCCGTGACGTGGCACGGCGGGGGGTCTTGGGGTCGGGGGGCTTCTTTGGGGTCCCGCGGGGGTGTGGATCCCCCCCCCGCGCGCCCCAGTCATAATAAGCGAAGTGGGATGGTGCTGAATAGGAAGGTCGACATTTAGAACACCTCGCCCTGGGCACATGGTTTACATGGGCTATGAAATAGGTAGTCAAGGCTGCTTTAAAAGTTCTAAAGTCGATGTGGGGAACCTTTGGTCCGCAAAATGTTGCGGAACTACAATTCCCATCACCCCTTTTCATTGACTGTTCTTGCAAGGGCTGATGGGGGTTGTAGTTTGGCAACCTCTGGAGGGCCAGAGGTTTCTCGCTATTGTGCTAGGAGAGAGGGTCTGGCAGTTCATAGGAAAGGACTTCCAACTCCACGGTTTCCTGCTCCATTTCTCCCACCCTCTGACCCCCGTTTCCTCCTTCTGTGTTTCTCTGTCTCCTGTGGCTGTGGACTGTGGCTGTGGACAAGAATATTGCCAAGGGTTTACTCCGGAATGTTCCTAGTGTTCTTCTCCTAGCTACCTAATATTTGGCATTATATCTTTTTATGTTGGGGTTGCAACTGAGAAATAATCATAGCAAGAGAGGTGTGCCAGGATACTGGACGCTGTTGGCACAAGGCATCTGTAGCACAGAGGTGCTAATTGCAAGAAACACCAGTGAAAGGACTTTTAAGAGCTCATAAAAATGCAAAGTGCTATGCTTCCATCCATTATTCTTATCAGATGATAGAAGCCTGGGCAAAATCCCAGAGATTTTGTTGGTCGTTCACTCTAGCACTGTTCTCAGAGATGGGAAGGAGCACTATGTCTTCCTTCTGTTTACATCTCTAACTCCCTTTGGTAGGAAGTACATGTTCCTTCCTTTAGTGCTGTGCAGTGCATGCTTTCTCAGAAGTTGAGTAAACATGCATAGGGTCGCACTGTTAATCTTTCTCTCTGTCCCTCCATTTTCAATAGGTAGCACTGTATTTTTCTGGGTTTATTCTCTTCAGGCTGGCTAGCTAACTGAGTTAAAAGGTAAAGGGACCCCTGACCATTAGATCCAGTCGTGTCCGACTCTGGGGTTGCGGCGCTTATCTCACTTTATTGGCCGAGGGAGCTGGCGTACAGCTTCCGGGTCATGTGGCTAGCATGACTAAGCCGCTTCTAGCGAACCAGGGCAGCACACGGAAACGCGGTTTACCTTCCTGCTGGAGCAGTACCTTTTTATCTGCTTGCACTTTGACGTGCTTTCAAACTGAGCTAACTGAGTTACACTGGAGCAATTAAACAGCAACACAGAATTCCCCCACCCACCCAAAAAAAAAGGCTCCTTACTGGTCTGTACATAGGTGACTTTGCAATCCTATGCCTTTTTACTTGGCGCAAAGTCACCCTTGTTCCATAGGGCTTGCTCCCCAGGAGTATAGGATTGCAGCTGTACTTGTTCATATTTTAATCCTTTCTATGGGCTGCATACAAGGTTCTTCTCCCCATCCCTCCTTATCCTTCACAACAATCTTGCCATCTCATTAGTAGGTGGTGCGGACAGCTTGGTGCCTGACTGAGGATTTGATCCTGGGCCTCCGTGGTCCAATACTCTAACCACAGTACCATGCTGGCTTCCAGTACACTCCAAGCGATGGCACAGTAACCTAGGAATCTTGCCTCCTGCCAGTGGCATAGTGTGGGGGTGCAGGGGGGGGCGGCCGCACCGGGCGCAACATCTGGGGGTTAGGGTTAGGGTGCGCAAATCCACGGGTTAGGGGGCGCAAATTACTTGCCTTGCCCCGGGTGCTGACAACCCACGCTACGCCACTGCGTCCTGCACCACTGCCCCTTTCTCTCCGGGCTTCTCCAGGCACTGTAACCAATCAGAGAGGATGGGGTTTAGGATGAAGGAATGTGACTCTTGTGCCTGCCTCTTGAATTTGCATTCACGGTTGCTTCTGCCTTCCTCCTTCCCCTGCCCCAGACCATGGCAGCTCTTCTGAAGAGCCTTCTTGCGGCATCGGAGAAGGCAGCCTGCATTGCCCAGCTGTGCCGCCAAGAGGAGGCACTCTTCAGCTTGCTCATTGAGGAGAAGAGAGGGGCGGACAAGAACAAGAAGTTCCTGCAGGACTTCAAGACTTTGGCCGACGTGCTGATCCAAGAGGTCATCAAGCATGATGTGGGGCAAAAGGTATCTGCTGCGGGGAAGGGGCCCCATCACTGTAGGATACGTAAAGAAGGGTTTATATAGCAATCGCAGGCCAGAGCTAGGGGAAATGTAGAAGGGGGAAAGCTGATAGCGGCTGCTGCACTTATCCTAAATTGGAAGCAGGACCTGGGATTGAGCTGGAACCATAAGACTATCGGAAGCTGCCTTATACTGAGTCAGTCCATCGCACCATCTAACTCAGCATTGCCCACACTGGCTGGCCTCGGTTCCCATGAGCTTGAGACAGGCTCCTGTTCCAGGCCTGCCAGGAAAAGCCAGAGATTGCACCTGGGACCTTCTGCATGTGAAGGAGATGGGCTGTCGCTGACCTACGGCCCTTTGCAGTGGCTAAGCCACCCTGCTCCCAATGGTTGTGAAAGTGGGAACAACCTGGTGCCTTCATCCTTCACCTGTTGGAATAATAACAGCTCACATCTATAAAGTGTCATATATTGCATGGTCTTTGCATAATTTGCCCAGCAATCCTCAAAATTACTCTGTAAGGCTACCTTACGAAGGTAGGCCATCATTACTATCCGCAAATTAGATCGAGAGAACATTGGCTTGCCTAAGAGTTGTGCGGTGCAGAGTGTTAGACTAGGACCTGGGAGACCAGGGCTCAGATCCATGAATCTCCTTGGGTGACCTTGCACCAGTTTTCCTGTGTCAGCCTATCCCACTTCACAGAGTCACTGTGAGGATAAAATGGGGAGAGAGAGAACCAAGTACGCCTGCTTGAGCTCTTTGGAGGAAAGGCAGGATATAAAGATAATAATAAAACAATGTCATCAAATGGGGGAGGGAATTTTTTAGGCCATAACTCAGTTTATTAGACACATGGGAGTGCCTGTAGAGAGGATTCTTTCCCTGGGGTTAAGGGAAGAATTAGATCTAGCCACAAGCCTGTGTGTGTGGTTGCCCAACCTACTAAGGACATTACAGAACGCAGACATGTCAGAGCAGGACCAGCCATTCAAATAGTGCTAGTGCATTCAGGAGAAAAGTCTAGGTTATTATTACTATTTTAAATACTCCATTCCGTCAACACAGACACACACCAATTACGAACTTAAAACATAAAAGCCCTAAAGGGTTAAAGAGCTAAAAACACATATGAGAAAATCAACTTGAAAATGAATTACAAATTGTTCAAAATTCTGTCATAAAATGAACATAATTTATGTTCAGTTCACCTGACAATTATGGAAGCTGCTCTCACGTGCAGTTTAGAGATATTTGTCCTAATTCCATGAACATCATTAAACCGAACTAATTCATTCCAAGCACTGATGCACAGTTGTCCCTTTCTGATCCAGTGGGAACTGGGGATGATGGGGCAGAAAGACCAAAATAACCTTCTCTTAGACCTGACTCATCAGTGTGACTAAGCCACTCTCTCTTCTTCCTTTCCCCTTCCTTCTCCATTGTTGGCGCTACCAGTTTCCAGAATTACAAGATCATATCCGTGGTGAGGAGTCCAACAAATTTGAAAATGGCCTCGGTGAGTGATGGCGTCCTTAAGTGGCAGGGAGAGGGCAAATTTTTATTAATTGCTCTATCAAACTGCTGGTTCTCTTTCTCAGCTTTATCTTAATTGGAATCATTGGCTGAGCCATCATCTTCTGTTGCTGCAGACTCTGATGTACTTTATGCTTGAAATTAGACTCCCTTTTCTATTCCTAAAGTCAGTTCTCCCAACTCCAGGTCCCTTTTGTTGCCCGCGAAAGACTTTTCTGAACCGCACTTGACCTTTTTTATTGGCTACTGTTCTTCTAGGCTTATATTTTTCAAATCTACAGTTTCCCCAACAACTAGTCATCTGAGGAACCCCTGTGCATTACCGCTTGTAGTCTCTCTGGGATGTGTTTAGATCAGGGTTCGGCAACCTAAGGCCCAGGGGCCACAAGCAGCCCATGGGAGTCGTTTTACCAGCCCGCAAGCCGCCCTCCAAGGAAAAGCCCTCCAGCATACTAAATTTTGTTTTTTTGAACTTCTAGGGGAGACGGTGGTGGTTCAGGTTTGCCCCACACAACAAGAAACTGCTGCCCTGTTGGAAAAAGTCCTTGACCGGAAGCAAGCAGCAGCCGAGCTGCTGGCTGCAGCTATTCATCAGGAAGTGGTGCTTTCAGACCCAGCGCTGGATGATGTGGCTGTGACTATCTCCACAGAGAGCATGGCTGTGTGGATTGATCCCATAGGTAAGCCATGCGTCAAGGGTGGATTTTGGATTGAGCACTCGATGGGGTCGGGAAATAAGAGTTTGGGCTCGGTTGGGCAAGGGGATCTTCCTCCCAGAGGATTTCTGCTTGCTTGCTTGCTTGAATGTATCTCCGTGAGGGTGTTTTATTTTTAGGGGGTTGGTGGTAAGTTGCTTTGAGTTGCCTTGGGCAAAAAACTCAACCAATAAATAATAACAACAACAACAACACAGAGCCGTAGCTAGTGGGGATCTAGCCAAGGTTTCTGCCCTGGATGAAGCTTCCAGAGGGGCACCGTTGAGGCCCCTAGCCTCCCAGTACGTCTGGGCTTCAGCTGGAGAGAAAGATGAAAAAGAGCATGGCATCCACAAGCTCCTTCCCCTTTCTCCATGAAGCTGAAGAAGGCTTATTTACAACACAATTTCAGGGAGAGGGAGAGTTGGAAAATCTGGAGAGACTGATTGGCTCTCCCCAGTGAAGCAGAAGATAGAATCCCCTGTGGATTTGCTAGTGTGAGAAAGAAATTCTGGAGGGGCAGAAAACTGAGGAAGAGAATCAGTTGGACTAGATGATTCTTAGGTGCCTTCCAACTCTACAATTCTATGATTCTATGATCCCTGAACTTTGAATGTTTTTCAATAGCTAACGTTGAGTCATTTTCAGACTGTACATGATCTACACACAGGAAAGTAAGGTGTGTGAGAGCATTTTTCCTGCCAGAGGCAAGCGCTGGTCAGCCTCGCTGCGTTAGGATTGTAATGGAAGGGCGCTTTCTACTTTAGACTTGCAAAAAGCATTTCTTCACCTTACCTGGAACCTAAATTGACTACAAAATTATCATTTCCTAAAATGAGTAATCAAACAAAAATAAAATTGAAAGGAATCTTGTTGATGCTTGGGAGTAAATTTACACGTCAAAACTTGAAAGGGTTTGCACAGAACCAAGAGGAGGGGTGGGTGGCAAAAAGCCTAAAATGGGGGGGGGGAATATTTTTTTAAAGGAAACCAGAGGGTCTTGGCTGATCTTATGGAAATGCAAACTTTTAATATGACCAAATAAATCCAATTCAAAACCTGACTTCAGATAGACAATTACTGCACAAGGAAGTTCTACTTTTGACAAACAATTTGCTTTTACTGGAAAGGATGCTCGTTTTCCCTTTGGCCATACAGTCATAATACCTCTTAGGATTCCTTTGAATTCAAATAATACATTGCCTACTTTTTATGCCCTTTACGAATAAATGTGTTGAGGGGTGGGTGTGTTTGCATGTATGTGTATGTATGTACACAAACACACATCCAGGGGGTTGGGTGCCAAATGGGGTCTTTGACCCAATTTAAGAAAGCCTAGTTTCGGTCCTGAACAACAACAGCAACAACAATAATGTAAGACAGGAAAGGGATAGCCAACATCAAGTTCTCAAGGCATTCTTGGACTGCAGCTCCCATCAGCCCCTGCCAGCATGGCCAGTTACTGGAAATGATGGCAGATCCTGACATTCAGAAGGTGGCTCGTTGGCTACCTCTCAAATAGGAGTTACTTTTACACTAAATCAGACTATTGGTTTGTCCAGTCACTGTGTGCTCTGATGGAAGTGCTCTGATGGCAGGCATCTTTTTCTGCTGCCTCAGGTCATTTGCCCAGTTCTGCCTCTGCTCCCACCCCTGGCTTACGGCCCTCGGAAGGGAATGCTGGAGGTTCCTCAGTCCTGGAGATCCCAGGGCTTGAACCTTGGAGGTCCCATAGGTGAAGCACGTGCTCTCTTGCTGTGCTGCAGTTGTTGGGACAGGGAGCCCAGGCGATACAGCTTCTACTATTCTCCCTCTCTGGGGACTACTAGCTTTTGGCGAAAGTTAGCGGAGATCCATTCAGCCACCTCCAGCTCCCTTCTCACGGCCTTATGCCACCAGGCCCAAGTACCATATTTGTCCTCCTAGCCCAGTACTGTCTTCTTCAGCCTCTGCCAACCCTGGTTCTCTCCAGATGTTTTGAACTACCACTCCCATCATCCTCCACCAGCATGGCTGTTCTGATTGAAACGGATGGAAGCTTTACTCCGAAGCAGCTGGGTGATGCACCAGGTTGGCAGTGGCTGCTCTGCTCTGACTAAAAGTGGCTCTCCATACATGCATACAAACACACCCACCCCTCAACACATTTATTCGTCAAGGGCATAAAAAGTAGGCAATATATTATTTGAATTCAAAGGAATCCTAAAGGAGAATGTTAGCCGCTTTGAGACTCCTTCGGGTAATGATAAAGCGGGATATCAAATCCAAACTCCTCCTTTTCTTCTCTCCAGGGTCTCGGGCCCTTAAAAATCAATCAATCAATCAATTTTGTTAGAGTTTATAGAGAAAAATACAAAACTTAATATCAAATATCTTTTTAACCCAACATTAGTCTAAACAAGATAAAAATGTAGTGGAAAAGGACAAAAAAGAAAAAAGAGAGGGAGAGAGAGAGATAGGGAAAAGCTTTAAAAAGCTGTAAAAAACAGGTCTTTCCTTCACCTGCTTCCTCCTTTTTTACCTCCCTAGCTGGAAATGCTAAGGAATGAACCTGGGACCTTCTGCCTGCAAAGTCTGGGCTCCAGACACAGAGAAAGCTGCCCGACACTTGGGCGAGACCCTTAGTCCATCTCACCCAGTGTTGTCTGCATTGGCCGGCAGTGATTCTCCAGGGTTCCAGAAGTGGTCTCTCCAGGCCTACGTTAAGATGCTTGGGATTGAACTTGGTACCTTCTGCAAACCCTCAGTGCTCTGCCACTGAGCTAGGGACCTTCCGCCATGAAGGGGGCCTTCTGCTGCCCATTTAAAAAATGGCAATTCTGCCGTGAGGAGGAGCTCTCTGAGCCTTACTCTGAACTTTCTTCAACAGACTTGGAACTGGCGATCTCACGGCTTCTCTCTCCTCAGATTCCACCAATCAGTACATCCGTGGGCGTGGAGATGTCCTGCCTGTGGATGGCATCTACCCCTCAGGGCTGCGCTCGGCGCTGGTGCTGATAGGCGTATACAACCGTCACTCAGGCGAGCCTGTCCTGGGCATCATCAATGAGCCCTTCTTCCAGGAAAAGCTACCAGCACGCAGGTAACAGCACCACCACAGGGCACTCTTCCACAGGTGGGCTAGCCCATTGGGTACCCATTGAGTGCACGCGGATGGAAGAGGCTTGACCCAGACTCACTACTGTGAAGCTTCGCTTTAATCCATGTTTCATCTAGCGAAGTTGTTGCTTTTCAATTCCACTGCTCAAGTTGGGAGGCTTGGCATCAGGGCCGTCTTTACCCTGGGGGTGCTGAATTCTGGGGGGTGCCAGGCACCCGCCGCTGAAGCCGCCTAAGCTCTTAACTATCTACCTGTTATGAAATAACATTTTCAAAGCCAGCCGCTGCTGCCGCCTCCACCCTGGCCGCTTTCTCCTCCCCGGAGTCCCACCCTGCGCGGAGAGGCGTTGCTCTCGCCCACCATTGGTTCGATTACTGCATCCCTCTTCTTCTCCTTCCTCCTCCTGGGGAGCTTTTAAAAGCCCCTGGGCGTGAAGCTGCGTGCCTTTGTGGAGCTCGGGCACTCGGTTCGTGAGGGACAACAGCAGCGAGACTCAGAAGAGCAGGATGCCACCGCTGCCGCCATGGCCTCACCTGCAACCACGGAGAAGTATATCTTGGGGGTAGATGTGGACAGCACTAAATTTGGGGGCACTGGGCGGATCTTTGCACCCTGGCGGCACATACAGTGGTGCCTCGCAAGACAAAAAGAATCCGTTCTGTGATTCTCTTCGTCTAGCGGTTTTTTCGTCTTGCAAAGCAAGCCCATTGACGGATTAGCGGCTTTTAGCGGCTTATCTGCTGATCGGATCAGCTGATAAGCGGATTAGCGGCTTAGAAAAGGGGGGGGGGAGAAAAAAAACCAGCAGGAACTCGCAAGACATTGTCGTCTTGCGAAGCAAGCCCATAGGAAATTCGTTTTGCGAAGCACCTCCAAAACAGAAAACTCTTTCGTCTAGCGAGTTTTCCATCTTACGAGGCATTCGTCTTGCGGGGCACCACTGTATTCTAAAGACAGCCCTGCTCGGCATTATCAGCTGATCTAGCCCATGTCTGCATATGAACCCCTCTCAAGCCAGGTGTGTGTCTCAGGGATAGAGCGCATCTTATGCAGCAGCAGGTCCAGATGCCATCCCCAGCATCACTTGCCTGAAACTCTGGAGAACCCCTGCCCATCAGTGGGGACAATCCTAATCTAGATGGACTGAGTGTCTATCTTGGTATAAAATTGCTTCCTGCGTTCTTAATGCATGCCGACCGCACCCGTGCAGACACATCTTGCAACATGCAAGGAGTGTACAGTGCCTCATCACTCACAAAAACTCCAGCTCTCAGTCTGGCTATAAAAAATACCCTGCTGAGCTGATTCCAGGGCATTTTGTCCCATCCCTTAGAATAATAGAACCGTTGAATTTTAGAGTTGGAATGTACTCTGAGCTCATCTAGCCCAACCCCCTGCTCAAGACAGGGTCTAAAGGGCATCCTTGGTCGTCCTCTTATCCCAGGCCTCCATCCCAGTTGTGTTTTTCTTTTCTAGCAATTTGTCTGCTGCAGCCTCTCACTTTGGCTTTCCACTCACACAGCACTGATGACCACCTCATCCGTCTTCCTTGCATCAAGGTTCTTGTTGGGGATGGTGAAAGCAGCATCAACCGGTTGCTGTCTCCACCAGGTCCTAGCGTGGCGTGACTCTCTGGTGCTTTTCCTGGCTAGCCTTCTCTGACACGTCCCTTTTTTTTTGCAGGTGGCAGAGCAAATATCACTGGGGCATCTCCTATGGGGGCACCCCCCTGAGCTCGCTAAGCCGGCCCCAGCTGCGGACTTCCCCTCGTGTGGTCCTGAGCAGCAATGAGAAAGTGGCACTGCAGGAAGCCCTGGCCCCCCTGTATGGGCAGCAGCTGTGCTTTGCCTCCGGTGCCGGGTACAAGATGCTGTGTGTGGCGCTGGGGCTGGCCGACGCCTACGTCCTCTCGGAGGGCAGCACCTTTAAGTGGGACTCCTGCGGCCCCCACGCCATCCTGCTAGCCCTTGGCGGAGGCATGGTTGACCTTTCGGAGGCCTTGAAGTCCTGGCAGGCTGGGCAACGCAAGCCGCTACCGGAACTGACCTACAACCAGCCTGTGGAGGGCGCTCTGGGTGCTGAGCGCTGGGCCAACCAAGGAGGGCTTGTGGCCTACATCCACCGGGAGCACCTGGAGGCTGTAATGGCCACTCTGGCAGCTGCAGCAAACACCTTCTAAAGCTCCTCCTCCTCTTCCTCCCTCCAGGGCATTTGCATCTCAGCACCCGGGGAGGAAGCCAGTCTCTGGGCAAAGGGCCCCAGCTTCCTCACCTACCAAGGGACCAGCCGGTTACTGACAAAGGCAACACACCTGGATCAGCTAAGGTTGTACCTTTGACTTCTGGCGTTTCTGTGCCCTGTTTCCGCCATGTTCCAGTGGGGAGGAGCAAAGAGATCACAAATCACTCATGCACCACAAACCATGGTTTTTATCTTAACTGTAGCCAGGAAATGTAACCTCCATGCATGCAGAGGGGGTCGTGGTGACCTTAAATTGTGCCCTTCTCCCCACCTGATCCTTGGTGCTTTGCTCCTTTTACATGAATAATACGTATTATGGGTAATGCAGTAGACATGCATTGGGACCATTATATAGCTTCCAATTTGGATTTTCTTTAGCCCTCTCTGCTTCTGGTATCTTGCACAGGGCACTGTGACCAGCACTGTTTTTAGCTGTCCATGGCACAGGCCTGTTTTCTGGGGTGCATCAACCACTCTCCTTGCTTGTGACATGTGATCTGGATCATCTGCAGCTTGATCTGTGAGCGACTAGTGGTTGGTTGGTCAGTCCTGGTCAGTCCATGTTATGAAGACAGTCTAGGTGGCCTTCAGCTCTGTGAGGAGCGTCTGCACCAATCGTGCTTCTGTGGTTTGTGGCATTTACTCTCTAACACGGAATCTGGTGGGACAGTGTTTTGTTGAGGGAGTTTAGGCTGCATATCTGTAGCAAAGAGTTTCCTCAGGATCATTTGTAAGGAGCCGTAGCAGCTGAAATAATCAATCAAAGTATGTGCTGTGATTCTGGGAATACCCTCCCAAAAATTGCTATTGTATCAAATTGCAGCTTATCCAGACTGAATCATCTTTATATGAGCTCAGTTTCATGCAGAATAACTGACCGTTTCCTGAGAGTCCCTAAATCCTACCTCCAGCCCCCTTGACAGGGATGGGGAACATGGCCCTTTGGATGTTGCTGGCCGGAGCTGGTGGGAGTTGAGAGCCCAGCAAGATCTGAAGGCCACAGGCAAGCCACGTCAGGAATGCAATTCCGGGTAGGGAGGGAAGAAGACATGGCCGCAATTCACCCATTCATTGGCCTTGTCCTGTGGCCACCCATATTTCAGATGTTTCTAACACATTGCTTTAGAAACCAACCAACTATCTTTTAACCAACTCAGCTTTTAAAAAAATATTTGGAATCAGAATAAGAAAATTAAGATTGACCAACAGTATACAGATGAACACACAAACTTATATATGGTTTCTGTAATTTACTTTGAACACATCATGTGAGTGTGCATCTTCAAGCAGAATTTGAATTTTTAAAAGTTTCTTTTTACTTGTTATAGCAGTTGCACACTATTTTAATAGTAATAAACTGTACCTAAGATTCAAATTGCATAGAATATGCTCAGAATTTTTTTTAAAGTAGGTGAATCTGAAATATTAAACACAGCTGAATATTCTGATAACCGCTGAAGTGTGTGCTTGGGAACACAAGTACCAGTTTTTCTTCTACCAAGGAATCTAACTTGCAGTAAATAGATTTACCACCTTTTCATGAAATGTTCAACATAATTTTACCAACAACAAAGATCAAATATAAAATTGGTATATTAAATAACGAGATCAAAACTTAAATCAAACTAAAACAAGGAATATGTAGGAGCAGCAATAGTATAATTGGCCAAAATACATCCTCACTTTAAAAACACAAATTGTATCTCCTAGAATTTTGGGGGCAAACTGTGTTTTGTTTTCTAGAGTGCTTCAGTCTCACTGTGTACTACCTGAGAGGAACACAAATTGGAGTACTGCTATGTATGTTTGTTGTTTTACCTGTCCTTCACCAGCAGATCCCATGGCTGGTTACAACAATTTAAAAATCAATATTAAAAAATGCTAAAACATATTACAGTCACAAGAATAGGGTGAGTCCTGAAAATGCAAATGTCAGGTGTCAAAGGCCAGGTGGAAGAGGTGTGACTTCAGCATTTAGCAAAAGGTTCCTGGTGAAAGTGCAAGACGCACCTCTGTGGGAAGGGAGTCCCACAGTCCAGGGGCTGCCACAGAAAATGGGCTGCAACTACAGCTCCATCTGCCCCAGCCAAGGGATGGGGAAGGCTAAGCTACGAGGAACTGCCTCTCTGGTGGGATTGATTTTTAACAGCATTTAATTGGAATAACTAAGAATGCTGGGGATGTTGTGGTATATCGCCATCCTCCCTGGGCACAAGAAATATAATGGTTTGGAAATATTAATGAATACTCAAAGCAGCCCTGGGGCCACAGATGCCTGTGCCACTCCTTCGCATTAAAACAAGCTGGCAGTCTTGCAATACTCTTATGCCACTAGATGGCACGATAGCCCCTGGGTGATATTTATTTACCAAGAGTTGGATTGAGAGGCCGGAGCTGAGCTTTCACCTATGACAGAGTATTTTATAACATAAACCTGGCTCAGTTCCATATTTGCTTGTTGCATATTCTGTAATCAGATCTGCTACAAGCTTCTTCTAAAGGAAAGAGCACAGACTTGGTACATAAAAACACTTTGCATCTTGTAAAATGGAGCCACATTTGTTTTTACTGTTCAGCTGATGACTTATATTGACCCCTAATTATTCTGTGCAAATTCAGGCTTCTAGTATTGTGCAGCCTGAGAATTCCAGCTGCTGCTGCTGCTCCCGCTTCCTCCTCCTCCTCCTCTTTTTCTTTAAAAAAGCTTCTTTGAATAAGCAAAATGCAGCACAATCCTAACTGTGTCCAGAGAAGTAGGTCCTATTGAATTCATTGGGGCTTACTCCCAAGTAAATTGGCTTCAGATTAAACGATGGTGAAGAACAGGTGCCTTTTCTGGCTGCTTTGGAATACAACTCCCATCAACTCAGCCAGCATGGCCAATGATCAGGCATGTAGGGAGTTGCCATCCAAGAATATCTGAAAGCCCCCTCCCCCCCTTGTCAGATCCTTATGGCTGAGAAGATAGGCTAGGTGTTGTAAGAAATCTCAAAAACCTGCAAGGAGATTGAGTAAAATCTCTAAATTAGACGGAACATCGTCAGGATCAGGAGAAAACAAAAGGGCCTGACTGAACATACAATATTGCATCCCTAGATACTCCCAGTTGCAGAAATTGAGCATGTCTTTGCTTAGAGTAGCCATTGACACTTGGCCAAATGAATGGACACCAATTTGCATGTGCTGCGTGTAGATGCGCATTAAAAAATATGAGTAGGTTATATCCTACTAAGTCATAGTCATTGATTTGGTTTCAGTGATTCAGTACAACTTAGTTGGGCATATGATATTACCCTGATGTGTTATGTCACTCTATAATTCTACATAGGAATACTATACATCTCACTGTATTGGGGAAGACTGTGGCCTGTGTGTTTGTGCTTAGTCTGCTGCCAAGGTGCTGTCTGTTGATGGGCAACTTCAGTGCCCCTGCTCTTCCTTCTGTATCTTTCAACCAGACCTGGAATGCACGGCCATTCACCTTTGTACAGAGAACTGCCCCCTGTCCTCATCCTAAGCCTCTGATAACTCTGAAAATCGACAACTGTCTTCTGTAAAATAGGACACCTGAGCATCTGATAGTTGCTGTTGTTCTTCTGCTAATGAGTGAACGTGCTGCCATTTCTCTTTCATCCCGGCTTTTTCCACATTCTGCATAATCTAAATAGGATCCATTTGTTTGTATATTTAGGTTACTTCCTAAACAAACAATGCAAAATTAAGAGACAGTATTTTTTATATATAAAAAGACTAAGTATCCCCCCCCCCCCCCATGGCTGGGAGTGCTAGGATGGGAAGCATCCATGTAATCCAGCTTATCTTGGACACACATCAGAGGAGCACCTTACTTGATTTAGTAATGACACTGACAAACTGGAACGTGTCCAGAGGAGGGCAACCAAAATGGTCCAAGGCCTGGAAACGATGCCTTATGAGGAACGGCTAAGGGAGCTGGGCATGTTTAGCCTGGAGAAGAGGAGGTTAAGGGGTGATATGATAGCCATGTTCAAATATATAAAAGGAGGTCACATAGAGGAGGGAGAAAGGTTGTTTTCTGCTGCTCCAGAGAAGCGGACACGGAGCAATGGATCCAAACTACAAGAAAGAAGATTCCACCTAAACATTAGGAAGAACCTCCTGACAGTAAGAGCTGTTCGACAGTGGAATTTGCTGCCAAGGAGTGTGGTGGAGTCTCCTACTTTGGAGGTCTTTAAGCAGAGGCTTGACAACCATATGTCAGGAGTGCTCTGATGGTGTTTCCTGCTTGGCAGGGGGTTGGACTCAATGGCCCTTGTGGTCTCTTCCAACTCTAGGATTCTATGATTCTAGTTTTTTTTTGGGGGGAGAGATAGATAGAGAAAGGGGGTGCACTGGAAGTAAGCAGGGACACCGCAGGGGCCTGAACCCCGTCCTGGAAACCAGGAGTGCCAACCACCAGCGCCTTTTGCTTTTTTTTTTTATGCAACAAGGTGAAAAGCAAAACCTGAGAGAACACTCTGAATACAGAATGTTCTCTCAGGAAAAAGAAAACCCTTAAGAGTTATAAAGTTGCAGAGAGAACGCAACCGAGCAAGGGATATTCACCTAGATGTGTTTAAGTCACAGAGTGCCATTTTGACTGCCGTCAATTTGCAGGGCAGAAGAGAGAGACTGGTTCCAGTCTTAAAACTCTGCCTTTATGCTCCCCTTTTCGTTTGTCCCCCTGAAGTGTGAGTTCATGGGCCTGGCAGTTCCTTCTGCTGGTCTGTGAAAAGCAATCTGGACTGATTAGTCTGTCCCCGGCCCATTCCCGCAAATTCCAGTGAAATGGAGCACAGCTGTTCTTACTGACCTGACTTCTGCAGGAAGAGCTGGCTTCACCTGAGTGTGGTGGGCTCCTGGACAGAACTGTGAAGAGATCAAGCGAGGGGAAATTGAGAGGCCAGCACAAAAGGATTGTACTGAAAAAGATCACTGAATTGTGGAGTGTGAAGTACACTTGCCATTAAGGTTCCTGAAGAATTGCAAAATTCTATTTCTTGTGTCACTGAGATGCACCTGGAAGACTAGGGTCTTCAGCAGCCCTCCCCTCCAGACACAAAGGAACAAAAACTGGGTTACCTAAAGCAGCGCACTCAAGACGCAGGTGTCTCTCAGTCCTACACTGCCAATGTTCACTTGATGTATCAAGAACTCTGACACTGCCTCTTACTTGTCAACGGAGCAGATCTGCTTCAGGCACAGGTCTGAAGGTCTGCAAAAAAAAAAAGAGCTGGAACAAAGCAAGGATGACTGTCCTACCAAAAGATGTACCTTATTGTGTGGTGATGGCACAGGAAAGAGCCTCCCTTGCAGCAGTGGCCCGACAAGAGAAGTCCCTCCAGGTAGAAGCACAGAGAGCGACCGCATTAGGCTTTCGAGTTCGCGGCTCTTCTGAAAAAGTGGTTGAATAACCAACATTGCTCAATACAAACTCTTTGTAATATTTAGTTTGCATATTTGATGTATGATTCCATTTAGAGCCTACCTTTTCTCCAACAGGCTCAGGGTGCTTGAATGGTCCCCCTCACTGCAACCTGAAAGAATCTTTATACAAAGAGTTGCAGGCAGAACACAACAGAGATTTTCTCCTCAGCCAAGCACAAGATACTCACCTAGTTGACCTTCAGCCAGAAAACACACACCTGTATTGCTGCTATAATTACAATGGAGCATTTAGAGATCACTTTTTAGTTATTAGTGCCTATTGCCCCTCTGATAATTCAAAAGTTTTCTTATAGAAGCTACAATTGCAGTTGAAGGTAACAAGAGATTACATGCAAAGGAAGTAGTTTGCTACACCAGGTTTTTAAATATATCACATTAGGAACGGAAGTACTGGCGAGGATCCAAATTTTAGTATTTGTCAGAAACCCAGCAACTATCAATCCTATCGTGCAGGTTTTCACCAAAAAGCCAGTAATACTATTTTGGTCAGATTAATTTTTTAATAAAGTCTCAGCATTAATGGATCATGTTTCCTGCATTAAAGAGACATACATGTACCCCAGACAAAGAAAATTGGGAGCTACATGCCTCCTTTATCTACAGGAGATAGGGGCTGTTTAGTTGTTTAGTCATGTCCGCCTCTTCGTGACCCCATGGACCAGAGTACGCCAGGCACTTCTGTCTTCCACTGCCTCCCGCAGTTTGGTCAGACTCATGTTTGTAGCTTCGAGAACACTGTCCCACCATCTCGTCCTCTGTCGTCCCCTTCTCCTTGTGCCCTCCATCTTTCCCAACATCAGGGTCTTTTCCAGGGAGTCTTCTCTTCTCATGAGGTGGCCAAAGTCTTGGAGCCTCAGCTTCAAGATCTGTCCTTCCAGTGAGCACTCAGGGCTAATTTCCTTAAGAATGGAGAGGTTTGATCTTCTTGCAGTCCATGGGACTCTCAAGAGTCTCCTCCAGCACCATAATTCAAAAGCATCAATTCTTCGGCGATCAGCCTTCTTCATGGTCCAGCTCTCACTTCCATACATCACTACTGGGAAAACCATGGCTTTAACTATACGGACCTTTGTTGGTAAGGTGATGTCTCTGCTTTTTAAGATGCTGTCTAGGTTTGCCATCGCCTTTCTCCCAAGGAGCTGGCATCTTTTAATTTCGTTGACTGCTGTCACCATCTGCAGTGATCGAGATAGGGGTACAGACCTCTATTCTAAAATGTTTCACAAATGTGGGTTATTATTATTTTGTATGGGCCCACTCTCGTCATTAGTGGAACAATCAGCCACCCCCTTATGTGTGAGTAAAAATGGCCAGAGCGTCAGGATTCATAAGATTTCAAATATTTTCTCAGTCATTTCAGCCTTACCATTAGCAGACAAAATTTTCTGCCCTTTATGCACAGGAAAAAATGGTCACGGCTCATCTTTCCTGATTACGAATATGGATTTGCTGGACTTTTTTTGCTTAAAAATGGCCGACAAAACGGCGAAAACCTCTACTCACTCCAATGCCACCTCTACCGTTGCCATCAGTGGATTCACCCTCAAAATGCCTTATTTGCTTATTCACACTGAAATTAGAAAGGCAACGGTTACAGACAAAGGGAGCAGTTTGATGCATCAGGTTTTAAAATGGGTATTCTAAATGTATTACCTTAGGAACAGAATTACTGGCGAGGATCCGAAATGCTGGCATGTTTGGAACCTTCTGGATTTATACACAACTGAAGGAACAAAAACTCAGCAATATTTTGGTGACCCTCTTCTGCAGTTGCCCAGTAACTACAGTTAGGTATAATACTCTCACCCTTGGTTGCTTGCTTTTTGCTGCTGCTCCTTGTGGCTTTCTCAGTTATTTCCCCCATTTATGCTTCCCCCAGAACCAGTTCTTGATCCTAGTGGCTTCCAGACCTTTTCTGGTTCAATAGTTCTTTCTCTTTCTGTGCCTTCATTCTTTTCTAGCTTCACCAATCTGAAGTGGCTCCTGTTGCCTTTATTCCCATCAGGGAAAAGGGTGGGAAATGATGATGATGAAGATGATGATGATGCCTCTTCCTAGCTTCCTATGCCAAATTCCACCACTTTTTAGCCAGCTGCTCAAGAGGGTTTGTTATTCTACTCCTTGGAAGCCACATTATAAATAAAATGAAGTTCTGCCCATTAGCGAAGGAGCTTCTCTATAGTCCCCAAGAAGCTATCACAAAATGGCCGCAAAGTATTTTTGTCAACAAGCTAACATGAAATTAGAAGGAACTATGTTGCCTTCTCCCCCTTTGCTTTGCTCTTTATCACAGGCACAGCCTTCTTTCCCCCTGGATCTCCCTCCCCTTCTCCCTTCCAAGTCTCACCCGTGTTAAAATCTTCCCAATCTTGGTTTTTCTAACTTCTGGAGCGAGTGGTTGCAGACTAGATCCAGGGGCTCTTGGAAGAAGCTGGTTTTCTGGTTCCATTTCAATTGGGTTTAGGCCTGGTTTTGGCACAGAAACTGCCTTGGTCGCCCTGTACGATGACCTCTGTTGAGAGAGACAAGTGGCCTGGAATACCTTCCATCAGCTTCGGCTGGTGGTCCATCTGCTCCCCTATCTGGACAGGGATAGCCTAACCACGGTTGTCTATGCTCTGGTGACCCTTTATTGGGTTATTTTTGTTTTGATTTTGTGTATTTGATATTTTATGTGAACCGCCCTTAGACCTTCATGTATAGGGCGGTATAGAAATTAAATTAACGATGATGATGATGCTAACAACTTCAGCAACAGAAACCCCAGCCTGTTCTTTTTATTAAATGGCTTTTCCAGTTGCCTTTTAAACAAAAAGCCTTCTATTTTCTGTATTTATTCTTCACTCTGCTTGAAGCAGACTTCATATCCACCTACTTGTCCTTTCCTGTGCTCCTTTTCACATCCAAAGATTTGTTAGTCGAAAGATATATAAACTTGATTTCACCCCTCACATTCCTTCGCCTTAGTTTTCCCTTGGCCTTTCTAGTCATCAGGTGTTTTCGTTTTTCTTGATTCTCTTTAAAATCTTCATCTTGGTATTTTCAGTTTAAATTTTGCTTGGCTAAGCTTTCTTTTGGGGGTTTTCTCAAACTCCATCATCGCTCCACAATTTACTTTTCCTGTTTTATTAGGATTAATTCTTTGATGACCTTCTATTTTCTTTCAGCTTCCTTTAACTTAAAATTTATTGCCTCTCCTAACACTTTTTAGGGAGCCACTAAATTAAGATTTGTTGTATCTCTTTTTAAAGTTGTAAATAATCATTCTTCCGTGCCGTACGATTCCTTCGTTTACTTAAAAAATAAATATTAACTATAGTTTTAAAAAGAAATATAACCTAAGCTGGTTTTAGTTTCCATTTTAAACCTATTCCCCCAGCCTCCCTCTCCTAATCCTTCGGCCCATTAGCTCCTTCAGTTCTGACCAGTGAGAGGGCTAAAACCAGTACTATAGCCAGGGACAGTCTCACTCACTAGAATCTGACTCACTCCTTCCACCACCTGTTGGTCATAAAGACACATTAAAAAGTCCCTTAGCCCATTAATACAGTGGATACAAATGTGTTTGTTTTCAACATGGGATCATTGCGCATGGGTAAGAAATTAGTGCCCACTCCACTCCCTAATAACAAGGTTGCTGGGGTGCCAACTTGAATAAAATATTGGGGGGGGGAGCTACTCCCTACATGATCAATCACATGACCTGGCACACACACACCATTTTAATGGCAATACCTATCAACTTCTTTGGGGGGGGCAGTCTCCACTGGCAGAGCTTCAAGCTCCTGCGGGGGGCGGGGGGCAGAGAGCAGGCGGGGGTGTGACTGGCGCGCATCTCGGGGGCGTGGCACGCGTCCTGGGGGCATGGTGCGCCGCATGCGGGGGCGTGGCACCTAGCGCAGGGGGTACCAGCCACGATGGCACCCCACTGGGATCATGCTGCCGGGGACGGTGCGCTCCCCCTACACCCCTGTTCTTCTGCCAGTGCTCGTCCCTTCAAATATTTTATTGGAGAGGGGTTTAAGAGGGGTTAGCTCCTAAGTTGGGGTATGTGTCATTCCTGGATCAATGTCTTTGGTTACTTGGCTATGTGTAGCACCTGCTGTGCCTTTGGACGGCATTTTGCCCATGTATCACACTGATCTGAGAATTAAAGATTTTGGTAGACGCTGCAACCTGAGTTCGAATTCTTCATTGAGTGGGAGACAGGAAACTCTCCTCCACAGCATGCTTTTCTGGAGTTTCTCCTGACCCTTCCATAGCCAGCTTTTGGGGAGGGGTGTGTGGGTGTCTGTACTCTTCCCTTTCCCTATAACAAGATAGAATCATAGAATCATAGAGTTGGAAGAGACCACAAGGGCCATCGAGTCCAACCCCCTGCCAAGCAGGAAACAAGATGTTCTTGTTCCTCCCATCATTTCTACCCGGTTGTAATTGAAAGTGGCAGCATGAGCAAACATCTCCTAAGGGATTGCAAGTAGAAAATTGTCTTCTAGCTTTTATTTTTTGATTGCTTGGAAATACTCTGGAGAAGAAGGAACCTAGACAGCTTTGGGAAGATGGGGACCTTCAGTCCTTGCAACCTACTGGGAAGAGTTGTTGAGAGCATTAGGCCTGAGTTGTTTTGGTTTCTTTGAACAAGGAATTAACATCACTGACACTGGTGTTTTTATTGCTGACCTGCTCCTGACTCCTGCTCCCCAGGGTCCTTCCCAACCAATTGGAGACTGCACTGCTATGCCCGCCTTTGCTCCTCTCACTTCATGCCGCTCCAGGTCCTGGGGGAGAGGAGGCTGTCACAGCAGGAGGGGAAGACACCCTGGCTTCTTCACCAGCCTGAGTCATCTCGGCCTCTTGGCCTCCGTCGTCCTACTTTCCTGCTTCAGCTTCTGCTTCCAGACTTCTCTCTGCCACAGACTCTCCCTGCTCACTAAATCCTGTTACCTCTCCAGCTTCCAATACCACCTCCTCCCCATCTTTTTCCTCTGACCACTCACTGTTGTCCCACCACCACCGCTCCCTGGGTTTTGATCCTTCTTCCCTTGGGGGTTCCCCAGCTGGATCCTCCCAACATTCCTCTGTGTCCAGCCAGTCTATGACACTAATTGTATGGCAATTTAATACAGAGCTCTGAATTTCATTGCCAGTAATATTTGATGAAGACCTCAGTAAGTTGGCATCGTTAATGGTGCTTTTTCTTGTGTTGTAACAGTCTTCTGGAACGGTCTGTAATTTAGGTTAAACAGTAAAATGAGTAAGCCAAGATGGCCTCAGCTGCCGGCTGTGTATTAAAAAGCTTCTTTGCACATCCTGTGATATCTGCTCGGCAAGTAACAGCTACTCTGTTGCACAAAAAAATGCTTTTAGCAAGATAAGCTTATGAGAAATGCAATCAGCTAATGCAGGAAGTATTTATTTATTTATTTGTTCCTGCCAAGCCCCACATGAATAGTCTATAAATGTGCAAAGGGAATGGAGCCTGATCCTGTGCAGAAATTAGGATTCAGTGCCTTAGGGGTGCACACCTCACTCTGCATAAGAATAGGGTTACTGGTGCGCATGGTGACCTTGGGAGGAATCCTGTCCCTTTCCTGTGCTTTCCTTTTGCTTCAGACAGCAATGACAATGCAGAGCCTTAATGGCTGACCAAACCAAAGCCCTCTTTAGCTCTGTAACGTCTGTGTATTCTGTGACACAATTTCTAGGTCACGAAAGTAAAAATGTGGACTTCCCTGGGATCTGCACCACCTCATAAACCCAAATAGGTTAGCCACGGAGAGAAAACACGGTGGTGTTTTCAGTCCCCGCACCCCTTACTTCAAATCAGACATAGGCAAACTCGGCCCTCCAGATGTTTTGGGACTACAACTCCCATCATTCCTAACAGGACCAGTGGTCAGGGATGATGGGAGTTGTAGTCCCAAAACAGCTGGAGGGCTGAGTTTGCCTGTGCCTGCTTCAAGTCTGGTGTAGGTAAGGAAGGAGCCCAAAGAATCCAATGCAGAAGCTGCCTTATCCAATGGTAAGCAGAGACCGTGGTGTTATGCCACAGTAGTAATCAGCAGAGCAAAAGCAAAATATACATTACTGCCTAAGATGGAAGATCCAAATGCTACACACACACACACACACACACACACACACACACACAAACACACTAACACTTTTCAGTTGGAATTCCACAAAATAAATCCCTGCAGGAATGTGTTTTTCATGGATTAGCCTGTTCATCTCTTAACTGCTCTGTTTACTACCTTTGCATGTGTACAATTGACTTGCTTCCCGGCAGGACCAGGCCAGATAAACAACTGCAATATAATATACCAAACATATTATCATTGTCAAGGAGTCAATTTAGACCTAGGTTCAAATCCCCACCCAGTAACGTGACACCCAAATATCAAATGTATTACTGTAGCATTCCTTGGCAGAATGGTAAGACAACACTCCCAAGCAGCAGGTCAGTGTAGCTCCTATGAAATTTGTAGGACTTAATTCTGCCCATTTATATACCTTTTTTTGCAGGGGGAGGGGAGGACTCACTAGAAAAGTGGTTCTGAAGGGAACGTGGTGCATCACACTGGTGTGGCAGGAGAGGGTGGCAAGTGTGGCAGGGAGATTCAAGGACAATCAATATTGTATTTTAGGAATAATTCATGTTCTTATGTAGCTGCATTGTTTTAAACTTTCTGTATGTCCCCATTATCATATTATAAGGTAGTTGTGTTCTATGTTATAAATCAAGCACTGCTAGGAGTTGTTTCTTTTTGTTTTCCAACGTATTTCTTATCAATAAAAAATTTGGTGTGGCACAAGCAAATTTTTATTCTGAAATTGTTGCCCAGAGAAAAAAGCTTGAGAACCACTGCATTAGAGGAATGCATACAGCTGTTTAGCAAGCATGTCTTCAGGCAGCTTCCTAGATGATGAGCGCAATAGACGTGGAAAGAGGATGCTGTTGGACCACATTTGTTTAAAGAAGGGCAAGAGAGATTATTTCTGAAAATAAAGATGCAGATCTTCAAGCCTGTTTCAGAAGGTCTCGCCCCCTCTTCTCCAGCGTTTGTGACCTGCGCATTCGTACCTGGTAGTAAGGAAAACAACTTTTTATATGAATTTTTGCTCTATTATCAATGTGTTCTGAGCCTCAGTGTCCTGCTTAAATTAAACCTTCTTTGACAGAGCACGAAGAAGTCGCACAAATCCTCATGGACAGTGTTTGTATTCATAATAATAATAATAATAATTTATTATTTGTTCCCCAGCCACTCTGGGCGGCTTCCACAGAAACCAAAAATACACTAAAATATCACACATTAAACACTTCCCTGAACAGGGCTGCCTTAAGATGTCTTCTGAATGTCAGGTAGTTGTTTATCGCTTTGACATCTGATGGGAGGGCGTCCACAGGGCGGGCGCCACTACCGAGAAGGCCCTCTGCCTGGTTCCCTGTAGCTTTGCTTCTCGCAATGAGGGAACCGCCAGAAGGCCCTCAGAGCTGGACCTCAGTGTCTGGGCTGAACAATGGGGGTGGAGACGCTCCTTCAGGTATACTGGGCCGAGGCCATTTCGGGCTTTAAAGGTCAACACCAGCACTTTGAATTGTGCTCGGAAACGTACTGGGAGCCAATGTAGGTCTTTCAAGACCGGTGTTATGTGGTCTCGGTGGCCGCCCCCAGTCACCAGTCTAGCTGCCACATTCTGGACTAGTTGTAGTTTCTGGGTCACCTTCAAAGGTAGCCCCATGTAGAGCGCATTGCAGTAGTCCAAGCGGGAAATAACTAATACAGTGTTACAAGCAGGCAAATGCACCAGTCTTAGGAATTCAGATGTAGGGAAAGTGTGTTGTTTGTTTGTGCTTCAGTAAGTAGCAGGGAAGTGGGAAATGACAGAGTTGTTAGTGTGGGGGTAGTGGGAAAGAGGAGGAAATGTACGCAGAGCTGCAACATGCAAATAAGATAAAGCCAGTACAGTTTGCCTGATAAAATATAAATTGTTACTATGTTTTTTGTAATTGGACATTCAGCCCTTGAACTTGCAACTGGTCTGTGGAACCCATCTAGAGAATTCACCAGCATTAAGGATACCCGTCAACATGACATTAGAATTTTACTACAAAAGTTGTGGTTATTTAACATAATCACATATGTTCTCTCGAAGAAGGGGTGTAGTAGAAAGCTGAGAAGCCACAATGAAAGGGGTAGAGTCAATGAATAAAAACTAATTGGAATATATACCTTGCCAAGAATAGTTTTGAGCGCTTAAAAATTTTGGTTACTGAGGTTTAAAGAGGAATGTATGTATTTCATTTATTTTTTAAATGAAAATCAGTGGAAATATACTACCCAGTAATAAAGGTCCCTGAACAGTTTACAGAATTGGACTTTAAATGAAGCCTCAGACTCCAACTAGAAATATTGGTCTCACTGAATTCTCATAAGTCTAAACAAGTGTTGTTTAAAGGGAGAAGTTCTCTAACTTTACAGAGAGGGTATTCTAGAGGCTCCTCATGTCACACTTCATGTTTTGGTTCAAGACTAAATGAGATTTACATCAGAATTATGCAAAGGCAACAGATGTGCTTGGGACACATTTCTAAAATACCTACAGATACAGGATCGCCTTCATGAATCAAGAGGGGCTAGCAAAGTTTGGACTGACAGCTAGTGGTTAAAATGAGGCAAATATTGACAAGGCCCTCAAAACTGTAGCATGCTGTATGGATAGTTCCTATATATTTAGACTTCATTTTTAAAAAATGAGTGTGAAATTAAACCATTTGTATTAATATAAGCACTTGGTGCTGAGAAAAGTACAATACCAATGGCCTATTCAGTCATTTCCTTTCTCTCAAACTGTTGAGTAGCTAATTCGAATAACATTCCAAACTACACTTTTATTTTCATATACTGTAATTCCAGAAACAGAAGGATAGCTCTGGTTAGTGGCTATAAAGAGCAAGCAAGCAAGATTCAACACCATCTAGAAGTCTTGCTACACTGGAAAAAAGAAGTGTAAAAAGATGAATGTGGTTTCTTGAATCACAGTGGGGAAAATTAACTCTGCACACAATAGTCACTATTGCACTGCCCAGGGACAGAGCCCTCCAGATGTTGCTGGACTATAAGTCTCATCATTCCTCCCGCTTGTCTTGCTGGCTGGCGCTGATGGAAGTTGGAGTCCAGTAACATCCAAACTTCTTCAGAGAAAAGCAATGACAAACCTAGACAGCATCTTAAAAAGCAGAGACATCACCTTGCCAGCAAAGGTCCGTATAGTTAAAGCTGTGGTTTTCCCAGTAGTGATGTATGGAAGTGAGAGCTGGACCATAAAGAAGGCTGATTGCCGATTGATGCTTTTGAATTCTGGTGCTGGAGGAGACTCTTGAGTCCTATGGACTGCAAGAAGATCAAACCTATCAATTCTGAAGGGAATCGGCCCTGAGTGCTCACTGGAAGGACAGATCCTGAAGCTGAGGCTCCAGTACTTTGGCCACCTCATGAGAAGAGAAGACTCCCTGGAAAAGACCCTGATGTTGGGAAAGATGGAGGGCGCAAGGAGAAGGGGACGACAGAGGACGAGATGGTGGGACAGTGTTCTCGAAGCTACCAGCATGAGTTTGACCAAACTGCGGGAGGCAGTGGAAGACAGGAGTGCCTGGCGTGCTCTGGTCCATGGGGTCATGAAGAGGCGGACATGACTAAATGACTAAACAACAACATCCAAACACCATTCACATGCGGTGCCTCACCTTTGCTGCTGCTGTAACACAGGTGTGCATTGCTTTGATTTGTAGTTTGTGAAGATTCTCTGTGTGGGGAGGATATTATTTTTGTTTGTTACTATGTTATGTAATTTTGTGCTTTTTTATTTTAAACTGCCCTGTTCTGCTTGGGTGAAGGGCGGTACAGAAATTAACTATTCTTCAGGTGTATCTGAAGAAGTGTGCATGCACACGAAAGCTCATACCAAGAACTACTTAGTTGGTCTTTAAGGTGCTACTGGAAGGGGAAAAAAATTATTTTAACTTTCTGACGGTAATAGCTGTTCCACAGTGGAACAGACTCCCGCAAGAGGTGGTGAATTCTCCTTCCTTGGAGGTTTTTAAGCATATGTCATGTATGATCTAGTTAAGATTCCAGCATTGCAGGGGGTCGGACTAGATGACCCTTAGGGTCCCTTCTAACTCTACAATTCTACGATTCTCTGAATGGGCTGGAATAGGGCGAGGAAGCCTCGCGTGCTGCTAATGTGCTTGGAAACTTTGTTTTGGAACCTCTTGCAATTAAAAGCAGCAGGAGCAGCAGCTCGACTTGCGCCCTGAGGCTCAGGAACCACAGAAGGGCTACCGCGCCTCCCTCCCTCCCTCCCTCCCTCCCCGCCCAAGACCCAGCGGAGCCCTTCGAAGAAAGAAGGGTCAATTCTCTTGTCCGCGGGGCGTGTGGACAGCGGCCAGCCCGAAGGAGCTGCAGCCCGAGAGAGAAAAGGGGGCGGTGCCAGCCTTTCGTTACTTTCTTTCTCTCGGAACGGCAGCTGCCCAATCGGAATGGAGGGGCGCGGCTTCGCTCCGCCGCCCGGCTCCTCCTCCTCCCCCTCTGCCCAATCACGGGGCGCGGCGTCCCGCCCAGCTCCGCCCTCGGAAGCTCGCCTTCCAATCGGCGGGCGGAGCGAGCGAGCCTCGTTCCCGGACTGCAGCAGCCGCGGGAGCTGGCGAGTTGCAGGCTTCGCCGCAGTGCGAGACTGGCGGGTTCCTGTGGCGGGAGCGCCATGGAGCGGGCCCCGGAGCAGGAGGCAGCGGCGGGGGCGCCGGATCCGGGCGCGGGGGTCTCCTCGGGCTCCCGCTTGCCCGGCGGCATCGGCTCGGCGGAAGCCCTGGCGGCGCTGGGCGCGATCGGGCGGCGGCTGCTGTGGCTGCTGCCGGTGTACCTGGCGGGCCGGGCGGGGCTGAGCCTGGGCTTCGTGGTGGCCGGCGTGGCCCTGTACATGGGCTGGCGGGGCCGGCGGATGAGCAAGGAGCGGTCGCTGCGAGCCGCCGGGCTGTTCCTGGGGGACGAGGAGGCGGCGCTGAGCGCCACGGGGCTGGGCCGAAGCCTGGGGCAGAGCGAGCTGCCCGCCTGGGTAAGAGCTAGGCTATGCCGTTTTACATGGGGGGGGGGCGGGGAGGGCTCCGGGATTCCCCCTTGCGTCCCGTAGCGTTGAAGAAGTTCCCCAGGGAAGAAAAGGAGCAGCAAAACAAGGCGCGAGCTTTGGGATCGCAGGAGCTCAGCCATGCCCAAATCCTCTCGCCTTGGATGCGCTCATAGGGAATATTTGCGCATTCCCGGTTTCACATGCGTGGCTGCTTACGTGGGTGTCGGTTTCCTGCTCCTGCAAGCCTTATTTTGAAAGGGGTGGGTGAGTGGGCAAATATTGGTAAAAATACAGTTGCAGGGCGGTGATCCCGCGTCCAAGAAGGACCAAGTAACGTTAAAGTTACTTGCCCACTAAAATGTTTTCTCAGTTTGTCTGCCTTGACACACATGCCTGTACCAGCTGCCTCTAAAGCTTCTAATGATTTGATTTTGTAAATCTTCCATGGTGGATCTCATACATACTGTCCAGACCTGCTGAGGGCTGCACGGTGTGGCCCCAGACTGCCCTCAGAACCTACTTTCTTGCAACAATCAATCAGGCGTCTTTTAACCTGCATAAAGTGATGCTGAGTAGTATACACTGTTGCACTCCTGCATTTTTGATGCCTAACTCCATGCCCTGCTCCATCCTTAGTTTCCTTGTGGGTGTCTTGACCAGGCCTGTGGAAAGCAAAATATCTGTAGGTGAATCTCACTGCTTCTGTTGGCATCACAGGTTTTTCCTTCCTCTTCTCCATGGCAAAGAAAACAGGGAAGAAGTTAGCCTCGGGCTTCATCTGCAAAATGGGGATAATACTGGCCTATGTCACAGGGCTATTGGAAGGATAGCAGCGGACATGCAAAGATTCTGAGCAATAGAAATGCTACATATTATTATGCAGTAGTAGTAGCATTATTTCCCTCTGCTCACCTTCCAGCTGCTTTGTCTTAGAAGGGTGTTTGCAGCCATCAACCTGTAACTTTCCATGTTTCACTGCTCTGCATGAGGGAAGAAATGAAACTGCATCTCCAGTGGAAGGAAGAAGGCAGCAGCCTCTGGCTAGATGCTGTGGCTTGGGGAGAAGCGCATGTTCACACCCTCTTGCAAAACGGCTGCTGCATTTAGCACCCTCCTGCAATTTGTAACTGCTCCTGCTCTCTTGATAGCTTTCCTGCTTTCCAAAGCTCTCCTTTCTGCATCTTTAACTATTTTGATCCATCATTTTGTCATCTGCTTCCCTATTTAGCTCCCCTTAAAACTTCCTTCCAGAACCCTCCTCCCTCCCCCTTGAGGGAACCCTATGTGATTTTCCTGCTTTCCTGCCTCCCATCTCTCTGCAGTGCTTCTCTATCTGTGTAGATTAAGGTTACCAGATTTTTTCTAAGAATCCGGGGACACTTAAAAAAGAAAGAAAGAGGAAAAAGGTTATTTTCAAAAAGTTATTATTATTTCTTTAAAAAAGAAGTAACATCTTCTCTTCTGTGGTCTCACCTGTCACGCGACTTTCCTCTGGGCCCCAGCCTACTCTCTTGGAGCACTAGCTGCCGTGCAGTAGTCCTTGCCCTCCCGATGCTCTCCTACCTCTCCTCCTCAGTGGCACAGCAAGGTCAGGGCTCCCCTCTTTTCCCCCCTTCCTCTTCCTTCTTCTCCTCTCCTCCCTCCCTGTGTCGGCTCTGGGGTTTTCCTGGAGTGCTGCTGGGCAGTCGGCCGGGTGCTCTCACTCCCAGCTCGATTTGGGTCGCGGGGTGTGTGTGTCAGTGGTTCCCCCAGTTGATGCGCCGGGCAACCACAGTTCCCCCTCGGCAGTGGCTGTGGCAGCAGCAGTCTCAGCAGCCCGGAACCAGCCTGGTAGCACAGTTGGCTCTGGCTGGCTTCAGGAGCAGCTCACTGCTGTGGCGCCTGCCATTTTGCCTCACCGTAAGTCCCCATATGATGTGTCTTGTGCTGTTGAACCAATCACGCAACATTCATTCCCTACTAACAAATCTACAACACTTAAAGTTTAAATCCGGGGACATTAAATGAAATCTGGGGACGTATTTTGTCTGGGGACAGATTTGTAGATCCGGGGACATCTGGCAACCATAGTGTAGATGCCCTTCCTGGAGAAAGGTACCTTTTCCCATCCTCCTGTTAACTAGCTCATGCACAAATATTGGCACTGTCTTCTGCCATGCCTGTCTTGCTTCTTTCTTGTCTTTTCTCTGCCCTCCCTTTACATAAATACTAGGGAAGAGTTGAATGAGCAACCCTATAAGGGACAAGAATATCTAGCCAAGAAAAGGAGTAAAACAGCAGGAATTTAGTTTTCTCTCTCTATTTTTTTCTGGAATCTCTTTGTGTATCGCAATATTCTTCTATCTTATGTTGGTGTCTTACATGGCATCTTACATGGGCATAGCCAGGTTTTTTTGTTGGGGGGGAAGGACTTTTGTTGGGGGGGCAGAAATGACGTGATTGGTCAGTTGAAGTATTTTTATTGTTTTACTTTATGGGGGGCAAGTGACCCCCCTAAGCCCATGGCTTCTTACAAGAGAAACACAACTCTCCATACCTTTCACTCACTCTAGCTAGTATTTAGTTGGGTGTGATGGTGGAACATTTCTAGTCCCATATCTGTGGTCCAAAAAGCAAAGAACCACAGGGGAACAGAACAGACTGCCAACAGGGACGAAAACAGGCGACAGGGTGGAAAAAGGCCGCCCCTCTGTTTTTTTTACTGTGTCCCTGATTTGAGTTCTGTTGTAGTTTCAGGGGATGTTCAAAGAACCTGAGTATTTGGAAATCGATGATAGTATCTTTCAGCTCTCAGTTCTGCAATGTGGCTTTTAGCACCCTAATCTAAAGTGAGTTCACAGGTTATCATTTTCCAAGTGGTAATTGCTGTTCTTATGAGATAATGTGGATGTGCATAGCTGGTGTCAGCATTATGGAATAGAATGTTGTCTCTTCAGGAAATCAGCTAACATTGGGAGACAGTTTTGGAATGTGATACCTTAGCTCTGCTCTTGCTGTCAAATGGAACTTGTGAACTTGCCCTGGGTTAACTGTAGCCTGAAACCTCTGCAAGCCCGTGCACAAGCTGAAAGATCCATACTGCTTCAGGGGCTGCAACCCTTGCTGGTCCTAAGGGTCACACTGTTAAACTAGTTCTCCAGCGGGGCACTAACATTGGCCGAAGTGCATGCTGGCTTGCCTTAATTCCATTTTAATTGTATCTTTTGTAACTGAAACTGGGATTGCACATCACACTGAATGCTTAACGGTCACTGAAAACAACAACTGTTCAGTTCCAAGCTCCTGCGGCTCTGCAACACCCAGTGTCCAAACTTAATGGCATTTGTGGACATCCCTAGAGATGTAAAGGTATGGGGAAAAAATGGGGGGACCCTATAAAAATGAAGAGAAGTGGTTAATTCCACCCAGGTTTTCCTGTGTTTATTCTAGACTTATAGCTACCCCATTCCATCAGCAGAAAAAGCAATGTGGAAAGCCATGATAAATTGCCCTAAATGTGGGAAGGTAGAATTAAATGTGTTGTTGCTGTTGCAAAGTGTAGGTGTGGCCAAAAGATGCCTAGCAGGGTTGAGTTATATTAACAAATATAACTCCCAAACCACCTTGCCTCCTATTATTGGCTTTACTTGCTTTCACCTGGCTTGTCCCTTGTCTCCTCTAACTCTCCTCTGCTGGAACTTAAGCAAAAAACCAAAAAACTCCTGTCCATTATGTTTTGCTTCCATCCTTCCGATCTTGTGTTCTCTAGCGCCTGATCATCAGTCTCAATTCTCCTTCTATGTGATGGGTGGAGTAAAATAAGATAAGGTGGAGATGCAGCATGTTAAAATCTATTGTGGCAGGAAGTGTGCTGAGGCTCCCCCTTCAGCCCTGTGTCTTACTGATAAGGAGGAAAGAAAATCTTACAGGAGATACAGAAATGTACTCGCTCCTGAAGGATGGCTGTACTGTTAGGGCCCTGGGTAAGATAGCTACCCAGTTTTGCTGCGGCTGCTGAAAATGGAAAAGTGAAATATTTCTCTTTATAGCCTGATGCAACGAGTATGGCTTTGTTGCATAGTGGCAACAGAGGACCTGATTCTATAGGGATATAAGCAAGCATTCTCTGGTCCAAAGTCTAGATGTGACAAATGAACTAGCACCAGGGTGCTAGGTTCCTTGGACTCCGGGAAGCTAAGAGATGAGGAGTGGGTACCTCAGAGCTATTGACTAGTATGGTTATGGGCAGGAATGGGAGCATTGGAATGAAAATTCTGTGCCAAAGTAATCCAGATTCTATGGCAAAAGAAGCTAAAATGTGCAACCTGTGCCAATAATGTAACCTGTTTAGTATTACTTGCAGGGCCCTCCCACCCATGAGGCAAGGTGAGGCGGCCACCTGAAGTGGCAGGATCCACGGGGCAGCGGATCCTGTTGCTTCTCCCGCAGTGGCATTGACAGCTGTGATGTGCTCCTTGGGGTCTCTGCCTCCTCCTTGGCATTCCCGTCCCCCATGTCACTTCCGCAGCAGCCTCTTGGAGAATAGGGGGCAGTCCTGGGCTCTTCCCACCCTTGTTCCCAAAGTAGATATTTATTCCCTAGCGAGGAGGGACACCATTATGTGGTTTGCCTTAGGTGCCAATATGTCTTGAGCCAGCCCTGGTTACTTCTATTCATAATAGGGGAGCACAAGTAATTTCAAAGCGTTGATCAGTTTTGATGATGCAAAGATGTTAGCATATGTAGCCAGCCTGCATACTTCGAACTCTGTCTTTGTAGGATTGAGGACTAGAAACCTATAAAAACAAACTGAGATTTCCAAGTTGTCAAATGCAGTGCAGGTAGCAGTGTTGTCACTCTTTTTAAAAAAATGATCTACTGGGGCACAACAAACTCCAGGGCCAGGAAGGTGGAACTGCTGACTCTGAAACTATTGAAGCCACAATGCCTTGGTGGATATATTTTAGTATCTTGCTGAGGGTGCAGAACTGTTAAAGATGGAATAGGTTTGTCCATTTGGATGTGGCTTTCAGCAAGAAGGAAGGTCATGTTCCAGGTACTTCAAAAGCTTATTGTCCCTTGAAATTGATTCTGTAGTGAAACTGTCAAAGCACTCATATTGCATGAAACTCGCTGACTTCACTTTGTTAGGATAATAACAATAGCCCTTGACCCAAGACAGCAGTAAACATGGGCAGTACATTAAAAAGAGGGTCTAAAATTCATTCTTTTTCCTGTTGTAATTAATAATCCAGGAGGGCAAAACTTAAGGATGGTGTCATCCTAGCTGAGATTGTGAATCTTCCTTAAATAAATTAGTGCTGCTCAATGTCTGTGCGAAACAGCAGACTTATTTTTGTTTCTGAGTTAAGAAAGAAGTCAAAACCAGCTTTTCCCCATCACACTTTAGAAGGTTGGCTGTGTCTGTGGTGAGGAAAGAGTGGTTACAGTGTGCATGTGCACTTAGTGGTGGAAAATAAAAACGATTCATTGCATGCCATAAATGGAGAGTTTTCTGCTTTTGTTCGTCGCTGCACTGATGACATCAGGCTCCTAAATTTGTTCACAGATGCCCAGAACTTGAACTGCTGCGTTGGCCAGCTTCATTTGCTGAGGCCTTTGGGTTGCAGTTCTAACATCTGGAATCTTGCGTTAAAATAACCGCTTGCGTTAAAAATAAACAAGTTTCATTCCTAGCAGTAAGTGGCTTGAATTGACTTTTGGCTTACTTGCCTTTTATAAGAGATGCCTGAAAGTCAGAAGCAAGGGTGTCTGGGTGTTAAATCTCTGCTGGAAGCATGTTCCCACAGCATGGAGTCAGCTCTAGTTGAGGCCAACTGTGCCTTTGTAACATCACATCTCTGGATGACCTCTGTGAACAAGCTGTGAAAGGAGAACCCAGGTGGGCCTTAAGGCATCCTAACTCCATGTTGCAATTTATATCAGCCCAAGAACCATTTAGCACCAAAGGAGGAGGCAGCTATATATTGGGCCAGATTGTTGGTCCACATAACTCACTATTATCTACTACAGTTGACTCTCCAGGAAAATCAACAGTCATGTGGCACCTTTATGACAGCATGAAGTCTGTTGCATGAAGTGTTATCCTGACGTCGTATTTTCTGGGGGACGTGAGGAATTGTAAACAGTGAGGCCGGAAGGAAATGTAATGCAGAAAATAGAGACAGTGGTAATTATTAAATAAACAGTGGTAACTCACAAAACCAGTTTTGGGTGGCAAGGCATGGGCTCTCCGGGGTCTCAGATAGAGAAGGATCCTGTTACCTCAGGAGTGGGGAACCTCCTTTAGCCTAAGCGCCTCATTCCCCCAGGGATGTTTCCGGACCACATTCCAATGGTGGGTGAGGCATGAAGGAAAAGTGGACAGAACAGTGGAGGTGACACATGCCTTTTTTATAGTAGGCTACATTTCATCCGCACACCCCCCTTCCAAGCAGGTAAGAGGCATTATTGCAGTTAAAGGAGAGCCATAGAGAGGCACTGGAGGAGGGTGTGTGGCCTGGGGAGAGTCCCAGGGGTCAGGTCGATGGGCTTGGAGAGTCATATTTGGCCCACTGGGTGTGAGGTTTCCCACCCCTGTGTTTATCTGGTATTTTTAACTGGAAATGTCAGGGATTGAACCTGGCACCTTCTTCATGAGAAACATGTGCTCTACCAGTGTGCAGGGTTTAGGATTATGGTGTTGTGCAGCCCAAACATGTTCAGATTTACATCAAAATCCCACTCATTTTACTTCTAGCTAAGTGTGTATACAATTGAAGCTTGACACCATTTCTTAAATGTGATGCGAGTATGTTTTGCTACTATATTTCGCTCCTCAAGCCTCAATGGCTCTGCATCCTGCATCCCTTCTGGTTTTCCCCTATTGGCTCTTCAGCCCCATAGCTCCTACTGCACTGATCCACCCACTGCGTGCCTGTCTCCTCCTGGGAACCCACACACCACACCGACGTGTTTCCCCAGCTCTTACACCCTCTCTCTCACTGTACTACTTCCTGTGGCTCAGCAATGATTAGGCTAGCAATGCCCCCCTTTCTCTTTGGTCAGTTTTCCTCGTGGATCCGCTTTTGTGAGAAACCCTGAAGCTTTAAAACCTGCAAAATGTCTTGTGTGTTTTTGTGGAGATGCATTATCACTCTCTCGGTAATATTTTTGTGCGTGTTGAGAGATAGAGGAGAGAGATAATTGGATCGGACTTGAACCTTTACAGCTAATAGGAAGCAGCTAGATTGGGTTCTGAGTGTTTAAACCAGAAGGCAATATATTATCTTACTTTGGGGTGGGAGGGGGAGGGGGGAACAATTCTTGCATGTTTTGAAAAAAATAAGGCTAGTCAGACACTGTTCTGAGACTGGCAGCCGCACAAAGAATTCTCTGCATTAATAGTTCATCTGGGCGGCAAGCCCCTTTGCAGATATGACAGCATCCTTTCTCTGATGGATTTTTCCTCTAAGCTGGGATTAGCATGGGTCTGTCCAAAATGACCCATTTCCCTGGATTTAATATTGTTTTATTATTTATTAAATATGGATATTGCCCTCCACCTGAAGATCACAGGGTGCTTCACAACATTAAAATACAAAATGAGAACACGCAATACATAATAAAAACAAGATAAAAAACAAAGCCTCTCCTACGAACATATTTAAAAAGCCATAGAATGATATAATCAGTTGAATGCCTGGTTGAATAATAATAATAATAATAATTTTTATTTATACCCCACCCTCCCCAGCCAAGGCCGGGCTCAGAGCAGCTTACAAGCAATAATAAAAACAAGTTGAATGATTACAACTATAAACAAAAATAAAATACAACATTAAAATAATGGAACATTAAAATATTAAAATGTAGCCTCATTGCAGGAGAAGGAAAAGAAAAAAGAAAATGGGGGGGAGGGAATCAAATTGGCTCCAAGCCAAAGGCCAGGCGGAACAACTCTGTCTTACAGGCCCTGTGGAAAGAAATCAGATCCCGCAGGGCCCTGGTCTCATGAGACAGAGCGTTCCACCAGGCCGGGGCCAGTGTTGAAAAGGCCCTGGCTCTGGTTGAAGCCAATCTAATTTCCTTAGGGCCCAGGACCACCAGTTAGGGCAGTTGGTCCTTGAGTGTGGGGAGGTAGCAGAGATAGAGAGAGGAACATAAGATTAAGAAAGTAAAGAGGAACACCCTTTGGAATGCTGTAAAAGTTTTGTTTTATGTCTGAAATAAAATACATTCTTCTTTATTAATTGAAAAGCTGACTGAGACTGAAGTGATTTTTACCAGGAAGGACCTGGTTGGTGGCAGCGGATTAGTGGTGTATGGGTCAATAGTCCGTGAGACGACTGGGGGCTCCGCACAAACGCCACAAATGTTTTCATCTGTTTTCATCTGGCGCCTAAAGACGTGCTATGAAGGCACCAGGTGAGCCTCTCTGGAGAGAGCATTCCCAAAACTGGGGGGGGGGGTACATAAAGAAGGGCCTCAGGGGATGGTCACAGCGCCTGGGCTGGTTCATATGGGGAGAGGCGGTGCTTGAGGTCTTGTGGTCCTTAACTATCAAAGGCTTTATAGGTCAAAACCAGCACTTTGAATTTGGTCCAGAAACCTGTTGGCAGCCAGTGCAGTTGTGCCAGGATCAGTTTAATATGCTCAAACCGTCTTGCCCCAGTGAGCAACCTGGCCGCTGAATTCTGCACCTGCTGAAGTTTCCAAACCATTTTCAGAGCCAGCCTTGTGTATAATGTGTTGCAGTAATCTAACTTAGAAGTTAGCAGGGCACAGAAGACAAAGTTAGCTATCCCTGTCCAGGGCCACCAGCCAAAGCTAACGGGAGGCACTCTATCTTCTGAATGCCTTCTATCTTCTGAACCCACACCTTCCCTGTTCCAAGATTGAACCAGGAGGCTACATGTTGTTTCACTTAACTGCAGAACCTTGAAGAACCAGTAACTGTATGAGATTTGCTGGTGTGCCATCAGAAATACCGTATTGGCCTGAACATAAGCCTCACTTTCCCCCCAAATTCTGATCATGAAAAGTTAAAGTGTGGCTTATATTTGCAACCTTGCGGTATGCAGCCAGGAGCATGGGGCAAACAGCGGCAGGAGCGTGGCAAAGCGGTGCCTTGTCCCACGCACGCATAGTCCCCAGTCCTCTCCCCCAAGGCGGGAAGGGTATGCAGCCAGGAGCAGCGAGGAATGGAGAAGCTTATATGTGGGTATTTTTTCTGTTTATTCTTCCCCCATTTTAAAGGTGCGGCTTATATTCAGGTACAGCTTATATTCGGCCCAATACAGTAGCATTTGATTTAATACTCAAGGCTCCTAAAAGCTTCACCTGCCTGTTGTATATCTGCATAACTCACTGCTCTGGACACGCCTCCACCCAGTTGGGCTCCCTTTCTGAAGAGAGCAATTCTCTGTCAGTTACATCTCTGCTCTACCATCCGCTGCAATGATCCGGTTGAGTTACCTGTGCTTTCTCTGCCGCACCACCTTGCAGAGAATATATTGCTTATTTCCATGAGTCACTCCTGTGGGCTTTCTTGCTTCCAGTCATGGAGCATACCTAGTGGATGTGACTCTTTTGACCAGATGGTTTCTTATTTTTAAACTGTGAAAGTACCGGTAAATCTTTTCAGCAGTAAACATGGAGCAGCGCCTCCAATTTTAATTCAGAAGAATAATCTCCGCTATCAGAAGTTTAGAAAATCTCAGATTTGTCTCCAAATAGCCTTTGTGCCAAAGAGTTGGATACTTTAAGGGGAAGTTGGAAGGTTTTTAAAATTGATATTATAGTCTTCTGAGTTGCATGGGATGAGTAGGAATTGTGGTTTTAAAAAGCACAACTATCTAAAGTCTAAAGTCGGCGGTTCAAATCCCTGTGACGAGGTGAGCTCCCGTGACTCGGTCCCTGCTCCTGCCAACCTAGCAGTTCAAAAGCACGTCAAAGTACAAGTAGATAAATAGGTACAACTCCGGTGGGAAGGTAAACGGCGTTTCTGTGCGCTGCTCTGGTTCGCCAGAAGCGGCTTAGTCATGCTGGCCCCATGACCCGGAAGCTGTACGCCGGCTCCCTCGGCCAATAAAAGCGAGATGAGCGCCGCAACCCCAGAGTTGGCCACGACTGGACCGAATGGTCAGGGGTCCCTTTACCTTTACCTATCTAAAGTAGGGGTCAAATTCAGCTGCTATCTGGGGCTAGTGCAAGGGCTTCTCCCATCTCCTCCCCTTGCATGCCCTCGGTCAGATCTGGGGGTTGGGGTCAGGAGAACCCCCATAACAGAACGCAAGGAGGAGAAGGGAGGTAGTTCTGTTGGGCAAGCCAAAATGTTTGTGCTGATACAGACACACAGTTTTCCAAGCAAGTCCCCCGAAGTTACTAGGTCACCCTTTTTAAATGAGCTTGTCTGCCCACATATACATTTATTATTTAGCTATTCGTACTATAGATGACCTGAAAGATTTAAAAAAATGGGCCAACTCTTCTAATTTTATAAGAACCTCCCTGCCAGATTACCTGGAGGCTATTATGGTCACATGCAAGCAGGCAGGTGGCTGTTACCGAAGTGTATGGCAAGGCTGGTAATTTAGATCCTGTTAGGTGCCTGTCTAAGCAGATCAAAAATCTCACAGTATAGGAAAAAGATCCCCTTCTCTGTGCCACGGAATCTGTCTTGGCAGGCCTAGCAGCACCGGCATTTGGGGAATGCTTCTCTCTGACTCACCACCTACTCCTCACTCTGTTTTCTCCTATACAGGAAATGCTGCTTCTGCTGCTCATTTGAGGGCCACACGATTAAGAATAGTGGGTGTAGCATTTGGGGCAGGCTGTCGAAGGGAGCTTCTAAATATAAGCTGGTCTGGCATCTTCCTACCATTTTTTTTGAAGACCTTTTGAGCTGGATGCTGCCATTTGCAGCTAAGCTTCTTTAAGAAGAAATGAATAACACTTCTGAGTCAGTGTGAGCTGTGTTTACGGGAACTAGCGAGCCGTTAGATGAACTCCATCGAAGTGATGTACCCACATCTGTCTGTAAGGAGTCAGATACTGGAGACATTTGGCTTAGGAATATGCCAACCGTGTTCAAGGGTCTCACTGTGACCTGTGCTTTCCACACAGACCCTGTCCCTCCTCCCTAAAAGACTTCCATTTGAAAGAGGGAGGCAGAGTGACTCAGGGCCTGAAGGACCCAAGCAGCCTTTGCTTTTTGCCTATTTATGCCCTGGCTTGATGAAAACTGCAAAGTGCTCCATTATCTGAGCAATGTAAAACATTACAAATGTGTCACTAGTCTTGTAATCGATAACAGCTTAGTCCAGAGGTCAGCAAATTTTTTTCAGCAGGGGGCCGGTCCACTCAGTGGCGTAGCGGTGGGGGATGCAGGGGGGGCCGGCGGCACCGGGCGCAACATCTGGGGGTTAGGGTTAGGGGGCGCAAATCCACGGGTTAGGGGGCACAAATTACTTGCCTTGCCCCGGGTGCTGACAACCCACGCTACGCCACTGGGTCCACTGTCCCTCAGACCTTGTGGGGGGCTGAACTATATTTTTTTGTCGGGGGGGGGGATGAACAAATTCCTACGCCCCACAAACAACCCAGAGATGCATTTTAAGTAAAAGCACGCATTCTACTCATGTAAAAACACCAGGCAGGCCCCACAAATAACCCAGAGATGCATTTTAAATAATAGGACACATTCTACTCATGTAAAAACACACTGATTCCTGGACCATCCGCGGGCCGGATTTAGAAGGCGATTGGGCCGGGTCCGGCCCCCGGGTCTTAGTTTGCCTACCCATGGCTTAGTCACTAGTCTTGTAAACGGTAAGCAGGGTGAAAGGGAGCCTGTCTGCTGCAGTGGTTGGAGTGTTGGACTAGGGCCCAAGAGACCAGGGTTCAAAGCCCCACTCAGCTTACTAGGTGACCTTAGGCCAATCACTCTCTCAGCCTAACCTACCTCACAAAGTTGTTGTGAGGATAAAATGACAAGGTGGGGGGGGACCTGTCTACCACCTTGTGCTCCGGGCAGTAAAGATGGACTGTAAAAATAAATACATAAAATAAAAGATCAGTAGCAGAAACACTCTGCTGAAACACTCCTGTAACTTCATTGAGACACACTGAATGCCTTTAAGAAATAAAGGAGACCTTGCGTGGCTTTCTAAATGATTGCAAACTTGGGCTGAGGCAGGTCCTGCGGGGGGGGGGGGTATTGCTTGTTTGGACCAGGAGGAATATACTTGCTTAATGAATGTGAGTACAAATTTACTTTTCCTCCTCAGTTTAACAGGAGTGACTTTGAGGTAAGCTGTTTGTTTCACTGCCACTTGTGTGTACAGAGCCCCCAAGACCCCTTCTGCCTTGCATTGCTCTGGGGAGGGGGCTGTTCAGAGCGCATTCATTCGTAGGATGAATTCATTCCCATGCAAGTTGCACTTCCAGTTGAACTCTTCCCTCCCCTTCCACTGGCTGCTTTTGCCTCGGACCTCCTTGGGGTAAAAACATCTTGCAGATGGGTCAGGAGTGCGTGACAAGGGGAATTTCAGTTGCTTCCTTGTGAGTAGGTAATTTTAGTGCCTCCTTCACTTAATCCGCCTGACTCATTTCATCAGTGCAAAGATTTCTGCTTGCACAATGGACTTCTATTCCCTTTCTCTCTCCACATGTGCCTTGTGTCCTCTGCAAATCTGCTCCAGAAGGTTGGGGGAACCCCCAAAACAGATCTGGAGGGAGAGGTGGGGGAGTTCCATCACGCAAGCAAAAATCCCTGTGCAAACCAAACTAGTTAGTTGTATACTGCTCAATATCTTGGGGGTGGGGGGTAATCGTTCCACAAAGTGATACAGAAGTATTCAGCTAGGCAATAGTTGTCACAGCTTGTGAGCCAACCTTCTGGCACTCCTGTTGCCACAATAAGATTTGAGGGTGGGTTTTCTTCAGTATTGTCCAGAGATCATATTGTGTTGCTTTTTGTACTGACCGAAATGACAGCATATGCAGTTTCTGGCCGCGGTGGGAGAAGAGTTGGGTGGAGCAAATTTCCGAAAAATCTGTACAAAATTTAACCAACAAATGCAAAGCCCTTACAATTAAGCAGGGACTGATTCCCAATATCCTTATTAAGGCTGTTAACTCCTTTAGCTGCAAATCTGTTGCAATAAAAAAGAAAGAAAACTAGACTGGGGCTGTTGGTGGAATGGGACTGTTAAGTAGACGTTATCTTCAAACGATGCAACGTTCCATTGTTATGTTCTGCGAAATCTGCCAGATTAGTTTATGGAATGATCTGTCAGTGGAATAAAGAAAACATTTACTCTTTGAGGTGCCACAGTATGCCTGCACACTACAACATGTTCAGAGAGGTGACGTGTTTGAATACATAAAAAGTGTTTATTCATTGCTGCCAAGGAGGGGTGGAAGATATTGTTCACTATGTACTGTATTGTTCCCTGTATGATTCCCCTAGGGATAGGTTTTTGAAAGAGGCTTTTCAGACACTTTCATTTTATGATGGTGTGGTAGGGAGAAAGCTTGTTATTTATGGGTTGATGGGGATAAATTATATTGGGTTTCAGGGCCGGCCCACCTATGAGGCAAAGTGAAGTGACTGCCTCAGATGGTAGAATCCTCAGGGGCAGCAGATCCTGAAGTTGCTATTCCTTCCCTCCTGGTTCCTGATGTAAACCGCCCGTCACTCTTCCTTCCCTGGAAGAAGGGAGGGGGGGCGTCATTTTGGGGTCTGCCTCGGGTGCCAAAATGTCTTGGGCCAGCCCTGTTAGGCTTCTATGTTTTCCTCTAGCAGCCCGTGGATCAGACATCTCTCCATTAGGTCTGTATTTTTGTGACGACCAACAGTTTTTAGCAAATATGCTTAAGCCTGTTGTTTGTTCTTAGTCATGGGCTGCTCAGGTCATTTGACTTTCTGCATTTGAGAAAGCCTGAAGCGGCAACGTTCCTGCTGTTCTCCTTTGTGAGATGACTGCGTGAGGAAGGCAGATGTTTGCGCACCAGCAAGCCCGCCCACACCACGTATCCAGTGATCTAATATTGTCAGGTGGCACTGCAGCTGAAGTCTCTGCAAAAATCGATTTCCTTCTGCACGTAGCAAAGCGGACTGAGTCGAGCATCTGCTTCTGGTGCATTTGTGGTACTTGCGGTGGTGACCAGCGCAGGCATATGACCACAGACCCCAAACTGCAAGAACGGTTCATCACGTGGCTTCTAGCTCCTTGCTGCTATTGCCTTACAGTGCGCTGTCCCGAGGCAACATGGGGAGGTGGCCAGAAACAACTTGCCCAGAACAATGTTAGGCACCGTATTTTTCGCTCTATAAGATGCACCAGACCATAAGACACACCTAGTTTTTGGAGGAGGAAAACAAGAAAAAAAATATTCTGAATCCCAGAAGCCAGAACAGCAAGAGGGATCGCTGCGCAGTGAAAGCAGCAAGCCCTCTTGCTGTTCTGGCTTCTGGGATAGCTGCGCAGCCTGAATTTGCTCCATAAGATGCACACACATTTCCCCTTACTTTTTAGGAGGGAAAAAGTGAGTCTTATAGAGCAAAAAATACGGTAGTTGATACAGGAGCTGAAGCGTGATATCCCGAAAAACCACCGTATTTGTTAACCTCAAAAGCTACTTGTATGTTCAGCTCAGGTTTCTTCATTTAGGAAAGCAAACATCTTGACAAGTTCTTCAGTCCCAGAACAAGCCCAGCCGGTTTGGAAGTGGACCTGGGCAAACTTTCTATTTATTTTAATAGCTATGGGGCAGAGTTAAAAGGAGGAGGGTGGGATGCACCCTTTGTGAACCATCTTTGGCATTGCACTGTTGCATTTAGTTGGGTTATTCCTCTCCCTGCAACCAAGCTGGTTGCCAAAATTTGGTGAGCAATTTAAGTATACCAGGTTTATTTATTTAGATCATTTCTATACTTCACATTTCCAAGGGAATCTCTCAGCAGGCTTAAATAATCAAGTAGTGGAATATTGCAAGATAATCAAATCAAAACATTACAAGGGAGACTCAGATGCAAATAATCCACCTTATCATTAACAAGAAAGCACAATATTATATTAAGCATTAGAGAAGAAGAAGATGAGATATACAAATCAAGCACACAAACACAATGAAATTCCACATATAAATATAATTTATAACTAAACAAAATGGATGAAGTGGAAGTTGCACCCTCAGTTCTCTCCCATCCCCTACCCTTCCTCCACCAACAAACCCCTTTGTTAGCATAAAAGAATAATTTACAGCCAGCTCTTTTTTTTTTTAAAGATAATATTTTATTAGGTTTTGATAATAAAAGAGTTTTTTTAAAAAAACAATAGGAAAGACAAAAAAATTACAAAATTATGAAATACAAAAATACAAACATTAAACACAAAAAAGAAAAGAAAAAAACAAATATAAAAAAGACAAAAATTCCCTCTTTCTTAATTTCTCCTCTTTGGTTAACTTATTTTCCTGACTCCCTCACGTCTCCCATTTTTGTATCCCCTTTAAAAGTTAGTTCAGCAAATTCATGTCCTGTTAATCTATCTGTTATTAATCCAATCTTACATTTTACCTTGTTGCTAAAACCCCTGCAATTCATTTCAATGTCCTCAACATTCAAAAATTTTACAATATTTCTGCAAATACATTTTAAATTTCCTCCAATCTTCTTCCACCGACTCTTCTCCCTGGTCTCGTATTCTGCCAGTCATTTCCGCCATCTCCATATAGTCTATTAGTTGCATCTGCCATTCTTCCAAGGTGGGTAAATCTTGTGTCTTCCAATGCTTTGCGATGAGGATTCTTGCTGCTGCTGTAGCATACATAAAAAAGGTTCTATCCTTCTTTAACACCGATTGGTCCACTATGCCCAGGAGGAAGGCCTCTGGTTTCTTCGGGAAAGTATATTTAAATACCTTTTTCAATTCATTATATATCATTTCCCAGAAAGCCTTGATCCTTGGGTACGTCCACCAAAGGTGAAAAAAAGTACCTTCAGCTTCTTTACATTTCCAATATTTGTTATCGGGCAAATGATATATTTTTGCAAGCTTGACTGGGGTCATGTACCACCTGTACATCATTTTCATGATATTCTCTCTTAGGGCAATACATGCCGTGAATTTAATCTACAGCCAGCTCATCCACTCTTCTACTTGTCCTGTGCCTAGAAAGCAGCAACGTCTCATTTGTCGTGCTGCTTTCCAACCCAGGGAGGTCCTTTTTCTATACTGGTTCAGTCTATCATGCTGAGAGGTATTAAGCAACTATAGAACACTCTCTTGGTTCATGAAAGGGCTTTTGACCCAGAAGGGTGAGGGAAGGCCATTTATCCCAGTTCCTCCCACCTGCAATTCCTGTCATTCCCCCCACTACCATTACAATCTGCTCTGGAGGGTTAAGAGGAGTAGGAGTAAATATTCCTTTTTTGGAAAAACCCAGAAGCCTTCCTATTGGGAATCATAGATTCGGATATTCCTAAAAACATGAGAGAGATATTCCTTTATGCCGCAGTGGCTGCCACGATGCTTATTGCATCAAATTGGAATAGTGACAAAGTTCCTTCAAGGACAGAATGGACTCAAAAACTTTGAATATGCGCAGTTGGATAATCTATCTGAAAAAATGAAAAATAAACCAAAACATGTATTTATTTCAAAGTGGGAAGTAGTTAAAATATATTTGAAAAACAGTTGTCACAGTCTAAACTCTGTTGTAGCATTTGAATAACAACTGTAGTAGTTGGTAGTAACAGTCGAGACCACAGACAATTACCAGTAAATGTTTATTTCTAAAAAGGGGGGCAGTAGGAGGGGCTGGTTTTTTTTTGGGGGGGGGAGATAGATAAAATTGCCCTCCCCCTTCCGTTAGTGAGGGCTTCACTGGCTCAAAAGGTCTAACATTATTGTGTTAGTTTTCCTGATTATGATACTAATGCTTTCTATCCCGGATTCTAACCTTCCTTCTACAGCGCATTGCCTGTTGCTTTATGGAGCTGTAGCTCGTTGATTGATGTGTGCCACCCTGTCACACTTTTAAATGGTGTGAAATAACTATATGCTGAACATTGCATGAAATTTCATTGCTTGAAATTACAATGTAAAAACTCCTCATGATTTTCCAGGTTAACAGGGTTGCAAATGTTTGGGGGTGTTTTTTTTTGGGGGGGGGGAGCAAATATCCTGAAATGAGTGCTAAACTCCTGATAGACTCTGCTAGCTTTCCAGAAGTGGTTTGTATGTTGTGTGAAAGATCACACACACAAAATGAAAATGTTCAGGTGAGGAAACGTTGGGAAAACAGAATAAAGTGCTGCTGCCTGAATTCAACCAGAAATCTTTGGGATGTTGTGTGTTAAGTTGAAGAAGAGGGAAGAGAGAAATTGCTGCATGTTAATCTATTCCCAGGTTTGGTTTATGAAATACTGTAGCAGTTTTTAAATACTTTATTCTAGCAAACCCTGAGGTTTTTGGTATTTTCTTATTGGTATTTTCCCAGTGAGAAGATAATTAATGGACAAACTTCACTGAAAAACATCTTGTCTTCTACTCCTGATCTACCTATTATAATATGCAGTCACAGGGGGGTTGTATTGTAGGGCACACGTTCCTTTTTCAGTGAAAAAGTCTTGCCAGTGTACACCCCTGCTCTGGGAGCCCCCGGGGATAGCACACAAGTGTTCTAGAGAAATGTCCCTGGACTATTGTTTTTCTATGAGCAAATTATTTTATGGGGCAGCTTTCAAGTATGCAGATGCCCACCTGCAGCTCGGGGTGGCACAGTCTGGAAAGGCTCTATTGCTTGATTCTCCTGCACATACAAACTAGACCTCTGCCATCCGAGTTCACAGCCACATTCCACTAGGATGTAGAGGAGCTGTTACAGCTCAGTGGTAGAACACCGGCTTTGTGTGCATAAGGTCCTGGCTTGAATTGCTGGCACCCGCTGGGACAATTTGGAAAGCTTCCTGTCTGAAAGCCTGTAGAGCCTCTGCCAGGCATTGTGTAGACAGTACAGTGGTGCCCCGCAAGACGAATGCCTCGCAAGACGGAAAACCCGCTAGACGAAAGGGTTTTCCGTTTTGGAGGTGCTTCGCAAAACAAATCTCCTATGGGCTTGCTTCGCAAGACGACAATGTCTTGCGAGTTCCTGCTGGTTTTTTCCCTCCCCCCCTTTTTCTAATCCGCTAAGCCGCTTATCAGCTGATCCAATCAGCAGATAAGCCGCTAAAAGCCACTAATAGCGCTGATCCGCTAATCTGTCAATGGGCTTGCTTCGCAAGACGAAAAAACCGCTAGACAAAGAGAATCACAGAATGGATTCTTTTTGTCTTGCGAGGCACCACTGTATTGCTTTAGATAGACCCGTGGCCTGACTCTTAAAGTGGGGTGTGTCTCCCTGTCTCTGTGTTGCTCTTTTGCCACACACGCCATTCACGCACGCAAGGAGGAATTAACACGAGGGTAGCCTTTAAGTAGCTGCTCGCCTATGGGGAGTAAGAATTGCTTCCAGCCAACCAGGTAGAGAAGCTTTGCAAATGTTCTTATTTTTTTAAAAAAATTGTTCTTTCAAGGGACAAATGGCAAACAGAGATGTGTGCTCGAGTCAGAACACTTTGTAAGCTACATGCATTTTTGGATGTACAGTATTTGCCTGAGTGCTTGAGAGTTGGCACTCTGCTGTGTTAACCCAGCATGGTGTAGTGGTTAAGAGCGGTGGACTCGTAATCTGGGGAACCGGGTTCGCGTCTCCGCTCCTCCACATGCAGCTGCTGGGTGAACTTGGGCCAGTCACACTTCTCTGAAGTCTCTCAGCCCCACTCACCTCACAGAGTGTTTGTTGTGGGGGAGGAAGGGAAAGGAGATTGTTTGCCGCTTTGAGACTCCTTAAAGGGAGTGAAAGGAGGGATATCAAGTCCAAAATTATTATTATTATTATTATTCTTCTTCTTCTTCTTCTTCTTCTTCTTCTTCTTCTTCTTCATCTTCATCACCCATTTAGGAGCAGGTGTTGCAGCGTGATGCTTAAAATGTTTGGCTGGAATGCCTACAAATTGACCTACTCTTTTCAAGTGGTGAGCTTTTGGAGAACAATGTGTCCTCCAAGTGATACTCAAATCCACAGTGGGAACTCTGTGTATGTGTGTTACGAGAAAAGGAACGAGGCTTGATTTTAACCGCGTGCTTTTTATGCTTATTGAGCGTCATGCATTGATTCTGCATTATCCTGGTATCAATAGGTTGATGGAGCTCCAGGCTGGCTTTAGCCCATCCGGCTTGCTATCCCTTTGCTTGAGGGTTGCTTAGTTTCCTTTCCCAGAAGCAGATGGCCTTTCCTCTCTTCACTGCTTCTCTGTGTGCTTTCTGCCTTTGGCTCATGTTTAATCGGAATAACACATTAATCAGGTGCTCTGAGGTGACAGAAAACAGTCCTTCTCCCACCCCCACCCCCCCGCCTGCTCTCTCCAAATCTTTTCTTGCTAAGCTGTGGGGTGACTCTTTTCCACCTGGGGGAACTGGGGGTCAGATTTATATGTGCACACCTTTGTGTATTGTATTGTACTGTTGTCTGTTTTAGGGTGTATTGAACTGGGTTTACAGCTGCCTTGAGAACTCTGGTGAGTAGGTGAGGCTATAAATACCAATCAATATCCTTTATTCGACTGATAGTCAGAAATAAAACACAATAATTATAAACTATAACATCATAGGGGTACATAAATAGGTAGGGCCACAGTACTAGACCTCTCACAGATAACCCACATCAAGGCATTCAGTTATACGTTTCCAACACTTGAGTGCCAGGAAAAGAAATTTAGCCACTGACAAGGTTGTTTTCCCAGAAGACTTATTTAGCAGATATGCTGTCTGCTTTCCTCTTTGTCGGGAACTGAGCTGGGGTAAGTATGGGGTTATAAGATACTGTCTTAAATCGTTGTAGCTGGGACAGCTCAGTAAAATGTGCTCTGTGGATTCTACCTCGCCCAATGCACAGTGGCATAATCTCTGGTCATATGGGACTCCTCCATATCTTCCCTTCAGAACCGCCGAGTCAAGAACATTCAGCCTAGCCGCAGTAAATAGTCTGCGGTATTCCACGTAGTGGATATCCGCCAGGTAGCGAGCTGGAGCAGCCCGATACAACTGCTCCCCCAGAAACAACCCAGGTTTCACACGGGCTGTGTCCTCCTGTCTGGCAATATCCCTTAATCTTTGAGCGATCACCGCCTTGGCGTGGCTATACGTCATGGACTCTATATAAAGGGAGGACAACCCGCACTTCTGCACTTCCTCCACTATCTCCTCTTCCCATGGAGATTTAAAGTTATCCCTCAGAATCAAGGGGGCCAAACTGGTCTGAAACAGAACTTGAGCCATAGAGGCTATAAATACTTCTAAATAAATATAAATAAGGGGAGAGGGGATACTTTAATTCTGTTGGGATTCGGCTTTGATATCCAGGTTGTTTCTTTCTCAGCCCCAACAGCAACACTGAAAGACAGTCACTGTCTCTTTGAAAGTGTTTAAAGATAATGGAAGAGAGCTGTTGTCATGTGCTTGGTTTCCTATCTGCCTCTGTATGTGCCACGGATGGGGAACAGGGTGTCCCACCAGTTCATCTCACAAAGCACCTAAAAACTGTGGATACTGTGTTCAGGACGAGCCCAATACATTTTGGCACCTGAGGCGAACCACAAAATGGCACCCCTCCTCCATTCCTGCCAGGGAAGAAGGGGAGAATGAAGGGCTACATCAGGAGCAAGGAGGGGGTATGAATTGTCTCATAGGTGGGTCGGCCCTGACCGTGTTTCATGATCTGGGACTTAACATGAAAATCAGTGCATTCCAAACTCCAGACATGATCCCCATGCAAATCATCTTGTGCCACTGTCGAGAAGAGAGGACCTTTTAATGCTGACCCTGTTCATCCCCCTGGCAAAAGTATGGGTTCTTTATTTCCAAAGTGCTAGTCTTACTGCCAAGGAGGATCTTGCCGCTATCAAGAAGCATGTGGGTAAATGTCTGGCAGCCCCCTCTATCCCTAACCCTCGTATCTCCTTTTCCCACTTCTATATCAGTAGTTCAACAGTATTTTCTTTAAACAAACATTCTACAATCCTTTACAAAGACCTCTGACCCTCTCCTGTTTTTCATTTCCTTAATCTTGTGCGCTTAATGCCTGTTTTGCCATCTGCAACACAAGTGTATTTTCAACACTCTCTCCCTTCCGGGTGTTGCACACCCACTGGTGTGTTTAGCTGTGCCCAGTAGTGGCACATATCTGGTGTGCATGCATGCAAATATGATGCGTCTTAAAACCCAAACAAAGGTGATTTTCCTGTCAGCTCCTGCCCACACACACACACACACACACACACACACACACACTACAGAAATAACAGAGCCCTGATTACTATGGAAGGAGGAAGTGGGTAAACTGGGTACAAAACCACTGGGTTAAAATAAATCACCCAGCTATTGAGAAATAAGCATTGTGGGCTTGTATGGTGATGCAGATGGCTTGCCTTTGAGCTGCAGTTGTATCATCTGTCCTTGAATGTCTGCAGCAGGGTGTTAGGTTATCTTAAACAAGCAGTGCTGTAAAAAGCCTTTCTGTCCTTGGTCTTTTCTCTCTCTTTCCTACCCCCCTTTGCCCCCCTGCCTGCAACCTTACTATTTCTCTGCACAGAGAGGAAGCGGAAACAGCTGCCCAGGGATGTTCCCTTCTGGCTTAAGGAGCCAGGATTGCTGGCTCCTCCCTCGCCCAAGGACAGTGTGGTTTTCTTCTATTGCTCTATAGATCTAAAAGAGAGAGAGAAATTACTGCAGGCGCATGGATGACAGCCCGAAAAACAACTGTACTCCCCCAGCTGGTAGCAGGGTTAAGAGCGAGGAGCATACTCAGCCAGAGAAGTGGATGCATGCAGCCTCCTTTTTAAGAGTTTGGCTGGCCATGCTGCTTGCATTGTGTACTGCTGGAGGCTTCACACCCACGCAGCAGAACATAAGGTCCCTTTTGTCCAGAGGATAAAGGCGTCTATTGACTTGCTCCCGTCCTAGTTCTCCTCTTGACAATATTATAGAGATCAAATTGACCTCGAGTAGCTGCTGTACATTCAGGGGCCGTGATGGGACAGCGCACACAAGGGAGAACCTCTTTTCTTATATTGGAGAGATACAGCTTCCCCAGTTGGGCAAAAGGGACTGAATCTCTGCTGCCCTCTTCACACTCTCTTCCCCACCTCCCCTTGCCCGTTGTCCTGGGAGCACATGAAACTACTATTCTGAGTCATGAAGGTACAGCGGTACCTCAGGTTACGTACTTAATTCGTTCCGGAGGTCCTTTCTTAACCTGAAACTGTTCTTAACCTGAAGCACCACTTTAGCTAATGGGGCCTTCTGCTGCTGCCGCGCCACCAGAGCACGATTTCTGTTCTTATCCTGAAGCAAAGTTCTTAACCTGAAGCACTATTTCTGGGTTAGCAGAGTCTGTAACCTGAAGCGTATGTAACCCGAGGTACCACTGTACTTGATGCTGAATCACCATCCATCTAGCCCAGTAGTCTTAAAGGTCTTCAAACTGGGGCTTGCTTTTAACTCAAGCCTGCATTTGGGGGGGGGGGGGGCTTCTTAATTCTTTGACAGATGGGAGTTGTGCTGCTGTTCCAACCCTCCTTCCTGTGACCTGGCAGTGTGTTCTGACCCACCAGTTAAAGACCAGTGATCTGACCCAGTATGGACTATTCTGACCTTTATCAGTGTGCTCTGCAAGCATTGATTTAGTTTATCTCAACTGGAGTCCTCAAAGCATCATTTACAGTGGTCCTCGCAAGACGAAAAGAATCCGTTCTGTGATTCTCTTCGTCTAGCGGTTTTTTCCTCTTGCGAAGCAAGCCCATTGACGGATTAGCGGCTTTTAGCGGCTTATCTGCTGATCGGATCATCTGATAAGCGGCTTAGCGGCTTAGAAAAAGGGGGGGGGAGGAAAAAAAACCAGCAGGAACTCGCAAGACATTGTCGTCTTGCGAAGCAAGCCCATAGGAAATTTGTTTTGTGAAGCACCTCCAAAACGGAAAACTCTTTTGTCTAGCGAGTTTTCCGTCTTGTGAGGCATTCGTCTTGCGGGGCACCACTGTACATAAATCTGTACATTTTAGGCAGCAGTGGAAATAAGACCCACAACCACACAGCCTCTCCCAGTTACAATCCATATGCTTTTTCAAAAAGGCAGACTGAGAGTTGGCATGAGAGCTATTTAAAGATAAATAAAAAGGAACACAGCTTTTCCACTGTATTCTTAATCACCACACTGTTCTGTATCTGACCTGTCTGATATCAATTAAGTCCTCTGGGCTGGAAATGCACCACTGCCTTAGATACCAGTTGACTCTCCAGCTTGCTCCCTCTTATTTCTTCTTTCCTGGGGAGAACCCCCATTGCATCTGCCTACAGAAGGAGCTGAAGGTCAGCCCAGAGCTCCCATCCTAAAGATCCCAGGCCTCAGAGAGGTTAGGCTGGCCTCAACTAGAGCCAGGGCCTTCTCGGCCGCGGCTCCAATCTGGTGGAACGCTCTGTCACAAGAGACTAGGGCCCTGCAGGACCTGACATCTTTCCGCAGGGCCTGCAAGACAGAGCTGTTCCACCAGGCCTTTTGTCAGGGCGCAGCCTGACCCCCTCCTCTGGCAATCTGCACAAAACTTTGCTTGATGGTTGCCATTAATTTGATTTTAATTTGATTTAATTAATTTTATAATGAATGTTTTACAATGTTGAACCATTGATTGTTGTTAGCCGCCCTGAGCCCGGCTTCGGCTGGGGAGGGCGGGATATAAATAAAATTTATTATTATTATTATTTATTATTATCCACTGACCAGAGGACCACTTCCTGATGGGAAACTCTGTGCCTTGCCCCTCTGCGAGGGCCCTGCTGTTGTGGGGTGCAATTTGTGGAAGGTTTAGGGCAGAGATGGGGGGCCTGCATGGCCCTTCAGCTGTTGTTGGACTCTTAATTCCCACTAGTCCCAGCTTGCTTGGTCAACAGCCAGGGACGATGGGAGTTATAGCCCAGCAACGTCTGGCTGGCCAAAGGTTTAGGGCAAACTCTTCTTTTGACATTGCTTTTCTTGACCTTCTTAATGGTGTAAATAATTGTGTGAGCTGCTTCAAGGCTACAGTGGAATGTAAATACGGAATAAACATGAGCTCTTCTCCAGACCAACAGTGAACCTTTTTTTGTGTGGGGTGGGTGGGAATTGAGCTGGGTCTTTCACACATCGGTCCCCACTTGTTGAAGAAGTGTGCATGCACACGAAAGCTCATACCAAGAACTAACTTAGTTGGTCTTTAAGGTGCTACTGGAAGGAATTTTTTATTTTGACTATGGCAGACCAACACGGCTACCTATCTGTAACTAGTCCCCACTTGTGTTACTCATGCCTGCTGTATCAAAAGCAGAGAGCAAGAATGAAAGAGTTCAGGGTCTGTGCAAAATAGGTGGCTCCAGGTAAATCTGAATGAGTAAGGCGACATATCTGTTTCCCCACCTCCCCATTCTAATACTTTGACCATTATTCTTTAACTGTTTGGAAACCAAAATATAGGGTTCACGAGTCCTAGTTCTAAAAAAATAATCTGAAATTACACGGAAGTGGAGTGGGTGGGGGAAACTGGCTGCTTTCATTTTCACTGGCTGTGGGTTTCCGACTAAGGGTGGTGAAGCTTGTGGTTGTGGCCTTGTTGTGCTAGGCCATTCCTGTTTGTGTTAGTTACCATGGCAATTTAACTGAAGTTGGCTGCAGTGAACCAGGCATCGCACAGGAGTGCAAAAGCCTAGCTGAGTGGGAGTAAGAGAGAGCAGGTGTCTGCAGAGAGGCAGGAGTTGTTCTGCGTCACTGAAGCAGATTTCTGGTATCAACCATCGCATCATTTCTCTTCTCTCTGTATGAGGCAGACTTAATTCATCCATTGTTGTTTTATAATCTGTTTTTCCAGCATTGCATGAAGTCTGCATTCCTTCATTACCTAATAATTGTCACAATTGTGGAACAATCGATTTTTTATTTTATTTTATTTTTACTTCAGCTTGTACTTCCTTGGTAGTCATGGACAAGAAAACTCAAACTTTACCATTCTGTACAATAGCTTTTTTAAAATCATAAGTCAAGAGGGAGGCAAAGGTTGACATCTGCTTGCTTGATCTCCCCTCCCCATCCCCAAAAAAACTCCACAACAATTTTTACTTGAGTAATTGAAAGCTTTGTGCTTCCTGTGCTGTAGATAGGGACACCTCAATTTCTGCACTACTGTGATCCACATTCTGTGTCAAGGAATTTGCTTTGCTTCCACATGCTAGTTCCTCATTCATTTTAATCTGCACTTTAAAAAATAGAAATCTCTGAGGGGGACAAAAAGGAGTTTGGGCCAGACTTTGAAGAGGAATGCGCTGTGGAATAGCGGCAGGGTGTGGGAGGCTTCTAGTGTTATGCAAGGAGGTTTGGGGCTGTTTCTTCTCCTACATTTGTGCTCCAACACTGGAATTTCTGTGGACTTCATTAGGTGCAACCTCACCCATGTGTACTTAAGCTTTTCTTCACAGTTGAAGAAAAAAGGCAGGAGGATGCATTCTTGTGTGTGTGCATCAACAAGTCCTGATGCTGATTTATATCTTAGCCATGTATTTTCACCATTCTCCTATGAAACTTCTCAAATGCATCTATAGCTTAAAACAAAAAAAAGATTTCTCATTCAAATTTACCGGTATCAAGTTTGTTGGAAATGATGTGGTTTTCCTGTGATACTGCGTCCCAAAATAACATGTACTTGCTATATGAAAGTGTCAGATCACTCTGTTCGGTGTGAGCCATTGAGAATGAGGAGGTGTCGTGTCTTTGAAGTTCACCTTTTGGGAATGGAGAAGATAAAATTGGGGGAATAAATTAATTTTCCATTTGTTTTCTTGTTCACATTAGTATGTTTAAATTCAGTTTTTTAGAAAACAACCAGATTTTTTTTCAAAAAAGCAGAACAAGAGCAGTAGAATAAGATATCATTCACAATGACTGAGGCATCATAAAACAGCTGGGAAAGACAATTACGATCCTAGCATCCTGATTAACTAAAGCAACAGCAGGAAGACATTAGCATTAACAAGCATTAACAAGCCACAATCAGAGAAGGTTAAAGCAGGGCTGGCATATATTGGGTTCCTGACAGTTAAGTCTGAACAATTCTGGGGTTGTCGGCATTTTCTGGATCATGTTGCCAGCGTAACTAAGCTGCTTCTAGCAAAACCAGAGCAGCACACGAAAATGCTGTTTACCTTCCCGCCATTTTATCTACTTGCACTTTGACGTGTTTTCGAACTGCCAGGTGGGCAGGAGCAGGGACTGAGCAACTGGAGCTCACCCCGTCACAGGGATTCGAACCGCTGACCTTCTGATCGCAAGCCCAAGGCTCAGTGGTTTACACCACGGCGTCACCCGTGTCCCTCTATATATAGGGTTACCGTATTTCAAACAGTGAAAATCCGGATTTTTCAGGACATCTCGCCAATTTTTACCTGGACACTGCTACCAACTGCAGTATTCTGGGTATGTCCAGGAACCCTAGGCATACATCATTATCATTCGAAAGGAAAGGTCGTTTCCACCTGGCAGAAAGAAAAGAGGCAATGTGAGTCCCTCTGGGGAGGGAGTTCAGAAGCTCTGTCTTTCTCCCTGATCCCAGCCCCACACAGATTGATGGAGCACATAAGAGGGCCTCCACTGATGACCTTAGTGAGTGGCAATTTCCTCCGATTCGGTTCATACGTGTCTGCTTAGTTTCATGTGACAATCTAGTCACAGGCTCCTCACCTATTTCCTACTAACAACTGAGCTCTGAATAGGGCATCTGTAATCGGGGGCGTAGGAAGGGGGGGAGCGTCCCAGGTTCCATCATTGGAGATGGGTGACAAATTATCAAGGAACAATTAATTGCCCTACTAGGGCAGTTCATAAAAAACTTTTTTTTGAAAATGCCTGCTCCAAATCTTACTACATGAGGGATTATATAGCTATATATGAACTTTCATGCATATCTGTTAATATCGTGACCCTCCTCCATGAAAATAGCTGTTTACTTGGCCGTTTTCCTATGTCGTGAAGGCTGAAATTTCAATTCAGTGGAGCACCTACTGTTCCCAACCCTACCCTGTGGAAAGCCATCTAATTAGACTTTAATTTGATTTTGACATGTTTTTAGGGGGTAATTTAATTATTGTTTGATTTTATACCAACGTTTTGTATCTGATGTTAGCTGCCCTGAGCCCGACTTTGGCTGGGGAGGGCGGGATATAAATAACAGTTGTTTATTATTATTATTATTATTATTATCATTATTATTATTATTATTATTACTTCTTATTATTCCTTTGTAAGAAAATATGAAATAACGTAAAACCATTTTTTGCAGGCAAAAAATATATATCAATGTGGGGGGGGGGTGGCAAGAAATTTTCCACACCGGGCACCACTTGACCTTCCTCCGCCTCTGTCTGTAATGTGCCAGGCCTCTCCTCCTTTATCTCTCTCACTTGCGCATATATACTTGCGCATAGCAGCGGGCTCACACCCTCTATGAAACTGCAGGCTGTGCTCAAGCTGCCAGTAGCATGATTCCCGAGGAAGAGGACGGGCGTGTGCTTGATAACCGTGGCCTGAAGATCAGCTGCTTTCCTTATGTCCCCCATCACCCACTCGCCCTGCAGGATTTCAAAGAATCTCTTGCAGCCGCTCCTCTTCAATTCCACCCCACTCAATTCTGAGCAAGCGGATTAAGAAAATGCACGGTCAAAGATAGAATTGCTTCACCAAGCAGCTGACATGGGGATGGACGATGACTAAGTGTGGCAGTGTCTCATCCTATCATCCCAGGGTCTGAACTCCAGCCTTGTGGTCCCCTTGGAGTTCTGCCTCCCCCAAAATTGCTCCACTGAACAGCTGACATGATGGACAATGACTAAGTGCAGAACTGTCTCATAATATGGTCCAAGGGTCTGAACTCCAGGCTCATGATCCCCCATCTGGAGCTCTGCCTATATTCAGTGACATATTTTCCTGATAACCTTCCTGTTTGTTCATGAGTCTGTTGTGTGGAAAGGCTTCTAAACTGTGTAACGTCAGCTAATTGTGTGTGCTAAAGGGGATCTGGTGTGTTGGAGGTTTCTGTGCGTGCAACACAGAGCAACACAGCTCTGTGCGTGAATACGCTGAATTAAGTTCAGGTTTGTTGTTTTAGCGATAATCTTAAAAGTTTCAAAGAGTGAGTTGAGACCTCTCTTAGCTGGTGGCTCAATTTGTCTTTGCTAGCGGAATGTTATGGTATATGCTTTGAAATACTGTAGCCAGCTGTTGAGAACTCGCATTGCTAAATACTGCAACCTGCTTTTTAAAAAAATACTGGGAATTTTACGGTGCTCCTTCCTGCACCAGATATCCAAATTGTCCTCTCTTTCACGGTTCACAGTTGTAGTGTGCCCTTCAAGAAGCACAAATGATGTCCTCCCATTTTACCCTGGGTTAGAGATCAGGAAGAGAGATGGTGGCTAGGCCAGGGCGCCTCGTGATCTTCATGGCTAAACCAGGATCTCAAGCCCAGCCTCCTCAGTCCACCCATCACTCGCTTCTTCCATAGGCACACACATCCAGACAACAATAGCCACTTGCAGTTCAAGGGCACATTCCTGCCTGGCAGAGGCACTAAAGCAGGGTGTGGGTCAGGGAGGGCTGTGTCCTGGGGAGGAGGGTCCCAAGGACCTGATAAACCTGGAGGCCACATTGGGCCCCAAGACCTGAGGTTCCCTTCCCCCTGCCCCACACCACACTGATCTTCTGTAGTAAAGTCTCACCAATTCCTCTTGTGAAGTAATCTTGCCTAAGAGTGATGCACAATCTCTCTCTCTTTGTGGGAATGAGGGAGGTATTTCCTAGTCTGTCTAGGAACCCACAGCAGGTGGGTCCCTTGCAACTGGAGCTAATCTATATATATTTTTTCTTTTATCTAGGTCAGTTTCCCAGATGTTGAAAAAGCTGAATGGCTCAACAAGGTGAGAATCAGTCGGCTGAATTGTTCCTGCCCAGCCATGGCAGCATCATGACAGTACTAACATCTCTCTCTCTCCCTCTCCCTCCATGCTTCCCCACGGCATGGTAGATCCTGGCCCAGGCTTGGCCCTTCTTTGGCCAGTACATGGAGAAGCTGTTGGTGGAAAACATTGCTCCAAGCATCCGAGCCTCCAACACCCATTTGCAGACCTTTACATTCACCAAGGTTGACATGGGAGAGAAGGTAATTGTCAGCTGAAAAAATAAATTTTAAGGGAGAGCATGGTCCAGGGGACAAGTCCATAAATAAGGGAAAAGAAATAATTAGATTTCATCCCATATGTGCAGAGGGTTTCCTCCCCACCCCAGACACACCTTGGGCTAGTATTTATTGAAAGCACTGAATGATATATTTTTTTAATGCATCGCTAGTGCCATGGATTTTTTCGCCTATTGGGATGCTAGCAGTAGTCTGTACATTTTTTCTTAGTTTATTTGAAACCTTACATTATAATCCTGCAGGAACATTTTATGGTCTTGCATTTTGTATCGCTGCGGAAAATCCAATAATAAGATTTTGTGAATCCAATCATTCTGCTGCGTAATCATTATACTTACTCCTGGGGTGGTGGTGATTCCTTATTAATGGACCAAGGACCACAATCTTATATCTTGCCTTTCCATCCTAGTCTTATCATCGCTATCTTATTTATTTCCTTCCAGCTTCCACATTTGAGTTAGAGCTACATATGTTTTGCAGTTCTGTGATTGTTGTGTGTTTGTTGGAGGGTTTAGTTTCTAGAACAGAAGCCAGTGCTTTATTAATATACACATTGCGTTTATTACACTGCCTTTTTGCAGGGGGGTTGTTAGGGTGGGTGGGGCCTCCTTACTCAAATCCAAGGTCCTTTGTGCTGGCCTCTAGATCCTCTGCCCCTTTTCCATTTATTTATTTACTTACAACCCTTTTGCTGGAAGCACTGTAAAGCTCCATGCTGGTGGAGACCCCAACCACCCAGTTTCATTTGCCCAGAAACACGTATGCATATAATCTAACTAGTGTTATCCAAATTTGCGCCGTGGGCCTGTATCCAAGGTGTTTAAGTAGCAACAACATTTTAGTTAATACACTAAAGTTTTTTTTTATTTCTAAATGACTTTGACTGAATGTTGTTGAAAGCTCAGGTTCCCTGGGGTGGCTGGGCAGTACTGTCAATTGTTCAAGTTACAGGGATCTAACCTAATTCTGTGTTTCTCCCTCTTGGCTAATGTTCCCTAGCTCCTGGTCCTCTGACCTTAGGGTTGCCATATTTCAAGAGGTAAAAATCCAGACACAAAGTTGCTGAGCCCCCCGAGTCCCGCCACCGAGCCCAAGCCAAAGCCTGGGTTGCCCACGCCTGAGCCTGAACCAGAGCTGAGCCAGAAATGTGCAGGAGCCTAATTTCAGTCCTTCTAAAACCATTTTACCTCTTGGTGGGTCTCAGTCGACCCACTGAGCGGCAGCAGTGTCTTGGAAGAGGGATCAGAGGGTTATCCCAGAGGCAGGTATATCGTTGGCAAAGCTTTGACATCCATGGACCATCAGTTTGCCTTAACAGAGACTGCTGGGGAGTGAGAGGTGGGGCATTGCCTCCCTTGGTTTAGTCTATTTTTATTTTTATTTACTTAAACAACGACCCTTCTTCTGCTCCTAGCCCCTCAAGGTCATTGGAGTGAAGGTTCACACTGGCGTGAACAAGAAGCAAATCTTGCTGGACCTAAACATTAGGTAAGTTCTAAGGTTTTCTTACGTTCCTGTGTTAGCTTCATAAATGGAGCGGAATCAAGGCGGGATGGGGCGGGGGGGGAGCGGATTGTTCTTTATTGAATGGCCCACAAGCTGCAATTTGGTACCTGAGCATTTTTCTACACCCTTTCCTGGAAGAGCGCATGATCTGAGGGCAAGTTGTGTCCTGCACTGCGGAGGTTGAGCTGCACTGCAGAGGGAAGGTGTGAGCGCTGTTGTTCTCATCCCCTGCTTGTGGGCTTCCCAGAGGCGCCAGGTTGGCCAACGTTGGCACAGGTCATGTGAGCTGATCTAGCGGGGGCCTCCTTGCGTTCTTATGTCCCTTTCCTTTTTTGCAATCCCTCTGGCCCTGTCACAGCTGACTTTCCTTTAAAGAGACAAGTCACTTGCAAGGGAGAGACAAGGGAGAATCCCTTGCTCTGCTGTGAGGCTCTGCTTTGGGTGAAGATAATGTTTCTTCCTATGCAGAGCCTGCATTCACGGACCATGCTGGATATCTGCAGTATCTCTTCCCCACACACCTCTTGGCCAAGAGAGAGGGCCAGGGTGGGACAGAAGAGCATACAAAATCAGCAACCCCTGAAAAAATGGTCCAACAGGGGGGAACTGTTCCCTTTTAGGGCCTTGGTGTTTCATTCTTGCAGTGTCTTATGGCTTTATTTGGTTTCTGGGAGCCTCATGCTGGTCTCTTGCTCTCTCCCCCTCCCTGTAACACAGCTATGTGGGTGACGTCCAGATTGATGTGGAGGTCAAGAAATTTTTCTGCAAGGCCGGGGTGAAAGGCATGCAGGTAAGGTGGTCCTGTTTTTGACTTCATAAAGGTAGGTCAGAAATCTCAGAGGCTGATACGGTTCCCAGTAATGGATTTGGGACCTCTGCCTTTTTAGGGACAGTTCGGCTTCTTCTTCTTTTTTAACCCAAGGAACTTCTCCTTTGCCATGGCACAGGATCAATCCAAGCTCCCAGCAACTGCAGGCCTTCCTTCTTATCCATGGCCTTCCTTGAAAGGGTATCATTTCCACCCAGTTCCTTAATTCCTTTGAGCTACTATTTAGAAAGCACTGCAGCTGCAGGAAGGCAGTGATGAAGGCCTCCCTAGTTACTCCTGGTAATTAAAAGCAGAAATCTTTGGGCGCCCCTTCCCTTCCCTTCAAGAACCCGCATGTGGAGGCAGCCCTCCCTCCCTCCCTTTCCTCAGCCTCCCACAATCCCTGGATTTAAGCGTCAATCTTGCCGTGGGGCTGTGGTTTGTGTGAGGCTGCCCCTGCATTAGTGGCTGGCATGGTAGGTGGCATCATTTGTACCAGATGCTGTTGCCTTTGTGTCCTCTGCTTGTCCCAGAGCACAGGAATATGATAAACGACTAAAGCAGCATTGACTGAGAATCCGACCTCAACCTTCTCTTTTTCTCACAGCTCCACGGCATGCTGCGGGTCATCTTGGAGCCCCTCATTGGGGACGTCCCAATTGTCGGGGCGCTCACCATGTTCTTCATCCGCCGTCCGGTAAGTTTTCTGCCACGTCCCGTTCTGGTTTTGCAAATGTTGGGAAGGGGCACTGACCTGTGCATAAGGTTGAAGCCAAATCCCTCACTATGGAAATGTTGGGCAACCGCTCTTTGGTTATTATCAGTACTTTTCAAGCGTATCTCTTGAGACCACAAAAGCTAGAAATTTGCCCACCCCCACATTAATGAAAGCTTTTACAGCCGCAGGTAACAGCACCATAGGCAGAATTTTCATGCTGTCTCCCTAAAAACATGCAGGGGATCAGTTCCTACATTCAAGGGGCCAGTCATTCCAGTGCAGATGTGATGCACATGAGTAGAAGTATTGGTTTGCAACTGGCAAAGTCTCTTATTAAAATGAAGTACAGGAGGATTCATGCATTTTTGCAGCTGTGAGATCTACCAAGTAATTTTGACAAACCCCACAGGAGTTATTAACTGAATTTATTTATTTGTCCAAGGAGCTCTGGGTGGCTTTGCAAGTATCTCAGTATCTCAGCTCGCAGTCAGAGGTTAACTGGCCTCCCCCGGGCAACCGACTGAGATACTTGTTGACCTTCCGATCTGCGTCTCCCGGCAGGATCCAGGCAAGGCCATAAATGGGCGATCCTCCTCAGACGTGAGAAGAACACACCATCCTCCCTCCTCCCTGCATTCCCCCAGGGAGGGGAGAAGAGACAGACAGGATACTATTTACATGGCTTTATTCCTGTCATTTCAGCAGTACAGAGAAACGTGTCTGCACTCTCCAGACTCCAGCAGTAGAGTCACTACTCCACCCCTGTACTTCCAGTACAGATCAGATGACACTCTGAGCTAACATCCGGGGCTCAGTACAGAGAATAGACTGCCCCCTTTCTCCACTAGTGCAGTTCCAGACAGCAACAGCCTGTTTTGCATTCCAGCCACCTGCAGCTGGCTTTTGCATTGCTGCTTTTTCCTGACAGTGCGGTAGGTTAGGCTGAAAGAGAGGGCGAGGGGCCTGAGGTCACGCAGTGGGCTTGAAGGCTGAGTGGAGATTTGAACCTGGATATCTTCAGTCCTGGTTGCTTCTTCCCAACCCCCCACCCAAATCCACCCCCACACCCAGTATTTCTGTAACTGGTTCTAAATCACACCTCTCCCTTCTTTCCCAGACTCTGGACATTAACTGGACTGGAATGACCAACCTCTTAGACATTCCTGGACTGAGGTAAATGCTTGATGATTGACGATAAAACCAGAGATGGGGAACTTCTGGCCTCTGGACTTGCAGCTCTTGTAGGAGGTCGGAGAGGGTGTTGTCTTGTTTGCTTCCTCCATCAAAATTTATTGCTCTGGTAAAAGAATGAGGCTTCTATGTTCTCAAGTGCTTCTTCTCTTGGAGATAACCAGAGCAGCTGAGTGTGCAAGAAGGGTAAAGGGGGGAGACTTCAATCCTAACCCCAGTGGGGTTGGCTCCACTGAAGTCAATAGGACTGGTGAGGAGTGCAATGGAAAAAAGGTGAGAACATTTGAGAAGAAATTGGTTGGTGGGAGAACTGGGTCTTGCTGGAGAAGAACTTTCTGGGGTGCAGTGGGACAGAAAGGTATTCTGGGAGATTGGAGGGGCTGCAGGGTGGCAGAAGGATTTGCTGGGATGTCTCCACAGAGGCAGGGTGGTGTATACTGCATTAAAACAGAAGGCTTTTCTCTGCAGCTCATTGTCTGACACAATGATCATGGACTCCATTGCCTCTTTCTTGGTTCTCCCCAACCGCCTGCTCATTCCACTGGTCCCCGATCTCCACGAAGCAGCTCAGCTACGCTCCCCGATTCCCAGGGTAAGGCAGGCCCTGGGGGAGGGGGAGGGGGTTATCCTTGTGAGTGGGCCAGAGCCCTGCGCCTGACGCATGCCTCTCCCCTGCAGGGGGTCGTCCGTGTCTTTCTGAGGGAGGCCAAGGACCTGCAGTCCAAGGATAAGTACATCAAAGGGATGATTGAGGGCAAGTCAGACCCATACGCCGTTGTGCGTGTGGGAACCCAGGTCTTCACCAGCAAAGTCATTGATGAAGACCTCAACCCAAAGTGGAATGAGATGTATGAGGTAATTGGCTGCCAGCTGAGGTGGCAAAATTGAGTGCAAACTTTCAGGGGGACGCTCAGCCCCCTTTCTTTCTATCCTCCCTCCCTGGCTTAGCTTGTCCTCTTCACGCAACACAACTGTCATTCCTTTCCTTTCTCTGTCTGAAGAGGGCCCCTCCGGCCTGCACAATAGGTGGTGTCTGCTCTGACCCCCCACCTCACTATCCCCACAGTTCATTGTACACGAGGTACCGGGGCAGGAACTGGAGGTGGAGCTGTTTGACAAGGACCCTGATCAGGATGACTTCTTGGGCAGGTGAGAGGCTGGATGGGCTCTGTTTCCAGCTCTGTCAGGGGAGTGAGACCTAGCGGGGTGAGTAGCTATGGGGAGGGAGGAACTGGAGCTCCTCTGCTCTTTTTTCTGATGCTGAGAGGACTTGGGGGCTAAAGAGTTAGGCAGAGCCAGTTCAGGCCCCAGAGACATTGGTTTCATCCCCAGCTCTGGAAATTGGAGAGCCAGCGTGGTGTAGTGGTTAAGAGCGGTAGTCTTGTAATCTGGTGAACCGGGTTCGTGTCTCCGCTCCTCCACATGCAGCTGCTGGGTGACCTTGGGCCAGTCACACTTCTCTGAAGCCTCTCAGCCCCCCTCACCTCACAGAGTGTTTGTTGTGGGGGAGGAAGGGAAAGGAGAATGTTAGCCGCTTTGAGACTCCTTCGGGTAGTGATAAAGTGGGATATCAAATCCAAACTCTTCTTCTCTTCTTCATGATGGGAGATGGGATCTCTATGGATGAGGGTCACTTGATCTGCTGCACCTTGGGCTTGAAAGCGAGGAGACAGCACTTATGCGAATGTTACCACCTTCTTTTCTTCCTCAGGATGAAACTGGACTTTGGGGAGGTGTTCAAGGCTCGTGTGCTAGAGGAGGTGAGCGCAGAAGGGGGGACAGTGCTGGTTTCATACATGGTGCCAGACAACAGGATAGCCTTTGAGTTTGAGATCTGATCTGTGGGGAAGAAGGGTGTTTCATCATAGATTGGTAAAGAGGTGGTGTTGAAGACTCTCGTGAGAAGAGTGGTGGGACAGAGGGAGGGGGGCAGAGTGGGCCATATCATGTAGATCTGGGCAATATAGTTAGAGGGAAGAGTCCATTGGCTGTAAGTGTGATGGTACCTCAGACTCAAAGTCTGTCCCTGTGCTCCTAATCCTCTCCCTCTTTCTCCCACCTGGCAGTGGTTCCCTCTGCAAGATGGTGGCCGGGCTCGTGTGCTCCTGCGCCTGGAGTGGCACACCCTCATGTCAGATATCTCTAAGCTGGAACAGGTGAGTGTAACCTTGATCTAATTTGACCTGGAGGCCAATTCAGCTCAGGAGATGTGTCTGGAGTTGGCTGGGCCTGAGTTGAGGCTTTTCTGAAAAAAGCAGGAAGATGCCCAGTATTGTCTATTCTGATTGGCAGCAGCTTTCCAAGGTCTCAGGAAAAGTTCTCCCTACCCCCTTTAATCCTGAACCCTTTTAAAATGGGGGATGCTTTGGGTTGGTTGAGCAAGTCTAGAGCCCCCCCCCATTTTTTCTATGAGGTATTTCCTTGAAGAAGAGTTTCCTCAGAAATGAGCAATATGTGAGGAGTGGAGAATGACCCTGGATGGAGGATTCCAAATTCAGACTCCCAAGTCATATCGTAACTACAGCACGGAAATCAGGACTCCTGGTTCTGTTTCCATGAGGCAAGTCGGATTCTGTGGGAAACTGGCTTGGAAGACCTCGGGGCAGAATCAATACTTGGACCTCTTGTGTGGTCTGGGCTCAGATGAACAAATCAGTAAACGAGAGATGGAAATAAAAAGATATCCTTTGGAGAAATCTGTGTCTCCCATTGTTTGTGTCTCCCCAGCTTGTTGGGTTTTTTTGGGGGGGTGGCGTGGGGGGAGATGTCCTTCAAGGTGAAAGACAGCAAGGTATCTTGGGGGAAAATAGTGGAGCTGACTTTATGTTTGTTTTGCTTCTTGTGTGCCGTTTAAAGGTTCTCCAGTGGAACAAAACTATCTCCTCCAAACCAGAACCACCGTCAGCAGCCATCTTGGTTGTCTATCTTGACAGGGCACAAGAGCTCCCAGTGAGTAGTCAGAAACCTTGATGATACAGGCTTCCTGATCTCTTCTAGTTGGGTCTGGTTGGGGTGGATAGGTTGTGTGTTTAAATGTCTTACTTTGTCATATCCCAAAACAGATATAAGTGGGGGGGGGGGTTAAAACAAGTATTGCAATATTCTTCTTGATCAGGAATGAGGAACCATTGGTGCTTCATTGTTGGACTCCAGCTCCCATAGTCAGGAATGATGGGAGTTGTAGTCCAGCAACATCTGAAGGGCCACAGATTCCCATTCCCTGTTCCAAATAATAGATGTTGAAAATGCGAGCCCTTTCCTGTATTAATAGGTTTTTCCCACCTCCCAACTCGGTGCACAGCTAAAGAAAAGACTCCACACACTCCCAAATTTGATGAAGAAGAAAATATTAAAGATGGCCCTTTCCCTTTAGCAAAAGTGGGAGCTTGTTGTTTATTAAATTGTAAGCCACCTTACACTTAAGAGAAGGAGTCCCAAGTCTCCAGTTCCTTGGCAGCCCTATTTAACCTGCTTTTAGATACAGTATTTGGGATTTGGCAAATAGCATGGCATAATTGTAAGGGGGCCACCCAAAATGTGCTTCTGTGTGCTCTTGCTGTCCAGCTTCATAAACTGATGGCAGTTTTAGGGGCTTCTTATTAGGCAGCACCAGACTAACAACAGGTGGGTTCACACCTGGTGGCCTAGAAGGTGCAAAGTGGCACTTCTATGCAAGCTGAGATATGGGCAACTGGCTCTTTAAAACAACCCTCCTCCCCAGGGTAAGTAGCAGTAGAGGCTTTGGCAGAGACTACCCCTTGTTACACAGCAGTGCTGTTCACTTCCATTTACTGGAGCTCAGAAATCAGCAGCCAGGCTTCGTAAGGGAAGAACTCGTGACAGGGCCTGTGTTTCTGTTCATGTGGGAGAGGCAATAAGGAGCCCTTTCTGTCTCAGACTGAATGAAGGAGGGAAGGGCTTTGCCAAACTAACTTGTTTTGCTGATGCTGCGAAGGTGAAAGAGCCCTTTGCTTGTATGTCAGCTCACGCAAGAGGCTGAAGCTGGAGCTGGTGGCCCTTCAGCTCTTACTCTGCAACCCTTGAGGTGTTGGACACCAGTTCCTATGAGCCCAGCCAGCATGGCACCATGATGGGGCTTGTAGTCCAGCAACATGGGGAGCGGGCAATGGGTTCCCTGTCGCCACCTGGCACAATTTAACCAAGGAACTGGATGTTTCATTGAGCCTCATCTTAGGCCAAGAAGGAAAGAGTGGGGCCTCTTAGATATGTTGGGATAAACCTGAGTGCCTGGCGTGCTCTGGTCCAGGGGGTCACGAAGAGTCGGACACGACTAAACGACTAAACAACAACAAACCTGTTAAGGGCGGTACAGTTCATGGATATGTTCTGTGTCCATCATTTCTCTCACCTCATCGTGTACGTAGCTGAAGAAGGCCAGTAAAGAGCCCAACCCCATGGTACAGCTCTCCGTTCAAGATGTCACCTGTGAGAGCAAGGTAAGGGCTTAATTCATTCTTGTCTGTTAGTTATTGCTCATTGGACACCTCCAGGTGTAACCACTTGGGGTGCTGATGATGGGGTGCATGCAACAGTCACAACGGAGGTGGCAAGCTTAAGGTACCTGGCAGGTTTTAGCTCCCCTTCTCTCAGTTTGGTAACATCCCATGATAATCCAGGTCTTGTTGCTTGGTGCACTGTATCACAGGCCAGGATGGATGGTGCAGGGGGGTTATGGCTATAACCTCCATTTACTAATTATCGTTTAATAACAAGTGAGACACTTATTGGGACGCGGGTGGTGCTGTGCGTTAAACCACACAGCCTAGGACTTGCTGATCAGAAGGTCGGCGGTTTGAATCCCCGTAACGGGGTGAGCTCCCGTTGCTCGGTTCCTGCTCCTGCCAACCTAGCAGTTCGAAAGCACGTTAAAGTGCAAGTAGATAAATAGGTACCGCTCCGGTGGGAAGGCAAACGGCGTTTCCGTGCGCTGCTCTGGTTCGCCAGAAGCGGCTTAGTCATGCTGGCCACATGACCCGGAAGCTGTACACTGGCTCCTTCAGCCAGTAAAGCAAGATGAGCGCCGCAACCCCAGAGTCATCTGCGACTGGACCTAACGGTCAGGGGTCCCTTTACCTTTACCTAAGATACTTCTTTCTTTATTGTGTTTATTTCCCACCTTGTCTCCCCTGCCCCCTCTGCATTTTATCCCCACAACAACCCTGTGAGCAGGGTTAGACTGAGAGAAAGTGTTACCCAGGAAGCTTCATGCCTCAGAGGGGATCGGAGCCCTGATCCCCCATTACCCAGTCCAGCACTTTAATTGACAGCTGCTTACTGAAGGGCTTCTCTGGTGGAGTTGGGTCAGGACATGGCTCATGGCTGCTCCTTCCTCTTCTTTTGAGTGTAGCAGCTTCAGGAAGTCTGCTGCTTGAATGATTGATGTTCCACAGAAATGGGTGCTATTTCTGTTTCTTACCTCTTCACTGTCATTCTCTCCCTCACACCACCAGGTTGTCTATAACACGTCTTCTCCTGTCTGGGATGATGCCTTCCGTTTCTTCTTGCAAGACCCAACCACTCAGGACATTGATATACAGGTAGGCTCCCCCACCTTTCCCAGAATGCTTCCCATAGTTCTGCCTGCACAGAAATGCAAAAGCTGTTTTCACCCTCCGGCAGGTCAAAGACGACAACCGCCAGACCACCCTGGGCTCCCTCACAATCCATCTGTCCCGTCTTTTGAGTGCCGACAATCTGGTTCTTGACCAATGGTTCCAACTGGAGAACTCTGGACTCAACAGCCGCATCTACATGAAACTCGTTATGCGGGTAAAACACTTGACGATTGCGGACTTAAAGACTTATTGCATCTCTGATGATGATGATTCACCTATTCACCCTTCCATGCCAGCTCAACAATTACTGCTCAATGTTCTTTATTTAAAACAAAACAAACAGCATTTTGAGCTTCTTTTTCAAGAGTGAGGAAGGGAAAGATATACTCTACAGAATGTATGAGCTGCCTATTTTGATTGCGGGTAGAGGCCAGGTGGCTTTCTGAATGGCTGTTACTCCTAGTTGGATTTTTTTTGTCTCCTTCCCTTCTCCCCAAGATGGAACCATGGATGGGGAATCTGTGGCCCTCCAGATGTAGTTCAACTCCCATCAGCCAGGGCAAGGATGGAAGTCCACCACCCCTGCCTTATGGACATACAGGGGCCACAAAGGAGTGAAGAAAGGACCCGGAATATAGCATGGGGCTACTAAGCATTGGGCATTAAACACAAGTGGAGTCTAAGGGCAAAACTTTGGAGATCTATGAGTGAATCTCCAGCTGCATTTTCTTTTTTGAAAACCAGCTGTTTGAGAGAGGGTTCTTTGCCCTGAGCTACCCGTTCCCCTTCTTCACTGATTATCCAGAGTCAGTCAAACATGCCAGTGTTTGTTATCTGGCCCTGCAGTTACGTTTTGTCCTCTTCCTTCAACAGGCCGATGCTTCCTAACTATTTTGACTTTGCTTCCTAACCTCCTGCTTCCCTGTATGCCAATATTTCTGTAGATCTTGTATCTGGATGCCCCTGAAGTTTGCCTCAACACCCGGCCATGCCCCCCAGGAAATCTGAATGTCACGGAGGGTACTTATGTTGGAAGCAGTGTTGACAGGCCTCCTCGCCCCACCAAGGCCAGCCCAGATGCTGAGTTTGGCACTGAGGTAAGGTTGTCTCCTTGAGAGAGTTGATGTTTCCTGAGCAGCAGCAGGAAATGATGTAATGTATGTATTTATATATGTCCATCCTGCCCTTCATTGATTTTACGATCCCAGGATGGGTTATATATAAAACCACAGAAGAATAACAAACTACAGAAAAGTTCATAAAATCAGCAGGAGCAGACAGAAATATCTAAAACAAAGATACCAGTCACAAACAATGGTGCTGAATAATAATGCTATAGACAGTCTCATCAGTTAACAGTTCAGCTTCTTTCAGTAAAAATAACAGTACAAAGTTGAAGGACCCTTCTGAATCACCAGTTTTATGTTCTTTATTTATATATTTTAAAGATATGAAAGATTTTAACATAAATTGCATAAATTATGAATTTCCCCCTTCATATTTAGCTTGGCTTTTTTGAGTTTTGATGAAATTTTAATTGATTACAGCAAAAATAATGGTATTACAGAAGCTAGGTGCTCCAACCTCTAATCTTAGTTGATTTCTGCCTCCTTCAGTTACTGTGATGAAAATTATTGTTCCAGTTACAGATAGGTAGCCGTGTTGGTCTGCCATAGTCAAAATAAAAAAATTCCTTCCAGTAGCACCTTAAAGACCAACTAAGTTAGTTCTTGGTATGAGCTTTCGTGTGCATGCACACTTCTTCAGATACACACCTTAAAGACCAACTAAGTTAGTTCTTGGTATGAGCTTTCGTGTGCATGCACACTTCTTCAGATACACACCTTAAAGACCAACTAAGTTAGTTCTTGGTATGAGCTTTCGTGTGCATGCACACTTCTTCAGATACACAGAAGAAGTGTGCATGCACACAAAAGTTCATACCAAGAACTAACTTAGTTGGTCTTTAAGGTGCTACTGGAAGAAAATTATTGTGTTGCTCTCGTAAAAACCTAGGATGGTTTGGGGACCCCAGAAAAGCGAGATAAGAGACCTGTTGCTTTGTAGGATGATGACTGCAGTTCCCTCAGGCAAATTCTTCTTCTTTTTCTCTCATCTTCCCCTCAGAGTGTGATTCGCATTCACCTGCTGGAAGCTGAGAATCTGATTGCCAAGGATAACTTCATGGGTGGGATGATAAAGGGCAAATCAGACCCTTATGTCAAAGTGCGCTTGGGGGGCCAGAAGTTCCGAAGCCGTGTCATCAAAGAGGATCTCAACCCGCGTTGGAGCGAGATCTATGAGGTGAGAATGCACGCAGACACGTCAAGCTTGGATCTGCTGGACCTTCCGCCCTTGGCTGGTGGTGGTGGAGTGTGGGTTTAATGGGGAATTGTTCTGCAACAGAGTCAGATTATCTTAATTGAAACAGAACTGATACATGTCTTCCTTGCAATCAGATGGATGAAAGGAAAGCACACAACAGAGCATTGCATATTTCTGATTTGGACACACACCTGAGAATAACTACAGTATAACGCAAATTGTAGAAAACCCAAATGAAGCCTGCTCAGGTTTTTACTTTGGTTCTGTACAGAGCAAGGATAGTGAACCTATGGTTGTCTAGTGGTTGTTGGACTCCAACTCCCATCAGCCCCAGCCAGTATGGTCAGGGATGATGGAAGGTGGAGTCTACCAGCATCTAGAGCGTCTGTCAGTCAGTTTCAGCATTTTTTACTTCTGCCTAGTAATTACATACTTGGAAGTTCTTTACATATAGAAGTTTCCACATCAACAGGCGGTGCTCACTCACAGCTGGGTGGAGTATTTGGGACGCACAAACGGCCCCAGAATGGAAGGCCATAAAACCTAAATGCAGTGTTTCAATCTCAGCTTACCATAGAGGATTCTCAGTGCTGTATAAATGCCACTAAGACCAAAAATACTCAGAAATGTCATACCATCTAAAGGGTACATTGTACAGGAACGTGTCTTGTCTCTCAACTCCCTCTTCCAAAATAATAAAATCATCTGAAAGATCAACTTGGATATGTCTTCTGCAATATGCACTCAGCTTCCATCTGCAATGTGCCAATGGGAGCCTGAAGTGAAATATTTTTGCATTGAGCTTCTGTATGAATTCCTGCCAAATCCCACTTCCTGCTGGAGCCAAAGATAGAAACCAATAGTCCCAAATATATGCCCTTCATCTTTTGCTCCCTAGAGGATATAGATCTGTCACCAGGAATCTTAAAATGTTATTTATACACACACACACAATACAACACATTCATTTACTGAATCATGCACAGGCACCCATTGCCAAGAAGTCTAAGATAGATGTCAGCAAAGAATTGTCTCCAAAAAAATCAGCAAGATAAAATAGGCAACAGATCAATAAAGCATTACTCACTCTCAGTCTCAGTTAACACCCAGCCTCTTCAGTGTATGAACCTAGTTTCACAAACTTGGCCCATCGATAAAGACATAAAAGCTATGGTTTAAAAATATTTGTAAAAATCTGTCTGGTCTTTTTTAATTAATTGATTCACATCATAGTGCTGTCCAATGTTTGATTGGCTAATCTAACCAATTATTTGGCCAAACATGAAACCCTACCTAGGCCCTTTCAAAGAGGTAGGGGACAGAATCCAGGAAACCAGGTCCCCCCCCCCCCGCCACCTTCCATTGCTGGCCTAATGAGTGTGTTTGCTTTCCAGAGCCAAGATCAGAACAAACATTGGCTTTCACTCTTAATCTACTAAAGTTGATCCCTGAATGTGTGCTGCTTCTGGTTTGTGTGGCTCTGTATGGTGATCCACTTTGCTATATCCTCCAGGTCATTGTGAGTAACGTCCCAGGGCAGGACGTGGAGTTTGATTTATATGACAAAGATGTTGACAAGGATGACTTCCTGGGAAGGTAAGTCTGGAGCAAAATGAAAAATTGTACAAGCCAGAAACACTCTCACCTCTCTTCCTTTGAGTTGCCCGAGTACCCCGTGACATGGGAGGAGGGAGGAAAGCACTCCCCTCCCTTCCTATCGACGTCTTCAATCCCACGGCCACAGAATTTATACTGGTGAGCCTTAGTAAATCAGAGTGAAGCAGAAAACACCTAAAGTCAAGGCATTTAAGGGTGCTTCCAGATGGGCGTTTGTTGCGCAATCGGTGCTCTTTGTGCATTCAGAGGTTTTTTTGCAGCATCTACATAATGTCATTGGCATCAATGTGCCAATCTTGATTTATACTTTCCTCAGAAAATTTAAGAAAAACGTTGCCAATGACTTGCTTTCAAAATGTGAACCATTCCTTTGCAATATTAAGACCCCATCTGGATGCACCCATAGTTATTTATTAATTTACAGCTTTATAGGTGAAATACAGCTGCTTTTCAATCATCTCTATGCATTGGCATTAATTGGGAGTGGATTTTGCTTCTTACACGGACATTGGGTAGAATACTGCCTCTACATTTGTCTTTGTATCTTCATTAGCTTAACAACTAGACTTCGTTTTCTTAATGAAAGCTGAACATTCATGGTAGGAGCCTAGATATCTCCATAGCTCCCACTCCCGGTGGATCTGGGCTTATTTTTAGGGGGCGCCAAGGTGGTTGAGTTTTTTCTAGGGAGCCGCTGAAAACACGTGCTGCACCGACAACCTTTAAAAGCGCTGAAAACGCACGCAGCACCAACTCCCAGTCCATCCAGGGTCTGCCTCAGGGAAGGTTCTGGAACTAAGTTCCAGAGTGTTTCGACTGAAATAAGGGCCTGCCCTCCACACCATACTAGAATTGGAGGACCCAGGGCTCTGAATGTGAAGCTTTGCAGACTGGGTTGTAAGTTTATGCTTCCAAGAAATCACTAGAATTGAACACTTTGGCATTTTTTACATCCTTCTTTCGCATCCCTGCATCAAACCACTCTCACTGGCCCACCTTTGGGCCTGTGAATCAGGGCAGGCTAATTGAAATCCTGGAGAGCTGCAGCTAAACAGTATATGGAGCAATTGTCTCGCTCAATTTAAGGCAGTTTCCTATGTTGTTGTTGTTGTTTAGTCGTTTAGTTGTGTCTGACTCTTTGTGACCCCATTGACCAGAGCACACCAGGCACTTCTGTCTTCTTTTGTCCATGGAGTTTTCTTGGCAGGGATACTGGAGTGGCTTGCCGGTTCCTGCTCCAGGTGGATCACATTTAGTCGAAACTCTCCACTATGACTTGGCCGTCTTGGGTCGCCCTGCACAGCATAGCTCATAGCTTCTCTGAGTTATTCAAGCCCCTTCGCCACGACAAGGCAGTGATCCATGTTACCAGACTGCAAGTTTACACCTTCTGTCGACGTTTAGTAACTCCTAGTAACCTGTGCATGGATTGCAAACTAGGACGAGGCCCTGTGCTTCATGTCACCTGGATCATGGTGTTAATTCAGTTTAGTAGAACCTGTGACAGAAAGAAAGCCATTTGTCCTTCTCACTCACCTCTTCCTCCTCCATCCCCTTTCAGGTGTAAGATCCCTCTGAGACGAGTGCTAAGCCAAAAGTTTGTTGACGAGGTAAGTCAGTGGCACCAATGGCACTGGAGAGGGCGGGCAGGAGATGTGCAGCAGCTGTGCTGGTCTTACCCCCTGCTCTTGGTTTCAGTGGCTCCCCCTAGAGGATGTGAAGTCAGGACGGCTCCATGTGAAGCTGGAGTGCTTGCCCCCCACGCCCAGTGCTGCTGAGCTGGAGCAGGTAATTGGAGAGAGGAGGGAGGAGCCTTGAGAGAACTGCCCCATAGGGGTGGAGGTTGGGGTTGTTAGCCTCTAGGGCAGCTTAACGCTACTAAAAACTATACAAGCATTAAAAGCAAAGCACAAGTCCTCCCCAAAGGCTTTCAGACTAAGGTTAGGCTACTCCACTCTGAAAGGAGAGCTGCTCCTCAGATTGCCTGCTCTAGAGGAACTAATGCTGGGTTTTCAAAGAATGCTGGTTTTTCAAAGAATGCTTCACTCTCAGTGAAAGAAGTACTCTTTTTACTTCTTGCACAAGAAGTAGGAGGACTTTGCAAAATAATAACAACTGAGGGACAGGGCAGGATGCGTGCGCTTACCTTGGGAACATGAGGTTCCTTTCAGGGCCTTCTGGAGTGACCATGAGAGCATGCCATGTCTCGTGGTCACTTCAGAAAGCCTTGCCAGTAAAGACCACGCCACTGCGAGGGAACGTGGGTTTTTCTAATGTTTTAAGAGCTTGTTTTTGGCTTTAGGAAGGCCTGTCGCTTGCTCATAGCAGTTTGGGGTTATTTGAGCACAAGATTCCTGCCTCACAGGGCTTCCTGGAATGAGCATGGTCCCTCCAGGAAGCCCCGTCCATCTTACCAGCAAAGAGTCCTGCAACTTGTTCAGTCCCTATGTTAAGCATAACCACCTTCCTCAAAAAAAACAGTTTTTTGAGTTTCTTGAGGGAGGTGGTGGTGCTTAAGCAAAACCATGTTTTTCTCCCAATACCCTTATAGAGGCATAAATGAAAATACTCTTTTCTGTTAGGTCAGACATTTGGAAACTGTATGTCCAGCTCCAAGGATATTAGAGCTGGGAGAGGGAACTTGGGGCAGCCACAGGTGGTAGGTTTTCAAAGGGTCTGCCTGTCAGGCCAGAGCTGTTTTCCCTGACCTGGTGCCCTCCATATGTTTTTGGGCTACAACTCCCATCATCCTTGGCCATGCTGACAGAGGCTAATGGCAGCTGGAGTTCAACAACATCTGGAAGGCACGAGGGGAAGGCTGGGTCAGAGTTACAAGAGTTACAAGAACAAGGCCAATTCATGTGACCGTTGCCGGGGATCTTCCCGCTGACAACTGCCTCTCTTTGATGCAAGAAGGCCATCTTGTGATGAATTGTTCACATGATGGGTGCAGATTACCAAACTATCATGTGACAGTCATAGTTTTGATGGATGCTGTGTCTAAGCATAGTCCTTAATGTGTTCCACTTTTCACAGGTATTGATGGTGAATAGCTTGATCCAGACACCAAAGAGCGAGGAGCTGTCATCCGCCCTGCTGTCAGTCTTCCTTGACAGGGCCACTGACCTGCCGGTGAGTGGCAGTACAGACCCCCTCTCCCTGCTGGGGCTCTGAGCTCCTTTCACATGCCAAGAGAGCTGGGAAGCTGCCAATCACTCCTTGGACATCCTAAAGAGCTCTCTCTCCTTCAGGTCTAGCAGAGGACTAATGTGGAATATTGTATTGGACCTTAACTAAGGATCCTTTACTAAGTCCCAGCTCAGCTGCAGACTCCTGGCCTAATTACACATCCTGTTAAATGTATAATGTACAGCTTCATCTGTGGTCCCCCTTTCCCTTTTAATACTAAGCGGGGGCACCAGTGTATGTTGAGATGGTTTAAAATCACCCCCATAAACATTGGGCGCCATCTGGAAGTATTTTCTTAGCCTAAGTCTCATTGCTGTGCTGGTGGAGGCAGGGTGATTTTCACTGGGATCCTGGCTGAGAAGGGCAGGGTTTTCAGTTTATTTTGCAAATTTATAAACCACTTCACAGCTGTGAAAGCAGCATATAATAATGCAAAATTAAATGCAGCAATGCAGACTTAAAGCAATGTTTCTACAATTGTTCAGTTAGACCTCCCTCTCCCTTTTGCTGCAGTCTGCACTTCATATTAAATTAAAAGCAAGCCAGGAATGGCTCACTCAGTGGGGCAGAGCCACAGCAATGGGCTTCCAGCAGCAGCAGCACTGATGCTGCTGTCCAGAGGAAGCAAGGTTGGGGTTGTGTGGTCCTACCAGTGGGAGTGCTGGATGGGATTGGCCTGAGCACCTGCACAGCCCAGATCTCTCTTCTTCCTCCCTCTTCCTACCCCTCCTGGTCAGCAACAGTGATGCTGCTGCCGGGAGGCTATTGCCACAGTTCTGTTCCACCCAGCAAACCACTCCTGGAGGAGGAGGGAGCAAAAGGCAGTCCTTTCCCTGTCTGACCTAAGCCATCCTAGCTCCAATATAGGAAATCAGCCAGAAGCGTAGGAAATTGATTAAAGCGAGACAGGGTGCAGCAAGATAAGGCTGTGGAGCTACGAAAAACAGACTCTTTCCATCACCACTGTACAAATGAACAGGGAAGGCACAAGGATTAAAAAATTATGCACTGCTGTGTCACCATTACATCAGTTTTGCCCCACGCTTGCATGCCTTGGGAAAGCCACTTGCTTCCTCCGCCTGTATGAAATCAATAGTGTATAGAGGTGTTTGACAGTCATTACGAGAATACATAAGGCATGTTCAAAAACAGAATATAGGGCTTCCCACTGGAGCAAATTGTTGGCCTGTGCTACGTGCTTAGACATGCTCAAAATACACACTGTGTCTGCTTATAATTGAGCATTCTAGAAACTCTCAACTATTTTCTCTTTCCCAGCTGCGGAAGGGTTCAAAACCCCCAAGTCCTTACGCCAGTCTCTCTGTCCATGGTGTCTCCTACAAGACCAAGGTGAAGGCAAGGGGGAAAATATGGTGGTTGTTTTAATAGGGAAAGGGTTGTGCTGGAGTGAGCAGTAAAGAATTGCTTCGGGGCAGGATGTGGGTAGGTGGCACATGAGCAGTCTAAGGAAACTGGCAAAGAGGGTGAGGTGGAGGGTTGAGGGTGAAAAGACGAAGCCACGATATTACATTCACCCCTATTTAAAGGGCAAGGACTTCTTCTTGTCAGTTGATCTCCATTGAGTCATTTGGGTCAATTCTGTGTCTGGGGCAGCTGTCTACCAGCTCCATCTGGTACGCAGGCTGAGACCCTACCTGTCTTGCCAGAGTGGTGCATGCTCTAGTTATCTCCCACTTGGATTACTGCAATGCGATCCACATGGGGCTACCTTTGAAGGTGACCCGGAAACTACAACTAATCCAGAATGCGACAACCAGACTGGTGACTGGGAGCGGCCGCCGAGACCATATTACACTGGTCCTTAAAGACCTTCATTAGCTCCCAGTACGTTTCCGAGCAAAATTCAAAGTGTTGGTTCTGACCTTTAAAGCTCTAAACTGCCTCAGTCCAGTATACCTGAAGGAGCATCTCCACCCCCATCATTCACCCCAGACACCGAGGGCCTTCTGGTGATTCCATCACTGTGAGAAGTGAGGTTACAGGGAACCAGGCAGAGGGCCTTCTCGGTTGTGGCATCTGCCCTGTGGAATGCCCTCCCAGAAGATGTCAACTATCTGACTTTTAGAAGACATCTGAAGGCAGCCCTGTTTAGGGAAGTTTTTAATGTTTGAAGTTTTATTCTGTTTTTAGTGTTCTGTTGGGAGCCGCCCAGAGTGGCTGGGGAAACCCAGCCAGATGGGTGGGATATAAATAATAAAATTATTATTATTATTATTATTATTATTATTATTATTATTATGTAACAAATAAAACTTTAAGAGCACTTGATCATTTGGGGACATGGTCATATATTAGTGTATGGTAATGTAACAGTATTTTTTTCTTTTTTTATTCTCACTTTTTTCTTTCTTTTTCCTCACACTGTCTTTTTACAAATGAAATTCTCTTAATAAAATATTAATTTAAAAAAGAGCACTTGATCATTAGTCCCAAAATGTGACATCAGTATTTACGTATCAATCCTCATTTATAATCTACAAAAAAGCACTGATCACATCAGATCTTATCCTAAATTGGTAGCATAAAGATGGGAGAACTAAGGTTTGAGCATATTTTGAATTATTTTAAAATAAGAAGTATTTGGAAACCCTTACTGAGCTATGGATAGCTCTCCTTCAGTGATAGTGAAAATGAGTGTTGATAGAAATAGATTAGCCCACAGGTGGAGCAGAATATCTGAAGGATTTTTACCTGGCTGTTTAGCCAAAAAAGACTCCCAGAACAACACATCATAAAAATTTGGGAGGTGGGGTGAGAAAGTAAATTCAAGTACTAGTGCTTAGTTAAATTGCTGTAACTTAATCTCAAGGCAGTCATCTAAATATGGTTTGAACTAGCTTTCCTCCATTCTTAGTGGGATTTGTTTGATACTGTCTTAGAAACAGCTGGCTAACCTCAAATTGTGATATTTTCTAAATGTGGAGAGATTTTATCACGGCCTTGTGTCTCTGCCCTCAGGTCTCCTCTCAGACTGCAGAGCCAGTGTGGAATGAAGCTTTCTCCTTCCTTATCAAGAGGCCCCATGTGGAATCTTTGGAGTTGCAGGTAGCGCTTTCTCGCTCTCCCTCCCCCCAGAATGCCTGTCCTCCTTGTTGGGTAGAACTTCTGGTCTCCCCTGCTACAGTGGGGCAGTCTGCAAGCAGCAAAAGCCACAAAGCCACTTCCAGCCTGCCCAGGAGGTGAGGTTGCGGGCTTCACGCCCACCCCCCACGTGAGCGGGGGCTGGTTTCAGCCCCCGCGAGAGCAGGGGAATCCCGGCCATGTCTGCCCTATTTAGGGCCGGCGCAGAGGGGGCTCACCCTCTTTTCGCCAGCTAGCCCCCACGTTTTCCCGTCCTCCCTCCCTTTAGGTAGGCTTTAGGTAGGTCTCTGACTTTGCTATGGACTTCGGTCTGTCGCTGCATGGGGCATGGTAGGAATTTTTCCCAATTGGCAATTTTTTGCCTACCTCGTAGCAACTCGTCACAACTCTTCGGCATTGGCGGTAGGCATTGGTAAGAAGGGGTTAAGAGGATGTGGGGGGGAAGGAACGCCATCACCTCCCCCCAGTGAGCGAAGGGTGGTCCGTTAAAGGACTCCGGGGGGCATGGCCCTGTCTGAAGCCTATGGAGGTGTGGGCCAAAGGCACGCCCCCGAGCGGTGACCTGGGGGAGCTCCTAGTCGACGTGCCTCGGCGGGAGACTCCCCCGATATAGTGTTAACCCTTCCCCGTGTCTCCAGCAAATGGGCTGGAGCCGGATAGTCGTTAGGACCAATGCCTAAGCCAATGCCTCTCATTCCTGAATTCAATAAAGTTGTGGCCTAATTCGCCCATTTAACCTTAAACCATGGTGTCTCGTGTCTTTATTTATCCTGGTGGGGGGCGGGAACTCGCCACGCAAAAGATATGTTTACGGCCTAATTCACACCACATCAGGTGAGAAAGTCAAAGCCATTCTGGGAGCTGAGCACTTCATACCTCAAGAGTGGATTTCTGTGCTTCAGCCAAAACTCACTGGATGGAGTTACGCAAACAAGTCACTATACTCTGAGCCTTAGCCCTCTTACTGGGTACTTGTAAGGATTGCTGAGATAATATACCGTATTTTTCGCCCTATAGGGCGTGCCTAGTTTTTTGGGGGGGAAATGAAGAAAAAATATATATTCCCCCCCCCCAGCCGCGGGGCTGGGGTGGGGGAAGCCCGAGCTTCCCCCGACCCCAGCCCCCAGAACAGGCTGCTATCCGCAAGCTCAGAAGGCTTGCGGATAGTAGCCCGAAGCCCGGGGTGCGCTGCGGAGCGCACCCCGGGCTTCGGGCTGCTGTCCGCAAGCCTTGGGAGCCCGGCGGGAACTCCTGAAGCCTGCATTCGCCCCATAGGACACACACGCATTTCCCCTTCATTTTTGGAGGGGGAAAAGTGTGTCCTGTAGGGTGAAAAATACGGTAGGTGGCTTGCCCTGAACTCTGAACCAGTGGTGGCTGGTGCCCTTTGGGACTTGTAGGTGGAGCCAGAGCAGATGACAGGCAGAGCCCCCCCCCCCCAATTTGTCATAAGTAAGAAGGCAGACAGGTGGGAGCTGGCTGGGAGGAGACTGAGCTTGGTGGGGCAGTGCCCCACACATGCTAATGGGCCAGCCTCCATGGGCCAGATCCTTATCAGGAGCATGTTTGCAGGCCAAATTTGAGAGGTGGGTGTGGCTTTCATTCCATCATGTTCAAAGTGTTTTGAAGTCCTCATGTTAGGACTTCAAATACCTTGCAAGGAATGAAAGTATTTTCTTTTGTGGTTTAGCAGCAGATGCCATGCAGGTTTGCTGCCCGGGAACCCAAGAGCACAGGGGGTACGTGTGAGCTCTTGGCAAGCCAGGACAGGGAGCGATGGCTTGCAACTTGCTTCCTTTCAGCCCTTCCCTCTTCTGTGAGCTACATCCTTGCAGGGCAGGGAAGGGAGAAGAAGCCTTGGAGATTTTGCACGTTCTCTCAACCCAGTTCCCACCAGAGGACCCTTTACCAGTCTGCCCCTTGATAGCTTCAAAGATTGCAGAGTACGGAAAAGGGTTATTCCAATGCACACCATGTGTGACCCACATGCTTCCTGCCTACTTCACCTGTGAAATTTTGATCGGTCCTCACCTGTCTGTTGTTCCCACAGGTGAAAGATGATGGGCATACCCTGGGTACCCTGTCACTCCCACTTGAGCAGCTACTGTCAGCAGAGGGGCTTGTCCTTGACCGCTGGTTCCAACTCAGCAACTCTGGTCCTGCCATCCAGGTCCTGATGCGAGTGCAGCTGGGGGTAAGTGGCGATGTGGGGAACAGCAGCTCTGAACAGCCTAACAGACTCTGACCTGTTTTCCTATGGATTATTTCCTTATTTATTTATTTATTTATTTAAATATTTATTAAAGTTTTCACAATATTACATAATGAAAAAGAAAAAAGAAAAAATAGGAAATAAAAAACAGTTAAAAATAATTCCATCTTTACATCACTTATCTTTCATTTACTTGTTTCCCGGACCTCCTCATACCTCCCTTTTTTGTATTCCAGTTCAATTTATTAGTTCAGCAATTCCTTTCCCTCCTTATTATCCTGATCTTTAATCTTAATATATTATAACATTAAATTTTTACCTGTTAAAAATCCAATTTTTCCATATTCTTTTAAACCATTACAGCTAGAAACCACTTAACTTCAATCCAACATCATTCTAACATTCCTTAATTTTGCAATATTTCTGTAAATAGTCTTTAAATTTCCTCCAATCTTCTTCCACCGACTCTTCTCCCTGGTCTCGGATTCTGCCAGTCATTTCCGCCAATTCCATGTAGTCCATCAAGATTATTTCCTTTTTTAAATTATTTTTGTACGTAACAATATGTAAAAAATTGCAACACAGAGAAGTCAGGTGTGGTCTGGTTCTTCTGGTACATAATACTACCTTTTGTGCCATTGTTCTTATTTTCATAATATGTAGGGGGAACGTGAAGAGCCGGTGTTTTGTTTTATCTTCACCTATCGGGTCTCTCCAGCAAAGTTCTGGTGAAGCTGGTGTTGAGGTCCCCGTTCTTGACCACAGGATGAATCCGTACCACTGTCCTGGGAAATCACCTTCCATGTTTGTTTGCCTCGTCCCGCAGGTTCTGATCTCTCAGCACTCCGGCGTGGAGGCCCTTCATGCTGTGGCAGGAGAAGAGAATGAGGAGGGATCCCAGAAGGGATCTGAGACGGAGCTGTACATCCGGGAGGATGGAGACTCTGGTTCCACGCAAGAGCTGCGCCAGCGCCTGCCACAGGCCAGCAGGTAAAGAAGGGCCACCCTGTGGGGTGTGAAACCCAGCAAACAATTTGATCTTGCACAATAAAATTGAGCTCCTCAGTCCAGGGATTGTCCTCCAGGGCTTATTGGACTACAACTCCTGTCATTGGCTATCCAGGCTAACAACATCAGGAGGGCCACACATTCTCCGTCCCTGCCTTAGCTCCTTGCTAATAAGAGAGGCTGAGGGTCCTTAGATCGCTCTCCTGACCGTCTTGACTCCTCCTTCCTCCACATCTGATCACCTGACTCTCGCTCTCTGTCTCCTTTGCTTGGGCCCCCTTTTCTTGACATGTTTGGCTGATCTGCTCTGCTGTCCCACTGGCAGGAGGGATGTTGGTGGGGGTCACAGCCTTTATGGCTGCTATTGGCCTGTCTTTGCTGATCTCACAGAGGTCTGTTTAGAGGGAGGCAACTTTTGAACAAGGATGGGGAGCCCTGGCTCACAGGCTGTCAGATTTCATTCAGTCCTGCCATGCAAACTTCACAGTTGCAGCTCTTTCCTCAGCAAGAAGATCAAGGTGGAGAACAGCCCTGGCCACACACACCATGAGCCATTCTGAGCCATGTGGCTCAGAGAGAAGAGGATTACGCTGCCACAGGGTTGGCCAATGCTGTAGCTGATAGCTGCTGGTACTTTACCCACTCCTTCATTCCTGCCACAGCTGCTGCAAAGAGGAGGCAGTATCAGGGTAGACTGCCCACATCATGTGGCATCACCTTTTGTGTTGGCCCTGGCAGAGAGGTAGACTTGTGTTCCAAAATTTGTCTCAGTTCATTGTATGCATTGTTTCACATCACCAGAAGTGGTTTGCAGAGACAATAAGATACAAATATGTAATAAAAATAGATTAAAACTAAATCTATACTAAAAAGTACAGTGGTGCCTCGCAAGACGAAAAGAATCCGTTCTGTGATTCTCTTCGTCTAGCGGTTTTTTCGTCTTGCGAAGCAAGCCCATTGAAGGATTAGCGCTATTAGCGGCTTTTAGTGGCTTATCTGCTGATCGGATCAGCTGATAAGCAGCTTAGCGGCTTAGAAAAGGGGGGGGAGGGAAAAAACCAGCAGGAACTCGCAAGACATTGTCGTCTTGCGAAGCAAGCCCATAGGAAATTCATTTTGCGAAGCACCTCCAAAACGGAAAACTCTTTCGTCTAGCGGGTTTTCCGTCTTGCAAGGCATTCGTCTTGCGGGGCACCACTGTACTCATCCACATAAGCCACCCTACAACAAAATAAGTGCCCCACCCACAACAGCCAAAAGCCGGGTCATTACAGCTGTCCAAATGCCTGGAAGGTCTTTTCCTGGCATCAGAAGGAAGGCAAAGTCAGCGCCAGGAAAGCTTCCCTGGGGAGAACATTCCTCAAGCGGGGGCCACCACAGGAGAGGCTTGTTCTCACCCTCCAACATCTTTGGGAGATGGACTGAGAGGAGAGCCTCAGAGGTTAATCTCTGAGCCTGAGTGAGTTTATACAGGGGAAGGTGGCACTTGAGGTGTTTGACTGCCCAGCTGAGCAAGGCTCCATAGCTCCAAAGCAGTATACGGTTTTGGGGATGCAAATGTTTATTGAGATTTGATGCTTTGGATAGCTCTAATGTGGGACTTGTTTTCCATCTGTTTATTGGTATTATTTGCATCATTCTACCGGGAATACTGAGTTCCTTTTGCCTTTTTCACAGTTAAGACAGATCAAGGGTGTTTATATGTGTTACAGTCCTTGTTTTTTTTAAAAAAAAAGTCTACGGGAGAAAATACCAGGTGAAACTTGCATGGAGTTACTAAGAGTTAAATATAGGCCTCTGTTTCCATTGGAAGTAACTTGTGGTGTGGATTGTGTGTGGCTGTGTGGGGGTCTGGCCCTACTTGCTGCTGGAATGGATCCCCCCACACCTTTCCACCAGAGTAACACAGTCTTTGCCCCAAAGAAGGTTCCCCACTTCTGCTTTAGAGTCTGAATTCTGAGGGTCCAGGGTCAGCTTGTGAAATGGAAGCCAGTACACTGTGGGCTTTTGAATAACATCTTGTTGATGCAGATCGGCTGAGGGGCCTTGGAGCTTTTTGCCAGAAAGGGAACAACAACGCTTGCTGTTTATGTACGTAATATATTTAATACTTTAAAAGATGGGAGCACTATTCTGCTCCATGTCTTGCAGCACGGTGCTCATTTGGGCTTTGGGAACACCAGCAAGTCTGCTCCCCCCCCCTCACCCCCCTGCAGCAATGAGAGCTGCAGGGAAGTTCTTAACCACCCTGCTTCTTCCGCCCTCCCTCACCGCTGTACCTAAGCATACTCATCGCTCATGCATTCTGCTCCCTTAGCATCTGTGGGGACAACACGGACAAGGCTTTGACCATCACATTTCCTTCCTCCAGCTGCACGTGCTGCCAAAAAAGTGTCAAAACGTCTTGCCCTTTCCTCATCCAGCCCCATGTGCTACCACCATTCCCCTAATAATCAGCTGCGCTCGTGTCTTTCTGCCCTGCAGTAACCTGGAGCTGTCAAACTCGCCCCTGGGCCAGATGAGTCTCACTGTCTGGTACAACATGGATGCGCGCAAACTCATTGTCATCATACACGCCTGCAGGTAAGGGCTGGAGGGTGGCTTGATTTGGGAGGAGTGGGACAAAGAGATGGCTTTGGCATGAGCCCCCCAAATGAGGTTTTCTTAATTGCACATAGAAAATGGGTACATTAGAAACATAGAATCATAGAATCATAGAATCATAGAGTTGGAAGAGACCCCAAGGGCCATCGAGTCCAACCCCCTGCCAAGCAGGAAACACCATCAGAGCACTCCTGACATATGGTTGTCAAGCCTCTGCTTAAAGACCTCCAAAGTAGGAGACTCCACCACACGCCTTGGCAGCAAATTCCACTGTCGAACAGCTCTTACTGTCAGGAAGTTCTTCCTAATGTTTAGGTGGAATCTTCTTTCTTGTAGTTTGGATCCATTGCTCCGTGTCCGCTTCTCTGGAGCAGCAGAAAACAACCTTTCTCCCTCCTCTATGTGACATCCTTTTATATATTTGAACATGGCTATCATATCACCCCTTAACCTCCTCTTCTGCAGGCTAAACATGCCCAGCTCCCTTAGCCGTTCCTCATAAGGCATCGTTTCCAGGCCTTTGACCATTTTGGTTGCCCTCCTCTGGACACGTTCCAGAGGATTCTCAGCCATCTTGCTGAATTTTGTGCTACCACACAAAGAGGGTTTTTGCTTTATGTATGCTTTGACTCTTGGCTTCTACAACAAGTGGCAGTAAAAAAAAAAAATTCTGTAAGGGCACTCCCAGGTGACCTGGTTATTGAACACTCGTCCCAGTTCATTTGCAGAGAGATCTGACAACATTGGTTACTTGATGAGCATTCATTCTGATCTAGTTGCAAAGATGTTATATAGATGCCTGCTGCATCAAAACAAGCTTTATCCCACACCTTCCAGAACGTTTCCCCGTCACTTTCCTTATAGCTAAAAGTCTGATCTTTAGGGAAGTGGTCTTGCTGCACAAGAGCTCCAGATCCGCTATAATTGTGCAACCTGAATTTGCTGGTACATGGTTGGAATAATAATTAATAAAAGACAGCCCAACGTGATTGCTATAGTTAGCATAGAGTTGTATCTAATCTTAGTCCTACTCAGAACAGACCCATTGCAATGGATTGACATGACAAACTTCAGTGTGTCTACTCTGAGAAAGGACCAGGATTGGGCACAACCCCTAGAGAGGATTTCACTTCCATGCTAATTTGATTGTTGCATCAGAACAAACATTTCTGCCTGCCAGATGGAACAATCTCCCTTCTCCTCTCCCCACACTGTTCTGGGGATTCTATGGGCCCTGACCCCCAACTGACTGAGAGGAGGGGAAAGTCCTGCTGAACCAGCTCCCACTTGCCCAAATACTTCATTGAATCTGGCCCAATATGTGCCATTAGCTTCTTCAAATCCCTCCTTCCATTTGATTTAGGGGCACTGAATGTTCCCACCCATCCTAATAACCCTCTCTCCCTTCATTTCAGAAACCTTAAGTCAGGTACCAAGGACACACCTGACCCCTATGTCTCCCTGATCCTACTTCCTGACAAATCCCGTGTCACCAAGAGAAAGACAACCGTGCGGAAGAAGACCCACAATCCTGAGTTCAATGAGAAGTAAGGGAGGGCGCCATTGTGTGAGGGTGGGTGGGTGGGTGTCTAAAAGGGTCACCAGCTCCAGGGAACTGGAGTTGCCTCTAGCTTATAGTGAACAGTCAGGCTGTTTGGAGAGGACCAGAGGGTGGCGACACAAGAACGGGCCTTTTCTGCAGTGGGATACTCTCCCCAGGGAAGTTCGGCTGGTGTTTTCAGTATATACCTTTAGGCACTAGGTGAAAATGTTTCTTTTCAACCAGGCCTTTGGCTGATTAACATTTTATGTCCTTTTAAATGGGGGGGGGGGAGTTTGTTTTGTTCTGTGTTTTTATTTTTATGCTGTGAACTGCCCTGAGATATCTAGATGAAGGGCAGTATACAGATTTTAATAAAAATAATTTCAACATCACTACATAAAAATAATAGCTGCTGAAGTGGGGTCGCCATTACCAAGCTCTATCCATGACATCAGATAATTTTATTTTGGGTTACTTAACTCAGTGCTAACTATTACTCCCTGCTTCCCTACTGGCAGTCACTAACACAGATTAGATTCCCTGCTCCAGCCCTATGCATGCATTCGTATCGAGTGTGTTTCATCGGTGGGAGGGTTGGGATTCACAGCTTTACCATTAAGTAACTCTTCTGTTGGCCAAAAAGGGCAATTAAAATTTGTGGGGTAATCTATGTGAAACAGGCCTTGATACTCGCTTGCCCTTTCCACAGGTTTGAATGGGATCTGACGTTGGACGATGCCCAGCGGAGGAAGCTGGAGGCCTACATCAAAAACAGCGTGTCTTTCATGTCCCGAGGGGAGCCGATAGGAAAGGTATGGACCTCGGGAGGAGCTGCCGTTTCAGGCTCCTCATTGGAGAGGAGCCGGCATGTGACTGCTTCTCTGTGCTTTCCCCTCCCAGGTGCACATTGACCTCTCGCAGAAGGACCTGTCGCAGGGCGCTCCCCAGTGGTGAGTACAGCCGGAGGGCCAGTTTCCCCATAGCGTCTCCAGTATCACTGGGCAGGCAGAGGAGGTCTTGCTACCTGGGCCGTCATTTTCATAGAGGATGCAAAACGTGATTTGAAGGAGGGATCCTCTCATTCTTGGGATTAGGGTAGGAAAACAGATGGTTCCGTATGCCGTGGCACTGAGGATGGACCTGGGATAGCTCCGTTGGTAGAGCATGAGACTCTTAATCTCAGGGTTGTGGGTTCAAGCCCCACATTGGGCAAAAGATTCCTGCCTTGCAGGAGGTTCAACCAAAAGACCCTTGTGGTGCCGTTCAACTCTACAATTCTATGAGTCTAGATTCTAAAATTTAGTCTCTTGTCCCTTATTGACTGGGACACGGGTGGCGCTGTGGGTTGAACCACAGAGCCTAGGACTTGCTGATCAGAAGGTTGGCGGTTCGAATCCCCACGACGGGGTGAGCTCCCGTTGCTCGGTCCCTGCTCCTGCCAACCTAGCAGTGGAAAGCACATCAAAGTGCAAGTAGATAAATAGGTACCGCTCCGGTGGGCAGGTAAACGGCATTTCTGTGCGCTGCTCTGGTTCGCCAGAAGCAGCTTAGTCATGCTGGCCACATGACCCAGAAGCTGTACGCCAGCTCCCTCAGCCAATAAAGCGAGATGAGCGCCGCAACCCCAGAGTCGGCCATGATTAGACCTAATGGTCAGGGGTCCCTTTACCTTTACCCTTATTGACTACGTGGAGCAGTGAACCATAAAGGTCTTTCTCTGTCCAAGGGACAGTGCAGTATTCCAGGTGGAATCCACACTGAAGCCCCTTTACTTGCAAGCCACTGTGGTGGCTCTTACGTTTTTCACCAATGCAGTTGCTGCTTATTGGGCACATTCTATGGAATACAACATTGTGCCTCCCTTGTCTTCCCACCTGCTTGGAGCGTTAGTGCAGGGTAATGGAGCAATCCCTCCATTGACTTGCATAGGAGGAAAGGAGAGGCTAGATTCCTAGAAGAAACTGGTGTGGGTGGGGGAACTTCACCCACACAGCAAAGACCCTGTTTACCCCCAGGATCCCTCTTGGAGGAGGGGTAAGATTTCTGGGGTTCTGGCCTCTTATTTCTTTCCCTTATGCAAGTTGCACTGGGAGGAAGAAGAAGCTGAATCCTGGGAAACAGCTGGTGGGAGGAGAAGCCCATTGCCACCAAGGACCTTTGCAATGACAGGGCCCTTTCTGAAGAGGTGGGATTCGCACCAACCTCAGCAGCTGTTTCTTCAGATCCAGCCTCTTTCCCCCCGCTGTGAAGGTGAATGGAGGGGGTCACGCTCTCAGTGAACTCGCATAGGAGGATGCACCCCCAAAAGCACTGCAGAGTGAATGCAGCCACCATCACAGTTACATTCCTACTCACACTGAAGGTTTTGGGGGGAAAGAGCTTTTAAAGGTAACCACAGTTGCACAAGTGCACTTTAAAAGAAGCAGCATTAAAAACAAAACAAAACAACCCCATGATGTCTTTCCAGTCAAAGAAAAATGGGAGGATAAAATGCCCACCTACACAGGGTTAAGTATTAAAGATGGAGCAAGGGAGGAAGGGGGGGAGGTGCCAAACTAGTTCTGGAAGCCACGCCTGTTGATAGTAAACAACATGCAGCTGTTTTGTGTGGAAGTACCCAGTGAAAGAATCATGCAATAGCTAAAAGAGGTCCTGAAGGGGTCTGGAATTCCTGGGGGGCGGGGACAGTAGTAGTGGCCTCATGAGCAAAAGGAACCAGAATACTGAACAAAAATGAGCAGAGCTAATATGGATTGGACCCTAGTCCTGGAGGCACTGTCCACTATTTTCCTCACTCCCCTATCCCTTTCCCTTACACCCCACCTTGAATGTGGCTCTTTCGTAAAACTCTCTCCTGAACTTGGAGCCTAGGCTGCAAGTACATATACAATCATTCATAGAAATTTAGATAATCATAGAACTGTAGAGTGGGAAGAGACACCGAGAGTCATTTAGTCCAACTTCCTTGCAGTGGAGGAATCTCACCTAAATCATTCATGACAGATGGCCATCCAACCTCTGCTTAAAAACCTCCAAGGAAGGGAGTCCACAATCTCCTGAGGAGGTCTGTTCCACTGTCAAACAGCTCTTACCCTCAGAAAGGTCTTCCTGGTGTCAGAATTTCCTTTCTTGTAAATTGAATCCATTTGTGAACACCCAGATCAACTAGCAAGCATAAAAATAAGCCCACAGATGTTGAGATCTCTAGAGTAAAGCCACAGTTGTCACAAAATCACATTGAGCATTAATTCTGTGGTTGGAACAGAGTGATACAAATTGGATGACTACCCAGGGTGGCAAGCTGGGACACCCCATAGCTGTCAACTTTTCCTTTTTTAAGGGAAATTCCCTTATTCTGAATAGGATTCCTCACAAGAAAAGGGAAAAGCTGACAGCTATGGGACATCCTGATTCACTCTCTCCCTGTGTAGAAGACAGGGGGGGGGGCGGCAGCTTGCACACAACCATCTAGCAGTATGGGGGCATTTCTTCTGGTGGGCATGTTGGAAGAAGGAGGGTAGCGGGAAGATGTGGAACATGAGATAATGTACCAAATTCCCTCAGACTTTGTTGTGAATTTTCCACAGTCACAATTAGGCATTCTTGAGCATCCTCTGTGTATTACAAGCGGAACAGATGCTGCTTAGCCTATTGACATGCAAGGACAAGGAAAGGAGCTTGGAGGAATGTGAGCTCCCATGGTTCTTTTTAGGGTGCATTCAGTGACTTACAAAAACCAGGATTTACATCCTCCTGCCTCCCCCAAAGTGGTATGAGATGTGGTTTCCCTTATTGTAGTGATTTGGAGGGTTTCAGAGTGCCTTTAACAGCCTGGGAACCCTTCCTTTGAGGTGGTTTTGTGCCAGGTCTTCAGCAAAGGCTCTCCTTATCTTGCAGGTACGATTTGAAAGATGACAAAACCAGCTCCTAATCTCCACGGTGCCTCCTGTCTTGAAACTTCACCATCCAGGGAGTTGAAGAGCTGACACTGCTACCACCGTCACCTTTCGCTGGAGGATCCCAAGCTCACCCGCCTGCTGGACGGACTCTTCAGTTGTATCTGTTTTTTAAGCAATCATAGTGTCGTGTTCTTAGAATCTTCTTTTTTCACCGAGAAGTGACTCCTGGGTGGGTTTTTGAGGCGGTGAGGGATTCGCACCCTGCATTCACCCTGTGTGCTTCTCTCAACACTGCATACCGCATGCTGCCTTTTTTTTTATTGACCAAAGAAGTGGACCTTTTTCATCCTTCTGTTGAGGATGAAGTTCCTTTCAGGCTCTACAGATGCTGTAGGCTGACGCTTTTTCAGCAGCCACTGGAGAAGAAGCTAAAAGGGCCGGGAGCGAAGGGAGCCTGGGGCGAGGGGGTGAGCTAGAGAAGTATTAGGAGCTCCGCAGGGAGGGGCCAGATATTTCCCCAAAATAACACTTGGGCAAATAACCTCCTTTGGAACAAAGGGTTCCACACCAGATCTTTTATCTAGAAAGGGAACATTCTGCAACAACCCTCGTCCTGGGCTTGTTTGGCTGGGAAAAGCAACTTGAATTCAGTTGTCCTGCTAATACACTTTTCAAATGGCGTTCAGCCGTTTTGAGTGACGGGATTTGAGGGGTGGAGAGTGCAGTGGCCAAGCCATTTTTATTTGCCTTTTTATCATTCTTTCCCCATTATGGGGAGTCCATGGCTGTGACCTCTGTGCATTTAGCTGATGCCTGTCAAGTGTCCTGCCCTGACTGTGTGCAGACCCACAACCTCCTGGTAGCAGTTCATGCTAACCTCGCCAAACATCACCTGCTCTTTCTGATTCTGGCTCCTTTAAAGCGAATCAGTTTGTTTTTGGCTTCTTGTCCCACCCAGCATTATGCTGCTGGTCCAAATGGACAGACAGCTTTCTTGCAGTATTGTTATTTGTGCCACTCACGTTGCTGTTTTAAAAAACGAATGTTGTTTGGTGCCTTCTTGCACTCCAGTCCTGGAATCGGTGTGTGGAGTGTCAAAGCTCCTCCACCCCAACCTCCCGCACCAAGTTCTAGGTCCGTGTGTATTCTGTAGCAGGAAATTCATATTTTGTGCTCCAAATCAAGATTCACAGATATGCAGAATTTATCTACCTGTACACAGAATTAACTTGCAATATTTGCATTTTCTGACTGACTTTGAAAATATATAGCAGGGAAGGATAGGCATGAAGGCTTTGGGGAGGGAAAGGCGATTTGCTTCAAGAAGCAAAAGGACAACATACACCGTATGCATGATTTTAAGGTTTCCTCTGCTAGCATGAAATTTTTAGAGCTGAGCTTTTAGGACCATTGCACACATGAAGACTAAAGGGCCCTTAGACACCCCCTCCTTTTTCAGAGCGATAAATCACTGCTTGCAAATTTCAGTGCTGTCCTACTGTAGTGCTGGGGAAATGGCTTGATTGCTCTTTTACAAAATAGACCCCTCCATTTATTCTTTGCCTTTCCCGTATCCCCAGGCTATTCTTGCTTGAGCTGGGCTTGGCGGAGGCCCCTTCCAGAGGGCTTGTGGGCAGCATGGACTTCCCCCTCACGGAGCTCTTCAGCAGCTGCACTTGGGGCTGTTGTTGTTGTTTGCTTTTGTGGAGGATTGTTGTCTGCAGTGTTGCTATGGGAAAGAATCAAACCGCTTTGGCGATTTTTAAAAAATCCACATGGCTAAGCCCACAGGAAGCTAAATCTTGATAGATGCCTCACAGTGGCTAGATTTATTCCGCCTTCACAGACCCTGTAATCTGGGCCAGGTGGGCAGGATCATTGTGGCAGAGCAGCTAGACGGCAGGGGCGGGCTCTAGCCTCTCCAAAATATGGAGGGAGGGGGAGCACAGTATTTGCTGCTCTCTCTGAGGCTCCACTGCCGAGCAATCTTGCCTCTTTGCTCGCCTTTTTCCTACTGTTCCTTTGCTTCACAACTGGGAGCGACCAACATGGAACTCTCCAGTCCTAGCCCCCAATTCCTTTCCACGCATGTGCACTCGCTCTTCCGTCTCTGAAGAAGCCAAAACCATTAATTGTGGTCTATTTATGAAGAGTTTTTTAAAGTGCTTGTTTCTACGCGTATGACCATAGCGAATGTGTCTGACACAGCAAAAGCACCTCCTTGTTGAATCTGCGCTGCTCCCCCCCCCCAAGAGCACGTTGAAAGATTTGGGGTTGGGGGGTGCCGAGTGTGCCTGCAAAGAGCTCAATCACTTGCTGCCTTCCATGCCAAATCAAAGCTCCCGAAAGCACGGCTTCACTGCACAAGGGTGTTTCTGGCACCTGTGCCTCTTGTAGCAGCCACTGTAATTTGTTGTAGCAAATAAAGAGAGGAGGAATCTGTGACTCTGCTCTAGTTTTTATTTACTCTGCTGCTGCTCCCGCCGCCGCCATGACCCAAGCACTCCCAAACAAAAGCTTGGTAGGAAAATTGATTTTATGCATGCAATCAGTTTGAGCTCCTGCAATTTCAGTGCTCAGAGTGTGCCTTCAAGATTTGAGAGTTTGCATGCACATTAGGACAACGAGGTCCAAAGAGCGACTGACAACATTATTCGCATTTTGAAGCACCAGGGTATTTTGGGGGGTGCGCTACCTCCTTGTGATGATGTCTTAAAATCTCTTCAGGCTGGTTCTTACACAAGACGTTGTGTGCATCCCACAGGGCTTGCCTAGGCATCTAATGTCATTCTAGGTAGCTTTTCAGTGTGGAGCTGGAATCAGAGGACCAACTGCACACTGAAAGCGTGTTAGGCAGCAAATAGGGTGAGGCTTGACCTACTGTGCCACTAGCACTACTGCTGTGCCTCTCCCGCAACCCCACCTGAAGCATACCACTTGAAATTCACTATTTTAAATAACAGAACTGGCACAGTAGAGCTGATTCACTCTACGGCCTTCACAACTGCCGCACCTTGTTCAGGATGAGTTATTGCGGTTCAACAAATAAATTCTCTTTTTTGGTCCAAATGGCTTGAAAAAACACCATGACCTCTTGCTAAATTTCAGACTTGTTTCTTGATATTGAGCTTATGCCACTCTCAGCGTCTTTTAGAGCCAATAAAACATGAAGCTCACTTCTCCAGTTCACCTGCATGCTGAAGCCTTCACACCTGAAGCTTGCAGTATCCGACTCTCCATTCTGGGAGTGAGACTAGCGTGGCACCATCAAATCAGCTGGTATAAATTTTACATGGGTGAAGTTGGTGGTTCTGAATTGTGGAGGAACAGGGCCAGAGACACTGAAGCTACAATTGCTGCGCTTTCTTAAACTTGTTTCAGTATTTAACTGTGTTACAAATTAATTTGCCCATTTGTCCCACATTTGGGGAACAATCTGGACTTTTAAATATATATATTTGATACAGTTCAAAATAGTATGTAACCATTTCCCTGTGGGAACAGTATGTCTGTGCTTTAGCAAGCTGGGAGTGTGACAAGCCCTTGGATGTAGGGCATAGCAGATAACACATGCATTCTTTTCTGCTGGCGTGAAGTCAAAGCAGGTGACTTGATTCATGTTCTGGAAGGAAAGAAGAGGACTGCCCTTCAAAGAGACAGACAGACATACCCCACTACTCCCGGACCATTACTTTACCCCTGAGGAATCACCACCATTTCTCATGTCCACTCTGAAGGTCAACTTCTCCAGGATAAAAGGCATCCCATCACTTAACTACCGTATGTTCTTGTGTATAAGACGACTTTTGAACCCCGGGAAATCTTCTCCAAAGTCGGGGGTCGTCTTATACGCCGGGTATGGTCGTGGCAGGTGGCGGCGACAGGCGTGAGAGAGTTAACCCGTGTGGCGACGGCTGCACAGGAGGCAGCCAGGTAGCGGCTGCGGGCTCGAGAGGCGGCAACTGGGGCAGGAAGAGGCTGCCTCTAGTTGGCTGCAAACAGGGGTAGTCTTATACGGCAAGTATATCCCAAACTATATCTTAACAGGAAAAGTTGGGGGTCATCTTATACGCCGGAATATACGGTAGTAGCCAAGCGCCATCTCTTGGAATCTGCTTCTGTTTCCAGCCTTGAGCTACAATATAATTTGCGTGGTTCTGTGCTCCCGCAGTCCCCTCTTATTGGTGACTTCATCAAAATTAAGTGGCAAAAAGGAACAAGGTTCCCACCCCCAGTATGGATAAGGGTGCGTTTGTACATGCGGATCTGGCAAGGCAGCTTTGCATCTGGGGTCACTTCCAGACAAAGCATTTACTGAGCAAGCAAGTTTTTTTCACAGATTTGAGTGGAGGTTACACAACATCACCATCACACAGTAATTATCTCACACTTTCCATTTTCCAGTCACTTTTCTTACCACAAAATACCATTTGCTGTTCTCTTTAAAAGTGGATCTGTTGTGCAAAAGCGACACATACACGTATCTCTGTCTGTCTGTCTGTATGTCAGCCAATCCATGACTTGTTTTTAGCTGATTTGCCTCAAATTCACCAGCATTTTAAAAGCCACCTGCTGTTTTGAGATTTATAGTGGTGGTTCTGTTCCCTAAACCAATGTTTTTCCTAGTCTCCTATGTCTCCTTTCCCTTCCTCAGCAGACAAGGCCAGCTCTAGAAGGCGTTATGGGCAGGCACTTGCCTGGGGTCCAAGTTCAACAAAGGATCCACGCTCCAAACACTATTGCTATTCTCATTTTGCGTGGAGCAACCAGTGTGAGCAACGGGATCAGAAGCCACCAGAACTCTCCAGTTGGCAGGCCCTCCTTCTTTTTGGCCCAACGATCCTGAAGCCAGATGCAACCCACTAAGGGAGGGAGGGGGGTTTCCCAGGCCTGTGAGGAGCAGCATTTCCAGGAATCATCCGGCCTGTATGTCCATGGGGCAGGGCCTCCCCAGTTGCTGAACCCCACATAAGAAACAGCAGGCTATGTTACGGCAGACAACCAGCAGGACCGCAAAAGGGAGGCTTTTCAAAGTTCACCCTCCTTTGGTGCCTATACAGTAATGTCTTTCACCCCGGCTGAGAAATGCCTGCACTGCCACTGGCTTTGTCACCTGTCAAAGAACCCTGCTAGGATCTTAGCCAGCCTAAAGAATGACGATAATTAGCATGCATGCCCGCACACAAACACACAAATCTGATTAAAGGGAAGGCGGTGGAGAGATGTCTGCACCAGCCTAAAACCTCCTTTAATAAAGTTGTTTCTGGAATGTGTGGAGGAGGTAGTTTTGGCAGGACAACTGGAGCCATCAATCAAATCCTCCTTAGCACTCCGGCAGGAGGCTTGCCCTGTGCGTCTCAGCTGCCCTGTCACTCCTCATCTCTTTTGTTAGCGGCTATAGGATAATGTGTCCGTTCTGGAGTGGGCACCTGGCATTCCCCAAAGGGCATTCCCCAAGCCTCTTGATTTGGACAGAAAATCAACACATTCGCGGGGACTCAATGGCTTCTTTTAGCCAGTGCTGGCTTCTAGCTGTTTCTGAGCACCAAGCAGATGCAGCTACATCTGGGGTGGCGCAGCTATACATGCACGAGGCGCAGCTCAGGGTGGCATTCCGGAGGCTGTCTCCGTGGGCAGCTCCTCAGGTTCCCCTGCTTTTTTGGCAATGGGCTGCATTTGCTCTTAATACAATAGCAATTGTTTAAACACGTTTCTGCTATTCCGAACACTTCAGCTGGCTTATCACAACATCCTTACAAACGGCCTGTGCAACAGGTCACTACAATCACCCCTCTGTTACAGATTGTGTTGTGTGTGTGAGCATGGCTGAAGCGAAGGCCGACAGAACAGTGGCTTGCCTAAGGCCATCCAGTGAAAGAATGGCAAAAATGAGATGGAAGCAGGGACTCCCTGGTCAACAGCTCAGCCTCTTAGCCACCACTACCCTGCACTGCATGCACCTGGGCTTGTCTCATTTTAAGTTACAGTAAAGGTAAAGGTAAAGATAAAGGGACCCCTGACCATTAGGTCCAGTCGCGGATGACTCTGGGGTTGCGACGCTCATCTCGCTTTACTGGCCAAGGGAGCCGGCGTACAGCTTCCGGGTCATGTGGCCAGCATGACTAAGCCGCTTCTGGCAAACCAGAGCAGCGCACGGAAATGCTGTTTACCTTCCCGCCAGAGAGGTACCTATTTATCTACTTGCACTTTGACATGCTTTCGAACTGCTAGGTTGGCAGGAGCTGGGATCGAACAACGGGAGCTCACCCCATCGCGGCGATTCGAACCGCCGACCTTCTGATTGGCAAGTCCTAGGCTCAGTGGTTTAGACCACAGCGCCACCCACGTCCCTAAGTTACAGTAGGAGGAGCTAATGCTCAAGGCTGGGTATTCTCCCTGCTAAAACTAAAATGCAAATCCTGCCCCAAGAAAAACTCAGTTCTACAGCCTCCATTTATTCTGCATTTTTAAAACCATTTATTTCTAAACTTGCTCCGGCTTTGCTAGTCATTGAGGGGCAGGGGGAGCGATTCTGTGTGGGTGCATTAGCCCCGCCCACAACCACTAGATCTCTTGTTAAGACATCACTCCTGCATCAGCAAGCATTGCTCAAGCACAGTTTCAAGTGCATCTTCACCACTATAATGGCTGGAAACTTCCTTTATTTAAATGGAAAGGGAGAGCTGGATTCTGCAGCCCCCTACCATATTCTGCAGTTTCCCTAAACTGATGTGCAAATGCAAGCCTACATGTAGTTCTGCCAGCAATCTGTTTCTCCTAAGCATAACCTTACCACCAAAGTCCTAGGAGTAAAGCGAGTCAGTTGCCAAGGGAGGGGTCGGCTGTGTGGCAACATTTTTTTTTAAATCCCAGAATCAACTAAGGAGGAGCCTAGATGGCCTCAATCTCCCCAAATGCCTGCCCCTGTGCTTTTGCCACTTCCTGCAAGCACCTCCGGGAGAGGGATGTGGTATCTGCTTACGTCCAGTGGATAAAAACAAAATGATGAGAACCAAAGTAAGTTAACAAACTGAGATGAGAGCCTGCTTTGAAGTTGGCCTTTAGTATCACCCTAAGGACAGAACCAGAACACAGGTGGTGCTGTGGGTTAAACCACAGAGCCTAGGACTTGCTGATCAGAAGGTTGGCGGTTCGAATCCCCGACGGGGTGAGCTCCTGTTGCTAGGTCCCTGCTCCTGCCAACCTAGCAGTTCAAAAGCACGTCAAAGTGCAAGTAGATAAATAGATACCGCTCCAGTGGGAAGGTAAATGGCATTTCCATGCATTGCTCTGGTTCGTCAGAAGCGGCTTAGTCATGCTGGCCACATGACCCAGAAACTGTACACCGCCCCCCTCAGCCAATAAAGCGAGATGAGTGCCGCAACTCCAGAGTCGGCCACGACTGGACCTAATGGTCAGGGGTCCCTTTACCTTTAAGGACAGAACCACAGAAGAAATATTGAGCCTGATAGCTTGATACATGAGCACTGTGCTGCATCATAGCTGCTCATTTCCCCCCCCCATGGGCCACATTAATAATCTTCTATGCATGCTGTTGATATGTATAGAGGATCATTCACATGGCCCATGCCACCTGAATGCAAAAGATGTAAGGATTTTTCTTCTTTGACATAATTTATTTTGGATCCATCAATAATAGAAACCCGCATTCCAACTCCTATTTTTACTGACACCACAACAGATGGGGGGACGACGACATCTGTATAGACATAGTATGAAAAAGTTCCTGTGACTCCTTCCAGTCCAAGCCCTTCAGAATCAAGAATCTCTGCTTAGACCCAAATTGCTTTTGCCTAGCTATCAGGACAGAAGATGAGAAGACAACAAGTGCTTACGGGCGCAGAACCATCTTAAATAACAATCAACAGTGGTCATCCATCCTGTTTCACTGAATGAGGCAAAACATGAAGGTGTCACCCAGTGCATGCGCTCTGTGTCATGCTCCCCCACCAAAGCTTATTGGGGTTGCACAGCTGTGGCTTCTGTGTTCCAGAAAGATCTCCTTGCGCTTGTTGTCGAAGAGACAATGGAGTGTGCGTATGGGTGAAGTCACACTGCTGGAGAATCGCAGCGCCTGCTGTGGCTGCAGAGACCAGGAACTCGCAACTGCTGCCTCCCATGTTGCTTTTGCTGCACTAGCAGCACAGAAGTGATTTCGCAGCAGAGCAAGATGTTTGACACCAGCTGGGCTGCAGGAGTTGCCGGAAGGAGGTATATAAGGCACCATCCCACTGTTTTAGGGATTCCACTCTGGATTTGTGTAGAGTTTACTCCCTAGCCCAGTGATGGCGAACCTTTTAGAGACTGAGTGCCCAAACTGCAACCCAAAACCCACTTATTTACCGCAAAGTGCCAACACGGCAATTTAACCTGCACAGTGGTGCCTCGGGTTAAGTACTTAATTCGTTCCGGAGGTCTGTTCTTAACCTGAAACTGTTCTTAACCTGAAGCACCATTTTAGCTAATGGGGCCTCCTGCTGCTGCCGTGCCACCGGAGCACAATTTCTGTTCTCATCTTGAAGCAAAGTTCTTAACCTGAAGCACTGTTTCTGGGTTAGCAGAGTCTGTAACCTGAAGCGTATGTAACCCGAGGTACCAGTGTATCTCATTTTTTCTGTGTCTTTCACGTTTCTTCTTTATGACTGCTGTTGTAATAAATAATCCTTCATAAAAGTTATTGCATTACATTCTTCATTAAATTATCTTTCCATTGATATATAATTTTATGGTATAACTCAGTGCTTTTTTTCTTAAAAAATGTTTAGGAGCCTATGGCAACCCGTATTACTCCATTCTCTTACTAACTATCCTGACCTTAAGTATTAATTATAATTATTGAGTGTGCCAACAATGCCCTTCATGCGGAAGTGAAACTGGTAGGTGCCTGCCCCAAGCTGCTCAAACTCTAAAATTGCAACAGCAAGGGAGGGAGAGAGAGGAAACAGAGTCAGGGGAGAGTCAGGGCCAGAAACAGATGCATGTACACAAAGGCAGACACATTTGCTGCCAGGAATTTGGGGCACTTTCAGACTGTCACTATTTTGGGGTGGAATTCAATCGCAACCTGGCAAATTCAGGCAGCACAATTAAAGCTCATTTAGGACTCTTGCAAAACAAACCCAAAAGATCAGATATTTTGCAATAAGGGAGGTGATGGGGAAAAGCTCTGGGATAAGACTTAGTTGACACAGTGTCTAATCTCACCACAAACAAATTGGGATAAACGCTCATTAAACTAGCTGTTTTGGAAGCGATCTTAGTCCAACTTTTAAGGGCAGCAGAGGGAAACCCACCCCAAATAAAACACTTCTTGCAGACAGACAGAGGCCAGGATCACAGCATCGTGCAACTAATTCATGTGAAGTATGCTTTACATCCATGTCTAAGTAGCTCCAATTTCCATCCAACCCAAACCGAATATTTTGCAGAACGAAAAGCATTGTGTTTATTGTGCCAATCAGGCTGCAATGATTCTAAAACACCCTCTAGCTAAACAAGTTGTTGCTTTTTCCAGTGTCTGTATTGTGATGTGTGCAGTCCCTGCATTCCGAGTTGCCAAGAATATGTGTGTGTGTGTGTGTGGAGATCAGTGCAACTAGAAGAATCAACATACTCCACAATGGAGAAGCTCCTAGATAATTATGCCATAGTTACACCCTCCCCGCAATAGATTGGGTCCTACGCTGCTGCAGTTTACTTAGAACAGCAGTCAAGCCAGGCTGGGTGCAATGTTACTAGAAGGAGAATCCCACCCCCGTTTGCCTTCTGCTCGCCCATATGACTGGTGCGGAGAGCCAGAGGATTTGCTGTGTGAGCTGGCTGGCTTGGAGCCACAAAGACACGTCCAAGGCCTGGCTATTCAGAAAGGATGCTTAGCTGTAGCAAAGCCCTCTGAGATCTCTCTGTCTTGAATGGAGGGAGGAACTAGCATTGCTGAAGGTGACTGATGCTCCCATTTTTAGACGCATTCCCACTCCATACCCAGCTAGTCCTCTTGGGCTGACATCACAGGATCCACAGAGCTATTTAAACTGCAGCCGGGCAGAGCCAGCCTGAGCTGAGGATCCCGCCTACATCTGCTGACTTCCCCTCTGCTTCATTCCCAGCAGGAGACACGGAGGGAACATGCCCCCCAAGAAGGATGCCCCAGTGAAACGGCCAGTACCCCCGCCTGCCAAACCAGCAGCGAAGCCAGCTCTAGCGAAGCCAGGAGCCCCGGCAGCTAAAGGCAAAGCACCAGAACCAGCACCGGCAGCACCAGCAGCACCAGCAAAGCCCAAGGATCCCCCAATTGACCTCTCCAAAGTTGTGGTGAGTGAAACATGGTTGAAGGGACAGGACACCTGCGGGAACCCTTCTCTTCTTGGGAAGAAAGCCGGTTCAAGGCAGGAGCAGGAGGGAGTGGCCAGGATCTTAGGCTATTTTATCTGGCTCTAAAGTGTTTTCTATCCTTTTACTCAATAGTGCTTTGTGGGGTGATGTTATTGTAGAAGAGAACTAATTTGAGAAGTGTTGCAGCAGGGCATTACAAGTGGATAAAGGGAGGTTACAGGTTGCAATAATTAATTAGGCGCACCCTAATAGGAATTAGTGGGTGCGAAGAGGGGGCTAAATAAATCAAGGCAGCTATCACCATTTTAGAAGCCAAGCCTAGCCCTGTTCCACTCACAAACACCCACCCAGCCCGACTCCACAGAAGGTGTTTGGAGTATTAAATGCTTTTGGGCTTGAATAATATCCTCAGCCCGGGCAGAGACAGACGATAGTTTTTAACAGAATTGAAAGTGATTTGAAAGAGGCTTCACTTCTCGTGGTACACACGTTTCGTTTGCCTGTTTTTCTTATCAAACAGATTTTTGAAACGATACAAAGCTACTTTATTTGAGGCAAATGGTGGGATGAATGAACAACATACCATGAAAAGAGATTCTTCTTTCAGACCACCAGCTCTCTGAAAAACTTGTCAGGCTCCAGACGTCCGTAAACTACTTTCCAACTCCCTTGAAGCAGTCAGGTATTTCCCCCTGGCAGAAAGATCAGAATGAGAGTCAAAGCCAAAGTAAAACTGAATTGACAGGGGCTTGGCAGCTCGATAAAGATGGAGCCGCACGTGCTTATGCACACACATTATCTATAAAGCTGGCCCCCAGACAACCCCCTTCCTATGGGATACCCAAATAGCTGGCAAGACCCTGCTGCATTATCTCCAAGCTGGACAACCCCCTCATGAACAGCAAGGGACCAAGTAGGTGTCAACTGGGTGTCAATTGAAAGGCACTGATGGCATGCATAACTCTTATCTGATCTGTTTATTTCCATTGCTTTTTACTGAATCCCCATATTCAGTTTTACATTTTGCAGAAACTTCATACGTGTTTAAATCTGCCCAGCTAACTCTGGCTGGAACCAAAACATGGGAAATCTGGCCTCTCTTATGGAAGTGGTCAGCACTGGGTCTGAAGCAACAGAAAATCAAATGGAATGAACTACTGTAGGATTTAATTGCAACTTATTTCGTTGTCTCCAGATGAGACAGCTGATCTCCCTGAGTTTTGCTGCTCTTTAAAATGATTTGTTTCATTTACCCTCACAGGTATTGTTCCATATTTTTCAGAGAGGCGGCTAAGGAGCACAGATGCTTGGTTAAAAAGCTCTAGTGAATTGTACATCAGCAAGGATCTAAGTCTCCTTGGTTCAAGGCTAACACTATCTGTGGACTAAATGATACAGTGTTGGGAACTGGAGCCCCATATGGGAAATGAGAATGTCTAAAATCAGGCATGTTTCTTTCTCAGCCCATGCTGAGTTCATTGTGTGCCTTCAAGGCTGATAATGAATTCTAGCTTTAAAAGGAAAGAAAAGGCAGGACAATGACTGTGCAAGGTGTGGATTTGTGTGAAGCTAAGTTGGCCACTTGATCACACTCTAGACTTTAAGTCATGATAAATAATTAGCCCTCCATGTCAAGAGGTAGTATGTTTTGGGGTTCCAAGTGCTGGGGGCATCTAGGTTTATCATGATTTTTTCCCTGACACAAGCTTTTTGCAGGCACAAATTCAACAGGTGCCGCTTCCCCATCACTATCTCTCTGTGCTGGGGGAAAGCTGTCCCTGCTGGATTTTGGTCTGCCATGCAGCTGGGTAAGGCTACAAATAAATGGTAACAAAATTAAGAAATGGGTTTCCTAATGCATGTGAAACATCTGAAATAGCTGAGGACTATCAGCCTATGCACAGCTGCACTACAGTGTGCTAGGTAACTAAGCATAGAGTTGCGTCTGGGTCTTTCATACAGTATTTAAAAGGAAGTTCCTTCCTTGACCTCTGCACCACACCAGACCTCAAGGCCTTTAGGGTTCATAGCTTCATGGAAAGCTGGAGCTGCTTCTTCTGCTCTTAGTGTAGGGCTGCCTGCCATACATCTGGACATAACCCGGATCAGGCCCTCGGAAGCAGCATTCAGGCAGAAAGTGTTGAATTGTCTGGCGAAATCTGGAAGTGTAGCTTTTGGCGAATTTTCTTTTCTCCTTAACAAGATTTTGCAAAAAGAAGCTCAAGAACTTTTGTGATTGGGTTTTCACTTTTTGAAGTATGGCAACCCTGTCTCAGTGCTGCTTCTAGGCAGCCAGGAAATAAAGTCCATTTCCCCATCTCAACAGACAATGGTGAGTGTTAAGGGCAGCAAGCTAAGGTTAGCGGGTTAGAGGGGCAAGATAAATTTAGCAATTGAAAGGGCTCCTGTTATTTTAACGACAGGTCCGAACAGCAGGCGCAAAAGCCTGGTATTTGGCCTGCATTCTCAGAAAGCCCGGCCAGGGACAGGTGGCCACCAGCGGGGGTGGGACTTAGCATATTCCCCGCTTTTTACAGGGAAGAGTTATTTCAATCCTACCTCTATCCCTTTGCTGGGATGCCACCTTCTGAGACTGGGAGGATCAAGTTGCGGGAGGATTGGGGCATTCAGTCAACAGCCATGTCCTCCTAACGCTGCGGGATTCCTGAAACAGTGAGGTAGGGGCTTCAATAAGGAGAGTGATGGCAGAGAGGGGAAAGCGAGCCCTTATTTAAACCCACTCTAGATTCCAGCCCTAGAAACCTCCTGCTGAACTGGCCTCCCTGGCGCCTTAAGCATCTCCTCCTCCTGTCTTTGCTGGTCACAAGGCTGAAGGAGCCAGCGAGAAGCCGGCCTCTGACGCAGGGAGAGGCAGTCTGGCCAAGCAGTTCCAGGCCTGGCCACAGCAGCACCTGCATGCGCGGCAAAGAACCGTTCTTGGTCCACGTAGCACGCAGGGCTCCTTTGCACTGCCCACGGGCCACAGGACAACCAGAAAAAAGAGTACCTGTAAAATGTGCAGATCCACAATGATAAATAGAAATACTTTATTGTCTTTTTTAAAAAAAATGAATATTTATTAGCATTTCCAAAGTAATACAAAGTACAAAAACAAACACAAAAACAAAAAAGATACAAAAATACAAAACTTAAAAAGAATTAAAAAACAACATAGAATTTCCATTACTTACTTTTCTGTTAACTTATTTCTCAGACCTCCTCACATCTCCCCTCTCTGTATTCCAATTCAAATTATTAGCTCAGCAAGTCCTCACCTGATTTAATTCACCTTAAAAACCAATTTTACTTTATCTAATCTTAGCTCTCATCCAAACTTATTCATCAATACTTATTCTTAAAACATTTTCTAAGGTCGACCATAGTTCCCTTCCACGAATTTCCCAATTTTCATACAAATAATAATGCAAATAAAGAAATACTTTATTGTCACTTGTACAACTTGTATACAGTGAGATTACACGAGCACCCCCACTCAGCTCTCCTAGTCTTAATTCCCCTCGTTTACTGACGCACACCCACCAAACCCGAAAGTCAGTTGCCCAGTTGTTATCTTTTCATTCAGCAGCCTAACAGCTCACGGATAGAAGCTGTTCATTACCCTGTTGGTGCGACTAATCATGTTTCTATATCTTCATCTGCAGTGTCTCATGTCGCAAAACTAAAAATCCAGAGTTCACCCTGGTTTCCCTCCACTCCTGCCCTGTGCTCCAAGCCTCCCCATGAGCCGGCCAGCCTTAGGCTGGGTCCCATCTCCAGCCACACATGCGTAGTCTTGGAGAAAACGCTTCCTGTCTCCAGGATCTACTCCCAAGGCCTGTGGGAAGCAAGATGAACAGAAGCAAGAGTTGTTGCCTTTTGTAAACCTTGCAGCTGGGGCAGGCCAGGACGGAACAAATATATGGAGCCCTGTATTGTACAGTGAGATGCCTGGATCACAGCCTTTTTGCTCCCCTAGGAGCTGCCAAAGGGGACTGAGGGGTTTGGGGTGCTTTCAGACTCCGGGTGGAATACACCTAACCTTTACACAGAGTAGACCCATTGACATTAATAAGTGAAGTCATGCTCATTAATTCCATCCTCTGGTTCCAAGATTGCTCCTCTGTTGTAAGCAATAAGCGGACACGGAGCAATGGATCCAAACTACAAGAAAGAAGATTCCACCTAAACATTAGGAAGAACTTCCTGACAGTAAGAGCTGTTCGACAGAGGAATTTGCTGCCAAGGAGTGTGGTGGAGTCTCCTACTTTGGAGGTCTTTAAGCAGAGGCTTGACAACCATATGTCAGGAATGCTCTGATGGTGTTTCCTGCTTGGCAGGGGGTTGGACTCAATGGCCCTTGTGGTCTCTTCCAACTCTATGATTCTATGATTCTATGATCACGAGCCTTCCTGCACATTTTCTCTGTGCGCAATCTTCCATGTTCCATCCACACCAGCTCCTGTTAGTGACAAAGGGGAAGCTTCAATTCACCATTTGGAGCTCAGCACACCTTTGTGGTGGGCAACATTTTATCACCCTGCTCGTTTTCCCCACTGATCTTTTTAGCATATAACACTTTTCTGGCTACATTTCGTTCAGTTTTTAAACAAAAAATGTGATGCATTAAAACAAACAAACCAGAAACACATATTAGCCTAATTAAAAGGATCAATTTAAAAATGAATAAATGTGATAAAATGACACCCATTGCAAAGTTTATAGTGAAAGTGTGCTGCAAAGCTGTGAGAGATGCGCCTGAGTTGTGCACTGCCCACATGCAAACTCTGCCCTTTAAGAGATAGTGCTAAGGGAATCTGCAGCTACAGAGAGTGCTCTACTCTTCTGTACTTCTGAAAAAAGCAAAGACTTTGTCTGGAAAAAAGGCATATATAATGCAGGGAAGACAGAGGATAGACATTAATGGACAGTGATGCCATGTGCATGTCCTGTGAAAAGCAAGTGTATGGAGAGTGGCAATTCCACACCTTGGTCTGCAAGCATCCCTGGACAGCTTCTGCATGAGGCATTGAAACTGGAATTGACCTGCCTTCTTCACTGACATTTTATAGGGACCCACGTGCGTCATCATCCATTTGTAATACATCTGTGTTTTCTCAGTGATATACATGACTTTCCCCCTAATGCATAGAATTCATTATTAAAATTTTAAACCCGGAAGAGAAGCACAGTCTCCAGAGGGAAAGATGCTCACAGTTGTACTCTTCCAACTTGTGCAAGAGATGTGGTTTCTATGTGTATAGCAGCATTGGGGGGGGGGCAGAAATGAGCCCTATCACCCTGCTCCCCACCACTTCCCATACCTAAGCACGCTTTTACTATCTGGTAAGGCCATTCCACATATTTTAAAACACTGGTTACTATTTGAATGAACATGCTGGAAATGAACATACAGTAAGCTCCTATATCTTATCTACCGTAATTGCTCTGTGCTGCTTTAAAATGTGGGGTTTTAACTGTGTAATTTGTGAAATGTTTATAACATTGTAAACAGCTTTACCTTGCACAACTCTGAGAAAAGCTGCCAGTCTCATTTTATTTATTTATTTTATCTTAAAAACTCTTATACCCTTTTCATTAATGCACTTATGAATCTCAAAGTGGTTCACAATATGCAGCAGTCCCAGTAGCGTAGCGTGGGGGGTGCAGGGGGGGCCGGCCGCACCGGGCGCAACATCTGGGGGGCGCACGCTCGCACTCGCAGCTCTCTGCCCCTACCTGGCTCACTCACTCTCTCTCACTGCAGTGCTGGCTGTGCGAATCCGATCCGAGCTGCTGGGTCGTCGCCCACTGTGTGTGGGGGGGGTGCCAAGCGTGCGGTGCGGAGAGAGAGCGCGGGACTATCTGGGGGAGGGACAGTGCAGCGGCCGCCCAGCGCAGCGCTGAGCGCGGGAGAGAACCACACCAGACCAGACCAGGCAGCAGCAAGAAGAATCTGGCAGCGGCGGCAGGTTAGGGGTTAGGGGGCGCAAATTACTTGCCTTGCCCCGGGTGCTGACAACCCACGCTACGCCGCTGAGCAGTCCTGCTGTCCCATTGGAACTGAACTCAGGAAGAGAATTAGCAGATGAAGAGGCAAGTGTAGAAATCCAGCAGCCGCTGGGAGACTCTGAATGAACATGTGAAGGCTCAGCAGGCACCATCACTAGAGAGAGAGAGAGTGACCTGGCCTGACCACTGGCTCCTCTGGACTCTTCAGTGGATTCAGGTTTTAGCATAAAATTTGGAGGAGTTCTGGGGAACTGAGTCTCAAGCATATTTTTCCCTCTTTGTTCGTTTACTGACAAACAAAGTACTTGCGCAACATTGCAGGAGAGTGAGTGTTTTTTATTTTATTTTATAAGGCTGAGGAAGCAAGTTGCCCTTTCTCAGTGGCAGGAAGGAAAGTGCTGGATCTCTCATCAGGAGTCCAGCCAGTCAGTCAGCAGCAGACCTCTTGGCCCAAGGCTTCAGAGGAGCTGAGTGGGCAGGGAGAAGGCAAGATGAATTGCCTCCTTGCAGAGTGAGGGGGGAGAGGTGAAATTGCAACTCCCCAACTGCCTTGGAGCTGAGGTAGGAGGGGAGGGCGTGGAAATCTCCTTGGCATCCACTGCCTTCACAGCACTCTGTTTACTCTCTCTCTGCCTCTCCATCCTTCGCTCCCCCCCTCCTGCCCTTTAATAACCTCAACTGTGAAAAGCAGTCATCTCTCAAGAACCTAGACAACATTAGAAAGTAGCTGGGTTGGCTCACAAGGAAAATTCCAAAACCCATTTTAGGGCAATGCCTTTAAGAGGCCAACCAAAATGATACAAAACAGTGTGAAAGCTTTCAAGTTCCACAGAATTGTTTACCACCTGGCCTGATGAAGAATGGTGGAGAACTTGGAAGCTTGCATGCTTTTTCTGTGACAGATTGGTTGGACTAAAAATGGTATACTCCAATATGGAAGTTCTTTAAAAGTCTTGGTGTGAGAGTGATAGAATGGAGGGAGGGGAAGGAGAATGAATTGTCGCACTCAGCTGTGTCTCACCCACTGATATGAATGGAACATAGCAGAATGTGGACACACAAAATAAAATCCCTGGTACTTGGGGAAAGCAATTGCAATTCCACTTCTGGTTTACCACAAAGAAACCAAGATTGTATCTTTCTAGGCGCTCCTTGTCTTGGAAACACCCTTCATTTGAGCAGATTGAGAGACAGGTCTGAGGAGAACTGAAAATTGGAGAAGAAAACAGACACAGAGAAAGGGAGTAAAAATGAACCATTCAGAGATGACCATGGAGGAGACATTTGTGATATATAGACACACAGGTGGCGAACCTTTCTTAGTGTGAGGGCTGCATTGTCTCATGAGGTAACTTCTGAGGGCCACCTAGTGATAGGCAGGGTCAAAGTAATGAGTGTGACTCTTTTCTTTGTACAAGAGATTGCATTCCAGCCATGGGTGTAGCCAGGATTTTTGTTGGGGGGAGCAGGACTTGGGGGGGCAGAACCGACGTGATTGGTCAGTTAAGTATTTCTATTGTTTTACTTGATTGGGGGGCACCCCCCCTTGGCTACGCTCATGATTCCAGCCACAATAAAGCCAGAGATTTCTACACTCATCTCAATATCCAGGCTAGTAAAGGTAAAGGGACCCCTGACCATTAGGTCCAGTCATGACCGACTCTGGGGTTGCGGCGCTCATCTTGCTTTATTGGCCGAGGGAGCCGGCGTACAGCTTCTGGGTCATGTGGCCAGCATGACTAAGCTGCTTCTGGCGAACCAGAGCAGCGCACAGAAACGCCGTTTACCTTCCCACCGGAGTGGTACCTATTTATCTACTTGCACTTTGATGTGCTTTCGAACTGCTAGGTTGGCAGGAGCAGGGACTGAGCAACGGGAGCTCACCCCGTCGCAGGGATTCGAACTGCCAACCTTCTGATCAGAAAGTCCTAGGCTCTGTGGTTTAACCCACAGCGCCACCTGCGTCCCATATCCAGCCTAGCAAGAGCCAATATCACAGTTAAAGAGTTTGACGAAGGCACAGAGCAGGACTGGTGAGGAATTGTGGTCTGCAGAAAGGGGGTGGCCTAGGGAGAGTCCTGAGAATTTGATCTGAATAAGCAAAATTCCTAACCCTGATGGATTGTATAGGTATTTTTGAAAAATGCAACAATACAAATGTCCAGTATGGCCATCAACTCTAAACAGGTTGACCATTTTTTTACACATCTACTCGCCAATGAAAATTAAATGGTCAAATGTTAAAATGGACAAAATACATAGCATAGCTGCCCTGTTCCAACTTTAGTTTTTCTTTGGGAGCTTTAGCATCTGCTCTGGCCACTCATCTCTGGCTGAAGAAGTTTTCTGCGAGTCCTAATGCTTCCTTTTTATAACTTGGCATTTCTATCAACAACTTGGGCTTGACCACCTTCCTGTCACCTTGCCCAGTCTCCCTCTCACTTCAGTACCATTGCCCCTTTCCTGTGACTGTCATGATCTCCAACCACTTTCTTTCTTCTTCGTAGATTGAATTCACCAAGGAGCAGCTGGAAGGTAAGCCATTTTGATTGTCCAAAGGCACCAGGAGCAAGCTTTCCTGAGATAGATGCAGAAGCACTGACATGGCATGCCCCCCGCAGCATGCTGACACTGTGCATGCATGCCCCCTGAACCCACAGTCACGGGCTAAGCTGGTGTGCCTGGATGCACATAAGTGCATGAACTTTCACCTGGTGGCAAAACTTTTTTTGATTCACTCCTACAGCCCACCTCAAACAAAATAACTGCTTTGTGTGCATCTTGGTGTTTGCTTTTTACTTCCTAAAACCTCTTAGTTTCTTAGGGACTGGGACTGGGAGCTATTATCAAATGCAATGGCCCCGTCTCACCTTCTCCTCTCCCCATAACATTTAGAACACCAAGAAGCACAACATGATGCCAGTGTTCTGCAAGGTCTGCCACCCCGGCTTCATTTAACTGGCTGCTGGGAAACCTGAAGTGGTGATGAGATCACATCACAATTTTTGTAGTACTAGATATAACCGGGAGTGGGAGAGGAGTTACAGCTACTTCTGGTCTCATGGCATAAGCAGCGGAGAACGGAGTAGCTAGAGTCGAGAGACTGGAAACACAGAAGCCTAGTCCATCCTCTTGGACAGTCACATAATGTATCCCTGCCCCAGCTTCCTCCTCACGTAGACTCCAGCAGTGGCGTAGCATGGGGGTGCAGGGGGGGCCGGCCGCACCGGGCGCAACATCTGGGGGTTAGGGTTAGGGGGCGCAAATCCACGGGTTAGGGGGCGCAAATTACTTGCCTTGCCCCGGGTGCTGACAACCCACGCTACGCCACTGGACTCCAGTCCTCCAGCTTCAGACTGAGCAAACAGTAATTACAATTGTCCTTTCTTTCCCAATACACCTTTGTAACCCACCCAGTATCATCACACCTTTAGTTTCAGCTTTCTGATCTGACACCTCCATGCACAAGTGCACACACACACACACTTTTATTTCAAAGGCAGTCATAATTTCCCTCATGACACAAAAGAAATTATATATTTTTTCTGGAAGTATGGTTTTCTCCATGACCACTTAACAGTAATTCTTATTTTTAAATCTTATATCAATAAACTGGTTTTCTGCCCCAAAAGCCCTGATGCGGATTACAATATATGTGGGTTCTTTAGCTAGGAGCAGCAACCGTTTAGACTGCAATCCTTGCCACACTTTCCTAGAAACAAGTCCCATTTAACTCAATGGGGCTTACTTCTGAGTAGACATATACAGGACTTCAGCATTAATAAACTTGGAAAGTGGTTTTACATTTACACTTGTACTGCAGGCAAGTCCTTAGGAAGCCTCACCATGCTCACCAAACCATCCCTCTATTCTTTTAAAAGCTGCCCTAAGCATTATGAGAGAAAGAGTGTACATATTTCCAACAAACAGGACATTGTAATCACCCATAGGTGCCTGATTCAACTATCTTGCACTTTCAGTTGCCCTTACCACTGAAACCTTCCTTAGCAACTTGAAGGAATGTCTCATTAGCTCAGTTAGTGGAGGAGTTGGGGGCCTGGGGATCTGAGAGATGCAGTTCCTCTTGGTGTGCATGATTAGCCATGCCTTTGTGCGGTCCAAGGTTGCTACGGGATTAGAGGTGCTGTCTAAATATAAAAATGATTCCTTGGCAACTAAAACCCTCCCAAGATCAAGGTGATGCCCCTTTGGAAGGAAGGTCCCTGAGATCCCTCTTTCGTTTAGAGCAAGAATAGCCAGTGTCTTCCTTTCAAGATCGTCATCATCGTTTTCTTTAGACGCATCCCAAGCAGAGCTTGCCCTTTGGTAGGCAGCAACCTCCCTCCCTCCCCCCCTCCCTCCCTCCCTTCATATTGGCTGTGATGAGTGATAGAAACTGGGCAGGTTAAACAGACCTTGCAGATGGCGGTGTCTAGTTTCTTGGGATTATGTGAACCATCAAGTTGACAGCTGGCATGGCAAGCTTGACACTTTATCCCAAAAAAACCCTCCGGTCCCCGGCAGCTTGCCCAGTTCTGAGACCTCATCACAAAATAACCACATTAAAACTTTGGTCTAATCTTCCTAGATTACAAAGAGGCCTTTGGGCTCTTTGATCGGGTTGGTGATGGCAAAATCCAGTTGGGCCAGTGCGGAGATGTAATGAGGGCCGTGGGACAGAATCCCACAAATGCCGAGATCATGAAAGTCCTGGGACACCCCAAGCCGGATGGTGAGTCTTGCTCCTTGTCTCACAAGTAGAAAGGGAAACGGACAGGGTGGCCACTTGAGGGCAATAGATTCCAAATTCAAGCAAGTACTAGGCAAAAACTGCATACAAAAATGTGTCTATCACGAGAAAGCGCTGCTAAAATGCTGGTGAATTTTCTTGAGAACTTTTTTTAAATAGAAAAAATAGCAAGTTGATGTGGAAATATGGTGAACTGAATTTAAGATTGGGAAAACAAATTTGAGAGGTTTGTCCATCTTTAGTTAGGAATGGGGGAAAGGGTGGGAAGCTGCGCAGGACACATCAGCCCTGAAGGGTGTTTTCTGACGTGAGGCTGACATCCCTTTAGAGCTTCGGCATTCTTACTAGTTCTACTATTCATGCTTGAGTGCCGATGCTTATGTTGCCAAAATGGCACCACCCACATGCAAGGAGGAGATACGTGTGCATGGATGGTGCCCTTTTGGCTGCATTCGCCTAGGCACTCATGCTGAACATCAGAAGCAGAGATATCGTATCAATTAAAGGAGAAAAATAAGGGAAGAAAATAGGACAATAGTAGAAACATAAACATAGAATATAGTATTCTCTCTTTCTTTACTTCTGTATAATTTCCATACTTTATATAATTTAAGTATGTATTACATAGAAACCCAGTATAAACACTGAAGCAAAAGAAGCTGATGTGTGACCACCTTCTTCCAGTTCTGAGCCTGTGCTCCATTCTCCCCAAAAACCATATACTAAGCAATTTTCAGGATGCCAAATACAGTTTCGGGTTCGCATTCCTAGTGAAAGAGTGCAGTCCTCATGGAATGCATACAATCAGCGGACACAGATTTCTGAGGGTGTAGGCTGGGAAGTGCCCCATGAAATCTGTGAGGCAAAACACTTGAGACTAGTTTGCTGTTGACAGTCTTTCCTCTTCCTCCTCCTCCACTAGAGCTGAATTCTAAGCGGGTGGAGTTTGAAGAGTTCCTGCCCATGTTACAGACTATTGCCAAGAACAAAGATCAGGGAACCTACGAAGACTACGTGGAAGGGCTCAGGGTCTTTGACAAAGAGGGAAACGGCACCGTCATGGGCGCAGAATTGCGCCACGTCCTCGCCACGCTTGGTAAGTGCTGCCAAGTGAAAAGGCAAAACTTTCTCACCAGTTTGTTGCCAGAAGGCCCAAGCAGCTCTGGGGGCACACCAAACATGAGGAAGCCATGCTAGAGCCCAGAGCCCAGAAGGATCCAATTTTCAACGCAGCCATCATCCCATTCACTTACTTCAGCTTTGGGTGCAGGTGGATGTGCTAAACTAGCCAATGGGCAACGCTGCAATTAATCCTTGTTTGAAATGATTGTTCATTCATAAATGAACTGGATGGCCTTAGGCAAGCTGGTGTTGCTTAGGTTAGGTACTGTCTCTCCCAGTGCTGGATTTACGTATAAGCTAAACAAGCTATAGCTTAGGGCCCCACTCTCTTGGGGGCCCCAAAAAAATTTAAAGGAAAAAACAACTGGATGTACATTTCCAACATATAAGATAAAAAACAAATAAAAGAAAGCCTACATACAGCAACAGTGTTTCGTGTTGTGTAGGCTCCTATTTGTTATGTGCAAATGGCTTTAGATACCAATTAGGTCAGTGTTCCCCAACCTTGGGCCTCCAGCTGTTTTTGGACTACAACTCCCATCATCCCTCGCTAGCAAGACCAGTGGTCAAGGATGATGGGAATTGTAGTCCAAAAACAGCTGGAGGCCCAAGGTTGGGGAACACTGAATTAGGTCAATAAATTACCATATAGCATATATTCAACCTAAAAAACAGTGACAATTTGTTGTTGACAATGCTGGACATATAAAGGGCCCCATTACCTTCAGTAGCTTAGGGCCTCATCAAACCTAAATCTGGCCCTGGTCTCTCCAGGTACGGTTTTGCATCCTGATTTCCCCTTGCCTTGGTACTAACACTAGCCCCACTGGAGACTCATAGTACCTCTTCCCCATTAAGGTTTGGGGGAGTGCCCTTTATATAGAGAGGATGCCCTCGTGGCAGGAAGTTGTTGCACTCTCAGCCACTATTAATAAATAAGGACTTGCGCTTCTGTTCCAGGGAGGTGCAGTGCACAGCCTGCAAAGAACTATTGAAAAAGTGAAAAGTCTATAAAATGGAGAGATACTTTTGCTGCCCTTTGTCTCCTTATTTTATTTTAGAAGAAAGGATACATGATCATTGCTGCCCTTCAATCTAAGCCTATAATATGTTAGAGGGGTTTTTTTCTTCTGGTGGCAGACAACAGAACCGCAAGACCGGTGCAAAACACTCAAACAAAGGTTTTATTACAGCTATACAAAAACAACAAACACAAAGCATGTGGGTGTTCTCTCTCTGCAGGCAAAATTCAAACTGCGACTTCTGTTCTTTTATACACATTACCAGCTGTGTCTAATCAGCCTAGAAAACCACACCCAGAACTCACAGAAAAAGTTCTTAAAGCTGTTTGCACCCTTTTACTGTTTCTTGATGAATGATATCTAACATAATAATGCAACTGAGTTCAATGTGGCTTACTCCCAGGTAAGTGGGGTTTTGGTTGCAGCCTAAAGAACTAGTCATGCTGATAGACTAGAGCATCAGGCTTGAACTGGGAAAAACTGGATTCAAATCTGAGCTCAGTTACACAGCTGTGTCCCAGGCTCATTCCAAGGAGCTCACAATGGCATATGATAGAATTTGCTCTACAATCCTGTGAAATGGGTTAGACTGAGAAATAGTGACCAAATGTTACCTTGTGAGCATCGCAAACAGCATGGATTTGAACCCAGGTCTCCCCTTCAAAGTATGGTCCTCTAAAAAATAAAATTCAAATACCTGTTTATATACATACACACACAACACATACCAACAGTTTGTTTTGAAGATCAACTGTAATTGATTAGAATTTTAAAAAGGTAAATATCACAAATACCTCAAAATCAGATTTGATTGTTGATGCCATTTACAGCAAACCACCTTCGGTGCCACAAACAATGTAGTTTCATACACATTCTTGAGGAGTTGTTTCAGCGCAAGATGCAGATTGAACTACTTGGTATGCTAGGACTATATGGAATTGGCAGAAATGACTGGCAGAATCCGGGACCAGGAAAAAGAGTCGGTGGAAGAAGATTGGAAGAAATTTAAAGATTATTTACAGAAATATTGTAAAATTAATGAATGTTAGAATGGTGTTGGATAGAAATTAAGTGGTTTCCAGCTGTAATGCTTTAAGAGAATATGAAAAAAGGCTTATAAATGGGTAAAAGCTTAATGGCAAGGATTTGCTGAACTAATAAATCTAAGTGGAATACAAAAAAGGGAGGTATGAGGAGGTCCGGGGAAATAAGCTTAAGGAAAATAAGAAACGGAAAATTAATGTATTTTTAACTGTTTTTATTTTGTATTTTTCTTTTTCTTTTTCCATTTTTATTGTAATATGTTAAAAAATCTCAATAAATATCTTATATATAAAAAAAGAAGGGAACTACTTGGTATGCTAGGAGCAGCCACTGCAGTGCCCTCCAGATGGCGCTGGGCCACTGCTCCCATCATCCTTTGACCATGTTGGCTGGGGTTGATGGGGACTGAAGAGAATGTAAAGAACCTGGCTCCTTCTTCCATGTGCTGCTGTTCCTCCTCCTTCTCTTTCCAGGTGAGAAAATGACCGAAGAGGAAGTAGACACTCTATTAGCTGGGCACGAAGATGCTAATGGCTGCATCAATTATGAAGGTGAGAGACTGGGTCTGTTTTTGCATGAGCAGGTAGGCCCAGTGTCAGAACACTCATAATGGACTCATCCAGACTTCCTACGCACAGCGCCACACTTTGAAGTACTGTATCCAAGCACTCTTCCCTCCCCCCCTTTTCTTTCTTTCCCAGAGAAACCCCGCTCTTTACCACTGAATCAGAGCAAATGGCAATCTGTGGGTAACACAAATTGCCATTTGTTCTGATTCAGCATTAAAGAGCAGGTTCTCACGGGGAAAGTGGTGGGAAAATAAAAAAGAGTGCTTGGACACAGCGCTCTAAAATGTCGACCTGTGCCTAGAAAGTATGGCACAAAAGGAGGTCTGGATGAGCCCATGACTTTGGCGGGGGGGGCATCTCCCCCCCCAATCAAGTAAATAAATAAAAATACTTAAGTAACTGATCAATTGCATTGCAGATAACTCAGTTCTGCCCCCTAAAATACAGCCTGCCTGTGGATGATCACTTAGAACAGGTCAGTAGACAGTTTAGTTTGATTCAAGGGAAGCAGCGACACTTCCCAGTTTCACAGGGAAATGTGGTGATAAAAGTGTAGATCCTGCAAGCTTGTATATCGCAATTAACTAAATTTATATATCACTTAGAGGTAGAAAAACCTCTAAGCAGTTTACAAATGAATATTAAAAAGCAGGTAATGTACAGAACATTGCACACATTATCTACAAGTTGTGGTAAAGCTTTGCATGTGAAAAGTCTCAGGTCAATCCCTGGCATCTGCTGCTAGAGCTGGGATTATACCCCCCTCTGAAAGCCTGGAGAGATACAGCCTATCAGTGTGGACAGTATCAAGCTTGCTGGACCAGTGGTCCGTCTAAGTACAAGGCAGCTTCCTCTGTTCCTAAGTTATATGGGATGCTGGACTTTGCTTGTTGCAGTTTTCATATGCAAACAAATGTGCAACACTGTGTGGATGAGGTGCTTAAGTGCCTAGTACTAGCACCTAAGGCAATAGCTTTGCTAATGAAACATCTGTCAGGGAGGGACAAGAGGCAGTAAAGGTAGACTGCTACCTTAAAATATCAGGTGTAACACACATGACAAAGAACTCATAAGCCAATTCCTCTCAGCTGCTTGAAGTGCCATAACTAGACACTGGAGGCATCTATTGGGAGTGAACATGGACCACTGGTACCAAACGGTATGGAAAACAGCCTTCCTAGGAAAGCTAAAACAAAGATGCCTTCACCCAGTTTGGCTCTCCTTCATTGTGTATGCAAGCCAGTAAGGCAATAGCCAATCCCCCCACAACAGCATACAAATCAATATGGTTAACCTGACCCAGCAATACCGCCTCCCCTGCACGCACAGACAAAATACACTGCAACCAACCGACTGCAACTTACCACACCCTGGGCCTTCTGGTCTCTCACACAGCAAACAAAAATAAAGTACCTGCTTGCGTGACATTGAAACAAAAGCTTTGCTTATATACCATGCAAAAGAATGAAATTCTACTGTCTCCCCCTTTACTCTCCTCAACTCCACATTTCCTACAACAGTAATGTCTCGCTGACTTGCTTGAAGGATTCTGTGACTTGGAAACAGAGGTTCTGTATGTACTCTTGTTACCCTAGAAAATGCAATGATGGAAACATATATGGGGGGGGGGGCAGGTGTAAAAGGCTCACTGGACCAAAATACTGAGCATGTGAATGTGGTGGCAGGTAGTTTTAATTTCCTGACAACTCTTTCCTTTCTCTCCACAGCCTTTGTCAAACACATCATGGCAGTCTGAGCAGAAGAGAGTGAGTATGTGCCTCAGAAATGAGTGTGGTTAATTCTGTGGAGTGATGTGTGTTCTTCCCCACCGGAAATAACATTTCCTTCCCTGTAACCTCGTTCAGTATTGAGCCTTGAGCTCTCCTCTGAAGTTTTACGTTTGTGTGTGGTATCTTGGAGCCGTGAAGGTGCAAAATTGAGAAGATCCGTAATTGAGAAGATCCATTTGGGGGCACCAAATTTTAGCTTCACACAGGGTGACATATTATGAAAGATTACGTAGTCCACCCCTGATTGGAGGCCCACTAATATTAAGTGTGCATGGGACGTGGGTGGCGCTGTGGGTTAAACCACAGAGCCTAGGAGTTGCCGATCAGAAGGTCGGCGGTTTGAATCCCCGCGACGGGGTGAGCTCCTGTTGCTCGGTCCCTGCTCCTGCCAACCTAGCAGTTCGAAAGCACATCAGAGTGCAAGTAGATAAATAGGTACCACTCCGGCGGGAAGGCAAACGGCGTTTCTGTGCGCTGCTCTGGTTCGCCAGAAGCAGCTTAGTCATGCTGGCCACATGACCCGGAAGCTATACACCGGCTCCCTCGGCCAATAAAGCGAGATGAGCGCAGCAACCCCAGAGTCGGCCACGACTGGACCTAATGGTCAGGGGTCCCTTTACCTTTTATTATCAAGTGTGCACACTCCAGGAAAGTTACTTGTTGCTGTTGCTTGTTGATATAAAGTCAGTTTGCTATAACTTGCTAGTGCTGATGTTTGCAAAGACTAGCATTGCAGAGCTGATGTAACCAAGCTGGTGAACCAAGAATTTTCACTTTCTCATCAGAGCTCTTGTCTTGAAGAGCTACTTCATACTAACTCTTGCCAACCTTTGATACGGACCGTAATGGACACACCATCTTCTTTTCTCTACAGACCTGCTGACGGTGGGGTTGAATAGCTGCACCCTTCAGGCAGGACTGCTAAACCCATCACTCCCCGGTGAAATCAACTCCCCCATTTTTCTACCTTTGTATAAACACAATCGGCCACCCAACCCCCTCGCTCAGAGTGCTGGCTGCAAATGATGCTTCATTTATACTGCAACGTGGGAACATCACTGAGTGTTCCTCTGTGGAACCAGAAGGGGGCACCATTGAATGCTACAGCCTCTATGAGAAAAACAATTTTTTAAATCATTTTGACTCTCCCAAAACAATACATTTACTCCACTGGACAATAAAGTCGTTGGTTTTCAGCTCTTTCTGGTCTCTGAGTTTGTGTGAGTATGATGGTGATGATGATGAAAACACATTTTTATAGAGCGCTTCACAGCATAAACTCATCAAAAGAGTATGCACAATAAAAACAGGAAAAAAATGTATCTTTGGAATGCAAGGAGGTTCCCCCTAACACCAAGTTGTCAGGGAATTGTGTGACAGCCAAAAAGCTCCGACCCATATTGGAAAGCGGAAGGAGAGCCAGGATCTGTCAACAACATGTGAATTTGCACACACATCCAGATCTGGTTCACTGCTTTAGAACAAAACTCCACAAAGTGATTTCTGAAATAGAAAGGGAGCTGCCATGGGGTCCCCTTCTGCCAGGTGGGCTGCCTGTGCCACACATGCTCATTCCACAAGGCTTCAAGTCTGCCCAGGACCAAACATTATGCGGTGTGGTGTTGTGGTTAGTGTGTTGGACTAGGAGCAGAGAGACCAGGCTTCAAATTCTCACTCAGCCATGAAGCTCATTTGGCAAGACTGTCAAACCTGTAAGGATAAAACAGGCGTTAGGGGAGAGACTATGGATGCCAGCTTGGAGGAAATGTGAGGTGATGATACTACTGTTGTTGGCATTCATCTGTCTCGAACCTCACTGATGTGGTCCAACGGAAAGCAGAGCAATACATTTGGCACCAGCTGGGTTGTAGGAGTTGCAGGAAGGAGGCGTACAAAGTGCTATCCAAGTGTCTTAGGGACTCCACTCTGGATTTGTGTAGGGTTTACTCCTTAGCCTTTTCTTCTCCTGAAGATATCCCACAAGGCAGAGGAGGTTTAGGACCAGAGTTTTCCTTCTCCTAGATGGACTACCTTCCCAGGTGGATGAGCCCCATCCATCCCTCACTTTCCTCTACAGCATGCGCAGAAACTGCCTTCCTTGGCTACTGGATGCACTTTTGATTTCATCCACCCAATCCACTAGAGCCTGTTTTCGCATGCAGGGGAAATCCCTAATCCACTAAGCGTTGGAGACCCATTGGCTACTACCCTCACCTGGTTTTGCCAGCCAGTCAAAGCTGTTTCCCAGGGTGTGGCCGCTGTCACTTGCTGACAGCTTCTGGGAGCTGCAGGTGAGAGCTGAGTTCAGGGTGGGGACCAAAGGCAGACAACTACCCCAGAAGGAGAACGACCAGAGGTAGGTGTCCCCCACCAGAGATACTACCCATCCCCTAACGCCACTACTACTAATACAGTGGTACCTCGGGATGCGAACGGGATCCGTTCTGCAGCCCTGTTCGCATCCTGAACAGAACGTAAGATGCGACAGCACGTCTGCGCGGGTCGCGTTTTGCCGCTTCCACGCATGCAAGTGACGTCATTTTGACCGTCTGCGCATGCGTGAGCGGCAAAACCTGGAAGTAACGCGCTCCATTACTTCTGGGTCGCAGCGGAGTGCAACCCAAAAATACTTATCCTGAAGCATATTTATCCCAAGGTATGACTGTACAGTATCAGGGGTGTGTGCCAGGGGGGCTATGACCCTGGGTGCACAACTTTGAAGGGGAGCGAACCAGGCACCCCCACGCAAGAGATCAGAGCATGATCCAGGCCGGTGCTCTTCTCCGCCCACCAAGGGCCATGTCAGTGTGAGGCAAGGCAGGTAAGGAGGCACCTGGCTTTGGGGAGGAGACAGGAGGGCTCTAGGACCCTGTGAGACCCTCAGGCCTCCTTCCCAAAGCCCAGCCCTAAATCTTCCCCACTGTCTGCACAATGCAGTCACTGCATCACAGTTCTGTATCTTATTTTGAGGACTTTCATGCTTACTTAATAAGTCATATCAATATATTATTTGCCAAGTAAATCATTATTGTAAATAAACATCAGTAGGAATATAAAGTATATTTATATCTCCACCCAGACTCCGTTTCATTGGTCTCATTTGACTCCTGCAGGGCCACTAGACTCAAACATTATCCATGAGTTGCTAGTTAATTTAGGATATTTTTTAATTACTTATGTGTTGCATTTATATCCCACTTTTCCCTCAAAGAAGCTCAAAGTGGCCTACACGGTTCTCCCCATCCTCACCACAACCAGCCTGTGAGGTAAATTAGGCTGAGAGGCAGTGAGTAGCCCAAGGTCACCCAGAGAGCTTCATGGTAAACTGAGGACTTGAACCCTGTTCTCCCAGGTCCTGGTCTGACACTCTAACCACTACACCACACTGCAAATGTATGCAGTGGGAACACACATTTATTGCTGAAAACTATGGTCTAAACCACAGAGCCTAGGACATGCCGATCAGAAGGTCAGCAGTTCGAATCCCTGCGGCGGGGCGAGCTCCCGTTGCTTGGTCCCTGCTCCTGCCCACCTAGCAGTTCAAAAGCATGTCAAGGTGCAAGTAGATAAATAGGTACCGCTCGGGCGGGAAGGTAAACGGCATTTCCGTGTGCTGCTCTAGTTCGCCAGAAGCGGCTTAGTCATGCTGGCCACATGACCCGGAAGCCGTCTGCAGACAAATGCTGGCTCCCTCGGCCAGTAAAGCGAGATGAGCATCACAACCCCAGAGTCGGCCACGACTGAACCTAACGGTCAGGGGTCCCTTTACCTTTACCTCTATCCCTGTTACATGGAACCTCCTGCCAGGTTATGAACTATGGACTGTGCATGAACTGGGGTAGCCCTATGTTTGGTGCTTCAAGAAAAATTAAAAATCTTCACCTTCCACTCTGTAAATGGATCAACAAGGTGCGTTACCTGTCCTGGTTTGAACTCACTGGGTCCTGACATGAGTGCAGGAGGACACTCAAGGGCTTCCCTTGAGGTTCATGCCCAGTAGCTGCCTGTTTAGGTCTCCCTGCTTCTCTCTTTCAGTGGTCTGAACCATCGCCCCTTTCCTTGTATTCCTTCTCTGTATTTCCTGTTTGCTTCTCCTCTCTGTGCTGATTCGTTAGTGTATTTTGTCCATTTGCAACACTTGCAGCGAATACACACATAATATTTTAAAAGTGTGTGTAATGGCTGCATAGGAAGGGTAATGAATACAGTTGGCGCTTGCTTATCTGCCCGACCCTCTCTCCCTTCCCAGAATAAATATTTAAAGTGGCACAAGAGAAACGTGTGCATTTGGATCTGTCCGGCTGTTGCCATTCAATATCCACACTAAGCCCAAGATTCAAAGGAGTTGTCAACACATTGGCTTATGATATGTGTGCAGCACATCTGTAGCCACTCCCCCCGTGATGCACTGACATATATCCCCAGCCACCCCCCCTTCAGGACGCGCACGGTAAGCCTTCAACCCCAATCATATTTACTTGCAAGTATTTAAGTCCTGTTCAAAACAAGGGAGCTTCTCATTAAGCAGTTTGCCTCTAAGTGTTGCAAATGGAAAGTCACAACCAGACTTGGAATTTTTATAGCAGGACGCAATATCTCCCGGTCCCCTCAATAAACAGCCACTCAATGTGTCGTCACCCTCTTTGGACCCCCATCCTCTAGCGATGACAGAAGAACCATCGAGTCGCACTTTGCTCAGACTCACGACAAGCTGTCAAATTCAAGAAGGTTAAAAAGAAAAGGCCATTCCCACGTCAGGGAATACTCTGGACTCATTAGCGCAGATGAGACACATTAGTACACAGCCAGGCCTGCTGATATATGAGCTGTATGAATGTGTTGCATTTAGCGCATGTGTGCCCTGGAGATTTGACTTTTGTTGCTGGAGAGGCTCTGGTGTTCCAGTCAGAATCACAGCTCAACAAGAAGGCCCAGTAGCATACCTTAGGTCAGCCTTCCCCAACCAGGTGCCCTCCACAGCTGTGCTGGTTAGGGCTGATGAGAGAGTTAGAGGGCACCAAGCTGGTGAAGGGTGCATTATCATTAATATTATTAATTACATATGCATTTGCACACTTCATGTTAATACATGTATTTTTTCTAAAACAGTTGTTGGTTAGAGGACTGCAAAGCGAATTCCACAGAACTCTGAATTTTGAAGGCTGCGTTACAGCTCACGTACCATTTTGGGAAGTGTGAATTAGGTTTACTTTAAAATCAGTATCAAACCGATCCTTCCCCAGATAAACAGCATGGTTGCCATGCTTCTCATCTCAGGAAATAGCAACTCCAGGCATACCTAACCTTCTTTATGGGACGGTTGAGTCCCACTTGTTTTCTTGACTCTCATCTCACTGTTTGTTTGCCCTCCACCAACCTCCAGCTCACGGCCCCCAAAATCTAATCATTTCCACTCTGCTTCACTTCCCCAGTGACAAAGGGGAGTAGGTGCAATTCATATCCTTTCTTGGACCGATGAGTTTTGTGAATGAGGATAAACACCCAAACCATAAAAGGCTTCTCTTTTGTATTAGCTTGGCTTCCATAATGTGGGGGGAACTGCTTTCTCCCTAGCGCAGGAAAGGCCACCTCACTGGTTAATGCGAACAATTCAGGTTGATGAAATGGCCTGTTATTACAAAGCTCCTGGATTCATTCTGTCACATGAAACACATTCTGCAAGAACTAGGGAAGGGTTAGGGCCCCGGGGCAGTATCTTTTGGAGTCGGACAAATGCATCCCCCCTCTTGCATTGCACTTCAGAGTCTCCACCCACCCAAAGCAGGGACCTTCAGCCTACCTTATGATCAGGCCAGCCTTAGGCTGGGTTCCAGCTCCAGCCTACCCATGGATGCTCTGCTTAGCCTTGGGAGAAAACACTTTACATCTCTCTGATCGACCTGTCAAGGGCAACAGTTCTGCTAAGTGTGGTGGGGTGCTGCTGCTGCTCACCTGACCTTTGGGAGGTAACATTTCTGCCAGTGGCGTAGCGTGGGTTGTCAGCACCCGGGGCAAGGCAAGTAATTTGTGCCCCCTAACCCGTGGATTTTAGCAGGGGGCAGAGAGCTGCGAGTGCGAGCGCCCCCCCAGATGTTGCGCCCTGTGCGGCCGGCCCCCCCTGCACCCCCCACGCTACGCCACTGATTTCTGCTGCTTACTAGGAGGTAGAGGGTTGAGGCAGAAGGGAGGTTGGTGCGGCACAAACACACCATCAGGAATCCTGGATTGGCTTCAATCGTGCATTTGCACTGTGCCAGCTCACCCCTCCTGGTAAGCAGCTGCAATGCAACTGACTGGAGATCAGGTGAGCAGGGCCAGCTCATCACACCACCTGTGACAGGTTCTCAGTCCTTGGATCCTTGGCAGGTGCCTGGCCACGCTGATGCATATTAGAATCATAGAATCATAGATTTGGAAGAGACCACAAGGGCCATCGAGTCCAACCCCCTGCCAAGCAGGAAACACCATCAGAGCACTCCTGACATATGGTTGTCAAGCCTCTGCTTAAAGACCTCCAAAGTAGGAGACTCCACCACACTCCTTGGCAGCAAATTCCACTGTCGAACAGCTCTTACTGTCAGGAAGTTCCTCCTAATGTTTAGGTGGAATCTTCTTTCTTGTAGTTTGGATCCATTGCTCCGTGTCCGCTTCTCTGGAGCAGCAGAAAACAACCTTTCTCCCTCCTCTATGTGTCATCCTTTTATATATTTGAACATGGCTATCATATCACCCCTTAACCTCCTCTTCTCCAGGCTAAACATGCCCAGCTCCCTTAGCCGTTCCTCATAAGGCATCGTTTCCAGGCCTTTGACCATTTTGGTTGCCCTCCTCTGGACACGTTCCAGTTTGTCAGTGTCCTTCTTGAACTGTGGTGCCCAGAACTGGACACAGTACTCCAGGTGAGGTCTGACCAGAGCAGAATACAGTGGCACTATTACTTCCCTTGATCTAGATGCTATACTCCTATTGATGCAGCCCAGAATTGCATTGGCTTTATTAAATTGTGTATTAGTTAGAAAAATAAATAACACATTGCTGACATGTAAGGAAATATGATGAAGCAAACACTGCAAAGCACCTTGCAGTTTGCACTTAAAGAAGGTGGCCAGGTGGGAAAGAACGCTGGGCTTCTGCACCTTTAAGAGTTGTCTGGAAGAATTTCAGCAGGTGTGGCTCGTTATGCAAGCCACACCTGCAGAAATCTCCTCTTCTCCACCCTTCAGGAATCTGGCTCTCTTTTTGCATCTACTCAGCCTGGTTTAATCCCCAGTAAACCAGAACTACAGCTCAGACCTGCAGACATCATGTTTTCTTTTCTTTTTTGGGTAAAAAAAAAAGAACTACATCTCCCAGCATGCAATGCACCAGCTCCTTCTAAGGCAACAGCCTCCGCCCGCGAGACTGTCATCTCAGCAGCCCATCTATAGGCAAAAAAAGCTCGAGTGCTTTCCTTCCTAGCTTTGCACAGGAGAGGAGGGATCGGGGGAACTCCGCCCACTCCTGTCTCTTGAAAAATGCAGCCTCTGCTTAGCATAACGTCGATCCATTTTTGCTGCTCGCCAGCCAATCGGGGGCGAGTGCCTGCGTGCTGACCTCAGAGCCCAACCCGCAGAAAGACTTTGCACACGTTCAGGGCGGAAGGAGGGAAGCGTCAGAGCGCCAGGCGAGAGGAACTGCCAGCAGCCCGAATCATGGTGGGTGCTTTGTGGCGGATTTGAGCGCGGCGGGAGGGGCGCGGCGGGGGGATCCAGGCTGTGCGGTTAGGATCCAGCCAAAGCAAGGGACCTGGATCTGGGGACTGCTGTTTTTATTCTGAGCCAAGGACCCTCGGGGGGTCACCTTGGGGGATGGCCGGGCTCGGCGGGGAGCCGGCAGCAGCAAGTCCCGGTGCGCGCCAGAAGTTGCCAAGGGGGTCGTTGCGGGCAGAAATGCGCGCTCTCGCGCCTCCTGAACTCCCTTGCTGCTGTTCTCTCTCCGCCACTCCCAAATAGTAATCGGCTTTTCTCCGATTTCCTTCGCAGTGTGACTTCTCGGAAGACCAGACCGCCGGTAGGTGCCCGCATCTCTTTCCGGGCGCTCCCACTTTGGGCACCACTTGGGAACCCCGAGGGCGGCGGCGGCGGCGGGCCAGGGCTTCATTTTTAAACGTCGAAACCCTAAGGTTTAAACCGTGGGCGCCCTAGATCTGCTGAGGAGCCTGATTGGGGGCTTATGACTCTTTCCCCCACCCCTCTCTCTCCTTCTAGCTGCTCTCTATCCCTCCTACCCACCTCTCCATCACAACCCCGCAATGGTGAGTTCGTGTGTGGACAAAAGCCAGCCCCGTGTTAACTAACACGTTCCCGGCTTCCTTGCTAATACGCCCTTCCGCGTCTCCCTCCCCGCGGGGAGTTGTGTATTTGAGCTTTGTGAAGCTAGGCCTCTGTGTGTGTGTGGTTGTGTCTGAAGCCGGTTGCTCGAACGGAGCCTTTCTCCAAAGTTGTCGTCCCCCCCCCCCGGCCCAACCCTTTTGCATGGGAATTCATTGGACTTCAGGTCGGCGCCGCCGCCCGCTTGATGGCTCATGCACGATGCATTTCCTGGTTCGGGAAAGGACCCACCCAGATCCCCTCCCGGCCGCTGCGCGGGGCAAAGGCCAGCTCCGCTTTTGCGCCGGGGCGCGAGTGGACCCGGGCAGCCCGTTCCCGGAGCCGGAGGAGCCGGTCGCGGCTTCTCCGGTTGTGCAGCAGCAGGATGCGCGATTGGGCAAGGCGGGGAGGAATGGCTTCTTGCTTTCCCTCCTCTTGCGCCGCGCGGTTGGTGCCCGGCAGGCGGCCAGACTTCAGCCGGGGCGGGATCTTTCCCGCGGGCCGCGCAAGAGGAAGCCTCTGGCCCCCCCGGTTTGCAGGAGCGGACCAGCAAAAGATGGGCGTCGGGATTGTGTTCTCTTGGTTTCCTTATATGGGCAAGAAACTCATTTCGGAGCAGCCCGGGCTGGGAGCTGCTGCTGCTGCTGCTGCTGCTGCTGCTGCTGCTGCACTGGTACATTCCAGCCCGGATCCCAGGCGCGCGGAGGCAAAGGAGGAGAGATTCCTCTTGGCAGAGGGGGGCCGGGGGCCGAGCAGCAGCAGCTCTGGGGCTGTAGCTTAGTTCACATCCCCGTCGGAAGCAAGCGGGGAGACTCCATTAGGGCTAATATAGTTGTGCATTTGGAGAGGAGTTGCCTGGCAGCTCTGAGCCCCAAAGCTTCCTTCCCGCAAGGGTTGCAGCTGATGCTTGCATGTTTTGTGTGTGCATGTTTTGAGACTAAGGCCGGCAAGGGGATCTGTGGTTTTCCTAATTTTAGACTTACTCTGAGGTTTTTTGTTCCAAGCTGAATCCACCTACATGCTGGTTATAGTTTTGAGGGGAGTTTAGTTGCAACTAATGTCCCAGGTGCTTAGTGTTACAAATTGAGCTTCCTTTTTTGTTTGGAGAAACCTTTTATTTACTGCCTTGTGTTTGCCCAAGGTGCTTTGCAACCATGAAATACCATTTTGGTACAATAAACAGAGAACACTAAAACTAAAGCTCAAAATTAATAACATAACAGTTAAAATAATTTAAAATCCATAACTTCTGTTATTATAGGCTGTGTCACCGTTTATTATTTCTAAGCATTTATAATCTTCTTTCCTTGAATGTTTAATTCCTTAATAAAGAGGTAACCGTATAAAAAAATACAGAAACCATAAGACCAAGTCCAATAAAAAACCCAAGTTAACAGCTCCACCATAAAACAAAGCAAGCTAAGCTGCAGTGACAACAATTCAATTTTCTAATTGTTGGGATAGGAACTAAGTCACAAGTCAGTTCAGATGGCTTGATGTAATAGGACTCAAATTGCTTTTGCTTAGAATCATAGTCATAGAATTGTGGAGTTGGAAGGGACCTCAAGGGTCATCTAGTCCAACCCCCTGCAATTCGGGAATCCTTTTGCCCAACGTGGGGTTCAAACCCACAACCCTGAGATGAAGAATCTCATGCTCTAGTGACCGAGGGCTGGTTTGCATTCTGGCTGCTGTATTTTGCACTTAGTGCAGTTTCTGTACAGTCTTCAAGGGCAGCTTTATGTGCTACATGTTGCAGGAGTCTCATCTGGACATGTGTAATCTTGCAGCTTTGGAAAAAACGTTCCGGAATCGAGAGAGGCTGTAGCTCAGTGTTTGCAAGTAAAAGGCCCTAAGATCAATCCTTGACATTTCCAGTTAATTGGATGCATGTGTATCTTTCATTACACCATCTTTGCACATATTTGAAAAAAGGAGGCTGGGGGAGCATAAAATGGTACCCCCACAAAGAACAACATTTGTGCCCTTTCCTCCTGGTTTAAAAGTGAACAATCACTAAATGGCTCCAGAAAAGGGAGTGATAGAGGAAGCTCTAGGGATATAGGAAACTGCCTTACGCTGGGTGAGAATGTTGGTCTTTCTAGCTCAGGAGTGCCTACACTGACTGGCAGTGACTCTACGGGGATTCAGGAAGGGGACAGGGAGATGCCAGGGTTCGCACTTGGGACTTTCTGTAGGCAGAAGCTGATGCTCCATCTCTGAGCTGCAGCTTTCCCCACCCCCTTCATCCGGGCCGTGATTATCCTTTCTGGTACCTTCTGCCAAGCAGGACAAGGCTTGTGGTTCTCTCTGGGTCACACACTTCCCCTTTGCTAATCCTTGTCTGGTACAAATGAGATCCTGCTGCTAGCCTAGGTGGCATTGCCACAGTTGTCCTGGGCTGAGTCCTTTGCCAGCCTTCCAAAGGCGGGGGTGACCCTGTCGCTTCCTGCTGGGTGGGAGGCTCTGAGGTAATAAACACGCAAGCATCTTCAGCTGAACGTCCAGAGCAATTAGCTGCTTTGGAATTTGTAGCTAGGCAAAAGCATCATTGGAAGCGGATGGGGATAATCTCTCTAAAACAGGTCTTCAGTCTGGGTAGGGCAGACAAGGCACTGCAGTATGCGAAAATCTTGTCTCCTCTCCACCCCCTGATTTGCTACCACTTAAGCCCCACTGGTGTACCCTTGCATACAACTATATATTAAGTGTGGACCCCACCCCCATTAAAATCCTCTGCTGTTAGGGGTCTTGTGGGAACTCACATAAGCAACTTTTTGAATTCCAGAAGCTGTATGCTCTGGGGGAACAGGGTGCAGTGGGGTGCTCAAGTGTTTGGGGAGAGTGGTTGCCCGCCCACAACTGGCAGTGGACCCAAAATTGACTCCTGCCCCACTCTGGAGAGCTGAGCTGGCCTGAGAGAAGCAGCAGCAGCAGCAGCAGCTATATGGTGGTCTGCAGTCTGAACCAACAAGTCAGTGGAGATTGGTGTAATATGAGTCAAATAGTTTTGGTTTGTTTGCATTCTGGCGGCTGCATTTTTGCACCTGTTGTAGTTTCTGTAGTCTTCAAGGACTGCCTCATGTTGTAACGCTGCAGTAGTCTAATTTGGAATTATTTCAAGGTAGGTGTAAGCTTGCAGCTTTTGAAAAAGCATTCCACAATTAGGAGAGGCCATAGCTGAGTGCTGAAAGGCCATGAAACCACTCCTTGACACCTCCAGTTTATTGGATGCATGGTGTATCACACTCTCCCTCCCATGTCATCCCCTCAGCTTAAAAGTGAAACATCATTCAGGTGGTTCATGAGCTGTCCATAGGACAACTAGACTTCATACAGCCCCAGAAATGTTCTCCCAACTTACCCAGCTTTCTCTGCACATGGAATAATTAATATTCTGTATGAGATCTTGATATCAGAAGCTGCTAATGGGCACAAATGTAATGAAATAGGAATACAAACAAATTAATGCTTGAGTGTTGTTAACCTTCCTGGCCATTGCATTGGTGACATCAGCTTGGCTGTCCAAGGTGGGCAGGGCAAGATCTGATAAAGGTGGACTCAACAGGGGCTACAGATTCCATTTTCTTCTAAAACTCTACTACTTGTACAATGGCACAGTCCTTTCACATCTGACCCAAGTGGACTGTAGGCTATGGAAGCTAATTTTCTTAGAGCCGAATAAAATTAAGCTGGATCCAACTAAACAGAAGCCAGCGCATGGACTCCTGCTAGTGCGATGGTGCTTTCTACCCTCCCCTCGTGAACCCCAGTTGACTTGGGGGGGCGGGACCCTCAGAATAGCATGTGGAGAGAGAAGAGGAGAAATTGTTTTGCCAGGCAGTTGCACCCCTTGTTGCTACCAAGACACTCCCCCCCCCCTTCAAATATCTATCTGTCTGTCTTTCTGGGGTATATAGCCACATTCTCTGATCATTCCTGCCTGCCCTCATCTTTCCATACAGATCTTGTTACTTTTTAAGGCTCCAGTTTCTTTGTGCCTGAAGAAACTAGATCCTGCTTGGTGAAGAAACTGGCCGTGCCTTAAATGGAAGATTATCTAGCTGCCTGGTTAATAGGAAGGTTGAATTCTAGGCTCCTGCAAGCAGTGGTGTAGGAAGGGGGTGTGTGGGCCGCACGGGTGTCATCCTGAGGGGGAGTGACATTTGGCGTGTGTGCCGTTGCCCCCGCTCCCAGCCGGAGGAGGCAGACAGGCAGGGGAGAGTCCCGCTGTGTCCGGTGGCATTCATGCCTAGGGAAGGGGCATCTTATTGTAGCCTGAAAATATGTGGGTGAATTGTGTGGGTGCAAGTAGGCTGTCTTTAAAAAAAGGAGACACAAGAAACAGCCTCTGCTTTAGGAAATACACCTCTTAAGGTTTGTTTTGGGTTTTATGCTGGGGGCGGGTGGAGGATATAAAAAGAATATGTGGTTTGGTGGCTTGTCCACTCCCTCCCCCCAGTTGTTTTGCGTCTTACCTCTTCACCTTCTGTGACTCCCTGCAGAGTTCAAGGAGGCTTTCCAGCTCTTTGACAGAACTGGAGATGGGAAGATCCTGTACAGCCAGTGTGGCGATGTCATGAGAGCCCTGGGCCAGAATCCTACCAATGCTGAAGTCATGAAAGTTCTGGGGAACCCCAAGAGCGATGGTGAGTGGGCCCTTTTACGGGAGCAGTTTTGGGGGGCAAAGGGTCTCTGTTCTGTCCGGAGTGAAAGGTCCCTGATCAGTGTGTGGTTTAAACGGAGACCACTTGGCTTTTATAGTCGAACCTGCAAACCTGGCTGCTAGTTTTTTTAAAAAAGAGTTTTCCTATGCATTAGGCTAGCACTTGTGTGGACAAAAACCTGCCTGGTCATTTGCCCACAACTCAGAGACAGCTGAGCAAGACTCCCAGGGCAAGAGAGTGGGCCGTTGGCGCCCCAGCTCTTTGTTTACTTTTGCCAACAAAATGAGCAAATTTTGTGAACTTACACAGCTCACAAAATGCAGCTATTCTTTATCACAGATCCTGCACCTGGATGAAGTAAGAATATAAGAAGAATCCTGTGGGATTAGGCCAGTCGCCCATCTATTTCAGCATCCAGTACTCCCAGGGGCACCCAAGCAGGCCCTGACCGCAACGGCGCTGTTCCCACTTGTGGCGTCCAGCAACTGGAATACAGAAGCAAAGTGCCCTCTCCACAGGGGAGACCCAGGGGCATTGGGGGGCTAGGAGACCTTGACAGCCTTATCCTCCATGAATTTATCTAATCTCCTGTTCAAACCATCCAAGTTGGTGGCTGTCACTGCGAACTTGTGGGAACCAGTTTTAGTTTAATGATGTGCTGGGATGGTTCTCAACGTGTGGGTCCCCAGATGTTGTTGGGCTACAACTCCCATCATCCTTGAGCTCTGGCCTTGCTAGCTAGGGGTGATGGGAGTTGTAGTTCAACAACATTTGGGGACCCACAGGTTGAGAAAGGCTGTGCTGGGTGAAGCACTGCTTCTTTTTGGCTGCCCTGAATCTTCCGGAATTCAGCTTCATTCGGATGGCCCTGAGTTCTAGTATCATCAGAGAGGGAGGGGAAATGTCCACCTCCCCATCTGTTTTCTCTCAGGCCATGCATTCATAATCTTAATGCACCTAAGTTCTGAAGGCCAGAGGCCAGCCTAGAAAAGGAGCAAGCGAGAGAGGCAAACGTCTAGACTCCCCCCCCCAAATCCTCTGGGGCCACAATCCATCTATGATGCCTTGTCTCCCCACCCACTTTGTGCTCTTTTCACAGAAATGAATGCAAAGACCCTGAGCTTTGAGCAGTTCCTGCCCATGATGCAGACCATTGCCAAGAACAAGGATCAAGGCTGCTTTGAGGATTATGTGGAGGGGCTGAGGGTCTTCGACAAGGAGGGCAACGGGACGGTCATGGGAGCAGAGATACGCCATGTTCTTGTCACCCTAGGTATGGCTGGAGAAGACGTGGTCACGTTCAGAGAGCTGCCTGGCTGTTTCTAAGCTTCGCAGCTGAGAGAATTCATTCCTGACTTGCTTGGTTCTCCAGACGCTTTTCAAAAGTGTACTGTGGTGCCAAATCGGGTCTGAAGGCATGATTTCAACTCATAATGCTGAAAGAACCTGAAAAAACACCTGCCTCTCTAACTTATAGACGTCGATCTTGCAGAATAAAGTAGCTGGAATTCTTATACTGCAGTCCTATGCATAACTGCTTGGAACTCGAATTGTGTGTCTGGATTGCAGTCATCTCTCCTATCGTGTGTGTGTGTGTGTGTGTACGTGTATGCATGCGCAGTGTGGAAGAATTTAGTGCTACAGAATTCCTGCAGCAAAGCGTCTATGGCCTTGGCCAAACCCATGGATGGGAGACTGCTGCGATCCTCACGTGTGATCAGGATACAAGATATTGGTTTTTCAAATTAATGTTCCCTTTTAATCGCTTGCCCCATTTGTTTCAGAATGGAAGCTCTTGGGTTATTAGCAGCATATTGCTATTAACACAATCTCTCCCCCCCCCCTCTGTGTGTTGTCTGGGCATTGGTGTGCATCAATCCTTGAGTATTTTTGCTGGGCCCATGCATGCCCTGTTAGAGGAGAGAGAAGCCCTGATCCAAAGTGAGCTTGTCACTTGACTCCTTTAGTGGGATGAGTGCACAAAGAGGGCTGCCTCTCCCATAGAATCGTTTTCTCCTTCCACCCCAGAGGTGTCTTTCCCCCAGGACCTCTTCTGCATGTACTTGAACATCCCCCATTAATTGCAATACAGTATTAGAAGACGGCTGTGCATGTTCCAGTGAACATTTACTTGACTTCCCAAACTTGCATTCCATTCGCAGCCTGTACAAAAGTTCTGCTGGTCACGCCAGCCAGTAATTCATCCCCACTTGCCCAGATTTCCTTTTTGTGACTCTTTAAACCAGGGTGTGTTCTGCTTGTTGCTTGTGATCCATTTTGTTAAGGGCGTTGCTGGGTCTTCCCTGGGTTTGCAACCTAGCCAAACCTCCTCAGATCAACCTACTTTTCCTGCAGGGGAGAAGATGACCGAGGAAGAAGTAGAGATGCTTGTGGCCGGACATGAAGACAGCAATGGCTGCATTAACTATGAAGGTGAGGGACAGAGATGGTGGTGACTTCTCGGTTGCTGTGCGCTGGTCTTGCGAGGAGGGGGTCCTGCCATCTTCCTCCGTGCTAGATAGATGAGGAAGAACTTGGCGTTGGCGTGACTATATGGTGCCTGGTCTGGCGCTTCTTTCGGTTAGACATTTTCTCATGTCTAAATGAAGAGAACATCACGTACAGAGCTCTGGTCTAATCTAACACTATGCAGGTATGCAGTTGGGGAGACTTGGGTGTGTGTGTGACATCTGTGCAGGCCCTCCTGTCCTTTGGTTCGTCTAGTGAGCCATCCTCGTTCCTCATTTCTGTATATGTGTGCACACCTAGCCACCCACACCTGCGATGCAGTTCCGGAGGGTTCACGTCTGCCATGCTTGCATTCCATTGCTTTGTGTCGTCATGGGGAGCCTGTAGGTAACCTGTTCAGTCGGAAAGAGTGATGTGTGCCATTTAGCTTTTTGGGGTGATTGGGGGGCGGGCGTGGGTTTCCTTGTCTGCGACGGAGTCTTTTGCAGCAAAGGCTCTCCTGACTGCATGAACACTTCAGGCAGGTTGTGCAGATAGCAACTCACAAAGACCGCAAGATCTCCTAAGGTGGTACTGTGTATGTGAGCCTCGAATGGGCTGGGGTGTGTCTTTTATGTCCATGTGTCCAGTTTTGTTTGTTCATTTGTTTGATCAATTTTGATGTTTCTTCCTTTCTACAGCATTTGTGAGACACATCTTATCAGGGTGAATTCGAACGGGGTAGGCCTCCTCCAAACCTACCTTATTATATACCTTATATATTTTTAACAGCCTCCTTTTTTTTGTTGACCTAAAAAAAAGGAAGATTTTTGTTGGCGCTCTTTATTGTTACTTTCCCCATCCTTCTTGTTCAGCATCTTCCTCCGTCTCTCCCCATCTTCCAGCATGTCTCTGCATGTAGCTGACTCTCTGTAATCTGAGCAAGGGTGTCTGGGGAAATGAGGCAGCTCTGGTTGGCTAAAGCAAGACTGTGCCTGTGTAACCTCACAGTGGTGGGGCAGGGATGCTGGGGGCAGCAGGAGGAGCAGCTTAATTGTTGCAGTGGTGAGAGCCACAAATCTGTGTGTGCCCCGTCCCCGTTCTTGAGTACTAGGGCCAGTGTTAGAAACTCGGTTATATAAGCTAATTTGCCAAAAGGCACCTTAAACCTAGGTTTCGGTTGCCACAGTGGAATGTCTAGGCACCATTTTTTTGCAGTTAAGATTTATTATTATTAATAATAATAATTAATAATATATTATTTACATTGCTATAATGCTTTATTTCTTAAAGGAAAAAGCAGTTTGCATTAAAACATCAGATAAAACAATCCAGAATAAAATTCAAGCTTCAAGGAAAATATTTTGTATCCTTCTCTGATATTTTACTTTTCCAATATTTATTTACCTGCCTAATTTATATAGCTGCCCCATAGAGAAGTACTCTAGGAAGCTAGTGTGGTGTAGTGGTTAGTGTCAGACTAGGACCTTGGGAGATCAGGGTTCAAATCCCTCCTCTGTCATGAAGCTCACGGGGTGGCCTTGCTCAACCTCTTGACCCACCTCACAGGGTCTTTGTAGGGATTAACTGAGGTGGGGGATGAACCATGTACTCCTTGGAGAAAAAGGGGGGATAGAAAGCAATAAGGAAGCTCTTCTGCTTAAGAAAGCTGGAGGGGCCAGCCAGATGGGGTGTCAGTTGCCAACCTGGCACCCAGAGATCTCCCCGTGGTCGAAATGGGACTGATGCAAGTCACAAAACACGCCTGGCGCCTGGGGAATTTTGAACACTGACTGGGGCCTTTCTGTTTGGTGTGGAGATCTGGATCTGGCTGGTTGGCCAGATTCTTACCTTCCCTATTGGCTGTGGGCCCTCCCACCTGTCAGTTTGCCTGATACTATATTTATTATTTCTTAAATTTGTATACTGCTCTTCATCCCTAGATCTCATGGTGGTTCACAAGTGATACCACAGTGAGGGGAAGGGACGTGGGTGGCGCTGTGGTCTGAATCACTGAGCCTCTTAGGCTTGCCCAATCAGAAGGTCGGCGGTTTGAATCCGTGCAATGGGGTGAACTCCCCTTGCTCTGTCCCAGCTCCTGCCAATGTAGCAGTCCAAAAGCATGCCAGTACAAGTAGATAAATAGGTACCACTGTGGCAGGAAGGTAAACAGCACTTCTGTGTGCTCTGGCTTCTGTCATAGTGTTCTGTTATGCCAGAAGCAGTTTAGTCCTGCTGGCTACATGACCCGGAAAGCTGTCTGGACTAACGCCGGCTCCCTCGGCCTGAAGGACCGCCTTTGACTGGACTTAACTGTCCAGGGGTCATTTACCTTTTACCTTCCCTACCACAGTGAGAGCAGGTGTCCTGTTTTGGTCCACAGGCTTTGAATTCATCTGCGCAGTCAAAGGCATCACCTTATGCAGGCGCTGACAATTGGCTAATTGTCAGTGTTCGCAAAGGGCTTTGCACAGGTGCCCAAACTCCTTTTGGCCCAGCTGCATCTGTATCTGCCCGTAGGTAGGGCTTGTGGACTGAACACGTAGATGCTGCTTCACATACTGTTGTAGATGAGACTGGGGACATTTTCAGTCTGTGTTTCTGCTCAAGAAGTGAAGCTGGACGGAGGCCTTGGAGACCAGGTTCTGGTCCAGGTGTGGGGAACCTGTTGGCCCACCAGTTGCTGAATTAGGCCATGCTGGCTGAGGCTGATGAGAGTTGCAGTTCAGCAACATGCGGAAGGCCAGAGGTTCCCTAGTCTGATCTGTTTCCCTGCTTGACACAGGAGACATATCTATCCAGCCTTTGCATGAATACCTCCAGGAAGGGGTGGTGGTGGTCCCCAGCCACTCTACCCCTCCCTTTGCCCCTTTTTGTGACAGCTCTTTGGGGTTCCCTTGCACTTGTGCACTCCCACTGGTTTTCTCTTCAGTAGACACCCCAAATTCCACCAGGCTTCCCTGCCCATTTACTCTTTGGACCCTGGCTCCCATCCCAGGATGAGGCTAGCAATAATAATTATAATTATAATTATTATTTATTATTTGTACCCCGCCCATCTGGCTGGGTTTCCCCAGCCACTCTGGGCGGCTTCCATAGAAACCAAAAAAACACTAAAATATCATACATTAAAAACTTCCCTGAACAAGCAGGGAAGCAAGCAGCCCAATTCTGGGGGTGCTCTTTTTCCTCGCTCCAGGTCTGGTTGCTTAGGCTCCATTCTCTCCCTCTCATGGGGAGAGAACATGCGCAAGTGGCAACAGCAGACGTTGCAAATGACATGGCCCAGGGATGCTGTCACTTTTGGTGGGGGGGGGCATGGTGGGTTGTTTTTGGGAGCTTTTGTACTGAAGCAGAGTAGAATGTGAGCCTGCCTAGAAGCCTTCTAGTCAAACTTGTCTTGGTTTGCTGGTAGTTGGGTCTGGAATGGTTCTTTGGCTGCAGCCCCAATGTGGGCACCTGCCTGTAGCCTCAGTCTGAGAAGTCTTGTGGTTTCCAGGCTAGAGCTGATTGTGTTCACAGTACTGCTACAAACCTTTCCCTCCCTCACATGGTGTTGGTTTTTATAATAGAAGGTGGTATTTTGAGTCACTCTTCTGAGATAGCAGAGCTCTATAAGTCTCTGAATGAAGCCTTGTGTCTAAACCTATAGACCCCATGGTTCTCAAGGGCACACAGCGTGGAAAAAAACCCAAGATCATGATGATAAAACTATAAATCCTTATATTTCAAGACATCTGGTTGGTCTGATATTGGTTTAGTGGTGCATCTCTCTCCCTCAGTGCATGCATTTAAAGGATTTGTCTTAAATTTTGCAAGAATTGAAGTTGCAGGGAGTGCACAAAAAGAGGAGACTGAAGCAGGGAGATGTTGTACAGCTGAGCAACAGGGGAGGCCCAGTTAAGAAAACAAAACAGTGTGCCACTTTCCCTCACCTTACTGAATAGTGAAGTCTAATCTTGCTTTATTTTTATTTTTTGTAAGCACAAATTGCAGTGGTTTTCAGAGTCTGTACAGAATACATGCAACCTTAAATAGGGAAAAATGCACCTTTCTTCAATTAATTAAACACAATTGTTAAATGCAAAAACAGTTTGGGTTCTGTGGCATGCCACAAAAAGTTGCAGTAAATTGTTTATTGGGCGTGGGGATCCAGTTCTTCATTTTGGGGGGCAAAATCTTCCACATAGCTGCTCTCGTTGGGTACAGGGTGCATGGAAACCTCTTCAGCCCCCATCCTGCCCTCTTGGCAGTGTTTCCACTGGAACTGAAGGTTAATTGGACAGTCTTTCTTTAAGGGCCTGTGCTGTGGCTGCCTGCCTGCCTGCCTGCCTGCCCCTCTTCTCTGCCTAGGTAGGCTCAGTCAGAAAGCTGAGTCCTTTCTCTGCTGTAGCTGAGTGTCTCTCCAACTTTCTCCACTCTGCAGAAAGCAGAGCATCTTCATAGGTTCAACTCCAGAATTCTGATGCCTGGCAACTAGTTTTAGAAATGGCCGTACTTCCTTCTGCCCGTGTTGCCTTCTTGTTTCCTTGTCTCTAGTTGTTTTTACTGATTAAATTATTTGTTAGAAGTGTTCATTAACAGATGCAAGTGGGACTGGGGTGGGTCATAGATAGAGCCCCCAGGACGCTGGTGCCAGAGAGGGGGGTGGGACTTCTTGTGTGATCCTGTACTGCCGGCAGGGACTGGCTCTAACCAAAACTCTGTTGGGAAGGGAGTAGAGAGGAAACTAGGCTGTGCTTGTTTGTTTCCTTCGCTAGCCTTTTTCATTTTATGACCAAAAGCCATCTATGCATCCAAAAAAACTGGACACCAGTTTTAGCGTTTCTTGCAGCCGATATAATTAGCTTTGTGCTATTCCTCCGTAATTCCAACGTACACCACAGCACGTAGCTCTACAGCAGCTGATGCCTTCCAGATGTTTTGGAGTACAACTCTGATCAGCCTCACTGTGATCCTGGGGGCTGATGGAAGTTGTAGTCCTAAAGCAGAAGGAGGACACCAAGTTGCCAAAGGCTGCTGTGTAGAGGAAAGACAGGAAAGCTCCTCATCTAGTGGAAAGATTGTTCATTGTCATTGCTAACCATGGATTCCCACGTTCTGGCAAGTCCCATTTCCCCCCAGTAGGTTTAGCCTGGTCCTATGTGTTCTGTTTGTGCCTTTCTGACATCGGCTTTGTTTTCTCTTCCCAGAGTTGGTGCGGATGGTTCTGAGCGGCTGAAGATCACCTCTAGCTCCTCCCGAGAACCTCTTCCAGTTTATCCTTAAAATGTTTGTGCCTTTTTATCTGTGTCTGAAACTACTTTTGGTTCCCTCTTTCTCCAACCTCTTGGTTTAGTCCTTGAGGCGAGGGCTATGGAAAGGAAGAAAACAACATTTGTCTGAAGGGGGTGTTCCTGAAGGGCAGGGAAGCAAACTGCTGGCTTGTCTTGCATCACTTTATTTCCAGAAGTGTTCAGCTTATTTCCTCTTGGTTGCTTTAATAAACTGTTCCCAAAAATGTCTTACTAAACACTGTGCAGTGTTACTTCTTGAAAACCAAAGTAGCTGCTGGAGTTCAGAGATCTTCAAACAGGGTTTTTCTTGTGATTCTGGTACCTATACTCATCTGAGACAGTTTGAATTGTGTTGGCAGGAACAGTACAGAAAAATGCTGTTAGTAGCACAGAACTAAGTTTTAGCTATAGCTCTTATTTGTTGGACTACATCCTGAAAGACCAGGGTTCAAATTCGGACACTTGGCCATGAAGCTTACATACTCTCAGCCTCACCTTTCTTAGAGGGTAGTTGTCAGGAGAAAATGGGGAGAACACAATGTCACCTTAAGGGAAAGGTGGGATGTAAAAAATCTAGAAGACTGAGTGGTATCCAATGAAGTTTTACTCAGAGGAGACACTTTGAAATTAATGAACACAGCTGCATAAAGTTGGGTTGCTGTTACAGGTTCTGCAAAAGCAGTCGTAGCATGTTTGTTCTTGCAACATCTTGCTGCTGCTCAGTAAAACCCTGTAATTCATGGAGTACAGCTTTGATTCCCCCAGAACATATCTCATTAGGGGGCTTTGCCCTGTCAAGGAATAGTCTCCCTAGCCTGCCCTCCTTCACCATTCTTGGAAACAGTGCTACTGTCGTTCTCCATTATTACTACTATTTTTAAACGGCAGGAATTTGAAAAACCAAAACCTGAGCCATTATTAATGGCCCTTTCTTCAATTAATCCTAGTTGTCAAAATGTGACTGCTTTGAACAGAAGGGCACATTTCCTACTTTTGTAAGCAGCCTAATATGGAAAGGTGCCTGGAGCAGAACCAAATAAAGGCAACTGGGAAAGGCATGTGCACCACAGCAGGATTTGAAGAGAGGGAGGTTTTGAAGCCTGGCGAGGGAAGGAGAGCAGATGCCACTGCCTAGTGACCACAATGAGAGCTCTGATAATATACAGCAATGGCAGAGACAACCCTGAAAAGAGTGGCTTTTTCATGGTATGCAGCTGTAGCGCACCAGTCAGGCCTGTTACATGAATGTAATCCATCAAATGGAGAAACGTCTCATCTAGAAGGCAAGCAGTAAGGCCAAACTGAGGTCCAGTAGGTGTTTTTTTTAAAAAAGACAGGTTCCTTGTAACAATGCCTGGAAATAGAACTCTGCATAGGATGTGAAGGGGGAAACGGTTACGTTTATGCCTACATATATACCTGTCCTACTCCTACCTGGAGTAAAATTAGCATGTTGCACATTCCCCCCCTTGGCGAAGGATTTGTTTTAAAACTCTTTAAGGTTAAACAAAGTAAGGCCGGGTTTCTGTGCTTCAAAAAGCTGCAGGGTATGGCTGGGGGGTTTCAAGTACTGGATACAGGGCAGCGCGACAAAAGTGGAAACATTAAATGCTCCTCTGGAGTTGCACAAAGGAGCCACATAAAGCAGTAAAGGTACAGAAAGGAAAGGTGGACCTAGCAGATGAAGTTTATCCTGGAGTGGGTTACTTGTCGTGCTAGGCAGAGCCATGGAAGTGGTTTACTCCTTGTAGGGTGAGGAGCCCACTTTGGAGCAAAGGGACCTTAAAATAATTTCAACGCTACACTTTTTTTTTTGCCTTGAGCAACTGTACAAATACCACTCTTACTCCTTCCCTTCCTGTGCAAGAAATCCACGTGATGGAAAGAGAGAAACATCGCACTCCTGAAGGACAAGGCATCTCTGTTATTTTTGTGAGAGGCAGCCCTATTTTGTGGGGTAACGAAAGAGAAGTATCACTGGAATCCCCCAAACAATGGAAATGGCATGAAAGTAATTTATAGCTTAACAAGACTACATGTAGAATGAACATATGCAATTGTAAGCTGCGGCCGTGGAGTAACAATTTCTCCACACACCTCAAATTATGTTGCTTCATTGGAGCAAATAGTTTCTCATGGGTAGCAGCTCGTTTAACTTTTAAAAACTGCTCGCCTTAAGTTGTCTTCAAAACCATTTAATTGTTTTTTGGTTCCCTGATGTTGACTGGGTATTTTTAAAATATATTTGGGGACCTCCTTTGTTTTAGTTGTAATTCAATCTAAGCTATCTCAACAAATAATTATTCAGCTTTTGGTGTAAAAAAGACTCCAGATAACATTCTCTCTATGTTTCTGACACCAAATAGTGCTGCCCAAACTGCTGAAAACTACTCTCTCTTTAATGCATAAGCTACACATAAGTAAAATTTCCCTGCATCAGTGAATTTTTTTTTAAAAAAAATTGCTCCGGTACAAACACCGTGTGCCCCTCAGCCTGCAATACCTTTCCCCCCCCCCGTAAATAAGCCCACTCCCAAGTAGATTGCTGTTTTCCCTGCAGAGGAGACGGAGAATATTTTTGTTAATTTTTCTTTATTGTTTAAAAAAAAGCGAGACAGACACATACAAGGGGGAGTTAAACTCCCTTTTCAACCATGTTTAAAATCAAAGCCCTCTATAAATAGCAGTGGCTGTTTGGAGATAATTTCTTCTCCCTGCCACCACCCCCACCCCAGCAATTAGAAACACCTTTAAATAAAGTCTTGGTACAACTGGATACAAAAAAAGCATTGGGGACATGAGGTGGGGCAGAGACACACAGGGGAAGGGAGTCAACACAGCCAAATCCTCTTCCTCCTTGGATCACTGTTTCGAAGCCTTTTTAAAACCCATCCAAATAGAATCCATGTTTAACACGATTTAGGGTTTTCCTGTCCTTCCAAGTGATCAGGGCTCACCGAGGAGGCGCCAAGAAGCGCCGCTTGTAGCTTCTCACTGTGTGGGTGGGACTGGTGTGGCCGTGCTGGGACTGGGAGCAATGGGATCCGGCTGAAGTGAAGGCCCTTGATCTGGGTTGAAAGGGGAGAGAAGTGAGACGTTAGGGGAGGTTGGCAGTGCTGCAAATACAAGCATTACCTTGCTGCCACTTTTTGTGTGATAAAAATGAGTGTTCTGGTGTCATTTATTTACTTCAAAACCCTAATGGAGGGAAATTTGAACATCAATATCCATTGCACTGGAAAGACTTAAATTCCTATTCCCTATTCCTACTGCCATGCAGTCTCTTTCGCCTGACGCCCTATCAGACTGCAGAATCACCTGATATTTCAGTACCCCAGACCCCGTAGTAGGAAGGCAGTAGGTGAGTGCACTGCCCCCTCTAATGCCTATCAAATCAATTTCAGAAAAGTTTAGATCCCTTGCCAATTTGGGAGCATTTTCTTCCGATTCTGAAGAGCATCACTACAGTACAATTTGTTAGAAATACTTTAGATCCTGAAAGAGAAAGCAGGTGACGAGGTAGCAAATGAATTGCTGGATGTGCTGCCAGTTTCCTTTGTGCCAAGTTTAGAGAAGAAAGTGGTTAGCAACACTGCTTACTGTCACATCCCATAGCAGATATGAGAAGGTTATGGCTTTGTCATTAAAGCATACTGTAATCTACTGCTGCCCAGAGGGAGAACCTAGGTCTCATTCCTGTTTACAACAGAATGCAAATGGAATGTAAGAGACAGCAAAATTGATGACATGGTTATCTATGACTCTAGTGGAAATAATTCAATAAATCAAGATGGCTCAAAACAAGCAAGCCATGCCAAACAATACATATGAGATGCAGTTTCAAGCACTAGCTCATTGCATGCTATTTCCCCTAATGCTTTTTTTTTTTGGGGGGGGGGGAACGACACATTTAATCCTAGATGGAAAAGCCATCTTCCAAACTCAAACAAGACAGAGATGCATAGGTATAAGATGATGCAATTCTACTATAAATCTCAACTGTCACTATTAAAACAAGATGTCTAAGTGAATATATAAAGATATGCATAGTTTGCACATCTGCCCCTGATGCAGAAAGAGAAAGAAAGAATCCATGCCCGGATACTAATGAAGTATAAGGCAAAACTCTGCCTCTGGGTAACTGAGCTTTGAAAAGCAAAAGGTTCATAAATATGGTCACATGTAGAATGTAACTGCATATTGCGTCCAATGGGGTTTAAAGATCCCACTGCACTGGACTCCTAAGCATGCAAGGTCAGAAAATGCACACCATTCACCTTTGACCCAGCCTAGACACCAAACATGTAACTGCATAAACTGTGAACTCCTTTTCTAAGGAATAGCTTTCTTTTTTCTCCCCATGTGCAAGACATTCTGAGGGCAAAGTGGTGAAGTTGATTGGATGCATATGTGTCTTGACTTCAGGCTGGTTTATTCAACTCCAGGACGCTCCTAACACATTTGCACAGCATTATGGCCACTTCACACAGGACACTTTCCAAACATGGGCATAATTTCTGTGTAAGGCAGGGAGGGGGGAGAGAAAAAACTTCCTCCTTTATAGAATCTTGGCCTAAAAGGGACTCGGGAACATCCAAGTTTCTGCCTGGGAAAGGGAAGCTGTGGCCCTCAAGATCCTAATAAGTGGCCCTGCCGGATGGGGCTGATGGGATTTGGAGTCCAACAGCACCTGGTGGGCCACAAGTTCCCCACTCTGCTACACACACACACACCCCATATTTACTTGTGAATTGTAATGCATGTATTTTGCCACAGGAATGCAGGCGGGGAAGCTTCCGCAATGTCAAACGAAGCAGCCCTGAGCCCAATGACCCTGCACAGCGCCTTGCATTTCTGTATGTGAAATCCTCTCCCCCTCTCCCATCCCGCCATGATCTCTGGGTCAATTCTCACCTGATCCAACACCAGCATTTGAAAGGAGACTGCCTTGCATGGCTGCCACGATAGCGGGGCTCTGGGCAGCTGCGGAACCGGGAGGCAGTGGGGTGGCAGGAGGGTGCAGGGTGCTAGCGACGTTGACGATGGGCGGATTAGCCATGCTGCACGCAAGGTTACCATGCACTGGGTGGATGGGCGTGTTAGCAGGGAAGTTAATGCCGATGGAGTCTGTTACGTTACTAGCCATGCTAAATGGGATGGAGGCAGGCATTCCGAAAGGCAGAGCCGAGGGGATATTACCAGCCATGGCAGGGTGAACGGTTGCTGGGACTGCCCCAGGGAGAATCTGGGAGGATGGCTGCTGGCTGGGGAACGGAGGCTGGGCTTCAGAGGGAGAGAGAGACAGAAAGAACTAATTAAGTGTGACGGTTAAGCAGGCAAGCAATGACTTAACATGACCCATTTGCATCCAACAGGGTATAAAGATCCCATTGCACTGGACTCCTAAGCACGCATGGTCAGAAAATGCACACCATTCACCTGTGACCCAGCCTATATACCAAACTGGGCAGAAAAAAATATTCTTCAAAGCCAAATGTGTAGCAACCTCCCACCCAGGAGACTGATTTGATGCTGGAATATATAATTTTTATGAACATTTATTGGGATGATTTGGAACCAGAACCAGAACCAGAAATAGTGTACTCCATAAAAATTTGGAAGTGTTGTCCAAGAAATAAAATGCCCAGCTTTATAAGCAAGGCTGACACGTTATGATTGCTGCTTCCACATTTTTATGACATTTGTGAATGTGCAGCTTTGGTTCATTTCACAGATTAGAGCCCAACAAGAACCTGTGGTCTCGTTGTATGTATGTTGCTCCAGTAACATTTGTATTCTACAAATGACTTTCTCATGCAAAGGTGGTTGCTTAGGATCAGACCACAGGGAACTGGGTGGATGCCACTGAATGCCACTGCAGTAGCATATGAACTGAAGTTTACTCTTTCATATTACCGGTAGTTCCCATAATCTCCTGTGAGGTGCGTAGGCTGGCATTAATCTTGCTTCGCACACAGAATAAAAGACACTTGAGTTCCTCAAAACCATGAGCCCGCTGTTGCCAATCTCATCTTCAACCCACATCTTCCAGATCTAAGCCTTTCTCCTCTGCCCTCTGAAGCACAATTTACTGGGTTGTACAATCTCGAAACCCTTTTCAGACAACCCCCTCATGTGGACACTTCACATGAAATGGGGAGGCAGCATTATTCCCAGTGACCCCACCCCTTGACACTCACACATTCAGCAGGACCATGTGAAAACAAGAATCCTATGTATTTTATTCATATAAAAATGTATACCCCACCTTTCTAACAACACTGGTATTCCGTAAGGTTGCTTACATAAATTAAAATCACAGTGCAACATGAAACATTATAAAATCACACTGTATCTACCACAAATTACAAGTCGAAAGCATCCTTTCAGCTGAAAGCATCCATTTTGGGCTTGTTGTAAATGCCTAAAACACTCCCAGCAAGGTCAGTGCAGACTCTCCAAAGGCTCTGTAGGCAGCTGGTTCCACTAGATCATGAGTAGAGAGGTCAACTTTCCAAAAGTTCTGAAGCCATGAAAGAAGCCTGGGCTTTCCCCAGTTTTTAAAAAGTACTCTTTATATACTGAAAGCCACTTTGTTACTTTAGGAGCATAAAGTGCATTATGTATGAATTGGTTTACCACAGAATACACTTTATTCAGAACATAATTATGAACTGATTTCTTTTTTTAAGTTTTTGTTACAAATGGAGCTACAAGCTTCTGAACTGTAAAGAATCTAGCATCTCTTTGGCTTTGGCCAAGGGAACAGGGCCCTTCAGCTCTGGAGCTGACCTCGAAGAAGCCAGACCTGTAGCCTTTCTGCTCTGACTGCAGAAGCTCTGCAAAGCCTTGGCACACCCTTCCTAGCCCGTGATATTTGCAATGTGAGCGATGAAGCCCGGAGCGCATGAAGCTTGTGTGCCCTTGCAGAGCACAGTTTCGTTCTGCCCTTGGTGGATCAAACAAAAAGCTGGTCCCCCTTACCATGAGAAGCTGCAGGAGGCTGTCCAGTCTGACCTGGGCCTGTCTGTGGCGCTCCAGCGGCTGCGGGCTGCGGCTGAGCCGCCACTGGCTGCCCAATCTGTTCTGCTGGAGCCAAACTGCTGGGCTGCCCTACGGCGCCGGTGGCCGGCACAGAAGCCTGGGCGATGGGCATGGAGTGTGCAGCTGGTGCCAGAGGAGCCCCTGAAGGAGGGAGGGGCTGTGTGCCCACAGAGAGAGGTGGTGGCGGTGGCTGCTGCTGTTGCTGTTGGTGCATCTGCTGGAAATGTTGCTGGCGAGCGCGCATCTCCGCATACTTGAGCTGCTCCATGTGGAAGGCCTGTCGGTCCGCCAGGAGCTGCTGCCTCTGGTACTCCAGCTACAGAGAGATCAGGGACAGGTTATGCTGGATAGGTTCTCTATTCCAACCCCCCTCATGCATTGCTCTCCCTTCCCTTGGTTTCTTTTCTTCTCCTAACATGGCCACAAATTCTTACTCCGCTGCACATGCTTTGTTACACACGGAGCCTAATGTTCCCAGGCATCTGCTGGAGCCAAATCTACTTAGCTCCAGCAAGTAACTGCAGCATGTGCCTTCAGGGCATTCTCTGGGCTTCCCATACGGACCACTGCCTGGCTGCAAGTAAGAAGAATTGTGGCTGTCAACTGTGGGATGTAATCCTTATAGCAGTCAAATACAACATTCTTTGTTTGCCTAGAGTGGACGCAGGCAGGGAGATGTTGATCCAGCCAGTTGAACTTCCTGTTCCACCTGGTCTGGAGCATCCTCCCCCTGCATGTGACCAGGGAGGTGGGCGTGACCCTTGCAGACCCCACAAAAGGTCCAGTCACTCTTTCTTCTCTTGGACTGCACTGCTGGCTCTCAGCCGGCAGCACAAGGGTCCATCCTCACAAAGGATGTAAGCCACATTCTGGAACTGTAATTACAAGCTAAAGCCTGCCTTCAGGGATCATACGGTGAACTGAATGTAAGTAAACTTCTTGTTACTGTTTAAGGAAGACTGTTGTGTCTTTATTTCTTTTTAAGAGGGAACAAAAGGGGACTTACCGGGAATAAACTCCAATCTGGGCAGGCCAGATTGGATTGCTTAACTAAAGAGATTCAAACAAATTTGCAAACTAGCTTCCTGTTGTGTAAAGGGGAATGAGCTCTGCTATATGACTCAGTAGCGTGAGAGAGGAAGGATAATATTTAATCAATATATCCTCTCCTACTATCCACAACATTCCCACATCAACTAGGGAAGATACAAAACAGAGGCTGTGGCGGCGCCTAGAGCAGGAGTTCCCACAAAACCCAGAAGCACACGCACGCGCACACACACACACACACACACACACGTTAAGTTGCATCCCAGCATGGGGATCTTTGGGCAGAGTAAGCAGTGCTGGCATCAAGAGGGCACAAATGTACTCACTGCCTCGCGCTCCCGGTCCATGATGGTCTCCAGCTCCTCGAAGTGCCTTAGCTTGATCTCAAGCTTCTTCATCTGTGTCTCCACCAGCAAGGCAACCAGAGACTTGATCTTCCGCTCTTCCACAGCTGCCAAGTGCTGCAGAGAAAGAGACGAGAGGGTGGATCAAAGCTCTGGAAGTAGCATGCCCTGCAGAACTCTAAGAAAAATCCAGAGACCAAAACTTCCCAGCAGAGGAGGATTGCCCCCCCCCTTTCTACATCTTTAGAAGTTACCCCACACCTTAAGCCTTCATGCCTAAAGCAGGACTGAGAGATGGTCAGATTAGAAGCTGGGTTCAGAATTCCAACCCATGAGTCACCCAAGTGAGACAGCAAAAACGGAGTGCCTGAATGCATGGCAACATGACCAGCTTACTGGCCCTGCTAACTTGTTGGGCTGCCTAAAACATGTCTCATAAAATATGCCAATAATCCAAACAACAGCAGTGCAACTATTTTCCTCATATTCCAGAGGAAGGATGGAAGCCAAGAGATTCTGTAGCTTTCCTAAAGAGATCAAGGAAACTTACGGCTGAGGTGTGATCTGAACTAGGGACTTCACTGTATCTGTTGTACTGACATTTCAACTTCTGCCTGCTGTTTAGCTTCATGCCATTTATAAAATTTGTAACCCGCTTTATATGTTTTTACCATGGGGTTGCAGCCAAGCAACTGCACGACTATATAAAAGCAATTTGCTTCCTAGAAGGTCAGTCCGAAGGGCAACCCCACACGTCCATCTGGCCTATGGAGAAGCCAGCCAATCCTGCGGCCACTGACCTTCGCCTTCACTGCTGCTGCCGCCAAAGCTGCCGCCGCCGCTGTGGAAAGATTGCCCTCGCCTATGTCCCTCTCCACTTTGGTCTTCCGCTCCGCCTCGGCCTCCGCCAGATCCTTGGGCCCTTCTTCACTACCATCCTTGGGTTCTTTTTCCTTTTCCCCGTCAGCTGAGGAGGAGAAAAACAATTTATGGACAGGTGTGTGTGTGATCTCCTGGGCCACTATTGCTTAGAAAGAGGTGGAATATCCCTCAGTGCCCAGAGTTTATCACTGCACTCAAAAGGCTGATCAGGCACAGGTGGGATGGGAGGGAGGGAGGGAAGGAAGGAAGGAGGGAGGGGAGGAAGGAAAAGAAGGAAAGAAGGAAAAGAAGGAAAAGAAGGAAGGAAGGAAAGAAGGAAGGAAGGAAGGAAGGAAGGACAGCAAGAAATTCATGAGTGGATGTTTTCTTTGTGGTACTAGTTGCTATAGTAGTAGTAGTCGTCGTCATCATCATCATCATCATCATAAAAAGAAGAGGAATTTGTTGTGCCCTAGCCACTCTGGTCAGCTTCCAACAAAATATAAAACACACAATACATCAGACATTAAAAGCTTCCTGAAACAGGGCTGCCTTCAGATGTCTACAAAAAGTCATATGATTGTACAGGGCAGGTGCGACTACTGGGAAAGCCCTCTGCCTGGCTCCCTGTAGCTTCAGTTCTTGCAGTGAGGGAACCACCAGAAGCCCCTTGGAGCTGGACCTCAGTGTCCAGGCTGAACGATGGGGTGGAGACGCTCCTTCGGGTATACAAGACCGAAGCTGTTTAGGGCTTTAAAGATCAACACCAACACTTTGAATTGTGCTTGGAATGTTTACTTTACTGCTCTGTTAACTCACCTTCTATCCCAACATTCTTCACACCCACCAACGCTACTAACCACGAGCTTTTCGATTTTGCAATGGCAGAGCTGTCCCATTCCCATTAGGTTCTTATGCCTCCAGGTGGCAAGTGGCATACTGTACCGCATTTAAGTTAACAGTACCTCTGGCTGAGACTTTAGAACAGGGCTGGGTAAACTGTAGCCCTCCAGATGTTTGTTAGACTCCAACTCCCATCAGTCCCAGCCAGCGTGCTCAATCGTTACTGATGAGACGTAGTTGAGCAACATCCGGAGGGAGCCCCTGCTTCAGAACATGTGACCACAGCATCCCAGCTCCGTTCAGGCTCCTAGTTCACTCGCTACTTTATGAGCTTTGCCATTACCCAGAAGGTGGTGCTCACCCATGGTGTCCCCGTCACTCTTGTCCATCTCCTTCTCGCCATCAGCCTCTTTGCTTTTCTCTTCCTCTTTCCTGGGCACCTCTCCAAGTTTCTCCTTCACTTCCTCCTCCAGGGCGCCTTCTCTTGGTTCCTGCGTTGAGAGAAGGGCTTGATTCCAACAGCTGCCTAATGCCTCTTAATCCTTCCCCTAGCTGTGGCATGGGACTCATGCACACACAATATAGAAGGCACAATTGGAAAAGTCTCAGAACTGGAGCAGGGGATCTACAGTTATTATTCTAGTGGCCAGGAAAGTAGACCAGGATATATATTGTGATCAGAAGATTAATGAAGTGAAGGACTCTGAGGGACAGTTAGGTGTTAGCAGGGTAACATGGTGCCTTACTTTAGTTAGAAAGGTTGCAAGCTGGGGCGGCAAACATCCTGTGGGGATCCTATGAGGCATCTCCTCAGTTTCCTCCCTCTCCTACCTACGTATGCCCCATGAGGGAATTTTGGAGACTCATTTTTTGCGGAACATGTATGGGGGCTCATCCACGCCCTCCCGCACCTTCACCTCTTTCTTCTCTTCCGACGACGGAGGTTCTGCCCGGTTCTCATCTGTGCAGCTCTCTTCTGAGCAAGGAATGGAGAAACAGACAAGGAAAAAAGATACCAGTATTAAAGGCTGCAAGTAACGCTCCCTCCTACCCACTAAAGGGGGGGGGGATTGGAAGAATGAATGGGAGTGGGAATCTGAATGGGTGAGAACCTGACTCAAGCACCTTTACAAGGAATGACAGCTGAGGGACCCACCAGACTAAGGCCAATAAACTCTTCTCAGATTGCTGGTATTTTAGACCTGAAGCAAGTTCTGGACAGGAGCACCTTGAGAGGGAGAACTCCAAATGCCAGCCTCCACCTTCCCTCACTGCTCAGTTCCAGCTTAAGACCAGGCACCCCCCAAGAAGGCCGGCCCCAGAAGCCTTTCGCTGAGCCAGAATGTAACCTTCTGGAGGCGAAAGCTTTAGGCACGCAGCCCAACCCATGATCTGCCCGGTCTGATGGGGTAGGGTGGGGTTAGACAGAGTGACGATGGGAATCCCTTACCCTGCGCCAGGCGATTGAGTGTGAGCTCCAGGCCGGAAGCCAGGCCGGCTCTGGTCTCCTGCGTCTCGGCACCCTTCTTAGTCCCCACCGCACACTGGGCGAGGTCCATCGAGGGCGCTTCACGGGATGAAGCGCGGAAGGCGCCCCGCTCGCCCCCCTCACCTATTCTCTCCAGCTCATCAGATGTGGTCCCTGCAATTCCGCTGCTCTCCAGACCAAATGCCGGGTCTGCCTTGCCTGTCACCTTGGCAGCCTCCTCCACCTTGCGGACATGAGCTTCAACCAAGGCTGTGGGGACCTCCTCCTTCATCTTGGAGAACTCCTCTGCAGAAGAGAGCCACAGGGTCAGCTGAAAGAGCAGCGGGTGGCCAAACCAAAGGGTGCGTGCAGGGAGGATACAGGGTGAGGGGCAAAATGGGCATTGCAGTGCAGGTGCTGCGGGCAGCAAGAAATCCTATGGCACCTTTTCTACCCACTAGGAAGTGGCTGAGATAGGCAAGAGTTGCAGCTGAAACAGAGCTGGGCGGGAGGCCACTGGGGACACAGGAGCTGAAGACCTGCATCTGATCAGGTGTAGTAGCTCTGTCAGCAATTAGCATCTCATTTCAACAACCACTACATGACATCCCAGTCTACTTTCTGAGTGCTAGTGGATGCACTTTCCACCTATCAGGACTTTCACACCTTATGGGGAGCACCTGAGTCCAACATCACATGTATGAATGCCATCTTCAAAAATATAAAGGGTCATATGGAAGATGGAGCAAGCTTGTTTTCTCCTGCTCCGGATGGTAGGACCCGAACCAATGACTTCCAAGTTACATGAAAGGAGATTCTGACTAAACATCAGGAAGAACTTTCTGACAGTAAGAGCTTTTCGACCGTGGAACAGACTCCCAGGAGAGGTGGTAGACACTCCTACTTGGGAGGTTTTTAAGCAGGGGTTGGATAGCCATCTGCGATGGATGCTGTTGCTGCAGCATGTACCTGCATTGTACTTGAGTCAAGTCGTGAAAATGCCCTCATTTCCTCTACAAGATGAGACTGTGGAACAGAGTATTGGCTAGGCTTTCAGAAAGTAGCAAACTCAGAGATCTCAGACCAACAAAAGGTGAGGGAAGGGACGTGAGAATGATGCTTGTTTGGGGACTTCTCTGTGAGTCTCTGACCCAAGTTCAGCCTGGGTATTAGCATTACATAAATGACAGCAAAAATTCCCTTACTGGTTCCCAGGATGCTGGCCCAGAATTTGGCATCCTGAGATCCATAGCTTTCCTTTGTTAAAAAAAAAAAAAAGTATTTAAGTCTGTAGAGAAAAGCTTGTTAACATATGTGCACTATCAACTCTTAAAACGACAAGGCTGGACAGAATTTCCAGGAGTCTCTTGGACAGCGATATGGTGTCCTAAACCTGTTCTACAACTGCACCCATTTACAGACTTAATAGCCTTTCCGTCCCTAAGGGTGCGGTGGGGGGAGTCTGAAGGGCCCCAGTTAATTACCAAGGGCTGACTTGGCTGCTGCGGATGCCACACGAGGGTCCACAACAGAAGCCAAGAAGGCCACGGTGCTCATCACGGGGTTGCCCGACTGGCTGAAGGGAATGGGCTGATAGGCCAGAGGCCCAAGAGAGGCCTCCGAGTCCTCGAGGTAAGGGTCCTCGATAGGAAGACGCAGGAAATGCAGGATGCACTCGTCCTGCGTGCGGCTGCCAACGTGCTCAGAAACTTTGTTCCAGTCATCCTTGTACATCTCCAGAGCCTAAAAAGCAGTGAAGAGAAACGACACATTGGACATGAATGGTCAAGGGCAAGGATCAGAAACAGCCTGTCAACAGCACCACAAGAGATGTTCTACATGCCTAAAGCTTTTCAGAGGCCAGACTCACATTCAGTGCCCATGTTTAGTGTAGTTCCTAAATAAATGCACATTTCTGCGCACAATTCAAAGTGTTGGTGTTGACCTTTAAAGCCCTAAATGGCTTCAGTCCCGTATACCTGAAGGAACATCTCCACCACCATTGTTCAGCCCGGACACTGAGATCCAACTCCAAGGGCCTTCTGGTGGTTCCCTCAATGCAAGATGTCAAAGAGATAAGAAAATGTTATGACTTTTCATAGACATTTGAAGGCAGCCTGTATCGGGAAGCTTTTAATGTTTAATGTTGTGTTTTCTTCCTTTATATTTTGTTGGAAACCACCCAGAGTGGCTGGGTAACCCAGTCAGATGGGCGGTGTATAAGAAATTTGCTGTTATTGTTACAAATGTTGTATATTTTATGTATTTGTGAGTCAGAGATACAACTTTCAAAAATCTATTCAGTGTCCCAGTTCACAGTATGTGTGGGTGGTCTAAGCACAAATTGGGGGCAGGAAGAGGAAGCAATACTCAAGAAGTGCCTTAGGGACTTTTTTTGGGAAGATAATCATCTTTCTGTCCTCTCACCTCCAGCAGCAGCAGCGTCTCCTGCTCTGTCCACTCACGAGTAGCACTGGCAGCAGCTTTGCTCTGTGGGGAAACCACGCATTAGAACACAACCCTGGTCACTTACCAGGAGGCCTCCAGCCCCATAATCTGACCACCACGTGTCCTTAGAGGCCTCTCTTTCTCAATGAAAGGTTTTGGCATGCCTGCCTGGGAGGGGCTCTCTGTTCTTCAGCTGTACTCTCTGGCTCAGAGCTGGCTGTTTCTCTCTTACCCAGCCCTGCGTCCCTGCATGATCTAGGCAGTGGGCGGAGGCAACCCGTTGTCTCTTGGTGGCCCTCTGTGCACCAACCAGGGAACAGATATCTCACAGGTGAGCAAACCCACCCTCTCCCCACTCTTTACCTTGGAAGGAGCATTCTTCTTGGTGTACATGTCAGTGCGAAGCCCAAAGTTTTGCATGTCTGGTGGCTTCTCCTTGCTCTTCTCAGGGAAGTTCAGCATCTGCTGGGAAGCCGTGGTTTGCTGGGGAAAGAGAAGAATGAGCTCCCTGTGGTGGAAACACAGCCAGAGACAAAGCATGTCCATCACCCCACTCTATTTGTGGCCAATTTACAACACAGACTGCAATGGTTGGACAGCAACCATACACCTCTGCTGTGAAAAGATAGAAGCTGTCCACTTCTTGGATGGGTCTGAACTTTCAGTGGCAGATATCTGCAGGTGCCTTCATTTTTGTGCTTGACCTTTGAGAATGAAACTTTACAGTTAGCCTATAAGGGAAACTATAACCAACAACATTTAAGAAACCCCTGAAGTGAGAGATGTGACAATTCATCTCTTACGCATCCTAAAAATTGATGGGAACGAAGGGGGGAAGTCCATGCAGCCCTGCTCTTTTAGACTCCAGAAACACTGACAATTTATAGTTCCCTTTCAGAAGCTCTCCTTTCTCCTACCAGCTCAGGTTTCCCCTTCACCGTCTCAGTCACAAGGTCTTCAATCTCCTTGCTCTTTCGTCCAGCCTTGGTATCGCTATCACTCTGACGACTCTGAAGAATAAGCACAATTTTGCACTAAGCCCCAGTCTGATGCAGATCAATTTTTTAGGATAGGAAACAAAGAAATGCAGAGTCTTCCATAGAAGACTCCCCATTTTCCGATGCTCTAAGTCTAATTAATATGCCTACTAATTCATTTTATCAGATGTTTCTAGATTCTTGTGTAATTTCATTTTGCTTTTAATGTGTTTTGGAAGCTACCCCTTGAAGATTTTTAAACCAGCAAAACACTGAAAAAACCTAAATGAAATGGAATAAATTTCTTCTCACGCTACCTGGGGTGTCTTGGGCTGCAGCGGCACCAATCCTGAAGGGGTGTCAGCCAGAACATGGAAATGAGATGTAGGTGGTGGTCCCATGGGTGTCGGCCGGCTCTCTGCATCCACTTGGTAATTAATGAGTCCCCATTGTTCCAGGAAGGCGTGGACTCTGCATGAGAGGATCAGAGTTGGACCCGAAGCTCAGCCATGTGGCAAATTCTATTCTCTGCTTTTAAGAGGGCCAGGAGCTGGACTCCCACCCCAGGAGAAATTATCTGCCAAACGGCCAGACAAGGAAGATCCATTTTGTCAAACAAGAAGACTCTCAAGCAAAACTTCTGTTTCTTCTTCAACGGGGCATGTTTAGTTCTCATCACCTTTAAATAATTTTTACTATTAAACACAATGGGAGCTAAGAAACGAGGAAAAATCCTGCTGCACCAAGCGCTGTACGAAAGCTAGAATGCCAGAGGCAGCTTCTGTCTTGAATACATTCCTTCTGGCTTTGCTCAGCTATTCTGTTTCTCAGCATACCTCATGATGGCACACACATCTCCAGCCAGGTTCCGACGGCAGGCAGTCGAGGTTAGGTACTCCTGTGGATTGAGCCGGTATGTGTCAATCATGAAATTGCGGTATGCCAAGTAGCTAAAGTGCAGCAGGAAGAAAAAGATGACAGTCAGAACCACTATTTATAACCCATGTCACCCTGTAAAGTCTTCCCATGATATTAAGACCCATTCTCTCTCATATACTACAGAGGCCAGTTCAGGACCTTTCCTTTTATTCAGACCAACAAAAGGACAAGTACAATGTTTCCCTAACTTTTTTTTACACTGACTACTTGAAAATTGCTGAGGGTCCTGGCAGACCACTTAATAGTTTTTCTGTCCGTTGTAGCAATTGTAATGCACTGTGCCAAATGCTGTATGTTTTTTAATTGTACTTTGTTACTGCTGTCATTTATTATATATGGCATTTTATTATTCCACAGAATTCAAACTGTAGTGCAATAACATGCAACATAAGAAATAAAAGAAGCTACAAAAATACAAGTAAAAATCAATATAAATATTTAATGCCGTGGAAGTGCCATCTCCCTGCTTCAAACTACAAATCTACAGACATGACATGGACCACTTGAATGAAAGTTTGGGATTCCTTGGACTAGGAAATAAGGAGACTTCCCCCAGCCCTCCTCTTACCAGAGGAAAAAGGTTGCCACATTTACTATCTCAGAACAGATCTTACTGCTTATAACAGCAATCTTACATTTCAGGAGTCTTTGACTTGTTTTTGCCATTGAAAAATTCTGGGAGGGCTCTCCGCTCAATAGCATGGACACTGAGGAAGAATCAAAAGGAAGCGTTAGAACAGGCTGGAAGGATGGAGGTACTGAGAGGAAAAGCCCTCCCCGGTCCCCACTCAAGCACCTGTTATAGTCAAACCAGGCTGCGTAGCTGGGGATGATGATGTGATGCGTCTGTTCGGTGACATTGTCTTCATGTAGGTCAGGGTTCTTGGTCTGCTCCCCTTTGTTTCCAGCATTGTTCTCCTCTTCATCCTGAAACCAGAAAGCTCCTGAGTAGGCAACCTGAGTGCCCATTGTTTTCTTACGACTTTTGTTGTTAAGCTTCATTTCAAGAGAAGCCTAGGATGGAATTGCTTGTTCATGCAGCACTCAGAAAACCTGAGTCCTTCTCAGAGGGTGACAGTAGGCAGGTGTACAGACAAACTGCTAGGTGATGAGAGAGGAATCAAGGGTGCTTTGCTGTTTCAGAGGGTGCTATGGCACAAGCATAATTATGGCTGCTGTCACAGGCCTCCAAGGAGGTGCCCTTCCGTATCTTTGCAGCACTGAAGCAATGGAATTGTGTCCACTTCTGCCCAGGCCAAACTAGGGCAAGGAAAGAAGAACCAGAATATTAGCCTGTTTAGGAGGAAAAGAGCAGCAGACTAGGCAAAAACAGAAGCTGTGGTGTCATCTTGCATTCTACCTGTGGGGTGATGCAATGGGTGTGCTAAGGACACATCCCTGTTGATGCAAGTTCCATTGGCTCCCTCTGTGCCTGGGGGGAATGTGGGCGTCATCACCAACACAGCCCCTGATTGGTTGCCACTGGTGGTGTTTCCAGAACATGCTTGCCATTTTTATGTCATTTAGGGATTTTCGGGTTGTGAGTTTTTCCATTCCTCTCCCAGGTTGAACACACTGCAGGCTAAGGATACAGTGGCCGTTCTGCTATCATTGTGGCAGCCCTCACCTTCCCATCCCCAGGCCATAATTAAAGGGTAGGATTGCTCTGTGAGTTGAGTCAGACTCGGCTCACCTTGCCTGCAGTCTCCATGTTCTCATCTTCTGGCTCATCTGGAAAGCAAAAATGGCAAAGGCAACCTTAGTCATGTAGACCTATTTGTACTCATTCTACAGTAGTTGGGAAGGACAGTATTACACTGAGTTGAGTACTTATGAGATTCCTTTACATGCAGATACCTAAATGTGTGTCTAATCGTATCTTACAAGGGTGGAGGAGATTATAGAGGTATTTTAGTGAGCAGAAAGCCGGGAGGTTGTTGTTTTTTTGCATTTCACTGACCCTCTAAATATTATTAAAAGTTTATTATTTATTATTGTTGTTCGTTTAAACTTCCATTTTCCCCCAGGGCTTGTATTTGTTACATGGAATGTGAGCCCCCTTGACAACATGTTAGCATATTAATCAATCTTGGCTGAAACATTGCAGCTCATTCTGAGTACTTGGCATAAATGAAACCTTTTTGTAAAAACTGCTAGAAACTGGAAGTGGCAGAAGAGTTTAATGTCCTGTTTTATATGTGTGTATGTGTTACATATGCATGCACTAATCTATTCTGTACATGCCCACGAGTATTTTTAAATACACACTATGACTAATACATTTATTGACTGGGGTCCAAATTGCTAATTAAGCTCGCACAAGGAGGCATGTAAATAGAGTTTTTTGCTTTCTTCCTTAAACACCTGACTCCCATGACATATCAAAACTTTCTTTTGAACTGTTTCAAAAGCAATTTGCCATATGGCACGGGAGGTGGTTGTTTGATGAAAACAAGTCTAAAGCCCCCTTGAGCTTAAGACAGCAAGCTGTGAGGCTCTCTGGATTCCAGCCAATAAGCCTTTGGCTTCTTATACCCACTCTCTAGAACATCTGGTTGACAGTTGCAATTTGGCAGCTCTTAGGGTCTACTGGAATTACTCAGGCATAACTTGCTACTATTACTGCATTTGCCAGTTTGGCTTACGTACACAGATTTTCTAACTCATGCTTACTTAACCTGCTTCAGAGATCTACAGGGGCCACTTATTAGGTGTCTACTCTGCCTAGCTTATGCTTGTGTGGAAGCTTCAACAGCCAGTCTCTTCCAAATCAAACTCCTATATGGACTTCACTCATAATGCAAGTTTATTTTACAACCCTGCCACAATAATGTCATGTTTCAAGCAGGCCTTAGTATAGCGTCTCAGGACACTAGTCGCAAGTCAGGGCTCAGGGGTGACCAGTTTTCAAAACTCACATGAAGCGAATTTCATGCCCTCCAACATGTGGTTCTTTACAGTAACAAAGTGTGTGTGGGGGGGTGCTACTCAATGAGCCTTTATTGTGGTTTAATATTGCTACCTAATATCCAGCAAACACTGAAGAACATGCACTTATTCCCATACCAAGAGCGAGATAACAAAAGGAAAAATATCCCTTACCCAAATCGGTCATGGTGCCACCCTTCACAGGAGCCGATTCAGAGTCTTTCTTGGTGTTAACTATGCAAGACAGAACAAGGAAGGAATATTTTACTTAGAGAAAATTCTCAAAGGTTCTTCCAACCTGCCCTGTCATAGAGAAGCACCTCCTGGAAGATTCATATATTCCTCTATTGCACTGTAAGGAGCAGACAGGCACAGAGATTGAAATGGAGTTGGGGGGGAACTGTTTTATTCATCAAACTGGTTCACAAAGCAATGAAACAGCACTACCTTTGGTGGAAACAGTGGTTAGTACAATCTTGACCTAGTGACCCCAGGACCCATAGGGAATGCGGGAAAAGACAGTAGCTATGCACGTCCAAAAGCTGTGATACTGACCTGTTTTTGGTAGTGTGACTTCTTCAACATTAGGGACAGGGGAAGGCTCATCCATGTCTTTAGTGAGGTCTTCTTGCTCTTCTTCACGGTGGCCACGCTTGGATTTGGTGTAGGGAGTGGAAGGTCTGCGGAGGGAGGTGTAAGGAGAGAGATCCATCAGCCTTGTTGGAGCAAACTAATACAAGCAGAACACCCTGGACTCCATTATGTATGGGCAGCATAAAGACTTGGTTGTGCACAGCAAACACTCTGATCAACGTTTTTGTCCAAAAGGAGAAAGGTTTCTTTTCCAGCTTAAGTGTCACTTCTGGTAAGAAGGCACTTTGATGCTTATTCTGAAGAAAGGAAAATTAGGTGAAAGTATCATGTGCTCATGTGGCAAATCCACAGCTGCATACAGAAAGTGGAGTCAGCAGTGTAATCAGTCAATGGAGTGGACGTGATGGGCTGATTATCTGCCAATAATCTGTGTCCTCAGGAATGTACTAGGAGGCCTCATCGCAGAACACTTCAAGTTCCGATCTTTCTTTAAAGACAATGTAATTTATGAGATTGTGGGGGAGGAGACACAAGAGAACCAATAAAATCAAGGCTGAGCTACTTGATATCTAGTCAACCCAAAAGGGGGGGGGGGAAAGCTTGTCCTCACCCTTTCTTGGCATTCTTCTTTTTTGCTTCTGGAGTAGGTGAAGGAGAGGGAGAACGCTTCCTTTTCTTATAGTTTCCTCCCTTCTTATCCCGTCGGTCTGAGTCAGGACTGTTAACCTAGAGAGATGAAATAAGGCAACTGTACAGAAGGAGCAATGATCAGCTTCTGCTGAGGAAACAGTGAATAGACATTTCTCAGGCTTCTGTTCCTCATATTCTATACCAAGTCCATTACGGTTGGGAGACCTCAGTTCACAGGAAGTCAATATAGCCATACCTCAGGTTACAGACGCTTCAGGTTGTGTTTTTTCGGGTTACGGACGCGCTGAAACCCGGAAATACCAGAACAGGTTACTTCTGGGTTTCAGTGGTTGCGCATGTGCAGAAGCGCTAAATCGCAACCCCCGCGTGCGCAGACGCGGCGCTGCAGGTTGCAAACGTGCCTCCCGCACAGATCATGTTCGCAACCCGAGCGTCCACTGTCGTGTTTTGTGTGTCAAAACACAACATGCATCCTCACATCATCTATTGCTAGGCAGGAGATGGCAGTTGAGAGCTTGGATGCTTTTTTATATGAGAGAACTCCCCACATATTCAAAACAGAAGGAAAAGGTGTGGCTTGATCTTCTTCCTACAGGAATTGTGTCTAATTGTTTAAAAAGGGGGGAGGTGGAGCACAGGAACTGAGGTAGAGCAAAGGAGCAATGACTTGCTGGCCCACGTCCAGAATATGAGCCAGGTATAAGACAAAGGAACACAGAAGGTGGACCATATAGAACTTGGTGGCTTTTGGAATTCTTGCAATGAAAGCTGGACCAGATGGAACTTGGTTGGATCCAGCAAGGCACTTCTTACATTTGTGAGCAAGTGTGAACATTCAGGATCACACTACACACAAGATCATACAAAGCCAAGGCTACAGGATCGGAATCTCACAGCACAGATTGATTTTGCCTTAAAATCAATCTGCGCTATGAGATTCTGATCCCGTAGCCTTACTTTGTATGTTTAAAAAAGTGTTGCTGGGCAAAGAGGAACTCTATTTAAAAGTCCAAAATTATACAAGAAGTGGACACAGAAATGGTGGGTCTGAAATATCATGCTCCTATATATGCTTTGGTCAGAGATGTTTTTGTTCCCGGTCTTAAGTTTTTCTCTCATTAGAACATAGGTATATTCAAGATATCCCAAAAGTATTATAAAGAAATGGAAGTTCTCTAAAAGCATCGCACCTCATCAGTGAGAGTCTTGGCAGAGATTTTCTTCCTGCGGGAGACAGGGCTCTTCTCATCATTTACTTCATAGTCTTCTTCATTCATCCACTCATTGAAAGTGTCTGTGTCCAGGATCCATTTGCCATGAACCTTGATGTGAGGAGAAGAGAAACCCATCGCTGAGCACCTTCAAGCAAGAAGGGAAACGAACCACTTCCCAATCCAAAATTGCAACAAGGAAAGGCTCAAAAGAATGTCTCTGGCCCAGTGGACATAAGATGAATTCAGAGCCTCACATTCTGCGACTGCTGCCTTGAGTGACCCAATCCCAAGTTCTTTTTGTACTCAAACATCAAGTGAAGGCAATCCTTTACCTTGCGGGGTTTCTCTGGTGTGGGTGCGTCCTCCACGGGGGCCTCAATTTCACTTGCTGGTATCCAGGTGTCATAGCTATGAAGGAAAGCAGGCAGCAGTTGATTCAAAACCTCTCCTGCACAATGTAGCCAGTTTCAGGGAATGGGCGCGGAAATTAAGGCACAAGCTCATCTATACCCCACTTTCAGAAACAGGAAAAACTTAGCCAGATTCACATTCTGCAAATTTACAGGAAGTGGTAGGAGAAAATAAAAACAGGAGAGGATATAAACTGATAGCATCAGCTGCAAATGCACACTACAATACATAGGGGAAAACATGCTTCCTATACCTGTATTGAGAAGGTTACAGTGGACAGATGCTAACCCTGCTGCTGCTCACCTGTCAGGGTAGTAGCCCCAGTGCAGGAGGACCTGTTTGTCTCTCTTCATGATCGGGCGAACCCACTCTTCTACAAGAAAAAGGAAACGTGGATGATTACGATCAAGGTATTCATTCACTCTGGAAAGGCTTTCTTTCACGCCATTTGTATTGTGCAGCATTTTTACAGTGATCTACTCTGAGCCCCTATAAGGGAAGTTGGGTAAAAGAATGGCCGCGCCTGCATTAGCTGAGGTCATCTGCAGAGGCAGCAGCGGTATCCCATTTGTGCAAGTTCCACCCCAGGGAAGCTTACCCAACCTGCCTGTGCTGTAAGATCGTAAGTGGGGGCTTTTCTCCAGATACGGGGTTGGGTTTTTTGTTTTGTTTCTTGCAGGGCAGGGGGGATACATTATGTAGTAATGCAGAGAGGCCTCCTTGTGATGGAGTCCCGGCTGTGGAAGAGCCTTTCCACAGCCTATGACTGGTGCACACAACAATACTTTCTGTGCCAGGCATAACCCTTATTTGCCTGAATATTTTAAGTATTGGTTTATGTTGTTAATCTGTTCTATTGTTTAACTTTTGAAAAACGTCTTTGTTTCAATTGATTGTTTTATATTAATGTACATTATTACAGAACGCCTCGTTAGCCATGCCTGCTGTATACAGCCGAGATATCCTGAAAGAATGGGAGGGAAGTAGCTAACAAATATTGGAAGCGAGTGAAATATAATTGCAATGGGGACCAAGTATCCTGCCTAAGAATGGTGCATTCTGGGATATGCAGAGTAAAAGCTATAAAGTATTTTAAATGCTGAAGGTGCTATAGAAAATATGAGTACTATTTTACATCTTTAGATTTAAATGATTTGTAAATCATGTTTCACTTTCCTTCACCACCACCACAGCCCCTTGCCCTTTACTAATGAGTTGTTTTCTATTGTTGCTGCTTTAAATGTGGTCTCTTTCACTCCAGCTGCACACGTGTCGTTCCCCTACTAGAAAAAATGCGAGCAGCGCTGCAATTTACTGACTGTTTTATCAGCATGCCTAGCTACAACCCAGTGTAGGATAATCAAGCATGCAACAACCAGAGGTCACCCAGCAAGATGAAAGTTAAAATTCTACAACTGAATGAAAATAGACAGAAACCTTACCTTCTTCAAGGCTACCAGGGACAGGGAAGACAATATGGGAAGCATTGTTCTTATCTTCTGTTACTGTTCCCTGGAAAGAGATCAAAAGAGTGTATAAAGACCAGAACATCTGAATTCCAGCGGGGTATGCCTCATAATGAGGCAGGTTACAGAATGAAAGCTATCTGGAATTCTGGAATTAATATGCAATTAAACCTGTCTTCCTCAACACCATGCTACACTAGCAAGAGGCCCAAATTGCTTATGAAGAGTTGAAACAGTTATTAAAACCTCATTACTGGACCAAAACCACTTAGTTTTGGGGAAGCATCTCATCCTGTAAGCAGTTTAGGTAGGCCTTACTTCTCTTTGGTCAGCCTGTACTGGTTTGAGCCACCTGTTCTATGCAACTCTTTATGATAGGGACTCCCACTTGGAAGTCCTACATGGTAGCACCTCTTTTCCGCACAAATCTCACTTTTCCAGTGATGCCCTTAGTTCTCTTCTCCAACAAAAGCAAAATACATATATGCATGCAGAACTGGAACTGCTCACACACATCTTTTGCTTTCCTTGGGTTTGTCTCTTGCAGTGTCCTTATTTAGACTATTCTCTCCTTGAGCCTTTTGTTTTGCATTACTCTGTAAACTCTCAGGCATGGTAGGAGTGCTGAATTGCTTAAGTACCCACACCATCAGAGCATTACTGTTCAGTGGTGTTTTCCCAACTTTTAAATGCTCTCTTTACAAAAATTCATTGGTAGAAGGGGGTCACCAAATTATCATGTACCACTCCATGGGAGAGACTTACTTCCTTTAATATTTTAATGGTCCCTTGTGGACAAGTTATTCAAATGAAAACTTACATACAGCATCGTGGCAAGCAAGCGGATGTGTTGCTATATTATTCTTAATTCCCAAGCAAACAAGCATATCACAATCTCAGCCATTTTCAGATATGCATGACCCTCTGAATATTTTTGTGATACCCAGCTAATGCTGTTCTGCAATCTCACCCACCTGGTGCCGTTTCACAATGTCTTTCAGCTTGGCCTGCAATTTAGGGTCAACGTCTGGATGCAAATAGATGTTAGGTCGGGAGAGACAATTGTTCTGGAAGAAAAATGAATAGATGCAGATGAGCACCTGGTGGCCAGAAATCCATAAAAGGACAGAGAAAGGGAAAGAAATCACCTTACCTGCACCAGAGATTTTTCGATCGTCATGAACATCTCCACATTGCGGTCCATCCGTGATGGATTCTGGAAATCGAAACGCCGCCTTATTGGAAGAAAAGAGCAACCTTAATAAAAATCAGAGTTCACGTTTCTTAAATGTTCTATTTTACAAATCTAGACTTTTGAGGAAGAGTGGAAATGGGCCACAGAATCAACTGGCCTGTTTCACACATCACTATAGTTGATGTTAAACTACAGTTCAGTGCAAATGGCCAGTTGCTGCTCAAGAATCCCTGCCTCATTTCTCCCCCACTTCCTGGCTGTGCCAGAAGCAACAAACCACAAGCCTTGGCTTATTGTGTCAACGAAACCTGGGCCTGTGGTCCATTCCTCCCCAAACAGACCATGAGTGCTACCTAAAGTTTGTTCTTGCCTTATTTGCTGTGGTTTCTTTGGGGGAAGCAAACCACGAGCCCAAGGCTTTTTGCTCCCAGCACAGTATGGTCAGAATTGCGAGAGGAGCAAAGCTGGGATTTCAGAGTATATTTACCAGGACGGTGCTAACTCAAAAGAAAGCATAGTTAAACACAATTAAACATTAACTATCGTTTAACACAACGTGCACACAATTAAAAATTTGAATGTGGATTATGATAAAGCTAGAGCAGTATTTAGCACTGTGAACCCAAATGCTTCCCGGGGGGTAGATACATTCATCTAAAAAATGGTAACATGAAGCCTGTACTCCACATTCATATCACTGCCTCAAAGCAGCCACATCCACACTACACATTTAAACCAGTATCATACAACTTTAAATATTCATGGCTTCCCCAAAGAATCCTGGGAGCTGTAGTTTGCTCAGCGGGCTGAGAGTTATTATTATGAGACTCCTCACAAAGCGACAGTTCTCAGAGTTGTTTAACAATCAATCCCTCTTCACAGGGAACTCTGGGAATTGTAGCTCGGAAATATTGGTCCCCTAACAGCTCCCAGCATCCTTTAACAAGCTATGGCTCCCAGGATTCATTGGGGAAAACCATGACTGTTCAAAGTCAGATGATACAGCTTTCAGTGCATAATGCAGATTTAAGACTACACAACAGCAAGTTGCTCCCTTACACACAACATTGCTTGTGAAATGACACTATCTCAGTACCATTGTTGCTTTGCAAACTATATTCAGATTCTTACATTGTTAATCTCTGAAGGGGAGAGTGTCAAGTTCAAGAATATTTTTTTTAGCAGGATGAGGTAGATAAATTTAATTAAATAACTAAAATATCCTTGTTCTATAACCCCATCCTCCCTGGGGAAAAAATGGATGGAAGGCGAAGAAACTGTTGTTCGCAACATTCAGATGTATTCAAATGACCTCTTTTACAAGCACCAAATCTGTCAACTTATTTCTGCACAAAGCCAGGAACTCCTAACCTACCAATACACAACCAAAAACCTCTACCCTATCATGGAATGTGGTGAGAATAGAAAAGTAAAAATGCTTACCATCCTTGATCGCTCTTGAATTTATAGGCTGCTGCAAGGATGTGACATAGGGCACCACCAGCTTTGAAATCTAAGAAGCATTTTATCTAGAATAGAGATAGCCAGAGTTAGAGCTAGATGAGCTGCATCTACTCCAGAAGACGGCCTTCTTAATGGAAAATCTCATGTGCTCTCCATCTGTTAGGCTGGAGAACAACAGAATTCAGAGCACCTTAGAAAAAGCGTCTGATGCTAACAGTAAAGAACTGAACTCTGGCCAGGGAGGGTAGCACTGACTATCAAGCGAGAGAGTTTAAAGCCCAGCAAAGTAACTTGAGTTACGGATACATGACTTGGATGAATAGCAATGCAATAAGCCGAAGAAGTGGAATATAAAAATTTGAACCCATCTTTCAGGAACCAACCAAAGCAACATTATAATCACCCTGCTGCAAGGAAGTCATGGAAAGCAACAAGATCTAAGCCATCAAAATTTAAAATGATTTTGAATTATATTTGCACTGAATTTTGTATGGTGGTGTAGATATAGTCAGTATACAGTGGTGCCCCGCAAGACGAATGTCTCGCAAGACGGAAAACTCGCTAGACGAAAGAGTTTTCCATTTTGGAGGTGCTTCGCAAAACGAATTTCCTATGGGCTTGCTTCGCAAGACGACAATGTCTTGCGAGTTCCTGCTGGTTTTTTTCCCTCCCCCCCTTTTTCTAAGCCGCTAAGCCACTTATCAGCTGATCCGATCAGCAGATAAGCCGCTAAAAGCCGCTAATAGCGCTAATCCGCTAATCTTTCAATGGGCTTGCTTCGCAAGACGAAAAAACTGCTAGACGAAGAGAATCACAGAACGGATTCTTTTCGTCTTGTGAGGCACCACTGTAATTTGTTTTTATGTTAATCTGTATCAGTGTAAATGTTTTATGTTATCCTCTATTTTTATAAACAGCATAAAAAGATTAAACTGACTTCCAAGATAGCAAAGCTTAGAAGAACCAAGAGCATAGCAAGAGCAATATCCGTCAGTGCCAGCCTGAATCAAAACCTGACACAATTGTTTTCTCCGGGAATGCAATAATTACTGCTTATTATGTGTCTCTCCCAAGCATAATATTCTGAAAAATCCCAACAACACAGAACTGCATGCTTACACAGGGAAATACCATGGAGTTCTGCAAATAGCTAAGCCCCAGAAAAGCTTGTGTTTTATGTGCCCAATTCCTGCTATCGTTACAGAATCTCAGTACTGTTTCATACTAGAATGAGTAGGCTGAGGTGCTATAGTAAAGGACCACATCAGGAAAAAAGATTTGGTCTAGTCCTCTGTCCAATGTGATAAGCTTTCTGAATGAGGAACCACTAAAATAACTCTGCCCCTCCAACGTTCAAGTTTTGCAAGTTTCTAGTACCTCAGCCTATCATTTTATTCTGTATAAGAAGACTAAACTTTTCTTAGGCAGACAAGACAGACAGACAGGAGATCTCTCTAGAAGCAACCGACTCTGCGGAAGACGCTTTTCTTTCTCTACCACACCTGAACCAAGACAGCTGTGAGACTCACCGGTAACTTTGTGAGTGGTGCATTGCTGACATGTTTTCCAAACACCTCCTCTTGGAACTGCAGCAGCTGTACTACTAGGCTGGACAACGACTTATTGGTAGGTGGCTCTGCTTGGATGTACTGCGGAAAGAAGGACCGAGGCTTAGATGACTCCTATCCAGATCACTCTTTTAAGCAGCAATCAAGCACATGTGAGACCTTGGCAAGGAACAGACTGAGGATTCATCATTTTCAGCAACTGGGTTATGATGACCAACATGCTCTAACCTAAAGTGAGTTACCACTGGTAGCGACACAACCAATTTTTTTCTTTATGCTTTTCAGAAGGAAAAGAGAAAGAGGCAAAAATGAAGGGAGAATCTGGGTGCGTACTATGGGGCGAATGCAGGCTTTTGCTGAAGCTTGGAGAGCGAGAGGGGTCGGTGCGCACCAACCCCTCTTGCTCTCCAGGCTTCAGGAACACATCCGCAGCCTAGGCAACCCTGTGAGAGGTCCGGCAGGGATGTCTAGGCTGCGGATAGCAGCCTGCTGCCCAGCGCGAGGGGTGCCCTGAAGCAGAGCGGCCGCCGTGCCAGGCAGACATCCCCACGCTGCGGATAGCAGCCTGCCGCCCGGGGGCGGGGTGCCCTGAAGCAGAGTGCCCCCCTCGCCAGGCAGACATCCGCAGCGTGGGGAGCCTTGCCGGACTTCCCGGCAAGGCTCCCCACGCTGCGGATAGCAGCCTGCCGGCCCCGCAGGGGGGGCACCCTGATGCAGAGCGCCCCTCGCGCGGGGCAGACATCGGCCAGCCCCACAAGCTCGGGGGACAGCAAGGAGGCGCAGCGACGCCAGCCCGCTGTTCCTCGACCTGGTTCTGTTTCCCCGACCAGCTTTTGGGGGGGGGGGGAATAAAGGGAAAAATTTTTTCCTTTATTTCCCCCCCAAAAAAACTAGGTGCGTCCTATGGGACGGAGCGTCCTATGGGACGAAAAATACGGTATCACTGAAAGAGATGCTTTTTCAGAAGGAAAAAATGGCACACCTAAAGAGATCCAATTCTACACACAAAGCAATCCTACTATGGAATAAGAAAGATCCACTAGGCACAGGACAGCACTCTTAAGCAACAAGAGTTCTCCAAAGAACTGTGGGTACTAAACAAAGCAGGTTCTGGCCTCTAAAAACTTTCAGTCAAAATGGGAAATCTTGAATATTATGTCTAGCATAGGACTGAACTAACACCTAACACGAATGACTATTTTCAATTAATTCTGTATATAATGAGGACATTTTAGGGTCCTATGTAGACAAAGAATCATGGCCTCAAATCGGCATAATAACCATTTTCATGTGTGGGCAATGAGACTTTCAGTTGCAGAGCACTGCAGACCTCACAGAAGCTCATTTCATATCAACTCAGGTGGCACACAGATGAGAGTATAATCAACTATATTCTTAAATCATTCTGTAGTCTGCTGCAGGCATAAAAAATCGCAATACTCTTGTGGAGAATACCCCCACCCCATCATTGTTCCAGATTTCGTATGATACAACTACCACTGATGTGACCTGGTTCATAGTTTTACTTGCAAACATTTCACATCTCTAAAGTTGTGTTCCCAAGCAAATAGGTTTGTTGAAGTCTCAACGATGAGAACACTACCCAGCACGTAAGAGATAACTACACCATTTGAAATTACTATCAACAAAGTTTCTATGGAACAAATGGTGTGTGAACATTGCAGAAACATCTATGTGCTATGGTGCTTTGGTGTAACTGTGTGCATTCAGAATATGTTCCCTCTTAACTGCCGTGTCTATTGCCCTATTCTTTTTAGCTTGCATCCTCTGAACATTTGTTGGGGAAATGTGGGGTGGGAAGGAGAAGAATATATTTTCTCTCTCCCCCTCAGCAAACAGCATTTCAAATTTTGGGACAAGAGTCTCAGTAAAAGTCTGGACATACTCAATATTAGCAATGCAATTATTCAGACATAAGTCTCACTGTATTCCAAGATACTCCCAGGTAAGTGTAGCTAGGATTGCAGTCAAATCTGTTAAAGCATCGCTGTCAACTTTTCCCTTTTCTTGCGAGGAATCCTATTCGGAATAAGGGAATTTCCCTTTAAAAAAAGGGAAACGTTGACAGCTATGTGTTAAAGCTTTAAAACATACTTCCTGTGAATACTTTTTATACCTTATAAATAACAATATTTATAACTATAACTCTTTCTCGCAAATACATGAAGCATTATCAACACAGGTCCATCACGTTTCTTTAAGCGCTGGGCTTTGTGACTTTGCCATGCATTAACTAATACACAGGTCCATTTAACTGTGTGTAACAGCAGACTGTGAAGCAGGGAACTGACCACAAAAAGGGATGAGGGGGTCCCCACCCTTGCTAAACTTCACCCCTACACAACAGAAGCTCAGGCCTCCTTGATTTGCCTGGTGTGCAAGTACCAGCCAAATATGCAAACAAAGTTTCATGCATGGATCATTCCAAGTACATTTAAAGACAGCATTTTTTAAAAGTTCCACATTGCTAGCGCTAGTAAAATTATGGGAGTTAGAATGAGAATCCATTCAATGCCGCTCCTTGAGTTTTTGCAAATGACATGAGGGCTGGCAAGAGTTGAACTTGCAGGGATGTGGTGAACATCAGGTCACAATCTGTCACTCCAAACACAGAAAGCTGTCTGGTGACTCAGACATTCTCACTCGGAAGGTCAAAGGTAAACAGCATGGGAACCAAGACCCATGCTGCTTGCTAGAAAGGATGCAACTGTCAAACAGCAGAGACCCAGGCAGAAACTACCAGGCAGTCTTCCACGTGCCTTCATCCCAGAAGGTTGCACGTGTCCTCAAATTGCCCATCCACACATATTACATTTGTCAAAATAAAAAATATTACATTTGTGTGTGTGTGTTGGAGAGGAGATCCCATCAACATTCATTTCAGCTTCTGGGCCTTCGGCTGATCAGAGGACCACAGAGGAAAGCTGAAAGGAGTAGGGGATCTAACATGCAAATAGCCTCAGTAATCTGGGGAGAGGAGTCTCTTATTGCAGACTTAATGAAAGGAAGAGGCAGAGAGGTAAACTGCAACACACAAAAGCATTTCCATTTTCTGCTGGCAGGAATCAGATAAACTGGAAAAGCAAAGCAAAGTACCCCCGAGATTAAGGGGCAGCTGAGCAGCTCTCCTGGAGGTAGGAAAGAAAACCACTACAGTGCACTGCACCCTGTTTCCAGAAGACTAATGCTTCCTGCCCTGTTATATTTCTGCACGTCAAAGAGCACCGTTTCAGCAGGTGGGAGATCATTTATTGAAGTCAACTGGGGATTGCTTCAGAAGGGTGACCGACCCATTTGGAAGAAGAAGAAGAAGGGGGTGGGGGAAGGTCAGTTAATATGTCAGTCAATGAAACTTTCAGGGACTCGGCTGGGAATCAAATTAGGGAGGAATGCTTCCAGGGACAATGGGGGCGCCCCGCACGAGGCAGCAGGTGACAAGACGCCAAGAGGTCAGAGCAGGGAGTCTGCCCCCCTGGGCGGCCTGGAGGGAAACAACAATGGGATGCCAAAATGGGGTCCCCTTGTCCTGCCAGGCACCGTCGCGGCCGGAGAGAGCCTCCCGGGGGTGCGGGGCGGGGTCGCTGGGATCCCCGGTCCCTATGGAAAAAGAGGGGGGCGCTGCACCTCCCCTGCCCGCCAGCTCCATCCCTTCTGGTCCTGCAGCGCCGCGCGCCCCCCAACAACCCCCCAGCCCCTGCTCGCTTAGGGGGAGCAGCCCGGTCACGCGCGGCGGGGTCCCGAGGAGGGAGGGGGCGCCCCCGCCTCGCCCTCCTCCCGCGGCCTGGGACTGGCGCGGAGGCGAGGCAGGAGGCCCGGGCCCTGGGCGGGAAGGCCGCTACCTTCTTGTAGTTCTTGCTGAGCCAGATGCGCGCGCTGTCGAACTGGCTAACGGTGTCCGAGGCCTCGTAGTACTTGACGTTGGGGCCGCCATCCTTCTTCCGCACCGCCATTTTCCCAGCGCCGCCGGCCTGGGCCGCGCCGCCGCCTCCGCCGCCACGGCCCTCGCAGCGCCCTCTGCTGGCGGCCGCTGCCCCGCGCGGCCCGACGCAGCGACCCCTCCTGGGCAGAGAGGGGAAGGGAGGAAGCAAGCGGGGAAAGGCGGGCCACGGTTTGGAGGCGAAGCGCCCCCTGCAGGCGGAGAGCCGCAAGACGCGGGGGCTGAAGTGCGGGGAACGGCAAGGGGTCGGGCGCATCTTCCACCGGAAACAAGTGTGGGTGTATATACAGTAATATGCATGCATGTTTATACATGTATGTATATATTTTGGAACTGAATGTTCTGTTTAGTGATGGGAAAGGACACGGATTGAAGTCGAGACTGAAAGTAGCCAAGAATAAATTCCCCCCTTTTCTTCAGTTCAGGAAATGTAGGACGAGGGCTGAAAATGCGGGGGCGAGGCTAAAAAGCGAAATGTTGTAGCTAACAATTGGGTTGAGTGCGAGTGGGATCAGGGAATTCAGAAGTAAGGGATCCCTTGGGGAGAAATAAGAAAACAAGGCTCAGGCCATATGCTGGGTTGGGGTGCAAATGGCTCATGAATTTGCTTGTTTTCCTGATTCCTCTGCACTGTAAACCTGCAGGCAAGGCCTAGATTGCTTTTATCATTGTAAGGCACCTTTACGACACAAATGCATTCTGAGAAATGCATTACAAAGGAATCTTCAATAATAATATTATAATAATTTATTATTTATAAAGTGGTCCCCAGCCACTGAGCTGCTCCAGTGCATGCTCAGAGGGGCAACAGATAATCTAAGCATCTTTCTGTTTAAGGCCTGTTACATTAAAACTATTCTGATTACATGACATCTCAGAAACAGCAGCTTCATATGGTGCATTTATATCATTATATTTATTACATTTATATACCCCCTTTTTCTTCCAAGGAGCTCAAGGTGGCGCACAGGATTCTCCTCCCCATTTCATCGTCACAACCCTGAGAATTAGGTTAGGCTAAGAGATGGTGACTGGCCCAAGGTCACCCGGGGAACTTCATGACATTATTCACTCTTTTGCACCAGAGCCCTTGGGAATATTGCTTCACCTTTCCATTATCATTAGCACTATCAGTGTTGTGGGTTCGAGCCCCATGTGGGGCAAAAGATTCCTACATTGCAGGGGGTTGGACTAGATGACCCTTGTGATCCCTTCCAGCTTTATGATTCTGTTATTCTAAGGGCCAAACTAGAAGGCAATCAAAGCAATCCTAAAGGAGTCACTTCATGCAGAATGTGAGCAGCCAGAGCCAGTGTTCCTTGCACGTCTAGAATAAAGGAGCGAAGCTTGCAGATCAGACAGTCTTGCAGTCTTGAGTGCCGGACATGTTGTTTAATGCAGGGAAGTTCCCCCCCACCCTACGCCGTGACACACTTTAGCCACCATTTATCATAACTGGGAGATGCAAGGACGGACCTCGCCTTTTAACTACATCCTTTTACAGGAGGTTGCCGATTCTTAAATGGCCTTGGCCCAGTATACCTGAAGGAGCGTCTCCATCCCCATCGTTCACTGAGGTCCAGCTCCAAGGGCCTTCTGGCGGTTCCCTCACTGCGAGGTTACAGGGAACCAGGCACAGGGCCTTCTCGGTAGTGGTGCCTGCCCTGTGGAACGCCCTCCCTTCAGATGTCAAGGCAATAAGCAAGTATTTTACTTTTAAAAGACATTTGAAGGCAGCCCTGTTTAGGAAAGTTTTGTTTAATGCTGTATTGTTTTCAGTATTCGGTTGGGAGCCGCCCAGAGTGGCTGGGGAAACCCAGTCAGATGGGCGGGGTATAAATAATAAAATTATTATTATTATTAAACCAACTGATTTTGTGTAAGCAACAAGGAGTGGCAGCAGAAGTGTCCAGGTAACACAGAGTGCAAGGATGGGGCGATCACCTTTTTCCTGTTCCAAGACTTAGCTCTGCAGCATGTGAAATACTAACGAGTGGTGATGCCCATGAACACATTTCCAGGCTCATTCTTTATGGAATATATATCCTGCCTGTGCTCTCGAAGGAAGCTGGCGAGGCAAACAGGCCCACGATTCAAAGTGAAGGCGTGCAGGACGTAGAATCGCAGAACTGTCGAGTCGGAAAGGGTCCCAGGGTCATCTAGTCGGACCCCAAGAAGCACCCCCGGGGGAAGAGGCTTGTGCTGCTCTAATTCCCAGGCTGGGAGTCGCTAAGATTCCGTGTCTGCCGTGACCTCGGAGCCCTTGAAATCCCAGTCTAGGCGACGGGGATAGCGAGGCCCTCAGGAGCCTCCTCAAAGACGGGCAACTTGCCCCGGACGCGCAGTGAGGGAGGCGGGAATTCTGCACATGCTCAGGAGCACGAAACCCGCGCGGCTTTCAGCGCGGCCTGAGGGGACCGGCGTGGCTGGGCGGGAAGGCGGGGAACAGCGGCGGCGGCGGCTGAATTTATCGGGAATATTCGTATTAAAAATGGAGTCCGCGCGGCGCTGAGGGGAATTTGGGGGTCGCGAAGCTGAGGCGAGAGGAAGGCGCCGGGGCCGGGCGTCCTTTCTGGCGGCGGGGAGACGCGGCGCTCGGGTCTCCGCCGCCGCCGGGCTTCTCCCCGCCGCCCGTTTGGCGCTCCCGCAGTCGGTCCAGGCCGCCTGGCGGGCCGGTCTAGCTGAAGCTCCGCGCAGCCTTGGCCCGAGAGTCACGGTGGCCGAGTGGTTAAGGCGTTGGACTCGAAATCCAATGGGGTTTCCCCGCACAGGTTCGAATCCTGTTCGTGACGGCGGTCTCGTTTTTATGGGGGGAGGCGCCGTCTCCTTTTAACTGGGCATCCCGCTCCCCCGGGTTACAAAATAAAATAGAATATAACGAAAAGAACCGAGGAGGGAAGCGGATTAAGAATCGGGAGGGAGGGAGGCGATCGTCGCCGCGTTTCAACGGAAGGCGGAAAAGCTCCAATTGGGGGGGGGGGAGGGCGGGGCTGTCGAAGGCGGAGCTTGAGCGCTAGAACGGTCGTCGCCGCCACGTCTGACCTTCCCATCCGCATCCCGTTAAGGCCCAAAGAGTTACTACGGTGGATCTCAAACATTTTTTCTAAGCTGCACTTTCAGAGTAAAAAACGGATTGTGCCACAGTTAATTTTCTATCGATAAGAAATACATTGAGAAACGAAACAACTCTTGGCAGTTGGTTGACTTACAGCATAGAACACAACTACTTATAATATGATCATGGGACCTCCAGAAAGTATAAAACAATGCAGTTACATAAGAACATGAACCATCCCAAAATGCAGTTATAAACGAGCCTCTTACATATGTACTTTAAGTATGTATACAAACTCCATGGGAGGTGTGAGCTTGCTTTTGCCAAGTAATCACGTTTACATTACAGTGGTACCTCTGGTTGCAAACAGGATCCATTCCGGAGCCCCGTTCGCAACATGAGCAGAACGCAACCCGTGTCTGCGTGTGCGCGGGTCGAGATTTCCCGCTTCTGCGCACGCGCGAGATGTCATTTTGAGCGTCTGCGCATGCGCAAGCGGCAAAACCCGGAAGTAACCCTTTCCCGTACTTCCGGGTCACCGCAAGACACAACCTGAAAAGATTTAACCCAAAGCGTCTTTAACCCAAGGTATGATTGTAGGTCTAATTTTGAGACAGATAAACTCATCTCATGGACTCAAAGAAGCCTTTCTCTTGTTCTCATTTTGAAAAGCTATCTATCCATATTCTGCAAATGACAAAACAAACACATTATGATAAGATACAATACGGAAATGTTTCAATGCTTCTTTGATGGTCTTGCCATCCTCTCTTGCCACACCCTTTGAGAACCACAGTTACTAAGAAGGTGAGGTGATATCATATTATTGCCCTTGGGAGACTAGCTGCTGTCAGGCTGGGGCAAAAGCATACCCCACCCCACCCCCAGGGCTATTTTTCTAGCACCACAAATGCTTCCCTCTTTCTCTTTGACAATGGCTCCCACCCCAGAAGAGGAACAGAACATGAGGAAGGGGGTGGAGTCTTCCTTGGAGCCAGAGAGACCCCCAGGAAGGGGGAGAAGGCCGATGGCGTAGGGCAGCTGGAGAGATGGAAAATGGAGCCAGGCAGAGGTGTAGTGGTTAGAGGGCTGGACTAGGAGGACCTGGGAGAGCAGGGTTCGAATCCCCACTCAGCCATGCAGCTCCCTGGTGGACCTTGGGCCAGCCTAGCCATTGGGGGCCGGGAGAACCATGAAGGTCTCCTTGAGCTCCTGGGAGGAAAGTGGACTAGGAATGTCATAATAAAAGATAAGAGGGGAGAGAAAAGGGGAAGGCAGGGGAAGTGTGTGGAGGAGCTGAGCTCTCTGGAGAAGACTGGCAGGGTCAATTTCCAGAGAGCCAAGGCTTTCAGGGGACCCCAGGACTCACACTCTGCCCCCAGGAGACCAAGAGAAAGGGAGGGAATCCTACTTACAGTCTGCACATTTTGTTTACAAAAAAATCCCACCCTCCCCTCTCAACTAGCTAACTATCTAAAATGCCCACCCAAGCCTAACTCTGACCCCACCCCACTCCCACCCTAACCCAACACTTACCTTACCCCTAACTACTCCTCTATGCACAAAATAAATATATACAAAATATATACCAAATGTGCACAAAATAAAAATGTAAAATAAAAAATATGGGAAATAAAGAACAAAAAAAGGAAAATAAAAGTGTTAAAATAAAAAGTCAAATAAATCAAATAAAAATAAATGAAATCAAATGAATCAAATAAAAGTAATAAATCAAATAAAAATCAAAATAACAATCAAATGAACACCTCTCCTTATCTTCTCCAACCACCACCAACTCCTCTCTCCTCCACTTGCCTCACTACTAACCCACAATGGCCCCTGCAAGTCAGTGGCTTTAAAGAGAGAATCAAGAGGTGTCACAAAGGAGGGCAGGTCCTTGTCACCGTGGCAACCCTCCCACCTGGACCTGGCCCCACCTGAGTGGTGATGCTCCTCTGTCAGAACTTGGAGGCACCTGCTGTTCCGCCTGCAGCTGGGCTGCATCTTCATTTCACATCCTTCTTCCTGCAGCCCCATTTCCAAAGGGAGACCATCCCCACATCCTTCAAGGCAGGCTAGGGGTCTCCATAGCGCAGGATTAGACCATCTGCTTTGCATGCAGGTCTTCTGTCCTGGGCAGCATCTCCGGGGGGGAGGGGCTGGGAATGTGTGTCCCCCATATGAAACCCTGGAGAACTGCTGCTGGTCAGTGCAGGCTAGTTGAATAGTTGAAGAAGGATATTGAGCAGCTGGAAGGTGAGCAGAGGTAGGCAACCAGGATGATGAAGGGTCTGGAAACCAAGCCTGATGAGGAACAGTTGAGGCAGTTGGAAGCCAAGCCTCATGAGGAACGGTTGAGGCAGCTGGGTATGTTTAGCCTGGAGAAAAGGAGACTGAGAGGAGAGCCAATATCTGAGGGCTGCAAGAGGGAGCAAGCTTGTTTTCTGCTGCTCCACAGGGGAGGACAGGAGAGGAGATTCGGACTAAACATTAGGAAGAACTTTCTGATGGTAAGACTCTCTGTGACGGTGGTGGACTCTCTTTCCTTGGAGGCTTTTAAGCAGAGGTTGGATGTCAATCTGCGAGGGATTCAGCTGCAATTTGGGAAGCGCATAGCACTGGCCTAATTTACAGGGTGGTTGTAACCACACAGCTCTGCTGAGCATCCGAAAGTGCCTGGCAAATGTTGAGCCTTCCATTTCATTGTGGGGAACAGCTGCAGCGCATCAGGAGGCGTCCCTCAACTTCTGTTTCTTCTCTCTCCTCCAGCCAAAGGGGCTGGGCTGGATTACCAAATAGGCAGAGTAGGCACTGGCCTATACGCCCCATACTTTTTAGGGGTCCAGTGACAATGGATCAAAATAATATTGATTTGATCTCGAAAGAAAACGACAACCAACCTTTCTTAGTTCAATGTTATTCCAGCGTGCGCACGAGGCCTGCCCCCGCCCAGATTTTGACTGCCAAGGGCCTCCACTGGGCTTAATCCAGCACTGCCCCGTAAACAGCCCAGTATATGCAATAATATTGAGCATTTCAAATGTTTGTACAGAGCACTAGCAAAGGTGCAAGCTCCTTCTGGTGGGTACATATGTGTTAGAAGGTACCGTATTTTTCGCACCATAGGGCGCACCGGACCATAGGGCGCACCCAGTTTTTAGGGGGGGAAATCAAGAAAAAAAATCTTCCCCCCCAGCCCCAAAGAGCAGCGTACAGGCTGCGCACAACCTCTCCCTGCCGGAGATGGATGGATCCCGCTCGCTGTTTTGGCTTCCCCTTTAGCCCCGTGCAGCCTCTCCTTGCCGGGAGATGCTGCGCGGGGCTTCTCCTGGTTTTCCTGGGGGGTGGGGGGATTCCCTCACCTCTCCCAAAAGCCCGCAGAATCCGCGCAACCCCTTTAAAGAGATCGAGGCTTCTCCTGGCTTTCCTGGGGGGTGGGGGGGATTCCCTCACCTCTCGCAAAAGCCCGGAGAAGCCGCACAACCCCTTTAAAGAGATCGCGGCTTCTCCTGGCTTTCCTGGGAGGTGGGAGAAGGGACTGATGCGGCCAGTCAGTCCCTTCTCCCTCCTGTGGAAAAGCCCACAAGAGCACACAGAGCTTGTGTGCGGCTCTTGGGGGCTTTTCCCGCCTGCCTCCCCCCTGCATTCGCTCCATAGGATGCACACACATTTCCCCTTGCTTTTTAGGAGGGAGAAAGTGTGTCCTATGGTGCGAAAAATACAGTATATGCTTGAGGGTTTCCTATAGGCATCTAGCTGGCCACTGTGAAAACAGGATTCTGTTCTAGATGGGATTCATCAGGGCTCTTCTCAGTGGCGTAGCTAGCCACTCGGGTGTCGGGTGCAGCCCGTGCGGCCTGCAGCCGAGGGTGGGGCAAGCCGCCCATGGGGGTGGGGGGGGCGCTGCGTGGAGCCTCTCTGCCGCCTCCACCTCAGCTGTAGGGCGGCTGAGGGAGGGGCGATGGGCAGACTAGGGTTACCAGACGTCCCTGTTTCCTGGGGACAGTCCCCGGATTTGCGAATAAGTCCCTGGACAAATTCTATCCCCAGAATGTCCCTGGATTTCATCTAATGTCCCCGGGAAACGCAGCAGTGGCAGCCCAGAGCAGTTGGCTCTGGCTGGCTTCAGGAGCTGCTCAGAAGTCCCCATGTGATGGAGGTGCAGGGGCTCAGAGATTCAGCTTCCAGGCTGCCTCCACCTTCCCTGACCCCAGCAACTAAGCTGTGAAAGGAGGCTTCATGCTGCCTATGGGAGCAGCCTCCCAACTCCTACTTGCGTGCACAAGGCTTCTGTGTTTATCCCAAAAGCATAAATCTAGAGGGTGGGAGAGACGGATGAGCAGGTGTTGCTTGAAAGTTATGGTTGGAGACCCTCTCTCAACAACAAAGTTTGAATGGCCCTTCCAGTGGCAGTGAAGCAACCCAGCAATGTTTCCTTCTTCATTTTGATAAGAATGCCTCAATGGGAAACATGTCAGGAGGATGCATTGGTGACAATCTCTGTGAGCTGCCCCACTTTGTGTCATTACATCGTTCATGAACTTCCTACCTCTGCTGCGGCAGCCCATAGCTATTCATCCCAAATCACCGGATGACAAGGCTAAACTTCTCTTGGATTTAAGGATGGACAGGTCAGGTTATTTCTATTTTGGACCATCACACAAGGGCCAGGGCAAGTCAAAAGGCCCTCTCTGCTTGCACACATATAACAATGAATACTGGACTGAACAACTGGATTGACGATGGTGATGAGTATTTGTATACTGCCCTTCATCTGAAGATCACAGGCAGTTCACAACAAAAGAATACAAAATGAGAACACAAAATACATAATGAAACAAAAACAAAGCAATGACGCCCTCCCACAAACACACACTATCAGATAAGGAAAGAGAGGAGAAATAGCGCCTTTTTAAAACTGTTTCTATTAGTCAGTGCCAACCATTAAAAAACTTACTGCCAATAGAGTTTGTTAAATGGCAGGCACTATGGAATAAAGGCATGAGATTCTCGGCATGTACAACTCTCAGAGAAAATATGTACAAAATGATGTACAGGTGGTACGTAACGCCTGTAAAATTGGGAAAAATATATAAAACTGGTGATAAATTATGTTGGAAATGCAAAAACAAGGAGGGCGAGTTCTATCATATGTGGTGGTTGTGCGAGCCTATTAAAAATTTTTGGGAATCAATTTACAACGAACTAAAAAAAATCCTTAAATATACCTTTATAAAAAAACCTGAAGCCTTTTTTGCTGGGGATAATTGGAGGGGAAATAAAAAAGGAAGACCAAACACTCTTTCAGTATGCGACAGTGGCCGCCAGAACTCTAATAGCGCAGAATTGGAAGACAACAAGAATCCCAACTATAAATGAATGGCAATCTAAACTACTTGACTATTTAGAATTGGCAAAAATGACACAGAAAATAAGAAATCAAAAAGATACAAAGTTTAATAAAGATTGGAATAAATTCATGGTGTACATGGAAACAGAGGTTAAAAAAACTTAAATATCACAGTAGGCGTGATATAACACTTGTGATGAAAAAAATTCTCTTTAGGAAAAGAAACTGCGGATAGAAAAATTTCTATAATACATTCCGAAACCGAGATGAAGGGAAGTCAGTAAAAGTTATGTGTTATGCTACCAATGTATGTGAATGTGTTGTGTATGTCCCTTTGTCTGTATGGTGTTATAAAATGAATTAAAACCAATTTTTTTTTAAAAAAAAAACAACTTACTGCCAACTCCCACTTCTGGCATTGGCAGCTTCTAGCATCATAGATGAGTGTGGGCGGTTGAGAACAAGACAGGCCCAGAATGTTGGCACCAGTTCTGGTACAACAGTCATGGAGGTAGGTGACACGTCGCTCAGTCCAGCCAATGGAACAAGCGCCATGCAGCTCAGGAAATGCCCAGGCGCCAGCGATGCAGCAAGCCACATAGCAATGGCGGTGTCAGGGAGCAGGAAAGAGTATTGGAGAGGTTGTCAAGATTACAATCCACACACTATGGAGGCAAAATTAGAGAGTAGCAAAAGAAGAGAAGACCTGTTCTACACACTGTAGTTCTATAATAAGCAATTACTTGTTTAAGTCCTCTGACCTGCTCATCATTTAAGCAGAGAATATTATATTCTCCACTAGCAAGCCCTGCTGATTGAGGCCCTGATCCTGCATCCACACTGGAGAAAACCACAGGGGGCAGTCCCCCCCCCACTTTGGTGCAGTCATACCTTGGGTTGCAAACATGATCCATGTGGGAGGCATGTTAGCAACCCACAGTGCCGTGTCTGTGCACACGCGTGATGCAATTCAGCACTTCTGCGCATGCGCGTAATGTCATTTTTGTGCTTCTGTATATGCGCAAGCGCAGAAACCCGGAAGTAACCCGTTCCGGTACTTCTGAGTTCGGCACAGTCCGCAACACGAAAATGCGCAACCCGCATCGTTCGCAACCCGAGGTATGACTGTACAGTACTGGAAACATACAAAAATGCTCAAAACAATAATAATTATCATGTACAGTAAATGTAAGAATTGTGTATTTGGATAATGTGGGCATTTTGAAAGAAAAAAACATTTTCTTTGTGGACCTCATATTTTAATCTGGCTCATTATTATTATTATGATTTAGGGATGATTTTAATGTTTGTTGTCTTACTGTGTTTTAATTGGTTGGAAGCGCCCAGAGTGGCTGGGGAAACCAAGTCAGATGGATGGCAGATAAATAAATGATGATGATGATGATGATGATGATGATGATGATGATGCAATTGATCATACTCATCAGGAAATGTTTTCCATAACTCCATACAACAAACATACAAAAGATGATAGGAAATGAACCCTCATCATATAGTGGATGCTCTGGTTCTCTTTAAGTCTGTTGTGCTCAGTGCTGTGGTGTTGCCTTGATGTCCGAATGATGTGATGCTCCCAAAATAATGCCCAGCACTGCAACTGTGAGTTCCCCTGTTCTTATATATCACAAGGCTAATGATCATTATTTATTTCATTTCTGAATTTCTTCCCATCAAACACCCTTTTGGTGTAACATGATCATTTTTATTCTTATTGTAATCATGGAGCAACAAGGCTTAAGAGACGAGCAAGAAAGAATAGAGAAGTGTGTGAAGGAAAGTGACAGAAGCATGCAAGGTTTAGATACAGGAAAAAACGCCTAGCCATCTTGTGTGTGGATGCACTTGTCTTTGTGGCTAGGGTGACTGCTAGACCATACCACTGAATGCCTTGCACTCATATGACTATAAAAACTGGGTGTAAACAGAGAGCTGGGTTCCAGCCTCTGATGGCTTTTCTGATCACTTGCTGTAGCCTTTTCTGCTCAGGCAAGAAACAAAACTTTGCTTTTAGAGTATTCTCAGGGGTGACTTCTTGTTGCTAGTGAGTAAGGGACTCGACTGTGCGAATGGCACATAGCAATGTCCATTCCACTGACCAGTCCTTTCTCTCCCGCCACCCCCAAACCCGGTGAACCCTCTTAAATCTGCTATGCATCCTCTTCCTCCTTTGGATGGGATAGACAACAAGGGCATGAAATAAACTCTGATTCACAGGAATATCATGTAGGGTGGAATTGCATGTTAAACTAAAGCTTTGTGGACTACTTTTAATCATTTCGACTGCCTTTGATCTTTGTTGTCTTTTTTCCTGTGGAGGAGGAGGAGGGAAAATCCTAATTTTCACAAGCAAGATTCATTTTAGTTGCACTATATCCATATGCTTCAGGAAGAACAAACAAAACCAAACCCAGGTTTATTTTGCTTCCTTACCAGGAATCAATCTCTGCTTTTATTATTACAGAGGGGTATGTGCATCTTTTCAAACAGCAAATCTTCTGGGACGCCTTCTCAGTCTTGTCATTAAGAGACATTCTTCTCCAGTAACCGCGTTGCCCAGTGTCATATTCAACTGGAGCAGGCTGCTGTCCTCTCTAGCACCTTCCAAAGATACTATGAACCAGGGGAGCTCAATCCGGCGGCGCTCATAGACCTTTGAAGCAAGTTTACCACACAGATGCGATGAAGGCATGTACTGGAAGTAACCATAAGCTCTTCGCTTCTGTTTCTCAGAACCTAAAAAAAATACACAAAACCTGACAACTCTGTATTCTTCTGAATTATTATTACTATTACTATGATTTAAATTTCTATACCTCCTTTCCTCCAAGGATCACACAGAAATATATAACACAGTAACAAGCAAAACCAGCAAATCCTCCCCCTACACAGAGTTGCCATTGACACCTCTAGCAGCTTGAAAAAAATTCACGGTCCAGGGGTACAGAGCCATGAGGCACAACTTATACGAATAAACAAGACCACAGGGTGGCACCATAGGCATGATTTGGTGGAAATTGGGAGCTTCCCCTCTCTGTTTCACAGAACCTAAAAAGAATATACAAAACCTGACAACTCTGTCTTGTTCCAAATGTTCATACACTGCCCTTCTTCTGGTTGTCCTCTTGGGAGCAGCTGCATTCTCCTCCTCCTCCTCCTGGCCGAAGCTGGTCCACTCTAATAATGGACTTAGTTACATCCAGTTCATTGTTCAGCTTTGCTATGAACCTTAAGTCCATATTTTCAAAGTTGCTATTTGGCAAAATTATCAGAGAAGCCCACCAACAGACTCTGAACCTACATTGCTTTTATAGTTCGTTCTTCTGAAATATTATGCAGAAATCCTTAATCAGATTTGGGAGAATCCTATTTGGAAGTAAACCCCATTGAGTTAATTGGATGTGTCCTCCAGGTAAGTGTATAATGGATTGTAGCCTGTTACCTTTTTGTATTATTATTATTATTATTATTAATCACTAAATTTCGATACTGCCCTTCATCCAAGGATCACAGGGCAGTTTGCAATATAACAAACAAAAACAATACTCCCCCCCCAACGTACAGCTTCAAAGGCAAAAGATAGTTTAATTAGCCAAAGGTGTGGGAGAAGAGGAATGTTTTTGCCTGGCGCCTAAAGATATGTAGTGAAGGCACCAGGCGAGGCTCCCTGCGGAGAGCAGTCTACAAACAGGGAGCCACAGAAAAGGCCCATTATTGTGTTGCCACCCTCTGGACCTCTTGCAGAGGAGGCACATGAAAAAGTCCACAGATGCTGATGCCAGCGTCCGAATTGGTTCACATGGGGAGAGACAGTCCTTGAGGTAATGTGGTGCCAAGCTGTTTAAGACTTTATAGGGCAAAACCAGCACTTTGAATTGGGCTCAGAAACTAAATGGCAGCCAATGCAGTTTGGCCAGGATTAGTGTAATACGTTCAAACCCGTCTTGCCCTGGTAAGCAACATAACCCCATCAAGAGCAGGCCACTTCCCATCCATCTGGTCTAGGGAACTGCCCACTAACAGTGCCTCAGTCTCATCTGGATTGAGCTTCAGTGTGTTGGCTCTCATCCAGTCCAATACCAAGTTAAAACAATGGGCCAGCACATCCACTGCCCCGCCTGCAGATGTAAAGGAGAAGCGGAGCTGAGTGTCACCAGCATATTGCTGACAATGTACTCCAAATCTGAGGATGACCCCACTCAGTGGTTTCATGTAGATGTTAAACAGCCTGGGGGATAAAATCAGACCCTGAGGAGCCCCACATTGAAGGCTCTATGGGGCCAAAGAGCACTTGCTAAACATCACCCTCTTGAAATTATCATCCATGTAGGACCAGAACCATCCCAAAGCACCCTAACCTGGACAGCCTCTCCAGCAGTGGCGTGCAGTCCATGAACTAGTGGGACTAGCCTAGTCCCCTTAAAGGTTCCCGGCAGGACCTTTCAGTGTACCTGCTTAGCCAGTTTCTCCAGGCTCCGTGTATGTGTATGTGTATATGTGTGCATGTGCATGTGCCTCTCTCTCTCTCTCTCTCTCTCTCTCTCTCTCTCTCTCTCTCCCTCATTACCTCTGCAAAGGCTACAAAACTGCAGGACCCTGCATAGCAATATACACAATGAGCAGGAAGTGGCTGCTTGAAGCAGAACTGCAGCCCCTTCTCCTTCAATTTTTAAGGAAGAGCAGTTGGAAAGCCTGAAGTACCTATGGCGTGGGGGTGGAAGACAAGATCCATGCAACCTTAATATCTCACTTCCTCCCTCCTCTCCTCCTGCCACTGTGTGTGTGTGTGTGTTGAAAGCATGGTATTTTAATACAGTGGTACCTCAGGATGCGAACGTAAGGCGCAACTGCGCGCCTGTGCGTGTGTGGGTCACGTTTCACCGCTTCCACGCATGCGCGTGACGTCATTTTGACAGAGGTCATCATACAGTTTCTGTGCCAAAACCAAACCTAAACCCTGATAGAAATGGATCTAGAAAATCAGTTTCCTCCAAGAGCACCTTTGTAGTAATTCACTGAAGTTTCAGAAGGAATCCCTTGATTTTCCTACCTGCTAAGAGTTAATGGGTTGCTTTGTCTTTGGCCCTCCGGCTGTATTATTATTATTAATATTATTATTTATTGAGTTTATATAGTGCCCTATACCTGGAGGTCTGTAGCATGGGGTTGGTGGAAGACATAGACTGGTTTCTTGGTTATTCACTCAAGATTCTCTCTTGGCTTCCTCCAAAAAACTGATCTCAAGTAGGGATGAGGGGTGGGAAGGAATTTGATGCAGTTCATCTTTTAAAATAAAGGTTTGAAGAAACTCTCCAACTACACATTTATTTTGCAAGGTATTGCCTTTTTACAGTTTTTAAAACAAAGGCCACTAAGCTTTTCAGATTTTTGAGTCTGCAACCTGTTGTTTGCCAAAAGCCTTCTGGTTCAATCTCTCTCTTTTCTCTTCATCCTTCTTCTTCTTCTTCTTCTTCTTCTTTTTCCTCAAGATCTCACAAAAGGTAAGCAAATGACTATAAATTGTTGAACTGAAGCCCTATCTAAAGCACAAGATTGAAAATGGCTATTGTACTAAAGCCAGGAGACATTACTCTTGACTGAGGAGCCAAAGAGAAGGTGCTCACAAACAGAACTTACCTGCACCCACCAAAACAAAGGCGGAGCCTGCAAGCAGGAGAGGGAGCCACACATTCATCTTCAGAGAGCTAGAAACAGGGATCAGGCAGAGGCTTCAAGGTGGACAGAGAGGCTCAAGGACTGCTGGGAAGAACTGGTGAGTCGAGTGCTTCTGTTGGCCTATAAAGACATTGAGGACCAATCAGAACCAGTTCATTAATCAGAAATAATCCTGCTCACAAAAAAAGCAAAAAGCAAACAGAAGCTTTCAAATGACGCTTTCATTGGCGAAGGGCCAAAGTATACTTTTTGCCAAAAATGTGCTTCTTTCCATGAGGGCTTGGTCAAAGTTTCTTTTTCTTCAACTGAAGATTAGAGAATATATTGTAAAATATGCTCAGAGGGGAATATTTTCATTTCAAATTACCATTTCCTTAAAAAAAAAATGTTTCACTCACATTGCTTTCTGTTCTTTGAATAGCCGTCAATCCATTTTCATTCATTGTTAAGAGAATCATAGGGTTGATATCAGAATAAGCAACAGCCTTTAATAAAGACCCACTGCACTGAGAGAAATTCAGACAACAAATAGGCCTTGTACCTAGGAACAGAAAGAGAAGTGGCCTTCCTGAATTGTCTGTTCTGGTTTCTCTTTTGCAGTATATTTCCATACTGCTGTCAAATACAGAAATGCTTGTTGATACTAAGTAAAAATCCCATTTAAAATTTACAACTGTGTTTGTCTTCAGTGTAGTTACAGATAGGTAGCCGTGTTGGTCTGCCATAGTCAAAATAAAAAACATTCCTTCCAGCAGCACCTTAAAGACCAACTAAGTTAGTTCTTGGTAGTTCTTGGTAGACTCAGTGTAGTGAGACAACACCTACTCTGCCACCCAGGGCTGTCTTTAGCAGATGTGGCACTGGGGTGCAAATATCCGCCCAGCACCTCCAAATTACCACGGATAGTGTTGAGGTGGCCGTAGCTGCGCACTGCCAGTCATCCGGGGGGGGGGGGTGCAACTCTTCCCCATGCCACTGTAGGACAGCGTTCCCTGCAGAGGCTTGGGAGTGAAGTTGCGCCCCTCCCAAGCCTCCTCGGGAGGAGAGCAATCCCCGCAGAGGCTTAGGATGGAAGCTGCACACCCGCTAGCCTTATGGTTGGCGGGGTGCAGCTGGCGGGTGTGCAGGGAAAGGGGAGGCCACCGGCAAAGCCGAGCAACTCCCCCACTTGCTGGGGCGCCCCAAGAGACCAGCGCCTTGGCGCAATGCACCACTAAGCCCTATGGGAAAGACGGCTCTACTGCAACCCTCGGAAGTGGCCTCAAAACCCATCTAATTCAACCCTCTGGCAATGCAGAAAATACACTTCTGTGACACCCCTGTTGCTGGCCATCCGGTGACAAGAAGCAAGGTCTAATGGTGGCCGCACTGTGCTTGTCCAGTGGAAAGCTGAAGCCCTTGACTTAGCATTCTTGATCAATGGCAGAAAAAGGATGCCTTTATTGAGCTGCGTTTCTCCTGCAAGTGATGCCCACTGCAGGCTTGGATGGTCACTACAGCAAGGTCCCTCAGGTGAAAGACCCAAGAGATCATTTCTGGAACCTTTGCTCACACCAGCAAGCAGGCATACCCAATAGAAATGCTTCAGTTTCTTTTTGGTGACCATAATTCTTTCATAACACACACTGGCTGCAAAAATAAAGGAATAAATTAGGAGAAGGAATTAGATGAAATTGCTATAAATTGTTGCAGTGATCCAGAGTTTTAATATGAAAACATGCTAAATCAAAGCTTGTTTGTGTCTCTGATATCTTCTCTCATCATGGACTTTTGTTCTGTATTATTTTATTAATACTATTGCTACAACTTTGTCGTGGCCTTTAAGTAGAACAATCAATTTATGAACTGAACTGAACTGAACTGAACAAATTACATCTATTATTTCTATCTTAATTCCCAGTGCACTGTAATAACTTATAAAGTTGATGAATGAATGCTTGAATGGATGCTGGCTTTGCCTAAACAATTGAGAGAAGGCAATGGGATGAGGGGTGTGGATGGCTCTCTCAAATAAACAGGACTTTGAGAAACAATAAGAGTTTTCAGGATTGGATTAGAGGTGAGAGCAACATTCTTTGGATTTTACAAATTAACAAGGTACAGTTTACGGAAATCGCACTATCAGAGAATGGATCTTCTGGAAAGGACAATATCTTGATAAGGCAGACGATCCCCATAATTATTATGCCAACTTCTTTGTCACATGGCAGCGCAAATAAAAAAGGGGAAACAGAACTGAATGATATGAGGCAAGAAATGCATTCAGCAGACCTGCAACTTACATGCATTTAACATATGCATTCAGCTTTATGCGCTTGGTGAAATTGAAATAAATGAATAAATGAAGGAGTAAAAAGACTTTAGAAATCCTACCCACCATTGCACCCAAAATGTTACGACTGTATGTGATTTTGGCTTTATGCATAATCCCTGGAACAAAATCCCCATGTAAGTTGGGGGTCTACTGTAAAAAAAACTAACTTTGAGGAGAGTCAGGGGAAAATGCATACAGATTTTGGGGACAGAGCAGACTACAGTAGGGATTAGGGATGTCAAGTGGTGTTTAATTTGGCCCCGCCTCAAACTCAGGGGCTGCTTGACCTTGCCTGATTTATTTTAGGTGCAAGAACACATCTCCATTTGCTCCTCAGTTCACCCATTCTCGGGCATTGCAGAAACATTACTTGGTGCAGTTGAAAAGCACAACCCTCTCATAGGTAAATTCCATAATAGCATAGCCTCCAACATTTCTCTGGAGGAAATAGGGACATCCTATTCTACATCAGGATGCTTCTCCATTTAGTTAGCTGAACACGTAGACGTCATATGCACATCTACACCCAATTAAAGTGGAGTGGTGACCTTTTCCTTCAATGTTATAGTAAGGGCTTCGTACGCCAGTGCCACCCTTTCCTTCATTTGGTGCAGGTATTTTATTTTCAAGATAAACAGGACTCTGTTTTTGCGCACACACAAACGCATACACTTTTACTTGTTCTCAGAGATGTGGATGGAAGGGAAATGGAAAACCCAGAAACCAGGACAGCTTCTGTAATTCCAAGACTGTCCCTGGAAAACAGGGTATGTAATAGTTTCTCTTTGGCCACTTTGTTTAACCGCTTTGGAAACCACTTTGAAGTGCTTTACCATCAAGTGGTGTATTAATTATAAGTGTGCCTATGTGAATAGGCAGACAAACACTGCGAGAGAAAAAGGTGAAAGCAGTGGGGTCAGGTGGCAATGAAATGGGGAAGAAGAAAAAAGCTCCGTGACCATTCCATGGTAGTAGTAATTGGTAACAACAGCTGATGTTGTGAACGCCCCACCATCTAACCATATGAGATCCTTTAGTGAAATGTAAATGGAGTTGTAGGTTGTGCAACCATCAGGCACCATGCCATGCTCAGCCTGCTGAAGCAAGGCAGTAACCAGCCCCTTCAAAAAGCTAAAAAGGGATTTTCCGAAACATATGTAACAAAACATACTTGTGGTGTCAGGGGTGTCCTGCCCATTTTGCCGCCTGAGGCAAACTGGAAAGGTGCCACCGCCGCCCCTGCTTCTGTCGAAGCCTTGTTTACTGGGGTCCCGCCACAGCAAGATTTGCAAGAGTTCTGTGAGATCTCACCAGAGGCTGCCATGTGACTCTGGCAGTGGTGGCAGGAGTGGCAACTGCAGGCAACTGCTCAGCCCCATGGAATTCAACAGCCTAAGGCGACTGCTTCACTCTACCCTATGGTTGGGCCGGCCCTGTGTGGTGTTTGTCATTGAAACTAACTTGCCCAGGTTTGCATATTAAGAGATATAGGCTTAAACATTATGCAGGTTATTTGTATAGTTTGTAAGATACCAGGTAAGGTGCAAGGGGGGGGGGTAAGGAAGGGATGGAATGTTGGGGCGTGCCGTGTGCTGATTGGCTGAAGGTGTGGAAAGTGGTTAGAACAGGTGTGTGAGGGAAAGAGCAGGGTGGAAGGTGAAGGAGTAAGGGATAGCGCATGGTAAGATTAAGATGTGCATTAGGAATAGAGTTATCAGCAATGCTTTGAAATCCAAAGTATGCAAACACTGCTACTGAAAACAAACTATTTGTTATATGTTACTAAAATAATAAAGATTTGGTCATTCAGCCTATACCCTGTATTTGACCAAGCTATGAAGCGTGTGGCAAAGTCAGAGACTTTAGTACTGAAAGGTGGCCATGGAATGCCAGTACTTAGATTGGTTAGAAACCCAAAAGGGATTGGTGACCTGAAATATAGTACTCTCTTGTTCTCAAGTGGTGGTCTTGGGCAGGGGAGGGCTGGCACCACTCACAGTGTGACATCGTATTTAGTTTAGATCACCCTTGCTGGCCTCAGAAAAAGGAAAGCAGAAAGAGATTACTTCCCAAAGAAGCTGGATCTTATAGCTTCGGATATAGGTAGACAATACTCATTTCATTCTGGTCGGGCTGCAGAAGGCAGGGAACCTGGCAAAGCCGCTAACTGCCTCCTTATCTCCCTCACAACCATTAGCCACATTCAAGGCTCAAACCTTGGATTCACACATGATGTGGAGCTGGGAGTGAAAGGGAGCAGAACAGCCGCTTCACATTACCTATCAGATGTGGTCACATGTGGATTGCTTGTTTGAGTTTGGAGGCTCAACAAGGCACAGATTTGACCTTGCTGTAGCCTTGGTGATATCCTGTTGTGATCCTGAGGTGCAATTGGGATCTCTGTTGGGCTCAGAATGATCCAATGTGCTGGGGGAGGGCTGCCTTCTCAGCTGTGAAGAAATAGTTCAGTTTTCTAAGCCAAAATGCTTGCCTGTCTGCGTAGTGCATGTGTTGCACTCAGTCACTGCTCTAGGTGTTTTCAAATGTTGCTTGCTATGGCATGCTGGCTCTCAAATACTGCAAAATGTTGGATTCCACTGCATTATCTCTGGAAACACTGGTACTGAGCCAAAAGTTCTCTGCAAATATTGAAGGTAAATTTTCTCTGGATGGGCAAACATTTGGATGGGGATTATGTGGCAAATGTTCTTCCCAGCCAGAGAAAATTTACCTTCAACATTTGAGGATAATATAATGTGTTCACATTGTCATCATCTGCCATCCTTTGCCAAGCTTTTCCTTTTTGATCACATATTCTATGCACTGTATAATCTGTGCACTGTGCTTCACTGAATCAGTCATAAATTAAGGTATTGTGTTGACTTAGTTATCATTTCTAATGGTATTTTTCTGCTAAAAATACTTGAAGGGCACTAGCTCACGGAAAGTTGCTTGCAGATAATTGGAAGTCACAAACAATCTGCAGTTGAGTTTGGATCCAGCTCTTCCTCCTCCTTCCCCCTCCTTGTTGTTTTCATTTTTGATGGACCTTCATCCTGTAGTCATGAACGTATGAAGCACTATCCCAGCATGCTGGAAGAGTTGATGAAACTACCGTTTCATCCTGAATAGATTAGCAAACAGAAGACACCTCTCTGGCAGAAATAAACTAGAAAGCAGGTGATGATGGTTGTCATGTGCCACAGACTATGTGCTAGGGATTAAATTATGTATGCTTAATTGCTGGTTTAAAACTGCTATTGTCTTTTAGTCCCCTCCTCATCAAGTCCAACAGTAGTGGTGCAAAGGAACATGATACATACAGTCCAACAATACAGGAGGGTAGAAGAACCAGAAATGAGATGAAAGTGGCAGGTTTTGAGGAAGGCAATAAGGCACAAGTTGACTGTGGAAAGAAGAATGGGAGAAGAAATTACAGAACATGGGTAAAACAACTATGAAAAGCATGTGGTGGTAGGAAGGGAAAAAGGAAAGGCCTTCTCCACTTTGATCCTCAAATTCTGCTAGGTCAGGTGGAAGGCCACATTCCCAGCTGGCAGCCTGTGAAGGAGTTTGAGCGCTTTCACAAACACTTGGGTTGCTGTTGGCCATAGTTTATCTAAGGGTCTCTCCTTGGAGGTGAGGCGGAGATTGAATTCAGTGGCAGTTAAAAACCAAGACTTAATCCTAAGAAAGGGCACATAGCCCATGGCACACTGCACACATCATCACATGCTGTCTTGTTTATTTTTATCGGGGGTGGGGGTGGGTGTTGTTTTCACAGACAAAGGTTGCTTACTAGCTAATCCGTTCAAGGCTCCAAAACCGCATCAGCTCAGCCAACACATTTGATTGGAAGGTTGTGCCTTTATAAGAAAGAGAAGTTGGATCCAGGTGAACCGTCAGTTTGTGACGTCCCTCCAAGAATCTTGAGAATCTTCCTCTCCTCTTCAGTGATCATCATGAAATTCTGGGTCCTCCTTTTGGTTGTTTGGGTTGCTTTTGCCATGGTGTCCGCACGTAAGTAGTTGACACTCATTTATCCTTTTTACTGATGGAAGGATTAGGAAAATGTGTTTATTAGGGGAAATTGGCTCCAAAATGCTGATGAATTTTCATGAGGTTTGGGTAAATAGGGCAGTAGAATAACTTCAGCCAACCTAGGCTGCCAATGACTGGAAGGAGGTCTCACACTTTCCTAATTTCTCCCTCTAGGACCATATGAAGGTGAACAAGGGATGGGTGAGTATCTTGGCATTCAAAATGGGAACCACTAATTATCAGCAAAATAGTTTGCCTCCGTTTGCTACCCTTCCCTACGAACATAAGATGAACAGGCTGGATCAGGCCAATGTCTCATCCAGTCCAGCATCCTGTTCCCACAGTTGCCGCAGGATGCCCTGGGAAGCCTGCAATATCCTATGAGCGCAGCAGTACTCTGCCCACCTGCAGTTGCATTCAACTTGTAGCAGATGATAGATTTGTCCTCCATGAATTTATCTAATCCTCTATTAGAACCACCCAAGTAGGTGACCGTCACTGATTTGACCCTCTTGACTTTGCTTTTCAACTTTTGCCCGTCCCGTGATTTGCAGAATCTATCACACTTGCTCCTTCTACCAGTTCATGGATGGTAGAAATAAAGCTTTTTCTCTGAAGCTATTCCTTGAGTGTCTGTTGACTCCCATTTTCCCTTTCCCGGGCGCAATATTTTTTCCCACCCGACGGCAAAGCCTCATAAGGCTATACCGTGATTTTTAGTTGTTTCATCTTTTGAAATCAGATTTGACTGTGTTGGATTTTTTGGGCAATTGGCCATTCACATATATGTTTAGTTTAATAGCACTGTGGGCACTGCTCCCTCCTAGCTTGACAAAACATCTTCCACCAGGTCCTGAATGCCCAGAATTGCCACCCATCCATGACCAACTGTTCTAGGGTACAATCATTTAGACTTTCTAGAAATACCCTCTTTGATGTGCAAGACCTTCCTGTAAGTAAACTAAGTTGGCAGGCTTGCTGTGACAGGGCAGAGCTGCCAAGGGCACAGGACATCCATGGAGTCTGTGTCCCTGAAAGGAACTAACAATCCTGTCTTCAACTCTCATTCCAGAACCTATACCTGCAGAGCTTGATGTGCCTCAAGACCGTATTCTATGCGATCTCTTAGGAGTTTGTGGTCTTGGACGCTAGTAGGATTTGGTTGTCAACAATAACACATTTGGATGCTAAATGATGATACCAATAAAGTAGAGATTTTAGTTGCAACAACTTTGTGTGGGAAATGCTTGCCTTTATTCTTTCATCCTTCATGTACCATATGCAAAATATGAATGTGGCTCCATGTCAGAACACTCCAACCAACACAAGTGTCGGGAATCATCATGCTATTAGATCCTGAAGGATCAGCTCCAGTCAGTAAGGAACACATTTTGAACTACATTTCCACGTTTAATTATTTAATAACGCATTTCTAATCCCCACCTTCACAGAAGTACATCAAAGCAGTAGTAGCACCTGATCTCTTTTTTTGACTGGGCCCGTGCCAGTCAGCATATTTCCCTAGTTGCACACAAGCTTCTCTAGAGTCGTACGAATACGATTGCTCAGCCAAAGTCGGTGCTGCCTTTTCACATTTTGATTGTGTGTGCAAACCTTGTCCACTAAAAACATGGTACTCATTTCACCATTTTCCCCAGGTGTGGCACAGTGGTGAAAAATAATGTGTCTCTTCTTTACCATGTTAGGGAAAAAATCTAGGTGTGAGGCTGCTCAGTCCCCCAGCTGGTTGGGCTGAGCCCACGGGTCCCTGCGGAATAAAGGAAGGAGTCCAGCCAACCGGAGCAAATAGCTGTAGACCAAAGTTTATTGCTCAATAGGTTCAGAGAGCAAATTTGAACCCCGAGGATGGGGTGACAAGGACTTTTAAATCTTTCCCACCATATCCCAGAATACAGTTCGTACAGCATCATTGCTACATCATTGCTACATCACTGACATGTCACAAAAGGGGAGGGGTTAACCTTGGGAAACATGTCCAGACAGGTCCTTGGTACAAGATTAGCATAGGCAGACATGGCAGGGCAAGACTCAGGTACTGTATAATATTACCCACCACCCAAAAGTACAATAGAAGTTCCTTTGCATGTCTGGAGCCTGATGCGAGTCAAGTCATGAGATTTGGCTTCCTTTGGCTAACAATGAGCCCAGCAATTGTCACCTCTGGGAACTTCCTGGAGACCATTTTCAAGGGAAAAATAGCTTTGGAATGGAGGAAACTGGGAGAAGAGATGATTTTATATTATTTTTTAAAGCTAGGTAACTTCCCTGAGCTGTTAAGTTGAAAAGATACATTCAGGCATAATATTTGTAATATTTAACTTTAAAGATGTGCTCCCCCCTTAGTAATTTCCGTAACAACCTGCATAACCATACTCAACCCTTCTGAGGTACCATTTCTGGAATATTCTCTAAAGCCTCACCATATGCTGTTTCTGGTCGTGTTTATTGTTAAAACCAAGCACTGAGATAGACTAGATGAGAATCAGATTTGGTCAGATGATACAGCAACTGAAGGCTATTGGAGTAAATGGGTCTCAAACTCAGTGTCTTTATCCTCAATGCAGCCCAACCTAAATACATGGTGACTTGTTGAAGGCATTAAAAAGAAATAGATTTAGCCAGAGGAAAACTGAAGGGTGGAGCGTGTCTAGCGGGAAAGCTAAATGGGGCCACTGTCTTTCAGTCTCCTCCTTGTCCAGTGATAGTGGAAGCAACTCCCACGATAGCGGAAGCTCGGAAGATCGTTGGCGAAGGAAAAACAAGAATGATTGAGGGTAATTATCCTTGCAAGTTCCCCCCAGGGACAGAGGGGAATGGACTTCACTCGCAGTTCATCTCAGTACCTGGCTCTCGCTCCAGAATGGAAAGTGGGAGGCAGGGAGGTGCTGAGTGCAAAAGTACTTACCCTGCTGAAAACCCTCCTACGCCGCCATTAAGAAGCAGAGGTTCTCCTGCTAAATAGAGCTTAATTCGGACTAAAGTACTGGCGCGTGCTAGAAGAGATGAGATAATAAACTGTGGAACAGAACCAGTTGCAAGGTCATTAAGGTTTGAACTTGAGAGAAAACTTCACTCGGTGCAAAAGACAGTGTGGGGGAAGGGAACCTGCAGCTTCTTTATATGAAGTTTTATCCTCTGTATTTATGATTTGGCAAACCTCCCTTGAATGTTAATTCGAATCATATATGTACAAGTAAGGAGGAATGAAACTGGATTATAGATATGGAATACAACATTAAATGGAACTGTGTGTGTAAAAAAAAAAAGGGAAAAGGGAGCGAAGCTCTATTTTGCAAAAGGTTTATGATGGAAACTTAGAGCTGACTGTTTCCCATCCTTTATTACAGTGGTACCTCAGGTTAAGTTCTTAATTCGTTCCGAAGGTCTGTTCTTAACCTGAAACTGTTCTTAATCTGAAGCACCACTTTAGCCAATGGGGTCTCCCTCTGCTGCCGCGCTGCCAGAGCACAATTTCTGTTCTCATCCCGAAGCAAAGTTCTTAACCTGAGGTACTATTTCTGGGTCTGTAACCCGAAGCATATGTAACCTGAAGTGTATGTAACCCGAGGTACCACTGTATTTACAAAGTGAGGTGAATAACGCTAAAAGGACTTGGAATCTAATTTAATTTATTTATCTTCATTTATCTTCAGTCAGACGAAAGGATAAAATAAATCTGCAATCTTGACAAGGAACTGATAAGGTTCATTACTGAGCCATCTGCAGTTCAACAGACCACACTTCTTCCCAGGCTGAGAGGGAAAATGCTGAAAACAGGTTATTTACTGGAACAGGGTGATTTTTGCAGCTGTTCTTAAAGTTGTAAAACAAGGAAGCAAGGGGAGAGCAATGGATAAATTTCTGAAACTACAATGAGATATCTTTTTTTTTCTTCGGGGGGGAATCTATCCGTAGTCTGTAGATACATATATTAAAAATTATCCATACTATACTGCACTGAAATGTTTCTTTGATTGTCGTCCTTGACTCCTCTCCCCACACTTGTCATCCTCCCCTGCCACACCTGAGGAGATTTCACCCCACCCATATCCAAAAATCTCCTGAGGAGTCTGCTGATTCTCCAGAGAGGAGGAGGCGTGTTCTGCTCTCTACTTATTCTGCTCCAGCACCAAGTCAGTCAGTCAGTGTCGGAGAGAGAGAGAGAGACTGAGTGTTAGAGATCGTGTGTAGAGATAAGGTTGCTGCTAAGAGCAGCTGCAGACACTCAGTGCAGTGCAGCATTCATTTATGCTTAGACCTATTTAGCTCTGTATATAGTTGTATAATAGTTATAGATAGAATAAAGAAGATATTCTACAGAGCTGCTCTCCGAGTCGTTTATATACTCTGCTAGACTCTGCTATACTCTGCTGTGCGACGACTGTCTTCTTGTTGGATTGAATCCGGTGCTCACAACTCTAAGCTGTGAGTCCACAGCACTTTGACCTGTTCCTGTGCAGAAGGTGGTCTCTGGAAGTGCTACCCAGCTCGCCTAGCCCAGTCGGGGCTGAAGTGGATGAGTCCAGTAGGTGGCACTGGCTCAAGGGCGATGCTGACAACACCAGTGTGATGTGCTACACCCTTTGAGAACCAGTGACCTGGAGTCTAGACCAGTGCTCCTCAAAGTGTTAGCTGGGCCAGGACCAAGCTGTTGGCTTTGGGTCACTTTCAGGTGGGTCACAATGTCACAGCCTGCCCAGGGCTTCCTCACTTGCGTGCCCCAGCCCCCACCCATGCCATAGCCTTTGGACAGGGCCAATGCCACCCCCAGCAACTCCTTTCATGTCGAGGTTCAGAAGAAGACAGAGGGTCAGAAGAAGAAGGAAAAAGAAGGTCTGAGAGCTAAAGGCCAGAAGGGAATCTGAAAGCAAGATAATATTTATTAACCTTTGGTATTAGTGATAAATAAACAGGGAATAGAAAGGAAGGGGATAAAAGAGGACAGCTGATCCAGGAGAAGAAAGGGAGTGTAAACGAACCAGAAATGAGATGAAAGAAAGTGGCAGGTTTTGAAGAAGGGAATAAGGCACAAGTTGACTGTGGAAAGAAGAATGGAAGAAGAAATTACAGAACATGGGTAAAACAACTATGAGAAGCATGTGGTGGTAGGAAGGGAAAAGGGAAAGGCCTTCTTCACTTCGATCCTCAAATTCTGCTAGGTCAGGTGGAAGGCCACATTCCCAGCTGGCAGCCTGTGAAGGAGTTTGAGCGCTTTCACAAACACTTGGGTTGCTGTTGGCCATAGTTTATCTAAGGGTCTCTCCTTGGAGGTGAGGCGGAGATTGAATTGAGTGGCAGTTAAAAACCAAGACTTAATCCTAAGAAAGGGCACATAGCCCATGGCACATTGCACACATCATCACATGCTGTCTTGTTTATTTTTACCGGGGGGGTGGGTGGGTGTTGTTTTCACAGACAAAGGTTGCTTACTAGCTAATCCGTTCAAGGCTCCAAAACTGCATCAGCTCAGCCAACACATTTGATTGGAAGGTTGTGCCTTTATAAGAAAGAGAAGTTGGATCCAGGTGAACCGTCAGTTTGTGACGTCCCTCCAAGAATCTTGAGAATCTTCCTCTCCTCTTCAGCGATCGTCATGAAATTCTGGGTCCTCCTTTTGGTTGTTTGGGTTGCTTTTGCCATGGTGTCCGCACGTAAGTAGTTGACACTCATTTATCCTTTTTACTGATGGAAGGATTAGGAAAATGTGTTTATTAGGGGAAATTGGCCCCCTAATGCTGATGAATTTTCATGATGTTTAGATAAATAGGGCAGTAGAATAACTTCAGCCAACCTAGGCTGCCAGTGACTGAAAGGAGGTCTCACACTTTCCTAATTTCTCCCTCTAGGACCATATGAAGGTGAACAAGGGATGGGTGAGTATCTTGGGATTCAAAATGGGAACCACTATTTCTCAGCAAAACTGTTTGCCTCCGTTTGCTACCCTTCCCTACGAACATAAGATGAACGGGCTGGATCAGGCCAATGTCTCATCCAGTCCAGCATCCTGTTCCCACAGTTGCCGCAGGATGCCCTGGGAAGCCTGCAATATCCTATGAGCGCAGCAGTACTCTGCCCACCTGCAGTTGCATTCAACTCGTAGCAGATGATAGATTTGTCCTCCATGAATTTATCTAATCCTCTGTTAGAACCACCCAAGTAGGTGACCGTCACTGATTTGACCCTCTTGACTTTGCTTTTCAACTTTTGCCTGTCCCGTGATTTTGGGTTGTTTCATCTTTTGAAATCAAATTTGACACTGTTGGGGTTTTTTTGGCAATTGGCCATTTACATGTATGTTTAGTTTAATAGCACTGTGGGCACTGCTCCCTCCTGGTTGAAAACACATCTTCTAACAGGTCCTGAATGCCCAGAATTGCCACCCTTCTAGTCACATCCACGACCAACTGTTCTAGGGTAGAATCATTTAGACTTTCTAGAAATCCCCTCTTTGATGTGCATGACTTTCCTGTAAGTAAACTAAGTTGGCAGGCTTGCTGTGACAGGGCAGAGCTGCCAAGGGCACAGGACAGCCATGGAGTCTGTGTCCCTGAAAGGAACTAACAATCCTGTCTTCAACTCTCATTCCAGAACCTATACCTGCAGAGCATGATCCTCTCCAAGGCTCTGTGCCTCAAGACCGTATTCTAGACGATCTCTTAGGACTTTGGAGACGCTAGTAGGATTTGGTTATCAACAATAACACATTTGTATGCTGAATGATGATACCAATAAAGTAGAGATTTTAGTTGCAACAACTTTGTGTGGGAAATGCTTGCCTTTATTCTTTCATCCTTCATGTACCATATGCAAAATATGAATGTGGCTCCATGTCAGAACACTCCAACCAACACAGGTGTTGGGAATCATCATGCTATTAGATCTTGAAGGATCAGCTCCAATCAGTAAGGAACACATTTTGAACTACATTTCCACGTTTAATTATTTAATAACGCATTTCTAATCCCCACCTTCACAGATGTACATCAAAGCAGTAGTAGCACCTGATCTCTTTTTCTGACTGGGCCCGTGCCATTCAGCATATTTCCCTAGTTGCACACAAGCTTCTCTAGAGTTGTACGAATACGATTGCTCAGCCAAAGTGGTTGAGAATCACTCCATGGGCTCACAATGCCTTGCCTGCTGACATCATGGGACATTAAGGGAGAAGACCAGAGACTATGAAATGAATGACACTTAAGTTTCAGGGCCCCTAATCACAGAAGCACCTTTGGTCCACATTGCTTAATTTTTTGGGTCTACCAAAATCTGAGTCACACAACTCGAAAACCAAAAGACATACATTTTTCAGCTCCCAGTTCCGGTCTGCCTTAGCGGAGGCAGCTCCCACGACAGCAGGAGATCGTTGGCGAAGGAAAAACAAGAATGATTAAGGGTAATTATCCTTGCAAGTTCCTCCCAGGGACAGAGGGGAATGGGCTTCACTCCCAGTTCATATCAGTACCTGGCTCTCGCTCCAGAATGGAAAGTGGGAGGCAGGGAGGTGCTGAGTGCAAAAGTACTTACCCTGCTGAAAACCCTCCTACGCCGCCATTAAGAAGCAGAGGTTCTTCTGCTAATTAGAGCTTTAGTTGGACTAAAGTACAGGCACATGCTAGAAGAGATGAGATAATAAACTGCGGAACAAAACCAGCTGCAAGGTCGTTAAGGTTTGAACCTGAGAGAAAACTTCACTCGGTGCAAAAGACAGTGTGGGGGAGGGGAGCCTGCAGCTTCTTTATATGAAGTTTCTTCCCCTATATTTATGATTTGGCAAACCTCCCTTGAACGTTAACTCAAATTATATATGTACAGTGGTGCCTCGCAAGACGAAATTAATTCGTTCCGTGAGTTTTTTCGTCTAGCGAATTTTTCGTCTTGCGAAGCACAAAATCCCATAGGAATGCATTGAAATTCAATTAATGCGTTCCTATGGTCAAAAATGAAAAAAAATGAAAAAAAAAGTCTATGAAGACTTACAAAACCTTATCGAAGTGACACCAAAGAAGGATGTTCTGCTCATTATAGGGGATTGGAATGCTAAAGTAGGGAATCAAGAGATAAAAGGAACAACTGGCAAGTTTGGCCTTGGAGATCAAAACGAAGCAGGGCAAAGGCTAATAGAGTTCTGTCAAGAGAACAAGCTGGTCATCACAAACACGCTTTTCCAACAACACAAGAGACGACTCTACACATGGACATCCCCAGATGGGCAACATCGAAATCAGATTGATTATATTCTCTGCAGCCAAAGATGGAGAAGCTCTATACAGTCAGCAAAAACAAGACCTGGAGCTGACTGTGGCTCAGATCATCAGCTCCTTATAGCAAAATTCAAGCTTAAACTGAAGAAAGTAGGAAAAACCACTGGACAGGTAAGATACAATCTAAACCAAATCCCTTATGAATACACAGTGGAAATGAGGAACAGGTTTAAGGATTTAGATTTGCTGGACAGAGTGCCTGAAGAACTATGGATGGAGGCTCGCAACATTATACAGGAGGCAGCAACTAAAACCATCCCAATGAAAAAGAAATGCAAGAAAGCAAAGTGGCTGTCCAACGAGGCCTTACAAATAGCGGGGGAGAGAAGGCAAGCAAAATGCGAGGGAGATAGTGAAAGATACAGGAAATTGAATGCAGATTTCCAAAGAACAGCAAGGAGAGACAAGAAGGCCTTCTTAAACGAGCAATGCAAAGAAATAGAGGAAAGCAACAGAATGGGAAGAACCAGAGATCTGTTCAAGAAAATCGGAAATATGAAAGGAACATTTCGTACAAAGATTACCATAATAAAGGACAAAAGTGGTAAAGATCTAACTGAAGCAGAAGACATCAAGAAGAGGTGGCAAGAATACACAGAGGAATTATACCAGAAAGATATGGATGTCTCGTACACCCCAGGTAGTGTGGTTGCTGACCTTGAGCCAGACATCCTGGAGAGTGAAGTCAAATGGGCCTTAGAAAGCACTGCAAATAACAAGGCCAGTGGAAGTGATGGTATTCCAGCTGAACTGTTTAAAATTTTAAAAGATGATGCTGTTAAGGTGCTACACTCAATATGCCAGCAAGTTTGGAAAACTCAGCAGTGGCCAGAGGATTGGAGAAGATCAGTCTACATTCCAATCCCAAAGAAAGGCAGTGCCAAAGAATGCTCCAACTACCGCACAATTTCACTCATTTCACATGCTAGCAAGGTTATGCTTAAAATTCTACAAGGAAGGCTCAAGCAGTATGTGGACCGAGAACTCCCAGAAGTGCAAGCTGGATTTAGAAGAGGCAGAGGAACCAGAGACCAAATTGCAAACATGCGCTGGATTATGGAGAAAGCTAGAGAGTTCCAGAAAGACATCTACTTCTGCTTCATTGACTATGCAAAAGCCTTTGACTGTGTTGACCACAGCAAACTATGGCAAGTTCTTAAAGAAATGGGAGTGCCTGATCACCTCATCTGTCTCCTGTGAAATCTCTATGTGGGACAAGAAGCTACAGTTAGAACTGGATATGGAACAACTGATTGGTTCCAAATTGGGAAAGGAGTACGGCAAGGCTGTATATTGTCTCCCTGCTTATTTAACTTATATGCAGAATTCATCATGCGAAAGGCTGGGCTGGATGAATCCCAAGCCGGAATTAAGATTGCCGGAAGAAATATCAACAACCTCAGATATGCAGATGACACAACCTTGATGGCAGAAAGTGAAGAGGAATTAAAGAACCTTTTAATGAGGGTGAAAGAGGAGAGCGCAAAATATGGTCTGAAGCTCAACATCAAAAAAACGAAGATCATGGCCACTGGGCCCATCACCTCCTGGCAAATAGATGGGGAAGAAATGGAGGCAGTGAGAGATTTTACTTTCTTGGGCTCCATGATCAGTGCAGATGGTGACAGCAGTCACGAAATTAAAAGACGCCTGCTCCTTGGGAGAAAGGCGATGGCAAGCCTAGACAACATCTTAAAAAGCAGAGACATCACCTTGCCAACAAAGGTCCGTATAGTAAAAGCCATGGTTTTCCCAGTAGTGATGTATGGAAGTGAGAGCTGGACCATAAAGAAGGCTGATCGCCGAAGAATTGATGTTTTTGAATTATGGTGCTGGAGGAGACTCTTGAGAGTCCCATGGACTGCAAGAAGATCAAACCTCTCCATTCTGAAGGAAATCAGCCCTGAGTGCTCACTGGAAGGACAGATCGTGAAGCTGAGGCTCCAATACTTTGGCCACCTCATGAGAAGAGAGGACTCCCTGGAAAAGACCCTGATGTTGGGAAAGATGGAGGGCACAAGGAGAAGGGGACGACAGAGAATGAGATGGTTGGATGGTGTTCTTGAAGCCACTAGCATGAGTTTGATCAAACTGCGGGAGGCAGTGGAGGACAGAAGTGCCTGGCGTGCTCTGGTCCATGGGGTCACGAAGAGTCGGACACGACTAAACGACTAAACAACAACAAATGGTCAAAAAAAGTCCAAACAAAGCCAAATTTGGTACAACAAGAGTTTATCAAGTGCTCTTTAAAGTCACACATACTGTCAAGAGCATTTCAAAAATTGAAGGAACAATAAATTCAAAAATTGAAGGAACAATAAAAATCATAAAAAAACCACACAAGCGTCCAGATTCTTGCAAACCCCTCCCCAACACCAAGTCCTTGAATTCCAAACACCCCAACCCAAAATCCACCCCCCCCAAAAAAAAAGTTATAAAAGTTTAACTTACCAAATGGCTGCAAAAGAAGTTTTGGAAAAGCTTCAAAAATCGCCAGTCTTCAAAAACCTCAAAAAAGGCTACCACACCCCGTGCTATGAGTTGCTCCTCGAAGTCAAGTCGCAACTGCACCTCTTCAAGCAATGCACCTTGGGTTTTAACGGTTTTACGAAAAAGGAAAGAAACTTGCAAGACGTTTTCGTCTTGCGAAGCAAGCCCATAGGGAAATTTGTCTTGTGAAGCACCTAAAAAAACGGAAAACCCTTTCGTCTAGCGAGTTTTTCGTCTTGCGAGGCATTCGTCTTGCGGGGCACCACTGTACAAGTAAGGAGGGATGAAACTGGATTATAGATCTGGAATACAATGTTAAATGGAACTGTGTTTGTAAAAAAAAAGGCGAGAGGGAGCAAAGCTCTATTTTGTGAAAGGTTTACAATGGAAACTTAGAGTTGACCGTTTCCCATCCTTTATTATTTACGAAGTGAACTGAATAACACTAAAAGGACTTGGAATCTAATTTAATTGGAACTATAATTACTCATTTCTCTTCAGTCGGATGAAAGGATAAAATAAGTCTGCGATCTTGCCAAGGAACTGATAAGGTTCATTACTAAGCCATCTGCAGTTCAAGAGACCACACTTCTTCCCAGGCTGAGAGGGAAAATGGTGAAAACAGGTTATTTATTGGGACAGGGTGATTTTTGCAGCTGTTTTTAAGGTTGTAAAACAATGAAGCACGGGGAGGAGCAATGGATAAATTTCTGAAACTACAATGAGATATCAGCTCCACCCAAGGCATGCTGGAGAACAGCAGCAACAGGGAAAAGATAGACATAACACACGTAGTTCTACAAATCATTTAATGTGTCAACATGAATGGAAGTTATTAATTTTGCAGTTGTTGTATAAGGGATTATTATTTTGACCGGAATGTAATTGAAATTAATAAGATTTTGGAACACAGAAATAAAGAGAATCATCAAACCATCAAATCTAGCACGCAGGGGCCACCTAAATTATATATTTCGGAATTTGAATGATTGTATTATAAATTGGTATTTTTTATAATGAGGCTATTATTGGATTGTAATAGAAAATTAATAAAAATTATTATAAAAAATACATACATTTTTGTTGTTTTTTATATTCTTTTTATTAATTTTCATTATACAACACCAAACATTAAAATAACAAAAAGACAAACAGAAAAGATGAAAAGTAAAAGAAAAACATTACATAACATAAAACACCAGCAAATTAAGTTTATAATAACTAAATAACACAACAATAATTGACTTCCCTTCAACTCGGTTTCGGAATATGTTACAAAAGGTTTTCTATCTGCAGTTTCATTTTCTTAAATCTCTTTACATCGCAGGCGTTATATCGAGCCTACTGTGATTTTTAATTTTTTTACATCTGTTTCAATATATGTCATAAATTTATTCCATTCATTATTAAACTTTGTACCTTTTTAGTTTCTTATTTTCTGTGTCATTTTTGCCAATTGCGTGTTGAGTCCCACAATTGCCACCCCCCAAAAAATTCACACTTCACACATCAATTTTTTGTTTAGGTTTTTGGCATAATTTTGGCCACAACTTTATTCAATACAAAAAATGTGAGTGGTTGCTTAGGCACTGGTTATGACTATCTGTCCATGCCCTCAGGGACAGAGCTGGCATTCCGGACACCAGCGGAATCCAGTGTGGGAAACAAGAATTGGGTGAGAACGTGAAGCTGGGCATCAGTCCCGCACTTCTCACCCTCTTGTCCCTGTGGGGCTTGCACGGCCCAAGTCCGATTCCAGGGACAAGGACAAAAAGAATGGCAAGCCCCTAGGATTCCTTTAACGGAATTCCCTTCGCATCATTTGGAGGGGTAGGCACTTACCCCTCCAAGTACCAATTTAACCAGTGCCTAACCGCCAACCTTACAAGTTGTGACGATTTGCTACGCAGTAGGCAAAAACCAAATGGCACCAGCCAATCAGCCAGATGGCAAAATTCCTACCGTGCCCCCGCACCAAGGCGGACGACACCATGACAGGCATAGCAAGGTCAAGCGACAAGAAAAAACCACCCTATTAAAGGGAGGGAGGGCGGGTGATCCGATGCAAAAAACGGCCAAGAGGAAGTCCAACCTCTGGCCCCCTGTATTTATAACCTCTAACCCCTCCTCCAAAGCAGCTACAAACAAAACTCCCCAGCAACCCAATCTTAACCCCTTAAGAGGCTTGGGTTTTGCAATTATGCCTAGTCATGGAAAGGTGGCTTGTTTCCCCCAACCGCAACACGTGCTCTCTGTTAAGGAGAACCCGCTTTCTAGAATCATAGAATCATAGAGTTGGAAGAGACCACAAGGGCTATCGAGTCCAACCCCCTGCCAAGCAGGAAACACCATCAGAGCACTCCTGACATATGGTTGTCAAGCCTCTGCTTAAAGACCTCCAAAGGAGGAGACTCCACCACACTCCTTGGCAGCAAATTCCACTGTCGAACAGCTCTTACTGTCAGGAAGTTCTTCCTAATGTTTAGGTGGAATCTTCTTTCTTGTAGTTTGGATCCATTGCTCCGTGTCCGCTTCTCTGGAGCAGCAGAAAACAACCTTTCTCCCTTCTCTATGTGACATCCTTTTATATATTTGAACATGGCCATCATATCACCCCTTAACCTCCTCTTCTCCAGGCTAAACATTCCCAGCTCCCTTAGCCGTTCCTCACAAGGCATCGTTTCCAGGCCTTTGACCATTTTGGTTGCCCTCCTCTGGACACGTTCCAGTTTGTCAGTGTCCTTCTTGAATTGTGGTGCCCAGAACTGGACACAGTACTCCAGGTGAGGTCTGAATAGAGCAGAATACAGTGGCACTATTATTTCCCTTGATCTAGATGCTATACTCCTATTGATGCAGCCCAGAATTGCATTGGCTTTTTTAGCTGCCGCATCACACTGTTGGCTCATGTCAAGTTTGTGGTCAACCAAGACTCCTAGATCCTTTTCACATGTACTGCTCTCAAGCCAGGTGTCACCCATCTTGTATTTGTGCCTCTCATTTTTTTTGGTCCAAGTGCATTTCTCCGTTAAAATACATATTGTTTGTTTTTGCCCAGTTCTCTAATCTGTCAAGGTCGTTTTGAAGTGTGATCCTGTCCTCTGGGGTGTTAGCCACCCCTCCCAGTTTGGTGTCATCTGCAAATTTGATCAGGATGCCCTTGAGTCCATCATCCAAGTCGTTGATAAAGATGTTGAATAAGACCGGGCCCAAGACAGAACCCTGCGGCACCCCACTAGTCACTCTTCTATTCTATATATTCAAATAATTTAGATTGCCAATCATTTATGGTTGGGATTTTTGAGGTCTTCCAGTTTTGAGCTATTAATGTTCTAGCAAGCCACTGTTGCGTATTGGAAAAGTGTTTGATCTTCCTTTTTAATTTCCTCTCCGATTATCCCCAGAAGGAAGGCCTCGGTTTTTTTTTGTGAAGGTATATTTAAATATTTTTTTTAGTTCATTGTAAATACTTTCCCAAAACCTTTTAATTGCGTCACAGGACCACCACATGTGATAAAAATTGCCTTCCTTAATCTTACATTTCCAGCATGATTTGTCTCCAGTTTTGTACATTTTTTCTAATTTTACAGGCATGATATACCACCTGTACATCATTTTTTCCATGTTCTCTCTGAGTGATGTACAAGCCGAGAATTTCATGCCTTTATTCCAAAGTTTTTTCCACTTATCAAACTCTATGTTGTATCCAAAGTCCATCGCCCATTTCACCATTACCTCCTTTATTTCTTCATCTTTGGTGTCCCATTCTAGCAACTGGCTGTACATTTTTGATAAGAGTTTTGATTTGCTTTCCAAAATTTCTACCTGGAATCTAGATTTTTTTTCGTTCATCCCAAACTTTTTGTCTTCCGTCCACAAAACGTTGATTTGATGAAATTGGATCCAGCCTGTTAATTTATTCTTTATCTCTTCATATGAACTTATCTTCCATCCATTTTCTGTTTTTACTAACAGATCTTCATATGTCCATCTTTCTCCCTCAGTATTTTTTTTTTAATTGTTAAAATGTCAATTGGTGATAACCACCAAGGGGTATTTCTTTCCAGTAGTTTTTTGTTTCTCTCCCATACTTCTAATAGTGGCCCTCTAATAATATGGTTAGAAAAACCCTTGTGGACCTTTTCTTTATTACGCCACAAATATGCGTGCCAACCGAATCTTATATTGAAACCTTCTAAATCTAACAGGTCTATGTTTTTTATAACAATCCACTCTTTAACCCAGCAAAGGCACGAGGCTTCATAATATAGCTTCAAATTTGGAACCGCAAATCCTCCCCTATCTCTTTGATCCGTTAGTAATTTGAATCTAATTCTTGGCCTTTTTCCTTGCCAAATGAATTTAGAGAGTACTTTCTGCCATTCTTTAAATACTGAGGTTCCCCTAATTATTGGTATGTTTTGAAATAGGAACAGCAATTTCGGGAATAGACTCATCTTAATTGCCGCCATCCTTCCCGACCAAGAGAGTTTTATTCTGTTCCAAGTATCCAAGTCCTTCTTTATTTCTTTCCAGGTGTTTGTGTAGTTGTCTTCCATTAGATTTATGTTCTTCATGGTTAGCCAAATTCCCAGGTACTTTACTTTTTTAGTTGCTTTGATGCCAGACTGTAATTCAAGGTGATTTTTTAGCTCTTCTTTCATATTTTTGGTCATCATTTTAGTTTTTGTTCTGTTTAATTTGAAGCCTGATAACTTTCCAAATTCTTCAAGCAAATCTAGCACTTTACTAACACTTTTTTGTGGGTTCTCTAATGACAACATCAAATCATCAGCATATGCTTTCAGTTTATATTCTTTTACACCAATTTTTATTCCACGTATCTCTGAAGCTTTCCTTATCTGATTTGCAATAATTTCCAATATCATGATAAACAAAAGAGGTGATAGAGGGCACCCCTGTCTTGTACCCTTTGAGATTTCAAAAGAATCCATCAAATTATTATTAATGATTAATTTAGCTCTTTGGTTCGAGTATATTGCTTTTATTCCTTCCAGGAATGTGCCCTCTATCCCTGCAGTTTCCATACATTTTATTAAGAATTTCCAGGATACATTATCGAACGTCTTTTTGGCATCAATAAACATTAATACCGCAGGAATTTCATTTTTACACTCCAAGTATTCGATAATGTTTATTACATGTCTTATGTTATCCTTTAGTTGCCTATTAGGTAGAAATCCGGCTTGATCTTTGTGTATAAAGTTGACTAAACACTTTTTAAACCGGTTCACCATTACCTCTGCAAAGATTTTATAATCATTATTTAATAATGAAATTGGTCTATAATTTTTAATGTTAAGCTTGTCCGAATCTGGTTTGGGTATTAATGTAATATATGCTTCTTTCCAGGAATCTGGTATTCTTCCTCCTCTTAGAATCTCATTCATTACTTCACAAAGCACCGGACTTAGGAGTTCTTCTAAGACTTGCACTTACACTTGCCCTCCTCTCCTGCCACACCAATGTGATGTGCTACACCCTTTGAGAACCAGTGACCTGGAGTCTAGACCAGTGCTCCTCAAAGTGTTAGCTGGGCCAGGACCAAGCTGTTGGCTTTGGGTCACTTTCAGGTGGGTCACAATGTCACAGCCTGCCCAGGGCTTCCTCACTTGCGTGCCCCAGCCCCCACCCATGCCATAGCCTTTGGACAGGGCCAATGCCACCCCCAGCCACTCCTTTCTGAAACTACAATGAGATATCTTTTTTTTCTTCAGGGGGGGGGGCGGAATCTATCCATAGTCTGTAGATACATATATTAAAAATTATCCATACTATACTGCACTGAAATGTTTCTTTGATTGTCGTCCTTGACTCCTCTCCCCACACTTGTCATCCTCCCCTGCCACACCTGAGGAGATTTCACCCCACCCATATCCAAAAATCTCCTGAGGAGTCTGCTGATTCTCCAGAGAGGAGGAGGCGTGTTCTGCTCTCTACTTATTCTGCTCCAGCACCAAGTCAGTCAGTCAGTCAGTGTCGGAGAGAGAGAGAGAGACTGAGTGTTAGAGATCGTGTGTAGAGATAAGGTTGCTGCTAAGAGCAGCTGCAGACACTCAGTGCAGTGCAGCATTCATTTATGCTTAGACCTATTTAGCTCTGTATATAGTTGTATAATAGTTATAGATAGAATAAAGAAGATATTCTACAGAGCTGCTCTCCGAGTCGTTTATATACTCTGCTAGACTCTGCTATACTCTGCTGTGCGACGACTGTCTTCTTGTTGGATTGAATCCGGTGCTCACAACTCTAAGCTGTGAGTCCACAGCACTTTGACCTGTTCCTGTGCAGAAGGTGGTCTCTGGAAGTGCTACCCAGCTCGCCTAGCCCAGTCGGGGCTGAAGTGGATGAGTCCAGTAGGTGGCACTGGCTCAAGGGCGATGCTGACAACACCAGTGTGATGTGCTACACCCTTTGAGAACCAGTGACCTGGAGTCTAGACCAGTGCTCCTCAAAGTGTTAGCTGGGCCAGGACCAAGCTGTTGGCTTTGGGTCACTTTCAGGTGGGTCACAATGTCACAGCCTGCCCAGGGCTTCCTCACTTGCGTGCCCCAGCCCCCACCCATGCCATAGCCTTTGGACAGGGCCAATGCCACCCCCAGCAACTCCTTTCATGTCGAGGTTCAGAAGAAGACAGAGGGTCAGAAGAAGAAGGAAAAAGAAGGTCTGAGAGCTAAAGGCCAGAAGGGAATCTGAAAGCAAGATAATATTTATTAACCTTTGGTATTAGTGATAAATAAACAGGGAATAGAAAGGAAGGGGATAAAAGAGGACAGCTGATCCAGGAGAAGAAAGGGAGTGTAAACGAACCAGAAATGAGATGAAAGAAAGTGGCAGGTTTTGAAGAAGGGAATAAGGCACAAGTTGACTGTGGAAAGAAGAATGGAAGAAGAAATTACAGAACATGGGTAAAACAACTATAAGAAGCATGTGGTGGTAGGAAGGGAAAAGGGAAAGGCCTTCTTCACTTCGATCCTCAAATTCTGCTAGGTCAGGTGGAAGGCCACATTCCCAGCTGGCAGCCTGTGAAGGAGTTTGAGCGCTTTCACAAACACTTGGGTTGCTGTTGGCCATAGTTTATCTAAGGGTCTCTCCATGGAGGTGAGGCGGAGATTGAATTCAATGGCAGTTAAAAACCAAGACTTAATCCTAAGAAAGGGCACATAGCTCATGGCACATTGCACACATCATCTTGTTTATTTTTACCGGGGGAGGGGGTGGGTGTTGTTTCCATAGACAAAGTTTGCTTACTAGCTAATCCGTTCAAGGCTCCAAAACTGCATCAGCTCAGCCAACACATTTGATTGGAAGGTTGTGCCTTTATAAGAAAGAGAAGTTGGATCCAGGTGAACCGTCAGTTTGTGACATCCCTCCAAGAATCTTGTGAATCTTCCTCTCCTCTTCAGCGATTGTCATGAAATTCTGGGTCCTCCTTTTGGTTGTTTGGGTTGCTTTTGCCATGGTGTCCGCACGTAAGTAGTTGACACTCATTTATCCTTTTTACTGATGGAAGGATTAGGAAAATGTATTTAATAGGAGAAATAGGCCCCCAAATGCTGATGAATTTTCCTGAGGTCTAAGTAAATAGGGCAGTAGAATAACTTCAGCCAACCTAGGCTGCCAATGACTGGAAGGAGGTCTCACACTTTCCTAATTTCTCCCTCTAGGACCATATGAAGGTGAACAAGGGATGGGTGAGTATCTTGGCATTCAAAATGGGAACCACTAATTATCAGCAAAACTGTCTGCCTCCGTTTGCTACCCTTCCCTACGAACATAAGATGAACGGGCTGGATCAGGCCAATGTCTCATCCAGTCTAGCATCCCATTCCCTCAGTTGCCGCAGGATGCCCCTGGGAAGCCTGCAATATCCTATGAGCGCAGCAGTACTCTGCCCACCTGCAGTTGCATTCATCTCGTAGCAGATGATAGATTTGTCCTCCATGAATTTATCTAATCCTCTGTTAGAACCACCCAAGTAGGTGACCATCACTGATTTGACCCTCTTGACTTTGCTTTTCAACTTTTGCCCGTCCGGTGATTTTGGGTTGTTTCATCTTTTGAAATCAAATTTGACTGTGTTGGGTTTTTTTTGGCAATTGGCCATTTACATGTATGATTAGTTTAATTGCACTCTGGGCACTGCTCCCTCCTGGTTGAAAACACATCTTCTAACAGGTCCTGAATGCCCAGAATTGCCACCCTTCTAGTCACATCCATGACCAACTGTTCTAGGTAGAATCATTTAGACTTTCTAGAAATGCCCTCTTTGGTGTGCAAGACCTTCCTGTAAATAAACTAAGTAGGCAGGATTGCTGTGACAGCACAGAGCTGCTAAGGGCACAGGACAGCCATGGAGTCTGTGTCCCTGAAAGGAACTAACAATCCTGTCTTCAACTCTCATTCCAGAACCTATACCTGCAGAGCATGATCCTCTCCAAGACTCTGTGAATCAAGACCGTCTTCTAGGCGGTATCTTAGGACTTTTTAGACCCTAGTAGGATCTGGATGTCAACAATAACACATTTGTATGCTGAATGATGATACCAATAAAGTAGAGATTTTAGTTGCAACAACTTTGTGTGGGAAATGTGTGCCTTTATTCTTTCATCCTTCATGTACCATATGCAAAATATGAATGTGGCTCCATGTCAGAACACTCCAACCAACACAAGTGTCGGGAATCATCATGCTATTAGATCTTGAAGGATCAGCTCCAGTCAGTAAGGAACACATTTTGAACTACATTTCCACGTTTAATTATTTAATAACGCATTTCTAATCCCCACCTTCACAGATGTACATCAAAGCAGTAGTAGCACCTGATCTCTTTTTTTGACTGGGCCCGTGCCAGTCAGCATATTTGCCTAGTTGCACACAAGCTTCTCTAGAGTCGTATGAATACGATTGCTCAGCCAAAGTGGGTGCTGCCTTTTCACATTTTGATAGTGTGTGCAAATCTCGTCCACATGGGACTCATTTCACCATATTTTTCCAGGTGTGGCACAGTGGTGAAAAATAATGTGTCTCTTCTTTACATGCATAACCATACTCAACCCTTCTGAGGTACCATTTCTGGAATATTCTCTAAAGCCTCACCATAGGCTGTTTCTGGTCCTGTTTATTATTAAAACCAAGCACTGAGATTGACTAGATGAGAATCAAATTTGGTTAGGTCAGGGGTCCGGAGCCGCATGTAGCGCTTTTACACCTTTGCCGCGGCTCCGGGGCGGATACTAGCGAGGGGAGGAGGCGCATTGTGCACCCCGACACTCCCCACTGTGGCGGGCGCTGTACTGGCTGTGACGTCACATGGGGGCGGTGCGTGCATTAGTCACGCACTGGCCCGACGTCACCTTCCTGCCCGCTGTCAGATCAGACATTAAGGTAAGAAACAATATATGCTGTGTTATATTTGTTCTAAATGTCGCAATGGTTTTGCAGCTCCCAGGGTTTTTTCCTTTGGAAACGGGTCCAAATGGCTCTTTTTGTCTTAAAGGTTGCAGACCCCTGGGTTAGATGATACAGCAACTGAAGCCTAATGGAGTAAATGGGTCTCAAACTCAGTGTCTTTATCCTCAATGCAGCCCAACCTAAATACATGGTGACTTGTTGAAGGCATTAAAAAGAAATAGATTTAGCCAGGGGAAAACTGAAGGGTGGAGTGTGTCTAGCGGGAAAGCTAAATGGGGCCACTGTCTTTCAGTCTCCTCCTCGTTGTCCAGTGGTAGTGGCACAGAGGCATATGATAGAACCCAGTGCCCGAGTGCCGTGGGGAGGCTGGCTAAGCGAGGCCACACAAAAACTTACCCCCTGACACCAGGTGCCAGTGTTAACGGAAAAAATCTGAGGGCTCTCTTGGACAAAAAGTAAAGACACCAACCAGGATAACTTGGAGCAAAACAGCAGCCTGTAGGCTTGGCCTTTATTGAACTGTTGCAACAGGGTATTCCCTTCCCTTGCAGGAGAGAGGAAAAACCCAGAACAATGGGCTGCAAGACCTTATAAAAACTTTTGAAATTCCCCTCCTCTAGCTCAAGCCCACCCCCAGAAACATCATGCATACATTACAGAAAGGAGGGGTTGACATCATGCATACATTACAGAAGGGGTTGACATCATGCATACATTACAGAAAGGAGGGGTTGAGGGAGGAGTTGTGGTGGTAACCTGAGTGTCCTGTCACCTGGCTGGTTCTTCCTTTCCCCCTCCCCATGAGTACTTTCCAGGTGACAATGGGGAGTTTGCAGTTTCCTGCCCCCAGAGGGAAGATCTGATCATTGTCCTTTGTTTCAGCCTGTGGTGAATCCACTGTTCTTTGTGATTTTGATTGTCTTCTGTCTGGGATTATCAGGGTTGACATAGCAACTGGGCAGGGCTCCTGTGGATGTGCTGGGATGGTGAAGGGATTATGGCTGACCAGAAACCAAGCACCCCCCTTTGATAGTCCTTGTCACATGGAGTAAAAAATGGAACAGTGCAAATCCGATGTATGGTTGATTTTCTATGAATTTATAACAGAAATGTGGCGTATGTAGTGTGTGAGTGTGAGTGTGTGTGAAGTTTGTGCAAACAGAATGATTGGGGTGGGGGGGTTCCTGCTACAGTTCCCCCCTTCGGAGATAAGATTGCAAAGGTGGCTACTTTGCAATCCTTTTCTCCGCACAATTTAAGGTGGTAAATAATAACCTGGTATTCTCCGTCCCAGATGTGTGTGTCCATGTGAACCTGAAAGGGACTTGGATATCATGCTACTTTAAGGATATTTGCATGGAAATATAATGGTGTAACAGTGCACTGCTCAGTAGTGATCTATGCTTTACATTTAGGCAGGAAGGTCCACTAATGACTGAAAAGTGCAGTTTGCTTCCCCCCCGCCATTTGTGTGTTCTCAGGTGTCAAGGTAGCTCTTCTGTGGTCTCACATCGGCATGGTGTCGCAGTAGTGGCAATCCCTGGTGAATCCACTTAGGGCTTTCATATTTATCATGTAGCCTGGCACCCACCACAGCTGGCACAGGTTTCGGACACGTCCTGAGAGAAATGTCTTTGCCTTGGCCAAAATCCATGGGATTTCTTATTATTATTATTATTACAGGCTCTGGTCTTGTAGTCCTGGGAGGTTGATCACTTGCACTTTAAGGACCAAAAAGCTAATTGCAGCCTGGATACACTTGCCCAATTCAAACTGAGTCCAATTTGAATTTATGTGCCCATGGTTCTCAACCTTTCAAACCAGTCTGTAAAGGAAAACCGTTCTTAAAAGGGCACTTTGTCCAAATAAGTCAATTTAACTCTATAAGGGATCATTCCTGCTAAACCAAAGCATGTGCGCCTTCATGTATCTTATAAGCTTCTCCTTGGTAAAGCAAGTTTTTGCACATTTTAAAATGGATAGGGAAAGTTGGCAGAGTGCCAGGTGGGACAATGAAATGTGGTTATCTAAACATTGGACTACACAATAGTGTGAGCTATCAGAAAGTATAAAATGCATGAGAATTGGTGTGCAAGCAATAAGACATTAAACATAAAAATTACACACAAAAATACCCCCCCTTGTGGAAATAACCTACTGTCAGACACATTTCAACATTCCTACATAATAACACTTAATACAAAACAAACTAATTAAATATCAGTTGCATATCTTGACACAATTGTGATCTTTTACGCATGTATCTTTTGAATCCTGGAGCACAGAGGCTTGAGGTTCAAGTGAAAAGATGTCCTTGCAAGTCAACTCCACCCCCCTTTGTCAGGCCCACTCCCCTGGCAGTCTGTATCCTTTGAAAGAGATAGCTGTGGGCACTTGAAAACTCTGGTGTCTTGTGATGACGGAAGAACTGAGTTGAGGGGTTGTTGTTGCTTTTCATCATTGCACATCTGTATAGGTGATATCCTGTAAGGGGCAGGGTTTTGGGGCTTAAAGACAGTTAGAAAAGGGAGGGGGCAAAAGGCAAAAAGGATGTCCTTCGGTTTCTGTTGGAAGCTGCAAATAATAAAAATCTTAGCGAATTAAGCGTTTCATTCATTCCAATATTATTATCACATTTTCCTATAACTACTGTTATTATCTGCCAAGTTCATTTGCTTTCCTTCACTTTGGAGAGAAAGAGAACTGTAAAAAATACAAAGGTTAAAAAATACAAAAGAAAGCAAAAAATTAGATTACCAGTCAGATGAAAACAAACTTGACACAAAGACATCAGATTTAGAAAAGAATTATTATTAAATATATTATCAAAACCACGCAGATTACTACTAGACTGAAAAAAATGGGAAAACCATGGGGGGGAAAAACTTTAAATTCACCATGTGCTATTTGATAAAAGAACTTCATGAAACTGACTTTCAACATGTGATGAACATGTCCCCAAAGTAAAACACACACACACAAAATGACCTATGAGGAACCAAATAAATAAATGCTAAAACACACAATTAATAAGTAACCTGAAGTAATCTGTTTTGGCATTCTAACATCCCAAATGAAAATAAAATAGTGTTTCTTGATGTGACAACATCAACTGTAATGTTAATACTGGGAAATGAGTTAATACCAAGAAAAATGAATGGCAATTTAAAGTTGTGCAGGTACCTTGCACTAGCCAAAAGGACAGAATTAATAAGAAATGCTCAGGCAAAAAGGTAAACAAATACCATTCCACAAACAATGTTTGGTTGTGCTTCGATTAACTTCATAGACATCATGGAGAAACAGATTAAATAAATGAAAACAGATTACTTTAAAAAAAGTGTCAAAGCCACAAAGAGATGGAAGTCACTAATATAGCAGGGATTCAGACTTGTTTCACAGAACAGAAAGAAAGTTGCTGTGGGAGGAAAAAGGGACAAACACTTTGTTATCGGGGTTCACATATCCTGTTAAAAGGGAAAATTATTTCATGTGAGAAGCTTGTCAGGAAATGCTGTTCCTAAAATTCCCATTGAGGGGGGAATGCTTTGATATTTACCTGTGAAAAGAATTTGGCATGTTAAGATTTGGAACTTGGAAAGCTCTTGACTTTTGATGGGCTAGTTGTTGTTTTGTTTTGTTTTGTTTTTGTTTTTTTAGCCTTTTGTCTTAAGTAGCCCCTGGAGCAAAGACAGATTAAGGGTGATTTCCCTCAATGGTTCCAAGTTTTCTTTTCTTTTTTTTTCTTTCTTTTTTTTGTTTTTGTTTTGGAAGAAACCTCCTCTCCCCCCTTACAGCCCCTTCTACCCTCCACAACAGCCTCCTGCCTAGCCTTTGAGACTAAGTTTGGGCTCCCTACTGGACGCCTGCGCTGTGCAGTGCCAGATTGGGGTCCGAGAAAACAAAGTTTTGAAAGGGGAGCAAATGACCTTGCGTTCTCACATACCCGGGTCATCCCTAACAAAGGTCACCAGGCAGGAGGGGCAGCTTCATTTGCAGAGTTAGGGTAGGTGGAGAGTAAGAGAATACTTGAAAGACTCCTCTGGACGACTCCGAGAGAGGGATGTCAGAGAAACAGTAAAAGAGCCACGCTTTCCCGGACTCAATTCCAAGACGGAAAACGGGGGAGAAAAGAGATAGAGAGATTAAGACGTTCCTGGACGACCCCGGGGGGAACGTCGGAAAACAGCAAAAGGTACCACAATTTCCCCGGCCAAGCACCACGTAAGAATTTGTGGGGAGAGAAAGGGAAAGGTTTTGACGTTCCTAGACGACCCCGAGAGATAACGTCAGACAGAAAAGTTCCGCGATTTCCCTGGCCACCCTCCGAGGGGGAGAATCGGGGGAGAAAAGGAGAGAGAGAGAACGTACCCGGCCGACTCCGAAGGGTTACGTCAGAAATGAAAGAAGGAAAGTCTGGCTGTCGTGGGGACGTTACTTTTCCACCCCCCTCCCAATGTATTTACTTCAAACCATACTCATGTTCGAAGATGTCCCCTGCGGATCTCAGGATCCTTTCCCCTTAGCCGGCTTGACCTCGCCTTTGCTCCCCTGGTTGAGCTTTTGGTGACGATTGATTACCGCCCGCAAAGAGGAGGCAGGGAGAGGAAGAAGAATCTCTGGGCTAAGGTTGCCCAGTGGCGCCCGATCCCTTCTATCTCCCCTCTCACCTTTACAGGAGAACCATGTGTCCCTGAGTCTGGGTCGCCAACTGTTAACGGAAAAAATCTGAGGGCTCTCTTGGACAAAAAGTAAAGACACCAACCAGGATAACTTGGAGCAAAACAGCAGCCTGTAGGCTTGGCCTTTATTGAACTGTTGCAACAGGGTATTCCCTTCCCTTGCAGGAGAGAGGAAAAACCCAGAACAATGGGCTGCAAGACCTTATAAAAACTTTTGAAATTCCCCTCCTCTAGCTCAAGCCCACCCCCAGAAACATCATGCATACATTACAGAAAGGAGGGGTTGACATCATGCATACATTACAGAAGGGGTTGACATCATGCATACATTACAGAAAGGAGGGGTTGAGGGAGGAGTTGTGGTGGTAACCTGAGTGTCCTGTCACCTGGCTGGTTCTTCCTTTCCCCCTCCCCATGAGTACTTTCCAGGTGACAATGGGGAGTTTGCAGTTTCCTGCCCCCAGAGGGAAGATCTGATCATTGTCCTTTGTTTCAGCCTGTGGTGAATCCACTGTTCTTTGTGATTTTGATTGTCTTCTGTCTGGGATTATCAGGGTTGACATAGCAACTGGGCAGGGCTCCTGTGGATGTGCTGGGATGGTGAAGGGATTATGGCTGACCAGAAACCAAGCACCCCCCTTTGATAGTCCTTGTCACATGGAGTAAAAAATAGAACAGTGCAAATCCGATGTATGGTTGATTTTCTATGAATTTATAACAGAAATGTGGCGTATGTAGTGTGTGAGTGTGAGTGTGTGTGAAGTTTGTGCAAACAGAATGATTGGGGTGGGGGGGTTCCTGCTACACCAGCAGGGAAGGAGGGAGCTGTCTGGCCTTAGAGACACCTGGGAGGGGGGAGGGGGTGTCATTCTCTGCCTGGGTACCACAGCCAGCTCAGGGAGGGAAGGGTGAGGGAGCGAATCACTCCATGGGCTCACAATGCCTTGCCTGCTGACATCATGGGACCATTCAGGGAGAAGGCCAGAGGCTATGAAATGGATGAAACTTAAGTTTCAGGGCCCCTGTAGTAATGCTCCAGCCACTCGCCCCTCCCTCACCTGTCCTACCATCCAGCTGGATCAGGTTTAGAGGAATGGCGGCCGGAGGCATATACCTTTTTACAGGACAAAATGCACCAAAAAAGGATAGTTGCTGCCACCACTCCTTTGTACAAGGGCACCAGAAGGTCTAACCCAAGGGAGAAGATAAAAAAATTCCTTCCAGTAGCACCTTAAAGACCAACTAAGTTAGTTCTTGGTATGAGCTTTCGTGTGCATGCACACTTCTTCAGATACCAAGGGAGAAGGTTATCCTTCCTAGTTACCGGCTGCCCCACCCTGCAAGTTGTTTCCACAAACTGCAGGCAGAAATTCAACAGATACAGAAGCGGCTGATTGGTCAGGCCCTGGACTCAGGCTTTCCCTCAGAATGGCACATAAGACAAAAGAAAGTTCCCTTTTAAAAATTTATTTAAAAACAAGATTAAACATACTTTAAAAGTAGGGACATCTCTTATATGTTTCAAAGAGGAAAACAATAGCATGGTAGAGTTGCTAACATACTTACAAATGAGAACAAAGGCAAAGTTAGAATGATTTCAAAGTCCTCAGTAGAATCCGCATCTCAAAGACAGAAGAGATCTTCATTACAAAGACACACATGTCAATGCAGCAAGATGACTGTCAGGATGGCAACTGACAGACGGGCGGATTGCAGAGCGCGCCCATGGCTTCTTTCTTAGGGTCTTTATTTCTAAAACTCACTGGAAATAGAACTCAGATCCAATCAAAATCCTTGATTATGTTTAAATTCACCAATGGTCAGCTAGTTGATTAATAACTTAACTTGTGACAGCTGACCTTGTTAATTCTCAGGACCTTGGATCAAAGAGTTCCTCCTTATTTTTCAGAGACTCACCAGATACACATTCCTAGAGTGATTAGGGTTGATAACTCATTCATACCCAGACAGCCTTGTTAAGTACCAGGTGCTAGAATACCACTAATCAACTTGGAGAAGTTTCTTTCTGCAGATGCCAGGATAAGGATTCTCACTCCCATAGACAGCAAGTCTCCACTTAAAGCAACACGAACAAGAATAAATCCTTTGGACTTCTGGTCTTCCCACAATGCTTTGCTTCTGACTTGACCAAAGTTTGGTCTATTGAAATTTCCTAACTTCACTACAGCCCCTAATCACAGAAGCACCTTTGGTCCACATTGCTTAATTTTTTGGGTCTACTAGACTCAATCTGAGTCACACAACTCAAAAACTAAAAGACATACATTTTCGGCTCCCGGTTCCGGTCTGCCTTAGTGGAGGCAACACCCATGATAACTAAATAGAGCTTAATTCGGACTAAAGTACTGGCACGTGCTAGAAGAGATGAGATAATGAACCGTGGAACAGAACCACAGTTCTGAATAACGCTAAAAGGACTTGGAATCTAATTTAATTGGAAGTATTATTTATCTTTATTTATCTTCAGCTGGACGAAAGGATAAAATAAGTCTGCGAACTTGCCAAGGCACTGATAAGGTTCATTACTGAGCCATCTGCAGTTCAGCAGACCACACTTTTTCCCAGGCTGAGGGGTGAAAACAGGTTATTTATTGGGACAGGGTGATTTTTGCAGCTGTTCCTAAAGTTGTAAAACAAGGAAGCAATGGATAAATTTCTGAAACTACAATGAGATATCTTTTTTTCCCGGGGGGGGGGGAATCTATTCATAGTCTGTAAATACATATATTCAAAATTATCCATACTATACTGCACTGAAATGTTTCTTTGATTGTCATCCTTGACTCCTCTCCCCACACTTGTCATCATCCCCTGCCACACCAATGTGATGTGCTACACCCTTTGAGAACCAGTGACCTGGAGTCTAGACCAGTGCTCCTCAAAGTGTTAGCTGGGCCAGGACCAAGCTGTTGGCTTTGGGTCACTTTCAGGTGGGTCACAATGTCACAGCCTGCCCAGGGCTTCCTCACTTGCGTGCCCCAGCCCCCACCCATGCCATAGCCTTTGGACAGGGCCAATGCCACCCCCAGCAACTCCTTTCATGTCGAGGTTCAGAAGAAGACAGAGGGTCAGAAGAAGAAGGAAAAAGAAGGTCTGAGAACTAAAGGCCAGAAGGGAATCTGAAAGCAAGATAATATTTATTAACCTTTGATATTAGTGATAAATAAACAGGGAATAGAAAGGAAGGGGATAAAAGAGGACAACTGATCCAGGAGAAGAAAAGGAGTGTAAAAGAACCAGAAATGAGATGAAAGAAAGTGGCAGGTTTTGAAGAAGGGAATAAGGCACAAGTTGACTGTGGAAAGAAAAATGGGGGAAGAAATTACAGAACATGGGTAAAACAACTATGAAAAGCATGTGGTGGTAGGAAGGGAAAAAGGAAAGGCCTTCTCCACTTCGATCCTCAAATTCTGCTAGGTCAGGTGGAAGGCCACATTCCCAGCTGGCAGCCTGTGAAGGGGTTTGAGCGCTTTCACAAACACTTGGGTTGCTGTTGGCCATAGTATATCTAAGAAGAGAAGAAGAAGAAGAAGAAGAAGAAGAAGAAGAAGAAGAAGAGGAGGAGTTTGGATTTGATATCCCGCCTTTCACTCCCCTTCAGGAGTCTCAAAGCGGCTAACATTCTCCTTTCCCTTCCTCCCCCACAACAGACACTCTGTGAGGTGAGTGGGGCTGAGAGACTTCACAGAAGTGTGACTGGCCCAAGGTCACCCAGCAGCTGCATGTGGAGGAGCGGAGACGCGAACCCGGTTACCCAGATTACGTGACTACCGCTCTTAACCACTACACCACACTGGCTCTCCTTGGAGCAGAGGCGGAGATTGAATTCAATGGCACTTAAAAACCAAGAGTTAATCCTAAGAAAGGGTACATAGCCCATGGCACACTGCACACATCATCTTGTTTATTTTTACAGGGGGAGGGGGTCACAGACAAAGGTTGCTTACTAGCTAATCCGTTCAAGGCTCCAAAACCGCATCAGCTCAGCCAACACATTTGATTGGAAGGTTGTGCCTTTATAAGAAAGAGAAGTTGGATCCAGGTGAACCGTCAGTTTGTGACGTCCCTCCAAGAATCTTGAGAATCTTCCTCTCCTCTTCAGCGATCGTCATGAAATTCTGGGTCCTCCTTTTGTTTGTTTGGGTTGCTTTTGCCATGGTGTCCGCACGTAAGTAGTTGACACTCATTTATCCTTTTTACTGATGGAAGGATTAGGAAAACGTATTTAATAGGAGAAATTGGCCCCCTAATGCTGATGAATTTTCCTGAGGTCTAAGTAAATAGGGCAGTAGAATAACTTCAGCCAACCTAGGGTGCCAATGACTGGAAGGAGGTCTCACACTTTCCTAATTTCTCCCTCTAGGACCATATGAAGGTGAACACGGGACCGGTGAGTATCTTGGCATTCAAAATGGGAACCACTATTTCTCAGCAAAACTGTTTGCCTCCATTTCCATATTAAATATGACTGTGTTGAGTTTTCTTGGCAATTGGCCATTTACATGTATGTTTACTTTAATAGCACTGTGGGCACTGCTCCTTCCTGGCTTGACAACACATCTTCCACCAGGTCCTGAATGTCCAGAATTGCCACCCTTCTGGTCACTTCCATGACCAACTGTTCTAGGGTACAATCATTTAGACTTTCTAGAAATGCCCTCTTTGGTGTGCAAGACCTTCCTGTAAATAAACTAGGTAGGCAGCCTCGCTGTGACAGGGCAGAGCTGCTAAGGGCACAGGACAGCCATGGAGTCTCTGTCCCTGAAAGGAACTAACAATTCTGTCTTCAACTCTCATTCCAGATACTGCAGAGCATGATACTGCCCATAGCTCTGAGAATCAAGACCGTATTCTATGCCGTGTCTTAGGAATTTGTGGTGGTTCATGGTGGTTCTAGTAGGATTTGGATGTCGACAAGATTTCTTTCAGCCTGAAAATCCTTGTGCAGATAAATTGACAATAACATTGAATGATGATACCAATAAAGTAAACATTTTAGTTGCAACATGTGAGAAATGCTTGCCTTTACTCCTCCATCTTTCATGTACCATGTGAGAACTCTCCACAGACCAATACAAGTGCCAGTAGCCATCATGCTGTTAGATTGTGAAGGATCAGCCCCAGTCAGTCAGGAACACATTTAGAACTACAAAGATATACATTTTTCTTTTATTCACACCAGTGACTTTATCATTTGAGATAATTCAGTACAGCAATTTAAATCAAAATCTGAGATGTAGTAGTTATTTAAAAAACAAACACAAAGTGGTGATCTGTTGTGGAACTATAAAAGAAGAAGACAGATAGATAGACAGCCACAAACCATACCAAAGGAATCAAGTACAATAAAATATAGATATAGCTAGATGGTTGCCTATACTAAAAACGTTCTGAGAATTTGCAACTATACAAATGAAAGAGTTAATAACTGTCCTTGATCACAAATAAAACATATGAACGAGTGGTTCATATGTTTCTTTACTAGGTAAAAAACAGGTTAGTCAGATGGTAGATCTAATTCTAATTGCACCAGCCAAAATTTTTGCCGTGTTTGCTGTCACCTGGTAATCTTGCTCTGCAAGAAGGAAGGACCCTGTAGCAGTGAATGAAAGGCCTGGTATGGATGATAGAAGAGGGGTAATAACCTTGTAATGCATATCTTTATAAAGAGAGCAAGCTGGTGGTACATGCGCTACGGATTCGATAACTGCCGTCTCCACATGGACATAATTGTTTTTCATGAGGAATTTGACAGAAGCAGTCCTTGAGAACTGCAGACGGTAGTACGTTCAATCTTGCATAGGCGAAGGCACATCTGTATTTTAAAACTGTTAAGTTTTGCAGATAGGACACAGATGTGTGGAGGAGGCTAGGTGGGGGAAAATTGTACCGCAGACAAAATTTTCTTATGGTAGCTAAATTATTCTGTTGCTCAATGTCGTATAGACACTGTCTAATTAAATTCTTTGCCAATGTCAATAACTGTTGGGGTGATAAACCAGAGGAGGAGAGCTTTTGAGTAACAGTTTTGGTCCAAGCCCTCTCGTGACGGTCTTGCAATATTAAGGGTAATAGATCGGTGGAGGTTAAATTCAGACAAAGCCAATAAGTAAATGTCCTGTACCAAATTCGTGATTCAACTGAGGGAAGGTTGGTCTCCAAGCGCAATGAAGTGTTTGGAACACCAGATGGCACAGAGAAAATTTGCTTTAAGAACTTGGACTGAACGGTTTCTATAGAGTCAAGGTGTGCATTAGGCCAAATCTGTGCCCCATGTAGTAGCTGGCACAGGAGTTTAGCTCTGAACACTACTACTGCTGAGGGTATGTAGCTACTGCCTTTTGTGTGGGAAAAAAACACAATAAAATTTTGGCACTTTGAGACGCTTTTCCCTTTATGTAATTCAGATGTGCTACCCAGGACCCTGTTGACTGAAAAGCAAGTCCAAGATATTTAATTACTTGAACTTGTTCAAAATAAAAAAATTCCTTCCAGTAGCACCTTAAAGACCAACTGGTCTTTAAGGTGCTACTGGAAGGAATTTTTTTATTTTGACTATGGCAGACCAACATGGCTACCTATCTGCAACTTGAACTTGTTCAATCATCTGATTATCTGCCATCTATAGGCCCTATGGTTTCTGGAGAACGACATGACTTTGGCTTTATTGTAATTCACAGCCAGTTGTTCTTTTTGGCAGTATCCTGTGAATGCCCTCATCAATCTTTTTAGGCCCACTTTTGTTTGGGATAGGAGTACCGCATCACCTGTGTCTAGTAGGACCGAGCCAATTTAGGAGCATGAAACTCCGGAGATGTTAGACTATTGACAATGTCATTTATTCATAAATTAAACAGTGTTGGAGCTAAAATGCAGCCTTGCTTAACTCCTTTAATAAGTGTCTTGCACTTACATAAAAGTGGGGAGGAGAGTGGGGGAGATCACAGCTGGTGGCAGTGACTGGTGAGAGCTGAGACAATGCTTCTCTCACTCAAACCTGCCATCCCTGAGAGACAGAAAAGGGTGCGGCACCCAGTCAGTTGGCTGAAGGTGTGAGGGGTCTGGGAGCAGTTGTCCTCTCAGCCCCTCTGGAGGGGGGAGTTAATGGACTGGGTGAGGGTTGAGGGGGGAGAAGCAGCTGCTCAACACCTGCCTTCCCTGATGAGGGGGCCACCGCAGCTTCCCCTAGGCCCACGAGCCCCATCTGCGCCTCACTTCCTTCTACAGAAACTTCCTCCTTGACCCTTGGACCCACTCTTGGTCTCGTCCACTCAATCCGTTGGACCCACTTTGGGTCTTGTCCGCTCAACCCACTGGAGCCTGTCTTCACATGCATGTGGATTACAAAAACTGACTGAAAACAGGACCTAGCATTGTGGGATGAAAGGAGCGGGTTGGAAACATGTAGGAATAACAGTGCCCTGGTTCAGCACATGTGCCTGTGTGCGCAGAGCTGCCTGTGAAGGGAGCCCAAGTGAGAACCGTGAAAGCCAAGCCAAGAGCAGAGTGGCTGAGTGGAATGAGAGGAGTGGTTGCTTGGAGTTGCCTTCCCTGTCCATGTCACGGACTGACCGGACACAGAGGAATGGTGGGAGGCACCCGGTGGGGAAGCCCAAGAGAAGGAGACCCAAAGCCTGGAGAGAAGAGGGAGAAGATGGGGGAGGGGGAGAGAAGCGTCAGGAGGGAGGCCAAAAGGCAGGCTGGAGAAGAAGCAAGAGTACCTCCTCTTGCTGCTGCGACAAGCTCCCCTCCCACCTGATCTCCCAGGACCAAGAGAAGTATGAAGCAGTAAAGGCAGCGCACAGGTGCAGTCTCATATTGCTTGGGAAAGACCCAGGAGAGGAGGAGACTTAGGCAGATGTGGCCTCCTGGGGGCAAGACCTACCAAAGAAGAGCTGCTGCGCTCATTAGGATTGGCGCTCTTGAGCAGATCCTGTTTCTTCTAATAAGGAGTTAACTTCACTTGCTCTGTGTGATTTATTGCTGGCTCTCTCCTGACAGTCACCTACCTCTCTGCAGGTGTGGCTCTCTCTCCCTATTTGCATCCAGTGGTGCTGCTGCTGCCTTTTCCTTTGTAGCTGTCTGTCTGCCCGAGAACAGGATAACAGTGTTTGCAGGAGCAGCCCAGCTAAATGATTACCCTTTCTGCCCTTTGAGTCCATACTGCAAGGTCCCCCTTAAAGCAATTACACATTGCTTGGTAGTCAGGGCTGGGAGTTGTTGGGGGGCCCGGGTGTACCCCCATTCTCAAAGGGATCTGTGTGCCAGGGCCTTGTAGTGATCCTGGGTGCTGCAAGCTATTTGGAGAGCTGGGGCAGCCTTGGGGCAGCCTTGGGGTGATGTTTGTGGCCGCTGCCAGCCCTCCAGGTTGGCAACGGGATATTTGTTTGGGCTTCCCCAGGCAATCTCTCCTTTTCTGGACTGATCTCATTGTCTGACTCCATGGCTGCTGCTCCTTGTTGCTGTTGCTGGATGATTCTTGGGGAAAGAAGCTTGGGAGAGAGGCATCAGCATGAAGGCCTTGTGGGATCTGTTCGACAACTGCCCAAAGTGGCCACTTTGTTTTGCATTGGTTCTCCTGCAAACCATATTGATGTTGCCAAAGGAGGCTGGAGGCTTCCCCACAAAGTCCCTTTTGGCAACATCCAGCCTGTATTTGTCTTCTGTGGAACTTCTTAAAAGGTTGTCTGGGGGGAAAGGGTAAAACCGTTTCTAATCCTAATCCCATTGGTAAACAATTTATTATTTGCACAAATTACTTCCAAGCAAATACATTGTGGATAGTCATTCTTCACACACACACACACACACACACACACACACACACATATAATTTTTATTAGTTTTACAAAAACATTTTATAGACACATACAAACAAATAAAGAAACAAACAAACATGTATAATTTCATATCCTTTTTTTTCATAAACCTTACTTCATCGACTTCCCCAAACCTCCCCTTTCTGCATCCCAATTCCCAAAATTATTTCAGCAAATCCTAAAACTTAATTTCATCAGATTTATCCCTTATTCTTTTCTTTTACTTAATCTTTTTCAGCTGTAAACCCCTTTTTTCCCTCAAATCTCGACATTTTAGCACTCATTAATTTTACAATATTTCTTAAGATAAACTTTGAATTTCTTCCAATCTTCTTCCACCGTCTCTTTCCCCTGATCACGAATTCTGCCAGTCATTTCAGCCAGTCCCATATAGTCTATCACCTTCATCTGCCATTCTTCCAGAGTGGGTAGATCTTGAGTCTTCCAACATTCTTCACATATATCAGCACACAGAATATCTTTCTTAAAACAACAGGCTTCAGATTGGAAAAACAGAAGCAGACAGAGCCATGCAAGTTCTGAGCAAGGGTGCAAAGGTTTACCTAGATGGGCTTCCCACTTTCCCACAGGGGTCAAGCAGCTGACTCTCTATGATACTAACAAGCAGGGAATGAATGCAACACCAAGCTTCCTCTGTCAATCAATTGCAAATGGTAAAAACCAGGACACCCCAAAAGTTGTTGAGCTTTTTTGGAAGATCCCAAAATCATTGAGCTTTTTTTGTTTGTTTTTAAAAAAATCCAGACGTATGGCATCCCTAGCACACCCACTGCATCTGGGAGTTCCATTTATCCATCGCAACTAGTAGTGATTGAGAGCACTGCAATTCTGTACAATCTTTTTGGTTCCATGGGCCAGATCCCTGTCAATCGCATATAAATTACATGTCATCACTATTATGTGACATGATTGAAATGTGGGTTGTCCCACTCTCCTGTCAAAATTCTTTGGACAGGGTTCCCAAGTGCCTAACAGGCAGCTGGATGGCAGGGATCACTGCCTGCTTCCATAGGGCAAATAAGTCAATCAATCAATCAATCAATCAATCAATCAATCAATCCATCATTTTAGAAAGAAGAGCTGCATTTTCCCTATCCTTAAATCTCATGGCACTATATTTCTTTGGCTTTACCAGAGATTTTTTTAAAAAAATCAAAATATATACACAAATAGAAAATAAACCTGTGCAAATTCATTTTTCAATCTTATGTCTGTTACATTCATGGTATATTACAAAACAATAGTCCCAAATCTGTAAATGTGATTATTCTAGGGAAAGTGCCCTTCCCAGGTCTCTTCTATTGGCATAGTCAATAAAGCCCCACCAGCCTTTAACCAAAGTATATATCATCATCATCAAACCTTTTATTGGAATCAAATACAAATGTCCATAGCAAATCAATACAGAATTACCACCTCCCCAGTGACACAAAGCTATTGTCAAATGAAAAAAGGCAAAGCAGTCTAACGTTACATCTCTAGGTCTCCAGAGAGATCAGATGTCTGCAATGTGTTTTGACGACAAAAAACCAAATAAAGATATTTAGCCACTGACTTGGTGAGCTCCTGATCATTCCCCAGTAATAGTAAATGTATGACCTCCAACTCTGGTTTCCGTTTGGGGATGCAGAGTTGATCTAGGAACTGCTGGCGGAGATCAGCATATAATTTAAATTTAAGAACCATGTGTGTAAGAGTTTCCACCTGATGGTCTTCACATGGGCAAATTCTTTCTCCTTCCACCATTCTGGAGAAACTTCCCCAAAGGAGGTTTGATGGATTTGAATTAAACTTGGTCAGCGAAAATGCCCTTCTTTCTTGAGGATTAAGCAAAAATTCAAGATAATTATGGTTAATTTCATGTGCCCAAGGAAGTTGAAAGTGAAGAGAGGAACATATTTTCTCTGCTGCTGCTGTTAGTTGCTGGCGTTCAATATCCCACAACTTTGTTTTTATTATAGCCTTGGCAGATGGTGGGTACATCGCTCGCAAAAGTTCCACTGACAGCCCGAGTTGCTGTACCTTTATGTTAAACCGTTGTAGCCCTGGGGGAGGAAAGGGGTCTAACAAAACTTTACTGAGGAGAGGATCTTTATCTGTTGTAAGGCAGATGTTTAACCAGCATAAAAGAAATCTCGCCCAGGCAATGGTCTCTACCAAAGTATATATCAATTAGCTTGACCAGTTAATGTTTACATTTTGTATGGTTTCCCCCCAAAAGTGTGACTTGCCAAACCTTTGATACCGAGATTCTAATTGAAGTTATTCCAATGTCTGGCAATAATAGCCCTGTTTTTTGTTTGTAATATCAACATCTTCTGTCACAATAAAGGTAAAGGTAAAGGTACCCCTGCCCGAACGGGCCAGTCTTGCCAGACTCTGGGGTTTGTGCGCCCATCTCACATCTATTGGCCGGGGGCCAGCGCTGTCCGGAGACACTTCCGGGTCACGTGGCCAGCGTGACAACGCTGCTCTGGCGAGCCAGAGCCGCACACGGAACGCCGTTTACCTTCCCGCTGGTAAGCGGTACCTATTTATCTACTTGCCCCCGGGGGTGCTTTCGAACTGCTAGGTTGGCAGGCGCTGGGACCGAGCAGCGGGAGCGCACCCCGCCGCGGGGATTCGAACCGCCGACCTTTCGATCGGCAAGCCCTAGGCGCTGAGGCTTTAGTCCACAGCGCCACAATAATGTCCTGCAAAGCCAACTGTGGGGAGGGCAACATTTATTATGTCACCATTAAGCCAATTTCTCTGAATTGTAGTTCCTCAAAACTTTGAAGTTTACTATACATGCATATATGAACCAATAGATTGGCACTCTCTCCAACAGTCTAGGATTGCTCAAAGGCATTTTACAACATGTGAGGTGACACTCAAAGCGCGTTGCAAGACACATTTTATATCACATGTATTGGTTTGTGAAGGTAAAAAAAAGGTCTCTCTAGTACATTAGGAATTCTGTATCCAGTGTCCTTGCTTTGCTCATTTGCATTCTCTCTCTCTCTCTCTCTCTCTCTCTCTCACACACACACAAAAGCAAAACACTGAAATCTAGTATTCTGGGTTGATCTGGGTTTATTGATAGGAAAAAAGAGAACTGAATCATCCTGTATGTGCCAAGGCTAGGCAGGCAGCCCGATTCTTCCAGCCTCTCCCCTTCCTTGGCCAGGGACTCCTCACCTCCAGACACCCATCACGTAAGCTGAACGCTTGTCTTGCTGCAAGAGATTTCAGCCAGGCTTGTGGCTTGAGACTTCACAGAAGTAACAGCCAGCCTTTGCCGTAAGAAGCTGTGTTTCAGCACAGTTCAGCACGTACTCCCATGCCAAGGGCCTTAGTATATGTGAAACAATGTCGGCAGAGAGAACAGTTTGCAACATTCTCCCAACCAACCACTATTTCGCATTCTCTCTTTGCTGGGGTTCACTAGACCAAGGCTGCAGACCTTGCACAATGGCTTGGTGCTATGCAAATGAAAAATAGTAGAGGAATGGCTTGTAAACGACAGAGCAGACTTGAACTTGCTTCATGCAAACCTTCCCTCCCCAACAGAATGCTAGGAAGAGGCCACACAGGGAAAGTGTGTCCTCTCCCTCGCCACCCTCCTCCAGGTTCAAGGCACACAGGTGAGAGGCAGCCATCTGCATAAGCCCAGGGGTTTCCTCCACATACACAAGAGCTTTGGGGAAAGTGGGGTGGGCGGTGAATGAGTTCCAGCTCTCCACTCCATGTTGCATTGAGCCAAAGGCCTGTTTCCACCTGGAACGGCACACCCCAAAACAGCATCAGGTCAAGAGACTCTTGGCTGCACAAAGCTCCCAATGAGTCAAGTGGGTGGCCTGGTTTTTGTTGCTCCTGATGCCAAGCACAGCTGGCATGAGACTGTGAGGGTTGACGCCAACAGCGTGGCATGGGAGGGCACCACAGATTTGGCACCAAGGCTGCCATGGCCGTGTGAGGCAGCTTATGGAAGCCTTTTAGGCTATGGTGGGGACATGCCTGAGGGTACTTGAGAGAGACAGAGAGAGAAGGGGATGGGAAGGAGGGAGAGAAAGAAAGAAAGAGAAAGAGAGAAACTCATGAGACGGTAGTGGGTCAAGTTTGCACCTTATGGGCAAGAGATGCCCCTCACGCTTGCCAGTCACTTTGTAGGCAATTCTAATGGGATTCTGGTCACTATTGAAACACACTGTTCTTCCTGGCGAGCAACTGAAACGGTGCCCAAGAAGTCTTCAGGGGGGAAAAGCCACAGGTGACCAAGTTCCAACGCTTGTTGAGGTTCAGAAATCCAGTTCATCTGAATCAGCACTGGCAGCAGCTGGTAATTCATCCTGCCTGCGCCCCCACACAAAGCGATAGTTGTCTTCCAGCTGCCGCTGCCTCCGCTGCTCTTTATGAGCTTCTTCCGTACCCTGGATCTAGGAGGGGAAGCAAAAGGCAGTGAGGGCAGGGGAGAAGCACACCAACACATTGGTGTATGTGTATGCATATATCTTCCTATATACATCAAAATGAAACCAACATTGGAGGATTTGTAGTGCTGTATCACAATCTTGGATTTGCACGGAGTCAAGGTGCGGAAAAGTGATGGTTTAAAACAGCAGAAGCATGACTAAAGCTGGAAAGGAAATGGAGGTTTCAAACAACACCAGAAGTTTTAGGACAGCAGGAATGGAGACAAACTGAAAGGGAAAAAGTGGTGATTTTATAGAATGACAGAAGGTTGAGTACAATGAACATGGGGAGGGGGAGAGAAATGGGATTTCAAAACAAGGTTTGGTACAGCAAAAATGGAGCTGGGAAAGGCTCTGTTGTGTTAGCTTTTTGATGTGGGCAGAGAAGGGTACAACACAAAAGCTATTTCTTCTTGTTAAAACTGATTTGCCTTTAAAAAAGACCACACCTCAGTCTCTTTCCATCCTTGCTTTACTCAAACCTCTGCTATTGTTTGAGTACAGTGAGATGGGAGAAAAACTGAAAGGGAAAAAATGACTGTTAAAAAATTCTCCCTCTTCCATTCTTCACTTGTCTCATGTGTGAGAGATAAACTATGATATTCCATACGACCTTTACATTATGTATTTCTCTCTCCTGCCACTATGTGTTGTCTTCAATAAGAAGTTCCAAATTCAATTTGGGAACTTAACAATTATTTTATTAACAAGCAATCACCCATATATGTGCAACAACCGTCAACTGAAACCTCTCTAACTGAACAAGCTGACAGGCTTGCTCTTAAGCCTCTATTTATTTTCAAGATACGGTAACATATCAGCACAAAATGTATGTGTACAAAGTAGCTGCACATTAGGAGAGAGGCGAAGGCAAGGAAATGGGGTGATCTGTGTGCAAGGAAGAGATGAGAAAAGGTGCATAGAGGAAAAAGGGGTGTAAAGGTGAAAATTAGCTTATAAAGGGGGTTACAAAAAGGGGGGTTTAGGAGCCATGAGAAAGGGGTTCAAGATGAAAGCAGGGGTGTGAATGGGTCTGAAGAACAGGAGGAGATTATGGCTTGTTAACTGAGAAGGTGAAAAGTAGGTCCAATATGTAGAAAAAAGAAGATGCAGAACATTACCATGGGGGTGGTTTCTTTCCAAGGGGGTTGCACAAAATGGGGGGAGGTACAGACATGGGGGTAAAGGTGAAAACAGAGGTGTAAAGTGGGGCTGAGGGAAAGAAGAGAGAAATGGCTTCAGAAATAGGGTTGGGAAGGTGAAAAGCAAGCAGGGGCACAGCAGTCTCTCTCTGTGTGTAATATATATACACACACAGACAATCAATCAATCAATCATATGAATGGTGGGTGACAAATTCTAGGTCCCACTGCCAACCCAAGATATTTTGGCACCCTAGGTATAAAATCTAAATGGCAAGCCCTCTCCCCCAACAGGAAAGGAATACGGGGAGTGCACTGTAGAGTCTGCCAGGAGGAAACACATCCCTCATTCCACCAGGAGGCTCTTCTGCCCAAGCTTTGTTGACATGAATGGGAAGTGCACTGCTCCCATTCATTCCTGTGAAACAGGCCTAAGAAATGTTCCTGGGAGATCCTGCTCTGTGGGTTTGTTTTGAGTTTCCCACTCTGCTGCTATCTTTAAGGGTGCTGAAAAAGCCACCCTACTTAAGTGATTACCATTTATTAGTCATGGTACAGCTACTTCCTGCAGGGTTTTACCAGGTGAATCTTGTGGTCCTGTCCAACTCTACAATTCTATAATTCTATGTGTAGAGCAGGGCCAGCCCACCCATGAGCTCAGGTGAGGCTACTGCCTCAGGCAGCAGCATCCGCTGTGGCAGAAGATCCAGCCTCCAAGGAATGCATCGCCCACAGCTGCAGCAGACTCCTTGGGGACCAGATCTGCCCCCCATGCCACCTCTACAGTGGCCTCTTGGCAAATAGAAGGTGCTGCTGGTTGTTCCCTGGTTTCCAGTGTAGATCTTAATTCCCCCCCTTGTTTCTGATGCAGATCTTCACTCACCCCTTCTTCTCTGGCAGGGGTGGGTGGGGAGTACCATTTTGCAGTTTGCTTCAGGTGCCAAAATGTTTTGGGCCAGCCCTGGTGCACAGCCTTGTCCCCACCAAAGACCACAGCTATAGCCAGTCTCTCCACGTCTTCCACACCAGAGGACAGGACTTGCAAGCAACTCTTCCTCTTCCTTATTCCATATTAAATATAAACATGGTGTGATATGGAGGGGAACAACCTCTTTCTCCTCATTAAAACACTCCCTTCATCTTGGGCCCTCACCAGAATATTGAAGAAGATGTCCTTGAGATTTTTTGTGTCCTCTTCTGACAGCCAATGGGTATCATCATCGTCGCCCAGGCCACCCGTGGTCACAATCTTGATTTCAATTTTACCTGCCAGCCACAAAGTTAGCCACACATTAGTTGCCCTGCCCCCAGTCCTTGGTGGGTCATATTTGAGGGAAATGGCACATGAAGATACAGGAGCACGGCAAGGAGGTCTAGCAGGCTTGCCCTGCTAAGAAAGAGACAGAGGGCATCTCTTAACTGGAGAAGCAACAGCAGGAGATGCAGCCACATCAGGACTAGCCTGCCCGCAAACTACAACCAACATGTGCAGCACCCACACAAAGATCTACACGCAACAGCTGCCAGTCCACACCTCTTCCCTGCATCTCCCAGTAATATTTTAGTTAAAGCAGAAGTGCACAGCGACACAGCTTAGCTCAGTATTTCCCCTGCCTTCTGCAAATGCTGGCCAATGAAGCATTGTTTACCTTTAGATGAAGGTAAACAATGAGCACAGCTGTGTCCCATCATGCAGTTGCTATGGCCAAGTGTTATTGGAGCAGTGTGGGGAAGAGGCACAGCGAAAGGTCACAGGCAGTTTGGTCCCCACAATTCTGTTTGGGGAAAAACAGTACTGCTAGAGGAGCTGTTTCTATGGCCCTCTTCTAGTTTTAAAGAGCTATTAGCTTGGGGGTTTAGCAAGAGTGTGTGCACGCACAACCAGTTATAGTGGTTCCGGAAAGAACAGAACCAAACATTGCAGGTTGGTACATATAAGTTGCATGTTGCTTTCTCCTTCCTTTTAACACAAGGGGAATGGTTTGGGTTCCAGAGAAACCTCTAATGTTGAAGACAAGAGCATGCTGCTCCCACATTATCACCCAGTACTAAACTGCCCATAGGTCTTTTAATTGTAGAAAGGGTCCAGGAATGGTGATGCAGGTACAGCAGGGATGGATGCTCATCTCCATGGTTACCATGTGTGGGTGAACCTGCATGCTGACATTTGACTAACAAAATGCTTAGCTTGCCATCATTTAAAATCTCAAGAATAGGAGCCACGAGGCCTTTAAGACAGTGGTACCTATGTCCCCACTGTGGAGGGATGTGTGGATCCAGAATTGGCCTCCACAGTTACTTATGGACACACTGTTAAGGCCATATTCATGGAAGACAATCCTACTCAGCTACGAGTGATCACCAGAGAACAAGAAGGTACCTAATCTTGTGTACAGGTAATTAATGCACTTCAGTCACAATTCACTGGGATTTCAAAAAGAACAAAAGTCAGATGTTACATAAAGTCACTTGATGGCCTACTATCTTGACTGTGAGTCCTGGAAGACGTGCTCTCTGACTTGTGGGCTTTTTCCCACCTGGTCTGGGAGGGCAGGGCCCTGACTGACTCCAGCTACAAATGATGTGGCTGCTGAAGAGAATTTTGGGCTGGGGTAGGGGTTTGTGGCTACTATCACTGTTGCTGATGCTAATTTTTTTGTATTTTTATCTTCAGATCTTATTACGATTATGTGGAAATTGTTCAGTTTGGTTGTGTCTGCTTGATGTCTTTTATTTATTCTTTATTACTACTTTTGTTATGTTTGTTTTTATGTGAATCTTTTCATGTTGTAAACTGTCTTGAGCATGGTTTTAACTGCAGCTGCTGGGTGACCTTGGGCCAGTCACACTTCTCTGAAGTCTCTCAGCCCCACTCACCTCACAGAGTGTTTGTTGTGGGGGAGGAAGGGAAAGGAGAATGTTAGCCGCTTTGAGACTCCTTAAAGGGAGTGAAAGGCGGGATATCAAATCCAAACTCTTCTTCTTCTTCTTCTTCTACAGAAAGGTGGCATACACACAAAAGGATGCTGACAATACTATGCAGTAGAACCTAGTTCAGGGGTCAGCAACCTTTTTCAGCCCTGGGCCGGTCCACCGTCCCTCAGACCATGTGGGGGCCAGACTATATTTTGGAGGAGAGAAAAAATGAACAACTTCCTATGCCCCACAAATAACCCAGAGATGCATTTTAAATAAAAGGACACATTCTACTTGTGTAAAAACACGCTGATTCCCAGACCGACCACAGGCCGGATTTAGAAGGCGATTGGGCCACATCCGGCCCCCGGGCCTTAGGTTGTCTACCCCTGACCTAGTTCTTACAAATCCAACTTCCCATTTTCTTTTCTCCTTTAACACTCTGGTTTTGACAGATATTGGTGATTACACTTGAATTCTTCCCCGTCTCCCGTATCAAAGCACATCATAAATGGGATTCACATCAAACTTCTACCTTCATCCACTACAAGCCAGCTCTTTGTTTCCCCCTACTTTACGGCTGAAGGGTCTCAAAGTTAAAATGTATAATCTTACAGGCAACTCCTGGTTTAGGCATATCTGAAGGATGCATGATCAAAGATGTCAGGAAAAGGGCGAAAAGGGGCAGGGGCAGAATGGGGTGGAGCGGGCTTACTGTACTTTAAAAATCTTCAAGTTCTACAAGTTCAAATCCTGGCCTCAGAAACCTTCTTGGGAGAAGAATTAAGCAGATAATGTACAGTGGTACCTCGGTTTTCGAACAGCTTAGTTCACGAACAACTTGGAACCTGAATGCTGCAAAACTGGAAGTAGGTGTTCCAGTTTTCAAACTTTTTTCGGAAGCCGAACGTGCTCCGTTTTGAGTCCTGAGCTTCCGTTTTTACTGTTGCGCTGCTAATTTGTGTCCCCCCATTGTAATTGAATTATTCCGTTTCCGATAGCAGTGTTCTGAGGTGATATTTGGAGCTTAAATTTGGTGCTTTTGTTTTTGCTATTTATTTTGCCTTTTTTGTTTTTGAGGCTTTTTCAGTTAGTTTGTTTTTGTGACTGTGTGGAACCCAATTCAGCTACTGATTGATTGATTGTGGAAATGGATAAAAGCCCCCCCATAGGAACGATGACTATCATCAGTGCAGGTGAGAAAAAATGTAATTTTAAATTTTATCATCTACAATGCTGTCTTATTTATCTTATAGTACAGTACATTGATTATTGCTTTCATTTTATGGATCAATGGCCTCGTTAGTAAAATTCATGTTAAACTGCTGTTTTAGGGGTTGTTTTTAAAAGTCTGGAACAGATTAATCCGTTTTGCATTACTTTCTATGGGAAAGCACGTCCTGGTTTGGGAACGGACTTCCAGAATGGATTCAGTTTGAGAACCAAGTTACCACTGTGAGATTATCAGCTCAGGGGCAGAATGGCCAATGGCTCCCTGTGGTTTGCAATTAAGAGAGCCCTCCAGTGACTTGGCATCCCTGACTGCTCTCCCTTAAAGATCTCCCCCTAAACACAACCCCGCCCAGGCTAAAAAGGGCTCAAGGCCACCTCTGGCTGTCCAGGTTACATGGCTGCGTTACCTTCTGCCTTCAGGCCTTCCTTCTCCAACAGGTCCTTAACCACACTCTCTATGTGGCGCAGCTGTGGGTTGTCCCTGCTCATCTCTTGGACTCGCAGCAGCTTCTGCTGAGTGCTGCCTGGCTTTACTTTAGTGACCCTGACTTTCACGCGCCCGTCTGGGTCGCCATCTGAGACAGAAAAGGGGACAGAGGAGGGTCAGGAGGCCAATATTTGTGGGGGGGGGAGAGAGAACGAGAGCGCAAGCTGGAAGGGCCTACAAGCAAGGCTGGGGGTAGTCTGCATTCACAAGGAAAATTTCTGCCAATTGTACTTACGGTGCTTTGAGCACAATTTTTTTCCTAAGGGTTTCTTTTCAAAGCATTTGGAAATTTAGCAAAATGCAGAAGGTCCCTGGACTGCAGAGGAAAAGGAAGGCAGGAAGTCCCAGAAAGGTGTGGTGGTTATATTGGGCTGAAAACTGAGCATCCTAAGTCCCTGAACAGCAAGTTTCTAACCCTTAAGGCAGCCTTTCCCAACCCTGGTGCCCTCCGGACTCCCACCATCCCTGGTAGTGCGGGCTGGGAGCTAAATCTCTGCAGCGTACCCGGTTGGGGAAGGCTGTCTTGTGACTTGAAAGCATCTGGGTAATGCCTGGCTAGAAATATCACAAGGAAAATGGGGAGAGCTAGGCAAGGTGGCCAAGGCTTCAGTGCCCTGCCTTTCCCAAGGCTAGCAGGAACAATCAACAGTATGAGAAGCAAGCAAAAACGGCAAAATGGGCTTAGCTAAAAAACAAAACAAAAACTTGCACATGGGTTAGAATGAAATGCAAGGGACTTTAAAAAAGGAAAGAGTTGAAATGCAAGGGACTTTTAAAAAGGAAAGAGTTGGGAACTTCTATGTTGCTGGACACCCCCCCCCCCCCAGTAGCAAATAACTATTTCCATCAGTTTGGAAACTGGCAAACATTACTGGGAAAACTCCTCCCACCATCAGTTCTCTGTCCACAATGCATCATCCTACCTGCCCCCTGCCTCCCAGTCACTTACTGACCAGTGCTAAGGAAATGCACCTGGGAGAGCAGGTGAAGTCTTGTGTCTTTTCTAAATGTGCAGATAGTCACAAATGGAGAAGGGCATTAGACAGGCCAGCTCTGGCAAGCTTATAGAATCGCTTTGGCCAACCAGCGGCACCTCCTGCTGCTTTAGAGCAAAACTCCCACCATCCCCAACCAGATGGGCACTGGAGTCCAAAACAGCTAGAGGGCACCAGGTGGCCAAAGCCTGTTCCAGGACTAGTTTCTGAGCAGTTGTGATACAAAAATGAAACTCTCCAGAGACCTCACAGGCTGTCCCCTGCAGGAATTTTAAGAATGAAAGCAAGGATAAGTGATGAAGAGCCCTTCTAAGAAGTCTCACCCATTGGGCATTCAAAGGCTTCTCCATAACTACAGTGTTTCTGCTATGGTTTTCTTCATCACATCACAACTTGCTAGCCACCTGCTCCCAAATTATTTGCTAAACCCTTGACATCTTGCCCTGCTCTCTGAGCAAGTCCGCATGTGGATCAACCCATTTATGACAAAATGTCACCCCCTGTTGGCTGATCCAAAAACAGTCCTCAAATTTACTGGCACTGAAAAAAAATGAAGCCAACCTTATCTGTATGGGAACATACCGGTTGCTGGTTTGGCTACGTCTTCTTCAGCAGTATCTTCCCCATCTGCTGCTACCTCTTCTTCCTCCCCTGGCTGTGGCTCCTGCTCCTCATCTCCTTTATTCAAGTCTTTGCCAGGATCCAGCTTGTCAATAAGCTTGTTGAGGGTAGAGGCCAAAGACTTGGAGGCTTGCTTTCGATCAAACTCACCTTTCAGGCCTTCTGTTTCCAACTCATCCTCCACCTGCCAGTAAACGATCCAAGAAAGGATAAGCTAAGGTCTATTTACCGTATTTTTCGCTCTATAACACGCACCCGACCATAACACGCACGTAGTTTTTAGAGGAGGAAAATCCGTAGGCATGCCACCCGTAGGCATTCCCTCCATAACACGCACAGACATTTCCCCTTACTTTTTAGGAGGAAAAAAGTGAGTGTTATGGTGCAAAAAATACGGTATTTATTGAGAAAGAGAGAGATCCAGTTGAGTAGCAGCCTGGCTCATTTCCTGCAGTTAAGTGTACAGCAGTTGCTCCCACACTTTCTTGGGCCACTGCTCCCTTGAATCCACTCATCCCTAGTGCCCCCTCCCTACTAAAAGCAATATTCAGAACAGTGGTTTGCATGACCTACTATGGAAGGTAGTAACACAATAAAATTTGAAACAGCAACAATTAAATGCATACTTAATTAAACAAAACAAATGAACTTGATCTAGTGACACCAGGTTTGCAAAGTCTAACAGTCATTTACAACTTCAGTCCCCCCTTCGCCTGCTAGGTAACCCCCCTGCCCCTCCAGGGGGCCGGACCACCCGCTTTGAGAACCACAGTCTGGATCTGCAAGACTCCGCTTTCAATCATATTTCTAGTCCTTGTGGTTGTAAGGCTCCACCAGGGCAACCATACTGACTACACGTCTCGCTGCTGCATCATTCAGACACCACTTCCTCTGTTACTCCCCTCCCTTCCCCACCACCGGTGCTGCCTGAAGAAAGTTCCTTCACTTTGCAGAAAGATTCCCTCTCCTTACTATTCATCATTCTTTGCCAATTTTGTGTCCCTCCCTCTCAGTTTTTTCTAAACTAAAAAACACATACAAAGTTTATAGCCCTTTTCCCCACAAAGGCAGCAAAATATGTGCAAATACAAGGTGATTGGGGACAGAGAACATCCAAGGCCCATCAATGGTTTCCTCGGGTCGGTAGTACAGAAAGGAAATTATAGCTAGTCTCCTGCATCCTCACCTCATCAATGATGTGACCAAACTCCTTTTCCATCTCAGATTTTACCTCCTCCTTCAACTTGGCCATTTCAGACTTAGGCAGCAGGATGTCTTCCAGTTCCTTCTCAAACTTCCCCAGCAGGTCTTCCTCATCCTTCTCATCCTCCTGGGCCCCTTCTTCAGAGTGCTCTGTCCCTAACGATGGCTCACTTTTGGGTGGAGTTTCTTGAGATGTTTCCTCTGGTTCTCTCACCATTTCTTTGTCCTGGAGGGACAAAGGTGAGGCTCAAACTGATCCAGCCGAGATGCCATCACAACATGTGCACCACAAAGGCTGGACAATCCCTGTCCAGTGGCCCCAGGAAGACCTCCCAATTGTTGTTCCCTAGCAAACACCTGGACCCTGAACAAAGAAGTTCCATGTACTAGGCAGATAACAATTCCACACTGTATACCTAAAAGCAGTTCAGCAATAGCATAGTAAATCTGGAGAGAAGCAAGCCTTCTACTACATCTTACCTTCCTGGCATTCTCCTTCAAGTCACGAATAAACTGCACCAGGTCCCCAGGATTCTTGATAACTTTGAAGTGGATTTTTCTCTTGAAATCTGCAAAGATCCGAGACAGCACATATTATTTATTTATTTATTTATAAATAAAATAATTTATATACCACCCTCTCAAAAAGTATCCAGTTAGCATACAGCAATGTCAAAACATTTTTTTAAAGAAACCTTTAAAAGCAACACAGTATGACAGCATCTTACATGGGGGTTTGGTTCCAAGGGTTCAGTGTATAGGCAAAAACACATATACTCAAACCCTGGAAATGCCCCCCCCCCCGGGCAGCCTTAGCCTTCCAGTGCCAGAGCACTAAGCTGGGTTTTCCTGATGTAAAAAGTACTTTACCAAGCAAGGCATGCTCAGCATACTGGTTTTAGGATGCTTTTGTGAAATCTCATGGGTCCATCCAAGTTCCGGTGAGATCTCATGGAGCTACCCACAAGCTTCCAGAGCCTGTGTGCTAAGAGGACCTTGGAGGTTCTTTTCGCACCAGGAAAACTTTGCATGCATTTAATTTGCACAATTTCAGCTGGCCGGCCTTCAACTGTGCAGGGTAGAAAACGCACAAGTTGGATGTGCGTAAGATACAAGAGGAATGTACAGTGGTGCCCCGCAAGACGAATGCCTCGCAAGATGCAAAGCCCGCTAGACGAAAGGGTTTTCTGTTTTTCAGCTGCTTCGCAAGACGATTTTCCCTACAGGCTTGCTTTGCAAGACGAAAACGTCTTGCAAGTGTTCCGATTTTTTTTTGCTGCCCCCCCTTTTCTAAGCCGCTAAGCGCCTTTTAGCCGCTAATCCGCTAATCCTTTAATAGCCGCTAAGCCTTTAATAGCTGCTAAACCGCTAATAGCGCTAAACCGCTAATAGGGTTGCTTCGCAAGACGAAAAAACCGCTAGACAAAGAGACTCGAGGAACGGATTAATTTCGTCTTGCGAGGCACCACTGTACAAAACAATTAAAATGAGTCACCACTCAACAAAATTTTAAAAAAACTGCATAGTCCTCTTAACTTACAAAAGAAATGCATGGAAGTGTGCTGGAAGAGTGTTCCACAGCATGGGACCAGTGACCTGGGGAAAACTATCAGCACTTCTCTGGATGATTTCAGTGATCAAGCTGGATACAAGGGTTCAGATGGTCCTTAGGGCATCCTGGACCCAACTTACTCAGGGTAAGACCCTTGAACACAAGACCCTTGAACCTGGCCCAGTAGCATATGGGCAACCAGTGGAGATGTTTTAACAGAGGTGTCTCATGCTGTCAGCTGTTTGCCCCCATGTGCAGTTTGGTCACTGCATTCTGCATCAGCCAGAGCTTCCTGACCAGGTCCGAGGGCAGCCCCACATAAAGTGAATTGTAGTACTCCATTCTTGAGGGTAACAATGCATGGACTACAGTGGCCAATGGGTCCTAATCCAGTTATGGCCATGGCTGACAAAAGGCACTCCTAGCCACAGAGGTCACTTGGGTCTCGAATGATGGACATATCCAGGAGTATGCCTAAGCTACGTACCTGCTCCTTGAGAGGGAGTGCAACCCTTCCCAGAACGGGCAACTGGCCTATCTTCTGGATATAGGAACCGCCCACCCACAAAGCCTCCATCTTCGCTGAATTCAAACTCAAGTTTATTGGCCCTTGTCCAGTCCACCACTGCCTTGAGGCTCTGTTCCAGGGCTTTCACAACTTCTGTTTCAGATGGAGAACAGAGCTGCATGTCATCAGCATAATGATGGCACCGTGCTCCAAAGCTTCTCTTGCTCCAAAATACATGTATTAAATAGCACTGGATCCAGAACAGTGTCCTGCAGAAACCTGTAGCCTAAGGGCCAGGGAGTCCAATTGCACTCCTCCCATGTTGCTCTTTGGACTCAACTGTGCAGGTTGGCATGAAACCACCCTAGTGCAGTGCCTCCAACCCAGGAAGCTGATCAATGTTTTCAAAAGTTGCTGAGAGACTGAGTAAGAACAACAGGGTCACACTCCCTGCCCCTCTCTCTGTAACAGTCATCCATTAAAGTAACCAAGGCTGAGTCAATCCCCAAACCAGACCAAAATCCAGGCGGAAGTGGATCTAGATAAGCAGTGTCATCCAGGAGCGCTTGCAGTTGCCATCACTCTCTTTCTGAACACTAAACAATGTTAAAAAGAGGAAAGGATGCCTAAGGGGGGGAGGAACTAGCAGTTTCCAAAGATACAGGCCATTAAAAAAATGTCTGACTGTTAACCAGTCTTCTTGAAAGAATAGGAGAAGGAGGGTTCAGAAAGTTCTGAATTCTTTGGTTCAGGTGAACGTTCCCCAAAGCATCTTTTCTGACAGTCCTAAGAGGATTGTTTTCTTGAGCCACAGCACTTATGGGCCACACACTTACCTGCTAGGTGACTGTCTGCTGTCTTCATGATTGGCTCTTCCTCCTGCAGAAAAAAGACAGAAGTTAAATGGCTTTGGGTGCTATGCATAGAAGCCACAGTTGTAGGGTTGCGAGGGAATTATTTCTGCATGATACAGACTGTTGAGTTCTTGTTTCGCCAAAGGAATTCATTATTACCCGGACCCTGCATTCATCACTTGAGGTCCTTCTTTGTGTGCCTTGTGCATGAGAGGCCCGGAGGGTGGCAACATGAGAACAGACCTTTTCTGCGGTGGTTCCCCAGGAGGCTCACCTGGCACCTTCATGGCGTATCTTTACGCACCAAGAGAAATTGTTTCTCTTCAACCAGGGTTTGGCTGATTAACATTCTATGGCTTTTTAAATGTGTTTGTGGGAGGAGGGGTTATTGGTTTGGTTTTGATTTATTATGTATTTCCCCCCTCGTTTTGGTGGCATGGTGCCATCAGTATTTTTATGTTGTGAACTGCTCTGGGATATTTGAATGAAGGGTGGTGCACAAATTTTATAAATATTTTTCACCCGCAGATCTCAGGCTAGTTCATAACATAAAAATACAACAACAAAATATATAATAAAAATATAACAACAACAACAACAACAAAATAAATATAATAATATAATAAACATATAACAACACCAACATCAATGGCGCATGAGCCAACAACGAACAGATGCATCTATCTAATACCGCAGTGGGGGACTGTATCTGCCCAGTGGGCCAGATCACTAGCTCCCCCATCTTGCATAGGACAGTTTTGTCAGGCCAATCACCTGGTGTTAAAAGGACACTAGCTGATCTTTTTGTCCACAGGTGACAAGCAGCTAATTGGTTGGGTCTTGTGTTGTCCCTTGCAAAGCTTTGTTGGAGATGTGTCACGTGGGGTGTAGGGCAGTGGACATGGCTTGGCTGAAGTGAGCTTGTGGGCCAGATGTGGAGATCTGGTGGCCTGGAGGTTCCCCAGCCCTGATTTAGTAGATATGGAACATATGGCTGTGCTTGGATGCAACACTGAGACATTGGCAGTGGTGAGGCAACTTACAGGAACATAGGAATCTGCCTTTGACAGTGTCAGACCAGTGTCTGGCTGTTTGACTGACTGACAGGGGCTTTCGAGGGTTTGAGAAAGGTTCCTCTCCCAACCTTATCTGGATATGTCAGGGACTGAACCTGCGTGCAAAGCAGATGCTCCGCCCCTCCCTTTTTAAAAACTTGATGTTATTTCCTCCTTTAGATAAGTCAAATCTTATAATTTAGGGGATACTTATAAGTGCCTCAGCAACATGCCTAAATAAAAAACAAAGAACTCCCGCACTGGTGGTGTCAGAATCAAGAAAAAGGAAAATATACCAGCTTTGAGGGTAAGAATACACACACACACACGTTAAAAGTATTTGGACAGATACTGGTTATGATCAGGTGTGATGACAGGAGGTTACCTTTGTTTGGTCTGGCATCTGGGCTGTCTTCTCATCTCCCCGCAACGCTCTCTCCCAGAAATCAGAGTCATCACCTGGGTCACTTTCAGGAGGAGAAGCAGTTGGAACAGGCTCTGGGGTCACTGACCAAACAGGGAAAACAAAGTTTTTAAGTGGGAGCAAAGTCATTTGGGCTTTCCAAGAGCATTTCTACAGTTACACTCAGGATAGAGAATACTTTGCACCACACAAATGCAGAATTCAGCACATTGAGAATCGCAGTTCCTTTTTACAGGTTTCTAGCTTCCAAACCTGCAAGAGCAGCTACTGCCCACTAAAGATGTGAAGGTCCTGTTTCACCCCGAACCTTACCCCCCACTAATGAAAAAATGGATTACAATATATTTTCTTTTACAACGATGAACAAAATGTTTAAGCCAATCTGCTTATATATTTACTTTTCTAAAATGATTTCTAAGCTTGTGTAACTGGAAGACTTTTATGTAAACTTTTGTACAATATCAGATCATTACAATTCCTGAACACTGAAGCAAACCAAGTCCTGAGTTGTACACTGAGAGCACAACCAATGCAAGAAAAATATGCATTACTGCCTCTTGTCGGGCACTGCGGTTGTCACAAGAGAGCAAAGGCAGGTTCAATGCCTTCTTTGCTGATAGCTTGCCCATCTGACAGAATTGCACCAATAGACATCTGAAACTGCAGAGTGCCCCTAAGGATGAAGGCACATTGTGTAAGGGTCCTTGCACATTATCCCAACACAAAAACCAGAGGACCAATATCTTTTTTGGCACTGAAGGCCATACAGTGGACCCTCGGGTTACGTTACCTTCGGGTAACGTAACTTTCGGGTTGTGAACGTGGCAAAACCCGGAAGTGTATACCTCCAGGTTTCACCATGCGCACATGCGCTCTGCGCACTTCGCACATGCAAAGCGCTCTATTGCGTCGCACACACGCACAAAATCAGCGCCTCTAGATCTGGACTTTTCGGGGTACATATGGACCTCTGGAATGAATTAAGTTTGTATCCGGATGGTCCACTGTATTTACTGACTTTTTAAAACGGTGACTTGCCTCAGGTTCCACGTGATCGCCCCACCCCACGGCTACATTTCAGTAACATCCTTGCCAGGTAGTTCCCTACCATTGCCATCTGAATCCTGAACGGCAGAGTTTGGGTCTTGCTCATTCCACAGTCGTGTGTCTAGAGACTTCAGCTCTTCAGAGATCTCCTCCACTTTGCGCTTTGTGTCAGCTGCAAAAATTTACACAATATAGATTAGATGTGCAAACACACACCCCAGTATGTCCAGGTAAGAAACAGGTCATCATCATAGCACCCAATGCAAGAAGACAATATTCTCCCAAGCAAGCAGGACTCCTTGGCAATCAGCGCTCAAATACTACCCGGTTTGCTCTCCCTGTGCTATGCGGCTCTTCTGGCATTTGGAGGGCAAAGTGGGCACCAGAAATAGGAATCCTGAAATCCTGTGCCAAGAAATCTGGCATTCTGCCACCAAGTGCCCACGTTACACAGGTGAAAATACCTGCATACTTTGTTTTGTGTTGGGAGGTGTAGTGTTCAAAATACAAAATAAGATAAAGTCATCTAGCGCTTTTCAGGCTAAGTGGAATTTGAATCCAAGCCAGCACAGTCTTCACCACACCACACTGTCCCCCCATGCCTATTCTCTCAGCAACAGAGAAGGCAAATGAGGAAAGGGCATCCCTTAACACCAACTCTTTATTCTGTTTCTGCTTTTTAGGTTGTGATGCACACAACTCTACACACCATTCAATCTCCCTGAAAGGAGGGGCTTACGCTTCAAATGCACTTAAGATACTTCTGTCACACTGCTGAATCCTGCCTTGCCACCAGATCAAAGCGAATAGCCCTGGCCAAGAGGGCACCGAAGGGGCCTCCACCTCCTCCTTGACCAGTTGTACTACTTACACACTTGGGCCTTGACATATTCCACATATTCTGCAGGGCTCAGGGCCGGGTGACAGCGGATGGTCTGAGGGGTGGCAGTGGACGGTGGCCGCAGAAATGGGTGGTGGCAGATGCGGGTGGTGTGGATGGTCAGCACGTAGGAGCAGGACTGGGGCTCGTCCACACGGGCAATGTAGTCACCTGAACCTTCCTCACACAGAAACTGCGATTTAGATATAGAAAAAGATAGAAAGCTGTTTTATACTGACTCAGATCATAGCGTCCATCTAGCCTAGAACTTTGTGTTCTATTCCTCTGGCAACCAGCAGCTCTGCAAGACCTCAGGCACCAAACTTTCCTAGCCCTGCTCCTGGAGAGCCTTTAAAGATGGATATTGGCAAGATTTTGCCTGGGACTCCTGCACCCACTGCACATGCTCCACCCACTGAGCTATGGCTCTTACCCCCAAGATAGCTTTCCATGAGTTGCCAGGAGTGGGGACAGAAGAGAGGCTAATCTTGCTTTGAAAGGCACATGCATGGAATCCCGGTCTCTCTGCCAGGATGAAGGGGGAAGGTCACATTGGTTAAAGAGAGCATGGGGACTCCGAGTCCCTCCAGATGTGGTTGGACTCCCATCAGCTGCAGTTAGCATAGCCAATGGTCAGGAGTGATGGGAGTTGCATCTAGCAAGATGTGTTGCAGCACAGATCCCACATCCCTGGGTTGAAGGTCAGCCCAAGTTCAAACAGCAGCAGGGTAAATTTATGAGACAACGTCCCTCCATTTCCTTCTGCTTCACAATGTGCACTTCCTAACACTTCCTTGGCAGCTACATAAAAGCCTAATCTATTTACTTATTGATTATATATATATTTGATACCTCTTATGATTACAAATAAATCTCAAAGCAGTTTACCAAGATAGAAAGAAAACATGCAATAAAATTATTCCAATAAAAAAGTACATTGTGGATTATCACCTATGGTGTAGGGCAGAAGGATCCAGTGCTAATTGTCAGGGAAAGCCTGAGCAAGCAGGTGAGTTTTCTATGCATGTCAAAAAAACCCTGACCCTGAATTGGTCAGAGTTTTATATGTTAACAACACCACCTTAAAAAGTGGATTGGCAGCCAATGATCAGGCATTTGCAAGAGGAAAAATGGGGAACAAACTAACATGCATGACAGCACAAGCAGGAAGCTCTTTATAGCTCTCTCCTCTGCATGAAACACAGGTGGATAACCCATACAGTGGTGCCCCGCAAGACGAATGCCTCGCAAGACGGAAAACCCGCTAGACGAAAGGGTTTTCCGTTTTTCGATTCGCTTCGCAAGACGAATTTCCCTATGGGCTTGCTTTGCAAGACAAAAACGTCTTGCAAGTCTTGCGATTTTTTTCGCTCCCCTCCCCTTTGTCTAAGCCGCTAATAGCCTTTTAGCCACTAAGCCGCTAAGCCTTTAATAGCCTCTAAACCGCTAATAGCGTTAATAGGGTTGCTTCGCAAGACGAAAAAACCGCTAGACGAAGAGACTCGTGGAATGGATTATTTTTGTCTTGCGAGGCACCACTGTATTCCAAGCATTCCTAGGCCCAACTTCCAACTCTCAGCTCAGCATCTCTCAAGTCAACTATAGACCAGGGACCCTGTGGCCCTCCAACTCTCATCAGCCCCAGCCAGCATTGCCAATGGCCAGGAATCATGGCAGCTGTAGTCTAGCAGCATCTGGTGGGATACATGGAAAATGTCTGTTCCTGCCCATCACACAGCTCTGGCTACCTGAATGGAGACTTTCACTTGGGCATGAAGGGTTCTAAAGGCCAAGAGAGCCATACTTCCTTTCCTCTCAGCTGCTGACTCAGGAAACTTCCGCACAGTGCAACCAAGTTCCTTTCCTTACCCTGACTTCAGCCTCCCGGGGCTTCCCGTTCAAGTTGCACTTGGATCCGTTGACATAGGTCTGGCTGTGGTAACGCTTCAGCTTGTGCTGCTTGGAAGCCTGTGATGCGGGGAGAGAGAACCAGAAAACACTCAGGGCCTTTGGGGGGGGGGGGAGTTTCACTGCTGCAAGCCCCTATTGAGCAGAAGCTGAAGGTAATCTGCTTTGAGCTGGGCCTAGATGCAAGCAAGAGTTTATTCAGGGACAGCTGCAGACTGTCCTTAGCATACCCTCCCCCAAGCTGGTACTCTCCAAATATTGTTGTACTGCAACTCTCATCATCCCTTATTATGAGACAGGAAGGCTCCTGAACCAGGGGCTTAATTTGCTTTCCAAGAATTGCCTTACTCTGCTTTTTAAACTCCTTGTGCATAGCAAGGAGGGACCTCCAGACCTCTTCTCTACTTTCCCCGCATCCGTTCCTTTTCTTCTCCCCGCCTCCCAGCCTCCCTCACTGGCAGCATGGTTGCCACAATCATCCCTGAATACTTTCAAGGTGGTAGCGGCAGCAGTGGCATCTGTCCCTATTTTCCATTGGAGAAGCCTTCCCTAAACTGGAGCCCTTCCAGAGATTCCTGGACTCCAGCACACTATCGGTCCCCAGCCAGCACAAAGCAACTTACAAGCAAAATAAACCCACTCCACATACATGCATTAAAACCAAGGAAAAAAAGCTACATTAAAAACTTCCTCACCTCTTCTAAAAGGCAAAAAAAGAAAAAGAAAAGAAAAGAAAGTTAACAACCAAAGGCCTGGTTAAAGAAATATGCTTTTGCTTGTGCCTGAAGTGACCCAATGTGACTTACAAATTGGGAGTTTTCATTGCCATTCCCCTCTACTGATGTCAAGAGTGTTTTATCTCAAGGTACACTAAATCTAAGAGCTTCAGGCTGGGGGGAGGGGGAGGAAAGGTCTATTAAGGAAAGCAACTGAAACATCAGATTTATGTTCAGCAGTTAGGAGGTTGGAGAGCTACCTAAGCCTTAGGGATGCTCACTCAAGTTTTCCCCCATTGAATGAAGTGATCAAGGGCCTAAGGAACACCCACCTTGGCAGTTTCGTTGTCCCAGTCGAATGCGGACTGGTAGAACCCCAGGTACAGAATGTCACCTTTGATTTCAGACTCTGGGGGTGGGGGAAGACACAGGGAAAGATGAAAAGTGTCACTTTGTTAACTGGAAGCTTGGACCTCAGGAGAGAGTAATAATGATGATGACGATGATGATGATGATGATAACAACAACATCTTAGCATGAACCAGAGGCTGAGAAAAGACCTGCTTCAGTTGTGCCGCCACAGTGTAAATTCAAGCTATGAATCTGGCTACACTGACCACCACACACAAAAGACGCCCTTTCACTAAAAACAAAATGTTAAATATCTAAGTCTAAGCTAATCACGCCACTAGTTTCCTGACACATATGTTTTGTTTGCATAAAATCTGTGATTATAGATTAGGGGCTATCCCAGCTAAGAAACGGAAGGGATTAGTAAGAAGTAAAGTTTCAAATCTGCATATTGATGCAAAAAGGGAAAGCACACCAGACTGAAGAACCCCCCACTTCCTTTTGAGAACACAGCCATGTACCCTATCAGTTCAAATAAGCTGGACAGCCATTCCTGGTTTGCTGACATGAACTGCTTCAGTCATCAGCCTCTGACAGTGTTGGAAGACCCCCACCCTGGCCAAACTCTGCAATATGGGGAGACTATGGACCTCTCGTTATAAGACTATTGTTAAGAATTAACCATGTATACAGACCTAAGGTTAAGGTTTATTAAAAGGGTGGCACTATACTCACAACACAATTCTGGGGACTGTGGTTGCTCTTTTTCCACTGCAGATCAGCAAAGTGGGAGGCACTTTGCAGCAGGGAAGTGGCAAGCTGAATCCAGAGATGGAGACCGGAGGCTCTGAGATACTGCTGGAGTCCAACTCCTACCAGCCCTGGTCAGCAATCATAGGAGTTGTGGTCCAGAGGGACCTGAAGAGCCAAAGGCTCCCCATCCCTGGCTTAACTGTTCACTGATTATTTATTTCTACGCCACCTTTCATGCCAAAGACCTGTCAGGCTGACTAATATTAAAAGGGGGAAAATGAGCATTGTATCCAGAGAAAGTTGAGTGGAACTCTTTTGAATAATAAGACTTCCTTGGCTTTCTTTTCTACCACAACTCCATTTCACCTCCCAGAAGCCATTTCCGAGACTTGGTGGGCCCTCTGGAACAGTGGGTTATTGCAGCAATCCTCCTGCTCCACCAAAGCAAATTGTGCCAATGCATATTGCGGTTGAGAAGCAGGCAAGCATGACTCCCAGACCTGTCTTTGCCACCACCAGCCCACTTCTGTTCTGAGTGAATCATATATTCTTCACTGTTGTGGCATCCGGGGTGGGGAGGTTTAAACCTTCCGTTACAGTGGAGATGAAAAGAACCAAGCCCGGGTGGGTAAAGCGAGCAAACATGGTCTGGGGGGTGTGGGGCTTGCAGAAGGCTGGATAGGAGGGTCTGGAGGGTCAAAGGCTCCCCATACCTACTTTGAACCTAAACCAAGCAGATGAGAGAAACCGACAAAAGAGAAGAGAGTACCTTCCATGTGGTATTGCTGGATGTGCTTCCCGTAGCAGAACTCGTACGTCCACCAGTCCTTGGTCTGAGAGAAAAGGGAGACATTAAAGCCTAGGTGATTTGGCTGAAGCAAAAAATCTTGTTGTAAGAGCCCCATTGCATTATAATTCTCTTGAAGTATTACACCCAAATTAGGCAATGCCTAATCATGCAAATGAGTGGAGTGGACATGGAAGTGTTGGGTTTCACTGAAGTTTTGGTTATAAAAGTGGGAAAAGCTCAAGGACTCAGGAGTGGAGAGAGGGGAGGGGGAGAAAGAGAAAGATAAGAAGAATCTCAATGGAGTTTTAATAAGCCTGCAAGATTGAAGTTAGCATTTTAGCTGGGTACCGGCTTCGGTTCCTTAAAGGAGGCAGTCCCCATGACAGCAAGAGATTGTTGACGAAGGAAAAACAAGGATGATTGAGGGTAATCATCCTTGCAAATTTCCCCAGGGACAGGGGGAACGGGCTTCACTTGCAGTTCATTAACAGAGAGCCCAGGGGTGGCTTCCACTGCTTCTCTTCTTGCATCTGGTCTCCCAACATTTAATCCCAACCCTTAGCCCAAAGTTACCTTGGTAAGGCAAGGAGCCACTTCCATGGGCTTCAGCAGTTCTGAGATTCCAAGTCCACTGTAACTCCGTGGGTGTTCCTCTTTTTCCTGGTGGATCTTCACTGCGGCAGCAGGTAGCCGGCACTCGTACATCTGCTTGTATTTGGATGAGATACTCACCACATCAGATGACTTGCTCTGGAAAGATATAAGCAAAGGAGCTGGGTGAGAAGAGATAAATTAGCGGCAGGCAGCAGCCTGACTTCCCCAAAAGGACAAGGGAAGCAGGAGCCCAGGAGATACAAACAGCAAGAACAGGACTGAAGTTTGCCTTTTGGAGAACCAGTCTCCAAACACTTTAAAGTGGTTCTTTGGATCCACCATGTGAGCCTGCTATCTTAGTCAACAAGGCTTCCAGCCACTGGAAACACCACACAGGACAATGGCTAAAGCATGAAAGAGTTTTTTATTTAGCAATTTATTTTTAGGGGGAAAGGCAAAAGTCAGACTTTGCTGTGATGCAACATCTTCCCTCTTAGGGGAGAGTCAGAGCCAGTAGGAAGCACACATTTTGGCTGGCTACTAAACCCAACCTTGCAGAATATCACCACAGGGGGAAAGTTCCATTTGGTCTTCCCTTATTCCTGGTACCAAGATATCTTGGTTGGGTATATTTACAAATGCAGCTGGGCTTGCTTTCAAATAAACCTACGTAGAATTGAGCCTGTAACCCGTTTCACCACCAGTCCAGTCACTCTAGGCGGAGTGCTGTATATACTCCACATTTATATATACATAATACATGCACCCCCCCCCAAGGTAACCCAAATTCTGCCCACTATGTTATATGCAAGTCAAGCAATTTGCATCCATGTACAGTGGTGCCTCGCAAGACGAAAAGAATCCGTTCTGTGATTCTCTTCGTCTAGCGGTTTTTTTCGTCTTGCGAAGCAAGCCCATTGAAGGATTAGCGGCTTAGCGCTATTAGCGGCTTTTAGAGGCTTTTAGCGGCTTATCTGCTGATCGGATCAGCTGATAAGCGGCTTAGCGCTATTAGCGGCTTTTAGAGGCTTTTAGCGGCTTATCTGCTGATCGGATCAGCTGATAAACGGCTTAGCACTATTAGCGCTATTAGTGGCTTATCTGCTCATCGGATCTGCTGATAAGCGGCTTAGCGCTATTAGCGGCTTTTAGCTGCTTTTAGCAGCTTATCTGCTGATCGGATCAGCTGATAAGCGGCTTAGCGGCTTAGAAAAGGGGGGGGAGAAAAAAAACCCAGCAGGAACTCGCAAGACATTGTCGTCTTGCGAAGCAAGCCCATAGGAAATTTGTTTTGCGAAGCACCTCCAAAACGGAAAACTCTTTCGTCTAGCAAGTTTTCCGTCTTGCGAGGCATTTGTCTTGCGGGGCACCACTGTACATGTAAGTTAAGGGATGCGGGTGGCACTGTGGGTTAAACCAAAGAGCCTAGGACTTGCCGATCAGAAGGTTGGCGGTTCAAATCCTCGTGATGGGGTGAGCTCCCGTTGCTCTGTCCCTGCTCCTGCCAACCTAGCAGTTAGAAAGCACGTCAAAGTGCAAGTAGATAAATAGGTACTGCTCCGGTGGGAAGGTAAACAGCGTTTCCGTGCGCTGCTCTGGTTCGCCAGAAGCGGCTTAGTCATGCTGGCCACATGACCCGGAAGCTGTATGCCAGCTCCCTCGGCCAGTAAAGCGAGATGAGTGCTGCAACCCCAGTCGGCCACGACTGGACCTAATGGTCAGAGGTCCCTTTACCTTTACCTTACATGTAAGTTACAGGGAGGATCAAGGGAGTATATAGGGCAATGAACCCGCTATCAACTGCTTGGCCCCTTCCCAGCTTCAGTAATTATGCTAGGCATTGCCTACATTTTCCTGCTGATCTTGATATTACTACTGCAGCCTCTACTACAACTATATCCCACCTTTCCTCCTTCCTTTTTATCCTTCCAACAACTCTGTGAGGTAGGTTAAAGCTAAGAGGCACTGACTTGCCCAAAGTAACCCAGTGAGCTTCATGGCTGAGTGCGGATTTGAACCCTGGCCTCCTGGGACCTAGTCCAACACTCAATAATTAATACAACACAGCCGCTCTAGCCGGGTGTGTGTGTGAGGAAACCTCTTGCCCACAGGCTTCAATGGGCCCAGCAGATGCTCTAACACCACCCACAATTACCTTCTAATCATGCCCACCCCGATGTGACAACATCACAGTTGTTCACACAAGGACCAGTAGTTTCTGTGTATGAGAGATGTTCCAGACACCTTGTATTGAAGACCTTGTGTGTATGGAAGACCTTCATGTTCCTCTCAAATGTAATACACATTTACATCGCAATAACAGCATGTACAGTGGTACCTCGGGTTAAGAACTTAATTCGTTCTGGAGGTCCGTTCTTAACCTGAAACTGTTCTTAACCTGAAGCACCACTTTAGCTAATGGGGCCTCCTGCTGCCGCCGCCCCACCAGAGCACAATTTCTGTTCTCATCCTGAAGCAAAGTTCAGTTCTTAACCCAAGGAACTATTTCTGGGTTAGCGAAGTCTGTAACCTGAAGCATCTGTAACCTGAGGTACCACTGTATTCATATTAGCAAAGCAATTATTCACCAGTGTGTCCCTCAACAGTCAAACATACAATCAGCAATGATTACACTACAAAGGGCGGCACCAAGGCAAGGTCACCGTGAGCTCAGCTCCAACTGGCCAGCCAACTGCAACCAAGCCCTCCAGAACATTCGCAGATGTACAAAGTACAAGCCAGATTTAGGCTGTTGACAGAAAGGGGCTCCTCTTTTTTGCCTGACAAACAACTTGGCAGAAAGTCAAAACCCTCTCATTCATACCAACCACTGCCTTTTGAAAACTGACAGAGAGACAGTCTCTGTTTTTGCAGTCACATAGGGGCAGAAAAGCAAAGAACAGCAGTGCAGTATAGCAGGGGTAACTTGTTCCTAACTGGAAGAGCACTGTTACTACATTTGTGTTTCTAGGCATTTCTGACAGATCCAGACCAAAATGTATTTTCCAAAAGCTGAGCTCAGTTTTGGGATGAATTAAATGATGCTCACAGTGGTGAGTACCACACTCGTTTTTCCTTTGCAGAGCCACAGTTTTCAGAGTGGTTTAACAATCAATCGCTCTTCAAAGGGAACTCTGGGAATTGTAGGTCTTATGAGGGAAATGGGGGTCTCCTAACAACCCTCAACACCCTTAACAAACTACAGCAACTGCAATTCTTTGGGGGAAGCTGTGAATATTTAAAGTGGCAGCATAGCACTTTAAATATATGGTGAATGTGGCCTAAATCAAGGATCATGATTTGTTGCACCAGATACTAGAGGAACAAAGTGGGAGCTAACTCCATGTTCACAGTAACTATTGATTATTGTGATGTATCAACATGGTCCATTCAATATTGCTCTTTTACTCCCCAATATAAACCAGCACCTCAAACCGCCCACATATTTGTTGTGATTTAGAGCTCTCTTAGGCTGTAGGTGACGCTGTGGTCTAAACCACTGAGCCTAGGGCTTGCCGATCAGAAGGTCGGTGGTTCAAATCCCCACAACGGGGTGAGCTCCTGTTGCTCGGTCCCAGCTCCTGCCCACCTAGCAGTTCAAAAGCACATCAAAGTGAAAGTAGATAAATAGGTACCACTCCAGTGGGAAGGTAAACGACATTTCCGTATGCTGCACAGAAGCTGGCCACATGACCTGGAAGCTGTCCGCGGACAAATGCCGGCTCCCTTGGCCTATAGAGCGAGATGAGCGCGCAGAATCGTCCGCGACTGGACCTAACGCTCAGGGGTACCTTTACCCTTAGCCTGCAGTCCTATCCTGCGTATCCGGGGGCAAGTCCAACTGAACTCAGTTGGGCATATTTCTGAGCAGAAATGTATAGGATTGCGTTGTTGGACAGTTCTTGCACTGTGGCAGCAATCTACATCTACAAAAAAGCTGGAAAAGTAGCCTCTCAATGTGCCACTGAAATCAAGCTCACTCTATGATAGATTTCAAAATGACATATTTCAAAATGACAGAGTGCTAGAGTCCTGACTAGTCAAGTTGCATGGGATGGATCAATTCCAATCTGTTACCTCTGAGGATGTGGACAGGCTGCTTGGACGAATGAAACCAACCACCTGTCTCCTTGATTCTTGCCAATCCTGGCTTATAAAAGCTAGCCAGGAATGGCTGGGCGATGGGCTTCGCGGGGTGGTGAATGCTTCCCTCCATGAGGGAGCCTTCCCAGACCCGCTGAAAGAGGTGGTTATCAAACCGCTTCTTAGAAAACCATCTTCAGATGTGGCCAATATGTCCAACTATCGCCCAGACTCAAATATTCCATTATTGGGCAAGGTGACTGAGCAAGTGGTTGCTGAACAACTCCAGACATGCCTGGAAGATGTGGACCATTTGGATCCCTTCCAGTCGAGATTCAGGCCTCATCATGGGACTGAAACTGCCTTGGCTGCACTGGTCGATGATCTCCAGCGGGCTAGGGACAAAGGTGAGAGCTGTTTCCTAGTTCTGCTGAATCTCTCGGCTACTTTTGACACCATTGACCATAACATCCTTCTGGACCGTCTAGAGGGGCTGGGAGCTGAGGGCACTGTTATACAGTGGTTCCACTCTTTCTTCCTGGGCCATGTTCATAAAGTGGTGTGGGGGATGAATGTTCAGACCCCTGGACTCTCACTTGTGGGGCACCTCAGGGTTCTGTCCTCTCCCCCATGCTTTTCAAAATCTACATGCAGCTGCTGGGAGAGATCATCAGGGGCTTTGCGCTGGGTGTTCATCAGTATGCGGATGATACCCAGCTCTACCTCCCTTTCAAATCGGAACCAGTGAAGGTCCTGTGTGAGTGTCTGGAGGTGGTTGGAGGATGGATGGCGGCTAACAGATTGAGGTTGAATCCTGACAAGACAGAAGTACTGTTTTTGGGGGACAGGAGGCGGGTGGGTGTGGAGGACTCCCTGGTCCTGAATGGGGTAACTGTGCCCCTGAAGGACCAGGTGCGCAGCCTGGGAGTCAATTCTGGACTCACAGCTGTCCATGGAGGCGCAGGTCAATTCTGTGTCCAGGGCAGCTGTTTATCAGCTCCATCAGGTACACAGGCTGAGACCCTACCTGCCCGCGGACTGTCTCGCCAGAGTGGTGCATGCTCTGGTTATCTCTCTCTTGGACTACTGCAATGCGCTCTATGTGGGGCTACCTTTGAAGGTGACCTGGAAACTACAACTAATCCAGAATGTGGCAGCTAGACTGGTGACTGGGAGTGGACACCGAGACCACATAACACCGGTCTACACTGGCTCCCAGTAAGTTTCCGAGCACAATTAAAAGTGTTGGTGCTGACCTTTAGAGCCCTAAACGGCCTTGGTCCAGTATACCTGAAGGAGCGTCTCCACCTCCATCATTCTGCCCGGATACTGAGGTCCAGTGCCGAGGGCCTTCTGGCGGTTCTCTCCCTGTAAGAAGCCAAGTTACAGGGAACCAGGCAGAGGGCCTTCTTGGTAGTGGCACCTGCCCTGTGGAACGCCCTCCCACCAGATGTCAAAGAGAAAAACAACTACCAGACTTTTAGAAGACATCTGAAGGTAGCCCTGTTTAGGGAAGCTTTTAATGTTTAATAGCTTATTGTGTTTTAGTGTTCTTTTGGAAGCCACCCAGAGTGGCTGGGGAAACCCAGCCAGATGGGTGGGGTATAAATAAATTATTATTATGATGATGATTATTATGTATATGGATGTTAAAATGTGATGTTGGAATTTCATTTTAAGACGCCACTCAGTAGCTGCAGAATCCCTGCACAATTTTAGAGCACACTAGAATGCATTGTTCCAAGGAGATGCCAGCCAGGCCTACCACCACAGATACGGCAAGTAATACTTTGGCCACCTGAGAAGAGAAGACTCCCTGAAAAAGACCCTGATGCTGGGAAAGATGGAGGGCACAAGGAGAAGCGGACGACAGAGGACGAGATGGTGGGACAGTGTTCTCGAAGCTACCAGCATGAGTTTGACCAAACTGCGGGAGGCAGTGGAAGACAGGAGTGCCTGGCGTGCTCTGGTCCAGGGGGTCACGAAGAGTCAGACACAACTAAACAACAACAATAAAACCCTAAAACTTCCCCAAGCACATTGCAAAGGAAGATTTGTCATGGCACACAGTATGTCTTTGGAGTAGCTTACTTAGCCTTATTGTTATTTTCATCAGGAAGCACCAGTAGATTGAGCACAGTTTAAGGTTTTCAAACGGCTTAGGACCACAATACTTCAATGACCGCCTCTTTCCATATGAACCTAGCCTAAGAGCGATCGTCTTCTGAGGCTCTCCTTCGTGAGTCTCCTCAAGAGGTCTGGAGGGTGGCAACATGAGAATGGGCCTTTTCTGCAGTGGCTCCTCGTATGTGGAATGCTTTCCCCAGGGAGGTTGACCTGGCACCTTCATTAAACACCTATATATGCCAGGCAAAAATGTTCCTTTTTAACCAGACCTTTGGCTGATTTGATTGACATCCTATACCCTTTTAAAATCTGGTGGGGGGGGTTATTGTGTTTTTATTTTGATTATGTATTTTGTGGTTTTATATTCTGATTTTACTTTGTGAATTGCCCTGAGGCATGCAGGTATAGGGCAGTATATTAATATTAATGTTAAAAATAAATAAATAAATAAATAAAAATAATGGTTCCTGTTGCTAGGACCTAAGGCTGTGTCAGGTAATTAATCTGGAACTGATAAGGCAAGGACCAGTTCAGAATGAACTTGCATGGAAGTGAAACTTAAAAAGCAGCTGTGCAGGCTATAGCAACATGGAGACACTCCTGCAAATGAATCCAACTAAAATTACTAGTCCACAAATAATTTTACTAGCTTATCAGCCCACATATGCCATTGCCCCTGAAGTAAAAAACAAAGCAAAAACAGATTTATAAGACTTCCCTGCCTGATCATCTGGAAGGGTCCCTTAGGCTGCAGTCTGATCAATACCGACTTGAGTGTAAACCAGCCTTGTAAATTAAGCCCAGAAAAGTTACTAGCCTGCAAAAAGAAAGTGCAAGCCTGTTAGAGGCTGGCAGGAGACAGAGCTCTGCCCCTCCTCCTGTAGCCCACTACATTTTGATGCAAGGCACAGGGGGGCCAAATGCTGTGTCCCTCTTCTGCCACTCTTCTCACTCACCAGTGTAGGATTCCTTTTGACCTATAGCTCACAGGCAAGTGCTTAAACACAAGGCTGGGGTAAGACCCATTGAATCAGAGGGCTGCATCCACTGCCCTACTGGCTGTGGTTGATGGGAGTTGGAGTCCAACAACATCTGGGGGTCATTGGTTGGGGAAAGGTTGGCATATAGGACTGCACTGCCATTTGCCATAGCAAGTGGCTATTTACAAGATGCATTGTTTTGTTACCCATGTAATATGACTTTTGCTGTAACTGTAATGTTCAACTTATGCTTTATGTTTTAGTTGCTGCTTTGTTAATAGTGTTTATAGACTGCAATTGTTTTACTGATTATTTGTTATTTATTTTATATGATTTATGCTGTACTTGTGATACTACTATGTTCTATTATGTTGTTAATTATTGTGTGTAAGCCACTTTGGCATTCAGTGGAATGAAAAGCGGCATATAAATACAATCAATCAATCAGTCAGTCAATTCTATGCCAGCCTGGAAGCCACCATTTAATGCTAAGCACTCCCCACTGTTGGAATGGTTCTGGTGCAAGTCACTCTGGTGCCAGACGTTGCATTTCCTTTTATGATACAACACTTGCAGTATCCCAAGCTCCATCACTTGCAAGGGAACAACAACACAGGAAAACCAGATGGTTAAGCTGTCAATGCATTCAGGGAGCAGCTACTTCCATTAGGGAGGCTCTTTTTCTTCTGGAGAAGGGATGCAGTTCTACAACAGATAAGAGTCAAAACACCACTAAAGCAAAAGAAGGTACACCCACACTTGTGCTAATGAAAAATGACTCCTTATGTAAAACAGAATATATTAGCCAGATTTTTTTTTAACTATATGAGACATCAGTATCAAAAATCCAAATACTGCAGAATCACAGAGGGGAGGTTGTTCACTGAGAGGGCGTGGAATGAACACACTGTGTAAATTACAGTCATTTGTTTATGTTGCAAGCTTCAAACTCCAGTAGCCAGAGACACGGTTGGGCAGCTGACATCTTGGTGCTGCAGGAAGCACTGCTTTCAAAACAGTAGACATGCAATTAAGAGTGCACCTGAGCGGCATAAATAGTTTTCAGGATGTACACATAACTGATTACTAACTAAGATACTGGTGCAGAGCAGCTTTCTCCAACCTGGTACCTGCAAGATGCTTTGGATTACAACTCCCATCAGCCACAGCATGCAAAGCCAATGGTATGGGATGATGGGTGCTGTAGTCCAAAGCCCCTGCAGGGCACCAAGCAGGGGAAGGTGAGGGCAGAAGATGCCCATAGCTGGGTACTGCCACTTCAAGACTACACATTTTCTACCAAGACCTGTCCTATTAACTGAAGCAGCAAGTTTCCCTTAAAACAAAGACTACTGCTGTCCTATAAATATTGCCTATAAACATATCTCAGGAAAATCATCTGCATCACACTTTGAGAAACTCAGGTCCTGCTCAGTTCTGCCACCTTGAAAAAGACCAGACCCTCCATGGGTCTGTTGCCTCCCCTTCCCCCTAAGAAGGCAGGAAACAAAGGAGGAGAGAGAGAGGGAGAGGGAGAGAGAAAGAAGAGCCATTTGGCTCTGCAAGGTTTAAGTCAGTCCTCTGTAAAAACCACAAAAAAGATCAAGGACAATAGCACTCAAGCCACTTAAAATAATAATAATAATCTATAATAATTTATACCCCGCCCATCTGGCTGGGCCTCCCCAGCCACTCTGGGCGGCTTCCATAAATTCCAAATTCCTCAGGGTCAACTACAACACAGATGATGCAAGACTCAGGTGTGATGATGCAACCCTTGCTAGAGTAGTAAACATACACTGATGCCACTGTTCCTGAAAAGGGAAAGGGTGCAAGCAGCTGTAGAAAGCAGAGCAGCAGTCAAGGAACCTGAACAGGATGATTAGGGTTTGAGTGCCCACTGCTATTATGTGTCCACAGTCAAACATCATCAAATATACCATGAAGCCAAGAATGTCCTATCTAAAGGGCAAGGCAAGTGTGTGAGCTTTTTACAGATCCTACATGCATTTTGGGAGGGGTAGGCTACAGACACATAGGGAAGGTGCATCACCTCCTTTAAACTACAGTCAGAACTACATTTAAAACTCAACTCCCCTTTATTTATGACAACTACTGTACTAGGCAGAGTAATCCAAACCCCCATCCACCATGTTGTATGGAGAGGGAGGGAGCACTCAATATGCCCACCAAAATGGCAGACAGAAGCTGCCACTGGTGGTAGCCAGCAGGAAACCCCAAATTATGGTGTTTTGGACTGGGCTGGCACAAAATTGGCTGGATTCTGTGCTAATTCTGCTACTGCCATAAGATGGCAATAGGCCTGACCTGTGTCTGTTCACTGCACCAGCCTGGGGCTTGACACAGCAAAGAGGTATTTTCCCCTGCCTCTGTTGCCCACACCTTCCACCATGAGCAGCAGGACAGCAGAAGCAGCCATGGCTACACTATGCCACAAAGTCCAGCCACTCCTTACATTTTTAAAGAAGTTTTCAATTTGAGTTATCCATGGGTTAGCTAGGATAGGCACTCAGCCTCTCGAACACCATTATTATGTTAAGTGTACATTAAATTAAATTAAATATAGATGACTACAAATATGTAGTATTTAATTTAGTTGTTACGTGATTGTAATTAGCCCAAGCTGATTTCTTGGCAGCTGTTGTAACTGTCTAAGCATTTACCTCAAGGCTGACTAGCCTCTGGCCCTCCAGATGTTGCTGAACTCCAACTTCCATCATCCCTGACCATTAGCCATGCTGGCAGGGGCTGCTGGGAGTTGGAGTTCAACAACATCTGGAGGGATACAGGCTTCCCAGTCCTGTATTACATGATTGGTGAAATGGTCAATTTTTCTGAAGTGATTAAATGTTTATTACATGAATAATATTCCTGCCCTTTATGGCATACCTTGGCCACTTCTTGAAGGGTGAGATACTGTTCCTCTAAATAGGAGTGGAGAAACCTGTGGCCTGACTGACATTGAAGGATTCCAACTCCCATCATTCCCAGTGGGTATATCAAATAGTCAGGGATGATGGAAGCTGTAGTCCAAGAATTTCTTGGAAGACACACAGTTTCTCTATCCTGGTCTCCCAAGGGAAGCTCACCTACCGCCATAAATACTTGTCTTTAGGCACCAGTCAAAAACATTCCTTTTTACCCAGGTGTTCATCCATTAAAAAATCTATGGCCTGTTAAATGTGTGGGGGGGGGAACGTTACTATGGTTTTTTATTATTTTGCTGTGTATACTGTTTTATTATTCTGCATAAAAAATGTTATTAATGTTGTACACCACCCAGGGATCTTTGGATAAAGTGTGGTATATAAACTGAATACATAATGATTTAAAATAATATCTTGCTACACTTTAATGGGACAGAGGACCCCTACCTGTTGTTTATTGCAGACAGATTTGTTTTATTTGTTCATACAATTCGTTACCTGGCTCTTCATTGCAAATAACCCCCCAAAGCGAGGGTACAATACTTATAAAACGCAGCAAAAAACCACACAAAAATGAACCCATCAACAAACAATAAAGGCGGCACCAGACACGCAAGAGATCCAACAAGACCTGGAGGGGGGGGGGTCGCCCTGGGAAGCCTCTTGCTGCGAGCAGAGCCAGCGCTGCGCCTTGCGGCCCCTCAGAAGCCTAGCACGAGTTGATGAAGGGGCGAGAGCCGTATGGCGGCGGCGGCGCCTGAGGAGGCGGACTCGGGCCCGCGGAACCTTCTGCCACAGTAATGACGAGGACGACAACAACAACAAGGAGCGCAGGTCTTTCCCGAGGCGCCGCCAGACTCCTTTGGCCGCCTCTGCTGGACTCTCCGGCGCTTCCCTGCCCACCACCATCGCCTCAGCTCGGCCCAGCCAGCCATACCTGCCCGGCCATCACGGGCTCGGCGCCGATTTCAATGCCGTACTTCAGCTCGCTGAGCTCGTGGAGGTTGAGCGCGCCCAGCGCCTCGCTGCGCCCCAGCGCCAGAGCCCCGGCCAGGAGGAGGAGCAGCAGCCGAGGCACCCAGGACCCCGAGAGGCGTCGCGCCGGCGCCATCTTCCTTCCCTCCGGCTTCTCGCCTTTACTGGCGGCCGCCGCGGAGGCTACTTCCGCCCTTCCTCTACGGGAGGGGGCGGGTCCGATGACCATTATTGCGCGGGAGCCTTTCCATTGGCTGCCGGGAAGGGCGGGGGAGCGAAGCGTTCGTCGGAGAAACCTGGTAAAAGGGGATTGGGTCGCTCCCGTCAGCCAATCAGGAGAGCGAGCGCCCGTATCGGGCTGCGGCGAAACGAGGAAGAAGCGCGTCGCGGGACGCTCTGCTCGGCGCTCGGCCGCCCTCGGCAGCCAATCAGAACAGCGAGCGCCTGCAGGACTAGAGGGATTGCTGCGCAATCCGTAAACACCGCTTGACGGCGCGCGCCTGCTGCCTGCAAATGCGTGCCTCCGTGTTGTGTTGTGTTTTAAAAATCTAGATAATTTAATCCAGATTATTTCGCCACCCCTGTTACTGCTCTGTGGAAGCACGGTGATCTTGAATACTGTATAATGCATTTAAAGTATAATGGGGGGAATATTATTTTAGCATTTACTTTAGCTTTCCTGAATATTAGCACAAGAGCATAATGAAAACATGTCAAGGAGTAATTAATCCACATTCAGTGACCCTGGATAAGAGCTGTGGAAGGGATTCGGTGAGCCGATGCCCTACCTGAAGCTGGAGCACGCAGGCTGCATGACCCGTTTTAATTCACTTGGAATGGCTGTTGTCTCCTGGGCCCCAGGATTTGTCCTTTTCTAAAATGCTGTTCTATTGTTGCTATTAATAATAACCTTCCTATTAATAATGTCTCATTAATTCAACTAATAGTTGTCATTATTATTATTATTATTATTAATTAGATCTATATAACAGTCCACAAACATACATTCCTTGGGTGGGCTACAACAAAATATTAAAAACAGAATCTATAATAAATCACTACAGGCAGAACTGAAACGACTACATTTGAGAAAAGCCCTTTCTCCCCTTATGTGTCAGTAAAACCCCTTTGAATTTTGGGACTTAGTCTTATAGCAGTCGCAGAATCAGGCAAAAGCCATTCCATAGCTTTCAGTGATTCCTAGGGTGCTTCCTGATGTGTGTTTATTGCAGGATCCTGGAGGTCTGTGCTTTATGAAAAATCATACACATTTCCTTTTAAACACTGACATTTTTGCTAGGATAGCTTTGCAGTTGTTAGGATAATTCTTGGCTTGGCCAAACTCCTTATCTCAGATAATCTTGTCATCCACAGCCATGTGAGGGAACCATTCTAGATGAGTGTGTCCTTTGGAGAGGCTTTGGTCTGGTGCCCTGGACCCAGGCAATAAGGTGTTCAGCTCCAAAGTGCTATTGGAGACAGTGTGTGGAAGAGGCATGGACCTTGTCAAGAGAACATCTGGGATGGGGATGAGGGTGGTTAGTGTTTGTGTCATGCGATTTTCCTACCGACTCCGGCCAGATCCTGTGAATGAGAGAGAGTAAAGCCAGGTTAGCAACAATGACCCACCAGCTCCTGTGGAGAAGAGGGTTCCCACAAAGGCGGCAGAGGGTGTGGCAGACATCATCCAGTGAAGAGAGCAGTGGCGTGATCCTTCCGCTACACCCAAGGTAGCACCACCTCAGGTAGTACCACAGCAGCAAGCAGTGGTAACAACTGAGGCCTATGCTGCCCACCCTGCGACCCTTTTACTGTTGTCCTCATGAAGCCCTAAAAGGAGAATATTGTCACGTGCCACTCCAATCTCTAAGTGGTGAGAGACTCTAGACTCCAAGTGCTTACCCAAGGTTTGGTTTCCTTTGGAATAAAGGTCAGTGGAGACTGCGGTGTCCAAGATATATGATTTTATTTTCACATGCATACAAAATGAACATAGGATGGAGGGGTTCACAACATTAACACTCCAGCATATACTGTGTCCATTAGATTTCCAGCAAAGCCTCACAGTCCAGCAGAGAGCAAACATCTCTCTTTGTCTCCAGCTTCCAGTCTGCTTTCAGCTTACTTTCACATACAACTCTGGTTATTGTCCTGTTACCTACCAGCCAGGTAAGAGTGTGTGGAAGACCCACCCATTTGTTTCTCTGGCAACTTCTTTGGACTCATAATTTGCAGTAAACTAGTCAGCCCAAGCCATTTCCTTGACAAAGGAAGTGGTGTGGCAAGCTTCCCCTTGCGCATTCTGCCCTCACAGATATAGGATCCCAGGTTTGGAAGGGGAACCAGGGTTTCATCCAGACTGACACTCACCCACCCCCCTCATAACACTGTTTGTCCTCCCCTCATGTTTCTCAGTTGTACCCTAAGTTTGCTGGTGGCTGACTTGGCATTCTGTGGGTACAGGATTGGCTCTATGTTGACAGATTGGTGGTGCTCTGCCCATCTGCCCCCCCTTCTGTTTCCCTCATAGGATTGCTGGTGCTGTCCAGATCACATGGGATTGTGGCTTCCCTGTCCCTGGGGATGAAACTGCAAGGTCTGGGGGTGACTCCAGGGGGTGCTGCTTCCCTCTGTGCCCATACTGACACCTCCCATGCACTGACTGACCCTGTGCTCCAGAGCTGCTAACAGAGACAGCTCCTGAGGAGCCAAGGGCACTATTGGTTGAGGCAGATTCTCCTGCAGTGACTCCTGCATAGGTGAGATTTCCCCTTGAAAGGAAAGGGAGAGCACTATCCTGAGATGGGCAGTTCCTGTATATATTTTATGGAATATCCCTCCCCCGTCTCTCTGGACTGTGCACACTGCAGTCATTTTGGGCGGCAAAATGTGTTACACTCTCCCAAAAATTTCCTTCTCCACTCCCCTTATTCCAGGGTACTGATTAAACTTTCCCACAAACTCAGGTGGTTGGCTTGAGCCCTGAAACTTCTGTAATGTAAAATCAAGCAGTGACTGGACTACTTGCCTGACCCAGGTTGCATGTCCTATTGAAATTCTGTGGGAATCAATGTGAAAGGAGCCCAAGCTCTTGAGCCTCTGTGACCTTTGAAGTTAGAGCTACTTGCTTGCTCTGTGAATCAGGCATTGTGTTTGGGGCAGGACCCAAGAACTTTTCCTACACACAGAGCAGCTCCACTAGGAGTCCAGCCAATAAGATAATGGAAAGCATTGTACTATCTCAAAGCAGCACATACTGTTTTCTAGGCTGCACATTTATGCTACTAAAGATGTGCTGCAGCCAGAGTCTTTCAGATGGATGAGAGAGACTAGATCTGGATTATGCATTCATTGCCTCAATTGGCCTATGTTTATTGACTAAGAGGTGAAAGGAGAGAATATAACTTAAGCAGGTGAATCCTTTCTGTATTAAATTTCTATACCACCCTTCACCTGAGGATCACAGGGCAGTTTACAATATAAAAACACAAAAATACATACCATAGTAACAAAAACAACAACAATGCCGCCACCCTGCCACAAAAAGTTTAAAAGGCCTTAGATTAAACAATTAGCTAAAGGCCTGGGATAAGATGAATATTTTTGCCTAGCCTCTAAAGATATGTAATGAAGGTACCAGGCAAGCTTCTCTGGGGAGAGCATTCCCGAAGCAGGGAGCCACCACAGAAAAGGCCCGTTCTCATGTTAACACCTCCGAACCTCATGTGTGGGAGGCAACCGTCCTTGAGGTATTGTTGTCCTTAGCCGTTAAAGGCTTTATAGGTCAAAACCATCCCTTTGATTTGGGCCTGGAAACTAATCAGCAGCCAGTGCACTTGGGTCAGGATTGGTTTCATATGCTCAACCTGACTTGCCCCCTTGAGCTACTTGACCAGTTGAAGTTTCTGAACAGTCTTCAGAGGCAGCCCCATATATAAGGTGTTGCAGTAATCTAACCTAGAAGTTACAAGAGAACCCCTTCTCATAACACCAGGTCTAAAATGGCGTATCTGAACCAGTGGGTACAGCAGTGGTAGCCAGTGTGATGGTTTCCAGATGTTCTTGACTACAACTCCCATGACTCCCAGCCCACATGGTAATCAGGGGCGATGGGAGCTCTAATCAAACCTCATGCAGGCCGCCACATAGGCTAACCCTAGTGTTTCCTTTCCTTTTCTTGTTTTACTTTTGAAGAGTGATGCAATGGCAACATTATTCTGAGTAGGGTTGCCTACAGTTTGGGGGTGGAGCGGAGAGACGAAATCAACCAGGCTAGCATTTGTGGCATTAACTGTAGCTTGATCTGCAGAGATCAGCAGATGATAACCTCTCCATACCTTGAAGAACTTTACTTGCTGATTCCTCATTTCAGTAGGTCTTTGACCATACCAAGTGTGTTGGGATCTTCACTTGTGTAGTCCCTGCTAACAAGTCCTGGGAAACAGGTGAAGCTTTTACCATAGGGTGACAAGCGTTACTACTGTACGACAGTTCAAGCTACTGTTAAAGGCACAAGAGAAGGAAAAGTTGGCAACACAGCTTCTTGGTGTTACCACTTCACTTGCAACGCTAACAGGAGCCAATGTTACCAGCAGCAGTGCAGTTAGGACTGGGCGATCTGAGAGGCCAGGGTTCAAATTCCTACTAAGCCTTGAAGGCACCAGTTTAGCGTCATCTCAGAAAATGGATTGCATGCTAAAATTTCTGCATGTTGGGTTGCTGTGAAAGGCACAGGACTGATCCCTGTGAAAAGGTGACTGTGCTAGCAGGGAGGAAATCAGCATCAGTGTGCATATGCCTTCTCAGTGATTGCTCCCAGACTCTGTAACTCCCTCCCTGGAGAAGCTAGACTGGCTCCCTCCTTGTCTTTCCACTGGCAGTTGACGTTCTTGTTCCCACAGGCTTTTGGGAACTGATTGCTTTTAATGAAAGGGTGAGTGCTGTGCTGTTTTTTATAGTTTGTATGGTTTTAATAAAATTCTGTATGTACACAGCATATAGTTTTAATTGTATCAATGTTTATTTGTTTTTAATTACTGTTTTTTCTATGTTTTTAGCTGTTCTTATTTTTATCTGTAAGCTGCCTTGAGTCCCTGTCAGGGAAAAATGAGGAGTACAAATTGATGATGATGTTGATGATTACTGTTACTACCTTGGACCAGTCACTATCTCTCAGCCTATCCTACCTCACAGCTTTGTTGTGAGGATAAAATATGGGGGAAAGGGGAAGAATGGTATATGCCACTTTTAAAATTAGTTTTTATTAAAGGATTTTTCTTTTTGTGTTACAAAACAAACAAATAAACAAGGAAAAATACAGTGTCTTCACTCTCAGTTCATAGAGTATTTTTCACAGTTTAGTTTATATTTAGTATGAGACACTATTGTCATAGACATTGGGGGGGGGAAGAGGGAAGGAGATATTGGGGGCATAATGATCTTTTGTTCTATTGCATAGGGTTTGTGCAGGGTTTTTTGTCAGAGTCACATGAGTAGGTCATATAGATACATATTTGTTGGCATTGCAAGAGATTGGAAGGTTCAGAGCGTGGCTGGTTGTATTTGGTTGGTTGCAATGTGGTTTGTTTGTATGTGATGGGGGATTATTGGGTCAGATTAGCCATATTCATTTGTATGCTGTTGGGTGGCATATGCCACTTTGAGCTCTTTGGTGAAAAGCTGGAATATAAATGCTATAAACCAGTTTTTACAAACTGTATTTGGTGGTCATGCTTTGATGGCATTATTGTCGATAAACAGCCTTCAGCTCTGCAGATTCCCAAATGAAGGCTCCTGCACGGAACAGCTGCATATTCCTGCATTGGAGGGCGTTGGAGGTCTACAATTCTTTGATTCATTTTTATCTTTTTTATAAGATATTTATTAAGATTTTCAAAGTATTACAAAGTAAAAATAAAAAATAAGAAAATACAAAATAAAAATGGTTAAAAACAACTCATCCTTTCCATTACTTATTTTTCATTAGCTTATTTCCCGGACCTCCTCACGCCTCCCTTTTTTGTATTCCAGTTCAGTTTGTTGGTTCAGCAAATCCTTACCCTCTTTGTTTATCCTAGTCTTTAATCCTAAAATATTGTAACGTTAAATTTTTACCTATTAATAATCCATTTTTCATATTCCCTTATAGTATTACAGCTGAAAACCACTTAATTTCTATGCAACATCATACTAACATTCATTAATTTTACAATATTTCTGTAGATAGTCTTAAAATTTCTTCCAATCTTCTTCCACCGACTCTTCTCTCTGGTCTCGGATTCTGCCAGTCATTTCTGCCAGTTCCATATAGTCCATCACCTTCATCTGCCATTCTTCCAAGGTGGGTAGATCTTGTGTCTTCCAATACTTTGCAATGAGTATTCTTGCTGCTGTTGTGGCATACATAAAAAAAGTTCTGTCCTTCTTTGGCACCAATTGGCCGACTATGCCTAGGAGAAAGGCCTCTGGTTTCTTCAAGAAGGTATATTTAAATACCTTTTTCAATTCATTATATATCATCTCCCAGAAAGCCTTAATCCTTGGGCACATCCACCAAAGGTTAAAGAATGTACCTTCAGTTTCTTTACATTTCCAACATTTATTATCAGGCAGATGATAGATTTTTGCAAGCTTGACTGGGGTCATGTACCACCTGTATACCATTTTCATAATATTCTCTCTTAAGGCATTACATGCCGTAAACTTCATACCTGTGGTCCATAACTGTTCCTAGTCAGCCATCATTATGTTATGTCCAACATCTTGTGCCCATTTAATCATAGCAGATTTCACCGTTTCATCCTGAGTATTCCATTTCAACAGCAAGTTATACATCTTTGACAAAATCTTAGTTTTGGGTTCTAACAGTTCTGTTTCTAATTTTGATTTTTCCAACTGGAAACCAATTTTCTTGTCCGAATTATATGCCTCCATTATCTGATAATAATGAAGCCAATCTCGCAATTTGTTTTTTAATTTCTCAAAACTCTGCAATTTCAGTCTAGCTCCCTCTTGTTCCAGAATTTCCCAATATTTCGGCCACTTGGCCTCCATATTGAGCTTTTTCTGTGCTTTTGCTTCCATCGGTGACAATCACCTTGGGGTTTTGTTTTCCAATAAATCCTTATATCTTATCCAGACATTAAACAATGCTTTCCTGACAATATGATTCTTGAATGCTTTATGTGCTTTGACCTTATCATACCACAGATATGCATGCCATCCAAATACGTTGTTAAAACCTTCTAAATCCAAAATGTCTGTATTTTCAAGAAGCAGCCATTCTTTCAACCAGCAAAAAGTTGCTGATTCATAATAAAGTTTAAAGTCTGGCAGGGCAAATCCACCCCTTTCCTTTGCATCAGTTAATATCTTAAATTTTATTCTGGGCTTCTTGCCCTGCCAGACAAATCTAGAAATATCTCTCTGCCACTTCTTGAAACAGTCCATTTTGTCCACAATTTGCAATGTTTGAAACAAAAACAACATTCTAGGCAAAACATTCATTTTTATCGCAGCGATACGACCCAGCAGTGAAAGCTTCAAGTTTGACCAAATTTCTAAATCTTTTTTCACTTCGGCCCAGCATTTTTCATAGTTGTCTTTAAATAAATTCCCATTTTTTGCTGTCATATTAATCCCCAGGTATTTCACTTTCTTGTTGTTGTTGTTTAGTCGTTTAGTCGTGTCCGACTCTTCGTGACCCCATGGACCAGAGCACGCCAGGCACTTCTGTCCTCCACTGCCTCCCGCAGTTTGATCAAACTCATGCTAGTAGCTTCAAGAACACCATCCAACCATCTCATTCTCTGTCGTCCCCTTCTCCTTGTGCCCTCCATCTTTCCCAACATCAGGGTCTTTTCCAGGGAGTCTTCTCTTCTCATGAGGTGGCCAAAGTATTGGAGCCTCAGCTTCACGATCTGTCCTTCCAGTGAGCGCTCAGGGCTGATTTCCTTCAGAATGGAGAGGTTTGATCTTCTTGCAGTCCATGGGACTCTCAAGAGTCTCCTCCAGCACCATAATTCAAAAGCATCAATTCTTCGGCGATCAGCCTTCTTTATGGTCCAGCTCTCACTTCCATACATCACTACAGGGAAAACCATGGCTTTTACTATACTGACCTTTGTTGGCAAGGTGATGTCTCTGCTTTTTAAGATGTTGTCTAGGTTTGCCATCGCCTTTCTCCCAAGGAGCAGGCGTCTTTTAATTTCGTGACTGCTGTCACCATCTGCACTGATCATGGAGCCCAAGAAAGTAAAATCTCTCACTGCCTCCATTTCTTCCCCATCTATTTGCCAGGAGGTGATGGGCCCAGTGGCCATGATCTTCGTTTTTTTGATGTTGAGCTTCAGACCATATTTTGCGCTCTCCTCTTTCACCCTCATTAAAAGGTTCTTTAATTCCTCTTCACTTTCTGCCATCAAGGTTGTGTCATCTGCATATCTGAGGTTGTTGATGTTTCTTCCGGCAATCTTAATTCCGGCTTGGGATTCATCCAGCCCAGCCTTTCGCATGATGAATTCTGCATATAAGTTAAATAAGCAGGGAGACAATATACAGCCTTGCTGTACTCCTTTCCCAATTTGGAACCAATCAGTTGTTCCATATCCAGTTCTAACTGTAGCTTCTTGTCCCACATAGAGATTTCGCAGGAGGCAGATGAGGTGATCAGGCACTCCCATTTCTTTAAGAACTTGCCATAGTTTGCTGTGGTCAACACAGTCAAAGGCTTTTGCATAGTCAATGAAGCAGAAGTAGATGTCTTTCTGGAACTCTCTAGCTTTCTCCATAATCCAGCACATGTTTGCAATTTGGTCTCTGGTTCCTCTGCCTCTTCTAAATCCAGCTTGCACTTCTGGGAGTTCTCGGTCCACATACTGCTTGAGCCTTCCTTGTAGAATTTTAAGCATAACCTTGCTAGCATGTGAAATGAGTGAAATTGTGCGGTAGTTGGAGCATTCTTTGGCACTGCCTTTCTTTGGGATTGGGATGTAGACTGATCTTCTCCAATCCTCTGGCCACTGCTGAGTTTTCCAAACTTCACTTTCTTCTTTCACTTTTCACTTTCTTAACCACTGTCAAACCTGTCTCATTCTGAAACCTCTCTCTCTCAATCGGTGTTAAATTTTTCTCTAAAACCTTGGTTTTTAACTTATTCAGTTTAAATCCTGCAACCTGACCAAATTCTTGAATCAGTTCTAAAACCCTTTTAGTACTAGATTCTGGCTCCTGTAATGTCAATACTAAGTCATCCGCAAATGCTCTCAATTTGTACTGTTTAGCTTCGACTTGTATACCTTTAACTAACTGGTCCCTTCTAATCATATTCAGCAAAACCTCCAGGACCGATATAAAAAGCAATGGGGAAATTGGGCAACCTTGTCGTGTCCCTTTTTCTATCTTAAATTCTTCCGTCACTACATTATTTACAATTAGTTTAGCCTTTTGTTCTGAATGAATTGCACTTATACCGTTTTCAAAGCCTTGGCCTACCCCCATCCCCTGTAGGTTCTTCTTCATAAAACTCCAAGAGATATTGTCAAAAGCTTTCTCCACGTCCACAAATATCAAAACTGCTTTAGTATTTATGTTCACTTCTAGTTTTTCCAAAATATCAATTATATTCTTCAAATTGTCAGACAAATTTCTTCCCGGGAGAAAGCCCGCTTGGTCTTTATGAATCTCTTCCATCAACACTTTTTTCAATCCCTTGGCCAAAATGTCTGCAAAGATTTTGTAATCCACATTAAGTAATGATATGGGGCGGTAGTTCTTAAGCTGAGTCTTTTCAGTCTCTGTTTTCGGTATAAGTGTAATGTACGCCTCTTTCCACGACTCTGGTGCCCTTTTCCCTTCCAATATTTCACTGCAGACTTCCTTTAAAGGCTGTATTAACCACTCTTTCAAGGGGAACATCATGATGCTCTTGGGGAACATCAGCCTTGCCACCGGAGGCCCTTCTCCCATCAGATACTCCGGTTTCCAGGACAGCGCATTCGCCCTCGCATTCTGCTCTCCTGGCACATATTGGATCTTAAAGTTAAAGTTGGCAAAGAACTCTGCCCATCTTATCTGTCTCTGGCACAACATCCGTGTCGTACGCCAGTACTCCAAATTTTTGTGGTCCGTGCACACCAAAATTTGGTGCTTCGCCCCAATCAGGAAGTGCCGCCATTGTTTGAACGCAGCAACGATCGAAAGCAATTCTTTATCATAGATGGTGTAGTTTTGCTCCGATTTGTTCAGTTTTCGCGGAAAAAAAGCACATGGCCGCCCCTCCCCCTTTTGATCTGACTGTAGCAGCACCGCCCCTATTGCCCGATCAGATGCATCTGTCTCCACACGCAGTGGCTGAGTGGGGTCGACGTGGATCAGTTGCTCCTCCGAGGCGAAGGCCCTCTTAAGCTTCTCAAACCCTTCTTGGGCTGCCTGCGACCACCGAAACTTTTTCTTGGCACTGAGACAGTCCGTTATGGGCGCCGTCAGTTTCGCGAAACCCTTGATGAATTTCCTGTAGAAATTGCTGAAACCCAGGAAATGCTGAACATCTTTCCTGGTCTTAGGGCTTTCCCATTCCACCACCGCCTTCACCTTCCCCGGATCCATGGCCAAACCCTTGTCCGACAGCCGGTACCCCAGGAATTCGACTTCCTTCACATGGAACTGACACTTCTCCAGCTGGACCCACAAGTGATGCTCCTTAAGTTTGCTCAGGACCTGACATACGTCCTTCACGTGCTGTTTCTCGTCTTCAGAGTACACTAGCAAGTCATCCAAAAAGCAAACGCAGTTCCGGTACAGCAACGGTCCTAGTACGTGCTGCATGAAGGCTTGGAAACAGGGACTTCCACACTACAAACCGAAAGGCATGACGAGATACTCAAACGCCCCCAGCAGGGTGAACATGGTGGTCTTCCACTCATACCCTCTCGCCCTCTGGTGAGGTTGTACACCCCCCGGAGGTCCAACTTGGTAAAAAAAAATTCCCCTTCTGCACCCTGGCCAGAACATCGTTGATCCTCGGCATTGGGAAGGCCACGGGTTCCGTCAGGACGTTCAAAACGCAAAAATCTACGACCAACCTCCTCTCATTAGTCTATTGCTTGTCCACGAAGAACACGGGGCTCCCACCTGCCGCCTTGGATTCCCTGATGAATCCCCTCTTTAGATTTTTCTCAATAAAATCCTTCAGGTCCTTGATCTCTCCCTCCAACATGGAATAGGTCTTTCCCACCGGCAGCGTGGCCCCTGGGACCAGGTTGATCTGACAATCATATGGTCGATGCGGCGGCAACGCGTCAGCCTCTTTCTCGCTGAACACCTCCTGTAGATCCCTGTAACACGACAGGATTTCTGTCGTGCCCGCTCTGCATGCTGCTGCCATCCCGGCCTCCGTTTGTCGAGGTTGCTCTAGACCCAGGCAGTTCTCCATGCACTGCGTCGAACCAAACGTCAGGGACCATTGATGCCAGGAAACCACTGGATCGTGCAAAGCCAACCAGCTCATGCCCAATATGATAGGCGGACCCCCAGCGTGGCCACGTGAAAGGCGATAACCTCGGAGTGGGTAGACACCCGCATCTGCATTGGAGGCGTTCGATGAGTCACTTCACCTCCCAGCAGTTCTCTCCCATCAATTGTAGTCACTTGCAGCGGAAAATCCAAAGGCCTCAGGTTCAGTTGGTGCTGCGCTGCAAACTCCTTGCTAAAAAAGGACGCGGACGCTCCAGAATCCACTAACGTGAACTCCTCCACCGCCTGGCCATTTGGGAGCTCTAGGATCACCTTCAACACTATGCTAGCTTTGGGATGTCCAAACCGAGGACTTTCAGTGTTGCTCCCGCCTGCCTGTTGCCCCGGTCCACCAACAGCCAGGCTTCTCCGTTTCCCGAGGGCTGGGATTCCTCTGCCTCTGCCTGTTGGGTGACCCCCACCATTCCCTGCCAGTTACGACACCCTCTGGCAAAGTGCCCTGTTTTCTGACAAACGAAACATCTCTTGGCCGCTTGCCAGTCTTTTTTCTCCTTCCCGCCCGACCGTTGAGCTTTCAAACTCTCCCGCGTGCGGGCTGTGCCTAGTTCCATGGGTTCTGGCTCTTGCTGACGTTCTGAGGCAGCTGCAGGCATTTCAAGAATGCGGTCACCATGGCAACTCCGCTCCCTACCCTGCTTCCTTTCCCGCCATCTGTCTTCCTGTCTCAAACCCACTGCAAGAGCAGCCTTCGTTAATTCGTCCATATTTTTAGGGCGGGGGGCCCTCGCAAGCTTGTCCTTAATTTCAGCGTTCAGTCCAGCTCTAAACAACACGTGTACAGGGTCTGATTCTAAATCCCACCCCAGTTTCTGCACGAGCATGTCAAACTCTACCCAGCAACTGCGCACCGTGGATTTGCCTTGTTTCAAAGCCAAAAGCTCCTCCTGCGTCTTGTCAATTAAACTTTGATCTGCATAGATAAAGTCCATTGCTTGCCAAAACTTGGGTAGATTTCTGAGGGCTTCATTATTGGAGGCTATTAACGGCCGGATCCAACTTCTAGCCCCTTCCGACAGGTGCCTAATTATGTGAGCAACTTTCTGGGCATTGTCCCCAAACTGAGCAGATTGAAGCTCTAAAAAATATTTCATCTCCGTTTTAAAATCAAGATAAGTTTCCAGATCGCCATTGAACCTTTCCACCCACGCAGCCTTGCCCCCATCTGCCAATAGCCCACCTGTGGCTCCTTTCTGAGCAGCTCTGGTTTCCTCAAGACGGGCCTGCAAGTCTGTTCCAACCCGACATTTCTCTTCCTAAGCTCCAAAATCTCTTTCTCCATCTTGGGGCTTATTCCTTATTCCACCAGCTTTTCAACAGCAAGTGATTCGAGGCATGCTGTAAGGGGTGAGTGCTGCCAAAGCTGCATAGATAAAACTCCAGGCTTGCCGCCAGTTTCTGTCTTTTAGATTTATTTACAAAGTTCAAACGGTTTCCAGAGCTTCAAAGCATGTCTGTCCCTGTCTCATTAGATGCCTTGAATGTTTTTTTCTTACTCCTTCTTCCCCAGCAGGCTAATCGTCGGAAGCCCCGCCTCCTACTTCCTCTGCTCAATGAATAGCTAGTTCCGGGCTCAGCATCCCCCCTCCCTGTCTCTTCTTCGCTGTCAGATGAGAAACTGCTAATTAGCTCTTTCGGCTGGTCTCCCCCCTTGGCTCTCTAGCCGTTTGCACTTCCCTGACAGACAGCTTTCTACATCTCTGTATCTGCACCTGCTGAATTTCTGCCAGTCATGCAGCAAATAAACCAATTAGCCTCTAGGCACATTCGTTCATTCTGTTATAGTTGTGATTAATTGATTATGTAAAGTGACTTTGGAATGTGATGTTGAAAGGCAGAAGAGAAATGCTTAAAAAAAAACCAAGTCTTATCATGCATATCTTGTTCTACAGTGTAGGCTTGAGTAACACTTGCGAGGAAGCTGGTAAAATGTGGGTTGAACAAGGTAACTGTTAGATGGATTTGTAGCTGGTTGACTGACTGAAGCCAAAGAGCACTCATTAATGCCACAAGTTTCTGTGCTGGGCCTGTTCAACATCTTTATAAATGACTTGGGTGAAGGAATTGAAGACATGATCACCAAATTTGCAGATGACACAAAACTGGGAGGTTCTTTTGCCACAGAAGACAGAGTCAGGATTCAAGATGACCTTAACTGAAAGGAAAATTGGGCCCAAACTAACAACATGAATTCAATAGGGGCAAATGTAAGGTTCTGCACTTTGCCAGGAATAACCAGCTGCACAAATATAAGCTGGGGAACACCTGGCTTGCCAGTAAGACATATGAAAAGGATCTAGGGGTCTTCGTAGATCATGAGCTTAACTTGAGTCAACAGTGTGATGCAGCAGCAGCAAAATAAAAAATAAAAAATGCTAATACTGCCTCAACAGAAGTGCACTGTCCAGATCAAGGGAAATAAAAGTACCACTCTTTCTGCTTTGGTCAGACCACACCTGGAGTACTGCGTCCAATTCTGCGTCCAATTTAAGAAGGATATTGACAAGCTGGAACATGTGCAAGAAGGGCAACCCAGATGATCAAGGGTCTGGAAACCAAATCTTATGAGGAACGGTTGAGGGAGATGGGTATGTTTAGCCTGGAAAAGAGGAGAGAGTAGATATGATATATCTGATGAGCTTCAGTTAGTAAGGCTTGAGGATGTGGACAAGGTACTTGGATTGGTCAGAGCAACCACTTGCACTCTGGACCCTTTCCAGGGACGCGGACTTATAAAAAATATTGGGGGGGGGGGCCGGGAAAGCTCATGAATAATAAATAAGCTCATGAATATGCAAATAAAGTGGTGCCGCCTCCTCGTGAGCGAATAGGGGAGAGCGTGCTGCGCCTATTAATCAGCTCCGGAATAGCTGATATGCGGGAAACATGGGGCTAGCCGGAGAAGAGAGGGCGAGCCCCCTCCGCTCCGGCCCTAAACCGCTGAAACCGCCAGGAGGAAGGAAATTCCCCCCGGCAGTGCCTTGGCAGTGGCGGTGGTGCTGCGAAGCAGTGAGGCAGGAGCCCCCGCCCCCGGGGATTCCCTAATCTCGCGGGGGACGGCCGGGGCTCTCCGACTAGGGCGCGCGGCTGGCTGGCTGGCTGGCGAGGGAGCAGGTGGGGAGGAGGTGCGGGACGGCGGCGGCGCTCTGCTGGAAGGGCGCCCGAGATTATTGGGGGGGCTGAGCCCCCCAAAAAATATTTTTGAGGGGGCTCGAGCCCCCTCAGGCCCCATGGAGTCGGCGCCTATGACCCTTTCTCCTCTTGGTTGATAGAAGTTAGCAGGGAGGGGACAGCTGGTTGAGCCAGGGAGGTAGTTCATGCCCCTTTACAATAGTGGGTGGTCCCTGCCTGTTTGAAGAAGGCAGTGGTAAAACCACTCCTCAAGAAACCCTCCCTAGATTTGGAAAATCTAAGTAACTACCAGCCAGTTGCTAATCTCCCTTCCCTGGTTCTTGAGCGGGTTCTTGCGGTCAGTGCTTTTTTCTGGCAGTACTCAATGGTCTGCAGTACCAGCACCTTCCCCCCCCCCCCTAAATCTTGCGGTGACCCTCATAGTATTTTCCACCTCTACGATTCTGCTATTCCCTCCTCCAACCCCTGCATCTAGTTCCTAAGAAAAGGAACTGGAGCAGGGCCCCTCGAACAGCTACAGAATCTCCAGTAAGCCGATGCAACAACAACAACAGTGGCGGCAGCAGCAGCACGATGGCAATGCTGTATGGAATCAAATGCTGCTTTGAGAGCTATAAAAGCAGCATAAAAGGAGGTTGTGTTGTGGGAGGAGCACTTCTCAATGAGATGATGGAGTACTAGGCACTGGTCAATAGTGGATTGACCTTCCCTAAAGCCAGATTGCTCCTCTGCAAGTATATTTTCTTGTTCCATCCAGTCGTGAAATTTCCATTGTAGGTGTCTTGTGAAAAGTTTGCTAATTACATTAAGGAGACTAATTGGTCTGTAGTTTGCAGGATCATCCCTTTTTCCTTTTTTATATATAGGGGCAATGATTGCAATCCCCCAGTCCTTGGGGGCTCAGCCATAGGTGTCAATGCAAGTGAAGAGTGAGGCCCGAATAGGGGCCCAGAAGTCCATATTGTTTTTAATGGCCTCTGGAGGAATTAGGTCTTCCCCTGGGGCCTTCCCCAGTTTCAGCTGAGCTATCAGGTTCTTAATCTCTGTCACCATCACTAGTGCCCACATAGGCAGATTCTCTATAGTTTGACTAGAGCAGGCACCCCCTGCTCTGGCCCTCCAGATGTTTTGGCCTACAACTCCCATGATCCCTAGCTAACAGGACCAGTGATCAGGGATGATGGGAATTGTAGTCCAAAACATCTGGAGGGCCAAAGGTTGGGGGTGCCTGGACTAGAGCCTCCACCTTTAGCAGAGGTTTCCGAGTAGAGTTCCTGAAAGTGAGCCTCCCACTTGTGGCATGTGGCAGTCCACCATGCTTGGGCCATTGGTTTGTGGGCTAGATGTCATATGCCAAAATGTGGCTGAATCATTGGATCTGGCTGCCTGGATAAGTCATGTCCAGGTGATGAACCAGAGCAGCACACGGAAACACCGTTTACCTTCCCGCTGGAGTGGTACCTATTTATCTACTTGCACTTTGACGTGCTTTCAAACTGCTAGGTTGGCAGGAGCAGGGACCGAACAACGGGAGCTCATCCTGTCGCGGGGATTCGAACCACCGACCTTCTGATCGGCAAGTCCTAGGCTCTGTGGTTTAACCCACAGCGCCACCCGTATTAGGGCAGACCAAAGGCACTGTAAGCAATTTGAGGCCAGTAGTTCAGTTATCATTTGGTTTAGATCATTTGGCTCAGCAGTAAGTTCTTTCTGCTGGCATTAGGAAGGGTTGGTAACAGTCCTCAGTATGTATCTCTTCACAATGTTGACAGCCGGCTGCCTTATAAAAGCAGGCCGGCTGAGCTATTTGCTGTTTAGTTCTGTTCTGGCCTGTGAATAAACAAGAGCTGTTTGAAGAATCGCTGTGTCGTCTGATATGTTCACCTACTATTTAACAGTTTTACTATGTTTTTATATGTGTTGGAAGCCACCCAGAGTGGCTGGGGCAACCCAGTCAAATCGGTGGGGAATGTTGTAAACAAAAATTGCCCTTTTCCCTTATGGGGTATCCAAGAGCCCATATAGAGTCCTTACATAGGTTCCCTATTGATAGGAGAAGATAACAGAGGCCAACCAGAGAATATTGAGAAGCAAAGCAGCTAGAAAGCTTGATCTTTATTAAACTGTTGCAACAGGGTGCTCCCCTCGCCCGCAGGAGAGAGGAGGAACCCAGAACAATGGCGCGCAAGACCTTATAAAGACTTTTGAAATTGCCACCCTGTAGATCAAGACCACCCCCAAGAACATCATACATACATCACAAAAAAGGCGTCTTAAAACAGAAATTTTAATGTTGTTTTTCTCCTGTCGTTGTTTATCTCCTGTCTGGCAGGTTACTTGATTGGATTGCCTGGGGAGCCTGGCCATTCTTTTGTAGTGATAAATACTTAGTTCCTGGGCCAGGTCACAGGCTCACACCCTATTCATATCTTAAATGTGCCCTTAAGACAGGATTTGTGATGAAAGAGACAATGGGGAGGTTTCCCACTTTGACCTTGCAGAGAAAACACTTACTCAGTTTAGGAATCAAAATGGTTCCAGGTTGGTCTTCCTGTGCTAATCTATGTACATGCTTGGTTGGTACACTTATGAAGATTACCATTTATCTAAGACCATAAATCACATTTATAGCCCCCATTTCCTGCAAGGAGGTCAAGGTGGTGTGCACAGTTTTTTTCTCCCCCCTCATTTTATCCTCACAACAACCTGAAGTGACTTTAACCCAAGGTATGACTGTATAAGAGAACAAGGGAGGTGTTTATGGTGAGTTCTGGCACCTCATTTTATTGAAAAATAGCAATGAGTACCAGCACCATTTTTTTCTAGGAAAAAAAAGCACTCATCACAGACCAGATCCAGGTGCTCTCTGAGGAAACTGATTTTCTAAAACCATTTCAATCAGAATAAAAAAAATTCCTTCCAGTAGCACCTTAAAGACCAACTAAGTTAGTTCTTGGTAAGAGCTTTTGTGTGCATGCACACTTCTTCAGATACACATGCACACGAAAGCTCATACCAAGAACTAACTTAGTTGGTCTTTAAGGTGCTACTGGAAGGAATTTTTTTATTTTGACTATGGCAGACCAACACGGCTGTAACATTTCAATCAGGGTTTAGGCCCAGTTTTGGCATAGAAACTGCTGTGGTTGCTGTGTCAGGAGAGAGAAAGGGGAAATGTGTCCCTGTTAATTCTCCTCAGCCTCTCAGCAGCTTTTGCTACCATTGACCATGGTATCCTTCTGGAGTGGCTGTCTGAACTAGGGGTGGGTGACACAACTTTGCAGTGGCCATGATAACCTTGGGTGTTGCTTCAGCCCCGTGGAGCCTTCATTGGGGTTCAGTTTTATCCCCTGTGCTGTATAACATCTACTTGAAACCATCGGCGGTTTAGAGTACGTTGCAGCAATACGTGGATGACACACAGCTCTACTTCTCATTTTCTGAGGCCCTTCTCCATGTGCCTCCACATCTCAACCCCAAAAGCTGGGCAGCTGAGCCCCATCCCTGTATCACCACAGAAGACCACCTACTTGTGTGTGTCAGGCTGCAGTTAAAAAGCAAGTTTAGAAAACTGGCATAACAGCCCCAAGCTTATAACACTCCTCTTTTATATACCGATCTAGTACATAAAATGCTTTGCAATCTTCGCTCTATTTTTTCTTTATAACAGGCAGTCTGCTATGATTCCTGTTCTCTAAGCGAAAAGGGGGAAGTTGCCAACTCTTTTTCCTGACAGGGCTCCTGTGCTTTTAACAGCTGCATGGCAGACAGGAATTCACAGTATAATCCTATGTACTCAGAAAGAAGTATGGAGAGCTGAGGTGGGGAGCCTCAGGCCTAGGGGGCCAAATAACCTCACCAGGTTTCTCTGCCTGCCCTCCAGGACTCTCCTGAGGTCCCTGCACTCTCCTCCTTAACTACTTAAGCAGGAGATCTGTATCTATCAAGACCTCTGACTCTGGCTTATGGTACAAACCTTAAGAGGCATATTTGTTGCTCCCCCCCCCATGTTTTGCCTCTGGAACTGCCCGCCACTGGTATGTAATTTCCCTTGAGGTAATGTACCCCTTGAACCAAAAGAGATCCCTCATCTCTGGTGTTGCGACTTAAATGTCAAGGAAGCAGGGAGGGAGCGATGTATGCTAAAGCCTCACCAAGGTGATCACCACCGCATGCTCTTAATCTCAGGGTTGTGGGTTCAAGCCCCATGTTGTGTCTGCCCAGGGCCGGATTTAGGTTTGATGAGGCCCTAAGCTACTGAAGGTAATGGAGCCCTTTATATGTCCAGCTTTGTCAACAACAAATTGTCGCTGTTTTTTGTGTTGAATATATGCTATATGGTAATTTATGGAACTAATAGGTATCGAGAGCCATTGGAACATGTTGCCATGCAACCAATCCATGCAGAATGTATGCACCCTATATAGATAGAAATGAGCAAACCAGTGATATTTTAGGGAGCAGGCTAGCAGGCGGGGCCCATTACAATGGTACCTCTGGTTACGAACTTAATTCGTTCCGGAGGTCCGTTCTTAACCTGAAACTGTTCTTAACCTGAGGTACCACTTTAGCTAATGGGACCTCCCACGGCCGCCGCACCGCCAGTGCGCACTCATCCTGAGGTAAAGTTTTTAACCCGAGGTACTACTTCCGGGTTAGCGGAGTCTGTAACCTGAAGCGTTTGTAACCAGAGGTGTTTGTAACCTGAGCTACCACTGTACTTACATCATAGGAGCCTACACAACACAAAACACTGTTGCTGTATGCAGGTTTTATTTTATTTGTTTTTTATGTTATATTTTGGAAATGTACATCCAGGGATTTTTTCCTTTGAATTTTTGGGGGCGCCCCAAAATTTTTCTTTGAATTTTTTGGGGCCCTAAGCTATAGCTTGTTAAGCTTATACAGTACCTAAATCCAGCATTGGGCCAAAGAGACTTGCATTGCAGGGGGCTGGACTCTTGTCCCTATAATTCCATGGTTCTGTTATTGATCTTATTGGTTGGCATGTATCAGTCTTGGGAGACGATTTGGGGGTGAAGTCAAACTCTACAATTCTATGCCTCTATTAGCGCTGAAAGTTTAGGTGTTAACTCTTGGCGCGTGAGGAAGCCTTTATCTTTTGTTCTTAGTCGTTAAACCTCCCCGCTAGAGCGCCCGAGACATGCCCATATGTGGATGCATGCATGCATGCATGCAAGTGGGTGAGTGGGAACCGTTTCTGCACCCACCCACAACGCGCGCCACGTGTGAACTCCGGGTCACGGTTGTTGCCGCGCAGACTCCTCCTGATCCCATTCCCGGCTGGGCCGCTAGGGGCGGGGCGGAGCTGCTCCCCGCCTGCTCTCTTCCTTGGGCGGAGGGGCTCGGGGTTTTCTGCTAGCAGCAGGGTACCTGTTATTCCTTTCAAGCAAAACGAAAACCTGCCACACGTGAAATCTGGAAGCCGGAAGATTGCTCTGAGGTCGGAGAGGAGGAAGCGCAGCGGCGATGTGAAAATGGCCCGGGAGACGGGGGCGAGGTAGATGCTGCAGCGCTGAGCGTGCACCTCCTCCGATTTATTTCGCACCCTCCTCCTCCTGCTGCTCCTCCTCGGGACCAAGGTACCGTCTCTGCCCGCGTCCGCGGAGAGCCAGCCGGCGTCTCAGCGCTCCGATGCCCGGACCAGCCTGGCTTTTGTTATTTGTAGATAGGTGGGGCTGGCGGGGGTGGGGGCCGGAGCCCAGCGAATCGACTGCATTGATTGGCTGGGCAGGTTTTTAAAAAGAGATTTTATATCTCTCTCTCTCATCATTGCAGTCTTTTGGTGCGGGGCTAGACGAGTCTGTCACAACTGGGCCTGAGCGGTGGCAACAGCAGGCCTGGATCCGGTCCCGATGGAGGATAGATGCGGATGGTGTGGAGCCAATTATTTCGTTCCCAATGGCGTTTTATAGGTACAGGAGACAAGAGCTTTCGCCTCCCCTTGTCACCTGAATGCTGCTTGCTAGAGGAGTGATGGGTTAATTCTTTATAATATCACCGGGTTTTATTTATTTGCTCATGTTAGGTAATGTGGGGAGGGGGCGAGTCCTAAGTGCAGGTGGCATTTCTTTTGGCTTTCGGGCTCTCCCCCGCCTCCCACGATAGAATTTACCGTCTCCTTTATGCCTGGGATTTATTCCAAAGAGAGCTTGTTAATTGAATTACCAGCCAAAGGGTAGCCCTGGGAACAGGCCCCAGGATGCAGTCATGTTCGGAGAGGGATTCTCTTCCCTTCCAGTCCAGGACTGAATGTGGGCCGACCTGCCTAGAAAGCAAAGGTGAGATGGGAGCTGCCTTTTGTCTGAATGGCACAGGTATATCTCGGATCTGCCAGAAACCAGACCCAGGGATGGCTAGAGGAATTGTACAGCTGCTGTCAACAAGGTTTACATAAGGCTTACGGTCCAAGGCCAGTTGCCTGTTTCAGAGCACATGTGCCGAATGGGCATGACTTAGATTAGGAAACTGGGTTTGGATTCTTATTCCTACTGCATTTCTGGGTGTGTGCGATTTCTTTATTTTTTTTTAAAAAAAGCAATAACCAACTGTCACATAAGTTAGACTGACTTGTAACCCAAGCCTATGTCTTTGTACTCAGAAATCACGGTGTCTAGTGAGAGCTTTGTTCTGCTATGTGCTTGTCAGATTGCAGCTCCATATCGTGTTTCTTTGCACACTCGGGCTGCAGTTCTAGCTGTGTCTCCTCAGAAGTAAGACCTATTGAATTCAGTAGTACTTCAGGCATTGCAGCCTTAGTCCTATTGAACTTGGTGGGATTTGTTTCTGAGTTGGCAAATATAGTATCACTGTAAATAAATATAGGATCATTGTAAATAAAAAATGTGGCTGTGTATACACGTGCACATCTTTTCAGTTCATGCTTACAGTGAAGTAGGTTTCTATCTATCATGGAATTGGGATTGGAGTTAATTCCATTCCTGTGTGTTAATTCTAATCTTGTATATGTGGTGTTGGTAAACTTCATGGCTGAGTACATTCACCACAGACCCTGCTAATTTTCCTCAGCACATGGCAACCATTCCATCTTGTAATCACCTAGTCTCTTCTGGGTTGTCAGAATTTACATCCCCCTCCCCGACTCCCATCCTTTGGAGCCTGCCTACCTGGGGGGGGGGGGGTTAGCTCCATATAACAAACAGCCAGACACTGGGTGAGGCCCCCTAAGCATAAACAGAGAGTGGGTGATCTTGGCACAGAGATTCCTTAACCCACTGCCGTCCCTCAAGGCCTGTTAGCTGCCGTGCCTTATCTTGTCACTTTAGGCCACCATATTATCCTAATCAGAGAACTTTGTTCTTGATCCTTCCTTCTAACAGGTCAGATTGTGAACTGTGGAAGGAAGTTTATGTGAACAGAATAGCAGATTGAGTCAAACTTATTTGTAATTATATTACAAATAATTAATGAAACCACAAGATGTGAGTTGCCCTGCCAACAATAATAGTAGTGTGGAATAATCAGAACTTTCATAATAATCAAATTAGCGTATTATAAAATGGCTTGTAATAGGCAACCAAACACATTTTTGGAACTGTTCATAGTGATTGGAAGTACAGAGGGGGTATAAATGGGGGGTAACTATATCCCCCCTCAAAGTTTCTGTATTCCCCAATTTTATGGAAACAAATATGAAAACAACTTGAAATATAGGGGGGGATACCTGGTCTGCCCTGGTTTTTCCACCCTCCCGGGCCTTTCCATTTGTAACTGTTCATTGTTTAATTTTGGGATGATTAATATCAGGATGATATATGCTTATACACTTTTATATTATTATAAAGATTCCTTTATCTAACAGAAACAGAAACAAATCAATAACTCCCATCCCACAAACACATTTTAAAAGCCATAGAATGTTAATCAGCTGAATGTCTGGTTGAAGAGAAACGTCTTTGCCTGGTGCCTAAAGATATGCAATTAAGGTGCCAGGTGAGCCTCCCTGGGGAGAGCATTTCACAAATGGGGAGCCACTGCAGAAAAGGCCCGTTCTCATGCTGCCATCCTCCACAAAAGGCAAAGGTGCATGCAGCCAGTGGCGTAGCGTGGGGGGTGCCAGGGGTGCCGGCCGCACCGGGCGCAACATTTGGGGGGGGGTGCGTTTGGCCGGCCCCCCTCGAGGAAGCGGGAACCTCTCCAAGGCGCAGCGCGCCGTCGGTGGAGGAAAAGAGCCGCGCAGCAGCAGCAGCAAAGCCGGGAGGAGGAGGTGGAGCAAGCCTGCTAATTGCTTGCTGGGAATTAAGCGGCTCAAAGAGGCAAAGGAAAAGAGGTGGAGCCGCTGGCCCGGCTGGGAGGAAGCTAGAGAGAGCAGCGCGCCAAGCGCACGTGACGCAAAGGGCCTGCCCACGTGCAGGCTGAGCTCCACGTGGCGGGGGCGGAGGGAGGCGCTCTGCACGTGCTTAGGAGGCGCTCGCTCTTTCCAAAGAAGGACCCGGCTACTGGATCAAGGCCACAAGGGCCCATGTAGAGTGAGTGGCCAAGCAGAGGCGTCAATGAGAAGCACTCAAAGCAGGACGGGGCACAAGAGCGCTCTCCCTTCCTGCTGTTTCCAGGGGGTGGAAGCGTCGCTCCTCGAGGGCTTCCGAGATACCCTGGGGTGAAGTCCCGCTTCACCTTCTTGGGAGTCCCTCTCTTATGCTTTGGGGGGGGGGTAGCAAGGGGGAAGAATAATGATTTCCTCCACCACCAGCCCCAAATTCTATAGTAAGAGAAATTGGGGGCCAAGCCAACTGGGGAAATGGTGAGTCTCTAACTATAGAGCTCAGGTACAGTGGTGCCCCGCAAGATGAACGCCTCGCAAGACGGAAAACCCGCTAGACGAAAGGGTTTTCCGTTTTGGAGGCGCTTCGCAAAACTAATTTCCCTATGGGTTTCCTTCGCAAGACGAAAGCCCATAGGGAAATCTCCGGGACAGCGGGGAAGCGCAGCGCATCTTCCCCACTGTCCTCGGACCTCCTCCAAAGGCTGGCGGTGGGGCGGAGAGACCTCCTCCCACCACCAGCCTTCGGAAGGATGCTCCGAAGGCTGGCGACGGGCGGAGGGCTCTCCACCCCACCGCCAGCCTTCAGAAGGCTGCTCCGAAGCCTGGAGGCGGGAGGAGGTCTCTCCGCCCCACCGCCAGCCTTCGGAAGGCTCCTCCGAAGCCTGGCGGTGGGGCGGAGAGACCTCCTCCCGCCGCCAGCCTTCGGATGGCTGTCCTGAAGACTTGTGGTGGGAGCAGTGGCGTAGCGTGGGGGGTGCAGGGGGGCCCTGCCGCACCTGGCGCAACATCTGGGGGGGGCGCGGAAGAGACTCGAGTGCTAAAATCCACGGGTTAGGCGGCGCAAATTACTTGCCTTGCCCCGGGTGCTGAGAACCCACGCTACACCACTGCATGCAGCTGCCTCTGCAAGGCTTTGCAAAGTTAGCTAAAGTTCCTCTCTCTCTCCCCCTCCCCTTTTGCCCAATCCCAAGCAAGTCATTTTGGAAGTCTTTTGAGTTCAGTGGGATTTACTCCCAGGTAAAGCCGGGGAGGCGCCAGGCTGCCTACAGAGAAGAGACCTGCAAAACGGGTTTGAGGTTTCAAATAAATGTTTGTTAGGCTTCTATGTGCAGTGAAAAGGATGAGGTGGTGCTTATTTAGGAGTTGTTCCACAACCACCCTGCTAAGCCCATGTAAATATAACTGCTGCACTCTGTCCTGGCTGTTTGATTCTCAGTGAAACAAACCAAATCAGCTTCCTCATCCATAATCACATCCTGGTTGAGGGAGGTTTTGCTCAGAGCCTGCGTGGCGTTCAGCAACAGCAGATGAAGACCCAAGGGCTGGCCGATAGGACAATCCTCAGCAACTCTTCAGGTTGGTGGAGGGACTGTCACACAGCCCAGTCACTAGCTGCCTATGCTTCTTTATGAGCATGGGTGGGAGGGTGGAAGGACTCTTTGAACAAGCTTCCTTAATTTACCCAGTTCCAGAGCCTATTTCTGCAAAAGAAAGGGAAGTTCGAACTGCGCATTTCCTCTCATTAGTCTTTTCATATAGCCAAATTTTGGCTTTTTTTGCAGCTGTGAGGCATGCTCTTCCCATTTCTATACTGCAGTTATCTGTTCTTGTTATTCTCCTAACTGGATCTCAGTGTTTTATTTTCTTCCTCCCACCTCTGATATTTTAATCAGCTGGGACCCCAAACTTGGTAATGGGTTACTTTCATTTGTATGTGTTCTTTTTAATTTTAGTGAATCCTGAACTTTGGAGGATGTTGCTGCCATTTACTTGGAGTTGGTGGTTGACCTCCATTCTTCAGCTGCATTGCTGACCTGTACAGTCATAGAATCACAGAATGATAGAGTTGGAAGGGACCCCAAGGGCCATCTAGTCCAACCCCCTGCAATGCAGGAATCTCAGCTAAAGCATCCATGACAGTAGGCCACCCAACCTCTGCTTGAAAACCTCCAAGGAAGGAGAGTCCACCACCTTCCAAGGACACATGGCTCCCCCTCTGAAGTCTTGGGAACTGTAGCTTGTTAAGGTTTCAGGATTCTTTAGGGAAAGTCATGTGTTTTAAATGTGTGTTAATGTATAGTGTGGATGAAGCAAACAGCAATCACATCCACACCAAACATGTTAAGCAATCTTAACAGTCCATGAATCCTGGGAACTGTAGTTTAAAGTTGCTGACTTCTCAGATTTACACTTCTCAGCACCCTTAACAAATGACAATTTCCAGGATTCTCCATGACTAAGTGGTAAGAGTGCTTAAATGTATGCATACCCTCCAACATTCCTCAGATGAAAATAGGGACATTTCTCACTCCTCTTAACTGACCCTCCTTGAACCCCCCATTTTTGTACCCCCCCTTGCAGAGCATTTCCCATCAGAAGATGGGGGGAACCACCACCTCCCTAATGGGACATAGCAGACATGCCCTCCCCCATCCTGAGAAAAACCCTTTATTTTATTTTTATTTTATTACTTGGTAGATTTACAAAAAGAAATACCCAGAAATTTATTTATTTTTAGAAAGGGGCAATATTCGATGTAGACGCACTAAGTTTTGTTTTTTAAATCAAGATCCATTCTGTTCCCTCTTGTCTTCCTGTTCTTTCTGAAGGCTTACTAAATGCAGACTCCATGCATGATTTCAACACCAGTCATTTTGCTGCCCCCTTTCTGTCTGCTGAATAATAGTTCTGGAGAAGGCAAAAGCTTGCACACTGTTTTCTTTCTAACATCTTTAACATTGCTTGAGAAAGGTATTTTGTAATGTAGATTTTGAATGAAGAAAGGAAGTTAAGATCATTTTTTTAAAGACTATGGTGGCAACTTAAGCCACATGTATGAATTGGCTCTTAGACCTGGAACATGGTTCCAAGTTGTGCCCAGGAAACTCATGAAACAATTGGCGATTAAATGACCTTTGAGCATGTGCAGAGTGCCTTTCTCTCTTCCTTGAGCACATCCTGGGTTCCATGGGTCAGTGTCAGGGCTTGTTACATTGCTGAAAAGGGTGAGGAGAGGAGGGGTCTGAGGTCCACCACTGTGTACATGTGTCTGTTCATTTATCTGTTAACCAGACCCAGCCTGGTTACCTGTAAAAAGTTTAGGGGAGATGTGTTTGGTGAATCAGGATGCTACCCTAGAACAAACCAGAGATGTTTGAATTAGCACCAGCACCTTCTGTTGCAGAGATGGAGAACCTGAGACTCTTTGGATGTTGTTGGACTACAACTTCCATCATCTCTGACTCTGACCTTTGTCCAAGATTAGATGTAGATGCACAAAGTTGTTGTTTTTTTAAAATCAAGACTCCTTGCGCTCCGTTCTGCTCCCCCTTCCTTCCTTCCCAGGGAGGCCCTTGCCCTCTGCCTGCCCCTCAGAGCCAGCACTTTACACAGGGCGGGGCCTTGGCAGTGGCAGCCTCTTCTCATCTGCTCTCTAGCAGCTGCTATGAGCTGCCCAAGGAAGTGGGGCAGCAGCAGCGGCCATGGAGAGGCCACAGGGGCTCCCTTGCCTCCTCGGCTGGTCAGGACAAGTGCCGGATCTTCCTCTTTTTTGAGCTCGGCAGCAGCGGCACTCATGGATGAAATAGGGACATTCTGGGATCAAATGAGAAGCTGAGATGGCTTTCGTAATTCTGGGACTGTCCCTGACATAGCTGATAGTTTTGATTACAGAAAATTAATTGCTGTTATTTGTGAGTAACAACAACTAGAGAACCCCTTTTTGGACTTTTTGTTTGAAAAGGAATGCATTTGAGACGTATGGGTCTGAAGATTGGGGAAGTATTGCTTAACGGAGTGAATGTTTTGAATAGTTTTTTTGGGGCAACTGACAAACAAAAATTCGAAAGTCCTGTTTTATTTTTATTTTCCCTTTGTTTCTTTTCTCATATATACCGTATTTTTCGCTCTATAACACGCACCCGACCATGACACACACGTAGTTTTTAGAGGAGGAAAATCCGTAGGCATGCCACCCGTAGGCATTCCCTCCATAACACACACAGACATTTCCCCTTACTTTCTAGGAGGAAAAAAGTGAGTGTTATGGTGCGAAAAATACGGTATGTCCCTCCTTTTTATCTTATTTCTTCTCTTTTCTTTTGTTTTCCTTTGGTGTCCTCTGCTCTGGGCCATTACTGGGTTCCAGGATTACACACACATGAAGGTGGTGGATGGATGCAGGGACCCTGAGTGAGAAACTGGAAGAAGAAACGAAAGCTCCCAGGTGAGAGCTGGGAGGGTTCACCACTTTCTGTGTGAGACAAGGACTCTGAATTTTCTTTCTTCTTTCTGCAGACAATCTTAACCGCTATATCTCAAAGTCCTACATGCAACCTCAAACTTCCATCATTTATAAATAACTTTCACCTTTCTGATGTCCACAACAGACTAGAAAATATTTTTGTTCATTAAACAGGAAGCTGCCTTAAATATCTCAAGTTTAGGACGGTTGAGACTGACTAACCGAAGTGCTCCAGGGTTTCAGAGAGGGGAGTGTTACAGCCCTGCCTGGAGATACCAGGGATGGAGCCCAAGGCTTTTGCATGCAAGCAGATGCACAGCCCCATAGCTGTTGCTCTTCCGCAAACATTAATACCTTGCTCAGTCCCTGAAAGGGCAGCCAGCTCCAGAGCTCCACAGATTTCAACCGAGGTTTAATTGATTTTAACTTGTTTTAAACCAAGCATTTTATTAACTGTTTTATTAACTGTTCTTTTAACCTGGAAGCTGGAGAGCAGGAGAATGTGAACTGTGAGATAAGCAATAATTAACAAACTTGGAGCTTATCTGTTCTGTCAGGATCCCATTTATCAAGTGGAAGGGTGGAAGGTGACTGAACTTGACACAGTAATTGTTGAGATTTTAACTTAGCTTTGAACCTAAAAAGGCACCCAGAGGCAAGAAAAGAATCTGGACCAGTCCCAGTAATGATACTGGGGCTCATAAATCCAGTAAAGCAGAGAAACAGATGAGAATACCTTGCTCATACCCAAGCTGGGCTCCCCTAGCCCTATTCGTAAAACGAATTCATGTGTGGAGCCAAGCCAAGTAGCCACGCCCTTAATACAATGCATGTCTGCCCTCTGGTGAAAGTCTGTAAAGTGTGTGTCTTTTGGCATGCATCACTGTGCCTGAGGACACAACAGGTGGTGCAGCCTGGGACATGCCTGACAAGTCGGGGCGTGGGGTAGCAGCTCCTTGCAGATGTTCTTGTTATTATCTCTGCTCTTTCTACCCAAGGGAACTTAGGTTGGTATTGTGTAACTTTTGAACTGGGCTCCTGTGATCTTCCACCCAGGGGACTGATCTGAACTCAACTGCACCCGCTTAGCTTCAGCAATGCTGCAGTGGATTCTCCCAGATCAGTTAGGCTTTTAAAGCCCTGCAAGGCTTTGAGTCTGAGGGTGCTGTGGGTGTGTATGTGTGCCATCATGTATAGGCAAGGTAACCTTGAGCATGAAGACTGGCACCTTTTCCCCCCTGGCAGAGTTTATGTACCTTTAACCGATGTTTGACAGGCAGAAATCCAGCAGGTTAGAAGAACCAACATTTTGAGTGTTATCCCTTGGAAGCCTATGGGATTTAAATTCCCACTTTTAATTGCTTAAAGGGGTTGTTGTGGATCCCTTTGTGTGCTGTCACTGACTTGAATTTGTATAAGAATTCAGGCTTGGACACAATTGTATTTGAACTTGGTGGAGCTTACATTTTGAACCATGTACAGTTTGAACCATGTGTGCAAGCATATGGATGGAGTCAGAGGGTGTGTATGTGGGGTTCTTAGTGCATGTGGGAAGGAGGAGGGGGTTATTAGTGATTATATGAAAGAATGGGTGCAGATGACTAGTACCTGCTGAAACAAACATGGAAGAGAAGTGAAATGAGACTTTTCCAAAAAAGAAGAGGCTGATACCCCACCCTCCCCCACCATGGCCCCCTCCACCTCTTTTCCCCTTACCCCCCTAATGTAACACTAATGTCTCAACAAATGAAACCGACTGTGGCGATCACACAGGGTCCCCGGACGTTTGATGGTCTGTTGATCCCTGTGCCACCATTGTGATTGCCTCTTGGCTGCCACCAAGCCGTTTCTCTTGGGTACACACGGAGTCCAGACAGTTGTTAACATTAACAAATAATCAAGTTTATTTTTATAGGCATGAACAACTAACAACTTCAAACTGATTATCCCAACTCTCTATCTGACTCCACCTAACAGCTCCTCTCACTCTCTCACCACACAACTCGACCAACCCACAGACTCAACCTCCCTCTTCCTTCTCCAACTCCCAACTCTCAACTGACTTTCAAACAACACCAACTCTCTCTCTAACTCCACCTCCTCCCCTCGGGTTCTCACTGGCCAATCACATCACACTCATTTAACCCTTTCCTTATGACCCACCTAGGAGGCAAACGCCACACCGACCTGTAAAAAATGTTCCTTGAAAAAAGAGACATTGCACATACTTTGTAAACAAGACATCTTTAATAAAAAAATACATTTTTTAAAAAAGAACAGGCTGCCTTGAGAATTGAGCAGTGCCTGCTAATAATTCAGGCACGGCCAGCAAATGGACTGCAAGTCCTAATGTAATTGTTTTTATGGAACTAAGCAGGTCTGAGCTTGCTACTACCCCAGTGGGAGGAAGCCTGGGCATCCCATAGGTGCTGCTTTGAGCAGGAAGAGAGCAATACACAATTTTAACAAATACAATTTCTGCCTTTAAATGGAGATGAAATGAACTAGGCATGCAGTTTTTTCTACTTTGTAAGTTCATTAGTAACAATGATGGGGTTCAATACTGGATTGCAGGAAGGGGCCGTGCCCCAGGGGCTGGCAACACATGCTACACCACTGATCCTCCGGATTTCTCATGGAGGAGGCCCTTGAAGGGCCTCAGGGGATGATCATAGCGTCCAGGTAGGTTCATATGGGGAGAGGCATATGATCATAGCATCCAGGTAGGTTCATATGAGGAGAGGCAGACCTTGAGCAATTGCAGTCCTGAGGCAGTTAAGACTTTGAACTGGACCCAGAAACTAATTGGCAGCTAGTGCAGTTCAACCAGGATTGGTGTAATATGCTCAAACTGCCTTGCTCCAATGAGCAACCTGGTCACCAAATTCTGCACCAGCTGAAGCTTCTGAATAGTCTTCAATGTTGCAGTGGATTCTTCCAGATCAGGGGTGTCTAATGTGAGGGCTTCCAGATGTTTCTGGACTACAGCTTCCAGCATTGCTGTGCATCGTTTTTGTGACTGAACCAGTGCAGATTTTCGTCCCAGGTATTTTAAATGTTTTATTAACTAAAAATGTAACAACAATTTGATTATTTGACGAGTACTGGAGCTCAAGGTTAGCAATTTTTACATTCAAAAGGTTTCTGTGTTTTGACTTCTAATATAGTGGAGCTTAATGAAATCTGTCTCAGAAAGGACAAAGCAATAATCAGTTTGCCAAGATGTCACTGCTGTATTGCAATGTCACAAAGTGTCATAGTGTGTGAGATGTTCAAAGGAGTCGAGTCTGATGCCTTGGCCATTCTGGGAACAGTGAGGGGTGACCAAAGTTGAGCCATATTTTGACTTTATTGCTAAATTAAGCATCACTTAATTGCAGTTTCTCAGTATACGCAGTAATTTCCCCATTATTACTATTTTTGTGTGCAAAGTAACCTCTACAATCTGTAGCAATCTGTTCTCTTTCTGCTTCTTGAGAGCAAAGTATGTACATCTACACATGCATGCACACCCCACATAGATAACGAATCTCGATAGATATCGTATTAAATCCTGAGAACCTCAAATCACCATATTCTACTCTTGCAGATTTGTGATGAATTATTGTGGAGACAGTTGATGGCTTTCTGTATGCATTGGCCTTAAATTATTATTCTTACTTTTTTATTCATAATTGTATGTTTTATTTTTATTTTTTTGTAAACTGCTGAGAGGTTTTGTACAATCAAGCTGTTAAGTTGTTGCTGTTTGTTCCGATTCAGGGCTGAAGATCAGGTTTCCCCGGGGGGAGGGGAAGCAGCGGAGCAAATGGTGATGTGGATGAGCCCCGAGACTCCCATGTGAGCCCAGGACACAGAGGCAAAGGGTTTGTTTATGCCTTACTTCCCATAGTAAATGGCAGCAGGGTTGGGCTTTAGAGCCTTCTCCCTACCCAGCTCAGTCGGAGATGCGGGCTCTTAGAAATCATCCAGGGAATGATATTAGGGAAGGTGGTCTTGGCATTGGAGGAGAGGGTAAGAAGATATAGCCTTGGAATGGGAAGCACCTGGGGGCCAGATTGAACCTCTGAGGTTCCCAATTCTCTATCCCTAGGATGGGAGAACTAACATGACTCAAATGTTTGGCTTCAACCCAGAGATTTCTGATGGAAGGGCTGAGGCTAGAGTGATTTCACCTGGAGGAAGTTTATTCAAGCATGTAGTTTATGAGTTGCATCACTTTCCAGGAAGGACTTTCCCTCAGTCCCACTCCTCTCCATGAGTTGTCAGTTTCCTTGTTCTCAAGATCCTAGAGTCAATTTATTTTTCTTTTACAGGTCTGTCACAATATCATTATCTGCTCAGGCAGTCGCTAGTGTGATTTCCTTATCCTGGCTGTAGGTATACTGTAATAGTTATGAGGAAGCAATAAATGATGTAGCTGCTGCTTCTCCACTGGTCCCCTTGCTCAACTTCCTCAAGGACATCTTCTTGCAACAGGTGGAGGGGAAGAGGGAAGGCAGAGGGGCTAGTGAAGGAACAGAATGGGGAGTGCGACAGAATCTTCTCCCGTTGCCTCAGAACTTAAGGCTATAGATAGGATCTCTGGTGGGTGAGGTGGCAGTCCTACAGCTCCCCCCCCCGTTCAACGGTGTGTGTGTTCTGCAACATGTTCTAGTTCTGGATTTCTACTGGTTGGCTTGTTCTGTGATGCTTCCCCAATGCTTCCACATTACTGCTGGCTGGAGGAGCTGTAGTGCAACCAAAACAGAACAAGAATAAACAAGGAACATTTGTGTTAGAGAAAGTGACAGGATATGCACTCATTGAGCATGTGAAATAATATACCTGCCCCCAGGGGTGGGCTATGGTATTTTTTTGTAATATGCCACCATGGTCGAGCCCAAAATTTTATGCCCCCAAATGGATCTTCTCAGTTTTGTGCCCCCCTTGGCTTGGCACCCTGTGCCTGCACCACCTTAAATCTGGTGCTGCCGCTGCCCCAAATTGTCGTTTGCAGGTGCAAATAGCTTTGGAAGTGGGATCACGTGTGACGACCATGATGGCCTCACAAGCACAGATCACCATGAATGTGCAGTAAAAAGAATGAAGTGGGGCTTATTTAGGAGTTGTTCCACAATCACCCTGCCAAGCCCATGTAAATATAACTGCTGCACTCTGTCCTGGTTGTTTGATTGACTGTTCCTTTACAAGACCCCTGGTAACTCACTTACATTCTTGTTCTAGGAAGTGGTATGGGGAGGCTGAGAGAAGACCCAAAACTATGATGTTTGAGTTTTGATTGGAATTTTTGGAAAAGAGAGGGAAAACAAAACTCCAAAACAAAAAGTAAGCAAGGTAGGAATTTGCAGCAGCTGACCAAAGTGAGCACTATTCACCAGACCTGTATGGTGACCTGTTAGGGACTTGGGGTCAAACCATTTCCTTCCTGCAGGGCAAATAGGAGCTACATGGGGAGGGCAATTCAGAGTGGGGAAATGATGGCAGATGAAAGGGTTAAAGTGTCCTGATCCAGCCCCCTCCCCCTCCCCCCTCCAGTGGCATGTAGCTTTGGGGAGGGGGAGGGGGGTGTCGTATTTATCCTAAAATCATGGTGTCAATAATGTATTGTATTTTTTCTTTTATCTTTTTGTCAACTGCTTTGAGGGTTTATTGTATAATCATGTTTTGGTGGCATGTGGTAAACCTGACTTTGCCACTGACTGAAATGCCTTAAACCTTTTGGGGGAGAGAGAAGCATCTGGTGGGCAAAAGTATCTGGCTGGAGACCATGTTCTGCTCTGTGGGTCAGATGTTGAGCTGGCCTGGGTCGAAGTAATGATTGGAGCTCAGCTAGAGGCTAAATGAGGCTGTTTGGAGACCATCATATCCTAATAGCAGGGAAGTGATTGAGACTGGCTTTGTTGCATGTCTGGTTTAGATCCCAAACTGGGATTCTGTGAGTGCATAACAACAATTATTTAATACTTTAGAAGTTCCCTAGCTCCTTTAAATACGCACATCTTCTTTCTAGCTGTGTTTGCTATTAAATCAGATGTGACACTAATGGGCTTCTGACTTGCTGTCCATTTCACAATATTGCTGGTGATGATGTGCTCTTCGTTGCTACGAATCTGATTTGCACCCTGTCAATTTCTGGTTGGCTTATTCTGAGAGCAGGAGATCACTGTAGTGATTTCTCTCTGGAATGACTTCTGTAATCTTGCAATTGCATGGCCACTGGATAGGATTTTCAGGCGATTTCTTGGTACTCTGGACAAGTAGACCAGAGTCTACTTGCAGCTTTAACCACTAATTAACTTTCTAGTGTAATGTTGCAATACAAAGGCTGTTAAATTCAAATTAGGAATGAGTTTGCTATCTTGAGCTTTCATCAGTTGTACAGTGCAGCCTATTAACAGAGTGAGGGCGTTAGAAAAAGCATTACAAAAGTCTATCACTCAGGATAACATTTCAAGCATCTGTTGAAGTTCACTATTGTCTGGGAAAATTTATGCTATGATGTATTCATTGGTCTTTAAGGTGCCACAAGATTCTGATGTTTTTTTCTAGGCAGCAAGGTGCCACAAACCTTTTGTGACCTACTTCCAAAGGAAACAGAACTTTTGGTGGGGCATGTATCTATGAAACAGCTTGTCACTCAGAAGTGAGGACAGACATGCATAGCCATATACTTGGGACACCAGATAGGGGTAGAATCATGCGCAGTGAAAGCTATGATGTAATCACAGCCGGATCTAATGTTGCTACAAACATTGGATCCCACATCTTCCAGTGGAGTTGGCTGTGTTAGTCCATTACAATAATTATAACAGCCATGGAACACCTGGAAAAAACTAGCAGACTCATCCTAGCATAAACATTTCTCCCTCCATCCTGCTCCCACACTCGGACTCACGTGGGCATACTGGGGTGTGCATGAAAATGGGACCAAATGACCACAAGATGCAAAAAGTGCTGTCTCTGATAATTCTGTATAAAATTTATGATAGGCAAAGCTACCATTCAGCGGTAGTTTGGTGATAATCACCCCAGTTTTGCTATTCTTATCCTGACCTTTAGTGGGACAGGAAACAGTTATTGTGATTCAAACCCAACTGATAGAGCCAAATGTCTTGAAAACTTTCTAATTCAGCTATTTCACCCTGTTTTGGAAATTTTTAATGTTTGATGATTTAGCATGTTTTTAATATTCTGTTGGGAGCTGCCCAGAGTGGCTGGGTAAACCCAGCCAGATGGACGGGCTATTATTATTATTATTACATTGCAGTCTCCTTTTGCAATGCCTTTGTTGCAGAAAGGCACTTCCCAAGAAAGCAAGTATACTGTTGCATAAAGCTGAAATTTAATCCCACTGGTTTCTGAATATTGCAATTTATTGCATCAGATTTGTGACTGGTTTGTCTGCATTTCAGTGTTTGTCCTGTACTGAAGGCAATTGTTGATGGCATGTATCCCTTTGGCAAATAAGCCGGTGAGTGAACTCCTGATGATGTGGTATTTTTTTTCTGGCAGGCAGTCATGAGACCCTACTCACTGCATGTTCACACATGATGTTTGTTCACACTGCCCTGAACTGTAGTCATGTCCTTCACCAAGGGTGGGTGATGACCCAAACAATAGGAAGATCCCAGGGTTCTGGAACAAGGTCAGTATTTTGGACAAGGACCAATATGCTGATTCAGGACTGCAGTTTGCAATCCTTCCACTGAGGCAGAAAAACCAAATTGTCTCAGCAGGATTCTGAGCAGCTAACGAGATTGGGTTAGTCAAGAAGAAAGTCCATACCCTGTTAACATCCTGTAATGGTGTTGCCTAAGTGGTGTCTCATTGCAGCAAATGTCTAATATAAATCCTTCAAGTGCACATCCCCATCCAAAAAGCTGGAACAAATGTGGCTGAATTCAGGACTTGGGTATAGATGGAAGATCTTGTGTTATGCTTTGGATGGAAGCAAGAAGTGTGCAAACATGTTTTGCAGTCAGCTGGTTTCTATTATAAGCTGGTGCCTATTTGTCTACTATGCAGTTTTGCAGTATCATCCATAAAATGAACCTGCATGTGGACAGGTCTGTGCTTGGACTGATGGTGAGGTGAATATTTTTTCACTAGTCCTAGTGTACAGTCGTACCTCGGAAGTCGAACAGAATCCATTCCGGAAGTCCATTTGACTTCCGAAACGTTAGATTTCCAAAGTGCAGCTTTTGATTGGCTGAGGAAGCTCCTGTAGCCAATCGGAAGCCATGGAAGCCTCGTTGGATGTTTGGCTTCCAAAAGAACGTCCCAAAACCGGAAAATTCATTGCAGGTTTTTGATCATTTGGGAGCCAGAACGTTTGACTCCCAAGGTGTTCAGGAGTCGAGGTACAACTGTACAGTACTGTACAGTCTCCTGCCCATGGGTCCAGATGATGAAGATGTCATCAATATAACTTGGGGGAGGTGTTTGTGGGCAGAAGCAGAAGTAAGTGTTGTTCTAAAATAGCCATGGATATGTTTGCATACTGTGTTGCCCATTTACCTGTCTTTTTGAAATAATGGTGTTTGAGGACCAAGTGGCAAAACTTGGTAGCTATATGTGGTCCAGCATCCTGGATTACATTCCTGATGGCTGGTACTCTGTTTTTGTGGGGGAAAGTGGTCTGGAACCTCAGTATCCCTGATTGCCAAAATAATATTCCCCGGGATAGAGAAAGTCTTGTACAGTAGTTGCCCAACAGAGTTGGTGGTTTTCTTTGCGGAAGGAAGAAAGGAAGAGAAAGAAAAATATTTGAAGGAAAGGATGGATTGAACAAACAGGCTCCTGTTCTAAATGTAGAAATGTAGCATCAGTGTAGCATTCTCCAAAGCAAATTGTCTTTTTGCAGGTCCCTCCCACCCTGCTTTTCAACACAAGACTCTTTGTAATGCTTTGCAATGCAAATGTGAAGCTGAAGTTTCGACAGAATGCTCATTGCATGGCAAATTCTTCTCTGCTCCTCCAACATCGTTCTTGCAAATGTAGTTGTGTTGACCCACAAGAAGAAAATCCAAAATCCACATTAGGGCAATACCCTTATTAGGCCAACCAAGATACTACAAGTAGCATGCGAGCTTCTGAGTTCTCTTATACAGGTATTATCTAGATGATAAAAAACCAAGACTGGTGAGAGGAAACCTGTGTATTTTGCAAAAGTAAAAAATGATACACTTGTGATTAACAGCTGGATCTTATATTTCTAAAAATACAGGTATTATCTAGATGATAAAAAAACCCAAGACTGGTGAGAGGAAACCTGTGTATTTTGCAAAAGTAAAAAATGATACACTTGTGATTAACAGCTGGATCTTATATTTCTAAAAATTTGAGTGTCAACCATTGTATGCTTCTTTTTCCCAGAAGCCCTGCAAAGCACCTAATAGTACCTCATTTGAATATTGCAACCTCCTTCCACGGTCTTTCTGACTAAATTCAGACTCCATGCATGATTTCAACACCAGTCATTTCGCTTCCCCTTTTCTGTCTACTGAATACTGTAATAGTTCTGGAGAAGGCAAAAGCTTGCACACTGTTTTCTTTCTAACATCTTTAACATTGCTTGAGAAAGGTATTTTGTAATGTAGATTTTGAAAGAAGAAAGGAAGTTAAGATCGTTTTTTTTAAGACTATGGTGGCAACTTAAGCCACATGTATGAATTGGCTCTTAGACCTGGAACATGGTTCCAAGTTGTGACCAGGAAACTCATGAAACAATTGGAGATTAAATGGCCTTTGAGCATGTGCAGAGTGCCTTTCTCTCTTCCTTGAGCACATCCTGGGTTCCATGGGTCAGTGTCAGGGCTTGTTACGTTGCTGAAAAGGGTGAGGAGAGGAGGAGTCTGAGGTCCACCACTGTGTACATGTGCCTGTTTATTTATTTGTTAACCAGACCCAGGCTGGTTACCTGTAAAAAGTTTAGGGGAGATGTGTTTGGTGAATCAGGATGCTACCCTAGAACAAACCAGAGATGTTTGAATTAGCACCAGCACCTTCTGTTGCAGAGATGGAGAACCTGAGACTCATTGGATGTTGTTGGACTATAACTTTCATCATCTCTGACTCTGACCTTTGTCCATGCTGGCTGCGGCTGATGGGAGTTTGAGTTCTCATCCTTGGTCTGTTGCCACAATTTCCCAAGTTTAAAATGGACCTATCTAAGGAGCAGCATGTGTATTTTTTTCATGTCCCCACTATTTATTTACTTTATTTCAAACATTTACATCCCACTTCTTGATTGTATTTTTCCAAGGCAGGAGGGTTGTATGTTGCTGGTGTGTGACTTTCTGGTGGAGCTGGGCAGGGTTGTTGGCTTCAAAGGGCTAGAGCTGCTTTGCACAAAGCTGGGGCAGGATGTGGTAAAATAACGACAAGCATCTCTGCATTTAAAGAGATAACTGACTTTGTGAGCAGAGATCACTGATAAGATGAATGATGGGAGTTCAGGCATAGAATACAACCTTTTGATAACTTTCTGATCAATTTGGGCTAGATCAGAATTTCTTTCTTAATTACAGGTCTTGAACTTGGAAGGTGTGAATCATGTCAGAGAAAACGGTGCCTATGATCATGCACAGGGTGTTCTTTTCTTCCCCTTTTCAGTAACCACAGTTTGCATCCACATACCTGGAATTGAGGTAAAGTTTTCCAGGAAAGATTGTGTGACCTTCCCATTCACAGTTCACCTCCAGCATCACTTGCTTGAAATAAAGCAGGGAGGTAGAAGACCTCGCCTTACTAAAGAAGGCCAGTCTAGCTTACACTGTGTTTCAGCCACGCAAATCTGTGGACCAGCTGAAGTGCCCCAGTATCTTTCTCTCACTAGGTCTGGTTCAGATGACACACTAAGCCAAACCATGGCTTGGGATGGCTCACTTGCAGAACGACCAAGGAGGAGCAAAGTACAGTAGCCATATTCTCCTTTCTGGAGAGCATGCTAAGCCATGGTTAGGCTCACTATGATGTGTGAAACCAGGTCACTATGACAGGAATCTTTGTAGAATCCTTGTTTTCTCCCTGTCAAAGGCTGTTTTCTGTAGTGCAGATATATTTCTTGGCTGCTGTAGGTTCTACATTCAAACTGTGTAATAACCACATTATACTTTGTGTGCTAGAACTGTCTTTGATTCAATGCTGTGGATGTTAGTTAAGAAGGAATATTTCATGCACTTAACAGGATTTTCAAGAAAAGAAAAAAGTATGAGCTTTCAGATGCACTAGAAGTTTAGGCAAAATCTGATAAGAAAGCAGGACAATGCTGCTTCCAGGACAGAATAATAATGTGTGAAAGGTGCCCCACTCCCAAGAAGGGAAAACACCCTGGGGTAAGATTGTTTTAAGGCAATGGGAGGTCCTGGGCTCTCCAATACTGGTAGATAATATGCATTCTCATGGCAAGTAGTCATGGATAGCTTTATGAATTAGTCTAATTTGTCATCTTTTTTAAGCAACCCAAGTTAGTGGCCATTTCTGTATACTATACAAGTGAATTCCCTAGTTTTAACTACCTGCTGTGTGACGAAGTATTTCCTTTTGACCTCAGTCTTCTAACATTCCACTTTATGGAGGCCCCCAGGTCTAGCTTCGCAGTCATGTGGTTTGCCCTTTGCTGAAACTTTTCTGACTCTACAGTAGCACATAACGAGTGGTCTTGTGTTGATTTTATGTGTCAGCAGTAGGAGGCCCACAGGCACTCTGAGAACTCTGTTAAAGGGATCACTGCCATTTCTCTAGTGCTTGTACTGGTGTTCCTCCATGTTAATTTCCTAAATGTGAGGCATTGTTGGCAGTATTTTGGGGACAGTTGGCACAGTGCTGCAACTTTGCTTTCTCCCCCAAGGATGGGAATTAATGCCTCTTCGCCCAGGGCCGGGTGTAGGAGACGGGGACTTTTTTAAAGAGCAGAAGTGATGTCAATGTGATGTCTAATGAAAAAGAGGGTAAATGAGGGTGCACCCACACTTCGCTTGTCCCATGCCTAGAAAAATCAGAGCAAACCTCAATCCACAGAAAACTTGACGTTTGCTTCAGTTGATTGACATTTGCTCTGATTAAGTGGTGAAGTTTTCCCCGGAGGGAGAGGCAGGTACAAACAGAAGTGTGGACAAGCCCTGACTGGCGGTCCTTGCTTATGGAATCGAGTGAGGCTAATAATCAAGCAGAGGCTTTTGTCTTTGATTGTGTTACTACCTTACTCTAGCAGCTGAAATGGTAAAACTTCCTTTTTCAAGTTTGCATTTCTTCTACTTATTTAGAAATGTGCCAAATCATTTACGAAAGAGGGCCCTTCTTGGACTCATAAGGAATTGTTGCTGAAAGAGATTTGGAACGTACCCAGAAGAATTCAGCGGTTGCTATCATTCCATTAGTGCAAGCATTTCTGCTTGCCTGACAGAACGACCTCTCCTTTCCTCCCCCAGTGCGCTGTTCTGGAGGTTTTCCAGAGCAGATCGGGAGAAGGAGAGTGGAAGAAGCCGCCCTGCCCTGGTGTGCTCACAGGAGCCTTTGTGTCGGCTTTGGTTAGTGTACTGGGTTAGTTCAATCTGGCCCATAGCTTCCTTCTTGACAGCAGTCATATGAGCAATTGCTGTCAGTTGGAAATCCCCCAACTTTAGTAGTACAGTAATGCAATGTATGATAATGTTTGGGAGATAGCTTTTATGACTAAACCTCTTGACCATAAAAGACGAGAAGAAGGTTGCAATGCACAAGTAAATTGATAGAACTATGGAGTTTAAAAACCATTGTAATTCAAAATATTAAGATATTGCACAACCTTGTGCCTTATTTTCACTCATGATTGCTGTGCATTAGACTGCATTTCCCATTATCCCTGACAGCTGACCATGAAGGCAGGGGGCTGATGGGAGCTAGAGTCCAGCAACACAAGGTGATGGGGGGTGACGGCTTATTTTTTTCCTTCTCTGTCTTAGCTGCTACTTTCTTTCTTCTGCCACTAAATAAGTATGATTGCCTAGAGCAGTGTTTCCCAACCACTGTTCCGCGGCACACTAGTGTGCCGCGAGATGTTGCCTGGTGTGCCGCGGGGAAAATTAAAAAATTCGAAAGATTTTTTTTTTAAAAAAGTCAAATTTTCGATTGGGGCGCCGTCACTAGATGACCCCTGGGGTTCCCTCCCTCCCTCCCTCCCGCTCTGCGCCTCCCTCCTCCTCCTCCTCCTCCGGGGAGGCCCTTCCTGGCTCTCGGCCAAGGCTTGGCGGCTGCCACTCACTCACTCGCTTGCCCACCCGTCCCTCCATCCCTGCACCCGGCCTCTCCCCCTCCGTCCCCGGCGCGGGGGCTGCTGGGATCCTTAGTCCCCTCGCCCTTGGGCTCCGCGCCCGCGTGGGGTGCGAGAACTACGTTTCCCAGCGTGGCCTGGCGGGCTGGGCGTTTTGTTTGAAGCGCTATTCTCCCGGCCATGGAATGAGCGCGGCGGCGGCGGCCGGGTGGGCAGGGGCTCTTCCGCACAGACCCCGCGCAGCCTGCCTGCGCCCCCGCGGAGATCGGGCGGCAGGATGGAGCCCGGGGATCCCCGCGGAGGCGGAGCGGCGGAGGCGGAGGCTGCCCCCCAGGTAGGGCTGCGTCGGGGGGGGGGGTTATTTTTGCAATGCTGCATCCGCACCGGAGGGGACGCATCGGACCGCGGGGAGACCCCTTGGCGGGCGTGCAAGGCAATGCATGCGTGCAGGCGTTGCATGGAGTGCAGTGCAATGCAATGGCAACGCGGCGCCCTGCATGCATGCATGCAACTTCCACCGGCGCTCCGGACTTGGCAGGTGAGGGGGGTCCCCAGTGGGCGGCAGAGAGAGCCGGGAGGGTGAAGGGGAGCCGGGGGGGGAGCAGCGCTGCTCCCCGAGCCGAGCCCGGGGGGAAACTTCGGCGTCGTTGCGCCGGGTGTTGGAAGCGGAGGCTGGTGGGGGCCCCTCACCTGCAAAACCTGGTCGCCTCTCATATATTTCATGCATTGCGTTCATCGCCCGCTTTCTCCTCCAAGGAGCTCCCGGGGGCGCGCGTGGTTCTCCCCGTGTTATCCTCGCAACAACAGCCCTGCAAGGTGGGTCAGGCGAGTGGCCCAAGGGAGCACCCAGGGATTGTCCTGGCCAGGTGGGGTGATTTGAACCCTGCTCTCTGCCCGGTCTTCGTCCTCATTTAGCCCCCACATGTGCATGACTGTGCATGACTGAGGTTTCCCCCCCTCGTCTTGGCTATAGTGTGAGTCTGTCCTGTTAATTAATGGGGTTCTGCCTTCGGAGAAGATGAGCCAGCCCTCAAGGAGGTGATTATGTAATTTGCTAGCAATTCATGTCCCTCCCGGCGTGACGCTGCGCGCTGACGTCATGGGGCTGTAATGGTGGTGTGCCTCGAGATTTTTTTCATGAAACAAGTGTGCCTTTGCCCAAAAAAGGTTGGGAAACACTGGCCTAGAGTTGTAGTCATTGTATATGTAATTTTGTACAATACGCTACAGCAGTCGCTACTAAGCTCTGTGGGCAACTGGGCACATATGGTATCTTGAGGAAGCAACAGGGGTGTCCTTTACAAAATGGTTGCAAAAAATGGTTGCCATATGAAAAAGAGACAGGGCTACAAGATGGTCGGTCAGTGGGGTGGAATGGCACCTACATCGGTCACTGCCACATTCACTCTTTGCAGCTCTCCTCTGTTCAGAACAGATGGGAGGGTAGGCACCCATTCCTGAGCCAGTGCAAATAGAAACTGAGCGGGATGAGTAAACAGTTTCTTGTATATTGTGGATTTTAGGAAATAGCTACTGAGACCTTTCGTGGACACCATAGGAGATATTAGTGAGCACAATGGCACCATGTTAGTGACTGCTTGTGTTGCAGTTTTGTATTTCTCATAAAGAGCCAAAGATTGCATTTCAGCTGGCTTGATGCCTTTTGTTAAAGGTCAATGTTTTCTACAAGTTGAATTTATTCCATAATTTATTACAGCCAGTTGATTCTAATCAAATGGGTTTTATGCCACAGATTGCTGTTCTTTAGTGGGGTGTATGTATGCATGTATAAATTTACATATATCAGTTGATACAGCTGCCTGCATTTTTGGACTTTCTTCGAGGGTGTGGTGATGGGGATTGTCCCAATGAGCCCATGCATTTCGAAATTACCACACTATTGTAGAATATCTCAGAAGTAGGAGAAAACTAAAGTAGCCCCTACACAAATAAAAGGGGGGGGGAGAGGAACAGGAACAAGGTGCAAACGTGTTTCATTTCCATTGTTTAATACGGTTTCAACATCCTGTGCTGCAGGCAAAAACATGAATGCCTGTATCCTCACCATGCATCTTGCTCAACTGATGACGTGCCAAGTCATTACTAATTACTGTAGCTCTTCCCTATATGACTCACGCTGCTTCTGGTAACGACTGTGCAACTGGTGCAAGGAATGTTTCGAGAAAGCACATAGCTCACTTGGAAGGGGGGGGGGTACAGAACATTCTGTTTCAGAAAAGGGTAGGGCTGAAGGGGACAAAGTATGGTAGGGACCAGGTCTCAGTGGCAGATTGCTTTCTTTCATGCAGATCAGAGCTGGGCCAACTTGGTTCCCTCCTGATGTTGTTGGCTACAACCCCCACCATCCCTGGCTATGGGCCATGCTGGCTGGGGCTGATGGGAGCAGGGAGTCAAACAGCATCTGTAGGGCACCACGTGGGCTACGCAGGGATTTCTAGTTCTATCCCTGGCATCTGCAGGTTTTAAAAAAGATTGGGTAGCCCTGCTTTGGAATCTCAACTGCATCAGCCTCAGGCAGTTTGGCCAGTGGTCAGGGATGATGGGAGATGTAGTCCGGCAGTGTCTGGAGGAGAGCCACACACTCCCCATCCCTAAGGGAGCAGGTGATCGGAAAGCTTCTCTATTTGAAACCCTGGAAAACTGCTTCTGGTCTGATGAAAAATAGTCTGATTTGGCATAAGACATGTGTTTGTGTTTCTGACTTGTGGGGTTGTACCAGTGATGACGTGTCATTGTACACCTTTTTGGAACCGAAGACTAGGATGCAAAGTACTGAGAGGAGAACTGTCGGAGTTAGTCATAGTTGTTGGCACCTGTCTGTCTCAGCAGACATGGAAGGGTGCACTTTCAGTGTCAAGTCATTAGAGAGTTACAGCTATGGCTGTGGAGACAGATATGGGAGAGACGTGTTTTATTGTCGGTGGGACAGCTAAAGGTATCTGGTTTTGCTGCTACAGGTGAACAATGATGTTTATTCTCTCTGCACTCCTCCCTTCTTCTGCAGAGAATGCAGGAATTAGTTATGTTTATTAAATTGGTGATTATTTAGAAAGCAAGTTTTTGAAAAGGCGCAAGCAGCAGAAGTAACACTTTTTCAGAAAAGAAGCTAGAGAGATGAGGCAGAGAGAGAGAGAGAGAGAGAATAGAAATTTGAAAAAGAAGGTGGGGAAAATGAGTGGCATGGCAAGAACAGCCAGTGATGACTGGGGCTGTATGTGGAATAATGGAGAAAGTGGAACAGCAAAGGCTAGCATTTGTACTAAGAAAGATAAATTTGATGCCATATGATGGCCATATCTCATGCTAACAAATATCGTCAACCTGCTTTCAACCTCCCTTAAGTGACATTATGAAAGCTATAAAAAAAGACTGGCGTTTGAGTTGGGACCTGAAGTGACATTTCAAAGTGAAATTGGAGGTTCCTTGTTGAATGAAATTACCCCCGGATTTTAGGTGAAGGCCAAAATAGTTTGTGAGATATTTTGGGGGAGGCTAATGGGACTTCCCTATCAGGTATGGAAAAGAAATATGAACCTCACATTGAAAGGGAATGGTCCACAACAGTGGCATAGCATGTGGGGGGCAGGAGCCAGGGGTCTATTGCCCTGGGTGCAAAATTAGGAGGGGGGGAGCAAAAATTCGAAAGAAAAATAAACTCCTTTGATAGTTTTAGTTTTTTTTAAAAAAAGCCAATCAAGCAGTGTAATTATTTCAAGAAATAAATAATAGCATAGCCTCCAAGTGCCACTTTTTAGCCATGGCACCCACGGAAAAAAATAAGCAAGTCTGATTTGTTCTTAAACAGAGAAATCCTGGTTTAAGATGGGGCCATAGGCAAAATTGCAGCTGGCTTTCAATGCCTTTGAAGCTCTCCTATGGAAGTGATGACGTGCTCCTTCCTGTTCAGTTTGCTTTCTACTGTTGCCCGCCCACGCTCCTGCTCACCCAGGCTCTTTCCCCAGGCTCTCCCTCCCTCCCCAATCCCATGACCAGAAGGGCAGGAGGGATCATTAAACCACTCAGGCGAGGTCTCTTCAGCTTGGCAGAGGAGCATTGCAGCAAAACAGTTGCCTTACAGCCAACGGGAGAGCAGCTGCCTCTGCATGGCTTTGCAAAATAATAATAATAATAATTATTATTATTCCAGTAGCACCTTAGAGACCAACTTAAGTGTGCATGCACACAAAAGCTCATAGCAATAGCAAAGTTAGTTGGTCTCTAAGGTGCTACCAGAAGAAATTTTTTGTTTGTTTGTTTGTTTGGACTATGGCCGACGAACATGGCTACCTACCTGTGACTATGGCTTTGCGAAGTTAGCTAGTTTTTTTCCTCCCCCCTGTTAGGATATTTCCGTTCCACCTTAAAAGGGAGCAGGATGTTTGTGTCACAGCCTGCGTATTTCCTGTTCACAGGATGTTTATGTTTTGCTATTGCTTTCCTTTCTCAGTCGGTCGGAGACTCTGACTCAGAACGGTCATGTTTTTCTTTGTTCTGATCAACGCTAAATAAAGTCTGTAAATATGCTCTCCTGCTGTGCATCTTCTGCTGTGTGCATTATCTGCTGATAAAGAGTGTGCACGAGCCCTGGCAAGGTATTTCCAGGAAACTCGTGTCGCTAGAAGCTGCGCCAAAGGCTTCGTGATTAATGAGCTGCTAAGATAAGAAGTCTTTGAAGGCAAAAAGGCTCACAGCTAAAGCAAAAAGCTGGAAATGGAGTTTCCCCAAGCTTCTGAGGCCACTGAGTGCCCAAAGTTAAATGGGAAAAATTATAAAACCTGGGCAAAATGGTGTGAGAGTTTGCTGCGTCAGTATGGAGTGTGGCATACTGTGTTTGAGGCCCCTCCGGTTCCTCTGACAGAGAAATGGAAAGGCCAGAATTTGAGGGCCATTGACGTAATAGTTCTGTCCGTCTCTCTTGAGGAACTTAAAACGTTGGCTGGCCACGTGACTGCACGTAAGATGTGGAATGCTTTGAAGTTAGCCCACCAGCCAGTCATCCCAGCCCAGAGTTTGACTGCATTGGAGGTCCTGGCTGTTTCCCAGAATGCGAGTGAATGCAGGGATGCTGAGGGCACCGGTTGCAGGCTGCAGGGGGAGCTGACTGCCACGTCAACCCAGGCAGCATTCCAGCCTCCAGGGGGAGCCAAGGAGTCGGCAGCTGAGAGCTCTGTTTCTCATGGGAACCAAGGTCATCGCCTTTGCAGAGGCCGGACAGGCAAAGGTAAACAGAGGCAGACGCCTGCAGATGGCCAGAAGCAGAGGGAGGGTGAAGAGCCCACGCTAGTGGAAAACAAGGTTTTGTTTGCTGGCACAGCTTCACCAAAGGCTAAAGGCACGTCTGCTGGCCAGGAGCAGGGGGGCAAGCTGCAAGAGCCCATGCCAGTGGAAAACAAGGATATGTTTGCTGGCACAGCCTCACCAAAGGCTAAAGGCAAGTCTGATGGCCAGGAGCAGCAGGGCAAGCTGCAAAAGCCCACGCCGGTGGAAAGCAAGGGTTTGCTTGCTGTAAAGACTGCTCCGAAAGCTAAAGGCAGGTTTATTGTGGATTCAGGCGCCAGTCGCCATATTTCAAAGGACCGGCACCTGTTTATCTCCTTCACACCTCAAGAAGGTGAGATCCACCTGGCTGACGGAAAGACGTTGCAAATCGCAGGAGAAGGGACTGTGAAACTGGCAAGTCTGCACATTACCATCAAAGGTGTACTTTATGTTCCGGGAACTGCAAGCAACTTGCTCAGTGTCCCACAGCTTACTGGGCGTGGTTTTCAGATTTCCTTCAAGAGGAGCGTCTGTGTCATCAGAAAAGGCAAAGAGGACTATTTGCATGCAAAGTTTATGGATGGTTTGTTCCATATAACTTATGACGACGCTAGTGCTGTTGTGTCTAATGCTGATTCTTGTTGTGTTGCACAAACTAACAAAGTTCTTCATGCAGGTTGCATTCACGATGCACATTGAAGATTTTGTCACCTCTCTTGGAAGGCACTGGCCAAGATGCCGGGGGTGGTTGAAGGTTTGACCATCAAACCCTGTAAATTTCACATGAAATGTGTATCTTGTGCAGAGAACAAGGTGAAGGTTGCTCCAAAAGGCAAGGAGTCTAGCAGGCAGGCTTCCAAACCCTACCAGCTAGTGCATGCGGACCTGGTTGGTCCACTTGCGCCCTCTTTGGGGGGAGCAAGGTACTTCATGGTTCTAATTGATTCTTTTTCCAGGTACATTCATGTGTTTATGCTCGAGCAGAAATCGCAAGCGTTTCCGAAATTTAAGGCATTCTGTGTTTGGTTGGAGAATGTTCATGGTAAACGTATTGGCTGTCTCTTTACTGATCGGGGTGGGGAGTTCACTTCTCAGCAGTTTGAAGCTTTCCTGACTGAGAAGGGAATCCAGCATGACATGTCAACGCCTAGATCGTCATGGATGAATGGGCTTGCGGAACGAGCAAATCAAACATTGCTGCAAGGAATGAAAACCTTGTTGCATGATGCCAATCTCCCTGATAAGTTTTGGGGGGAGGCTCTGAGGAATTTTGTTTACACTTTTAATCGCAGATTGTCATCACCTATTGGTTGTACCCCCTATGAGAAGATGTTTGGTAAGAAACCCAACATCAAGCACATGAGAATCTTTGGTTCTGACATGTGGGTACACACCCCACAAAGCAACAAGCTTGGGAAGCGTGGGGCACATGGTTTGTTCATGGGGTACGAAAAAGGTGCATACAGGGTATGGATGACTAACTCTAAGTCCATTAAGTTCACAAGGAGTGTTGAGTACAATCCTAAGTGGGGGGAAAATGTGGGAATTTTCCAGAGTTACCCAGAGGAGGATGAAGGTGATGTCAAGCAAGCAGCTAAAACTGAGGAAGCTGCTGAGGATGATGAGGATGAGGATGATGATGATGATCAGAGTTCGGATTCCAGTTCAGTGGGCGGCGCTACTGCTGGTGGCAGTGACAGTGATGACACAGCAGACTACAAGAGCGCAAAGGCCTCAGTCAGACCATCTGATGCGTCGGACAATGAACTGGAAGAACCACTGTTCACCATTGGTCACTTTTCTCCTAAGAAAGAGGTGATGAGTCAAGAAGACTTGCGTCTAGTACGCAGATCTGAGAGAGCCATGAAGGGCAGACCTCCAAAGAGATTTGCTGATGAGTTTGCTAAGACAGCAACTGCTGTTCTTAGTAGCTCAGAGAAGGTGTGGGAACCTTCAAGCTTCGAAGAGGTTCAGGAGTTAACCTCTACAGATGCTGAGCCTTGGCTTAATGCCATGAAGGCTGAAGTTGATTCCTTGAACAGGAACCAGACTTGGGAACTGGTACCGGTAGTCCCAGGAATGAGACTGGTTGGCAGCAAATGGGTCTTCAAGGCCAAGACAGACCAGAATGGCAAGGTAGTCAGACACAAAGCCAGATTGGTTGCCAGAGGTTTTTCACAGGTACCAGGACAGGATTACCACGAGACCTACTCGCCCACAGTCAAATATGAGAGCATTCGGCTGATGCTCAAGATCGCTGCGGAGGAGAAACTGCATGTTACCCATCATGACATTAATACAGCTTTTTTTGTACGGGATTTTGAACGAGGAACTGTTTATGCTTCCACCTGATGGGATGCAGATACAGAAGGGAATGGTCTGTAAACTGCGGAAATCCTTATAAGGTCTCAAACAGAGTGCCAGGTGTTGGAACACAAAACTCACTGAGACATTGCTTTCTCTAGGTTTTCACCAGGGCAAAGCTGATCCTTGTGTGTTTGTCAAGGAGGAGGGGCAAAACAAACTGTATTGTTTATGTTTTGTTGATGATCTTCTGATGTTTTGGAAGAATCAGGCTTTTTACCAAAGCACCCTAGCTCAGCTGAAGGAGCACTTTGACATGAAGGATCTTGGTGAGGTATACAACTATCTTTCTCTGCAGGTGGAGAGGGACCAAGCAGGTAATTTTCTGGTACACCAAACACAGAAAATTGCTGATGTATTAACCAGGTTGAATTTGGTTGATGCAAACCCAGCAGACACACCGATGGTGACAGGTTACCAGGTAGACAGTACTGCTGAAGCGTTTTCTGACACAACGCTGCACAGATGCATTCTAGGCAAGTTGAATTTCATTGCTAGATGCTTAAGACCTGACATAGCTGTAAGCTGTAACCTGCTCAGGTGTCTCTTTTTGGCTGCCTGCCTGCTTTCCCACAGGGCAGTTGCTGGAGGATTTCCCTTGAAGGGAAGGGATAGCTTAACTGGAACAGAAACGCCTATAGATGTTTTCCACCATCCAACCCAGCTCACCTTAACACCTAGGCAGTTCCTGAAGCCAGTAGTCCTAGAAGAATGATGCAGTTTGTGATGCAGAGATACATCCCTCTCATTTGCTGTTAAGTTGCTCAGTCTTCCTTTTGAAACTTTTGCAACCAAATTCCAATTCGCTAGTCTTTTGGAAAAAGCCATGGCATTCTGTGCTGCATGAGACCCTACAAGTCTAAAATTACAGGTTTTGCCAATCTTCAGAGCTGATGGAGACCAGTGGCGTAGCGTGGGTTGTCAGCACCCGGGGCAAGGCAAGTAATTTGCGCCACCTAACCCGTAGATTTTAGCACTTGAGTGCGAGCGCCCCCCCAGATGTTGCGCCCGGCCCCCCTGCACCCCCCACACTACGCCACTGGGGCTGGGGGCGAGCGAAGGAGCCAAGGACCCCCCCCCCAAAGGCTCAGCAGGAATTTGTTAAATTTATTATTTGCGGAGCCCCCACGGGCCGAGGCAGCCGAAGCCCCCTCCCCTCGGGCGCCTCCCCGCCCCCTCCTCTCCTTGGGCTGTAGGTGGAGCTCCAGATCCGGGCTTGGCGAGCGCCTCTCCTTCTCCCGGCCGGGTCCGGGGGCTTCCAGCCGTGCTCCGTCCTCCCCCCCCCGCGGCTGAGACTTGCTCTGAGAGCCGGAGCCAGCGGTGCCCCCTTCTGCCGGGAGACCCTTGCCTGCCCGCCGGCTTCCTCTCGGAGGGTTTTGGGGAGCGCAGGGCGCGGCGAGGCCCCTCGGAGCTCTCCTCCCTCCCAGTCGGCAGAAGCAGCCGCCGCCTGTGGCTGGGCCGAGGGGATGGCGGCGGCGGCGGGGTGCGGAGGCTGCCCGTGCCTGGCCAGGCGTCGGTGGCGGCGTTGGCGCTGCTGCAGCGGCTGCTCCTCCTGCGAGCAGTGAGTGGAGCGCAGCCGCAGCAGCGGCGGGGGGCACGCGCGCGCTAGGGCGCAAGGCTGGCGGTGGCGGCGGGGAGCCCGGTGGAGGAAGGAACTTGTCCCTTCCCTCTGGACTCGCGCCCCCCCAGATGTTGCGCCCGGTGCGGCCGGCACCCCTGGCACCCCCCACGCTACGCCACTGATGGAGACAGACATCTGCAGAGATGAAACCGCCACTTCATTTGCTTGTTTCGCTTCTCATGATCATTATCACAAGCACAGAATGGTGTGTGCCTTCCCCTACCCACAAATGGTTTATCTATGCAGCAACCATGTGAGCGAGGTTAGGCGAAGAGAAAAAGAGGGCAATACTCGCCCAAAGTCACCCGCGGGATTGGGGCTTAAGAGTAGGAATAAACAAATCTGTCCATTTTGGCTTCTCATTTTTCTGATAATCAGTTTGCCCCATCTTCACTTCAGTTTTCTTTTTTAAAAATGATACGAAAATGCACAGGCATTTCTCCTAAGGTAATGCAGAAACATTTTGAACACACTTTTAAAAAAGGTAAAGGACCCCTGGCAGTTAAGTCCAGTCGCGAACGACTCTGGGGTTGCGGCACTCATCTCACTTTACTGGCTGAGGGAGCCGACGTTTGTCCACAGACAGTTTTTCTGGATCATGTGGCCAGCATGACTACACCGCTTCTGGAGAACCAGAGCAGCACACGGAAACACCATTTACTTTCCCGCTAGAGCGGTACCTATTTACCTACTTGCACTTTGATGTGCTTTCGAACTGCTAGGTTGGCAGGAGCTGGAACCGAGCAATGGGAGCTCACCCCACCACGGGGATTTGAACCGCAGACCTTCCGATCGGCAAACCCAAGAGGCTCAGTGGTTTAGACCACAGCGCCACCCATGTCCCTTGAACACACTTAAGTAAAGGTAAAGGTACCCCTGCCCGAGCGGGCCAGTCTTGCCAGACTCTGGGGTTTGTGCGCCCATCTCACATCTATAGGCCGGGGGCCAGCGCTGTCCGGAGACACTTCCGGGTCACGTGGCCAGCGTGACAAAGCTGCATCTGGCGAGCCAGCGCAGCACACGGAACGCCGTTTACCTTCCCGCTGGTAAGCGGTACCTATTTATCTACTTGCACCCGGGGGTGCTTTCGAACTGCTAGGTTGGCAGGCGCTGGGACCGAGCAGCGGGAGCGCACCCCACCGCGGGGATTCGAACCGCCGACCTTTCGATTGGCAAGCCCTAGGCGCTGAGGCTTTTACCCACAGCGCCACCCGCGTCCCTTTCCCATAATATTTCTGTGCCGCATTAGTTGTTGTTGTTGGAGAACTACATTGCAAAATTAGGAATCCAAATTTCAAAGGGCAGCTCAGTTTTTGTTGTCATAATAATAATAATAATACCTTTACTGTCAATATACAACCTGTGTGCAATGAAATTAACCGAGCCTCCCTCCCCCCCCAAACACTCAGTCTCATTGCGCTCTGTGCGCTTGTCGCACAACACACCAACCCCGAAAGTCACTATATTACTGTATTGCACTATATTACTGTATTTTCCGTTGAGCAGCCTAACAGCCCACGGATAAAAACTGTTTTTTAGCCTGCTAGTTTGACTGATTATACTTCTGTTTCTCCTGCCCAAGGGTAGAAGATTAAAGAGGTTCTGGCCGGGGTGTGAAACATTCCTGAGAATTTTTCTCACTCTATCGGGCTCAGGGGACAGCCCATGATATTATGTGCTGTGTTCACCACCCTCTGTAAAGACTTTCTGTCCGTGGCTGTCAAGCCAACATACCACACTGTGATACAATGTGAGAGGACACTTTCTATTGTGGACCGGTAGAAGGAGGTCATCAATTGTTGTTTAACATATTGGTTTGGGAAGAGTGAATTGGGTAGTTTCCCATTAAAGTGCAAATGGAACAAATTTCTTCCCACTCCCTGGAAGAGAGCTCTTTCCTTACTCACCCAATCCAGGCTGCTGCTGCCTTTATAAGGGTTCTTCTCTCTCCTTACATCTTTGCTCCAGGATGCGTCCAGTCCAGAAGTCCTTGTGTGTGCTGATGGTGCTGATGGCATCCCTGGCTTTTCTCTATCTTCATGTCTGGTCACCGAAGCCCTACAGTACGGTGGACCTGCGACACCGGCCAGGCCGAACGCCAGAGCAGCTGTTGAGTGACCATCTGCTGGTGCCTGAGAAGAAATATGCACACATTGCTTTCCGGATTAAGGAGGAGATCCTGGAGTAAGCGCCCATCCCTATTTAACAAGGACAGTGCCTGTTTTCGGGTACCAGGCCCTCATGAAGCGCTACTTCTTTTTTGTTTGGGGGTGGAAGAGGTGTTGTATATGTGCTTTTAAAAAGGTATAGTGTCCAAACATCTGCAGTAGGATTCTTAAGGTTGCCATTCAACCCCCTTCCCGGGGGGGGGGTCAATTGAGAATATAAGTATCTGAATATAGGAATGGATGCATTGTGACATTAATGTGCATGCATGTAAATACTCATATCCCAAAGCATAGAGCTGACCATGGCGTGGCTCCAGTGGCCAACTCCTCCTCCTGCTGCCGTGGAGGGGAAGGAGGGTCAAAGCCATCTCCTGCCAGTAGCAATGCCAGGAGGACGGGAAGGAGGAGCCATTGAAGCTGTGTGGCCACCGGGTTTGGCTCCACCCATAGCTCCTCCCAACATTCTGATGTCACACATGGGACTTTGCACATGTGACGTCGCCCCCCCCCCCCATAAGCTGGCTCTTCTGACTGGATTTAAGACTCAGGAGACCACCTGGGATGCCATGTAGGGCAAGAATGTCTGGACTGTAGATTCAGCTGTCCACTCAACAGCTGAAATGATGTTACACATCGTAGGGAGCAGAGCAGGTCAGTGGTGTAGCCTAGGGAGAGAAACCTCTAGCCCCAAAGGTGTTCCAGTTGCTAGTACCTTGCTTCCATTCCTCCTGCCACTGCTTCCCCAGATACTAAATGTGTTTCACTTTTACCTCTACTATAATAGGAAACAGCCAGTGGTGCAGTAATGTAAATTTAGATTCTGGATTTATAGGTCTTATTCTGCTCCTGCTTTTAGATGTTAATGTAGCCTTGCTGCTTTGGAAGGGGGCAGGGTCCTGCTCATTCCTCTGTGTGGGGTCCTGAGCTGCTGTCCCACAGTCCTATCGTGATGGTACTGAGGGCAGCATCCATCTCCAGTGGGCGTGGGGGGGGAGATTATTAAATATTCTTCCAAGTAAGTCATGCTGTTGTTGCACATAGCGTATTCAGCATTGACAAAATGAGAATACCCCTCATCAATGTTTACTGACACGTACTTCTCCCTTCCCAGGCTCCTTCCAAAGAACTCCTGCAAGTGTGAGGTGGAACCTAGTATGAACTTCCCACTTCAGAAACAGCTCTTTGGTCACATCTATTCTCTGGAATTCGCAAACGCCTTCAGTCCTTCCGAACTGCCAGAGATAAACAGCAGGCGAAAACAGGAGTACCGCAGTTACCAGCAAAGGTGAGCTTCACCTGTGGCACGGTGGGTTCCCTGATCACGCCACACACGCTTGGTAGGGAGTTCTGTCGCAAAGGAGCAGCTGCTGAAAAGGCCCTGCTACTTGTTGCCATCCTTCTGTACAGGACCGCAGATGATGGTAACGGGAATCTCACATGGGAGCCGGAAACTATTGGGCGGTGCTTGGTTTATAGAATGGCAGCAGATTCCTGTTCCATCAGCAGAGAATTAAACCATAAAAGGTACTCCTGACCGGAGATATTATCCAGACTTAGGGAAAGGCTGGGTATATTTCCTTGCTTATCCTGTTAACAAAATCCAGCTTCCATTCCAGTGGTTTTTCCTAACCCACTTATACCCTTTAAACCCTTAATTTACCAACAACTCTGGTAACTCTGGGGTCTAGACATTGTACAAACCACTCAGATATATTTACTGTATTTAACAAAGATATTACTGTTTGCTGACATGGTTACTTTAAAATAGTACTGCCTTATTAAGTGGATAACATGTTACTGTCACTGTAAATACCAACAGCTTATTTCTAGTGACACTCACCAGTTTACACCTTTTGACATGTGCAGTTAGTCCCCTTTGTTGCTACCCATTTTGCACCGTCAGCTACGCATAAAGTGCTTGATCTGCAATTCTCTCTGAAGCTTCTACAGTGTGATTTGTTGTATTCTCCTGATGATTCCTTATCTGTAACATGGCTTGCTTACTCCATTTCCATCACATCAAATATGGCCTTGCTTTCTTTCCACCCAGCAGTTTCTCTTCAAGACAACTTAACTAAATGATTTTAATTATTTCGGTCCCTCCATACCTCCAGTGTGTGGTTGACTTGGCATGTAGCCTCCATTGTCCTCCATGTTTCCTCACATGGGCACACAGCTCATGTTAGATAGACTCCTGCAGATTCCATAGCTGCTGCCTTGCTTGAGCAGAAATGCACCTCAGCAGAAAGCTGGCCTCGTATTCTGTCACCTCCACTGGTCAGTACCACAGCGGAGTGAAGGGTCGGTTGTTTGGTGCTTCCTCCCAGCTTGAGGGGTGGTACATCATGGATGTAGCCGGGGTGTGTGTGTCAGCTGCCTCCCTAAATCAATCAAAATCAATACAAATCCCCTTTTTTGGGTAGAAACCCACCAAGTATGCTAGGCAGAGCCAGGTTACTTTAGCATGCATTACTTAGGGTTAGACTGCCACATTTATTTTTGGGGGGTTGGAATCCATAGCCTCTTTGTTCTGATCAATGGAAATGTCACAAAATGGTGAGCAAGCTTTTGAGACCACCAGAACTCTTCACAAGGCTGGATGTTTAGAAAAGCAGAAGAAGGTGAGGAAAAAGCTGACTTTGCATTGATGCCATAATGTCTGCAATGCAAGCATTTATTTTTCTAGTACAGTGGTACCTCGCAAGACGAATGCCTCGCAAGACGAAAAACGCGCAAGACGAAAGAGTTTTCCGTTTTTTGAGTCGTTCCGCAAGACGAATTTCCCTATGGGCTTGCTTCGCAAGACGAAACGTCTTGCTAGTTCTTGCGAGTTTGTTTCCTTTTTCTTAAAGCCGCTAAGCCGTTAATAGCCGCTAAACCGCTAATAGCCGCTAAACCGCTAATAGCCGTGCTTTGCAAGACGAAAAAACTGCAAGATGAAGAGACTCCACAGAATGGAGATGTTTGTCAGGCACAGCTTTGAGGGAGTGTGTGCTTACTGGACTTCCCTTCCACTTAGTTCTTAAAATTAAGTAGTCAGCTGGTGATCTGTTTTATTTTTTGTTTGATTTCTACTGCATTAAAATCACTGTAATCCACTTTGATTTTTAAAATGAAATTGTGGGCTACAAATATTTTTATCAATGGATAAAGATGTCAAAGCCAGAGGCTGGCATCCCTAAACCTTCTTCCTTTCCATTCTCCAAGGTCCCATTCTCCATCTGACCAGCTCCTCATTGTCAGAGCCAACTCACCTCTAGAGTATCCGGCCCAAGGGGTGGAAGTTCGGCCCCTCCGGACCATCCTCATCCCAGGCAAGTCTCTTCCCCTCCACTTGCGTCTCGAAGGAAACAACTATGGGGGTGGCAGGTGTGGGGGACAGGGGACCGTGTTGTTGGCACGGAGACTTCTTATTGTGGAACAGGGAAAGGTGAAAATTCATGGACCTCCTTGTGCATTTTTATTCCTCAGGTCTGAGTCTACAAGCAGCTGAAAGAGCTCTGTACCAGGTAAGGTATTTGGGACACAGAGATCTGATTGCGGGGATTAGGTGACGGTTTCTCAGCCTGATTAGTTTCTAACATCCCTGTATCCTTGCAAAAAGGAATGCTGGTTGTACCACTTAAGTTGCACACGGAGTTGCATGTTTGAATTTTCTGCTGAGGCAGCAGGTGAAGTTGCATGTTTGAATGCATTCAAGCACAGATTTTCCCACCTATAGCCTGAAATGGTGCAGGCCGGAAAAATGGTTACTGCTTGATTCTGCTAAATGTATAAACTGGTCCTGTTTCTTTGACAAATGGCTAGTGTGCGTTATCTCTTTGGGTGTTCTTAGATAATCTGAGGCCATGAAGCCACCGGGGGATCTTGTGTCTCTCTGTGTGTGATGATTCCTTGTCTTATATATTACGGTGGTATGTTGGTTTGCAACCGCTTTGGATTACAACCACGTCAAACCCGGAAGTGCGTGCCCCTTTTTTTGGATTACAAACAACTGGGGTGGGCCATTGGCAAAAGCGCGCCTTGGGTTACAACCTGTTTTGGTTTACAACCAGTCCTCCGGAACACATTATGGTACCACTGTATGCAGTTGCAGTTATGAGCTGGTTGTTTGGAGCATGTGACTCCTCTCTTCAACCGGTTTGGGGGGCTTCCGGTGGGTCTCTGGGATTCAATTCTAAGTGTTGATTATCACTTTAATATAGGTGGGGAACCTTTTTCAGCCCAAGGGCCACACTCCCTTCTGCACAAACGTCTGGAGGCCCCGTGCCAATGGTGGGCAGGGCCAGAGTGGCTGGGGCAACCCAGTCAGATGGGCAAGGCACAAATATTATTATTTTATTATATTATTATTTATTAAAAGTGGGTGGAGCATTGCATGTGAATTTTATCTTTATACAGTAGGCTAGTTTATACACAAACCCCTTTACTCTTCACCCAGGAAAGCAATAAACATTATCAGAGAACAATGACTCATTCCAGCCAGGCAAAAAGATTTGCGGAGGGTTAATATAGGTGGGGCTGTCACTTGGGAGAGTGTGAGCAGCACTGCACTAGATGTGGCAGCTTCTTCCCAGGCACAGGTCCATGCTTTAAAGCTTCATGTCTGAGCACGCCCCCCCCCACTGCCCCCCGAGCATTCCCTGTGGAAAAAGCTCCAACATCCCGCTAGTCAAAATCAGGACACTCGTTTTTGGGTCCACTCTCACGGGAGCCAGAGCACCAGACCAAAAAAACACAGGACATTCTGGGATCCAATCAGAAGGCTTCTGTAATTTTGGGATGTCCCGCTGAAATCAGCATGGTTGAGCAGTATGCATTTTCAATCTGCGGGAAACCTGAACTGACGTTTGCTCCAAATGTGTGCTAAAGAGTAGGTTTTGTGGGGAAAGTTCTGGGGTAAACAGTAACAAAGGAATTAAAAAATGCTCAGGCACTGAGCTTTTAATCATGCCCTGGGCCTGGAAAGAGCAGGACAAAAGCCAAGTATGGATGAGCTCTTCCTGTGTTTCCCAGCCCTCTTGCCTCCCTGTTGTCCCTCTCTTTTCCAGCTGTTTCCTCCTGGCACCCCTTCTTGTTGCACAATGTCAAGTTCTGAAGAAATGCAAACACTCATTTCTTTGTTCAAAGATTTATGCCCTACCCTTATTTTGCAATCACATTCCTCAGAGAGTCAGGCATCAGCCAAAGTACTGCAAGCCATGATATTTCCAGTCCTCTGGAATTCTCTTCCTGTAGCAGCAAAGAAAGTCCCAGCACCGTTATATTTTTTTGCGTTTGCTGAAAACTTTAATTCCCCTCCCCAAGGCTTTCCAAATGAGTATTTTTTCCTGCAGTTGGTTTTTATGTTTTAAGACTCTTTTATGATCTGTATTTTTAATATATATGTTACTTTGGCACACTGCTTGGGCATTCTCTGAATGTAGAGTGGTTCATAAATCCTGAAATAAATAATGAATATAATAAAATAAAATAAAAACAATAACTTAAAGCAATCAAACATTTACAAATTATATATATAAATATATATTCATTTGTAACTAAAAAATCAATTAAACACAAATTTTAAAATAAAGGGACTAATTAGGAGTCACCATATTAAATTCCATCTGCCCAGCTTGAAAAAAGCTTGCCAAAACAGAAACATTTTCACAATCAATGGAAAGTAGCAACGGATGTGGGATTAAGCAAATTTCATGTGTCACAGCAACTACTGGGTGTGACCACCAAGAGAACCGTGCTTATCTTGATTGAAAAAACCAAAGCTTGCGGCAGGTTCTTGCAAATTATCTAGGATTGCTCTGTGTACCTATAATTTATTTGCATGTAACCAAATTTGTACTCTGCAGAAAATATGCTGTATAAACCGGTGTCGTTAGATTTTGATTCATGGAACATCCTATAAAGTTTTCCATTCTGTTCCCAGCACACCATTTTACCAGAGAGATCCTAAAGCTGAGGTGGGGAACCTGTGACCCTCTACATGTTTGGGGACTCCATTAGGGTAGCCATATTCCAGGGATCAAAACCCCAGACACCCCACCACCATCGGGGCACCCCTCACCAGTCTGCATCTCCCTTGCTCGCCCCTCCCTGCCACTAACCCCTTCCTCTCCTGCCTGCTCCCCCCTTCTTCCCTCCCCTCTCTTTGCTGTCTTTGGCCTCCTGCTCACGCTGGGAGGCTGAGCAGCCCCGGCAAGGTCACACAAGGCCAGGCAACTGCCGGGACCAGCGCAGGGCCTAGTCCGGCCAGGAACAACACCAGGCCTAGCACGACCCCCAGCAGGCTGCTCCAGGCCACCCGATGCCTGCCTTCTGTTCCTGGGCACAGTGCCTTCTGAACATGGGCGTGCTCCACAAAAAATAATAATAAAATAAAACATAAAAATAAAAAACAACACCCCCCAACCTGGACATTTAATCCAAAATGCAAAAATCCACCCAAATGCTGGCCCCCCCAAAACCGGATGTGTCCAGGAAATCCCAGGTATATGACAGCCCTAGACTGCATCAGCCCCAGCCAGCTTGGCCGATGGCTAGGAGTAATGGGAATTGTAGTCTAAGCAAGATAGAGGGCCATCTCTGTTTCCCATCCCTGTTGGAAAGTCACAAGCTGGCTTCCTTCATTCTTGACCCTGCTTTTTTCCCTTTGACAGGTCAACTTGACAGCTACTATGGGCACTTTCGATGTGGCTGCAGAAGTGGAAGGGGTCAAAGTGGAAGGGGAGGGGGGCATGCAACTCATCATGTCAGGATCCCAACTGGACAACCTCAATCGGCAAATGCAGTTTGTCACCTACACCAACACACTCTTCCATCCCAACACAGCAGATACAGGTGGGTACAGAAGGGGCATTCATTGCACTGGGGTGTCATTGCAGAGAACAGGGGGAAAGGCACAGGATGGCACAGCACAGAACCAAGGAAATCTTGTCACAAGGCAGCACAAATGAGAAAAAAATGAACAAAATGGAAACAATTGTGGGGATATGAACAAAGACTTTGTGGTAGGCCTATTTTTTGACAGGATGTATCAGATACATCCTTTGAGCTACTGTCTAAAATGGGCGCTAAGAATGTGAGCTAAGAGCTAACTAGTCTCCAGTTCAAGTTGTGCCTCTGCTATTAGGTGACTCCCTCAGACCCAGTCCTTCTGTCTGCTATATAGGAGAAATAATTGGGATGCTGTAAGAAGCAGACTCCTTGCAGATACCTGGGAGTTGAGCCTGGCCACACTCGTAACCTCAGAGTTACACTCGTAATTCAGACACTGAGTACTCATCACCCCCACCTTCTTCCCAAGGATCCAACAACGTACCTGTGGTTGCAGGGACAAGTAGGGTGGGTGAAGGAGCTCTCAAGCTGAATGTTCATTTTCACCAAGGGGAGAACTTGGGGTTTCAAAAAAGATGGCACTGTAATGCCAGTTCCCACTGCTCCTGCTGCTAGTGTTCCCACTTCCCCCCCAAGTAAGGATTGTGGGCCCTTGAGGGGACAAGGACAGATAAAGGTGAAGGTCGGCATGTCAGGTGCAAGCAGGTGTTCTCACAATTGCTTGCGAATGTGGCAAATGTGCAAAAGGTTAAGTTGCTTGTGAGGCATTATCCTATTGGACTGGAAGACCCTGGGGGTCTCTTCCAGCCCTGTTCCTGTTGTGGCAGTTCTATGGTGAAGTGCTCTGAATACATGGAGGGGAGCGTAGAGACTGTTGTTGCTGTGATTGGAATTCTGCCTTCCCCACTCTCAAAAATTGACTAGTGTATGCATTTATTGATTTGATTAGATTTCTTACCTGTTCTTTGCCATATGTTCCCAGGGCGGGTTACAACAATAAAATATACAATTTTAGGCAATGCAATGCCTTTCAGTTTGACCAGGCATTTGGGGGCTGTATTTACGTAAGTAGTGTATGTTTTTTTGGGGGGGGTAATTAAAATTCATTTTATTTTTTGTTTTTGTTCTGTTTAATAGTATAATACCCTGTGGCCCCAGGGATAGGGCAGGATAGTAGCTCAAGGAAGGATGCTATTAAAAAAAATGAAGAAATGCCATGTTTCTGAAAGATATTGCCAGATTGCTACAGGGGATGTGTGATTTTGCTAGGCTGACAACTGTGGAAATTAATAAACTGTGCAAGCTGGAATCTGCGTAAGCGTCTTCTCATGGATGGCTGACATTTTGCACCTGGCTCTGCCTGGTGGACCTCAAAGTTCCAGTCAAAAGGCGAAGTAGATTTTGCAAGCCTGAGGTTTGCCAGCCCCTGGCTTAAAACACACTCCTAGGCATTATCTATGTCTATTTAGATGTCTGGTTAAATTCAATGGGACTCACTCCCAGGTAAGTATCTATAGCAGGGATCTGGGAGCCTTTGGTTCTCCAGATTCCCCAAACTTCCAGAGCAGTTTTTCAGTATGTAGAAGGGCTTCAGAGGAAAGGGGAGATCAGCAAAACACACCTTTCCCCCTTTCTGCTGATGGGAGCATAATGTGAACAGAACTCCACTCACAGGCTGCTCCTGTCAACAGAAACTTCAGACCTAAACTGTTATCCCCATATTATAGTTGAAGGGTGAGTGCTGAGGAGAGACAGTGGTTTGGATAAAGGCAGCCACCAAGGTCATCGCTGAGGTGAGATTTTTAAAATCTGGGTCTGGCCAGCTCAAACTCTTGGTCCTTAGAATGTACCAGTTTGTACTATGTGTGTGTGTGAATGGTAGAGGAATATCAGCCCACAGCCCGTCATTCACACAGAAAAGGCCTTTGTAGCAGAGAGTCTTTGAAGTCGAGAGTCCCACTCAGAAGAGCCCCTCAAGTGCAGCAGGGCTAGCTTGCCACATTTTGGAGTAATGCACATTATCATCTAAAGAACATTAAGCTCAGTCTAAAATTAGCTTAGTACACCAGAGCTCCCAGGCCAGAAACACGTCCAGTGGTTTTAGCATTGTTTTCAAGTGCTTACAGCTCTAGACTGGTGTTCTGCTCCTTCCTCTGTTTTCCAGTGCAGTTTTCTACCGATGAGCACCATGCATCTTTCATCATCCGCATCCGCCATGCGCCTACGCCCAAGCTCTACAATCCAGGACCCTCCAGTAGAGGAGCAAGTGGCGGTGAGTACTACACATGAGGTGTCTAGCACACAAATGTTCCAAGGGAAGGCCTGGCCTTCGAGCCCATCTGCTGTGTCCAACTTCAGACTTGGGTGATCAGAAGTAAGAGTCTTTCCTTTCCCCAACACTCTACCCCACCCCAGTCTTTGTCCTCATCACATCCTTAGAGATTCTCTCGTCTTTTTTGGTCTCAAATTGTTCCAGGATTAAGTTCTGATTTTCACCACGGGCCTTGAGGGGAAAGCTCAGATGAGGCCCTGCACAGGGCTGCATGCCACCACTGCCCCCTGCATGCCACCTCCATTTGTGTGCTATAGCAACATAAGGGCGCAACAGCTTAGAGCAGCGGTAACCATGCTCAGGAGTCATGTAACTAAAGCTAAACATAAACGTACGGGCCAGTCTTGACAGACTCTAGGGTTGTGCGCTCATCTCACTCTAGAGGCCGGGAGCCAGCGCTGTCCACAGACACTTCCGGGTCACGTGGCCAGCATGACGAAGCTGCTCTGGCGAACCGGCACCAGAGCAGCACACAGAAACACCATTTACCTTCCCGCTATAAAGCGGTACCTATTTATCTACTTGCACTTAAGGGTGCTTTCGAACTGCTAGGTGGGCAGGAGCTGGGACCGAACGACGGGAGCTCACCCCACCACGGGGATTCGAACCGCCAACCATGCGATCGGCAAGTCCTAGGCACTGAGGTTTTACCCACAGCGCCACCCACGTCCCTATAAACTAGTCTATAGTAATCCTGGTTCATAGTAAGCATTGTGTTTGGGAGCATGTCTTTTCAAGGTATCTCTTGCTCTCTAGCAGCCCAAGAACCCACTGCAACAGAGTTGGACACCATGGTGCTTGATCAGCTGTGGTGCCGCCCTTGTGGAATTCTCTCTCCTGAGTGGTTCACCTGGTGCCCTCGCTGTTTCATTTCTATCTTTCTTTTTGGTGCCTTCTTCCTTGGAAACCAACCTGGAAGCATTGCTATAAGGCAATATAGAAGTCCTCTAAATGAGCAGATAGCTGCTGGATGAGTTGTTTCTTTTTTAATCTCAACATTGGAAACCGTGAAGGATATCCATTTCTGCCCAAGGCTTCTCAAGCCACTCCCTCTGAGCCATCCCTCAGCAGAACCTTTCCAACCTCTCCTGTGTTGTGTTTCCTCTGCAGAATACGACATCAGTGCCCTGGTCACCATAGCAACGAAGACCTTTTTGCGCTATGACAAGCTGCGAACACTGATCAGCAGCATCCGCAAGTTTTATCCCACCGTGACCATCATCATTGCTGATGACAGCGAGACCCCTGAACATGTGCAGGGACCCCACATTGAACAGTACTTTATGCCCTTTGGCAAGGTGTGGAGACTAGCTGTGGGAAGGCTCAGGCACATTTCTCAATCTCTGCTGGGTTCCATTGGGATGTGCTATCTAAGGGAAACCAGCTCTGGGGTCAGGCTCCTGAAGTAGAGATGGGGGTGGAATGGGGCTAATTGACACCTACTAAGAAGGGAAAACTCCACTGTCACTTTCCCTTGGGGAATTTCACTTTTCTGTGTTCCAGAATTCATGATGGGGGATGAGTGGGAATCCTCTCACCAGTTCAGTTAACTCCTCATCGCACATTAACTGTATCTACACTAACAATCAGGATGGGTAAAGAGTTTAAATGTATTCTTGTACGTGAGCCTAGTCCACATTAATGATTACAACATTGGGGTAGCAATGTGAATTACTAGAATATGGAATACAAGAATGCAGTATTGTATTCATGGTACATGGTGACTGGAGTGGAGTAGTGGCTGAATAAAACCACAATGTTGAGGTAACCCCAGGCTGGAGAAAGTTGGTAGAGAACAGTATGGGGATCAGCAACTGGAGACCTACAAGTCTCATCTGGGACTCTGTAGGGAACCACCTGACCCCCTAGTTGCCAATGTAGAATGAAAAACTATTTACTAGCCAGGGGTCTAGGGAGGGATAAGCAACACTTGAGTTCCTGGAGCCCAAGGAGCAGCATGGTGCCCAGTGATTGAGCTCATGATATTAAATGGTAAGATGCTTCATGGCAAAGCAAGATGGCTGTGTTTCACTTTGACATTAGCAGTGTTGTGAACAGTGCTTGCAGAACTTTCCCTCCTTTTCTAGGGCTGGTTTGCCGGCAGAAACCTTGCCATTTCCCAAGTGACCACAAAATATGTTCTGTGGGTAGATGATGATTTCATCTTCACACATCGCACCAAAGTGGAGAAGCTGGTAGATGTCCTTGAGAAAACTACCCTGGATCTGGTGAGTGCCTTTCCTGTAATTGCTTTTCCTGTTCCCCATTTCTTTCATCTGAAGCATGGGTGTCAAACATGTGTCCCTCCAAATGTTGTTCCTATCAGCTGTTCCAGCAGGATAATAAGAGTGGGCATCCAGGAGCATCTGAAAGGCCACAGGTTCTCCATCCTTGGTCTGAAGAGACGGACTGACATCTCTCCAGCCAAGCCTTCTAATACCTATTATACAACATGGCAGCAAAATGCAGCTTCTAGAATTGGAGAAAGATGCTCGCAATGGGCCCCTTGACAGCCATGACACTTGAAGGGATCTGTGGGGACAGCAGCAGGGCTGGGGACATGTCACATTCTGAAGTCCAAATCAGGCTTGTAGGGAGAGCCAGTAAGGAAGGAACCTAGTCTAAATTAGGCTGAAATTGGCTCCTATTTTCAACAAGCTTTTTAAGTATAGATCTTTCCCAGTCGGCATCTGTATAAGAATTGTTTTTAGATATTTTCAGGTGTTTTAAATCATTTGTGTGTTTACTGATCTTCCCACATTGGAGGCAGTATGCCTCTGAAAACTGGTTTCTGGAGAAGCCTAGTGGGGAGAGTGCTGCTGTGCTCCTGTCTTGCTTGTGGGCTTTCCATAGCATCTGGTTGAGAAGAGGATGATGGACTGCATGGGCATTTGGTCTGATCCAGCACAATTGTTTCTATGGTCTTGAGGGGGACCATGGGGAAACTGCCCTACTCCTTGATAATTTTGGTTGCCATTTTTGCACCTCTGGGAAGCAGGCTGGCTGGCTGCTATTGGAGACAGCATTTGGTCTGAGACTCTCAAGGCCAATTCTTGCATAAATCCACACGTCTGTGCCAATAGAGTCTGTCCCTTGTATGTCTGACCCAAACTCTGTCCCATCTCTGCATCCATCCCAAATGTCCTCTCTTGTGCCTGGCAGGTCGGTGGAGCAGTGCGAGAGATCACCAGCTACACCACCACATACCGCCAGCAGATCAGCGTGCAAGCTGGTGGTGAAGATGGAGATTGTCTGCACATCCGCCAGGGTTACCATCACGTCATTGAAGGTTTTCCTGACTGTGTGGTTACTGATGGTGTGATCAACTTCTTCCTGGCACGCACCGAGAAGGTTCTGCAGGTTGGCTTTGACCCTCGCCTCAGTCGTGTTGCCCACCTCGGTGAGTCATGCTGGCACAGTCCAAGTGGTGCTTAGCATGTGTAGGCAAGGAGCATTGGCTTAACTCTAGGGGTGGCACTTTTGTACAAGGCAGCGGGGGAAAACTGTATGCAGTGTACAAGTCAAGTGATGTGCTTGGGACCCCTTGTGAGTGCGGTGGGTGCTTGGAGCATAATTTAGGACCAGTGACCATATCTGGACTAAGCTGGTTTTTTGGCCGCATGAGGGCTTCCTGGCTAAAATCCAGAAGACCGTGCTAATCCTCCTCCTCCTCTCTCTCTCTCTCCAGAATTCTTTATTGATGGCCTGGGTATTCTGCATGTCGGTTCCTGTTCCGATGTGGTGGTGGACCACGCCTCAAAGCTTAAGCTGCCATGGCTAAAGACAGACAGTGAGAAGCAGTATGCCAAATTCCGCTATCCCAACTCAAGTGACAACAGCCTGACCACCAAACAGAGCTTCTTTTACTTCAAGAACCGTTTCAAATGCATGACCGGCAACTAGTCTCTGGTGCTAATGAGTTTAGCTTCACCCCTGACAACTGGCTTTGTCCTCAGGCAATTGGGCTTACCAATCTCAGGCAGCCTGCTCTGGCAATTGGCCAGAGCCCCAGGCAAATGGCCTTGTCTGTCAGCTAGCCAAACCCCCAGAACTCAGGGTGGCCTCAGCAGCCTCAGGCTTAAAGAGCAGTTTGGGAAATGGGCAGCCATGACCACTTTTTTAAAAAAAGAAAAAATGTCTTTTCTAGCAGGATGGAGAGACTGTGCTATTGCTTGATTCTGAGCCTTAGTGGTCAGGAGGATGTGACCTGTTCCTGTGTTTGTTTCGCCCTGTTATGTCTCTGAACTGGAGAATCTTGGATGGGGTGTGATACTTGAGAGCGCTGGAAGTTAACTTTCTTTCTTTCCTAGTTGGAAGCAACCACAATTTTTTCTGGGCTTCCCCCTGCATCTCGCCACACACAGACACAATAATTTATCCAGTGCCACAACTTTTTGTGCCAAGTCTTTACATCTGTGCTCCCTTCTTCCCAATTCCTTTCCCTCACGCATCCTCAAGCTGGTGCCATCCTGGGACATTTTGAAGTGCCAAAGACTACAGTGATGGAAAGCAGCCACCAGGGGGAAGCTTTGAGGTATAAATTGCTGCAAAGCAACAGAAAAGGAGGACAGCAGGGGCCATAAAACAGCACACTCAAAACTCCAGACAAGTTCAGGTTTGTCCACTCCTGCAGAAGAAGTGGCCTGTGTTCATAGACAGTGGGGTGGGAGCTGGGAGCTTATTTTCTAATGTGGCAGGATTTTTATATGCTGAAGAAGGCAGACTTGTGTACAACAGACTGCAATGTTTTTATTTCAAACAAAATCCATTTGACATGTCCCCCCCCCCCATATCCCTGAACCCTTTTGCCTTCTTGGTCCCAACTGCGTAATCGGTATTACTGTTCTTCCTACAGCTGCTGTTTGTTTTTTGGGGGGTGAAATGCTTATGAAGCAGGGCTGGGTTTAGTTTTTCCTGCATATTTAGGTCCAATGCATGGGATTGGTCCTACAGCAAGTAAGCAGCAGCCATTAAGACCACTCTGTTATATGACACGCTTTCCCCACCCCAACCCCCATATGATGTGCACTCCTTCCTGGCAGCCTGGCTATGAAGTGCTCATCTGCAACTGACTGCAGAGGTGTTGAGACAGAGAGGCAATCGTAGCACTAGCCAATCAGCTCTAGGCACCGAAGCACTTCTGCAGCAGGGAGAGTGATGCTGAGGGGATAGAGATGGAAATTGCAAGAGTCAATGTGGTTGGAGCAGGACTGATGATCACTGCCCTTTAGCTGTGAAGTTCAAATATATTTGTTGTACTACCATAGCGCCCCCTTCCTCCAAACTCACTCTCTCTCTCTCTCTCTCTCTCCATGACCTAAAGGTTCCCTCTGGTCATGTCAATAGACCCAGAGCAAATGGCTCTTCTTCAGAAGGGGGAACATGTTGCTTTCCTGAGAGTGTTCTTGTGCTTTTCTGCCACAACCATCAGATAAGCAATGGCCTCAGTAGGTAAAGAATTGATGCTTAGTTTTTTCCTTCTACCTACCTACCTTCCCCCTCCAGCCTAACACTCTTGCTTTTTATAGGGTTGTTTCTTGTTCCAGGATGATGCATTATGTCTGAGTTGCTAGATCACAGTTTCAAAAAGATTCAAATATAGAACTGGGTCTCAAATAAGGCATTTGCTAGATTGGTCAGTTGGCTGTAACAGAGGCTGCTGAAGTCCCATTCAAAAATGAAGTAAGCCCTGTTGAGCGTAGTTGGACTTACAGCACAACTGTTAACTCAGAAGCAAGTCTCTCATCTCTGTTTATCCATTCAGCAGAATCACATGCTAAAAGGTAAGGCATTGAATCTTTCACTGCCCTATGTAAAGTAGGGCAGGTGAAGCCTCTTTAGTTTTAGCATACATATTGATATGTAAATAAGATGGGTTCTCTCTCTTGCTGTCATGCCACTTTATTTATTTATTTATTAAATTGGGCAGTGATTCAACCCCTACACATTCTCCCACCCCACAACACTCTCAGATACAGCAAGAGTTATTTTCAAAATGTTGACATATTGATTTGGAACTATTACTGGAAAGCTTACAGCCTGTTTCTAATTCAGCCTAAACAAGCAAATGCTTAGTTTGCTACACACAGTATGAATTCAGATCATGATACTAGGCTGAAGTCAACTATACTGATGTGAAGGAGAATTAAAACTAAAAGCAGAACCCCTCCTCATTGAGAGAGGCTGCCCAGGAGGTGAACATCATCCCCATTTCTGACTTTCTCCCAACAGCCCTGCAGTGTTGCCTTACTGCCCAACCACATGAGGAGGGAAAGGCAGTTTATCAGTCTTTAGGGTGGCTAGCTGTAGATTTGGCAAGCAAGTTCTTCAGTGGTGGCGGTGGCAGCAGCAGCGGGGTGTGTGTGTTAGCCTTTGCATGAAATAATATCTTCCAACCTCCCCATCCTCCTGTCCTGTTTGCATCCAGCTGTGGGGGCTGCTGCAGCTATAATGAAACCTCTCATTCCAGGCTGCACAGCCCTTTCACTCACATTGAGTAGAAGTCCACTAACTTTTGCTCAGAGCAGACTCACTGAAGTTAAAGAACATGATGAAGTTAGGTCCATTAATTTTCATGGGTGTACTCTTGAGGGTGGGACGCGGGTGGCGCTGTGGGCTAAAGCCTCAGCGCCTAGGGCTTGCCGATCGAAAGGTCGGCGGTTCGAATCCCCGCGGCGGGGTGCGCTCCCGCTGCTCGGTCCCAGCGCCTGCCCACCTAGCAGTTCGAAAGCACCCCCGGGGGCAAGTAGATAAATAGGTACCGCTTACCAGCGGGAAGGTAAACGGTGTTCCGTGTGCGGCTCTGGCTTGCCAGAGCAGCGTTGTCACGCTGGCCACGTGACCCGGAAGTGTCTTCGGACAGCGCTGGCCCCCGGCCAATAGATGTGAGATGGGCGCACAAACCCCAGAGTCTGTCAAGACTGGCCCGTTCGGGCAGGGGTACCTTTACCTTTACCTTTACTCTTGAGTGAAACATAGCTGGATGCCACCTGCTGTTTTGCGGCTGTTCCTTTCCTTTCATCTTACGAGCTTATTGTCCCTTTCCTGTTGGCAATGACTTTACCTGTGATTACTTCAAACATTTTTTTTTCCTGTATAAAGGAAACAATTTGGGGAAGGGAATAAAGGTTTTTTTGTGTTGGTTTTTTCAACAAAAAAAATTATCTCTGGTTGTTGGTGTATCGAAACTTTTTAACAAGGGCCCAAAAGAGATGGAGATTGAATAGGATTGAGTGCAAATCAAACCCTCCTTTAGTGTGGTGGTAGATGAATACAGACCACAACTGGCCAAAGAGGTCTTGGCAAGAGAAGGAGCTTCTGTCTTGTCCTGCTGCCTCCTTTCTCTTCTGTCTCTCTGTCCATTCCTGATAGGACATTATAGCAGACAGGGCCTTGTTGGTTTCCGAGGCAGCCAGCTGCCTCTAGCTTTTCTGTGATCTCAGCTAGTCCTTGTCCTGGTACGCATGGATTGATTTGATACAGAGGCAGTTACACCCAGATGGTTGGGTCCTTCATCTCCGTACTTTCCTGAGCAGGGAAAGAAAAAAAGAAAGAATTCTGCATGAAGCTGTATACTGTGTAACAGGACTCTCCCCGGCACCCTTGCTCACTAGTCTCTCTGCCTTAGCCCCTATCTGCAATATAGGTGCATGATGGCTGCAGAAAGGATTGGGATAATGTATGTCACGTGCCTTGGACACCTTAAACATGCTGTATTAATGGTATTGTGAAGCAGTGAGCAGCAGACTTTATAGAGACTGTTCTTATCCCTCCTGTAACGCATGGATTGAAAGAGACTGGAATGGGAAGGCACCCACACACTTCTCAGTGTATGCTCTTTAGGAGTGGAAGAAAGACCACCAGCTCCCTTGCTATTTCTGTAGAACGGGGATAGCCAGTGTGCTGTCCTGATGTGGACTACAGCTCCTATCACCCACTACCAGAATGTCCCACTGTCAGGAACTATGTAGTCCAGCAACAGCTGGAGAATCCCTCTTGGCTGCTCCTGTTACAGAAGGCTCCAGCTCCACACAGACACAGAGCCCAGATGTGGGATTGCATGGGGACCAGAAAGAACTCTCATTTTTTAAACGTTACTACAAGAGGTACCTCGTAACAAATAGTTTGCAAAACGAACAGCAAGCTGTCAACCAGCCAAAGCCATTTCCCCCTGAAAAGGGTATGCAATCTGTATTGGTGCAATATCTACTAAGTGGGTAGCTGAGACGTGGACTGTTGTTTTTTCATTTTGTGGTTGCCACACTTCTGAAGTTTTTCTTCTACTTTTCATAAGTGTTCCATTGCTTCCTGCCCACACGCATGGGCACTGACTGAAGAAATGTTTCCGCACTGCTGGTTCTGCCCACCGCCCCCAATGCTTCACTACCTTTTCAGATACTTCGCATGTGTACTTAAAAAAAAAAAGGTACAAAATGTGCACAAGCAAGTATTCCCGCCCCTTAGTTACTATGTTTCACAATGGAGGTTTGTGTTTGGGGGATGAGGTGGCTGGGCCCCATTTCCAGTTTGGTGGGTTTTTAAAAATTATTACCCATGCCTTGCACAATAGTGACATTTTAGCTATACATACTCTAATAAAGAGGTCTTACCTAAGACCTCTCTGTTTGAAACAGTAATTTTTAAATGCCTGATAATACAGACTCCCAGGCAATCCCCCCACACCATGAGATCTTTTTGGGGGATCTTGAGAATAGCTGCTGTAAACTGGGTTGTTGAAATTCCAACATGCCTTCATGAAAATGGTTGAAAATAGGCAAACAAATAATCATTTTGGCCCCTGGAAAGAAAGTGGGTAGGTTGTGCTCAGGTGAGGAGCAAATAGCTGCAGGTGTATGACAATAGAGACACCCCACCCCAAATCACCCTGCACACATTTTTATTGCAGGGAATTCATTGATGGGCTTCCACACCAGTGGTGACTGTAGATTTAAAATGGGTTATTGTTACTTAACAAATTTCCTGCAGTCAGAGAAAAATCCAGATTAAATGTTTAAAAACAGTACTGGTATTGATGATGGGAAGGCCATGTGGATAGTGTGGGAAACTTGCATATGTGGACAGCACTGCTTCCACAATAAACCTCCATTGAAGCCCGCAGGGGAAGCCCCAGTTCCTTCACCTGGCAGCTGAAGTGGTAAATCTGTGTCTGGATTAGTCCATTTAGGTGGGGGTTCATTTGATGGAATGCTCCCCCATAGAAAAATAATATCCCTACACATAGAAAATGGCCATGCCAGAGAGAAGGCTAGGCTGGACATGGAGAAAAAGCTTTTTCACTTTGGAATATTTCAATGATAAGCGTTTATACTTATATACAGTCTCAATGGGTACAGCCATGACCTCACAATTGCTGTTGGGGAAAACGGAGCTATTTCCCAAGTAAGGCCCTCTCCTCCCCAGGGCTGCAAAGCTGGTTCCAGAGGGGCCAGGAATGCAACCAGCAAGAGCAAAGGCTCACCGATTGTCTGTCTGCACCCTCAGCCTCTTACCATAGTCTGCTGAAGGAAGGAAACCGCATCGTGAACAGTGACAAAAATCTGCTGTGGGGGAAGGTGGTGGAGAAGGCCACAGGACCTCAAGGTCTGTAAAACACCGGCTAAATGGAAAGGAGGAAATAAATGGATATGGGTGAGGTCTGATTCTACAGGCGCATGTTCCTTAAGGATGTGACCTGCATGTGTGAGGAAGACACCACCCCTCAAAACCACTGCAAACAGGATTTACCTCTCATTTTGTATGCGAGGCTTCCTCAGCTGAGTCAGTTCACATATTCAGTGGCAAGTCAAGAGGGGAGCATGCACTTCTGATCTTTGGGTCTTGGGCCTAACTATGGCCACATCCACACCAAACCTTTAAACTGTGGCTTCCCCTAAGTTATTCTGGCAATGGTGATTTGTTATGGTGCTAGGAATGCATAACTCAGTTGGTCAGAGGGAGGTGCTGATAATGTCAAGGTTGCACGTTCGATCCCCGTATGGGACAGCTGCATATCCCTACATTGCAGAGGGTTGGACTAGATGATCCCCAGGTCCCTTCCAACTCTACAGTTCTACGTTTCTATGAATTGCAGCTCTGAAGGGTAAACTACAGGGCACAAAATTCCTTGAGGGAAGCAATGTGCTGTAAATGCATGGATGCGGCCTATGTCAGGATGATGACATTGCTGTGGATGGATTTCCCATTTCTTTATATTTCTGTAAAAGCTCGTCGCTTCCCATAGCTATTCAGAGCAGAATTACAGCGCCAGGAATGGCCGTTTCCCCTGCACTTTCCCCCCAACAACCCCCCATGTCATTTGCTCCCATAGGGAGCGCTACCACCATGCTATGTTTTTGATGTGAATTGGGTACCCCCATTGCTGTTTTTTACAAAAATGTAGAGAAACGAAAACAAGAGACCCAATCACATATCTCTGTTGCCTCCTCTAGTTTGGCCCTCAGTCATGCAGGCTGAAGTGGCTGATCAAGAAAGAGACAGCGGAAGGACTCCTACAGAAAACAGAAAGTACACCAGATGCACATCTCAGAATACTTTCCAGGGGTTGCAATCGGCCGCTCCCTGCTTGAGTGTACAGCTGGTGGCAATCCCAGGCTTGCTTCTGGGTAATGTGTGCATTGGGACAATCTGCCTTTTAAATATATTGATTTTAATATTTCTATATTATAACAACCATGCAATATTAAGATACGTCAGAACAGAACATAGCACACATTCTTTCTTTATATACGTGCAACTTCACTTTAAAAACAACCAACGGGAAATCAATGGGGGAATAAAGAGGTCTGGTGGCACCTTTAATTTCACTTACCATTACAGGAAGCCAAATGTATCTGCATGCCTGTCTTTTGGCATTCTACACACACCTGCAAGACACAGGAAGCCATTACTAGAGAATTGCAAACATTGCCTTTTAACCACAAGCTTCCTCGGTGATTATAGCTAGGTCCCTGGTGCTATGCTGTGATCTTCTAATTTGCTACTGATATTTGCACAACTGGGGGGGGGGCAGGGGAACTATTTCTGTAATACATTTTGGGATCTATCATGTCTGTGTTACTGTTTTTGATTCCATTATGGAAAATCTTGACTCCAAATTGTTCATTGGTAAGTTACATAAATAATAACTGGACTCAATACAGATCCTTAGGGACACTGCTGCTCACAGTTTGTTCACCTACCTGTAAGTTTAAAGATCTAACTTAAACAAGGGTTGTGCTTGAACTGACCGAGAATTGTGGTCCCAACAACATTGGCTGACAAATTGATCAGATCAGAGCCAGCCCTACTATTAGGCAAATGCTGACAGGCAAAGAGTAGTGGCAACATGTTGGTTGGCAGAGCTGTATGTGCCTTTTTACCCACCTTGTGCTGCCTAAGCTAGCCTGTTACCCTTGGACAGAGTAGAGGATATTATTCCATCATCAATGTTGCAGTAAGTTTGAACTATCAGCCTGGTTGACTCCTGTACAAGGAATGAGGATAGAGGCGGGGAACCACCTTGCCCTTTGCTTGAGGCACATGGCTTAGTGGGTGCAGGGGGGCAGCTGATCAAGTAAATAAATAAATAAATAACTGACCAATTGCATTACAGATATCTTCGTTCTATCCCCCAAACATAAATCCTGACTACGCCTATGCTCAGGCAGCAGTCCATTTACTGAATTTTCTAAAGATTTCCTAAGTGGGAAGTCACATGGCAGCCAGATGAAACTTACTCTAAGAGTCAAACTGGACTTGGCAGTAATGGAATAATTTCCTCCTAATGCAAGTAGGAGGGATTGCCAGAAAGGTTAGGTTGCTCCCTCTTTAGCCCACATTATAACAGCTCCACTACCTGGGTGGATGCTGTTTGCATTTAAAACAATAAAACACCCTGCACATTAAATGCAAAAAATGCATTTAACATTCTGTCAGGTTAAGCCCTGAGCTATTTGGAGGAAGAGCAGAATACAGGTGAAATAAATAAAACAAGGCAGGCAACCTAGACTGGGAGCTTGGCTTCCAGATAGTCTCAGCACCCAGACTTTTTGATGCCAAGTGCGCCACTTCATTACTTGTATGCATACATATGTGTCCTTTTGTACCTGAATAAGTAGATGGGCTCCAGCTGCGTCCACAAAGGACACTCCACTGCAGTCAAGAATGACAGCCTGCACTGACACGCCTGGAAGAGCAAAGTAGACAGACCACAATCTGCAATGAATCCAACAGGCAGAGCCCAGCAGCATCAATGACAATTTGCCATGTGCCGCTCTGCACATGCTCAGAAGCATTCCCATCTCCAACCAGTTTTCACAGGGGAAACATTAATCTCATTTTCCATATGGGAAACTGTTGCAGCTGCACGATCACAACTGTTTTCTTCAACCCAGCCCAACATGTTCAGTCCTCTGGCATCTCCCAATCGGGCTGAAAAGAAACTACTATCTGATACCTTGGAGAGCAGCGGACAATCAGTGTAGACAATACTGAGTCAGACGGGCCAGTGGTCTGACTCAGTGTAAAGCATCTTTCTATGTTCACAGAAGAAAACCTGCCTATCAACTCCTGTCACACCAGCCTAGTGTAGCTAAACATGACACCCAGCATTTTGCTCAAAGGTGGGAAGATTGAAGGCTTACAAGAAGTAATTTGATTTTTACAAGAACGCCAAGATCCACTATCCAGAACCAAGTGCAAGACACACACACACAGAGAGAGACAGACAGACAGACAGAAAGAGAGAGCACTAATGAATTCTGAACCCAGGAACTTGTTCTGAGTACCAGAAGTGAATGGAACTCGGTCCTTCCATAGGAAAAAACACTCCTGGCAAGTCTCTTTCACACACACTCATTCAGTATCCTCAGCAGAATACAGGAAAGGGGCAGTTAAGCAGCTTTCCACTTTGCAGAGTTCAAAATGCATGTTGACTAAGCAAGATTTACCAGGAACTGGAAGGCAATTGCCCTTTGCTTACCTGAGCCAGGCTTTTTGTCCAGGACAGAGACATTGCTCTCCTAGGAAGAAAAACAGCACTTAGGTGAGAAGAATTTAAACTCCAGACAAAGTGAAAACATCTCCAGTCTTGGGTTTGTTCATTTAATTTATATTTATTTTAAAACCTCTGCTTTAGAGCAAAACCTTGTTTGGTCCGTGGCTCAATAGGCCTTGCTTAGTTCTCTGTTTCTACTGAATCAAATGGTCTGCATCTAGTACAGAATTGTCTTCCAAAGATGTGCTCCACAGGGAGCTGGCTTCCGGCACTAGGCCTGTTGGCGGACAACTCTGGGTTACAAAGATGTCTGCAAACGTGGCATGAAGGCTGGCAACATCAACCCCATCCTGTGGGAATCCCTTGCAGATGACCACAGTGCCTGGAGACAGGTCATGGAGATATAGCAGTGGCCAGAGGAGGAATGACTGCTGAGAGAAGGGCAGAGAGAAGAAACGCCATGGTGCATTTGCAGCAACATCAATGGATGCCTTCATCTGCCCCAGCTGCAACAAAACATGTTTGTCCTGTATCAGTCTCTACAGCCACAGCAGGTGCTGCAGCCTTACAACAGTCTGAGTTCTCCCCCAAAGGCACACCACTCCATTATCTCCCAAGACGGATGGAGGCCAACTCCATTGGCTCCCACTCTGACTAGCAAGAATTGTGTTAACTTGATTCTGTTATTTATGACTAATATTTTTATCCTGCTCTTCAGCTGAGAAAGCGTTCCCAGAGTGGCTTATGAATATCAATGAGAAGATGTCCCTGCCTTCAGGCTCACAGTTGACCAGTCTCCACACAAAAGGAAGAGGAAAAATGCAAGCAACCTTAGGCACTAATTCTTGGCTAATTCTGAATTCCACTCCCAATTTTCCACTCTGCTTCCCTCCATCTTTTCTGCCCCCCTCCCACCCTGGGTTGCCACATTACCACAGTGCTGATGTCCATCTTGAGCTCGATGCCTGGAGCTTGGTCCTCGTGCTTCTCCCCTTCTTGGTTGAGTCCCACAAGTTGGCTCAGAGTGTCGCGGAAGAAGCTGCGGTTCCCATAGTAGATGGGAGCCTGGTAGCTTATAATCTTCACACCTGGGATCTCAAAGCACTAAGAAGCAGGGATGGGGGGATAAATGGGGCACAGATGCATCATTGTGCCTGGTTAGGGTGGCCAAGTTAATAAAATTAACCCCATCCTAAAATGAATATACGAACCCCATCATCTTTCAAATTTTTGGCTGAAGCAGAGGTGATGAACCTCTTTCAGCCCAAGGGCTGCCTTCCTTTGTGGACAAAGGCAATGTAAGGCAAACAGAGATTTATACACCCACATGGATAGGCACACCTCCATTCAGACAAGCAACAGCAGAGGTGAAATTAGGGCATGGAGCCTCCATGGTCTCTGCCCAAGCCATGCCCCTCTCACCAGGAATGATGTAGAATGGAAGGCAAGAGGCAGGGGGTGGGTGCTGAATTTTGGTGTCACCTTGCCTGCTCCAGTGACCCCACCACCCACCAGAGTGATTGACCACAAACTCTGGGAAGGATCCCCGTAGAAAGAGGGAACCAGGCAAAGAAGGCACCAGGGGCTGCTGAGCAGGACTACCTTGCCACAGGGCCATTCATTTGAACACCAGTTGTGGGAAGTATCCTGGTGGCTTTTTATATGTTGATAATGTTCATAGTGTGTTTTAAAAATGTATTTTAATATTGTTTAATCCTAGGAAGGATTTGTTCCCCAAAAAAGGTGAAAAGTGAGGCACAAATGGTTGTAATAAATATTTCTGATCCTTATTAAACCACAGACCTAACCCCGCCTACTCAGAAGTAAGTCCTACTGAATTCAACGGGGCTTACACACAGGTAGTGGGGTTTGAATGACAGCCTAAGTTGCCACTACATCCCTACGCATCTCACCTCAAAGGCAGGCCCCCTTGAGTACAGTGAGGCTTGCACCCTCTCCTAGGAACATCTGCCACATTTGCTACCTTCCACATCCTCCTGGGATAATTGCCATCTTCTGCAGTGTGGCTAATTTCCATTCTAGAACACTGAAAACTCAGAACTCGCACACACTTCTGCTTGTCCTGTGCCTAGAAACCATGGGTACAAGAGGTTTCCCACTTGTCCGGAGCTTTCATTTGTCCCATCACCTTCCCCGGGAAAATCTGCTGTTTATTGCTGAATTCAGTCCGCGGAATAAATGAGTGACATTTGTTTTTATTTAACAGTAATCAGGTTTTCCAGGGGGGAAGCAGTGGGATGAGTCCTCACTTCACACCCACCCGCAGGTTCTGATCCTTCAAAAGCTTGGGTGGGAAGCCTTCTGATATTGCTGGACTTCAGCTCCCTTCACCCCAAGCCAGCATGGCCTATGCTCAGGGATGAGAGGAGTTGCAGTTCTGCTGCCTCTGGAGAGACACAGGAGCCCCACCTGTGCTATAAATAGCCTATCAAGAGATTAGCATGTGTGTGTTCAACTAGTGTGGATTGGGCACCCGCGCACTGGAGTCGCCCCACCAATCTCAATGCTGAGATTCATGCTCCCTGCAGTGGGTGCTTTGGGGCTGCAACTTCAGACATAATCATGGCGTGTGTTCCTATGTTTGTTTCCTCCCTCTTAATCCTTACGACTCTTACCTTGCTGTTGTACTTGACAGGCTTGTAGATCTCTGTGTCCCCTGCCCTGCCCAGAACTGAGCACTCAGCCCTGCAAGAATGACAAAGTGACATGAAGGGCAAAGGGGCAATCCTCTGGACACAGCTCCCCCAACATACAGCAAACATGGTTGGAGGCGGAAGGTTGTAGGGAACCATAGGCTCCCTCTCAGCCCCCAGCGCAGGCTCCTTCTCGTGGGACCTTTGCTGCATGGGAGCTGCTGTGACACGGCTCAGTCGTGCACCACCAGGGTAATGTGAGGAGCCTCAGGCCACATGGCAGAAGCCCACCTTGCAGTTCCCCCTCCGCGCTAGCACTGCTCCAGTTTCTGGGAGGGACAACACTAGCTCAGAAGGGTCTACACTATGGGCGAGGAATCTCAGGCACTTCAGATGTGGACGAACTGCAGTTCCTATCAGCTGCAGGTGGCAAGGGATGATGGGAGTTGTAGTTCAGCAACATCTGGAGGATCTCAGGTTCCTCATCCTGGCCTACAATGGCTTGCAGAAGCTCTCCAGGGTGTCAGATAGGAAGTCTTTCCCTGTCCTACCTGAAGATGCTGAGGGCTGAATCTGGGACCTTTTGCATGCAAAGAAGATGCCCTATCACTGAGCCGTAGCCCTTCCCCATCTTTAATTCCATGTGGCCCCCAGCAGAGAGATGTGGAGAGGGATAGATTGGGTAGCAAGTGAGGGGGCAGGAATGGTATGAAATCTGCCCACCATTAGCAATGCAGCCCTCAGCAGAGAGAAGCTCCTCCCCCTAATCTTATAGCCTTGCAGGCTCCCCCCACAATCCCAGCTAGGGGACCTAATCCTAGCAGCTGGGCGTGATCTAACATTTGACAAGAGGAGAAAGCAGAGGAAGGCAAGCAAATACCTCTGTGTGCGGCAAACAACAGTCATCATGGAGAACACAACCCCCACCGCCAAGCCAAGGTCCACGTTGAGCACGACGACAGAAAGCCACGTGACCACCCACAACGTCTGCAATGGATGAGAAAGGGTGGGATAGAATCACAAGGAATCCTGAGAGGAGAGCAGCTGAGCACCTGAGGATACAGATCTGAGGCGCAACCAGCACTGCTCAGCTTTGACTACCAGCTTTGTCACTTAGCGTGGGACTCCTGCTGTTCAGTCCTTCACTGGCTCAGCCTTCCCTCTTGCCCTCTGCTGACTCAGGTCTGATTCACATAAGCACACACTTCTGGCAGGCTTGGTGAAGTCCGGGTGGAAACCGGCCTAATGCAAGGAACTATTACAGTAGGCCAGGAGGACGTCTCAGAAAACTGGAGCTACAATGGCTAAGGACTGGACCCTTTCACAAGATAGTTTCACACCAGTTCACTGTGCAAGGTAACAGACAGGCTCGTATGGCCTTCAGATTAAGCTCCCCAGTGCCATGGCTGTTTGGCATGATGGGGGACACAGGCTCTGCCAATATGACAGGGGTGACTAACCTGTGGCCCTCCAGATGTTGCTGGACTCCAACTCCCATCAGCCCCAGTCTGTATGACCAATGGTCAGGGATGATGGGAGTTGTAGTTCAACTAAATATGGTTGGGGGAGAAAAAAAGATTCTTCATCCCTACTATAGACCATTACTGAAAACTGTGGACCTATCCATTCCAACTGCAAAAGCCTGGTAGCAATGTAAACATTTTTGATAGGGGAAGAACATATTCAGTTCTTAATTTCCAACTGCTAGATTAGAAACTGGTCCATTCTCAGATGCTGTCATGGCTTACGAAGTCAATGGGGCTGATCCTCCACAGCTCGGGCAGGTCCTGGAACTGCAGAAACATCTGCCGAAGGCTGGTGACATTGATGCAGGCCAGGACAGCCTAGACATGAGAGAGAAAAGAGGTGTGAAATGAGGGGTCTCTTTAACATACTGTCCTACTTCCATACCACGGCTCTTGAGCACCACGGAGGCACTGTTTTTCTGTGATTAGTTCAAAACAGAATTAAAATTCAGTTCAGTAAAGCCCCCTTACAACTTTCATTAGAAGCTTTCTCCTCCTACCCTGGGCCTGCTTGCTGTTCAGCAGGGATGCAGCACTGCTGACCTCCTTAATTGGTCCTTCAGTATATATAATAATTTAATTAATGACATTTACATAACATTTGACTGTTTAAAAAATAAAGCCCTAATTCCTGTTCCCTTCACCGGGGGGGGGGAGCTTTAATTACCAGTTTCCTATCTTATGTTTCCTTTCTTATGTTTTATTGTGAAATAGTGCTAGCTCACCAAGAATTGATAGTTTTAGCTCACCAAGAACTGATGAAACAATTAAGGAGCAGTCACACTGAACAGGAGGCAGAAGCTGCAGGGAAGAAGCTTCTCATTACAGTCATACCTCGGGTTACAGACGCTTCAGGTTGCGTTTCTTTCAGGTTACAGCCACACCGAAACCCAGAAGTACCAGAACGGGTTACTTCCGGGTTTCGGCGGTCATGCATGCACAGAAGCGCTAAATCGCACTTTGCACATGTGCAGAAGTGCTGAATCGCAATCCCCATGTGTGCAGATGCGCCGCTGGAGGTTGCGAACGCTGCAGATTTCAAACGTGCATCCTGCACGGATCACGTTCGTAACACAAGTGTCCACTGTACAGGCCAAATAGCATTGAACAGCTTCCATAGCATGCTCTTAGTCCACATTGGAAAGGCTGGGTGCTGCAAGTGTACATTACCATTTTGCAGAGATCAGTGGGAAGAAATGGGTTGGCAACAATAACTTATAGCCACCTGATTCTCTGTAAAAACTAAGGAGGTAAATTCCAGGCTGAACAGCTGGCATGGAAACAAAATGTGTAGCAAGAGTGTATGACTGCACACACCGTACGTTTAAAGCATGTCTCCTCCGAACACCAAACAAAACAATACAGCTGGGAAATGTAGTTTACCTCTCACAGAACTACAATTCCCAGCACCCTTTAAATACAGTTCCCCGGATTCTTTGACGGGAGATGTGCTTATAATATATGGCATGTGAGTCAAGCCTTTGTGCTAACAGCAAGTAAATGAAGATGCCCAGGGGACCCAGAATTTGTGTAAAATATGGTACCAAGATATATCAATGATGCCTAGAGCACATGATTTAATTTTGTATCAGGATTGGCTGAGCATAACGAGCTACCCTTTGGATAAACCCCTATCCTCCCCACAACATATAGTATCAACTAGCTCACCTTGGGTAAGTAGTAGAAGAGAGGTCCAATCCATAGCAAGACCACCAGGACAACAGCGCTGGTGAAGAGGCCAGAGAGCTGTGGGCAAGGAAGGCTGGTTAGTTGCAGCCAAGATAACGGAAGGGACGTTAAAGTCCACTGGCAACCAAGGGACATTCTTCTGCCTTAGTATAGCAGTGGTACCAAATAAACCCCTGTATTCCCCATAAGGATGAGCACTCTCGGAGGGGACCTCCAGCTACCCAGGTGAGCCTTGGATACATGAGCATAATGAATAGGAATTCCCCGTTTCAGTTCAGTTCTCTACATTTCCATACCTGTTTGCATGGTTTTTTTAAAAAAAATGTCCTCATGAAAATTCACCAAAATTTTCATGTGATTTCTTCTGATATACATGATTTTGTATGCAATTTTGCCTAATACACACAATTTTGCAACACAATTTCCCCTTATATATTGCATTTCATACACCATTTTCACTAATTTATACATTTTTATGCACACTTTATCCTACTTTAAACCTCCAGCTCACAAAATACATTTGTTAATGATTGCAGACCCTCCAAGTGTCCCTGTTTTCCAGGGAAAGTCCCAGGTTTACAGAAGCCATTCCAGTTTCTGATTTGATCCCAGAATGTTCTGCTTTTCCTTAGGATGTCCCTGTTTTCATCGGAGAAATGTTGGAGGGTATGGAGTTATGCAATCCCCAAGCCCAGGAGATAAGAAACTATAAAACTTTTAGTAGACATCTGAAGGTAGCTCTATATAAGGAAGTTTTTTTTTAAAAAAAATGTTTAATATTTTATTATATTTTTATATATGTTGGAAGTTGCCCAGTCAGATTGGTGGGGTATAAATAATAGTTATCTTCCTCCTCCTCCTCCTCATTGAATAGGACGCCCCTATTTTCATCGGAGAAATGTTGGAGCATATGTTACTATTATTTAGTCTGGGAAAGTCTCATTTAGCAGCAGGCAAATCCATATCTGCTTGCTGTGTAGTTATAAAAGGCAAAGGAGCCCTATCAGGAAAAGGCGCTTTCATCCCAATGGACCACTGTGCCTGACAATGCTTTGGAACCAGCGACTGGGCTAACCCTCTCCTTCCCACTGTTGCTGGAAACAGTCTTGCCTTCCACTTTTCTTTCTAGAGCAGCCAGCCCTTTGCTCCCTGCCATTTCCAAGCAACAAATGTAAATGTAGTGGCATGGTGGTAAGAAAGGCCGTTTGTAGCCCAAGTTTGGGGTTCCTGTGACTCTCTAGATGCTGGTGAACTTCCATCTGCCCTAACCAGCATGGCCAATGGTCAGAGATGATGGGAGCTGGAGTCCAGACAACATCCAGAGGAGCGCAGGTTCTCCACCTCTCTCCAAAGCGCTCTCGAAACATCAGCCTTATACCTGTGTGCGTCCACCAGCACTTTCCAAGATGTTGGTTGTAGCCAGCGTGGCTGAACTGGGGAAACAGGTGAACAGGGAGGAGACCAGGTTTGAGAGGCCATGAGCCAGCAGTTCCTGTAGGAGGGCAGAGGAAGGCAAAGTGAGAGCAGGGTCTTAGCCAGCTGAACTTGAAGCAAGGGGTGGGCGGGTGTATCCAGAGCAGGGATGGGGAAGCAGTGGCTCCCCAAATGTTGTTGGGTCTCCTACTCCTATCAGCAGAGTCAATGGTCAGGGATGATAGGTGCTGTGGTTCAGCAACATCTGGAAGACCAGGGGTTCACTATCCCTGGCCTCCAGCAAGAAATGAAGAACTCTCAAGCTGAGTCTCCACTACAAACAAAGACAATTTTTAAGCTGGAGGGTCACAGGAACATAAGAAGGCCCCTTCCGGATCAGACCAAAAGGCCTATCTAACCCAGCACTCTGTTTCCATGCAATAGGAGGCGCTAGGGAGTCTGGCGGCTTGGCAAGCAAAGGGAACAGTACCCATGACTGAACGTGTCCAGGTTCTGCCTCCCCACCCTGAGGGGACCCTGAGCTCTACAGGCTGGACACACACCTGGTTGGGGTCAATGACATAGTGGTGCTTCTCAGCGTAGATCATGGCCAATGACACAGAGATGGCGTAGGCCACAAAAGTGAGGGCCACCGTGTCACCCAGGACTTGGGGCAGCAGATGCAGGGCTGGGAGCTGGGGCTGTGGGAACCTGCATGAAAGAATGGGGGAATGGGAGTCACCGTGTGCCCCGGGGACAGAGACCCTGCCCTGCCCTTCCCCAACAACCAGGGTCAGGCCGAGTTTGGAAGCCGCACTTCTGTTGCCATGCCAACAGGGCAGCGGTGACTTGACCCTCAGCCGGTATAGAGAATGGGGAGGACAGAGAGAGAGAAAAAGGGGGTCTTACCCTGCTGGAAGGTGTCCAACAACCTGCACCTTATAGTGAGTGTTTAGGGAGGAAGCAAAACAGATCCCAGTAGCCAGCAGTACCTGCCAAAAAATGACAGACAGACCCAGTGTCAGTCCAAAGGCCTGTAAGCTGTGTGGCTTTTAAAAACAACCTCCTCATTTGCCTTTAAGAACTTCTGATATAGCCGCTGTCCCGCTAGGTGCTCCAAATATTAAATCTCCACAAAGTGTGTCCTCATGTATTTCAGATATACTTCACTGTGAAGGGACATCTCACGTTGGTCAAAAGTCTCCAAATATTGCAAGAATTAAGGTCTGAGTGAATTAGCAAGGGGGGGGATTTTCTATACCAAGCGGGGTTAGGACTAGTCATGGGATTATTATCCTGGTACAGGTGAGAAAACAGGAGGTCAGGCTAGTTTGGAACATGTATGCTGAAATCCCTTTTTAGCTATTTGACTGAACTACATTGGCCCAGGTTTTGCATATTTTGTAACTCACATGTGTTGCACAAGCAAGTAACATGGTACCGTATTTAATATCAGAATGTGTCATAGTGACTAAGGTCTTTGAGAGCAGAAGCAGAAAAGTGCTGGAAAATTCTAGCAGGTTCACTTCTTATGCAAATATTGTTTTGACTACGTAAAGGTTACGCTGAGCCAGGAGAGATAAATACTTGTGCTCAGCGTGCTGCGCTCTCTCTCTTACTTTGCTCACTTTTGCTTGCACAGTGCTTTAATAAAGTTTGTTTGTTTGCATCAGTAAAGTTTTCTGCCTTTGCTGTGAATCTTTGACTCTGCATTTTGACTCTGTGTGGTTCCTTATTTATTGCAAGACAACTACTGTCTGACAGAATGATGCATTGTGAAAATCTCTGTCTGTCAATTAAAAACCAAGTTTTTAGCCCTCATGGCTGTGAAAAACGCTTTTGAATACACTGGCAATGACCACCAAAAGTATAAAAATGAATCTGAACAGTCATTCCAAGGGCCACAGAATTAGGGCAAAACTAAACAGGATGCTAAAGAGCATCTTCCTACGTATTTTGCTTTGTTTGCTTAAATTCAAATATCTACAGCTGGGGTGGGGATAATTACCATGGATTGCAGCAGGTGGGGCAGGCCTGTTTAAGCCTATCCTCTTCTGCTGTGATCCTGATGGAAATTTTCTCCCAAAGCATATAATCACTATGAAGAAGTATTTTCTTCAGCACCACAGAATAGAATGAAAGATTTGAACTCGCTGGCTACAATCTGAATAATTATCAATCACCTCTTCCATTGACTGCTATTTGTATTTTCTTTTAAAAAATGTGCAGGTTGAATTAAAATATGCATTTAACGACAGATCTAATTTAGCCCTTCATCCACAGTGCCCTGCTCACCTCCTGCCCCCCCTCCGCCACAATTATCTCTCTCCCCCCCCCCACCTATCTTCAGCATCCATGCCTTTCCTTGCCTCATCTACACTTTATTCTTCACCACTCTTCATCCCTGCTCTACCCACCCATCCAAATCTTTTGATGACCTCAGACTTGGAAGAAGAAATACACAAAGGAAGTATGAGCAAATTAGCTGAATTTACATTCTTTGTAAGTGTTAAAATGTGACTTTCCTTTGCAGGGAGTCACCAGCTGTCTGTATGACAAAAGACAGCCTTGACGAAGAAGACTTCAAACGTACCATGATGATCTCTCCCGGGATGGGGACCCACAGCCGACTCCGGTAGCGGTTGTTGATCTCTTTGATGGGCACCAGCACAGCCAAGCAGAAGCCTGAGATGAGCAGTTCCGCTGTGTTGGTTAAGGGCAAGGCTTCCGCAACAGATGCCAGTGTCTAGGGGGAAATGCAGAAACACGGACATCTGGCGTGGCATTCACAAAGGGCAGCCAGGTCTTCCGTCGGAGGGGTGGACTGGAATGCTTTTAGCAGCCTGGGAGGAGGAAGCAGCTAGGCTTATTGGAACCTTCTAGCAGCTATCAAAACTCATCGGCAGGCTGTTTCAGCCAACAGGGGGTGGGGTGGCCGGTGTGCAGTGGAATTGGCAGGGCCAGTGGCAGGAAGACCAACAGCAGGTGGAGCCAGAGACAGTGACAAAGCCATAAGAATGTAGGTCAAATTCAGGGCTGGCCCAAGATATTTTGGCCCCTGAGGTGAACCACGAAACAATGTCTGTCTCCCCACCAGGGAAGAAGAGGTGAGGGAAGATCTACATCAGAAAAAGCGGGGAATAAATATCTATATTGGGATCTGCTGGCCCTGTGGATTCTGCTGCCTGGTCACCTCATGAGACCAAATGTCCCTCTAGTCCAGCATTCTGTCCTCACAGTGGCCAACCATAAGTCAACTAATTCTAGCTTTGTCCCCAGTCTTCTCCTCCCTCTGCAAGGGCAGCACTGGAACTAAACTGGCAGCCAGTGACACACTCTAGAATGGTTGCAAGAAGGCAGGTAAGTGAGGGGCTGGCTGAAGCCAGGCTGAGGTTGGTGGAGCAACGCCCCATTTGCCCCACTCAAACCGGTGAAAGCACCATAGAGTGAGAGAGAGAAGCAGTGAAGAAAACAAGGACACTCATATTAGCTCAGGGGAACAAAATATCTTATGGATTGCATCCAGGAGCAGGTGTCTAGGAATGAGAATTCCTGTATTTACATTTCTGGTGGCTTCATAAGCAGAGACGTCTGCACTCCCACCCCCTGAATGTGGATCCACATACCTTGAAGATGGCGAAGCAGCCAGCGGGACGTGGTAATGGCAAGCCTAGGAGGCTCTGGAGCTGAGACACGACCACGTGCAAAGCAGCACCACAGGTAAAGGCCTTGACGACAGGCTCCGAGAGGTAGGTGGAAAGGAAGCCCAGGTGAAGCGTAAACATCCCTGTCTGGGGAAGAGGGGAAGGTGGCAGCAGTAGCTGCGTGAATTGTGTGTCTGCTGAGACAGGCAGAAAAAACACAGATTGTGGTGCTGGGTGAAGAAGCGAGCCTCTTCAGCTTTCATTCTTTTAAGAAAGCAAGTTTCTAGTCCTTATCATTGTGGAAGTATGCCAGAAAATGTGTGGGCTAGGCCTACCAAAATCTCAAAAGCCAGAGGAGCTGCCAAGTAAGCTTTCCAGAGGCCATATAACACGGTGCCATCAGACAAAAGAAAATTGTTCTCAGCACAATAAACAATTAGCATGGAATTCATTGCCACAAGAGGTGGTGATGGACTTTAGAGCAGATGGCTCTTCAAAGGGATTAGACAAATACTGGATTTTTAAAAAGGATTTTAAAGGGTTGGGGGGGTGTCAAGTGAGCTTGCTGGAGGAGAGATATAAGACTAGCTATTAGCCAAGAGAGCTGGGATAGCTCAGTCAGGAGAGCAGGAGACTCTTAATCTCAGGATCGTGGGTTTGAGCCCCACATTGGACAAAGGGTTCCTACACTGCAGGGGGTTGGACTGGATGACCCTCGGCGTCCCTTCCACCTCTACAATTCAATGGTTCTATAGCTAAGACCGAAGCCTCCATGTTCATAGACCCCTAGTTTATCAGCCCTTCTTATTAGCCAAGGGCAGCCCAAGAATCCTCCCAGGACGACAGCTATAGCACTGTTCCAAGGCTCTGGCCCCTTTGTGATGTGCTCAGCCTTCCCAAAGGAGCCCTTTTGCCCCAGCATCTCCCTTTGACTCACCATGAGCAGCCCTACAAGGAAGGCCATAGCGGCCGCCACACCAATGCGCTGCGCCTCCAGCAAAGCTGCTTCTGCAGGGATGGTGCCATTGGACTGCAGGGGCTCTGGAACCAAGCGCTCCACCACGGAGCCTGTCATCAGACTGACCACAGCAAAGGTGCCTTTGGAGAGCAGGAAGAGAGGAACGAATGAAATCTCTGCATGTCCCATCCTGGGCGACAATGACACCATGGCACTCAGTACCACCCATTCCTATTTTCCCCTCAACAGTATACTGGGGGTGCTTCCAGTGTCCTGTTTATTCAACATTCATCCTGATTTGTTTGCAGGGAAGCTGGACAACATTGGCTATTTAGTGAGCATTCATTCTGATTTGTTCATGGGGCAGTTAGATGCCATTGCATCAAAGCAAGTGTTATCACAGTGCATTTCCCATTGCCTGCTCTTTTGTGGAAGCAAGTTTGTTGCAAATATACAGTACTTCCAAATCAGTTATAACTGCCAGTATGTAACGGAATCCCACCCAAAAATAGCGACCTCGGTTACATGGCATTGTGACATTCATTCATGATCCTGGTGGCAGCAGTGCCACCCATTCCTACTTTCCGCCTGAACAATACACTGGATCTCTCTCTACATTCAGAAAGCTGAAAAATCTCCATTTGCAGCCTACGGGTCTTGGATGGGTGGAACAGAATAGGCTGACAAACAATGACAAAGACCACACAGTGAGCTTTATGGCAGTGGAAGGATCTCCCCCCCCCCACACCCACGTGGCATGCTAGTAGAGTCAAACTCAATTTTCAGTCCAATGCACCAGTATGTGAGCTTTAAAAGCAAACACAGCTGGAGGGGCATTCTTACATTTCAAATGTTGCAGAATATACCGTATTTTTCCATGTATAAGACTAGGTTTCCCCCCCTAAAAACAGTGTCCAAAATTTGGAGGCATCTTATACATGGATAGATTCCTCCCCCCCCATTTTCTTAAATCCGAGTCCCCCAAAATTAGGGGTGTCTTATAGATGGGGAAATATGGGTATATATCTGGAACATTTGAAATTCATTATTTATAAATTCATATTTATAAATGTGCCCAGTTTAAATGTACTACCACTATTATGAACAAGCAATGCAGCCACTATCATAAGAGGTAGCCTGGAAGTGTGTGCATGTGTGATGAAAAGGAATTGTATATCCGGAGCGCAAGTTGATGAAAGCTGCTCTACAGGACTGATGTGTGAGAGGACTGGTCCAAGAATCAAGGGTGAAGTTTTGTCCTCACTACCACAAGATTTCCAAAGGCAGCACATTATTTTCCTTTGCAAAAATGAATAGTGACCATTCACTTATATCGGAGCGGAGACAGTAAAACGTTGCCTTCAGGGATGCCAACCAGGGGGGCCTAAACCTGCCCTGGCAGCCCCAGTTGGTTAAGAAGCAGGGCTGGCCCTCTCTTCATCTGCATAACCACCGCATTGTGTGACAGGATCTTGGAAACTGGCATGTGTGGGTTTGTTGTGTGTGTAATATATTATAGCGCACAGATGCACATTTTCATACAGAGAGAGAAATCAGACAGGGCAGAAATTATTTCCTCAAGTTATTATCCTGTCCTTAGCCTTCTTCCTCTCCTTATTTGGCTTAGCCACTTCTTTAAAAAGGTGCCAGATCTGAAGCACGTTTAATTATATTTAGCAAAGTTCTACTCAGAGCAGACCCATTGGAATGAATGGGCCTAGTTTAGCTGTGTCCATTAATTTGAATGGGTCTACTCTGAGTATGACTAACATTGTATATAATCCATTATAGTAGTAGTATCAGTAGTAGTATACTGGTGCAGATATAACTGTAATCTTAGTTGCCTTTTCTGTGTCTGCCTTTCCTCTTTCAACAAGGCTTTAGCTCAAATGTTATCTGAACTAGGTTTCAATTTGTTTTTATATATGCAATTGCTTTAACTTTTTACTGTATGGAGATATATATATATATATATATATTTACTGTATTGTGAAATCACTTCAAGATAGTTCATAGGGTCAGGGCTCATAAATTATATAAATAAATCACAATAATAATAATAATAATAGATCTGCCCGGAGGACGTTAAGTCATGGAGCCCAAGAGCAGTGCCCCAGGTGCCCGTCTATGGCGACTGCATCCTGATTTAGCCATGCAGCACACTTACCTGTGGACACATGGCGCCCCGTACCAAACAGCATGTACAGCAGGGCAGGGAAGAATGAAGTGTAGAGCCCATAGACTGGTGCTACTGAGGTGAGCAGAGCAAAGGCCATTCCTGCAGGAAGAACAAACAGAACGAGCTATACAAAATCCCCACCGGCTGGGAGGCCAAGTGTAAACAAGCGGCTGGGACAAGAGTTCTAACTTTCGGAAGCACAACCTGTAACTGGTAGGCCCCGCTTCCCCTGCCGAAGGACTGACAATGTCACTGGTGCCTAAGAGCCACTAGAACTGACAATGGGAAGTGATCGTGCCATATGCTCCTGCTCCTCCCCTCCTTACTGGAGTGGAGAAGATAGTAGCCACATGGAAGTGGTAATGATGATATTTAAGTAATGTAGGATCTACCCCAGAATTAGTGGGATGGTATCCTTGAAAGGTCAGGGGCCCTCTCAGGGCTTTGTTGGAACCCAGAGTCCAGCTCTCTTTGAGCACATGTGAAGTGTGTCTGCCTCACTAACATATAAACCCCACCCTCCCTCTCAGAGCACCTCCAGACTGTCAGTATTTTGCAGGAAGGGCGTGGGAATGCACCCTTTCAGGTGGTCTGTTTACTGAGCTTTTATCCTGATTTGTCTGCAGGAGATTAGATGACATCAGCATCCATTCTGATTTGTTTCCAGTGTATTTTCTCACCAATCAACTTTACTTGTGCAAACCTGAATTTGCCAGCATGTGATTGTATCCCACCCGAAAATCCAGTCCAGAAACATCCCATATCTCACACTGCCACTAGAGCATTTATGAAATTAGGAATTATGGGGGGAATGCCACTCAGGCTGCACAATTACAGTTGATTAGGAAATTTTGTGCAACAAGCCCACTCCCCCAAAGGAACAGACTTTTTGCAATAAGGAACAACTGGAAAGTGTGTGAAAACCCTTGCTATGGCACAACACCATCTGACCCCCTTGCAAACAAATCGGGATGAATGCTCAATCGGGATGAATGCTCAACAGGGTCCATGCACTAGGATTCACTTTCCTAGTCAGCAGCATGAGTGACAAGCATGCCAGCATGTCATCCCTCTGATGAGCTGGGCTCCAATCCACAAAAGCTTTGCACTACTGTACAATAAATCTGCCAAGTCTTTAAGGTGACACGTGACTGCTTTGTTGTCAGGGTCTTGACACAAACACAGCCACCCCTCAGAATTAATTTTTAGAAGGAATAGAATTTTGAAAATGCCACCTCTCAGCAAGAAAATAGGCTGTCCAACAAATCTGCATTTTTGAAATCATTCCCTCCAATGCTCTTTCTACCTTCCTTCTTTTCCACTGTCAAAATCTGTAGGAGGAACAGCCCTGACCAGAAATCCCTTGATGCATGCTCCATTAACCCCAGCTCCTTACGCCTGGGCTGCCGCTGGAGGAAAGGGAAGCGCCACCTTAACAAGGACAGGCAGGGCATGAGTCCAACCTGGGGCCTCCAGGGCGGAAAGACATCCAGGAGTTGACTCCCACCCCCCTGCCATTCCACCACACAGCCACAGCCTCAGAGATTAGTGAGAAACAGCTCCTGAAGCAAGACAGGCTGCCAGCCCCCCCCCTTGCGTGTTTACTTCAGAGCCAGCTCCAGTGGATGGGGCTCACTCCCCAGGTAAGTGTGCACAGGACTGCGCAGCCTTAGAAACCCCAGACTAAAACCAGAAAACAAAAGACTTGTTGTTCAAACAAGGAAGATGCAAAGCTGGTCACAGATTTTTTTTAAAGTATGTGAACCGGGGAGAGGGCTTGAGGAAGTGGATAAGAGGTCAGTACTCTTGTGGTGTGTGTGCAAGGGAGCAGACAAAAATATAAGGGAGACTGAGAGTAAAGCATAAGGGGCACTGAGAGTAAATCCCCTGGAAGGTTTAGGGATAGCTTGGGAAACAGAAACGCTTAACAGTTGTATAGAGAGCAGGGGCATCAAGTCAGCAAGCAGAACCTCCAGGGTGAAGGATCTTTGAAGATCTTGCAGGTGAGGAGAAGAAATTAGGTAGGACTTGAGAGGAGAAGGAAGAGAAGGAGGATCCACACCAGTAAAGATCAGAAATCCTTGGAGACTTTCATGGGGAAGGGGAGATGATAGAGAAAGGAGAAAGGATGATGGTGCCCAGGTTTGCCCCCTCCCAAAGCGACTCATCTCTACCACCGCCCCATCTCTTTGGATACTTCTGGAAGGGAAGAATGCCCACCACCGCCGTATGTTCTGCAACAAACTTCTGTGCAGAAAAGGAAGAGGCTTCACTTCAGCCTCTGCTGTGCTATGTCTTCCAGGATCACCACTGACGTTCAGTTCAGCAGCGTTCCCTACACACGCTCTCTCACCCACAAACTCACCTTGTGGGATGTGCACAATGCCCACAGTCAGCCCTGCCACCACGTCCCCCAGGAGCCACTTCCTAGGCTGGTACTTGGGCAGCCAGCTTGCAATGGGAAGCCTGCTTCGGAGCAAGTGCAAGGCTGCAGCCCTGGAGCAGCGACACGCCTGGGCCAGCTTGCCCTTCAGCGTCCCTGCCAGGCTGCCCTCTGGCTCTGGGGGAGCCCCATAAAGCTGCTGGAAGCGCTCCTCAGTGTAGATGCCGCGGTACAAGGCCAGGTTGCTCATGTTGACATGGGCTGCAGGCAAGCAGGCAGGATGCTCACAGTCACCTTTTATCCCTGGCTGGGCTTGACTTCTCTGGCCAATTGCAGGGCTTGGGGAGCTGGGATTCTCCTCCCTCTGGGAAGCAGAAGGTGGGTCGGGGCAGGAAGGGGGCGGAAGCTCAGGGTGCTAAGGGTCAGGTGCAGGGCACCAAGGCTCTAGGTGCCCTCTGAGTCATGCATGAGGACAGCTTTCCCACCCCCTTAGACATCCCTGATTACCAGACGCTTCCCTAGTTGGAACAATATAGTAAACTGTCCTTTGTTATCTTTCCATTTCCCTTGGTTCTCCAGCATGAGCTCCTGTTCCTAAGCGGACCATGGGTTGTTTGTCTGTCTGTCTGTCTGTCTGTTTTAGTGGGGGGGGGGTGAAAGAGAAGAAAAAACAAAACAAGCCAAGGCCCGTTTGAAAACTATGTCCCTTCATACAACAGAGGATCAAGAAATGAGTATCAAAAAATAGTAATAATTTCATACCATAGACCTAAACGAAATCTAAGTCATTACTTGAAGCTGCTATTAGCCGTGAAGAGGGGCAAAGCTAGGCACCAGACTGTCCCTGACTTCCCTACCCCTTTGGCTACAAGTAGTTTTGGATAGCAGGGATTGAAATCAAGGAAACAGCATTGGGGAAACTATCACACCCAGGCCACTTACTTGTGGGCAGAGGGATTTGGCCGGAGCCACAAGCTCAAAGGGGGTCTCAGACGTAGACACTTGTTTATTTTTTGGCATCTGATAAGTTTTGCAACTTGTTTTTAGGTGCACCAGACAAAAATGTGGCCTGCAAGTTTCAGCACGTAAGAGGTGGTTAGGGGAAAGACATGGGGTGGGCTTCAACGTAGCACTAAGGAGATTGATCCTCAGGGATTCTCCCAACACTCCAGGGCAGATTTGCTGAGGTGCAGAGTGCAGGTGGGGGAATGAGAGAGGGAAGTCCCATTGCACCTTGCTCTGGATTCCATTCATGGAACAGGCTAGTTGAATCCATCTGCCCCCTCCCAATTTTGGGTACTGATACAGATTTTTGTCATATTAAATAATTTAAAATGCCTCTGCTTGTTTTTGTGTGTCGTCATTTTAATTTTTTTGTTATACCTTGGGGCCTCAAAAGCTGAAAGTAGCCCAGGTCCCTTTGAACCCCCAAGAGACACTCCATGACCACCGTAGCTCAGATCCAAACCAAGAACCCACATAGCAGCATTCATGCAAAATGGAAGAACCAACAAGGATGGGATCTCTCATGTCACTTCTAGGTAGGTCTTGACAGAGTATAATCACAGGGCATGAATGGAGAGAGATTATTCTCTCTGCAAATTCAGCGTCATCCAACTGAAGCGATTAGCAGTATTTTATGTATGTATCATGTTTGCATCCTGCCCTTCCTACAAGAACATACGTAGAACATACTGTTCCATTTTATCTCCACAACTAACCTGTGAAGTGTCTTGGAGGGACAGAGGTTTGCCCAAGGACACCCAGTGAGCAGAGATTTCAGCCCAAGTCACCCCACCCAGTCCAAGTCCATCATCCTCTATGCACATCTGCCCTGTACTAGCTCTCAACAGAGGTCAGCTGGACAGACCAAAGGAAGTGTTCCTTCACAATACGCAATTAACCCATGGAATCCATTGCTATAGGATGTTGCGATAAGGCCTAGTACGTGGCTTTTCCAAAGGATGAGATAAATTCAAGGAATGTAGATTCATCAATGACTGGTGTTAAGATAGGAGCAGGCAAGAGCAGAGGTAGCATGCAGAAGATTGTTGGGTCCTGGGCATGGCCTCAGACAGGGACCTTCTGTGCTCACGAACTTCTTTGGGACACCTGGCAAGCCAATGCAGCAGACAGAGTGCTGGGCTGGAGGCAGTGGCAGCTGCTGAAGCAGTTCATGGTTGGGAAATGCTTGTTGCTGCTGGGGGCAATCTAGGAGGAAGCCCTCCCCTTAATGGTACACATTGGGAGACATTGGTGGAGACATGGGGTGTCTTAGCACCATGCTAAGACTGGTTGTCACAGACTGGCTGGACGTAGAGGAATGGTGGAAGGGACCAGCTGCAGAATCACCAAGGCCAGGGAGTGGTGGTGGGACAATGAGACTGGGGGGGGGGAGAGAGACTGGGGGGAGAAGGTGTCGGAAGCTGAAGAGGTAACCGGGCTCAGTGAGCTGGGAGAGCTGGTGGCATTTTGGGCAACAGTTTGCAACTAAATTCTTGTAAGAAATGATCCCATTTTCCAAAATATGCACATAACCATGCTATAAAATAATAGGGAGCAACTCTGTCTAAGAATGTACTTTCACCTACTTCAAATCAGAACTGGCATCAGGGGGTGGCAAAGCTAGGCACCTGCTGAGGTCCACTCACCTGTGGAGGTGGCACAACCAAAAGCTCCCTGCAGGATGGCCATGTGAAAAGGAGTGCAAGGCTCCGGCACCTTGGATGGATGCAAGCGCATGCTGAGAAACTCAGGTGTGTATACCTAAGGTGGATTAAACTACTCTGCTGCTCTAGCATCAGCCCTGAACGCTGGCTATGGCTGCTGGGAGGAGTCATAGTCCAAAAGTACCTGAAGGGCACCATACTGACTATTCCTGGAAAAGCACAGGTCCTCACTAGCTGGCTGGCAAATCCCACTTCTTAGAAAGGAAGATTTGGGGGTTAATGCTCACTCTTCTGAGAGGAGATATGATAGGCACCTTCAAATATCTTAAGGGCCTGCACATGGAAGATGGAGCAAGCTTGTTTTCTCCTGCACTGGAGAGTAGGACTCGAACCAGGGACTTCAAGTTGCAGGAAAGGCGATTCTGGCTAAACATCAGGAAGAACTTTCTGACGGTAAGAGCTGTTTGACAGTGGAACAGTCTCCCCCAGGAGGTTGTGGACTCTCCTTCCTTGAAGGTTTTTAAGCAGAAGTTCAATGGCCATCGGTCATGTATGATTTAGGTGAGATTCCTGCACTGCAGGGGGTTGGACTAGATGACCCTTGGGGTCTGTTCCAACTCTACAATTCAATGATCCTAACAAATCCAGTTTTTAAAACCCAGACTTTTTGCAGTTAGGAAAGTGACAGGAAAAGGCACTGAAATGTGTGGGATGAACAAACAAATTAATTGGAAGATGTATAAACACCCAGAAATCAAGAAGAATGCAGGATGAAAGTGCCCCACAAATGAATCAGAATGAATGCACAGTAAAGTAACAGAAATGTGGGGAGTGGGGTCTACTCTCAGCTGGTGAGCAGAGAGTTCAATCTGCTGGCTGCAAGTGTCTGCTTTGCCAGCGTGTTTTGCATGGGGAATGTGCCGGCAAAGCAGACCTAGCAGAATTTAACCTTGCCTCCTGGTCCATCAGCTGACATCACTCGGGGTTTATCAACACTTCCTCTTCTCCCACTACTTCCCCCACCCCGCCTCACCTGGAGAAAACTGCTCTTTAGTGCTCAATAAGAGCAAATGACAATTTGGGTTTTCTCTGGATTGACGTTTGCTCCAATTTGGCACGAAAGAGTGGGTTTTGCCTAGGAAGGGAGCAGGGCATGGGTGAAAGCGCTGAGACTTAGAAAGCTTGGAAGTGTGAATGAACCCCCGTTGACACCTGCTGTTTAACAGATGAGCATGGTTTGCAGGAACAGGCCTCCTGGGCTAACTTGGACCCCCTGGCAGGCCAAAATTGTCCCATGGGCTGGAGGTTCCCAGCCCTGGCATAAAAGGATATTTGAGCTTGCACCCCCAATTCCTAATTCACAACCACAGAACCAAGAGTGCAACTCTCCCCTGCCCAGTCAGGGAAGGGTCTGAGCTCAGGAGCAGAGCATCTGCCTTGGACGCAGAAGGTCCCAGGTTTGACTCCTGGCATTTTCAAACAAGGCCAGAAAAGATTCCCTCTCTGAAACTCCAGAAAGCCACTGCCAATCAGAGAAGACAACCCTAAGCCACATGGGCCAGTGGTCTGACTTCAATATCAGGTATCTTCCTACGTCCCAGAGTAGAAATAAACCTCCTCTTTACCACGCTTGAGCTGTGAGTATTACAGGGTGGCCAAAATGAATGGAGGGGGTATGTAACTCATGATAAGTGATTTCAAACATGCTCTATTATAACAAAAACAAACGGTGGCTCTTTTTCTCTTCTTTTTTCGTAGAGACCAAACTCCCTTGGCAGCATGTTTAACCTGAGTCCCCACATTTACCCTTACAGACTTGTTTTGTCTCCTGCAGGATAGCCTGGCCTTTGCGTAACCTGCACCAGAGCAAAATCCTTTTCTATAAACAGAACCTTCTCGCTGATACAGCATCTTGGGCCAAGAGCTGCTATCAAAATAAATGCTTTTTTTTGGGCAGCCCATAGTCCCAACTCAGCACAGGCTCTGACTCCAGGTTTTCTGCTTCTCTCCCCGCCCCCCTCCAGCTTTCTCTCTTAGCTCCACTACACCAAACACAGAAACTATTATTTGCTTGGGTGCAAGCTGAGGGCACACAGCACTGGTAAGCTGCTGGGGTCCAGCAGGAGACAAGCAGGGGAGCAGACAGAACAGCTACACGGCGCCAGCCAATGGCGCCACCCCCCTCTCCCAAGCTCAACCCTTCCCTACAAGACTCTTTTAGGGGACATGGTGATGGTGGAAGGGCGGGGGGAGGAATCATGGAAGATACACTCCTCGCCTCTAAGTACTAAACCAAGCGTCTCCTGCTTGTTGCCTCTCTCAGTACTTTATCACTATTATTATTTTCCCACATTTATCCACAGCAGAGGAATGAACTGTTGGAATGGGATTGGAGGTGCACCCAGTCCACACTGGCAGCTCTCTCCAGTCTGCAGCCCAAACCACACGTGCATTTTGTTCCTCAACTAATGCATGTCACCCACCAACTGCCAGGTGCCCTGCTCCTGGTTTTAATGTTGCCCCTCTCCCTCCAACCAATGTAGGCGAAGGCAAGTCCCCCTCACCTGCCCACCCCAGAAGCTGATCTGAAATGAGTCGGGCGCAGTCCCACAAATACTCCTGGCACCGCTTCACTCATACCTCACTTTACTTACTTTGTAAGCTGTTGAACCTGACATGCTCACAATTCTCTGAGGAAACGAATGTGCTTCAAATGCGTTTTAAAGGTACAATGTGTACACAGCCAGTCTCAGTTCTTGCTCTACTGTACTGCACAACTGTGTGTGTTTCCATTCTTCACCTAATAGCAGAGAAGCATGGGCTGCTTCCCCATCCTGAAGTTCAAGCAGCTTGTGACACAGCATCTCCTTTGCATGCAGGTCCCGGGTTCAGTCCCCGGCATCTCCATCCTGCGTCCCCAGGAGGCAACGATGGGCAGCATCCTGGGTGGCTTTAAAACCAATTCATGGAGGAGAGGCCTACGGACGGCTACTAGCCATGACAACTATGCTGACCTCCACAGCTGGAGACAGCAACACCTGGAGAGACTCCACCAGTCATTATGCTAGACATACCCAGCTTTCTAAGTTTCTATGCCCCCAGTGCGGCTTGGTTCTCCAAGCGCTGCTTCCGCACCCCCAGCAATGCTCCTGCAAAAGTGCTGCTCTGTGCAGCTGCCCAGGTGTGGCCACGCCACTGCCACCTTCCTTTGCCACTAGCAAATCTCCAGCCCCAGCCTGCTTCGTCCACTTAGCTTCCAGCGCCAAGAAGGCTCATTCTTCAAAGTCTGGGTGGTGCTTGCCCCAGCCTGCAGCCTTCCCAATTCCTTCTATTGTTCCCAGTGGCGTCTTATCTCGGCGGCTGGCTGCCTGGCCTGCTGGCTCTGCACGTCCTGTCAGCCTGAGTCCCGAATCCCACCGCAGGGAGCTCCCCCTCGGTCTCTCATTGTTTTGCGGGGAGGATCACTCCCGGATGGGTTCCTGTGTTTTTGGATGGGCCTCCGAGGATTAGCCTTGGCTCTGGGCCAGCTGGCAGCTCGCAGCCGGCCAGGGTGACCGCCGTGGGGTGTGGAGTGCTGGGCCCGGACTTGGGTGTCGTCTTCGTTCCCCCTCCCAGGGCCATTGTCCGAGGGCAGGAAGCTGGCCCAAACACGCGACGCAGAGGCCAGAATAGGCTGCGGTGGTTCCTAGGGGAGTGTCGCACTGCGTCGGCCTGGTGGGCTCAACCTCACAGCCCCCCTGAGAAACACATTGAGAAATGGACAGCATGTTGATGTTGCATTTATGAGAACAAAGGGGAAACAGTGTTAGGTATATGTACGGTCAGGCGAGGGCTGATTATCACATGCAAGGACATCACTCGATTATTATTTAGCACTTGATGGCTGGCAGCGGAATGTGTGGTCTGAATCACTGGCCAGCGTTGCGTTAGCTACAGAAGGGCTGTCTGACTGTGGGGCAGATCGATGACGCCTTCTTGCAACACGCCCCCTGATCACGGCCCCCTGACGCTGCCACGGTCAAGGGATGAACAAGCACGTCTGGGCCAGCTCTGAGGTTATCCCCAAAAGATCTTTGGTCTTCCTTCTACTGCAGGGTTGAGACACCCATGGGCCTCCAGATGTACAAATGCAAATCTTGTCAGCCCCAACTTGTCAGTGGTCAGGGATGATGGGAGTTGTAGTCCAGGAACACCTGATGTCCTGATCCCCTGATCTACCTGGCAGCCCAACAGTGTGCCAAGACCAAGTCCAAAATCCGAGGTCGATAAGCATCCGCAAAGTCCACGGTCTGAGATCCAAAGTCGAAGGCAGAACGTCAGGAAATGAGGTTCAGGGTCAATTCAAGTCGGAAGTCAGGATGCAGTCCTGAGTCATGCCCAGAGTAAAACTCATGGAGGTCCAGGAGTGTCCAAAACGAGGTTCCTCAATGAGGGCAGTTGAGCAGACACAGCCCCTCAGCCCTGCTGCCTTCTGACACTGTGCCTGCTGATTGCAGCATCTGGCCTCGATAAGGCCTGTGACTCACCTGCGCAGCTGAGGAATCACATGCCTCCTTCCCCACCTGGCCAGCTAGTGAACTGGGCTGCAGGCCCTGGCTTGCTTCCTGGAGCACCCGCCCACTGTTCCCTATATCTCAGGACTCCCCGTGTTCATGGGGAGAGGGGCCTCTCTGGTTCTGGCGAGGGGTCCTGTTGCTTGGTTTCCTGTGCACTGGCCACTGAGCCCTCGTCATCCTCTGTCCCCCTGCAAGTACTACCTACACCAACCTCTCCTTCCCCATCCCCAGCTTGCCCCTAGGTGACCCAGTCTCAGCTGCACCCCTTGCTGGGATCCTCTTGCTCCTCCCCGAAGTCCTGCCAGTTCATGACATCTGGAGGGCCATCAGGGTGCCAACAAGAATAAAATATTGGGGGGGCAGGTAAGCCCAGCCCCGCAGAATCAAGCACATGACAGGGCACACCCACACCATTTGAATTGCAATGCCTATCAATTTTTGGGGGGCCAGCCCCCTCAAATATTTTATTGGGGGGCGCGAAGGGACCTTTGCCCCTAGAAGTCTGCTCCTATTAGGGACATCGTTTCCCTAATCTACTGAGAGTAGTTCCTTTCCATAGAGTGGACAGAGGCAGAAACACCCTCATACTGTTTGTCTAGTCACATTCACTCCATGCAAACCCAATTACTGTTTGGACGTCTCTTGGCACCGCTCTCCTACAGCACAGCTTCTATTTAACACACACACACACTGACTTTTGCCTTTTTAAAACCTTCAGGAGTCTTCTGAAATGTATTTTTCTGCAAGTGGCTTTTCCCTGTGAGAAATGAGATGGGCACATCTAACTGCAGCTCCTTTTGTTCCATTATGTTAAAGTGAACTGGAGTGCCACACCTGCCAGACTTTTAAAGCACATTTAAAATGCAAGCCTTCCCCTGAAAGAATCACGGTGCTGGGAATTGTGGCTCTGTGAGGAGCGAACTACAGCTCCCAGGGTTCTTTGGGTGAAGCCATGTGCTTTAAAGTTATGGTGCAGCATTAACTGATTTCTAAGAGACAAAAGACGAGGCCCTCCTGGAATCCCTGGTGGTCTTTTGTGGCCCCTTGACTGCATGTGATCAACCATGTGCCAGTGCTGATGGAAATAAATATTTGTTCTTAATGGTTAGAGCAGAGAAGCCCTTTCTGTGCTGGGAGTTTGCTGCCTTGGCCCACAACTATCACTGTTTTTTTTCTTTTCCTGGTAAGCTCAGATTCCATTTGGAGAAACTTAACCCCCAAAAGAGACACAATGGGCTCTTTAATCAGTTCAAAAGAACTCTTCTGTTGCCAGCCGCTGGAGACTGCGGCCAAGGAGCGCTTGCCAGCTATGGGATGGAGAGGGACGAGGTGGGAAGTAAGTGGCAGATCCATCCTGTCCTCTCCTCCTGGGCAGCCCATCCGGGCCTCTGCTCAGTGCCCCTGAGTCCAGTCTCAGCACGTAAGCCTTTCTCCGCTCTGCAGCCCCTCCCTGGCCTCCTGACCCCTCATTGTCACACTCCCCCACCACCTCGCTTGTTAAACACCCTTCAACAAGCAAGCAGCTGCCTGCCTATCTTTCCTTACAATAGCCTGAAAGTCATAAGGCAAGGCCATTTGTCAAAAATGTCCAGTGGGACAGCCAGATAGCCGATATAAATAGCAACAGAGCTGGGGCAAAGCCAGGGCTCCTGATGTAGACCCTTTGCAAGGAGGTTAAAAGAACCCTCCAGAAATGGGTAGTGGAAAGGGTGGGTGGGGAGGGAAAGGGGGAACCTCCCAAGTTCTGAGGGTTATGGTTCTTCTATGGCTCAATCAAAAGAAAACTATTAATAGGAAGTTATTAGGAAAACAGGAAGCCTTGACACAAGCTAGTGTAAGTTATGTGTTAGAAGGTACTTGGCCATCTGTCATGGATGCTATAGTTGAGGTTCCTGCATTGCAGAAGGTTGGGACAGATGACCCTCAGGGTCCCTTCCAACTGAACGATTCCATATTCTATTTCTTAATCTATAATGGGGGTGGGGAATCTGTGGCCCCCACTCGCTCCCACAGGAAGAGGATTCAATGAATTTGTGGAGGAGAGGGCTATCTATCCATGGGAGGGCTCCTGGGCTCTGGTCCGGCTTGTGGTCAGTCGCTGTGAGAACAGGATGCTGGCCTAAGTGGGCCAGAAGGCTCGTCTCACATTTGTCGATGTTGCAGGACTACAACTCCCAACAGCCATGGGTAAATAATAATGGGAGTTGAAGTCCATCAACAAGCCGTCCAAGTGTCCCTATTTTCCAGGGACAGTTCTGGATTTAAAGAAGCCATCCTGATTTTCCTCAGGATGTCCCTATTTTCATCAGAGAAATGTTGAAGGGTATGGAGCTTTCCAACCCCCCAAGCCAAGGAGATAAGTAATTACACAACCTTGAGAAGACACCTGAAGGCAGTTGTGCATAGGGAACTTTTTAAATGTGTTTTTATATGTTGGAAGCTACCCAGAGTGCCTGGGGCAACCCAGTCAGATGGGTGAGGTATAATTATTATGGGTTGGGTATTATTATTATTAAATAGAACATCTCTATTTTCATCACAGAAATGTCACATTGCATCAATCTCTGGAGGGCCGCAGGTTCGCCAGTCCAGTTTTAAGCTTTCCATTTGTAATGACTGTCGCAAAGGCTTCCCCAGGTCCCAGCCAAATGCTCTCCAGCTGTTTTGAATGACAGTTCCCATCATCCCTGATCGCTGTTCCTGATGGTTGTAGTCCAAAAACAGTTGGGAAACCCAGGTTTGGGGAAACTCTGCTCCAACCTCTACACCGCTGCTTCAAACATGTAACCTGCCCATTCCACGTAACCTTAGTTCTCTTTGCGGCTTACAGCCCTGGGTATGCCACCTACCATAGGGAATGGAGATTTGGCAACCAATTTCTTTCTTTTGAAATTGGTCCCTGTCACCCCATCAACTGATTCTGCTACCATTCAATCCACCGCCTGAGGCTAGTGTCACAGACAGGCTGGACACAGAGGAATGGTGAGAGGAACCAGTAAGGGGAAGAAGGCTCAGAGCCCAGGAAGATGGCAATGAGTGGTCACAGGGAGAAGACTGGGAAGAGAAGGTGTCGGAAGCCGAAGAGGTAACAGAGCTTAGTGAGCAGGGGGAGTCTGTGGCAGAGAGTCCAGAATCAGAGGCAGAAGCTGAAGCTGAAACAGGAGAGGAGGGTGACCATGAGGCAGAGATGAATCCGACTGGTGAAGAGGCAGAGACGTCTCCCCTTTTGCTGTGATGGGCTCCCCCTCCCTCCTTGTCTCCCAGAACCAGAAGAGACATGAAAAGGGTGGAGGAGAGATTGGTGACATACAGACTCAGTCTCCGATTGCTTGGAACAAACCCTGGAGGGGAGGGGGCTTAGGCAGCTGTGGGGAGGCAGGGACATTCAGCCTCAGCAACTGCTTCTTAGGGACTTACTGGGGATGAGTTGCTGCGCTCATTAGGCCTGACGCTCCTGTGCAGATCCTGTTTTTGCTAATAAAGAGTTAGCACCAAATTGTTCTGTGTTGAAACTGCTCTTCTGACCGGCTCCTGTCAACTAGCAGCTACAGTCATACCTTGGGTTGAAGTAGCTTCAGGTTGAGCGTTTTCGGGTTGCGCTCCGCGGCGACCCAGAAGTAACGGAACACGTTACCTCCGGGTTTCGCTGCTCGCGCATGCACAGACGCTCAAAATGACGTCACGTGCATGTGCGGAAGCGGCGAATCGTGACCCGCGCAGACGCGGGTTGCATTCGCTTCAGGATGCGAAGGGGGCTCCAGAACGGATCTCGTTCGCATCCAGAAGTACCACTGTATTGGCATATGGCTTATCGGTGGCCAGGGCCACTGAATTCCATTTCCCTGCCCTCCATAAAGCACCACGTGCTGCCCATAGAGAAAGGCTCCCATAGCTCAATGCAGAGAGTGGTTCCATGCAGTGCACTGGTGGCCCCCAGCTCCAAGTACATTGCAACCACTCCTCCCATTTCCTGATGTTCCAGAGCAGGAGAGGGAGAGGTGCGGAGGGCCGGGTGTTGCCTGTGGGCCTTTGATCACCCATTGTGGGGAAACAAAGCCTATGTACAGTTATTTCCATTTAATTATTTCCGTTTAACAACTTCCCTCCCAATGCTGTTGCAGTGGCACAAGCCCTGGCATTGCAGGAAGCCAAACCAAGAGCAACTCTGTGATATCCCTCTGGGACTTCATTGGACACAAACACATTGGGGGGGGGAATAATTATGCACACCTGGTCTTAAAATAGGTGCAAATAGTACAGAAATAAGGCATGCCCACAAGAGTGTAAATGCTAAGGTTGCAGGTTCGATCCCCGTAAGGGACAGCTGCATGTTCTGGCATTGGAAGGGGTTGGACTTGATGATCCTCAGGGTCCCTTCCAACTCTACCATTCTATGACTGTACAAAGCTCTCCCCAAGCCCTGCTCAGGCTGCCAGGCTGCAAATATGGCAGAGGGGAACCTTTTAGCCATCCCAAAAGTAGCACGTACTAGGAGATCACTGCCAGACAGAATCAAATCCTTGGCACGACCATCAGTTGGTTTATTTTGGGTTTACTTATTTTTATCAATGGGGCAATGCCACTCTTGCAGTGGATGAGGAATCGTGCCCCTTTAAAACCGCTGTCTTGATCTGTGTGGAGCAGGGTAAAGCAATCCCAGCGAACAGAGGAGCAAATTGATGGCCTGAGCACCCCCAACCAAAGTGCCCTTGAAGGCCTTGCTGGAACTGGTTCCTGCGTCACAAGAGCTCTTCAGCTGAAAAGCAGCAAGATGGAAAAGGAGAAGAGGGTGAGAAGCAGAAAGTAGCCTGTGCAATGAAAAGGATCTTTAGACATGGCCAGGGCTGGATTAACTGTTATGCTAAGTGTGTTGCAGTACAGGCTAAATTGCTCCCGTAGCACAGTCATCAGAAGAATTGTCATCAGCAAATCAATCTTCCTTTTTTTAAATTGCAGTACATGTGTTAATTAGCACACCAAAGCCAGGATGTTCCCCTAATTCTGCCATGTTAATTACTGTAATTATTTTGCATTCAGGTAGTAATAACTGTTTGCTCTTTTTTGCGTTTAATTTCCCTCCCTCCCACCTAGGGATAGGGAACATGTTAACATGGAAGTCTCTGGTTCACACTCCCTGGAACAGTATGTGAACCAAAACACAGCTATTTTTCAAAATCCACACTGCTCCAAATTTTGTAATGCTGTTCTCCAACCAAATGATATGTACAAAAAGGTCTATATAAAATGAAAGCAGCAGATATTAGTAAATATACCAAAACATATAACATTCGGGGAAATTGCTTGCAAAAATGTGCAGAAGTAGGGAAATTCATGCAAAAGTTCATATACAGAATGCTTAGCTGTTCTGAGAGAAAAATTAAAATCTGGTGTCATTTTTGTGGCTGGGTGTGTCGTTTTGAGAGAGAGAGAGATATTTCTGTTTTACAATTTAAAATACTCATTTTACATCCTTAAGGTATCAGTGACTTCCCTTCTTCTCTTTCCATGGTTCATTTTACAAATCACAAATCCCTGCATATTTTACAAAAACTATACCATTCAGTATTCCATTACTGCATCCAACAAAACTTATTTACACTGTTGAATTCGTGTTATTTTGAATTTTTGTTTCTGATATAAAAAAATTCTATGTCTGTCTCTAGAGTAAATCAGTAGTCTCTAGACTAAATCAGAGCAAACGTCCATCTAGAGAAAACCCAGTTGAAGTTTGTTGCAGTTCGGCGGTAGACAATGGGCCTTCCCGGAGGCAAGCGGAAGTGTGGATGAGCTTTCAGTCTTCCCCAGCATCCTGCTCTCCAGATGTTGCTGGCTGACACAGGTTCTACCCTGCCTGCCCAATGGCCATACTGGATAGGACTGATGGGAGTCCAACAACATCTAGAAGATGCCAGGCTGGGGAAAGGCTGCTCTAGATACCTGCTGAGTCATGGCATGTGATTAGCAGGCTGTAAGGATGGACTGCTTGCTTCTGCAGCTCTGGGCTTTTCCCAGAGTTGATCTGGCTCTTCCCATAAGTCCTTCTCCTTTCTGCCGCTTACTCTATGACTGTCTCCACACTGTCAGTATTTGGCAGGAGGGAATCAAACACATCTTGTAATTTTAGGCATTAATTAAATTAGATTAATTAAATTAAATTGTTGTTGTTGTTTAGTCATTTAGTCGTGTCCGCCTCTTCGTGACCCCATGGACCAGAGCACGCCAGGCACTCCTGTCTTCCACTGCCTCCCGCAGTTTGGTCAAACTCATACTGGTAGCTTTGAGAACACTGTCCAACCATCTCGTCCTCTGTCGTCCCCTTCTCCTTGTGCCCTCCATCTTTCCCAACATCAGGGTCTTTTCCAGGGAGTCTTCTCTTCTCATGAGGTGGCCAAAGTATTGGAGCCTCAGCTTCAGGATCTGTCCTTCCAGTGAGCACTCAGGGCTGATTTCCTTCAGAATGGATACGTTTGATCTTCTTGCAGTCCATGGGACTCTCAAGAGTCTCCTCCAGCACCAGAATTCAAAAGCATCAGGCACAATTAAAGTAGATGGAAGTGCTCTGCTTTCCTTTTCTTTTAAAGGGGACTTTCTGCTGTAAGGAAAGTGACAGGAAAGGGCATTGAAAAGTACAGGATGAACAAAAGCCCCGCAACCAAATCAGCATGAATGCTCAATAAAAAGGTTATGCTGCTAACTCCAATGTGCTGCAGCTGCAGATATTTTAGTTCTGTAGCTGTGGCCTTAATCAGTGGATGAAGCTCTTCACATCAGCAAAGGAGGTGAGCATTATCACCTGCACATTGCTGCAGGTAAAGGGCACAAGCACAGAGGCTGGCAGAAAAGTCAGCACCCTATCACACAGAAGGGGAACGTCAGCCTTCAGGGAAAGTGGCGCTGAAGGCACTCAGTATCTTTTGTCAAGTAAAGTGTTTCCCACCCGTTACCCCTTGACCTGGATTTCCCAGAAGCCTCAGCAACGATCCCTCTTTGCTCTTCACTGCTAGCTTGACTCTTCAGTTGGCCCGTTCCCCTCAGCTGCCTCTATCTCAGCTACCCTAGGCATGGATTTCTTGCCTCAGTGGTTGCTCAGCAAAGCAGGGAAAGGAAGCCATGACCCCTTTATCCACACAATAGCCACACTTCTATGTACATGTAAGTACACATATATGTACATATAACAGGCCTGTCAATCAGAGGTCAGCTCATCACCAAATATTTCTTGACAGCCCAGCTGACGGAAACAGGATCACTGGTACTCTTAAGCGAGGAGCAACTTTGATACAAATTCTTGTCCTCCTGCACTAGGACCTAACTGGAGCCACCCTGTCCCCAAATTTGCTTAATGTGCACAATAAAAAAATATTTGCGAAAAGAAAAAAACAAAGAGCTCACCAGAAGATTAAAAAACTGCCCTGCTGGATTAGACTAGCGGGCCACTCCGTTCAGCATTTTGTCTTCCAAAAGAAACAACAGGGATGCCATGGGGAATTTCACAAAGGAGACCTGGTGCCAAGATCCATTCCCTGCGGTTCTTGCCCAGTATGTGGTTGTCAGCCATCCAAGTCTCCTGTTTCTGACCCCCCCCCCTTTTGCTTACCATTGTTTTGTTATTCACATTAGTTTTATTAGCATCTCCCCCCCCCCCCGCCTCCATTAGGGAAACAGGATGGCAGAGAGAGCAGAGAATCTACTATAGCAAGAGCAGCCAAGATGCTGTTGGATTCCAACTCCCAACATCTCCGGCCAGCAGGGTCCATGGGCAGCAGGGATGATGGGAGAGGAGGACCAGCGATGTCTGAAGCAGGGGAGAGGTGAAGTACATGCCTGTTGTCACAGAGCAAGCTAGCCAGTAAATCCCACCATCCAAAGTTAGAAACACTTTATTAGCAAAAACCCCAAACCTATCTTCACAGACTTGGCTGGGTGTCTAGCCTAATAAGCACAGCAGCTCATTCCCTGTAGGTCTTACTCTGTGAACTCAGTTGCCAAGACTGAAAGACCCCAGCCCTCTATGCATCTTCCTCTCCAGTTCTTTTTCCAAACAAGAGAAGACTGTTGCTGCTCCACCTGTTTCAGTCCCTTTCTCCTTTTCTAGTTCTGGAGGGTGGGGTGGGGGGAAGCCTGTCACAGCAGGAGGGGGGAATACCTGCGACTCTTCACCAGCCTGACTCATCTCTGTGTCTTGCCTCCCGCCTCCCAGAACCAGAATGCATAAGAAATGGAAGAAAGGAGAAATCACAAAGGAAGAAGCCAATAGTTGCAGGGTGAATGGCAGGCATGCCAAAGCTCTTTATAAACGACTTGGATGAAGGAATTGAGAGGATGATCATCCAATTTGCAGATGACACCAAACTGGGAGGGGTAGCTAATGCCACAGCAGACACAATTGGGATTCAATATGACCTTAACAGATTGGAGAACTAGGCCCAAACTAACAAAATGAATTTTAAAAGGGACAAATGCACTTAAGCAGTAAGAACCAGATGCACAAATATGATGGGGAACACCTAGATTGCCAGTAGTACATGTGACAAGGATTTAGGTGCCTTAGTGGACCACAAACTTAACATGAGCCAACAGTGTGATGAAGCAGCAAAGAAAAGCTAATGCTATTCTAGGCTGCGTCAACAGAAGTCTTGTGTCCTGATCAAGGGAAGTATTCTGCCTTGATCAGAAGTTGACTGGAGTCCTGTGTCGTTCTGGGCACCACAATTTAAGAAGGATATTGACAAGCTGGAATGTGTGCAGAGGAGGGCCACCAAGAGGGTCCCAAGTTCTGCAGGCTGTCTTATACATTGGGTGTCCCAAGTTTTGAATCTGCTTGGGAGATTTGTACTTGTCACGGTCAAGTCAATTTACAAGCTTTGCTGCAACAGTAAGCACAGCAGCAGCCAGGGAGGGTTACTCACTCTGGGGAAAGGTCACATGTGTGCTACTGAATGGCCTTTCTCAAGGACAGAAGACTGTCCACATTTCCTACAAGACCCCAGGTAGTTCTGAGCTCTTCCCCATGGCCACATCAAAAGATTTACAGCTGCAGTTCCTGGTTGCCTTCTTTTTCCCTCCATGAATATTCAAGCATTTGAGTTTGCCAGCAAGGAGAGCCAGGAGACCGGCCTCAAAGTGGGTTTGGCTTTGTTTTTTTAGGGGGAGATTATCCTGCATCTGACAGAGTAATTTGGATTTTGACTCCTAAAAGAAACTTAAGCATGAAATTCCAAAAGGGAGAGAATGCCAGGGTAGGAAGTGAGCCATGCCCTTGTGCCACCATCACCATCACAACAGAAAAGCCCATATTTAGTCACACAAACCAAGGGAAGGAACAGGAACAACACCTTGTTGTTGTTTAGTCGTTTAGTTGTGTCTGACTCTTTGTGACCCCCTGGACCAGAGCACGCCAGGCACTCCTGTCTTCCACTGCCTCCCGCAGTTTGGTCAGACTCATGTTTGTGGCTTCGAGAACACTGTCCAACCATCTCGTCCTCTGTCGTCCCATTCTCCTTGTGCCCTCCATCTTTCCCAACATCAGGGTCTTTTCCAGGGAGTCTTCTCTTCTTATGAGGTGGCCAAAGTCTTGGAGCCTCAGCTTCAGGATCTGTCCTTCCAGTGAGCACTCAGGGCTGGTTTCCTTAAGAATGGATACGTTTGATCTTCTTGCAGTCCATGGGACTCTCAAGAGTCTCCTCCAGCACCAGAATTCAAAAGCATCAATTCTTCGGCGATCAGCCTTCTTTATGGTCCAGCTCTCACTTCCATACATCACTACTGGGAAAACCATGGCTTTAACTATACGGACCTTTGTTGGCAAGGTGATGTCTCTGCTTTTTAAGATGCTGTCTAGGTTTGCCATCGCCTTTCTCCCAAGGAGCAGTCATCTTTTAATTTCGTGACTGCTTTCACCAACAACATCTTACTTCCTATGATTAGAGCAGTTCATTTCAAGCATCAAACAGACATTATGGCTTGACCTTGCCAACATACAGCAGGCAAACCGTGATTTACTGCTGCTTTTTCCTGCTTTTGTTTTCCATCTGCTCAGCAGCCATATTCCTAAATTCACTCACATCTGCCACCTCCAAGGCACAACAGCTTCTTTAAACAGAGCAACAGCCATAACTGGTTCATCACATTCAGATGCAACAGTAAACGACCGTTTGTCGTGTGACAATTACGTCTTAGGATGTTGAATTGGGCAATCTCAGATGAACACTCCTATGGATCCCATAAAGGCAAGGACCGTATGCTGACTAGACCAAAACATATATCTAGGACATTTGTTTGTCCTTGTTTTTGTATATATATGAAGGTCATATCAACTGGTTTATATTGCATTAAAGAGGGGAAACTAGTAAGGGGAACTGGTCCCATCACCTCCTGGCAAATAGAAGGGGAAGAAATGGAGGCAGTGAGAGATTTTACTTTCTTGGGCTCCATGATCACTGCAGATGGTGACAGCAGCCACAAAATTAAAAGACGCCTGCTTCTTGGGAGAAAAGCAATGACAAACCTAGACAGCATCTTAAAAAGTAGACACATCACCTTGCCAACAAAGGTCCGTATAGTAAAAGCTACGGTTTTCCCAGTAGTGATGTATGGATATGGAAGTGAAAGCTGGCATATAAAGAAGGCTGATCGCTGAAGAATTGATGCTTTTGAATTCTGGTGCTGGAGGAGACTCTTGAGAGTCCCATGGACTGCAAGAAGATCAAACCTCTCCATTCTGAAGGAAAACAGCCCTGAGTGCCCCCTGGAAGGACAGATCGTGAAGCTGAGGCTCCAATACTTTGGCCACCTCATGAGAAGAGAAGATTCCCTGGAAAAGACCCTGATGTTGGGAAAGATGGAGGGCACAAGGAGAAGGGGACGACAGAGGACGAGATGGTGGGACAGCATTCTCAAAGCTACCAGCATGAGTTTGACCAAAGGGCGGGAGGCAGTGGAAGACAGGAGTGCCTGGCGTGTCCATGGGGTCACGAAGAGTTGGACACGGCTAAACGACTAAACAACAACAACAACAACAACAAAGTAAGGGGAATTGGCTTCTACTCACTTTGTGCCTTGTATATAAAAATATCCAGTGCCAGATGATGGCTTGAATTGAGCTGGGCGCCTCTCCCTCCTTTTGCCCCCACAGCCAATCAGAGCTGTCAGGCCTCCAATTCTGAAATAGGAGAAACTTTTGAAGGGGAGGAAAAGCCACCTGCTGCCAGTGCCAAAGGGTCACTGTCACTGTCAGATAATTACACTTCAGCAAGGCTTCCATTCAGCATGGGCTGCCTAACCTACCATATATACGTAACCTAGGCTGCTGCACACAAAAATTATGAAATATTACCATAAGTATTTCATTGTCCATTTGTCCTGTTCATTCAAGCTTGAAAACATTATTTCTCTTTCTCCAGAATCTATATCCTGTGAACAAGAGGGGTTACAGCAGCTGCAAAAAAAAGAGTGTTTGCTGAATATTCCACTTCTTCAGTTATGATCTTGGAAAAGGGTGATACGCAAAGACATCTGAGAAGCAGAAATAATGTTTTAGTGCTCAAATGAAAAGTGCAGATTGATAATGGTTTGTATGCATCATGTCTACATTCCACAAACTATTGCTGAGTCTACTGCTCAGGGTTATTGTGAGGCTAAAAACACCACTGTAAGCTCTATGAAAGAAAGACATACAGTGGTACCTTGGGTTAAGAACTTAATCGTTCCGGAGGTCCGTTCTTAACCTGAAATTGTTCTTAACCTGAGGTACCACTTTAGCCAATGGGGCCTCCCGCTGCTGCTGCGCAATTTCTGTTCTCATCCTGGAGCAAAGTTCTTAACCTAAGATACTATTTCTGGGTTAGCGGAGTCTGTAACCTGAAGTGTATGTACCCTGAGGTACCACTGTACTACAAACAACAAACTTTGTGCTTTGATTAAGAGCCATGAAAGAATCCACACTTCAAATCTCAGCTGAGCTGCTACCACACCATTAAGCGAGTATCTGTCTTCCCACATTCCCAGTAATACACAGATAATGATAAGCAGTCTTACCTTACAAGGTTGTCGAAAGGAATAATAGAATTGTAGAAGGCAGCCCTGTTCAGGGAAGTTTTTAATATGTGACATTTTAGTGTCTTTTTCATCTTTGTTGGAAGCCGCCCAGAGTGGCTGGGGAAACCCAGCCAGATGGGCGGGGTACAAATAATAAATTATTATTAATTATTATTATTATAATTGGAAGGGACCAAAAGGGTCATCTAGTCCACCCTCCTTCATTGCAGGAATCCTTTGCCCAACATGGGGCTTGAACCCACAACCCTTAGATTAAGAGTCTCATGTTCTACCCACTGAGCAGCAAAAGGCAGATGATAAGCAGCCCATGGCCTCCCAGCAGTCCATTACTGAGATTATTTATTCACTCACTGAATTATCGATTCAAATTATATACTGTATTGCTCTTTATAAAAAAATACTAGAGTGGTTTACAAAATAAACCTTTTTTTAAAAAAAACCAACAGCTCGACAGATAATGCATATATCTGAATGTATGCATTCTCTATGGGTATTGTAGAGAATGCTATTGTTAAGTATAGCAAATGATTTATCTGGTCCTAATTTCACTTCATTAGTAAAATCTCCCAAGCTGATCCCATCACTCCTCTCAGCAATTTCATCCAAGTCCAGCATCGCTTTCGGGTTCTTAGCCATGCACATTATAAGAGGAGCATCATTCTGTGCGTGCTGCAATCCCAGAGAGCGAACTGCGCCACCTCCATCGAAGCTGCCCTGTGAACAAAGCCTCCTGAGAGCTGGGTTGCAGCACCCCCTGCAGGAGACAGTGTGCCACTGACATCAATTAGCCACAGCATTTTTCTGGGGACCAACTCTCTGATGCGGGAGATGCGTGCAGGCCTATCAGGGTACAGAGAATTTTACATCAAGCAAACAAAACACCTAATTTTCAGATACAGAGAAAGGCGACACTTTAATGCAGTGGCAAGTGCCAAAGGACAGGGATCTTGTTCCTTAGCGGAAGAATATTTGGGCAGCCAGCAGGTACACCATTTCATCACCTCCTGTGGCGCTCATACATGACAAAATGTAGCATTAAAACTCCTGCCTCTAGACCAGAGGTTTTCAGCCTTTTTGAGTCCACGGCTCCTTTAACCAACTACATTCTTTCTGCGGCACCCCTGGGGGCTCAGGAGCCCAGTTATGTCACCCCTTGCCTCCAGAGCTGGCAGCCTCTCACCCTTTTTCGAACACCCTCCCTTGCAGAGAGGACCCCACAGCCTCCTCTCTCTCCCATCTCCTTGGGAGTCCCAGAGGCACCATTCCCTTGTGGAGCTTGTAGCCGGGGCTGCTGCAACAAACAGCTGTGCTTGCCTTTGAGAGGCAGAGATGAGAGAGGACATCAGAGGAGGGAGGGAAGGAAAGAGGAACAGAGGCCAGAGTTGCCCGCGGCACCCCTGAAAATTATTCAAGGCATCCCAGGGTGCCACGACACCCTGGTTGAAAACCACTGCTCTAGACCAGGGGTAAGCAACCTTTTTCAGCTGTGGGCCAGTCCACCGTCCCTCAGACCGTGGGGGGGGGGCGGACTATAATTTTTTTTGGGGGGATGAACAAATTCCTATGCCCCACAAATAACCCAGAGATGCATTTTAAATAAAAGCACACCTTCTACTCATGTAAAAATACCAGGCAGGCCCCACAAATAACCCAGAGATGCATTTTAAATAAAAGGACACATTCTACTCCTGTAAAAACACGCTGATTCCCGGAGCGTCCGTGGGCCGGATTGAGAAGACGGTTGGGCCACATCCGGCCCCCGGGCCTTAGTGTGCCTACCCCTGCTCTAGACCATTACTAAAATATACAGCAGGAGCCTCATCCTCTATGCTACTCAAAGTGCAGCCCCATAGAGAAGTCAATGCCACTGGGTAAAGTGGGGCTCCCACCCATTCCCGCCTGTGATATTTCGCTTGCCGCTGGACTTTTCAAGTGATTGGCAGGCCTGCCTGAACCAGCTTCAACACTGCAAAGCCACAAGTCTCCCAACTTTTCAGACCTGGCTGGGGCCCACCACCAGTAGCCAAAAAAAGAGGAGGCAAGCAACTTGGCGGGGGAGGCTGCACAAGTCTTGCTTTCTTTGCCTTGCCCACTTTCAGGCCTCCCCCCCCCCAAAAAAAACCCCTTAAATGGTTTAAGTTAGCAGTTCTGGCACTTTAGTGGAGCTTGAGTTCCCTGAGTCAAGGGGTGGATTCCAGAAGGTTTGGGGAGAGCAAGGAGTGGCCCCAGCAGAAAAGGTGTGTATACGTAAGTGTGCGATTGTTTTCAATGGAGTGATGGTGGGAATATGGCTTTTCCCTTTGCTCGTTTGGCAACAGCGTAATGGTGGTGATACCACTGGTGGTATCTTAGATCGCAGTACAAACCATCAATAGTAAGCTAATGGCCTTGGGGGCTTGGCAGGTGGTCTCACCAGCACCGAGTGCTCAGGGCCTGGAGGAGCAGGCGCAGTGCCTGGGTGGAAGTGGTATGAGTTGGATAAACTTCCAAAACTCCCCTTTTTGTGAAGCAAATGTAGACAGGGATTTCTCTCTCCACCCTCGTCTTCTCCCCACCCCCCACCCCCTGCTCCCCATATGAGCCCTGTCTGCTGGCTCCCCTTGGGCAGCTTTGATTCAGGCTGGGTTTGAAGATCAAGTGAAGCAAAAGGTAAATTCGGGCCCTTTGATCTGCAAACACAGGCGCCTTCATTTCCATGTTTGATTTTTCATCACTTTCCGAACTGAAAAGGTGCCAGTATCATCAGCGCTCACCCTGCAGGGGGAACAGGCTGTGGGAAGCCGCAGGGAGCCAAGGGGGGACATGGGGGCATATGGTGTGAAGCAGGAAAGCATGCCATAGGGGACCCTAACACACTGCGCCGCAGAGTGCGCAACTTCACAACACACAGCCACATAATTTGTAGGAATCAAACTCCCTACCACCTAAAAAAAAAAATACTCTGCATGCATATGTACTATTCACATACATAGACACGCTCTCTCTCTCTCTTTCGCACGCACAAAATGGATGACTATGCAGCACATATCTGAATGGTGCCAAACATAACAACACACAGCTCAGGTGCACAAGCTGTATATTTCAAAAGGTTGTAATGTGCAGTTTATTAGCTCCTAATAAGTCCATAAAGGGACTACTCCAAATGTTGCCCTTTGTGGCTTGCAACCACCTGGACACAAAACTAACACACCCCAGTACAACACAACGCATAGCTTGTGCAGGGTATGCACAGTGTAAAGAAAGAAGCCTGTGCAGCATGCAGCTATACAACTCACCAGCAGAGTCGCATGTGCCACAGGGCTGTGATGAAAGCAGGGCAAAACTTTAAGAGTTCTCATTCACACTCTCACTTGATCACCTCTATTCTCCTACAAGGGTCACAGGTTACATACAGGAGTACTGAAAATAAGGGAAGTGTAAATATATCTCTATGCTTGGGTATTTCACTGCCATTGGCCTCTCATTGTAAGACACAAACAAGGTAATTACTATGTTTGCAAGATTTCTTTGTCCCTTTTGTTTTACTTCTACAGCACAAGGACTCTCACATAGGCTAAGAAAATAAAGCAACAAGATCGCAAACTTTGCTGAAACTAAACTTTTCTTGGTGGCAATGCGTTCACTAAAGCTAGGGCACAAACCCTGGGCCACCTTTGTAGAAGAATAACAAGCAGTATTGTGGAACCTTAAAGTCTAACGAATTCATGACTGCATTAACTGTTGTGGATTACAGTCCACTTTATCTGACGCATGAAGCGTTACCCTGATACAGGCACATGGTTAGGAGCGGGGGAGCCGGGAAGAGTGAGGTCAAAGAGAAATGAAATGCGGAAAAGTATAGACAGTAATATGGTAAGTACCTAATTAACAGTGGTATCATAAAACGGTTGTTGAGAACACAGATATCTTGGCATTGGTAAGGCAGCTAACAAATATCATTTGTCTGGATTCAATTCACAAGCGATAGCATTGAGCCTCTTAATTCATCTGTTGTGTTTTTTTTAATATTCTGTTGGAAGCCACCCACAGTGGCTGGGGCAACCCAGTCCGATGGGTGGGGTACAAAAAAATATTAACAACAACAATAACAACAACAAATTATTGGTTTTTAAACAAACAAATACAATAACCACGAAACACTGATCCAGCAGTACATCAAATGGTGTTTGTTTTATCCATTGTTTCTAGACATACACATTCAACATTCAAACATATTACTTTATTTATAAGAATGTCTTGATTTTTGTCATTAACGTACTTAACATCCATGATTCTTGGAAGGTTTCTCTATTCGTTTTGTCTGGTGAGATGCTCAGACATTGCTACATCCCAGATATTACTTTCCCATAAATTCAGGGATAATTTTTTGGGGGAGGTCTATAAACAAGTACAGTAAGAAGAGTTGCCGTTTTGCAGTTAAGATTCAGTTTTGCCCAAACAGATGGGAAACTGGGCTTTTGCCATCCTTCAGTTGCACTCAGGCCAGGGTGGTGCATGTATGCAATCAATTACCTCTGGCACTGTAAGAGACAAGCCAAAGACCAGCACAACTAGAAAGACATGAGTCAAACTTTTTGTAGTAGTCTGGGCGAGGGGCTGGGGTACCAATGAGACAGATTCCCTCCTTCCCAAGCTTCAGGCACACAACAAATGCTGTCTTTATTCCAGCAGGCTTTTGTTGTTATATATTTATTTATACCCCGCCTTTTTCCTTAACAGGGACTCAAGGCAGCTTACCGAGAAAAATAAGAAAAGCTAAAAACACAGAAGAAAAACAACCATTAAAAACAATTAAACATGTATGATGATGATGATTACAACAACTATGTAGAATTAAAGCTACATATATACCTATATAAATCTATTAAAACCATACAAATAATTCCAATAAAAACAGCACAGCACTAGCCCTTTCTCAAAAACAGTCAGTTCCCCCAAAGCCTGTAGGAACCAGAAAGTCTTCTCCTGCCAGCTTCATTAACCTGTGACACAGAAGAACAAGGAGGGAGCCACTCTGACTTTTCCAGAGAGGGAGTTCCAAGTCTGGGAGCAGCCACCAAGAAGGCCTTGAGGTTTTTCAGTTTGTAAAAAAAGATGTCTAAACAGGAGTATGCAGCAAATTATGAATGGGTACACCTGAAGATACTCAAATGAGTACAGATTCCTTTTGACAAATCCAGTTAAGGTTTATGCTGCACATCTCGAAATTGATCCAATTCTCTACTATTGCACCGCAGCTGCCTTCCTCAGGTTGCATTGCTGGAAACACTGTCTATTTTAAAAGAGAGTCATTTGTCCAGATCCATTTCTTCGTTAGCAATGAGACCCTAAGTCCAATCCATACCAACTTCCCATTTTTCTGGATGAATTCCATTTGGATTTGGATTGGATTTGATATCCCGCCTTTCACTCCCCTTCAGGAGTCTCAAAGCAGCTAACAATCTCCTTTCCCTTCCTCCCCCACAACAAACACTCTGTGACGTGAGTGGGGCTGAGAGGCTTCAAAGAAGTGTGACTGGCCCAAGGTCACCCAGCAGCTGCATGTGGAGGAGCGGGAAAGCGAACCCGGTTCCCCAGATTACGTGACTACTGCTCTTAACCGCTACACCACACTTTGCTCCTTGCCTTTGAATACCACTAGTTGAGAATTCTTTGCAAGGATTTAACGATTGTTGAAGGCACATGTCCCTGTGGAGATGCTACAGAGCAGGGCGGAGTCTGCAAGTGGCGTTCACCAAGGCTACTACACCTGCCCCCAAAGGGTGATTTGGTGGCAACAGGAAAAGTGGGAAACATCTGTGAGGAGCAGGAAAAGCTAAGCTTTTATTGTTTTATTCTAAGCCTGGTTTCTTTTTATGGACTCTTCTTAGGAACGAGAATGATTAAGCAGGATAAAAATGCCTTAAATAAATAAATGACTATGAGCAGTGTGGTGATTTGAGAAATCTCACCTGACTTCAAGGCAATGAACTCACTAAGTAAGCAAACATTGGCAATTCACCATTCACTTGGCTTCTGCCCTTCACCTAACAATTTGGAGATGATATTAATATCAGCCTTTAAAGAACTGAGACAGTGAATATATGAATAGCTCTGAATGCTCAAAAGCACTTTATGGTTGCTGAATGCTATTGCTGTACACCACACTGGGAGCCAGTGTGGTGTAGTGGTTAAGAGCGGTAGTCACGTAATCTGGGAAACCGGGTTCGCGTCTCCGCTCCTCCACATGCAGCTGCTGGGTGACCTTGGGCCAGTCACACTTCTGTGAAGTCTCTCAGCCCCACTCACCTCACAGAGTGTTTGTTGTGGGGGAGGAAGGGAAAGGAGAATGTTAGCCGCTTTGAGACTCCTGAAGGGGAGTGAAAGGCGGGATATCAAATCCAAACTCTTCTTCTTCTTCTTCTTCTTTGCAGATCTGGGATGCCCAGCAGAAATTAAAGATTTACATTTCAAAGACCCCAAAATAATTTCCACTGGGAACTCACAAGTAACAGAATTACAGCTCTTAACAAACAAGAAACTCTAGGTGCCAGGGCTCTAGGTAGCCTGCGGATTAGCTAAGCAGTACACAAAAGGAGGGGCTCTGAATTTGATGGTCCATTGCTACTGGCAAAGAGGTCATTGATCTAGCCTGGGAGAGCCATTTACACTTGGCAAAGATCATAGAAGGATGTTAATTAGGTTCTAATCTACATGCTTGTTACAGGAAGCAGGAGTTCTCTCTGTCACCTTCTATTCAGCTGGGAAGATCAGAAGATGGATGCCTTGTTTCTGACAGCATCCTCAACAATGAAAGCTATTAGTTCCGTAACCTGATACAGGCATTTTAAGCACTCCTGAACACTGTATGAAACTATTATGTCAGAAACCACATACACCTAGGCAATGAATGGGTAAAGTATGCAAAACACATTCAATAGTGGACAGCAACACAACACCTTCACTGTGAGGACTCACCTAGTACATTAACACAGTAAGGTACCTATATTCATTAATGAAATAAAGGTAAAGGTAAAGGTACCCCTGCCCGTACGGGCCAGTCTTGACAGACTCTAGGGTTGTGCGCCCATCTCGCTTAAGAGGCCGGGGGCCAGCGCTGTCCAGAGACACTTCTGGGTCACGTGGCCAGCGTGACAAAGCTGCATCTGGCGAGCCAGCGCAGCACATGGAAACACCGTTTACCTTCCCGCCAGTAAGCGGTCCCTATTTATCTACTTGCACTTTGATGTGCTTTTTAACTGCTAGGTTGGCAGGCGCTGGGACCGAGCAACGGGAGCTCACCCCGTCGTGGGGATTCGAACCGCCAACCTTTCGATCGGCAAGCCCTAGGCGCTGAGGCTTTTACCCACAGCGCCACCCGCGTCCCCATTAATGAAATACTTGTCCCATTAAAAGCTGAGGTATTTACTTCTATGGCCACTTAAATCCAAATTGTATGTGTGAACAGGAAACTGGGGGAGGAGGGCAGGAGACAAATGAAAACATGTTTTTAAAGGCTCTTTGTACAAACTGGGGATTGCTCCCATACTAACCAGTCAATATTGACGGGAGGAGGAGTTTATGTGAATTGACTTGCTTTATGTCAATTCAACATTCACACAAAGGTGTGAAACAGGCATGGGATACCTCTGGGCCTTCAGATGTTCGAATAAGAATAAAAATTATTTATACCTCGCACATCTGACTGGGTTGCCCCAGCCACTCAGCCGTGGCTTCCAAATAATATAAAAACACAACCAAGCATCAAGCAATAAAAAACTTCCCGGTACACAACTGCCTTCAGATGTCTTTGGAAAGTTGTGTAATTGGTTATTTCCTTGCTATCTGATGAGACGGCATTCCACAGGTGGACACCACTGCCAAGAAGGTCCCCTGCCTTGTCCCTGTAACTTCACTTCTTGCAATGAGGGAGCTGCCAGAAGGCCCTCGGAGGTGAACCTCAGTGTCCAGGCTGAAAGATCATTGAATCATAGAATCATAGAGTTGGAAGAGACCACAAGGGCCATCGAGTCCAACCCCCTGCCAAGCAGGAAACACCATCAGAGCACTCCTGACATATGGTTGTCAAGCCTCTGCTTAAAGACCCCCAAAGAAGGAGACTCCACCACACTCCTTGGCAGCAAATTCCACTGTCGAACAGCTCTTACTGTCAGGAAGTTCTTCCTAATGTTTAGGTGGATGGGGGCGGAGACACTTCAGGTATGCAGAGCCACATGTTCCACCATCCCTGACATGCTGGCTAGTGTAGATGGGAGTTCAGAAGACCCCCAAGTTGCACCTCCCTGACACAGAGAGAACAGGCAGAAGAAAACACCTGTAGCATTGAGAGGAATTTGCACACTGCCTGCTTCCTTAGCCAATATGGAAGATCTCCATTGTCAAAGAATACTAATTGATCTGAAGTATTTCCTATGTTTCGGCTCTTACAAAATTAGACATGGAAAGTGGGGATGCTGGGGATGAGAAGGCACTGGTATTATAATCAAGGGTAATTGACAAAGAGGAAGAGACGCAACCTGTTTTCTAGGACCCAGGAACTGACAGCACTGTGAAGAGATTGAGCTGTGTTGTGCTGGTACTATCACATGTGTGCACAGGATGTGTACAGTACTTACTTAGCTGCTCTCAGGATTGTGACTAAGCAACCCTTACTGTAATGTGTAGACACACACATTGTGCGCTAATTTGTTCCTGTTTGTTGTGACACCTTCCCTAATTCTTTACTTAAATCTAGCACTATAGTGCTCAGAGTCAGCCATAGGAACTGCTGTCATCTGCACACAGATTTGCACTGACTGGTGTAAGGAAAACCAGTTCTATTCAAGAGAGGGCAGCAGAGCTGACATTTAGTACATCTTATTTAGCACATCATAGGGTGCATGGGGTGTTAGGGGAGGGGTCGTACCTTTGGTGGGGGACATGTCATGCTCCTTCTGGGGTAGCTTGTCTACCTTTGGTCCCCACTCTGCACTCAGCTCTCACCTCCGGCTCCTAGAAGCTGTCAGCCTGCAACAGGGGGCACATCTTGGGAATGCCTTTGACTGGCTGGCTAAACCAGGTGAGGGTAGCCGATGGATCTGAAACCCTCCGTGAATTAGGGACTTACGGTACCCTGCATGCAAAGACAGGCTCTGGTGGATTGAGCAGACGAGACCAATAGTGGGTCCAATGGTCCAGGCACAGGGTCCAACAGCGGTTTCTGCACATGCTGTTGAGGGAAACAAGGGGCAGATGGGGCTCATCCACCTGGGAAGCGAGCCCATCCAGGAAAAGGAAAACTGATCCTAAACCTCCTCTGACTTGTGTGACATCTTCAGAAGAAAAGGCTACAGAGTAAATCTTAGGTGTAATGGGTATGAGTTACTCGTGCGTAAACTGGTGCCTTTCTTGGCTAATTTGCCTTGTTAAAACTTTCTGACTGCACAGCCCCTTCTCATGGTGGCTGCCTCAGTCGTTAGCAGAATCCGTCACTGGGCGTTTCTTAAATCTTTTCCAACATAAAAGTTGTTTGACACCCAGTCTCCTCCTACTCTCTCTGCGCGGAAGTCTTCTGCGCAGGGAGGGTGTGGGTAGCAGAGGACCCGTGCTCTCCCCGCTGGTCTCCGGCGAGGAGTCTTGGAGCCCCCTCGTCGATTCCCCCATCTGCTCCCCTTTATCCCTGGTGTTACGCTGATTTCCTTCCCCGGCTGATGAGCTGCCTCTCTCCCTGCTGGGCCCTTCTCCAGCATCATTTGAGAGCCTTCCCTCCGCCTCTAGCTTCCATGTCAGTTCCCTGACATCCGGCAAATCTGAACTTGAGTCCCTAAGACCGATGGATGGCACTTGGGGGGGGGGCTACCAGGACAACCCCCCCAGGTGCATTTTTCTGGGAGATGTGCTACTCATCCTGCCCCGTGCTGCTTTGCGAGGCTGGGATCTGATCCTTCCAGGTTTCCCCAAGCATTGTCTCTCCTGGCTGTGCCCTCGTGCTTCACCCAAAGGGTAGTATTGTTAATCTGAACCCACCCACCTCCTGCCTTCGTCAGGCCAAGACCCATGGATCTGCTTCTTTCCCTGCAATTCCTCCCCACCCCCCATGAAACCATCCAGAGATACTTTGGGAGGGAGCCTGGGAATGGGGTCTCCAGAGACTGGATCCTTCTTGTTAGACCACCCTTGTGTGGAGCAGTGGGTGATTTCAGAGGAAGACCTTGAGACCGTTATATTCAGGGGGCTGTTGGGGGAGAGGAAACTAGGGGGATCAGGACTCCATTCGGAGCAGCGAGCCCAACAGACCCCCCAACTCTGCTAATGAGCAGCAGCACACAAGTCAAGCCAGACAGCATAATTCATGGCCGCCCCGCGCCCCATGCTGTGTGCACCCCAGATCTATTATTCATGCCGCCACCACCCTCTTAGAGCCATTTCAGGGCCGATTCTGTAGAGGACACTTCCACGGTGTCCCTGAGAGGCTGCTTCTCTTAATCTGCTAATGAGCTGCTCCCCAGGGGGGCGCAGGGACCAAAGGAAATGAGCAGGCCTTAATTTGTGCCAAGGCTCACCAGGGCTGGGCCCTGGAAGCTGCTTTCGGTGCCGGGCTCAACTTGAGAAGGGAGATATTAGTACATTAGCATTGCATTGGCTACATTTCCTGCTTGACAAGGCTCCTGTTAGCAGCTCTCCCCGCAATAAGAGTGATCCTTATTCCACAGGGACATACTGATTTACAGTATATAAAAGCAGGACCTTTGTGTATCCTCAAAACTGGTCCCTATCCAGCAGGGGAACATGAACATAATAATTATTACTGTAATCTTGCCATTTGGTTTGACCAGGTGACCTGCAGGCCTGCTTGGTCTTGCTGCCCGGGTGCTGCTAACTGTTGATGGTCAACTTCAAGGCCTCTGTTCTCCCTCCTTGCGGATCTCTACTTTTAAAGCATACTTGGACCAGACAAACAGTGGACACGTCCAAGCAGAGGACTGTCCTCTGTCCTTACTGGCCCCGCCAGGGCTCCAAGAACGCTCTCTGCTCAACTAAGCAGAGGTCTTCACTAACAGTTTCTTGCCTCAGTGCCAGATGGAGAAAACTTTAGCCAACCTTCAGCCCCATAAGGTGCACCCAATTCTGGTGCTCTGAATATTGTAATAATTATAATAAACTTGGCCCAAGGGCGGAACCTGTGGCTTCTCCTTCTCTATGAGTAAAGAGGACAGCACTCACAATGTGAGATGATCTTGCAAGCGATTTGCCATGAAGCCAAGAAGCAGGCAAGCCAGCTTCCAGGACCTTCTTTTATTTAGGAACAAACAAACATATAAAAAAATACGGCAGCATGGACTATACAAGGAGACTAAAGCTCCCTGAGGGATGCGGGTAGCACTGTGGGTTAAAACACAGAGCCTAGGACTTGCCAATCAGAAGGTCGGCGGTTTGAATCCCTGCAATGGGGTGAGCTCCCGTTGCTCCTGCCAACCTAGCACTTCGAAAGCACGTCAAAGTGCAAGTAGATAAATAGGTACCGCTCCGGCGGGAAGGTAAACGGCGTTTCCGTGTACTGCTCTGATTCACCAGAAGCGGCTTAGTCATGCTGGCCACATGACCCGGAAGCTGTACGCTGGCTCCCTCGGCCAATAAAGCGAGGTGAGCGCTGCAACCCCAGAGTTGGTCACGACTGGACCTAATGGTCAGGGGTCCCTTTTACCTTTAAAGCTCCCTAACTAGCTCTAACTGCATTAAGGAGAAAACTGAACCCACCCAAGAGAGGAGGGGTGGGGCTGGGACATCAAGGTTTGCTCTTAAAGATACAGGAGCGACATACTACGAGACCCCTGGGTCATAGTGGTACAGTACCACAGCCAGAGTATGCCCGGGAAGTGGAGCTAGTGACTTTTGAATTCAAAATGTTTACTAATTGGGGCAGTGAGAAGGCAGCTTTGAATGCTGCAGTGCAGAGTCAGCCAGGACAGAACAGAACCGAAGCAGTACCTGTTGTGCACCTAGCATTTCCTGTGTACCTGTTTCTGGGCCCCTGTAACACCTGCTGAACCTATACAGTGGTACCTCAAGTTACATACGCTTCAGGTTACAGACTCCGCTCACCCAGAAATAGTACCTCGGGTTAAGAACTTTGCTTCAGGATGAGAACAGAAATCGCGCTACAGTGGCAGCGGGAGGCCCCATTAGCTAAAGTGGTGCTTCAGATTAAGAAGAGTTTCAGGTTAAGAACGGACCTCCAGAATGAATTAAGTGCTTAACCCAAGGTACCACTGTACATTTGTAAACGCACAAACAGACTGTTAAGGTGCCCCTGTTCTCTTCTCCAAATGGAATTTCCTGCTGCAAATGTTGTTCTGGGTTTCCTATCACTCAGAGAAAGGCGAGTGTTAAAGGTTGGAACAGTCGGTACAGACATGGGGCTTATAGGAGCCACGTATGAAAAAGTGAGGTGTACGGAGTGTGATGCAATCTAGAACAACTTGGTTAGGACAAAATATCAAGTCCAAGGATGAGGCGTGTGTTGGAAATGAGCAGGTATAGAGAGGTATGAATGACGGAAACTGAGGCAGTGCCAGAGGGCCACATCCCAGACTTGTCTGAAAGCCCTGCCATTCACACTGGTCCTTAATTGTAGGAGTGTAGGGACAGTCCACAAGTTCTTTGCAATGAAGGCAAGGTAGTCTGCATATGCCCAGAAGTAATCCCCCCCCCCCCCGCTTTCCTCTCACGGTTTTACTACTTCATGTCCATTTCTTTAAAAAAGCGACACCCCCTTTTTTCTCCTCCCTTGCTATCCACAGAGATCCCTCCCACCCCACCCCTCCATAGACCAACCCAGATGACACTCCTTCATTCGCTCCATTCCCCCCATTCCCCCCTCACTTCAATGACTACACATACACACACAAATAAGCACACAAATAAAAATAGAACCCTCTCCCCCCTCCACCTCTCCATCCCCTTCCTTAACACAGGAACACAACAAACAAAATACACAGGTAAAATAAAAGGAAAACAGATAAAGGCAAACTCACATGCACTAAAACAACACCCCCCACCTCAATACAGCAATCAGCAAAACAGGCTAAAATCCGACAAATAACTAACATAATGGTGGCACCAGAACATGCCAATACTCACATCCCTGGCCTAATACCCCAACAAACCAAATAGAAGAGGACGCCTTCACCCCAGTATGGCTCCCCTTTATCACATACACAGCCCAGCAAGAACCCGCCAACAGCATATGAATCGATCTGGCTTCTTACTGACCCTATACAGCGGTACCTCGGGTTACATACGCTTCAGGTTACAGACTCCGCTAACCCAGAAATAGTGCTTCAGGTTAAGAAATTTGCTTCAGGATAAGAACAGAAATCGTGATCCGACGGCGCAGCAGCAGCAGGAGGCCCCATTAGCTAAAGTGGTGCTTCAGGTTAAGAACAGTTTCAGGTTAAGAACTGACCTCCAGAACGAATTAAGTACTTAACCCAAGGTACCACTGTACTGTACTCAACACTAATATCAACAAATGTAACTGATCTGTAAAAAAGACTGTATGACTTGAAAAAAGAGACAGAGTGTGTACTTCTGTAAACCAAGAAAATCTTTAGAAATAAATAACTATATAAAATAAAATAAATAAATAAATAATAAAAGAAGCAACATGGTCAGAGATGAGTAAAACAGCTTTTAGATCAGACTTCCCCCAAGTCTTGGACTACAACTCCCATCATCCCTAACCATTGCCCATGCTGGCTGTGGCTAATGGGGTTGTAGTCCAAAGTATTTGAAGGTCACCAAGTAAAGGAAGACTGTGATAAATTGAAAGAGAAAATCCATGGAAGGAAGGAAGGCTGTGGGTGAAATCCCCAAGGAGGAAGGGTTGTGGCCAGGGGGAGAAGGAGAGCAAGAGGAAGGGGCTGGTGCAGCCATATGAGGAAGCAGCGAGTCCAACTCTTCATTCAGAATCCCAGGAAAAACTGGGTGCATGTTAAATCCTAGAGAGGTCAGCGTTTCAACAGGTGCTGCCGTCCCATTCCAGAAGTGTTCACTTTTTTCTGATATTCCCCTCCCAACACCTCCGCCCAAGTCATCAACTTAATACAGAGAGAGGGGGTTGCCCGCCTCCCTGCCTTGTTTTTCCCCCCTAATTGAATGGCGTGGGACTGGCAACAGATGCTGCTCAGATGCCGAGCGCCGTGTTATGCTAAGCAGGTGTCTTCAAAGCCAGGCCTACATGGCACGAGCAAATTGGACAAGTCATTGGGTATCCACGTGGGGCTTGCAGGCCTTTGTACGGCTGCATCCGAACCGCTTGGCTGCTTCCTTCAATTTCCGTCATCCGCGTGGCGGGAGACAAGATGAAACGGAAGCTAGCCAGGGGAACAGCCTGTCCCCCCTGAGTCAAAGATGCTAGTTGTTTTTCCTCCTAAGGAGAACTTCCTGCGAATCGCTGGGTTTCAGAGACGGCTCTGGGCAGCTGGTTTGGGACTCAGTGGGTGAAATTTCACGCTGGCAAAGAACTTTCTGCACCAGGGAAAGGATAAGGGCCTGGCGCTTCCCAAGTTACTGGGGGAGATGTGACCCCCAGCAGAGCAAGAGGCCTCAAATCTTCAAAAGTAGATGCCCTCTGCTCCTAACTCTCCATGGGTTCCTGGCCTCCTCACTTCCAACCAAGTTTCATACATATGTGTATAGATTTGTGTGTGAGAGAACCTCAGAGTTGTAATGGGTTTTTCCCCCCAGGGTTGTGAAACCTAACAGTTTCCACATCTTCCACAGCAGACAGCAGTCTAAAATTTAGTATAGAAACATACCGAGATTAATTGAAAATTGTGGAAAGCTGACACTTATAGGCTGCTTTCTCAAAATCCAAGCATGAAGACTTTAGGGTGTTAATGTGTCCTACTTTACAATCTTCTGTTTGATGGGTTGTTGGAGAGGACTGTTCTGTGTCTGATGGACTGTCTGGTCCAAGTTGATTTTAAAAATAAGAACGAAGGGCAGTACCCTGAAGAAGGAAGAACAGGAGCTTTGAAGTTCCCCATGAGCTGGCATTTACCGGTAAGTTACCTGGTCCCAGTCTTATCCACTATGATGCAGACATATTGCATTTATATTTAAACTGTAGTAATCATTTTTAAATTTGCATCGATACATATAAATTTGGGTTTGCAAATGAGTGGCCTCTTTGGGCCTCTATTTTGGTGATGCATGTTGGTTGGTTGGCATCCATCTATCTTGGGAGACCTTTGGGGTGAGGTCAAGCTGTTGGACTGTTGCAGAGGGAGGGAGATAGACTGAAATTGCAGAGTTTTGAGAAACTAAAAAATAAAGTGTGAGATTGGCTTCATTATTATCAGATAATGGAGGCATATAATTCGGACAAGAAAATTGGTTTCCAGGTGGAAAAATCAAAATTAGAAACAGAACTGTTAGAACCCAAAACTAATATTTTGTCAAGGATGTACAATCTGCTGTTGAAATGGAATACTCAGGATGAAACGGTGAAATCTGTTATGATTAAATGGGCACAAGATGTTGGACATAATATAATGATGGCTGACTGGGAACAGTTATGGACCACAGGTATGAAGTTTACGGCATGTAATGCCTTAAGAGAGAATATTATGAAAATGGTATACAGGTGGTACATGACCCCAGTCAAGCTTGCAAAAATCTATCATTTGCCCAATAACAAATGTTGGAAATGTAAAGAAACTAAAGGTACATTTTTTCACCTTTGGTGGACGTGCCCAAGGATTAAGGCTTTCTGGGAGATGATTTATAATGAATTGAAAAAAGTATTTAAATATACTTTCTTGAAGAAACCAGAGGCCTTTCTCCTGGGCATAGTCGGCCAATTGGTGCCAAAGAAGGATAGAACTTTTTTTATGTATGCTACAACAGCAGCAAGAATACTTATTGCAAAGTATTGGAAGACACAAGATTTACCCACTCTGGAAGAATGGCAGATGAAGGTGATGGACTATATGGAATTGGCGGAAATGATTGGCAGAATCCGAGACCAGGGAGAAGAGTCGGTGGAAGAAGATTGGAAGAAATTTAAAGACTATTTACAGAAATATTGTAAAATTAATGAATGTTAGAATGATGTTGGATAGAAACTAAGTGGTTTTTAGCTGCAATAATATAAGGGAATATGAAAAATGGATTATTAATAGGTAAAGATTTAACGTTACAATATTTTAGGATTAAAGACTAGGATAAACAAAGAGGGGAAGGATTTGCTGAACCAACAAACTGAATTGGAATACAAAAAAGGGAGGCGTGAGGAGGTCCGGGAAACAAGCTAATGAAAAATAAGTAATGGAAAGATTGAGTTGTTTTTAATTATTTTTATTTTGTATTTTTCTTTTTTCTTTTTTTATTTTGTAATATTTTGAAAATCTTAATAAGTATCTCATAAAAAAAAAGCTGTTGGACTGTTGCAGCTCCTGCTATGGCTGTAGAGACAGATATGGGAGAGACATGTTTTTTTCCTGCTGGGGCAGTTGAAGGCCTCTAGTTGTGCTGCTTCAGATGCACCATGGCATTTCTTGGCCACTCAAATCAACAAACCCCTGGACAGTAGACCGACCAGGCACATAAGATTTTTATTTTAGAATTTATTACTTCTAAATTTGCATCTATACAGCACATACATTTCTTCTTTAGTCTGTGTGGCCACACAATGAATACTGCATTTGATATCAACTCTGTGGTTGGGCGACTCATAGACAGAATTTGAAATTTGAAAGCCTTACTTACAATATGCAGTCTCCAGATGTCCTAGGCTGCTTTTGCCTGCACAGGTTATGTTAAGGCCATATGGCTACTGGTGACTTGCAAAGGCTCTGCTATCTCCATGACTGGTGGGAAGCTTTGCACCACTCTGTGAACATGGTTAATGTGGAACTGAAAGCAGATAAGAAATCTTTGTAATGGGGATTATGTAGGTTTTACATTTGCACTATCTATTGATTAAAGAAAATGGAACTTTAAGCCCTTAGAGCCACAATCAGTGAGCAGTGGAAGGAAAGTCACTTCAAGAAATGCTAAGAAGTGCGCCTCCCCCATCCCCCAAGGATTTTTTTGGCTGATCCCAGCCTTAGAATGATGTACAATATCAGAGACAACAAATTCACACTCCTGTACACATACCAAGACTCAATTTTTCAAGGCTCTCTAATGAATATTAGCTCTCCCTTAAATGGCTTTTGCTACCATTCCTCCTACACTATAGAGGTTCCAAATTGGTAAAATGTTGGACTTTGTCCAGTCGTCAGTTACATATCTGTGGTGATTAGTAACTTGCAATAGGGTTGACCAAAACTGTGCTGTGGAACTTTTATTCTTTTGAGGACTGCATTCCCTTGGGTGTAAACCATCATACAAGTTCCTGTACAGAAATAACTTCCATGTGTGAGCATCCAAATATATAATCCTGGCTAATTGTGGGTGTGCTATAACACTGTATATGCAGTAATGTTTCATGCTTTTCAGCTTTTATGATGCATACCAGTGCAGTCATATTTAGTTGTTCTCAACATCTGAATGGCAGAGCTACCTTCGTTAATACACTGGTGGTGTTTGCGCTGGTGTATTGCAGTTCCAGTCTACCTAAATCTATGTGTGTGGTTGCCACATGAGAGCACTCTTTAATCTACCCCATTGTAACACATTTGTTAATTGCTCTGCATCATTTCCTGGCTCCCTGCATGGTCCCAGCTGGGTTCTTTGAAGTGCAAACAACAGTGCATCCCTTTGAACTGCCATACAAAGCTTGGTTCTTTCCTCAACCCCATGAAATCTCTTGCCCCACAGCTAGGCCTTGGCCCTTGTGCTTTGGGGGTGACCCTGATTCCATTCTCACCTACCCACCAGGTTCAGAACTTATTTGAGTTGCTGGGTTCCTCTCCCAGGTCTAGGTCAGATTGATGAACACACAAACACCTAAAATCAGTACATGGTTTTTTAGAAAGCCAAAAACGTCTACTCTCCCAGAGCTTCTACAGGCACACGTGTATTGAACTTTCGTTAGTCAGTGTAGTGTACAGTAGTTAGAATCAGCCTGGGACTGCTAATGCATAACAAATTATTGTGTGTGTTTTTAGGTAAATTTATCAGACATTGTATGCCACCTTGAGAAAATATTTTATTTTGAAAGCTGGCTAAAAATCTTACATGGAAGTTATTTCTGTGCAGGATGTTTGGATTATACTGTGTGAAAAGCATTGGTGGTTATGTTCGCTCTGTGTATGCACAGAGGAGGCTGTGATTGATTGTGGCTTTGCAGTGCATGTATATCAATTGTACATACCGCTGAGCCAAATTAGGGCAAAAATAATGTTTTGTTGATTAATAATTTGCCTTTTAGCCAGTTAATAGTTAAACTTGTGGTTACCAAAACTACAATATAGGTGCATTTTAGATATATTGAAATGGAAGATAACTTACAATTAAATAAGCAAAAGCTACTATTCATGTAGTTTGGAAGAAAGGGCCGTTTTACTTTTTGTTTTTTCTTTCCCTGTGTTACTACACCAAAGTCAAACAAAGAAAAATCAAGAAATGCACCATTGCTTGCTAAATTTTAACAATTAAGATTGAGCCCAGCCAATAGATTGATTAATTCAGCTAATGCTTTGAGATCTCATCCATGAATACTGTTGGGGAGGTGAGACCAATAAACCACCAAAGGGAAGGGAATGGCGGACAGCTTCCTCTTCCTGGTAGGTCTAGGTGAGCTTTCTGCCAATTCATCCCACCCACCAGGCACTGCCTGACCTATTTGTCCTCCTACCATAACATGCCACCTGGATATCCATCCATCTCCGTCTCAAGCCAGCAGACACCGTCTGGCACCATCCTAAGCTGCTCTGTGTCAGGATGTCCCCAGATAAGATAGCTGGTGGTGCAGCAACAATTGGCTTATAAGATTGGCAGTGGCAGAACAGGATCCAAAATTCTTGTCAAAGCTCAAAAAGTTAAATAGGGCAAGGGCAAAATACAGGTATACTTTTCGGTTGAGAGGTCTGTTGGTTTGAGAAAGGGAGAAATCAACACAGAGAAGAACTGAGAGCTATGCGCTCCTCCAGTAGCGCAGGTAAGGTCCCTTCAGAGATATTTAACCAAACAGCTAAGCAGCAAAACAAGCAAACAATAAGAATAGCAACTGTTTGAAAGGCTTGGGAAAGAAGGATAGGTGATGTTACACCAGGGGTGATGAACCTGTAGCCCTCCAGATGTTTGACTACAACTCCCAGCTTCCCTGACTAATTCTTGGTCACGGTGGCTGGGGCTGATGGGAGTAGGAGTCCAAAAATATCTGGAGAGTCACAGGATCCCCATCCCTGTATTACGTCATGGAGCAAGCATGCTGCTTTCTAGGTTTGTCCTTGCCTTTTGCCAAAGTACCCTGTGCTGTATCTGCAAGAAGTCTGCCTATGGCAGTCCTTAGTCGTGCTAGAAACTTAAATAGCTAATTGCCATGGCTTCCTTCTCGGTAAGGGACCTGATAATTTTCTTTTAGACATTGTTGTTATTATCACTATTATTATTATTATTACTACTACTACTATTACTATTACACATGGTGCCTTACAGAGTAACATAAACAAGTACAGTGGTGCCTCGCAAGACGAAATTAATTCGTTCCGCAAGTTTTTTCTTCTTGCGAGTTTTTCGTCTTGCGAAGCACAGTTTCCCATAGGAATGCATTGAAAATCAATCAATGCGTTCCTATGGAGACCGTCCGGGGACAGAGGGGACCTGTTTTAAAGCAAGGGAAGGGGCAGCGGGGAGAATCACTTCTCCCCGTTGCCACCCGTTGGTTCAAAAGGGGTCCGGGGAGAGAGGGGAAGGCGCGGGTGCCTTCCCCTCTGTCCCCTCTTTTGAAGCAAGGGGCGGAGGGGAGAAGATCGCTACTCCCCGTTGCTGCCCCTTGGTTCAAAAGGGGTCCGGGGTGCGGGGGCAAGCTTCGTTTTGCGAAGCAAGCCCATAGGGAAATTCGTCTTGCGAATCAACTCGAAAACGAAAAAACCTTTCGTCTTGCGAGGCGTTCGTCTTGCGGGGCACCACTGTACCTGAAGAAGTGTGCATGCACATGAAAGCTCATACCAATAACAAACTTAGTTGGTCTCTAATGTGCTACTGGAAGGAATTGTTTTATTTTGTTTCAATAAACAAGAAAAAGGCAAGTAGGAAAGAGAAGTCCCAGTCCTAATGAGTTTGTAATCTAGACTTTGAACACTTTGGACTCCCTATGTCCCCTTTCTTCCAAAAGTGGAAATGGGGATTGGAGGGTGCCTGGGCCCAAACTGTTCCAGTCTTTGTTATGGTTTTGGTCTGTGTGGGCCACTTGCCTCCCAAACTCCCAGTCCTAGCCAGCTGGAGGCTACTGCTTTCAGACTGCTGTCTTCTACCAGTGCTACCTCTTGACACAGGGGTTCCCAAACTTTTTTCCCATTGGGCCACACTTTCACAATAAAAATTTGCTCGTGCCACACTGAATTTGTATTGATAAGATTGATAAGACATTGGAAAACAAAAAGAAACAACTCCTAACACTGCTTGATTTAGAGCACAGAACACAACTACTTTATAATATGAACATGAGACATCCAGAAAGTATCAAACAATGCAGCTACATAAGAACATGAATCACTGGAGGGCGCAGAGAACATGAATGTAATTATGTCATTATAAGTTGTTAACGGAAAAAATCTGAGGGCTCTCTTGGACAAAAAGTAAAGACACCAACCAGGATAACTTGGAGCAAAACAGCAGCCTGTAGGCTTGGCCTTTATTGAACTGTTGCAACAGGGTATTCCCTTCCCTTGCAGGAGAGAGGAAAGACCCCGAACAATGGGCTGCAAGACCTTATAAAAACTTTTGAAATTCCCCTCCTCTAGCTCAAGCCCACCCCCAGAAACATCATGCATACATTACAGAAAGGAGGGGTTGACATCATGCATACATTACAGAAGGGGTTGACATCATGCATACATTACAGAAAGGAGGGGTTGAGGGAGGAGTTGTGGTGGTAACCTGAGTGTCCTGTCACCTGGCTGGTTCTTCCTTTCCCCCTCCCCATGAGTACTTTCCAGGTGACAATGGGGAGTTTGCAGTTTCCTGCCCCCAGAGGGAAGATCTGATCATTGTCCTTTGTTTCAGCCTGTGGTGAATCCACTGTTCTTTGTGATTTTGATTGTCTTCTGTCTGGGATTATCAGGGTTGACATAGCAACTGGGCAGGGCTCCTGTGGATGTGCTGGGATGGTGAAGGGATTATGGCTGACCAGAAACCAAGCACCCCCCTTTGATAGTCCTTGTCACATGGAGTAAAAAATGGAACAGTGCAAATCCGATGTATGGTTGATTTTCTATGAATTTATAACAGAAATGTGGCGTATGTAGTGTGTGAGTGTGAGTGTGTGTGAAGTTTGTGCAAACAGAATGATTGGGGTGGGGGGGTTCCTGCTACAAAGTGAGCCTCTTACGTATGTACCTGAAGTATGTATACAGCCTCAGTAAGAGGTGTGAGCTTGTTTTTGCCGTGTAATCTCATTTATATCAGGTCTAATTTTGAGACAAACAAACTCTAATTTCCTCACCAACACAAAGAAGCCTTTCTGTTTTCTGATCTTTCATATCTATCAGAGTCGAAAATCCCTGTCCACACCAATACGTTGTGGAGAACTGTAGAAGAATAGTCAATGCTCTTGAAAAGAGGGGGGGATATGGTTTCAGGTTATACGGTATATTAAATATAGAGAGAGAGATAGAGAGATACAGTGGTACCTCAGGTTAAGAACTTAATTCGTTCTGGAGGTCCGTTCTTAACCTGAAACTGTTCTTAACCTGAAGCACCACTTTAGCTAATGGGGCCTCCCGCTGCTGCCGCGCCGCCGGAGCGCGATTTCTGTTCTCATCCTGAAGCAAAGTTCTTAACCCAAGGTACTATTTCTGGGTTAGTGGAGTCTGTAACCTGAAGCATCTGTAACCTGAAGCGTCTGTAACCCGAGGTACCACTCTACTCTACTCTACTGAAATGTGTAAATGTTTCTTTGGTTGTCCTTGAATCTTCCTGCCACTGTGGCCATCCTCTCCTGCCACACCTTTGAGAACCACTGTCTTGAAATCAAGAGGGCAATGCACATCTTCAATTCCTCTGCCAGTTTTTATGGCTTGGGCTGAAGATGGGTTAGGAACATTGGAAGCTGCCTGATTCAAAGTCTGACCATTCGACTACCCAGTTCAGTATTATCTACACTGGCTGGCAGCGGCTCTCAGGGGCTTTAGGCATCAGTCTACCACCAATACCTGGAAGTGCCAGAGATGGGAGTTATCAAAACCCCACACATTCTGCAGGGTTGGAATGGAACAGTGGCAAGGGTAGGACGGGTACCACATAAAGCTACCTTCCCTGCTCCTCCCACATTTAGGCCATTACTACTGACTGGCTCAAATTCAGTGGAAAAGGGTTGCAGGATCCGAAACCTGTGGTCTATGGTACTGACCAGGGCTGGCCCAAGACATTTTGACACCTGAGGGAAGCCACAAAATGGCATCCCCCACTGCCGGGGAAGAAGGGGTGAGTGAAGATCTACACCAGGAACAAGGGAAGGATAAAGATCTACACCTGGAACAATGATGGAAGGAGACCAGCAGTGCCTCCTATTGGCCAAGAGGCCACTGTAGAGGCGACAGGAGTGGCCCCAAAGGAGCACACCGCAGCTGTCGCTGCTGCCGCAACAGCAGCAATGCATTCCTTGGAGGCCAGTTTTGCTGCTCTGTGGATTCTGCTGCCTCACCTTGCCTCATGGGTGGGCGAGTCCTGGTACTGACAGTAGCCAGAACTGCCCCTAGATATTTTGCTGCTCTTTCTCTCAGTCAAGCTGCATAAGCACCCAAGGCCAGTCACATTATTTTGACACCTGAGGAAAAACCCACCAACGTGACTCTTCCTCTCTGGGACTAAAAGTAGCAAATTATAATTTCCCATAGCAAATTATAAGAGTTTGCTGTCCTTTCACGAAATCCCAAATCAACCACCTGAGGCCACTGCCTCACTCTAGCTCAGCCATGTCCAAAGTCCGTTTTGGGGGCCTAATCCGGCCCTGTGGCAGTTTATTTATTGGGGTCAAATCCTTAAAAAAGCTCAACAACTTCAGTCCTAAAAAAAGCTCTGGTTGGCATGTTTTGGTCACACATGTTCACTTCATCAAATCTGGCCCTCTTTGAAAAAAGTTTGGGCACCCCTGCTCTAGCTAATGTTACGGCCAATGCCAGACAGTTGATGCTGGTCTGGAGAAGTTGTCCAAAGCATTTCCTTGACCAGTTTCAATGGAGAGTTTCAGTGACTATTGGCTGATGAACTGGAGATGTTTGAAGATTTGAGGCATACCGTTAAACCCTCACTACCCCTCTTTGCATTCACCCATTGGGGATGTGATGGGTTCATGCATTCCTCTGTGGAGAAATGTATTCATGCTAAGTTAACTCCCAACAGCCCTGCCCTCCTGCATTCAAGGGTGCCATTTGCCTAAAGTCTTTGTGTGCACATCCAAATATGCTTAGGCTCTTGCATCCTCATTTGTGGAGGGCATGGACTTTATATGCAGGAGTCAAACCAGGTTTAAGCGCACGCACACATAGGGCCGGTACAAACGGGGCCCCTCGACTCTTGAAGATCAGGCATGGCCCCAGCAGAGCTAACCAGATCTTTCCCAATTCCACTTCTTCACTCATTGCTCCTGTTGGGCAATTTGAGACTCTTATTGATATTAGCTTCCACACTTTGAATGGTATTGCGTATTCAGTGGCGGATCTTGGGCTCTCAAATTTCAGCAGCACCCTGTGAAACACCAAAATTAAGCACCCCTCCGCCTTTCGCACTCTGTTCTAAATCACAGTTGCAGCCTCCCAGTGCGACCAAACCCTTCATGCTCCCCTAAATCCGCCTTCACTTCATGTTGACTTAAGTGAAGTGGCTTTACAAATGTGCCAAGGGCAGCCCTGCTGCAGTTTGGGGGGGGGCCTCCTGCTCATTTTGCTGGGTGGGGCCCTGCACTTCTGCTCCTCAGTCCTGCCCTGGGGGCACCCATGTGCTGATTTCCACAGCGATGGGCACACGGGCCGCCATAAGATGCGCACGCCGCGCTGTACCGAACGCGTAAGTGGTTGCACTTAGGAATCGCGTACCTGCCTCTGGTTTGCCCCGTCTCTCCTCCCCGCCCCGCTCCCCTTGCCCTGTCCCTTTAAAGAGATAAAAAGAGAAAGCTCCGCTATCTTGATCGCACCAGCCCAATCAACCCCTTTGGCATCCATAACAAGCACCCCAGCGGGGGAGCCCGGCACTTAAAGGAGATCTAGCCAGGCCCCTCTTTGAAATCATTCAATCTATTTTAATGATTGGTTCGCTCCCCGACTTCAAAGGCGCCTCCAATCGCCACTCCTGATAGGCTGAAGGGAAGCCAAAAAAACAAAAAGGAAAGGAAAGAGGGGGAGGCAAGGGATTGGAGTATGATCACAGGAGGAAAAAGATGTAGACTGAGGAGGAAAAGAGGAATTTCAGAGAGAGGAAGAAGCGGGCTGTTTTCCCACCTCTATCCGAAGACCCTGCGCTCCCTCCATGGATAGTTTCGGGTGACCCCTGATGGAAACTGCCTTTGCAGAACTCGGACATCACACACTCCTCCTTGCAGGTAAGGAGAGTCGGCGAGGGGGCGGGAAGAGTAGCCGCATTGGTTGGCTGGTTGACTGAGTGCAGGAATCCAACAGGTGATGATGCTCTCTGCACAAAGGTGAAGCAGTGGGGAAAGCTTCACCTGTTGATTTTTCTGCCTGACAAGCAGTTGTGAAAGAGCACAAGTGGAATCAGCTAGGAGTGGGAGGAGAAATTGCAGCCTCTTCAGAAATAAAGTCCATTAAGATCAGTGAAACTTGCTTTCAAAAAAGTGTACAGAGGACTACACTCTCAAGAGTGGCAATAAAATAAAGAGATTTTAGTATGGAAGAGGTACAGAAGTTTCGTTGTGATTAAAATGCTTGTGGCTCTCCGATTATGATAATGTTGAGATGCTCAAAGGAGCATAACAAGGGGCATGCGGGGAAGGGAGCAGAAACAAACTAAATAACAACTATAATCTTATTGGTCAGGACTGGTATAGCTCTGATTTGGCATTCTCTTAAAATTTCAAAACAGGGGAGGTGGTGGGTTTATTTGGTTATTATTGGTGTGTAAACTTTGGAATTGCACAGAACTCTTTGCTATGCAGAATGGCAAGGTGGCTCATTCCTGGAATCAAAACTCCCAGGGCTGCAAGGGATCTGAAAAGCATCCAGTCAGACCCTACTGCAGGATCCGCCATGCATTTAACCTCAAGGACTCTTGCTTTCGAAATCACTTAAACTTCTCTTGATCATAGGCTTCTCACACCAAAACCACATTCCCATTTCAAGAAATAGCCTGTCAATCACTCTGAAGGATAAGTGTAGATTCAGAAATGTGTGCCTATCTTACATCAAAATACACTGGTCCTGGAGTGAGGCAACTGAGGATTTAGACAAAACAAACAGGGGGATACTTTACCTTTGGACTCTGCAATGATTTTGTTGGGATATTTGGAAGGAAAGGGTAGCAGACCACCAGTAAAGCTGGTTTTTGCTTTTGTGGTTTCATTTAGGATCTTGGTTCCACAAGAATTGGAAAGTGCAAGCCTCCCTACTATGTGTGAGTGGTTATCAAAAACCTAGAAATCAAAATTGTTAAATTTGATGTATAATGTTTAGTTTAAAGGTAGGAAAATAATGTCTTGAATTCAGGCAACATTTTAAAATATTTGCTCAATTTGGGACCCAAATTTTGGACAGATGATAATAAAAACCATTCCTATTTATTATGATGTATCATAAATATTGATTGTGTCCCAATATTTGTTTTAATTTTAAAAAGTTCGAATGCAGGTACTGCTTTTTCTGTTTTCTTTTGTGAGGTCAGAACGGTATGAACTGTTTATACACAATCTCTACAGTAGACAAAAGAAATAAGATGTCTCTCGATAATTTTATTATCACACGTAGCTTAGTACTATGATCTGCTTTCTGCTTTGCTTGCAGAAAGTCCAGGGAGCAAGGATTTGATAGCAAGTGATGGAGAGTTGCTGCCAGCCAGAGTAGGCAGGAGTAGACCAGCCTCCCCCAACCTGGCACTGTCCAGATGTTGTTGGGACTTCAGCTCCCATCAATCGCAGGCAGCACAGTCAGTGGTCAGAGGTGATGGGAGGACACCAAGTTAGGGGAGAAAATACTAGGCTAGATGGGCAAATAGCCTGAGCTCTGTTATAAGACCTTCCTATGTTCCTGTGAGGGTGGACAGTCAATTTTCTCATGCTTGGATCAAGCTCATTAAACTGTGTGCAGCTAAAGGTCTAATAATAATAATAATAATAATAATAATAATAATAATAATAATTTATTTCACACTTCTGAGAAAGTGCTTAAATTCATTATCTCAGTTATCTTGACAATAGGCTTGTAAGGCATTATTACGTATATTAATTATTATACTAATATCATTATATTACCTCCATATTGCAGATGGGGACTGAGATCAAAATATAATGCTTGTCTCAAAAAGCCACCGGATGCATTCTTTGCAGAAGGAACTTCCTAGTGCCATCCAGCCCAGTATAATGGATGTACCTAATAAGAAAACAAGTTTCTGGGGTGTTTTTTTAGGGGGGAGGGTGTCTGCTCAGGGAAGTAGCCTTTAATTTATTTTGGAGAGGGTGGCACCACCTTTAAATGAATAAATGTTGTTTCTGGGAGATAAATTCTGTTTTCTGAGAGCTGCTAGAAGCAGCTTTGACACTAGAGGCATGGAACACTTTCCACTTCCAAACTGAAAATGTAAGTTTATTTACAACTGCAGTCCTACAGCACAATCCTATACATGTATACCCAGGAAGGAAGCCCAATTTCCAATATGCATTTGTTCAGGAAAAATCCCTCCATTGGGACTTACTCCCAGGAAAACTGGGACTCAATCCACACACACTGACAGTTGTTTATTCATTTCTGACTTGGTTGCTGCAACTCTGCCTGCTGCTGTTAGGCTCAGAATTAGATCTGCCTTCCTTCTAGGGATAAGCTCCTTTGTTAGGCTCAATAGTAATAATTGGGTATATTCACTTCTTACATGACTGATACTGTCTTGTTGCATCAAAGTCTTTGAATCCCTACCAAGACAGATCCAAGTTCTGTGCCATTCTATATCAAACTTTGGATACCAGCGCTACGAAAAAGGTCCCCCTCACCAGATTAAGATGTGAGACACACTCCACCTAAACATTTGGAAAGATACATCAGCTTCCAGAACAATGAGTGGGCATCTTCCCCACAACTGCAGAGTAACCCAGTTAATATTCCCTCCTGGAGTTCCCTCAAAAATAAGTCTCCTTGAATTCAATGAAGCTTACTTCATAGTAATTGTGCGTTACGAATTGTAGCATTAATATTGTATTCAGGGTGTGCCTGTAATTGTCAGATATCTGTGACAAGCAACAGGGGAAGGGTGGGTATCGTGTGGCCCTCAAACAGCTGGAGGGCACCACTTTGGCGACCCCTGTCTCTAGCTTGCCCCGGGCATTAATTTTTCAGGAGCACCTAGTTGACATCTAGAATGGATTGTTGGTTTTGTCCTGCACAGGGAGTTCTTTTGTGCATATAATCTCAAGCTTCTGGCAGATGATTATTCCTGTGCTAACTAAAAGAACAGCACTTCCACAGGGAAAGGATTTTGCTGATGTTCTAACATGAGGCTGATGATGGGCAGTGAATGCTTAACTATCTCCTTGCAGATCTGAGGGATAAGAAACAAAAAGGAGGAAGGAGGTATCTATGTTAAATACTTTGTAGTTGTCCTCAGGGTCTCTACTGTAAGTCCCTTCTAAACAAGGCTCAATCAAGATCATAGAATCGTAGAATTCTAGAGTTGGAAGGGACCCTGAGAGTCATCTAGTCCAGCCCTCTGCAATGCAGGAATCTCAAATGACAAATGCCCATCCAACCTCTGCTTAAAACCCTCCAAGGAAGGACACTACGCCGCCTCCTGAGTCTATTCTGCTGTCGAACAGCTCTTATGGTCAGAAACTTATTCCTGTTGTTTCGTTGGAATCTCCTTTCTTGTAACTGAAAGCCAATGGTTTGGGTCCTACCCTCCAGAGTAGGAGAAAACAAGCTTGCTCCGTCTTAGCATGAGCCAACAGTGTGATGCAGCAGCAAAAAAAGTTAATGCTATTCTAGGCTTCATCAACAGAAGTATAGTGTCCAGATCAAGGAAAATAATAGTGCCACTCGATTCTGCCTTAGTCAGACCACACCTGGAATACTGTGTCCAATTCTGGGTGCCACAATTTAAGAAGGATGTTGACAAGCTGGAATGTGTGCAGAGGAGGGCAACAAAGATGATCAAGGGTATGGAAACCAAGCCTTATGAGGAAAGGTTGAAGGAGCTGGGTATGTTTAGCCTGGGGGGAAAGCAGACTGAGAGGAAATATGCTAGCCATCCTCAAATATCTCAAGGGCTATCACAAAGAAAATGGAGCAAGCTTGTTTTCTCCTGCTCTGGATGGTAGGTCTTGAACCAATGGCTTCAAGTTACAAGACAGGAGATTCCAACTAAACATCAGGAAGAACTTTCTGAAGGTAAGAGCTGTTTGAAAGTGGAATGGTCTCCCTTGGCAGGTTGTGGATTCTCCTTCTTTGAGGGCTTTTAAGCAGAGGTTGGATGGCCATGTGTCCTGGATGCTTTATCTGAGATTCCCGCATTGCAGGGGGTTGGACTAGATGACCCTTGGGGTCCCTTCCAATTCTACAATTCTAGGATTCTTTGATCTTCCATGTGACCTTGAGATATTTGAAGATGGCTATCATACCTCCTCTCAGTCTCCTCTTTTGGTGCCCAGTGTAGAAAAACCAGCTGGCCGCTCTGATCCCTCAAGTTGACAAAAAACACAATTTTGAAAAATGGACAGTTTGCTGTTGTTACACAGGGGCTTTTTTATGTGTGTGAAAGCATCTTAACATTTTTTTGCACAAATGAAATAAACTCCGTCATGGACACATATGGACAAAATACTGCTTTTGGCTCCTTATGAGTGGGTAGTGCTTCTCCCCAAACCAGTTTTTTTTAAAAAAGAGAGATCTAGGTCTTCTTTGGATGATCAGCCAAAATACACTTTAAGAAAGTCCAGCCTTTCTGGATTTGCAGGGCTGTCCCACGTTCAAAAGTAGTAGAGAAGTATGCAACCCACAAATGGTAATAGCCTTGCTACAGTAAGGGATCGTGTCCATCACTTTTTTGGAAAACGAATCAGGCGAGCTGTAAACTTGTCAGAGGGAGGGGAAATCACATAAAAAATTTAAAACAAAAACTTCTCCAAAATGCAAAAAGTTCACAGAATTGCGGGATATTATTTTAGAAATGCCTTTTTTCTGTATTTCCTGGGGACTCCTGAACTCCAGTGGATAGAGCAGAGAACAGTTCTGTCTTTTATTATTATTTTTTAAAAATACATTAATATATATGTATATATGTATGTATCAAAACATGGAAAGAGTTCACAAAATTATATAGTTCACATGGTTAAAGGGGGTTGTGCCATTTAGAATTGTCACCAGCACCTTCTAATAGAAATCTGTAACCTCCATGCAGTGATGGGAGATGAACAGCAGGAATTGGTGCCTGGATGTGGGCAGCAAGACTTCAAAACGTGTTGGCCCTGGTACAGAGAGGTGGGAGGGGTCATTTGGTGCCACTTCAGGTAGAAAACTGTCTTGGGCTACCACTGTCCAGCTTGCTGAATTTGGGCAAGATTTGGGCAAAATGAAAGAACAACAAATCAATAGTTATTTAATTTATTTATGTATTTTTACTGCCACCAGGGGAGGAGGGGAGAGATGGGGGGGGGGTCAGTCTCTGGTGCCAGTCACTAACGTGACTGGCCTTGGGTACTATGTGTCTTGACTTTTGGGTGTTGGGAGACAGGAGTGCCATTTGCTCTTTCACCTCAGGCAGCAAAATGTCTTTGACCTTACCCACTCTGGAAGAATGGCAGATGAAGGTGATAGACTATATGGGACTGGCTGAAATGACTGGCAGAATCCATGACCAGGGGAAAGAGACGGTGGAAGAAGATTGGAAGAAATTCAAAATTTATCTTAAGAAACATTGCAAAATTAATGAATGCTAAAATGTCGAGGTTTTAGGAAAAAATGGGGACTACAGCTGTAAAAGATTAAGTAAAAGAAAAGAATAAGGGAAAAAAATCGATAAAACCAAGTGCTAGGATTTGCTGAAATAATTTTGGAAACTGGGATGTAGAAAGGGGAGGTATGGGGAAGTCGGCGAAGTAAGGTTTAAGAAATAAGGACATGAAATTATACATGTTTGTTTGTGTGTTTGTTTGTTTGGTGTATTGTTTGTGTTTATAAAAACTGAAAAACCAATAAAAATTTTATAAAAAAAAAAATGTCTTTGACCAGCCTTGACCCCCCACAGCATGAAAGGTAGTTTGAGCACAGCCAGTTTGGAAATTTGAAAGCTTCCAAAACACAGAGGGAAACAGAAATCACCTTTTCCTCTCCCTCATTTATATCTGCTCATTTCTTTGCTTTGTGGCTAATTTGCTTTTTAACAGAAAGGGTAATTTAGAGGTGGAGAATTTAGAGGTGCATGGAAAAAGTTCCAGGTTCTGTCTCCAGGTGTGGCTGGGAAAAGACTCCTGGCTGAAACCCTGGCGAGCCACTGCCAGTCCGTGTAGGCAGCACTGAGCTCAATAGACCAAGGGACTGACTGTGCACAAGGCGACTTCATATGCTTCTGTTTAGGAGAGGAAGGCGCTGGGAAGATTATTCTGGCACCAGATAGTGCAAGTGAAATAGTAACCCTTTGTTCCCATATAAACTTGCAGGGAGGAATGTCTGTGGAGTTAGGAAAATTTAACCTGAAACACAGTTGTAAGAATCCGCTGGAAGTAACATTCTGGTAATAATCAGAAATACTAGTTGTAAAAATACAAAAATTGTAGATAGCTGTGTTGGTCAAGGAACAAAAATCCCAAATCTACTGTAGGGCAATACCTTTATAAGGTCAGGTCAAAATACCAAAAAGTCATCAGAAACATTTGGAGTTCTCCAATATTCAGACTGGATATTAGCCAAAATTGGTGGGAGCAGTGAGGGAGGGAGGGAGGGAGGGAGGGAGGGTAGGGCATTGTGTTAAAATTCTAAAGAGTATCGTCTGTGACATTATTATTATAGCACACAGGAGAAGTTCTGTGGTCATCATTTTCTTCTAGGCTTTGCTATGAAGTTTTTACGCTGCAACTTTTCCTTATGTTTTTTGTTTTGTTGTTTTGTTGTATTTTGTATTTTTTTTTAATACGTTCTGTACAATTGTTTTTTTCTGTGGGTTTTTCTTTTTTTCTTTTTGTGTGTGTGTGTGTGTGTGTGTGTGTGTGTGTGTGTGAGAGAGAGAGAGAGAGAGAGAGAGAATGCAGTTACCAATTGTAGTGCTGGAATGGGGAACCTGTTCCCATACAGATGTCCTCCCACCAGTTCCAGCCAACAAGGCTGGGTCTTTGTTCCCCATCCCTGCTGTATTGCTAGCCATGTAGACATTCTAGCAGGGACAAAGAGACATTTATGGGAGATGAGGTAGTCTACTTGAGCAGGGTTTAGGGCCCAGAACGATTATGTTTTAGCAATTAGGGATTATTGAAGTCCGTGTTGTTGCTCAGTCCTTTTTCCTTCTCTCTGCTTCAGGGCTGGACCTGCAACTCCTCTCCAGAGGACGCCGCTGCCTGCCACCCCAGCTTGACTTTTGCAGCAGCGCCCACTGCTCCCCATTTATCAGCAAGCAGTTCAGGAGCTTATGAATCTGTGGGGATGTTCCAACTCTGGAGCAATGAGGTCCCATCAGGCTCACACACAACCATGGCTTTTGGGCTGCCCAAGGTTCCCTACCACGGGCAAGGGCCAGCCAGCAGTGGCTCTGCCCATGAACTGCCCCTGACTCCGCCAGCTGAGCCCACCTACTCCTTTGAGCTGTCGCCTGTCAAGATGCTGGCACCCACCATGCCACACTCTTATGCCTTCCCAGAGGCCCAGGACTTCTCTAGCTTTTTGCAAGGCCCCCGGCCTTTGGGCCCAGCTCCTCCTCCAGGAACCACCTCCACGGATGATGGCCCCTGGTGGAGCCTGCAGCAACCAGGCAACTTCTCTCTGGGCCGGCCGCTGGTCCTGAGCCCCCAGCCCCCTCTTGCTGCTCTCCTGCAGGGCACTCCCAAGGGGCTCCTGGGTACCACTCGCCGCTGCCGCCGCTGCAAGTGCCCCAACTGCCAGGCAGTGAATGGAGCCAGCGAGGAGCCAGGCAGAAAGAAGCAACACATCTGCCACCTGCCAGGCTGTGGCAAGGTCTATGGCAAAACGTCCCACCTGAAGGCCCACCTCCGTTGGCACGCGGGCGAACGCCCCTTCATCTGCTCCTGGCTCTACTGTGGGAAAAGCTTCACCCGCTCGGATGAGCTGCAGAGGCACCTTCGGACGCACACAGGCGAGAAGCGCTTTGGCTGCCAGCTGTGCCCCAAGAGGTTTATGCGGAGCGACCACCTAGCAAAGCATGTCAAGACCCACCAAGGAAAGCGAATGCGCGGCATGGCCATGGTGGCGGCAGCAGTGGGCATCAAGCAGGAGTGATGCTGAGGGGATGGAGGGGACAGAAATGGAGCCGTGGCGGTGGGTTCAAGGAAGCAATGAGAAGACTGAGGTGCTCCTGAGCTAATTTCACTCCCAGCCTATTCACCTCCTGCCAGCCTATTCCCAGCACTGCCAGCCTATTCACCTCCTGGGTCAGTCCCCCTGCCCAAAGGATCACAGGAACTGTAGCTTGGTGAGATGCTGTGGATTCTTGGGCCCTGACATTCCATTGGAAAGGGGAGTTAAATCAATTAAAACCAGAAGCGTTGAAATGCACTCTCACTGGCTTAGAATCCCCTCTTCAAATGCATGCATTGAAATGCTGGAGAAAGCCTACCTGCCCACATCCGTATCTACAAAGCTACAAGTGAATGCAGACTCCTATCTCCATGCCGGTACTGACGAGGGGGTTGAACTCAATTCAGCATGCTTGTTCTATTCAAGCCACATATCAGCACAGGTGGACACAGTTCATCCAGAAGCAGTAGTCTTCAACTAGCCTTGATCCCCATATCACCTTCTCTCACCACCAAATGCATATTATTCCCAGCACAGCACTGGGGGGAATATCCCCTATGTCTATAAACACTTGATATTGATCCATGGGAATTTGAAATATTTCCCCAACTTTGTGTTGGCCTCTCTCCTACAAACCAGATCCTTGCTTCAAAACATACAATGCTGGTATCTGGGACCTTGAATGGTTTTTGCAGTCCTCTTTCCATACCACATGGTTCCCATGCTTTGTTTTTCACTACAAGGTGTAGTTCATGCACACAGTTGAGGTTCCTGGACTGTACACTTCGGACAGCAGGTGGGGATTTTCATGACTCAATGTTCTCCCTCACCCCATATGATGATTATATATAATATCCTGCTTTGTAAACTGACATTCAATCACAGTTCCTCATTTCAGAGAAAATGGGAAAGTCTGGTTTAAACACCCAAGCTCCCCAGTGTGCACAGGGTGGAGGGGAATGAGCAAGTGGGGGGCGGCAGAACCTGATGCTGGTTCCTGACTTTATTAATCATGATAGATGCAGTTGGGTGAAGTTCTAGAAAGGCTAGAGTGTGGGGGAAGGACAAGGTGGTGGGGAGGTGGGCACTGTGTGTCTGCACTGAGGCTAATGCGGCACTCCTGCCAGTTCCTTTGCACAGCACCAACCTTCACACACTGCCTTTCCCTTTCCCCTCCCACTCTCCCTTCCTGGAAGGAGCAGCAGCAAAGCCACTACCAGGAAGCCAGGTAAGTGCATCCACCCCACCCGACTCTGCTACTACACACCCATGTAAAAATGCATGCATATACAAGCTCCCTCCCAGTAGCAAAGTGGCAGATTCAAAAGTGCAGGCTCCCTTCATAACAGTCATAGCTGTGCCTCCTCGACATCCGTGCCCCCTTCTAAGATAATGCAATGACCTCATAATTATACTATACAACAGTGGGTTCCCAAATGTGGGTCTCCAGCTGTTTTGGGACTACAACTCCCATCATCCCTAGCTAGCAGAGTCAGTGGTCTGGGAACATGGGAACTGTAGTCCAAAAACAGCTGGAGACCTAAGTTTGGGAAACACTGCTATAAAACAATAATAGGGATGCATTGCGATGATGGATGCAGATCTCCATGTGTTGCCCTTCAGCTAGACTTACTATTTTCTGTGCCCATATATGGGTAAATGATTTGGAGGGCTCAAATATCTTATTTCAGGGTGACTTAAATTGTGTCTTCTGTGAAGTTCCATTGTATGTGGCAGAACTTGCACACCACTCTCTGGAAACTGAAGTGGCCACTGCCAGCCTGTGTCGGGAAAAGAGGGGTGTGGGCTTGGCGACAGCAACGCTAGTACCAGCCTGAAGGCAGAGGCAGGATCCCATCTCCTACCTGATCTTCACTGCAGAAGGCCTTGTTCCAGAGGGCAGTCGCTGCAGACCTCCCATGCGCTCTCCTCTGGCTTCACACGGCACTTCTGCTTCCAGGGCACAGCAGGTCAACGTCGCCCTCCTGAGCGCGCATGTGTCCCCCCCCCCAAAAAAAAACCCAAAACCCCAAACCCGGACATTTCCTGTTAAATGTAAAAGTCTGCCAATGGGCATGTTGGCCCCCCAAAAGAGGACATGTCCAGGAAATCCCAGACACATGGCAACCCTAGGGTTACTGGGTTGGGCATCCCCATCCCTTACTCATAATCTGGTCTTTTGCTTCCTTTCCTTTTTTGCTGTTCTAACCAAAACACCATATCCTGATGTGAATCTTGTTTCTCCCGGATGCCACACAGGAGGAACCAAAGCCTAAAATTATGAAGCCACCAAATGCCACTGTAGATGCCACAATCCCATCACATGTATTTTGCCTGAGCCCATTCACATGTATAGCAAGGGGTGTGGGGCGTCTGCCTCAGGCAGCTAAATCTGAATGTCATAAAAGGGTAGCAAATGGTCAACTCTTTAATGTTGTTGTTGTTTAGTCGTTCAGTCGTGTCCGACTCTTCGTGACCCCATGGACCAGAGCACGCCAGGCACTTCTGTCCTCCACTGCCTCCCGCAGTTTGATCAAACTCATGCTAGTAGCTTCAAGAACACCATCCAACCATCTCATTCTCTGTCGTCCCCTTCTCCTTGTGCCCTCCATCTTTCCCAACATCAGGGTCTTTTCCAGGGAGTCCTCTCTTCTCATGAGGTGGCCAAAGTATTGGAGCCTCAGCTTCACGATCTGTCCTTCCAGTGAGCACTCAGGGCTGATTTCCTTCAGAATGGAGAGGTTTGATCTTCTTGCAGTCCATGGGACTCTCAAGAGTCTCCTCCAGCACCATAATTCAAAAGCATCAATTCTTCGGCGATCAGCCTTCTTTATGGTCCAGCTCTCACTTCCATACATCACTACTGGGAAAACCATGGCTTTTACTATACGGACCTTTGTTGGCAAGGTGATGTCTCTGCTTTTTAAGATGTTGTCTAGGTTTGCCATCGCCTTTCTCCCAAGGAGCAGGCGTCTTTTAATTTCGTAACTGCTGTCACCATCTGCAGTGATCATGGAGCCCAAGAAAGTAAAATCTCTCACTGCCTCCATTTCTTCCCCATCTATTTGCCAGGAGGTGATGGGCCCAGTGGCCATGATCTTCGTTTTTTTGATGTTGAGCTTCAGACCATATTTTGCGCTCTCCTCTTTCACCCTCATTAAAAGGTTCTTTAATTCCTCTTCACTTTCTGCCATCAAGGTTGTGTCATCTGCATATCTGAGGTTGTTGATATTTCTTCCGGCAATCTTAATTCCGGCTTGGGATTCATCCAGCCCAGCCTTTCGCATGATGAATTCTGCATATAAGTTAAATAAGCAGGGAGACAATATACAGCCTTGCCGTACTCCTTTCCCAATTTGGAACCAATCAGTTGTTCCATATCCAGTTCTAACTGTAGCTTCTTGTCCCACATAGAGATTTCGCAGGAGACAGATGAGGTGATCAGGCACTCCCATTTCTTTAAGAACTTGCCATAGTTTGCTGTGGTCAACACAGTCAAAGGCTTTTGCATAGTCAATGAAGCAGAAGTAGATGTCTTTCTGGAACTCTCTGGCTTTCTCCATAATCCAGCGCATGTTTGCAATTTGGTCTCTGGTTCCTCTGCCTCTTCTAAATCCAGCTTGCACTTCTGGGAGTTCTCGGTCCACATACTGCTTGAGCCTTCCTTGTAGAATTTTAAGCATAACCTTGCTAGCATGTGAAATGAGTGAAATTGTGCGGTAGTTGGAGCATTCTTTGGCACTGCCTTTCTTTGGGATTGGAATGTAGACTGATCTTCTCCAATCCTCTGGCCACTGCTGAGTTTTCCAAACTTGCTGGCATATTGAGTGTAGCACCTTAACAGCATCATCTTTTAAAATTTTAAACAGTTCAGCTGGAATACCATCACTTCCACTGGCCTTGTTATTTGCAGTGCTTTCTAAGGCCCATTTGACTTCACTCTCCAGGATGTCTGGCTCAAGGTCAGCAACCACACTACCTGGGGTGTACGAGACATCCATATCTTTCTGGTATAATTCCTCTGTGTATTCTTGCCACCTCTTCTTGATGTCTTCTGCTTCAGTTAGATCTTTACTACTTTTGTCCTTTATTATGGTAATCTTTGTACGAAATGTTCCTTTCATATTTCCGATTTTCTTGAACAGATCTCTGGTTCTTCCCATTCTGTTGCTTTCCTCTATTTCTTTGCATTGCTCGTTTAAGAAGGCCTTCTTGTCTCTCCTTGCTGTTCTTTGGAAATCTGCATTCAATTTCCTGTATCTTTCACTATCTCCCTCGCATTTTGCTTGCCTTCTCTCCTCTGCTATTTGTAAGGCCTCGTTGGACAGCCACTTTGCTTTCTTGCATTTCTTTTTCATTGGGATGGTTTTAGTTGCTGCCTCCTGTATAATGTTGCGAGCCTCCATCCATAGTTCTTCAGGCACTCTGTCCAGCAAATCTAAATCCTTAAACCTGTTCCTCACTTCCACTGTGTATTCATAAGGGATTTGGTTTAGATTGTATCTTACCTGTCCAGTGGTTTTTCCTACTTTCTTCAGTTTAAGCTTGAATTTTGCTATAAGGAGCTGATGATCTGAGCCACAGTCAGCTCCAGGTCTTGTTTTTGCTGACTGTATAGAGCTTCTCCATCTTTGGCTGCAGAGAATATAATCAATCTGATTTCGATGTTGCCCATCTGGGGATGTCCATGTGTAGAGTCGTCTCTTGTGTTGTTGAAAAAGCGTGTTTGTGATGACCAGCTTGTTCTCTTGACAGAACTCTATTAGCCTTTGCCCTGCTTCGTTTTGATCTCCAAGGCCAAACTTGCCAGTTGTTCCTTTTATCTCTTGATTCCCTACTTTAGCATTCCAATCCCCTATAATGAGCAGAACATCCTTCTTTGGTGTCACTTCGATAAGGTTTTGTAAGTCTTCATAGAACTGGTCAATTAATGATTCAATTTTAACCCCCAGGGAGAGGACCTTGTGGGATTTTCTGCCTCGGGTGACAAAACAACTTGGTCAGACTTGGCACTAGACACCTTTTGGGCATTAGGGGAGGCGCAGTGGTTGCTGCTCTGCCTCAGGTGGCAAAATGTTTTGGGCTGGACACAGGTGAGGGTGGGGGCTACGATTCAACACAAAATGGAAGCACAATCTCTCCCCCCTCCTTTCCCTCCGTTCTAAGCAGTTTCCTCTCCGCCAGCGCCTGACACCTGAAGGGACCGAGGCAGGTGGGAAACGAATTAAGGCTACAGAGGTGGGGGAGGGGCACATTTGGCTCCCTCCCCCGCCCAATGCTGGTGTAACGAGTATTTCTGATTTTCCTGCTCTGAATTTCCTCCGCCTTTCTATGTCAACAGCACAAACACATGTTCAACATACGCACGGTTTCCCCACCCATCTAGTTCTGTCCCAAGAGAAAACAAAGATAATGAAGAAGACTACAGAGTTTTGTTTCTTCCTAGAGCCAAAAGGAAGACAGGAAGGCCCACGCATTAATCCTTTAATGCAGGTGTTCTCTACAACATTACAGAAAGAGGCATCATGTTGCCTGAGGTCAGTGGGCAGTACGCCATGCCTTCCTCAGTCCCCATTTTGCCTCTCTGTAACATCTTATAAGGGACGTCTACCAGAGTGCATGTGGGTGCCATGTTTTTAATACCCCTCCAGTTTTTAAAAACCTCTTTTTTAAAGTAAACAAGCACACCTAGGGGTAGCACTAATGCTAATTCTTCCTGCCTAAAGTGTTAGGTTGCTCCTTGCAGGTAGTACTTTAAACAAGGAACATTCAAAAACATGTTCAGCCAGATGTGGTAGTACACTCTGAAACCACCACCTCACCCTGTCTAATGAGCAAATCACCAGAACGCACATCTCATCTGAAGAGAAACTCAACACAGCACACTTTTGAGTGTTTTTCTTCTCACATGGCAGAGCTTTTGACCCCTCATTGTTTGTGTAGGACAGTGCAAAATAAGCCAAACAGCCATTGTAGCCAAGGAAGGTTCTACTTTCCAAGTGCAGGAAAGAAGTGCAAAACTGCTTAATTGAAAATAGCTTTTTGTGTTTCTTGCTGCAGACTTCACAGGCAGGTCTGTAACACCATCAGCATCATTTGAGCAGATCCTCCTTTGTTAAAATAGGCCGAGCTGCCTTTGATGTGTAAAAGAGCCGAGCTTCATTCATTTGCATCTCTGCACTTCTGACTCTTGTTAAAAAGAAGGGAGTTGATAGAAGAAGCCACTCTTCCTGACCCTTCCCTCTGTCAGGTAAAGCCAAATCCTATTAACAGGCAAACAGCACAATGGGATTGCCCAGATTTGGGAGTCTTTCTTGATGTCTGTTCTGATGTTAATGGGAGATAACAGAAAAGTCCCTTAGCAGGATCATCTCAAAACATTTTTCTGCTTGAAGTAGAACAGCCAGTGGTGTCAACGTACTGAATACTTTGGCAGCTGAGGCTGAAAACCCGTCAACTGCCTCTCCTAAAGAATGAAAATGCAAAACCATTAAATGAGGTACTGTAGTAACAAAACATGCTGACCTGCCTTGTGAGCCCAAATCAGGTTCCAGTGAGGGGCAAAAATGGACAGGAATGGCAAAAGGATATTTGGAATCAAGCTAGTAACCTGATTCTGGATGTCAGATATATTCCGAGGCAGCGCTGTGTGTCTTTTGTAGGCTTTCCTATACTCCACACAAGTCGCCATCCCACAAACATTTTTAAAGGTGTTTAGTCCTTTTGGTTTCAAAGTATAACTTGAGAACCTGGGGGCAGCGTCTGCTGAAACTGAAGGAACCACAAAGAGGCTTTTGGCTTGGATCGAGCTTCTACCCCTAGATCTGGTCTTTTACGCTGTCTCAAACAACTGTTGTGGAGAGAGTGTTGCTTAGGGGTACAAGCACCAAATAATGGTCCCTGGTTATTACCACAGTGTTTGTGCATGTAGAAGAGAAGACTTGCCTACTTAAGCTGGAAGACTTGCCTACTTAAGCTGATGCACATGCGTGTATAAACACACACACACACACACTACTTCCTAATATTTTTCCTTAACACCACATTTGCCCATGAGAATTGATCTTCACCTTCACCTTCAAATGTGCTTCCTTCTCTTGCACTTTGTGAATTATCTGGGATAGGTTAAATATAATTATAATAATGCCAAGGCTGCACGCAGCCAAACACATGTACCACACAATACAGATTCGTATTTTCAGAAGTTGGGCAAAAATGTACAAATGGCAAAATTTAAGTCATCAACTGTGAACAGCAAACACAAGCTTAAAGTAGCTGGACTATTCCACAGTAAACATGAAGCAGCGACTGGGAAAGGGTGTCTGCTTCTGTGTTTAACCAACCAGCCATTTAAAATGTACCTGCAATGTTCACAACTTGGCAGTATCACATATGTATCTTGTCACTTATTGTGAGTTCAAAAGTAAACTTTGAACTGGGTCTAACTTCCTTAGGCTAGCCCATTCTTTCAAAAAACAGAGTGGGGGAAAACACTCTTGGGCAAGATTCTAAGACTGCTAATAAAGGTGGTTCCCTTTTTCATGTGCCAGAGGCTAAGGGCCATTTTTCATTTCTAATTACAGATATATGTGTATGTATATGCATGTGTGTACACCCTCTCTCTCTCTGTATATCTATCTCTTCAGTGCTAGGAGGGGAAGCAGTGTAAAGGAAGATGTTGTGAAACTGGCCAACAAGGTTTGCCCTAAATAAAGTGCAAGGCCAAGAGAAGGGGATCTAGCACATGGTGCACAAGTTACTCATGGAAGAGCCTGCAAGAAGACAGAGGTGTCCTGGAGCAATTTGTCTCCTTGTTTGTTTTAACTAAAATCTTTATTATTACAACAAACAAAATAAAATTCTCAATTCACACAATCCAACTCCCTCGTCCAAGAGCCCCGACCTGAAGCCCGTACAGCCCCACAGCATGCATATACAGGGGTCTGGAGGAAAGGGAAGGGCACTCTCTGGTCCCAATGTGGGGGTTCTGCGCCCCTTTCATAGGATGGGGGTGTCTGGGCAAACAGAGCAGGACCAGAGGGCAGCAAGAGTTTGCACCATGCTGCTGCTGTGTCTCTCTTTCCCTTGGAGACAGCAGAAGGAGGGAGAGTGGGGGGAGAAGAGGGAAGAGCTAGTTAGATCAGTCAAAGCCCCCACCCCACTGGTCTGACAGGGGCTTTCTCACAGTCCAAGAGTCACAGCTCATCCTCATCAAGTTGGGCAAGTTGAGCACAGCCTTGAGGGAAACTGATTTCCGGGACTTCAGGATCAGGGAGCAGCGGCCTGGCGTCGTCATCACTTGGGGCCTGTCAGGGACAGAGGAACAATGAAAACTCTGGAAAGGTTCCTGAGACGTATTTTGCAAGACTCCCACTGCAGAGCACCTGCCACTGCACACCCATTGGCTTTACCTTATCAACAGGTAAGACAGTGTAATACTTTGGTTCAATATATCTACTATGGGGTAATCCAATTCTGTGCTGCGAAAAGCTGCATTCTGTATAAATTATGCAAATTAATCATCTTAAGTACTGCCTTGCTGGATCAGGCCAAGGTGCATCAAATCCAACATTCTGTGCCTCAGCAGCAGCCAACATGATGCCTCTTTGAAACACCCAAGGCAGGGAATGAAGGTAGTGACTTTTTCCTGTTGTTGCCAACACTTAGATCTAGTGTTCAGAGATATTCTGGTATTCTGCCTCTGTCCACAGTGTGGGGTTTGCAACCAAATCACAAATGCATGTTTTGCTAGACAAGACAGAGCTAGTACACAAAGAGTGCACTTAAATTTCCTAGAGAGGACCCTCTGTGTGTTTACCTTCCTTGCCTCCTCTGGCTGGAATTCTGTAACCACGGAGATAATCTTTTCTACTTCATCCTGTCTCTGAGAAGACTCTCTTTCTACCATGTTCAAATGTGTATCTGGGAGGTCCAGACAGATGCAGCCTATAGAAGCCAACTTTTGTATTTTGTACCTGAGAAGTTTTATTACCTGTATTGTATCTGCTGCCTGCATTGAAATGTAATTGTTTAGCTTACTAAATTATGTGGTTCGTTCTCTGCAGCAGAGTTGAAGAAGGGGAGGTCAGCAAACCTCAAATAAAAGGGACAAAAAGCTGTAATTGCCCAATTCCTAAACTTTAGTAAACTGCAAAAATGTATGCAGTACGTGTTTTACTTTGCTAAATGGATTGACAGCCCACTTTTTGTATGTCTCCCACATATGTGGAATACAAAATTTAACTTTTAATCTACAGATTTAATCCTCAATTCATCTCCTACATCAGTGATTTTCAGCCTTTTTTTTCTTTGGATCGCACTTTCAGAATAGAAATTTTCTTGCACCACACCATTTTTTTTATTGATAAGAAGTACACTGGGACGGCAATTGTAGATCACAACTATGATTGTTCTCAGTATCACTTTATGCTCTTGCTCTCATTTTGGAAATACATCTATCCACATATTGCAAAAAAATTTTTTTTGATACTATGCTATAATGAAATGTTTCTTTTATTCTCCTTCAATCTTCCTGTCATACTTGCCATCCTCTCCTTGTGTCACCGCCTTTGAGAAGCAATGTCCTACATACACAGAGGTTCCTTTTAGCTAATAGCTATGGCTAGATCAGTTGTGTATAACAAATGTGCCCATATAGGCTTACTCTCAATCAGGGATGAGGAGCCTGTGGTCCTTCAGATGTGTTGGACTCCACCTCCATCATGGGCAATAAGGGTCTTAATGGCTACTAGTCATGACAGCTTCAGTATCAAAGATTGTACACCTTGGAATACCAGTACCTGGTATCTCAGAAGCACAAGTGGGGAGAACATGCTGTTGCTCTTAGATCAGCTTATGTGTTTCCCATAGGTTCCTGATTGGCTGTGAGTACAGGACGCTGGGCTAGAAGGAGCCTTGGTATGATCAAGCAGGGCTCATCTTATGGCAGGCATAGGCAAACTCTGCCCTCCAGATGTTTTGGGACTACAACTCCCATCATCCCTCACTAACAGGACCAGTGGTCAGGGAATTGTAGCCTCAAACATCTGGAGAGCCGAGTTTGCCTATGCCTGTCTTATGCTCTTACATTCCCATCAGCCCCAGCCAGCAAAGCCAATGATCAGAGACAGTGGGAGTTGCAGTCCAACAGCTTCTCAAGAGCCACAGCTTCCTCATTTCTGCTCTAAAGCAAAACCAAAGATAAGAGCATAAGACAGTTCATTAGGTAATGTCTGCCCATGTTCTCAGCCTGAGAGTGGAGCAGATTGCAGGTAAATGGAAGGAAGAAAAGTGTATATGGCATGCTTTCAAAATCTCTTGTGGGAAGGAAAGCACAGCATCAAAAAGCTTTCCAGAAATAAAATTACTGGCATATGAATGCATCAGCAATGGTAAACAACGCAAGAGATGGGGACGTACTCTACTAACACAGCAATGAATTTCAGACTGTGTTTTGGGGAACCCTGGGATTCTTTTGGAAGAATGTCAGTGGTTTCTCACTGGGAAGGCCACTATACGCAGAAGCTTTGAATTCTGCAACCTGTGACAGATTCTGCATTTTTTCCTAGGCTTCTGTGGCACGGTGGCAACATGTGGTCAGGTGGTGGGGATGTGTGTGTGTGTGTGTGTGTGTGTGTGTAAAATGTCAGTCCCAATGAAAGTTAAATAACTGTCCTGATGGAAAGAATGAGTAAGGCCACGGGCAACAGAACCTGAATCATTATGTCAACTGTGAACGTTGAATCCTTACTCAGATTAAAAGGAACACTTCCTCTGCCCACCAACACTCACTGTGTGCAGGGACTCCTGCCGGGAAGAATTGGAGAGATGCACCTCGGAGCCATCGGAAGGCAGGTGAACTGGTCCAGGCCCTGGAGAGCTTTGGCTGCGAGATGGCTGGAGGCAGAAAGCAAAGTGGGTTTAATCTGGGTGGGGAGAAGACAACATTCCAGCACAGATGGGTGCTCTCAATTTGGTGTCATATTATGTGAGAAAGTGTGCATAGCTTGTCAACTGTCAACTTGTGCATAGCTGAAGTCAAACAACATCTCACATGGAAAGAACGCCATGCAAACGTCATAGTTTCACAAGACCCCTGACCCGGAAGAGATTCTGGCAATCCAATTCATCAAATGAAGTTATCTAATTTCCCAAAGAAGAAAATAGGCAGACATCCTCTTGCAAATCTCTTGTGTGTCTCTCTCTGTGCCTCTATTAGAGATCAGTTTGATCTCCTTTTCATCTAATCTGGAATCAGAAACCTGTAGAGTCCTGAAGCCTCCTAAGACAGCATAGCACTCTTTCCTACCTCCTCCTCCAACTCATATCTGAGAACAGAAATCAGCACTCTTGTCTTCACCACTGTCTTCACAGAACAGTGCTCACTACTTTGGGCTCCTGGTCTTTCCTCCACACTTTTAGTTTTAGTGATTAACATTTTTAAAAATCACAACAACAGATAATCTTCATCAGAAATAATACAATATAACCAAGGGAAAAAACAATAACTACTGAACGAATATTTAGCAGATAGATGACTCCAACAGTTATAATGAAAAATTAAAACAGAGGGAAATTGAAGGAGAGGCAGTCAATGTAACAAGAAGAAAAATGATTATGATATTGGCAGCGGTTAATGAACACAGACAATATTTGGATGGTTTCAGAATGGGTGAAGCTTGCTTATGTCTACTCTGAATTTCCTCTACCCTCCCCTTCCCTGCAACATGTTTGGAGGAGTGTGTGAATATCCTCACATGCACGCATGCAAGTATCTATGGACTGGTTATTAAAGGCTTTGTTTATCAGCAGCAGACATGTCTACTTGTCTTCTCTCTTGCCTGGCTCCAGGTCTACCTCTCTCACCCATCACCTCGGCAACAGAGCAAGCCACAGAACCAGCCTGGCTGAGACCATGATGCTGGGAGGAATGGTTAGCAGCACACCTGTCCATCTGGAGGGTCTGGCAGGTGAGATGATGAAGACGTCATCTCACCCAGGCAGTCTGTGAAAGAGTTAGCAGTCTCCCTGGCTGCTCTCCAGTTAGTCACCCAAGGGGAACTCAACAGTCCCCTCCTCTGTCCCTCTTTTCCTGAATACCTGCTGCCCAGTTTGAAGTTTCAGAACAGAGGCCCTAGACCCAATTCCCTCCCACCCCATTACTCTTGGCAACAGATGGTGTCCAGACTCAGGTTGCTTTGGTGATTGTTTTGTGTGTACATAACCATTCAGCTGTTAAAACCTTCTTTTTTAGTGAACATTTAAACCTCTTTCACAAAGCCTTGTGGTCTCTTGCCCACCCTATGCTTAAAAGCCAAGCCACACACTACCTAAGTGTGTTCTTTTTGAAATCCAGGTGAGCTTAGATTGTTTGGTGGAGGCAACCAGAAAAATAAAGACTTCTGCCTGGTGGCAGCGGAAGGGCCACTAGCCTGGTCTCCACTTTGGGGAACTGTGACACACTGTGTTGCATAAGCTCACTTAACAGAGACCACACACTCCCTGACATCCCTTAAGCACACTCACAATCATATTCTTACAGTTGGAGTTGCTCAACATATGCTTCTGCAGGAAGCGGATGATTCTAGTCCGTTAGCAGTTACCACTCTGGATTAATCAATGAAGGGTACAAGGAGAAAATCTATCTGCATGGGATGAGGTCAATATCCTCTAGCTTAATAGATCCCAAGATTTTGTCCCAAATAGGAAAACATGTCTCATTTATTTACTTCTTTACTTCTTATTCTTAAAGCTATCTACACTGCCCCTTGATATAAATATTTGCGGGAGGGCTTACAAATGAGACTCAAATACTAACTGAACATTGAGCTCCAATTTCTCATTTTTTTGTTGAGCAGCTGTTAACAGGGAAGTTCTCAGATGCAGTAATACTTCTGAATACTAGTTGGTGGGAATTGCAAGAAGGGGTTGGTGTGCTCAAGTTCTGCCCGTAGGCTTCCCACAGCCCTCTGACTGGCCCTTGTGAAAATAGGATGCCGGTCTAGGTGGGCTACTGGCCTGATCCTGCAGGTCCTTACTGTGTTCTGAGGAGGTTAAATGCCTACATTTTTGGAACATCTCCCCTTGGGCATTTTTTAAAATGAAATTTTGTTAGACAATACTGATATGAATTGTGTGGGGAAGATAACCTTCCTTTGTCTCTGTGACAGCATGTGTACAATGCAATCTCAAGCCAGCACACCCGGTGGATTGTTTTAATGACAAACGATTGTTTTCATTTTCTGCTTCACATAGCTCTTGCAAACTATACATGTGTTAATGAGGTTTAACAAATGTAAGCACTGAACTGAATTTCAAATTCCTCTTGCCAATTACTAGCCCCTTTCATTCCAAAGCTAGAACAGGAACTTCACCTGTGCCAGCCAAACCTCACAAAGCTGTTAATTCAACAGGGATCTTCCGTTTAAGACCTTCCTACCTTACCTCAACATAGGCCTGTTGCTCAGGCTGGCCTGGGCCCGGAAGGTAGAGGGAGGGGAGAGAGGCGTTGTGGGGCTGGAGGCTGGATCCCTTGCTCTGGTCCATGGAGACGGAGGAGCAGGGCCGGCTGGGTCCACCGGGCAGTGAGTGATGCGGGACTCCAACGCGTCCTAGGCTATGGGTTTTGCTCTCTCGGCGCTGGTACTCTATGGGCGACTGCAGTGCTGGCAAGAAAACAGAAAGGGGCAATAAACTGCAGGGTCACACACTGGAAACACAAAACGCTCTGAATTCCATTAGTGAAACTTAATCTTCTGCAAGAAAGGGGGGGAAAGACTCCTCAGGGGTGCGATGCAGGAACCACTGGGTGAAGTCCCACAGCCCCACCTGCGCAGGTGCGCTTCAAGCAGCTTCCAATGCTCAAAAGCCACTGTCAAAAGGTGTCTCAAGCACCCTCATCAAGCAGGAGAGGGGTGCTGCATCAGGGGCCACCGCTTCAAAGTGCCTGAGGTGCCTGAAGACAGCAGCTCCTGGAAAGTGCACGACAGGGACAGGAGGAAGCCCAGCAAGCAGACGAGGGGCCACAGGGAACACCAGGGTGCATTGCAGCTCTAAAGAGCAACACCATCCCATGCACAAACACCCTCCCCCAACTCCCACTTCTTAATATCATCACTACCCCACACACTTATTTCTCTCTTTTGAGAGATTATGGGGCAGTGAATATCTTAAGAAAGAGAGGGGGGTGGCTCTGCCCCTGCCCACACTGGCATGTGGTCTCCAACAGATTTCCCCTAGGGCAGGGGTTTGCAACCTGCGGCTCCGGAGCCGCATGTGGCTCTTTTACACCTTTGCCGCGGCTCCGGGGCGGATACTAGCGAGGCGAGGAGGCGCATTGTGCGTCCCGACACTCCCCACTGTGGCGGGCGCTGTACTGGCTGTGACGTCGCATGGAGGCGGTGCGTGCGTTAGTCACGCACCGCCCCGACGTCACCTTCCCGCCCGCTGTCAGATCGCGGCTCCAGAGATATATGTGTTTTAAATGTTGCAATGGTTTTGCGGCTCCCAGTTTTTTTTTCTTCGGAAACGGGTCCAATTGGCTCTTTTTGTCTTAAAGGTTGCAGACCCCTGCCCTAGGGGAACATGGCCCTTGGGGGAATAAAGGTTTCCTAGACATGGTCCATGCAGTTAAGAGTCATTCAGAACTGATCTACACATTATGCAAAATGGCAGGGTAGAAATCTTTACTGTCTGACTTCAAACTGAAGGGTGGGAATCCTATTTTTGATTGTGTGTGTGTGTGTGTGTGTGTGTGTGTGTGTGTGTGTCACTACCTTTTCTCAACACAGCAAATCAGAGAGAAAGATTTAGAATACAAATCTCTCAGCTTTGTATTTGAGAAAGTGTTAAAAAATGTGACCTCCTGCTTACTGGCAGTCCACTTCCGCTCTGCCATCTACTTTGGGACTCACCCCATCCTTCCAAAGTTGTGCGTTGGCTCGATTCACAAAGGCCAAAGTACAGCTTGTGCTTGAAGTAAAAATGTATGGCTAGTTGAGACATGCGTGTACATCACTTGATTGCACAATTAAGGCCTGACTTGCACATACATGACAAGATGGTAATGTAATATTAGAGCTGGGGGTCGGGGGCTGGTATATAGAAAGAGACAGACAGAGATAGAATGGATTGTACCTCCAGATGACCTTTTTAATGAACATTCCTACTGATTTTGCAGGAGTGATTCAATTGCATACCAGAACTGTAGGTTTGCACCATTTAAAGTGGATTAAAGTGCTCCAATACTGTAGCAAATGAAGGGTCCTTGACATTTAACACCCCCCCACACATACAAATAATCAGAATGAATACTCAATAAAAGCTAAATGTAACTTAACCTCCACATAAGCTTTGTGCAAGCAAATCAGGATGAATGCTCAATAAATATCAGGGCCCTTATTATGGTTTTATTCCTGCTGATATGATATGGTGGCATGGAATTGGGGTGTTTATCACTTTAAATATTCTTTTTTTGTACTTGGGATCAATTCTGATAGAAGTTGAATTAGAAATAACTTAAAACAAACTTAAACAAACCTATTGCTAGGTAATTTCTTTCACTCAGAAAGAACCAAACTATTTAAACTCACTGAAAGGCAGTAGCCTCTAATTCAAATTACTCTTTGAAAATTGTCTACTCCCTCTGCCCCCGCGCCACCATCTAGAAGCCAGCTGAAGTTTCCTATACTTCTGCAAAGCATTGTGGAAACATCTTAGCTTTCATATTCCATCCAGACCAGGAGTGAGGAAAATGAAGGAAGAAATATTGAGGAATCACTCCTTGAAGAAGGCTGGGTGTGGTTTAAAGGGCAGTGGGTGCCTGAGAAGTTAGGAACAGACCATCTCTTTGAAGCCCCTACCATTGAGGAAGTCACGTTGTGTCTCCAAGATGAGGCTGATGTCAGCCACCCAGGCCTGGGCAATCTCTGACGTTGCTGCCTGCAGTACGTAACGGATGGTGCCCCGTTCTGCGCCACGAGAGATCAGTGCAAATTTGCAGGGATCATTATCCACACAGGGCTCCAGGCCCAAACAGCTGACCTGGCATTGAGACGGATAGTGGATAGGAAATGACCATTCAAAAGCAAGAGAAAGAAGAAGATATTAGCAATAAAATGGACAAACAGGGAGGGCCTCGCAGTCACGCAAAAGGAAGAGCCAGTATTTATTTATTTAGAAAACAGATTTGGGTACATCTGCACATTCATGAAGTCCTAGAAATTCTGTGGTTCTCTGGATATAACCAAGGCTGTGTAATCTCTGTGCTTTAAACAAAGATCAACGTTCTGCACACCAAGCCAGCCTATATTCTTGTGCCAAGAAAAGCTACATTCCGAAACCTGAACAAAGAATGCAAAGCCAGCTAATTTCCATATTTCCTTGCTTTGCGCTACCCCTGCTCTCTGCTCCCGAGATTACGCCAAGCAATGCCCACACACTTTCAATCCTCTCTTCACAGCCATAAGGCTATACATTTATATAAGGCAGGATTCACCTAATGAGCCCATCAGTGGAAGCCCTGTGTACTAGGGCTTTTGCAATGGGCCTCCTCCCTCCCCTTGCGTGCACCCCTAAATTGGCTCTGAGGAGGCGAGTCAGAAGAACCCCCAGAACAGTGCACTGGGGGAGAAAAGGCCGTTGTTCTGTCTCACAAGCTGAAACGCTTACACAGACGGAACGTTTGCAATAGCACACCACGTTGAATTTCACTCACAATTTCTAGCCATATAAAATTTTATACACATGCATAGACTCTCAGGATGCCAAATTCAGTGCTCACAATTACATTTTGCAGATGCACGGTGCAACAGCAGAAACATGGGGTAAACAGCGATAGGTACGGGAATACAGGCTTGCCTAGGTTCTCTGCTGTTAGCCCTGTAATACCTTGATGCTGCTCTTGAAGGCATAAGTTGGAGCGGCATACGGACCACGCCGCCGCTCCAGGGTCTCACTCAGGATGACAATCTGCTCAAAGAGAAAGATGCGCCGCTCACGGCCCCGGGCCAGGATCCCGCCTGCCTGCTCCGTCACCCAGAAGGTGTTCTGCTGCAGCAGCTTCCCCTGCGCAGTCAGTTTCCCCTGGAGAAGAGAGGGCAGATCCTAGTTACTCAGCTGGGGAGAGGGCACGAAACTGCCCTGTTCTTAGAGCAGAAGACTCAGAATTGCCACTTGCAGATGACGGGCTGCACCTTTGAATTCTGACCCAACTCAAAAACTGCCTGCCTGTAGAAAACTAGCCTCATAGAATCATAGAGTTGGAAGAGACCACAAGGGCCATCGAGTCCAACCCCCTGCCAAGCAGGAAACACCATCAGAGCACTCCTGACATATGGTTGTCAAGCCTCTGCTTAAAGACCTCCAAAGTAGGAGACTCCACCACACTCCTTGGCAGCAAATTCCACTGTCAAACAGCTCTTACTGTCAGGAAGTTCTTCCTAATGTTTAGGTGGAATCTTCTTTCTTGTAGTTTGGATCCATTGCTCCGTGTCCGCTTCTCTGGAGCAGCCGAAAACAACCTTTCTCCCTCCTCTATGTGACATCCTTTTATATATTTGAACATGGCTATCATATCACCCCTTAACCTCCTCTTCTCCAGGCTAAACATGCCCAGCTCCCTTAGCCGTTCCTCATAAGGCATCGTTTCCAGGCCTTTGACCATTTTGGTTGCCCACCTCTGGACACGTTCCAGTTTGTCAGTGTCCTTTGAATTGTGGTGCCCAGAACTGGACACAGTACTCCAGGTGAGGTCTGACCAGACCAGAATACAGTCAAGGAGAAGCTTAGAACCCTTCTTCTTTACTTGGCAACTTTCTATATGCAGAGGGGTTTGGGTTCTTTTAGATCTGAGGCAGCACCGAAATATTCACTTACATTTAAAGCAGTGTATTCCCAGGAAGGGCTGTGCCACATGATATTTCACAACATGTCTGAGGGCTCATCCACACTTCTGCTTCTGCCGTGCCTGGAAAGGAGGGGGCCAAGTGGTTTCCCCCTTGCCCCACTCCTTTCCCAGGGAAAGCCACCCTTTAGCGTTAAATCAGGACGAACAGCAATCCAAAGAAAACAACAAAAGAGCAGTTTTCCTCGGGACAAAGCAGTGGGACAAGGGGGTGTGGATTAGGGTGAATTGCTTCAGGGAGGGGCTTTAAAAATGTGTTTCTGGGTGTGAGGAATCTGCTATAATTTTTGTGCATGGACAGCATTTGGCTTGAAATGTCTACGCTTAATGAAGATGCACATACACTGTTTTCAGAAAGCCAAATAATATTTAATTTTACTTTTTCTTCTTCTTCTTCTGAAAATGTCAGGTAATGCTTAATCATTAATAAACAAACAAACAAACAAATAAATGCAAGTACTTGGCAATTTTAAAAAATATTTTCTATGCAATTTTACACACATTTTCATTACTAAACAAAACTATATTAATTTAACCAAAATATCTTTTGAATTTCCAAGTCATGTTTCCAACTTTTCAGTACCCCTTATTTTTGGAATTTGAAAGTTGAAAAATTCAACATGCCCTGATGTGATAGGCCCTGAGACCTAATTCTTTCAATTACTACTACCACTTGTTCCTATATTTTAAGCTCACGATTCCCAGATCAACATACACAGAGTTGGAGGACTCTCATTTTAAAATGCCCATTATTATTATTATTATTATTATTATTATTATTATTATTATACTGCCTTTTATCCAAAGATCTCAGGGCAGTTCACAAGATTAAAATACAGGATAGAAGCACAAAATAAATAGTTAAAACAAAAATAAAACAATAACCCCCTCTCCCACAGACACATTTAAAAGGCCATAGAATCAGGTCAAGGCCTGGTTGAAGAGGAATTATAAGGTTTTCTTCCTTGAACAGCCCCCACTGCAAAAAATTAAGGTGCCTTCTGCAGTAGAGTTGATTGGAAAATCAGGGCTAATAGCCTAGCTCCCACGGGATCTGTAGAATCTCCAAGCCAGCCATTGATTCCCAGGGCCTACCTCAAAGCCCTGAAGACGCCCCACATTCATCATGTCATTGCAGCGCTTAGGAACAAAACACATCACCTCCACAGCTCTCTGAAAGGCAAAGGAAAGCAGTCGGGCGAAAGCGGTGGACCAGAATAGCACGGAGACTGGCTGGCTGAGCACCCATGGCGAGCAGCGCCAGTGTCATTAAACCCAGGAGATGCAGGCCATGTGAAACAACACTGGACAACCTGCCCCGTTTAGACTGACGGGCCATAGTTCCATGCAGACACTATTATGAGATATGGATTCAAGACCCCTGTCAGCTATGAGTGCAGTCTCAGGAACATAATGAAGCCTCCGCTCCATCTCTCAAGGCAGACCCAGAATGAAAATATGCCCATACCATGTGGTAACCCTTGTGGGACAGGGTTCTGCAGATCCTGATTTGAAAGTGAAAGGAGAGAATATGCTAAAGTGGGAACGGAATTAAGGATATATAATTGATTATGAAGATTGGAAAAGGTTTTGGAAAAAATATGTAAATTTTACAGCCTGCTATTCATGAAGAGAGAATTATATGAAGATGCACCACAGAGGGTATATGGCACCAGCATATGTATATGACTAGCAAAAATAAATAGATCGAAATGTTGGAGATGTAATAGAATGAAAGGCACCATATGTGGTGGACATGTCCAGAGATCTAAAAATTTTGGGAGATGATTCATGAAGAGATTAAAAAATTGATAAAAGTATCGTATATCAAAAAGGCAGGAGCATATTTATTAGGAATCTTGAGTAAGGATATCCCTAAAGACAAAATTAACATCTTTCTGTATGCAACAACAGCAGCAGCGAGAACATTGGTAGCCCGTCACTGGAAAAGAAATTATATCCCAACAAAAGGGGAATGGTTGAGTAAACTATGTGAGTACCTGGAGTTAGCAAAATTGATGGATTTAATAAGGCATAAATCAAAAATTATAATTCAGAAACAATGGGAATGCTTAAACGAATATTTATACAAGCAGGGTACAAATATGAAAGTTTGGTTGTGAAGAATATAGAGAACATAAAGATTTCACTGATTATGAAAGAATCTAAGGAAGAGAAATGATTGAAGAACAGATGTAAAGGCAAGCAAGATAATTAAGAGACGTGCAGTGAATGCAGTGGAAGTCTTTTATAATATTTTAACTAAGATTTATATATTGTAATGTTTGAAGCATGAATTTGGTATTATTATTGGCTATGAAAAGTATTTTCTTTTTTAGTTTGCAATTTGGAAAACATGTCTATAAATGTGTTTACAGTGTTATGTATTGTTTTTTTGTTTCTTTTCTTTTATTTTCTTGTAAAATTCAATAAAAATAAGAAAGAAAGAAAGAAAGAAAGAAAGAAAGAAAGAAAGAAAGAAAGAAAGAAAGAAAGCAGCGTAATAACATCCAGTCCACACATAAAGGTGGGACTGGGGAGCAACAGCTGCAAGGGCCTCCGAGTCCTACCTCCAGCTGTTCTGTGTCCTTGCCAGCTTTGCCATAGTATTTCAGGAAATCCTGGGAGGGAAAAGAGGAAACGGACAAGTGCATTCTTTAGTGGTAGGAGTGGGATTTCACCGGAGCCAAGCCCTGCAACCAACTCCAAGTGGCACCTGCTCCCCCGGAGGCAGTGCTGGCCCCAACCTAGAGGGCTATCAGCCATCATGGCTATGCTCTTTCTCTACAGCTGGAGACACCAATGCTTCTGAGTGCCAGTTGCTGGAAACCACAGGAGGGGAGAGTGTTGCTCTTGTGCCTGGATCCCTGCTTGCTGGATGGCCACTGTGAGAACAGGAGGCTGGACTAGATGAAGCAGCTTCAGGCTTTTATGTTCTTATGAAACAAATGATTCAGACTGTGCTGTCTGCTTAGAATCATAGAATCCTAGAGTTGGAAGAGACCACAAGGGCCATCGAGTCCAACCCCCTGCCAAGCAGGAAACACCATCAGAGCACTCCTGACATATGGTTGTCAAGCCTCTGCTTAAAGACCTCCAAAGGAGGAGACTCCACCACACTCCTTGGCAGCAAATTCCACTGTCAAACAGCTCTTACTGTCAGGAAGTTCTTCCTAATGTTTAGGTGGAATCTTCTTTCTTGTAGTTTGGATCCATTGCTCCGTGTCCACTTCTCTGGAGCAGCAGAAAACAACCTTTCCCCCTCCTCTATGTGACATCCTTTTATATATTTTAATACAATATATAAGAATACACCTTATAGGAATACACCTGCCTTCACTGATGCCCTCCTTGCATATTTGTAAATAAAGCAGGTATTATGCATAAGCTGACTTCTGCTTGCACATCAGGACTTCACCTTACCCTCCTCCCCCCACTACAGCCCCATGCCCCCTAAATCTGCCCCCAACCTTCCAGAACATATTTGGGGGTGTGGGGGATGCATGGAAGGAGCAGAAGAAGACGAAGCAAGCAGGAGTCTGTTCCACTTGTGCGTGGACAACTTTGGATACAACCTTAAGAGCTCTCTTCTGCCAAAGGGAACTAAACCCGGCAGTGCTATCTTTCAAACCTTTCATTGCTTGGGGAAATGGGGAGCAAGTGGGACTCCGCAAGGAACTGTAGCCACCATGTAAACTGGAAGCTGCCCTAATCCCGGTTCCAGCTCTGGAGGCAAATACAACCATTACCCATCAGGTGGCGCTAGGCAGCCAACAGAAACCCTAGCTACTCCTTTTGTGACATTGGGACGGTTTGCTGTCCTGCAGATAACATGAGGCTGCAGGATCTCTCCCTTAAAACAGAAAATAATATAGTGCAACTGACTTTCGGGGTTGGTGTGTTGTGCGACAAGCACACAGGGTGCAAAGAGATTGAGTGTTTGTGCGGGGGGCGGGGCGGAGGGAGGCTTGGTTAATTTCATTGAACACAGGTTGTACATTGACAATAAAGCTATTATTTTTAAATAGACCCCTGTTCTGCACTTGTCCACACTGCCAAAGACTGCCATAGATATCATACCCAGCAGAAGACATATTGGCTGCTGTCTCTCCTTAGCTACAGGTCAGGAACTTGTTGGTCTCACCCCCTACACACACACACACACACACACACACACACACATTTGCCTTAGATTTGGAAAGCAACACTCCACCTCCCACGTTAGCACCTTGAGCAGCAGCTGGTATTTCATGATCCGCTGTACAGGTTTGATGAGTAAGTCATTGAGCTGCAAGCGGTGCCCCAGTTCCTGCTTCAGTTCCTGGAAAGGAGAGAACAAAGCAGATCGGACCCTGTGGATCAGTGTGGGAGATCAAGCATCCTGCCTATTAAATCCCTGCCCACTCCATCAGGAGACCTCCAAATCTTCCTGTTTCTCCCAAAGCCTCCCACTCATCTTCCCAGGAAGACCTCAGATCCCTTCCCCTTATCCTATGCGTCAAAAGTCTCACTAGGCTGTGTACACACTGTACCTTTAAAGTATATTTAAAGCACACACACCCCTTCGAAGGATTCTGGGCACTGCAGTTTGATAAGGTTTTCTGGGAATTTTAAATCTGAAAGGGGTAAACTGTAGTGCCCGTAATTCTTTTAGGGGGCGAAATGTGCTTTAAAGGTATTTTTTCAAAAACACATATTTTTGCCACCCAGGGTGGTCCCCACTCACTGCTCCCCGCTTCCTATGCAACTGCTTGTATGCTGACGGTTTGATCCCTGGCTGGTATATGAATGTAAAATAATAATAATAATAATAATAATAATAATAATAATAATAATAATAATAATAATCTCAAGTAGCAAGACTTAGAAAGACCTCTACCTGACCCTTTGAGAGACACCTGCTGCCAAAAAGTGGAGCCAATATTGGCCAAATAATCCAATAGAGAAAAGACAATTTTGCATCTTTACTTGTGTTCGGAGTACAGCTTGGAATGAAGGAGCCCTGGGTGGGGCAGGGGGCAGTGAAGAAAAGAAGGAGGCAGGGAGATTCTAGCAGGAGAGAGACTATACCTTCAAAGAATGTTCAAAGCACTTTTCCCCCTTCAAAGAATTCTGGGTGCTGTGGTTTGCCAGCAACTACAACACTGTGAGGGATAAATTACAGTTCCCAGAATTCTTTGAAGGGTAAGAATGTGCTTCAAACACACTCTGAAGGTATCGCATGTATGCAGTCAAGGACAAAGCAAGCCATTGGCAGAAGCTGCAGGCAGTGAGGCGGCAGAGACAACAAAGCTGCAACAAATCACAAGGCCCCTTACCTCAAAGTAGTTGTCAATGAACTCGGACACAATATGCTCAGATTTGGGTTTGTTCTGACAGTAAACAACGTACATGTGCAAACGGCGCTCCTGAAAAACAACAGGGGAACAATTCAGCAGAATACTTGGGGCAAAATCTAAAGTGTGTAGTCTTGCCAGCACAGCGACTTAACTCTGGGGAGGGTATGTCAAAGAGGCAGGTTCAAATCCCTGCTCAGCAACACTGGTAATGATCACTTTAAACGAGTCAGTCGCTCTGATGAGTGCTTCATCTTACCACAGGATACAGGTACTCCAAGTACAAAATAGGCACACTTCATATCTACTTATCTGGATATGCATGACTATGACTTATTTACAAGCATTAATGCAGAGCCCTGCAGTATCTTAAAGGCTACCAAGGCTGCCATCCTAAGAATACTTACTAGGGCAGTCAGCTCCAAGGAACACACTGTGTTGAAGGATTCTGCTGCAAGGATAGTACTGCAAATTTATTTTGGGAAAAGCTTTCCATGGCTGGAGTCTATTTTGTTAGATGTGTGAAGTCATCTCTTAAGTAGGTTGTTTTTTTAAAGCAACCTTCCAACAGCAATATTTATTCTTACATATGAATAATTTCCAGAGGAGGCAGCCCTGTTAAATCTGTTGCCTCAGAACCAGTGAAGACTCTTAGGGCACCTTAACAGACTAACAAACATGGCATAATAAACTTTCATAGGCTAGAGTCCACTTCATCCAAGTTTGACAAAACAGAGCCAGAAGATCTAGAAAATGCAGGAGATGGCAATGGGAGCACCTCATTCCTAGGCAAAGAACTAATAAACACAATATCAAATCAAGGAGGGAATGGTTAGGGGGGCCTCCTGGAATCTGAAATTATTCTCCTTGTAGCACTTTACAAATAGTAGTAGTACAAGGATATCTCTTCTCACACAATAATGCTCCTCCATGTCAGGATTGTTGTTGATGATGTTATTTTTAATTTAAAAAACAACAACCCAGTGTGCATCCTTCTTCTCTATCTCATTCAAGAAAAAAAGTATAGAATTTTTCAGTCAGAGTCAAACTGCCTTGACCTTATTATGCTCCAGCCTAGTAAACTGCACAATTTTGTTGACTTGTTTTGGACCAATTAGCAATCACCTAATTAACAAAAAGGTAAGCAGCTTTTCCCTTCACAACAAACCTCCCCTTCATTATTTTGTAGCTATCAAGTTATCATTTCATTTTGAATCTGGGTTTGTATCACAAACAATTCTAGAGGTAAAGGCAGAAGTCTGCAAACAGCTTACAGTGCTTCTAGCCGAATGAAAAGCCCCTGTGTTCAAAGGCAACATGCATATGTGATGAACAACGGAGGTTTGATACCACTGTCACCTCCTGTGCCTAGAATATGATGGAGCCCTGTCCATCTATCCACCTCCCATTGTGGCTCAGCTCGGCAGCTCTTCTGTTCTTATTTAGCAAAGCCAGGGACTCACGTGCTTTATGAACAGTTCAGCCAGAAGATCAGGGTCCTCCAGACACTTCTCCAGCTGCTTGAGTAAATAACTGGGATCAGGGATAAGAGGGAACAGAAAGAGTGTGAGATCTGCAGGACAAGTTATTTTGCTTCCCAACCATCCCTCCTCTTCCACCAATTCCCAATGACGGTGGACCACTGCTGCTCCCCCTCATCTTGTCTGTTCCACACTGGCCACAAGCACCTGGGCAAGGTAATCCAAGAGGAGTCACTACCAGCCGTCAGCAAAAGGCATCTCTTGCCACATCCCGTTCTGGCCCCATTGTGAGATTTCCACAGCCAATGCATGACCTGCACCCAGGAATGGGTGCTTACTTACTCTTTGTGCCAGTCATAGATCTGGTGGATGTTCCCAAAGATTATCTTGTCCTTGCCCTTCATGTCCTCTGGGATACCACGGGCACTCATGGTCGCCATATAGCCCTGCAGAAGTCAGAAGAGCAGGCTAGAGAAGGCTGCCTGCCTCCTCTTTAAGGCCAGGGAGGCAGAGCTAGGGTGGTGGCATGAAGGGGAATGTGTCTGGGCTACGTTAGTGCCCAGAAGAGGACAGAAGATGGACAGGACCCTGGTGTGAAGCGCTGAGGAAGCAGCCACATTACCCTTGGCCATGGCTTTCCAACTGTGCTCAGGGCAACCCTGGCATTCTTCAGAAGCTGATCAGGGATTCCTCAATGAGCACCACAGAAATGGCAGACAAGCTTCCCCAACAGACAGCTTGCCATTAAACAGATTTCCCACCTGACCTGAGCAGCTGCAGAAGACCTTTGGTGCATCCAGTCCACAAGGAAGAGTGATGGAGCAGCACCCTGCACAGAGAGCCTAGCCTAGAACACACCCTCCCAACTCTTCTGTAACCCCGCCAGGTGTTTGACCACAAAAAAGTTGAGCACTTGAAAAACCACTGCCTTGCAGAGCTGAAAAGAGGGTCATTGCATTAGATGCAATTAAATCCCAAATCGGCACCCATGATGTATTAGGGAAATCCAATTTAAAGTTGCTCAATTTGCATTATTTGTTCTCAACCCCAGTATCTCAGGTCCTTAGCAACATTACGCTCCTGTGTGAATGAGCCCTACCCAAGGGCTCTTCCCTGAATTTTCAGCATCTTCCCCCTCTTTAAAAAAAAAGTCTCCAGCCCTTTTATTTATGGAGATATAGGGGGAAGAGTGGAGGCAGAATTCTACCAATGTGGTGAGTAAAAGGCAAATCTGCTCCTGCCTTTCAGTATTTTGGCCAACTCTAGAAAGAAAAAAAGTGCTGGGATGACTGACAAGCCAGGGAAGCAGTGCCGTCCTGCTACCTTCCCCCCATCTCCTTGTACTGACCAATGGGCAGCCAGTATTTCTTCACTTTTCAGTTAAAGCAGTAATTTTGCTCCAGTTGACTGTGGTTGCATTTATTTCCTAGGCTGGCGAGTTGGACCCTGATTTTCCTAGCTTGAGAACAAATTGGTGAGCACAGGGCACTAATTTTTCTGTCTCGTGGACACTGTGGTTGGCACGTTGCATTTATTTTGGCAATTGAATTAGAATGAGCATGCAACAAATTATTTTAATCTAAATCAATGTACTATAGTGCAGTAGTTATTCTCCCCATTTTGCATTGACTGGCATTAGTCCCGTCCCGTCCCCCCCCCCTGGTCTTAGCACCACTATGTTTTTGGTTACAGGCTGGGGGGGGGGGGAATCTTGAGTTTTTGCATAATTTGAGATGGCTTAACCAGGACCTTAACTAGGTGGCAGAAATGGTTGAAATGGCTGGTGGCCTGATTTTGAGTAACAGGCCTGCTCAAAATGGAAAAATAAGGTTGACATAGCAAGTCATATTAAATATGTAACAATAAAGGCTCAAATAAAATATGTACCACGGATGAGCAAAAAAGCACAAACAAGCTCAACAGTAATCCAACACAGTCAAACAGCAGAGCCAAAGAGACTATAAAAGGCAAAACTATTTTCATTAAAGGAGGAACAGTTGCCCAGATGAAGGAGGAGCACAAATGAGCAAACCAAGACATAGATGTACAATGTGGCAAGAGGCAAAAAGGAACTTCAAGCACAAACTGCTGCAGATATCAATACATTATTTCTTTAAAGGTGTCAGAAGCAGAAAACCAGAAAGACGCAGGGGGACCTTTATATGGCAAGGAAGCAAAACAAGACCTTTTCGGAAGACAGAGAAATTGCAGAGAAACAGAAGGAATTGTTTGCTTCAGTCTTCAAAACATGCTGGAAGGGTTATCGAGGCTGAATCAGTCTGTCTTAGAACCAAGTGAAAACATTAAGAAGGAACAAGGTTTTCCGGCCAGGTGGCATTCATCCAATAGTTCTTAAAGAACAGATGAAGAACTGCTGAACTATTATATTAGCCTCCTTACAGAGAGGACTTGGAAGGCTGTCAATATCTTTCTAGTCTTTTAAAAAGGAACTAGGGAGGAAGGAAAGATGCAGGAAATGGCAGCCCTGTCCCAGGTACACTGCTGGAAAGTGTTTTTAAGGCTAAAGGTACCTAATGGTCAGCATTAGGTCCAGTCGTGGCCGACTCTGGGGTTGCGGCGCTCATTTCGCTTTATTGGCCGAGGGAGCCGGCGTACAGCTTCCGGGTCATGTGGCCAGCATGAGTAAGCCACTTCTGGCGAACCAGAGCAGCGCACAGAAACGCCGTTTACCTTCCCGCCGGAGCGGTACCTATTTATCTACTTACACTTTGATGTGCTTTTGAACTGCTAGGTGGGCAGGAGGTGGGACCGAGCAACGCAGGGATTCGACTAAGGCTAGAAGAGTTAAATACAGATGGTGTCCCCAATGCTACCTTTCTGCTTGCATAACAAGACTTCCACTTGGACAATGCAACTTCCCCCTCCTTTTACCTGCAGCCCCTTCAAAACCTGCTCCGGAGGGTTGGAGAGCCTTCTGAAGCAGATTTTGGAGGGATGTGGGAAGAGAAGAGGGGGTTCTGTTGCATGAGAGGACCCCGGTTCACACAACATTGTGAACACAAGACCAATGCTTGCTAAAGAAGTCACCCCCCCTTTTTAATCCTCAGAGCATTCACAGCCTCCTCTAGAACACTAGGCTCCTGCCCTTGGACCCCAGACCCCCAACTGATCATAAGCCTGGACTGAGGAGAACCTCCCCCCTCCCACCCCACCCCAAAAGCACATTAAGGAGTCTCACACTCTTACTTGGAGAGATTTCCCTGCTTCTCTCCTCATCCAGTTTTTAAAACGAATGAGTAAATAAAAATTTAGGAAATGAAGTATAAACAGGGCTTTTGCAAAGGGAAGTTTTGCCTCACCATTTTTTTGGAATTCTATGAAATCATCAGCAAACATCTCTCTCATTCTCTGTATATACAGGTAGGCCAGTGGAGATTTGTATCTTTGGCTTTTCAGAAAGAGACTGGGCAAATACGGTACTTTCACCAAAGGCTTTTAAGGATATTTAGCAGTCAAGATGGATGGACCCTTCTATGGGTTGGTAACTGATTAAAAGGCAATCACCAGGAATAGATGTAGGAACAGTTGTCACAATGGAGTGATGGAAACAGAGGAGCGCCCAAAAGATCCGTATAAGAACCAGAGCTCCTGTCTTGTTCTATACTTCTGTGGCACTGGGGGGTATAAAGAGTTAAGCAGCCTAGGTGGAAAATTGTTAAGGATAGTAAAATCCAAAGCAATTTTGGAAAGTTCTGAAAGAAACTCAGCAACAAACGAAAATGCAATTTAAGGAGCTGAAAAATTATGAAGAACCTAAAACCCATACAGAAATGAGGTCTAAATTGATTGAAGCCACCTAGGAAAGAGATCTTGAAGTCAGAACAGAAAGCTGACTAGTTTAGTTAGCAGAAGCAATGAAAGAGCTAGTTCAGTATTTGAATTCACAAGTGGGATGTGCAATGGGATGTTCAGGGTGCCAGCCAGCCAGGCCACTTCTAGGGATATTCCATTCCCTTTCCCCCATCAGTTTGCTGTCTTAACCCAACTGTCAACCAGTCAATATTCAATGCCCAAAGAGTATGTCCAGTCCTCAGTGAGCTTCTTTTTTTTTTTTGACAACCCCCTCTCCAAGTTTTTTCTCCCTGAATATTTTTTGAACTTCTTGCAAACCCTGCAGTTCTTCCAACCTGTTGACAGCTTCCTCTTGTGTGTTTAGCTTCACATAATGAGTCAAACTTCTCTATTTTATGACTCCTGGCGTCAAATTGTAAAAATTAGAACTTTTTTGTTTTTCTGACACCAGGAATCATAAAACAGAGAAACCAACAGGAAAACACTTCAGTCTCCCAGGACATTCTATAAAAGATCTCAAAGTAGCTGTCTTATTGAAACGAATTTTAGAAATACACTTGAAAGAGAAGTTGCTGAATTACAACTCATTACCAAACTAAAAACTATGGAGAGACCTGGTCTGAATAGAGATATTGGGTTCATGTCCCATTATACATGCTAAAGCTAATTTTGGTCATCTATCCCTTTAAAAATCCCTTGCCCTTCACTGTGGAACCAACTGCCATCATTAACAGTCATCAACACTTAAAAGGTTGAAGAGACCTCTGCTTCAGAGTATCTGAAGAAGTGTGTATACACACGGAAGCTCATTCCTAGAAAGCTTATACTTAGTTGGTCTTTAAGGTGCTACTGGAACATCTTTCAGTAAAAATATTTTATCTTCCATCATTGTTATTGACTGACAGCAAGTTCAGCTCAAATAAGGGGGACTATTTATCCATGTATAATCAAGTTATGGAAATAATTTCTACAATTTGTGACTAGAAATCATGGGACAAACTTGAGTGTGGAGGAGCCCTTAGTTAGGTCCCCTTAGTATACACTGAAGAAAACTTAGTTAAATGCCACACGGATCTTCCCTTGTTTTTAAAACAAAAAAGGAAGAACAAGAAGCCTGAGGTCCTTACTGGGGTCCAAATACTGGTACTTTTTTCAGATTTAAGCCTGCTTAACATTGTCTGTGGTCAATGTTGCTGCCAGGCAAAAGTCATTCGGGCAGAAGTGTGAAAAGCGGGGAGATTTCTGCTCACAGAAGGCAGTGGTTTTGGATACCAGAAGGAACACTGTGTGGGCAGGGGTGGAAACACTCTTATTTCTTTCAGAAAGGGTGGGGCATAAAACTACTAAAATACCAGCATATGGAACAGACTGGTGGGATGTGGCAAGAGCCAGCAGCCATGGGGCCTTGGGTACATGGGAAGCCCACTGTGGGCTCTTGGGACTGAGCCTGATTCTTTATCCACCTTTCCTTCCTAGGTTCCTAGGACAACAACAAGGAGGTCGGATCAAGAAACACAGAGGTGAGCAGCAAGCAGTGTGCTCTCTCACTGGAAGACAAGCAGGTTCTTGCCCAAGGTCCCACAAAAATCTGGAGACGGCCCCGTTGGTGGACAGAGGGGAATCAGTGCCTAAAATGGAGTGGATGTTGGCACCTCCACAATCTGGCCCAGGTCCTCCACGTACATCTTCTCAGTCTCAATCAACTCCCTGAGAACAAACCTGCAGGGGAGAGGAAGCAGCAATGTCTAAGGGGAAGGAACCTCACTGCGTGACCCCCTTCCCCTCCATTTCCCCCTCCAATCTCCCTTTTCAATGCCACAGGCATGCTGCCAGCCTCCTCAACACAGGCCCATGCATGACCCACAGGAAGGCCCCTGCCAGCAAGCTGCTCAACGTTACAGAGGCAGCAGGCAGTGGCGTAGCGTGGGGGGTGCAGGGGGGGGCGGCTGCACCGGGCGCAACATCTGGGGGTTAGGGTTAGGGGGCGCAAATCCACGGGTTAGGGGGCGCAAATCCACGGGTTAGGGGGCGCAAATTACTTGCCTTGCCCCGGGTGCTGACAACCCACGCTACGCCACTGGCAGCAGGCATACCACCAGGACAACATTACGCGGCCATGGTTCGCCCATCATACTCAATACATTTGTAGGCATGAATATGCAGACAGCCAGGGGCCACTCCACAAAGACAGAATGTGTGCAGTGAAAAAATGAGGCACGCAGCTGCCTACCTTTTATGGGGCATGTGTTCAACATACTTGGCGCCCAGGCCCTGAATCCGCTAAACTTGTGAAATAGTGCCCGCGTTTGTGGGTGGGGTTTGGTACCCACCAGGTCTGTGCATCTGCTCTCCCCAGCAGAGGCTGCTCCTCCCCCTGCCCTTCCCACTGCTGCCTAGAAGTCGGTGCACAAGAGAAATCACTTACATACTCTTTTCTAAGGCACTGAGCCTCTCCTCCTCTTCCTGTTCCTCAGAGGCTGGGGGTGGCATAGGAGGTTGTGAAGTGGGCTCGGGGTTTGGAGGGTCACCAAGGAGCAGAGAAGAGTCAGGGCCCTGCCATGAGAGAAAGGGGGGGGGAGAGAAGAGCCCATAACGTCTTACAACATTTCACATTGGGTGGATTAACCGGGGAAAGGGGCACTGGGGACCCAGGATGAGACGCAAAATATATTGTGTGGGCCAAGAAGGTGTAGCAGGATCTTCTATTTCCCCTAAGCTCACTCACAACACATCAGGCTCTGAAAGATCAGGGGAAGGAAAGAATGTCCATCATAGATCCTGGAACACTTCTCCAATTTGGAGCAGATATCCTGCTTTTGGAAATGATTGACTGATTAATTGCCTGAAATAGAGCTGAAAACTAATTTTGGAAGAAAACATTTAAAATAAACCGCAAATCAAATGACATTCAGCTAAACATATTCTCATTGGTTTGTTTTATTCAAAATGCCTATCTATATCTATATCTATAGCTATAGCTATATTTATATATATATATATATATATATATATATATATATATATATATATATATATCACAGCTATGTAGCCCTATATCCTGCCTCTACATTGGAAAGAAACAAACCATTCAAATTCATTTACAGAACCGTGAAGGAACCAAGCAACGTGTCTTCATAATCCTCAGATCACTTCCCTAACTTTATAAACACATGCCATTTGTTTTCATATTTACTTGCTATCATCCTCTTTTCCGAGTCATACTCAAAAAAAGTCATTTTCATTAACTGCACCACATTCCACAGTTGTTTTATTTCTAGTCAGTTTCTGTTGGGACCTGCAGCATTTCCCATCTTGCTATTTTTGCTAGCATTAAAACAATCTGGTGCTTTGACGGGCATGTTCTAGGATGGCCAGATATGCGTTGCACAGACACAAGCCAGCCCCCCAAATTATTTGCGTCACAAAAAAGGGACACCAATCTGCATGAAATTGTTTGTGGAAATACAGTCCATCTCCCCATGGTGGGGAAAACATAAAGTGACTTGTGTGCCCCTCTCCACAATTCCTCTTGTTTGCGGCCCCCCACCCCCACCTCCCCAAAACCACTCTTTAGCATTCAATCACAGCAAACAGCAATTTGGGACTTCTCTGGACTGGAATTTGCCTGGGAAAGAAGTGGGGCAAGAGCAAAATCGCTGGTTGTGTCTGCTGAAGTCTGCTGATAACATTTGATGGGCAACTTCAAGGCCTCTGCTTTCTCCCTTTTATGGTCTTTTGCCCTTAAATTAGACATGGACTGGGAAGCCCTCAGAAAGAGAACATGTTCAAATATAGGACTGCCCCCCCCTCAAAACAGAGGACTGTTCTCTGTAAAGTAGGACACATAGCAACTGTAGTCCTCTCTGGGGTCCCATGGAGAAGAGGGGGGATTGTTGCCCCCTCAACCTGGTGCAAGACAACGTTGCCTCTTACTTTGCTCCCCATCCGTCCCCCTGCAGCTCACCTGGCTGCTTTTTCCTGAGCCATCCCCTTCTAGCTGGCTGGAGAACAGGGAAAGGTCTGGGAGATGAGCAGTGCTATCCTGTAATGCAAGGGAAGAATGTTAGATAAGGGTGGCAGCCCAGCTCAGCCTTTTGGGGGCCACAGGGAATTCTCTCCTCCCATCCCTGTCCAAATCATCAGTCATCCTATGAGAACTGCAGTACTAGAACCTGCCATCCAAATTCCATGTTCGTACTGTTAGGGCAGAAGGCATGGAAGCCAGCAGTCGGAGGTGCCAGAGTCAATGACAGGCAGACTACATAATTCTCATTTTCTCCCCATTCTTCTCTCTTGCTCAGTTGTGCAGGAACCAACACTGAGACCAGGGGCTTTTCCATGCTTCCTCAGGTCCTGCTGTTTGGGGGGCGGGGGGGGGCAGGGAGTCACTCAGACCTGTTCCTAGAAAGTGTGGGTCAAGCGGAAAACCCCTTGGACCTGCTCTAGGCAAGGGGCAAGCAAGAGTGTGACACTTTCTTTTATGCCACACTATCCAGGCACAGGTCTCTGCTTCAAAGATCCATTTCTGAGCAGCATTTTTAAATTTTTACCCTGCGCTTTCCCGGAGAAAACCCGCATTTTACCGCTGAATCAGAGCAAACTATGATTGTTGTTTGCTCTGATTCAGTGGTAAAACATGGGTTTTCCCAGGGAAAGGACCAGGACGACGACAACAACAAAAACTGCTTGGATGTGGAGCTTTGAAGCTCAGACGTAGAAGCCTAGCAGGAAAGGAAGTCTGGATGAGCCCTAAGGAGGAGGAAGCTAACAGCCAGTGCCACTCTTTGGAATAAGTAAAAAGGCAGGCAAGTGCTAAGAGCAAAGTGGTGCAGCAGTGTCTCCCGTGCTCTGCTGGACCAGCCACCACTGCAAGCATTTGCCAGTCCGTACTACTTACAGATCAAACTGGTGTTCCCTCTGTTAGCACCTTTCCACAAATGTGTATAGCAAAATTCGAACAGCCCCATGCCTTCTGAAGGCCAGGGCACAAGGGTCCTAATTGTGCAGCTGTCCATGGAGGTGCAGGTCAATTCTGTGTCCAGGGCAGCTGTTTACCAGCTTCATCTGGTACGCAGGTTGAGACCCTACCTGCCGGCGGACTGTCTCGCCAGAGTGATGCATGCTCTAGTTATCTCCCGCTTGGACTACTGCAATGCGCTCTATGTGGGACTACCTTTGAAACTACAACTAATACAGAATGCGGCAGCTAGACTGGTGACTGGGAGCAGCCGCCAAGACCACCTAACACGGGTCTTGAAGGACCTACATTGGCTCCCAGTACACAATTCAAAGTGTTGGTGCTGACCTTTAAAGCCCTAAACGGTCCAGTATACCTGAAGGAGTGTCTCCACCCCCATTGTTCTGCCCGGACACTGAGGTTCAGTGCCGAGGGCCTTTTGGCAGTACCCTTGCTGTGAGAAGCCAAGTTACAGGGAACCAGGCAAAGGGCCTTCTCAGTAGTGGTGCCCACCCTGTGGAACGCCCTCCCACCAGATGTCAAAGAGAAAAACAACTACCAGACTTTTAGAAGACATCTGAAGGCAGCCCTGTTTAGGCAAACTTTTAATTTTTGACAGACTATTGTATTTTAATATTTTGTTGGAATCCGCCCAAAGTGGCTGGGGAAACCCAGCCAGATCGGCGGGGTATAAATATTATTATTATTATTATTATTATTATTATTATTATTATTATTATTATTATGTGTTTTCCTTTGCCTACATACAGGGGTAGGGAAATCTGCAGGGGACAGCTGGTGGGTGGGCAAGGCATGTTTCCCCCTACCCACCAATTAACCCCTGTAAATGCCGCTCCCTGACCATTTTTAATTTATTCCAAACCCCACCCCCCGCTGTGTTTGACAGCTTGTAGTAAGCCCTGCAGAGGGGCAAAATGTCCTGGGAGAGGCATGGGAGGGGTTAAACCCTCCCCTCAGGTAGTTTGACCCTAATGCAGCAAGAATAAAGCAATATTAGCCTTTAAGAGTAATCAGGACTGTTTATTCTGCCTCCTCCAGTATTCTTAAAAAATCCAGAATTTCCCACTGGGATACTTAAATCCTTCAATCAGAATTATGTAAATCAAGTGCAACTGCTTAATTATGCACCATCTATTCTCTTTCCATTATTTGGGATTTTAAGTATCTCAATGGTGTTTGGTTTTAAAGCAAAAAGGCACAATGGGGGGTGAGTGCAAGGAAATGGAACAGGCACCAGTCATGTAAACTTGTCAAAAAGGGAAAAAATAGGGTGTTTCGGGTTTGCATATGGGTGTTCTGATTTATATCCTCACTTTGCTCAAAAAGAGTCCAATAACTATCAGGTAAAACAATGAAATAAAAAACCAACACCGTAAAAATCTACCCTCGCCGCCCCCCCAAGAAAATGTCACCCATTTCTAAATGTCACCCAAAGGAACCTGATAAAAACCACCAGCTTCCTACAAAATTAAAACCCTTAACAAAAAGGGTTATAAATGGAATTTACCCTGGGGGTGGGGAGGCAAAATAAGGTGTTCAGGCAGGCTTCCCTTAGGAATTTCCAAAGTTTGGGTGCAGCTACCAGAAAGGCCCTCACCTTGCTTCCAACCAGATATTTCAGGGACTGTTGGGACGCACAAGATAACTTCCGTTTAAGATCTCCTTAAACTGGTAGGCTCGTATTAGAAAAGGCAATCCTTTGGATTAATTTATTGTTTTGGATGAGGATATCACTAGAAAGCACTTTCAGATGGGCCCAGAAACATTTTTTGTTTTTTCCCCATCTGGTGTCAGGAAAGAAATCAGGCTTTGGCTGCGACAAACACAAAACCTTTATATTTGAAGCACGTTCTTTCCCTCAAAACTGTAGGTTGTTCAGGGTTGCTGGGAGCTGCAACTCTGCAAGAGGCAAACTACACTGCCCAGAATTCTTTGGGGGAAAGGATGTATGTCAGAGAACACCCATATGCTCTATCACAGCACAGAGATGAGCAACTTACAAAATGGGGGAGAGGAAGAGAGATTGTTTTTTCAGCCCACAAACAGCAAAGGGTCTTATAGGCACTATGGACCTTTGGCTCCCCCTCCTGTTCCCCCTACAACTCCATCTACAGCAGGGCTAGTCAACGTGGTGCCATCCAGATGTTGTGCACTACAACTCCCATTATCTGGGGGGCACCAAGTTGACAACTGGGAGGGGTGGCTAACACCCCAGAGGACAGGATCACACTTCAAAACGACCTTGACAGATTAGAGAACAGATTAGAGAACTGGGCAAAAATAAACAAGATGAATTTTAACAGGGAGAAATGTAAAGTATTGCACTTGGGCAAAAAAAATGAGAGGCACAAATACAAGATGGGTGACACCTGGCTTGAGAGCAGTACATGTGAAAAGGATCTAGGAGTCTTGGTTGACCACAAACTTGACATGAGCCAACAGTGTGACGCGGCAGCTAAAAAAGCCAATGCAATTCTGGGCTGCATCAATAGGAGTATAGCATCTAGATCAAGGGAAGTAATAGTGCCACTGTATTCTGCTCTGGTCAGACCACACCTGGAGTACTGTGTCCAGTTCTGGGCACCACAATTCAAGAAGGACACTGACAAACTGGAACGTGTCCAGAGGAGGGCAACCAAAATGGTCAAAGGCCTGGAAACGATGCCTTATGAGGAACGGCTAAGGGAGCTGGGCATGTTTAGCCTGGAGAAGAGGAGGTTAAGGGGTGATATGATAGCCATGTTCAAATATATAAAAGGATGTCACATGGAGGAGGGAGAAAGGTTGTTTTCTACTGCTCCGGAGAAGCGGACACGGAGCAATGGATCCAAACTACAAGAAAGAAGATTCCACCTAAACATTAGGAAGAACTTCCTGACAGTAAGAGCTGTTCGACAGTGGAATTTGCTGCCAAAGAGTGTGGTGGAGTCTCCTACTTTGGAGGTCTTTAAGCAGAGGCTTGACAACCATATGTCAGGAGTGCTCTGATGGTGTTTCCTGCTTGGCAGGGGGTTGGACTCGATGGCCCTTGTGGTCTCTTCCAACTCTATGATTCTATGATTCTATGATTCTATGATTCTATGAACCCCTGATTTGCAGTGCCAGAGCTAAGTGCTGCTGCCAGGTACACAGTGCCAACCAAGCTTTACAGGTCAGACCTCCACATTCCCCAGCCTGGTTCCATATTAAAATGAAATTCAGTGACCTCTCTGCAGGAGAGGGGTGAAGAGGACTGGTACGGATTGAAATTGCAGAGGAGAATTAGTAACCAGGGGAGATTCATTCAGGGGAAAGTACTACAGCTCTGGTGCTTCAGTAGTTACCTGCTAGGATAAGAAAGGAGAAACCCACACCCTCTCCTTCACACACAAGTACACAATATATTAGAGGTTTATTTTTCCAAACTTCTTGCGGACATAAAGAAAAGCCGCAATGAAGCAAGAACGCTGGATGGCACAGAGATCTGTCATTTTACATATTCCTTGGGACAATTCAGTGATGGGTGTCGTCAATGAGTTCTGCTCATGTTCAGGATTTCACCAATGACCACATTTGGCCTTGCAATTTTCCTCCCCCCTGCTCCCTTGGGCAGATTATGGAGGGGGGTTGTTGGTGGTATTCTCTTACATCACGTGGCTTGGCTTACTGATACCATAGAATTGTAGAGCTGGAAGGCAGCACAAAGGTCATCTGGTCCAGCCCCCTGCAATGCATGAAACCTGCCCACAGCCCTGGGTGGGCTCAAACCACAAGCCTTCTGGTTAACGGCCAGAGACACTGACCCACTGCACCACAGAGAGGTGTTCTGTTTGCTTTGAAACAGCCTCTGGCAACCCAGCACACCCTCCAGATGTTTTTGCCTGCCACTCCCATCAGACAGCATGGCTAGTTTGGTGGAAGCTGATGGACACTGCTCTATGGGCATACTTGTGTATGATGTTAGCCCCCCTGCTTCTGGCATGTTTCTGTCTCAGTTGCCGAAACTCATCTGCAGGGGGCTTGTGGCTAGCTGGTCCAGAAGGGAAACAAGACAACTTCTCGCTCATGGCAAGACAGGCATTTCTCTGCTCTCACCGTGCCTACCGACTCCTGCGGCGGGACAGCAAAGGGCCCCTCTGCTTGCCCCAGAAGGCCCAAGTCGATGCTCTTGCGATCTTCCTGGCGCCCGTGCCGCCGAGCCCGGCCCTCTTGTTTCCTGAGTGGGCGTTCGCCCCGAGGTAGCCCGCCGGCACTTAGTTTGCGCACGGGGTTGGTCAGCCATTTCTTGAGGGTGCTGACCGAGTGGCGGGAGGCGGGGGAGCTGGGAGCCGAGCTGCTGGATGCCTGTGGCTGGATGGAGGCCACGGAGGCAGAGATGCTGCCATCGCTGCCTGCGATGGAGTAAGGATCTGCGGGGAGAGGACAGGCACAACCAGTGAGTACATGGACCGATTTTGTGACGTACTCAAAGCACACACAAATCTGGAGGCGCAGAGGCCGTGCTTGCATCCTAAAGGGGAAAGAGGCTGGTCTCGAAGCTTCCTGGAGGAAGGCACACCCTTTGGTCTGGAAACCCTTCCTCCCAATTTAAGAAAAGGTCACTCAAATGCATGCACAAGGCAGGGGCACAGAACACTTTGCAGCCCTCTCAGGCATCCTCTCAAGGGCCACGTGCAAGAGGCAAAACCTGGGTAGAGGAATGGATGCAACTCTTAACCTTGCACCGTAAGCTACACTCCATACCCATCTCACTCCAACCAGGCAAGCCTGGTTGTCATTACAGTTCAATGGCACACTCTGTCAGGGACTGGGCGGAGGAGGAATGGTGGAGGTGGCCTCCCCATCCTGACCCTTCCATGGAGGAGGAGGAAGACAAGATAGACAGGGGTTTGAGGGAGGTCACAGCTCAGAGGAAGATGAGGGGGAAACCATGGGAGAGCCAGAGCAACACCTGGCTGACATATCATTGAAAACATTCCAGACCCTCCATCTCCCAGAACCCGGTGAGCCTTAAAAGTAGGAGAGCAAAGAGCTCAAAGACAGAGGGCACGTAGCAGCACCCGTAGGGGAGGCAATGATGATGACGAATGAGGACACCTCATTCACTCGGGACAATGCCATTAACCAAGAGGCTGGGTTCTATAGCCTCTCTCTGTAAAGACTGAAATAAATAAGGACTGTAAGAAACTTTTTCTTGTCTTATACTTTCCTGGGCAACCAGTCGGGAGCCGCTGACAGCATCCTGACAATTCTGGATATGCAAAAGCAACTGAAGAGGGTCCATAGGAGGACACGGGGCAAGTGTGGCCTGGGGGGAGTCCTGAGGGCTGCATTAGAGAGGCTTGGAGGGCCCCATTGACCTGAACTGCTCCACCTGAAATCCAAGGTGTTAGAAGGAGCAGGCCATAGCTCAGTGATGACATTATTTGCAGGCAGAAACTCCCAGATTCAGGCCCCTGGTATTTCTAGTAAAATGGATCTCAGACAGCAAGCCTGTAGAAGATCTTTGCTATTACTTTTATTTCCTGATCTGCCTGGGATTCCCAGGCAGTCTAAATCAAAGCACTGATCAGACCCAGACCCCCTTAGCTTCAGCAAATTATTATTTATTAAATATGCATACTGCCCTTCATTCACAGATCTCAGAGCAGTTCACAACAAATAAATACAATATAAAAGCACAAATACATGATAAAAACTAGAACAAAATCAAGCAAACAATCCAATACACATACACACACCCAAGATTGCTGTGCTGTGTGCCTCTCCAGATCATAGCCCTGGCCTGTGAGACCTGCTCTGCGATTTCAAATAGCTGCTGGAGCTTACAGCCTCTGTCCTTATCAGTGTGAGCATTCAAAGTGAGTACAGAAGTGAACAGCATTACATCACTTTTGATGGTTCCCACCCTCCACCCTGTTAAAATGAATTTCCCCACTTTGTAGAAGAGAGACCTATTGGAATGCACATGGGAAGTAGGTGGGTGGTTTCTGCTTCTCTCAATTCACCACTATCCACAGGGCAAAACCCCACATGGCTCCTTCAGCAGCTAAGCTTACCTCCTTCAGAGCCATTAACAGTTTATTGAGAAGACATCACCTTGCACTCCCCTTGTTGCAACTGAACATCGCTAAACTTTGCTAAGCTCCACACCTGCACTGTTATGGGGCATGACCTTTTGGGTTCTTATACACATGATGCCTGATCAGGCTACGAGGTCAGCTCTGCATCCATCTCCTTTGCAAACTCAGTTGGAACGTCAACACAGTTTGGAAGTGGTCAAAAGCATATATTAGTGTCACTCCAGCGCTGTTAGAAAATGGTAATGCCCAATCTCAACATTAAGAATGAAAAGCTGGAAATTGCAGGGTTATGTTCACTTGAAAGCTGTGATAAACATAGCAAATGGCCTCAAAAATTTGGTGAGAGGAAAGCTGTTGTATTAGAAAATGGTGGTGTAAGCTGGAGAAACACAACACAGGCATACAGATCTATGACAGCAGATTCAAGCAGCTCACATCTCAAGATACCTACTTACTGTTTAACATCATGCAGATACTTTGCTCTTGCTCCAAAGCGGTTATACCTACTTCACATATGCATGCGCCCCACTTGGCATTTCTCTACAATTCATTATTACATGCTTGGGGTACGATTTAGTAGTTATTTGGCAGTTGCCGCATCAAGGAGCTACTTGTGAATAGGACCATCACAGATACACCATCTGCAAATGAAACTTTCATTTCAGGACATCATCTCACAATGCAAGGCTTTTATACAGAATCAGTTCCCACATTCAGCTACCAGTCATCAGATTTAAGAAAAATGAGTGTTGCGCACGCACGCACACGCACATGCACACGACCCAGGCACTGATGACTGGCAGCTTAATCCACTTATTACATTTTGATCCCATCCTGCCACCAGGAGTGCATATGCTTCTGTATACACTTCTCTTCCGCCCATTTTAGCCTCACAACAACCCTGTTGAGATAGGTCAGGCTGAGAGAGGAGATCACCCAGTGGGCTGCATGGCTAAGGAAAGATCTGAACCTGGGTCTCCCTGGTCCTACTCAGAGACTCTCTCACTTAACCGTACCAAATTTGTGAATGAACTTCCATGAAAGTTGCCAGCAATCATCTGATGGGTCTGAGATTGCCTGTTTGCACATGCAGATCAACAACTTGATGTTGCAGTCATGAAATGATCAACAGGAAGATGCAAACTCACCCTCTTATCATATGTAATAGTGGCTCAGATGTGGGTCCAAGTCAGTGTCCCATCTAACTAACTTAAGAGGGCCAGATCTGCTTAACTTCAACAGCAGAAGTTTGCCTTTAGCCTATTTTCTGTATGGTCTTGTGAAGTGGCCCCATGTGCCTAGAAAGATGGGCATGGATGTATGCAGGTGGGCAAGTGCAGAAAGATGTCCGCGTAAGCGAAGCAGGCAGCAGGCATGGGTGAGGAAAGGGCAGCCGTGCTCCCCCAGAGGAACTCTGCAGGAACAGCCCAGCAAGCGCCCAGCAGGAGGCAATAATGCAATGCAGCGGGATGACACCTCCTCCTGAAATAACTGCCTGCATCAGGAACCCGAGATGTGTCAAGCCACAGGCACCTGACCCCACCTTGGAAACTGACATGACAGTGTGAGGGATGTCGCTATGGCAACTGGCCAGCAGTACATATGTCTATGACATTGCGAGGACCAATTGCTAGGCTTAAAAATAACCAATTAGCACCTGCAAAGTGCAGCAAACAATGCCTTCTCTGCAGCCTGCTACCTCATCCTCCCAAAGTCTTAGGCCAACTTCCCACACAGGTGGCAAACCTGCATCTGGGCTAAAGTGCTTCAGACTGCAGATGAGAAGTCATATTAATTGAATTTGTTGTTTAGTCGTTTAGTCGTGTCCGACTCTTCGTGACCCCCTGGACCAGAGCACGCCAGGCACTCCTGTCTTCCACTGCCTCCCGCAGTTTGGTCAGACTCATGTTTGTGGCTTCGAGAACACTGTCCAACCATCTCGTCCTCTGTTGTCCCCTTCTCCTTGTGCCCTCCATCTTTCCCAACATCAGGGTCTTTTCCAGGGAGTCTTCTCTTCTCATGAGGTGGCCAAAGTCTTGGAGCCTCAGCTTCAAGATCTGTCCTTCCAGTGAGCACTCAGGGCTGATTTCCTTCAGAATGGATAGATTGGATCTTCTTGCAGTCCATGGGACTCTCAAGAGTCTCCTCCAGCACCATAATTCAAAAGCATCAATTCTTCGGCGATCAGCCTTCTTTATGGTCCAGCTCTCACTTCCATACATCACTACTGGGAAAACCATGGCTTTAACTATACGGACCTTTGTTGGCAAGGTGATGTCTCTGCTTTTTAAGATGCTTTCTAGGTTTGCCATCGCCTTTCTCCCAAGGAGCAGGCGTCTTTTAATTTTGTGACTGCTGTCACCATCTGCAGTGATCATGGAGCCCAAGAAAGTAAAATCTCTCACTGTCTCCATTTCTTCCCCTTCTATTTGCCAGGAGGTGATGGGCCCAGTGGCCATGATCTTCGTGGGGGTTTTTTTGGTTTGTTGTTTTTTTTTGATTAATTGAATACTCTTCCACATAAAAAATTCCCACCACACAGAAAGCTAGTCTCCATCATCAACACCACTCCAACACTCTAAATTTCTATGTGGAGATAGTTTTTTAAAAAATCTATGTGGAGAGAATTATTTTGTCTGCAGGAGCATTCAGTCACCCAAGACTCCCCATTTACAATCTGAAGCAGGTCAGCCCAGAAACAGACCAACCACCTGAGGAGGGATGAGACGCTAGACCTCCGCCCAGCCTCATCCTGCTTGTTTATTGCAAGCACACAATCTCTAGTTCCAGGCTCTTTAAGAAAATATCAAAAAGACTAGCTAACACAAGACCCAAGCATGCCGGCAGTCTAAAATGACACCTGGAAAGAGCAAGTGTAGCTACTCTCTGTACTCTCAACTTGAGCACTAGGTTTAACTACTTCTTTCTCAAAATTGGATCTATCACAGCTAAACCTAATTCACAGCTCATGTTGGTGTGTAGCACATGCAGTATTTTGGAGGAGGTACAAACAAACAAACAATTCTTCCCATCTGACTGGGTTGCCCCGGCGACACTGGGCAGCTCCCAACAAAAAATAGTAAAAACACAATAGAAAACAAAGCCCCCAAACAAAGGGTCAAACTACATGTTATACATGGGCCTAGTTTGAGCATAACACCCAGCCAACCCATGGCTTAGTTTAAACTGTGTAGCCTCCCAGTGAGATTGCCGCCGTGTTGCTCCTCCCTCTGGTACTCTTGCTGCTATGAGTGAAGCCATGATTTAGTGTGTTGTCTGAATTGGGGCTCGTGGTTTGTCTCTTCAAGACAAACCGTGAGCAGTAAGCCATAGAACAAACCTTCGTTCAATGAAGTTTTTAATGTTTTGGTGTTCTATTGTGTTTTAATTTGTTGGAGACCTCCTAGAGTGGCTGGCAAGCAAACAAACAGTTACAGCTTGTGGGACAAACTGTGAGCTGGGGATTGAAAACTACACCAAGCCAAACCATGGCTTAGGTCACAGCAGCACTGCAACAGAAAGACTGGAGGAAGAGTAAATTAGCTGCCGTCTTCTCTCTGAGTATCTGCACACTATTGCACTCATAGTTACAGGTAGGTGTTGGTCTGCCGTAGTAGAAACAAAATAAAAAAAATTCCTTCCAGTAAGTGTGCATGCACACAAAAGCTTATACCAATAACAAACTTAGTTGGTCTCTAAGGTGCTACTGGAAGGAATTTTTTTTATTTTATTGCACTCATAGTACACCATAATTCAGCTCAGCATTACATAAGAACCAGGTCAAAAGTTGCACTGCACAGCTATGCCTATGCTTTTTCTTGATTTCTTTTTAATTACCGGGGTGGATTAGGCAGTGTGGGACCACAGGATGTGGGAAGACCAGCCCTAACATTAGGCAGACAGAGCTGACCATCTCAGGTAGAAGATGCTTCAGGCATTGGTGTCAGCCACCTGAGAGTACTCTTTCGTCAGAGGCCAGAGCCGTGTCTGCTGCTCTCAGGTGCAGTGGAGGACACTATCCCTAAGATTCCTGTGCGAGTCCAGTCCACAACTATAAGAGAGCTTTGTTTACAGCTAGCACCTTGAGACACCAGTGACCTTGGGGCAACTGTAATTCAGGCTTGCAGAACGTCAGGAGCTCATCAAGCCAAAGGCAGTCCTCCAGAAGCTCACTAAGCAGCATCAGCCCAAGATATTTTGGTGCCTGAGGCAGAAAGTCCAAGTGGCACTCTGTGATAAAAATAAAAAATACACCAAATCATCAACAACATTAGCTGCTTTTTCACCATTAAATAGCTCCCCACCTCAGGCTTATGCCAGCACTAACCTTGACCAGGTCTAATGCCAGCACTAACCTTGACCAGGCCTAGCATTATAAAAAAAGAACAAGTTGCTACATATTTGGGCACAATATGTGACTAGTGTGTGTAAAGGGGGTGCTGAGCTCAACAAGTCACAACTGTTTGTACAAGTTGTCTGTAAAGGCACCATCTCCTGCAATCTGATTCTCGCTGGCCTCTCTAAAAAAAAATTGGCTAGAAGTATCACAGGAGCATCACACACTCTGAAATATAGCAAACAAGGGGGTAAATGGCCACCTTCAGACAAGATTTGTGCCACAAGAGAAGGCCGCCCTTAGCTGCGTGCTAACCAAGCTATTGTCCCTCTGCTTCTCTCCTTCCCCACTTCCACCCCCTAGTTCCATGGGCGCCGGTGGGGCAACAGCCTAATATTGGCGGAGGAGGAATGTGCACGGCACGTTCCTTGGCAAGGCCTGCGTAGCTCTGGCTGCGCCATCCACCATCTGTTTTTCAGGAGTTGAATGTGCTGGTGGGTGGAGCCACGTGGGGGGCAGAGAGCCTCAGAACTCAAAGGTTTTTGAATTATTATTTTAAAAACACATTTTCTCCCTCTATTCAGCACCAATTTTTCAGGGATTTCTAAAGACAACAGTTCCCTCAGGCGGTACAACCACCCAGCGGGGAAAATTTTCCGCATTCTATTTTCAGTCAGTATCAAAAACTGCACACAGGGAGGGTTCTGAGATGGGCTTAATCTGAGCCCCGAGCTGACTACGGCAGGGCTCCACAGCCCATTTTTCAGCATCAGGCTCAGCCCCTAGATCATGGGAAATACAGTGGTACCTCAGGTTAAGTATTTAATTCGTTCCAGAGGTCCGTACTTAACCTGAAACTGTTCTTAACCTGAAACACCACTTTAGCTAATGGGGCCTCCTGCTGCCGCTGCACAATTTCTGATCTCATTCTGAAGCAAAGTTGTTAACCTGAAGCACTATTTCTGGGTTAGCGGAGTCTGTAACCTGAAGCATATGTAACCCAAGGTACCATTGTAATGGAACAGAAAAACTTGTAAGCATTTGGAAAGGGTCTTTCTGTCTCTCCTTTCACCTGCTCCATAACAAACCAAGACCATAACTGGGATTGGACAGCAGCGCCTTCTTACTTATTGGGTGTGATTTCCAAGCAGGACTGAGCGTCTGTCTTATAGGACAAAATAACTTATGGACTTGAGAACTCCTCCATGAATCTTTGACAAATTCATTGGTGGCTGAAGCTGTTCATGGATACTAGCCACAATGGCTGTGTACTAGACTAGTATCGGAGGCAGTGGTACTGGAGAACAACATCAGGAGAGGGCTTTGGGCTCACGCCCTGCTCGGTTCTGGGTTTCCCAAAGGTATCCGGATGCCACTGTGGGAACAGGATGCAGGACCCATTAAATACATTTCCCACATTTTACAGAGAGAAGTTCCTTTGCCTCTAGACAAATTTGTGGAAGAGAAAGCTATCAGTGGCTTCTAGCCAGTGTTGGAGGCAGTATGCTCAGTTGGTACAGCACGAGACTCTTAATCTCAGGGTTGTGGGTTTGAGCCCTATGTTGGGTAAAAATAATAATCCTACATTGCAGGAGGTTAGACTACATGACCCACGTGCTTCCTTCCAACTCTACAATTTTGTGATTCTGTACAGCCTCTGAGTACCTGTGTTGCTAGGAACCACAAGTGGGAAGAGTGGTGATGTGCTCAGATTCTGCTTGTGAGCTTCCCACGGCCATCTGGTTGGCCACTGCGAGAACAGAGCGCTGGACAAGATGGGCCTTTGGCCTGCTCTGACAGTACAGTGGTGCCCCGCAAGACGAATGCCTCGCAAGACGGAAAACTCGCTAGACGAAAGAGTTTTCCGTTTTGGAGGTGCTTCGCAAAACGAATCTCCTATGGGCTTGCTTTGCAAGACGACAATGTCTTGCGAGTTCCTGCGGGGTTTTTTCCTCCCCCCCCTTTTTCTAAGCCGCTAAGCTGCTTATCAGGGACGCGGGTGGCGCTGTGGGCTAAAGCCTCAGCGCCTAGGGCTTGCCGATCGAAAGGTCGGCGGTTCGAATCCCCGCGGCGGGGTGTGCTCCCGCTGCTCGGTCCCAGCGCCTGCCAACCTAGCAGTTCGAAAGCACCCCCGGGGGCAAGTAGATAAATAGGTACCGCTTACCAGCGGGAAGGTAAACGGCGTTCCGTGTGCGGCTCTGGCTCGCCAGAGCAGCGTTGTCACGCTGGCCACGTGACCCGGAAGTGTCTCCGGACAGCGCTGGCCCCCGGCCAATAGATGTGAGATGGGCGCACAAACCCCAGAGTCTGTCAAGACTGGCCCGTTCGGGCAGGGGTACCTTTACCTTTACCTTTAAGCTGCTTATCAGCTGATCCGATAAGCCGATAAGCCGCTAAAAGCCGCTAATAGCACTAATCCTCTAATCCATCAATGGGCTTGCTTCGCAAGACGAAAAAACCACTAGACGAAGAGAATTACAGAACGGATTCTTTTCGTCTTGTGAGGCACCACTGTAGCTTCATGAGCCTCAGCCATTCAAATATGTGCTTTCACCGCCTTATCAAAGCATCTCCAAGGTGGGAACTGCCTGACCCGCAAAGGTTTAAGGCACCATAACAGAGAGGGTAGTACTACAGGGAAGACAGGAGGGCCTGGCGTGCTCTGGTCCATGGGGTCACAAAGAGTCAGACACGACTAAACGACTAAACAACAACAACAGTACTACAGGGTTTCTGTTGGAGATGGGAGATTCCAAGGGGAAATGCACCCCCTTTCCACAGGACACTTTCCTCCATTCCAGTTTGTAAGATACAGCAGTAAACCAAGAGCACTAGATGAATGGTGAATGGTGACAAGAGATTCTATCGTTACTTTCTGGACAAATGTTAAGGCACTTCCATTTTGTTCCAGGGGATTATAATACAGTGGTACAGTGGTACCTCGCAAGACGAACGCCTCACAAGATGGAAAACCTGCTAGACGAAAGGGTTTTCCGTTTTGGAGGCGCTTCGCAAGACGAATTTCCCTATGGGCTTGCTTCGCAAGACGACAGCCCATAGGGAAATATCCGGGACAGCGGGGAAGCGCAGCGCGTCTTCCCCACTGTCCTCGGACCTCCTCCGAAGCCGGGCGGTGGGGCGGGAACGCCTCCTCCCGCCGCCGCCGGGCTTCGGAACGATGCTCCGAAGCCGGGCGGGGGGGCGGGAACACCTTCTGAAGGCGGGCGGGGGGCGAAAGTCTTTGTCCCCCCTGCCTGCCTTCCCAGGGGCTTTTAAATCGCCCCGGACAGCGGAGAAGTCCTCCGCTGTCCCGGGGTTTTTTAAAATGCTGGGGGTGGGAAGAAAAGCCCTTGTCCCCCCCCCCCAGCCTTCAGAAGAGGTCCGGGGACAGACTGTCCCCGGACCTGGTCTGAAGGCGGTTTCCCTAGGAACGCATTAATTGATTTTCAATGCATTCCTATGGGAAACCGTGCATCGCAAGACGAAAAACTCGCAAGACGAAGAGACTTGCGGAACGAATTAATTTCGTCTTGCGAGGCACCACTGTACCTTGGTTTTCAAATGTAATCCGTTCCGGAAGACAGCTTGAGTTCTGAAACGTTCAAAAACAGAAATCTCAGTATGGAAGCCTCAAAATGGAAAACTTAATACGAAAAACTCAATACAGAAGCTGCATTTCTGGTTCGCGTTCAAAAGCGTGTTCAGAAACCAAAGCATTTACTTCCGGGTTTATGGCGTTTGAAAACCAAAATGCTTGTCAACGGAGACGTTCGAAAACCAAGGTACCACTCTATTCAAGAATAAGAGGCATTAATCTAATATGAGGGACATCTGGCAACATGAATGTAGCTATCCAGCCAGCTCTTAGATCATCAATCCCAGACTGCTGAAAACATTATGATTAAGATATGAGATTTTTATCTTAAAATTCTTAAAAACCACAAAATGTCAACTTTATGCCTCTGGGAAACTGCAGCATTAATGGCAGGCAGACTCGTATTTTCTAAACCATATCCCCTCCGAAGTACGCAGGTTTGCAGTTTAATGCAGGGCCCAATTCACTGAGAAGTTCTGCTGTGGAAGTTCACGGAAATGCATAGGCATACAGAAGGAGTGCCATGTGGATTGCGCCCTTTCCCCCCAGTAATGAAATCAAGAATAATTATTTTATCTCAAGCTCTCACTGTATGCTCCATCCTCCTCCTTCCTACAACCTCTTGAAAGTGTTTGCCAAGGGTGCATACTCAAGAAGACATTGTGCAGACTGGTATATTCTTAAAGCTCTTTAATCTCCTTGCCACCATAAGGTGTTTCTACTCAGATCATGAAAGAAATGTATTTCCATTCTAAAGACTGGAGTAACAGTGTCCAGATCCAGTACTATACAATGGAGAAGGGGTTGGTGGGTGGCCAGTCTTGCTGCAAGGCTTCTGCTGCCAGGGTAGCAGGAAAATTGCCTGCACAGTTCCCACCCGCTTCTTTTATTTCTGTTACTGAACATGGAAAAGAGATGTGTGCACCCAATATCAAAAAGGAAGGGGGAGGCATGGGTGTAGCCAGGATTTATGTTAGGGGGCAGGCTTTATGGGGCGGGCGACCTCAGTTAGTTAAGTATTTTTTACTGATTTACTTGATGGGGGGCAGCTGTCCCCCACCCCTGCTTGGCTATGCCCATGGGTGGAGAGGGATTCACAAGATCATTGTCAAGAATTGCTACTGGTGTAGGGGGAGGAGGGAACAGGCTTGTTGGTTTTGCAAAGCTTTTCCTTCCTGTATCTTAAGATGCTGTGCAAGAACTCTGGCTGAACAGCTACAGTGAGAGACCCTCAGTCTCCAAGGCTGCAGCCCTATACACACCTACCTGAGAGGAAGTCCCCCCCCCCAAAAAAAATTGCATCACCCAAAAAAAAGGGGGGAAAGAGGGCATCATTTTACATAAAATTTGCACATGGTTCTATGTACAGGTGCAAATTTTGAAATAATTGCTAACATTTCAATAGAGTTCAGAACATCTCACCATAGTGAGGAAGACACCAGGTGATTCGTTCAGCTTCTGAGTCTGCTGACCAGGTGATGCTGTTGATGGGCAACTTCAGCGCCCCTGCTCTCCCTTGTTATGGCTCTTTATCTGTAAAACAGACTTGGTCGGGCAGCCCTCAAACAGAAGACACCTTTAAAGAGAGGTCTTCAAAATAGAGGACTGGCTTTCATAAAGTAGGATACCTGGCCACTCTAAATCCCATGAAACTCAATGGGTCTTACTTCTTAGTAAACATGTAGAGAATTGCACTGTAAAAACAGTAAACAAACAAATAAATAGCAATTATAAAAACAGCATGAGTTGAAGTGGTAAAGGCCAACCCTACCTCATATATGTTAACTCTCACCATTATCTTGCCCCAAGGGAAGAAAAAGCAAATACAGCTTATTTGAGGCAAGCAGTCCTTTGCCTTCTTGGTTTTAATGTATGCATAGATTTTTAGTTGATGCTCATCACTGTAAATAATTTTATTTTCTGACGATAAGAGCGGTTCGACAGGGGAACAGACAGGGGAGGGCAGTGGACTCTCCTTCCATGGAGGTTCTTAGCAGGGCCTGGATGTCCATCTGTCATGGATGCTTCCACTGAGATGCCTGCACTGCAGGGGGTTGGACTGGATGACCCTCAAGATCCCTTCCAACTCTCCAATCCTATGATTCTATGTACAATTCTTTCTGAGGTCAGTGTGAAATGCCAATATATAAACAGCATATATAAATAAGACAGAATGAGGCAACTTGCCTCAGGCAGAAGACTTTAAGCTACCAATAAAAGAAAAACAAATTGTCTATTGTCTATTGTTTTGTTTTTTTACCACTGGGTGGGGAATAATTTGGATTGTCTGCCACAGGCACATGGGCCATTTCTGAGAGGAGAAGTGATGAATGATAATGGGCAACAGTCAATCTAGTTGCATGCCAGAAACTCCTGTTCCTATCCAAGAAACCCCTTAAGAAATCTGATGGATCTCTGTCCTTCCCTGAGAACCCAGGGTGGCTCATGAAATAAATAAAAAGACAAAGAATCATTAAATATTTTTTTTACAATCTTCATCAAATTTCAATTAAAATTGAACAGCAGCAATGCTGGACTAGCCCTCATGGTCCCTTCCAATTATAAGATTCTGTGTGGACCTCCAAGACAAGGCCTTACCCCAAACTATGCTCCAAAGGCAATATGGCCAGAAAAAAATCGTTTATACCCCAGAAGTGAAAAGAAACTCAGGTAAGCAGATTCTTCCCCACCCCCTCTAGACTCTTATATCATATTGGATGGGGCAAAGGACTAGTGAGGAGACAACCCAGCAATGATGGATGGCAAGGCCACACACTAGAGCCAGGATAGCAGGAGGATACTAAAAGGGAACTCTAAGTCTGAAGATTCACTCCAGGGAAAACAGTGGAGAGATTAACATAAGGTCCCTCCCACAGCCAGCAGGACCGTGCCATCATCACTTTCCTCATTAGATATGTTTATTTTAATGAGGTGGAGGGAATATCTTGCATTATTACAGTGAAAAATAGACAAGCGGGTTAGATATTTGCAGGGACAACCTAAGAATTAGGCCCCCAAAAGAGACCCACTTACAGAACTTACAGAGTGTTGGTGTTTCTGGACAGGAACTTAATATTATAAACAGATGTTGGAAACATGTAGCTGGCAACTGATTTATTAAAAATTTGCTGGAATTTCCACAGAAAGGCTAAATCCATATTAAATTAGAGGGCAGGAGATTACAGGCTGGCGTTTGATGTTGTTTGTATTGTGTGGATGCTACCAACAAAGACTCCAGCTTCACCATCACCACCCTGCATGCATGAGCAGCACTGACCCTGCAACAAAGACCCATCTGGAAGACCCCTGAGTCAGACCTTTGGCCTGTCTAGTCCAGTATGTCTTTCAGACGCAGATTCTTCTCCAAGCTCTTGGACAGAGGAGGGCATCTCCAAGTTCTGCTGCCTGAAATTCTCTTAAAATGAAGATGCCAGCAATTGGACCTTCTGTTTAAACAGCATATTCCCCATGGGCTCACCCACATTTATCTTTTGTCTCACACACTGGGCTCTCCTGGTCTGTGTCAAAGTGCTTTTTTCTTTGCTCTTTAATGCTGAACTGGGACGCGGGTGGCGCTGCGGTCTAAACCACTCAGCCTCTTGGGCTTGCCGATCAGAAGGGGTGAACTCCCATTGCTCAGTCCCAGCTCTTGCCAAGCTAGCAGTTCGAAAGCACACCAAAAAGTGCAAGTAAATAAATAGGTACCGCTCCAGAGGGAAGGTAAACGGCGTTTCCATGCGCTGCTCTGGTTTCGGTGTTCCATTGCGCCAGAATGCTGGCCACATGACCTGGAAAAAACTGTCTGCAGACAAACGCTGTCTCTCTCGGCCTGTAAAGTGAGATGAGTGCTGCAACCCCAGAGTCGTCTGCGATTGGACTTAACCGTCAGGGGTCCTTTACCTTTACCGCTGAATTTGAACAAATGGCCGTTCAGGTTTTACCGCAGAATTGTTTCGTGGCAAAAAGGGGAGGGTCTAGGGCTCAGACACTGAGCTTTAAAGTGCAGACGTGTGCCTAGAAACATGACACAAAAGGAAGTCTGGACGAGCCGTTACACTGAGCTATGGTCATGTGTCAAACAGCAAGAGTAGCTGTGAGGATAGGGGAAACCGTGTATGAGGGTGTGTGGTAAAAACTGGTATGACAAGCCTAGCAATGTGAGAGGCAGCTCAGTGGAACAGCATCTGCATCACAGGCAACTTCAAGCCCCAGAAGTCAGGACTGGGAAAATCTCCTTGTCTGAAATCTTGACAGTGATTACCAGTCACAGCAGACAATACTAGGCCAGATGGACCATTGGGGTGACTCAATTTGAGGCAACCTCTTGAGAACAAGGGAAGCTTATAACCCCTTGGGGTGTATCCAAACCCACCACACCTGCCCTGTTTCATGTCCCTTTTGTCCCTCAGAACATATTGACATTACAAAAATTTTATTAGTTGTATAGCATTTTAAGCGTCTTGGGCTCCCCCCCCCCCCAAGAATCCTGGGAACTGTATTTTAGTGATACTACTGAGATTCCTAGTCCCACTCACAAATTTACTTCCTAGGGAATTTCTTTTAAATCTCTTTAATTAAGTCTGTAGTGGAGGTGTTCTCTCAGTGTACCAGTACAAATCCACATTTCCTACACATCCTCTCTCTGTTGGAAGGAAGCCTCAGAAGAGCATCTTGCCAAAGCAAACACACACAAAAAGGTGGATCTGGCACTGAATGGGTGCAATCATCTCTTAAAAATAAATAAATAGAAGAACACTCTGATCACAGAAGAGAGGGATGGAAAATGACCCGGGGGGGGGGGGGACAGTGTTACCATTCTTCCCAGGTCAACTGTACAAAAATAAATAAATGTGTAAACAACAATAACAACAAAAGGAAGTGGCATTCAAATAGATCAAAAGGTATGATGTGGATTACACCTGCAATTCATTTTTCCCTCTTTTGCTGCAGACTACGCTGTTTTGGATACACCTTCAGCAAGTGAAACAATAGCTGTTCTATAGGTGTAACATTTGCACAGCAATGGAACCAATTTGCAAGCAGGCTCAGCACATTAAGTTCTAAACTCAAGGGGAGCAAGTTTTTACAGCAGAAGCCAGCTGTGGATTGTACTGATTGACCTACAATATCACAAAACACCCCCTGTTCACTATGCCTGCTTTATAGTGATTTAGTACAATTGTTTTTAACAAATCAATTTAAATACTATCACAGAAATATGATGTTTAAGCATGAAATTACAGATGAACATATAAATGGAAGGGGGGAGAGATAGATGGCTGAAACAGCAATTGTTATATATCTTTTATACAGTAGTTCAAATTGTAAAGCCTGGTGGAAGCTGGACTTGCCCCCACAGCTGAGGAATTCACAAATCTTTGTTTTCTATTGTGTCTGTCTTCACCATATATGCCAAAATTTCACTATAAGATTGTCAGCCGTCTTTTAATCAGAATATCTTTAATTCTTTGCACTACATAGACCAGACAACCCACCCACAGAATTAGGGAGTTACTAAGCAAGGATTTTAAAAAAAACCATTCTTTTCAGCTCTGCCTCCTTGCAAAACAGTGTGTCATTTTAAATTTGCATGCATTTAAATGAATTAAAATACAATCAGCAGTAGCCCTTTTTCTCCTCAGAGAGGGATGAAAACTCAGAATAGAATAGATATCCTGTGTATTTATGGGATCTCATAGGACACTGATCTTCAGCTGTGGGGTTTTGTGACCTGACCAATGTGCTGTTGGCCACAGATACAAAAAGGAAATAGAGGGGCAGAAAAGGAGAAAATAAGGTGGCGGGAAGGGGAAAGATGGAAACAACAAAGATTTATAATTTCAGATAGAGCAGGGAAGAATATCAAATAAGTCAAAAAAAGTACTGAGAGAAGACCCCCATGCTGACACTCCTACATATGGAAAGGTTGAAAGCCACAGACACAGAGTAGTAGGCAAAAAACCTGTGTGGTCTAGTGGCTAGGGAGGAGGAATAAAGACACCAGCTCAAATCCCTGCTAAGTCACAGTCCAGCTAAGCAGCCTTTCGCAAAGATGTTCCTGCCCCACCCCCCTGTCCCCAAACCTCAGTTTTTTCCATCTGGGAATAATTGCAACTCACCTCGCAAATATGTTGAGAAGGCAAAACAGATGAAGACTGCAAAATTCTTTGCACATACAAAGCACTGTGTAATCCGTTGATAATAATAGCAGCATCACCACCACCATGGATTGAACAATAGTTTCAAGCCTTTTACTATTGCAGCAAGGAGTAAGCAGAACTGTAGTTTCAGGGGAGATGCGCCTTCAGAGTATTACCGCTAACAGCACACAAAGGTCAGCTTCAGAGTCACACCAGGTGCCCTCGCTCTACCAAGTATCACAAATGTGAATAGGAAAGCTTTTTAAAGACACAGAATGCATAAGATGCAAACACCCCACAGTTCCATGAAACCCCACAGGTGTCCATCTTTTAAAAAGAAAAAGCAAGCCAGCTCTCCACCGTGACTAATAGGGCTAGAGAGGCAATAATAATTGTTTCTCGGTAGAAGCAACCAAGCAAGAGTAAAAGAACCGACTCATGGCTGCGTAATGTCGATTACATATTCTGACATCCTTTAGCCACCCTATCATTTTAAATAGTGTAAACTGCCATGTGATTCTCAGATGAAGTGCAGTATATCAATTTAATTTAATCATCATCATCTTCTTGTTGTTGAACTCCAGCTCCCCCATCAGCCCCTGTCCTTATGGGCATAGTCAGGGATTATGGTAGTCATAACATCTTGGGGACCACAGGTTATACTGTAATTTACACAATTGTTCTGCTTGCATTAAACCACTTTACTCTGGAGTGTGTGAGAGTGAGTGAGAGAGTTTTTTTGCCAGAATGAAACCAATTTCCTCACAAATATGGTATCTAAATAGTTTGCTACAAGTGGCGTTGTGTCCCTGTGCCCCATTCAACCCATTTTTGAAGGTTTGAGGCAGTGTAGATTCTGATCAAGGTCAGAAAACCCATTTACCATGAGTGCAGCTGGATCCAGGCAGGAAAACAAAAGAAAACAACCCAATGGCCATGTGAATAATCCCTTCAGTTCCCTTAGAGGGCCACTTCATTTCCTGCACAGAAGGCCCATATGAGTAGGCAACAGAATGACACTCATAGGTAGAGTGTCGTGCCAATCTGATCTGCGTGATGTATTTCAAATACATGTGCACAGACTGTAAGTACTTTGGGAAGATGTTTATTCACACTGAACTGTCTCCCCATTAATGAAGAGGCAACCACACAATATACTCACCATCTCAATTTTCCCCCAGACCTTCCCACTCTTTAAATATGTTTTTACTGAATCACTGTAAAGTCAGAATAGGAAAAGCCCTGCATTTAAAAGGAGAAACGTCCAGGATAACATTGGGTCCACATTTTGTTCTGATGCAGATAAGCTTGAGGTTGTGTCAAAACCAAGTGTTATCCCACATTTTACAGTACATTTCCCCATCACTTTCCTTATTGCAAAATTGGGGGGCTGAAGCAGATTGTGTAAGACCTCCCAATTAACTATAATTGTGCGGCCTGAATTTGCCAGTATGTAATTGAATCTCACCTGAAAATAGCAAGAGTCTGGAAGTACCCTTATCCCTAATGATTATAAAAGAAAACAGCAGGCCCAATCCCCTCACTAAATATTTTTTTTAATTGTTTTGATTGAAAGATTTTCATGGATAACAAAGGTACATATAACCAGAGCTTTTTTTCAGCTAGAATTTAGCGTAACTCCATTCCGGCACCTCTCTGGTGGGCACCAATGCCATTGCCATTACAAAAGAACAAGGGAGCCGTTCATAGTGAATTCTGGCACTTATTTTTCTAGGAAAATAGTACTGCATGTAACATCTCTGTTTTCAGTTCGTAGAGTCCTATCTATAGGTCAGTTACATTTGGGGGGAGACATTGCTATCATAGGCATTGTGAGGTTGAGAGGGGAAGAAAGAGGTGAGGAGAGAGAAGCAGGGTAATGATTTTCCTTCTTCTGCATAGCGTATGTATGGGGCTTTTATGTCAGTGTCAAATGGGCAGGTTCTTCATCTGCTCATTTTCCTCTCACTAAAGTTGTGTGATCCTGCTCCTTCCTTCTTTCCCATACTGTAGGTGCCACCAAAATAGTACAAGTTTCCCTGTAATTTGCTCCCTACCCTGCCCACAATACATTGTTTGAGGTAATGAATTCTCTCTGGTTTATGGTCAGGTCAGTCATGAAAACAAACTTGCTTGCTTATTACATTTATATACCACCTTTTCTCCCAAAGTGTTCTCATCCCCAGTTTATCCTCACAGCAATCCTGGGAAGTAGGTTAGGCTGAGAGACGGCGACTGGCCCAGTGAGCTTCATGGCTGAGAAGAGAGTCAAACCCTGGTTTCCTAGGTTACATTCCAACACTCGAACCATTACACCACCCCAGAGCCTCTTTTGCACTATTTCTGTTAACATTCAAACAGAAGTGAAAACAAATTAAAGGTATTTGTAATGTGGACAAGGACTCTGGGTAGCACAGGTTTTGCATCCGCCTTACAAACCCCAAGGGAAGCAACAGCTGTCTTAAGCCTTACCTGCAGGTGGAGGAAATGCCCAATGAGCAGACTACAATTCAATAAACGCATGCAGAGAATACTCTGATAAAGCCACTCAGAACTTCAACAGCCTTGATCTTCTCAGGGGTGGGACATGCACTCCCACAAATAAGTCGTAATCAGCAGAGAAGCAATACACGTTCCTGGATAACTCAAACACAGTCAACAAGATTCAGGGAGTTGTAAATCAGAACTGGGTCTGAGATGCATCCACAGAATTTGTTGTTGCACTTTAAGGCCCTCCTCCTCTTCCTACTTGAAGCCATATCTGTTTCCCTGCCATAATTGACTCCTTCTCCTCTTTCTCAGCTTCAACACTGCTTTGCAGTTGTGTCAACCAGAAGATGCTGCATTGACATCAATGTAGGGGAATGTTGACCTCAGGGAAACATAAACCTTCACCCCTACAGTGCAGATTATTGGATGGTTCATACTGTGACCAAAGCCTAGTGTGACCTCATCTGCCCAGTACAGAATCATCCCTTGGCATCTGGGAAATAAACCAGGATAATTACTGTATATGTGGCCCCTTTGAAAAGACTGATAGGATTGCCACCTGATTTTACTGGCCCCATTCCTGTATCTTGAAAAGTAACTGGGCAAAAAGAAATCCAGCAAACAAAGCCATTCCTGCTGTTTATTGTAACCACAGTTAGTCTTTATACAGCACTAGCATATTTTGCCTTCAAGTTTCAAAAACCATGCACCAATTCACATTGCAGATTAGCAGGCAGTGGCTGACGAAGTGTGGCTTCCCTGAGGTAACCAAACTAGTTAATGAACTAAGGAACACCACCTGCATGGGCTATAAAGAAGAAAGAACTAGGTATTTTAAATGCAACTATGCATTTAACATCATGTCTAGTTTGGACCTTCACCAGTAGACTACTCTACCTTCATGTCAGAATAGCCCTGCCTTCCCAGGTCCAAAGGATGCTCCACAGACCTCAGCTCCTATCAGGTTGTTAAAGACCAGAAGTTGCACACACTGAATCTCGTGGTTTAGAGTAGGTCGCCAGGTAAGTTACCTTGAGGCAGAGCAACTTCAAGCACTCTCAACTTCAAATGGCTATAAGAATCTGCTTTAGCAAGAACCCTTTTTCTCTCCATAGAACCATGTGTTAGACCAGCATTTCACATTCTGGTCAAGATGCACATAAGGAAAGCAACTCATAGGGGCTTTAGAATTTATGTATCTGCCTAACATGTCTGCCTAATGAATTTTGGAGCAGGCTAGATGGATCTTGGTTTCATTGAGCAAGGCAGTTCTTATGTATCACAAACCATCTGAAAGGATGGCAGGCAGACACGAACCTGAGTCACATCCTCAGAGATCATTTTCTGGTTTAAAAAGCCTATTCATCTGTGTTGATCTCTAGAAACCTCTTCAGAATACAGGGAAGGAAAAAGTAATGCTAGAAGTAACCACACACACACATAGGTCACCTTTCTATTCTTCTAGACAAAGCTCAGCAAAACTCAAAAGCTTGCACAGTCCTTCACCAAAATAGCTTGGGAAAGGGCTATGGATCATCGGGAGTATCATAAAATCGTAGAGTTGGAAGGGAACCCTGAGGGTCATCTAGTCTAATCCCTCCTGCAAAACAGGAATCTCAACTAAAGAATCTATGACAGATGACCATCCAACCTCTGCTTTAAAACCTCCAGTGAAGGAGAGGTTTGTATGTAAAGTTCCCAGGTTCAATTCCTGGCATTTCCAGGTTAGGTTGGGACTGTCCTGTCGGAAACCCTGGAGAGCTGTCAGTCAGTTTATACAATACTGAGCTAGATGGACCAATGGTCTGACTTGCTACATTTATTATTATTTCATTTATTAGGACTGATATTGCACAGCTGGTCTGCTTGCTACAGCTACTTTCTTTCTTCATCACGTGGCAGTTCCATGTTCACTGTGGCAATCCAAATGGCGGTTTCTACTCATCAGACAAACTATACAATCAGCATGATGACCCAAATAGATGGCTGTTGCAAAATGGGGTCTTGTGCATTAATCCTTATTACATGGCAGCTTTTGCTGGGTTATTCCTTTATACCAGGCTTCCTCAACCTTGGCCCTCCAGATGTTTTGAGACAACAATTCCCATCATCCCTGACCACTGGTCCTGCTAGGTAGGGATCATGGGAGTTGTAGGCCAAAAACATCTGGAGGGTCGAGGTTGAGGAAGCCTGCTTTATACTATGAAATAAAGGGACCAGTGTCCTGAATTATTCACTGTTTACAGCAATAGTTTTGGAAGGCTGGAATGTGGGGTAATAAGCAGAACTGCTTCCATTTCATCCAGACTGCTAATAGCATCCACCTCCACTCCTGTCTGGGACAGGAACTGTAGACGCTTCTGGGAGCCTGGCAGGGGAATACCCACCAGAGTAGAGAGAGGAGACACAGTAAAGCCGATTCTGAGCCTGACAAACAGGTTCAAGGGAGAAGAGAGATACAAATGCCTATAACGAGATTACTTGGCCATCATATGCTCAAGATCAAGGTGCTTCTAGATGGCCTGTTTATTGAGCCTTCATCCTGATTTTTTAGTGAGATTAGACAACTTTGGCTAATTAAGGAGCTTTCATTCTGATTTGTTCGCAGGAAAGTTAAATGACATTGCATCAAAGAAAGCGTTATCACATTTTCCGCTGCATTTTCCCATCACTTTCCATATCACAGAAAGTCTGATCTTGGGGGAAACAGGTTTGCTGTGCTAGACTTCCTAACCAACTGTCAGGGAACTGACATCGGAGGGAGAGGCGAAGGGGAGGCTCCCAGATGATGCTGGCGAAGGACCCAGCAGCAGGGGGAGAAACAGCTCAGTAGAGGGGGAAGCCAATCAGCGCAACACCAGGGATAAAGGGGGGCAGACGGGGGGAATTGGAGAGAGGGCTCCAGGACTCTTCACTGGACATCAGTGAGGAGAGCCCAGGTCCTCCGCTACCCACGCCTTCCCTGCGCAGAAGACTCCCGCGCAGTGAGAGGAGGAGGAGACTGGGTGTCAAACAACTTTTATGTTGGAAGAGGTTCAAGAAACGCCCACTGACGGATTCTGCCAGTGACTGAGGCAGCCGCAATGAGAAGGGGCTGTGCAGTCAGAAAGTTTTAACAAGGCAAATTAACCGAGAAAGGCACCAGTTTACGCACGAGTAACTCATACCCATTACACCAACCATACTTGTGCAACATGAATTTGGGTGGCATGTGATTTAATCTCACCTGAAAACAGTGACAGCCTGGCTATGCCTTTACTAAGGTTTAGTTAACATGTTATCTATCACCTTGCAACCACCTTGCAGCACTCACCCTCAAAGTGGCTAAAGAACTGGTGGAAGGGTTGGATATTCTCCCAGATTTTCACTGCATGCTTAGGGGCAAAGTAAGGATTCTAATCCATGTTTGTGGCAGCAGGTATGGCACTTAGTGGGTGGGAGTTATATTCTGAATCAGGTAACACAGAGCATACAGGAGTGGTATTGGGTAGAAAGTATTAGGTGCTCCTGGCTCCAATCAGCAGATCTTTGCCCAACTGGAATTTTTATCCTGCACAGGCAGTCTGCTCCTCACTGGCAAAATGCAAAGGGAGTTTGTGCCCCCAACTGATACTCCAATTCAATGCTCCTTCCCTAGAGATAAGTAAAACCAATAAATACTAGCTGAAAAGAACAGCCAAAAGTGAATAAAGTGCCTAGGGCAACTCTCCTAAGAGGTAATGTTATAAGATTTGGGACTATTTAGTTGAGGGGGGAAAGTTGAGTGGTAGAGGTGAAGAATTATGCATGGTGTGAAGTAAGTGGCTATGGAAAAGTTTTTCCTCCCTCTCTCATAATATAGGGAATCCAAATGTTTGGAAGTTCAGGACGGACAAAATGAAGTACTTCTTCACACCACAAACATAAACTAAAGAATTCACAGGCTGTGGTGATGGCCACCAATTTGGATGGCTTTAAAAGGGATTAAACAAATCCCTGGAGGATAAGGTTATCAATAGTTACTAGTCATTGTGACTATATTACCTCCAGAGGCAATATGCTGGAAATCAGACGAGTGCTGCTGTTCTCTTGCAGAAAGCTGCACTAGAGAAGCCTTTGGCCTGATTCAGCAGGGCTCTTCTTATCTTCTCTCATAACCTGAATTCTAATGCATTAAACTCCACAGAGGTGGAGAGAAGTGCTGACTGATCATTCACTGCAATCCAGCCAGACCATGTTGGCTGCCTTGGCAGAAAAGTGGTGGTATAAAAACGCAATTATTTGATTGATGATGTTCCTTTTCTTTCTCTATTTAGGGTTGACAGAAGAAACACACAGGCACACACCCCACCCCAGAATGGAGTTTCTAAAACGAGAAATGCCAAGCCTCGGGCCTGCCAAAAACCTGATACTGTCTGACTTGGAAACTCTTCCTTCTATTTCAGATCATGTAGCTGTCTTAATGTGGAGGAACACACGCTCTGCACAAGCTCAGAGTCCCTGCCTTCTTCATGAGACCAATTCCCGGACCTGAGCCCTGGCGATACCTGGCTTGCCTCAAGCCCCGAAGCCTCCTCACACAAGGCCTCACAGATTTTCCACCCATTTTGTAGCGTTCACCACAGGAAATGTTTCCATGCCTTGTTTGCTGAGGCCATGGGTGAGGGAGCAGGGAGGTGGGGGGGGGGGAGAAGGGGGCAGTGTATATCAAGTGCTCCCCCCCCCACCGCCCGATCTGGGAGCAGCTCCAGCCATATCTAAACTGGGGGAGTTGTTGGTAACCAGAGCAGCCAGCTGCAGGGTGAATGGTGAGTCACGGAAGCCTGGGCTGGGGCCAGGATTTATTCCAGGGTCAGAGTCTCAAGGAACCTCCTGTGGCGTGGAGCAGGCAAGAGGAGCTGGTCTGTCCCGCCTACTCACCCTCATCCTTCCACAATGCTTAATTTCTAAAGTAAGGGGTGCAGAGTCTTACGCTTGGCTGAAATGTGTCTTTCTGGCAATCACTCCAAGGTTTGAGAGAAGGCATACTGCACATGCTTAAAGGCACTCTTTCCTCAAACCTGCACTCCCAACACAGAGCTCCTCTCTCTGAAATTTTAACAACAACAACGATACCAGGAGGTCTAAATGTGGGGGGCCCTCCAAGATACGAGTGCCCCCCTTTTCCTCAATGGAAGCTTAGCTTGCCTCTCACTTGATCCGTTACCATGGTTAGGGGACTTGGGAATGTGGAAGCAATGGACACTTCTGCCAGTTGACTGTGGGAAAAGGACATGGACAACCACCTCTGATCTCTGAAACAGGAAGAGGAAATTAATACCAGCTTTTACTCTCCCAGTTCCTGCTTCTCCACAAGTCCCAACTGCTCTCTCAGAGATGGGAACAGAAGTCAAGCTTCCTGGATCCCGCAGCTTCTGTTCCAGTTTCACTAAGGACCACAGCCACCATCATTACAGCTGCTCATTCGACCCAAGAGGCCCAATTCCAATCCCATCAAATCAAAGAAATCAGGCAGCAGCCAATTTTGGGAACCCTTGGAGGCCCAGTGGAAATGGAGCAGAGAACTTGAAAAGGAAAACCCACAGAAAGTCTGGGAATGAATGAAAAGATACAAACCCAACGTTTGGGATAAGAAGAATCACAGTGCTACTTACAGGTGTAGGTGCACTATATCAGCATGTATGGACGCGGGTGGTGCTGTGGTCTAAACCACGGAGCCTAGGGCTTGCCGACCAGAAGGTTGGTGGTTCGAATCCCCGCAATGGGGTGAGCTCCCATTGTTCAGTCCCTGTTCCTGCTGACCTAGCAGTTCGAAAGCACGTCAAAGTGCAAGTAGATAAATAGGTACCACTCCGGTGGGAAGGTAAACAGCGTTTCCGTGCACTGCTCTGGTTCACCAGAAGCGGCTTAGTCATGCTGGCCACATGACCCGGAAGCTGTCTGCGGACAAACGCCAGCTCCCTCGGCCTATAGAGTGAGATGAGCGCCGTAACTCCAGAGTCGGTCACGACTGGACTTAACGGTCAGGGGTCCCTTTTACCAGCATATATAACACTCTTAAAAAAATAAAAATCCACACCTCTCTCTGGGAGTTATTTAATACTATCATTTAATACCAACCAAACGCTCATCTGTTAGAGTCTGAGCATAACAATAGAATTAAGGTGGGGCTCCCCCCAAATAAGTCACTGGTGCCAGAATTAGTCTGTCTTCCCCACACATTGTTACCTTTGGAGGGGAGCAACCCCATCAAGAGTCAACACCCAAAGAGAAGAGCATCCAGAATAAGATTCTACTTAAGTTCCACTTTGGTGCAATGGATAAGAGTGCTGGATTAGGATCCGAGAGACCAGGGTTCAAATCCTGACTTGGCCACAAAGCTCACCAAATGAACTTGAGCAAGTCTCTGTCTCTCTGCCTAATCTTCCCCTCACAGGATTGTTGGGAGGATAAAGTTGGGCGAGAGAAGAACCATGGACACCTCGCTGAACTTCCTGGGCAGAAGACATGAGAAGACTCCCTAGAGGATAGGATCACAATTCACACAGACACAGAACCTTTACATTCATATATAATATGGATATACAACTGCGCATCTTGCTCTGTTCCACAAAAAAATAAGCCCAGTGTTCAAATTGTATCATTTCAGAGGATTCTCCATGAGGCAAGCTTCACAGAAACAAAGGTTAGCTGCTTTATATAGTGTCAGATCATTTGTCCACCAAGCTCACTAAGTGCCAGTGGCTCTCCAGGGTTTTAGACAGGATTCTCTCCAATATGTACCTGGAGATGCAGGGCACTGATCCTGGGAACTTCTGCATGCAAAGCAGAGGCCCTTTGCCACTTGGCCCTTCTCAGGCTCAGATGTGGGGGGTTTTGCTTCCTGGGGCTTCCTTTGCAATGTGCAAGTGAGGAGTATCAGGTGTGCTGTGGGGTGCACTCTCATCCAGAGGGACCTTACAGGCCTGGACAGGACCCTACATGGAAAGGGCACTGCACTGCTTCCAAGCACATGGCCCAGAATCCTCTGCAACTTCCTGAGGTTCCACATGGCAGGCTGCAAACCTTTAGGAGGGACTTGTAGACATAACGGTCAGCAAAGGAGTTATGTGTAAGAAGAGATGGTGCTTATCCTCCACCCACACTTGCAAGCATGGGTGTATCCAAGAGCAGGGGAGCAGCTGCCCTCCGCCTAAATCAAGTAAATAAATAAAAATACTTAACTGAAGTTCTGCCCCCCCAACATAAATCCTGGCTACGCCCATGCTCACAAGAAGAGAATCAATGGGGAAAGGATTCACTGAAATAAAAAAACCCACAGATACAACCAGTGCCATAACCAGTGCATTTGCGTACACACTATCTGGGAACCTCAATGGCGCCCCTCTGAAGGCTTTACCAGGGGCAAAAAACCCAGCTATGCCCCCCATAGCTATGCCTCTGCATAAGGATCAGCAAAGCAGCTATGTATAAGAAGAGTTTGTGGTTATCTTTAGTACTGCACGAGACCCTTAATCTCAGGGTCATGTTGGGTAAAAGATTCCTGCATCGCATGGGGTTGGACTAGATGGCATCTATGGTCACTTCCACCTCTACAGTCCCATGATTCTATACCTACACATACAAGATCAGCTTTAACTCTTAGAATGCCAGGGATACAGCTCCTGGCTCTACACCACCTCCACCCCCACCATACCACTACAGCTCCTCAGGTCATAACCCTTTCATTTCCCCACCACCAGTCTTAATGGCTTTCAAACCTAACCTAGACTTTCTGGGCAATGAAGTCCAGCTGGAAACAGAGGCAGTAGCAAGCAGTGGGGAAGTAACAGCACCCAACAGCCAGCTCCTGAAGCACACCATAACCCCCACCCCCACCCCTTCTGCTCAGCAACTCCTGGAAGGCTGCTTGCCATCTCCACATACCAAGTGCTTTGTAATCTGCGTCGCTCCTGTTTTTAAAACGTGTCCATGCACAGTGTGCTGTACACTCTCTGCAGCCTGCACACAGAGCATGGCACACCAAAAGGGTATCGGAGCCCAACACACAGCTCCATCCATTCACAGCCTGCTAGATGTGCATTCACAGGCACAAAGGACAAACAAACACACATACACACCTCCTGCTCAGCTGTCTCCACACACATGCAAACAGCCTTCCCCCTCCCCACCACACAGTGTGTGTATCTCTCTTCTCCCTCCCTCCCTCTCTCTCACACATACACACACACACACTATCTCTCACCCATGCATACACATCATCTGTGTGCACACAGCCTCCCACAAGCATGGTGGAACACAGAGACAGACCTATGTACACAGAGATGCACACACAGCTCCTAAAGAGATGTGTGTAGAGTTCACAAATACCTCTGCAACTCTAAATACACTGTTTTGGTGCACACACAGTCACAATCATGCACACACAGAAGCAGGGATGCTCTCTTCTGCATGATGTATGCATATTCATATATGCTAAAAATAACACTTGTGTACAGAAACAACGACCAGAACCCACAGAATGCCCAAACACCCTTCACTTTTTCTCTCACCTCCGTCCCCACCCACCCCCAATTTGGCAGCTAAGACATAGGACCACCCATTTTCAAAATGTTCCTGATTCTTGCCAGAAACTTTTCCCAGCACCTCCCCACCCCACCCCCCACCTCACTCCATCTTCCTGTGAGCACCCATCAACTCTGGCCACAAGGGAGTGGCACCTCTAAGATGAGCTTGGCACACGCACAGACATTGTGTTGTGCCATTCCTTGCTTGAAAGCAAAGAAGCTGGAAGCAAAAAGTGGAAGGCTGGTATAAAGGGGAGGGGGGGGTGATGTCAACGAGAGACACCACGAGGGGAAAGTCATCCCTCAGAGCCTGGGCACCGGTGAACCGCAGAGATGCCCAGCATAGAAAGCAAATGCCAGGGGCTAGCAGGAGAATGCAGATACCCCGTCAAAGGGGCCTGAGAGTGGCTCCAAAGAGATGGCAGCAGCCAGGACCACCAGGTGAGGCTGCCCAGCAGGGAGGAGGGACAACGCCCATGCCCTGCTGCTTGATGCTGGTGCCCACTTCAGGAAGCAGCGCTGGGTTATCCGGCAGGTGGCACCCACCCAGTGGGTGGGCAGGGGAGAGCGGGCTCGCATTCTGCAGGCGGAAGGGCAGAATCAGGGCCCTGACCGTGCCAGAGAAAGTGGACGGGGGAGGGGAAGAGGGAGGGGAGCAGCGGCGCTGCCAGGACCACCCGCCCCACCCCACTCACCTCGCGCCCGGGAGGGGCAGCAGCTGCACTTGGCCAGGACTTTGCGGAACAAGTGGTGGCAGGCGCAGCCTTGCTGGCTCCCGCCCCTCATGGTGCCGCCCGGCCGCGCTGGGCTCTGTCACCCACTGTGCCAGCCATGGAGCAGGGGCAGCGGGCCGGGCGGGGAAGGGGGCCCGCGGGAGGGGGCGACTCCCGCCACCGCAGCCCTGCGCTCAGTGACAGAACAACAGGGCTGGGCTGGCGCTGCCCAGGGCGGGGAGGAGCCTCTGCAGCTTCTCTCCCGCCGCCGCCACCCCCAGCATCTCTGCCTCCCTCCTTCGGTCTTCGCCGAGATCTCCAGAGCTTCCCAGAGCCAGACCGCCGCCGCCGCCGCCTCCACCCCCCGCCCGCCCGCTCCCGCTGAGCCATTGCAGCAGTGGAGCCTGCAGCGGGCACGGCGGGCGAGGGGGCGGCAGAGCTCTCTGCGTCCCCCGCCACCCTGGAGGCGAGCGAAGGGTAAGGACGAGCGGGAGGCGGGGGGCAGAGATGGAAGAGGAAGACTCCGTGGGCGCAGCGCCGGGGTCAGGAACTGGCAGCCACGATCGTGCCCGCGTGGGGGGGAGAGGAGAGAAGGAACAAATCAGAAGCGGGGTTCCGCACGTACAAGGGAAAAGCGGGGGGGGGGGGCGACTATTCAGAAAGCACAAAGTTAGGGAATGCCCAGGAACGGGCAACAAACAACTCCTGCCTTTAGGCTGCGGGGGTTTAGCACCGTTGCATTTTGTTTCCGCAGGCAGGCAGACGGACACACACACACACACACACACACACACACACACACACACACACAGGATCTGGGTTCCATAAATAGGTGTGGGAAGAGCCAGGCAGACCTACTCCCACCCCCAGGATCTACCCCATATTGAGATGGCCTCCTTGCGCAGCTGTTTCCTGTCCCCAGTGTGCAACGGTGGGTGATTGGGTGCTGGGTGGGAGCTCAGGGCTGCTTGCAAATGTTCCACGTTTCCTACGCAGAAAGCAATTCCACGCAGGAAAACAGAATGCATGTGGAAACAGTCACATGACAATCACACACACACACACACACATTCGTTTTGTGATGTGCACAAATCAGGAGTGCTGCGTTTATGAGCCCCAGCTTCAAGTGAAGCAGATACATGTGGCGATTGGCCAAGCCAGGGTGGTGGTGAAGACTGTCAAACCAGGACTGGGAAAATCCAGCTTCAAATCCTTGCTTAAGCAGGAAGCATGTCACTAACTCTTAACTTACCTTGCAGGCTTGTTGTGAAGTTAAAATGACAGTGTGTGTGTGTATGCCACCATGTGACACAAAAGTGCTTGGTGAGTGTCTGAAATGTTGGCTGCATTATAAAGCAGTCCCAGTCCAGTGCAGGGTCTGTTAATTCTTCTTTTCATAATATGAAGACACAGAACCTCATTCATCTTTGGCCACCATGTCCATGCTTTCACACAGAGGGCTGTGTGAGAGCTCATTCCCTGCCACAGGCACTGAACTACCCTCCCCTAACAACATGTATGGGGAACAGAATTCTATTTCCCTCATGAGCAAGGATGGACTCCAAATCCCATCAGCCCTAGCTAACTTAGTCAAGAGTCAAGGATGATGGGAGCCATAGTCCATCTACATCTGAAGTCCACCAGTTCCCTCTCCCTGCCTTAGAGAGTTTAGCTGAAGCATACAGCCCTTATACAAGCTGCTTGAGTGTTCACCTGAAGACATTTCCTAGCTTCTTAGAATCAGCACAATGCAATGGATAGTGTTGGCCTTGGGAGAATGGGGTGCCCAGAGGCTAAATCTCTTCCCAGGGGCACTTTGAACCTGCCCAACTCAATTTCACATTTGTTGGGCTGGTTTACACAAGCAGTCAAATGAGGAAATAGGTCTGGACAGAACCTTTTCCCCCTTGTGCATTTTACTTGCAGGGATAAAATTCCTTAGATAAGGAAGCATTCAGAAAGGACATCCTTCACCTGCAATTTGATGCATTCCAGGGCCCTTTTCTGTCACAGTAAATCCAAAAATATTGAGGGAGACAAGGACAGGCTTCTTGTGAGCATTGCTTTCAGGCACAGCTCAAAACCTAGCTCTTTGGTTTTAAGATCTCAGGAACGGTTGCTTCTTACTGCTATCGATACTGGCGAAAGGCAAGACAACCAGAGCAGCCACTGACCTCAGCTGCAACTATGAACTTGTGCTTGAACTTGCTTTCCTCTCCTTCCTCCCATTCTTTTTTCCTTGTGTGTCATGCCTTTTTAGACTGTGAGCCTGTTGGCATTCTCAGTACTGATTTTTGTTAGCTGCCCTGAGAGCCTTTTTGGCAATGGTGTGGGGTATAGATGCAGTTAAATAAATTATAATTCTGGATATAAGCACCCTGACAGTCTTAGGTACTTGCCTCACCCTGTAGCCACATTTGCAAGGCTTATATTTGCAGTAGCAGCAACAAAAAATAGTGCAAAAGATTAATTTCCAATATAAACATCCAGAAAAGAATTAAAGGCAATCCACTATCAATAGACAAGTTTACAATTGTCAACAATATTTTTTGATAAATGATACAAAGGAGAGTAAGAGCAAACAGAAAGGGGCGGGAACCAGAGAGCAAAACAGTTTTCTAATGTTCATATGCCCTTAAGATTAACACAGTATATGGCAGGTGATTTATATAAATATAATACATATAGCCATACACCATCCTGAGGTTTTATATGCTAATGATTCGTGAATAAACTCCAATTCTCAAAGAGCTTATTATATGCTCATCAGTCGTCACTCCTCAAGCCTTTTATATGTTAGTAATGCTATGTCCCTGATCATAAACTTATTTTGGTTTTGTATTACATAAGCTGCCATGGTTTCTTGGAAGGTGCTAAGAATGATCTGTTCAGAAGCTTTATTCATCTGCCTCCTTCCCCTTCCAAACTACAATTCCCAGGAGGAAATGAATGTTAAATTAATTGGGTGGATGTTAAATTAATTAGGGAAAGGAGGGAGGCAAGGGAGAGGACCAGGCTCACTGGAGCCAGAATGCCACTGGAACAGGAGAGTGGCTGAATGTTTGTAAGATCTGATGGCAAATCAGCTTAGACAGAGGGCAGCTTTCCCCAACCTGGTGCTTGCCAAATGTTGTTGGACTCCAACTCCCATCAGCCCCAGTCAGCATAGCAATGGTCAGGGATGATAGGAACTGTAGTCCAGCAACAACTGGGGAAGAGTAGATAAAAAGAGCACAGAAGAGTGGCAAAAACAAGAAGCAGAGCAGCAGTGTGTGTGTGGATTGTACATCTGCTGTGGAGGCAGGGCAGGAAGGAGAGTGGCAATCTTTCATGGACATATATCAAGACACTTTTCTTCTAAAATGCCCACCGGGTTAGCATTGGTAAATGGGGAAAACAGAGTCCAATCAGTTTGTAGCAATACTAAGCTGGGGTGCAGGAGAATATCCTTGGGGAAAGGGACTGAGCCACACACATGCCATCACACCCTTATGCTGTGCAGACACTCCTGTTTAATCTGTGTCCAGCATGCTCCCACTGAGCCGTGAACTCATGGCGTTAGCCCCAATCCACATCTATCCTGTAGTTTCTTGAAAAATACTGCATTTTTATATGTTTTCCCCTCTACCACAAACCGGCTTTGATCTGATTTGAAAACATAAGCCATATGAAGATATCCACACCCCTTCTCAACCCTCTGGTGTGGACAGACAGGGGGCATCCAACCGCACAGATGTGTAGGCAGACATGCAAATGAGATTTGAAACATTGGGAGGGGGTGGAAACAACCCTGCCACGTACTAATACTAATATTAATAATTATTTGTTTGCTGCCCATCTGACTGGGTTGGGATCATCCTCTGATCATCCTATGATCACTATTGCTCAAGTGGATTAGAATATCTCAGCTTTGCCCTTTTAATTAGCTGGCTATTCTACTTCCCACTTGACAAAAACCTTCTGAAGGGGTGAGAAAAAGCCGCAGATAATGGATTCACTGGAAATACAGCAGGCGGCAGCTTTGCTATCCCACAGCGATGGCCACCTGCTTGGATAGTTTCAAAAGAGGGAGGTGGTTAAGGCTATCAATGGCTACTAGCCACGCTGGCTGTGAACTACCTTCAGTTTCTGTGGCATCCTGCCTCTGAATGCCAAAGGGCTGTTGCAGTCATGTCCTGCTTGCAGACTTCCCATAGAGACATCTGGTTGACCACTGTGAGAACAGGATGTTAAGGCCAGCAGGGCTACTCTTGTTCTTGTTTAGGCCACAGCAATGGTCAATTAAGGTTGCTTCTGGATGAGAAACAGAGCCACCAGCCCAGCTCTTGGCAGAACAAAACATTCCTCCCCAAGACCCTAATACAGAGTTGGAGGCCACCAGCCCTCTTCCAGATCCAGGTTGTTGGAGTCTGGCTTACTTCATACAACAATGAATGGGTAGCCAATGTGATACCTTCCAGATGTGGTTGGACTCCGAACCCCATCATCCCTGACCATCAGCTGTGCTAGCTGGGGGTTCATGTGCAGGGCACATGGATTACAAGAACTTCCTTCCATGCCCCCCTCCCCTGGCACCCTAGATGTGAGGAGAAACTTGTTAAAAGCAGTAAGACTTGGCATTTACTGGAGAACCAAGGAAGGCAAAACACTCATGTTCCCACCTCTCTGACTGCCAAGCAGATGGAACAGGCAGGGTGCCTGCCTCCACCTCCACCCACTTTGGGGAAGGTCCTAAACCAAGTGGGCAGAGCATCTGCTCTGCATGCGACAGTTCCAGGTTCCACCCCTGGCATCTCAAGGTGGGCCTGGGGGGAGAGACCCCTTTCTGAGATCATAGAGCCACTGTCAGTCAGTGCAGATAATACTGAGCTGGGAGGGTGTGGGGAGGAAGAGGACAGGGGGGGAATCCTGTTGCACAAGCAGACCCTGCTCCCAGAGTGCATAACCCACATAGTGCTGCACTGAATTTCACCCATAGCCTATGGCTCAGTACAAGGCAGCTTCCCATTTTCATCTCTGCACATAAGACATCACTAAAGAGATGTAAATGGGTCTGGAGTATTCCTAGCTTCTTTTCCCCTTCCTGCCTGTTGTTCATGGAAACCATCCTGCAAGCTGTTAGTTATTCTAAGAACAAATATTCCACAGCCAGCTGAAGCGTTCACTCCTTCCCCCCATTCCTTCTTGAACTGACTCTTGCAGCTGCTCTCTTGCTTGGTCTTCCTGCTTTTTCCATCAATCCTTTTGCCTCTGTTTTTAATTATTCCACTTGCCTAATTTGTTCTGCTCGTTGCTATGATCAAGTTACTCTTCCCTGAATTTGTCTCCCTCTTTCTATCTTCATTCCCTTGTTCCCACTGGCTTAGCTATCCTCCCCCCCCCAAGTCAGCCAAAAAATTTATCTTTTTCTATGTCCCTTCTCCATCCTTTGGAAGGCAGAATCAAATCCTCGATTCCTTGACTGCACACTTTCTCCCTTGCGCTTGCCACCATTACAACATCCTCTCCCCTTCTGGCATGTGTCTGGCTCCTTCCACTGTGCAAAATCCCATTAAAAAAATAAATGGCTTCTTCCCTTCATATTCCTCTAAACTTGCCCTTTTCCCAACACCCCCCTCATACAAGATGTTTTACTCAGAATGTAAGCCTGAGGGCAGAGCCTGCTGTGTCTTTTTACTTTGTTTTATGTGCGCTGCTTGGTTTATAGAGGTCCCCTAGAAAGGACAACAGCAACAACTTCTTGACGGTAATAGACCTTGAATGCCAACTCCTTTATATTGCTTACCTGCTTCATCCACACAATTGCCCCCACAAGGTGGTTCACAAATTTTGCCATTCTAGACAAGTCAGTGTTCATGAAATGTTGTTTTGCAAGAGTACACAGCAGACATGAGACCCCAGTCTGGATCACACCCTGGTGAGGGATAGGTAGGCTTTGGTTCCTTGCCTGCCCCCACTGCAGTCCTCATCCAGATCGGCTCCCACTCCTATGATTTACTCTAAACAAACAAACAAACAAATTTCCACTCGAATTCTACTTGCATGTATTGTGCTGTGTCTACTTGGACCAAAGTTGAAGGACAGAGACTTGCTCCTCATGCATCCGTGGTTCACAGGGTATGGGAATTCATTTGATTGTGCTTAAGAGCCTCTTAAGACCCCCATCTTGATCAACAAATGGACTGGCCAACAGATAAGACTGAGTCACTAACTAGTTGGGTGGAGCTCAACCTGTTCTGGATGGGGTTACACTCCACTTCTGTCACTTGAGGCAAGTGGCCTTGGTGGCATGGAATGCCTTCCATCAGCCTCCTCTGATGGCCCAGCTATGACCCTCTCTGGACAGGGATAACTTCACCTCGGTTGTCTATGCTCTGTAACATTTAGGTTAGAGTAACTCTATATCTGGTGACCCCACAGCAGTAATGGGAAGCCTGTGGATATTCAGATGCTATTGAACTACAACTCCCATAAGCTCCAGGCAGCATGGCCAATAGTCAAGAAGGAGGGAGTCCAGCAACATTAAGAGGGTCACAGTTTCCCCCCATCCCTACAATAAAGGCTCACCCACTTATCAGGAAGAACAACTCACTTGCACTTCCATGCTGCCCATTTCACTGCCACCAGTGCCCCTCTGTCCCCATTTCCTCTTCCCAGTTCCATGTTGTTGATTTGTTCTTTCCACAGTCTCAAGTGGTACACAGCATGTAAAAGATGTATAAAAATCCTCCCCGATATATCATCTCAATTAGCCTTCAGTCAATAGGAAAGCAGCAATAACACAATGGCAACGCATGACACACAATAAGCCCCTTGCCAATATGAAGGTGTTTGCTACATTTTCAGGAGCACCAGCCATTTCAGGCAACACAGCACAGCATAGCAGATGACCCAGGAGGGGGATTTGGATTGCCAGGATGATCAGTTACCTTTACTGAGACAGTTTTGGCCCAGGGGCAGCCTGCAGCCAACTTCTATGATTATTTTTCTTATTCATACTTCCATTACAACTGGTCACTTGGGACAAGCTGACAAAACATGTATTTATGCCACAGCGTGGAAACAGTGTGGGGAGCAGCTTTTAGGCTATGAAGACACAAATGTGGGGAAATCCCTTGAAGACAATCTCCAAAATGATGCTCTGAGAGTCGGATTAATGCACTGCAATATCATTCATACATGATTTAGGGTACAACTAGACCACAGGGCAATTGGCAGAGATGAGGGTTTTTGTAAACTAGGGAAATAAATATTAAATCTTCCTTCCTGCACAGATCTCCCACTGTCGTGTTTTGTTTGGACCATAGTGGCAAACTACATATATGTATACCTGTCTATAACAGCCCATCAGTTTTGCTTTGAACTTAAAAGCAACCTGGGGAGGCAGATGCTTTGAATGGATGCTTTGCCGGCCATTTCCAACTGAAAGATATCCCCTACCTCCACCGCTTATTGCATGGCAGGATTCCAAATGTCGGTTTGCAAAGACATAGGAAGATGCCTTGTGCAGAATCAAAGCCATTTGCCCGTCTAGCTCAGAAATCTGCACCAGAGTTGGGGGGCCTGTGGCCCTCCAACTACTGTTAATCCACAACTCCCACCATCCTTGAGCTGTGAGCTCAGCAACAACCTACTGGCTGGTAGCAGCTCTTCCAGGTTCCAGACAGGAGCTTACCCTACCTGAAAAGATCAGGAATTCAGTCTATGACCTTCTGGGTGCAAAGCAGGTCCTCTGCCATAACCAGGAGCCTGGAGCCTCTTTTGGGAAAAGGACCTTTGGGGAAATAACTGCTCTGGAAAAAGTGGCCAGGGGAAAAGTTATCAGCCAGCTTGTGCTTCTTAGCTTCAAACTGCCCTCCCCAGAGCTGCTTTTCTCCAACAGAAACAGCTGCTTGCATGTATCTATTTATTTCAAGCATTTTTACCTCACCCTTCAGACCAAAAACAAACAAACAATAAATAGCAGCTTATTTAGCATTCATTCATTCATTCGGTTTATACCCCACCCTTCCTGCCAGTTAGGCCCAAGGTTTGCAGATCAATGAGGCCCAAGGTTTGCAAAACACAGGAAAGGTCCTGCCCTGGCTGAGAGGGTTTCTTCACACTTCCACCTGCACCCTGCCTAGAAAACATGGGTCCAAGTGGTTTTCTGCTTGATCCTCTAAATGTCAAGGGAAGAACCACTCTTTCGTGAGTGGTTACCCCACCAACCTAGGACCAGCTTTAGATCTGGCATCCCACCAAAAAGTATCGGTTTGGGAGGTGCTGCAGCCTCAGTGCCAGTTCCCAGGTTCAAACCTCCAGGAAGGGCTGGGAATATTCCCTGTCTGGAACCCTGGAGAGTGCCCACCAGTTGCGGTGGACAATACTGGGCTAGATGGACTAGGCTATAAGGGTCTGATTCCTGTGATGGAGACTGTGACGCCATGCTTGCAAAAAGTCAGAGCCCAGCACCTCCTTTTAAAGGAGCTCAGGCAGGGGGGCTAGAAAGAGCCTTGGGGAACCACTGCTATAGGCACAATAGACAGCGCTAGGCTAATGGCAATGAATGCACAGCTGCTATTAAGGCCCACTCATGGAGGAAGCTCCCCAGGGAAGCCTGGAGCGGCGCACATGCTGTGCACCCGGGGGTGGGGCAAGCATCCCGGGGGCCAATGTCACCCCCCTCAGGGATGACACCCGGGGTGGGCCGCACCCGCTGCACCCCCCTTCCTCCGCCAGTGCTGGTGGCTCGGGGATGAGGGAACATGCCTTGAGGCCCCTCCAGAGTGGTGGTCTTTCACAGGTGTATTCAGCAACGTGTCATTGATGTAATCACAGTGCATTAGTGGAAGGTGTGTCACTGGGTGGTCCATGCACCGCTCCGCTTTATTAGATGCTGTGTGATGCCTCCTCAGTGCTACCATGTTATTGCCGTCTGGAGGGGCACTTTTGCACCACAGCACAACCCAAGCACGGTGGAAAGAAAGAAAGAAACCGCAGAAGCATTTGCGGCTTGAAACCTTACAGGATTTCAGCAGCAAGCTACGGGACACACATTTATTGGAAAGGAAGGCTTAGGTCCATCCCAGTAAGCCGTATTGAACGCACAATAAACAGGGGGGCTTGGAGCACGGTAAGATATGGTTACCAGATGTCCCCATTTCCCAGGGACGGTCCCCGGATTTACAAATCAGTCCCCATACAAAATCCATTAAAGTTGAAAAGTGTCCCCGGATTCATTGACAAAAAACTGGCAACCTTATGGAAAGAGAAAAGGAAATGGCCAGGCTGTCTCCTTCCCTCAGCAGCCCTGGAAAGGCTGGGGAGCCAGCTTAACACGGGACCAAGCATATTCATGAGACAATGATGCTCACCTCCTTCTGTGGCTTGGGCTTCAGGGGCCGCATGCTGTACTTCCACAGGCTGCTGTTCCCTGTCGTCCTTGGAGGAAGCCTCAGCGCTGCTGCTGGCCTGGGGCTGCATCTCAGCTCCCTCCTTTTGGGAGCAGAGGTCTGGCAGCTGCAATTAAGCACAGGCCGAGAGGGGGGAAACAGTTCAGGTTTTTAGGGGTGGATGTGTGCAAGCTGTTTGTTATGGGGAGGATCAGCCTAGGTCCTGGGATATAGATCACAAGCTGGAGAGCAGCCACTAATGGGCATATTTTAGATGCAGGCAATTAGCATCGTTTGCAGATCATTTTCATTAGCACAGAGGATGCCAGAGCTACAGTTGGCAGACATATTGCACTCATCACACCATATTCTTATTCAAGTTGTTTGTTGTTTCCCACAAATGAGAAAAATCTGAGAGCCTGGGGAAGGGGAGGGGAGAAACTTGCACAGCTTTAGACATAATGGCAGCTGAAAAATATGACAGTCTCATTTCTTTTCTACTTCTTATTTTGTGGCCAACTCATTTTCAAGCATCTTCAGCTGTGAGGACTAGAATCTTACATTTAAGAGAATCAGAGCAGACAAGGAAGCTGGGATTCTCAGAGCCTTGCAAAAGGAGGCGTCCAGTCCATATTTTACATTATGCAGATGGTCCCAGTTGGGATGAGAGTGAGGAAGGGGAGCTGAGAAAGAGGTCTTGCCCCACAGAGATTAAGAATGAACTCTCTTTTCCCACTGAATGAGAGAGGCCTATCAGTAGCTATTAACTTGAAAGTTAAAAGGCACACCCAAGTTTTGAGAAAATATACTTCTGAATACCAAATGTTGACGATAAACAACATGGGCACGCCATTACCTTCAACTCCTGCTTTTGGGTGTCCTGGACGCATTCATCTGGCCACTTTAGGAAGCACTGTTGAACTGGAACCTAGCTGGCCTAGTCCATCTGGTCTGGCATTCTGACACCCCAATGGCCAACCAGAAGCCCACAAGCAGGACCTGAGGGCAACAGCACTCTCCTGCCTGTAGTCTCTAGCAACTGGTAGGGGGAGGCAGATGTCCTCTGAAGCCTGGAGGCACAGGAGCCAACTCCCACAAACAGAGGTCTACCCAATAAAATATTTGAGTGGGTCTCTCCTCAAAGGTGATGGGCATTACCATTCAAATGGTGTGTGTGTGTGTGTGTGTGTGTGTGTGCGCGCGCGCGCGCCGTGTCTTGTGCTCTATTATGTGGGGCAGGGCTTACCTGCCCTCCCTCCCCATCTTTTATTCAAGTTGGCACAACTGCCTGGAGGTAATATATACCGTAGCTACCATGACCAACATCCATTGATAGCCTTATCTTACAGGCCAAATGGACTTTTGGCATGACTGGGTAGTTTGTAATCGCAGATCTGAGGCTTCCGTGTTTTATAATGCTCTTTGGAGTGAGAGAAGGAAGTCAGAGCCCTAGAGTAGGTTTTTGACTAAGCAACTGGGAGATGGTGTGTAGATACTGGGAAGATACAAGAGGTTTTTACAGGTAGATAAGAGGAGAGCAGAAACAAGAGGGTAAAAGGAGAGCAAATAGATTTCAGCCAAAAATATTTTATTATATTTTTTATTAAACAGTGAGCAGGATAAAAACTGAATCTATAAAAGGCTTAGAAGAATGGAAAGGTCTTTGCCTGGTGCCAAAAGGACAGCAAAGTAAGCACCAGTGGACCTCTCTGGAGTGTTAATTTCACAACTGAGGTGCCAGCACTAAGAAGGCCCTGCCTGGCAGCCACCTAACTTGCCTCAAATATGTGTGGAAACCTTAAGTGAAAGCAGTGCAAACATGAGAGGAATGGCTCCAACTTGTTGGACTCCAACTCCCATTGGACCCAGCCAGTGTGGTCAGTAGTCAGGGATGCTGGGAATTGTAGTCCAAGACAACTGAAAGGCCACATCCCTGAGCTGTAGCTGACATCCATCAACAGTTGCATCACCTATGAATTCATGACAATCTAAGCCAGCAGCCATCACACCTTGTGGCAGAGAGTTCCAATAAGTTAAATGTGCATGGTGGGCGGGGGGGGGGGAGGAATAGTTTATTCTGTCTGTCCTGCAGTCTATTGCTAATCACTTGACTCTGTGGTACCCCTTTCACTGTTGTGGCCTCTTTCTTGGGATCTGACATCTCCGTCAAACACCTCTAGATTAGAATGACCAGATCCGAAGGAGAACAGGACTCCTCTATCTTTTAGAGGTGTGGAGAAAAAGTATCCCAGGAGATACAGTTTCTCTCAGCACAAGTTAGTATGCCTGCGCACCTGTTAAAAGTTACAGAAGCTCCTTTGTCTCTTGCCACCCTACTCCATGTAGCCTGAGCTGGCCCTACCATTAGGCAGAGTGGATGTGAGCACCTCAGGCGGAAGATGCTGGAGAGGCATCAGGGTTCTGGCATGCGAGTAAGCCTATATAAAGCAATCGTGCCCTTAGAAAAGCATGTGCTCCACCCCATGTTCCATGCTGAAGGGTCACTGTCCCATCCAGCAAACTCAGGTGCTAGAAGACACCAACCAGCATCACCACATCAGGCTTGCAAATAGCCCCTCCCTACAATCTGGTTATCCACAGTGAGTAAAAGTTCTCTTATAGGTAACTACCTGGGGGAGAAAGTTGACTTCTTTTCTCTTTCTGGCCAGCAAAATGCTACAGATTACAGATTCCATGGTGATAAACTCTGGGGCTGGGCCAGTGCGACAGCAAAGATTTTCAAAAGTGCACCTGGAAGATGTGGCTGTGTAAATAGGCTAGGAAAGATTTCTGTGAGCTAGTAAAGTGCTACCATGCAAGATGCCGTCCACTAAGAGGGGTAGCCTTCAGTAACTCAGTGGATTTCAAGGATGTTCTCCCCCACCTGTTGATACAGAAAGGGCCTTTGGGCAGATGTCCTCAGCTGTTGGCTTGGCTTACTGGCCAGACATAATCTGTAATTGCTGCTCCTTCCCCTGAACATTGCAGTATGTGGAGAATGTAAGAACAGGAGAAGGTCCCTCTCAGTACCTGGAGAAGATCCCTGGACCAGCAGTTTCTTACCTATTCAAACTGCATCACAAATGAGAAGCCAGAGCTATCCCCTTGGCCAAAAGTGGAAAGCACTTTTCTCTTTCGGAATTTACTGTGCTTTCTTTCTTCCTCTCTCTCCCTGGTCACATCCACGCCACGCACTGAAATCACGATTATATCACTTCATCAGTAATGGGGAGTCCTGAGAACCACAGGGGGCACTGTTTTGTTTCGAAGGGCGTTGACCTCTCACTCTCTAACAAACTACAATCTCCAGGATTCTCCAGGATGGCTAGAGTGGTATAATGGTGCTTTGAAAGTATTACATAGATGTGATCTCTTGCTCGACATCTGCACGCCATGGGCTATTGTCATTAATGCGAATCAGAAAGTGAAAGAGAGTCAATTTGAAACTGAGAATACATTTTAGTCAATGGAGAAACAATGTCTCAATGACAGGCATGCCCCCCCCCTTTAAAAAGCCTCATTAATAAAAATGGGTCAAGATGCCCATGAAGTGTGATCTACCAAGAAACTGGAGTACCCCAGTGACACCCCCCCCCCCACAACATCTAAAGGGCTCTCTAGCCAGTATAACGCCGAAACACCCACTATAGACAGTTCAGAACAGGGGAGGCCGGTCCCTCAGGGCAAAGGAGGCAGTGCCCCAACAACCTCAGTCTGCCCTCAGCGAAGCCGCCACTTGCCTGCCTTCCTCCTTGCAACCAGGAGGGCCCTTTCCTGACATCTTCCTTCTCCTTAGTCTCTGCATTGCCCTTGTCGAACTCAGCAGGGAGGACAATGGGGTCAAAACAAGAATGGGTTGGCACTGCTTGTCATTGGCTCTGGCCCCACTTAACTGCTGGGCTCCCAACCTTCCAGCCCAACAAGCGCCATCCACCGCTGATTCAGAAAAACCCTACAAAAACCCCACTGTACTGCACAAAACCCACAGAGGCCACAGAACACTGTCCTCTGCTGTGAAAAGCCCTCCCAGTAACTTACCAGCCTCGTCCAATGCAGCCCATTTAGTTCTGCAAAGACTGGAGATTTCCAAAGAGAATATATATATATTTAAGCCCAGCCTTCCAAGCTTTACTTTTCCACTCGAGCTGTGCTTGCCCCACCCTGCAGCACTGCTCCACCCCACACCCCACAAGCTGACTTTTCCATCCCAGACTGAGGATATCAGCACTGGGGGTGGGGGAGGCACAGCTCCAGCCTGGAGCAAAAGATCAGAACAGAAATCCCCAGAGAGAACATTGCCACATCACAGGGGCCAGTAAGAATCATTAAATAACAAGGGGGGGGAATGGGAAAACTCACCCCAACGCCTAGGGATCTCAGCTTAGTCAGAAGCAAGGAAAACAGAAGGCAGAGAGAGGCTCTCGCTCCCTCGTCCTCAGGGCTGGAGGTGCCTGGAGGATTGAGAAAGGGCCCTGGGCAGGCAGGATTGGGAAACCTTTGATCTGGGGCCAACAGCAGACTTTCAAAACAAGCAAACAAACAGAAGTGTCTATCTGCACCACAAGGCACCCTGACATGCCTCAGCCAAGGGATCAGTAGAGAATGTTCCTTTGGGGATGTCTGTGTGCTAGGTGCTGTACAAAAGGCCAGATGCAACATATTAGTTTCAGTCTCTTCCACACTGGGTCTGGTGCGGAGCAAAGGGTTTCTGACAGGACCAGCCTGCTTTGCTGGGGAGCTGTTTACCATCCCTGCCACCCCCCACCTTTCCTCAAATGCACAGTCAAAGCATGGCAGCAGAACCGCCTCTCAAACACGGCACTCCTTCCTGGGCAGACCGCAACCAACAACAGAGCTGGCCCACAAACATCTCCTGCCTCTCCTGCCTCTCCCAAACATCCTCCGCTCTGCAGTCAGGTCTGCCCCTTCCCTTGCCTCGCTGCCTTGGCCAAGTCTTCTTTCCCCCTTACCCACTGTTGGCTGGGTAGCGCCAGCGATGTCAGGATATCCCCCATTGCCCCCAGCATCTGGTCCGTGCGCCCCCCTGCCCGTGGTGGGGTTTTCATGATGCAGCGGGTCCCGCTCACCTTCTCCCACCGCCCTTGGCTTCAGAGCCAGAGGCATGGAAGGGAGACAGAGACTGGGAGGAGACTGGGCACGCTGCCTGTGTGCTGGTGCTGGGACAGCCAAGTAAAGACCAGTTCCCAGCCAGCCCGCTTCCAGCTACCATAACTTCCCTGCTACAATCTGCTGCTTTCCAGCCGCACCCCTCCCTGCCTGGACTCTAAGCCCTTTATCTCTTTAACATCATCCTTATTTACACTGGGAAGATCCAGCCTCCTAGATAGCAATGGATTAGGGACAGGGAGGGGCAGAGAGGACACTATGGACAAAGCCTGAGTGCACAGCCATGGCTGGAAGCTCAGTCTATATATGGGAAAAAATCGATAGCGCTGTGGTAGAGGAAGCAGCAGCAGAAGGGGCAAACCAGCTAGCCCTAGGAAACTACAGGACTCTCACACAGGGACTGGCTTAAATAAAACACAGAGGAAGCTTAGTTAACTATAAACCCTGAAATTTTGGATCCCCTCCAAACCTTTTCTGGGTCTTGTATCCGTTTTGTGCAAAACACTGGCACAGGTTTGAAGTGGATCAGACAACTGTTGCTTTCTGGGTGTTAACTACAAAACCCTGGTTCGAAGTATCAATTACTCAGTTTGGGAAGCCCCAGAAAACATGGAGCTCACCCTACAAAAACCTACAATCTGGCTACAAAACCCTACAAAGGGTTTGGAAGGGATCCCAAATTTGGGGGTTTGTAGTTAATGAAGCTTATTTTGGGGTCGCAGCAGAGGTGGGAGGAAAAAGAAGGTGGTAAAACCAGGCATTTAATGATTCAGCCCAGGTTGCACTCAGACCCATGCACTCAGCATTGTCTTGCTGCTTCTCAGTCCTGTCGTTGGACACAAGGGGCATGTGTCCAGGAGAACAGGTGGCCACGTAGCTGGTTGCCACATGCAGCTGAGCAATCATTCTTTTACAATAAGCCTGGAGAACTTGAGGCCCTCCAGAAGATGCTGGAGGACTACAGCTCCATCATGCCTGATCACTGGCTGAGGCTGTTAGGAGTAGGGGCCTCACAATGTCTGCTGGGCCACAGGTTCCTCTCCCCTGCTGTATAGCCCAGAAAGGAAAGCGAGCCATTGTAGTCCACCATTACTTCCTCCACCAAATAGCACTGCAGTTGGGCCCCAGACAGCCATTAAAAACCCCTCTGCCAGAATCAATGGAAGAGCACTTTCGCAGCAGGATCCACTACCCACAAACCAAACTGGATTGCAGGAGTCTAGACCAAGAGTCTCTCTCCTCTTCTCTTTCTTCTAGATCAGGCCAATCCGACAGCTTCAGGGTGGCCATTGCACAGAACAAGAAGGGATTGGCAAAGAAGATGTGGTGCACTATTGAGCAGCCTGAGATGTGCCTCAGGGGGTGGGAAGCATCTGTGTTCTCCACCTGCATCCAGAATACCACCTTATGCTATGTATTACATCACCTCTTGGATGCATGACACCCAAAAGGGCCAGCTATGGTCAGGGGGCATTTATTGCATCATCAGAATAGCAGCAGCCAAGATTAGGTCACTTTGTTCCCTGTTGCTCTTTTTAATCTATGTGCATGTTTATTCAGGAGTAAATCCAACAGGGGCTAATGGGGCTTGGTCCAAGTAAGTATGCATAGAACTTCAGCTCAATGTTACATTCAGAGAGAAGGAAGACTTAGGCTGTGTACACACCATACATTTAAAACACGTCCCACTGCCCACCAAGAATTCTGGGAACCGCAGTTTACCCCTTCACAGAGCTACAATTCCCAGCACCCTAAACAAACTACAGTTCCCAGCATTGTTTCTGGGGCACGTGCTTTAAATGTATGACCTATATGCCACATCCCCACCCCACCCTGTTCCCTAGCATTATCATATGGGGGCCACTATGCCTTCTTTGCTGGTGTCCTTTAAAGGGTTTTAATAATGGCAATGATTGCCTCTTGTGGTCTTTTCTCATTTTGGGAGTTTGCCCTACCTCCCTACCTCCCCAGGGCGCCCTCACCGCTGTGCAAAGTCCGCCAAAGTTCTTTTCTATACTCTCTAAGGCACAGCTTCTGCAACTGCCCTGCCTCTTTGCATCTGCAATGCAATTACGGTACTGCTTCCTTCCTCTGTTGCCCACTATAGCCCTGCAAATACGGTAATGGGGCTCCCCCGCCATTCCCCCCTCCCTTGCGGGATGTTCATTTCCTGTAGTTTTTCATTCCCACTTTCCAGAGAGACAAAACACATTTCTGGAGCCAAAATGCAGAGCATGAGCCATGAGTGAGAGGGGGGAGCCTGGAGGGATGGGAGCAGCAGTACCCTCTCCCACCCTCTTGCCACGCAGCCACTAAGTCCTGACCCCACCCCAGCCAGCCATGCAAGGCTCTCTGGGCAGCCTCTCTCCCCTGCACAGCTCGGGTCCTGCCTTAAGGCTCCGGTTCCAGTTCTGAACCCCCAAGCCTGCCTCTTGTGCTAAATACACAAAGACTGCCCCCCTTCCCCCCCTTCAGTAACCAGCTCTTCTCCCTGTAACAACAGCACATGCTGACAACAACAGTCGCTTCCCAGGATTAGCCGTCCAGCAGGGCTGATGCCCACAATCACCAGGCTTGCCTTTGCAGCCACCAGCACGTGGGGGGATTCTTAATTTGACTGGTTTATTAATTATTTCTATACCACCCTTCATTTGAAGATCAGAGGGTGGTTTACAATTTGATATATACCATAATAACACAAAAACAGCACCCCTCTCTCACATATTCTTATTTACGTCCTGGGCTTGCCGATCAGAAGATTGGCGGTTCGAATCCCTGCGATGGGGTGAGCTCCTGTTGCTCAGTCCCAGCTCCTGCCAACCTAGCAGTTCAAAAGCACGCAGTGCAAGTAGATAAATAGGTACCGCTCCGGCGGGAAGGTAAACGGCATTTCCTTGCGCTGCTATGGTTCGCCAGAAGCAGCTTAGTCATGCTGGCCACATGACCCAGAAGCTGTATGCCGGCTCCCTCGGCCAATAAAGCGAGATGAGTGCTGCAACCCCAGAGTCGGCCACGACTGGACCTAATGGTCAGGGGTCCCTTTACCTTTACCTTACCCTAAGGCCAGGCTGGTAAACCTGTAGCCCTCCAGAAGTTGCTAGACTACAATTCCCATCATCCCTGACCATTGTCAGGGCATCTGGGAGTTGCAGTCCTACAAGATTTAGAAGGCCACACACCGCTATTCCCTACCTTTTCTGATCCAGTACAGTATTTTATCCCAGCTTTCTCCAGGCAGGTGCCCTTGAGATGTTGTGGACATACAGGATCTCAGTTATGGTAAGCGTGCTGCAGCAGGAGACATTTTACAGCAGCATCCTTTGCAAGGATCCTGCTTCCTAAGTAAAGGAAGAGCTGCAGAGCTGCAACGCAGCACCAGCTTCAGCAGTGGCCATGTTCCAACTGTGGGGAAATTACAAATGCAGATAGCTTGCCCTGCAGAAGGAACAGCTATCTATGCAGTGTCAGATTTCAGTCAGAGGATTGGTGAGGCCAGATTACTGCCTCTGTGCAAGAGCTTGATTGAGCTGCAGGAAAAGGGTATGGGAGGTGCATCACATGCACAGCTCCCTGGTGTCTTTTCACCCCAATGCATATCCTGCTTCTCCACAGGTAATTGCCCCATCTCATTTTCCTTCTAAGCAGGGTGTACCACCACCCAGCAACTTCATTCTGAATATGCCACCCTAAAGAGCTGAGATTGAGAGTACCTTCTAAGGCAGGTGTGGGCTGCATTCAGCCTTACGGGATCGCTCTAACAGCTAAGGCATAAGTAACCTGCATTAAAGTGATCTAAAAGGTAAAGGTAAAGGGACCCCTGACCATTAGGTCCAGTCGTGACCGACTCTGGGGTTGCGGTGCTCATCTCGCTCTATAGGCCAAGGGAGCCAGCGTTTGTCTGCAGACAGCTTCCGGGTCATGTGGCCAGCATGACTAAGCCGCTTCTGGCGAACCAGAGCAGTGCACAGAAATGCCATTTACCTTCCCACCGGAGTGGTACCTATTTATCTACTTGCACTTTGATGTGCTTTCGAACTGCTAGGTTGGCAGGAGCTGGGACTGAGCAATGGGAGCTCACCCCGTCGCAGGGATTCGAACTGCCAACCTTCTGATCGGCAAGTCCTATCAGCCCGTGTCCCTTATTAAAGTGATCTACTAATACATTAAATATATTGAAATACCAGGTCCAGGTCTACATAGTTGAGCAAAGTTGAGTAGCCATTGATATCCTTCTCCTTCATAATTATGTCTGAGCCTCTTTCAGAGCCATCCAAATTGGTCCTTTCTGTTCTGGGATTACAATATAAATCTACTGATCTCTCCCCTCTCCTGCGCAAGGTCTCTTGTGTCTGTCCTCTTTGCATACCTGGTGTTAAACCAGTTGAGTTTGCTTCTGCAGAGTGAATCTCACATAACATCTTTTTCTACTACATTTTATCAAGTTATTGTTATTTACTGTTTGTAAGCTGCTTTGGGATTCAATTGAATGAAAAGCAGCACAGAAATATAATCAATCAATCAATTAATCAATCATTACTAGGAGCACAGGAAGATGCCTTATAATCATCTCTGGGGCACCTAGTTGAGTAGTCTGCTCACTGAAGGCTTCCTCTTGTCCTGTGTCCAGAAAAAACGGGTCCGAGAGATTTTCTGCTTGTCTTGTGCTTCCTAGGCAGAGGCCGAAGCAATTTTCCAATGGCTTGCTGCGTTTAGAGCAATAAATCTTAGGATGCCCTTTCTGAGCATGTGCAGAGTGCTTTTGCTTGGCCACTGAGTAACCACTGCCAACTCTTCCAAGCCAGAGGTGTGGAGGTGGTTTTCAAGAATGTAATTAACGGTGGAGTTTTTGTGCTTTTCTTTGGAAGAATCCTCTACTCTGTATTTTCCCAAACCCATAAACAGTTCTGAATCCTGAAATGTTCTGAACAATTAGACGTTTGCAGCAGTGGCTTTACTGTCTAAATATATTAAAGCAACAACTGCAAATGCACTCTCCTAAGACCACTTAACTGAAACTCCGGATTGTAAGAAATGTCTTGAGGCAAGAACATTTATTCCACCCTCCTCCAGGTGTGAAAACTGTGGATAATATCTCAAAAGGGAGATGGAGTTCACATCTATGTTGGAATATCGCATTTCCACAAGGAAGCTCTCTTCTGTCTGTGGGAGCCACTAGGGTTACAAAATTGAGGGGGGCTATTATGGTCGCGCTCAGCGCCCTCCAATATCCCACCACATGACATTCGAGGGAGGGGGGAAAGCTTCTGCCTCTGAGGTACTGAATTTCTTTTTTCCTACCGACTGAAAGGCCCGGCCCTTACTTTCAAGTTGCCTTACTCGGAATGCCGTCTGCACGTGCTCTGGAGCGCCCTAGCTTCTTGATTACCTGTCTACATGGAGCTGAGCTGGAAAGGTTCAAAAGGCCTCCCCCGCCAACTCAAACAGGAGCCGAGAGCCTTCGCGGAGGATGCCCGGAGACGGACTTGCGCCCCTCGGCGGCCTGCGGGGGTAGGAGGCGCTGCCCGCCGCGGGGCTCCCTGCGCGCTCCGGCCGCGTCCCGGCCCCCCGGAGGCGCCGCGGCCAGCCAGCTCCGCCGCCAGTCGCTGCGCGTCTCCAGACGGGACGGAGCTGCAGCGCAGCTGAGCTGACGGGCCTCTCAAGTTCCGCCCCCAGACGGGGCGGTGAAACCCCGGGGCCTGAAAGCTGCGCCTCTTCCCGACGGCGGCTCAGGCTTTCGTAGCCGGGCGATGAGAAAACCTGCAGCACCAGCACCAATGGAACCTGTACAGGTCGCACGCATCCATCATATGAGCCAACATCCCGGATGTAAGAGAGGTTGCCAGGTTGGTTATGGTTATGATGATGGTTTTATTTATTTATATCCCAACTTTTTCCCTGACAGAGACTCAAAGGAGCTTACAGACAAAAATTAAGAACAGCTAAAAACATAGGGGGAAAACAACAACTCAAAAACAGTTAAGACATTGAGAGAATTACAACTATGTAAATGTGTATGATCTATTAAAGCTAAACCAATTTTTTTAATAATAATATTTATTAGTTTTCCAACAAATTAAACACAACACTACAAAAAACCAAAAAAGAAAAAACATACGGCAATACAATACAATACACACACAAAAAACAAGACTGCAAAATACTAACATATCTCTAACAAAACAAAACAAAAACCATTTAAAACACAATCCAATTTCAATATCTTATCTTTCTTTCACTAATTTCCACGACCTCCTCACACCTCCCTTTTTGTATTCCACTTCTATTAATTGTTTCAGCAATTCCTTTCCATCTTCCTCTGTTTTCTATCCTATAATTGTCTTAACACATTCTAACCTTATTTTTCCCTTTAATGCTCTATTAATCTATTTATACTTAATTCCTTATAACATTTCTACTAAAGCCATATAACATCATTCCAACATTTTCCTAACATTCATTAATTTTACAGTATTTCTGTAAATTGTCTTTAAACTTTTACCAGTCTTCTTCCCCCGACTCTTCTCCCTGGTCTTGGATTTTGCCAGTCATTTCCGCCAGTTCCATGCAGTCCAAAAGCTAAACCAATAATTACCACAAGCACCAGCCCTTTCATTAAAAGCAGTTTAATGAAGCCCCCCAAAGCCTGTTGGAACACGAAAGTCTTCAAGGGCCAGTGGAAGGACAGGAGGGAGCCAGTCTAGCCTCTCCAGGGAGGGAGTTCCAACATCTGGGAGCAGCCACGAGAAGGCCCTCTCCTGTTCTCCTACCAAGGGTGCCAGTGAGGGTGGTGGGACAGAGAGAAGGGCCTCCTGCAAAGGTCTCAAAACCTGGGCAGGTTCATATGAGGGAATACAGTCTTTCAGATAACTTGGACCTAAGGACTTTATAAAGCCTAACCAGCACTTTGAATTGTGCCAGGAAACAGCAGTTGAGCTGTTGCAACAAGTCGTAGGCACCCTTAATGTTCAAACTTTGACACCTCATATCAGCTTTACAACAACCCAGTAAGGTTGGAGCGGATGAGGCTGAGAAGATGGTTTGCTGAAGGCCAGCAAGTGAGTTTATGTCCAAGGGAGGATTCAAACCAGGGACTTTCTGATTCATTGCTCATAGCCTTTTAGCCACAAAGTTACTTCAGCTCCTGTGCTCTCGAACTGTGTGCTGTGACACATTAGTGTGTCAGCTGCAGTGTGCAGGTGTGTCGTGCGAACAATCCCTGCGCTCCTCCTGGGGCTAGAAAGGGGTTAGATTAACCTCCCGTTTGCTAGTAAAACTGAATTACTGTGTTGCGAAATGATGCATGTCTAAAAGGTGTTTAACCAACTTGAAAAGTTTGGAAAGCTCTGCTCTAGAAGGAGAAAGTATGATCTGGCAGACATCATCTTAAGGCCAAACCATGGCGTGGCATGAAGGCCTGGGCTCCTGGAAAGACAGTTGATGTGCTCCTGCTGTTCAAGCGCTGCGGTGAGCTGTGTTTTGGCTTAGTGGGTCATTTAACCCCAGGCTCACTGGTTTACTTCTCTCCATACAAAACCCACATTAGTGCGATACCTTTATTAGGCCAGCCAAAACATTGTCAAACAGTGTGCAAGCTTTCGAGGTCTCCAACACTCTGGTATCGGGCTAGATTGGTTGGGGGGGGGGGAGAGGCTGTTGCCCAAGCCACAGATGGAGTCTGTATTAAGTCACAGTCTTAAGATACCTTATTCAGTCCCCACAGAATGGGGAGGGGAAGAACCCTAATCGGTGTGCTCCATACTTCAGCCCAATAGCTCCAAAATGTTTCTTATTTTAGACTTTTCCCTCTGGCAGGCCCAACGCTAGTGGGATGCATTTCCTTGGCAAGATTGGCCCAGCAGCCATTAGGGAATTGAATGGGCTGTAGGCCACACGAGACATGATGTTTGTTGTGTAGTTAGCTCTGGCGTGAAATGTTTTTTTTAAAATGGGTGGGAGGAATCCTGACTTTTGCAGTGGAAAGAAAACTCCCATGAAGACAATAAGAGGAGCCGTGGTAGAGCAGGCCAATGCCCGCCTAGTCCAGCACCCTGTCCTCACAGTGACCAACTCTGCATGCCTGCAGAAAGCCTGCAAAGCAGAACCTGAGCACAGCAGCACACTCTCCTCCCGAGGTTTCCAGCAACATTCAGAAACTTTGCTGCCTCTGGCACTGCTGCCATATTGTAAATAGATAAATATCAGAGTGGTTTACAGCATTAGAAAAACATATGATGATAAAAAAAAATTAAAGTGACAAAAAATAGAACAAAAACCCATGTTTTAAAACAGCACAGAATACTGTATTTTTTGCACCATAACACTCACTTTTTTCCTCCTAGAAAGTAAGGGGAAATGTCTGTGCGTATTATGGAAGAAATGCCTACGGGTGGCATGCCTACGGATTTTCCTCCTCTAAAAACTACATGCGTGTTATGGTTGGGTGCGTGTTATAGAGTGAAAAATACGGTGATTAGGTAAGACAGCCTCTTAAACCGTCAATATAAACTAAAAACAACTGATATATGGGGACCTTAATAACAACTAGCAGATCCAAAATGCAGAAGGGCAGCAGACAAGCAGCCATACTTATTAAATATACAAGCATGTATTTATAAATAGCAGCAGCACTCACACTTCTGCTGCTGCCTCCCCAACTCAAGCTCACACTAAAGAGTGGGGCAAAATTTGTGCATGCACTCCTGGAGCTCTCTGCTCTCACAAGGGAATGCCCACAATTACCCGTCTCATTCACAATACCCATAAACAAGCTGTGAAGCTTGTGGCTAGGGTACGGTTGAAGCGAATGGAATAGAAAATGATAGATATGAAAAGAGAAAGTGTGAAATATGGGGGGGGGGGGAATAAGGAAGGAGCCTTGTGGAATATTTACATCAATATGATGAGTGCAATGGTTTTATTAAGCAGGTAGTTTCCAAGAATACTGTATGGTTGTAGCCAATACACTCTGCTGAATGTCAAAAAGGGAATGATAAAAGCCATGCAGCTGCATTTGACTGTGCTGCTAGAATATTGCAGAATATTGAACATATTCCATGTTGTTGCCAAATCTGCCAAGTTTTTTGCTCCTGTAACACAGAATCCTCTAGATTACAATCTCCCATCCTCCTCTATATACATGCACACATGTATTCCAAACTGATGGCTGGGGTGTGGTTTGGATTAGGGGGATCAGCCAGGTTAGTTTTCTCTTTTTTGTTTTTGTTTTTTTCTGTGTATGTGGTTTTTACATTTTTTAGAATTTAATTTTTTTAAAAAAAGCAACCAAATACAATATTGTTTCTAATCCCAGATAATAACCCCTTCCTTTTGTTTATTACTGTGTAGATGGTTTCTGTTTCCGTGTTCTTGAGCAGGAAAGCAAATTTAGGTTTGATTAGAATGGAAGGTTTATTTCAATTTTCACAATAAAAATCCAAAACCATTGCATCCTGCCCACTTGCTTCAAATTGTAGTTTTTCAGCTCTCTCTGCTGCAAACCCCACACCTTCAGCGTGGGTTCAGGGTCATGGGTTTGAGCCACACATTGGGCAGAAGATTTCTGCATTGCAGGGGGTTGGACTAGATGACCCTTGTGGTCCCTCCCAACTCTACAATTTTATGATTCTAACAGACATCTCAGTGTATTGCTTTGCTTCAGATGGGACCCACATTTGTCCCATCAAAGTAGGGGGAAAGTCTCCTCATTTGGAACTTCTCAGGCTGCTGCCATCTCTCACCTCTCCTCTCTTTAGATTTGAAGAGCGCTTTGTGCCTCTCACCTCCAACTTTGTGATAATGGATTCTCTGGGTGGGGAGACCCACTTTCACTTTCACATCTGAATGCTCTCAGACAGGTCACCTGGTAGCATGAAAGAGACCAGGGCAGGAATGTATGGCAGTCCAGCTTGCATCTAACTTTGTTCTTTCCATTTCTCTGTCCGTCTCCTGCTTTCTCCTTGGTTCATTCAGCTCTTGACTGACCATCTGGGAAGTGAGACTATCCAGGCAAGCAGCTGTGAGGTGCAGCAAGCCAGGCAGTAGCAGGAGCAGGTGCTTCCCCAGACAGCTGGCTGGGTGCTCTTCAAAAAGGCACAGCCCTGTCCCTGGCTTTCCGGAGAAAAGTGTGAGGGGTGAGAGACCAAATCCAGCTTTCTTAAGAGGCTACGGACTATATAAAGTGTTCCCTGGAAGAAAGGGGGGGGGGGTTCAGGACATGTCTGCTAAGTCTCCAGTGCCTGCAAGTTCTCTGTTAATGTCCCTGGATCTCAGCTCACCAGCACACCAATGGAGACAGGAATAGCTGCTCTGTGCCTAAACATGTATAGAAAGAAAGGATCATGGGGAAGGCAAAGACACACACCCCAAGTCTCCCTTTCAGGTGTGGGAAGGCTGAGTTCAAAGCACTGTTGGGCCAGGAGGTTCACTGTGTGGCCTTGAGCAAGAGACTAGTCTACCCTGTGTAGTTATTTTCAGTATAAAGTGAGGTAACACCCATTTTTTTTAAATAATAATTTTTATTCAGTTTCCAATATACATTCCATCCATCTGGCAGATCGCGAAGTGAAAGCAAGAGGTAACACCCATTCAGGTTTTCTTGGCACACATGCTGTGTCTGCTGTGACTGCTGCCACCAGTGAGGAAGCCAAGCCCATTTTAAAAGTTACAGCAGGCATGCTTTTTGTTTTTTTGTGAAGCTCTCCATTCAAGGGCTTCCCTATACTCTTCTTTGGACATAAACATTTTTTCTGTGGCACCTGCAACATCAGAGCATCAGGGATCCGTGGCCTGGAAGGAGGCCCACTGACATGGCGCTCGCAGGCCATCTAATTTTTATCAAAGGGAGATAATGTGGGGGAAGGTCTTTGGTCATGTTCTTTAGATCTGCTTTGAATGTACGGCGTGTACACAGCCTGAGAGTGCATACATCAAATGAAGCTCTGCAACACACTAGAATTACCTTCCAGATTTAACCAAAAAACCCCAACATAGAATTGGTTTACAATTCTGGTAACAACTCAACAACTCGCCCTTGGTGTGCTTCTTGTCCAGAGTACAGCTGGGTATGTCCCATGCGGGACATTACAGTGGTGACCTCTGTTTGTTCCCAGCACTTGATATGTTCAGTGTTATAACTGCTTCTGAATGTTTCACTGAAACCAAGGATCTTGTCAAGTCCAGCACTCTGGCCTCAGCCTCACTTCCCAAGAGCAGACAGCAGAGTCTTTCACTGATCCCTCTGTATTTGCCCAGCACAGTTCCAATTATAGAGAATTTCTGTGGGCAGGGCCAGGTTAATTATGGTTTAAGGGCAAGCACTCTGAAGTTATCTGGAGATTCCCACTGTGAGAACTACGCCTGTCTTTTTGCCTGCCCCAGGGATTGCTCCAAGGCTGTCTGTTGCTCAGAAATACATCTGCTGTCCTGCCATCAGAACACAGGAGGGTAGCAACCGGATTATAAAGCCTTGGAGGACAATGGCATCTTTTCCAGTATGATGAGATTCCCGCTTCCTCTGCTGCAGGTCTTTAGCAATGGAGCAGAGTGGACGGGGGAATCGGCATCAGTACATGCCTGCATAGTGAAGCAGCAACATATATTATTAACTGCTTTCCCATGTCCCTTGCCTAACTCCGTCCCTGGAAGGATCTTGACCTGAACACATAGCTGAGGAGGACTGTTCCAGACTTCTGGAGCCAACCTGGGTTGTGCTCCAGAAGAGAAATTGCCAAATATGGGGAAGGCGCAAGGATCAACGCCCCCCTCCAAAGGAGAGGGACTCGGCTGAGACCAAACCCGCTGCAGTCTGGGTGGGGTGGGGTGGAGACTGAAGGGAACTGGAGCATCCTCTTTTCTGACAGGCCCCCGTGAGCCTCCCCCCCCCCAAAGGCAGCGACAAAGCGGGCTGGGTGCCCATTTGTGTGCGCACCCTGTAACTGCCTTTCCAAAGTGCCACTCCGGATCAGCACTGCCCACGAGCCCCTGGCGCAAAGGGAGCGGGGATAAAAATAGATGCATCTGAAGGTTAAAAATAGCTGGCCTAACTAGGCACACAATTTGCAAGGCAATGGCAAGGCACTACTGTAGAGGTGGCGGTGGGAGAGAGGTCTGGGAGCAGTGGGGGGCATAAAGCGCTTGCACAGATCAAGGCCTGCAGGCATCAGGATTCAGGGCTGGGGTAAGGAAGATGACTGGAGAGTTCCTGCCTTTGGCGACAGCTGCTGCCCTTGGGAGTACAAAAGCCAGGCTCCCATCCCAGTTTTGGGAGCGAAGCCTCGCATGCGAAGAGAGGATTTGCTCTAATGTTTACCATGTGTTTCTGTTTCTCAGTCCTTGGGACGTGCTGTGACACACACACCCTTTCATGTTGCTGCATCCAGTGGCATAGCACAGGGTGCCAGCACCCAGGGCCACACAGAGAGGGTGGGTGGGAGGCAGGGAATGAGACAGAGTAGGCAACTGTCTTACAGCGACTGAGTCACCCAGAAGATCACAGCCGCAGAGATAAGAAAAGAAGAGTCACTCCATTGTCTGGAGAGGTCACTTCCTGGTTTGCATGGAGAAGCCATTTTAAACGGAGACCAGCAACAGAAGCATGCAGCTGTAGAGGCAATACTGGGTGTTGAAATTTTGCACCATCTAACAATTTTGCACCCAGGGCAAACGCCCCGGTGGCCCCCCATGCTACGCCACTGTCTGCATCCACACTTAGCCAGAGGGTAGCTGGGGGGCAGCCAGTACCCCTGTTTTGCCACTGGGCCCCCGTCTCCCTGCAAGTCATGCACCTTGGCTGGGGATTGCTTGACTTCATAGTGCCACCTGCTGATAGAAAAGTAACACAGCACATCAATGGGGAATGCTTAATTTACTTTGCTTCTGGTTGGCCTCGGAGGAGCAAAATGCAAAGCTGGAAATGTTAGCTGCAGAGGCTAAATGAGGGGCCACTCCAGATTGCCAGGGGTTGGGGGAGGGTTAGGGGGTTTTTTTGGCAGGTGTATGTAACTGACAAAATAATAACGCATTAGTGCTAAATTTATACTGGACTGTCCACACACCATTCATTTTTATTTGTTATGCAATGCATCCCCAATCTTATTGCAATGTTGCTGTCTGGAGGGACACTCCTTCAAGACAGTGCAGCAAAAACAGCACACAAAAAATGAACCGGGACATTTGTGGTTTAAAAACTTGCAGTATTGGAAATTAAGCAGTTTGTCTGTGATGGCTAGGGCTGGTTCGAGTTGTAGTCCAACAACATCTGGAGCACACCCAGTTAGTGAATGCTGGTATAAAGCAACATCTTACCAGCTCCTGCTTTATCCCATATTCTTTTAAACGTGTTATTGCTTTATATAAGTAATTATTGTCATGTGAAATGCTTTGAGAAGCAATTCATCAATTAAGATTAATGGCAAGGGAATCCAGCATATGTCAGATTTTCTAAAACGGTCACATTTGCCCTATTTATTTTGGGGAAGACCAAAGCCTCTACATCAAATCCCAGAAGGAGCAACATAGGCCACATTCACAGCATATCACTATGATACCACTTTAAACAGGCATGGCTTCCACCAGAGAATTCTGGAAGCTGTAATTTGTTAATAGGAGACTTGGATTCCCCTCACAGAGCTACAGTTCCCAAGGTGAATTACCAATCAATTCCATGGCACAGGAAATTCTGGGAACTGTAGCTCTGGAAGAATAAGCAGTCTCCTGGCAATTCTCAACACCTTTAACAAACTACAGCTCCCAGAATCCTTTGGGGAAGCCATGACTGTTTAAAGTGGCATCATGGTGTTTTAAATGTATGGTGTGAATGAGGCCATAGTGTCCACAACTCAGGAGTCCCTGGGAGCGCCTGAATATCACTGCATTCTCCCAGTAAGAACGTGAATCCCAGTCCAATGTAGTCACATGGAATAAGCCCCACTGAGTTCAATGTGGCTTATGCTCAAGTAGGCACAGAATTGCAAACTAAGTTTAATTTAATACTGAAGTGGCAGAGAGCATGTGGAAATTGATCATTGGCAACAGCGCTTCTCAGGGTACTTTCAGCAGAGGCTCAGGCAGGGTAAACTATGCAACAATTCCAAGAAATGAGAAAGGAAAGGAAATATTTCGTCACGCAAGATATAATTCACTTAGTGGATTTATTGCCTCAATATGTGGTGATGACCACACATTCAGGGACATTTGGTTTAGCTGGGTTATAAAACACAATTGCCAAAATGGTGCCTCCATGATCAGAAATAGACTAGACATTCAGCTACCAGATAACGTGGACAAATGCTGGGACGAACTCCATCTTGCTCTGCTTAGGAGGTTCCCTGGGAAATCTGGCTGGGAGTTACTGGAAGCAGTTCAGTAGACAGAACTTGGTCTGAAACCTCCTGAGGCAAATTTTGAATTCTTAATTTCCCCACATATGCGTGAACATCTCTCTCATTTCAAACACATCAAGCTCATTAGTTGCGTGAGGGTGGGCAGGAGGCGATCCAGGGGAATGTGAGGGGAATGGCAGCAGCTGTTGAGCGGAGCCACTAGTTTAAAAGAAATAATAAATCCCTTTCAGTTGAAGCTCCAAGGCTGTTGGTTGAGATTAAAAATGGTCGCTGCAGCAGTGGCTTCCTTCGCTGAGGGGTTTGAACTAGACAGAGCTCAAGGTCCTGTTTTATCCTGTTAACTATACACTTGTGTTTTAAAACTTAGTCCTGAGCCGGACTCACTAGCTGAGGGAGGCAAAAGGAACAGGAGAGCAAAAGATGCAGGAAGTATCAGGCTGAGAAAGTGGCCAGATGTGATTAATAAAGATCTCCCCGAGAATCACTGAAAACTTTTTCTCATGGAGGGAGATTCCAAAATCCCTTGCAACTTTACTGCTAGCAAGCTGCTGAATTCTGTGGTTTGGATTAGACCAACTCCCTATTCCTATTTTCAAGTTAACTTCCACCTCCCGTTTAAGGAGGTTTCTGCATAGTTTTATTGACCCCAGATGTCAACAGCCCTGAATACCTCCATTTGAAGCCATTTCAGGCACTTTGTGAAATGGGGCTCTAGTTTGTGTACCCCCACCCCTGCCAAACCAGAGGCCCATTTGGCCAAGATAGGCTTCCCACTCCTGATACAGCATGATAGGCCAAGGCTGCAATCCTGTGCACACTTACCTGGGAGTAAGCTAGCGAGATAATGGACATGTCACCCTGGCACCTGAGGAACATGCAAGGTAAAAGGTAAAGGACCCCTGGATGGTTAAGTCCAGTCAAAGGCGACTATGGGGTGCAGTGTTCACCTGGCTTTTCAGGCTGAGGGAGCCGACATTTGTCCACAGACAGCTTTCCAGGTCATGTGGCCAGCATGACTAAACTGCTTCTGGTGCAATGGAACACGGTGACAAAAGCCAGAGCGCACGGGAATGCCATTTACCTTCCCGCCGCAGTGGTACCTATCTATCTAATTGCACTGGTATGCTTTTGAAGGTTGGCAGAAGCTGGGACTGAGCAAAGGGAGCTCACCCCATGGAGCAGATTCCAACCACAACCTTCCGATCAGCAAGCCCAAGAGGCTCAGTGGTTTAGAAACAGTGGTTAATTAACAGAAACTTAACACAACAAAGCTCTGCAGGCCACATAGGAATTTCACAGGCCATCTGAGTGCACATTCAGCAAGGAGCCAGTAAGAGGCGGGGAGTGCAGACAATATGCTGAAACTTATCCCAAGAGCTAGTTTTTAGTTACTGTTTTTTTAAGGCAAGAAGCAGATACTTGCAAGGATCCAAATTGTGCCAAATATATTCCATGTGCAATAAAAGAAACCACATTGTGCCTCATATCCAAACAGCTAGGTCTTTTAAGTCTTGCTTTGCTGTTTTTTAAAATGCCCGACAACCAGCTTTACAACTCCAGAATATGAAGGATTTTTGAAGGTTTTCATCTGGCAATAAACTATTCACACAAAGCCTCCCCTCCTCCACCAACAATTCTTTTATTAAAAATTGCTTCCGTTTTTTGCTTGCTGCTCCCTCCCTTGCATGAGACATGTAGTTTGATCTGGTGTCATGTTTCAATGAGGCTTTAAGTCAGGGGTGGGCAGCCTATGGCCCTCCAGATGGTGATGGACTCCAGCTGCCATCATCCCAACCAGCATGTTGAATGGTTAGAGATGATGGGTGTCAAGAGCTCAGCAACTTCTGGAGGTGCAATGTCTCTGTTTTAAGCATTCATAGGAATGCTATGTTAAGAAGAGGAGGAGGAGGAGGAGTTTGGATTTGATATCCCGCCTTTCACTCCCTTTTAAGGAGTCTCAAAGTGGCTAACATTCTCCTTTCCCTTCCTCCCCCACAACAAACACTCTGTGAGGTGAGTGGGGCTGAGAGACTTCAGAGGAGTGTGACTAGCCCAAGGTCACCCAGCAGCTGCATGTGGAGGAGCGGAGATGCGAACCCGGTTCCCCAGATTACGAGTCTACTGCTCTTAACCGCTACACCACACTGTTAAGATACTTCCTCCCCCCCCCCCCAAAGAGCTGATAACATGTAAGGTGCTGCGATACTGAAGGAAAAAGAAAATTTTAGGTGAGAAATACCTGATTTTGGATTTTTTTAAAAAAAAATTGAAAAATTTAATTTCCTTGCAACATCCCCCCTTCAACAATTCTGTGTTTGAGATCTTCTCTTATTTTGGAAATAAATGTAAAAGCTGGCTTGTATACAGCCACTCACTTGGTCACCAAAAGCAAGAATCGTCTCCAGCTGAACAAGCAAGGAACGCTTTGAAAACTGAGAAAGAACCAGTTCTTGCTTAAAAGCTGCTGCTATATCAGATTTGAGAGGCAATAGGGCAAGGCCCAATCTCCATCAGCTTGCTTAGGACTGTAGTTTGGGTCTCCCCCCTCCCAGAACTACCTCCCTCTGTGATTGTTCTATCAATGTGATGTTATTCAAGAACTGATACCTGGATCGGCCCTTCCCCATCTCCCCTCCCCTCCCTGTTTCTGTTATGTCTATCAGACTGTACATTACATTGTTTGAAAATGTAAGTCACCATGGTGAAGGGCAGTAATTAAGTAATAAGGAAGTGTAGTTAGCCAGGGTAAGAAGCACTGTGGGTTCTTGCAGACTTATTAGCGAGACTGAAGGGGAAAAATGCCACCCCCTCATCAAAATAATAATAAACACAAGCACAACTTCAACACATAATTTCAGAAAAGATCAAGAGAACAAGTGTCGTATTTTCAGGTAACTTTAAAACAGCAAAGAAAGCCCCACTGTCCAAACTGCGCAACTGAGAGGAGCTCTCACCCGTAGGAGACAGTCTTGGAATTTGTCTCTGCCAGAGGCGACAGGCTCACCTTTAGCCAAGAGATGTCCCCCACCCTCCCGCAAACACTCAACAACAGGTAGGCGCCAAAGTCCAGAGCGTACAGGACAGCCAACAAGGGTCAGCAGGCCTGGCCAAGTCCCAAACACAATTTGTCCCAAACTGGACTTGGTTGGAATAATTACACAACAGCTGATATGCCAGCACAGAAGGTATATATGTATATATATATACACAAGGCATGGTCCACGAACGTTGCCACCCATCCTCTCCACAGGGCCGGTGGGCATGTCGCCTGTGCCCAGAGTCGAGGAGCCGCTGCTTTCTATGTCAGCATGAAAGGACAGTCCCAATGTTTCCAGAAAGTTCCACCAAGTTGGGGTTGATGCCGATCCTGGAGACAGCAGCACAAGGAATGATGAGTGGGTGGGGTGCCAAGATGCCAGAGCCGCTCGCTGACTAGCGAGGGGTTTGAAAGGAACAAGAGGCTGTGTACGAAAGGTCCCAGCACATAGGCCTCTTTCTCCAGCGTTGATCAGTTACCCAAAACAAATCCATGCTAATTCTGTTTCCCCCTCACTCCAAGCCAAACCCCAGGGACTATACATTCTGTGCCCAAATGATGCAAATTCTACAAGTGCATTTTGTTTAATTTTATTCTAATAGGCAGTCCCAAAAGTGTTAAAAATTCTGCGAGCGAGCTAGAGGGCACAGAGGAAGTGGAATGAAGGTGCAGAGAGGATTTTGGCCTGATTTTGGCATCCACATGGGAAGAACAGAACCCTACCCCTTGCCCATAGTAGGAACATGAGATCCAGTGTGATCTAGGGGATATAACAATGTCCTCACAGGTGGGAGATCTGGATTTAAAATCCAACATAGAATCCTAGAATCATAGAGTTGGAAGAGACCACAAGGGCCATCGAGTCCAACCCCCTGCCAAGCAGGAAACACCATCAGAGCACTCCTGACATATGGTTGTCAAGCCTCTGCTTAAAGACCTCCAAAGTAGGAGACTCCACCACACTCCTTGGCAGCAAATTCCACTGTCGAACAGCTCTTACTGTCAGGAAGTTCTTCCTAATGTTTACGTGGAATCTTCTTTCTTGTAGTTTGGATCCATTGCTCCGTGTCTGCTTCTCTGGAGCAGCAGAAAACAACCTTTCTCCCTCCTCTATGTGACATCCTTTTATATATTATACATCTGCCATGGACACTCTGGGTAAGCCACAGATTTTTCTCAAAAAGATATACACACTGTGCTCCTTTACTTGCTTTCTCTCGCTATACTGCTCTCAGCTCACTCTAATTTTCATGGGTGTGCCTTCCTCACACCAGCAGTTCTCCTCCCAAACCTACTAAAGGCCAACATAATATAAACAGGGCTGCAGAGGTCTAATTTTAACATCAACAGGGACACACAGATGGTGTGCAGAGCAGAACCTATGTGTGTAGCCAGGATTTATGTTGGGGGGGGGGAGGGCAGAACTGAGCAATCTGTGGCGCGATTGGTCAGCTAGTTAAGTATTTTTATTTATTTACTTGATGGGGGGCAGTTGCTACTCCACCCCACCCATGGCAGAACCCTCCTGTGATCTGTGGCTAAGCTCCCTGAAGTTCTTCTTCCAGCCTGGCTGTTATTACCAGAGTCAACCCTGGCTGAAGTAAAAAATGCCTGAAGCAGGAGGCGGGAAAGGCTTGGCTCTTCTCATCAGCATGCTCTCTTTGATGTAAGTAAACAAACAAACAAACAAACAGCCCCCCTCTTGAAATGTGAATGGTCCAAACACAAGAGCAAACCTAAAACATTATGGGCCCTCCATCACATCTATTTTGGTCCAAGGAATGGAATTACTATGATGCAAGATGCAGTGGTAGAATTCTGGACTGTGTTACTACAGGTTGCAGGTGCCAGTGGGGATCTTATTTGTGAATGTTCTCCCATGTAAGACAACCAACAGACCTGCTTGTATCAACGTTAGGCGAGCACCATCATTACACTGTTTTAAACACCTTTTAAAAGCAGCAAGCCTAGCCCAACATATAATTTAGTTGTATTTGTTTTTTAATTTTTGCTAATTTAATTTATGCTAATTTTATCTGTATATCACTGATAATTATTTCACACTGTTTGTGTACACCACTTAAGAGAGTTTTGATTAAGCAGTATAAATTCTTTTAAACAAATAAATGCAGCAGTCCAGCACATCAGGGGGAAAGATTTGCTGTAGCTCTCTTCCTGACATGCTTGTTTATTACATGCCTGGATATGGAGTTTGTTATTATTAATGTTATTTAAACCCACACAACATATTGTCATCAAATAAAAACAAAACCCCTCTCTGCAAGCATTTTGAAGTGGTACAGTCCAGGACTCTACCAACTCACTCATTCTGTGTAATGTGCAGATTGACTTGAACTTTCTAACCCAGCCAATTCAAATGCAGGTCTCTAACACAGCCTTCTTCCCCATGCCTCTGTTCCCAACTCCTTCCAGCAAGAAATTCCATTCAAAATGTCATCTCAGAATGCCCAGCACTTTGCATCCTGGGTCAAGATCACACTGTGAGACGGTTTGCTCCGAGAGATGAGGACGCTTTCTCCACAATTGCTGGACCAGGCAGAAACAACACACCATTCCTGGAGACACAGTGGCAGGGAGCAAGATCAGTCATTGGTGATGCCCTTGGCCCGCAGTTCCTCTTGCACCCGAGCAAGGTATGTAGGATCAGGGTAGCCAAACCTGGTGGGAAACGGAGATCAAATGTCATAAACTTATTTCAAGGCCCTGGCAATTTAGCTGTGTTTTACCACTTGGGTCAGTGATTTTCCAGATTTTCCACTTCTGCCTGAGCATGGGGAACTGTGGGGAGGGGGTGGGGGTGGGGAGGACTCACTGCCCAGAGACAACTAGCATCTCAGGGGCAAAAACTCAGCCCCCTGGACAACCTCCCATCCTTCTTTCTCTGGGGTTCAGGAAAACCAACTACGCACCTGGAACTTGAGCAAAAGGGTCCCAGAGTGGTCATGTGACAGAAGATGAATGTTAACGGAGCCAGAGAAAGCTCTTACTTCCTGAGGACTCTGTAATGTCTCTTTAACCCCATGGTTCTGGTTCTTGGCGTAGCTTGCTGAGAACCCTAACCCTTTTCCAAGCAGCCTCTAAAGTACTCACCCCTACCCTTGGTGACCCAACCTTCAATGCCACCATACTTATCCCCCCTCCCTCTCCCCCACCCCACTACTCCATGACAGGTCCTTACAGCTGGGGTCCACCGGTGCAGTTGGTTTTGTGATGGATGTCGTTCCAGGTGATGACGTTGGCTCGGCCTGTGGTCATGGAGGTGCCGATGGTGAAAGTGAGGCGTTGGTCAAAGGCCTTGCGGAACAGCGCCAGCACCTTGTTGCCTTCGGGGCAGTCGGGCAGGTAGGCCACACGAGTGGTGCCTGGGTAGCGGACGCCAGGGTTGGGGTGCTCCACCTGCAAAAGGTGAGCCAGGCATGGCAAGGAGAATCCATTGTTAACCTAAGAAGGTTGGTGAACTGGAAGGGCTGGGAAGCCAGGGACAAGTGCCTGCTCTAATCCTGAGCCTGCTGACCATAGTTTAGATAACGCTGCTTCCACTGTGGCCTCTTGGTCCTCTGCAGAAATCTAAGATTTTCGGGATTCCTGAAGGCAGCAGCAGGAGGGAAAATGACACACCTCAGCTACCATTTTAAATCTTCTACCAGATTTTTTGGGGAGCAAGAGGGCAGACCAAAACATGGGCTATTTATCACTTTCAAAGCAGGATTTCATTCTCTGCTACAATGCAGCACTCCATGAATGCATCGGGATGGACATGGGACCAGGTGCATGTACCGTATTTTTCGCCCTATAGGATGCACTTTTCCCCCTCCAAAAATGAAGGGGAAATGTGTGTGCATCCTATGGGGCGAATGCAGGCTTTTGCTGAAGCCTGGAAAGCGAGAGAGGTTGGTGCGCACCGACCCCTCTCGCTCTCCAGGCTTCAGGAAGCTCTGCGCAAGCCGTGGGAGAGCTGCGTGACTTCCTGCTGGGCTCCCAAGGCTTGCGGACAGCAGCCTGCTTCCCGAAGCCTGTGGCGCGCAGCAGAGCGTGCCCGGGCTTTGGGCAGATATCCGCAAACCTGGGGAGACCGGCGGGAGTTCCTGCCGGGCTCCCAAGGCTTGCGGATAGCAGCCTGCTCTGGGGGCTGGGGTCGGGGGAAGGTCAGGCTTCCCCCGCCCCAGCCCGCGCCTGGGGGGGGGGAAAATAACCCCCCCTTTATTCCCCCCCCAAAAAAAACTAGGTGCGCCCTACAGGGTGAAAAATACAGTAATTAAGATCAGGGCAGCTGAACAGTCACACAGAATGAGAGCGATGAGGATGTGGCAGACTGAACCTCCAGCTTTGGTGTCCGACTCCTCTCCTTAGCCACGCAGTCCACTGAGAGGAGACTCTTTACCAGTCACCATCTCTCAGGCCCACTCCGACCTCACAGGGCTGTTGTGCGGATATAAGTCCCTTTGAGGAAGGGTGGAATACAAATGCAATGAACAACAATTAAATTGGGTGGCAATAGAAAAACACTATTTGGCACATTTCCCAAAGTTCAATGAATACACATTTGCATTCTACATACCATCAAGAGAGTTCATTGGGATCAACAGAAATAATGCAGGGGGAGAAACTATACCTTGAACATATACCATTAAAAATGACTTTATATTGGTGCCAGCAGGGCAGGGAGCCACTTAGCAGAGCCAGCAGGAAGGCCCACAAATGCAGCAGTCACATCTGGGAACAAGTGAATAAATACACACTGCCATCTAAAAGAGGCTCCACTCTGTGGATGGTGTGACCATTAAGTCCACAGTCCAAAATCACCTGACCAACTCTGGGACTTTATTATATTATCCTCCACTGACTGCAAAAAGCATTTTTATTCCAGTAACAAACACAACAGCTGCTAATAACAGAGCTTCCATTTGCATACTGGGAACCTGAAGAGAAGACACTGTGAAAGCTCAATAAAATATAAAAATTTAAGGTTTTATAGACATGTCCTCAGGCACACTCATGAAATTCCACACACCTGATTCTACCAAATACAAAGTAGGAAATGCCATGAAAAACCATTTTGGAAAAGGAAGCATCTGTGGGAGTGAGTGTGGGTATGTATGAATATTTTTAAGGATTGTATGAAATGTACGTTTGTATATTCGTAATATGTATGTATTAATGTTGCATTATTTTAACAATAAAATATTTGTGTGGTTAAAAATTTTTTTTAAGAAAAAAGAAAAAAAAACCCCATTTTGCTTTATCCCAAAGCTTTGGAAACTTTTTAGATATTGTACGCTTTATCCCAAAATGGTGTTTTTCTTGACTGAAAGTTACTTTGGCTGGCTGGATCGCCACATGCACTGACTTTGGCAATCCATCTGCTGGGGAGCACGGTCACTTCTCTGTTCACTCTACTTCTCTGCTTTCTTTTCTCTTTTATTTTCTCAGTCACTTCTCTTTTTTCTTCACTTCCCTCTGTAGCCCCCTAGTCTTGTGCAATGGCCCTCCCTTTACAATATTTTCATCTGGGGCCCCCTTGGAATATCCTGGGGCCCCCTTGGAATATCCTGGGGCCCCCAGGGGGCCATATGGCCCCTGGTTGAGAAACACTGCTGTACCCCATGTTCTCAGCTCCCCTCCAGGAAGGAGAAGACACCATTCACCTTCAATCTACATGCAACCCACTCAAAGGTTTTTCTTTTCCCATCCCCTTCTAATGTCCAGCTTCAAGGCTCCTCTCAAATCCTCATGGTGTCTCTACACCCTGAATTTTCCTATCACTCCAGCTCCCACAGAACTAAGAGTCATCAGGAAGAGGGAATCCTGTCACTATAGCCCTTTTTGCATGTTAGTAGCACCTACAATTTTCCCCAGTGTGAAGAGGAAGACAAGGCTGTGCTTGCTGGCGGTTCCCACTCTGGCCCCACTTGAACTATACAAATAAAGCAAAATTGTGTCACTTTAAACAGTTATGGGTTCCCCTAAAGTATCCTGGGAACTGTAGTTTGTTAGGCGACCCCTATCCCCCTCACTGAGCTACAATTTCCAGAGTGGCTTAAGAAACACTTGAATATTGGTCTCAGCACCCTTAACAAACGACAGCTCCCAGAAGTCTTTGCAGGAAGCCATGGCTGTTGAAAGTGGCATGACACTGCTTTAAATGTAGATTGCAGATGACGCCCCTGTCACAATCCACGCATTGGTTAGGGAAATCAGAAGCAGAAAGCCTGCTCTGTATGCCCTTGTGGGATTTAGGAGTCTGAGCAATCAGGGGCTTAAATTGTGCCTACGCGAATGCAGCAGGCTCCCCACTTTAGACACAACACGAGGACACCAGGGAGGCTGGGCTGGCAGCCAACACAACACCGGACGAGAGAGCCAGTGAGTTTGGCCTTGCTCTCCCACTCAGACAATGATAATAGGTGACTAATCCTATGCAAGTTTACACAGAATTTAGCAGGTCTCATTCCCATGTGACTGTGCACAGGACTGCAGTCAAGAAATATTAAGTGTGTGGGATGGGGAGCAGCACAGACAGAAGCAGGGCCAATTGCCATCAAGATCTATAGAGCAAAGTAAGGCTGCAAACAGTATTGCTGGGGGGGGGGGGGAAGCTGCCTTCCTCCGAGTAACAAGGGGGCAACCAGGAACAGGTTTAGATTCCCATCGCAATGGTGCTTCTCAGAAACCCCTTTTAGCATGACCCACAAAAGCAAATAGTTGACTCACTTATGAGGGGATATATACACACACACACACACACACACATATATATATATATGTACGAAAGCATATATATATATATATATATGCAGGTTTTGGTGTCTTCGGGTGTCTTCCCGTGTAAGAGTCGGGGTGTCTGGGCGACGTTTCGACGAGGTCTCACTCGTCACGAAAGCATATATATATATATATATATATATATATATATATATATATACAGACACACATACACACACACACACACACAGTGTATGTGGGGGTACCGCTGTGGGGGGAACAAAACATGCCCCTTGCCCTGACACCAGGTGCCCTCTCCTCCACCGCATATGCCACAATGTGTCTCAGTGCAGTGAATGCGCCCCCTGACAACACTTCCCTGGCCCTCACAATAACAGCCATGAATACAGATAGAGAGATCAACCCTACTTACTCCTTGTATGCCAGGTGGGAAGACATACTGGATGATGATGGTGCCATATTTCTCATAGCCAGGGAGGAGCAGGCTTGAGTCCTTGGAGACCAGCATGCGCCCGTTCTCCGGCTGGTTGCCCACCAGCTGCCCATAGAAACGCCCACACATAGGGCAGGCCTTCTTGACTTGCAAGGCCCGAGTGATGCAGTCCTCGCAGAAGGAGTGCTTGCACTTCTCCAGAGTCTTAATGTTCTGGATCTCCCCCAAACAGATGGGGCACTGGCTGTCCTGTTCCTCCTCCCCTCCCCGCGAGCAGCTGGCCACGCCTCCGCTGCCGCTGACCACTCTGGACCCGGAGGTCTGCTGCCCTCTGGATATCAACGCAGCCCCTCGGCGGTGGAGCTCCACAGCGCTGTGCTCTCGGCTCTTCTCCATTAAGGCCATGCAGCCCATCAGCTCGCTCTGGCGCTGGGCCTTCTTCAGCTCCTTCTCCGTCTCCTTGAGCAGCGCCTTGAGGGCCTTGCGGGCCAGGTAGAGGCCGTTGCTCGGCCCGTGGGCAGACAGGGTGATCTGCAGCACGTAGATCTCAGAGGTCTCGCCATCAATCAAGATGCCGACCTTGTTCTCCTCCTTCAGCTTCACCAGCTTGGCGGGGCTTTCCTTGGTCAAGAAGTCCCAGACGTGTTTATTTACCGTGAGCCTGTTCTTGGTGGTGCCTCCGCAAGCGGCCATCCTGGATAAAACAAACGATACTGGAGAGAGAGAGAGAGAAAGGAAGGAAGAAGAGAGTCATCAGAGCTGCAGAAAGTGGCTCCAGGCAGGATTAAAGACGACCAGACACTCACATTCAGCCCTTCTCATCATCGGAACAAAGCTGGTCAGGACTTGAAGGCTGTTATTGGTCTGCTCTGATAAAAGTTCTTTTGGCTTTGCTGAGCATGACATATACTAGAAACCCATTAGCAGACCCCCAGATATTCAAAATCCCTTCGTCTTTGTTCTGATTCAACACATCCGTACTACCTAATCCTATCTTAATACAACCCTGTGTCAAGCACTCCCAGAATGTTTGAATAATCAGAAATCTAACTAGGTTGGGGGAACCCAGGATTTCAACAGCTCGTTTTACTATTATGAAGCGGGTGGGGAGAGGAAGGGGATGAATGTGTGCATCATGCGCAGTTCTGCCCTGACAGAAGGCTTAGCCCGGGGGGGGGGGGGAGAGGCAACTTACACACGTTCTTGTTGGGCTTCAGTTTGCATCATTCCTAGCCAGCAATGCCAGTGGTCAGGGATGATGGGATTTGGGAGTCCAGTAATGTCTGAGGCCTGCAGGCTCCCCATCCCTGATTTAAGCGGTTACAGCTATAGTGGATTGCCTGGATTTTGTTTGCTTCAAGACCAACCTACTGCTGCACAGTGTTGCTGTCCTTCCCATCACCCCCCCCCACCTGATTTCTCTGAGTCCATGAAGATGCAGGGTAAGAGACATAACAAGCACAGGGAGCTGCCTTTCACAAGGTCACACTCTTTGCCATCTGGCCTTGCACCGCCTGGCTGACAAACAGCTCTACAGGGTCTTAAGCAGAGGCCTGTCTGCTCCCAGGTTATATTTTAAGTGGAAATGCCAGGAGGGATTGAATAGGGTGCCTTCCCCATGGAAAGCTGTGGGTCTTCCCTGGATACTGAGTCATGCACAGAGCACTTCCACTTTGTGGCAAGTGACCAGCCGTTCCCACACTGCAACTTCCTTCTAGTCAATTAGTGTGCAAAGCAGTCAAATGTTTAAAGCATCAGCTGCACAATAAGGCATGGCTTTCCTCCTGACTTTAGGACAAAGGGTAGAATTCAATGTTGGGCTAAGTGGGGTATGCATGCATGGAACGAGAGCCACTTGTGCAACAGGGCTCTACCCCCTCTCTCCTTCCCAAGTGCGCTGCCAAAACCTGTTCTTGGGGTTCCCCCAACCCTCCAGAGCACATTTTGGTGGTGCAGAGGTAGGGGAGGGGGGGAGAGTACCCCACTGTGCAAGTGGACATTGTCCCATGCATTCAACTATTAAACTATAAAGACTGCAGGGTTTTGAAATAAAGGACATCCATTATGATCTTGTTCTGAAATGGCCAACAAGCCTTTCAAAATAAATCTGTACTATCTACTCCTTTAAGGGGCATTTGGCAAGCTTAAGCAGAGCATTAGTGGGTAATTAGAACCCACCAGCAATCCATGAGGAATAAAAGATTAGTAAAAAAGATTTCAAAGCCTTTTGAGAGACATCATCTTGGAGAGGAATCCAGAGAGACAGCCTAACAGGACAGAGGAGGTGGAATATACCCAGCTCTTAATAGCCAAAGTATATTACAACCCCAAGCATATTTATTCAAAAGACATCCTCAAAAAGTTCAGCTTGTTCTCTTATAAACTGTTTTTGAAACATCTGGAAATGGGGTTATCGTTGTATTATTTTTTATATATATATAAATTACCACTGAAAGAACACCTGCAAAAAGTTTGCTTTTTTAAGTGCATAAAATGCTGCTTTTTAAATGTTTGACATTGTGGAGTTGTTCCCCATCTTTCTATAATGTCAGCATAATTTGTTGTTTTTAATTGTTGCTTTGATGTCTTTCACTGATTTCTCCAGCACAATTCTCACAGGGCACCCTGGGGTAGCCAGGCATCTTAGACATAACTGCCCTTAGTATGTGATAAGACAGAGGCAGCTTTATTGCTTCATCCAGATCGACCCGGTTACTCGAGAGACTGCCTTATCTCTAACATGCCCAGTAAGTCACTGAGTTCCACAGGGGAGTTTTTCCTTCAAGCTCCCCACATCAGATATCAGAAGCCTGCTCCAATGGAACTCAGAAGAGTTACTACTAGTGTGGCTGCCTCTGTTCTGTGGGAAAGTTTTCCTGTCAAGACACAACAGGTGCCCACTAGCTGTACTTTCTGGAAAAAAATGAAACTATTTTTGTTTCAACAAGCTAAACGAAAAGGCCTCTGCCTAAATGTTCATTCTGTGATGTTTTGAAGCCTACACTCTGTTCTTTTTGTGCTGTGGTGCCTTGAGAAATGCATGTGGAAGGTGATCCACAAATTAATAAATAACAGCCGCAAGTATCAAAGAGAATGACCCTGAATAATAGACAAAACTTAACTAAAACTAGGCAGCCATCAAATACCTACTATGCATGCTGGAGGAAAGAGGTAAGTGGCCAGAGGACGTTGAATTTGTCATTTCTCAGAATATAAGAAGCAAAATAAAACTGCCCCTGAAGCTGTTCCTGTTATAATGTGTGGAAAGGGTACTATCCTGCTTGCAGGCCTCCCATAGGTATTTGGTTGGCTACTGTGAGAGTCGAATGCTAGACCACATCCATCTGATCTAGGCAGGCTCATCCTATGTAGTCCCTTGGCCCACAACTTCTATTCCAAGCACAGAAGCCATGCAGGGTGGAGGCTGCCCCTGAATTACCTAACACAGTCAAAGCCGAATAGCAGAGAAGTGGCTTCCCAGATGCCCTTGCTAAATCTGCCTCCACTGCCATTTGCCCTAGGCATCCCCTACTCTTCCTGGGCCTGATGGGGTTACAATGGAATTTTGGTGCCTGGGAGTCTAACAATCTCCAGAATCGGACACAAGTTCACTGGGTGTGTCTTTGGCAGTGGCAAGTGGTGCCCTCAAGGCAGGCCCATTGGGCAGAAGACCAGGGCTCCACTCAGGAGATCAGGTAGGAAGGCCACACCCCAATGCAGCAGGGCTTGCTTACTGAATTCACTTTAAAATGTAAGTAATACACCTTACCATCCCCTCTCCTCCAGATCATTAAACCCAGACTGGGGGCTACAAGCCCAGAGTCTGAAATGACTTAGCCCAATCGCTTTCTCAATCCGTCCCACAGATGGTCCGGGAATCAGCATGTTTTTACATGAGTAGAATGTGTCCTTTTATTTAAAATGCATCTCTGGGTTATTTGTGGGGCCTGCCTGGTATATTTACATGAGTAGAATGTGTGCTTTTATTTAAAATGCATCTCTGGGTTATTTGTGGGGCATAGGAATTCGTTCATTCCCCCCCCAAAAAATATAGTCCGGCCCCCCACAAGGTCTGAGGGACAGTGGACCGGCCCCCTGCTGAAAAAGTTTACTGACCCCTGAATTAGGATTACCCTCGTCCATTTCCTCATCTTTTTTTTTTTTAAAGTGAATAAATGCTCAATTACAGATAGCTGTTTTCAGGAAGAATGGGATAAAGGACCCTGTGATTTTAGTGTATGCCACCCCAAAGTTGATGGCGTTTCCCCCTGCTTTTCTGAAGAGCGGCATAGAAATTCTCAGAATAACATACAGTTAAGAATGCCATGTAAAATGCATGGAGAGTAATAACCAGGTGGCAAGGCAGTCATGAAAGCAAGGATTTAACACAACTCTGGTGAAACTGCAACAGAATTGTGACAAGTGTGAAACATTATGACCAGCGTCTATGATTTGCAGCGGTCTTCTTTCTAAACAGTGGCCCCTATCCAGCTGGTGGTCACTGCATTTGGGCTTTACATTTAAAATGAATCAATACATTAATTTTAGTTATACGTTCTACTCCACTGCCCCATTTTTTCTGCACTTTGGAGTTTTCATTTTAATACCTCCAAGCAAACATTTTTATAAATCGCCATCACCACCCCACACTCTCAAAACTGGGCATTAAAAACAGTTCATAGGCAGACTGAAACCCCGGAACCGACAGCAGAACTCAACTCTTGTTCCCAGACAAATACACACTCACAATAAATTAACCTGTTCAAGCAGACTTTGCAAGCCTTGTGCCCTGCAGATGTTATGGACTACAGCTTCCACCAGCCCATCTAGCAGCAGTTGGTGGAAGTTACAGTCCAAAACATCTGCAGGGCACAAGGCTGGCAAAAGCTGTGTTAGAATAATCAGCCACTTTCTTCCAACTAGACTCAAGATACACCTCTTTGGCATGACCAGAAGGGTGGAGATGGGCCAATGTTGTGGCCCTCCAGATGTTACTGGTCTCCATTTCCCATCAACCCTGACCATTGACCATACTGGATGGGGCTGGTGGGAGTTGGGAGTCCAATGGCATCTAGAGGGTTACAGGTTGCCAACTCTTGTAGCAAGGTCTGAGATATGAAGAAGAGCACATTGTCCTCTAAAAGCAGGGGGGGGGATGTGCCACATGGGAGATGTGCACAGTTACCTTCCCAAAGTTTAGAGGGAAAATAGCAAGTCTGCCTGTTGCCTTCTCTCTCTCTCTCTCTCTCTCTCACACACACACACACACACACAAATGTTCTCAGAACCATGCAGCAGTGGTATGGTGTTAAATTTTGATGTTCAGGCAATCTTCATACCCATGTACTATACACCCCAAGACTATGCAACCAAAAATCAAATTTTGACCAATGCAACCATTATTATTCCAAAACCAAGCCAGTTCCCCCCCTCAGCCCCAACCCCTAGCCTTGCTTAACGTTCAGCCCAGTGAAGTATTCTAGTGGCCTCAAAAACTTGCTCACTATTTCGTGAAAGTTCCATTAGTCCTAACTAAGGGATTCTGGAATGCCACTCCTGCCAGTTTACCCCTTGGACACACATGCAACTTACCTGCTCCTCTCCTTTGTTAATTCGGTGGGTTTCTCTCTGGGTGGAAAAGAACGCTTCCTAATCTGGCATGCAGAGGATTAGGCTCATAGCACCCCAAAGAGAGGACACTATCACCTTTGCCCTGACGCTAAGGGGCAATTGATTTGGTCCCTTCCCCGGAGTTACCCAGAAAGAAGAGGGGTGCTTTTGCGTCGAGGCCTCAGGCAGAAGGATGCACCCCTACGGGCGACGATGGCAGAGTCAAGGGGCCTTTGGAGCTAATGGGAGGATGTGGAATCCACGTCCGTGGGACACAAAAGAACCCCAAGAGCACAGGAGGGAGAGGGAGAGAGAGAGGGAGAGAGAGAGGGAGAGAGAGAGAGAGAGAGAGAGAGAGAGAGAGAGAGAGAGAGAGAGGTTTCCTTCCCCCGCGCCGGAGATCGCAGCACCGTACCTGGCGAGCCCATGGGAGAGGCTGAGCGCGAGGACCAGCCGGATGTGGGAGTTCAGCTGAGCTGCGAATCAGAAACTGCAAAGGGAAAGAAGGGGGCGGGTTAGGTCGCGGCTGCGCCGAGAGGGAAATTGCGCGATATTTTTAGCTGCCGCGGACGAGCTTCTCTTCTTGCGCCCGAGCGCAGCGCTCCATCCAGAAGCAGTCTGGGCAAGCGCTTCCTCGATCCTGAGACAAGGCCTTCGCCTTCAATATCCCAAAAAACCTTTTCGTCTTGCCTGTTTGCAAATCCTCCTGAGTTCAATGTGTCTCACTACCTAGTGACTTGTAAGATTGCCGTTTTGCCTCACATTACCCCGGCATTTCCATTTTCCTTTTGGGCGCAATCCTAGGTACGCTTACCTGGAAGTAAACCACGCAGAACTCAGCCATGCACAGGATTGCACTGGAAAGGATTAGGGCAGATCAGCATCTGCTTCTGCACTTGAAGTGCAATCCTGTCTTTGTCTACCAGTGAGTTTAAAGTGGTAACACCCTCAATTAAGAGGGTTATAGGATTGCAGCCTTACAGTGCTTATGAAGTTCAATGAGAGTTAGTTGCTTGTGTGCTTAGATTGCAGCTTTAGTGATTTGTAAAATTCGGCCTAATAAAGGATTGTTTCACTGAGCCTTTTGGGATGCAGAAATTATTCGCTCCAGAATTTGTCTTCAGAGCACGAGTCCAAATTTAGAATTTATGCAATAGTTTTATTCTTATTTCACTACAACATATATATTCTGACTTCTGTATGATATTAGATGAGCTAGTGACACCATTTTAAACTGCAAATGCAAAAGGTGCCACAGTGTGTGTGTGTGTGTGTGTGGAGAACTTGCCCTTACCATCATGTACTGGCCACAGCTCTTCCTTACACACCCAAAGAACAAAGCTTAAGATGGGCTAGTGGTTAGATTAGACCTATCTGTAACCCAGAAGCTGGTTTTGAATGCTCATTCTAAGGCATCCTTGCCTGTTCTGCTACCGGAGACCATTAAAATAATCACTTAAGAGCCTTCTCCCAATTACATCAGTACTGCCCCATTCTACTGCATTATTATTGCCTCATCTGCACTATACATTTAAATCAGTATCGCTCCACTTTAAACAGTCATGGCTTCCAGGGCCATCTTAAGCATATCTGGCACCGTGGTGCAAAGCTCCCTCCAGCACCGGTGCCCCCCCCATTTCCAAGAGTTTTTTAGGAAGGACGGCACTGCCGGTGGGCCTGGAGGAGGTGGGCAGCGGCTGGAGGATGGCCCCTCCCGCAGGGAAGAGGCAGAGGCTGGAAATGGCGCCTCCTGGCTCAGCTGGCCGCTTCATGCCACGGTGGCCACGGCAGATGGAGGCTCCGGGCACAGCACTGCTTTGGTGTGGCATGGCGGAGGCAGGCGAGGGCGGTGAGCTGATGCTAGGAGATGCCGCGTCCAGCCTCTGCCTCTTCCCTGGCACCCTCCAGAACGTGGCGCCCTGGTGCCCCGCGCCACTAGCCTCTATGGGTAAGACGCCCCAATGGCTTTCCCCAAAGTATCCTTGAGTTTGTTAAGGGTACTGAGAGTTGTTAGGAGATCCCCCATTCCCACCACAGAGCTGAAAACCGATCCCCAAGGATGATGGCAGGGTCATATCACTGTACAGAGTTGCTGGGAGCTATGTAGAATACCCTGGCGTGGCGTGCTCTGGTCCATGGGGTCATGAAGAGTCGGACACAACTAAACGACTAAGCAACAACAAGAACATGTAGAATACTCAGCGCAGACCTGGAAGAGGAAGAGGTCTACTGACATCCTGACGGGAGCTCTTCCTAGTGCAACCCTTGGATGACCTCAGACATGGCTGGAAAATGCTTTTGGTGGCGTCGTGTGTGTGGGTGCTGCAATTCATCAAAAGTTTCTTTGCCTGGAAGAGAGCCTTACTTCACCATTTCCAAAGCCAATCGTGCAGGAACATTAGTTGGTTCGTGAGAAAAAGCCACCATTCCACCTATTTTGCGAAAGCTTGAACAAATCTGCAACAACTGCCTATGTAGCAAGCGCAACTCACCTGGATTTCCTTCCAGTTCTGGGGGTAGACCAGGTACAAATCTCACTTGCAGGGCTCTCTACCTAAGTAAGGGGAGTGTTTTCATGGACGTAATGTTGTAACTTGCTCTTGGATCCCTTTGTAGGCATGAAGAGCAGGCTATAAATATCTGAAGTAATTAGGAAGTTTTATTGGAGAGGGATATAGCTCAGCGGTAGAGCACATGCCTTGCCTGAAAAAGGCTCCGGGTTCCACCCCTCGTGTTGGGGAGACTCTCCTGAAATCCTGCCTGTCAGTGTCAACAATACTGAGCCAGGCTGGTGGTTGCAGCCAATGGTCTGACTTGGTATAAGGCAGCTTCCTATGTTCCTAAATGCTAAGATCCCAGACGCTGCAAAGCTTCCTTGTCCAGGAAGTCTTTATGGAGCTTTTGCCTGGACCAAATTGGGGAGGGGGAAACAAGAAGGAGTGAGGGCAAGAGATGGTGAGCCAACTCTCTTCCTGCTGCATAGGTCACTAGGGATCACCACACCACCCTTTCCAAATACACTAGAGCTGAGCAAACAAAACAAAAACCCACCGAGATCACACAAAAATCAAGTAGGCCTATGCAGTCACTTGTGGTTTGGATCTTGAAGGAGCAAACCCAGCTCATAATGAGTTCAACTCTACAACTAAACAGTTGAGAACTCTACTACGACAACAACAACAACAACCAACCAACCAACCACACAGTTTTCCATCACCACAGGCCAGGCAGCATACAGGAAACACTACTAACTCAATCCTAACAGCTGCACTGAGTCATTATTGGCTCTTTAGTAGGGGAAAAACACCACCACAGGATTTGGGAATATTGGATATGCCTTGAAAGATCACAGGGGAACAGTTGGGGTGGGGTGATCTTCCATGTCTATTGTCTGGTACCATCAGTATGGAGGCCAAGGCATTTACCCTTTGTGAACAGCAACATCACAGGTAGCCTTTAATCCAGCAAATATGGGACAGCCAGTGAGGGCAGTCCAGTAGCAAAGGACCCAATCTTAGAATCATAGAGTTGGAAAGGATCCAAGGGTCATCTAGTCCAACCCCCTGCAAGGAATCTCAGATAAAGCATCCAGGACACATGGCCATCCAACCTCTGCTTAAAAGCCTTCAAAGAAAGAGAATCCACAGCCTGCCAAGGGAGACCGTTCCACTGTCAAACAGCTCTTACCTTCAGAAAGTTCTTCCTGATGTTTAGTCGGAATCTCCTGTCTTGTAGCTTGAAGGCATTAGTTCAAGTCCTACCATCCAGAGCAGGAGAAAACAAGCTCGCTCCATTTTCTTTGTGATAGCCCCTGAGATATTTGAGGATGGCTATCATATCTCCTCTCAGTCTGCTTTTTTTCCAGGCTAAGCATACCCAGCTCCTTCAACCTTTCCTCATAAGGCTTGGTTTCCAGATCCTTGATCATCTTGGTTGCCCTCCTCGACACATGGCAACATCCTTCTTAACTTTCCAGAACTGGAAACAGTATTCCAGGTGTGGCCTGACCAAGGCAGAATAGAGTGGTACTATTACTTCCCTTGATCTGGACACTAGACTTCCGTTGATGCCGCCTAAAATAGCATTAGCTTTTCTTTGCTGCTGCATCACACTGTTGACTCATGTTAAGCTTGTGGTCCACCAAGACGCCTAGAACCTTTTCACATGTACTACTAGTAAGCCAGGTGTCCTCCATTCTATATTTGTGCATCTGGTTCTCCCTGCCTAAGTGCAGAACCTGACATTTGTCCCTACTGAAATTCATTTTGTTAGCTTCTGCCCAGTTCTCCAATCTGTTAAAGTCATTTTGAATTCTGATTCTGTCTTCTGTGTTAGCTACCCCTCCCAGTTTGGTGTCATGAGCAGATTTGATGAGCATCCCCTCAATTCCTTCATCCAAGTCTTGTATAAAGGCGTTGAACAACAACAGGCCCAGAACACAACCTTGCGGCACCCACTTGTCACTTTTCCCAAGGGTGACAAGGAACCATTAATTAATACTCTTTGGGTTTGGTCAGTCTACCAGCTACAAATCCACTTAACAGTTACCTTGTTTAGTCCACATTTTACCGGATTCTTTACAAGAATACTATAAGGGGGGGGTGTCAATTTATATTTCTGCCACTTGAGAATGGGGAATTTTAGCATGCATGGCTTTCCTCACCTCTGTGTCCTGATGAGAAATCATGCTTGCTAAAAGGGTTATTATTATTTTTTGCATAGCCATTAAGTGTACAGCAGCCCTGCTCCCTATTGCATCTGGACACTTCTACCTGTGTGACCTTGGGCACAGCAGGGCCTTTACATTTCAACAGGCCTCACCTGTACAATAAGGATAAAAGGCCCCAGCCCACTGCTATTGCGATGGAGGAAAAAGGAAAACAAAGATGGAGTGGAGGGGAGAAGAGAAGAAAAGAAAGCTACTGCAATTGGGTGGGGTTGGGGAGTGAGAGAGAAAATCACCTTTCAGGAAGGCTCCCTGCCCCTGGGTATGTGGGGGCGAGAGAGATTTTTATATCAATCCATTTTCCTCCTCCCCCCCCCCCCAATCTGGGTGCAGCTGCCAGTCTCACCAGGCTGCCTCGTCCATTCCCCAGGGGTTGTTTATCAAAGAGGAGGCCCAGCAGCCTTCACTCCCTTGAAGAAACCGGGATAAAAACGGAACAAAGGGGAAGGGCGGGGGGAGTTGGGGTGAAAGACAATGCCTGGGAAAAGAAGGCTTTATTTCTCCATTCCTCTTCGACACGTCCCCGGCCCGGAGCGCGCATCAACAGAGCTTCATCCCCATCCCCGCCCCAGCGCCAAAAAGCCCCCCACCCCACTGCACCCCGCCCTGTTTTCCAGAGCCCTTCCCCGCCACCCTCAGGGCGAAAGACCTGAAACAGGGAATGACCAAAGGTGTCCATATCCGCACCTTCGCCTGATGAGAAAAAAGGTGGGCAGGTAAGTTTCATCCTCACTTGACCCAGTTCTGCCTCGGCCCAAGACCGCCTCGCCGAGGGAGGCGGATGCAAAGCTCTTTCCCTGCCCGCCTCCGCGATTCGGAGACGCCTGACAGGTAGACGAGCAGGCGGCGCGACGGGCACGTCGTTACATAAAGCCCCGCAAACAAAAAGCCCCTCCGTGTGTGTCCCCCCCCCCCAAGATGAGGGAACCCATTTGGTACCGTGCCCCCCCCCCGGCCACCGACGCCTGTGTGTGTACACAACGCAACCGCACGCGCGCACACCCGCCCGCCCTCCCCTCCAAGCAGCCCTCCGAGGCAACACCCCGCGGCAAAGCCAGCTGGCAGCGCACAATGAAGATGCTGCTGGCCTCGACGGCCGCCCGAATATGCAGACGAGGCCCGGCCAATGCGCCACATTCTCGCCCTTCTTTTAATTTAAGCGAGAAAAAGCAGCAGCAACTGCAGCGCCAGCCCCGCACCCGCCGCGCAATGCCCGCCACCCGCCGCGCTCCCCGCGCAATGCCCGCCGCGCGCGCCCGCCCGCCCGCTCCCCTCCCCCGGAGGCGGCGGCGGCACCCACCATAGCGGAGCATCCGAGGCTGGCGAGGAAACTCCGTCCATCGGAAGCTTGGCCCGGACTGCGCTGGCGAAGGCGGAGGACGAGGCGGCCTTTGGCGCGCCCGAGGTGGCGGCGCGGGGAAGCGCGCCCAGGTGCCGCGGGGTTGCTGCTACCGCCGCCGCCGCCGCTCAGCGCCGCGCTCCCCGCCAAGCAGCCATCGCCGGGCGCGTCACGTGGCGCCCGCTTGGTGCCGGAATGGTGGTCCTAGCCATAGCAACGCCGCGACGTGGCTGCGGAGAGAGCGCCGGGCCCGGCTGGCTGCGCGCGCGGGAGAGGTGGGCGGCGGGAAGGAGGGGGAAGAAGCGGCGGCAGCAGCAGCTCCGGGCTCCTCACGACATCCTCCTCTCAGCGGCCGCCCCACAGCACAGAAGTGGCAACGCAGCCCGATCCTATCGCTGCGCCCGCTTGCTCAGAAACACCCCCCCCCCGTTACTGGCACCCGCGCCCAGTAAATTGGCATCCCCTCTCCCTGCAACGCCTCTCCTCGCCCGCCTGGCTCTGCTTTTATCCAGAAGAGTGATGGGGCAGCTTTTACAATAACAATCGTTACAGGTGCAACCCCGCGCGCCCTCCCTCGAGAATAAACCCCAGGGAACTCGGCAGAAATAAACCCGTGTAGAGGAATGGCACACTGCTCTGTATTGCAAGTGCCAGGGAGCTCAAGGCAATCTTGTGATGACGCCACTCCTGTGGAAGGAAGCTTGCTCAGAAGTAAACCTCGAGCTGTCCTGCGCAGCTTCTGTCTTCTTCTCCATAATCTTCACAATCCCTTCCTAAGCCTCGGTTGGCGTTACCCTTCTATAGTAGTAGATCAGCAAGGCAGACATAGGCCTATCTAGCTGCTTGCCTAAGGCCAGCTGGCAAGTCTGCAACTGGGACAAGATTTGAATCCAGGAACTTCTTGGCTCACATCCTCGGCTACTACACCAGCTCTCAGGCTAGCTATACTAATTTTCTGAATGGCTATAAAGATTGGCAGCAATGAATAGTAAGGAGGCCATAGTAATGGGTATTTGGGAACTCTGTTTTAATTTATTTAGGCTCACTGCATTCCACCCAGGCACTCTTCATGCTCCATGGAGGTGGGCACTTGGAAAAGCAAGAGACAGCATTTACATCGAATAACAGGAGAGCAGCACGCTCCAGAAGCACGGGCCAGCCTCTCAGTCTATTGCATTCAAAGATGTTAAAACAGTATATGGGTTTATTTGATCAACTACACAGGCTGAGGGTTGCTTCTAGTCTGCACTAAATTCTGCACTACCGTTGCAAAGGATGGTAGTCTTTCTGGATGCATGAACACAAGATTTATTATGTATGAAGCCTGAGAGTGAACGAGGCACCATGGCACTCGGAAAAGGCAGGGCAGCCAACAACCAACAGGTTCCAAAACTATTTTCACTGAGAAAGTTCAAGCCAGGACAATTACGGTAAGCAGCACATAATAAAGACAAGTGCATCCCAAGTAATATGGGCATCATCTTCCCCCTAATTAATCCTGGCTGCCAGCAGTAATAATGATTTTTGTGTCCAGAACCATCGCCATGGTCAGTACAGGCATGCAAAGCGACCAATATTAGGGCTTGTGTAAGACCCGCCCCCCCCCCCAGCATTTTCTCTGTGCTGCTGGGGTACAGTTTTTAGTCCAAACGAGCAAGAGCAGCCTTGTCCTTCCACTGGGCTTCTCCCATACTGGCAGAATAGGAGCAGCTCAGGTACAGCTGGATTTTTTGCATGCAGACAACTTCTGGTTCAATAATTTATTTCTATGTGATACAAGAGTGAACTGGAAATACACAACGTCTTATACAATAAGAAACATTGAAAAGGGGCTGATAGTACGACAGCCCCAGGGCACAAGCATGTTTCCATGGCACAAGCTTTATTGCATTGGAGGAATGGCATCAAGTCCCAGCAGAACCACAATATTGGGGGCAGAGGGGAGGGAACTGATGGAAGAGCACAGCACTACCCCGAGTTCTAGGCCTAAAGCAGCCAGCTGGGTGGCTGTGCCACCGTCAGAGCCGGCCATAAGCCTCTCCCCTTACCAGAACAGCTGCCATGGCGTGTTAAGTTGGTGCGCCAGTCCAGGAAGAGCAACTGGCCTGTGACCAACCTTGACAGCTGTGCTCTGCTGAACTAATGAATACACTACTACAGAGGGATGTTCTCTTTAAGACACCTCACAGCTCCTTGGCATATAAACTGCCCCATCACACAGCTACTGACACAGGTTGACACCCCTCAGCATATAAGTTTGTTAGTTCAGAAGGAAACATTTAGAGCCCCTTTCACAAGATTGCGCGCACACACACATATTGCTTCTGAAAACACCCCAGTCCTGGGCATGGCATTTCCACATCATCCTGTCCCCAAAAGGTATGCTAAAACAGGGAGCGGATAAGGCTTTCACCTTGACATTTTCTGGAGGCTTCAACTGGACAAGCTATCTTTGGGTGGAGCTGGGAAGCCAGGACTTACTACAGTCACAGCCTTACTAGTGAGCAGAGCTACTCAACACAGTCTGGTACATACTGAAGCAAGGGGAACAGCTGGATGCAGTATATTACACGGGGCCAGAATAATTCTGTCTCTTCTCCCCTACACACACCCATCTCTCTCTGCCAAAGCAGGCACAGCAAGCCTCCTAGAGGACATTCTCAAATCCCCACGGGCAGCCCTGAAGTAGCTCCCAAACCCTGAATCAGTTCTAATCCTCCTTTGGAGTGATGGCTGAGGGAGAATCATAGGACTTCTGAAAGCAGCCCTTCGTGGAAGAGGCTCTTGTTGTAAGGAGCAGAACTTTGGCAAGAAGGTTTACTGGAGGCTGCACTGCTGGGGGTGAGAACTGGAGTGCTAGGCTCCCAGGATGCTCATCAGAGCCTCTGCTATTTACTAGAGTGCTAGAAGGAGCCAACACCACTCAGGAGGGGTGGGTTACAGCACAACCTTCCAGCAAGGGGTGGGAAAGACGAGGTAAAGAATGAGGAGGAGGACTTTGAAACACAGAGGCACTACCACTGGGTATCATGGGGTAAATTAATATATACTATCAGTCACCCTCAAAGGGAATTGATTGCATAAATGGGGAAGAATCCACTTGACCCCCTTCTTTCAAGGCACAAGACTAAATTCTTATTGCATATTATTCTGTCTCTGAATAAAATACCATTAAACCTTATGTGCGAGCTTAGATCCTGCCCTGACCAGAGTAACCAATGTAGCGTGTCCCCTGTACACTTTAGAGGATAGAGAATATCAATGCTGGGATGAAACTGAAGCCAGCCGTCTTTCTCCTGCTTAGGCTGCCTTCAAAAGCAGCGACCTCTTTAGTGCTCTGGACGGTTGTTCATCCCGACGGAAGGTCAAAGATAAGGCACTTGATTCAGCAGCCATCCCCCAGACCAGCCACAATGGGGCTCAAGTCAACCCAACTCTCCTGCTGACCCAAACAGCAGGGGGGGGGGAACCATCCCTCTTACTGAGAATTGGGGTGGGATAGAGAGGGAGAACTACAGGTGGGGGGAGGAGGGCAGGAAAGCCTTTGATCTGAAGCTTCAGCCAACAAGACAGACTGCACAACTGCTAAGCAAATACATTCGTGACGAAGTCCAGAAAGCGCTTGGCATATTGTTCTGGATGCACCGTGGAGATCTCTGCACCAGCCTGAAATGGAAGACAAAGTGTCAACAACCACCATAAAACGCCGCTATCTTTCCACACACACTAGGAAAAATAACAGTTTGAGGAGCGAATATATTGGAAGGGCAAGGAAGAGAGAACATCTGAACTGAAGTCTGAAAATGGCCTTGATCAACCATTTCTCTCACACACATGTGCTTTCCACTGTCTGTTTTGGCATTATATAACCCCCAACCCTGGCCTAGTTTAGTACTGATACCACTTTATTTCAAGGAAGTGCCTCTGGCACAAAAAGGATTAAGCCAATTATGCAATAAAAATGACTTTGGAATAAATCATTCACACGGTGTGACATTTTTATCACCCCACCCCCTGAAGATGATGCTCTCTCACCAGTCCACCTTTTTTGGTCTCTAGGTTGTGGCTACAGTCACCACTATGGATGCTATGAAATTGACCAGAAGTCTGGAAATCCTCACTTGGGGGTTGTAGTTGACTCTTTGATTTAGTAAGGCTAGCTGTGGGCCACCAGAGTCCACACCGAGGGGGCCCATTGTGAAGAACTGTGCAGGACCCAGACTCACCCCGTGCTTGACGGTCTTAGCTGCATGGGCAGCCTTCTTCTTGGCATCATACTGTGTGAGGATGTCAATCAGGCCCATGAAATAAACCTCCTTCTGGGGGCTATCTGGAAAAGTAAAGAGAGTCGATGAAGCTCATGGGCACTGCTACCCTCTGCATTCCACCACACACACACACACACACCTCATGCCATGAGGCTCTTTCTGCACTGGATTCCAACAGGGCAAAATGTGAGTTACTGAATCTTAGGACTGGGTGGGGGCAGGAGGAAACCTGTCAGCACCCCCCCACACCCAATGGATAAAACTACACCGTCAAGGGTACATGGGACGTAAGTAGGAATTAATAGGATGCACCAAACCAAAGTAGCATAAGAACTGAAAAATGCCCAATAACTCAAGAAAGTGAAACAAGCTCAAGCTGGGAGGAAAGGCAAAAAAAGCCACATAAAGAACATTAGATTACCGTATTTTTTGCACCATAACACTCACTTTTTTCCTCCTAAAAAGTAAGGGAAAATGTCTGTGCGTGTTATGGAGGGAATGCCTACGGGTGGCATGCCTACAGATTTTCCTCCTCTAAAAACTACGTGCGTGTTATGGTCGGGTGCGTGTTATAGAGCGAAAAATATGGTATATCAGTTAAATTTGGGAAGAATCCCTTCCTGCCCCAAGTATAACAAACAATTCACGAATGATTAATTCATCTTCTACATGTTTCTTCCTAACGAAGCCTCCATTTTACAGATGAAGCCATCAGTGGCAGCATCAAGAAAATACTACAGTGGCTGGAAGTGAACTTCAGAATCCCTATTATCAAATCTAACTCCTCTCCAGGAAGCAGATATCCACCTGATTCGCCTACAGCAAGGGCTGTGTGTGCCACCCTCTCTTCCACAAGACACATTTTCTGCAATCAAAACTAAGCAAGTTGAGCAGATGTACACATCTTCTTATTTTTGTGTAGTTTAGCTGACATTTAGATTCCACATTTAAGAAAGACCCAAAGGAGGAAGGAGTGATGACTTGAAAGAAGAGAAGCTTGGCTCAGAGGGCCAGACAGGACTTCCAAGACCTAGTTTTTAACGGAAGAGTCTCCCATGAAGCTCTTGTGTCTTGTGTCCTATGAAGCTCTTCAGGATCACAGGAGGATCCACATAAGGCAAAAAATGGAAGCTTGTTCATGGGTATCTTGTGTAAATCTGTTTGACATCTCAGATCGTAGCAGGCACTAGCTGACACAACTTTTGTGTGCGCCCCCAAGGGCTACAAACTTTTATTAAAAATTAAAAGGCATTGAAATTTGGTGCCAAAGGGTAGATAACATACTTGCACTACAATTTTGCTGATGCATGCATACACACAACAATCTAGTCACGTTCTGTCTCTGATTTCTGCAGTTTTCTTCCCCAGTTAACTCTACAGCATTCATGGTAAAACTCTCTTTTAGCCATGTTTGCATGTCATGGTTAAAGGTAAAAGTAAAGGGACCCCTAACCATTAGGTCCAGTCGTGGCCGACTCTGGGGTTGTGGCGCTCATCTCGCTTTATTGGCCGAGGGAGCCGGCATACAGCTTCCGGGTCATGTGGTCAGCATGACTAAGCCGCTTCTGGCGAACCGGAGCAGTGCACAGAAACGCCGTTTACCTTCCCACTGGAGCGGTACCTATTTATCTACTTGCACTTTGACGTGCTTCCGAACTGCTAGGTTGGCAGGAGCAGGGACCGAGCAACGGGAGCTCACCCCGTCGCAGGGATTCGAACCACCGACCTTCTGATCAGCAAGCCCTAGGCTCTGTGGTTTAACCCACAGCGCCACCCGCATACCATGTCATGGTAAAGCAGAGTTAACCATGAGCATGTAAATGGCTCCAACTTCACTTCTCTACAAGCGGGAGCAACAAACCAGGATCCCTGGGTTAGGTCTAGTGTTTTATCTGAATTGGGGAATGTGGTTTGTTTCACAGAAGCAAAAAGCAAATAGAAGTCAAAAACAAATCTTAGCTTCATGTCATGATTTGTTTGGGGGTGGGGGGAACGAGCCACAATTCCTAGTTGAGACACAAAACCTAAAACAAGGATTGTGGTTTGCAGCTTCCACAAGGGGAGGGGCAAAGGGAGAGCTGCTATAGATTGCTGCAATGTGTAAATAATTGGCTGGAATATTGCCTTTCAGTGAAATATGCAATCAAAGGCACAAAGTACAGTGGTGCCCCGCAAGACGAATGCCTCGCAAGACGATAAACTTGCTAGACGAAAGAGTTTTCCATTTTGGAGGTGCTTCGCAAAACGAATTTCCTATGGGCTTGCTTCGCAAGACGACAATGTCTTGCGAGTTCCTGCTGGTTTTTTCCCCTCCCCCCCTTTTTCTAAGCCGCTAAGCTGCTTATCAGCTGATCGGATCAGCAGATAAGCCGCTGGAAGCCGCTAATAGCGCTAATCCGTCAATGGGCTTGCTTCGCAAGACGAAAAAACCGCTAGACGAAGAGAATCACAGAACGGATTCTTTTCGTCTTGCGAGGCACCACTATAGGCAGACTGACTCCTGTGTCACAGAGGATAATTAAGGTGTCTTGAGGAAAGACAAAGTTGACTTGTGGAAAGTTCCCTCTTATCCTTACTTACTTTCAGCACTTTTTATGGCATAGACATCAATGTAAGGGTCAAAGTCGCCAGGTCCCAAAGGCTTGTGGGAGTTGAGATAGCTGCCAATACCCTCAGGAGAAGTTCCATAGGAACCTACTGATGCCACACCCCCAGGTTCACCCTCTCCGTCCTCCTCTTCCTCTTTCACATCCTCGTCTTCTTCCTGTTCAGCTCGTTGCACGTCATGGATCCCCAACAGTAGGCTGTAGTCCATAATCTTTAGTTGCACTAGGAACTGAACATATGGACACAATTGTCAGTAAACTAGGAAGTTAACAATGGGCTTGCTTTCTAGTTATTACAAGTGGAACGCCTCTAAAAAACTGGTTGTTATCCAGTGCTGTCTCTGCATGAGCAAAACAGACAACCCCTTGTGCAATGCAGAAAATAATAATAATAATAATAATAATAATAATAATAATAATACTCCAGCCACTCTGGGCAGTTTCCAGCAGAATACAGGCAACGACCAAGATACACGTGCCCAATGAACATGTGCACATGTACACTGTGGCAATCTGGAAGTGGCTGGGAAAAGGGAGCATAATGGGCTTATGCATGTTCTGCCGTTGCGCACGATGATCCGGAATAAAACCCTTGTGCAAATCGGGGGTTGCCTGTTTTATAAACATACCAAGGGTTAACTACGGATTAAATTACCTTTTGTGTAGGAATTCAGCTACTGATCGTAAGTGCAAAACCCAGAGGGCAGAATTTACTCTGGATTCATCAAGAAAAATAAAGACCATTTCCTCTTCTTTAAAAAGGGAGTGCAGTTTTAATCCAAAGGTGGCATGTGGTGTTTCTTTTTTGGGGGGAAGTGGGGGGGGGGGAGAAAAGAGAACCACCCTCTCCTGGCAGCCTGTCCCCATGATTAATTGCCTTGGCTGTTCAAAGCTGTGTACCTCCTTTGTAACTGGAATGCCTCCAGGTTTTGACTCTCAGACTCCTGTCCTTGTTCTGCCTCCGCTCAGTTGACTGAAGCACCATTAGTAATCAGTATTTTCTTCACAATGCTGAGAAAGCTGGCAAACCCACCAAAACTTCTCCAGAATCACAGAATGAACACAATGGGAGCCAAAAATGTCATGCGCAAGTGACACGACTGGCATCAAGAGGCAGGGAAGGGGCCACAAACCACCCCACACCCCAATATGGGGCCTTAGAGACCTAGAGAGCTTTTCTTTAGGGTCTCAGTCCACGCTTGTGTGAGTATGTGCCTCAGTTCTTCAGGTGCTTAAGGCATTCTCATTCTCACTGAGAGAGAAGTTAAAGCACTGAAGGAGTAGGGATTATTCAGTAAGCGTTTACTTGTATTAATGGATGCAGTACTATTATTAATTATATATTTTTATTTATTACATTTATGTACAATCTTTTTCTTCCAAGGAGCTCAAGGTGGTGTACATGGTTCCCCTCCTATCCATTTCATCCTCACAAGAAGCCTGTGAGGAAGATGAGGCTAAGATGACTGGGCCAAGGTGAGCTTCATGGCCGACTGGGGATTTGAACCCTCGTCGCCCAGGTCATAGGCCAACACTGTAACCATTATGCCACCCTGGCACAATAGTACCACTACTAGTGCTAATAATTTGCATTTCTACAGTGCTTGAGAATGTTCAAAGCACTTCATGTAATTATCTCAGTAATCCTTACGGCACTACACACAGATCAGGTCAGCAGCACCTGCAGATCCCAGCTGCTGGGTCAAAGCTGTAAGAATTCATATCTGAGATTCTGTTCCAAGGACTTCTTGGCTCAAATATCACGTGCTTAACCAGGATGCTACAACAGCTCTTTCGGTGGAGGGAATGTACGGCTCGTTCAAGTTTTCTCTCAACCATGAAACTCACTATCATCTCAGCCTTACCGACCTCACAAGATTGTTGTCAGGATAAAACAGAGGAGGGAAGAATTACCTCTGCTACAGGAAGGGGAAAATGCAAATGCAATAAAATTTAATACTCCGTAAATCCTTGTGCATGCGAATATTAACAACATATGGCTCAGTTTCCCCTTGTGCATCCATCTTTGAAGTAACCATCATCATAAATAAAGTTACGCACATTTCAAGTATTCAAAGTTGTAGTTAGTGTCAGACTAGGCCCAGGGAGACCTTGGTTCAAAACCCCCACTCAACCACAAAGCTCAATGGGTGACATTGGGCCAGTTATACCTGAAGGAGCATCTCCACCCCCGTCGTTCTGCCCAGACGCTGAGGTCCAGCGCCGAGGGCCTTCTGGCGGTTCCATCATTGTGAGAAGCAAAGCTACAGGGAACCAGGCAGAAGGCCTTCTCGGTAGTGGCACCTGCCCTGTTGAACGCCCTCCCATCAGATGTCAAAGAGATAAACAACTACCTGACATTCAGAAGGCATCTGAAGGCAGCCCTGTTCAGGGAAGTTTAATGTGTGATATTTTAATGTATTTTTAATCTTTGTTGGAAGCCGCCCAGAGTGGCTGGGGAAACCCAGCCAGATGGACGGGGTACAAATAAAAAAAATATTATTATTACTTCTCTCTCCCAATCTAACCAACCTCATTTCATTATGAGATGAGATGAAATGAAATATTTCTATTGCACATGGGAAGCCAAGGTTGACACACCACCGGGTGTTTGCGGCTGAGGTACGTTTGAATGCGAGGCATATGCTGCCGCTACCAGGTGTTCCCCTCAGGAAAGCAGAGGGGATTTTTGGTGTAAGCCACTTTGTAAACCCTTTTTGGAAGCGTTATGTATATGAGATGACACCAGAGTACAGAAGCAGGGCATTCAAATAGAAGAATCCAAGGCCTTCTTCCCCTCTCTTTGCTCATGTGAATGCGGCCTGTGCAGACGCTTTCACAGAGACCAACTAGCAGAAGGGCATCTATGCTGAGGAAAATTTCAGGCAGATTATTCCTAGGGGCCGTCACTAGGCGACTCCAATTTCTGTCCTCAAAAATGCTTCAAGTTCTGTAAATCACAAAACCTAATTTTTTATCGTTTCCCTGATTTGGGTCACAAGCGATGTTCAGCTCTAAGAGGGTGGGGTGGGGAGGAATGTCAGGGTGGGACTCAGCTGATGGAAGGGGTAAGGCTGTGCGGAATACTGGGTTAGAAATTAGACTCCGAGTGTCTGCAGCCTTCCCACCCCCCACCTCACATGCTATTAGCAGTCATTAAGGCTAATAGGGTGAATCTTGCACTGCAGAAGCATTTTCAGTTCTGCAGACTCAGTCCCCAAGGAAATATAATAGCTGATGAGATAGTGGCTGGGAGCATTTTTCTAGTCTGAGAACCTAACCTCATCTCATTGCAGCAAATTTGGGTTGGGGCGGGTGGGGAAGATCTGCCATCCCCAAAAACAGTTCTATCTGCACTGTACAGCTTGAAGTGGTCCCCAAAGTGGCATGGCTTAAAGCGGTATGTCTTCCGCCAAAGAATCCTGGGAACTGTAATTTGTCCATGGTGCTGAGAGCTGTTGAAGGTAAAGGAACCCCTGATCATTAGGTCCAGTCGTGACCGACTCTGGGGTTGCGGCGCTCATCTCGCTTTACTGGCCGAGGGAGCCGACGTACAGCTTCCGGGTCATGTGGCCAGCATGACTAAGCCGCTTCTGGCGAACCAGAGCAGCACACAAAAATGCCGTTTACCTTCCCGCCGGAGCAGTACCTATTTATCCACTTGTACTTTGACGTGCTTTCGAACTTCTAGGTTGGCAGGAGCAGGGACCCAGCAATGGGAGCTCACTCCGTTGTGGGGATTTGAACCACCGACCTTCTGATCGGCAGCCCTAGGCTCTGTGGTTTAACCCACAGCGCCACCCGCGTCCCACTGCAAGCTGTTAGGACACCACTATTCCCCTCGCAGAGCTACAATTCCTATCGTGCTTCAACATTCAATCATCTTTCTCAGGGAACTCTGGGAACTGCAGCCATACACCAAGTAACATATTTGATTGGCAGCACTTGCAAAGCTCTGGGAAAGCCCAACATGCAGCCCTTGGGAAGCCCCAACGATCTATGCCAGCCCTGGCAATCCACTGTTTGTTGGGCCTTGCAAAGCACAGCACCTTGGCCTGCGCAACTTGATTTCCAAACCGCACAAGCATGAACAGGACAGGCAACTGTCAATTCAAACTTGCCCACTAGGTTGCGTGGGAGATCAGGATCCATCCTGCTCACCAGATCCAATTCTCCATCCCTGAACAAATAGTTACACATAGCTCTTAGGAACTGGGGGCAGGGATGCAACCCTGCACTAGCACTCCTGTTTCTTGACACTAGCTTGAAAGCCTATTAAAACTCAACGCATTTGGGGCTAGAATAAGCTCTTTATCAGGGAACATTGCTCAAAAACGGAGCCTGTTTCAAAGCATGGCTGTGTAGTTCCCGCAAAAGTCCCTGTTCTGTCAATAAATCCCTTTCTGTGCCTGCAGATCATTTCCTACTGATATGCATTGACCAGCTGCTCCTTTCTTGCTGTGCCTGTATCAGGGCTAGCCTCCTAAGCCACAGTACCTCCACATCTCTCTTTAATTTCTCCATGAAATCTCTCTTGGCTTCTTCGTCAACATACACTTTCTGGTTCATGTTTCGAAAGTCAATGTCCTTGAGGGTTGGTAGTTCCTTGCCCTAGAAAGGAACAGAAACATATTTCAAATGAAGAGGAGGCATGGGAGCTGAGTCAACAGCTGGCTGAATCTAGACTTGGAGGGCAGAACCAGAGCCAAAACAAGGAAGAAGCATTTTTGAATTTTGCTTTCAACCTTCTTGCAAGCCCTCGCAGAACATGGTTATGGGGCACCATCTAACTATTTTAAATAAATAATAAAACGTAACTAACTCCCTGTTTTTAGCAAGATCACTTTCAAGAACAACATGGACTTTTATTATGCAATAAATCTCCTGGCCAGGAGATCACTGCAGAATTACCCCCTGCCTCCTACTGCCTCTCACTCTTTTGAGGGTGCCTCAAAAGGATTTTCAGGAAGCTGAATTCTGTTGCCCATTTCTACATTCTTCTGCTGGGCTTCCAACAGAATCACAGCCCACAGAAGTCCTGACTATAATGTTAAATGCTACTTAGTTCCATAAGATGCTGCCAACCACTGGTCCACCTAAGCCTGGAATTGCCTGTGACAACTGCTTTTTAAGGTCCTTTTCCATCCCCTGCTACTGGAACCTTTTTTAAACCGGCGATACCAGGAATTCAACTTGGGATATTCTGCATTCACATCACATGCTCCACCACTGAGTTATAGCCCCTCCCCTCTTGATCTCCATTTTCAACACCCTGGAATTTGACGTCAATGCAAACATTAATCCTGCAAACTTATTCCAAGGAAACAACTCGCCAGTAATGCCCCTTTGCGCATATTTTAAGCCTCCATAGTCTCCACTTCTTCTAGTTTAGTCAAGGTCTGTTTATTCTGCCTAGCACATGCAGATACCAGGAGTGCAATGTAAATGCATATATGCCCTTGCCTAATTTTTTAAAGAGATAAATATGCTCTCAGGTCATGCCTCTATCTTCCTTTGCAAAGAGGTCCATCATCACCTTGAGGTTTAAGCCAGCAAGCCAAAAATCACTTCACAACACATCAAAACAGAGGGAGAGCCACCACCTTTCACCCAAAAGCCATAATCTCAAATTACCTTCTCTTTATCACTAGCTTCACGGGATACCAGGGAGCCCTGGAAAAAAAAGCAGAAACACAAACATTAAGAAGCATGGGTCATAAACACAAATGGACATGGCTTTCAGGGCAGGTCTGAAATCAATGGGTGCTCTGCTAAGGAGATTGTTCCATCAGGGCTCGACAAAACAATCTTCCCTCTCTTTCCTCCATGTGCTGTTCTGGGGGTTCCCCCCAAGGCAGATTAGTGAGGCGCAAGGGGCACAGAGGAAGAGGAGTGTGGGGAAAGCCCCACTGTGCTAGCACTGGCTTCTGCTACCAGGACCCCTTGGTTGAATCCAGCCCACAGCGTTTGCATAAGCACCAGTTAAACAAGCTGGAAACCAAAAGATCATTATTGGAGGGGGAGGGGGAATGAGGTCTATGTCTCTAAGCTAAAAAGTACCTCAAGTGCTCTCCAAAAGAGTATCATTTTACTAAATATAATTCTCTGATTTTCTACACCACAATGTTCTATTCTTCATAGTATGTGTATTTTAAACAACTGACTTTGATATTTTATTTTTATAGTGTTGTGATACACCCTGGGTCCTGATGGCAAAGGGTGGGTAAGAAATCCAAGTAATAGTAACAGTAAAAGCAGTGTTTTTATACATTATGATGTTGTCCTGCCTTGACCAGATGAGAGATAAAAACAATATTGTTCAAACTGTTTCTGTTACTGAGTTTCACAGAGATACCTGCCATAATTCTGTCCCCAGGGGCTATTACAATGGGCAAGATAAGACCTACGGACGCTGTCCTCCACCATCTGCCGACCACAGAGGCACCAGTTCAGATGCAAGAAATCTCTGCGTCTCCATCCAGATAGGCAGAGGGCACAGTCTGGAATCAAAAGGCTGCAACATAAACAGCGGCGATGGCACTCTGCATAACACCCTTCACCGTGCAAATTACAGACTATTCATTTTAACCATATAAGGCAAGCAATTATATTCTCTCCCACTTCATAGGAGGAGGGCAGGAGGCTGAGGAGGCATGACTTGCCAAGGCTACCCAGAGAGTTTTTGATGGAGCCAAAATATGAACCTAGGTAGGTCTCACCTGCTGCAAAAGCTCTGCTTGGGCAGTAAAGCAGCTGAGTTGCTGCTGCTGCTTGTTTGTTTGTTTTTAAATAAGACTTCAGATGCTAGGATGGAAACCTTTCTTGGCATTTTTCAAAACGCAAAAATTATACAAGGCTGTTGTTTCAGGCTTAAGGATGCAATGGTACTTGCAGCCTGATGTAAGTACAGAATGGAGGTATCAGCAGGTCTGGGGGAACCCCAAAGGCTTGCACAAGAACTATTAAAAAAAACACACCAAAAAATGGGGGGGCATAACAACACAATGAGGTCCAAGCATGCTCAGTGGCCACAGAATGCTGACTGGCTGCTTGTGGGCAGGGACTGGGAGGGGGAAACAACACGAGAGGGAGAATAGAATATGAGTTGTCCTGCAGGAGGACACAGAACAGAAACACTCCACGCTGCAGCATTCCACTGAAGGCCACAGCATCTGTCTTCTCAACCAGGGCTACATTGCTGCTATGTTCTGTGCAGCACCTAGCACATTGCCGGCCCTCAAGGTGCAGCTGACAAACAGCAGAGCCTGGGCATCAGAAGGGGAAGCAACTCAGTGGGTTAAATCCAGTCTTTTGCCCTGAAAGGAGATATCCTATTTTGAAAACATCACAGGCAATGCCTATTTTGTCATCCTAGACCGACTGCACTGGCTGCCGATTCGCTTCCAGGCCCAGTTCAAAGTGCTGGTTTTGACCTAGAAAGCCTAAAATGGCTCAGGACCACGATACCTCAAGGACCGCCTCACCCCATATGAACCGACCTCTGAGGCCCTTTTTTGTGTGCCTCCTCCGCGTGAGGCCCAGAGGCAGCAACACAAGAACAGACATTTTCTGCAGTGGTTCCCACTTGTGGACTGAGCTCCCTAGGAAGATTCGCCCGGCACCTTCATTATATATCTTTAGGCACCAGGCAAAAATATTCCTCTTCTTCCAGGTCTTTGACTAATTAAACAATATATGGCCTTTTAAACTGTGTGGGCAGGTGGGTGTATTGTTTGTTTTTGTTACCATGTTATGTATTTTCATGTTTTTATACTGTATACTGCCCTGCGGTCCTCAGACGAAGAGCTGTATAGAAATTTAATAAGTAAATAATCAACCATCCAGGTTGATTAACAACATACCCAAGTTACTCCAACTGCATTCCTTTATAATAAGCACCTTAGCTGTGGCCCTTCAGCAAAAGCTGCTTTTATACTGTGGCCCTCATTGCAGTTCAGCCCTCCAGCCGCATCTTCTAAAATGTTTGTAACTGCAAACAAGGGCCTAGTTAACTCCACTATAAAAGATCTATGTAACCTTGCTCTGGGTCAGTTTAATGATGTGCAGCCAGGCTGAAGGAATATAGGGGCAGACATGATTCATCTCATTCTCCTAACTTGGTTTTCCAACACACACACACACACACACAGACATACAGAGAGAGAGAGAGAGAGAGAGAGAGAGAGAGAAAGAGAGAGAGAGAAAGAGAGAGAGAGAGAGAGAGAGAGACCCTGAGTTTGATACTGTCCATGTACTGAACAAATTCCCTGAGGGGGCCATTTCACTGCAATATCAGAACATTTAATCAGCACAGCAAGCCACATGTTGCTTAATAGGCATTGGGAGAGGGAGCAGAGAGTGAAGCACAGACCTATCAGAGAAGGTCTGTACCACAACCTATTTTAACTGTCCGCCTAATGCTGGGCAATGCTTCTGCCGGGCAAGGACACAAGGAGGGCTGTGGAATGAGAATGTGCTCAGCAGGCTGGCAGGAGCCTTCAGATTGTCAAGGAAGGAGGAATGGGTCCTCTCTTACGTGCTTCCTTCAAATCAGAAGCGGATGCCCTTCTTGGGAGATGCAACTCAGCCAAATATGTTTTAATTGGCTTGATCAAGATGGTTGGTGGAAGCCCAAAAGGGAACTTTCTGCCCGGCGCAAACCAAAATTTATCTGACTTTAGAAGTGATACACCATCAAACTAAGAGGGAAGCGAAGGATTCCTGCCTTGGAGATGGAGCTATTTATCAGTGTGAAGGGTGCTTTCCAGAGCAGCATAAGCAAAAGCCATTCCTTTGCTCCAAGCAGCTTATGATCTATATTTAGGCACCCTGGTTGGGTGGGGAGGGAGGGAAAAGGAGATACGAGGAACAAATAGAAGCAAAAGCCTTTGCACACACACAGGCTTCATTTCAGGTGGGAATGAGGACTAAGGATGTCCCGAAGAGGAGAGTTTGGAACTGGGGCTGCAAGCCAAAGAGGAGAGGCTGTTGTTGTAAGGGGACTGCAAGTAGGCAGGAAAGCCTCAGGCAGCTCACGATAGGAGAGCTGAAGGAACAAGCTATTTATTCAGTCATTCAACATTTTTAAATACTGCTTTTTTCTCTGTTTCATTGGCAAGCCACTAGCCTGCGGAAGTCACGTTGTTGCCCTTAGAGTACAGTTCAGGAGAAGCGCAGCCTTCCTCTGCAGAGCCAGGGTTAATGGCTATGGAAGCCATGGCCCTGCCAAGTGAAGATGCTTCACTGACCAGAGCCAGAGCTAGTCACCCGGACAAAGCTGTGCCTCTGTTTAAGTCCAGGTTTGAAGGTTACTGAAGCAATATTTGAAGGAGGTTTAACAAAGTGAAGGACGCCGTCCTCTTTCTATGCTCCTCCCGAAGGAAACACGCAGATGGGGACAGATATACCCCTGCTTTAAGCCATTTACATACTGCCTTCTCTTCTATATTATTTACTACAAAGCTTGAAGACTAAGCTCTTTAGCAACGAAACGTAGGATTACCAGAACAACGTCTGAGCGCTGAACCACTGGTATATTACAAGTGGACTCTTTATTACTGCGTTTGCTATTGTTTAAGATAAAACCTATTTGGGAAAGAAACTACTTTTGCCATTTTTACGGACTTTTATTGTTTGTTTACAGATATTGTGTCGATGGCAGTAGTCATTGTATCACCACCCTGTTCACTGTTTTATTGAAGCAATATTTGAGTCTGCTCATATGCCTCTCAGGTTGAGCTTCAGGCGCAACTATGCAGGGTGCTACCCAGTTTATTTGACTTTGCCTTCCAGGAACTTGACTTTTGCTTTGCTTGAATTTTGCCTTACCAGAATCTGAACTTGTGCTTGAACTTGTCTTGCTCCCTTTGGAGCAGTGGTGGGAAACCTTTTTGGCTCCATGGGCCAGACCTTTATCAGGATCTGCTTCACGGGTCAAATCTTGACAGGCAAGTGGGGCTGCCCACCTGTCAAAATCCCTTTTGCGCTGCTCTTAAAAGGAAAGTGGGAGGCGACTTAAGAGAAGGGGACTCTTTTGCCAAGTCTCCTCCTTCCCTTTTAAATCCCCAAATCTTGCTCCACTCAAATCTTGCTGCCTAGCCTGCTGAGAACAGGATTGTGCAGCCAGTACAGAATGAAACCTTGTTCTCCCACCCATCAGTTGATGGGTGCACATGGTTTGGGGAGGGGGAATGGCTTGGCAGGCAATGGCTGGCTCAGGGTCAGAGGTTCCCCACACTTGCCTTGGAGGAAGCCAAACTTGTGCCTACAGTACACATGAACCCATCAGGCTGCAATTACATCCAGCCAAAAACTCTGCCTGGAACTAACAGCATCTCAATAAGCAGAGAAATGATCACCTGAATTGAGCCAATTTCTCATGTCTTACAAGCAAATGTCTGTCTCATTCCTGCTACCAGAGATAATTAAAAGAGATGGAGGGCTGAAGCAGGGAGCTTGTGGGTGCAAATCGCACACCTTGCCACTGAACAATGGCCTCTGTGGGTGCCACATCACACAGCAGGTGGGAATGGTGCAAATCAGTCACAGGACCCACCCTATTTCAGTGACTCTGTTTCATTTTTGAACTGTTTCCAACAGCTAAAGTTCAGATGACTGAATTTTAGATTGTTTTAACACGCTCTGGGACCTGATGCTGAAAAGTGCATGCGAAATCTTTTTATAAACAGTTCCACGCATGCTCATATGTTTTCACAACTATGTAGTGACTATCATGTCTATTTTACAGATGGAGAAGAGAGGCGCTGAATTCTTTGCAAACAAGGCTTTTCAGGAGAAAACCTGGATGCTGCAACTCAGCACTGTGTTTTCCAGCTTCCTGCCTGATTTCATATTTCCTTTATATCCCCTGCCCTGGCTCTGTACTCTCATGGCAAAGCGAGGATGACCTGAAATTCAGTAATGTCATGGAAGGCATACAGTGCCAGAAAGCTAGATAATAACTTTATGGCCTTTTAAAAAGAAGAACAGAAGACACACAGGCAATTACTGACTCCACCTAGATACAACTATATCCAGTGCCACCTGGCGACTAAAGTGTATAATGACACCATCTACTCAAGCATCTTCTGAAAACCAGGCGTGCCAAGAGGGGAGATTGCAAACATTTGAATAAATATGGGCCAATAATAAGAAACTGGTGACATAATTCCATGACAACCTTTTTCTCTGGTGCAAAAACCCAGCACTGCTCTGTCTGACATATTAGCATTTTAGACACAACTACCACGCATTACATATTGCAACTTCCACAGCTAATCGGTAAAGCTCTGGAGATTTCCAGAGCAAACATCATGCACATACATGGGCAAATGAGGGAGAAAAAGATGGACAAACAGGACCAAAGACTTGGGACTCAGCTACATTGGCAAAGAAAAATCACTTTATATGTGTTGTTTATGCATTCTAACACTGTGACACCAGATGGCGCTGTGGAGTTCTGTTTTTGCTAACCTGATTTCTCATGCAAAGTTTGCAACGCGTTTAACTGAAACACTTCTTTGATGTGTCTAGATCCAGCCTTGGCGCACACTTCCCGCCTGCCCTCCACTACCCATTACCTTCAGATCGTACTTCCTGTGCACGGTGAGCCTGTGGCTGAACATGTTCCTCATGACCAGCATGTAGCTCTCCTCGTTGTCCACACTGAGCCGGTACATACCCAAGAACTGAGGCAGGAGGGTGCTCCCATGACACTTCACAATGTACTGGAAGAAGGAAACAAGAGGTTCAGGAAGTACTGCACTAGTGGGCCCAGAACAAAGATCACCAAAAGCTTAGACAAGACTTATGCACAGTAGGAGGATGACTTCAGGAAGGCAAATCCAGAAATGGAATCCTAATCTTCTCAGTTGGAGTCCCAGTCCCCAAACCACAATTCTCCTGCATTTTGGCTTGTTGGGGCTTTCATTGGTCAGGCTGCAACAGACTCAGCTAGCTATCCTTTGCCAATGAGGACTATTCCTCAGCACTTAGCTTGCTATCCAGTTCTTTGGGTCCTACTCCCTCTTCACTAACCTCCATCCTCTCTTGATCACAAGACCACGTCTTTTCTTGAGCACCAAGTATACCCAGCCTAGATTTAAAAGGCACTCTAGATCTTCCACCACAGCGGCTCAAGGAGGACTAATACCCACCCATCCACTCACACAGAGGCAGACAGCGAAAATCCAGTCACTGTTTTCCTAGTGCATCATCTGTAATTAATCTCTGGCCTTGCTAATACAGACATTGCCATGCTTTTCTTTACTTCTCCACTCTGCCTTATGAGTCCTGTGCATGCTGGTTAGCACCAGAGACACATATTAAAAAATCAGCAATATTTTGATTTTCTTTTTTAAAGGAGAGTAGCCATTGTTTTCTTCACCCCAGAACACATCCACCTGCAATCTGTTTTGCACCATAACCTAACCTAAGGAAGCTGGTGTGAAGTTACAGGGAACCAGGCAGAGGGCCTTCTCAGCAGTGGTGCCATCCCTGTGGAACGCGCTCCCATCAGATGTCAAGGAGATAAAGACCTACACAACTTTTAGACTACATCTGAAGGCAGCACTGTATCAAGAAGTTTTAATGTTTGACATTTTATTATGTTTTTATATGTGCTAGAAGCTGCCCAGAGGAGCTGGGGAAACAAAGCCAGATGGGAAGGGTATAAATAATAAAATTATTATTATTACAATTCATCCTAAAGCTATCATAAAGTATAAACGAGGGCTTTTCATCATGGCCAGCAATATTCTTCACCACATTTTTTTATAAACGCTTACTATGTAATCTGAAAAAGAGTCCTGGTGGACTCAAAACTTTGCTCACTACTTTAACAGAACAAAATAGAATTCACAAAGTAGTGAGCAAACTTTTTAGTCCACCAGGTACTGCAATAATGTTGCTGTTTGGATTTTTTCATCCTAGTGGACCAACATGGCTGTCAAATGGAATGCTTCCATATCAATACTGATGAACAGGTCTCAATGTATTCCTTCCATCTATTATTAGATGGCCCAAATGAAGAACTTGGTAGCCTGAGGACAGGGCCTATTTTGTGTTTTGAACTTCTGTACAGTGCCCACATCTGTGAGGTGCTTTACAAACAACACTGATGTTGTTCTTAGCTAGCAGGCACTCAGCATTCCTTAAATGTCAGCTTTCAGTATTTTTCCTTTTGAAAATTGCTCCTAAGGCTATGGAGAGAAGCTTGACAGCATGCAGTAATGCCTGATCAGATCTCAGTTGTAGGTGAGAAACGGAAAACAACTTCCAGTGGTCAGGGGGCAGGAGCTACGCAGAACCCTGAAGCCCCTTTCCCTGTTCATGGCTAGCAGAAAGAGCTGCGCAAACTTGCTTAATTCGCTTAAGTTTTGCTCTTCAGTGCACTAAGATTTTATATTTACTGTTATTTATTATATTCTCGTGGGGATTGGTTTGGAGGTTTGGATCCCAAGTTACCGCATTTTTTGCTCTATAAGACGCACCAGACCACAAGACGCACCTAGTTTTTGGAGGAGGAAAACAAGAAAAAATAATTCTGAATCTCAGAAGCCTGAACAGCAAGAGGGATCGCTGCGCAGTTAAAGCAACAATCCCTCTTGCTGTTCTGGCTTCTGTGATAGCTGCGCAGCCTGCATTCACTCCATAAGACGCACACACATTTCCCCTTACTTTTTAGGAGGGAAAAAGTGAGTCTTATAGAGCAAAAAATACGGTAATTTTAAAAAGTTCACAGAAAGACAGACCACTTCCTGTCCCCGCCTCCCGTCGTGCAGCTACCTGCACACCAAGAAGTCACTCTGGAGGATGAATGGGCCTTACTGAACAGATGTGGGGTGAGGCACAGGTGGCCCTTTGCTTCCATGAGCATCCTCCAAGTGAACTTATTTTACGCTCCAAGTCAGAGTCCACATGCCTACAACCCCATACAAAGAAGCCCTCTTGCCTTCACGTCTTACCTGGTGGTAGTGAGACAGAAGGCTATGCACGTCAGCCACATCTTCACTGGAGATCTCCTTGATCACCAACGTTCTGTCGTAGGACAGGAGGAAGCGCCCCCCACCCTCAATCTCATAAGTGGGCGGACTGCGTGTCAGCGAGACCTGAAGAAGTCAGAATGAACCAATGACAACAAGGCTCTGTACCGATGACCCTGGCATGGCTGATTTATCTTTTTGATAAGGGTGGGCAACACGGGAGTTAAAGATAAACCTTCCCTGGCTATGGAGTAGCAAAAAGCTGAACAAAACTTCTGGGCTCCAGATCTTCCCTCAAAAGGTCACTTCCCCTGTGGCATTGCCTCTTTGACAGCCACCCTCAAGGAAGCCGTTCCTTAGGGAAATGGGGTGGTGCAGGAAATGCTAAGTGATAGAATCATTGATTTGGAAGGGACCACAAGGACCATCTAGGGACGCAGGTGGCGCTGTGGGTTAAACCACAGAGCCTAGGGCTTGCCGATCAGAAGGTCAGCGGTTCAAATCTCTGTGACGGGGTGAGCTCTCGTTGCTCGGTCCCAGCTCCTTCCAACCTAGCAGTTCGAAAGCATGTCAAAGTGCAAGTAGATAAATAGGTACCACTCTGGCGGGAAGGTAAACGGCGTTTCCAAGCACTGTTCTGGTTTGCCAGAAGCAGCTTAGTCATGCTGGCCACATGACCCGGAAGCTGTACGCCAGTTCCTGCAGCCAATAAAGCGAGATGAATGCCACAACCCCAGAGTCGGCCATGACTGGACCTAATGGTCAGGGGTCCCTTTACCTTTTACAAGGGTCATCTAGTCCAACCCCCTGCAATGCAGGAATCTTTCTGCCCAACGTGGGGCTCAAACCCACAACTCTGAGATTAAGAGTCTCATGTTCTACTAACTGAGTGATCAATAATATTTATGAAGTCCAGGAAAGAGATTCTGCTGCTTGCTTCAGTTTGCTTCTGTGCAAAGCCAGAGTGGTGCCCTCTGGATGTTTTTGGACCACAAAACTGACCATTAGGTCATGCTAGCTGGGGCTGATGGAAACTGTAGTCCACAACATCTGGAAGGCACCATGCTTGTTACCCTTGCTCTCATGATGGAAACCAGACCAAGAACACATTAAAGAGGGTACACTCAAATGATGCTTTGTTAGTCTCACCCTCTGGCTCTCTTAAAGAAAAGGAAACTTGGAGGGTTAAAATATGCAGAGAGAAATGGCCAGTTCAAGGGGTCTGTGGGAGCTGCTGGGGGCTCTTTCCCCTTCTATTGTGATCTCTCATCTGCTAATCTTTCCCTCTTCCAAATAGAGAGAATACAAGTCACAAATAGCGATGTGAGGTGAGAATATTCTCGAGAATGCAAATATTCTTGAGAATATTTTCTGCTAGAAAATTCTCCGGAGAATCTTCTCCACAAACTGTAAATTCTAATGTAAGAACCAGTTTTATAACCAACATTGAAAAAATCTAGTAAATAATAAGTCAAGCTGTGATATTGCCAGTGTAAGTAGTGAATAATATTTTTTTGATCCAGTTACATTACTGGGCAATGTGTCATTCACCATTAGCAGTTCTGAAATGTGAGATACAGAATTTTTTATTTTTTTAAGTTTTAAAAATGCCATTCATTTAATTTGATGAACATTTGAATCCGTATGTATTTCAACTATATGTGATAGCCTTTTTTCTATTTTGGTGTGATCTTATTCTTAGCAATTGTATACCCTTGGCCATACAGTGTGTGTTTTTTTAAAAAAAGAAAGTAGCTTTAATGCTTTATACACTTAAAATACCTAGGCCTATACAATTATGTGTAACAACATGTGAGGTGGCCTTGATTTAAACAGTTGACGTTTCTATGTTTTTATTTAGTGCCAGTAACTGGTTTTGCAGTACCATTTTTTATTATTCCTTTAAAAGCTACATTTCATACATACATAATATAATTAGAATTCAAATTTGATGGTAAATATACAGTTAGTGGCAGGCTTAGTGGTTAATGTGAGTCATTCATGGAGAATTTTCAATTTCAAGTTTGGTGCAAAAAATCAAAGAATGTGAATTCACTGCATTGCCCCATTGAATAAAAGTATCTGTACAGTTTTTGGTTGCCATCTGAACAAGTTTACCCATGAACAAACATGTATATTAACTAATTATATCATTTTCAATGCATTAAAAAGAATATTCTCCTATTTTAAATGAAAATTCTCTTAATATTCTCATTAATCAAGAATATTCTCAATAATGTTCTCCAAAAGATTATTCACAAGAATTTAACATCACTAGTCACAAACATCCATTTGTCACATCTTATCTTGCAACCATTTTATATGCAGTAGGCCAGCCCCACTAACTACCCTCACAATGCAGACGAGAGCGGGGTCATCTAGAGAGCAGTTCATGGCAGAGGTAATGTTCAGAGTGGGGACTTTGTAATTAATAGCTCATTATCTTAAGCCTTCCAACTCCCATTGGGTGTTCATACACAAATCAGTACCCAACTGGCTACAGTGGTGCCTCGCAAGACGAAAAGAATCCGTTCTGTGATTCTCTTCGTCTAGCGGTTTTTTCGTCTTGCGAAGCAAGGCCATTGACGGATTAGCGGATTAGCGCTATTAGCGGCTTTTAGCTGCTTTTAGCGGCTTATCTGCTGATCGGATCAGCTGATAAGCGGCTTAGCGGCTTAGAAAAAGGGGGGGGGAGGGAAAAAAACCAACAGGAACTCGCAAGACATTGTCGTCTTGCGAAGCAAGCCCATAGGAAATTAGTTTTGCGGAGCACCTCCAAAACGGAAAACTCTTTTGTCTAGCGAGTTTTCCGTCTTGCGAGGCACCACTGTATTTGTAACAGGAGTCATAACCACCTCAGTGCCTGGGCAAGCAAATTCAGGAACAAAGGCAGTAATCTATGGCTGCAGTGAGAACACTGGCCTTATCCCACCTCAGACATCAATTTCTCTCAAGGGAACATGCCTGCAACCAATGCCTCCAGTGAGCTGCTTAGTAGCCTATGATTGCGCCTTATGCGGCAATCTTCCTGCAGTGTATCCAGCTGAGCAATTTATAACCCTCCCAATTAGCTCCACACTGGAAGTGTACACTATGATTTATTAGCTGAATTTCATACTTGCTTTCGAACCAGCATTCTCAGTGTTCGAAAAAACAAATTACTGAAGTTGTGCATAATTTTAAATTTAAAACTAGCAGATACATACTGTACTAAAAAAACCTATAAAACCTGAACAACATCACAAAACTATAAAACCTGAATATATAATAACAGCAACTATAAAATCTGAATGAACCCAGTGAGAAAACACCTGCTCATTAGCTTTCTTCTAAAACAGCAGAAGCCTAACGGGAAAAGCATCAGCAATTTCTCCAAAAGCAGGTCTGGAGGGCATCTCTGGGAAAGGAGTTCCACAACAAGGGTGCCTTGGGCAAGAAGGCTTTCAAGAAGTCCAGTACATGACAGCAGTAAGGGGGTCGGAGGCAGAGATACTGCATGCACACTACAGCTGAGTACCTAAAGTTTTGTGCAGGCTTGTAAGAGTCTGAAGTGTAAGACATACCTGATAATCCTGGTCATCAATGCTGAAACGTTCGCGAAGATTGCGGAAGACCTGTGGGCAGTATTCCTTGAATTTGAAATGGCTGGGCAGGTTTTCTCTGCAAGAGTCGGGTGACAGAGTTAGCTGCTACTCCAAAACGCGGACTGCACATGCAGCAGGGTGAGCGGGAGGAGGGAGGTGAACTAGAGCTGGGGGTGGGGGGAATCACATTTCTGAATGCACCTCCATGAAAAAACCAAAACAAAAAAGCCTCCCCACTTGAACACAAAAATAAGAACCTAGCACATCAGTGAAGACTACAGCCCAGCCTATTCACTCCCTGTTGCGCTAGTTTCTACTTTCAGGGTGGGTTTTGGTTTCAGCAAATAAAGAAGCATGATGAAGTTTGATTCTACCCACCTTGCAGCAGTCTGAAGTGGTACAGCCCAGACCATCACCTCAGGCTCTGCTATGTTTGTGGTCCAGGCCTTACCTTCTCCTGCTGTAGATGGGACCAGCTCTCCATCAGAAGCAACCCATTACAACCCAATCTTATACATAACCAAGCTCCTTCTGCTTCTTTACCAGTAGGCCAGTTTTTCTGACAAGTGAGCAAGGCCTAGTAATAGCTACCAAGTCAATCTGGGCATTATCTCAGTAATCTGCGACCCAAGCCCCATAATCCCCTGCCCATTAGTATCCTCTACCACAGGGTGTAATCCTCCATTATTATGCAAATGGTCTCATGACCAGACAGGCAGAACAATCTTCCTTTAATACTAAGCATTAAATACCAGGCAGAGGGGACAGCGTGTGAGAGGGAAATGATTTTTTTGTCCAGCTTTGCACGCGCTATTCAATTTTTTTGTACTTTTCCTGGAGGAAGGTTCAAATCAGGCAATTGCTGGCCTTTCTGGAGTGCTACAACAGAAGTGGGTAACCTGTGGCCACATGCAGCTCCGAACATCTTCTGACACCACCCCATCCTTCCATCCCATCAGAGGTCCTACCTTCCTCCTGAATTTCCATAGCTTTAAAAGCTGTTTCCCCACCCTCACCCCTCTCTTCCTGTGTGGATTCAGAATAAAAGGGGCCATATATTATTTGATAGAAATAAACTGATGTGTTTAACAAATCTTTTTTCCTGGTATCAAAGCTTGGGAAAAAGACGTTTTCTTCTTGGTTTCTGCTCTCTCTGTGTGTGGTCACACTAGTCAGAAAAGTCAGAAAAGAATTATTTTCACATGCTTTCTAGAGCAGTAGCTGCAATGGTCTGCTGAATTAAAAACAATAATATCTGTAAGTTATTTGAGAGTAAACTTTTCAAACCAGGTGGGGCTTACTACTCTTCCCAAGAGTAGGCTGGCAGGGGACTGGAAATTCTGAGCAAAGGTAAAGATGGAAGAAGGGCAGCCGTCATTCAGGTTCAATAATCCATAACATTTTTGGAGTGCCCTCCATCCATCGCTAACCTGCAGTCCCCGACCAGTTATCCTGAAGGTATGAGGCCCTTAACAGAAAACACTTGCCCTCCCCTGTGGCACAGTCATAGGATAACTAGACACCTACACTGTCACCCATGTGCAGGCTATGCTCTTAAAACGAGAGTGTTGCTAATAGCTGACTTATGGTGAGAGTTGGAGGGGGCTATATAATAATACAGTGGTGCCTCGCAAGACGAAATTAATTCATTCCGCAAGTTTTTTCTTCTTGCGAGTTTTTCGTCTTGCAAAGCACGGTTTCCCATAGGAATGCACTGAAAATCAATCAATGCGTTCCTATGGAGACCGTCCGGGGACAGAGGGGAAGCGCCGCGCGCCTTCCCCTCTGTCCCCGGACCTGTTTAAAGCAAGGGGCGGCGAGGAAAAGATTGCTTCTCCCCGTTGCCTGCCCCGCAATCTCCGGGGACAGAGGGGAAGGCGCGCGCGCCTTCCCCTCTGTTCCCGGACCTGTTTTAAAGCAAGGGAAGGGGCAGCGGGGAGAATCGCTTCTCCCCGTTGCCGCCCCTTGGTTCAAAAGGGGGGGAGAGAGGGGAAGGCGCACGCGCCTTCTCCTCTGTCCCCGGAGATTGCAGGGCTGGCAACGGGGAGAAGCGATCTTCTCCCCGCTGCCCCTTGCTTCAAAAGAGGTCCGGGGACAGCGGGGAAGACGCGCTGCGCTTCCCCGCTATCCCCGGAGCTTGCGGGGCAAGCTTCGTTTTGCGAAGCAAGCCCATAGGGAAATGCGTCTTGCGAAACGGCTAAGAAAACGAAAAACTCCTTCGTCTAGCGAGTTTTTCGTCTTCCGAGGCGTTCGTCTTGCGGGGTACCACTGTAATAATAATAATAATAATAATAATAATAATTTATTATTTATACCCCACCCATCTGGCTGGGTTTCCCCAGCCGCTCTGGGCGGCTTCCAACAAAACACTAAAATACAATAACCTATGTTAGCTTCCCCTATATTATAGCATGTGCACTCGGAGGAACTATGTCCCTAGGATACAGCATCTGCAGTCTTTTCTCACAGATGCCTGAGGGAAGCCCACAAGCAAGAGTCGAGTACTACAGCTCTCTCCTGCTCATGATCCCAAGCAACAGGTATACAGTGGTGCCTCGCAAGACGAAATTAATCCGTTCCGCGAGTCTCTTCGTCTAGCGGTTTAGCATCTGCAGTCTTTTCTCACAGATGCCTGAGGGAAGCCCACAAGCAAGAGTTGAGCACTACAGCTCCCTCCTGCTCATGATCCCAAGCAACAGGTATATAGAGGTATACTGCCTCTGATAGTGGAGGTAATACATAGCCATCATGGCTGAAGATCCCAAGCCTAATACCTTGCATTTCCAGTTAATGGATCTCAAGCAGCAGGGGTGGAATCTGAAGTTGGGCTAGGAAGACTATGTGCCTTTCTGCTCCTAGACATATGCACCACCGGTCCTCACCTGTTGAAGAGATGATTGTTCACCTTTATTTTAGAATTCGCTTTGAAGTCATCAGGGAGCAGCATCACTGGTTGGGGAACTTGACTCAGTTCATTGATCTAAAGAAGGAAAGCAAATGTGAAGCCACTGGCTTCTCTTCTACGAAGCAGCACATGTCAGGAGAATGTAATAGCACCAAGGCAAGGCCTTGAGAGGAGAGTTCTTGTCTACCAAGACCCCCGGAGGAAGTGACATCCGGCCGAATGCCATGCCATTTGCAACCTAAGACTTGGGCACTAAAGCTATGCTGTTAGTTTCTCCAAGCACAGGCTTCCTCAAACTCGGCCCTCCAGATGTTTTGAGACTACAATTCCCATCATCCCTGACCAGTGGTCCTGCTAGCTAGGGATCATGGGAGTTGTAGGCCAGAAACATCTGGAGGGCCGAGTTTGAGGAAGCCTGTCAAAGCATATCAGCAGGATGGACCTTTGGCAAAGGGCCATGGCTCAGGGGTACCAGCACACCTGCTTTGCACACAGCAGGTCTCAGATTCAATCTCTGGCACTTCCAGGCACAGGTGGGAAAGATCCTGGTCTGAAATCCTGGAGAACTGCTACGAGTTGGCATAGGCAGTCCTGAGCTTGACTAACCAGTGGCCTGGCGCACTGCAAGGCATCTTTCTAAGGCAGCTTCATGCGGTCCTAGCGTGGCGTACAACCAACTATAAATTAAGTTCAAAGTTGCACCAAGAACCTGTGAAAATGTATACAGTACATACTTACATGAAGAGCATTCAAGAACATTTGGGTTATCAACAAAGTTAATACAGCAGTTCAGACAGGATTAGCCTAGGAAGACTAAGCTAGAGATTCATAGCAGGGAACCGCCATCAAGACAATGGGCTTCAGATGGAGACAACCAAGGAGGAAGGTTATGGTGAGGATTAAGAGCGCTGAAGAAAATATTGCTTTAGTCCAGGGGGTCAAATAGTCACAAAATAGGTTGCCTCAAAGCATGGGAAAGGAAGACTGTAGGGTTGAAAAATGGATTTTCTTGTATATGCATAATTTTTACCTGGGATTTACTCCAAGCCACCATCAAAAGAAATATCATACCTATCTCCAGTGCTATTTTTCTAGAAAAATAGGTGCTGGAACTCACCACGAACACCTCTCTTGTTCTCTTCAAATGGCAATGGCACCCACCTGAGAGGTGCGGGAACCGAGTTCTGGCTAAAAAAAAGCCCTGCCTACCTCCATGGAATGGCCTGTAAAAATCACATATTCAGCACCTGTCAGGGCCATCATGGCACAAAACATGGACCCTTGGAACAAACCCACGTGCTATAGTGGCTGCAATAAGTGCTGGATAGCTGGGGGGAGGTTACAATGCAAGCCACAGAAACCAATGGCAGGTTCAATTTGATGGTGGTTTGGAGGAGATGCCTTAAAAAAGTCTTAAGGATCCATGGTTTTTTTGCCATCACTGACCCCACCCTGCTGCCCTGAGGTCACCCTTTGCCCATACATCTATCTTTCTGTTCCTCACAAGCCCATCCACCACAGCTCACAGTTTCCTTTGTTCTAGATAGCATTTAGAAGGGATGTCCAATCAGAAGGGTAGAGGGCGTGTTTCAAACGTTATGCCCACATTCATCACCCCAAGTACCAGCATCTCTCAGGAAGTTTCCCCCCACATTGTGCTCCTCCAGTGAGTTTTCCTTAGGGGCACCTAGCTTGCCACTGCAGGAGACAGAATCCCAGGCTAGGAAGACCTTTTGGCTGACCCAGCAAGGCAGTTTTTAGGGATCTGTCACTAACTCAGGAGCTATGGCCAAAGTGGACTGTCAATTCTTGTTCATGGCATTATCCCAGAATAAAAACTCTGTGATAACAGTCTGGAGTTAATCACCTCTGAAACTTGATTATGAGAACGAGTCCAAAGAGAAGCATCAAACTGATTGTTGTGTAGGCTTCCACATTTAGAAGAGTGGATCTCCCACAGGGAGTTTCTTTCAAGCACCCTCCAGTTCACAAGCCAGGAAAAACATGGAAAATGTACCAGCAGCCTGGGCTGCTACAAAAGATCAGGACGTGATCTGTATTAATATGATCATGGAGAGATGAGTGAAGGTGACTTATCGGCATACATATCTGGGCCTGGCCTCTGTGGGAGAGACTGTTTGCTGGCAAGGGAGATGGCAATACTGAGGGGCGAGCCTGAATTTCAGTCGCCACAGGCCTTTCTCCTGCAGCGGAAGCTGCAGTGCTGAGGTAACTTTAAAACCAGTCCTAAGCTGAAGTGATAAGTATGAGTTGACCGGCTGCTAGCATCCAGCATGTCTTGTTTGGGGGGGGGGGGCTGTGATACCTGCTTTGCTGGGGATTGTGTATTATGGAATGAAGTGTGGACTACGTGGAACTGGCGGAAATGACTGGCAGAATCCGAGACCAGGGAGAAGAGTCGGTGGAAGAAGATTGGAAAAAATTTAAAGTATACTTACAGGAACATTGTAAAATTAATGAGTGTTAGAAGGATGCTGGAATGAAGTTATATGGTTTTAGTAGAAATGCAACAAAGAATTAAGTAAAAGCTGATTGATAACGGGTTAAAACGAAAAATTTAAGGTTAGACCGTTAAGATTAATTATAGAAAAAAAATTGAGAAAGATGGGAAGAATTTGCTGAATGAGTGAATTGAACTAGAATACAAAAAAAAGGGAGGTGTGAGGAGGTCGATGAAACAAGTAAAGGAAAGGTAAAGATATAGAATATTGGATGCGTGTTTTAGCTTTTTTTCTTTTCTTTGTTTCTTTTTTGCTGCATTGTTGTGTTGTTTTTCTTTTTTCTTTTTTCTTGTTGTCCTTTTCTCTTTTTTCTGTAATTTCTAAACTTTTAATAAATATCATTTTAAATAAAAAATTATGGAATGAAGTGTTCAAGTCTGCAACACGTATAAATTACACAAATCAAGCAAATTTGCTCAATCTCTTGTTTTGTAAATTTAAACCGCAAAAAAATGGTAAAAAAATAAAAACAAAACAAAAATGTTCTGTCTTTGCCAGTGAGAGAGAGAGGGGAAAAGGTAAGAAAAAAAAGTCTGTTGGAGGACATGGAAGCTCTGCACTTGGCCACAGGAAGACTTGGCTGGCTTCTGTTATTTCCACAGGCATCACCTACACATTTTCAAGAATGTAATTGCAACCATAGGGTCTAGAAACTTGTCTTTACAAATAATAAAAGTTAGATATTCAGGAAGTTGAATCCCACTGGATTCTGCATGTTCTCTGTGCTGCCCCAGAATCACAGCATACAGACTGCATAGGCAAAGTCAGTGGGTACATAATACACATGGATGACTGAGTAGAGAGAACCAAATAGTAGGTATCATATACTGACTAATGCTGAATATGGTGTGAGGACCCTGCATACATAGCACCAAAGAGGGAGCAGTTGTGGTCCTCCAGATGTTGATGTTGGGCTTCAACTCCCAGCACCCTCAGGCACCATGGGCAAGGGTGATGGAGTTCGTCCATATTCCTGATCCCTGCAGTACACTATTCCTCATGAATTTATTCCACTTCCACTTCACTTTCCCTCCAAAGAGTTCATAGCTGTTTACATACAGTTCCCATGCAGTCTCCCATCAAAATACCTAAAAGGGCCTGACCTACTTGGCTTCAAAACCGCAGAACTGCGTCATGTGCCTTTGGACTAGACTCAAATTGAGAGCACTCCAGTTATTGTCAGCCACCAACAGAACCAATGGAGTCCAGCAGCTTTTCCTTACTTCAGGTTTCTGGGAAAGATCAAAGTTATTTATCGGGCCTACCGGAATGAACCAATCTTGGATATATCCTTTGTGGGGGAAAAACTGCAAGACTCAATATGCTTCAGAGTAAACAGTAACTGCAGCAAAATAATCAGGCAAATTATTTGCACAAGGTTGTGGCACCTGCCCTGTGGAACATCCTCCCATCAGATGTTAAGGAAATAAACAACTATCTGACTTTTAGAAGACATCTGAAGGCAGCTCTGTTTAGGGAAGTTTTTAATGTTTGATGTATTTTTACTATTCTGCTGGGAGCCGCCCAGAGTGGCTGGGGAAACCCAGCCAGATGGGCGGGGTATAAATATCATTACAGTCGTACCTTGGTTTTCAAACACCTTAGTTCTCGAACATTTTGGCTCCCGAATGCTGCAAATCTGAAAGTGATTGTTCCCATTTGCAAACTATTTTTGGAAGTTTCAGTGGCTTCCGATTTGTGGTAGGAGCGTCCTGCAGCCAATCAGCAGCTGCGCTTTGGTTTCCGAATGTTTTGGAAGTTGAATGGACTTCTTGAACAGATTCTGTTTGACTTCCAAGGTACGACTGTACATTATTATTATTATTATTATTATTATTATTATTATTATTATTATTATACCCACAAACGCTATTCTGCACATGCAGTCATTTAGTTTGAGAGCAGAGATGGTGAACTGAGGTCAGGAGGCAATGCCTTGCTAATGCCAGTGAACCCAGTGTGATCCAAGGGCAAAGACTGCTTCAGTTTCCTTTCTCAAACAGTAAGAAAAATCACCACTTGCTTCGTAAGGCTGTTGCGAGGAAGAAAGAGAGAGATTGGGACTGTACGATGCTATGCATATTTAAACTGTTCCATACATAATTATCAAGTTTTTCTGGTATCATTCCCAACACTGAATGAGGGTCAGAACAGTCAATGCTTCTAAAGGAGTTAATGCAGCTTGCAATTTAGTAAGCCAGTTCTAAAATGGAAACTATCTCCCATCAACATTAATAGCCATACAGAAGAAGACTGCACACACAGAGTTAAGAGGTTAGAATGATCTGGAAACGCCTAAGCCAAGATATATTACCAGAAAGTTTCCATCCAGGCCAAGTGAAAAGGACCCAAGACACGCAAGGCAGACTTAACTTCACCAATTCTATTTTATCTCGTTTCTTAAAAGAGAGAAGGGGAGGGAACACGAGCCACACAGCATATTATTTTTAGGCACAAATACAAGCTTTGCAATCACACTTTGGAAGCACTGAAGGGCAAAACGGAAGGAAGCAAACTGGCTTTTTGTTCATCAAGAGGCTTATGCTTGCGGCAGTCAAGACAGTTTGCAAGGCAGAAGGGCATGCTATGAAGCCCACATACCAGCTGCCTCCTTCGTTCCGGAATCTGAATTATCCTGGTGTTGTGCCATAGAGCTCATATGCTCCGCCCTCCCCCAATACTTTGGGGTCATAAAACTGTTGGAATCAGAGGGAAAGGGTCAGTTGAGCTTAGGGAGGGAAAAGAAAGGAATGCAGCCAGACAGCTTAAAACCTGTGCAAGCATCTCACAAAGAGATGCCACTATTGTTCTACAGAAAACACACTTCAGGCCTACAGGTGTTGGTTAATTCCCTTCACCTCCAAGGTCTGGGGAGTGACGTTATTTTGGAGCTGAAAAATGAAGCCAGGCTCGTCACAGAGGATGTTGCAGAGTGTGCTACAGGAACTGCAGGTTCCACTCATGATGCTTTAATACATTTATCATAGCACTGCACTATTGACACTTTTGCAGTGCCCAAAATCAGGTTCCTATGAGCCAAGGAAAGGAGTCCCTCAATCCCAGTTTGTTAATATGAGAGCACACCAGGACATTCATGGCCCAACTGACCTGGTCAGTCCATCACATGTGCATTCTAACTGTGGAAACAGAAGCCAACACCAAGAATCTACATGTAGCGTACTTGGCGCAAATCTCCATATTCATAGCCACAAATCCTCTTCTTAAAGAGAAAGTAAGTAAATTTTGATTGAGCCATACTTGGACATGTAAAGTTCATTCTATACCTTCCCCTATTAACTCAGACGAAGAAAAGAACCTAGATGCAAGTTCGCAGGAGACTTCAGCAAGGGATTTCAGTAAAGAACAGGAAACACCACACTTCAAGGGATTACATGGAAGATGCCTCCCAATGGGACCAAAACAAGGCTAAATAGTATTGGTGAACCCCTTGTCACAAGGAATATGAAAATAATGGTGCTGAAGAGCAAGATGCTGACTACCATCCTGAATTTTAGACTATATGTAGTCACCTGGGAAGTACTGCCTTAACAAAGGCATGGCACTCTGGAAAGCCTTACCTGTTGACCTTGAGAAGTCCACAACAATAATCATTTTGGAAAGCTGTGCTGTGAGAACAGTTTCAGGTGGCTTGTGGACAGGCAGCATTATTCAGCTGTAGGAATCTTTTACTGCTGGTGTTATATAACATATAGCAGTATGTTGTATAGAATGCGTCATCTGAATTGCCTTTCAGGAGTTTCAGGTTGGGTGTGCATATGTGTGTTTTATTCTGTCACAGTTGATGACGCACTTTTAACATGCAAGCCAGCTTGGATGATTTTTTTAATCAAAAAGACAGCATGTAATCATTCTAAAGTAAAAATTGAAAAGATATCTGACAAAAAGGACAAAGGCGAGAGAAATCAGTAGCAGCACAATCCTACAAGCGTTTTCTTGAAAATAAGTCCCACTGTGTTTAGTGAAGCTTATGCCCAATTAAGTGTGAATAACAGTTTTGCTGTTCCGTCTACTATCTAAAAATAATCTTTGCCAGAAGCTTTGGGTGCATGAGAGGGAGCCTAACTGGCCAATCAATCTTCAGCCAGTCAGAGTCCTGTAAAAAATCCCCAATATGGTGAGAGGGTTTATATAATCTCAACTGACATCACAAACACTCTCAACAAAGCTTCTATGGGGTTGAGAAAGCATACCACTCACTAATGAAAAGGACTAGCACAGGATACTGGTAGCAGGTCAAGAGCAAAAACACAGAATAAAAACAGCAAGAATGGAGGATGGAAAGAGGATTCCACAAGGCAACAGTTCAGCTATTAGCCCCAACACATCTCCGCTGTTCATGCCTCCCAGTCCCACAAGGGAGACTAAAAGGTAAATGTTAAGAGAATAGATGACCAACCATAGAATTGGGTGCAACAATGATTGTGGGGAAACGGGGAAGGCAATCTTCAGGTACTTCAGTACAGATACCTAACAATGACAGCAAAAAACTATGCAGGTCCCAGTAGAAGAAGTGTATTTGTCCAGTAACAATGGCAGGATAGTCAATGTTGAGTAACTGATGACATTTCAGCATCTCTGTCTCTTTGATGATTCCCCAAACTACCGTCTCAATAAATGAGAGTCTGATGGAGAGAAGGGCACTGTTTGGTAAGAGATGAAAACTAAGAAGTGCTGATATCAACCAGAAATAGCCTAAGTGGTGCCCTCCAGATATTGTGAACCACAACTCCCATCAACCCCAGTTAGCATCACCAACAGTCAGGGACCATGGGAACTGTAGTCCACAGCATCTGGAGGGCACCACATTAGCTATCGCTTTATAGAGCCACAGAATCATAGAGTTGGAAGGGACTCAGGGGGTCCAACGCCCTGCAAGAATCAAATGAAAAAGCAAGAAAGTGAAGGGGATGGGTATTTGGAGAATGAAAAGTGACATTTTGAGAAGTAATCCATCTATTTCTTTGTTCATTCATTTCTGTTCACTGGTGAAAATCCTTTAATGCAAAATTCCAAGATTATGATCTCAATTGGAGGGAAATATTTTTTGATGTCAGGTTCACCCAGAGAGTTCCTTGAGAGCCAATCTGCAGGTACATGACTGAAAGAGTAATATTTTGCACACTCACTGAGAAGCAGGCTCCACTGTGTTCAGTGGGGCTTACTGCTCGGTTAAGTGTGTTTAGAATACCTGGGTATTCATTTATTTACGGTATATCTGTATACTGCTTTTCACCTGAAGATCACAGGCTGGTTCACAACATAGAAATACAAATTGAAGACACAAAACACATAATCAAACCAAAACAAACCAAGGTACCTGTTTGATCTCAAGAAGGTCCCACAGCAGCTACCTGACTGCTTTCCAAAACTCCACCTGCTAGTCCCAGGCAGAAGGAAATTATCACCGAGCAACAGATGAATACGGGAAAGTTTCAGATCTGGTTACCAGAAGACTGCTACCTGCAACTACACTCTTCCAACTGAAGAAATGTTCTCTTTTTCTACTGCAAGGCTAAAGTGGTCAGCACACCTGTCTCTCCTCCATATTTCGAAGCAGCACATGGGCTATTCACAGGCATGTAAGAAGGGTGAGCCTTGCAGTAAATAAGGGAAATCTCCCTGAAACTATGGCAGATAGGATACCTGTCCGATGTATGGTTGAGATTCTGTCTTAGCCACCCTAGTATCAGGTGGGCAGTCCTCATCCTCAGATTTGGAAGCAAGGGACAAGACAGAAAAGGGGAAAGAGATGAATGTGTTGGTTCACCCCTTCAGTGTCAACACAATGATTGCTTCAGCCTAGCCTTCAAGAGCAGTGTCCCCAGAGAACATGGAGAAATAAGTTTAATATCAAGATTTGACCAATGTACTTATTGATGCTGTTTATTTGCCTTTGAAATGCTTCGTTTTCAAGCAAATACTACACTTCCCTAACACGCATTCAAAACAGTTCACAACAGCTGAGGAAGTGCCTACATTAATGTAAAGCCAATATAAACTGTAACAAAGCAGAAATTATTGCTAGCCAGTGTATTCACACAGTGAATAATTCTTAGCACCAGGTATTGGGGAAGATTAACTGAAAAGAGAAGAGGGGCAGCTACTATAAGCTATTATATCTTGAAGAATGGTGACGGTGAAGTGATAAAAAGAAAGAGAGGTAACAAGTGGTGGTGGGAAGGAATGTGTTGGATACCAAAGTTGCCAAATACCTCTGGATCAGGATAATGCTTTATGTGCATGTGATGAAGGGGATTCTGGCCGGTGAAAGCATGTGCCATAACAACGTCTTATGGTCTGTAAGGAGTTTGGGGCTTGTTGTTTTGCTACAGAGAGATTAAGCATGTAAATAATAATAATTTGTATGCTGTCCTTCATCCAAAGATCCCATGGTGGATCACAATAGAAAAATGCAAATTACTGCAATTCAGGACAGTTTTGTGAATGGATCCTAAACAAGAACCTTCCTTCCTTCTCCCACCTACCAGGAGTAGATCTCGCCCCGCCCCAACTCAGTAGCTGCCCGCCACATACATGGGTCAAGGGTAGAATTGGAAGGGATTCCGACGGTCATCTAGCCCAACCCCCTTGCAATGCAGGAACCTTTCACCCAACGTGGGGCTCGAACTCACAACCCTGAATGACGAGTCCCGCGCTCTACCCACTGAGCCATCCCAACCTGGGGTCTGACCGGGAGGCGTTACCTGGTGGTTGATCCCCCAGCCCAGCACGCCCAGCAGAGGGTCGGCTGACCGCAGCACCTTCACACGCTGCGGCACGAAGTGCTTCTTCTTGGTCTTGGTGCGGGTCCCCGGCCCCACCGAGGCTGCCATCCCCGGGCGCCGCCGCTGCCAGCCTCGCCCGCTCAGCCGCCCTGCCCGCCGCTCGCTCAGCCTCGCCGCCGGCAACGGAAGCGGCGATCAGCTGGTGCCGCCGCCACGTGACCCCAAGGGAGGGAGGGAAGGAAGTCGGCCGGGGCAGAGAGGGAATGCGCGGAGTGACGCACAGAGGGAGGAGGGAGAATGACCGGCACTTCCGGTAACAGATGAATCATAGGTAGAATGATAGAGTTCATTATAGATGCAAGAATCTCAGCTAGACCATCCAGCCTCTGCTGAGAAACCTTCCCAGGAATCTGTTCTGCTGCCGGACAGCTCCGAGTGACAGAAAGTTTTTCCTGATATTTATTATTATTTTTTAAAAAATGATATTTATTAAAACAAAAGAATTTTTTAAAATTACACACACAAAAAGACAAAATTCCAAAAAAGAGAGAAAAGCAAAAACATAAGAAGAAAAAGAAAAAAATAAACCCATCTTTTTCAAATTCTCCCATTTCCATTACCTTCTTTCCATGACCACCTCCTCCTCCTCCCATCTCTTGTATCTTGATTAGTAATTGTCACAGCAAATCCTTTCCATAATTCATAATATTTTATCATTACGTTACCTTACTCTATTCTCATTTTGTCTTATAAAAACGACCTTAGAGCTTAACACTTAAATCTTTTTTACCAACTTCTCATAACCATTACCTTTTTGCCAAATTCTTTAAACATTTTAACAAGAGCCAAGTAATTTCATTTCAGCATTTTCCCAACATTCATAAAACACTTCTAGTAATAGTAATACAAAAAAGGTACAATAGAATAGTATAATAGAATAGAATTTTTCCTGATATTTAGTCGGAATTTCCTTTCTTGTAACTTGAAGCCACGGGTTCGAGTCCTGCCCTTCGGAGCAGGAGAAAACAAGCACGCTCCGTCCTCCACGTGGTAGCCCTTGAGACATTGGAAGATGGCTATCATATAGCTCAGGGGTCAGCAGACTTTTTCAGCAGGGGGCCGGTCCACTTTTCCTCAGACCTTGTGGGGGGCCGGACTGTATTTTGGAGGGGGGGGGAATGAACGAATTCCTATGCCCCACAAATAACCCAGAGATGCATTTGAAATAAAAGCACACATTCTACTCATGTAAAAACACGCTGATTTTCAGACCGTCTGTGGGGTGGATTGAGAAGGTGATTGAGCCGGTCTGGCCCCTGGGCCTTAGTTTGCCTACCCATGATATATCTCCTTGCGGGCCCACGAGCTGCGCCTCATTTCCCATGCAAGGCCGGACCAGCGCCCGCCCGCCCGCCCAGCCTTCGCACCCTTTCCTGAGGGCGAGCCCGGCGTGGAGCCAGGGCAGGTTGGCGGCTGGCTCCGCTGAGGGAGACGGCTGCACGCTCCGTAGGCGCTGGGCAGGAGCCTACTTCCGAGTCCATGCATTACAGTTGTGAGAGATTAGGAAACAAAGAAGAGACTGGTACGGAGAGTGCCTCAAACTCAGGAGAAAGAGTCTTTGTCTTTTATGAGTCTAAACGCCATGTCTGCAAGATAACGGCATGGGTGGAATGCGTATACCTATATTTAGTAACAGTTAAACGGCTAGTGTAGATTGAAATAATGTATTAGAGATGTGTTGAACTCTGATAGGTAGAATGTAAGCCAAGCCTCCTAAAGAGGGGCGGCAGCTGTAGGGATAATAAAAACACTGTGTCTATGCTTCATCGGGGCTCTTCGTATCCACGGGTACGGAGAGTCCGCCTTTGCAAACGCGAACAATAAAAGGGTTATCCTTATATTGAAGTCCTTGGTCTATTTGTCTCCACGAATAACTTCTAACAATTCTTGGCGCCCGAACGTGGGGCCTTTGACGCGCTGCCTGAGCGAAATTCGGACCCCGGGTAGGCGCCCCTCCGTTATTGCGGAGTGACTCGGACCGAGTCCCGCCCGGGACGGCGCACAAGGGCTAGAGACAGGACTCAATATATGGAAGGAAAGTATTGAGCTCTTTTTGGCGGTCGGGGACCGCGAGAACCCAGCGGGGACGCCCGCCTGTTCACTAGTCACGAGAAGTGGCGCTGGACTGCATTGGGTGAGTAGTTGAGAAAGAGAAATAAAAAGGGACGGGAAGGGGGTGAGAGATTCGTCTCCTGACCTGTTCACTAGTCGCGAGAAGCGGCGCTGGACTGTATTGGGTGAGTAGACGAGGGAGAGGTATTAAAAGGGAAAGGGGGCGAGAGAATCGTCTCTTGAGTGAAAGAGAGGCTCCAAACGGACGCGTGAGTGTGGATCAGGGTTCGGCCCTGACGGGAGGATTAGCTTGCGGTTCCGTCTCTCCCGCGAGGGAAGCGGCCAGGCGATTCCGTGCGATTGTGAGAGAACGTGAATTTGGAGACATTGTGAATAATGGGCAAAAATCAAAGTAAGAGGCAGAAGGAATCCAATGGAAATAATCCCATAGATCCCAATAGTCTATTGGGACAGGTATTGTGCAGTGGAATGAGGAGTATTTAAGGCAATATACTGTCGGCCTGTCAAAGGTCACTATGATTAATTTCTGCAGGGTGGTTTGGCCAAAGTACCCCATAGGGCCAGACGGGACGTATAATTGGAAGCCGGAAGGGGGCAGATTGGGGGGGAGGCAGAGGCACCTGTGTGATGGATTCACAAAACAGGCCGCTGAAAACATTTTACAAGCAGGTTTTTATCCTGCTTCAAAACCCCCTTTTCCCCTCTCCCCCTTCATAGGTTTACATAGAAATGTTTCTCTTGTTCCCTGGCTCTGTTCCCGGAAGAGAGTTTGCAACAAACTAAATGTGCTATTGCCAAGGTCAGTTGGCCTGAGAGTGAAAGGCATTGTTTTAATTCAGCTACCTTTGTTACATAGAACAGTGTTTCCCAACCACTGTTCCGCGGCACACTAGTGTGCCGCGAGATGTTGCCTGGTGTGCCGCGGGAAAAATAAAAAAATTTGAAAGATATATATATTTTTTTAAAGTCAAATTTTCGATTGGGGCGCCGTCACTAGATGACCCCTGGGGTTCCCTCCCTCCCTCCCGCTCTGCACCTCCCTCCTCCTCCGGGGAGGCCCTTCCTGGCTCTCGGCCAAGGCTTGGCGGCTGCCACTCACTCACTCGCTCGCCCACCCGTCCCTCCATCCCTGCACCCGGCCTCTCCCCCTCCGTCCCCGGCGCGGGGGCTGCCGGGATCCGTAGTCCCCTCGCCCTTGGGCTCCGCGCCCGCGTGGGGTGCGCGAACTACGTTTCCCAGCGTGGCCTGGCGGGCCGGGCGTTTTGTTTGAAGCGCTCTTCTCCCGGCCATGGAATGAGCGCAGCGGCGGCGGCCGGACAGGCAGGGGCTCTTCCGCGCAGACCCCGCGCAGCCTGCCTGCACCCCCGCGGAGATCAGGCGGCAGGATGGAGCCCGGGGATTCCCGCGGAGGCGGAGCGGCGGAGGCGGAGGCTGCCCCCCCAGGTAGGGCTGCGTCGGGGGGGGGGTGTTATTTTTGCAATGCTGCATCCGCGCTGGAGGGGACGCATTGGACCGCGGGGAGACCCCTTGGCGGGCGTGCAAGGCAATGCATGCGTGCAGGCGTTGCATGGAGTGCAGTGCAATGCAATGGCAACGCGGCGCCCTGCATGCATGCATGCAACTTCCACCGGCGCTCCGGACTTGGCAGGTGAGGGGGGTCCCCAGTGGGCGGCAGAGAGAGCCGGGAGGGCGAAGGGGAGGCGGGGGGAGCAGCGCTGCTCCCCGAGCCGAGCCCAGGGGGAAACTTCGCCGTCGTTGCGCCGGGTGTTGGAAGCGGAGGCTGGCAGGGGCCCCTCACCTGCAAAACCTGGTCGCCTCTCATATATTTCGTGCATTGCATTCATCGCCCGCTTTCTCCTCCAAGGAGCTCCTGGGGGCGCGCGTGGTTCTCCCCGTGTTATCCTCGCAACAACAGCCCTGCGAGGTGGGTCAGGCGAGTGGCCCAAGGGAGCACCCAGGGATTGTCCTGGCCAGGTGGGGTGATTTGAACCCTGCTCTCTGCCCGGTCTTCGTCCTCATTTAGCCCCCACATGTGCATGACTGTGCATGACTGAGGTTTTCCCCCCTCGTCTTGGCTATGGTGTGAGTCTGTGCTGTTAATTAATGGGGTTCTGCCTTCGGAGAAGATGAGCCAGCCCTCAAGGAGGTGATTATGTACTTTGCTAGCAATTCATGTCCCTCCCGGCGTGACGCTGCGCGCTGACATCACGGGGCTGTAATGGTGGTGTGCCTCGAGATTTTTTTCATGAAACAAGTGTGCCTTTGCCCAAAAAAGGTTGGGAAACACTGACATAGAAAATGCTTAGCTAAAAGTTTTTTTTTAGCCTTAGAGAAAATGAAAAGTTGCAGCCCTTTAAGTAAATAATGACTTGTTGCACTATTATTTTCACTAAAGCACAAGGATGGAGGAGCAGCCTGACTAGCCCCCCCCCCCACACACACACCTTGCACGAGACTGGCAAATAGTAATGAATTATAATCCTTTGCAGTTGTGGCTCTTGAGGGAAAAAAAAAAAAGAAGAAGAACCTGTGCTCCATTTCTACTTGTTAGGTATTTAAGACCACCTGGGGACAAGTGGCGTGTTGGAAGATGCTTTTGAAAAGTGTAAGCTAAAGTTGTGATTTATTGTAGCATCTTGGGGGGGGGGGAATCTTAAGTGGGAGAAGTGTTTGGATACAGTTCTGGTAGCCTGAAAAGCCGCCTTCTCTTAGACTCAAGGTGTGAGGGATTTCTTCCATGAGGTGGTGTGTGTTTTGTGTGTTGACGATACCCTGTAGAAGACTCTGGAATTATAGTGCAGGCAAGGTTGTGGCTCATTATCTTAAACAGAGCATTTTATGGGTCAAAGAAGCAATATATAATTTGCATGTGCTATTATTTTTCCTCCCTTGTGATATTTGTCAGGCGTTAAATGCTTCCAACTGTACAGAAGCCTGTTATTTTCCGCCCTAAATTTTATTCAGAAAGGCACACAAGTCAAGAACATTGTAGTTTTGACTAAAGGTAAATACAGAGTCTGACACCTGCAGATAAAAGTGCAGCCTGCTGCAAAATAAATAAAATGAATGCTATTGATTGCTTTGGCAGCACAAGCCAAACTTAAATACAATTTGTTTAATTACAACAAAAATGAAGTTTTATGAAGTAGTATACTTCATCTTTGTAGAAGATTTTATGTGTTGTGTGCTGGTAAGTAAAATCCCACCACGTTTGTATAATTTTGCTCAATTATCAGAGCAGCTAAGAGGGAAAATGAGCCCGGAAGGGGACGAGGAAATTACCCCCAGACCCCCGGAATCATTTGCTATAGATGCAACAAACCGGGTCACTTCGCACGGGAGTGTCGAAGTCCAAGAGCTCAAGTGCAGGAACGGGCCAATGCAGAGAGGGGAAGTCAGCCCCAAGGACAAAACAGGACAAATGAGGAGACAGGGATTGAAGAATTGTTTAGTTTATATGAACAGGGAATCTCCGGCTCAACCGTAGGGGCCCGGAATGAGCCACTGGTGAATTTATGCGTAGGGCCCCTTTAAAAAAAAATCACTGATCTTTTTGGTAGACTCTGGAGCTACGCGGTCATCGGTTTGTATACCTATCCCCGGGGTAGGAAAAACAACCTCAAATCTGAAAGTGGTGGGAGTGAGCGGTGCGGCAAAAGAAGTTGTACAGTTGGAAGAAACTGTAATAATGAGAGGTGACCGGGTAGTGGAGGGATCACTGCTGTTTATACCAGAATCAGGAATAAATTTATTGGGAAGGGATTTGATGATAGGACTGGGTTTTCAGTTAGTAGACTTAGACCAGGGAATCCCCATGTACCTCTTAAAGGAGGAAGACGAGGGACAAATAGACCCAACAGTTTGGGCAGACGGCAAGACGGTAGGAAGATTAGATATAGTCCCCATTAAAATCACAGTGAAACCGGGGATCACCCAGTCCTGGACCCCTCAATACCCCATGACACATAAGGGGCGGGTGGGATTGCAACCAGTAGTGGATGGATTGTTGGAGCAGGGGTTGCTAGAACCTACCATGTCAACTGATTGGGAGAACTGGGAGTAAAAGTGTCTAAAGAAAAATTGCAATTCGTTCAGAGAAGGGTGAAGTATCTGGGACACCTGTTAGAGGGGGGGGGGACAAGGAAATTAGACCCTGAAAGAGTGAAAGGGATTTTAGAATTACAACCCCCAAGAAATAAGACAGACGTGAGGAGGATGTTGGGATTATTGGGATATGGTAAGGCTGTGGATTGACCAATATGCGAAGATGGTCCAATTTATGAATCAAAAACTTCCGGAGGCGGCGCGAAACGAGTAATGGCGGTCCTCTTTGCGCTGCGAAGAGGGGCTCCGCAGAAAAGGGTCGTTCGCTGCGGCAAAGCGACGACCCATTAAGAAAAACTACGAGCAGAGTGAGCTCGTGGCCGTGGGATCCGGCGGGCACCTAGAGCGACCCCCAAAACGAAGAAGGGACCCCGTAAGGGGCTCCGGAAGCGCGGAGGGGAAGCGGTGCTGTGGATTCATCGCTCTTTCTGCGGGAGTGAAGCCGCGCGGCTGTTGCGGATGAGCGCCGACCTTTCTTCCTTTTACATTGGATTACAAACCAACTACTCGTGAGTAAGATTTACTCAAAATTGGATTACAAATTTACGAATTTGGCTGAAAGCGGGAGGCGAGAAAAAGGAAGTCCGTCTCCCGAGGATGCTAGTGATCAAAAGCAAAGATTTGACAAGCTGGAAGCAGTGCGGAGAGATTTTAAAGTGAGACATCATACGTTCGGAAAAGTTGGAAACTGAAGCAGGCAAGTTACCTTTATTTCCTTGCTATTTTCTGTACCCTATCTGGGGACTTTCTCCTCTGCCGGACTTTTTTAAATTTTAAAGACTTTAAAACCCCCAGTCCCGGACTTGCAGTGGGACAAAAGGCTACTTTGCGGATATACTTATAAATTTGAAATGGACACTTAGAGGCATTACTGTTGGATACAATTAAACAACTGTACTTTTGCACCTTTTAAGAAGCTTATGGCAACATTGTGAGAGCTCTGCTAGAGGGAAAAGGTCTTTTCCAAGGATCAGCGTTAATTTACTTAACTTAAGGAACTTTAATGGCGTCTGAAACTTTGTTTCTTCTTCCCTGAATTGCAACTTACTCCCTCTAGTGGAACTTGGGACTTACAATTTCCTGAGAACTAACTTTGCTTTGTTTTTCTGTGGTTGGATTGTTTACGTTTGTGCCTGCCTTTCTCATGAAACTTTTGACAGCCTGACCTTGAATCCAAAGACAGGTGTGGAATGAGCGATAAAGTAAAAACAAGAGCTGCGTCGAAGGCAGGGAAAGGCAAACTGACACAAACAACCCTGTTTTCTCAGGGACGCAGATCTTCAGTCCCTGCTGTTTTACAGACTGCACCCTCGCCAACAACACCAGCTGAAGAAGCTGAACAACCAATAGGTGAGGATATGGCATCTGGAGGATCTAACACTCTTTTAGAGGAAATGTTACAACAATTCGCAATTTTGAACAAAAAAGTGGATGATCAAACTGCAAAAATTGACTTAGCCACATCTTCAATTACCAAACTTTCGGAACAGGTGGCTAAGCATTCACAGGATATTGGAAACTTAAACGACGTAACATCTGAAAATCGAAAATTGGCGGAGGCTGCGATTGGGAAAGCAGAGGCCGCAGCCAAAGGAATTGCAGGCCGAATTGCAGCTATAAAGATGAACGTTTTGCCAAAGATGTTGTTTCTGTTTCAAGCCTTGCAGATTGTGGACAGAGTGGAATGTTTTGGAAAGTGGCAGAAGGACATTTCTAGGTTTGTCTGGCAGGGCAAAAAGCCCCGAATAAAGTTTAAGATATTAACTGATGCAAAAGAGAGAGGGGGGTTTGCCCTGCCGGACCTAAGGTTATACTATGAAGCGGCAGCCTTCTGCTGGATGAAAGATTGGATTCTATTAGAAAACACTGATGTCCTAGATCTGGAAGGCTTTAACAATTCGTCAGGTTGGCATGCGTATTTGTGGTATGACAAGGGTAAATCATATGGAATGTTTAAAAACCATATTGTCAGAAAAGCAATATATATGGTCTGGAAAAAATACAAAGACTTATTGGAAAGTAAAACTCCGAGGTGGATCTCACCAATAGAGGCCAAAGCTCGGAAAACAACCAATATGGAGGCTTATTGGCCGAAATATTGGGAAATAATAGAAAATATTGAAGGTAACTGGAGATTGCAGAGCTTTGAAAAATTAAAGGATAAGGTGCAAAATTGGCTGCATTATGCCCAAATTAATGAGGTTTTCAAGTTAGACAAAAAAACAGGTTTCCAGGTGGAAAAATCGAAACTTGAGACAGAGTTGCTTGAACCAAAGACCAAGTTATTATCCAGAATGTATAACTTGCTGCTTAAATGGAACACTCAAGATGAGACAGTTAAATCAGCAATGATAAAATGGGCTCAGGACATTGGTTATAATATTATGTCTGATGACTGGGAAAGGTTATGGACCACCGGTATGAAGTTTACTGCATGTAATGCTTTGAAAGAAAACATTATGAAAATGGTATACAGGTGGTACATGACCCCGGTTAAGTTAGCTAAGATTTACCATCTGTCCGATAACAAATGTTGGAAATGTAAGGAAGCTGAGGGAACATTCTTTCACCTCTGGTGGACCTGCCCAAGACTGAAGGCCTTCTGGGAAATGATCTATAATGAGTTAAAAAAGGTGTTTAAGTACACTTTTCCCAAGAAACCAGAGGCCTTCCTTCTGGGCATTGTCGGCCAGAAGGTGTCTAAAAAGGATAGAACCTTTTTTATGTACGCTACAACAGCAGCAAGAATTCTTATCGCTAAGCATTGGAAGACCCAAGATTTGCCCACACTGGAGGACTGGCACACGCAACTGATGAACTACATGGAATTAGCCGAGATGACTGCAAGGATCCGAGACTTGGGAGAAGAAGCAGTGGAGGAGGACTGGAAAAAATTTAAAGACTATTTGCAAAAGTATTATAAGTTATATGAAACATAAGATGTCGTGTGATTGGGAATCTAGCCCCAGTAACAAAATTTAATTATTTATGAAATTTGATAAGATTTATGAAAGAACCAAGGTTTAAATGGGTAAAAACGATATTATGGTATATTGCTTAGAGTATATGTTGATCAAGAGGTTTAAACTTAAATTGTAATTGAAAATAGAAAGAAACACACGAAATAAGGATATAATTTGCTGATAAATTTATTGTCAAGAAATGCATTCTGCGAGGGATGGGGGAAGTCCAATGGAAATTTGAAATGAGTTATCGAAATGGTTGTGTTTTTCTTTTTCCTTTTTTTTTCTCTTGTCTTTTTTTCTTTTTATCTCTTTGTTATTTCTGCAAAAAATGTAATAAAAATTATTATAAAAAAAACAATTTATGAATCAAAAACTTGTAGGAGACGGAAAGGTGGCCTGGGACAAAGAGGATGAGGCAAGATGGGAGGGAATACTAATAATAAAAAAGGTATTGGCCGGAGCTCCAGTTCTGGCATTGCCTAACCTACAACAACCATTCCATCTGTATGTGACGATCAGTTCTCAGACTGCTGTGGGGGTATTGGCCCAGAAAAGAGGGGGGCGGTATCAGCCTGTTGCCTATCTCAGTAAGACTTTGGAACCTGTAGTAAAGGCATGGCCCACGTGTATTCAGGCGGTGGCTGCCGCGGCTATGCTAGTGGTTGAGAGTAGAAAATTGACGTTCGGTGGGGCCTTGATAGTTCATAGATAGCCCCCATCAGATATCCACAGTAATGACAGGGGCGGCCTCTACCTGGATGACCGATGGGCGTCTGGTAAAATATGAAACTATTTTGAGAACGAGTCCCAACATTACTTTGGGGACTGATCGCAATCTGAACCCGGCTGAGTTTCTAATTGGAGAAAGGAAAGAATGGGAGCCGGATGAACACGACTGTGTAGAGACTATAGAACTAATGTCAAAAGTCAGGGAGGATTTGATGGAAACGCCGTTGGCAACAGGGGAAAGATGGTACACTGATGGTTCAAGTTATGTAGAAAAAGGGAGGAGGAAATCAGGGTATGTTGTCGCTAAAGAAGATGGGGAGATTCTTGAAAGTGGGGCCCTGCCGGCAACCTGGTCAGCTCAGAAATGTGAAATCATGGCCCTAACACGGGCCCTCGAGTTGGAAAAAGGGTTGGAGGTAACGATATGGACAGACTCCTGATACGCATGGGGCGTGGTCCACACCTTTGGTAGAAAGTGGCGAGACCGAGGGTATATTAAGGCAGATGGAAAACAGATAGAACATATGGCACTGTTAGAAAGATTATTGGATGCCCTTACCGGACCTGAAAAGGTCGCGGTGGTACATGTTTCAGCCCATACTAAGGGAACAAGTCCTGAAGAGGTGGGGAACAGGTGGGCTGATCTCAGGGCAAAAGAGGCAGCTAGAGGTATTCCTAATGATGCGATGGTCCAACAATACACCCTGAAGGTACCTGTTTTGATGAAAGCTGATACAGAAAATCTGGTTTTTACCCCCCCCCCCAAGAAATTGAGTATGTGACTAAGGAGGGATGGGAGAAGATAGATAATGAATGGAAAACCCCGGAAGGGCAAGTAGTATTACCAAAAACCCTAATGATGGGAGTTTTAGAAAAGGTACATGAAAGCGGGCATTTTGGGACCGAGGCTATGGTCAATATGGTAAAATCCTTATATTGGAGTAAGGACATGTGGCCTATGGCACATTCCATAGCTTGGAAGTGTTTAATATGTCAAAAGGTAAACAAGACTAGAGCCAAAAAGACCGAGAAAGGAGGGAGACCGTTAGCAGTATGGCCCTTTCAGAGGGTACAGGTAGATTTCACGGAACTGCCAGAGAGGGGGGGGGGCAAAAATATCTATTGGTATTTAAGGATCATCTCACGGGGTGGGTGGAGGCCTTCCCAAGTAGAAGAGCAACTGCGCAGGTAGTCACCAAGGCCATTCTAGAACACATAGTCCCCCGATTCGGTGTAGTTGAGGCAATAGATTCAGATAGGGGTACCCACTTCACCCAGAGGGTGTTGCAAGAAGTAATGGCAACCCTGGGAATTAAATGGGACCTCCACACCCCTTGGCACCCTGAGAGCAGTGGAAAGGTAGAAAGGGCGAATGCTGAAATTAAGAAGCATTTGACTAAATTATATCTGGAGAATGGGCTACCTTGGACGAAGAATCTCCCCCTGGCTTTGCTACGAATGCGAATAGCACCTAGAAAAGACCTAGGAGTATCCCCCTTCGAACTGATGATGGGGAGACTTTATTTGGCCCAGTTGGGTCAACCTTTGGTGGAATTTAAGGATCTGTTCCTAAGAAAATATTTGCAGTCACTTTCCCAGTCCTTATTGTCTCTTCATAGACGCGGCGTTCTGGTTCAGCGTCCCCCACTGTTGGAACACAACACTCATTCCAGCCTGATAAAAGCGTGGAAGGCGGAGAAGCTTCACCCTGCTTGGGAAGGTCCATTTCAAGTGCTGCTTACCACGGAATCGGCAGTAAGGACCAGAGAGCATGGGTGGACTTACTATCACAGAGTCAAGAAAGCTCCGCAGGACTGGACAATATCTGCTGATCCAGTCAACCCGTTGAAGGTGACGCTTATAAATCAGGGAACCAGGAACCAAGACAGGCTCGGATGTTGACACAATTTCCTTAATGTGCCTGTTTTGTACTTGCAAGTGCTTTTATGAGTGTTGTTGCTGTGCTCATTGTGAGTGTTGTGTGTTATGTGTGCACTGCACGGAACAGTGTAACATAGTTTTTATAGAGGACATTGTACTCCGATATTGTGTTATTACCCTGGGAGGGGAGGTCCGTTGTAGCCTAACAAGAACCCCTACGGTAGTACAAGCCCTTGAACAATTGAGACGAAAATCAGAATGAGAGGGACTATAGTAAGAGTTAGTTTTTTTTGGCCATAGGAATAATTACAAGCGTAGCGAAAGATCAAAATTGTAGCCAGTGCATTCAAATCACCAAAACTGGAAATAGGGTTACCCGAACCTTAATGTATTATAATGTTGCTCCGGAGTGTGTAGAAAAATTAGACCCTTGCATTCATAACCAAACCCAGTATTTCAGATGCAGAACTAAAGACAACAAAACTGAGTGCTATGAGCCCCTGGCAGTGGGGCCCATTACGTCCAGTATATATATATGTATGGGTATAAGGGAGAAACAGCAAACAAAGCCGGAGAAAGAGCATACATGTTTAAACTGCCCTACGTGAGTTTGAGACAAAGTATCGAAAAGAGGGGGGATTGTGAGAGATTAGGAAACAAAGAAGAGACTGGTACGGAGAGTGCCTCAAACTCAGGAGAAAGAGTCTTTGTCTTTTATGAGTCTAAACGCCATGTCTGCAAGATAACGGCATGGGTGGAATGCGTATACCTATATTTAGTAACAGTTAAACGGCTAGTGTAGATTGAAATAATGTATTAGAGATGTGTTGAACTCTGATAGGTAGAATGTAAGCCAAGCCTCCTAAAGAGGGGCGGCAGCTGTAGGGATAATAAAAACACTGTGTCTATGCTTCATCGGGGCTCTTCGTATCCACGGGTACGGAGAGTCCGCCTTTGCAAACGCGAACAATAAAAGGGTTATCCTTATATTGAAGTCCTTGGTCTATTTGTCTCCACGAATAACTTCTAACACAGTCCTGCCCTCCCTGTCTCAGATTAGCTGGTTTAATGTAGGTTTTGGATGGCTGGTATTGTTTCATTACGTTTTCCTCACAACGACCCTGAGGTAGGCTAGGGGGCAGGTCCCTCCACTCTCTATTTTCTAAGCCAGCATTGCTTCCAGGAAGGTGCTGTTGGGGAAGGAAAGGAACTAAAAGGTGTCCCAGATTCGTCCCCTCTTGGCTCTCAAGCTCCCTGGGTGACCTTGGACCAGGTTTTGGGCTCTCAGCCTAGTCTATCTCACAGGGTGATTGTGAGGATAATTTGGAGAGACGAATTGCATCTTGTGCACCACTTTGAGTTCCTCGGAGAAGATGTAGAGTTTTCATGTAATAATACAATAAAGCACCAAGAAAGGCCTCTAGGTGCGCAAACATATTTTAAAAAGAGGCCTAGAGGTGGCAAATGTGAGTGAGCACCTAGGCCAGTGTTTTTCAACCACTGTTCCGCGGCACACTAGTGTGCCGCGAGATGTTGCCTGGTGTGCCGTGGGAAAAATTGAAAAATTCGAAAGATTAAAAAAAAAATCAAATTTTCACCCACTAGGCGGGTGCCGGACTGTGTCCTGGGTATGGGGGGGTTGACACCACCCTCGGCCAGCAGGGGCGCCGATTGGCACTCCTCAGGGGACAGCCTCCACTTTTCTGATTTCCAGGCTGTGATTGGTCCAGACTCCAGCCTGGACCTATCACAGTAGGACATCATCTTCCGACTTCCTTCCCGCCCGAGCACAGTGTGCGCAGCAGCGGAGAGAAGAAGACGTCGCGACTCGAGTCACCAGGAGGACGGGAGAAGTTGTCATTTTATTTCTCTTCAGTCTCCACTGAATGCCTTGACTGGGTTAGGGACCCTTATAGCTCAGCAGGAGGACTGAGACAAAATCATGGTTTCAAGCTAAGATTTGCTGATCTACCTTTGGACAGTTTTTGGTTGGATACTGCCAAGGAGTTCCCCCTTCTGGCAAACAAAGCTATTTTGACATTGCTCCCATTTTTCACTACATATCTTGTGAGATGAGCTTTTCAAGCATGATTGCTATAAAAACTAAATACAGAGAGAGACTGAGAGCTGTTGACGAAGAGCTACGTGTGTGTCTTTCTTCGATTCCAGCCAGAATATCAGCTTTGTGTTCAGCCAAACAGGCCCAGGTTGCGCACGGAATAAAGTATTTTATAATTTTTCATATTTCTGTTTACTTACTATTTCATAATAAAGTAATTATAAAATACTTTCTTTGTGTTTATTTGATTCCTATTCAAGAGAATTACTTTATATATAGTCAATATAGGCACAGTTAAATTTTTTAACATTTTCTAATGGTGGTGTGCCTCACGATTTTTTTCATGAAACAAGTGTGCCTTTGCCCAAAAAAGGTTGAAAAACACTGGCCTAGGCCATGGGTAGGCAAACTAAGGCCCAGGGGCCGGATGCAGCCCAATCGCCTTCTCAATCCGGCCCACGGACGGTCTGGGAATCAGCGTGTTTTTACATGAGTAGAATGTGTCCTTTTATTTAAAATGCATCTCTGGGTTATTTGTGGGGCATAGGAATTCGTTCATTATTTTCCCCCCAAAATATAGTCCGCCCCCCCCCACAAGGTCTGAGGGACAGTGGACTGGCCCCCCTGCTGAAAAAGTTTGCTGACCCCTGACCTAGGCAGACAGAGGTGGCGGCTTCATAATACAATGAATCACCCCCCCCCAAAAAAAAAATCCCCACATTTTTTTAAAAAAAGAAGATTCAGCCCACTGGAACTTATAATACACCGTGACCTAATGATGAACCACTAGCCAGCCAACACCTGGGCAAACAGGTGAGTTTCAAGGAGGGGCCAGAAACTGGACCACAGCCATAGCCTGCCTTATTTTCTCGATTATCCAGAGGGATGCAAAGCTGGGAGAATTTGGGGAAACTCTTAAGGGGAGCCTAGATCCATCTTCCTGAGCCTTCTGCTTGGGGGTAAATGCAGGGGTGGGCCAGACGCTTGGCAGCTGCCTGAAGTCGCCCAGTGGTGCCATGGGCCTGGCAGAGAGAGCGTTCCTGGAGCCCAGAGCCCATTGGCTCCAGTCCTTCTTCAGGCTCTGACCTCACAACCAGCTGTGGAATCCTGCAGAATGTTTGGTTTTCTAGGAGGCCAGGTGAGTTGTTTAAAAGGATCCCTGGGTCAGTTGAAAGCCGGTTGGATCAGTCAGCTGCCCATAAAGCAGCCATTCTTCTTCTGTTGTTTTGAAAGCTGTTTGACTGACTTTCTGGGCTTTTCGGTTCTGAAGATCTTTTGCATAATGTGCCGCTGGTGGCATAGAAGGTAAAGTCATGGAAAAGAGGGGAGGCATCCTGAATATTTGCACCCCCGCCACATGCCTAGTTTTTAAGGATGTTCCTTGGTTATTTGACCTTTCTAACCCCCATGCTGTGTGTTACATGAGCCAGCAATTACCCCAAGGAGTTTTCAAATGAATTTTCTGAGTTTTCATTTTTGTCACCATCCAAATTGCAACAGAATTGCAACATTTGGAGTCCAGTAGCAACATCTGGAGGGAACCAGGTTTGGGGAGGCTTGGTGTAGAAGACATCATGGTAATTTAGCATCGTAACACTGGATGACTGGACAGAGGTTTATTTTGGCCCTGAACAAGGGCTGGAGACCTATAGCACAGACTTGAGACCCCTGCTTCTCCCTTCTTCTCCGACCTGAGAGCCAAGGCAGACCCCTCCCTCCCCTCGCAGCTGGAAGAAGAATTCTGCAATGAAAGCCTATGGAGAGAGACAGGAGATTGCCGCTTCTCTTCCAGCATGGGAGGCCCTCCGCCAAGAAGCCATTCATGGTGAGGAGGGTCTTTCTGTGGCTCTTTCCTCAGGTCTCCCTCAGAAATATTGGGCAAGGGACTTCAGGGGGAACTTCACTTTCTTAAAGCATAGGGAGGCAGAGAGTGCCTGAGAGATCTGCTGGGAAGTGGGTCCTTCTCCCTCCCAAGGGGAGCCTGGAACTTTTGAGCTCTCGAAAATGGCTAGGAGAGAATTTTTCTCCAAACAAGACCCAGAATGGCAGTGTTGACCTTGGGGCTCTCAAATTCCAGTGCCACCCTGTGCAACTCCTCCCCTCCCCCAGCCCACTGCCGCCTTTGGTGCTCTGTTCTACAGCATTGTTTCGGCACCCCCTGCAGTGCGACACTCAGCGTGGCCACACCGGTCACGCCGCCCTAAAGCCACCAGAGCTATTGGGTGGTTCCTGGTGTCCAGGCTGGCAAATGGCCACAGCTCAGTGGTGCGTCACTTGCCTTGCCTGCATGAGTCCCAAGTGCAGTAGCATCTCCAGGAAGGCCTGGGAAGGAGAGACCCCCTTCCTGAGATGCTGGAGAGTCACCTGCTGGACAGTGTGGGGGTCACTTTGGGCCAAGGAGGACCCCACCAATAGCCACTCTTTTGGCTCTGCTCCCAGTTTAGGAGGAGAGCAGGATCCCTCTCTCCTTGTCAGGCAGAGCCCCAGTCTTTTTGGAAAGAACAACCCGTTTTATTTATTTTTTTAATGAATTTTTTTATTAAGTTTTAACAATGCACATTATAAAAGGAAAAATACAAAGACAACGACAAGAAAAATATAGAAACACCACATACATACTGCAAAATACAACAACACAAACATTAATCACAAAGTTACAAAAATGCATACATTAAAAAACGAATAATAGAAAAGAAAAAGCACATATAGAAAAAAACACAAAAATTCCCTCTTTCTTGATTTTATATCTTAAATTCACATATTTTCCTGACTTCCTCACATCCCCCGTTCTTGTATCCCTTTTAAAAGTTGGTTCAGCAAATTCATAGCCCTTAGTTTATCTATTGTTAATTGTTAGTTTAATCTTAAATTTTATCTTGTTACTAGAACCCCCACCGTTCATTTCAATGTCCTCAACATTCAAAAATTTTACAATGTTTCTGCAAATAGATTTTAAATTTCCCCCAGTCTTCTTCCACTTGCTCTTCTCCCTGGAAGAACAACCCGCTTTAGCTGCCTCTTTTCCAGACCCGGCTGGGATTCGGCCTCTACCTAACCGAGAGCCAGTGTGGTGTAGTGGTTAAGAGCGGTAGTCTCGTAATCTGGGGAACCGGGTTCGCGTCTCCGCTCCTCCACATGCAGCTGCTGGGTGACCTTGGGCCAGTCACACTTCCCTGAAGTCTCTCAGCCCCACTCACCTCACAGAGCGTTTGTTGTGGGGGAGGAAGGGAAAGGAGAATGTGAGCCGCTTTGAGACTCCTTAAAGGGAGTGAAAGGCGGGATATCAAATCCAAACTCTTCTTCTTCTTCTTCTTCTTCCTCCCCTTCTGCCCTCTTTGCACAGAGCTGTTTATGACAGAGGCCTCCCATCTGCACTCACTGCATATTCATATTGCTCCCCTCAAGGCCCTTTCCACCTGGCCTAGGGGGCTGGGCCCACACTCACCAGCCCCACTGAAGAGGCTCCTCATGAGGCCGGAGGAACATCGCCCGGCTATTGTTTTATTGATTGATTTATTTAATATGCTGTAAACCGCTTTGAGTTTTTCATTAAAAATATAAAGCGGTATAGAAATTTAAAAATAAATAAATTCTGGTGGCCCTGTTTTACCAGTGGATGTATCAGGATAAACTCCAATCACAGGAGGAGCTGTCCTTCATTTTCCCCAATCTACGAGAACTCCTTAAGATCCATTGTAGCACCCTGCTTGTGGTTAACGCTTAGCTGGAATGAAATATTCAACGCAGCAATAGAGAAATTAAAATAATTATTTATTTGTCAGACAAATAAATGAGAGGCACAGTGGTATATGGTTACCAAGCTCTGGCCTGCCTCCTGCCATTATGGCCAGCCCTTATATTCCCTTAATCCAGCCCCCTTTGCTCCTCCTGTGGCTGCCTCTGTCCAATCAGCCTAGTTGGATTTCCTATTGGCTGATTGCTATACCCAATCCTAAAAGATACACCCACATCCTCCTGTCCTTATATGGAACACAAACAGCTATATATTGTTACATCTATAAATGACAAATAAGTAGTAATATATCTTACATGTGTCTCAACAAGGAATCTTAATTACCAGCTCACCTCTTGCCCTCCTTGCCCTTTTGCCTTCTAAAACAAATGGTTAATCTTAAATTTTTATCTTAAACATATGTCAAGGATCTTGAGTTTCACATCAACATTGAAAGATCTACTTCATTTGAAGGTTTCTAAACAAATGTCTGACAGCTAATATATCAGGACAGCATTTGATGGCGTCTTCTTGTCTGGCAAGAGGCTGGGCTCAATGGCCCCCGTGGTCTATTCGAACTCTAGGACTCTATGATTCTATGAAATAAGAATCTAACATCTAAATTTGTTACTTTCTAAATCCTTTGCATAGTTACATTTAAGCCAATATATTTAAGCTAATATATTTCATACATTATCATAGGTAACCTTTTAAAAGAATAAAGCTTCTCAAAGTAGAAAGGAAGGAACTCAGTAAAAAAACAGTTTCAAAAGAAGCCTCTCCAGTTTACAACCCCTCCTTCAGCCAGCTGCTTTTCCCATTAGACAAAAAGACTTGCTAGCTAGATGCTTCCCCATTTGGTCTTGGCCTTTTAACCTTAGAAAGAAGATCTGGGTCATTTACTGGGAGGCACATTGATATTATTTTACTATTTACCAACTATTAATTATGTTTATCTCTGCCTTTTTTATCTTCTGTAACATGTAGGGTCCGTGTCCTGTAATTTCAGCTTTTACGACTTTGAGAATTGTTTTCTGCTATCAATCAAAGGGGCCCTTGTCTAGAAGAATAAACATTACCAAGGTTGTAAACTGCTGGTCTTCTGGCTTGAAACTTTTGAAAATCTTTAAGCTCTCTTTAATATACAAGTCCTGATCAAACATTAATAAAATGCAGGCTTATGCCTGATGCCTCATTCCCCCCTTTCAAGCTCAAGGACCTTCGTCCCAAGTGTCCTTGATAGCTTGACCTTCATCATATTCCTGAGGTAAAGCTCTGTATAGGGCCATGATATGAGGTAGAGTTTCATTTGAAACCATCTTGCTAATTGTACTTCTAAAACATGAAATGATACATGGCATCATACATAAAACCATTACCACTACTGTCAAGAAAAACAAGCAAGACAATAGTATCCCTTTGAGTCCTGTGACATTAGGTAACCAATTGGTGAGCCATCCCATATCCCATCCTTCCCATGTTTGTACTGGGACATGTGCTATATTCTCCATCTTTGTGGCCAACACACGGATTGCCTCACCATTATCTGAAATGTTAAAGCAACAGGCATTCCCTGTCAAGTTCAAGACTCCACATAGGCCTCCCTGCTTGGCAAGTACATAATCCATTCCCATTTTCAGCTGCAAAATGGCGGCTCTACTTTCATCCAACTGTTGTGCAATAAGTCTCAAACTCCGGGCCGTTGCATTGGTTACAAGTTCCACTACTGCTTGCAATCGAATTATTCTGTTTAGATTATAAATAGGATCCCGTGCCCCTTGTATGAGCTCACCAGGATTCCAGGAGGCAGGATCATAATAGGCTATAATGCGCTCTGGTGGCCAATCATCAGTACCGCTCCAACTTTGGGTACTTCCTCCTGCTATATGAGAAATATCAGCGTTTCTTCGTGTTCGCTTGGCCAAATTAGTGGGCATAATCCACATTGGTGGCAATACCCATCCCAGAAAACAAGTCCCACTCCATTTGGAGGGGAGTTTCTTGTATGCCCATTCTCCACATATCCACCACAACCATCGTGTCTGAGGTCTTTGGTACGTGGAGTACAGAAGGCGAAATAGCAAAAGAGGTAGAGAGTTCACAGTGCAGTATGTTAGATTGCCTTTTTCTGTCACAGTTATGTTCCATACCACTTTCCATGCATGAATAAAAGGAGGTGCACAGGGCAAGGCATCCCGAGTTCGATAGGTAGTATCGTGTGCCCAGGTATTCTTAATATTATCCCAAGTATAGTGACAATGAGAAGAGCCTATCATGGTAGAATCAGCTGCATCTGATGATTTATGTACACAGAATTCCCCTTGTACAGGTATAACTCGTAATGGTTTAGTTGAGTTCCATCCGGGGAAATTCTGTACTTCTGTTTGGTGTGGTATTTCGCTTACCATACCAATGGCATCTAATGGTATCGGTAATAAGGGCATACCTCCCTCTGAATCATCTGGCCCGAGAGAGCAAACAAGGCAATTGGTCCTATTTGCAACATTGGCTACCATTTCAGCTAAACCTACCCACATATTGTGGTCATGGTGGAATCCATATTTAGTCAATTTGGCCAGATTCAAGGACCCTTCCCCTTCCCAAGGGATCAGGATTAATAATAGAATCATGTTGATGTCTAGCATATGCATTCCTTCCACAAAAGATTACCTTATAGTGATAGCAAATAAATATTAGTCCCAATATAATTCCCCCAGTGACAGGAATGGGGAACCACCAAGACCAAAACATATATCCCGAGGATCCCCAATAAGTAATATCTCTGATAATTGTTCCACAAGGGGGGGGGCAGTCAATCAATTGTATAAGAGAATCTTTCCTTTCACAATCGCTGGTTCAGATGCTCCTCAAGCTTCAGGCGTGCGCAGGTCAGCCAGCTTCCAGGTTGTGGCTGCAGCAGGCCGGTCGTCTAATGTTGCCCGTGACCTAGCCCGTTCCCGGTAGGGCTAGATACAGGGGTTTTTGGAGAGAGTCAGTTTAAGAGGATTAGAGGGGTCACCTTTGCACGTCCAACTGCCTTCGGACTTCTTCAAACGGGAGTGATGAATCCAGGGGGTCACCTCAGCTACCTTCACCGCTGTTGGAGTAGAGAGCAAGACGGTGTAAGGTCCACGCCACTTAGGTGCAAGTGGATCACGTTTCCACTCTTTCACCCATACGCTATCGCCAGCCTGGAACTGATGAATCGGCTCGGCAATGCTGCACGGCGTGCGCTCGAGGGCCCACCTGTTAAGAGAAACAAAAACACGGGAGAGAGATTGCACTTGTCCCTGTGTCACATGGTCTCCTATTTGTTTAAGGTCAACTGAAATATCCTGAACAAAGGAGGGCGGTCTCCCATACAGGAGCTCAAAAGGTGACAACTTAAGTCTTTTTGTGGGTGCACACCGAACACGAAACAGTGTTATGGGTAACACATCTACCCATCCCAATCCCGTTTCCTGGGTTAATTTTGCCAATTGGGTTTTCAAAGTCCGATTCATTCTTTCAGTTTTCCCTGAACTCTGAGGCCTATATGCTGCATGCAGTCTCCATTTCACTTGTAGGACTCGACATACTTCTTGTACTACTTGATCAATGAACGCTGGCCCATTGTCACTTCCAATGCATCTAGGTAACCCAAATCTCGGGATCAATTCAGTGAGGAGTCTCTTAGTTACCTCTCGTGCCTTTTCAGTTCGGGTGGGAAAAGCTTCAACCCATCCGGTAAGAGTATCCACAAACACAAGGAGATACTTGAATCCCTTAGAAGGGACCAGCTCTGTGAAGTCCACAATTAGGCTTTCCATGGGGACATATCCCACATGTTGGATTCCAGGAGGTTGTACCGGTCCCTGCCTGGGATTGTTTTTAGCACAAAGAACACATTTCTGTGAAATGCAAGTTGCTAATTGTGATAGATTAATAATATACAACTTCCGACTGAGACTCTCTCTGGTTGCAGTACCGCCAAGGTGAGTAGATTCATGATAATTTCTTACAATTGTGCCTGCTAGGTGATGAGGTACATAAATCCTATTGTCTGGCAGGATCATCCAGCCGTCCTTCACAACCGCTCCTTCCTGTTCAGCCCACTTCCTCTCTTCTGGGGTATAGTGAGGTTTAACTTCTTCTGGAACTACCTCTGGTATGAGGGCTGCTATAAATCCTCCCACAGGCTTTTGGGCTGCCTCTCGGGCTGCTTTGTCAGCAGCATGATTTCCTCTGGTTATTGGATCCCTTCCTCGTCCATGACCTTTGCAGTGCATTACAGCAATCTGTTCTGGAGCCCATACTGCTTCTAACAGGATTTCTACTTCAGGTCCATATTTCAAGGCCTTCCCGTGGGCTCCTATTAGACCTCTTTCTTTCCATAGAGCACCATGTGCATGCAGGGTTAAGAAGGCATATTTAGAATCAGTATAGATGTTTGCCTTACATCCGGCTGCCAATTGCAGAGCTCTTGTTAAACCTATAAGTTCAGCTTTTTGTGCCGAGGTGCCAGCAGGCAAAGCTTCAGCTTCCACAACTTCCTCATTGGTGACCACAGCATATCCTGCTCGTCTGGCACCTTCATGCAGGTAACTGCTACCATCAGTATAATATACAACATCTGGATTTTTCAATGGTTCATCTTTCAGATCAGGTCTACTGGAATAAACTTCATCCATTATTTGGAGACAATCATGTGATTCTTCATCATCTACCTCTGGTAGGGGCAGCAAAGTCGCTGGATTGAGCATATTCACTACTCGTAGATGAATCCTGGGATTTTCACACAATAGGCCTTGGTACCTAGCCATCCTTGGGTTCGTTAGCCAATAACTACCCTTATATTCCATGAGTGTCAGAACAGCATGAGGTACATTCACGTACATCGTCTGGCCAAAGGTAAATTTATCAGCTTCTTTGACAAGGCTTGCAGTGGCCGCTACTGCCCTTAGGCATGGAGGCCATCCTTTTGCTACTGAGTCCAATTGTTTTGACAAATAAGCTACTGGACGGTTCCAACTTCCTAATCTCTGGGTCAGGACTGCCGCTGCAATCCCATTCTGTTCATGTACATACAGCTGAAAGGGTTTTTCCGAATTAGGCAGTCCAAGGGCTGGGGCCTCCATAAGTCGTTGTTTGATAACTAAAAAGGCTTGTTGCTGCTCAGGTCCCCATACGAATGGGTCCTTTTCTGCACCTCGAGTGCTTTCATGTAAGGGCTTGGCCAGACTGCTGAAATCAGGTATCCATAGTCTACAAAACCCTGCTGTTCCCAAGAATCCTCTGAGTTGTTTCCTTGTGGTAGGTTCCTTGATAAGGCAAATAGCTTCTTTCCTCTCTGGTCTCAGTGCTCGTTGTTGGTGTGAGATGTCAAAGCCCAAATATTTGACCTTTTCTAAACATAACTGTGCCTTTTTCTGGGAAACTCGATAGCCAGCTTGCCAGAGCAAGTGGAGCAGTTCCTCTGTACCTTCTTTACAGGTATCAAAATCCTTTGCTGCTAGTATAAGGTCATCTACATATTGCAGAACCACCTTTTCTCCAGGTATTGAGGGGTAACTTGTTAGATCCTTCGCCAAGGCAGTGCCAAATAAAGTTGGGGAATTTTTGAATCCCTGGGGCAATCTCGTCCAGGTTAGCTGGCCTTTTGTTCCTGTCAAAGGGTCTTCCCACTGGAAGGCAAATATAGGTTGGCTCTGTGGTGCCAGCCGGCAACAGAAGAATGCATCTTTCAAGTCCAATACAGTAAAAAATGTTGCTTCTGGTGGGATCAAACTCAGCAGGGTGTATGGGTTTGGTACATTTGGGTGCAAGGTCTCGATAGCCTGGTTTACGAGCCTCAAGTCCTGCACTGGCCTATATTCATCTGTCCCAGGTTTTCGAACAGGCAAAAGGGGTGTGTTCCATTCTGATTGGCAGGGTTTAAGCAGACCATATTTTAATAGGCGGTCCAAATGTTTCTGGATGCCCTCTGCTGCTCGCCGGGGTAAAGGATATTGCTTTACAGATACAGGGGTAGCCATAGGTTTTAAGGTTACTACAATTGGAGCTATATTCTTAGCCATTCCTGGGGGGCTATTTTCGGCCCATACTCCTGGTGGCACCTGTAGGGTTCGGAGGAGCTTGTTTAACTCTGTATCCAATGTGGGTTGGACTTGCAGGGCTGACATTAGGCGCCATGATTGTTCCTTAGGTACTGAGAGGGAAATTATTCCTGCTGCCTTTGATGGCAGTTTCATTTCTGGACCTCGAGGAGTGAAGGTGATTTGGGCCTGCAATTTGGACAGCATATCTCTACCTAAGAGAGGTATTGGACACTCAGGTATATACAAAAACTGATGGGTTAAACGATGCCCCCCAATCTGGCATTCCAAAGGTTGGAGGAAAGACCTCTTAGCTGACTGACCAGTGGCACTTTTAATGACTACACTTTTGGATGCCTTTTTCTGCAATAGTTCTGGGAGTACTGAGTATTCAGCCCCAGTATCAATCATAAAGTCTATTAAATGGCTCCCTAATTGAATCGTGACCGTGGGCTCCTGGAAGCCTAACTTTATGGAGTCCGGTCGTTCCTAGTCTTGGGTAAAATCCTCCTCTGCCAGTCCAATGACATTGTCCCTACTCCGTCCTTCTCCAGGTCTCTGATATCTTCCATCTCGGATCATTCCCCGTCCCCGTCCCTGGTTTCTTGGGCCGGAGCCTGGGCCTGGGCCTGGGCCTGGGCGTACTTCTTCCAACCTCAGGGGTTCAGGACACTCCCGCTTCCAATGACCCTCCTTCTTGCAATTTGCACATTGATTCCTTCCCAGTGGTGGATTCCTTCCCCGCCCTCTTCCTCCATTTAAGGGGCGGTAGTCTTGCTTCACTGCTGTGGCCAGCATTACCATCTTTTCCTTCTGCCACTTCTTCTTCTCTTGCTTCTCAGCCTCATCCCTATTCCGATAAACTCGGCGTGCAATGGCCATAATTTGGCTCATCAGCATCCCTTCCCATCCTTCTGATTTCTGAATTTTCTTACGAATGTCAGAAGCGCACTGGGCCACAAATGTAGCAGTAATCATTCTGCTGTTTTCAGGGGCTTCAGGATCAAAAGGAGTCCATATACGATAGGCTTCTTGCAGCCTCTCTAAAAAGTCTCCTGGACTCTCATTTGATTTCTGTTCTACTTCTGAGACTTTAGACATATTAGTGGGCTTCTGGCATGCCCTGCGAATACCTTGCACAAGCGTCTGGCGGTAGGTGGTAAGCCTGGCCAGATGAATTGCATTGTTTGGATCCCAATTAGGATCTTCCAAGGGAAAGTTGTCTTGGAGATGATGGTCAATATTAAAAACATTTCCCACTCTGGCCTGCTCACGCAAATATATCTGTGCCTTTTCAATTATGTCTCTCCTTTCCTCAGTGGTGAACAGAGTATTCAGGAGCTGGCGGCAATCTGTCCAAGTAGGACTATGAGTATTTATTATTGAAGTCACCAAGTCCATCATAGCCTGAGGTTTTTCTGCGAAAGATGGGGTGTGTGTTTTCCAATTCATCAGATCCGTAGTTGTGAATGGAATGTACTGAAGGGTCGAAGTTCGAGGTGGCCGTCGTCCGGGTTGCCCGTTAACCAGCACAGGCTCCTCAAGTGCATCAAATACTCTTCTGAGAGGGGCTAGTACGTAATCTTTCTCTTCGCTTTGCTCTAGGGGCCTCAAATCATAGGGGATGGTATTTGTCCCAAGGCGTTCTTTTAGCAGCTTTATACGCCTGGCTGTATTGCTTGCTGACCGATTAAGGTCTCCCTGTAACTTCTGTAATAATTCTCTAGGACTTGGATGTACAGGAGTTTGGGGTAGGCAATCAGTTGTTCCACTAAAAGAGACTGTAGATGGAGTTCTACTGGGACTCACAGATGGAATAACCACTTCTGCTTGGGCTTTATTATAGGCCTCCAATGCCTCCTGAAGATATTTATCATAATCTATCAAGGAATCAAGTTCTGTGGCTCCAGCCCCATTATTCATTCCACTTTCTTGCCTTGGGGTTACAACTGGTGGAGTGTTTGGATTAGGCTCCCTTCGATGTGGAGCATAGGGTGGAGGTGGAAGCAGCTCTTCCTCTGGTCCCTCAAAAATGGGTTTGAGTTTATTTGGCAAGATTCCTTTCCTAGCTTCGGCTTTTACAGCCAATAATTTGCATCGTTGGACTTTGCATTCCCTTATCCATGGAGGATTTTTATTTAATGTGCTCAGCCAAGAATCTATATATGAAAATTGTTCTGGGCATCCTCCAGTTTCTTTGGCGATGTTAGACCAAAGTTTGCTTACTAAATTTATATCAAAGGTTCCTTGAGATGGCCATTCAGTATTTTGCTTCGGCCACTCTAATTCACATAACGTTCTCAGGCGCTCTGGCGTCATTTTGACTCCATATGCCCCTGAGAAGGCTTTCTTAAAATTACTTAACATGCATTCAAGAGGTGTATTTCCCCCCTTTGAACCCCCAACTCCCATTGTATGGCCCTGTGAAGTATCCACTCAGTCACTCACACACACACTTCGTGAGTTTCCTTGCTCAGTGAAGTCGCCTTACTGAGAACCGAAGTACTACCCACTCCACACTCAGGTCAGCTACAGATTGCTCTGTACTTTCTCACACATACAATGCGCTAGATACTTCACCACACGCTACCTCCCATTCTTCCCTTTTCCCCCACCAGACCACCATCTGATATACCCAACCACCTAGCGTACTCAGTTCCCACTTACTGAGACGCAGAAGTTTGATCAAGACTTCTCTTCCTCCCAATTAATTGGAGGGCCAAAAATCCCTTTGTGCACTTACCCTTGGTTGGTTCCGTTTCCCCCCGGTCCGTCGCCGCCAGTGAGCAGGGTATCAGACAGATGAGACTTCTGCGTTCCCCTGGAAAAAAACTTTCCAGTGCGCGCTGGGTAAGCAGTTTAGAGATCCTCTCTCTTGTACCCTGCCCAGTAGGGCGAAGGGGCTGCGTTCCAGCAGACCACTTATCCGAGTCGCAGGCACCATAAAATGTAGCACCCTGCTTGTGGTTAACGCTTAGCTGGAATGAAATATTCAACGCAGCAATAGAGAAATTAAAATAATTATTTATTTGTCAGACAAATAAATGAGAGGCACAGTGGTATATGGTTACCAAGCTCTGGCCTGCCTCCTGCCATTATGGCCAGCCCTTATATTCCCTTAATCCAGCCCCCTTTGCTCCTCCTGTGGCTGCCTCTGTCCAATCAGCCTAGTTGGATTTCCTATTGGCTGATTGCTATACCCAATCCTAAAAGATACACCCACATCCTCCTGTCCTTATATGGAACACAAACAGCTATATATTGTTACATCTATAAATGACAAATAAGTAGTAATATATCTTACATGTGTCTCAACAAGGAATCTTAATTACCAGCTCACCTCTTGCCCTCCTTGCCCTTTTGCCTTCTAAAACAAATGGTTAATCTTAAATTTTTATCTTAAACATATGTCAAGGATCTTGAGTTTCACATCAACATTGAAAGATCTACTTCATTTGAAGGTTTCTAAACAAATGTCTGACAGCTAATATATCAGGACAGCATTTGATGGCGTCTTCTTGTCTGGCAAGAGGCTGGGCTCAATGGCCCCCGTGGTCTATTCGAACTCTAGGACTCTATGATTCTATGAAATAAGAATCTAACATCTAAATTTGTTACTTTCTAAATCCTTTGCATAGTTACATTTAAGCCAATATATTTAAGCTAATATATTTCATACATTATCATAGGTAACCTTTTAAAAGAATAAAGCTTCTCAAAGTAGAAAGGAAGGAACTCAGTAAAAAAACAGTTTCAAAAGAAGCCTCTCCAGTTTACAACCCCTCCTTCAGCCAGCTGCTTTTCCCATTAGACAAAAAGACTTGCTAGCTAGATGCTTCCCCATTTGGTCTTGGCCTTTTAACCTTAGAAAGAAGATCTGGGTCATTTACTGGGAGGCACATTGATATTATTTTACTATTTACCAACTATTAATTATGTTTATCTCTGCCTTTTTTATCTTCTGTAACATGTAGGGTCCGTGTCCTGTAATTTCAGCTTTTACGACTTTGAGAATTGTTTTCTGCTATCAATCAAAGGGGCCCTTGTCTAGAAGAATAAACATTACCAAGGTTGTAAACTGCTGGTCTTCTGGCTTGAAACTTTTGAAAATCTTTAAGCTCTCTTTAATATACAAGTCCTGATCAAACATTAATAAAATGCAGGCTTATGCCTGATGCCTCACCATAGCAAGCCTGTTTCCCCTCCAGACCGGTCCCCATTCTGTGGCTGGCCCAGGCCTCCGCTTCTTCCTGGGTGGGTCAGGAGCAGAGGGAGGAGGGACAAAAATAGAAGCACAGCATCCAAAGAGCTCTGCCGCAGGATCAGGCCCAAGGGGCCCAGCTAAACCTGCAGCCTGTTTTCAGGGGGGCCCACAAGCAGCAGGGCAGGAGTGCAAGCACAATGCCCCCCCCCCAGGAATGGGGATTGTTCAGAGGCATCCACTGCCTTGGGCAGAGGAGGATGGAGGTGGCAGCCAGTTGCTGCCTCTAAGCCTAACCCACCCCACAGGGTTGTGAGGATTAAATGAGGAGGGAATCCATGGACACCCTCTTAAGCTACTTGGAGGGCAGGGTGGGGTGTAAATGACATAAACAAATGAGACGCCTGGTCTCCCCACCACTGAGAAAGTGGCATTTTAAAAAGAGCAGGCCATCTCTGTCCCCCTCCTGTCCCTGCTGGGGTTATTCTTTATTCCCCCCCTCCCGTTGCCTTGCTCAGCCTCCCCTCCCGTGTTTCTTCCCTCTCCTCCTAGGTTCTCTGATGGGGAAAATGAAGATCTGCAGGAGAAAGGGCCTCTCATTGAGGAGATCAGGGACTGCTGCTTTCCCAGGTAAGGATCCCAGAGCAGGGTGGAGAGGCTGGTGGCAACTTGGAGGGGGCTGCTTGTGGGTCTCCAGTGGACTTTGGCCCTTGATTTCCTGATTCTCACCAGGCATGTTTCCTCTCCCCTGCCCCCCTCCTTCCTTCCTTCCCCCCAGTTTGGTGTGGCTGTAAGTGAGGAGCTCCGGCAGGCCACCCTGAAGTGCAGCTTGCAGCAGGCCAGGGCCCTGGAGATTCTTAAAATGAAGTAGCAGAGAGATGCGCGGTTCTGGCGTGTCATCCAGGTAAGCTGTGTGAGAAGAGGAGGCTGAGCTCACGGAAGGGGCCTTCTCAGCTGCTAGCTGGGCACTGTCCCTGGGGGGCAGGAGGCCTGTCCTCTTCTCCCTGCTACCCACTCCCTGGGCAAATGCAAACGTGCAGGAGTAGGTTAGGGGGTAAACTCCAGCTCCATGCCACCCCAGTCTCCAGGTGGTGCGAGATTGCAGGGGTTCTGGGGGCTTTCCCTGGGTTTGGTGTCCTTGGAATGAGGGGCAGCCTTCTGTTCTGACAGCAGCAACCCAGATGCCCCAACAGAGAATTCCCTGAGCAGGCAGGAGCTGAGCAGCAAGGCTCACCCCCCTGGTTTTGCTGCTTGTGGCCCTGGAGGTGGCTGACTTTCTCTGGTGTCCAGAAACATGCTGCCTGTCTGCTTTCTTCTCTGCCTTTCCCTGGAAATTGAGAGCAGCCCTGAATGCCACGACCGCCGGCTGACCGATTTCCTGGATTGTGAGATGCAGTGCCTGGCCAGTTACCCTGTGCTGCTGAATAAGATCATCCAGCACACCAATGGTCTAGCTCAGTGTTTCCCAACATTTTTTGGGCAAAGGCACACTTGTTTGATGAAAAAAATCTCAAGGCACACCACCATTACAGCCCCGTGACGTCAGCGCACAGCGTCACGCTGGGAGGGACGCACGAAAGTGTAAGTTTCAATTTTTTTCTCTCCCCCTTGCCGGGGAACCTCCAAGCTTTGGGGGTGGGGGGAGGAGGCAGCAAAGCGAGGCAGGAAGGAGAGCGCGGCTTGGCTGGGTGAGCTTTGGCAGGGGCAGGGAATAAGAGCCGCGAGGCGGGCGCTGCGGACGGAGGCGCTGCCCGCTGAGCTCGCAGGCAGCCAGGCAGGCAGACGGCGAGAGCCCCACGCTGGGCGGCCTCTCCTCGCTGCCGCCGCCCCGCCTCTCGCCGCCCGACTCGCCCGCCTCCCTCCAGGCAACATCTCGCGGCACACTAGTGTGCCGCGGAACAGTGGTTGAAAAACACTGGTCTATATCTCTTTCTCCTGATCTTTGTGTGGTGGGGGGGGGGGTGTCCCAGGAGAGCTGCATCTCTCCATGATTCCATGTTGATATGCTTTCTATCTTTGGGAGATTGTGAGCTGCCTTGAGCCTCCCTTACTAGGGAAAGCCAGCACCCAAGAGGGTGGGGGGGGGGGAGAGACGATGGTGTGTGTTTACGCAACCCCCGTCTGCTTGCATTAGTGCCCCCTGAGGCTGTAGGGCATAGGTCTTGTTCAGCAGCCCAATTTTTTCCTACCGGCAAACAAGGATCCATTTGCCTTGTGCATCTGGGCTGCTGCTGCTCATCTGCCTTCCAGACCTGTTTGCTTTTAAATGCAGCCTTGTTCCTAGTTTGTGCTGGGAGTTGCTTTAAATAAAACCAACTTTGCAGGCAGCCTCTGTGTCCCACTCTCTCTCTCTGCACCTTCCTCACTCAGAGTCAACCTATGAGCACCAGTATCTCTGCCTGGCCTGCGATCAGGTCAAGGAGATCCTGGAAGACATCCAGGAGAAGCTGCAGCAAGCAGAGAACCACTGGCAGCTGCAAGTCTACCAACAGCGCCTGGATGACCAATCTCTGCGCAAGAGCAGCCAGCCACTGGCCAGGTAGTTCCAGGTAGGGCCTCCCCTTCGCCCTCCCCTCCAATCCCTGGCCTTGTCCTGCTCTTCCCCTCTGTGAATTGCTGCCTTTTTTCTGCCCCTGCTGTGCAAAACCTTGACCTTATGGAGCACCAGCTAATCCAGGAGGGGCGTCTGCAGCTGCGCATCAGCAAAAAGAAGACGGTGGGTAAGTGGAAGAAAATACCTCTCCTGCCAAGACACACCCACGTGTCCACTTTTGGAATCGTAATTCTTTTTTTGCAAATATGGGACATTCTGTAAGATGTACATTATCAACAATAAAAAAATTCCTTCCAGTAGCACCTTAAAGACCAACTAAGTTAGTTCTTGGTATGAGCTTTCGTATGCATGCACACTTCTTCAGATACACTGAAACAGAAGTTGCCAGATCCTTCTATATAGTGAGAAGATGGGGAGGGGTATTACTCAGAAGGGTGGTGGGAATCGGAGATTGGCAGATAGCTGAGATGAGCCTGTTGACGACTCTTAACGACTGCAATAGGTCTTCCAGGAAAAGGCAAGGGGTGAGAAGGTGAGAAATGGCTTAGTCATGTATAATGGGATAAGAATCCAATGTCTTTGTTCAGACCAGGTCTCTCCATGGTTTTGAGTTTGGTAATGAGTTGCAATTCAGCAGCTTCTCTTTCCAGTCTATTTCTGAAATTCCTTTGTAGTAAAACAGCAACAATGTAAATTTTTTTTATTTTATTTCCTTACATTTATATTCCACCTTTCTCCCATCGTTGAACCCAAGGTGACATGCATGCAGTTCCCAGGTCACCTCATCTAAGCCTTGACCGGACCCAGACCTGCGTAGCTTCAACATACAGTGGTCTCGTGTGCTCTCAGATCATACCCTGGGACTGTATCATTTTCTTTTTTCATTAATCATTTTCTTTGGTTATGTACGTGCGTTGTCTCTTTTTCAGGTCATAGAGTCTTTTTTTTAAATAGATCAGTTACATTTTAAGTGTGTGAGGGGGTGGATTTTTGGATCAGGTTTGCCATATTAATTTATATGCTGTCAGCGGATTCTTATTGTCTTGTTGGGCTGTGTATATGATGAAGAGGAACCATACTGGGGTGAAGGCATCCTCTTTTAATTGTCCCCGTGTCAGTTTCAGCCTGCTGGTTAACTTTTCTAGTAAGGGTGTTTCCCATATGATTTCGTGCCAGTGATCCATGTTCACTCCTGACAGGTCTCTCCAGTGTCTGGCTATGGTGCTTCTGGCTGCTGAGAGTAGGTGGGTTTATAAGCTCTTTATAATGTGAGTGGGCATTATATTGGAAAATGTTCAATAGGGCCAGTTCTGGGGTGACTTCTAATACCTGTTTAGTTATTTTGCACATTTATTGTAGGACTGCTGCCCCAAAGGGTCGGATTATGGGGCATTCCCACCATATGTGTAGATATGGGCCTGTAGAGGTGCAGTCTCTCCGCCATTTTGGGGAGGTTCCTGGGTGTATCAGCACCAGTTTCTATGGTGTTAGGTACCATCTGTGAGCAAGTTTCAATGTGATATCCTTTATTTTGGCTGAGATGGCTTTAAAGGGAGGTGTAGACTACATTCTAGTCCATTGGATAGGGTTCATTTCATTGCCTATGTCATGCTCTCATTGTTTTTTGATTGCATTGAGGGGGTTTGTAGAATTCCAAAGCGGTTTTTTGTATATTATGGATACCAAACCCCTGCCGTATTCCTCTGCTGCCAGGAGAAAGTTTTTGAAGGTGGCCAAAGGCCTAGTGGCTGCTGATTTTACTGTGGGATTGTTTAAGAAAGTGTGCAAGTTGGTGATGTGTTAGCAAAGGTATTTGAGTGTCCCCTATTTTGTCTTGTATTTCTTGTGTCGATATGGGTATGTTGTTTTTGTAGGTGCTTTAGGTAGTATAGGTCTTTGGCTTGATGGAATAGTGGGTGATGGGCCAGGGGGATTAGTGGGGATGGGATTGGGGACAGTTTACCTACCTTTTCATGTGAACCTGCTTAGTGTTGTGGGGATTTTCTTTAGTTTGTTTTGGAGAAATGTGGTGGGGGTGTTTTCGATTGCGTCTGTCTCCAAGTGAACCCATTGTTTTGTTTTATCTTCTAGGACAGGCATAGGCAAACTCGGCCCTCCAGCTGTTTTGGGACTACAATTCCCATCATCTCTGACCACTGGTCCTGTTAGTTAGGGATTATGGGAGTTGTAGTCCCAAAACATCTGGAGGGCCGATTTTGCCTATGCCTGTTCTAGGATGTATAGCATTGTGTGGAGCACTTAGTTGGCAATGTAATATAATTCTATGTTGGGAATTCCCCATCCTCCTTCTGAGGAGGGAAGGCAGCACCATCTTTCTTATTCTTTGAATATCTCAAAACTTGTTTATGCCCATCATGTATCATGAAGAATTCTGTGAAGCTCATATAGCAACCTAAGTCTGACTAGCCAAAGATGGCATTTTACCTATCACATATCTTTGAAAAAGACTGCAGCCAGACTACCTACTGAGTTGATATTTTTTGTCTCACACACCTTAGATACCTTTTTGTTCCTCCTGCATTTCATCCTGTCCAGCTATACTCCTTCAACTTATGTACAAGAAGAGACAGAATGCAAAATTGTTATTTTTTAACATATTTGTTCATTTATTTTTTAAATAAACTTCTTAATATTCTGACATGCAACATTTGGTGTGATCTGAGCAGACAGGAATAAAGTTACAGGGTGTTAGCAGCTCCAGCAAGGCAGCCAAAACAAGGCTATTGCCATTAAGCATTTTGACAGCAAACAGACCTGTAAGTCCCCCATAAGAGCTGCCATCTCCCCACTGCTCCCCCAACCCTGTCTGCTCTGCGTGACTCAAAAGTGGTGACATTAATTGAAGATGTGCAGTGGACTCACTGTTCCCCTTAGGGACATAAATAGAAATAACAGACTAAAGGCCACTGACCCAGCTTTCAAGAGACACAAAAAAGGAGCAACCAAAAATGTGTTGATAGCAGCCTCGTTTTTGTCCCACTTTGAAGAATCATTAGACCTCTAGCCTGCCTGCTTGGATGTGCAGTGTTTCTGGTTGGTTGGGACATGTTACAGAACTGACAACCACATCTAGTCTGTCTGCTCTGGAAACTGTATTCTTCCCCGCTCCCCCCCCCCAAACAACTTTGTCTCCCCTTTATAGAATGGAATGGAGCCCCTGTGTTCCTCATGCCCAGTTGCAGGCTTAAGCAGGGGCTGCCCATCTCCTCCTCCAGCGTATGGTCCCCATTATGTGCTCCCTCCTTTGTTCCCAATGGTAAAACATCAGCTGATCACCCCTCCTCATTAACAAGGGATCAGCTCATTCACAAAGAATAGGCAGCATCTGTATAGTGCCTACTGAAGGAGATGGCCAGCAGAGCTTTGAAAGCAACAAGTAAGCAGCTCTGTTTTGCAGAAAACCATTTCCTAGCCATCCCTAAAGTGTCACAACGACCCTCAGTCTGTAGGCATATGCAGGGGAAACTGGAAATCAAATCCTTTGAAGGTCGAGGCTCAAGCACCATAGTGGGCTCCAAAAAAGCTAAAGGTACTTGCCCAAGTTTTATCCCCTTTGGGGAACATCCAGTAGGACTAACAGCTGGGTGTTGAAGCTCCAGGCCTTCTTTAGCAGAGTCAGCTAACACTACAAATGGTGATTTCAGCCCATCTAGCTATGAACCTGGAGAGTATCAATTCTCCTAGGGCATGGCAAGGCCTAGTTGACACCAGGGTCCAGCATTGCCAGGCTAGGATCAGTAAGTTTTGAGGGGGATGCCTTATTGATCCCCCCCTTAGGCAGAAACTTGTTCCTACAGCAGGGTGCTTCTATGTCTGGGTTCTTCAGTGGCAGCCAGTCCCTTAAGGCAACTGAGGCAGGAAAGAAGAAGGGGCACCAGGCTCCTGGACTAAGGAGCAGGGGGCCCGATGAAAGAAGCAAATATATCATTGTCTAGTTAAGTGAGTAGAACAGAGAAACAGTGGGAGTGAAGCAGCAGCTGGATAAATATACAGGACATGGAGAGAGCAGGACACACAAACAGGGCCCATTTGCAGCAGAGGTCATGGAAAGCCAGGCTGCAGCATGCAGAGTTGAGGCTTCCGTCCCATTTAGAAACTAAAAGAGAAGAGAAAAAGAAGTGAGAGAAAAGAGTAAGTAGGGATGGCCTCAAGACCCCAGGCTCCTGCACTCCAGCTGCACATAGAGGAAAAGGTGCCTTGCACCAAGGTACTGGTTCCACCTCTTATTATTAATTATTATTATTATTATTATTATTATTATTATTATTATTATTATTATTATTATTGCTACTACTAGTCCCACCACCACTAGAAGGTCCCTGGGTGGGTTAAGTAATAAAAAATACAGTATTAGCAACAGTTCAAATCAAATTGCAATCACAACTAGACTGGGTCCACATATTGGTAACACATCACTCCAAATCTCCTAATGACGGATCAGCAGCTTCACATAGATGTTAAAGTGTATGGGGAACAAGATGGAATTTTACTGGACACCAAAGGACAGCTCCCATGGCACTGAAAGGTGCCCCCCATACCTACCATCTAGAAATGCCCCTGGAAGTAAGAGTGGAACCACTGAAGTACAGCGTCTGCAACACCACCTCCCTGAGCCACTCCAGAAGGACACCATGGTCACCAGTATCAAAAGCACTAAGAGATCACAGAGAATGAGTAGGGCTGTACTCCCCACATCTCTCTCCTGACAAATGTCATCAACCAGGGTGACCAAAGCAGTTTCAGTGCCATAACCAGCCCTGAAGCCATACTGGGATGCATACTCAATTTCTTCCAAGCACGCCTGAAGCTGTGCTGCCACCATCCTTTCTAGCAACCTGCTCAAAATGAGGTATTCACTACTGGGTGATTTAACACTTATGGATCCAGGGAGGTCTTCATAAGAAAGGAACGCACCACTACCTTCTTCAAGATGGAGTATTGACTACTCTGACTCGCGGTGGCTCTCCAGGGTCTCAGGCAGAGAGCTTTTTAACAAGAAAATAAAGGAGAGGGCAAATATATCTCTCTCCCCAGTCTTTCGGGGAGTAACTGTAGGGATGGAAATGCCTTCAAATAAGGCTGGGAATGTCCTTTGTCTACAACCCTGGAGAGCACCAGCCAGTTAGCATGGACAATACTGAGCTAGATGGACAATTGGTCTGCCTTGGTAAAAGCAACTTCCTATATCCTTATATTCCTAGGTACACATTCTCTGTAATGTTACCTTTGATGCAACATTTAAAGAGAAAATTTGAACGCTTGCATTGTTGCTGGTAGTCCTGTGGCTTCCTGCTTGTGTGGTGGGTGGGTGGGATGTCAGATGGCGGGCAAGCTGTGGAATGTTAATAGTGGGGTCTGTACCATCTCTAGGAGTCCTTTTTAAAGGATGCTTTAATGAAGCGGTCTCCTAGTTCTTAGGGACTATGTTGGGGGTCTGGGCTCTGAAGTTGTACACAATGAGAGAGTACTTGTGTTCCTATCTATGGTCCTGTGCAGCTTGGTAAATCTTGAGAGAAAGCAACAGCATAGGTGGAGAGAGTTGAAAGGAAGGCTTGTTAGATTCCTGAGAAGACAGAAACGGGGATGAGGCGCTGTGGAGCACAGGGGAGAGGCTGTACCTGATGGTGTGTTGAGGCCCGATAGGGAAGTTGGTGCTGCTGCTGCTATTAGCTGGCTGCAGTCTCCTGGTGAAGCGGGAAGAGCTTGGCTTGTTCATCAGCTTCAACCCCACAGGGCAGGTCACTTCTACAGGAAGGGAAATTTAATGCATGGCAGCTCAGACATCCCCTCTCCCACTTATTCAACTTTCCCCCCCTACGCCTACACACAGAAAGTGATAGTCTTTTTTTGGTATCCAGCCACCCTGAATGACCAAGGGAACTATTTTATTCAATCTATAAGGAACCTCCCTCAGTAGAGTTCCACCCTGCAGTTTCTCACCTGTTATCATTGATGTCTGTGGCATTTCCTGGGCAATGGTCCAGGTGAATAACATAGAAGGATAAAAACGGCAGCATTAAAGTTAGAATCACAGAATTGTAGAGTTGGAAGGGACCCTGAGGTGTTCAAAGAGAAGTCAATCCCACTCCCAAGAGGATAACCGCTGTCCACAATATACCCAGTACTGCTGTACGAAAGTTTACTCTTGGTTTAGTGGGCTCTACAAAGATCCCAGCAGCCATCAGAGGCAACTACAGGCAGTTCAAAGAAGTGAATGTATACATCTCCCTGAGGCACTCTCCTGCCTCTTGACTGTACATGCAGCTCTCGCTGCCCCAGCCCTCTTACCGTTGTCCACATTGAGCTTCTGATAGGAGGTCAGAGGGGCACTGGAGGAGCTGCTCCCACTGCTGGAAGAGGCATTGGTAAAGCTGGGTGGGTGAAAAGCAGAGAAAGTGATTTGTGAGGGCTGAATGGAAGTCTGGGACTCTTTCCACCTATGGGGTGGGGGGTGGGGAAGGGCTGATTGGAGCCCTCCAAAGCAAAGTGCTTCCTAATGGGCTTGGGGAGGAAAGGCATGGATTATGAGTGCTTGCAAGATCTGACTAGCAAATAGAAGGAGACTATATGCCCATTGGGGGAGTCACTGCTGGATTCCTGTAGATAGCATATACAGTGGTACCTCGGGTTACATACGCTTCAGGTTACATACGCGAAGGATACTCACTAGCTGTCAGGCACAGTGCTGCCAGCATTCTGCAGGTAGACATTCTGATAGTTCTGGAAGAGGCTGTTGGTGTAGCTGATGCATTCAGGGTTGCGGACACCATAGGCGTTGGTGGGGGATGAAGCTGGGTAGTGCCCTGGCCGCACCGGCTTGGCTGCAAAGGAACACAGATAGCAGACATAGCACAACATATTAATTCATTTATTCATTCTGAGCTTCTCCTCCCCTGCGTAGCTTAGCCAACGGCTCTTAGAACAGCCAGTGTGCAAGTTTCTTCCTTCCTACCAGCTATCAATGTCTACAGCAGCATCAACATACATGGTATTTTATAGAGTTTCATAGCTGGAACATCTGAAGAAGGTGGGGAGGCCTCTAGCACTTTTACTCCTCCAGTGCCTCCTGCGTCTGACACCAGAGCCACAATGAGAAACATCTGGAGCAACCCAATGAGGAAGTCCTGCCCTTTGAAGTACTCAGCTTCTGATTGCTTTGGCAGCCATTAACAGACCAGAAGACTCAGCTGGAATGTCAATACCTATGTCACACTCTAGTAACTCTTGTCCATTTTATTGTATTTTAAATGTGTCATAAGCTACCACAAGAACTTCAGGGTTCTAGCCAACAAGTCGTCCCATTTGTACAAGGACTTGCACTTGTGCAACAGAACTTCCCACCTTAGCCTGCCCATAAAAAGCGAGTCTAGAATCAAAGACTAGGGTGATCTCCACTTTCTCCAGGAACTCATCTCATTGTGAGACTTTTGTGGGTGAGCTGAGTTTGTTTGGCCCCTGGGTGAGAACCCAGAAGCTGAGATGGAAATGAACTGATATTGATTTTTATATATTATTAACTTTGTATTAATGTAACATTTTTCTATGTACCTGCATATTTTTGTAAGATGTTTAAGTTGTCTGTTGCTGCTTCTTTTTTGTACACTACTTAGAAGTATTTTAAATATATGAAGCAGAATAGAAATCAAATAATCAATTCTTATCAGAGAGCCATCCTCACTGAACACATTGAGATGCAACATCTGAATGCGCATACATAAGGTTACCACAGTACCAGCAATTTCCACATGCAACCCCCCCCCCCTAGCTGCTTGCTTGCTTACCAATCTGCGCAGAGTGGTTGCGCTTCATGCTGTTCTTGTAGCGCACTGCCTCCTTGATGCGGTCCACCTCCTGCTGGTAGCGACGCTTGTCTTTCATAGCACCCTCTTTAGCCTCCTTCAGTGCACCCTCCAGGGCCTTAACTCTCTCAGCCGTAGCCCGAAGACGTTTCTCCAGTTTAGGAAGCTCACAACGCAAATCTGCATTGTCGCGAACCAGCTGAGCCCCGTGAGATCACAGGGAGAGAAGAGAAACAGGGAGTATGGATAAAGAAGATGAGGTCGAGGGGCCTCTGAAGACCCCAAACACTGGCCCTTGCCCTCACTCCCACGCATTTCTACTCTGCTAGGCCTCCAGGCATTTGCCTCCCATTTCCAGAAAAACACTTGCGCCCTGTTTTGGACCCTGTCCCAGAAGCCTCACATGCCCACTTCTCACACCATATATGTTCTGCAAGAATGTTAAACAACCCCTCATCTCTGGGAAGGCATCTGTGGCCTCTGAGCATCTGGATTCGTACTCTTGTCCTGTGTCTGAACACCCAGCTAGTGAATCCACCACATCTGTGTGACCATACTGTGGATCTACTCTTGGGCCTCCTAGTTTGAAGAGATGGCAGAGCTCTCAGACATTGAAAAAGTTGCACAGAAGGGCATTTTTAGTAAATATAGTTTCTGCCACCATAGCAGGGCTATGATAATATGGGGGGGAACATTCCTCCTGTTGCACATCTATTAAAGCAGAGGTGGCTGACCAGTGTCACCCTCCAGATGTTGTTAGACTCCCAGCTCCCACCAGCCCCTCAACAACATGGCCAATGGTCAGTGATGATGGGAACTGGAGTTTGACAACATCTGGAGAGTGACTGGTTAGCCACCTCTGTATTAAAGGCAGCATTGGGGAATCTATAGCCTTCCATATATTGCTGGGCTCCAACTTCTATAATTCCGGACCATTGGTGGTTCTAACTAGGGCAGGTGGGAGCTAGAGTTCAACAACACCTGGACTGCCAAATGTACTCCATCTGTGATCATAGACATATGAACCTGTATTCATTAGATCCTATATTCAGCTTGGATGCTGGTGACAAGCTCCCGTCCATTCAAAGTAGCATCCACCCCTGGGCTCTCTCTAAGCTGGTGGGTCCCAGTCTTGGCCCAAGTGTCACAGGTCCAAGTCGTGCACCATGCTGCAGCACAGGAGAATGCCATGAGGTGCAAATTGAGGGTCTGAAGGTGAGCGCCTCCCTTCTCCAGGCCCGGGCAATCCTTCAGCTCTCCCATCAAACACAAACTCTAGAATCTACAGGCAGGTGGGTGAGCAGCATGCAAGGAGGTCAAGAGCACAGCAGCAAGAGGTGAATAAGCGCGGGGGGGGGCAGCCACCAGCATGATTATATTACAAAAAATAGCAGGGGAGCCACTGGGTAGCACAGCCTCCAAGGGAGAGGGAGAAAATATCTGAGGTGATAACATTTGACTCCCACATCTGAGAGATTGATATTGGGGGTGGGGGCTTTTGAATCATGCCTTTCCAGAAAACCACAGGGCCTTGATCTGTGAGTTTCTCCAGAGTCCAAAACTAGCTATTTCCAATCTTTACAACACCCCCACCTATTCTTGAAGCAGAGGAGAGAGAGCCGCTGTTGAGAATTTAGAGAGGAGCAACTCACTTTTATTTCACTGTTTCTTTCCCTTGTAGCAGCTGCTGGTGGACAGGCAAAAACTGGTCAGGGTTGCCATGGCAGCAGAACTGCCAGATGCCATAGAAGTCACACACATGAAGTTGCCAAGAATGGGGCCATGGTGTCAGCCATGCAGGCCACAGTGACTGGGGTTGCCATGGTAGCGGTGAGAGGCCTTGTACCAGATGATGCCACAGTTGTCAACGTGGATAGGTTTGCCATGGCAGTGAAATGGTGAGGAGGAAACAGACACCTGACTGCCCCCCCCCATATGCATGTGCTCCCAATTTGGTCACCAAGTGCAAACATTTCCTGCCCGGCACAGCAGGCAGATAAACATGGGGGAGAGGCCATACGGTACCTTGGAGACCCAGCGATCCAACTAGGGTGCAGCAGCGAGGGGAAAAGGGGGACACAGACAGTGACTGAGCACCCTGACAGAGTCCCCAGCCAAACCCTGCTCTGGAGACTCAGAGAGGGACAAGTCAAACACCCCAGCAACAGAGTGTGCCTATGGCTGACTGTATGAAGACGGGACCCATTCCTAGAGCTGCAAGCAAGGGAACTCCTCTTTTGGGGGCTGAACTGTTGGGTAGGGCACACCTGCCCAACATCTGCTAAGTACAGAGAATTCTATGGGGGAAAGAGATAACAGCAGGGATAATGGAAGGATGTGAAAGCTTAGACACACAAACAATCCAGAGAAAGTGTGGGCTGGGAAGCAAGGCAGGAAATGAATACAGCAAATGTCAGTTCAGCATCCATTCTGAGGTTCATTGTTTTCCTGCTCCCACCCAACCTTGGACTGAACCAGTCCATTCCAGTGGTTAGCACACAAGTCTCCAAAGGGGGCAGAACTGTAAAAGAGCCATTCACCTCTAAACACATGTCAAGCCCTCATGATCAATATCCACTTCCCCCTTGCCCCATCATTTGATTCAGGATCTGGAGCCTGCCTACTGCTCCTGCCCAGCTACCAAAACCCCCTCCAGTTTGCACAGGAGTCTTGTTTGTAATAGAGAAAGAAAATAAGGTGGCCTGACTCACATTAGTCATCATTAATGGCTGATCACATGGCAGCCAGGGGACAAATTAGGAACCCTGGGGTGCTTCCAGACTGCCACTGCTTTCAGGTGGGATTCTATCACATATGGGCAAATTCAGGTTGGGCAGTTACAAAGGATTTGGCACTGCTGTGCAACAAACTCACTTCCCCTAAAAAATGACTTTTTGCAATAAGGAAAGTGGTGGGAGAAAGCATTGGAAAGGGGTGGGGTAACTCTTGAAGCAGCATCACATAACCTCACTGAAGAAAAACAAGAATGAATGCTCAGAAAGCAGCCAGTTTTGACATATCTCTCTGCAAGCAAATCAGGTTGGCTGCTCAATAAACAGGATGTCTGGAAGTAATTCTTGTGTCCCCCTCTACAACCCCCCCTCAAAAAACCTCAGGTGATTGTAGATGATAACAACATTTTGGGAGAGGAAGTGGATGGGAGGGGCATGTGGATTTGGCATAGAATCCCCTTTCACCTCTGTAACAGCACTGGGTTGGTGTTTCCCCTAGGCAGCCCTGGCACCAGTCTGCCCTGGCATCAGTGCCCCTCAGACTGCAAGTTTCCACCAGTGAATCTTATTTCCCTTGCTGTTGGCAAGCTCTTTCAGGCCACATATGGAATTTGGACTCGCTCAACCATGTAGGCCTGACCCCATGTTTATTACTCTGAAGCCTTGGAGAAGGGACAGAATAAAATGTAAGAAGCCATGAGAGGTGAAAAAGAACCAAAGATGCCTTCTTGATCGCACACTTGCATGCAACCAGGCTACATGTTCTAAGCCTATTACCCTCATGCCCACTGGTATATAAAAAGCTGCCTGGAGATACTGAGAATCGAAGAACATGGGTCTTTCTGCAGACAAAGTGTATATTCTACTTTCCCCCTACTAAGCTGCTCAAGTGCTGTCTCTGTGGCTGCAGGACTATTACGCCAGAGGTTTCCCACCTTTTAGGCCAGTGAGCATATTTGGATTTTTTCATGTGTGACATTGGCAGCACTCTCTCTGATCACTTCCCTACCCTTGTCCCCACACTTTACATATACAGTCAAGAGAGAGAGCAAGCACATGCACACATACTTCACTTTTCTAAATAGAGTTGCCACCTTTGGATGGGCAAAAGAAGGGACAGGTAGGAGGAATCTGGACAGAGAGAATTGGCCGGGGGGGGGCAGGTGGACTGCCTCCTGCTTCCTTTGAGGGTTTCTCTGCCACTGGCTACCTCAGCAAGTTTAGGTTAGAGAGAAAGCTCTCTATGGGGTTTTTAAAAAAAATTAAAGATTTCTTAGTTTGCAAAAATACGTGTATTGTCTATTTTTTCAAGCTGCGTTTCCTACAGGTCAGTTTCATTTGTTGTGAGATATTAGTGTTGCATACAGTATAAGGTTGGTAAGAAGAGAGGGGGAAAGGGAGGAGGGTGGGTTGGTAATGCTTCTATTCTGCTTAGTGTATGTGTTGGGTTTTGTTTCAGCGTCACTTGTGTGGATTCTCTTACTATTAGCTTGTTGTATTTCCTTGGTGGTGAGAGAAGTTGGGACTGGCCTAGGATTTGGTTGGTTGTCTTTGGTTGGCTGTAGTGAGATTTGTTTATATGTGTGTGAGGGGATGGATTTTTGGATCAGGTTTGCCATATTGATTCATATGCTGTCAGCGTATTCTTATTGTTGTCCTGTTTGGCTGTGTATATGATGAAGGGGAACCATACTGGGGTGAAGGCATCTTCTTCTATTTGTCCATATTTGTTTCAGTTTCAGTTTATTGGTTAGCTTTTCTAGTAAGGGTGTTTCCCATACTATTTGATACTATTGGTCCATGTTCACTCCCGACAGGTCTCTCCAGTGCCCAGCTATGGTGCTTCTGGCTACTGAGAGTAGGTGGGTTATGAGCTCTTTATAATGTGAGTGGGGATTATTATATTGGAAAATGTTCAATAGGGCCAGTTCTGGGGTGACTTCTAACACCTGTTTAGTTATTTTGCACATTTATTGTAGGACTGCTGCCTAAAAGGGTCGGATAATGGGGCATTCCCACCACATGTGAAGGTATGTGCCTATGGAGGTGCAGCCTCTCCAGCATTTGGGTGAGGGTCCTGGGCATATCAGCGCTAGTTTCTGTGGTGTTAGGTACCATCTGTAAGTGAGTTTCTGGGTGAGTTCTTTTCTTTTAGCTGAGATGAGTTCTCTAACTATGTTTGAAGCAAAAGAAAACCAGTGTGAGAGAGAGAAAAATGGGAAGAGGGGTGGCTGCCTGCTTTCTTTTAGAAGAGCTCATTTCCTGGGCAAGCCGCTTAGTGAGAAAGAAGAGCAAAGACTTGGCTTTGAATGAGTTGTTGCCATTGCCACTCTTTGGCTGAAGCTGCTGCTCCAGGAAACAGTTCCCTCGTTCTCTTTGAGCCACTGGCTAGCCTGGAGTGTCAATCAGCCAGAGGGTGGGCTTTACTTCGGAGATGTCTAGCAATCTTGCGGCATGGCAGTAGGGCAGGAGGTGGCACATTCCCGCTTCACCTCAGGTTGCAAAATAGGACAGGTCACCCCTGCCCACATCAGCACCCCATACACACAGTCAGAAGAAAGATACATAAACAACACAGAGCCTTCCCACTTAGACCCAAACGCCACTCTCAGCCCAAACACCACCACTGCAGGGGGGTTGCTTGGCAAGCATTTCTTGGCAGTGGCACAGTAAGATGGGCAGAATGTTGCAGGTGGGCAAAACAAAAGTGCAGATAGCTCAGCACATACTGGAAGTCGGTGCCTATTTAGGAGCTGCCCAGGATCTAAATCTGGCACCATACCAGAGCCACGTTGGCAGGAGTGGCTCTGGTATGATGGAAGGGGGAGAAGATCTAAGTCAGGGATGGGGAATCTGTGACCCTCCAAATGTTGTTGGGCTATAACTCCCATTATCCCTTACCATAAGTCATGCTGGCTGGACCTGATGGAAGTTGGGAGTCCAACAACATCTAGAGAGTCACAGGTCCCCTGGTCCCTGAACTAAGCAAACACCATACTAAAAGGTGTAAGCAAGGTTGGATCGGGGAAGGGCATAGCCACAGAGACAATATATCTAGCAAGGATGCGTGTATGAGCCACCCATGCAGTGCTTTCTGCCAAGCTGGTTTTGCAAGTGGAAGGGGGGTGGGACTGGGAGAAAATCCAGGTAGCGTTTCCAGCAAAGTAGAGGGTGTCATGAAGAAACATTCACAGATGCTACAATACACAGAGACAATGCGAAGTGGGGAAGGGGGGGGGAGGCTTCCCACCCAGAGGGCTGAGTGTAGATAAATAAATAAACAAACAAACAGGGCTGAACTCACCAGCTGTCTTACCTTGCCCAGATGGTTCTCCACCCCCATCCACCCACCCCACTTATGATGGTTCTCCAGCTCCCATCCACCCACTCACCTGTTTGTGAACTTTTGTAAGCTGCTCCAGGTTGTTCTCAAGAAAGGAAATCTTCTGCTTCTGGGAATGAGCCCCCCCGCTATCCTCGGGTTCCAGCTCCGCGCTCTGGAAGGCAAATACAGAGTGAAGTTGTACCTCTAGGAGGGTGAATGGGATGGGATAGGAAACCCAGGCAAAGTTGTGCAGCCACACAACCAGAATCCAAACCTAGTCCCCTCGTTTGATTGGCCAGCCCCAAATAGGCAAGCTTCTGGGAGACTTCCTTGGGTGGCTTGCTCCAGAATAATGAGGAGGCTATTATGGTGGTGGTTGTTGTTGTTGTTAATGATATAATGAGGCTAGCATAGGATTAAGGACAGTGCTACAGCATACTGGTGTATCTTGGAATGGGAGACACAGCTGGCTCTGAAGATGTGGGCCAGAGGATGTGGAGTGACTTGCTGATTTTCCAGTAAGAATGGAAATGGGTTTCCTGGGGAATGTAGCCTGCAGGCAGGTTTGGGGCCCCATAGCTCCCTCTTTAAAAACAAAGCACTGGTCAGTTTTAGAGTTGACTAACGGCTCAACCAGATTTCCTTTTGTGCTGCTGAAAGAAGCCAAGGGTTTTAGAAGTAAGTAGCTAGTGTAGAGCAGAGCTGTGAAGCGGGAGGTGCTTGGATCAAATCTTGCCTCTGCCATGATGGCCTTAGGTGAGCCACCATCTCCCAGGCTTAGCCGACTCCTCCAGTGTGCAACATAGGGCTAGCACCACTAACATGCCTTTAAACATTTGTTATAAGGATTTCTGAGTGTATGTGAAGGGTCCTCAACCCTTTAAAGTGTTGGTGGGGAGCCTGTCATCCTCCAGTTATTGCTGGACTACAACTCCCTTCATCCCTGATCACTGGCCCATGCAAGTTAAGGCTGATGAGAGGTGGGAGTCAGGAGGGGAACAGATTTCCCTAGGGAACCCTATATAAATGCTGAATAAACAATGAAGTTGGCTAAAAGAACGACAACATACTTTCTTAACTCGAGTCGTGACGTCTTGAACGAACAGCTTGCGAAGGTTGTGGAGGGTCTGGAGTTCACGGGCCTGGAGGGGTACGAAAAGAAAGGCAGGGATGAAGTGGTGAGACAAGACTGGGGGCTTCAGCCCAGCTCCCTGCCCCCATCCCCCTGCCCCCATCCCCCACCTCTTCTTTAGCTACTTACAACAGTCTCCTCCAGCCCTTTGAGGTCCTGTTTGGACTGCTCATGTCGCTCATACAGAAATCTGTGAAGAAGATAGACAGTGATGGTCAGAGGGGTATGTGGAGAGTGGGGAAGAAGGGTCCAGTTGCCCTCCTTGAAGCAGAACTGGCAGTGCAAGGATCTGCTGTCCCATATGTCAAGGACTAGACCCCAGCATCTGGCAAGGGAGGGAGGCAGGCACAAATCAGGCCCCTGATCACCATGATCAAGAGGTGGGCAAATTTTAGGAGGGGCCTGGACATATTTGCAAACCAGATAAACTGTTACGGGTGCCACACACATGCTACAACTCTCTCCTCCCCTGCTGTAACCCCCCCTGAATTTTCCCAAATTAGGCTGGGGTGGGGGGAATCTATTGGTAGAAGAAAGCTTCTTTTGAGACTAATTCCAGCAAGTTGGAGGAGACCCTGTGGGCACCAATGAAAGCTTCTGCAGACACATAAGGGCCCACAGCCTCCATACTGGTGACTCGCCCATTGGTCCTTATCACCCATTGATGAGGACACTGATATTGGGGGGGGTGTGACTTGGTGGTGGAAGAAAAATGGAGAACTGAGCAGGAAGCTTCTTACCCCTAGTCTCAAGGCATGCACAGGCAGGTAGAAATTTCCCATGAGAGGGGATTTGAGTTACCACTTCCCTAGCGAGAGCTCTAGAATGTTACAGAGCCCTCTTCCTGTTCCATGGAGGCACAGAACCTGCATGTGGAGGAGCTATGTGCTTCTCTCTAATTAGGGGTGCTTGAAGTGGAGGAGAGGGAGATTGTGCACAGTGGTTTAGGAAAGCGGAGTCTTGGCTAATGCCCGCTCCTAAAATCTGTTAAGAGTTTCTCAACACTGGGGCCAATGCTTGGGGAAGGAAGAGTGTCAGCTCTCACCACATTTCCTGCGATTGGGTCAGTGGTGGGATGGGAAAGGTGCACAGTATAGGAGTGAGAAATGAGAGAGAGAATGAGAAGAGCATTCTGACATTTAGCTTCTACATCAAGGAGCAATTTCCCTGCTTTGCACTGGTCTCTTTTACCAGGAAAATGCTCAATCTTTACACCCATTTCTATTCCTCCGTTTAAAGTCACCTATCTGTAACTGCAATAGAGGACCAATCCACACAAGTCTGCTACCGAGTATGCATGCAAAAGAGATTTGCAGGCAACTCTGCTTCAGTGGTAAGTATTCCTATATAATACACCCATATTTGTGAACACGTTTCTCTCATTCCCAAACTACCTTGTCAAGCATAAGGCATGGGAAATCAGCCTTTGAAGTGGCATGTCAAAGTAGGAGAAATCTAGGATATTGCCTTATATCGGGTCAGATTGCCTAGGCTAGTATTGTCTACTCTGACTGGCAGCATCTCTTCAGGGTCTCAGGCAGAGAGTCTTTCCCAACACTTTCTCCTTTCTAAAGTGAAGGCTTGAAATTGGGAACCTCTACATGCTAAACATGTATTCCACCACTTAGCTATGCCCCCTCCACAGTAGGTCAATATCAGCGTTCCCTCTGTGGTACCCTCCAGATGTTTTGTACTACAATCCTCATCAGCCTCAGATAGCATCATGTGCTGGTAGGAATTGTAGTCCAAACCACCTGGAGGGCAGCAGGTTTGGGAAGGCTGGTTTAGACAGAGGTGGTTGCTCTCAGATGCTGGCTTTTGTTTCTCTTGTGGTTTGCTCCTTGGTTGGGATGAGCAGAGTCCGCTGAAAGTGTCTGGGAAAGGAAGGGCAGCAGGGTCTTCTCACGTCAGCTCCTGTAGCTTCTGGGATTTCTCCTGTTCCTCACTCTTGAGTTTCTCATAGTCAGCACGGAGTTTCTCCAGTTCAAGCTCTAATTTCTGGTTCAAGCTAAACAGGGATAGAATAGAGAGAAAAACAGGGACACTAACACAGGGACAGCAAACACGTCACTTGACTCCCGTGCTTTCTTAAAGGTCTTATCCCCCTCAGATCAACACAGGAAGCAAATGTTAAATGCTTGAGGCAGAGAGAGACGAAAGAGCCCTGGCCTGCAGTCCTTGAGAGCCCCCAAATTGGGACAAAGCACAGATGATGATGCTTGACTCACCCACTGCTTAAGCCTTTCCACTGCTACCAGTTTTGGACACATTCCTAGCCCTAACAACCTGATTTTTAACTAGGTTAAACCATCCCCCCCTAACTTTGGGCAGTGGAGGGTGTTTTGTTTCAGGGGGAGGGGGTTGGTCAATCCCAGCTTCCTTGTCAGAACCCCAACTCTTAGAAGGAGGAACAATCACATGTAAAATTGGTTCAAGTTTGTGGTGCACATATGTCCCAAGCTGTGAGAGCCTGGCTCAAGCCCTGAACTCGCCGCCTGGAGCTCCTTATTGGATATGTGCTTCCTAAACACCTCCACTCAGCTAGCTTTATATCACACTAGGGGCATGGACTTGCACCCCACACACCACAACAGCTTTGAGCTGCATTGCCATTAGCCCCAAAGTGGCTCTTGCCTCGCTCCTAGTTCTGACTTTCCTTCTGGTTCTTACCTCTTATAAGCTACGTGGCTGTGGTTGGTTTGTCTCCTCCGCTTCTCACAGAAGCCCACACCTTCCAAGCCTTGCCTCAGCTCCAGCCCACAACAGCCCCCCACCCAGGCCCTGCTAGTACGCCAAGTCTCCCAACTTCCGCACAGCCTGTCTCATCACGAGACCCACCCACACTACGTGGTGCACCACATCCCACCCATGGAAGAGACTTGGCCCATCCTCAGGATGACTCACTCCTTGAGCTCATCGATGATCTTCTGCTTCTGGTTGATCTCATCACGCAGTCGCGCCAGCTGTTTGTGGTGGGCCTCACGGTGGCTCTCCAGTTGCACTTCCAGGGCCTTCTGTGTGATGGGGATGAAACAGGTCAGAAAGGCAGAAAGACAAACCCAGGAACATGGCAGCACACACCTTGGATCCTTTCCACAAGTAGAGAGGAAGCTGCCTTATTCTGATTCAGATCATTGGTGTATCTAAACTCAGTAATGTCCACGCTGACTAGCAGTGGCTCTTCAGGGGGCTACCTCGGCCCTGCCTGGAGACGCCGGGGATTGAACCAGGCAGGTCACTGCTGTGATACGAACCTTCACTTCATCTGTATCCTGGATCAAGTCCTTCTCCTTGCCCACTTCATGAACAGTCTCTGTGAAAGAGGAGGAGGAGGAAAAATAATCCTTGGGGTACAGCCAGAATTAGAGACATGGCCATCCTATCCCTTGAATTTACCCTGTGACCTCTTGAGTGTGCAAGTCACTGTCACAGCTTAATCTCTCAGCCTCTGTGCAGCCATGGGGTGGAGTCCATATCCATTTAAAGCAGTGTTTCCCAACTGGTGTTCCGCGGCACACTACTGTGCCGTGAGACGTTGGCTGGTGTGCCGTGGGAGGGAGGCGGGCGAGTCAGGCGGTGAGAGGCGGCGGCGGCAAGGATCCGCGTCGAGCCGGGGGCGGCTCCACGGTGGTGGTGCCGAGCGGCGGGGCAGCGCATGCAAAAGGGAGGAGCGCGAGACAGCGGAGGAGGAGGAGGCCGGCATGTCCGGGCAGCAGCAGCAACAACAGCAGCAGCAACTCCCGGCGACGGCTCCTCAAGCCCCGCCGCTGCCCCCTCCTCTGCCCGCTATCGCCGCCACCACCACAACAGCCGCCGCCGCCTCAGTTGCCGCCGTCCCTCAGTCCCTCGCTCTGCTGCCTCCTCCCACCCCCAAAGCTTGGAGGTTCCCTGGCAAGGGGGAGGGAAAAAACTTTCACTTTCGTGCGTCCCTCCCGGCGTGACGCTGCGCGCTGACGTCACGGGGCTGTAATGGTGGTGTGCCGCGAGATTTTTTTCATTAAACAGGTGTGCCGTTGCCCAAAAAAGGTTGGGAAACACTGATTTAAAGAATAACACAACTAATCAACTAGCTCATCTGTACAGTAGAAATTAAAATGGCCTGTTGTGAGGGTAAACAATGAACACCATAAAACACTTTGAAAATGAAAAAAAGCGCTTGAATCTGCTGAAGGTTGCTTGTCAGCAAACTAGATTACAGACCCCAGTGTAATCAGATGATCAAGGATTCTGCTTTTAACAGTCAACCACATTAAGCAGCTGCCTCCGTCTTTCTTTCTTTCTTTCTTTCTTTCTTTCTTTCTTTCTTTCTTTCTCTCTCTCTTTCTCTCTTTCTTTCTTTCTTCTTTCTTTCTTCTTTCTCTCTCTCTCTCTCTCTCTCTCTCTCTCTCTCACACACACACACACACACAAGAACCATTTTCTGGCACAAATGTTGCAACCATTCACATGTTCTGCATCAGCTACAAGCCAAGGCATAGCCTAACCTTGGGCTTGCAGTTTAGCTAGCTCTTCACTCAGAGTGTCATAGGATTCCTCCAGGTTCCTCTTCTTCAGCTCCACACTCTGCATGTACTCCGTAAGTGAGCGGATCTTGGCCTCATGCTGGGGGGTTGCAGGGAGAAGAACAAGCAAGAGATAACTTTTACAGGTACATCAAATACAAAGGTGCATTTAACAGCATATCCAGTTTGACCTTGAGCCACCCTACAGCACCTGCCATGCCCCATGGTCAGGACAGGACAACGAATAGGTGTTAGCATATTTCTCAGAGAGCAAGGTTGAAGCTACTGTCAAGGGTGTACCCCACAGCAAACCTGAGTGTGCAATGGCTTTCAAAGTCCTCACATTGGGGAGACAGGCTTGCCAGCCTCCCCAAACATTAGTTTTGTGGAATGCAACCAAATGTATCCCTTTCAGCTGAGAGGTAAGCTAACGGATCCAACCCTGCTGGAATGCTTTCTCTGAATTGGAAAGGAACTCATCCAAGACCACAAAAGCTGCTAGAATTAGGTAGAAGTCACCTGAGCAGATGGGATGGAACCACCTTATAAGTGATCTCCTTCCTGCCCCCACTAGGAGGAAAGAGGAACCCTGTTAAGTCAGATAACTTCTTGGTCAGATTTACTTTCCTTTTGCACTCTGGTTTATAAGGATCTAGAACAGGCAAGGGAGAACTTGTGGGCCCTCAAGTGATTAAGACTCCTATCATCCCTGACTGCTAACCACGCTGGCTGGGGATGGCAGGAGTTGGGAGTCCAGCAGCACTTGGAGGACCACAGGAGCCCCACCGCTGCTCTTGAATTAGAGAAAGATGCACTACCCTAGCTGCCCCCATTTGCCCTGGATCAAAGCAAAGCCCAGCCTGTCTCCCTGGCTCGAGGTAAGGGCAATCAGTGCCTATGCTTCCGGATGTTTTTGTTTTTTAGTATTGGGAAACACTGAGGGCCTCCCCACAATCCTTCTACCTGAGGGGTGGGGAATCTTCAGTCCGCAGGTCAGATCTGGCCCAATCAGCTTGTGAGGCCATTTTCTCCAAACCACATCCAGCTGCCCCACACCTGTTGTCAGGTGTGTAGCAGTAGAGACATGGCTGGTTGGCTGCTCATGCAGCAGGAAACAGGATTTAACTCCTCATACATCTGCAGATGCATGAGGAGTTCAATCCACTTGGTTTGGATTTGCAAGGGACTTCCCCATGGGGCACTCTTGGTGCACCCGTTGGAAAGCAGGAGATCAGTTCTCCTTGATCACAATCTCCTTGCACAGGCCAGCTTTGAATGGTGGGTGGGATCACCAACCTGTCAAAGTTGGGGCAGGGAAATAAAGGTCTGGCCTGCCAAGCCAAAAAAGGTTCCCTAACTTGTTCCACATTCTCAAAGCCCCACTTCCCCATGACTGCAGTTCTTCTGTCCTGGCTCCCACAGGTCTGACCTGAGAGATGAGGAGCTGGCAGGAAGACAGTTCTCGCCCTGTCACCTCCATCTTGCGGTGACACTCGACTTGCAGTCCCTCCAGTTGCCGGCAGCGCTTCACAACAGACTTCACCTCCGATTTGATCTTGCTGATGTAGAGCCGGGCAACGGTGAATTCCTCCTCAATGGCACCACTGATCTCGACTGGCTGAGAATGGGGGAGAGGGAAAGGGGGTATGAAGACACTGACCAGCCTCTTCCAGCCAGATCTGTTTGCTGAGCATTCATCCTGACTCTTTTTCAAAATGTCTGCCCGTAGGGTTTAAATCATCACTTCAAGCAATTGTTATCCCATGATTCCCGGGGCATTTTCCTATCATTTTCCTTACCACAAAAAGTTCATTTTTTTAAAAGTGGGCTTGATGGACAAGAGCACCAAAACCAGTTTAATTGAATACCCTAAATTTGCTGGGATATGGCTGAAAACCACCCTGCAACATACCGACAGTGTTGAAGCAGCCACTGTCTGGGGCACATAGTTCAACCACATGACCCTTGCAAGCAGAGCCATTCAAACTGGTTGCTTCCACATTAGCTATTTAATATGGATTTCATTCCCTCATTTTGGACTGGGAATGGTTTAACTCAGAGGAGAACTATTGAAATTAATGGACCTAAGTTAGCCATATCTATTAATTTCAGTGAGCTTTACTCCGAGTAAGGCTAACACTTGATACAACACTTGGATTCCAATGGTTTTCCAAGTTGTCCTGTTTCTTTTTAGACCTGGTATGTAGCAATTCCACCTCACAACTTAACACACAATTATAGTACCAGCCTGCCCAGAAGTACCACCATCAACTCCAGTTAACCCTTGTGTTGCTATTTTCTGTAATAAAAGTAAAATTGGGAAGGGCCAATGCTGAAGCTAGGAATCTCTTGCAGGTCCATAATACATACAATATTGTATATTCTCACCAGGTGTTCTTCTCAAGGGTCTCCCCTCTTTCTTACCAGCTTGATCTCACCGTTGCCCACGATGACGCTGAACTCGCTCAGATCCTTCATGAGGCCATTGAGGACCTCAGCAATGCGCTTGCGCTGATGCGCGCTGAACTCCTGCAACCGCTGCAATTCTGATTCCAAGGACAGCATGGTGGCCTGCAGGGTGAGAAGATGGTTCAGCCAACCCAAGAAAACGGAACTTCTGATTTGCAAACACAGAACCCTCTCTTTTGGCAGGATAAAGGGTTAGGCTACAACTCCCATCAGCAGAGTCTGATGGGATGGCTAGGGCAATGTGAGTCGTAGTCCAGAACAATTGCAGGACACCAGGTTGGCAAAGGCTGGGTTAAAGCTTCCCTCCCAGCTCTGTCATTTGAAGTGGACCAGATTCTGCAAACACAAGCCTCAGGGGGAAATAAATGCCATATCACAATGCTAGTACAATCCATTCCTGAAAGTTTAGGTCAACATTTTCTACGGAACTCTTGATGCACATGTTGCAGGACAAACAGAGGCAGTTTTAGTGTAGTGTGACAGGTGCAGTCGCACTGGGTGTCGCACTGCAGGGGGCACCAGAACAATGCTGTAGAACAGAGTGTGCGAGGTGGAGGAGCACTGAATATTAGCGTCTCGCAGGATGCCACTGAAATTTGAGAACCCAAAGTCCGCCACTGGACAAAGCCTTCAAAGGAGCACTTGCAAGGAGCGCTTGGCTGAAAGCAATGGACCTGAAATTAGATCTAAATTGAAGTGCCTCAGCAATCAGAAGACTAAGGGTGAATGGGGGCTTTCTTTGCTCTAGCTCTGCCTCACTGAAAGACCGGTGGGAGTTCACTCAAAGGCAGGACTGAGTACATTCTACACTTGAAAGAAGAAAGATTAGCATTCTGCACCAAGAATAAATGAATTCTGCAATCTGTATAAATTATGCAAATCAAGCTCGATTCTCATACTCTTAATAGTTTTTCTTTTTTACTGTTTTGAGTAATTTATACTGCTAGTACTAGTTATGCTGAGGAGTAAGGTGCTATGTGGAGGACTGAATCCCCAACAACAGGAAATTTTATTTAAGTGCTCTTCAGACTCCAGAGATTTTAGCAGACATTGGTCAGATGCTTTCAATAATATTTTTGCAGCCATAAGGGGTAGATACTTGATTCTTATTTTAAAAGCTGAAATTTTCAGGAAGGTGAATTCACCCAGTTCTGCACTGTGCACTTTTCCTATGCTTTTGCAGAATTGCAGAGTATATGCGTGCACACACACACACACACACACACACACACACACACTATACTCTTGAGGACTAAGCCAAGATTCAATGTGGTCCTGATCCTCCTCTACCAAGGGATCTCAAGGTTTACTAACCCCAAGGAAAGACCTGGCATCCCAGCACTTACCACCTTCTGGGACAGCTCATCCACCAGCAGCTGATTCTGCTGGTTTTTCTCTTCTACCTCTTGGGATTTCTGGTCGTAGTTGACAGCCAGCTCTTCCAAAGCTTGCAGCACCTCCTTGACCTCCTCCTTGGCTGAGTCGTTCTCTGACTGCAAGTGGCTTAGCTCACGCTGCACCTTTTCATTGTCCCCACGAGTTGACATTAGCAGCTGGTGGGGAAGAGGCAGAGAATGGGATAAGGAAGGACCCAGCAGGTCAAAAGTTGTCAAGGGCAGCCAAGAAAGAAGCAAGACAGACTGAACAGGAGGCTCAAATAGCGATGATGTGGGATAGACAGGCGTCTGAACAGAGCGAGATCGAGGAGTGTCGAGAGAGAGAGCTCGTCCACTTACCCCATGCTTTCTACACACAGCTCTACTCTTTCCCAATCTGTGTCCAAGTGCTTTTTTGTTTTGCCATGCCACTTTCCCCAGCAAAATCCGCTTTTTAATTCTGAATTGGGACAAAGGGCAATGCAGATTTTCCATGGATTGTCATTTGCTCTGATTCAGTGGTAAAGAGTGAGAATTTGAGGAGAAAGCTCCAGGGCAAAAAAAAAAATGTGTTCTCAGACAAGTGCCTAGAAATGTGGAGCAACGGTACGTGTGGATAAGCCCGAAGATGAAGAGAAAGAGAGTGAGCATGAGTGTGGCGTTTGTCTCCTAGGGTGGATCATAAGGAAAGGGTTAAAATGGGTGTGATATGATTGGCCAGTGAGAATGCAAGGGGAGAGTAAAAGTTAGAGTGGGAGGTTTTGAAAGTAAGTTGAGGTGTGGGAGTTGAAGAAGGAAGAGGGAGGTTTAGGTGTGAGTTGGTAGAGTTGTATTGTGAGAGAGTGAGAGGAATTGTTAGGTGAAGTCAGATAGATAGTTGGAATAATCAGTTTGGAGTTGTTAGGAACTAAGAATAAGAAACTGACAAGAAAAAAATTAACTGAAACCATAAGCTTGTTCCTGCATTTAAAAGTAAACTTGATTATTTGTTTATGTTAACAACTGACTGGACTCCATGTGTCCCCGTGAAATGCGGGGTGGTGGCAGCGGAAAAAGCAATCGCAGTGGCGGCACAGGGTCAATAGACCGTCAAGCGTCCGGGGGCCCTGTGTGTGATCACCACAATGAGAGAGAATGCATGCAAGCTGGAATGGGGTAGTGGTTAGCATATTGGACTGGAATACCAGAGTTCAAATCCCCCAGCCTAAGCTACCTCACAGGGTTCTTGTGAAGGCAAAATAGGAAGGGGCACCATAAGTTCCTTGAAGGAAGGGTCAGATATGAATGCAGCATGCAAGTATAAAGATGATATACTCAATAGAAAGAACATAGCAATGAGAGAGACAAAGTTCACACCAGCATGCATGAAATTCTTGCATGTCAACATATAAGCAAGCTCTTGTAAACAAACACATACAGCACTGCTCACCTCCTCTTGGTCCAGCATCTGCTGCTTGAGCTTCTCCATCAGTTGGCTCTGCTGATTGATTTCATCATCCTGGATGGAGAGGAAACAAACATTTCAGTGGTGGTGTCCACCACGTGCTCTGCCACAGACACAAGACACCAGGCATGGAGAGAAAGGTTCAGGGTCTGAGGTGAGGGTAGAATTTCAAGCATCCAAGCGACCCGAGGGAGGGGGTAGGCTGAACAGCATAAAGGAAGGAGGGGAGGCCTCAGACCTTGTCATCAAGTTGCTTGTAGAGTTTGCGGATTTCCTCCTCATACTTGTGCCGCTCCTCATCTGAGATCCGGATGACAATGGAGGAGTTGTTGTCATTCATAGGCATCTCATCACAGGTATCAGGCACCACCTTCTCATCATCACTCAGCTGCTCTGTTTCTGGGACATTCTCACCTGGGAGGATTGTTTAAAAAAAGAAATTAAAATAATAATAAAAACCCACTGTGTCCCATCCCACATGATTTAAATAAGCAGCAGCACCTTATTTGGATGCTGTCATGAAGGCAGCTCCGAGGTGCCACCCCACAACATTGGCCACTCCTGTTCTAAGAAATCTGTTTGCTATTTCGTGCCTTTGGCACTTTGAAGAATTGGAAGGTGGTTATATTTTGTATTAATACCCAAGTGCCCTGAAAAGTGCTATCATATATGACTCTAGTTTATTTATTTCAACTTAAACAATATCAACTGATATGTGTTCTAGTAATCAATATCACCTATTTTACAGTGAATCTAAAATGTTATACTGTTAGTAGTGCTGTAACAAATTGCTTGTGTGGAATGTTGTACTATGTTTTGAAAGAAACTGATATTAGGTTGCTGGGAGCAAAGATCAGCTGTGGTCATAATTCTTGCTACAAGTATTTCTCCACCACCACAATTTTGGCCTGTGGGATGGCTGCTATGATGGGAGGATGTGCAATTATTATTGTATCATTTTAAAAGAAGGTGGGGAAGTTTCCCAAAGGGAAAACTTTCAACAAGAACAAGCCCACTTGTGCCAGAGGACCCCTCCCACTCCAAATACATGGGGTGGATGTGGATGGCGATGTGTCCCTTGAAAGACCTGAAACTTTATTACGAATCGGCTTGCTTATGTTGGCTAAAATAATGGATGACATTTCAGAACTCAGATTTACTAGATTTGGAAGGTTTCGATAATCGCTTTGGGTGGCATGCCTACCTGAGATATGAAAAAGGTAAAATTCATAGAGGCTTCCTGAATCATATCATAAGGAAGTCGCTATATAAGTTATGGGAGAAGTATAAAGATGTATCGGAACCAAAAACTCCCTGGTGGCTATCCCCTCTGGAGGTCATTGCAGTGAAAAGAAAAAATATGGAAACAAACTGGGCCATGTACAAAGGCCTATTAGAAGAAGATAATCAATTGTAAGTGAAAAAATTTGAAGAAATCAGACATCACCTAACAGACTGGCTACAATATTCCCAATTAAATGAGGCTTTTAAGATAGACAGGAAAAATGGTTTTGCAACAGAAGACTCAAAATTAGATAAAGAATTAATACAAAATAAGAAACGAGTAATATCTAGAATATACAAGCTTCTTTTAGAGTGGGAGGTGAAAGATGAAGAGGTGAAAGACGTAATGATTAAGTCGGCAAAAGATTTTGGCAAGAATATCCAATCATCAGCATGGGAAAGCTTATGGAATAAAGAATGGAAATTTACAGCCTGTTATCCACTAAAGGAAAATTTCTTGAAGATGTTCTATAGGTAATTAACTCCCAGCAAACTGGCCAAAATGTATAAAATGAGATCTAATACTTGCTGGAGGTGTAAACAGGAAGAAGGGACATTGCTTCATATGTGGTGGGGCTGCAAAAAATTAAGAATTTCTGGGATATTATTTATGAGGAATTGAAAAAAAAATGTTTAAGCAAACTTTTATAAAGAAACCAGCAGCCTTCCTCTTGGGTATTTTAGATTCAGATATTCCAGATGAAAAAAGGAGAATATTTCTATATTCTACAACAGCAACGAGAATACTGATTGACAAAAAATGAAAAGGAGAATCAGTACCAACAAAAGAGGAGTGGCAGGATAAATTATTTGATTATCTGGAATTGACAAAAATGACAGAGACAATTAGGAGACAGCCAAACCAAAAGTTCAAAAAGGAGTGGGAAACTTATAAAGAATATTTTTTAAAAAATTGTCCCCAAGTAAAAACCTGGACATGCTTTGATTAAATTTTGCAAATTACAAGACAGATTATAAATATAGCATATAGATAAAAGAGAAAACGAGGACATGGCCAAAGAAGCAGATTAACAAAAAGATAAGACAGAGGATTATCTTGCATTGAGGAAGATGGAAGTCTATTGGGAAAGCTAAAGTAATTGGAAATTCAGAATATGGTGGCATAAGTTTTCTTTTAAGAACTTATGGATGTATGTGTGTTCTTCCTTTTTTATTATTTTCCTATTTTCTTCAATTTTGTGTGTGTGTCTGTTATTTGTTAGTAAGAAATGGAACAATTTGTAAAATGTAAGAAAACTAATGAAACATTATAAAAAAGAAAGTCCCATGCCTTCTTAAAAAGATGCAACAGAAGTAGATTGAACTGCAATCCAAACACAGCCTGCAGATTTCCTGCTCACCATTGCGCCAGCGCCCTAGCTCAGCCTCCAGCTTGGCAATTGTCTCCTTCAGGACCTTGTTCTTCTCCTTCTCCTTCTCAAACTTCTTCTTCCACTGCTCAGCTGTCAGTTCCAGATTCACCGATGCTGTATTCTTGATTGTCTTGGCCCTGCAGTGGGGCAGAACTAAGTGTAAGATCCTTTACGCAGATAATTGTGTTAGGGATGCCAAATACCCTTCGCAGAGATACAGGGCTCCCTGCAGAGAAGGAATTATTGTTAGCTAAATTTCCAGCTGTAGTGCAGACCCCATATATTCCAAGTGATTAGGAATCTACTTTCCCCCAAACTTTTGATCTTAAATTCCCTGTGCCTGAAGGAAAACTGTGTGTGTTTCTGAGACTTGCAACATTTTGAGCAACATTCATTTTTTCTCTTTCCCTGAACTCAATGAAAGGAGTAGGATGTGGCTGGGTAGTTACCTCTGCCCAAACATGAGTGTAGATTTGGTCTCGGCATCATTGTAGCTGGAAGGTGAGCAGCAGATGAACATGGTCGTGCGGCAGTTTCCACCAAGGGAATCCTGGAGGATGCGAGTCATCTTGCTGTCCCGGTAGGGCACATAGCTCTTCTGCATAAGACAATACGAAGCAGGCACATTTGACTTACTGGTATTCATGCACTGGCAAAACTGGGCACTAGACACCCCAAAACACTCCACGGCACCCTCTTAGAAGGAAAAGGGAAATTCCAAGTCATTTTGGAATCAATCTACTACTGAATATAAATTTATCCATAACAATTTGGATATTTCTCAAACAATGGTAGTTAATCTACTATATATTTGGAAAGTTGCTTTTTTGTTTATTCAATATGCATTTGAATAAACCTCTTAAGATATTGTAACCCATTTTACAGAATGCAGAGAAAAACATGAGTTGAGAAATCAGAGAGAGGCGCTGAGGGAAGTGTTGGAGGGGGGGAGGGTTCACTGGGGAGGTGGGGGGAGGGGTAAATTAATGAAGATGATTTGTTTTGATAATTTGTTATGTTGAAATTGTTAATAAAATTTATAAAAATAATTAAAAAAGATATTGTAACCCAAAGTTTGCATGATGGTTCCTAAGATAAAACAGCAGGTTTTAATCTATGTATACAATTGGGAACCATTTTAAATCAAGATGCCAGACCGAACCTTTCAAAACTGCAATTATTTTAACCATTGGTTTCAAAATGGCTTCTAGCTCATTATAGTTGTTGACCAGTGATCATTGTTCAATGGAGGTTTTTAAGCAAAAAGAGGTCCATCTGTCATGGATGCTTAGTTGAGATTCCTGCATTGCGTGAGGTTGGACTGAATGACTCTTGGGTTCCTTCCAACTCTACAATTCTAGGATTGTATATTCATAGTGATCTCAAAGTGCCAGTCCATATAGCCAAATGGCACAATCCATACACAAGGCAGAGGGGTCAACAGGTTTGGAAGAATCAAAGGTTTGCAGAATTTAATTTATTTCTATTTTTTAATAGAAAACATATCCTAAGGGGGAACTCCACACAACTGTAGAACCTCTATACCTTAAATCTCACAAGCACCTGTTGCCTTTGCCATGAATCCATGGTGGAGAACATTCCCTCTTGAAACCTTGCATAATCAGTTAATTTTCACATTCTTGCTGTTTTCCAGTTAACAGAAAGCATATGTGCTCTCTTCAAATATCATGGTACCAATATTTTTGCTGCTGAGAGACAATTCAAGATAACATCCACTTGTATATTGGTTATGTTTCCAATTACCTTCAGATAATAATACAGAGATTTAATGATATAGCACCTTGTTGATTCTGGATCTTAACTAGTTTGCTGCTTTGTCTGTTGAACTTTGACTACTAAATTTAGGCTATATACAGATGTTGGTGACTTTATTTATTTATTTATTTATTTATTTATTTATTTATTTACCAGGTTATATACAGCTCTCTGACAGACCTACCAACACAAGTCTGCAGCAGGGTTTATCCTGGTCTAAGTGGGTATCTGAAAGCTGGGCTGTAGTTAAGGAGACTGTCCACTGTTCTTTTCCTGTGCCTGAATACAACACATTTGCCTCCACATTTACATACTTAACTCTGTGGGAAACTCTCAGAGCTCTAATAGCAGCCTGCAGGATATACAAGTCTCCTGTGGAGAGCTTACAGGATGTATGCAGCAGTGGTCCATGAGGTGGCTTAGCTTACTTCCTGTTATCCAAGTCCTTGCAGTGTACTACTGGTAGGGAGAGGAGGAAGGAAGAGGTGGTGGCAAGGTCAGCATGGTGCAAACAGGCTGGTGAGGCCAATCTGGCACTCCGACAGATGGATTTGCACCTCACCAAACTCTCCACCGCTTCATCCCTCCCAGGACGACACAGTGAGGCAGGAAACAGGAGGTCAGGTAAGCACCGTTGCCCTGCCTTGGTGAGCATTGCTGGTTGTATGTTGCTCTAGTTTGTTCTATTTAAGGCTGGCTGAACATGCTCAGACACAACAGCTTCATGTGTTTGGTGTTCCAGTCTAAATACAGTGGTGCCTCGCAAGACGAAAAGAATCCGTTCTCTGATTCTCTTCGTCTAGCGGTTTTTTCGTCTTGCGAAGCAAGCCCATTGACAGATTAGTGGATTAGCGCTATTAGCACTATTAGCGGCTTTTAGAGGCTTATCTGCTGATCAGATCAGCTGATAAGCGGCTTAGCGGCTTAGAAAAAAGGGGGGAGGAACCAGCAGGAACTCGCAAGACATTGTCGTCTTGCAAAGCAAGCCCATAGGAAATTCGTTTTGCAAAGCACCTCCAAAACGGAAAACTCTTTTGTCTAGCGAGTTTTCCGTCTTGCGAGGCATTCGTCTTGCGGGGCACCACTGTAGTGCAAAGCTATTGTCTCCCAAGGAGCCAGAGCTCACCGTGCCCTCAGCCAGAGCAGAGATGACATTGCCAAGCGCTGACAGGGACTTGTTGATATTCTTGGCCTCATCCAAGACGGCTCCCTCAGCTCCAGTCTTGCTGACCTGCCAGGAAAAAAGAGAAGCTTGATTACTGTGTTGAATAATTGTTGATAAGTATAATTATTTCAGGCATTGCTGAGATCTGTATAGATTTCCAACACGGGACAGCTAAATCTTTTGTTTATGGGAGAAATTAGACCTCGGCTGACTCTACAACTGGGCCAGGGATACCTGGCACCTACACCCCCTTGAAAAAGCCCCAGCACCTTCTCACTGCCAGCCAGATCCACCAGGTAAAGCTTCCCACTCAGTTTCTGTTCAGTCTCCATGTTCTCCTGCTTGATGTTGATGAGGAAGATGCTGTGGCTGCGGGAACTGTGTTCATTCATGTCTGCAGGGGCAAAACAGTAAGAACATGGGAGTGCCAGAACCAAGCCGGTTCCCTATGGGGAAATGCTGAGCAGGGATTTCCTGCACTGGGAAAAAAATACCCCAACTCGATGCCTATCTAGGCCTAGGGTGGTATTCAATTAAATAGTTTCACAGGCAGAATAGAGGTGTTGTTACCCAATTGTTTGGACAAAACAGATGTCAATGCATTAGGAAAAAAACACTCAAAGAGCCATTTGACCAGAGAGAAGAAAGAAATGCACATGAGGGAGCCCTGGTGAATCAAGCCAAAGGCTCACCATAGTCCAGCACACTGTTCTGACAACAGACAGCCAGATGCCTGTGGGAAGCCCACAGCAAGGCCTGAGCACATCAGCCACTCTCCTCACTTGCAGTTCTCAGCAACTGGTATTAAGAGGCACTTTGCCTCCAACTGTGAACCACTGCATGCACAGTATGAGCAACAATGGCCTCATCATGTCTTGTCCAACTCTCTGGATAAAGGGGGTATTGTGTGTGGCCTGGAATCCACACATACAAATGCATAAACATTTTTCTCAAATATTTCTTACTTCCCAAAGGCTGGAATTACTGTGCTCAGAAAACACAAAATGTGAGGCTGTATTAGAACGCTTATCTTATTTTTCTAAGAAAAATAAAGGGTTTATTTGATAAACGAGGGAATATTCAGTCATGCAGACTCACAGCTGAAATTGTAAGCCCAGGAAGAATGTTATCACACTCTGTGCTGTTTGTGTAATAGCAGGTCCATGTTTTGTGACTTAGGCATGATTGGGAGCAACACCACACACTGCCTCTAGGGTGCAGCAAGATTGTTGTTTATGACTTCACAGTTGGATTAGAGACTCTGTTAAGACTTGGCTGAGATTCACAGAAGCCAGAACACACCTTCCCAAAGCACTGATGCTACACAGAAGCCCCATTGCCACCACAGCTCCCTGGTATGTTACTTACCAATCACAGTCTAGCTCACTGGCCCTCTTTAACCCAAAGTCCATGATGGGAACCTCCATCCTTTCCATATAGAATCATGGAATTGTAGAGTTGGAAGGGACCACGAGGGTCATCAAGTCCAACCCCCTGAAATGCAGGAATCTTTTGCCCAATTTGGGGCTCGGACCCACAATCCTTAGATTAAGAGTCTCATGCACCACTGACTGAGCTATCATCCATCACTTCTGACTGAGAGCCAATGTGGTCCAGGGGTTAGGGTGTCAGGCTAGCACTGCGAAGACCCAGGTTCACATCAGCACTCTGTCATAAAGATTGCTGGGTGATCTCAGACTAATCCGTTTCTCGCAGCCTAAACTACATCACAGGATTGTTGTGAGGAAAAAATTGTGGAGAGAGACGTGTTCACTCCTTTGAGGAAAGGCAAGATATATATGTCATAAGTGAATGAGTAAACAATACTGTCTATATCTCAGGCTCCACATCTCAGACATTTCAAATTTGACACCTTTCATTTCCATGACCAGGCTCAATTTTTAAAAAGTAAATAAGTAAATAGAGAAGTCATATTTAATTCCTGGTAATTTTTATTTTCCTGTGTTTGAGACACACTGGAGCAGAAAGGGTATTTCCACGTCACAGATTTAAAAGGGTTCAATAGCCATTCCTGCACCAACAGTATTGAAAAAGGGATCACATTTGACCACCCCAATAACATTCTGAGGAAAAATAATCATGAACTCACAATAAAAAGGATGTCTGGAAGGGCCCACAACTTTTCAGTGTAGATGCTATAAAGGTTTAACAAGGCTCAAGCATGTGTTGCTTGTCAACCCCTAGGCTGTGTTCACACCTGATATTTAAAGCATCGTGATCCCTCTTTAAACCTTCATGGCTTACTCCAAAGAATTCCGGTTGCTGCAGTCTGCTGTGTGGAGGTTTGTTAGGAGACCTCTGTTCCCCTCCCAGAACTACATTTTTCAGTTCCTCTTGGCAGATAATTCCCCTTTTGTGAGGGGAATATAGGGATCTCCTAAGAACACGAAGCAGCCTTAATAAACTCCAGCCCCCAGGATTCTTTGGGGGAAGCCATGGCTGTTTGAAGTGGCATCATGGTGTCTTAAATGTGGCTTTCCTTTATTAAAGTGTGAGAATCTATTAGGAGTAGCTCTCTCTGCTTGAAACCTGAGCCCACCTCACTCAGGCCTTCCCTTAGCATGAGCATAGTACTATCCCAGTGTTTCCTGGGATACAGACCACGCCTGTAACGACTTGCAACCCACCAAACCGCATGCAGCCAGCCTGCCATGGCAGACACCCCTGAGGGGTTTGATTAAAACAAATAAGTTGTACTGAGCTAGTTCAGAGCTCCCCATTCACCCAGCCACACCATCATAATCCCTCCGGCCCGTTTTTATTTCTCAGAACTCACTGGTAACAGCCACATGACGGTTAGATTTCCCCTCGTCAATGACATCCAGGATTTCTTCAGGGCTCGAGACAAAGCGCTCAGTGCAGCCCTGAGGGGGGGGGAGAAGAAAAGGGCATTTGTCATGGTATATATGGTGATGTTGACCTCATCTCTCTTTTTTTTAATCCAAGCTGCCACCACCACCATGCCTCATGCAGCTCAACCTGGGCAGCTGCCCCTGTCTTCTGGCCGTAGACAGATGCCCTAGGGTAGGTTTCCCTAAACTAGTGCCCTTCTGCATTTTTTAGGATAATAATGTCCATCAGACCCAGCCAGCGTGGCCAATGGCAAGGGATGATGGGAGCTGGAGTTCATCACTACCTGTAAGGCACAAGTTGGGGCAGGAGGCCTTAGGATATACACAAAGGTTCGACTGAGGAAGGGAGAAGATTGTGGGGAATGGTTAGACCATGATAATTATACAAAAGTATCTACACCTCTAGTTATTATGAGATTTAATGACCAGCACAGTAACTGCTTTCAAAACACACTGCCTTTTTGTTAACTTAAACTTGGATGTATCCAAGCACAAGCCTTGGAATCTTACTGAAAATCCTGCCTTCCCAATCCAAAGCTTGAAAATGCACCCCTGGGGTAACCACTGGCTAGACCCAACACTCAGGCCACTAGTGCTCTCTCCCTTCCATTCTGGCCAGGAGTGTGACACTTTCCCAGGAATCTCACCTTCACAAATGGTACCCGGTTCTTGTCCTCGTGAACGGAAAGATTGGTCTTGGTCACTATGGGCAAGGAGAGGAGATCATTCAAAGAGGGCACAGTTGATCCAGGAGCATACATTTCACTTCAGTCCTTCACCAGGGCCAGCGCCCCTGACAAAATCCCCCCCCCATGTCACTATTTCCTATCAAGCCCTTCTCCATTACTCCTAGCTTGCAATGCCCTGTTCGTACCATTTCCCCTCAACATCCCTGATAATAACTCACCATCTAACAGATCACGGATTTTGTCCAAGTAGATTTCAAAGTAGGAAACCTGGGATGGGGAGAGAGAGTAATTAAATGGAACAGACATAAAGATGTGGGGGCCCTCAATTTTCCTTCAGTTATCATCCTTGTGACCACATACCTTTCTAAGAACCACAGTGCTCAAAGTGAGAATAAGTAATACACTCTTGTCACACATCTACACCATACATCTAATCTAAAGCATATTTATGCTGCTTCTGAGCAGTCATGACTTCCCCCAAAGGATCCAGGGAGTTGTAGTTTACCCATCAGAGAACTGCAATTCCCAGCATCCTTAACCAATTACAGTTCCCATGATTCTTTGGGGGATGCCATATGCATTACATGGAGGGTGTGGATGAAACGGCCAACAATTCCTTAAGAAAACAGAGGGGGAGCCTGAGCCCTGCAGTTGAGGACTGGCCCCTTTGTTCACTCCTGACCTTTATAGCCTCTTTAAATACAACAGTGGACCTGAGGGCTTATCCACACTTACCTTTTGCCCCACTCTCTCCAGACAAAGGTCCATGCTTTAAAGCTCCATGTCCCAGCATCCCTGCTTTTGTGGTTGTTGTTGCTCCAGAGCTTTCCCCATAAAAACCTGCTCTTTAAAGCTGAATCAGAGCAAACAGTCACCCATGGAAAACCCAAATTGGTATTTACTCCAATTGAGCACTACAAAGTAGTTTTTCAAGGGGAAGGCTGAAAAAATAAATCACGCACATGGACACATAGCTTTTAAGCACAGAGCAGTGTCTGAAAAGTGGGGGTGGGGTGGTAAGTGTGAATAAGCCCTTCTTCCCTGGACAGCTTTGTGTCAGGCCTTGGCTCCCTGCTCCATAGGGTGAAAGGAGTGGAGACTAACCTTTCGCTAGCTGATTTGCAGGACCCTTTAAGACCCAAATCCTTCTGGTCCTAGGACCCCAAAGCACCTGTCCCATGTCACTGCTGCCTATGGGAACATGGGAAGTTGCCTTATACCAGGCCGGAGTATTTTCCTGTCTAGCCCAGCTTTGTCTGCTCTGACTGGAAGTGGCTCCTTCCATCATCTCAGGCAGAGAATATTTCCCATTACCTGATTTTTAGTTTTTAGGGTTTTTTTTACTGAAAATGCCAGGGATCAGACTTGGGACTTTCTTCATGGAAACCATGTGCTCTTCCATTGAGCTATGGTTCCTGTAAAGCTTCTCGATTCTCTGCACTAGTTTTGTCTGGGTAGCTCATGCCCAAGAAATATTATTGAACTTTCCCTCCACGTTCACCAGCTGAGTTCACCTACCTGAGGTCCTTTGCCAGCCCTGGAACCAGAGGATCTGACTTCCTGACCAAGATGTGCCTTTCCAACCATCTCATTTGAGCATCCCACCCATTGCAAATACAGATCCTTTGTTCCCAGTACCCACCACTGTTGCCCATACCCCTGGCCCCACCGCTATTCCGTATGCCTCTGACCTTAATGTGGAATTCCAGGTTCTCATCCATAGAGTAGATGTGGTTGAAGATGTCCTGGGCAATGCGAGGGATGATACCCATAAGCTGGGGGTCATGCAGCTTACCCTGGAGGAACAGAAACATCAGGAATGAGCCAAACGGATCTCCTCAAATGTTTTAGAGCTAAGCTTTTAGGGGATAAATAGTCCCATCTCCAGGTGGTAAGGTGGCAAGGATCCCCTACCACTGGGGTAGGGAACCTGTGCCTCTCGAGATGTTGTTGATGTACTGCAACCCCAGGACTACAATGCCAGCTGAGACTGATGAGGGTTGAAGTCCAACACCATTTTGAGGGCCACAGGTTCCTCACCCCATTCCACTTTTGCTTCTTGAACTTATGACACGGCCTTCTTGTCAGTGGCTTCCTAGCTATGACCTAGTTTTTTCCATGCCTTATATTAAATTATATGCCTTCTCACCTCCATGGTGTGAGTCTTTCCCGAGGATGTCTGCCCATAAGCAAAGATTGTGCCATTGTACCCAGCCAGCACATCTGCAAGAGAAAGAAAGAAAGAGGACTCATTTATTTCCCCAGTTGGCTTTCTGCCTCGCCCTTCCTGCCCCTTTATACAACTCCTACTAAATGCCCACCATTTTACCAATACCCAGACTAACCTTTGACAATCTGCATGGCACAGGCATGGTACACCTGATCCTGGGTAGTGTTGGGTGGGAAGACACGATCAAAGACATAAGGCTTGCCCTAGATGTGGAGAGAAAAGAGAGGTCAAGGGCTACCTAGGAACACCAGAGGCTTATAGGAAATGCCCATTCCATCTAACTCACGCAGCACACACCTCACTGTCCACCTATTCTGTTTCCATACTCAACCAGCTCAACAGCAACCAAATCCTATGCATTCTTACTTGCAAACCCAACTCCAGTGTGCCTTAAAGGTACCCCTGCCCGTACGGGCCAGTCGTGTCTGACTCTAGGGTTGTGCGCTCATCTCACTTAAGAGGCCGGGAGCCAGCGCTGTCCGCAGACACTTCCGGGTCACGTGGCCAGCGTGACGAAGCTGCATCCGGCGAGCCTGCACCAGCGCAGCACACAGAAATGCTGTTTACCTTCCCGCTATAAAGCGGTCCCTATTTATCTACTTGCACTTAGGGGTGCAAGTAGATAAATCGAACTGCTAGGTGGGCAGGAGCTGGGACCGAAAGACGGGAGCTCACCCCGCCGCGGGGATTTGAACTGCCGACCAACGATCGGCAAGTCCTAGGCACTGAGGTTTTACCCACAGCGCCACCCGCGTCCCGTCCAGTGTGCCTTAATCCCAAGTAAATCTGCACAGACCTGAATATGGAAGGGTCCCCTCCTACAATCGCCCTCCCAACCCTATTTTTGTTTTCCAAATGTCATGACAGGGCCTTATCATCAGGGGCACCTAGGCTATGGAACTCTCTACCCCATGAAAGCTGGCAGGTTACATCTTTAAGCACCTTACTATGAACCTGTTTAGATACGGGAGGGCTTTATGAAAATTTAAATTGTGATTGATTTTGGTTCTTGCTTATTATTATGCTGTTCAGATGCTTTATGTCCCCCCCCTTACTGTTTATGATTACATTGTTTATTTAGACACCCATATGCAATAGAAGGTCTAGATCAGGGGTCTGCAACCTTTAAGACAAAAAGAGCCACTTGGACCTGCTTCCGAAGAAAAAAAAACTGGGAGCTGCAAAAATCGTCATTATAAAAATAACTTTTTTGTCACTTTTTTATTATTTCTTTGTTTGACCCCTCAGAATTACTCCTCCTCATAGAAATAAATGTTAAATTAACAAGTTACCTTTTTGTGTGTGTGTGTTCTTCACTCCCCTTCAAAACAGTGACCAGCATACATGCCCTTTCAATGCAGTGACCAGCGTACATGCCCCTTACAATGTAGCGGGCGGGCAGGCGGGAAGTTGACGTCGGGACAGTGCGTGACTAACGCACACACCGCCCCCATGCAACGTCACAGCCAGTACAGCGCCTACCACAGTAGGGAGTGTCGGGGTGCACAATGCACCTCCTCCCCTTGCTAGTATCCACCCCGGAGCTGCGGCAAAGGTGTAAAAGAGCCACATGCGGCTCCGGAGCCGCGGGTTGCTGACCCCTGGTCTAGGGGATCTATAATTACACACATACATACATACTATATACATATTTCTTCCACTCCTCCTAGATAGTCTTACCTTGGAATTTCCAAAGTATTACACCACAGCTTGCCTCTGGGAGATCTAATTATTTACAGAGCTTGGATAAGAAAAGTGGATTTAAAAAGCCCCCATTCCCTCAGTACTGCCTTTTTGTCCTGCTTCTATCCCTGGTGCTATGCTACTCTGCTAGGTCTTGCCACAAAACAAACAGCATTACGTGCTTTGTGGAGATGCTTCATTTTTTATATACTGTCCACACACTCTTTTTTGTGCAAGCAAGTCCCACCCCCACCCCACCCCCAGCCAGAAGGAGGTGGAAATCCAGTGAAATCTTAATATCAAGGTCTATCAAAAAGGCCGGCAGAGAGGAACTGAGAGACTATTAAGAGCCTCGGACGTAAGATCTCCAGGCTGATAGTAGATTAAGACTGATGGACATTGTTGGGGGCTGAAACCGGGAAAGGGGGGGTGGAGTTTGGGAATCCAAAGGCTTCATAATTATAATGTATTTCGGGTTTTTTGTTTTTTTGTTTGTTTGTTTGTTTGTTATTGTTATGTAAATTGGGAAATTCGTGGAAGGGAATCTTGGTCGACCTTAGAAAAAAATGTTTTAAGAATAAGAACTGATGTATAAGTTCGATGCTTAAGTTTGGACAAGGTAAAATTGGATTTTCTTCTTTTTCTTTCTTTTTTTTAAAATGAACCAAACTAAATGAAAATAAGGTTATCAAAAACAAATTGAAGGAAGGGCTGAGAAACACTGCAAAATTAATGAATGTTAGAATGATGATGGTTTAGAAGCTAAGTGGTTTATAGCAGTAATGTTTAAGTTAAAAGAAAAAGAAAGGTTAAAAACTAAATGAAATTAAGGGAGAGGACTTGCTGAATAGATAATTTGAAATTGGAATACAGAAAGGGGAGGTAGGAGGAGGTCAGCGAAATAAGGTATAAGAAAATAAGGGATCGAAATTATACTTGTGGTTTTTTTGCCTGTGTTTTGTTTGTTTTCTTTATATATTTCTGAAACTTCAATAAATATCTATTTAAAAAAAAAAGGAAATCCAGTGAAATCATACAAAGGCACCAGAGGGTTACTTTACCAAAGGGTATGTGTTATTCAGTCTAGACCAGCCTTTCTCAACCTTGGCCCCCCCATATGTTGCTGGATGACAACTCCCAACATCCCTGACCACTGGTCCTGCTAGCTAGGGATGATGGGATTTGTAGTCCAACAACATACGTCTGGAACCCAACGTTGAGAAAGGCTGGTCTAGACACTATGGTTCTGACAATTGGCAGGTTTTTTGTGTGAAATGATCCTCTGGGTCTGCAGCTCTTCCCTGATGCATCAGAAAAGGTCCAGCAGAGTCAGGCCAGGCCACAAGACGTGTGTCAAGGAGCCCACATGGGAAGGACTGGCTGAGTTTCTGCCCTTGCGCACAGACTGCTCTGAGAACAGGGAGCTGTCCAACTGCTGGATGCTTTTAAACATAGATTTGGTGGCTGTTCTTAACGCCAAGCCTCTTTGTAGTGGCCTCTGTCCCTCCATTTGCTGTAGCTCTGATATGGTTCTCCCAAGAACTGTCAAAAGATGACTCTTAAAATCAGGCACATGCGATGTAATACTTCCCAGTACCAATGTGGCTCCTCCACCCTGTGTGGATTACAGCACAGCCATAGCTCAAGCATCTTGCTAGCTCTTTGGGGCACTCAGTCCACTTCAACCTGCTGTTGCACTCATGCTCACTTTGCAAGCTTCCCTACAGGCAACTGGTTCACCACTGTGGACCAGAGGGGCCACTGGCCTCATCCAGCAAGACTCTCCTTCTGTTCTTATGACTTGTGGCAGCATAACATGCAGTGGCGTAGCGTGGGTTGTCAGCACCCGGGGCAAGGCAAGTAATTTGCGCCCCCTAACCCATGGATTTGCGCCCCCTAACCCTAACCCCCAGATGTTGCGCCCGGTGCGGCCGGCCCCCCTGCACCCCCACGCTACGCCACTGATAACATGTACCTGAAGTGCTTCTGTGCAGTAACTGCTTAACAATCTGATGCATTCCATTTTGACTATACACGATTTTGTCTTTTGGCATGATCCCTGGAACGTAACCCTGTGTAAGCTGAGAAATGCTTGTATATAGATATCTTCAACTCGGAACAACATGCATTTGAAAAAGTGGACTTTGGTCCACGAAAGCTTATGATATAATAAATTTGTCAGCCTTTAAGGTGTCACAATTGTTATTAAAAATCTGAGTGCCTGAACTGAAACTGAGCTAGAATAATGAAGAAGCTTAACAGCAGTGGGCCCTTTAAAAAGTTTGGTTTCTCTGTTTTGAGTTGTTTCACAAGACAGCTGGACACAGTCAGATGTTTTCCCATCGGCACAGATGCACTCATGGGCAAGTTATTTGTCTGACTTTCCCTTTAAGGTGCCACCAATCTGCCTCTCCATGAGCCAAGCCTGCTGCTACTCAGTCAGTAAAGGCAGAAGCAAGGTGGGGATGAGAGCAGCTGCCATCACTAGGGCCTATTGAAGGGCTATGGAGGCTCAGGAATTTAAATAGCCTAGAGGGAAGGTGGTAAGTGGCCTCCTGGAGAAGGAGAGACCCAGTCTGAGACCACCACTACAGTCCCTTCTGCCATTTGCAGAGAGAGCCCTGAGAAAAGACCTCCCCAGTTTTCCCCAACTATATTGCACTAGGATTTGGGATGACCTGGCCTTTGAGGGTGGCCTTGGGCTATGTTAAAAAGGGTCCAGCAGCAGACTCCCAGAACTTTCATTCTACAAACACTGGAGCCTTGGGAAAGGCGCCATCAAGGATGGTTTGGGATGCATGAGCTGGGAAGAGGTGATTGTTCTACCTAGGAAAGGCAGGTGAGAGTTGGGAGCCTGATCCTGTATGCAATGAGAAACCTCATAAGTAGCTGCACTTGGCTTGTCTGGTCTGCATTGGGGGCTTAGTTTTTGAACTTATTTATCCTTGGAGACCATGGACTCTGAAGCATTTAACATCACACAGTCCATCTGAGCACAAACCATGAAAACACTTCATTCTCTGCAAATTTAGTAGACTATTTTCTATCATTCTTCTGCACCTGCTTCCTTTCCTTATCACATTTTGTGGCCACAGAAGTCCATAGCTGTCAACTTTTCCCTTTTCTTGCGAGGAATCCTATTCGGATTAAGGGGATTTCCCTTAAAAAAAGGAAAACATTGACAGCTATGCAGAAGTCTTCTGTTCTATTTTTAGGAGAAATATTATTTAAATAAACCTGGGAAAGAAGGGGGTTTTTTTGCAAGGGGGTAGAAGAATAGGAAGTGATGCTCTTGTGATTTTCCTTTGATGTACCATACCATTTTCTTGAGACAGCTACACTGCAGCTTGAGACAAGCTGAGATAACAGCCCCCTTCCAACCAATTAGCCTGGGAAAAGCTCTTCATTATTTACAGCCTGATGAGTGAATCACTGATTTCATTTCAACTTCCTTGTCAAAGCAATGAAGGCAGGGCAGGCAGGGAGAGAAAATGGATTCTCTGACATGCATGCAGTGCTAGTGATGTGTGGAAGTGAGAGCTGGACCATAAAGAAGGCTGATCACCGAAGAATTTATGCTTTTGAATTATGGTGCTGGAGGAGACTCTTGAGAGTCCCATGGACTGCAAGAAGATCAAACCTCTCAATTCTGAAGGAAATCAGCCCTGAGTGCTCACTGGAAGGACAGATCCTGAAGCTGAGGCTCCAATACTTTGGATACCTCATGAGAAGAGAAGACTCCTTGGCAAAGACCCTGATGCTGGGAAAGATGGAGGGCACAAGGAGAAGGGGATGACAGAGGACAAGATGGTTGGACAGTGTTCTCGAAGCTACCAGCATGAGTTTGACCAAACTGCGGGAGGCAGTGGAAGACAGGAGTGCCTGGCGTGCTCTGGTCCAGGGGGTCACGAAGAGTCGGACACGACTAAATGACTCAACAACAACAACAAACATGCAGTGCTTGGATACTCTCACCCATTGTAGCTTCTTTCAGGCTCTCCACTGCTTTTCAAATCTGCTTATATTCCTACTCCCTCAATCAGAAAGGTTGATGTTTTTTTCTTCGTTAGGCAATATCACAAGCAGACTTACTTGAAAGTAAGCTTGCTTGAAGCCAACAAGCCTAGACAACAATAAGCCCAACCTAATATTTGGCACTGATGAAAACATCCTCCAACCTTCTGTAAGTCCTTATCCTGGAATCCTTTACAGCTGGAATGGGAAATAATGAGAACAGCTCAATCGTCCTACTCTAACTGAAGTTTGAGTCTGTGAAATTATTTCCCCAACTAATCCCTTAATCAGAGATTGATTGATCAGTTAACAATATTTTTTAAAGAGGCACAACGTGCAAACCAACTGCTGTACTGCTTCATGCAGGAAAAAAATTATAATTTCTACTGAAATATCAGTACCAAACAAAGATAGTTTAGAGTAGACCAAATAAAGAATAAAATCCTTCTGAATAGGCTGTAAAAATTACAGCTTGCAAGAGAGCCAGAGAAATAATTAAATTTAGATTAGGAGAATAATTGAGATCTTTAAATGTAGATGCACTGAGGACTGCACTCACAATGAATTCTGTACCAAAACATGCTAAAGTTTTGTGAGTGAAAATAGAGCAAGTTTGCATAATTTATTTCTGCATCAACTAGCAATGTAACACATAGAGCAATGAGAAGGTGTCTAGAGACACTAGTCCCTGCTCTGGCTTCTAAGATTTCACAAGTCATCGCCCACACATTTTCAGATCTATCTATCCTCACAGTCGTAAGAGCTTGACTAGGATATGCTTGAGGGAGGGCTTATGCAGCAATTATCAGGATATTGCATTGTGCCCAATGTTGAATTCTGCAATAGTGTGGTGCGATCCTGAAGTATGGAATACACACAACCTTGACACAAGCCCTGACTTTTTCTTCTTTCATTTCCTGGATTAATACACCAACCTGTATTATTAGATATGATCAAATGATTAAAGTTTATTTTGCTTTTTAGAAATATGCTCCCATGCTACACTCTTATTGAGAGCAAGACAACTCCCACCATCATCAGAGCAGAGCTCAGGTGCTTAGTTTTTGTAGGGTACTAAAACTAGCATCTGACAACCAGCAATGCAGATAGCTGAGACAATGCAGATTCACAAGAGCAGGGGGGAAATGTCCTCTAGACTATTCCTAGTAAATAGGCATGTTTTAGAATAGGGGACTCTGTGGCCCTCCAAACATTGACTAAAAATGCATCATTCTTTACCATTGCTCCCCCATTGCTGGTTGGGGATGATGTGAACTGGAGTCCAACAATATTCCCACCCCTAATTAAAACAAACCCCATGAGTTAAGAACAAAAATGCTCTGGTTTCCGAAGTGGCTTGCCAGGGGGGGCAGAGCTGCTATGGTAGCTTCCTGGTAGGTAGGCTGCTGGTGCTTACTGGGAGGAAGAAGGGCAAGATGACTTGGAGGCCATCCTGGGGTCAATGCACTGGCAGGAGCACTGGATTGGCTCCACTGGTTTAAGTGCACTGCGCCAGCCCCTCTTGGTAAGCAACAGTGCCCCATCTGCAAGCCACTCCTGCATCAATTACAAAAAGCCAAGAAAGCTGTTCCCTGCACCTACCAGCTCTGAAATTGAGCAAGGCTGGGTGCAGTTTCCTATGAGTCTGTTCTCCCTTGGCTACGCCCATGCAATGGTGGATTCAGCTAACTGGTCCCACAAGCAAAAGCCTGTGCAAAGCCTTCCTCTAGCACAGTGCAGCTTTTCCCTCCCGCTTCTCCCTCCACACCTTCCCAGTTGGCTCAGGTGTGTGTGCATGGGGAAGAAGAGGTGATATTGTTCCACCAGGCAAGCGGAAATGTTTGTGCGTGACATTGAATGCCTCCCCCACCATGTTAAAAATGGCTAGTATTCATTGCTCATCTTACTCAGAGTAGACCCACTGAATCGCAAATGAGGAGAGCACTATTTCACACACGTCCTGCTTGTGGGCTCCCCTTTGGGGCATCTGGCTGGCCACTGTGAGAAAAGTTAATGAACACGACTAATTTAGGTTTGTTAATTTCAGTGGGTCTGCTCTGAGTAGGACTTGATTACAACCCTTAGAAATGCGTTGAGATAAAATACATATGTAAATAGGCATTTTCTAATAAAATACATACTTAAGTTGTATTTTTATTTTTTTAAAAAAACAGATTGATGTGGAAATGTGATGAAATGGATTTGTGAATGAAGAAGATGGAAGCAGCCTCGTATAGCAGGTGCCTGTAGTAGTGCGACTCTTCATTGAAAAAAGCAAGGGAAGAAAGCCAGGCCACTCAGCAGTTACAGCAAGCCTGACCAATCCAGAAGCTTCATACTACCAGCCAGCCAGCCAGTGGCAAGGGCTGATGTTGCATAACCTTCCCCACCAACTTTTTGTGGCTTGGAGACACACTGTGTCCAGAAAGCTCACCATACTAGGCAGGCGCCAGCCTCAGACCACCGAAATTCCCATTACCATGTGTTGAACTCTTCCATAGCCTCTTTGCCGTCTTTCATTGGAAAATTGTCAGCACAAGAGTTCTTGGTTTAGAGCAATGGGGATCATCAGAGGAGGTTAGCAGCTGGGGAAGCATCTTCTCCTGCTCCTTTGGGCTTCTGGCGCTTACTTATGTTTCCAGGCTGGGGTAGACCCCCATAGGGAAAAGGTCACAAAAGAATCATCTGGTTTGTAATCACTAAAATGGGAATAAGCACTTAGATCACTTACAGCAATGCGATTCCCCCAGGGATGTTTGATAGTGATGAGATAATTCAGCGCTTGACTAATTCTCACTGCCTTGCAGGAAGCAAGTATATTCAAGCTCTCTTGGCTTCTCAGCATCCAAACTGGCACTGCTGGATGGGATGAGCAACAACAGTAAAAGGGAGCAGGACAGCCAGGCCATTGTGATGGTAGCAGCTTTTGTCAGAGCAGACACACACTGCCTCCTTATTGTGATGCTGCTGCCTGTGTCCAGCCAGTGGAGGGGAAAGAGCCAGCAGCTGCCTCTGCTGCAGGTGCTGCTGAGTAGGGCAGCAACTGGGCCCAGCCACCCAGCCGGCAGGAACTAGCAGAGTAATAGAGCGTAGATCTTCCTTGGGCTTTTGAAAGACTGGCTCCCTTGCATGACCAGATCTAAGCAACTGGAGGCGGAGGAGCCTCGGGCCACAGCTGCCCCCCAACCAGATGCTTACTCAGGGCCTTATCAAAGCAATGCCATTGGCTCTACTGTGACTCCCTGACTGTGGAATGCTCTCCCCAGAGAGACTCTCCTGGTGCCATCATTGCACGTCTTTAGGCACCAGGTAAAAACATTCCTCTTTACCCAGGCCCTTGGCCATTAAATAATCTATGGCTTGTTAAATGGGGGGGGGGGCTGTTATTATGATTATTGTGCTGTATTATGTTTTTTATTATTAAAGGTAAAGGTAAAGGTACCCCTGCCCGAACGGGCCAGTCTTGCCAGACTCTGGGGTTTGTGCGCCCATCTCACATCTATTGGCCGGGGGCCAGCGCTGTCCGCAGACACTTCCGGGTTACGTGGCCAGCGTGACAACGCTGCTCTGGCGAGCCAGAGCCGCACACGGAACGCCGTTTACCTTCCCGCTGGTAAGCGGTACCTATTTATCTACTTGCCCCCGGGGGTGCTTTCGAACTGCTAGGTGGGCAGGCGCTGGTACCGAGCAGCGGGAGCGCACCCCGCCGCGGGGATTCGAACCACCGACCTTTCGATCGGCAAGCCCTAGGCGCTGAGGCTTTAGCCCACAGCGCCACCCGCGTCCCTTTTTATTATTATACTGCATAAATTACGTTCTTAATGTACACCACCCAAGGATCTTTGGATAAAGGGCAGTATATACCGTATTTTTCGCTCTATGACGCACCAGACCATAAGACACACCTAGTTTTTGGAGGAGGAAAACAAGAAGAAAAAAAATTCTGAATCTCAGAAGCCAGAACAGCAAGAGGGATCGCTGCACAGTGAAAGCAGCAATCCCTCTTGCTGTTCTGGCTTCTGGGATAGCTGCGCAGCCTGCATTCGCTCCATAAGACGCACACACATTTCCCCTTACTTTTTAGGAGGGAAAAAGTGAGTCTTATAGAGCAAAAAATACGGTAAATCAAATCAAATAAATAAAATACTACAGCAATAAGATGAGCAGAACCACAAAGAGAGGGAGAGAGCAGCAGCAAGAAGGTTAAGGGAGGGGCATGGAGCTCAGCACCTCCAGAGTTCTCTATTAGGATTCTCCCCAGGCCACACCATGCGCCACCCCTCGTACACCTCTCCTTAACTGTATTTTTGGTCTGGCTTGAGTGTGTCTTTCAGCTTTGAAAAAACCTCTGGGTTGGGGCAGGGTATTGGATGTGTGGAGAAACTGGCCTGCAGTACACAGGTAAAATTTGTGTTAGTTTCTCCACCCACTTTTGCCTCTGGCCCCACCCACCACTGACATGTTCCCTCCTCCCAAAGGTCTGGCGCACTAAGGAACTGGCATCCATTCTGAACCATGTATTAGCCTTCTGCCCAGCCCATAGGATACTTGCATTGGCACTAACCATTATGTGCCTTCTGGCACCATAAAATGGCAACAGCTGAAAACAGAATCTCCCAAGGAATGCAACAAATGTCATCAGTTTAGTTAGATGGGTAACAATAATGAATTTGGAATACGTAATTGGATTTTGAGAAGATTTCGAGGCATATGGATGTAATGAGTCTCAGCAATATTGAATGTCATCTATTTTGATTATTACCTTATGAAGTTGTTCATATTTTATAATAGAAATACTGCTAAAAAAAAATCTAGAATGAGAAAGGGGTGGCCCAAATTATTTTGTACTGAGACCCGGATGTTCTGCCCCTCATCCATTTCTTTTAAATGTTTTAAAAAATTGGTTTAAATTAAACTAAATAGTGGTACTATCAAGATCCAGTGCAATAGGCATTCCTTCATCTCTTCCCCCCATGTGCCCCCCAGTTGGCTGCGGGAGGCAGGATAGCACCCAGAGCAGTGCTCCAGAGGGGAGAGGGGAGTTTGTTCTGTCTGGCAAACAAAATGATTGTGCTGATGGAACAATGGTAATAGTGTGACATTGAATTCCACCCTTTTTTACTTTGCTCACAGCAATGCCAGGGAATCTGTGGCCTGTCACTTGTTGTTGGACTCCAACTCCCATCATCCCTGGCTATTATGTTGGCTGGGGCTGATGGGAGCTGGAGTCTCACAACCTCTGGAAGGCCACAGGTTCTCCATCCCCAGCCGACAGAACAGCTGGGCATGCTGCAATTTGACCAGAGGAACTCTACACACTTATGCACATTTCTTTTGTGTCTCAGATCCTTCAAATACCTTGTAACTAACACACACACACACACACACACACACACACACACCAGGCCCAAAAGACAAAAAATAAAAAAAAATGAGAATACTATTCCTTTTGGACACAAATACAAGACTGCTTATTCTGTGTCCTGTTTCTGCCTTAACTTGAAGTGGTGGAATTCCTTCCCTGGTCCCTTCTCCAGCTGCAGCTGCCATTGCCACCACTCTCCTTTGTGGCACCCAAAGCTGGATCTGCTAAGCTTAGAATCAATTTCCTCTTAGCCTGCTCCTCCCAGGGATGGAAGAAGCGGCAGAAATCCTCTAATCTGCTTAGCGAGAGCCTAGGCGCCTGGCGCTGAGTGGCCTAATCAGAGCTCAGCTGTGTTGGGATGCTGGCGCAGGAAAGTGGCTTTGGGGACAAGGCGGGTGCGGTATTACAGAGACCCTGGCTGGAGCAACAGGAAACCAGAGGAAGAGCTGGGAGAGAATGAGAAGATACACAAACACATAGGAGAGATTTTGAAAGCATTGCCCAGTGATGAGCAGTGAGAGGCCAGTCATGGGCACATTGGCAACATTTGGAGTGGGATTCAACCAAGTTTTACTCAGAGCAGAACCACTGAAATTAATAGGCCTAACTCAGTCATGTTCATCAATTTCAGTGGGTTTACTCTGAGCAAATCTTAGTCGAATACCACCCTTTATTTCTACGGGTGGAATTATACATAGCACTATGTATGTGGGGAACTGAAATAAAAAATTTAAGGTCATATATATGTATGATAAATGTTCATAACTGCATATATAAACCACATGTCTGAAATCCCACAGAAAAAGTCCTGAAACCATTTTCTCTCTCCCAAATTGACCTCAAATATTTCTCTGCAAGGTGGAAGGGAAATGGAAAAGGCTCCCCATTGTCTTTTCGTTCACAAATCCCGTATTAAGGGTATGCCTGTGTATGAATAGGGTGAGCCTGTGACCTGGCTCAGGAACTAAGTATTTGTCATTACAAGAGACTGGCCAGGCTCCCCAGGGTATCCAATCAAGTGACCATTAATAGGTAACCTGCCAGACAGGAGATAAACAACACACTCAGATTTCTGTTGTAGACCGCCTTTTCTATGATGTAGGTATGATGTTTGTGGGGGGTGGTCTTGGGTTACACCCCTTCTGTGATGTATGTATGATGTATGGAGGGGTAGTCTTGAGCTCCAGGGAAGGCAATTTAAAATGTCTATATCAGGGCAGGCACGCCTTTGTTCTGGGTCCTCCTCCTTTCCTGCGTGTGACGGGAGCACCCTGTTGCAACAGTCAATAAAGATCAGGCTTACTAGCTGCTTTGCTTCTCAATATTCTCTGGTTGGCCTCTGTTATTTTCTCCAACCGATGGAGAACCTACAAAGGACTCTATAAGGGCTCTTGTGTCCCCCATAAGGGAATAAGGGCAGATTTTTGTTTATTACAGGAATGAAATCCACAAACGAAACTAGAATTTCCCCCTTTTGCCGTCCCCCCCGCATGCCCTCCAATCCTACAGAGCAGATTCATGGGTATAGAGGAGGGAGGAAAGTTCTGTTGGGAGAGTGAATCTCGTTCTGTGCAGACAACCACTTAACTGAAAATGAAAAGTGCTGAGGATCAAGTCTACTCTCACCCTAGATATACGTATTGGAACTAGGCAGCAGTTATTCCCTGGGGAGGGGAAATGTACTCTGCACATGTGCAGAGAGGCAGGCAGCCTGTAGCTGTGGAGTGGAGAAGGAACTGGGATTGAGACTGGAAGCTGTCTTGGGGCTTTTCTCCACCACATCCTCTAATAATCCCTTGCTGGTTGACAGTGCCTTTGTCCACATAACTGTTGGTCCTCAGTGCCTGTAAAAGTCAAATGCATTGCCACCATAAGCCAGATTCTATATTTGTATTCCTTTTATGAGTCACAGAAAATGATGACACCTGGAGGATTACATCATAGAACTCTTCCTGGAATGGTGACCAGGCAAATGCTTCCAACACCCTTGTCAGCTGGGCACGAAGAAAGCAGCCCTGTTGTTTGACTTCAGCCTTGGATCCGCAGAGGCAAATTGCTACATAGATTTATCAGTGGCTATCAGCCACAATAGCTATCTTCCATGCGCTTGTTCCATTTTACAGCCACTTAATCTAGTATGCATGGTCAACACGGCATCCTCTGGGAGAACCAAAAAATGGGGGGGGGGGAGGACGAGATTAAAGAATATGTGTTGGACTGGCTAAAAATTAATATCAAAGCAATTCAAAATTTAAGGTAGACAAGAAATTGGGATTTGCAGAAAAAACATCACAATTTGAAGAAGATATATTAAGATCTAGAGTTAAAACATTGTCTAAAATGTAGAGAATATTACTTGACTGGGAAATGAAAGAAGAATTTGTGGAATCTTCTATAATTAAATGGGCACAAGATGTGGGGCATAACATTGATTTGAACCTGTGGGAACAATTGTGGGAAATAAACTTAAAATTCACAGCTAGTTACGCGCTAAAAGAGAACTACTTAAATATGACCCACAGATGGTATTTGACACCAAGCGAATTAGCCAAAATGTCTAAATCTAAAGATGACCTGCCTTGCCCCACCCTCCAGCCCTGGGAGTCCTCCTAAGGGAGCTGTGCCTGGAGGAAGAACTGGGAGGAAAGAGACTTCATCAGGCAAGGCCTCCTTCCACCTGCCTTGCTCACCCCTCCAGCCTCTGCTGCTCAATTTGTATTGTATTATTTTATGCACTTTGGCTTGCTGTTGTTTTATTAATTGTAGTTTAGAAATTATTTATTGTAATTTTATTTTTTTATTGTGATTTCTGTTAGAGTGGATTTCTGTTTAATTTTTATATGCTGATATTATTATTCTATACTATTCTAGTGATTGTTGAATGTTTATTTGATGTAGGTTGCTTATTTTAAAGTTATAATAATAATAATAATTTATTATTTGTACCCCGCCCATCTATCTGGGTTTCCCCAGCCACTCTGGGCGGCTTCCAACAAAGACCAAAAATACACTAAGTTAGTATCATATTTTTGTATTGCATTAGATTGTTATAAGGTGTATATTCTTTGTTTCTTCAGTTTGTAAACCGCCTTGAGTATTGTAAGATAGAAAGACAGTATACAAATTAAAAGTGATGATGATGATGTTGATGATGACCTATTCTGGAAGTGCAGAGAAACAACTGGCACATTTTATCATTCATAGTGGCTACAAATGTGTAGCCATACAGCTTCATCTTTTTCCCTCCACATGACTGTGAAATTATCTGCAGCATAGAGAGTAATCTCTTTGTGGTTGCTAGGCTACAAATATTCTTTTAAAAAAACATCTAAGTAGAATATGGCCCCTGCTCTTCTGCCTTAGAGCAGCCTAATATTTTGTTTGAACAGAATATTGAAGAAATCCAGCGCAGTGAAAAGTGGGCATGCATTTCACATACTGCAGTAATTAACTGCAGCAAAGGACCCTAATTGGGCTGGTGCTCTGATCTGAAGTGCATTTAATGTAACAACTAATCCAGCCCTGCTAAAGACCACCCACCCCTCTCTCTCCACTTTCATATTAATCTGTATGAATGACCTGCAAGAGAATTGGGCATCTTATGCAAGTCTTGTGCCCATGTCTGAAAGTCCCAGTGAACTCAACAGGACTTTGTTCTGAATGGAAATGCCTAGACCTGCGTTGTGAGTCACTATCCAAATTGACGATATTATGTAACAGAGAAGATCAAAGGGAAATGACTTGATTTTAAAAGGCAAAAGATTTGTATGATCTGAGGCAAAGCCAGACTTGAATTTAAACCAGGTGGGACCGCATTTGAGATGGATTATAAAAATGTATTCCTTAAACCAGCTCTCTTAAGAGGTCTCCGGGTCCTGGATGTCTGATGGGACAATCTTGGGTGAATCAGACACTTCCTTTCCTCCTGAGCTTTTCCACTATTAGCAAATTTGTAGCTTGCTACGACTGGAAAAGTTCCAGGTCTCCTGTCCCTTTTTAACAGGGGTAGGAAAGAGATTTGTTGACAATGCTGCTTCTACAACTGCAGCCTGCTAGTTGCAGATGCTCCCCAAACAAAACTCTTTCCTCAACCTGATGTTCTGCAGATGTGGTTGAATGACCACTCCCATCAGTCCCAGTAAGCATGGCTGGTGGCCACTGGTGATGGGAGGTGTAATCCAGCAACATCTCAAGCTTGCCAGATTTGGGGAGGCTGCCTTAGCACTCCTCTTCTGTTTTTTAAAGGCAAAACTAGAAGTGATGTTAATTACACAAATGGTCCTTGCATGTTTCTTTTTTATTTACCAAATAGTGACTTCAAGGGGGAAGTTCCAGGTTGGGGCTGCAGTATAGAGGAGAAGCAATTCGAATCTTTGGCCCACCATTGTCCCAATTCAGATTGGAGCCCCTACAGCTGCTATTTGCCCTAGGAATAAAGTTCCTAGGGACAAACAGCAGCTGTGGTTGTGAGTTAGAATCATAGAATCACAGAGCTGGAAGGGACCCAAAGGTCATCTAGTCTGACCCCCTGCAATGCAGGAATCTCAGCTAAAGCCTCCATGACAGATGGCCACTCAACCTCTGATTTAAAGCCCAAAGGAAGGAGAGTCCACCACTTCTCGAGGGAGACTGTCATACTGTCAGAAAGTACTTCCCTATGTTTAATTTTTTTAAATTAGTTTCCCATTATAGCCAAATTATAACAATAACAATTAATTCCCAAATTATACAATTATCAAAATGCCAATCAACATCAAATTAATACATTTTAATTAAAGTGGCTCCCCACATGATGGTTTGGGTGCATTTCCAATCTTATATCACTGCGTTCTTAATTAATGTCAGTTAGATTTCAGTTATAATAATAATCCCTTAGTCCACAGCTACATAATTAATGATTTCCATTCGTGATGTTACAATATGTTAATTTATAAAGCTTCAAGTGAGGAACTCAAACTATTTTCTTTATTCTGCCCTGCGTGTGAAAACTGTTTTATCCATGGAGATTCCTTCTGTCCATTTATGAACAGCTGTTGTTTTCTCCCATCATGGCTTGGGGCAGAACTGAATCTTGAAGTTTCTCAGAAGTCTTATCTCTCTGTCCCTTGCTTCTGTCTCGGAACAGGCAACAGTCTGCTAGAAACCATTCTGTCTCTCTAGTAAAACATGTCACAGATTTTCGCCATTTCCCCCTCAGCCTAGGAAAAGGTTGGCAATTTTCAAATGCGCTGAAGATTTAATACTCCTTTCCAACTCCCAGAATCTCTGCAGCGTTCTTATCACAGCCCCCAAATTCTTTTCCTTCCAGCAAGAGATTTATGGCCCAATCAAACTTTATCTTAGATTACATTCTGTCAATAACACACACGAATCTCAGTCTCTTTTTCCTTGTCTGTTGTTTTTAAATGGAGGTGAGGGGGATTACTCTGTCTTTCCAACACAGTCATACTTGAGCTTCCCCTCACCCTCCTTTCTTCATTTCAGATCACACACACTTTCCATTTTTGCTTGTTAATATCAATGTTACGCCAACGTTCCTTCCTCACTTGTAAATATCTTTTTATCCTATATTCCAGAGATGGTTGCTAAATCTTAAAAGAAGCTTAGAATAAACAAACCATGGGCTTCCCTCTCTCCAACCAACTCTCACACCAAAGAAAATCTTATCTCAGTTCAAACCTTTGATCCATGTAGCTGATATATTCCGAAGTATGTTGTTGCAGCCGTTTCCCTTCACGTGCCAGTACTTTAAACCAATTAAAGATCCAATTAAACAGAGAACCTCTGCTTCTTAAGGGCTGCATAGGAGGGTTTTCGCCAGGTGAAGTGCTTTTCGCTCAGCGGCTCCCGGCCTCCCACATTCCATGCCTGAGCGAGAGCCAGGTACCAAGACAAACTGTGAGTGATGCCCCGTCCTAGGAGGGAATTTGCAAGGATGATTTACCCGTCATCCTTGTTTTTTGTTCGCCGATGATCCCTTGCTGTCGTGGAGGCTGTCCCCCATCTTATATTTGTCATCTGGTTCTTCCGGCCTAAGTACAGAACCTTACATTTGTCCCTATTGAAATTCATTTTGTTAGCTTGGGCCCAGTTCTCCAATCTGCTAAGGCCATTTTGAATTCTGATTCTGTCAACCAAGACTCCTAGATCCTTTTCACATGTACTGCTCTCAAGCCAGGTGTCACCCATCTTGTATTTGTGCCTCTCATTTTTTTTGCCCAAGTGCAATACTTTACATTTCTCCCTGTTAAAATTCATCTTGTTTATTTTTGCCCAGTTCTCTAATCTGTCAAGGTCGTTTTGAAGTGTGATCCTGTCCTCTGGGGTGTTAGCCACCCCTCCCAGCTTAGTGTCATCTGCAAATTTGATGAGCATCCCCTCAATTCCTTCACCCAAGTCATTTATAAAGATGCTGAACAACAACAGGCCCAGGACAGAACCCTGTGGCACCCCACTTGTCACTTTTCCCCAGGATGACGAGGAACCATTAATGAGTTGTAAGACAAAGATTTAAATCCCCTCTGCCACAACACTGCAGTCCCAGTCCATTATCTCCTTTCTCTTAGTGGATAGTTAGTACATAGAAACCAAGTCAGTCACAAGCGTAATACCACAACTAGGGCTTGTCTACTATGCGCCCAGAGTTTACCATGTGTTTGCAGCTGCCTTGGCTCCTATTTAATGTGTGTAGTGCACATGACGTTACCCTCAGACAACACCAATCTCATACAATCATAGAACTGTAGAAATGGAAGGGACTATTCGCCTGTAAATTAAGGGGATGATCCAATAAACGGGGGGGGGGGGGCCTCCAAACCACTGCACTTGGAATCACAGAAGTTGTTTTGGCATTTTGGTGTAGGTGTCTCAATTGTTACTTTCTCTGTTATGTACTGAAGTCTCACCCTGGGCCAGCAGGGGGATACTGTAGATAGGTATGCAAATGAAGGATCGAAAGTGACGTTCAGTGATTGGATAGTTTGTATGCAAATGAAGGATCAAAAGTGATGTTCAGTGATTGGATGGTTTTAGAAAGTTGCAACAGTTACGCTGTTCTGGAGCTCTATATAAGCAGGCTGACTGAGCTCTTCAGTTCAGTTCTGTTCTGGCCTCGGAATAAACAAGAGCTGTTTGAAGAATCACTGTGTCGTCTGATATGTTCGCCCATAACTTAACACTCTCCTATTCCCCTTCCTCAAATACTTATTTATTTTCTCGCCATGTACATAACTGCTTCCAGCACATCTGGGTTTTTTCTTTATCAGATTTGCACAAAACCAAAAAACTGCAGAGGCAAATTTCCAACTCCCCACTGTGTGCTTTTACACACTTCTTGGTCAAGATTTACCAACAAAAAACAAGGTGTGCACACATGCCATATCCCTATGATTCAACTGGCATGTTAGACTCAACATACAACTGGCATGTTAGAATCAACCAATCAGATGGCAGAGACAAATACAAAAGGGAAGGCCGAGGCCTACCAGTATGACAGAAAGACCAAATTGCTCCTCATACAATTCATATCCATGTGGGTGTGGACTACTCTGGTCTAATTCAAATAGAGGAAAGATGGATTGGCAGCTACATACTGCTCAAAGGTGGTTTGGCTCTAAGAAGGATGGTATTGATGTGTCCAGCAATGTATCAGGCAGGTGATAAGGAATGTATATGTTGTCATGTATGTCACTATTGCCATTGCAGTTGGAGCAAACACAGCAGAATGCTGTACACACCAAAAAACACACAAAACCCTATGGACTCTGTAGAGCGGATAATACAATTGCAATCCCACATGTAGTTTATAGGACAAGAGCAATGACTGAAAAATCTGTAGTAGAGCTGGGATTTGTTTGTTATTAGGCGTCTTGCGGTATGGTCAATTTGTGTCTGAAGCAGCAGGGCTGTTTCAGATTTCAGCTGGGAGCTCCCCTGCCTAAATGTTCCTCCGTACAAACACGTACAGATCCCCGCACAATGAAAACTAGCATGTCAAGGGGAAGTTAGAAAACTAGGAATCAGGTGGAAATGTTCTAGTCTATGTGGAGGGATTTGTATATGTGCACAGGATCATTTCAGAATGTGAAACACCAAGATTCTGCCTCTTAGTTCTTTCCCTGCCCCCTGCCAGCTGAAATACTCAAGGTAGGCACCAAGATCTTGCAGTATCTTGTACCAAACTGGCCCCATCACTGCTCCCCTTTTGGTAGGCAGCCAAGCAAGGCACTACTTTCTAAAACAGATTCTGATTGTTCATGTTGGAACCATTTTTTAATTTTCTATTAATTGTTATGCTGATTTACTGTGAGTTGTAATGATTCTGGGTAATTATTTTGCTTTGTGTGTTTTGTTTGCTGCCTTCAATTTTATTTTATATTTTTAAATAGAAAGGCAAGATACAGACGTTGAAATAAAATTAAAATTAAAGAACCCTCCCACCTGTAGGCTACAATGACATAGCCCAGATGTAAGCTTACTAGCCCTGTGAGAAGTAGGCCATACTTATACTGAAATCTTGTGATTGCAAAAACACATCCTCAGATCTAGGGCAGAGGTTTTCAACCTTTTTGAGTCCATTGATCCCTTGACCAACTGCATTCTTTCTGGGGCACCCCTGTGGGGCTCAGGAGCCCAGTTATGTCCCCCCTTGCCTGCAGAGCAGAGCCTGCAGATGGATAAAATCGTTCAGCCAAAACAAAAGGGAAAGAAACACTGATCAACCAGATGAGAATGGCATGTTCCCCCCGCCCCACACTTTCCCTTCCAGCCCATCCATCACAAGAACCCTAAAGTACAAAGCTGGTAATGGAGCCGGGAGCCAGTGAGAAGCCATTGTTTGCAAAACACCGAGCAGCTTCGGCCGCCACCACATCCAAAGGTTGCAAATTATACAAGATCACTTGTGTAATCTAGTCCGGAAAGGAGTACTGCAAGGCAGACGGAGTGCAGATTCCGAGGGCATTGAAGGAAGGGATCCTCATGGAAACGGGCTGCCCAGTGATGGACCACAGTCAAGCACAATGGAGGGGAGTGGTTCCTAGGAAGGAGCTGGCAGTTCCTTCCCTGTCACTGCTCTGAGGGATGACGAAGCAGCTGAGCCCAGGCAGGCAAGCAAGACGGCACCGCATCCTGCTGCCTGCTCCCTGCAGCGGCTTTTGTGCCTTTCTGGTGCTTTGTTCCAGAGGCAGAAGAGAACAGGCTTGCTGCTTCCCAGGGTAACAAGCAGAAAAACCCAACCGTGGCTAATTTGCACACCTGAATTCCTCTTAAAATAAGCAGATTTTAAACACTCTGGTGTTGAGGCTGGCCTTAAACAAAGCAGGTGGGCGAACAGGGTGGGGGAACCATTCAAAATGGTTTGAGCCTGGTTGAAGTGGCCAGGTAGCAACTGCAGCCCAGGAATTGTCAAGAGAAAGAGAAATAAACTATGCTAATTGTGGGAAAGAGGCCCCTGATATTTAAGAAGCTCCATGGAAAATCTCTGCTCAAACACCCGCAGGAATGACTTTGCAGCACAACTGTGCTAAATCAAGAGGCTTCTCCAAAATACCATCTTGCTCCAAGCCCAGCCATGAGAAGGCACCCTTGGTACCCAGGTGGAAAATAAACTTGATATCCCAGGGCTCCATTCGCCTGTGCAGTGAGAGAGGAGTCAGGCAGTCCCATTAGCACAGATTAATAACTTTCTCTGCAGCAGAGGGATTGAGAGGCACCCAGAAACCACAGAGTGTTGTGCAACAGACTTGGAGTGGGGATGGGCAAGTGGTTTCTAATTCCCGCATATGCCTTCAACAGCTGGGGTCACCTTGGGGAGGTCCTATGCCTACCCTTTTCACTTTATGAACAAGAATCAATGGGGTCAGTTGCTCATGACTGCACTAGCAGATCAGTCTCTTCAAACATGATGGGTGAGGTAGGTAGCCATCTGTTGGGCACCCCACAAAACGAACACCCTCCCTTTTGACCACATACCCAAGACTGTGCAACACCTCCCACGTGATACCGAACCACTGATAGATATTTTAAAAACCTCCGTGGCCATGGCTCATCATGGGAGGCTGACATGAACGTCACTAGCCACCCTCCCAGGAGAACCAGCTCCCACTTCCTGCCCTCCTGAAATGGAGGGTGTCTTTAGCGACTGAAAGAAGTGAGCATCATGAGGTCAAAAGCCAAGCGCTGTACCAAGTGATGAACACAGAGACTATGGGGACAGGGGCGTTGCCAGTTCCGAGTAAACAACCTACAGACTCCTCAGCAAGCCACCTGCATCACTTTGAACCCCCATCCTTATACTGCACTGGTGTAACTTAACATGGCGTAATTCACTGTGGTAGTGGTGGGGGTTGGATTTAAAACAGATGATGGTGGGAATCAAACGAGGTTATCTCAACCGGTCAGTTTGCAGCCCTTCAAGAGAATAACCTCAGAGGAGGCAGCATAATTTGGGCAGATTCAGAGGTTTTAAGTTTTAAAATTTGGGAACAGAAGATAAATTCATGGGATACAAAGGGTTTGTGTAGGAGGGGGAAGGCATGGTTGCGGCTGCTGTTTTCCTCCCAGCTCCAAGGGATCCCTCCTTTCTTCCGAGTAGCCAGACCAACAGCTCAACTAGCCACACCCAGTGGTTTTAAGGCTGCAGAACTAAAGGTGGAGCACTAGCAGCCAAACAATTGAAATAAACACTAAAGTCACAATCACCAGCACCCATTTTCTAGGCAAACGGGTACGCTATTGGTTATTTTACAGGTGGGCTTTGCTGTAATCCGGGAGATTTTGAAGGACATGGACAGGCCTGGCTCAGGGCAGTGATGGAGGGGGTGATGCCCCTTCTTTTGAGAAGCATCCCTGCAGCTGCTCCCCCAGCCCCCCACCCCCAGCATTTGCTTACCCCAATGATGACGGTGTCATCCCCCTGGAAAACTGGGATGAATTTATCTCCCCGTATGATCTCCGACTGGTTCAAGGGCCGGAACCTACAGAGGACTTTGATGCTACATTCATTGACTTCTGTCGTCATGCTGGCTGGGCAATTGGGCTCCCTGTCCGTCCCGGCAGCTTTTGTGGCGAAGATGTGGAGGAGAAGCAATTCCCAAGGGGAGTCGAGAGGCAGAGAAAGGTGAAGGCGGCGTGCAACCAGGCTTTAGCAGATTGCAAAGCGGGAGAACGAGATCCCTGGATTGTCACCCCACAGCAGCAGAGCAATGGGGCTCTCTCAGCTGGGCTGGTGCGTCCTCCGCGCCTGCGTTACCTTGGGATGCTGCTTGCAGTGCCTGTATCTCCCTCCTTCCTGCTGCAGGCATCGGCAGCATCAGCAGCGAGCAAAGGGATGGGCAGCTGGAGCCAGGATGCTATAGCTTTTAAGGTGGAGCCGGTTCTGATGACTTAAGGTGGAAGCAAACATGCTGGTCCTAGCCCTGGGTGTGGAACCTTTTTCAGAACAAGGGCTGCATTCCCTTCTGGGAAACCTTCTGAGGGCCACATGCCAAAGGGGGCGGGGGGGGGGCGGGACCAGAAGCAAAAGCGGGAGGAGCAACAAATGTAATTTTTTTTGCCTGCATCTCCGCTGACCTCCATCCAGGCAAGCAAGACACCTTCCTGAATCCTGCCAGGCAAAAACACTCAGGTTGTGGAGCGGACCCAGGGAGGGCTGTGGCCTGGGGAGAGTCCCCAGGGCCGGATGGAGAAGACTGGAGGGCTGCCTTCTGCTGCTGGGTGTGATGTTCCCCACATTTGCCTTAGCCAGTGCCGCCTGCCTTGGGTTTTGAATTGCAGCTGGCAGCCGCTGCTTTGTTCCTTTTGAACCCTGACCTGGACTCCTGGAGGCAAGGGGCAAGTGCTGATTGGCTTGCTGGCTTTAGAAAAACAGCACCTGCCAAAATTCCCCTTTATACACAGCCCTGGGCTTCTTTGGGAGGCAAAGCAGGGTAAAAATGGGGTGAATTAGTCAATAATAAAAGTGAGGATCTGCACCCTTTTCCTAGGCACTCTTTCACTTAATTTAGACCCCATGTCTCAAAAAGCACACTGCCCTAATGCCTACTATGTTGGCACTGGCTATGATTATTCCCTGCTGAGGGGGGGGGCATTTCGCATGCATTCAGATGCCCTTTATTATCACTCCATAGTCCATAGGCAGCTGCTTAGATCAGGCTATTTGTTCATTTAGACCAGTGGTGTCTGCGTTGCTGGCAGCAGCTTTCCTGTCTGTCACAGATAAATATTTTCCCTCATCTTCTACATGATCCTTTTCTAAACTGGAGGCACCAGGGATCAAATTTGAGACCTTCTACATGCAAAGCAGGCGTTTTTCCATTGATTGAGCTCTGGTCCCCTCCTCACATGACCTCAGGCTGAGGCCAGAGTCAGTCCCAGGCATTCTGTCCTTCAAGCATTCATCCTGATTTGTTTGCACAAAGTTTGTGGGGACGTTAGATGTCATTGCCTATTTATTGTGCATTCATTCTGTTTGCAGGGGGGAGGACAGACAACATTGCGTCAAACAAATATTATCCCACATTTTCCAGCGCATTTCCCCGTCACTTTTCCTAATCACAAAAAGGTTGATTTTGGAAGCAAGTCAGTTTGTTGTGTAATAACGCCAAATCAGCTTTAATTGCACATCTTGAATTTGTTGGCGCACGATTGAATCCCACTTGACAATAGCAATGGTCTGAAATCACCCCAGGTTAAAATAAATGTCAGTCTGATTGAAGATGTCATCCACCTAAATACTAGATGACATGCATTATACTTGCTCATATGATTTCTCATTTTTCCAAAGCACCCAAACAAGACTGCCTCCACAAATACCATGGGAGAGGCCACATTCTCATGCCTCTTGCTACCTGAAGGCCAAGATTGCAGCTGGAGAAACAATAAATATCTTCCTTTTTTGAGATGGGGAAAGCAGAACTGTGTTGTGTACAGTTATGGTCACCCCATCTCAGAATGGACATCACAGAACCAGAAAAAATGCGGGAAAAGGCAACTAAACTATTAGGGGACTGAAATGCCTTTCCTACAAGGAAGGAAAAGATGTGAAAGGGGTGAGCTGAACATAAGAACATATTGTTGGCTGCTTTTTCAAATTTGTTTATTTGTTTCATTTCACTTTTTGTAAAGTAAATCCTGCTTTGGATTATCTTTTTAAAAGGAAAATTTAACACTAGTGGACTCGGCTACATTTGTCAAAAAACAGCACTGAATGCATTATAAACCTGCAACATCAGATGGCGCCAGAGAGCAAACAAATTTTCTATGTTATTTTTACATAGGTTTTTTTCTTTTGTTCTAACGATTTAATTTCTGACTTATTAATAGCATGTGTTTTTTCTCTTTGTCTAGATCCACCCACTGTCTATCTAAATTAAATATTGCATCCGTAATATAGCACCCACAAAACAGCTAATTCTGATGGTGTAGAAAGTCTAAGTTTTCTAATTCCCCAGCATAGGATCAGGAAAGATTCCTGTCTGTAACCTAGGAAAGGAATCAGTGTAGACCAGGGACCAGGGCATTGTGAGCTTCCAGTTGCTGTTTGACTGACTCCAGCTCCCATCGCCCCTGACCGTTGGGCCACGCTGGCTGGGGATGGTGGGAGCTGGATTCTCAACAGCAGGAGCCACAGATTCTGCTTTCCTGGTGTACACAGTAGTGAGCTATTTGGTCCAATGGCTATTACTTGGTATATATTTGTGTTTGCCTTTGCACCCAACCTCTTCAGCCCTCTGCTCAGAAGGGTTTTGACCCATGAGATCTATAATTATGGTGGTTCTGAAGGACTCCCCTTTCTCAGAACTACTCATGGGTGTCTGTGGTTATTTTGGGGGAGGGGCAAAATAAAACACTAAAAGGATGGAGGTGGCTAGTTTCTTGGAGGAAAAGATAAATATCTGTACAGTACATGTCACCTCATATCTCAGGTTCTACCAATGGAAGGTGGAAATCTGGGGGTTGTGGTTCAGCTACACCCCCCCCCAATGGATGTTCATGGGACTACTGTTGCCTATTTAATGTGTGCCCATGTCCTATTTGTTTATAACCAATGCTGGCTTCAAATTTTAGGGTGCCCTCAGGCAAGATCTCCTAAGAAGGCCTTCTAAAATGGCGGCAGTTTACAGACTCTGCTTTCTACTTGTGGTGGCAGCAGCAGCACAAGTTTGTTGTGTAAGAGCTCCAGACCAACTTTAGTTGAGGGAGAAATTTGGTTTGCAATTAAAGCTGAGTTTTCCAAACCCACCCTTTCTGAAACAATATGAGAACAAAGCATGCAGAAAAAGGCACCGGATCAAACTCTGTGTGCTGGCCTGCAGTTTCTGTGGACCCTTGGTATGACTTTTAGAGTCTGATCTTCTGCTGGCTCATAGTTCTAATATATGTTTAATCCTTCATTGGTATCAGATACATGTGTAGTCCTCTGTCAGGAACACAGGAAACTGCCTTATAGTTAGATCACTGATCCATCTAGCTCAGTATTGTAACTACATTGGCTGGCAGAGCCACTCCAGAAGTTCAGACAGTCCTACTTTGACATGTTGGAGTTTGAACCTTCTGCATTCAAAGCAGGTGCTCTACCACTGAGCTACATCCCTTCCAGGGGCGCCGACTTATAAAAAATATTGGGGGGCCCATACCGGGGTCCTGCCCCGGGAGGTTTTCTAAATTTTAGATGAAAATTAGTGAGTTTTAAAGTATTTCGGCGGAGCCGGAGCGATTGGGGAGGAGGGGGCTTGTTGCCGGATTCTTCAGCTGGGCCGGAGATCCGCTGCTGGGGGGTCCCTGGGCCGAGTTGTGAGCACGGCCTGCTGAAGGGAGATCCAGCTGATTGCGCGACGGGGACGGCCGGGGCTCTCCGGCTAGGGCGCGCGGCTGGCTGGCTGGCTGGCGAGGGAGCAGGTGGGGAGGAGGCGGGGGACGGCGGCGGCGCTCTGCTGGAGGGGCGCCCGAGATTATTGGGGGGGCAGAGCCCCCCCAAACGAATTTTTGAGGGGGCTCGGGCCCCCTCAGGCCCCATGGAGTCGGCGCCTATGATCCCTTCCCCATACACCCCCCCAATATCTGCCTTCTCTAAGCCTCTGAATAATGCCCTAGCCCAGGAGATATATATCTGGTAAAACCTTTGAATCATCAACATTGCTTACTCTTCCAGGAAACGGGGGGGGCAATTGGACAGATGCAGCAAAAACTGCAGAAATCAAATTGAGGCTGACATGTGGGGGGAAAGCAGTACCAAAAGTGCAGTCACTTCTTGCATCCGGCCCCAAGCAAGACAAGGGTGCAGCAGCTGCACTGACTTGCAAAGTACCGTAGATTCCTTTCCTTCCAGATGAGCTGAGCTGAATGAAGCTTTAAAAAGGAGCGGGTGAGGATAAGGGAGGTCAGGCCCATGCTTGTCAATTTCCCAGAGGCAACTGTCTGGGCTGCTGCTGGGAAGCAGGAGGCTGGATTAGACAGTCCTTGATCTGAACCAACAAGGCAATTCATAGGATGTGCTCTGTATGTTTTACCACAGTTATGTCAGTAGCAGTTATGTCATTCTCTCCAATACTTCACAGAGGGGGGGGGGAGGTGCATTGAGAGCCAGTGTGGCGATGGACTAAGATTGGGCAGAACCAAGTTCAGACCCCCACTAAGCTATCAAGTTCCCTGAGCGACCTTGGGCACCATCTCTTAACCAACCATGCGGGGCTGTTGTGAGAATAATGAGGGGAGAGAGTCCTCAGTATTGTAGAAATGTAGTTAAAGAGATGTACAAGAAAGGGGATGGAAGTTGGAAACAAGGAGGCAGTAAAAACAAACAACTCCTAATTCATGATGGGGTGGGTTTTTTTTGTTCTCAAGGGTTTTTTGCTCATGTATTTGATACCAAGATCAAATTTGTGGCCAGCTGTCCAAAATGTTTCTTGAGGATATATTTCTTCCTCTTTATATTCTGTTTTAAATTTAAGACTTTAAAGTATAGTTAAAACAATTAGAGCCTTGCAGGTTCCAGGAGAGATAATATTTTTGCTTACAGTGTGATTCCATCAATGTTTACTCAGAAGTGAGTTCCATTGAGTTCAGTGAAGCTTACTTACATGCTCAGTATTTTATGGGATCTGTTGTGAAATATGTAACTTCAGGCTTTGTTTGTCTGGCAAGCTCTGGTAATTTGAATTAATTTCAACACACAAACCTCGTATTACTTTTTAAAAAACAAAACAAAACTTTAATGGTTTTTAAAAATACAAATACAATAACCTTTAAACACTTATTCAGCAGTACAGCTCATGGTGTTTGTTTTATCCATTATACAATTACATATTCAACATTCAAACATATTACTTAATGTATTTTATATTTACAAAAAAAATGCTTAAAAGTATTAGATGCACAGATCTAAGAAAAAGTCATAATGAATAATTAACAATGCGCATACATCAAGAGAAAAAGGTGCAAGTATCATATGTTGTTATAAGCCGTCTTAAAAGGATTAGTCTTGCATTATTTCTTGACTATCAGCAAACCAGAACCGAAGGACAAAATGAGAAAAGACATATAAAATGAAGGATGGATGACACATTGCACTCACCAGCCTGTCCTCCAGTCCTGATGAGTAATACTGAGTAACAGTATACCTATCACATTAATACCATCCCTTATTGCCGCGCCATACATTTAAAGCAAATGGCTTTCTGCAAAAAAAATAAAAATCCTGGGAACCACAATTTACTACTCACAGAACTACAGTGCCCTTAGAAAACAGTTCCCAGGGTTCTTTGGGGAAAGATGTGCTTCAAATGTATGGTGTGGCTGTAACTTCAACTTTCTAAGAGCTCAGTCTTGGTTTCGTTTTTGAATGAGTCACTGAGGCTGAATATTGAATCAGTGGTGGGCAACCTTTTTTGTTGTCGTCTCAGGTACTTTGTTGGGGCTGCATGTTGATTGTGGGTGCGACTGAAGACAGTAAGTAGCAGGTAGAAGCAGAACCAAATTGAATGGGCAATCTCTTTCTTTCTGACATTCCTTCCTTTACCTCTGTGCCCAGCAGGCTGGGAGGCACAGATTGTGCTTGCTAGAGACCTGAAGAGTGTAAGCTGTTGACCCTGTAATAAACGTAAATCTGCCCTTATTGCCTTATGGGGGACACAAAAGCCCTTATAGAGTCCTTTGCAGGTTCTCCATCAGTCGGAGAAAATAATAGAGGCCAACCAGAGAATATTGGAAAGCAAAGCATACCCCTAAACATTTTGTGAATCTTTGTACTTTTGTCCATATACTGTATTTATTCTTCCCAATTTGAACTATAAAATGGTGATTTTCTTGAGTACCCCTAAACATTTTTTAAAGGAAAAAAATCACTGGTTTTATGTACTAAAAAGCCAACTCATTCTACAAGTGCAGAGCATCGTCCCCATCCATGCATAAGTAGGCTCAGGGAACCTCAGGTTTGGCAAAAGCATGAAATCGGGGAACAACGACCCAAAAACAGCTGAATGTGCAGACCCTCCAAGTGTCCCTATTTTCTAGCGACAGTCCCAGATTTACAGGTTTCTGATGTGATCTCAGAATGTCTCGCTTTTCCTTAGGACGTCCCTATTTTCTTCGGAGAAATGTTGGAGGGTATGAGTGTGCTCAATGACCACAGGGAATCTTTTCTTTTGAAAGGGGGGAAAAAACCTGTGGAGGAATGGGGAGCGGGGAAAGTGTCATGGTCTAGTATACAGTACTGGAAGCCGTGGCAGACCTTGGGGCCTCACGGCCTCTCGCACGCCATTGGAGAGCCGAGTCGGGCTCCCTTGAGGGCAGCCAAACGGGTCACGCTCCCCCGCGTCGCTGCGGAGGGGTCGCTTTTTTCTGCGGCTCCCTGAATACCTTCGATGACCGAAAGGAAAACATCCATTTGTGTGGGGGTTTTTTTTAATTAAACCCTCGTTTTGCGTTATCAGTTGTCAGCATACGTCGAGAATAACAGCAGCAGCGCACATTTTCCCGTCCCCTAGCAACACGCAAGTGAAAAACGCCTATTCCGCCTCTCCTTGGGCGACTACAACTCCCAGAAGGCACTGCGCGGCCGAAAGCCCTTACCTCATTCTTCCTTTGTACTATACAATACTCGGAGGCGGGGTTTTTTGGGGGGGGGGCTGTTCTCGCGATATTTGGGTTTTCTTCCTTCCCCACCCCCACCCTCGCCCGGCCTAGGCGGATTCTGCCCATCCCTCTACCTGGCCATGGCCGACCCCAAGTACGCGGACCTGCCCGGCATTGTGAGTGTGCGAGGAAGGGAGCGGGGTGGGGGGGGCGAGGAAGGTTCCGGGCAGAGGAGAAGGAGGAGGCGGGTGGGGCCGCCTCGCTTCGCTTTGTTTCGTGGGGCGGTTGGGGCGGCGGCGGCGGCGGCGGCAGCCTGGGGGCGGGGTGGGATTCTGCCCTGCAGGGAGCAAGGGAAGAAACTGCCGGGGGCGGGAGGAGCCTGGATCCTGAGTGGGAGCCGAAATAGGGCTAAGGCTGTGACTCTTCTCAAAAAAACACGTGGTGTAATGAATAATAATCATTCTTATTATATTTATATGCATATTTGTATCTACATTCGAAGATCCCAGGTGGTTCACGGTAGTGTTCCAGAGGATGTGCAGAGTGCCTTTCTCCTCAGCCGGGAGAGGTTGTGACAAATCTCATAGGAAGCTGCCTTAAAAACACACACACACACACACACACACACACACCACCCTTCATCCGAGGATCACAGGGCAGTTTACAAAATAAAAACAGTGCTGAGTCAGGCGGTTGGTCCATCTAGTAGTGCCTACACTGACTGGCAGTGGCTGTCCAGGATTTCAGACAGGGATGTGAACAGGCAAAGCAGGTGCTCTATTGATGAGCCATGGGGAAGCCTAGCCCAAGTTAGCCATCACCCCTCCAAAAGCACCCCCATTCGCTCTCCCCACTTCCATTGGGATGTGAATTTCCTTGTGGATTTTATCCATAGCCAAGTAGCTTCCTAAGGTTGGTGGTCTCCACACCATCCTTTGGGGGAAACTTGGGTGCATTCACCCATGCCCCAATTTCTGTAAGCTTGTAACTGTTAGCATTTGAGCATCATTTTGCCTTGCAATGTGACCCACGTAGGAGCACTGGCCACATTCAATAAAGGGTTAGTAGATGGTGGGCCTGTGATTAGTTGCTGAACTGCTTCTTGCTGATGCCCGGACAGTTGTATTTTTATTCAGTTAGGGATGCTGTACCCTGGGAATTTAGAACATTATTCACGATAGTTTTGTGTTTTGGCCAAGCAATTGGTTCTTTCCCCAAACATTCTATGGAGTGTGTGGCAGAGCAGCTCAGTTGTTCAGGAAGGACAGTGGCATGACTTGAGGTCCCATGTAAAGAGCAGCATATCCTATCTTTACATGCCCCATCCATTTTCTTCTATTTTATATTGTGGGGAACCTTTTTTAACCCGAGAGCCACATTCTTTGTGGGGAACATTTCAGGGGCTGCGTGCCCAGATGCAAAAGTTGTCGAAGCAATTGGTATGATTCTTACCTTTGTACAGTAAGGTTATATTCTAGTGACACCCATCAGAGATTGATATGTGCTCACCCCTGGGGTTTAATGTGGGCTAATCAGGTTCCTTAGTAGTAAGTTCAGTAGTAGTAGACAGGTATCCTATAATGAGAACTTTACCACCACTACCATTATTCCCTAGAAAGGAAGAAAGCGGTGTTTAATGTGCTTTAGGACTTCTCAAAGTTCAGACAGGCTTGACCAGCTTCTCAAATGAGCTGAGTGTTCATCCTAGCATGTTCTCCAGCAATCCTCAAAAGATGTGTCCACAGTGAAAGGATTCCCTTAAGATAGAAGTTTTGAAATCTACGGTTTTAGGCCATAGATGTTCTTTTAAGTTAAGGGCCGGTGGGCTAGTACCAATGTTCGTGACTTTTGTGGAATTACTTGTTTACTTCTGTTCTCTGATTGTCTGGATGATGAGAGTTTATTCATTCCTGCTTTGAGGGCATATCATTGCCTAGAACAGTGTTTCCCAACCTTTTTTGGGCAAAGGCACACTTGTTTCATGAAAAAAATCTCGAGGCACACCACCATGCCAGATGGGGAAAGGTCACTTTTTACTTATGTAAAAAATAAAATAAAAAAATAGTAACAGCATAGAAGGTAATGGTTAGGCTAGCATCCCTCTTCCAAATATGCTAGGTTTTTATTTGCAGGGACTGTTCTACATGGGAAAGCATTCAGCACTGTCATTCTCCCATCTGCCATCTGAATTGGTACTATTCTGGGTCAACTTACTCTGCTGCATGTGTAGATGAAAATGGCACCAAGTGTGGGGGAGGGGGCAGAACAGGTTTCAGATACAGAATATTAAGCATACACGTACTTCAGATTGAACTGGTTGCTTGCTTTGCAAGTTTTCATTTCCCAAATGACTGCCTTGGCAAGCGCAATACCTACCAGGCTCAACGCCGGTCTCGCGCTGCCGCTTCCCGCGCTCTCAAGGACCCGGGAGGAGGAAGGCGTGAAGGGAATCCCGAAGGCGCGAAAACCTCACGCATGCGCAGGCCTTCCGCCTGCGACAGCCCGGTAGGCTGGCCGAAGCGAGCGGCGATGGGATGTGGGAGGGAGCTCGCTCGCCGCCCCGCGTGTGCCTATGTGGGGCACGTTACAGCCCCGTGATGTCAGCGCCACGCAGGCAGCCAGGCAGGCAGATGGCGAGAGCCCCGCGCTGGGCGGCCTCTCCTCGCCGCCGCCCCGCCTCTCGCCACCTGACTCGCCCACCTCCCTCCCACGGCACACCAGGCAACATCTCGCGGCACACTAGTGTGCCGCGGAACACCGGTTGGGAAACACTGGCCTAGAACACTTTTGGGTCTGTTCTGACCTTCTGTCTCTTTGTCTCTGGCCTTACTGGATTATCTTTGTGTTTTCCAGGCCAGGAACGAGCCTGATGTTTATGAAACAAGTGATCTCCCAGAAGACGATCAAGCGGAGTTTGATGCGGTAAGATCATGTGACACTTATTCATGTCTTCAGTAGTGTTCTGGTTGTGTTATGTGGGTGTGCCAAGCCCTCAAACCATCTCCAAATGTTTCTTTTGACCAAAGTGACTTCTGCTACTTAATGCTGCTGTGGATTTGACAGGGTGTATGGGGTGGGTATGTGATAGAATTTGGTAGCTTAAATCTTTTTTTAAAAGGATCTGGATATCGAAATCATTCTTAAAGTTAAATAAGGTGGAAAGCATTCAGCAGCTCCCAAAAAATAATGAATTTTGTGAACATCTGTCTACCCCAGTGACAATAATTTCCTCATAATCGGATTCTACAAAATATTTCTAAACTATGGATATCTAAGGAGGGCTCGTGCTGCTCCTTAATAACATTCCTTTAAATTGAGATTAGATGTTGAAATTATTAGTAGAAAAGTTGAAGATTTGAAAGCTTTTGAACTTTCCTGCTTGCCAGGAAAGAGCTGTGTTTGCCTTTGACAAAAGACATGAAATTGGATGCCTTTATCTTCAGAGTGCAAAGCCCTCCTGAAGTAATCTTGAAGGTTTTGGTCAAAAACCCTATGCTGGAGGCATTCATTGATTTTAAATAGCAACTCTTTTATGGGACCCTTGCTGAAATGAATATAGGGTATTAACAACTGTATGCTATGGTGACAGCCCTGGTCCAGGAAAATGGATTTCAGGAGATACAGAAAAATACATTAATTGCTCGTAAGAGAGTGATAGATGAATTGTGCCGCCTTTGTTCATATATCAACATCAGTTTGGTATCTGAAATTAGAAATGGCAAACTAACCTTAAATCCTGACAGTCTAGTTCTAGACTTTTGTACCCAACAATGTTGCCAGGAGTGAGGTTTGGTTTTGTAAGTGGTATAAGCTAGGCTGTTTTCACATGTATATTGGAGGATAAATCTTTTTGCATGTTCATGGCTGGAAAATATTTCGGATTTCAGGAGCAAACATCAAATGTTTAGAAACCAGGGCTCTGTCCAGAGCTGAGAAAATAGGCACAAGTATGTCATTCCAAAGAAACAGTGATAGTCATCAACTTGGATGACTTTAAAAGAGGATCTAGAAGTCCCATTGAGCTCAGTAGGATATATTCCTGAGTAGACATGTATAGAGTTGTGCTGTGAGTGTTCCTTGAACATTAGTTCTCTTGTGATGCGTACATCTCTTGGTGCTTCTTCCATTGGTAACAATTCTATTTTAACACCAATCAATCTCTGATGAAATCTAAAATCTATAATGAAAAGTGTTTCCAGCATTTCTTACAGTTAACCAGCAATAGCATCAGACTGTTGCTGCCATGCCTATACATTATGTCCACCCCCATTTGTGTAGGCTTTAATTTCATTTACAGTATTTGCTGTAATTTTCTGAGAATGTGAGATGGCCAGGTGCTGTATCGGCTGGAGCAATAGGTGGGTGCTTCTCTTTGTTTACTCACCTGGATCAATCTTTGCTCAGTCCAGATGAGCAGTGAAGTATGTTACATTGTGGTATTTAGTAGAATTTCTACCAAGATCTGAATCCATCATAGTTTAACTACATTGTTTGCATAAGGATGGGCAAAAAGTGTGTTTTATGGGTGAGGCTGTTTGTCCCTAGTTTTAAACACAATTGGATTGTTGCAACTGTAGTTGTATAGAGTGGCTTGTTTGGCTACAAATAATTTGAAGCAACATGAAATTCGGTTATTCTGAGAAAACCCTGAGGAAAATAACCTCAGCTTTCATTTTACAAAAGGGTTGTTTTGTGCAGGGGTAGCGGGGAGCTTCTGGATTTCATAGCTAAGGAGAAGTCAATATCTGAACATCGGCCTTTGAAAACTGATATGTCCTTCCAGCTGTTTTGGGGTAGTGCTGTAGCATCAGAGTCACAATTCTGGGTTTTTCACCAAGGTACAAAGTGGAGTGTGTGTGTGTATTTGCTGCAGAGAAGCAGTGGGTGGTTCACTTGCTGCCACTTTCCTTCTTCAACAAGTAATTCTGCTCTAAGCTTTCCATAGTAAAGAAAATGCTTCCCTCTCTCCTAAATTGGCATTGAATGATTTGTCACAACAGACTGGATTTGTCACAACTAACTAGCTGGGCTGACTGATCTTCATTATTTGGTCTGAACTTTGCAAGGGTCAGTGCGGCAGTGGCATCTCCATGCTGGTATGTTCCAGGTCTTGTCTTCCGTCCCTTTATTTGCAATAGGACAGAATAAAGATTCAAAATCTTGTGTTGGATTACCAATCTTAAGAGAGCAAAATAAACAAAAATAAACTTGAGAAAAATGGCCCATAAAAAATTAAAATTACTTGTAACAATGAAGTGTAGTGAGTTAGACTAGAGCAGGGGTAGGCAGCCTAAGGCCCATGGGCTGGATGCGGCCCAATCATCTTCTCAATCCGGCCCACGGACGGTCCGGGAATCAGCGTGTTTTTACATGAGTAGAATGTGCCCTTTTATTTAAAATGCATCTCTGGGTTATTTGTGGGGCATAGGAATTCATTCATTCCCACCCGCCCCCAATATAGTCCGGCCAACCAAATGGTCTGAGGGACGGTGGACAGCTGAAAAAGGATTCTGACCCCTGGACTAGAGGTAAGGGACTTGACTCAGCCAGGGAGCTTGCTGGGTGACATTGGACCAGTTTCTCTCTTTTAGGCTGATCTATCTATCTATCTACCTTAGTTCCTTGGACAGGGGTGTGAGAAAGTTTTTGGCCTGGTGGGTCGAGACTTTTTCTCCCCCAGCCTGTGAACCAACTTTGACAGTTGTGCATGGTCTCCACCATCGGTCATTGCCAACCGTCATGACCTTGAGTGGTCAGGTGTGCCAACACAGGTAGGGAGAGGGGCCATTGTGCTCATGCTCTGCTTGCAGGCTTCCCCCAAGCATCTGCATGTCACCTGTGAGAACAGGAATCATAGAATCATAGAATCATAGAATCATAGAGTTGGAAGAGACCACAAGGGCCATCGAGTCCAACCCCCTGCCAAGCAGGAAACACCATCAGAGCACTCCTGACATATGGTTGTCAAGCCTCTGCTTAAAGACCTCCAAAGTAGGAGACTCCACCACACTCCTTGGCAGCAAATTCCACTGTCGAACAGCTCTTACTGTCAGGAAGTTCTTCCTAATGTTTAGGTGGAATCTTCTTTCTTGTAGTTTGGATCCATTGCTCCGTGTCCGCTTCTCCGGAGCAGCAGAAAACAACCTTTCTCCCTCCTCTATGTGACATCCTTTTATATATTTGAACATGGCTATCATATCACCCCTTAACCTCCTCTTCTCCAGGCTAAACATGCCCAGCTCCCTTAGCCGTTCCTCATAAGGCATCGTTTCCAGGCCTTTGACCATTTTGGTTGCCCTCCTCTGGACACGTTCCAGTTTGTCAGTGTCCTTCTTGAATTGTGGTGCCCAGAACTGGACACAGTACTCCAGGTGTGGTCTGACTAGAGCAGAATACAGTGGCACTATTACTTCCCTTGATCTAGATGCTATACTATTAATGCAGCCCAGAATTGCATTGGCTTTTTTAGCTGCTGCGTCACACTGTTGGCTCATGTCAAGTTTGTGGTCAACCAAGACTCCTAGATCCTTTTCACATGTACTGCTCTCAAGCCAGGTGTCACCCATCTTGTATTTGTGCCTCTCATTTTTTTTGCCCAAGTGCAATACTTTACATTTCTCCCTGTTAAAATTCATCTTGTTTATTTTTGCCCAGTTCTCTAATCTGTCAAGGTCGTTTTGAAGTGTGATCCTGTCCTCTGGGGTGTTAGCCACCCCTCCCAGTTTGGTGTCATCTGCAAATTTGATCAGGATGCCCTTGAGTTCATCATCCAAGTCGTTGATAAAGATGTTGAATAAGACCGGGCCCAAGACAGAACCCTGTGGCACCCCACTAGTCACTCTTCTCCAGGATGAAGAGGAACCATTGATGAGCACCCTTTGGGTTCGGTCAGTCAGCCAGTTACAAATCCACTGAGTGGTAGCATAGTCAAGACCGCATTTTACCAGCTTCTTTACAAGAATATCATGGGGCACCTTGTCAAATGCCTTGCTGAAATCAAGGTAGGCTACATCCACTGCGTTCCCTTCATCTACCAGGCTTGTAATTCTGTCAAAAAACGAGATCAGGTTAGTCTGACATGACTTATTTTTCAGAAATCCATGCTGACTATTGGTGATCACAGCATTCCTTTCTAGGTGCTCACAGACTGTTTGCTTAATGATCTGCTCCACAATCTTCCCTGCTATTGATGTCAGACTGACTGGGCGGTAATTATTTGGGTCCTCTCTTTTCCCCTTTTTGAAAATAGGGACAACATTTGCCCTCCTCCAGTCTGCCGGGACTTCGCCTGTTCTCCAGGAATTCTCAAAGATGACTGCCAGTGGTTCTGAGATCACATCTGCCAGTTCTTTTAATACTCTTGGATGCAGTTCATCTGGCCCTGGAGACTTGAATACATCTAAACTAGCCAAATATTCTTGTACTATCTCCTTAGTTATTCTGGGCTGTTATTCCAGGATGCTGGACTAGGGGGCCAAGTATCCATATTCCTGTGAATCCTGGACTTTTTCTGCTGCAATGATTTTCAGCCATTTCAAGTAGTAGCTCTCAAGCTGTTTGAGGTCTGAGACCATTTCCATGAAAGCAGCACACAGACTCACTAGTATGACTTTCCTTGGATGTGCATCAGAATGGGGAAGAATAGTTATCCAGTAGCTTAATTCTTATTTGAAATCTAAGTATTATAATTATAGCTTCTGGGTTCCTTGTCCTGACCATGTGAACTTTGGAAATCACTCCCATTGATTTCCGGGTCACTTAGATCCATATAATAATGCTCAGAATTGCAGTCCACAGCCATCTGATTTAAAATGAGTGATGGACACCCATCTTTTGGCTTGAGTTCGAATTAAACATAATGGAAAAACAGCCCCCATGCAGCTGTGGCTGTACATGAAGGAACCAGGAGAAAGCAGCCCAAGTGTCAGAATTGGACTTAGTTTCATGTTTAAGAAACCGCTGCCCAGATTCTTGGAAGGGCGCTTAAAGTGTCTGCTTAGAATTAAGGGACTGGATTGGCCTATTCCTAGTTTTGTGCAGCCTTTTGAGTATGTGGTAGTTTCTTGCAATGTGTGCACATGTGGTCTCTCAGACTTAGGCAATCCAGTCATGTACCTCCACTATCATGGGAAGGGGGTGGCTTCTGACACATCATTTCAAATGACCCCCAAAAGTGTTTACACTAATGTGCACAAAGCAGGGTCCTGGATATGGCAGTGGATGCACAAGAATGGCTTGCCATAGTCCAGAAATCAACATATTCAGGTTATTTAAGCATGTCTTCCAGTGCAGTTGCATCCCCCAATGGTTGTGGGCATCCTTCCAAGCAGTGCATCACTATTTTGTTTTGTTTTTTATAAGATATTTATTAAGATTTTCAAAAAAATTACAAAATAAAAAGAAAAAAGAAAAATGCAAAATAAAAATAGTTAAAAAACAATTCAGTGCATCACTATTTTGAATGTGGTTGGCCACATCTGCAGTAAAGTCATCTTGCCATTTGCCCCCCCCCCCCCATTATTAAGAATATGTGCCATACTGGATGCAATGAAATACAGACAACTCCCCATTCATGCGTGTTCAATATGTGTGCAACTATGTATCATGCCGAACCCATAAGTGACCTGAAAACGTCACAAAAAGGGGCGGGGCGGGGCAGTGTTGGAAGGGGGTCTTTGTAGGGTTCCTCAATGGTGTTTCAAATATACACAATTTCATTTAAATGTGTGGTACCTTGGAACGTAAAAGGTAAAGGTACCCTTGCCCGTATGGGCCAGTCGTGACCGACTCTGGGGTTGCGTGCTCATCTCGCTTAAGAGGCCGGGAGCCAGCGCTGTCTGAAGATACTTCCGGGTCACGTGGCCAGCGTGACGAAGCTGCTCTGGCGAGCCAGCACCAGCGCAGCACACGGAAACGCCGTTTACCTTCCCGCTATAAAGCGGTACCTATTTATCTACTTGAACTTAGGGGTGCTTTTGAACTGCTAGGTGGGCAGGAGCTGGGACCGAAAGACGGGAGCTCATCCCGCCGCGGGGATTCGAACCGCCGACCATGCGATCGTCAAGTCCTAGGCACTGAGGTTTTACCCACAGCGCCACCCGCGTCCCTAACCTTGGAACATAACCCCTGCACAAATTGGGAGTTGCCTGTACTCCTAATTCTGACACCCTAACCTTTTTAGAGGAAAGGTGAGGTTTTTTATAAAAAATTAAGGCTGGAAAATGATACATTGCATTTTCTTTCTAGGGAAATGCTGCGGATGCAGGCTAAAAATGCAAAGCACGATGAGTTTGAGGCAGAATTTTTGTTTGCCAGCCTTTGTCTTCCATATGGCTTTTCAGAAGAGGGATCATAGTTGAATGGTAGCACTGCAAGATGGTCTCAGGTTCTGTTCCTGCAGGTCCAATTAAAGAAAGTCTGGTACTTGCCCTGAGTAAGATTCTTCTTTTCCTGAGACCCTGGAGAGCCTTCCCCACCTGATGCCCTCCAGATGCTTTGGACTACGACTCCCATGATTGCTGCCCATTCTGGCTAGGACTTGTATTCAAAAGCATCTAGATGGCATCAGAAAGGGAAAGGTTGCAGTAGGCAACACTAGACCAGATGAACTTGCGCCATTGTTTTACATTCATCAAGTGAAAAGCCTAAGGTTCTCCAGATAGTGCTGGTCTACAGCTCCCACCATCACTGGCTATTGGCCATGTTGGCTGGTGCTGATGGACAGCTCCCACCCCTGAAGTCCATCACCTGGTGGGAAAGCCACCAGTTTCCCATCACTGATCTAGTCTATCATGCTGTTTCCAGCTATGGATGGCCATTTGCTTCTAGGAAGCTTAAAAATGGGGCATGGAATTGTTGGCCTATGTAGCCTATGCAGTTTCTGATAATGGAGAGTCTATTTAATTATTATGCCTAACCTCCCTTGATAGACTTATCTTTGAAGAATTTAGCATACCCTTACAAGGCATCTTAAGGCCATGGCCATTACCATTTCTTGTGGCTATGAATTCCATCTGTTAAATTACACATTGTGTGGGAGCTGTTCAGCAGCAGGGAATTATAACTTCACACACACACACGTACGTCAATTACTTCCTCTTGTCTTTCTTGGTCCTACTGCCAACCAGTTTCAGTGGGTGACCCCAAATTCTAGTATTGTGAAAAGGGGGGAGAGAAAAAATCTTTCTTCTGCATCAGTTGTACTTTTAAGAGCCTCTATCATGTCTACCCTTGCAGTTTGTGGAATTGCTTCTCCATCAATGCTGATGCATAGACAAGATGTTTGAGATGTGATGGCTGCTCATATTTGAGTCTTGGATGTGATTCTCCTCTTTCATATCCAGAAAATGTTTGGGTTGTGGCTTTCTGTAGTACCCACCCTCTCTGTCAAGGAGGGATACTAGTAAATAGATGCTGAACTCCAGCAGTCATGGTTTGTGTTTTAGCATTTTGTCCTATCTCCCTGTCAAAACCAGCCACGCAACCTGGTATTGTTTGCCCTTAAATGCTTCGCTGTGGGCTGCACAGAAGCTGCGTTTCCTTCTAAGCTTGCAATACTCCTGAGAGGAATTGCATGAGGTACATAGCAACTGGCTGTGGGGAGGGGAGGGTGAGGGAGGAGGGTTTGAATAATACATTACTTTGGCAGTGCTAGCTGAGGGGACCAGTTGAGGCACCAGTTCCGTTACGTAGTCTTGACATAAATCCCCAGCACCTGGGTGCCTAAACATTTGATACTAGTGGCTACCTATTCCAAAAATATAACATTTTGACCCTGTCCTTATGGTTGGAACATGTGGTTTTCTGCATAGGATTCAGAAACTTGCTAATCTTGCACCATATCAAATTAAGATTCCATATTTAGTGTGAATAATTAACATAACTGTTTAAGGAAACTTGCACCTTTTTTACATAGCATCATGTGCTTTGCACTAACTAAAACCGCACTTGATTTTTAAACCCCATATTGGGCTGGAATTTATACTGCATGAAAGTTGTTTCGCCAGGGAGGGGAATGGTGGCAGGTTAAAGGTAAAGGTAATTGAGGGGTACAAAGATGTGTGTGGGAAGGCATTATTTATGTGTGGGAAGTAAACACATAAAAGCAGGGAAGCGTGTACTAGCTCTGCTGCCCTGTCTCTGTTCCAATTCCCCTTCATGAGTTGGGAGGGCGACCATTGGGGCAGGAATAAAACTGCTAGCACATTTGCAAAGCTAAGCAAGTTCCAATATGGTTTCGGATTGGATGGGAACCATGTGTTGAGATTCCTGCATTGCAGGGGATTGGACTAGATGGCCCTTGGAGTACCTTTTGAATCTACAACAAGGGAAGGGGTGAGGAACTGGTGGACCTTCAAGAGTTGTTGGACTCCATCTTCCATCATCCCTGACTGTTGGCCATTCTGGCTGAAGCTGATGGGAGTTGGAGTCCAACAATATCTGGAGGGTCACAGATTCTCCATCTCTGCACCAGCTGAAGTTTTAGTGGCAGCCCCATATAACATAACAGTATTCAATCCATTGAGTTACCTGGGCATTAATGACACAGATGTGTTTAGACTCCCAGCTCCCATCACCCCTGACTTTTGGTCATGCTGGCTGGGACGGATAGGAGTTGAACTTCAAAAGCATCCGGAGGACCACACATCGGAGCCCACTACTCACCTGGAAAACACCACATTGGCTATGCACAGGCTCAAGGCTTTGCTTGTTTCATGATGATTAAAGCAGCGCTTGCAGATTGGGTTGCTTGCAGATTGGATTGCAATTGATGGAATCACAGTTTTTAATCCTGTAATTACCTTCCATGAAAATAAATGACAGGAACTGTTGTTCTCCTCACTTGAATAGTTTCTAAATGCTCAAAAATGACAGATCTCTGAGTTGGGAGAGGTAGAAGGCTGCCATTGAGAAAGGAAAAGAGAGAAGCAGTGCTCTTTTTGCTAGTTGCTACGGATTTTAAGAGGCTGCCATTAAAGATGTCCAGATGAAAAGTTGGGAGCACAGGAGCTCCTCTGATGGGAGCTGGCATAAAGGTTTCGTCCTATAAATGATTCACTCCTTGAAAGTAGGTCAGTGCTTGGGGGAGGTGTGCAAAGTCTTTCTTCTTTGCAGGCATCACTGCTTGATAACCTTACAGGGAAGGACAGGCTGGTAGAGCATCAGCTTCCTTCTCTGAGGGTTCTGGGGTGTGGAGAGGAGCGGGGGGTTGAGTGAAGAAGAGTTTTCAGCATGAACTCATAACACTTTGTTTTCTCAGAATTAATATGTTTTGTATTGGAAGGCTTTACTATTAATGTCACCAGTGGACATGACATTTTACAGTATAAACATAGAAGAGAGTCCTAGAAGGAATGAAGTAGGGGGGAGAGAAGGACATGGGCAAGATATGAATATGAAATATGAGAGAAGAGAACCACGTAGGTATTTATCATTCGGTGTCAGTCACTGGGCTTTAAAGTTAAAATTCTAATGATGTTCTTTACAATTTTTTTGTAAAAAATTCCTTTCAGTGAGGAAAATGGCAGCCAAGTGGCAAGAAGCAAGAATCGCATGTCCACTTCTGAGGAAATTCTAAAAGCTCACAGCATGAATGTCCATTTGTTTGTGTGATTGGTCATGTGTCAGATTTTGGATGTGGATGTACTGTGAGGGTATAAGCTATTTGAGGCCTATTTTGGAAAGAATAGCTTATGGCAGGAGTAGGGAGGGTGCTGCCTCCCAGATGCTTTGGGACACAGCTCTCATCATCTCTTGCCATGGACTGCTGGAAGTTGCAGTCCAACAACGTCTGCAGGACATCGTGTTGGCTGCTCCTGCATTATGGGCATGGCTATATGTATTCTACTTTTGCCCAAGGCAAGCTGAATTCTGTAAGTTGTCTAAATAATGCAAATCAACATATCCTATCCAGTGTGCCTCTTGCCCTTAAAGCATCGCCCACATACCTTCAGCCTATTTTTCACAGTTATAAGGACAAAGAAACAGCCCTCAAAACAAAAACGGAGATTCTCAGGAAGTAGAATTCTGCACACAGTTAAAATATTGGATGGTGTAGGATTGCAGAATACACACAGCCCTGGTTTATGGTTGTGTGGGAAACCCATGGGCTTGAGTAGAGCTCCATGAAACTGACAGGGTGGGTAGGTGGGTTTCCCATTCAGAATTAGGCCTGCCCTGAAGGTGCTGGGAATGAGGTGGTAAAATGGGCTGAACCACTTCAGATGACAGGTGGAGAATAACAATGCTGCATTTTGATTTAGCAACTCCCGGTTTCCAAATACATCTCTGCCCATCCTGTACTGTGACACAAAAGTTGGGACTAAATGTTGCTATAGTGAAAGTACCACAAGCACTGCAAGACATTTGTGTGTGTTTAATGTTGTTTTTGAAGGTTATGTAATCACTAAGGTTTTTGGGGCCTTTGATCCAGCTCTGTTAACCTCTGCTATTAGTTCCACAGGCTTTTTCCTTTGCAGCTGCCATAGAGGATGCCTTATGATTTTGGGAATTTGCCTGATAACTGTTTTAACTGTGTTTGTATTGAACTGTTGCACACTTGAACTTATCTGAGTTTTCCTAATGCTCTTCCCCTTCACCCCTCACACCACCTTGCCTGGACACTAGTTTGCACAAGTAAGACCATTAAAAATGCTTCTTCTTATTTTATTTCTCTGCATGCTTCTAGAATTTTTGTGTTTTGCATGTGGGTAACTGTGCACTTTTCTCTTATTTAATTACTTTAAAATCCCTGTTTATAATATGGCAGTGGGGAAACAATGATTATTAATCAAGGGTTGTTTTGATATATAATATTTGTGAATGATTCATGGTGCTGTTGTCTTTTCACTGGGGCTCTTGCACAGAACAGAGGAAAGCAATAACTTCAGGATTATAGGCTTTTTCAACAAAAAGAAAAGGAGAAAGAGAGAGAGAGAAGTAGGGAGCCTCATTTTACTTCAGCCTGTTGATTCAGGAGAAAGGGAAAGTATAATAGAAGTTGCATTAATATACTTATTTTTGCACTCTGAAGGGTAAAATGGTAGTTTCTGGGGTAGGGCTGGTACCCTGGATTACATACGCTTCAGGTTACAGATGTTTCAGGTTACAGACTCCGCTAACCCAGAAATATTACCTCAGGTTAAGAACTTTGCTTCAGGATGAGAACAGAAATCGTGCTCTGCCGGCGCGACAGCAGTGGGAGGCCCCATTAGCTAAAGTTGTGCTTCAGGTTAAGAACAGTTTCAGTTAAAAATGGACCTCCGGAACGAATTAAGTACGTAACCAGAGGTACCACTGTATATTGTCCAAAATCGGTTTGAGGTGTTTCATAATATTTGAGCTGACAATATATCACAAGTCACAATGTGTGTAAGGGCTAGGTGATATCTGGTTTTCAAAATTGCGATAACTCACCAGCTAAACATTGCAATGTTGTCACCAGTTAAACATTACAATCTACCACAATGTCTGAAATAAGAATGGAACTATACAGAGGTGAACAGGACAATGCCTTGGCAACTGCTACTACTTAGGTGTCTAAAACGGATAAATGACAATATTATCAATCATCACACTCAGTTTCATCAACAGGAAAGCCAAGATGCATCCCAACAGGACTTTTGGTTTTGGGCTTGTATACCAAATGGTGATATTCAGGACAATTGAAAGTCCTGTTGGGATGCATTTTGGCTTGCCTGCTGCTGAAAGTGATCATGAGGTGATTGGTAATATAATCATTTATCAGTTTTAGATCCTTAAGTAGTAGCAGTTGCAGGACATTGTCATTTTCGCCTCTGCGTAGTTCGTTCTTTATTTCAGATATCATGATATATTGATATATCACCATGTTTGCTGGTGATATATCATGATATTGAACACCAGTTATTGCCCAGCCTTATTCTGGAGAATAAAGGCAGCTTGTGTTGAAGTGGCACAAATTCTAGGAGAATCAGGCAGGTTGGCTGGCAGGGACAGGAGGTATCAGACATTGCAGGATGGAGGCATGGCTGAGAATCTGCATTGGAGTTCTGGTTCTTAGTTCTGAAGTATGTCAGATGCGTGCCTCTGAGCTCTTCCCATTCCTTGCCATAGAAGCAACAGCCAAGTTCCTTCCACTTCCACATCTGATATTTAGGACCAGGGTTTCCTAACTTGGAAGGGATGGTTTGGCTTGAATGCCTGGTCTGTTGCATTTTAAACCCACTGGATCTCGCAAGTGTTCCTTCCCATACAAAACTCGTTCTTGACAGATCAGTTTAGATATTCAGCAAAATTATAGAGTCATGACCCTGGGTGGGTCTGAGGCATGTCACATAAGAAACACCTAAGCCTCAGAACAGTAATTTTTACGGTAGAATACTACATGAGACTACTGAAAGGTAATCCCTGTTGAGTTCAATGGGACTTATTCACAGGTTAAGTGAGTATAGTGTTGCAGTCCAGTTGAAATCTGTATCTATGCACGGAAATCAATTTTATATCAATGGCTTTCATAAACGTTATGACAAGCATTTCAGAGACAAGTATTTCAGGTACATCCATAAGTAAGTTGTGTGTAAATGCAGATTAACACCCCCATAAGTACAACTCTTGGCTGCTTTTGAAAATTAGACACTGATCTGTTTTCAAAACATGGCTTATCAGATGTTTTGGACCATGGTTTTAGCTTCTGAAGAGTAGGGCAAGGCATTGCCCAGAGTTTAGATCTGCCCAGCCTTCTCTTCCAATTCTTACAGTACAATGGCTCCCCTTCACTTCATTTCTCAGCTCTCTATCCTACCTGTGATAGGAACGCACATGCCATGGACAGTGTGGTAAACCCTGGCTTTAAAATTACATGTGTTTGCCACCATATAATATGCAGATGACATGGCAATAGGAGAAGAAGACCAAATAGACCCAATGCAGATGTAATACTGGCTTCATCAAAATTGTGGTTTGCAGGAGCCAGCCATAGGAATTCACCCTCCTCCCCTCTCCAGTGTGGATTCTTCCATACTTGTTGTCAGATTTAATCACGATTTATAATTGCATCTCCAATGATGTCCTGCTGACTGGAGTTCCCATCTTACCTGGAGATTGAAACCAAGGTTTGTTTTGGGTTTGCAAGCCGTGGTTAATACTGGTGCTGATAGAACACTGAAGTTTAGCAGTTAAACTGTGGTTCAAGGTGACAAGGGAAGAGAGGGGGGAAATTGTGCTTGAGAGGAGGTGGGGGACAGGGCAGGCTTTCATGAGGCTGGCTCGCCAATTGCAAACTAGGCATGGTTGGTAGGGAACCATCATTACACTTGTTACATCTGCACCAGATCATAAGTTACAGTTCTTTAAGACTTCTTCAATCTGTTTCTAACATTTTAAGTTTTAAAGATGTTAGCTATTTATATATTATTACATTTTTACCCCACCTTTCCCCTAAGGGTCTGAAAGTGGCACACACGATTCCCCTCCTTTCCCTATTATCCTTGGCACAACCCTATGCGGTAGGTTAGGCTGAGAGTCAGTGACTAGCCCCAGGTCACCTGGGAGTTCCATGAGCAGGAGATGTGTGATGGACTCGCTCATTTCAGCCGTGTTAGGTTCACCCCTCGCCCCTGCATTCACATCCCTGCCAACCCCTCTTATTTGTGTAGCACAGATACATTGCACAGACCTAGGCTAATATCAGAATGAATAATGAGCAAGGAAGTAGAAGAGAAGTGAAGTAGAAAGATAACTGTGTTTTCATTCTGAGAATTGAGCAGCTTCCAAGCCTGTTGAAAGTGTAACAGCCTGCCCTGAGTATGCAAGATCAAATCTGGAGGGGAGGGAGACCCAAACCTGATTGAAACATTGATTTTCCTGACAGTCTTTCCCAACCAGCTTGATCTGTAAGCTGCCTTTATGGTGCTCTTGTGTCACTATGTCAAGTCAGGGCTGTAAAATCCTAAACACCTGATTTCTAAGGGTATCTGACAAATTTTACTTTTTAAATTTTATTTTGATTATGCATTTTTATAATTTAACTATACACATATACATATATCTGACAATTACAAGGGTATGTGCTATACATTCCAGCCCTATGCAGGGCTGATTCCTAAATCTTTAATACTGGTCCTTGAAATTTTGAAATCCTTTTTCTTAATCCTGCTTTTCTATAAGATCACTGCATGTGAAATGCATTGTGGGAGATTTGTGTGCCCAGAGGTGAAAGGGCACAAGGGAGTGGAATGTAGAAGGGAAGTTCTGAAGATGAAAGACGCAGCCCATCCTTTCTTAGAACACTTAATATTTTATTCCTATTTTCCCCAGGGTCCCGTCCCCCCGCTGCAACTTTGGGGATGATTTCAGCAGAAGCAAAAAAACTAAGACTGTCAGATGTCTTAATCATCCCATTATTGCTTTTGTTAGGACCTAAAAAGAAAACTAGGCGTGATTCTGCCAAAGTTAAGCATTCCTTCCCCCCACCAACCATATTGATTTCAATATGGAAAGTTTAGCACAGGCTTAAAACTGCTGTTATTCAAATCCATGTCTGTGTCAGCTAAATGTCAGGCTGAGAAAAATGGCTCCTTTCAAGCCTACCTCACAGCCCAGGAGGCAGATACCAGCCTCTTCTTTGTTCCCTCTGCCACAGACAACTCCTTGCTTGGTCACATGGCCTCTGTTTGGCTGCCTCTCTGCTTGCCTTGGGTGGGGAAGCCTTGTGCAGACTCTGACTGTAGTGGCACTGAAGGCTTTGCTGATGGCTGCCCTATATTGGAAGGGCACAGCTGAGGCAATGTAGGCCATAATACCTGTGCAGATGCCCCCGAGGTAGCACAAGGATGCTGTAATCTTGTTATGTGTTTGGGTTGATGATGCCAGTAGGTTTTCTACTAAGGAAAAAGACTCTTGGAGCCCAGTGAAGCGCCTGCTTCATTATCCCTGGATAGAGAGAGGATCATATCCACAGCATACAGTTTATGCACATGGCTTCCCACCAAAGAATCCAGGGAACCATGGTTAAAGGGTGCTGGGAACTGTAGTTTGGTTAGGGGTAAACTACAGTTTCCAGGATTCTGTGTGGGAGGGAAGCCATGAATGATCAAAGTCCGGTGCCCATTAAAATTTGTGGGACCTGTGTGCTTAAGAGTGTGGGTGCTCCACTGATTTCCGCAGGACTTAAATAGACTTGTATGGGAGAATCCTCAACACCTTTAGCATACCAAATAGCACTCTTTTTTGCTGGCTGCTCCTCTTCCGAGGAATATACAGGTGAGAGGAAGAGCTTTCACTGGGCCCCTTCCATCTTAGCTTCTCTAAGATGAGGGCACTTTTGTGCCTGCCAACAGCAAGTGCTGGAGGCAGAAGTGGCAACTTTCTGCGGGGTGCTTTGTTACCTCAACAAGAAGGTGGGGGGGGCGGAGAGGCAACCAGAAGTTGGGGAAGAGCACAATAATACTTAGCTGATATACTGCAGCCATGCATACATATGTGAGAGGCTCACATTGCTGTGAAACGTGCTTTGATTGCTCTCTCCACCCCCTCCACATTTCATCTGCATGCTCCTGAGGAGGATCTTTTCCAGTCCCCTGGGTATTCTGGGACAAGCAATGCTCTTTGAAGTTTTTCACATTTGCCATCTGGGGAGAATGCAGCATGAGGGCTCTCTCTGGTTCCTAAAAAACAAGCTGGCTTTCTCTGGCACCTGCGAGTCATTTCCATCCCACCCTGTCAGTCAGGTACCTAGTGAGACTAACATTAATAAAGGCAAATTGGATCCTTGGCTGGCGGTGGGTGCCATCAGGCTTTGGGGCAGAAGTAATGGGCTGCAGGAGGGGCTGGCAGATACAGCAGGGCCAGGTCACCACTTCTGAAGTAATACAAATTACCCCCTAAGTAGTTCTCCCCCCACCTGCAGCCATCCAGTACCATTAAGTGCAAAGTCTAAAATTACGTGGCTGTGTCACTGCTTGAAGAGAGTTAGGAAAATGATGCTGGCTTCTGTGGCCAGCTTGCTAAAGTAGAGAGAGAGAGAAAACAGTTTGAAGGACCTGCTTGTTTCTCTTCACTGCCTGTCTGGCACTGAGGCACAAGGATACTTTTGACATGTTCTCTATCCCAGCCTTCAGTGATCAGCTGGGATTTGAACCAGAATTGGAGTATGTTGAGCACTTTGCCAGCAAGGCAAACCAAGGCAAAGCCTCCCTTAGGTTAACCAAAGGCTTGTTTTGCTCTGGGAGCAAGTTAACACACTGTGTGTGTGAGAGAGAGAGAGAGGGAGAGAGAGAGAGAGACACACACACACACACACACACACACACCCCAAACTCTCCAGATGTTAAGCACTTGCGAATCATCATTCTATCAGTTGGAAGGCCTTTGCAGCTCTCTCAGAATGTAGTGCATTTGTATTTGTGAAGAACTGCATCCTAGGATATCCTATTACCCCACATTTTGCTTGTCCCGTGCCCAGAAAGCATGGGTCTGAGCAGTTTTCCACTTGTCCCACACGGGTCTGAGTGGTTTTGCCTTTGCACTGCTGTTTTCCCCAGGAAAACCTGCTCTTTAGCTCAGAACAAATGAGCAATCTGCAGAAAACCTGATTTCTTGTTTGTTCCAATTCAGTGCTAAACCAAGGGTTTCCCCAGGGAAAAGCAGCAGGGCAAATGGAAAAGGCAACATGGGCGCATCTTGCAGCTCTAGACCTGTTTAAAGTTCAGTGTGAATTAAGCAGTATCCCTTCTTCACCAGTTCTTTTCAACCTCAAGCAAGCAGATAAGAGTGAGAATTACAGCCAGACGCCCCTGAAGTTTCTACCTGCCCTCCACAGCCATAGATACTTCCCTGCTTAAAAACTGGCATCTCATTTCCCCAAACTAGAGGGATGAAAGGAGACAGTTCTTCTCTTGGATCTTTTCCTCCCACCTTCTGCTTTCCATAATTGCCTTCAGATGCCTCTCTTTCAAAGTCTTGGGCCTTTGTGCTTGATCTGTTGGGGCGCCATCTAAAACTTCAGCAAAAACAACATTTCCCTGTTAATTATTGAAGGCCACCCACCCTCTTGGAAGGAGAGGCATTTAGGAAGGCTCTTGTTCGACTCTTACAGCAGGGTAAGGAGGAGGAGGATACAGCACTTGCTTGGATGCTCTCTGCCAGCACTAACATGCCACTTTCACTGCTCCATCTCATTTCCCCCCATGTGCTTTGAGCATAGCAGCTTCACCTTAACATCTCGCTGCCGTATTTCTTAACTCAGTAACCGCATAGCAGACTTGCATGGTATATGGGAATGCATAACTTCATTACGTCCCTTCTCAAGAAACCCCCTTTGCTGCGACCTTCCCAAAAGTACCACCAAAGGTACTGGAAGCAATAAAACACTGGAGTGGGGGATCAGGCTTGGCAGAGATGGGTTTTCTTGTGCTGCAAATATGTTTGAACTTTTGGTGTGTAGTGCATGTGACAACCTTCTAATACAATTTTTGTCTTTTCTTCCCCTCCTCTCCCCCATCTCTCTCCCCCTCTCTTTCTTAACTCCCCCCCTTTCCTTTTTCCATCTCTGGTGGAAACACAAGGAGCTGGTAAGGAGCTGCGCCTTCCGTCTGCTTTGGTGTTTGTGCTGATAAACTTCTAGTTGCTAACCTTTTGTCTTTGCCAAATCTTGCCACTCTGGAGGGCTTGAAAAAAACGGTTTTCTGTGTGTTGCAGTAAGCTGCTTCTCATGGCCTTTGCAAAGACATTTTGTGGCTTGTGACACAAAATCCAAATGGCTTCCTGCTCACCCAAGTAAAATGAACATCTTCTAATAAAGTAAATTATTGGCTGATCTGCCACTTTTTGTGGCTTCTTAAATCTGCCACTGTACTCTCCTTAATGGTTGGGCTGGCTCTGGTAGAATTCTGATAACAGTTCCTCCTAGCTGCTGGTAATATGCAGGATGTCATCTTGTATACTGATGACAAATGACTAAAATGCAGAAATGCCCTTTAGATCTTACCAGTCTTTCAGAGCAAAGTTCACTTTCAGCAAAAGAGAATAAAAGCCCTGTGGGATCAGACTGAAGGTCCATCTAGTTCAGCGTCTCACAGTGGCCAACAAGATGCCTCTGAAAAGCCCATAAGCAAACTAAGAGTGTAATAACCCTCTGTCCCAGTGTTGACCCCTTGCAATTGCTATTTGACAGTCATACTGCTTTTGAACATGGAGACTCCACTTGGCTAAACATTTTCATGATTCCCCCCCCCCCCGAACCTTGTAAATCCATCTAGGTCATTGGCAGTCACCAACATCTCATGGCAGTCATTTCCTGCACATTTCCCAGCTTGCTTTTTGCCTTTGAGATGGGTGGCCAAAACCATGTGCGTTGCTCCAAATATCAGATGAATAATGAAGATTGTTAGCGAGTCTGATCTGGGGTGACATCACATTCTAATCCCCATCCCAACAATACAGAGATGAGTCAGACTGGTCAGTCCACAACAAAATTTCCACCTGTCATGTAAAACCAAAGGAAACATTTGGGGGACATAAATCCCTCCGGCTTGGACTGTCTAGTTGTGACAGTCACTGGTGCTCCAGAGTAGGCATGGCCAACTTTGGTTATGTCTCAGGAGAGTGCTGTGTCCTCTTAGGTTTAGCCCTAGGTTGGAAGCAATCCTCAGAATGGGTAGGACTAGAACCAGTGGGCGGAAATGACAGCCGATTTCAGCTAAATATCAAGACCGAGGTTCTCAAACAGTGATGTGCAAACCACTGGTGGTCCATGGGCTCCATGCAGGTAGTCAACAGATAAAAAAGGGAGAACAATTGAGAATAGCTGTACTTGGCTCTGCACCTGATCAGTTATGCACGCATGCACACACACACACACACACACACACACACACAACACAGATATCTAGGCTGTTTTGACCAGGGCATATGCTCTCAAACAGGCTGGCAAGACTAGCCTAGGGTCTGTGATGGTCATAAAGCAGCACTGGAGGGGGGGGATGTTATTAAAGCATGAGTTACATTTGTGCTTTAATTTGTAGGACAAAAGAAAAAGTTTATTAAGTGGTCTACTGAGACACCTGGCAGTTTCCAAGTGGTCCATGAGGGGTCAGGGGAAGAGCTTGAGAGAGACTGCATCAGGATAACTTTTCATAACTATAGAAGCTGTTTGGTAGTGCAATAGCCCACCTTGGGAGATGGCAGGCGCTCTTCTTTGGCTGGAAGTATCTAAACAGAGGTTTGAGTACCTTCTGCCAGGGATGCTATAGTTGAGCAGAGTTGGACTAGGCTGTCCTTGCTACTCTACAATTGTATGGAATTGTATTTTGCCGCACAAACTTTGGTGCAGGTGTCACATTCTGGTTGGCTCCATTGAGGCATTGGGACACACATACCGTATTTTTCGCTCTATAAGATGCACTTTTTCCCTCCTAAAAAGTAAGGGGGAAAGTGTATTCGTCTTAGGGAGCAAATACAGGCTGTGCAGCTATCGCTGAAGCCTCTTGAGCGCAGTGGGAGTGCTCCTCCCTCTTCACTCAAGAGGCTTTGCATTGCTTTCTTGTTTCTTGTTTTCCTCCTCTAAAAACTAGGTGTGTCTTATGGCCGGGTGTGTCTCACAGAGCGAAACATACGGTAATAGGGCCTTTCGTGCAGAATTCAGTGGCTGCTATTGAAACAGAACTTATAATTTCCTTAAAAAGAAATATGCTGTAGTGATCGGGTAGGCAGCATTTGCTAAAATTCAGAGAAGGGTTTCCCAACACTTTATCCACACGTCACATTTGAAGGTGTCCACTTAAAATTGTTTGGGGGCACCCTTAAGAACATCATGGGTGAAGTGAGATGCTCTCCTCTGGGACCAAAGGAGCAGTAGCTCTGTGTGCCATTCTCTAAGAACAGCATCCTGATCTTTTAAAACAAAAACAGCACATGTGCCAGCAGCATGAAATGACTATATAGTTGCTAAGAGGACTCAGTGCATACATTTAAATAGCAACATGCAGCTGATTCCTCCAGACTGTTGTCTTAATCTTAAAGCCATTATGGCTGCTTGGCTCAGATATGGCCTGTGACCTCTAGGTGGAATCCATGCCAAGGCATTTTGGTTTTTTTCTTGTAATTGCCGCTTGACATGTTACTGTAGTGCATCAAAGCTTGTACAGTCCAGGACCCCTAAGATGAACTGGGTTTTCTAAATAGTGCTTTAAGTCCTTTATCTGGGGTGAGGAGATTTTTCAAATATTAACAACTGCTCTTAAAATCCAGCAGTTTGCAGGGCCTGCTGTGAAATGCTGCTGCTGCTGCCTGCAGTTGAAATAATTGCCTACCTCCTCTTATAAAACCATGGCTAAGTGTGAGTTGCCTTGAGGATTAGTTTTATGTTCTAAAAAGAGGAACTGGTAAAAGAGTAGACCTGTTGAAAACAAGGGGAGGAGCTGTGATGCCATGGAGCAGTGCCTTTCAAGCTTTGTCCCCTAAGGACACTCTTGCCGTAATGGCTTTTCTTCCAAGGAACACATACACTTCTGCCACCAAGCTCCTGAGCATTGCATTCAGGAGCACATAGCTTAGATTCTGGGCACTAACTTAGGGCTAGTGGTTGCCAAGCTTTTTTTTCTGACGAAACACTTGAAAATTGCTGAGTGATTTTCCTCCCAGTTGTTCCCACGGCCATGTGCTGTTCTAGAGAGCACCATGTCAGCTACACCTGTTCTAGCATTTATGTAGCAAATCACTGGTGTGCATAGCTCATTCGCAGCCCATAACTTAACTGGTGACCTTTTACCATATTTTTCCGTGTATAAGACGGATGCTAAAAAAATGCTAGAATGCTAAAAAAAATAGTAAAAAATTGAGGGTCATCTTGTACACGGAACATGGGCACCTGGGGGGATTTCTTTAAATATTTAAGCATATGTCCTGGATTTTGGGTTGGGGGGCTGAGGTGGTTCCTCCTGCTGCCATCCCCCCTTTCTCCTCCCCCTCTGGACTGCATGCTGGCGACTGGCTCGCCTCCTGAAGCCCCTGCTGGTTTGACCACCGGATCAAGAGCAGCTGCCACCGCTGAGAGCTGCCTCAGCTACCTCTCCTTGCCCTTCTTTCCTTTTCCCCCTCTTCCCCTCTCAAACTCTCACCCTGCCCCCAGCCCGCTCACCACCGTCCTCAGCTCATTTTGCTCAACGGCATGGTGCAGAGTGGGCGCTGCCTTCCCCCGCAGGACTCTTCCTTGGGATCCTGTTTGGGAGCCTCCTTCCCCTCGCTTCCCTGCAGCAGCAGCTGCCGCCACCAAGGGGGACATTGCGGTGCCCCAACTGCTGCCTTTGCTCCTGCACCACGGGGTACTGCATGCACCTCATGCTGGAAATTATGAGGGCGATGGCCCCCAAAAGATCAACTTGCCACCGCCGATCATCCAGACTTTCACTTCTGTACTAGGGTGTGTGTGTTGTTGTTTTTTTAAAAAAATGGGGTTCAAATAAATAGGGGTCGTCTATACATGGGGGTGTCTTATACACGGAAAAATACGGTAGATACTAATGTTACTAAATTGTCTTCCAGATTTTCATTACCCACTTCCTTTATAGTTTCTGTACATTGACTTCTAATAGTTAGTAGATGTCCGGCTCGCTTCTACCAATAAATTACCATATTTTTCCATGTATAAGACAGATCTTTTTCGCTTTAAAAATGGGGGTCATCTCATACATGGATGTTTAAGAAAAACACTACTTACCAGTAGTGCAGAAAGCCTAGGGATATTTCAAGATATTATTTTGGGAGAAAACACACACACACACACACACCCCTTATCTAAAGCCTGCAAGGGAGGATGAGGAGGGTCACTTTTGCAGTGGGAGGTTTACAAACAACCACCAAAAGGGCAAAAGCACAGCATAGCTTGGAAAAGACACTCCAGACAATGCACCAAAAAGTGGGGGTGCCCCCCAAACACCCACCCACCCAACCGAAAGGGGGCTTAGCAGGCCCTGCAGCTGCTCCCTCCTTGTCCAAGGCCCAGGAACGGCACCCGCCACTTACATGCCTGGGAGGTTGCAAGTGGAGCAGCTGACCAGAGCCAAGAGGGCTGGAGAGGCAGCCATCAGCTCTTCATCTCTCATCTGGTGCTTCCTTGGTGGTGGCAGCAGAGCAGGACAGCTGCCGGGCATCATGAGCTTGACATGTTGCCATTGCTGTCGCTGCTGCTCCCAGTTCCTCCAGCCTCCCTTCCTAACTTGCACACACACTTGCACACTTTGGCTCTCACCTGTGGTCTCCTACCGTCCAGCACACTCCACTCCCAGTTTCCATTCAAAGGGAACGCACCCACTCAGTACAAAAAACCCTGGACGTTTTGCCACATTAAAGAAATCCGCCCCAGGTGCTGTGAAGAAGCTGCTGGAACTGCCATTCGTTTCACTTACCACTTCCGCCAACCAATGCGGACTGTTGCGGCAAGCCAGGTTAGGCAGAACAAGAGCACTCTAAATGAAAAAAAAGTTGTTCTGTTTGATGTTTACGGTACTAAATATACCGGTGCTTTGAATATTTAATAAAATATCAAAGTTGTTCTGTTTGATGTTCAAAATATTGATTTCTTAATTTTGGGTTCAACAAAATAGGGGTCATCACAGAAAAATACGGTATTTTGAGTGTTCATATTGTATTGTTCAATGGTCCATGATATGATTTGTAGGTAATCTGTAGATGGGTGACAGTTCATTGTTGTGGATAGCAATATTCCAGTATTTGTTTGCCTTTGCACATCATCAGCAAGGGGACAAGGTCACCTCTAACAGCAATATCCAACACTTGCCATTAATTATTTAATAGTTTATGAATTTTCCATTGAGTTGCCATTTTAAAACAGTTTTCTGTAAGATTTAAAGATAAAGTAAAAGTCATTTCCTGTGATGAGAAATTTCCAAACTCCCACTTGTCAATACGGATGATAGTATATTCATTTCCACAGAGCAAGGTGGGGTGATGTGCGCGTCCCAAAGGGCCTGATGTGGTCCTCAGGCTTTATCTGCACCTTGCTTTTAATGAAGGTGTTCAACATTGTAGGCGCTGGTGAGAAGTCTTTGGATGCAGTGATCTCAAGGCGTCCTTGAGATAACACCTGCCTGGTGGAGCACATCTATTTGTTTGCTTGTAGCAATTGCCTCCTGTGCTGTGATTTCATAGCCACTTTAATCTGATGCAGCTATTTTTTGCTGTTGTTTTGAGAACAGCCTCTTCCCGCGTCTTTAATGTGCAGGACCAAAGGAGCAGGAATGTGAGGCTCTTGTAATAGCTCTTCAAAAAGAGCCTTGATGCAGCCATAGATTTCCCATCAGAGCCCATTACAGCCACCGTGCTGCTTCCAAGAGCACTGGCAGAATGCCTGCCTCTCTCTAGCACTTAGCAAGAGGAGAGGCTGACTTGCAGTCAATAGCAGAGCTCTCTCTAACTCAGATGCAGAGTGGTGCTTCCCTTAAGTGAGAAGGGACCTTCTTTTCTAGGGTAGGGCTGACATTACCAGGATTTCAAAGGCGGAATTGATGTTGGGGGAGGCAGATTTCCAAAAGGCGGCAAGTCAATTAAAAAAATCACGGTTATTTTGGCATTTTTGTAAAAACAACAACAACCACCAACCCTCAACAATTGCCTCAGCTGGCGTGGGAGGGTGGTTGTTGCTGAGGACCCATCTCAGATATGGCACAAAGCTGCCTCTGATTCACAACAGCTTGGTGTTTCTGGGTTAATGAATGCACCCAGCCACAACAATGGAGAGACACCTCATTGATTCATGGCAGTTTGCCACACCTTAGCAGGGCAATGGCTAGTCGTCCTAATGTACACATGGCTATCTTGTTCCCTTGCTGTCCCCTCTTGGAGCAAGATGCTGGGTTTTTGGGAGCTAAGTTCTGGCCTGTTCTGCTTCCCTCAGGCCTCAGGTCTCTTTGTACTCAAGCTGCTTCTAGTTTGGATCGCTCTTGGTTCTGCCAGGTTCCACCTTAAAACCCCTGTGCCTTTTGGCAAGTAACCCTTCTGGATTCTGTCACAGCCTGAATTGCAAGCACTGCAGAAAAACCATTGTCAGTGTTGATTGGAAGCTCTGAAGTAGCAAAGCCACCATGTAAAGCTAGCCCCACCTGGTGTTTCTGCTCTGCTCAGCTCGCTCCTTTGCAGAACTCCTTTGGTTTAGGAGAGGCTGTGGCAGGACACAAAGACAGCCTTAAAATCCTTTCAGTGGAACCATCTCAGGTGTCAGAAGGTAAGAAGAGCCCCTGCTGGACCAACCAGAGGCCCACCTAGTCCATCATCCTGTTTTCCATAGGGGCTAACCAGAGGCCTATGAAACATCAAGGTCCGCCTCTCCCCATATGAACTGACCCAAGCCCTGCAGTCATCACCTGAGGCCCTTCTTGGTGTGTCCAATCCACAAGAAGTCCAGGGCGTGGCAGCATGAGAACAGGGCCTTTCCTGTTATCACTACCTGTTTGTGGAATGCTCTCACCTGGAACCTTCCGTTACATATCTTTAGCTGCCAGATGGAAACATTCCTCTTCTTCCAGGGCTTTAGCTAATTAAACAATCTTGTGCCTTTTAAACTGGGCAGGGGAGTAATTATTGTTTGGTTTATTGTTATGCTATGTATTTTGTGTTTTTATATTGTAAACCGCCCTGTGATCCTCGGGTAAAGGGCAGTGTATGTAGATGTACATGTACATGTATATGTATATGTATATGTATATGTACATGTATATGTAAGCCCACAAGCTAGGCCTGAGCACACAAGCCCCCTCCCATTCAAGGTCCTCAGCTGCTGGTATTGAGAGGCAGATAGCCTTTCTGATACCGGAGGTAATATTAAGCTGTCTAATGACTAATAAACCTGTATTTTTATCACCCCTGGGTGGGTTACATTTGCAGCAGCCTAGATCAGGCATTGGAATGTTCTGCAAAGTGCTGCTCTCTTGTAATCCTGCATACCTATGGAACCTGCATGTCACTTTTTCACCTGGAGTGGGATCTAATGCAATTAAATGTAATGGAAATTCTGTGGGTAATTAACCAGCCTTCTCCTCCTCCCTGCACTTTAATTAAATTCTTATTTGAACCAGTTTCATCCTGTATGTTGATTGCTGGAATTGGCTCTCGCACATCTCCTTCACAGGAAGAAAATGGAAATGTTGCTTTAGCTGGCATTTGATAGCCACTTCACTCAGGGAGCTGTGAGACCCGTTATTGGAAAACAAAATATACTTGGATATTGTCTGAATTCCACCCCCTTCCTTGCTGATTTCCCCTCCCCCATGTTTTGAAAAGAGGTAGGGGCTGTCACATAATCCCTCCAGAAAGGCCAGATGGTTTTTTAGTCTTATTAATATAATCCCTTTTTTAGCCCTTCCCATTCCTGTTTTAAATGAACACTCAACTTTACCAGGTCAATATCTGCCTGGCCATGTAATAGCAGCCTTTTCATAACACACTCTTGTCTCCATCCTTCGGGGCATTCCTCGGCCTAATGTTATATGGATGTTTTTGCGTATGGGGAGGTGCCCACCAGTACTTGATTTTAGCATACCATGTTATCCTTGGCTATTAAGGGTGAAGAAGGCAGATGTAGTTCTCTACAGGCAATCCCAGCAGGTCTTTCACCTACAGAGAGCTACCCAGCAGCTTTGCATTGTGCTTTGCAGACCTCCATGCTCTGAACCAGAGAGTCACATGGCTGAGTTTTCCTGTGTTTAGGTGGTATGTCAGCTTGCACCACCCAACCTGCACATCAGGCAGACGGTCTACATCTTCTCTTTTTTGAGTGGCTCATGTTTGTTCATTCCTTTGATAAAAAGTTCACAAGAATGAACAGTTCAGAACCAGAAGTGCTGCCTCACCCAACCCTACCTCAAACAGTACTCATCTTATAGAATCATAGAGTTGGAAGAGACCACAAGGGCCATCGAGTCCAACCCTTTGCTCCAAGCTTTGCTCCATGTTTCAGAACAACCCAGGAGCATAAACAGGCTTTGTTAGATAGCTGTGTGGATGTAGCCAAAGTGAAACAGTGGTAGTTCTCTTGGCTTCCCTAGAGCAGCCTTTGTGCTGGCTGGGACTGATGGGTGTTGTAACCCCAAACATCTCTAGGGCACCTGGTTGGTGAGGACTCCTCTAGGGTGTTCCAGCCCATGTTTGCAGCCCAAGGCATGTTCAAAGCCAATATTTGAAAGAGCTTAGCGTCTGAATGAAGATGCAAACCAGTATCTCTTGCTCAGGTTTTTTTTTGTACATAAGAGGCCTGCTGGATCAGGCCAAACACCCATCTAGTCCGCCATCTTGTTCTCCCATTGGCCAGTCAGATGTATATGAGATGCACTGGTCACTCATGCTCTTTGCTGGTCTGCCCATTTGGCCATCCCTATTCAGATCCATGACTGTCTGCAGGACTGGAAGGGCCCAGAGAGCCAGCCAATGTAATCCCATCACTAAAGACCAAATTCTGCTTGCATAAATCCTTACAAGATTCCTTACAGGTTCTTACTGACGCACTGGAGCAGTGCACCACAATTGATTGCAGAGCAGCTTGTTTCAGGGGACTGGAGCAAATGAGCTCTGCCGTGTGCTATAGGGGGAAAACAACCCCTTTCCAACTGACTACAGTGGTACCTTGGTTCCCAAACGGCTTAGTTGTCGAACAAATCAGCTCCTGAATGCCGCAAACCTGGAAGTAAGTGTTCTGGTGTGCGAACGTTTTTCGGAAGCCAAACATCTGATGCAGCTTCCGCTTGAGTGCAGGAAGCTCCTGCAGCCAATTGGAAGCCACACCGTGGTTTTCGAACGGTTTTGGGAGTCAAACCGACTCCTGGAACAGATTAAGTTTGAGAACCAAGGTACCATTGTACTTCAAATCTGACCTAAGGGGAGAGAAGTTCCTGTTTGACCCAAGTTATTCCTTTCCAGCCAGTGGGGGGAATAGCTCTCCTTGCTTCTCAGCACCATTAGTGGTTTCTGTGGCCTAAGCACTGCAGTAGTGCTTCAGCATTATGCCTGCTGGGACTACCAAGAGTGTCAGGTTTGCTAACAGAGCATCTCCTCTGTTCTGCTTGGCCCTTGTGAAGATTGCTTGGAATCTGTTGGCTGCGGTTGGGAGGGTGGTTTGGGGAGGTGGAGAAAAATAAGGCTGGGTGCTCTGATATTTGTTTGTTTTTCTCTCTACACAGGAGGAGCTAACTAGCACCAGTGTGGAACATATCATAGTCAACCCCAATGCGGCTTATGACAAATTTAAGGACAAGCGAGTGGGCACTAAAGGACTAGGTAAGTGTTTCTCCATAGGCCCTTTCTTGAGTATGTGTCCAGGGTGGTGGGGGAGCAGTAGATCCGAACTAGAAAATGTACCAAAGAAAAACATTCAAAGCAATCTTCAAAGAACCCAAGGATCCTTGTTTAAAATGCCTTACTAATGTACAGTAATAAGGTTATATACATACTGAGCATTTCAAATAACTTATTCCTAGTTTAGCTTATGTCTGCCAGTCATTTGTCTCATTGCCTGCAGGTGTGAGATGCAGCACAATACATGCACGACTATTTTTCAGTGGTTGTGTGTGTGTGTGTGTGTTGAACGTACAAGATGTTAGCGTGCCCTTGAATGGAGATCTTCAGGTTTGTTCTGAACCAGAGGAAGCAACAGGGTTTCTTTTGCAGTTTTGAACACTGGTCCTTACAGATGATGGATCAAGCTCAGTAGCCAAGCCCTTGCTTTCCATGCAGAAGGTCCCAGATTCAATTCCTGACATCTCTGGGTAAGGCTGGTGATGTCCCATGTCTGAAAACCCAGAGAGCCACTACCAAACAGTATAGACAATATAGTACAGGCCCAGCTTGGTATAAGAAGGCGTCTTATAATCCTCCTAAAACTTGAAGGCACAGTTGTGCAGCCGGGCCAGTCTTGGCCCTGGTATGAAGTCTGTGAGAAGTTGGTAGAAAAGTCAAAAGGCCGTTCTACAAATATGAGCTGCTGATCAAAGAACTACTAGCTCCAATTGTGAATCCTGTAACTTAATTTTAATGGAAAACATGAAACTTGAGGCTGTTCAGTTTAAAAGTACAGAAAGATTTTTCCCCTTTTGATTTCTAGATTTCTCTGATCGTATTAGCAAAACCAAGAGAACTGGCTATGAGTCTGGAGACTATGAAATGGTAAGTAACTAACTCAGATGAACTGTAGACCGAAAGGAAAACCTTTGCTCTGTACCAAGCTGTATCTCAGCTGGAGAATGAGATTGTAGACTTAAGTAGAGGCGTGTGCTAGGCACACAGTCAGGGCAGGAGGTCACGTGGCACCGGTATTAGTTCAGAATCCAAGAAGAAGAGTCAAGTCTAGCCAAGGCCCAGGATCCAGCAAGGCAAGTTCAGATAGAGGGGTCAGTTCACATAAGCAAAGTCAAGGTTCACCAACAAGCAAGGCAGGGAGAACTCTCAGTAGCTCCAGCTGGAGCCTGGGATGGAAGTTAACACATGGCAGGTTTGGATGTTGCTTCAACAAGCAGCAATCCCAGACTGAGCCTTAAATAGGGCGTCAGCTTCCTCTATATCCACTACCTATTTTCCTAAGGGCCCAGGGCCAGGATAGGCTTGTAGTCCAAATCTGCGAGGAGGCAAGACCTCCCATTCACCAGCCTTCCTCAGGTTAGCCATTGCCATGGATGACCAGCCCGTGGCATGGGCTCCACAGGAGCAGGAATTCATGGCATTCTTGAACTTCCCATTAATTGCCCTGCTCAGTTCTGCCTCTGGCCCCATCAACCACTAACGTGTCACCTGTAGAAAGTTGCCCAGATGGGAAGGTGACCCTCAGGTTGAAAAAGACTTCTCATTGCTGATCTAGACTATATATATATATATATACACACACACATACAGTGGTGCCCCGCAAGACGAATGCCTCGCAAGACGGAAAACCCACTAGACCAGGGGTCAGCAACCCGCGGCTCCAGAGCCACATGTGGCTCTTTTACACCTTTGCCGCGGCTCCGGGGTGGATACTAGCGAGGAGAGGAGGCGCATTGTGTGCCCCGACACTCCCCACTGTTTTAAATGTCACAATGGTTTTGCGGCTCCCAGTTTTTTTTCTTTGGTCCAAGTGGCTCTTTTTGTCTTAAAGGTTGCAGACCCCTGCACTAGACGAAAGGGTTTTCCGTTTTTGAGCTGCTTCGGAAGACGATTTTCCCTATGGGCTTGCTTTGCAAGACGATTTTTTCCCGCTCCCCCCCTTTTTCTAAGCCGCTAATAGCCTTTTAGCCGCTAATCCGCTAAGCCTTTAATAGCCGCTAAGGCTTTAATAGCCACTAAGCCTTTAATAGCCGCTAAACCGCTAATAGCGCTAAGCCGCTAATAGGGTTGCTTCGCAAGACGAAAAAACCGCTAGATGAAGAGGCTCGCGGAATGGATTAATTTTGTCTTGCGAGGCACCACTGTATATATATGTATATATATGAACTCTCTTGCAGAAAGAATTGAGAATGGCCCTTCCTAGAGCCAGCCTTGCAACAGGAGATGGGGTGAGATGGAATTGTGCTACTCCCAAAAATTCTGGTGTTGCTGTTGACCTGAGAATCTTATTTTATTTTTAAGCTAGGGGAAGGCCTTGGTGTGAAGGAGACTCCCCAGCAGAAATACCAGCGTCTGCTGCATGAAGTTCAGGAGCTGACTGCCGAAGTAGAGAAGATCAAGGTAAGATCAAGGTGGTCTCTGTTCTTGTTTCCTTCTGGCCCCCTTGCAGCTCCTCTGTGGGCCCTATTGATTTGGACCCACCCATCTTCTTGGTCTAGTCCTCGGGCCCAAATGCAAAATGAAGGCCTTTGTTATCCAATAAGTTGTCCTTGCCTTGAGACCATGTGCTTTACTGCTGTGGTTAGTATCAGTACAAGGGGGAACAGCCCAGGGTCAGAGAGGACCGTGCCCCAAACAGTTACTGAATGCCAGGCTTTCAGTGCTTCTATCCCTTCTCCCACAGAGCACCGCGAAGGAGTCGGCTGCTGAGGAGAAACTGACACCAGTTGCCCTTGCTAAGCAGGTGGCCAGCCTGAAACAACAACTCGTCTCCACACACCTGGAGAAACTGCTGGGGCCAGATGCAGCCATCAACTTAACGGATCCTGATGGTGCTCTAGCCAAGTAAGTCACGGTGGAGTCAGCACTGCAGTTCCCCAGGGCTTAGTCCCACAAGCTGCTTAGCCCTGGAAAAACATGTCTTCATAAGAGTCCCTCTCAACCTGCCCTTCACCCTTGGCTACTGCGGTCAGGCCCTCTGCACCAGTGTTTGAAATTCACATTGTTCTTAGGCACATTTTGCAACAGGGGATTTAATTAGTGTGAGCAGTGTCTGAGCTCTGGGCACAGTACTGCGCCTAAGATTTCATATTAAAACTGCAGAGTGGAAGGAAAGGGGGATATTTTCTGCCTCCCCACTTCCAGCTACTCTCTGACTGGAGAAGAGACCCACTCTTAAGAATATTACAGGGGAAGGACTAGACCATGTGAAAAGTGGACATAATGTTTTAGCTGCAGTTCATTCATTTTCAGCTTTGTATTCTTATAAAAAACGTACCAAGACATTCCGTTGCTGTGCCCATAACCTAGGTTTAAGGGGCCATTTAGCTCCTAGCTTTTATATCTCAATTTTTAACACTGCTCTGCACCTCAGAGTAGGTCATGCAAGGCCAAGAGTGTCAACTTCAGGGCAAGCTTGAGATCAGTTGTACATCTCTCTGTGGAGCACATTGTCTGTATTTAGCAGGAGTGCTGAGATTGTGATGGGATCATAGGAGTGGATGGGGCCATGGAGCCATCAGCTCATCCCCTTAAGGCAAGGGTGGAGAGTTGAGTTGGTCCATCATCTCCTAACCATTGACCAGGCTGACTGGGGCTGCTGGAGTCCCACAACAACCACAAGGCAACCCATCCTTACTTTAAGGGAGTAGATTAAACCCATAGATAAACTTGCATAATGCAGACCATCAAAGAGAGTTGTGATTTTTTGGGTGTGAACTGGGGGAATTTGTCTGGAGAATTTCCCACTGGTTCTGAATTGATGGGGATTAGGTGCAGTGTCCTTTTTTGACTTTTCTTTTAGTAAAACATCTTTTTTAGTCTTGTTAGTTTTGCAGTTTGTATAAATTTCCCGCAGGGAAGGAAATCAATAAAGTGCACTTAGTGTGGTTTAAATGCCATTTTCAAAGATTTACCTGGAAATTATTTTTATTGGAATACTTGTAAATATTTAAATACATGGCAGCACAATAGCATACATTTCCCTTTCCATTATTTAGATTTTAAGAAGAATATATAAGCAGGGGAAATGGTTAACATACTAATTTTAGCATGTCTGAAGAGCTACGTGCAGAAATATATGTGCTTTCTAGGGATGGTCATCTGAAAAAGTTGAAAACAACTATTTTAGATTTGATTAGTTGCCCAGTTGCTGTATACCGTGTTCAAAGTAAATTTCTAAACATGGACCATTTCCCAACTGACATTGGCTGCAAGCATACAGAGGAGAAACGTTTCCCCATCCCTTCTAATTATGCTCATGCCCCTCATTATTCCAATCTCTGATCCAAAATCCATTGCAGCAGGCAGTAGCTGTTCTAGCCAGTGTAGTCAGTGGGGACCTAACCATGTGCCCTCTAAACATTTGTGGCCTCTTCAACTTGTCAGGCGTTTGCTCATTCAACTGGAAACAGCCAAGAGTACTAAGGTGCCCCCTGCAAGTGGGAAGAGCCCAGCGAAAACTGCGGCTGGCCCAGGAAACATGGTGACTTATGAACTGCACTCCCGGCCTGAGCAGGACAAATTCTCTCAGGCTGCCAAGGTAAGAACTGGAGTATTTGATCTTTGAGACCCCTCTGGGACTTATAAGGAAATAGCTAGGAAGATGAGCTGATGCTACATTTGTACAGCAGCGAGGTGCTTTAGCAGTGCCCTCATTGTATGCCATTCTCTCTCCAAGTGCCTTTCTCTCTCCAAGCTCAGCTCTGGGGGCAGGAGAGCATTCTGTTGCTTTATGGGGTGTTTGATTTGAGTGGGGAAAGGCCTATTGTGCACAGCGCTGGTTGGTTAGTACTTGTGACATCACAAGGACCCAAAGCTCCAGAGCATTTTTGTGTCCATATGTGTCTTCACTTAAAGAGAGCTGGAGACTGGGAGCATCAGGGTCTCGGTAATGTCTAGGAATAGTTCCCTTCCTCTGGGACTTAGGACATACATCAACTTGGCTTGTGCGTCTGTATGAAGCTCATGTATTTGATACTGAAGAAAGGAATTTCCAGAATGCAGAGCCTTTTTCCTAAGCTGCTTCCCTGTCTCACGCACAGCATGTATATACGGGGCTCATAGAGATCTTCAAGCATAAATCATTTTTGTGAATCTTCTCCTTCCCTCCCCACCGCACAGAAAGTTTGAGCCTTTCTCACCCCATAGCAGAATAGAGCACCATAGAGTAATGAACCTTATTTTGGCTCCTTTGCTTTCCCCACACTTTCTCAGTAATCCTTTAACATCTGCATCACCCAGCAGTCTCTGTGATTTCATTCTGAGTGCTTTAGAGTTAATGGGGTTATTGACTTACTTATTCTACAGTCATGAAAGCTTAGGAAAGCAGGAGTGGGAAACAGTGATAATGTCTTCCTGGTAATATTCTATACAGTCTGGGCTCAGGGTTCCCCAGAACGTGGGTTGCAACCCTGTTGGGACTGTTGAAAAGAAAGATATGGCTGTAGGTTCCAGCCTCCTTCAGGTCCAGTTACTTCATGCTGGGGTTGAAGTGGTGGTGGGAAAAGGTGTCATTAATCATATTTGTACCCTGCTTTTTGGCCGTCCATTCTAGGCAACACAAAAATACCATTGTTAAAATGGCTAGGAAGGAGCTCAAAAGAAGTGGAGGGAGTGATAGGCAAAGTCTTGTTTGTGTTGAGCAGATGAGGAAGGGACACAGGGATGCAGAAATCTAGATAAGATTTTTCATTTTGCTGGAGGACTGCGGAATACTCTCTCCCTTAAGCATGCCCATATCTCCTTGGATGCCAGCATCAGACACCCATCCCTCCCATCTGTTCTTCTCTCTGTAAGCAAGTGCAGTGGTGGCTGAAGCAGGTGTGCGGGGATGGGAGGGCATGCCCACACTATTTTGGATTCCTTTCTCTCATTTTCCCAGTTTTGGATTATGCCACACACAACACATTAGTCATTTTGTGATGGTGCCCCTGGCACCTTCTCAAACTTCCAAATGTGCCCAAGAAGGTTGGCAACCTCTGAGGGAAAGAAATGAAGTTGTAGTGGAGTGTCAGTCTCAGTGGAGAACTTTTTGGGAGGGGGGGAACCTTTGTGGCTGATTTGAAATGATTGGTGTGTATTTCTGTCATAGTCATGTACAGTAGGTAATATAATCTCATTCTGGACAAACTTTCAAGCTTTCCAACTTCTGGAATTTTCACCTGGCTTTAGATTCCTTGAGCCATCCATCCACACTTACAATTTTTTTGTGCCTTGATGTATAAAATCTAAATAGGCACGTGCACCTACCACCCAGTCCAATCCATCCAGGAAGTTTTCCTCGGCAAGCCCCATGAAAGTGAATGTAGTCAAGGTGTTATGGTCCTGCACAGGTCTTGATCACTTCACTGGGGCTTGTGAAGGGCAATTTCCTGGCATCTTGTACCCCATAGGTCAAATTGCCCTTAATGGCACCTGAAAATGACACATCTGGGTCAAGGGGGAATTTTAGAAGTGCTTTGCCCTGCAATTCAAGAAGGCTTCTCGGGAGGGAGAGGAGCACAACACATCTTCATTTGCTCCCTCTGGTCTTTCCAGATCGCGGAATTGGAGAAGCGGTTGGCTGAGCTGGAAGCTACGGTTCGCTGTGAGCAGGATGTCCAGGTGAGGCATGAAGGCAGTGGAAGCCCTGGGTCCACGGAGAAGGTTATGGGGACAAGGGGGAAGAGGCCGTAGCCCAGTGGTAGAGCGTCTGCTTTGCATCCAGAAGGTCCCAGTTCAATACCCAGTATCCCCAGGTAGGCCTGAGAGATACTTTGGTCTGAAGTCCTGGAGTGCTCCTGCCAATCAATGTAGACACTATTGAGGTAGATGGACCAATGCCTGACTTGGCAGGCTCCTTAAGGGGTAATGGGAACAGGTGTAACAGCAGGCTAGATTTTGTGATGAACTCCTGAGATTTTCTCCAGTGATGCATTTAGGGCAGCATCTACTTTGGCCCTGTAGGCGTGCTGTAAAATTGTCCAGGAGGTGTAATGCCTGGAGCTGGTTACAGGGCCTGAATGAATTAAATTGTGCATGGCCAGCCTGTGGCTGAAAATCCACAAGTGGCATAGGCAGCTGACTTTGTAGCACTCCTGGGCAAGAGCAGAATGCCCTGGCCGTGCCATAGAGTCAGACTCTTGCTGGACTAGAAGCAGCTCCAGCCCAGAGTGCAGGAACTACATGGCTATTGTTGAGTGTGATGCAGTGGCACTGCCTCACACTGCAGACTGGCTTGTGCCATGCTTGCCACAGGCTGGCCAGCAGTATCTTAATCAAACCCCCCCCCCCCTGTATTTTCTCTCTCTAGAATCCTCTGTCTGTCGGACTGCAAGGAACTAGTCTTATGGTAAGCTGTTGGCTGAAGTCTGTAAGTGGCCTGTGCCTTTTGGGATTGGAAAGGAATTAAAGGGGATGTTTGCTTTTAAAGATTGGGCATGAAGGTTGTCTCTTAATTTATCCTGTAGCTGTTGGGAGGCCAGGTTGGACTTGATGAGTGCTGTGCAAAGTGTGTGTGTGTGTACATGTGTACATGTGCAAAGCACATTTGTTTGTAAATGGAAAGGAATGAGATACTATGCTGAAACGGGAAAAATAGCTTCTAGGCCAGGATTAAGGGAAATAAGTTTGCACCTCACTCTATAAGATGTTCTAGACAAGGGGTCGGCAACCTTTTTCAGCCGTGGGTTGGTCCACCGTCCCTCAGACCATGTGGTGGGCCAGACTATTTTTTTTTGAGGGGGGGATGAACAAATTCCTACGCCCCACAAATAACCAAGAGATGCATTTTAAATAAAAGGACACATTCTACTCATGTAAAAACACGCTGATCCACGGGCTGGATTTAGAAGGTGCTTGGGCCGGATCTGGCCCCCGGGCCTTAGGTTGCCTACCCCTGTTCTAGACAAGATGTTCTATGTCTCTGTGGATTAAATTCCTTTTCTTTATTTTTGACTACTTAGCTGAGGTAATCTGTGCCAAGTAAAACTGAAATTTTGCAACCTAAACAATATTTGCAAAGTTACTAAATATTTCTCATGTTTTGCAAAATTCTGTCTTTAAAAGCTATTTTACATAATTTATTCTAGTTTTGCTAGTCTTCAAGAAGGCCGAGGAGCTATGTAGGTTGCTGAAATTTTTCTCAAACACACACACACACACACAACACAGCACCATCGAAAACCTATTTAAACTACGCCTTTGGTACCTGAGATTCCAGTTTGCATTATTCATGCAGTATGAAGCATATATTCACAACAGTGAAAACTAGAAATATGCTGTCTTTAAGAAAAAATATAAGATTCTTGAGTAGCTGAAATTTCCATCCAAGGTTGTGTTCCACTGGTGGTTGGTTGTTGTTCTGTACAATTGCAGCATAGACGTATCCCCATGTATTACCTCAAAGAGCTGATGATATTCGGGGGGGGGGGTGTCTTACTGGATCTGGCTGGGACAAATGTCACCTGGGCAGGAAGAGCCAATGGTAGGAAAGGCCAGCCTGAGGGCCGGGACTAATTCCACACACTGATTTGAGTTAGCCAAAGTTTTGCCTACAGGCATGTGGTATTTTTTTCTCTAAAACGCTTTCCCCATGTCACATCCTCCCCATAGCAAACTGTAGAGATCCTGCAGGCCAAAGTCAGCTCCTTGGACATAGCAACCCTGGACCAGGTGGAGGCAAGGCTGCAGGTGAGTCTTTTTCAGCCGCAGCATATAGGGCATGTGGAAAGGACTAAGTGATTTTGAAAGTTCTGGCAGGGTCTAGCTTTCCTAATGGCAGTTCTTCATTCCTAGAGCGTCTTGGGGAAAGTGAATGAGATTGCCAAGCACAAGGCCACGGTGGAGGATGCAGACACCCAAAGCAAGGTCAGATGTGTTTTCTCTCTGTAACTGGGCAAACGATAAAACCCACAGTTCCACTTTCTGTATTTGTATGAAAGCATCTTGTTGATTGACTCTGCCCAGTATACCTGAAGGAGCATCTCCACCCCCATTGCTCAGCCCAGACACTGAGGTCTTCCTCTGAGGGTCTTCTGCTGGTTCCCTCACTGCGAGAAGTGAAGTTACAGGGAACCAGGCAGAGGGCCTTCTCGGGAGTGGCGCCTTCCCTTCAGATGTCAAGGAGGTAAAGAACGACATAACATTTAGAAGGCATTTGAAGGCAGCCCTGTATCAGGATGTTTTTAATGTTTGATATTTTACCATGATTTATATATGTTGTAAGCCGGCCAGAGTGGCTGGGGAAACCCAGCCTGATGGGTGAGGTATAAATAATAAAAGTAGTAGTAGCAGCAGCAGTAGTAAGGGCAGCATTGGCCTGCTATTACTGATCAGGTCGGTGTGATTTCCTGATCCCGGTGGCAAAGAGCACTGTGGGTTCATAAGGCTTCTGCCAACTCTGGAAGAGGAAGAAGGGTAGAGACTTATCAGTTGTGGATGTTCTGAACAAGCCAATGGGGTAGATTCCCTGCCAGGCTGTGTCTTGGTGATTCACACACAAAACACAACACCCTGGTAAATTAGAGACTGCAGCTCTTCTGTGCCCTAGAAAATCCTGAATAAAGAAAAGGGGGTGACATTTGGGAATGGCTTACCACACAGCCTATGTCTTTTTTCACACGTGTGCGCATCATCTGATCACTCAGCATGTGATGTCTGCCTGTTTTATTGTGTGAGCTGGGCTCCACCATAGAGCATAAGAACATAACGTTAAGAGCTGTGCTGGATCAGGCCCATCTAGTCCAGCATTTTGTTCTCATATTCTCAAAGTCCAGCATCTTGTTCACAAGAAGTTTGTGAGCAGGACCTCAGCACCGCATTTTGTGATGTGAACATTTTGTCTGGTGTTCAGAACTCTGCTGGCTCATTCACCTGAGCAAGTCAGCATTTGATGCTGTAGTCACCAAGGGATGAATGCAACATGATTTGTGCACTGGCCCTTTGTTGACAGACTTCTGCTTTTGCCAGCCAAGCAATGAGATTGTGAGCAAAACTAGATTACATTTTGTCGTCAGTATGTGTATGTGTTCATGAACACATGGGAGGTTTTTTGGAGGGATGGTGATGGAGGAAGATGATTGGCCTAAAGTTGAAGACCAGGTTCCCACTTGGATTCCCCCCCCCTCCTGATAACTTTCTGCCTCCCCCTCCCCCCCATACAGGTGCATCAGCTCTATGAGACTGTGCAGCGCTGGAGTCCTCTGGCCAGCTCCCTCCCTGAGGTGGTGCAGCGCCTGGTTGCTGTGCGGCAGTTGCATGAACAAGGTGAGCCTCTGAGCCAGGCAGGGGCATAAGGCAGAAGAGTAGCGTCAGCCTTTGGGCCTCCCCTTTTTGTTTATTTATTTTGTCATAGTCATTATTTTCTATTTTTTTTACACTTGAAACAATAACATTTCAAATAAAAGAAATACACAATTGATATTTACTCCCCTTCCCCTCCTTCTACTGTGCATTTTATTACTCCCCCCCCACATATTCTAATTTCTCTCTATGTCTCAATTTCCTCATCTTCACATCTCAGTATGTTTTACTGCTGAATTTATTCATTTTTATGCTTAATTTATATTGCAAAAAAGAATCGACAAAAACAATCCAAGATCAATACATATTACAAAAAGAAAAGAAAAAAAATAGATTCATACACAACAGATTCTATTATGACTTCCGATTATTCTGTTACTGTTAACTTCTTAATATGTTTACACTATGTCTCTACATAATCCATGAAACATTTCTAATCTTCCTCAAATAGTTTTTTTATCCTGATCTCTTTTTCTGTCTTTCAGTCCTGCCATTTCTATATATTCTGTTAACTTTGTCTGCCATTCTTCCTTCGTTGGTATTGTATCTTCCCTCCACCATTCGAGATTTTGGGCCTCCCATTGCCCCAGTGAACTGGGTGGCTGTCCTTCCTGTCCCCAAGCTGACTTTTTGGTTCTTCTCTGTTACAGCCATGCAGTTTGGGCAGCTCTTGACTCATTTAGACACCACCCAACAGATGATTTCTAATTCATTGAAGGACAACGCTTCTCTGCTGACACAGGTGGGTTTCGGGGCTTTTGGCGAACTGCCTGTGGGACTACTCGGGTCTCTACAAGCTGGCCAGTATGGATAGCGTGGGTGCACCTACTTGTGGGGAGAGCACCCAGCTGTATATTCCACTGTTTCTGTGAATAAACTGCAGCCGCTTCACCCCATAGCACAGATCCCTTTACCACAACTATGAGATGTAGACTTCGTAGTGCAATGTGCCTGAAGCCAGCTCCCCACAGAGCACATCCTGCGGGATCCTGCTATTGTCCATTCTGTGGACCAAACCAGCATAGATGTCACTGGGACAGGAGTGTAAACATGCTGGGAACGTGGGCTTGGGGGAGCACATCTTTGCTGGAAACTGTCCTGCCATACACGCGTTTAGAAAATGGCAACTTGGCTGCTTTAGAGCGGGAGTGAGACCAGAGGGGAAGTCCAGACCTTGTTGGACTTCTGCTTCCACCATCCCTGGCCACGTAGCCACGCTTGCTGGGGTTGGTGGGAGTTGGGAGGGACTGCAGCTTCCCTGTTGCTGCTATAGAGAGCACTGCCACCCTGAGAGGCAGCAGGTTGAAAGCCAAAGTGTATGCGGACTATTTTGAAAACCATCTTGCGACATTTGTGTGCCCTAAATAGAGCCAGGTGATTCATTGGTCTGACTCACATGCTGGTAGGTAGCCATGGTGGAACATGTTCCCTTCATCTGCTCAGGCAAGCCCTCCATATGGCTGGCGTCTATCCATGTTCTCTCCCTCCATCTCTCTCTAGGTTCAGAAGACTATGAAGGAGAACCTGGCTACCGTGGAGGACAATTTTGCCACCATTAATGCACGGGTGCAGAAGCTTGCCAAGTGAATCCCCTTAACAAAGTCTACAAAGGCAGGAACTGAGGTTTGCCTGCTGTCCAAATAAGCACTAACTGCTCCGTCCCTTCCCTTCCTCTGTACCTTTTCTCGTGTGCACTTAGTGGGAGTTCAGCCTTGATGAGGGCTGGTGGACTGAGTGCTTATCTCTGTTAGAGGGCAGGTGTGTGCGCCCCCCCCCCCACTCTTGCAATGCTTTGCACCCCTGTGGCAATTGATGCTGACTGCAGAGGGCAGTGTTGCATTCCAGATTGGAGGGAGGGTGTGCTAGAGAGGGAACTAACTTTGCGTATCCACCTGGGAAGTTGTACTCACTGCTGCTTGGCTCGGAGCCTTCTACTTGGAAAGATTATCTTACCTCTCAGCCTGGCATGGAAGCAGATTGTATTGTTGTATAATTATTTACTGTCATTAAACACTTATGCTTAGTGCTCTGTACTTGGTTTTTGTGTGTGTGGAACAGGTTGCATGTGCTTGTCTTGTCTTTCTGTAATCTCCAGATTGTGCTCTTCATGAAGGAGAAGGTTGCCAGTGGCTCTTAGTTACAATGGCTTTTGGCTCGTCCAGAAACACTTTGGCAACGAGTATGAGGTGCTTGGAGACAAGCATCAGATGAGGTCTGTTGCTCCCCTGCTCTTGTTCTGGGCTTCCCAAAGACATCTAATGCCCTCTGTGGACAACAGGGCTAGATGGGCCTTTGGTGTGATCCAGAGAGCTCTTCTTAAGTTCTTGTCCCATTTGACCCTTGGGAAGTCTGCCCAAGCTCTTCCAATCTCCTCTCCTATAGTGAAATAGCACAGCCTACACTGAACTCCCAGGACTGAAGTGACACCACTTCACATATTACATTCACTGCTGCTCGCTCAAAATATTTTCTGCTGGGTAGCAGTCACATTGACTAGGTCACTGCTAAAGCTGTTCGTTATTACAGCAAATACTGAGAGTGTGGTGAAGGACAGATATACAGCTTCAAAGACTCACATACCAGAAGCCCTGTTTGGGCTGTGGCTGACTAGTGCATTCACTCCATTATGTTTGAATTTCTTCCCCATCCATCACCTCTGAAGAGCCAGCTTTCAATATATCATGAGATAAGCAAATAACACTAGGAGCTGGGCCTCCACCTGCCTGCTGTGTTCACTAACCCCCACATTAACTCCCTGGAGCTTCCCTTTCCCACCCTCATACAAGTATGGTGGTTGGCATCCTTCTGTCTCGAGAAACAAGGGAGTGTGCCGCCAGGGGTGAAACCAGCACTGAAGCCAACGGTGACCTCCCTGGGGCACAAGCCTGGGCAGCGAGTCTGGAGGTCCTGGGCTGCCCAGACACCCCCCCCCCCCGCCTCACTGATGTTTTCCAAAGGAAAGCAGAGCACTATGTTTGGCATCAGCTTGGCTGCAGGAATTGCTGGAAGGAGGCAGACAAGGAGCCATCCAGCCGCCTTAGGGACTCCACTCCTTAGCCTTTTCTTCTCCCAAAGATATCCTGCAAGGCGGCAGAGGTTTAGGATCAGTGTTTTCCTTCTCCTAGATGAGGTTGAGGAGCCCAATCCTCATTTCCCTCTACAGTATGTGCAGAAATCACCTCTTGTAACTCACGTAACTAAACTCAATTTTCACCTTCCAAACCCCATTTCTGAAGCCACTTCTATTCTGCAACACCCCCTCTGCGCCCATTTTCACCTTCACACCCATGTTGATTCTTCCTCCTTTTAGGCAACCCCCGCCTTGCACACGACCCTCTTCCATGGTAAACTCCTGCATCTGCCTCTTTCCACACTGGACTACTTAGTGACTAAGCACCTTTTTCACCTTCTGCCAAATTACAAAACCACCATCTCTTCCTATTCTTCAGGCCCTTGCATGCACTTGCTTTCATTTCCCATGCCTCCTGCGCTGTGCTTTTTTGAAACCCCCTTCCTGTTCTCAACTCTCTGTTGCACACAAATCACCCGTTTCCATGCTGTAGCCTCTCTCCTATTGTGCATCTTGCATGCACATATCATTTTCACCTTCACTTCCTTTTCTCTTGCTCCTCCTTCCTTCGGCTCTCCCTTGCACACAGACCACCACCCTATTTCCATCTCATCCAGTGGTCTGACTTAGTTTAAGGCAGGGTGTTTTCAGCCTCTTAAAAATACGGGCTGCACACCACCCTGCTTCCAGAGCTGTGAGTTGAGCTGACAAAAGACCAACCCCATAAGACTTTGTTTTAAATACATATTTTAATACGTGATACAAAACACACTCACCCCCCCCAAAAAATAAACAAGTAAAGAAACAGTAACTTCGATCTAAGCGGCAAAATATTTTCATCTGTTAAATTAAAAGTCGCTCCCATAGAAAAGCTACAATTCACAATTGTGTAATTGTTTTTTTTTTTTTACAAAACAAAATTTAAGCTCGAAAAAGGAAAATAGTTCCCCCCTCCAAATTCCTTTTTAAAAATTTTATTTATACAAAACAAAGGCCGAAGTTGGTTGGTTGGTTTGAAGTGCACAGGGGAGGGGGAGACAGCGCGAACTGTACAGTATCTACACAGTGCTTTTGCATAATCCGTCAAGATTCTCAACCAGACATGGGGGCAGGTGGTGGTGTACTTGGGGCGTGGAGCGTTTTGGTCGTTCAGAGATGAAGGCTGTAGTGTGTATGTTTGCAGGGAGGGGACTAGAGAAGCAGGTGCAGGGGCAAAGGTGGGCCAAGTCTAGTTAGAGCACAAACTCCTCCTCTCCCTGGGCAAGGACCTGAGTGTTCTTTTGAGGATTTCTATAGAGAGAGAAAAATACGTAGGCAAAGGTTGCTTTTTTGTTTGTGTGTGTAAGGGGGGGGGGGTGAGAACTTGAAGCCCTACCAGTCCGAGGAGCCCAACTAGAGCCAAGGACCAGCCGGACTTTGCCTCGTGGCCACTCTCTTTCAGTAGCGTCTCAATGGAGGTGGGGGGCTGCGGGGGGGGGGGAGTGTGGTGGCGGGGAGTGAATGAATTGCTGAACTATGGAAGGGAACGAATCCTCCCTTCAAAAACGTGGCTTCTTTTTCCTTATTGCTTTGTACCTTTAGCACAGGGGCCAGGATCTTGTGTGTGTTTTTGGCAAGGCAGAGAAAGAGAAAGAGACTGATTCTTGTATTAAAACCCTGAGCTGGTTCTCACCTGCTGCTAAAGCGCACACAGGTCTGAGGTAAGGTGGGAAGTGAAAGGGCCAGGATGTCCTCTTCCTGGAGCACACGGCCCTTGCTACTCCTGCTGAGGTTCTGAGATTCAACCAAAGGGGGGAGGGAGGGGAATCTCGCCAGCGTCAGGGGAAGGGGCAGCTACTACACAGCGGCAAGGGACTCCCCGTCAGGTCATTGAAAGAAAGAAGAAAGCTTCCAAGAAGTGCTATGGGTGTGTCCAGCTCTAGTGCTCCTTTTGCTCCCATCCCAGCCTTTGCTCCCACCCACCCACATCCCAAAACAAATGCTGTGACCAGAGATGCACCTTGTGCTTTCAGGGGTCCCTTTTAGGAGAGATTCGGGACCCAGGCAACTGGTGAAGCTACAACACATTCACGGCTAAGGCGCAAAGAGCCCAGCAGCAGCAGCAGCAGCCGATCCTCTTGCTGGTATTTCCCTCTCCTCGCCCCATGTCCAGGGGGTGGGCACCAGAGATTAAGGGGGGTTGGGGGGGAGAGAGAGAGAGAAGCCAGAGGTGTCCTAAGCTCTGATCGCTTAGGAGCGAGTGGGGGGGTCTCCGGTTCAGGCGGTGCTATGTGGGCAGTTTCCTCCTCCTGTTTTTCACGGGTCGGCCAGGCCGTGGCCGACGAGCAACAGTGTAGTCAACCTAACAGAAAAAGAGAAAGAGAGTGAAGGGGGTGTTTAAAGCTCGGGTTACTAAGTGGGCAGAGCTCAGAGGCAGGAGCTTCATCTACGCCAATGCAGGGGACGCTCCTGCTATAAATAAAGTCCAATTATTTCCAGGGCGTGAAAAGAGGGAAGGGGTGTGGAAGAAGGAAGGCAGAGGCAGCAGGCAAAACACCCCATAAAACAGAAGGGGGATGTACATGCAACAATAAAACTTAACTCTGCAGTGGGTACTAAAACTAAAAGGTATAGCTAAGGCAAGCTGGGACAGCCCTAGCCCAGTGATAATAGTAGGAAGGGTGGGAATAGGATGGAGTGCAAAAGAAATCCCTTCCTGGGTCCAGGCAGCAAACTAAGGGGAAGGGTAATAGCTCAGAGACAGAGCATATGTTTGGCATGGCGAAGGTCTCTACTCTTCTACCACTGAACCGTGAGCCTCCCATTACGATGAGGGCCAAGAAGAGATGCGAGCTGATGATGTCTCTTTCTGGAGAACTCTCTCCTCAGCTTTGGGGTTGTAACAGAAAAGGCCTTGCTAATTCTCTTTGCCAATTGCTGAAACAAAAAACTGGTTTGTTCCGGAGGGTTGATGCGAATATGAACACATAATGAACACCCAATACTCTGTCCTGCTGGCAAAACTGGACAGTAGCAGAGTGGAAAACTAATGGATTTTGGCAAGAGGTGGGAGGGGTGAAGCAGTTGATGCAGGTGTCATTGAAGCTGGCAGAATGGGACAGGACAACCAATCTTGCCAATGGGGCACAATCCAGTTCTCCAGCACAAGCCCCACTGAAGTGAATGAAGCTTTCCCAGCAGACTGTGGCAATGGCTACTTGGGAGATTGCAGATTTTCCCCCTCGTGGAAATCCAGATTCCCATCAATGTGTCCTTACAAGAATGACATACTCTACCCATTTCTGCTGTTGAGATCATCTTCAACAGCCCTATTCCATCTTCCCTCAGCGGAGGGAAAAAGTTGTGCCTCCCTTTCCTGGGCTGAGGCACAAGGAAGTCACTTCCACTTCTGGCCACTGTCACCAGAGCAATGTCACCAGAGCAATGACGTCAGCCATTGCTCCAAGCAATTTCTCCCTCTTGACAACAAAAAGGAAAGGGAAAGGCTCTAACTTAAAATCCTCTAACTTAGGGCTAGCTCCCAATGTTCCTCCCGCTGCTTTCATAGTCCCTCAGGGCCTTGGAGTCACCCTCCCTTGGGAATTTCCCCTGGTGACTTCATCAGCTTCAGCCAGCTTCCTGTCAGCTTCTCTTGGGTCCTGCTGCCCTGTGGTTTCAGGGAAGATGTCCAGAGAACCACTTATCCCAGCCTCTGCCCTTCCTGGGATCTGCTGACGTTGCTGCCTCCTCACAGGTCCTTCTCTGGGCTTGTCCTGTTGATATCCAGTGACGTGTGTGGTGGCCCATTTCTTCTAAAAGGCCTTTGGACATGGAGATAATGGCTGGCAGGGGGAGAGGCATGATGGCTTTGCTGCTGTAGGTACAGGTTTCTACCCTGTTTTTGTGCACACAGCTTTGAGCTTAAAATACTTAAAATCATCATGTTCTAAGCTGCCTTAAGCACTTTCAAAAAGTGACATGGAAATGTTTTAAACAAAGAATAAAATCACCAGGGCATGGGAGTGATAATGTAAAATTGTAGGACACCTTTTAAGTCTTCACTTTTAGATGAATTTGCATTGCCTTTTCTCTGGTTGTTTTGTTTTTTGCTCATCTCCAAAATGTAGAAAGCTTTTTGATCAATTGTTTATTTTAAACTGAAAACACAGAAATCCTGATGAAGCCAATGGACACCAGAAGCCAGACTCTTCCATTTGTGGCACAATCAGATCCACACAGTGTATTGATATTTTTGCTTTTCAGCGACAGTTAAGTGCTTTAAAGGAAATGATTATCTGAAGACATAAATTGTGGCAATGAAGTGGGGGGTGGCCACTTGTGCATTGCCCCAAAATAGGAAAGGCATCACCCTCGCCACCAAACAAAAAGGGGGGGGACAAAAGAGGGCACATATTTATGCAAGAAAAAATGCAGGTGCTGATAAATATGTACCAATGCTAATTTAGGAACTACTGTTATTGAAACAAATGCATCTTGTCAGATGCATTTGACAAGACTGTGACCATGTGAGCTGTGTGTGCCTGCTCAGTCAGCTGTCCAGGTGCCAACCTTCCATGGGCGATTTCAATGCGATTATCTTCTAGAAAATCCTGTTAGGAGAAGCCTCCTGACAGTTTCTCATCTTTAAACTGGCCTTGGACCAGACTGCCCTTCACTCAGAGGACTGACCTCTGTAAGGCAGGACACATGGCTGCGCCACAATGAAGCTACAGGGGAGCGGCAAGAGGAAGACCTGGGGTTAGTTTGAGAGAATACAGGCCATTGCCTGCCCCTGTGTGTAGCAAGAATGGTGGCTGAGAGAGGCTTCTCTGCTCTATTACGCCTCCTTGGTGCCACCCAGTGGTGTTTCACTGTGGGCCAAAAGGTCTATCATGCTTGGAGGAACCCTCGCTGGCCGCCTGTGACCTTGAGAAGCACTTGGCCGAGAAAATAGTTTGCCTCTGCTCTGACTTGGGTGCCACGCAGGGTGCATGAGGTGGTGACTTGTGGTTGCTCCCTTGGGTTCTCTTTCACCCCAAGCAGTTGGCTGAGTCTTTCCGACCTACAGATGTGGAGGCTTGGAGAAGTGCATGGTTAACCCTTTCCCGCTAGGTGTTGGGCTGTGTGTCCAGGCACATGGGAGGAGGGAGAAAGCAGCCTTGCTGCAAGACAGATTAGTGCCTACCACTCTGAAGGAGGTGGCATTGGGGTGGGGTGGGGTGGTACTTACCAATGGGCTGGGCCCTGGATCAGCACTGGGACCCCGGATCCGTGTAGCTTCAGGTCGGGCGCTGGGCCGGGCACCACTGCAAAAAAACAAGGGTGGATTAAAGAGAAGGAAGAAGCTTTCAGTGGCCCCCAACCTTGCTCAACTTCTGCCATGAGCCCCATCCTTTCTGGGACATGGTCCTCACCTGCTTTTTCTCCTCCGGCCACGTCGGGCTGGTCGCCTTCCAGGAGGGCCCTGCAAGAAGGATGACTGGAAGGTGAGCATCTGCATCTCCTCCCCCTCCTGCTCCCAGCGTCCTTGGAGCCATCCATTTGCCCACTCATCTCCACCCAGTTTGTCCATCTTCCAATCCCTGGACTCCTCAGGACCATTGTGCAAAGGCCACTTTGAATATCCCACAAGGCTCATGTGCTCCCCTGACCTCTTCCTACCAAGCGGCCCTGAAGAGCTCTGTCAATTTTAGTTTCATAACAAGCTAACTTCAAACTCACTGACTTATTAAACTGGTCTGTCTTTTAAAAACCAGACCCCCCAGTTTGAATGTAATGCTAAACTAAGAGAAGTCAGACTTGATGGACACCCTCTTCCTGGCTATGCAAGGGTGTCGGGCGTGTGAGTGTGAGTGTGCAAACCCAATGCTTCACTCAGACTTGTTGTGTGAAGCTCCCTAGCAGCCTCACTGAACACTATTGCTGCGCAGCCTGGAACAGGTCCTTCATAGCCAATGCAGAAGCAAGGGCTCAAACCAGAGGCATTCCCTGTACTGAAAACAGCAGCGTTAGAAGTGTGTTGGTGCACAAAGCCCTCGGGTCTACCTAGTCCAGCATGTGGTGTCCAACTCAGATGGCCAGCAATATAGATGGGTAGCTGTCCATCATGGCGGAGCCATCCCATTTGTCCGCAGCGTCAGGAAAGCAGGAGACAGCTTGCCTCTGAATAGCAAGGGAGCCTTGAAGCCGTGCTCCCTCCCCCACCCCTTAGCCAAGTCAGGGTGGAGCCCATTTCCCAGTCACCCCCTACTCCCTGTCCCCCTTGTTTCGGCACCTGACGTACCTTTATCTCCTGGACAGCAAAAGGGCCCGCTTGGCTTTCAGCACTGCTGGCCGCCATCTCCCCGTTGCAGCGCCAGGCAGGATGGGACGGGTGCCCTGCGGCCAAGTCGGGAAGCTGGCCGTTGAAGTGCCGCCTGCCCCTGCCCCGCCCGCCCCCTCGCCGTCCAGACTTGCCGCCCCGCCCCAGCCCCCGAGAGAGGCTGCTGCCGGAGTCTCCGTTCAGGTCTTCCGTGCCACGGCGGGGCCGCTTGAGCGGGGAGCGGGAGCTGCTGGCCTCCTGCCCCAGGGGGGTCTCCTGCTGTCCTTGCCTGGCTGGCTCCAGGGCTCTGGGCGGCTCTAAGGCACTTGTAGGGGCAGCGTCCGTGCAAGGGGGGGGCAACGCAGTGTTGTGGCCTGGCTCCGTCTCTGCTGCAGGGGCCCCGCTGGCCAAGGCTGCGGCTGAGGCTTCACTCGGTTGCACGGACTTCTCTGGGACGCCAAAGCCGGAGCTCAGCTGGCAGAAAGAGACAAGGCAGCGGAGGAAATCCGTCAGAACTGTGCAAAGACTGCTTCTCCAAAAGCGTATTTAAATTCACTTCTGCTGAGTCCATTAAAGCTGGCCTCAGTATTCAAAACATTCGTCTTTTCAGCAACACCCTGTGTTACTATTTCTTTCCCAAAGTCCAGCGGTGGGGAACCTGTGGTGTTCCAGAAGATGTTGGACTCCAACTCCCAACAACCCCGGCCGTTGGTCATGCTGGCTGGGGCTGATGGGAGCTGGAGTCCAGCAGCACCCAGGGCGTGTCTGCCCCTGCTCCCTATTTTCCTGCTTCCATTGCTCATCTCACCTTGCTTCTTTTTAATCCTTCGCCATCCCAGTGAACCAGCCTATTGGAGAGTGTTGGGCTTTGACTAAGGAGATCCAGGGTCTAATCCCCACTCTGGCCTAAAATACATGTTACATGTAAACACACATGAACAAGAGCCCAGGAAAACCCTATCCTGATGGGTGGCAACTCCCCCCCACCCCCCTCACACTTCTGATCACCCTTACCAAAATCAGCTTTTCCTTCTAAAACAGCTGTTGACTACTGTCAATTATGTACTTTAGGCCTTGCCCCTGGCACTCACTCTTCACCTCACAGAGTTGTGAGGATGCTACCAGGAAGTAAGTGTGTGTGTGTGTGTGTGTGTGTGTGTGTACGCACAACTTGGTGAAAAGATGCAATTTTTAAAAATGTCAAGCATAAGACTCCTAACCCATCCTATACCATTCCAAAATAACCCAAATACAGCAAAGTAAGCAATGCTAATGCAGCATATTTGTGTACATTTGTGAGTTTAAAAACACTCACAAGCATTTCCCCCAAGTACTGAATCGGGGGGGGGGGGGGTTCTGAACGCTGCCTTGCCCTTGGAAGCCGGATACAGCCCTCGGCTCTCCACTTACTTGCAAGCTCTGGAGGAGGCAGGCCAGGGGGTTGGAGGCGGCCAGGAGGGGCAGCTGCCCTTGGAAAAGCTGGAGTCCCAGTGGCCCTTGCAGGCTGGGTGGCAGAAGCGGCTGCTGGGCCTGGAGAAGAGGGCTTCCAATCAGCGAGGGGCCGGAGCCTGGGTTCAGCCCTGACAGGTCACCTACATGGTGGAGAGAAGGAGGCCAGGCTGTGAACAATGTCACTCTCACACAACCGTCCCCAGGGGTGCTCCAAGGTGCCTCACTGCAAGAGCTGTAACAGCGCCTGTTTTCGTATGTTCTCTTCCCCCACCCAATATATACTGACTAAAGGGAACAGGATTGTTCCTCCAAAAGGGGGAAAGCTGCAGTGGAATAATTTAGATGTGCACAGAGCTCTTCCATACTTCCGCTGAACACACAGGCTTCAAGGGCTTTCAAATACTTCTGGAATCCAAAGCTTGAAAACGCGAGAGCCCAAAACACCCCATCTTTTTTTTGAGGGGGATCCTGTTCCCTTCAATATCTTGCTGGACTACAGCTCCCATCATCCCTGACCCTAGGCCATGCTGAGAGGGGCTGATGGGAATTGGAGTCCAAACTTCTGGAGGGCCTGAGTTGCCCAGCCTTGGATCAAGAGGGAGAATGCAAGTAAACAGAAGTCAGAGGGGTGTTTCCCCATCACCACCTCAATTTGCTGACTGGGTGACCTTGGCCACAGGTTTTTTTACTGTCAGTTTGGCTCCTTTCATGGTTTCTGTTGCCGGGGGGCGGATGGGGGGGGGGTGACCAGACCCTATGTGGAGCATTAATGAATGCATAGTATCAGGGGCCGTGATTCCTTTTCAACTAGAGGCCCAAATAATAAACCAGAAGGGGTGGAAGGGCTGGCAACACAAAGCTGTAAAGGCAGGACTGTTTCTTTCTGCCGTGACACAACTACACCCAGGCCCTGTTCAATCCCAGTCCCACCCATTCAGACACGTTAGTATGTGGCTGCAGCTCCTGCTAGCCCCTCCCCCTCCACACCTTAATGGCTTCACCTTCCTAGGAGCTGACCCTGCAGAAAGAAGGGGTTTAACTCACCCAGAAGTGTGGTGCTCAGCAGCGGGTTCACAAGCTGAGGCATCAGGGGATGCAGCCGCCCTGAGGTGCTGGGGGCACCCTCAGTAGTCGTCGATGTTGCGCTGGTGGAGGTAGGTGCCACAGGAGTGCCAGCCAGGCCAGTCTGGGGCGGAAGAAGCAGCGGAGGGTGAGGGGGGAGCGAAGGGGCAGGGCAAGACCAGCAGCTGATTTGGGGAGAGCACCTGAAGCCTGGTGCTATGGCTCAGTGCTGCCGCATCCCACCCTCTGCAGAATTTCTGTTTTTTTAGAGCAGCCGTGCTTGCTCCTATCTCTGCAATATGGCAGGTCAGCTGAGCCGTCAAATGTCGATCTCATTCTTCATTATTAATTCCTTGCATTCCATAACACTACAGCATGACCAAGGAATGAGACCCAGACACAGGGCACTAGGAGCAAAGCGAGCATGTAGCTCCCAGTCCCACGTGTATCTTGGAGAGCCCTTCGCTTTCTAGCCCCTCACTAGGGAGTAAATGCCTGTCTTCCTGCTTTTGATGCTGCACTTCGGTATTACACTTTGGGGTGCTATTTTGGTGACGGTAGAGCTCTGCCTCCCATCCCCTGACACTGGATGTCCTAGCAATGATTGGCAGGGATTCTGTGGGCAGAGTTGCACTGCACCCCTCTACAGTATTTGAGGGATATAGAATCACTCCACCTCCACCCACATGGCGATGGGCAAATTATGGAAACTCCTTGGGCTATGGATGCTGTTTATGGGCCTCTGCAAAGGGGCACCATATAAAATAATAACTGTTCCATCATTAGTTTAAAAGAGAGACAGAAAACATTGCTTTTCAGGTATGTGCAAGCCCCATGCTTCCTGCGGCTGTCGTCTCCTCCTCCCACCTGCTTTCCATCTGTGACCACATTGCACAAGGCCCCTTTAAGTGTTCTGAGCCTGGCTGGTATTCACTAAATACAGTTCCTTCCATTCCACCCTCCCTCCTCCCCACTGCCCTGTGAGAGGAGAAGCTGCCCCTGTACAACTTCTACCTTCCTCTGAAAAGGAACAAACAGCCCCCGGCAAACCCCGCCTACCGTTTTCTTACCTGTGGGGGGCCTGGCCCAGGGTCAGAAGGGCCTAGGCTGGTCGCCAGCAGTGCTGAGTTTAAAGCTAGGACAGCTGGAGAGGTGGAAAGTGCTGGGAAGAGCAAGGGCTGCAGAGTTTCATGGAGGCCGCTGAAGGGCTCCAGCAGGGGCTCCGTGGCGGCTGCCTCCCTCTCCACCTCGCAGGTCGCCTCTGGCAGCCCCAGCAGCGATGCCAGGAGTCCGCTGGGTTGGTGCAGCAAATCCAGGCTGGGGAGCACCAGAGGCAGCAAGGGCTGCCCCTCGGGGTCCCCTTGCAGGTTCAGGGGGGGCAGTGGCGTCTCCGGGCCCAGCGTCAGCGAGAAGGGGAAGGAGCCCAGTGGGAGCAGCCCGGGAGGTAGAGCATTCCCAAAAGGCAGCGCCTGCTCCTGTGCCAGGAAGGGGAAGGGGTCGGGGCCCGAGGCCACAGGGCAGCCCAGGCCCCCGCCTTCCATTGCACTGGTGGGGACAGGGCTGGCTGCCGGCGGGGCTTTGGGAGTCAGAGGTGAAGCGGAACTGGCACCTAGAAAGGGACAAGAAAGGCACAGACACTGAGGAAGAGCAACGCGGCGCCTCAAGGACTCCCCCCCCCCCATACACTGTTCCATGCTTGCCCTTTCCCCGAAGGGCTTGTTCAGAAGAGGCCCACTAGAGGCCGGGTTTCCATGTATGCTCAGAAGGTGATCCTGCTGCAGCCTTAATAAGCATGTAATTCACCTCCTTCTTTGCAGTTGTGTGGCAGGCAAAATTCAACAGAGGATGCTTATCTCAGCATGGAGCTGTCTGCACCTCTACATTTTTTGCCATGCAATTATTTCAGGCTCAAGAGACTTGTGTCCTCCCCACCAACCCATGGAATTATAATAATCCTGCTTGTGAGGCATCAGATAGCCGGTCTGGCAATGAAGTCTTCTGTGACACTGCAGAGCACCTCCCGAGACACCCCCATCCAGCCACTCAGTTCTGTTCGGCTCCCCATTAGGGCAGCCAGCCTTTAAACTTGCCCCTTAACAGCAGTCTGATCTGCATACATCAGCAAGCGGCAAGGTTCATCTCCCAGCTCAGAAAAGTCCCCCTGCTAATTGGAGTCACTGTGGTATAGAGCAGTGATGGGGAATCAGTGGTCTTCCGGATGTTCTTGGACTCCAATTCCCATCAGCCCCAGTCAGAATGATTAATGGTCAGGGATGATGGGAGTTATAGTCCAGCAACATTTGGAGGCCTCCACTTCCTACACCTGGTAGGGTGGATAGGAAAGCTACATCACAGCCATGAGTTTAAATCAAACCTCTCTATACTCATAACGACATTCAGGGCAGCAGCCCCTGCAATAGAGAGCCCCCGCCCTGTGGAAGTGAGGGAGGCAGGCACCAACACTGGACAGATTTCAGCATGAAAACATTTTCATTTCAAGAATTTCTGGAAGGTTAATTTTACATGGTCTCCTTTTAATACGCTACTGATTTTAATACGCTATTTATGATGAATATCATTCTGTATTTTATTCTACTGTAAATCACTTAGAAATCTTTGAGTATAGGTGATTCATATAAATATTTCGAACAAAATAAATAGTGTGCTGAGCTTTGCTCTGAGCTGGTCAGCATCTCTCAGCCTAACCTGCCTCACAGGGTTATCGGGAAGACAACATGGCCTGGCAAGGGCCACCATATACTTCATTCTGAGCTCCTTGGAGAAAAGGTGGGATAAAAAGTGTAACAAAGAATTTCTACACTCAGAAATTTTTCTGCAGCTGGATTTTCTGCTGCTAGATGCTGATAATTATTTGATGTTCATCTTTTTTAAAGAGCAAAGTAAAGGAGCAGGTGAGGCTGTTATTTTCCTGGTTAGCTGACACCACTGGACTCTTCCTGGCTCTTTTGCTAGCACTTGCACCATGCTCCACCTACAAGATGATGAGCATCAAATAATTCTCAGCCTCCATCACAGCTCAGCTGCAGAAAAATACAAGGCTTTGTTTCTGGCTGGCTTCCACGCCAGGTATAGGATGAAGATGAAGTGGGTGCAGTGGAAGACAGAAGGGGCAGTGTACTTTGTGTCATGGGAGGGGCCGGAGCACAATGGCGGAGAACATATTCCACATGTAGAAAGCCCCAGGCTCAGTCCCTGCCACTTTCCCAGACAGGGCTGGGAAAGTGCCGTATCCAGACCCTAAGAGCAATGAAAAATGCCGTCCTCACTAAATTCCGTCTTCTGCACAGCTATTAGGCACGCAGGGGCTCTCCCCCCTCCTTTGCACCTGGTTACTCTTATTGACGCTCCTCTTAATACAACATCTGCCGCACAGCTGTGCAGAGGCAGCAATAGCCAGTTCCTTGGCTGGACAAGCAAAACTGTTCCGTGAGCCAGAAGGGCTCTGCCTTTATGGAAGCGCTGCTGACGGCTACGGAGAAGGAAAGAAAAGATTGCCCACTGCTAGCACCCAAGGTGTGCAAACCGCCTTCTGCTGTGCTTTCTTGGTAGCATCCACCTGTGTGGCTTTTTTTGCCATGATGGGAGGGATCCCTGATGCTAACATGCTTTGCTGCCAAGTTCTGGGAGTCAGTGGTGATGCCCACTGGGACTGCTGGGGTGGAAGCAAGGCAGCCCAACAGCAGGTAGAGCCGATGACAGGCAGAAACAGCTAAGGCTAGTGTGTCCTCATCCTCCCTGCAAGAGCAACACTGAGATGGAGGAGGCTAGCAGGCAGAGCCACGCCCTAAACTGGATAGGCCAGTGCCATGAACCTTTCTTCTTCTTCTTCTTGATGCTAAATAGCAGACATGAAGGAACCTCTATCAGAATGTGGTTTGCAGAGTGAGGAAGGCAAGAGGTTAACTGATGTTAACTGATCACCCAGGGTGATCCTGCTGAATAAATCCCCCCTTCCTTGCAAAGCTACTAAGTGCCTCGGGAGGGATTCTCCCTGTGCAGGGAAGGGTTAGAGTCTGTAATCCAGACTGGGGGAAACCCACCTGCTAGTTAGAGCAGTGTGGCAGAATTTGCATTGATGGTTGATGTAAACATGCAGTTTGGGCCGGAGGCATGAGCAGCTCCAGGTGCAAAAGGGAAGCATCCTGGCTGGCTGGTAGAGCATCTGCTTTGCATGCAGAAGGTCCTGGCATCTCTTGGGAGGCCCAGAATGTTCCCAGTCTGCAACCCTGGCAGGACACTGGCAGTCAGCATGCAGACAGGTCTTAGCTAGAGGGACCAGGGATCTGCTTTAGTATAAGGCAGCTTCCCCTGTTCCTAGCAGCACTGGCGAAAGGAGGTAGCAGAAAGTACAAGTACAGAAATGGGGAATATGTGACCCTTTGGATGTTAAGGACTCCCATCAGTCCAGCCAGCGATCAGGAATGATGGGAGTCACCTGGGGGGCTGCAGCCCCTCCCCCTCCCAATAACCTCCCTAATGTAAGGTATAGGAACAGTTTGCAAGTGAGGGAAACCACCATTTCTGGGCAATGTTTCCAGAATATTGATTGGAAAGAGTACTAATTTTTTTCTTTTACCAGAGATAAGTACAGGGGCTCAGGCCTACAGGGGAGCCCTGTTTTCTGCCATGAAAGACATCCCTGATCCTTTATGATTATGTAAATAGTAGCACCAATGTGCATGTTGCTTCACAGAGTGTATGAGAACCAGTCCCTGCCCCAGTGATCTTAGTCTAAAATTCAAGAGAGGAGAAGACAAGAAGGGCAATGGAGGCGGGGGAAATTGTGATTCTAATTCTGAATTCTAAATCTGCGAGAGTTTTGGTGCTGAGGGAAAGTCCATGGGTTCCTTTTGCCATCTTTTCATTATTACCTCACAGCTCATATTTATTCCCGCATTGCAGGGGGTTGGACTAGATGACCACTGAGATCCCTTCCAACTGTACAATTCTATAAGCTGTTTCTGTGAAGAAGGGCACTGGGGTCAAAGTGAAGCTCAGAAAAATCATTGTATAAAACCACAATGTGTCTTGCTGTTTGTGACATGCTCTTTAAAAGGCCAAGGGGAGAAGGGAATGGGCAGTGCCAAGTAGCCAGGGCTGAAGGGGGGAGAAAATGTGGGTCTGTGTCGGACCAGACCAACAGTACTAGCAAGACGTCTGCCGACATCAGTGGAAGACAACCTTCCTGCCTCTCTAGCAGGGAGAGAGGCACTCACACGTCTCCCCGCTTCTTTCTCCACAGTGTCTGAAACCACCCTGCTTGCTTAGTTTCTCTTTTGTACTCAAAAGACTGTGCATTCATTATGCAAGCAATACTTCCAGCTGCCTTAGGGAGGCTGCAAGCAGGGCCATGACATTGGTTCTGCTGAGGGACCTCAAGACTTTCCATCCCAGCTGGTCATTATAAAGCAGGTGTGGGGAATCTGGGGGCCAGGCTTGAATGCAGTCCTCCTGGTCTCTCTATCTGGCGCTTGGAAGCACACAACTACCCCAGCCATCTCTCCCCTCCCCAGGCCACCCCCCTCCCTAACCCTGCTTAGAACCCTCTTTGACTGTTTCCCCCTGACTAGAATCTGCCAAGGAACTCTGATAATGCCTCTGGTGTATCTGGGTGGAGGAAACAGGGGTGTGTGGAGAAATTAGCCTACTGCACAGAGATAAGATGCACATTAGTTGTTCTGCTCCCCATCTCAATTATTATGAATTCTCCTATTTAAAAACTGAGGGCTAGTTTTGCTTCTTTGCCCCTTGCTCTTCCCTATCCATTCCTTTTTCTCCCTTTTGTGTCACTTATTTTAGGTTGTAAGCCTGCAGGAAGGGACTGCCTTGTTTTCATAGACTGTACATAAACTGCTCTTTGAGCTTTTTCAGCTAAGGAGTCAGATAAAGATTAAATAAACGGATAAAAGAATACCAGTCCAGATTATGTGTCCATACAGCCCACATTGTCTATCCTGGCTAGCAATTGCTCTCCAGGGTCTCAGGAAGAGGTCTTCAACATCCCCTGATATCTGATTTTCTTTTTCTTTTTAACTGGAGGTGCCAGGGAGTTAACCTGGGGCATTCTTCATGCAAACTATGTCCTCTATCCCTGAATTATGGCCCCACCCTAAGTAAAAAGGCAGCAAAATTTTCTAGGCACCGGCTAGAAGCAAACAGCCTTGTGAGCTTTGAGGCAATCCAGTCACCAGACCCAAATTTTTAGGCAGAAGCAGCTACTGGGCATCTGGATTTTTTGTACACCCCCCCCCCCCCCAGTAACTGTGTGGACAGAAGCATGTGGTGTGTCCCCACACAGGTTTGGTTTTTACCGCAAATCTAGCTGGATTAGTGGAAGGGAGTTTAACCCTTTCCCTACAGGCCAGTTTCCTGATCCAAGTGCGACCTGCGCTGCTTTTCTTGCTGTGGAAAACAGAAATCCAGTATATACACAATGCAAAACAGCTGGTGAGATGGGGGGCTGATTTTGATCAGGAAAACTGTCTGAGGGAAAAGGTTAAGCACCTTTCTGCATCACCGCTGCTCCGATCAGATGCAGAGCCCCCTGCAACCCCATTTAAGTAAGAACAAAAAAACGCCAAGCCTGGTTTGGCCCTGAGAAATAAAAGCTAGCACGATACTAGTTACTAGATGTTGACTGAGGCAAGGCTTGACGGAGGGGAACATTCTCGCTTGCTGTTCACACACAGTGAGGCTGTGATCCCAATGCACTTATACTGAGGAATAAGCCACATCTGAAATAGCAGGGCTTGCTTCTGAGCAAACCTGAGCTGCCTACCACTACCCTACAACAGCTGCTGAGGGTGGAAAGGCTGCGGCCAAGTAGCATAGCTCAACGCAAGTGAGCTAAGCCGGGGGGACTTCCGGGTTAGCGCCACTGGCAATGGTGGATTTCCTCTGATCTGGAGGAATCCGCTCCGTGAAAATCAGGGTCTGGACCGCCACGGCGAGGTAGAGACCCATCAAAAACCACAGGCGGGAGAAGCCTGTGGACCTGGGATTCAGCTGGCACCTTTTGCGCCTCCCCTACTCACGGGGAAACCCGGCTACGGGGATCCGGAGCGACGTGGGGTGAGCGGCGCGGTGCTTCGAATCAATTGCTCTTTTCACAGAGTGAAGCCGCATTGCTGTTGTCGGAGAGCGCTGACTTTTTCCCTGTGTACAATTGGACTCTAAACAAGTACCCGTGAGTAGAACGGAAAATTGGATTATTAAACTTCGTAATTTGGCATCGGAGCGGTAAGGTCTAAACAGGAAGTCCGCCTTCCACTTTTGTAAATAGCTTGAAGCAAAGACATTGCAAGCTAAAGTCTGGAAAGTTATCTGTAAAGGACTAAATTTCCATCGGTTAAAACTACAAAAACCCCCTTGGAAGCAGGAGAAGAGGGGGGAAATCTTAAATTGTTCAAGCCTGCAGGAGAAGGGAGTAAAGAAAGATAAATTTCTATCGTCTTGAACCTGGGAACGGGCTGTCAAAGATAGACATTGGGAAAGTTCATTGACTGTGAATAATAACGTATGTTGACAGATAGTCAAATAAGAGAAGAAACATATTGACTCCAATGTTTCCTTTTGCACTAAAAAGGAACAAAGATTTGAAAAATGAAAGCAATTTTGTTGCTGGATCTGCTTGTAAAAGGATGGATACAAATAGAAATTGTTTCCTCTAGAGGGAGCTTTTGAACCGTTGTTGGAGTGGACCTGGGGAACTCTACAGCTGTAGAGATTAAGGATCATGAGAAACAGACATTGACCTTGGACAAGAATGTTGACACAGGAAGCCTTAGTGTCTGCTTTGTGCAGGACAAGTGCTTTGTTGGAGCAGCTTCATGCGAAGATGGATTTGATGACTACTATTTGATGACTACTATTGATAATTTCGGTCAAACAGTGAACACTGATATACAACCTGCTCAAGAATTGACCCAGGAATCTGCCCTGACAGGGCAAGCTGCGGAGAAGACAAAGGAGGAGGTTGTTGTTGAACCTCAAGTAATACAAGTTGAGAGAGATGTGGCCTTGCAGGAACATAAGCTGTCGTTTCTGATGACTGAATCTGGAGTGAGTCAGACTTGGAGAGACGGAGTCCTGTCGGGACTGGAGATGACAAGTTGGTCATATCCTCCTATGCAGGGATGTCCTGACTCTTGGGATTTGGTTTTGGGCCAGGAGGAGATTGGAGTGGTTGAGGCCCTCAACTTTGGAGGGACATTGAAGTATGCTTTGGAATATTTTTTGGATTTTAGTGCTAACTATGGAGAACGGGCTGACTGGTCGAGAAGGGATAAAGACATTCTTAGGTTGTTCCTCCGAGATCTACTCCTCAGAGATAAAGGAAGGAAACTAAGTACAAGACCAGCAGAAGACAAAGTAAAGTGCAGGTACAACTATGAAGAAGATCTGCAGAAGGGACATGGAAAAGAGTTAAAAGCCTCGGACATAAGATCACCAGGTTGATGGACTAGATGGAACAGACAGAAAGGACTGACAGAACCCGAGACCAGGAAGAAGACACGGTGGATGAAATTGGCAGAAAGTTTAAAAATTCATTTAGAGAAATATTGTAAAATTAATGACTGTTAGGAAAATCTTGGAATGAAACTATTAGGCTTTAGTAGAAATGTTATAAGGAGTTATGTATAAAGAAGTTTTTAAGTTCTAAGGTTTTTTCTTTATGGTAAGATAAGGCTAAAATAAATTAAGACAACTAAAGGACAGAATACAGTGCAAGATGGAAAGGATTTGCTGAGATCATTAATAATTAGAATACAAAAAAGGGAGGTGTGAGGAGGTCGATGAAACAAGTTAATGAAGATAAGGATATGGGAATATTGGATTTGTTTTTAAATTTATTCTTTTGCTCTTGTTTTTGATTTTAGTGTATTGTATGTTTTGTACTTTTTATTCTCTTTTTACTGATTTGTATTGTTTAATCTCTCTTTTTTAATGTAACTTTAAATTCCCAATAAATATCATTTAAAAGAAAAGAAAAGAGCTAAGCCTGGGCTTCAGCCTGAACATGCTGAACTACAATTCCCATCCTATTGGTCATGCTGACTGGGGCTGATGGGAGTTATAGTTCCACAACATCTGGAGGGCCACCGGTTTCCCCATACTCAGGAAGGAAACATATAGCAGACACCTCCCTGCCTCCAGGGGTGAGTCCCCCCCCCCGTCTTTCCAGCCCTCAGAGGTGGGGTGGCGGGGAAGGAGTTTGCCTCTGTGAATGGCACCACCCACCTACAGACGCACGGACCTACCTGGGGTGCCGTGTGATCCGAGTGGGGAGGCAGGCGGTTTTGGCTGTGGGGGGCTCCCTGAGATCTGTTCAGAAGAGGCCGAGGCCAGCTGGCCAAAGAGGCTGAGGAGCTGGCTGTTGAAGTCCTGGAAGGAGGGCAAAGGGCTGGGGCTGTCGCCAGCGGGGGTCGGGGGCACCGGCGGGAGGCCTGGGGCGGCCAGTGAGCTCACGGGGGGAGCGAGCAGGCTGAGCAGGGACGAGAGCGGCTGAGCCGGAGCCCCGGAGCTGGGGGGTCCATTCTTGGCCTCCCCTGCCGGCAGCTGGTCCCGAGGCCGGGGGTGTCGGGTCGGCGTCTCCTCCGGATGGGCGAGCCCCCCCGCCTGCCCCGCCGAGTGGGAGTCCTTGAGCAGGCGCAGGACGGTGGGAGAGCGGCGCTGCCGCCTGGGCGCTCGCCCACCCACCATGGACAGTAGCAAGCGGCTGGGTAAAGTGCTGGCAGCCAGCTCGTCGGGACGCCCCCTGCTGGCCAGCTGGGCCTTGGCGGCTGCACTCAACAAGCTGCTGGCTGGGAAGGAGCCTGGGCCCTGAGGGTGGAGCAGCAGCAGGCTGGGCGGTCCTTTGCCTTCCGGGGCAACTCCTAAGGGCACTGAGGGCAGGTTATTGCTGCTTTGGTTGGTTAAGGCATTGGCTGGGGCCGCTGCGTCCAAGCCGGGGGGCCTGGCCGCTGGGCGGTGTCCAGAGAGGCCCTGCTCCGAGGAAGCTGAGGAGTGCCGAGAGCGCTGCGGGGACGGCTCGGCGCTGCCTGCCGGCGATGAAATGGAGGAGAGGGTGGTGGGGGCGGGTGAGCCTGTGGTGCTGGTCTGAGACCCCAGAGGCACCGGCCGGCTGCTCCAGGGGCCGCCCTCCTGGCTGGACGCCGCCTCATCTGGCGGGGGGAAGAGGAGGCAGCTGGAAGGGTAGGGCCGGGACAGTGTGTCTGGGAGGGCCTTGCTGGGCAGGAAGGGCCCCCCCACAGCACTCAGTTCAGTTGGGAAGGACGGCCGGGTGTTGCCATTGGTGGTGGCAGGCAGGCGGCCTGGGAAGACATCCCCAAAGAGAGTGTTGTGGTGGCGGGGGAAAGTGGAGCTCGGGCTGGACCAGGTGTTGCCATAGCGATCCGAGGGGCACTGCTGGTAGAGTTCAGGGCCCTTCGCCAGGGTGGTGGAGGCTTTGCTGGGAAGCATCTGCTGTGGGTGACTGCTGGGCCCTGGTGTGGTTGGGTGAGGCAGCTGGGTCAAGCTGGGCCCTGGAAACAGATAAAAAAGCAACAGATGCAAAAGGAAATCACTGCAAAAGCAAACTGCACGGGCCTAAGCAAAGTTAATATTTCAGGGTTTTTTTAAATATATACTTTCTAAACCACTATCTTTGCATTAACTAATGATGATGACAATGCAAGTGATGACTCTGGTGGTACTGGATGATGTGGAGCAGATACAGAAGACAAAAGTCACCAGATGCAAAAATAATAATAATAATAATGTTTAAGATAAAGCTGATGTCAAATACATTTGAGACGTTCCTAATTCTTCCTTGGGGACGCTGTTCAGCAGTTATACTGGTATTGCCCAAATCTGTGCTCTCTGAAGCACAATTTTTCTCACTGTTGAGGTACATGTGACTTCATATTACTTGTAGTGTGAAAGGATAAAAGTTATATCCCACTTGAGGAGTATCCACAGTGTTACTTGTTTTTCTTTTCATGTTTCTTTTACTTTAAAGTAAAGGTACCCCTGACCCTTAGGTCCAGTCGCGGACGACTCTGGGCACTCATCTCGCTCTATAGGCCGAGGGAGCTGACGTTTGTCCGCAGACAGCTTCTGGGTCATGTGGCCAACATGTCTAAGCCGATCCAAAGCAGCGCACAGAAACGCCGTTTACCTTCCTGCCAGAGCGGTACCTATTTATCTACTTGCACTTTGACGTGCTTTCAAACTGCTAGGTTGGCAGGAGCAAGGACCGAGCAACAGGAGCTCACCCTGTCGCGGGGATTCAAACCACCGACCTTCTGATCAGCAAGCTCAGCTGCTGTGGACACAGGTATACAAACTGCACACTCACAGAATATGACATGCAAATAACTTTATGAGCATACTGATAAAATATTTCTGTACACTGGTTGAATTTGATGTGTGAGCACCCATCTAAGCAGGTCTCCTAAATGGAAGAAAGCCCAGAGCAAATGACTCACACTGGGGTTGAATAGGCTGGCTGGCTGGCTAAGCCAATTCCCAGTTCCTAGCGCTGGCCAGGTTTACAGTGCTACTGAAAAGAACAGTGAAGGAATATGGCCCCGTGCGGGAGAACACAGTTACCTGGCCCCAGGTGTGGCAGGCTCAGGGGCCCATGGCTCTCCATGCTGCGGTACAGCGTGGCCATAGCCACAATTTTCCGCCGGTGGTTGCACAGCTTGGTCATGTCCTCGTCGCCCTTGCTTCCTTCACTCCCTGTCACCATTGCTGCTGGGTCGAAGTTGAAAACCTAACCATGATGGGGTGGGAAGAAAATACTTATAAACAGGAGGGCACCTGACCAGTCCAGGGGAACGAGGTGATAAAAATAGACTGCAGTGGGAGTCAGGCCATTTCTTGTGGTCCAAGTTAGAGTCAGTGTGGTGTAGTGGTTAGAGCACTGGACTAAAACCCGGGAGACCAGGGTTCAAATCCCCTCAGCCAGGAAGCTCACTGAGTGACCCTGGGCCAGTCACTGCCTCTCTGCCTGACCTCACTCACAGGGTTGTTGTCAGTGCTATTTTTATAGAAAAAGAGGTGCCAGAACTCACCATAAACGCCTCCCTCGTTCTTTTAGAGTGGCAATAGTGCCCACCTGAGAGGTGCTGGAACCCACCTTAAGAGGCCCAGCATGGCCTAGTTGTCAGGAATGATAGGGACTGTGGTCAGTCGGTGCCTGGAGAGCCAAAGGTGCCCCAACCCTGTTTTAAACCCACCAAACCCCTGTTTTAAACCCACGAAAATGTCTTGCGAGTTCCTGCGGGTTTTCCCCCCTTTGCCCCCCTTTTTCACTTTTTCCCAAGCCGCTAAGCCGCTTATCAGCTGATCCTAAGCCGCTTAACAGCTGATCCGCTAAGCCGCTTATCAGCTGATCCGCTAATCAGCTGATCCGCTAAGCCGCTTATCAGCTGATCCGCTAAGCCGCTAATAGCGCTAATCCGCTAAGCAGCTAATGGGCTTGCTTCGCAAGACGAAGAGACTCGCGGAACGGATTCTTTTCGTCTTGCGAGGCACCACTGTACAGTCATCCTTAAAGTAAGAAACTAGAATGGAGGGTCATCCCAATGGGTGGTAAGCAGCTGACCTTCAGAGAAAAACAGACGCCCACAAAGCTCCAACCTAAATTCTGCACCAGCGGAGACTGAATCCTGAAACCTGAATAAACTGTGCAAATCAAATCAATCTGCATACGGCTTGCACAATTAATCCTGTCTGTTAGCCCTGGGACAGGGGGACAAGCAAAGAGAACACTTAAGCAATGGCCTTCCTCACAACCCTCTGACCTCTTAGTCATCTCCCCTCTGCCTTCTTTCTCCAAACACCGTTCACATGTTTTCAAACGTTTCTTTGCATCAAAAAGGACTAGTACAGTGGTGCCTCGCAAGACGAAAATAATCCGTTCCACGAGTCTCTTCGTCTAGCGGTTTTTTCATCTTGCGAAGCAACCCTATTAACGGATTAGCAGCTATTAAAGGCTTAGCGGCTTAGCGGCTGAAAGGCTATTAGCGTCTTAGCGGCTTAGAAAAAGGGGGGGAGCGAAAAAAAATCGGAACACTCGCAAGCCCATAGGGAAACAAGCCCATAGGGAAATTCGTCTTGCGAAGCAGCTCAAAAACGGAAAACCCTTTCGTCTAGCGGGTTTTCTGTCTTGCGAGGCATTTGTCTTGCGGGGCACCACTGTACCTTGTTCTTTAAAAAAACGAAAGCTGAGATTCTTAGGATGCCAAAGGCAGGCTGATTTCCACATGTGTGTGGTGTGCTTGCTCACAAGGGGAATACAAACTGGTTACAACCCATGCAGCAGGTGGCTCTGTCCAGCCACAAAGGAGAAGAAACAATGGACTATCGGGTCATCTAGCTCAGTATTATCTACGCTGGCTGTGGTTAGGGTCTCTCGGTTCAGCCCTGAGGATGCCAGGGACTGAACTTGGGGCCTTATGCCTGAAAGGCATGTGCTCTGCCTGCTGAGCTACGGCCCTCTCCCTTCCTGCAAAGGCAACTTCCCTTGAAATGAACAGCAGCAGCAGCATGTGTGCCAGGTGTGTCCTAGCAGGCTCTGGTCACACAGAGCGAATGTCAGCAAAAGGCCTGACTTGGGACTCTGTGTGAAGCACCCTGGAGCATCCCTATTTCCCCCCAGAATCTTCTGCAACACGCAGAGGTTCTTTGGCAAATGACAGCCGACTCGGAACAGGTTTCCCTGAGGTGGAGAGCTGGAACGCCCCTGCACTGTGAAGAGCTAGGAATGTGCTGTTGGCAGAAGGGAGCCCTGGATGCACTGCCAGCTTCTGCTGCTGCTGAATGACAAGATCTGACCCCAACCAAGCCACACACACACTTTCTGTTCCTTTCCAAAATAGCTACTGGTGCTTAGTGTGGTGAACATGTCCCCGCTCACGGATCTAGCATGCTGCTCTTCAAATTAAAGGGCAGAATTTGGCAGAACTGTAGAGGGTCAGTCCTTTTTCTAGCCTGAGGATCACAGAGCTGGAATGCCCAAGCCAAACAGGGCAGCGTCCACCTCTACAGCAGAAAACTCTCTCTTGTATGTACTCTCTGCAAGCTGTATTCTGCAGCCTTGAGATATTGTGCAGATTAAGCCAATTTGCCTTTTTTCTCGTTTTGCCTTATTTAGTCTTCCCATAGGGAGCAGCAAGGAATCGTAGGATGCCGGAGCCCCGTCCTTAGACCAGTAGAAATCTTATCCCAAAGCCCCCCTTCTCCCAGTTTCTGTGAATCAACCAGGCTTTGCTCTCATACGTTTAAATGTGCCTTTGCAACACCAAAGGCTAGAAACTTCCTTTAAAAAGGCGGGAAATCTTTAGGAAAGTGAATGCCACATCCAGCAATTCTTTTCAGCACTTGTGCAAAATTGCAGCATCCACACAACACTCCCCATATTTATTTCCCTGTAATCTACCTCCACTGTCAGAGGCAGGATGCTGGGAATAGCAAGTGGGAAGAGGGCTGTTGCACTCAGGTCCTGCTCGTGAGCTTCTCACAGGCTTACGGTTGGCCACTGTGAGGATGTTGCACTAGGTGGGCTGGTTTTCTGTATCCAGTTTCCGGGGCTAAATTACAAAGCTGTGGAATGAGCTGCCACAAAGAGGTGCCTCCCCAGCCCACGTCTCTGGCCCGAATGGGCACTCTGCAGAAAGCACGATCAGTAATGGTAGTAGTGCTGGGCTGGTGGCCCTTTGCAAGTCTAGGGTTCCCAGCAAATGACCAACTCTCCCGTTTTCTGGAACGAGGCCTGGCCACTAGCGGAAGAAGGGCCACGGCTCAGTGGTGCAACAGGTGCTTTGCATGCAAAAGGTCCAAGGTTCAAGCCTTGTCATCTCCAGGTCAACTTGGCAACCTTCCCTTCTCAGAAAGCTCTGGAGAGCCCCTGCCAATCGGTGCAGAGGACACTGAGCTAGATTGGGCCCATGGGCTGACTTGGTGTAACACAGGCTTGCTCAACCTCGGCCCTCCAGGTGTTTTTTGGCCTACAACTCCCATGATCCCTAGCTAGCAGGACCAGTGGTCAGGGATGATGGGAATTGTAGTCTCAAAACATCTGGAGGGCCGAGTTTGAGGAAGCCTGGTGTAACACATCCTCCAAAATTCCTACTGTCAACCTTTGTTCTCCTTTTCTTATTCTCACTACTTGGACAAAGGTTGAAAACCTCCAGGCCAGAGTCCACTGCTGGTGGCAAGCACAGTTTTGGTTCTCTCTCCCAAGTTCTGTACCTTATGCATGTTGAGGGGACACTCCAGGCCACACTTGCATGTGCCGTCCGCCAGCAGGTATGCACGAGTCTGCTCCAACGAAGCCAGGCTTGTGCCGCTGGGACTATGGGGGGAGAAAGAAAGAAAGAAAGAAAGAAAGAAAGAAAGAAAGAAAGAAAGAAGTGTCAGGGGACTTAGTACACCAGGGGGACGAACAAGAAGCTCACCATTGGCATCCATCTGTCTCCAGAGACAATGGAGTGCACCTCCGAGGGTGAAGCCAAAGTGTTGTGTTAGAAGCACCAAAGGGTGCAAGTCTGGACGCTGTGTATGGGGCTCCTGGGCTGCCCAGACGAAAAGACCCCCCCTCTCGGCCTCACTGGTCCAAAGGAAAGCAGAGCAATACATTTGGCACCAGCTTGGCTCCAGGAGTTGCAGGAAGGAGGCAGACAAAGCGCTATCCAAGTGTCTTAGGGACTCCACTCTGGATTTGTGTGGGGTTTACTCCATAGCCTCTTCTTCTCCTGAAGATATCCCACAAGGCTGTGCAGGTTTAGGACCAGAGTTCCCTTCTCCTAGATGGGCTGCCTTCCCAGTTGGATGAACCCCATCTGCCCCAACTCCGGATATAATGCCAGGCTTACCTGATATAGCGCACTCCACCCTCTTCCACCATGCGCTGCCAGCCCACGGGCACAGGTGTGACTGCCAGGCGCCCACCTCGATCCACAACAGAGCAATCATCGCCGCCATTCATTGTGCTCCCTCAGCACTTGGGCACCTGAAAAAACCCAGAGGGTCACCAAGATGGCAGGCACAACCACCTTGCCTGGAGAGGGGTGGGGAAGGAGGGAGGGAGGGAGGGAGGGAGGGAGGGAGGGAGGGAGGGCATGTAACCCAGTTGCAAACTTCTCAGGCCAACCCTAGTTGCACAGGCCATGAATGGCAAGTCCTGATAGAATGGAGCTTACTTTGGTCTAGGGACTTTAGCTGCCTCTGGAGAACTGTCAGCCACCCCAGAAAATGTGACATCAGATTTTGCATAGTCACCTCAAAGCCCCCCCCCAACACACACACACACACACACACACACACACACACACCTCCCTGGTGGACATTTTGGAAAAACGAAAACAGACATTGATTCTTTGCTAGCTTGAAAAGCTCTAGAAAAGAACCAAGCTACGCCATCAGCAGAACCACACAGCAGAATGTTTGCAGGGCTGTACCACTACAGTTTGCATGTGGAGGAATCACTGTACAGAGGGTTTGGAGGGCACTTTTTGCTTCATTTTTAAACACAGGGGAGCATTAAGAAACCCTTGACTTCCCCTACTACCACTTACCATCTGAAGTGATACAGTCCCACAGGGACTCTGCTACATGATTCTTTTCAACACAGAGATCAGCCTTTAGAATGAGGAAAGGAGGTGATAGCAGGGTGTCTGAGGTGAATCGGGGAGTCAGGCGCTGCATTCCCCAAGCCCCCACTGTCTGTCTGTTTCCTCTGCCCCCTCCCAACACTCCCTGGGCAGCTCTGACCTACTAAACTCCACCAGGAGGGAGCCGTGAAACGGCAAACAGCTGGCTGATCCTTTAATCCCAGATCTGCTCTGCCGATGGCTCCTACCTGCTCATGGCTGCAAACCTCACGGCAGGCGGCGTTAAGAGTGGGCACGATCCCTTCAGGCACTCATAGCCCAGCAGTCTCTCTTGTGGGGTCCAGGTGGGGTCCAGTGCAGCGAGCTCACACCCACTCTGCGGCCACGCTAGCCTACACCTGGAATGGAAGGAAGACATTGTTATGCCATCACTAAGGGGGAGAGAGAAAGGAGATTCCCCACAGCCTTCCCCACGACAGGGACCATGCGGGCCAAAGGTATTTGCTAAAGACAATGCTCAAGACCTGCCTATTTCACCAGGGCCCTTGTCAGGTCAACAAAACCCCTCATTAAGCTCAGAGTTGAGGCACACTTAATTACCGTATTTTTTGCTCTATAAGACTCACTTTTTCCCTCCTAAAAAGTAAGGGTAATGTGTGTGCGTCTTATGGAGGGAATGCAGGCTGCGCAGCTCTCCCAGAAGCCAGAACAGCAAGAGGGATTGCTGACTTCACTGCGCAGCGATCCCTCTTGCTGTTCTGGCTTCTGAGATTCAGAATATTTTTTTCTTGTTTTCCTCCTCCAAAAACTAGGTGTGTCTTGTGGTCTGGTGCATCTTATAGAGCGAAAAATACGGTATTTTGTGCTGCAGAAGGTAGTCAAGCAAAAACTTTGCCTGTAAAACATAACGCACCCGATCACATCCTGGTCAACTCATTGCTAATCATCCTGGAGTTAAGACAACAACAGCCCCCCCACCCCTGGTTTTGAAATCCCAGTTGCTATGGTAGATTAGGATTTCAACTTCACCCACCTCGTAAAGAATGGGAGAATGCGGACACCCTCTTCCCACTCTGACTGCAAGTACAAGAGACTGGTTGAAAGGGTATAAAGGGAAGCGAAGCCATGTAAAACCCATGTGGAGATCCATCTTTGTCCACCTGACATCCATCCCTCTCTCCAGGCAAAAGCCTTGGTCTACACATTCAGCAGAATGAGATAATAACGTTCCCCAATATAAACATGTCTTCGCAAGTTAAAAGTTGGCACATTTAGCCCAGTTGCCGTGCTAGCTTTCTGCTTGCAGGGAGCTGTTTATGGAGGGGAGCATTCATAAATGTCACCTGCCACCTCAGAGCTTCCCCCACCTTATTCTACGGCACCAGGTCAACATTTCCAGAGAGGGGGTAACTAAAAGGCAGGCGTTGTGCCTACTGGTCTGGAAGACTACCTTTACTACATTGGTGAGCCAACTTTTTCAACACAAGGGCCACATTCCTTCATGAGCAACCTTCCAGGGGCTGCTTGTCAGTGGCAGGTGGGGGCAGAGGCAAAAAGTGAGTGGAGCCAGAAGCAAACATGGGCAGAGCAATCAATGCAATTCTTACTTTTGTGCAGCAAACGACATTCCAGACAAACCCCAAAGTTTTCTATGCACCAGGGATAGGGATGCTGTGGCTCTCCAGATGTTGCTGGACTTCAGCTCCCATCAGCCCCACCCAACATGGCCAATGGTCACGGATACATACAAGGGTTGGGGTACAGCATCATCTTGAGGGCGCCAGGTTCCCCATCCCTGCTGCAGCACATCCACACAGAGGCATCTCTCCATCTTCCATCCAGGTAAGATACCTTCCAGCCTGGCGAAAGTACTCAAGGGGTAGCATGGAGCTACACTGGTGAGGGGCATGGCTTGGGAGAGTCCTGGGGACCAGGAGTGTCTTATTTGGTCTCCAGGTTGGAGGTTCCCCATGCTCAGTCAAATTATGCACAAAGTTAAGCTATAGACTTGGTCCCACCTTGTGGGACTGATAAGGTGTCATGATGGCCATCAAGTTGGATGGCTTTTAAAAGAGGAGCAAACAAAATCATGGAAGAGACTATCACTGGCTATTAGCCATGCTAGAAAGGTTCTTGCTCCACCATCGGAGGCAGATTGCCTCTGAATACCAACAGAGCTGATCCTATGTTTTTGTCCCTGCTGTGCTGCAGGATATTCTGCAATGTAGCAGAAAATTACCAGGTGAATAACAATAACAATAATAATAATCTATTATTTATACCCCACCCATCTGGCCGGGTTTCCCCAGCCACTCTGGGCGGCTTCCAACAAAATATTAAAATACAATAGTCCGTCAAACATTAAAAGCTTCCCTAAACAGGGCTGCCTTCAGATGTCTTCTAAAAGTCTGGTAGTTGTTGTTCTCTTTGACATCTGGTGGGAGGGCGTTCCACAGGGAGGGTGCCACTACCAAGAAGGCCCTCTGCTTGGTTCCCTGTAACTTGGCTTCTCGCAGCGCGGGAACCGCCAGAAGGCCCTCAGAGCTGGACCTCAGTGTCCAGACAGAACGATGGGGGTGGAGACGCTCCTTCAGGTGAAGCTTTAGCCCATACTGCAGCCTCACACCAAGAAGCTTCAGCTGTTGATTTTCAACTCTCAGCAAAGGAAAAGAGTGGCTACCTGAATGGGTGGTAAAGTCCACAATGGGACAAGTTTTTCTGCAGAGATGCGCAGATGTCATACAGCTGGTGTTCAGGTACAAAAGGTCAGAGAGCGTAAGAGGACAGCAGCCTTACAAGTCAGTTCAAAACAGATAGTACCCCACAAAATGCCTGCAGATTACCAGCCCACAAACTTGTAGTACAGTTTACAGACCATCTTCACCCGCTTTCATAAAGCTTCTCTGACTGGTTCCCTGGAGGCAATTCTTACACACCCCAGACAGTCAGGAAAATTGTTATTTTGAAACTGGGAAATCTAAGCCCATTAAGACAGCTCTGGATTAGAGAGTAGGCTGTACATCAGGTCAAATACCACCTCAGAGCAGTCTTAAAACCCTAATGGCAAATAGAAAACAACATTAGGGTTGCCAACAGGAAAATCAACAACAGCATTGCCTGTTTTAGTGCCTTTAAAAGCTGCTTGATATGTAGAAATCTGAAGAAAGAGAAGAGCAACCATGGATCAGTTTAAAAGCTGACAACCCTAGTCACCTCAAACAGCTCTATCTGAACATGTCAAACTCAGAAATCCAGGAAAAACATACCGGAAAGGGTTAATAATAGAGGCAGTAGCATGCCAACAACTGGCTCCATCTCCTGCCACTCACTGGTAGAGCCAGATGTGGGTGGGGTTAAGCCACTATAAAAATTAAGCCTCCTGCCTCAAGCCAACTAGTTATGGGAAGGCTAGTGGAGGGGAGAAGGCAGAATGCTAGCCTGCCCAACTGAGGAATCATCCTAGAAAGTTGAAACAGTAGGAGAGGTGAAACATTTCTCCCTTTCAGAGAGTTGTATGGTATTTACCTTGCATCTTCTGAGAAAGCAGGGAGTGAACTTTTATCTCAAAAACACCAAAGAGGGAAAGAGGGAAAACTGGAATGATAGCAAAACACCCTTCTTCTTTAATTAAGCAGAATTTGTCTTTCGAGACGGACAGATGCCAACATTATTTGTAGCTGCCCTTGAGACTAGGTGCAGCATAGAGGGAAACCTGCATTCTGCACCCAGAAAAGCTCGCTGTGGGAGGAACTGTTGGGAAGAAGCAGCCAGATCCTCAAATGACAGGGCACTGGAAAATGCTTAGACTCTCTTGGTTCTGCTCCTTGGGGATCCAGAGGTGGAACGTATAAAAATCATGGAAGGGCCCCATTGCAGAAGCCTATTCTGACCTGTGGCGAGAGAAGGGGAAAGTGAATATTATGCTACTGGCACAGGGTAACCCTGGCTGTTTGATATGCTTCATTGTCTAGCTATGTGATCTGCCTCTTCTAAAATGGCATGTATTTTCAGTTCAATGGCATGTGGAGAAAAGGGTAGGCCTCTCGTGTATTGTATTGCTGGTACTCTGATTATTGTAACGCAAGGCCAGGTCTGATTATATTCTGCAAGGTGTTGGATATTCTGTTTTTACCATTTTCAACAAATGCACATCTAGAATTTGCCCAAAACCACGACACAGACCAGAAACAGAGGAGACTCAAACACAGATCTTTTGTGGTCCTAGCATGCACTTCAAACCTATTTTGAAAAGCCCTGAGATACCTTGAGGAATGAAGAAGCATAAACTAGAGACAATAAGCCTTTGCTATTAATTGCCACTGCCTGGATTCATGCAAGCCAGTCCCCTTCTGCAGGAACCAACTGCTATCCAAATGTCCCATTTGGACATTTTACGTGCCTTGGCTACCCAGAAGTTCCCCAGTTAGATGAAGAACAAGCAGGACAACAACATGACAGAACTTGTAAAAATATTGGCAGCAGTCCATCTTGAACTGGTGAGCAGCCAAGGGCAGTTGTGTGATTTGGAGAAAGAGACCCTAGGCTTGGAGGGGTCCCACGTCCTACTCTGCCTCGGACTTGCCACAGTGACCACAAGAAAACATATTCACCTCTTATTTCAGTCTGAATTATTCAGGAAGCTGCAGTCTCCTGAGCAGTCCCCTTTTTGTGCACTTAATACCTCTGAAACCCCACTTCTACTCAGCTCAGAGACCGTGTGTGTGTGTGTGTGTGTGTGTGTGTGTGTGTGAGTAGGGGCAGATTCGGATTGGAGGAGAAGCTCTCTCCTTACCACCACACCCCCATTCAACAAGACCTGAAATTTATCAACACAAGAATGGGAAATGTGCAGAGACCCAGTTCCTGTCGCTGTGTGAGCCCTTTTGTAGGAAATTATAGTTGTGGTTGGTCATCCTTCCTATCCAAAAGAACTTGCCACCTGCTGTTGGGTGTCTGAAAAAATGGGGAGGGGGGAATCTAAAGTAGGGGCGGTGCTTCTAATAGTGTTGGCCCTACTCTTTCCCTCCAGCTGAATTGGGCAGAGTGAGGCCTGGACACCGCCTCCACCTCCAGGGAGGCAGAGGGCAGCCAACCCCTTTCCGACCTTAGCAGTTCGTGCGTGCATCCGGATTTTGGGGGGGTGGGAAGGTGCCTGCGGGAATCGCCGCCAGATTTCATTCCCAGCTTCTCCCCCTCCGCTGCAGGGAGAGCTGCCCTCCGAGAGGCGGCCGCCAAGTCGCCTTTTCTCTGCCCCCACCTCCCCGCTCCGGAGGCGAAGCTTCCATAACTCCGGCAGAAGTTTGAACTGTCAAGAGGAGCTGGCGGGGTGGGCGAGGGTGGGCCACGGGCTCGCCTCCGGGCGCTGGCGGTCCCCGTGCCCGTGCCCGGTGCACCACCCGGCGCGCCTGCTGCCGAGAGTGCCCGGGGCCCCCTTGGCACTTACCTCGGTTCATGATGCCCCTTCCCCAGCTGCTGCCGCCGCCGCTGCAGGCTCCCACTTGTCCCCCGCCCTCCCGGGGCCTCCGGGTGGCGCCCCCCGCCGCGGCGGGTGCTGGGTGGGTGGGGGGTCAGGCTGCAGGGGCTCGCGGGTGCTCTCCGCCCCCACCCACCCCCAGCGCCTGTCTCGCTCGCGCCCTCCCCCCGGACTCGGTGCCAGGAAGAGGAGGGGGTTGAGCAAGGAGCTTCCTCCCTGGCATGCGCACTGGGGGCCGGGTGGGGGTGGGGAGCAGCCCTGGGAATTCCGCTCCCGTCTTCCTCCGCTGCGCGCTCAGGGCGCACGAGCGGCGCTGGGCGCACGGGGCTCGGGGTAAAACGCGGCCCGGGGTTCGGGGGCTGAGTCCAAGTCCCGGCGCGGAAGAAGGAGCGGCGCTGCAGGATCCCTGGGGCGTGCTGCTTTAATACCGGGCCGTCCCTCTCTTCTCCCAAGGAGCGCTGGAAGTCAAGCTGCCCTCCATCGCGCCCCGGCTGAGCCACAGAGTGGCTGCAAAGTGGGGCGTGTGGGTTTTTGTTCAGAGCAGAAACCTCGGGGTCGCGAATTTCCTCGTCTCCCCGCCCCGGCATTGCACCGAGAAAGGGGCACACTGCTCGAGTAGGACTAGTGGTGCAGCAATTAAAAAACTGCTAAGCAGAGTCCGGTATGGCTTCTAATTGGATAGGGGACCGTGTGTTGAGATTCCAGCATTGCAGGGGGCTGGACTAGCTGACCCTCTGGATCCCTTCCAAGTATGCAAACTTTGATTCAATTACTGTTTCACACCCACACGCCTATTCTCTGTGTCACACGCACACTCGGATAAGGAGAAGTCAACAAAGTGTTGAGTTCGTACAGTTGTGCAGACCATTACAATGAAACTCTGTGCTTTCAAGTTACACCTACGATCTATACTGTCAAGACACAGCAGGTCAAGGATTGCCCGTGAGAGACCAGAGAACCAAGTTTGTCCATATCACAATGCAAGAAGTGGTAGCAACTTTGAAGGGAGGATTTAATACCTAAGTCTTGGGATATTAAGTGTACTCGCTTGAAGTATGCAGCTATGTGGTGGGGGAAGAGAATGTTGCCTCCATACCCAGACTGTCAGCTTACTTGAACACTGTTGCCAACAGAAAGCTGAACTCACAGTTCGTGTTAAGAAACATCGGAATTGCCTTGCTGGGTCAAAGCAAAGGTCCATCGGTTTCTGTGATACTCACAAACAGGTCCCAGCTCTCAGCTGCTTGGCCCCAGCATCAGCATTTGGAGGTGCCCTGCCTCTCAATGTGGCCAGCTCCATTTAGCTGTTGTGACTAGTAACAGTTCATAGACCTGTCCACTATGATTAGTTATACTTTATAGCACGCTTCCCCAGGTGTTTTTGTGTACAGATGCCTTCATCCTGACCAATGGTTTGAGTTGTAATCAAAAAAATCCAGAAGGCACCAGATTGGGGAAGGTTGTGCTAAACCAGGGGTAGGGAAATTGTGACCCTTAGATGTTGTTGAACTCCAGCCAATGCGGCTAATGGTCAGGGGTGATGTGAGCTGGAGTCCAAAAACCTATGGAGGGCCACAGGTTCCCTGTCCCTGTAAACTAATGGTCCTTGCCACTCCTTGTGTCAGTGATCCTTGTGTGTGGTGGTGCTTATGACTATAAACATGGTATGATTACCGGTACCTTAGAAAAGTAAGGAACAAGCTGGCAGTCTAAGACCCGGTTTACATTGGCAGGGGTGATGAAGGCTGGTACAGGTTGGTACACACATGACCCTGTTGGGTATTAAATATTAAAGTACTGAAGAGGAAATCTAAGTGTTACACGTGCAGCTTATGAAAGACATAGCAGAACATTAGTCAGGGATTGAAAGGGTGCAGGAAGTGGACACTGGGGTTTGGGACACTTGCAGGGCACACAATTTATGGGATAAGCAGGGAGTTGTATGAGAACAGCTGGCATAGTAAATGGAGAAAAACCTGCAGTTATGGTTCAGGGGGCCAAGGTGGCAACACCTGAGTCATGTTTGGTGGTATAGCAGGAAATCACTTTAATGAGTATTAATAAATCACCTATGTCCAGTCCCCATCCTGCCACAAACTCCCAGTGTGATCCTAATCAGAATAAGTCTCATGTTGGAGTTGGAGGATTCCATGCAACTCCCACGTTCAAAAGGCTTACAGTATTTGAGTCAAATCTATGGATGGTTCACTACAGCAGACACAGCTAGTCTGAGTGACCCAGAGATCTGCCATAATGAAGTCACAAACTGGTGCATCTCATTTCAATGGACCTGCTCCCAATGGAATCCAAGCAGAACAATGGAGCTGGAAAAGGTGGGGGCAATTATTAGTAGACTATAGTAGACTAAAGGATGCTTTATGTTATTAAACCATTAGCCAGGGGAAAAACTAGGCTTTATTTCACCCAGGTCAAAGGCCCCGTTTGGCACACATACCTCCAGTATTTGAATCTGGATTTGAATTTGACTCTTTGGTTTAAATCTGTGTAGGTTTTAAAAGACAGAGCAGGGGTTGTCAAATTATGTTCAGCAGAACACTGCTTGTGTAGCTTATGTGGAGTCCTCAGTGAGATCGGTAATGGAAGGCAAGGCTACTTCCAAGTCAGTTTTGCCTGCCCATTTACCCACAACCAATCATCCTCTGCAAAGTTGCATTGGGCATGTTTGACAGTGTACTCTTAGTTTGCATGGGCCTAGCTCACCAAGCCTGGCTAGCACACACTGCACACAGAGTATGCAGACTAGAGTGGCCCCAGAATCTTCCACAACATGCAGGAGTTTCAGGGAAGACAGAGAGGTGTTCCGTGGCAGACAAGTAGATGAACAAAGGATTAATTGAAGACAGAACATTTGACAACAGTAACTGGTCATGAAAGCTCAGGAACTGCATGAAATACAACTGGGAGATCAACAATATCAACATTGCATGTCTACTGAAGGTGACCTTCAAAAGCAATTCTAACTCCTATTTAAATGTTCAGGCCTGTTTAACAAATCCAAGTAGCACTCCCATTTTGGTGTTTTGCTTGAAAATTACATTCATTTTGATGAAACCTTTATAAAAGATTTAGGACTGGCATCTGGTATATTGTTTTAGCCAATTTTTAAGTAAAATAGTAAGCATGGATACTGAAAGCAATGAGACTTTATTGTATGACCTAAAATAGCAAGTCTGACAGCTACTTATGTTAAGTAGCCCCTAACACCAGGACCAATTATGGAGGAACTCTTTATCCTGAACCCATTTTGTGGGGGGGGGGGGGAGAAGTGAGGCAGTTGATAAATGTTCCTGTTTTATGTTTCTCTTTCCAGACCATCACCACCTCTATAACCAGGGTGGGATACTTTTAATGTGGTGTGCACATGCTCATAAGAAGTCTGACAATTTGTCATTTGAAATCTTAAACACATTACATGGAAGCAAATCAAACTGTTAGAACTGGGCTGTACTCAGCTGCCTCCTCTCTACCTCTTATGAGATTCCTCCTCCTGGAGGCATGTTTAGAAATTTCTTTTTTAGGAATGCAACACTGCATTATCTAACTAGATTTGTAAAAAAACCCACTTATGAACAATAAAGTGTTAGTCCACAGGCAAAAACGTTCTTTTTCAACCAAGCCTTGGGCTGTTTAAACAGGTCTATATCCTTTTAAATGTGTGCAGGGGTATTGGTTTGTTCTTATTATTCACTTTGTGGTTTTATTCTGTATTTTTATACCATGAACCGCCCTGAGATCTTTGCATGTAATAATTTTTTTAAAAAATTGTTAATTTTTATTTTTAATAGAACTACAAGTACACGGGCGGAATTCAGCTCTTTAAAAGGTATTCCTCCTCCTTTCTCACACATTGAGATGGCCGCCTGCTGTGACCACCTTAAAAACAAAGAAATGTGGTTTCCCCCCATTCCAGAACCCTTGTTTTATTCACATGCACATAGGCATTTATTACATAAAGCTGAGGCGGTGAACAGACTTTAAGGTTTCTCTGGTCGAGCAGCGAATTATTTTGCTAAGCGCTTTGTCCTTGTTGCCGCTGTCACTCTTGACTCGCTCCGCATGGAGGCCGCAGACGGGCCAGTGCGCGGCCCGCAGGCGCCACTTCCGCTCCCTCCCCGGGGAGGCCTGGCCCTTTAACGGAGCGGCGGGCGGGGCGTGACGTCACGAGGCTTTCCCACCGGCCCTTCCCCTCCCCCCGCCCGGCCTCCTCGACGCAGCTCGGCCTAGGCCCTTCGGAGGGCGCTCTGGCAGTTCGCGGGGGGCCGGGCGGGCGGGGCGAGGGAACCAGGCGCGCCCGGTGTGAGAGGAGCCCTGAGAGGCCCAAGGTCGCGGCTCGGCCCTCGGCCTCGGCCGCCGCCGGTTACTAGGACGTTGCATCACCCTCCCCGCATGACTCACCTCCTTCAGACTCGTGACCCTGACGGAGGGAGGGAGGGAGGGGAGGAGTCACTTCCGGGGGCGACGCGGCAGTCTCCGCCACCGCCCGCCCTTTGGAGGCGGGGCGCGGCGGAAGGGCGGCGGCGGTTGGGCGGGCGCGCTCCGCCCGAGGCGGGGGCCGGCGCCGCCGATTGGCCGCGGGTGGCGCAAGGGTTGCGTCATGCGGGGGCGGGGGCGGGGCCGCGCTCGAAGGACCAGCCTGAGCCGAGGACGCGCCTGGCAGTTGGAAGCCGGCAGCCGCGCAGCGAGGAAGAGAATGAGCCGCGAGGGGAGGATGAGCCGAAGCCAGCACCTGGGGGACCGGATCGCGGGAGAGAAGGGGCCGCGGAGGAAGGTGCGAGGGGAGCGGGGAGGGCGCCTGGGTCCCGGGGGGGGGTAGTTTCAAAACGGGGTCTCCAGCGCCGCGCACGGAAGGAACTCGGTTCCAGTCTTTCTCCCTGCTTTGGTTTTTTGAGGAGGGTGTTCTAACGCGCTCCTAGAACTGGGAAGTAAAAGGGGGGGGGGAATAGCCCCCGCCCGGACTTCATTCAGAGTTTGAGCCCCCAGTCAGCGTGGCTTCCCCTGTCCCCTAAACACGCAGGGATGAGGCACTCTGCTTTTATCTGGGTGCCCCTAAATGCGACTCGACCATTATGCCCTTGCTCTCTCCCCAACCCCGCTCTCCGCACAAAGAGAGCAAAACAGCGAGAGTGAAAAAAATTAAGATGGAAGAGGCTTTATTCGTAGTTCTTAGGGGTGCTGATGTGTAAAGAAGGGTGCCCCCATTAAGCAAAAATCCAAATACAACTGAGGGAATTGCAAGTTTAGCAATGAATTCAGTGAACATGGGCACAGCTTTTTATTTTAAAAATTGTCCTGGGAGCCCTGTTCTTTCATTGCTTTTTGCTGGCATTGATATATTTCAGTGTTACTGTATCTGCTGAGCTAACGGAAGGAAGATAGCTGTTGTACTGGGTGGTGGACAAACCCCCTAAATTTTCCTAGTTCACTTCACTTCCAACATGGAGAGGGAAACACTTATTGGTTTTGTGTGCTAAAATAGCTTGGAATTATGGGCTCTCTGCCCGCTCTTGAGGCTACATCCTTTCAGGCAGCTGTACATACTGTTGGTTTCTGCCAAGAGATGTTGGAGCGCAGCCTTTTTCACTGCAAGCAGTTCTGTGGGTTTAGAAAACAAAACCTGCCTTCTGTGAGAATTTAGGGGTGCCTCAGAGGAGAGGGAAGCAGGATGCCCCAGTTCCCATTTATGCAAGCAGTAGCCCCTGTAAAAGACTGCAAAGCTGCCTGCTGGGGCACGCGGATGACTTGAAATGCCTCTTCGCATGGCTCCTTGGGGATCCTTTTCTCCCCAACAGGCTGCATAACAGTTCCTCGATCCCCAACTCTTCTGGTTTGTTGCATCACTCAGGGCTGATGAAAACCTGTGGTGCATCCCTGGTGCATGCTGGATTCCTGTGGGGTTCATGCCACTGTTGCTGCCTTGCTCTTCAACTCGGGGCAGCGCAGGGTGTCCTTTGATCTGTCTAGAGGACCCTTGCAGAAGAAATAGGGGGTAAAGTCTCTGTACAGAGAGAGATAAGTGGCCTTCTGACAATTTTCTTAAAACAATATTTCAGGCAGCTTAATTTCAGGACCGTTGCATTTTGTCAAAAGGTAGTCTCTATACAAATCATAGGTTTTAAAAAATTGTGAGGCCATATCCTGGATCGTCCAAGGTCTTGAGCAGTGCCATACAGTGGGTAGAGTTGGACCTGTGTCAAAACCTCTGCTCATCTGTTAAGTTCATTTGGTGACCTTTGGCCAGTCACTATCTCAGCCTCACCTATTGTGCAAAGAAAGCTCAATGGAAATAATTGTATGCTGTGCCAGGTTTTTGGATGGGTGGGATACTAACATAATACATTTCTCTCTCATAGTTCTCCCAGCTGCACAATGGATGCATAGGGAGTGATAAATCTAAAATGATTCAAAATCACTGAGCCTCAATTTTGTTGACGAAAAGGGCCTGAACATAGAACTTCACAGTATCAGCTGCAGCCAATAACACAACCATTACAAGGGGAAAGTCATGGGTTATCTGCATTTGGCAGTCTAATTCTGCCAGGTTCTGTTATTTCAGAACACCGAGACTTCAGAGACCCTTAGGTACACTACTTTATTGAAAGGGATCAATGCAGTGCATTGCTTCTTGAATTTATGTTGCCTCTGGGGTTGGAAGAAGGAAGGAGATAGTTTCCAAGCATGTGAGAGCAATGGGCACTCCCTTCGAAAATAGAAGCAAAGCACAGTACAGTATCTTAAGAACTGATGGAAACAATCTGTAAGAGGGCTGTGCCACAGCGCCATTCCACCTTGCTGCATAGCTTAAAGTGATAGGTGTTGCCTGGGTATATTTTTCTCTGCTACCTCTGCAGTGGAAATGGAACAAGATCAGATCATTATGCGGTGACATCAGTAGTCAAAATATAAGTCTCTCCTCTTTTTCCCACAGCTTCGAATGAAAAATCGCATCCTAATACACCATCACACTTGAAAACTGGTAAGAATAATTTATTCTGATTTCTGCAATGAATCAAAAAAGGAAGGCACTTAGACTTCATAGAGTGAGGTGTACGGCACTCCTACAGGCAGTCCGTGTGTTTAGACCAGTGTTTCCCAAACTTTTTTGGGCAACGGCACACCTGTTTACTGAAAAAAATCTCGCGGCACACCACCATTACAGCCCCGTGACGTCAGCGCGCAGCGTCACGCCGGGAGGGACGCGCGAAAGTGAAAGTTTTTCCCCTCCCCCTTGCCGGGGAACCTCCAAGCTTTGGGGGTGGGAGGAGGCAGCAGAGCGAGGGACTGAGGGACGGCGGCAACTGAGGCGGCGGTGGCTGTTGTGGTGGTGGCGGCGATAGCGGGCGGAGGAGGGGGCGGCGGCGGGGCTTGAGGAGCCGTTGCCGGGAGTTGCTGCTGCTGTTGTTGCTGCTGCTGCCCGGACATGCCGGCCTCCTCCTCCTCCGCTGTCACGCGCTGCCCCGCCGCTCGGCACCACCACCGCGGAGCCGCCCCCGGCTCGACGCGGATCCTCGCCGCCGCCGCCTCTCACCGCCCGACTCGCCCGCCTCCCTCCCACGGCACACCAGCCAATGTCTCACGGCACAGTAGTGTGCCGCGGAACACCGGTTGGGAAACACTGGTTTAGACAACACATGTTGGACTTTGGATGAAGGGGCTGCTGTCCTGTTTTGCTTGGATGTAAGGACTGTTGAACTCAAGTAGGGCTGAACCTCTGGAGTAAACATTCATTGTATTTGTGTCACAGCCTATGACAGACACATTATCTGACTGCAGCTGCATTGATGCACATAGGTACTGTTTAGCCAAGCAGAGAAATGCAGTGGGGTGTAATGGGCATTAGGAGAATGGGGTGCATGGAACTAACAATGCAAGTAAGTAACTTGTTCCTGTTTAACCATTGCAGGAACATTTAGAGTTGGCTGGCCTTTGTTCATGTGAATGCAGCTCTGGCCATCCCAGGTCTACCATAAGTGAAACCATAAAACCCTAGTTTAAGATTTAGGGGGGAACCAGAGCAATGTTTTGTTTTCTTTTGAGAGGGGGGGGTGGCTGAAGGAGATGAAGTTCTGTAAGCAGGAGTCCGCTCACATGGTTTTGGATACAACCCTATATTTGCAGGGTGCTTTCTCCCTTGATGGAACTCAAGGTTGCATTTAGCTGTGTCCTGGGAATTATTCTATCTGTGTATTAATTAGGTTCCACTTTGCTTAGTTTCAATTGCTGTACTTCAGGCCATAGCCCTGGAACCTGTCTCTGGACTGCATCTTAAAATAGACAGTATTCCTTACAATGTCTTGTTAGGTATTACTTTAAAACAAGGCTTTACCTCCACTGGGACATATCTGTAAAATAGAACCCTAATCAGCGTTATCTCGTGATTCTATGATTATATCTCAGAGCAAGGGAGAAATCATTTCTGTTTTCTGCTGTGTTCCAGGACATCTCCTGGAGAAAAGCAGCTGACACAAACATCTTTTTTAAAAAATAAATAAGCAACTGTGTATCATGCTTCTAGAAAAGAATTTGTATGACTTCCCTTGCTCAGCAGGTTATCCACGCCTTGCCCTCTAGCAGGCAAGGGGCCCCCTCACCTCCAGGTGATGATGGACTCTTTACCTGCCATCAGCCCCAGCCAGCATGGCCAATAGTAAGGGGAGTTGTAGTTCAGCAGCAACTGAAGAGCCACGCGCCCCCTTGCCTTCCTCTAGACTAGTCTGTGTTATAATCGCCAAGTCAGAGAGTAATGCAGCTGAAGAATGGCACTTCTACTCAAGGCATGTTCCAGCCTGCCCCAAGGCCACAAAGAAAGGAAATGCTTAACATCTGAGGCTGCAGGACTGCTTGGCTTGGCACTCACAGACTGTCTTGTGACAGTGACTCAGCTCTTATTTCCAGCATGAGAAATTTCCAGTGTGAAAGGTACTGAGATATTGACATCTGTGCTGGCCTCCCTGGGCAGGACACCTTATGCCCCTAGGAAAGGCCATGACTATGAGATGTGCACACTGTAGCCAGCCATGCAGAGAAACACCAGTTTCCTAAACTAGTTTTAAAAACATCCTTTGAATAAGGAAAGTAACTTCAAAAACTCTGCAAGGCACATGTGGCAGTGGAAGTTCAGGGATGGTGTACTTCTACAGTGTGATATTTGTTCAGAAGCAAGTCCCGCTGTTTAGTGAGTTTTCCTCTTAAGTACGTATAGCAGAAAAGGGGACCTGTGGCTGTTCAGATGTTATCAGCCACAACTAGCATAGTGATGGTTCAACAACAATGGGAGCCGCATATGGCGGACTACAGGTTCCCCACCATAGGAGGGTAGCCACATCGTAATTGTAGGCTACAAGCTTCATTGGCTTCATGTGCATATCAAGACTGTTGGTTGGCATCTGTCTGTTTTGAGAGACAATGGAGTATTACTGAGCCAATAGCAACATTTATTGAATTGGAATGGGTTTGAGTACTTCAGGGAGTTATTTGTCAAGTCAGTAAGTTGTGTTTTAAGGTGGCTGAGCTTCCAGTGTCTCTCCTGAGCCCATCTATATTTTTGGAAAGTGGTTTTTAGGGTTATGATGCATTTAAACACCACCTGAGATATCATCACCAAATTTCTGCATGGTGGTTCCAGAGATAAAGGAGAAAGGTATTCTATGTTTGAATACATTTGGACACCATTTTGAATCAAAATGAGACTGAACCTTTCAAAACTGCTCTATTTTTTTGGTTTCTTAGACTTCCCAATCAACACTCAATATGAAATAGCTTCCAAACAGCTAATAGTAACATCATTTCTAAATTGGTGACACGTTTTGTGCTCTTTCAGCTCTATAACTAAAAGGTCTGAACCAAAAGTAGCCATCCTGTAGTATTGATCCATCTCAGCACTCTTGGTGGCCTGTAATCCTTTAATTGTGCTGTGCTTGCATAAGATTTTTTTCTAAGACCTCTCCCAGTGTGGTTAGGCCACAGAATGGTGCCAAGCCACCCTCCTTGTCAGTGCAGAATAGGAGGCTGTCTTTCCGGTAGAATGAGGCACACCTCTTGCTTCCTGTTCCCATGTGAAAGCTAGTGCTGTTTGAATGGCAGAAAGTGGATGGGGGAGATGCTCTACCCAGTCATTTCTATAGCATAGCCCCTTTTTTATCTGGCATTCATTGTCAAGGACCAGGGAGTCCCTGGCTCAAATCCCCATTCAGCCACGAGGCTGACTTGGGCCAGTCACTCTCAGCCTGACTTAATTCACAGGGATAAAAGGTATCCCTGGATAAAATGGGAGGCAGGGGGAGAACCTCAAGGGAGCTCAAGGGGGCTTACAAGGAATGGTGGGATAAAAAAGCAATGACAAACAGATTTTCAGGGCTCTCTTCTTTTTTTGGTAACAAATGGATAGGGGGTCTCCTTGTAATGAAATCCAGGGCTCCTTGTGTTTTCCTGTTGACCTAGAACAACTCCGTGGGGTCTGGGGGCTCTGCGCACCCATCCATCCTCCCTGTGCACTTTTGAATTTGTATTGCTAGCCCAGGTCTCTTGACACACACCCCGTCCTCCTTTCTTTCAGACAGTGTTGGCTGTACCTGAACCATGATGGCAGAATCCCTGCCCTTCTCCGTGAGCACCCCAGTGCCCCCGTGGGAGCTGGAGGCCTGGTATGAGGACTTGCAGGAGGTGCTGTCCTTGGATGTGACCAGCAGGACAGACCCCCCAGTGGGGGGACAGGAGCAGGTGAGAAAACGGAGGAAAGCAACTTTCCTAGCATCTTGTATGTCTCTTGTGTACAGCATCCCAGAGGTGGGTAGATTTCCCCCTTACAGAGTTTTCTAATTCTTCTTCCATTGGCTCTGTATCACACTTTGCTTCACTTGTCCTTCCAAACCATTAAAAAAAACCCCATGAAAAAACAAAATTAGTGTGGTACCTTTAAATCTGGGGAACCTGGCAAGCATCTGTTTTACCACTTACGCTATGCAGAAATTGGATAATCTTAACATGCTATATAGTTTTCACTTTAGCCTATTCATAATGATGGTAGAGAAACATTGGAGCAAATCCTGTCATGCAGAAGAGGTAGATATTTCAGGAATTGATGGGGTGTCCAATACCAACTACTCCACATGACGCAGATGGGCTGTCAAGCCTTATCTTTTATGCTGTTTCATTCACCTTTCACATGCCCATTAGTGGGGGTTTTTTGGGGGGGGGTTGCCTATAGGCTGGCTTCCTTAGATAATACATACCTCCTTCTGTGCTCTTAGGTGTGCACTGTAGTTTCTATTATAGCTTAGAAACTGCTTTCTGTAGACAAAAGTAAAGCAAATAAATGTGCATATTTGGTTGCATGAATACCTAATCCCATTTGTATCTCTCATGCTTTCTTCCAAGGAGCTTAAGGGACTTTCCCCCCTTTTTAATCATAACAACCTTGTGAGGCAGCAACAGGTTCAAGGCTGCCCCAGTGAAGATGGATCAGGAACCCTGGTCTTTGTGGGCTAGGGATCACACTGGCTTTAGGAGGTGAAGGCAAATAGTAGCTCTCACCATCTTTCCATTTTCCTACAGAAGGAGTTTGATGGTGTTGACAGTACTGCTCTGCTGTGGAACCTGGATGCTTCCAATCCCTTGGAGCCCAGTGGAAGTGAAGCAGTTGGAAACTGTGAGCTGGACCCTGATCTCACAGCTCAACTCCTGGAACTGCTAGCTGAGGAGCCTGCGGGACCTGCCGAGTCAGACTCCAGCCACAGTTCCCCAGTGCAGACTGGGACAGATGATGATGAGGGGGTGCCTACTAGCCGGAAGAGGAAGCATGGTGGACAGCCCCACGGAGGCAAGAGGCAGCGGGGCAGAGAGCGGGAGCAGGAGAATGAGCGCAGAGTGGCCGAGCTCATGGCCCACAATGAGCACCTCCAGAAAGAAATAGAGCGCTTGACTGCAGAGGTGGAAGCAACAAGAGCAGCACTTATCCAGCGTATGGTGAGCCTAAAGACTTAATGGATCTGGAGAACTTCCTTCCTGTACTGATGACTCACTTGCCATGGACCAAACAGAGCAATGCTTCACTGCTCCCAGCTTTAGCATCTATGACTTTAAAAAAGAAAGTGTCAAGCACTTTTCTATACAATAAACATTACCACCACCTGGTAGGCCGGGGCTGTTCCATAGACTAACTCTGCAACATTACCTTATGGGGGACTCAGATTGCTTATTTCTACTCTGGTTTAGTGAGCCAGCCTTGCTGAACTGAAATATAAAAGGTGATCATGCAACCAGACTGTGCCAGGCTATATATACCAGAGGAGAGCCATCTTGGATGAAACTGCCTCTGCCAACCAGGCTTGTTCTTAACATCACCACCACCACTTCACTTGTGAAGAAAAATGTGCAAGAAAAAGCATGTATGTATGAGTCCAATAATAGCTTTTGCATTTATAGGTACAGTATGTATTTAACCAATAAAATATTTATTTCTCACCATATAATCAAAACATTTCAAAGGATTCTGAATTTTTCATAAATGGGATTACAAAATAGGAAAAGGGGCTACAGCAAAATAATTTAATGTTGTGAAAAAGTGAGAAACTCTCCCATTGCTGAAATACAGCGAGCCAAGTGTCTGGGCAAGAGATGCTGCCTGCCTGACAATTCACTTTCTCTTTTTCGCTTTTCCCTCAGCCAAGTTGAGCTGCTTCTGCAGTTCTGCTAATTTTGAGACTGCAGCATCAACCTGCTTCTTCTCAGCATTCTGAGCCTTCAGCTGCTGCACGTAGTGATCCTAGAAAGAGAAATGAGCGGTAAAATATTGCACTCTTGCACAAACAGGAAGCAGGGTGAAGCCTGCAAGTTACAGTAGTTGGAACCTGCAGCCAACCTGCTGCTCTGTAGAGTGCATTGTCCTATCAGCCTTACTGCATCCCTCATCCCAAGTAACACAGGCTGCCTCCTTAACTTTTCTATAAAGGTGGCTTTTGCCATGCCTCTATGCCATCTCTGCCCTCGTGATACAAGTACTCCTGTTTCCAGGCCTACTGCAAGATGGTGTCCTCCCCCCACCAGTGTAATACTTAAGGAAAACAGAAACCAAATTAAACAGCATTGCTTTGCAGAACGTGATTTTCAGCTAGTGCAACCCATGCTTGATGTATATACTCGTCATCGTTTCTAAGTGGAACTTCACTCTTTCTGGAGGGAACCTCAAGGAAATGTGGCCCTCTAGGACTTTGTGACCCTTAGAGCTCTCTCCACCTGTCCCAAGCCACACCTTCCACTGCCTCTATTTTACACGGCTATTAGGCTGTGAATAAAGCCTCAGTAAACAGAGACTAAAGCTGTCAGCAAATCTTGCTCCATTTTATCACTTTTCTGTGCCTTAGTGAACCATGTGCGTTTGCTGGTTGCCAGTGCTCTTCATTACTGCATGGGATAGGAAACTATTTTAAAAATAGTTCACAAGCCTTTTTTTTTAAAATGCAGCCTCCCCCAACCTGGTGCACTCCAAATGTTTTGAACTCTATTGCCCATCACCCATGACCTTTTGGCTAGCCCAAGTAGGGCTGATGGGAACTAAAGGGCATTGGGGTAGGGAAGAAGCTGAGTTATTTTGCAAGGCTACAACTGCTTGGCCACAACTACTTTGCCATTAAAGAGATAATCATGTAGTTCTAGCTGTGCAGTTGGGCTGATCGGTTCATTAAAAACAAAAACATTAAAAACTATAAACAGTAGAGTGTGCAACCTTACCTGCTTGGCTACTTCTTCCTGAAGATCCTTTGTTTCTACTGCCTGTTCACCTTTTACAACTTTTTGCTTGAAGGGGAGGAGGGGGAAGAGAAATAAATCTAAATGAGTGGCAGTATAATAGGCTTCACCAGCTTAGCATCCAGGAGACAAGGATAAGCAGAACTGCTTTAGTATAGGTCTCAGATGAAGCTCAATTAGTGGCAGGCACAGGCAAAGAGTCACCAAAGTTTGAAAAGGTGAACTGCACTGTTCTTACTTGTGGGTGGGGTGGGGGGGGGGAGAAGACACACATGCAGGATACATGCATGTTCATTAAGGTACCACTGGTGATAAGCCCTCAATCTTCTCCCAGTGCCCCTTTGCCCAGTAGGGTAAGAAGGATACCCATAGTTGTAGGTAGCTGTTCCCAGAAAATAAGCAATGAACAGGCTTAGTGGCAGTAAACAGGAAATCATGTAATCCAACCCTGACTGCTTTGATAAATGCCATGCATTTTGCCTCTCAGGCCAGATACAAATGGCTTAAATGCCTTGGTTAAGCAACAGAGGAAATTTACACTCTTGTCACACATGTGGATGGGTCAAATCTGAATCAGAAGTGAGAGCTGAGTGGAACTCAGATGATGGAAAACAAAATGTTCCTTGTAATTTGACTGAACTTGTCCTTAAGGTGGGGAAAAGTGAAGCATGTACTGGAGAGCAAAGGTTATATATACAAAAGTTGGAGAACTGCCTTCCCCCAACTTGACACCCTCCAGTTGTTTCACACTACAACTCCCAGCAGCCCTGGTCAGCACGGCCTGTGGCTAGTGCTGAGCTGTAGTCCAAAACATCTGGAGGGCACATAGGGGAAGGTGGTGGGGAGCCTCAGGCCCTCTAGAATTCTCCACCTGCCACCCTTCTCACAGGCTTTTCTCGGGCTGAAATGTGTCCTTGAATTCTGACAGTGTCTATTGCTTGCCTGACTGGAGGATAGCCAAGCCTCGTGCAAATGTTAGATCAATGGAGAGCCCTTCCTAAACCTCAGAGCCTCTCCTGGTGAGCAGGAAGAACACGTTTTACCTTCAAATTCAGAGGGAAGTCTTCAAACTGGAAAAAGCACAAAAGGATACGATACCACAGCCATGAGGAGTAGAGAGAGAGAAGCAATTAGGTGCCACAGCAGAGGAAAGAACTTTGCAAGTAGCCTAGAGCTCTACATACACACTAAAAATAAGGGGGAGGCAAGAGATGCTTGCCAGTGCTAGGGATGCAGGATCCAATTGCATCCAGCCAACAGACACATTTTGTGGATGTTGGGTAGATGTCTAGCCTAGGAACTAAGCCATAGGTGCAAAGCAAAATATTAAGGGAGAGAGGCAGAAAAGGGTGAAAAGCATTGAAATAGTTTCCCCTGGACAGTCACTTAGAACGAAATGGGAGATGTCAGAATGAGTCTCCCCAAGTCTTTACCTTTAGAGTGTGAAAGGGTAGAAAGAGGCACCCTCACAAAAATCCATTTCTTTGTAGAAGTTGCTGACTCATGCAGAGATATGACAGGCAGGTTTCCTTGAGGTAAGACAACTCTGCTTTGCCCATGCATCCAACAAACCTAAATGATCCAATCCCGCACCTCATGCAGGGCAGAATGACCTGCCTTTTGCAGAAGCTGACTGGAAAGAGGCATGGCCAGAAGAAGCAAGTCAGGCAGAGATGCTGGGGGCAACCTCCTCTGTAGAGGAGCACTTTGGGCTCCCAGGAGCCTTTTCAGCAAATTCATTCATTTCCCGAGGCACACAAGCCGTTTTCTCATTCTGCCGCTCTGATACACAGTTTGGGAATTACTGTGTTGAGAGAGTGCAACTGTGAAATGTTTGGAACAGAGGGGGGCAGAAGTGTTTTTCTGGCCCCCAGCAGGCAAGTAGCTGCAGCTTACTGGGAGGAGTGAGGTGGCAGAGAGGTTGACATGGTGCAACTGCATTAGCCGAGCTAATCTGGTACTCCTGCCAGTGTGTTTGCATCATCCACCCTCCCTGCCTCCCAGTATGCAGCAACAACTCACCTGTCAGGTCAGGTAAGCACCTCCCCCCCACATCTGCTACTGGGTACAGGATACATTAAAAAAGGGTAAAGGGACCCCTGACCATTAGGCCCAGTCGCGGATGACTCTGCAGTTGCGGCACTCATCTTGCTTTATTGGCCGAGGGAGCCAGTGTACAGCTTCCAGGTCATGTGGTGAACCAGAGCAGCACACAGAAATGCCATTTACCTTCCCGCCGGAGCGGTACCTGTTTATCTACTTGCACTTTGGCGTGCTTTTGAACTGCTAGGTTGGCAGGAGCAGGGACCGAGCAATGGGAGCTCATCCCGTCACAGGGATTCGAATCGCCAACCTTCTGATCAGCAAGCCCTAGGCTCTGCGGTTTAACCCACAGCGCCACCCGCTGTGGCAGTTTTACTAACTTGTAAAATGGATGTGCTTCTTCAGTAGCTTTCTAGTTAATCCTCTGGCCATTCTGCTACTCTCACAGGCCCAGCAATATAGGGGTATCACGAGAGGGCCTTTTTTGTGGTGGCTCCAAGAATGTGGAACTCTCCACAGATGTGCATCTGGTACAATTTCTGTCAGCTTCTTTGAAAACAGTTCATCATCATGAATCAGGTAGGCGGAACTGGAGTGCTTACAAGCTCAGGAAAGATGTTTGTGCTGTGGCAACATTATGAGGAATGCAGTCAAGCTCACCTAGCAGTTCTTGAGCAATGCACGTTGAAGTGCCCTCTTCTTGATCAGTTCCTTTCCCCACACTCAAGCCTGAAAGCAGAGGCTCTCCACAGTCCCATTCAGTTTTTGCTGAGCTCCTATAACTCCCCCTTTGTATTTTCACTAAACACTTACTCTGCCCACTCATTGCATGAGGTTCTCCCAGAGGAGCTCTACATTCATTGGCTCAGCTGCTTTTCCTTACCTGGCCACCACCAAAGCGCTTCCGCAGGTTTTCAATTTGTTCTGTCTCCAGCTTCTGGAATAGAGGTGTCACCTGGTGGGAAATTAAGGAGACAGGTGGGTCCACAGAATCCTTTGTGAACTTGTCCCACGCACGTGTTATGTGTATTCTATATGATTACTTTGAGAGTACTGGGCATCCCAAGAAATGCGTCTAAGCATCTAGTCCCTATGTTTGCAGAGAAAAGTTTGTAACTATGTAAGAAGTAACAGTTAGAAGTAAGTAGGAGGATGACAAAGCAGAACTTCACTTTCGTTTCTTTGTTGCCAATTTTTTATTATTATTTTCCAATTTTAACCCCATTACACAAATTAATTCCAAATTAATGCAATTTTGTTAAGAGGTTTCCCATGTGCTGGTCCTGATGGTTCTTATTCATTTCTATTACAATCCATTTTACAAAATTATCACATAGTCAACAGCTGCACTCTATTTGTGTTATATTATGTAACTTTCAAAAAACTTCAAGTGAGGAACAATAACTTTATCCTTTCCTCTTTTAATTTTTATTGATATATTTTCCTTTTTTCTATTTATACATCATACACTTTCCATCATACAAAATTTCTTTACAGACTTCCCAACCCAAAGCTCTCAACGAATGCCTCGCAAGACGGAAAACTCACTAGACGAAAGAGTTTTCCGTTTTGGAGGTGCTTCGCAAAACGAATTTCCTATGGGCTTGCTTCGCAAGACGACAATGTCTTGCGAGTTCCTGCTGTTTTTTTCCCTTTCCCCCCCCTTTTTCTAAGCCGCTAATCCGCTTATCAGCTGATCCAATCAGCAGATAAGCCGCTAAAAGCCGCTAATCCTTCTATGGGCTTGCTTCGCAAGACAGAAAAACCGCTAGACGAAGAGAATCACAGAACGGATTCTTTTCGTCTTGCGAGGCACCACTGTACCTTACTTTCCTGATATCTGTTAATTTTCCAACCCTATTTTTCTCCTTTCAATTCCTTTGTTGCTGTTAACTGTTGCTCAAGAAATTACCCCGGCTTGTAGGTTAGTTTTACTACCATCTCTTTTTAAATATGCAGGAATCTCAGCTAGAGCAGCCATGACAGATGGCCACCCAACCTCTGCTTAAAACTCTCCAAGGAAGGAGAGCCCACAGCCTCCCAAGGGAGAGGTAACATAGAGCAGGGCAACATGTTAACATGAGCAGTCTGTCTGCTGCATTCTGCACCAGCCGCAGCTTCTGGACCAGATACCAGGACTGCCCCACACAAAGCCCATTACAGTAGTGGTATTCCTTTTAGCTCCCAACTCAGTGATCTTTCTCCCAAACACGCTAGCTACTTAAGTGCTGGGATTATATCTTATTTTTAATGGAGGAGCATTCTGTTATACAAGCCTGAAACAGGTTTACCATCTTATCTACCGTTGGAGATAACTGGCCCTCAGTCATAGCTCAGAAAAGACTTTAGCCACAGTTCTGGCACAAGCCATATAACCTCCTCTCCCCAGCACTTACCGTGCCAATCTGATGCCCAGCAGGCAAGGTGCAGACAAAGTCGTTGGTCACCACGTTGTAGTCAGCAGGAATGCACAGCTGCTCTTGGATTGCAGCACTCACACTGGGCATGTATGGTTGCAGGATAACAGATAGCAAGGATGCAATGTTGACAGCTACCCCTATCACTGTGCTTGCTTGCTTCCTAGGAAGATGAAATGATGCTTGTTAATTTTCCTAGGAAGATGAAATGATGTTTCCTCCCTGTGGGAGGAAGAAGCCAAGAAGAGGAGGTGGCAGTCTATATACCAGAGCTAAAACATGCCTCCAAATATAAAGCACTGGTAGCCAGCTCAGAGCAAAGGGGGAGACATTATTCTGCTGAGTTGGCTGGTCTGACTAGAGGGCACCATCAGAAAACAGCCTTTTCCTCAAAGCAGAGACTCACTTGTCAGCCTCGCTGCCCTTGATCCGTTTCCAGGGTTCATTGACCTGGAGATACTGGTTGCCAAGGCGAGCAATGTTTAGGATACTGCGCAGGGCATCACGGATCCTGCAGGAGAAAAACAGGAAATTTGTAGGAGGAGCCAAACCAGGGAAGAAGAAAATGTAGCCGTCTCCTCTTCGCCCTAGCTGCTAGAAGGGACCAGGGCTCATAAATAACCACTTGCCTTATACCTGGGGCAACTTAACAACAACCTCCAGGTAACTATGCTGATTATTTTATTTTATTTTTGTAAATCAGCTGTTGGTCCCCCCCCCCCATTTTTCAAACCCTCAGACTACCACAAAATACTAACACAGATCCATGCGGACAAGCAGACTAGTAAAGCACCTTGCGGGTTATCACTTTTTGTCAAGTTATTTGCAAGGGTGACAGAGCCTGATTTTTCGTTGCTTTATCTCTACCTTAATCTTAACATGTCAGTTTTGCCTCTCAAAAAGGCATGGGATAAGAAGCACACACAGATACATAACCAGAAATAAGCATCTAACACAATGTGAGTAGAACTCTGGAAGTGAAGATTTCTTCCACATGCATTTACTTGCAGTTAATGAAAGGATGCTCATGAGACAGATATAGATATCACTAATTCACATGTTCAGAGCCAATCTGGAGATGATCTCCTTAGCCAACATTCTGCTGCCTGTGACTGGGAAGAGCCCTTTTCAGTACTTGTCTAAACAAGGGATGGAACCAGGCCCTCAGGCTAATGGCACATGCCAGGTCCTAAGGACGTACTTGACCTTCTCCAACAATTGGTTGTATTGGCGCAGCTCCAGAGTGATGTGAACCAACAGACTTTTGTCATCCTGACTCAGCTCCATGGTGGGGACATGTCCCCCAAAGAATTTGCACACAAAGGACCCGGCTCTGAGAGAGAGAGACACAGGAGAGAGGGATGAGGGACAAATTTTATTGTAAGCCATTAAATCCTAAAGTTCTGGCATAGTCATTTTATTTTACAGAAAACCAGACTAATTGTAATGATTTGATGGTTGCATTGCTTTTTGATTGCTGTGAAGCCAATGATTTGCTTGCAATAAATGTATGGCTAATGAACAGGCAGATCACTTAAAATTTCTAACTGGATACAACAAAAATAGAAGGAGTTTGCAGGCTATGTACAAAGCAGTATCTCCCAACCAGGGGTGGGAACAGATCTGTATCCATTGCATAAGTACAAATCCACTGAACAAACCATGGTGTTGGGTAAATTACCTGCTTTCCTTTTCTTTATATGAACTATCTGACATACATTCGTAATCCTGTTCCTCTCAACCACCACCACCACTAGGCTGCCATGTTCTAGTTTCACTGTGAATTTGAATGACTCTTTCCCTCCTCACCCCATTACCTGTTGATGAAGTTGCCAAGGGTGTTGAGAAGCTCTGAATTGTTTTTAAGCATGAGATCATTCCAGGAGAAGGCACTATCCTGGCTCTCAGGCCGCAAGTAGAGCAAGTAGAAGCGCCAGACGTCTGCAGGGATGCCTGTGTCTTTGGCCATATCTCCAAAGACCCCCACACCACGGCTCTTGGAGAATTTGCCATCCTCGTAGTTCAAGTACTCTGCAGAAAGGAAGATTAAGTGATGGAGATTAAGAATGATTAATGAATGAAGATTAAGAGGTTTCGACTAATTCACAGAAGATAAGGTTCTCAATGACTACTATGCTCTCCTTCCAGTGTGGAGGCAGTTGGTTGGCATCGTCATCTGTCTGTCTTAAGCGACAATGGAGTGTGCCTCCAGGGGCAAAGTCAAACCACTGTGGTAGCAGAACCCAAGTGACCTCCCTGGAGCACAAGCCTGGGCAGTGTTTATGGAGGTCCTGGGTTGCTCAGACAACAAAACCCCACTAATGTAGTCCAAAGGAAAGCAGAGCAATACGTTTGGCACCAGCTTGGCTGCAGGAGCTGCTGGAAGGAGGCGTACAAGGCACCACCCAACCCTCTTAGGGCCTCCACTCCTCAGTCCTTTCTCCTCCCAAAGAGATCCCGCAAGTCAGCAGAGGTTTAGGATCAGAATTTTCCTTCTAGGTGGGCTACCTTCTCAAACTGAAGAGCCCTACCTGTCCCTAACTTCCCTCTACAGCACATGCAGAAACTGCCTTCTTGACCATGGGACCCATCACTGGTCTTGTTAGCTCAATCTCTGCGTGCAGGGGAAGTCCCTACCTCACCTCTGAATATGAGGGAGTGGGTGCAGCACTGGTGGACTCAGGGGTCCTACTTGCAGGCTTCCCATAGGGATCTGCTTTGCCACTGCCTTTGGCATCATCCAGCAGGACTCATGTTCTTAGGGGGTTTTAAAGGTTTGCTCAAATCCCACTTCAGTAGCTCCACTACAGCTTCCAGGCCACATAAGATGCAACCTTTTTTGTGACATAGTCTAGCTTAAACCAGCAGGGTTTGGAAATGAGGGCTGGAAATGAAAGAGTGGCAGGTGGGGCCAACTCTCACACACAGACTACCTGTTGCAATAAGATGGTTGACGAGCGTGTATCGATCCCCAGTACCCAGCAACGAACAGGGAAACACAACACTATGGAAGGGGACATTGTCCTTGGCCATGAAGTTATAAAGCTGAACCTGAGAAGAAACAGGAGATGGACTGCATGGTTAAGTCACACAACCCCCTCACTCTTTGCTGCCCCAAATGGCTGACTAATCTAAAGGGCATTTGTTTGGAGGGGTGTCACAGAAGCACAGATGCCCCTGAGGATGGGATAATCACATGGGTGTACAGGCACCCTGGGTCATTCATGCTCCCACCCCATCGCCAGTGCTTTGATACACCATCAGACAGAACACCTGCCTGGATTCTAGACTGAAGACACACACGAGAAAACTACTGTACATCCTTTACATAAAATGAGCTTATCTGGAAGGGATCTCTCGGTCTTATTCCTTCTGTGAAAGAGACCAAGCTACAGTGGCAAGTGTGCAAAACTAACAAGCTCATCACCTGTTCTGGGTTCTTCCACCATTTCTCCCATTGGTCAGTGTAATTGGCTGCAATGGACAGGTAGCCAATGGGGGCATCAAACCAGACATAGAACACCTATAGAGAGAGAAGGGGGGGGGCAAAACATGAGGGGGATGGTTCACAGAAGGCAGGCAAGGGAGTACTTTCAGAGACCGGAGTGGCTAGTCTTCCAGTAACATCCTGCCTTTGAACTTTTCCCGACCAACATTTCACTTGAAATTTGACACATCTGCTCATACACATATTTTCAATCCTTATTTTTTGAAGTATGGAAGGCCATACTGATGCTTAATTTCTAAAACAGGGCAGGCCACAGCTCAAACCTTTAAGACAATGCCAATTATGTGGAGAGTGGCTGCTGGTTCTTCAGTGGTGAACTGTAGGTATTCTGCACATGCTCAAATGAATCAACAACACTTGACCATTCTAGAGCTGTACCATTGGTTTCAAGGGTTGAATCAATAATTAAGCTACAGACATAAGTTCTGGTTAATTAGCAAAACGACAAGTTTAAGTCAAAGTATGAATAAATTTGATTGGAATTAGAAAGCATTTGATTGACCGGCAAATGCAATTTGAAGTTACTAATGAATAATACAATTGAGAAGGTTATTTTAGACGTTCAGATAACAGACAGACACAACCCAGACAACTTTCTGGGCTCCTTTTACAATGCCCTCCTTTTTCTCCAGGCACCACTGACACTAAGCTGTTTTGTCTCTAGACTCCCTACCTGCTAGAACTCCCAATGCCCTGATCCACCCTGCTGAAATAGTACTGTCTTTCCTGTGGTGCCCCTCAAAAAGAAAAAGCCTTGGACCACAGAATAGGAACAAGCACTCAGCAGTACCGTGAAAGGATTAAGCACTGACCCCCTGGGTCTTTACCCCATCACTCACCTTGTCACGGAAGTCATCCAAAGGGACTGGCGTGCCCCACTTCAGGTCACGAGTAATGCACCGTGGCTTAAGCCCATCACGGATCCAGGAACGGCTGATATATCTTGCATTGGGGGTCCAGTCCCCAGTGGACTGAGAGACAGTCAGCCACTTTTCCAGGCTCTCTTCTAGCTAAAGGTGAGAAGATCAGAGACAGTGAATGGGGATCCTGGGTGTAATGGCATAAGGTCTAGGGCTCATTATGATTGCTAACAACACTAAGCAAACTGTACATCACATGTACATCGTACTGTCCTTTAAAGACACTAGTAAAACAAGAGAGACTTACCTTGGGCAGGTCCAGGAACAGGTGCTGGGAGGATTTCACCACAGGGGTCGCCTGGCAGACTTTGCAAATGGGTTTCTGCCAGGATGGAAAGAAGACAAGGCCATGGTATGCTTGACATTAAGCCCAGCAAGTAAACAACATGTAGGAAGTAGTACCAAGCCCATATGTAGGACCGCCACACATGCAAATTCATGTGTGCTGGAAAGTTATTATTGGCTGCACCTCCCCTTGTTCTAACTGACAAGCCCAGGTTTTAATCAATGAATTGTTTTCCAGGGAACAGCAATTTGGGGAAAGGATGTTGAAGTAAAGATTAATAACTATGTTTGTTCTTTGCATGGATCTATGCTATTTCCTCCACCACCATTAATTTTCCTATGCAAATCAATAGAAATATCACTCTCTCTCCCCCCTTTGAAAGCAGGGTCCTTTCTCTCTTCTCTCTCTCTCTCTCTCTCTCTCTGTGTGTGTGTGTGTGTGTAACATTCCCCCCCCCCCAGTCTTTTCTGGGGATCCATGCTGTTTGTTCCCACCATCACCTGCACTCCTAAATTCCAATTGTACACAATCCAAAACAGTAAAGTCTCCCTTGAGGGAAAATCACTGTGAAATTTGGCAGGTTTTGTACCCTCAGAATTGATTTCAATTCTGGTATAAAATAAGGTACCTTTTCTTTTTCAAAAAAATAATACTTTATGGTGCCCTCCACGAAAACCCCTGGATTAAGCCAATGTGGTATGCCTAAATCACTCTGAGGGCTCGCCTATGCCTGCAAAGTTCATCTACTTCTGTAAAAAGAGAAGGACCTTGGGCTTCCACCGCCAGATTCTATGGGGAGATGGGTGGTATGTAATCTGTGCTAGACTAGCATGGTGCAAATGAGACACATTCCACCATTATTTCTAGCAATCCAAGACAAAGATAAAGAGAAATGCTAAGTATGTAGGTTCCCAGGACCATATGGGTGGCAGTACCTTAAGTTCAGTGGCATTGATCAGTTTGCCACATTTGTCGCACTGGTCCCCACGGGCCTCTTCATAGTTGCAGAAGGGGCAGATGCCTTCCACAAAGCGGTCAGCCAGGAACCGTGCACAGTTCTCACACTTCAGTTGATCCACGGTCTCTGTCAGAAGGTAGTTGCGCTCCAGGAGCTTCTGGAAAATGTCCTGAGCTATCCTGAGGTGAGGAAGAGAAGAAACATATGAAGGAGGGACATCCTCAACCTTCATATGGCACACACCCCAAAAATTAAATAAAAATCACATCAAGGAAAACTTGGCAGTCAATCCATGAACAATTAGCAGACCAGTGTTTGTCTTGGGCTTGCCAACTGCACCTACACCTTCTGCTGATGATTCTCTAATACAGCAGGAAGGCTGGCAAAGCACCTCATACCTCTAGGACAGGGGTGAGGAACCTTATGTCAGTATTCTCAGCACGCAGTCAGAGGTAACTGGCCTCACTCCAGGCAATCGGCTGAGATACTTGTTGACCTTCCCGTCTGCGTCTCCCGGCAGGATACAGGCAAGGCCATAAATCGGCGATCCTCCTCATGGTGAGAAGAACACACCTTCCTCCCTCCTCCCTGCATTCCCCCAGGGAGGGGAAAAGAGACAGACAGGAGACTATTTACATGTCTTTATTCCTGTCATTTCAGCAGTACAGAGAAATGTGTCTGCACTCTCCAGACTCCAGCAGTAGAGTCACTACTCCACCCCTGTACTTCCAGTACGGGTCAGATGACACTCTGAGCTAACATCTGATGCTCAGTACAGAGAATAGACTGCCCCCTTTTTCCACTAGTACGGTTCCAGACATCAACATCCTGTTTTGCATTCCAGCCACCTGCAGCTGGCTTTTGCATTGCTGCTTTTTTCTGACACCTTTGGCCCTCCAGATGTTGATGAACTACAACTCCCACCAGTCCCAGCAAGCATGACCAATGGGAAGGGGTGTTGGGAGTTGTAGTTCATCAATATCCATCGGTCCAAAGGTTCCCCACACCTGCTCTAGAACATGGAGTCCTGCTCTCCTGTGCCCACCAGGGTCCAATTTAAGGAGGAGGCCCATCTCATAACACTACCTGTAGTGTGAAATTCATGGCTCAGTTGTCCATTGGTCAGTTTAGAACCTTTCTACTGTGCAAAGGAAGTCCCACAGACCTGGTTCTGCATTGCTGAACCCTGTAACACATGTGGCTTGCCTTACTTGCTCAAGCCACTGGAAAGTGACCAAACAGCAAACACCTGTGTTTCCCAATGGCATATTAGTGTCTGGTGGTGTAGGTAGACTTGATGGGAACTGGTGCCGATTAATCTTATTTACACACATATAGACCAATTATTATTATTATTATTATTATTATTATTATTATTATTATTAAATCCAAAGTGATGTACAAAAGATTAATCTGCATCCTATCTTTGGATGTGTAGCTGACCTTGCTTCACAGGAGGGGACTGAACTTGCTTCCTACAACAGTACACGTAAGCATGGTAACTAAAATTCCATCTGGCCCAGTTAGTATCCTCGGACAATGCTGTTCTGCTCATTCAGAGACAGGGATAAAAGTACTGTGACAAATCACTTTATCAGTTTACCATTGAACAAGACGGGCCTGCAGCCAGTACACACAAGCTGCCTACCAGTCAGGACTGCATTCTGAGTTTATCTGCCAGACCTCATATATGATGTGGCGCATCTGAAGTTCTGCATCACATTTAGTGGCACCATACACTCTTTTGTAATGCACCAGTGGCAGCTGTACAGGATTATTCAGAAGAAGAGAACTCACATCCTAATTCAGCCTGTGCACCAGTGGCTTCCAAGGAACCCATCTACCATCTCTCAGCAATCAAAATTAACCCGTCAAGTACGTTACTAGCCCACAAGGAGTTCCTTCTCACCCACATATATGCTGTTTTGTCATTTGTAGCCCAAGGCAGGGGGAAAATAGCAAACAAAGCCAAATTTTGAAAAGCTTCCCTTTTTCTGGAGAAATCAAAAACTTGCTACATTGAGAACAGTCATTGACAAGCATGCCTTAAACCTGTACTTGGCACCAATGCCTCACCCTGAGGGCTCAGTTTGAGTAGAGGGGCAACAATGTGAAATAATTTAAATAAAAACATATTATGTGCTCTCAGATTTTTAGGTACAGGCATTCTTTGTTTCATGGCAGCTGGACCTCCATGGTCACAGAAACTGTAAACAAGTCCGTCAATCTTTCCTGCCCATCTCTGACAGCCAGTTTTACAGTTGTTAAAGGCTAGGACAATAAGCGGTTTGTAAGAGAGAGCGCAAAGTAGTGCTGCCACATGAGGCATTCACGCTCCTTTTCCCTTGGCCACTGTGCTCCCTTTCCCGGCAGTACTTACTTGGTCTGATGGGGTGTGGTGGTGCGGCCAAAGTAGTCAAAGGAGATTTTGAACCACTGGTAGATCTGGGCATGGACAGTGTAGTACTTATCACAGATTTGCTGCGGTGTCAGCCCCTCCTCCATGGCCTTTGTCTCTGTGGCAGTGCCGTACTCATCAGTACCGCACAGGTACAGCGTGTTCCAGTTGCGCAAACGACAGTACCTGGACAGGACACAAGAAGTGAAACAGGATGCTTATCGCTACCTGCAAGGACCAAAGCTTCACACAATCCCTCTGTTACTTCAAATGGGTCAGAGCTCTGTGGGAAAGCACATGCTTTGAATGCAGATGGTCCCAGGTTACATTTCTGGTACCTCCAGTTAAAAAACACTCAGACAGAAGGCTGGGAAAGGCCTCATCCTCAGGTCTTGGGGGTCCACTGATACTCAGAACAGAGCAGAAAATGAGGCTGCATGGACCAGTAGTCCACTTGATGTGAGGCAGTTTCATATGATCTCATTAAATTAACAGTTAAACCTTGTCTATGATTATGGAAATAACCCTCACTGAACTTAGTGGCTCTTACTCGGTAATAACTGTTTAGAACTGGAGCCTAGGACCTGCCCAAGATCCAAGTTGCAACACACAGAAAATATTTTTTATTTTCTTTCATAATATTTACACACTGCCTGCCTCAAAGTAGTTTGCAAAGTGTATATAGGCAACGTAAGCACAGATATCCAAGTACACATATTGTGGGATTTTGCAAATTCATTGTAAAATCAGATTCATTAAAACAATATCAAATAGCAAGAAATCAATTGACTCATATCACCAACCACTCTGATATTACCAGGTACAAAGGAAGCTGGTGGACTGGATACACCTTGAAAAAGAATAAATTCTCAGCCTCCCATTAACCCCCCCCCCCTTTTAAGTGATTGACATATCCTAACAAGAGTCGATGGTGAAAGGCATCAACATCTTACCTGGCAAAAGTATCGGCACTGAGGACACAGCCAATGATATTCCCAAGGTGAGGCACGTTGTTGACATAGGGCAGGGCACTAGTGATCAGCACGTTCTTCATGCCTTCCACAGGAAGTCTGCAAAAATGAGCCACAAGAAATGGAGCCAGAATTTAAGGAGAGAAACTGTGCTTTGGCAGAAGAGCAGGGAGACACAAGAAGGAAAAAGGCTGCTCTGTGAGGTTACACTGTAAGTATCTGGGCTCCTGGGGAAGTTGCCCAGACAGTAAGAGCTGTTTGACAGTGGAATTTGCTGCCAAGGAGTGTGGTGGAGTCTCCTACTTTGGAGGTCTTTAAGCAGAGGCTTGACAACCATATGTCAGGAGTGCTCTGATGATGTTTCCTGCTTGGCAGGGGGTTGGACTTGATGGCCCTTGTGGTCTCTTCCAACTCTATGATTCTATGATTCTATGCCCCTGCAACTTAGAAAGGCCAGTTCTTTATAGGCTGGATGCTAGTCTTCTGCAATGCCAAGTACAAACAGATCCGGATACTCTGCTAAATTTGCAAATTGGCGTTTGGCTCCTAAATCTCATGGCTGTGGGGAAACTCCATTAAAAATTATCACACATCACCACAAAATTGCCTATACAGAGGAGGGGGCTGTTGTGCTGTGCACCATGTTGCATTGACAAGGGCTAACCGCTAACCCTAACACTGATGCCAATGTTCACCATGATATAGATATGGATTTATTTTCATATATTCATACATAGAGATGTTTGGCATTTTAAGACATAGAACAGGAACATAGTTCTGCTCTTTGCTTTGAAGTCCTCTTCAAAACAGCCCCACATCATTTCCACTAAGGCCAGGGCATTGTAGCCCAGCAAGGTACTTACATAGGCTGCTGTGGCTTCCAAGGTTTGGGGAGGCCAGCTGGCCCTCTGACCCAGACTTCTGCAATTGCTGCAATCTCCTCCTCAGACAGAGACCTCTGAGCGGATTCTTCTTCCTAGAGAGAGGAACAAAAATCCATCTCCAAACCTGCTTTGCAGGTGCTCAGCACCCAGAAGACAACCACTATGCTGATGAACAAAGTGGCACAGTCCAGAATTGCAAGTGTGGCTCAGACACACCAGAGCAGTCTGCACCCTCTTGGTGCATCTTCCCTCCATGCATGGTGCTTTAGTACTTACTGGGCTAAATACCAGTCAACTAAGCAAATCCTCAGAACATCTTCTCAGAATCTAGTCATTGACTTTAACCTCATTTTCACAAGCAGAAGGAAAGATTTTATTTCATTCATTTTATCTGAATGCCACTTTGCCACCAAAAAAAATAAAAATGCTCAAAGCAGCTTACAAAAAAGAAACAGAGATGCATTTCAAACAAACACGACAAAAACAATTTCATAACAACATAGCAAAGCAATAGCTCAATAGGACCACCCTGCTCCTGCCTCCATCTACCTGGCCCAGGGCAGGGCCTGACAGGCTTCCTAAGGACTGCTGCTGCTGCCCAGCAGAGAGGGCTTCTTCCCCTAAATTGTTTTTATATCCTTTTATTTATTTTTTTAGTGTTTCAATGGTTTTTAACTGGGCTGTAAGGGCACTTGGTGGGATGTGCCTGGGATGAGAGGAGCAGGGGGGAGGCCCAATTACAGCAGTTCTGGGTAGGAGGAGGTATGGTATGGGAGGAGGGGCAGGCCGGGTAAGGGGCACACAGCCAGGCACTTAGTGAGTGTGCCGTGTGCCAGTCCCTCCTCCAACCTGGGGAATTGTGGTTGTCATATCAGCCAGCCCTCGTGTCTGCGACTGCTGGTGTTGAATGCCAGGTTGGCCCAGAATAAAATCTCCCTCATCCACCATCTGATTATGGATGAGGAGCCTGATCTGGCATGTATCACTGAAACCAGGGTGGGTGAACAGGGTGGAGTTGGTCTCACCCAGCTGTGCCCACCTGGATACTCAGTGCAGCATCAGGCCAGACTCAAGGGTCAGGGAGGTGGAGTTGCTGTGGTCTATAGAGATTCTCTATCTCCAGGCTCTCTGTCCAGTTTGGGGGGGGGGGAATAATAATAATAATAATAATAATAATAATAATAATAATAATAATAATAATAATTTATACCCTGCCCATCTGGCTGCTGGCTGGGCTTCCCCAGCCACTCTGGGCGGCTTCCAACAAAATATTGAAATACAATAGTCCGTCAAACATTAAAAGCTTCCCTAAACAGGGCTGCCTTCAGATGTCTTCTAAAAGTCTGGTAGTTGTTGTTCTCTTTGCCATCTGGTGGGAGGGTGTTCCACAGGGAAGGCGCCACTACCGAGAAGGCCCTCTGCCTGGTTCCCTGTAACTTGGCTTCTCGCAGTGAGGGAACCGCCAGAAGGCCCTCGGCGCTGGACCTAGAGTGTGTGTTTCTGGCGTTGGACAATCGGAGAGGATTAGGGATTCTGCGGGTTTACCGCCCGCCTCACTGCCTAGCAGTCTCCCTTCCGGAAATGACAGAGCTGGTCTCTGGGGAAGCATTCAGTCTTCCCTTTCCCCCACCTGCAGCAACATGTGCTACTCTTAGCACCATTTGAAGAGAACTGGAGGTCTGGTTCACACGGAAGGAGGGCAATACCTTCAGCTCATTAGTAGCTGGCTTCTCAAAAGCCTGGTTGGGAACAGGATGCTTTTGCAGATAAGCCTTCAGCTCCAGCAATCCTTTGGGCGTCCATACAGATTCAACAGCCTTCTTGCAGTACTCCTTCTGGCTCATGTTCTGGAACCATCTCCTCAAGGCCTTTAACTCATCTTTAAAATCAAACAAATTCCAGAGGAAAACTCTCACCTTGGTAACTGCTCAGTCTCAAATAGAAATGTATTAAGTTCCTATTAAGGTAACACCCACACCCCACAATCTGTGAAGATCCCTGCCACTGACTCAAAACTAGTTGGAGACTAGTTTTGCCAGGAGACCTCTTCTGGGCAAGGCAAGCATGGTTGGAATCACCAGAGTGATCAGAATCGATAGCCAGGGGGGAAATGAAACAAAAAGCTAGCTATTGTACCTTTATATCAGTGTGGTCTAAATAGTGTTTTGGATGCCCTAGGATCCCTCTGTAAGATGATAGCGGTAGAAGACAATCCTTCCCCTGAAAGAGTTTGCCACGGCTTGTCTTCCCCTGTAGCACACAGCCACAAGAGCATGTAAGGTTTTTCCTAAGGTGCAATCAGGGGCAACACAGCAACTGAGCAAGTCTCTTTGGTGCTGAATATGAGCTGGTTGTGTCCTCTGCAAGGCAAGGGGGCTCCCTGAAGGCAGAATGTTTGGCAATGATCCATATGCTTCCATTACTGAGAGAGGGAAGAGTGTGATAAGAAGGACCCCCCCAACCCCCGTTATGTATTTATTTATCCAGTGCTTAAAAAAAAATACATTTAGGGGTACTCTCATCTTCCTACTCATATTGAAATACTGTCCCTCAATGAGGCCAAACTTAGATTCACAAAATGTTTAGGGGTATGCGTCCCCCCACAAAAAGCACTGTATTTATCTATCATATTTATATCCCACCTTTTCTCCAAGGAGCTCAAGGCGGCACTAACGGTTCTCCTCCTCCCCATTACCCTGTGGGGAGTGTGACTGGGCCAAGGTGGCCCAGTGAGATTCATGACTGAGTGATTAGGGATGGGGAGAGGAGGAGCCACAGCAACACACAGAGGCTCATCCAAAACAGCAGGCAGATCAGCACATCAAAGTTGCCTCCTGTGGCCACAAAATGATGCACACTAAGGCCTTTGGCAGCATCTCTCACCTGGCAGGAAGGATTCATCCCTTAACAGAGGGAACAGGGCGCCCCACAAGACGACATCAACAGCTGACTCAGCATTCTAGATAAAAAGGTCAGGGGGAAATTGGTTCACAAGTGTGAACAGGAGGGGCAACAGGACAGAATAAACTCTAGAACAGAGTTGCAAAGTGTTTCCCAAAAGGAACAAACTCTTTCCATAATATGCATTTAATATTAAGTTTAAACTTTCCAGAATGAACACTGAAGAGACTTCCGTGCCTCTGTTAACCATTTTATCAGAGGGCTCCTTTTTATTATTACAGAACAATTTGCAAAATTCCTAAATGTAGCAATTTTGCATAGGCTGCTGTATGGTGCATGCACACATGCACACACACTGCAATCTTTTTACTAACTTATGTAACGTATTTTTCGCTCTAAAACACGCACATAGTTTTTAGAGGAGGAAAACAAGAAAAAAAATATTCTGAATGAAACAGTGGATGTATGATTTTTGTGGTTCATGCTGTGGCCACAGACATGTGATCTGATGGTGAGTTTGGGGTAGCCCAATGCAAAAATCCTGAGGATCCATTGGCTCCATGCTTTGTAACCACGTTTTTGCACCACTGCGGCCCCAGGCAACAGTGGGTGCGTGATTTTTTTGGTGCAAGCTGTAGCCATGGACATGCTATGTGATCTGATGGTGAATTTGGGGTGACCCAGTGCAAAAATCCTGATGATCCATGTGGATCCGTGCTTTGTAACCACCTTGTGAGTTATGTTTAAATAGGATGAGAGTTCGGAGATACGTGCAAATGTATATGTGAACCCGGTCTTTGGGTGGGTGTTTGATTTTCGTTGTTGTGTATACTGTGTATATACGGACAATGACAATAAATTTATCTAAAAGCACTCAAGGGACAAGGAGCATGCATGGGGTGTGTGGAGAAGGATGCTGCTAATAATGCAGAAGAGGGGTATAAGGGGAGAAGGCTCCTCTCCTCCCCCACTTTGCTCCTTTAAAGCAAGCAGGCTCTGCTTCTCTCCCACCTTCCCGGCTTAGCAAGCTGAAAAACTTTGCTGCTATGTAGCGAGCTGAGTGGGGAGGAGAGAGGGACAGAGAGCCTGCTTGCTTTAAAGAAGCCAACCGGACAGGAGCTGCTTACACTCGTGTAAGCAGCTCCTCTCCTCTCCCGCTTTGCTCCTTTAAAGCAAGCAGGCTCTCTGTCCCTCTCTCCTTCCCACTCAGCGGCTCTTCTCCCGCTTTGCTGTTTCAAAGCGAGCCATGGAGGAGGGAAGGAAGGGGAACCATGTAAAAATTTAACGTTACAATATTTTAAGATTAAAGATTAGGATAAACAAAGAGGGTAAGGATTTGCTGAACCAACAAACTGAACTGGAATACAAAAAAGGGAGGCGTGAGGAGGTCCGGGAATTAAGCTAATGAAAAATAAATAATGGAAAGAATGAGTTGTTTTTAACCATTTTTATTTTGTATTTTCTTATTTTTTATTTTTTATTTGTAATATTTTGAAAATCTTAATAAATATCTTATTAAAAAAAGGAAGGGGAACCATGGATCCTCTGCTCACAACTGCAGCAGATCCCCCTGCCATCCGTAGGCATTCGCTCCATAACACGCACAGACATTTCCCCTTACTTTCTAGGAGGAAAAAAGTGAGTGTTATGGGGCAAAAACTACGGTAATTTATGTTCTATAACTTTTGCATTTGTGCTCAGTGGGCCATAAACAAATTATATATTTGATTTATCTTGTCAGCAAAAGCCAGCATAACATAGTAATTAAGTACACATATTCTGTAATAAGCTTTTTATATGAGACAATAAACTTGTGTTCTAAAATGGTCACTGGGAAATACAAATTCACCAACTGAAAGGACGGGTATTCTTGTCCGATCTCTTACCCAAGGCAGGATAGCCTTGTGCATTCTGTGACTCTATTGATCCAAATTGCACAAGAACAGCACATGGTAGAAAATTTAGCATCCAGAGTATTCCAGCTTTTATTATTTCATTTTGCAGTTCTTATTCCTTAAGGTGAGAAAAGTCAGCAAGCATTGCACTCACGCATACAGACCTAAGCCTCAAAAGTCAGAGGTGAGACCACGATGGCACTTCAAGCAATTATAGTTCTCTCCCCGTTCTTTGGTTTGTTCCCCTCATTTTGCTTTGTTTTCCCCTCCCCTTGGTCCTCCTGGGACAAGAGCCACATAAAACGATGTGCTGCAAATGGCAAGACCTTGGCTTGGAACCAGTCCTGCCAAAGAGAACGGGTGGGTGGGTGGGTGGGGGGGTGGATTCAAAGTAGTGCTAAGGAGATTCTTCACCAGGGCAAACAAAATTGCTTACAGTGTTGGAGCAATCTCCCTGCTCCTCCCCACACATGCTGTTGTGGGGGTTCTGGAGGATGAGGGGAGGAATTCTTGTTGCACAAGCAGGGTTCACTGCACTGGCGCCCGCTAGTGCAACTATTTAGCCTGAAAGATCCATAGTTATTGGCTATCCCTCTCAACTCTACCAATCCTTTGTCAGTAATGCTCATTTTGCTACACAGCGATTCTTACTTACCCCAGTAAGATAAGGAGTACCCCTTTTCACAAGGGTCTGGTCAATGTAGTTCAGTGGTTTCTGAATAATCTCCAAAACCTCCTCTCCTTTCTTTCCATGAACCAAATGAAGATACAAGGCTGCAGACAAAGCAGGCTAAGAGGAAAGCCAGAGGGGAGGCATGTTAAGGCCCTCTTGTGCCTCATGTTGTTATCTCTCACCCTTGCTCAAAAGTAGGTTGCCCTCTCCTAAGATTAGAACTGATACCCTTTTTTACAGTGAAAGGAATAGTGCATATTGGCAGCCCTGGATAAAAGCAAATATAAAAGCTAGTTTCCCTCCACACTGCCACAATTCAGAATTAACCAGAGACCAGAGAATGAACCTATGCAGGACTATAAGAAAGGATGTGGAAAGAGAAGCAAGATTGATTCTCACCAGTGTCCCACAGTAAGCTTGGTGCCTGCCCCAGTGGTCTATTCGAAGCCACCATTTTACTTTTAGGGATACAGACACATTGAGCTCCCCTGCCCCCCAGCCAACGGCGCTTACATTATATAGTGGTACCTCGTGTTGCAAACGTAATTCGTTCTGGAGGTCCGTTCTTAACGCAAAACCATTCTTAACCTGAGGCACACTTTTGCTAATGGGGCCTCCCGCTGCCACCGCACCATTTCTATTCTCATCCTAAGGCAAAGTTCTCAACCCGAGGTACTACTTCTGGGTTAGCGGAGTTTGTAACCCGAAGCGTTTGTACCCTGAGGTACCACTGTATAAGCTCTTTTCTCTCTCTCTCTCTCTCTCTCTCTCTCTCTCTCACACACACACACACACACAGAGAGAGAGAGACTTCATCCTAATGGCAGACATTTTGCTAGTCAGTGGGGGAGAGAAAACCTATGCTCCAAACATTCAGTGCAGAAATGTAAGAAGCCACTGTTTTCCACTCCAGCCTGCACTGTTGCATGCAGCACTGTCTCCTTTCTGCTGCAGTTTGTCTTCTGTCAGTAACTAGGTTATTTGTCCTTCTGTCCACTGTGGTGAAATGATGTAATATATGTATTTAACTATGCCAATTACATAGTACGTATGTTATTCCACCCCATTAATTTCAATTATGTACTGATGGCTGACTGAAAGCAACAAAAGCAAATACTGACGGTATTTGCTGGATTGATTTCCGTTCCGGACATGGGACAAAAAATTGCATGTTTGCCATTTCCTCCACCATTACTGTTTTTGTCAGAATTCTCCGACATTCCTACTAGGTGACCCACCCTCCATCAGCAGGAAGCTTAAAGAAGCATCTTGCTCACACCCCCAGGGGCCCCTGCAATATAGAATCACTCCCTTCACACCCCACCAAGAAGAACTGGGCATTTTGGAAAGACAATAAACTGAGTCAGAGTCTCATCCATAGGCATCTGGGTATGTAATTAAAGAAAATAAGGCAGCCACTATAACCTTCTTCCCCCCCCCCCCCGAACAATACCATCTCCCCCTCCATGAACTGCAGGAACATGCAAATGTTCCCACCATAAAGCAACACAGCAATGCTTCACACACCTCCAGCTCAGTTGCATCCCACTCAAGCAACTGGTTGGAAAAATTGCTCTCATCCTGGCCAAAATCACGAATTTCTTTTCCAGATAAATGGAAGAAGTACCTAGAAGAAAGAGAGCAGAAGAAACTAAGCACTCTCCACTGGGAATATGTCCACACTTCTAGATGAGTTTAAAAGACAATCAGGAAAACAAAACTATAGTAGTGCTTTCGTTCTATCACAAGGAGCCCTCATTAACCCCTTTGTTCCCAAACCCAACATGACCGCCTTGTCACATTCTCTAACTTGTGATGGAGGCTGCTTCACAGAGCTTGCTTTTCTGTGCTCCTCTGCTTCACGCACTCCAGTATGAGATGAATATCTTGTTTCTGTGGTGTGTGCTGGCATGGCCCAAGACCGCTAGAGAACCAGTGTGGTGCAGTGTTTAGAGTGCTAGAGACCTGTGCTCAAATCCCTATTCAACCATCAAACTCACAAGGGGGTTGGGGGGAGGGATAGCAGTCACTATCTCTGCCTTCCCTTTCCAAGCAGGATTATTCTTAGAATAAAATGGGGAAACCCTCATGTGGGATCCTTGAAGAAAGAGATTGAAATATAAACAGCAACAGAGATGAAGCCTGTCTAACATTCAACGAGAAAAGATTCCAAAGAGCAGACTCTAGCACTGACAAAATTCCCCATGAGGGGAACCCACAAATTTTGGTGGCGCACATGTGTGTCTGATATCAGCATGCCTGGGGCGTGCTAATGTTGGACACGGGCGCCACCGGGCATGCTGACATTGGAATGCACACCCCTGGGCACCCACAGTCGCGGGGGCAAGCCGGCGCTGCTGGCCCACTCCATTGGTTTCGATGGGACAAATAGTCTTCCCCACCCAGAACCCCTTCTCCCTCAGTAGCAGTGGTGCAGGGTTAACACTATGGAGACTGGCACGGCCCAGCAGAAGGCTGCACTGGCCTGTATGGTGTCAGGAGATGCTACACAGGCCAGTGCAGCCTTCTGCTAGGCGTGCGTTGGTCCCCTCCAGGCAACTTCTCTGCTTGTACTATCAACACCGCTGGAGTTATCTAGCATCACCAGTACCACAGACATTGGACACAACACACAATTGATGTGACCAGTAACTTGACTTGGAAAGCACACAGGGCATTCAGGGCCTCATACTTACTGGCAAATTGTATTTGTGGAGAAGAGGAAAGACTCTTTTTCCAAGTGCAGAGCTGGGAGCTGGGAGCGGGTGAGGAATGGGACGACGTGAGCTGTCAAGGAATACACACAAAACAGAAGTACAGTTTACACAAACACAAGAGAATTAACTATTTTCTAGCAGGTCTTCTTTGCTTGAGCAACTAGGAAAAGTTGACAGGGGCAGAAGAGAGTTTATAGCAAAATGGTATTTATGTATTATTATACAGGAGCTGTCATATGCAGACCCACATTTTTTAATACCAGATTTAGTTGCTTCAAATGGACTCAGTGGTAAAGAACAAACTTTGCACATGAACAGTTTCAGGTTCAACCCCCACTATCCCCAGATACAGATGGGAAAGATCCAATGACAGGAATGCCACTCAATCCAGCAGTTAGCCCTCATTTTTGTCTCTAGGCCCAAAGTTTAACTAACGATACCAAACAAACAAACAAAATTGACATTTTGCCAAATTTTTAAAAAATCTCCCTGGACAGCAATTTTACCCAGAAAAAAGAGGACTCTGGGGAAAGCCAGGCGTATGGCAATCCTAACATTGGGTTCAATGGCAGGTGGGACTGCCAAAGTCCTTTTCCCAGATGCTGGCCCCTTATCTATCTATCTATCTATCTATCTATCTATCTATCTATCATCTATCTATCTATCTATCTACAAATGCACACAAGTTAAACGTATGTAAGTTGTGGACTTGCTGTATAGACTAGAGTTCTTCAACTATGGTTTCCCAAAAGTTGCTTGATTAGAACTGCCATCATCCTGAACCACCAACTAAGCTGGCTGGGACTAATGGAAGTTCCAGTCCAACCTCTGGGGACCAGAGGGTGAAGTAGGCTGTTGCAGGCAGAGACTCCTGTGGGGTACCGATTCCACACCTGCGACCACTAATGTGGGTCTAATGTGGGTTAGGATTCTTCCATCTCCTCAGCCCCACTCCCCATACATGACAAAGCAGAAGTTAAATGGCTGTCAAATGGAGGATGGTGCAAGCTTGTTTTCTCCTGCTCTGTGGAGGCTAGGACCTGAACCAAAGTTACAAGTAGGCCTGGACAATGCATCGCCCAGGACTGGTATGAGGGGCAGACTGCAATGGCAGCTTCACTCAGCGATATATTGTGGGTGAAACCGCCATCCCTCCTCAGTCTTTCTTCTACCAGCACCCAGCGCACTAAGGAAGAACAAGTTGCGGCCGGCGCTGGAGGCAGAGGGACTCAGGAGAGGCAGCAACTTCACCAGTGATAAACCGCTGTGTGAAACTGCCACCTCACTCTGCCCTCATAGTGGCGCAGAGGGAGAACCAAGCTGCACTGGCCAGGCTCAATACAGCTTGTTCCTCCTGCCGCTACTTTAAACAACTTGGCTGAGCAGTGCGCCACTGCCCTTGCCTCAGCCAAGCAGTTTTACAGAGCCCCCAACCCGCCGCCGGCTCACATGAGCCAGCGGCAGGGTGGGGGCTCTGTTAAAGTACTCTCGCTCCCCAGCTGAGGGAACTCGATCCTTCTCCTGGTAGGATCGGGGCTGCTTAGATGGGGACGGGAGGCTTCGCACCCTCCAGCTGAAGAAGTCTAACGGAGTCCCCACCTCGCCTCTAGCTTGTGCAAACCAGAGATGGGGCTGGGGCTCCATTAGACTTCTCAGTTGAGGGGTGCGGGTGAGTCCCTCTCGGCGAAGATGTTCAAAGGAGGGCTGACCTTGCCTCCAGCTTGCAAGCTGGAGATGGGGTGGGAGATCCATAAGCCCCACATCCCTTTGGCTCATGCATGAAGAAGAGGGACGTGGAGCTTGTTCAGCTGGGAGGTGGGAGCCTTTGCACCAACCAGCTGAGCAGCGCCAATGAGAGCAGTGACAGTTACACCAGCGCCTCACGGGGCTGGGGTCAATGCAGCTTGCTCTTTCAACATTGCGGTACAGTGGTGCCCCGCAAGACGAATGCCTCACAAGACGGAAAACTTGCTAGACGAAAGAGTTTTCCGTTTTGGAGGTGCTTCGCAAAACGAATTTCCTATGGGCTTGCTTCGCAAGATGAAAATATCTTGCGAGTTCCTGCTGGTTTTTTTCTCCTTTCCCCCCCTTTTTCTAAGCCGCTTATCAGCTGATCCGATCAGCAGATAAGCTGCTAAAAGCGCTAATCCGTCAATGGGCTTGCTTCACAAGACGAAAAAACCGCTAGACGAAGAGAATCACAGAACGGATTCTTTTCGTCTTGCGAGGCACCACTGTATATTGCCAGACCAGGATGCTTGGCTGGTGATAGATTGTGATGTTGAAAACCTGTCACCGCCCAGCCCTACTTATAAGAAAGGAGATTCTGACCAAACATGGAGAAGAAGTTTCTGACAGTAAGAGCTCTTTGACAGTGGAACTGTTTTCCTGGAGAGGTGAGGGGTTCTCCTTCCTTGGGAGGTTTTTGAGAAGCGTCTGGATGGCCACCTGTCATGGATGAGCTGAGATTCCCGCATTGCAGGGAGTTGGACTAGATGACCTGGTTTTTTATTATTATATTTCTATGCCGCTTTTCATTCAAATGAGTCCCCAAGTGGCTTACAAAGAATAAATAACATGACTGAAGATAACAGAGCAACATAATTACAGCATAGGGTCTCTTCCAATTCTACAATTCTCTGATTCATAACCAATCCAGGTTACGGGATGCTAAATTACAGAACCGCAGAGGGTGGAGAAGTCCTTAAAAATCAGAATTCAAAGCGTTAGATCGGGATGGGGGATCCTCAGGTGGAAAACCAATGCTGCTGCTGCTGCTGCTGCTGCTGCTGCTGCGATAGGATTTTGTTTTTCATTTTCAGCTCATTTCTATTTTACGTCGGAACAGTATAATCCTCCTCCTCATCATAACCATCTCCCGTGAGCCACCTGAAGACGTCGGCGAAACTGGGGTGTTTCCCGGGAAAGCGGGGCGCACCCCCGGCACTCACCCTCCTGGGGGACCCACTTCAGCTCCGCAGGGGCGCCGGTGGCCTCGGCAGCCGCCAGCACCTTCAGCGCCCCGGGGCTGCCCTCGCTCAGGAACAGCTTCATGCTCGCTCCGCTCCGCGCTCGGCTCCGCAGCTGATGCAACTCCGGTCGGACGGGACCCGCACTTCCTCCCGCTGCCCACGTGGCCCGCGAAGCCGGTCGCCCGGGCCCTCCCTCCGCACACCCACTCTGGGGCACGCACGCAGGCAGGCACCCGGAACTACCACCCCCAGCATGCATTGCGCACGGGACGGGAAGTTGTCGCGACAGACGCGAGAGGGAAAGGAAAGGGAAGCCGAGTCGGAAAAGGAGGAGCAGACAGGGAGTTTGTGCGCATGCGTGCGTACGTACGTGCTTATGCACACGAATACGCTGATGTGGTATTTTTTTTTTAGTTGGGATTTTTAAAATTTTTAAAATTTAATTTATTTAACATAATTATTACAAAATATAAGCAAAATATTGCAAGTACATACATGCATATATATTTCAGATAAGCACACATATAAAAAGAAAAAAGAAGAAAAGGAAAAAGGAAAAAAAAAGAAAAGTTGGAAGATTTTTTCCAAATTTATTCTACAAATATCTCAATATGAAAATATTAATAAAATTTCATTGACTGACTTCCATCGCTTACACTGCACTTCCTATATACATTTTAAGCAAGATTGTATCTTATTCCGTATTATTCCCATACAATCTCATTCGATTAGAATATTTGTGCTGATGTGATATCATTATGTGTTTAGATAGATAGATAGATAACATTATCACTAAAAGAAACATTCAAAAAGCTAAATTGCCACATGTCTGATATCAATAGCCAGGGAGTTCCAAAATCTTGGTGCTGCCATACTGCATATGGGTCTGATTATGGAAATAATCCCATACCTATTTACTGCATCTAATTATGCACATTACCTTCTTGATCTGTTGAATTAATGGCAACAGCCACTCTTCCTGCGCACCTTTTGATTCCCAGCAACTAGCTTTCAGAGGCGCACTGTCTCTGACAGCGGAGGTAGAAAATTTAGAACAGCAGAACGTAATGTAAGAACCAACCAAACAGGAAATGAATGTTAGTGAAGCAGTAGCCAAGAAAGCCCAAAAGTCTAGGAAACATGTCTTAGAAGCCTTTCCATTAAAAGTGGTGGTCAATTAAGAGGGAGCCTTAACCTGGCACATGACATAATAGCACAAGTGCCGAGTGAGTTTGTATGTCCAGGTTACTTGTTGTTTAGTCGTTTAGTCGTGTCCGCCTCTTCGTGACCCCATGGACCAGAGCACGCCAGGCACTTCTGTCTTCCACTGCCTCCCGCAGTTTGGTCAAATTCATGCTGGTAGCCTCGAGAACACTATCCAACCATCTTGTCCTCTGTCGTCCCCTTCTCCTTGTGCCCTCCATCTTTCCCAACATCAGGGTCTTTTCCAGGGAGTCTTCTCTTCTCATGAGGTGGCCAAAGTATTGGAGCCTCAGCTTCAGGGTCTGTCCTTCCAGTGAGCACTCAGGGCTGATTTCCTTAAGAATGGATACGTCTGATCTTCTTGCAGTCCATGGGACTCTCAAGAGTCTCCTCCAGCACCATAATTTAAAAGCATCAATTCTTCGGCGATCAGCCTTCTTTATGGTCCAGCTCTCACTTCCATACATCACTAACTGAGAAAACCATAGTTTTTACTATACGGACCTTTGTTGGCAAGGTTATGTCTCTACTTTTTAAGATGCTGTCTAGGTATGTCATTGCTTTTCTCCCAAGAAGCAGGCGTCTTTTAATTTCGTGGCTGCTGTCACCATCTGCAGTGATGATGGAGCCCAAGAAAGTAAAATCTCTCACTGCCTCCATTTCTTCCCAGGTTTTTTAAAAGCCCCTTTTCCAGGTAGCCACCAATTTAGCCACTGGATGAGGAGGGCAGGAGGCACACCCTGAGAAAAGTTTCAGGAAGAACCAAAGGCTACCCAGGACTTTCACCATAAGGTGGAGATATTCTTTCTCCCCATTCCCCCACCTCTTTGTAATATGCACAGAGAGAGAGAGAGAGAGAGAGAGAGAGAGAGAGAGAGAGAAGTAGAGAGAAACTTACAGCATAAACTTCCAGTGAGCATTTGGAAGCTGTGAATGGGACAGAAGCAAGAAAGGATCTCTTGACACCTTAAAGACCAAGACTGCATCCTATACTGATTTACTGAGGGGTGTAAGTAGGACTGCAACACTATGCACACTTACAAGCTCCATTGAATACAGTGGAGCTTACTTCTGAGTAAGCATGCAAACGGCAGCTCTGTAAGACCAACTGAACTGAATGGGGCTTACTTCTGTGTAGGCACATATTTATTTTATGGCATAGGTGTTGTGTAGGAGAATCCACTTCTCCAAATCCACTGAACAGAATTTTCATCTAAGAGCGCAGAGTGTCTCTTGTCGTTGGGCAACTCTTACAGTACTCTCTCTAACTTTTACATTGGAAGTTAGGCTAGATTGAAAATGAGTTCTGTTTTAGGCAGGAAGGACTGTGATGGTTGACTTTTGCAGAGGCTGGAAGACAATAACTCCGCTAGCTTCCTGTTTGATTCTAGATCTCTGGTTTACAGTTGTGGAGATCAAAGCACAGGGTGTTTGCATGAAAGCCACAGGAGGAAATAATAATAGCAAGGTGAAAGAATTGTTTTGGAGGGAAAAATGCATTTTTTGCATCATATTTTATATAAAATGACAAAATCCAGTTTTGCTTGGATTGAGATGGGAGACTTTTTATACAGAAAACAAATTAAACTGACATGTGGAAGGCGGATTTCAAAGGCGGGATTGACGTCCAGGGAGAATTTGTGAAAGGCAGAGCTTTGGCCTTAATCTTAAGCAATCAAAATATCGCACTTTTTTTGGTGTTTTCGTAAAACAGCTCAACAACTTTGGGGTTTGACTAAAAAAAGTTCAACAATTTAGGAGTGTCCTGGTTTTTACTTTTTGAAATGGGATTACAAACATAGTGGATCAGGGAAATGCTGTGGACATAGTGTACCTTGATTTCAGTAAGGCTTTTGACAAAGTCCCCCATGATATTCTCGTGAGGAAGCTGGTAAAATGTGAGTTGAACAAGGTAACTTAGTTGGATTTGTAGCTGGCTGGCTAACCAAACTCAAAGAGTACTCATTAATGGTTCCTCGTCATCCTTGGAAAAAGTGACAAGTGGGGTGCTGCAGGGTTCTGTCCTGGGCCCATTGTTGTTCAACGTCTTTATAAATGACTTGGGTGAAGGAATTGAGGGGATGCTCATCAAATTTGCAGGTGACACCAAACTGGGAGGGGTAGCTAATGCCATAGAAAACAGAATCAGAATTCAGAATGACCTTAATAGATTGGGGAACTGGGCACAAGCTAAACAAAATGAGTTTCAATAGGAACAAATGTAAGGTTCTGCACTTAGGCAGAAAGAATCAGATGCACAAATATAAGATGGGGGACACTTGGCTTACTCACAGTACTTGTGAAAAGGATCTAGGGTTATTGGTGGACCACAAGCTTAATATGAGTCAACAGTGTGATGCAGCAGCAAAAAAAGCTAACACTATTCTTGGCTGCATCAACAGAAGTATAGAGTCCAGATCAAGGGAAGTAATAGTAATAGTGTAATAGTAAGTAATAGTGGAGCGGACTCCCTTGCAAGGTTGTGGACTCTTCTTCTTTGGAGGTTATTAAGCAGAGGTTGGATGGCCATCTGTCATTGGTGCTTTAGCTGAGATCCCTGCATTGCAGGGGCTTGGACTAGATGACCCTTGGATCCCTTCCAGCTCTAAGATTCTATGATTCTCTAATAATGAAACCAGCTTCCATTTTAACAAATCAGCAAGGACACTGAGTATCTGAACATTGTTGTTGTTTAGTCGTTTAGTCGTGTCCGACTCTTCGTGACCCCATGGACCAGAGCACGCCAGGCACTTCTGTCCTCCACTGCCTCCCGCAGTTTGATCAAACTCATGCTAGTAGCTTCAAGAACGCCATCCAACCATCTCATTCTCTGTCGTCCCCTTCTCCTTGTGCCCTCCATCTTTCCCAACATCAGGGTCTTTTCCAGGGAGTCTTCTCTTCTCATGAGGTGGCCAAAGTATTGGAGCCTCAGCTTCACGATCTGTCCTTCCAGTGAGCACTCAGGGCTGATTTCCTTCAGAATGGAGAGGTTTGATCTTCTTGCAGTCCATGGGACTCTCAAGAGTCTCCTCCAGCACCATAATTCAAAAGCATCAATTCTTCGGCGATCAGCCTTCTTTATGGTCCAGCTCTCACTTCCATACATCACTACTGGGAAAACCATGGCTTTTACTATACGGACCTTTGTTGGCAAGGTGATGTCTCTGCTTTTTAAGATGTTGTCTAGGTTTGCCATCGCCCTTCTCCCAAGGAGCAGGCGTCTTTTAATTTCGTGACTGCTGTCACCATCTGCACTGATCATGGAGCCCAAGAAAGTAAAATCTCTCACTGCCTCCATTTCTTCCCCATCTATTTGCCAGGAGGTGATGGGTCCAGTGGCCATGATCTTCGTTTTTTTGATGTTGAGCTTCAGACCATATTTTGCGCTCTCCTCTTTCACCCTCATTAAAAGGTTCTTTAATTCCTCTTCACTTTCTGCCATCAAGGTTGTGTCATCTGCATATCTGAGGTTGTTGATATTTCTTCCGGCAATCTTAATTCCGGCTTGGGATTCATCCAGCCCAGCCTTTCGCATTATGAATTCTGCATATAAGTTAAATAAGCAGGGAGACAATATACAGCCTTGCCGTACTCCTTTCCCAATTTGGAACCAATCAGTTGTTCCATATCCAGTTCTAACTGTAGCTTCTTGTCCCACATAGAGATTTCGCAGGAGACAGATGAGGTGATCAGGCACTCCCATTTCCCATCTGAACATAGGCAGAGTGTATTTTCTATTACTGTATACAGGGACTCATCTTTCAAATAAATCAATTTATGGAATGAATTTCTCTGAGCTCTCACCTTTGGTCTCTCACTCACCTCATTCTATTTATTTTTTAATGTTCTTCACAGAGCAACGAGAAATAACAATAGAATTTGGTATTTACATTGCATCCAGTCCAGATTTCCCAAGAATGGAGTTAGTGGCAGGAGCAAAAGGATGCAGGGGACTAAAGACTGCTGTTGGTGGATTTTTGTAGAGGCTGAATATTCTGTTAATGAAACATGAGGTGTATGATTTACAAGGCCATGCAGAAGGTCTCTAGTTCAGTCCCTGACATCCACAGGTAGGGCCGGGAATGTATGTTCCCTGCCTGAAAGGCTGGAGAGCCACTGCCAGTCAGTGTAGACAATACTGACTCAGTGTAAGGCAGTATCCTGTGTTTCTAGACTGAAGCCTATGATCTGCCTGAACTAAGCCCACTTTCGGTGGGTGTGCTCTCCCATTGAAGGTGTGCCTAGGCTGCAACCGCGCAGTGCGCTCTCAACCACATCTGCTTTCGGAAGCATCCTCCACAGACTTAAGAGGGATGTATTGAAAAGACAGCATGCAACCCTTGTCTTGCTGGTTTCAGCAGGTCTTCTTGCTTCAGTAATAATTTGTTTCATGCACACACAACAAGGCTACAATCTTTATTTTTAAAAAAGTTTTTTAAAACTCCGTGTAGGTTTGATTTATGGGGTTGTGGGTCAGAGAGACAGTGCCTCCTTCCTGCCTTATCGTGGGGCAAGTGAACAAAGCAGCTCGCTGCCGATAGGAAACCATTAACCCCTGCGAAAGCGGATGTGCGATACCTGCGCTTTGTGCTCAGCGCACTGAATTCTTTTAAAGAAGGGAAATGCTTCATCTTTCACACCCCACCGACACGAGGGATAGAAAGGACAGGAGAGCAGATCCAGGAGCGAAAGAGTCACTCTCAGGAACGTCATCTTTCGTTGTGATGTGAAGTCAGGTAAACTTAATTCTTATACACGGTTGATCTGGTGCCATGATTGTGTGCTTCTATTCTTGTGGATTGGTGGGAGAGATTTATGAATTCAGGTTCTGTCTTCATCTCTTGAGAATGCAAAGGGATTTCATGAATTGGATGGGAGAAAGGACCCATGAACTTAAATCTAGGAGGTGGGACTCTGTGATTTCTCCTAGCTCCTATGGAACATTGTGTCACACTTGTCCCCACTTTTATATAAGCAGCAAGACGTTTTAGTGGGGTTAACTTTCTTGGGGTTGATTTTCTTTTATAGGGTTGATTTTCTTGTAGTGAGAGACTTGTGGGGGGTAGGGGGTGCTAGTCTATGGCTTAATGGCAGGCCCATTGCCAGCGTGTCCCTCCCCCATCCCGTATGCTGGAGGCTGGATTGGCAAACTGCCATTTTAAATTTTCCACAGTGCCCCTGATTGTAGCATCTCTTTGCAGGAAATTTAAAATGACAGCTCCCATTTTGCACTGAGAAATATTGGGGGGGGGGATAGTGGCAGTGGCACCATCCACATAACAAAAACTACCAAAGAGAGACCAGCATTTTCAAAAGTAGGAGGTCCATGGCTTGGCTTTTGAAAAACAGGGGCCTGCAGTCCTTGCTACCGGTAATTGGAACCACTTCTGTACTTGGTTACAAAACACTACTGTTTGATCATAGAGCTGGAAGGGACCCTGAGAATCATCTAGTCCAACCCTCTGGAAAGCAGGAATATGCAGGGGTCCAAAGCCACAACCTGGTCCTTGGCATTATCAACGACTTGGATGATGGACTCAAGGGCATCCTGATCAAATTTGCAGATGACACCAAACTGGGAGGGGTGGCTAACACCCCAGAGGACAGGATCACACTTCAAAACGACCTTGACAGATTAGAGAACTGGGCAAAAATAAACAAGATGAATTTTAACAGGGAGAAATGTAAAGTATTGCACTTGGGCAAAAAAAATGAGAGGCACAAATACAAGATGGGGGACACCTGGCTTGAGAGCAGTACATGTGAAAAGGATCTAGGAGTCTTGGTTGACCACAAACTTGACATGAGCCAACAGTGTGACGCGGCAGCTAAAAAAGCCAATGCAATTCTGGGCTGCATCAATAGGAGTATAGCATCTAGATCAAGGGAAGTAATAGTGCCACTGTATTCTGCTCTGGTCAGACCACACCTGGAGTACTGTGTCCAGTTCTGGGCACCACAATTCAAGAAGGACACTGACAAACTGGAACGTGTCCAGAGGAGGGCAACCAAAATGGTCAAAGGCCTGGAAACGATGCCTTATGAGGAACGGCTAAGGGAGCTGGGCATGTTTAGCCTGGAGAAGAGGAGGTTAAGGGGTGATATGATAGCCATGTTCAAATATATAAAAGGATGTCACATAGAGGAGGGAGAAAGGTTGTTTTCTGCTGCTCCGGAGAAGCGGACACGGAGCAATGGATCCAAACTACAAGAAAGAAGATTCCACCTAAACATTAGGAAGAACTTCCTGACAGTAAGAGCTGTTCGACAGTGGAATTTGCTGCCAAGGAGTGTGGTGGAGTCTCCTACTTTGGAGCAGAGGCTTGACAACCATATGTCAGGAGTGCTCTGATGGTGTTTCCTGCTTGGCAGGGGGTTGGACTCGATGGCCCTTGTGGTCTCTTCCAACTCTATGATTCTATGATTCTATGATTCTATGATTATCAGCACCACATTCTCACCAGCTGAGCTATCCAGTTGTTGTGTTCTTTCTCTGCACAGCTTCACACCGACTGGAGTCCTTAAGCCCTTAGTAACTGCGAGGTGAAAACTTTTGTATAGGGTTAAGGCACCCTGCATTAGAATGGGGCGGGGGGGGCGTGGAGTGAGAGGAAATCAACAATTAAAGTAGGAACAGGACTGGCATTAAAAGGCAATTCAGAGAAGCTTTTCAACAGCTAATTAAGAGGCCATTCTTGCCATTCTACCATGGCTGAGTATCCACCATACATTTAAAGCACATTCTCATCCCCAAAGAATCATGGGAACTGCAGCTTACTCTGCACAGAACTGCAATTCCCAGCACCCTTAACAAATTACAGTTCCTATGATTATTTGGCATGGGCTATATTTTAAATGTATAGTGTGTGTAAAGCCTAAATTCAACAGGAAGCAATGAAACAGCAGAACCTGCAAGCAGGAAGCTTTTATTTAAAGACTCATTAGCTTTGAACTATTGCTTTGCCTGTCCGCTCTAGGCAGGCTGGCTCAACAAGCATGTTTTATGTATTTTTTTTAAAATTCCCATAAATTTGGTTGGAAGGCAGCTGGAGGATAAGATACTGGATAAAGTTGTTTGGATGCTCTGTCAAAACTGAGTGAATAAAGGACAGCAATTGCAGCTTAAACCCCTTGCCTGTTTGTATGAGTGATTAAGTTGAGGCACCTACTTTGTGCCTCAACTATCGCTGGAAAGTGGCCCTCAGAGAGTGGCCCAAGGGTGGACATGAACCTTTGCACTACAGAACAACTGCTTGTTGCATATTTTACACACACACACACAAACACACACACACACACACACACACACTCTCTATCTATCTATCTATCTATCATCTATCTATCTATCTATCTATCATCATCTATCTATCTATCTATCTATCTATCTATCTATCTATCTATCTATCTCAGCATCTTAAAAAGCAGAGACATCACCTTGCCAAAAGAGGTCTGTATAGTTAAAGCCATGGTTTTCCCAGTAGTGATGTATGGAAGTGAGAGCTGGACCATAAAGAAGGCTGATCGCCGAAGAATTGATGCTTTTGAATTATGGTGCTGGAGGAGACTCTTGAGAGTCCCATGGACCTCAAGAAGATCAAACCTATCCATTCTTAAGGAAATCAGCCCTGAGTGCTTACTGGAAGGACAGATCGTGAAGCTGAGACTCCAATACTTTGGCCACCTCATGAGAAGAGAAGACTCCCTGGAAAGGACCCTGATGTTGGGAAAGATGGAGGGCACAAAGAGAAGGGGACGACAGAGGACTAGATGGTTGGAGAGTGTTCTCAAAGCTACAAACATGAGCCTGACCAAACTGCGGGAGGTGGTGGAAGACAGGAGTGCCTGGAGTGCTCTGGTCCATGGGGTCACGAAGAGGCGGACATGACTAAACGACTAAACAACAACAACATCTATCAATCACTGCCCCACCTGCTCACGTGCATCCCACTTGCACGTGACCACATTTATGTGGGTCACTGTGGAATAAATAAATAAATAGATTGACTTCACCTTGCTCGGAGCTGCTGCCCAGAAATTGCTCAGGGCTGCTGCCAGAGTAAGGGAAGGAGGCCTTTGGTTGCCCTCTGTGGCCAGCTGCCACCACCACGCACACTGGCTTCCCTCAGGTAGGCAGGCAGGCAGGCTCAGGACAGGCTGCGCAGCTGCCCTGTGCAATTTCCAGGGTGACCACTCCTCATCTAGATGGAATATGCATAGATTGGTCTACGAAGAACATGTACCTACGAAGAACAAGGTACAAGTATCTTGTACCTTGTTTTTTTTATAATAATATTTATTAAGGTTTCACAGATAATAAAAAATTCCAACATTTAAACATAAAGAAAAAACTACAAAAATATAAAAATACAAAAAACAAAACACATAAAAATACAAAAAAGAAAAAAGGACAAAAAGAAAAACCCAAAAAGCAAAACAGGAAATAGATTAGTAATTTCAAATCTTGTACTTCCTTCACTAGTTTCTTGACCTCCTCACACCTCTCATTTTGTATTCCAGTTCAGATATTAAATTCAGCAAATCCTTACCCTCTGGCATTTATCCTCACTCAAGATGTTAAGCTGTTATAAATATCAATTTTCCAATTATCAATCCCTATTTACATTTTCTTAGAAATCTTTTTACCAATACCACTTATTTTCCATCAGACGTCAATTTAACCTTCCTTAATTTTACAGTACTTCTGGGGGTCTTCCGGGTTGACGCGATCTGGAAATGGCGGGTTCCCTCCGAGCTGCAGAGGGAATCGGCCCTACCGAGGACGGGTCTTTGCCGCGCCGGCGACGCGGGGACCCTTAAAAACCGCAGGCGCGGAAGCCTGCGGACTGAAGACTCGGCGGGTGCCTTAAGCGCCCCCCCTGATTCGCGAAGAGCCTTTTTAAAGGCTGCGGAGGGGATACGGGGGTGGCGTGGCACTGAGAGTCGATCGCTACCTCGGTGGAGCGAAGCCGCGAGCCATGACCAGAGAGCGCTGACTTCCTTCCTTGAAATTTGGATCGAAAGAATCACCCGTGAGTAAGACGGAATTGGACTTTAAGAATATTATCCTGTGAATTTGAGACGACCGGGGGGTGTGCTAAAAGGAAGTCCGCACCCCCCCCCCTTGCAGACGATCTAAGCAACGATACAAGAGCTAAGCTGGAGAGCCTACCCTTGGTGGGGTGAGTTAAAAAGGACACTAACTTTCAAGATTTAGCTAAAGAAAATTTTGGGCTGGAGAGTGGAGTTTTGGAAACCTTCCTTTTGTTTTAAACAACCCCCCCTCCCGGGCTCGGGAACGTCCTGCCTTTCTGCCTGTGTAAGAGCTGCGGAGTTTGACAGCTGTCAAAGCTGCCAAACGGGCGGTTTAAAGTGGAAAAATTGCTATTTAAGATCCCTCTGGACTAAGACGAGTTACAATTGAGTCAAAGCTGTTGGAAACAAAGTAATAATAATTAGTTAAAGGATTGTTGGTGAAAAAGCTAATAAGTAACCAGATTCCCCCTAGGGGGAATTTTGTGAAACTACAATGGATACAATGGCTGTGGAAGGAAAGTTACTAGTGGAAATCGAAAGGATGTTTCAATTGGTGGGAATCTTACAAGAGCAGAGCTTGGCCATGAATAAACAACTTGTGACTATGACCTTGGGAACAGGCAACTCTGCTCTTTGTATTGAGGACCTGAATGAGAAAGAATCCACAGCTGAATGGGAAACAATATCTACAGAGGTGGAAGAGACTAAACAACAAGAAAAAGAAGAAGTAATCTTGGGAAGCAACAACCAAAAGCTGACATCTGTGGAACACAAGCAAGGAGACGCTGGGAACATACCCACCACAAGTCTGCGAAAGACACAGAAGAAGAAGGAGGAGGTTCCGGGACAAAATGGAATACAGGAATTTAAAATAAAGAAATATGGTTGGGGCCTCCGTTTGGACTTTGATTTTGAAGATACAGGCTTTGTGGAAATTTTTCAGCAGTTACTTTTGAATCTCCTTGTGGGAAGAGGATATACTTTGATGGTGAAAGAACTTTTTCCAGACCCGACGACTGACATAAAGGACTACCAACAGGACAGGCGGAGAGGGACTGAAAGAGACTTGAAAGCCTCGGACGTGAGGAACCCAGGCTGAGAATTTCGAATTTGGATTTTTATTTGGAAGGGACATAAACCGGGGATGGGAGGGAGGGAAGAGGAGATTCTTAAAAACTCTTAAGACTTTTAGGTTTGGTCAATATGACTCTTAATTAAGATAAAATGAAAATCGATGGAAGAGAACTTAAGTCCAACTTAGGAAAATCAATTTTTATTATAAAAGAAGTAATAAGATAAATAAGATGCTTAAGAGGAGAAATACCAACTTGCTGATATAATCTTGAAACTGGGATGCACGAGGGGAGGTGGGGGGAAGTTAGGGAACAAGGTTATGAAACCGGGATTTGCTGATTTTATACATGTCTTTGTCTTTTGTCTTTTTTTGTGTGTGTTTTGTTTCTATAAAAGCAGAAAACCAAATAAAAATCTTATAAAAAAAAATTTTTACAGTACTTCTGCAAATAGTCCTTAAATTTTTCCCAGTCTTCCTCCACCGACTCTTCTCCCTGAGGATCATGTACCTTGAAGGTCATGTTGGAGAGATGCTGACAAGAAGAATAGTGAGGAATTCCAAGGGGACCGAGACGAAGACAAGTCAGCTTAGTTTGTTTGAGAGTCTGGGGCTCTAGAAACTGCCTCCCTGTGATGGTTTTTATGAGCTGAGCAAATCCCACTGGGAACATCGTCTGGTTTGTATGGCTGTGCACTCACTCTCTGCAATGAGTTGCGAGAGCAGTATTGCTTCCTCTTGCAACAGCTACTTGGACACTCCTGCAACTTTTGCTTTTCCAGGGCCAGGCATACTGGAAAGCACAAAGGTCACACTTCTGGAGTTGGTGGGGACACTGCCGCCTTCTTCTCCAGTCTGAGCAGCATTCTGAAAGCCATATGTACCGGCCCCTAATGGAACCACAGACTCCCAACTACAAGGCACATGTTTCAGCATGTCCGTGAGAAGCCCTTTGTTTGCAATAGAGGAGGAAGATCCAATTCTCACTTCCTGAGCCACGGGACTGTCTTTTCCCGGCTTGGTTCTCTCTGAGCTGCATCCGTCCAATGCATGTGAAGCACAATGCTTCCCCTGTAGAATCCTGGGAACTGTAGTTTGTTAAGGATGTTGGGAATTATAGCTCTGTGGGGAGGGCAGTAATGTGCTTTAAATGTCTAGTGTACATGCAGTGGTGGCTATGATATGGTTCAGGGTTTTTTGTTTTCGTTTTTTTGCCAAGGCAGAAAGATCTCAAAAGCAAGTAAACTGACCATTGAAACAATATACTGTTAGCAACTGTGTGTGGCTTGGTGTAGGTGTAGCGGTTAGAGAGGTGTGGGAAATGTTAAGTTGTGGGTGAACATATCAGACGACACAGCGATTCTTCAAACAGCCCTTGTTTATTCACAGACCAGGACAGAACTGAACTGAAGGGTTCAGTCAGCCTGCTTATATAGAGCTCCAGTACCACGTAACTGTAACAATTTTCTAAAACTATCCAATCACTGAATGTCACTTTTGATCCCTTATTTGCATAACTATCTACAGTATCCCCCTGCTGGCCCAGGGTGAGAACTTCAGTACATAACAGGAAACCTATGGTGCTCCATATGTTGCTCCCATCATCTCCCATCATCCTGGCCACTGCTTGGACCCGTGCCTAGAAAGCTAGGGTCAAGAAGAAGTGTGGATGGACTTGAGTGTTGTGTCTCAGCCTCACCATAGGATGGTTGGGAGGATAAAACGGGGAGGGAGCCACAACCTCTATAGGGGAAGAGGGGGATATAAATGTAATGAAGAAGCAAGATGTCTTGGGACAGAGAAGGAGGACTAACTCCAAGAGGGAAAGGCCTAATCATCAATGCATATTGAAATTATCCTATGGAATTCATTGCCAGTGTATGTATATTATGACTTTTGTAGCACTAGGAAGAAAAGCCTGGATTTATAATCCAATGGTTGCTAGGAATTTCCTGTGCTTTCCTGCAAAACTAAGGGCTTGTCAATAATAATAATAATAATAATGGGATGGGGGAGATTTTCAACTCAGCTTGAACCTACTTAATTTGCACTTTCTGAAACAATCTGAGAACTGAAACACAGACATTCTTTGAAATTTGCACTTCCCTGAATTTTGCAATGCAGTACTCCAGCCAACTGGTGTGCACAAAAATGCATATACTGGGCTAAAATGCACATGTTAGTGAAAAAAGCATACTAGAATTAAAGGGGAAATTGCATTGCAAAATTGCATACAAACAGGTAAATAATAGGAGGAAATTAACACTAAAATGCTGGTGGATTTTCTTGAGGACTTTTTCATTTTTAAAGAAATTACAAACGAATGTGGAAATGTGGAGAACTGAAGATGGGAAAAATGAGAAACAGAGAGAAACCAAAATGGACAGAGCCACCCATCACTAATGATAGAACATCTGTTTTGCAGGCAGAAGGTCATTCGCCGGCATCTTCAGGAAGGGCTGGGACAGAACAGAATGTCCTGCCTCCAACCCCAGAGAGCCCCTGACAGTCAGTGTAGTTATCCTGAGCTAGATGGACCAGTGGTGGATTCAGTATTGGTCCGCTTCCTGTGTTCAACATTCTTAGTTCACTAATATTTCATCATGTATATGATGATTCAACCAGTTGATTACAGCAGATGTGCCTAAGCGGACTGGCATCTTCTGTGCTCTAAAAGGTATATTTCTATTTGTGTGTTCAGCCTCTCAGTGTTGTGCCCCTTCATAGGTGACAACTCAGAGCTCCTTCTGGCACGCAGTCGCTGACGCTTCACGGCTATCCTGTTCTGATGAGATGCTTGCAGGATGGCGGCTCCTGGAAGGGTTCCACCTCCGCCAGAGCACACCATCGCTGGACAATCCCTCTGGCGCTGTTATGCTGCAGGCCCTCTACAACTACCAGTATAAGTCTGAGGATGGGAGGCAGGTGACCATTGAAGAAGGCGAGATCTTCCAGCTTATGCACAAGGCCAATGAGGACTGGTGGCAGGTGCGACGGCTTGGTCAGCCCAAGCAGAAGCGACCCATCTTTGTGCCTGCCACCTACATGATTGAAGTGCCCCCTGGCACAAGGACAGCCCACCTGGAAAATACTACACAGCATCCTGGCATCAACGCAGAGCAAGATGGTGGCACTGGTGAGTTTTTGGGGAAGGACCAAACAATGAGAAGCCAGGCTGGCATGCCAGCTGTAGACATTTTGTTGTTGTTTAGTCGTTTAGTCGTGTCCGACTCTTCGTGACCCCATGGACCAGAGCACGCCAGGCACTCCTGTCTTCCACTGCCTCCCGCAGTTTGGTCAGACTCATGTTTGTAGCTTCGAGAACACTGTCCAACCATCTCATCCTCTGTCGTCCCCTTCTCCTTGTGCCCTCCATCTTTCCCAGCATATTGTAGACAAAACTGCTAGAATTTAAATAGAAATGCAACACATCTCATCATAGTGGGGAAGAATTTGACCAGATGACCTGTGTGTCTGCCCATTCAGCTGCCCAAGTGTTGTTGGCGATGGGAAATTTTAGGCCCTTGCTCTCCTTTCTTATTGGTCTTTATATTTAAGCTAGACTTGGACTGGACAGTCACATAAAGGGCACCTTAAAAGAGAGGACTCTCCTCTGACACACCTTTAAAAGAGGACTGTCACCCTTATTGGGGTGGTTTGCAGGACCTTCCAAGTGAGGACTGTGAAGCAATCACACATTCCCCATGGCAGCCATGGCATTGCTCTCCTGAGAATCCCTCCTCTCTGGGGTGATGGGAGCTGGAGTCCAATGCATCTGGAGGGACCATTCTGGGGCCTCAATATATGGGCAGGCTCATGTGGGAAGAGTCAACTAGGAACAAGCAGAAGGGCAGGCAAGTGGACAGGGAAGCCAGCGGACTGTGAGGGGAGCAGCCAGGGCTATGGCTTGGTGAGAATGCCCAGGCTTTGCCTGCAAAAGGTTCTGGGTCCAGTCCCCAGGTGGGGCTGTGCAAGATCCCTATCTGAAACCCCTGAGAGCCACTGCCAGCCACTAGAGATCAGAGCTCTTCCCCCATTATTTCAGTCAGCCTAGGGAATGGTCAGAGATGATGGAAGTAGTAGCCCAACAACATCTGGGAAACCAAGGCTGAAGACAGTTGGACCAATGGTTTGTTTTCATATTAAGCCTCACATTGGCTGCAGTGTGGAGATAGATAATCTGACAATTGTTCCAGCAAAGACCCTGAGCACGAAGCATTGATAGCTCAGTTTAGGTTACAAGGAACCAATGGTCTACCAGCAGTGGGGTGGAGGGAGAAGTGAAATCACAACAGAACCAGGGAGGACAAAGCTGTTCCTACCCCCTCCTCCTCTGCAGCCTCTGGTAGATCACCACAAGAGATTCCTGGTTGGAGCCTTGGCTGGAAGAATGTTGACCCATTGATGGCTATTGGGCCCAGTCCTGCAATAGGCGGCTGATGGGACACATTAGGCATGCTCTCCTGAGAGACTATGTGTGCACATGCTAGCATAAGGAAACTTCGTGGCTAGAACTAGGGATGTGGTACTCAGTGGCTGCTGTTTAGGAAGTCCACAAGCACGACATGAGGGCAGCAGCTCCCTTGCCACTTGTGCTTCCTAACAGCTGGTCTTCATAGGGAACTGCCTCCAACTGCGAAGGTGGAAAGCCCCCAGTCACAGACCTGTGAGCAGCAGCACCTGTCCCCCAGCACCCGACCCTTTTCATGTGTTTCTGACCCTGCCATTTCCCTCATCCTTCTAGCTCACTTGGAAGTGCTGTCTTACTCTCTGGTAGACCTCTGCATGGAACCACACACCCCGCCTTTCCACCACGTCGGCCTCATGTCCTGCCACAGCCTCCCTCTGCGTTCCCGTCCCTCGTCTCCGGGCAGGAGTCACAGCGCATGCGGCTTGTCCCAAACTGGTGACGCAAGGCAGGAGCAGAGTTCAGAGGAGCAGGTAAGGTGGCCTCCATCCTGTCTCAAACCTTTTCACATAATTAAGGTGTGTGAGGTGTGGGGAATAACTATGTGAACTCAGAAGCAGGGCTTCAAGGCCTCAGACCCCTCCTGTCCCCTGAGCCCTCCATTGGATGACAGACCCTTCACTCCCTTCTGATGGCTTTAACCATCTTTAACCCAGACATGGACTAGTCCAGGGGTAGTCAACCTTTTTATACCTATCGCCCACTAATGCATCTTTCTTGATGGAAAAATTTCCTTACCGCCCACCAGAGCTCGATGAAAGGAGGATTCAGCTTGTGCCGTAGAACCCCCTCCCACCCACCCAGAATCCTGAAATGCCCACTGGTGGGCGGTAGGGACCAGGTTGACAACCCTGACTAGACAGTTCTTCAAACAGAATAATGTCCTCTATGACATGTGGGGAACCTTGGGATTCTCCCTAAGCCACGCCCCTCACAAGCCCTGCTTTGTGTACACACACACACACACACACACACACGTATGTGTTTTGGCTTGGCTGGAATGTGTCCTTCAACCCTTGCAGGCCTGGATGGAGGGAAGAGAAGGGCGTGTGAATTTGTGCAGAAACAAGCATGCTTTTAAAAAAGGGGGAAAGGTTAAATTTACATTACTTGCTGCCCCTGCTTTTGCTTCTGGACCCACCCAGCTCTGGGACCGGAACATTTCTTACTGTCAGAAAGTCCTTCCTGTTGTTTCGTTGGAATTTCCTTTCTTGTAACTAGAAGCCATGGGTTCGAGTCCTGCCCTCCAGAGCAGGAGAAAGCAAGCTTGCTCCATCTTCCATGGGACAGCCCTTTAGACATTGGGAGATGGCTATCATATCTTGTTAGAATAGAAACTCAAATGAAAAAGCGGCTGGTCCTTGGTGCTGCAGCCCCCCCCCCCCCCGGCTGACTTAGCCCTCTGAGGCCTGGGCAAGTGTACCTGGCTGACCACATCCTGCACAGCCCTGGGTCTCAGGCTGAAAAGGTTTTCCTACCTCTGGTCTATAAAGAAGGACATGTGGTCATCCTGCTCCTCAGCTGCAATCCCAGTGAAAATCCCACTTCTCCTGCTACTGCTGGGGTTTTTTTTATCACTAATTGTGGTGGGCAGGACAGGTGGGGGGAGGGATTTTTCTTGGGCTCACAGCTGGGGAGGAAAGGGTTAATCCTTTCCCTACTGCTTTCCGGTCCTTACTTTTAAGCAAACAGAAACCACAGTTGTGGTTGCAGCAGCAGCAGCAGCAGCAGCGTGGTACATGTAGGCCTAGTCAGCAGTTTGTACAGTAAAAGCAGTTTCAGGGTTTCCATTCAGTGTCCCTTACTAATTACTAAGGAAGGATTGGCCAGTGTCTCAAATAAGAGAATACAGTGGTACCTCGGGTTAAGAACTTAATTCATTCTTGAGGTCCGTTCTTAACCTGAAACTGTTCTTAACCTGAAGCACCACTTTAGCTAATGGGGCCTCCCATTGCCACCATGTGATTTCTGTTCTCATCCTGAAGCAAAGTTCTTAACCCGAGGTAATATTTCTGGGTTAGCGGAGACTGTAACCTGAAGAGTCCGTAACCCGAGGTATCTCTAAATGATAAAATACCCCTGCACTAGGGTTGAGGCAGACTTTTAACTGCACATTTACTTATATTTACTTAATAATCTTTATATGCTGCTTAATCAAAAAGAAACCTATTAGAATCACAGAGTATGAATTGAATAATAGAATCACAGAATCATAGAGTTGGAAGAGACCCTGAGGGTCATCCAGTCCAACTCCCTGCAGTGCAGGAATCTTTTGCCCAATGTGGGGCTAGAACCCATAACCTTGAGGTTAAGAGTCTCATGCTCTACCAAAAAGGAGGTGTGTGTTTCATAGAATAATAGAACTGTAGTGTTGGAAGAGACCCTGGGAGTCATCCAGTCCAACTCCCTGCAGTGCAGGACCTACGGACTGAACCATCGACTACTGGGATAGTGTTAGATTCCTGGGTGGTCACGGCAGCGCACATCTGAGCATGCTGCAACCACTTCCCCTTTTGGCCCTTTCCCTGGGAGGCTGCTGGTCTTGCCCACACAGGAAGTGGGGGAAGCCAGTGGGAGGGCCGGCAGCGCCTCGGGGTGTGCCTCTGAGCTGCACTCCTGACCCAGGCGCTGACAGCAGTGAGTACCGGGCCGGGAGGGGGAGCTGGGGCCGGGTTGCAGCTCACTGTGAGGAGGTGGGCATCAGCAAAGGCCTTTGGAACAGGCAGTTTGGGAGGGGGGGGTCAAATAGGGAAAGCGCTTGGGGGAGGCATACGCAGAGCAAAAGGAGCCGTTGTGCAGAGCGGAGGCTCTCTGAACTGCGAAAGGAATCATTGGAAAGCCCAGCAATGAAGCAAGTGTTTTCAGCTTCCTCTTGAGCAATGGGTGGGTGGAGGGAAGATTGAGAGGGGCCTCTCCAGCAAAGTCAAGGCTTAGGACCTCTCTGGAACAGGGCAGAGTTTGTGATGGTCCATGGATGGGGGTTCAGGTGGATTCTGTTGGGGTTAGGGGCGTGGTAGGATTGGTGTGACTCCAACTTGTGTGACTCCAACCCACGGCTCTGGCCGTCCACACGTACTTCTCACATTTAGTTGCATTTTGAGGATAAAATGGGGGTTGTTGTTGTTGTTTAGTCGCTTAGTCGTGTCCGCCTCTTTGTGACCCCCTGGACCAGAGCACGCCAGGCACTCCTGTCTTCCACCACCTCCCGCAGTTTGGTCAGACTCATGTTTGTGGCTTCGAGAGCACTGTCCAACCATCTCGTCCTCCGTCGTCCCCTTCTCCTTGTGCCCTCCATCTTTCCCAGCATCAGGGTCTTTTCCAGGGAGTCTTCTCTTCTCATGAGGTGGCCAAAGTCTTGGAGCCTCAGCTTCAGAATCTGTCCTTCCAGTGAGCACTCAGGGCTGATTTCCTTCAGAATGGATAGGTTTGATCTTCTTGCAGTCCATGGGACTCTGGGTAACTTTGGTCATTAGGTGGGGTAAAAATATTTCCGCTATTAGTAAAAGGCTCCACGTTGTAGGATGGGGATGAATGTAAACTCCAGATTGGAGACGTCTGAGGATTACAGACCTAGATATGGCAGGTGATTACATGGTCAGTTCGTTCCTATGATCGAGGCAAGGGGCTGCTCTGTTGCAGTGCAGTATCCGCTGTGTCTTCGCAATGGCTGTGTCCTATGATTAGTTGGTGTTGCTGAAGAGTAGGATCATTTATTCATTTTGAAAACGTCTAAACTGCACCTTCATCTTTTTAAAGTCTCCACATGGACTCCAGTGTGGTTCAAAAAAAGGTCAAAACATCAATGCAATATTAAAACAAACATTTAAAAAGAAGATAAAAACAGTATTTTTAAAAATCTGAGAAGGGTTCTGGTGCCCCACATGTCACTTGCCTTAGGTCAGGAGGACACAGCTCGTGATCTGGGACCAGGACAGGCAGGTTTCAGGCTTGTAGGACCTGGTGTAAAAACCATACCCTGAGAATTAAAGCATTCTGATCCCAGGAGTTAGTTTTTGTTTTTTTTAAATGTACTTTTATTAAAGATTTCTTGGTTTACAAAAGTATGTTCAATGTCTTTTTCAAGTTACATTTTCTACAGATCAGTTTCATTTGTTGAGACATTAGTGTTACATTAGGAAGAAAAAGGGGGAAAGGTGGAGGGGGCCCTGGTGGGTGGGGATGGGGTCGGGTGGCGATGTTTCTATTTTACTTAACGTATGTGTTGGGTTTTGTGTCGCTTGTGCAGGTTCTCTTTGCTATTCGCTTGTGTTCTTTTGGTGGTGAGAGAGGTTGGGTTTGATTGTTCAATTGTGGTTGGCTGTGGTGAACTTTGTTTTCGTGTGTGAGTGGGGTGGGTGTTTTGAATCAGGTTAGCCATGGATTTGTATGCTGTTGGTGGATTCTTGACATTGTCTTGTTGGGTTGTGTATGTGATAAAGGGGAGCCATACCTGGAGTGAAGGCATCTTCTTCTATTTGTCCCCGTGTCAGATTCAGTTAATTTTTCTAGTAGGGCTGTTTCCCATGCTATTTGGTACCATTGGTCCATGCTTACTCCTGACAGGTCTCTCCAGTGTCTGGTTATGATGTTTCCGGTTGCTGAGAGTAGGTGGGTTATGAGTTCTTTGTGGTGTAAGTGGGCATTATTGTCTTGGAAGATGTTTAGTAGGGCCAGTTCTGGGGTTATTTCTAATACTTGCTTAGTTATTTTGCATAGTTCTTTTATGGCTGTTGTCCAGAATAATTGGATTTTGGGGCATTCCCACCACATGTGGAGGTATGTGCCTGTTGAGGTACACCCTCTCCAGCATTTTGGTGAGGTTCCTGGGCATATTAATGCTAGTTTTCTTGGTGTTAGGTACCACCTGTAGGTGAGTTTTAGAGTGAGTTCTTTCCTTTTCGTTGATATGGATTTAAAGGCAGGGTTTAGACCACATTCTGGTCCACTGAGTGGAGTTAATCTCATAGCCTATGTCTTCCTCCCATTGTTTTTTGATTACGTCTAGGGGGTTCATGGGGTTTTGGAGTAGTATTTTGTATATTGCGGATACCATCCCTTTTCTGTGTCCCTTTGCTGTTAGGAGGAGATTTTCAGCCTAGTTGCTGCTAATTTTACTACTGGATTGTTTAAGAGGGCATGTAGTTGGTGTTGTGTTAACCAGGGCATTTGGGTGTCTCCTAGTTTGTCTTGTATTTCTTGTGTTGACAAAGGTTTTTTATTTTTATAGAAGTCTATTAGACGATATAAGCCTTTGGTTTGCCAGGTTTTTATCTGGGGGTTTTGTGCTGTGTGATGGAATAATGGGTGTTACGCCAGGGGAATTACTGGGGATGGGGTTGGGGACAGTTTGCCTATTTCTGCTTTCCATGCTTTGAGCATGGTCTGTGTGTACCTGTTAAGTGTTGTGTGAATTTTCTTTAGTTTGGGAGGAGTGGATATGCTGTGGTGCAGGTATTTTCGATTGTGTCCCTCTCTAGGTGTATCCATTGTTTTGTCTCATCTTCTAGTATATATGGGATTATGCGGTGTATTTGGTTGGCAATGTAATATACTTCTTTGTTGGGGATTCCCCACCCTCCCTCTGAGGAGGGAAGGTACAGGTATGTGGGGCTTATTCTTGTTTTTTTGTGTGAGAAGATAAATAAGTGTAGTTTTTTTCTGCCATTTTCGGAGTTGGGAGGGTTTGGAATAGGTAGGTTAGTTTTGGGAGGGTGATCATTTTGATCATGGCTATTTGTCTGAGAAAGTGAAGTTTATGTTGTTTCATCTCTTTAGGTCTTTGTTAATTTGTCACCACAAGGGGTTGTATTTGTGGAGGTATAATTTATTGAGGTTTCTGGTCATTTGTATCCCTAGGTATCTGAACTTGGTGTGGCTAAGTTTTATGTTGGTGACGTTAGTGAGTTCTTTTTGGGTACGAGGAGCACATAGCTTCCGATTTTGCAAAATTTACCTGTAGGCCCGACACAGTTGCAAATGTGTTGTGTTCTCTGATTAGGGAGGTTGCTATGTTTATGGGGTCTGGTGTTGTGACCATTAGGTCATCCGCAAAGAGCCCTAATTTATAGGTTCTGCCTTTTGATTTCCACTCCCTTGATGTCTGTGGCTGCTCTGATTCAGATTTCTAAAAGTTCCAGAGTCAAGATGAATAAGAAGGGAGACAGTGGGCATCCTTGTTTTGTGCCTCTTTGGATTGCTTTGGACTCTATATCTATATGATATAGAGTCCATATTGTTAGTCCTGCATTTTGCTGAGGCTTGGGAGTATATCATAGCTGTCAACCTTCCCTTTTTTTGCGGGAAATTCCCTTATTCTAGCGCCGTTTCCTGCTGCTTCCTGCTGCTATCCCGGATTGTTAGATATCCCGGAGACTGTCACCAGGACAGGTGAGGCTGCTGATCCCTTATTTTTGAGGCTGCTGATCCCTTATTTTCAAATCTGAAATTTGACAGCTATGGAGTATATTTGTTTGAGAATTTGTAGGAAGTTGGGGCCAAATTTCATGTTAGTTAGTACTGCTAGAACGTATTTCCACTCTAAGCAGTTAAAGGCTTTGAGGATGTCTAGGGACATAATTGTCAGTGGGAATTTGGTTGCCTTGCTGTGTTCGATCAGGTTCAGTAATTTCCTGATGGGGTCTGTTATATTGCAACCAGGGACAAAGCCAGTCTGGTCTGGGGCTATTAACTTGTGTAGGAAGATTTTTAGGCGGTTGGCCAAGATTGATGTGAATATCTTGTAGTCTTGGTTTAATAATGAGATTGGGTGGTATGATTCTACTTTGAGGCTGTCTTTCAGTGGTTTTGGGATGGAGACTATTTTGGAGTAGGTCCAGGTTTGGGGGATGGCCCCCCCTTTTATGATGTCATTGAATAGGCGGGTCATGTAGGGCATCAGGGGTTCTTTGAATTTCCTATAGAATTCTGCTGTAAAGCCGCCTGGGCCTGGGGCTTTGTGTGGCTTCAGGTTTTTGAGGACCATATCTATTTCCTCTGGGGTGATAGGGCTGTCCATGAATTCCTGTTCCTCATCAGTTCAGGAATTAGTTTTGAGTACCAGAACTAAGTGGAGCCTTCTGCACAAAAATCCATTCCTGGTTACTCCAAAACCTTTTTTTTTTATCTTGGAAGCATAATTCAGGGTGTGTGAATTTTGCCACATACACACCATGCACTTAAAGCACTATGATGTCATTTTAAACACCCCCAAAGAATTATGGGAGCTGTAGTTTGTTAAGGGTGCTGAGAGGTGTTAAAAAACCCCACACACCTTCCCTTCCCAGAGCTACAATTTCCAGAACAGTTTAAAATTCAATCCCTCTTCACAAGGATCTCTAAAATTGTAGCTCTGGGAGGAGAAGAGGGTGGCTTCTAATAAGTCTCCGCACCCTTAACAAGCTAGAGCTCCCAGGATACTTTGGGGGAAGCCATGATTGTTTAAAGTGGTATCATACTGCTTTAAATGTATTGTGTGGTGTGGCCTTTGTTGCTGCTATTGTTAACCAGTTGGGAGAGGCCTCAAATCTTCTTGATCACCCAAATATCTATCAGTAGATCTGCCTTCTTCTCAACCCTGATCTAGGGGATTGGAAAATGTTTATTTTTGAAGTTAAGTTGTCCAGAGCTCTTTATTGGGTTCGTCATAAAAATCCCATGCTGTGGAGGCTTCCTCTCACTTGTTCTGCATTCCACAATGAGGAGAAACTGCCTCCTCTTAATATATGAAAAAATGAGCATTCCTGTTTTCTTCTGACAGATGTTGGATGATACTCACCTGCCTCCCCACCATCCCGTTGGGGAAAAGACCCCCATTTACTGCAACCTGGAGGAGATGAAGCAACCAGCAAGAATGCCCCCGAGCCCTCGCAGCCCCCCACTGCAGGTGCTGGACACCTGGGAGCACCACATAGATTCTGGTTCCCTGCGCAGTTACTATTACAAGCCAGCGACGGGCGAGAAGTCATGGAAACCACCGCGAAGGAGCCAAGAGATGGTGAGGCTGCTGCTGGTTCTTACCAGTGTGTGCAACTGCTAGGGATAAAATCTCACCTCCATCACTTCAAGCATTTCACGAGGGGAGTACATTGTTGCCTCCCATCCTGGCCCTTTCAATCTCACAACAATGCTGTGAGGTGGGTGAGGCAAAGAAATAGATGGCTTCTGGACAAGCTGCTTATTTACCATTCATCCGGATCTGTTTGTACAAAGTTTGTAGGGGGTTTGGACCGCATCAACTATTTACTGAATATTTCTTTGCTGGAAGGATAGACAATGTTGTTTCAAGCAATTGTGATCTCACGCTTTCCAGCGTGTATTTCCCCATCACTTTCCTTATTGCAAAAAGTCCAGAGTTGTCATGTGAGAGCACAAAACTAACTTGCATTGCACAGCCTGAATATGCTGGTATGTGGCTGAATCCCACCCCAAAATGGCAACAGTCTGGAAGCAGCTCTAGGCTACCCAGTGATATCTATGACTGCAATCGAGATTTGAACCCAGGTCTCCCAAGTCCCAGCTGAGAACTATTAAGCACTACACCACATAGGGCCCCCTGGTCCATTATTGGGGGGAGCTCACCTGTTGGGCAGCCCTGCAGATAGGTACCTGCTGCCACCTCCCCCCCAAACAGGCTGCCTCCCTCTGAAGCCCCTTGCTTCCTGGCACCCTTTCCCTGGGCCGCTGCCGGAGGAATTCTGCAATAATTACTTCTAACGAACTAGGAGTGCTGGCCAAGGGGAAGGAGCCAGCCTGCCAGTGCCAGCTAATCTCCCAAGCTGGCTCTCCCCTTTCCCCACGCCCCACTGCCACGTGCGTTCCTCCTCCACCAGGAGAGCTTGTTCCTGTGGGTTTTGTTAGGACCATCAGCAGCAGAGGGTCAGGGCAGGACAGATGGGGGGTGGGTGGGTCAGGAGGACAGAGGGCTGCTGCTTATGTGAGAGAGGAGGTTTGAAAGAAATAGCAGGGGGCCCCTGGGGATTAAGACTCTGGAATTGCTGAGCCTGGGGTGGGGAGGGGGAAGGGAAGCCTCTTTTAATTGGAAGCTGTCCGGTTCTCTAGATAGTAGCTTCTCTTCACCCACACGCCCCACACTTTATCCTTCCCTCACACCTTCTGTGTTTCTGCATTTTTGCAGCGCTTGATACAGGCAGAGGGACACAGCCCCTCAGCCTCTGTAGACCCTCCTCTGGGCGAAACACTGGACAAAGACCCAGACGGAGCAGAGAGGGGGGAGCTGGAGGCTGCAAGACAGGGTCTCCGGACCAGGGACAAGAAGCTGACCTACACCAAGTCCATGGTGCTGCCAGAGACGCAGGGGCCCAAGGTAAGTCACTGGGGGGGGGGCTGGGGGGGCAACTGTGTGCCCCAGAGAGGAGGAATTAGGCGCATTTGGTAGTGAATGGAGGGTGTGTGCACAGCAGACATTTAGAGCAAATCCCTCCCACTGCAAGAATCCTGGGAACTGCAGTATACCTGTCACAGACTACAATTCCCAGGATTCCTTGGGGGGTGTTGGTCAGTACGCAGCCTTGCATTACTCTGTGTGTGTCTGGAGCTGCAGGTGTGAGAACGGGAGGGGCAGGGCAATGGTGTAGAATGTGTTTGGACCAGGGCTTGCCCAAGACATTTGGCTGCGTGAGGCAGAGTGCAAATGGCATTGCCTCCCCTCCAAACCACGTCAGGTAAAGGTGCAAAAGTAACCAAGGTCAGCCACATTATTTTGAAGCAGAAATTCCTCTCCCCGTTCCCTGGCAGAGAATAAGACAATAAAATGTGGGGTGCTATCCAAACTTTGTGAGTAGACCCACCAAAATTAGTGGACTTGAGGTCATTGATTTTAGTTGGTCTACTCTGAAAAGGACCAACATTGGATATCACCCATAATAAATAAAATAAGCAGCTGTTTGCCACCCCTTCGTTTCATCCAAAATCAGCTGTCGGGGGCAGTCATTTCCCTTTGCCTAATGGCAGGGCTGGCCCTGGACTTGATACACCAAAGAGGCTGGGAGACTCACTTCCTCTGTGTGTCTCTCCTTGCAGGGAAGTCATCGCCGGAACCTTTCGCAACACAGTTGTGAGGCCTGGCTGGAGGAATACCCTGCACCTTCGGGATCTGCCAATGGTTCCCCCACAGACAGCCCTGACCTGCTGCATGTAAGTGTGGGGTGATGGTTAGAGTGTGTGAAGCTCATTGGGTGACCCTGGGGCCGGCCGGCCTCGCAGGATTGTTGTGAGGATAAGAGGGAGGGGACCATCTATATACCACCTTGAGCTCCCTGGAGGAAAAGCTAGATATAAATATAATTGAACAAAGAAAGCTCCCCTCCTCCCCACTGGAAAGGATCTGGTGCAGTGAGCACCCCAAGTTTAGGGCTGCCAGGTCAGGCAGGCAGGCGTCTTTCTCAGTTTTGGGGTGGGGTAGGGTGCCCTTATAAGAAGGGAGCCCTGTGGGATCAGGCCAATGGCACCGTTGGTCCTGGACTATATACCTGTGAACCAGGTGCCTGTGGGAAACTTGCAGGCAAGATCCGATTGAAGTCAAAAGTGCAGCCCAGGCAATGGACTCCCCAATAATAATAGGAATAATAGCGCAGGACAAAGAAGAACACAGTTTGCTGCCGGCGGTGTGGCTTGGAGGGTGAATGAAGCAAAGGGGTGACAGGGAGTGGAATCCAGGCTTTGGAAAAATAAAGTTTTGCAGGGTGGGCTAGGGAGACCCAGTGCGGTACCTAATCCTGAACACCAACAATAAAATCATATATAAAACCAGCTCCAGTGCAGAACCTCTTAAAAGGCTTGTTGGAAAAGGAATGTCTTCAGTAGTCACCTGAGAAGGCAATAGAGCGAGCGCCTGTCTGATACGTGATGGAGAGATGCAGGTGAAGCTCTGTTGAGAAACAGAGGCTATTGGGGAGTATCCTGCAGCTCAGAAAAGGTCAGAGGGTTTGCTCATGGTGTTTGCTGATGCTGATGCTTCTTCACTGCAGATGGTGGAGAAAACCGGACAGCTGAACAAAACCAAGATTGCAGAAGGAGGCCGAAAACTCAGGTACCTCGCTGGCATCCCCCTGCGGTGGGAAGATGCTTGAGGAGGGGTGCTTCCCCCTATTCCTTTTGGTGGAATCTGGGCAGCCCTTGGTCCTCCAGTCTTCATGCTAACCTGACTGGTTGCTCAGTTCCAGCTGGATAGCAGTTCACAGCTGAAGGGGTTTTGACAAGCAATGTCCTGGCTGTGAATGGACAAAAGGGCTGTCAGTGAGTAATTGGGCCTTTTTTCAGCTTACTGTCACAGCTCAGGAAGGGGCCCAGCCAACCTAGGAGGAAATAAAGCAGATCTGAGCCTGGTTTCTCTCCATCAGGGGAGAAGTTTGGTAGGGCAGAGGAAGCAGGCTTGTGGGAAATGGGACACGTGGAGTTTGGAGTATCTAAATAACCTGATGGGCAATACAATGGATATACTATCCTGACAATGACTGTGGAAGGCCCCAGTTCAATCCCTGGCACTTCCAGGTAAGGCTAGGAGAGATTCCAGTCTGAATCCCCGTAGAGCTGCTGCCAGTCAGTGTAGACTGCATTATAGTGACCAGTAGTCTTGCTCAGTGTAAGGCAGTTTCCTGTGTTCCTAACTACAGCTCAGGGTCTTCAAAAAGTGGGCAGCAATGACAGCAGTTGGTCTTAAGGCAGGGCTGTGGTGATACTTGTGGCCTCCAGAGTTGCTGGGCTCCAGTGCCCATCCTGCATCACCGGCCATGCTGGCTGCAGCTGATGGGAGATGGAATCCAGCAACATCCGGAGGGCCACAAGTTCTTCAGCTATGAGCTAGGGGGAATTCTTTCTCCTTCCCTCAGGCTCAAACTAGGATATTGAGTTAGTTCCGGAGAACAGGAAATAGGTAAAGAAAGTCTCACCTGATGCCTTGTTGACATCCATTTGTCTGGAGAGATAATGGAGTCCGCCCCTAGGGGTGAAGTCAAACAGCTGCATTAGCAGCACTGAAGTGACATCCTTGGGGGCGCGAGCCTGGGCAGTGTGTGTGGAGGTTTTGGGCTGCCCAGATGACAAGACCCTCCTCTCAGACTCGCTGATGGGGTCCAAAGGAAAGCAGAGCAAGACATTCGGCACCAGCTTGGCTGCAGGAGTTGCTGGAAGGAGGCATATAAGGTGCCATCCAACCACCTTAGGGACTCCATGCAGGATTTGTGTAGGGTTCATTCCTTAGCCTTTTCTTCCCGCAAGGCAGTGGAGGGTTAGGATCAGAGTTTTCCGTCTCCTAGATGAGCTACCTTCCACGTTGACAAGCCCCTTCCTTCTACATCGCGTGCAGAAGCTGCCTTCTTGAAGGGAAGGGAAGGGAAGCCTGAAGGCATAAAGTACCGTATTTTTCGCTCTATAACACGCACCAGACCATAACACGCACGTAGTTTTTAGAGGAGGAAAACAAGAAAAAAATATTCTAAACGAAATAGTGGATATATGATTTTTGTGGTTCATGCTGTGGCCACAGACATGTGATCTGACAGTGAGTTTGGAGTAGCCCAATGCAAAACTCCAGAGGATCCATGTGGATCCATGCTTTGTAACCACGGAGGAGGGAAGGAAGGGAAACCATGGATCCTCTGCTCACGACTGCAGCAGATCCCCCCCGCCACCCGCAGGCATTCGCTCCATAACACGCACAGACATTTCCCCTTAGTTTCTAGGAGGAAAAAAGTGAGTGTTATGGTGCAAAAAATACGGTAGGTTCTGGGAGCTATGGTATCAGAGCAAGATAAAATGATGTCTCTCATATGAAGTCTGAAAATGCAGGAAAGCCACTGGCTGCTTTCAATGCAATGTTGAGGTGGGTTCATTTATATAACTGCAGTGCTTATTCCAACCAATGAATGCAATCAGTATAACATGCCTGAATGTGGGGGCATTTGTTTTCATCCTTTTGTGTGTGCGCTCAGAATATGCATGCTGTCAGAGTCATCCCCATTCATCTCACCCTGCTTCTCTCATTCCCCCCCCCCCCCGCAGAAAGTGTTGGGCATCTTCGTGGCTGGTGTTGGCTGGGAACAGTCTCATGTTCTACAAGGACCCCAAGGTGGCAGCTGGATGGGTGAGTGGGGCAAGCAAGGCACAATGTGGAAAGTGAAGGAGGAAGGAAGGACTGATTGTGCTCGACAGCAGAAGCCTCCTGTGTCCCTTTTCCCAGCTTGACACAGTGTCAAGTGAAGTTCTGGAGAACCAGCTAACTCCTTCTCCTCTCTTCCTGCAGACGCCAGCCAGTAGCCGGCCTGAAAGCAGTGTGGATTTGCGTGGGGCCCGCATTGACTGGGCCAGGGACTTGTCCAGTAAGCGGAATGTCATCCATGTAAGTGTGTGAATGCTCAGGAAATGAGCCTTGACCTGTGGGATATCTGGGGTCAGATGTCACATTGCCAAGAAGTGAACCCTTTTTGCCCCTACTGTGGCTTTGTTTGCTTTTCTCACTTAAGAACACAGAGTTGACCTTTAATGGTCCTGTGTTGGCCTGCAATAGAGAAGCAGCTAAAGAAGGGCCATTGCATGTGCTGTTCATGGAGAAGAGAGGGGATAATTTCCAGACATGTGGATTGTCTCTGCTGGGAAGTGGATGGTGAGAATCTGCTCAAAGGCACATTCTCAAGAGTTAGTCAGCTCCTCACTCATAACTAAATTCCGTCTCTGGGATTGGAGGTGATGGGAGACTGCTATTGCAGGAGCTTGTTGGCTTCTCAAGACCCATCTTCTTGGTCACTGTAAAAAGAGGACTAGTTGGGCCTCTAACCTGACCCAGCAGGGCTCTTGTTATGTCCAGTGGCTCCTCATACACATTTCCATAGAGAGCCAGTGTGGTGTAGTGGTTAAGAGCGGTAGACTCGTAATCTGGTGAACTGGGTTCGATTCCCCGCTCCTCCACATGCAGCTGCTGGGTGACCTTGGGCTAGTCACACTTCTCTGAAGTCTCTCAGCCCCACTCACCTCACAGAGTGTTTGTTGTGGGGGAGGAAGGGAAAAGGAGATTGTTAGCTGCTTTGAGACTCCTTAAAGGGTAGTGAAAGGCGGGATATCAAGTCTAAACTCTTCTTCTTCTTCTTCTTCTTCTTCTTCTTCTTCTTCTTCTTCTTCCTTAGAAATGCAAGACAATATATTCTAGGAAAACACAGGGTTACACGGAGCCATTGCCTAATCCAGTCTGTCTTCTCTCCTTTTGCCCTCTGTTCTTCTTAGTTCCGCACCGTGACAGGCAACGAGTATCTCCTGCAATCAGGCAGTGAGGCTGTCAGCCAAGACTGGTACCAGGCAATCAGAGGGGTCATCCGCAGGCTGGTGAGTGAGGCAAACCAAAAGGCTTAAGCTGCCCTCAATTCTTCCTCCTCTTCAAAGTTAGAAATGCTTGAGGTTTTCTTCAATCTGCATTTTTTTAAATGAACCATTCTCATTTGTACTTCCTGGGACTGAAACATGGATCGGAATGCAGTTATTATTGGAATGCAGTTATTGCAATAGTTTTCAGCTGAAAAAGCAAATTACCAATATTATATTTTATGTTAAAACGTGTACTAAATACAATTTAGAATAAAGCTGTATTAAAATAGTATAAAACTGCGTATTTTGCGGGAAAACACATTAAAAATGGATTTGTGTTTTTTTTAAAAACAAACAAATAAATAAAGCTTGATGTGGGAACAGGGACTTAGGACCAAACCTAATAAATCTAACTCCATTGTATCAGAGAAGGATTGGTACATGACAGAAGCGACAACCAGGGAAGGCTAATGGCATCACAGCTGACCCCTCCCCCCTCCCCCCGCTTTCCATACCCAGGGCTTTTAAGGGGTCAGTTGCAAAGCTGAAAGTGTGGTTGAGGAAGACTGGAATTAAATGAAATGCCAACTGGAAGAATATGTGGGTCATGGTTGCATCACCATGACAAGTCACTGACCAGCCCAAGCTAGGTCTCCATACCAGTGAAACACCACATTTTGCATTTGGGATAAATTATAAATTAAATGCATTTGCCTGCTTTGCCCCTGCTTTGCCCCACCCCTCCTGGCTTCACCTGCCTCCCTTCCACCCCGCAGGATCAAGAGAATCCTCTGGACGAGCCACTTCTGTATCCACTCTGCCGGTCCAACAGTGCTGAACTGGTGGACCTCAGTGCTGATGATGACGAGGAGCCAGGTGCTCTGAAGAACGAGGCGCAGGCAGGTCTGTGCCAAGCAAACCTGGGTGTGGGGAATGCTAAGAGAGCTGCTTAAATTAAGCTGCCTTGGCCGAGGTAGGGGAGCTGGGACAACTGAGCTTCAGCTGCATTAACTTCCTCTCTCCCGTCTTCTCCCTGCCCATCTCCCAGCATCCTCAAGTCCGGACAGAGCCTACAAGAAACGGGTGAAGAGCAAGCTGAGGCGGTTCATAGCCAAGCGGCCGCCACTGCGGAGTTTGCAGGAAAAGGGACTGATCCGAGGTGACTACCCAAACCATCTTAGGTGGTGTGCGAATGGTGGACTTTTAGAGGTATTGTTGCTTGTAATGCTTCATGTGGGAACCCCTTGAAAAGGCAAAAGAAGTCCCCATAATTGTGACCGGCATGGCTGCAATAAAGGTAAAGGTAAAGGGACCCCTGACCATTAGGTCCAGTCGTGACCAACTCTGGGGTTAGATGGGTGTAAATTTTGGTGTGGCTGTTGTGAACATGAAATGTAGCAGGAGCCAACATGGAGTTCTCTCCTCTGGATGATACCCAGCTCTACCTCTCCTCCAAATCAGAACCAGTGAAGGTCCTGTGCGAGTGTCTGGAGGCGGTTGGAGGATGAATGGCGGTTAATGGATTGAGGATGAATCCTGACAAGACAGAAGCACTGTTTTGGGGGGACAGGAGGCGGGCTGGTGTGGAGGACTCCCTGGTCCTGAATGGGGTAACTGTGCTCCTGAAGGACCAGGTACGCAGCCTGGGAGTCATTCTGGACTCACAGCTGTCCATGGAGGCGCAGGTCAAATCTGCATCCAGGGCAGCTGTTTACCAGCTCCATCTGGTACGGCAGCTGAGACCCTACCTGCCCGCGGACTGTCTCACCAGAGTGGTGCATGCTGTAGTCCTCTCCCGCTTGGACTACTGAAATGCGCTCTATGTGGGGATACATTTGAAGGTGACCCACAAACTACAACTAATCCAGAATGCGGCAGCTAGACTGGTAACTGGGAGTGGCCGCCGAGGCCATATAACACCAGTCTTGAAAGACCTACATTGGCTCCCAGTACGTTTCCGAGCACAACTCAAAATGTTGGCGTTCACCTTTAAAGCCCTAAACGGCCTCGGTCCAGTAGACCTGAAGGAGTGTCTCCACCCCCATCGTTCTGCCAGGACACTGAGGTCCAGTGCTGAGGGCCTTCTGGCGGTTTCCCCACTGCGAGAAGTAAGGTTACAGGGAACCAGGCAGAGGGCCTTCTCAGTAGTGGCGCTCGCCCTGTGGAACGCCCTCCCATCAGATGTCAAGGAAGTAAACAACTATCTGACTTTTAAAAGACACCTGAAGGCAGATTCCCTGTTTAGGGAAGTTTTTAATGTCTGATGTTTTGTCGTGTTTTTACTACAGTGGTGCCTCACAAGACGAAATTAATCCGTTCTGCGAGTCTCTTCGTCTAGCGGTTTTTTCGTCTTGCGAAGCAACCCTATTAGCGGCTTAGCGGATTAGCGCTATTAGCGGTTTAGCGGCTATTAAAGGCTTAGCAGCTTAGCGGCTAAAAGGCTATTAGCGGCTTAGCAGCTCAGAAAAAGGGGGGGAGCGAAAAAAATCGCAAGACTCGCAAGACTTTTTCGTTTTGCGAAGCAAGCCCATATGGAAATTCGTCTTGCGAAGCGCATCGAAAAACGGAAAACCCTTTCGTCTAGCGGGTTTTTCGTCTTGCGAGGCACCACTGTATTCTGTTGGGAGCCTCCCAGAGTGGTTGGGGAAACCCAGCCAGATGGGTGGGGTATGGATATTGTTGTTATTATTATTATTAATTCCCCAGACCAGGTCTTTGGTTGCCGGCTAGAAGCCTTGTGCCAGCGGGAAGCGGGCACTGTCCCACGTTTTGTCCAGCAGTGTGTGGAGGCTGTGGAACAGAGAGGTACGCTGTGTTCAGCATTCCTTCTCCATGAGGCATCGCCTGGGCTGGGAACGGGCCCTTCCCCTGGGGACCCTGGTAGTAGCCTTCTGCCCTCACTTTGCCCAGTTCCATTGGGGGTCCATGAGATTTCACAGCAGGGTCTCTCCTCTGCTTTTCAGGACTGGATGTAGATGGAATCTACAGGGTCAGTGGGAACTTGGCTGTTATTCAGAAGCTGAGATTCATAGTTGACCGTGGTGAGTAATTACAGTGATAAATGGAAATGGGGGGAACTTGCAGAGAAAGGAGTTGCTGGGTCTCAAAGCCATCTGTTATTTGGGCTTTTACTTTTGTGATGGTACAGGAAGCATTTGAAAAACTGGGGCCAGTTTGAAAAGTACTTTTCAGCCTATTTAATACCAACATACATTTTTTCCTGTCTTGGGGGTGGAGAACAGGTCTCTAGTTTTGTTTCCACAGTGGTTCAGCTGTAGAACAGCCAGAGGACAGAAGCCACCTATTGGCTGGCACCTAGAAGGTAACCAATACTCACATGCCTGCTCCCCCAGAGCAGTTTTGCAATTATTTTTAATAAAGCAAAAGGCAAACCTATGAATGTAAACATACTGCTTTAATATGTGTATAAACCATAGAGCTGAAGCATAAGAAGGACAAGGCTGATAACTGAATCAGTGTATGGCTTGGTGATATGTATCTATGTCAGACATGCTGTGAAGACAGGATTACCAAGGGCCTTGTTCCTCTTACTGGTGCCCTCAGTAACCATTGCATTGTCTTGCAGAGCGGGCAGTGACCTCAGATGGGCGCTACGTCTTCCCTGAGCAAGGTAATGTTGGGTGCTTGCTTCTTTGCACTTTTGTCTCTGTGAGCTCAAGACCACAGAATGAGAAACCCAGTACAAGTAATGCAGAGATGGAAGCCTCTTATAGGGCCAACTTGTGCCTTGAATGCAGGATGCAGTTCTCTTGAGTTGCAGAATAACAGAGCTGGAAGGGACCCGGGGGTCATCTATTCCAACCCCCATTCAGTGCAGGATATGTAATGCAGAAAGTAACTACCACACCCTTGACAGATGGCTGCCCAGCCTCTGCTTAAATAGCTCCACCATCTCCCAAGGCAGTCTGTCTCATTGTCAGTCAACTCTTATACAGTGGGACCTCGGTCGCTGAATGTAATCCATTCCGGAAGACTGTTCAACTTCTGAAACGTTCAACAACCGATGCGCAGTGGGTGCTCGGCAAATTCCATTGAGAAAAATGAAGAAACGCGCCTCAGAAGCCATTTGACTACTGAGGTGCATTCAAAAATGGAAGCATTCACTTCTGGGTTTTCAGTGTTTGGGTTCCAAATTGTTTGGTTTCCGAGACACTTGAAAACCGAGGTTCCACTGTATATAGTTAGCATGCTTCTCCTAAGTATAGGGAAATAACACCTCCCTGCAATGGCCACAAATTTGTCCTTTTCTCTGCAGCGACACAGGATTAATCTCCTCCCTCTTTGTGACAGCCTTTCAGACATTTGAAAGACAGCTGGGACTATCTTTACCTTTCTCTAGACTAAACATACCCACCTCTTTCAAGTGTTCCTCACAGGCTTTTCTTTGCCTGTGAATTAGGTAAAGGTAAAGGGACCCCTGACCACTAGGTCCAGTCATGGCCGACTCTGGAGTTGCGGCGGTCATCTCGCTTTATTGGCCGAGGAAGCCAGCGTACAGCTTCCGGGTCATGTGGCCAGCATGACTAAGCCACTTCTGGTGAACCAGAGCAGCACACGGAAACACCATTTACCTTCCCGCCAGAGTGGTACCTATTTATCTACTTGCACTTTGACGTGCTTTCGAACTGCTAGGTTGGTAGGAGCAGGGATTGAGCAATGGGAGCTCACCCAGTCGCGGGGATTTGAACCACCAACCTTCTGATCGGCAAGTCCTAGGCTCTGTGGTTTAACCCACAGTGCCACCCGCATCCCTAGTGCAGAATTAGAGTGGAACAATTGCTTGTGACCTGGGCACAATGGTTCCTTTCAGGCAGACTTTTCTGACTCCTCCTTTGCCCGTCTTCAGCAGCTCTGCCGTCTTATTTCTCCCTTTCTAGAGGAGAAGCTGCGCCTCAGTGACCCCCAGTGGGACGATGTGCATGTGGTCACAGGGGCCCTCAAGCTCTTCTTCCGGGAGCTGCCTGAGCCACTGATTCCATACAGCCTCTTTGATGAGTTTGTGGCTTGTGTCAGTAAGTGCAATTCCTGTCCTTGCCTTTTGGCTTTGGTTCCCCATAGCTAAAGGAATGACCTAAAGCAGGCATGCCCAACTTTCAAGAGAATGAGATCTACTCCCACTGTAAAAAACTGGCAGTGATCTACCAAAGTTGAGCTTTTTTTAGGGAGCCCAAGTTGTTTTTTCGGGGGAGGGGGGGCTCCCGAGATCTACCACAGACCCCCTGTGATCTATCAGTAGATCATGATCTGCCTGTTGGACATCCCTGACCTAAAGGAATGACATCCCATTTCCCTCGCCCCACCCCCAGTTAGCCAGTTAGTGGCTCCCATGCATAACATAGAGCCTGGGTGAAATGCAGGTAGAGAAGCAGAGATCACATCTCTTAGGGTAAAATATCTACTGCAGGAGCACATACAGCAGTTGCCAACAATTTTCTCTGCAGCTGGGGGACGAAAAATGGCTCAGAGCAAGTATATACTGCCCTTTTCTGCAATAATTCACCTAGTAATTTCCTACTTTTTTGAGTAATTGAAACCCAAAGCCTTGGTTTTTTACCAACTAAGATCTGGGTTTGTAAAATTACGTTATTAGCGGTGTAATCATTGCAGAGTCATTTGCATTCTATTCTAAGATTAGCAGTCCTGTTTGTTTCACAAGATGAGCAAGCCATTTCCTGGTCTCTTGTGGCTCCAGATGATGCCTCTTGAGAGCTGGTGGTGTCTCTATCAGCATGCCTGTTATCTCACCTCCTGCCCAATTAAAGAGTGGCTGGTTGCTTTTCCCTACACAGAGTTGTCTGAACCCAAGGAAAAAGTATCCAAGCTTGCAGGACTGATCCAGAGCCTCCCCCAACCAAACCGGGACACACTGCACTATTTACTGGAGCATCTTCGCAAGTAAGGAAGCAGGATTAATGTACCATTAATGTACCACCCAACCCTATGCATTTTCTTATTCCACTTACTGGCATGTGCAGCATTGGTTACTAATATTAGGAGGAAGCTGTTAAGTATCTTGTTAAAAAACCTTGTTTAAAATCCCATTAAAACACTGACAGGCAATCAGTGTTTTATCGGTCATCACTGGACTCGCAATTGTGTTGCATTGTGCACACACAATCATAGGATAGCAATTGCAGAGAAGAGGTATATTGTGGAAGCAACCTGGTAGAATTCCAGCTCTCTTGCTTCTGCTATCAGATCTACTCTGCAAGGCTATACTGAGTTTGGAAAGCTGGAGTATTGGGGAGCTAGCACTACATGACACAGTGGAGAGAAATAGAAGTTCCAGCTGATTGGAATCAGAATGTCCAAGGATGTCTTTTGTAGGTCGTAAAAAGTAGGAATGTTGGGCTTCAAATCTTAAATATTCCTTAGTGTGATGTGCAGAGAAAGAAGCATGTGTAAAATGTTTTCCTCTAGCCTGGATTATTACAACAAGCCCACATACTGACTAGGGAAATGACATTCCAGTTCGGGGGATGTGACTTTCAAGCTGTTTGAGCACCATCTTTTTCTTTTTAGAACTCAAATCCAAAGCATATCCACATGCCTGCTTTGGCCATGGATGTGTTAGACAGAGGCCAGTGCACTATGATGGTTTTCTCTCTCCCTCCCTCCCTCCCCCCCCTTCAGAGTGATGGAGCGCTCAGACATCAACCGGATGACGACACAGAACATTGGCATTGTCTTTGGTCCAACACTCCTGAGACACGAGCGAGATGCAACCAGCCTGGTGGAAGGCATGGTGTACCAGAACCAGGTGGTGGAGCTGCTCCTTACTGAATTCCCCAGCATCTTTGTGGCCCCAGGTGCTGAATGACATGGCTGGCACCTAAATCTCAGAGGCTGACGGTTTTATCTCGAAGGCGCACTAGATCGCAGATCATCTAGTCCTGGGGCAAAGCATTGGCTCTGAGCACCACTGACCTGGCATTTGCTATTAGACCAGTATCTCTTGGCATCAGCTTCTTGCGGTGTGGATTTCTAGGTGGCTTGGGCTCTGCAGGGTCATCATCCAGGATCTTGAGACTGAGTCAAATTTAGACGCTGGTGCACCGTAGGGAAAGGTGTTCTCTACCTACCCCCACAAAGAACTATTTCAGATGCCTCAAATGAAGCTGAGACTGGCAGCACTTGGACCTAGGCCCACAGGGTCCACCACGATTCCTTGAGTATGAATGTGAAAAGAGAAGGATGTTGAAAATAGACTCTCCATTAACCCTGTCCCTCTGACATCATCATTCAGCCAAGTTCTGCAGCTCATTCTCTTGAGCAGACAGTTACGTTTTCTCCACATGACTTGATGCCTCTGATGTGCAAGGCTCCTTTGCTCTGCTTTTGCCCCCTTCTGCACCAGTTCCTCATTTTGCCCTTGCAGTAAAGTCATGCGGTAAAGCGTACATCCTCTAGGACAGGAACAAGGAACCAACGCCTGTCTTAAGAGGCTTCTGGACCAGAGTTCCTATTGTCCCTGACCGTTGGCTATGCTGCCTGGGGCTGATAGGGTTTTGGAGTCCAGCATCTTCTGAAAGGACAAGCTTCTTCATGCCTGCTCTAGGTGTCCTTCGTGACTCATTATGTTAAGGCACATCAGTACTTATTAATTAAAAGAAAAAAAGGTAAAACTACTTTGAAACTGCCATGGTTTCCTGCAAACAACCCTGGAAACTATAGCTTAATGAAGCCATTGAATTTTCTGTACTGGAGATCCAGTACAGGTTTTTTTTGGTCCAGAGCTATGATATTCCACTCTAATGCTGTGGCTCTCTGAATCGTTTGGGCCATAGCTTATGGCAGCCTTCCCCAATCTGTCACTCAAAATATGTTTTGGACTATCGCTCCTATCAGTTTCAGTCACCATGACCAAATCCCAGGAACAATGGGAGTTATAGTCCAACAATCTCTGAAGTAAACCAGGTTGGGAAGGCTGGCTCTTGGCATGCAAAAAGGTTTGCATTGAACAACTCATCTGGTAGCCCTAGTTGATCAAGAACCTCTTGTGGGCAAGTGAGCACACTGGCAGAAAAGGAATGGACCACTCCTTGCCTCCTCTGCCAGCCTCAGCCATGGAGGAAGAAGGCTGGTGGAATGGAGAAAAAGTTATCCAGCCCACACAGTAGAAGTCCTTTTTGGGGGGGGGGATGAGTCTTAAAAGTTAGTAGCCAGCCTTTCCACGCCCACTATGGAGACAGTAGCTACTCCCCTCATAGCAAACACATTTTTTGTTTGTTTTGTTTCTGTTTTTATACGCTTTTGTGGACTTATTTACAAGGCTGGAACATGGTTCCTGGAACTTTTCATCTTGATTTTCTCAGTGACTTGTAATAGTTGAGGAAGGGAAGCATACAATAAAAAGAATTTCTGAGTGATCCATCCCCTCTCTACTGCACACGGCAGAATCAAGCATATTGGAAACCTCAGTTTGGTGGGGGAGAAAAGCAGTTTCCAAATGGTTACAGGAAAAAACTATAGATCAGGGGTGAAGAACCTGTGGCCCTTCAGATGTTGTTAGACTCAAATTCCCAACAGCCCCAGCCGGAATTGCCAGTTGTCAGGGACAATGGGAGCCAGGGGCAGCCCATCTCATTTTGCCACCCAAGGTGAAATGGGAATGTGCTGCACCTCACCTTGCGCTGCCCAGTTTGAAAAGGATCCATCATTGACCACCCAATCAGCTGCAGCTCTATATCACCTGCGATTCAGCTGGCTGGAAGGAGCTGTTTCAAGCAGCTTGTTGGAGCCATTCCCATCCAGAAATCTACTGAATAAGCAAAGGTTAATCAGTAGAAGATTGCCTACATTATTTTGGTCATAAGCCCACTATGGAAGCTCAGTGCGTTTCCTAGATCAAGATCAGGAGCAACCCATTCTCTTGGTTTTCAGTATGCTGAAGCTATAGCCCAAGTGAGAGTATGCGGTGCACAGTGGTGGCTGGCTGGGCACTTGTTACAGTCACTTACAAAGCTACCTCCCCCATTCTTGGAGCAGTTGGATGTGTTTTTAAAATATTTAAAAGTGACCAAGATGGATGCAAGGAGATAATAAGGAGGGAGAATCAGTTTCAGTTAAGAAGTTTGTATTAAAATAATAATAATTAATCTGAGACCATGGATGCTGTAATGCATGATGAGAACCAGGGTTACATTAGGGAGGAGAAACATTTGGACCAAGGCTAAAAAGACAGGCTAGATGACTGCTAGGTGCAGTTCCTCAACTATATGAGTCTCTTTCGATGTGTATAAAAGGGACAGATTTGCTTCCCCTCCCTTAGGAAATATTTTCAATTTTCATTTTATTGTGTTTTTTCTCTTTAAAAAAGAGAGAAAAAGATTTACAGGTAAAAAATACTCGCACACCTATATACAATCCATAAAAATACATGTCACTATGATATGCCTAGACATTTCCCCTACCACCCACCCTTTTGCTTTAATACTTTCCCCTTCCCATAGATGAAAAAAAATCACCTGGAAGGGACAGGCATTGGTCTGGCTTCCCAGCTAAAATACAAAAGGAAGATACAAAACAAAAGCTAAAAAGGATGAAAGGTTTCTTTGGTTTCTCAAGTTTAACTTAGGTTCTCCCCCCCCCCTTTTCCCTTTTTCTTTTGCTAGGAGGAGGATGCTTGAGTGCAGGGCATTGGGATAAGTACCTGAGGGAGACTAGGGAGGGGGAGAAGGTGCTAGCTCAGTGACAGAAGCTGGTGCTCAGTGGTGGAGCATGGCTTTGCATGGGGAAGGGCCCAGGCGCCAGACCCAGGGACTGCAGGCAGGGCTGAATCAAGACTCCTGCTCCCAACCTAGGAGAGAGAGGCTGCCACTCAGCATATTGTAGACAATACTGAACCAGATAGATGTGGTAGAACTAAGCTTCTTCTGCTTCCCCTGGAATGTTTTGTTCCCGAAGCCGGGAATCCCCACCTGCTTTGCACAAAGAAGACAAGGGCTCAGGCAATGTGTTTAGGAGAGGTGACAAAAAGCATCACTGGCCTTGGCTCTGCTCACTCTCTTGGGTCATCTTTGGTCAAACAGGTTTTTGAAAGCCTAACAAAACCTGTTTAGAAGAGGTGACAATGGGGCAAGTGTCCCAACACCACAGGGGATGGTGACTCCTTTTAACTCTGAACACCACTCTCATGGTTGTCCATCTCAAATGCTTAACCTTAAACCCTCCAGAGCTTTTGCAGCACTTCTTTTGCTTAGTCAGCTGGGTCTGTTTGAACATTACCTCCAAGTCTCTCTCCCCCCGCCCCGCTTCCGCTTATTTGTATCCGGTGAACAAAGTACACCATCTTTGTATGTAAATTCAGAACGGAAGAACCCAGCCTCTGAACTATTTGGGGAACCTGGCCTGAATAGATGGCAGGAGCTATAGCTCACCAGCTGAACACAAGTGCTACAGATTGAGGGTTGCCCGCCCCAACCAGGTTTTTGCATGTTAAAAACAAACAACCCCCAAAGCAGCTGTGTAGCAAAGCAACTTTCCCTCCCATTGAACACTGAGATGGCAGGAGCTGCCTCTAGCCAATGTTTCTCTAGACTAGAGGAAGGGATGTATTTGCTTTCCTGTGGAGTTGCCAGGCTGCAACCTGTAAAAAGCCTTCAGATCCCCAAATGCAGTGGGAGTCAAGGCAACCAGTGTCCCATGTGGCACATCCCTGGAACCCAGGTCATTAAAAGAGGTTGGGAAGGACGGAAGGGCCAAGGAAGGAGTGAATCAGCAGGAGCAGTTGTGGCTGCCTTGCTTCCTGCCAAACTGGGAGATTCAAAAGGAGGTAAAAGTTCTCCAGATATGCAGCCCAACTCAAGTATGCAACACACATGCGTGAACCTGCCTTTGAACTGATTTAGGTTCAAGAAGGATTTTTCTTGCGGGCTGGACTGACCTGTGATCTTAGGGCACAGGGGCGGGTCTTTGGAAGTTTGTCGTCCCTTGTAACTTGGCTTGCATGTCTGAGTTATGAGCATGTGAGGCACTTCAATAATGTGTGCTATGCTGTTCCTCCAGCTTTCTACACTTGTGGCTCACTATGGTCTGCTTATGTGCCTGTTGTGCACATACATTTTTCAGCCCTAGGATTCAGTTCTCTGTTCAATGCCTGACATTTAAGAACCCTTTCATACATCAAGAGGTAATAAACTCGGGCAAGGTCCCTGATGTATGTATGCAAATGTGGGCTCATCACATGCATCTGTTTTTAAGTGTACATGTAAAACGTCATTGCCCCAGCCCCAATGAGATCTCCCTTTCTCAACTGGGAACTGCTGGTATAAATTATATGTGCATTCTCACCTGTACTCTGTCACTACTTACATGCACAGCCAGAGGTGGATTAGGACACATATGTACGCCTTTAAAAAATATGATGTGTGGATGGGGATAGTGGAAAGCCATGTATCTTTAGGAAAGCAGAAGCCGCCAGAGCAATGTTTTTGCACCTCCCCCAACATTACACTTACATCACAATGTGAGCTTTGTCATGGTGGCAACTGCAGGATGGGAGCTAATGGAGAATGCCCAGGTTGATGTGGAATTCAGGGCTCCAGGCAGTCTAGCAGCTTTACCAGATGAGAGCTGCAAGGCCTGAATGTGCCAGAAGTGTATTTGCCATGTGCAAAGAAGAGCTTGCTCTTAGTAGATGCTCTGAGCCCCACCACCAACCTCCAGAGCCTCTGTGTAGGCAAAACCACAGAGTCAATTCTTTCCTCCACTGGGAGTCCTTCCTTCCTTCCCTGTGGAATTTGCAAGAAGGAACTATGAGCAGGTGGCAACATTCCTGCTTGCTCAAGATCACAGATCGCTCCTGCTAAATGCAGGCAAAGTTTTCAATTTGCCTAAAAGCCCTGTTTTTGCACATGTTCCTCTGTGGATAAAATTTTTCCAGGCCGACATGGGCCCTAGGTACAAGGCTTTGCTCAACAAACTCTAGAACCAGGCTGATGGCCTGTCAGAGCTCTCGATGCATAGGGGACTCTGCAGAAGAGGCACTTTGGGGTGATGCTCATGAAGAATACTGGTTTCATTTGGGGAGTGCGGGAGACAGAGGATGGATGGGTTTCGCTCTACCAGCTGGGGGAGAGGAAGGACTCCACTTCCTTTTCCTATGGCCACCTGTCCTTCATCTAGTACCATCAGCACAAATCTCAACAAGAGACCCACCTTGTACAGGAGGTCTGAGGTTGCAACAGATGCAACTTGGTACCAAAAGGCAAGCCTGGAAGTTACTAATTGGACCCAGTCTCCCTGCAGAGCCCCCAGTCCCACTCCCCAACCTCAAGTTATTGATTCCAGCCCAGCAAGAGGGACCCTGGCCTTGTCTCTCCTTGTGCCCATCTGGTTCCTGTTCACAGCAGGTCCCCGCCGTCTCAGCCATGATCCCAACTGTCCTAGGAAAGGGTGTTAAGGAACTGGTTCTCCCCTGCCAGTGAGTTCAGCATGGAGCTCATGTCCCCCACAGCCATGTTGGCTGGGCCGCCGGGCAGGGAGGTGGGGCTGAGGCCCTCTGCGTCGTCTAGGATAGCTGTGAAGTCCAAGTGGGTGTTCTCCAAGTCCAGAGTGTCCAAGCTGTTGGACACCTGCTCTTCTGGCAGGTAAGAGAAAGAGTCTGATTTGAGGATGTCCAGCCTGGGGGTGAAGGGCCCACCCGGATCCTCTGCCACGCAGCTGGGGGGCTGGCAGTGACGTTGGTGGGCGTTCATCAACTTGTTCCCAGAAGCTTTGCCCAACGGCATGTGTACCTGGCTGGAGAAACCTCTGGCCTCCTCAGGGCTGCGGAGAGGGGGCAAGCGCATCAGCCGGTGGGGGCCGCCCTCGCCAGGGGTCTCATAAGGGAGGCTGGCTTGGTAGCACAAGCTGCTTGGCCTGCTCAGCGGCTTGGGGCCCCCAGGCGGGTGGGGGACCATCCCTGGGCTGTAACACTGGCCTCCAGGGCTTGAAAGTGCTTTGCTCTCCATTGCTGGTGGGGGCTTGGCAGGGTAGCTGGGGTACTTGGGGCTGCCAGGGTAAGGCTGGGGCTGCTGGCACTGTCCCCCGCTCTCTATGCCCATCATGGCATCACCGGCTGGCTGCTCCCCCCACATCAGCGCCTGCTGCGACTGCACATAGCTCCGAACCATCATCTCCTTGACCTGCAGCATGGGGGTCTGGGGCCTCCTGCTGGGGGGCTGCCCCATACCAAAGCACGGGGCCTGTTGGCTCTCAGGCTGGTGGTACCCCTCACCCCTGACACAGGCAGGCTGGGCTTGGCTGTACGGCAGCTGCTTCATGCCCTGGCAAGAGGCCAGAGCAGGCACAGCTGCTTGGAACTGCTGCTCTGCCTTGATGTGGGCCTGGCCAAACTGGAAAGTGCCCTGCTGGCCTTCACCCCCATGACCTTCTACCCCCATGTGTTTAGCATCTGGGACTGCGTACTGGGCAGAGTGGCACTGCCCCATGGCAGAGGGGGGTGCGGGGTTAAGCCCCGCACCGTCGCCATCCCAGTGCCGCACTGTTGTGTGGAAAGCCAGGCTCATCTGGCATTGGGGCTGGGTATAGTCCAGTTGGTCAAAGCCGCCTTCCAGCTGTTCAGGACCCATCTGCAAGTTGCCTATCGCCCTGGGTGCACCTCGATGGGCCACGTTGCTTGGGAGCTCCATGCCCGCAGCCTGGCATGGGTAGCTCTGCTCCTGGTAACCCAGGTAAGGCTCCATCTCCAGCAGTTCCTGCTCTCCTGATGGGCCGGTGCTCTCCATGGTAGCGTTCTCCAAGAAGACGTTCTCACTGATGCTTGGTGGTCGTGGCGAGAAGAGGTGGCGCTGCAGGTTGGCATCTGAGCCCCCAATCGCCTGCCCGCTGGCTCTGCCCATGCCTCCTGGGCTCATGTTGCTGAGGCTTTTGAACCTTTGCACTCTGGGGGGCGGGTTGGCCTCACCCACGCTCTGGGCGGGGTCGCTGGCTCGCCGAGCACCGTGGCCAAGTGCCAGGTGGGGGTGGAGGATGCCAGAGCTGCACCTGTGGTATTCGTTGGCACTGTGTCGATGCATGAAAGGAGGCAGGGCAGAGCCTGGGTAATCCGCCATCAGGCTGGGCTGAGCAGCCCTCTCCATACTGGGTAGAGGGGTTGGAGGTGGTCCGCCTGTCGCAGCGGCGTACTTGGCTTTGAGGCGGTATTGTTGGGCCGGTGTCAGGTTGCCCAGTCCTGGAAGACCTCCGCAGTGGCTGGCCTCGCTGGAGCGTCTGGAGGTGTCAGGGGAGATGGGGTCATACACATCAGGTGGGACCACCCCATTAGGGCCTCCCGCAGCCGGCAGGTATGGTGACACCATGGAGGAGCGGCGGCTGACGGTGTAGGCCGAGCTGATGGTGCTGGTGGTGCTACCACGGCGCTCACCGGGCATGGATAGGGAGGGCAGGTCTCCCGATGACAGCTCCATGATGCGCCGGTGAGAGACAGCGGAGGGTGGCCCACACAGGCCAGGCATCTCTCTTGTGGAGCCTGCGAAGAAGCGGAACAGTTGACTAAAAGGACAGAGAAAACACATTTCAAAAAGCCAGGCCCAAAGCTAAGCCCATGGTTTGCAGCCGGCTTACTAGGCCCGAGGCAAGGCCTGACAGAATGGAGAAAGGGCTCCTCCTCTGCGAGACCTGGGCACCTGTCAGTCATATTTAGAGCATCGTATGTGATGTCAGCTGCAGGGCAGGTAGAAACATGGCGCAACCAGCTCTGTGACCTAATTGGGAGGGGGCAGTGCTAAATGGCTGAAGAAAGAAGGGCGGACCACAAGACCAAGGCCAACAGTATCTGCAAGAGGTCATTTCACTGCAAGAGGTGAAATAGGAGAGCAGCCTTGCCCAGCACTGAAGCTGCTCTGCTGGCAGCCATCTTGAAGAGCAACAACGGGCCTTGTTATTCTCACTGCCTCCTGCCTATGGGAAACCCTCTATGCAGACCCTACCTATTCTATGGGCATCCGCAGGGGTTTTTCTGATCGGGGTGGGCGGGCAGCAAAGTAAAACATGGCAATGGGGAGCAGGAGAGTTTCTGTCCATTTTGACTTCTCGCTCAGGTTCTACAAATGCTAGAAACATACCCTTTTAAAAAAAATGAAAGCTGGAGATCTAGAGATCAAGGCTCATCCGGATTTGGAGGTGTAGATGTGTGCCTGACCCCCTGTGGACACCCCTGCCCTCCCCTCCTCTTCCCCCCAAGACCTCCTTCCCCACGCACCTGAGCCGGGGATGGACGGCAGCTTGACCCCCTTGGCGGACAGGGGCTTGCGCAGCTGCTTCAGCTTGTCAATGCGCAGGTTCTCCAGTTTGTGCAGCGCCGACAGCCCGGAGTTGCCCATGGGCTCCGGCGGTTCCTCCAGTGCCGACAAGTCTTCTAAACTGCCACCCGCATTGGCATTCATCTCCACGCCACTGTCGTTGTTGTTTGCGCTGCCCAAGGGCGAGCGCTCGCTGCTGCAGGACGACTGGCCACCGGGGCTGGGCTGCGGTTTCTGGGGTGGGCGGGGGGTGGAGCACAGCCACATCGCAGGGTTACAGCAATCGTCACAACAACTCGGGGGGGGGGGCGTTCCATGCAGGGTGGGGGGGGAGAGATCTTGGCTACTTAGAATCATTGAATTGGAAGGGACTATGATGGTCATCTAGTCCAGCCCCCTGCAATGCAGGAATCTTTTGCCCAACGTGGGGCTCGAACCCAAAACCCTGAGATTAAGAGTCTCATGCTCTACCACTTGAACTCACTGGGACCTGTATAGGAGTGGGGTACAGTGGTGCCTCGCAAGACGAAATTAATCCGTTCCGCGAGTCTCTTCGTCTAGCGGTTTTTTCGTCTTGCGAAGCAACCCTATTAGCGGCTTAGCGGATTAGTGCTATTAGCGGATTAGCGGCTATTAAAGGATTAGCGGATTAGCGGATTAGCGGTTAAAAGGCTATTAGCGGCTTAGAAAAAGGGGGGGGGAGTGAAAGCAAGCCCATAGGGAAATTCGTCTTGCAAAGCAGCTCAAAAATGGAAAAGCCTTTCATCTAGCGGGTTTTCCGTCTTGCGAGGCATTCGTCTTGCGGGGCACCACTGTACTTGCTTGTTTCTTTTATTACATTTCCATCCCCCCTTTCCTCCCAAAGGAGCCCAGGGTGGCAAACAACCAGTGATTAATCAATAGAAATCATTCTAGTACAGATGCAGACTGGGAAAGATCTCAGCTTAAAAGGCTGGTTGGAAGAGGAAGGTCTTTATCGGGCACCAAAAATACAGCAGAGATTGCACCTGTCTCATATTCAAGGGGAGGGCATCCCAAAGGGCAGGTGCCACAACACTAAAGGCCTGATTCCTGTATTGTGCAGAATGGACCTTCTGATGAAACGGTATCTGCAGGAGGCCCTCACCTGCAGAGTGCAGTGACTGTGTAGACAAGGGGTGAGATTATCTTTCAAGTGTCTTGCACCTTACCTGCACAGGGCTTATAACACCGAAACCAGCACCATAACTACTTCAACGCTTCTTAAACTGAATAACATGTGATGGTAAAACAATATTTTTTAAATAAAAAAAAAATAGGGCTGCCAGCTTTACTCAGTAGACCATCTACTTAGTTGATTAATCACTGGGGCAAATTCCAGTTGGTGTGGGCAATGGATGAGGGTGGTAGAAAGGAAAACGGGAATAATGCTGAGATGCTCAGGGTGCCAATTTCTGAAGATTTATAGTGCAACATTCCTTTCTCCAGGCCTGTATGCTGAAGAATGGACTGCAAGAACAGGAAGCTTCCTGGACTAAACGTTTTGGCTGAATCACAAATCCCCACCAAATTCTAATTCCTCTTTGGCTCAGTGTGGGAAGGTCTGTAGCTCAGCTCCCTGGCACCTGCAAGGAGGTGTGGGAGAAATCCCCACCTGAAGCCATGGAGAGGGACTGCCGGTCAGTGTGTGGGCAACACGGGGCCAGGCAGACCAACGGTCTGACTGGGTATGAGGCAGCTTCCTCATCTTTTCTGACTCATCCTTTCTGTGCTTCTTAAGAAGTAAGGAGGGACGTGGCCCCCAGTGCTTCTTGAACTCAATAAATTCTAGCCTCATAGGCTGACCCATTAGGGCACCTGCCCCACCAACCTCAGTCTGCCTTCTGGCAACCGCCAACTACCAGACTTTCTGCTTGCAAACAGTGCAAGCGGAGGCACTGGCTGCCACCTTCCCTCTCCTCAGTCTCATAGAACACAGCAGGGAATTGGTGGGCTCTGCCTAGCACTGGCTCTGGCGCCACCTACTGTTGGCCTCCTTGCCTTCTGCCCTAGCAGCCTCAATGACCACCACCCACCACTGCCCAGTGTCAAGATCCGTCCTCCGTGTGTCCTCTCCAAGCAACCATGATACGCCTTGCACTGGAATCTAGTCTCTCTTCTCCCAACGCTGCCTGTGTAGCACAGCTTACCAAGTTAGAGTCAGGCACCATGAGTTTGCCTTCGTCTTTCCTGCCTTCGCTGTCTCGCTCCTGTTTCATATCGCTGTGGAGGACGAGCGTCCGGCTGGTGGAGATGGTGTCTCCGCGGTGCTTCTTGGTGACGTGGGCATCTGGTCCATGCACCGTCTTGACATGCTTGCGCAGAGAACTGGGGTCTGTGTATCGCTTGGTGCAGCCTGGGATCTTACAGACGTAGGGTTTCTGCCAGGACACAAACAGATCATTATCCCTCACCAGAGGTGGCAACTTTAGGCATAGATGCTTCTCTGACTCATTTTGCCTCATAGTAAGACAAGCGTGCTTCAAACTGGGACCCTCCAGATGTTGGACTGCAACTCCTATGAACCCTCACTATTGCCTATGCTGCTTGGGGATAATGGGAGTTGTAGTACAACAGCACCTAGAGACTTGAGGTTCGGGAAAGGCTGAAGCACTGGGTCATACCAATATTGCATGGAGGGGGAGGTTGCCATCTTTTTGATGTGAGGCTCCATGGTTCACCTAGGCAGCTAGCCATACCTCGTTGGAATGTGTCCGGTTCTGGTGCTTGGCCCGGTCCGAAGCATTGGAGAAGGCCTTATTGCAGCCCTCGTGCTCACAAACGTAGGGCTTCTCCCCCGTGTGGGAGCGCAAGTGGGTCTTGAGGTTCTCCAGGCGTGAGTAGGCCTTATTGCAGCCTTCAAACTGTAGGATAGCAAAGCAGTTGGTAGTTGTATGGCAAAATGGGGAACCCCCACCCCCACAAAATCACTCTTTCTCTGTGCCAGCCCAAATGTGTAGCTTCCTTTGTGCGCACACCACACCCTTCTTCCAGTGGGGCAGCCAGCCACACCCATTCACAGCCAGGTATACATGATGGAAGTGGTGGAAGATGGAACCTGGCTCATTGTCACAGGCACCGGGTTCTGCCCAACGTTGGGGGTGCCTGGCGCATGCGTGTGATGTCATGAGCACGATGCACATGTGTGACATCACGTGGCAGGAGGAGTCTGCGAGGCCCACCACAGCCACAGGGAGGCCTGGTAAGGCCTGGTGGGTCCCCTTCGCAGCCGTGGGTAGGCATGGCGAGGCCCACCACAGGACGCAGAATAATGAGGGGGCCCAGCTGCCTCCTTGAAAATTCGAGGCACTCCTGCTGAGGGGTAGGGATGTCAGAGAATTCCATCAGAAATTGAAACTAGTGCACTCTGCAAATTTGACCAAGGCCAGGAATGGAAATCACACAAGTGAATAATAGCAGTATTCACTATAGTAGTTTTTGAGTCCACACAAGTTATGCAAATAAGTAATTTTCCATTTTTTCAGACCCAGAACCCACTTTTAACCCAAACATGCATTAGGGGACTCATTTCGTAATCTTTTACAATATATTTGCGTGGTGGTAGTGCTCCTGTTGTGATGCACCTTGGATCAGGCCACAGCTCACTAGTGGGTCCTGACTCCTGACCCACCTGTTGAAGACCAGTGATGTAAATAATTGCATTATTTTCTGCATTGTTTTTGACGTTTCCATTCCACTGAAATGCATTGAAATTAATTAAATTTGTTCTGGACATAGTAGAGAATGAAACAACACAGATGTTAGCAGAAGCTGAATGGTAGCAAGACAAAAACAGTACTCATTGTGAAGAAGACAAGGCGGGAGACAGTCGTAGTGTGAACCCCATCAAACTCCGTCTCTCCTCAGATCCTCCACCCAGGACAGAAACCAGCTGGCTCTTTGAGCCCACCCTACTTACTGTGCACTTGTGGGGCTTCTCTCCTGTGTGGCGCCTCATGTGAACAACCAGCATGTACTGAGCTTTGAAGGGCCGTTGTTCCCGAGAGCACTCCCGCCAGTGGCACACAAACTCCTTCTTCTCCCCGTGGATGTGCTCATTGTTGATATGCTGCAACGACAGGGGAGCAACGCAGTCAGTGGAAGTCAGTGGCAAACACAATTCATCACCAGCATTTATGGTTTAGCTTCTGATCCTGCCTAATCACTGCAAAGCATTACAGAGTGGAAGCAGGGATCGTTCCAGGGTGCAGAGCCATAGCTGGGGGGGGGGCGGGGCGGGGGGGTCTAGCCAGGGTTTCTGACCCCGGTGAAGCTTCCAGAGAGGTGCCATTGAGGCTCCCAGCTTCCCAGCTTGTCTGCGCTGCAACTGGAGAGAAAGATGAAAGGCAACTGTGAGCTCTGCTTTCCCCATGAAGCTGAAGAAGGCTCATTTACAAGGTGACACAGGAAGAAAGAGAATTATTATTATATTTATATGTTTGTGCTGAGGAGAGCCCAAGAACATGCCTTCATCATATAGGGGTACACCCCCCACCCCAATAAATAAATATTATATGCAAGGGAAAATAGCATTACAATCCAGAACAGTTAATTCAACAGTTGGTCTGTGAGCATTTAGAAAAGGATGCTGTGATGGGTTTCTCAAAAATAAGTCATGCCAGACCAATCTGATTTCTTTTTTTCTTTTTTTTGGTGGTTGCTTTCAGTAAGGCTTTTGACAAAGTCTCCCATGATATTCTCATGAGGAAGCTGGTAAAATGTGGGTTGAACAAGGTAACTTAGGTGGATTTGTAGCTGGTTGACTGACCAAACCCAAAGGTACTCATGAATGGTTCCTCATCATCCATCTAGGCTGTATCAACAGCCTAGGGTCCAAATAAAGGGAAGCAATAGTGCCACTCTATTCTGCCTTGGTCAGACCACACCTGGAATACTGTGTCCAATTCTGGGCACCACAGTTTAAGAAGGATCTTGACAAGCTGGAACATGTGCAGATGATCAAGGGTCTAGAAGCCAAGCCTTATGAGGAATGGTTGAAGGAGCTGGGTATGTTTAGCCTGGAAAAGAAGAGACTGAGAAGGTTGTCACATGGAAGATGGAACAAGCTTCTTTTCTCCTGTTCTGGAGGGCAGGTCTCGAACCAATGGATTCAAATGACAAGAAAGGAAATTCTGACTAAACATCATGAAAAACGTTCTGACAGTCAGAGCTGTTTGACCGTGGAATGGTCTGCCTCAGGAGGTTTTCAAGCAGAGGTTGAATGACCAGCTCTCATGGATGCTTTAGCTCAGTTTTCTGCATTGCAGGGGGTTGGACTAGATAATCCTTGGCATCCCTTCCAACAAAAATAAAATTGAAAGGAATCTTGTTGAAGCTTACTCAGGAGTAAATTTACAGGTCAAAACTCCTTGAAAGGGTTTGCACAGAACCAAGAAGAGGGGCGGGTGACAAAAAGCCTCAAAGAAAAGGACAACAAAAAATTTTTTGAAAGGAAATCAGAGGGTCTTGGCTGATCTTATGGTCTTGTAATGCAGTCTTGTAATGATCCTGTGTCCAAACAAATCCAATTAAAAACCTGACCTCAGATAGACAATTGCTGCACATGGAAGTTCTACTTTTGACAAACAATTTGCTTTTACAGGAAGGGGTCTCACTTTCCCTTTATTCATACAGTCATAATACTTCTTAGGATTCCTTTCAATTCAAATAATCTATTGCCTATTTTTATATCCTTTACGAATAAACGTGTTGAGGTGTGTGTGTATGTGCATGTGTGTATGCAAACACACATCCAAGGGGATCCGAGGTGCCAAACTGGGTTTTTGACTCAGGTGACAGAAAGCCTAGTTTCGGCCCTGCCAGGATGTATCTGATGCAGCTAATCAGGGCAGGGGGTTGGACTGCGTAAGTCAGCCCTTCCAGTTCCCACCAAGTTCTAAGATGCCTCCCGTCCCGTCCCCCCCCCCAAATCCTGCCCGCAGGCCCACATCACTCACATGCACCAGCTGTTCCTGGGTGTCAAATTCCTTGGAACATCCTTCCCAGTGGCAGTTGGTTTCATACACTGCCTCAGCCTCTACTTTCCCATCTTCCTTCTCCAATTCATCTCGGGGATCAAGCATGCCTAGTAAGGGATCCTGGGATGGAGGTAAGAAATGGAGCATGTTCAGAAAATCTGGGGAACAATTCAGAGCAATGACCTAGTCTGCCCCCCACTGAACAATCCAATGCGAGAGGGGCAAAATCTGTCCATGATGCTCCACCCAGCGCACAGGCATAGCAAGGATTTTTGTTGGGGGGGGGGAGGCAGGCCTTTTGTTAGGGGGGAGGGCTTTGGGGGGGCAGAATCTCAGCTATGCATTTTTATTGATTTTTCTTGATTGGAGGGGCAGCTGCCCATCCCTGCCCCACCTCCCAGCTGTGCCCATGGACTGATGAAGTCAAGGGTTTTGCTGATGTCCGTGAATCTCTTTTGTGCCTTCTGATGGGTCACATGGCTGAGGCGCCATAGGTTGATGGCAGAGCAGGTGCAGAAGGTCCCAGATTCAGTCTGTATCATCATTGGACTAGATATGGACCAATGATCTGACTTGTTTAAGGCAATTTTGTATATTTAATTCACAAAAAATTCTTTTCGCAGGTTGTAACTGTATCACATGGGTGACTGATGGTGTGGAAACATGATATGGGGTGGTTTAGAAGGAGGAGGAGGTACCGTATATTTGTATGGGCAGATTTCCACCATAGTGGAGCTTAGAATTCTTTCTTTATTCTGCCATGCTTTTAAATAAATTACTTGTATCTGTTTATAACATGCTCTTTCAAAGGTTAAGGGTGGATTCCAACATGCTATTTAAAACAACATAAAACATAATAGGAGAGTTTGGACTTTAATAAGCTGAAATATGGGCAAGCCTTTAGGCTGAGTTTGCAGCCCCTTTGCCTTCATGGTGGAGAGGCAAACAAGCCAGGAAGTCTGCTGTTAATTACACTTGCTTGTTTCATCTGAACCAAGAAATTATGGTTAGCAGCTTTGGAACAAGTCAGGATATTAAGTCAACTTCAAAATGTAGTTTAATATCCTGGTTCATTCTGAAGCTGTTACCCATAGCTCCCCAGCCTGAACACAACATGCAACTATAACTTCCCTGTTTGTTTGCTCACTCACACAAAGGGAAGAGCAAAGGAACTGTGTGTTCAGCCAAAGAGCTTGTTCATACCTTGGCTTATTAAGCCAAGATATGATCATCTCAATGTTGTCAGTAAGTTAAAATACCCTGCCACCAATGCCTCGTTTGCAACCATCAGATATGCCTGCCCAAACCAAAAAGATCTGATGCATCTCCGGAAACCAGCTTCTGCTAGGGCTCTCTCTGGTGAGCAACTTATGCAATGGCATCTAGTCAAAATGGAGCAGATATTGGGTTGTACCCAAAGTAGAACTGAGTAACACATTCCATCAGCACAATAACTTCTGCTGCTTGCTCACCAGGACTTCCCCCCCCCCTCCATGCCCCCTAAAGGTTGCCCCACACATTCCCACTGCACATGCAGTTTGGTTTGTGGACAGACTGGCAACGAGTGAGAGACAAAGGTGTCATGAACCAGGCCTAGAGTGGGGTTGATCTATCCAGCTGGGAGGAAAAACAAGCAAAACACCATGGTTTTTATGTGTAACGCTGATGGTGAGAACATCTCCCTCTCTCTCCTCCACGCCCCCACCACCCCTCCAGCTCCAAATGAGCCACTCCAGTCCTGGACACTTGACTCTGGATTTGGAGAGAGGGCAGGCTTGGTGTCTGTGTGAGCACATTGGTGTGGCCCGGTGTTACCTGTGTCCCTGTCGAGGCTGGGCTGGAAATGTCACCCTCCGAGCACTCCTCCATGCACTTGGTGCTCAGGGCATCCAGAGGGCTGCCCAGGCTGGGCTCTGACTTCAGCTGTGGGAAAGAGACGGCGAGAGCTCCAGGTGATGGTGCCCTCTCCCAGTGCAGCCCCAGACCCGAAGGAGGCCCCTTCTCCCTCTGTTAACTCTACGGCCACCCATCTTGCGTTCCCAAATGAATGCGAGAGATTAATCTAAGAGCCTACCAAGAGTGCTAAGGCACCCCTGGGTTGTTAACATTTATTTCTGAGGGGGTTTTTTGCAGGGGTGGGGGTGGGCAGGCTACGGGACTTGGTAAGCAGTGGGTACGGTGGTGTCATGTTGGGGGCTTTTGGTATTCACCTGCTTGAGTGTGACACATTGAGAGGGGCAGGCGGGTGAACCTGATACCCACTTACCTGGCAGTGTTTCAGCATCCCACGAGGTGGCGGCACATGATGCATCATCCCTGGCCGGCCAGGCATGTGTTCATGAGATCCACAGGGAGCCATAGGCGGGTTGTGGCCAAATGACATCCCTTGAGCTTTCTGGTGGCCCATGGGGCTCTGGAAGCCAAGGGAAGGGCTGCCAAGGGTGACAGAAGAAAGCACAAGCTGTTTGCATGCAGAAGACCTGCATAATGCACCATTTGCACAATGAGCGTTTGCATAATGGCGGTGCTGTGCATGTGTAACATGATGCAACAGAAGTGCATAATGTGTTACTGAGCCCAAATGCAGCTTTTTAAAAAACAAAAAGGGCAAGGAAAGTTTCTAGCCCTTATGCTTGAAAGGGCATGGGCAATGCCCTCCAGCTATGAAACATGGAGCTGAAGAAACTTCTGGTTGGGGGGCACTATTAGTGGAGAATGAGAACTAACATAAGCGGGAAGGTTTATTTTAATCTCCGGCACGACCGTAGAACTATTTTCATTTTGTTCAAAGTGTACATGTACCTGGGTTACCCTTACCTGGCTTACCTTAATTTAACAGAACTGCCCTCTGACTATTTATAATGGGGCTTGCTTGGGCAGCTAAGCAGTGCGGAATTGAGGAGATGTAGTCAAGTCTGGGCGTGAGGATTCCCCACTCCTTATTGCGGTGCTCCTCACACACAAAAGGCTCTGGCTTTGGAGGCAGACATTGGTGTGCTTCCCCAAAGAGTAAATCATATATGCTTCTGCTTCCGAATGGCTAGAGTGGGAAGAAGGGGCAGTGGAAGCCCATTTGTGCCAGTTTGGGGGAAACTGAGAACTTGGGGTGTTGGGAGGTCTGAGTGACAGGCAGGTCTGCATGTCCACGGTAGGTCAAGCACATTTTAAAAAACATGTTTGACTTTTTAAAATATGAGGTTTCTAATGTGTGTTGCAAGGAGAGCGTATTTGCTCAGGAGCCACAACTGGCTGACGTATTTGGGTGTGTATGAGAGTTTCCCATTCATTTTGCATACAAGTGAAGAAGGCTCTTTGTCAGAGGTCTAGCACTGAGTTTATGTTTATAAGAGGAACAGGCTTTTATGGTGTCCAGGAAGGTTCCTCAGATTTCCGAATATGTCCCTGGTCCTAAAAAAAGTTGGGGCTCTGCAACACACACAAACCTGACCTATCCCGGAAGGGAACACCTACCTGCTGGTGCCAATGGAGAGGTGCCCGTAGGAGCCACCAGCTGAAGCGCAGCGGGAGTTTATGTAAGCCACCAAGGAATTGGGAGAGGTGCGGATGACAGTCTGCAGGTCAATGCTGGCATCTGAGAGAGGAGAGATGGACAGCGCTCGCTTCTTGGTCAACTTGGCTGTGCTTCGGGGCGTAGAAAAGCGAGTACCTGGGTGGGAAACAGGAAGAACACAGGGAGCTGCCTTATCCTTAGTCAGACTTTACATCTGGGTCAGTATATTGCCAACACTGGCTGGCAGCTGCTCTCCAAGTTTTCAGACAGGGTTCCCTGCCTCCAAGGCTATCTAGAGTTTATTTATTTCTTTAAAGCATTGGGGTGCTCTAAATGAATGTTGGCAGGTCACCAAGCTGTCTGTGCATCTTCTCCCCTCCCACACATTCTCCAATGCATGTCATCATATGAGGTTGCCTGGCCCTCTAAGACAGGGAGGGGGAACCCATGGCCCTCCGGGTGTTGCTGAACTACATCTCCATGCTTGCCGGGGTTAGTGAGGGAGGGGGCCAGGTTGGCTATCCCTGCTCTAAGAGCACCAAAAGATAACTTGATGAAGGGTTCTTCTGTTTCTTGTGCAAGCGCATTACTTCCTGCAAAGAATCCCAGGAACCGTAGTTTATCCTTCACACAGATACAGTTCTCAGCAGCCAAGAATCCTTTGTGGGAAGTCATGTGCTTTAAATGGACAGTGTATTTGCAGCCTTGGAGTGGGAAGGTAAACCAGCTGACACAGCAAGATGGAAGAACAAAAGCAGGAGGCTCTAGTGTCAGTCGTGTGTCCCCACTGGGGGTGTGGGCCCAGGGAGGTGCCCTATATTGTTGACCACTGATGCTGACCTTGTCCAGGACAGCCTCTAGTAATTACAGGCATGTTCCAAAGTGGAGATGTATGTGCTGGGGCTTGCATGGAAGTTGTCACCACGGCGGGTCCTACAGCAAAAGAGACAAGCCACTTTGAAAACTGCACAAGAGCTTGCCTTTTCAGCAAGAGTAGCAGGTATGGCAAAACTATCAAAGAAAACTCCAGCTGCATGCAGAATTTCTGCCTGTGCTTAATTATCTGTGCTCTCAAGTCTGTAGGCTGCAGTGTGTCCCCTTCTACCTTGCCCCCCACTCATTACTTCTCATGAATTTGCCACCACCTGTCCTTGAAACTCACCATCAGTATGAGAAGAATGTTCACTTCCAGGTGGCATCCCATAGGTGTGATGATTCCCCATGGAGTTGGCTTGGTGGTAGTATGGCAAGTCATTGATTCCTGGAAAAGAGCAGAGTGAGCCATTAACAGAAGCAGGGGATGTTTTGGTCTACCCTGGGATTCCTTGGAACGTCATTAGGGGCTCCTCAATGAGGAGTCCAGGACTGGCAGACAACCGAATCCTGAACAAGGCTCCTGATAATATTCCCTTCCAACATCTACTTCCAGGGGTGGGATGAGTGTGTTCTGAGACACAAGGGCATTGTGTCAGGTGCACAGAGAAAAACGAGGACCTGCAGAGCTTACTGGTCCTCTGCCCAAACTGAATGTGCACATGCATTCCTAGAAAACCCCCTCTACAAATCCTCTGTAGCATTAAAGGGTTCCATGCAATAGCTCCTCAGCAGACATAGCAACATGGAAAAGGTTCCAGGAAGCTGGGTGGGTTGGAAAACCCTCTTGGAAAATAAAAAATTTTATACAAGATCTATATACAGATCTATATTTATACAAGAATTTATACAAAATTTATACAAGATCTCAAAGTAGCTGTTTTACTACAAAGGAATTTCAGAAATAGACTGGAAAGAGAAGCTGCTGAATTGCAACTCATTACCAAACTTAAAACCATGGAGAGACCTGGTCTGAACAAAGACATTGGATTCTTATCTCATTATACATGACTAAGCCATTTCTCACCTTCTCACCCCTTGCCTTTTCCTGTAAGACCTACTGCAGTCGTTAAGAGTCGTCAACAGGCTCATCTCAGCTATCTGCCAATCTCCCATTCCCACCACCCTTCTGAGTAATACCCCTCCCCACCTTCTCACTATATAGAAGGGTCTGGCAACTTCTGTTTCAGTGTATCTGAAGAAGTGTGCATGCACACGAAAGCTCATACCAAGAACTAACTTAGTTGGTCTTTAAGGTGCTACTGGAAGGAATTTTTTTATTTTGACTATGGCAGACCAACACGGCTACCTATCTGTAACTGCCTCTTGGAAAAGAAACAGAAGAAGAGGCAAACAGATGGCTCAGGTGGAGTGTTGAGCAAGAGGACTGTGCTGCCCCTGGCTGTTGCTGTGAGACTGACCTTCCACCATGGTGCTGGGTTGCCCTTGGCCATGGAGGGGGCGAAGGTAGCAGTGTTCCACGTAGTTATTAACTGGTGCGTTCATCGGGTTGAACATGGTTTGTCGGAGGCTGGATGCAGTCAGGGACACATCTGCTTTTTTGGTGGGTTACAGTGGGCCAGGAAGTGGCAGTGCTCCTGCTCAGGGATCCAGATCTGCAAGAGACAGAGTGTAGTCATGCGAGAAGACAAGAGACATCCCAGCACCCAAGATCCCACAGTCCCTGGTGTGGTGGCTCTAGAAGTGGTCCTGTCTTGTTGCGCAGTTCAGCCAAGGGCCCTAGTTTTCATCACTGACAGAGAGGGGTCACGTGTCAGCGGCAGAGCACATACTTGGCATGTAGAAAGTTCTAGGTTGAACTCCTAGCATCTCCAGGCAGGGCTGGAAAATACCTTTCTCTCCCCCCACCCACTTGAAACTCTGAAGAGCCACTATCTGTCACATCAGATGACATTGAGCGGGACAGACCAAGAGTCTGGCTTGGTGAGGGCAGCTTCCTACGATAACACAGGTTTAATGTACACCTTCCATGATTAGCTCCAGTAATAGTATTATATGCCCTTAAACAGATACGGAGGGCTCCTCCAGACGGCCAATTTATTATTTTTCTTGATTTGGCTTGCACAAAGTTTACATGGGGGTTAGATTATATCCAGTCTTTATTGAGTATTTGTTCTGATTTGTTTGCTCGTAGCTTACACAAGAATGAACATTCATCCCGCATTCATCCCGGTTTGCTTTTTTTATACATCTACCATTCATTCAATCAATCCACACCTTTCAGTGTCGCTTACCCAAACTGCAAAAAGTCTTGTTTCTTTTTTAAAAGTGGATTCATTGCATCAGAGCGACAAAACACAGTAATCCACTTTAACAGAAAAAACCTAAAATTCTCAGGATGCGCCTGAATCCCTCCCGCAAAATGCTGACAAATCTGGAGAGAGACAGAGGCAGTGACCCCCCCCCCCCGGTTGTCTGATGAAAGCAGAGTGGAGTGAGGGGAGAATCAAAGACTCATAATTAAATAGATACAAGATACAACTCCTCCCTCTCTGGGGAAATGAATGAAAATGCCTTTTAAAAGCATTTGTCATGATTATTTCCTCTTTTACACCTCATCCTAACTGTGGCAATGTTATCAACACAGGACAATGAGTCCCACTCTCATTTTTAAGAAAAAAAAATTGTTCTTTTGACATACACATAAGCTTGCGTAAATGTTTGTGCACATTAGATACTCAACCCTTTACTATGATTTCTATTCTTGGGAATCACTTATTGAACTCAGTAGGACCTGTTACAGAGAAAACACGCCTGAGATTGCACTTCCACTGTGTATGGCCATTGAGTTGTCAATGGATACAGAAGGATCCATATCCTCTCCCTGCTGCCCCTCCAAGCCCACTTTAAATAGGATCCCTATAAAGTCATACCTTGGTTTTCAAACAGCTTTGTTCTCGAACGTTTTGGCTCCCAAATGCCGCAAATCCGGGAATGACTGTTCTGGTTTGCGAACTATTTTTGGAAGCCGAACAACTGACGGGGCTTCTGTGGTTTCCTATTGACTGCAGGAGCTTCCTGCAGCCAATCAGAAGCCGTGCTTTGGTCTCCGAACATTTTGGAAGTCGAACAGATTCCGTTCAACTTCCAAGGTATGACTGTACAAAGGATCCAACTCCAAATATTACTTCAGGGTTGTGGGAAGAAAGGGTTTGCTACCACTTAAGTCACACACTGGCCCACGATCATGTATGAGTCACCAAGACCCAATTCCAACCTTTGATCAGGAGCATGATTATAGATCAGAAAGATGGCTACATCAGAAATGCATCTGCTATGGGAGAAAAGCCAAGAATTAAACATAAAATTATGATAGATATAAAAGAAAGAGGAGGCTTTGCTCTGCCAGACTTGCAAATGTATTATGAGGCAGCTTGTTTGTACTAGTTAAAAGACTGGATTGCATTGGACAATGCAGACATCCTAGATTTAGAGGGCCGTGATTTAAATTCAGCTGGCATGCAAGTCTTTGGGAAGGCGAAAATCTGTAAGCATTTGATGAACCTTATTCTTAGGAAGACTCTGTATAGAGTGCTGGAAAATCTGCTGGAAAGAAAAACACCTTTATGGTTATCTCCCATCGAAGCAATTACAATTAAGAGAGTTAATATGGATAGACTTACAGGGAACTGCTAGATTTTATGGGGGGGGGGGAGACTCAAACATTTTAGACAAAAGTTGATCTTTGTTTTGCAAGAGTTCTTTTTCAGATTGTAATCTTTGGTCCAAAAATCCATTCTTTCTATCTAATTTAAACATATCATGTAACTGATGCTATTGCAACCAATCCGTAACTTGGCTCCTTAGGTTTTCCATTGGTTTCAGTTTGAGTCTCCCCCCCCCCAGCCCATAATATCCAGCAGTTCCCTGTAAGTCTATCCATATTAACTCTCTTAATTGTAATTGCTTCGATGGGAGATAACCATAAACTTTTGTCTAAAATGTATAATCTCTTATTAGAATGGGAAACAAAAGAGGAGCTTGTTAAAGCTTCGATAATACACTGGGCAATAGATAAAGGACACAATATAGATCTTAACCTCTGGGAAAAACTCTGGAAAAGTGACCTGAAATTTACAGCATGCTATTCATTGAAAGAGAAGTATTTGAAAATGATTCATAGATGGTACTTAACTCCAAGTAGGTTGGCTAAGATTTATAAGACAGAATCACATAAGTGTTGGAAGTGTAAAGAAGTGGAGAGAACGTTCTTCCACATGTGGTGGACATGTAAAAAGGTAAAAGGGTATTGGGAAATGATTTATAATGAATTGAAAAAAAATGTTCAAAATTACTCCCCCCACCAATCCCCCTCCCCAGAGCCCTTTTTGCTGGGGATAACCCAGACTGAAATTCCCAGATGCCAGAAAAGGTTATTTATGCATGCAACAACTGTGGCCCATGTTTTGTTAGCCCACAAATGGAAAGTGAGCGAAGATTGGCAACTTAAGTTTACAAAATATGCACAACTTGCAGATTTAACATATAGAATAGGAGAGCAGGAAGAACATATGTTTAAAGAAGATTGAAAAACATTTATTAATATATGGAAAATAACTGTACAGCTGAAAACACTGGCAGCATTAAGATAAATTCAACAGAGTAAAAAATTTTTGATGGATGTAAAAGTGGAAAATTGATTTGAATTGTTATAGTAAAATATGCAGGGATATATATTATGTAAAATGAACCATGGAAAGAAGGAGGGAAGTGACTGGATATTTTAAAGTTTGTAAAATGTTTATTTAAAATTATAAAACAGAAAATTTAATAAAAATTATTATACAGTATATATATATAAAAAGAAATACCTCTGCTAAAATTCAAGAGGCTATTTAGGTGGCTCTAGAGTCCTCTAAAATTGTTTTGGATTGATAATGCTGTTTCACCACTAAGCTGAAGGGGATGTGAACAGTGGGGTTATTTTGCACATGTGGTAGGAATGGAGTTCAAAGATTTTGGGAAATTGTATTTGAGCAAATATCTGACATTACAGGACAACTCATTTCCCCTAACCCTGCTTTCACCTTTCCATCTATTGCAGATCACCTGAAGATATCAGTCAAACACAAGGAATATGCTGTGTTTGTTTCTCTCTCCCATATTTTTGCCATCACCTCTCCATGGAAAGACCACCCACAGCTTTCCATTGGGATGCTATCTCCATTTATTACTTTCACCAAAAGAACATCACTCACTTCCCCTCCACCCACCTACTCAGAGTTCCTTATAGCAAAGTTCAATAGGTAAATAGACACAGAACACGAGCCTTAGCTTCTCTTTCTTATTCTGTTGCAGACCAAGTAAGTGCTGTGTGCTTGAATTTTAACTGCATTACTCCAGAGTAATTTGTACTTGTGCTGTTGTTTTCTGCTATGTACTAAGCTTGGATCCTAGAACAATAGGCAAGTAGGATCCTAGAATGCAACAAATGATTGGCTTGCAGGAGAAGACCAATCAGCTTCCAGGAGGAAGTTAATCAGCAAATTATGCTGGTAGGATCGTAGAATGCAACAACTGATTAGCCTGCAGGAAAAAACCAATCAGGTTCCAGGAGGGAAGCCAATCAGACGGGACTCATTGTGTTAATAATATATATAAAAGCCTGAGGGTTTTTTTTTTGGGGGGGGGCAATTAAATCACTGTTTTACAAGCTGCAATAAAGAGCATGAAATCACTACAGGACTCCGAGTATATTTCATTTTCTCTTTCATTGTATAAACTATAAAATACAATTTTAAAAGAAAATACTTCCAAGTGGTGGCAGATTTAAGATCTCCTTCCAGCATGGGTACAATGAAATACACAGGAAGTGTGCAGGGCCATCAGCCCACAGGAAAGTGTGGCACAAGCTCCGGTCTTCCTCACCACCGCTTGCATTCTGAAGGACTCGTGTTTTACACCACAAGGATTGCTGACTTTCTTATCCCTTTAACAGCAGCCGTCTCCAGGCATAGAGAGGGACAGCTTCACCGACTTTGTGCTTGTGTGTCCCGTTCTGTGCAGGTGGCAACCCTATTCACAGCTGTGTGGATCCACAGGAACTCCCACCCATCTTGAGTGGCAACCCGGTACTACGGCTGGCACAGTAATGCACCCTTCACTTAAGGTGGCGACGTACCCTAACTTTACAGAGGCATCCTTTGCTTTAAGATGCCCTCTATCTGAAGCGTTGTCTGGTCCAATTTCTGTTCAAAAAGCAAGGACCATAAGGAGAGGCGAGTCGGAGGGGCCTCCACGTTGCCCGTCAACATTTAGCAGCACCTGGAAAGCAGCCTGGATGGGCACACAGGTCACCTGGTCATGGTCTGGTCGATTGTACGGTGCTTCTATCAGAATTCTTGATACTGGGAATGCGCCTTCACTGTGCACTTTTCAGCATTTTTGTTTAGACAAGTCTGCCCAGGTATTTAGAAAGCTGGTGCATGATTATTGTTAATTTTTTTCAGTGTTCTAAATTATTGCTGTTAATTTTTTTTTTACTGATAATTGTATTGTTTTGCCTTTTTTTGTAAACCGCTTTGAGGGCTTTTTGCAACCAAGCAGTGCATTAAATTTTATGAAATAAATAAATAAATCATAGAAATTACTGTATTTTTCGCCGCATAGGACGCACCGCCCCATAGGACGCACCTATTTTTTTGGGGGGGGGGAATAAAGAAAAAAAAATTTCCCCTCCCCAGGCATGGGGCAGGCGCGGGGGAAGCCCGAGCTTCCCCCGACCCCAGCCCCCAGAACAGCCTGCTATCTGCAAGCCTAGGGAGCTGTGCCGGTCTCCCCTGGCTTGCAGAGAGGTGCGCGAAGCCCGGGGGTGCTCTTCAGCGCGCACCAGGCTTCGGAATGCAGGCAGCTCTGCGCTACCCTCTGGAGCCCCGCACGGCTTCGCGCCGGGATCGGGAGGGTGGCGCAGAGCTGCAGGAAGCCCGGGAAAGCCTGCATTCGCCCCATAGGACGCACACACATTTCCCCTTCATTTTTGGAGGGGGAAAAGTGCGTCATATAGGGCGAAAAATACGGTATTTTAAAACTTGCATCTCTTTATATAAAATAACACAGCCAAATATCCTTTCTGGTGATGTATCTCCTTTGTGAGCAATTCACAAGTTGCCACCCAACACTCATGTATGCCTTTCTTTAAAAAAGGGGTCGGCAAACTAAGGCCTGCGGGCCGGATCAGGCCCACCAGGGTTGTAAATCCAGCCCGCGCCCCGCGCCATGAAGCTGGAACCCACTGCGAAGCTTAGATTCCTGGTGATGGCAACGGGAGGAAGAGGCTGAGTGGCGGCGGCTCTGCCATTCAATCGCCACGGCTGGTTTACCTTAGTGTGGTTTGGAGACGTCCCCATGCCGCGCTGAAGTAAACCAGGCGCGACGTCTGATTGGCAGACCCACCGCTGCTCGGCCTCTTCCTCCCGTCGCAAGGAGGCAAGGCAGCGTCCACCGCCGGCTCTGGCTCCACCTGCCTTGCCACCTCCAGAAGTCCGCTTTCCCTTCCCTGCCAGCTTCTACCTGCACCACCAGGAGACCACTAGGAGATGCTGCATCTCAGCAAATAGCCGCACCCTGCCCTGCCGTTGGATGCATGGACAGTAAGAACCCTAGAGACATGCTTACTTGCAAGTAAGCCGCAATCGTTTCAAGGCCGCTTGTTCAGTGCCTGAAGAACTGCTCAAGCCCACTGAGATGAAATGCGCTATGGAACACGCCCATGGGAAGGTAAGCGCAGCCCCTGGCCCCCCCTCACCTCTTCTTCCAGCTCCCCACCCTGTGCCCCTTCTCCAGCCTGCCACAAGGTCTGAGGGACAGTGGACCGGCCTGCGACTAAATTTTCTTGCTAACCCCTGGTTTAGGCATTGGCAGAGCTTCGTGCTCTGGCACCAGGGGGCAGAGAACAGGCGGGGGGTGCATCCTGGGGGTGTGGCACACCACCCAGAGGGGAGTGGTGCGCATCCTGGGGGCGGGTCGCCCAGTGCAGACGGGGAGGGGCAGTGGCGTAGCATGGGGGGTGCAGGGGAGGCCGGCCGCACCGGGCGCAACATCTGGGGGTTAGGGTTAGGGGGCGCAAATCCACTGGTTAGGGGGCGCAAATTACTTGCCTTGCCCCGGGTGCTGACAATCCACGCTACGCCACTGGGGGGGGGGGCAGCCACGATGGAACCCTGCCAGGATTGTGCTGCCGGGGGCAGTGCGCTCCCCCCGCACTCCTCTTCCTCCGCCAGTGGGTTTAGGGGATTGCTTTTGTGGACTGTCATAGTGAATGTTGCATGACATTAAGCCTTCATCCACACTGTGCCTTTTAAGACATATCATACCACTTTAACAGTCACGGGTCACCCTCCAAAATCCTGGGAACTGTAGTTTGTTACAGGTGCTGAGAGTTAACACGAGCTGCAATTCCCAGAGTGGTTTAACAATCAATCCATCTTAACAGGGAATTCTGGAAATTGCAGGCTCTATGAGAGGAAAGGGGTTAACAAACTACAGTTCCCAGGATACTTTGGAAGAAGCCATGACTGTTTAAAGTACCAAGCTCTATCATCACTGCTTTAAATGTTTGCAAACCATTTGCTTAACAGCCAACAATATATTCTGCATTCCAGTAGAGGGAGCCAACACCATAGCACTTCAAGGTGAAAGATTCATAATGCCATGTGGAATCTTTATTCCTCACCCCACCTCTGCTCTTTTCAAGGCAAAAAGTGACTTGAAGGGCCATCCTGAGTGGAAAAATGGTGTCTCCTCTCTATTGCTGTTCTAAAGATATCGGGAAGTACCCATAGCTCTATTTCCATTTTTTGAAAGCCCAGCAGATCCTATTATAATATGCAGTTTGGCCCCAATAGTCCAAATTGCACTTAACGTTTGAGAGAAAAATATACGACTGTAATTACATTTTTATCCCAAGGATCTCAGGCTAGCATACATGGCTAACCCCTGTCCATTTTATATTCCCTACAACCCTGTGAGGAAAGTTTTTAATTGTAATTGTTATTAATTACCCGCCCTTCGCCCTAAGTTCTATTTTAATAACACCCTAAGGTCCTAAAGGGCAGGTTGCAACATTAAAAACACAACATTGAAAACTGCTTAAAACAACTTACAATAACAGAAATAAGGTGGGCACATACATCTGAAGTGCCAAAAGCCAGGGTAGAGGTGTGTCTTCAAGCATTCTCCAAAAGCTGTACAATGAAGGTGCCTATTGCACCTCTGCGGGGAAGGAGTGCCATAGATAATGCCCTCTTCCAGGGCACTGCCGCCGCCACCCTGAGCTTCTAAGGTGGCCTATTTTTATTATTTTATTATTATTTACTGAATTTATATACCACCCTACACCCAGAGGTCTCAAGGTGGTTCACAGAAGCTTTAAATGTTCAGTATCTGTTTTACTTACTTTAATGGGGTTCATTGCGAAGTGACTGTGCGCAGGATAGCACAGCCTTAGTGAGAAGTCTTTCTTTCACTGCTACTTCAGATGCCTTCAGATTCCACCTTTTGCTGACAAATTCTGCCAGTGGTTTAACGAAGAATATCTCTCTCTCTCTCTCTCTCTCTCTCTCTCTCTCACACACACACACACACACACAGGGAAATTTCAATGCTATTGCTAGCTGCTATAATAATAATAATAATAATAATAATAATAATAATAATAATAATAATTTATTTGTACCCCGCCCATCTGGCTGGGTTTCCCCAGCCACTCTGGGTGGCTTCCATAGAAACCAAAAAAACACTAAAATATCATACATTAAAAACTTCTCTGAACAGGGCTGCCTTAAGATGTCTTCTGAATGTCAGGTAGTTGTTTATCGTTTTGACATCTGATGGGAGGGCGTTCCACAGGGCGGGCGCCACTACCGAGAAGGCCCTCTGCCTGGTTCCCTGTAGCTTTGCTTCTCGCAATGAGGGAACCGCCAGAAGGCCCTCAGAGCTGGACCTCTTGTGCAGTTACAGCCATTTCTTGACCCAAATGCTTCCACAAAGGGTCAGCATCCTTTGGCGATACCTGAGGAAACCATACCCAAGGCACTTCTTGGCCAAGCTGGCGTCCTGCTGGCTGGCCTTGTGTCAAACAGATGCTTTCCTTCCAAGGCACCCAGCAGCTTGAGAGTGTGTCTGAGGATTTACATCAAGATTTTTCATGGGTGTGTGTGTGTGAAGCCTTCTTCTTCACATACTGTGGGTGGGGAAGGCTCAGGCCCAGGGGCCTAATGCCGATTTGTTAGGCTCTTGGTATTATCAGCAAGCCATGCCTAACTGTACAAAGTGCCACAGTGCTTTTGCCTAGTTGGACTATGTCCTTGGACTGTGACAATGTCTCTTGGATGGAGGAAGAAGAGGGGTGTGTATGTGTGTGTAAAAAAGGTAAAGGGACCCCTGACCATTAGGTCCAGTCGTGGCCGACTCTGGGGTTGCGGTGCTCAGCTCGCTTTATTGGGCGAGGGAGCCGGCGTACAACTTCCGGGTCATGTGGCCAGCATAACTAAGCCACTTCTGCCGAACCAAAGCAGCGCACAGAAACGCCGTTTACCTTCCCGCCAGAGCGGTACCTATTTATCTACTTGCACTTTGACGTGCTTTCGAACTGCTAGGTTGGCAGGAGCTGGGACCAAGCAACAGGAGCTCACCCCGTCACGGGGATTCGAACCGCCAACCTTCTGATCGGCAAGTCCTAGGCTCTATGCTTTAACCCACAGCGTGTGAAAAAAACTGTCTTTTGTGTGGCTGGAAAGTAGCCTATTTTACAAAGACAAGCACTTTTGCCTCTGGCTCTGTCCACTCTGGCCTCACCTGCCACTGGCAGGCAACACCTGCCCCCTGCCTGCCAAAAGATTGTGCGTGAGAGAATCAGACCCTCAGACTGAAGAAGGCTCCCCATCCCTCCCACTGCATTTATTTTTATTTATTTATTACATATATATACCACCTTTTATCTTCCAAGGAGCTCAATGCGGTGTACATGGTTCCCCTCCTATCCATTTCATGCTCACAAAAGCCCTGTGAGGAAGGTGAGGCTAAGAGAGGGTGACTGGGCCAAGGTGAGCTTTGTGGCTGAGTGGGATTCAAATCCTGCTTGCCCATGTTCTAAATCCAACACTCTAACCCATGGGTAGGCAAACTAAGGCCCGGGGGCCGGATCCAGCCCAATCGCCTTCTAAATCCAGCCTGCGGACGGTCCGGGAATCAGCATGTTTTTACATGAGTAGACTATATGTATTTATTTAAAATGCATCTCTGTGTTATATGTGGGGCATAGGAATTCATTCATTTCCCACCCCAAAAAATATAGTCCACTCCCCAAGGTCTAAGGGACAGTGGACCGGCCCCCTGCTGAAAAAGTTTGCTGACCCCTGCTCTAACCATTATGCCACACTGGTTTTTGGTCCTTGCAGTCTCGGTCCCTATCTGCCTCCCCTGTGGTTGCTACAGTATTTAATTTTTCAGAAGTAGGCACTTTAATAGCAACCACACAATTAATGTCACATTTAGTTTGGCCTTAGCTTCTGAAACCTTTGGCAGTTGGACAGGGGTAGGCAGCTCTCCCCCCCACCCAGACACCAGGTACAATGTTGTGACAATGAGTTAAAACAGAGATCTGCTAGCTGGTTTGGTGGGCGGGAAGGGTTTAGAAGGTCTAACATGCCCTTTCTCAAATGCCTGGCAATTTGTCTAAGCATGCAAAGTCAGCATAATTCAAAATATATTGACTCAAAATATTGCACCTAGGCAGGATAACTCCTCCAGGTGCCACCCCCAAGCTCCAAGGGGAATTTACTACAGTTTGGAAATTCAATGCATTCCTACAGTCATTCGGAAGACACCAATGCATTCCAATGACTGTTCTGTGACATTTGTTTAGTACACCTTCCTCCAGGAACAGGTTCCTCTTAAGACAGCTAGTCTCAAACTTATATTTTTCCCAGCCCACTTGAAAAATGCTCAGGTTCTCAGCACACCACTTAATAAGCTGTTTGTTGCTGTTCTATAGATCAAAGCACATAGATAACTGAAATGAGCCCAGGGGCTGTTCTGAAGGCGCATGAGGTGAAGCTAAACAGGTGAGTGAGTGACCTCCGAGGAACCGCTTTGGGTTCCTTGATGGAAGAAACATCACTTAGTTCTATTTCCTCAAATTCTGATGTACAGATATTCACACATAAATGTGAGATGGGGTTAAAAAACCCCCAACCTATGCGTTTCTGGAAATTCATACTGGATAGGAAATTTCTCCCTTTCACATACAGACACGCACATGTTTATGTTTACATGCAAGTGCTCACACCACAAGATGGTTGTGGCTTTTTGGGTGTGGTTAGACACACCCTCACTAAACGCTCCCTGCAAGAAGTGTCACTCTAATCACTGGTTTAGCAACCCCGATGCTTCAGAATTCTGATTTTATAGAATGACATTAACATTATAAATGCCTAGGTGGGGGTGAAGGTGGCAATCAAGAGTTACCACAGTGGCTGGTCCAGGCTAACCTCTCTGCAGTTTAAGGTAGGCCACGTTCTTCTGCTTCAACCGTCAGGGGCAAAATGCCTCTGAATGCCAGCTGCTTGGAGTCACAAGTGGGGAGAGTTGTGCTGCTGCTTATTAGTTTTGCATAGGCATCAGGATGGCCACTGTGAGTAGTAAGGGATGTGGAACTGGGTGGGCCATTGGTCAGATCCAGCAGAGCTCTTCTTATTTTCTCATGTCAGCTGAGGAGGCCCTACTTCACATCTGGCAGCCACATCAGCCTCGTCAAGAAACAGGGCACTTTTGATTGTCACTCTGGAGTTGGGAGCACTTTGTACCTGGCCCCATCCCTTCTGGAGGCAGGTTTGAACTTTTAATGTCCCTTTGCTACATTACATTTATGTCTGGTGTTGCTGTAGCTGCTACTGCATTTTGTTGTGGTTCATGATGTTTTGTCTAACCCCATTATGATGCAAACTGCTTACACATCCTTTTAAAAAATATAAAGAGGTTCTATGGCCATAGGTTATGGCACACATGCAAAAGAACTAGGATTTCTGCTCCTCCCCATCCCCTGTGGAGCAACTCAGTCGTATCGTATATTGACCATGTTCTCTCCAGATCCCTTTCCCCAGTCCTCCCCTCCCCAAATATGCACACAGCTATTTGGGAGATCCATATTATTCCCCTGTAATGTAATACAATTTTAACTCCAAACCAGAGGTGCCCAAAGGCAATGGACTTGGTTCTTGAATGTACCACCTGCTCACTCTCACCACTGGCGCAACTCCACTCCTGAAATGTTCAGATTCTAGATATGTATGAACATGTGTGTTATTATATATTCGTAAAATAATGAGTGGTGTTTAAAAACAAATTGGGCCAATTTGACCAATTAACATGCAAGGTACCCACATGAAAAATACGAACTATGGGCAATGCATGAAATACCTTGTTGCTTGTTGCATGGTCTGTGTTTTTGCCACCTCTGCTTCTTGGCCAAGCAAAATCCCATTCTGTTCATTTCTACACCTTATGTCTAGCAAATGTGCACACTGATGGGGTTTTGTGCGCTACACAGTTTGGAGACTCCCTTAACTCACAAGGACTGAGCTGCTCCACAGGGGATGGGAAGGAGGAACCGATATTCTAGTTCTTCTGCATGTGTGCTGTCCATGTGAGTTAAGGTGGGTATTCTTCAGGTGGATACCTTGCATGTTAATTGGTCAGTGTACATAAACATACAGGTGCCTAGCCCTTTACAACAAAGAAGTCCTAGGTCCCTGCCCCAAAGGGCTTACAAGCGAAAAAAAACTTTACAAGTGAGAAGAGGCAGAGGAAGGGGAAGGAAATGGAAGCTTTGTTATAACAAGTCCTGGAAACTATTGTGCCCAAGGTTTCCCAGAAAGACATCTGCACAATTTTGTCTCCATCCTTGAGTAATATGCACATCCTCCATGGTCTTTAGTAAATATGCAAAACAGCGAGGTTTTCTCTCTCTCTGGGGAGCTCTCATTTGAAAGAGAGAAGTTGAAGCACAAGCAATGGTTCTGGAGAGCAAGCTGCTTCAAGGCAGGGATGGATCCTCCCTCTTTTCGAAAAGAGGGAGGAAATATGTAGGAAGTTTTTAATTACACATTTTACTAGTTTAGACAGTTTAATGGTATTTCATGTAAACCACCTCAGAGATCCTCCTGGACCAGGAGGGGTGGTAGAAATTACACAATAAATGATCCTATACTTGAGTTAAACTGTCCGTTTCTTTAAAGAGGTGATCAGAAGGTGAGGCAGGACTATTAAGACCAAGATCCAGTATCCTGCCCCCCCCCCCATCATAGTTCAGTGCTGTGAGGGGCCCAGTCTGCACTTATGCATATAAAGGAAGATCACACCACTTTAAACAGTGACAGCTTCCCCCAAAGAATATTAGGAACTGTAGTTTGCTTAGGGTGCTGAGAGTTGTTATTAAATCCCTATGCCCCTCATGGAGCTACAATTCCTGGAGGAGTTTAATAATCAATTCCTCTTCCCAGGGAGCTCCGGGAAACGTAGCTCTGTGAGGGGAATTGGGGTCTCAGCTCTCAGCAGCATTAACAAACTACAGTTCGAAGGATTCTTTGAGGGAGGCCAGATGGGGTCAGAGTTGGGGACTGATGGCCCTCCAGATGTTAAACTCTAACTCCCATCATCCCTGACCATTGGCCATGCTGGCTAGAGCTGATGGGAGTTAGAGAAATATGTGGAAGGCCACAGGTTTCACACACCTTGTAAACTCCCTTGTGTACAAGGCTCTTCCTTCTCACACACCTAAGCAACAGTTATGTGCCAACCTGTGCAAAAGTACCACTGAAATTATTCCATCCATATATTACACCTGTTAAGTTAGCGAAGATGTACAAAGTCAGCAATAAATGTTGGAAATGTAAAGAAAAAGAGGGAACATTTTATCACATGTGGTGGGAATGCAAAAAGGTGAAATGCTTCTGGGAGATGATATATAATGAGTTGAAAAAAATGCTGAAATATACATTTATAAAGAAACCAGAAGCATTTTTACTGGGTATGGTTGGGAGCGATATAAATAGAAAAGAATGTAAGCTCTTTTCATATGCAACAACAGCAGCAAGAATATTATTGGCCCAAAAATGGAAGCAAGAAGAATTACCGACGATTGAAGAACGGAGGCTGAAGTTAATGGACTATGCAGAACTAGATAAACTAACAGGAAGAATTCGAAACCGACGGGACCAGAAATTCACAGAAGACTGGAGTAAATTTATGGACTATTTGAAAAGTATTTGTGAAGATCAGACGACGTTTGTAGGTTTGCAAGAAGTTCTGTGAGGAGTATTATTGGAAGTATTGCAAAAACAGATAGGGGAAGGATAATTTGTTAAGAGACTTAAAGGCAATACTGTATAAAGTTAAGAAATGTATAAGAAGTAGATAAAACGGTGGTTTATCAGAGGTGCTGATGGAAGTAAAAAAAAGATTGTATAAGTGATAAGTTTCTTGGTACATTTTATAATTGATATGTTAAAATCAATAAAAATTATTATTAAAAAAAGAAATTACTCCATCCAGGTGCACAAAATAAGTGGGAATACAGCAGTCTGTTGACTCATATAAACATGTCCACATGTGGACACATGACATGGACACAATAGTCACTCCCAGATAGTTACCAGTGTTATAAGAGACTCTTAAATGGCAATTTCCATACTATCTATAGCTATAAATATTTTTTTTATTTAAAAAAACCTAGTAAAATCCTTGCTACACCAGGCATTTAATTTCTAAAATGAGAGAGGCTGCGTCTCAAGCCTGTACAGAAGATGCAAAAATCTCCAACAGTGGCTGAGTGTGGTAGTGCTGCTGTGGTCACACACTTTCTGCACATGCTCAAAGGAACACTTTCTTTTTAAAACAAAACAAGACAACATTTCCATCTTCTAAGACTGAGTGCCAGCAAACAGGTGTCCGGGTTAAACTTTGGCAAACTCTGGATCATATAAACCAGATCTTCATAGGAACGGGATGCTAGACTAGCTGGGCCACTGGCCTGATCCAGTATGTCTTATTCTGATATGTTCTTAAAGTGCTGGAGCAAGAGAGAAAGAGAGAGAGAGAGAGAGAGAGACCTGCTGTGCGTCAATTCCATAAACAGTGTTTAGGTTAAGTTGCAAGTCTCACCGTGATCACACTTTTCTCCTAGCGGTGCAGCAGTTAAAACAAAAACAACTGAAGGCGGTCCTGTTTAGGGAAGTTTTTAATGTTTGATGCTGTATTGTTTTTAATATTCGGTTGGAAGCTGCCCAGAGTGGCTGGGGAAACCCAGACAGATGGATAGGGTATAAATAAATAAATGATGATGATGACGATAATAATAATTGTACCTCGGATTAAGAACTTAATTCATTTGGGAGGTTCATTTTTAACCTGAAACTGTTCTTAACCTGAGGTACCACTTTAGCTAATGGGGCCTCCCGCTGCTGCTGCGCCGCGATTTCTGTTCTCATCCTGAAGCAAAGTTCTTAACCCGAGGTACTACAGCGGTACCTCTGGTTGCAAACGGGATCCATTATGGAGGCCCGTTCGCAACATGAAAACCCCGCAACCTGAAGTGTTGTATCTGCGCAGGTGCGCAGCGCGGTTTGGCGCTTGTGCTTGTGCACATGCACGAAGTGCAATTTAGCGCTTCTGCACATGCGCGAGCGGAGAAATCTGGAAGTAACCCTTTCCGGTACTTCCGGGTTGCCGCGGGACGCAACCTGAAAAAACCTAACATGAAGCAAAACCAGAAAAAACATAACATGAGGTATGACTGTATTTCTGGGTGAGTGGAGTCTGTAACCTGAAGCATCTGTAACCTGAGGTACCACTGTATTATGAGCAGGGTCCAGAATGGTTTCACAATGGATGGGAGACAGCATGCTGAGATTCCTGCATTGCAGGCATAGGAACCAACTCCTAGGGGCTTTGGCCCACCTCATGGGCGTAGCCAAGGGGGGGCAGGTAGGGGCAGCTCCCCCCATCAAGTAAAACACTAGAAATACTCAACTAACTGACCAATCACGTTGGTTTGGGCGCCCCCCCCCAAAGTCCTGCCTCCTTAACAAAAATCCTAGCTATGCCCATGGACCCCCCCAATAAAATATTACAGGTAGTGAAGCCCCCCCCCCAAGTTGATGGGTATTGCTATTCAAATAGTGTGCATTCACCGTGCCATGTGATCGATTATGTGGGGTGGGGCCCCCAATATTTTATTCAAGTTGTTACCCCTGATGCGGGGGGTTGGACTAGATGACCCTTGGGTCCCTTCCAGCTCTACAATTCGATGCAGAGAGGAAGGTGGGGCGAGGGAGAGATTCTGAGTGCCAAAAATGGCAGAAAGGGGCCGGATTCAGCGCTGCCTCTTTCTCATCTCCACCTTCAGCTCCCAATTTCAGTTAATCCCGGAGGAAGAACCGCGGACTTGCCCGTCGAAGGGGCGCTTTGAACCCGGGAGCTGCGAGCTGCGCACTCAGCCGCCGCCCGGTGGAAGGACGGCAGGCGCGGAGAAAAGGCTCCTCTCCTCTGCGCTTCTGCTCCCCGTCCACTGGATCCGCGCTCCGGCCTTCCCCGCCCGCCCAGGCCCTTCCCCGCGAGGTGGGTGTTCTCGGCGCATTTGTTATGACTTGGGAGCCGATAATGGCAGATCTTATAGACAGCGCTGCTCCTCCCGCCGCGCGGCGGCTTCGCTGGAGAGAGAGAGGAGGAGGAGAAGCGCGCCCGCTCCGCCGCGCCAATTTCCAAAAAGCTCCCTCGGCGTGTGGGAGGGAGAGGAGGCAGGAAGGGGGAAGGGGATGCCCGGGGAGCGCGGGGGATCGTTCCCCCGGCAAGAAGCCGGCGCGCTGCACACACCGCCAGCCTGTTGCGCAAACGCGCCAGGAGGCGAGAAGGGGTTTTGCAAAAGGCAGGACCACCGCGGAGGCGACCTCCACTTCACTCCCAGGTCCCCGGCTCCGGGTCTCTAGCGCCCACCCTCTCTCAAGTGTCATGTGGGCACAGCCACTGCCGGTGTGGGGCTATTTTGTGCCTGGGGCAAGTACCCCCCCAGTCCCAACAAAAATGGGACTTCGGCTTTCAAAATAGATGTCTGCTCTTGCAGAAAAAAAGGAAAAGCGCGAAACTTGAAACTGCTAGGTTTGTTTTAATTTGCAAGTTGAAGTAATATTGCAGTCTTTGATAATCTTTCTCAAATGCAAGAGAAAACTAATCTGTATACCGTGGTACCTCTGGTTAAGAACTTAATTCGTTCTGGAGGTCCATTCTTAACCTGAAACTGTTCTTATCCTGAGGTACCACTTTAGCTAATAGGGCCTCCTGCTGCTGCTGCTGCCGCCGCCGCCGCACGATTTCTGTTCTCATCCTGAGGTAAAGTTCTTAACCCGAGGATATATTTCTGGGTTAGCGGAGTCTGTAACCTGAAGCATCTGTAACGTGAAGCATCTGTAACCCGAAGCGTCTGTAACCCGAGGTACCACTGTACTGTAAAACTGCCCCTCAAAGGTCTGAGGTCTGTGCCCTCATAGGCTGCCTAGTTGGCCTAATGACAGAACCAGCCCTGGACTTATTAGAACTTCAGAACTGTATTTTTTGAACAGCCCTGGGACATGTACAAAACAGAGTGCCTTAGCTTTTGAACATGTGCAAAGTGGTTTGATGAACCACCAGGCAATCTGCCCCACAGCCAGATGACTGGAAAGGTGGAAAGGCTTTTGGGTCAAAAGAAGGCTGGGTATTGGTGACTGAAAATCCTTTTGTTATACCAAACAACTACACCAAAAAATATCAACCACATGTATAAAGTGCTTTTGAGAGCTCTAAAGTGTTTCACACATATTCCAACAACCCTGTAAGGCAAGTCAGTGTTATCCCCGTAACACTGGGAGCCTGACAGACAGCGACTTGCCTTAGGCCACCTGGTGAATTCATGGCAGTGGAGAGATTCTAACTAGGAACTTCCTGAACTGGGGCTCAGGTTTATATCCACTCATAGAGTAGACCCCTGAATTAATGGACACAAACAGTCTTTCCATGGGTAGTTTGCAGGTTTAGTCCTGCTCAGAGTAGACCCATTTGTGTTAATGGACATGACTAATAAGTTCATTAATTTCAATAGGTTGTATTCAATGAATAGTAGAATAGACATATTGAAATTAATAAGCCTAAATTAGCTATGCCCAGTAACAGCAGTGGACTAACCATGAATGCAACCCAATGGGATTTGTCTGAGTACGACAAAGGCTGGCCACAAATGTCAGTCTCTTAGCCACTTCACTATAACTTTGAGGAAGGACCATAATGATTGCCCCATCTGCACTTTACATTTAATGCAGTATCATACCACTTTAAACAGTCATGTCTCCCCCCCCCAAAAAAAAAGAATCCTGGAATCTGTAGTTCATTGAGGATGCCAAGAGGTGTTAGGACGTCCTATTCCTATTGTGTTTTTATACTGCAATCTGCCCTGTGATCCTCAGATGAAGGGCGGTATATAAATTTAATAAAATATTCCTCTCATTGCTACAGTTCCTGGAGTGGTTTAAACAGCTGAACCATCCTCCCATGGAACTCTGGACTCTGGAAAGGGGGGGGTGTCTCCTGATGACTGTCAGCTGCCTTAACAAACTACACTTCCCAGGATTCTTTGGGCGAAGCCATGACTATTTAAAGTGGTACGGTACGGCTTTAAATGTATGACACAGATGGGGCCAAGTAGCACAGCAGCTGCGCTACATGCAGAAGGTCTCAGATTCAGTGCTTGGCATCTTCAGTTAAAACACGGATCAGACACCAGGTGATGGGAAAGGTCTTTTTCTGCCTGGAGTCCCAGAGAGCCACTGCCAGTCAAAGCAGACAGTCCTGGACTAGATCACCTGGTTTAAACTAGCTTTCAGTATTTTATTTTAACCACACCAACTCTACCCATCCAAGGTAAAAGATACGCAGCCCAGGATCCCTTGATATGTCACAGAGGGGTTCTAGAGGATGACTCTTGACTTTGTCCCTACTTTGCAAATCATAGAGCTCTAAGCCACAGCATCTGTAGTCAGACCAATGGGGAAAGCAAAGGAGGATAGTTCATAACATTCCAAAATTTCAAATACATTTTTGGACCACATTCTTGGTGACAAAAAGTATTTAATGCTTGTAGTCATAGTCTGTTGCATACAACACATAGAAAAGGCAAAATGTCTGCAACACAGAGATAAATGTGAGCAGCTACGCTTCCCAATTCTTAGATTTAGAAAATCCTTAATATTAACTTTTGAAGGCTCCTATTTACATAGCTTGCTGAGCTTAATGAATTGCTCTTAAAGTCGACTAACATTTTTTTCAAAAACCCCTCATGCTGATTTTCTTTGCGTCCAATCGGTGTGTGATTGCCAGGACAGGGGGGCGCTTATGCACGCTTTGCCAATGTGTGGGGGCTGAGAACAGAACCCAGCGCAAAATGGTCAAATGTAATGCAAAATCAGTAAATCTGAGAGTAACTATGCCACTATATCAGGGATGGGGAACCACAAGTCTGGGGGCCAAATGCCAGGACTCTCTAGGCTCTTAGGCCACGTCCATTCCCCTGGCCACACCTCTCCCTGGACCAGCAGAACTGTCCTAATGCCTCTTTCTTGCCAGAACTGAGAGGTATTCATGTGGGGCAAGTGCAGACACCTCTGACTTGTGAGGTTGCAATATAGCCTACTGTGCAAAGGTAAGAATCACACCTGTTGCTCCACCCACTTTTGGCTCTGGCTTCACCCACCACTTGCATGTGGCCCCGAGAAAGTTGCCCATGGATGAATGGGGTCCTTGGGCTGTAAAAAGTTCCCCAACTCTGGACTATATCATTTATTGACTCTTCAGGGCATCAGGCCACGAAGTAGGATAACTATTATGCATTCTCAGAATAAAGCCATGGGGGTTGCAGGAAGGACAGGACAGATAAGGTGGAAGGACCCGTGCTTAATTTCTAAAAAGACTGTGGCTAGGGCTGATGTCTACCCTCTATCCTGAAGAACAAACCTTGGTCTTAATTTGGAGCGCGTGACAACTGGCAAAGAAGGGAGGAGTTGGTGTTAAATGGCTGTGGTGAAAAAGAAAAGATTGAGCTATAAAACCAATAAACCCAGCCAAAGATTTCCCCTTGCCTTCTACTCCATGGGTAGGCAAACTAAGGCCCAGGGGCTGGATCCGGCCCAATCGCCTTCTCAATCTGGCCCGTGGACGGTCCGGGAATCAGCGTGTTTTTACATGAGTAGAATCTGTCCTTTTATTTAAAATGCATCTCTGGGTTATTTGTGGGGCATAGGAATTCGTTCATCCCCCCCAAAAAAAATATAGTCCCCCCCCCAAGGTCTGAGAGACACTGCTGAAAAAGTTTGCTGACCCCTGTTCTACTCCATGTCAGACCCTAGCCCTAGAAACCACTCTAACCGCTTAGCTAAGATGACAAAAGAAGCCCTTGCATTATTTTGAAGATCAATTTGTTATTTAGAGAACGTGGCTAAAAATATGCAAGACACACAGACATTCACCCACCCCAGTTCTTACTTCTTTCCGCCAGATCCTGTTGAGATCTGATAAAGAGGTAACAGGGTTTCCCTGCCTCTGGTTCTGATTTCATCCACAGCAAGACTGTATTGTGGATAACCTCTCCACTTCTGGGGCCATCAAAGGCAGACAGGCTGGCTCAAAATCGCCCTAGGCCAAGTGTAGAGCTGAGGCTGAGGTCGACCAGTGAGAAGGTGTCGTTTGTAGCCCAACTAACTGCAGGCCTTGATCATCCTCTCACCCTCACAGGACCATAAATGTCACCGGAGGGCTCTCTCTCGCTCCCTAGATCCAACGCTGGCCAGGAACACAATTTTTTCTTTCTGCCGACTCTTTACAAACAGAACCCCAGTCCTTTTCCTGCCCATTGGGCTGTGGAGGAAGGGACAAAGTGTTTTTGCCAGCAGTCTGAACTGACTGCTTACAGTGGTCTTTCCTTTCATGACTCCATCTCTTTTGACTTCTCTGCTCTGCCCTGCCCCACCTACATGAACTTGTGTGGAGGGCAGTACACAGCTTCTTGGCACAGGTTGCCCACCCCTGGTTCCACACATTGTGTATATACAATAGAATACAAAACTTCACAAGTCTGAAGTGCAGTGTCATCCACAAAGGCATATGGCACAATAAACTTGTTCATCTTTATAACGTATTGCAAGACTCTGTGTTGCTTTGTCAATAAATGTGTGCAAGCTGTTCCTTGATCCTGTGCTCTGGGCAGAACATGGAGATGGGGAAGCTGGTCTCAATCAAAGGGCAAGTGAAAACATGGCTTGTGTTCCCAGGGGTCCACCCCAAGATGTCACAGAACGCAGAGGCATGCCTGGGGAGGTTGGTAGTGCATGCAGACCAAGAGCTAAAATGCTCGTACCACAGTTAACTTCCCAGCAGCAGCAGTTGGAGACTTTTTTTCTACATGGCAACAAGCTCAGGTTCAGGGCTCATCCACACTTCTTCTTGTCCTGCTGCCGTCCCCAGGGAAAGTCACTCTTTAGCTCTTAGCTGGAGCAAAGGGTGAGATGGGTTTTCTCCAGATTGACATTTGCTCTGATTTAGAGCTAAAGAGCAGGTTTTCCCTGAGAAAGGAGCGGGGCAAGGGGAAAAACCGGTCTGACCCATGCCTAGAAAGTGTGGGTCAAGCAAAAGGGTTGGACAGGTCCTCAGATGACATACATATCCGAGGCTTTGTTGCTGGGTTGTTTTTTTTTAAGAACCCTGGTTCTGTATTCAAGGGATGGGCAAAGAGTGGAGGATGCTAGCGGTACACCTTGTGAACAGGCATCCCTTTGCATGTGCATTATTAAGATGAAACCTGTGGAGGATCCCAAACATTCTTAAATTCATTTGAATGGGTGGCTGCTATGCAGACTGGGCTGCCATTTTAATACAGCGTCATACCAGTGCCAGCCAGGAAGTTGTGAATACCTTACCACTGGTGGCAACTGCCAGAATATAAAGTATGCCATCCTTAGCGCCTTCAACATCAGTAGGGAGATGCAGGGTGTCTCCAAGCTGTCAGGTGCTTTGTACCACATGCTGGAACTTTAGGATTGCACAATTAAAGTGGAGTAAAAAAACTTTGTCAGCTTAGCACAACAGAAAAAAGAGAATTGAATTCCCACCCCCACTCCCAGTTTGAAAATTGATGGGAAAATGCATTGAAAAGTGTGGGATGAACAAATGGCTAATCAGAATGAATGCGAGAGAAATGATCATTTGGCCCTGTATACCTGAAGAAGTGTCTCCACCCCCATCATTCAGCTTGGACCTACTGGTGGTTCCCTCACTGCGAGAAGTGAGGTTACAGGGAACCAGGCAGAGGGCCTTCTCGGTAGTGGCGCCCACCCTGTGGAACGCCCTCCCATCGGATGTCAAGGGAATAACTATCTGACTTTTAGAAGATACCTGAAGGCAGCCATGTTCAGGGATGTTTTATTCTTTGATGTCGTATTGTGTTTTAATTTGTCAGTCAGATGGGTAGCATATAAAATAATACTAATACTACTACTACTGCTACTAATAGTAATACCCAACAAACAAATCAGAATGAATATCTAGATATCTTCCAACCTCTGCATTCAGAATTGGTTTTAATATCCAAGACTTTACAGATCAGTTTCATGATCTCAGAACTGTGCCATAACTTGGCCAATGTTGAGAATACAATTTTTATTAATGTTGCTGTTCCATCCTCAGGCCAATAGGTTGGTGGAAGGGTTTCGCTGCACCTTGAAACATGCTAAGATAATCAGTGAGCACTGCACCTCGGTGGTGGCCTCCTTGCCCAACCATCCCTGGTCCATCAGGGCTCCCTGTATGAGGTACTACACAAGGCTTGTTCACATGCCACACTGAACACAGGTACATGTACAAGTGTTTTTCTTCTGAAACAGTGTACACTTGTTGATTTGTACAGCTCAACGACTGTGCACACTCACTGAATATTACATGTGTACAAGCTACTTTTTGTAGATAGGTAGGGGTGAGCAAACTGCCCCTGTGAGATATTTCATTTGGTGCTAGAAGTTAGGGATAAACTGGTCCAGTTGCCTTTTCTGCTGCTCTTGTTGCTAGCAACCAGAACAGAGATGAAGTTCTTTATAAACAACAATTTGACATGTAGATGAGGCCCCGTGAGTTCAGTGTTGGGCAGTGAGTTCCTCTTCAAGCAGTTAACAACATTTGATCCCCGGGTGAGAAACGATAACAGAAACATGGGAATCTACCTCATACCAAGTCAGACCATTGATCCGTCTAGCTCAGTATTGTCCACACTGACTGGTAGTGGCTCTCCAGGGTTTCAGACAAGCAATCTTTCCTGGACCTCCCCAGAAACTGGGGATTGAGCCTTGACTTCTGCATGCAACATCGAGGCTCCACCACACAGCCACAACCTGTCTCCTTACAGAAATTACAGCAGACTTTAAGTAACCAGGTGTCTGCCCGGCATTCTGATCCCCTTTCATGGCCGAGGCAGAGTACAGCAGTACAAGGCAGCTGTAGACCCAGGTTCAAACTTCCCACTTCTGCAATTGACTTTACTCAGTGCAGGCAGAAAACTGATGATGATCTCATTTCCTTGAATCCTCGTTTCATAGACTTGCTGGGTGGCCTTGGGCAAGTCATGATGGTTGCCAATTTTTCCCCCTGGCAGGTTTCCCAAGCTTTTAGCAGCTGCATGACAACACGAAGTTATGCTTGTTGTACAGCAGCTAAAGGCACAGGAGCTCTACCAGAAAAAAACCATAAGAGGAAAACCCTTGGCAACCCTACATATCACAATTTACCTCATCCTCAGTTGCCTACCTGCAAAAGACATGGCCTGGGATAGTGGGATAGCTGTGCTGTGACTATAATGACAGTGATGACCCACGTTGCATTTTAAAAAGACATATATAAACATCTATATCTATACCCAAGAGGTCCACACCATGTTGGTGTGGCATTATCTATGATCACCACCAATGTACTCCTCCACAGCATTGTCTGGCACGCCCAGAGGTCCTGGGAGAGAGGACAGATCTTTTCTTATTTGGGGCACAAAGGTAAGAAACGGTGTGTGCCACCTCTGCAGCTCTGAAGAGATTCCTACCGCTTCTTACTTTCTCAGACTCCAGTGGGATCTTTGGGGCAGTGGTTTTCTTGTTCACCAGTAGGCAAGGGGCATTTGCCCCTGTGCAATTGGCAGGTGGATTTGTGGATGCCTGTCTGTTATTAATTTCTAATGTTCTCTCTCTGTCACACCAAGTTAACAAAAAGACAAAAAGAATGCAACCAAATAAACAATGAGGGGGCAGGGAGAAAAAAGTTGATATTCTCTGAAATCCTCCAGCAGTGACACCTGGGATAGCTCAGTCGGTAGAGCAGAGCTTTCCACACTGTGAGTCGCGACACGTCAGTATGTCAGCTGCAGTGTGCAGGCGTGTCGTGCGAACGCTCTCTGTTCTCCCGGGGCTGGAAAGGGGTTAGTTTAAGGTTACCAGATTTTTTTTCAAAGAATCCAAGGACACATTTTATTTTTTTTTAAAGAGAGAAAAAGTTATTTTAAACATTATTTTTTAAAAACCAAAAAATAAACAAACAAGTAATCTGTGGTCTCCTCTGTTGCGCAGCCTTCCTCTGTGCCCCAGCCTGCTCTCTTGGAGCACTAGCTGCCGTGCAGTAGGCTTGGATCGGGCCTGGGCTCGGCCACGTGTCCTTGCCCTCCCGATGCTCTCCTACCTCTCCTCCTCACCAGAGACGAAGGTGGCAGCGGCGGCACAGCAAGGTCGGGGCCCCCCTCTTTCCTCTTTTTTCTCCTTCCTCTTCCTCTTCCTTCCTTCTTCTCCTCTCCTCCCTCCCCCTGTGTCAGTTCTGGGGTTTTCCTGGCCCCAGAGCATCGCTGGGCAGTTGGCCGGGCGCTCTCGCCCTCAGCTCAATTTGGGTCATGGCGGGGGGGGGGTCCGCGGTTCCCCCAATTGACGCACCAGGCGTCTCCAGGTTCCCCCTCAGCAGTGGCGGCAGCAGTCTCAGCAGCCCAGAGCCAGCCTGGTAGCGCAATTGGCTCTGGCTGGCTCCAGGAGCTGCTCACTGCCATGGCACCTGCCGTTTTGCCTCGCCAGAAGTCCCCATATGATGTGTCCTGAGCGGTTGAACCAATCACGCAACATTCATTCCTTATTAATAAATCTACAACACTTAAAATATAAATCCGGGGACATAAAATGAAATCCAGGGACATTCTGGGGATAGATTTTGTCTGGGGACAGATTTGTAAATTTGGGGACTGTCCCCAGGAAAAGGGGACGTCTGGTAACCATAGGGTAGCTTAACCTCTAGTTTACTAGTAAAATGGAATTACTGTGTCACAAAATGACACAGTAGAAATGTGTCACCAAAATGAAAAGTTTGGAAAGCTCTGCGGTAGAGCATGAGATTCTGAACTAACGATCTCAGGGTCTTTAGTTTGAGCCCCACATTGGGCAATGGAGTCCTGCACGGAAGGGAGTTGGGGCCCTTGTAGTTCTTTCCAACTCTACCAGACCCTCCCAGTGTCCCTATTTTCCAGGGACAGTCCTTGATTTACAGAAGCTGTCCCTGTTTCTGATTTGATCCCCAAATGTCCTGCTTTTTCTAGGTAAAGGGGCCCCTGACCATTAGGTCCAGTCGAGGACGACTCTGGGATTGCGGCGCTCATCTTGCTCTATAGGCCGGGGGAGCCGGCGTACAGCTTCCGGGTCATGTTTACCTTCCCGCTGGAGTGGTACCTATTTATCTACTTGCACTTTGACGTGCTTTCGAACTGCTAGGTTGGCAGGAGCTGGGACCGAGCAATGGGAGCTCACCCCGTCGCGGGGATTCGAACCGCTGACCTTCTGATTGTTTGTTTGTTTTTTAAAAAATAAAATTGGACTTCAACCAGACAGCGTTTCAGATTTTACATTGACTTCTTCACATTGTACAATAATTTACAGACTGATAATACTGAAAGTTTCCAAGTGGCGTGCTTCATGAATGCCAGAGATTGTCAAAGATGGTGTATGAACAGCATTCTAAAAGCGAAGTATTGGGGGGGGTAGACAGACAGATAGATGATAAATAGACAGATAGGCAGACAGGCTTAGGGAATTGTTTCAAGGGGTTGTTGTTGTGAGGGGGCTGTTGCTGTTATTAATATTAATCTTTATTTTATACCTTTTTATGATTTATGTGGAAATGGTTTGATTTGGTTGCGTACTCTTTGATGCCTTTCATTTACTGTTTAGGACTACTTTTGTTATGTTTGTAGTTATGCATTTATTTTTCACGTTGTAAGCTGCCTTGAACTATGGAGAGGCAGCATACAAATAAAGTTATCTCTCTGGGTGTAAGGTAAAACCCACAGAATCCTGACAGTTCTTCTAAGGGAGAGCTCTCCTCTGCAGAACCGGACAAATGTCCACCTGACTGAGTCTGATTTGAAGCAGGCCCGTCTGCGGCGGAGGAGGCAAATCTGCCGGGGCCCTGGCGGCAATTAGAGCCGTGTTGTGTCAGGGAAGGGGTGGGCGGTGGGGGGAGAGAAAGGTGAGGTGGGGAAATGAGAACAAGCTGACTAAGAAGGATGAAATGGGGGGGGGGTCTGCCTGTGTGTGGCATTTTGGGAGTGTCTCCCTCCCCCCTCCTCCCAGTCGTTCCTTGTAAAGGGAATGAGACGGAGAATAAAGCTCTCTCCGCCTCCCACCCACCCAACTAAAAAGGGAGAGGAGAGCGAGACAGAGCCCCTCACCCCGCTGGGAGAAAAGGGTTTCATTGCTGGTACCGAGGGCAGCGGCCTTCCGCTTGAGTTCCCCCTTTCAGGGCTCATCTCTGCCCATTGTTGGGATGTCACCAAGGAAGAATATGCGGCTGGGGGTTGGAAGGACAAGGGGAGAGGCGAGGTGGAGGGCAAGGCAGGCAATAAGAGGTGGCTTAGGGTGGGTGCTACAAGGGATGGGGGGGGAGGAGGGTGGCCGGGAGCACAGCTGCAGCACTGCAAGGCCATTTTTAGGAGCTGAGGCAGTGGGGGAATGGCCCCTTGCCCCAGAGAGTCTTGCATGGCCAGAGCTTCTCTCTGTTTGGCATAATCTCTCTCTCTGTTTATGTGTGCATCCATATAATGCTCCAGATGTTTGGGAATGCAACTCCCATCAGTCCCATGGGCTGTTTGGGGGCTGATAGGCTCATGGAATCATAGAACTGTTGAGTTGGAAAGGAGCAAAAGGGTTGCCATATGTCCTCTTTTTCCGGACATGTAAAATTAGAGTCGTCATAGCAATCCATAGTTAAAAATAGAAATTGGCAAATGTGTCCTCTTTTTTGCTCTTCAAAATATGGCAACCCTGATTTTTCTAGCCCAACCCTGTGCAGTGCAGGAGCTGTAGTCCTGAACATCTGAAGGGCATTAGGCTGAGGAAGGCAATATAAGATACTGCCCACAGTTACCTCCATCCACGCAGGTTTAGTGGTTGGGGCTTCTCACACACTGGCTGAATATATTATTTATTAAAAGGTCATAAATTGAAGAAACCACTCCCTTTCCCAGAATCTTATGCTTAATGATAGCATGATATACATAAGACTCCTGATGGATTAGCCCAAGAGTCTTTATAGTCCAGCATGCCCTCTCCAACAGGGGGCCAGCAAAATGTCTCTTGGAAGACTAGAATGGTGGGCATGAAGAAGAAGCCTTCTCCATATTTCCCCCCTTAGCCAGGTACACTTCCTCTCAGCATGGAAGGTCCATTTAGCTGCCATCGTTAATAGCGGCCAACAAACTTACCCAATCAGAGCTGGCTGCCATCACCACACCTTGTAGCAGTAAATTTCGTAAGTTAATTATGCATCATATGAATATATACTTCCTTTTGTTTATCCTGAACCAACTGCAGATCACTTTCACGGGGTGACCCAAAGTCCCATCAGCCCTGACCGTTGGCCAGGCTGGCTGGGGCTGATGCAGTCCAACCTGGGCTGTGCACACACCTGGGAAGTGCAGTTTTTCCTTCACAGATCTACAATTCCCAGGACCCTTAACAAACCACAATTTTTTTTGAGCCAGTGTGACCCCACCTAGAGCAGGCCACACACCACTCAGCCGGTCAGAGGAGCAACCCACTAACAGCACCTAGTCTTGTCTGGATTACTGGCCTTCATCTAGTTCATTATTACAACCAAGAATGGATTCACGGCATCCACTGCCTCACCTGCAGAATATGAGAAAGGAGAAGAGTTGTGGGCCCTCAGTGTATGGATGACAATGTACTCTAAACCACTCAGTGGTTTCATGCAGATGTTAATCACCATGGGGAACAGAACCAACTCCTGTGGGACCCCATGCCCCATCGAGCCAAGCAGTGCTCCCCAAGAACCGCCTTATGGAGCTGGCTATCTAAGTAGGAGCAGAACTACTGCAATGCAGCGCCCCAATACCCCCAACGGTTGTCTCAGGAGGATGCCAAAGCTGATGGCATCAAAAGCTGCTGACAAACTGAGGAGGCTCAACAGAATCACATTCCCCTGTCCCTCATCCAACACAGGCATGGCAATCAAGGCTGTTTCCACACACAAGCCAGGCCTGAATCGCAACTGAAACATCATCTAGAAAATCTGACTTCTAGATCTGGTTGGCAACCATGCATAATGCTAAGCCAGGGATCATGGTTTGTTTTCCCTGCATGCCTGCAGAAAAGAGCAAACAGCCCAGATGGACATATTCACCATGACCTCTGAAGTGGGCCACTAAATTTATGTTTTGTGGTTTTCCACCAGAATAGTGATTCAAGAACTGTTTCCTGGACTAGCCATAGTTAATTCAGGCATCATCAGCTTTTCTGTGAATGTGCAGGGTTGATGGATTGATTTTGTCTTGCAATGTGAATCACTTTGTACTTACTTAGAATTAAATCCCACCTGTTGTCCTGTCCATAGATAATGATACCCTTTTGGAGTTCCTTCAGAGTTTGCTTGGAATTGCACCATTCGGATGAACTGGTGTCATCATGGAAATCTTTAACGCTGTTTTAGCTGAAAGCTGCTTTCTGTGAGCTGGATTCTCTCTCTCTCCCCCCCCCCCCCCGCAGTGGCAAAATACCTGCTCTGAGTTCAGAACTGACATGTGCACAGCGGAGTGGGACACCCACCCACTGTTAACTCTTACATTTGAATCATTTGTTTCATAAAATTTATATACTGCTTGATTGGGAGAAACCTCAAAGTGGTTTACAAAAAGATTTTTAAAAATCAGGGGGGAAATTCAATACATTAAAACATACAAGAAGTTAAAATACTAAAGAGAGAGTCACACCAACATTTCTAAGCATCTGGATTAGGCTTGTCTAAGCAGGAATGTTTTTAGCAGGCGCTGAAAAGAATGCAGTGAAAGTGCCTGCTTGATATCAATGGGCAGAGAGTTCCAAAGTGAATGTGCTGCTACACTAAATGATGGAGCTTTTACAAACGCCTTTTGCCCATGCTCTAGATACCAAATGTCTCCAAATCACTTCATGAAGGTTCCTTCCAGCCTAAGAAATTTCACACCACAATAAATTTGTGAAGCTTCAAGGTCCTACAAGGACCCTTTGTTATTTAAACCACAGAATTAGCATTAGGATGTTACAACAGGTTGCCTTTATTTTACTGTGCTGACACTATAGCTGTGCGCCTTTGAAACTTCACCCCCATCTACCCATCTTCTTTCTTCACGTGCCCAACTTGTTGTTACATATCAGATCATAAAGAAAGAGAAAGATCAGATCCCTTTAGGGTAGGGATCCTCTGACTTCTGCATGGCTTATGGCTTATGATAATATCTGTGGCCCCACCCACCATTCCGGAATGCGGTCCTCAAAAGAATACGAACCTCAAGCTGAACAAAGGCTCCCCACTCCTGCTTTGGCAAGTTTGAAAGCAAACTTCTGCCTTGATATGCCCAGCTGAATCAATGGGTTCCTCTTTGCAGTCCAGCAGCTGAAGCTCTGTGCATGCTTTGTGGCATTTAAAACGATAATTAAATTCAAGTAAATGGCTATATGGAAAGATGTATTCAGCCCCCTTCCCCATTCCTTCTTTGTCAAACAGGAAGTCAGCAGAAATATTTCAGCTGCTCAAAAAGGACTCCGTGCTGACCCAACTCCTGTACACCCAGAAGAGGTCATGCAGTGAGCATCACACTTTCTCATGGCACGTGTTAAGTAAAGCTTGGGGGAGGCCCAAAGGTAAGGCAGAGTTTGAAGGCTCAGCAGAATGGTTTCCAGAGGGGAGCTGTGTTCACCTGCTGCAGCAAAAACTGAACTGGTTAAGGGAACCCAAGCATCCTTAGTTGTCAGCCAACACACCTCCTCTACATCTACAAAACAATTTCTATCTCCCTGGTGATTAAGTCCATAATGATATTGCAAACTGAAAAAGCCTCTTCCCTCTTGCCATTGCCCTTGGGCAGGGCTGGGTTACGCTGTGCGCTGAGACGCTCTCCGTTCCCCAGGTTTGGCTCTAGGATGTCCTGAAAGCTTCAGCACTCATGCCTTTCCATTCATTGTGAGCAAGAGAACTTCCCTCAGACAGCAAATTCAGGGGAAATAATAACAATGAGGCGCTGAAGATCTGGGCTATGTAATGGGTGCAAAAGTCAGGAGCTGGCACACTTCTTCCCTGGAATCAAGAGATCAGCTTGCAAATCATGAGATGCTTGTTCTGACCAGCTAAGAGCCAAAGGGGTCCCTATGGGCAGAAAGCTTGATGTGGGGAAAGGTGAACCCTAAAATGGCGCCCTCCCTCACCCCGCCTGGGAAAGACACACAGCAGGAACAAGAGGGGAAGAAAGATGGACATTAGATTATTATTATTATAATAATAATAATTTGTATACCCACAGGTCTCAGGGGCTCCTGAGGATCTTGCCGCCTGAGATGGTCACCTCGCCTCATCAGTGAGCCGGCCTTCCTTATTTATACTCTCCCCGTTTGACCATTTTTTAATTAGCCGCAGACATATCCATGTGACACAGAACCAGCACATGGTGAAGACTTCTCTACCAGTACAGGTAAAATTAAGAGCAAATCCAGGGAGATTGTGTTATTACAAACTGCTGCTACTGTGTATGGTCACTGTCAGGGCTTTTCCCCCCAGCCAGAACTCACTGGAACTCAGTTCCAGCACCTCTCAGGTGGGCACCATTGCCATTCTAATAAAATGAAGGAGATGTTCATGGTGAGTTCCGCTATCCTTTTTCTAGAAAAATAGCACTGGGTGACTGTGCTTATTTTGTACACAGAACTTTGCACAAAAATCTCACAGACCACATTCTGCATTTCATGGCCTTTTGGGCTCACTGCTTTCAATTCTAATGAATGCATATGAGTGTTTCTGCCAACTATACACATCTGGTGATGAACTCTAGTGCAAGGGTCTCTCGGGACTGGTGGAGGGGTGGGGGTTTGGGTTTTTTGTAGGTTTATTCGGCAATATTCTGCAATAATAAGCTTTAGTGGTGGATTTAAACGGAACCATCCACACCTCATTCTGCTCTGTTAGTTGTTTTGTGATGGTTCCCCAGTGTTAATGCACTGTTGCCATCTGGAGAGGTGCTATTGCACTATAGTGCAACCCTCCCACTCCCCCCAAAACACACATTTGTGATATGAAAAGCTACAGGATTTCAGCCAGTTGTTATGGCACATGCCCTGACTGGAAGTAAAACAGCATGTATACTCAAAAAGCTCTGCAGGCACAAATGCTATTGAAAGCAGGATTGAAAATAGCCACCCCGATATCATCATGAGTGCAAAGAATCACAAATGCACAATAAAAAGGATGTCTGGAGGGACCCCATAAACATTTATGATTCAATAAATATGTTAGTTTTTAAGGTGTCACTACTGTTTAATTCTTTGTTGATGTTTTGCTAATCTGGCTTTTCCTCTAAACCAAGTCGTACAGATCACTGAATACAGGTGTTCTAGTTCTTAACACAGAATATAAACAGTCCTGGAGGATGGGAAACCAGGCTATGCCTGTGCAAATGATGGATAACCAGACATTACCACAATCAGATTCAAATAAGAGGAGGAGAAGGGGGAGAAGGACAATAAGCAGAATGAAGGGAATTAGGTAACTGAAATCAAAACAGCATTTTGAGATGTTATGGGACGCCGGGGTAAAATTAGCAGCTGATTTACAAGTCATTGATTTTAGCACTAAATTAAGCAATTGTTTTGGAAGTGGAGCATGAAGCAAGCCATGCTAGGTGCTGTCTGCACAAGCTGCTATTTTACAAGCTTAGGAGAAATTGACTGCTGGAGACAAACCATAATTTAGGACCAATTAGAGAGGTAGGCAATCGGCTGCAGCACAGGATCCATTGCCAACCTACACTAGTCCCGAGCACAAGCATGGTAAATTGCAGTGGACACTTAGCTTGAGATCTGTGTCACACCAATGGGTGTCCTTCCCAGTCCTCTTGTTTGACACACAAACACTCCTCCTTCTCACCACTCCACTCGCCTGCTCCCTTCCCTATTCAACAAATGCCAGCTAATTCCTGAACAAACTCAACTATTTACCCTCACACACCCGTCTGCCACAAACCCCCTCTGTACAGGCAGCATGGCCCACAAGTGGTTTGAAGTGCCGTGTTGACAAGTCTTGCCGCCTGCCTGATCCAGGGGGAGGGAGGGAGGGCAGGGGGAGAAGACACAAAATCGCAAATGAGTACCCAAAGAGGGATGATTCCACCAGGCATAAGGACATGGAAATGGGAACTTGACACCATCTGCTTCTGCTGTTGCAATTAAGATAAATTGCCATCACCCTATACTGTATATTACCAGGAACACCCATTAACCAAATGTGGATTCTCATGCAGCCAAAATGGCAACATCCTTGCAGAAGTTGGAGGCTACCAGCCATGGGCTTGGGTTGGGGGAGGTTCATGGTTTGCAAATACAGTGGTACCTCTGAATATGAACGGGATCCATTCCGGAGCCCTGTTTGCATCATGAGCAGAACGCAACCTGCGTCTGTGGGTTGGGATTCGCTGCGTCTGTGTCGGAGCGTGACATCATTCTGAGCGTCTGTGCATGTGCAAGCGGCGAAACATGGAAGTAACCCATTCCATTACTTCCGGGTCGCCACGGGACGCAACCTGAAAAGATTTAACCCGAAGTGTCTTTAACCCGAGGTATGACTGTATACACATACACCACGTGACAAATGATACAGGAGCCTCCTTTACAGCAGTGTCTCTCCGCTGCTTACTTAAATCTGGCTGAAAGGCTCAATAGGGAGCCCAATTTTCTGCACCCATGTATCACCCATGGTGAAGTGTGGGAAAAGTACAACTCCATCTCCAAATCAGTATATTTAAAATTTTGCCCAGAGGCAAAACAAGAACAAGAACATGAGCATTGAAGTAATGAAGGAAAGAAATGTGCATAGGAAAAGTCATGTTTTAAAATAAATTACTCAACACGGGCAATGATTTATAGATTAACCTATAACTTCGTGCAAGAGGGGGCATTAGGTATGAAAACAAATTTCTTGAGAGATGGGCACTTTTTATTTCCTTTTGAAATGAAACATTTGGAGAAAGAACATACTCATATTTTTTTTAGTTTACATGTGAAGCTTCTTTCTCTTGCTACAGGATACTGTGAGAATATCTTTATCGCGGGGGGTGGGGGTCTTCTTGTCTGGGCAGCCCACGACCCCCCCCCCCACAGCCCAGGTCTGCGCCCTGGGAAGGTCACTGCTCCTAACACAGCAGTTTGACTTCACCCCCAGAGGCACACCCCATGGTCTCTCGAGACAGACAGATGCCAGCAACAACCTTTACTGCCTGTTAAGTTAATTCTCTCTCATACTGTGTATATATACTAATTAAATAAATAAATAACTTTGTGATTGCCCCTTTGTACACACCTGTTTGAGCACAGTTACTAGAAGCATTCTTGTCTCCAAACTGTTCAGCTGTTTTACCCTCCAAGTCTGACTTCCCACTGCATGACAAACAGTCCGATTGCCTCAAGAAAAGAAAGGTAAGAATTTGGGGTAATGTTTTTTTTTGGGGTGGGGGTGGGGGGAGGGAATGTCACTGTTATTGATATTAATTTTTGCATCTTCATTTTAGATCCTATGACTGACATGGAAATTGTTCAAAATGTACTTTTTGACTACTTTTGTTATGTTTGTAATTATGTACTGTATTTCTTTTTACATGTTGTAAAAAGGCAGAACACAAATAAAACGATTGACTGAATTTGCATCACTTTAGATTAGTTTATCAGTGTAAGGATGTTCATGTTATCACCAACACTACCTTGTCAACTGTCACTGTAACTATTTTGGTCTTTTTTTACAAAACTATCACTGATTTGAGGATTATCCACACCTCCACTTTCCCCTGGGGAAACCTGATATTTAGCATTGAATTGGAAAAAAATGGCAATTGGGTTTTCCACAAATGTCATTTGTTCTGATTTATCACCATAGAGCGGGTTTTCAGAGGGAAACAAGCAAGGCAAAGGCAAAATCACTCAGACCCACAGCTAGAAAGCGCAGGACAAGCAGAAAACCACTTGGACCTATGCTTTCTAAGCATGGGACAAGTGAAAATGTGGACCAGGGGTCAGCAACCTTTTCCAGCTGTGGGCCGGTCCACCATCCCTCCTACCATGTGGTGGGCCGGACTATATTTGGGGGGGGGTGAACAAATTCATATGCCCCACAAATAACCCAGAGATGCACTTTAAATAAAAGCAGATTCTACTCATGTAAAAACATGCTGATTCCCGGACCGTCCGTGGGCTGGATTGAGAAGGCGATTGGGCCGCATCCGGTCCACAGGCCTTAGGTTGCGTACCCCTGGTGTGGACGAACTCTTATTTTTGCGTGCACACACACACACTTCTGACCTCACTCCTCTGCATTTCCCATCTCCAACCACAGGCGTATTTATGCCTGCCAGTTTAGGGGTATACTTCATGCATTCAGTGACGTGGACTCTGACCAGTGAAAGCTCGTGCCACAATATGATAGTCTTTAAGGTGCCACAAGAGTCTGTTATTGCCTTGATTATCCAGGGATAATTCAGATCACAACAATGAAAGCTAAGCTGGGTGGGGTGATGCTCACTACACTTCTTCTTTTCCTGGCACTACCTTCACAATTAACTGGTGTGTTTTTTAATAATTTTTATTAGTTTTCAATTACTACAATCCAACAATAGCCTCGTTATAACAATGCCAAATTATAATGCAATTAATGATACAAATCATTGAAATGCCAAATTATACAATTTAGGTGACCCTCTGCATGCCAGAATTAATGGTTTATTTATTTTGTTTCTGCGTTCCAAGATCTTATAAATTTCTATTACAGCTCCAGTCAAAATAAAAAAATTCCTTCCAGTAGCACCTTAAAGACCAACTAAGTTAGTTCTTGGTATGAGCTTTCGTGTGCATGCACACTTCTTCAGATACGAAGAAGAAGAAGTGTGCATGCACACGAAAGCTCATACCAAGAACTAACTTAGTTGGTCTTTAAGGTGCTACTGGAAGGAATTTTTTTATTTTGACTATGGCAGACCAACACGGCTACCTACCTGTAACTAGCTCCAGTCAAAATACCAATCCCTTATATCGCAACTGCAGTTTTAACGACTTCCATTTGTATTGACACATTAAGTTATTTCTACACCTACAGATGAACCATTCAAACTCCTTCCTGTGTGTGGCAATTATTCTGTCCATAGTGTTTCTTCCTGTCCTCAAAATATATTAGTGTCTATCATTTGTCAGTTGTTGCTGTTCTCCATCACGCCTTGGGCGGCGCTAGTGTCCCATTGTTGTTTCAGAAGTTCTCCATTGCTCTGTCCCTGGTTTGCTGTTTTGCAACTCCAATTAACTGAAATTAATTTGCTGTAATAGTGCTGTTCGACTTCAGGCTCTGGCCTTGATCAGCAGTTTTGAATTTTGACTCAGAGTTGATTCATACAACCAAATCTACATGCTAAGTCATGGGTTAAGTGGATCCATGGGATGTCAGCATGTTCCCCAAAATGGTTCGGATACATATTAAAGGACTGAGATGGACAGGTGCAGAATTGTTATGTTCCTTGAGGGAGAGATATTCAGGGGTGGGGTTTTTTTGCATATTAAACTGTTGTACAAGAACACGCCATACAGATTTTAACTTTGAGCATGTAAACTTTAGGGATTTTATACACTATGTATATTGAGCGCCTGGGAAGATGGTCATGCACCCAAATGGGAGTGTATACATTTATGGCAAGATGCATCACGCAGTTGGCACAAAGGATGCATTGGGTACATTCCGAGAATGCTACATAAAGATTGAATGACTACAAACTATCCCGCTGATGAGGTTCTGCATGCAAAATGCTCACTGAAAGTCTCACACCAGGCAAATCCTCAGTGTGTTGCATGCTCTCACATAAACGATGCAAATTGTGAGCACATCAGGCATATCTATGTCACTGGTAACTCTATGTGCTGGTTGGAGAAAGGAGTTCTTTCACTTTGCAGAGACGTCACTGAAACCTCTGGCTTCTGTAATGTTCTCATTTTATGCTTCTGTCCAAGTGTGACAAGTTTTTCAATATTGAAGCACTACAGGAAACCACCCAGTCAGATGAAATTGGGGTGGGGGGTGGAGAGATGTCAGAAAGTCACACAGCGTAAAATGCAAACTTTGGAATCTGGGATTGCAGAATTGAGTGGACTTGGGGACCCATGACAGTCTCCATGCAGGAAAGAACATGCACACTGCTCCAATGTGTGATTTTAACATACATCTTCAAAAGTAAGGGTACAAACTATCTTTCCTCACCCCCAAACATACTGAAGTCATATAATGCAGAAAAATCATTATATTTAAACTATTATTCTGCACGCCCCAAAAAGTGAAGATTCTGCCCCTTCCATTAGGAGAAAATGTTTTCTTTCTCCTCTCCCCATCACATACTTTTGCCCTTACCATCTCATCATCTGCTCTTGCGTAACTCAACCTTCCTGATCTATGGATGAACTCTGAACCAATTACTATCTACTCTCTCTATATCCTTTTAATTCCACACTTAGTGTCACAGTCAAGGAGATCTATGAAATGGCCTTGATTTGCACAAATAATACAAGTCACAGAACTCAACTTTTCTTGGCACATGATTTTGTGTACAGACACACACACACACACACAAACTTACTGTCTTAATATGCTGCCTGAGTTCTAGTGCATTTCTGGTTACCCTAAACCTAGCTAATTTGCATTACCGTATTTTTCGCTCTATAAGACGCACCAGACCACAAGACGCACCTAGTTTTCGGAGGAGGAAAACAAGAAAAAAAATATTTTGAATCTCAGAAGCCAGAACAGCAAGAGGGATTGCTGCACAGTGAAAGCAGCAATCCCTCTTGCTGTTCTGGCTTCTGGGATAGCTGCGCAGCCTGCATTCGCTCCATAAGACGCACACACATTTCCCCTTACTTTTTAGGAGGGAAAAAGTGAGTCTTATAGAGCAAAAAATACGGTATATTGAACTAGAGCTGAATGGGATTTTGCCCATGATGATGATGATGATGATGATATATATATATGTACATATACACATATACATATACATACACACACACATACAGAGAGAGAGAGGAAAAACATTGTCAAAAATCAATCTATATATCAGATACTGTCAAAAACTGACCACCGCTGCAAAATCTTTGGGTGTCAAACCCATAGCTGTCAAGTGTCCCTTATTTGAAGGGACAGTCCCTTATTCCAGTGCCATGTCCCGCCGCTGTCCCTTATTGATGGATGTCCCTTAAATGATGTCCCTTAAATTTCGAAGGAAGCAGCTCCTCTCCCTGCCGGCCAGGGAGGAGGGAGGCTCCAACTGTGTTGCTTGGCTGTGTTGCTCACCCAATAAGAAGTCTAAGAACGACTGGGGGGTGGAGCTTTCATGCCTTGTGTGTGGCTAGTTAATGCAAGCTGAGGGGGGTTTTGAATGCTGGGTGCCGTTTTGTTGCATGTGCTGCTGCAAACTCTGCAGTGCAAAGCCAGGCCGGGGAGCCATCTTAAGTTGGGGCTGCATAGGCCTTGTGGTGCATGTGATTCAGATTCTATTCAGTTGAACTTCTGGTTACAAAGTTGGTTGGACAGTGTTCTCAAAGCTACCCAGCATGAGTTTGACCAGACTGCAGGAGGACAGGAAGACTGGAGTGCCTGGAACAGGTGAGGCTGCAGGTCCCTTATTTTCAAGGCTGCTGGTCCCTTATTTTCAAATCTGTAAGTTGACAGCTATGGTCAAACCTCTGATTCTAAAAATAAAAAATTCATCACACATTTGCCAGTTTAGAATATATACCCACCACTGCAGAGCAGAATGTGGTGGTAGGAATAAATATCACCAGGAATGTTCACTGTGCATTCCATATTGCAGGAAACTGGCGCCAGAATGGCAGGACACTGAGGCTGACTTCACTGCCACTGCACTTTGGTGCACCTAGTGCCTTACTTTTTGCTGAATGGCCGTGTTATTTGTAAAAAGACCACACAGCAAGGTTGCCACAGCTGCATCAGCAAGAGTAGAAAGATGAGCAGGAGACCCCTCCCAAGGCACTTCAGGATAGTCCCTGCCCTGCCTTGAGACCTGGATGGCAGGAGCTCTCAGGGTCACGGGAGTGTGGGCAGAAAGCAGGAACAGCTTACATGCCCCCATAAGCTATCAGTAGGGTGGGTGTTGCGAGGAACGCACTCAACCTGGGAAAGAAACTAGCAGCATTTCTCACAGTGACCAGCAGCTGGACAACACAGCAAGCACTAAGCATCAGGTCTGGGTGGCAGGGGCCCCAAACAAAGCACCTTCATCCCCCAACGTCCCCCTCATGAGACACTAGTTAAAAAGTCTCAAAGAGAGTCTGCAACACAGACCTGCACGTACTCAGGATTCTATGACCTAACTGCACAGGAACACTGAATTGCATGGGGTGAAGAAGAAGAAGAGGAAGAAGAACCAGAGCTCTGACTGCTGTTCTATATGGTGTTCATGCGTGGTGTAGTGGTTAAGAGCGGTAGATTCGTAATCTGGGGAACCAGGTTCACGTCTCGGCTCCTCCACATGCAGCTGCTGGGTGACCTTGGGCCAGTCACACTTCTTTGAAGTCTCTCAGCCCCACTCACCTCACAGAGTGTTTGTTGTGGGGCAGGAAGGGAAAGGAGATTGTTAGCCGCTTTGAGACTCCTTTGGGTAGTGATAAAGTGGGATATCAAATCCAAATCCAAACTCCTCCTGGGTGGGATCTGGCGCAAGCTGAATGCATGTAGCAGAAGATCAGTTCAATTTCAAAAAAAGCTAACATTTGGGGCTTTAAGAATATCAAATTCCCCACCTGCCCATGAAGTGACAACAGAAATTAGAATAGCAATAAATCCTAATCAGGTATAAGGAGCACCCCACCTCCGCCCTGAGCTTCTGTGTCAGGAGGTTTCACCCCTCCATCCTTTTTTCCATTCCACCCACAGAACTGGCCAGAGGAAAGGGCAGGGTCACGGGAGAGTCGTTCTGGAGTACATCAGAATTTCATTAGTTTTGTAGGGCTGGGTTTTGTTTTTTTGTTTTTTATCCCAGAACAAGCCGAGGAGGTGAGGCTGCAAGCACAGCACCCAACATACATAATTCATGAACACATCAAAATATGTGAATCCCATATTTGCACATGCATGAACTAGCGCATAACCATGCTATGCCTTTCAGCAGCACCATACAGATACAACATTTTCTCACTATTTATCCCAATTGGTGTAGTGGATCTGTACACTCCAAATCTGCCTATTTAGCTGGGAGGAAGCCAGTTTCTGTATCTACTTTGACATTCTTTAAAATCCTTTGAGTTGTTTAACAAAAATGGAAAAGAGAAAATGACTCTCTCTCTCTCGATGTAAAAATGCATTTCCTAAGAGACATTAGAAGTCCAGATTATAGACGCAATTTTTTCCAAAAGTCTTGAATGGGGAGTGTCAGCTGCTAAAGCCAATGGAAGTATGTTGCTCCACTTAATTTTTTCACTCAGCAATAATAATAGATAAGTTAAAATTCTGTATCCATCCAATGCAAATTCTGCACCAAGAAAAGCTAAATTCTGCAAGATGTCTAAATTGTGTAATCCAAGCAAATGTTGCATACATTTCTTATGCAATTTGTGCAATTTTCATAATTTATTCTAGCTTTGTTAATCACAGAGGAGAGAGTGCTGCTATGCAAGGCATTGAAAGGCCACCTTCACACACTGAAAATATCACTCAGCCCCCACTTTGGTCTATGAGATTTCAGAAAAGGTTGCCCACAGAATTTCAAATTCAAATATACCATTGGCTAGATACTTGCTTTTTAAAAAAGAAAGTGGAATTCCTCACACAATTCTACTATTTCATGGGAAATTACAATATAATCAGTACTCTGCTCATACCACTATACCCCACCATAAAGCTGAGCCACCTTAACTCTTGCTGTAAAAAAAAGGTACCTCCCTTCATTTTAAAAACATTGGATGACACGCATCTTGCTCTCTCAGTTACACAGATGCCACAGCAGAACATCAATGGTCACCCACACCATGTGACATGCTGCAACACTGTGGGAAAATGTTAACAGGGATAAATGCTATAGGGCACAAAAAACCCTCTACCTCTTAACTTAGAGGTCAAAGAAAGATGTGGATGTTCTTTTCATTGGCAATTGTCAAGCTAGCCTCCTTAACCAGCATCAGTGAGGGTCTTTCCAAGATTAGGTCTAGGGCAGATATAGGGAACATCACGCAAGGCTGAATGTGGCCTCCGAGGCCTCTCTACCTGGCCCCCAAGACTCTCCCCAGCCTCCATCCCCCCCGGCCCTGCTTTGGATTCTCTTAAGAGTGTTTTTGCCTGGCTGGAATGTGTCCCTGAATGCTGACAGCACCTCTTGCTTGCCTGGATGATGAGGGCAGACCCTCCCACTGTCCCTATTTTCCAGGGACATCCTGGATTTACAGAAGCCGTCCCAGTTTTTGATTTGATCCCAGAATGTCCCACTTTTACTTAGGACTTCCCTATTTTCATCAGAGAAAAGTTGGCAGGTATGGAGTTATCCAACAACTGAGCCATCTGAAGGCAGCCCTGTATAGGGAAGTTTTTTTTAATGTTCCATGTTTCACCACATTTTTATATATGTTGGAAGCCGCCCGGAGTGGGCAGCTTCCAACATATATTATTATTATTATTATTGAATAGGACACCTCTATTTTCATCAGAGAAATGTTGGCAAGTATGAGAGGGGTATGTTGAACGTGTATAGAACCTAGCCTGCTGTACACACATAAAATTTACATATGTTGCTCCTCCCCTCCAGGAATTTGGCCTTAAAAAGGTTCCCCGTCCCTAGTCTAGGCCATAGTACAAGTCAGAATCAAGAAGACAGAGGTCTAGCTTCAGCACCATAAGGAAAGTAGCAGGACCCAGTTGGGCGTTCAGGTCAGAGATTCTACCAGTAAAACAAACTTAGTGAACATATGAAAAAAGAGAGCCACTATGCCAAAGCAAGCAAGCAATCTGAGCAGCTACTAGCAGAAGCACTAATCCCAGCCTGGCCCCATATTTTTGGGTTACGAGTAGGTGTTTCCTAGCGAAGTGTGTGGTTTTTTTAGCTGGCCATGACACCTCTCTTTTTTTAGAGTTCAATTTCTGCCATGCCCCAGGAGGACCCAGAGCACCCACTCTTCCCCAACTGATCTGTTGGCCTGCAAATCCATGCTTGCTCACATTTGGGAGTAATGCCAACTGAATTCAGTGGGGCTTCCTTCTGGATGAATAGGCACAAGATTCTCTCTGTGCGTCTCACTAAATTCATTCGAACACATTTCCAAGTCAACACACAGAAGATCATGTTGTTAGTTTTATGCACAATTACCTGGGAAACTCTTTCTGTTGGAAGTCAGTGGGAATTACTTTCCCAGAAATCGAGCACTGAGCTGGCCTGTTAGTGCCCAGTGGGGCTAATTCTCACATTAGTGCGCTTCAGTTATACTCTTGCAAGCACTGGCAGAGGAACGGGGGTGCGGAGGGAGCAGACCACCCCTGGCACCACTATTCCGGTAGGGTGTCATCGCGGCAGGCCCACCGGACTTGTGCTGCACCCCCCGCGCCCCAGACGCCACGCCCCCACAACATGAGCCACGCCCTCGCGGGTGGCATACCACGCCCCCGGTGGGCACCAGCCATGGCCCCGCCTGCTCTCCGCCCCCGGTAGCGGAGCATGCAGCTTCGCCACTGCTTGCAAGAAGCATTATTTTGGGTTTGTTGGCATGTGTTTTTACTACCCATCCAGAGGCACAAGTGTAGGATTAGCACTGTCTATTTAACGCTCTAGAGTTAGCACCAACTGTCAAAATATTCAGGGCTTTGATGGCCCTAAAGCTCAGCCAATTTAATCAGTGTGGGGAAGGCCAAATTTCAGATCCCCACTCGCTGGGTGATTTTGGGCCGGGTCCAGCCTCAGCATTAGCCTACCTTCACAGGGTTGTTGTGAAGATAAAATGAATGTATGCCACCTTGAATTCTTTGGAGGAAAGGTTGGTATAAATGTAATAATAAATAATTAAGTGACATGCTTGTACCTCTAACACAGGGGTCAGCAACCTTTTTCAGCCGTGGGCCGGTCCACCCATCCCTCAGGCCAGACTATATTTTGAAAAAATAATAATGAACGGATTCCTTTGCCTCACAAATAACCCAGAGATGCATTTTAAATAAAAGCACACATTCTACTCATGTAAAAACACGCTGGTTCCCGAACCGTCCGTGGGCCGGATTGAGAAGGCGATTGGGCCGCATCCGGCCCCCGGGCCTTAGGTTGCCTACCCCTGCTCTAACACACTGGGTTTCATCCTTTCCTTACACACTCTGCTTTTCTCTCCAAGGTATCTGCACACTCTTCACACTGACCTCTCTGTGCCTTTTCTTGCGATCCTTATCCTGTTCATTATCCCAGCCTATCCTGCAAGGCAGGGTAGGGTTATACATGCATAATATAATCCCCACTTATGTGGATGGGAAACTGAGACTCAAAATGCTTGCATAAGAAAAGGGTTGCTAAATAAATAAAGAAAAACCAGGAGGAGGCTTGAGTAATCCTTCCTGCCCCAGCCTCTCACACAGCACATTAAAGGGTCCTCAAATAGGGCCTTGCTAAATCACACCAAAGGCTTCCATCCCCGCAGTGCGTCTCTCCAGCGGCAGCCATCCAGATGCCCAGAAGTTGGGGGCGGGGAGAAGACATTATGGCCATGGCCGTGCCCAGCATCTGGGAATCAGATGTTCTACATGCTTCTGAAAATGAATGTTCTATTATTAGCTGTTATTGCTCATACCTACGGATCCATGAGGATTTTGTTCAGCCTGCATTTTTAAGCAAAACAACCAGATTCACACTTCACAGAATAGTACACAGATCGGGAAGCAGTTTATCCTTTCGTTTTTGTGGTGCTATTCCTGGATCAACACGCATATAAAAGGACATTTTAGGTTAAAGCACATACAGAAATGATATGCTTTGTGAGAAAAAAACCACATTGAGAATAATGCGAATATTCTTAAAAATAAATCAGATTGATGTGGAAACAGGAAAGAACACACATAAACACATGAAAAACGACAGAAATGAGAAAAAGACTGACTCTTCATCCCAAATGATACCCACTGATAAATCTACACCTTTCCCTAATTATTATTATTATTATTATTATTATTATTATTATTATTCCGCCCATCTGACTTGGTTCCCCCAGGCACTCTGGGTGGTTTCCAACAAACTAAAACACAATACAAGACCAAACATTAAAAACTTCCCTGAACGGAAATTTATCCAAATTTATCCAACCCCATCTAAGCCAGTGATCTGCCATATACATTTTCACACAGCTGCTACATAACTTAAGGAATTCAGTGCTAATCAGTTTTATTGGATGACCTTGAAGTTTGAGAGATAGGAGAGTTAATTTCTCCATAGTGTTCATAATTTCATTTGTTAAAAGATTTTCTAAAAAAACCCTCTCAACTTTTAAAGACTTCTAGGGAAAATGATAAATCTCACTGATAAGGTGCCCTTTTCTGAACCTTCTTCAGCTCCAATATATTATATTTTAGGTAAGATGTCACAACTAAATGACAGTATTCAAAGTAAGGCTTAAGCATAGATTTATATATAGATTTCTGTAATGGCATTATGATTTTTGTGTTTTCATTATCAATCCTGTTTTCTTCTAAGTAATTTCTAACACCAACTTTGTCCTTGTGTGTGCGTGTGTGCCATATAATACTAAGATGAAACTTTCAGTGAGCTGTTTATAGCTGTTTATTCACACACACACACACACACACACACACACACACACACACACACACTTTCTTGCATGGTTACAGACAATTTAGATGCTTTTAGTAGCCCATTCAAGCATTCAATACCTATGGTGGGCTAATCAGATTGCATGGGCTAAACATGTGTGATCAGACCAATCTGAATTAGGCCTTTGCATGAACATCTGTATGCACATAACCCCCTTCTGATAGACACCGACACAACTTGGTTATCGCTTCACACATTTGGTACTCTTATGTACCACTTGCCTGTATGGGGCTAGTGTATATCAGCATACTATAGACAACTATTTGTAGCAAGTGTCATGCCTTTTGACCTTTCTGGTGAGGCAAAAGGAACCCTGTACACACTCAAATACATCTGTAGTCTTAGCTCAAATTAAGCCATTTTAGGACAAGATGAAGTAAAGGCCCATCTGCTCACATGACCCTGCCCAGCTACTGAGATCAGCCTTAGAGGCTCTGTTCCATGTTTTTCTGCCATCAAAAGTATTCCATCAGATACCTGGAGACAGAGCCTTTTCACTTGTGGCACCCTGTTTTTGGAACTCCTCAAAGAGGTTTACTTGATGCCAACTTTAGTCTCCTTTGGCATCAGAAGAAAGTTTTTAATTTCCCATTTTCCAGTTCCTGATGCTAAGTTCTTTCTTTGTTTTATGTTGGATTCTGAATTGCCTGCTGTGATCTAGTAATTGGAAGGATTTTATTCTAATTTATGTATATTTTGTAACTGTAATCCATTCTGAGCTACATGTGATGCTAAATTGGCCACAACACACCTTTATATAGCTGGTCCAGCAAACAAATGTATGTGTCATGGTGAGGGCCAGGGGCAAAACTAGACTTTCTTTCACCTGGGTCAAAGACCAAGTTTGGCACCCACCACACACATTTTCACACACACAAAGACACTGGCAGGGAGCCTCAATGACCCCCTTCTGGAGGCTTCACCCAGGGCAAAAAACTGGCTAACCCCCCTCTGTAACCACGGCACTGGTGTGGGCACACATTGACACATTTGCCATGGTTGTTCAGCCACCTGTTAGAGATATTTTAGGTGTCAGATACCTACCTTAGAGCGGGGAATTGCACTAGATCAGTAGCAGCCAATGAAGTGCCCTGCAAGTTTTTTTGAACTACAATTCCAAAAGGGTGCTAGGAATTGTAGCTTTATGAGGGGCAAACTGCAGTTCCTGGGATTCTTTGGGGGGGAGCGGTGTGCTTTAAATGTATGGTGTACTTTAAAGGTTGGACTCCAGCTGGCCAATGGTCAGATATTATGGGAGCTGTAGTCTACAACATTCTTGAAGGGCACCATGAAACAGATAATCTAGTGAAGATTTTCAACCTTTTTGTGTCCATGGCTCCCTTGACCAACTATATTCTTGCTGTGGCTCCCCTGTGGGGAAACGCACTCTGAGCCTCAGAAGCCCAGTTATGTCACCTCTTGCCTGCAGAGTTGGCAGCCCTTCACCCCTTTTTGAACACCCCCCTTGTAGAGTGTTTCCTCCTCAGCCTCCTCTCCTTTCTCTTCTCCCTGGGAGTGCTCCAGGCAGCCCCACCACCACCCCTGGTCTCTGAACCACCCCCCTGCCCCCAAAAGAGGTCTTCTTCACCCCCACCACCAGGGGCCTGGGAAGAGGATATCCCCAGCCTTAGCGGCCCAACAGAGACTGGCCAAAGGTGAATGTGAAGCCAGCACCTTACTCACTTTGGGAAGTAGCAGGTGCCCCTGGGCCTGCATGGCAGAAAAGCTCCCCTTTGGCACTGGACACTCATCTCCCAGGCAGGCACTGCACACAGCAAGCACCAGGCAGGACAGCATGGTGCCTGCCTGCCTGCCTGGCCTCCCACTTGTCTGTCTATTCCCAACAGCAAGGGCTGGAGGACTCAGCTCCCGGCAACCAGCACCCCCTGGCCAAGCCCCAGAGTCACCATTCGCCTGAGGAGCTTGTAGCCAGAGCTGCTGCAACAAACAGCTGTGCAAGACTTTGGGAGGCAGAGATGCAAGAGGGCAGCAGAGGAGGGAAGAAAGGCCAGAGCTGCCTGTGGCACTCCCAGCCATCACTCAAGCACACCATTTGAAAACCACTGTTCTAGTGGGTTAGTTCCACAGGAGTGGTTCAGCAGCTCAGCATGTAGAAAAAGCCTCTTGTTTCTTTCACCATCTGTAAAAGAGTTGTGTGGATCGGCCCTGAGTTGGCAACCCTCTGCAAGGCCTCCTTCAGCTTGTCCTGTCTAAACCTTGCCCAGCTAGCACAGAGATTTTCAAGAAGTGAGAAGGAAACAGGGATATTCATAACTGGCTGCTTTCTTCAATACAGTTTGGCTTCCTTTAAACTGGCACTGCTGCAAGGGCTTGGCAGGGGGGAGAGCAGTCAAACATTGTTTTGTTGCTGCTGCAATAACCCCATACAATTTCCACAGGGAGGGAGCACTCCGACAGTGTCTCAGCACTTACGCTGCTTCCTTGGAGCAGCTGCAGAGATCCAACATCCCTGCTGCACTAATGGCACAGCGCTGTGCTTTTTGATATGCTCCTCAGCCAACACCTCTCCCCTGCACACACACGCAGACACACCTTTTCTCATAGCTTGAAGCCACGCAAGAACTGGCTGAGAGTGTGAGCCTATCTCGCCTCTTATTAGGGGCTCAGGAGATTCACCTCTGGAGCATGTTATGGCAATTCCCTGGGGAGCAGGGGAACGCACAGTGTGCCTGTGTGTGTGTGCATGCGTGCAGGCGTAAGAGCTGAATGCAGCCAATGGGGAGGGAACGCCTGTTCCTGTGAGGAGTCACCCTCCTCCCCTCCCTCTGGCCCACCCAAGTAGCAGCCGATGGGCATAAATTTGAGAACTGAGTACTAGGCTGGATTGAAGGAAACCTTTCCCTCTCAGCCTCCACGCCTGCCAAGAAACTCAAACCGAAACACATTCCCTCTTGGCTCGCCTGCCAAGAAACCACGGCGCAAGGCCAGCACTGCTGAGGCTCCTCCACATAAACACAACTTGAGGGGGGTGGCAGGGCTACCCCCCTTCTCCCCTCCATTACCAATATAAGGGGAAGAAACTTTAATGCTTTGCTCTGGATTGCTTACGCACACCAAATACACACATCTGGCTCCCTAGAGGGAACCATACTCATTCCCACCCCAGCCCCCAGTCCTCGGGGTTCTGCCTCCTTCAGGGTTCTGTTAAGAAACACATATATACTTTATGTATAAATATCCTGTCCGGCTAAAAGGTGGAGGAATCAGAGGCAATTGTAGGGTGGCCCCCAAGCCCAGAGACCCCATGAAAACAAAAACAAAGCCCCTGCAAAAATTATTTTGAGCTGTGGAGGTCGGAGTTTCCCTGAGGCCTCCTATAAGGGAGACTCAAAAGCAACGTGACTAAATTTGGAATACAGCATGCATAAATGAGAAAATATATGGGGCTCAGGAAGCAAGATGACTCAGACCCCCAAAATTTCTACTGTAGAAATGGAAACTTATGGCGGAGACAGAGAGCGATTCAGCCTAGAAGCCCACCCCTCTCAGATTAAGTCCACTAGGTAAAATGACACATTTCACAGCTGACAAACACATCCTGGATGGAACATGATGGTGAGTGGGACTTGCTCAACCTGATATTCACGCTGAGAGGGAGCGCACAGGATAGTTATGAGCCTCTCTACTAATTAAATGATATACTGACTGCTATTGCTTTATTCTGTATTTCTCACAGCCCACTCTGGAATCACTCATCCACTGAAGAGCAGGATGACGATGACAGAAATAAATAATTGATACATTAATCTTGTTGCTGAGGAGATTCAAGGTGTCGGGAGTCCTCGTCCTCAGCAGCAGCATCACATTCAGACTGAACAAGGAAGGGGGTGTGTGGAATGGCTGCTTGGAGAGTAGGATGGAGGGTCTTATGCAGTGCTTAAAAGCTCGAGTTCAAGGGGGCTGAATGAGGTGAGCCAAGGTCTGCCATTCTTGGCCTTTCTATTCCCATTTATGAGCTTACATAGTCCCAAGTCACCTGAGCAGAGATGCCCAGAGGGCCAGGCTGGCACACTGGGTTATAACCCTGAACTCCCAAGTCTCAAGCCATTGTCTTCAAAATAACAGGCCCCCTGAAAGCAGAGGGATGAGTAGAGAAAGGATAACTGCAGCCCAGGGAAAGTGGTGAGGGAGGGAGTCAGTAGGCTACCAACCTATTTCCTTAGGCCTGCCTTCAGAAAGCTGCCATCTCTTTAATAACTGACTTCCTATTTCAGGACTTCTGTTCATACAGAGTAGAAAGCTTACTATAAACCAAATGTGAGTATGTGTGCACACACATTTTAACTGTGAGCCAGAATCATCTTCAGTCAGTCCTAGGGTGGTCAGATGCAAACTAGGATGGGGGTTCCTGCACCTTCAATAGATGTGTAGAGAAAGGACGTTAAGCAGGTGTGGCTTGCAGGACAGATTGCACCTGTGAAATTCCCTCTTCTGCAAAACAGGTGCAGGAACCCAGTTCTCTTTTGCATCTGGCCACTTAATTAGCCTTGCCATCAGTTTTAAAAATGTTTTGTTTGAAGAGAAGGCTCTTCCCTCAACTGTCATATGTCAGCAGCTATTCCCATCAGGTTCTAGGAGAGGGGGGGGGATGGGAATGCAGGGTCTCTCCATCCTCTCCACTGCAAGACCAGCTTATTTCCATTCCAGCTGCTTGTTACCGTAACTCTGCAACGAAGAAACTGCCCATGAGCTTGCTCCCCCCCCTCCTCCCTCCCAATCCCTATTTCCTTTTGGTTGTGTCTCTTAAACTATAAGCCTGTGGACTATAAACCTGTCTTTTCCCTTGATATTTTTAAGCCACTCTAGGAACCCTTTTCAGCTGAAGAAGAGGATTTTAAAAAAATGTTTTAAATAAACAACCATTCTACACCCCACCCCCCAAAAAAACACAATCTTAACCTTATAGGGTTTTGTTTTACGCGTGGTTTGTTTCTCAAGCAACTTGTGAAAAACTGAAATTGTGTAAAAAAAATAAGTTTCTCGTTTTCCAGCAGTTCCACACTTGTGCATGTCATCTAAACAATTTGACTAGCAAGTTCTGATAATGATGATGTGGTTGCAAAAGCCTTTCTGATCTTATTACTCATGTTCCCTGAACATGGCAATTCTGTGTCCTTGAGAGCAAAAGGTCCACTTGTAAGCTTCATGGCAAGTTTGCCTCCAGAGATGCATTTTAAATAAAAGGACACATTCTATTCAAGTAAAAACACGCTGATTCCTGGACCGTCTGCAGGCTGGATTTAGAAGGCGATTGGGCCTTAGTTTGCCCCCCAGGCCTTAGTTTGCCTACCCATGCTTAAAGCCCTTGCAAGGGACCCATACATCTGAAGTACCACCCACAGATGACCTTTACATGTGTGAAGATGCCTGCATATTAACATCATCTTCTGAGGCCTTTCACAGGTACCTCCATCATCATAGGTTAGGTAGAGTTGTAATCACAATTATTCAGTTCCCACTGCAAACCAGATTTATTATCAAAATTTACAGACTTCCAGTGGTTTGCAAATCAAACAAAAGCAATTGAAACAGCTCAACACAACAGATGCTTCAAGTGGTTTCCCCAAATTCAGCTGAAAATGCAGCTTATATTGGCTTCTCCAGTAGAGATGTACATCTTGGAGTTCTGGCATGGAAACTTTCTGTGTTGACAACATGTCTTTCTGGGCTCACTGAAATCTCAGTGCCTGCCGCCATCAAATCTTGATTAATTGCATCAGGTGTGCTTGAGACAACACCTGGCGTATTTGTGCTGTTGTGAGGGATTCTGTTGAGGGGGTTGAATAATGGTGAGAATAGTGAGACTGGAGAAGCCAGTGCAAGTTGCAATTTCAGCTGAATTTGGGGGAACCACTTGAAACAAGCGTTGTGTTGAAGTATTTAAATTGCTTTTGTTTGATTTGCTCATTGCAAACAGCTGGAAGTCTGTAAATTTTGATAATAAATCTGATTTGCAACGGGGCTTGAATAATTTTGATTGTGACTGTACATGGTGACCAGAGAGCGGGCGCCTTCACCGTTGTGGCACCTCTTTGCCCTTCTGGAATTCTCTCTCCTGGAAGGCCTGCTTAATCTGATGGCTTTTTTGTGCCAGGCAACAATCTTCTTATTTACCAAGGCTTTTAAATTGAAAAGCCTCGGCAAAGCTAATTAATTAATTTAATTAAACCATTTGGAACTCTGTTTAAATGTTTTATTTCTCTCTCTTAATAATTGGTGTCACATTATGTTTTTAATTTTCCTTTTGAACTGCATATTGGTGTTATCGGGTTAATGACTGTTGTATATGAGGGTAAGCTGTTGTGGGGAGTGGGAGTGCTGAAGGGGGGGTCAAGTTGTTGGCATCCATCTGTCTTGTGAGACAATGGAGGAATGCGCCTTTGGGGGTGAAGTCAAATCATTGGAGAGTCACAGCACCTGTTGTGGCTGTAGCATACCTTACACTAACCAGGTTGAGCTTATAACTTATAACTGCCGCCTCCCGCATTGTTTTTGCTGCATTTGCTGCACCAAAGTGACCTCCCCAGGGTGCAAGCCTAGGCAGTGTGTATGAAGGTCCTGGGATGCCTAGATAACAAGATCCCCCCACTCTCCACCTCGCCAATGTAGTCCAAAGGAAAGCAGAGCAACACAGTTGGCTCCAGCTTGGCTGCAGGAGTTGCTGGAAGGAGGCACACAAGACACCACCCAACTGTCTTAGGGACTCCACTCTGGATTTGAGTAGAGTTTACTCCTTAGCCTTTTCCTTTCCTGAAGATGTCCTGCAAGGCAGAAGGTAAGAGCAGAGAACAATGCCTCTTCTACTTGTTTTAATGACTGTCTTTTTATTGTTGGTTTTATGCTGCTCATCACCATGGCCTCTTCCCCCTTAATGTTGGTGATACCGAAATAAATAAATCTCTTCAAAAATATGTATAATTACTAATGCTACCTGGACCCCTAATGTTTGCCCAGAAATAAATTTGAAAGAGAGGCAGAGTAGCTTGAACTCTAGCTTCCTCGCTGCTGCTTAATCCTTCATATTCGTTTTTGGGTGTAGAGCATATGCAATATTCCCCTCATACAACATAATTAGGGGCAAATAGTGGGTGGGATGCAGTCACTCATTTGCCTACATCATTCCATTTGAATTTATATAACTATTAGCCTCTGGAATGTAAAAAAGAAACTACACATGTAATACAAATCAGAGAGAAAAGAGAGAGCAGTAAGAAAAACCCAGGGATAGCAATATTAAGAGTGGGAAGCTCCACTCTGTTTCCAGAACATGATTAGCACCACCCTTAACCTAGGCCAATTTAGCCTCTGCAGGGTTAACTGCATGTGCCTGCGAACGCGCACGCGCGCGCACACACACACACAGAGTGAAGAAATGTGATGTAATGGCTGGATTAGCAAGTGCCGCTGAGATCCCAGGCTTGATAAAAAGGCAGTTCAGAACACTGTGTGTGGCAAAATCCACCATCCCACCACCACTGGTCCCCAGCTTGTATCTGTGTGTGAGCAGACAAGCACAAGACTTCTTCCAGCAATGAGAAGAGGGTTAATCCAGGCTGCATGTGTATGAGGACAGATACAAATAGATATTTGTGTACAAGAAGTTGGGATAAATGGGTGGATGTTTATATGGGCAAACAGATTTATTGATTACTAGGTTAGAGAAACCTGTTTATTTATGATTTGTTTTCATTCATTCATTCATTGCATTTATATCCCACCTTTCCTTCAAGGAGTCATTCGGGGTTCTCTTAGAATAATAGAACTGTAGAGCTGGAAGGGACCACGAGGATCATCTAGTCCAACCCCCTGCAGGGCAGGAATCTTTCACCCAATGGGGGGCTTGAACCCATGAGCTTGTGATTAAAGAGTCTCATGCTCTACCAACTGACCTGTCTCACTTCTTCCTCTATTTTATCCTCACAACAATTCTGAGAGGTAGGGTACGTTGAGAGACCATGACTGGCCCAAGGGCAATCAGTTAGTTTCATAGCTGAGCACAGATTTGAACCCTGGCCTCCCAGCAGTGGCGGAGCTTCAACCTTCGGTGGGGATGGCAGAGAGCAGGCGGGGGCATGGCTGGCATGCGTCCTGGAGGCGTGGCACGTGGCGCGTGTCCTGGGGGTATGGCGCGCCGCCTGCAGGGGCGTGGCACCCAGCGCAAGGGGGGAGCCGTGATGGCACCCCACTGGGATCGTGCCGCTGTGGGTGGTGTGCTCCCCCCGCACCCCTGTTCCTCTGCCAGTGCCTCCCAGGTCCTAGTCCAGCACTCTAGAAAGGTCCTCCAGCCACTTCCAACTCATAAATGCGAATGGACTAGGGCAAGGTGGGAGTTGTCCGTCGTTGAAACAAATTGTCAGGGAAAGTTGGGCTGGTGTGTTTGGGAAGGAAAAAGTGGTGGATCAAGTGGATTTGAGAGCAGGAGTCCAGAGGAGGGGAGGCAGTGGGGAGATACAGAGGAATCCCCACTTACGGAGGGGAGCGGTTGTTCAAGGAACGCGCCCAAGTGGAGATTCCCCCACCCTGTTCTGACCCTGCCCCCTTTTGGCACTGTTTTTGGCATTTGTGTCAGCAGGTATGCTGGTTGTGAGCAAGTGGGGAAATGCCTGTGTTCTCTGATATTTTACGTTACTTTGAAAAGCAATATACTTCATTCGACATTGGTTCCATGGCAGAGGGAACTGGCAATGATGAACCAGTACAGATTGCGCAGTTCAGAGGTCTAGCTTCTTACAATAAGATGACAGTATCCTGTGGATAAGGGGGAAATGAGGCAGTCCCTGCTGCAGCCTCAGCATCAAAGTGGACCATTAAAAACTACCTTCCGGTGGGAGTTTTAGTCCAACAATAGCTGGAGGACCACAGGTCCCTTGTTCCTCTCACATGTCAAGTTTAAATTCACTTTGAGCTCCTCTCTGATAATAGTGGACAAGGGGCCCCTGTATTGCAAAGGAGCATTCTGACAAAGTAGGTGTGATATTCACATTTCAAACCAATTTTGGGGAGAAGCACTTTTAAGCCTCATGTATGAAAGCTGAATTCACATCCTTAATGTCGACAATAAAATATAATGTGCATATTGTTGCTTATAATTTTTTCTTAGTCATTTAAAACTAGAGAAGTATAAATTCATGGCAGCAAAGTCATTTGGTATAAGTTAACTAACTGGATACATTTGATTTCAGAGACTCTCAAATTCAGGCCCTGTAAGGCTGTGGATGAACAAAACTAGCTAAGGTCTGGATGGACCCGATACAAACTGTAGAAGGTGTTCTGGGATGGGTAACATGTCGCCTTTGCAGCAGCTAAATTTTACAGGGTTGGAGCCTGAGAAAGAACTCATACAACCTTTTCTTCTTGCGCACAAATTTGCGTTGAGTTTCGCCTGCTATTTACTTTGGTGTGCAAAAAGGCCTTTAGCATGAACTGAAAAGACCACCTTCATTAGAACCTGGAAAATGCCTGGAAACTTGAAAGGGCCAAGGCCTGGAGACTTGTGGTCGCCATAGGTGTCTGTCAAAGCTTTCCACCACCAAAAATGATGGAGAAAAGCTAACCTGTGGAGAGTTAACAGCAAAAGAATGCAGGTGACCTGGTCCTGGATTGCAGCATGAATTCTAACATGAGATTACCGTACTACAGGGGTGGATAGGAAAGGATAGCTAAAGGATTCAATAACAGTGGACCATTTCACACTAGCTTTCTTCCGCTGGCATATACCCTATCTGTTCATCGATTCCTGACAATCTAGAAGACATTCCTCCAAAACCACTGCAATCTGGACTCCTTCAGACAACCAACTTATCGAGCATTCATTCTGATTTCCTTGCACAAAGCTTAGGCAGATGTTAGATTTGGTCTTCAGTGAGCATTCATTCTGATTTGTGGGGAGGTTGTACAATAATGAGCATTCTTTCTGGATGCATCTGGCTTTGCTTGCAGGGGGTTTAAACATTTTCCCATTAAGAATTTGTTTTATCCCGTCACTTTCCTTAGTCTGTTTGTTTGTTTGTTTGTTTGCTTGCTTGCTTGCTTTCTTTCTTTCTTTGAATTGGTTATGCTGGGGTGTCAGAGCACTTTAACCCACTTCAGTTGTGCAAACCTAACATCCCAGAATGTACTTGAATCCCTCCTGCAAAATACTGGCAGTCTGGACGTGCCCTCTCATGTTTTCCTTTGCTGTCATCCCATAGTATGTTTCGTTTTGTTTTTTAATTGCCGGCTCCTGTTAAATTGGCAGCACAATCCTTTCAGGTACAAATTCATTTGGACATTTCAAGCAGTTATATATCAATCATTCTTGGCTCCTGAGTGTGCTCCTTGGAATTAGAACTTTTTTTTTTGGGGGGGGGGGTCTATTTATCTATCATAGGTAAGAGCTCACCTGCTCTTTCACAGCCATCAAATGGGAGCCTACTGCTTGGCACCAGGGTGAGATGGGAGCCTAGCAGAGCCATAAACTGCTGTCAGCCCGTCATAGAGGCATGGCCCTTCCTGATCTCCAGAAAAGGATGAGGGATGAAAGGCAGCTCTAGAAAGCTTCTTGAACCATGAGGACCTCAGTCTCCATTCTTCAAAGCTACTTATTCCCAAGACCAGCATGAATTCGCCAAGCGCAGCACATAGCTCTGCCCAACACCCTATGGAGCCTGGTGTCCTAGCCAACTACTCCCAGTAGAAGAGCGGCCCTAGGCCATGGGGCAAACCCGCTTCCCAAGCCTGCCAGCATGGCACTCCCAGGGCATGGCCTTCGTGCAGGCGAAACGCCCAACCCCTGCTGCTAGACCAGCTGGCCTCACCCCATTATGCAAATCTCACCATTTTTATTGTGTTACACTGCTTTTAGCTGTTTTCGCCAGTTTTAATATGTTTTAAATACATTTATATCTTACTTTTAATTGCATTTTTATTACAGGAATGTTTGCCACCCTGGGCTTCTTTGTGGGGAGGGTGTGGGACATAAATTTGATAGATAAATATATAAGCACAGTACCCTGTTGGAAGGGTGAGGATAAATCCCAGTAGTCCCAGCTTAATTAACACTGCAGTTACCTAAACTGGGATGAGCTCTGGGTGATCTCAGTCATGATTAACTCATATACCTGCATGTATTGTGTGTGTGCTGGGAGCCTGAATCTGCAGTTCTTTCAAATTCTGGGACAGACCGGTCTTGGCCATGATAACAACTAGCAAGGGGAAGAGCAATGTAAACCCAACACAATTACACTCTGCCGGTAGTCAAGCCAACAGTGGGCCCGAAGCCTAGGATTTTAGGAACCAGGTGATCATAAGGAGCCAATCCTATAGCACTGTCTGCTATATAAAGCTCCAAGATATAGGAATCTTATCTAGTTGAGAGTCTTGCATCACAGGGGTTGGACTAGATGACTCTCAAGAGTCCCTTTCCAACTCTACAATTCTAAGATCTGATGTAAAGTCATTACTGACAGGGCCAAACTAGATGCGAGTTTGATGTGTTATTGCATTTAGCTTGCAAGTTTTAAAAAACTCGAATAGCCACCTTGGCTTAGCATGATAGGGACCACAGCAACTGGGGGAGGGAGGGGGATTAACCCTTTCACCCTCACTGCAATCCTGACTTACCAACCAGACAGTTGTTCTCTCTGCTTGAGGTACCTCTCAAGCTGGGGTGCATGTACTTGGACGCAAGATCTGACATGGCTGTTAGTGCCAAGCTTTGGTTTCCAGATCAGACCAGCGTTTGTGAGCAGCTGAATCTGATGAAATATACAAGACTCCTCAAGAACAAATGTAAGAGCCTGCATGGTCCAGTTCCGTAAGGAAAGCTTTTCCAGTGGAGATGACTGCAAAACATTGCCACAGTGGAAAAAATGGTCATGTGAACACACAGCTTTGCACAACAATTACAACTCCCTATTCTTGCCTTCTGGTATCCTGTGAAAGTGGCCTACTCGTGAGGAAGGAGGCCCTAAGTTCCCGTTTTGCAGTATCCCCTTCACATTACTCTGGGCCAAGCAAGGGACAAGGCCTCATAATGCCATTTCCAAATACTGTAACTCTCAACATCACTGATTCTCACAATTAGGAAATAAAATTTTCTTCTCTCTCTCTCTCTCTCTCTCTCTCTCTCTGTGTGTGTGTGTGTGTGTAGCTCTCAGCTCTCCGCTCTCCTAAACAGACCAAATTCCACACTCCATGTGTGAGCCAGGCTGGGTCTCCCCCTGACCTGAATGAAGGTTTTGTGTTCCCCCACCATGACAGGAAAGAATCCCCTTTGCTCACCTCCACTGTGTGCCCCCAACCCCTTCTGTCTGGCCCACCACCCTCATTCAGTCCCTGCTCCCCTGATGTTGCTAATCCCCCATCCCAGACAGCTGCCTCAAAGCCCATTGTTTCAGGTTCATGGGCTGTGAAAAGGCCAGGATTGCCTGAGCTGGTCTGGACGGCAGCACTGGATTCAAGGTGGTCCTGCGGCCATACCACCAGGGGCTGCGGACATGGGAAAAGAGACAGCAAGCATCTCGGCTCCCCAGTCCTGACTCCCACACCCAATCTGCTGCACCCTCTTAAATACCAACTGCTAATTAGTACCGGTTTTAAAAGCAAGATGAAAGCACTGGTGAGGGGCACAGGACACTCCCATTATCTTCTCACTTCCGGTATAGGAGCCTAACTGAGATACCCCGAATCCTGCTTTGAACATGATTCAGGCAAACCACTCAAAAGACAGAGCTGCCATCATCACAATTCACCTTGTTCATAGTATCTGTTCTCAAAATGGATGGATGCAGATTCCTGGCAGGAACCCAGTCGGTGCTTAATGCTGCAGCTTATTAGGTCAGCTGATTTTGTAGTATTATGGGTAGAATATCAGACAAAGACCAAGGAGACTAGGGGTCAAATTCCCACTCAGACATGAAACTCGCTTGTTGACCTTGGGGCAGCCTCAGCTGCTGTGATGATAAAATAGGGAGGACATTAGTAGGTGCATGCCACCTCAAACGCATTGGAAGAAAGACAGGATATAGATGACAAATTTAAAAATCAATGAGATATTTGGCTGGCATAATGCTCTCAGTTTCATTTGGGGACTGGGGCTGCAATCCTAAACATACTTACTAGTTAGCAAGTTTCCCACTGGTGGCTTTTGCCCACTGGGACTCATGGGGCAGAGTGCAGGAAGGACAATGGTATGTGGAGCCACAGCCAATGACAGGTGGAGCCAACCAATTCCAGTTTTGTCCCCATTCTCCTCCCTACTGAATTCTACAAAGACAAACCCTGAGACTGAGGAAGAGGAAGCTGATAACCAGTGCCACCCCCTGGAATGTTTGTCAGTAAGCAGGCAGGCAGATCGGGGCTGGCTAAGGGCAGAGGAAAGTTGGTGGGGCAGTGCCCCATTTGCCCTACTGGATCAGCTTCCATTGAATAAACATGTACACTAGGATTGCACAATGGATCTCAAAATGTTAGCAACTACTGAACTGCAAAACGCTTGCTTGCTTGCTTGCTTGCTTGCTTGCTTGTTTGCTGGTAGAAATTACTGCTCCCGCACAAATTGCCACGTACCCATGATGCCTCTCAACAGAACCAATTGCAAATCCTCATTCTGAAGTTGGACTGTGGAAAGAAGCATCATTTCCCTTGCTTAATGTACTGTGCCCTCAGCAAGAGCTGAAATATGTGTATACATTGATTTGGGAAAGTGTGAATGCAAAACAGCCTGCAGGGATTCCCCCACCCCAAGTTCAATAGAAGTTGGAAAGGAGATTGTGACCAAAATGAATGGAGTTAGGACAAGACCAAGTGCAGTGATTTAGATCCCTGCCAGCGGGCATGCTGAAGAACAATGCCACATCTGGAATAAGTGGTGCTTTAGATGGCCAGGACTGAAAGGCACAAATGTGGAAAACGTACCACCTGCCTGCTCTATTCTGGGCTCTTTTCTGGCCACATTGCTATTATGGGAATCTGAAGCCTTATTTCTAACCAGCAAGCCAAGCATTTCCTGGAACCAGGAAAGGCAGCCATTGCCTTGATAGGTGGTCCTGGGGCCACAGTTCGGGAGGAGATTGCCCTGGACTGTTGGTATGTTTGCTTTGGCACTTGCCACAAAACCGTACACATTTCCCCTATAAAGTGACTGTAGGAATTTGTATGCTGTATGGAATGTGTGTATGTGTGCATGTAAAAATATGTGTGGGATTAATAAATCAGTCTGCTTCAAATTCACCTGCTGGTCTCCCCCCTCCCCCCCCCCGCTACCACTAAACAGGCGTTGTTGCAACTGGAGCATATTAACACACATTTACAAGGTCTCACCAACGATGTTTCATTTAAGTCCTGCAAGATTTAAGTAGTTTAATCAATAGTTTAATCAACCCAAGAGAGTTATTGCCTCTGTGCCTCACTTGTGATCTTATTGGAGGCATCTAGATCAGTGTTTCCCAACTGGGGGCCTCCAGGATATTCCAATTGCGTAAATGGGGGGTGGGGGCACAGCACAAGGGTAGGGGGCCACAGAGGGAAGTGAGAAATGAACTGCATTTTCTTGGAGCAGTCCTGGTTTGTTTCCAGTGGGAGAGGGTGATTGCTGAGGCTCCCATTTTGACCCGTACAGCCCGTGATCCAGAACCCCCAGGTCAGGTAAGTGGGGTGGTGGGGTGGCAATGGGTAGGGCTGGGCGAGCCAGACCTGCTTGTTGCTGTCACCAGGGCTGGACCCGTCGGCCGCCTGGGTCTGACTCGGCAAGGCACGGGGTTAAATACACCCCCCAAGCGCCTAGCCGAGCAGGGTCGTCTGGTGCTGCTGACTTGCATCAAGTAAACAACTGTCTACTCAGAAGAAAGCTTCACTGAGATCAGTGGGGCTTGCTCCCAGGTAAGGGTCTGTGAGGCTATAGCAGTGGTTTTCAACCAGGGTGCTTGTGTAGCGGTTTGCTGCAGCAGCCCAGCTACAAACTCTGCAGGCGAATGATGCCTCTGGGGCTGGCCAGGGGGTGCTGGTTGCCAGGAGCAGAGGCAGCCTCGGAGTAAGCTAGCAAGTGGGCGAGGGAGCCCAGCCAGCCAGTCCACCAGCTCTTGCTGTTGGGGATGGACAGACAAGTGGGAGGCCAGGCAGGACGGACTCTGGCATTTCTTGTGCTTGCTGTGTGCAATGCCTGCCTGGGAGATGAGTGTTTGGTGCTGAAGGGGAGCCGTTTTGCCATGCAGGCCTGGCAGTGCCCAAGGTAAGGTGCTGGCCTCACGTTTGGTCAGTCTCCATTGGGCCACTAGGGCTGGGGGCATCCTCTGTGGGGCCTCTGTGGGGCAGTGTAAGGAGGCACCACTCTCTGGGGGCAGCTCACAGACCAGGGGTGACTGCAGCTGCTGCCTGGAGGACTCCCAAAGGACTGCCAAGGAGAGGGGAGAGGAGAGGAGGCTGAGGGAACACTCCACAAGGGACAGTGTTCAAAAAGGGCTGAGGGGCTGCCAGCAAGGGACATAACTGGGCTCCTGAGCCCCACAGGGGAGCCACAAAAAGACTGTAATTGATCAAGGGAGCTGTGGACTCAAAAAGGTTCAAAACCTCTGGGCTATAATGTTTTATCTTTTTGCACCAGGCAGTGACGGAGTAAGCTGCACGGGCACCTGGAGCGGCGGCCATGAAGTGCACCGGGGGGGGGGGCGATCGTCTGCGGCTGCAGCGAAGGCGGCTCGATCTTCTGCTCACACTCGCGGCTGTGGGGTGATCCTCCCTTTTTGTCACCCCCCTCAGAGATGGCACCCGTGGCAGTCTGCCCCCGTCCCCCCTTCCTATGCCCCTGGCACCAGGTCAGTGAGGACCACTTGCTTTTTAAAATTCTCCCTGTGCACCTTTTGGACTGTATCTGTAGATTTCCTCCTCTGTGTCAAATAACTGGGGTCAAGTAAGTGTTGTTTACTTTTTATAATACATGGAAGATGTATCTCCCTCAGGAGATTCTGGACTCTCCATCCTTAGGGGTTTCTAAGCAGAGCTTGGATGGCCACCTGTCATGGATGCTTTAGCTAAGATTTCTACATTGCAGGGGGTTGGACTAGATGACCCCTGGGGTCCCTTCCAGTTCCATGATTCTATGTTTTTCTGCTTCAGCGATATGTAATTATGGTCCTATCGTTTTATGTAATTGTATTTACAAACAAAACATTTAAAAAGGTACTTTTCTACTGGTAGGATGGGGGAGGGCAGGAACATAGCCAGGATTTTTGTTAGGGGGACAGACTTTTATTCCGGGGGCAAAGCCTCAGTTTTGTATTGATTTTTACTTATTGAGTGGCAGCTGCCCCCCTGGCCCCCCGGCTATGCTTATGGGGGGGCACAGGAAGGAAACAAGGTTGGAAATGGGCCATGGTCAAAAAAAGGTTGGGAAACACTGATCTAGATTGACCATAGAGTGAAACAAGATGCTGGATTAAATAGACCATTGGCTTGATCCAACAGATATGTTCTTATATCAATATTTAGTTCATTGGTCAATGTACAAAATTTTTAGTCTGTGAGGCTGAGAGCCATGAAATACATATTTATTTTTTCCTTACAATTTATTAAAAATATTTTTTCAGTCTATTGTGGTTGCGGTGCAGTGTTTTGATAGGGAAAATGAAAAAAGAAAACATTGAAAGGTGGTCCCTTCCAAAAAGAAAGGTTGCTTTTTTTCTTTTGAAGTTCAAGTTGTTTCACATTACTTCCACTAGAAGTTCAGTAATATGTAAATAAAATTAATTAGTTTAGTGGAAATTTATTAATATATTAAAATTAGTTTGTTGATAGCCCTAAACTTTATATCCTACAGTTTTACCTGTTTGCAATAAACTGGGCCTATTTCCCCTATTTGGGTACCAGTTGCTGAAGTATATTGAATTTGAGCCTAAATAATTGCTGCCTCCAGATACAACTCTTTGGAATGAATTAAACGAAACCCAGTGGTCTGTCTATGGTATAAACCACAATTCAAGTCCACCTCGGCCAAAAGAAGAGAACTCATCCTAAAACTTATATATAGCTGATACCTAGCACCTTGGAAGCTAGCACAGATACACCCAGGAACTTCATCTAAATGCTGGAGAGGCTGCACTGCAATAGGCCCATACCTCCACATGTGGTGGGAATGCCCCAAAATACAATCCTTGTGGATTTCAGTGCTGCAGAAAATTTCCAAAATAACAAAACAGGTATTAGAAGCAACTGCAGAACTTGCCCTATTAAATATCTTCCAGGACAACAACACACATGCACACTAAGTCACTTACTTTCAGCTTTCAGCTAGAAAAATCATAACTAGACACTGGAAGGACCTATCAGGAGTGAACCTGGACCACTAGTACCAAAAGGTATGGGAAACCACCCTTCTAGAGAAGTTAACTAAGAAACTCAAACTAGCACGGGGATAGGCTACAGAGGATGCCTTCACCCCAGTGTGGTTCCCCTTTAGTACATACGCAGCACAAGAGGACAAGGACCTATCTCCCCCAACAGCATACAAATCAATATGGCTAACCTGACCCAACAACCTAGCCTGCCTCCCTCACACAAATAAGCCACGCTGCAATCAACAAAATACAACCAACCAAGCTTGGGAACCCCAACCTCTCACAATATCTAAATAAATAAATAAATGACCTACCTACATGATGCTGACACAAACCCCCTATATTAAGAATAGGCAATAGAATGAAAGAAGAATATCCCTATCTCTCGCTGTTCCCCTTTCCCCCAACTGCATGATATGTATGGCAAAAGAGTCTCTCACCAAACATAAATGAACTGTGAAAAACACTATGAATTGAAAATGGAGACAATAGATGTACCGTTCCCTGTTTATCTGTTTGCTTTGTAACATAAGAATAAGAATAAGAATAAGAAAGTTACTAGCCTGCCACAAACATGAAAAGTTTTACTGCTCTGTCAAGGTGGATATGTTACAGAGAGGTAGCCGTGTTGGTCTGCCATAATCAAAATAAAAAAATTCCTTCCTGTAGCACCTTAAAGACCAACTGAGTTAGTTCTTGGTATAAGCTTTCGTGTGCATGCACACTTCTTCAGATACACTGAAACAGAAAGTGGATATGCTAACAGAAGGTGGATATGCTAGGTTCAGAGGAGGGATAGAGCACTTCATCCTCAAGATAGCCAACCCATTCACTACAGTGCATGCAATTCCTTCTTGCTCATGGCTAGCAGACAAATATTTACATACAAGGCTGTTTTATCTAGTACAAATTAGAAGGGAGCCTGTCATACCATTTGTGACAGTCCCCTTACCCACTGTTTATAGAAGGCTACAAAGTGGTCCATGATTTGGATAATATTTGTTGATATTAAGGATGAGGCTCCTGGTTTTGATTAATGTCCCCTTATACATTTCCTCTCATTATTCAGTTACTGCCTTTAGTACAGTTGGAACAACTTATGGGGAAAATTACCTGTGGATGTCACAAGTGCTTTCTGTATCTGAGCAGGGCCAACAATTCCACCAGGAAAACTAAGGCAATTAATTGCCACAGGCAGCAGGAGGGCAGCAAATCAGTACCCTCTGGGCCTACTGGCCCACTCACCTGCTAGCCCACCTGGCCAATGTGAGCGAGGAAGTCCTTCTTCAGAACCAGGTATTTTGTGGTAACAGGAGCTGCATTGTGGCAAGGCAACATTATACGGTTGCCATACGTCTGGGAAATCCTGGACATGTCATCTTTTGGGGGGGCCTACATACCCATCCGGTGGGATTTTTACAATATTAAGCAAATGTCTGGGTTGGGGGAGGGGGTTAAAAAAATATGTGTGAGGGGGAAGCTCAGGTTCTGGTGTGGGCTCTGGCATGGGTGTGGGCAGCACGGGCTGTTTCAGGCTCTGGTGCAGGTGGCTCTGGCTTGGAAGTGGCCGGGGGCGGGGGGGGGGAGAGCAAACTTTTTTGGTCCAGATTTTTACCTCTGGAAATATGGCAACCCTATGGTGCCGCAGCATGTTAAGGAAAGAAGCAGCAACTCAGTTGCACAGGCATGGAGCAGTAGCTGGTTATTCAAAATGTTGGTGTGCAGTTGTTAGGCCTGTAAATTTTCACCTCTCCACACAGGTGGCCCTACTGTTTTTTAGACTGTAGTGGCAGCTACAGTTGTACCTTGGAAGCCAAACAGAATCTGTTCCAGAAGTCCGTCTGACTTCCAAAACATTCGAAAACCAAATCACAGCTTCTGATTGGCTGCTGGAAGCTCCTGCAGCCAATCAGTAGCTGCTGAAGCCCCGCCGGACGTTTGGGTTCCAAAAGAACGTTTGCAAACCAGAACAATCACTTCTGGGTTTGCGGTGTTTGGGAGCCAAAACGTCCAAGTTCCAGGGTGCTCGACAACCAAGGTATGACTGCACTGAGGTTCTTTCACAGCTTAGTGAATCATCAGTTGTTTGTCCCTGAGTTTTGTGTTGTTTTAACACAAAAGGGAGGAGTGGTGCAATTTGTTTTTTCCTCCCGGGGCGCTAATATGTCCTGATCCTCCATCTTGGCTCCTCCACCAGCCATGAAACTTTAATTTTTAAAGAATTATTAAAAAATAATAATAGAAAGCTATAGAATAAACCTATTATGGGTTAAGTACACCATACCAGTTAATTGTAGTTTGGCTGTTATATTGTATAATTTAAACCAATTATGTTAATAACATGCCACTAAAATTTGCAGATTAGCTTCACCCCTCTGGCTCATGGTGCATTTTGAATGTGGAGCTGAGCAGTGAACAAGCTGCCTATCCCTGCCCACTTCACTGGGCTACCTGCCTCTTGCACCTGCGCCTTACCCCTGAACACTGCTCCTCCTCCAAGGAACTCAGATTGCCTTCTCCTTGCCAGGGCCAGGCTTAATTAGCTTCAGCAGCAGAACTGAATCATGTGCCTTTAGACTATTCTCTGGGCAACCAAAGCCATTATTCAAGAGCCAGAAGAGGTGCAGCCGGCTCCAAATGATTTTGCTTACTGAATAAGGAGTAACACACATTACTTTTGCAATAATGAAAATTCAGCTATAAGAATGCCCTATTTACCCCACACATAATGATTAGGTGTTGACAGATGAACCCTGCTTAAATATTTTCAATAGAAAGAGTTGACAAAGGATGGATTGCACATAAGTTTGCACCTGTCATGCTGAACTGTTGAGTTGAGTGTTCAGTGATAGGGTTTTTTTGGGAGGGGGCAATTTTCTTTAAAACAAAGTTTTTACTCAGCTGGGTGGACTGCTGGGTGTGGCTTGCACAAGATATTTTTAGGGCTTCCTGATACAAATTTCGGTAATAATTAATTGACTAACAATTGAACTTGTTGGTTTCTTGTTACACAGAAAGGTCTCCAATCAGCTTACAACATGTTTACTAAAAACATGCATGCACAAATCGGCTAGTCCAAAGGTAATGCAGGGTTGGCGGAAGGTATTTTATCACCCTGGGCTCCCCTCAGCCACCCCAACTCAGCAGCTTTTATGCCAGACGCAACACTGGCTAAAGGAGCAACAACAAGTTTCCTGGGAATACTCTGAGTCTGCCAATAGCCATCCTTCATCTCCTTCCTGCTCATGAACCACAAAAATCTCCATCAATTAAATACAGAAATTTCAACAGTTCAACAAAACACTGAAGTCTCGTTCCACAACATTCGAAATGCAAGATGGCCAAGTTTGAAGGGTAAGTGCTTAGGCTGCAAATTAAGAAAATTGTCATGATCCCATGTCCTGCTTCATCCACCCAGCAATTGCTCAATTTTCGGGCAACATAGTGATGATAATTCAATGGTGCTGTGATCTTCATAACCACCTCGACATAATTAAGACGTGTTCATTAAAGAATGAGCATTTTGTCTCCAATTGCCTTCTAAGGTTTTTATAATGATCTTCCAAGGACTTCATATGCATTCTTTTGTAATTCTTACAATAGCCCCCTAAAGCAGGACAGCATTGTTATCATCTCCATAGTATAGGTTTGTTGGGCTCAGTCCAAGTGTCGTGAGCTTCCTAAAAGGCCACCTGGTGAGTTTCCGATAAAGGCAAGACTTTCTAGTGTCTTCAGGACTACTGTATCCTAGCTCTGTAACATGACTTGCCACCACGAATTAGGAGAAATGGGCTGCTCATCTCACCATGTGGAAAATGCAGAATGAGAATGGGTGGGGAGCTGATGAACTGTGCGCACACACTAAAGCAATATTTTCCCCTTGACACTTTTCACATACAATACTATAGATTTTTAGTAATCCTGCATTAAAACCAGTAATACCCATTTTTGCTTGTTTCTTTTAACACAATGGACTGGAATGCCCACCTATGATTCATCTAATATAAACATACAATGAAATGATTCAGAGGCAGGGCAGGCTAGCGATTTGTCAATTTTGGTTACTCTCTTTCCCCATTTTTGTAATCTTAGGGCTTGTCCACACTTTTGCTTGTCCCATACCTAGAGAGCATGGGTCCGAGTGGCTTTCCACTTGTCCTGTGCTTTCTAGGCAGATATTGATGTCCCAAGTATGTAAAATGGACCTTTTCTCAGAAAACCTGTTCTTTAGTGCTAAATTGGAGCAAAGGTCAATCTAGAGAAAACCCAATTGACCTTTGCTCTGATTCAGTGGTAAACAGCAGGAAAGCGGCGGGAAAGGCAGAGGTCTAGACAAATTCAGTTTGCCCCATTTCCACATCAGTTTGCAAATTATTTTTAAAAGTCTGCAAGAATATACACATTTTCATGCACATGCAATCTCATAAGATTCACATTTTGTACACAATTTTACCTGATCTATGCATGTTTGCAGACATGTTTCCTAATATAAGGCATTTTATGTTTCTTATTTCTACTTGTCTGCACTTTCCCCTAATATACACATTTTTGGGGCACATTGTTTAAAAACTGCATGACAAAATCTGGAGAAAAGCACATTTTGAAAGATAGATGTGTTCACGTATTAGTTTAAGAAGTGTGAATTTGGTGGGTCTTTCTTTTAAAAAAGCAAACAAATTTCTCCCCTAACCCTCCCCAAAACATGGTGTTCTCTCATACAGTTTGATAGTCACAAAGACCATTCCACACCAACATGCACTGGAAAAAAGAGTGGAAAATGTTTGGAGAACCTTATGCACAAATCATCCACGTATCTCCTAGGGTGGCCGCTTCCACATCACCAAAAAAAGGGGACAAAAGCACTTGGCAATTTGCATAAAAATGTGCACATGCTAATTTATATGTATACATGCAAATTTAGAAATACTGTAATTGCTATAATTTAAATAGCAGTACATTACAGCTCATCATAGCAGAGAAAACTGAGACCCAGTGACCTCTCTGCTTCCTCCATCTGCTGTCCAGGTGCTGCTCACTGTTGATGGGCAACTCAAAGGCCTCTGCTCTCTACCTACTTGATCTTTAAACCAGACTTGGCCCTGGACTGGACTGCCTTTCAAATAGTGGCCTCCTTCAAAACATTTTTCCATGCCTGGTGGACTTGCGAAAATCTAAGGTATATTGGGGTACAATTCACAAAGAACTTTAAAAATGCTAAAACCAGAGGCACTTCTGTTAGGTCTACTGGGGAAAGATATACCCCAGAAAAAGAAAGGAATTTTCCTATACGCTATAGCAACTGCCAGGATAGTGTTTGCCAGCAAATGGAAGAACAAGACAATACCTACAAAAGACGACTGGCTACATAAATTAAGTGAATTTATGGAAATGGCAAAGCTAACAGCATACATAAGAATGCAGTCAAATCAAAAACTTAGACAAGAATGGCAGTGCTTCAAAGAATATATGGGTAAACACTATTCAAAAAATAATATGCTGATATGTTTAGATTAAAAGAGTAAAGTAGAAATCATTAATAAGTCATGTTATAAAGAGATTAAAATACAAAAGCCAAAAGACTGCAATGTTTTGTACCAAACTGAAAATATATGGAAGTCAAGGTGTGGTGGAGGGAAGCGGTGGAGAGTGGTGATGGGTTGTCACGGGGGGGGGGGGATAAATGGTGTTTGTGTAAATAGTAGTCTATTTCTGTTTGTTTACATATTTTTCTTTTTTCTGTCTCATCAAAATTCAATAAAGAAAATTTATACACAAATAGTGGCCTCCTTCAAACAGGGCATCCCTGCGATAGCCAGTCCTGATATGGGATTGTCCTTTCAGCAGGACATGTGGCATGACTATCCTAGTAAGTATTTGGCCAATTCAACATCAGCCCCCACTCTGACTCCTTCTTTATCACTAGAATGGGTAGCAGCACATTTCCCCTATTTCCCTGGTGAGGAGTCACGCTAGCAGGAACATCGCTCCCCTCCAATCTTCTTAAATTCCTAGGGGGAAAGACAGTGGGGGGGGGAGTGTGGGAAAGCTCTTCATTCCTAATGACCTTCAAAGGCCACTGGTTTGGTTTGTTTTTGGAAATTATTTTCTAAGTTAAAGGGAATGCTAGAATGCTGGTGAGGATAATTTCCTGTTCTGCTCTCTCGGATGATAGAGGAGAAAGTGGTGGCACAATTCAGGTAATGCCCGTGCACAGACATTTTGTCTTCAAAGTATGGCTCTCTCTGAGGACCTTACTTTAAATGGGTTGTCAGTGATGGGTTTACACAGGTGTGCTTAACTGGGCCACTTTTTCACCTTTTACTTTTCTCAGGCCATTTAAAATATTGCATTTTGAACATATTTACCTCTGCATTTCACTGTAGTTTCTTAGCCCTTTGAGATTATGAGATGCTTGCTGAAGACGTGTGGGTCCCTGATTTGATGGCGTTGCCTGTTGCTTTAAGTAACTTCTTGTGCTGTTATTAACTGGGTTCATTGGAGCTGTGATTTTAATTGTTTCTTAATCTGTTTGTTGCCCACAGAATAATGGACATCAGATAAATGTAGCAGTAGTAATAATAATCATAATAATAGTCATCACTGCCCACATGCCTGCAAGTTGTTTGCGACAGGCCCAGCCCTGCCAGCGGCACGACACAGGCATCTATGTCTTGTGCAAAAAGACAGCAGGTGACTCACTAGCAGTGACAGTGGCTCTGGGACCCAGTGAACCAGCAGCCAAGTCCAGCATTTTTAATGGACTTGAAGTACAAGGCTGTGTTGGTTCTGGCAGGACATGCCATGGAACGAAATTCATCTATGGAATGATATGGTGCCAGGACCAGGAAAGCAATTGTAACCAATTGACATCGCTTGTAGGGTTAAAATAAGTTTTGTAAGGGGTAATATATAAATTATTGTGAAAAGAATTAAGAATAGGTATTAAGATTTGAATTTATAGCAATAACTATAGTAACAAAATGCATAATTAGAAAAGATTTTAGAAAACCATCAGTTGAGGTTGAAGGAAGTCTTAGGCTGTGATAGCCAAAGATTTTGAAAAGATGTTTAAAATAATGATATGCTGGAAAATATGTGTAAAATCCAATAAATAATATATATATATTTTAAAAAAAGATATGGTGCAGGACCACCACACGCTCACTTAATTCCTGGTTTACTCCCACAGCACTGCTCTATGCCCAGCACTGCTTGCCTTGCAGATACATGCAAACTGAGTGCATGGGACAGGTAATGCAGGTATTGATGTCCCAGGTATGTATAACGGAGCTTCCTGCAAACAAAACTACAGGGCAAGGAATGTCCAAGATTTGTGTGGAAGCAAGTAGTACTCCACCAGCACCACTCCTTGATGAGGGATAATTCTCTGAGATAGCTCAGTCAGTGGAGCATGAGACTCTTAATCTCAGGGTTGTGGGTTCGAGCCCCACAGTGGGCAAAAGATTCCTGTACTGCAGGGGGTTGGACTAGATGACCCTCATGGTCCTTTGCAACTCTAGAGTTTCTATTATTCTAATTCCTCCTTTTGGTCTCTTTTTAATATACCCCTGGAAATCAGGAGAGCCTGGCAGTAGGTTGATGTCAGCTGTAGCTGCAGTTCTTGCCAGTTACCAGTCATTTTTCTAACAGCTTCCATCAAATGCAACAAATGGACAAACAACCATCTGATTTGGAATCACCCATCAAACGCAACAAATAGAAAGGGAGGGTGAACTATAAAGGCAACCCATTGCATGAAAAAGAATGAAGAATAAAATCCACTGGCCCAACATAGGGCTCCATGCTATTTTTATTTATTTAATTTATAGAAGTGATTTTTATCCCATTCTTCAGCACAAGTGGTATTTGGGCAGACTGACAGATCCCAAGGTTATCCCTCACTCCTTTTATCTTCACAATAACCCTATAAGTTAGGTTGGGTTGAGGGAGATAACAACTAGCCCAGGGTCGTCGCTGGGCGAGGATTTGAACCTGGGTCTCCCCAGGTCTGGTCTGACACTCCACCACCCTGGCTCTTTCCCACATGCTAGGTCCAACTTTCCAGTTTGCAGACACGGAAATAACAAGACATTTCCAGAGCAGAATCTTCTGAGACAGACTCGGCATTGGGGAACCTGTCAGTAAGGCATCACCGTCCTGTTGTGAAGCCCCAGAAAAATACGCCTGAGGGAGGGACCTCCAGGACAGTAGCTGTGTTCATCTGTAGCAGCAGTGCTTTTTTCCCTGGGGGGATGCAGGGGGACGCATTCCCCTAAACATTTTGTGAATCTAAGTTTGGCCTCATTGAGGGGCAGTATTTCATGATGAGTAGGAAAATGAGAGTACCCCAAACATGCATGTGGAATAGACAGCCCGGTGAGCTGAGCTCCTGCTGCTTTATTTTGTGTAGAGTCCAAGGGAATCAGCCATGGCATGATAAGTCTAAGGCAGGGGTCAGCAACCTTTTTTAGCCGTGAGCCGGTCCACTGTCCCTCCGACCATGTGGTGGGCCAGACTATATTTTTTTTTGGGGGGGGGAATAAACAAATTCCTATGCCCCACAAATAACCCAGAGATGCATTTTAAATACCGTAAATTACACATTCTACTCATGTAAAAACACGCTGATTCCTGGACTGTCTGCGGGCCGGATTGAGAAGGCGATTGGGCCGCATCCGGCCCCCGGGCCCTAGGTTGCCGACCCCTGCTCTAAGCGAATAAGCCATGGCTTAATGACATGCATGAAATGACTGGGAAGATGGTAGGTTAATATGCAAGTAATGGAAATAACATATGCAGAAGTTACTAGTAAACATTTTTTGGCAACCTTCATTAGTCATTTGTGGCATGTTGACACCACAGAAGACAAAAAGAGTGGACTTTTTTCTAGTTCATATAAATTTTCTGGCCTAGTGTTTTGAAGGCAGTGTTTGCTACAGGTGACCAGGCCAATAGCAGTTTACAAGCCTGGTGTGTACAGTGGAGAAGAAAAACCAGTATCCCTGGCTATTGTAAATCGCACTGAAAAGAACTGAGATAATTGAGCCAGTCTCCATCCTCCTCAATGCCCATCTTGGCTAGTCTGCTGCAAAGACCTGCCTCTTCTATGTGGAAGAGTGGAAAAGGTGGCATTCAGGGAAAACAAGGAGATGCTATTAAAGGCTCTTTTCAAACGAGAAATTAACAATGCTAAGTATTTAAAATTATTGCATATTCATTACTAGTGTGTTGTCAAAGCTTCCTGTGGCTTTAGTTATTGGTTATTGGTTTTGTTCTTACGGTACTGTACTATGTTTTTATATCAACGTTTTTAAACATGTTGTCAGTCACTCAGATAATAAGCCACTAAAAAGTCTATTATTATTGTTACTGTTATTATTAACAAGTCTGATTAATCGTTCAGAATGTGATCATCATAGCTCAGCGATTCTTCACGCAGTTCATGCAGGTCCTCACTTGCGGACGTGCTGGCCAGGAGGAGACGGAGCCCAGCTGCTCCAGAGGAGGCTCATGCCGCCTAGTTAGGGATGAAGCCCAGAAGGGGGGAGACTGGTGGGCTCTGAGGGGCAGGAGGCAGAGTCTGTGCCATCGAGCAAGCAAGGGGTGGATCCCTCATGATACAATGTTTAGCTTTTAGCTGTTCGTTTAGACTGTGTGAATTTTTCATAACTATAGTATTATTATTATTATTATTTTATTATTATTACTACTACTACTACTACTACTACTACTACTACTACTACTATTACTGTTTTATTAGTTTTTTTTAATATTGCTAAATGTTTCTGGCATTTTTTTCAGAAAGGTGGGGGTAAAATTATTTAAACAAGCAAACATGGGCCTGGTAGCAAGAGCTAGTAGCAAAGATTTCAAGGCAACCAATCTCATTCACAGTTATAGCATCTATAGAAAATACATATTTGGGATGTTGCAAAGAAGCAGGGGAGCCAAGTACAAGTCATTTTAGTACAGTCAATTATCAGTATCAAGACAAAAACACCACGTACAAAAACACCACTTTTGTCAAGACGAAAACACTACGTACAAACTCTAAAAGTTCAAAACAGGATAAAATGATATAAAATCGCATATACATAAAAAAGCAGTTCTGGGGGGTCATTTATCTGTCAGAAAGGAAACCCCTCTAGTATCTGTGCTGCCAAAGCCCTTCCGATCTAGAAGTGTCCATCGGTTGATATATATTATACTATTTCTGGGTGCTAATTGTTATATGTCATATTCTGCTGCACAAAATTTGGCCACCTTGTATGTTATACCAGGATTTTTATCAAGGAGCAACTGAGTGGCAAGAAACTGATCAGAGCATCCAGTATATTTCTGGATCGTTGGCAGAAGAAGGTCAAAACGTAAATCCCTATAAAATAAGCATGTGTTTGGCCAGAGTCACAGGGACATGAGAGAAGAGCAGAGGGGAGAGCACAGCATTGAGCCAGGATGAAGGCCCTACAATGTTTAGCCAGTTCCAGACTGCTTAGATATGGGTGTCACGCATGACATTGTAACATCACGCACCACCATGATGTCAACCTTCCCGTCTCCCTCCTGAGTTGGTGCACTGCAAAGAAGTCCATTGAAAGGGGACAAGGGGCAAAAGGGAGTTTTAAACATTAGAATGGAGAAGCTCAGTCAGCCGAGCACAAAACTCTTCATCTCAGGGTTGTGGTTAGAGCCCCACGTTGGGCAAAAGATTCATGTCTTGAAGGAGATTGGATTAGATGACCCTTAAAGTCCCCCCTAACTCTACAATTCTATGATTTTAAGAGAGCTGAAGGTAAGCCCTGCAAAAGACAGCCTGCCTGGACTGCCTCCTGAGGTTTCGCCCTTTTCCGGAGGACTCAGTCTCGGAGGAGGAGGAGGCTACAACTCCAAAACTCCAGGTCAGTCCGAGAGATCTGTCAATCTTAATTGCAGGTAGCAGGGTGAGGCCGCTGTGCCTTGCCTAAGGCCACCCAGTGAGTTCAGAACTGAGTTGTGATGTGATCAGGAGGCTTCTGAGCGAAAGAATTGTGATCTTCACCACTCAGCAGTGCCATTTCCTAGTTACTCAAGTTGCAGGTGCAAGAGTGGGACATACTAGTAGCATATCCAGAGTTTCTCAAACCTTGTAGACAGCAAATCTTCATAACGCATCCCTTCTTCCCGACTTTTGGAGCTGGTGGATATCACAACTGGATCCCCTATGAGAATGAACCCTTGGCTTCCCAAACAGGCACCTGGGCTGCATCAATCGTGAGAGGTCAGGTGAATCTTGGCTCAATGCAGACAGGAAAACTGGACTAGGATAAAGCAGAATCTTTCCCACCTAACCCCCTTAGGTACGTAGTGCCTGCCACATACTATAAAAGCTATGGCACTAGGGCATCCTCGCAGGCTTTACTGGAGTCCATCTGCCTCAAAGACCAAAGTGAACATTATACACTCTGGCTACAGGTAACATTAGGGACGCGGGTGGTGCTGTGGGTTAAACCACAGAGCCTAGGGCTTGCCAATCAGAAGGTTGGCGGTTCAAATCCCCGTGATGGGGTGAGCGCCCGTTGCTCTGCCCCTGCTCCTGCCAACCTAGCAGTTCAAAAGCACGTCAAAGTGCAAGTAGATAAATAGGTACTGCTCCGGCGGGAAGGTAAACGGCGTTTCCGTGCACTGCTCTGGTTCGCCAGAAGTGGCTTAGTCATGCTGGCCACATGACCCAGAAGCTGTACGCCGGCTCCCTTGGCCAATAAAGCGAGATGAGCACCGCAACCCCAGAGTCGGCCACGACTGGAGCTAATGGTCAAGGGTCCCTTTACCTTTACCTTACAGGTAACATTAGTGCACTTGCTGCTCCTGCATTCCACAGCATCCGCAGTACAGTAAGCCTCTGAATTCTAGCTGCTGTGGAGCATGAGCAGGAGAGTGTCTTCTCTGTGGGATTCCCAGAGGCATTTGGTTGGCCACTGTGGGAACAGGACGCTGCACCTCTGGTCCAATCCAGGAGGGTGCTTTGTATGTTCCCAGCAGCGGCAATATGCAGTGAAGGAGTGGAAGACCCTCAGTGTTGTTTTTCCTTGAACTCAAAACCTTGGGTTCCACATTGGTGAGGCAAAGAGAGGCCTGGAATCCTGGCAGAAGGGGAAATAGTTGAACATGTGGCAGGCATAGGACTTCCCTGTTTTCATTGGAGAAATGTTGGAGGGTATGCATTTCAGGGGGAAACCAATGCTCAGAAGAATGATTAGACACCCCCTCTTGCTCCCTCTGCTTATCCCCTGCAAATTACCCCCTCTCAGAGAAGCCTCAGAGCTGCAGTTGCCAACTCTCTGGGTCCAAACCTGTTTCAGGGTTGTAGACTGTTAGGCCTAGTTTTCACAAACAGCAGACTTCTTGTGTTCTGCTTGAACCATTCTAGGCTACAGGATGGGGTTCATATGCAATTCTGGTTCTCCCTGCCCCGCCTCAAGTATAGAAACTAGGTGTTAGGGAGAAGGGTTCTATCAGTTTTATCTGTGTTCGGGTTTTTAAAAATCATTATCCTGCAACAAAGTAAACTCAGTCAACTTCAGCCTGCAGGGCACAGTCCTGACACAGGTTGCCACTTCATCGGCTGTTTGTGAGAACAAGGCTTCATGGTCTCCAGATGTAGAAGTTCATCTAAGGATGAGGAACCAGAGAATGAGGGAGACTGCCTTTACTCAGGGCCCTATTGTTATGTTTCTTTGTTGTCCTATCATCACCATTTATTATTCATAAAAGCACTTAATATATCCCAGGCGTCACACAGGAATAAGATGAACAGAGCCTTACCTACAGACTCATAATCTAAAGCTGGGGTGGTAGATCACCAGGTGATTTGGCAAGGATTTCTGGCTCCCAATTGATTAGCCAACAACAAAATAAATCACGCACAGCCTACACACACACTCACACATTACACTGCTGAATAAAGAAAGCTGGCATACGGTAAAAATCACAGGAGCTTATTTTTGTGTGGACTCAGTTTGTGAACTCAGTTTAGTTTTGGCACTCAGAACAAATACATGGGCTCAGAATCCTTTATTTTTAAGTGTATGTCTTTTGTACCTGGCTCCAGTTGGTGGATATTCTAGGAGTCCTAGTAAAAAAACAAAGTAGACCCTGCAAGCCTATTGTCTGCTCACCACAGCGCTAAAGGACATGAGACAAAAAGAGAAGTGACTTGGGGCTCATCTACACTTCCTCTGGTCCCACTGCTTTTCCCTGGGGAAAACTGCTCTTTAGTGCTCAGTCGGAGCAAATGGCAATTTGGGTTTCCTCCGGACTGATGTTTGTTCTGTTTTAGGGCTTATCTACACTTACCTTTTTTCCTGTTATTTGCAGGCACAGCTCCGCTCTTTGCTCTGTGTCTGAGCATTTGCTAGTTTTGGGTTTTTGCCCTGGAGCTTTGCCCACAGAAACCCACTCCTTAGCGCACAATAGGAGCAAATGGCAGTTTGGGTTGCCCACAGATTGCCATTTGCTCCAATTGAGCTTTAAAGAGCAGAGTTTTGTGGGGAAAGCTCCAGGGCAAAAGACAAAAAAAAACCCCAGCTCTCAAACACAGAGCTTTAAAGCATGGGCCTTGCCTGGGAAAAGGGGAGGAAAGGTAAGTGTAGATAAGCACTTGGAGCCAAAGAGCAGATTTTCCCTGGGAAAAGAGCGGATCAAGGGAAATACTGCTTGGACCTGTGTTTCTAGGCATGAGACAAGCAGGTGTGGATGAGCCCTTGGAGTGAAATGAAAAATAAAAAGGTTGTTTAAGGTATTAGCCTTCAAGTAGTGGGGTCAGGGCATTATACATGCAGATTGTATTCCAACCTTGAGTGAGTCACACACCAGTGGCATTGGTGTCCTTTTGGATCAAAAGGCGCAACTTCCAGACATGCTTTAGCACTGGTGCCTTTCCCTTGAGAAAATTAAGCACTTGGGCTTCTTCCAATCTTGCCTGGACATGTGAGCGTTTGATTTTGCGAAATTTCACATTTGTGTATAAATGAGGGGTGTGAACCAATTGAAAGGGAGAGTTCCAGGGCCACTGGGCACAGCTGCATACTGTTCACTTGTCTTGACTACAGCCCCCTCTACCTCCCCATCCTGTCAGATCTAGGAGGGAAGCACTGGTCCATATTCTATCCTTTACAGGACAGGCCTTCTCTGCAGTGTATCCACATTATGGAACGTTGTGGCTTTCTTACTAACTGAGGGCTTGCCTTGCTCCATTGCTGCTGGCCTTTTGGCTTCTTAAGAAGGCATTTTCTCAGGGCTGCCCTATCTATCTATCTATCTATCTATCTATCTATCTATCTATCTATCTATCTATCTATCTACAATACCGAAACTTTTCTAGCCACTATAAAAATATATACATTTAATGGCACAGTCCTCACTTGCAAGCTTACACTTACTACAGAAACTGCGAAAGCAGACAGGGAGAAACCATGAAATCAGGCAGGCACAGACACTAATACAGTGGTACCTCTGGTTACGTACTTAATTCGTTCCGGAGGTCCATTCTTAACCTGAAACTGTTCTTAACCTGAAGCACCACTTTAGCTAATGGGGCCTCCTGCTGCTGCCGTGCCGCCGGAGCACGATTTCTGTTCTCATCCTGAAGCAAAGTTGTTAACCTGAAGCACTATTTCTGGGTTAGCTGAGTCTGTAACCTGAAGCGTATGTAAATTGAGGTACCACTGTGCACATGACATAAAAATATTTTTTTATTAAATCTAACAATGATTCTAAATTGCTTTATCTATTATGCTTTCTTGAAAAAACAGCAGTCTGCTGGCTGTCACTATAATCTTTTACTGTACTCAGAATAATGTGGCTAAAAGTTACCTAAAATAAATGTATTACAGGCATGTAGTTGGGCTACAAATCAGGAAAGCAGATTTTTGGGTCCAACGTGTTAATACAACATACTTTGAGAGGTATGCTGTTGTGGGAATTGCTGTTAAATTTTTAAAGTTTCACATCCACACACAGCAATAAAGTTCACTGGATGACCTTGAGTAGTCCTTCTGTCACAGTCTGGGGTTGTTGTGGAAATGAAACGAGGTGGGGGAAAGAACAAGCTATTCCATGTGAAGCTCCCCGGAGCAGTGGTTTTCAAACTTTTTTCTCTGGGCCACACTTTGAGAATAAAAATTTGCTTGCATCACACCAAATTTTTAGGTGATAAGAAATGCATTGGAAAACAGAAACAACTACTAGCAGCACTTGATTTCATAGAATCTTAGAGCTGGAAGGGACCCAGGTGTCATCTACTCCAATTCCCTTCAGTGCTGGAATCTCAGCTAAAGCCAGACCAACTGCTGAATTATCTGCTCTAGGACCTTCCCTGGTATCAATGTCAAACACACCAATCGGTAGTTACCTGGGTCTTCTCTCCCCCCCCCCTTTGAAGATGGAGACAACATTTGCCCGCCTCCAGTCTGCAGGGACCTCACCTGTTCTCCAAGAATTCTCAAAGGTCATAGACAAAGGCTCTGAAATTACAAATATTCCCTCCCCACTTGCCATCCTCTCCTGCCACACCAGTGTGATGTGTCACACCCTTTGAGAACCACTGCCTTGGAGGAACGGTGAGATAAAAGATTCCCATGTTCCCCATAGCAAGGCAATATGTGGGTTACTGGACAATAGCAAGTACTGCATCTTCAGTAAAGCAGCAATAAGCTTTGTTTACTGATATCACAGGTAACAAACCCATTTCCAGAGATCAGTGATGGCATGGTCTGCTAGGTGCATTGCTGAGCAAGGTATAGCTTCACTGGAGAGTCAACACTAAGCCCTTTGCCGCATAACATCATGTGGAAATGGTCACATATGCCAGCCACAAAGTATGCTTCTGATGTACAAAATGCCTTTATGTACACAAGATGACGGGTCTTTCACAACAGCACATTTATATTATGGATGATGAATAAGGAATAAATAAAAATTCACAATCATGTGCAGATTTAGATCTAGCACTGAATGCTTTCGATGAGGGATGGGGAAATTGTTGCCCTCCAGAGATTGTGGCCCAGAACTCTCATCAATCCTGACTACTGGCCATGGGAGCTGAGGGCAGTTGATGGAAGGCAGAGTCTGAGGCCTCATCCACACTTACCTTTTGCCCCACGCTTTCTAGGCACAGGTCTGTGCTTTGCTGGTCAGGATCCGAGCACTTTTTTTGGAGGGGAGGTCACAGTTTCCCCCAGGAAAACCCGTTCTTTGGCGCTAAATCGGAACATCTGGCAATTAGGGTTTTCTGCAGGTTGCCGTTTACTCCGATTCAGTGGTTTTCACATGAAAAGCAGTGAGGCCAAAAGAAAAAAAAAGTGCTCAGACATGGAGCTCAGACCTGTGCCTAGAAATGTGGCAAAAAAGCAAGTCTGGGTGAGCCCTGATGACAACATTTGAAGGCTCCTGATTTCCTCATCCCTGCTCTAGTGAAAAGATCAATAAGGGAAACTTCCTAACAGCAGCTTGTCTGTCTCTGCTGGTACTCCTTTGCTCTGTGCTCTATGGATAGTTTAATCTGGAAAATGTTCCCTGAAGGAGAGTTTGAAAGCCACAGCATTATTTGATTGTGAACTTGATTATGAGTTTCAAAGGGAACCCAAAGTTTTGTCAAAGTGCCGTTTGAAAAGCACTAGTTTACTGCAGGCACGTCCAACATGTAGATCGTGATCTACTGGTAGATCATTGGACGCCTGCAGTAGATCACTGGCTCCCCTAAAAAAAATCAACATTTTCCCCCTGCACCTTAAAAAAACCTGAACCCCCCAAAAGGGGGTAGATCACTGCCAGTTTTTAGTTTTTAACTCTTTGAGTAGATCGCAGTCCCTTGGCAGTTGGCCACCCCTGGTTTACTGCATGCCCTCAGACACAACTCTAAATTTTAAATTATCTTTGAGCCTCTCACACTGTATTTATATCAACAGCTGGGTGTTTAAAATGTGGGAGACAAACCTCAGGAAAGGCATTTGTAATACATACATGCATTCTGGCCAGTATGGGTTTCACACTCAGGTTACAAACACAATTAAATCAAGAGCCACTTTAAGTCTCTTCTGTGAAAATGCTCATAATGGGTACCAGAAGATTTCTCTCAGTTTTTAGGCTTACAAGAGCCATCACACTAATCCACGCCTTTTATTCGGGATTAATTAATCCATTGTGTTTTCTTAACACCACAGACAAGAATAACCATTCCACTCTTTAAATGTTATTGGGAAGACTAAAAGAAAGCCTTTCTTTTAACTCCTAATAAAGAAAAAAAATGTTTGTTACTTAAAGTTTGTATTATCACAGAGCATTCTGATGATGAGTGGCTATCCTCCTTAATGTTTCAATCACTGTTTCGCACATTCAGGGTGATTAATGACTGGCAGAAGAGTAGACATTTCCCCTCCTCTCCTGAATAAAGTTTCAAAAAGATGGAGGGGTAATTCAAGCTCAGTTACATGTTGCCAGAACACAGCAGCTTATATGTTAAGTTATGCAAGTTTAACTTGCATTTTTACTTGCCTTGGGCTCATAGAGGCGGAAATAAATAATCAGCAAAATTGCAAAAAAATAAATAAAATAGAAGTAATTAGCACTAAAAAGTTGAACTTTCATGAGGATCTTAAAAAAACAACAACAACCTCTTTCCCCCTCCAGATTGCTGCTGAAAAGTGGAGAACAGAATTCAAGACTGGAAAAATGAAAAACTGAGAAAACCAAAACTGACAGAACTATCCATCCCTATTGGAGAACATAGCAAAAAAAGAGCAGTGTGTGTATGTTTCAGGCTTCCATTGCACACAAATAGTGTAAGATAGCCAGCCGACCTGCACTGGCTTCATCCCTACTTTCCAGCTGTGCTCATAACACACAAACACACAAACACACACACATCTCCGCCCACCTTCTCCAAGGCCAGCCCCAAGCCAACTGGCAAACACCAGCAGACCCAAGCACATAAATAAACAAACATGCCCTGGGCACAGAGTGGGCTCTGTAAGCTGCCCCATGCAAAGGCCAGGGGAAGAAGAAGAGGAGGGGCCCTGAATGGAACTATCAGGGCCCACATTAGCCCTGGAAACACAGGAGCTTGGCATCCACTGCTATGGCTGCCAGGCCTTGGCTTGGAAATCAGACAGACTACAGGACTCTCTCCTCATCAAAGCAGAGGAGCTTCCCATACAGGGAAGAGTGAGGGCGGCTGGGCTGTTTTGAAACAACTGGCTGAGGCAGCATTTTTCTTATTACGAAGTCCTTTCTACTACTTCCACCCTTTTCCTTGCTCCGGGGCCTCAGATGTCAATACGTTAAAGCAAGAGTAGTTAATCTCTGGCCTTCCAGATGTTGTTGAACAGCAGCTCCTATCCCGCCCCCAACCACTGGCCATGCTGGCTGGGGTGGGTGGGAGTTGTAGTCCAACATTTGGAAGAAGCAAAGGTTAGTTCCCCCCACCTTAAGGAACACGGGAGCAGTTAACGGACAAGCAGCCTATATTGTGGTAAAATCACAGGTTTCCTGTCCTTATTAAAATATATTTCCTTTCTACAGCTAGATGCAGAACAAAAAACTTGCAGCAATCCTGGTCAAGCCCCATAAATTAAACGTGTCCAATATCCGAATGCAGAGGGTGGCTATCCTGGTGCCCCACCAGCAAGATGTTCTGCACTCTAGCTCCTATCAACCCCAGCCAGCATGGCCACATGGTCAGAGATGATGGAAGTTGTAGTCTAGCAACATCTGGAAGGTGATGGTTCGCCACCTGTGTCCTCAGGCCTCAAATGACAACCCATTCCCTAATGCAAAGATCAAATACAGACTAGCCAGCTCTTCCCAATTCCTTTTCTTGTTTTGTAACTCTTCCTTCCATGCCTTTTCCAAGATTGTAGATTCTCCCCCAGTAAGATGAGAATCCTGCCCTAATCCTTTTTCATTTGTGTATGTTTGCTTACAAGTACAGTGATACCTCTGGTTACGTACTTAATTCGTTCCGGAGGTCAATTCTTAACCTGAAACTATTCTTAACCTGAAGCACCACTTTAGCTAATGGGGCCTCCCGCTGCTGCCATTGCACCACTGCACGATTTCTGTTCTGTTCCTGAAGCAACGTTCTTAACCCGAGGTACTATTTCTGGGTTAGCGGAGTCTGTAACCTGAAGCATATGTAACCTGAAGCGTAATGTAACCCTAGGTACCACTGTATGTATGTTTAAAAATGCCTTTTTGAGGTTGAATTAAGACCAAACAGTCACTTCACATTCTAGTCCATGGGCAGTCAATGTGGTGGCTTCCAGATATTGGTGGGAGTATCATTCCCAGCATCCTTTACCACTGGCCTTGGTGGCTGGGACTGGCAAGTCCAACAGTATCTGGAAGCCACCAGATTGGCTAACCCTACTCAACAGGCCCCTCTTGCTGCTGGAAAGAGTGGAGGGACTCTAAGGCCTTCATCAACTTCTCCATGGCTGCCATGCGCAGAGGGAGGGCGACTCTGCCTGCGACCGTTTGCCAGCCAGCCAGCCAGCCAGTCTCCCTCACCTGCTTTCAGGGAGATCAGCCCTGCAAGAGCCGCTTGAACCATGTGGCCAGGCGTTCAGAGCAAAGAGAGGGGGCTAGAGGAGGATGGCACACTCAGTCCGCCACCGACACGCCGGCCACATCTTGAGAGCCTTTTTAACTCGCCAGATGGCAGACTTTCCTCTCATCACCTCAGTGAATTCAAGTGTTTATTCAAATGTAATGTGCCATCCAATGTAATGCGCCCCCTAATTTTCACGACAGAATTTGGCCAAAAAAGTTGTGCATTACATTCGAGTAAATAAGGTAACCTAATGGGCTTCCTCATCTTGTGGATCGTAAAATCACACTGTAGACTTGTGTGGACCTGCTCCCTCCCTACTTACACATTCTTTATTTCTGTCCAAAGACCCACAAAAACATTTTCAAAAGCAAAATAAAACAGAAATGCAGGGAAAGGGTTCCAAGGCGGTCGCTATGTTTCATCCAGAGCATGTAGGTTTCTGTTTCTTAATACTTCCAAGAGGAACTTAGCTACGGCCAGGGTAGTATCATTTGACATATCTCTAATGAGGTATTTAAGGTGGAAGGTTTCGGATTTTCCAGTTAAGTTTACCAATAGGGGTTTAATTAATTGATCCCTTGCTTGTTTGAACTACTCACAGTGCAGTAGGATCTGCTTCATAAAGATGACACCCTGAGAGCATAAGCAGAGCCTATTCTGATAGGGTACACCAGACAGTCTGCCATTTAGTACTTCTGATGGAAATACATTTATTTGGTCTAGCTTTGGTGAATAATCGGCGATAGTTAGGTACAGACAGATTCATGAAATAAAATGGCCATAGTGGATTCCAAATGCAAACAGTCGACAGGTTACATAGGATCTAGAGTGAAGACCACTGTATGGAATATCATAACCTCTGTCTCAGGGATTTAAGGGCAATATCATAGCCTGGATGATGTAAAAAGGATGGTGAAAGACCAACTGAGGAGATTTTTGGGGCCATAGTTTTCAGCCATGAGCTGATAGATTCTTCATAGGTTAGATGTAAAAGTAACTCCTTCCCCAGGTTTGATGTGATGTGATCACCTGCATTGATGTGATCAATGCTGGTTTGATATGAGGTCTGGCAGCCATGTTAGTCTGGACCTGGAATGCAGGTGAACTTTCCCAGCCAAGCCAAACTATTCTGACTTTGCCTTCACATAGCTGCCCATGAGGCTACATGTTTACTCTCAGGACGTATCTACAATATCTCCCTTTTTTCAGTCATAAGCACAGTTTGATTCTCAGGTCACACTATAATATTTACATACCAGTTAGTCACCCAAAAGGAACTCCTCTCTTAAGGTGGTTCATAGTAAAGTATATGTAGCAATCTAACATTGAAAACAAAAACAAAACAAAGCTAAAAAGCCACAAAACACCTCACTGTAAGTGGAAGTAACACCTATTGTAAAAGCTAGCAAATAAGAGATCACAACACAACAGAGATGGCCAACGGTACTCTGAGGCAGAAAACCCATTCCCTACTTTCATGGTGGGGAAATATATATAAAAATACAAAACTGGCCCTCTTCTGCCCTTTAATAATACTGTTCATTCAGCTTGATGCCTGCAATGAAAACTTGCATACTGCTCTGAAAAATCCATCTGAAAATCCAGAAAAAGCTGAGCTACTCCAAGTCTCCAGGTTTTTTTGCAGAAAGTTACTTTTCTAGCAGATACTGTGTGCTCTAGGGAAAATGTGGAAAAGTGGACAATTTTTAAATTAAGATCCTTTCTGAATAGTCAGGAAAAGAAAGGCACCCCCACCTGCATTGAAGTCTCTGAGCAATACTCCTCAAAGTCGCTTTCGAGTCCTTAAGCATACAAAGATCCAGTTTGGATGTAACACTAAATTAAATCATGGCTTGGCCTGAGCAAAAGTGTGGTTCCCAGAGCAAAGATCAACGCTGCTGCTTTCCTCCCCAGGTCCTTCTCCTGCTGCTGCCACTGCTGCACTGTCCATGCCTAAGGCACGGTTTAGTTATGTCTGAACCCAGACTTGCAGTTTGTTTCACTACAGGCAAACGAGGAGGTTTGTTCTTGGTTTACCACTACCAAGTACATTCAGAGAAGTGTGAGATCTGGTAGATAGCTAAATTCCAATCTGTCTACTAATCTGAGATTAGGTAATTTACCAGAAAGAACCCCTGTACCTGTACCTAATTTTGCCTTTTGGGGCTGATTTTAAGAGAAATTTGTTAACGTGCATCTTCATGTAGAATAATATACAGTGGTACCTTGGTTCTTGAACTTAATCCGTTCCGGGAGTCCATTCGACTGCGGCTTCCGATTGGCTGCAGGAGCTTCTTGCACTCAAGCGGAAGCCACGGTCAGATGTTCAGCTTCTGAAAAGCGTTCGCAAACTGGAACACTCACTTCTGGGTTTGTGGCGTTCAGGAGCCTATTTGTTCGACAACTAAGCCATTCGGGAACTAAGGTACCACTATACTAGTTCAGAATCTGAAAAACGTGTAATAGGAAATGATGATAAACTCATCTCTAAAATATACAAAGGGGACCAAAGATGAGATGGCAAAGGTGACAATGACTAGATGGGTAATAGATGTTGGTTATAATATATAAATGTCTGCCTGGGAGAAATTATGTGGGGAAACTATGAATTTCTCAAACAAAATAAAAAAAATTCCTTCCAGTAGCACACGAAAGCTCATACCAATAACAAACTTACTTGGTCTCTAAGGTGCTACTGGAAGGAATTTTTTTATTTTGTTTCGACTACGGCAGACCAACACAGCTACCTACCTGTAACTATGAATATCTTAGCCTGTTATCAAGAAAAATTTACGAAAGATGGTGTACAGGTGGTACTTGACACCCAACAAACTGGTAACAATTTATTAAAAAGGGTCCACGTTATGCTGGAAGTGTCAAAAGGTAGAAGGCACTCTGATCCACATGTGGTGGTCATGTAAATATGCTAGAGAGTACTGGGAAATGATTCATATAGAATTTTAAAAGATCATTTCCAAAAAACCCTGAGGCCTTTCTACTAGGGATAGTAAGTGATGATATTCCAAAGAAGGCACTCAACCTCTTATATGCAACAGCTGCGGCTACAATAGTTTAGGTGAAAAAATGTCAAGAAAAAGAAATACCAACAAAAGAAATATGGCAAAATAAATTGATAGAATATACAGAATTATAAGAAACAAAGGTGAAACACAGATAAGAAAGGAGTGGAAGTCTTTTGGAGTATATCTCAAGAGATATAATACTCAATTTAACCTGCAAGTAGGAGTAGCCATATGAGCTGCAGTTAGTATTAAATAAAGGAAACACATGAGATAAAATAGGGTGGTACAACAGGATATGCAGCAGAACAAAGGTTGCAAAGAACGCCATGGAGAGATGGACTGGGAAGTCCTAAGGTAAGTGATATGTGATGGGCAATGTATGATGTATATAAGAAATTTGTGGGAAATGCATAATTTTTTTGTACAGACACTTCCAACCATCATCTCTCAGTAACTTCCTACCCAAATAGTAAATACAGTAGTGCTAAATATTTTTGAGTTACAGCCCTTCAAAATGAACCAAGGTCCATTTAAATGAGATGTAAGAATGTTTAATAGATATTTGGGGGTGGGGGGGTTATTTTTAAAGGTAGCAGTTATGGTCAATTTATTCACACACATACACTTGCTCAAAAGCCAGTGCAAGTCAGGCCATTGTATAATCAACAACTAGGGTATATGGCAGACATTCTGCAATGTTTAATCGGACGGGGGGGATTGTTTAGTTGAAAACTATAGTTGGTGGGTGACAGACGGCAGTCCTTGGTGCAAGAATAGAGGTACTTTAAGTGGTCCCATAAAGAGGCATAAAGATATGGGCATAGCCAAGGGCTATCCTGCGCCAGCCCTAGCCAGTATAGCTAAGGGTCAGGGGAGCTGAAGTCCAACCACCTCTGGAAGAGCACAGGTTCCTCATCCCTGGCCTAGAAAATTAAAATTCAGAGATGGGTGTGCATGTGTGCTTTTAATCCATCTTCCGCAGGCGGCACACCCCTCCAGCAAAGATGGAAGAAACCTGCACTTTTCATAAAAGTCCCTGAATCACTTATTCAGCAAGCTAAGCCTTTGGGGCTGAATTCTTTCCTTTCTGACAACTCACTTGGGAAACTGGCTTCAAGGAGAGAGGGCACCTGGAAGTCAACTCAGAGGCTGGGTAGCAGAGCTCCCTAGGTGGAGCGATCCTGCAGCGCTTCTGTCCCATGGAATACTCAGTTTAGGCCCTGAATCTGGGAAGCTGCCCGGGGCCTGTGAATTTTTCAGCCTCACCCCAAAGGACGCTGCCTGCCTGGTGCAGCAGCCGGCCGAGGGCGGTGGTTCCCAGATAACACCCAAAGTTCCCTGTCACCCTCCCACTTGCTTCCCCAGCCCTCAGCCCTGGGAATGCTGGCTGGGTGTGCCAACCCCCCAAGATGGGAGCTCAGAATGTGGGTTCATGACCCAAGAGCCAGTGTGGCGTAGTGATTAGAGCATGGGTAGGCACACTAAGGCCCGGGGGCCAGACGTGGCCCAATCGCCTTCTCAATCCGGCCCGCAGGCGGTCCAGGAATCAGCATGTTTTTCCATGAGTAGAATGTGTCGTTTTATTTAAAATGCATATCTGGGTTGTTTGTGGGGCATAGGAATTCATTCATTATTTTTTTTCAAAATATAGTCCGGCCCTCCACAAGGTCTGAGGGACAGTGGATCGGCCCCCTACTGAAAACGTTTGCTGACTCTTGGATTAGAATGCTGGACTAGGACCTGGGAGACCAGGGTTCAAATCCCCACTTGACCATGAAGCTGGCTGAGTGACCTCAGGCCAGGCATCGGCTCTCAGCCTAGCCTTCCTCAGAGGGTTGTTGTGGGGATTCAATGAGGAGTTTCTTGGAGAAAAAAGTGGGAATATGAATGCAACAAACAAACAAACACTTTCCACTCAGTCTCAGGCTGAAGAGGTGGGCAAGGGCATCTCTTCACAGACGGTGTGGCTAAAATGCATCAGCGAAGAACGCATGAATGGGAAACAGGGTAGGAAGCTACACATAGCGGCTAAAAGGTCTATATAGGGTTAGGGTTAGGGTTAGGAAGACTTTGAAGGAAGACTTTGAAGACAGAACCATTAAGTGGTGCAGGAGAACAGAGATGGGGGGAACTGTAGGAACATATGGCTGGATTGTCAGAGGAAAAACCTAAAGTCCTTCACTGGATAGCTGAACATTATTCATGTCTGTAGCAACATCAATGCATACAACACTTTATGAAGTTTAACTGTAACGAACACCAGCCGCTACATTTCAACAGTGGAGAAGACAGTGAAGGAAGAGGAAACATTTACAAGGGACAAACTGACCCCTGTCAGATGGGAACTAAAGGCTGGCACACCATCAATCTAAAAATCTGATGCTAACTCCTACACAGACTAAACAGACTCCAAACTGATGCAGACTTCCATGTACAGGCTTCCAGCTTGGATAGATGGATTTAAAATAATAGTAAAAATAACAAGAACAACAACTTTAATGTTAAATTTTACAGTGAGAAGTCCTATAGTCTACATATTGGGAACATAAGTTGTGGTCTCCTCAGTGGTTAGATATAAGCTGTGATGGTCTGCAGTAACCAAGCCTAACAGAAGAAACAGAAGACAGCTGCTGAATATGCAGATGCCTACAATGTACAAAAGATTAGCCTTGTCCAGTTTTCAAAAGGTCAGTCCATCTCTTTATGGTAATCTCTGCTAACAAATGTTAGCAACCTTTACAATACTAACAACTGCAGGGGGAGAAGACGTCTATTTACGTGTTACAGAGCAACTTTCCAATCCAGACTTCTGAGAAGTCACAGGTTCATCCATACACTTTTCATGTCAGTTTCCCATGCTGTGTAGATGGGAAATCTGTTGCTGGACTCCAGGTCTCAACTCCGCCAACCAGTGTGGCCAATGGTCATAAATCATGCAGTTGTAGTCCAACAACATCCGGAAGGCCACCAATTCCCCATCGCTGCCCTACTGTGAAAGATCGGGGAGGGGGGAGCTTCCAGAAAGGGCCCATCATGCAGTGCACTGGCAGCAGAACTTTGCTTTTCCAGAACCTGCCTGAGATGGTGATACAACAAACAGAATCTGAAATATGCTAAAGTCTTGTTGCTTCTTTCCCAAACAAGTGGAACTATGAGCAAAATGTTTTACCACGCCTTGATTACAATTTGGTAGAGCCACCAGGGTTCACATAAAGCTGCTGTGAGCTGACGCTTGGCTATGCCTGCGCCGTCTGAAGCACAGATTTGGAGCGTGAAGCATCAACAGCTAACTCGTCCTACTCCTCAGTCCTCGGCCAGATGTTCGCCCACAGCCTTCACCAAACAATTTGCAAGCAGCAAACTCACTCTGATCTCAGCTTTCTCTCCTTGTGTGTCCAAACCTTGCAGCCAGCATCTCTGTTACAAAACCCTGAGTGGATTTTTCCAGGAGGCAAGAAACTTCCACAAGACCTCTTCCCCACTCCCGCCCCCCACTTTCCCCCTTCAGTGCTCAGAAGAGCCCCATGCCTTTCACACTCCCCCCTCCATCCATCACCCAAGGCAGATTGTTGCTAATCTGAGCTGCAAAGTCAAGAGGCATCCCCAGCAACCGAATCTCCTTTAGCAGTTCAACAAGTCCACACAGGTCATTCCAGCTGCCGATTTCAGCAGACAAGGGAAATGGATTCTTAATTATTTTTCCAAGCTTGTCATGGAGGGCTTTGTTTCTCTTCTTTTCTCTGTTGTGTCACAGAATGTTAGAGATGAGTCACGCTCGGGGGTTCCTTTTTTCCTTTTTGCTGAAGGGGGGGGGCAGGAGGGAGGATCTGGATTCCTCCAAACTGCTATTCTGAAGAGAATAATGGACTGGCTCCACAAAACTGGGGTAACCAAGGTTTCCCCATTCATTAAGGGCCTTTCCACAAGGTGACATATAAGGGCACATCTGCACTACACATTTAAACCAGTTTAGGCATCATGGCTTCCTTCAGAGTGGCCTGGAGGTTGTGAGGATTGTTTGGTGACTAACCCAAACCCTTTCACCAAAAGACAATTCTCTTCGGTCAGGAGGTGTGAAGGGAAAACATGGTTGAAACCAGGTTAAATCTTACAAATGCCAATCAATCCAGAATAGGCTACAAGTTTAACATGGGATAGAAAGTGTACAAGAAGTAAATTTTAACATGTAGATATATTCCTGGCAAATGTGGGTTTATGTTACCATAAAGCAGTGGTTTTCAACCAGTGTGCCGTGACACCTTGGGGTGTCTTGACTGATAGTCAGGGGTACTGCAGGCAACCCTGGCCTCTGCCCCTCATTCCTTCCCTCCCTCGCCTGATGCCCTCTTGTGCCTCTGCCTCCCTGGCTACAAGCTCCCCAGGCGAATGGTGCCTCTGGGGCTGGCCAGGGGGTGCTGGGTGCCAGGAGCCGAGGTGGCCTCAGAGCAGGCAAGAAAGTGGGTGAAGGAGCCCATCCAACCTGCTGGGAGTAGACAGACAAGTGGGAGTCCAGGCAGGTGGGGGGCAGCTCAGAGACAAGGGCTGGGCTGCTGCCCAGAGAACTCCCAAGGAGAGGGGAGGAGGGAGGAGGCCGAGGGGACACTCCACAAGGGAGGGTGTTCGAAAAGGGCTGAGGGGCTGCCAGCTCTGCAGACAAGGGGGGACATAACTGGGCTCCTGATCCCCACAGCAAGAATGTAGTTGGGCGAGGGAGCCGTGGACTCAAAAAGTTGAAAATCTCTGCCGTAAAACCATATGCTATGTTACCAGATCCAGAATGTTTGACGGATTTTAAGTGTCACTTGTGGAATATTTGGATCTAATATTTGGGCCCTTTTGTCAATCTATTAAATGTTATTTACTCCTGTATCATTTCTCAAAGCTGTGGCCTAAAAGCATTACAAAAGGATGCCAATGATACCAAATGCCACACAACAAGAGGGCTGTCTTGATTTACTCCAGCTGGTGGGGAAATCCACCCTGATGTTAATAATTTAATTTAAACAACTGCAGCAAGCCCCCTCAAAGCCTTTGAAGTTTGCCTGCCTGCTTGAGGAAAAGTTTTAACAGAAGTGCCACCATCCCTCTTATACACACATGGAGCCCCCAGATACTCCCAAGTGCCTGATCCTGCAACCTCCACTTAACCACTGAGGTGTGAAAAGTAAATACAATTACAGTGAAGAAACCCAGAGAAAGGGCTCCATTTGGACGATGGGCATAATCTCTTCCTAACAATTTGTCATATTTGTAAAGTTGATTCTGCCTCAAATTTTAATTGGATCTGAACCAGTTCCAGGAATCTGGATGAAGATAATGGATGACTGCTGTTGGCTTGTTGGGCCAAAATATGTCAGAAAAGGTGAGATATCGGGGGGGGGGGCGACGGAGAGCAAACTTACAATTTTTGTTTTCATTTGGTTGGTAAGGAATGAGAAGAATCCACAATTCCTTTAACCAACTGCGCAAATGTTACAAGTTAGGAAGTTGCTGCATAGCTCTCCTCAAAGATGAGATTTCACACAAGCTCCTTCCCTGCAGATAACTCTTCTAAAGTTCTTTTGAGGGTGATTAACAATTTCTGCCACTGTGCACTCTTTATCGATTCAGAAAAAATAAAATCTCTACTGCTTCTCCCCCCCCCCATCATTTCTTTTTTTCTTTGTCACAAACGCTACGACCATTTGGAAGGCAAAATCTGCACGCAATGTCAAAAATTTCGTAAGGGGGAATGAGTATTTTTACTTTTTTAAAAAAAAAATCAGTTTCAAGTTGGAGACAGGGGAGAGAAAAAAAGAGCATACCTTTCAAAGACTGGGGCGGTATTGTTAGAGAGTCATTAGAAATCCGGAGATCCTTGTCTTCTTTATTACGGAGGATTCCACTTCCAAAATCTGGACCTGGTTCCGAAATCTCAACTTTCCCGTAGTCTTTTCTTCCCAAAAGAGCAACATCCAGCGGGCTAGAGGAGGGAGAACGCTTTTCAAAAAGCACAAAAAACCCAGCAGCAGAGATCGCTGTAGCCTTTCACCAAATTCCCCAAATTTTCCACATCTTGATTTCACTTCTTTCGCCTTTCTTTGGTTTGTTTTACAATTACTTTAAAAATAAAAAATGCCCACGATAACAAGAGTAGCTTTAAAGCTGCTCCAAAGTGCGACGTGGGGTGCTGCTCTCCCTGGGCGCGCGCGCGCACACATCACGCAGCACGCGTTAGAAATATTCGGCTCTCCGGACTGCAGCCCGGGACCACCTTGAAGCAGGAAGTTTTGATTTTCTTTCAAAACTTTCCCGATGCTTTCTTGAGCTTTCGCACATGGAGCCAATCAGCCGCTGCGTCGGCGCTGCTGTCTCGGGAAGGAGGGCTTTGCTCGGGACCACGCAGACTTGTCGGGAGGGGATGGGGAGGGAAGAAAGAGCCCACCCACTCCACGCCTCTCCTCCTCCTCGGCAAAGCTTTTGGGTGGCTTCCCCCTCCTCCCGCCCCTCCTCTTTAAAGTTTTGGAGTTGCGGGCTTTTTTCCTCCTCTTTTTTTTCCAAAGGGGATCTTTAGCAACAGGAGGAGGGTAAGTTGAGCCCTGTGTGAGGTTTTCGACGGAGCCCCTCGCGAGCGCAGTTCTCACAGCATGCTGCCTGCAGTGCCAAAGCGGCGTGGAAAACCCGGCATGGAGTTTCAGATGATTATTATTTATTATTATTATTATTATTATTATTATTATTATTATTATTATTTGGGTGTGTACGCACACACACCGCCCGCGCATCTGGGCACACGCCGGGGCGCGCGAGAGGGCGCAAAGAGGCTGGTCCTAACCTCAGGTGGCAATGCAGACGCGACTGAAAGACACGGGTTGGGAGCCCAAGCCCACCCGCACTCTGGGTGGCCTCCGGAGCTCGCCGTCTAGGAGAAGCGGCCGGGGGAGGCCGTGGGGGCCGAGGGTTAGAGTGACCCCAAGTGTGCTGAGGGCCACGGGCGGGGCCAAAGCCCCCCCCCAAATCCAGTAAACCAATAAAAAATAATTAACCAACCGAGGTTAAGAAAACCTGGCACTTCCCAGGCTGAGTTTGCCCAACCAGGAGCAGACCAAGGCAGGATGCTGCCTGAGGCAAAGAGCAAGATGGCGCTTCCTCCCCCCCCCCCATTCCATGGTTCAGAAGCTGACTGGATCTTGCTTCAGTACCAGGGACAGGTCACCCGATTTGGGGGTGCAGGGCTGGTCATGTGGCGCACCCAGCTCCCCCCCCCCACGCAAGAGGAGGGAGCAGCCAAGCCAATGGGGCAGCCACTACTGCTTCCCTCTGACCCCCATCTGCCGCACTCTAGCCCCACACCTATTTCTCCTTGTCCAGCAGGGGCTGTGGGGGTGCGAAATCAGTGTCTGGGGCCGATAATGGCCTGGATGAGGGCTAACCAACTGAAGCATAACCCCCCCCCAAAGATAGAATGCCCAGGTGGGTGGTGGACTGTTATACATAGGCAGCGATTGACCCATTTTGGACAGGGTTGCATTCCCCCCCCCCAAGGATCAGGTTCATAGTCTGGGGGTGCTATTCAACCCATCCCCATCTTTGGGGGGCCAGAGCCAACCTCCTCTGAACTGGAGTAGTTTGGCCAATCATTTAGGCTTCTGGCAACATCCTGGTTAGATTGCTGCAATGTGTTATATGTTGGGCTGCCCTTGGAGACAGTTTGAAAACTACAGATTCCGAAATACGGCAACTTGGCTACTTACTGTAACCAGGTGCATAAAAAACAAACAAACCCTTGCTGGTTTTAAAACATCTACAGTGGGTTGAGGTGCATTTACAGACGCAGTTCAAGGCACCAGTGTTAACCTTTAAAGCCCTAAGCAGTTTGCGACAAGACTACCCTAAAGGGCACATCCTGCCACATGAGTCTGCCTGATTATTAAGATCTTCCTTGGAGACCCAGCACCACCGTCGAACCGGAGCTGCTTTCCAAGGGCCTTTTCAGTTGTGGCACCTCCAGCTCTAAAACTTGCCCCCCAAAGAAGCTTATATGGTGCCAAGCCTTTGCAGTGCCAGACCTTTTTAAAAATTTGCCCAGGTCTTTTCCATTGTGGTGTTTTCAAGCACTGCTTTCCGCTGGCTTACGTAATCTTTATTCTGTTCTACTTTTATTTTGATGCCTTTTACATGTCTTTTTGTGTTTTCAGTGTTAGCTGCTCTGAGAGGCTTTTGCCTGATAGGAATGAATGGATCTCAAGTAAGCATGCAGAGGACTCCAGTGGGTTAGCAATGTGTCTTTACCGTATTTTTTGCTCTATAAAACTCACTTTTTCCCTCCTAAAAAGTAAGGGGAAATGTGTGTGCGTCTTATGGAGCGAATGCAGGCTGCGCAGCTATCCCAGAAGCCAGAACAGCAAGAGGGATTGCTGCTTTCACTGCACAGCGATCCCTCTTGCTGTTCTGGCTTCTGAGATTCAGAATTTTTTTTTCTTGTTTTCCTCCTCCAAAAACTAGGTGCGTCTTGTGGTCTGGTGCGTCCTATAGAGCGAAAAATACGGGTACTTTGTCCAATGTGGTTTGAATGTGTGAGGGGAGATTTTGCTTCTAACTAAAAAAAGGTATCACTTGAGGCTGCAGGCCTGCCTCTGTTGAGATCTGGATTTTTAAAAGGAAAGTAACACTGAATTAAAACTGTATTGTGTTCAGAATCATAGAACCATAGAATCGTAGAGTTGGAAGGGACCACGAGGGTCATCGAGTCCAACCCCCTGCGATGCAGCAATCTTTTGCCCAGTGTAAAATGAACCCACTTCTGATGTATCACATGCATCCAAATTATGGAAATTGTGAAACTGTTGGAAGAAGTTAGGGTGTTGACTTGCACTCTGGGTTGATAAGCAGCCAGTTATGCTCTTCTGGGAAGCACAAAAACGAGGCGTGAGGGAGACAGGCTTGTCCTCTGTTTCTCCCCGGCATTTGGCAGCCAGAGGCTCATGGGCTCTGCATGCGGATGATTTAGGGCTCTTATGAGAGCTGTTGTGGTTGGACAAGGACCTTTCAATCCCTGCTTAGCCATTAAACTCAGCCCAGGCCGCCTCACAGGGTCGTTGTGAGAATAAAACGGGGAGGAAGAGAACCATGTTCTCCACCTTGTGCTTCTTGGAGAAGGAAAGGGGATATACAGGCAATAAATAAATAAAATGACCAAATTTGTCTCGTCCAGGGGTAGCCAATGTGCTGCCTTGGAGGTGTTATTGGACTACAGCTCCCGTCATTCCTCACTGCTGGCTGTGCTGGCTGGGGCTTATGGGACTTGTAGTCCAACAAGATCTGGAGGGCCACTGGTTGACTATCCCTGATGTAGTCCGTCCTCCACAAAGCCATCTAAGCTGGTGAACACTGTGATAAGCTCTGGCGAAGAATGCTATGCATACGGAGGATTTGGAAAGATGTAGAAGAACACCTTGCCTTCTGGGGCAGGAGCGTCCTTCTTTTGAATCCAGTATTTTTACAGTTGAAAAATTTGAACAGCAGCCCCTTGTAAGACTGGGGGGGAAATGGAATGTGTTAAAGCCCACATGACAACTGTGTGCAGAGAAAAAAGCAAATCTGAATGATCCCTTTACAATGTAAACACTCTGCAAGTGCCCTTAACAATTATTTGCAATAAGCAATTTGAGAACTGTGTTTCATACTTGTTTAGTATGCATTATACTTTGTTAGCCCTGCATATCTATGTATATTTTGTATATTTATAATCCTCCAAAGAGAAATTAGTCCAAAACACATCGGACATGTAGTAAGTCTTAGAATGCGTCTCCACCTGGGAGTTGTAGTTTCACAGCACCTGGAGAACCACAGGTTCCCAATCCCTGTTGTGGGAGGACCAGATGCAAAGCAGACCCAGATGCCTGTTCCCATAAATTATAATTATCAATAATTTAATAGCTGCATAGCAGAGGGAGCTTTTGTAGATGCTGCTTGTCATGCACAGATGGGGAAAAGATCCCACCCTTTTACAAAGCAGTTACTGCTTCTTAAGCACACTTAGTTTCAATTCATGTGATCTTTTTGCACACGCTGTACATTTATAGTACATTTAAAGCGCTTGGCTTCCTGCAAACAATTATGGGAACTGTAGTTTACTCTTCACAAAGCTTCAGTTCCCAGCACCCTTAACAGTTCCATGATTCTTTGTGTGTGTGTGTGGGGGGGTGTTCTCTAAATGTGCCTTGCAGGTATGGTGAGTGCACAGCTTGAGTAGCCGAGCCTTGTGGTGCAAGGACCTTGTCCTAATAGCTAAGTTTATTTAGAACTGACCACCACCTTAGAGTATAAGGGCCAGTTATCCATCTGGTCAATTGCTCAGGCCTTGTACTTTGAAAAAACTGTTTCTGGAGCCTTGCCTGGCACAAGGTTCCTGTGCAATTTGGGAGCCACACCCAGCGCTGAGCTCAGTTGCCTGCCGTCAGATCTGCCTGTGTCTGTGGGTGGCTTTGAATGCTTGCAGAGTCCCTTTCACACACAGCACTTGAGTGGCATGTCCAGCAGCCTCTTAACAACCGAGGAGGCGGGGCTCTGAGTGAGCTGGCTAAGTATCAACCCTGAGCAGTCCATCTGTGGGATACTCTGGGCTTTCTCCAGTGATTGCAGTGTGTGTTTTTGCAGGTGACCGGTGGCGTGCTGATTCAGCTTTCCAGATAGCTGCAGCCCAGACTGCAACAGCCCAGACTGCAAATGTGCCACTGTCTGTGCTCTTTGCTGCTGTCCAAATAAATGTGCCAGCAGGATTGTTGTGTTTCTGTCTGTGGGGCAACAAACATAACACAAACCTGGTGATGGCAGCTCAAAGCTTCCGTGCTACTTCTATAAAGTGGGTAAGGAAAAATAGTTATCGCTGGACTTTATCTTCTTTTTATGAACTGTTTTAACAGCAGCTTGATCTGCAGCCCTTAGCAGGGGACAATGCTTAACTCCATTCTGTGAAAAATGTTACCTGTTGATTTTTGCCGGCCAGACTGGTCCTAAGAGTGCCGAAGCATTGATTGGCCCGGTACAACCTTAAACCCAGGCCCACTTCCAGCTCCTATCAAAGGCCTTCTCTGTTTTTGAGAAGTGGAGTCCCTTTGGCTTAAGTTTACTCATGTTTCTGATTGTTGTTTGCAGGCAGAAATGGCAGTAGGACATGTGTATGTTACTATGAAGGTGGCAAATGCTCTTTTGACTCTTCCCTGGGATCTGGCATCACTTCTTACACATGCGCTCTGGAGACTGCAGACCTCTCATTTATTCCCATATGTTCGAGAATTTGAAAAATCCTGCAGTGGCTCTCACTTGGCCCCGTGGTCTCCAAATGTCCTCAATTCTTATAGTGCTTTTCCCTCCTCTTGCTGCCAGTTTGATGCCACCCTCCGTTGGCCCATGCAGAAACAACAGTGCGAATTCAGCTCAGGAACCCTGAGCTTTGTACAGTGTTACCTTGGAGCCAGGATATAAATATAATAATAATTATGGAAACTGTGAGAATGATCAGGCATGTATCAGTGTAAGTCCTGTTGAATGCAGTGGGACTTACTTCTGAGTAAAAATTCTTATACGGTAATTGCAGTACAGTGGAACCTCGGGTTACAGACACTTCAGGTTACAGACTCCACTAACCCAGAAATATTACCTCGGGTTAAGAACTTTGCTTCAGGATGAGAACAGAAATCATGCTCCGGCGGCAGCGGGAGGCCCCATTAGCTAAAGTGGTACCTCAGGTTAAGAACAGTTGCAGGTTAAGAACGGACCTCCAGAACGAATTAAGTTCTTAACCCGAGGTACCACTGTAGTTCTCAAAAGATCACGTCTCAAAGGATGGCACCCTGCTCTCTGACTCTCAGAATGCCCTCGAGCAAGGATGGGAAGCATGTGGACCTCCACCCATTTTCAAACTACAGCTCCCATAATCCCTGACCATTGGCCATGCTTGCTGGGATGGGAATCCTGCAGCATCTGGAAGGCCACCGATTCCCTGTCACTGCCCTAGAGATTCCCGTACGCACAAGCAGTCTTTCTCTGTCTGTCTCTCAGGTGGAGTGGGCTGGTTAGACAACCAGGTGCTCTGGATCTAAGTAAACTGTCCCCTCCTGTCCACATGCTGAGATCCCAATTGTTAAAGGCACTGGAGCAAGATAGATTTTTGTTGGTTTTTTTGGTCTGGCAACAAGTAACCCTAAAAACATAGGTACCTTCTTTAAGGTCCTTTCTGCTTTGGTTCTGGATTTGGTACAACCAACATTAGATTTAGCATAATTAGGTTACGCTCTGCTTTGTGCCTTTAACAGCTGCTAAACACCCAGAAGTAAATGCATGTGCGGGCGCATGTATTTTAAGAATATATAGACCTGATAGCTTAGTTGGTAGAGCACGAAAGTCTTAGTCTCATGATCATGGGGTTCCAGCCCCATGTTGGGCAAAAGATTCCTGCATTGCAGGGGGTTAATAATAATAATAATAATAATAATAATAATAAAATTTTATTTATACCCCACCCTCAGGGCAGCTAACACCAAATATAAAAACAATTGATTGAAATACAGCTTAAAAAACAAGATTAAAATACAGCATTAAAACATTAAAATGCAGCCTCATTTCAGTGGAAACTCAATCAAAAACTTTTTTGGGGATGAAAACGTCAAGTCTTCACCAAGGCTAACTATCCAGACTGGTCCTACATGGGCCAGAAAAAAAGCCAGGGAAGTCCCCAAATAGGAGTTCCAACACAGAAGGAGAAAGGAAAAAAGAAAGAGGGGGAGGGAATCAAGTTGATTCCAAGCCAAAGGCCAGGTGGAACAACTCTGTCTTACAGGCCCTGCGGAAAGAAATCAGATCCTGCAGGGCTGTGGTCTCATGAGACAGAGCGTTCCACCAGGCTGGAGCCAGTGTTGAAAAGGCCCTGGCTCTGGTTGAGGCTAATCTGACTTCCTTAGGGCCTGGGACCTCTAGGGTGTTGCTATTTATGGACCTTAAGGTCCCTTCCAATCTTACAATTCTATACTTCAGTATAAATATTTTCAAGGTAGTTTGCAAATTAACCCAGTGAAGCTTTTACAACATTTTCTCCATGCCAGGAAAAGCTTCCCTTGCTCACTTTATATGTGAATTACCAGTTCACAAATTACCATGTTAATGTCAAGTTCACATGGTTTGCCATAATTGTTTGTGGAGTGGGTGGCATGGGCAAGGGTTCTGTGCCTTTAACTGGAGACCTGCACGTGGGATGCCAGCTTGGGTAGCCATGTTTTTCTGTCTCCTTAGGAGCAAGCCTGAAACACAGAAATTAGGCAGATAAAATGATTCCTGGCATGAAGACAGAATGAACAGGGAATGTTTTCCCTGCTTAGTTTCTGCATGCCATTGTGCTCTTAAAGGGCCAGGGAAAGGCACAGGTAAAAAGATGGTGACAGCAATGCCAGGTTGTAGTGTAGTGTAGGTTGGACAGTGCATTGCAACTCCTGTCATTCTTGACCATTGACCATGCTGTCTGGGACTGCTGGGAGCTGAGGACCAACATTTGGAGGGCCACAAGCTTCCTGTGTCACTGTTGAGTCATCAGATATAAATAGAGTAGGTTCCTGTACCTTTCATAAAATCATAGAATTTTAGAATTGAAAGGAATCCCTATGCAATACAGGAATCTCAATGTAGCTGTACAGAAGAAGGAATTTTTGCAAGCACAGCTGTCCTCATCTTAACAGGGCTAAAGCATGAGAAGCTGGTACTAACAATAGTTCTTCCTTCCTGACAGTTGCTCTATCCCCCTGTTCCTCGAGGTATTTCTGATGTTTTGATTGACACATCATTGCCACAGCATCTGAAAGGTTGTAAGCCACAGCACCTGCTGCCCTCTGCTGGTTACAAATGGCCCTGCAACCCGTGCAAAGAATCCTCAGTCTCTTTCAAGATTCATTTACTGTACTTTCATTCAGCGCAACACGAATCTGTTACATAAATGTCACTAGAGTATAAGGCACATGTGAGAGTGAACCCCTGCTAGGAAGGGGAAAGTGTGTGAGCTACTCAAGATAGGATCAGATCCTACAAGCTCACTTTTGTCCAGTCCCTATCTCTCAGCCTAACCTTTTATTTCATAATTTTGTAAGATGTATACACTGCTTGACTGTAAAAAAAAAAATGCAGTGTTGTTTTGGGGATAAAAGGGGTGGGTTTGTTAGTTGTCCCAAAAGGCACCTATTAATTATATATTATATGTTATTTACTATTAAATTTGTATCCCACCCTTCCAAAGGTTCCCAGGACAGCAAACATCAAAAGAGAGAGAGTTTGTTTATTCGGCTTTACGCCCATCATAAAGCACAACACAACAAATCAAATAAAACAGATTAATCAAATCAAAAGATTAAAACAATATAATTTAAAAACAATTTTTAAAAATTCAGAAACACTTAGAGCATTCAGAATGTCTAAACATATTTAAAAGTAATAATATACCCTCACAGTTATTCATTTGCATGGTTGCCGTGGCAGGTATCTCTCAGCCCTCAAATGCCTGGGTAAACAGGAACGTTGTGAAATTTCTGCTGAATGAGGGAGACACCCAGGAGTGTATTTTGCAAACATAGAACCACCACCAAGAAGGCCCTTGTCACAGGCCAACAGCAACCTGGCAGCAACCAGAGACGGAGCCATCAGCACGGCCTCCCCTGCCAACTGTGGAGCCTGAGATGGTTACTATTGTGAGGGCAGAAGGAAAACTAGTTAAATATCATCGCTCTCAGTTTGTCATGGACAAGTGATCAGGGAAAAAAACATACAGTACACAAAATAAACAAATCTCTCGTTAGAAGAGGGTCATGTTCCCTCTTTTAATGAGGCATTTGTACATGTTAATTGAAAAAGTCGTAATTGGACTTGTCACATTGAAATAATTAGTGTCCAGTGCCATGATTATACAATTCTGAGGCTGGAACATCCTTTCCCAGAGCAATCAGACCTGTCCATGGCCATTCAGGCCTTTCTGACCTCTTGGCTTGATGGCTGTAGCACATTCTATGTGGGGCTCCCTTTGCAAAGCGCTTGGAAACTCATCTAATGCAAAACACTTCTATATTTTAGGTGCTAATTAAAATGGAGCATATTATTTGAATTTTGCATGATCTACACTGGTAGCTGGTAATTCTGTTATGTGAACACGTGTTTTCTCCCCCTTTGCCCTAGGATCTTTGTTTCTCTGGAGTTCAACTCATCCGGCTTTAATTTTATATTATATTGGGAAGCTTTGGAATAACATCTTCCTAATCTTGTTTTAAAGATTCTTTTATTGTTTGGTGAATTTAGGTGAAGCCTTCCTGCCTTTCTTTCTTTCTTTCTTTCTTTCTTTCTTTTCTTTTGATTCATTCTTTCATTTGTTGAATAGATTTTATTGAGGTTTGGGGGGAAATACAAAGATTAATATCAGATATATTTTTATCGAGGCTAAAAAACTAATACAGACCAGAAAGGGGGAGAAAAGAAAGGGGGGAAAGGGGGAAAAGTAGAACTTCTGATTCTTTATCTGTCAGCTATATGTAGAAAATTATTTGTAGAAAACACCCAACAAATCAATTTTCTAGAAACAAATATTATCATTGTTTCATCTTTATCCCAGGAAAAGGCTTCACTTGCTAAATTCCTGCATGTTGGACTAGAGGCACATGAGCCCCATCAGAAATAATGTTGCATTCCCAGTTGTGGTTGTTGTGAGAGAAGCAGAAGAATATCCAAAGAATGGTCATGACAGCTGAAATCCCAAGCTCCAGACCATGGGGGGGGGGGGAATAAAAAGAACTACTTGGCAGTGGTGCCAGCTTGCAAAGGTGATGGGGGGGGGTCCTCCATGCTTTTTGGACATTGGGGGGTCCAGCCCCTACCTACCCTCCAAATATAGAGGGGGGCAAAAGGGCTCGGCCTCCAGGAGCTAGTGCACCTGCTACTTAGTATTTTCAAATGGCCAGCTGATTTCAGCACATTGTATACTGAAGTGTGATCCACCCGGACATATGAATGCTAATTGTTAGATAATATAAATTTTAATTTTATATGTGATATAGCGAGAAGGCGCCATATTTATGTAAGATTGAGCTATACTGTACAGGAGATTTCTTGGGTGTTTTTTTGTTTTATATACCTTGTTTTATATATCTTGTCTTATATGTTTTCTTTATATTGGATGTATAGATATGGCAAGCATTATTAATCTTTCTTCCCGCTCTCACTTTTGGAATCCTGGATGTGTGTACTTGAAAATACACACATTCTTCCTGCAACTAGGAGCTGTGCCCCTGCTCACTCTGCCTGCCAGCTCCAATAACACTTTCCCTTCCTACCTCTTTCAACTATTAAGCTCGCTTTTCCCAATCCCATTTCTGAAGGCGCTTCTCTCTTTGATTCTGCAGACCTGCTTTGCACCCCTGTTTTCACAGGGATGATCCAAACTAGTATATATTAAGCACATTGTGATCCAATCTAGTATATATGAAAGACATTGGATGCAGTTTTTCACTGAGAGATCTTGGTTTAAGTAGCCTATTTGTTTCCCAGATCGTAATGTTATGACTCCATTGGACTCTGAAATTTTAGAATGAAACATGGTCCTCCTGTTCAGGGCACAAGTTTGAATTGAATTCCAGCTCAACCTTTTTCAATATGTCTATACAGCACACACCTTGAAGGCTGGGAAACTGGAATGAAAGTTGGTGTGGGTTTATTCCACAATTCATGTTCAAACCTGTTTTCATGAGAAACTGACTAGGCCTCACAGATACAGTGCTTAATTAGTTTACAAGTGGGACCCGCAGCAAAATTCTGCATGCCCTCTATTCCAACCCTTGTCCTCCCATTTCCCGGGTTTCCACCCTCCCTCAACAGCCAGTCAGCATTCTGTGGCCACTGAGCATGCTCATTGCTCAGGGGCTTGTTTCTGCGGGGTGGGGAGGCAGTTTGTAATTCTGAAAACCTTTCAGTTCCCTCTTGCGCCTCCATGGTCTTGTTTTGGTAACAACCCTGCTGGCACTCGCTGGCTGAGTTTGCCATTAGAAGGAGTGATATATCTTCATAACTACAGCAACAGTCCCAACGCAGATCAAATAGTCAGTGGCGTAGCGTGGGTTGTCAGCACCCGGGGCAAGGCAAGTAATTTGCGCCCCCTAACCGGTGGATTTGCGCACCCTAACCCTAACCCCCAGATGTTGCGCCCGGTGCGGCCGGCCCCCTCTGCACCCCCCACGCTACGCCACTGCAAATAGTCATTTAACCCCCCCCCAGCAAAGGAATTCATGGCCTTGGTGTGCCTGCCTAGCACATAAGCCTGTTGAACTGGTTGGAATGTAGAATCATTTGCTCATGAGATCTAAAATGTGTGCGCACCCTCTTGCCCTGCTTCGATGGTGGTGCCTTTGCTTGACGGGAGAAAGTGAGCAGGCTTTTCGAGCTGTGGGGACATTTGTTTCAAGACCTCCACTCTCTTCTTCCATGGCAACAATAGGGTGACCATCAGAAGAGTCAAACAGAAAAGGGAACTTGGCAGGTACAGTTGTTCTCACCTGGCAAGCTGCCCCATGGTCCAGGAATAAATACATTGCATTTATATTAGCAGTCAGGCCAGGGAGACTCCAGCTCCCATCATCTCTGACTACTGACCCTGCTGGCTAGGATGCTGGAGTCGGAGTCCAGCAGCATCTGGAGGATACACCTGAGCTAGGCTTTTAGTTCAATCTCAAAGGTGCTTAAAATGTCCAGCTCACAAATGCAAGCAGAACCATAGAAACGAGTCTTTCCCCCGGCTTATTTTTATGTTGACCACTAGAGGGCAATAGAGAGCCATGTTCCCATTACAGGTCATTGTGCTGCGTTGAATATTCATTTATTTCCACCTCCACCAGATTAATGAGGTCGGCAGGTGGTGGTGGAGACAGACAGGTACAGTGGTGCAGTTGCGTGGCAAGTCCCCTCCCCCCATGTGAAATGAAGACACCGGAAACATTATTTAAGGTTAATGGGCATAAAAGGCCACAACTTTATTGATTACAGGAATTGAAAGGTATTGGCCTTAGGCATTGGCTCCTATCGACTACCTGGCATGGAGACTGGGAAGGGTTATCCACAGCTGTGGGAGTCCTGTTGAAGTATGCCAACTAGGATCCCACGGGTGTCACTGCTCGGGGGCATGCCGGAGGCCCTCACCTCCCTAGGTTTCGGACAAGGCAATGCCCCCCAGAGTCCTCTACCGGACTACCCTTTCCATTGGGGGAAGGTGATGGCGCTTCCTTCCCCCCTTCATTTGCATAACAATTACCCCTGCCAATGCCTAACCGCCAATACCGCGGAAGTTGTGACGTTTGCTACGAGGTAGGCGAAAAAAACAAAAGGCTGGAAGTGCGCCAAGTTGGAAAAATTCCTACCAGGCCCCTTGCGGCGACCAACCGGAGTCCATAGCAAGGTCATAGCTAGCTAAGCCTAAGGGTGGGTGGGATGGGGAAACCGCTCAGCTGGAAAGGGGAAAGAGGGCAGTCCCCGGGCGCACCTGGTCTTAAATGGGCTAGGCCACGCCTCCCCAGCCCGCCGATTGGCAAGCAGGGTTTCAGGCACGTCCGGGGATTCCCTTGTTCTCGCGGGGGCAAAAGGCCAGCCCCGCGTGAGTGGGAGGGGGTGGCTCGCAACCTCCTCTCCTCTCAAGTTCAGAAATGGCTTTACTTCATTTTAGGCTCTGGACTTAATGGTATTAGGAAGAACCTTTTTTAGATGGCCCTGCTGCTCATTTGACTGAACTTCTGCCTTAGAGACCTGTCCTGATGGAGCCACTGAGCCAGGTCAGAAACCCAGGGCAGGTACTATTCATGTGTCTGCAATGTGAATGTCAGAAATGGCATACAAGTGTTTCCTGCTTTCAGCAGAAGTAGGTCTACTTGCCCCAAACAGTGGATGCAGTGCGAAGGCCTGTTTCACTTCTGACTCCACCTGAGGCTCACAGGATTTAAATGATCCTCCAGACAATGCAATTCCCTCTGCATAGGCAATTTGGTGTTAGGGAGAAGGCTTCTCACCCAGCCCTGAGGTGTGTGTGTGTGTGTGTGTGTGTGTGTGTGTGTGTGGTGGGAGCAAAGAACAGGGTGAGGAACCTATGGCTCTCCAGATGATGTTGGACTCTAACTTGGCTGTTTGTGAGAACTGGGATTCGAGGTGAAGGAGCTTCAGTAGAGCAGAACAGGAGCAGGCGATGGCAGGTGGAGGGGAGCAAGTGGTGACAGGTTTTTGCCCCTTCCTTGCCCATCTTGAGCCAAAGTCAAATGCCACGTTGTGTGTGTTCGTGTATAAAGGGCAAGCAAACACCTACTGTGTTGTGATGCCACATGGGGCTGCAATATCACATCAAACCTTGCCTCTTGGGCAATGCCAGAGCTGGGTTGCATATCCTGTAACCTCTACTCCTGTGGCAACCAGGAAGCCACATGCTTCAAGATTCCCAGAAATCTGAAACCCTTTGCCTCCCTATCCTAGGACTTCATGAGTTTCCCCATTGCAAAGAATCTATTCCCAACATCAGAAATCAAATAAGGGTTAAGTCTAAGATATTTCCAAATGAGATACAGCAACTTAATAATGTATTGTATTTCTCTTACAATTCAGGATGACAGTGAATACATAATTACAAGTGTATTATTAGCTCACTGGTCACAGCTGGTCCACACAAAGTAGGGGGTTAAAATATATACAAACACATATGCACCATTTTCTTCTACAATTTTTAGAAAAAACTGTTTCAAGTTTGTAGTGGAACTGCAGCCTTTCAGTGCAATCCTACCTATTCATTGAGCTGAATGGAATTTACATTTGATCCCATTCAAGGAAGACTGGCAGTTAAAATTAATGGACTGTGCTGAAATGGTAAAACTTACGGTAAGAATTAGAAACCAGGAAGAAATTACTTTTAACAAAGAATGGGAAAATATGTAATTTATTTGAAAAATGATTGTAAGCAATTAAATTCCTTAGCAGGATTAATTTAAAACTCCAGTTTTTCATTTTCTCCTTTCCTTTTCCTTTTTCCTATTAAGATTATTGACTAAGGAAAAGGAAAGGAGAAAATGAAAAACTGGTGTTGGAACGGAGATGCAGTATAAAAATCCCAACAGAAGGAATCCAAGGGGATATTTGTATTATTAATTAATGTGCATATGATGTAAATTTGAAAAAAACTGAAAATAAATTTTATATATAAAAAAGGAATTTACATTTGAGCAGACACATATAGTTTAGTCATTACTTGCTTAAACTTTGCCCGATAATTTTCAACCTATTGGGTCCTTCTTCAGCAGCTTCCAATGGTTAAAAACACATACATGTTTCAGAAATATGGCGAAGAGTCTCCTTAACTCATTAGGAATGTTGATTCTTTTAAGATTCTAGTTCTTATTAACCCACTTTAATTATGTTTTTAAGGCTGCAGTCCTGTGCGTACTTTCCTAGAATTACGTTTCACTGAACCTAATGGGACTTCTGAGTAAATATTCATAGTATTGCCTTGTAAGTCATTCAGATTATGAACACACAGTAGTAAGTCTGTACTTTTTCACTTTACAAATTATAAACCACCATTTAAAATTTATTAAAGTTTAATTTATATACCGCCCTATACCCAGAGGTCTCAGGGCGGTTCACAGAAAAGTTCAAAATATATAAAAGCAAAATAAGAACAATAACCCAATAACACCCCCCCCCAAAAAAGATCCACATTTTAGAAGCATATAAGATGTCAATCAGGTCAACCAAATGCCTGGTTAAAAAGGAACGTTTTTGCCTGGCGCCTAAAGGTGTATAATGAAGGTGCCAGGCGAACTTCCCTGAGGAAAGGCTTCCACAGACAGGGAGCCACTGCAGATAAGGCCCTGTTCTTGTGTTGCCACCCTCCGGACCTTTCGAGAAGGAGGCACACGAAGGAGGGCCTCCAAAGATGATCTCAGGGTCTGGGTAGGTTCATATGGAAAGAGGCGGTCTTTGAGGTATTGTGGTCCTGAGCCATACCCAAAGGTCACTAAGAAATAATTTAAATACAACTGCAATTAAAAGAAGCCAAAATAAAAACAATTCCACTGTACCTCTGTTTTGTTGAGATTAAGCCTCAGTTTCGTAGCTAACATCACTGTACCCAAGCAACAATTCAAGGGATGATATCTAGCCTTAGCTATTTCAGTAGAACCACTGAAATCAGTTGATTTCAATGTTTGTTGTAAGCATGATCAATGTTGGATATCTCCCATGGTCTCTGCAGCCTCTGTGGCAATAGACAGAAAAAATAGCATGAGCTGGATGTTATCAGTGTGTTTATTTGTTGTTTCTTAAGAGAAGCACAATGAATTTTCGTTTTTCATGTCTCACGCTAGGAAAGTTTGCACATTTCAATTATTTCTTTATTTGGGATGGATGCTTTGAGTTAAGTAAAAGGTAAAGGGACCCCTGACCATTAGGTCCAGTTGTGGCCGACTCTGGGGTTGCGGCGCTCATCTCGCTTTATTGGACGGTCATGTGGCCAGCATGACTAAGCCACTTCTGGCGAACCAGAACAGCGCACGGAAATGCCGTTTACCTTCCCACCGGAGCGGTACCTATTTACCGTATTTTTCGTTCTATAGGACGCACATTTCCCCCTCCAAAAATTAAGGGGAAATGTGTGTGCGTCCTATAGAGCGAATGCAGGCTGCGCCGCTAAGCCCAAAGCCAGAACAGGAAGACGGAGCACTGCGGAGCGCTCCGTCTCGCTGCTCTAGCTTGGGGACGGTGCCTTCACCCCGCTGTCCTGCAGAAGCTAGCAAGGCTGTTCCCAAGCCAGAACAGCGAGACTGAGGTCTCCATCTCGCTGCTCTAGCTTGGGGACGGCTGCGCGCAAACCTCTGCAGGGCAGCGGGGCGCTGTGCTCCAAAGGCTTCAGGGATCTTTGAGGCTGGCGGTGGGTGAAAGCAGCGCTTCCCCCCATCGCCAGCCCCACAAGCTCTGGTGAATGTACCTTGAACGCACCTTGTTTTAGAGGGGGAGAACAAGAAAAAAAAATTTCCCCTGTTCTCCCCCTCCTATGGTCCGGTGCGTCCAATGGAGCGAAAAATACGTATCTAATTGCACTTAAGAGTGCTTTCGAATTGCTAGGTTGGCAGGAGCATGGACCGAGCAACGGGAGCTCACCCTGTCGCAGGGATTCAAACCGCCGACCTTCTGATCGGCAAGTCCTAGGCTCTGTGGTTTAACCCACAGCGCCACCCGCGTCCCTTTTTGAGTAAAGTACTATCCTTTAATTTCTGTGCATGTTGGCTCTAAATGTCAAAGGAACCGTGAGTGGTTGACAAGATTTAGAATGGTACCAGGAGCATTCTTATGAGAAAAGAGGACCAATGCACAGAACTAGTACAATGACGGATAGGTCAATAAGCAACCATCAGTCATTGTGAAGTAGAACTTCTATGATCAGAGGCAGTATACCTCTAAATACCAGATGAACAATATCCAACTACCTTCTGAAAATCCCCTGCTGCAGGGCTGCGATTTTCCCCTGAAGGTGCTGTTTGCAATAAATAATACCTTTAAGAGCAGATAGCAGTAGTGAAAAAATTCACAAGGAGCCTGATGTGGGGACCTGTTCCATATGAGGAACAGATACTGGATTTGGGTTCCATCAGCACAAGGATATCCACTTGCACAATGGGACTCCCCACTCCCACTTCTGTGTCCTGTTCCCTCCCCAAATCTGCTTCGGAGAGTTGGGGAAACTCCTAAAACATATTTTTTGGGGGGAGGGGGGAAGGTCCCACTGAGAAAGCAGAAATCATTGCTCTGATGAGACATTTTGGCTGGATTTAGACACATCAAAGAAGCGTTTCAGTTAAATACATTGCAAACTTTGTATGAGAAATCAGGTTAGCAAAAACTGAACTCTACAGCACCATCCGGTGTCACGGTGTTGGAGTGCATAAACAACACATATAAAGCACGTTTTCTTTGCCAATGTAGCTGAGTCCTTAATACAGTGGTACCTCAGTTTACGAACTTAATCCATTCCTGAAGTCCGTTCTTAAACCAAAACGTTCTTAAACCGAGGCACACTTTCCCCAATTGAGGCTTCCCACCACCAGTGCCCTTCCACCGTTTGGCTTCCGTTCGTAGACCGAGGCAAAGTTTGCAAACCGGAACACTACTTCCAGTTTTGCAGAGTTTGTAAACTGAATAGTTCGTAAACAGGACAGTTCTTAAACCGAGGTACCACTGTACTACATTGGATACAACCCCTGCCTTCTTCATGGATGGAATGTAACCTGCTGTATGAAAGCCAGTTCTATCCCCTGTTCTGCCCACTTTTGCACCAGCCCATGCCCACCCTTGGTATACACACAAGGGAATGTGGCCATCTGGCTGAAAAGGGTTTTCACCCCCTGCTTTAAACCACCTTTTGATTCAGAGTTGGGGGCAGAATCAGGCAGACCTGGCTTTCCACCTGGGAAGCTTGAATCCACTAAGCACTTTCGCCTGCGCCATTGTCCACCCCCTTGGGGAAACAAAGCCCTGCAGGTCTTTGCTCTCAGCCCTGCATTCAGACATGTGCAAGGACAAACATTGTGGGAGGAGGCAAAGTCTTTTGGGGACCTTATCCAAGTACCGCTTGTTTATTTTTACCTCCAAGGCCGTTCTCTCTTGCTCTGGCTGGTGGGTCCTTGCTCTTGTTGCCATGGCACTTGAATGCAGGGCAAAGGGCCTTCCCTGGCAGAAGGACATGTGGCTATTTCAGGCGCAGGTGGCCTTTGCCCACTCCACTCCTGTCAGGAAAATGACATAACACATTGCAACCAGATCAGGCTTCCAAAGCGGCAAAGTCCAGTGCCAGGTATGTCTGAGCTTCCTAGGAGGTGCTTGAGGGACAGCTGCATGTTTCCCTTCCTGGTAATTCCTCTGCAAATGCTCTCTTCCTTCTTGCCCCATAATCGGCAGGTGCTGTGAAACCTATTTCACACTTGTACAGGCCCAGTCAATAGTGCATTTATCCCAGGCAGGGCTGGCCCTACCATTAGGCCAAATGAGGCACCTGCCTCAGGTGGCAGAGACTTGGGGGTGGGTGAGCTGTTGGTGAACAGAGCTTCGTCTGCTACGTGGCCTGCCGTCCACCCCATATGCTAGCCTCTCACCCTGAGGCATAATGCTGACCTCTCACCAGCGCTGAAGTCGGAATCAGCTACCAGTCTAGTTGGCTTCAGTGCTTGGAATTGGGAGTGATGGAACCTTTTCCTTCACCTCAGGCAACAATATGTCTTGAGCTGGCTTTGAACCCAGGTTTCAGCTGAGTAGAGAACACTGAACTAACATACCAAGCCTCTTGGGCTTGCTGATTGCAAGGTCGGCATTTTAAAGCAGAGATGAGCGCCACAGCCCAAAGGCAAATTCAGCTGGAGTCCTTTACCTTTTACCTTACATTTTCTGGTACTGTCACTATGTCCATTACTAGCTGTATGCATTGCAGTGTGCTGGGCAAGAGGGGTGTTAAGAACCAGGGAAGATTTGCCATAAAATGGGGGAGAGGGTACCTTTTTCCACCCAAGGACCACACTGCCTTGTGGCTAAGCTTCCAAGAGCCACATTTCAGCATTGGATAGGGTCACCCCGCATACCCTCGTACACCCCACAATGGAAACATTGCCCACACCTACCCATCCACCCACAAACACATCTGTTCTCACACATAACACAATCCACTCATATACACACACTTGTTCTCTCGTTCTCTCACATACATCCAGACTCTTGCATGAAGCAAATCACTTTTCAAGAGAATGTCATACAAATAGACAGACAAGGAAGGGCACTCTGGGGAGGTACATTCCCAGGCTGAAGAAATAAGTGACTCAGCCCAGTTTGGGAAACATCAGAGCACCTCTTAAAGACTTGGGAGAAACTTGGGGTGCGGGAAGGACAAAGAATAGAATTGGGACAGCAGCCTACAGAATGAATGAATGAATGAATGAGAGTATTACCATTTTATATCCTGCTATTCAGGATTTAAAAATCCTACCAAAGTGGCTTGCAACTACATATTTGAAAAACACATTAAACAATACTGTCAGATTAAAACACATTGGGGCAGCTGAGGCTAGATCGCCCTGAGAAGAGGCCCACGAGAGCAGACCTTGAGGGTGGTCTTTGCCTGCCTGCCTCATGCTCTTGCGCCATTTGAACATGGATGCTGCATTCCTGGGCTTGGATCCAAGATATTATAGTGAGATTGTAGAGGGTCATCGAGGCCCCCTGACCACTCGCCTGTGCTGCTCTCCCATGGATGTTCTCATGATTTTGTTTGCCAAGAATAAACCTAACAAGTCAAAGGTGACTGTAAGGCTCTGGAAACCAGAGCAAAGGTAAAGGCCCAGCCAGGGCCAGGCCACTCCTTCAGATAAGTAATTGTTTGGGTAGGTGGTATTGATGAAAGGCAAGGTCAACGTGGTCATTTGACAGATGGAAAATTTGCTCCAGGTTGTGCTTTCGAGGGGGTTATTTGAATAGGCCTGGTGTTAGGGTGAGGCATCTCTTGGGCTGTTGGCAGAGCCCAGCCACCCTGATGTCTTCTGCTGAGTCCTCTCCCATCTGCGGGTAGGCAAATGTGAAGTCCAGCTTCCTGCCAAAGGTAGGCAAGGAGGTGCAGGTAAAGCAACCATGTCCACAGCTGCCTTTGCAAGTGTGCAAAGGTAATCCCGTGTTCTTCATTGAGTTGCAACCTGGCCACCCTATGCACAAGCTCATAAACCACCGGTGCAACCTGGAGGGGGAACACCAGCAACAACTAGGAGACCTGAGGCAGACATATGAGGTTATTCTTTTATTTTGACAATTTATATGCTGCTTAATTACTGTCTCTGAGCAGTATACAGAAACTCAGTACAATTAAAACAAGTTAAAACTATAAAATCAGAATGATGTTGGTGACGGTGATTGAAAGGGAAAAGAGCAGCAAAACAGCAGAGCAAGTGCCTTCATTGAGTCTTGGAAAGAAGGCTTGGGCCGGGAGTAGAATTTCTGCTTTTTCTGGGTTGTATTCAGTGCTGCACATGGGGGTCCCGCAGACATGGTGCTACTTCTGCTTCTTCTCTTCTCCCTGAACAGCCTCAAAATCTGCTTTGGAGGGTTTGACAACCCCCAGAGCAGATTTTGAGGGTACATGGGGAGCTGCAGGTGAGTGGAGCATTCTGTTGTGCAAGCAGGCATCTGCTACACTTGCAGAACAGTCCTGGATGTGACTTGTGAAGACTGCTGGCTGGCTGGCTGGTTGTTGTTGTTTCACAAACTGAATTTGCTGTGAGACTGCCATTACCAAGAGGTTTTCAGTCACTTCTTGGTTCTTTGGCTGTGTATGGTAGGGGGAGGCCTGTTCAGAACTCTGAAGCCTTCACTTGAGTTAGTTGCCATAGATGTAGAGTGCAGTGTGACTCAGGTCAAGTTCCAGGTGGATTTTCCCAGCAGCCCCTGTCCATTGAGGTGGTTGATGCATGTCATTTGGGCAGGTGCTAATCCACTTAGTCTAGCTTTGTTGCTGAGCCAGTTCAGCTGTATGAAAGTGCCTGTCCCATGATTAGTGAACTGCCCAGTTTGCCCAGGTCACGCATTCCCTCTCTGGCAAACCCTGATGGTACTGTCAGGAAAGGAGAGAGGGATCCACACCACCAGTTCTTCCTCTTGTGTTATGTTCCTGTCTGATTGCGCATGCCACCCCGAAAGAATCCAGACTGTTTTCTTGTCAGGGGGCAGGCTTGCATGCTCTCTTTCCAAGGGGAGGTGGTCGCCCTAAAGGAAAGAGAAGTGGGTGCCTCCTCCCCACTCGCCCCTTCCTTTAATCTTTCTTCTGTCACTTTAAGAAGAGTAAAGCAGATCAGAAACAAGGGGGATTAAAGGTTTAGTGACTCCCAGCTTTCCATTTCCTGGGCTGGTAGGTTAGTATGTCAGTGAGTTACTGTGACACATGTGCTCTAATTCTTCAGGCCCACTACTCTGATCACAGATCCGCCGCACCATAAACAACTAAACTCTGACCCCTGCTGCAAACTCTGACCCCTGCTGGGAAAAGTTGACAGCTATACACCAGTCTCCTTCCCATTTTGGCAATGTACTGTACTGCTACAACTGAGCTAATCATGTTCTCTGTGATTTCCCTAGAGTTCAGCTCCATGTGATTTGGCTGGAAGGATGAACTAACCCAAAAGCAGTAATGACAGATTCCTCACATTGTCTGCTATGCTGGAACAATGCACCCAGGTAGTTGGATCACCGATCACCCGGCTCCAGTTCTTTGCTCAAGAGACCTCTGGCATCTCCTCCCTGACTAGACACCCTTTTCCTCAGTGGGAGTGTGACATTCACTCATGGCTGCAGTCCTTAATCCTCCTTCAGCACTGGCCATGTGAGGGATGATAGACCAGCCAGAAGAGCTGCATGAAAAGGCAGGGTAGAAATGTATTTTAAACATAGAGAAAATGAGTTGCTGAAATGCTTGACTTGTTAGAGCCCTGCAGACTTCCAAGGACTCTGGGTCATTGCTTGACCATGCTGTGTGCTGGTGCTGACCATGACATGATAGTGTTTCTCAGATTTATTGAATTTGGACCTTTCTTCTGAATGTACTGACATGAAACACATAGACCCAGCCCAACATCAATAATCTGGAGAGTCTTGTGTGAAGGTATGCGCTACCCATATCTATCTTCTAAAACCATTCATAGGAAGCTATCATTTGAAAATGCCTATTTCAGTGAATGGATTATGAATTGATGACAACAACAACATATTACTTAAACCAGACAGGGTTGCCCCAGCCACTCTGGGTGGCTTCCAACATAGGGTTGCCACATTTTGAAGAGCAAAAAAGAGGACTTGTTGGCCAGGACACATTTGTAGGTGGGCTGGGGGGAGGGAGGGGGGAATAGTAGAAATTATAACGCTGAAAAGGAGAACTATGGCAACCCTACCCAACATAATAACACAGCAGAACATAGTAAAACATCAAACATTAAAAACTTCCCAATACAGAAATGCCTTCAGATGTCTTCTAAAAGTTTTGTTGTTTTTACCTCCTTGACATCTGAAGCGAGGGTGTTCCACAGGGATGCATGCCATCAGGTCTATACAACTGTGGGGCACAGAACTTATCAATAATACTAACCCTTTCGGTAAACCTAACCCCAAACACAACCCCACCCCTAACTCTAGCTCTAGCTCTAACTCTAACCCTAACCCTAACCCTAACCCTAATCAACTAGAGCCAGGGCTTCCTTGGCTGCGGCTCCAATCTGGTGGAACGCTCTGTCACAAGAGACTAGGGCCCTGCGGGACCTGACATCTTTCCGCAGGGCCTGCAAGATGGAGCTGTTCCACCTGGCCTTGGGTCAGGGCGCCGCCTGACTCCCTCCTATGGCAATCTGCACAGAATTTTGCTTAACGGTTGCCATCAATTTGATTTTACTTAATTTTATAATGGAATGTTTTTAGAATGTGGGATTATTTGATTGTTGTTAGCCGCCCTGAGCCCGGCTTCGGCTGGGGAGGGCGGAATATAAATAATTTATTATTATTATTATTATTATTATTATTATTATTATTATTATATCTAACCTTAACCCCAATCCTAACCATAACTACAACCCTATCCATAACCGTAAATCTAATCCTATCTCCAACCCTAACCCTGGCCCTAGCAATAACCCTAAGCATAACCCTTACCCTAACACTAAACTTACCTTGAACTCTAACCCTATCCCCAACCTCTACCATAACCCTATCGCCAATCCTAACCGTCACCCTCACCCCAATCCTCTGCAACCCTAACCCTAACCCCAACTGTAACCATAACTCCAACCCTAACACTAACCCTATCGCCAATCAAAACCCTAAGCCTATCAATAACCCTAAACCTAACATTAGACATAAACCAAACCCTAACCATAACTCTATATCAAACCCTAACCCTAACTCTATATCGAACTCTAACCCTAACCCTAACATTCACCCTAAACCAACTCTAACATAAACCCGAACCATGAACGCACCCCAATCCTATCCCTGACCTTGACCCTAACCCTAACCCTAAACCAACCCTAACCCTATCCTCAACCCTAACCCTAACCCAGTGTTTCCCAAACGTTTTTGGGCAACGGCACACCTGTTTACCGGAAAAAAATCTCGCGGCACACCACCATTAAAGCCCCGCCCCGTGACGTCAGCGCGCAGCGTCACGCCGGGAGGGACGCACAAAAGTGAACGTTTTTTCCCTTCCCCTTGCCGGGGTGGGAGGAGGCAGCAGAGCGAGGGACTGAGGGACGGCGGCAGCTGAGGCGGCGGCGGCTGTTGTGGTGGTGGCGGCGATAGCGGGCGGAGGAGGAGCCGTCGCCGGGAGTTGCTGCTGCTGCTGTTGCTGCTGCTGCCCGGACATGCCGGCCTCCTCCTCCTCCGCTGTCGCGCGCGCTGCCCCGCCGCTCGGCACCACCACCGCGGAGCCGCCCCCGGCTCGACGCGGATCCTCGCCGCCGCCGCCTCTCGCCGCCCGACTCGCCCGCCTCCCTCCCACGGCACACCAGCCGGTGTCTCACGGCACACCGTGGGAAACACTGCCCTAACCCAAACTCCAACCTAAAACCTAACCCTATCTCCAACCCTAACCCCAACTGCAACCCTAACCGTAACAGCTACTAGTCCTAACATTTTCCATTGGTTTTTCACATTTCTGATAGTTTTACCTCGTTTTTGGTGATTTTGCTTCATTTTGCATTTTCGGCATTTTGCATTTTCTTTTGGGACAGTTTTGAGCCTTGTTTGGAACTGCTTCATTTCTGGTGGTTTTCTTCGCTTTTGCACTTCTTGGTGGTATTGCTTCATTTATATTTGATGTGATAATATCCAAAAGCAAGCAAATCCACCCAAAGGGAAACAAACTACCAGAAATGCAAAAATTCACCACAAACTAACCGCAAACAAAGAAAATACTGGTACACAAGAAACAAGAAACCATTGAAAACTGAAACACTGTATGTTGCTTGGTTTTTTCATTTCTGGTGATTTTCTTTTCCACGAGTTGCATATTTTTGGCTTTCGGGTCGTGTCAGGCGTCAGAGAATCTGATCCCCCCATGGTAGGTTGCCAGGAGTAGAAGGATCTTACCGGTGTCTTTTATTCAATACTGACAGAGAGAGGCATAGGAATGCAGCCTATTGGAGTAATGGCGTTGCTTCAAATAATCTCTGCCCCCCTTCTTTCCTCAATCACCCACAGCACCATCCCCCTTACTTAGGGCCATTTGTCTCCATGCCCTTTGCTTTCCTATTTTCAATTATTGTCGGGTTCTGGGAGAGGGGGGGGTCTGGAATGCTTTCTAGTGATAACGTGTCAGCCAGCTGCTCTGGCTCTGCCTTCCCCTCTTTTCTCCCATTACTTCCCAACTTCCCCCTTCAACTACCTCTGAGCTGTGACCTCCCTCAAACCACTGCTGCAAATCTTATACTGTCTTCCTCTTCTCTGGAAGGTTCAGGCTGGGGTGGATTTCTCCTCTGTCCAGTCCCTGACAGGTAGTTTTGTTTCTTTTCAAATGGGTTTTGCTTCATATCAGATTTTTGTCCGGGGTGATACTACTGTCCATGAATTCTTGTTCCTCAGCAGTTAAGGTTGGCATGGTCAGTCCTACTAGGAATTTTCTGATTTCCTGCTCAGGTGGGTTGTGGGAGGTGTACAGATTGGAGTAAAATTGTGTCTCTTTGCAACTGTACATATAAATTATGCAAATTTTATGTAAATTATCCTCTTTTGTCCTCTTCTTTGGCAATGTATAATTGGGCGCCCTAAAAGGAAGACAGCAGTTATAACTGGGAGTCAAGGGGTTGGAATTGAAGGGTGGGGGGGGGCAGTGATGGAAACTCCACATTCAAAATAGCAGAAAGTACACATTGCAAGCGAAGACAAGCCCATTGGGGGGGGGGCAGACTATCAGGATTTGTACTCATCTCTAATGGGCCAGAGCAAGGATCACATTGTGATCCCCTCATGAACGGCCAGACCTGAGCCGTGGACTGTGCACAAAGTGTCCTAGCTGATGAAAGCCGCCCTTTGCTCTCTGAGCTGTACTCTGCCAAGCGGTAGGCCCACGGCCATGGGAGAGGGGATCAGGTCTGGCTGGAGGGTTGATAAGATGCCTCTGTGCTGCCATGTAGCGCTGGACTTTGAGCTGTGCTCTGTGCATGGGCAGCGGAGGGACTCTAAAACGCATAGCAGTGCAACAAAGTGGCACTTGCACATCTTGCTTTGGCTAAGGCAGTGAGCCTCAACTTTTTCTCCAGGAGGTCTTCAAAAGGGAACTGCTATAGAAGTGACTGATTATATTAATATAGTGTGGCTACATGCAGAGCTGAGGACTGCTTTACACATTATGTTTCTCAAGTGTATACCTAAAGTTTTTCCCCAAGCGTGCATCTAAAAACATGTGAGTTAGACAGTAATATGTTTGGCAATGCATATCTCATACAGATATGCCAGTCAAATAGCTAGAATTGGCAGCAGCTCCATATCAACTGTACACTTGATGACAAACTAATTTTTGTTTCCCCACAGATTCATGTAATGTTCTCAAGATTACTTTAACGTTGAAAAGCATACTATGCTTAAGTCAGCCAAAGTAGGGAGGCAGTTTTTAGCAAGAGGCATTAAACTTTAAGAAAGAGTGTCATCAAAACACTTTGGGAACCACAGCTGTCTTTCTGCCCCCCCCCCCAATCCATGGTGCTCTTCTACTCCTGATCACAGCCTCCCAAGGCTCCTTTTTGTTTTAAAAAAGTTGGGAGAACATTTTATACAACTATGTATAACGCCTTTAAGAAGGCTGATCGCCGAAAAATGGATGCTTTTGAATTCTGGTGCTGGAGGAGACTCTTGAGAGTCTCATGGACTGCAAGAAGATCAAACCTCTCAATTCTGAAGGAAATCAGCCCTGAGTGCTCCCTGGAAGGACAGATCCTGAAGCTGAGGCTCCAGTACTTTGGCCACCTCATGAGAAGTGAAGACTCCCTGGAAAAGACCCTGATGTTGGGAAAGATGGAGGGCACAAGGAGAAGGGGACGATGGAGGACGAGATGGTTGGACAGTGTTCTCGAAGCTACCAGCATGGGTTTGACCAAACTACGGGAGGCAGTGGAAGACAGGAGTGCCTGGCGTGCTCTGGTCCAGGGGGTCACAAAGAGTCAGACACGACTAAACGATTAAACAACAACATAACGCCTTTGGTCTGGTACTCAGCTGAACATTTTTGTTTATTGCCAGTGTGCAGAATACCCATTCACATGTCTTTGGACTTGTACCAGCCTGTAAGGTAACAGTTGATCTGTCCAATCTTGGGCCCAGTTCCAGAGCAAGATGTCCATAGCAGGGTTCCCCTTCTGGTACCGCTCACCTTGATGAAACCCACCCCTGTGGCTTACAGGGCTACCTGCCTGCCCAGGGGGCTGGCACTGAGTGCAGCTCTGGGTCCAACCACCAGAAATCACCAGCACCGCCCTCTTAATTGCTCCAGCCCCACCTGTGAGATAAACATAACCGGAATGGGCCCTAGGACCGCTGGCTGTTGCAGCAGGCAGGCAGGGTGCTTTATAATAATAGTAGTGGTGGTGACTAGAGATGGGAGAGCAATTCAGTTCAGTTTCCATTTTAATATGAACCCACCCAATTTGTGAACTAAATTACAGCTATCCTTCAAAATACGTGAGGGTGATTAGCAGGGGAATTTGAAGGGGAGGCCTGGAGTACCGTCTCACGGTGTATGTAGGAACAAGAGACATGGACAGCGAGGGAGCTCTGTTGCAGTAGCCTGCAACACCGGTGCCATGTTTATCTTCTTGCCTGAGAATATGCAGCAAGTGGTTGCATTGCTGGAAGAGAAAGGTACAGCAACTTGAGGCCTGCGTGTCTCAGCTATCAGGCAAGATGAGGGATTTCTCACTAGAGCAGAGCGGGGCTGCCCTGACAGTAAGAGCTGTTTCACAGTGGAACAGACTCCCTCGAAAGGTGGTGGATTCTCCTCCACTGGAAGTTTTTAAGCAGAGGTTGGGGGGCCACCTGTCAGGGATGCTTTAGTAAGATCCCTGCATTGCAGAGGGTTGGGCTAGATGACCCTTGGGATCCCTTCCAATTCTACAGTTCTATGATTCTATGAAAATCTCTGAATTTTGCAGTGCAGTACTCCAAACAAAAATGAGTACATCAATGCACAGTGAAAATATACCAAAATGCATTGTATTTGGGGAAATTGCCAGCAAGAAAGTGTATATTAGGCAAAATGGAATACAAAAATGTGTATATTAGGAGATAAGCTCACTAGAATGCTTTAAAAAAATTAACTGGTATTAGTTTTTACACAAAACTCAACATTATTCAATTCACTTTCAATATAATAATAGCTTACATTTTGATTTCCCACCCTTATGTCCATTTTGTTCCTGTTGTATTCCTTTATCTGCTGCCATAGCTGCCATTTATTTTCTATTTTATTGTAACTTATATTACAATCATTTATTAATTCTCCTTCCCTTGCCTGTTATTCAAATCCTGCTTGTGATTTCATTTGACTATACAGTAGTTTTTTCTCAAATAGTCTGAAAAGAACCCCCACTCTTCAACAAAGTTCTCATCTTTTTAATTTCTTAATTTTGCTGTCAGCTTCACTATCTCTGCATGGTCCATTACCTTTAAAATTCATTCTTCTTTCCTTGGGATTTCTTCTTTCCATTTCTGCACATACAGGATTAGGGCTGTGCTGGTAGCATCCATAAACAACTTACTTAACCATCTGTTTTGGAACCTCTGCCCCTAAAATCATCAGAAGAAATGCTGCAGACTTTTTGGGAATAGCTATTTTAAACATCTTTAAAATGCATTATATCGTTTCCCAGAAGCCTATTGCCTTTCTACAAGTCCACCAAATGAAAAAAGGACCCTTCTGTTTGTTTATGTTTTCAATATTTGTTTGACGCTTTATAGATTTTGGCTATTTTTTTTGTGTGTGTTAAATACCATCTATATATCATTTTCCTATCATTTTCCTTTATTGCCTAGCAATCAGTAAATTTCATATCTGTTTTCCATAACGTTTCCCATGCTGCCCTCTCAATAATGTGCCCCACATCTTTTGCCCATTGTATAATTTGACCAACTCATATTTCATCTTCCATTCCATTTCCCATTTTATGTTGCTACAACACTGATGAATTTTGTGGCGGCTTTAAAAGAATTGCAAACTGATGCAGAAATGTGGAGAACTGAGATTAATATCGGAAAAATGAGGAAATGAGATAAACTAAAAATGAGAAAATGAGATAAACAAAAACTGGCATATTTGTCCATCCTCAGCAACAGCTCTGAACTCGTTGGTACCAGCATCCGGATTCTGCTAGCCCCGACCTGACAGGCAGACATCAGAAGTGGGTCCGGCATAAGTTAGTGGTGGCAGCAAGCTGAGGTGCAGACACCCCTGGGACCCTGCTCAGTGGCGTGTCCCTGACAAGCAGTGTCCCACTCCCCACTGACTTCTGCTGTGTCTAGGAAGGGGCTGCTGGCTGCTCACAGGAGCAGGAGGAGAAAAAGTTGTGGACATGGCAGCAGAAACTCCTCTTTCCTGTAATATCAGTGGCAGCCCAGTGACATCTGTGGCCTGCGCCATAACACCTCAGCTCTTGCCCAGGTATGCCGCATACTGGTGCCACATCTGCCCAGTGAAGAAATCCCACGATCTCTCATTGTTTGTACTGGGTTCCATTGCTCTCAAACGCATCACACTTGCAACTGCTTGGTGGTGCTTGTAATCCTTTGAAGTGTACTTAAGTGGAATGAATCCACAGAAAAAGCATTTCATGCAATACCAACTGGCTCTCTTGCAGGCTTTAAAAGGGTGCAATGAGGAAACTTTTGAGGTTTTACTATTAAATATATATTGTGGACTGTGTTAAATTGGCAGTTATGTTTCAGGTCTTGGATACTGTCAGCTCTGAAACTTCTGTGAGCTATTTCAGTTTCTCATATTGAAAGGAAGGTGGCTTATACATTTCCATCAAAGTGCAAATAATTCGGCTTCTTTCTCTGTCCCCATCAACATATCCAAGTGGAAGAAGACAAAACAGAGGCAAAGATGAAAAGTATCCTATTCAGCCCTTAGCAGGACTGGAGCTGAGCTGCCTCCTCTCTCTTGTCACTGCATTCTTTACCACTGAAGGGTCAAGCAAAAACAGGATGATTCCAAAGGGCTGTTTCATGCTAACTTAAAGCCTTCGCAGATGATCTTGTTATGACATTACAGGAGCCGATACCTAGTACCAAGAGGGCCTTAGAAGTAATCCAGGAATTTGGTCAAGTGGCAGGTTTTAAATTGAATAAATTGAAAACTAAGGTTTTGGAGAAAAATTTGACACCGATAGAAAGAGAAAGGTTTCAGAATGAGACAGATTTAACAATAGTAAAGAAGGTAAAATATTTGGGGGTGAATATGACATCTAAGAATGTAAATCTTTTTAAAGATAATTATGAAAAATGCTGGTCAGAGGTGAAAAAAGATTTAGAAATTTGGACGAACTTGAAGCTTTCCTTGCTGGGTTGAATTGCTGTTATTAAGATGAATGTATTGCCTAGAATGTTATTTCTATTCCAATCATTGCAAATCATTGATAAAATGGACTGTTTCAAGAAGTGGCAAAGAGACATATCTAGATTTGTCTGGCAGGGCAAAAAGCCCAAATAAAATTTAAAATTCTCACTGATGCTAAAGACAGAGGGGGGGGGGTTGCCCTGCCATACTTAAAACTTTATTATGAGGCAGCAGCTTTCTGCTGGCTGAAAGAATGGCTACTTCTGGAAAATACAGATGTTTTGCATCTTGAAGGGAGTGACAATGTATTTGGGTTGCATGCATATCTTTGGTATGGCAAGGTAAAAGCGCATAAGGCATTTAAAAACCATATTGTCAGAAAAGCACTGTTTAATGTCTGGATAAGGTATAAAGACTTTTTGGAGAATAAAACTCCAAGGTGGCTATCACCTATGGAGGCGAAAGCCTTGAAAAAATTTAAAATGGAAGACAAATGGCCAAAATACTGGGAAATTCTAGAACAGGAGGGTGACAAACTGAAATTGCAGAGTTATGACAAGCTTAAGGAGAAGGTGCGAGACTGGCTACATTACTTTCAAATAAGAGAGGTCTATAACTTGGATAAAAAAATCGGTTTCCAGGTGGAAAAATCAAAGTTGGAAACAGAACTGTTAGAACCCAATGTAAAGGTACTTTTGAGAATGTATAATCTGCTGTTGAAATGGAAGAAACAGTAAAATCGGCAATGATAAAATGGGCACAAGACATAGGTCATAACATTATGTTTGCTGACTGGGAGAAGTTGTGGACCACCGGGATTAAATTTACGGCATGTAATGCCTTAAGAGAGAACATAATGAAAATGATGTATAGGTGGTACATGACCCCAGTCAAGCTTGCAAAAATATATCATTTGCCCGATAACAAATGTTGGAAATGCAAAGAGATTGAAGGTACATTCTTTCACCTTTGGTGGACGTGCCCAAGGATCAAGGCCTTCTGGGAAATGATATATAACTGAAAAAGGTATTTAAATATACTTTCCCGAAGAAACCAGAGGCCTTCCTCCTGGGCATAGTGGACCAATCGGTGTTAAAGAAGGATAGAACTTTTTTTATGTATGCTACAGCAGCAGCAAGAATTCTCATCGCAAAGCATTGGAAGACACAAGATCTACCCACCTTGGAAGACTGGCAGATGCAACTAATGGACTACATGGAAATGGCGGAAATGACTGGCAGAATCCGAGACCAGAGAGAGGAGACGGTGGAGGAAGAAATTTAAAATTTATTTGCAGAAATATTGTAAAATTTATGAATGTTAAGGACATTGAAATGAATCGCAGGGGCTTTAGCAATAAAGTAAAATGTAAGATTGGATTAATAACAGATAAATTAATAGGAAATGAATTTGCTGAATTAATTTTTAAAAAAGGGATACAAGAACGGGAGACGTGAGGAAGTCCGGAAAATAAGCTAATTGAAGATGAGAAATTAAGAAAGAGGGAATTTTTGTTTTTTGTTATTATATGTGTTTTTATCTCTTTTTTCTTTTTCTTTTGATGTGTTTAATGTTTGTATTTTTGTATTGTATTGTTTTTTGTGATTTTGTATTTTCTTTGTCTTTTATTGTGAAAACTTAATAAAATATTTATTAAAAAAACAAAAAAAACAAAGGGCTGTTTCATGCTGCAGCAAGCCAGGTGTGTTACCAGGTTCCCACTGGCATCTGGTTGGCCACTGTGAGAACAGGAGACGGAACAAGGTGGACCCCTGGCCTGACCCAGCAGCCTCTTCTTATGTTCTGGCGTTAGGTTCACTGGTTTGCTTCAGCATAGCACATGAAAGCTGTCTAACGAGTATGCTAGAATGGCATGTGAATTTTAAAATATTTGTTTGTTGCATGCACACTTCACATTTTTAAGTGTATGTACTATGATATGTACTGTATACTTGTTAGACTTTTGTCTATAGTAAGCAGTAGAATACCTTTGTATTGTTTTGAAAACCTGCCACACTCCTTTGACTAATGATGACAGTGGGGGGTGTACTGTTTTGTTTTTGGATTTTCGGTTCTATTTATTTGTGCTTTTATCCTGTATTTTTATGTTGTGGTCTGTGGATGAAGGATGGTATATATTTAATAAAGAAAGAAAAAAGGAATGGCTGTGTGATACTGTTTGCTGCCAAGTGCAGCAGAGCCTCTCTCTAACCACTTCCAATGCTTTTAAATATTACACGTCTCTACTCTCAGTCTCCTGCAGGAACTTTTAACGTGGGCTCTTGTTTCTGCCCCCAAACACCACAGAAAAATTGTAACTGATAGTCGCAGGCAAACTCGCTAACGTATCTTGCAAATGCCATTTGCTTAACTTCAGTATGAAGCCCCAGTAGAACAGCCTGCATGCAATGGTTCTCTTGCAATGTGATGAAAGACAGAGAATTTGACGATCTGGACTCAGAGACCTCAGTGCATGTGTGTAACATGGCCTGGAATAATGGGTTGGTGCTCAGTACTAACACAGGATTGTTGGGAACAGATAAGCACCAGAGAGAAGAGAAAGAAATGAGAGCTGCACTGTACCTTCAGTGTCAGAGGCACTATGCCTTTGAATACCCGCTGTGGGAATTCACAAGTGAGGAGAGAGCTGTTGCCCCCAAGCCCTGCCTCCTTTTGGACTTGCCATAGGCATTTGGATGTCTGGCATCTGGATAAGAATTGCCTTTTAGCTGATCCAGCAGCACTTTTCTTACTTTCTTAGCTGGGGTGGGGGCTACTGGCAGAATGACATTAAAACCTTACGGTGGTTGGTACATCTGCTGCTTGGCATATAGAGCGAGATGAGTGCCGCAACCTCAGAGTCATCCACGACTGGACCTAACTGACGGGGTACCTTTACCTTTACATCTACATCTGCTGCTAAGAGGTTGTTTGTTTGTTTGTTTTTGCTCAGCAGCAAAAAGTCCCCAATTCAATCCCTGTTGTCGCCTTTTAAGGCTGGAAGACATCTCACTTTCCCCTTTCTTCGTCTCCATATATATATTTAATGCATGTGTTTTGAACACTGTATTGCACTTCATTTATATGTTTGATGCACATCAAGGAAAAGTTCATTAATAAATTTATTATTTTTTAAAAAAAACGTATCTGGACAGTTTTGTGGATGAAAAACATTTCTCAAACCATGCTGGATTCTTTTTTTTAAAAAAACACATCATTTTTATTGATGTAATTCAAAAATAAAATAATATAGATAGATACATTAACATAAGTGCAACATCCATGCACAAATAAAAAAGGTATTAATGGTATCAAGGGCACCTTTGGCATCAGTGTCACTGACTGAATGTGTGGCTCTGACTCTTCAGCAACCCCATTTTTCTGCGCACTCATTGCAGGCTTTTCCCAAGTAAACACTTTCTAGTCCAGCCAGAGACACAGGCGGGAACACAATGAAAGTGAAAGCCACAACCACGAGAATCGTTAAACTACCCAAAGCCAAGAACCCCAAATTCTATCCCACTGTATCTAACTGGTCAGATCTGAAGGGGTTTTCTGTGGTTAATTCTCTCCAGTTGCATTTAGGAATCCTGAATGCATCAATAGCATATATTAAAAATGAACTGAATGGATTAAGACAAGTAGGCATGTGGACTACCTACATTCCTGGGGGATATGTTGTGCTGGCTTTCCCCCAGCTGGCATTTGGACTAATCCCATCGGGCCATAGCTAGGGGTTGGGGAAGAGGTTCAAGTGAATCTGCTGTGTGTGTCTGGTGGTGGTGGTGGGAAAAGCAGAGATCAGAGGGGCTATTGAGTTGCCACTTCCAGAGTGGAACCTGAGTACAATAGTGTCCAAAGTCCAAATGGTCCTGTTGGTAGCCCTGCCTAGCACTATTTATGTGCTTTACTGTGAATGCTTTTGTCCTGAGGAAGGCAGGATTGGTTAAGGCCTCCTGCAACTTGCTCTTCTCTGCAGAAACCAAGGTTGCTCTATGAAGAGAGTCCAACACACCATCCTACCCAGCTTAGAAGGGAACATCATGACTGTCACATGGGTGTCTAATAGGAGCATGGACAGGGGGACATGGGGGGCAGGGGGCAGCTCCCCCCCCCAGATCAAGTAATACAATAGAAATACTTAACTAACTGACCAATCATGCCAGTTCTGCCCCCCTAACAAAGTCCTGCCCCCCCTAACAAAAATCCCGGCTACACCCATGAATAGGAGTAGTGGGAAAAGTCTTACATCTTCTGTTCTGCCCCTCTCAGCTTTCCCTGTGGCTAGAATCCTGCTCTTAGCTGCAACCGCAAGCATCAACAACCATGTCAGGAATGTCTGTCTTTATGAGGTTGCTATTGGGATCAAAGTAGAGCAGAGAAAGGGGCCGTCGCTGTGTGGGGACGCAGCAAGACCGGCCAGCAGTCTGGATGTTGTTGGCTTTGACCAAGTTGAAGACAGTTGTGTGGAAGGAGGCTGCTACCCCAGGTGAGCCAGCCAGGTGCATGGGGCACTCACCCATGCAATAGTTTATCTGATAACCTTCTGGCTTAAAGATCCAGTCATTCCAACCAATGTCCCGAAAGTCTACGTAATAGTCTTTTCTGCAGCACAGGTCAGAGTTCTGGTCGCAGCTCAGGCTGCGCTTAGCTACCCGGTGGCCAGGCTCCCGTATCTTGGCCTTGACCATCAAGAAGGGCTGCTGGGAGCTGCTGGTAGCAGTCAGCAAAGAGTCGATGGTGGGGTGGCAGCCTTCACACTGCAGCTCCAGGCACAGCGCCGTCTCCTCACGCTCAAGGAAGCTCTGCAGATCTGGCATGAGGGAGAAAGTGTGCCAGCTGCTGCCTTTGCTCTCCAGCTGCTGCCGCTCCCCAAGGGCCACTCGCTGCTGCCCTGCCAGGTAGACCTGCAGGGTGATGTTCTGGTGAGCCTTGAGGTACAGCCACAGCTCAGCCTGGAGGAGGTGCATGTCTTGGCCTTTCGGATGTGTCAGCTGGAACTGGAGGACCCCGGAGGGCTCTGCAGAGGGGAAGACAATCAAGAAGAAAATCTTAGGAATGCTAATCCTGACCTGCCCCAGAAAAGCTACCAACATGCCTGAACCAGAGTTCTTTGTTTAGGGTCAAAAATATGTCCAAGAGTTGCCTTGCCCTCACTTCACATTTCTTTTCTGCATTTGAATTATGCCTCTGAGGAACCCCATGGGGTAGATAGGCTGAGGGTAAGTGCACCTGCAAATGTGTAGAGGGAGCAGCAGAGACCCACAGGGTGTCTCCAATATCCCCATCCTGGCCAGCTGCAGCCTCTGACCTTTGTGCGTTGCGCTTCAAGCATTTGGCTGAATGCATGGAGAATCCTCCTAGTGATGGGGAACCCTGATCATGCTGATGGAACCAACAGAGGTAGGGATGCAGGGGCTGGGACTAGTGTATACAGTGTGTACTAGTGTCTACTCTATTCCCCTTTCACAGTCTTTAACACCTGGGGAAATAATGCCTGACCCGAATGGTGAATAACATGATTCACCTAAGGGTGCTCTTCTTACTAGAGCATGGCTCTAAACTAAGCAATAATGGTCTTTCTAATAGATTCTTGTTGTTCACTGGCTGCCAAAAAATTCAAGCCCTGTACAAAACATGTGGGAAGGCAGGTTCTGCTGAAGCAGGCAAGCAATCCCAAATAAATAAAGAACAACATAATTAAAAACTAAAGGAGGAGACTGCTGAAATGAAAACCTATCTACTACCCCACACTGGTTCTCACCAGCTGTTCTTCCACCTCCACTATAACTCTCTTATAAAAAGCCATTTCCTCCGCTTTCCTTATGAGCAACATCACTGCCCCCTTTTGGTGGGATAGCCTGGGGTATTTTTTTTAACCACTTGACCCAACAACCTTAGAACAATATGCCAAGAAGCTTGATTGCTTAGTCTCACGCAGCATGGGGTGGCCTACCAGCCAAACATGGATGGGTTTTTATGGTAAATATTTTTTATTTGCAGCCAAAGAGATGTTGAGCCTGCAACACTAGGTCCAGGTGGATTTCTGCCATGCAATGGTCACAAAGGTCATTCCATAGTAGAAACAGTAAGAAATTGTACAAATACCTAAATAAATCCATGAAAATTCTGAGTGCTTATCACTAATCCCACAATATGACCAATCTCTCCTTGCCCAATGGGGGGGGGGGAGTAGGGAACCTGCAATCCTCCAGATATTGCCGAACTACAACTCCCATCAGCGCCCCCAACCGAATGGCCAATGGTCCAGAGATTATGGGAGCTGCAGTCCCCTGATCTAGACATTCTTCTGAGTGCACCTCACTGAGATGAATAGGAAGCAGCACAAGATCCTTGGTGCCTAAGTTCTCAGGAGCACACAGAAGGAACGGGGTCAGAGAAATGGGTGTGTGTGACAGCTGTGTTCTTCCTTCACTGCCAGAGGTGTATGGGTCTGAATACCCATTTGCTGGGAACCACAAGTGGGGACAGTGCTGTTGCACACAGGTTCTGCTTGCTTGTGGGCTTCCGACAGGGGCACCTCGTTGGCCCATGTGAGAACAGGTTGCTGATGGGCCATCTTATGTTGTTAATTAAATTAGGCATCAAGCAAGAAAGCAACACAGTGGTGTGGGATATTCTTCCAACTGCCACCATTTGGAAGGATAGTAAACAATAGGCAAAAACCAACAGATGAAGCTTTCCCCCCACTGTTATATTTTTCCTGTCACACAGCTGTTAAAGGTATAAAAAGGGTAGCAACGCTACGCTAGCTTCCTCCTGCTTACTAGCTACTTCCAGTGACCCCATCCTACATTGCACATTAAGAAGAGAGGGCAGATGGTGGCAGGAGGTCATTTTTAAGAGAGAAGGTAGTATGATAGAGGCGTCAGCATCACTGTCTGTGGCACACAGACTCATTTCCTTTGCCGCATTATAACTGCTGGTGGAACAAGTATTGGAGGTTTTTAAAGAAGTGATAATGGCTTGGAAATGCACACTGCTGGCAACACCACTTCTACTAATACCATCTTCACTAATCTCTCTCACTCAGAAAAAGCATCTGTCTGCAGCCTGAGATATGCCACAGAAAACTGGATTAATGAGAAATTTAGCAACCTGTCCACTCTCACCACCACCACTAGTTCCTCCACACACATTGCCCTTCTCCCCCTGCAGTTGATATTTTTCAGCACAGTCAGAATCTACCCAGATCTCCCATGGGTAGGAAATTGCAGTGCAATGAATAACTACAAGTCTCTGCTCTCAAGAGCACTTTGTATGCAGCAGTTCTTTGCAGGGGGTGGGGGGAGCTGTTGGCACATGCGACTTACATTCTCTCCATCATAATATTCAAGTCCTGGGCTATGCACCAGGAAGAGCTATGAGGACTCACCTGTCTCTGCAAAACTGATGATTTCGTACCCCTGTTCGTCAGGCTCAGGGTTCTGCCAGCTGGAGAAGTGCCCAAGTCTGTCCATCCGGGCTTTGCCCAGGTGCAGGCGGCGTAGGGCGTTGGCCACTGCCCCACGTGGCACAGGGTGGGTGATGTTGGGCCTCTCGCTCAAGTTTAGCTTCTGCAGGATCTGCTGCTTGGCTAATTCGACCAGAAAGGCTTTCTCAGCACTGGGCTCCAGAGGCGGCACCTTACAGGAAGGACACGCGGGCTTTCCCTCGATCCAGGCCAAAGAAGTCCATAGTAGGGCCAGCGTGGCCAGAGGAGTCCAGCTGCCCTGGGGGCTGTAGGTGGGAGCCATGAAGAACCCAAGCGTGGTAGGTAGCAAGATACAGCAGAGGAGGTGGTTTTGTTGCCACGTAGTTCTTGTGACAGTAACTAGAACTCACCAACTGTGCCTGCGCTGGGACCAGCTGCTTGCATCTTAGCCTCAAAGGAATGGCAATCTGCCCTGGGTACAAGGAGGGCAACTGCTAACCCCTGGCAACTCCTTTGCTTCCTCTTGCTCTCCCTGCTTCTTGGGGCTGGGTGGATCTGCTGCTGGTGCCGAGGTGAAGCAGGTGTTGATCACTCAAGAGATCTCAGCTCATTGACTGGCTGCTCCAGCGTGTCAGGCAGCTATGTGCCTCAGTTTTTGTCACTCAGCCAGTCTGGCCCTGCCCTTTGTGCCTCTCTGATTGGCCGGCTCACCTAGTGCCCCAGGGAGGTTTCCTCCAGTTGGGGAGGAAGGGCTTAGCAAAAGGGGATTACAGGCTCCCTTTGGTGGAAACAGGTGTCTGAGGAAAGGGAACACAATTTGCCATGATGTAATGCAAAGCAGGGGTAGGATTGCATTGGGAAGGACTTTTCATGGTCCCAGAGTGAAGAGGGGCTTAAGGCGGGAGAAAATGGCAAAGCAGAGGGATGGGATGTGGGAACAACCCCAGAGAAAATGTGCATTGCAGTAGGCCAAGCAGGAGATAACTAGAGCATGCACCAGTGGCGTAGCGTGGGGGGTGCAGGGGGGGCCGGCGGCACCGGGCGCAACATCTGGGGGTTAGGGTTAGGGGGCGCAAATCCACGGGTTAGGGGGCGCAAATTACTTGCCTTGCCCTGGGTGCTGACAACCCACGCTACGCCAGTGGCATGCACCACTCTGGCGAGACAGTCTGCAAGCAGGTAGGGTCTCAGCCTGTGTACCAGATGGAGCTGGTTAGACAGCTGCCCTGGACACAGAATTGACCTGCGCCTCTATGGACAGCTGTGAGTCCAAAATGACTCCCAGGCTACGCGCCTGGTCCTTCAGGGGCACAATTACCCTATTCAGGACCAGGGATTCCTCCACACCTGCTCACCCTGTCCCCCCAAAACAGTCTTGTCAGGATTCAACCTCAATCTGTTAGCCGCTATCCATCCTCCAACCGCCTCCAGACACTCACACAGGACATTCACCACCTTCACTGGTTCTGAGTCTTTAAACTTTAAAGCAACAATTTTGAGAAGATGTTAGTGGGCACAGAGAAAACTCCCAAGATACAGGTAAGAACAGGTAGAACCTCTAATCACATCTATCCAGCACCACAGTATGCTAGCAAGCAGACAAATTACTTAAAAGCCTTCTGAAATGATTGCTTCCTGGAACTCTCATCTTTCAGAAGCCACAAACTCCTTATCTGCTGCCGATAAATCCTCTGGTGATTATTAACAAAGGTGAGGAAATGTGTCTGTGATTATCAACTGGTTTCTCTTTCTGTGCCATGACGTCTGTGGCAGGTGAGGTGCCACATTATTTGCACTGCTCAGGGTTCCATCACCTTGATACATCAGTGAAGTTTTGCTCAGGTGCCAAGGTCCCTCGCTGGAGCTGCAATCTTAACTTCTATGATGGAGAAAAACCTTTGGATTGCAGTGCTGTCAGTACTAACAGCTTCTGTAGCCACTTTTCTGCAGCTCTGTTTCGTATCTGGAATATACAATGTAAACTAAAGAACCTGTGCAAATTGACTTCATTGACCTAACTCTGGCTGTGTAACTGGGGTTCTGTATTGCCCTGTCACAGGGACTCCCTGCTGCTCTGTTTCCCCAGAGAGTAGAATCACTTGGAGGAACAAATGGTCAGTGCTACATATTAGTAGCCTGACTGTGACAAGGAAATGAACCCCATCACATACCACGGTGGTGAGATTGTTGTTGCACCACCAGCAACACCAGAAATAACGTCAGTATCAATGCTATTTGTGAATTAAACTGCCTGCAAAGGCATCACTACAAATTCTGGCAACAGAAGGTGAGGCTTATTAAATATGGAAAGAAGGGAGAGACATATTATTACAAATAATTGGTTGATTCAATACCTTCTCCAATGAGACTCAAGATGGTTTATATTCCATGCCCCATAAATTCTAAGGGGAGAAAACATTATTCATAATACTTCTTTTGAATTCAGTGGGAATGAAAAGCACTGAACCTGGCTAGATAGCCCACGCCCTATTTTTTATACAGTATCCAAATGGTTCAAAATACTTACACAGCATTAAAATGGATAAAACTTAATTACTATTAAGTTAATTAGCAGAAGTCAAAAGGGAGTTGATCGCACGAGGCTGGGAAGTTCAAGATATGGGTTCTCTCTCTTTGTTGAGATATGCTGGGATTGCAAGGATGAGAGTCAAGCATGTGAAATAAATCACACTCCCATGTTTAATGCTGGCATCCCCCTGGTCCATTGTCACGTTGAAGAAGTATGTGCATGGGCAGAGGAATGGAGACGGTAGCCCTTAGCAGTGGCTTTATCTGGGGGGAAAGGTGGCGGAACTCACCACTATTGCCATCACTACCCCTCCCCACTCACACCACCAGCATGTGAATCTGAGTCAAGCAATTGTTCATCTAGCTCAATGTTCTACCAGGGGTGGGAAACCTTTTCCCTACCATTGACCTGTAAGAAAAATCATTTTGATTGGAAATGTAGAGAAACTGAAGGTACCTTTTACCACCTTTGGTGGACGTGCCCGAAGATTAAGGCTTTCTGGGAAATGATATATAATGAAATGAAAAAGGTACTTAAATGTACTTTTCCTAAGAAACCAGAGGCCTTTCTCTTGGGCATAGTCAGCCAACTGGTGCCAAAGAAGGACAGAACTTTCTTTATGTACGCTACCACAGCGGCAAGAGTACTCATCGCAAAGCATTGGAAGACTCAAGATCTACCCACTCTGGAAGAATGGCAGATGAAGGCGATAGACTATATGGGACTGGCTGAAATGACTGGCAGAATCCGTGATCGGGGGAAAGAGACGGCGGAAGAAGATTGGAAGAAATTTAAAATTTATCTTAAGAAATATTGTAAAATTAATGAGTGTTAAAATGTCGAAGTTCTAAGGGGGTTACAGCTGCAAAAGATTAAGTAAAAGAAAAGAATAAGTAAAATTTGATAAAATTAAGTTTTGTTAGGATTTGCTGAAATAATTTTGGAAATTGGGATGCAGAAAGGGGAGGTATGGGGAAGTCGATGAAGTAAGGTTTAAGGAAGAAAGGGATATGAAATTATACATGTTTGTTTGTGTGTTTATTTGTTTGTTTATGTCTATTAAAACTTTGTAAAATCAATAAATATATATATATATAAAAAATCATTTTGAAGCTGCAGCTAATAGCTGGTCAAGGCCAAATGGGCCGTGTTTGCTGAGCTGCAAGATTGCAGAGTCCCCTCCCCACAACAGAAAGGCTCAGTCTCTTGTGGGTATTAGTGTAGACATGTTATCCTTATGTGCCACTATAGTAAAACACTGGTTCTCTTTCCTCCTGCATTCTGGGAATTATTTCTAAACATCCCTTGCTTCTAACAGACTAAAAAGTCTGTTTATAATCAAACACGCTTCTCTCCCTTTCAAGCACACGGCAAAAGCCTGTCCCTGGCACACAGATCTCTGCATTCCATTCCTTGCATACCACACTTTTTTCTATTTTACTTCACCTTAAGTTCACTTTAAGTTCACAATGATATGTTAATCCCCAATGTATAATTAATTATGTGAGTCTATATCATGATCTTAACATTAGTAATTACCTTAGTCATATTATAATCAATCTTAGTTATAAATGGATTAAGAGCTTATATACCTGTCTAAGTGTAGCTCTAACATTCTTTCTTTCATGTGCCAAAGATCTATGGAGCTATGTAAGCCCGCCTTACATACAAATGAGCCAATAAGATTTCAGTTTCTTTGTCTTGTGCTAAGCCAATCAGCCACCAGGACATTCGTGGCCATGCTTTGTAACTTTGAATAAAGAGGAGATGCTGTGGGCTAGAGAGGAGGGAGACACAGACAAAGAAAGCAGACGCTCTCTCTCTGACTCTCTTTCTCTCTCACCACACGCACGCTCTCTGAAACGAACATCTCTTTGTCTGTTTTTATTCATCATTACAACTCCAAACCGACAACTGGTGACCCCCTGACGTGATTCTGAAGAAAGGTAAGTAATCAGATCCCTTTAGAGCCAGCATTCCCCATACTAACCCGACTGGGAAAAGTCTAAAAGCACGCTTAATTCGTTAGTATGGGAGGAGATTTAAGCAAGGTGCAAATAGCTCACGGGAGGGAGCTTTACTCTTTAGTAAAGCAAACTGTAGACAAGGTTCAAATTTCTCAAAAAGAGATTGAACAGCTATTAAGGGAAATAAATTACCAATGTCCTTTTTATCCACCAGAAGGCATATTACAAATTAGCATATGGGAGAAAATAGGGAAAATTCTTTTTTCCGAGCCTCGGGCTCCAATTGACTGCCTGCTCACATGGCAGAAATGCGCAAATGCAATTGCCAAATTAGAATTGGCTTCTCCCTCAGTTTCTTCACTCCTTGCCTCAGCAGACCATCCCCCACCATATCCTAAAGTTTTACCTCCTTTGTCTCCTTCCTCATCCTGCCTAAATCACCCCTCCTCCTCTTCTCTCAATGTTGTTCCGTCTCAGCTTTCTGAGACCCCTCCCCCTCCCCCTGCTCTGCCTGCTGTAAAAGTTATGGCTCAGCCTGCTGTTTTTCCTGCTGCTGCTGCTGCTGCTTCGTCTCAGTTTACAACTACCCCCCCATCCCCCTTCACCCCCCTTTGTCTGTTTCTCAGTCCGTTCCTTTCCAAGCCTTGAATCAGCATGCCCTTGTTCCCTCCCCTCTCCCTTCTGAGCATGCTCCCCTGCTACAACAAAATGGAGCCGTCCGTGCCGGCCTTTTACAAGCTAAGCAAGATGGGCTTTTTTCAGTGGAAGAAACATCTGCATGGCCTGGTGAAATACCATTGGTTTTTCCCCTCACTTATCAAAATGCCCCTGCAGGTAATCAGTTGCAGGTTTATCACGAAAGGTTGCCTTATACTGTCATGAAAGATTTGAGAAAGGCAATCTCTGATTCAGGTCTTAAATCTTCTTATGTTATGGGAATTATAGAGGGAATTGCTTCTGCTTTTACGATGACTGCGTATGACTGGAAAGATTTATTCAGGATGATGTTATCTCCCGCGCAATTTTTAGTTTTTGAAAATGAATTCAAACATGCTGCCATAGCTCTAGCTGATCCAATGCATACAGCCAGCCAGCTTTTTGGCTCTGCCCCATTTGATACTGTGGCTGCCCAAGCCCTTTTGTCACCTTCACACTTTCAGCGCACGGCAACTTGCGTGCAGCGTGCATTTCGAAAAATTCCTGTTTCAGGAAAGCCTTTGAGTTCTTTTGTAAATGTTAAACAACAAAATACAGAACCTTACCATCAATTTATAGATAGACTGAAAGAATCTATCTGTAGGCAGATAGATGATGAAACGGCTCAGAATGAGCTGCTGAAAAAGCTGTCATATGAGAATTCTAACACTGAGTGTAAAAAATTGCTGCAATCGGTCACAAGTCGTTCAAAATTTACTATTGCAGATATGATACAGGCGTGTTCTGAATTTGGAAGCCAATCACATGCTATGTCATTGCTTGCTACTGCAATCCAGGCTTCGGCTAAACCAACAGGAAATTGTTTCAACTGCCAACGCCCTGGTCATTTTGCCAGGCAGTGCACAGCCCCAGGGGGGACTGCACGAAAGGATATTACTGCAAATACCACAACCAGGCCTTCCAAAAAATACCCAAAGTGTGGGAAAGGCTATCATTGGGCAAATCAATGTAGGTCTCAGGGAAACTTCAGTGGGCCCAGACTCTCGGGCCCCAAAGAATAGAGAGTTGTCAGCCTTTAGTTTCTGCTGCTGCAAAAGTTTCTAAAAATGTGCATTCTGAATTTGCTATTGATTTGATTAATCAAGAGACCAAAAACACTGCATTACCTGGTGAAATTATAATTATGGCCAGCCAAATGGCAGGTCCACTTCCTTCTAATCTCACAGGTTTAATTTTACCTAAATTTTCTGCTGCAAAACAAGGCATTCAGGTCATCCCAGGTGTCCTGCCTCCTGACTATGTGGGCACAATCATGGTTCAATTTTGGAGCCATATGCCCATGCAGTTAATAAAAGGTGAATCTTGGGCTCAATTGGTGATGCTGCCTTCACCACCTGATGCTATTTCTGCTGTTGACACTAATCTGCACAGGCTCTCTTTATCTTTCCCCCCGCAGCTTCTAGCTGTGACCCAACGTATTGGAAGAGAAAAACTCCTTCGTAAGTATAAAATTAATGGAAAAGTATTGGAGGGTCTTATAGACACTGGAGCAGATGTTTCGGTCATATCCAGCAATTTTTGGGATCCAACTTGGCCCCTTGAATCTTCTCCTGAAGTGTGGGGCGTGGGAGGTAACCAGACTTCTTGCAAAAGCGCACAGTGGCTGCCTGTCTCTTTGCCTGATAGCTCTGAAGCTATTGCATTTATTCAGCCCTGTGTGCTCAAAATCCATCTCAACTTGTGGGGAAGAGATTTATTGCAACAATTAGAAGCAACCATTCAAATAAATGAGTAAGTTTGTGCTTCCACTTAGGTGGAAATCCACTGATCCTATATGGGTTCCACAATGGCCTCTTTCTACAGAGAAATTGATTGCTTTGAGACAACTAGTTGATCAGCAATTAATTGCTGATCATATAGAACCTTCATTTAGCCCTTTCAATACTCCAGTTTTTGTAATAAAAAAGAAAAATAATAATTACAGATTTTTGCACGATCTTAGACTCATAAATCGCATTATTGAACCCATGGGGCCTTTGCAATGTGGTATGCCTAATCCAAATATGATTCCACATTCATATCAATTGGCTATAATAGATCTGCAGGATTGCTTCTTCTCTATTCCCCTGCATGCAAAGGATCGCAAATTTTTTGCCTTTACAATTCCAGAATTAAATAATTCCAAGCCAGCTGAGAGGTACCACTGGAAGGTTTTCCCCAAGGAATGATAAATTCTCCCACTATGTGCCAAAATTTTGTGGATAAGGCGCTTCAATCTTTCCGTCTTAAGTATCCACATCTTAAGGTCCTTCATTATACGGACGATCTGGTTTTCTACGCTCCAGTCCTTCCCCCTAATTGGAAACATGATTTAATAACCTGTTTGTCTATGTATGGCTTAAAAATTGCTCCAGAGAAAGTCCAGGAATCCCCCCCCCCTTTCAGTATCTAGGACATAAAATGATAGCTAGCTATTCTATTCCAATAATCCCTGAACTCCATATTTCAAAAACAATGAAATATGTACAACTGCAACAATTGCTGGGAAATATTAACTGGATAAGGCCTTATTTTAAAATCCCACTTGAAGTGCTAAGGCCACTGTTTTCAGCCTTAAAAGGCCATCAGTCTCCTGGTGAGCAAATCACCTTGACCTCTGATCAACTGAAAACTGTTACACAGTTGAAAGAAATCATGCGTACTCACTGGGTTGATCGAGCAATTCCTAATGTTATGCCTGATGTAGTCATAATGACAGATTCTGTACAACCTTTTGCTGCAATTATACAGATAGGTCCATCTAAAGTTCATATACTAGAATGGCTTTATTTACATCATGCACCAAGGAACACAATAAACCCTTTAGTGGATCTCCTTGCTCAGCTCATTTGCAAGGGACGACGGCGTTGTAAGCATCTTTTTGGTATTGATTGTAATCAAATTATTGTGCCCATGCCTTTAGAACAATGGGAAACTGCTCTCTCCACTAGCATGGATTTACAGTGTGCTTTAGCTGATTTTGTGGGTCACGTGGATTGTCATATTCCAGCTGATACTCGCCTGCAAATGAGCAAACAATTTCCCCTGTCCTTCTCTTCTATTTTGTCCCCTGTCCCTTTGGATGCCCTGACTGTTTTCACTGACGGGGCGCCTTCTAGGGGAGTTGTCGCTTGGCAACAGAACAAGGAGTGGCGTAGCCTGTACACTCTCCCACAAAAATCTGCTCAGCGTTCTGAGCTTGCAGCCGCTGTAAAAGCTCTGCATCATTTTTCTTCACAACCAATTAACTTGATTGTTGATAGCTTATATGTTTCAAACGGTGTTCCGTGTGCGGCTCTGGCTCGCCAGAGCAGCGTTGTCACGCTGGCCACGTGACCCGGAAGTGTCTCCGGACAGCGCTGGCCCCCGGCCTCTAGATGTGAGATGGGCGCACAAACCCCACAGTCTGTCAAGACTGGCCCGTTCGGGCAGGGGTACCTTTACCTTTACCTTTATGTTTCAAATGTCATATCCAGAATGCAAGGCAGTTATGTAAGTCCTTTATTGGATGATAACTTGTTGAGTCTTTTCCTGTCTTTACAAATGCTTCTTTCTAATCGTTCTCACCCACTTTTTGTAGTGCACATTCGCTCTCACCAACCTTTTCCAGGTTTCATTTCAGATGGAAATGCAAAAGCAGATTCTTTGCTAAAAATTTTGCCTGTCTCTCCTATTGAAAGTCATGCCTTTCATCATCAGAATGCAAAAGCCCTTAGCCGCCAATTTCAAATTTCGTTGGAAGCGGCAAGAGCTATAATTCAGCAGTGTCCCCAGTGCAGCAATCAGATTGGCCATCCCAGCCCTGGGGTTAATCCCCGTGGACTGGAAGCAAATCAATTGTGGCAAATGGATGTAACTCAATTTGCCCCTTTTTCACCCTGGAAGTTTCTGCATGTCTGTATTGACACATACTCAGGTTTTCTTTGGGCCACGCCTCAAAAAGGTGAGCAAGTTAAGCATGTTTGCAATCATCTTGTTCGTGCAATGTCAGTTATGGGCAAGCCTCATTCTATAAAGACTGACAATGCCCCAGCGTATTGTGCAAAAGGCTTTGCTAAATTTTGTGAAACTTGGGATATTCATCATCTGTTTGGCATCCCTTATAATTCTCAAGGCCAAGCTATAGTTGAACGCTCTCATCGGACCCTGAAAACTGCACTGAACAGGCAGGAAAAGAAAGCAGGCATTCCAAACTCACTTTCAGAAAAGGAAAGTTGGTTGTCTAGTGTACTTTTTACTCTTAATCATTTGAATATTTCCATACAGGATCATCACTCTTACACTCGCCTTCAAAAGCATTTCCAGCAAAAGGAAATTCTTCCAGCTCCACTGGTGCGCTATAAAATTCTGCCCTCTAATGAGTGGAGTGAACCAGTAAAATTGATTACCTGGGGTAAGGGTTACTGTCAGAGCTGCTACCAGGTCCCAGCTCACATAGGACCACGCCACACAGCGTCCACTTTAAAAGAGTCTTTATTGAGTTACAGGTTTCATTTCCGAACTGCAGCGTGCAGCTCTACACCTTCTGCCCTAGGTCGGCGAAGACCCATCTGAGTCCCCGCCTCTTGCACACCAGCTTAATACCCTAGCCTTGCTCCACCTCCTTCGCCTCTCCCTACGTCTCTGGGTCCTTCTGCCCCCCTGGGACTCCTCCCTTCTACTCTCCTCTGACGCTGACCCCCCTGATCCTTCTGCTTCCTTTCGGCGGGCTTTGGGACCTGGCTCACTCTCCGGGCTGCTTACTGCTCCAGCTTCCGCTGCATTTGAACTTGGCGCGCGCGCCCAACTCTCTACTTTCCTCTTGACCGTTGCCTCGCTCTCTGAGGAGGGCGTGACCACCCCTGACTCGTGCCCTCCCTCCTGCTGACGGCCTCCGGAACCCGATGCCTGGCTGCCTTCCTCCCTGCTGCTCTCAGTCTTGAGCGTGGGTCCCGACTTCCAGCTGCTGCTCTCTGAATCTCCTCTGTTCCCTTCCTCCTGGGGTGTCCCCCCGGATCCCCCCCTTGCTCTGCTCACTGGGGCTCCCTTTTGGGAGTCCTCTGACTCACTGCTTAGGCTTGGAGATCTCGGGTCGTCATCATCACTCATTCTCCCTTCGACTTCCTCCCCCTCGCTCTCTGTTTCCACCCTTCTCTGCGTCTCTGCTTCTGAACCCCTGACATCCATCCCCCCCTCGAAGCCCCCCCTTCCCCCCTCCCCGCTGTCAGGTGTGGGTGCTGGGTGCTCCATCATCATGGGAGGGAATGCTGGATACAGGTCGCTCCCCTTGGGTGGCCGCCAACTGAAGACCTCCGAGTCTTCCCCCTCGCGGTCGTCGACGTTGACTTGTTGCTCTTCCATCTCTGTACCGCCGTGCTCGAACCCGAGGTCCTCCCCAAACACGTCCATGTCCGTCTCTGCGTCGGTCGCTCGACCTGGCATCTCCAGCCACTTCCTGCGCCATTGCTCCTCTGGTCGATCGTCCCACCAATACGAGTTGCCTGATGCCGAACCTGCCGGTGAACCTTCTGGGGAACGGGTGCTCCGTGCGGGTTCCCCTTCTGAGTCGAATCCATGGAACGTGCTGGAAGAAAGTGTGGGCGTGAACAACCAGTCGTCGAAGAAGCTCGCTGGCATGGGTTTGTGTGGGAAGAGGGCATGAAACTCGTCCTTGAGCAGGGGTTCCTCCAAAGCGTAGTCTGGTACCCAGCTATTGGCGCTGGCCCGGGTGCCCTCTCTGGCTAAGAGGTATTCGACTCCCTCTTCCCCCCATCTGGAGTCCAAAATCTCCGTGACCTCGTTGATGTGGTCCTGGTGCTTCACCCCGCGCGTTTCCGTCCGTTCCCGAAGCGGACTTGGCGCCGTCCCTGGCTCCTGGAACCTGTGAGGTGCCTTGTAGGGAGTGAGCACCGACCTGTGGAACACCGGATGCATTCTGGAACCCTCCGGCAGCGCCAGTCGGAAGGCTACCGGGTTGATCTGCGCTTCGACTTGGTACGGACCGATCTGCTTGTGCCCCAACTTCTTCTTGGCAAGTGACCTGGTCGGCACTGCGTGGGCTGCCAACCAGACCCAGTCTCCCACTTGGATCACTTCGCCAACCCGCCTGTGCTTGTCAGCTTGCACCTTGTAGGCGTGCTTAGCTAGCTCCAGCTGCCGTCTGAGTTGATCGTGGACCGCCTGCAGCTCTGACGCGAACGCGTCCGCCGTCTGTGGTTCTCCTTCCCCCACTCTCTCCAGTCCCGGGAAGGTTCTGGGATGCCTCCCATTGTTGGCAAAGAACGGCGTTACTCCTGTGGACACGTGCTTCGTGTTGTTGTAAGCGAACTCGGCTAGCGGCAGGTAATCCACCCACGTCGCAGGCTGTTGATTGGCATAGCATCTCAGGTACTGCTGCATGATGGCATTGACCCTCTCTGCTTGCCCGTTGGTCTGCGGGTGTCTTGCTGATGCCAGATTGACCTTGACATTTAGAAAACCCATCAGCTTCTGCCAGAAAGACGAGATGAACTGGCGTCCGCGGTCGGACAGGATAGACCGTGGCAGGCCATGCACTTTGAACACGTGATCTATGAACAGTTTGGCGGTTTGTTCCGCCGTGGCCACCTTCGCACACGGAATGAAATGTGCCATCTTGGTGAACAAGTCCACCACCACTAGCACAGCTGTCTTGCCTCTCGAGCTGGGTAAATCCGTCACAAAGTCCAGGGCCACCCTCTCCCACGGTTCAAACGGCGTTTGCAGCGGTTCTAACAGTCCCGCCGGCGGTCTGTGTACCGGCTTGGCCCTCTGGCAGGTGTCGCACCTCGCGACGTAGTCCGCGACCTCCCCTCTCAGCCTGGGCCACCAGAAGTCTCTCGCGACTAATTCCATCGTTTTCTCTGTGCCAAAGTGACCGGCCGTGGGTGCGTCGTGCAACTGTTGCAGTACCTTGGCGCGAAGGTCGTCTCCTGGTACATAGACAGCCCCTTTGCGTAGTAGCAAGCCGTCCCGCACCTGGAACTCGTCCGTGGTAGCCGTGCCTCTGAGCAGTTCCGCCATCTTGTCTTGCGCGAATGAGTCGTCCCGCAACGCACGTCGCACCGCATCCAGGTCTACTGTAGCTGAGGCACACGCCCACGCCGTCGGTGCGAAGATGTGCATGGCCGCCGCTGGCGTCACCTCTTCTAGGTATTGCGGTTTTCGGGACAGTGCATCCGCCATGATGTTGGTGTCGCCTGGGACGTACTCTATTCGGAAATTGAAGTCAGCAAAGAACTCCGCCCAACGTATCTGCCTCTGGTTCAGGAACTGAGCCGTGCGCCAGTGCTCCAGATTCTTGTGGTCCGTGCAGACCTGCACCGTGTGCTTGGCGCCGATTAGGAAGTGCCTCCACGCCTTGAAAGCTGCATGAATGGCCAGCAACTCCCTGTCCCAGATGGTGTAGTTCTGCTCCGACTTGCTGAGCTTTCTGGAGTAGAACGCTCCCGGCCGCCACACCCCCTGCGGGTCTCGCTGCAGCAGGACAGCTCCCACGGCTCTGTCTGACGCGTCTGTCTCTACCCTCAACGGTTTACTGGGGTCGATGTGCAGCAGTTGCTTCTCCGATGCGAAGAGATGCTTGAGCGCTTGAAAGGACTGCTCCGCCTGCTCCGTCCAGATGAATTTCTTTTTTTTGGAGCTGAGCGTGTCCGTAATTGCTGCCGTCTGCATCGCGAACCCCTTGATAAACTTGCGATAGAAGTTGGCGAAGCCGACAAACCGCTGGACCTCCTTCCGGTTGCGCGGGCTCTTCCAATCCAATACCGCACGAACTTTGGTGCTGTCCATGGCTATCCCCTTGTCCGACAACTTGTAACCCAGGAAATCCACCTCCGTCGTGTCGAACTGGCACTTCTCCAGCTTGGCGTACAGTCTATGTTGTTGCAACCTGCTGAGCACCTCCCTCACGTCTCGGTCGTGAGCTTGCTGCGAGTCAGAGAAAATCAGGATGTCATCCAGGAAGCAGACGCATGTCTTGTAGAGGAGTCCCTCCAACACGTGATGCATAAAAGCTTGAAAACAGTGAGAGCCATTTTGTAATCCAAAGGGCATAACCCTGTACTCGTAGGTGCCCAGCGGTGTGAACATGGCCGTCTTCCACTCATCGCCCTCCCGCATGCGGATGAGATTGTACGCCCCTCGTAGATCCAACTTGGTGAACACGCGTCCCTTGCGCACCGTCGCGAGGAGGTCGTCAATCCTGGGCATGGGGTAATCAGACGGTTTGGTCATCTGGTTCAAAAGGCGGTAGTCCACAACGAGTCTTTTTTGGGGCGTGTCTTTCTTTTTCACGAAGAAAACGGGACTGCCCCCCACTGCCTTGGACTCTCTGATGAATCCACGCTCCAGATTATGCTCGATGAACTGTTTGAGTTCCTGCATTTCATCTTCAGACATGGAGTATAGCCGCCCCTTCGGCAGCGTCGCCCCCGGTAGGAGGTCAATCTTGCAGTCATATGGTCGGTGAGGGGGTAGCTTGTCCGCCTCCTTCTCGCAGAAGACCTCCAAAAAGCTCGCGTATTTGCGGGGGACCGCTTGCAACGTTCCCAACTGCAGTTGTGATTCCTCCTCCTCTCCCTCCCGTTGGGGCAGGATGCAGTGTTCTGCGCAATAAGAGGAGCCGAAGATCAGTTGTCTCTGGTACCAAGCCAGTGTCGGACTGTGCCTGTCCAGCCAACTCATGCCCAACACAATGGGCGTGTCCGACAGTTGGGTGACATTAAAACTGATGACTTCCCTGTGGTTGCCAAGGCGCATCACCATCGGTGGCGTCTGCTTCACCACCTGCCCCCCTAGCAACTCTCTGCCATCCACTGTGACGACTTGCAGGGGCAGAGTGGCAGGCAATAGCTGTATAGCGTGCTGCTCCACAAAGCTCTGCGCTATAAAGTCTGCGTTGCTTCCAGAATCCACAGAAAGCGGCACTTCGATAGTGACGCCGTCGGGTAGCTGGAGAGACGCTGTGAGCTGCACTACTGGTTTGGGTGGGAGGGGATCCGTGGGTTGCAATATCGCTGGGGACTGCTTCACAGATGCGTCTGGCTGGGCCCCAGTGCCTCCGTCTCCAGCCAGACATCGTCGTTTCCCTGCTGTGGTTCTCCTTGCTGCGTTGCTGCAGTCACCATTGCTGAGGCTGCAGTGTGCTTGTGGAGCCTCCGGGGACACTCCTTCGCCAAATGGCCTGGATCCTCGCAGATGTAACACTTCCTGTTCCCTCTAGGAGGCTTCGCTTTCACTGCTGCCGGTGCTAGGGCTCTGGCTGCTGACTGAGCCCTTGCACCTCCAACCTCCATCGGTTCCCCTCCCCCTCCTGGCGGAGGTGTGGATTGCGCACGCGCTGCTTCCCTCGGAACGAAAGAGAAACTTCTCGCTGCTTCACGCCCTCCACGTCCTTCATCTCTGCACCATGGACGTTCTTCCAGCCTCACCCCCACAATCAGCGCCCTTTGGACCACCTCCTGCGTGCTTCGGGGCCTCTCCCCCCTTGCAATTTCATCCTTAACCGCAGAACTTAGACCCTCCCAGAAGAGGTCTCTGACAGGGGGCGAATCCCGATCCCATGCTAAAGCACTGACCAGCGCAAAAAATCGGGCGTGATACTGCCGGACGCTCGCCCTCCCTTGTTTTAGTCCATGAATCTCCCGTCTGGCAAGATCCACATCAATAGTAGACAAAAAACACGCATCCATCGCTTTGATAAAGGCATCTGCATTCTGAAGCGCCGGATCTTTATCCCTCCACAAATTGCGCAGCCAGGCTTTGGCATCCCCATGCAAATGGGACAATATGAACCCCACCTTCTCTTCCTCATCTCTAAAGTCTTTTGCCAGCAGTTGCAGTGCGCACATTACGTCTGCTCTAAAATTAGGGTACTGTTGCAAAGTCCCATCGAAGTGAGCCACAAGCCCTCCTGCTCTCCGTGCCAATCCCACGCCCTCCGGTCTGGGTCCCGGTTGCCCTTGCTTAACAAGCATTTCAAACCTGGCGTGTAGGTCTCTGTAGGCGGCTGTAGTCTCCTCCTCCCGTTTCTTGGAAGCCAATACCTCTGAGGACAACTGGGTCACTGCCTCTTGCAGCGCGGAGATCCTCTGTTCTTCCGTCATCTTGCTAACCTTTGTGAGCTTGCTTACAGACACCCCTCTTCCTCCCCTAGCGGCTTCTGCTCCCGCTGCGAGGTTTCAGGTTTCTGAAGCTTTGAAGAGATGGGTCTTACTGTCAGAGCTGCTACCAGGTCCCAGCTCACATAGGACCACGCCACACAGCGTCCACTTTAAAAGAGTCTTTATTGAGTTACAGGTTTCATTTCCGAACTGCAGCGTGCAGCTCTACACCTTCTGCCCTAGGTCGGCGAAGACCCATCTGAGTCCCCGCCTCTTGCACACCAGCTTAATACCCTAGCCTTGCTCCACCTCCTTCGCCTCTCCCTACGTCTCTGGGTCCTTCTGCCCCCCTGGGACTCCTCCCTTCTACTCTCCTCTGACGCTGACCCCCCTGATCCTTCTGCTTCCTTTCGGCGGGCTTTGGGACCTGGCTCACTCTCCGGGCTGCTTACTGCTCCAGCTTCCGCTGCATTTGAACTTGGCGCGCGCGCCCAACTCTCTACTTTCCTCTTGACCGTTGCCTCGCTCTCTGAGGAGGGCGTGACCACCCCTGACTCGTGCCCTCCCTCCTGCTGACGGCCTCCGGAACCCGATGCCTGGCTGCCTTCCTCCCTGCTGCTCTCAGTCTTGAGCGTGGGTCCCGACTTCCAGCTGCTGCTCTCTGAATCTCCTCTGTTCCCTTCCTCCTGGGGTGTCCCCCCGGATCCCCCCCTTGCTCTGCTCACTGGGGCTCCCTTTTGGGAGTCCTCTGACTCACTGCTTAGGCTTGGAGATCTCGGGTCGTCATCATCACTCATTCTCCCTTCGACTTCCTCCCCCTCGCTCTCTGTTTCCACCCTTCTCTGCGTCTCTGCTTCTGAACCCCTGACAGTTACGCTGCAGTTTCTACTCCACAGGGTGCTCGGTGGGTTCCTGCGCGTTGTATCCGGCTGCACCATGGCGTGGCGACAGACTCTTCCAGATCCACTGCCTCAGTTCAACCACCAGCTCCAGATCACCCGCGATGTGACGTCCAGCCCCCCCAGGATTCGTTAGCAGGGAAATCGCAATGCCCCAGTGACGTGGGGCCAAATTAAATCGCTCTCTCTTCAGGCTGAACAGTATAGGAGGGAACAGCAGCTGGAAGCAAGCCCTACTAATCTGCTTCTATCCCTCATTGCTTGTCTTAATATGAATTCCATGATAATTCTCATTTTCAGTATTTTAATTTTGCCTCTCTCTACCTCAGCTCTTCCTACTGGTGATTCCACAACGCCAAATGTATGGGAATCGTTTGCAAAAACGCTTAACGTGTCCTCTTTTTGCCTTACTCAGCAGGTAGCCATTGGTGAAATCCTTGGCTCTTGTCTTATTCCTGTTTGCCATGATCCTTTAGACATACAAAATGATACTTGGTTTTTCTCATCCTTACCAAAAAACAATTCTCTTCGCACCCTTGGTTACACTGCTTATTCTGTCTGGGGTGACCAAGTGCGCAAACGCCCACCTTTAGCAATTGACTTGACAACACCATATGTGGCCTCTTATAACGTCACCTGTGCCCGTATGGTCAATTGTACAAAGTCAAATTGCATAAAAATGGGCAAAAATAACTTCAATTGCTCTGAATATGTAAACATTTCTTATGTATATAAGTACACAGAACTACCAGCAGGCTGGTTTTGGTCCTGCCCAGGTTACACTTTCAATTACATTCCAGCAAACATTAGCCACGGTACACCTTGCTGCTTAAGCCGTCTGTCTATCATATTGCCTGAAAAACATCATTTCTCTTACTCTAGATATCAGCGCAGTGTTGAACTGTCTGATGACTGTGATGATCTTGTCTCTCTCCCTAGCAGGTCTGAATACATCTCTTCAGCTGTTTCTCTCTTAGGTGTTCCGGGTTTGGCTGTGCGTAATAGCGCAAATATTAATTCTTTAGCTTGCTCTGCAGCAAAGTCCCTGAACTTTACATCTCAGGCACTTCATCTTCTCAACACAGAGCAAGCCGAACTTCACAACGGTTTATTGAAGACGAGAGCTGCTTTGGACTACCTACTCATGATCCATCATTATGGTTGCGAACAGTTCGAGGAGATGTGCTGTTTTAACATCACTGACACTTCTAAGGCCGTTCAAAGGCAAATTTCTCATTTGCAAAATCTTACTCACCACATTAAAAAGGATATCGGGTTTTCTGGCCTCTGGGATTCATTCTCCTTGTGGTCCACCGCCTGGCTCCCTAATTTCACCTGGCTTCGCAATCTTTTTTATTATGCCATTGTTATTGTATGTATATTGATTTTGCTTTGTTGCTTTCTCCAATGCATTCCTAGCCTTACAAATCTTTTTTCTCGCCTTCTCTCTCCCCCCCAACCACCTAGTGCTCTCCTTGCAGCCTATTATGCGAAATGGCAACGCAACCAGTAAGAAAAAACAAAAACAAAAAGGGGAGATGTGGGTAGGATTATTTTGAGATTCGTTGGCACACCACTAATCTTGAAGTACCTTTGCCCCATCAACCCTAGCAGTATTATTTCCGGCATTCGATGGCAAACCACTAATCCGGAAGTATTGTTGCTTTATTCATCTAGTTGCCTTATCTCGCAAAGAAGAAAAAAAAGGAGGAGATGTAGACATGTTATCCTTATGTGCCACTATAGTAAAACACTGGTTCTCTTTCCTCCTGCATTCTGGGAATTATTTCTAAACATCCCTTGCTTCTAACAGACAAAGAAAGCAGACGCTCTCTCTCTGACTCTCTTTCTCTCTCACCACACGCACGCTCTCTGAAACGAACATCTCTTTGTCTGTTTTTATTCATCATTACAACTCCAAACCGACATATTAGGTTGTAAGCCTTGGGTTCCTCGTCCCAGTTCTAAACTGCCCGGCAACGGTTCTCCAAGGGGTTGCAAGTAGTTGTTCCCAACCTCCCCGAGATATTCCAAGGATTGACCCACCTGGGGGCCTTTTTCATGCAGCATACAAGGTACTGAATGGGAAAGGTCATAGTTCAGCGCATGTGGAAGGCCACAACTTCAGTCAGCCTTTCCAGGTAAGGCTTGGGAAAACTCTGTTCTGAAACCCTGGTGAGCTGCTGCCAGCTGATCCAGAGGAAGACAGTTCTGAACTACCCGAACCAGGGATCTGGCTCCTTAGGTGTTCTGTCAGGCAAAAAACCAGGCACTTTCTTGCATATTCATCTCTGGTGACTGAACACTGAATGGCCTAGTTTAAATCTCTCTCTCTGTATCACTCGCTGTGTGTGTGTGTGTGTGTGTGTGTGTGTGTGTGTGTGTGTGTTGGGTTAGGATAGCGGGAGTGCAAATGCTTGCATACTTAGAATAATAGAATTGTCCCTGAGCCACATCTGGCAATACACCTTGCAATACAGGGAATCTGGGCGGCCACAGTGAGGAGATTGCTGGACTTAGATTGGCATCCTTTGGCCTGACCACCACTGGGTACAAAGCCACAAGTTCCGTCCCCCCAAAATGACTCCCAACTTTGGCAAAAACTGCTCATACCACCTCTGATACCATATTTAGAGGACATGGGTGTACATAGCCCCATGTATGGATGGGCTCCAGAGTGATCTGTTCCTAAGAGGTGAAGAAGATATTCAAAAACTTGAAGCAGATTGAGATGGGGCTAATAGCAGGGGCCAAATTAGGCTTTATTTCACCCGGGTCAAGGGCCCAGTTTGGCACCCCACACCACCACCCCATGCACATTTGCATACACTTACACACAGCCTGGGAGCCTCAATGGCGCTCCTCTGGAGGCTTCACCCGAGCCAAAAAATCAATATGGACTTGCTTTAAATTTAAATTTTAAGTTACAAAATTTAAAAAGTGATTTTTAAAAATCACTATTTAGGAAAAACGGGTCTTCTTGCAGTGAGTTAAATTTAAATTTTAAAGTAACTCCATCTTGTGACATTAAAACCCATGAAGTTCTGAAGAGATTGGTGTTTTTAGTTTTGACATATCTCAATGCTGGACTGAGCTTTTAAGGTGTAAAAGCTGAGCTGTAGTCAGACAAGGCCAAAATTGATACTTTTTTGAAATTTCAAGCCCTCATAACTCAGAAATGGGATGAGATAAAATGCTAAAATTCTAGATTTAAATTTAGTTTTCCTCATTCAACAAGAGTACAAAATATTAAGAAAATTAGATGACATAAGGTAAAAAAGTCGGATCACTTGACATGGAATGACCCAGAAACAACAAAAAGCACAAGTTCCTAGACCATTGCTGTGAAGATATAGGAAATCCTAATGAAATTACAGAAGCTGAATAAGAGGGGATTTGCAGGGGGCTTCAGTGCTTTCCCGTTGCCCTTCTGAGAGATAACTAGAAGAACAATAAATTAATGTGGAGTGCAAAATTCGGCTTTCCTTTGTGCAACTTTTTTTAACACAGAGACTATTATACACACTTGGGTATAACTTTCAGCCTCACTGTAAGCTATTGATCAGAGCAGAACCAGCCACGAAAACAAGGTATCCCCTCCCTTTTATCAGGTAACTATTACTGCCTTCTTGCTGCTTCTGTTTTTGTTTTGTTTTTTAGGTAGTCAACATGATATTTCATTTTGTTCATATACAAGTACTGTGGTACCTCGGGTTACATACGCTTCAGGTTACAGACTCCGCTAACCCAGAAATAGTGCTTCAGGTTAAGAACTTTGCTTCAGGATGAGAAGAGAAATTGTGCTCCGATGGCGTGGCAGCAGCAGGAGGCCCCATTAGCTAAAGTGGTGCTTCAGGTTAAGAACAGTTTCAGGTTAAGAATGGACCTCCAGAATGAATTAAGTACTTAACCCGAGGTACCACTGGATGTCATGAACTCATATGAAATGAGTTCCAGCAGCTCTGGCTCCTTGCCATTTTTTCTCAGAAAGTGGGCGTCTCTTGGAGGAGCAGGCTGGTGTTTTAGTTCAAACCAAATTCCCTTTTCCTCCCCCCCCCCCTTTATTTCATAGTCTTTCACCCACTGCAAGAAGCTGTCTCTGCTCTTAGAGTGCTTGATATACTCAATGTGCACATTAATTCTCTGGGCAAGAATCTTGCCCTTAACCTTCTTGTTTTACAATAATGCCCACAGCATGCTGGGTAATGTTGTATATCCTTCCAGTCTTGCCATAGTAACATTTGTGGGGCATGCCTTTCTGAATTGTGCCCATGCCCTTTATGTCAACAAAACCACCTTTATAGATGCACATGTGGGTGGCAAGAGGGACAACACCGTGTTTGCGAAATTGTCTTGAGAACATGTAACGTGTACCCTTCCTCTTCCCCTTGCTGTTGGCCATCTTGACGGATTAGACAGGCAACCCACTCTCAGGGAGCGCAGAGTGGTGGGACTGGGAGCGGGGCGGAGACATCCCGCTCCCCCTCAGACGTTGTTTGGAAGCAGTGCCCGCGTCTGCCTTCCCCCCTCCTGTTCCCCTTCCTTGCTGCTTCTGTCGTGTAGGAATCTGAACCCAAGATCTGAGACGTTGAGTCCACCAGTTGAACAGCTTCCACAACTGGCCTTGGCGGGGAGCAGTTCTGCTGGCATTCCATTATCTGGCTGTAGGGTAGAGGGGCACAATGGGATTAAAGTTCTTGGGATAGTTGGTTTTGGCTAGAGAAAGAGGCAACGTGCAAACATGGCTGTCTGGGAAAAAAACACTGGCGCAACATGATGCAACTGCAGGGCCAGGGCTGAAGTCCACAGCACACTGAGTTTGCTGGCAACTCAGCTCCCAGAATAGGCCAGGAATGTAAATAGTTAGCAACTGACCCTGGCATGATGCCAAGGCACATGGCCTACGGTGCCTACACCTGCTCAGAGACACCAGCTACTGTGCACGGAAGAACTATTGCGCTGGGACAAGCTTGTTATTCATCACGTTCTACATCCTGACTCCGAAAGTGACTGGTTATGTGGACCCTTGGCTAGGACAGTAGCCGAAGTCTGGGAGGCAAATGAATTACAGTGGTACCTTGGGTTACATACGCTTCAGGTTACAGATGCTTCAGGTTACAGACTCCGCTAACCCAGAAATAGTGCTTCAGGTTAAGAACTTTGCTTCAGGATGAGAACAGAAATCAAGTGGCGGCAGCGCAGCAGCAGCAGGAGGCCCCATTAGCTAAAGTGGTGCTTCAGGTTAAGAACAGTTTCAGGTTAAGTACAGACCTCCGGAACGAATTAAGTACTTAACCTGAGGTACCACTGTAGAGTGATGGAATACCCTTAGAGCAGAAATAATTTGAGGCCATGGGTTGTATCCAAATAAATTATACTCAAGAGGGGTGTGTGTGTGTGTGTGTGTGTGTAGAGCATTTCACAAGCGAGGAGTCACCACAGAAAAGGCCACATATGGACCTATTGCAGAGGAGGCACACAAAGAAGGGTCTCTGATGATGATCACAGGATCTGGGCCGCTTCCTATGAGAACAGGCAGTCCTTGAGGTATTGCAGTCCTGAGCATAATTGGTACCAAGAAGCCTCCCAAGGGGGAAAGTCCCCATTGACACTTCCAGCCTGTGAAATTTGCAGCAGGCAATAGGCCTATTTCGTCCTGCACACTGCCTTGTCCTGCACCTCTTAAAGTTGCCATTTGAGAGAGCCAGTGTGGTGTAGTGGTTAAGAGTCTCGTAATCTGGGGAACCGGGTTCACGTCTCCGCTCCTCCACATGCAGCTGCTGGGTGACCTTGGGTCAGTCACACTTCTTTGAAGTCTCCCAGCCCCACTCACCTCACAGAGTGTTTGTTGTGGGAGAGGAAGGGAAAGGAGAATGTTAGCCGCTTTGAGACTCCTGAAGGGGAGTGATAAAGCGGGATATCAAATCCAAACTCTTTGGAGGACTGCAAAATGGCATTTTCTAATGCCTCTTATTCTAAGCCTTAGACTTGGAAACCTTCCTATCAATCTACCCCATAAAATATCAAAGGAAGCGGAGGCCCCTCGGCTATGTACAGTTCAATGGAGAGCAGGCAAGCCGACTCAAGAGACCAGAAGCGTCTGCTGTCCTGGGAACCCTAGGAAACAGAATTTCCTCCAAACCGTTCAGTTGTCTTTGGGGTCCCTTTATGGGGCCCTCATCTTTCTCTCCTGATTGGCTACGAGGGCTATATGAACTTCCTGTTTCCAAGGAACGCAAATTTTGGAAATATCAGACCTCGTCAGAGCCAGAGCTATGGGCACCTGGGGCACCATATGGCATTGCCAGGCGAGGCTCCGGTTGGGAGCTGGGCTTGGGCCGGGTTCGGCGGGAGTGGCGCCGTCGGCTTCCAGGCCCCTCCTGTCCTCAAGAGCCCCTTTGGCTGCCTACCCAAGGCGAGTTCACTGCCTCTGGTGGGCCTGGCGCCCCTCGCCTAAGGCCAGGACATGGCCTCGGCTCCCGCGCAGCTTCGGGTGCCTCCCTGATCCACGGTGGGTGAAGGTCCCCCTTAGCCCAGTCCCTTCGTGCAACTGGGGCGCTTTGAGGACGGGGAACAGCATTGCTCCCTCCGCCATGAGTCGAAAGTCATCTTGCCTCAGGCATCCATCCCATATCATGTAGATGGTTACCCTGGAGTAAGTCACATTGTACTCTGTCCCTTGAAATACAGGACAGTACCATTTGGGGGGCACAGACTCACTTATGGCTTATGTGTGTGGTACGGAAGCTGTACTACCCGGGACAGGTTGGGGTTGTGCAGAGTTGTTAACGCAGCAGAGAGCATTGTTGGCTGCCCACTCTCCACCTTAGAGCAAATTTATGCCACAAGGTGCCATAGGAAGGCACTGGACATAGTAAAAGCTCCATCACATCCTGCGTCTCTTCGAGCTCCTGCCGTCGGGACGGAGATACAGGACGATGAAGACAAGAACGAGCCGTCTTAAGAACAGCTTCTTCCCCAGAGCGATCTCGGCCCTGAATGGGAAGCCTGGACTTTGAAAGTCATCTAATCTTCCTTGCTGTGTTATACTGTATTGTTTTAATTAGTGTTTTTATAGTTGTTTTGATTTTGTGTGGAGTACCCTACCTGGGTGGATGGAGCAGCCAAGTAATTTCGTTGTCCCTGAGAGGGGGCAATGACAATAAAGATATTATTATTATTATATTATTATTATTTTTGAAGTCATAAAAAGTAACAATTGGCCTTTGTGCGCTCACCCAAACTTGCTTATCTTGTGCGCAATGTGACTGCTAGCTGCTTAGACAGTGAGCCCGCCCTCCCCTCCAGGCTAGCCAATAGTTGGGCTGACAGAGGCAGGGAGGCAGTGCGTACCTGCAGTTCAGGGCGGGGCCTGTTTAGCATGTGGCCAGCTGTTTGGGGGAGGGGGCTTTCTTTATTTTGATCCACTACCTTTTTATTGGGATGCGGGTGGCGCTGTGGTCTAAACCACAGAGCCTAGGGCTTGCCGATCAGAAGGTCGGCGGTTCGAATCCCCACGATGGGGTGAGTGCCCGTTGTTCGGTCCCAGCTCCTGCCAACCTAGCAGTTCGAACACATGTCAAGTTCAAGTAGATAAATAGGTACCGCTCCGGCGGGAAGGTAAACGGTGTTTCCGTGTGCTGCTCTGGTTTCTCCAGAAGCGGCTTAGTCATGCTGTACGCCGGCTCCCTCAGCCTATAGAGCAAGATGAGCGCCGCAACCCCAGAGCTGTGTGCGACTGGACCTAATGGTCAGGGGTCCCTTTACCTTGACCTTTTTATTATTAGCGTTTTGTCCCAGAAGCACCCACTGTGGTGTGATCACTGATTAGTTGTCCTCTACTAATCTTGCCAATTAGTTGTTTTTGAAAGATGCTCTTCCCCACTTCTCACACACAGAACTAAATGCATATTTTAAGATGCCACATGTCACATACAACTGTTAGAATTGGTTGGGTTTCCAGCACTTCTTATTGCAGACCAACCTTGCTACCCTTTATATTACAAATGCAGGGATAGGAAGCAGAGCCTGGCAGAATTGCCAGAACTTAGTGACTTCTAGGCAAATGCTAAAACTCCAAATGGTGACCTGCTCAGGAAAGCCGTTCCTGTCTGTTTAAATAGGCAGGAATGGATTGACCCACTACCTGAGAACAGTGGCATAGCAACCAATCCTTTCCAGGGGACTGTTAAAGCGGTGTAAGAGTGCTTTAACTGATGCTTTAGTTAAAATTCCTACATTACAGGGGGCTGGACTAAATGACCCTCAGGGACCCTTCCAACTCTACAATTCTATGATTCCATGAATGCCTATAGATAACATATGAATTCTTTTTAAAACGCCTTAAATATGTGACAAGAACAGATGTAACAGTGGCTGGAGAACTTGTCTGACTATGGGGTGTGTGAGTGACAGAATGGCATTAGCATCTATATGGAAAGGGATGTTGGAGGCATCAGGAAGAGAAACACAATATGTTGCTATCTCCACCTCTTTCTTTGGCTGTTTCTACATTTACCATTCTTCTGACAGGCAGAAGATCGGGAGTATGTGAGTCACTGAAATTAATGTGCATTGCTAACTTAGATCCATAAATTTCATTTATGAAATTTATGAAATACCAGTGGCGGAGAGCAGGCGAGGGTGGGGGCTGGCACGCATCCTGCCAGGATTGCACTACCAGGGGCAGTGCGCTCCCCCCGCACTCCTCTTCCTCCGCCAGTGTCTCCTACTCTATGAGTATGACCAGCATCGGAAACAACCCATTGTAATGGATTGCTTTGAAGTAATTTCATTCTGCACCAGATAAAGTAATTTTTACACCCCCCCCCATGACCCATATTTTGCCTGACCAAAGGTGGCAACTCTACTTTCATGTAGATAAACATGTACTACAAACATGGCATCCTGTACAAGTACAATGTTAACAGTGGTTACTTTCATTTGAAACTTTGGTGTGGCAAATTTTAGGAATAAAATTTATGTTTTCAACTAAATGTTGAACTGTATGCCCATTCTCAATTTGGTATTAGAGTTTTCTGTACTTCTCCAGTAATAGAAGTGGATGAGTCCATTATTTTTGTAAGGATGAAAGCTGCTTATTAGTTAAAACTATCAAATGGCTTGGATCCAACATTTAATTACTTATTTTGGATGTTTATAGAGACTTTCATATTAAAATAATTCACTGAGCAGTGTTGCATAAAATCAAAATGAATCCAGCAAAATTACGCAAGGAACAGAGGCATGTTTGCACACAGCGGAAAATGCCTGGGTAGAAAGAAGAGTTTTAAGCAGGTTTTAGAATCCATCTCCTCTAAGTCCTGTTGCAATTTTTAACGTCTTAAAAACATAAAAGAGCCCTGCCTGCTGGATCAGTCCTATCTAATCCAGCATCCTAGTCTCAATGACTAACCGATGCTCACGAGAAGGCTGCAAGCAGGATGTGAACGCAAATCCCAGCAGCTCTTACTCAGAGGAATATTGCTTTCAACTGTTGTGGAAGAGCATAGCCATTGTGGCTACCAGCCATGGATAACGTTCCATGAATTTGTCTAATCCTTTTACAGACCAGTCGGTAGAGCAGAAGACTCTTAATCTCAGGGTCTTGAGTTAAAGCCCCATGTTAGGTGAAAAAATTCTTCATTGCTACGGTTTGGACTAGATGACCCTCATGGATCCTTCCAACCCTACAAGTTTGAGATCCTGTGATCCTGTTTGTGAGTGGGTGTGGCATGAAGAGAAAGAAAGAGAAGGGAGTTTGCTTGCACACCCAGCCGCCACTGTTCCTAAAAGTGAGTGATCCTCCTCCTTCCTCAGTGAAGCTGAAGATGGGGTCCCCTGTTGGGTTTTGCAACTATGTAAGTTACTGGTGCTGCAGGCGGCCCCCAGGTCCCTGTCTCATTTGCAGGGAGAGGAAAATCCTGGAGAGGGGAGAAGGCGGACTTCCAAGCAAAGCTGAAAACATCCATGTTTTGTTGCTGCTAGCTGCTTGCTTTGCTGTTAAATCTAAGGGAGGAAACAATAGAATATCCTTTATCATCTTCTCTTCCTTTTTCCTCCCCTCCACATCTCAGATCAGACCTCCTTAACTGGGTAAAGAATGTGCAGTCTTATGCTGCAATTACCGTATAAGCATTTTTACTCAGAAGTAAGTCCCACTGCATTCAATAGGACTTACGCTCTGATATATGCCTGATCATTCTCAGTTTCCATAATTATTATATTTATATCTTGGCTCCAAGGAGAGCCTTTCCTGTGGGAACTGCTTGACATGTGGACCTCTTAGCTGTGGGGAGAAGTGGGGCTGCCTTTGCTTAGCAATACATGAAGGGGGAAAAGACCCACCCACCCATGAAACTGCCTGATCCTGTGCCTGGCCACTTGGTCTCCAGCTCCACTGTGCTCTGGAGTAAAAGTCACTTCAGGGGCTCAGAAGAACTTGGCAACTTGGCCTACTCTTTACTGCTTTTCTATGGGTGACCGCTCAGTACATATTACCCTGCCTGCCTTCTGCAGAGGAAGGGGCTGAAAAAAAGGCAAGGAATCAATTAAAACATTAAATAAAAAACACAACTCTGTATTCAAATAATATATTTCCTACTTTTTATGCCCTTTAAAAACAAATGTGCGAGCACGTATATACGTATGCCGAACTGAATACCGGTATTTGGCCTGGGTGAAAGGAAGCCTAGTTTTGCCCGGTCTTTGTTCGCCAGTAAGCTAGCCTCCACACAACAGGGACTCAAAGAATGAGCTTCTAGGTTGGAGAACATGATTATTATTTTTTTGCCAACGAGCTTCAGCACCTATGTTTTCAGAAAGTACCCACTATCTTCACCCTTTCAACCTTTCCCCTGGAACTGTGGGGCCTAGGAACTTGTTTGGTGGGTTTAAAACACGCACAACAGTTTGGGGATTCTCAGAAATCAGAGTGATGCATGCAATGTCTGGATATCACTCAAAGCAAGCCTTCTGGGTGTTTGGTATGTTTGCAGTCACGAAGTAAACACATGTCTCTGGCTTTGAGGGAGCCTAGTGGAAACTACAACCCCAGACAAGCAGCATTTGGTGTCCCCAAACCGTGTTGTGTTTTGTGCAGGGCTTCCCAAAGCTCCATCCCCTATTCCAAAAAGCATCTAAGGGAATCTAGGCCAGAGGTCAGTACAGTATTTTGAGAGTCATGGTACACATTGCATAAGCTGCTGATCAATGGAGCATTTCCCAGAAAACAAACTTTGCACCCAGTCCAACTCACACACTAATGAGAAGCAGAAAGGCGTGACTGGCTTTACCTGTGCAACATCAATCATAGCATTTGTGCCTGAATACACACACACACACACACACACACAGAGGTATCTCCTGGTTACAGACGCTTCAGGTTACAGACTCCGCTAACCCAGAAATAGTACTTCGGGTTAAGAACGTTGCTTCAGGATGAGAACAGAAATTGCACAGCGGTGGGAGGCCCCATTAGCTAAAGTGGTACCTCAGGTTAAGAACAGTTTTAGGTTAAGAACAGACCTCCAGAACGAATTTAGTTCTTAACCTGAGGTACCACTGTATTCTGGATAAGCCTACGAGTCTGCGAATGCCCTTTAGGAATTGCCCTTTATAGTCTCAATCCTATCTTTGCAGTCTTAAAGGTGAGAATTGGTTTTGTTTGTTTTTAAAACTGAAAACCGAGATAGCCAAACTGGAAAAGACATGGAAACGCAAGAGTAGGCTTTTAACAAATTTGATTGAACCAGATTATGTCTAAAGGACCACATTTTCCCATATGAGTGTCTTTGGACTCTGAGATCACCACCTGAGTTTTTTCTTCAGGTGCCATCTCCAAGGGAGGTCTGCAAAGTGGTGATGAGAGAAAGGGCCTTTTCTGTGGTAGCTCTCCATCTATGGGATGCTCTCCCCAGGGAGGCCTGCCTGGTGGCAACTTTGCCATCTTTTTGGCACCAAAACCATTTTTGTTTTCCCAGACACTTGAACAGCACCAATGATTGAATGTTTTTCTCCTGATTATGTTTTAAATTAATTTATGTATTGTTATGAGTTTGGGGTGTTAAATTGTATGCCAAGACTCTTCTAATCCCTGGATCCAGCAAGTGTTAAAATTTAACCAAGACTTCTAATTCTTAGAATAGCCAGGCTAACTTCCTGGTGAGGTGATAGCCTGGGTGACGAGCCATTAAGAGGAACAAAGGAAAGGGTCTCTGTGTGAGACGGCAAATGGGTTAGCTCCTGTCAACACTGAGAAATTCATATACTTCATTCCCCTAAGCAAATAATCAACATTCTACACCCAGGTAACTCAAATTCTACATCAAGAAAAGCAGAATTCTGATTTCTTCATAAATTTGTCTGCCCTTGTAGATTCTTCTTTTGTTCTTCTTGAGGAAGGTTTCAAGCTTTCGAACACCAAGCTGAGATTCTTAGAATGATGAATTGTGTGCCCATTGCAGCGTCACTCGTGTGATGAGGTCACAGAAACACACCCTATGTACAGCTATGAATTAGACCGCGTTTCCACTGGCAAATTCACAAGGAGCCAATGGCCTGTACTTCTTTATGACTGCAGATCAATCCCTTTAGTTTTAGACACCAATTAAAATCTGCTTAGCAGTTTAACAAAAACAAACCCTGTTCTAGTGCTCAGCCCTATATGGCAGACAGACTTTTCTAATCTCTGGCATAACTGCCTGCTAGTGTCTATATGAGATTCATAGCAGTTTGGGCATTGGCAGTTCCCCTGCTATAGTGCTTCTACTTTTAAAAATATAATCTAGATCCTCCTTCTGATTTTCTGCTGTTTTGATACTGATTGATAATTTGCACAGACTCTAAAGAAGCAATGTACTGCAACTCTATTGCCACCCAGTGGCAGTGTTGGGAATAACAATTAGTCTCCCATCCCTCCACACTTCTACATTTCCCGCCGCTTTCTTGCAGAAAACCCATGCTGGTGGGGGCTGGAGTTCCGCAAGTGCCACAGGTTCCTCAGCCCTGCTGTGCATCCTGATCCTCTCTTTCCACGATCCCCTCCTACACTGGCTGCCACGAATCCCCTGCTGTGATGCCAAGACCCCCCCCAAAGATGTCATTAAATTTCTTTTTTAAATGCTCATGCCCATTTTTGCACTTTGGCCCCCATAGGATTGGCCATATACCAATGCAGCATTTGGCCCCCAAAAGGTTGAACTAGATCCTGAGAAGAGGAATCTCCATGCACAAAAACAGGACAAGTAATGTTGTATAGAGTTTCGGCATTCTGATCAAAGCTGTCCATTTTTCTATCAGTTAAAACATGTTTTTGATTATGAATGTAATTGGTATGATTTGACTAATGTGTCAGGGCCCATGAGGCAACTGCCTTGAGTGGCAGGATCCGCAGGGGCGGCCGATCTGGCCTCCAAGAAATGTGTCACCCACTGCTGCTGCTTTGATGGCAGCGACGGCTGTGGTGCACTCCTTGGAGACCAAATGTGCCACCTCCTTGGCAACTCATCCGCCAATGTCACTTCTACAGCAGTCTCTCGGCAAATAGGAGGTGCTGCCAGTCTCCTTCCCCCCTAAGGAAGAAATGGTGGGGGCTGCCCTTTGGGGTCTCCTGCTCTCTGCACCTGCCCAGGGTGATTCAGAGCAAGCCCCTTCCCCACACCCTGCAATCGTCTTTGATTCCAGCTGTATTGTGTTACTTCTATATGAAGCCATCTCAATTCACAATCTTGACTGGGCCCTTAGCTGCTCATATTCTATAAAAGCAGAGGTGGACCTTGGTGTCTCAAATTTCCGTGGCGCTCTGTGCCACCTGCTTCTGGCCTTCCATTGGATCTCATAGTTGTGGTGCCCAGAAGCTTCATGCCAGTGTGAACACACTGGTCACACTCCCCTACATCTGCCTTTGATAAAAGGCATGACTTCTGGATTCAGCTTTGTCTCTGCAGGCCCAGGTAGGCTCACCTGAAGTGCCTTTTCCCTGCTGTGTCTGGTACAAGAGGTATTAGGGCCATTCCACGCCAAATAACCTGGTGCCATGTGCTCCCACGACTCAGATTTTCTTCAAAAAAAAAAAAGTTTATGTGTAGATACCTATGAGATAAGCTCAAAATAATATTATAGGATTTTTTGGACCAAAATTGGGTGCAAGAGAAATTTTTGAAAATTTAGCCTAATGTAATTTCTGCATCAATGTAGAAAAAACCTCCCGTTTCGCTTATTTTTCAAACGATTGGACTTATTTTGGTATCAAAATAAAGCTAATTGTGGTCTCTTTTAAAATAAGATATAAAAATGATCTTAAGTGCCACAGAAAAGGAGGGTCTCTTGTTGGCAAAATCGTCAGTTTGATGATCGAGGCAATAAATGAGAGCTATGGCCTTTGAGAAACAAAACAAACAAAAACAACACCAAAAATGACCAAATCATTGCAGAAGTGTTTTACACCATAAAATGAACAAGGGCTCTGAGATATATTTTGATTTTATTAAATAAGCTAAAAAACTTTTTTAAATAACTTCAGATGACATTGTAACATAAGAGGGTACAATTTTAACTATTCTCACGAATGTGTGAGTTATTTCAGGCTCAAAGAGACCTTAAACCTGTCCAAAAAAAGTAATTTTGGGGGGTAAAAAATTTACTTCAAAATCAATTTATTCTATAACTGCAAAAAACACCCTTTTTATTTTAAAAACATAACAAGTACATGGTTAGCTCATTCTACAACAAAAGTATGAAACATGTGTTAGTTGTGGTTTGCGTGCTATGGCTTATCGAACCTACCGGGAAGAACAAAAATTCACTTTGAATAGTCGGTGACCCTTTTCTGTGGCACTTAAGACCATTTTTGTACCTTATTTTGAAAGAGACCACAATTAGCTTTATTTTGATAACAAAATAAGCCCAATCGGTTGAAAAATAAGCGAAACAGGAGGTTTTTTCCTGCACTGATGCAGAAATTGCATTAGACTAAATCTCACAAAAATCGAAATTTTCAAAAAAATTCTCCTGCACCCAATTTTGGACCAAAAATATATTAAAATATTATTTTGAGCTTATCTCACAGGTAAGTAAAGGTAAAGGTACCCCTGCCCGTATGGGCCAGTCTTGCCAGACTCAAGGGTTGTGCGCTCATCTCACTCTATAGGCCGGGGGCCAGCGCTGTCCGCAGACACTTCCGGGTCACATGGCCAGCGTGACAAGCTGCATCTGGTGAGCCAGCGCAGCACACGGAACGCAGTTTACCTTCCCGCTGGTAAGCGGTCCCTATTTATCTACTTGCACCCGGGGGTGCTTTCGAACTGCTAGGTTGGCAGGCGCTGGGACCGAAGGATGGGAGCGCACCCTGCCGCGGGGATTCGAACCGCCGACCATGCGATTGGCAAGTCCTAGGCGCTGAGGTTTTGAAATGACTGAGAATATGGACTTAATAGACATTTGGAGAACAAGGAACCCTCTCGAGAGAGAGGGAACTTTTTTCTCTCAAGCAATGATGACCTGGACCAGAATCGACCAAATCTGGATTACTAGTGGGATGGCTCCAAAGATTAAGAAAATAGAAATCTGCCCAAAGACTTGCTCCGACCATAACGCCGTGAAGATGGAGATGAAACTTACAACAACTGGTCAATTCAGATGAAGGATGAATGACACCTTGTTTCGAGATGAGGAGATCCACAGAAAGGCCCAAAAAACTTTAAAGGACTATTTTGAAATAAACTTAAAGGCTGATGTAGAAAAAAGAGTGATCTGGGACGCAAGTAAAGCTGTGATGCGAGGATTCCTGATTCAACAAAACTCAATAAAAAAGAGAAAGCAAAATGAGAAGAAGGAAAAGATCTTGGAAAAGATAAAAGGAGAGAAAAAATTAAGATCAAAACCAAAGTCCCAGGAGATTTTGAGAGAGATTAAGTTTTACCAAACACAATATATGGAATTGATGAATCAAGAGATTGAATGGAAGATAAAGCAAATGAGACAAAAGACATTTGAATCAGCAGATAAATGTGGTAAGCTTCTGGCTTGGCAATTGAAGAAAAGACAGAAATTAAATACGGTTACAAACCTAGAAGTGGATGGAAAGAATATATCTAAACCTAATGAGATTAGAAACTGTTTCTTGAGTTATTTCAAAAAATTATATTCACAAGGACCGCAGAAGGAGGAGGATATAGATGAATTCCTTAAAAAATATGGATTACAAAAAATCTCTCATCAAAGTAAAGTGGACCTCAATCAGAGAATAACAGAACAAGAGATAGAGGGTGCCATTCAGAACATGCAACTGGGCAAATCTCCAGGACCAGATGGACTGACTTCCAGATACTATAAAGCTTTGAAGGAGTGGCTGGTACAACCGTTAAAGGAAGTTTGTAATGAGATCTTAGAGGGGGAAAGGGCGCCAGAATCGTGGAAAGAAGCGTATATTACACTCATACCAAAGACAGAGACTGAAAAGACTCAACTTAAGAACTACCGCCCAATATCATTACTCAATGTGGATTACAAAATTTTTGCAGACATTTTGGCAAAAAGATTGAAAAGAGTGTTAATGGAGAAGATTCATAGGGACCAAGCAGGCTTTCTCCCAAAAAGGCATTTATCAGACAATGTGAGGAACATAATAGATATTTTGGAACTACTTGAAGTGAATATAAACACTAAAACAGTTCTGATTTTTGTGGATGCGGAGAAAGCTTTTGACAATATCTCCTGGAGTTTTATGAAAAAGAATCTTCATGGGATGGGGGTAGGCCAAGGATTTGAGAATGGTATGGGTGCTATATACTCCGAACAGAAGCTAAGTTGATTGTAAATAACGTGATAACTGAAGACTTTAGGATAGAAAAAGGGACACGACAGGGGTGCCCAATTTCCCCATTACTTTTTATTTCTGTTCTGGAGGTGTTGCTTAATATGATTAGAGACGACCAGCAGGTTAAAGGTGTACAGGTCGGAGCCAAACATTACAAGTTAAGGGCCTTTGCAGATGACTTAGTACTTACTTTGCAAGAGCCAGACACTAGTACAAAAAGAGTGTTGGAGTTAATTCAACAATTTGGCCAGGTAGCCGGATTTAAACTGAACAAACAAAAGACTAAAGTATTAGAAAAGAATTTAACAGTCATGGAGAGGGAAAAATTCCAGGATGAGACAGGTTTGACAGTGGTTAAGAAGGTGAAATACCTAGGGGTTCATTTGACATCTAAAAATTTGAACAATTGACAATTATGAAAAATGTTGGTCAGAAATCAAAAAAGATCTAGAAATATGGTCAAATTTGAAATTGTCAATGTTAGGCCGAATTGCAGTTATCAAGATGAATGTATTGCCTAGAATGTTATTTTTGTTTCAAATTTTGCAGATTCTTGACAAGATGGACTGTTTCAAGAGGTGGCAGAAAGACATATTGAAATTTGTCTGGCAGGGCAAAAAGCCCAGAATAAAATTTAAGGTACTGACAGATGCAAAAGAAAGAGGGGGATTTGCCCTGCCGGACTTAAAATTGTACTACGAAGCAGCAGCGTTCTGCTGGCTGAAAGAGTGGATGCTCCTCGAGAATACAGATATCTTGGATTTAGAAGGTTTTAATAATACATTTGGTTGGCATGCATATCTATGGTATGATAAAATCAAAGTGCATAGGGCCTTCAAAAATCATATTGTCAGAAAAGCATTATATAATGTTTGGATAAGATATAAAGACCTGTTGGAAAATAAAACCCCTAGATGGTTGTCACCCTTGGAGGCCAAGGCATTGAAAAAGCTCAATATGGAGGCCGAATGGCCAAAGTATTGGGAAATCTTGGAACAAGATGGAGATAAATTGAAGCTACAGAGTCATGAGAAATTGAAACCTAAAGTAAGAGATTGGCTCCATTATTATCAAATAATGGAGGTTTATAAACAAGATAGGAAAATTGGCTTCCAGGTGGAGAAATCAAAATTAGAAACTGAATTGTTAGAACCCAATACTAAGAATCTTTCAAGAATGTACAATTTGCTGCTGAAATGGAATACACAAGATGAAACAGTCAAATCGGCTATGATTAAGTGGGCACAGGACATTGGTCATAACATTATGTTTGCTGACTGGGAATGGTTGTGGAACACCGGTATAAAATTTACGGCATGTAATGCCTTAAAGGAAAATATTATGAAAATGATCTATAGGTGGTACATGACCCCAGTCAAGCTAGCAAAAATTTATCACCTGCCTGACAATAAACGTTGGAAGTGTAATGAAACTGAAGGTACTTTCTATCACCTTTGGTGGACGTGCCCGAAGATTAAGGCTTTCTGGGAAATGATATATAATGAAATGAAAAAGGTACTTAAATGTACTTTTCCTAAGAAACCAGAGGCCTTTCTCTTGGGCATTGTCGGCCAACTGGTGTTAAAGAAAGATAGAATTTTCTTTATGTATGCTACGACAGCGGCAAGAATACTCATCGCAAAGTATTGGAAGACACAAGACCTACCCACCCTGGAAGAATGGCAGATGAAAGTGATGGACTATATGACACTGGCTGAGATGACTGGCAGAATCCGTGATCAGAGGAAAGAGACGGCGGAAGAGGACTGGAAGAAATTCAAAATTTACCTTAAGAACTATTATAAAGTTGAGGAATGTTAAAATGCCGAGGTGTTGAGAGAAAAAGGGATACAGTGACATAAGATTAAGTTAAAGAAAAGATTAAGAGGACACATATTTGACAAAATTGCTTAGAAGCTGCTGAAATAATTTTGTAAACTGGGATGCAGGAAGGGGAGGTATGGGGGAGTCCGAGAAAGGAGGGTTATGGAAAAAAGGCTATGAAATTATACATGTTTGTTTGTCTTTTTGTTTGTTTGTATTGTCTAAAAAACGTTGTAAAACCAATAAAAATTTTATTTAAAAAAAACAGATTGTTCCTGTGAACTGGCTTTTATATGAAAATGTGTTAAGCAGAGTTGGAGTCAGACCTTTGCTCCATCTAGCTCAGTTTTGTCTACTCTGGCTGGCAGAAGCACCCTAAGGTCACAGGCAAAGAAGGGTCTTTCTCAGTGCTGGTGCCAGATTTTGTTAACTGGAGATGCCAGGGACTCAACCGGGTTCCTTCTGCATTGAAAGCACCTGCTGTTCCACCAAGCTATATGCACTGCTGTACAGCTTCCTTTCCACAGTGAACCTGGGAGGGGGATGAAGATAACCTTGATGGTGGAGTCGAATAACACTCTTGATAGTAAAATTAAAAATTAGCCTTTCATGCAACAAACATGAAGACCTTGGGAAAATTTCAGCCTAGTGGCTTGGACCTTGCAGTTATTGACTTTGGCAGGAAATTCTTCAAAAGCAACTATCAGTGTCTTGATTTTGGCATAGGGACTGCTTAGTGCTGGCTACAAGGCTTAGATCTGAAACATTGCCAAGTGTGAATCTAGTGCGGCTTGTCTCTTCAAATGCTGACCACCAGCTGTTTTGCCTCCTCGCCTGCCATTTCATCAGTTCTTTCCCACGGCTTGTGGGACAGAATTCAAATCCTGCTTGCCACAGCAGGCAGAAGGGGCTGGCATTGGAGAAGCTGGCGGTGGGTGGAAAGTGGCTGCATAACTGCATTGGTGCCATGGAGCTTTCAAAAGACACCTTCAGGTTGAGCCTTGACAAACCTGCTTGTGAAAATGCACAGTGCAAAATGGTACCACTAAGAGCTTGAGGCCATAATAAATAACAAGATGAAAGATTAAAAAAATCTTTTTTTAATAATTCCAGTGGCACCTTTAAGATCAACTAAATATAAGCTTTCAAGGTATGAGCTTTCATGTGTAATACACGCTTCAACCTTGTAACTGTTGATGACTGTTATGGCAGTTGGTTCCACAGGGAAGGGCAAGGCATTTTTAAAGGGATAGATGACCAAAATTAGCTTTAGCATGTATAATGGGACATGAACCCAATATCTCTATTCAGACCAGGTCTCTCCATAGTTTTTAATTTAGTAATGAGTTGTAATTCAGCAACTTCTCTTTTAAATGTAAATCTAAAATTCTTTTGCAATAAGACAGCTACTTTAAGATCTTGTACAGAATGTCCTCCCCTTCATGGATCACTGCCTTGCCGTGGCGAAGGGGCTTGAAGAACTCAGGGAAGCTATGAACTACGCCGAGCAGGGCACACAAGATGAACAGGTCATAGTGGAGAGTTTTGACCAAACGTGATCCACCTGGAGTAGGAATCGGCAAGCCACTCCAGTATCCCTGCCAAGAAAACTCCATGGACAAAGACAACAGGCATATAAAAGTTATGACACTGGAAGATGAGCCCCTCAGGTCGGAAGGTGTCCAACATGCTACTGGGGAAGAGCGGAGGACAAGTACAAGTAGATCCAGAGCTGATGAAGCGGCTGGGCCAAAGCCGAAAGGACGCTCAGTTGTGGATATGCATGGAAGCGAAAGGAAAGTCCAATGCTGTAAAGAAAAATATTGCATAGGAACCTGGAATGTAAGAACCATGAACCTGGGTAAGTTGGATGTGGTCAAAAATGAGATGGCAAGAATAAATATTGACATCCTGGGCATCAGTGAGCTAAAATGGACGGGAATGGGCGAATTCAGTTCGGATGACTACCATATCTACTACTGTGGGCAAGAAACCCGTAAGAGAAATGGAGTGGCCCTCATAGTCAACAAAAGAGTGGCGAAAGCTGTACTGGGATGCAGTCTCAAAAATGATAGAATGATCTCGATACGAATCCAAGGCAGACCTTTTAACATCACAGTAATCCAAGTTTATGCACCAACTACTAGTGCTGAAGAAACTGAAATTGACCAGTTCTATGAAGACTTACAAAACCTTATCGAAGTGACACCAAAGAAGGATGTTCTGCTCATTATAGGGGATTGGAATGCTAAAGTAGGGAATCAAGAGATAAAAGGAACAACTGGCAAGTTTGGCCTTGGAGATCAAAACGAAGCAGGGCAAAGGCTAATAGAGTTCTGTCAAGAGAACAAGCTGGTCATCACAAACACGCTTTTCCAACAACACAAGAGACGACTCTACACATGGACATCCCCAGATGGGCAACATCGAAATCAGATTGATTATATTCTCTGCAGCCAAAGATGGAGAAGCTCTATACAGTCAGCAAAAACAAGACCTGGAGCTGACTGTGGCTCAGATCATCAGCTCCTTATAGCAAAATTCAAGCTTAAACTGAAGAAAGTAGGAAAAACCACTGGACAGGTAAGATACAATCTAAACCAAATCCCTTATGAATACACAGTGGAAGTGAGGAACAGGTTTAAGGATTTAGATTTGCTGGACAGAGTGCCTGAAGAACTATGGATGGAGGCTCGCAACATTATACAGGAGGCAGCAACTAAAACCATCCCAATGAAAAAGAAATGCAAGAAAGCAAAGTGGCTGTCCAACGAGGCCTTACAAATAGCGGAGGAGAGAAGGCAAGCAAAATGCGAGGGAGATAGTGAAAGATACAGGAAATTGAATGCAGATTTCCAAAGAACAGCAAGGAGAGACAAGAAGGCCTTCTTAAACGAGCAATGCAAAGAAATAGAGGAAAGCAACAGAATGGGAAGAACCAGAGATCTGTTCAAGAAAATCGGAAATATGAAAGGAACATTTCGTACAAAGATTACCATAATAAAGGACAAAAGTGGTAAAGATCTAACTGAAGCAGAAGACATCAAGAAGAGGTGGCAAGAATACACAGAGGAATTATACCAGAAAGATATGGATGTCTCATACACCCCAGGTAGTGTGGTTGCTGACCTTGAGCCAGACATCCTGGAGAGTGAAGTCAAATGGGCCTTAGAAAGCACTGCAAATAACAAGGCCAGTGGAAGTGATGGTATTCCAGCTGAACTGTTTAAAATTTTAAAAGATGATGCTGTTAAGGTGCTACACTCAATATGCCAGCAAGTTTGGAAAACTCAGCAGTGGCCAGAGGATTGGAGAAGATCAGTCTACATTCCAATCCCAAAGAAAGGCAGTGCCAAAGAATGCTCCAACTACCGCACAATTTCACTCATTTCACATGCTAGCAAGGTTATGCTTAAAATTCTACAAGGAAGGCTCAAGCAGTATGTGGACCGAGAACTCCCAGAAGTGCAAGCTGGATTTAGAAGAGGCAGAGGAACCAGAGACCAAATTGCAAACATGCGCTGGATTATGGAGAAAGCCAGAGAGTTCCAGAAAGACATCTACTTCTGCTTCATTGACTATGCAAAAGCCTTTGACTGTGTTGACCACAGCAAACTATGGCAAGTTCTTAAAGAAATGGGAGTGCCTGATCACCTCATCTGTCTCCTGCGAAATCTCTATGTGGGACAAGAAGCTACAGTTAGAACTGGATATGGAACAACTGATTGGTTCCAAATTGGGAAAGGAGTACGGCAAGGCTGTATATTGTCTCCCTGCTTATTTAACTTATATGCAGAATTCATCATGCGAAAGGCTGGGCTGGATGAATCCCAAGCCGGAATTAAGATTGCCGGAAGAAATATCAACAACCTCAGATATGCAGATGACACAACCTTGATGGCAGAAAGTGAAGAGGAATTAAAGAACCTTTTAATGAGGGTGAAAGAGGAGAGCGCAAAATATGGTCTGAAGCTCAACATCAAAAAAACGAAGATCATGGCCACTGGGCCCATCACCTCCTGGCAAATAGATGGGGAAGAAATGGAGGCAGTGAGAGATTTTACTTTCTTGGGCTCCATGATCAGTGCAGATGGTGACAGCAGTCACGAAATTAAAAGACGCCTGCTCCTTGGGAGAAAGGCGATGGCAAACCTAGACAACATCTTAAAAAGCAGAGACATCACCTTGCCAACAAAGGTCCGTATAGTAAAAGCCATGGTTTTCCCAGTAGTGATGTATGGAAGTGAGAGCTGGACCATAAAGAAGGCTGATCGCCGAAGAATTGATACTTTTGAATTATGGTGCTGGAGGAGACTCTTGAGAGTCCCATGGACTGCAAGAAGATCAAACCTCTCCATTCTGAAGGAAATCAGCCCTGAGTGCTCACTGGAAGGACAGATCGTGAAGCTGAGGCTCCAATACTTTGGCCACCTCATGAGAAGAGAGGACTCCCTGGAAAAGACCCTGATGTTGGGAAAGATGGAGGGCACAAGGAGAAGGGGACGACAGAGAATGAGATGGTTGGATGGTGTTCTTGAATCTACTAGCATGAGTTTGATCAAACTGCGGGAGGCAGTGGAGGACAGAAGTGCCTGGCGTGCTCTGGTCCATGGGGTCACGAAGAGTCGGACACGACTAAACGACTAAACAACAACAGAATGTCCTGGGAGACTGAAGTGTTTTCCTATTGGTTTCTCTGTTTTATGATTCCTGATGTCAGATTTATGCCCATTTATTCTTTGGCATAAAGTTTGTCCTGTTTGTCCAGTATAGAGAGCTGAAGGGCACTGTTGGCATTTGATAGCATATATAATGTTGGAAAGTGAACAATTAAATAGGCCTGAGATGGTATGTTTGAAGTTATTGAGGCCAATAATGATGTAGCAGCAAAGTTGGCATCTAGATTTTTTGCAGGCTCTTGTGCCAGTGTCCATGTTAAGTCTGTTCATTGTACTATTGTGTGTGAGGAGCTGTTTAAGGTTGGGTGGCTTTCTGTAGGCAATGAAAGGTCTTCCTCCCAGAGCTTGGGAAAGAGAGCTGCCATTATCTAAGAGATGTTGCAAATCTCTGATTGAGAGCTGCATGTGATTACTAGTGGTGTTCTGTTATTTTCTCTTTTGGGTCTATCTTGCAGTTAAAATAAAGGTGTTCACTTTGCCCCATATGTGCATTTATCTGATCCTTCAGTCTGTGGAACCTGCACTTTTACAAGTGCCTCAGAATGTCTGTTCCACATTTGTGAGGAGCTGGTTCTTTAGTCAGCAGCCTCATCAGTGTTTTACATGCCTGCTGAAAACTTTCTCTGTTGCAGCAAGCATGATTTTAGCTACCAATATTTCTTCTAAAAGTTTTATTGATTTTATATTTGAATTTCATGATGGTGATTTTATTAATATTTGTTTTTAATAGGTTTATGGATGCAAAGAAATTGCAATGGAAGATAATCTTTTTTTTCCTTGCTAGACTGAAAACAGGGAACAGGGAAAGACAAAGCTGTAAGTGATATATAGAGAACAGGTTTTGAGGGGCTGAATTAATCAACCTGAGATCCCATCTTTCACTCAAACATTTCTAGTCCTTATGACAACAAAAATATTTCATGCAATTTTGGAAGCTGGAATGAGGTGCAACTTTTAGGGACCAGAGTATACATGCTGCACATACGGTATATCTTTGCTATTTCCCGAGACAAGCAAAAGCAGACTTAGTTATCTATGATAACTGAGAAAAGTAGTATCCTCTACTCTCTTATTTGGGAGCAAGTCTTGGATGTGACTCCTGGAAGACCTGCTCCCTGCCTTGCAGGGCTTTCCCGCTTGACCTGGGAGAGTGTGGGCTGACTGACTCCAGCTACAAAAAGTGAGGCTGCTGAACAGACTCTTGGGCTGGGGAGGGTTGTTGGAGCGGGGTTGTGGCTGTTATTTATATTAATCCTTTGTATCTTTATTTAAAAAAAAAACAAAACTCCCCAAAACCAGACATTTCCTTTAAAATGTAAAAATCCTCTCGGGTGGGCATGTTGGGCCCCCAAAAGAGGACATGTCCAGGTTTTCCCTAGGCAACCCTAGTTTATGACTATTTTTGTTATGTAATTTTTTTCATGTTGTAAGCCGTCTTGAACATGGACATGATTTTAACTATGGAAAGGTGGCAAACAAATAAAATGATGTGTGAGGTATGTAAGTCTCACTGAGTTCAGTTTATCTTGTATAGGATAGCACTCTTATGACGAGGGCAGTAATGATGAGGGCCTGCTCGTCACAAAATAAATCAGTCTCGCGCCAGGACTAATTCAAAAGGCTTAGTCAGCATTTCCCCTTGCTCTCTGCCTCTCTGCCTTGCAACCCTGCAAGGAGCTGCTGCAGCCCACATTTTATTAAGAACAGTAAAAAACCATACAACATTGTATCAACCATCAGGCAAAGACAAGTACCAAATATGGGCATCACCCCACTATCAGACCACTCTGTGTGAACCAATCATTGGCCTAGCATGAGGTGTCCATGCGCTGATCATGCCTAGCACAGCCTGCCCTGCCAAAAGGTCAGGCGGCAGTAAATTTCCACCCCTGCGCCCATTTTACCACATAGGCATTAACAACCATTTTCCTACACTCTTATGCGGATTTTCTTATCTACATTAACTGCTGCAGAATTTATTTACGTTTCACTTATGCTTCATATTCACCGTCACTATTGTGTAGGAGGGATTCAAGGGCATACTGAACTTGTGCAGTTAAAGGGGATTAAAGTGCCCTGTCGCCCCAGCACAGGGGTAGTCAATGTGGTGCCCTTCAGATGTCCTTGGACTACACTTCCCATCATCCCTGACTGGCCGTTGGAGTCCAAAGCCACATTGGATGCCCCTGCCCTAGCACAACAAATCCACTTTAAAAAGAAACAGACTCTTCGCTGTTTGGAAAGTGTGGGAACAATTGACCATCCAGAGGCTGTATAAACACCATGCAAGCAATTCAAGATGAATGCAGGACAAATGCCTGTTATAACCACCTCACAAACAAATCAGAATGAAAACTCAATAAAAAACGGATATAACCTAACCTCTGCAGAGGCTATATGCAAGTAAATCAGGGCAGTTGCTCTATAAAGAGGATGTCTGGAGAGGCCCTCTATAGCATTGAAAAGTTGCCCTGACAGAGCGAGAGATTTCAAGAGAGAGCAATGGGACCAGCAGGTGAGGCCTTGCTCTTTGGTGAGCTACGTCTGTCTCCCTTACTGGAGACTTTGAAGGGATTTTTTTAAAAAAATAATAATCCTGATTTACAAAGGTATTTGATGGCTGAGAGATACTGTTCTTGGCAACCCTGAAATCCTTGGCTGAGAGAATTTTTAAAACTGCTTTTAGAATGCTATAAAAACTATTTTTAGACGGTTTTTAATGATACTGCTTTTAACAATGTGCTTGCCACTCAGCCCTGCGCTCCTTTGGGAGGGAAAGGTGGGACAGAAATTGAATAAATAAATAATTTTTACACATGTATTTAAATATAGAGTTCCAGCTTCAGTAGGCCTCCAGAAAAGTAGGTGAAAAATTGTCTTATTTTGGTGTTGATGACAAGGCAGTCCTAGTTCCTCAACAGCCCTGCATCCTCTTAGGCTGGAAAGGCACAGAGCGTGGGGGATGTAGGTGGTTAATTTATAGCTCTTTGTTCGCACTTGCGTCAAAGCTTGTTTAAAAATACAGCCCTTTGATTCTTAGTCACTTTTCATGTGAGGCTCCTTGCGGTTATAAATACCTCAGCCAGATGCCTTTCCAGCCAGAGCCTGTGGCCCTGCCAGCCACCTGCTTCCTCCTCTCAGCTGCTGCTCCTCCGTAGAAAGAGGGGGGAAAGGCCTCGTTTGCTGCTCCTTCAGCATTTGCTTAACGAAAACGAAAATAACTGACATTTTATTTTGCAAAGTGAAATCTGATGCAAAACTGAAGTTTCCCCTCCAGGCAAAACTCCCAAAGGATTTGGAGGAAAGCCGAAAGAAAAACCTGGGAGGGATTTTGAGGAGGGTTCAGGTGGAGCAAGATGTTAATGAGAGACGCTGAGCTGCCATCACTCCCTGTCTCTTTCTCGCCTCATCCTGGCAACATGCAGTAGAAGAGGGCGCATTATGGGACACCAGGGTTCAGTGCTCTCTAGGTTACGACTCCCCACACTGGCCATTAGGTGAGGTGGGATGGAAGAATGAGCAATGGCAGCCATGGGTGTCCAAAGGGGTGGGGGAGTAGTGTCACATCTAGTTCAGCTCCCAGGTTGCAGAATTTAAAGGGTGGAATTCAAAGTAGCACTAAGGAGAAGGCTCTGTCAATGCCAGCATTTTTGCTTGTCTGATGGAATAATCCTCCCCCAGTGCAGTGCTCTGGTGGGTTGTCTCCTGATTCCCCTACCACTTGAGGGTTTTTTTTGGGGGGGCATGCTTGCATGCTGCAAGAAGAGGAGGGGGAAAGCCCCATTGTGCTATCGGGACTCATTGCGCTGGCTCCCAGTAGCGCATCTCTTTAGTTGAATCTAACCCAAAGTGAATCCAGGGATACCTTCTCAGATGAAATAGCAATTTACCTCTCGTTTTCAACAGCATCATAGAAGAAAAGGATTGAACCCCCCCCCACCCTCAATTTAGGATCACGGCCTGCACACCTGCAATTTCTAGGAACACACACACACACAGACTCAAATGCAAGGTCACATTTAGGGTGCAATTCTAAACCAATATACAGTCATACCTTGGGATAAATACGCTTCAGGATAAGTATTTTCGGGTTGCGCTCTGCAACAGAGTTCATAACTTCGGGATTTTTCCGCTCGCGCATGCGCAGACGGTCAAAATGATGTCACGCGCATGCGTGGAAGCGGCAAAATGTGACCCGCGCACGTGCAGACACGCAGTCACGTCTTACGTTCTGTTGAGGATACGAACGGGGTTCCGGAACGGATCCCATTCGCATCCCGAGTTACCATTGTACCTGAGAGTTGTTGTTGTTTAGTCGTTTCCAAGGTGACCTGGAAACTACTACTAATCCAGAATGTGGCAGCTAAACTGGTGATTTGAAGCAGCCACCGACACCATATAACACCAGACCTATAAGAACTGCATTGGCTCCCAGTACGTTTCTGAGCACAATTCAAAGTGTTGGTTGTTGTTTAGTCGTTTAGGTGTGTCCGACTCTTTGTGACCCCCATGGACTAAAGACATGCCAGTTTACAGCATGAGATCACAAGGAACACAAAGAAACATTAGTAATTTTGACAGATGTTTACTTGTTGTTTAGTCGTTTAGTCATGTCCGACTCTTCGTGACCCCATGGACCAGAGCACGCCAGGCACTTCTGTCTTCCACTGCATCCCGCAGTTTGATCAAACTCATGCTGGTAGCTTCAAGAACACCATCCAACCATCTCATTCTCTGTCGTCCCCTTCTCCTTGTGCCCTCCATCTTTCCCAACATCAGGGTCTTTTCCAGGGAGTCTTCTCTTCTCATGAGGTGGCCAAAGTATTGGAGCCTCAGCTTCAGGATCTGTCCTTCCAGTGAGCACTCAGGGCTGATTTCCTTAAGAATGGATAGGTTGGATCTTCTTGCAGTCCATGGAACTCTCAAGAGTCTCCTCCAGCACCATAATTCAAAAGCATCATTTCTTCGGCGATCAGCCTTCTTTATGGTCCAGCTCTCACTTCCATACATCACTACTGGGAAAACCATTTTTTTAACTATACGGACCTTTGTTGGCAAGGTGATGTCTTTACTTTTTAAGATGCTGTCTAGGTTGGTCATCGCTTTTCCTCCCAAGAAGCAGGTGTCTTTTAATTTCATGACTGTTGTCACCAACTGCAGTGACCATGGAGCCCAAGAAAGTAAAATCTCTCACTGCCTCCATTTCTTCCCCTTCTATTTGCCAGGAGGTGGTGGGACCAGTGGCCATGATCTTAGTTTTTTTTGATGTTGAGCTTCAGACCATATTTTGCGCTCTCCTCTTTCATCCTCATTAAGAGGTTCTTTAATTCCTCCTCAGTTTCTGCCATCAAAGTTGTGTCATCTGCATATCTGAGGTTGTTGATATTTCTTCCGGCAATCTTAATTCCGGCTTGGGATTCATCTAGTCCAGCCTTTCGCATGATTAATTCTGCATATAATTTTAATAAGCAGGGAGATAATTACAACAGCCTTGTTTTACTCCTTTCCCAATTTTGAACCAATCAGTTGTTCCATGTCCAGTTCTAAGTGTAGCTTCTTGTCCCACATAGAGATTTCTCAAGAGACAGATCAGGCACTCCCATTTCTTTAAGAACTTGCCATAGTTTGCTGTGGTCGACACAGTCAAAGGTTTTTGCGTAGTAAATACAGTGGAACTCAAGTCTGAGTAGACCTTTATAAGGTTTAGTGCTATTTTTCTAGAAAAAGAGGTGCCAGAACTCACCATGAACACCTCCCTTGTTCTCTTATAAAGGCAATGGCGCCGACCTGAGAGGTGCCAGAACTCAGTTCCGGTAGGTTATGACTGGGGAAAAAAGCCCTGATAAGATTGATCTTCAGTTTTTAATGTGGTCCTAAATTAGGGCTCAGCTGTGCAGTATATGAAGTGCTCACAAAACTTTCTGAGACGCTACAATACTTTTTGCACTCTTTCTTTATGAACACGTGTACGTTTATACACATCTCTTGGCCTTGCAGTGGTGCTCCTCTTTGGGCTGCTGCGTTGAATATTAATCTTGTGCAAATTCCTGAAAATCTCATTGGCATCACCTATGTGCATAAAGGACCCTTAGGGTGGGATTCAACTAATGAGTTCTGCTAGTGGAAGCCCATGCAAGACCTTCTGGTAGCGCAGTGGGGCTTTCACTCCTATCTTATTTTTTTAAAAATGATATTTATTAGTGTTTCACAAACAATAAAAACAAATTCCAAACTCCTATCCTCCCCCCATGCCTTCCCATGCGTGTATCAAGAGAACCCTCAGAATAGCGCATAGGGGGAGGAGAGGGGTGATCAGTCTGAAAAGCTGAAATGCTTGCGCTGACAGAACCATTAGAAGAGCATGATTTTGAGTTCTTTCCAATGAGAGGAAAAAATGGGGGGGGGGTTAGAAGAATCCTGGGGACTTACAACACCTGCTCCCCATCCCCTGTTCTTGTTTTTTTTTAAAGAAATATTTATTAAAGTTTCCAATTTTTTACAAACAAAAACAAACAAACATAAAAATATTAAAAACACATAAATTTCATAACTTATTTTCTCGTAACTTATTTCCCCGACCTCCTCATACCCCCCCTTCTTGCATACCCAGTTTGAGTTATTTATACAGCAAATCCTTATCTCAACATCTTAAATTATTGTAGCTTTAAATTCTTGCTTACAAAAAAAAGGTCATTTTATCATAATTACAGCTTGAAACCACTTAATTTCAATCCAACATCATTCAACATTCCTTAATTTTACAATATTTTTGTAAATAGTCCTTAAATTTTTTTCAGTCTTCTTCTGCCGACTCTTCTCCCTGGTCACGAATTCTGCCAGTCATTTCTGCTAGTCCCATACAGTCAATCAGCTTCATCTGCCATTCTTCCAAAGTGGGTAGGTCTTGTGTCTTCCAATACTTTGCGATAAGTATTCTTGCTGCTGTTGTGGCATACATAAAAAAAGTTCTGTCCTTCTTTGGCACCAATTGGCCAACCATGCCCAGGAGAAAGGCCTCTGGTTTCTTCAAGAAGGTATATTTAAATACCTTTTTCAGTTCATTATATATCATCTCCTAGAAAGCCTTAATCCTTGGGCACATCCACCAAAGGTGAAAGAATGTACCTTCAGTTTCTTTACATTTCCAACATTTGTTATCGGGCAAATGATAGATTTTTGCAAGCTTGACTGGGGTCATGTACCACCTATATATCATTTTCATAATATTTTCTCTCAAGGCATTACATGCCATAAATTTCATTCCGGTGGTCCACAACTGTTCCCAGTCAGCAAACATAATATTATGCCCAGCATCCTGTGCCCATTTAATCATGACCGATTTAATCGTTTCATCCTGAGTATTCCATTTCAACAGCAAGTTATACATTTTTGACAAAATCTTAGCTTTAGGTTCTAACAGTTCTGTTTCCAATTTAGATTTTTCTACCTGGAAACCAATTCTTTTATCCTGGTTGTAGGCCTCCATTATCTGGTAGTAATGGAGCCAATCTCTCACTTTATTTTTTAATTTCTCAAAACTCTGCAGTTTCAATTTATCTCCTTCTTGTTCCAAAATTTCCCAATATTTTGGCCATTTGACCAAATGGCCCTGTTCTTGTTTTAGCACCAGATGCAACAGAGACCTGCCCTCTGACCAACATTATTATAAATTCTACCACAATAACTGTAACAAATTATCTTGGGTTTTTTTAACTAAGTGGATAATGATTTGAGGAGCTTAATGAAGGGTTCTCCAAATGTTTGCTGAGCAAATAAGTTTGTGAAATCTGGCAAGGAAGAGGCAACAGGGAGCCAGCTGGGGAAACCAACACGCTTTCTCTATCTTTGCGCAAGCATAGCCTGGTTGGTTTCCCAGACAGCATTGATCTTCATGTGTTGGATGGTATTGATTCCATTCTTGTTCCAGGTGTCCCAGGGGTGCCAGTGCTTGCTTCCAGGCAGACACTGGAAAGCTTGTCCATACATTAGCTTCCCACATCACACACACACCCTCTAGTGCGCAACTGGGTGCATTGAGAACTGTCCTTGCAAAAAGCAGGTACCCTTCCCCTCAGCACAGAAAGGATCAGTGGGGGCACTATTGGGGGGGGCAGTTCTCCTTCCCCATTGCACCTCTCCAAGTCCATTGTTCCATTTTTTTTACCTGTTTGCTGGTTCTACAAACTGAATTGCTTTTGCTATCTGGGTTGGCTCCAGGTTTGAAGGGGCTCTCAAAGTGTCATATGGTGGAACTCTTTTTACATCCAGTCCTTAGCTTATTTGAAGGCAGAAGCAGAAAGCAGCTACAAGCTGCTGTTTTTTGAGGTTCCCACAATGCCCCTTGCATAACACAGTCAGCAGACTGTGCCAGTGCCAGGCCTCAGTGTCAGTGGGCAATGGTGTGGCACTGAAACCATAGCAGCTTCCTCTGGGTGCCAGACACTGACAATGGACCGGATGGTTGCTGTGGGTCTAGCCCTCTCCATGAAATCTCTCCCCTCCTCTGAAATACGGAATGGTATCCCTGAGGTCAGTGGGATGGCCAGATGCAAAAAAGAGGGCAGGGTTCCTGAACCTTTAAATTGTTGTGCTGAAGAGGGAAGTTTGCCAGGTGTACCTTGCATGACACAACTCCTAAACATTCAAAAGCCCTGTCCTCCCTAGTTAAGAACCAAAAGCACAGCTTGATCAATAAGTGTTTGTGAGGTTCTCCTAGGTTCAGTAGGAAAATAATAATTGGGTGGTGATGGTTACCAGAGAATGGCTCTTTCCAGAAAGTAGCTACTTTCTGTGTGTCTGCATATACACTATAAACCTTTAAAGCAAATTCAAAGCACATTCCCCCACTCAAAGAATTCTGGGCACAGATTAAAGGTTGCTGGGAATTGTGAGGGGTATACTACAGTGCCCAGATTTTTTTGAGAGAAAGAATGTTCTTCAGATACACTTTAAACGTATAGTGTGCACACAGCCTGTGTTTGCAGCAGTGACTGCTCAATTTCCCAAGGAACGGTGCCATTTGCTCAAATCCAAGTTGGAGTCAAGTATGTTTAAAGCACATCCCACCTGACAAAAAAATAATGAAAGCTGTAGTTTATTAAGGGTTCTGGGAATTGTAGCTTTGCGAGAGGCAAGCTACAGTCCCTGGGTTTTTTGAGGGGAAGCCATGTGCATTAGAACTTCTTCAAAGGTTTGGTGCCTACACAGCCTCCTCCTGCCACTTCCTCATTGCTGGATCTTTTGAGGAGGAAAATCGAATCAAAGGCAACCTGGCCTTCTTTTGCCATAGGGTCAAGGATTGGGCATTGCTGAGGAATGACACCTCTGCACAGGTGCCTACAACAAGGGTCCCCTGCAATGAGGAGATAGACTAAGGGCTCACCCACACTTCCTTTTGTCCCAAATTTTGTTCCTTTTAGTCTGTGACTCCTGATAGGTTTTCCTTTGCCTGGAAAAATCTGCTGTTTATTGCTGAATCAGAACAAGTGTCAATCCACAGAAAACCTGATTGACGTTTGCTCTGATTCAGCAGTAAACCACGGGTTATCCTGGGGGAAATGGCAGGACAGAAGAAAAACCTATTGGATCCATGCCTAGAAGTCACGGACCAAATGGAAGTCTGGATGAGCCCTGAGGGAGGGTCCATGGAGGGTGTCTTGCCCAAAGGCTCTCCAGAACCTGGAGCTGAGAGGCACAAAAGTCTTTCCTCCCCAGCTCCTGTCCACTTCTGAGGAAGGAGAACAGGTTGCCTTAGATGCAGCCATAAGCCATCTTCCTGTGCTGCTCTTTGTGTGCGAACAGGAAATGTGCTACAGCGAAACAGGAGCTTAGGTGAGAAGGGGAAGAAGGAACAGCCATTTCAAAAGAGTTCACCCTCTTTCTCCTGGTATGAACCATAAAAGTGCATGGGCAGGTCAACCTCTCAGATTCCCTCCAACCCCATTTGCCTTGACTTTAGTGTACCTTTACAGGTCTTTGGGTAAGGAGTGCATAATTTCAGTGATCAGCAGGGCTCTTGAGCAGATGGCTGGCACATTTAACTAGCAGTGGCACTGAAACTCAGGAGGCTCATGATGAGAAGGAACTGGTCCCACAGCATTACGTGACAGGTGAAGTGGACCAGCGTCACTGGCAAGACTGAAGCTGGAACTTGACCCTGGAGAGTTGCACTGTACACAAACATGGATCTTGTCCCATAGCAACACCCAGTGCAGCTAGTTCAATAAGATAAGGAATGAAATCTGTGTCCTGAACCTTGATGTGTTGCCATCTCCCTTGCTGCACAGCTGATCACCTTGGGCCCCTTGCTGACGAGAGCTTGGAGTCTATTCCTGTTTCATGCAGGAATTGCCTAATCAGTCATGCTGGGTATGTACTTTTGCCAGCAACACAAGACTATTGCTGGATCTGATCCCTCCTGGGAAGCCTTGTTCTTGATTTGTCACTGGAGCCAATACCTACTGACTGCCCACCAGGACTCTCGTGTGATGTCAAGGAGGGGCAGCAGCACAAAGGTGGGACACATATTGATTGCTCTGGGAGCAGAAGACCCTAAATTCAGGTTGCAACTTGTATATATGTTTATCTGCCAGTAAGTCACACTGAATGGATTGGGTCTTTCCAGTAAACATGCTTGGAATTGCAGTCTCAGTCTGACATCTCCAGTTAAAAGGACTTTAAGAAGCAGGATTGGCGAAGACTTATCTCTGCCTCAAACTTTTGAACAATCCAACTTCCAGCTCCAACTCCCAGCAGCCCAAGCCAGCATGCATGGCCAATGTTCAGGGATGGGGGGAATTGTAGTCTGGCAACAAAAGGAGGGCCACAGGTTCCTCATGATCCTAGAGAGACTTCATGATGGTCCAGTGATATATAGATTAATTAACTACTGATGTGTATTTTATTAGTAATTAATAATAAATATATGAAAACTATAATTCATGGAAATCCAGGAGATTTGTTTTGTTTTTCATTTGTAGGAGAGGTACTGATGATATATATCTGATGTTATATTAGCAGTTTGGATGTTATGTTCACTTCAGTTATGGACAGGGAACTTATGGTCTTTTAGATGCTGCTCGACTACAACTCCCATCCTCCCTGACCATTGGCCATGTCAGCTGAGGCTGATGGGAGTCTGATAACATTAAGAGGGCCTTGTGCTCCCCATGCTACATGCCACCTACACCCAATTTTATTTGATTTTCAATTATATGAAGAGTACAAGAAAAATAAAATAAAGTGGCAGATGAGGGTGATGGACTACATGGAATTGGCGGAAATGACTGGCAGAATCCGAGACCAGGGAGAAGAGTCGGTGGAAGAAGATTGGAAGAAATTTAAAGACTATTTACAGAAATACTGTAAAATTAATGAATGTTAGAATGATGTCAGAATGAAGTTAAGTGGTTTTAGCAGCAATGTTATAAAGGTGTATGTAAAAATGGATTGTTAACAGGTGAGAACCTAAAGCTATAATATATTAAGTTAAAGGATTAAGATAAAAACAAAGAGAGAAAGGAATTGCTGAATTAATTAACTGAACTGGAATACAAAAAAGGGAGGCGTGAGGAGGTCAGGGAAACAAGTAAATGAAATGTAAGGCATGGAAAGATTGATTTGTTTTTTAAGTCTCTTATTTTTTCTGTATTTTGTATTTTTTCTTTTTTCTATTTTTCTTTTTCTTATATATGTAACTTTTTTTTTGAAACCTTAATAAATATCATTAAAAAAAAAAAGAATTATAAAACACAAGCAACCAAAACAGTTAAAGTTAAAAGTCACAGTATCATTTTGCAGAAGCAATTATTTTATATAGTACAACAACTTATGTACAAACTTGCCCAATGAACAGAGAAGGAGAATACAATGCTACCTCCAGCATGTTTGTTTATCTGGCTAGTTTTATTTGCGAAATAGGCAGTGCAATCATATCCATGCATGCCCGCCAGCCATATGGTTGACGGGGCACAGCTGATGGGTGTGCAGGGAAAGGGGAGGCTGCCGGCAAAGCTGTGCAGCTCCCCCACTTGCTGGGGAGCCCCTGAGAGGCCGGCGCCCTGGCGCAACGCACCACTAAGCCCTATGGGAAACACAGCTCTGGTTGGTTCTGTGGTTGAGCTTTGCCCAGCATTGGTAGAGAGAGAGAGGGAAAACTCCTGTGCTCAGTTTCTGTGGTTCATGGTTGTGCTTGCATCCCCCGACATTTGAGGAACCAAGCGACAGAAGGAGAGTGACACTGAGAAGGACACTGAGATCCAGCACTGAGGGCCTTCTGGCGGTTCCCTCATTGCGAGAAGTGAAGTTACAGGGAACCAGACAGAGGGCCTTCTCGGTAGTGGAGCCCACCCTGTGGAACACCGTCCCTTCAGATGTGAAGGAAATAAGCAGCTATCCTATCTTTAAAAGACATCTGAAGGCAGCCCTGTTTAGGGAAGTTTTTAATATTTAATGCTGTACTGTTTTTAATACTTGATTGGGAGCCGCCCAGAGTGGCTGGAGAAACTCAGCCAGATGGGCGGGGTATAAATAATAAATTATTATTATTATTATTATTATTATTATTATTATTATTATTATTTTATTATTATTATTATTATTATTATTAGAGTAGTGCTGGAAAACGGCAGCACGAGGGCAGATCTGCCAAAAGATGGCCTCAAGCCTGCATAGCAACCAGCAATGGGGGAAATTAGTCAGAACCCACAAGAGCTTAAGCTCTGGTGGGGGGCAATGGTGAACATGCAAGCCCCACCCTCCAACGTCCCCACGTGCAATCGAACCACACACAAGTTACCAGTCTGCAAAAAGTCTTACTAGCCTGTCGGGCTGGCAGTGGAAAGGTGGAGAGCAGTGTTTCTATGCTGGTTGGAAAGGAGGGAGCATCCTTCCTCTTGCAGCCCACTTGAGAAGGGGCAGGTGCTCCACCCCTTCTCCATCAGTCCGCTTCCTGTATGTCACTCAGACTGCCTACCACTGAGGTACAGCCCTTCCGCAAGTTCCAAGGAGTTCCATGGCTCCTCACCCCGCACCTTTACTATGAAGGAGAACATGAGAGGAAATTGGTTTACCTAAATCATCATCCCTACTGCCATTCTTTGGCTCTGGCTAATTGCTTCTGTTAGGGATGCGGGTGGCGCTGTGGGTAAAACCTCAGTGCCTAGGACTTGCTGATCGCATGGTCGGCGGTTCGAATCCCCGCGGTGGGGTGCGCTCCCGTCGTTTGGTCCCAGCGCCTGCCAACCTAGCAGTTCGAAAGCACCTCCGGGTGCAAGTAGATAAGTAGGGACTGCTTACCAGCGGGAAGGTAAACGGCGTTCCGTGTGCTGCGCTGGCTCACCAGATGCAGCTTGTCACGCTGGCCACGTGACCTGGAAGTGTCTGCGGACAGCGCTGGCTCCCGGCCTCTAGAGTGAGATGAGCGCACAACCCTAGAGTCTGGCAAGACTGGCCCGTACGGGCAGGGGTACCTTTACCTTTAATTGCTTCTGTTGGAAGAGATAGCAGGGATGTCTCTTATCCTAGCAGGGATTTTTTTTTGTTTTTATTTTATTTTATTTAAAATACTATCATACAAATACATTACAAATAATTACAACAGAATTTCACACAAAAATGAAAAAGGAATAACAAGAATAAAAATAAAAAGCAAAGAGGAATTAACATTAAAATAAAAATATCGGTTGTATTATCATATCTTGACCAATAAAGTTTTGTTCTTCTAGAACAAAAACTTCCAATCATTCTTGTTGTACTTTTTCTAATATCTTAATTTTATCACAGTTTATTTTATAGCTTTTTCTGCATATTTTTCTAATATATTTTCCCAATTATTTATTATACACAAGTATCATTCAATTCTGCCAGGATAATTTCATTTTTACAGTGTGATCTTATATACTCCTTGAATAATATCCATTCTCTCTATACTTTTTGATTTAGGGCTTCCCTAACTTTTCCAGTCAGCTTTGCTAAGTGAAAATACTCTACCATGAGTGTTTTCCAGTCTATTATTGTTGGTATTGTTTCACATTTCCAGCTTCTGGCTACGAGTATTCTTGTGGCCATAATTGAGTACATAAACAGTGGTCTTGTGTTTTGCTTTATTTCTGTTGGTAATATTCCTAGAAGGAAAATCTCCGGTCTTTATGTTAAGTTTAAATAGTTTTTAAAATTCGTCATATATGTTATTCCAAAACTCGCTTATCACCATACAAGTCCACCACATATGGTAATAAGATCCTATCTCCTTTTTGCAACGCCAACATATTGGTGAGCTTCCTTTATACATTTTGGTGAGTTTAGCTGGGCTATGATGCCATCAGTAGACCATCTTCATGGTATTTCCCCTCAAATTATAACATGATGTAAATTTGATATCTTGCTGCCATAACCTTTCCCACTGTTCCATATTGATGTTATAACCAAAGTCCTGTGCCCATAGCAGGGGATGACTGTGACTAGGTGACCTGTTTGTCTTCTCGGTCTGCTGCACAGATGATGGGGAACTTCAAAGGCCCTGCTCTCCCTCCAGGTCTTCAATTATCATGGCAAAGAAGAGAAGGCAAGCAAGTTTAACTGATTTCTAGGGAGTTTCCTATTTACTCTGAACTTATCCTTGGAAACAGACATTACCTTCATGTTTTCTTGGCATTTCTTCCTCCTGCCATCTTCTTCCAGACCAGGATGGCAGGAGGTCTGCAGAGCCTACAGGGAAACAAAGAGCCACATGGGAGATTTTTATTTTTCTGAACCTCAAAATAGGCCTCAGACAGTTACAGAGAGACCTTTCCTAAGAAACTTTGAGGACTAACATTACTCTGGAAGCAATATCTATATGCTGAAGGGTCTTACCTTTTGTGTCCTCTCAAAGAGGGGTCCAGAGGGGGAGGTCTCTGGGAGAGGAAAATTTTTATTCTTTTTTCCCAAGTGGGAAAGGACTTCTCAGTTTGGGAAGCCTAGAAAAGAAAGAGAAATGGGGCTCAAAGCACTCTCTAATACCTCGATGCTCAAGATGAATTCTCTAGCATCACAGAATTCAGATGCTGAGAGAAATCCTACTTACATGTCTTCTCCTTTCTCTCTCTCTCTCACAGAATTATCCAAGCATAGGAGATCCCCAGGCCTTCTAGAGCTCTGGCGACCAATGAGCCAGCAGAGGGAGATGTCACAATGAACCTCGTGACCCAGCAACCCTGGGCCCTGAGAAAACTAGCAATCCTGCTCCTCTTAAGTGACATGACTAAGTTTTCTCATGTCTTTTTTCCCATGTTCTCCAGGAGAGGTGAGACCTTATTCCTTCTCCCCAAGTGGGACAAAACTTTTCTCAACCTCGAAAGCCTAGGAAAGAAAGAGAAAAATGTGAGAAATGGGGCCCACAGTTAGTACTCTCCTGATCTGCCTTCCTAAACTGGTTTTGGCATTCACACATCTAAGCTCAAGAGGAATTCAATATCATCACAGAATGCAGATGCTGAGAGAAATCCTACTTACATGTCTATCTCCTTTCTCTCACACAGATGAAATGATATCCATGCGCTGCTCTGGTTTCGCCAGAAGCAGCTTAGTCATGCTGGCCACGTGAACTGGAAAAAACTGTCTACGGACAAACGTCAGCTCCCTTGGCCAGTAAATCGAGATGAGCGCCGCAACCCGAGTCGTCCACGACTGGACTTAACTGTCAGGGGTCTTTTACCTTTAGGCCTTTTAGCACTCTGGTGACTAATGAGCCAGCAGAGGGGAGGTGTCACAATGAACCTCACGACCCAACAACCCTGGACCCTGAAAAAACCAGCAACCACAAGCACTGCTCCTCTTAAGTGACGCTGCTAAGTTTTCTCCATGTTCCACAATATGGGGTATCTGGCTCTGACAAACTTACACAGCACTGTAGGCTTGAGATGAAACCACAAGAGGCATTATTCATTCTCATCTGGAAGAACTTGGATTTCCTGTGGCTCACAATTCTCCTTGCAGATCTGGGCTTTTATCAGACTAAATTAGGTATTTGTGTTTTCCTGCATCACTGCCCATGACTTTTCTTGTGATGATCCTTTTGTGTGTGTTCTAACTAAGCTCAGTTTTGTATCTTGTAGCCGACAACCCTTGTTTGTTTATATTTGTTATTTGTTCTTCTGAATAAATATAACAGTACAGATGACATTTTATTGTTCAAGATACCAGAGGTGGGCAGGGGGGGGGCACATGATTTTTGTAGAGCCCTCAGTGATATAGGCATTCTTGTTTCTGAGGGTGCTGACAAGAATACTTTGGACAGAGTCTGGTTAACTAGGAACCCAGTGTGAGATGACTCACTGCATTTCCATAGGACTTTTAGGTTCAACATACACTCAGAACCCGCCAAACCATATAGCATTCACTGAGGGTTTTTTTGCAAGTCCCTTATTGCTCCAGAAGAAAGTCCAGGAGTCTTCTCATCATAAGGTACCCACACTTAGCAAGTCTTATGTTTGCCCTTTTGTTTGTTAGGACCCTATTTGGGGTGGGGTGGGGGAAAGACCAATCCTTTTAAAATTGATTAATATGAGTGATGCTTTCTTATTGTTCAATGCCTCCTTTTGCTTTTGGTATGGCTGGGCCACTAATAATAAATATCATCTTGGTCCTTTGGATGGTCAGGTCACACACAGGCAAGGTGGAGGCTGTGAACATGCTTTGCTCATCCTGAGTGTGAGATTTGGGCCAAAAGACATGAGGGAATGCTTTCTCCCATATGTACCTCACCATGCCCCTAAATGCTCCTGTCCTTCACAAGCAGAATCTCAAGGGGTGTGCAGCAGCACCTGCTCAGTGCTGGCACCTGCTATTTTGAGCTCCATTCTTAGGAAACTTGGATTGGCCTCATCCTTAGACATAGTTCAGTGCCACCAGGTTCTTTTTGCCCAGGCATTTTTTCCAGTCTTGGATGGATATAATTGCATTATTGCTCTGAGTAGTTTTCATTCCATTGACTTAACTACTGTGTAATTTGTCCTTTGAATGAGTTTGGTGTGGGGTTTTTCATACTGTTTGGTGGTTTTAGAAAAGTTTGGGCTCGAGCTATGGAAGGGCTATATATACACATATATAAATAGAGCCATTTTAAATTTGGCCACACACACAGAGAGAGAAATAAATGCTATTTTTTGGAGCCTGGTGCTTCAGGGCTGACTCTCTTTTGGATTTGATGCTGCTTTAGCACTAACCACTGCCTATGAAACAACAATCCTATCATGCACCTCCCTTCATTGCAGAGCTGATTTCTGCTGGAAACTGTTGAGGGGCTTGCCTATCAGTATGTTGTTCAGCTGTTTCCACCACCGATCAGCTTAGCAATGGGGAGGGGGCCTGTGACTCACATGGAAGTCAGAGAAAGGTCTGCCTGCAGGTCAAGGGTAACTCAAATGTGGCCAATGAGTTTGCTGCAGCTCGATTTGTGTATTTGTAAACAAACTGATATTTCAAAAATGATGTTAGTCTTTGCCCTCCCAAGGAGAATGATAATGCAAAATGACCTGGAACATCCTACTCTTTGGTGTTTGGAAAGTGTGAAATAATGCAATACAAATTAGCATTAGCAATGAAAGGTGTGCAATGTGTTGATATTGGCAGTGTATTGAAGGTCAAAACTTGTGTACTGGTGACGTGCCATGTTTTGGACTATGGCACTGTTTGGCACACTTTTTTATGCTTGAAGCTTGGAAGATCAACCTGCTTTGAAGCATTTTGATGGATATGCTACATGGTGCCCAGCAGGAAGCACATGTCTAAATAAATGTGGTCTAATACCTAACAGCCCAATCTTCCTTGCGCATGCTGCAGTGTGACCAATAGATGGGTGGAGCTAGTTTCAGGGACTATGTTAATTGTCTGGGTGACACCCTTGACAAAGGAACCCTGGCTTGGTGTAGATTCCATGTAGACTCATCTCTTAACCACTGGGAGTGCCCGTCCAAGTCCCTTCTCCTACCTCAACCCCATCGTTCCCTTTCCCTTCCAGCACTCACTATTGATAATGGCTGACTGACAGCACTTGGGCCGCTTAACTATAATCTCTCTTCTATCACTTGTGGCTTGAATTGAGAAAATGAGTGTTTGTCTATTTTTACAATGCCACTACATGCATTACTTAGCTTACCAATGCCAGGATGCAATGCTACATTGTTAGTGGCTGCTGTTACACCTTTGCATAAGTTTAGACTTTTGCATAACTTTCTGCTTTTCCTTTTACCTCGCTCAGGCAACTTCGGATAACACTTCATGCATCTGACAAAGCAGACTCTTGTCCATAAAAGCTTCTGCCATAATAAATTCTCTGGTGTGGTAACATCTACAGCAGAAGGTGAGGCATTTGGGCATATTCTGAAACAAATTATTTCAACATAAATAAAGATATTTTGAAGAGGCCTTGTGTTGAAAACCCTAAATATGCAGGCGGGGTGGGGAATGACCTAGTGTAACTCCAACCACATTTCCACCATTCTGCACACCTGTTCACCTTGAAACGAAAAGCACCTTATGTATATCTATCCAACTAATGGGATATTCTCTCTCTGTGTGTAATGAGGACTTTCTCCCAAGTAATCATGCAGAGGATTTGCCAGCCTAAAGGGCAGCAGAATTAAAAGCATAGGAAGAAGGATGTAAAACCTTGTTTTGAGCAAGTCCAGTTATGAAGTAAGCTGGCTTCCTCCTTCTCACCCACATTAAGAAGGAATCAGGTAACAACTTGTTAAGTACCGTAATTTGAAAACAAGGTTTACTTACTTCATAAACATACACTGGTTCACAGCAATGGCTGTGTTGAACCATAGGTGAGTTGTTCCAGGAGCTTTGCTAGCACTACCTGAATACTCAAGATAACCTCACAACCGGTGGCAGCTGTAGCTTTCGTGCAACACACTTGGGAAGCAGGCTAATTCCTCTTCAAAGATGGCGGTTACCACAATCCATGGGTGTGTGATACTATGTTCCAGGCCTAATTGGAGCAATATCAGCCGCCTGTGGGGAACATTGAGTGTGGTGGAGATCATGGCTACCTGTGGGCTGCTCTACTGTTTAGAAAGCATTTGCTCCAGGGCCTGCTTGCAGACAAGCCATTTCCTTGCTGTGGAGTCTGTCCCACAATGTGCTGGAAGCAGGGGCAAAGAGGGAGCCTTCAGACCTTTTGTTGTGAGTTTGCTTTTCCTTTAAATAAACTACTACACCCTGATCAACCTGGTAGTGTGGATAGTTTTCTTTGGGGACCTGACTATCCGGAACCCTGTGACCCTCTGGCTCTGCGGGACAGAACAATGGCATTCATAGGCGCCGCCCCCCCCCAATAATCTCCGGCGCCCCTCCAGCAGAGCGCCACCGCCGCCCCTCCCCCACCCCAAAATGCACAGGGTCAGGCTGCATGCCTCCTGCCTTCCCTCCCGAGCGAAAGCTCCACCCAATTTCCGCTCCGGAGCTGATTAATAGGCACAGCACGCTCTCCCCTATTCGCTCACGAGGAGGCGGCGCCACTTTATTTGCATATTCATGAGCTTATTTATTATTCATGAGCTTTCCCGGCCCCCCCCCCAATATTTTTTATAAGTCCGCGTCCCTGATGGCATTACAATGCTACCTCAGGTTAATAACTTAATTTGTTCTGGAGATCCGTTCTTAACCTGAAACTGTTCTTAACCTGAAGCACCACTTTAGCTAATGGGGCCTCCTGCTGCTGCCGCGCTGCTGGAGCACGATTTCTGTTCTCATCCTGAAGCAAAGTTCTTAACCTGAAGCACTATTTCTGGGTTAGTTAGTTATTTCTGAGTCTGTAACCTGAAGCATATGTAACCTGAGGTACCACTGTAGTAAAAAACCATACAGGGTAGATTTTCTCAAAATCTGAACATAAAATTAATAGATATTAACAAGTGTAAAAAGTAATAACTAGCTCAACGGTACTAACTACCGTGCTCTCCAGGGGAGGGAGGAAAATGACGCCACACAGAGCCCCCTCTACCTGCCTGTCAGCAATACAGCTCGGCGGACTTCATGCTTTCTCACGCTCATTTGTGGGGTCTGGCTGCTCCCTCCCACATCGGCAGCCTCCGCACCGCTGCCTTTTCCGGGCCGCTATTCCGGCAGCCCTGCGGGGGACTCGGCAGCGCCTCGCTCCGTCCGCGCCCCTCCCCCTCCAAGGCCAGCCAAGCAGCCGAGGGTCTCGCGCGCGGGCGGGCGGGCGGGCGGGCGCGTCGCAGTTGCCAAGGCAACCGTGACCTAGGCGCGTCGGCGGCAGCGGCAGCGGCGTCGGCGTCGTGACGCGCGCAGGGTTACGGCCTCACGTACCGGGGCGAGTGACGCAAGCGGCGGGCGCACGCACATGCACATACACACGCGCGCGCGCGGCCAGGGGGAGGGGCCGGCGCTTCTTTCCCTTTTTCTGTTTCTTTTTTTTTCTCCCCCCCTTTCTTCCTCCCCCCTTTCTCCTCCTCCTCCTCCTTTTTTAAATATTGTTTTTGGAGAAAGGTGCTGTTGTTCCCCCTCCCTCCCTCCCTCCCTCTTCTTCTTCTTTTGCCCCTCTTTTCTCCCCTCTCCTCACCAGCGGCGGCCTCACCTGTCCTCACGAGCCCCCTCGGCCAGGTACCACCACAGCCGCCGCCGCGCCAGCCCCCCCCCCCCGTCTGCCTTGCTCGCTCGCTGGGCCTGCCAACCCTCCAGCGAGCCGGGCCTTGACCCCCGCCTCTGGGCCAAGCTTTGGACGGGCCCGCCGGGGCGGCTGAGGCCATTTCCCTCTTCCCTCCGACCCTCAGCGCCCCCCCCCTCCAGCTTCATCCCACCTTGAGCCCCAGCCCCCCCCCTGCACTTGTTGCTCCGAAGGGGCTCCTCCCTCTCCCCCCCTCCACTTTCTCTTTGCCTCCTCTACCTCCGCTCCGTCTCTCGCGTCAGAGGAAGCGGGGAGCACAGCGGGTCCTTGGGCTCCCTCCCGCCCCGAGGAGGAGGAAGGCAGGCGGCGGCGACAGCAGCACCGCCCGGACACGGCAGCGAGGGGAGGGGGGCACAGGTTCCCCTCCTCTCTCCCCCCTTCTCCCCCCAAGGTAAGCGCGATCTCGTCCAAAGTGGGGCTGGGATTGGAATCCCCCCGTTTGTCTTTCCGCTTTTGGTATTGAGAGTTTCGGGGTTCGGGCGATTTTGGGGGTGGCAAAGGCGGGTGAAGATGCTGCTGCTTTAGCTGTCCCTTGTTTGTTTTGTTTAAAGCCCCTTCCACGGTTAGTGCTCTGCGTAGGGGAAGACTTCCTTGTCCCGGATGTAGGAGATACTGGAGGTTATATTTCCTGCTCCACCTGTGCAACAGGTCCGAATCCGAACAATGAATGGGGTTAAGAGAGTATTTGGAGTCTGTGTTGAAGCAGAGAATGATGGACAGTGGTGTATGCCGTCGGAAACTATTTTCTCCGGTTGGTCTCCCTCTTCGCTCCCGCCTTGTGTTCAGAGAACGCAGCTGTCGAGAGAATCTTAGCAGAGACTCTTGTGCCCTCCTTCAGTGTGGCGCTTCAGATCTTCATTTCTCGGTCAAGTGGGGCAGATCAAGCTGTGGCCATGGCAGTTGCAAGAGCTGAAGCATATTCCTTTATCCCACCCATGCTCTGAGATTCTCACACTGGTAGATTTGGTAGTTTTACAGAGGCTCTGCTTTTTGCTTATTTGTAGGCTGGATCACCTTAGCTCTTGGTTGCCTGTGGCTCCTAAATATCCAGCAGCGGAGGTGTAAAAAGCATTTTCATCTGCTGCTAATGTCAGGAGATTTGGTAGCAGCATGATGTTGTAAAGTTCTGAGAAATATGGAGAATGCTAATGATACCAGCTGTGTGTTGGGTTCAATAAGCAAGGACATGGAGATGATCTCAGTGACAGCCTCTCAATTCTGGAACTCCTCCCACTGTGATTTTGCCAAAATCCAAGTCTGAGCAGCTTTTGGAAACAAGTCTACCTGTAAATGAGTTAAAGCATTGGTTTTCAACCGGTGTTCTATGGCACCCTAGGGTGACGAGGAACATTCAGGGTAGCCAGCAGCTTTAACTTGCAGCTCATATCTTCCTGAAATAAAACAGCAACAAGAACGTGGTGAAACACTTTTGCAAGACTGTTTATCTTCTTAAAATCTACCCCCCCAAACAAAAATCCTTCCTAGCTTCAGTAACAGTTTTACACAGAGGGCTTGAGAAATGCAAGAAAAGTTCCCGGTGTGTGTTTGTGATGATATCTGGAAATGGGTTCATATCACTATCACTCCTTTGAGGGAATAACAGATAGTCCTTTACTTGGTCTTGCCAAGCTGTTGAGTACTCATGCAGTAGGTTCTCCCAGCTGCATGATGTGCCCCTTTATTTATTTATTTTGCTTTGCAAGTTTAAGTAGTGGCCCCTGTGGTTTGGGTGTGATGTTCTACAACATGTCTCTTCTGCTACAACTTATTCAGCATCTTCTTAATTTTTTTGTTCTTGTGAAGTCACTCCAAGGACCATCTTCATTCTTTAAGGAAGAGAGACTTTTGATCCACAGCAACAGAGGGGACCTGTTGTTGTTAGTGCTGAGGGCCTCATTCTATCAGATATATGGTCAGGGGCTGTCAGCAGGTGGACATAATGTCAAAGGTGGACTGGGCACCCCTCTTTGCTTGCTCTTCCTCTCTTTCTCCTGACTACTTTTGTATATCCTGCCCTAGTAAAGGCCATGCCAAGTTACTGAACTGTGATTCCAGCAAATCCAACTTAAACTAATAACTGCTAAGAATGCCCAGCAGCCTTTGCAAATTTGAGCTCATTGTAGGAACCTGACTCTTAGTTGATCCTTTGCCACAGGTCTTTGAACTCAAATGGAGCCAGTGAGTGCCACTTTGCAAATTCCATGCCACAGAGATCGCTTCCTTGCACCCTACTACAAAACTAGAAAGCTGAAGCTCCATGTATGAGCTTGGAGGCTTGACCTTGAAGTACAGAGGTTAGAATGACTTTCTGGAGGAAGCTAGGCTACCCTAGTCTCCACACTCCATGTTTGAGCCTTCAAGCTTGCTTGCCTCCCTCATCACTCCCCTGGTTTCTCTCTCTCTTTGGTTGCCACTGCTTTTGTTCAGAGAGGGGCTGGAAGGTAGAGCTCTCAAGGAGGCAGAAGGGTGAGGCCTATTATTCATTTCATTTCTATACCACTTTATATTTTTAAGGTGGGGGAATCCAAAGCAGTTTACAACCTAAACATCAAATAAAACAATCAAAATAAAGCATTACTAAAGAAAGGCAAATATAAAGTATACATTTAAAGGAAGATACGGTAATTTACAGGAAACTAAAATATTATCTTAAAGATTTCAAAATAAAATATTACGAAGGAGGTTAGCTACAGATCTCACAGTTAATGCAGCAAACTTAACAAAAAAAGAAAAGAATCTCAAACATTTTTTTTTAAAAAAATACTAAACGAAGTATTCTGATGGACCAATTTCAGTGCCCCCCTGATGCTCCAGATAAGTAATATTGTGGTTCAGTGGGGCTGTGGTAGCCTTACGTCTTAAAACCAAGGTCAGTGAAGGCAATAGTTTGGCACACAAGATGTGCAAAGTAGTCAGCATTTGTGGACTGTTGATTAATGTTGACATCAGACCTCTGGGTATAGGGCGGTATATAAATTAAATTAATAATAACAACAACAATAATATTGGAAAATATTCTAACATTTTATTCCCTTGTAAATAAGTGACCTTTCATGTCTTGACCTGAGTGTGATGTGCCTCCTGATACTTTCTTCAGAGGGTGTTGGGGGCAAAATAATGGGTGTTTCAAGAGTGGTAGTTGCTGAATGGAGGCAAGATGCCCTCTGTCACTTTCCTTTAAAGATAGATAGCAGCCATTCACCGGTCCTAGGTAGTCCAAGTAAGCAACTTTTGCTGCAGTGGGTGGATTATGCAACAACATTACTTTTTGGCAGGAACACTTGTGGTATATTTGAAATAAAGTGTTTATTTTCACTGTGAAAAGGGAAACCTGTTCAGTTGCTCAACTTTTGTATGTAGAAGGTCTAATTTGTTACCTGTCTTTGATGTATACTTCTTGGGGAAGACCACTCCTGCTGTGAACCCAAAAGTACCTCCTTGGAAGTAAATTCTCTTAAAGGCAATAGTGCTTCTAAGTAAATGTGCTTAAGGCTACAATTCTAGACACACTTATTAGAGAATAAGTACAATTGAATTCAGTGGGATACGTTGAATAAATGTGCCCGAGTTTGTGTTGCATGTCAGAATCTGGGCTGCTAGCCTTGGAAAACCTTAGGCTTCCATCCATATTGTTTCCTTGCCTGGGCAGGATATTTCTGGGGACGGATACGTTTAAGACTATGTACTAGGATACAGATGTATTGGGGCCATGTAAGCATCTAAAGATAGAAACTGTGAGCTCTTCAGGGGAGGGAACTGAGCAAAATCTGTAGGAGTGAAAATACAGTGACCTCTCTAAGAATTTCTGATGACACTGGGTTCTATTTCTGACCTTGCCATCTTACCAAGGGAGAGGGCAGTTAGTCATGAAGGCTTGTTTCCATGTTTTACAGTGGCATGGGATTGATTCTCATTGCCTAGACTTTTATCCCAGAAAGAGATAAATTCAAAGCAGACTGGCCATTTATGTTTCATTCCAAGCCACTTGCCTGAGAGTGGACCTCATGAAAATGGGACTTATTTCTGAGTAGATGGATATAGGATTGCACTTCAAGAGAGGTTCCCAATATTGTGTTCTCATTGTGCTGAAAGCTGCTTTTACTGTGACATACCACTGGTCCTTCTAGCTTAATATTGTTTGCCCTAACAGTAGCCCTCAGACAGGGGGCATTCCCAACCCTGCCTGGAGGTGCTAGGGATCAAAGCTGGGACCTTTGGCATGTAAAGCTGATTTTTCCCTGCTGAGCTGTGGCCCTTCCCCTTGGGTTGGTACAATGTGATGGCAGTCCTTTGTCTCTGCTAGGGTGGTTGAATTCAGTCAGTACCCTGGAAAGGCATCTCTCTCTCTCACACACACAAAATCTTCACCTGTTGACAGAAGGTAGGTGCATGTGTGTCCCAGACTAGAACTCTGGAGAGCAGGAGCCTATACTTGTCCATGTCTTCAAATTTAGTTGTCTCTCCTCTCCCTTAAACTTGAGATCATTTTACTTATCCTTTTCTGTACATTAAGCTCCTTGCCCATTCATACTCCAGATAGGGGGCATTTGTGGGAACAGCCTGGGTTGTGGAGCAACTTTGAAAAAAGTCCAAGCATCTAGAAACAAGTAGCTATTATCTAAGAAGTTGATAAAAAAATTCAGTAAGGTTTAGGGCTTGCATCTAGGTTTTTGTTTTGTTTTTTCATTTGCAGATACAGTATAACAAAGAAGCAACTCAATTTGCTGACATTAATAGTTAAAATACTCCATCCATCTTGACTTAGACTCATAAATTAATGTAGGCAACCTATATGCCCAAATAGGTATCAAAATGAGATTGATGATTATAAACTGTACTTTACACTCAAATGTAGAAAAGGTGGTGAAATTTTCAGAGCACTGAGATGATTCGTGTTTATTCTTCCAGCCTTGTGGTGTAAGTCTCTTTGCAACCATAAGACAGTGTTAGAAATTAGCCAGTCGCGTTTCGCACAGGTCCAATTGTGACCACATGGAGATCTCTGGATGCCAGGTTGGTGAATGACATCTCCATCTGGCTGGCCCCTCCAGCAGGTAAGGGAAGAGCTTATTTATTGCATTTATAGCCCACCTTTTTCTCCAGGGAGTACATGGTCACCCCCCTCCTCTGTTAATCCCTACAACAACCCTGTGAGGAAGGTTCAGAGACTGTGACTGGCCCAAGGTCACCCAGGGAGCTTCATGGCTGAGGGGGGATTTGAACCCTGGCCTTCGAGGTCATAGGCCAACACTCTTAACCACTACACCACCCTGGCTTCCTAGAGTACTTCTGCTATGGAACAGCTATATCAATTTAGTAGGCAAATAAATAAGGGGAAAGCAAAATGTCACTTAGAGAAGGATCTGAAATACTTCCCTTGAAGCTTGATTGTGTTTTATTATTATTTTTTACCAATAATTTTATATTGATTTTCATTAAACATACATTCATTATACAAATAAATCCCACATATATCTTTGATTCTGCCAAGCTTCATACTTCCCTCCACCCCTTCGGTAAGTATCATATATTTTCTTACATCGCGTATTCTGTTTGTTTATCTGCTTACCCTATGCTGTTAGAGTTAATCTAACCCTGCCAATGTCTTTAAGGTTTTACAATTGTCTCTTATATACACCAAATATTTACTCCAACTTTCATAAAACTTCTGTTCATCCTGGTCTTGTATTTTTACTGATAATCTGGCCAGTTCTGCATAATTCATCATTTTAACCTGCCATTCCATGTAGTAGGTATTACATCTGTTTTCCTATTCTGGGCCAGCATAGTTCTTGCTGCCGTCGTGGCATACAGAAAAAGATTTTTATCTTTCTTTTTAATTTCCTTCCCTGTCAGTCCCAATAGAAAGGCTTTGGAGTTTTTTTTGGAAAAGTGTACTTAAAAACTTTTTTAAGTTCATTATAAATTTATTCCCAGAAGCCCTTCACTTTACCATAGGTCCACCACATGTGGTAGAGGTTTCCCTCTGGCTCTCCACATTTCCAACATTTCTTGTTTTTCATTTTGTACATCTTTGCCAGTTTTACCGGTGTAAGAGGCCACCTATATATAATTTTCCATATATTCTCCTTCAATGTCGCACAGGCCGTAAATTTCATGCCACACGAAGCTTGATTGTGTTTTAATCTGGATTGCTTTATTTGATGTTTTAATGTGTTGTAAATGGCTTTGAGATTTTTTTCTTTAAAATATAAAGTGGTATAGAAATGAAGTTAATAATAATAGTTATAGAATCGTAGAGCTGGAAGGGACCCAAGGGTCATCTAGTCCAACCCCCTGCAATGCAGGAATCTCAGCTCAAGCATCCATGGCAGGTGGCCATCCAAGTTGTGCTTAAAAACCTCCAAGAAAGGAGAGTCCACCACCTCCCGAGGGAGACTGTTCCACTGTTGAACAGCTCGTAATGTCAGAAAGTTTTTCCTGATATTTAGTCGGAATCTCCTTTCTTGTAACTTGAAGCCATTGGTTCAAGTCCTACCCTCCAGAGCAGGAGAAAACAAACCTGCTCCATATTCCATGTGATAGCCCTTTAGATATTTGAAGATGGCTATTATCTCTTCTCTCAGTCTCCTCTTTTTTCAGGCTAAACATCATTGGCTCCTTCAAGCGCTCCTTGTAAGGCTTAGTTTCCAGACCCTTGATCATCTTTGTTGCCCTCCTCTGCACACATTCCAGCTTGTCAACATCCTTCTTAAATTGTGGCACCACAATTAAGCTTGTGGTCTGCCAATAAACAATGAAAAATAAATAGGAACAATAAACTCTATGGGGGGGGGGAATGGCCCCTAGACAGCCTGTTGTGGCAACTGTGACCTAGGTTTATGTTGCCATTTGATGATCAGCTTGTATGTCTGAGTTTCTAACACTTTAAGGGCTTGTAGGGTCCACTTTCCTTGTCCATCTGTTGGGTCCTACATTCCAGGAATAAGATTTAAGAGTGTATGAACATCTGCAAATATCAATGATTTTTCCAAAGCAAAGTTAATACAAGCAATCATTTCTCACCAGAAAGAATCTTGACAGGACATGCCCACATCTTTTCCTTCCAGTATGTGTTATCAGTTGCAGTATTTCAGATTTCGGCAGGGCTGGCTCCTAAAAACACTAGTCATACTCTGAGCATGGGTCTACTTAGAGTATGACTTAGTTGGATATCTTCCCATGGTGTTGGTGACGAGAATTCCAACATTTTCTCCCATGCCTGTTTTGAAAGTCAGTAAAAGTCAGAATTCCAGTTTGTGAGAAGATGTATATCCTCCTTTTTAAAAAAGGTGCCTAGTTTTGTTCCATTTCTTGGCCTTTGCACTGAGCACAAATTTTCATTGAGTTCTGGAAGATGCCTTACGTACTAGATCAGATGAACTGAAAATATTCAGACAGTTTTTAAAATTGCTCGCTACTATCATAATGGACAGCAGAGACAATAACTGAATAGAATTGTTTCCCCTTAGATAAAAACAACAACACCTTGATTTACTGCAGCGTTGATCATGATTCTGTGGTGTTGTTTGCCTTCTCTAATCTTGGATGTACAATATATGCACAAGAATTTCCCACCTCCGTCGATTTACAGTTTAGTGGTTATCCTGCTTGCTAAAATGGAACAGATGAACACATGTGCATGCCTACAAAAGAAAACACAGCTGGCAGCAGAGTTAATTTTAGACTTCGTCTATATCCACTGCTTTGTGGAAAGGAATTCCACCAGTGACAAATATCAATGGAGTCTTTTGACCTTTGACAGTTGATCAGTTCTTGTAGGGTAGAAACCATTGTGGAATTCAGCATTGAAAAGTCAGTCATCATTTAGAATAATGAAGATATCTCCTTTTACCTTTGTGCTCTGCATAACATTGGCAGCTGCTTACCTTCACCCTACTTTTAAAGCTCAAATTGGTAGTTCTTCAGTTAGTGAAGTTTTTCCATGAAGTCTCTTTTTACAGAATCAGTAGCTTATCAGCTGCTGGACTTGAATCTTTATTTTGTTAAAGCCATTTATCCCCCAGTTAGCTTGGCATATTTCTATGGAAATAGAAATTCCTCCCCTTATTAGGCCAAAGGCTCTGTAGAAGCGAGGATGAGACTGTCTCAGGCTTATTCAATTGCTCATTTGTTGGATACTACTAGTTGTGACAAGGCAGCTTCTGTGCTGGACATCTGTCCCTTCAGAAGATGTTTTGTTAGAGGTGTTAAGAGGGATTGGCTCTATTGCTTTTAGCAATTCAAATGGGATGAAAACCAGGGATAACTTGATTTAGTGTAGGGGCATTTGGGGATTTCTGTTTACAGTATTTGTAAAGTAAAATGTCTACATGCGGTCATCCAAACTGCTTAAACTGAGAGAGTGGGAGTTCTGGATAGGTAAGAGTCTCTATTGGGAAAGATGCCTTTTTAGGGTACATGTGGTCAAAAACTCCTAGATGTCTCATAGAATCAGAGTTGGAAGGGACCCTGAGGACCATCTAGTCCAGTGTTTCCCAACCACTGTTCCGCGGCACACTAGTGTGCCGCGAGATGTTGCCTGGTGTGCCGCGGGAAAAATTAAAAAATTCGAAAGATTTTTTTTTAAGTCAAATTTTCGATTGGGGCGCCGTCACTAGATGACCCCTGGGGTTCCCTCCCTCCCTCCCGCTCTGCGCCTCCCTCCTCCTCCTCCTCCGGGGAGGCCCTTCCTGGCTCTCGGCCAAGGCTTGGCGGCTGCCACTCACTCACTTGCTCGCCCACCCGTCCCTCCATCCCTGCACCCGGCCTCTCCCCCTCCGTCCCCGGCGTGGGGGCTGCCGGGATCCGTAGTCCCCTCGCCCTTGGGCTCCGCGCCTGCGCAGGGTGCGCAAACTACGTTTCCCAGCGTGGCCTGGCGGGCCGGGCGTTTTGTTTGAAGCGCTCTTCTCCCGGCCATGGAATGAGCGCAGCGGCGTTGGCCGGGTGGGCAGGGGCTCTTCCGCGCAGACCCTGCACAGCCTGCCTGCGCCCCCGCGGAGATTGGCCGGCAGGATGGAGCCCGGGGATCCCCGCGGAGGCGGAGCGGCGGAGGCGGAGGCTGCCCCCCAGGTAGGGCTGCGTCGAGGGGGAGGGTTTATTTTTGCAATGCTGCATCCGCGCTGGAGGGGACGCATCGGACCGCGGGGAGACCCCTTGGCGGGCGTGCAAGGCAATGCATGCATGCAGGCGTTGCATGGAGTGCAGTGCAATGCAATGGCAACGCGGCGCCCTGCATGCATGCATGCAACTTCCACCGGCGCTCCGGACTTGGCAGGTGAGGGGGGTCCCAGGTCGCGGCAGAGAGAGCCGGGAGGGCGAAGGGGAGCCGGGGGGAGCAGCGCTGCTCTCCGAGCCGAGCCCGGGGGGAAACTTCGGCGTCCTTGCGCCGGGTGTTGGAAGCGGAGGCTGGCGGGGGCCCCTCACCTGCAAAACCTGGTCGCCTCTCATATATTTCGTGCATTGCATTCATCGCCCGCTTTCTCCTCCAAGGAGCTCCCGGGGGCGCGCGTGGTTCTCCCCGTGTTATCCTCGCAACAACAGCCCTGCGAGGTGGGTCAGGCGAGTGGCCCAAGGGAGCACCCAGGGATTGTCCTGGCCAGGTGGGGTGATTTGAACCCTGCTCTCTGCCCGGTCTTCGTCCTCATTTAGCCCCCACATGTGCATGACTGTGCATGACTGAGGTTTTCCCCCCTCGTCTTGGCTATGGTGTGAGTCTGTCCTGTTAATTAATGGGGTTCTGCCTTCGGAGAAGATGAGCCAGCCCTCAAGGTGGTGATTATGTAATTTGCTAGCAATTCATGTCCCTCCCGGCGTGACGCTGCGCGCTGACGTCACGGGGCTGTAATGGTGGTGTGCCTCGAGATTTTTTTCATGAAACAAGTGTGCCTTTGCCCAAAAAAGGTTGGGAAACACTGATCTAGTCCAACCGCCTGCAGTGCAGGAACATGCAGCTGTCCCTTATGGGGATCAAACCTGCAACCTTGGCATTGTCAAGGTGCCCTGGAAGCCAGGAGGTCGGAACTTAGTTAAATTATTGAGTTTTCCTCTGTATTTCCTCTTTGCTTACCATGCTTAGGACCAACTCTGATTGCCTTCTTAGCTCAAAGGTCAGAGGAGCTGACTATTGTTGGTGGCAAGGGCTGCAGAGAAGTAAGGAAGACTTGATGTCTAATGTGCTTCCTGTTTCCATTTTGGATGTGCCACAATATGAATGCGTATGCTGTTGGCAGGATGGAATGGCTATAACTTAATTTGAAATAAAAAAAATCTTGAATTTCCAGAGACTTATAGCTTTGATAACAACAACAACAACAACAACAACAACAACAATAGTAATATTAATAATTTTTTATTTATACCCCGCCCTTCCCAGCCAAGACCGGGCTCAGGGCGGCTAACAACCAATAATAAAAACAATTTGATTAAAATACAATTTAAAAGATTAAGAGACAACATTAAAACAATTAGGGAGCAATCTCATAGGAGGAGAAAGGAAAAAGAAAAAGGGGGAGGGAATCAAACTGATTCTGAGCATAGCTGTCAAGTGTCCCTTATTTGAAGGGACAGTCCCTTATTCCAGCGCCATGTCCCACTGCTGTCCCTTATTGATGGATGTCCCTTAAATGATGTCCCTTAAATTTCAAAGGAAGCAGCTCCTCTCCCTCTGCCCCCGCCGGCCAGGGAAGAGGGAGGCTCCAACTGTGTTGCTTGGCTGTGTTGCTCACCCAATTAGAAGTCTAAGAACGACTGGGCGGGTGGAGCTTGCATGCCTTGTGTGTGGCTAGTTAATGCAAGCTGAGGGGGGTTTTGAATGCTGGATGCCATTTTGTTGCATGTGCTGCTGCAAACTTTGCAGTGCAAAGCCAGGCCGGGGAGCCATCTTAAGTTGAGGCTGCATAGGCCTTGTGGTGCATGTGATTCAGATTCTATTCAGTTGAACTTCTGGTTACAAAGTTGGTTGGACAGTGTTCTCAAAGCTACCCAGCATGAGTTTGACCAGACAGCAGGAGGACAGGAAGACTGGAGTGCCTGGAACAGGTGAGGCTGCAGGTCCCTTATTTTGGCTGCTGGTCCCTTATTTTCAAGGCTGCCGGTCCCTTATTTTCAAATCTGTAAGTTTACAGCTATGATTCTGAGCCAAAGGCCAGGTGGAACAACTCTGTCTTACAGGCCCTGCGGAAAGAGATCAGATCCCTCATGGCCCTGGTCTCAAGAGACAGAGCATCCCACCAGGCCGGAGCCAGTGTTGAGAAGGCCGTGGCTCTGGTTGAGGCTAATCTAACTTCCTTAGGGCCCGGGACCTCTAGGGTGTTGCTATATATGGACCTTAAGGTCCTCTGTGGGGCATACCAGGAGAGGTGATCCCGTAGGTACAAGGGTCCTAGGCCGTGAAGGGCTTTAAAAGTCAAAACCAGCACCTTAAATCTGACCCTGTACTCCACCAGGTACTATTAATTAATATTCTGTTCTTTGCTTTTTGGGGGGTAATTTTAGCAGCAATATGACTTGTTTAACTTGAATTATTAAAATATGAAAACTGTGAAGCGTCAGCAGACTTAAAATGGGAAACACACTGAATCTGAGAAATTCTTTAAATAAAACTTGCCTAAATATTAGATAAGGGAATATCCAGAGTTAAGATGATTCAATGTCTGCTCAACAATTCAAGTGAAAGTATTTCTACTTGGGCATATATGAAAGGCAACCATGATGAGGTAGCTGTTTTGAAAAAATTATGAAGATGGAGAACCACCTTTGAAGCTACTTTATTTTGAACCAAGGTATGGTTACCATTAAAATCAACCTGATCTATAAGGTGTGTGCATAGATGCAGGCTTCTGTACTACATATGCAGTGTGAATGCTTAATCCCATTATAATGATCATCTGGGCCTTACTGGATTTGCTGGAGTTGCCTCTATGCTAATAGAGATGCAAATCTGGGTTGGAGCCTTTAAGTTCTTTAACCTGGGTATGGGCTAGTACATATTGAAGCTTGCATTTATTGTTAAAATGGTAATGGAATTCAAGCTTGAGCAGATCATGATGAAAATGAATGGCTTATACTGATACTAGTTTTATTGGTTTTTACGAACACAGCATTTTCTCATTCAAACAGCAAAGGAAATTTTAAGAATTGAGAAGCTAATGAAATTTGAAGAGCTTTTGGATCAGAAAATCAGATGTGAAAGAAAACTGTCAATTATGTGCATATCATAATTCATATAGCTGCTTTTAATGTAGAGAAATGCCAGGAGAGCTTGGAGAGCATGGAATTAAAATAATAAAATCATAACGTTGGAAGAGATTCCAAAGGTCATCTAGTCCAACCTGTTGCAATTCAGGAATCTCAGCTAAAGTATCCCTGACAGATGGCCATCCAACCTCTGCTTAAAAACTTCCAATGGGGAGCCCCAGTGTTTGAAATTAGCCAGGTGCATTTTGCATTTTGCATTTGGCTTTTGACTACTTCTGACCAACTGAAGATGCCTGGGCACCAGGATGGCACCTGACATCTCCACTATCTGGGGATCACTGGATCTGGACAGTTTTCACACACTAATACCCCATTCTGTAGAATTCTATCCATTACATGTTATTTGCACAGTTGGAATGAATTTCTGGAACCAAGTTGCTTTTTCTGTGCAGCATAGGCAGGAGCAGTCACCATTAAGAAAAAGCAGTAGGAGTAGGCCAGTATATGTGTGAACTGTCCTTGGGTCAAGTGACTTTTCTTTTAACTTCTCAAAGCTCTTAACCATCTCAAGGGTGTCATCTGAACTAGCCAGATGTTTAGCTGAGAGTCAATCACAGTCAGTCCTTCATTTGAAAAATAAGACTTTACAGCCGCGTTGCCCAAAATGGCAACTAGACAGTCTATTTTGGCAACTTCAACCTTGGTTCACGGAGCCATTTGGTGAGTTTCTAACACTGGAGAGCCTCCTCAGGGTGTCCGTTCCACGGTCGAACAGCTCTTATCGTCAGAAAGTTCTTTCTTATGTTTAGTCGGAATCTCCTTTCTTGTAACTTGAATCCATTGGTTTGGGCCCTACCCTCTGGAGCAGCAGAAAAGAAGCTTGCTTCATTTGAAGGAGGCACAGTACAAGCTGATGTATCCTTGGTAAAAGATTAAAATAGGGCCAATGGGATACCAGCAGTGGCTTGTTAGAAATCGAATTTCAGAACTAGAATTGGTTTCTCTAAGAGACTGCAATCTACTCAGAGTTAAAGACTGGCAGTGATCTACCCCTCTTTTGTGGGGTTCAGATCAAAGTTGTTGAGCTTTTTTGAGGAGGAGAAAGGCCTGTTTCCTTGGGGTTCACGTCAAAGTTGCTGAGCTTTTTTAAGGGAGGATGAAAGCCCCATTTTGGGAGGTGCAGGGCAAAAGTTTTGAGCTTTTTTTAGGGGAGCCAAACTTGTTGGCTTCTTTGGGGGGGGGGAGCCAGTGATCTACCACAGACGTCCAGTGATCTACCTGTTGGACATGCCTGCTCTAAACTAAAGATCATGATGTAACAACATAAATATTTGAAATCACTCCCTCCCTTAAAACATAAGTAATGCCAATTTAAAAAACAACCCCAAATCCTTAAAATGACAGGTATGTGAGATCAATAGAGCAGAAGTGTAATTTAAGAAATGCTTAATTTATGTTACCTTTTGTGGAAATGTGGAACTGTGTTTCTTTCTTTTCATTTTTTTAAAAAATACAGTTTAAAGTAAAAGAAGTTATGTGGCAGGACATTATTATTGCATGAAGTGCTTTTGCGTGTGTCTGTCCTGAATTTACTGCCTGTCATTAGCTGACCCAGAGTTTGAATATTATGGGGGAAGGAAATGTCTCCATCCACTTTCTCCAATCAATGCATAATTCTGTAAACCTCTGTCTTATCTTCACCCCATACTTGACTCCTTCCACCCCCCCCCCCAAATTCAGCCTTTCCTTCAGCCTTTCTTTGTAGGGAAGGTGCTCCAAAGCTGTGATCACACTGTTCTCTACCTTTTACAGCTTCATAATACCTTTTTGAGTGACTGGGATTGTACATAACATTCCAGATATGGCCAGACTGCAAATTTGTATAAAGGAATTATGATATTGGTTATTTTACTGGTGATGGAGAAGACTAGGATGAGGAATTTCTCCCTGGCTGTGCCTGCTTTTTATCCAGCTTGAAGAAGGATGTGAAGCGAGACTTTGGATAAGTTGTCCAAATCGTAACTCCTCACTTTGCTAGTAGTTGACATGCTGAAACTTCATAAGGGAAGGCTATTTTTAATTTGAGGCTAGGCTATATAGCCTTGAGGCAAATCATTATGTGTAGGTTTAGTGATTTTTGTTGGTACTTGCAGCTGTGAAAGAGTAGTTTGGGCTGTCCATTTGTAAATGGAAAGGCCTATTGCTGCCTATTAAAAGTGATGGAAATAGATTGAAAATTGCAAGGTGCCCCTAATTGGTTTAGGAATTAAAGGGATGCAAATTGAAATTTGAACTATAGACAAGTTTGCAGGGCATCAGTTGAAGAAGGAGCAAAAAGGGTTTTCTTGTGTCTGTGTGTTTCTTTGTGGCTGATTGCTGTTTTCCCTGTGTAAAGGTCAGAGGGGGCAGGGTTTCTGTTGAGGCAGGGGATTAGCTGTGGGAGGAGCTTATCAGAGTTTGCAGGGCATCAGTTGAAGAAGGAGCAAAAAGGGTTTTCTTGTGTCTGTGTGTTTCTTTGTGGCTGATTGCTGTTTTCCCTGTGTAAAGGTCAGAGGGGGCAGGGTTTCTGTTGAGGCAGGGGATTAGCTGTGGGAGGAGCTTATCAGAGTTTGCAGGGCAGCGGCGCGCGCCTAGCGGCGCGCACAGTTAGATCCATCTTTTAGATTTAGGGGAGCTAGTCTCAAACGTTTGTTGGGGGAGATCTAGGTGTTTTTTTGTGGGGGGGGGAAGTTATTTGTCCTGTCTTCAAGCTTTTTATGATGGAGGACCTCTGTAGCCAACCCCAACGACACGATCTCAAGATGGAAGGGGAGGGAACAGCTGCAGTCGCCTGCGATTCCTGCGCAATGTTTGCCATCTTGCCAAAGGTTGCAAGCAGCTTTACCTGCAGCAATTGCATGTTGATTGCCCTCTTAAAAGACAAAGTCCAGCAACTGGAGGAACGTGTAGCTACGCTCCAAAGAATTAGAGAGCTGGAGCTCTTCTTGGAAGCAACAGAGCACACCGTCTCCACCAAGGAGGAGACAGGGGACTCCCCTGAGAAGGAGTCTAGTTCACCAACACAGGAGCCAGATATATGGAGAAACGTGACTCAAAGAAGTAGGAGGCCCAGGGTTCACTCTGATTGCTTAGAAATACACAATCGCTTTGAGGTCCTCTCCCCTAGCATGGAAGACGAAGAGCAGACTCCATTTGAGGATCTCTCCCTCATTACAGTCGATCAGGTATATGAAGACGAGCAGCAAAGTCAGTCCTCAGGGAATGTGCAGGCGACCTTGGAACGGACAGCTCACGGAAGAACCCCGACCAAACCCAAGAGGAGGCGTGTAGTGGTGATAGGGGATTCCCTACTGAGGGGAACAGAAGCAGTGATCTGTGGGCCTGACAAGATGTCTCGGGAAGTGTGCTGTCTCCCCAGGGCTAAGATCCAAGATGTAACTGAACGACTGCAAGGAATCATAAAACCCACTGACAAATACCCCTTCCTCTTGGTTCATGTGGGAACCAATGACACTGCAAGCAATAGCCTCCAGAAGATCAAAAGAGACTACGAGGCTCTCGGCAGGAAATTGAAGCAACTAAATGCACAAATTGTCATCTCATCTGTCCTCCCAGTTGAACAATGTGGCCCAGGGAGAGAGGGGAAAATAGTGGAAGTGAACAGCTGGCTTCGCAAATGGTGTAAACAGGAACGGTTTGGATTCTTAGATCACGGACTGCAGTTTCTTGAAGATGGACTTCTGGCAAGTGATGGGCTGCACCTCACAACGGTTGGGAGAAATGTTTTTGCCAGAAATCTCAGAAACCTCATCAGGAGGGCTTTAAACTGACTAATGTGGGGGAGGGAGACAGTGCTCCTGAAGGTAGGAGTCTATCAATTAATGAAGATGATCATCCAAATGTCATAGACCAAATGGAGCAAACAGCACGCGGACCTAGTGGTGGGAGGAAAAAATCCTTAAATAAGAGACACGGGGGAATGATTAATGGACTTCAATGTCTGTACACTAATGCGCAAAGCATGGGAAATAAACAAGATGAGCTTGAGCTCTTGGTACAGCAAACTAAATATGACATAATAGGCATCACTGAAACCTGGTGGGATAAGTCCCACGATTGGAATGTAATAATGGGGGGATACAATCTATTTCAGAGAAACAGACCAGACAAGAAAGGAGGAGGAGTGGCGTTATATGTCAGGGATGTGTATACCTGTGAAGAGATCCAAGATTTAGATCCTCAAAGCCAAAGTGAGAGCATTTGGGTCAAAATTAAGGGAGAGAAGAATAACAGAGACCTCATTGTGGGAGTTTACTATAGATCCCCAAGCCAAACGGAGGACATAGATGATGCCTTCCTGGAACAGATGGCCAAGCATGCAAAAGGAAGGGAGATAGTAGTAATGGGGGACTTTAATTACCCGGATATTTGTTGGACGTCAAACTCAGCCAAGAGCATAAGGTCAAACAGATTCCTCACTGGCCTTGCAGACAACTTCATTGTCCAGAAAGTGGGAGAAGCAACAAGAGGAACAGCCATTTTAGATCTGGTCCTAACCAATGTTGATGACCTGGTTAGTGGAGTTGAAGTGGAAGGATCATTAGGCGCGAGTGATCATGCTCTTCTGAAGTTTACTATACAGCGGAAAGGAGCAGCCAAGCATACTAGGACTCAATTTCTTGACTTTAAGAAAGCCGACTTCATAAAACTTAGGGAAGTGCTGGGTGAGATCCCATGGACAACAATACTAAAAGGAAAGGGAGTTCATGATGGCTGGGAGTTTGTTAAGAGGGAGATAGTAAAAGCACAACGTCAGGCAATACCAATGAGACGGAAACATGGAAGGTGCCTAAAGAAGCCAGGGTGGCTATCTAAAGAACTTTTAACTGAATTAAGATTAAAAAAGGATGTGTACAAAAAATGGAAAAGGGGGGAAACCACCAAAGAGGAATTCAAACAAATAGCCAGCACGTGTAGACACAAAGTCAGAAAAGCTAAAGCACAGAATGAACTCAGGCTTGCTAGAGAGGTTAAAAGCAACAAAAAAAAAAGGCTTTTATGGGTATGTTCGTAGCAAAAGGAAGAACAAAGAAACAATGGGATCACTCAGAGGAGAAGATGGTGAAATGCAAACAGGGGACACAGAAAGGGCTGAACTACTCAATGCCTTCTTTGCCTCAGTCTTCTCCGATAAAGAAAACAATGCCCGACCTGAAGAATTTGGAGCAAATGATTCAGCAAAGGAAACACAGCCCAGAATAACTAAGGAGATAGTACAAGAATATTTGGCTAGTTTAGATGTATTCAAGTCTCCAGGGCCAGATGAACTGCATCCAAGAGTATTAAAAGAACTGGCAGATGTGATCTCAGAACCACTGGCAGTCATCTTTGAGAATTCCTGGAGAACAGGCGAAGTCCCGGCAGACTGGAGGAGGGCAAATGTTGTCCCTATTTTCAAAAAGGGGAAAAGAGAGGACCCAAATAATTACCGCCCAGTCAGTCTGACATCAATAGCAGGGAAGATTCTGGAGCAGATCATTAAGCAAACAGTCTGTGAGCACCTAGAAAGGAATGCTGTGATCACCAATAGTCAGCATGGATTTCTGAAAAATAAGTCATGTCAGACTAACCTGATCTCGTTTTTTGACAGAATTACAAGCCTGGTAGATGAAGGGAACGCAGTGGATGTAGCCTACCTTGATTTCAGCAAGGCATTTGACAAGGTGCCCCATGATATTCTTGTAAAGAAGCTGGTAAAATGCGGTCTTGACTATGCTACCACTCAGTGGATTTGTAACTGGCTGACTGACCGAACCCAAAGGGTGCTCATCAATGGTTCCTCTTCATCCTGGAGAAGAGTGACTAGTGGGGTGCCACAGGGTTCTGTCTTGGGCCCGGTCTTATTCAACATCTTTATCAACGACTTGGATGATGGACTCAAGGGCATCCTGATCAAATTTGCAGATGACACCAAACTGGGAGGGGTGGCTAACACCCCAGAGGACAGGATCACACTTCAGAACGACCTTGACAGATTAGAGAACTGGGCAAAAATAAACAAGATGAATTTTAACAGGGAGAAATGTAAAGTATTGCACTTGGGCAAAAAAAATGAGAGGCACAAATACAAGATGGGTGACACCTGGCTTGAGAGCAGTACATGTGAAAAGGATCTAGGAGTCTTGGTTGACCACAAACTTGACATGAGCCAACAGTGTGACGCGGCAGCTAAAAAAGCCAATGCAATTCTGGGCTGCATCAATAGGAGTATAGCATCTAGATCAAGGGAAGTAATAGTGCCACTGTATTCTGCTCTGGTCAGACCACACCTGGAGTACTGTGTCCAGTTCTGGGCACCACAATTCAAGAAGGACACTGACCAACTGGAACGTGTCCAGAGGAGGGCAACCAAAATGGTCAAAGGCCTGGAAACGATGCCTTATGAGGAACGGCTAAGGGAGCTGGGCATGTTTAGCCTGGAGAAGAGGAGGTTAAGGGGTGATATGATAGCCATGTTCAAATATATAAAAGGATGTCACATAGAGGAGGGAGAAAGGTTGTTTTCTGCTGCTCCGGAGAAGCGGACACGGAGCAATGGATCCAAACTACAAGAAAGAAGATTCCACCTAAACATTAGGAAGAACTTCCTGACAGTAAGAGCTGTTTGACAGTGGAATTTGCTGCCAAGGAGTGTGGTGGAGTCTCCTACTTTGGAGGTCTTTAAGCAGAGGCTTGACAACCATATGTCAGGAGTGCTCTGATGGTGTTTCCTGCTTGGCAGGGGGTTGGACTCGATGGCCCTTGTGGTCTCTTCCAACTCTATGATTCTATGATTCTATGACATAAGCTGCTAGACCTGATTGGAGCTGTGGTTCACCTAGCTTAGTCAAGTTCATCTCCTGTTGTGCCACCGCCGCCAGGCTTCACAGGGTGTCACCAGTACTGCCACCACCTACCGCTGCCATCACAAGGCCTCACAGGCTGCTGCTGCCTGTGCCACTGCAAGGCCTTGCAGGTGACCACCACTGACAGCTTCTGCTGCTGCTGCGAGGCCTCACAGGCTGCTGTTGCCACCTTGAGGCCTTGAAGGCTGCTGCCGCTACTGCCACCACCTCCCATCGCCGCCACAAGGCCCCACAGATGGCTGCTGCTACTCCACCAGCTCCCGTCACCACCGCAAGGTCTCATAGGCCACCACTGCTTGTGTTGTGGGTTGGGGGGCAGGGAGTTTCCTCCCACTTGCAGCAGCATAGTGCCACAGACAGCTAACAAGGGACTCCAAGCATCACACACACATGAGAGCTTGATCACGGGAGCAAGGAAGCAAGTAACTTGGACGGGAAAGAGTTAAACACACAGAGAGGCACGCACAGAGAGAGCAGCAGCATCACACAGAAAACTAGTTCTCAAAGAGTTGCAGCTATTTGTAGCAATGGCAGGACACATCTAACTGGTTCTTTTCATCAGCACCTGTGGAGAGGTGAATGAATTGGTTCAGTACCAAGGGCTTCAGTGGAAATCTGTCTTAAAAAAGAGAACCGTTTAATTGAACAACATAAAAGAGAAGTTTTACTATATCATTATAGAAGTTAACAATTTCTTTCCATATATACTTATCTAACGTATATTATTTTCCAAATACATATACCGTATTTTTCGTCCTATAGGGCGCACCGGCGCATAGGATACACATCGTTTTTTGGGGGGGAAATGAATAAAAAAAATCCCACCCACCGCGGCTGCCGCCCCAAGCCTTACGCACACCTGCCCAAAGCACGGGGCACCCTCCGGAGGGCTCCCTGTGCTTCGGGCGACAGGCTGCCGCCCCAAGCCTCGCGCGCGCGGCGGGACCACCTGTCGGGTGCGCAAGGCTTGCGGACACTCGCCGGGGCTGCAGGCTGCTGCCTGCAAGCCTGTGAGCCCGCGGGAACTCCTACCGGGCTTGCAAGGCTTGCGGATAGCTTCCTGAAGCCTGGAGAGCGAGAGGGGTCGGTGCGCACCGATGCCTCTCGCTCTCCAGGCTTCAGTGAAAGCCTGCATTCGCCCCATAGGACGCACACACATTTCCCCTTCATTTTTGGAGGGGGAAAAGTGTGTCCTATAGGGCGAAAAATACGGTATGTTTATTTTTAACCCACTATATTTTGTATAAATGCATTCCAAATGTCAAGGTCAATTTAGCATGGGAAAAGGAGTCAAATCTATTTTTATTAAACATTATATTGCATATCTTTCTAACTGAAAGATTCTAATTGCTTCCAGAGTCCATCAAACCAAATATGCTATGTATGTATATTCTAAAGTTCCCCTGAACAGAAAATTAATACCAATTGTGGGCTTCCAGTATTTTATACTTGACAATAAGAAAGCATGGTGATATAACTCCAGATTTGGAATACCAAATCCTCCTTCATTCATTTTTAGTTGCATTTGTTGTAAAGATACCATGATCACATTGAAAATCTGACTTGAGCTCTGAAGGTCTGCAACTAATTTGAAATATATTTTTCATTGATAGTTTAACATATTATTCTTGTTGTTTTCATGAACACAGCCAATTACATGCTGCAACTGATAATGCAAGTTGAGTGCAATAAGCTTATCTTTTTTTCTAAAATGGTTAACACTCAAATGAGAAGAATTTAGCCATGGGGGAAAAATTAATTAGTTCTTATTTAAAAACATACCATATATACCGTGTATACTCAATTATAGGCCGACTTTTTCAGCACGTTTTTTATGCTGAAAAAGCTCCCCTCGGCTTACACTCGTGTGAGGGTCCCACTTACCCAAGGGTCAGCAAATTTCCCCAACCTTTCCGAGGGGGCTTGGCTGGCGCAAGGGGAGGTGCGGCGCCTTTTTGGGAGACCCCAGGGTCGGCTGCTGCACATTCTGGAGCTGGAGTCGGGGGGGGGGCTGCAGTAGGTAGGAGGCAGGGACATGGCGCAGCTGCCAGCGGGAGCCCCTTCCTCTGTGTTTTAGTTCAACGCGACATCTTCAAACAGCTTCTACAAACGAGCAGCGTGGCGAACGTCGCTCTCTGGCACTGCGGATGAATGAGACATGCAGTGGTCATGGCTGGTTGGAGGCAAGAGGAGGAGCCGAGAGGCCTGGGCAGGGGGAGAAGAGGCGAGGGCTTCGGCGGAGGCCGGTCAGCGAACCGGGCCCCCTATCAGGCAGAAGGAGAAAGTCCCTGCGACCGGGTGGCCGAGGCCCGTCTTGCACCTCCAATAACATGACTGCTTGTCTGTAGTTTGGCTCTCCTTAAAACACACACACACACTCTCCCGGTTATGCCCCGTCTGGTCTGTTGCGCGCAGAGTAAATCTTGCCAGGCTATATAGTTGTGTTGGAGAAGAGGTTGAGTTGACACAAGAGCAGCTACTTGTTCACGGATGTACTGCACGGAGCCTATCACCAATGTAAAGGTAAAGGTACCCCTGCCCGTACGGGCCAGTCGTGTCCGACTCTAGGGTTGTGCGCCCATCTCACTTAAGAGGCCGGGGGCCAGCGCTGTCCGCAGACACTTCCGGGTCATGTGGCCAGCGTGACGAAGCTGCTCTGGCGTGCCAGCACCAGCGCAGCACACGGAAACACCGTTTACCTTCCCGCTATAAAGCGGTACCTATTTATCTACTTGCACTTAAGTGTGCTTTCGAACTGCTAGGTGGGCAGGAGTTGGGACCGAAAGATGGGAGCTCACCCCGCCGCGGGGATTCGAACCGCCGACCGTACGATCGGCAAGTCCTAGGCACTTACCCACAGTGCCACCTGCATCCCTTTATCACCAATGTACTTGCTCCCAAAAGTTCCTGTGGGGAAGAAAAAACAACAAAGGTGTCTAATGAGCAGGTAGGATGCTACAGGCATAAGATCAGCATGAAGATTCAAACCCAAAAGGGATTGTAGCCACATTAAGTCTCTGCTATAGGTTGCAGTTTTAAGGTTAAGTAGGATTTTGGGACTCCTGCTAACCTAGCAGTTTGAAAGCACGTCAAAGTGCAAGTAGATAAATAGGTACCACTGCGGTGGGAAGGTAAACAATGTTTCCGTGTGCTGCTCTGGTTCCCCAGAAGCGGCTTAGTCATGCTGGCCACATGATCTGTATGCTGGCTCCCTCGGCCAGTAAAGCGAGATGAGCGCCACAACCCCAATGTCGGCCATGACTGGACCTAATGGTCAGGGGTCCCTTTACCTTTACTAGGATTTGGGGGGAAAGCAGCAGCTTACCGTATATACTCGTACGAGTGGCAGAGGTGGGCATTTTCCACCCTAAGCTTATACTCGAGTCAGTAGGTTTTCCTAGTTTTTTGTGGTAAAATTAGGTGCCTCGGCTTATATTCGGGTTGTCTCCCAAAAAGGCGCCGGTACTGGCCCCCCCCCTTGTGCCAGCCAAGCCCCCTTGGAACGTTTGGAAAAGTTTGCTGACCCCTGGGTAAGTGTGACCCTCACTCGAGTATAAGTCGGCTTATACTCAAGTATATACAGTAATTCATTTGATCTTCATTTATACTTGATTGTATGAACAAAGGGAGAAAAAGAAATAAAGCTGGGATATCAACAAGAGTTCTTGACTTTGTGATTGGGACTATGCATAAACTATGTGGAGTTCATGTTGTTGTTATCATTTCTCACTTATAAAGCAGCCAAAGTTTCCTAAGTACTGTAGAGATATTAAAATTATAATACAGTTCCTGCTCATAGTTCACAGCCTAATAGACACAATACAAAAGGAATTTACCTCTTACATGCAAAAAGTCGCAGTTGTCCCCAAACAGTACAATAAGTGTCAAACTGCATGCCTGTTGTCTTTCTTCATGTGCTGCTTCTTGCTCACATTTTGTTCTAATGCCATCACACTATTCTTTGTCTGCGTGGAAAGAGAATGTGGTGCTTTCTAGACATTGAGGATTGCAGCTCCCATCAGCCCATCCAATATGGCCAGTGGTCAGGGATTATGGGAGTTACAGTCCAACAATATCTGGAGAGCATCACATTGACTATCCCTGCTGGACGTGTCAGGCAAGTCAAAAGGCAGAACATTAGCCTTTCCCACTCTCCTTTTTTTTTGGTTGCAAATACACCTCATTATATCTGTTGACTGATGGCTGCCAGGGCAAATAACTTAACGGGGGGGGGGCATACCGGATGGGAGAGGGGGGAAAGCTTTGTTGTACAAGTGGAAGTACTTTTGAAGGACTTGTGCTGATGGGGCTTGTTAGGTCAACCCATCCCCAATGTATTTGAAAGTGCTATAAAAATGTTAAGTGTTGTTGTTAACAAGTATAAAAAGAGTTGGGATTCTGAGGATGCAGTATTAATTTTTTTGCCAGGCAGTGCCTGTGCTTTTGTTGTTTTAATTTTCTTTTGCAATGGTGGCACATAACTTCTAAATCTTGATCCCAAACTCCTCTTTTAACTATAGCCCCGTTCGAGATAGGAGTACAGTGGTACCTTGGATTAAGTACTTAATTCGTTCCAGAGGTCCGTTCTTAACCTGAAACTGTTCTTAATCTGAAGCACCACTTTAGCTAATGGGGCCTCCTGCTGCCGCCGCGCCGCTGGAGCACGATTTCTGTTCTCATCCTGAAGCAAAGTTCTTAACCTGAAGCACTATTTCTGGTTTATCAGAGTCTGTAACCTGAAGCATATGTAACCTGAAGCATATGTAACCTGAGGTACCACTGTATCATAATTAGAATAATTAGCAGCGATACTAGTTTATAATCTACTGTGTGCTTATGTCCCAGTTGCTTTCTTCTCTTTCTGGCTCAGTGCTTTAAGATCACCCAGAAATTAGCTGCCTGGCAACATAAAAGTGCAGATATTAAAATGAATTACTTTCCTTCCAAATGTTTCCATTACCTTGCTAAATTTAGACACTAGTACAGCTTTGGAATTGAGATCTCCTGGAATTTTAGCAAGAGTCAAGACAGATAATATCCAGTCTCTGCAAGCACTGGGGAAGAAAGAAAGCTTTTGTGTCTTTCATCCAAATTAAACTTGCATCCAAATGCCATAAGCCACATTTCTGTGTCATTGACAAAGCTCATGATGCAAACTTTCGGTAGCTTTATTTCAGGAGTGGTTTGGTTGTTAACAAAGTGTGACTGTCTTCTCCTTAAACCAAAATTTCTAGGAGTTGCCACCAAAAATGCCTTCCTGGATTGTATGTGGCCAATGAAGGAGTTGGTGTCAGCTGATTTGGTTAGTTCATATGGGGGAAGGTACTCTTTGAAGTCCAACTTCCCTTTGCTTCAGTAATTTTAAAGTGATGGCCTCCTTTACAACCCCCACCTACGCAGAGCAAGATTTAACGTCCTTCTAAGTCTAAAATATGTGAATTCTTTAATAACAACCACTCCTCCAACCAGCATAGGCAGAATGCCTCGTAATATAATCTCAAATCTGGCAGGGAGACATCTCCTTTTTCTTTAGCATCTATCAATACACATAGGCCACTCCAAGCTGAAGCTTTAGCTTCTGAGCAACAGTTGGCCTTCTGCACAGCTGTACAAATGCACGTGTCTGCTGTCTACCGTCTACCCCATATCTAGTCAAGGGACTCTATAATGTGACTCAACAGCAGTCACACCATCAAGAGCTTTTTCACCTGCACATTTTCTAATGCAAGAGTTGTCATCATTTGCCAGCAATACACTCTTGCCGTTTGCATTGACTAAAATGTACTGACTCCAGTCAAGAGGGTTAAGTGGGCACAAATTAGACATTAAGAATTGTAACACTCAGAAAACAATGGAGGAGTGTCAGTCTCCCTGAATCAAACTAGAAAGTTGCCATACTTAAGCAAGATTTGAAAGGGAGTCTCCAGAATAGGAGCTGCCAGTTGGCATTCATTTGCAGATTCGGCACTCTCTGGAACTTGAGCTCAGTAGAGCCTGGGAGTGGCTACCTAATAAATGAAAGTAATTCTCCTTTATATTTTCACATACACCATTCATCTTGTTTCATCAGTTGTGTGAGGGTCATGTCCACTCTGATTTCCCTCTGTTGAACTGATTTCTTTTTCCTTAGTGCTCCATTTAGTAATGTCACATGTCTATCTAGGTAATAGCATTCTCTCCCCCACTTTTCTATTTGTTCCTGTGTGGTTTCCCCCCAAACACCCCAACTCTCACACACCCCTGCCAACTAAGAATAACACTTCATGCATCAGCTGGAAGTGGTTTTTCTTTCACAAAAGCTTGTGCTACAGTCTGTATGTTAGCCTTTAAAATGCTACACCGGGCTCTGCTTTAACAAATTTCAGTTATTCTTAAGCCAACTTAAAGAAATTGAAGCCTGACACAATTTCCAAAATCTATGTTTATTTGCTATTCGTTATTAATTTTTATAGTCCTCCCTGCTTTCAGTCTCCAATTGATTTAACTGGAGTCCAGGAGTTTTCTTGTTAAAGTTTCTCTCTGTATACTTGAAAGCTCTATAAAATTTCCTTTGTTAAGAATGAAGCTATTGTTCAAATGTTAATAAACTTGGTAAGACACTTGATTGTTATCAAACTCTCCACTATGGATTTAAAGGAAGCCTTTTCCTGGGGAGGGGATAGACCGGGACGTAGCAAAAAGTTGTTTGAACTCTGAAAACAGACAGGGCTTGAGAATGAGTTCTCATTATTTTCTTGAAACCAATGCTTTCAGAACCTATGATTTCTACAACAACAAACCACGTGTATTCCAGATCCAAAAACACTGAGAGTATTGTGTGCCTATCATTTTGTTCCTGTTGATATTAACAAGCTGGCAGAAGCATTACACCTACCCTGACCTTGACTACAAGCATAGAGATAAATGTGTGGAGAAGCAAATAATCTCACTTTTAACTGATTATATTAAAATACAATTTATGTTACAATAACTTAAATATGAGTGGAGGAAATCACCCATTAAATGAGATGTCTCTCTTCAGTTTAATGGGGTGGAGGAAGTCATCACAGTTTTAGAAGTGGAAGACCACAGTTTGTGAATGTGGATTACTGAAGATTATTGAGTAATAACCAGAGTGCATACGGCTTTAGAAATGTAGAATCTCAGTTCCCCATTGGTATTGTGGAAGATTTAGTTTAAAATACCTATTTATGTCTATTCCAGTTGAGCACACACAACCTGAGTTGCATGTGTGCACTTCAGGCAGCAATATTCCAATCCTCTCTTTTAATTTATAAGATCTCCATGCCTGGCTTTGTCAGACTACAGGCTTGGTACTGTGATGGTGGAGTCCTTGGTGTCCACAGTTTCACAGACTGGTGACTCTAGTAATGTGTTCACAGATTTGAGGAACATTTAGGAAAGCCTTATTACCGTTATTGGGGAGGCAGCAGCAGCAACAGCAGATGATGATGATGATGATGATGATGATTATGATCCTTGGCCGGGGAGGGCAGGATACAAATAAAATTTTATTATTATTATTACAGTCATACCTCATGTTGCATCTGCTTCAGGTTCCGTTTTTTCAGGTTGCAGACTGCTGAAACCCGAAAGTACCGGAACGGGTTACTTCCGGGTTTCGGCAGTCGTGCATGCGCAGAAGCGCCGAATCGCAACCCGTGCGTGTGCAGACGCGGGTTGCAAACGTGCATCCCGCATGGATCACATTCGCAACCCGAGCGTCCACTGTATTAAGATTAATGAAATTTGTATGATATCCTTCATTTGAGGATCCGAGGGCTGTTCAAAACAGAAAAATACAAAATGAGAATACAAAATACATAAGAAGTTTATACTTGCAAAAGGAACATTGGAAAAAGGCATCCTGTGAAGAAGCAAGGACAAAAGATGTGAATGATCTACCAGGAGGGAATGTGACCAAATATTTTTTTTTTCAGAGAAGGGGCAGTTTGAGAATAGGTCATCATTGACTGCTGCTAATTTAATAATAATCTCCCATACTCCTAGGTGCCTAACTACTTCAAGAGCTAATTTAAAACTAAATGTGGATTGCCATTTGAATGATTTTGTAAGCTGCTTTTATAGTTTGCTTTAAAATCCTATTAATACTTCTAAAGTAAATCATTTTTTGTTTTCTGCTGCACTTCTGAGGGCATTTACTTATCCTTTAATGCAATAAAGAGAGAGAGAGAGAAAAGGTACTTTCAGCCCTGTAATATTAGTGGAATAAAGTGACAACACAACTGTCAGGGGTTTAGGAGCAGAGGCAAGGGCAAGGGAGGAAACAGAGAGCGAAGGGGAGGAGGCAGAAGAAAAGATGAGTGATGACGACGACCCGAGATCTCCGAGTCTTTCCAGTGAATCAGAGGATTCACAGAAAGGAGCACCAGTGGCCAGGGCAAGGGGGGAGTCTAGGGGGGCACCCCAGGAAGATAGAGCCAGAGGGGACTCAGAGGAGAGCAGTTGGAAATCGGGACCAGCGTCACCGCCAGAGAGCAGGGAAGAGGAAGGGAGCCAGGGGGCAAGCGCTGGCAGCTCACCACAGGAGGGAGGGCATGAGTCAGGAGTGGCCACACCTCCATCGGGGAGCGAAGAAACGGTTAAGAGGAAAGTGGAAGGTTGGGCGCGCGCGCCAAGTTCAAATGCAGAGGAAGGCGGCGCAGTAAGCAGCCCGGAAAGGGAGCCAGGTCCTAAAGCCCGGCGCAAGGAGGCAGGAGGGTCCGGGTCAGCGTCAGAAGAATCCCGGAAGGAAGAAGCCCCGGGGGGTAGAGGGACCCAGAGGAGGACAGTCAGGCGGAAAAGGTGGAGCAGGGCTAGGATATTAAGTTGGTGCGCACGGGGCGGAGACTCAGACGGAGCTTCGTCGATCTAGCTACTAGACGTAGAGTTGCGCGCAGCAGCGTGAGAATGGAAACTAATTCAATAAAGACTTTTACTAAATGATCGCTGGCTAGCGTGATCCTCTGTGAGCTAGGATCTTCAAGCAGCTCTGACAGTAAGCTCCGTCTCAAAATTGTGGGCATCTACAGCCCCGAGGAGGGGAGAGAAACAGGTGCCTACTAGTGAGCTCACGAACAGCAGACGACATGACGGCTGAGCAGCAGATAGAGGAACTCAGAAAAGCAGTGGCACAACTGAATGCCGAGGCTCTCGCATCCAGGAAGAGAGAGGAGGAGGCAGCTGCCGCCTGCAGGGATCTCCAGATCAGGTTAGACGTGCTGACGAAGCAGACACCCCGGCAGGAGGGAATTGGGTTGGCGAGACGAACAGGCGGGCTGGTCTCTCACTTCGATGGGAACCTGCAACAGTATCCCAACTTTAGAGCAGACGTACTGTGCGCACTGCAACTGCTGCATAAAGACTTTAGAGATGAGCAAGAGAGAGTGGGATTCATCATGGCCCATTTGCATGGGGATGCTAAAGCATGGCTACGCAATTTATGGAGGGATAAGGATCCGGCGCTCCAGAATGCAGATGCCTTTATTAAAGCGATGGATGGGTGTTTTTTATCAAGTATTGACGTGGATCTTGCCCGGAAGGAGGTGCATGGGCTAAGACAAGGGAGGGCCAGCGTCAGACAGTACCATGCCCGCTTTTTCGCCTTGGTCAGTGCCCTGGAATGGGACAGAGATTCGGCCCCTGTAAGAGACCTCTTTTGGGAGGGGTTGCACAGCTTGATTAAAGATGAGATCGCGAGGGGGGAGAGACCCCGAACCACCCAGGAGGTCGTTCAGAGGGCACTGGCAGTGGGGGTGAGGCTGGAAGAACGTCCGTGGAGCAGGGACGAAGGGCGTGGAGGGCGCGAATCAGCCAGGGGCCCCTCCTTCCTTCCCAGAGAAGCAGCGCGGGCGCAATCCACGCCTCCGCCAGGAGGAGGAGCCGAACCTATGGAGGTTGGAGGTGCAAGGGCTCAGTCAGCAACCAGAGCCCTAGCACCGGCAGCAGTGAAAGCGAAGCCTCCTAGAGGGAACAGGAAGTGTTACGTCTGTGAGGAGCCAGGGCATATGGCGAAAGAGTGTCCCCAGAGGCTCCACAAGCTCACTGCAGCCTCAGCAATGGTGACTGCAGCAACGCAGCAAGGAGAACCACAGCAGGGAAACGACGATGTCTGGCTGGAGGAAGAGGCACTGGGGCCCAGCCAGACATGTCAGTGAAGCAGTCCCCAGAGATTTTACAGCCCGTGAACCCCCTCCCGCCCAAACCAGTGGTGAGGCTCACCGCATCTCTCCAGCTGCCCAATGGAATCACCATGGACGTGCCAATTACCATCGACTCGGGCAGCAACGCGGACTTTATAGGGCAGGAGTTTGTCGACAAGCACGCTATACAGTTGCTGCCTGCCACGCTGCCCCTGCAGGTTGTCACGGTGGATGGAAGGGAGTTGCTAGGGGGGCAAGTGGTGAAGCAGACGCCGCCAATGGTGATGCGACTTGGGAATCACAGGGAAATCATCAGCTTCAACGTCACTCAGCTATCGGACACGCCCATTGTATTGGGCATGAGTTGGCTGGACAAGCACAGCCCGGCGCTGGCTTGGTACCAGAGGCAGCTGACCTTCGGCTCTTCCTTTTGTGCTGAACACTGCATCATGCCCCAGCAGGAAGGGGAGCAAGAGGAGTCACAGCTGCAGCTAGGCACGCTGCAAGCGATTCCCCACAAGTACGCAGAATTTTTGGAAGTTTTCTGCGAGAAGGAGGCGGACAGGCTACCCCCTCACAGACCATATGACTGCAAAATTGACCTGCTGCCGGGGGCGGCGCTGCCCAAAGGGAAGCTGTATTCCATGTCAGAGGACGAGCTGCAGGAACTCAAAGAGTTCTTAGATCATAATTTGGAGCGCGGTTTCATCCGAGAGTCCAAGGCAGCGGGGGGCAGTCCTGTATTCTTTGTTAAAAAGCGAGACACGCCCCAAAAAAGACTGGTCGTGGACTATCGCATTTTAAACAATGGGACCAAGCCGTCGGACTTCCCCATGCCACGAATCGACGACCTCCTGGCGAAGGTGCGGAAGGGAAAAGTGTTCACCAAGTTAGACCTGCGAGGGGCGTACAACCTCATTCGCATGCGGGAGGGAGATGAGTGGAAGACGGCCATGTTCACGCCACTGGGTACCTACGAATACAGAGTTATGCCTTTTGGATTGCAAAATGGCTCCCACGTTTTTCAAGCTTTCATGCATCACGTGTTGGCGGGACTTCTCTACAAGACGTGCGTCTGTTTCTTAGATGACATCCTGATCTTTTCGGAATCGCAGCAGGAGCATGACAGACACGTCAAGGAAGTGCTGACCAGACTAAAGCAACATAGGCTCTACGCCAAGCTGGAGAAGTGCCAATTTGACGTGACGGAGGTGGATTTTCTGGGCTACAAGTTGTCTGACAAGGGGCTCGCCATGGACAGCGCCAAGGTTCGAGCGGTATTGGATTGGGAGAGTCCACGCAACCGAAAAGAGGTCCAAAGGTTTGTCGGCTTTGCGAACTTCTATCGCAAGTTTATCAAGGGCTTCGCTATGCAGACAGCGGCCATCACAGACACGCTTAGCTCCAAGAAAAAGAAGTTCGTTTGGACAGAGGAGGCGGAGCAGTCCTTTCAGGCACTCAAGCGTCTCTTCGCGTCGGAAGAGCAGCTGCTTCACGTCAACCCCAGCAGGCCGATGAGGGTGGAGACAGACGCCTCGGACAGAGCCGTGGGGGCGGTCCTGCTGCAAAAGGACCAGCAGGGGGTGTGGCGGCCGGGAGCGTTTTACTCCAGGAAGCTCAGCAAGTCCGAGCAGAACTACACCATCTGGGACAGGGAGTTGCTGGCCATTCATGCAGCGTTCAAAGCGTGGAGGCACTTCCTGATCGGCGCCAAGCACACGGTGCAGGTTTGCACGGACCACAAGAATCTGGAGCACTGGCGCACGGCACAGTTCCTAAACCAGAGGCAGATACGTTGGGCTGAGTTTTTTGCGAACTTCGACTTCCGCATAGAGTATGTCCCGGGGGACACTAACATCATGGCGGACGCCCTCTCCCGTAAGCCACAGTATCTGGAGGACGCAACGCCAGCGGCCGCCATGCACATCTTCGCACCAACAGTATGGGCGTGCGCCGCGGCCACCGTGGACCTGGAGGCGGTGCGACGAGCGTTGCAGGATGACTCCTTCGCGCAAGCAAAGATGGCAGAGGTGCAAAGGGGCAAGGCTGCGGCCGACGGTTTCCAGCTACGAGATGGATTGCTCATCCGTAAAGGGGCCATCTACGTGCCGGGAGACGACCTTCGCGCCAAGGTGCTGCAGCAGCTGCACGACGCGCCCACGGCCGGGCACTTTGGCAAGGAGAAGACGGTGGAATTAGTAGCCAGGGATTTCTGGTGGCCTGGAATGAGAGGGGAGGTCGCAGACTACGTGGCGAGGTGTGACACCTGCCAGAGGGCCAAACCAGTGCACAGACCGCCGGCAGGACTGTTGGAACCGCTGCAAACTCCGGTCGAACCTTGGGAAAGGGTGGCTCTGGACTTTGTCACAGATCTGCCCAGCTCGAGGGGCAAGACGGCAGGGCTGGTGGTGGTGGACCTGTTTTCCAAGATGGCACATTTCATTCCGTGTGCGAAGGTGGCCACGGCGGAGCAAACCGCCAAACTGTTCATAGACCACGTGTTCAAGGTTCACGGTCTGCCACGGTCTATTCTGTCCGACCGCGGGCGGCAGTTCATCTCGAATTTCTGGCAGAAGCTGATGGGCTTCCTAAACGTCAAGATCAACCTGGCGTCGGCGAGACACCCGCAGACCAACGGGCAAGCGGAGCGGGTCAATGCCATCATGCAGCAGTACCTGAGATGCTATGCGAATCAACAGCCTGCGACGTGGGTGGATTACCTGCCGCTTGCCGAGTTCGCCTACAACAACACGAAGCACGTGTCCACGGGGGTCACGCCGTTCTTCGCCAACAACGGGAGGCACCCCAGAACCTTCCCGGGACTGGAAAGAATGGGGGAGGGGGAGCCGCAGACAGCAGATGCGTTCGCGTCGGAGCTGCAGGAAGTCCACGATCAGCTGAGGCGCCACCTGGAGCTGGCCAAACACGCATACAAGGTACAAGCGGACAGGCACAGAAGGGTTGGCGAAGAGCTCCACGTGGGGGACTGGGTCTGGTTAGCAGCCCACGCAGTGCCGGCCAGGTCGTTGGCCAAGAAGAAACTAGGGCATAAACAACTGGGACCCTACCAAGTCGAAGAGCAGGTCAACCCGGTAGCTTTCAGACTGGCACTTCCGGAGGGTTCCAGAATGCATCCGGTGTTCCACAGATCGGTGCTCACTCCCTACAAGGCACCGCACAGGTTCCAGGAACCCGGAACGGCGCCGAGTCTGGTCAGAGACAGAACGGGGCACGCGGGAGTGGCACAGAAGGAGCGCATCAATGACGTCACGGAGATTTTGGACTCCAGATGGGGGGAAGAGGGGGTAGAATACTTTCTCGCCAAGGAGGGCACCCTGGCCAGTGCGAACAGCTGGGTGCCGGGCTACGCCTTGGACGAACCTCTACTCAAAGACGAGTTTCATGCCCTCTTCCCACATAGACCTATGCCAGCAGACTTTTTCGACGACTGGCTTTTCACGCCCACGCTTTCGGCCAGCACTTTCCGGGGGTTCGACTCGGACGAGGACCCGACACAAGACGTCCGTTCCCCGGAGGGGTCACCCTCGGGATCTGCATCAGAACCCTCGTATTGGTGGGACGATAGACCAGAGGAGCAGTTCCGCAGAAGGTGGCTGGAAGGCCCAGGACGAGCAACGCCGCCAGGAGGAAGTGAGGGAGAGACGGACATGGACGTTTTCGGGGACGACCCTGGTTTCGAGCACGGCGGCACAGAGATGGAAGCGGAGGTGACCGTCGTCGACGAGAGCAGGGAGGAAGACCCGCGAGACTTCAGATGGAGGCCCGCCACGGGAAGCGAACGATATCCGACGTTCGTCCCTTTGCAACAGCACACCCCAGCTCCAGCACCGGAAGGAGGGGAGGGGGGAATGGGGGGCTTCGAGGGGGGGATGGATGTCAGGGGTTTAGGAGCAGAGGCAAGGGCAAGGGAGGAAACAGAGAGCGAAGGGGAGGAGGCAGAAGAAAAGATGAGTGATGACGACGACCCGAGATCTCCGAGTCTTTCCAGTGAATCAGAGGATTCACAGAAAGGAGCACCAGTGGCCAGGGCAGGGGGGGAGTCTAGGGGGGCACCCCAGGAAGATAGAGCCAGAGGGGACTCAGAGGAGAGCAGTTGGAAATCGGGACCAGCGTCACCGCCAGAGAGCAGGGAAGAGGAAGGGAGCCAGGGGGCAAGCGCTGGCAGCTCACCACAGGAGGGAGGGCATGAGTCAGGAGTGGCCACACCTCCATCGGGGAGCGAAGAAACGGTTAAGAGGAAAGTGGAAGGTTGGGCGCGCGCGCCAAGTTCAAATGCAGAGGAAGGCGGCGCAGTAAGCAGCCCGGAAAGGGAGCCAGGTCCTAAAGCCCGGCGCAAGGAGGCAGGAGGGTCCGGGTCAGCGTCAGAAGAATCCCGGAAGGAAGAAGCCCCGGGGGGTAGAGGGACCCAGAGGAGGACAGTCAGGCGGAAAAGGTGGAGCAGGGCTAGGATATTAAGTTGGTGCGCACGGGGCGGAGACTCAGACGGAGCTTCGTCGATACAGCTACTAGACGTAGAGTTGCGCGCAGCAGCGTGAGAATGGAAACTGTAATTCAATAAAGACTTTTACTAAATGATCGCTGGCTAGCGTGATCCTCTGTGAGCTAGGATCTTCAAGCAGCTCTGACAACAACTGTGTAATTCAGATTGCTATAAAGTTCACATCTGTTTGTATTTGTAATATAGTGTCAAAAACATTCTGCACATGACCTCTGATTTTGTAAGCAAATACCATGAAAGCCTCCAGTTTGAGTCCAAGTTGTAAAATTGTGTAAGAATTTACTTAAGAGGCAACAGTTTGGGATTGTAAAGATGAAATGCAACATTGTTCTGCCCAGTCCTCCTGCTCTAGTGTTTGAAACGTTCAGAATGTTCCTTTTCTGTGAAACGTTGTAAAGACAGAAATCCTGTTTCACTTTCAGTCACCCAAGTGGGGGGGCAGGCAGCGCAAGAGGCCATAATTGTCATTCATAGGGAACTATAGTCAGGGGAACCCCATTGTGCACAAACTGCCAGGTGCTTGGCAAAGAGAGAGCTTTTATTTTTTAAAAGCATAATAAATATACTTCCTACTGGCCATTTGTTGTAACTGCAGTCTTTTGAAGCGAGCAAACAGTTCAAGGAGTACAAGTTGCTTTTGGCAAGTGCTGGGCTTCCAATGAATTTGTTGCTTAAAAAACGGTGAGAGTGACCAGTCTCTGGGGATTCCACCACGTTTCAGTGAATGTAAAAAAGAGAATGGAAGGCTTGGATTGAATTAAAATGCATGAGCTTCTGTGCAACATTACATCGGGAACCAAGAGATTTTTGAACAGAAATCTACATGGGGAAAACTTAATGTTTCCTACATGCAACACATGGGTGCCTCTAGTGGTCCAGAGAGCATTTTTGGATTCATCTAGACAGAGTCTGTGCATGTTTGTGTAGAAGTGACCCACTGAATTCAGTTGTGCTTTCTTCCTAATAATTGTGCATAATGTTGCAGCTGTTTGTTTGTTCTGTTGTCGATATCCCCTTCAATCATATCCCTAGATTTACAAAGAATAATAAAATAATTAAAACTGTAATTACAAAAAAGCATAGTACACTAAAAGCCACAAAATTCTAAAAATTGTATAAAAACAACAAAATTAAGATTGTATCAAAGTTGGGGAAAATAAAATTTTGCTTGGCACATTAAGAACAAAAAGGTAGGTGCTAGCCAGACCTCTCCGAGGAGAGTGTTCTGTAACTGGGTTGCCACTACAGTACTGAGAAGTTGGTAGCAAACTGTCTCACCTCAGATGATGGAGGCACCTGCTGGAGACCTTCATCTCTATAAAGTTTTCCTCTCTGCTTAGATGTTTGATTCATTAGTGAACTTTCTCTTCTGAAGACAAGAAGTGGGATTTGTATGAGACCCATATCTTTCACTTCCTCATCATTGCCTTTGCACTATCTGCTGTACACAAACTAATCTTATGTGAAATGATTTGAGGTGACTTGGTGACTAAATGTGGTATAGAAACACATGAAATAATCATACACTCTGTCTGGGACAACTGCTTCCTCTCTGTTTTTTTCAGACTAATCTCCTTTTCTTTCTGATGTGACACTTTCCCCCTCCACCTCCAGTCCTGTTCCCTGCATAATATCATAGTTTTCAACATGTTCATGAATTCAAGACTGGTTTGTCATCCCTTGGGCAATATTTCAGAGGTCTTCAGATGTTGCTTGTCTGCAAATTCAGTGCAAGGGCCAACCCCTAGGAATGCTGACTAGAAGGAATGTTTTTAATTTCTGGGCATTGTAGATTTGTCCTGGTCTGGTGGATGTCATACATTTTGTTTTGTAGTTGTTTGATTTGGGCTCATACTGTACTGTGATGGCCATTGGCTATAAACAATAAAATCTACTGTCTGACTACAAATTCTCTCCTTCCCAGTCAGCTTAGCTAATGGTCAGTGATAATGGCGGTTGTAGTCCAACAACCTCTGGGGACCGAGGGATAATCATAAAATCATAGAACTGTAGCGTTGGAAGGGACCTTGAGGACCATCTTGTCTAACCCACTGCAATGCAGGAATACGATAAGACGATCGAGCCTGTGGCCTTGGGATTATCAGCACCACAAGTCTAACCAACTGAGTGAGCTATCTCCAGTATTGTGACTTGTTTGGACGAGGAGATGGCAATTAAATTGTCTCTCTAACACATCACTTCATTTTATTTGTTTTACTTAAAAGCATTTGTAAACCACTTAATATTTTAAAAACCTCTAAGCTGTGCACAATATTAAAACAATATAATTAGAACAAAAATGCAACATAAAAGAAAAAAATGGTAATCTAGAAGCATCTTTTATAGCATGCTTGATGTTGGGAGCTAGTAGGATGTTCCTAATTCCTCAGACATCATAATTTCATTTATATTTTCCCTGAGAATCTAAAAGTGTGTTGTGGATTCCCTACTCCCTTTTAACCAGCTCGCTTCTACAAGAAGGCAGAAGTCAATAGGTGAACTACCTTTCTTTAGGCTAAAGAGAGGCTCTCATAGTTTCCCTGCTTGAAAAAATTCCCACATTCTGCCACTTGTTGGAAAGGAGAAGATTTCAGGAAAGGACAACATTCTCCCCCCCCCCCCATTCACCAGAGCTTTGAGGGTTCCTACTTCAGCTTCCTGCCTGAGGGTTTTTTTTGTTTTTTGTTTGTTTTGCTATGCCCTCTCAGTCTGCCATTGCATGCATCATGGGCAGAATTCTTAACTAAAAATCAAAATACTGATATAACTTCTACAGTTCTCAGATGCAACACTATTCAGCTTTGACTTTATTTTAGGGCACACTACACTATATTAGACATTAGTGTTCCATGTTTTAGAGGTAAAAATGTGACAGCTTTATATTGTCATCATAGCTAGGCAAGATAACAGAGAGCACTCCATTAAAACTGGAACAGTGACTTGACTGATTACAGCTGAGGCTTCCATGAATACTGAATACTCAATACTGGAGAAGTGGACCAGTGATGCCTTGCAGTGCTTTATGTCTTCTTTGGTGATTAAGACTGAGAAACAGTTTTGTTCACTTTCAGCTCAAATCTAGGGCATGGCATGCTCCCCCCCCCATTCCCTAGGATTCTCACTTCAATATGAGATACACATTATTAGTACTGTTAACATTTTTAAAATTCTTGTTTGCAGGGAAAAGGAGAACTTTAACCTCTTAGCACAGTCATCTGCTTGTACAAGAACCCTGCATTTTCTTCGCCAGGGAATGTCTTTTTTGGTGAAGTCAGAAATAACTTCCAGTTTCCTATTGCTGATTTAGGAGCCAAACCACAGGCAAAGTAAGCCTGCATATCTCTGATTGTGCTTAGTACTTGCTGATGTACAACTGGCCTCTCTGATTTGCAGTGTACCAAGTAACAGACTCCTCATCTCCCCGTGCAGAAACAGATTCCTGCAGGGTGCAGTTGCAGGAGGAGTACTTAGGATTTGCCCATGTTCGTTTTCAGTGTTGCGTGATCAGTTGTATGATCCTCCTTCCAGTAGATTCCTGGGATTCTTTCAGGTCAGATATGGCCTAATTTCCTGTTTGACAAAGGGAGCATATATCAAAGCAGGAGAGTGAGCCAACGTCTAGGGTTGGGACCCTGTCCCCTTGGTCATGTAATTAGCTGACTCAATATTGGTTCGATAGCATGCTGGATGTGAAAGAACAAGAATCACTTGGACTAAGTTAAACATAACATAAAGGTGTTATGGGTAAATAAGGTATATTTAAGGTATAAGGTATAAGGGTATATGAATAAAGAACAAAAAGGCAGGAATGGTTCTAGCTGTATGATCGTCCACATACCTAAACAATTATGCTGGTTCCTTTAATTGTTTGTTGCTTTGGCACATTAGACCTTGAATAGTTACCTTCCTTGTCCCTGATTTTGAGACACATACATACGTTCTAAAGAAATACATAATTGCTTGAGGAAGAATCATTCAAAAATTGTTGTCATCATACAACAGAAAAGGCAAAGCCAGAGCCCTGATTGCTTCCACTCAGAACTCTCCTCTGTTTTCCGAGTGCCTGCTTTTATGCACATAACATTTTGCAAAAGATAATGGATGTACAAATTATGAGCCTTTAGCTAGAGTATGAATGGCAGGGGCAAAGTGTTATTCTTCTAATGCAGAGGTGGGAAACCTTTCTGTGCCTGAACCATTTCCCTCTTGGGCAGTCCTCTGGGGATTTCATGCCAGTATTGAATGGGTCAAAGGCAAATCTGGGCTGAGCCACAAATGTGCATTATCAATTTGTATTGAGCCGTGAGCTATGCACTCCAGCCACATACACAAAAGTCGCAGAGCTTTCTATAACATACCAATCAAAAGGTGTTATTACAGTTGTAGGGTGCATTGAAGTCTCACCCAAGGAGGGCATGGAGCAGGGCTGGTGTTGAGGGACATAATCTGGCAGGGAGGGGGCCTGGATTGCCCTTGGGCCTGAGATTGCTCCTGTTCCTAATACCTTTCTCTAGCATTTGGCATCTGACAATTAGATAATTTCAAATGGTTAGCAAGAAGAGCCAATCTTTTTTTTTTTTTTAAACCTTCATTGATACTTGTTTCATAATTACTTGGAGAATTCCAGTAGGAAGAACCAGCTTAGAAGCAAAAAATAAAATAAAATGCACAGTGTGTTGGGTGACAACAGGATGTCGTGATCACTGCAATCTGGCAGCAGTCAGCTCTGTCATGATCACAGCATCTGGTGGTTTCTGATTTGTTGACACAGATCCTTGTTCCTATATGGTACTTTCATGCTCTCTGTCTCCTCCTTTGGCTTCAGCATGTTCTATTTTTAAACCCTTCTGTGTGTTCTGTATTGCGGCATTTCTCGTCCTGAATTATTTATCATTGTTTGGAACTGAATGGAGTGGCATGGTTCTTCTCCCCCCCCTCCCCTCCCTTTTTCACATTAGGACCCACGTGTCTGTCTTGAGTTCTTTGACAGATTTGGTTCATGTCAAATTCTGCCAGCTCCAGCTTGGGAAAGGATAAGAAGAGGATGGCCGTAGCCTGTGATAATGCAAGATCATTAAAATATATGGTTAATCTTTTTACTGCCTAGGCAGAAAGGATAGATTGCTGCCACAGTCCTGTGTTCCCTACTGTGGCTTTGTTGAGGACAGATACTGTTTAGTGTGGTCAAATTGCTGACCAGTTGCTCTTGGCTTTGCATGTTGCATAAGGCATGGAGTACAGAAGCAGTGGGAGGACAAGAATATTATTGGATATAATATTGAATATTGAATATAATAGGTAGAGGCCCTCGTTAAATGTGTGGAGCTTCTGAGTGCTTGGATGTGTGTGTTAGTTTTGTTAGTTTTGTTAGTTTTGTTTGTCTAGAGCAGAGAAAATGTACTTAACTGTCAGGGAACTGCCATCGGAGGGACAGGTGGTGGAAGGGCTCACAGAGGTTGGGAGGGAGTCAGCAGCGAAAGCAGGGACCAGCAGGGGGAGAGATGGGTCTCTGGAGGAAGGTCTCATGAATGCGGAGAGAGACGCAGCAGCTAAAGCAGGAACTAGCAGGGAAGAGGGAGGGATCAGGGACACGTCCAGCGAGAACAGCGGGGAGGTGTCAGAAGCTCCCATAGGGAGACCCATTCTTCGCCGGAAGCTGCCACGTCGTGAGTCCAGAAGACGCGTTTCCGTTAAGGAGCTTCTATGCTGGAAGCGCTTCCGCAAACAACCACTGTCGGAATCTACAAGTGACTAGGGCAGACATGTTTGAGGAGCTCTGTCACACACAGAGGTTTGTGGAGTTGCACAAACTCTGAGGGACCACGATTTTACGCACAAGCAGCTAATCATCCCATCATATTAACGTTTTGCAGCATAGGGAGCACTTCCTTTATCTGCTAAGTAACCCCTCATATCATACAACTCTTGGGTGTTGCAGGTGATTGTGGGGTATGCCCCAACAAAAGATCTACATTCACCTTCGGGGGGGGGTGGCTTTGGCAGGCCTTCCTATCTGGCCTCAATATTGCTCCATACAAATTGATAATGCACCTTTATATCTGTATGTTGCAGAATCGGATCTGTAGTGGTGAACTTTATTTTTCTTCCAAGAAAGTTGGACAGTAATTACTGATCTCCATGAAGCTCTTGGCGCAAATCCCAATCCCCCCCGGCTGCTTCAGCAAAGCCTAGTACATATAGCTGCACTGATTGCATAGATTTTTTCCATATATTCCTGCTTCTGTTTCCCATGTCTGCCCCTGTGTCTCCCTTGTATTGCTTTGTGCTTGATTGTGAACCCAGCAGGGCATGGACTTGTTCTTTCTTTTTTATGATGTGTCATGTACAGTATGTGTGAATAAGTAAAACTTGTCTCAATGGGGACTTTGTTGTAATGCTCATGAAATGAAGTACATTACTAACAAGCATTAATCCTATCATGCAATAGCAAGCTGTCACTCGGCTTTGGAACACATTTTTAAAAGAAAAGCCTGACTAGCTTTTCAGATACCTTTTAACTGAATAACTTTCTAAAGAAATGTCTGAAGTAACTGATATAGTTCAAGTCTTGTTTATTCTGTTATATTTTACTCCCAAGAAGACCCATTTATCTTAAATAAAACTCAGTAAGGCAGACATGTATGTACAAAATATTTTTTAAAAACTGATCCCATTCAGATTACAAGATGAAATTTTGCAGGCAGCTCTTAGAAATATTAAATAATCAATACATTTTTTGGAAATGTTAAATCATATTAATTTTTTAAACCATTTTTAAAAAATTTAAATTTTGTATCTTTAAAATTTAAAGTAAGTCCATCATGTGACATACCATATTAAAGCCCATGAAATTCTGAAGAGATTGACATTTTTAGTTTTGAAATAACTCAATTCTGGGCTGAGCTTTTATGGTTTTTGTGTTGTCTGGCAAGGCCAAAATTCTCATTTTTATTTGAAATTTCAAACCCTCATAACTCAAAAACGGGATGAGATAAAAAAATAAAATTTTAAATTTAGTTTTCATCATTCAACAAGTGTGCAAAATATTAAGAAAATTGGATGACACGAGGTAAAAAAATTGGATCACTTGATATGGAATGACCCTGATCTAAGCATATATGCATCTTTGACTTACACTGTAGCCTGTAGCCAGCCATCTGCTTGCATGTACTTCACATTCCCACTTTCTTGTAGCACACTTGTGTCTGGATTGTGTTGACCTTGCTGTTTGTTGTACATCAGAGCACACCAGGAGACTGTACTTTACTCCACCCACTCCGGCATAGGAATCCCTGATTTTCATTGTGAAATTGAGGGTACACCATGGGGATTGGCATTGCTGTGCTTTGTCTTGTAGGTTGTGTGTTTGATTGGAGAGACTGGATTCAAATTCCAAGTCATGAAATTCACTAAGTGATCTATGGCCACTACCTCTCAATTTAACTTGTGTCACAAGTCTGTTAAAGAAGATAAAATGGAAAGACAAGATCTAGTCAGATTCTGTGCATGCAGAATTCCTGACAGAAATTTGAATGTGGTGCAGAAGACTCTTAACATCTATGAAGAATAAATCATAAGTAATATGGATTCCAAAGCTGCTCTAATCTCATTTCATTTCATTGGTATATATGTTTTGGGGGAATTGCTTCTGTAGCCTACAGGTGAAACTCAAAAATTAGAATATTGTGGAAAAGTTCATTTATTTCAGTAATTCAACTTAAAAGGTGAAACTAATATATGAGATAGACTCATGACATGCAAAGTGAGATATGTCAAGCCTTTATTTGTTATAATAAAAAATTCCTTCCAGTAGCACCTTAAAGACCAACTAAGTTAGTTCTTTGTATGAGCTATCGTGTGCATGCACACTTCTTCAGATACCTGGAAGGAATTTTTTATTTTGACTATGGCAGACCAACACGGCTACCTATCTGTAACTTTATTTGTTATAATTGTGATGTTTATGGTGTACAGCTGATGAAAACACCAGCTGATGACATGGCTCCCCAAATCTCTTTTCTGATGAGAGCAGCTTTTGCATCTCATTTGGAAACCAAGGACCCAGAGTCTGGAGGAAGACTGGGGGGGGGGGTACACAATGCCAGATGCTTGAAGTCCAATGTGAAGTTTCCACAGTCTGTGTTGATTTGGGGAGCCATGTCATCAGCTGGTGTTGGTCCACTGTGCTTCATTAAGTCCAGGGTCAACGCAGCCGTCTACCAGGAGATTTTGGAGCACTTCATGCTTCCTTCCGCAGACGAGCTTTATGGGGATGCTGATTTCATTTTCTAGCAGGACTTTGTCACCTGCCCACACTGCCAAAAGTACCAAAACCTGGTTCAGTGCCCATGGGATTACTGTGCTTGATTGGCCAGCAAACCCACCTGACCTGAACCCCATAGAGACTCTATGGGGCATTGCCAAGAGAAAGATGAGAGACATGAGACCGAGCAATGCAGAAGAGCTGAATGCTGCTATTGAAGCTTCCTGGTCTTCCATAACACCTCAGCAGTGCCAAAGGCTGATAGCATCCAGGCCACGCCGCATTGAGGCAGTAATTGATGCAAAAGGGGCCTAACCCAAGTACTGAGTACATATGCATGCTTCTACTTCTCAGGGGTCCAATATTGCTCTATTTGCAATCCTTGTTTTGCTGATTTCATTTAATATTCTAATTTTCTGAGATTGTTAATTTGGGGTTTTCACCAGCTGTACGCCATAACCATCACAATTATAACAAATAAAGGCTTGACATATCTCACTTTGCATGTCATGAGTCTTTCTCATATATTAGTTTCACCTTTTAAGTTGAATTACTGAAATAAATGAACTTTCCCATAATATTCTAATTTTCCAAGTTTCACCTGTATATAGGTCATGTGTGTGAGTACTCAAGCAATTTGTGTGGCAAAATTTATTTTCATCCCAAATGTCTTAAAACTAGGGGTAATGAAACATCTTGTTTAGCATCTGCCTAGAGAAACTGACAATAATATCGAGTTTTGTAACATTGTTGTTGTTTAGTCGTTTAGTCGTGTCCAACTCATCGTGACCCCATGGACCAGAGCACGCCAGGCACTCCTGTCTTACACCGCCTCCCGCAGTTTGGTCAGGCTCATGTTTGTAGCTTCGAGAACACTGTCCAACCATCTCATTCTCTGTCGTCCCCTTCTCCTTGTGCCCTCCAACGTCAGGGTCTTTTCCAGGGAGTCTTCTCTTCTCATGAGGTAGCCCAGGGGTCTGCAACCTTTAAGATAAAAAGAGCCACTTGGACCCGTTTCCGAAGAAAAAAAAACTGGGAGCCGCAAAACCATTGCGACATTTAAAACAAATATATCTCCGGAGCCGCGATCTGACAGCGGGCGGGAAGGTGACGTCGGGACGGTGCGTGACTAACGCACGCACCGCCCCCACGCGACGTCACAGCCAGTACAGCGCCCGCCACAGTGGGGAGTGTCGGGGCACACAATGCGCCTCCTCCCCTCGCTAGTATCCACCCCGGAGCTGCGGCAAAGGTGTAAAAGAGCCACATGCGGCTCCGGAGCCGCGGGTTGCAGACCCCTGAGGTAGCCAAAGTACTGGAGCCTCAGTTTCAGGATCTGTCCTTCCAGTGAGCACTCAGGTCTAATTTCCTTAAGAATGAATACGTTTGATCTTCTTGCAGTCCATGGGACTCTCAAGAGTCTCCTCCAGCACCATAATTCAAAAGCATCAATTCTTCATCATTGATTGATTGATGCTTTTGTAACATTAATCCACAATTATTTGAAAGTGAAAGGAAAAGCAGCAGAAGTTCTTCTCATGGCTGTTTGGGGACAGAGAGAATGCCAGTCCAAGGTTTCTCTTAGGCTTGTTCTAGCTCATGCATGTAGTTTGGCATTATGTGTGAGTCAGCTTCCCTGCATCTACCAATGTGCTCCAGTACTAATTCCCTTTTGGACGTCAATTAAAATCTGATTCCTTTGCACTGAATTTGCAGAATTTACTTTTGGGGCTTCTTGGTTCATGGACTTAGTGTGCTGCAAAGGTCTCTGCTTTAGGTAGACAGTGACTTGTAATAGCTAGGACAGTACCTTCCCAAATCTTTCAGAATGGAGAGTTTGATTGCATTCCCTCTTCTAGCACTATGAATTATTCCAGGGCCAGAGCCAGGCAGCAAACATAACAAAAGCAGGCTGTCCCCTCCTGTGACTGGAACAAAGTCTCATTGGCACAGAACAGGTGCATTACTTCCAGCACACTGGATCGCTCTTTGTTACTGCTGTGCATCAGAAAGTCTTGAGGGGAGGGAAGAGAGTAGGAGAGCCAAGACTTGCCTCTTAGTAAACAGAGCAACATGATGGGCAGCATACAACTTTGAATCTCCAAAATGCAGTGTCTGCCATCAATGCTTAGTCCTGAGCAGCAGACCAGCACAATGCCTTCCAGTGCTTTTTCTGTTATGATGCCTCTGTAATTCATCCTCCGCTAGATATCTCAAATCTAGGGCAGAAGCAGTTTCTTGTCAGTTCTTAACTAGCAAAATGCTAATTTTTTTGCTTGTGACCTAATTTCAGAAATCTGGTTTCAAACATTTGCCGAGGCCAGCTGTAACTCCCCTGAGCTGACTCCAAATGTTATTCCCAGCCTGCTCTATAAAGGCTGTCCCAAGGTTCTTGTGGGCCATTTTTAAGTGCTGCAGAAGTAACAAGTGGCGTGGGGTGCATGTGGTTGGCATGCAGTGCTCTCTGGGGCACAAGTGATCCTCACATTGGGGGGATCTGAGGGCAAAACCAGTCTCTAGTGCAGCGGTTCTCAACCTGTGGGTCCCCAGATGTTGTTGGACTACAACTCCCATCATCCCTGAGCTCTGGCCTTGCTAGAGCTTGTCCCATTGGTTTCACTGATGGTAATTTTTTAAGTCTCCACATAAGGGCCATCTGAAATGAAGTATTAGGTAAAGCTTGAATATTGAGCCCTATGAGGTTTGACCAGAGATGGAATAAAAAGAGTTTGAAGGTACCTTGATTATCATTCAGTTCAACCTCTGCTCAGTGCAGGATGAAACCACAGCATCTTTGCCATGTGGGTGTAGAGCCTGTTCTTAAAAACCTCAAGGAAAGAAGAGCCTACTCTTTCTTGAGGCAGACTGTTCCATTGCAGAAGAGTTCTTACTGCTAGAAGTTTCTTACAATGTCAGCTGAAAACTCTTTCCCCCTGGGTGCGCACCATGTGCGCCACTCCGGGTGCTGGAGCAGCTAGCTCCGCCTCTGTCCATTGGTTCCAGTCCTGCCCTCTGCAAAGGAGTAAGTCTTGTCTGTCTTCTGCAAGACAACCTTTCAGATATTTTGAATACAGCCATCCTGCCCACAACTCCTAATCCCTTTGTCTTTAGGCTAAACATACTCAACTCTTTCAACTGTTCCTCATTGGACTTTATTTCAAGACCCTCCTCAACTGCCCTTCTCTGGACACTCTTCAGTTGATCAGTGCACAAATTGTTTGTCTAAAAACTGTAGAAATCATTTCTAGTCTATGGGTACAGGTAGAAGTTTTCTGGTATTTTCTCTGTATGATACAAGCTGGAAGCTGGTGAAAGCTGGAACATTCTAGCTGACAAGTAAGTTTCTATTCTGCTGGGAAAACAAGCAGAAGGTTCTTGGTGTTTGGGTTATTCCTTCAGAAAAACTGGGCGCAGCTGGATTAAGCAGTTATGAGCTGACCCTGTTATTGTTCTCTCAAGGCCACTGAGTGAAGGGGATATATTTGTCATTCACTGGGGCTCTTCATTCTCTCTTCCTCTAGCTATGTTCTCTCTACTCCGTACCTGCTTTGTTTTTTCTCTTAGTTAAGTGGTGATTTGTATGTTTAATGCTAAGTTTAAGACTTTACTATTAAGTTAAGTTTTGCAGCAACTGGATTCTTAAGAGACTGTGCTTTCTAGGGATCTGGATTTTTTGAAACAGTTAAGCTTCAGTAAACTCTGCTGAATGAATGCTGCATCTGTGCCATTTTTGGAACCAATCATGGTGTTTTAAGCATTTTTATTCTGCTATCAGTTCATTGAAGCTTGCAGGTCATGGGCCCAGAAGGCTGTTTGCTGCCTTGTTTAGGCTGGGCTTTGAGATTTGCAACTGCATGAGCTAAAAAGTACCGTAATACAGTTTTGTTAGAGTTTTTGGGAGAAAGCCTTTTCTTTGCAAAATCTTTTTGATTGAAGCATCTGATTTGTGAGTCATTTAAAACCCTGAGAGAGAAAAAAACGAAAAGAAATGTCCTGTGTTAATTTAATCCTTTCCCCTCTATTAATTGGAATTGTCCATAACAAAAGTAAAAAAGTACTGTTAGAATCATAGAATTGTAGAGTTGGAAGGGACCCCAAGGGTCTTCAAATCCACCCCCCTGCAATGCAGGAATCTCAGCTGAAGCATCCATGACAGATGGCACCCCAACCTCTGCTTAAAAACTTCCAAGGAAGGAGTGTCCACAACTCCTGAGGGAGACTGTCTCACTGTCAAAACAGCTCTTACTGTCAGAAAGTTTTTCCTGATGTTTACTCAAAATCTCCTTTGTTATATAACTTGAAGCCATTGGTTCGAGTCCTACGCTCCAGAGCAGGAGAAAACAAGCTTGTTCCTTCTTCCATGTGACAGTCTATGTGATATTTGAAGATGGCTATCCTATCTCCTCTCAGTTTCCTCTTTTCCAGGCTAATCATAGCCTGCTCCTTCAAGTGATGCTCATAAAGCTTGGTTTCCAGACCCTTGATCAGGGGTCCTCAAACTTTTTAAATGGGGCCAGTTCACTGTCCCTCAGACACTGTTGGGGCCGGACCATAGTTTGGAAAAAATATCAACATATTCCTATGCACACTGCACATACTTTATTTGTAGTGCACAAAAAGATCCCTATCTGAAACTGCTGCCAGTCAGTGTAGGCAAAACTGAGCTAGGTAGAAAAATGGTTGGAAACTTGCTTAGGGCAAAAGGGTAGGAGGCTGAGGACATCTGGAAATTGCTGCCGCTGGATCTAGCCACTTAGCCTGGAGCACTCGAAGTGGGGACATGCACAATCTGTTCTCTCCTCCTATTTCCCGATTCCCAAAGGAGGGAAGTGAGAAGGAGAGTGGGCCGGGCTCACCTTTGTCTCCCTCCTTCCCACGGAACAAGCCAGCCGAGGGAGGGAGGCTGGATTGCGCCCGGGCTGAGTCCACCTTTGCTGTTGCTGTCAGGGCCATCTTTACCCGGGGGTTTCTATGATACTCATATGTACTCATACTTACATAATTTGAAGCAAAAATTATATGTTGCTTTTATCGATCTAAAGTCAGCTTTTGATACGGTCCCAAGACACGCATTGTGGCAAAAATTGGAAAAGACAAATATAGACCTCCGTCTATTATTTCTCATCAAAACATTATATACTGACACATCAATACAAGCAAAGGTGGATCTGGCTGGCCATCTCACCACTAGAATTAAGAGCACTACTGGAGTCAAACAGGGATGCATTTTGGCACCTTTCCTGTTCAATTTTTATATTAATGACATGGTTAAAGAACTGGAGGGCCTACAGTTTGCCCCTGTCACAATTCTCGACCAAAAACTCTCAGTTTTAATGTATGCTGATGACCTAGTACTTGTATCTAGAGCCCAGGTGGGCCTGAGACGGCTGCTTGCAAAATTAAGTTCATATTGCATGAGGAATGCTTTATCTATAAACTATGATAAGACGCAGGTCATTGTATTTGGGAAGCATTCTAAAAAGCATGTTTGGCACCTGGATGAACACATCATAAACCAAGTAAATACGTTTAAATATCTGGGATTGATTTATTCAGAAACGGCATCTTGGAATACACAGCTATCCAATATTAAATTGCAAGCCTTTAAATCAGCAAAAGCCATTCTGAAATTCGCTGCATGTAAAGGTGGAAATCTGGTCAACCCAGCTCTATCTGTGTATAAAGCAAAAACAATGGCCCAGATTTTATATGGTGCAGAGGTTTGGGGTACCTCAAAGGTCTCCGGTCTGGAACCCCCACAGAATTATTTTTTAAGAGTTCTTTTAGGTTTACCCAAAGACGTGCAATCTGCCATGGTCAGGTTGGAAACTCACATGTTGAGCATAGAGAGCCAAATAGATAAAAGAATTCTCTGTTACTGGTTTAGAGCTCAACAGATGGACAACACTAGGCTACCAAAAAAATGCCTGATTGAGCTCTCAAATGGATTACCCTTTAAAAACTGGGTACATCATGCTGCCCAACTGATGGGCAAATATGACCTCTCAGTGACTGAGATTAAAGAACTCCCCTTATATTCACAGAAAAATATTTTTAAATGAACCATAAGGGCAGTGGCAACTAAAAACGAACTAAACTCTATGTGCACATCTACATGCGCCCCATTGTATTTTAAACTTAGAGAGGTCAATGAACACATATCTTATTTTAATGAATTGACTTTTGCACAGCTTCGAAAAGCTTTTACAGAGCTACGACTAAATACAATAAGCTCTGCTTATAGAGATGGGAGACACAGAGGCATACCAAAAAACGAACGTGTTTGCATTAGGGGATGTTCTGAAGTAGAGGACCTTATGCATTATATCTTGCACTGTCCGTTATATAATGATGCAAGAAAAAGATTTTTGGTACCTATAATGACAGGGTCCCCTGGCCAGAACCCCCTTGATATGATGTTATATCTCCTTGCCGACACAGATAAGTATGTGACCTGGCGGGTAGCACTTTTTGCAACTGCTGCTAGGAAAATTAGAGCAAATTATATAGCCAAGGTAGCCATTAACTGTAAAGGAGATGAATTTATTTGATCCTATCTATCTACCTCAGGCTATGCTCTATCTTTGTTACCAAACTCTGAGTATAAATTGCACACTGTATTAATTGATATTGTTTTTAACATTAGTGACCATGTGATGATTTTAGCTTATGAATTTTATCGTTTAATGTTTTTATTTGTACATTGGGGTACTTTTATAGCTTTGTTTAGAGTATGTAATGTTTTAATAATATAAATGTTTTAAGTCTTTTTTTACCAATTCAGTATATTTTCTTTTAATTGTCAAATAATTCTGTGTACATTGCGGCAGCCTTTGGCTATGTGCAATAAAACTGACTGAGACTGATACTCAATACTTGTTTGCGGGGAGCCCGAAATGAGAGGCCGCATGGGAGCTGCAGCTGGGAGCCCGGTCGGCCAGGAGGGGAATGAGACGGAACCAATGAGACGGAAACATGGAAGGTGCCTAAAGAAGCCAGGGTGGCTATCTAAATAACTTTTAACTGAGTTAAGATTAAAAAAGGATGTGTACAAAAAATGGAAAAGGGGGGAAACCACCAAAGAGGAATTCAAACAAATAGCCAGCACGTGTCGACACAAAGTCAGAAAAGCTAAAGCACAGAATGAACTCAGGCTTGCTAGAGAGGTTAAAAGCAACAAAAAAGGCTTTTATGGGTATGTCCGTAGCAAAAGGAAGAACAAAGAAACAGTGGGGTCACTCAGAGGAGAAGATGGTGAAATGCAAACAGGGGACACAGAAAGGGCTGAACTCCTCAATGCCTTCTTTGCCTCAGTCTTCTCCGATAAAGAAAACAATGCCCGACCTGAAGAATTTGGAGCAAATGATTCAGCAGAGGAAACACAGCCCAGAATAACTAAGGAGACAGTACAAGAATACTTGGCTAGTTTAGATGTATTCAAGTCTTCAGGGCCAGATGAACTGCATCCAAGAGTATTAAAAGAACTGGCAGATGTGATCTCAGAACCACTGGCAGTCATCTTCGAGAATTCCTGGAGAACAGGCGAAGTCCCGGCAGACTGGAGGAGGGCAAATATTGTCCCTATTTTCAAAAAGGGGAAAAGAGAGGACCCAAATAATTATCGCCCAGTCAGTCTGACATCAATACCAGGGAAGATTCTGGAGCAGATCATTAAGCAAACAGTCTGTGAGCACCTAGAAAGGAATGCTGTGATCACCAATAGTCAGCATGCATTTCTGAAAAATAAGTCATGTCAGACTAACCTGATCTCGTTTTTTGACAGAATTAGAAGCCTGGTAGATGAAGGGAACGCAGTGGATGTAGCCTACCTTGATTTCAGCAAGGCATTTGACAATGTGCCGCATGATATTCTTGTAAAGAAGCTGGTAAAATGCGGACTTGACTATGCTACCACTCAGTGGATTTGTAACTGGCTGACTGACCGAACCCAAAGGGTGCTCATCAATGGTTCCTCTTCATCCTGGAGAAAAGTGACTAGTGGGGTGCCACAGGGTTCTGTCTTGGGCCCGATCTTATTCAACATCTTTATCAACGACTTGGATGATGGACTCAAGGGTATCCTGATCAAATTTGCAGATGACACCAAACTGGGAGGGGTGGCTAACACCCCAGAGGACAGAATCACACTTCAAAACGACCTTGACAGATTAGAGAACTGGGCCAAAACAAACAAGATGAACTTTAACAGGGAGAAATGTAAAGTATTGCACTTGGGCAAAAAAAAATGAGAGGCACAAATACAAGATGGGTGACACCTGGCTTGAGAGCAGTACATGTGAAAAGGATCTAGGAGTCTTGGTTGACCACAAACTTGACATGAGCCAACAGTGTGACGCGGCAGCTAAAAAAGCCAATGTAATTCTGGGCTGCATCAATAAGAGTATAGCATCTAGATCAAGGGAAGTAATAGTGCCACTGTATTCTGCTCTGGTCAGACCTCACCTGGAGTACTGTGTCCAGTTCTGGGCACCACAGTTCAAGAAGGACACTGACAAACTGGAACGTGTCCAGAGGAGGGCAACCAAAATGGTCAAAGGCCTGGAAACGATGCCTTATGAGGAACGGCTAAGGGAGCTGGGCATGTTTAGCCTGGAGAAGAGGAGGTTAAGGGGTGATATGATAGCCATGTTCAAATATATAAAAGGATGTCACATAGAGGAGGGAGAAAGGTTGTTTTCTGCTGCTCCAGAGAAGCGGACACGGAGCAATGGATCCAAACTACAAGAAAGAAGATTCCACCTAAACATTAGGAAGAACTTCCTGACAGTAAGAGCTGTTTGACAGTGGAATTTGCTGCCAAGGAGTGTGGTGGAGTCTCCTACTTTGGAGGTTTTTAAGCAGAGGCTTGACAACCATATGTCAGGAGTGCTCTGATGGTGTTTCCTGCTTGGCAGGGGGTTGGACTTGATGGCCCTTGTGGTCTCTTCCAACTCTATGATTCTAGGAGGCGCCACAGGTACATTGCACCTCTCCGCAAAAGGGAGTGAGCAAGTTCACCCCACGGGCTCCTCCTCCGCTGCTGCTGCTGCTGCTGTTGTTGCTGCTACCTCAGGAAGAAAAGGCACAGGAAAAGGGGGTGGGGAAATGGCAGCTCCGCCCTGACTGGCTCCAAGGGGAGAGAGATCCAGCCAGGGACCCCTCACTCACCGCCAGAGGCTGGGAAAAGGAGCTGAGTTTCCCCTGGAGGAAGCATGGGAGGGGGCTTGGAAGTGGCGCTGGAGAGTGAGCGGGATTGTGGGCTGAAGGGGAGAGGGAGAGAGAGTTAAAGCTTGAGGGGGAAGAAGAAAGGCGACCCACCCCTCGGTCACCTGGGATCCCCTGCTCTCGCTTTTCCCAAATGCTCCCAACCCGGAAAAGTGAAAGCAGCCAAAGGGGAGGTGGCGTAAAAGAACTTGACTCAACGGAAATCTGGGAAAAGAAAATGCTTTGGAAAATCATAATAATAAAGGCTGCTGCTTATGTTGCTGCTGCCGCCAGGTCGAACCCCTGGGAGGATTGGGGCCCGGAACAGAAGGAAGAGGAGCAGCGCCCACCGCATTCCCTGAGCCAAGGCAGGCTGGAGAGCAATGGTGGCCAGCGCCAGACACTGCTCTGTGGGGTTTTCGCCGTGGCGCCTCCTCCTCCGAGGAGGCTCGCAAGTGGCGGAGGCAGCTGCCAAGGTAAGGGCACTGCCATACAGCCGGATCAGATGAACGCCCGCCTCGTTTGTTCATGATCAACCCCTCGGTGGTTACCCTGGTTGCAAGCACGTTTCAGAGCTTGTAATGGGGAAATGGGGCAGCGGTGATCCTGCGCCTCATTCCATCGGGAATAAGGCGGCGGCGCTGGCTCTGCCTCGGCGGTTCGGGTTCAGGACCCTGGTGGGCTGGATGTGGCCGGTGGACCGTAGTTTGAGGACCCCTGCCCTTGATCATTTTGGTTGCCCTCCTCTGCACACACTCCAGCTTGTCAACATCCTTCTTAAATTGTAGTGCTCAGAAATGGACACAGTATTCCATGTGTGGCTTGACCAAGGCAGAATAGAGTGTACTATTACTTCCCTTGATCTGGACACTATATTTCTGTTGATGCAGCCTACAATAGCATTAGCTTTTTTTGCTGCTGCACCCCATTGGTAATGAACATTTCTACAGTGTGTATTAGGAGCAACTGAACTGAATTCTTTTTGTAATTTGCCCTTCACATGTTGGTGTTTTTTGTTTTGTACACTTGAAATAAAATTCATTTTTCTGAAAAAGTAAATGGGGCTGCAAAGTGGCAATAAAAACTAGCAATGGCATATCTGGAACACATAATTTTTACATGTAAGTGTTGGAGCAAAAGGGTGACTTTCTTCGAGTTGTGTGGGGACTTAACTTACAACAGTGTGATTCTTTTCCTTCCCACCACACCAAGTTAGAATGAAGCTCATGGCCTCCATTAATCAAATTTAAAATTTTAGCGGAATGGTTTGAAGTTACCAACTTGGATACAATGGGTCCAGTTGTTTTGAGGAGCTCTGTATATGTGCATGGATATATTTCTCATTCATATCAATCCGATGCTTCCAGAGACAGTAGTGGTTTTTGCAAATTGATAGGCAGAATCACCCATACCCCAATTGCCAAACAACAATCCTAAAAAGAAGCTTCTTCAAAACTTATTGATTTGCCAATAAAGATTTTAAATTTAGCATATTTATAGTAAATAAAATATGTTACATATCCCATATGTAGCAAATTATGTGGCAACTTATATTGTATAAATATTCTCTATTTTCAGTCTTTATTCTCAAATTAATACCTTCAGTTTTGAAGAAGTTGGTTTTTAGGATTAGAGACAACTGGTTACAAGCTTTCCAGGACTTTCCAAAGCTGCCATTGCTCCTCCCCATCTCCCTCATCCGCACTTTCTTTATCAGTTCCCAGTTTGAACTTCTTGAAACAGTTTGAGGGCAGAAAAGAAGTGTGCTGTTTCAACTCCTAGGACCAAATTTTGAAAGGGTGATCTGGAGTTCTTTGTGATACCAAGGGAGCACACTCCTGTCTTGTTTAGGTTAGCAAAAAAGGTTGTCTTGCTTTCAGCTGACTGATCCTGATTTACATGTGATGCACAACAGATGGGAAGGGAAATGTAGAGCTGCAGAGAGAAAGCATTTCCTTTGCTGATGTATTTTTCTTCTACCTTTCCTTGTGAACTGCCCTAAGACGCTTAGAGAAGCTGTTGTGGCTGCTCCCCTCCCAATTCCTTTTGAAACCTCACTTCCTACAGTAGGTGAAGAAGAATGGGTGGTGGAAGGCACTGGTGGAGATAGAGAGGATCATAGCTCAGAGATGGAGCGCATGCTTTGCAGTGAGAGAGTTCCAAGCTGGTATGTGCAGTTCAAATGAGTTTCAAGTAGCATGACTGGAGAGGGGAATGGTTACTCTGCCTGAGACTTTTAGAGAGCCGCTGCTTGTCAGATAGTAAGACAGTACAAATGGTATGATTTTGGCATTTTCATATCCGCTTGTCGCTTGGAGTGTTTCCAGGGCAAGTGAGGTCTCCAGTTGACCTGATGGGATGGGAGCAGGCCATAGTGGAGAGAATAGGTGGGCGTTTCATTCAGGTCAATCAATGTCTATGGCCCTGCCCTGCAAGTGTTTGCTTATCTAAAGCTTTCCCATTGCTGTGACTCTTTTTTCCTTTGAAAAACAGAGGGCTTTCTCTGCTGCTGCAAGTCTAAAGCACAAATGCACCAGCATCTCTTCTGTCTCTCTGACCTAGTTTTCTTTGTATGTACCTGCTATGTTTAAATAAGTGGCACTGAGGTGTGAAAGACAAAGAACAGGCTGTTGGTATGTGAGGTGTGGCCCAATCCCGCATTGTCATTTGGGCTTGTCAGGAGAGCTGACTTGCAGTTCTTCCACCCTGGAGTCGCTGTCTCTAAAAGATTTACCATTAAAGAAATCCTTATGAGCACAAATGTGTTCTAAAATAAAATCAGGTTTCCCAGACACTGCAGGTTGAAAACGCAAGGTGTCTGCCAACCTATATATAACTGTTTAGGTGTTTGAGAAAGAGAGAGAGAGAGTGTGTTCTGGATTCCCCCCCCCCCTGAAAGGTGCAGTATAGATTTGGCACTCCCTATGACCTTGTTTCCTACTGAGGAGCAATTTTGGAACATGAGCTTTCTTGATGGTACAGGGTCTAAGAACTGGGACTGAATTGGCTGCATCTGTTGTATGAATACAATAAGTTGTATTCATTCAACTTCTTTTTATTATTGCTTGTTAGCCGCCCTGAGCCCGGCCTTGGCTGGGGAGGGCGGGGTATAAATAAATTTTTTTTTATTGTTGTTATCTGACAGTCTTCATGTTATATCTGCAGGCTTCTATTTCTTGTATGAAGAAAATTCACGCAAGTTCATGCACATAATATTCCATCACATTTATCTCATTACTTGAACTGAACAAATCCCAGGCACCTAAAAATTTAAAGCTAAGATCTAGTAATTTGGAATATAACCACACTCTGGGTTGTTCTTAGACATATATTGTCACATATAATGTTTAGGATTTTAATGTCAATTCAGGTTTGTGGTTTCTACTGCTTTGGTGAATTCTGTAGCCATGGAGCCCTCTGCATGTGTGTGGAGAGACTACATCCACTGGAAGGTAATGCTGATTGCTGGTTCAAGACCAGGGAGTAGGTTCAACTTTATAGATTGGTGATGGAGTGGCCGCCAAGACCATATAACACTGGTCCTGAAAGACCTACATTGGCTCCCAGTACATTTCCGAGCACAATTCAAAGTGTTGGTGCTGACTTTTAAAGCCCTAAATGGCCTCTGCCCATTATACCTGAAGGAGCATCTCCATCCCCATCATTCAGCCTGGACACTGAAGTCCAGCTCTGAGGGCCTTCTGGCGGTTCACTCACTGCGAGAAATGAGGTTACAGGGAACCAGGCAGAGGGCCTTCTCGGTAGTGGCACCCGCCCTGTATAATGCCCTCCCATCAGATGTCAAGGAAATAAACAACTATCTGACTTTTAAAAGACATCTGAAGGCAACTCTGTTTAGGGAAGTTTTTAATGTTGGATGTTTTATCGTGTTTTTTATATTCTGTTGGGAGCCACCCAGAGTGGCTGGGGAAACCCAGCTGGATGGGTGGGGTATAAATAATAAAATTATTATTACTATTATTATTATTATTATTATTATTATTATTATTATTATTATTGGTTCTCGGCCTTAAAGAAGCTTCTGCAGAGGTCTAGGCCAGTGTTTTTCAACCTTTTTTGGGCAAAGGCACACTTGTTTCATGAAAAAAATCATGAGGCACACCACCACTGTGTGCGGAGAGGGAGATGTCAGAGCCCCGCTGCTCTCTATGGGGAATCGGATGATTCCGGATGTCCGCTCTCATCCGATCTATGGGGAATCGGATGAATCGGATGTCCGCTCTCATCCGATCCCATCTGATCTGATTCCCCACCCAGGATGGATGGAAAATAGGGTGGACACTGTCCAGCGCCCGCCTAGTGGGCAAAAATTTGACTTTTTTTTTTTAAAAAAAATATCTTTCGAATTTTTTAATTTTTCCCACGGCACACCAGGCAACATCTCGCGGCACACTAGTATGCCGCGGAACAGTGGTTGAAAAACACTGGTCTAGGCACCGAAGCATTGCTCATTCCCAATGAGCATTTCCATTTAGAGAACTGCTGAGCTTTCTATCCACAGTGTTCTGGTGGTGGCAGGAGGGCTGTAAACCCTGTGTTTTCAAAATTACTGAGTCAGGCTGTAGTGTAGAGCAAATCAAGCTTGCTTTTCTGATATGTTGCTCAAGTTCCCCCTCTAAAATCACGAGATTTAAGGAAAAGTACATGTTGAATTCTTTGTTCTTCTGCAGTCTGGAGACTGTCAGGTTTTTCCAAACAGAACTATTAAAGAAATAAATTGATATATAATTTGGCATTTATCTCCTGTGCAGGGTATATTTTTCACATCCTGCAAATTGTATTTTATCTCTCTTTCCCTGTGTCTTATGTTGTTGCTTGCTTTTCTAAAGAAAATTCAAACCAAATTAACAGCAAAATAATAATATAAAACATGCCTGCACCAAAATGTTGTTGGTTCTTGTATTGTCCATTTTAGTTTTTATCATAGACTTGCTTGGATTTGTGTCTCTGTGATTCAGAAATAAATGCCAGTAGCTGAGAGATGAAGGGCTATCTTTTTATGAAAATGTTTACTCCTGTGTATGCAAATATTACAGAGCCTTCAAACCTTCAAACCTGTGGGTGACCCGTTCTTCTAATCCCACATTAGTTTACTGAGGAACCTCTTGCTCTACCTGAAAATACTGGGGACAAGTGAATATTCAAGGGTACATGCTGAGTTCAAGTGGGCCAGCCCTGTTGCACCTTGCCATTGCCCTACATGGGCCATGAATTAGAATGGATCAAAGACAGGGAGAAATAAAATTTAAACCAGATTTTAAAATTGAAATATGATATTTTTTTTAAAAAGTTTCAGATGCAATTATCTCACTTAAAATTAAGCTGATTTAAAAATAAATATGAACTTAATGATTTTTTAAAATTTCCTAAAGCTGAATTTCAGATCTCATTGTGCTACTTTTCTTTGTAAAGCGAAAACAGTATGGAAAACTTCTTCATATCACAGTAGTTAATCTATTTGTATAGTGACCAAATACAGGGAGTAACATGCAAGCATAGGCACTAGAATCCAGGTGATGCCCTCTTGTATCTCACCAGGAACATCCATTATATTCATTATCTTGTAGTATTTTATACCCAAGCAGCAGAGCCCTGCAGTGCATTCAGTTCTAAAATTATTAATACTGGTGACCAAACTACCTGAACAAGTCACTTTCCATTTCAGTAACTACAATTTCTTGCTTTTGGAAACTTGATTGCAACCCAATTTTACTCATATTTATGCAGAAACAAGTTCTTCTTTGTTAACTGAGACATATTTCCAAATAACAGTACGTAGGATTTGAGGCCTTAACCTTCAACTAAATTATTTGCTTAGTGTTCTTACATGTGTACATGGCTTGTCTATAAACAGATGTTGGGCTGGCTTCAGCTAAACAGTTGTGCTACTAGGACAGCTGGGGTGCGCTCTCCCCACCCTTCCAAATCTGCTTAGATGGGGTCCAGAGAACCCCTGGAACAATATATGGGGGAAGGATGGAAGAGATTGTTTTGCCTGGAAAGCAGTAAAGTTTGCACTAATGGAATGATAGTTATAGTGTGATGTTGAATTCCACTCATAGTTGTATAGTACAGAAGACAATCTGAACTGCATGGCCAGAGACTTTGAATTACACTTTTAGATATTAATCCTCTATTTACGAGCAAACCAATATGCTTTCTCTTCTTATTTGTATGCCAAAAACAATGGTTCTATGTCAGAATTCTTTACAATGGAAAAACAACACAAAATTTGTACTTAAATGAATTATCAAAATAAGATCAAATGTATGCATATGTGCCCATTTTTGATGAGCAAAGATGGTGGTGGTGAGGGTGGTGGCTGGACTCAAACTCCCACATCATGTTCCTTCTGGGGTAGTTTGCCCACCTTTGGGCCCCACTATGCACTCAGCTGTCACCTGTGGCTCCTAGAAGCAGTTGGCATGTGACAGCAGCCACACCCAGGGAATGGCTTCAACTGGCTGGCCTGACCAAGTGAGGATAGCTGATGCGTCTCAGACCCTTTCCCTGCATGTAAAGACAGGCTCTGGTGGATTGAGCAGACGAGACCAATAGTGGGTCCAATGGTCCAGGCACAGGGTCCAAGAGCGGTTTCTGCACATGCTGTTGAGGGAAACAAGGGGCAGATGGGACTCATCCACCTGGGAAGGTAGCTCATCTAGGAGAAGGAAAATTCTGATTCTAAACCTCCTCTGCCTTGTGGGATATCTTCTGGAGAAGAAAAGAGTAAGGACTAAATTCTACACCAGGGGTAGACAACCTAAGGCCCGAGGGCCGGAAATGGGCCTATCGCCTTCTCAATCCATCCCGCAGACAGTCTGGGAATTAGCATCTTTTTACATGAGTAGAATGTGTCCTTTTATTTAAAATGCATCTCTGGGTTATTTGTGGGGCAGAGGAATTCGTTCATCCCCCCCCCCCCCGCCCAATATAGTCCGGCCCACCACATGGTCTGAGGGACGGTGGACCGGCCCACGGCTGAAAAAGGTTGCTGACCCCTGCTCTACACAAATTCAGAGTGGGATCTAGAAGTTCTGCTTATGTTGATTTTGATATTAATGTGATGAGGTAATCATGACTTACGTCCTACTTAAATGAACAGGATTTAGGAAGCAGGTATAATGAGTTGGATCCAGACTATCTCCTACCCTTTGAGATCAGGACAACAGAAAAACTTGCTGAACATAAAGATTGTCCCTATGGTTGACAGTGAAGAAAATATTTGCAAGTAGTAAATGAGTTTGAATTTGAATATCAGGTGGATGTAAACAACTGATTCATCTGGATGGGAATCCCTTTTAAGCTGGTTCATTGCAGCTAAGGCTCTCTTCAGTAGAAAAAAAAAACATGCTCTCATTTTAATTTGGGCATTCTCTCTTCATTGTTGTGCTTGCTGGTGGAAATGGGGATGCTGTGTCTTTAAATGCCTTTCCTTTCCTCAGCCTTGAGGAGGCAGTTACACTCAAGTCTCTGAATGAGGGAGAGAGGGGGTGTGGAAGTAGCCATTGGCAGAGCTCTCTATGCCATCTCTTCAAGCAGCTGGGGTCTGGTGCCTTCTGAGCAGCTTGTCAGAGCAATTAGCTTGCTGTAGCAGTGGCGAGGAGCATTCACATTGCATTTGAAGCTGGGGGTGGGGTGGGGGCTGAAAAGAAACAGAGGATTCCAAGAAGCAAGGTCTCCTGGCAAAATTCCTCTGGTAACCGTTCATGGCAATGAGGTCCTTGTTGAGAAGGGGAAATAGATGACTTACTCAGTGTGCAGCTTCCACTGGGGTGAGTTTATTTTTAGACTGAAGTCTCTGATGATTTTGGTATGGTGGGGAGAGAGAAAGCAAGATAAATGTCTTGTTGATTGCAGTGGAACTAACTATCCTTGTAATTTAATTGTGTAGCTGTTTGACTGTTTTGGTACGTCAGTGAGAGGGGCATCTGCCTTTATAAGGTTTTTCAGAATGGTTTCCCCCCCTGAATGGTACAGGAGTCTGATTTCATCTCTTCTCCCCATGCTTCCTCCTCCTCGAGGCTTGCAGGGTCTCCGTGGCTCCTGTGTCATCAGTTTTTTGTGATATGCTATGCATCCACCTAGAGGGAAGAAGGGAATCCCCTATAAACATACGCAGCTCTTTTGTGTCATTAAGGAGGTCTCCCTGCTGGACTTGTGCTGGGATTCCGTTGTTTTTTTTAACTCAAGCTCTGTTTTTATGATGGGAAGCCAAGCACCCATCACTATCCTCATTCACAAATCCTGCACATTTCCCCCCTTTAAGGATTTGTTTAGATCTGAGGAAAGGATGCTGGCTGTTATATTTGAGCAACCACTTGACCATGTATATTCCATTCAACACAATTGGAGTAAACTGATTCCCCTGAACCTGATCTAGTGCTCCGTCTATCCTCTTCTCTTTCATCTTTCAAATTCCTGGATAAATCTTCATACTATCTTTGGCTGAAATAAGTGTTTGTGTATATATATATATAAATATGTATGTGTATGTATGTATGTATGATAAACACTGCAGATGCATCCCTAGCTTTCAAAATCCAAACTGGGCTATTTTGAAGGGCTCAGATTGATGAAGCAGACAAAAATATGAGAGCCGCCTCTATTAGGTGGCTTTGCCATAGGTATTTTGTTGCTTGTGCGATGGTAATTGCTTCAGCAAGTGGGTGTTCTCTTCTGTTTTTGTCCTTCTGCTTATGAAACCAATGTTCAGCAAGGGGGGGGCGGGCGGGCGATGGAACTGCTGTTGCCTCCCCTTTGTGCCTCTCCTTTTCAAGCCCCACTCCTAGTAGATGGCATCTTTGAATGCATCTGGTAGCTCAGCTAAGAGGGGGTTTCTTTTTGCTTGTCAGCTTCCAAATGCAAGACTTTAATGTCTGCTTTATTGCTGTATGTGGTATACGTGACATCAAAGTAAGCTGCAATAACGGCTGTCATTTGCAGTATGTTTACTTGTAGGCTTCTTCTTTTTTAATAGTCAGATAGGAAAGAAAGTAGAGGATGTGGGTATGAGCAGATACCTCCTTCAGCCAGTTTTCCTAATCATTAGCATATACTCCATATAACATTAGAACCTTTATTTGCTGTTCAGTAAAGGTAAAGTTATGTTTCCTTAAAATCATTTTTGGTTTTCCATTCATTGTCATTTTACTGTCCATTTGTTCAGTGGACAGCAGAAGTTAATGAAAAGTTGGGCTTAATCTGTTCGTGAAATTTAAGGTGATTTTCCTTTGAAAGAGATGTAGTGCAACCTGATTTCCTTCCTTCATATTTTATTTTGTGTAGCGCAGACACTTCATCAGACTTTGAATAGGAAAGAGTTAAGATCTATTTTTATGGTTGAGCATGTCTGCCCCCCCCCCCCCGCCATTCCGGAAACAAGCAGCTGGCCCTGTATTTGCAAGTGGCTGAGAGCCCCCAGAAACTAGCAAACTCTCCCCCTCCAATCACTGTTTTCTGAAGGAATACTGCCATCGGGCATATAGAACTGTGGCAAGGAGCAGCAGTGCCCCACAATAAAGGGTTAAAAGGAATTCCAACACAGTGTCACACATCTTGACATTACAGAGGAGGTGGATAATTTTCATGCTAGATATTCAGGAAATCCCCATGGTGGACAGCCCCCTTAACTGTTGCCAGGAGACCATTTTGACGTCACTGATGGCAGTTCCTGTCTGCATGTGGGTGCAGTGAACATCCTTCAGCAGAGAAACAGTAGCTGAGTGAAACTGGTAAATATGTGCTTCGAAAAAGATAATCCGGCCCCAAGCCCAGCTCATTTTTTCTTAATGACTTTGACTGCGGCTGTGAAGCTTGCAGAATTCATGCTCATAGCAAAATCTCCAACCTTGCTGCACGATTTTTAATGTGGATGCCTGCCTGTTCCTAATGGCTAGACAGAAAAGGGTTCTCTCCAGGCTTTTGCGTCATCAGAAGGGGAAGCCCTTGCTTTCTTTTGGTGCATCCCTTAAATGGGAGGAGTATGAAAACGGGGGAGGGAAAAACAGTGAGACCTTGTATAACCGTTCGACAAACCTTGAGAATAAATGCAGAATGCATAGAAAAAAGGTATCCTGATTGTTCCCCTCTTTTTTTAACCTCCAGATGGGTTTGCAGGAAGAAGGGGAGAGAAACAAGATGCAATAAAGCAGGCTGCAGAATAAGTCGCTAAATTCTTCCATGTCATTCTGTATTCTTGATTTATTTCAGAACATGAATAGTAGCAAAACCCTTTAAAAAATAATGCAGAATATGTGGCCATGCACTCCTCTTTTTCTTGTGGATTTGCAATTCTGTCCTTGGAAAAGATATTAGAGCTGTGCCAGCTGATATGTCTTAATTACAATTAGATCTTAAGATTTGCCTTGTCAGGCATCACATCTGAACAACTACAGTTTTGTCAGTTTCCTGTTGGGAGATAAGAATTGCCATGTTGGATCAACCAAAGATATGTCTATCCTGGCACTTCCTCCACCTTTTTAAAAATACAGTGGTGCCTCGCAAGACGAAAAGAATCTGTTCTGTGATTCTCTTTGTCTAGCGGTTTTTTCATCTTGCGAAGCAAGCCCATTGAAGGATTAGCGGATTAGCGCTATTAGCGGCTTTTAGCGGCTTATCTGCTGATCGGATCAGCTGATAAGCGGCTTAGCGGCTTAGAAAAAGGGGGCGGAGGAAAAAAACCCAGCAGGAACTCGCAAGACATTGTCATCTTGCGAAGCAAGCCCATAGGAAATTCGTTTTTGCGAAGCACCTCCAAAACGGAAAACTCTTTCGTCTACCGAGTTTTCCGTCTTGCGAGGCATTTGTCTTGCGGGGCACCACTGTAATGGTTAGCTAGATGACTCAAATAAATGCACAAGCGGAGCATGATTAACATTATTTTATTATGTATTTTGTATACTCATTTTGTATTTTTCTGTTCTGAACAGGCCTGAGATCTTTGAATGGTGGTATACATACACAGTCAGTACATACATACATGTAGTAGTGGGACTCAGTTACATTCGTAAAGATAAAGCGCTTTATATGCGTTATTTCATTGTGACACCAGATGGCACTGTGGGGTCCCGTCTTTTGCCTACAGGGTTTCCCTGAATGAAGTTTACAACACGTTTAACTGAATCGCTTCTTTGTTGTGTCTAGATCCAGCCTTAGTATCCTGTTTATTTTCATATTGATTTTTCTAGCAGTGGTGGCTGATAACTGGTGGAAGGTATTCATAGCTACTTCTTAAAACTACACCTAAAATGATTCCTGCGTGTAGCCCCTCACAACATATTGTCCTAAAGAAATCCATAAGTTATATAATGTTTTCAGTGTAGCCATATGGGCAGTGACTTGGCTGGCATCCTGACTGTATGTGTCTAGAACGAAAGCAGCTTACCCTTCAAATGTGCCATTGACAAATTGCCATCTAATGACCACCGAGGATGTGGCATACTATCTGAAGCAGCCTTCCTGATGATAAACGTTTCAGGACCCCCCCCCCCCAAATCTACTGTGGCATCATCCCCAAATGTCTGTGACTGCCACATCTCATCCTGGTAGTTACAAAAGTGGATGCCCATGTTTATTTCACAAGCCATTCCCTCTGACAGTGGAAGTTTCTCTCCTTGTTTTCCTGCAAAGGACTACAGACAATGTAATTTCCATCACAGGTATTTTCACTAGAGTAACAGGAGTTGCAGTCCAATGAGATTGCTTGAGACAGGTGCTTGGGCCTAGTGCTGAGTTGGATAAGGTTGCGCAGCAGTAGCTCATGAGTGCTTCTGTCAGTGGCTCTTCCAAATATTGTGTAATGTCTAAAAACAGTTTTCTCAGGCTTACACTGGATTCCATGGCAACATTCATCCCTTGCATTTTTTCTGTTTTAGCCTTTCTTTAGTTAAACCTTGATGAGATAGCTGCTAATACCTTACTGATGTGGCACTCATTCTCCTCCTCCTCCTTGCTTTTCTCAATAAGTGTGAAGCCGCTCCACCAAAAAAGCTGTGTGCAATAAAGTAGTATTGTAGTTGCCAACCTCTTCTAAGGAACGAAATGGATATACTGTATGAGAAGCAGTTTGCTGTAGTGGTTAGTGTGAGGGAATAGGGCCTGGGAGACCTGGATTCTGATCCCTGCTCTGTCATGAAGCGCACAGGGTGATGTGGGTCTGATCACTTTATCTCAGCCTAACTTACCTCACAGGTGTTTCTGAGGATAAAATGGGGGCAGAGAGCGCCATGCATATGCCACATTGAGCTTATTGCAGGAAAGGCAGGATGTCAATGTAAGAATGAATAGAACAGTGCAGACTGGCCTGATCTACATATGCAACTGAAAGAGATAGGAGAACGGACTGCACCACTTTGTACCACAGGTATGAAATCACATTTTTGAAAGATATGTCTTTCTGTAAAACAGAACTAAAACCCATTTTAATTAAGGAGCAAGCTAGATTAGAATCTTTATCTCTGATGTGTTGGCTCTAAACCTGTATTTTTAAAAAACACTGGGAGCATTCCCCCCCCATCTCCTAATGCTACACACATAGACCAGGCCGTTAATTATTGTTGTTATTATTCATTTCTATACCACTTTATGTAGGAGCCAGTGTGGTGTAGTGGTTAAGAGCGGTAGTCTTGCAATCTGGGGAACCAGGTTCGCGTCTCCGCTCCTCCGCATGCAGCTGCTGGGTGACCTTGGGCTAGTCACACTTCTTTGAAGTCTCTCAGCCCCACTCACCTCACAGAGTGTTTGTTGTGGGGGAGGAAGGGAAAGGAGAATGTTAGCCGCTTTGAGACTCCTTAGGGTAGTGATAAAGCGGGATATCAAATCCAAACTCTTCTTCTTCTCTTTTTAAGAAAAAAATCTTAATGTGGTTTACAACACATTAAAACTTCAAATAAAATAACCCAGAATAAAACATTACTGAAGAAAGTCAAATTTAAAGTATACATTCAAAGCAACATAATTAACAGGAAATAAATATTATCTTAAAGATTTCAAAGCAGAACATTACTGAAAGAAATCAAATAAAAAATGAACATTTAAAAAAGCACAATTAACAAGAGAATAAAATATTATCATAAGCATAGTGTTAACAGGTTGTTTTTTTTGGGGGGGGGAGGGGGTTGTTAGAACACTAATGCACTCATATGGTTGCTCATATGCCATGGGTGCTGCTGCCCATTGGCACCCTTCAGAGAAACAGTGTGCATGAACAGTTGTAACCAGAGCTATGCATGCAAATGTAAGAACTTGATCTTTTAGTGTCCAGCACCTGCAATTCGGAACTCCTCACCTAATGATAATCAGGTAGGCGCATTTACTGCACTTTTTGGGGTGCCTCAACTGCAATTTTTAAAAACGCACGTGTGCACGCACACACAATATTCAGAAGTTAAAACCTGTGAAAGGTGTATGTGTATCAGAGATGCTACTCAGCTGGGCACCTTTTGGTCTAGGACCGACCCAGAGAGGACTGAAACCGCTGCTTCAGGCAGTCTGACTTTGATGCTGTGAAGAAGAGCGGAGAGGGAAATAGAGCTCATCCATGCCGTGCAAACAAAGGATTAAAACACCTTCAGCATCCAGAGCTTTGGGGTTCAGAAAAAAAGTTCCTAAGATCGTGAGGGACACAATTGGGATTTATACGTGTGTGTGTGTGTGTGTGTGTGTGTGTGAGTGTGTGTGTGAGAGAGAGAGAGAGAGAGAGAGAGAGAGAGAGAGTGTTCCTCTCCTGCCTTATAATATTAAAATTGAAGATCATCCAGTTAAATTGATGGGCAGCAAGTTCAAGCATACTGTGAAACTCACTGCCACAAGATCCGGTGGGGGCCACTGGCTTAGGTGGCTTCAAGAGAAGACCAGACAAATTCAAGGTGATGGCCATCTGGAGCTTCCATGTTCAGAGGCAGCTCTGAAGGCCACTTGCTGGGGACCTGTTGCCATGACAACCAGAGGTGAAGATGTCATGGCAACAATAGAAACATGAGGTAACACTTTGAGATGCTAGGCTAGGCGAACTTCTGCAGCTGTACCACTGGAGTGGGTGGGCTGGCAGCTTGACTCAGTGGATTTAACAGCATAAAGCTGGACTTGAATTCCCCCCTGCAGGAGTTCACCCATAGCCCTCTGTACTGGCCACTGGAAACTGCTTCCAATATACAGCTCTTGCTTTGTCGTATGAAACTGCATCCATGCTACATGTATATAATTTTGTGGTGAATGAACATCTTTGTATGTCTCTCACTATGTTTATGTAGGTGCTTAAATCCCTGGACATTATTGCAGATTCACCACTATCGGTTGTCAGCATGAGATTGTTGGCTAGTAGTTTACATTGGCTGGATCTAGACACATCAAATAAGTGCTTCAGAAAAATGCAGTGTAACCTTTATACAGCCATACCTCGGGTTAAATATGCTTCAGGTTGAGCGCTTTCGGGTCGCGCTCCGGGTTACTTCCGGGTTTCGCTGCTCGTGCATGCGCAGACCGTCAAAATGACATCACACACATGCACGGAAGTGGCGAATCGCGGCCCCTGCACATGGGTTTCGTTTGCTTCAGGATGTGAACGGGGATCTGGAACAGATCCCGTTCGTATCCAGAGGTACCACCACAACATGAGAAATCATGTTGGCAAAAGTAGAACTCCACAGCGCCATCTGGTGTCACAAGTGTTATATTGCATATAAAACACTTTTTCTTTACCAATCTAGCTGCATCCCTAGTCAGCAACTTTCCTCTCTGTCCTTTTTCTCTACTTACGCTCTGCCTTTCTGATACCATTGGTGATGCTGTGTCACAAGAGAGAGATTTAGGCAAGCAGTTCCAATGATGTGGGGATATTATGAGCAACAAGGTGACATCTGTCTTGATTTGTCGAGCTTGCAAACTCTGCTCGCTTGGCACGACTGTTCAGTGTGAGTTATGTCATGAAAATCCAGCCAGCCAAGTGAAATCCTTGGTGGCAATAATTTTAATCCCTTTGGTGGATTTGTTTTGTCACTGGCTGCTGTACTAATTAGAGGTGCTGATTGCACCTGTATGCCAGAAGACCTCTGGGCTGCTTTCTCTCTCTCAAGCTATCCAAGCTATTAGCATTCTAACAGCTGCTCTGAGAACAGAGTGTGAAGTGACCGTCTAGCCACTGTAATGTCTGAGAAAACCTCTTCTTCCTCAGTTATGTACTCGGCACAAAGATGGATACAAGATATTCCAGCATTATCTAGCTAAAAGGAAGCCATGCTCCACTTAACGAGAATGGAGCAGAGGTAATATTCTTGTAGGGATGAGAATGAATGGATTCTTGTTCCTTTACTCAGTCTTTGTTTTGGATTCAATTTCATGTGCCCTGAGGGGATCCTGCAGTTTTTCTAGTGCAGAATGAACCCCTAGCATTTTAAAGAATTCATTTGTTAGGAAGAACTTGGAGTAGGGAGGAGGAAGAGAATAGAAAGGGCTCATCTCAGAAAATAAGTTTATTTAAAAGTGTGAGACAGACTTCCCTAAAAAGGGGGGGGGGAGCCAGCTACCCTGCATGTCTTTTAAGTTTATTTTAAAATACCCCCACTTGCATGGGTCTACAAATATTAGCTAACCTTGATTGTGATAAAATTAGCATCCAAACTGCCAAAAGACGGGAATTGATGAAATGGAATTCAGGTTACAATACTTGAAATACAATTCAAGTAATGATTTCTCAGTGTCTGAATAATTTTGTCAAGCCTTGAAAGCCCCAGTACTTGTTTGCCTCTGGCTGATTGGAGTCACTGCCCGCTGGAGTGTTGGTTTCTTGAGGAAGCTGAGCCCAGTGGTTCTCAAAGCTCAGTAAGATGCTTTAACCACCGAAATCAATACATATTAGCACATGTGAAGATTGCCCCATAAGGAAGCTTTCCATTGTAGGCTCTAGGTTTTAAAACACTTTAAAATCACAGAATATGTTTTCTGTAATTTTGAGGAGAGTGATGCTTGGTCATCATTCGTAAGCTGCAGGTCTCCCACCTTCTAAGTGGATTTTTGAAATGTAGATTGGCTCTCAATGTGATGAAAAGTTCCTGAAATGAGTCAAGCCACATTCCCAACCCCCATATTCATACATAGTACAGTGGTACCCCGCAAGACGAACGCCTCGGAAGACGAAAAACTCGCTAGACGAAGGAGTTTTTCGTTTTCATAGCCGCTTCGCAAGACGCATTTCCCTATGGGCTTGCTTCGCAAAACGAAGCTTGCCCCGCAAGCTCCGGGGATAGCAGGGAAGCGCAGTGCGTCTTCCCCGCTGTCCCCGGACCTCTTTTGAAGCAAGGGGCGGCGGGGAGAAGATCGCTTCTCCCCGTTGCCAGCCCCGCAATCTCCGGGGACAGAGGGGAAGGCGTGTGCGCCTTCCCCTCTCTCCCCGGACCCCTTTTGAACCAAGGGGCGGCAACGGGGAGAAGCGATTCTCCCCGCTGCCCCTTCCCTTGCTTTAAAACAGGTCCGGGGACAGAGGGGAAGGCGCGCAGCACTTCCCCTCTGTCCCCGGACGGTCTCCATAGGAACGCATTGATTGATTTTCAATGCATTCCTATGGGAAACCGTGCTTCGCAAGACGAAAAACTCGCAGGAAGAAAAAACTTGCAGAACGAATTAATTTCGTCTTGCGAGGCACCACTGTATATACTTATATACTGTGGAGTTTCCTTTCAACCATTGACAGGATTTATTATATTTAAGAGCTGTCCCATAATGTAACATTCCCTGGGACTTGCGCGAGCTCTCCGCTTATAGAGCGTGAATTGTATGCAATTTAATTGCTGTTTGGAACTCAATGTTTGTTGCTGCATTGTGATCTTGGAATGTTTGTACACTGTATATTTTTGTTATTAAATATTATCCATATTTGTGTATACTGTATATTTTGGTTTATAGGGACTTGTTTGTCTTTGTAATTTATTTTATGGTGGTACTGTAATAGCCAGCAATTTTTTTTTGTCGCCCCAACAAGCTTGAGTTTCGGCACGCACAAGAGAACTCCAGAAAACGTAAGCACCAATAGAAGCTATTACACATAGGGTTTGTTTGTTTGTTTGTTTGTAGGTGTGTTTTTCTTTTTTCTTTTTATTATTAAAACAACAACACTACTGGCACCTGAGGACTGAAGACAGAGCTGTGAGCAGTGTGCTGTAATGGCTCATGCCTGCCAGTTTAAACAGCTGTGGCATTCCTCAGCACCCGTGACACTTGTGGTTGGGGTGAGCATGTAGGCGGCTGGATGAGAGGAAAGATGAGCAGGTTGTTCCAATCAGTGGCATTTAGTTACTTACTGTAGGTCCCTGGAAAATTGCATTGTGGGCCCAAAACACTTGACTTCTAATGCAATCAAATGCCCTTCACCATTAGGACAAAATGGGTCAAGCACGCATTATTTTCTTTTGGGTCAGCTATGTTTGTTCTGAGAATTGGTTTCCTCTCTTCTTTGCTCCCACCACGATCTGAACAGGCTTCTCTACATTGGGTTAGTAGATAGCCTGATTTTGGGATACTAAATCTGTTGTTTTCTGACAAGTGAAGCACCCTGCTTGTTTTGAAATTGTGTTGCATGATAGACATATGCAGCAGGTTTTGGTTTTTAAAAAAGAAACCTTCAAATTAATAATAATAATAATAATAATAATAATAATATAGTGGTACCTCGGTTTAAGAACAGCCCTGTTTATGAACTATTTGGTATACAAACTCCGCAAAACCAGAAGTAGTGTTCCGGTTAGCAAAAATTACCTCGGTCTACGAATGGAAGCCGAACAGTGGAAAGGCACCGGTGGTGGGAGGCCTCATTAGGGAAAGCGCTAAGAACGGCTTTGGCTTAAGAACGGACTTCCGGAACGGATTAAGTTCATAAACCAAGGTACCACTGTAATAAACTTGTCTTGTTGCTTGTAGTGATGGAGCCTGTTGCCATGGAGGCATGATTCAGATTGGTTGACCCAGAGGCCAGTGTGCAAATAGAGAACAAGAACATCGTCATTTAACCTTGCAGAATGGTCTAATTTAGTGAGATGTGACGTTAATGCCAAAACCTTGTGCAGAGTTGTAGAACTGAGGTACTAGCATTTGCTCCTACTACTGTGAATTTTTGTTTTGGAAAGAACTGAGACAAAAGCCGTGTTTTCTGCCGCCTCTGGTTTGTCCCCCCCCCCCTTTCCAAAGCTGGGAAGTGTGCTGGCTTAGCATTACGTGCAAACCAGTTCCTGTGTCTGCTTTGCTCTGAACAAACTGCCAAGATGAAGCCACAATCCTCAGTTTGGATATTGTGGAAAACCAAACTTGTTTCATTTATTATTTGTGCTTACATCCTGCTTGTTTCCAAATGGCCCAAGGTGTGTTACCTAAACACCGCAGTTAAAAAAATATATAATTTACATTAGAATAATAAAAACCATTAGCACACATACACACACATACATGCTGCCAACATCAGAATATCAAAACACAGAACTGCAGTGTAAAGAAATGTGTCCTGACCAGTTGTTGGAAGTGTACAGTGATAGATCAAGACACACCTCAGAGGGGAGGTCACTTGAAAAAATGCCCTTTCATGCGCTGTAGTGGTAGCACTACAAGCAGGCCCTCCCTTGCTGATCATAACTCCCAGGCAAAGTTGATATGGGAGGAGGTACTCCTTCAGATGTTTTGGGCCCAAGTTATATAGGGCTTTATGTATCAATATTAACGCCTCAAATTCAGTTTGGCAGTGAATTGGCAACCAGTACAAATCTTTCAACCAGCGTAATATGTGTCTGGTCAGAGATGATCAGCAGCAGCCTTGCTGTTGCACTCTGCACTAGTAGCAGCTTCAAACTGTTTTCAAGGGCAGCCCCACATAGACCTGATTGCAATAGTCGGAAGTGAAATTACCAGAGCATGAATTATTGTGACCACAATATCCTATCCAGGAAGGGTCATAGTTGAAGAACCAGCCATAACTGGAAATGGGCACTCTTAACCACCAAGATCACCTGGATATCAGGAGACCTAGATGGATCAAGGAGTACCCACAAGTTATGCATCTGTTCCTTCCAGGGGAGTGCAAACCCATCCAGAACTGGTAGTCCCCATGTTTCCTGAACTTGAGAACTTGCAACTTGTACCTCTGTCTTATCTGGATTCAGTTTCAATTTATTGGTCCCCATACAGCTCATTGCCACTTCCAGGCAACAGACAAGCACCTGAACTGCCACTCCTGATTCAGATGAATTGGAGGGACGGAAGTGGGTGTCATCACCACTAATATCACTTCACTCCAAATCAGTGTTAAAAACGCAGCTACACATGCTAAGCGCAAAATGGCTCATTAAACCCAGGTTGCAGTTGCCAAAATGGAATGTCTTCATGCCATTTTTGGGCAAGATGGCTCTAAAGTCTTACTTTTCAAATGAAGGACTGACTGTGATTGATCCTCAGTTAAACACCTGGCTAGTTCAGATGACAAACCTGAGCTAGCTTAAGAGCTTTGAGAACTTAAAGAAGAAAGGTCACTTGATCCAGGGACAGTCTACATATATATTGGCCTTTTCCTACCTCTTTTTCTTGATGGTGACACAGAACACCCATGATGTAAGAATATTCTTCACAACTGTGATCAGGACAGTGGGGTAAGTGAAGACTGGTCAACAGTATCAAAAGCTGCTGAGAAGTTGAGGAGAACCAAGAAGGCTGCACTCTCACTGCTGTTTTCGTGGCAAATGTCATGAACCAGGGTGACCAAGGGCAAGCTGAAATGCTTTTGCAGATGGAACAACTGGAAGAATGTAATGTTAAATTCCACTCTTTGTCTACCATGGACATCTACTTTGCTTAAGAATGGCTCTGGAAGCTGAAAATAAGCTGATGTACTTAATATTCCAAGTACATCATGTATCTGAAGAAGTGTGCATGCACACGAAAGCTCATACCAAGAACTAACTTAGTTGGTCTTTTATTTTAATATTCCAAGGACAGCTATGTGTGTAGGAATCTGGTTTCTAGAAATGGATAGGAGGATTCCTTTGAATTCTCAGATAAAAAATAATAATAGTAAGATTGAACTTGATATAATTACTTTTGACCCCAAAGGGAGCCTTTTTATGACCACATGACAGAGAAAAGTTAGAGGAAAACTTCCTCGGCATCTTTATTTGTTTATTTGAAGTTTCCATATGGCAACCTTTGAGAGAATTAGCTACCCTCAGGAAGGAGGTCCTTGATGTTGACTGGATGACGTTTGTTAGCGTGCTCAGCCTGGTTTTTGAAATCTGATTCAGATAGGGAGCAGGCTGCTGTTAGCTGTAGTGAATCTCAAGGAGAAAGCTTTATTTCCTTTCGTTAATCAGTTTCCGTGGGGACGGGTAAAATGATGGAACAATGCCAGCTTGCCTTCACTTCAGTCAATGCTTGATTTGTTGTGGGGGCAGGGAAAGTAGGGTCCCCCATAAACAAACCCATAAATCTCAACCTCTGACTCTTCCCAATTTTAGCTCAATCATGCTCAGCCTCCCCAATAGCCTTTGAAAATGAAACTGATCTGTAGAAAAAACAACTTGAAAAAGAGACAATGCACGTATTTTTGTAAACTTAAGAAATCTTTAACAAAAATTATTATAAAAAAGCAGCAGCTAGGAGGGCATCACAGTAAGTAAGGGGACCTGTAATTCGAGCATTGGCTTCAGTGGGTCAAGCGGAAGAAACCCATTATTGTTTGGTGCTTCAAGATGCTGTGTCTGGCTTCTTCCACCTGTCTTAGCTCTTCAGACTTAATAGAAGACTCGGCATCTCTCCTCTGCTGCTCTCTCTGTGTGTGTTTCTGTGTGTGTTCTCCTTCCTTGACCCAGATTTTTAACGCGTAGCTTTCCTGATGATGTAGCTATATAATTTGTTGTATCTGCCTGGCGGAAAGTGATTGGCATAGCCTGCCTGTCCTCGTCGCCCACCTCCTTTTCTTCCTTCCTGAGCCCTGTGAACTTCTACTTCTCCGCAAGTCCTGCTTGCCACAGTGGATCATGTCAGCCGCCTCCTTGCTTACTCCCACGCTTGTCCTGAGGGAGCGCGGCTGATTCATTCACACAGAAAGGAAAACCTTCTGAGAAGGAGCCTTTTCTGTTCTCTTTAATGAGAAACTTCAGCGGAACACAGAATGCTGCTGCATTTAGTTTGAATGCTGGGGGAAAATAATCAAGAGGGAGTTCATTGTATGTTTGATAGCTGTAAACATACTGACCAGCCTCTTGTGAATGGGGAACGTATTTAGTTAGCTCCTTCAGCTCTCTCCCACCAGGGGCGGGCAGGAAGTAACTGTCTTTGCGTCACTAAAAGCAAGCAAAGGTACCACCCCTAGTACAATCACTTCAGTTTCAAAGCATTGAGTGGGGTCTGTGTGCGTGTGCTTATTGCATTTACAGGCCATGGAAGGTGACAAATGTTGGCCATTTCCCCTCCCTTGTGCAAAATAATCAACATATGAAAAAGCTCTTTACATTCAGAACTGCACCGAAGACTGAAGACTTCGTTTGTGTGTGTTTAAGTACTTGTTTGCTTAGAAGAATCCCTCGCCATAGTTTGTGGCACCCAAAAAAATAAAGAATCCCTGCAACAGCTGGCTAATTTAGCAAAAATTAAAAGCCAATAGGAAGCTGTTATCCTCTGTTATTCTCTTTCACAAAGGGAGGGGAATTTTGTGGGGCGGCTGAAGGCCCCAAGATTGCTCCCTCATGGGCGCCTCACCTGCTATGCTGTCTGTACCACTGGCACTGAAGTGGCACTGGCATCGGTGCTGTTTTCTGGTGAGATCTCATGGAGTGTGAGAGATCTTGCAAGATTTTGGTGAGATTTGCTGGAAATTGGTGCTGAATTGGTGCTTTTCCACTGGCAGGGCAGGCAGCCTGACAGTCAGGTGGCACTTCCCATTTTGTCTCAAGTGGCAAAAACAGTACATGCTGCCCCCTGATGTCTGGCAGCAGTGAGGCCACTTTAGCTAGTGGTGGTAGAGATGCAATCAGCAAGTCAACCTGTGCGTTATGTTCTGAAAGAAGCAAAGATCACCAGTGCCGAAGCAATGATTCTTCAACATCAACTTTGTTGGACTGGTCATGTTGTTCAGATGCCTGATTATCGTCTTCCAAAGCAACTACTCTATTTCCAACTTAAGAATGGAAATTGAAATACTGGTGAACATCAAAAGAGTTTTAAAGATGCTCTTAAGATAACTCTAAAAAAATGTAGTATAAGCACTGATAACTGGGAAACACTGGCCTGCCTGTGAGCGCTCCAGTTGGAGAACAGCCTTTACCAAAGGTGTCATGGATGAACTCAGGATGAAAGGGAGAAATGAACTAAGAGGAAGGCACATTTTGGAAAATCCTCAAAGCTGCAAAGTCAAGAGAACCATTAACAGTAGAGCTAAATGGTTAAATTGCTGTCTTAGGGGTTGTTTCTAAAAGTCTGGAACGAATTTATCCATTTTGCATTACTTTCTATGAGAAAGTGTGCCTTGGTTTTGGAACGCTTTGGTTTTGGAATGGACTTCCATAACGGATTAAGTTTGAGAACCAAGATACCACTGTATTCCAAGTGTGGTCTGACTAAGGCAGAATAGAGTGGTACTATTACTTCCTCAGATCTGGACACTACTGTTGATGCAGCCTAGAATAGCATTAGGTTTTTTTGCAGCTGCATCACACTGTTGACTCATGTTCAGTTTGTGGTCTACCAAGACCCATAGATTCTTTTCACATGTACTGCTAGTAAGCCAGATGTCCCCTATCTTATATTTGTGCACCTGGTTCCTCCTGCCTAAGTTCAGAACCTTACAGAATGGGGCTGGAGGAAGGAGCCAATTCAGTAGTCTATTGCAGAGCAGGAGACACAGCCCCTGCTCTTTCTCCTTCTCTATCAGCGTCTGTGGCTACCTCAAGCCTCTCCCCTTCACCATCACTCTTTGCTGATGATTCCTCTCTGTCCCACCAGTCTGAACATGGATCTAAGCTCCCTTCCCTCTCAGGTGTCTCCTGGGCCACTGGCTGCCACCACTCTTCCTCGTCCAGCCAGTCACTGACAGGGTCTCTGTTTGTCTTGAAGTCCTACTCTCTTAACTCATTAATGGTTAATCTAGACATGCCTCCCTATGGTAATTGTCTGGAAATCAGACTTTGGTTAGTAATTGGTAATTCTATATTGTTAATTCCCAGGCCAGTAACTGCAAAACAAGCAATAATGTGTGTTCAGTGCTCAGCAGCAGTACAAATTAAAAGTTTTACAATTTACAAATTACAGTTTTTATGGTCCGTTTCAGCACTTTGCAATTTTTCAATATATTGGTTGATAACGATTTTGACCTAGCAATACGCAGCAATATATCGCTCCTCTTGTGAGGGAGAGCAGGGCAGCTGATTTCAAGGCACCACTGATATTGCATGATGATTTCAGCCAATAACACTGCTGATCTGAGCTGCCTTCCCTCATGCTGAGGGAAAACCAGGCAGCCAGTTGCGAGGCGCTGCCTTCCCCTCAGGCTGATGGAGAACAGGGCAGCTGATCGCCCTCACTTCAAGGCACTACCTTCACCTGGCAATGAGGTGGAGCAGCTTTTCTGTCAGCAGGAAAGCAGCAGCTGCCACAGTGGACATGCATCTTCACTGGCTGCCCGGAGACATCATTGGATTTCTCTACAGGAATAGATTAATCCTGAGAACCAACTCATAATTCCTTCCAAAGTTACTTTCACAATTCCATTGCCAACAAAAACTGATCTTTCTGTCATTTGGCTTTTTCCGGTGCATCAATCAGTAGACATGACAGTCCCTTGATGCTTAGTAAACATGGAAGGTCCACATTCATCGTACATGTCAGAGCTGCCACCCAGTCCCAGCTCACATAGGACCAAGTCCGCCAGCGTTCACTTTATAAGAGTCTTTATTAAGTTACAGGTTTCATTTCCGAACTGCAGCGTGCAGCTCTACACCTTCTGCCCTAGGTCGGCGAAGACCCGTCTGAGTCCCCGCCTCTTGCACACCAGCTTAATACCCTAGCCTTGCTCCACCTCCTTCGCCTCTCCCTACGTCTCTGGGTCCTTCTGCCCCCCTGGGCCTCCTCCCTTCTACTCTCCTCTGACGCTGACCCCCCTGATCCTTCTGCCTCCTTGCGGCGGGCTTTAGGACCTGGCTCACTCTCCGGGCTGCTTACTGCTCCAGCTTCCGCTGCATTTGAACTTGGCGCGCGCGCCCAACTCTCTACTTTCCTCTTAACCGTTGCCTCGCTCTCTGAGGAGGGCGTGACCACCCCTGACTCGTGCCCTCCCTCCTGCTGACAGCCTCCGGAACCCGATGCCTGGCTACCTTCCTCCCTGCTGCTCTCAGTCTTGAGCGTGGGTCCCGACTTCCAGCTGCTGCCGCCCTCAGTTATGAGCGTGGGTCCCGACTTCCAGCTGCTGCTCTCTGAATCTCCTCTGTTCCCTTCCTCCTGGGGTGTCCCCCCGGATCCCCCCCTTGCTCTGCTCACTGGGGCTCCCTTTTGGGAGTCCTCTGACTCACTGCTTAGGCTTGGAGATCTCGGGTCGTCATCATCACTCATTTTCCCTTCGGATTCCTCCCCCTCGCTCTCTGCTTCCTCCCTTCTCTGCGTCTCTGCTCCTGAACCCCTGACATCCATCCCCCCCTCGAAGCCCCCCCTTCCCCCCTCCCCGCTTTCAGGTGTGGGTGCTGGGTGCTCCATCATCACGGGAGGGAATGCCGGATACAGTTCGCTCCCCGTGGTTGGCCGCCAACTGAAGACCTCCGAGTCTTCCTCCTCGCGGTCGCCGACGTTGACCTGTTCCGCTTCCATCTCTGTACCGCCGTGCTCGAACCCAAGGTCCTCCCCGAACACGTCCATGTCAGTCTCTGCGTCGGTCGCTCGACCTGGCATCTCCAGCCACTTCCGGCGCCATTGCTCCTCCGGTCGATCGTCCCACCAATACGAGGTGTCTGACGCCGAACCCGCCGGCGATCCTTCTGGGGAACGGGTGCTCAGTGCGGGTTCCCCGTCCGAGTCGAATCCATGGAACGTGCTGGAAGAAAGTGTGGGCGTGAACAGCCAGTCGTCGAAGAAGCTCGCTGGCATGGGTCTGTGTGGGAAAAGGGCATGAAACTCGTCCTTGAGCAGGGGTTCCTCCAAAGCGTAGTCTGGCACCCAGCTATTGGCGCTGGCCCGGGTGCCCTCTCTGGCTAGGAGGTATTCGACTCCCTCTTCTCCCCATCTGGAGTCCAAAATCTCCGTGACCTCGTTGATGGGGTCTTGCTGCGTCACCCCTCGCGTCTCCGTCCGCTCCCGGAACGGACTCGGTGCCGTCCCTGGCTCCTGGAATCTGTGAGGTGCCTTGTAGGGAGTGAGCACCGACCTGTGGAACACCGGATGCATTCTGGAACCCTCCGGCAGCGCCAGTCGGAAGGCTACCGGGTTGATCTGTGCTTCGACTTGGTACGGACCAATTTGCTTGTGCCCCAACTTCTTCTTGGCTAGTGACCTGGTCGGCACTGCGTGGGCTGCCAACCAGACCCAGTCTCCCACTTGGATCTCTTCGCCAACCCGCCTGTGCTTGTCAGCTTGCACCTTGTAGGCGTGCTTAGCTAGCTCCAGCTGCCGTCTGAGTTGATCGTGTACCGCCTGCAACTCTGACGCGAACGCGTCCGCCGTCTGTGGTTCTCCGTCCCCCACTCTCTCCCGTCCCGGGAAGGTTCTGGGATTCCTCCCATTGTTGGCGAAGAACGGCGTCACCCCTGTGGACACGTGCTTCGTGTTGTTGTAAGCGAACTCGGCGAGCGGCAGGTAATCCACCCAGGTCGCAGGTTGTTGATTGGCATAGCATCTCAGGTACTGCTGCATGATGGCATTGACCCTCTCTGCTTGCCCGTTGGTCTGCGGGTGTCTTGCTGATGCCAGATCGACCTTGACATTTAGAAAACTCATCAGCTTCTGCCAGAAATTCGAGACGAACTGGCGCCCGCGGTCAGACAGGATAGACCGCGGCAGACCATGCACTTTGAACACGTGATCTATGAACAGTTTGGCGGTTTGTTCCGCCGTGGCCACCTTCGCACACGGAATGAAATGTGCCATCTTGGTGAACAAGTCCACCACCACTAGTACAGCCGTCTTGCCTCTCGAGCTGGGTAGATCCGTAACAAAGTCCAGGGCCACTCTCTCCCACGGTTCAAACGGCGTTTGCAGCGGTTCCAGCAGTCCCGCCGGTGGTTTGTGCACCGGTTTGGCCCTCTGGCAGGTGTCGCACCTCGCAACGTAGTCCGCGACTTCCCCTCTCAGTCTGGGCCACCAAAAGTCCCTTGCGACTAATTCCACCGTTTTTTCCGTGCCAAAGTGCCCGGCCGTGGGTGCGTCGTGCAGCTGCTGCAGTACCCTGGCGCGAAGTTCGTCTCCCGGCACGTAGATGGCCCCTTTACGTAAGAGCAAGCCGTCTCGTATCTGGAACTCGTCGCCCTTCGCCGTGCCATTGTGCACCTCTGCCATCTTCGCCCGCGCGAAGGAGTCGTCCTGCAACGCCCGCCGCACCGCATCCAGGTCTACTGTGGCTGAAGCGCACGCCCACGCTGTTGGCGCGAAGATGTGCATGGCTGCCGCTGGCTTCGCCTCTTCGAGGTATTGCGGTTTGCGGGACAGTGCATCCGCCATGACGTTGGTGTCGCCTGGGACGTACTCTATTCGGAAATTGAAGTCAGCAAAGAACTCCGCCCAACGTATCTGCCTCTGGTTCAGGAACTGAGCCGTGCGCCAGTGCTCCAGATTCTTGTGATCCGTGCAGACCTGCACCGTGTGCTTGGCGCCGATCAGGAAGTGCCTCCACGCCTTGAAAGCTGCATGAATGGCCAGCAACTCCCTGTCCCAGATGGTGTAGTTCTGCTCCGACTTGCTGAGCTTTCTGGAGTAGAACGCTCCCGGCCTCCAGACCCCCTGTGGGTCCCTTTGCAGCAGGACAGCTCCCACTGCTCTATCGGACGCGTCTGTCTCTACCCTCATCGGTTTGCTGGGGTCGATATGCAGCAGTTGCTCTTCCGACGCGAAGAGACGCTTGAGTGCCTGAAAGGACTGCTCCGCCTGCTCCGTCCAGATGAATTTCTTTTTCTTGGAGCTTAGCGTGTCCGTAATGGCCGCCGTCTGCATCGCGAACCCCTTGATAAACTTGCGATAGAAGTTGGCGAAGCCGACAAACCGCTGGACCTCCTTCCGATTGCGCGGGCTCTTCCAATCCAACACCGCACGAACCTTGGCGCTGTCCATGGCTAGCCCCTTGTCCGACAACTTGTAACCCAAGAAATCCACCTCCGTCGTGTCGAACTGGCACTTCTCCAGTTTGGCGTACAGTCTATGCTGCTGCAGCCTCTTCAGCACCTCCCGAACATCTTGGTCATGGGCTTGCTGCGAGTCGGAGAATATCAGGATGTCATCCAGAAAGCAGACGCACTTCTTGTAAAGGAGTCCCGCCAACACATGATGCATGAAAGCTTGGAAACAGTGAGAACCGTTTTGCAATCCAAACGGCATCACTCTGTATTCGTAGGTGCCCAGAGGCGTGAACATGGCTGTCTTCCACTCATCGCCCTCCCTCATGCGGATGAGATTGTACGCACCTCGCAGGTCCAACTTGGTGAACACGCGTCCCTTGCGCACCGTCGCTAGCAGGTCGTCAATCCTGGGCATGGGGAAATCAGAAGGCTTGGTCATCTTGTTTAAGAGGCGAAAATCCACCACCAGTCTTTTCTGGGGCGTGTCCTTCTTCTTCACGAAGAAAACAGGACTGCCCCCTACTGCCCTGGACTCCCGGATGAAACCGCGCTGCAAATTGTGATCTATGAACTGTTTGAGTTCCTGTAATTCGTCCCCAGACATGGAATACAGCTTCCCTTTCGGCAGCGTCGCCCCTGGTAGGAGGTCAATCTTGCAGTCATATTGCCTGTGCGGTGGTAGCTTGTCAGCCTCTTTCTCGCAGAAGACCTCCAAAAAGTCCGCGTATTTGTGGGGGACTGCTTGCAACGTTCCCAACTGCAGTTGTGATTCCTCCTCCTCTCCCTCCTGTCTGGGCAGGATGCAGTGTTCTGCGCAATAAGAGGAGCCGAAGATCAGCTGTCTCTGGTACCAAGCCAGTGTCGGACTGTGCCTGTCCAGCCAACTCATGCCCAACACAATGGGCGTGTCCGACAGTTGGGTGACATTAAAACTGATGACTTCCCTGTGGTTGCCAAGGCGCATCACCATCGGTGGCGTTTGCTTCACCACCTGCCCCCCTAGCAACTCTCTGCCATCCACTGTGACGACTTGCAGGGGCAGAGTGGCAGGCAGTAGCTGTATAGCGTGCTGCTCCACAAAATCCTGCGCTATAAAGTCTGCGTTGCTTCCAGAATCCACAGAAAGCGGCACTTCGATAGTGACGCCATCGGGTAGCTGGAGAGATGCTGTGAGCTGCACTACTGGTTTGGGTGGGAGGGGGTCCGTGGGTTGCAAGATCGCTGGGGACTGCTTCACTGATGCGTCTGGCTGGGCCCCAGTGCCTCTGTCTCCAGCCAGACATCGTCGTTTCCCTGCTGTGGTTCTCCTTGCTGCGTTGCTGCAGTCACCATTGCCGAGGCTGCAGTGTGCTTGTGGAGCCTCCGGGGACACTCTTTCGCCAAATGGCCTGGATCCTCGCAGATGTAACACTTCCTGTTCCCTCTAGGAGGCTTCGCTTTCACTGCTGTCGGTGCTTGGGCTCTGGCTGCTGACTGAGCCCTTGCACCTCCAACCTCCATCGGTTCCCCTCCCCCTCCAGGCGGAGGTGTGGATTGCGCACGCGCTGCTTCTCTTGGAACGAAAGAGAAACTTCTCGCTGCTTCGCGCCCTCCACGTCCTTCATCTCTGCACCAGGGACGTTCTTCCAGCCTCACCCCCACAGTCAGCGCCCTTTGGACCACCTCCTGCGTGCTTCGGGGCCTCTCCCCCCTTGCAATTTCATCCTTGACCGCTGAGCTTAGACCCTCCCAGAACAGGTCTCTGACAGGGGGCGAATCCCGGTCCCACTCTAAGGCACTGACCAGCGCAAAAAAGCGGGCGTGGTACTGCCGGACGCTTGCCCTCCCTTGTTTCAGTCCATGAATCTCCCGTCGGGCAAGATCCACATCAATAGTAGACAAAAAACACGCATCCATCGCTTTGATAAAGGCATCTGCATTCTGAAGCGCCGGATCTTTATCCCTCCACAAATTGCGTAGCCACGCTTTAGCATCCCCATGCAAATGGGATAGTATGAACCCCACTTTCTCTTCCTCATCTCTAAAGTCTTTTGCCAGCAGTTGCAGTGCGCACATTACGTCTGCTCGAAAATTGGGGTACTGTTGTAAATTCCCATCGAAGTGAGCCACAAGCCCTCCTGCTCTCCGTGCCAACCCAACCCCCTCCGGTCTGGGTCCTGGCTGCCCGTGTTTAACCCATGCTTCAAACCTGGCGTGGAGATCTCTGTAGGCGGCTGCCGCATCCTCCTCCCTCTTCTTGGATGCCAGTACCTCCGCGTTCAATTGGGTAACTGCCTGTTGCAGCGCTGCAACTTTCTCTGCTTCCGTCATCTCTGCTAACCGTCGTGAGCTTGCTCCCAAACACCGATCCCCTCCTCCAGCTGCCTCTCTCTCCGCTGCGAGATATCAGGTGTCCGAAGCTTTTAAGAGACGGGTCTTACTGTCAGAGCTGCCACCCAGTCCCAGCTCACATAGGACCAAGTCCGCCAGCGTTCACTTTATAAGAGTCTTTATTAAGTTACAGGTTTCATTTCCGAACTGCAGCGTGCAGCTCTACACCTTCTGCCCTAGGTCGGCGAAGACCCGTCTGAGTCCCCGCCTCTTGCACACCAGCTTAATACCCTAGCCTTGCTCCACCTCCTTCGCCTCTCCCTACGTCTCTGGGTCCTTCTGCCCCCCTGGGCCTCCTCCCTTCTACTCTCCTCTGACGCTGACCCCCCTGATCCTTCTGCCTCCTTGCGGCGGGCTTTAGGACCTGGCTCACTCTCCGGGCTGCTTACTGCTCCAGCTTCCGCTGCATTTGAACTTGGCGCGCGCGCCCAACTCTCTACTTTCCTCTTAACCGTTGCCTCGCTCTCTGAGGAGGGCGTGACCACCCCTGACTCGTGCCCTCCCTCCTGCTGACAGCCTCCGGAACCCGATGCCTGGCTACCTTCCTCCCTGCTGCTCTCAGTCTTGAGCGTGGGTCCCGACTTCCAGCTGCTGCCGCCCTCAGTTATGAGCGTGGGTCCCGACTTCCAGCTGCTGCTCTCTGAATCTCCTCTGTTCCCTTCCTCCTGGGGTGTCCCCCCGGATCCCCCCCTTGCTCTGCTCACTGGGGCTCCCTTTTGGGAGTCCTCTGACTCACTGCTTAGGCTTGGAGATCTCGGGTCGTCATCATCACTCATTTTCCCTTCGGATTCCTCCCCCTCGCTCTCTGCTTCCTCCCTTCTCTGCGTCTCTGCTCCTGAACCCCTGACAGTACACCATCCATATGTTGGACCAGCTTGCTCTTTACCTCCTTTCTTCCTCCCTTGATGGGGAGTATCATCTACTGCCCATGCTAGATGGCTAAAAGGATCCATCTTGTTGGTTTATGTTTCCCTCCACCTACACGAATGAAGGTTCATTTGACCAGGCCTGCAGCCTTCTCCCTAAATGCCCCTCTACAAGAGATTGTCAGAGCACCCATACGATTGCCACATCCCGCAATCCTTTATCATTACATAATTGACACATTTTTGCCTCAGCTGAGGCTGCCTTTGGCAGGAGGGCATTATAGTATGTCCTTCCAGCCATCTAAATAGCAGTTTTCTATTTGTCCCACCCTTCATGGGTCTGTAGGCTTTTGTACATCCCAATCTGTCCACAGCTTTTACGGGGTCTCCAGAAACGGCCTGTATGCTTAGCATGAAAAGTATTTCATAACATCTAAAATTTTATTTTAACGTGTTGCCAATTTTGCATATAGGTCTCTTGAAAAAAGGCTGTTATACTTATCGTGAAAGGTATTTCTGGGTCCTGTAAAGCTGATTCCAGATCCCACCTAGGCCGTTAGCAGCTGATTTTCCTCCATCATTCTTCTGTACCAGGGAGTCTCAGTGAATGTTTTAGGCAACATTTTCCTGTTGAATGCTGTTTCCCACGCTATACGAATACCAAATCTCACCATCGCTTCCTGGCTTGTAATCTAAAAAACTGAGGGAGGAAGGAGCGAGGATCTGAGATACAAGCTTCCGGTTTGAATTGTTTGTTTATTATTGCAAGCTTGCAATGTTGCCTATTGACTGCCAGGCAGCACCCAACCTAAGCCCAATCTGGTGGCAGCTTTTTATGGGATCCAGAAATACCTTTTACGGTAAGTATAATGGCCTTTTTTCAAGAGACCTATGTGCAAAATTGACAACACATTAAAGTAAAATTTTGATCTGCACGTGGTAGTTTCTACTCAACTGATTCAAAAAAGAAGTTTTGAGGGAGGCTGGTGAAAATATGTGGTCATGGTGGGGACTCAGCTTTGAAATTTGGTGGTGGGGACTCAGCTTTTGCATAAATGGTCTTAGGTGCCTCTGTTAGATGCCCCATGCCTGAAGAGCATCTCACCTTGTTCTTGGTGCATATTATGATGCTGCTAAGTAAACATCCATGATCAGTGCAGATGGTGACAGCAGTCACGAAATTAAAAGACGCCTGCTCCTTGGGAGAAAGGCGATGGCAAACCTAAACAACATCTTAAAAAGCAGAGACATCACCTTGCCAACAAAGGTCCGTATAGTAAAAGCCATGGTTTTCCCAGTAGTGATGTATGGAAGTGAGAGCTGGACCATAAAGAAGGCTGATCGCCAAAGAATTGATGCTTTTGAATTATGGTGCTGGAGGAGACTCTTGAGAGTCCCATGGACTGCAAGAAGATCAAACCTCTCCATTCTGAAGGAAATTAGCCCTGAGTGCTCACTGGAAGGACAGATCCTGAAGCTGAGGCTCCAGTACTTTGGCCACCTCATGAGAAGAGAAGACTCCCTGGAAAAGACCCTGATGTTGGGAAAGATGGAGGGCACAAGGAGAAGGGGACGACAGAGAATGAGATGGTTGGATGGTGTTCTTGAAGCTACCAGCATGAGTTTGATCAAACTGCGGGAGGCAGTGGAAGACAGAAGTGCCTGGCGTGCTCTGGTCCATGGGGTCACGAAGAGTCGGACATGACTAAACGACTAAACAACAAGTAAACATCTGTCAAAATTACTAATGTTTCTTTGTGTTCCTTGTGATCTCATGCTGTAAACTGGCATGTCTTTATATAAACATACCAAGTTGATATTATGGCACTTGCTCTGGAAAACGGCTTTCTTAAACACAAATAGGTGAAAGCAGTAGTGTTAAGAACAAATTTCTTAAAGAAGGGATTGCCATAATCCAATTAAATGCAGGGAAGGGCGTAACAGAACTGTGGGAGACTGTGGTTCACATCCCTGTACAGATGTTTGCTCATTTAATGCCTGACTTTAAATTACGTACTTAAACCTTGCATGCTTCTCTTTCAGTAGGCCTTTCCCAGACTGAAATAAAATTTGAGTTCCAGTTCCTGAAATGCATAGCTTGGCTGTGTCTTTGTTCCTCATGGGGAAGATGGTTTTCTTCACCATCCCCTTATTTATTTCTTAATTTATTATTTATTTAAAATCATTTCTGAACCACGTCATATTTCAAAAGGAATCTTGATAAGTGATTTACAGGTCTTAAATAATGAAACAGAACATGGCAAAATAGCAAAATAACGATCCACATTGAATGCAGTGTAATTAGCAGGAGAGTGGCATAATTACAACATATTTTTTATAGAAAGTTCATTTCTGTTACATTGCAGACCTTCTGTTCTAGAGCACTGAGAAATTGCTCATAATTATGATGAGTTACATGTGTAGCTTGTGTGTTGTAAGAACACCTGTACTTTGGGTTGGCAGAGTGCATTTCTATGGCACACACCTGTGGGAACCAGTGAACCAGGCTACCCAGTGTTGGGTAGGGGACCTGTGGCAAAAATATGCCCTTTGTTCGTTCCATGGATAGGTAGAGCCCAAATTCCCTATAAAGAGACGGAGTCGGGAAACATGAAAGTAGGCACAACCAGACTTTATTTCTAAAACAGTGCTGAGTGGTCAATTCCCTGGGCTATCGCTCCAAGAGGACTGACCCAGAGCTTTGGGTAGTGCTCTTCTCTTTTACACAAGACTACACAAAGACCTGACACAGGTGCAGAAAACTACATATTGGCAAAAAGCAGTTAGAAGCGGTCTGGGCACATTAGGTAGGTATAAGCAGTTTAAACAGGTTTTGGCCAGTTCTATGATGTTCAAGGTAAAAAAAAGAAAATTCTTTCCAGTAGCACCTTAAAGACCAACTAAGTTAGTTCTTGGTATGAGCTTTCGTGTGCATGCACACTTCTTCAGATACACAGTGTGTATCTAAAGTCACACAGTGTATCTAAAGTCACACATACTTTAAAGAGCATTTCAAAAATTGAAGGAACAATAAACTAAGTTTCTAAACATGACAGAAAAACATTTAAAAATCAACAAAGTGTACTGTACATACATTTTCTAAGACTCTGGGGGACCACTCGAAGAAGGTTCCTCTTCCACTCTTTGCTTCTTGCTGAGGTACCTGTCCATGGTCTGCTGCTTCATTCGCCTTTTCAGCAGCTCCCTGAGAGACAACATGACTGTCGTATCAAAAGTGTTCGCTTGGTCATGTGCCACGTGCTTGTTCGGGTGGTGCCGCTCTGCAAAAGCTTGCACCTCCTTCCATTTCTGGCAAATGTCCCTCAGTTCTTTGGAGGACAGCCGTTCCGCAGAAACATCAGAACTGGCAGCCTCTCCATGCCTGACCACGCTGTGGATTCCAGATCTTGCCTTGAACCGGTCAAACCAGCCTCTGCTTGCCTTGAAGACTTCTGCCTCGTCTGAGGTTCCTGGCTGTTCCCGGACGAGGTCTGCGTGCAAGGCCTTGGCCTTCTCACAAATGTCGGCCTCAGTCACTGTGTCCCCTGCACGCTGCTTCTCTTCTAACCAGATGAGCAGCAACTTCTCGACCTCCTCCAGAACAGCTGGGCGGTTCTTCACGATCCTGGTGACTCCCTTGGCTGCATCAGTCGCAAGGATCTTCTCCCTCATCTTCAGGATGGTCCCGATGGTCGATGGGTTCCTGCCGTACTCCCTGGCGAGGTCCGTCACACGCATTCCACCGTCGTGCTTCCAGATGATCTCCTTCTTCATTTCCAGCGTCACCTTCTCCTTCTTCCTCTCGCCGGCCTCCGCAGCAGCAGCAGTCTTCTTGGGTCCCATGGCAGCACAGCTCTTACCTTCGTAAACTCAGAAAACGAAAAAGAAAAAACAGCAATTCAAACCCAGAACCAAGTCCTTGAATTCCAAACACCCAACCCAAAATCCAAAACCCCCCCAAAAAGTTTTAAAAGTTTAACTTACAAAATGGCTGCAAATCCCCAAAGTCTTCAAAATCCTCAAATGGCTGCAAAAGAAGTTTTGGAAAAGCTTTAAAAATCACCAAAGTCTTCAAAAACCTCAACTGTTCCCCCAGCCACCCACCCAGCACACATAAATTGCAAACCCCTCCCCAACTGTTCCCCCAGCCCCTCCCCAACTGTTGCAAACCCCTCCCCAACTGTTGCAAAACCCTCCCCAACTGTTCCCCCAGCCACCCAGCACACAGAAATTCAAACCCAGAATTTTTTTTCAAAAAACAACAACATGGCCCAATGGTCACAGAAAACCATAAAAATGCAGAAAAAACCACACAAGCTTCCAGATTCTTGCAAACCCCTCCTCAGCTGTTCCCCCAGCCACCCAGCACACAGAAATTCAAAACCCAGAATTTTTTTTCCAAAAAAACCCAACATGGCCCAATGGTCACAGAAAACCATAAAAATGCAGAAAAAAACCACACAAGCTCCCAGATTCTTGCAAACCTCTCCCCAACACCAAGTCCTTGAATTCTAAACACCCCAACCCAAAATCCAAAAACCCCCAAAAAAGTTTTAAAAGTTTAACTTACCAAACAGCTGCAAAAGAAGTTTTGGAAAAGCTTCAAAAATTCAGCAAACTCTTTAAAAAGCTCAAAAAGGCCACCACACCGCGTGCAATGTGTTGCTCCTCGAAGTCAAGTCGCAACTGCACCTCTTCAAGCAATGCACCCTGGGTATTAACGGTTTTACGAAAAAGGAAACAAACTTGCAAGATGTTTTCGTCTTGCGAAGCAAGCCCATAGGGAAATTCGTCTTGCGAAGCAACTCGAAAACGAAAAACTCTTTCGTCTTGCGAGTTTTTCGTCTTGCGAGGCGTTCGTCTTGCGGGGCACCACTGTATAGTCGTACCTTGGAAGTCAAATGGAATCCGTTCTGGAGGTCCGTTCGATTTCCAAAACCAAAGTGTGGCTTCTGATTGGTTGCAGGAAGCTTCCTCAGAAGCTGCGGAAACCTCGTCGGACATTCAGGTTCCAAAAGAACATTCGCAAACAGGAATAATCACTTCGGGCTCTGCGGCGTTTGGGAGCCAAAACATATGAGTTCCAGGGTGTTCGGAATCCCAAGGTACGACTGTATAGGCATTCTGGTCTAACACATTCTTGAAGGGTTCATGTGCAGGTTATCATGGCTTTACTTCAGTTAAGTGAGCAGATACAGAAAGGCAAAGGCTAGTGGATAGATACACAAGTAGAACTACAAAGATCCATTTTAATGCAAGAGACCAGGCGGGGGTAGTAGGTTTTGTCTTCATGAGAGGAGTGTCACCAAATACAACACTTTGCTAGGCATTTCTATGTGGGGAAGTAAGCATTCATTTACTGGTGATATAGTTCAGAGGTGCCTTCACACACAGTGGGAGAGGGAGGCAAAACCTACCTATGCCCCTGGTAAGCAAAGCCATTGAGGGCCGGCATAAATGAGTTTTTGTGTTTAATATTACTGGTTTTTAAAACAAAAATAGCTGCCATGGTGGTGCTCAGCTGGAACTGGAGTGAGTGGAGAAGTTGAGCTTGGCTTCCCCCCACTGCCACTGTAATCTTGATGAAGATGGCCTCCTCCAGTCCATTGCTATTTGCATTGTGAAGGAAGCTCTCACTGGGAATGATGCAGTTAGCAGCTTGGACCCCTGGGCACCCACTTGTGGGGTGCCTCAGGGCTCTGTACTCTCCTCCATGCTGTATGAGAGATCATCAGGGGAGTTGGGCTGGGTGTACACCAATATGTGGATGATACCCAGCTCTACCTCTCGAAGGCAGTGAACGTCCTGTGTGAGTGCCAGAGGTGGTTGGGGGCAAACAGATTGTCCTGACAAGACAGAAGTACTGTTTCTGGGGGACAGTGGGCAGCTGTGGGGGACTCCCTGGTCCTGAATGGGGTAACTGCCCCTAGCTCCCTCACATTTTGCTTGCCTTCTCTCCCCTGCTATTTGTAAGGCCTCATTGGACAGCCACTTTGCTTTCTTGCATTTCCTTTTCATTGCTGCCTCCTGTATAATGTTACGAGCCTCCATCCATAGTTCTTCAGGCACTCTGGCCACTAAATCGAAATCCTTAAACCTGTTCCTCACTTCCACTGTGTATTCATTAGGGATTTGATTTAGATTGTATTGTGTTGTCAGGAATGCATCTTCACCCCCTTCCAGCAGATTACATAAAGAGATATGAAAAGTGTAGTGTCAGATGTTCAATAACATGAAGAAGGACTCTAGAGACAAGATCCTGAGCAAGTATAGCTTCAGTATGTGACAAAGAGCAAGGAAACAGGGAATTCTGTTTAAAAATGAAAAGGGAAAGAGGGAATGGGAAAACAAAACAAAAAAAGAGAAGCCTTTATTCTTGGATGCACTGACCTCCATCCCTTCTGTCCCTACCTGCAGGCGTCCATCACTAACGCTATACTGTGCTGAAGATGTCTAACAGCAACACAACGCAGGAGACACTGGAGATAATGAAAGAATTGGAAAAGAAAGTGATTGAGGAATCTGTGAACAAAAACAAATTTGTATCCAGGTCACCAAGCAAAGAGGAAGTTGAGAAGGATGGGGAGGAGAGTAGTACACGGCAAGAATCACAGGTAATTGGAGGAAGATCTTTCATGTATACCAACAGACCCATCAAAGCCCAATGCTAACTGGCAGTAGATCTTGGACTCCCTATTACAGAATATCAGGCAGAGGTCCTTTTTTGGCCCTTTTGTTAAGTTCACTTAATTAGGGGTTCCAGCAGTTCTGGACTTCCGCAGTACCGTATTCTACCACCAAATTACTCATTAATCTCAGCATGGTGCAAACCTGGTACTGTTAGAGAAAGAGCCATGGTAATCCTTGGTGAGGTTCTTGTCATGCTGCCATATCCAGTGGTACCTCGAGTTACAAATGCCTCATGTTACAAACTCTGCTAACCTGGAAGAGTTACCTTGAGTTGAGAACTTTGCCCCAGGATGAGATCGGAAATTGTGGCCCCATTAGCGAAAGCACGCCTCAGGTTAAGAACAGTTTCAGGTTAAGAACGGACCTCCAGAATGAATTAAGTTCATAACTAGTTCATAACTAGAGGTACCACTGTACTTTGCTGGATCATTTTAGGAAATCTTTTCCAGGCCAGTGTTGCTGCTTCTGCTGCTGCTTCTGCTGCTGCTGCTATTATTAATTAGTTTTGTATACTGCCCTCCATCCAAAGATCACAGGGCGGTTCACATGTTGCTGCCCTCCAAACTTATTGTGGAGGAGGCACATGAAGAAAGACCTCAGATGATAATTGCAGGGTCTGGGTCAGTTCGTATGAGGAGAGGTGATTCTTGTTTCTTTTTTTCTACCCCATCACATAAATGAGTCCTATGGACTTCTTACAGTACAATCCACCCAGAAGTAAGTCTTTGAGTTCAGTGAGACTTACTCCCAGATAAGTGTGTGTAGAATTGCTGATTTAGTGTGGCCATGATGGCTTCATCTCTTCAGTATTAAAAAAGAGAGTGGGACATGGACCCAGGAAGATGTTCAAGCCACTTTATATTGCAGACACACAAATCCTGCTCCAAAGAAACGCAGAAGGCATAGCAATTAACAGGCAAATACCTGCTCCAAGGGTTGTGGCAGTCTAAAGTTAAGCAGTGAAAAGAGAGAACTGAGAGGATGAGCAAGAGAGATATGGACAAATGCATTTTTATACACCTAGACATCACTTTGGAGAGAAGCGTGAAATTTGGCAAAAACTTCACAGTAAAAGATGAGCTTTGAGATGTATTTGTAGGCCCCAAGCCCAAGAGACTCAGTGGCTTAGACCACAGTGCCACCCGCATCCCTTGTAGGAGAGAGAAAGGACCCCATGATTTTAACAGACCTCAATTGTAGGCGTCCTTTTAAATCCATGAAATTGGATGGTTAAACTGGACTTGACCACACAATGTTTCTCTTGCATTTTATTTCCTTATTTTATCTTTAGATGGTTATGGCAGTTTCCTGCCATAGCTGGTTTTGGTCCTTTGCAAAATGTATGCAGAATTGGCGTGCTTGCATTAGATTCTTGCAAGACAATATATGGCATGGACTTCTGCTAGCACAGTGGGACTCCCCCTCACCCCTGTGCCTGCCCAGATTGCCTAGGAGTGCGTATCAGGAGAACCCCCAGAAAAAGGCGTGGGGAGAGGAGAGAACATAGTTTCCAGCAAGCTGAAATGCTCGTGTTGATGGAACAATTCCCATACTGTTACATTTAATTCCTCCCATTGTGTTGTGATTCCCCCCTCCCTAATCTTACATCTCATAGAATGCACAACGGGAGTGATTTTTCCACCATTGTTCCTCCTCTTCTTTTTTCTGTTGTTGCAGAGGCGGACCTCCAATCATGGGCATGCTAGAAAAAGAGCCAAGGTAAGATACTGTTGATTTCTTTTTACCAGGTGATGCTGCAGCAAGAACTTACATGACTCTGATCTTTCTGCAGTCATTCTTGGCATTGTATATATAATCTTTATTGCGGTCCAACGACCCATAACATGAATTCAGAATAAAATACAGATTCATATAGACAACCCCCCCCCCCCAAGGGAAGGGAGACCAAAGTGTTATTTGTTTAGTCATGGGTTTGTTGATCTTTGATTTCTATGACTACTGAAAGAAACTTTGCCATGGCTGCTGTGATATCATTGGACTTGTCGTCCAGAAGATACTTGGTATAGTAGGATTCAGATTGACTTGGCCAGTTTGCCAATAGTGGTTTAATCAATATTTTGCAATGCAATAAAATTTACCTCATACAGTCGACGTCCTGAGAGCATACACAGATCCTGTTTTGATAAGGGATGCCTCTCAGTCTGCCATTTAGCACTTCTGATGGGAATACATTTAATCTGGCTTTGGTGGAAAGACACTGATACGTGGATACAGACAAATTTCTAAGATATGCAGGTGTCTGAAAATTGAACCCATAGTGAATTCCTACTGCTAATGGGCCATAGATAACATGAGATTGAGATCGGAGATCACTATGTGATATGTCCCAGAGCCTTCGCCTCAGAGATTCAAGGGCGGTATCATAGCCCAGATGGTACAGGAGAGAAGGTGACATACCAAGCCAAGTGGCTTTTCTAACCATAATATTCATCCATGAGCTGGTAAACTCCTCGTTGTTTAGGTATGGAAGTTATCCCTTTCCTAGGCCAAAGACTGAGATCTTGAGCCAATATCTCAGGGCAGCCCACCATGCTTTAGTTGATAGAGGACATTCACCTGTTTCTAAAAATAGTATTGCATTTGGAACACAATTTGTAACTTGTAGGAGGGACTGGAGAAACTTTGCCTGGAAGCCTTCGACCCTGGAGAATGAGCCATTGAACCAGACGTTTGAGGCGTAGAGGAGTTGAGAGACAGATTTTGCATTAAATACCCTAAATGGCTGATGGAACATAATGGCCTCCCCTTGTATAAAAGAATCGAAGTATAGCCAGTTTGGTTACCTCCACCTTTTGATAGGCCGTCTGATCTCGGCATTGAGTCCCAGAATCTCTCATTCCTATCAGTGCTCCAGATATGACTCTTCTTGCTCCTTTATCCCATATCTTCTTGCTTTTCACTGTTCATCGCTTTGCTTAATGGTTAACCAGTTAAGGCCTCAGCATGGCAAAGAGGTTGCCCTTTACTCCTAGGTTTCATTGTGATTTTTAATATCAGCTGAGCATGGCCTCTGATTCACAATACATGCTGCAGGGGCCAAGGGGCTACAGGCACTGCTGTCATTGACTGCTTCACGGCTATGAAACTGCCTCCTATTGGAAACTCAGTGAAACCTGTGTATCTTGTGGAAGCCATACACAATATGTAGCCTAGAAAAGAGGAGACAGAGATATGATAGCCGCCTTCAAATATATAAAGGGCTGTCACATGGAAGATGGCATAAGCTTGCTTTCTCTTGCTCAGGAGGGTAGGACTCAAAGCAGTGTTTTCAAGTTACAAGAAAGGAGATTCCGATTAAACACTAGGGAGAACTTTCTAACAGCAAGAGTAGTTAGACTGTGCAATGGACTCCCTTGGAAGGTGGTGGACTCTCCTTCATTAGAGGTTTTAAAGCAGAGGTTGAATGGCCATCTATCATGGACCCTTTAGTTGAAATTCCGGCATTTCAGGGGGTTGGGCTAGATGACCCTTGGGGTCCATCTGAGCTCTGCACTTCTATGGAAAACGCTTATCTCTGGTCTGGCTTTAAGCGTCCAGACCCGGTCATCTCATTGAGGTGATAAACCTGTGTCTTGACTTGTACAACTTCTACACTGCGGGTGAGAGTTCACATGCTTAATTTTCCCTCTGTACAAAACATTTCCCTGCACATAGAGAGGTAAAATGTTAAGGAGAAGGGAGGTACTAGAATCCTTTATTTTCTATGCAGCAGCATTTGCTCACAATTGCAGACCAAAAACAGCAAAGCCCAGGTGGTGGTTTATTGCTTTACTAAGACCTAGTATGGAGGGACGTGGGTGGCGCTGTGGGTTAAACCACAGAGCCTAGGACTTGCCGATCAGAAGGTCGGCGGTTCAAATCCCCGCGACGGGGTGAGCTCCCGTTGCTCGGTCCCTGCTCCTGCCAACCTAGCAGTTCGAAAGCACGTCAAAGTGCAAGTAGATAAATAGGTACCGCTCCAGCGAGAAGGTAAACGGCGTTTCCGTGTGCTGCTCTGGTTCGCCAGAAGCGGCTTAGTCATGCTGGCCACATGACCCGGAAGCTGTACACCGGCTCCCTCGGCCAATAAAGCGAGATGAGCGCCGCAACCCGAGTCGGCCATGACTGGACCTAATGGTCAGGGGTCCCTTGACCTTTAAGACCTAGTATTAGTTCAGAGTTTGTGTTTATAGTATTTGTAATTTGTATCTGCCCCAAATCTTTTGAGATTAAACTGCTATGGCACTGTTCTTTTTCTTCCATTTGATTCTCTGATGCCCTTGTCATATGCACCTTTAACTTTCCTTTATTATATTGGAGATAATATCTTAACTATGGTTCCTAGACCATATTTCACCATGACTACTTCTGTTCAAGTAAGATACTTTTGTGTTGCCACATTCACACTCTCTTACTTGCAGGTCCATTCACCAAACAGTCTGAGGCAGACATTTATTTTAAGCATTTTCTTTAAATGCTACTATAGTAGATCACCCAGAATAACTACGTTTGTCAAGAAGGCAGCAGTTTAATGACAGGCTTTCAATTAAGGCAGGAAGAAGTTAGTCATTCCTTTTTGTCACTTACCATCAGTGGTTTAACAGTCTGCAGATTATTTAATGGGTTGGTTAGCTTCAGAGAAGCCCTATCAATGTACCGTATTTTTCGCTCTATAGGACGCACCGGACAATAGGACGCACCTTGTTTTAGAGGGGGGGGAAACAAGAAAAAAAAATTCTCCCCCTCTCTGCCCAGCACCCCTTCAGCGAAGCGGCAGGAGGCGCTGCGCAGAGAGGGGGAGAATCCCCCCCTCTTGTTTTCCCCCTCTAAAACAAGGTGCACTTCAGGCGGCTACCTTGGAAGCCTGGAGAGCGAAAGGGGTCGGTGCCCACCGACCCCTCTCGCTCTCCAGGCTTCAGGTTCCTTTCGACCTGCTCTTTGGGTCTGGCAGGGGGAAGCCCACCACCAGCCCCAAAGAGCAGGTCGGGGAGCGGGGAAAGGCGCGCAGCGGAGAGGCTCCTGCCATAGCCCCCCGCGCGCTCTCCAGGCTGGAGAGGTGACACGCAGCTACAGAGGCTCCTGCCGTAGTCGCGCGTCACCTCTCCAGCTGGGAGAGGGTCGCGGGGGGCTGCTTTAGCCACGCGCGCTCTCCCTGCCGGAGAGGTGGTGCGCGGCTAAAGAGACTTCTGCCATAGTCGCGCGTCACCTCTCCAGCCGGGAGAGGGTCGCGGGGGGTTGCTTTAGCCGCGCGCGCGCGCGCTCTCCCAGCTGAAGAGGTGATGCGCGACTATGGCACAAGTCTCTTTAGCCGCGCACCACCTCTCCAGCCGGGAGAGCGCGCGCGCAGCTAAAGCAGCCCCCGCGACCCTCTCCCGGCTGGAGAGGTGACGCGCGACTATTGCAGAAGTCTCTTTAGCCCCACGCTCGCTCTCCAGGCTGGAGAGGTGACACACAGCTATAGAGGCTCCTGCCGCACGTCACCTCTCCAGCTGGGAGAGGGTCGCGGGGTGGCTGCTTTAGTCGCGCTCGCGCTCTCCCGGCCGGAGAGGTGGTGCGCGGCTAAAGAGACTTCTGCCATAGTCGCGCGTCACCTCTCCAGCTGGGAGAGGGTCGCGGGGGGCTTGTTTAGCTAAAGAAGCCCCCCGTGACCCTCTCCCGACTGGAGAAGTGGTGTGCGGCTAAAGAGGCTCCTGCCATAGCCGTGCGCCACCTCTCCAGCCGGGAGAGGGTCACGGGGCTATGGCTTCTTCGCTCCATAGGACGCACACACATTTCCCCTTCATTTTTGAAGGGGAAAAAGTGTGTCCTATAGAGCCAAAAATACGGTATATGACCTTCACGTCACTGTGTTAGCAGAGGCTAAGTACCTCCACAGGTGCCAGACTTGAATCTTTATCAAGCATGTTAAGGGAGAGAAAATCACTATGCACTTGGTATCTTCTGCTTGACTGCTTTGCCATGTGTTACTACTGGACAAAACATAATTGCATTTCTCATTAGTATAGAGCTAACTTAATTAGCATTAGTTGAACAGCAGCTCATTCATATATTGAAAGGGAATTCTAGCTGCCTGTGTCTTACTACAGATCCCCCCCCCCTCCTTTTGCAGTCAAATTCAAAGCTGAAGCTAGTCCGGAGCCTGGCTGTATGTGAAGAGTCTTCTAGCCCCTTTGTGGATGGGACATTGGACACCCAGGTAAGTCTAGTTGTAGTCACATCACTTTTCCAGCCACGGGAGAGACTGCTTTCAGTGATGATTTTTCTTAATAGTTCTGATCAAGGTTGAAAGCTTAGGAAAGTTTCAAGCCTTTAAAAGAAAAATGACAGTCCTGGTTAAATTGTATATTTGTTATCTGGATGCAGTAAGCCCACAACTTGTGCATGTTTAACTTGTGCACATTTAGCTTTATGTGCATGGCAAATAATAATAAATAAATAAAAATAAAAAGGGAGCAGGGTTCTGGGAAAAATGACTTTGGCAATCCCCCCAATGACTTTTGACTACACTCCATTTTGACTTTAGGCGCGGTCCCCGGAATGCAAACCTAGCGTAAGTTGCAGGCTTACTGTATGCTAGTGTGTGTGCTTTCATAGCAAACCTCTGTTCTGATTTACTGTCTCCCAAGTCTAAAAAGCATACCTTCTTATATGAGCTCCTATTGAAACATAGCATATTCGAGCCATCAGATCAAAACCATAAAAAGTCAAATTCAGACAAGGTTTTCAGGGTGTATTAAAGAAGCTTTTCATCTTCTAGTGATACCAAACTATACCTATGATCAGATCAGTGTAGGGGATTTTAACCTCAAAGCCATAAGATAGCAGCAAACCGCACCCATAGCATGCATTTATATGGCAGAGCCACACCTACCGTATTTTTCGCCCTATAGGACGCACTTTTTCCCCTCCAAAAATGAAGGGGAAATCTGGGAGCGTCCTATGGGGCGAATGCAGGCTTTTGCTGAAGCTTGGAGAGCGGGAGGGGTCGGTGTGCACCGACCCCTCTCGCTCTCCAGGCTTCAGGAAGACATCCGGAGCCTAGGCAGCCCTACGGGAGGTCCGGCAGGGATGTCTAGGCTGCGGATAGCAGCCTGCCGCCCAGCGGGCGGGGCGCCCTGAAGCACAGCGTCCCCCTCGCCAGGCAGACATCCGCAGTGTGGGGAGCCTTGCCGGACTTCCCGGCAAGGCTCCCCACGCTGCGGATAGCAGCCTGCCGCCCGGGGGCGGGGTGCCCTGAAGCAGAGTGCCCCCCTCGCCAGGCAGACATCCGCAGCGTGGGGAGCCTTGCCGGACTTCCCGGCAAGGCTCCCCACGCTGCGGATAGCAGCCTGCCGGCCCCGCAGGGGGGGCACCCTGATGCAGAGCGCCCCTCGCGCGGGGCAGACATCGGCCAGCCCCACAAGCTCGGGGGACAGCAAGGAGGCGCAGCGCCGCCATCCCGCTGTTCCTCGACCTGGTTCTGTTTCCCCAACCTGCTTTTGGGGGGGAAATAAAGGGAAATTTTTTCCCCTTTATTTCCCCCCCAAAAAAACTAGGCGCGTCCTATGGGACGGAGCGTCCTATGGGGCGAAAAATACGGTAGTTCAGATTGTATATAGTGAGCTGCAATCTAAGAACAGGAGCAAACAAGGTGCCAGAGACAGCTGTGGTTAGAATCTCAGACTAGTGATTGGGAGACCAGTGTTCCAACCCCCCCCCCCAGCCATGAAGCTCACTGGTTAAGCTTGGGCCAGTTGCTGCCTCTCAGCCCAACCTACCTCACAGGGTATTAAATGGGGAGGGAGAGAGCCATTTACACTGCCCTGTCTGTGTTCCTTGGAGAAAAAGGTGGGGTATAAATGCAACAAATGAGCAACAAAAATATACCTACCACAAGAGCTTGCAATAATAGTACAGATTAGTTAAGTGAGCCATGCCACATTGTAGACAGGAAGACAAAAATGCACAGGGTTTCTTACTGACCTGGCAACCCCCCCCCCCCCACTTCCTGAATATCATCAGTTACCTACAATCTAATGCATTCTATTTGGGGGGGGGGGTAATGTCATGTTTGGAGAGGAGAGGGGACGCAGATGGACTAAAAGGACATTTTATCCACTGCAATCAACCTTTTAACTTAAGAACAGGTTCATAGCATAAAAATAATAACTCCACATAAATCACACGAGCAAGCATGTGGCCCCATGTTGCACAGGGAGGCAGAAATCACCCAGGGTGACAAGAAGGGAGGGTGCTCTTGTACCCAGATCCTGCTTGCTGATTTCCCACAGGCAACTATTCAGCCACTGTGAGAACAGGATGATGGACTAGATGGGCCACTGGCCTCATCCAGCAAGCTGCTCTTATATTCTTAGCCATTCTACCCAGAAGTAAAATTTCTTATTGGAATCAAATTGGTCATCATACCATATTTCCACCTTTTGTTGGTTGCAAAACATCAGCTCCGAGGCCTTCAAAGTGTGGATTTTCTCCTGTTGCTAGGATATCATACAGTTGCACGTCAGCTGCCCCTCTGACAAGGAAGATGACAAGTCTGCAAAAGATGTCCCTGAAAAAGAAGAAAAAGAGAAAAATAAGGAGAAGGCACCCAAGAAAATGCTATCTAGAGGTAAGGCAGCCTCAGTTCTGGAATGAACTTGGTTTCTGTGGGCAAAGATGGGCAGTAGTTTCTGTTTCCCTATTTACCAGAGGTCTTGGACTTTCTTTTCAGTTTGTGCATTCAAGCTGACCACATGACAAGGGGAAAGGAGTATTACAATATTATATGTCAACCTCTGTCTGTCTGTCTGTCTGTCTGTCTGTCTGTCTGTCTGTCTAATAAGGGCATCTGCCACAACTTTTCAGGAATGGATTTCCAGTCTATATCACAAAGATGAGGAACCTGTGGCACTCCAGCTGTTCTTGGATTCCCATTCCTATCAGCCTCAGCCTGCAGGGCAAATAGAGAGGGATGGATGATAGCAGAAGTCTAGGAACACCTGGAGAGCCAAGGTTTTCCCATCCCCACTGATTCACATTTGCATGTGTCCACCTGTAAGTTTATTCCATTCCATTCCGTTTTCATGTTAAGCTACAATAAAAAAAATCTGCAGAAAATTGCATTTAAGTATATATTTCAACAATTATTTTAAACATATCTTTGAAAGTACGCATCTTTATACAGTGGTACCTCAGGTAACAGATGTTTCAGGTTACAGATGCTTCGGTTACAGACTCTGCTAACCCAGAAATAGTACCTCGGGTTAAGAACTTTGCTTCAGGATGAGAACAGAAATAGAGTTGCAGCGGTGTGGCAGCAGCGGGAGGCCCCATTAGCTAAAGTGGTGCCTCAGGTTAAGAACAGTTTCAGGTTAAGAATGGACCTCTGGAACGAGTTCAGTTCTTAACCCAAGGTACATGCGTTACAGGCAATGGTTGACTCAGTCCACATCAATTCATATTAGAATTTGCAAAGATCAAATGTCCTTGGTCTCCTTAGCACTCTGAATTTTTTTGCTGACATGGGCACAGGTTGACTACTAATGAAAATCTTGAGAAAACAGTCATTACACACCTTAACTGCTCAGACAAGTCTTTAATTAATTACTTTTTCCTTTCTGGTCCACATTCTGTTCCACAAAGCAGTGCTTGTTGTAAATTTAAGAAGTTCTCCTTCCGAGATTTGTGCAAAGCCAGTAATCTTGTCAGGTACAATAATTTAGCATATGATTGTTCAGGCAGTAGAACAAGCAGCTAAAGGGTGGGTAAGAAATCAATATATTTGAAGGTTCTGGGGTAGTAACTTTGCCCTCAAATATGGCCTGTTGCTCTTTCAAAGTGCTAGAGTTATGTCCTACAAATGGTCTTTCCACCATTGACTCCAAAGGAAGCCATGGCTGTGGTGATGGCAGAGGCGGCCGTTAACTTGGTCCTTCCAACACTGTCAGAACCCCTTTTATATTCTGGCTTGTTTTGACTCCATGGATATTCTCCCTGTGAGCATGGCATTTCTTGAGTATGTTGCTGTTTTCTTTGTTATAGATTCCAGCCAGGAATACACAGACTCCACTGGAATAGATTTGCATGAATTTTTAGTGAGTACACTGAAGAAAAACCCAAGGTAGGTTCCTCTGTGGTTATGTGGCAGATTTGCAAGTGGGAATAAGGAGGTGTTCCTGCAAGCTTGCATGGTTAAGGAGAAAGGATGGGAGAGGGAACAGAAAGTATCAGCAACTGTTGGAATCTATGGTGGTGGTGGTGGTGGTGGCAGCAGCTGCATAGTGGAGGTAGGCAAGCACCTATCAATGGGCTCTTTAACTCATGAGATGTGGGAAGTTTAAGAGCACTAATTGAGAATCCTCTAGAATGCACTCTGTCCAGCCTTGCTAGCCACAAAGGTGCATGTGATGGGATGTTAGTATCTTACTTTCCAGCATCTTGAGCATAAAGAGGCCATGGTGAGGCCTTGGAATGAACGGACTGTTCAGTGGTTTGGGGGTCCAGACCCTGTCTCAGCATGTGACATTCTTAGGCAGCACCTCATTAGGATACCTTCTCTGGGGTTTCCTTTAAAATTAATTTTCTCTCAGTGCTCTGACCTGCCTGACCACTGGTTCTCGCCATGAGTAAGAGATTAAAGAGGGTCCAAGCTCAGAGAGTGAGAAAGTATCCAGTGGGCTCTCTGGGCTGGAGATGGGGAACCTGAGTCCCCCCACATTTCTGAACTTCAACTCCCATCACGCCTGACTATTGGCTATACTATTGCTAGGGCTGAGGTATGTTGGAGTCCAACTAGAAGACCACGGGTTCCTCATCCCTGGTCTAGTCGCCGTCGTATTCTTCTTCTTCCTATTACTACTTATTTATTACATTTATATATCATCTTTATCTGCTGAGGATCTGAAAGTGGTGTCCGTTGTTCTCCTCCGCATTTCATCCTCACAACAACCTTGTGAAGTAGGTTAGGCGAAGAGATGGAGACTGGCCCAGGAACACCCAGTGAGCTTCATGGCTAAGTTGGGATGTGAATCCTGCTCTCCCAGTGCTAGTCCAACACTCTTAACCATTACACCACACTGGCTCAAACCCCTGTGGAATTATGTTTAAACAAATATTTAATACTTATCCCTGTTGTTATATGGAGACTGTAGTGGTCTCCCATCCAATATCCACTTTGCTTCAATAACTATGCAATATTCACTGGACCCCTTGGAGTATCCTACAAGATTGGAATAATTCTAGCATTGCAGACTAACAAAACAGATGCATTTATATACTGTGCATAAGAAAAGAAAGAGAAAAAATGTGGAATGAGTTAGTCAGGAAGGAATCTTAACAGCTCTAAAAACCACCTATAAATAGCTTCCAAATACTTCTCTGTAAAGTGCCTCCTGCCATCTCACTAATAAACAATGTCAAAACGGAATGCCAGTCATTGCCTATGTTCTGATGTACTGTTTCTGTTCAATAATACAAGCACAATGAGAGCCCATGGGATATTGTGCTTCTAGAAGTGTAATCACTGCACCAAAGTGAATCCACCTGAACAGGATTGGTCTACTTTTAACTTGCTACATCTGTTCTGCATCTGCCAATGCAGGTTGGGTAGTGATATCTTCAGTGCTGAATTACATTGAACTTTTTGATTAATATTGGAGTGGAGGAGGATATTAATCTTCAGATTTTTCAGAGACAATTGTATAGCCATTTGTGCTCTGAATGATTTTTCCTCTCCTTTTCTCCCTGCTCTCTCTCCCATCCTCCAAGGGACAGAATGATGCTGCTAAAATTGGAACAGGAGATTCTGGAATTTATTAACGATAACAAGTAAGTAATGTACTGGTCTGTAAGACAGAGTGACTTAAAGACTGATTTGTTTGAGAATGTTCACTAATTAAGCTGCTGATTTCAAACAATGCTTAGAAATGTATACAGTATTTATCTGACACATGAAGGCTGCCTTTATATAGAGTCTGTCTAGCCCTGTGCATTCTTCCTTAAATGACTGTGACTACCCCCAGAGCAGGGGTAATCAATGTGGTGCCCTCCAGACATTGTGGACTACAACTCACACCCTCCCTGACTGAAATCCTATCATCCCTCCCATCCTATACTGTCTGAGGCTGATGGGAATCGTATTGCAACAATTTCTGAAGCATACCTTGTTGGCTATCTCTGCTCTAAGGCTGGAGTGGCTAATCTGTGATCCTTGAGATGTTGCTAAACTACAGCACCTCAGTCATTGTGGACGGTGGTCATGGGTGGTGGGAATTGTAGCCCCACATCAGCTAATGTGCCACAGGTTAGTCACCCCTGCTCTGGGGTATTGGATTAGAACTGTACAATATGAAGAATGTGCAGCTACCCTCTGTTTCCTTTTCTTCACCTCTTTCCCAGTTACTGTTATTAAGTTTGCATGAATGGTGATATCACATGGAGTTTCCTTGCTCCCTCTCACTTGTGAGATGTGTCTCATAATGTCATGCATTGAAATTCACAGAACATTTCTGGAGATGAGAGAAGGAGGAAGTGCTGGGCTGCAACTTTAACAACCATAGACATGATGATGATGATGATGATGATGATAAAGTGTGTTGCGGGTGCATGTGCTCAACCTGTTCTATTCTTCACTTTTCTTCAGTGAGTGGGAGGGTATGAATGGGGCTTGTAAGCACATTCAGGCGTTGAGTGGGTTGGAACATTGGGGGTGAGGCCAGTACATGGATGCATATGTGTCAGGGTTACTTCCAGATCCGAGCTCACAGAGGATCACGCTAGCCAGCGGTCGTTAAATAAAAGTCTTTATTGAGTTACAGTCTCCATTCTCGAGCTGCTGCGTGCAACCCTACGTCTTATGCTTAGATCGGCGAAGCTCCGTCTGAGTCTCCGCCCCTTGCGCACCAACTTAATATCCTAGCCCTGCTCCACCTTTTCCGCCTGACAGTTCTCCTCTGGGTCCCTCTGCCCCCCTGGGTCTCTTCCTTCCGGGATTCTTCTGACGCTGACCCCCCGGACCCTTCTGTCTCCTTGCGCCGGGCTTTAGGACCTGGCTCCCTTTCCGGGCTGCCTACTGCGCCACCTTCCTGTGCATTTGAACTTGGCGCGCGCGCCCAACCTTCCACTTTCCGTCTAACCGTCACTTCGCTCCCCGATGAAGGTGTGGCCACTCCTGACTCGTGCCCTCCCTCCTGTTGCGAGCTGCCAGCGCTTGCTCCCTGGCGCTCTTCCTCTTTCCTACTCTCTGGCGGTGACGTTGGTCCCGATCTCCAACTGCTCCCCTCTGAGTCCCCTCTGGCTCTTTCTTCCTGGGGTGTCCCCCTAGTCTCCCCCCTTGCCCTGGCCACTGGTGCTCCTTTTTGTGAATCTTCTGATTCACTGGAAAGGCTCGGAGATCTCGGGTCGTCGTCATCACTCATCCTTTCGTCTGCCTCCTCCCCCTCGCTCTCTGTTTCCTCCCTTGCCCTCGCCTCTGCTCCTGAACCCCTGACATCCATCCCCCCCTCGAAGCCCCCTCTTCACCCCTCCCCTCCTTCCGGTGCGGGAACTGGGTGCTGCAGTGTCAAGGGGACGAATGTCGGGTACAGTTCGCTTCCCGTGGCGGGCCTCCATCCGAAGTCTTCCGGTTCTTCCTCCCTGCTCTCGTCGACGACGGTCACCTCTGCTTCCATCTCTGTGCCGCCGTGCTCGAGACCCTGGTCGTCCCCGAAAACGTCCATGTCCGTCTCTCCCTCGCTTCCTTCTGGAGGCGTTGCTCGTCCTGGACCCTCCAGCCACTGTCTGCGCCACTGCTCCTCTGGTCGATCATCCCACCAATACGAGGGTTCTGAAGCAGATCCCGAGGGCGACCCCTCCGGGGAACGGGCGTCTCGTGTCGGTTCCTCATCCGAGTCGAACCCCCGGAACGTGCTGGCTGAAAGCGTGGGCGTGAAAAGCCAGTCGTCGAAAAAGTCCGCTGGCATTGGCCTATGGGGGAAAAGGGCATGAAACTCTTCCTTGAGCAGAGGTTCATCTAAAGCGTAGCCCGGCACCCAGCTGTTGGCACTGGCCGGGGTGCCCTCCTTAGCGAGAAGGTATTCTACCCCCTCTTCCCCCCATCTGGAGTCCAAAATCTCCGTGACTTCGTTGAGGCGCACCTCCTGTGCCACTCCCCGTTGCCTGGTTCCCTCTCGGAGCGGACTCGGCGCCGTTCCGGGTTCCTGAAACCTGTGCGGTGCCTTGTAGGGAGTGAGCACCGATCTGTGGAACACCGGATGCATTCTGGAACCCTCCGGAAGCGCCAGCCTGAAGGCCACCGGGTTGACCTGCTCTTCGACTTGGTAGGGCCCCAGTTGCTTATGCCCTAGTTTCTTCTTGGCCAACGACCTGGCCGGCACTGCGTGGGCTGCTAACCAGACCCAGTCTCCCACATGGATCTCTTCGCCAACTCTTCTGTGTTTGTCTGCCTGCACCTTGTATGCGTGTTTGGCCAGCTCCAGGTGCCGCCGCAGCTGATCGTGGACCTCCTGCAACTCCGACGCGAACGCATCCGCTGTCTGCGGCTCCCCCTCCACCAGTCTTTCCAGTCCCGGGAAGGTTCTGGGGTGCCTCCCGTTGTTGGCGAAGAACGGCGTGACCCCCGTGGACACGTGCTTCGTGTTGTTGTAGGCGAACTCGGCGAGCGGCAGGTAATCCACCCACGTCGCAGGCTGTTGATTCGCATAGCATCTCAGGTACTGCTGCATGATGGCATTGACCCGCTCCGCTTGCCCGTTGGTCTGCGGGTGTCTCGCTGACGCCAGGTTGATCTTGACGTTTAGGAAACCCATCAGCTTCTGCCAGAAATTCGAGATGAACTGCCGCCCGCGGTCGGACAGAATAGACCGTGGCAGACCGTGAACCTTGAACACGTGGTCTATGAACAGTTTGGCGGTTTGTTCCGCCGTGGCCACCTTCGCACACGGGATGAAATGTGCCATCTTGGAGAACAAGTCCACCACCACCAGCACTGCCGTCTTGCCCCTCGAGCTGGGCAGATCCGTGACGAAGTCCAGGGCGACTCTCTCCCATGGCTCGACCGGAGTTTGCAGCGGTTCTAACAGTCCGGCCGGCGGTCTGTGCACTGGTTTGGTCCTCTGACAGGTGTCGCACCTCGCCACATAGTCCGCGACCTCCCCTCTCATTCCGGGCCACCAGAAATCCCTGGTGACTAATTCCACCGTCTTCTCCTTGCCAAAGTGCCCGGCAGTGGGCGCGTCGTGCAGCTGATGCAGTACCTTGGCGCGAAGTTCGTCTCCCGGCACGTAGATGGCCCCTTTGCGGATGAGCAATCCATCTCTCAGCTGGAACCCGTCGGTCGCTGCCGTGCCCCTTTGCATCTCTGCCATCTTTGCTTGCGCGAAGGAGTCATTCTGCAACGCTCGTCGCACCGCCTCCAGGTCCACTGTCGCCGCAGCGCACGCCCACACTGTTGGTGCGAAGATGTGCATGGCGGCCGCTGGCGTGGCGTCCTCCAGATACTGTGGCCTACGGGAGAGCGCGTCCGCCATGATGTTGGTGTCCCCCGGGACATACTCTATCCGGAAGTCAAAGTTCGCAAAGAACTCAGCCCAACGTATCTGCCTCTGGTTCAGGAACTGTGCCGTGCGCCAGTGCTCCAGATTCTTGTGGTCCGTGCAGACCTGCACCGTGTGCTTGGCGCCGATCAGGAAGTGCCTCCACGCTTTGAACGCTGCATGAATGGCCAGCAACTCCCTGTCCCAGATGGTGTAGTTCTGTTCGGACTTGCTGAGCTTCCTGGAGTAAAACGCCCCCGGCCGCCAAACCCCCTGCGGGTCTCTCTGCAGCAGGACTGCTCCCACGGCTCTGTCCGAGGCGTCTGTCTCGACCCTCATCGGCCTGCTGGGGTCGACATGCAGCAGCTGCTCTTCCGACGCGAAGAGACGTTTGAGTGCCTGAAAGGACTGCTCCGCCTGTGCTGTCCAGATGAACTTCTTTTTCTTGGAACTGAGCGTGTCCGTGATGGCCGCTGTTTGCATAGCGAAGTCTTTGATGAACTTGCGATAGAAGTTCGCGAAGCCGACAAACCGCTGGACCTCCTTCCGGTTGCGTGGGCTTTTCCAATCCAACACCGCTCGAACCTTGGCGCTGTCCATGGCGAGCCCCTTGTCAGACAACTTGTAGCCCAGGAAATCCACCTCCGTCACGTCGAATTGGCACTTCTCCAGCTTGGCGTAAAGCCTATGTTGCTGGAGCCTGCTCAGCACTTCCCTGACGTGTCTGTCATGCTCCTGCTGCGATTCCGAAAAGATCAGGATGTCATCCAAGAAGCAGACGCACGTCTTGTAGAGGAGCCCCGCCAACACGTGATGCATGAAAGCTTGAAAAACGTGGGAGCCATTTTGCAATCCAAAAGGCATAACTCTATATTCGTAGGTGCCCAGGGGCGTGAACATGGCTGTCTTCCACTCATCTCCTTCCCGCATGCGAATGAGGTTGTACGCCCCTCGCAGATCTAACTTGGTGAACACGCTGCCCTTGCGTACTTTTGCGAGGAGGTTGTCGATTCGGGGCATGGGGAAGTCCGATGGCTTGGTCACACTGTTCAAAATGCGGTAGTCCACTACGAGTCTTTTTTGGGGCGTGTCTCGCTTCTTCACAAAGAATACAGGACTGCCCCCCGCTGCCTGGGACTCTCGGATGAAACCGCGCTTCAAATTATGATCTATGAACTCTTTGAGTTCCTGCAGTTCGTCTTCAGACATGGAATACAGCTTCCCTTTGGGCAGCGCCGCCCCCGGCAGCAGGTCAATTTTGCAGTCATATGGTCTGTGGGGGGGTAGCTTGTCTGCCTCCTTCTCGCAGAAAACCTCCAAAAATTCTGCGTACTTGTGGGGAATCGCTTGCAGCGTGCCTAGCAGCATCTGTGACTCCTCTTGCTCCCCTTCCTGCTGGGGCATGATGCAGTGTTCAGCACAAAAGGAAGAGCCGAAGGTCAGCTGCCTCTGGTACCAAGCCAGCGTCGGGCTGTGCTTGTCCAGCCAACTCATGCCCAATACAATAGGCGTGTCCGAGAGTTGAGTGACGTTGAAGCTGATGATTTCCCTGTGATTTCCAAGCCGCAGCACCATAGGTGGCGTCTGCTTCACCACTTGCCCCCCTAACAGCTCCCTGCCATCCACCGTGACAACCTGCAGGGGCAGCGTGGCAGGCAGCAACTGTATAGCGTGCCGGTCGACAAAGTCCTGCCCTATGAAGTCTGCATTGCTTCCCGAGTCGACGGTGATTGGCACGTCCATGGTGATTCCATTGGGTAGCTGGAGCGATGCGGTGAGCCTCACTACTGGCTTGGGCGGGAGGGGGTCCATGGGCGGTAAAATCTCTGGGGACTGCTTCACTGACACGTCTGGCTGGGCCCCAGTGCCTCTTCCTCCAGCCAGACATCGTCGTTTCCCTGCTGTGGTTCTCCGTGCTGCGTTGCTGCAGTCACCATTGCTGAGGCTGCAGTGTGCTTGTGGAGCCTCCGGGGACACTCTTTCGCCATATGCCCTGGATCCTCGCAGATATAACACTTCCTGGTCCCTCTAGGAGGCTTCGCTTTCACTGCTCCCGGTGCTAGGGCTCTGGCTGCTGACTGAGCCCTTGCACTCCCAACCTCCATCGGTTCCACCCCTCCTCCTGTTGGAGGCGTGGATTGCGTACGCGCTGCTTCTCTGGGAAGGAAGGAGGAGCCCCTGGCTGGTTCGCGCCCGCTGCGCCCTTCGTCCCTGCTCCACGGACGTTCTTCCAGCCGCACCCCCACCGCCAGCGCCCTCTGAACGATCTCCTGCGTGGTCCGGGGTCTCTCCCCCCTCGCAATCTCATCTTTAACCGAGTTGTGCAAGCCCTCCCAAAAAAGGTCTCTGACAGGAGCCGAATCTCTGTCCCATTCCAGGGCACTGACCAAAGCGAAAAAGCGGGCATGATACTGCCTTACGCTGGCCCTCCCTTGCCTTAGTCCATGCACCTCCTTTCGGGCAAGATCCACGTCAATGCTTGATAAAAAACAGCCATCCATCGCTTTAATAAAGGCGTCTGCATTTTGGAGCGCAGGATCCTTATCTCTCCACAAATTGCGCAGCCATGCTTTTGCGTCTCCATGCAAATGGGACATGATGAACCCCACTTTCTCTTGTTCATCTCTAAAGTCTTTGTGCAGTAGTTGCAGTGCACACATTACGTCTGCTCTAAAGTTGGGGTACTGTTGCAAATTCCCATCGAAGTGCGAGACTAGACCGCCTGTGCGTCTCCCCAACCCAATCCCCTCTGATTTGGGTGTCTGTTGCCCTTGCTTCGTAAGCACGTCCAACCTGACCTGGAGATCCCTGTAGGCGGCAGCTGCTTCCTCCTCTCTCTTCCTGGACGCCAGCGCCTCGGCAGTCAGTCGTGAAACTGCTTCTCTGAGTTCCGTTATTTGCTGTTCGGCCGTCATGTTGTCTGCCGTTCGTGAGCTCTCTTGTAGGCACCCGCTTTCTCTCCTCTCCGCGAGGCCGTGGATGCCCACAATTTAATGAGACGGAGCTTACTGTCAGGGTTACTTCCAGATCCGAGCTCACAGAGGATCACGCTAGCCAGCGGTCGTTAAATAAAAGTCTTTATTGAGTTACAGTCTCCATTCTCGAGCTGCTGCGTGCAACCCTACGTCTTATGCTTAGATCGGCGAAGCTCCGTCTGAGTCTCCGCCCCTTGCGCACCAACTTAATATCCTAGCCCTGCTCCACCTTTTCCGCCTGACAGTTCTCCTCTGGGTCCCTCTGCCCCCCTGGGTCTCTTCCTTCCGGGATTCTTCTGACGCTGACCCCCCGGACCCTTCTGTCTCCTTGCGCCGGGCTTTAGGACCTGGCTCCCTTTCCGGGCTGCCTACTGCGCCACCTTCCTGTGCATTTGAACTTGGCGCGCGCGCCCAACCTTCCACTTTCCGTCTAACCGTCACTTCGCTCCCCGATGAAGGTGTGGCCACTCCTGACTCGTGCCCTCCCTCCTGTTGCGAGCTGCCAGCGCTTGCTCCCTGGCGCTCTTCCTCTTTCCTACTCTCTGGCGGTGACGTTGGTCCCGATCTCCAACTGCTCCCCTCTGAGTCCCCTCTGGCTCTTTCTTCCTGGGGTGTCCCCCTAGTCTCCCCCCTTGCCCTGGCCACTGGTGCTCCTTTTTGTGAATCTTCTGATTCACTGGAAAGGCTCGGAGATCTCGGGTCGTCGTCATCACTCATCCTTTCGTCTGCCTCCTCCCCCTCGCTCTCTGTTTCCTCCCTTGCCCTCGCCTCTGCTCCTGAACCCCTGACAATATGTCTTCATGCATTCTATGAATGCCTGAACCAGGACTCAGGTGTTATCTGTATCATCTTGTTCTGCCTTCAGTTAGAAGTCCTTCTCTAGTATTCTCTAAATGGGAATTCCAGGGTTTGAAACTCTCTCCATGTCTACCAAAAGCACATTTTTTGCCAGTGAGCTTTTTCCAGATGAACATGAGCTTCAGTCACAAATAGAGACATCTCTGAGTCATGCTTCTCTACCCATAACAAGCTTGCTCATGTTCAGTGAGGAAGATATGCAAGATTGCTGGTGTAGGGTTGCATAGAGTTGTAGAGTTGGAAGGGAACCCAAGGGCCATCTACTCCAACCCCCTGCAATACAGGAATCTTAGCTAAGCATGACAGATGGCCATCCAACCTCTGCTTAAAAACCTCCAAGGAAGGAAAGTCCATCACCTCCCGGCAGAGACCGTTACACTGTCAAACAGCTCTTACTGACAGAAAGTTCTTCCTGATGTTTAGTTGGAATCTCCTTTCTTGTAACTTGAATCCATTGGTTTGTGCCATACTCTGCAGAGCAGGGGAAAAGAAACTTGCTCCATCTTCCATATGGCAGCCCTTATGATATTTGAAGATGGCCATCCTATCTCCCCTGAGTCTCCTCTTTTCCAGGCAAAACATACCCAGCTCCTTCAAGTGCTTCTCATAAGGCTTGGTTTCCAGACTCTTGATCATCTTGGTTGCCCTCCTCTGTACATGTTCCAGCTTTTCAACATCCATCTTAAATTGTGGCGCCCAGAAGTGGACAAGGCTCCCCTAATCTGCCGCTTATTTCTATGCTGATATACACAGTGGGAGATCAGCATCATGCTTAATAACACCCGCTTCATATTTGCAGAAACATTTGAAGCCTTGGATCAGAAATATAGGCAAATATATGTTGAACCCATACATTTAGATATTATTCAGTGCATGAGCATCAGGTTACTCATAGGACTGGGGCCTATAGCTCACTGGAAGAGCAGAAGATCTCAGGTTCAGTCCGAAGCATCTCCACGAAAAAGGATCTTGGAAAGGGAAGGGATACTGAGGTAGACCTCTGCCTGCCTGAAACTTTGGAGAGTCGCTGCTTGTCTAAGTAGACAATTATTGGAAAAGATGGCCACCGGTGCTCTAAACCAATTCGGCAGTTTCCAGTGCCTTTATGTTATGGGGTTCCAATTGCATATCATGTGCAGGAGTCGAACATCTGTAATGCTCTTGAACTTTGGAGCCTAGGTGACCCAAAGGCCTTGAATATCCTATAACTTAACATTGCTAGGAAAACCAAAATAAATTTTAAGGTGAAGGAATCATTTTGCAGTAGTTTTTTTTCTGAATGAAAGTTTGTAATGTTGATTCCTCTTCTGAAAGTGTAGGTCATATTGGTGGTTGCGTATTCAAGAGGAGGCCCTGGTTTCTGGTCCTGGTAAACAGGGGTGGTCCAGAACCCATGGTGTCTCACTCTACAGAGGGACCTTCTGAAACAAGGCCCATTATTTCGTATTTGACCAGAGCTGTTAGGTTTGACAGATTGGAAGCTGTTCCGCTCCGGCTGCTGGACCTGGCTTTTTCTGGCAATGTCCTGCTTACTTTTCTAGTTTTGGGTGCCACTCCACTAATAGGGTGTATTCTACTATGTGGACAGTTTTTCTTTTGTAGGGTCCAGATATGGGAGTTAATCCTCTGTCAATGGAGGTTTCAGACTTCCTTGGTTTCTTACAGTCAGATCTGCATAAAGGACTTAGTGCCTTAAGAAGGAGTTTTCTGCTCTTAGCAGCATTCTGTCCAATTTAGGGGGCTGTCCTCTATCTGCTCACATTTTGGCTAAACCTTTCATGAAAGGGGGTTACACTGTTGGCTCCCAGGATAGTTCATAGATTTCCTACATGGGATCTTAATTGGGTCCTAACAGGGTTAATTGGCCCATTTGAGCCTATGGATTCTTCTAACTTAAGGTTGCTTACCTTTAAGACAGTTTTCTTTGTTTCCACTACTTCGCTGAGATGGATTTCCAAGTTGGGTGCTCTTTCCTCTGACCCCCAACTTTGTTTCTTTCATCTGGATAAGGTAGTTCTCAAACCTGACCCGGGATTTATCCCTAAAATGAATTCTCTTTTTCATATATCATAGGAAATGGTTTTGCCTTCCTTCTGTCCTAATCCCTCTTGCCCAGAGGAGCGTATTTGGCATTCATTGGGTGTGCATAAGGCCCCGAAGCTTTATTTAGATCAGTCGGCTCCATTCCACAAGTCTAGAGGGTTTCCTTTGATGGTACATTGTAGGGTAGCAAAGTCTCCAACTCTCCATCGGACCATTTTTCATGTTTATCAAGCAATTGGCAAATACCCCCCTTTAGGGATTATTGCTCATTTCTTGCTTGGGGCAGCAGTCTCAGTGGCGTGTAAGGGAGGTTTTTCAATAGCAAATGTTTGTAGGGCTGCTATATGGGTCTCTCTCCATACTTTCATTAAGTGTTACAAAATTCTTCTGATGCAGCCTTTGGTTGCAAGGTGCTGCAGAGAGTAATTCCACAGGGATCTGGAGGTAGAGGAAGCCCTGTCAAACTTTGGGATTCTGCTCTGGTATATCCCTATCAGGAATGTCATCCCCATACACCTGGTAAAAACGGAAAAATTTCTTGCCGTGAATTTCAGTTTACAGATGGGGACGACGACATCCCACCCTCCTCTATCTTCCTTTGGTTCAATGCATTACAGCATGGGTAGGCAAACTAAGGCCCAGGGGCCGGATCCGGCCCAGTTGCCTTCTAAATCCTGCCTGCGGATGGTCCGGGAATCAGCGTGTTTTTACATGAGTAGAATGTGCCCTTTTATTTAAAATGCATATCTGGGTTATTTGTGGGGCAAAGGAATTCGTTAATTTTCCCCCCTTCAAAATATAGTCCCCCCCCCAAGGTTTGAGGGACAGTCACCAGCCCCCTGCTGAAAAAGTTTACTAACCCTTGCATTACAGCATTTGTCACCATAGGAGGATGGACTGATTTTTGGTGTGGATTTTTGTGCAAAAGCTCTTGTCAGCTGGATTAGGGAACTGATTACAAACTCCTGGACTGAGCCTATGTTCAGAGGCATTCTGTTTCTAAACTCTTAGCATATGTCTGCTTGACCTAGTCATTGCTTTGCATTTGGCTGTGGTTGGTAGATCCCAGGGTTCTAGTATAAAACAAAATAGATCCCACAAGTCTGAGGTCTGCCCACTCCTGTTGCAGATGTTCAAGATTGTCCAGAAAAAGATTTAGGAGTGCCTGTTAGCAGTCTGTGAAAAAAACAGTTTGTGATCTGTTAAATTCTTATTGTTATACTCGGGTCACAGTGAACTTGCACAGTTCTGGGGTCTCCTAGAGGTTGAATCTTAGGTTCTGAATTGCAATAATCAAATGTTCCAATGAAAACATGTGTCTTGGGTGGGATTCAACTAGATTGTTGGGTGTGCAGAGTGGGGTCCGCCCACATGCTTGGCCATTCCTCCCCGACTCCTGTGTCCCTCCCTGCACCTCCTAAATCTGCTTTATAGGCTGGGGGAGGACCCAGAACAAGTTAATTGAAATGTGGAAAAGTCCAATTGAACACCCCAATTCGCACTATGTTGAATTCAGCCCCTGGCTTTGTTGCGGAAGACAGTATTCCAATAAAGAGGTTCCTTAGGTCTTCTCTTTTTTTTACTGTGCCCCTTACATAGCAGTGCCAGCAGTGAAGTACTCTTTTTTAAAAATTACAAGTCATGCTCAGTTGCAGATAACCCGAGAGTCTGTGGGCTTTCATGTTCCCTTGCTTTCATTTCAGTGAGACTAGGTCTGCCCTAGGCTCTAGTTTAAGATAATGCTTGCTTAAATTTAAGAGTGTGTCTTATTTTCTCTTCTCTTCTCTCCCCCCCCCCCTCCATCCCCATTTGAACTTGGCTGCTGTCAGCAATCAATTCAAGAAGTTTCCCCAAATGACCTCCTACCACAGAATGCTTCTACACCGGGTTGCTGCCTATTTTGGCATGGACCACAACGTAGACCAAACTGGGAAAGCCGTCATTATCAACAAGACCAGTAACACGAGAATGTAAGGCAAGAATGGGTTTAAGCCACTTAGTGGATGGGAGGGAGGGAGATAAAATTAGTAAAATTAATACTTATAACTTATATATCTCTTTTGGGTGTTCAGAGCTCTTCCCATATGATCTCAGTAATGTTTACAGCATTTGTGTATGTCAGGATAGTATTATTATTTCCATATTTCCTCTGTTAGGATTAGTATGTGAAAAAATCGCTTGCTCAAGGTTTCCTGTTGAGTTCCTGGCAGATGTGAGATTTGAATTGGTGGCTTGCCTTTGCTATTTTTTTGTATCCTGCTCCTTGTTTGTGAAGGGCAATGATCTCTTCTCTTCCCTTTTTGGACCATTCTCTTAACTTAGGCATATTTCTAACACGCAGCAAAGCCCTAGCCAGTCCAGGTATTTCATGTGTTCAAGCTCAAGCACACCTGGTACAACTAATGAAGCCCTTGATTAATTGTATCAGGTATGCTTGAGACAACACCTGGTGTATTTGTGCTCTTGTGAATAGTGAGACTGGAGAAGCCTGTATAAGTTGTAATTTCAGCTGAATTTGGGGAAACCACTTGAAGCATGCATTGTTTTGAAGTATTTCAATTGCTTTTGTTTGTTTTGCTCATTGCAAACAGCTGAAAGTCTGTAAATTTTGATAATGAACCCAATTTGCAATGGGTGTTGAATAATTTCGATTGCAACTGTATGCCTTTTTTAGTCCTTTCATTTCCTGTCCTGGTTGATAGGGGTGATGAATGCATTCCTCTGATACCCATAGCTGTCAACGTTTCCCTTTTCTTGCGAGGAATCCTATTTGGAATAAGGGAATTTCCCTTAAAAAAAGGGAAAAGTTGCCAGCTGTGCTGATACAGCATTCAGTCTCCTTAGTTTTTCACCACCCTTCCTAATGAAAGCTCATTTGGCTCTTTATTACAGCCCTGAACAAAGGTTCTCTGACCACATCAAAGATGAGAAGAGCTCTGAGTTTCCGCAGAGGTTTATCCTCAAACGAGATGACACCAGCATTGATCGAGATGATAATCAGGTGAGAGAGGTGCATCTCACACTCCTTAAGTCTTTGTATGATGTGAATGCCAAGGGCTCTCTTGGGGCTTATGTGCACAAACATAGCAGTTCTTCCTCACTAGGTGTCCAGTTCTGTCTATAGAGCCCTCAAACAAAGGGGGGAAACAAATTTGCTGAGGTGTCCTATCATTGCATACAGATCAGCGCACCATACGGGAACTATGGGAAATTCAACAGCTTATAGAGCTGTGTAAAAAACTGCTTTCTAAGTCCTTGGGGACTTAGAAGAAGTTGGATTTGAGGTGGGTAGCCTGCTGGTTGATAGTTGTTGCTGATTTGCTGAGGAAGGGCGCTGTAGAAAAATGATGTAGTAAGTAAAATTTTCATTGCACAGGAGTATAGGAAAATACCTCACACCATCTAGTCCAGTATGATCCATTTAATCTGATTTGTTCTGCTCTGACTGGCAGCAGCACTCTTCCTTACCACTTGTTACTTGGTCCTTTTAACTAGAGATGACAAGACTGACACTGGGACCTTTTGCATACAAAGCACATACTCTGCCACTGAGTTTTTCTACAGACATGCAAGAGAGCCTGATACCTGCCTTGTTGTTTTGCCACATTTTAAAGTCATCACCATGGTAAAACCATAGGCTAGGATGAGGGAAGTCGCATAACAAATCAGCAAGGTGTGATGGTCAGCACACAGAATTGAAACTGGGAGTTTTCCAGTGTTGTTTCAAATTCAGCCTCAACAATTGGCCTTGTGCAGGCCTTTATCCATGTAAAGTACCCTTAACAGAAAGCCAACAAATGAATAGGTCTACAGGCTTTAGCTGGTTTAACTGAATTAACCAAAACTTCATTTGATTAAGTCATTGGTAAGGACCAATCTTCACTGCTGGGGCTAAGAGTTAAGAGCAACTTTTGTTTTTCAAGGTTTATTTTTGTTCAGGTATGCTATCTGAATAGCGAATGGAGAAGTAAATAATATTTTAATCTTGGCCTTTCCTCCTAACAAAGAGGGGTAACTTTTAATGTAAATGGGGAGGCGACAGATGTCACGATGAAAGCAATGCAGTTTGTATTATCACCTTTTTGTGTAGGTGTGCCTACCTGTGGTGTGGACTGCATGTTTCAGAACAGTGGGAATTGATTGATGTTGGCTGATTGTGATACTCAGAAGCAAAATAATTCCCATTTGTACTTTTCAGCAGCAGTGACATCTTACACAGAATTTCCTAAGTTAACTCACTCAGCTCACTGGAAGTGATGCTCTTACTTCAAAAGGAAGAGTTGTGCCAAATGGAATGTGCCTCTGGAATGCACAATTTAGGTAGCAAATCTGTGCACCATAGCATTGTGTCAATGTGACCCCCCCACATGCTTATAAATCAATTTTTCACTGCATACTTTTCCTTGCTGCTGTGGTGAATGTATACTAAGGTCTTAACTAAGATAAATTCTGTTTGTCAATCTAGATCAGAATCCCACTTCAAGATGGACGGAGGAGTAAATCCATAGAAGAGCGAGAGGAGGAGTATCAAAGGGTTAGAGAACGCATATTTGCACGAGAGGTGAGCATGAATACCATTTTAAAAAATCCTACTCCAACATGATCTTCTATTCTAGTTGTCTAGGTTCATGCCTATTTAGCTTCAGCAGTGTTGTAGCATTGAGTATCCACAAACAATTTGTGGGTTCCTTATTTTTAGGGAGAAACAAATATCTCATTTTTAATAGTAATTGGGTGTGTTTAACTATATAAGTTCCTATAGGTCGCGCAGCCCTCCCACGGCTTGCAGAGAGCTGCGCTAAGCCCGAAGCCTGGGAGGGGGTGCTGAACTCAGTGCGCCCCCAGGCTTCGGGTGCAGGCACCTCTCCCCAAGCTGTGGGAGAGCCGCACGAGTTTGCGCAGCCCCCCCACGGCTTGCGGAGAGCTGCGCTAAGCCCGAAGCCTGGGGGGCTCTGAGCTCAGCGCCCCCCCTGGCTTCGGGTGCAGGCACCTCTCCCCAAGCCGTGGGAGCTCTCCCATGACTAGCGGATAGGATAGCTTCCTGAAGCCTGGAGAGCGAGAGGGGTCCCCTCTCGCTCTCCAGGCTTCAGCGAAAGCCTGCATTCGCCCCATAGGACGCACACACATTTCCCCTTCATTTTTGGAGGGGAAAAAGTGCGTCCTATAGGGCAAAAAATACGGTATGCTGAAGAGGATTCCAAGTTATAGGTACATACTTAACAACAACAACAACAACAACAACAACAACAGTATTATTTATATCTTGCCCATCTGGCTCGGTTTCCCCAGCCACTCTGGGCAGCTTACAGCACATATAAAAACATAGTAAAATGTTTAAAACATTAAAAAGTTCCCAATACAGGGCTGCATTCAGATGTCTTCTAAAAGTTGTGTAGTTCTTTATCTTCTTAACATCTAATGGGAGGGCGCCACTACCGAGAAGGCTCTCTGCCTGGTTCCCTGTAACTTCACTTTTCGCCATGAGAGAACCGCCAGAAGACCCCTGGAGTGACTGGGCTGCAGCTGTTTAGGGCTTTATAGATCAGCACCAACACTTTGAATTGTGCTCAGAAACATACTGGGAGCTAGTGAAGATCCTTTAGGACCGGTGTTGTCTTTAGCCTTACTTAACTTACATACTTCAGATAAAAACCAGTCAAGAAGTGAGGAATTAATTACACATTTATGAACAGTTGCTAGAACAGTAACAGACAGAACTTGGAAAATCTTGCAATTAATGAATATTGGCAAACAGCCAAAATGGAAATGTTGTTGCAAAAATTGAAGATGGCAAGGATATAGGGGAAAAAGGAGATAATTTTTACACTCTGTGGTATGATTCTATGATTTTATTAAATATTCAAATGAAACAACACATGGATGAGAAATACCTGCAACATATATTACAATATAGTGTAAGCTGGCACTACTCATTAGCTCACTCCTATTATTCTGTGTTTTCCAAGCTGATTGGTTGAAGAATTAATTGAACTGATTTACTGTAATCACTGTAAAACAATATACGGTAGTGACCCATTTTTTCAGCAATGTCTTACTTTATGATTTACGTCTGTACAATTTTGTAACAGAAAAAGGTTTAAAAAAAAGAAATTTCTGATGAAGGACCTGATAGATCCAAAACATATTGGATTATAAATTATTGGGTATAAAATAATTTATTCTACCCCTTTGCTTTTGCTTCCTGCTCCCCTCCCCCTTTGCATGGGGTTTCCCTCTTTTATTTTACTTAGTTGCAATTATAGGAATATTTTAGCAGGGGATCTTGAACTCCTTTCTTTTTGAGTGCCTAGATGCCCCTTGATTTCAGATTGTCAGGACAAATATCTTATGAGAGCTGTTCTTTTTGTTTCCATTTCAAATTGTGTGGCTCTGTCTGCTGGTAGTCTGGCCAGAACGGATTCCTGAACGACAGCAGGTTAGTACAACTCATGCATGCATGCTTCCTTCCATCTTCAGGCTTTCTTAAGGGAGAGAGGATCTTGAAACTCCATAACAATGCTTTTCTTTGATGTTAACCAACAGACTCTCCAAAGAAGGCTTTTCTTCTAGCTCTCACAAAAGGCGGCAGATCTTTAGGTACCTCTGTGTGATTTCTTGCATACATTTGTCTTGCAGAGCAAAATCGCACCATGCATGGCTGCTTGTGGAGTCCTTCAAATTGTCTCATCTTTTGTAACATCACTTTGTGTCCAACCTTTCCCACACACATGCAAACACAGATAAAACTAAAACACTGGCGTATTCAAAAGATTGCTGGTGTCCAAGTGCATATACTTAAGAAGTAAGTTCCACTTATTTCATTCTGGCTCACTTTCAAGTAAGTGAGCTTAGAACTGCAGTTTTATGGAGGCTAGGCATGGGGACTGGATGCAAGAACTGGGAATATTTCAATCTGGATCCAGCCATCTTCACCATGCATTGAACCTTTATGAGAATAGAGTCTTGCATAATCTCATGGAACATTTGGCTGTCTTGAATCCAAGGATGGGGAACCTGTGGCCTTCCCAGATGCTGTTAGACCGCAATTCCCATCATCCCTAACTCATGAGCCGCAAGTTCTCCATCCTTTTTTTAACCTCGTTGTGAGATTCATTTTCTCTTTGAATTATTTGTGGGTAAATAAAGGCAGGGATGCGGGTGGCCCTGTGGTCTAAACCACAGAGCCTAGGGCTTACCCATAAGAAGGTCGGTGGTTCGAATCCCCGCGACGGGTTGAGCTCCCGTTGCTCGGTCTGTGCTCCTGCCAACCTAGCAGTTCGAAAGCACGCCAAAAGTGCAAGTACTGGACTTAATGGTCAGGGGTCCTCTTTACCCCTTAAACAAAGGCAGCAAGACATTCTATGTTAGCAGAGCATCTGAATGAGCAATCTTTTATTGGGGGAGCGGTAATCAGAGTTTTCCCTAAACTTCAGCTGCTGCTTAGACAGAAAAGACATCAAGATCTACCTCTTGTCCTCTCCTAATGCTGCAAACTGATAAAAATGGCTTTTCAGTGGGGTAGATATTAAAAAGATGTGAAAGTTACTTAATTCTCCATTCACCCTTCAGTACAACAATATGTTATCAGGGGCTAGCTTAACATGAAAGTAATTTAAAATGCTCCTAGGTAAAGGAATGTCAGGGCACATTTCTTGATCAGTATCAACAGAGCTCCTACATTTCTGGCCACAGAACAAGAGGCAATTCACTGCAATATTTTTAAAATCTTAATGATCCCTTGAAGTCGAACTATCCTTATGCAGCATCACTTAGATTGTGCCCCATGGATCAGACTTCCTACTTTGCTGCCCTTAATGTATGTGCAAATCTAACTAAAGCGAGAGCTCAGCACAGATGAGGAGTTCATGTACAGGCATAGCAGCTCCCCTTCAAGTGGAAGGAGGAAGCTAAGAACGTGCTCCAGGGGATATTGCTCAGCAGACAGCTTAGCGTTGGAAATTTTAGAAGTTCTCCCCTCTTCTTCATTTCCAGTTCTGGTCTACAGTGGCTTATATGCAATTTGCCATTGTAGGGACAGACATTTCTTCACCTCATGCCTTTTCAGCCACCTGGAGTCCAACCTAGCCATTTTTACATCTAAGAAACAAAACCTCATACTCGCGTCATATGTTCTCCCTGATGCACTGTCGTGCCACTAAATTTCCAAATATCTTAAAACACTGTACCATACAATGGTTGGAGATGAAACCAACTAGGAGGCGTGTGTGTGTGTGTGTGTGTGACTCTGGTCTTAAATTTTATTATTAATAAAATAATTCAGGATCTGGTCCATGATGTAAATATTGTTAAATTGATTGGAGACAGTGCCTAAATTGCTGTCATGTTCAACATATACATAAGTGGACAATTGCCAAAGAAATCCAACACAGTTACATTTTACTTCAAAAGAGGAAACTTCCCCAAAAGCAGGTGATTGGTAAAAAAGAAGTTGAGAGGAAAAGTAAAGAGTCAGATCTCTTTGGAATGCTTGAGAATTAATAATAATAATTTATTAATCATCCTTATACCCCACCCCTCTGGCTGGGTTTCCCGAGCTGCTGTGGGTGGCTTACAACATATCTAAAAGCATAATAAAATTGTTCAAAGCAGCAATAATAGAAATCCAGCTAGAATGTATATCCCAATTTAGGAAAAGTACCACTAGGGTCTGGAGGATTCTGGCATGCTTAACAAGCAGCATCAAGGAAGAAGACTTTAGAAAATGAAAGTCTTGTCCAAATGAGGAGACCAAAACAAGAAAATAACTGAGAAATGCAAGCCGACAGTACAGAATGCAAAAAAAGAATTTGAGGAGCAAATCACTAAATGACAACAAATGCAATTAGAAGTGGGAACTTGGCCAGGGAGGTGGTTGGATCTTTGGACAACAAGGGAGTAAGAGAGTGCTAAAGGAACTGAATGAATTCTTGCACCTGTCTTCACAGTGGAAGATGCAGGACAGGTCTCTGTGCCTGAACTAACTTTCTATCTAACTAACTAACTAACTAACTCATTATAGGAATCATGTTAAGAGTACAAATAAACTAAGCTTCCTGTTAACTTGTTCATTCAACATTTCCTGATCTGACTGAGCCCTTCTGCCCAAGTACTCAATACAGCACTGGGCAAAACTGTGTGTATGTGTCTAGAGGAGTGTCACAGTAGTTAACCACGATTCCATCTGTGTTAGCAGGAAGCCAGTCAAGCTGGGAAACAGATACAGGCCGGTGTACCTGATATTCATTTACATTATTAGATTTTTTAGCTGCCCTTTACCATAAGGTCCCAGGTGTGTAACAGTAATGAAATATGACAATTATAAAACAATCACAACCACAAAACAAGAAAAGTTTAAAAACAGTTCCATTCCATACAGTTCTTTTTTTTCTAGAAAAATAGGTGCCGCTACTCACCATGAAGTTGTTCCCGTAAGTGCTACACTTTTTAGCAACAACGGGGGGGGGGGGCAGTACTGCGTACCCTTGAGTACACCCTGAGGAAAAAAGAACTGTTTCCATATATAAAAACCATTACCAATATTTAAAACTATTTCACATGTTAAAAGAATTAAAATAGTTCTCATACAGATGCAGACTGATACTTAGCCAAAAATAGAGAATCGGGATGCTGCTGGTGTATCATCCATCCTGCGGCCCAGTAGCCTCCCTGAACTGGCAGATGCAGATTCTGGTGTGGTTTTGTAGAACCCTAGTATGCTGGTCATGAAGGACTTCAGTGTCCATATGGAAGCTGTCCTGTTGGAAATCAGTTTAGGACTTCATGGCTGCCATGACAATCAAAGGGTTGTCTCAAGTCATCAGTAGTCCAACACAGAACGTGGGCCATATATTTAGTCTGATTGTTGTTGTTGTTTTGGTTACGGAATGGGTTGGGAGTGATTCAGTGGTGATCAGATGGTGTCTTATCACCTTGTTATGGATAGATCACTCCCTTGTGAAGTTTAAGCGACTGGTTTCCTGCAGGGGTGGGGGAGATTTGAGCATGGTCTGCCCCTGGAGACCTATGGAATATGAAATATTCTTGAATGGTCCGGGGAATTTTCCAGCTGGCATTGCTGCTGCTGTTGTTGAGGCCCTTGCTCTGCTTGCAGCATGGTGAGATGTAGAGAGCCATCAACATGATTGTGTCCTCTTTAGGTCCATGGGAGCTGGAAAGCCCCTTGATTTTCTGCAGAGCTCTGGGCTATGAAAAGGACTGGTAGATGGCTAGAACGCAGGTGGTGCAAAACTAGGGACAAATATGGCCAAGTTAGAGCACATGATTGTGCCTGGAGGAAGAGCTCAACACTCCAAACCTGAGAGCACTGTGCTGGCTGCTGGTGCGCTTCTAGGATCAATTTAACATGTTGGTGCTCATATACAAAGCACAAAATTACTTTGGAGCCAACACTTGAAGAATCACCTCCTTCCATATGTCCCTGCCTCAACACACAGTTTAAAATTAGAGAGAGAAGCGGCCCTCTTCACATCACTACTGTTGTGGCTGGCAAAGACAGGGCTTTCTCCGTGGCAGCACCTCATCTCTGGGACTCCCTCCTGGGGAGATTAGGCAGTCCCCTTTCCTGGCCATGTTCAGGCAGAATTTAAAGGCATTTTTATTTGTGCAGTCCTTTGGGAGGGAGTACGGACATCCAAATACCATAGATGTTCAAATATTTGTTTGTTTAATGTTGTTAGCTGCCCATGCCATCTTTTCAGGAAAGAAGGGAGGGATATAAATTTAGTCACAGAATAAACAAATATAGCCTCAAAGCCAAATACATCATTTATTTTCGAAGTGCTTAGCATGGGGGTCCTTTTGGTTGAGCTGTATTCTCAGAGGAATAGACATCTCTGATCACAGGCATCCCTTTCTGCTCTTTTTACATATACCGCTCTGTAACTTCTGCAATGAAGTAGCTTCCTTCTCTATTATCTATCCTGTTCTTCTGAAATGTTCTACAATTTCCTTTATCTTCTCAGCCAGACAGCCAGCCATTGATGTTTTCTTCTTTCTACTGGATTCACAGTGGCTTCTATTTTCTCCTTGTCTCATAATGAGAGACAGGTCCCATGTTCTGTTTTGAGGCATTTTTGAAAATGATGTGTGCCAGGAGCAGGATAGGTGTGCTACATTGGGGAACTTCCAAATAAATGTATCTCGGAAGGGAAGATCCCACATTTGCTGGGGCCTTAGGCTGCTTGCTTAATGGTTAATCTGGTCCAGGCCTGCTGTTTGAGAGATGCAGTTCATCTGCTGTCTGATCAGAAAGAAATACCAAGACCATTCAGATTCTTTCCCCTGCCTGATCTGTATCTTAGGAGGTCAATGTGCCTTTTAGATCTCTGTTTCTGGGTAGGCCTTGAGCAGCTACGATACAGACCATTCTACACATGTGGCAGCCCACATTGCCAGGAGTTGCCTGTAAAACTCACCAGCCTCCATGCTAATTCATGTGTTGGGTGGTATTCGCTGAGCTGGTTCTCCTCAGTGTAGCTACTTGTGCTTGTCTTGTCTGTTCTTCTAACACAAACAACACATTGATGCCTTGAATGTCCAGACATGCTGTACCTTTCTAGCTCTCAGTGGCGTTAACCGCTGTAATCTCTGCTGCAGGGGTAACCGGGATGGGCTCAGCCGGGCCTCGGGCAGCCGCCAGAGCAGCACCGAGAGCGATCTGAAGTCACTTGAGCCCAGGCCTTGGAGCAGCACAGATTCAGATGGCTCCACCCGCAATCTACGTCCTCCTGTCACCAAAGCTAGCAGCTTTAGCGGCATTTCCATTTTGACACGAGGAGACAGCATCGGTGGCATCGGCAAAGGAAGCAGTGCCAGCAGGACTATCAGGCCAGGTATCACTTCCCTCTTTACTGCCCCCATTCCGTTAGCATGAGAGAAAACCTTGTGGCTTGTGGTGAGTCCATTTTGGGCAATCCAGGATTAAAACTAGTTGTCGCCCAATGAAGAACTGGGGCCTCCAGTTCATTCTTTGCTGCACCTGTGCTACTCTGCAACTATAGAGACAGAAGACCTGAAAAACATCCTGCGAGAGAGGAGGATAGAGCTCAGTGAGGTATGTGGTCAGCTTGGAGTGGGGTAGCAAATGTGCTAGCAGTGAAAACTGGGGAGGAAACAAGAGGAAACAAATTGGTAGCGAAGATTGTCCCATTCCAGAAATAAAGCCAGATGACTCTGCAGATTTCTAAGCCCTGGGTGCATGCTAATCCTACCTAGTGAGTTCAGTCATCTTCATGTCATTGGGCTCAGTGACAAAACCATTGATCTCAACCAGGTTAGAATTACACCTGGATTTGACAACAAATTGCTTGTGATCCATCTATGATTGTTTCGTGATTCCTCCCTTCTAGCCACCATCCCAGGGATTGACCATAAATTAACTTTTGAGTCTGTCAGCAATATATACGGGAGGAAGAACTAATACCACATGCTGACAGACTCAAAAGTTAATTTATGGTTTTAATGTTGTATGCTTTGTTTTGTAAGCCGCTTTGTGGCTTTGGTGAAAAGCAATATGTAAAAAGATCCTCTAGGCAAAGTTGCAAAGGCAAGGCCAATGAAGTGCAATTCTAGTTTTAGTTCTCATGTTTCCTAACTTGATTGTTCCTCTGCATAATGATGTATTTTTTATCTAACTAACTGCAGAAACGAGTCTCCTTTTTATGAAGGCAGCCAAAACCCTTTGGAGTTTAATTAAATGATAATTGCACCTTATTGACCCTGCCTCTTGCATTCTTTCCTATTTTCAGAACTTAAGAAGACAGAGAAATGTAATAATTTTGATATGGGCCAGAATGATAAAATTCAAAACTTCAAGACTATTTGCTTTCCCCTTCCAGCCATTCATCACCATCCCATCTAAGTTTGTTGCTAGTAGTAATTTCCTCATAGTTCCCCACATGTGCTTTTAAAATTTCATTTTATTGATTTCTATGCTGCATTCTCTCTTAACCAAAGTGACAGTCAAAGCAGCAGTTTTCTGTCTCTAAAGAGTTGGCACTGCTGTTGCGGCCTCTATCCCTCTTCACCCTGAGTTCTTGAATTGCCCATAAACCGTTCTGTTTTGTATATTGGCTGCAAAGCCAATCCACAAAAATAAGAAAGAGGAAAAGCCCTTTGCTTTTAATGGAGTGTAGAATGAATGTGCACCCCAGCAGCAGACAGCAGGGTGCCACAGGGAGGGCAGCATTGTTTGCCTGGCTTTCCATTGCTGAACATTGCTGCCCCTTACCAAAAGGCGAAGGATCAATGTGCTGGGAGCTTAGTGTGGTGCAAGTGTGGCAGCAGAGCCAATCTGATGCTCCTGTCACTGTCCGCTCCTTGCCCCCTCCCTCTCTCAGTAAACAGCAGCGATGCTCTGTGATGCCCCACCAATTGCTGTTGTACACCCCTCAGCTTGATCTTGTCTAGGATGCCTAGGTCACCTCTGTAAATGGACACTTACTACCAAGGAGCCTTCTGTTGCCTTTGAGATTTGGGAGGTCTGGTACTCCCGTTCAAGGCTTGATGGCACTGCAACCAGTTTGTTTTAGGGAAAGCACTTCTGTGCAGGGGGGGGGGGACGACACACACCTACAAGTCAGGTTAGGTTGTCACTATGGCAAGTATATCTCTCCTTTGCCATTCATCAGTATTGGGATGCTGTAACTAATGGATTTTCAAATTCTGTACACTCAATGAGACAGATGCACACATGTTGATATGCAGATGAGTTGCAGAATTTTTCCTTGCAGTGATGCTTTTCTACATAGAACAATTCTCACATTTGAAAACAGGTCACAGTGTAGACTCCTTTTTTACACAGCTGCTTTGTATGTGACAGTCGCAGAGTGTGTGTGTGTGTGTGTGTGTGCGCGCGCGCGCGCACAGAAAGGCAGTAGCTTTAGAGAGTACTTTTGTAGTACCTCTCAAGTGATGACATTGAGCCATGCTACAAGTCTCCTCGGGACGCGGGTGGCACTGTGGGTAAAAGCCTCAGCGCCTAGGGCTTGCCGATCGAAAGGTCGGTGGTTCGAATCCCCGCGGCGGGGTGCGCTCCCGCTGCTCGGTCCCAGCGCCTGCCAACCTAGCAGTTCGAAAGCACCCCCGGGTGCAAGTAGATAAATAGGTACCGCTTACCAGTGGGAAGGTAAACGGCGTTCCGTGTGCTGCGCTGGCTCGCCAGATGCAGCTTGTCACGCTGGCCACGTGACCCGGAAGTGTCTCCGGACAGCGCTGGCCCCCGGCCTATAGATGTGAGATGGGCGCACAAACCCCAGAGTCTGTCAAGACTGGCCCGTTCGGGCAGGGGTACCTTTACCTTTACCTTTACAAGTCTCCTCAATGCTGGTGAGTGCTAACTGGACACATGTGTTTTGTATGAGTCTGTCAAGGAGCTATGCTTTCCATAAGCAACTCATGTGAATAGTCCTGGTTGTTTTTCTATCAGTGGCAGTTGCACTCAACAAGAAAAACGGCCAAGGCTGTATTAGTAACTGTGGCCCTGCATAATTCTCCTGGATTGGTGAGGAATTCAGTCTGCACCCTCAATTCTGAGGTTTTCCTGTTCTTTTAGTTAGTGCACAATTCAATAATAACTATAGATTGTTCCCATCTTGAGGCAGCTCACAGGCCAATAAATCAAGAGAAATGAAAAGTTATGTGGACTTTGGAAAAGAAAATTATTGACGAAATGAGCTGTTAGTCCCTTAATACTATAAATTGGGTGGGGGAAAAGTGATTTTGAAACTATCATTTCCACACCATCATAATGGGGAAAACTAAGCAAAGGGAGATGGAGTGCATCTACTGGAAATGAAAGAGTAAGATTTACCATTTATATTGAAGACTGGTGTTTTGATGGATAGTGGTCAGGATGAGGCAACACAAGAACAAGAAGAAAGCTGTAATAGAAGGTTTCCATCACCTTTGCATGCAGAAGGTCCCAGGTTCAATCCCCAACAAGTCAGAGTAGACCTAGGAGAGATTCCTGTCCTGGAGAACTATTTCCACTCATTACAGAGCTAGATGAATCAATGATATAAACTGGTTTCACTCTTCCTAGGGACTAACAACTGGGTTTTCTGGAAAATTGAGTTTCATGACTTTTCTGTCTTGAAAAAATGCAACAAAATGGTGAGAGTTGCCCGTCCAAAGTGTTGTATTTCCCTTCTAAGTTTTTGTGTCATTCATGAAACATATTAGCTGATTGAAGGCTTGACAGACATGGCTAAACATAGCACTCTTGAATTCTCTTTTTTATATATAATTTTATTTATAATTTTCATTTATTTACATTTCAACAATAGTTCAATAATTCTAACATTTGAAACTTCAACTTCCTTCCTCCTCTTTCTGTGGTCCCTTAAATTTATTTTCATCATTCCCTGCATATTCCAAATTATTTTGACTTATTCTTTTATTCATCTCTTCTCATACATGTTTTTGAAGCTGCAAGTTATAGCAATAATCCTGCCAATGTTTTAATCTGTTTATAGTTTGTTTGTAAATAATCAGTAAACCATTTCCATTCCCTTATAAAAAGTTTGTTGTCCCGATTTCTTATTCTTCTGGTAAGTTTCGGCATTTCTGCATAATCCTTTCTGTAGCCATTCTTCTCTTGTCAGGACTTCTACTTCTTTCCATTTGGGGGCAAATAACATTCCTGCAGCTGTAGCTGCATACATAAATTTCGGTACTGTTTAGGTAGTTTTGATCCTATAATTCCCAAGAGAAAATGCCACAAAATGGCGAGAGTTGTCTGTCCAAAACGTTGTATTTAACTTCAAAGTTTTTGTGTCATTCATGAAAAATATCAGCTGATTTAAGGCTTGACAGGAGTGGTTAAACATAGCACTATTGAATTCTCATTCATGCCCAGATCTGAATGTACCATCAGTTGAACTGTGTTGTATTGAACTTCCTGTATTGCACCACTGACATTATCCAAGTGTTGTCCTTTTTTTTGATTGGTGGAATTTATTCCCTCCCAAACTCTTCAAAATTACTTGGTTCTACTTTTGTTTTCTCACCATTCCATATAACATGTGAGTACTTTAACCCACCCCACCCCATTCCCTCAGAATTCTGTGCTGGGAGGATAATTTCCTAAGTTAATTTGTTAAGTTGTCAAGATCTGAGTTTCCAAATCACTTTAATTTTGTGTGTGAGTTTTGTCCAGGGAATAAAAAGAGGGAAGGTTATGGAGGGGGCCCTGAGCATTTTCCACTACAGCCTCCCCCCTTCCCCCTGTCATGGACACTGCAGCCCCACTTCCCCAGCAACTGTAAATGTTGCTCCATCTCTCTGACTTCTGAGATGTCATCAGATAATACGGATTATTATTTTTTATTAGCTGTATAATCCAATGACTAAAGGAGAGGGAGAAAGCAGGCAGAAATTCTTAGGATACTGAATTGATCACCTTGCAGTTAGCCAAAAAATACAGCTCTCTGCTTATACATCTTAATTATATGAAAAACATATTGTTCTATTTTCCCAGTCATGTCGGCATGGAAGGAATTGCAGTCTCCAGGCTCCCTTCTGTTACTTCCCAGCAAGTCATCTTCCTCTGCACAGAGGGTGGATGATGGCTTTACAGATGTACTAATTATTCTTCTTTAGCTCAGAAATTGGAATAATATCAATAAAGGGGTGGGTGTGGAACACAGCAGCGTTGTGTCTCCTCTCTCACTGTTGGGAATGATTCATATCCAACCATCCATGTACTCACCCTGTTTACAAGTATCTTCCAGTTGAACTTCAGGGACAGGCACTGAAATGCCCGTATTTATTTCTCCTGCCTCTATCCATTGTTGCCTGCTCACGGTCACAATTCTTCCCCCTCCTTTGCTATGACAGAGTATTTTGGTATAAGTGAAACTGGACAAAGATCTGGTTATTCAGGGGTATTGTTTAGGTGGTTTTGTTGGTTTTTGTTGTTGCTGTTATTGATAGGATTTTTTTTTGTATATTTATATATTATGGTTTATGAGGAATTTGTTTAAGTTTTCTTGTGTACTTTTTGATGTGTTTTATTTATTGCTTATATAAATCTTTTCATATTGTAAGCTGCCTTGAGCATGGCTTCAACTACGGAAAGGCAGCATACAGATAAAATGATGATGGTGATGATGATGATTACAAAGGATATCTCTTGAGGTCAAAGTGCTAGGTATCTGGCCTTGGGAGAGAAGCAGACGGGTGGGGGGGGGGATCAAGTCGCATCTGAATAGTGCCGTTTTCAGGTCACTTCATTTTTATTTTATTGTTTCTTGTCATTACTCTCGCACTTTCCCCTCCCCTGCACACCTGCAGTACATATTTACAAAGAGCAGGAGCAGATGAATAAAACATGCAGTATGTTGCCATAAGATTGCTCATAAGTAAGAGCATTGGTTTGTCTTTCTTGGTGGTAAATCCAAATAGAGGAGAGAAAATATGATAGCCATCTTCAAATATCTGAAGGGCTGCCACATGGAAGGTGGAGCAAGCTTGTTTTCTCCTGCTCCAGAAGGTAGGACTCACACAAATGGCTTCAAGTTATAAGAAAGGAGATTCTAACTAACCATCAGGAAGGATTTCCTGACAGTAAGAGCTGTTTGAAAATGGAACAGTCTCCCTCGGGAGGCTGTGGACTCTCCTTCCTTGGAAGTTTTTAAGCAGAAGTTGGATGGCCACCTGCCAGGGATGCTTTAGAAGAAGAAGAAGAAGAGTTTGTATTTGATATCCCGCCTTTCACTCCCCTTAAGGAGTCTCAAAGCGGCTAACATTCTCCTTTCCCTTCCTCCCCCACAACAAACACTCTGTGAGGTGAGTGGGGCTGAGAGACTTCACAGAAGTGTGACTGGCCCAAGGTCACCCAGCGGCTGCATGTGGAGGAGCGGAGACACGAACCTGGTTCCCCAGATTACGAGACTACCGCTCTTAACCACTACACCACACTGGCGTTGCAGGGGGCTGGACTCTCGAGGTCCCTTCCAACTCTACTTTTGTGATTCTACTTGGGATGTATATGGGAAGGCTAAGGCTGCTTCAGACATAATGGTTTTAGAATATCTCTATTGTACAAAACAATGTACATGTGAAAAAATAATGTACAGAATACAGAACAGACACGTATTGAGCATACATGCCACAATGATTCCCCAGCTAGCCATGATGCCCTGCAATTTGTATCCATGTAGGAAAACATGGATACATTTCCCCAATCTATTATGTGAATTAGCTTCTAGCTGTATAACAGCTTCCTGAGACAAAACCCAGAAGTGAGGTCTTTATTGAGGACCTGAACCAGATGGCAATTGCATCAACTGTTCTTGGCATTCTCCAGGAGCTAAAGCGTGTACAGATTGACACTTAATGCCACAAAGCAGAGCAATTAACCAGTGTTCTTTATACTTCTAGTTTCCTTTTGTGCCACAAATATTCTTCAGGGGGGTGGTCCAAAGGGCACTGTATTGGGACCTAGGAGAGATTAGTTCATTCAGTTATTTTCATGGCTGAGTCTGTAAAAATATGACCAGAACCCTTTGTATCCACCTGGAAGATGGAACTAACAAGTAAATCCTTTACCTCACAGAGGGTCTGTGGGAGTAAACACCAGCTAATGCCCAAAATTGCTCAGATGCAGCTGTGATGATTGTCCAGCTGCTACAGAGAAGGTGGATATATTTTGAAAGTCTGCCTGTAAGCGCAGGGAAGTTCAGGCTCCATTTGCCTAGCATATTAACTTATGAAAATCTGGTTACCTTGGAATTTTATATGCATTTATTCATAACAGAAATGCACAGAGCAGCTCACAAGAACAGCAGAACCCAGACATCAGTGCACCAAAGTGAAATAGGCTAAGAGAAGTAGGGTGTTGTGCACCAAGGCTTCAACTGAGCCATGGCTCTGTGCTGAATCTGTTGTAGAAATGCCTAGCCAGGCCAATGACAAAGGTGCCTCTGACCATGTGCGGAGTCATTTTTGTATACATCAAGGATTTTCCATCCTTACGGTGTTTCTTCTAGCCAGGCTTGAACCCTCACACCTCTCCTTTCAGAAGTAATGCACATTTTTTGTTAACATCTGTTGTGTGCATTTTGTTTCCTTGTGAAGGTCTGTCACTAAGTACTCCAGAAGCCTGCAGCCAAGTCTCCTCTGCTCAGCCTGGCCAAGGACTCTTGCCATGCGCTGCTCAGCAACAACAGCAGCAACAGCAACCACTTCCACCCACACCCCAGCAACAGCCGTCGATGAGTAATCACATCATATCACAGGTGAGTCACTGTTCAATGTCACCAGGTTCTAGGGAATGTTTTCTTGTGGTTCCTTAGCCAGGAAGCAGAAACAGAAGAATGTGCCTTAGCATTCTTACTGCTGCTAGAAAAGGGTTGTTGTTGTTTTAATTATCTACACAAACTGTTCTTCTTTATCTCTCCCTTCCCATCCAGTCTGATTCAAACTGATTCTGTCATGGTAGCAAAACCTGGCTTCCCACAACATGCAGTTTGGGGTGACATTGCTTCAGTAGGCCTAAATCAGGAATGGGGAAACTGTAGCCCTTGATATATATGTTGGACTGCAGCTCCAACCATATCTGACAATTGGTCATGCTGGCTGGGGCTGGTCAGACTTGGAGAACCGCCTGCTCCCCACCACTGGCATAGGTCCTAATGTGGCATTGCAGGGATGCAGTAGCATCAACTGCAAAAAGGGTGACTGTAAGGAAGAACTGCTTATATTCTGCACTTGCAAAGAAAGAAAGACCCTGAATTCTGCTCTAAGAACAGTGAAATAGACATGTTAAGTTGTGGGTGAACATATCAGACGACACAGCGATTCCTCAAACAGCTCTTGTTTATTCAGAGGCCAGAACAGAACTGAACTGAAGGGTTCAGTCAGCCTGCTTATATAGAGCTCCAGTACACATAATTGTAACAACTTTCTAAAACTATCCAATCACTGAATCCAATCACTTTCGATCCCTTATTTGCATAACTATCTACAGTATCCCCCTTCTGGCCCAGGGTGAGAACTTCAGTACATAACAAGATGAATAATTCAAGCTGGTTCTGCTAGCAATGAGGAAGGGAAAGGGAGGGATAATTAATCCTTGCTGTCCTCCACCCCATGTACTAGAATTTACTCTGGTTTCCTGGATCTCACCAGCCATTGCCCATATTTATGTGTAATTTTGCAATCACTGCAAATTCCTCATTCCAAGGAAAGTTAGTCTTTTTCAGAATGCTTGAATACTTGAAAAAAGAAGAAGAAGAAAAACACCGGACACAATGTGTGGAATAGAATTATATCATTAGGACACATTCCTAATTAGAAATTAGGAATTTCTTAAACCGTTATGTGTGTGCATGCACACACACATGCCTAGGTGTGAAGGTTACATCATACAGCAGGGGCAAGCTCTGTCCTGACCTCTTGCATTGGGCTGACATTGTTGGCCTTTTCCTACTGTGAAAAGGGGCAAGGTGATCAGTGAGAATCAGCTCAGGGTGTCTTTGGCTTGAAGGGATCTAATCAGCCATATTTATTTGGGCTACAATGTTTCCTAGCTTCAAAACAAAGCCTAAATTATAGTTTGAACTTGCCTTGGAATCCTGGCTTGTTCCAAAGCTGGTTACCATAGTTTTCCAGTTCAGATGAGGCAGGACACTGGTTAAGTGAAGACATCCGTATTGCGTTCAAGTGTGCTGTGAAGGAGCAAAGGGGCTACACACTTAGGCAAAATGTCAATTCATATACTGGCTTATTCCATTGAGATATAATGATTTGAAGCAGCTGATGTGTTATTCCCAACCACAAAGAGTGTCTCCCCCCTCAGTTCTTCCCCAGCCTTATATTGTATACAACACTAATGTCTCACATCAAATGTAACTGATCTGTAGAAAAGACTCTACGACCTGGAAAAAGAGACAATGAGCGTACTTTTGTAAACCAAGAAAATCTTTAATTAAAATTATTATTTTTTAAATCAAAAACGAAGAGTGTCTTGTGGGGAGATGCCCTAAAAAGTCTGGTACTTGCCTCTCATCTTTGGAAGAAACCAAAGAAAACTGGACAGAGGTTCATCCTAACAAAATGCTCACAGAAGCGTGTTAAGGTGATTTGCCTCTGGAAAGCCTGGAATGTGTGTTTGTGGGGGCTTTGCAGTTCTGCATGTCCCACAACAGGTCTGCCCCTGCCTCAGCAGAACAATTTGAGACAGACACACCAGGCTCTGGCTGTCCTCCTTAGTGGTAGGTTTGCACCAAACTGCTCAGTGCTTAGGGAATGTGGCCATCTTCCTACTCAGTTCCTTCAGTCGCCACAGAGAGCAGCAGGATTGAAATATTTGCAGATCGTTGTTTTCTGTTGCTGCGTGACATGACAGACCTTTTAATTCAGCTCAAACGGAGCATAAGGTATAGTTTTATTTAGTAATTTTACAGGAAGGAATTTGAAGCAGAAGAATTGTTGGTTAGACTCACCTTAGCAGGGCCGTGAAGAGATGAGAAATTTTGTATGGAGGAGTTTTTCTGCTGCTTTGGCTACAGTCTGTGCATTCCTACTTGGGAGTAATGCTGAATTTATTGTAACTTACTTTTGAGTAGACCTATTTAAAGTAGAATCATCTGGCCAAGAAACAGTATGTAGACCTCAGCATTGTTATGCAGAAAAAGAAGAAACATGCATTCACAGGGAAAGCTCAGAAAAATAACACCTCCATAACATAAGGGGTAGTGATAAATGAAGATATTCTGCTATATTTTACAAAGTTGTTGAGGCAGTTGATATTATTTCATCTTCATACCTAGCAACTGTCAAATTAGACATCCTTATTTGTTGGTTAGATTTTATGTCCTACTGCATCCCCATAAATAATATATACTTGACAATAATCAGAATCAATGTCTGAAGGGGGATTTCCCCCCTTTTCTGACTTGTAGGTCTTCACATTTCTAACTAGGTGAGGAAACTAAGATCATGTAGTTTTTAAACACCATTATGTTGTTGTTAAGGGGCAGGGTCACATTCCTTGTCGCTACAAGGGACAGGGGCTACATTATGTCCTCCTTGGAGATCTCACAGCTGGCAGACATCTCCTTAGGAGTCCCTTGGCTCCATTTGTCCTCCCTTGCTTCTGGAAGCATCCTCAGAGCTTAGTGTTACTATTTTCCCCTTTGCTTTCTGATTACTGGAAAACCGAAACTAGCAATTTAGATAAATTGGCTTATCCAATTTTGGTTTAAGACCAGTGAATGACTATGTTTGCATGTCACAGTATCCATAGTTTTGTATGATGTGAACAAGCCTATTCAGGCCTTGGGCTCACTCCTGTCTCCTCCAGTGTAGCATGGGTTCAATTTTTTTTGCTCTAAACAAAATTTAATTAACCACAGTTATCTGAAGAAGTGTGCATGCAAACGATAGCTTATACCAAGAACAAACTTAGTTGGTCTCTGCATCAGACCAACATGGCTACCTATATTATGCACAATCTGTCACTTCAGGCGAAACAACAAACTGTTGTTAAGCAAAAGTGGTCCATACTCCTTCCAGCTGTTCAGGAGGAGAATAGGGCATGTGGAGACTATGTGCACAAGGCTCATTTATGTCACTCTAAATTGTGGTTTACCATGATGTGCAAATATGTCCAGTGTGCTCCACCTTGACGAATTGTGTATTTTCCAGAATTTGCCACCTAGAAGAATAAAATACTTACTTTACATTATTCATGTGATCAGGACAAAGATTTTCATCTTTTTTAAATCCTATGCTATTTTTGTAAAACTTAAAGGTAAAGGGTAAAGGGACCCCTGACCATTAGGTCTAGTCGTGACCGACTCTGGGGTTGCATGCTCATCTCGCTCTATAGGCCGAGGGAGCCGGCGTACAGCTTCCGGGTCATGTGGCCAGCATGACTAAGCCACTTCTGGCGAACCAGAGCAGTGCACGGAAACGCCGTTTACCTTCCCACTGGAGTGGTACCTATTTAGCTATTTACACTTTGATATGCTTTCGAACTGCTAGGTTGGCAGGATTTGTAAAACTTAGGAGGCAGCTAAAAGCAGAGTCCTGTTTCCTAATCTTTACAGCCCTGCCAGTTGCAGGGCAGGTTTCTTTTAAGGCTGCAAGGGCCACTAGGCACCTGAATTGGAATGCATGTTGATGTCAGAGTTCTCAGAAATTGGTATTCGGCATCTTGCTATTCCTATTGCCTTTCCCCCTTGGCTGAAGTCTTCCAGAGCTTCTATGTCTTGGTTTTTCTTTTTCTCTGAAGCAGATGGAAAGCCAGCTCAGTAGCTGGTGGTATCTTTTCAGACCTCTTATGTCTGTATGTATAATGACTAACCTTGTTCTGCCTTTTCTCCCTCTGCCCTTGCCCTCTCCTTTCCTCTCCCCCCACCCCCTGCTTCCTTTGCCTGTTTCTTCCTTTCCTTTCCTTTTCTACTCTTAGCCAGTCCCAGCTCTGCAGCCCTCTCCGCAGCCTGTTCAGTACTCTCCAAGCTCCTGCCCCCAAGTCCTCCTGCCAGTCTCTCCACCCCAGCAGTACAATATGGTATTAAAAACCCAACTTCTTAGATTTTCTTTCTTTCTTTCTTTCTTTCTTTCTTTCTTTCTTTCTTTCTTTCTTTCTCTCTCTCTCTCTCTCTCTCTCTCTCTCTCTCTTCTTTCTCTTTCTCACTCTCTCTCTTTCTCTCTCTCTTTGGCATAATAAAGAATGTGCTGCATTCCAGTGCTGATTTTGTTAGCTGCTTGTTCGCTTTGGGTACATAATAAAAAGTCACACACACGCACAAACAAACACACACACACAAATACTACTACATAGGATGATGATGGGCTCTGCTTCAACAGGACATAATTTCCATCTCCAAGTGTGTTCGTGGCTTTTTATTTATAATGCAACAAATGCACAATTGTTGCTCAGTTTTTATATGGCTCCCAAATGTCTTTCCTAAAAGAAAGCTCCTGTTACAGTTTCCTATTGCTCAAAGAGCAATATTATTGTGGATGGGAAAATGAAGTGTCTCTCTCAGTCAGCAGGCCTGTTCCACTTGTCTGGAATGCAGTTGCATGAAAGTGTTCACTAATTCATTTTTGACACCCAAATTACTTTTGTGAGAGACCAGCTGAAGGTGAAACACCTTGAACTAACAGGGCATGTGTACCAAAGGACATTTTCCTGGTTTTGTATGAGATGTGGCCGTAACAGCCACCAGAGGGCATGGCTGTAATGTGTTACAGTTGGATAAATTTGGTTTTGCCCACTGCTATATGATTCCTCAATTTGCATAGTGCTTTTTCTGATGATGTTCCTGCATACAGGTCATCAAATCTGACTAATAAGGCAGTTGGGAAATGTGGGGTTAGAACATTTAGGTCAGTGGTTTTCAATCAGTGTGCCGTGGCTCCCTGGGGTGCCTTGAATGATGGTCAGGGGTGCCGCTGGCAACACTGGCCTCTGTCCCTCTTTCCTCCCCTCCCTCCTCTGATGCCCTCTCACATCTCTGCCTCCCAAAGTCTTGCACAGCTGTTTGTTGCAGCCCTGACTGGCCAATGGTGCCTCTGTGGCTGGCCAGGGTGTGCTGGTTGCCAGGAGCTGAGGCGACCTTGGAGTAAGCTAGCAAGTGGGCGAGGGAGCCCAGCCAGCCAGTCCACCAGTCTTTGCTGCTGGGAATGGTCAGACAAGTCCCAGGCTCCTGTGGGGCAGTGTGAGGAGACACCTCTCTTTGGGGTTGGGGGGCAGCTCAGAGACCATGGGCAGCATCAGCAGCTGCCCAAAGGACTCCCAAGGAGAGGGGAAGAAGAAGAAGAGTTTGGATTTGATATCCCGCCTTTCACTCCCCTTCAGGAGTCTCAAAGCGGCTAACAATCTCCTTTCCCTTCCTCCCCCACAACAAACACTCTGTGAGGTGAGTGGGGCTGAGAGACTTCAAAGAAGTGAGAGGAGAGGAGGCTGAGGGAACACTCCACAAGGGAGGGTGCTTGAAAAGGGTGAGAGGGCAGGCAAAGGGTGACATAACTGGGCTCCTGAGCCCCACAGCAAGAATGTAGTTGGGAGCCATAGACTCAAAAAGGTTGAAAACCTCTGATTTAGCTGAGGCAAACAATGTTGAGCTCTGTGAGTCTTAGGCTGCATCCCATCTTACTTTCCCTGCATGCATGAATATTATGTAGGGGAAATGAGTTTGGCAAGATTTCCAGATTAGCCTGCAATCAGTAGAGTGGTAGTTGAGGTGGAAGAAGAGAAGTCTGCTATCCAGATGGTGTGGTGCTTGAGGTGTCTTTCTGTGGTGTACCTTGTTTCCTCCTATTTCTTTCCCACAGCACATTGATGATTTGGACTGCCTTTGGGGAACTGATGCTCCGGCAGTTCTGCCTCTTGATCTTGAGTTGATCATTTAAATATTCAGCATTTAAAGTACATAATGAAGGGTTGGTAGGTTTATGTTCTACGTACCTTTACATAGCTGTCAACTTACAGATTTGAAAATAAGGGACCAGAAGCCTCGAAAATAAGGGACCAGCAGCCAAAATAAGGCATTTTAGGCAGCCAGCTGAAATACGAAGTTAAAGGGACCAGATAATTTGGGAGAGCAGCGCCGGTTTTTAGCCCTTCGTTTCCAGAGGTTGCTGCTCAAGACACCAGCTGATGAAGCACTGCAATTAAATAACTACAAGCAGCAACCACTTTTGGCGCAAAACAAAGTCCAAGCTACGAAGATGCTGCTGCAGTTCTGTATCTTTTCTCTCGTGTTCCATCTGCAGCTCTCAGTTCCATCAGGCGGGACGTGAGGAAGGGGGGGGGAAATAGCGCCCGAAGTAAACCCGCAGATCAGACCATCTATGCTAGTCTACCACTACAAATCTATGGGAGAAGCGCTTGTGGTCCTTCCTCCGCTTTCCCCCTTTATGGTTAGCCCTTGGAACACTTGCCCGTGCCTCCGCCTCCTCCTCCTCCTCTCTCTGAACTGCTTTCTCTATGGTTGTCCTCGCTCTCCTCTCAAGGCTCCTCAGCAATTCATAGGCTGCCCATCTCATCTGGGTCCTTTGGCGGAGCAGCCGCAGTACGGCCTAGCAGGAGAGGTGGTGGCTATGGGCAGAGGGGAGGCCCCAGGCAGAGATGCTCAGTTCGGTGGCCGCGAGAAGGATGGCAGCGGAAGGGCCCAAGGCTCCCGCCAGTCCCGGCGGGGAGGGGCTCCCGGGGGCCGAGGCTGGTGAGAGGAGGCCGGAGGGGGGCGGGCAGGGCAGCCAAGTAACACAGTTGGCGCCTCCCTCCTCCCTGGCCGGCAGGGAGGGAGGGAGAGGAGCTGCGTCCTTTGAAACCTGGGAAATTTAAGGGACATCATCAATCCGGGACAGCAGCGGGACATGACACTGGGATAAGGGAGTTTCCCGCCAAATAAGGGACGGTTAACAGTTATGCACCTCTGCTAAAGTTCAGTCAGTTTCCTATGAGAGGCAGGCAGACTTCAGGTACCATTGAGGACAGCAGGAAGGAGATCTGGTCACAGTACACTGACATATTGAGCCTCGTTGAAATGAGCAAGAGCTGCAGAAGAGCGCTTCCACAACTCCTGGTCATTTCAACCCAATTTGCATAGGAGAATTTTAAATTAACATTCGTATGCTGCCCCATAACTCAAAGTTTTCTGGGCAGCTCACATGAAAGATATATAAAAACAATTCATATAGGAATCAAAAACAAACCCTGAAATCAAAATCAAAATAAATATGCAAGGAAACTTAAATTCACCATAATCCCCAAGTTAAAACACAGGCCTTAAAACTGAGAGAACCAGACTGTGTTAGTTATTTGAAAGGTAAAAAGGTAAAGGACCCCTGGACAGTTAAGTCCAGTCAAAGGCAACTTATGGGGTGCAGTGCTCATCATGCAGGCCAAGGGAGCTGGCGTTTGTCCACAGACAGCTTTCAGCGTCATGTGGCCAGAATGAATAAACCGCTACTGGCACACGGAGGACCGTGACAAGTGTAAGAGCACATGGAAACACCATTTACCTTCCCACCACAGCGGTACCTATTTATCTACTTGAACTGGTATGATTTTGAACTGCTAGGTTAGCAGAAGCTGGGACAGACCATGCCACCTAATACCTGTTAGCTAATGGATGGGTGTGGGCAGCAAGAGGGATGCCATCTGTATTTTACCGCAGCAAAGTGTCATGAGCCAACTGTGGCAAGATAGAGAACCTAGTTGTTCTGTCACAAGATGGTCAATATGATTATTTTATTTGTGGAGTGGAAGAGTCATGCTGTGTCTAGCAGTGGAGATATTCTAGATCAGGAATGGGGAGCCTTTGGCCCCCCCAGATGACATTAGTTTGCAACACCCCATCAGTGGCCCAGTGGTCAGGGATTGTGGACGTTGCATTCAAGCAACATCTGGAGGGCACCACATTGCCCGCCCCTGTTCTAGATGATGATGGTGATCTTATAACAGAGGCGCCATACTACAACTTGTTTAGGGTTTATTGCACAATAGTATGTTTGTTTCACATAATGCTTGTTTCCATTCCAATAGCAATAACATGGAGGAAATTGCACATCCATTGCATATATACAGTCATGTGGCAAGCCTATGTGCCTACATGTATTTGAGGTGGAAATTGCCATTGGCAGCTGATTCCTGCGTCATGGTAGCATAGGAATAAGTAGGGACTCGTCACCTGTGGCAGCACACTCAAAGGAATCCATGGTGTCATACACAGAAGTGAGATCTTAGTAGTCTTCCCATATTTCAAAGAGCAAAAAAGAGGACCCATTTACCAGGACACATTTGTTGGTGGGCCGGGAGGGGAAGGGGGGGAGGAGGAAGAAAAAAATGGTAGTACTAGTGTGTGTGTGTGTGTGTGTGTGTGTGTGTGCGCGCGCGCACAGTAAAAGATAAAAGGTGTATTGAAATGTTTAACAATGTTGATAAAAAATCAAAATGAAAGTTAAAAATAAAAATGGGGGGATCATTAAGAGATGTCAGTGAAAGTAGAGTAGAAATAGAAGGGAAGATATAGTTAAAAGAAGAAAGGGATTTTCTTCCCTCCCCCACAGAAAAGGAAGAAAAGAAAAATGACTAAACAAACCAAAAAAAGGTGGGAGGATTTTTTAAAATTAAATTTTATTTTTAAAAATAAGGATGAGGATGATTATTGCTACGTCCTGGAGGTCAGAGCCATTCCTGAGGTCTAGGGCAGCGTCCTCAACGGGAGGCCCTTGTTGGCTTAGGCCTCCCCTGTGGGCACTTCCATATTCGGTCTCCTCTGCACTCACCCACCCAAAAATAAAAACAAAGAAGCCTCCCTTCCCGCTGGGGGTCCCACACGCACCTTTCTTCCCCACTGGGTCCCGTCTGAGCAGCAGCAGCAGGACGACAGAGAGGGAGCTCAGAGTTGCTCATCAGACCCCACGTCTCTGGCACAGCAGCTGGCAGTCCAAATGCATCCTGAGCCGGGCAACTTCGCCGCGCTGCGCTCTTGCCTTGCCCAGTGCCCAGAACGTGCCTCCCAGCTTGCGTGCCATCCTGCAGATTTGTCCAGCCTCTCACCACCCCCTCCTCTTCCTCACCTTCCCCCTACCACCAACCCGTGTGGTGTGATCTCATTGCTTCAATGGATGCAACCACTTCTGGGTCCACTTCAGCCGCCCCTTGCCCACCTCCTGCAGCCGAAAGTCCCCTAGCGGCACCTGACTTGCCACCTTTCCCCCTTGGAGCTGCGGCACCCTCCTTCCCTTCCACTATGGGGAGCAGCCAGGTGGGCAAAGGTTGGCGGGAGTCCCACCAAGAAAGGAGAGGAGGGAAACTCTCTCTCTCTCTCCCTCTCTCTCTCACGCAGAGAGAGAGAGAGAGAGAGACGAAGATCTCCTGGATGGAGATTATAATGCTGAAAAAGAGGACGTGCCCAGGAAAACCCAGAGATATGGCAACCTTAGTATAGGGAAATTACTTGCTGGCATCTTTGGTTAATCCAGCCCTGCCTTAGCCCCCTTCTCCATTCCCACTGATACAGGAATTAGGCAAATTTTGGCCTGTTTATTTTACACAAGATGTTAGGTTGCAGTTCTTGATTGTGTCCGAGTATGAGAAGTCAAAGAGAAGGGGACTTGCCTATGTAGAGTGACCTATCCAGAATGTTATGTCTCTTGCATTGGCCTATATCGTGAAGGGACAAAGCATTGAGGCACTAAAGTGGTAGGAAGGATCTGCCTTTAAGTCAAATGGTCACTTTCATTGTTGTTTTTCTTGATATTCACACTGTCTAAGAACACTTTTCCTGGGCAAAGTGCTGATTGCTTGATCCTTTTTTCATTCAGGAGAGGGAGGGCTGTTGTGGTTCCATGTACCTGCTGGTGCGAACAACTTGAGGTCACAGTTACTCAGTTCTTCCTTCTCTTGTCCTCTGGCTACAGGCTGATGAGCTCAGCAACCATTTTGGGCAGATCAGCCTCAGCCGCCAGGGTTCCACAGAAGCACCAGATCCGTCCTCATCCATGTTCCAGCCGCCAATCATGTCTCAGCATCCTCAGCAGACGGGATTCATCATGGCTTCTCCTGGGCAGCCAATCACAGCCTCCACCTACTCTGCCTCCGGACACACAGCCCCAGCCCAGCAGGTTCTGCAGCCCCAGAGCTATATGCAGCCCCCGCAGCAAGTAAGTGACAGTGTGTGCATGTGTGAAAGAGATTCTTAGTGAACATCAAATGATGATGATGAGAAGTTGCTAAAAGGGGTACAGAAAACCATTTCAAGTAGACCGGAGCTGGGCAGAGCATTAAGGGTATCTAAGCATTGGGTCAATTTAGCTAGCTTAGGCTTTGGGGGGTGTATGTCATGGAATTCTACTCAATAATGATCCAGAGCAGAACTCCAGTGTATAGTTAGTAAAGTAAAAACTTTAACACGTTGCAGGATTCCTAAAAAATAGACCAGAGGCGATTATATTTCATCCAACAGAGCTTTATTGCTACTGAAGGCAATGAGAAAAATGGTCACAAATCCAATACATTCAGGATTGGCACTGCCCATAAGAAATCCAGTTGCAGCAGACTTACAATAAGTTATAATAAGACTAAACCTTAACACTACAGTCATGCCTCGGGTTGAATGTGCTTCGAGATGAGCTCGTTCGAGTTGTGCTCCGCTGCAACCCGGAAGTAACGGAGTGTGTTACTTCTGGGTTTCGCCGCTTGCACATGTGCAGACGCTCAAAATGACGTCATGTGCAGAAGCGCCAAAAAGCGGCGCGCGCGCGCAGACTTGCCGTCGCTAGTTACGTTTGCGTCTATATGTGTACGGGGCTCTGGAACGGATCCCGTTCGCATCTAGAGGTACCACTGTATATACAGAATACCACACCAGAAGGGAGATAGAAAGAGAAAGTGAAACCCAGGCTCCTTCTGGCCTATTATTATAGTCAGCATGACCTTGACAGAAGAGATAACAGAACCAGTTTAAGTCAGCTGTACTCAGCTTCTCTGAAGTAATAACCCAAACATCATGAACCTTCTGCTTGTTTCTTTCACACAGAGAAGCCTCCAGAACCCTCTAGATTTAATTAGAATAGGAAAGATCAGAAGAGGAAAATAGGATTAGACTAGGAAACATCAGATCAATACTTTCTGCTGTAAGAAATGCAAATGGAACAGAATATTGGGGAGAGTTTTCAGCCTCATTTGCAAATATTGCCTGTGGTGCTCTTGCAGAACCTACTCAATCCACTCCATCTCCACCTACAAAGCTGCACAGGTGTTACCCAACTATGAAAGATGGAAGTTGGATGCTGCCTAACTATGAAATAATTGAATTTCCAGAGACTGCTTGTTCTGTTGGTCAAAGCCATGTTTTTCTTTTCCCTATCTGTGTATTCAGTTGAGTTAGAAAAGCCCAGAAAGGGTGAGAGGGTTGGTTTTTTGTTGTTGCTGTTGCTGTTGTTGTTTTGAGGGGTGTAGCAAGAGGCTGTCATTCTGCAAATGCTTGTATGCTTTCTCTTTTGAGGGTTCTCCAAGGATCCTTGGTTCCTTGTGGCTACTCCTGTGTGTCTGTCTGAACTTCACGTGCTTGTGACCGTGTGTCTCCTGCTGATGTCCCCTTGAGGCTAACCTTTTGCTGCCACTGGTGTCCTCTTGAGCGGCTTGTCAGTCAGAAGCCCAGAGCTCTGCTACAGTTATGTCCTTTGTCTTATTTACTGACTGCTTTTTCCCCCTCCTGACAGATTCAGGTTTCTTACTACCCACCCGGGCAGTACCCAAACTCTAGCCAGCAATACCGACCTCTCTCTCACCCGGTGGCCTACAGCCCCCAGCGCAGCCAACAGCTGCCTCAGCAGTCGCAGCAACCTGGTAAGGGGGCGGCACGTGCAGCATCCAAGAAGGAACAAGTGGGGGCGGCAGCGGCGGGATATCAGTGCTCTAGTGCTGTGAGGGAGATCCAAGCCAGCTTGCCCTTTCTTGGAGCCAAGGGGGAGTGAGCCTATTTATAGAGCTCAGGTCATTGCATATTAAAAATCTTTGCAAGAGTGAATTTAGCTAGCTGTAAGGCCTATGTCCCCTTGGGTTATAGGTAGTTGAGGCTATTACTGTCCTTCAATTTTACATACATTTGATTGTTTGGGTCTGATAATTGATCTAAAACATATGTGCACAGAAGGGCTGTAAACTTTGGTGAATTAATCAACTAACGCTTGAGTTGATTGTCAGAAAGCGTTCATTTAAAGATTTCTAAGATTTGAATCTCTGGTCTACAATGAAGATGTGAATGACATACATCTGTGATCTTCGAATGAAGGGTAGAATAATAATAATAATAATAATAATAATAATAATAATAATAATAATAATGTAGAAGTAAATGACCCCCGGATGGTTAGGTCCGGTCAAATTCGACTATGGGGTTTGTCGCAGACAGATTTCCAGGCCATGTGGCCAGCATGACTAAACTGCTACTGGCACATGGAGGACCATGACAAGTGCCAGAGCATATGGAAACATTGTTTACTTTACCGCCACAGCAGTACCTATTTATCTACTTGCACTGGTATACTTTCAAACTGATAGGTGGGCAGAAGCTGGGATAGAGCAACGGGAACTCACCCCGTCGTGTGGATTTGAACTGCCGACCTTCTGATCGGCAAGCTCAAGAGGCTTGGTGGTTTGGACCACAGCACCACCTGCATGCCTGCGCATACACAAGAGATGCATATGAAGGGTAATGAAGGGCTCCTCCTGGGACACCAGTCATATATACTGTTGGCCACCTAAAGTGCTTCAATATGATGGCTGTTTAACCAAAGTGAGACCACTGAGATGCAAAGGAGGAGGCAATTGCCAAGTTTGAAGAAGTAGGAAAAATATTTAGGGGGGGGGGAAACCGAGGGGACAGCTCCCCTCCTTAAAAAACTAAAAAACAGGCCAGTGAGGATTGAGCATGCTTTAGTGACCACGTAATGCTGGAGGAGACAGGCAGATCCCACTGGTACAAAGTATTAACCTTCAGCCTCTTGCTCCGATGCAGGTTTACAGCCAATCATGTCCAGCCAGCAGCAGACGTACCAAGGTATGATAGGAATGCAACCATCACAGGGCCAGAGCCTCCTCAGCAACCAGCGCGGCAACATGGGTGGCCAGATGCAAAGCATGATGGGTGTGCCGCAGTCTCAGAGCCAGAGCCTCCTCAGCAACCAGCGAGGAAATATGGGCAGTCAGATGCAAGGCCTGATGACCCAGTACACTTCACTGCCTTCATATCAAGTGAGTGGCAATAAAAGAAAGAAGAAATATGGTGAGGGTAAGGGACCTTGGAAGTGGCAATTTGGTAAGCCAGAAGTGAATTCATGCAATCTTTTGATCCCAGTGATAGTTTAGAAAGCTGTCCCATGCTCTTCAAAGGCATAGGTGCAACTCAAGGTATGTGACTTACGGAAGGACTGGTCGTTGCACTAAAACAGCAGCGCCATCTCTAGTTTTTCCATTTCCCCCTCTTATATTGTAGAGCCGTGGTTCTGCCTACAATAAGTCCCAGGTTCAATCCCCAGTATCTCCTGTAAGGGCTGCAAATGCCCACTGTCAAGAGCCCAGAGAGCTGCTGCCAGTCAATGTCAACATTGTTGAGCCAGGTGGATAGATGGTCGGACTCAGCATAAGGCAGCTTGCTATGTTTCTGGGTTCATCCGGCATCTCTGTGTTGTGCATCCGCTGCCATTGTAGACCCATAATGTGAGGTGGAATGAAGAAATGTGTAACTTAATGACATCAGGGGATGGGCATGTTTTGCTGCACATTAAATAGGGGGAGACTTGATGCAGGATTGCTGTTTTGGCAACAGCCTCTGTTAATCATAACAGGCCAACAGCAACCTAGAAACAGATCGGAACTGTTTTACAGATCCAAAAACGGCAGATAGCAACCCAAGGTTGCTGCTGATGTTGAAAGTAATACTGTGACAACCTAACTGAGACAGTTAAACTCCCTAATTCCATTTTCAAAGGCCTGCATAAATGAGTGTTTTGTATTCCATTACACCCTTTTCCCCCTGGAAGCCCCAGTGCCATGCCTATTCTGGGAAGCCTTTTCAAAGCCACAAGGTGATTAGTAGTAACAGTATGGTAGGAGTTCCACCGAATGTGGGAAAACTTACAGGGCTCATTCCTGAAACCTACATAGCACACATTGAAAGGCCTGTACTTTTGACCCACATTACAAACCACCATATTACAAACACCTCAGCAATTGACCGTGCCTAATTTTATTGGGCAGGGGAGAGGGCTTGAGATGTATAAAGCCCTAAGGGCTTCTGGAAGTCAGTTGTGCAGTTTTCTGGGTTGTGGATGAAGTGCCCAGCTAGGGTGTACCTGAAAAACAACCACACACTTTTCAACTTGGAATGCCTTTTTTTGAGTACACTTGTTGTGAGGGAAGAATTGTGCAAATTTCATCAATGTCCCTAGGAACTCTGCCCTTTATCTGCAAAAGTGCTAAAGGCTTATCTAAAATCTACAGTAGAATGGGAATTCTAAAAATCCTTATTACATGACCAGAAATTATAAATGCAGCAATGGTTCAATTCATTTGTTTGTTTGAACCACGTAAAAGATGCAAAAGACGCTTTCTCTCAGAGGTCAGCCTCCAGGTGTTGCTGGGCTCCAGATTCCACTGTCCCTGATGGGAGTTGGAGTGAGACAACATCTGGATGGCCACAGGTTCACCACTCCTGCCTTATTTGATCATGTGTTCCATGCAGTACAAAAGTGTTTTAGCACAACAGCCTATTTTAAAGTGAGTAGCTATCTAGTGAGTGTGTTCCAGCAGTTCAAATTACATCAACTTTTCACTGCCATTCCTGTGTTAGGTGTACCTTGGCAAGTTATAACAATTGCTGGGATTCATTTGTATCTTACTATGCAACAAGGGCAAGAAGTCACAGATATATGTTTAGTTTTCATTTTTCAGTTACTACCATATGCACCTTATATTCAGGCTTTTGTCCTGGACTAAGATAAGGTCTGGTAAAATAAAATAAATGAAGTGAAATAGAAGTGAAGTGAAGTGAAAGCAAAGCCCTGGGAGTTCACGAAGTGTTGGAAGCAAAGAGCAGGAGACCTAGGCACTTACTTTTCATTTAAAGGCCAGATCTTGGAGGAGGTGTCCTCCACTGTTGTTTTCTGCATTCAGTTCCCCCTTAAACTGCCATATGTTGTTGTCTTTCCCCCGTTTAATAGGTTCTCTCCCTTTACTCTCCCTCTGCCCCCCGCCAGCAGGTTCCAGTGGCTAATGAGTCTCAGGGCGTGGTCCAACAGCCCTTTCAGCAGCCTGTGCTGATGCCAGCAAACCAGTCTGTACAAGGAGGACTACAAGCTGGGGGGATGCCAGTTTATTACAGTGTTATCCCGCCAGCCCAGCAGAATGGCACCAGGTAAGAGCTTGAGCCAAAGCCCTGTACAGTGTCCCTTCCTTGGCAGGTGTGACTACTAGGAGCAGAGCCTTCATAGGTTCTCTTTGGAACTCCCCTTTTCAATAGGTCTGCAGGGTTCCTTCCTTGATGGGTTTTCAGAACCAAAACTTATCTTGGTCATCCCAGGCTTTTGGCAGAAGGAAGGAGGAAACTGCTAATGGAAGCCAGAGCAAGGACTCCTGCCAGTGCAGTGGGACTTCCCCATCTCTTTTTCCCATGCCCCCCGGCACTCCCCCCCTCTATTATGGAGGGCTAGGAGAATCCCCAGAGCAGTGCACCTGGGGAGAAAAGGTGACACCATTTTGTCGGGAAAGCAGAAATGCTTGCACTGATGGGGCATCTCCTTAGCAGTGCATTGCATTCTGCCCTTCGTATGTTTCTTTGTATGTTTCTTTGTTTAACCAAAATTAAGGAGCTGACTAGTTTATATGGTTTGCTTTTTATTTTACGCTGCCTTGAGGGTTCATTGGCAAAGTTGGTAGGCATAGAAATTTAAGAAAATAGATAAAAGGGAACCAGAATAGGTCTGGGGTGTGTGGGTGTATATCACCTTTCTGTTAAGATTATAATAATCACAGTAGTTTAAAAATGCAGTAAAAAGCAACAATAAAAGCACAATAAAAATGTGCAGCAACAAAAGCAGTCTGCGAAGTTGGGCATCCAGTGGGAAAGAACCTCTTCCAAGAGATCAACAGGGTTGCTGTCCAGATCCATAACTGGCTTCCCCATCACCATCTCGAAGCCATAACAACCCCAATGAATTGCTAATAGGGGTCACAGTTTGGCTTTCCCAGTTTCTGCCCTAGGAAACAAAAATGAGAAATAGGAGTTACTGGTATTTTTGTCCCTGCTGAACGAACAATATGTGATGTTCTCTCAAGCTGACAATCATTCTTAAGGAAAGATTTGCCTACTTGCACAAAGTTAGATGATGATTGAAGGGCGTTGTAAGAGCCAATACCCTTTTCATGTATGGTCTACAGGCCTCTCTGGCTGCCCTTTCTAATTTTATATAAGTATACCTCTCTCAGAGAGGACAAAAATCAATCTACTATTTAATCACTCTCCTGGTTGCCACTGATGACCAGGAATTCCATAAAGGCGAGCGATGGAACCAGTGAAGCAGGGAAAGAGCACTCTGCTTTGATCAACCTGATTTGGCTTCCATGCCAACCAGAGGTGGAATGAAGCCACTTCCTACATGGAGAGTGTGGAAGCCAGTTGGCCTGGCAGATTGGGGACAGAGTGCTCTGCTTCTCCAGGCTAGCAAAGCCGAGTCCTCTGTCCCTCTTTTGCAAGCCCAGCTGGTTTCTATGCAACTCTGCTCCATCTCCCCTGGTGTGGGGGTTAGAGATGTGGTCTTGGCAAATGGTGGAGGTTATTGACACTGGTGCAGGCAGTGCTTTCCTACATGAAAGGAAACCCAAGAGACTCAGTTGTTTAGACCACAGCCCCACCTGCATCCCTTTGGGTTGGAGTAGTCCCAGGGATTGAGCCACATGATCCTCAGGGTCTCTTCCAACTCTGATTCTTTGATTCAAGATGGAGAAACAACTAGCTAGAGAAGGGGAGTGGGGGTGGGAAAGTGAGAATAAGAGGATGAGACTGCGTGTGGCATCCCTACCCTCTGAAGCACTGAATAAGCATTCCCCTTAATTGAAAGATGATCGGAGCAGGAATCACAGCAATTAGCATTAAACTGATGAATGATGCGGGAAATTACTCAGTGCAGTTGGGCTTGGGAGTGGTTGTCTCTCAAGGGAAGCACAGCTGTTGTCTCCGTCCTGTTGCTTCTGCTACTTCATCAGATCTTGCTATTTCCTTCCCAGCCCTTCGGTTGGTTTCCTGCAGCCTCCTGGGGCAGAGCAGTATCAGATGCCGCAGTCTCCTTCGCCCTGCAGCCCACCACAGATGCAGCAGCAGTATTCAGGTAAGGCGGTTTACTCTATTACTTAGCCTAGCAGAATGTGACCCCCCCCAAACCCCCCCACACACACTATGTACATCATTTTTCAAAGCCGGTCTGTCATGTATCTCCTGTCGGTCCTATTCAGGCTCCCCCTGCCTCTGTCAAGCATCCTTCACAGTCCATGGGGATCAAATTTAGATATGGTGTCGCCTGCTCTGCACCCACTGAAAAATATAAGGAAGATGTACATAAATATATCTTGGACCTCATTTCTTTAGTTGAAGATGTGGTAAAAGTTCAGACCTTTCCTAAATTTTTCAGCTGGTAAAATGTTTTCGTTTTCCCCTGATATTGTGGGAAGCAGGGGAAGGAGCAAGGCAGATCAAATGGAAATGTTCAACAGGGCAGCCCAAGAAAAGGGTGAAATGCCTGAGAAAAAAATTGGGGCTGCCTAATTAACACCCCCAACTCCTATTCATTTATTTAGAGCTTTTCTGTAGTAAGTGCATTCATGTGAAATGACATGAAGCTCACTAAAAGCCTTCATCCTCCACCACCACCACTTATGACTTAGCAGTGTACAGTATTCATATGCATTTGTTCATAGCTATGATAAGAATAATGGCTACCACAAACAGCATCTTTTGCTTGGGTGCCCAGCTGTCTATTCCAAACCTGGAAATGAAGAAGTCCTTAGTTTTTTTTTGTTTTGTTGTTGTATTCCGAGCTAGCTCTGCTGTTGGGCAGAGTGAGCCATCTCAGGTGACAGGTGGCTAGGAAGCAGGAAGTGGCAGCAAAGTGTTGGAAGAAAGAGAGTTTTGTGTGCCATGTGGCCAACCCTCCACCTGCTAAGCTAGACTGCTGCCCATGGGAGCAGTGGGAATGCCAGCTCATCACCAAAGTAAAATTTTACATGGGAATTCCCTTGAGCCCTGCCTCCAGTTCAGGCACTTGTAGGATTATAAAGTTTTGATCTTGGTCTGGAAATTGATCACTCAGCCTAGTGGAGCCTGGGGAAAGGGGCTGAATTGGAAAAACTGTAGTTGGGAGGGTCACCAATGCCCACATGTCTTTCTTCTCAAGGAATTCTTTCCCACTTGGAGCAACCACAGTTGAGTTGGCCCAGGTATAAGGGACATCTTGTTTTATGGCCCTGATTCTCCATCCTATATCCTGAGATCAGTCATTTGCCTCTTCTGTACAGGGAGACAAGTTGTGCTTATGGTTGCTGCAGGCTCTTCTTAACTGTTGCTAATGACATCACTGGAGCAGAAGCTTGCACATTTTCCACTGAGCTGTGTTCTAGCTTTCCAACACCAGAGCTAATTTTCCCTGCTAGCCGTATTTGCACGTCATGGTAAGCCCAACTATGGCTTACTGGGTCTGTGTTGACTCCTGGAGAGATGCTCTCAGCCACTTTTTTGCTCCTCCCCTGTCTTTTTTTCATCATCACTGAACTAAGCCAGGGTTTGATTTAGTGTGTTGTTGTTGTTGTTGTTGTTGTTGTTGTTGTTGTTGTTGTTAAGAGAGAGCCTGATGTTAAGTTCTCTCCTCTCTTAACTATGAGCTGTAGCCAAGGTTTGTTCTTATAATTCAGAGCAGTTTTGTTCCTCCTTCGGTTGTGACTTGGAAGATTCTGTATCAAAGTTTAAGCACGCTATGCTGCACTTGCTCAATTTCACCCCTCTCTTCTCTCTTCTACTTAGATTGTAAGCTCATTGGGGCAGGCAACCTGCCCTTGCTTGTCTAATTCTGTAAAGAGCCACTTACGCTGATGGCACCGTAATTGCAGTAGTAACAACTATGAGGCTCACAGAGCTCCTATTGGTGTGGGAGGATAGAAAGGGAAGGAAAGCAGGGTTGAAATTTCACATAGTGTTCTTATGCATATGATGATGATTTCCCCACTCCTGGCTTCCTCTGTAGGGGTGTCTCCAGCAGGACCTGGTGTTGTGGTTATGCAGCTCAATGTGCCCAATACCCCTCAGCCTCCCCAGAACCCTTCAATGGTGCAATGGAACCACTGCAAGTACTACAGTTTGGACCAGCGAGGGCAGAAGCCTGGAGACATCTACAGCCCAGACACCAGCGCTCAGGTAGACAATGGGGATGGATCGGATGGAAGAGGGGGAAATGGTTAGGTTGAATGCAGTTGATGGCACCCACCCCAGCTTATAACCTTGCTTTCTATTTTTTTCTTTCCTCCAGGCCAACAGCACCCAGCTGAACAGTCCCATCACATCCCCCACACAGTCACCTACACCTTCACCTGTCACTAGTCTCAACAGCGTTTGCACCGGACTCAGCCCCCTCCCAGTCCTTACACAGTTCCCCCGACCTGTGGGCCCAGCACAAGGTAAGGACAACTCTGGGGAGTTCTTGTTCTAGCTAAAGAACTGAAAGAATTTTAGTTACAATAGAGAAAAACTCCATGATTAAGCTTTGCATCAATAAATATTAGCAGTGTGTGCTTGAAGCCTAGCTTTCAAGACTCACAAAGGAAGGAACTTCTTGTTTGATGTCATAATGGCCAGCAAGATGGTGGTTACAGTTCCTTTGCATTTCTAATTTCTGCCTGCTTCACTGCAGGGCATAAACACCAACCTTCGCAGGAGACACCTAAGGAGCTATAAAATGAACAGTTCCTTATTAAAGTCCATGCTGCAGAATAACCACCACAACCTTTCAATCTCTGGAGACTTGAGTTGGATGCAATTCAAATGCTTCCATGTCAAATCTTTGTCCAGAGGGAAGTCTTCCACCTCTGTTACAAAGCCAGGAACACTGGCAATTTACAGGTTTTGGAATGTCTTTGTCATGCTGTTAAGCTGGAAATGATTCAACCCGGTATGAGTGGGAAAGTGAGGATCCTCTAACAGCAAAGAAAACAAATGATTGCTCAAGATGCTTCTTCTTGAACATTAGCTGCAACTGCCCTCTTCAACCTCTCTTTGGCTCTGTTTCTTCCCAGGTGATGGCCGCTATTCCTTGCTGGGCCAGCCACTGCAATACAATCTCTCCATCTGCCCCCCACCTCTGTTGCACAACCAGTCCAGCTATACAGCACACCAGGTGAGAATGGACATGGGTTGAATCATTGGTGGATAATAGTAAAGCTGGGAATGTAGAAGAAAGGCAGGAGTACATATGGGGTCTTTCTGCTATTTGTAGTCCTGTATGTGTGTTGCTGCATTAGGACAGCTGCTTTCAGAGCCCCTTACACCATATACACAGCCCCCATTCCTGTTGTAAAAATCTCCACCTCCTTCCCTATTTAGGATTGCAGATGGAATAACCAACCAGGTTCTCATCCTTAGAATTTTGTCTAGCTCCATCTCCAGACAAAGCCTGTGTAGAATCATAAGATGCTAACCCCAGACCTGATCTTGATCAGTCAGACCTGTGAGAAACATAGTGTGGATGTGATATAGGTGCAGCATGGTGGGCTAGGAGATAGAAGTCTTAGGTCTCATCACATAAATGCCCTAGGTGGTCTTGGCCATGTGGGAATGATAGGCCCATTCTACAGAATTACAAGGATGGCCAAGATAGCACATGTGAATGGCTTTACACGCTTAAGTGCATTGTATGAATATGCAGTATAACTTGTGTAAACTAAGCCTGAACTAAAAGTTATTTACTGTGATAGGAAAACTAAAGTTCAGACTGGGGTCTTTCTGTTGGCTTTCTTGCAGTATGGTAGCGCTGCAGAGAGCTTGCTGGGGAGACCATGCATTAAAAAGGAAGGACTCAAAAATAACTTAAAGAAGGTTTTAATAAGAAAAACAAAAACTCCATTTACACTAAATACATCAACAAACCAGACCCAACCACCAACCCATCCCCCAGGGTAATGGGAGAGCTAGGTGCTGCTCCTTATATACTCTACCCAAATGCTGACACGCCTTAATCAAATACAACTCAGCAGCACCTGCTATGTTTCACAGCTGTAAAGCTGGGTCTCGTTATCTTGCTCTGGCCCTTGCTCCGGCCCCTTAAAGACATACACATGGAGTGGAACAATGATGAACCTTTACATTTAAAGAAAGCATTCAACACTTTCACAGAAATGGCCAGATTGAAATACCAAGGGTGGCACATGATCAAGCGTGAAAGTGCCCCATGCTATCAGTTCTGTTGTTCTTCTATTGCAGGGACAAACAGGGATGAAGCATGGCAATCGAAGCAAGAAACAGGCTCTCAAGTCTGCATCCACGGACCTCGGAACAAGTGATGTAGGCAAGTGACAAAATTCACGCTCCACTGGCCTCATCAGTGTTGCCCACAGCAGATCTCTAGATTTGTCTTTATGCTCAGTGCCAGAGTAATGGAGCAAATGCTAAACTGGGGAAAGCAGTTGAATGGGAATTGCCCATCTGTCCAACCCACATCCAGCCCAAGGAATATGGGTAAACTCAGGCATTTATTTTTTTCCTCCTAGCAGGGTGTTCACAACCACTAGTCTCTAGTTGGTTAAAGGGATAGGGTTCTAGCAGACCATAATAACTGAGAGTCTTCTCCAGTTGCAAGAAAGACTCATGTCTTACCTTTGCCAGAACTTCTTTCAAGGCTGGCCATGGGTGCCAAGAGAGCAGCTAGGGCCGTCCCAAGGCATTTTGCTGCCTCAGGTGAACCAGAAAATGGCTTCTCCTGTCCTGCCATGTCTCACTCCTACAAAACACAAACGTTTGCTTAGCTGGGAGCTGGAGAAGCCCTTTCAGAGCTCTTTGCAGCAGCCTGGAAGGATTCAGCAGACGAACATGCTGAGTGCCATCCACAAATGTGGCTACTTCACCCTCCCTTACAAATTCCCATGGTGTCTGAACAAGGGCAACAGCATTGACTCCACACTCCAAAAATAATAAATCAAGGGGGAGTGTGTGGCTGAACTTCACAGCTCTGATAAAAAATGCTCCACTCCAAGGCAAACCTGTCACCTCTGCCAGCCATGCCCCCCCAGCCCCCAGTCGAGGATATAGCCCAGGAGCATGAGGCAGGGCCAGCCCCCACTTGCTGCTAATTGCACAACCCCCTACATGCCTACTCAGAAGGAAGCCCACTTAAGTAAAAGGGACCTAGTCCCAGGTAAAAGCATGTACAGGATTGCAGCCTAAATAGGGATTAGTTTAACATAGGCCTCCAGTTGCTTGGCCCTGAACATCAAACTCTTTATACAGAAGCCAACTTCAGTATTTATTGAAAAAATCTCAGGTGTTTAAAGGAAGGGAATCAGTTTATATATTTAAGGTGCTATTCAATTCTTACAGAGGTAGCCCCACGTCGAGTGCATTGCAGTAGCCCAAGCGGGAGATAACTAGAGCATGCAACACTCTGGTGAGACAGTTCACAGGCAGGTAGAGCCTCACCCTGCGTACCAGGTGGAGCTGGTAGACAGCTGCCCTGGACACAGAATTGACCTGTGCCTCCGTGGACAGCTGTGAGTCCAAAATGACTCCCAGGCTGCGCACCTGGTCCTTCAGGGGCACAGTTACCCCATTCAGGACCAGGGAGGCCCCCACACCCACCCGCCGCCTGTCCCCAAAGGACAATACTTCCGTCTTGTCAGGGTTCAGCCTCAATCTGTTCGCCGCCATCCATCCACCAATGGCCTCCACAGGATCTTCACCGCCGTCACTGGTTCTGATTTGAAGGAGAGGTAGAGGTAATATGAGCTTAGCTGAAGCTTGCCAATTAGATTTGGACAGGATGAGCTAAGCCGGCAAGTAAAACCCACTTGCCAGTAAATGAGGAGGAGTGTTGGAAATGCCCCTCTGTAAACAAACTACACGGTGATGTCCTGCTGTACCTTTAAGAGTCTCTTTAGAGCATGAAACTTCTCCACCTGCACCCCCCACCCCCCAGTGGAAAATAGCCTGGGGTGGGTCTGCTATATTTGCTACTCTGCCTGTTTAATATTAGCAAAGAATCCTGCCTGCCAAGACCCGGCACTACTGCTGCTAACTGGAAACTGGAACTGTCATGCAGTTATTTATTTGGGGTGCAGATTTGGAGCTGCTGCCAAGACACAACCGCTGGCTCTAGTGCCCAGTTCCTCAAGCACAGGATTCTGTGAAAATGACTGGCAGCAAACTTGGCACTGACTGGAGAGGAAAATTCTTCTCTGCTTAGAGCAATGTTTCCCAGACCATGTGGGGGAGCCCCTGGGGGAAGAGGCAGATGTTTTCCTTGCTTGATTGGCAATTAGTCTGTAAACAGTCAAGGGTCTTCAAAGTTCTGATTATATCCCTACCAGGATTGTTGAAAGGGAAAAGGTGGACCACAAGGCCCTGATTGCTCCCAGCCAATTTACCTGAGTTTGGAGATGTAGTATGGGATTTGTGTCAGAGCTGGGGCAGGAGGAGAAAAGGCTGAATTAAAAATTGCTTAGGAAAATGTTGAAACTAGTTAGTGATATGAAATGGACTGGGGCAGGGACGCAGAAAGGAGACAGATGAGTCTGAGGTGTATTAAGAGTATGTGAGGGGATGAGCATGTAGAGGAGCATGCGCACTGGCTTTTATAAGGTTCTGTGGAAACTGCCAGTGCCGTCTGTCAAAGACTCAAAGCACCAACAACTGCTTGTGATTCTGGCCTGTGGGTTTTTTTATGGACCAGGAACCCCCAGAACTAAGGACAGAAAAGCCTACTACTCCTTCAGCAAGGTGGCTGCTTCAGGGTGCCAGTTGGTGTAGGCCATGTTTGAACAGGACCAGGATTCTGCATCCTCGGTGCTCTGTCCTCACAACGTCACTTCTAATCTGGCTTGCTTACCTGCCATTCAGACACCAGCACCTTGGAGATGATGTCTCCCTGAGCTCTTCTCACAACAGCTGTGGATAATTCCTAGCTCCTCACCAAGCGGAAGTTCCCAGGATTCTTTGGAGGTTGATCCCACAAATAAAGTGATAAAAGCCAAGTTTGAAGTGTAGAAAGGATCCTAAGGTTCTCCTTAGGACTTTAGGTACCACTGATCTGAAACTATTACTATTTCAGTAATAGACTGAAAGGTAGTGACTTCCCTAGATTCAACTACTGAGCTTCATGGCTGAGCAGCAATTTGAACTTTGGTCGCCCACTGCACCCCTCCAGATCCACTCTCAAAAATCCTGAGAATGGCCTGGTGCACTTTAGAAGCATTGTGGACAATCCAGGATAGCGTGCTTATTACATCAGGCTGGGCTTTGAACAGATCTGTTGTAGTAACATACTCTGGTATGTAGTAATCAAGTGGAGTATGCATGGAGATACCAGATATGCCAACAACAACATATTTAAATGCCAGAAAAATTGGCACCAAACTGTTTTGTACAGATGATTTCTAATGTTGGCTTACAGTATTGCCACTTGTGAAAATCATTGCCAGTTTTCTTCTGTTTGATCTAAGCTGTGGTTGCAATACATCTTGTAAGTTCAGTTTGACTACACCTCAGGCATGTGGTGAATGTGTGTGGTATAAATGGAGTATGCTGCTGCATCTTGTGATTGATTATGTGTGGCAGGGTTTCCCTGCCCCCTTCCCCAATATTTTATTCAAGTTGGCACTGCTTGACAAGGGGAACAAACTGTTCAATTACCTCATGCTCATTTGTTTATCATTTAGGGAAGCTTTTAATATTCGATTGATCATTGTATTTTAATATTCTGCTGGAAGCCGCCCAGAGTGGCTGGGGAAACCCAGCCAGATGGGCGGGGTATAAATAATAATAATAATAATAATAATAATAATATTATTATTATTATTATTATTATTATTCTAGAGGAGTCAGCAACAGGTTTTATCACTGTTTCATTTCAACAGAAAAACATGTACTTCAAGAGCCCATACAAAACTGGGATTAGAGTCTAATCCCAGTTTTGTATGGCTGACGAAATGAGCTGTGACTCCAACCCATAAGATCTGGCCAAAATGACAGCTGGACCCAAGACTTCTAGGTCCTGTCGCTCACTTTTCTGCCCACAGTTTTTGTTGCCGCCAAGGGTGCTGAAAGTGTTCCTTTCTCTTTCTTGTTCCTTTCTCCCTCATGGCCACCCCTGCAGTGTTGGGACGCGTACTGGAAGTGACGGATCTACCTGAGGGCATCACGCGCACAGAGGCCGACAAGCTCTTCACTCAACTTGCCATGTCTGGTGCCAAAATCCAGTGGCTCAAAGAGACTCAGGGGCGTCCAGGAGGAGGAGGCGACAACAACCATGGAACTACAGAGAACGGCAGGCATTCTGACCTTGCTGCCTTATACACCATTGTGGCCGTCTTCCCCAGCCCTTTGGCAGCGCAGAATGCCTCCCTGCGGCTCAACAACTCACTTAGCTGCTTCAAGTTGCGTATGGCCAAAAAGAACTACGACCTGCGTGTGCTGGAGCGTGCCAGCTCCCAATAGGGGCAGGCGGAGGGGGGGCGGGGGGGCAACAAGCACACTGGACTGGCCCCTCAGGCCTCCTTGACTGCCCTGTTCTGCCCTCCCCTACCACCCTCCTCCTTTTATCCCACATGCACCTCCTCCCCTTTTTATTTTTGGTGGGGGAGGGGGAATCTTTCTGGAGATATTTATATGGACAGAATGAAGAGAGAGACATTGATTTTTTTGCTTTGTTTTGGGGGTTTCTGTTTTTTATTTTTTTATTTTTATTTTTTTTTTTGCGTGAAAGAACATGTCCCACCCCTCAACCCCTCTCCGGAACACGTGTATATTGTTTTCGTTCAGCGTTGTGCCGCGGTACGGAGCCGTATTTAATTGCACATACAGATGTTGGCTGGGTATGTTCACTGTACATTTTATTTAATCTGGGTTTATTATTAATAATAATATTATTTGGTTTTTAAATATAAAAAAAAAATCGTCTGTCACTTTAAAGCTGCTTTCTCCCTGCCTCTCTTTCTCTTTTGGGTGGCACAACGGTCAGACCCTCGTGGCTTGGGCCACATTGTCTTTCACCAGAGTTAACCCAGGCATGTTGCTTGGACCGGCGGTTGGTGGAGAGCTGTCGGGAAATTATCTAGGAAGGGACAGATGGCTGGTATTTGACACTTGGGTACCTGAATAGCAGGGCAGCGAAGCACCTGCAAGAACCAGGTGAAATGCTGTGTGAAGCTCATCCCTTTGGTCCTGGCTACTGCGCTTTTATTTTTAATTTTTAAAAATGTACAAAATGACATCTGTTACAAAGACACATCAGGTAAGAAAAGTGTAATGTGACCAATTGCAGTTAGCTGAAAATGGAAACAGGTGCTTCCAGTGTTCTCCCTCACTGGAGGAAGAGAGGGAAGTGAGAGTGTATGAGCCCAATGCTTGTCCACTTAGTACTTCATCTCTGATTTAAGGTTAACATCCGAATGCATCCAGCATTTACCGTAAGAGATTCTCACATTTCCCTCATTATCTCAAGCTTCCAAACCACACTTAACTTCAGCTGTATTCCCCTGAAGTCAAAGCACATATGACTATTCCATTGCATTGTCTAGGTTGTAGATCTTTTAATGGCCAAATATGAATTGACTGTATGCTTAGGCTTGCTTCCAATTTTTAGCAAAGAATACTGCTAAAAATGAAGACAACTTTCTACAGTCCTTTTAAATAAAAATAATGCCACCCATTTGGAGAAGGGAGCTAGGTGTTCACTGCACATGAGTCCGCTGCTGAAGAAGCACCCCACCATGACATCCGTGCAACTTATACTTTTGCCTGCCTAATAGGGGTGGAGGAAAATCTTGGCTAAGGATGGCTAAACTTTACAGGGAGAGCTCAACACAAGGCTGGGGTGATTTTGGTAGCAACCTTTCATTGAGTGTAACAACTAGTTCGACCTTCAACCAATAGTATGGTCTTTGAATTACGTGGCTTTAAGAAAAAAAGACATTTCAAGACTCTTAGCAAGGTTAAAGTCCAAAATCTTGTGTTTTTTTGCAAATGGGAAAACAGCCTCAAAAGATTTCCTCTTCTGCAGCTAGCAAAAGAGAAGTTGAAAATCAAGTTGCTATTTATGTGCTACATTAGGAATCAGGCAGGGGGAAACCTACTCAAGATACGGAGCCAAAACTTTGGTGACTTTGGTTAAGGAGATCAAGGCTTAGTTTGGACCCCAGGGTATTTTCTCAGTGTCCAGGTTCAGCCCAGGAACATGAGATGGAATGCTAAACCAGAATACCTTTGAATGTCTGCGGCTCACCATAGCAGCTACCACACATCTAGGATTTAGAGGTAAGAGTTTCCAGATTTGGAGACAGTAACATCGAGGCAACATTCATCTTCCACATCTTTTAAGTTTAGAAATTAAAACTAGACAAAATACATAAGCAAGAGACATGAAGTCTGGGATGTTAGAATCATAGTCTTCATCCATGTGAAAACGTAGCATACAGAGACCTGGGGGCAGATCCATCCTTCTTCCTGGCAGGGATTATTTTGACCTAGTTGGCCAGGTGAATTGAATCCCCACCCACCCTTATAACCAGAGACATGCTGGTTCTGTTCACGCCATTACTTCTATTTGTGATGCTCTTTGCAAGATGTGAATTCCCAGTGCAATATTCCTTAGCTTAACCATTTCACATCAGGTTTTTCTTTTGGGAGGTGCAGATGGAAGGCGGAAAGCCCCGCTGTGCTGTGGGGGCTTTTCAGCGGACTAGTACAACTATTCAATTGAATCTAGCCCCATATAAATAATGCAAAGTAATGAAATGACATGTCTGTTCATTTTTCACAATTCATTCTTCTTCTAGCCTTGTGGAAGGACACAGATCTGTGTGCCACTTCCCCAACCCTTGACCATTGGAACTCCCAGTCACTGCCTCCCCATTGCTGCTGCAGTTTACAGTTCTCCAACTGACTAAGATCCTGAGCTGTGATCTAGATGTTCATTGATTTGAATCTATTTCCTCTGTCATCATCTCAGTGGGATGCCTAAGCAAACTCCTATTTCTCAGCCTTCACACACACACACACACACACACACACACACACACATCATCATCATCATCATCATCATCATCAACATCCTCATCCCCAATTAATTATTATCTATAATAGGTAGGTTAAAACATGTGGGTTCCTTTCATTGGGCAAGGGCCTTTTAAAAAGACAAACCTATCCAGTCTTGGACTGTAGATGTACAGTGTATATGGCACTTTACATAGAAATACAATTCTGAAGTTCTAGGTGCATATGATTCATCTGCTCCATAGCCAGTTTGCTGTTCACCATAGCATGCAGAAGATCCCAGGTTTAATCCCTGGCACTTCCAGTTTAAGCAAAGGATCTCAGCTAACAGGTGCTGGGAACCCTGAGATTGCCTCTTGCAGCCAGATTAGACAGTACCAGGCGAGAGGGACAAATCTCCTGACAGGGTTTAAAGCAGCTTCCTGTGTTCTTCCTGTGTACTCTGTAATCTCTATCCAGACTTCATGGGTGAAACTCAAGGGAAAGGGCAGTCTGTTAGAGCTAGCCTGCGGCTTGAGAAGTTAAACTGCATCAGTTATGAAGCATGTTGATCCTCTGATTTCCTTTATTGGGTTGGTTGGCGAAAAGCAAGTAAATATTTGTGGCTGGTATAAAACAGAATGGCTTGCCCTTTACAGAGCTAGATTGGGCGGGGGGGGGGGGAATTCTGCTCTGAACATTGCTTTCCTTTTTCTTGAATCAACACTGATGTCAGGTGCCTTACAAACTTGAGAAAAAATGGTCAAGTTAGGATGGCTGCAGAATCCGTCAGGTGTTAAAGGCAATGGAGAACAGAAAGCAAATGTGTTCATTACGTGTTACTGATAGGCTGCTACTGATAGGAAGATAGGTTTGTACAGAAAGGCATCTATGAAAATTAGGAAGCCCAGTGGGATTGTGTGTTCCTGGCTAGCTGTCTTTGACGCTATGTTATGGCCTGAGATACTCTGTCAAGGTGCACTATTTGCAGCATTGAGGTCAGTTGGAGGCTGTATCCCAGGCAGTGATTTCTGTTCAAAAGCTCCTAGGCCAATGGATCTGCCTCATTTCTATGTCAATATCTGAACAGTTCCCTCCCCTCCTCAGTTCCCAACTGAGCTTTTGTGTTGCTGTCTCAGGCAGTTTGGCCCACAAGCCATGTTCAAGCTGCTATTCAGTGTCCAATTTCTCCATGTCAGCCCTCCCAATAGATGGCAGCTGTCTTTCCCCCTCTCCTGTCACTCAAGTTCTTTGTGGTGCTGGGACGGCAAACTTTTACATGCTAAGACTCAGGAAGGGGAAAATCTTTATCCCCCATGGATCTCTAAAGTGAGATGTTGGGCAGGACGAAGGGAGAGCTGCGTTTGTGGGGACTGCCTGATACTTTTGGAAGGATTTAACCTGCAGGAAGTGTGTGTCCTTTATTCTTGAAGGTAAGTGTGTCTTTTCTCTCTCCAGCCTCCACCACTGTCATCTGCTCTTGGCTCACAGAGGCATAAACGTCTCAGTCCCAGAACTTAGAACCATGAAAGATGCCACCCATGCCTCAAAAAGCAAACAAGGCAGTTCCTTTTACCCACTTTCAGCCACTTGCTTTCAGAGGTAGAGGAATATGCATGTTTCAATCTGCAATCTGTGGAGGTTTAAAATGGCCGAAGTGCCTTTTCTGGAAGAGGGTGGGGAGATGACTGTTTCTGCGGAAATAATTGTGCTTTGTGGTGATCCACAGGCAAGAGGGTATGTGTTGGGATCTACAAGTTGTAGGTTTGTGCTTTTAGAAATGAAAGATCAAGACTTCCTAAAGTACTTTTCCATTTTTGCAGCACGGTCGCCTGGCTTTCACAGGGGGTTGATTCCCACTAAAAGTCTAAAGCAAAGAATATTAAGGCACCTGCTATAAAGCAGTTCTGAGAAAGAAAACGGAATTAGCACATTATGCTTTAAAAAAAATATATATTCTGCTGTTTTCTAAAAAATATCTTAATTAAAATTGATACTAAAAGGGGGGGGGGGAAAGGAGGTGAAGACTATTTGTGGCCCTCATAGCTGCCCTGAGGTGATTAAATGTAGGTTTTAAATGCAAATAACTTTTTGCCCTTGGGCAGTTATATCTGCTTTACACATTGAGAGTTGTACAACAGTGTGTTCTGCTGCCTGTCTGCACCACCCAGCAAATGTGCAGCTTACGTGAGTGTCCAAGCAGACAGCCAGGCAGCCGTGAGGAAACCTCTAGGAATGCGAGGCGGAGGGGTGCTATGACTGCTGCAGAACCTCTGAGTCCGTTTGTGGGCACAGGCACTTGGGAGCAGCTACGCACTGGACAGCCGAAATGCTTTTCTGCTGATGTCCTGACAGTGTGACGTGGCTATTAATGACAGGCATGGGCCATGCTTGCCGTTGGCCACTCCTGGTTCTCGTAAAGGTTTGGGAGGTGGTTTGCTGAGTGGGAGAAGTGGCCCATATCAACAAATAGAATCATAGAATCATAGAATCATAGAGTTGGAAGAGACCACAAGGGCCATCGAGTCCAACCCCCTGCCAAGCAGGAAACACCATCAGAGCACTCCTGACATATGGTTGTCAAGCCTCTGCTTAAAGACCTCCAAAGTAGGAGACTCCACCACACTCCTTGGCAGCAAATTCCACTGTCGAACAGCTCTTACTGTCAGGAAGTTCTTCCTAATGTTTAGGTGGAATCTTCTTTCTTGTAGTTTGGATCCATTGCTCCGTGTCCGCTTCTCTGGAGCAGCAGAAAACAACCTTTCTCCCTCCTCTATGTGACATCCTTTTATATATTTGAACATGGCTATCATATCACCCCTTAACCTCCTCTTCTCCAGGCTAAACATGCCCAGCTCCCTTAGCCGTTCCTCATAAGGCATCGTTTCCAGGCCTTTGACCATTTTGGTTGCCCTCCTCTGGACACGTTCCAGTTTGTCAGTGTCCTTCTTGAATTGTGGTGCCCAGAACTGGACACAGTACTCCAGGTGTGGTCTGACCAGAGCAGAATACAGTGGCACTATTACCTCCCTTGATCTAGATGCTATACTCCTATTGATGCAGCCCAGAATTGCATTGGCTTTTTTAGCTGCCGCGTCACACTGTTGGCTCATGTCAAGTTTGTGGTCAACCAAGACTCCTAGATCCTTTTCACATGTACTGCTCTCAAGCCAGGTGTCACCCATCTTGTATTTGTGCCTCTCATTTTTTTTGCCCAAGTGCAATACTTTACATTTCTCCCTGTTAAAATTCATCTTGTTTATTTTTGCCCAGTTCTCTAATCTGTCAAGGTCGTTTTGAAGTGTGATCCTGTCCTCTGGGGTGTTAGCCACCCCTCCCAGTTTGGTGTCTGTTATTCTGTTATTCTTCTCTCCCTTAATTTTGACCCAAATGCTCTCACTTTGGCTTCGAGGTTCTAAATCTTGGATCTCTTCACAGGTATACACATCCCTGACATATAACGCCACTCCTCCTCCTTTTTTGTCTGGTCTGTTTCTCTGAAATAGATTGTATCCCCCCATTATTACATTCCAATCGTGGGACTTATCCCACCAGGTTTCAGTGATGCCTATTATGTCATATTTAGTTTGCTGTACCAAGAGCTCAAGCTCATCTTGTTTATTTCCCATGCTTTGCACATTAGTGTACAGACATTGAAGTCCATTAATCATTCCCCCGTGTCTCTTATTTAAGGATTTTTTCCTCCCACCACTAGGTCCGCGTGCTGTTTGCTCCATTTGGTCTATGACATTTGGATGATCATCTTCATTAATTGATAGACTCCTACCTTCAGGAGCACTGTCTCCCTCCCCCACATTAGTCAGTTTAAAGCCCTCCTGATGAGGTTTCTGAGATTTTTGGCAAAAACATTTCTCCCAACCGTTGTGAGGTGCAGCCCATCACTTGCCAGAAGTCCATCTTCAAGAAACTGCAGTCCGTGATCTAAGAATCCAAACCGTTCCTGTTTACACCATTTGCGAAGCCAGCTGTTCACTTCCACTATTTTCCCCTCTCTCCCTGGGCCACGTCGTTCAACTGGGAGGACAGACGAGATGACAATTTGTGCATTTAGTTGCTTCAATTTCCTGCCGAGAGCCTCGTAGTCTCTTTTGATCTTCTGGAGGCTATTGCTTGCAGTGTCATTGGTTCCCACATGAACCAAGAGGAAGGGGTATTTCTTCCCAGTTTGATATTTATGGGGCTCAGTTATTCTGCTGAGGAAGAGGAGCTCCTTCGAAAATTTTCGGGGAATTGTGCAGGCTGGTGGTTTTTAGACAGCTTAGGCAGGTGAGGAAGTGTGTCTACTTTTGGTCAGCACTTAATGTGTGTCAGGGCTCAGTGCCAGCACCTCTTTTACAACACCAGGGCTTAAACATTTGAAAAAGTAATAATAATAAAAGAAAAACACCTCAGAGTGTCTTTCCCTCACCACTGAGTAATCCCAGCCTGTCCATATACAGCCAGGACTAAGAAGCAGGGCTTCCCAGCGCCTGTTTATAGAAATGAAGTATTTTGTTTATACCTTTTCCAGTGCTGCAATCCTTCTGCTCTCTTCAAACATTAACCAGGTAATAATGCATTTCTGGGGGGTCTTTTTAAAGTATAAGTTGGTTTCAGAATGAATTTCTCCTAGAAATCCTGATTTTGTTCTAACTACAGTATGTTGAACTCTGGTTAGCTATCCTCATAACCTCTTGGGGAAATTAGTGAGCAGTAGAAGCCAAGGGGGTGATCTCTTTGTGAATTTCTCTTCTGCCTCACTAGATCAAATAAGTCCCTATGTAGAAAATTGTGCAACTGTTTCCCTAATGTTTCCCTCTGAGGAGATTGTATTATAAATTTTGACTGGTTTAATAATCATTCAACTCTCAAGAAACCACGAGAACTGTAGTTCTTTTGTTAAGTGTAGGAGAAGAGTTAGCTCTCAGTATCTTGACCCAACCACATTTCCCGGGATTGGAAATGGCCTACTCTTTTGCCAGCCTTAGTTGGTAAAGAAAGAAAAGAAAGAAAACTATAGGATTTATCAGGAGCCCCAGGGGTACTGGTAGTTGTGGGTCTACATACCCTACTCCTAGTATGGGAAACCTTTAGCCCTCCAGGTGTTGCTATACCATAGTTTCCAACATCTCTCACCAGTGACAGTTCTTGCTGGAGCTGATGGGAGTTAAATGTTCAACACCATTTGGAGGCCTCAGGTTCCCCCATCCCTGCCCTAAGGCAGTATAAGAGGCTCTGCACATCTTGGGGAAATGTGAATTTCTTGGTTGAGTTTATTATATTCCCTAGCCATTATGCATAATCTCCAAGAGGCCTTGGGGAATGTGCTTATACTGTCTTGGGTTTTGTTCACTGCCTGCTTCTGGCCCACTGCCTAATCTTGTATGAACCACAACATACCTTCCTACTGATCAGTCAAGCAGCAGAAAGGATATTAAATTTATATTCCACCCTTCCTCCAAATACCTTTTTTCAAAAATCCAAACCCCTTTTTAATCACTCTCAGCTGTTCCTCAGAACTGCATGCATCTTCTCAGTCAGCTCTGCTTCTGGTTAAATAATATGTGTTGGGTTGTGATGAAAGAACTTTAAAGGTGAGGGTTCCCTGCCCCCCCTGCCATTTTTTCTTAATAAATATTAAATTGCATACTTTTATATAATCAACAGTAATACATGATTTCATTTATTTCTGCAGTCGTTAAACTTCAGTGTCCACATACCACCTCCTAAAATATTACAGCCTTATTTCATTTCAGCAGAGAAGGCATCAAATTATTCAATTTCATAAATGTCAGGAAAGGGCATCAAGATTTTTCAAACTGTTCCTTTTTCCTGCGAGTTATTCTACAGAAATACACCACATGGAATGTTTTGTTTCAGTTTTGAAAATAGAAATTCCTGTGTAGGTAATAATGCCCTAGCCCTCATTTGATTGCCAACTCTTATTTCATAGTTTTAAAAATGCAACTAGATAAATCCATAGTTTCAACAAGCCCCTTCAGATTCCACCTCTCATATCCCACCGATGGTAGAGAATGCTGTACTATCCCTAGCCTACCAGTTAAAAAGTGGCAATACTAGTGGGGGGGGGGCGAGGCACTCTGCATGTGTTCTTTTTACAGGTGCCAGAGCTAGGTCCTGGTTAGCTTCAAGCCCAGCCAACCTGTATTACCTTCACCAGCCATTCACCCGCAAAGATGCCTGTGGTGTAATTTCACCCTTTCCATCCCAAGGCTCCTATTTGCTAGACTCCTGATGCTGGAAATCATCCAGGTCAGCCTTCACCAGCTTGTTACCCTCCAGGAGCTTTGGGAGAAATTGTTGTCCAAAACATTGGAAGGGCACCAGATTGGAAGCTTAGCCTAGGAATTTGTGGTTTCCTGTTATGGAAATCCCCCTCCCCCGGCCCACTTTGATGGAGGATTGTTGATCAAGTGTGGTTTGAGTTTGGGGACATTGCGAATAATGAGTGTGTGCGCGCACACACACTCACCTGAAATTGATGCTGTGAGCACCACCCGTCCCACGGGTTTCTGGCTCCCACCTCCTACAAACAGTGGAGGTGCCTGGGTTATGTCTTTGCATCTTTATTGTTGCACCTGCTTTCTTCCCCATGCAGTATGACAGAAAAAGAAATTCTTGAGCCACCTGCATCACCCACATCGGAAGGGGGGAAATCGACTGAAGGGGTAAGTTCTGTTGTGGGCTGTACTCTGGGAGGACAAGGGTGGGGTGACTCCCATTTCTGTGTCCCGATTCCTCCACAATCAGCCCTGGGGTCTTTCTTGGAAGGACTCAGTCCTCCTTAAGAATGTCCTACGATGCCAGAACCTTCTGACTTTGGCCTGTTTTGGCCACAGTGGCTGCAACCAATCAGATGGGAATATCCTGCCCTTTGCAGTTTAGGCTGAGGACATCCCATCCCAACAAACCACCAATGTACCTGTCTGGAACCCTGAGATGTAAGTCTTGGGAAGAGCCATTGATGTTGCCTTATTTCTATGAGCACAGAGTGTGGCACACTTTCTTCTCATGGTTTCCCTGAAAGGTTATGGTTGCCATTGGGCCAGCTTGTCCAACTTTAAATATAAGCAGTTATCTTTTTGCCATGATCCAAAGAAGCTACTAAAGAATGGGTATTTAACATGGATTTAAGAACAACATGTTTTCTTGAACAGAAAGCCATCAATCTATAATCCATGGGTTTCTAACAAACCAGAATTTTAAAACTTTAAAATAACAAAATAAATGCCAGCCTGTCTAGGTTGGGTGTTCGTTCAGAAAAACAAAACAAAACAAAACAAAACAAAACAAAACAAAACACTCTTCATACACCAGAGCAATTGGCATGATGTTTTCAACAAGTTGACTGCCTTTTTTTTTTTTAAGTAAAAGGTAAAAGTAAAGGACCCCTGGACAGTTAAGTCCAGTCAAAGGCGACTATGGGGTTGCAGCGCTCTTCTCTCTTTGAGGCTGAGGGAGCTGGCGTTTGTCCGCCAATAGCTTTCCGGGTCATGTGCCAACATGACTAAATCGCTTCTGGCGTAACGGAACACTGTGACGGAAACCAGAGTGCACGGAAATGGCATTTACCTTCCCGCTGCAACGGTACCTATTTATCTACTTGCATCAGAATCAGTGTGGTGTAGTGGTTGAGAGCAGTGGACTCGTAATCTGGTGAACCGGGTTCACTTCCCTGCTTCTCCACATACAGCTGCTGGGTGACCTTGGGCTAGTCACACTTCTCTGAAGTCTCAGCCTCACTCACCTCACAGAGTGTTCATTGTGGGGGAAGAAGGGAAAGGAGAATGTTAGCTGCTTTGAGACTCCTTAGGGTAGTGATAAAGCAGGATATCAAATCCAAACTCCGCTTCCTCTTCATAAATCTGGAGGGGGCCGTGTAGGCCATTTATTTATTTATTTATTAGATTTGTTACCTGCCCTTCACCGTAAGTCCTAGGTCGGGTTACAACAATGGAACATAAAATTAGAAAAACAGGTTTATTTGTTTGTTTGTAGAAAAATCTATAGACTGCAGTTTCACTAAAAATATCAAAGCGGTTTACCATTATTTATACACAATAAAAAACATACATGGGGGGGAAAACACAGATCACCAACTAAGCATTACAGGAAGTGATTAACTTAATTGACTGCATAGGGCTCATGGCAAAGAAATTTTCAGGAATGTTTAATGGTCAATATAGAAGACACCTGACGGATTTCTATTGGAGGAGCATTCCACAGGGCTAGGCTGGTGGCACTAAAACCTCAGGTTTATGTTAATGTCAAATGAGCCTCACCAATTTTGAGGGCAACCAGCTATACTCCTATGGATGAGTTCAGTGACTGAGATGGATATACAGGTTGGGATGGTCCCTATGGGACCCTGGACCTACCGGTAAATTGTTCCACGGTTTGCAAATTAATACAAGGATCTTGAACCCGTCCTGTTGGTAGATGCAACAATGATGTCACATATTGTCAGCCATATGCCCCCTTCAGATAAAAGCATCACAATTCTAAGACAAGCAGAACCATTTCAAATGGGATAGAACAATATCTAGTCCAATGTTTTGCTTGGGCTAGGAAATCCATAATGGTTTGTCCTGCTGTATGGAAGGTTGCTGTTCAAGAAACTCAAGCCCCAACCTGCCTTTTGGTGGGGGAAATTGCTTTTCTGGTGTGCTTTTGTTTTGGATCCTGGTCTAAATCTGCAAGGCATGCTGGGAATTTTGCAGCACAGAGGTCAAAGTTCTGCCTTGGAGGGAATGTATTGTTCCAGTGAAGCATACAAATGTATTCAAGCTGTGTAATTCTGTGGAAGTCTGGAATTTTGAACAGTTTGCTGAAATTTGGAAGAGTTGGCAGAGACTAGATAAGTTTAGGCATTGCACAAAGTGCCAGTAAACAAATGTATTGTGTCTAAAAGGAATCTCATAGGGGGAAGCTGTGCTGGCTTTAGGTAACCTGCACATCTTCCCATTTGAGTTTCCCTTTGGACACATTAGGATGGAAGTGCAAACAGAGCTCCTTGTAGACACATACACACATGTGCGCATGCACACACACACTAGAGCTGTGTACTGGATTCAGCCAAGTACCAAACCAGCCCTATTCAGAGGGATTTGAGCATCAGCAAGTTGAGTTGAGACAGCCACGGATCACTGTAAGTTGGGTTGGATGGTCCAGAGCTATTCAGAGCTGTCAGGCCTCATCCCTGAAGCAGTACTCTGCAGAATAAATGCCTCTGAGTGGAGAAAACAATTACGCAGGGTTGCAAGAGAAGTCATTTGTGAAGGACCATCCTCTAGACCCCACCCCTCCAGCTCTCGGACAGTTTCCTCCCTGTTTGTATATTTAATAAGGTTTTTTTAAATAAAACAACAACCACCCTGAAATATTAGCCCCGCTGCAGAACTAATTCAGAACCAGGTGGAGGGTAGGTGATCCCCATGTTGGCCCACAGTGGGTCAGCCTGATTGGGGCTCCAAGATTGGTGCAGCTGTGCATCAGCATAGACAGACACATCTGTGAAGTTTTACTCTATGAAGCCACTATTAGAAAGCAATAGGCCATGCTGGCTTATCCAGAGTCATACTTTGATATCCTTTTAGCAAATGTCCAATTTATACTCTCATCTCTGCACACTGCTGAAATGAGGTACACAGACACTGTAAAACACATCTGTGCCAAAGATTAAATTCCTCTACGGTAGGGATAGCCACATGGTGTCCTTCAAATGTTCCTGAACTCCAGCTCCCATCAGCCCCAGCCAGCATGGCCAGTGGTGAGAATAATGGGCGCTAAGAGCTAACAACATCTGGAGGGACCATGTTGGTTATTCCTGCTCTGTGGCATCACTTTTACTTTAAACAAACCACTGCTACCAGTACTTTATGGAGATGTGTGGGTCTTTGTGGGCAATGAAGCTTGCCTGTGGAAAAACAAGGAGATCATTGAAATTAGTAGCATGTCTTTCTTGGGTCTCAAAAGAATTAAATATGTTTCTTTTATGGGGCAGGAATTTCTTCAGCAATCAATCATGTATGTCTGCAGAACTAATGTTAAACTCACCATTCAGGGGAGGTCATGATATTCTAGTTTCCCTTGGACGAGAGTACTGGAAACATAAATCGTTCTCATATCCATTTTTGTTTACACACATAAAAACAGTGCCTAGTGTAAGCAAATAAAAGCAATCAGCAAAAGCATTGATCCTGCATCAGATTCTCAAAGCACCAATCAATAAACTCACAGCTCTAAACTTTCAACTCTCTGCCTTTCTCCAAATTCAAAGTTGCCTCTGCTTTTTGCTGCCCATATTTTGAGTGATGCCTCATTCCAAAGGTGGAGAAAGCAAGATCTTAGGGTTGCCATATTTCAAAAAGTAAAAACCAAGACACCCTGGTTGTTGAACTTTTTTTAAAAAGACCCCAAATTGTTGAGCTATTTCTCGATCCAGGACAAAGCAGCCACTTTTCGGAAATTCCCCCCAGACGCCAATTCCGCCTTTGAAATGCACGTGATGTATGGCAGCCCTAAGGATCCAACACTGTTTATTACATCCCTGATCGCTTACTAGTGTTCTTGCTGCTAGGTCCATTTACGGTAATCAAGACAGCCAACTTATTAAGCACTTGGCAGTGCTGGTTGTCTCTAGTGGCTGTTATGCATGTCTGCAGGCAGTGCATGGCAGTAGATAAAAGCGTTTAACTTCAACACTGTAGTAGGTCCTGGCTTCAGATCACACCATGCTCATACTCTTGTCATGGGCTGTGTTGGACACATCACTATTTTTCAGCCATTCCATATCTGTAAAATGGGAAGCATAGCCTACTTTATAGAGTTGACATGTGATTTATGTGCTGAAGATTATTATTTTTTAAATGCATAGAAGATTATTCTGAATTTCAAGAACAGGAACACGTGGAAAATCAGAGGCATTGCAAGGGTAAAGTGGAGTGGAGTGAGGGGGGCCTTAAAATGTGTGCTCAAATTAGAAATATCCCTGATAATCCAGTCTTTCCTATTCTTTAGCATGCATTTAACGTGCACACAAAACATTGCATAGATTCACCTTTTCTTAAGTGTTCAAAGTGTTTCATGTACATTCTCTGTATTTCTCATAGTAGCCCTTTAAGGCAGACCAGTATTATCACAGACATTATTTTTTATCGTTGTTAATTTATCAATCACCTTAAATATGACCACCTTCTATACAATAGTTTTCAGGCAATGCACATTTAAAAAACAGCAAAAAAAAGTTAGATCCCCACAAAAAGCACCCACATCTGATGCATTTAAAACAAAACTAAAACCCAGTCAAGTAGAACCACATGGCAAAGACTTTATCCAGCTGCGGAGGCCCATCAGAACAAAAATACCTTCAGTTGTTTCTGGAAAGTTCAGGTAATGGATGTTGGTTGTATCTCAACAGGAAAGCTGTTCTATAGAAGAAGGGCAGTTGCAGATGAGGGGGCTGAGGCTGAAAGGGGGGCTTGCCTCAGTCCCTGCTAGAGACTCAGAGATGGCAGAGATGAGATCTGAACAAGAGGCTTCCAGATTTTCAGCTTAGTTTTTTTTGCCACTCACTGTGCTGTGCTGCATCTGCCGCTATCTGTTCTGGCACTATCCAGCAGTGGTGAATATGCAGGAGTACTTTGGGTTTTCTGAGAAGGGGGATGCTGCCTGGCTTCCCTGGAGCGGACTTCTCCAGCACCAGGTAGTGTGTGAAAATTAGCTGGCAGGGAAATATGCAACTTCTAGGGGCAGTAATTGAATTCTTGCAATTAGAACTGAGGCAGACGCACCACCTCCTTTGAGCAGATCTCCTTCCTCTTTGAAGGAACCACTAATGTGTCTTTTCTTTTTAATTCCTATGGGATAGAGACATGATAGCAACTGCAGAGGGAAACTGACTCTTGGAGCATATCTCTAATACACACATTCCTTGAGAGTTTTTGATCGCTCACATGGAATATTCAGGTCAAATTCCTTTTCAGGAGAAGGCTATTCCCCTACCTCCAGCAACTTTCCCGTTCTTTAGCTGATAACAATCAAGTCTCTCAACAGAGAATTTGTGTTCTGACGCAATGTTTTGAAAGATCCTGAGCCACAGCTCAAGAGTTGTCGGTTCAGTTATCCTGTTTAGCTTTCTGTGGTGGCTGAAAATGGTGGCAGTAACCGAAGCTCTGCAAGAATTTCCACATTTGATTCCACTGCCAAATGTTAAGATCCCAGGAGACCCTGTGTGCGCACAAATAGGTGTATGTGAATGAATGCAGAAGAGATGAGTATTGGCCGGTTCTCCTCCCCTGGGACATGTTAGCGTCTGTAACCATAGGAGTGGGGTTGCATTTCAAGCAGCGCTGACTGCATGCTTTCCAGTTTACTGATGCCCCAGGAGTCCTCTGTGAGCTGACTTGGCTGCCCTCCCTGGCACCAGAAGCAACATCTGGGTCAGTGACGCTTCCCCTTGCCCCCCTCGCCGCCCCTGCCTTTCAGAAACTGCACTGCTCAGGGTCAAAATGAACTTTATCACATCTGTGGGATGAGGTTACTGGTGGTGTAAAAACTGGAATTCAGAGGTAGTGGCACACACCCAGGTGCCAATCAAGGAGACGGATGTACTGGCCTGTGCGGAGGAATGTGGTCTCTACCACGAGCTCTACGCTGGAGGAGCTCTGTTTTATTCCAGCATTGTGTTAATTAGCTGAATAATGCCAGGATTTATGTATCGACAATGGTTTCTTGCAAAATAGTTTCCTGCCCCACTGTAGGTGTTAATACAGGTGTCCCAGCCATTTTCACCAATCTGCCCATGTAAAATATTAAAGCTGTGGCTAACATATATTAAAGCTCTAATAATCATTGACTTTAACTTTTGCATCTCATTGCCATTCAGCTCTCAGATTACAATTTTCCCTCTTAAATTTTACATTAGGTGTCTGATGAAATTGGCCTGTGTCCATGAAAGTTTATGCTTTGTTAGTCTGTAAGGTGATGAAAGACTCCTTTATTGGTTTTGCTACAAGGGACTAACACAGGACTACTCCTCTCACAATCTGTCCAGCAGCTCCACAGAAAAGTTGTGGAACAGTTGCAAATGCCTGTACTTGACCTTGCTCTTGAGTTGTTGTTTTTTACCAGATGGTGGCGCTTCAGACTGTTTTGACCAGGGCTGGAGTAGGCTAACAAGAGGCTAGTCCAGGGCCCATGATTTCACAGTTGGTGCTGGTTTTGATGATGCCAGTGGTAAAGGAAAACATGTTTTTTAAAATATCACACACACATCCATTGCAGTAGAAAAGCTACTATATGCTGTGATTATTAAAATATGAGATGCATATGCTTGTACAAAAAAAATATTAAATTGTCCAACAAGACAATTTATGATTTGTAAGGTCTGTAGGAAAAAGTTGTCAACTGCTGGGCTAGTGAATTGAATGATGGCTCTTTAGCCTGTGTCTCCCCTCCCCATATTTTTCCAGCAGACTTTCAGCCATTACTATTTTGGAATTTTATTACAGTATGTACATTTATTCAATTAAATGTGCATGTGTCATCTCTCCCTTTTAAAATAAAAGCAGCATCAGTGGGAGGAGATTGTGGAGTGGGTTGATGACATCACCACTGTTCCAGCCAATCCATGTGGCGCTGTGCTGGCTTCCACGACCAATGCTGGGAACTTCAGGAGATGGGACCTACATTCCTAATACCAGTAAAGATAAAACAGGCAGAGGTAGCTTCCTGTAAGTTTTTGATTCTGCATTAAAATTCTATATGCCACAAAGGTGGCAAGTGCACTTATCGTACCAGCTTGACGGCTGAAATAATATATATTGGGGGGGGGGGGTTGCACCTTAAGTGAAAGGCACACAAAGCATCAGTGATGGGTTTGGCTGTTTAAAGTTAGGAATGCAAGTGTTAAGCAGTGCATTAATGACCCAAAAAATTAGTTGACTAATTGGTATGGGCCCGTTTTAAATAAGCAAGGCTGCAAAGGTTAGGGCCCTTTACTTTTTTGAGGCTGTCTGTCTTCTGCCATGTTTTTGCAACAGAAGATGATAACTAAAAGATTGGATGGTTTTTTCTTTTCTTTGTTGTTAAATTGTAAGTTAGCAAATCTTTTGATATCTATTCCCCCCACCCACCCAAAAGCAGGTTTAGAATCACAGAATCGTAGAGTCAGAAGGGACCATGAGGGTCATTTTGTCCAACCCCTGCAGTGCAGAGATCTTTCGCCCAGTGATACCTTTTGAGTTTTTTGTCATAGGCACATGGACTTAAAATTTTATTTGCATTATTAGCAAGTTAAAGAGAGCACACCTACAATAACTTGGGCTGCATACACACAATTCATTTAAACTATGTTTAAAGCACATCCCCCAAATAAAGCACATTTCTTATAGTGTAATCCTGTGCATATTTACTCCAAAGTTATTCGTGTTGTGTTGTTTGTTTAGAAAATCAGACTGAGTCAACAAGCACTCCCACCCCCTGTTCAACTTGAAATCTACCCTTTGCCCACAGACCTAGAAAGCAGACTGCTGCCTCTAAAGCTTCACCCCACCCCAAAAAAATATTCAGTATGGTACTGCTCTGCCCTAGAAAGTTGTGGAAAAGGATTGCTGCAATGAGTATATGTGAAGCACTTGAAACTATATACCTGCTTTTGGAATAATTATTATTAATCGGTTAATAGCTAAAAAGCAGATGGTTAATCCACTAAAACAGAAAATATCTTTAATTAGTTGCTAGTCATGCTTAGAATGCCATTGCATGGAGAGAGTTCCACAATGCAAATTGTTTCTGTGACATGGCTTCCACCCCCTGAGATGTGGCCACTGGATGTTTTCTGCCACTGCAGACCATCAGTTTGTGGGTAGTGCAAGGAAAAGCCACTATGTGCAAATGGGTGAGCTCTGTGGTCCAGTCTCCATGCAGTTGTATGGCTGCCACCATGCTGCTTCTATATGTTCACTGGACATTTGTTTGCATTACTTGCAATCCAGGGTCCTCTTCCCCTGTGTTTGCCAAAGACCCAAGGGCTGCCATGGGTCTCCCCCCATCATCACTTTGCCTCATTTTTGAGCTACTCATGGACAAGTTTGGAGCGTGCATGCCAATGGCGCTGGTTGCCAAGGTTCCCTGTTGGCATCGATCAAGTGCTGATTGTCCACCACCCCCCACCCCACCCCATCCCACCCTGCCCTCCCACCCCATCCTGGACCTTCAGCTGCAGCGGCTAAAGCAGCTTTTCCAACGCAAGCCCAATGAGGAGCCTGCCCCAGAGGAACCACAGGCCAATGGGGAGCTGGTCAGCCCCTCTGGAGGACCCATCTACTACATCTATGAGGAGGAGGAAGAGGATGAAGAGGAGGAGGAGCCTGAGCCACCACCTGAGCCAGAGAAACCAGTTAACGACAGACCTCACAAATTCAAGGATCATTACTTCAAAAAACCCAAGTTTTGCGACGTCTGTGCCCGCATGATTGTCCGTGAGTCCTACCTGAGGGGGTCGAACTGCAGGGGGAATGGTGGTGCTCAGAAGGTTGCCTCGTCCCTCTATTGGCAGGGTGCTTGGGCCTTTGGCAATGGCATAACAGGCAGAAGTCTGACAAGCATGGCTTTTTCTCTCTCCGCACCTCTGTGGCTGTGGGGGGAGGAAGTTTCACTGCTGAATGTCCGTCTGTCATGTTAAAGACAAACATACGATGGGCAGTTATGCATTGCCAAACATTGTGCACCACACAAAAAGAACACTAATTTGCATATTTGATAAATATGCATAGATGCAAGTTTGGAAAGATTTACTATAAATAGAAATGTCCTAGTGGTGAGAGCTGCAAACTCTTGATGGGCAACTTCAAGGCTTCAGCTTGTCAGTCCAAGAGGACACCTAGAGGACTGGCATCCAAATAATAAACTGCCCCCTATAAATCAGGACACATGGCCACCTTGGGCACATGAGTCCTGTCTGTAAAATGGTAGCAACCTTAATGGGTAAAGGAGAGGGAGTGAAGGGGGATGGGGGGGGGATGGGGAAGGCATGTGCTTCAGGGAGATGGTGAGTCATGAAGATGAAGAGAAGGTGCAGATGGGAGAAGGTATGGATTGTGTGGCTAAATCAGGCTTCCACAAACTCAGCCCTCCAGATGTTTTGAGACTACAGTTCCCATCATCCCTGACCACTGGTCCTGCTAGCTAGAGATCATGGGAGCTGTAGGCCAAAAACATCTGGAGGGCTAAGTTTGAGGAAGCCTGGGCTAAATGCTGGATATGATGGTGGCTCACATATATATAACTAGCAGCCTCATACCCAACATTGCTTGGGAATTCTAAGAAACCCCCAAACCAGTACAGTTTTGAAAGCAGTGTTAAAATAGTGCCATTGTGAAAGTTTCAGGCCACCGACTTGATTCAAGATGGTGTCCAATTTGGCTACCTTATCATAAGCAGTTGGGACGCAGGTAGCGCTGTGGTCTAAACCACTGAGCCTAGGGCTTGCCGATCAGAAGGTCGGCGGTTCAAATCCCCACGACGGGGTGAGCTCCCGTTGCTCGGTCCCTGCTCCTGCCCACCTAGCAGTTCGAAAGCACGTCAAAGTGCAAGTAGATTAATAGGTACCTTCTCTGGCAGGAAGGTAAACGGCTTTTCCGTGCACTGCTCTGGTTTGCCAGAAGCAGCTTAGTTATGCTGGCCACATGACCTGGAAAAACCGTCTGTGGACAAACATCGGCTCCCTCAGCCAGTAAAGCGAGATGAGCGCCGCAACCCCAGAGTCGTTCATGACTGGACTTAACTGTCAGGGGTCCTTTACCTTTATCTTTATCTTAAGCAGTGCATAGTGAATGGATTAACAACTTTCCAAAATATATAGTTGGTACACACACAAGCATTTCCCCGCCCCGCCCCCCAAATAAATGTCACTGAGTCAGAGATGAGTTTTCATCATCCATGGTGGTCATTTTAAAGTTGAGAAGGTAAAGCCCACATCTCTCTTTCCTGTTATGCTGTAGTGAGTACAAGGTGACTGGAGCCGCTTCAAGAGAACTGTAATGTAACAGGGAGGGAGGGAATGAAGTTAATAGCCATAGCTCCTTCCCAGTTTTGAAAGAACTGGGGGTTGGGGAATTTGCAACATGATCCATCTGTCATCTTCTCCCTTCATATCATGACATGCATACCTGTGACTGGAAAGGGAATGAATAATGCAGCTCTCTCTTATGAGGTGAGGACTTGTGATATTCACATGAGATGCAAAAGGGTTTGCTCATTGATAATTTCTTCCAGCACAATTGGTATCCCATATGACACCAATCAGCCTCTTGGCCTGTTGCCAGAAACAGGATTTAAAGTCAGCCCCCACCCACAAATGCAATTGATGTTTCACTGATATGTCCTTCCTATCCAGACTTTTCTGGTCTTTTCAAAAGTGGTATCTAGCTGGCTTCCTTTATAAAGGAAAGCCACTCTGCACCTGCTCAGAGGCAGTTGTAAGTTCCAGTATTTTGAAAGCAGACACTGGCAATCTTAAGACCAACGCAAGTGCGGAAGAAAACACTGGTTTTAAATGCAGCCCCTCCACCCCTCCAAAAATATCATGTACACAGATGTGTAAGACAGCTAAGGAGGGAATGTGTCAAAGCTAAGCTGCAAGAAATGATCCACGGGTACCAGAGCCAGAAAGGAATTGCTGCTTAGGCAAGGTCTCAGAGCAGTCAGGAGCCCTTTTTATAGGCCTGCCTGCCTGGAAGAGCCCAACAGCCAGCTGGGGGGGGGGGAGGGCCAGCCCAGAGCCTGAGGCTACTTCATTGGCAAGAAAATGGTCCAAGCTGCAGTTCTCACCCCATGGGGCAGTTGCACACAGAACTGAAAATTTCTGCCCTGACAGCTCTTGATGCAGTGTGATTCAGAGTGCCAAAAGGGTACGCACTCAGGGAGTGTTGAAGTTTCCCCGCTCATCCACACATACCACCCACAAGCTGGGCTCTATACTGAAGTGAGACCAATTGGGGGAAATGGCACCTTCCATCTTGTCTTACGTGTGATTGGACAGGCCCATGTTAAAGGACATGAGCGTGCTGCAGACACCTCGAGTTTAGTCCAGGGATGGGGAAAACATTTTGCCCTTCAGATGTTGCTGGACTCCACTTCCCATAGCCCCAGGCAACGTGGCCAAAGTGTGGCCAGGGACCCTGGGAGGACCTCAGGTTCCCAATTCATGATTTAGTCTGCAGGAGTTGCAGGGGTGGGGGGCGCGGTTGGCAGGGGGTTGGCTCTTACGGCCCAAATTGCCCCCAACAGATTGGTTTTTTTTCTACTGTAGTCAATAACAAATACGGCCTGCGTTGCAAGAACTGCAAAACCCACATCCACCACAGCTGCCAACACTATGTGGAGTTCCAGCGCTGCTTCGGCAAGATTGTAAGTATTCCCTGCCTGGCCCCATTGCCCAAGTTCCAGCTTCCTGCCACTTAACATGATATGCCATGTGCCTTAGGCTTGGGCCGCCAAGTTCAGAGGTTGCTTTGGCCACCATAAGGTGGAGGATGGGAAATGTTTTGGCATGGAGATAAAATCTTCCCCAAAGAGACATGCTAATTTGAGAACTGAGAAATTTCTTTGATTGCTTTAATAGGGAACATAACAGAATTTGTATGCTCAAAATACTTTTGTGTTCCTGGGCAGTTTAGGACTTACAGCTTGAGTAAATCGAGCTAAAACAGGAAGAATTTGTGTCTGTGTGCTGTCATTAGAAGCATGGATCTGGTATAGTGTTGGGTTTGATGACATTAAAAAAAAAACAATTACAAGGACAGAGAATATTGCAATAATTGCTTTTGAAAATGTAGAAAAACCATTTTATATTCATGTGGAACCATCAGCATCTTAACGGTATTATAGAAGTGTATTTTTTTAATCCATGAGATAGATTCTTGTTCCTCTAGGGTGGGAGTTGTATTTCGTTCTTCTGTTGGTATATATCTTCTTCTGTTGGTATATAATTTTAAAAAGTTAAGAAAAAGAAAACTGCATTGAATCAAGCTGTTCATAATATTTACTTCAGGGATGTAGTCCAACAAAAGCTGGAGGGCCCCAGTTTGGGCCAACTGTTTTAGGCCAACTGTTTTGCCCCTTCCACAGTAGTCCCCAAAGAATCACCAGAGGCTTTTTCTGCAACCCGTGAAAATATTTCCAAAAATTGATGTTCCTGCCTCTCCGAGGATAAGCTGGTCTACTGGCAGCGTATTTAGGAAAGAGTTGTCCTTCTTCCTTAGTTTTGGACGAGGCTGGGTTCTCCCTTTCACTTGTGCGTCACACTCTTCTTTTGCCCTGCAGCCCCCAGGTTTCCGTCGTGCTTACAGCTCTCCATTATACGGTGCCGAACAACTTTCTGGTGGTAAGTAACCTGCTGCAAGCCTCTACCCCTTCCAAAGGTGGGCTTCCATTGCCACAAACAGCAGCCTAATTTTGTTGCTCTTGCTTTTCACTCCACAGCAAACCGAAGTGACCCTGTGTTTGAGACGCTGCGGACAGGTGTTGTCATGGCAAACAAGGAGCGCAAGAAAGGGCAGGATGACAAAAAGAACGTAAGGGAGATGGTGTGGGGAAACAATCATGACACAGAAGGGTATCATATCATTGTCTCGTAACCATAGCAGCCTCTCCCAGGGAGAGCCGTGGCAAGTGCCCTCCAGATAGGAGTGATGGAATCAGGACTAAATTAGCTCTTAATAAAAAGCGTTAATGCCTTTACAATAAAATAATTAAAGGGTTAATGTGGCTTGCAGTATTTCAGACCTCTTCCTCACCCCACTCCCCTTCCTTGTTGCTATACATTTAATTTATCCACTCCGCTGGAAGGCCGCAGCCCTCTTTCTCGAGCATTCTGCCACAAGTCTGCTAAAAATATCCACTGTGCAGCTTAGCTCCCCCTTTCCAACTATAACCTTGAGGAACAGTTTATCAGATCCCACGGTGTAGACATTTTCTTGCCCACATCTGCTGCTGCTGCTGCTTCTGTGGGGCAGATAAATGTGCAATGTTGTAAAGTGAGACCATGGGTAAGGGAGCTACAATATGGGGAAGAGGAGTTGTGCCCGTAAACTGCTGTGGCCAGTAGTAGCCAGTAGTAGCCAGTAGTAATAGTAATATGTTTTACAAGTAAATTTATGAAATATACATAATACCTTATAATGCTAACATCGAACACATAATACACAATAAAAATCTTAAATATAATATTTAATTACATGATTTTGTTTACATTAAAAACATAGTACAAAATGCAGCAGACATGTCAACATTTAATTATGCATGTGCAAATACAAATTACCAGTACATCATTCCTACTGCATTAATTAATGTAAAGTATAGCTCTGTTCTTGGACAATAGACGGGGTAGGTAAATCTGACTTCTTCAGCTCTTTAGCAGGGAAGATGATACTGAACCATTTTTCCCAGCCTTGGAAGACTTAAGGATATAGCAGCTTGAGGTTGGCTGCGAGTTGGCACCCCTGTCTCCCCAGATCCTTCTCTGGAGACCTATATAAACCACCCACAAATTGAGGTTCTTTCCTTATCCTCTTCATGCTCCTATGCACATTGTTTTGGAAATATCTGCCAGAAACTCCCGAGGCCTTGCCTAGTTTCACATAACCCAGAATCCCCTGCTGTGTGCCCCAACCCTGAGTCTCGTGCAGCCTCCGTTAGTGAGGATGCTTCCTTCCAGTCAACTGCAACAAAGCTGATGCCTTCTGATACATTTCCCATCCTGCTTTCTAGCCATTGGCTGCTATGATGGAGGAGGAAACAGAGGCCCCTAAAAACGAGGGCGGCCAACCTGAGGCAGGTAAGTGCCAGACCTTGGGAAACCCTGCTCTTCAAAGACTCTGCAGCCCAAAGGCTTATTTGTTAGATCTAGAACTCAGGTAGACCAATTCTAGAAGAGACCAGATGAACAATAATAAAAAGGGGTTGTGGAAATTTATCACCATAAATGAAACCTAGCCACGCCGTATCATACAGTACATACAAATGTGGACATACAGAGCCATAGAGGACTCCAGGGCCCAGGTGTCTAATGAAACACCTTCTTCCATATACAGTGGTACCTCGGGTTACAGACGCTTCAGGTTACATACGCTTCAGGTTACATACATTCCGCTAACTCAGAAATAATACCTTGGGTTAAGAACTTTGCTTCAGGATGAGAACAGAAATCGAGCGGCGGCAGCGGGAGGTCCCATTAGCTAAAGTGGTGCTTCAGGTTAAGAACAGTTTCAGGTTAAGAACAGACCTCCGGAACGAATTAAGTACTTAACCTGAGGTACCACTGTACCGTATATACTCAACTGCATGAGGCATATTTTATTGCATTACGTACAATATGATCAAGCAAGGGACACATTGATTAAACCACTATTGGCAATTTGGCCAGGTCAATCCGAAGCCTACCATGTCAAATATCTTCTGGACGACAAGTCCAATGATATCACAGCAGCCATGGCAAAGTTTCTTTCAGTAGTCATACAAATCAAAGATCAACATACCCATGACTAAACAAATAACACTTCAGTCTCCCTTTCCTGGGGGGTTGTCTGTATGAATCTGTATTTTATTCTGTATCTATGTTATGGGCCGTAAGATTAATAATAATATACCTTTTTTCCATCTATAAGATGCCCCCATGTATAAGACACCCCCTATTTTGGGGGACTCAGATTTAAGAAAATAGGGGGGGGGGAGATATATCTGTGTATAAGACACCCCCAAATTTTTTACATTATTTTTTTAGGGGGAAAACCTTGTCTTATACACGGAAAAATACGGTATATGTGCCTGAACAAGATCTGGTGGGGATGCTATTGATGATGCCACATTTGCTTGGAAATTTGGTATGCAATACCCCTGGCGGGGTGCTGCGTGTAGAGAGGGAATTCCTGAAACGCTTTTTTGATGTGTCTAGATTCAGCCATAATCTATAATATTATTAGATTAAATAGTTTGGCATATTGAGAAGCTTGGATTTGATTTTAAGAGCAGCATCCCACACTCAAGCTTCCAAGCCTCTATGTGTGCAAAAATAAGCTTGAAAACATATGGGCTGAGATACAGGAACAACATCGGAAGCTGCCCTATACCAAGTTGGTCCATTGCGCCATCTAATTTAGTATTGTCTGCACTGACTGGGCCCTGGAAAGTCTAAAGCTTTAGAAAGTCTGAAACTTTACAGAATTTCAGACAGTATACATTCCCAGTTCCATATGGATATGTTGGGGACTTTTTGCATCCTCCCCTTCACCACACCAGAAGGAGTCTTATTGGGATTTCTGAAGAGTTGGACTTCAGGACCTTCCTTTAGTGCCACCTTACCTGTAGAATGAATGGTGCAAAATTAACAAATGTGTGCCAGTTTGCTTTACATAATTTATGTAGATGGAGATATCCAGCTCGTCTTGGTGCAGAAGTTGGGTTAACTTCCTGCATAATTTTAATCATTTTAGTTAGCCCTTGCTGTTGTTTACCTAAAATATGTTCAATTCAAATGTTGGTGAACTCATCTTGAACAAGTCTTAGGTTCCAAGGGAGTGACATATTGAGTATTTGGGACAATATTGCCTAGTGATTATCATGGAGGGTGGCATTCTTCCAAACCCTTTTGGAACTTGTGCCAGGTTTTATTTCCTGGGGTTTCTGACACTGCCATAAACACTGGGATAAGCTGGATTCTCTTTGCAGGTCAGCCAAGGGCACTCTTGGAGTAGGAAAACACTGACAGACATCTTTAGGGGTAGAATGCATAAAATTTCAAACAAGACTATGAATGGACAGTTTGTTTATTTGTCGTTCTGATGAATTGGAAGACTGGGCACATGGGTGGGTGGGTGGGTGTATGCAGTCAAGTCGCGGAGAGCAGGGGGCTTAGCGCTGGCAGGGGGACAGCCGCGATGGCACCCCACTGGGATCGCACTGCTGGGGGCGGTGCGCTCCCCCCGTACTCCTCTTCCTCCGCCAGTGGGTGTATGTTTGCATGAGGCTGCAGAGAAAGTGGCTGCTGTCTGTGTCTTCCTCGAGGCAATGCTAACAGGAACAGGTGTCCTGCAGGGACAGCTCTCTCTCTCTCTCTCTCTCTCTCTCTCTCTCTTTCCCTCCCTCCGTCCCTTAAGGATGGGGCAAAAAAATTGAATCAGTTCACAAACTCCAAGATAATTTGAGAACCAAAGTACAGCCAAACTTTGAAATCTACTGTCCTTCAAATTTACAATGCAGTTCTCTAGCCAAGTAATGAGTAAAAAAAAAACAAAAAAAAACATATATTTGGGTAAAGTGCAAAAAATGCATATACAGTGGTACCTCAGGTTACGTACTTAATTTGTTCCGTAGGTCCGTTCTTAACCTGAAGTACTACTTTAGCTAATGGGGCCTCCCGCTGCCGCTGTGCTGCCGGAGCACGATTTCTGTTCTCATCCTGAAGCAAAGTTCTTAACCTGAAGCACTCTTTCTGGGTTAGCGGAGTCTATAACCTGAAGCGTATGTAACTTGAAGCGTCTGTAACCCGAGGTACCACTGTATAGAGAAGATAACATTCAAAATGCATTATATTATGTCTGTTAGAAGAAATTCACACTAAAATGCTGATGAATTACTTTTCAGAATAAATAAATTGCAATTAATGTAGAAATGTGGAGAACTGAAGACTGGAAAAATGACAAAGTGAGAGAAGCCAGAATTGACCCAGCGCCCCCCCCCTAATGGAGGCCCACCCTTTCCCTCTCCTTACTAGCCCAGGAGTGGATAGACTGGTGCTGCTGCCTTCTGGCACTGAAGGAAGAACAGGAAAGGAAAGAAGAGACAGAAGCACGACCGAATGTTCTGCTTCTTCTCCTTTGACTGAATGGCTGTTGCAGTTATGGCAGTCGGCTGCACCTGTCAAGGGAGGGGGGGATGCGGGATGTTTTGACACTGTGGGCAAAGCGCCCTGCAGCTGTCTCCCTGACGCTTCCTGCCCCTGCCACCACGCCTGCACTGCCACTGCAGCAGCATCCTTGCTCCTGTCTGCGGCCATACTGGAGTGGGGCGGCTCTGCCACTTGAGGCAAATTGCTTCACCTCTTCTCATGGAGGCGCTGACCTTGGCACCTATAATACTAGTGAGAGTTGCTGTCTTCCTTGTGCTGGTCTCTAGTAGAGACGGGGGAGGGGGGGGAGAGAGAGAACATGGAAAGGCAGGCAGGGGTGAATAAAATGCACAGAGAACTAAACTGGGAACTGCTGCAATCTTGTACGTAAGGGTAATAAACATAGTAAAAGCAACAATGGTGATTTGGAGCGATTCACTATATAGATTCCTCATTTTTAGGCCCTGAAAACTCAACCAGGAGAGAGTGTAGTGATGCCTGGGGAGTGGACAAATTTGAGTTTCACTCTTCTTTTATCTCCTTCTCTCCCTACTTATGCCCCTATCTGAATGCTGGGTTTTTTCTTTTTGTGTCCAGGAAATCCAGAAGCACAGAAGGCTGAGAAGAATGCCCCTGATGATAAGGTACCTGACTCTGCCTGCCCCCTTCCCCCCCCCTTTGGGAGGTGGGGGTGTAATGTGTGCCCTTCCTGAAGTGAGATGCCAGCAGCACTGAGATGATGCACGTCCACACCAACCCACAAGCCGCCTCCTCCTCCACAGCCAGAAATCCCCTGGTTTATCTTCCCCACCTTCTGATATCTGCTGTTACTGCATTGCCTTTTCCTGATTTTCCTGTGGTTTTTATTTATTGTTGCAAATTGCCCTGGAGTCTTTTTAACTGAAGGCTGCTACGGAAATACTTTTACAAACTGGACAGGGATGGAGTATATAGCACTGTGAGGAGGCCAGTTTACATGGCTGCCTGGGCTGGTTCTTCCTGCTTGCAAGGAGCTGCTTGAACTCTCTGGGGCAGTTACTGTGCACCACTGAAGATCTGGCAGTTGGGGAGGTGGCTCTGTGTCCTACTTCACAGGACACATTCCTTTATTTTGAATGACTGCCAGTGGAGAGTCTTCTCTTGGGAGATGTCCTCTGTTTGAGGGCTGTCCAAGTCTCATTTCAAGATAAAGAACCATAAAACTAAAGAATAGAAGCACTGAAGTTGCCCATCAACCATTTGCAGCACCTGCTGAGCAGACTGAGCAGGCGCACAAATCACTTTTGGTCTTCCCCACTACAATGAGATGTATTGTATTGCTCTTTATAGTCATTATTTCTAAATTTGCATTTATGCACATTGGAGTCATTGTTTTAGGTGGTGCAAAAATCACTCTTTTTGCAATGCACAACTGTCCAGCTTCTGTGGCCAGGGTGGATTTGGGGAAGTGTTTGTATAGGCCATTCCTTTTGAACCTTGAAGAGACCTTGGGTTTCCTCGATGATCTCCTAAACTCCACTGCTTAAGTCTTGATGGGCTCCTTTCTTCCCTTGGACAGAATAAGAAGCAGCAACCTGGGTTCCAGCAGTCTCACTACTTCATTGCACTCTATCGCTTCAGAGCTTTGGAGAAGGATGACCTGGATTTTCAGTAAGTGGTTTGGAATTTGTATGTGTTGGTCAGAGTTTACCAAGCTCAGCTGATCTTGAATTCACTGTCTTGCAGAGGCAAGTCCCAGCATGGAGATGTTTGGGTTGTATTTCTCATATCCTTAGCCAACCTGATGCCAACAGAATCTAGATCTTATAGGTTACTCCTGGCTGTCACCTATAAACCATTTCACTTGGCGCAGGATGTGACTGCTTGCTTGCTTGTTCATGGAAGCTAGACGGTCAAAACATGCTATGCTGATTCTGTACCAGTTGGGCAGTTCCAGACCCAATTCATAATACTGGGTTTGACTTTAAAAGCCCTAACTTAAATGGCTTGGAGGAGCCAGGTTATTTGAAGGACCCTGCCTCTAGACATATTTGTTTACCTTTATATCCTGCCTTTCTTCCAAGGAGACCACATGTTACCTTCACAACAGCCATGTGACACAGGTTAGGCCTGAGAAGTAGGGATTGGCCCGAGGTCACACAGTGAGCTTCATGGCTGAGTGGGGGTTTGAACCCAGTGCTTCAAGACTGGTGTTGGAGGCCACACTCATTGAAACTTCCTTTAAATTCAGTCAGACTGGCAGCTACTATGCACAGGGCTTTCCCTGTGGTGGCTCCTTCCCTTGTGAAAGTTCCTCTCAAGGGCTGTACCCTTGGTCCTCCTCAGTTTCAGTATTTAAAAAGACTTTGAAAGTGCACCTCTTCTACAATGTCTTTTAACTGATGGGATTTTTGGCCATGCTGCCGTTGCATTGATGTTTAATTGCTTTGGCTCTTGAAATGTTTTTTATACTGGCAGAATTATATTTTAATGTATTGTTGGGGATGTATTTTTTAAAAGGTTGAAAGGTTAATTATAATATTATTATGTTTCTGCCACCCTAGGTTCTTTTGGGAGGAAGGACAGAGTAGAAAATTAATAAAACAAACGAACAAATAAAATATTTGTAGTTTGTTCACTGACTTCGGTGGCATTGGTGGCTTATAAATGTTGAAATTTAACAAACTATACAAAAATTTTAAAAACCATATCAAAAACCATATTATCAAACACCCACACACCCACAATTGTATGTAAAACCAATTTCAAATCTAAAATTAAGGATTCCCCCAATCCCGTGACTTCCCTCCACCCCCTGATTCCTTAATTTTCCTTTCCAAATGCATATCGTTATTACTCAAATAAATAAATAAATAAATAATTCATCCAATTTATCCTATAGTATATCTAAGATTACAAGTGTTCTTAAAATCCTGTCAATGTATTAACAATACTTTTTTATATATACATTAAACATTTCCCAATCTTTTCCAAAATTCTTATCATCCTGGTCTCTGAGCTCATGTTTCCATTTCTGACACTGAAAATAATATTAGTGCTAGGGAACAATAGTGATGGGTAAGTTTGCTTTTCCCAGTTGAATGAGCAGTAATTTTATAGCTAGTGGTTTGGTGGTGATGACACTGGAATAATAAAATGTAAACTCAGTTTCCCCTCAGTAATATACCGTTGCCATTCTGGGGAAAACATCTGAAAGATCACAGCTGGAAGGGGGAAAGTAAAGCTCTTCAACTCAGTAAACACACATTGATTCTTTAAGGTGGGATGCAAATGTAATGAACAGTTAGAACTGAGGAGCTGAGCCAAAAGATCCATTGTGAGGTTTTACTTCACACTGAAGGATTTCCTTTTAAAAAAATTTATTATTACACTTATATGCCACTTTTTCTCCAAAGAGCTCACGGTGACATACTTGGTTCTGCCTCAAGAACCTCTAATCCTGAGTGAATAACAGTATTCCACATGGGGAGGTGAATGCTGGGATTTGACTTGACAGCTTGACAGCCATCTTAGAACAGCTTCTCATGGGGTGTGAAATATACTCAGAGTCAAGAGTGGATTTCATGCTCTTTATTCAGCTCATAGTAGTGAGGAGGAATGGAAGTTCCCCCACAATATCTGCTTTATATACATTATTTACACAGTGGGCTGCACGTGATTGGCTAATTCCGGGATTCTCCTGTAGGCCAATCAGATTGTGGATTCACTTCCACCTGGAGCTGGATTGGGTGGCTCCTGCGGACCAATCATACTGCTGCATTGTTCTAGGACCAATCAGACTACTGCATTCTAAATCCTATTATTTTAGGACCAATCAGACTGCTGCATTTTGGATCCTATTCAACTCAGTACATAACAGGGTGCTATGAAAATACGGCATCGCATGTGCAGATTTGGGCAAAAATAGGGAGGAGAGCAGAGCCCCACCCAAAACATATCCCAGCTGATGCCTTCACACTAAGGCCACCTACTGGGTCTTGTTGTGATGTGTGGTGCAGAAGAATAAATATGGCAGTGTTAGACAACTACCAATGCTCACTGATTACTTCCTTGCTTTGCTGAGTGGTGGTATCAATAAAAGGGGAGGTTTGTTTGGGCCGGTCTTAGTCAAGTACCTAGGTTGGGGGACAGATAAACCTGTCCAAGACTCCAGATTTTCTGTGGGCAAATTGGAACGTATGGTTTACCATCATTTGTGGTGATATTTTAACTCCAGACTCATTCTCTTTCAGCCCGGGGGACAAAATTGCCATTGTTGACGACTCCAATGAAGAATGGTGGCGGGTAAGAAAAGGGAGCTGACTGCCTTGAGGAGATGTGCCATGGAGGGGCTGGGAAGATACATAACAAGCAGAAGATAACTTGTGTTTCAGCTTCAGGGTCAAATCTGGTCATTTGAGGGGAAAGTGTTTGATCTCTTAGAACGGATGTACAAAAGAAAAATAACTTTAATAAGTGGTGGGGCCACAAACATTATTTGGGGTTTGTCTCAGTTGTGGTTTCAGAACTATCCCCCTTGATGTTGACTTGCAGGCTCCCTTGATATCTGAGTTATGGGCTTCTATCTACCGCTTCAGTGCTAGTCAGGGCATGTTCACATGGTAAATGTAAACTGGTTTAACTATGGGTGTTGCCAGGGGCTCCCAAACCTTGGAACTTTTGTGCTGGGCTCTGTACCTCCTGCCCCTTTCACCACTGCTGCTTTAAATGTTAGAATACATTTGAACTGTCCTAATTAGTGGCAAGCAGAAGAATGTGGCTTTATGGTGGTTTGACTTCGTTACACCTTAACCCCATGTGCGGCACTCTTCTAGGGCAAGAAGATTGGAGAGATTGGCGATAAAATTGGATATTTCCCACCAAACTTTATTATCCGGGTGCGTGCAGGAGAACGGGTACACAAAGTGATGCGGTCCTTTGTGGGCAACAAAGAGATTGGGCAGATCACACTAAAAAAGGATCAGGTAAGTGACTTGGAGGCAACTCTTATCCTTTCACAATTAACACCCTATCTCCCTGCTGCCTGCCACTCTTACAGTAGGAATGGATGAATCAATCTGAGTCAGTTTCACATATGGTCATTCATAAGTTCATTCTATGCATTTCTACATTAAAAACAAAAACACATACATGGGAATTTACATTATTTAATGTCAAATACGCATTTTTATATTCATTTTGTACATTTCCTGAGTCAAGAACCTTACTGCAAAATTCAGAGAAGTGTTGAAAACCAAAGGATAATTGGGCTCCAATCTGCATATCCATCTGGGAATTGCAAATCAGGGATGGTTACCTTTAAAAAATGCAGACCAAATGAAATTCTTGAGTGTTCCTAACTGATTGTGGCATAATTTTGGATTAAATGTTGTGGAGCAGGCAGGAAAATAGTGGCTCAATCATCTGACCTGTAGAGGCCATTCTGAAGTTTCATGACCCATCCACCCAAAAACAAATATTTCCCATGCTGTCTTAAAACCCATGCATGGCTACAGAATAGTTTTTTGGGGTCTTTTGACCACTAGTATCAGAACCTTCACCCTGGCAGCCACTTAATAGCAGAAACACTACTAACAGTCAGTAGCTTATCTTACCCTTCTCTCCATGCTCTCCATCTGAAAGAGGCTCTTCCATCCTTGTTTCTCTTTCTCATTATTAGCCCCATAAACCAGATCCAGAAACAGGAAGTAACCCTACCAGCCCTTACACACTTTTGTTTCACACCAGATAGAATCATAGAATAGAATTAGAATCATAGAATCATAGAGTTGGAAGAGACCACAAGGGCCATCGAGTCCAACCCCCTGCCAAGCAGGAAACACCATCAGAGCACTCCTGACATATGGTTGTCAAGCCTCTGCTTAAAGACCTCCAAAGTAGGAGACTCCACCACACTCCTTGGCAGCAAATTCCACTGTCGAACAGCTCTCACTGTCAGGAAGTTCTTCCTAATGTTTAGGTGGAATCTTCTTTCTTGTAGTTTGGATCCATTGCTCCGTGTCCGCTTCTCCGGAGCAGCAGAAAACAACCTTTCTCCCTCCTCCATGTGACATCCTTTTATATATTTGAACATGGCTATCATATCACCCCTTAACCTCCTCTTCTCCAGGCTAAACATGCCCAGCTCCCTTAGCCGTTCCTCATAAGGCATCGTTTCCAGGCCTTTGACCATTTTGGTTGCCCTCCTCTGGACACGTTCCAGTTTGTCAGTGTCCTTCTTGAATTGTGGTGCCCAGAACTGGACACAGTACTCCAGGTGTGGTCTGACCAGAGCAGAATACAGTGGCACTATTACTTCCCTTGATCTAGATGCTATACTCCTATTGATGCAGCCCAGAATTGCATTGGCTTTTTTAGCTGCCGCGTCACACTGTTGGCTCATGTCAAGTTTGTGGTCAACCAAGACTCCTAGATCCTTTTCACATGTACTGCTCTCAAGCCAGGTGTCACCCACAGTTTTGCATTTTCCAGCTCTGTACACTGAACGGAAAAAAACCACTCCCTTCTCTACCCGTTTCTGTCTCTCCACACCCTCGCCCCTGTGGTCTATGTTAGAATCATTCAGACATGACAAATAGACTGAAATGAGTCTTTAAGTGTCTTTTGTGACACTTTCCCCAGTGTTGAATATTCTCTTCCATGAGATCCAATTGCTTAGGCACTTACTGTAACACTATAGGCATTTAACACTACACTCATCAGTTCTAACATTAGAAATGCATTATAAAAATGTGACACCAGAGGACGCTGTAGAGCAGTGAGCCTTCAATGATGGAAAACTACCACTTAATTACAATAGTCTCTAAACACTGTACAATAAAGCTTAACAAATGCAATAGAGGTAACATGAAATTTAAAACCAACTGTACAATCAGAAGTTGTTTAAGATGCCTACAGGAATCAAAAGGTCCTCATGAGGCACTGGAAGTTCAACAGGTAGTTTTCAACTTCATGTTACCTGTATCGTATTTATTAAGCTTTATTGCCTATCTAATATCATCCACAAAATTGGGTCCACAAGACTGAACACATGGACCCTGGTATTTACAAGCTGTGTATCCGAGCCATAGGGGACCACTAACAGTGACTTTTCTGGAGATCTGAGGGAGCTAAGGAGTCAGGCATTTCTTAAGGTATACTGGACTCAAGTTGTACAAGAACACACAAATCTTGAACCTGGTCTGGTAATGTATGAACAGCCAGTGCAAGATTTCCAGCACTGGAGTTATGTGGCCTCAACAGTCCAGGCACAGAATTTGACACCGGCTGGATGCTCCAGATCCAGGGTCATAAGCCTTTATCCGGGTGGTTCTAAGCCCCACGACAACACCTGTTTGTTTCTTTGTGTATTGTATTAGCTTAGAGCAAAGCCTTACATGCTGCTCTGTGGCTGCTTTTAAAGGTATTCAGACCTACAGAAATGAGCAATGGCTGTTTTCACTCTCTGGGAGAGGTGGTAACTGTATAATAGCATGTGACATAGCAATCTGGCTCTGATTCTTACCTGTTCTCCTTTCCTCCTTCATCCTACAATAGATTGTGGTGCAGAAAGGTGAGGAGCTGAATGGGTACGTGAAAGTCTACACTGGCCGCAAGGTGGGGCTCTTCCCTGTCGACTTCCTGCAGGAGATCTGAGACCCAGCCCTGGCACTTACAGGTTTCATGGCCAGAGCCGAAGGCCAGGTTGTTTCTTTGGAAAGAGATTCCCAGCTACCAGGACTCCCTGCAATGGAGCTGGGTTCTGCGAGTGCCTGTGTGGCTCCCAGTGAAGATATTCCACCAGGACCTGCATCTCTGAGCTAGGATACAAGGCGAGGAGCACATAATTTTGTCACCTTTGGGCAGGGGGGCCCTTGGCTCTCCTCTTGGACTCTAGTGGTGGTGGCAGATTCCAGAAAGTGTTTAGCCGTTAATCCACTGATGATGTAAGCCACAGAGGTGCTGGGATGCAGACAAAGCTGTTCTGCTTCCTGTCTGCAAAGGAAGTGGATACTGATTGTTCATATTGACTGCCAGACTAGACAAGTGGCATTTGCTGCTGTCTCCTGCAGGTGGCACAAAGCTTGTGTGTGTGTGTTTACTTGGAGGCAAATGGCTGTCCCTTTGCTGCTGGTGGTGGTGGTGCGACTCCCAGCATTATTTGGATTGCTTAGATTTTGTTATGTTTTGCCTATATATGTTATCTCTCTCTACCCCTCAGTAGCCTGCTTACCTACTTTAGCATAAAGCTGCAGGACTTGGGGTCAGTGTCCAGTGAAGTGACCTGATTTTCTCGGGAGTGCTAATCAGCTCCAGTTATGCTGAAATGATATACCTCTCCCATTATCCTTTTCTTCCATTTTCCTGCTGTTGTGAAACTGAATCCTTTTAGATTGTTCCCTTTTAGGCACCTTCTGGTCTCGCTTATGAGGGAGGCTAGATGTTCTAGACAACTGAATTTCTTTACAACATGTATATACATGCATTTCTCTGTACACAGTCAGTGCTATGACTTTCTTTCTGGGGGAGGGAGCATGCAAGGTGACTAATAACTTGGTCACAGCAAAGTGGGAAAGTTGCATGTTATGGAAAAAGAGCATTGCCTGTTTCTATGATCCTTGTGCACTTTGAGGTGGCTCAGAAAGGCTGAGAGTCCATGCTGAATCAAGCCCTTTGGATGCTATGAGAATAAATCAACAAAGGGCCCACAAGTAATGCTCCCATTCTTCTTTTTCCATGCTTGCATTATAATATCTGAACTGGCCACATGTGCACCTTCTCCACAGAGGTATGCACTCACATGCTCATCTGGAATTCCTGAATCACTTGGCGGGAGAGAGGCCTCAGAAGATGGTCTGGGAGCTCTTATTTGTACATCTGAATCTGCCACAGTCAAAGTCCAATTCCTTGCGTGACAGAGAAGACTGTTTTCTCCTTCTAATATTCAAGATTACTGGAGAACAATGACACAAGGGTAGTGAGGGTACTACATAAATTGAGCCTGTCCTGCTCTGAGATATTGCCAGGATTTAGGGTTGCTGAGAAAGTTACAGATAGTATTTGATGACTAGGCTTGTAATGTGGGGTCAGCTCATTTGTAGTATGCAATCTGCTGATACTCTTGGTGCAATTGCACTCATTTCACGAAAGCCTGTTGCCTGCTCACATGGAACACAGACAAAGTTTATTTGTGCACACATTCTCATGTGCAGTTATGGTGTCTGGGGCTTACTTTCACACCTGCACACTGAGGAGGCACTCAACATTTGCTTTCATGAGAGACCATGCAAGCTTGCAGATAGCCCACTTCCTCAGTCTCATTTACTCACAGTTGATCACATGTGCCAAAGCACGCTAAGGAATCAACAGGCTCCAAAGCATGCTTAGCTGACACCCACATTTACATACAACGCACATACATTTTGGTGCCCTTCATAGCCTCTGTTGATGTCCATTATCCTGATAGCCTGAAAGAGAGGAGTTTTTCTCCCTCTCTCTTAACTCTAGAACTCACGGATATCCAGTGAAGCTGAATGCTGGAAGGTTCAGGACAGACAAAAGAAAATACTTCTTCACATAGCTAAACTGTGGAATACGCTCCCCCAATAAGCAGTGGCAGCTTTAAAAGAGGATTAGACAAGGGAGGGAGGATAAGGCAGTCAATGGCTATTAGCCATAATGGCTGTGTTCTGCCTCTGCTGTTGGAATGGAGGGCTGTTGCGCTCATGTCCTGCTTGTGCCCCTTCCTTGGGCATCTGGTTGGCCACTGTGAGAACAGGAATGATGGACCAGATGGGCCTTTGGCCTGATCCAGCAGGAGAGTCACAGGTTCCCCAATACTGCGTTTAAAGCCTAGGAAGTCGTCTACTTCCTGTGTCCCCAAAATGGGCACTTTGCCGTTTCAGATAAGCGTCCGGTGGGGGTGGGGGGGAGTGAAAAGGAGAACAAAGCAGGGCTAGGTACTTGCAGCACAATCCTGACCATGTCTACCAAGAAGTAAATCCAGTGGCGTAGCGTGGGTTGTCAGCACCCGGGGCAAGGCAAGTAATTTGCGCCCCCTAACCCTAACCCGCAGATGTTGCGCCCGGTGCGGCCGGCCCCCCTGCACCCCCCACGCTACGCCACTGAGTAAATCCCCCTGAATTCAATGCAGTTTACCCCCAGGTAAGTGGGATTAGGATAGCAGCCTTTGTCTCTTGTTCATTTTACCTTCTTTACAGCTTTATGAACTCCAAGTAATTTTTGTGCCAAAGGATTTGTGTTACCAGCTACATTTCAGCTTTCCCTCAGAGCTCAAGTTGGGTCCTGTGTGGGCAAGGAAGAGAAGTTAGCAAATAGGGTTAATATGTACTTGTCAGGATATGTGTGCAGGAAGTGTTGGCATAGTCCTCTGATCAAGATGGCTAGAGCAATGAAAAATAAATGTATATTGTGGGTGCTAAGTGCTTTTGAATATACACCTCCAGCTGCCTGTCCCAGAACCTTTCAGGGTTGTATCTGTGAGGGGCGATTCAAAGTGGGAATGATGGAGTTGGGCTAGATAAGGCAACATGAAATCAAACATGTTTTTTTGGTCCCTAATACAAGCGTAACCCAGTGTCTACACCACCTTACCTGTCTCTTGTCTCATTTGATCTCAAATGATAAGATGAGGGCAGGTGATGAGAAGCCATTGTTTTGGACATATTTGAAACATCTACCCAGGGACTTGTGTCTGTTAGTGGCAGATACAAGGCTATCATACAAGTCTCCCTGTGTGTTATTGCACAGCACAAATGGGGAATTTGGTATCTGATGCAGAATTTAGTATCCTGAGGATCTCAGCATTCTGTGTTTTTTAAGCAGCTTTCTAATCCATAAACCACTGGAGACAAAATTGAAAATGGCTGGTCAAAAGTCTAGTGGAATCTCAAACTGGGATGGGGTGAACAGGAGTTCCAGTTGTCATGGCACAAAGTATGCTTTATTCATAGAAGTAGAATAAAATCTGTGAAAAGTGTAAACAAACAGAGTGATTTGCATAATTGATTCGGGCTGCAGAATTTGACTTTGGCACATTCTGTGAACCACCCAGGCACAGCATTTTGTACACCACAGTGCAATCTTCCTGCAAATTGCAGGCACCATGAAGTTGGCACCTTGAAGCCTTTGAGTGAATAAGGTTCTATGTGGCAAAAAGCTATTTGGGAAGACAGTTGTAACAAGTTCTGGAAAACAGCTCTAGCATTTTATCATGCTCAGAGTGGAGTTGCATGAAATCTAGACTCCCTCCTCCTCTCTCTAAACTGGATCTATTTTCAGCAGAAAATGTACCATGCTTCTTCTTGCCTAGTGGAAACAGTCAAGCCAGAAGCCATGTCCCTGATTGGAATGTGAAACCTGAGAGCATCGCTGGGAACTGGAGCATTGCCCTGGTCGCTGCCATATATGGGGCCATGAGACAGGTGCAGCTAAATTTGTTGATTCACAGTTAAGTCATTGGAAAATTCAGGGATGGAGCAAACATTTGGGGAGGCGGGAGGGTGGAATAGGGGGTTTCTGCTGCCTGATCCTAAGTGAACAGGTGCTGCCTGTCCACTTGTGGTGTCTGAATCGCTGCTAGGGTCAAACAGGAGAGTCAGGAAGAAAAGTTTGGCAACAAAAAGTCATATGATTTTTTTATACCACAAGGGGGCACTAGTGCCCTTCAGGATTTGGCATCTCAGGTTTAGAATGTTGTTTCTCAAACCTTTTGGATCCTCTCTCTCTCTCCTGCCTTCTAAATATACTCTGCTTTCAGCCCTGATAATTCCCAACCTGGTGTGAAGTGTCTGATCACTGGGGTGAGCATGCACGAATATTTTGTGTGTATCCCACTGTTCTGCATTGAGAGTCTTAAGGCAAAAGCATCTTAAACATAATTTTAATAGGAAGTTCTGACTTCCCACTCCCCTTTCATTCCTGGTCCCAACCCTGTTCATCCATTAAACCTAAGCACTGGGCAGCTACTTCAACCTGGTTTACAGACAAGCTAGCTTTTTGAGGCTGGGAGAGAACAGAAAGGGTGTGAATGAAATAATGGGGTCTTTGTGACTGCTGTAGGGCAGCAATGTCCAACCGGTGGATCAACAGGTAGATCCCCTGGAGATCGTGGTCGATCATGGGATGCTTTTAGATCTTCTCATTGAAAAAACTGCTGCAATAATGTTTCCGCCCCCACCCCCCTCGCTCTGTCTTTCCTTCGCGCCAATTGTGTGCTATTTTGATGGCGATTGTTGAGTTGTTAATTGGCTTTAGCACTGCGTACGTTTGGTAGCATCAGAGTTTTCTGTGAGCAATTTATGATATCCCCCCTTAAAAATGATCAACAACTCTGGCCTCCCCCGTCCTAAAAAAAGCTCCACAACTATGGGCAATCCTCCACTTCCACCCACCCACGCACGCTCCTTCTCCCTCCAATGACTGCCAGTTTTTTTATACTGGGAGTAGATGGCAGTCTCTTGGGAACTGGACATGTCTGCTCTAGGCGATGGCCAGCACAATACCTTCCCAATGTTTTTAGGCTCCAGCTCCCATCAGCCCCAGTCGGCATGACCCTATGGGCTTGGTTGATGGAAGCGGGAGTCAAATGACATCTGGCACAGTTGGCATAAAGATTCTTTACTGCACCACCAAATCCAGGTGGCCCCACCTCATGGTTTTCTAAAGCCAGCTTGTAGAACAGGGATGGAGGATTTGGGGCCCTCCAAAGGTTGCTGCACTACAGCTCCCATCAGCCTTGACAAGCATAGCCAATGGTGAGGTATGATGGGTGGAACCTTTGGCATGGCAAATGCTTGCCCACATCCGTTGCAGAACATGCTAAAGTAATGGCCACATTGGTGAACATGTGAGCTGCTGAGGGATGGAGGCTAATGGAATGATATTGAGGGGGGAACCAGAGGTTCAAACAGCCCAACAACCCATGCACCTAGGGCAAGATATCTGTCACCCAACAAATTATTTCCTTCCATAGTCCAGGTGGAGTCCATCACTGAGCTATGCTGATAGTTAGCAATTTCCCCCAACTATTGAACCTAAGTCCCCTGCCCTGCCCTGCCCTGCCCTGCCCTGCCCTGCCCTTCAAACTGTGCTTTGCTCTTATGCAGTACTAGATGTGGCAAGTAATTGCTGCCTCTCTTCCTCCTTTTACGTCTGGGAAATGTTTAAGTGCTGTCAGTGTATTGCCTTCCTTTACCCTCTTTGGAACTCCTTTCCCCTTCTGTTAGCAACAGCCTCCTTGAACTGTGCAGTCCAAGAATAAATGTTGAGCCTCCAGACGAGGTTGCCTCTCCTTTAACAGGTCCATGGAGGTGAAACAGAGCAGGTAACTGAGGAAAGCCCAGTCACTGAACTTCAACAGGAATCCCCCATGAGTGCAAGTGCCCTGCTTAGTAATAACTACTGTTATGTTATATTATATATTTAATAATTTATATGCCGCCCATTTGATTGGGTTACGCCAGTCACTCTAGGTGGCTTCCAACAAATTAAAACACAATACAACACCAAACATTAAAAACTTCCCTAAACAGGGCTGTCCTTAGGTGTCTTCTAAAGGTTATATAATTATTCGTCTCCTTGACATCTGAAAGGAGGGTGCCACTGCCAAGAAGGCCCTCGGAGCTGGACCTCAGTGTCCAGGCTGAATGATGGGAGTGGAGATGCTCCTTCAGGTATGCAGGGCCAAAGCTGTTTAGGGCTTTAAAGGTCAGCACCAACACTTTGAATTGTGCTTGGAAACGTACTAGGAGCCAACACAGAGCCTTTAGGACTGGTGTTATATGGTCCCAGCAGTTGCTCCCAGTCACTAGTCTGGCAGCTGCATTCTGGATTAGTTGCAGTATTCTAGTCACCTTCAAAGGTAGCTCCACATAGAGTGCATTGCAGTAGTCCAAGCAAGAGATAAGCAGTGCATGCACCACTTTGGCGAGACAGTACATAGGCAGGTAGGGTCTCAGCTGCCATACCAGATGGTAGACAGCTGCCCGGGACACAGAACTGACCTCCATGGACAGCTGTGAGTCCAAAATGACTCCTAGGCTGCCCACCTGGTCCTTTAGGGGCACAGTTACCCCATTCAGGACCACGGAATCTCCCACACCTGCCCACCCCTGTCTCACAGAAACAGTACTTCCCTGCTGTTGGGATTCAACCTCAATCCATTAACCACCATCCACCCCTCAACCTCCTCCAGACACCCACACAGGATGGTCACCAGCATCACAGGACATCATCTGCATATTGGTGAACACCCAGCCCCAACCCCCTGATGATCTCTCCCTGCAGTTTTATATAGATGTTGAAAAGCATGGAGAAGAGTGTCTAGTGAGTGTCGAAGGATCCAAACACTCATCCCCAAACACCACTTTCTGGGCATGACCCAGGAGGAAGGAGCAGAACCACTGTTAGTGCTCCTACCTCCCATCCCTCCTAGACGGTTCAGGAGGATACTGTGGTCGACAGTATCAGAAGCTGCTGAGAGATCCAGCAGGACCCAGAAGAAGCTTCCATCTCCATCCCTAGCCCACCGGAGACCACCAACCACACAACCAAGGCAGTTTCAGTCCCATGACAAGACCTGAAACCCAATTGGAAGAGGTACAAATAGTCTGTATCCTCCAGGCATGTCTGGAGTTGCTCTGCGATCACCCGCTCAATCACCTTACCCAGGAATGGAACATTTGAGACTGGATGATAATTGGCTATAGCAGCCGGGTTTGAAGATAGCTTCTTTAAGGGGGAAGCATTCACAACCCCATGGAGCCCATTGCCCAGCCCTGCCTTGGGCAAGGATGGGCAAGGATCAAGGGGACAGGCGGCTGGTTTCACTTGTCCAAGCAGCCTGTCCACATCCTCAGTGGTAAGAAGTTGAAATTGATCCCGTACAACTTGACTAGACAGAACTCTGGTACTCTCCCACCATGGCCCTGCTACCAAGGTGTTGTATGCCCATCCACTGAGCTACAGGGCTTGGTACTAGATAGCATGTGTTGCCTGAAAATGGTCCCGGCTTCAGTCACTGGCATCTGCTGTGAAAGGCTCCTGCCTAAAACCCTGGGCACCTTCCAGATGTTGGACTACAAGTCCCATCAGCCCCAGCCAGTGTAGCCAGTGGTCAGGGATGATGGGAGTTGTGGTCCACTAACGTCGAGAGGGCACATTGTTGATTAACCCTGGTGCAGATTGCACTGAAGCAGACAGATCAGTAGTCTGACTCGGTAGTTTCCTAGGTTCCTTCATCTGTGGTAGAATAAGGATTTTGATAAGTTTTGTCCTAATGACAGCACTAGGCTGTAGGGGCTTTTATTTCCTGGAGGGTGTGTTTGGAAAAACAGATGCCCCAGACCTTTTCACAGTCCCTTTGGATTCATATTGTTACACATTTGGACTTCCCTAAGCACTGGTTAGGGATAGACAAATTGTCAAATTTCGGTGTCTCATTTTTACATTCCTAAATTTCTTCATCAAATTTCTGCATTTGTGATGGGAAAAAAGCCTTTGAAAATATTCATCATTATCTTAGCACACATTTTTCCTAACTTACACATTTTTGCAAGCACTTTTCCCTAATATAATGTATTGCTGCATGTTACTTTTGCTAATATGTGCATTTTCGTGTGCACCTTCTCCCTAGCAGGGGCACCGACTTATAAAAAATATTGGGGGGGGGCCATACCGGGGTCCTGCCGCTGGTTCGCTCGGGTAGCCGGGAGAACGCAGTTCGAGGTGGCGGTGTTGGGGAGAGACCCTTGCTCAGGGCGCCACGAGACTTGGCGGCCGGCGGCCTATCTGGGGGGTTTTGGAGCGTATTTTGGCGGAGCGATTGGGGAGGAGGGGGCTTGTTGCCGGATTCTTCAGCTGGGCCGGAGATCCGCTGCTGGGGGGTCCCTGGGCCGAGTTGTGAGCCCGGCCTGCTGAAGGGAGATCCAGCCGATTGCGCGACGGGGACGGCCGGGGCTCTCCGGCTAGGGCGCGCGGCTGGCTGGCTGGCTGGCGAGGGAGCAGGTGGGGAGGAGGCGGGGGTTACAGCTCCCTCGGGAGTGCATTTCCACAAGGGTGTGATGATGTCACAAGGACAAGAAAGGCACGCGATATGGACTATTGTGAGCAGGGCGATGCAAAGCTCCAGAGTTGCCTGCGCTTCAGCCCTCGGATCACAAACTGCAGTTCTTTTCCAGGTTGCTGTCTCGATTTTACATCTGACCGAGCGTCTCTGAATCGTGGCTTGTTTGTGCATCTTTGTGCAAGTATTTCTAAATTTTGCTTTCTTTGTGCAAAAAATAAAATAAAATAAAAAAGGACGACCTGACGTTATTTCCTCCATTTCACGAGGAAAGCACCAACTCTCCAAAAGCGCGCGCCACCCAGCCCTAGAAAGTTTGCATCAGCCTCGTCCGTCCCCAGGGCGCTGCAATCCTGTTGCCTGTATCCTCCGATGGGAGTCGCAGCTGGAACGATCCTCTTCCCTCTTCCCCCTCTCTCGGTGCGCAAAGCCAGCCACGCTCCGCCTTCCCGATTGTGCCTCGGCATGTGAGCAGACGATCCCATTTCAGCGCCGTGCTCTTGCCCTTGGGCTGATGCTCAGGTGGCTCTCGGTGACCTCTTCCCCCCGCCCCTCCCCATGCGATCTGATCTCTCCCCTCCCTCCCCCCAGAAACTCCTCCCCTCCCCTCTCAGGCTTCCTCGGCGGCGGTGCTCTGCTGGAGGGGCGCCCGAGATTATTGGGGGGCAGAGCCCCCCCAAACGAATTTTTGAGGGGGCTCGGGCCCCCTCAGGCCCCATGGAGTCGGCGCCTATGCTCCCTAGTATATGGGGGGGGATGGGGACTGCATGACAAAATTCATAGAGCTGTAAATGTCAGTGGATAACTGCATTTTGGTTTGTTCATTGTTTCAGGAAATGGGAACCAAACCAGATTTCTCCCCCATCCCTGGCAGTGATGAGATGTTCAAGGGGCAGAGTTGCCAAGGTTGGGCTTTCTTTGGAGGAGGGAGCAATGGAGGCTTTGATGGGTTTGCTTGCACTACTTGGCTTAAAAACAAACAAACCAGCAAGGGCATAAGTGGAGGTGAGTGGCATGTATGCTCCTGCCAGGCAGCAGATTCACATCAGCTCACTAACATCCAGGCCAGGCATAGGCAAACTCTGCCCTCCAGATGTTTTGGGACTACAATTCCCATCATCCCTAGCTAACAGGACCAGTGGTCAGGGATGATGGGAGTTGTAGTCCCAAAACATCTGGAGGGCAGAGTTTGCCTATGCCTGATCCAGGCTCTCCTTGACAGGTACAGAGAGAGTATATCACATTTTCATTTAATATGTATAAAACAAATGGCAAAACTTATCAAATGCAAAGAAAATGTAACAGGTTTGAGCCCCTGCCTCTTGAGCTTGAGGCCTAAGCCAAATAGCCTTCCTGAGCCCCTCTGACTGACACTGGTCACATCAGACCTCCAGAAAGTGGCATCTTGTACTCTCAAGATGCATTCAACCTTCAGCTAAATCTCACTCTCTTCCAGAACATCTGTTTCCAGCCTCTCCACGTCAGCCCCCTCCCCTTGGCTGGAGAAGGGGTGTGTCACCACCTCTCCCATTCAGAACACTTAAGAATGTCCCAATTATTTCCTAGTCATTAGCTCCTTTTGAAGAATCATGTACCTGCCACTGACAAGCAATCAACCGTCTTTTTTGGGTGTGGGTGAGTGTTAAGGGACATTCAAGTGGTGTTGCCTGCTTCTCTGGGTTCTGGCAGGGAGACCCAGCAAGAGACCATTAGGGGCCAGAAGGCACCCAAACTGAGAGCATAGCAAAGAGCAGATGGCTAATGCCAAGAAGCCAAGCTTAATTCTCATTGAAAGGAACATCCCCCTTTCAGCTCTTGCTGGTGCAATGAAAGGGCAGCTTCATCATTCTCTAGGCAGCATGGTGTCCTTTACTTATGCAGTGTGAGTTAAGAGTAAAGGAGGGGGGGAGAAGTGTGAGAGAAAAGACCATGTAATGTTTGAAGGTTTTGTCCAGCTTCCATGGTGCCCTTTCCAGCATCTTCCTACCTTGCTCTCCTCTGGATCTGGCCATGCTTCTCATTGCCAGCTCCTGTGGTGCAAAGTGAGATGGGATCCTTTGGGGGGGCCTGATCCTCCAGAGGAAGTGAGAGGTGAACTGTACTGAACAGCTCTTATTTTGAAACCAATATCAGGTATTCTACCTTCCAGCCACTAGATGGCATCAAAAACCCATTTCTTTTGAGCCAAACTCCACACACCACTGTGTAGGCCACCCTTTGTGAGTCTGAGGTTGGTTCATGAAGGAGACCCACCCACAGGGGACCTCCTTAAACCCAGGCCAAGGTAGACCAGAGCTGTTGCATACACCTTTGAAAACTGCCAGCGTTGCTGCTCTTGGAACCACAATATCATGATAAATAAAATAATATAAAGGGAAAAGGAAAGGGAACTGGGACGCGGGTGGCGCTGTGGGTAAAACCTCAGTGCCTAGGACTTGCTGATCGTAAGGTCGGCGGTTCGAATCCCCGCGGCGGGGTGAGCTCCCGTCCTTCGGTCCCAGCTCCTGCCCACCTAGCAGTTCGAAAGCACCCCTAAGTGCAAGTAGATAAATAGGGACCGCTTTATAGCGGGAAGGTAAACGGTGTTTCCGTGTGCTGCGCTGGTGCTGGCACGCCAGAGCAGCTTCGTCACGCTGGCCACGTGACCCGGAAGTGTCTCCGGACAGCGCTGGCCCCCGGCCTCTTAAGTGAGATGGGCGCACAACCCTAGAGTCGGTCACGACTGGACCTTACTGTCAGGGGTGCCTTTACCTTTTTAAAGGTAAAGGGACCCCTGACCATTAGGTCCAGTCGTGGCCGACTCTGGGGTTGCACCGCTCATCTAGCTTTATTGGCTGAGGGAGCCGGCGTACAGCTTCAGGGTCATGTGGTCAGCATGACTAAGTCGCTTTTGGCGAACCAGAGCAGCGCACAGAAACGCCATTTACCTTCCCGCCGGAGTGGTACCTATTTATCTACTTGCACTTTGACGTGCTTTCAAACTGCTAGGTTGGCAGGAGCTGGGACTGAGCAACAGGAGCTCACCCCGGCGCGGGGATTTGAACTGCCGACCTTCTGATTGGCAAGTCCTAGGCTCAGCACCACTTTATACTGTAGACAAAGCAAAACGACAGGCCCTGTGCTTGGCAGTGCTGCCCCTCAGCCTCTGAGGATCCCTTTTCTCTCCTCCTGCCCAGAATGGGGGCAAGCAGAGGCTGCCATCTAAAGTGAACAGGAAAATCTGGCGGGCTCCTGGCAACCTTGCATGGGCGCCCAAGCAAATATTGATGGGTGCACTGGTGTCCATGGGCACTGCATTAATCACCCCCTTACTCGTGTCCCCCCCCCCCAGTGCATGGTTTCCTGTGTCCCCCCCCCCCCAGGGAGGCTCCTCTGAGCAAGAGCTGGGACTGAAGTCTGCCAGATGTGTGGGGAGGCTTAAATGGAGGCCTGCTCCCGCTTCCCTGGGGGGGAAGCCCCTTCCCGGCTGCCGGGAGCCTTCTCCTGCCCCTTGTTCGCACCAGCCCGGCTCTCCTGCTTTCCCCCGGCTTTGCCCGGAGTCACGCGCCTCTTGCTCGTCGGCCTGGGAACAGACTTCTCTCTTTCTCCCTCCTCCATCCCAGCGCGCTCGCTCTCTCCACGCTCAGCCAGTCTGTCACATCTTTAATCTTTCTGCGATCAGGAGCCTAATTAAATTAGCCAGCTTTGTTATACCTTCTTGTAATCTTATTGCCGGCAAATTGCAGCCTTCACACAATCCCCGAGCGGCTCCCCGAGGGGCCTGTTTGTTGCAGCCCACCCCGGATTGCCTTGCCGGGCTGGTGGCCGGCGGGGACACGAGGGGGCGGCGCTTTCTCCAGCCCCCGGGCCGCCGCCGTCGCTGCTGCTGGATAAATCAGGAAAGCAGGAGGGCGGCTGCTCTCTCTTTCTTAGTTTAAAGTAAAGTAATAAACGTCTCTCTCTCTCTCTCTCTCTCTCTCTCTCTCTCTCTCTCACACACACACACACACACACACACAGTGTGCATGCAAAGCTCTGTTTACTTCAAGGACATGTATATAGTTTTCACGTCCTAATTTTAACTGCAATTCCTGCAACTTCTTGGAAGTCTTTATTGTTACTTTATTCTGCTATGGTTTCTGGACTAGCACAATATACAGTATGCTATTCTTCGTGTGTGTGTGTGTGTGTGTGTGCGTGCGTGCTGTGAAAGGCAGGTATGGAGAAAATCTGCATACACACCAGACTAATAATAATAATAATTTTATTTATACTGTTACCCCACTCATGGGTTAGGTTTCGCCAGTCACTCTGGGCAGCTCCCAGCAGAACAGTAAAAACATGATAAAACACCAAACATTAAAAACTTCCCTAAACAGGGCTGCCTTCAGATGTCTTCTAAAAGTCAGATAGTTGTTTATTTCCTTGACATCTGAAGGGTGTTCCACAGGGAGGGCGCCACCACTGAGAAGGGCACCTGCCTTTAAAGCACATAGTTTCCTGGGAACTATAGTTTGTTCAGGGTGCTGGGCATTCTAGCTCTTCGGAGGGTAAACTACAGTTCCCAGGATTCTTTGAGGAAAGTAAAGGTAAAGGTTCGAATCCCCGTGGCGGGGTGCGCTCCCGCTGCTCGGTCCCAGCGCCTGCCAACCTAGCAGTTCGAAAGCACCCCCGGGTGCAAGTAGATAAATAGGTACCGCTTACCAGCGGGAAGGTAAACGGCGTTCCGTGTGCTGCGCTGGCTCGCCAGATGCAGCTTTGTCACGCTGGCCACGTGACCCGGAAGTGTCTCTGGACAGCGCTGGCCCCCGGCCTATAGATGTGAGATGGGCGCACAAACCCCAGAGTCTGTCAAGACTGGCCCGTTCGGGCAGGGGTACCTTTACCTTTACCTTTACCCCTGTTGAGGAAAGTGATGTGCTTTAAATGCATGGCTTGTGTGCAGCCAATGTCTGCAGAGATGCTTTGAATCTCCACTGCCTGTTCATGGCAGCAATGTTGGGCAGGGTTTTCCCTCAAGGACAGGCCTGAACTCCCCAATCCCCAAGAGAGAAGGATAGCCATTTGGATGTATAGAAAGTAAGGAAAGAGCTTCAGCTGTAGACAATAGCTGGGTGGGTTTTGGTCAACCTGCTATTTGCCCCTGCTGACTGGGGCAGGTCCCCTGAACCACAAAAAAATAAAAGGCCCCTGATAACCCCCAACAGAACTCCATGAGCAAACAAGAATGAAGCTTGTCCCTCTCTGCTGTTGTAAAAACCTAGGGTGCCCTCACACAACAGACACACAAACAGAACAATCTCAAAAAGTCATTTTGACTCTCCCCAAATGACCACAAATATTCTTCTGCAGTAGGCAGAAGGAAATGGGGAAAATTTTCCAATTGTCTTTTCACTTGCAAATCCAGTTAATAAAACTGTCTTGAATGTAGGGGGCTTATCCCCCCCCCCACACACACTGTAAATCCAGTCTGGAAAGTTTCTGTTAAGCTGAGCAAACTGACAATAGGTGTAAGTTTGTAAATAAGAGATTCAGGAACTAAAGTATTTACCATCACAAAAGAATGGCCAGTCTGTCCAGGTAACACAGGTATCCTGGCAGACAGAAGAGAAGCAACACTTTCAAATTTCTGTGGGAGACCACCTCCTTCTCTGATGTATGTATGGTGTTTTTGGGATGGTCTCTGGCTAAGGGGTTGGGCAATTTCAAAAGGCTTTAAAGGTTCCTTCACGCTTTTGTTTGGGGTCTCTCCCTCCTTGCAAGGAGAGAAGGGAACTCTGTTGCAACAGAAAAATAAAGATCTGCCTTGCTTTCTCTGGATCCTGCTTCCATCCTTCCATCTCTGACTGATCATGGGCCCAGTCCCTTGGGGAACTGGGCAGCAAGAACCAAGCACCAATTTTTCTACATCACTTCATAGCCCCGCCCCTTAGTTGGTATAGGTCCTATTCTGTGTTTGGTTCCTTGGTCACACTGGAGTGTGATGGGACGTTGGCAATTACGAACTGTCATGACAGTTGTTCTTTCCCATAGAATGAGTGAAATATGGAAAGGCTATATGACACCAGTGGGAGGCACACCAGCAAGCAAAACTGGAGCTATATTGCTGATTAGGCAAATGACTGGAATATGCAGAGATGTTGTAAAATGTCCAGAAGAATTTTGCCATCCGGTATATTTCCTGGTTTAGGGCAACAGGTTGCCAAAGTCTTGAATGTTTCTGTCCCATCTGGCTTGATTTGCAGTCTGGTTCCTTTGCTACTCTGACTTGCCTCCAGTGAAGGCTTTGGATGGTTCAGCGCTCAGTCACATTGCCTTGGGAGTCCTGCAGACCTGGGACTTCACAAAAACGATCTATCTCACAGATGCTCCACTCAGGCTTACACTGCGTAATGGAGTTCATAGCTTTAAAACTGCACAAACAGTTCCCTCATTGACGTGGCTGCCTGCTTTGCTCCTTGTTTTTTCCATGAAAATGTGACTGTGCAGCGTTGTGACAAGAACATAAAATCAGATAACATACATTTATGAGATCATTATTTGAAATGATACAATGGGTTTTAGCACGATTAGAGGACAGGGACTGCTAACTAGTGGTTCTCCAGATACCGCTGAATTCCACCTCCCATCAGTTTCAACAACAGTCAGAGATGATGGGAATTGTGCAAACACAGAATACTTTTTCCCATGAGGCTGAAACAGAATCATAGAATTGTAGAGCTGGAAGGGATCTCAAGGGTCATCTAGTCCAACCCCCTGCAATGCAGGGATCACAGCTAAAGAGTCCATTACAGATGGTCCTTCAACTTCTGCTTAAAAACCTCCAAGGAAGGACAGTCCACAACCTCCTAAGGGAGACCGTTCCACTGTCGAACATCTCTTACTGCCAGAAAGTTCTTCCGTATGTTTAGTCAGAATCTCCTTTCTTTTAACTTGAAGCCATTGTTTTGGGTCCTACCCTCTGGAGCAGGAGAAAACAAGCTTGTTCCCTCTTCCATGTGACAGCCCTTGAGATATTTGAAGGTGGCTAATCTATCCTCTCACTCTTCTCTTCTCCAGGCTAAACTTACCCGACTCCCTCAACCGTTCCTCATAAGGCTTGGTTTCCAGACCCTTTATCATTTTGGTTTCCCTCCTCTGTACATGTTCCAACTTGTCAATATCCTGAAGCATAGGAAAATTTATGTGGCCATCACAACTGGATTCAAGTGAGGTAGGATAATCAGGAAGCATAGCTGCTACAGAGTATACTGCTTATATCCAAACCTTGAGGTTGATTGTGTGTGTGCAATAACCTCATGCAATTAAGACTGGATTTTGAGAGAGCTTTAGAGAATCTGCTCCGAGCTCAGGCAAGTCACCTCTCAGTGCTGGCTTTGCTAGGCCAGGGCCAGCTTGGGCATCATCAAGGACATCATCAACCCATCTGGCCGGTAGCTTCTGCCCAGGGTCAAGTTGAAGCCCAGCAGTTGCCATTGAGCAGATGCAGCTCACTGTTGTGAGATGAGGAGAGTGCTGGAAGAATTCTGCTGGCATACGTGTGCCCAGATTATTTTGTCAAATACAGTAATATATTTTAATAGGATTGGGTGGGAGGGGAGAGTGAACTCTGAATAGGTGGGTAGCATATTAGCATTTGACTGCAATAGAATCAAGCAGTGGTGGCGCAAGGAAAATTGTGTGAAGGTCCAGAATTATAGGCAGAGACATGATTGTGAACTATCTGCATATCTATCTGCATATTCCAGGGTGGAACAGTGGCATGAAAAACAGATTGCATGGCTAAGCATTGGAGCTGCTCTCTGGAAGTCCCTGCATCCCACATTCAGTGTATTCAACTGAGGTTTGCTCATTCACACGCACACACCGGTTGTGAAGTAGCAGCTGGAATCCAACAGATCTTGGCCAGCAGGGGGCAGCATGGAGACATCTGTGGGCTTGGGGTCCTGGGTCCTTCTTTCTCCCACACAGACGTCTCCCACCTGAGTCTCATTGTCCCTGAACAAAAGGTTCCTTCTCTCTGTGTCTGGTTTCCAAGCCTGTTAAGGCCCCAGCCAACAATTCCCTGGAGCTCGTTAGTGCTGGGTGCTTTTGAACTCCAGTGCTGCCCCCCCACACCTCCCGTCTAGCTTTCATTCTCTTTCCTTTTCCAACATCAGCGTTCTTTAATGAAAAGAAAAGGGTTGAACGTAAGAAATCCTGAAGTGCCGATAAAACTATCTCTAAGTTCAAGTAATTATGGCAATTTCACAGCACCTGAACACCCAGCTGGAGAGGGAAAGAGAGAGAAACAGGCTAGCAAGGGAAGGTGACGCAGGGGTGGGGGCTCTGTGGTGGTGGGAGGGTGGGGAGAGAGGGATTGACGAACCTGCCATTATATTTTACATGGAAGAAAGCAGAATTCTCCAATCAATTAGCACATTCCCTAAGACTTCTGCCATGCCCACACAATTCTCTGTGGTCCCTCAGCCACCAATCAGATAACTGAATGCAAATGAGGACAGGGCTTATTAAAGGTGCCTTTTGTCCTTTGCATCACAGCAGCTGGATTTAAGTCCAGGCAATCTAAATTGATTTAAATCACCAAGAGAAAAGGGACTGTTTAAATCAATTTGAATCCATTTGTCCATTGTGCATTTGATATACAGTGGTACCTCGGGTTACAGATGCTTCAGGTTATGTGTTTTCGCGTTGCGCACCGTGTCGAACCTGGAAGTACTGGAATGGGTTACTTTTGGGTTTCGGTGCTCGCGCATGTGCAGAAGGGCTAAATCACGCATTGCACATGCGCAGAAGCACTGAATTGCAACCCGCGTGTGCGCAGACACGGCGCTGTGGGTTGCGAACGTTGTGGGTTGCGAACGTGCCTCCCGCACGGATTACGTTCACAACCTGAGGTTCACTGTACCTCTTGGAGCAGCATGTGTGCTAATTAGTTGCTATAACCTTAAGGCATATTGGCCTGCAATGAAACAGCCTTTATACAACCAAGGAATGTGACCTGAAATCTTTGGGCATTAGGACCCTGATGCAGCTCGGGTCATATGCAAAATAGTATTTGCCATGTGACACCTTGCAGCAGAATTGGAATGTGCATTCAGATGGATATAGTAATAATAATTTATCATTTATACCCCGCCCATCTGGCAGGGTTTCCCCAGCCACTCACATGGAAAGGATGCCGGTGGGCAATACCTTCATGTGGGTGAGCACCAGATTTACAACTGTGGTTCCCAATCGAGAAAGTGAGACACACATGCAAATCCTTTGCCTAAATTCTGATCCCCCTTCCCAAAAACATTTTTCTTTGTCTTTCCTAAAGACCTCGTTTAATGGAAAGTATTGGAACCAATCCAATACCCAATTTTGGACCTCTTCTCTTCTCTTTAATACCACAATACCCTCTCTATGCTGAAGGAGGTCCTTTTTTGTGCCACAGGGTCTTATTCATGCTTGGGTTTTTTACTGCCTCTGCCTTGAGGGGGGATATCCATCATCTTTCTTTCTAGAAAATCTTTATATATTGCCCATATGCTGTAGATGTTCTTTCTAATCACATGATTATGAAATCCCTTATGCACCTTAGCTTTGTCATAATATAGGTAGCCATGCCATCCATACACCAGATTGAATCTTTCTAGGTCCAGAGTGTTTGAATTTTTCAGCTCCACCCAGACTTTCATCCAACAAAGGCAGGCCATCTCGTAGTACATTTTCAGGTGTGGGAGTCCAAATCCACTCCCCTGGTTCTTTGCAGTGATTAGAATTTTGTATTTGATCCAGGGCTTTTTACCCTGCCAAATGAAATTAGTGATGTCCTGTTCCCATTGCTTAAAGCAGTTGGTGTTGTTTATCACTGTTAGGACTTGAAACAAAAATATCATCTTTGGTAATTGCAGATATTCTTCAAAGAAATGAGAACATTTGATTCCATTTCTCGAGGTCTTTCTGCAGTAGGGCTTGCCCCCTGCCCTCATTGGCTTGGTGAGGTTGTCAGGAGAACCCCTTGAATGGCACCTGGAAGGAGGAGAAGGCAGATCATTCCATCAAGCAGGCAGCTTGGCCACTGTGAACACAGGACGCAGGACTAGATGGGCTTGGACTGGATCCAGCAGGGCTTTTCTCACATTCTTGTTCCTACACAGGATGGATTAGGTGTTTCCTGTAAAAACTATGAATATCTACATCTCAGATATATTTCTACTATATTGGTGCCATGAAGAACTTGAGTTGAGGTTTTTATGATGCACTCCATGACTATGAATGTGAGTTTACAAGCATATGGTGGATTTTCAGAGTTATCCTAGAAAGCACCATGAAGACCTGGGCTTTGGAGCTTTATATTCAATCCACAATGAAACTACAAAGTGCGAGAACCCTGAGCCAGGACCATGCAGAGGGAAGGGCTTCAGCTCAGTGGCTTTGCATGCAGAAGGTCCAAGTTCAATCTGCAGGGCTGCGAAAGACTCCTGCCTGAACCCCCCCCCCAAGACCTGTTGCTGGTTGGTATAGATAATATCAAGCTTGATAGATAGAGCTGGCTGATAAGGCAGCTTCCTGTGAGCATACGTGTGCATTGTGTGCATACGTGATAAGACTTGGGGGTTCTGTACTCTGCTTGTAAAAATCCTGAGGATTCACATGTATCTGCATTTTTGTGCTCTGGTGGTGCCACAAGTTGCTGGATCCATGCTGTTTGCAGGGCAATCACTTGCCAAGGATGCTGAGCACTCAGATAAGATGACTTGTGTGTGTTAGGGGAGGATCCTTTTGAAATAGGGCAGGCGCCTCCATGCGAACCAGGGCTTTGTCTCCATGCATATCCCTGCATTGCAGGGGGTTGGACTAGATGACCAGAAAGGGGCCTTCCAGCTCTACAATTCTGGGGCTCTGTGGTTTGTACCACAATGTTGCCACACAGCTTTTTGAGGTCATGGGTGTGAACTTTCAGGTGGTGAATCTGAGTCCTCTGCATTTTGCATATAAATATCATGTAAGTTCAAAAGGAAGTGTGCAGTTCTGCCTAAATTCAGCTTTTTGCCCAGGGAATATAGCAAAAGTCAGATCACTCTTACCCAGGGCTTTTCTTCGGTGGCTACATAACACTTCAATCGCTTTTGGCAAAATTTGGTAGGGCTTCCATGAACCATCCTTTGAACCCCCTGGAGCATCCCCCTGGGATAACATCAGCAGCCCCAGCAGGTTAGCCTGGAGGGAGTGATTCTGAGTGAGCAAGGCATGTGGCCAGCCTACTTAGGGTGGTCGGCGTGTGTTTGGATAGATGAAGGCAAATTTGCTCCCTGGAGTCAGGTGTGGGAGCAAAGAACAGCATTGGATTTACAAGAGATCTGGCTAAATTTATGAGGGTTTTGTATCTGATGACTTTTAATCTGATGCTTTGGCAGAGCCCTGCTGGAGATCAAGACTTAATTCCCTCCTGGGGTTTTGCAGATTCCACCTCTCCCCACCCTAAATCTCATTTTCTATTTTAAAATGTTAGAACTGGCCACAGCTGGAGATTTGTTTTGTATTGAGTAGACCAGCTTGTGCAACACAGTGAAGGAGATTTTCTTCTTGCCTCGATGTGTAGCAGCATCTGCTTCCGCTACTCGCTAGCATCTTTAGCACCAATTCTGTTTCAGGTGCTGCGCAAAACACAGTAGACTGCGCTCACATTCATTCATATTCTCCCACGATGGACTGTGTCTACTACATCTGAATCAAACCCAAAAGCACACGGGTTCAAATCATCTGAAGGGGGGAGGAGGAACTATTTTACTGTCCTGGTAGCTAAATTATAAGTTGAGTCAAAAATAGCATTAAAGGTGAAACATGACTTCTATAAAATGATAGGACCATAATGAAATATTGTTGAAGCAGAAAAACATAGAATCATGGAACTGGAAGGGACCCCCGAGGGCCATCTTCCTAGTCCAACCCCTGCAATGTAGAAATCTTAGCTAAAGCATCCATGACAGTTGGCCAGCCAAGCTCTGCTTAGAAACCCCTAAGGATGGAGAGTCCAGAATCTCCCGAGGGAGATACATCTTCCATGTATTATAAAAAGTAAACAACACTTATTTGACCCCAGTTATTTGACACAGAGGAGGAAATCTACAGATACAGTCCAAAAGGTGCACAGGGAGAATTTTAAAAAGCAAGTGGTCCTCACTGACCTGGTACAAAAAGATATTGTCATCTGAAGGAGTCCTGGCTGCCTAGATAAAACACTATAGCCCCCCCCCTTATCCGAAAGTAAGACCCACTGAACTCAGTGTGGCTTTTTTCAGAGCAGGCACTAGATGCAAGTTGTCCTGGGGTGGATTTCACCTCGTGCCTTGCAGAGTCAGGCCCAGCTGCCTGGTGCTGCCAAAGGGCCCTGCGCCCCTCGACCACTTCAGACGGCACCGCTCCACTCAGCGTTGGGGTGGATTGCACCCTGCGACTTGCAGAGTCACTTCTTACTTCCCTCTGTGGCCCCCTAGTCTCATGCTGTGCCCCCCCATTTATGCAATTTTCACCTGTGGGCCCCATAGAATACCCGGAGTGGGGGAGGCGCCACCAGTTGCGAAACACTGATCTAGAATACCTTGTTTCTACCGTAGGGCTAGATTCAACTTAGTAGTCCCAACAACAGAAGCTTGTGCACGGCTTTCTCCACACCTCCTTCTTACATGCCCACCGCATTGGCTTGGGGGGGTGTCAGACAACCCCCGGAAGAGCACGAGTGGTAAAGAGAGGGCACATCGTTCCTTCAGGCAAGCAGGAATGCTTCAGCTGACAGAGCAACCTGCTCAGAGCTGTGTTGAATTCTTCCCATTGTGTCCAGGCAGGTCCACTTGGTTGAATCACCTGAATCTGCCTTGTCCGCTCGTCATTCCTGTGAGATTCCTGATTGGCTAGAATCCGAAAGAAGGAGGGAAAAAAGCTAAGAAAATGGATTGATGTTGAAGCAACAGCAGTTTCCCTAATGAATGCAAAAACAATTTAGGTATTTCTGGTTGCTGCCTTTCATAATACTGATTCCCACACGGTTTACAATGTATATTAAAAGAAAAAAACTATTATAATAAAGCAATTGAAATAAAAAACAGATTAGACAACTAAAATGAATAAAAGAATCAAAACAGCAGAATGTGAAGTGCATTTCCATTGTTCAAAATACAGCACCCTCCTAATTCTGAAAATACCAACCATCAAAATACCTGCGAGGTGTCTTAGCCTGATCCCGAAAAGGTGAGAGAGAGAGAGCAACAGGCAAACTCTCAGTGGCAGAATTCATTGGGACACTGAAGAAGAAGAAGAAGAAGAAGAAGAAGAAGAAGAAGAAGAAGAAGAAGAAGAAGTCGTCTCTGGAGGGTGGCAATATAAGAGGGCTTCAGTGGAAGACCTTCGTGTTCGGACAGAGGTCCTTAAGTGAACCAGTAACCAGTGCAGAGCTCTCCAAACTGCCAAGGTATGTTCCCAGTGTGCCATCTTGGACTGCTGTGTTTCAAACTAGCTGCCCCTTCAGAACCATCTTCAAGGGCTGCCCTACATACAACGCATTATAGTAGTCTAAATGGAATATTACCTTATCATGAATCACAGTTGCCAGACTGTCCCAGGAGAGGCTCCAGCTGACATTCAAGTCCAAGTTGAACATCCCATGCCACCCGACCCCACCCCCACGACCCCCTCCACCTCTTCCCCCTTTTTTCTTCCTAATGTAACCCTAATGTCTCAACAAATGAAACTAACCTATAGAAAATGTAACTTGAAAAAAAAGATATTGCACATATTTTTGTAAACCAAGAAATCTTTAATTTAAAGACAAAAAACATCCCATGCCACAGAGAATAAACTGTGCCTCAAGTGGCAAAGGGACATCAAGAAGTACTGGAAAGCAGCAAACCTGATCTTTCAGTGCCACCTGATCAGGGACTCATTCAAGTCAGGCAAAAACACTCAAGGAGTGTGCAAAGCAGGGCTGCTGAGAGGTGTGGCCTGGGGAGAAGAGGTGTGGCCTGCACTCTCTGAAGGCGGCACTCAGGCATTAGGCCCGCGGTTCCTCTTACCTGTTGCCCATTGCTGAGCTCAGGCCAATGATCGTCCCACCTGATTTAGACGGAGAGACAGAGAAGAGCATCCTTGCTGTTGTTTTGTGAGTGGCTGGAAATTCCCCAAAGAAAATTCCCTTGTCCCGAAACCTTATATTGATTGGTCACTTGGGACATATGCCTCCCCCCAACTATTAAATTAAAAAATAGCAATTCCAATGCAGACACACCTGTATTGATAGGGAAGGGGCTGGATCTTCAGGTTCCAGGTAGAAGTGCAGGCTGTTCCCCCTCCCACCTTTGCCCTCCATTCTGATAGCACCGCAGAGAGCAGCTCCCCCCCCCCCACACACCTTGCTGCATTCTTGGCATGGCCTTGCATCCCTTTTAACTGTGCTTCGTCTTGAAGAATTGATCTGTACACTCTCCAGTTTGATCAAAGGTTGACACGCGGGTATGTGCTTAGCGCTGCCCTGTCACTGCCTGTTCTTTGCAGCTTCAATAATTCATCACAGGAGCCTGGAGAAACAGTGCCAGGCAATAGCAGAGTGGGAGAAGGGGGGGGGTCCCTCCCACAACTTTCTGCTTGAGTCCAGTGGGGAGGAAACCAGCTGAGAGGTTATCGCTTGCTTGTCAATTCATTAAGCTGGGTCCACCTTTAATTGGGTTTTGCATGCTATTTTGCTTCTCCAGTAGAGTCTCACCCCCACCTTTTATTTCTAATTCTCCTCTCTTAGTTTCAAAAAGTAGAAGCCTTGGCTCTTCCCATCTCCCAGCCTCTCATTAAAGTACAGTGGTACCTTGGGTTACAGACACTTCAGGTTACAGACGCTTCAGGCTACAGACTCCGCTAACCCAGAAATAGTACCTCAGGTTCAGTGGCAGAGCTTCATGCTCCGGCACCGGGAGTGGAGAGCAGGTGTGGGTGGGGCTGGTGGGCGTCCCGGGGGCGTGGCACGCTGCCTGCGGGGGCAGGGTGCCCAGTGCGGGCGGGGTGAGCAGCCGTAATGGAACCCCACTGGGATCATCTGGTCAGACCTCACCTGGAGTACTGTGTCCAGTTCTGGGCACCACAGTTCAAGAAGGACACTGACAAACTGGAACGTGTCCAGAGGAGGGCAACCAAAATGGTCAAAGGCCTGGAAACGATGCCTTATGAGGAACGGCTAAGGGAGCTGGGCATGTTTAGCCTGGAGAAGAGGAGGTTAAGGGGTGATATGATAGCCATGTTCAAATATATAAAAGGATGTCACATAGAGGAGGGAGAAAGGTTGTTTTCTGCTGCTCCAGAGAAGCGGACACGGAGCAATGGATCCAAACTACAAGAAAGAAGATTCCACCTAAACATTAGGAAGAACTTCCTGACAGTAAGAGCTGTTTGACAGTGGAATTTGCTGCCAAGGAGTGTGGTGGAGTCTCCTACTTTGGAGGTCTTTAAGCAGAGGCTTGACAACCATATGTCAGGAGTGCTCTGATGGTGTTTCCTGCTTGGCAGGGGGTTGGACTCGATGGCCCTTGTGGTCTCTTCCAACTCTATGATTCTATGATTCTATGATCATGCTGCCAGGGGCATTGCGCTCCCCCCGCCTCCCTTTTCCTCCGCCAGTGCTTGGGTTAAGAACTTTACTTCAGGATGAGAACAGAAATCGTGCGGCGGCAGCAGGAGGCCCCATTAACTAAAGTGGTACCTCAGGTTAAGAACAGTTTTAGGTTAAGAATGGACCTCCAGAATGAATTAAGTTCTTAACCCGAGGTACTACTGTATTGGCAAGCTAAAATATGCATTCACGTTTTTCCTTTAAAGGCTTATTTACTTATTGAAAAGATGTATACCCTGCTGCTCCAAAGCTCAGATGATTCAGGCTCAATGGTTGATATTCAACTAAGTGCTACTCAAAGTAGGCCTACTGAAAGTAATGAATTTCAGGTCCATTAATTTCAGTAGGCCTGCTCTGGGTAAAACTTAGTTGAATCCCACACAAATTGTTCAGGTTGAAGCCCACACTTTAAATTGGACCCAGAAACACACTGGAAGCCAGTAGAGCAGTATAATGCAGGTGTTACTGGAACCTGTTAATGCAGGTGTTAATTTGGGATCGCTATTATCTGGACTCTAGCGGCTGTGTTTTGAACCAGCTGAAGTTTCTGGAGCACCTTTAAAGGCAGCCCCAAGTACAGATCATTATAAGTAGTCTAGTCTGGAGGTGACATGAGCACAAATCACTGTTGTTGAGTCTGCCCTCTCTAAAAAGAACCACAGCCAGTTATCAAAGTTGATCAAATTCATTCCTGACCACCAGTGCTACTGGGATTTCTCAGTCTGAACTCAGTTCAGGAACATCCCCAAGCTCAGCACAAGGAGAGAGAGCTACTCCACCCAGCACCAGTTGTTAATGCAAAAGCCTAAAGAGCGTCATCACCATAGTAGATGTCCACCCCTACCACGGTCTGAAGTGGTACTGCCTAGGCATTGCTCCTTTACCTGCTCTTAAGGTCAACAACTAGGCCCAGGACTGTGACGTTCAGGGAACCACACCCTTCCAAACAATGAGACTCAGTTCTGGAGGTGACAAGGCTTTTGCAGCTGCTGTGGAACATGGGTTCCTCCCTGGGTCTCTGAGGCAATTTGGTAGCTGACTTGAGTCTGGCTCTTCACTCACGCAGTTCTCATTAACCTACCTGGCTTGTGGGCTCCTGGGAGTCTTGCAATGACAGCTCTCTGGGTTAAGTTCTACACCCATTCGCTTTCTCTGGTTTTCTCAAGAGCTATATTTGCGTTTTGATTGGAAACGGCATACATGCGTGCACATTGGTTGGGAGGGGGGTCCTTGGGATAATTCGGTTAGTGCATGCACACAATGAATCTGGATCAATTAATTTGGGATCACTATTATCTGCTGCTCCTGAAGAGCACAGATGCTGCTAAAAAGCACAATTTACATGTAGTACATTGGAATAATTGGAAGCTCTATATTTTTACTGCTCCAGGTGTGAGTACTAAATCAATAGGGGGCAGAAGCGTCAGAGATGTGCTGTGGCCAAGGGAGCTCGTTTCTCCCTCAGCACACTGAGTGAACAGGACTACTGGGGTGCTGCAGTTTGCCCCTCCACTCCCCACCCCAGCATGCACCCAACCCCTGGAGCTTGCCCCCACTCGCCGCAGGTGCCATGGGCTCACGCAACTCTGCTGGTCAGAGGACAGATTCCAGCTGTACAAAAGTGTTTAAGGAAGATGCAGTGCAAGACTGGTGAGGAGCATGTCCTAGAGACAGCCCCAAGGGCTGCAGTGAGAGAATTTTGAGAGAAGGTGAAAGAAGCAACAAGGGGATCATCTATCTTGGGCTTGGTCCTAACCGACAGGGAGGAACTGATTGATGAAGTAGAAGTACTGGGAAACTTGGGAGGAAATGATCATGCCCTATTGGGTTTCACAATACAGAGGGAAGGGAAAGCTGAGTACAGTAGTGCCCCGCAAGACGAATGCCTCGCAAGACAAAAAACTCGCTAGACGAAAGGTTTTTCGTCCGCGATTTGCCTCGCAAGACGAATTCCCCTATGGGCTTGCTTCGCAAAACGAAAACGTCTCGCGGCTTTGTTTCCTTTGTGCAAAAACCGTTAAAACCAAGGGTGCTTAGCTTGAGCAGCTGCAGTTGCGACTTGGCTTCGAGGAGCAACTGTTAGCACGTGGTTTGGTAGCCTTTTATCAGACTTTGCTCACTTTTGAAGATTTTCCAAAACTTTTCCAGAACTTCTCTTTCATCCATTTGGTAAGTTAAACTTTTATAACTTTTTTGGGGGGTTTTGGATTTTGGGTTGGGGTGTTTGGGATTCAAGGACTTGGTGTTGGGAAGGGGTTTGCGATAATCTGGGGGCTTGTGGGCCTTTTTTGGGAATTTTTATGATTTTCTGTGACCATTGGGCCAGGTTGTTTATTTTTGAAAATTTTTCTGAGTTTGAATTTCTGAGTGCTGGCTGGCTAGGGGAACAGTGGGGGAGGTTTCTGAAGAAATCTGGGGGCTTGTGGGGGGTGTTTTGGAATTTTTATGATTTTCTGTGACCACTAGGCATGGCTGTTTATTTTTGAAATTTTTTTTCTGAGTTTGAATTTCTGAGTGCTGGCTGGCTAGGGGAACAGTGGGGAAGGTTTCTGAAGAAATCTGGGGGCTTGTGGGGGTGTTTTGGAATTTTTATGATTTTCTGTGACCACTAGGCATGGCTGTTTATTTTTGAAATTTTTTTTCTGAGTTTGAATTTCTGAGTGCTGGCCATGTTGTTATTTTTTGAAATTTTTTTTTGTCTGGGTGGGGAAGCAGTTGGGGAGGGGTTTGCAGCAGTAGGGGAGGGGCTGGGGGAGCAGTTGGGGAGGGGTTTGCAATTTCTGTGTTGTGGGTGGGTTGGTGCGTGTCTGTGGGAGCAGTTGAGGTTTTTGAAGACATTTTTGAAGCCTTTTTGAAGCTTTTCCTAAACTTTTTTTGCAGCCATTTGAGGTTCCTGAGGACTTCGGTGGTTGATTGTTGAAGCTTTTCCAGAACTTCTCTTTCATCCATTTGGTAAGCTAAACTTTTAAAACTTTTTTGGGGGTTTTGGGATTTTGGATTTGGGGTTGGGGTGCTTGGGATTCAAGGAAGGCCTTGCTTCTGGGTTTTAATTTCTGTGTGGTGGGTGGCTGGGTGCTTTTGTATTTTTTGGGTTTGAAGCACATCACTGATTTTTTTTCCTGTTTCTTAGTTTACGAAGGTAGGACCTGTGTTGCCATGGGACCCAAGAAGACTGCTGCTGCGGTGGCCGGCGAGAGGAAGAAGGAGAAGGTGACGCTGGAAATGAAGAAGACATCATCCGGAAGCACGACGGCGGAATGCGTGTGACGGACATCGCCAGGGAGTACGGCAGGAACCCATCGACCATCGGGACCATCCTGAAGATGAGGGAGAAGATCATGGCGACTGATGCAGCCAAGGGAGTCACCAGGATCATGAAGAACCGCCCAGCTGTCCTGGAGGAGGTCGAGAAGTTGCTGCTCATCTGGATAGAAGAGAAGCAGCGTGCAGGGGACACAGTGTCTGAGGCCGTCATTTGTGAGAAGGCCAAGGCCTTGCACGCTGACCTCATCCGGGAACAGCCAGGAACCTCAGCCGAGCCAGAAGTCTTCAAGGCTAGCAGAGGTTGGTTTGACCGGTTCAAGACAAGATCTGGCATCCACAGCGTGGTCAGGCATGGAGAGGCTGCCAGTTCTGATGTTCCTGCGGCTGAAGAGTTTGCAGCGGAGTTCCTGGAGCTTGTGAAGACGGAGGGCTACGTTCCGCAGCAGGTCTTCAACTGCGACGAGACCGGGCTGTTTTGGAAGAGGATGCCCAAAAGGACTTTCATCACTCAGGAGGAGTCCAGGCTGCCTGGCCACAAGCCCATGAAGGACCGTCTGACCCTGCTCTTCTGTGCCAACGCAAGCGGCGACCTGAAGATCAAGCCCCTGCTGGTGTACCACTCGGAGAACCCACGGGCCTTCAAGAGACACAAGATCGACAAGGAGCGGCTGAGTGTCATGTGGCGATCCAACAGCAAGGCTTGGGTCACACGTGTGCTGTTTGTGGACTGGGTCAATCTTGCTTTTGGCCCTGCTGTCAAGCAGTACCTGCTGGACAACGACCTGCCGCTGAAGGCTTTGCTTCTGATGGACAATGCTCCTGCCCATCCTAAAGGCCTTGAGGTGGACTTGTTGGAGGAGTTCAGCTTCATCAACATCATGTTCCTGCCGCCTAACACCACGCCACTGCTCCAGCCGATGGATCAGCAGGTCATCACCAATTTCAAAAAACTCTACACCAAGGAGCTTTTCAGGCGATGCTTCGAGGTGACTGACTGCACCACCATCACCCTGCGGGAATTCTGGAAGGACCACTTCGACATCGTCACCTGCTTGAAGATGGTCAACACGGCCTGGAAAGGGATCAGCCAGAGAAATTTGAATTGCGCTTGGCGCAGCCTGTGGCCGGACTGTGTGGCACCAAGTGACTCTGATGCACCAGAGTCAACAGTGGTGCAGGACATTGTTGCCTTGGGGAGGACCATGGGCCTGGAGGTCACGGAGGAGGACGTCTGCGAGCTGGTGGAGGGGCACGACGACGAGCTGACCACCGTGGAGCTGGTCGAACTGCAGGCAGAGGCTGCGCAGGAGCAGGCCTCACTGGAAGAGGAGGAAGCAACTGAGGAACGGCTGTCCTCCGAAAGACTGAGGGACATTTGCCAGAGGTGGAAGGAGGTGCAGACTTTTGCAGATCTACACCACCATGAGAAGCACGTGGCACATGACGCTGGGAACTTTTATGATACGAGGGTCATGTCGTATTTCAGGGACCTGCTGAAAAGGCGGATAAAGCAGCAGACTATGGACAGGTTCTTGACCAAGAAGCAAAGAGTGGAAGAGGAGCCTTCTTCAAGTGGTCCCCCAGAGTCTTAGAAAATGTACTGTATACTGTACTTTGTTGATTTTTAAATGTTTTTCTGTCATGTTTATAAAGTTAATTTATTTTCCCTTCAATTTTTGAACTGCTCTTTACAGTATGTGTGACTTTAAAGAGCAGTTAATAAACTGTTGTTGTACCAAATTTGGCTTTGTTTGGACTTTTTTTGACCATAGGAACGCATTAATTGATTTTCATTGCATTCCTATGGGAAACCGTGCTTCGCAAGACGAAAAATTCGCTAGACGACAAAAATTGCGGAACGAATTAATTTCGTCTTGCGGGGCACCACTGTATAGCTGGATATGCACTCTGGTCAATTTTTAAAAGCCGAGGGAGCTACTGGGTGTGATCCCATGGTCAGAAATACTCAAAGAAAAGGGAGTCAAAGATGGATGGGAGTTTCTAAAAGGAGAACTATTGAAGGCCCAAATGGAGACAATTCCAACAAGAAAGAAAAGTGGGAGTCATCTAAAGAAACCAGTATGCTTGCATAAGGAGCTTACAGATGAGCTGAGAGTTAAGAAGGACATGTATAAGAAATGGAAGAAAGGGGAAATCACAAAGAAGGAGTAGACATGAGTAGCCAACAGTTGCAGGGAGAAAGTCAGGCTGGCTAAAGCTCAGAATGAGCTCAGGCTTGCAAGAGACATTAGAAATAATAATAATAAAGGTTTATTTGGGCTATGTCCAAAGTAAGAGGAAGAATAAGCAAGTGTTTGATGGAATTACAAACTTGGTGAAGCATGGGAAAACTGTGGACATAGTGTATGTTGATTTCAGTAAGGCTTTTGACAAAGTCTCCCATGATATTCTCATGAGGAAGCTGGTAAACGGTGGGTTTGCAGATTTCACAAAACTTGGAAGGGTAACTAATGCTGTAAAAGACAGAATCAGAATTAAAAATGACCTTAACAGATTGGAGCATAGCTAACAAATTGATTTTCAATAGGGACAAACATAAGGTTCTGCACTTAGGCACAAATATAAGATGGCTGTGAAAAGCATCTAGGTGTTTTGGTGGACCACAAGCTTAACATGAGTCAACAGTGTGATGCAGCAGCAAATATAGGTTAACACTATTCTAGGCTGCATCAACAGAAGTATAGTGTCCAGATCAAGGGAAGTCATAGTCCCACTCTAGTATGCTTTGGTCAGACCACACTTGAAATACTGTGTCCAGAATGTTGCCCATGATGTTGAGAAGCTGGAATGCATGCAGAGAAGAGCAACGAAGATGATCAAGGGTCTAGAAATCAAGCCTTATGAGGAATAGTTGAAGGAGCTGGGTATGTTTAGCCTGGAAAAGAGGAGACTGAGAGGTGATATGATAGCCATCTTCAAATATCTCAAGGGCTGTCGCATGGAAGAGGGTAGGGCTTGGACCAACGGCTTCAAGTTACAAGAAAGGAGATTCAGACTAAACTTATGGAAAAACTTTCTGACAGTAAGAGCTGTTTGACAGTGGTACTCTCTCCCTTGGAAGGTTGTGGACTCTCCATCACTGGAGGTTTTTAAGCAGAGGCTGGATGGCCATCTGTCAGGGATGCTTTAGTTAAGATTCCTGCATTGCAGGGGGTGGACTAGATGACCCTTGGGTCCCTTCCAACTCTACAGTTCTATGATTCTTGTAGATATAATCTAGCTGTTAGAGCGACATTTTGTTTTTTCTTTGAAAATCTGTCTGTGTTTTTTGTGCCAAACCTTCTTTGCCCTTTTTCTTCTGTGTCCAAATCCATTTCCAAATAAATTTTCTTAACATATATTGACACTGAGCTTTATTGGTTTAAAAGGGGCACTCCTATGGAATTTCTTGCTAAAATCTCCCCCATGTACCAGACCTCAAGGAGGTTAAGCTACCCTTGCAATCTAAAGGTATTTTGCTAAATTTTGTGTCCTTTGGGATTTAGGAAAGTAAATTAAAAGCTCCTTCTCTTCCTTATTTCTAGATGAGGGCTGGATGGAAATTTTATTGTCAGTTGGGTTTAAAATCTCAGCCCTCACAAAGCCCAGTTGGCTCCCTGCCTCGCTCCCCACCAGCTAGTCTAGGTTCTGTCTGGGGTGGCAGCCTATCACAATTCTTTTTAGGGGAATCCTTAAAAGAGGGGGAAATGGTAACAGTAGAGAAATATGTCCTCTCCACATGTCCTGTAACAGTATTTCCTCTGATAATCTAATTGTATGGACATTGCCCAGGCCGGTCAGACAAATGAAGCTGTACAGTGGTATCTCGGGTTAAGAACTTGATTCGTTCTGGAGGTCCGTTCTTAACCTGAAACTATTCTTAACCTGAAGCGCCACTTTAGCTAATGGGGCCTCCTGCTGCCACCACGCAATTTCTGTTCTCATCCTGAAGCAAAGTTCTTAACCCGAGGTACTATTTTTGGGTTAGTGGAGTCTGTAACCTGAAGCATTTCTGTTTATGAACATTTAATTTATTATTTGCAGGAGCCAATGCTGCTAGATAATTATCCTTCTTTAAAATAGGGTAGTGGAAGTGTACATGAGGAACCCTTCAGATCAGTGTGTCAAATAGAGGCTGAAAACAAACGGTGCTACAGTAACCTGCGTGATGGTGGGGGTGGGGAAGAGCACATGCATGCTTTGCAGATGTGGAGCAGGGGGGGGAGCTGTGGCACCTCTAGCTGCTGTTGGACTCCAGCTCCCATCAGCCCTTGCAAGCAGGGCCAGAATCCTTGATGTAAAGACTCCAGGCTCAATCTCCAATAAAAAGGACAAATGCGTTGTTCCAGTTTCTTGCCATTTCAACCTTAAGTTCAGTTCTCCACATTTCCACATCGGTTTGTGACATCAACTAGGGCAATGTGTGCATATAGATGCGTATATTAGTGAAAATAACACACAAAAATGCATTTTATTAGGGGAGATGGCATGCAACAGAGCTCTCCACATGTCACACGATGTTCCTCACAGGGCTGGAAAGGGGTTAGCTTAACCTCTGGTTTGCTGGTAAAACCAAATTACTGTGTCACGAGATGATGCAGGTCTAAAACGTGTGTCACCAATATGAAAAGTTCTGGAAAGCTCTAGCATACAAAAATATGTACCGTATTTTTCGCTCTATAACACGCACCAGACCATAACACGCAAGTAGTTTTTAGAGGAGGAAAACAAGAAAAATAATATTCTAAACAAAATAGTGGATATATGATTTTTGTGGTTCATGCTGTGGCCACAGACATGTGATCTGACAGTGAGTTTGGAGTAGCCCAATGCAAAAATCCTGAGGATCCATGTGGATCCATGCTTTGTAACCACGGAGGAGGGAAGGAAGGGGAACCATGGATCCTCTGCTCACGACTGCAGCAGATCCCCCCCGCCACCCGCAGGCATTCGCTCCATAACACGCACAGACATTTCCCCTTACTTTCTAGGAGGAAAAAAGTGAGTGTTATGGTGCAAAAAATACGGTACTTTAAGAGAAAACACGAATTTTTAGTAGGCTGGTATCATAGAGTTGGAAGGGATCCCGAGGGTCATCCCTCAATGCAGAAATCTCAACATGTGATCCCTCATTCAATCTGAAACGTGAGTGTGTAGATACAGATATAGAGAGAGATAAGGAACTGTGGTGCGCTGAATGTGAGATTGGAGAAATGAGAAATGGAGAGAAGACAAAATTGGCATATTTTCCCAGTCCGAATGGCAGGGGCAACTATGGAGCCGGCAGCACTGGCGGAGGAACAGGAGTGCGGAGGGAGCGCACCGCCCCTGACACCACTATTCTGGTAGGGTGCCATCGCGGTGCTTCCCCCCCCCCGACACACGCCGTGCACCCCCTGTGCGCCAGGCACCACGCCCCCACAGGCAGTGCGCCACGCCCCCAGAAGGCACGCCACACCCCTGCGGGCCTCGGGCCACACCCCCACCTACTCTCCGCCCCCAGTGGCGGAGCATGCAGCTTCACCACTGGCCAGCAGAAGGCGCCAAACTTGCCCTTTCTCCCACAGCACAGGGAGAATTCAAGGTATGTGACTGGTGGCTGACTTGTGAGGTGATAATTCTACCCAAAAGCAATAATAATATTATTACTAATAATAATAACAACAAATCCCTGTAAGTGGGAGTTGTTGGGGGGGATTTCCTCCCAAACCCAATTATTGCTCTGTTTTTGCATCTGCGAAATTTGAAATCTTTCAGTTTGTGTCCACACAGATTCTCAGTGCATAATGAATCCTGACCTTGCAATTCGAAATAAACCTTCCATCAACTTGAGTGAGAGATCCACACTAGGTAGCAAACTGTCTTTACTCACAGAAAACAGCAAATGACTTTAATGTGTTCTGTTGTGAACAGGCATTTGGCCTGCTGGGGTGGATTCTATGTCTGAATACCCGGAATGTATTCAGGCTTTTGATGAGGGAGGGGTGTGTGGGGTCCTAATGATTATTTGGATGGATTACATGCAAATAAATAGATTATGAGTCGTGGAAACGATGCCCAGTCAATGCAAAACGTTCATTGACTTGTATAAAGTTCTGGTGCCTGGCTTTGCATAATTATATGCCACACCCGCCACAATGGATTAGAAAAGCGTAATGCTTCCCCTCAAAATATAGCTGTGTATAATTCATTCAGTTGAAATAAGGCAGCAAATGAATGAGTAATTAATAAAATGAGGGAGGCAATCCTCAGCTTTCTCTACAGTAGTCCCAAATGGCTTATTTCAGCCAAACAGAGCGATATATTCTATGCTTATCCTCTAGGCTAAAAGATTATGGCGCAGCCACACTATACATTTAAAAAACTATTATACTGCTTTGTAAAATTCCCATAGTTCCCTGGAAAGGGAGATCTGTTGTTAAACCACCCTGGGGAATTGTACCTCTGTAAGGGAAATAGGGATCTGCTAACAACTCTCAGCACCCTAGAAAACTACAGTTCTGGTGATTCCTTGGCGAAAGGGAGCTAGGACTGTTTAAAGTGGTATAATGGTGCTGTGTGGATCAACTCTGTCAGTGAAGGAAGCCCCACACCCCTGCCAAAACACATTCATTCACCTACCAGCCACAACCTGTGTGCCACAATTGGAAGGTGCAGACCCTGTGGAAAAGGCAGTGTGGTTAACCCCAATCTAGCCAACCAGAGAAGCAGACATGGCTGCTGTGAACCGACACTGCTGGCACCCAGAACAGCTGCTGGAAGATAGCGTCCTCATAACAGGGACGTGGGCTTCTTTACATGCACCATCCAGCATCCCTATGCAACTGCTGGGGCCCTGCAGGGCTCACAGGTAATACCAACTGTGTCCATGTACCATTTTGATTACTCATAATGGCTTCAATGTACTGGTTTGGGGCATTGTAACCGAGATTGCGGGCTGCCAGCAGGTAAGCCTGCTTGTGGCGGGGCAACACTGCTTTCAGGGGGTGGTTCACTTGGGGGCACTTTGTCGGGGACCCCTCAAACCTAGAGCTAATCTTGCCACTGGTGCCAATTGCCTCTGAAGCATCTCCCCCCTGGATGACTGGAAGGGCGCTGAGATCAGGACATCTGACTCCTACGCTTAGCTCAATTTCACACAGATCTTCAGGAGAGGCTCCCGGTGGTGACAGCTCTCTTAGGGCATCAATCATAGCCTTGCCTCCCTGATGGACAGCAATGGACAGGTGGACATGAAGTCTGCTGGGTGCTTCACTCCCAGCCCCAGCGAGGAGCTGCCTCGTTGGCCCTGAGTGGCACAATGGCTAAGTGGTGCTGACGCCTGCCAGTCTCGCTACTGCTCCCTGAGTGCCCTTCAGGAGTTTGCAGGATCTTCCTGTGCAGTCTGAAAGGAAAAGAACAAACTATGGGGCTTAATCCCATCCATTTGTGTTTAACACAGCACAACAACGGTGGGTGGGGGGTGGGGAGAGGACTGCAAACACGCAGAGATTACATTACATGAATCCCGACTGTGAGCTTTGAGATGGGAGGAAGCGAGGTCAATTCAATACATAGCAAAAAATATCGCTTCCTTCCGACGACCGCCAGTTCCTGCTCATAGTCCTCTGGGAATGGAGACTGGCCTTTAACCTCCACTCTGGCAACCTGCTCCTATTCAGGGATGGGAAAGCTGCAGCCCTCCAGTTGCCGCTGGACTGCAACTCCCATCATCCTGAACAATGGCCATGCCGGCTGGGACTGATGGGAGTTGGAGTCCAAAAACATAGTAAGACCATAGCAGACTCATCTCTTGCTCTCTGCTCTTCTTCTTTTTTTTTATAAGATTTTTATTAAGATTTCTACATTACAAAAAATAAAACAAAAAGAGGGGAAAAAATACAGAATAAGAATAGTTAAAAACAATCAATCTTTCCATCACATTATTTTCCATTTACTTGTTTCTTGGACCTCCTCATACCTCTCTTTTTTGTATTCCAATTCAATTTATTAGCTCAGTAATTTGTAATCTTGAAATTTTACTTTTATAAACCCATTTTTTCATATTCTTTTAACCCATTACAGCTAGAAACAGCTTGATTTCGATCCAACATTATTCTAAAATTCATTAATTTTACAATGTCTCTGCAGATAATCTTTAAATTTCTTCCAGTCTTCTTCCACTGACTCCTCCCCCTGGTCTCGGATCCTGCCAGTCATTTCTGCTAATTCCATGTAATCCATCACCTTCATCTGCCATTCTTCCAGAGTGGGTAGATCTTGTGTCTTCCAGTATTTTGCGATAAGTATTCTTGCTGCTCTCTGCTCTTCTTAATGCTCCCAATGTTTAGCTTTCCCGATCTGGCAAAGCCTGCTGCTTATCCCTTGCATTTGCCTTCTAAGTTTATATCATACCTATTTCAATTAAATATTTTTTTTGCCTGCCTTTTGGGGTCAAGGGACATGGGTGGCACTGTGGGTTAAACCACAAAGCCTAGGGCTTGCTGATCAGAAGGTCAGCGGTTCGAATCCCTGTGACGGGGTGAGCTCCCATTGCTCGGTCCCTGCTCCTGCCAACCTAGCAGTTCGAAAGCACATCAAAGTGCAAGTAGATAAATAGGTACTGCTCTGGTGGGAAGGTAAACAGCGTTTCCGTGTGCTGCTCTGGTTCGCCAGAAGCGGCTTTGTCATTGCGACCACATGACCCGGAAGCTGTACGCCGGCTCCCTCGGCCAATAAAGCGAGATGAGCGCCACAACCCCAGAGTCGTCCGCGACTAGACCTAGTGGTCAGGGGTCCCTTTACCTTTACCTTACCCTCAAGGATGCTTCCTTAAACAAAAATACAATATGCAAACAAACCCAAATGTCATTCTGTTGACATGAAGCAGCAAGAGGGATTAAATATATGCTGTTGGCATCTGTGTGCCTCAGGAGACAATGGAAAAGTGCGCTCTGAACGCTTTCCAGTCAAACCGTTGGAGAGTTATAGTGTCTGCTGTGGCTGTAGAGACCAATCTGGGAGAGACATACCGGTATTTTGGGGCAGATGAAGGTGTCCGGTTGTGCTGATGCAGTTTCACCATGGCATTTCTTCATTCTGCACTTCTCCCAACAACAGAATTCCAATAAACCAGCAATATCACTGGTAACAATGTCCAACCCAGGACACAAGAAGAATAAATCCAGGTAGGATAGTTAAAATACTACATGTAATTCAATTGGCATAGAGCTCCACAGGGATGGGGTCACTGCTGAGGAGGCCCTGTTCCTTTACCTACCAGAGTAAAAGGTCTCACCAGTGGGCACCAGAAGAGAATCTCCAAAACTGCCGTCAAATGGCAGGCAGGCTGATATAAGGGAAGGTAGCCTTTCAAATCATCTGGCCCCAAACCATTTAATCAGGAATAGGGAATCTGTGGATCTCCATACATTGTTGGACTAAGGCTCCCATCATCCCCCACTGACTGAGGCTGATGGTAGTTGGAGCCCATCAACATCTGAAGGGCCATAGGTTTTCCACCACTGCTTTTAAAAGGTGGACACCAGCACTTTGAACTGGACTTTGAAATGCACCAGAAACCAGTGCACCTTTCCTCACACTACTTTTGCACTCACTAAAGTTTCTGAGCAGCATTAAAAGGCAGCCCTGTGTACAACACATTACAGTAGTCCAGCCTGAATGACATTGGTAGATGGGTAACATCCTCTCCAGATTGGGTTGCAGTTGATGTACCGGCATCACCTGGTAAAAGGTACTCCAGGCCACCGCTGCCACCTGGGCTTCCACTGATAATGCCAGGCCAGAGCAGGAGTTCAAAAAGGAAGTGTGAGGACTTCAACTAGGGAGGGGCAGGCACACCTTCCCAATGGTCCTACACATGTTGGGGTGCTTGCTCCACCCCAGTTTCCCCACTTTGAGCAGAAAGGTCTGGTGAGGGATATCTTCAGGCCGATTGTGCTTAGAAATCTCCCTGTGATCAGGAGCTCTATGCTGTTGGGGCTCCCTGGTCACAAGGAAGGCTATAGATGTGCTCAGCCCACTGAAGGAAGGTGGAGGGTTGAGCAGGCACGCCAAGCGCTTCCATGCCACACTCCCCAGTTAGAACCCCATACAACTCCAAAATGGTGAACTCCAAAATGCTGCGCCCCATCCCGAGAGACGAGGGTAGGGTGAGAAAGGATTACTCACCTCCGTCACTGGTGTTGTGCAATGCCAGGTCTATAGGCAACAAAACCGCCACCCTGCGAGATTTCATCATCTCGCAGGGGGTCGACCTGGCTTGTGTGACGGAGACCTGGGTGCGCGAAGGGGTAACTGTTACCTTACGAGAGATGGCGCCCCCGGGTTTCTCCGTCCTCCACCAGTCACGGACTGTGGGCCGGGGGGGAGGGGTGGCATTATTAATCCGGGAAGATTGTTCTTTCAGGGCTCTACCACCGCCATCGATCCCCGGCATTGAATGTGTTGGCCTAGTGTGGGGCTCCGAGGTGAGCTTGGCTGTCTGGCTGGTGTACCGGCCACCTAGCGCACCAGCAGCCACCCTGTCAGGCCTGCTGGAGGCGGTGGCCGGCTGGGCCTTGGAGTTCCCTAACCTATTGGTATTGGGGGACTTCAACATCCATGCTGATGCCACTCCCTCCTCACAGGCTCTGGACCTGGTGTCTTCCATGGCGACACTAGGGCTCTCCCAGTTTGTTTCGGGCCCCACACATCAAGCAGGCCACACGCTGGATCTGATCTTTGGCGCTGGTATAGATGTGATCATGTTTCCTTCGATGAAGGTGCCATGGTCTGATCACTATGCTATGAAAGCCAGGATTGATGTTCCACCCCCACCCTGCTTAGGTGGTGAGCCGATTTGGGCTCGCCCGCGGAGGCTGATGGACCCTGATAGATTCCGCCAAGCCTTGCGGGACCTTTCTCCCCCTGGCGACTCATTGACTGAGCTTGTTGAGGGCTGGAATACCCAGCTCCTGGCAGCCATCAATGAGATCGCACCTAAGCGCCCTCTGCGACCCCGCAGAAACCGGGCTCCCTGGTTTACTGAGGAGCTCCGGAAAATGAAGCGGGACCTCAGACGGCTAGAGCGAGTATGGCGGGGTGCCCGTGACGGAGCCTCAAGAACATCTTATAGGGTTTTTATGAAAACCTACGAGATGGCAGTGAAGGCCGCTAAGAAGTCCTACTTCTCGGCCTCCATTGCATCCGCTAGCTCTCGCCCGGCACAATTATTTAGTATAATTCGGTCTTTAACGTCCCTCGAAGGACAGCCAAATTTAAATAACAATTCGACACACAGCTGTGAGGCATTTGCGAGCTTTTTTGCGGAGAAGGTCCTGTCGCTCCGCCATGACCTCCCTGCCAATTTGGATACAATAAAGGAACTGGAGGCCCCTCGACTGTCCTCGGGTCCAGTACTGGACCACTTTGACCGGATATCCCCAGCCGATGTGGACAGACTCCTCCGAGCTGGAAAGCCCACCACTTGTCCTCTCGACCCGTGCCCGTCTTGGCTGATTAGAGCATGTCCAGACGAGGTGCGGGCCCCCCTGGGGGATATCATCAATTTGTCCCTTGGCACCGGGACATTCCCAGGGGAACTGAAGGAGGCAGTGGTGCGTCCGCTCTTAAAGAAAACATCATTAGATCCCTTAGATCTATCCAATTACCGCCCAGTTTCGAATCTTCCATTCCTGGGTAAGGTGATTGAGAGAGCGGTTGCTGAACAGCTTGGTAGGTTTCTGGATGAAACATCGGCTCTGGATCCATTCCAGTCCAGCTTCCGCGCTGGTCATGGGACCGAGACGGCTCTGGTCGCCCTAACAGATGATCTTCGTAGACAGCTGGATCGAGGCGGGTCGGGGCTGCTGATTCTTCTAGATCTGTCAGCAGCTTTCGACATGGTCGATCACGAACTTCTGGACCACCGCCTCGCCGACGTGGGGATCCAGGGCACAGTCCTTCAATGGCTGCGCTCGTTTCTCTCTGGTCGGGGACAGAGGGTGGCGCTTGGGGGGGAACTGTCATCCCGCCACTCCTTGGTGTGTGGAGTGCCTCAGGGTGCGATTCTCTCCCCGATGCTTTTTAACATCTTTATGCGCCCCCTCGCCCAGCTTGTCCGGAGTTTTGGGCTGGGCTGCCATCAGTATGCTGATGACACCCAACTCTATCTGTTGATGGATGGCCATCCTGACTCGGCCCCAGACACACTGATCAGATGCTTGGAAGCTGTGGCTGGATGGTTACGTGGGAGCCGGTTGAAGTTAAATCCTTCGAAGACAGAGGTCCTCTGGCTGGGACGGGACGATATGGGATTGAGGGGGCAACTCCCATCTCTTGCGGGGGTGCAATTAGTGCCAGCACCGTCCGTCAAGAGTTTGGGTGTAATCTTCGATACCTCCCTCTCTATGGAGGCGCAGATTACAGCTATAACAAAGGCGGCATTTTTTCATCTCCGCCAAGCTAAGCAGTTGGCCCCTTTCCTCTCTCGCCCTGACCTAGCCACTGTGATCCATGCGACGGTCACCTCCAGACTGGACTATTGTAACTCGCTCTACGTGGGGCTGCCCTTGAGACTGACCCAGAAACTCCAGCGGGTGCAGAATGCCGCAGCGAGACTCCTTACGGGGTCCTCGCTGCGAGATCACATTCATCCGGTGCTATACCAGCTGCACTGGCTCCCGGTGGAGTACAGGATCAGGTTTAAGGTGCTGGTTTTAACCTTCAAAGCCCTATACGGCCTAGGACCCTCGTATCTACGGGACCGCCTCTCCTGGTATGCCCCACAGAGGAACTTACGGTCCTCAAATAAAAACATCTTGAAGGTCCCAGGCCTCAGAGAGTTAGGCTGGCCTCAACTAGAGCCAGGGCTTTTTCGGCTGCGGCTCCAACCTGGTGGAACGCTCTGTCACAAGAGACAAGGGCCCTGCAGGACTTGACATCTTTCCGCAGGGCCTGCAAGACAGAGCTGTTCCACCAGGCCTTTGGTTAGGGCACAGCCTGACTCCCTCCTTTGGCAATCCTTACAATACTTTAGTTTATGGTTGCCATCAATTCTGATTTTAATTAATTCTTATGATGTTTTTATAATGTTGCACTATTTTAGTGTTGTTAGCCGCCCTGAGCCCGGCTTCGTCTGGGGAGGGCGGGATATAAATAAAATTTATTATTATTATTATTATTATTATTATTATTATTATTATTATTATTATTACTTGAGCCTTCAAGAGGAGTGCAGCCCAGCCGAAGACCCAGGGGTGCGAGGTTCTGCCCCACTTTGTGGTGACCAGTGCAGGCTTGTGGCACATGACACCTTGTGGCAGGAGGAGGCCCACTGGGGCCCACCACGGCCTCCAGAAGGCTCAACAGGGGCCTGGGCTTCTCTGTGGCCTGTGGATGCAGTTTCATGGTAAGGCAACGTGGTAGCTTCAGTGGTGTGGGTAGTGGGTGGCAACGGTAGGGGGTAGCAGTGGTGGCAGTGCATGGCAGAGAGGCAGTGGTTTGGGGGCTGAGCACCCACAACGACAAAAAAATGTGGGTGCCTGGGCCCCTTGAAGTTGGCCCCACTGCCAAGACCAGTTGCAAACCCCCAGGAGCAGAAAGTGGCTTCCTCTCTGACAGACAGCGCCTGAACCTTGTCTGCATCTTGAGCTTCCTTCCCATCACTCACCTCTCATCTAAAAGGTGGAGGGTTGGGCAGTGTTGAGTAAGATTTCCATGGGAAGCAGCACGATGGAGTGCTTACTCATTTGCACTGACGGTGGCAGCAGCGAAAGGGGGAGTTCATCCCAAGGCAAATGCTAGCTTTAGAGGAGGGATTTCTTCAGCACTGCATCAGGGCAAGGAAAGGGTTAAATCCCATCTTCCATGCCTGCTCTGATCCTTTTAACATTCCTGGCAATATGCATTTTTTTAAAAAGCATTTCATGACCCCCACTGTCTAGTTTTGGTACTTAGCTTCCCAGAGGCATCCAGCTGATCCACCTTTAGTTACATGATGCTGAACCAGATCAGAACTTGGTCTGATCCAGCCAGGCTCTAGTTCTGCTTTTTTTCTGGAAGGTGGCTGGGAGTGAAATAGCTGGGTGGGACCAGAGTGGGCATCAGAGGTGCAGCAAGGGCTGAGAAGGAAGGTGAGGCAGATCTCTGTGAGTGCGCAATGCATGCAAAGAGTGGGGCGGAGGTGCCGGTTCACCCAGGACTGGCTCCTGCCTTGGCTGGCACTGCTTAAGATGCAGCTGGCACCGTCTATGTGCCTGTCCTTGTCACAGCCAATTAGGATCAGGGCAGGCAGAACCACAAGGCCCCAAACAACATTGGAGCTGGCATCCCTGCCATATGAATATTAAAGACCCCGAGAACCTGGGCCCATCAAAGTAACGGAGGGGGGAGGAAGGAAAGGGGGGGGGAGCTCCAGAATTAGAGCCTCACTTAACTACTTCTGATTTCCCACAGCCCTCAGCAAAATGCCCTGCCCTCACCTCCACACTACCTGCTAGCTCTTCCGATGCCCTGCGTCCAGCCCTCCTTTTTTCCTCTGAACTTCACCTAAATTACTAGATCCTCTGAGATCCCTCACTCCTTCTTCCCACACAGCTGCCTTCCTCTTCCTCTCAGCTTTAATTTTTTTTGGCAGTCTGATTTCTTTTGGCTCCATGCAAGCAAAATGGATGCAACACCACAGAAAGAGGCAGTTGTTTGGCTCCGGTTCTTTGGTCTATTTTCCCTTGTGTAATGAGAGCATTGGGAAAGGTCTGGACGTCCCTCTGTTTGCACAACATGTGTGTTGTTCAATGAGGAGAGCAAGGTCATGCTTCCCACTCAGCAGCAAAAACCCCTCTCCTCTGCTAGCCGTGTGTCAACCAGCTCTGAACTGAAAGGGGTGCACTTTTCACACACAAAATGGCAGCAGCAAAGTACAAATACACACAGGTTTAGGGATTTGTGTTACCTCTCTGACAGAGGAAATAAGTGAGGTCAATTGCTCTCGCTCTCAATTAGCTCTATGATGTCATTTTGTAGGCAAATCTAACTGGCTGTATAGTGTTGTGATTAGAGCTCAGAATGTTCATCTTGAAAAGGAACTAGTTCCAGTTCAACATGTCCAAGAAGGAACTAATCCCAGTTCACATTCACCCCTTTACAAGAAGAACCAGCTCAGCTCACAGCTCAATTTAAGACCACCCAACCCAGCGATGTTGCTTCCTTTTTTGTGATCTAGAGCATGCATACGCGTGCCGGGGTGTGTGTGTGGTCAACAGAACCCACCATGCCATGCCAGCTGGGCGCATTCACACAGGGATCCTAGTGCCCGTGTGCCAGCTCAGCCCTGGCACCCAGAGCCAAGAGGCACAATGCTGCCTGCCCATACAGGGAAGAGCCCCGCTCTCGGCCCTTGGAGGGCAAATCTCCCTCCCCGACACTGGCCAGGCGACCATTCAGCCGGGGGGTCAGGGACGTGGTGGTGAGGCCAGGCTGGGCTCTGAGGGGGAGGGTGGGAGGGGCACCTGGCTTGTGCCCCCTAAACACCATGTGCCCAGGGCTATGGTCCTCCTGACCCAAACCTCTCTCCTGAGTTCTTTCTTCAAGCAGCTGTTCTGAAGTATAAAACACATGCAGAATGTGAATAGTTTCATTTATTTCCCTCAACAATTATTAAAGGCCTAGAGTCTAAATAATATAAAAAATATGTAAGAGAATGCACTTGAAGATGACCTAGAAATTGTTCAAAATTCTGCCCCAAATTGAACTTAGTATTTTTATTGCAAGAACTGACTTAGAGAGATGGGGGGAAGGTGGAACTGAAGTTACAAATCGGCAATTAGTCTAAAGTTTTGTACCATCTCACAAACTTTCTTTGGAAATCCCTGCTTTTAAAAAAAGAACCCTAAAACTTAAACCGTTGTAGATACATTCCGAGACAAAGTTCTCTTACAAATTCAACTTGTAAGTTTTTCTAAAACTTCCAAATCCAACAGCACCCATAACTGGTGGGAATCTTTTTAAAAAGAAAAAAGAACATAAATATAAATGCTTGTATTCGAGTTAGGAGAACTTTTTCATCCCGAAATTCACCAGTATTTTAGTGTGAATGCAGTTATTCCATATATTCACATTTTTGCAAAGCATTTACCCCATATATAACACAGTTTTGAACATTTGTTCTTTTTACTAATATATGCATTTTTACAGACACTACACTCATATTTGCATTTTACTTGGATGAAGGTTTGGAGAAATGCAGATTTTGAAGAATGGATATGTTTCAGTTCACATAGTGTTTTAGAAAGTGCATATTCAGGAAGTTTGCCTTTAAAAGTGAATTGAACTGAATTCTGAACCCCATCTAGTTAGGATATACTGATATATTCTAGTTAGGATATACTGATATATTGATCACTTCAAAAGATATATACCCCCAAAGAAAGATGAGCAGCATAAGTACTCCAGCGCAGAGCAAAAGGAGCTCAACTATTTAACAATTTATCACAATTAAGTCTCCTCTATTATGTCATATTGCACAATATATGCATTTCAGCTGTGTACAGAGCAGTGGTGAAGCTGCACGCTCCGACACCAGGGGTGGAGAGCAGGCGGAGGTATGGCTGGCGTGTGTCCCGGGGGCTGGCACAGTGGGGGGGGTTCCCAGTACATGTTCGGGGGACGGCCGCGATTGTACCTCCCTCCCCAATGGTGCCGGGGGTGGTGTGCTCCCCTGCCCCCCCTTTTCTCTGCCAGTGGTACAGAGCCCCTTCAACCTTGCTATCACCAAAAGTGGCCTCTTTGGTTTCCAATATATCCGTTTCACCATGTTGTGAAAGGTGCCATTTGCCTCTTCTGCCTCAGGCACCAGCATGTTTCTGCAGCCCTTTTCTTTTCTTTTCTTTTATGCAGCTGATAGCATTTTATTTAAAAATTAAGAAACATAAGAGCATTTATAACAAGTGTTTTGTTAAAAAAAGGATCAAGTTGTAAACTAGGAAGGTCTGAGGAGGAGCTTTCCTTCCACAACTAGCTAAATTGTGGTCTCTTCCAACTCTATGATTCTATGATTCTAAACCCAGAGTGCGGTTTGTGGCCCAGTGTTCTGTCCCGCAGAGCCAGAGTGGGGCTCACAGGGTTCCGGATAGTCAGGTTCCCAAAGAAAACTATCCACACTACCAGGTTGATCAGGTCTCAGTGTTTTATTTAAAGGAAAAGCAAGCTCACAACAAAAGGTCTGAAGGCGCCCTCCTTGCCCCTGCTTCCATAGTCTTTGACCAGGAAATTTTTCCTTGGACGTGTTTGGTCTACCCCCTGGCAGAGAGGGTGGATTTTCTCCCCCCCCCATTACAACGTCTTTCAAAATGTTGCTATGGTAGGGTTGCCTAGCAGCAAACATTAAGCAGATTGGACACCACATAAGGTTCCCTATGCAGGGACTTCCATAAATGGGGTGCCAGCACTAATAAGTCCTTCCCATTTGTCTCAGTTGATGGGGACACCTGGAGGACAGTCTCCTCTGATGACCTCAACCCGTGGGCAAGCTGACATTGTGTCAGGTCCCAAGTGGCCAAAGGCTTTATTAGGATAAACAATGACACAGTGCTTGGAGACAGGTTGGAAGTCAGTGCACTTCTTAAGCACTGGCAAGCATATGTCTTCTATATGCAGCCTAGTCGGGGATGGTGATAGAAGATAGTAACCTATCTGTGCAAAGCCCCTTAGGCTGCTGTCTCTTGCTGCAGACACACCATATATTCAAAGCATATTATTTCCCCCAAAGAATCCTGGTGACTGTAGTTTACTCTTCACAGAGCTATAATTCCCAGCACTCTCAACAAACTACAAATCCCTGGATTCTTCAAGGGTGGGTGTGCATGCTTTCAACGCATAGCGTGTACACAGGCTGTGTTTTATTCTAGGTGTGGCTTCCTGTCTCCCAGGAGCCATATGATCTCTCCATTTGCAGAAAAAGTAATTGAGTCCTGTCTTGAGTGGAGAATGGGGAACTAACTGGGATCCTCACCTTGTCTCTCCTCTCCTCTTCCCCAAAGATCCATAGCTGGGTGCCAAAGGCAGGCTAGTGGTGGGAGCGGCACCACAACCCCAACTTCATGAATCCACCGCTAATAAAGTGGCCTTGCCGCACACACCGCAGTCTCAGGGAAAAGCAATTGCAACCTGTCCAGCAGCTATCTGCTTCGGTTCAGAGTTAATGAGCCAGGCCTGGGCTCCTAAGTCATCCTGCCACCTCTACTGATTCTTCTTGATTACTGTAATGAAACGGTCAAAGGGTTATTAAACAACTTGCTCTTGATCTAAGGACACAGCACCGCTATCACAGCATCGCACGGCAACCCTGCCTGGCCTTGTAATAAAACAAGCTGACAGTGATGCAGCAACCAGGCACCAGCCCACCCCTTGCCAGGCTGTCAGATCCCACTGCCAGGAAGCGACACCTCAGTGCAGGGCAGGTGCTGAGTAGCGGCTGCTCTGCTCCCCTCCTCCTTCAGACTGGTTCTCAGGTGTGGCTGTGCTGGCTGTGTGGACAGAATTCCAGGCTTAGACCTGGGTCTAAATTCATACTCGCTCATGAATCTTCCTGGGTGGCCTCTGGCCAGTAATCTTTTCATGACATGGCCATACAGGGCTGTTGTGAGGAAAAAAATAGAGCAGGGGGGTTAGGAAAGCCCCAGGCCACACTGTTCAGAAGCCCTGTGCTGCACACTGCTTGGGCAATTTGGCCTGAATGGAACTCCAGTGATGCCGATTGCTGGTGTGTGTAAGTAAACCTCCGGCTTGTCAATCATTGGAAAACAGCCTATTATACTATGCATTGCTCCACCCACTTTTGCACCTGGCCCCACCCACTATTGCCTCTGCGGAAGGCTGGCCAACAGGGGACATGGCCTTCGGACAGAAAACTGCTCCCCATTCCAGAAATGGAGAAAACCACATGTAGGTGCTGTATTAAAAGGGCGGCCTTTGGACAGTCTCTTTACACCTCTTCTAGTTCTCCAAGTTCCCAACAGTGCTACCACCAGCCCCTCTTGGGGTCCCTTAGGGCACCAGAAGAAAGGGGACAGCTGGGAATGTCCAATTAATGGTTAGATCCTGGGATCCCAGATCAGCATGTTTTGCACTTCCAGCCAACCCCTTGCAATTTGCACAGAGCATAAAGCCAATTCTCCAGCCTTCTGCTTCTCCTCGCAAGAAGAGCAAATTCCTAGCTTTCCTAGCTCTGGTCTCAGACCTCCAAAAGAGTGGCACTCAAAGTGATCTAGGCATGTGGGGATTCCCAAATGCTGTAACTTTAAAATGCATATAGACTCCACTTGCCCAGTTTTGAAACAGGTTAAACAAAAATATTGAACACAAAGGAGCCCAATGACTCCAAAACCTAACTGTGTCTATCTTACTAACAACACTATGATCACAGTCTACTTACTCAAAAGCAGCGAGGATGGTCAGCTTCTCTGAGCAGTTCTTGACATCCAGCTGTCTCGAGAGACAATGGAGCTCATCTCCAGGGATGAAGTCAAACCACAGCACCAAAGCGACCTCCCCGGGGTGCACACCTGGGCAGTGTGTATGGAGTCAAACAGCAAGACTCCCCCCTCAGCCTTACTGATGTAGTCCAAAGGAAAGCTGAGCAATACATCTCACACCAGCCTGGCTGCAGGAGACCACTCCGGATTTGTGTAGGGTTTACTCCTGAGTCTTTTGTTATCCCTAAGATATAACACAAGGCAGAGGAGATTTAGGATCAGTTTCCTTCTCTGAGATGGGCTACCTTCCCAGGTGGATGAGCCCCATCTGGGCAGTACACAGGAAGATTCAGCCTGGATAAAACTCAAAGGGCAGGTTTTAAAGGCTCTCCCCACTGTCCTTGGAGGGAGTGGACCCTGGCTCTTTGCGAAAAAGAAGATGCACAGTCGTGTTTGTCAGGTACGAAAGCCCATTTCACATCTCCCAGGTAGGTGTCTTAACTGCCTTTGTGAATCTGAGTAAAGCTGGCAGGAGATACGTGACTCTTGGCTTAGGGGAAATGGAGGGCTTAGGGCTAGGATCACTGCCCACTCCCTGACTGGTGGAGATTAAACAGTGACAAAGAAAAATCCCACCTGAGTTGTCCTTTTTAAAAATGATGCTGAAACTTTAACAGCAGATTAGGAAAACAAAAGCTTGTTACAGATGCAGGAAACAACTGCACCTGTGTCAAGAAGGATGTTTTCAGTTAATATTGTTGCCCCTTCAAAATCACACATTTGCACAAACCTTCGATGCAGCCATAGCTGCTACGTTTAGTGTAGTTGAAGGTCTGCAGTGCATGAGCTCTATATTCTGGAATTCTTCCTTAATCCCCCCTCTTAAATTGCTCAGTTCCGTCCTGGTTTAATTGAGTACTTTATTGCTGTGATGGCTTGGAGAGCCAGTAAGCGTGTGATGATGCGTATTCGTATATGATGTGAATAAGCTTATTCACATATCCTCCACCACTTGTTACCAGGAAAATAAGTACACTTTGATTTCATTTTGGGTAAGTATGATAGTCTCTGACTGCTCATATTTGTTGAAGGTAACCCATGTTATTGTAGTGACATAATGTTGGATCTTATTTTATGTTGAATCAATCTTTTACTGGGACTTTATGTGAATTCAGTAGATAAGTGAGTGGGATATGCTATATGAATATATGTGGCTGCCTCATACATTGGTTCATCTCACCCAGCCCTGCTTATACTCCCACAAGGAGGGGTTTCTTCTTTCCTGCTACCCATGAGAGCCTGAACATAGATTGCAAATGTGCCTCTTGAGCATCAGATCCCTCTCAAATATCAATTTATAATGTAAAGTTGAAAAACGTATTTTTCATCCTGCCCTGCCTCCAGGAACCTCAGCGTGGCAAACAGGTATGTGCCCCACTCAGCTCATTTTATACTCCCAACAACCCCAGGAGGTAAGTTTAAGATGATAGACAATGGGAGCTTCTGAAATTCTGCTGTTTTCTAGTGGGATTGAACCACAATTAAAGTTGATTTTTTAATAATAATAACAGCTGCAAATAAAACGTTTTGAATGTGTTGTAAAGTGCAATATACAACTGTGACCCTAAGTGTCAACTGTGAGCTATAGCAAATTTAATGCATTTTTCAAACCGATTAAAAAAAAAAAGCATTTTCACAATGTTTTTAACATGTGTGTAGATTCTACCTTGGTTTACAAAAGTACATGCATTGTCTGTTATTTACGGTTGTGTTTTCTACAAATCAATCACATTTGTTGTGAGACATTAGAGTTTTATATATAAGGTTGGGGAAGAAAAAAGGAGGTTGGGGTGGTAAAACGTATATTCTTTTATTTAGTGTATATGTGGGATTTTGTGTCAGTGTCATTTGTGTAGGTTCTCTCTATTCACTTATTATATTTCCTTGGTAGTGGGAGAGGCGGGGGGGGGCAGGGTGTGGTCAGTTGTCTTTAGTTGGCTGCAGTGAGATTTGTTTGTGTGTGTGAGGGGAGAGGGATTGTTGGGCCAAGTTAGCCATATTGATTTGTATGCTGTCGGTGGATTCTTGTTGTTCTCTTGTTGATAATTAAAGTTGATTTGGAGCTATTGCATGATGGACCCACTTAGGCTTTTTTAATATAAGGAAAGTGACATGGAAACGCATTGGAAAGTATCAGATAAAACTTACTTTGCAGCAACATCATCTAACCTCACCCAAGCAAATCAGAGTGAATAGCCAACTGCCATTTGATTTCCCTGCAAACCCATCAGGATCAATGCTCAATAAACAGTGCTCTAAGTTACCCAGTGGGTTTTATGGCTGAGCAAAGATGTAACCCCCTGGCTCCCTGGTCCAAGCGCGACACTCTATCCACTAATCCACACAGTGGAGAAGTGAACAACAGCAACAAAAGCTGAGAGAGCCCTATTCTTCCACTGAGAGCAGTCCCCAGCACTTTCCAAAAAAGGTATTCTGGAAATGATCAGCTTCAAAATGTAGATATTCTGACTTCCAGAAAACCCACATTATACTTTGTTGGGCAAATGGCTTGTTAATGACCCCGAATGATAGGTAGGGTTGGACTAAGCAGTGACCGCTTAATTATAAACAAAATTAAAAATTAAAAATTAAAATGGCATATTTTTCCAAAGGGCTTGGGGGGGGGGAGCGGTCATTTTGTCGCTCTGACACACAACAGTAATTGATGTGCTTCCAGCACTTTCCTCATTTATATAAATACTGCCATTTTCCTTCACATGGGCAACCCCAAACATCTCACAAACATAATAAAATGTTAATAAAAAAAAATCCATTTTTACTACTAGGGGCATAATCTACCTGACAATATCAAAAGCTCATCTAAGCATCTTTGAAAATGCTGGGAGGAAAGGAGCGAAAGGAACTTCTTGAGGGAGGTGCAGGGCACCACCCCTGAAAGCACCCTGTCCTGCAAGCACACTTCTGGTGGTACCAGGATGTGAAGCAAAGCTTCCCCAGAAGATCTTAACAGATGGGCGGAGTCACATGAGAGCCATCACTGGGCAAAGCTAAATGTGTCAGTCTCTTGCCTGACATCACCGGTGTGGAGGGTGGCGGACTGCACAGAATGACACAATCAAATGACAAATATTTTGGTATAACGATGGGTGGTTTAACCCGCCCCCCAATAATCTGTTTGTTCTTGTTCCAGGGCCCAGTTTAAACTGCTGTTTTTGATCTTTAGAGCCCTACATCCTGAATAGGCAGAAAATCTACTGGTGGTAGAACAGCAAGGGTTTTTTTGCTCCCAATTGTTTAGCAACCATTTGACTGTTTCCACCTAAGTTAAGCAGTGGAATGTAGGAAGCTAACCATAGGTGGGCTTTTTGAGCGAAAAGACTGTCAAGTAAATTCAGTTCTGTTACTGAAAACATCTTCCTAAATTTAAAATGTGCTCAGAGGTACCTGCTTTTAAAAACAATATATCTTGAGCTTTTGTTAATAGAGCTTGGGGTTCTAATAAAAAAAGCAAGCAAACCCAAACTAGATATGACAAGGCAGAAGTCTGCCAACCCAGAAATAGTACCTCGGGTTAAGAACTTTGCTTCAGGATGAGAACAGAAATCGGGCTCCGGCGGCGCGGCGGCAGCAGGAGGCCCCATTAGCTAAAGTGGTGCTTCAGGTTAAGAACAGTTTCAGGTTAAGAACGGACCTCAGGAACGAATTAAGTTCTTAACCCGAGGTACCACTGTATTTGGATAGATAGAGCTGGGAAATTAAGATAGCAGGTGGCTGAGATGCTCAGCAGCACTATGCAGGAGAGAAGAATATAGGACAAGCAATCTATTATCCAAAAAAAAGTGACAGGTGCCCCATTCCCCTTTCACTGTAAGTCCCACCTCCTTTTAGAACCACTTTTGGATTTCCTCCAAAAAGGCTATTTTGGGATGCTGCCCCTAAACACGGTTTTGGGGACCACATGCCTTGTAGAATAAGGCATAGCGGACCACACATAAATATGTTTGGTTTTATTTTATTTTATTTTTGCTAGCAGAGCCTGATAGTAGCTTTATATTTTTCTGTATGAAGGAAGAGACTTAGATCAGAGGGAGGGAGGGAGGGTTATATTAAGGAGGAGAGTCAAATATTGAGAATTTCTGTTATTTGGTTAATATTTCTTGTGGGTTTTAAAAATTATTATTATTAATAATGCCGCTGGATTGCTAGTCAGCATCGTTTATGGTCGGAACTATGATGGTTTCTGATCTTCTTCAAACCTTCGACTTTCGTTATTGATTAATGAAAACATTATTGGCAAATGCTTTTGCTCTGGTTCATCTTGCACCGGTCCAATAATATTTCTTGTGTTAATAAGCATAATTTTATTTAAGTCCTCATACAAATTCAAAAGCATTTTAATGCATATTTTCTCTATGACACAGATTTTTATATGCATTTTTGCTAATATACGCATTTCTGGAAGCATGTCCCCCTAATATGTATTTTAGTTTGTTTGGAGAGAGACAAACCACAAGTGCTTAGTGTTTTATTTGGATTTGGCCAATGAAGAGATTATATTAAAGACTAGGCAGTTTTATAGCAATGATATTTATTGTTTGCATGTATTGTGTCATGTGGCTGGAGACAGAGATTCCTAAACTTAGAATCTAGAAAACTATTTTACAAACACATTGTACAGAAATTCTGATCTCAAATACAGCTGTTGCATTTGCTTAGCCAAACATTAATAAAAGTAAGCATATAAATACTGGTCTAAATGTTTCTAAAAACCTCTGAAAGCAAAGATGCATGTATTGTTCTTGGCCATGTGGAACACTTACCTAATACCTAACCCCAATGTGAGTGTTCTGCATTTAGGACCCACCCTAGTCTTTAGTCGTGTCCGACTCTTCGTGACCCCATGGACCAGAGCACGCCAGGCACTCCTGTCTTCCACTTCCTCCTGCAGTTTGGTCAAACCCATGCTGGTAGCTTCGAGAACACTATCCAACCATCTCGTCCTCTGTCGTCCCCTTCTCCTTGTGCCCTCCATCTTTCCCAACATCAGGGTCTTTTCCAGTGAGTCTTCTCTTCTCATGAGGTGGCCAAAGTATTGGAGCCTCAGCTTCATGATCTGTCCTTCCAGTGAGCACTCAGGGCTAATTTCCTTCAGAATGGAGAGGTTTGATCTTCTTGCAGTCCATGGGACTCTCAAGAGTCTCCTCCAGCACCAGAATTCAAAAGCATCAATTCTTCGGCGATCTTCCTTCTTTATGGTCCAGCTCTCACTTCCATACATCACTACTGGGAAAACCATAGCTTTAACTATATGGACCTTTGTTGGCAAGGTGATGTCTCTGCTTTTTAAGATGCTGTCTAGGTTTGTCATTGCTTTCCTCCCAAGAAGCAGGCGTCTTTTAATTTTGTGACTGCTGTCACCATCTGCAGTGATCATGGAGCCCAAGAAAGTAAAATCTCTCACTGCCTCCATTTCTTCCCCTTCTATTTGCTAGGAGGTGATGGGACCAGTGGCCATGATCTTCGTTTTTGTTTTTTTTAGAGTTGTTATTTTGCTACAATGGCCATGGTTCTCTGTTGGTTCCAGATCTCATGCTTCATCCACCATCTCCAGCAGCAACAGCCATGCCTTCTTTTCCCTACGGTCCCCATGTAGCAACATTCAGTGTTTGCTCTGCATTTTGAAAGCTAACTGTTATGTACTGATGTTCTCACCCTGGGCCAGCAGGGGGATACTGTAGATAGTTATGCAAATGAAGGATCGAAAGTAACGTTCTGTGATTGGATAGTTTGTATGCAAATGAAGGATCGAAAAGTGACCTTCTGTGATTGGATAGTTTTAGAAAGCTGCAACAGTTACAATTGTTCTGGAGCTCTATATAAGCAGGCTGACTGAGCTCCTCAGTTAGTTCTGTTCCAGCTTACAAATAAAGAGCTGCTTTGGAAGAATCGCTGTGTCATCTGATATGTAGGAACCTCTGAAGGCGCTAGTAAAATGGGTGAGTTGGGGGTTTATGGTTTAGTTTCACTGCTGGGATAAGTACACCCTAAAAGGAGCCCTGTCCCATCTACTGGGTGAGCAACAGGAACCCTTAATAGTTACAAGAGGCAGGTAGCTCTTTTGCTTTTAGCTCCTTTAAAAAAATTACTTGGGGTTGCAGAATTAAAGATCTTTGAGCTTCTAGTCTCTAATAACCCCCTTCTTCTAAGGGGGTTACTGTACGATTTCTCAGTAATTTCACCAAAAGGGCAAAAGCATTAAAGTGAGACAACATTCGACTATTAGAATCATCCTAGATTGTATCACGCCTAATAATAATAATAATAATAATAATAATAATAATAATAAATTTTATTTATACCCTGCCCTCCCCAGCCAAGACCGGGCTCAGGACGGCTAACAACCAATAATAAAAACAAGCTGATTAAAATACAATTCAAAAAACCAAATTAATTAACCAAGTGACCCATTTCATTCATTCATTCATTCATTCATTCATTCATTCATTCATTCATTGACCTATAAGAAGCTGCCTTATAGCAGACGAACTATTTGACCCAGTAATGTTGAGTCCAAGCCAACTCCCATAATCCACAGTCAGAGATGATGGGAGTTGTACCCAACCTTTGCGGAGCCACAGGTTTCTTGCCCCTGTTCCCTATCAGGTTACTATATCTGGGTCTACACGAGGGCATTCCTGTGCACATGGATCATTGGTCCTCTGTGTGTGTGTTTGTCCATACATGAGCACTTTCAATTTTATGCTTCCAATGTTTCCTGTCCACTCTAGTGGGTGGTGTTTGATGGGATATGCTTGCTCTCTGTGTTATTGCCCCCTCCAACTGATTCATATTATGAGTTCTAGAAACCTGAGGTTGATTATAGGCAACTCTTCCCTGACATCTGTGTGGGTATTAGTTCATCTGTCTGGGTGTACCTGTATGTGTGTGTGTGTGTGTGTGTGTGTGAATGAAAGAAATACAAGTTATCTAATATACCAGATTTGCACAAAAGAGCAGAAAATAATAATATAATAGTAAATATAATAATTGTAAAAAATAACATTAAAATATATTTGTGTTGCTTCAAACCAGGAAGCTATGGACATGAACACAGGTATTTGTTTACCTGTGCAGCACAGTGTTAAAATATGCATTATTAGTTTTGGAATGCAAATTTTCTGATTTACTAAATTTGTACAAAAGAGCCTGTACATGAAAGGCTGCAGCTGCCACTTCCTTTACTTCCCTTTCCCATTTCCTGTACCTATGAGAGCAAATTTTATCTTTACTGTAATTTTTAATCCAGTTGTTTTATGCAAGAGCACTTCTGTGCAAATGAGGTGGGTTGTGTTTTTTGTTTTAAGTACCACACACAGGCCTTCACAACTGGTGAAAAGGGACAGGCAGCAACTTTTCCTTTGAGCTGATAGAAACAAAATGGAAGTCGGGGTGTGTGGTGATAGAAATGGCCAGTGAAATCCCACCACACATGTAAAAAGACACCCCCCCCGAATGCACTTCAGTGTGTCCACAGCAGGGAAACATGTGGTTTTATGCTGAAGTTTCTTCCCTTATCAGAGACCTTATCAGATTGGGGAAATCCAAATTTGCCAGGGTGGGAAGTGCAGGCTGTCACTTGGATGAGGAAGCTGTCATGTGGATACTAAAAAATTAATAATAAAATAATAATAATAATACACAAGCAGCTTCCAATCCACATTAAACTCCACTGTGGATGAGCTCTATAGCAATAGGAATATAACTGCTGAATTTGAAATAGACAGGTTTTAAAAGAGAACATCTCTTCCCTCCACATAGAATCCAGAGTAAGGCATGTTCAGCTCTGTCCTAACATTCAGGACAGCCTGCCATTGTTTGGAGTTATAAGAAGTTTGTGCTTTGGAAAGAACAATAGTTGTGTGTCACCCAGTTCCTGAGCAATGGGGGGCTTCTGCTCAATAGACACATAAACTATTGGGGTCATTGTGATACTCTGCCACAGCAAACAAATACACACAGAGACAGAATCTTATGGCACCATAAAGACTAACAGATTTATTGGGGCATAAATGTCTGCCACAATAAATCCATTTAGTACTTAAAGTGCCACAGGACCCTTTTTTGTTTTTGCAAACTTATCAGAGCAACATTTAACACAACTTTACAGAATAGTATAGAATAGTATATTCTAGGGTTGCCATTTCCTGGACATACCAGGAAACATGTAGGAAGTGGCCAAAAAGCTCAACAACCTGTGTCCAGATTTTCACTTTCTGAAATATGGCTACCCTAGAATATTCTTAACTCTACTTGACACCCCCTCTTCCCCCCCCCGCCCTCCGTAATAGTTGAACATTACAGAGAGGCAGCCATGTTAGTCTGCTGCAACAAAAACAGCAAGGAGTCCAGTGGCACAATTTTATTGTGGCAGAAGTTTCTGTGAGTTGAAATTCACTTCGTCAGGTGCAATCTAATTCAGCTGATGGAGAGCCGGAGCAGGAGGCTGTTGTTTCCCTATCCGCTATATTGCTGTTTTGAACAATTAATACTTTAAACAAATAGCTGCAGTTCATCCCCTTCATGCAAACAAATCTCAGGGCAGTTTACAAACCAATCAATAAAATACAGCTAAAAATATAAATACAGATATAAACTCTAAATAAAAGAATAATTTAAAACATTAGGCAGGAAATGTTGCTGCGAATACAGATAAAAATACAGCAGGCTACCTAAAGACTCCCCAAATTCTGAAACCTTCTGGTGTCAATGGCTAAAAGCCAAGGTGAAAGAGTGTGTTTAGACTTGGTTCTGGAAGCCCATCCACTGAAGGGTTAATGGTACCTCTCTACATGCAGGGTATTCCACTAGGCTGCCACTGCAGAAAAGGCCCTGACCTGTGTGGATAGATGAAATATATTGTTTATGTGTATTCAATATGCATGCAAAAGGCAGAAATCCCTTTGCAATGAAAGAAAAGAGCCACCACCTGTGTTATTAGCATTAGTGATGTCATAGAATCATAGAATCATAGAGCTGGAATAGACCACAAGGGCCATCGAGTCCAACCCCCTGCCAAGCAGGAAACACCATCAGAGCACTCCTGACATATGGTTGTCAAGCCTCTGCTTAAAGACCTCCAAAGCAGGAGACTCCACCACACTCCTTGGCAGCAAATTCCACTGTCGAACAGCTCTTACTGTCAGGAAGTTCTTCCTAATGTTTTGGTGGAATCTTCTTTCTTGTAGTTTGGATCCATTGCTCCGTGTCCGCTTCTCTGGAGCAGCAGAAAACAACCTTTCTCCCTCCTCTATATGACATCCTTTTATATATTTGAACATGGTTATCATATCAGCCCTTAACCTCCTCTTCTCCAGGCTAAACATGCCCAGCTCCCTTAGCCGTTCCTCATAAGGCATCGTTTCCAGACCTTTGACCATTTTGGTTGCCCTCCTCTGGACACGTTCCAGTTTGTCAGTGTCCTTCTTGAACTGTGGTGTCACAAGGTACAAGATCAAATAATAATAATTAAGGTGTTTTCAATATGCTGCTTTTTGCAATGAAAGCTTGAGCAATCAAAGCATAGGCCCGGCATTTGGACATTGCGGAATCCTTCCCTGCTTTCAACTCAGAAGAGATAAATCTGAAACGGAGAGCAGGTGCACTGCAAAGAAGGTATCAGCAGACTAATGTCTCCAAATGGCTCAGAGAGGTATGATGTATGGCCCTGTACCATTAGGAGAGCGGTTGCAGTAGCTGACTTCCTATCTTCGCTTAAATATCTCTGCTTTATTTCCTCTGCTTTCCTGCCCACTCAGCCATGTTGCAGATAATCTTTTTCAAATGTAACCCTTCTGCTCATATCAGTAGTAGCAAAGGGTCATTTACTTATCAATTCTGGCTTGAGCACCCAGTAACCTAGTAATCTCTTGATAACATTACAGGGTGCCTAGAAGGTAATCATCGCACACATTGTGTCAAGGAGTTATTTGTTTTGGGGCAAAGTAGCATTGGGCACCAGCCATCCTGTAAGCATCTTACATGGTCATAAGATAATGCACAAGGTCACAGCAGCACACTTGGAAGTCCACATTGCCAAGTGCTCATTTGTTGGCGTATTCCACAACAAAGAATAGATAGGAAGCTCCAGGAATGTCCATATTGGTGTTGGGACCAAATGAGCTAAGCAGTTTACTCTAGTTGCAAACCCTGCTTCTCCAAGCAGACACGATTTTCTTCTGCCAGTCAATCAGCAATTGTGCTGCTTTCCTCCAGTGTTTAATTTATTTATTTGGCTTATATGCCACCTTTCATCATAAGATCTTACAGCAGTTCACAACTCCATCAGCAGGCACAGGTATGAAGTGTTTCTTCAGTGCCATCAGGGCCATAGATACTGGCAGCAAGACAAGTAGCTAGATGATGATGATAGCAATCACAACAATTGTTATTATTATTAATCTGTGTTTTATTGATTTTCAGTTACAAATGAATTAGATATAAATGCAATTAGATAAATTAGATTAGACTTCATCATGAAATCACAGGGCAGGTTACAATTTAAATATACAATATTTAAATATATTGGCTGCTAATTTGGCAGATCACAGTTCTGGTTAGTTGACAGAAGTCAGGAGGATACAGTTTTACGTACGTTGGTCAGAGTGGTCAAATCCTGGCACACAACAAACCCAATAGATCGATGGTGGCATCAAAACAAGGGGGTGGTTGTGCTGCTGCTTGGGGGTGGCACTGTTCCAAAGTGTCTGGGAATCGAGGTCTCTCTTTCCTCCCCTCCCCTAATTTAACAACTTTTGGACCCAAATTACTCAATTACACATTCGCTGCCCTCAGTAAATTCTGGATGGGTGTTCGTTTACCTACAGGCTAAGATAACTCGTCACTCTCATTCTCTAAGATATGCCAGGCAGCTTTTAAACGGCAAACCGGTACAATTTTCCACCTCATTTCCCATCTCGTCTACAGTTAATTTTTACCAGCCTTGTCTATTTATTTACTTGCGCCGCTCTGGATGGGGAGGGAGGGAGAGCGAGAGAGGTGTCACAGCATCCAATTCGCTGCAGCTGGAGTGGGGTGTGTGTGTGTGTAACGAGGAAGGGCAGAATGTGTGTGTTCAGGAGGAGCGGGGAGGAAGCCAGCGCCTCCCCCTCTTTAATTTAACAAACTGAAAAGAACAACTTAATTAGACTCATCTGGAAAATAACAGTCACGTCAGGCTGCTTCCGAGGGATGCAAGCGGCAAGGCCAGGCCGGGCTGGGAAGAGTGAATGAGCCACTGGGGTCTACCAAGCCCTGTCTGCTCTCCCTTCACAGTCTGCAGGCTGTTTGCCTTTCCCTGTGAAGGAACAGAGCAGATGTCCCTCATTATAGGCAGGGCCTAATTGGATTTATCAGCAGTTAATAGGAAATTAAGCGCTAAAGCTTCAGAGCAGCCCTGTTGGGGAGGTGGTTATGGCAGGAGCCTCGGGATGTCGTGTCCTGGGGTTGTATGTATCTCGTGCTGCCATTTTCTGCCTCCCCGCTTTTCGTAGAATCATAGAATTGTAGAGTTGGAAGCGTAATCTAGTTCCCACCCTCTGCAATGCAGGAATCTTTTCTTTTTTACTTCCCCCTTGCTCCTGTACCTTGACAGTAGATATTAACCAGGTGAAAATGTTCAACAATTCCATGCTATGGAAAGTTAAACAGGAGTTCAAATATCTCTCCCCTCCTCTTTTTTCCTTTCCTTTCCTTGTTTTTTTAAATAGAAAGTTCCTAGTCGATATGGTGAAAAGGTAAGCTTGAAAAATATATGGTGAAATTTCAGGATCCAGAGAGCCAGGCTCAGCAGAAATCCCAAAGATTAGTGAGGGTTGGTCATCAAAGTATTGTACAACCCAGCCATTCACCCCTCTCCCTGCTCCTTGGGCTTGTTTGCCGGTGATCTACCCTGGCTGTCATCCCCGCAGTCCAGGAAGATCTTGATAGGCGTGGAAGATGCACACCCCCTTCCCCCTTGCATACCAGCAGGAGAAAGAAGATAGTCAGATTGTCTTCTACATTTTGTTATTTCTGACTGTACAACTCTACAGAAAAACATGTCCGATCAGTTCAGTCTTCTCCAAGCAAGTCACTCAGACTTCCTTCACATACGCAACAGGAAGGTCTCATATTACACACAAAACAAAGCCTTGTGAATCCTGTGAATTTCTGGGAAGATTGTTTCCCACAGCTAGCCACATCATGTGATGTAAACACCGGGCTGCTAGTTTGCAGCTGCGTTGTACTCATATCGTAACAGGGTTGGTCGTCAAAGTACTGTACAACCCAGCCATTCACCCACCCAGCTCATTAAAATTATTTGCAAATTGATTAGTTTGAGTAATTTGTTCCACTCTCAAAGAACACCTGACCCTGAAGAGAAGACTTCCTTGTTACAGCTATGTTTAAAGACAGGTTCCCAGTGGAAGGAAGCAGCACCACCACCACCATTTCCTCCTAGGAAACTTTTAAAGTGTTAATATCCTAGAGCCAAGGTGTGTGGTCTGTGTAGATCTGGTGTTGGTCAGGTCCAAAACCAGAATGGAGGCCCCAAATCACTCCAGGGCCTATAAATCCTTTGAGCAGCCCCATATGTCAAGGCTGCACGATTATTGGAAATCCATGTGGATTTTTCAGGAATCGGTGACAAAGGTAAGGCAGCCCTCGCTTACAGTGTTTTTTCCATTTGTTTCTTTCTTTTTTTGAAAAAAAAGCCCCATTGAATTCTAAATACATTGTGTTTTGTTCAGAAGGAATAATTTAACAAGCATAGGCTAGAAAAACATTTTGCCACCCTTGCCTCTTAGCATGTTGCAAAGACATGGGCATAGCTGGGGTATGGGTGGGTGGTTGCCCCACATCAAACAAACTTGACTAACTGACCAATTGCATCACAGATAACTTGGTTCTGCCCCTCCTAAGTTAAATCCTGACTACCCACGCCCATGTGCAAAGACCAGCTTAAGCAGGCCAGATTTTGTGGCCATGTGAAAATCCCCAACTAACGTGCTGTTCTCTCCCCACCCAGCAAGCCACGCATTAAAAATGGAGGGGGGGGGAAGCTTACACATTCCTCCTAGGCCATCTCCCCATCTCTAAGCCTGAACCCACTTGATTAATCACCCCTATTTCTCTTGACACCTCCGCAAAAGGTCAGGAGACATTGCAGGTAATTGAAAATACCACACTGGAGGCCGATCTATACATCATTAAGGGGCTCAATTAGCACCTGCACTTTGGAAAAGGATTGTAGCAAGGGAAAGATGGCAGGATGGGGGTGGAGAACAGGGAAATAAGCACAATGCCATATATTCCCCCTTACCCTTTTTGGGGGTAAATCATACACAAGTCAGACCCAGAGTTAAGACAAATGGACCATTTCATAGTTGCACATGAAATTTAGCTAGGTGCTTGCCCCACTTCCCATGGCCAGTAACCTGATTTCATATAAATTCTGGGGAGAATTAATTGATTAATTGGTGTGATTAGCTGATTGGCACCATGATGTAACAGACGGATAACAAAACTCTTGATTTAATTAGGTCTGGCCACCTGAGCTTTCCCACTGATACAGCTGGAGCCTGAAGAGTGGGTGGACAGCTACTTTAGCACAACCCAAAATGTGCAGCCGCTACTCAAATGGTTCAGAGGTCAGTCCTGTGGGAAGCACTCAAGGGACAGTGAACCTGTGGCTCTCCAGATGTTGTTGGGCTGCCATAATGGCCATGCCTGACTATTGGCTGTGCCAGCTGGGGCTGATGGAGCTTGAATTCCAAGAGTAACTGGAGGACCACAGGTTCCCCATCCCTGGGCTAAGTGGTTAAAGGTAGTGATGGTGGATAGAGAATGACCATCACTAGAGGGGCCAGTGGAGATGCTTGGATAGGACTGTCTCACCATTTGCTTCCCACAATTCTTGCTCATTGATGGAAAGGTCGTGGCTCAGTGGTAGTGTATCTTCTTTGCATGCAGATGTTCCCAGGTCCAACCCCAGAATTTCTAGGTAGGCCTGGAAGAGACCCCTGCCTGCCAGACAGTGTAGATGGTACTGAACCAAGTGGATCAAGTGGCCTCCCTTGGTATGAAGCAACTTCCTATGCTGTGAAGCTACATGAACTGCAAAGCTTAGAGGAATTCTGAGATGCTGCTGTAAAAAAGTGGGGCAGAGGGGTTGCTCTGGGGTGGCTTGTATTTTAAAACTGAATCATTTGCCTTATTGTGAGCCATTCTGGGTCCATGTGGTAGGAAAGCAGGTTATAAACAAGCAGACAAACAATTCCTTCAGTTCACAGCTGCCCCTTTGTAAGCAGAGTGATTCCCACTTTTGAGTTATTTATATATCTACAGATTTTTCTTTTAAAAAATGCATACAATTTACCCACTTAAAAAAGCTTCTCTTTTTTGTTTAGATCAAAGACTTTGAGAACTTTAAACACCTACCCACACACCTACCATAAGTTTTAGTAATTACTTATAATCAGTTCTTGATTTCCTGTGGAAATAGCCAAGCACGTACTTCAGTATAGAAATGAGTGCCAAGGCTTCCACGGTGGGTTATCTGGAAAAAGGAGAGTGCCCATCCAACAGAGGAAATATCAAAATGCTGGAAATACGCTGCAGTGAAGAAGAGAATAACCAGAAGTCTGCGAACTGATTTCCAGATAAATCAGCATAAATGTAATCTGCATATTCATGATATTTATCCAAAAGCTGTCTTCTCTTCTCAGATTAAATGTCCCTGGGGAGAGAGGAGGGCTTGTTATAGCCACTTACTCTCAGAGATGGGGCTTCCTGCAGAAAGTGTTGTGGGTGCGTGTGGGGGAAGCTTGGGAGAAACAAGACTATGTGCTTTCAATTTCCCAGCCAAGAAGAGAGAAGGCAGATATTTCTTGCTTCTTCTTGAGGGTTTTATTTTACACTGCAGTAGGATCACCACTAGAGCAGAACTAAATTTAATTCCAGGTGCTCCCCTTAAAATGTTATCCTAATGACAACCCCATGAGGTAGATAAACTGAGGAGGGAAGTTACCAATCCACAGTTCTCAGCTGCGTGGGATTTGAACCCAGGTCTCTACTGCAGCCTTCCCCCAAATGTAGGGCTGCCATACACCTGGGAAATCCCAGACATCGCTGGGATTTGGCATCCAAAAATGGTGTCTGGGTGGAATTTTCAATTCCCTTTGTAATGTCCGGGAAAACCTGAGCGTATGGCAACCCTTCTTGAAAGTGTGTGGGGGTTTTGGCCTTTTTTAAAGAGGAGAAGCAGCCAGTGGTGCCTCCATCTTGGCAGTCTTTTCCCGCTCTCTCAGAGAACTGTTGGCGAATTTATTTCCCTCCCTCCCTCCCTAACCTGGAAGCCGAGCCACACTGAAAGTCAAGGCAGGAGGGGGTGTGTGTGAGAGGGAGCTTTGGTCTGGCTGGAAACTCTGTGAATTCTCCCTGCGCCCCTCAGTTCCTAGGCAAGCTGATCCCCTGGCTGTGCAGGATCCAGCCAAGGGAGCGCACTGTGCGTGCCAGCCTGTGTGCTTGTGTGCTGTGTATGTAAGTGTGCCAGTGTAGCAGAGGGACAGAGTAGGAGTGAGGGGGACCGAGAGACAGGCAGCCACCTCTCGGCACCCCACTGTCATCACTGCCCAATCCAACCCCCCCAGGACAAAATCAGTAGCAGTCTATCCTCTGTCCCTCCCCTTCCTCTCCCCCCTCCCGTGGGCCTCATCCACATCCCCCCTCTCCCCTCTCATTTTCCATCCAATGATCCCTCCCCCCACAACCACCCTTCTCCCCTCTTTGGGGGGGCTCCTTCCAGAAAATGAGGATATATTTGGCTCAGGGAGACCCTCCCTTCCTCCAACTGGGACTTATTGATTTAATTCTTCCCCCCCCCTCCTTTACCCACATCTCACTGGGCTTCCTGACCCCCCCACGGGCCTTCCTCTGGCTGCGATTTCTGACACTCGCCCTCCCTTTCTCTGCTGCTTCTGCTGCGTTCCCTTGACCCCACCCCAGCCTCACGCCATTGCATGGCTTTTCCAGATTTTTCACTTTTGAAAATATGGCAACCCTACCAAACAGGTGCCCTTCAGATGATGTCGGACTATGACTCCCATCATCACTGATCATTGGCCATGTGGACCAGAGCCGATAAGAGCAAATCCAGTGATGTCTGGAGGGCCAGAAATTGGGGAAGGCTGCTCAACCCAATTATTCGTGTCACCCTGTGCAAAGTTTTGCAACTAGTGCAAAACTTTGGAAATGTTGATAGCTTCCATTCCTGGTAGAGGAGATTGAAAACAAAACAAAAGCCTATTAAATCCCATTTTAGAATCTTCCAGATGAAAACAAATGTTTGCCTAGAAGGGAGGGAGAAAGAGACCCTCCCCTCTTCTGTGCAAATTCATATAATCATCACTGGGTGGATTATTTTTTTGGTCCGTTTCCACAATGAGACATTGTACTACCTATTTGACAGCTGCTGTCATATCTGACAAAAGAGCCTGGACCAGGAAGGAACTGTGATGCAGAAGATGTGCCATTCAGCAACAGCAACGGATGACCTTTGCTGGCCAACAATTCAGAGCTGCGAAGACCTTGCAGGCAGCAGTGTTGTCTGGCTTCCTCTGTCAAGCTGAAGAAAAATGTGTTTCTGTAACAAAAAGCAAAACAAGAATCAGGTTCTCTGAAATTTTTATTTTTAGTGTGGTCCAGCTGGCTTCTTCCCAAGCTCAGAAAGCACCAGTGAGTTCCCTCTCATTGGCAAGATTGGCAACTGGAAACCCCAGGTCACTTTGAGCCCCCTGGGCATGCCATCTGAGTTATCAGTTGCAAAACCAAGTTGAAGTTTCCCCTCCCTGCCCTAGTCATAAATATGCTTTTTAGATACAGAAAGAAAGAAAGAAAGAAAGAAAGAAAAGGAGATGTGGGCAGGGGCATGTATATCCTCCTCAAAGTGGCTGTGAGTAAACCTAATTGTCAACACTTTACAATAGAAATAAGGAACTGGAAGCCCCAAGTACAAATCTGCTCTACTAATATGTACGATGCAGGAAAGGAATTCAGAGGCAGTATACTGGGAAACATAGGTGAAGCCCAGGCCCACCACATTCTGTCTGCTCTTCAAAATGGTCCTTTCATAATTGCTCACCACAGGCTTATAATGTAGCTCATCAAATCATGACTGACACTAGCAATATGGCTCGGGTGGCCACTTCGCCCCCCACTCAGGCTCCTGTTCCTCTACCGTGAACAACAATGAATATAGGGTAACTAACCAGCAGGTGGTGTTGGCAGTAGTGGATGGCCTGGTGGGGCCCTTTTCTGACCTCCCAGCAGATGAGTCAGTGCTGGTTATGGAGAGAGGAGAGGCGGTGGGGAGGACGGCCATTTCTTCCCTCCCGATAAGCAGCAGTGACTCACCTGCTGGGAGGTCAAGTAAGCGCTTTTGCCTCATGGTGCCATTCACTGCTGGAACCTGTAGTTCAGCAACATGTGGAAGGGCCACAGCTTCCTCATTCCCGATCTAAAGCTCCATGTGCTCTTTTCTACAGGTCAGAATTGCAATGAAAGGTGTCAGAGTGAGCCATGCTGTGTTGTTTTTTCTAGTCAGTTGGCAATTTTAAGCATCTAGATTTCATGCTTAAGCCAAGCAGTCCAGCTGAGATGCAGGCCTCTTGTCTAAATGGACCCCAAGCACAACATTTTTGTTGTGTGAGGTGGCTCCCAGCTAACATGTTGCTTAGCTAAGATTTAGGTAACTGTTATAAAATGTGAATTCTATTTGCTGCTCGCTAAAATCATTAGTTTGATCTTTTAAACATGCTGCTATAATATGGGACTAGGCTTTGATTACCAGATACTTATAGCAGGTGGAATTCAATGTCACACTATTAAAAACATCAGGGTGAAGTTTATGGCAGAATCTGGCTGGTCAAATTTAGGGGTGGGGCTAGAATGGAGCCTGAAATATTACATGGGAGTCGGGTGGCCATCACTACCTTTTCAGAGCCCATTACTGGCCTCACAAAGCTTGTTTTTATTAGTTGGACCCATAAAATGCTGGCTCTGGCTATCAGCCATAATCCCAGTAAAATGTTCGGGAAGTTCTATATCCAGGATATTGTTCTGCACCCCTGATTTCCTTCTGCAACCAGCTTTAGTTTTGTATTTTCTCTCTCTATGATTGTATGATTCTTTCCCTCTCTTCTCTTCCTGGCATTCCTAAACAAAAAGCACATGAAATTTGCTGATGCTCCTGCGATAGGTTTGTGAGCACATTATGCTAACAGGATTGGGTGAGAGAGACAGAGCAGCTTCGGGGGGTAATACAAATTTCACCACCCCGGCACTTAAATCTCAATCCATGAAAGGCCTATTAGTCTAATCACAGTGCTTCCCTGCCTTATATCAGCTGAAATAGCAGTTTTCTGTTCTCCCTGACAGATCAATAGCAGCAGGATAATAAATATGCCCAAGCACTTGTGTCCAAATTTAATTTCCATTACAAGGCCCAAGGAAAGCAGGAGCGATGGAGCCTCCGCCAGGGATGGGGCTGATCGCGCTCAGCACTCGGATTTTCAAGCTGTTTCATGCTTTTGTGACCGTGTTTGTGGATTTTATGGTTTCTCTCTCTCTTTCTCATTTCTTTTCCCTTGTCGCTTCTTGCAATGTCTTTATTAGACTCAGGGAAGGGGAAGAATTGTGATTCTGGTGCGTCTGGAAGAAAATGTGAGACTGCAAAACAAAACAAAAAAACTCTGAGGCTCAACTGATTCTGACCCCTGCTGTCCAGACAAGTCCTGCACCAGTGAGTGCCCACCCCACCCCCGAAGTCATCATTTGCATGCCCCCAGCCCCAATTAGTAAGCTATGTGCAACATCTGATATCTTGGCTTGAAGGGAAGAGCTCAGCTGCTCTGTAAGCTAGTTTTGACCACAAATTCCAGGCACTACTTGGGGTACTGTCAAAAAAGAGCATGCCTCTGGTGAGTTATCTGTCTACCCCACCCCAGAAACATTTAGAAATTAAATGCTGTGGGGCACTGGCCTAGCATGGGGTCTGAGGGGGCGGGGAGGGGGTATGGCCAGGTGCTTCCACAACCAGCTCCCTCATTGGAGCCTGGCTCCAGCGCGTGAGGGAGCTGCCAAGGCACTGGACTGCAGCAGTTCTGCTCCCGGGTCAGGCTTGACCCAGGGTTGGAGCGGAAGAGAGTGGCAGCACTGTCGCCACCTCTCTCCTTAGCTCCCTCTGTGCCCTGACCCCCTCGGGGACTTGCACTGCACACCCGCCCTGAGAGGTGGTAGCTTGCACTCTGCCACTGCTGTGGGGCACCGCCATCACCCTGCGCATGTCATTGACCTTGGCATTGTAAGTCTCTCTGGAGACACACAATGAAAATTCCTAAATGGAAAGTGATGTTGTGCATACCAAAGTTCTGAGTTTTGGCATCCTTGGTGTCTGGAGCAGGGAAGGCTCTCTTAAGGTGACATTTCATTTCATTTATTTATTTACGGCTATTAGCCCATAAAATATGTACAAACATAAAAAAGCACAAAGGCTTAAAAACCGAAATATCTGACAACAGAAGGTGAACACTGCGATGCAAGGGTGGGTCATTGGGCAAAGCCAAATAACAGGATGTGGCCCGGGGAGCTCCAAGGGACGGTTCACAGAAAAAGGAAAACTGGAGACGAGATCCGACATGCACTCTCATCATAACTGTCCGATTAGATTTTGATGTTGTTGTTGTTTTTTGGTGGTTTTTGCATGTGAGATAATCTCTTAAGGTGACAGCTGGTGTAGTTTTAGTGAGCAGAGTTTCAGACAAGGAATCGGGGAACGGAGCCCCAATCTTGGCTGAGCCATAAGGTTCATTTAGTAGCCTTGGGTCACATACCATTTCGCAGCCTGGCCTACCTTGCAGAGTTGTTGTAAGAACCCAGAGAAAGAGCAGGATAAAAATGTAAGAAGCAGAATAAGAAGAGTTTGTGTGGCATAATGGTTAAGAGACTGAGCTAAGTCCCTGGTTCAGATCTTGCTTCAGCCAGGAGGGACTCCTAGTCCCAGTCCCCACACTGCAATATAGGTGTACATGTGTGTGTGTTTAATATTCAGCTCCTTTACAAGGTGGTTTTAAGAATTACAAGATAATGTGTTCGAAAAACTTTAAACACTAGGAAGCACTATACAGTGGTACCTCTACTTATAGACGCGATCTGTTCCAGGGTGCCGTTTGCACCCCAAAAAGTCCATAAGTAGAGTGCTCCTGTGCAATAGAGCACTCCTGCGCATGCACATGTGGCGAAATCTGGAAATATACACTTCCAGGGTTGCCGCATTCGCAACCCGAAAATCCGCAACATGAACCTAATGCAACTAGAGGAATGACTGCACTACGAAAGCTACGTATTTTGTATTTAGACTTTGGAGAGTCTTTGTCACTCAGAACAGACACCAATGAGTTTGACTTGGGATGGGCAAAGGGCAGAGGAACATTCACAGGTGGATTCCTGGGCAATTTCTAGTGGCAGCCTAGTTCCTGCTGGTTGCTGAGATGCTTGCTAGGAATGTTGGGCTTAAGTGGAGCTTGGTCTGGGCTGGATCTACAATGACCTGTTTAAGGTTATTAGAATGATATTAGATATGTCGTTCTAAAACGTCACAGGGCATACTTGTAAAATAAAATGTTTTTTTACCTTTGCTTTCCCCCCTCAAAACAGCTGCCTCACTGCTGCTGGTTGCTCTGCTGTGCCCTCTGGTGTCAGATTTTTTTTTAATGCAGCTGCACCATAAAGAAGGCTGATTGCCAAAGAATTGATGCTTTTGAATTATGGTGCTGGAGGAGACTCTTGAGAGTCCCATGGACTGCAAGATCAAACCTATCCATTCTTAAGGAAATCAGCCCTGAGTGCTCACTGGAAGGACAGATCGTGAGGCTGAGGCTCCAATACTTTGGCCACCTCATGAGAAGAGAAGACTCCTTGGAAAAGACCCTGATGTTGGAAAAGATGGAGGGCACAAGGAGAAGGGGACGACAGAGGATGAGATGGTTGGACAGTGTTCTCGAAGCTACAAACATGAGTTTGACCAAACTGTGGGAAGCAGTGGAAGACAGGAGGGCCTGGCGTGCTCTGGTCCATGGGGTCACGAAGAGGCGGACATGACTAAACGACTAAACAACAACATGAACATTCAAAGTAGGACATCATGTTTCCATATGGTTATCAAAACCATTCCTTCACCCTTTCTTAACATTAAAAGCCCTGAGTGTAGATCCGCCCCTGGTCTCATTTATCCTGCTTCCTCCAAGGAGCTCTGGGTGCCCTACATGGTTCTTCCTCTCTCCATTTCATCACCAGTTTTATCATGGGTTAGGCTGAGAAATAAGTGAGGACTAGAACCTTGGTTGCCCAGGTCCTCATTCACAGGTGGGAAACCTCAGGCCCAGAAGCTGAGTGTGGTCTTCCAGGCCTCTCCATCTGTTCCTTGGAACGCAGGCCACACCCCTGAGTGGCCCAGCTGCAGCCCCAAAGTGTTTTTGCCTGCTGGATTGGGTCCTTGAACTCTGATTGATGCCTCTGGTCTGGATGTAGGAAAGAGAGTATGTGTGAGAGTATGTAGAAACCGTTAAGAATAATTGTTTAATGTACATTGAAATGGAAAATAATTACATAATGTGACTGTATTGTACTGGTAAAGCATGACTGATTTGCATTGAAGAACATCTTAATAGGTAAATCATTAAGAGGTGTTTAAATCACCTGAAAAGGATTGTATGCATACTCATAGGCATCCATCTTGGGTGTGAGTTCTTTGTTTCCAGGCTACTCAAGAGAATGGACGTTTTAATTCTCTGTCTCCAACAAACAGCTTGGGGCTAATGGAGAAGAGGTGGAGCTTTGATTTTTAGCTCAGGATGCAATATATTTGCAATTAAAATATTATGTTATGTTGGAAACAGTATAAGAAATTATGTATCTAGCTGAATGTAACTTTTATTGTTTGAAGTTTTTTGGACTCAGAGTTCTTTAAATAAAGTTTTTGCACCCTTTTTTTGGACTGGAGAATTTTTATTTCAAAGAAGAGCAAGTTCTTTCATCCAACTGCTTCTATATGCACAATATAATAACAGCAATAGAAACTACCATACAGCAGTGATATTTGCATTCGTTGCTCCACCCATGACAGGTGGGCAGGTAACCCCCAGAAGGTTGTCTAGAAGGTAAGGTGGCCTTCAGTTTGAAATAGCATCCAACACTCTCACCCATTCTCATGTCAGGTGTGGGGAACTTTTGTAGCACCCTGCTTGTGGTTAACGCTTAGCTGGGATGAAATATTCAATGCAGCAATAGAGAAATTAAAATAATAATTTATTTGTCAGACAAATAAATGAGAGGCACAGTGGTATATGGTTACCAAGCTCTGGCCTGGGCTCCTGCCATTATGGCCAGCACTTATATTCCCTCAGCCCAGGCCCCTTGCTCCTCCTTTGGCTGCCTCTGTCCAATCAGCCTGGTTGAATTTCCTATTGGCTGATTGCTATAACCAATCCTAAAAGATACACCCATATCCTCCTGTCCTTATATGGAACACAAAGAGCTATATATTGTTACATCTATAAATGACAAATAAGTAGTAATATATCTTACATGTGTCTCAACAAGGAATCTTAATTACCAGCTCACCTCTTGTCCTCCTTGCCCTATTGCCTTCTAAAACAAATGGTTAATCTTAAATTTTTTATCTTAAACATATGTCAAGGATCTTGAGTTTACATCAACATTGAAAGATCTCCTTCATTTGAAGGTTTCTAAACAAATGCCTGACAACTTATATATCAGGAGTGCTCGATGGCGTCTCCTGTCTGGCAGGGGGGCTAGGCTGGTGGCTGACTTAATTTCAGGATAAATACAACTCTTACAACTATATGAAATAAGAATCTAGCATTTCTTAAATCCTTTGCATAATTACATTTAAGCCAATATATTTAATACATAACATAGGTAGCCTTTTAAAAGGAATAAGGCCTTTGTAAAGTAAAAAAGGAACTCAGTAAAAAAACAGCTTCAAAAGAAGCCTCTTCAGTTTACACCCCCCTTCAGCCAGCTGCTTTTCCCATTAGCTCTTCCCAACATTTATTGCCCTTTAACTCTCTCAGTTTAAGAAAGAAACAGCTTTAGAAAAGACTTCCCAAAAATGCTCTCTTTCTGCCAGCTAGATGCTTCTCCATTGCTCTTGGCCTTAGGAAGAAGATCTGGCTCATTTTACTGGGAGGCACATTGGTATTATTTTACTGTTTACCAACTATTAATTATGTAGGGTCTGTGTAGCCTTGCTCTTCAGCCTGTAATTCCCTTTTTTCGACTTTGAGAATTGTTTTCTGCTATAAATCAAGGGGCCCCTTGTCTAGGAGGAAAACATTGCCAAGGTTCTCTAAGCAGCTGGTCTTCTGCCTGGCATGAAACTTTTGAAAATCTTTAAGCTCTCTTTAATATACAAGCCCTGATCAAACATTAATAAAATGCAGGCTTATGATTAGATGCCCCATTCCCCCCTTTCAAGCTCAAGGACCTTCATGATTAATGGACTTCAATGTCTGTACACTAATGCGCAAAGCATGGGAAATAAACAAGATGAGCTTGAGCTCTTGGTACAGCAAACTAAATATGACATAATAGGCATCACTGAAACCTGGTGGGATAAGTCCCACGATTGGAATGTAATAATGGAGGGATACAATCTATTTCAGAGAAACAGACCAGACAACAAAGGAGGAGGAGTGGCGTTATATGTCAGGGGTGTGTATACCTGTGAAGAGATCCAAGATTTAGAACCTCAAAGCCAAAGTGAGAGCATTTGGGTCAAAATTAAGGGAGAGAAGAATAACAGAGACCTCATTGTGGGAGTTTACTATAGATCCCCAAGCCAAACGGAGGACATAGATGATGCCTTCCTGGAACAGATGGCCAAGCATGCAAAAGGAAGGGAGATAGTAGTAATGGGGGACTTCAATTACCCGGATATTTGTTGGACGTCAAACTCAGCCAAGAGCATAAGGTCAAACAGATTCCTCACTGGCCTTGCAGACAACTTCATTGTCCAGAAAGTGGGAGAAGCAACAAGAGGAACAGCCATTTTAGACCTGGTCCTAACCAATGTTGATGACCTGGTTAGTGGGGTAGATGTGGAAGGATCATTAGGCGCGAGTGATCATGCTCTTCTGAAGTTTACTATACAGCGGACAGTAGCAGCCAAGCATACTAGGACTCAATTTCTTGACTTTAAGAAAGCCGACTTCATAAAACTTAGGGAAGTGCTGGGTGAGATCCCATGGACAGCAATACTAAAAGGAAAGGGAGTTCATGATGGCTGGGAGTTTGTTAAGACGGAGATAGTAAAAGCACAACGTCAGGCAATACCAATGAGACGAAAACATGGAAGGTGCCTAAAGAAACCAGGGTGGCTATCTAAAGAACTTTTAACTGAATTAAGATTAAAAAAGGATGTGTACAAAAAATGGAAAAGGGGGGAAACCACCAAAGAGGAATTCAAACAAATAGCCAGCACGTGTAGACACAAAGTCAGAAAAGCTAAAGCACAGAATGAACTCAGGCTTGCTAGAGAGGTTAAAAGCAACAAAAAAGGCTTTTATGGGTATGTTCGTAGCAAAAGGAAGAACAAAGAAACAGTGGGGTCACTCAGAGGAGAAGATGGTGAAATGCAAACAGGGGACACAGAAAGGGCTGAACTCCTCAATGCCTTCTTTGCCTCAGTCTTCTCCGATAAAGAAGACAATGCCCGACCTGAAGAATTTGAAGCAAATGATTCAGCAAAGGAAACACAGCCCAGAATAACTAAGGAGATAGTACAAGAATATTTGGCTAGATTAGATGTATTCAAGTCTCCAGGGCCAGATGAACTGCATCCAAGAGTATTAAAAGAACTGGCAGATGTGATCTCAGAACCACTGGCAGTCATCTTTGAGAATTCCTGGAGAACAGGCGAAGTCCCGGCAGACTGGAGGAGGGCAAATGTTGTCCCTATTTTCAAAAAGGGGAAAAGAGAGGACCCAAATAATTACCGTCCAGTCAGTCTGACATCAATAGCAGGGAAGATTCTGGAGCAGATCATTAAGCAAACAGTCTGTGAGCACCTAGAAAGGAATGCTGTGATCACCAATAGTCAGCATGGATTTCTGAAAAATAAGTCATGTCAGACTAACCTGATCTCGTTTTTTGACAGAATTACAAGCCTGGTAGATGAAGGGAACGCAGTGGATGTAGCCTACCTCGATTTCAGCAAAGCATTTGACAAAGTGCCCCATGATATTCTTGTAAAGAAGCTGGTAAAATGCGGTCTTGACTATGCTACCACTCAGTGGATTTGTAACTGGCTGACTGACCGAACCCAAAGGGTGCTCATCAATGGTTCCTCTTCATCCTGGAGAAGAGTGACTAGTGGGGTGCCACAGGGTTCTGTCTTGGGCCCGGTCTTATTCAACATCTTTATCAACGACTTGGATGATGGACTCAAGGGCATCCTGATCAAATTTGCAGATGACACCAAACTGGGAGGGGTGGCTAACACCCCAGAGGACAGGATCACACTTCAAAACGACCTTGACAGATTAGAGAACTGGGCAAAAACAAACAAGATGAATTTTAACAGGGAGAAATGTAAAGTATTGCACTTGGGCAAAAAAAATGAGAGGCACAAATACAAGATGGGTGACACCTGGCTTGAGAGCAGTACATGTGAAAAGGATCTAGGAGTCTTGGTTGACCACAAACTTGACATGAGCCAACAGTGTGACGCGGCAGCTAAAAAAGCCAATGCAATTCTGGGCTGCATCAATAGGAGTATAGCATCTAGATCAAGGGAAGTAATAGTGCCACTGTATTCTGCTCTGGTCAGACCACACCTGGAGTACTGTGTCCAGTTCTGGGCACCACAATTCAAGAAGGACACTGACAAACTGGAACGTGTCCAGAAGAGGGCAACCAAAATGGTCAAAGGCCTGGAAACGATGCCTTATGAGGAACGGCTAAGGGAGCTGGGCATGTTTAGCCTGGAGAAGAGGAGGTTAAGGGGTGATATGATAGCCATGTTCAAATATATAAAAGGATGTCACATAGAGGAGGGAGAAAGGTTGTTTTCTACTGCTCCAGAGAAGCGGACACGGAGCAATGGATCCAAACTACAAGAAAGAAGATTCCACCTAAACATTAGGAAGAACTTCCTGACAGTAAGAGCTGTTCGACAGTGGAATTTGCTGCCAAGGAGTGTGGTGGAGTCTCCTACTTTGGAGGTCTTTAAGCAGAGGCTTGACAACCATATGTCAGGAGTGCTCTGATGGTGTTTCCTGCTTGGCAGGGGGTTGGACTCGATGGCCCTTGTGGTCTCTTCCAACTCTATGATTCTATGATTCTATCCCAAGTGTCCTTGATAGCTTGACCTTCATCATATTCCTGAGGTAAAGCTCTATATAGGGCCATGATATGAGGTAGAGTTTCATTCGAAATCATCTTGCTAATTGTACTTCTAAAACATGAAATGACACATGGCACCATACATAAAACCAGTATTACTACCGTCAAGAAAAACAAGCAAGACAATAGTATCCCTTTGAGTCCCGCAACATTAGGTAACCAGTCAGTGAGCCATCCCATATCCCATCCTTCCCATGTTTGTACTGGGACATGTGCTATACTCTCCGTCTTTGTGGCCAACACACGGATTGCCTCACCATTATCTGAAATGTTAAAGCAACAGGCATTCCCTGTCAAGTTCAAGACTCCACATAGGCCTCCCTGCTTGGCAAGTACATAATCCATTCCCATTTTCAGCTGCAAAATGGCGGCTCTACTTTCATCCAGCTGTTGTGCAATAAGTCTCAAACTCTGGGCCGTTGCATTGGTAACAAGTTCCACTACTGCTTGCAATCGAATTATTCTGTTTAGATTATAAATAGGATCCCGTGCCCCTTGTATGAGCTCACCAGGATTCCAGGAGGCAGGATCATAATAGGCTATAATGCGCTCTGGTGGCCAATCATCAGTATCGCTCCAACTTTGGGTACTTCCTCCTGCTATACGAGAAATATCAGCGTTTCTTCGTGTACGCTTGGCCGAATCAGTGGGCATAATCCACATTGGTGGTAATATCCATCCCAGGAAACAAGTCCCACTCCATTTGGAAGGGAGTTGCTTGTATGCCCATTCTCCACATATCCACCACAACCATCGGGTCTGAGGTTTTTGGTATGTCGAGTGCATAAGGCGAAATATCAAAAGGGGTAGAGAGTTCACAATGCAGTATGTTAGATTGCCTTTCTCTGTCACAGTTATGTTCCATACCACTTTCCATGTATGAATAAAAGGAGGTGCACAGGGCAAGGTATTCCGAGTTCGATAGGTAGTACCATTTGCCCAGGTTTGACTATTCTTAATATAATCCCAAGTATAGTGACAATGAGAAGAGCCTACCATGGGAGGATCAGCTGCCTCTGATGATTTATGTACACAGAATTCCCCTTGTACAGGTATAACTCGTAGTGGTTTAATTGAGTTCCATCCGGGGAAATTCTGTACTTCTGTTTGGTGTGGCATTTCGCTTACCATACCAATGGCATTTAATGGTATCGGTAATAAGGGCATACCTCCCTCTGAATCATCTGGCCCAAGAGAGCAAACAAGGCAATTGGTTCTATTTGCAACATTGGCTACCATCTCTGCTAAGCCTACCCACATATTGTGGTCATGGCGGAATCCATATTTAGCAATTTTGGTCAGATTCAAGGACCCTTCCCCTTCCCAAGGGATCAGGATTAATAATAAAATCATGTTGATGTGTAGTATATGCATTCCTTCCACAAAAGATTACCTTATTGTGATAGCATAAAAATATTAGCCCCAATATAATTCCCCCAGTGACAGAAATGGGGAACCACCAAGACCAAAACATATATCCCAAGGATCCCCAATGAGTAATATCCTTGATAATTGTTCCACAAGGGGAGGGGCAGTCAATTAATTGTATAAGAGAATCTTCCCGTTCACAATCGCTGGTTCAGATGCTCCTCAAGCTTTAGGCGTGCGCAGGTCAGCCAGCTTCCAGGTTGTGGCTGCAGCAGGCCGGTCGTCTAATGTTGCCCGTGACCTAGCCCGTTCCCGGTAGGGCTAGATACAGGGGTTTTTGGAGAGTCAGTTTAAGAGGATTAGAGGGGTCACCTTTGCACGTCCAACTGCCTTCGGACTTCTTCAAACGGGAGTGATGAATCCAGGGGGTCACCTCAGCTACCTTCACCGCTGTTGGAGTAGAGAGCAAGACGGTGTAAGGTCCACGCCACTTAGGTGCAAGTGGATCTCGTTTCCACTCTTTCACCCATACGCTATCGCCAGCCTGGAACTGATGAATCGGCTCGGCAATGCTGCACGGCGTGCACTCGAGGGCCCACCTGTTAAGAGAAACAAAAACACGGGAGAGAGATTGCACTTGTTCCTGTGTCACATGGTCTCCTATTTGTTTGAGGTCAGCTGGAATATCCTGAACAAAGGAGGGCGGCCTCCCATACAGGAGCTCAAAAGGTGACAACTTAAGTCTTTTTGTGGGTGCACACCGAACACGAAACAGTGTTATGGGTAACACATCTACCCATCCCAATCCCGTTTCCTGGGTTAATTTTGCCAATTGGGTTTTCAGAGTCCGATTCATTCTTTCAGTTTTCCCTGAACTTTGAGGCCTATATGCTGCATGCAGTCTCCATTTCACTTGTAGGACTCGACATACTTCTTGTACTACTTGATCAATGAACGCTGGCCCATTATCACTTCCAATGCATCTAGGTAACCCAAACCTCGGTAACCCAAATCAATTCAGTGAGGAGTCTCTTAGTTACCTCTCGTGCCTTTTCAGTTCGGGTGGGAAAAGCTTCAACCCATCCAGTAAGAGTATCTACAAACACAAGGAGATACTTGAATCCCTTAGAAGGGACCAGCTCTGTGAAGTCCACAATTAGGCTTTCCATGGGGACATATCCCACATGTTGTATTCCAGGAGGTTGTACCGGTCCCTGCCTGGGATTGTTTTTAGCACAAAGAACACATTTCTGTGAAATGCAAGTTGCTAATTGTGATAGGTTAATAATATACAACTTCCGACTGAGACTTTCTCTGGTTGCAGTACCGCCAAGGTGAGTAGATTCATGATAATTTCTTACAATTGTGCCTGCTAGGTGATGAGGTACATAAATCCTATTGTCTGGCAGGATCATCCAACCGTCCTTCACAACCGCTCCTTCCTGTTCAGCCCACTTCCTCTCTTCTGGGGTATAGTGAGGTTTAACTTCTTCTGGAACTACCTCTGGTATGAGGGCTGCTATAAATCCTCCCACAGGCTTTTGGGCTGCCTCTCGGGCTGCTTTGTCAGCAGCATGATTTCCTCTGGTTATTGGATCCCTTCCTCGTCCATGACCTTTGCAGTGCATTACAGCAATCTGTTCTGGAGCCCATACTGCTTCCAACAGGATTTCTACTTCAGGTCCATATTTCAAGGCCTTCCCGTGGGCTCCTATTAGACCTCTTTCTTTCCATAGAGCACCATGTGCATGCAGGGTTAAGAAGGCATATTTAGAATCAGTATAGATGTTTGCCTTACATCCGGCTGCCAATTGCAGAGCTCTAGTTAAACCTATAAGTTCAGCTTTTTGTGCTGAGGTGCCAGTAGGCAAAGCTTCAGCTTCCACAACTTCCTCATTGGTGACCACAGCATATCCTGCTCGTCTGGCACCTTCATGCAGGTAACTGCTACCATCAGTATAATATACAACATCTGGATTTTTCAATGGTTCATCTTTCAGATCGGGTCTACTGGAATAAACTTCATCCATTACTTGGAGACAATCATGTGATTTCTCATCATCTACCTCTGGTAGGGGCAGCAAAGTTGCTGGATTGAGCATATTCACTACTCGTAGATGAATCCTGGGATTTTCACACAATAGGCCTTGGTATCTAGCCATCCTTGGGTTCGTTAGCCAATAACTACCCTTATATTCCATGAGTGTCAGAACAGCATGAGGTACATTCACATACATTGTCTGGCCGAAGGTAAATTTATCAGCTTCTTTGACAAGGCTTGCAGTGGCCGCTACTGCCCTTAGGCATGGGGGCCATCCTTTTGCTACTGAGTCCAATTGTTTTGACAAATAAGCTACTGGACGATTCCAACTTCCTAATCTCTGGGTCAGGACTGCCGCTGCAATCCCATTCTGTTCATGTACATACAGCTGAAAGGGTTTTTCCGAATTAGGCAGTCCAAGGGCTGGGGCCTCCATAAGTCGTTGTTTGATAACTAAAAAGGCTTGTTGTTGCTCAGGTCCCCATACGAATGGGTCCTTTTCTGCACCTCGAGTGCTTTCATGTAAGGGCTTGGCCAGACTGCTGAAATCAGGTATCCATAGTCTACAAAACCCTGCTGTTCCCAGGAATCCTCTGAGTTGTTTCCTTGTGGTAGGTTCCTTGATAAGGCAAATAGCTTCTTTCCTCTCTGGCCTCAATGCTCGTTGTTGGTGTGAGATGTCAAAGCCCAAATATTCGACCTTTTCTAAACATAACTGTGCCTTTTTTCTGGGAAACTCGGTAGCCAGCTTCCCAGAGCAAGTGGAGCAGTTCCTCTGTCCCTTCTTTACAGGTATCAAAATCCTTTGCTGCTAGTATAAGGTCATCTACATATTGCAGAACCACCTTTTCTCCAGGTATTGAGGGGTAACTTGTTAGATCCTTCGCCAAGGCAGTGCCAAATAAAGTTGGGGAATTTTTGAATCCCTGGGGCAATCTCGTCCAGGTTAGCTGGCCTTTTGTTCCTGTTAAAGGGTCTTCCCACTGGAAGGCAAATATAGGTTGGCTCTGTGGTGCCAGCCGGCAACAGAAGAATGCATCTTTCAAGTCCAATACAGTAAAAAATGTTGCTTCTGGTGGGATCAAACTCAGCAGGGTATATGGGTTTGGTACATTTGGGTGCAAGGTCTCGATAGCCTGGTTTACGAGCCTCAAGTCCTGTACTGGCCTGTATTCATCTGTCCCAGGTTTCCGAACAGGCAATAGAGGTGTGTTCCATTCTGATTGGCAGGGCTTAAGCAGACCATATTTTAATAGGCGGTCCAAATGTTTCTGGATGCCCTCTGCTGCTCGCCGGGGTAAAGGATATTGCTTTACAGATACAGGGGTAGCCATAGGTTTTAAGGTTACTACAATTGGAGCTATATTCTTAGCCATTCCTGGTGGGCTATTTTCGGCCCATACTCCTGGTGGCACCTGTAGGGTTCGGAGGAGCTTGTTTAACTCTGTATCCAATGTGGGTTGGACTTGCAGGGCTGACATTAGGCGCCATGATTGTTCCTTAGGTACTGAGAGGGAAATTATTCCTGCTGCCTTTGATGGCAGTTTCATTTCTGGACCTCGAGGAGTGAAGGTGATTTGGGCCTGCAATTTGGACAGCATATCTCTACCTAAGAGAGGTATTGGACACTCATGTATATACAAAAACTGATGGGTTAAACGATGTCCCCCAATCTGGCATTCCAAAGGTTGGAGGAAAGACCTCTTAGCTGACTGACCAGTGGCACTTTTAATGACTACACTTTTGGATGCCTTTTTCTGCAATAGTTCTGGGAGTACTGAGTATTCAGCCCCAGTATCAATCATAAAGTCTATTAAATGGCTCCCTAATTGAATCGTGACCGTGGGCTCCTGGAAGCCTAACTTCATGGAGTCCGGTCGTTCCTAGTCTTGGGTAAAATCCTCCTCTGCCAGTCCAATGACATTGTCCCTACTCCGTCCTTGTCCAGGTCTCTGATATCTTCCATCTCGGATCATTCCCCGTCCCCGTCCCTGGTTTCTTGGGCTGGAGCCTGGGCCTGGGCCTGGGCCTGGGCGTACTTCTTCCAACCTCAGGGGTTCAGGACATTCCCGCTTCCAATGACCCTCCTTCTTGCAATTCGCACATTGATTCCTTCCCAGTGGTGGATTCCTTCCCCGCCCTCTCCCTCCATTTAAGGGGCGGTAGTCTTGCTTCACTGCTGTGGCCAGCATTACCATCTTTTCCTTCTGCCACTTCTTCTTCTCTTGCTTCTCAGCCTCATCCCTATTCCGATAAACTCGGCGTGCAATGGCCATAATTTGGCTCATCAGCATCCCTTCCCATCCTTCTGATTTCTGAATTTTCTTACGAATGTCAGAAGCGCACTGGGCCACAAATGTAGCAGTAATCATTCTGCTGTTTTCAGGGGCTTCAGGGTCAAAAGGAGTCCATATACGATAGGCTTCTTGCAGCCTTAAAAAAGTCTCCTGGACTCTCATTTGGTTTCTGTTCTACCTCTGAGACTTTAGACATATTAGTGGGCTTCTGGCATGCCCTGCGGATACCTTGCACAAGCGTCTGGCGATAGGTGGTAAGCCTGGCCAGATGAATTGCATTGTTTGGATCCCAATTAGGATCTTCCAAGGGAAAGTTGTCTTGGAGATGACGGTCAATATTAAAAATATTTCCCACTCTGGCCTGCTCACGCAAATATATCTGTGCCTTTTCAATTATGTCTCTCCTTTCCTCAGTGGTGAACAGAGTATTCAGGAGCTGGCGGCAATCTGTCCAAGTAGGACTATGAGTATTTATTATTGAAGTCACCAAGTCCATCATAGCCTGAGGTTTTTCTGCAAAAGATGGGGTGTGTGTTTTCCAATTCATCAGATCCGTAGTTGTGAATGGAATGTACTGGAGGGTTGAAGTTTGAGGTGGCCGTGGTCCGAGTTGCCCGTTAACCAGCACAGGCTCCTCAAGTGCATCAAATACTCTTCTGAGAGGGGCTACTACGTGATCTTTCTCTTCGCTTTGCTCTAGGGGCCTCAAATCATAGGGGATGGTATTTGTCCCAAGGCGTTCTTTTAGCAGCCTTATACGCCTGGCTGTATTGCTTGCTGACCGATTAAGGTCTCCCTGTAACTTCTGTAATAATTCTCTAGGACTTGGATGTACAGGGGTTTGGGGTAGGCAATCAGTTGTTCCACTAAAAGAGACTGTAGATGGAGTTCTACTGGGACTCACAGGTGGAATAACCACTTCTGCTTGGGCTTTATTATAGGCCTCCAATGCCTCCTGAAGATATTTATCATAATCTATCAAGGAATCAAGTTCTGTGACTCCAGCCCCATTATTCATTCCACTTTCTTGCCTTGGGGTTACAACTGGTGGAGTGTTTGGATTAGGCTCCCTTCGATGTGGAGCATAGGGTGGAGGTGGAAGCACCTCTTCCTCTGGTCCCTCAAAAATGGGTTTGAGTTTATTTGGCAAGATTCCTTTCCTAGCTTCGGCTTTTACAGCCAATAATTTGCATCGTTTGACTTTGCATTCCCTTATCCATGGAGGATTTTTATTTAATGTGCTCAGCCAAGAATCTATATATGAAAATTGTTCTGGGCACCCTCCAGTTTCTTTGGCGATGTTAGACCAAAGTTTGCTTACTAAATTTATATCAAAGGTTCCTTGAGATGGCCATTCAGTATTTTGTTTCGGCCACTCTAATTCACATAACGTTCTCAGGCGCTCTGGCGTCATTTTGACTCCATATGCCCCTGAGAAGGCTTTCTTAAAATTATTTAACATACATTCAAGAGGTGTATTTTCCCCCTTTGAACCCCCAACTCCCATTGTATGGCCCTGTGAAGTATCCACTCAGTCACTCACACACACGCTTCGTGGGTTTCCTTGCCTAGTGAAGTCGCCTTACTAGGAACTGAAGTACTGCCCACTCCACACTCAGGTCAGCTACAGATTGCTCTGTACTTTCTCACACATACAATGCGCTGGATACTTCACCACACACTACCTCCCAATCTTCCCTTTCCCTACACCAGATCACCATCTGATGTACCCAACCACCTAGCATACTCAGTTCCCCTTTACTGAGACGCAGAAGTTTGATCAAGACTTCTCTTCCTCCCAATTAATTGGAGGGCCAAAAATCCCTTAGTGCACTTACCCTTGGTTGGTTGCCTGTTTATTTCTCTGGTTCCCCCCGGTCCGTCGCCGTCGGTGGGCAGGGTATCAGACAGACGAGACTTCTGCGTTCCCCTGGGAAAAAATTTACCAGTGCGCGCTGGGTAAGCAGTTTAGAGATCCTCTCTCTTGTACCCTGCCCAGTAGGGCGAAGGGGCTGCGTTCCAGCAGACCACTTATCCGAGTCACGGCACCATAAAATGTAGCACCCTGCTTGTGGTTAACGCTTAGCTGGGATGAAATATTCAACGCAGCAATAGAGAAATTAAAATAATAATTTATTTGTCAGACAAATAAATGAGAGGCACAGTGGTATATGGTTACCAAGCTCTGGCCTGGGCTCCTGCCATTATGGCCAGCACTTATATTCCCTCAGCCCAGGCCCCTTGCTCCTCCTTTGGCTGCCTCTGTCCAATCAGCCTGGTTGAATTTCCTATTGGCTGATTGCTATAACCAATCCTAAAAGATACACCCATATCCTCCTGTCCTTATATGGAACACAAAGAGCTATATATTGTTACATCTATAAATGACAAATAAGTAGTAATATATCTTACATGTTTGCTTTCGTAGATTTTCACGGGTACAGGAATGCAGGTTTTGGTGTCTTCGGGTGTCTTCCCGTGTAAGAGTTGGGGTGTCTGTGCGACGTTTCGACGAGGTCTCACTCGTCATCTCAACAAGGAATCTTAATTACCAGCTCACCTCTTGCCCTCCTTGCCCTATTGCCTTCTAAAACAAATGGTTAATCTTAAATTTTTATCTTAAACATATGTCAAGGATCTTGAGTTCACATCAACATTGAAAGATCTCCTTCATTTGAAGGTTTCTAAACAAATGCCTGACAACTTATATATCAGGAGTGCTCGATGGCGTCTCCTGTCTGGCAGGGGGGCTAGGCTGGTGGCTGACTTAATTTCAGGATAAATACAACTCTTACAACTATATGAAATAAGAATCTAGCATTTCTTAAATCCTTTGCATAATTACATTTAAGCCAATATATTTAATACATAACATAGGTAGCCTTTTAAAAGGAATAAGGCCTTTGTAAAGTAAAAAAGGAACTCAGTAAAAAAACAGCTTCAAAAGAAGCCTCTTCAGTTTACACCCCCCTTCAGCCAGCTGCTTTTCCCATTAGCTCTTCCCAACATTTATTGCCCTTTAACTCTCTCAGTTTAAGAAAGAAACAGCTTTAGAAAAGACTTCCCAAAAATGCTCTCTTTCTGCCAGCTAGATGCTTCTCCATTGCTCTTGGCCTTAGGAAGAAGATCTGGCTCATTTTACTGGGAGGCACATTGGTATTATTTTACTGTTTACCAACTATTAATTATGTAGGGTCTGTGTAGCCTTGCTCTTCAGCCTGTAATTCCCTTTTTTCGACTTTGAGAATTGTTTTCTGCTATAAATCAAGGGGCCCCTTGTCTAGGAGGAAAACATTGCCAAGGTTCTCTAAGCAGCTGGTCTTCTGCCTGGCATGAAACTTTTGAAAATCTTTAAGCTCTCTTTAATATACAAGCCCTGATCAAACATTAATAAAATGCAGGCTTATGATTAGATGCCTCACTTTCACCCCTCCAGACGTTGCTGAACCACAACTCCCATCAGCCCCGGCAAGCATGGCCAATGGCTAGGGATGATGGGAACTGTAGTTCAGCAACAGCTGGCAGGCCAGAGGTTCCCCACATGTGTCTCATGTTCTTATGCAAGAGTTCAGACTTAGCATCACATAACATAGATCAGTCATGCTATAATCCCTAAAAGATCCCTCAGTTTGTGACATTAGATGAATCTCGGTGAAGTAGATTGTGCCACACTCCATGTTGGCCACTTGGGTGTCATCCAATCCCTGATGGAGCAAAGGTCTGTGCTTCAAGCTCTCATGTTTCCTACTGATAAGGGCTTCTGGTGGAGCAGGTGTGGCAGTCAGCACCTCTCATACAAGGTGCCTACTTCTCCAGCATTTATAAGGCAGAAAATCCTCTGCACAGTAATGGAAATATACTGGTGGTTCCTGGATCAATAAGATGATATTGGGTCATCACAGAGAGACGGAGAGGATGGGAGGCAGCTGTGCTTGGGTGGCTCAGTTGCAGCTGGTAATGACCAGTGCCGAGTCCTGCCTGAGGCCCCTGGGCCCAGCACTGAGCTCGTTAGGGAAGTTAATGAAGGATGGAAGCTGGCAAAGCCCCTGGCTATTTCCTCAAATGTGCTCAAACTTCATGTGTCTGTTTACTGGGTCTCGGAGGCTCTGCAAACTCTTTTCCACCCACCTGCCCCCCATGCTTAATGATACAGGGAACATCCTAGATATTATTACAGCTGAAAGAGAAAGGAGAAGATATCTGGATGTCTTGGCTGGAGTGTTTCACTGCTAAAACTATCACAGGAAAGTGGGTGTGTGGAAAATTTCTCCATGTACTCTGGGACGTCAGAGGCTCCTGGAAGTAGCAACAAAACATTGGGTGGTGGGCTTGGGTTGGAGTCAGTGGTGCTTTATAAAACATACAACTAAAATTTTCCCTTGGAGAGGCTCTGGGAGATGAAGGAGTTTAAGTAACTGTAGGATAACTGTCCTTCACTTTGGTAAGAGAACTCTGTTTTTACAGAGAGCGCTTTCTGTTGGAGAGTTTTCAGCACCCCTGAACAACCCACAATTCCCAGGATTCTCAGGAAAACCATAACAATTCAGCTGGAACAAAACCAATGTGGGTTTGCACTGTAGGAAGTCTCTGAAGTGGGAGAGGAAGCGGTATCCTTTTGAAAGAAATGGGGTGCTTCCAAAGTAGGAGCAAAAAGGAAATGGGATGAGCTAAGCCAGACTTAAAATTTATGTCCACTTCAAAAAGAAGTGGGATTATATCCCACCCCACTTTGCGTATTGATGACATGTAGGTTCTCAGGAGACGGGTTTTGCTTCATGTTTACATTTTGTAGCCTAGAGGCAACCAATTGACCACTCACACAATCAAGGGGATGGAGGCATCAGTCACCATCACTGTCTGTGGCAGCATCTCCACAGCAAATGCGACATGTGCACCAGCCTGCAGTGCTTCTACTGTGGTAGACGGGAGAGGTGGGTGGGAGGGGAAAGACTCCAGAAATGAGTGCTGGTTATTTTGTCTCAGCCAGCCAACAGAGAACTGAGTAAGCACAAAACCCACCAGAGAAGACTGGCAGATATCTCTGATCCCACATAGCTCTGGTCCCTTATTTCAGATTCAAAGTTTCAAAATGCGCAATGAAGGTCCCATATTTTAATTTAAGCACTTCAGCTACACATTTTTGGAAATGTCACCCAGTTGTCCCTTCCTAGGAGGAAGAGGGCCTGCATAGCTGGGGAGCGGGGAGTTGTCCCTAACAACTCAATTGCCTCAGGAGACCAGATGCATTGACATGCATTGTCAGACCTTATGATAGGGATTTTTGCATATGCTAACAGGGGGCACTAGTCCCAATGCAGCCCCAACAGGCTGTGCCTCTTGATAAGGGACTTGCTAGAGATAATAAAAAAATGGAACCCAGGATTCAGAGCAGAAGCTTTGTGGACGCAAGAGATGGCCATTTCCAAATTGCTTGCTCCAAATTACTTTCTACCCACCCCCCTCAATTTAAGGTTCTCTGTATGCGCACGCACACCCACAGGTGTGCTTTCAGGGCAACAGAGGAAATTGGTAGGGCAGGCAGTGGGAAGCGATAAATACGGCAAGAGCATTTGCATATCATAAAATGACGTTTGAGCGAAAGAAGGAAAGCAGTAATGCGGGCAGGATGCTGGCAGTGAACACGGGGCGGCACCTGGAGTTTAAATAGAGGTCAGATTGGGAACCTTACTGGCCTCCAAGAGTGGCAGAGCCAGGTCAGAATGGGGCCAGTTTTGAAAAATGCTTGTTGGACTTCAAATATTATTCACTTCACTTTGGCCTCCATTTTTAATTGGGCCTCATGGCCCTTTAGCTAGGGCCCCACAGTGCTGTGAGAAAGTCCACACGTAAATGAGATTCAGGCTGCATTTGTGAGGGTGGGGGAGTCACTTCAGTAACCAGAAATACTGGTTACTGGGCAAGGATAGTGAGCCTGTGGGCCTCCTGATGTTGTGGGACTCTAACTCCCATCGGCCTCAGCCACCATGATCAGTGGTCAGGGAAGGTGGGAGCTGTAGTCCAGCAATAGCTGGTTCCCACCTCTGACCTAGAGGGCCTGTTGCCCTGATGGCAGATTGTATGAGGCAACTGTGCACACAGTTATGGGGTTCTGGTTCTACCCTTAGCAACTCCTGGGGTTTATTTTGCAGCCTTAAGAGTCAAAGATTGTCCCTCCTAATCCAGTTGTACAAAGGGTTAATGGGTAGCATCTTGCCCACGGCCCCAAAGCAATCTTTGGTGAAGTTGGGACATGGAAAGTAGATCTTCCTGTTCCCAGTGAAGCTCTCTGTCCAATAGACCAAACTGGTTTTGTTGTTAAGACTTCGTTTTCTAAGCTACTTTGTAGGATGGAATGATTTCTCTGGATCCTCGGAAACCTAACCGGAATGATGAGGTGTTAGCTCATTAATAGAGAACCTGCTTTGCACCCAGGTTCAACCCCCAGTGTCTGCAGACAGGGAGGGGAAAGCTCCCTGCCTGTAATCCGGGGGCGCTCCTTCCAGTTAGAGTAGACAATACTGAGTTAGATGGACGAACCGTCTGGCTTGTCATAAGGCAGCTTGGTGTCCCCCTGTGCTGGGGGTTAGGGAATGTATTTGCTAGGAATCCTCTGGGTTTTTATCCTGTGGGACTCTGAAATATAAGGGGCAGCCCTCCCCAAACCCTTAAATAATAAGTCTTCTGGAAACTGAGGTGCTGGTGCCAGATCTGTCTTCAGGCCAATCTTCGGTCTCATTTGAAAGTGAGTTTGAATAAAATAAAAGCCAGAAGGATCAACCTTCAGCGGCTTGGAAGCTGGATGCTGAATCCCTTTTTATCTTGCACAGATCATAGAATAATCGGAAGCTCCTGCAAACTGCGATTGCATTTCAGCCCCCAGGCTAGTGGGGGTTGGCTGCTTCTTTCTGGGTCCCCCCTTCCCTCCCCTGCAATACAAATGTAATTGTTTTTTGTCCAGAGGGGAACAATGTGAAAATAAGAATCCGAGGTGACCGTGTGTGCTTTATTTGGGTTGTTATTTTTCCTCGCCATTTTCAATGCATTAAGAGTAGCATATTCGTCGCCTCAATAATCCCCCTCTATTATTGCAAAAACCGTGGTGTCGGGTCCAATTACGTCAAAAGAACGTTTTGGTGTTTTGCTTCTTTTTTTGGGGGGGGGGGACAGGCTAGGAAGGAGAGGAGTGGGAGGTGGGCAAAGAAAAAAAAGCGATGAAACCCAACATTATGTGAAATAAGTCCAAGAAGTCCTTTTTTTATTCGTGTGCGTACTGGGCCCCTTGCAACCGTGGGGAGGGCAGGATTGATGAAAGCATTTTCGCATTGTGCAGATGGCAGGGATAAATATTAACCTCTCCATTCCCAGCCACCCTCCAGGGTCTTCCCTGAAACACACAATTCCCATCTGGTTTTCAAAAATGCAATGCCCTGGGAACCATCTGCATGCTGGAAGATGGACCCCTAATGCGAGGATAAATAAGAAAGAACTGCTTCGGGAAGGGGCGTGGTAATGCACTTTGGAATGCTTGTTAATCTAATGCAATTTTCCCTTCTGTTAACACTATAGTTCTTTTACGAGGAGAGCAAATTCAGACGGCTCCCTGAGCTGCAGTCTCAGGCAGAGTTCTTAGAGCACTGAGTTAGGGATCCTGCCAGATTCTACCCAGCTGGCATCTGGGCAGGAACCCCCAAGTACCAGTGAGGGTATAAGCATTTTCAGAATGCCTTGTTGTAGCAGGTTCTGGGCCCACTCAGTCCTCAAATCTCTGTAGACGAGGGATGGATGGATGGATGGATGGATGGATGGATGGATGGATGGATCGATCGATCAATCAATCAATCAATCAATCTAATTTCTGTTCATGTCAGTTCTGGATGTGTTCATAAGTCTATTCTGTCCCCTGTTGGAAGTGTAACAGAAGAGATCATTCCATGTGAAACTTAAGAGTTAATTATTTTTCCAGTAAATTGGCTAACTGGGGAGTGGGGTGTTGCTTAGCAACCAGAATAGGTAGAATGGTCCTTACTAGCATGTGCCCTGATTGGCAATGTAGTCCTAAGGGAGTTTTGCCTTGATATGACCATTGATAATTCTTGGAGAATAGGTGAGGTCCCTGCAGACTGCAGGCGGGAAAATCTTGTCCCCATCTTCAAAAAAAAAGGGGGGGGGGAGAAGCCCCAGTAACAGTCAACCCTTGAGCTTGACACTGATACCAGGAAAGGTCCTAGAACAGGTAATTCAATAATCGGTCTGTGAGCATTTAGAAAAGGATGCTGTGATTACTAAGACCCAATATGGGGTTCTCAAAAATAAGTCATGCTAGACCAATCTGATTTCTTTGTTTGATGGAATTACAAACTTGGTGAATCATGGGAATGCTGTGGACATAGTGTATCTTGATTTTAGTAAGGCTTTTCACAAAGTCCCCCATGATATTCTCGTGAGGAAGCTGGTAAAATGTGGATTGCATAATTTGCAGATGAGATTAAACTTGGAGGGGTAACTAATGCTGTAAAAGACAGGATCAAAATTCAAAATGACCATAACAGATTGGAGCATAGCTTACAAAATGTTTTTCAATTAGGTAGGAAAAACCAGATGCACAAATATAAGATGGGGCACACCTGGCTTACTAGCAGTGCATGTGAAAAGGATCTAGGGTTATTGGTGGACCACAAGCTTAAAATGAGCCAACAGTGTGATGCAGCAGCAAATAAAGGTTAACGCTATTCTAGGCTGCATCAACAGAAGTATAGTGTCCAGATCAAGGGAAGTCATTGTCAGGAGCGTCCTACATGTGAGTAGGCATCAGAGAGACACACATGCCTGACTGGCATGTCCTGTCTCTCCCTCCTGGTCATTCTTTCGGGAGCTTCAAAAGCGCTCTCCAGCCCGAACATTACAGCGACTGACATCTCTGAGAGGCATCAGCAAACTTCAGGATTCTGCAGAGTATTGGCAGTTTGCGTGACAGACGCAACAGCACAACATTTTGGCTAAACTACTTTATTTACATATAATACAATCGGAGCATTGTGACTCAGCTCCTTCCTCTTTCTCATCAGACAGCAAATAGTCCCACATCACGGAACACAGTAATACAAACATCCTGTCTCCGTCACTTCCCACACTGTGGAATGAAAACATACACCGCCATGTGGTAGAAACGATCCCATGACTGCAAACACAGGGCAAAAATACTAACAGTCATAGTCCCACTCTAGTATGCTTTGGTCAGACCACACCTGGAATACTGTGTCCAATTCTGAGCACCACAATTTAAGAAGGATGTTGACAAGCTGGAACATGTGCAGATGATCAAGGGTCTAGAAGCCAAGCCTTATGAGGAATGGTTGAAGGAGCTGGGTATGTTTAGCCTGGAAAAGAGGAGACTGAGAGGAGATATGATAGCCATCTTCAAATATCTGAAGGGCTGTCACATAGAGGATGGAGCAAGCTTGTTTTCTCCTACTCTGGAGAGTAGGACTCAAACCACTGGCTTCAAGTTAGAAGAAAGGAGATTCCGACTAAACATACAGAAAAACTTTCAGACAGTAATGGCTGTTTAACAGTGGAACAGTGGACTCTCCTTCCTTTGAGGTTTTCAGGGGGTTGGACTAGATGACCCTTGGGTCCCTTCCAACTCTAAGATTCTATGTGTGGGAAGCAGGAGACATGTCTCCAGATGCAGGAAAAAACTGGTAGCTGAATAGACCTCTCTCTCTGCTGTGGAAGACTTCAATGGCAGGATAAGGCAGGGTGTGTGCCCTTCTCCATTTTTGGAGGAAAGCTCAGTAAGAGAACAGGGTTACCTTGGGAAGCATCAGCAGAACTTGGACAGCAATGCATTAGAATGAGGGAATGTCAGTGAAGCTACTGTGGAGGGCAGGGAACAGGGATTCCTAGCAGGTGAGCTCAGGTCTTCAGGCGAGTGTTGAGGCTGCCAGCCCCACTGCCTTATTTGTGTCTCTCACCAGCTCCGACATCATATTGACACCTCTGCAGGAGCGAAGAAACATCTGCTCCTTGGTGCTAAAGCAGGAAATTAATGTGCATGGTGAATAGAATTGGGCCTGGGGTCCACTCAGTAGTGGGAGAATTATCAAACCTCATTGGTGTGTGGGCCTTGATTTATCTCGTCTTCATTCTGTTAAGAAAAGAAACAGCATCAAGCCATGGTTATTTTAAGCTCTGGTTGGCTCCATGTAAGCTTCTGCTTTGCTCTTTGGAAGCCAATTTGTCTGCTCCCCACGCCCCACAAGGCAATGCAAATCCTATGAGAATAAGACCTGACCCTGGGCCAGGGAGGTGGAAGAAAGCAAGGAATGTCCACATGTTACAGAAAGAATACTGGGACCTGTAGTTTGTTAAAAAGGTAAAGGTAAAGGACCCCTGACAGTTAAGTTCAGTTGCTCTATAGACTGAGGGAGCTGACGTTTGTCCACAGACATTTTTTCCAGGTCATGTGGCCACCATGACTAAGTCTCTTCTGGCAAAACCAGAGCAGCGCACAGAAACGCCTTTTACCTTCCCGCCAGAGCGGTACCTAATTATCTACTTGCACTTTGATGTGCTTTCAAACTGCTAGGCTGGCAGGAGCAGAGACTGAGCTCACCCCGTCGCGGGGATTTGAACCGCAGACCTTCTGATCAGCAAGCCCTAGGCTCAGTGGTTTAGAGACCACAGCACCACCCGCGTCCTGTAGTTTATTAAGGGTGCTCAAAATTATATTTCTGTGGGGGTAAATTGCTGTTCCCAGAATTCTTTGGTGGGAGAGTGCCTTAAATGTGTGGCGTGTATGTAGCCGGACAGTTTTGGCTCATTCCAAACAGTTTGCAGAGTCTGCACCTTATCTCTTGAGGAGGTGGAGCTCTCCTCACCTCTTGTGGATTCTCTAGCTGCCTGGTGTAATCAGATGCCTGCCTCCACAACTAGATGCATAAACAGGAGCTGAGGCTGGGGTAGACAGTGTTAATTAGCTAAATATTTGGAGATGGGTTTATGAGGTGCCTTGGAATCTTAAAACAGCCGCTGCCAGGATTGTGATAACCGCTGGGGGACAGGCAGGACTTTCAGCTGTTTGCCTACTTCTCGGTTTTGCTAATGGCACTTAGGGATCTGGTGTTAATTAAAATTAAATAGTGTGGCTTGTACCTTTCACTGCTCAGTACTCCATCACAACATTGTTGTCACTAATGCACGGGGTGTGTGTGTGTGTGTGTTTCATTTCTTCCCAACACACATGGAGGAGTGCCAGGACATTTTCAGTGCAGGTATAAGGAGCCTGTGGCTCTCTAGGTGCCATTGGACTAAGAAGCTCAGCCAGGATGGCCCAATGGCCAGGCATGATGGCAGTTAATAGTCCAGCCATGCCTGGAGGGCCCACCATCTTCTAAAAAGGGACAATCAGAGATGGAGCATCTTAAAATTAAGGGCAATGAAATCTGAATTGGGTATTCATCTAAGAGACACCTGATTTCCGCTGCCCAGGCATAAAAACAATGAAATTGGTCTTACAGGATGTGATGCTGCTGGGGGTGCTTCCAAACTGGTGCTTTTAACAGCATCCACATGACATCATTGGCATCAGTATGCTACCCTGTATCCCTCCCATTTTATATAGATTTAGACTTTCTGTGAAAATCTTTCCACCTGGCCTAGGGTGCGGGGCCCAGACTCACCAAGCCCTACTATGTTAAATATGTATTCTGTAGTTGACCTCCTTTGTAATGTTTTACAGTGGTACCTCGGGTTACAGACGCTTCAGGTTACATACGCTTCAGGTTACAGACTCTGCTAACCCAGAAATAGTACCTCAGGTTAAGAATTTTGCTTCAAGATGAGAACAGAAATCGTGTTCCAGCGGCACGGCGGCAGCAGGAGACCCCATTAGCTAAAGCAGTGCTTCAGGTTAAGAACAGACCTCCGGAACGAATTAACTACTTTACTTGAGGTACCACTGTATTTTGAAACCTTTAAGATAATATTTTAGTTTTCTGTTATGTTGCTTTGACTGTATACTCTATACAGTGGTGCCTCGCAAGACGAAATTAATTCATTCTGCGAGTTTTGTCGTTTTGCGATTTTTTTCGTCTTGCGGAGCATGGCGTCAGGAAAGTTTTGGAAAAGCTTCAAAAATCACCAAAGTCTTTAAAAACCTCAAAAAAGGCTACCACACCGCGTTCTATGAGTTGCTCCTCGAAGTCAAGTCGCAGCTGAATTAACGGTGTTAAGAAAAAGGAAACAAACTTGCAAGACGTTTCCGTCTTGTGAAGCAAGCCCATAGGGAAATTCGTCTTGCGAAGCAGCTCAAAAAACAAAAAACCCTTTCATCTTGCGAGTTTTTGTCTTCCGAGGCATTCGTCTTGCGAGGTACCACTGTATTTGACTTTCTTCAGATTGTTTTATTTATGTTTTATTGATATAATATGTTCTAAACCTCTATGAGACTTTTCTTTAAAATATAAAGCAGTATAGAATTTTTTAAAATAAAAAAAAAATAAAAACAAACAAACAAACCTTGTTGCCAATGACCCGCAATGCCTGAAATCCCCATTTGCACTATAAAGTTCCCATCTGGAAGCACCCGCCAATCTCTGAAAGAAAACAAATATCAGGGAGCTCAAAATGGTGAGTACACTCAGCGCGCAGCATATCTGGGATTTGTGGTTGGCAGAGCAAAGGGATGGAAGCTGGTTTCTTGATGCATTTGAATCAGCACCTTTCTTTTTGCTAAATTAAATACTGAATAAGAAGTAGGTTCCAGATCTGGAATGGAGGGCCGTTGTCACAGTAGGTGGAGAGAGAGAGAGAGAGAGAGAGAGAGAGAGAGAGATGTGGAAATCAGGAGAGCCCTGAGCCCAATTAAGGGGTGAGAACAAGGGTATCCCTTCTGCTCAGGACAGGGCTATGGAGCCCCCTCCCCACAGTTCTGGGGAAATCCCCAGATCTTGTGGGAATATTAAGGAAGGTAGGAGAGGATATATTGTTTGGATATTATCCCTCCCTACTCATGCTCATGAGTAAACAGCAGAGCACATTCCCTTTGCAACTTATTGGAAGCAAGTTGATGATTTGTTAGAATCCTGTAATTAAGTAATTCAGTCTGGCTTGTCCAGTCTGGAGTGTTCCTGGTAAGTTTCCCCTTTATTTCCCTCCTAAAATAAAGTAGAATAAAGTTTTACTCACATTCAGTTCACAGCAGTAATCTGAAGTCAGGCTTTATCTTGTGGTTACAGTGAAAAGAAGCCTGAGCTACATCTCAGACTTCCTGCTTGTGGGCTCCATCCTCTGTGAAGGTTGAGCCATGAACTGACTAAGAGCCAGGAGAGCAAGAGGCCAAAAGTCCAAGAGAGAGATGGTTGTGTGGCCAACCCTTTTATCTGGTCAGCTAGGGTCACGCCCATCTACTTGGTCACACACAGGTATGACAGGAAGTGCCTGGAGCCACATTCCCCTGTGTGTCCATTCTAGGCAACAGGAAAATGTTGTACTTGACTGCTCTAGTAATAATACATCCCACAGATATGAATCAAAATGTTGGAGGGGAGTAGTGAGGGGCAGAAGATGATGCTTTTGCCTCCTGCTTGCTACTTCCCTGGGACCAAATGCCAGTTCCACATGCAGCCAGTTCCCTGTGCCAGGAGCCGGGGCTGTGGGATCCTTGGCTCACACAAAATCATTATCTCATGATTTAAAAAAATGAAAGGTTGATAGACAGAGCTCACCTCCTCTGCTTCCATCATCTCAGCCCATGCTGTGTGAACTAAATCCATCCTAATTATGGCTGATTTGCATGGGGAGTTGAAAATTAATCTCTCCTAAGTTCTGGGCGTTTAGTGATTCTGCTTGGGCTTATTAGAAGCACAATGCTATTTCCCAAGAAGGCATGTGTGCTTGTGGGGCGAAGAGCGTTCTTCATTGTACAGCAGGTGTGCTGGGTACCCTTTTTGCAGGGTGTACACCAGTTTCCATCAGAGATCAATCCCTGTTAATTTCCCTAGTGGGCAGTTCTTCAGAGAGTAGCTGAGAAAGTTAATGCACAGATGTGGAGGAGCAAACATACCTGCCTGATAGAGAAGGATGTGGCTCTTTCACGGGTGGGGAATTGAGACAAGCAGCAATTCCGTAACTGAAAAAAGCATGCATGGCCCACCCCACTCAAGGAAGCTGTGTGCTTGTTATGTTAAGTGCTTCCTGTGACATTCATTCTATCCTGGCAACAGAACTTAAGCATCAACTTCCTGGTTTGGGGACCTAGCACTATATCACTCTCTGATGAATGGCTATCATGCCGGGTTGTTACGTTCAGGATTTAAGTCTGCCATACTATATGGGATGAGGAATTTTAGGCGGGGGGGGGGGGGGTTCACCACCATGAAGCCACTGGGAGAGATCATCAGGGGGGTTGGGCTAGGTGTCCATCAATATGCGGATGATACCCAGCTCTACCTCTCTTTTAAATCGGAACCAGTGAGGGCAGTGAAGGTCCTGTGTGAGTGCCTGGAGGTGGTTGGAGGATGGATGGCAGCTAATGGATTGAGGCTGAATCTTGACAAGGCATAAGTATTGTTCTTGGGGGACAGGAGGTGGGCTGATGTGGGGGACTCCCTGGTCCTGAGTATTTCTCTTTGAGTATTTCTGCCTGACCAGAATGCATCCTTGAATAATCCTTTTGCTTCCTAAATGGAGGATGGATGGAAAGGGGTGTATGTGTGTGTAGAAACTAGCCTACTGTATGAAGGTAAAATTCACCTTTGTTCTTCTGCCCTCTTTTGCTCCTGGCTCCAGCCGCCACTATAGAAGGAAATGTGGCCCACAGGCTGGAAGAGGCTCCCCACACCTCCTCTATGCACAGCTGTGGTGTCTGTAGCGTTGAACATGGAGTTTGAACAAGCGTGCACAGCCTGCACATCTCTTTACAATTTGAGGGCAGACAAACTAATATTTATTTAGCATTGCCTGCAAGGACAACATGTGTGTTTATGGTTTATATACACCATCTGATTATTAGAACAGCACTGTGAGCATCTGCGGTTTCTTAGAGGGGGAGCTAATGGAAAACATTTACTAAGGGCCTGCCTATCTGGATGTATCCATTAGGCAATATTGGGTACCAAACTAACTCTGCTTTTTAAACACAACCATTAAAAAATCCCTCTCCTGCCTGGGGAGGACTTGGAAGGGGCTGGCCATGATCAGACTGGCTGGCAGCTGACCTGATCTACCTTTGAAGGCACAGACCAGGCTGGCTAGCAAACAGGACTGTTCCATGCTTTCAAAAGCATTCCTCCTTGAAGCTGTGGATCAGGTGATGGGTGACTGACCCAGTCTTCTCCTTTGAAAGTCAAGGCAGATCCAGTTGGCTGTTAGTCAGCCTGGTCCCTGCCATCAGAGTTGGATGGAGTGGGGAGATGCAATTCCGCAAGGGATATGTTTCCACCCCTGGTCAAGAGGAAGACAAACCTGGTCATCCTGGAAAAGAGAGTGTCCCAAGTGCAAACCAGTGACAGTCTTTGAGGGGTGATACAAGCTCATGATCCAGCAATCAGGAGGAGGAGGAGAATGGGATCATTTGCTCCAATCCAGAAGAGAGATCTCCATGTCTGCAAACATGCAAATCCAGGTTCTATCAAAAGTGGTGCAATTTGAACTGGACCACACACACCCCCTCAGTGTGGGCTAGCAATTGTAATATGTGACTAGAACTCAGTTGAGGCAGCTGCATATATATATATATATATATATATATATATATATATATATATATATGCAGGTTTTGGTGTCTTCGGGTGTCTTCCCGTGTAAGAGTCGGGGTGTCTGTGCGACGTTTCGACGAGGTCTCACTCGTCATCTTCAGGCTGGTGCTTTCGGCTTCTTGTTACTGGAACAGAGCAGAATCTGGTGTTTGAGTTCCTATAAATACTGTTGAGGGGTGTGGTGTATAGCCTCCAACGTTCTGGGCAGAGAGGAAGTTCCTAGATTAGTGTGCCTTTTCTTCTTTTGTTCCTTAATTACTTGAGGGATATCTTGAGTGATTTCATGAGTGATATTCTGAATACCACTGGGTGGGTCATTAAGTGTAGATTAGTTGCTAAAGCTTTCGTGTCTTGACCTCTTGAGCTTGTGAAGAGTTTTTCTGAGAAGATGGCTGTGCTGCATTTAGTTGTGCTCTGGCTTGGCTTCGTGTATAGGGGCGAGCTGTGGTTTTGTGCCTTGTGCCAGCCAGATCTGTGTAGGGATTGCAGGGGGGTGCAGCATCCGGAGGTGCCACTATAGTTTGGCTACTGGATGGAGTCTGTGATATGTCTGTGGAGAGGGTCTGGGTTTGGGTCTGGTGTGGTTGATTGGTGACGGCGTTCTGTGTGCCTCTGGTTCTGGTGTCGGTTTTTGTGGGGAGGGCTAATTTCCAGATGTCTGGCAGGCGGGACGTGTCGTCACGCTTGTTCATGTTGTGAGGGTGTTTCTCTATCTCGATGGCTTCCATGATTATTCTCTTGTGGTGATGTTCCATGTTAAAGAGCAATTTGGAATCTGCAAAATTAATTTCGTGTCCTGTTTCTTTCATGTGTTGGAAAAGAGAGGAAGTTTTTTCTTCTTTTTTGACGGCATTCTTGTGTTCTGCGATACGTGCATTTATTCGTCTGTTTGTTTGTCCAATGTACGTGGCTGGGCAGACTTTGCAGGGTATTTCATAGACCCCTTGGTTTTCCAGCTGGATTTTGTCTTTTGGGTTTCTGAGGATATTGGCTATTTTTTGGTTGGTGCAGAAGGCTGTTTTGATATTGTGTTTATGGAGGATTTTTGCTGATTTTGTCTGTAGTGCCCTTGATATAATATAATGACCCAATATAATTAATGACCCACCCAGTGGTATTCAGAATATCACTCATGAAATCACTCAAGATATCCCTCAAGTAATTAAGGAACAAAAGAAGAAAAGGCACACTAATCTAGGAACTTCCTCTCTGCCCAGAACGTTGGAGGCTATACACCACACCCCTCAACAGTATTTATAGGAACTCAAACACCAGATTCTGCTCTGTTCCAGTAACAAGAAGCCGAAAGCACCAGCCTGAAGATGACGAGTGAGACCTCGTCGAAACGTCGCACAGACACCCCGACTCTTACACGGGAAGACACCCGAAGACACCAAAACCTGCATTCCTGTACCCGTGAAAATCTACGAAAGCATATATATATATACACACACACACACACAAGTTGTTTAAGGGACGCGGGCTTGCTGATCAGAAGGTCGGTGGTTCGAATCCCCGCAACGTGGAGAGCTCCCATTGCTCAGTCCCAGCTCCTGCCAACCTAGCAGTTTGAAAGCACATCAAAGTGCAAGTAGATAAATAGGTACCACTCCAGTGGGAAGGTAAACAGCGTTTCGTGTGCCGCTCTGCTCCAGAAGTGGCTTAGTCATGCTGGCCACATGACCATTGTCTGCGGACAAATGCCGTCTCCCTCGTCCTATAGAGCGAGATGAGCGCACAACCCCAGAGTCGTTCGCGACTGGACAACGGTCAGGGGTCCCTTTAGCTTTACCTTTACAAGTTGTTTTGACATAGTAAGGCCATCAAGGTGGTTCATGGTTAAAATCCTAACTTTATAAACCCAAAACCATCACAAAACAGCTGGAAATAATTACAAATTAAACAAAAGCAGAATGAAAAACCAACAAAATAGATTAAAATACAGTAAGGCCGAATGAATACAACATAACAGCAGCAAGAAGAAGAAGAAAGGGAATGGTTCAATTAACCATCTCTTAAAACCCTGCAGACCCAAATGGATCTTAATCACATTTTTCTAAGGGTGAAGCGTATTGATTTTAATTCTGTGTGAACGTCACAGATTCTGTGGAAAGTATTCTCTAAGCATCGTCAATGATTTTATTTTATTTATGGGGTTTGAGAATCATAATGACCATGGTGGTTGGAAAAAGTATAACATTTTAGTATTAATATCTCCTCTTTTAGAAGTCTGAAGGGAGCTCAGTGGAGAAAGTGCCACAACATGGTTACCACAACCAAGAAATGTAGGAAGCTTCCTTATACCTTGACAGACTATTGAATCTTCTGGCTGAGTCCTTCCCAAACTGACTGGCAGGGAGTCTCAGAGTTTGAGATGAGTGTCTTTTCCAGGCCTACCTGAAGAAACCAGGAACGGAACCTGGGACATCCTGCCTGCAAAGCATGGGCTCTACCATTATCTCAAAGCTACTGCTTTTCCCTTCTCACCCTTGGTTGGCAAAACAAGGTTTTTAGTAAAATCAAGAGGTAAATAAAACAAAGTGCTGCCGCTCTGTAATATGGCAACCAGTTGAGGCTTCTTGTGGTAAAGGATCAGGGTGCGAGACTTTTGTTGATTGTGCAATGCCTGGGAGCAAGGCAGAGTAAATGTTGTACCATGGGTAGGCAAACTAAGGCCCAGGGGCCAGATCCGGCCCAACCGCCTTCTCAATCCGACCGGCGGACAGTCTGGGAATCGGCCTGTTTTTACATGAGTAGAATGTGTGCTTTTATTTAAAATGCATCTCTGGGTTATTGTGGGGCAGAGGAATTCGTTCATTCCCCCCCCCCCAGCATATAGTCTGGCCCCCCACAAGGTCCGAGGGACAGTGGACCAGCCCCCTGCTGAAAAGGTTTGCTGACTAATCCCAGATTCTTTGAGCACCTTCCTGCAATGCTCTGAGTAGCCAGTCACCATCTCTCGGCCTAACCCAACTCCACGGGGTTGCTGTGAGGGTGATGTGGGCTGGGAAGGGGGTGGAGATGATCTACTACATTGCCCTGAGCTCCTTGGAAGAAGGGAGAGATTAAAAAAATAAAATGCAATGGAACAATAAATAAACTAGTTAACTTGTACTGTCTGATTTTTCTCCAGGTAAAGAGGCACCCCTTGGATGCCAATTAAGATTTCCTGTTGAGCCAGATATATTAATTTCTACTTCCTGCCAAGAGTCTAGGCTGGAGAGGATCCCATCTTCTTATCTCCTGGCTGCCACACCAAGAAAGATAACAACAACAATAATAATAATAATAGTCACTCCTAAAGCTTGCTACTCCCTGTATTGCTGTTGCTAGTAGGAGGCCTAGTCAACGGCAAGCCTTGTGGGCCACATCTGGCTGCCCAAGCAAGATCTGCTGGTCTTGGTGCAGTGGAAGCTTTACCTCCACTTTCACTCACAGAAATGTTTCTGAGTTATAAAAAGAGGGCCCACATCACCCTTTGGATTGTGGATCAAATGTCTCGTCTGTTTGCCCAAATGGGTGTTCACCAAAGCAGCAAAGTCCTTCTTTCTATATGGCAGCAACTGTATTATGGAGCACGTGGACAGGCTCAACCCTTGCAAGTGTATTCTTTTTTTTTTAAGGTGCTTATTGAATTTTCTCAGAAAAAGCAGTAGACAGGAAAGGAAATACATTTTGAAAAACAACCAGCAACAGTATGGAGACCTTATTGTGTTTCGGTAATACATACAAGAGGATCTGAACTAAACACATAATGCATCTCTGTTTGCAAGCAGTTACCCCATATATGTAACACACATTTTTGAAAGTTTACTTTCACTAATGTATGCATTTTCATGCATATTCTGGTACACAAAAATACACATTTTTGTGCGTGTGATAGGGTTGGAGAATTGCATTGAAAAATTCAGATACGTGTGAATTTCAAAGGACAGCTGTGTTTCAGTCTGCAGGTTGTTTCAGGGAATGCAATTGAGACAGGTTTGTACTCAAATGTGAACCAAACAGACTTTTTCTCCCATCCCTAATCCTGAGTCAGACCCCGTGGTCCATCTGCCCTAGTATCAACCACTCCAGCCACCAGCTGATGTCTAAGGACTCGGGCTTAGAAAGCTGCCGTCCAAGGAGGCATACAAATTGGACAAAAAAGTTGGGTTCCAGGTGGAAAAATCAAAATTGGAAACAGAATTGTTAGATCCAAAAACTAAGAATTTGTCAAGAATGTATAACTTGCTGTTGAAATGGAACACTCAGGATGAAACGGTGAAATCAGCTATGATTAAATGGGCACAAGATGTTGGACATAACATAATGATGGCTGACTGGGAACGGTTATGGACCACAGGTATGAAATTTACGGCATGTAATGCCTTAAGAGAAAACTTAATGAAAATGATTTATAGGTGGTACATGACACCAGTTAAGCTTCAAAAAATTTATCATCTGCCAGATAATAAATGTTGGAAATGTAATGAGACTGAAGGTACATTCTTTCACCTTTGGTGGACGTGCCCAAGGATTAAGGCATTCTGGGAGATGATTTATAATGAAATGAAAAAGGTATTTAAATATACCTTCCTTAAGAAACCAGAGGCCTTTCTCCTGGGCATGGTCGGCCAATTGGTGTTAAAGAAGGATAGAACTTTTTAAAAGTATGCAACAACAGCAGCAAGAATACTCATCGCGAAATATTGGAAGACACAAGATTTACCCACCAGGGAAGAATGGCAGATGAAGTTGGTGGACTATATGGAATTGGCGGAAATGACTGGCAGAATCCGAGACCAGGGAGAAGAGTCGGTGGAAGAAGATTGGAAAAAGTTTAAAGACTATTTACAGAAATACTGTAAAATTAAAGAATGTTAGAAAGATGTTGGAATGAAGCTATATGGCTTTAGTAGAAATGTTATAAGGAATTAAGTATAAATAGATTATTAGAGTATTAAAGGAAAAATAAGGTTAGAATGTGTTAAGACAATTACAGGATAGAAAACAGAGGAAGATGGAAAGGAATTGCTGAAACAATCAATAGAAGTGGAATACAAAAAGGGAGGTGTGAGGAGGTCGTGGAAATTAGTGAAAGAAAGATAAGATATTGAAACTGGATTGTGTTTTAAATGGTTTTTGTTTTGTTTTGTTAGTTGTATGTTAATGTTTTGCAGGTTTTTTTTCTTTTTCTTTTTTCTTCTGTAGTTTTTTGTAACGTTGTGTTCAATTTTCTGGAAAACTAATAAATATTATTATATATATATAAAAAAGAAAGCTGCCGTCCAAGACTTCCTACCTGAGAGAGAGCCCAGAAGAGCCCAGGGACCATTTTAGGCATGCCAGCCACATGCTCTAATCCCTGAGCAATGGCCCCTCTCCAAAGCGTGTGGAAGCCTTGCTCTTCTGGTTTGGGAGCGTTATAGGAAAAGGTCTTGATGGAGGCTGGCTGAGCCCCTCTTGGTGTTGTTTGCCTTTTCAATTTCTCCTTCCTCCATCACTTTGAAAATTAGATCAGGAGAGGCACTCAGAGTGAATTTACCTAGATTCCAAAGGCAGAGCACCTTACACATTCCAAACAGGAGGTCAGGTGGAGGGAGAGGCGAGGAGGGAGTGCGGCAGAAGGAGGGCAACGCTTGCATGCCAAGTAGCCCCCAAGTATTCTCATTCTGGAGGAAGGGGCTGGGTTGCGCCCTCTTCAGAGACCTTTTGGCAGCTGGAAATATATGCACTCCCATGATTAACTCCTTCCCTGTGTCTGGTGGGTTTCTTAAGCACTTCATTTGTATGGGACGCAGACACGCGGTCGCCTGGTGCTGTTTATTATCATAATGCTTCATGAAAAATTAACCAGTGTGTGTGGGGGGGGGGAGGACGGAGATTGCTGGAGTCGGCCACGCCGCCTAGGGAAGGGATGTGACTTTGATCTTGGATGGGATGGGGAGGGAACATGGAGCACTCAAGGACCCAAAGGGATCCTTTCTCGGTGGGGGTAGGAGCAGGAAATCTTCTAGTGCAGCAAAGGGCAAGCAGCCCCAGGGGCAGCGGAGAAAAGGATTCAGAAAAGCTAATTCTGTGAAAAATGTGCAAGTTGGAAAAATGACAAAGAGAAGAAGAAGAAGAAGAAGAAGAAGAAGAAGAAGAAGAAGAAGAAGAGGAAACTCAAAGTTTGAACAAGCTGTGCAAGCTTCAGCTTTTGGCTTAGAAGAATTGCACTCACCTATGCTGTGCAACACTTGAAGTGAAATGTGCAAAGCTGAGGCAGGGTCTTGCCAAATATGTAATGGTTTTGCATGATGTCATGCATAGAGCACAGCCTTTTTATTTTTAGGAGGGCTAATCCTCCAAGACAAGGTCCATTTAGTAATAGGAATGCTTCAAGCTGACAAAGTGTCTGTTTTGCTGAGGCTGTGTACAGGGAATAACTTCTATGGACCATTTGCCATGCTGCTGCTGCTGCTGCCGCCTCAGTACGAGGCCTGATCCAGCATCAGGCACTTGGTAAGATGAGCTGGCAGCCTCCCAGAGGCTGTAGTTTATTAAAGGACTCCTAACAACTCTCAGCACCCTTAACAAATGACAGTTCCCAGGATTCTATTCAAAGAAAAGTGGGGTATAAATATAATGTTTTTACAATAAGCAATAATTTTATTTTTAAAATTATAATTGTTTAAACCAAACAAGGAGCACTGCCCACTCTTTCCATGCATTTCCCTGGCTCCTCTTACCTTTCTCCCTACATGATGTTTACATTTTAAAAAGGTAAAAACAGAAATTGATTGTAAATTATCTGATACCAGCTCCCTTGATAAATAAAATATTCATCCGCACTAACAACTAATATGCTGCTGGTCTGGAATAATTTCAGATAGGGCAATTCTAGTGTACATATGAGCCTAACTAGGTTCTATAATCTGAGGTCAAAGTACCAGAGATCTGTATCTGCTAATGTGGTGGCCATCATTCAACCCAAGACTTGGGTACTCCCTGCTGATGGCAATAATACACTGACTAAACAGTCACAGCCCCTCCAAGTGTCCCTATTTTCCAGGGACATCTCCAATTTACGGAAGCCCTCCCCTTTTCTGATTTGATCCCAGAATGCCCCGCTTTTCCTTAGGATGTCCCTATTTTCATGGGAGAAATGTTGGAGGGTATGGAGCTAGCTGACCCCTGAGCCACCTGAAGGCAGCCCTGTATAGGGAAGTTTTTTTAAAAGTTTAATGTTTTATTATGTTTTATATATGTTAGAAGCCACCCAGAGTGTGAACCCAGTCAGATGGGTAAGGTATAAATAGTGCAGTTGTTATTATTATTATGGAATGGACATCCCTATTTTCATCAGAAAAAAGTTGGGGTGTATGTAATTGACAATTTGCTGTTCTTTAAATGGCACCCCCAAATCTGTCACACGAGACAGGCCAACTTGACTTGCTTAATGGAATGGCTCTTGTTGCCATTAGCGTATTTGCTTACTAGAAGGAATGTCCTGCCCACTGTTTTCCTTGTGGGGAGTTGACATAACTTAATGAATGTTAGAAGAATGTTGGATAGAAACTAAGCAGTTTTCAGCTGTAATGCTTTAAGAGATATGAAAAAAAGAGGTTTTACAAATGGGTAAAAGTTTAATGGTAAGGATTTGCTGAACTAACAAATCGAACTGGAATACAAAGAAGGGAGGTATGAGGAGGTCCGAGGAAATAAGTGTATGGAAGTTATGTTATTGAAAATTAATTTGTGTTTTTAACTGTTTTTTTTTATTTTGTATGTTTATTTTTCTTTTTTCTTGTTATATCTTAAAAACTTTTAATAAATATCTTTTTTTAAAAAATACAACACATAACTTAAAACAGGAGCCAGCACGAGCCTAGCTGCCCAATTTCCCCACATTCTTCATGCAAATAGCACATGGTCACACCACAAGTAGCACATGTATGATGAATTGCCTTTTCCCATCCTTGCACACAAGTTTAGAGAAACCTGTTTTCCTTTAAAACACTGTTTGTACTTTTAAACTTTTTTAATAATAAAAAATGACATTAAAAAAACAACCCCAAAACAGTATTTTAAAGCTTTTGTGACACCCGCAATCCTGCTCTGACATCACAACCCTCCTGCCCAATCAGCACAATACATAACCAGTTTCTGCTCCAAAGTGTCATGACACCCAGCTGATCCTGGAGAAAGCTTGGGGGAATGTCAGAAGTGTAGTGACTGAACTTATTAACAGAGTGCAGTGACTCCTGTTTTTAACTCTCCCCTTGATCTTTCATACAGCAGAGTGTCTCCTCTCCATAGGCGCCGACTCCATGGGGCCTGAGGGGGCCCGAGCCCCCTCAAAAATTCGTTTGGGGGGCTCTGCCCCCCCAATAATCTTGGGCGCCCCTCCAGCAGAGCGCCACCGCCGCCCCTCCCCCAGCCCAAAATGCACAGGGTCGGGCTGCATGCCTCCTGCCCTCCCTCCCGAGCAAAAGCTCCACCCAATTTCCTTCGGAGCTGATTAATAGGCGCAGCATGCTCTCCCCTATTCGCTCACGAGGAGGCGGCGCCACTTTATCTGCATATTCATGAGCTTATTTATTATTGATGAGCTTTCGCGGGCTCCCCCAATATTTTTTATAAGTCGGCGCCCCTGCTCCTCTCATCTCAGCAGAGCTGACTGGAAGCTTCATCATCCCCCACTGTGGTGTGGGAATCCCTACTGTGGAACCAACTCGTGAAAGCAGTAAAGCCCCACCATGGACCCAGTGTGGTGGAACAAGCTCACCTGAGTACTTCGATGAGAACCTTTTGTGCTAGGTAGGAAGTATAAAGGCATCAGGAGGGAAACCAAGGGAGAAGGCTGAAAGATTCGCTCCCCTCTCTCGGTCCCCATCTGGCTCCCATTGCCTTGTGTTCCACTTCTTCTGAATTCCAGTTAAACTAGGACAGGGACAAAGAACCTCTGGGCCTCCAAATGTCATTGAACTCCAGCACGTATCAGCCTCACTTTTATAGCACGTGTTTCCTAAGGTAGACATTTTTGTATGCAGTTTTGCTTTAACATACACATTTTTGAAAGACAATTCCCCACTAACACATTGCATTTTTGTATGTTATTCTGAACTGATAGATACCATTTTACACACACTTTACACCAGTTAATGCATTTTTGCATGCCTTTACCTGGGTGGAGAAGTACATTGCAAAATTTGCAAAGTGGGTGGCTATGTTTTGCTTTGCATCTTGTTTTGGAAAATGTGAATTAGGGAAGTTCACCTTTAAATGTGAACTGAATCAACACCCCCCCCCCCCGTAAGACATTGGAGACCTTGTGTGCAGCCTCGGTCAGACCTCCAAGAAAGGACAGTGTTGTGGGGTTTGCTCTTCCAAAACACAGTAAACCAATTCGAGAGAGTTCTGATGAGAGTGCCAAATATAATCAAGGTTTTAGGGTGCAATGTCTAGGAAGAGAGACTGAGAGTCCTGAGCAGATCAAAAATGCAATCATGAGGAGGAAGGACAAAAGCCCAGTGAACTTACGTTGCAATAAGAGATAAAATTCAAAGCAAAACCAGGGTTTCAACGACATGCTTTAATTTGTATTCTTAAGCACATCCCTATGCATAGTTATGCAGAAGTCCCACTGCATTGGTGGGGTTTGCTCTCAGGTAAGCACCTGGTGGGGAGTGCAGCCCTAATCTCCTTGCCCATTTATGTTTTAACCCTTTTATGACTGGCAGTTGCCTTTTCAGGTGATGGATTCACATACTGGAGAAAGGAAGTTGGGACTGGCAGAAAATTGAGGAGCAAGAGATGTGCAGTGAGACTGACACCACTGGCAACCAATGAGGGAGAGTGTCCCATCCACTGTCTACTGGGAGTGCCCCTCCATTACTTTATGGACATATATATTGATTGCCTAGGGTACGCGGGTGGCGCTGTGGGTTAAACCACAGAGCCTAGGACTTGCTGATCAGAAGGTCGGCGGTTCGAATCCCCGCGACGGGGTGAGCTCCCGTTGCTCGGTCCCAGCTCCTGCCAACCTAGCAGTTCGAAAGCACGTCATAGTGCAAGTAGATAAATAGGCACCTCTCCGGCGGGAAGGTAAACAGCGTTTCCGTGCGCTGCTCTGTGTGGGAATGTTCTGGGGTGCAGGAGAGGATATATTGTGGGATTATATCCTTATCCAACTTGTGCTAACAAGTTCCCAAAATATCAGCAGAGTTTATAGACATTCCCCTTTAAGTTCGCAACGTTAACGTCTGCACAGGTTCGCTAGAACCTCTATAACAATTACTCTGGTAATTTCCCCTTTGTTCCCTCTTAAAATACAAGACACGACACAGTCTTTATAAAAGTATAAAAGAGTTTACTCACATTCTGTTCACAATATGATCCCAGAAGGCAGACAGCTTAAAAAGGTTACATACATTCAGAATCTATCTTGTAGCAAGATAGTCCTTATCTCCTCTCTTGGCTGGGAGCCAAGAGAGCATCCTTAGACGCTTCCTCATCGAAGGAAGATGGCAGAGAGAGAGAGTGGCTGCCTGCCCTGTGCTTTTGTCATTACCTGCACAGGTGAGGCCACACCCACCTCTGGTCACATGCGGAGGAAGTCCGTCCCCAGGAAGTTTACCTGCTTGCTGGACAGACATCCTTCCCCATGTTCTAACATGTACACTCTAGGAATGTTGTCATTGACTGCTCCCGTGTTTACATCCCACACTCTGGTTCGCCAGAAGCGGCTTAGTCATGCTGGCCACATGACCCAGAAGCTGTCTGCAGACAAATGCCAGCTCCCTCGGCCCATAGAGCGAGATGAATGCCGCAACCCCAGAGTCAGTCACGACTGGACCTAATGGTCAGGGGTACCTTTACCTTTACCTTATATTGATTGCCTAAGCATTTAGCAGGATCTACCCAAATGTTTTTTGGAGGTTTGTCTCTGCAATCTTGAGGACTACGTACTTACCAAAAGAAGAAGAAGAAAAAGTAGGCTAAGTACTATTGCTATAAACTCGTCATATTGAGTGATAGCCAATATAGCCAATCATAGAGATTTAAGTACTTAAGGTGGAATTCAACAGCAAGCAAGCACACTGTAGCAGATGGTCCATCAGCACAAGCATTTCTGCTTGCCTGAGGGAATGACACCCCCCCCCTTTCTTGGGGTTATCATGACCACCCCAGAACCAGCTAGGGGGGAGGCATGGGGTATGTGGAGGAGAGGAAGGGAAAAGCCCCACTGTGTTAGCAGAAGTCCTTGCGTGGGCACAGACTTGCAGGCCCAGTTAGTTGAGTCTAGCCCTTAAGTTCATTGATGTAAACAGTCACCGAAGTATTACTCAGCCTAGACCCACTGAAATGAATGAGCACGACTAAGCTAGGTCCATGAATGACTATGAGTAAGATCTAGCTGAATACCACCCAGTGGGTGTACTTTCACTAACGGAGAAATCCAACCCACCCCGTTAAAAAGTGTAAAATGCACTAGTGTTGTGTGCACACCAGTACCGGCGCCGGGCATAGGGGGTGCAAGGGGCTCCAGTCCCCTCAATATTTTGAATCAGGGGGCCCAGCCCCCCCAAATGTTGAGGGGCCCGACATGCACCGCGGGCGGCCTCCGCGCATCCCAGACCCCACCGCGGAGCCGGGAGGTGGCTGGGATGAGCGAGGGCGAAGATCGTCCTCCATGCGCCCCATCCCCATCCTCCTCCTGCCTGCTGGATGGCGTCACGTGGCGCCCATGTGGGGCGCAAGTCGGTGCCCCTGCGCAGCACTGTCTCCTGCGCACAAGGATCCTTCTCTTTTAGCCTTGACTCGCAGCCATGCTTGTCCCAAAGGCGGGCTGCTCATCTTTCATGCCCCCGGGATGATCCGGCAAGTCCTCGGAGGCCCCTTTCCGCCCAGGTGCTGCAGCCCCTCACAAAGGCAGGGGCGCAGAGCCGCGAGGCCGACTGCAGCGTCGCCCCCCCCCCCGTCCCAGGATGAAGGGGCGTCGTGGGTGGGAAGGAGCAGCTCCGCAACCTTCCTTCCCCTTCGCGGTGACGGCGTCTCCGTTCAACCTGGCTGCGCCTGCCTGTCAGGAGGAGAAAGGACACGCGGAGCCACCAGAAAGGCGAGCAAGGTGGACGGCTAAGTGACAGGCACCCCCAGGAAAGCCTGCGGGGGGATTTCAGCCTGGCTGACAGGCACCCAGACCTTTGCTACAACAGCTGTGGAGATCGGCATTAGCAAGTCAAACAAGAGACACCAAGTAGGGAGGACAGGCAAAGAAAGGCGGGTGGAGGAGATGGAGGTGCCTGGACAAAACTCAGGGTGCGGGTGGCAGATGGCTGGCGCAGAAAGCTGAAGAGATGGTGAGACGCAGGATCCCTCCAAGGGAAGCTCCCGCAGAGGCATAGATTGGAGGGCGGGAGGAAGAGGGTCATGCGGGGTTAGAGTGCCAAACTAGGATCAGGGAGCCTTGGGTTAAAATTCGTATTCATCCATGCAGCTCCCTGGGTGACCTTGGGCCGGTCGCAATATCATTCTAACCTACCGCACAGAGTTGGTGTGAAGATAAAAGGAGGAATGGGGAAGAACCTTGCATGCTACCCTGAGCTTTTTGGAGGAACGGCCGGTGGGTTATAAATGTTTAAATCTGTCTGTTGCAGTGTTTGCCCTGCCACAAGGATATTGAACTAATCTCTGATGGCCCTCACCTATGTTATTTCACCACAGCATCAAGCTGGAGGAAATTATTGGCAGACTTCTGAATACTTCTTGCAAAATAAGGAAATTAATTTAAAACTCTCCACCAAATTGTGCACCCAGATCCTGAACTCTCTGACCTGTATGAATTATGTCAACAGAGCAAATCTGCCTGGTTTCTCATCAGCCATTGCTGCTTTGCTTAATTTCTAGTGCTCTTTATGGGTAGGACACTGGAGCCCCCGTTACTGAAAATCTCATTCAGCCATCTTCCCGGCTTCTGAGATTTCACTAGATATTGCTCACATACTTTCAAGATCAGCTTTGCTGCCATCATGACTAGAAACTTGCTCTCTCTCTCTTTTCCAAATGAAAGCAGACATTTATTAAGAAGTTGAATTTATACACCCACTACTACATCCTGCACTCTGCATTTCTGCAGAATTGCGGAATGCATAGTTCTGTTTATTCAGCATACTCTAGAGATTCAGCAACATATCCTTCCCTCTTGTGGTTCCCAGATGAGAGAAAAGACTCTTGCTGACCTTGAATCTCTGAGAATGAACAAAAATCTGGCAACTTAAAAGAAATGTGGTGCTGTTTTGTGGTGCAAGAGAGGTCCCAAAATGGGTTTCTGATGCAGCCCATCCAGGAGATATGGGCGGGCAATGGATTAGCAGTGTGGTCCAGTGCGAGAAAATGGGTACAAAAACAGATCATTTTCCAATCAGTGATAAAGCAGGAAGCGGTTCCTGCATAAATAAACGGATCAAGAAGAGCATATGATTCTACATCACGAGAGAAACACAGCAGTGAACTTGCTTACAAACAATGTCAATTAAATAGCTACACAGAGCAGCCTCCTTCATCCAACCTTGTGCTTCCCAGATGGTTGTTGGGACTCCAGGTCCCATCAGCTCCAGCCAGTGTGGCCAATAGCCAGGGATGATGGGAGTTGGGTCACAGGCTGGGGGAGGCTGTTTTAGAGAATACTTTAGGGACACCCCCAAACTAAAACAGAAAACCTCCAAGAGGCAAACTTTCAGCACAACCCTCATGTCAGAATATGCTTCCAACTCATACCAAAGAATAAAATAAAATCATGATTAACGGGTTTTCTCAGGACAGTGGAGGGTGTCTGTGCTGTATCGTGGTGGAAATGCTCTGCAGGGAGGGGGGCAAAAATGGGGGGTGTCCAAGGAGGGTCAGTTGAGAGGGAGTGAAAAACGGCTCTATTTTCATCTGAGGAATGTTGGAGGGTATGCCATCTCCTTTGGAGACATTCTCATCATTTTTGGCTCCTTGTTAATGAAGTCAGGCTGACAAATACCATCACATAAAGACACAACAACACATCTCATCTCTCCCTGTTTGGTCTCTGGAGGCCTAGCCCATTCCTGACTCAAACCATTTTGCAGAATCCCCACCCCTGCTTCCCAGTGCACCCTCTGCCCACCCCCACCCCCACAAAATGTCAAATGTGCAATTAAGCAGGTTGACGCACAGGTCGTCCTTTGTGCTTCTCCCGAATGCCGTGGCGACAGGGAGGAGCAGACTTCACTGCTGTATTAGGGGTTTTGTTTTTTGATGGGTTTCTCCTTCTCTACCCCCCTTTTGTCTGTGCACCTTCAGTAAACACTCAATTAGGACCATACTACTGTACCTGTCTCCCAGTAGCTGCTGGTAATTATGTAGGTTTTCGATGTCAGCGCGGCAGGGAAGTGCTATTAGAGCTAATTAAAGTGTCTCCCAAGCTCACTGAGTCCTGAACTTGTGCAGCTGTATCTGGTGGCATTTTGTGAGCAGCTGCAAACACTGTCGGTCCCATCATCCTTCTGCCTGTACCCCCCACCCCCACCAACACAGGTGTCAAAAGCTGTTCAAAGAGAAAAAGCCTTAGGAAGTTGCTTCCCACCCACCCACCACCCACCCCCAGCTGGGAAAAAGGTGCACAGAGAAAGCTCAATAGTTCAATAGATAATGCACCATTTTAAAACTTGACAGCACTGTGGGATGGCAGTCAAAGGACGGAGGCTGCCTGGTACTAGGCCTGGTAGGCCTCAAAGGAAGAGATCCGAGAAAGGTTTTGCTTGTGGGAAACAAGGGGCTCCCAGCTTCAGTCAGTAGCACCAGCTCTAGGGGTATACAATGAGATGAAGAAGCAGCAGGCTCAGAAGCCAGAGCCAAACAGATGATCCCAAGTTTAAGAATCTCAGGTTCTTAAACTAACTACTTTTTCCACACAGCTCATTATTAATGTGCATGTGTGTGCTGGGTGTGTGTGTGTGTATTTGTTACCACAAGATGTAGCAAAGGCCAAAAGTCTCTAACAAAGTTTAAAGAAAGGTGGGTGGGTGGCAGGGCCTGAAAAGCAGAGAAGCTTTTTAGGCAGCCCCTGCATGCTCAGAAATCTGACACAGCAGCAGGGGCATTCCTGAGGGCCAGACAGCATGCAACATTCCCCCTGGCAATGTCTGGGAAAATGGCAGCCTCTCCTCCACACCTCAAAGGTGGCACTTGGTCCTGGATCTTAGGCAAGTCACTTTATTTGGTGTTTTTGTAAAAAATAATAATATGGCAGCCCTAGATAAGGCAAGATTTAACCCTCTGCCTCTTGGAATGGTCCTAATCCAGATGGGATCCCCATATCACCAACAATTTGTGTGGAAAACTAATTGGAGAGGAGGAGAGCTTTTCCCCACATTGCAAATTGCAGTCGCAGGAAGTCCATTCTGGAATAGTACTACAATGGGGAATGAAGGGTTAAAGCCTTGACACCACCCATTATGCACACATGAGGGTCCCAATTAGGGATAGTTGAATCTGTCAATTCTGGTTCCTCTCATTTCCCCAGGCTTAAGTTCAATTGCTCCACATTTCCACATCAGTTTGTGATTTTAAAAAAAATCATGAAAATTCAGCAGCATTTTAGTGCAAATTTCTCCTAATGCATACATGTTTGTTTGCAAGTTTACTTAGCATAACATTCTTGCAAAGCAAATTCCACTAATATAATGCATTTCTGTACAGTAAGCCTGCATGTGGCTTTTTTTTTAAGCGGAATGTGGGCAGGGTTCAAGGAAAAATGTCTTTGGCCTTCCCACCCGCCACTGAACCCAAGGTGGGTAATTTGTGGGTGATGTGCCATTTCCTCTAGGAATGGGGGAGGAATCTGATTCATTTTTTCAATTAAGGGAGAATTTAACTTGGACCAAAGCACAGTTATCCATCAAATATTTCACTTTTAAGAATTTCGCAGTGCCATTTTCCAGCTAAGTAATGTGTGCAAAAATGCATATACTAGGGTAAAGTGTGCATATATTAATGAAGATAGCATGAAAAATGCATGGGCTCAATAACCAATGCCATACTTAAAAATATGCAACGGTTTTGTCTTATCAGTCCACATTTCCCACCAACACACACACACACACACACACACACACTCCTACAAAATAAAATTGAGGAATCCGAGTGCAGAAATGTTTCTGAGCACAATTCAAAGTGTTGGTGCTGACCTTTAAAGCCCTAAACTGCCTCGGTCCAGTATACCTGAAGGAGCATCTCCACCCCCACGGTTCAGCCCGGACACTGAGGTCCAGTTTCTGTTGTGGCTAGTAGTCACTGATAGCCTGAGCCTCCATGGGTTTGTCTAATCTATTTTTGAAGCTGTCCAAGTTGATAGCTGTCACTATTTTCTGTAGTAGAGAATCCCATGGTTTAATGACCTGTTATGTGAAATGGACAGTCCGATGCTCCTGGGCAGTTCCCAGGCGGGGAGTGATGGGAGACTTAGCTATTTGCTCTTGTTTGGCTCCTGCAAATGTATAAGCAGAACATGGAGGTTTTGTTAGAGTAAATAGATTCCCAGGGCTCTATTTTGCCGCAAACTCTATACCTTCAATATGACAATGGCCACAAATAGGACAGTGAACTAGAACGTCTACAGAAGCTTCCACATCTTCACCTGCCTTTGGAAGAGCTGGTAGCAGTATCCAGGTGAACCTTGATCTATGCCTCAGTTTCACTGCGTACAAGAGGCCAGATAATGTATTCCCATCCCGCGTTGTGGGACTTCTCGCTGCCACTAATGCTTTTGCCAGTTTGATGCACGTAGGCATTTGTATTATTTCTGCCTGTGTTTTGGAACCAAGGATAATTAAAATAAATTGCAAACCCAACTCTCTTCCGGATGCATTTCACGGATTTTATTTCCAGATGGGGAACGGACAGTGGTACCTTGGCATCCCTCGTGGAATTTAGAATCAATTTCTCTTTTAAAGTGACAATAGCACCATTTTTAGACTTCCCCTGGGTCCCTTTTGCTGCTGGACTGGGTTGGGAGGAATGGGTATGTCAAGACAAGAAGCATCCCCTATAGATCCATTCTTCTTAATGTAATTTAACCCCCACCTGCAGTGTGGAAGTCCGTGGTCCCGTAGGGGGTTAGCCCTGTCTCTCAGATGTTGTGGTGCGGAACAGCCACCAGGGGGAAGCACAAGACAATGAACAAGCCCCTACAATGACGGCGTTAGTTACCCCCTGCTGAAAATGGGGTTTAAAAAGCTGTCGTGCATTTGATACATCAAGGAGATTGCTTCTAGACAATATGGGGTGGTGCGCAGTGCAAGTCCTACTCAGAGCAGACCTGCTGAAGTTAATATACATTCATTAATTTCAGAGGGTCTGCTCTGAATAGGACTTAATTGAATATATCCCACAGGATCAAGCCTTACCCAGATCTGGGGGCAGGCAGCTGGAATCGACCCTCCTCTTTCCCCATACTAAGCAGATGAACTGACAGACTGTGCATGTACCAACCTGGTTGCTAGATCTGGCCAAAATCAGTACACCCAGCCCCTGTTTGTATGCCTACTTATGCCATCCTTTCAGGCACATACACCCATAGCTATGGAGGAGCAGGATGATGTGCGGAGGGGAGATGTAGAGCAGACAAGCATCTGTGCATCACAACCAATTCCTGGTTGTTTGGAGATGTGCACCGCCTTCTTCACACTTTATGCATTTAGTGTAGATTATTCACACAGTCAGCAAACTGTGATATGCTACATCAAAGTGTATAGCTGGCTCTCCACTTCCTGCTCTGGAATCAAGTGACATAAGCCCCATCTGTTTCTCCAGTTGTCCTTGAACAGACCCAAAACATAACAGAACTGGGAGCATTCTCACAATTCCTTGGATTCCAAACTTCATGGGAACACAAATATCAACTGTCTGCTCTTTGGTGCAAGCCAGAACCTATTTCTCATGGTTAAATCTCATTTCCTTGCTTGAAACAGGACTTCATCACAACGTATGCTTTGCTGGATTGTAATCTTTAGGAGAGATGCTAATCTTTTAAACCAAGTTTTAAACCATAAACATTCCTTGTAGGAACAGGTTATATTTGCAGGGGAAGGGAAAGCTTGTCTCAATACTTGCACCAGCCCTTCCTCTACACATTACAGGGACGCGGACTTATAAAAAATATTGGGGGGGCCCGGGAAAGCTCGTGAAATGTAAATAAGCTCATGAATATGCAAATAAGCTCATGAATATGCAAATAAAGTGGCGCCGCCCCCTCGTGAGCGAATAGGGGAGAGCGTGCTGCTGCCTATTAATCAGCTCCGGAACAGCTGATATGCGGGAAACCTGGGGCTAGAGGCAGAAGCCCCCGCCCCCGGGGATTCCCCTGTTCTCGCGGGGGACGGCCGGGGCTCTCCAGCTAGGGCGCGCGGCTGGCTGGCTGGCTGGGGAGGGAGCAGGTGGGGAGGAGGCGGGGGACGGCGGCAAGGGCGCCCGAGATTATTGGGGGGGCTGAGCCCCCCCAAAATTTTTTTTGAGGGGGCTCAAGCCCCCTCAAGCCCCATGGAGTCGGCGCCTATGACACATTATACTGTTCCTTTGCCAGTGAGATTCCTAAGAGTGGAACGCTGGCCTAGGATACTTAGTTTTCCTATCTATAAAATGGGAAGAAGTGTAAATTCAGCAGGCAAAGCTGCCCTTTCTGATAATCCCTCTTCCGAACATCTTTACACGTGCAGAGACTTTGCCTAGGGGCCCAGGATGGGGAACATGTTTCAACTTGAGGGCCACATTCTGGTTGCAGCAACCTTCCAAGGGCTACAAGCCACTGGTGGGTGGGGCCAGAGGCAAAAGTGGGTAGAGCGACAAATGTGATTTTTCTTTATACTGTAGGCTAGCTTCTGAACACACTCGCACACCCCTCTCTACCTGCATTTCATTTCACTTTTAATTTGTATGCCGCCTTTCAATATTACTGTACACAAGGTGGTTTGCAAGCCAAAGAAACAACAAAATATACAAGAAAGATCACACACCTTATAACAATCTGATCCAATGCAAAAAAATATAACTTTAAAATAAACAACTTATATCAGCTAAAGTAGTATTCACTAATCCATTAGTACATAATAGTTCACAACAAAATAAATTTAAACATGAAGTAGACAGAAATTAGTTCTGGAAAATTACAATAAATAATATATTAAAATAACAGCAAGTCACAATGCATGAAATACCACAATACATACAAAACCATGTAAAAGGGTCAAACGGAGAAACAAATAAACAAAAAAACACACACACACACACACACACACACACACACACACACACACACATATATATATATATGGATTCTCTGAACTCCTCTCCTCTTCTCTCTTCCTAGCTGCTTCTGCTCTTCTTAAAGTCACAGTCTGGGAAAGGCTCCTAGGGCTGGAAGCTGAGGCAAGGCAGGTGAAAAAAGCCATTGCCTCCATCTAGGCAAGCAAGAGGCATTTTCAGAGTTCAAGGACACATTCTAGCCAGGCAAAAACATTCAAGGATGAGGCAGGGCCAGTGAATGATGTGGCCTGGGGAGAGTTCCGAGGGCCATGCTGAGAGGTCTGGAGGGCCACATTTAACCCTTTGGGCCTGAGGTTCCCCACTACTACCCTAGACTTTTAGCAGCTCAGTTCAGCGATATCTGAAAACTAGAACAATAAATTGGGAGCAGATATGAATTTTGTTCCCTGTTTCAAACTTAGAAAGAGAACTGAATTTTTCTTTCCATGCTAATAAGTAGATGTTTGGCTGGAAGTAAACTGGAAGGTGGTTGTTGTTTTCTCTCCCAAAGAACCATGCATATATATTAAAAACAAAAAACTAAAATAAAATAAAAAGAAATGTCTATCTTTCCCAAGCAAATGAAAGCTGTTCTCTTTTAAAGACCATGATTAATTGGCATAAATTCCCTTCGTGGATTGGGACAGCCTCAGGTAGCAACAAAGCAGTGCTTTGGAAAGGAAGCTGCATTTAACAGGCTAATTGGCCCACAATTATTGCTTGCTAGTTTAAAGGCTATGAAGGGATAAGATTAGGCTTGGCAGAAGCAGAGAGGAAGCTGTCTCCTTTCAGAAGAGGCTTCTGAGCCTTTTCCCCTCGTTGTGAGAACGGGGGGGGGGGGAGCATGGCTCAGCCAGGTGCGCAAATGTGTGAAAGCACTAGGCTCACTGCAACGCAATTCAGTGCCACGAAGGTGCCTGTGATATATGACATATTGATCAGATGAATACGATTAAGCTCACATTTTTCATTCTGCCCTCCCTTCAAGGAGCTCAGTTGAGCATGCTTGGCTGTTCTCTCTCTCTCATGGGGGGGGGGGGCTTGTCATGTGTGCTTGGCACCACATGTGCGACACACATGTGTTACGTCACGTGTGTCTGTAGGAGGCCATGAGGCCCAGAGAGGCCTTATGCCGAGGTGGGGAGGCCTGGTGGGGCCCAGCTCCTCAAGATGGGGGGAGCTCAGCCTTGTCCCCACATACTTTTTTGGGAGGGAGGGGCTGAGGTGTCCTCAGTCCCATAGCTGGTGTGCATGACTGCAAGGTAGATTGGGCACAGAGGTGGTGATTAGCTTGAGGTCACTTGGCTAACCTTGAGGTTGACTAATGGAATGTGAACCAGATCTTCTTGGTCATAACCCAGCATTGCAGGACCCATAGTGGGTTCTTCATACATGGTGTGAACCTGGCTTTGCCATTTACATTGCAAAAGGACATTGCATGCTAACTTAGCTTTTGGGTTTCAAACGAGTGTCCAGTGCCTAGCTTTTTTGAAACTAAATAAAGTGGCATATGTACCTTCATGTTTATCCTTTAGCATATTTGGAAAAATAGTGGGGATCTGTGGGAAGCGGTGTTGGTGACATCACAGGCACTAGCCAATCTGCAACATCTCTATGCAGTCATCCCTTCATTTCTCTGAAACCTCATCAATAGGTAATGCTGCAAACTGGTCTTAATCTGATCCAAAGAAGAATTCAGGAGGTCCTAATGCAGAGGTGGAGAACCTGTGGCTTTTCAGATGTTTCTGGAACAGTTTTGGATGGCCCCAGTCAACAAGGCCAATGATCAGATGGGAGTCATAACCCAGTAATATCTGGAGGGCCGTAGGTTCCCTGTCTGTTTTAATGGTCACCTCTCCTTTGAGATGATCATTTCTGGACCCCTGAAGTTCATTTATGAGCCCAAACCTGGCAAACTTGACTAGCATCTCTAGTTTTAGGCTTTCTGTCATCACAGGTTGTAATATCCACCTTACGCTGCTCTATATAACCGAAGGGAATAGTTTTAGTATGGTCCTCCTGAAAGAAGTGCCCTTTCCCACTTCCATGCCTTGGTGGCTGCATGAAACATCCCTAACAAGTCACCCACAGTCACTGTGGCTGCACATGAAAAACTCTTAGAGAGCCAGATGGTGCCAGTTCTGATTAGAAGGATCCTGTTGAATGGATGGTTCTTTCTAATCAAAAGCTGCACACCAGCTGAATGGAAATGCTTATATATTTGGAAATTGCAAAGGCTTGTGAAGGCAAGCGGTTCTCTGTACTATGCAATGCTTCCGCATCAACATGGCAGTTGTGCAACATACAATTAAGCGTAAACACAAACAAATTAACATTCATTTTAAAGTGAGAATGCAGTGCGAATAAACTGTATTTTGAAAACAAGTGTGTAAAATTGGGGGGGGGGTATAATTTAAAAATGAATATATCAGACTGGGTTGGGGGTGGGGAGGGAGGGAGGGATTTCCAGCAGGAAGGAAAGCAACTGATAGCAACCTTACTCCAGAAGTGAACAAACTTACATGAAACTAGCACTCATCTATTTCAAACTTAAAAGGAAGCTGCCCCAGTGCATATTTATTTATTCATTATTGCATTTATGTCTCCCCTTTTCTTCAAGGAGCTTGAGATGGTATACATGGTTCCGCACCTCCTCATTAAATCCCCACAACCACCCTTTCAGGTAGGTTAGATTGAGAGGCAGCGGCTGGCCCAAGATCACTCAGAGAGCTTCATGGCTGAGGGGGGATTTGAACCCTGGTCTCCTAGGTCCTAGTCCAGCACTCTAACCACTACACCACGCTGACTCAGATTTCTCTAGGTTCCATTCTGAACACCAGATTCCACAATGAAGGCCACCATGTGTTGGCTCCTAAAAACCACAGCTGTGACTCATTTACCCCACATGGCTTTTATTACTCAAAAGGCCTCTCTGTTCTAAGTGTTTGTGACTCTCCGCATCCTCCACCACCACCAGAGGAAGCCTTCAAAGCCTTCTCAAGGCATTGATCTGAGTTAGGTACCTCCATAAGCATGCTTATCTATCTCACTGAGATTTGTGGCCTTTTCAAATTCTCTGCAAGACGCATCCTCATTTGAATCTCTCAGCAGCACACCATGATCATGACTCACACAAAAGAAAGCTTAAACTGCAGTCAGATCCAACCTGTGCAAAACTGTGTTTGAATTCTGCCTTAACTCTTTGGATAATCAGAGCTCTTTTCTGTACCACAAGGGATCCCTGCTAGTTCCCTAGCGATAACACCTTGTCTTGCCCAGAGTGCAGATAATAAATGAATCGCTGCATGACTCACTCCCTGCCAACCTAAAACTCTGGATTCCCAATTGCTCCTTTCCTATTCCTCAGGGATGTGCTCTGACATTAAGCTATCATGCCCAGATCTTAAAAGGTTGCAGATTTGGCTCAGGAACAACTTCTTCTTCTTCTTCTTCTTCTTCTTCTTCTTCTTCTTCTTCTTCTTCTTCTCCTCCTCCTCCTCCTCCTCCTCCTCCTCCTCCTCCTCCTCCTCCTTCTTCTTCCATGCCAAACAAGTCCTACTCGTTTTTTTTTCTTTTAAACATGTTGTTCCAATTTTGTTATTTCAAGAAGAATTAATGGTGGCTCCCTCACTCCAACAGGGAATTGATTTCTGTTTAGGGTGATAGCAGTTGTTTATTAGGCAATGCTCTAATTCTCCAGCAAAAAAACTTAGATTGTGTGCCAGATTTCAAAACAGGGTGCAGTTTGCAAATTATATTTCATTCATTTCATCTCATTGATTTTCAGTTTTTGTTTTTTCAATGGCTTGTGGATTTGAGCTGTGCTTTTTATCCATATTTTATTTGTACACCATTTGGAGAGTTTTACAAATACAGTGGTACCTCGGGTTAAGTACTTAATTCGTTCCAGAGGTCTGTTCTTAACCTGAAACTGTTCTTAACCTGAAGCATCACTTTAGCTAATGGGGCCTTCTGCTGCCGCCGCGCCGCCGGAGCACGATTTCTGTTCTTATCCTGAAGCAAAATTCTTAACCTGAAGCACTATTTCTGGGTTAGCGGAGTCTGTAACCTGAAGCGTATGTAACCTGAAGCTTATGTAACCTGAGGTACCACTGTAATAATATCTTTTGAAATTTGGATTATTATCATCCATCGTGCTTCAATGAAGATTGCCAGTAAGTCTACCTGCTCTTCTTCCTGTGAGTTTTAAGACAGCAGCTTGATCTGCAGATGTTAACAGGACAACTTTTTATTGCATGGGAAATGGCCATAGTTAACCATACATTTAAAGCACATGACTTCCTGCAAAGAATCCTGGGAACCTCCTTTTGTTAAAGGTACTGGGAATTGTAGCTCTGTGAAGGGTAAACCAAAGAGTTCCCATAATATTTTTTTTGGGGGGAGTAATGTCCATCAAGTGTATGGTGTGGGTGTGGCCTAACTTGTGGAGCATCTGCAATGCACACTAAAACATCTCAGGATTGTTCAAACCCCACTATCTCCAGGTATGGCCAGGAAACTACCTGAGAGTCAGTGCAGAAACCCAGTGAAGTTGGATCTAGCCCATTCTCTTTGTTGCCCCATCACTTTAGGCCTTCTTGCAGTTATAGACTAATGGAGACTTCTTCATATGTGACTTGACTTTAATGTAGCTTTGATATCAATCAGGTTGATAATGTAAATGTAAAATCTACCTTGGCCCCCAAGTGATCATTCACATTACAAAACCCTCTCCAATTGTGTGTGAAATGCTTAGGTAAAGGTAAAGGGACCCCTGACCATTAGGTCCAGTCGTGACCGACTCTGGGGTTGCGGCGCTCATCTTGCTTTATTGGCCAAGGGAGCCAGCATACAGCTTCTGGGTCATGTGGCCAGCATGACTAAGCCGCTTTTGGCGAACCAAAGCAGCGCACGGAAACGCCGTTTACCTTCCTGCCAGAGTGGTACCTATTTATCTGCTTGCACTTTGACATGCTTTCGAACTGCAGGAGCAGGGACCGAGCCACACGAGCTCACCCCGTCATGGGGATTTGAACCGCCGACCATCTGATCAGCAAGCCCTAGGCTCAGTGATTTAGACCACAGAGCCACCCGTGTCCCTAGTGAAATGCTTAAAGGTGACTTAAACCTCCCTCTGTATGTGTGGGGAGGACCTTACAGCGGCTATTTTTCTATAATTCCTTTCTTCATAGAGTGCTAATATTTAAAACAGTCCAGGTTTGGGGGTTCAGCAGAACTCACCTGAAGTCAGAAACTATTAATATTTGGCTGATCGCAATAAAGGATGCACAGTCCTCTCATAATGTTCTCTGGGGTAGAGATTGGGGTTTTAGTTTCCATTTTAATACAAACCTACCTAATTTGCACTTCCTGAACCAAATCATGTCACCCTGTTGCGGTGAGACCTGGAGACTGACCTCCTGGTTGTGGGTGGGTATATTGGACAGCCACAACACTCGATTGGTAGGTCCCTCGTTGCTGGGTTTAATCTGGCCAATGGGGTGCAGTCTAAACGGATTGAGGGATCTATATATACCTATGCATGTGACCCAGAGCTTCCTCTTTCAGCTCTTGAATCTGAACAACAGCCCACCTCTCCCTACTTTTAGGGCATTTTGCAATTGACCTTGCCATGCCGTCGTGTGTTGTCCGTCGTTGGGACAGGGGCACGGCAGGAATTTCCCCTACTTGGCTGATTGGCTTTTGCCATTTGGGTTTCGCCTGCCGGGTAGCAAATTGTCACAACTTGTAAGGTTGTGGATAGACACTGGTTCAGGTGATAGGGATGGGAGAATGGTCTCACCATCCCTATGTGAAGGGTATTCCATTAAAGGAATCCAGGGACTCAACTTGGTTTGGTCAACCCCCGAGAGGGGGTTGTGTCCATGCCTGAGTCCAGGGGAGCATCTGGGGAGTGAACAAAGTCTGTTCCCGGGCTTTTCACCTACCTCAGGTGTTCACCCTTGGCTGACCTATGCTGGTGCCCTGGGTCAGCGCTACCTGCAAGGGTGTAGGGACCTAGTTGAACCAGAGCCTGTGCAACCACTCACTTTTCTGTAATCAATAAAGTTGTGCCTAAATTCTGCCAAAAACCAAAACTAAAATTTGAGTCAAATGTGTATTTATTTAGGGGGGGGAGGTCTCTGGGTCTGAACATGCAATACATGAGTTGGAACACAGCTGACCTTTAAAATTTGCACTTCTGCAAATCATGCAATGCAGTTCTCCAATTCCTGCCCCACAAATGCATACCCCCCCAAAAATGTCTATATTTGGGGGAAGTGCCCAGAAAAATGCATAGATAAGTGAAAATAGCATATAGAAAAGCACACATTGGTATTTTTGTGTAGACTTTTTTAAAATTGCAAATTGGATTTTGGAGACTGGAAAAAAAGAGAAACTGAAATTGACAGATTTATCCATCCGTACTCTGAGACCAGCCTGTCAACAGTTGCCTATATCAGATTATTGTTTATCATTTTAATGATGCCTTCCTTTTCCACTGACAGAGGCAGGGTGCAGGGTGTAAGATCACTGTGGGGCTGGCAGTGGTTTTGTTCATTGTGCCACCACCTGCTTGAGTTTGGTTTCTTTCCCAGAAGTGTTGCCTTGCTCCTGGGGGGGGGGGAGTCAATTGTGGGGGATGATGAGCCAGTCGCACAGAGACTCCCCATTGATTTCCTATTATGAAGTTCAGTAAGAAAAATGACATTATCTCGTTACGGAACTAGAGCTCTGATTTGTCGCATTCCATTCGTGTCCTGGCTGGAATAGGAATTGATTTTGCAGACTCCAGCACCGTATTACTCACTAGCAGGGTGAGAGGCAGCTGGGAAGGGGGCGAGATGGAGAGGGTCAGAGAGGCTAACTAGCCTCGCTTCTGGATAATGGAGACCTAGAGTGACCCACAGCAAAACTTCAGCTACATGCGCTGGGAAACAGGTGCCTGGGTGGAAGACTTCGGAGGGCTCTCCCCTGCAGAAGGGGCAGGCGTGTAAGGCAGTAAGCGAGAGAACTTCAGAGACAGCCATGCTTACAATAACAGGTCTGGGCTAATCTGGAGGGAAAGGAAGGGTTGCTGGTTTCAGGTCGCAGGTTACAGGTTACAGTTTAGAAGCATTACCTGGGCTTCGTTTCTCAGGAAGCTGCTTTCTATAATGCTAGGCCTTTGGTCCATCAACCTCAGAGTTGCCTAAAATGGGTTCCTCCAATCCTCCAGTGCAGATCTGGGGGGCACAGGTGGAGGGCACAGGGGACAGGAGAGGGAGGATAAGTTCTTTTGCATTGGCTACAACCCTTAAAGTGCAATGTAATACACCAACCTTCATAAGTGCCGGTGACTCAATGGAGCCCACCCCTTGGTAAGTGAGGGTAAGATTCATCTTTGGGCTTGCCTGGGAGTAAGTCACTGGAAGGACAGATCCTGAAGCTGAGGCTCCAAGACTTCATCCACCTCATGAGAAGAGAAGACTCCCTGGAAAAGACCCTGATATTGTGAAAGATGGAGAGCACAAGGAGAAGGGGACGACAGAGGATGAGATAGCTGGACAGTGTTCTCGAAGCCACCAGCATGAGTCTGACCAAGCTGCGGGAGGAAGTGGAAGACAGGAGTGCCTGGCATGCTCTGGTTCATGGGGGTCACGAAGAGTCAGACACGACTAAACGACTAAACAACAAAGTCCCATTGAATTTGATTGAAGTTGCTTCTGAGTACACCTTATTAGGTTTGTGCTGTTAAAGTAACAAAACAAAAAAAGAAATCTTCACCAAGGAACACAAATCAAAACAAAGCTGTCCTTTGAAATCTCCTGCCTCTGAATTTTGTGATGTAGTTCTCCAACCCAAAGTGTTTTTTTAGCATCTATATCAGGGGGAAGTGTACATAACAATGCAAATGAAAATGCATTGTATTAGAAGAAAAAAATGTTTGTTAACATGTTTCCAAAATAAGGGTGTGTGGCTATTTATGGCGTGAAGGCTGCCATAAAAGAGATTTTGCCCAGCACACTTCCACCAGGCTTCCAGCAGAGTTAGAAGACAGTTGGCAGCAAAGTGAACAGAATAATCCTGAGTCTGATTGACCTGCAACACAAGAGTGTTGTAGGCCGATTACTTTATTGCCCATCATTAAGCATATTGGCTGCTATTTACAGAGATAGTCCTTAACGGCTGTGGATCCCCACAGCAGCGGCAGATCTGCTTGCATCTTCTGTGCAGGACAAAAGCGAAAGTTCTCTCCGTTGCTCACATAACGCAGTGCATATGTCCACGCTTCCACCGTCTTATCTTGCAGCTGTGTAAACAATCCAGCTCCACAGCCAGAGCTTTGTCTTACATACAGAAACGCACAGTTTTCTGAAAATGAATGACCAGCAGGGTGGGCTGAATTTAAGATTGGAAAAATGAATAACTTGGAGATACATATTCATCTATCGCCACCTTCACCTACTATAGGTCACTTTGTATATAGAATCATAGAATAGAATCATAGAATCATAGAGTTGGAAGAGACCACAAGGGCCATCGAGTCCAACCCCCTGCCAAGCAGGAAACACCATCAGAGCACTCCTGACATATGGTTGTCAAGCCTCTGCTTAAAGACCTCCAAAGTAGGAGACTCCACCACACTCCTTGGCAGCAAATTCCACTGTCGAACAGCTCTTACTGTCAGGAAGTTCTTCCTAATGTTTAGGTGGAATCTTCTTTCTTGTAGTTTGGATCCATTGCTCCGTGTCCGCTTCTCCGGAGCAGCAGAAAACAACCTTTCTCCCTCCTCTATGTGACATCCTTTTATATATTTGAACATGGCTATCATATCACCCCTTAACCTCCTCTTCTCCAGGCTAAACATGCCCAGCTCCCTTAGCCGTTCCTCATAAGGCATCGTTTCCAGGCCTTTGACCATTTTGGTTGCCCTCCTCTGGACACGTTCCAGTTTGTCAGTGTCCTTCTTGAATTGTGGTGCCCAGAACTGGACACAGTACTCCAGGTGTGGTCTGACCAGAGCAGAATACAGTGGCACTATTACTTCCCTTGATCTAGATGCTATACTCCTATTGATGCAGCCCAGAATTGCATTGGCTTTTTTAGCTGCCGCGTCACACTGTTGGCTCATGTCAAGTTTGTGGTCAACCAAGACTCCTAGATCCTTTTCACATGTACTGCTCTCAAGCCAGGTGTCCCCCATCTTGTATTTGTGCCTCTCATTTTTTTTGCCCAAGTGCAATACTTTACATTTCTCCCTGTTAAAATTCATCTTGTTTATTTTTGCCCAGTTCTCTAATCTGTCAAGGTCGTTTTGAAGTGTGATCCTGTCCTCTGGGGTGTTAGCCACCCCTCCCAGTTTGGTGTCATCTGCAAATTTGATCAGGATGCCCTTGAGTCCATCATCCAAGTCGTTGATAAAGATGTTGAATAAGACCGGGCCCAAGACAGAACCCTGTGGCACCCCACTAGTCACTCTTCTCCAGGATGAAGAGGAACCATTGATGAGCACCCTTTGGGTTCGGTCAGTCAGCCAGTTACAAATCCACTGAGTGGTAGCATAGTCAAGACCGCATTTTACCAGCTTCTTTACAAGAATATCATGGGGCACCTTGTCAAATGCCTTGCTGAAATCAAGGTAGGCTACATCCACTGCGTTCCCTTCATCTACCAGGCTTGTAATTCTGTCAAAAAACGAGATCAGGTTAGTCTGACATGACTTATTTTTCAGAAATCCATGCTGACTATTGGTGATCACAGCATTCCTTTCTAGGTGCTCACAGACTGTTTGCTTAATGATCTGCTCCAGAATCTTCCCTGCTATTGATGTCAGACTGACTGGGCGGTAATTATTTGGGTCCTCTCTTTTCCCCTTTTTGAAAATAGGGACAACATTTGCCCTCCTCCAGTCTGCCAGGACTTCGCCTGTTCTCCAGGAATTCTCAAAGATGACTGCCAGTGGTTCTGAGATCACATCTGCCAGTTCTTTTAATACTCTTGGATGCAGTTCATCTGGCCCTGGAGACTTGAATACATCTAAACTAGCCAAATATTCTTGTACTATCTCCTTAGTTATTCTGGGCTGTGTTTCCTTTGCTGAATCATTTGCTCCAAATTCTTCAGGTCGGGCATTGTTTTCTTTATCGGAGAAGACTGAGGCAAAGAAGGCATTGAGTAGTTCAGCCCTTTCTGTGTCCCCTGTTTGCATTTCACCATCTTCTCCTCTGAGTGACCCCACAGTTTCTTTGTTCTTCCTTTTGCTACGAACATACCCATAAAAGCCTTTTTTGTTGCTTTTAACCTCTCTAGCAAGCCTGAGTTCATTCTGTGCTTTAGCTTTTCTGACTTTGTGTCTACATGTGCTGGCTATTTGTTTGAATTCCTCTTTGGTGGTTTCCCCCCTTTTCCATTTTTTGTACACATCCTTTTTTAATCTTAATTCAGTTAAAAGTTCTTTAGGTAGCCACCCTGGCTTCTTTAGGCACCTTCCATGTTTCCGTCTCATTGGTATTGCCTGACGTTGTGCTTTTAGTATCTCCCTCTTAACAAACTCCCAGCCATCATGAACTCCCTTTCCTTTTAGTATTGTTGTCCATGGGATCTCACCCAGCACTTCCCTAAGTTTTATGAAGTCGGCTTTCTTAAAGTCAAGAAATTGAGTCCTAGTATGCTTGGCTGCTCCTTTCCGCTGTATAGTAAACTTCAGAAGAGCATGATCACTCGCGCCTAATGATCCTTCCACTTCTACCCCACTAACCAGGTCATCAACATTGGTTAGGACCAGATCTAAAATGGCTGTTCCTCTTGTTGCTTCTCCCACTTTCTGGACAATGAAGTTGTCTGCAAGGCCAGTGAGGAATCTGTTTGACCTTATGCTCTTGGCTGAGTTTGACGTCCAACAAATATCCGGGTAATTGAAGTCCCCCATTACTACTATCTCCCTTCCTTTTGCATGCTTGGCCATCTGTTCCAGGAAGGCATCATCTATGTCCTCCGTTTGGCTTGGGGATCTATAGTAAACTCCCACAATGAGGTCTCTGTTATTCTTCTCTCCCTTAATTTTGACCCAAATGCTCTCACTTTGGCTTTGAGGAGCTAAATCTTGGATCTCTTCACAGGTATACACATCCCTGACATATAACGCCACTCCTCCTCCTTTCTTGTCTGGTCTGTTTCTCTGAAATAGATTGTAAAGGTAAAGGTAAAGGTACCCCTGCCCGAACGGGCCAGTCTTGACAGACTCTGGGGTTTGTGCGCCCATCTCACTCAAGAGGCCGGGGGCCAGCGCTGTCCGGAGACACTTCCGGGTCACGTGGCCAGCGTGACAAAGCTGCATCTGGCGAGCCAGCGCAGCACACGGAACGCCGTTTACCTTCCCGCTGGTAAGCGGTACCTATTTATCTACTTGCACCCGGGGGTGCTTTTGAACTGCTAGGTTGGCAGGCGCTGGGACCGAGCAGCGGGAGCGCACCCTGCCGCGGGGATTCGAACCGCCGACCTTTCGATCGGCAAGCCCTAGGCGCTGAGGCTTTTACCCACAGCGCCACCCGCGTCCCTTGGTGAAATAGATTGTATCCCCCCATTATTACATTCCAATCGTGGGACTTATCCCACCAGGTTTCAGTGATGCCTATTATGTCATATTTAGTTTGCTGTACCAAGAGCTCAAGCTCATCTTGTTTATTTCCCATGCTTTGCGCATTAGTGTACAGACATTGAAGTCCATTAATCATTCCCCCGTGTCTCTTATTTAAGGATTTTTTCCTCCCACCACTAGGTCCGTGTGCTGTTTTCTCCATTTGGTCTATGACATTTGGATGATCATCTTCATTAATTGATAGGCTCCTACCTTCAGGAGCACTGTCTCCCTCCCCCACATTAGTCATTTTAAAGCCCTCCTGATGAGGTTTCTGAGATTTTTGGCAAAAACATTTCTCCCAACCGTTGTGAGGTGCAGCCCATCACTTGCCAGAAGTCCATCTTCAAGAAACTGCAGTCCGTGATCTAAGAATCCAAACCGTTCCTGTTTACACCATTTGCGAAGCCAGCTGTTCACTTCCACTATTTTCCCCTCTCTCCCTGGGCCACGTCGTTCAACTGGGAGGACAGATGAGATGACAATTTGTGCATTTAGTTGCTTCAATTTCCTGCCGAGAGCCTCGTAGTCTCTTTTGATCTTCTGGAGGCTATTGCTTGCAGTGTCATTGGTTCCCACATGAACCAAGAGGAAGGGGTATTTGTCAGTGGGTTTTATGATTCCTTGCAGTCGTTCAGTTACATCTTGGATCTTAGCCCCGGGGAGGCAGCACACTTCCTGAGACATCTTGTCAGGCCCACAGATCACTGCTTCTGTCCCCCTCAGTAGGGAATCCCCTATCACCACTACACGCCTCCTCTTGGGTTTGGTTGGGGTTCTTCCGTGAGCTGTCCGTTCCAAGGTCGCCTGCACATTCCCTGAGGACTGACTTTGCTGCTCGTCTTCATATACCTGATCGACTGTAATGAGGGAGAGATCCTCAAATGGAGTCTGCTCTTCGTCTTCCATGCTAGGGGAGAGGACCTCAAAGCGATTGTGTATTTCTAAGCAATCAGAGTGAACCCTGGGCCTCCTACTTCTTTGAGTCACGTTTCTCCATATATCTGGCTCCTGTGTTGGTGAACTAGACTCCTTCTCAGGGGAGTCCCCTGTCTCCTCCTTGCTGGAGACGGTGTGCTCTGTTGCTTCCAAGAAGAGCTCCAGCTCTCTAATTCTTTGGAGCGTAGCTACACGTTCCTCCAGTTGCTGGACTTTGTCTTTTAAGAGAGCAATCAACATGCAATTGCTGCAGGTAAAGGTGCCTGCAACCTTTGGCAAGATGGCAAACATTGCGCAGGAATCGCAGGCGACTGCAGCTGTTCCCTCCCCTTCCATCTTGAGATCGTGTCGTTGGGGTTGGCTACAGACGTCCTCCATCATAAAAAGCTTGAAGACAGGACAAATAACTTCCCCCACACAAAAAAAACACCTAGATCTCCCCCCACAAACGTTTGAGACTAGCTCCCCTAAATCTAAAAGATGGATCTAACTGTGCGCGCCGCTAGGCGCGCGCCGCTGCCCTGCAAACTCTGATAAGCTCCTCCCACAGCTAATCCCCTGCCTCAACAGAAACCCTGCCCCCTCTGACCTTTACACAGGGAAAACAGCTAATGAGCCACAAAGAAACACACACACACATGTTGAGGAACATAGTGAAACTATTCATTGGTCCATGTAATTCAGTGTTGTATACTCACAGTGACTTTCCAGGGTTACAGACTTGGACTTTCCCAGCCCTAGCCAGAATTGGCAGTGGCTGAATCTGCTGTTGCACCTGAGGATATTGTGGAGCTGGAAAACGGCAGCCAAAATGATCAAGGGGCTGAAGTAATTCCCGCTATGAGGAAAGGTTACAACATTTGAGGCTTTTTGGAGAAAAGGTGAATAAGGAGAGACATGACAGAGGTATTCAGAATTATGTTTTGTGCGGAGTGGAGAAGGAAAGGTTATTCCCTTTCTCTCAGAAGGCTAGAACTTGGGACCATCCAGTGAAGCTGAATGGGCACATAAAGGCATTTTTCACACAGTACGGAGTCAAACTGTGGGGTTGGTTGTGATGGCCAGAGCCGGTCCAGCCATTAGGCAGGGTGAGGCTGCAGGCTCAGACAGCAGAAGCCCCCAGGTGGCACGTCCATGGCTGCCCCACCAGCCCAACCACCACCACCAGTGGCAGATAAGCAGCTCTGCCATCAGTCCTGATTTAGGACAAGACAGTGCAAGATTTGTGGAGCATGATATCTCGCCCCCAATCAATGTGATATTGCCTCAAATTGGTGCCAATGGTAGGGTTGCCATGTGTCTGGGTTTTCCAAGACATATCCTTTTTTGGAGGGCCAACATGCCTGGGTGGATTTTTACATTTTATAGGAAATGTCCGGGTCTGAGAGATAGAGATAGAGATAGAGATAGAGATAGAGATGATAGAGATAGAGATAGAGATAGAGGAGATAGAGATAGAGATAGAGATAGAGAGATAGAGAGATAGAGAGATAGAGATAGAGATAGAGATAGAGATAGAGATAGAGATAGAGATAGAGATAGAGATAGAGATAGAGATAGAGATAAAGTTTGCCCTGGAAGCAGAAGTGGTTGCTTTGGCTGGAGATGAGCGTGTGCGAGGCCCGTGCGCCACCAGCAACCCCTGGCAGCCCCATGTCCACCCCACCAGCCGCAGCTTCCTCCTCGCTGGCTCCCACACCATGCCACTGCCAGATGCCCATGAGCCAAGCTTGGGACTTGGTGCCACTGAGAAGACCGTGGAGCAGTCGGAACAGGGTGAGCCTCTCTCTCTCTTGTTGTTGTTTGTGTGGCTTCATAGGCCCATGGTGTGCCTGGTGCACATGTGCACTCCTGCAACACACATACACTCTGCCGGCAAATGTGTCCTCTTATTTGCTCTTGGGAATATGGCAACCCTAGCCGATGGCAGCACTGCTTCTCCACCACCAGGAGTGGATGCAGCAGGGTACATGGTGGCAGCAGAGCAGGTGGTGGCAGGAACAGTTAAGAGGTGGCAGAGTTAGACAGCACTTCCCATTTCACCGGCCAACTGGGATGTGCCTCCCCTGGTGCTGGCCACTAACTTACATTAGACAAATTCACTGAGGATAAGAAATACTGTAGCAACTCGCCATGAGAGCTGTGTTCTGAATACCCATTGAGGGGAGAGCACTGCTGTTGCACTCAGGACTTGATTGTGAGCTGGGCTTTTGGCTCTTCTTGTGTTCTTTTGTTGACCATTTTCTTGCCGAGCTGTGCAGCCTATCATTGAGCTATGGCCCTTTGCCTTTTGTAAGGATCTGTGCAGTTTTGCTCCCTTTTCTGTTACACAAAAGGACACCGTGATAGTCAGAAAGCTCTGCTTTCTCATTCAAGGTCTGGATCCTAACAAAACTAGAGCATGTACCTGTAGAAGTGGACTCTGCTATGCAAACCTCTCAGAACAAAAGGAACAATAATCTACAGAATCGACAGAAACAAGGAACAATAAGGTCCCTCTTAACATTTTCTAGAAGACTGGTATATTCTCTCTTTCTCTCCCCAGGATAGAGTATAAATAGTTACTCCAGGATAGCCAGGGATGCTCTCACAGAGCAATTGCTCTAGGTTGTCACACAGCCCTGCAGGTTGCTCCAAACCATCTATAACACAAACAGATCAGGTCTGATTGCCCTCCCACTCTTAATCCTCAGGTGGGCAAGCAAGATAGTCAGAGGGAAAAGTGTAAAAGGCAGGTAGCAGTCACCTGGGAACCGAGCCACGGGATCTGCTGCTTGTGAGGCTGTGTGGTTGGAAGTGGCCAAGCACAGGATTTATTTGTGACTTGACTAATTGCTGCCACATGTACAGAAACATATGAAGCCCAGCTGACCTTTGAAATACAGTGACAGACACAACCATTATGGGAATCTGAATCACATCAGTCAAACCTGCTGTGCTTACTTGTCCAGGGAGTTGCTGTGTCTGTTTTTATACTCCATTCTGTATTCTCATAATATTGCCATTTAAATCTTGTTCCTGCGAAACCTTTTCATCTTGTCTCTATATCCCGTGTGGCAGTGCATCTTCAAGCTACACATGCACAACAAATGATTGCAAAGCTTTAAACACTACAAGCTCTGTGTTGCAGTGTAAACTCAATCATATATACCTGTGCAACATTGAGACTTCTGAGGCTTCTGTCAACAGAAGAGGGAAGGAAACAGTTTTCAGCTATTCTCCCACGCCCTATATCTGGAGGGTCCTTCAACCCTCTGGAGTGGATTTGGTTGGGGGCTGCAGTTGGGAGATGGATTCCCTTCAAAATGCTCTCCCTCACTGTGCTGAAGGAAACTTTACCATCAGTTGAGTGACAGCTTTGGATACAGTGCTATGATTTCCATGCACCCCAAACAACTTTTAAGGCCTATATGAACCTGCTGTCCTCAAACTGTGGAGCAGGCCTCCTTGTAGGGATGAAATGTCTTGAAAGGGGTTACAAAATTCCAAGGATTTTGACTGAGGCCAGTGTACACTTCCTCCCCTCACTAGCCAAGAGGTGGGTGTGCTGACTGCTCTAAGTTCATATTGGATGTGTGTGAAGGTGGTGAAGGCTCCCAACTTGCTACTTGCTCTACTGATGTGCTGTTTTACAAGGGTTGAGCAATATAGTGTGTACAATTATGTATTGTTGTGCATGCCCTGAGAGCAAACAATGTAGCCACATAGCAGTTTCAGGTCTTGTCAGTGCATGGTCCATATACACTGCATTGATCACCACAATGAAAAAAAAGGCAGAACTATAATAACACTAAATAGTATTTTCTTGTCTAATACCAGTGTTGGATTAGTACGCTGCTGCACAGATCTTTGCACAAAACAGGAGGCTGCTTGCAGAACATTGCTGGGAAACCCAACCAGATGGGCGGGGTATAAATAATAAATTTTGTTGTTGTTGCCATGAAAGGATCTTTGTGCACTTTGCTATGACTAAATGGCTGGGGCTATGAGGAGGAGTTGGCAGAATAAGTTTTGAAGGGGACCTTAACCAAGATGGAAAAGGTTGATGAACACAGCCTTCTGGAGTATGCACAACTTCCCACTATTTAACCATGGACATGACCCTCCTGGTGGAACACCACTTCTTGGGGCTAGGTGGGGTCCTCCACCTGTAGTGCACTACAGTTCCCATCTGACCCAGCCAGCAGGGCCAATGGTAAGAGGTTATGGGAGCTGTAGTCCACAGCAACTGGGTGGCACCACATTGGCTACCTCTGTTTGAGGGGGGTGAGCTTATGCAGTAGATTTCTCAGGGGGGCTTTGAGCCATTGCTAAGAAATGCCATCAGTCAATTTGTTCTTTTCACAGATTGGCCTATGCAAAGCAGAGTACCTGTTCATTGATGAAATGTGCCTGAAGAGGAATAGTTTCAGATGACTCAAAGCATTGAATGAAGTCATGTGTTATATGGGTAGAATGAAGCAAGCAAGTCTGACTTTGGAGGAAAGTCCTTCCCAGCCCCAACCTTGGCAATCCATCATGCTATAATACTAATGCTACTACTAATAATATGCGGCTTGTGGTTGTTGTTTTTTAGTCGTTTAGACGTGTCCGACTCTTCGTGACCCCATGGACCAGAGCACGCCAGGCACACCTGTCTTCCACTGCCTCCCGCAGTTTGGTCAAACTCATGCTGGTAGCTTCAAGAACACTGTCCTACCATCTCGTCTGTTGTCCCCTTCTCCTTGTGCCCTCCATCTTTCCCAACATCAGGGTCTTTTCCAGGGAGTCTTCTCTTCTCATGAGGTGGCCAAGATGAACAGGTCATAGTGGAGAGTTTTGACCAAACGTGATCCACCTGGAGGAGGACCCGGCAAGCCACTCCAGTATCCCTGCCAAGAGAACTCCATGGACAAAGACAATATGCGGCTTAGAGCATATATAAAAACACAACAAAACATTAAACATTAAAAAACAGAATATCCTATGTAAGCAACAAACCAACCAACTAACCAATAAATCAATAGAAACCAATAACAATGATAATAACAGCAATAGTAAACAGTTTACAGTTATACCCAAATTGAAATAACCATCAACCTCGACAAAAACAAAACAGAGGAACCAAAATTAGGACGGTTTAAAACATTGTGAAACGTTTTCGCCAGTTGCCCCAACCCAAGAGTTGTTCCAGCAATGTCCCAGTGGAGCCTTGGAGCAGGAAGCGGCCTTCCTTCCAGCCCTCACAGCAGCAGCAGCAGCAGCAGCAGCAGCAGCAGCAGCAGCAGCAATGTCCCTCCAGCATAACTGCACACCCAATCCTCTTTTTCAGTTGTGTTAATCCACAATTTGTTATTTTGTATGTGATATTTTCCCAATGAGTTTAGGAAGTCATGCATGATTACGTTCCTATCATCAAACCAACTCTGGGAGGAAGTCTTGGCTGAGATCGTGGATGGCTTGATGGATCAGGGGGAATTCCTAGTTCATTCATAGCATTGCACATACTCTTATGATGCACAACAGCAAGGATGGGGAATCCGTTGTTGGACTACACATCCCATTACCTTGTTCACTGCCCGTTCTGGTTCAGGCTGGTGAGAGTTGGAGTCCGACATTTGGTGGACCACTACTCAAATGGAGGGTGGAATTAACAACATATATAAAAGCGTACATTGCTCCCTAATCTTGATGTCTGAAACAACAGAAGCACTAGGATGGAAATAAACACCTAGCCTCATTTATTTTCCCCCAAATTCAATCTTGAACCACCTGAGGGGTTTTGCGCCCATGTCTTTCCCAGGGAAATGATCACAGCATTGTACACATCTAATAGTTCAGAACCTTGATTTGTATTTACTATGTATCATACACACAGACAAAATAACTAAGTGGAGTTGGGGCAGGGGAAGAACATGGTGTACATAATGCTTCTTTGAGTTTGTTTGTTTGTTTGTAGGCTGGGGCTGGTGCAGAGATGAGAGATGGTTCTGCTGGCCCATAGATCTGAATTAAGCCATATTTCGCTTATTGGGTTTTGCAGCACCAAGAACAGTTCTGTACACTTGATGATGTCTGCCTTTTATGAAGAACCTTACATTCACCTTACAAAACTTTTATGAGTCCTAAGGGCTAGAAACTTGAGGCATATATATATATATATATATATATATGTGTGTGTGTGTGTGTGTGTGTGTTTTTAAATCTGAGATTCATGCAATTGTTGCAAAAAGCCTTAGGGTTAGGTCATTTAATTTCAGTAGGTCTACTTTGAGTAAAATGTGGCTGAGTACCACCTATAGAGTTTAAAAAGCTATTTATGATCCAAATTCAACCCAGAAACCAGAATCTGAGAAACATTACTATATCTGTAGCAAATGTGAGAGGCACTTTCAGGACAAAAGGACCTGACTCAGAGCTAGTCTAATGACAGCATCCGGAACACTGCTATGTTGCACGTACAGACAATGCAACCCTGCTTACAGGGATTTTCAAAGGAGTAACTTCTGCAGCAAGAACCCTTGTGGCACCAATAAATCAATTATTGCATAAACAGAAGTATGTCAGTGTGTGTGCATGTTATTGTATGTGAAGGCCCAGCAGTACCTTTACATTGACCCCTATCAGTTTTTATTTTTAAAGAAGAATTTCTAGCTCTCATTGATATGTAGAACAGATCTGCACATTCCAGAAACCAAAGGTTTTAGGCTTGGGGTATTTTCAACAAACAAGAGAAGGGTTTTCAGTACCTTCTGTCTCCACTAGAGACAGGAGAATCTGTCAATATTGCTTTGTCTCGTTTTTCCAATATTAAATTCAGTTTTCTTTGGTTCCACATCACTTTGTGATTGCCTTTTAAAAAGTTCAACAGCATTTTAGTGTGGATTTTTCTTAATATGCACATTTTTGGCAGCCAATTTTGCCTAATTTTGCAAAGTGTATTCTAATATTTACATTTTCCTCAATATAATGAATTTTCTTGTAAATTATTTTCACTAACATAGGCATTTTTATTCACAGTTTCCCTGAGTGCATGCATTTTGTGCATATTACTTATATAGAAAACTGCACTGCAAAATTTGGGGAAGTACAACTTTGGAAGGATGGCTGTGCTTTGGTTCATGCACTGTTTTGGACAGTGAGAATTCAGTAGATTTGCCATTAAATATGAATTGAATCAAATCTCCTGCCCCCAACCCTAGATTCTTCATACACACAAACACACACACATTAGCTTTTATAGGTTCTTCATATAAAAATAAATACAGAAAACAACCTAAAAGCTTGGGATATATCCCAAGCTTTTAGGTTGTTTTCTGTATTGTTTATAACTATTTCTATTGTTTTAAACTTTAGGTTGTATTGTGAATAATATGTCTAAACGACCCAGAGGCATTTATAGTTATATGGCTGGAATATAATGCAATGCAATCAAATGCAATGAAATCGATCGATCAATCAATCAATCAATCAATCAATCAATACAACCTACCCCATATTATTTCCATCTATTCCAAAACTTTTCTTATTTTCCATTTGCTACCCTAGCACTTTTTAAAAAAAGCTAATTCAACATATGGCAGAGACAAGGAACTTGTTGTTGAACTACAACTCCCATCAACCTTAACCACTGGTCATGTTGGCTGGGACTGATGGGAAATGGAGTCCAATAACATTTGGAAGGCTGCAGGTTCTCCTTTTCTGACATGTTCAAAGAACCACAGCTTAATACAGTGGTACCTCGGGTTAAGTACTTAATTCGTTCTGGAGGTGCGTTCTTAACCTGAAACTGTTCTTAACCTGAAGCACCACTTTAGCTAATAGGGCCTCCTGCTGCCACTGCGCCACCGGAGCACGATTTCTGTTCTCATCCTGAAGCAAAGTTCTTAACCTGAAGCACTATTTCTGGTTTATCAGAGTCTGTAACCTGAAGCGTATGTAACCTGAAGCTTATGTAACCTGAGGTACCACTGTCTTGTAAAGCTCCCCAAGATAGGACTTGTCATTTTTCTCCTCCATTTTGTATTTTGCAGACTGCAATTTGCTATGTAAAGTGTCTTGCATATTATTTATTTATTATACATAATAAATATATGCGCATTCAATTTATTTGCATAGTGCAGAAGCTGGAATTACCTTCACTCAGAATTTGAAGTTCTTGATTTATCTCAACACAGACAGCTCTCATTACTAATATTTTTTTCCAGTAGACAGTTGGATTGCTAGTCCCAAAGGGATAGGAGATGTGAGAGGAGGTAAATTGGTAATAAAAACAGGTTAAACAAGGTAGAATCAAAAGACAGAAAAAGTGTTAGACATGTTAGATGAAGCAAGCTTGAATCAGTCTCTTGTAACAGCTTTCATATGCATATATCTAAGGTTTCATTATCTATCCTTCCAAAGGAAGCTTGCATACTCCTGCTACAGCAAACATTGGTCCAGTCAAAGCTATTTACCTGTGTTGTGTCTTTTGTAATTAACTTTAACATGCAAATGTGAGTTGGCTGGAAACCAGTGTCTATCTTGCAGGCAGTTTCAAGAGGGAAGAAGCCAGATGACAGGAGAGTGTTGGCCACTGACCTTGGGGAAGTAGGGCTGGGCCACTGGACCCAGAGGCCAAATGCACCCCTTCAGGCCACTCCATCTGCCCCACACATCCTCCTGAGACATTCCCTGCTAGTTCTGTTTCACACCCTCCTTGAGTGCTTTTGCCTGGCCGGATTGTGTCCTTCAACTCTTGCTTGCCTGGATGGAGGGTAGAGAGGGGTGCCTGAGTGTGTGTAGAAGCCAGGGTGATGCACCAAAATGTGAAATCTGCATTCATTGCTCCACCCACATTTGCCTCTGGCTCTGCCCAGCCCTGGCATGTGGCCCCCAGTAGGGAATGTGGCCCTTGAGCTACAAAAGGAGCCCCACTCCTGATCTAGAGGCCATCTGAGGATCTGGCTAGGGAGGGAGGAGAGCTCTAGGTAAAGACTGTGGCTGCAAGGACTGAAGGCAAGAAGAAAAGTGAAGGAAGCTTTGCTCCACCCAAGAAACCATTTCTCTTTGTTGCCTTTGGCGGGTGGGCGGGGGGGGGGGGAGTAAGGCAAGAGCTAGACCAGCACCCTCACTGCAAATCCACTGTGACAATGAGGCTGATCACTACCGTGCTTATTGTGGGTGTCAATATGGCAGGACATGTCACATAAGAGCTGCTTGGTATGACACATGGAGGGAGAGAGAGAGAGAGAGAGAGAGAGAGGAGAGAGAGAAGGCTGAGGTGAGCCAACCTCAAAGAGGAGGGCCTCTACATCCCTTCCTGTCCAGAAGCACCCAATGGCCAGCCTGAGTGGGTGGGGCCAGACCAGTACCTGAAAATGCTTCACCGCCAGGAAAACCTTCTGAGCTTCAGTTTTCGTAGTTCACCACAAAGAACTGAAGATAATAATAATAATAATAATAATAATAATAATAATAATAATTTATTATTTGTACCCCGCCCATCTGGCTGGGTTTCCCCAGCCACTCTGGGCAGCTTCCAACAAAGATGAAAGATACACTAAAATGTCACATATTAAAAACTTCCCTAAACAGGGCTGCCTTCAGATGTCTTCTGAATCTCAGGTAGATGTTTATCGCTTTGACATCTGATGGGAGGGCGTTCCACAGGGCGGGCGCCACTACCGAGAAGGCCCTCTGCCTTGTTCCCTGTAACTTGGCCTCTCGCAGTGAGGGAACCGCCAGAAGGCCCTCGGTGCTGGACCTCAGTGTCCGGGTAGAACGATGGAGGTGGAGACGCTCCTTCAGATATACTGGACCGAGGCCGTTTAGGTCAGCACCAACACTTTGAATTGTGCTTGGAAACGTACTGGGAGCCAATGTAGGTCTTTCAAGACCAGTGTTATGTGGTCTCGGCGGCCGCTCCCAGTCACCAGTCTAGTTGCCTCATTCTGGATTAGTTGTAGTTTCTGGGTCACCTTCAAAGGTAGCTCCACGTAGAGCGCATTGCAGTAGTCCAAGCGGGAGATAACCAGAGCATGTACCACTCTGGCGAGACAGTCTGCAGGGGGATAGGGTCTCAGCCTACGTACCAGATGGAGCTGGTAAACAGCTGTCCTGGATACAGATTTGACCTGTGCCTCCATGGACAGCTGTGAGTCCAAAATGACTCCCAGGCTGCGCACCTGGTCCTTCAGGGTCACAGTTACCCCATTCAGGACCAGGGAATCCTCCACACCTGCCCGCCTCCTGTCCCCCCAAAACAGTACTTCTGTCTTGTCAGGATTCAACCTCAATCTGTTAGCCGCCATCCATCCTCCAACCGCTTCCAGACACTCACACAGGACCTTCACCGCCTTCACTGGTTCTGATTTAAAAGAGAGGTAGAGCTGGGTATCATCCGCATACTGATGAACACCCAGCCCAAACCTCCTGATGATCTCTACCAGTGGCTGCATGTAAATGTTGAAAAGCATGGGGGAGAGGACAGAACCCTGAGGCACCCCACAAGTGAGAGCCCAGGGGTCTGAACACTCATCCCCCCCCACCACTTTCTGAACATGGCCCAGGAGGAAGGAGCGGAACCACTGTATGACAGTGCCCCCAGCTCCCAGCCCCTCAAGACGGTCCAGAAGGATGTTATGGTCAATGGTATCAAACGCCGCTGAGAGATCCAGCAGAACTAGGAAACAGCTCTCACCTTTGTCCCTAGCCCGCCGGAGATCATCAACCAGTGCGACCAAGGCAGTTTCAGTCCCATGATGAGGCCTGAATCCCGACTGGAAGGGATCCAAATGGTCCGCTTCTTCCAGGCGTGCCTGGAGTTGTTCAGCAACCACTCACTCAATTACCTTGCCCAAGAATGGAAGATTTGAGACTGGGCGATAATTGGCCATCGTGGCTGCATCTAAAGTTGGTTTTTTAAGAAGCGGTTTAATAACCGTCTCTTTCAGCAGGTCTCACGGAGGGAAGCATTCACCACCCCACGAAGCCCATCGCCCAGTCCTTCCCGGCTAGCTTTTATAAGCCAGGATGGGCAAGGATCCAGGAGACAGGTGGTTGGCTTCACTTGTCCAAGCAGCCTGTCTACATCCTCGGAGGTAACAGATTGGAATTGATCCCATACAACTTGACTAGACAGGACTCTAGCACTCTCCCGCCCTGGCCCTGCTCCCACGGTAGAGTCTACTTCTTCCCGAATCTGAGCGATTTTCTCTGCAAAAAACTTTGCAAAATCATTGCAGGAGATCATGTGGCCCGTACTGGGCCCCGATGTTGCAGGTGGTTCTGCTAAATTGTGAACCACCCGAAAAAGTCTCCTGCTGCTGTTTTCTGCAGATGCAATAGAGGCAGCGAAGAAAGTCTTCTTTGCCGTCGCTATCGCCACTTGGTAGGCTCGACGTTGAGCTCTAACCTGTGTCCGGTCAGATTCGGAATGAGTTATCCGCCACCGGCGCTCTAGCCGTCTCAACGATTGTTTCATTGCCCTCAGATCCGTGGAAAACCACGGGGCTGTCCGGGCTCCATGCAATCGGAGAGGGCGCTTCGGAGCCAAACAGTCAATAGCCCTGGTTAACTCCACATTCCAGCGGGCCACCAGGGAATCGGCTGAAAGGCCATCAACATGGGATAAAGCATCCCCTACCACTCTCTGGAAACCATTTGGATCCATTAAGTGGCGGGGGCGGACCATCCGAATCGGTCCCACCTCCCTGCAGAGGGGAAGGGTCGCAGAGAAGTCCAGTTGCACCAGGAAGTGATCTGACCATGGCACTTCTTTCATTTCGCTTTTACTTAGTGTCAGATCACCAACATCCATAGAGGTAACACCAGGTCCAAGGCATGTCCGCGGCTATGGGTTGGGCCAGACTTATTCAGGGACAGCCCCATGGAGGCCATGCTTTCCACGAAGTCCTGAGCGGCCCCTTGTAAGGTCGTGTCGGCATGGATGTTAAAATCCCCTAGGACAACCAAGCTAGGTGTCTCCAGGAGAACATCCGCCACAACCTGAAGCAGCTCGGGCAGGGAATCCTTGGTGCAGCAGGGAGGTCGGTACACCAGAAGGAATCCTGTACTGCCCCTATTGCCCAACTTCCAGAACATGCACCCGGAAAACTGGGTCTTCCCAATAGGACGCCTGGTGCAAACTAATGACTTCCTAAAAATCACTGCAACCCCCCCCTCCCCGCCCACATGACCTGGGTTGCTGTGTGTAAGAGAAACCTGGTGGACAAGCAGCGGCAAGGACAGGCCCATCTGCTTCATCCAACCAAGTCTCTGTTACACATGCCAGGTCAAGTCCTCCATCCATGATCAAGTCATGGATGGCAGGGGTCTTATGAATCATTGACCTGGCATTACACAGCAGCACCTTCAGGTCATGTGGGTTTCCCTTGCTGATTCTAGTATCCATCCGGTCAGGACCAGACCCGGAGGCAGGGATAGTCCTCAGACAACGACTAAACCTGTCTCCTCTGTAATGACATGGTCTGGTCTTAGCGTAACTCCTCCTCCTACCCGTGATCACTGAGATCGGTTGTCCCAGTGCATCCCCCCCTGTGGAACATGCCCCAGCCATTTTGTGGGCTGGGGCCCACTCCCCGGCAGCCCTGACCCCTCCCCTTAAGAGCAAAATAACACCTTAAAAACACACACACACAAATAAAACAATACAAACAAAAAACAATAAAAATTACAAAAACATAAAATCAAACAAATTCCCAGGCCCAATAAACATCCATCCCACCCCCACCCCCACATACAAAACATTCAAAAGAAAAAAAAACATTTTAAAAGCACTCTGCACCCCTCCAGCAGTAACAGCAACTGTCCTAGTGAGGCCCGTCAGGCCCTGCCCTGGGCCAGGTGGTAAGTGGCAGGAAGGAGCAGGGCCCCCAGACACTCACACAGGAGAGTCCTCCTGGGCAGCAGAGCACAGCAGTCCCTATGAGGCTTCAGGCCCCGCCCTGGGCCAGGTGGTGAGCGGCAAGAGCAGGGCCCTCAGACACTCACACAGGAGAGTCCTCCTGGGCAGCAGAGCACAGCAGTCCCTGTGAGGCTTCAGGCCCCGCCCCAGGCCAGGTAGATGGTAAGCTGCAAGAGCAGGGCCCTCAGACACTCACACAGGAGAGTCCTCACTGGTTTTGATTACTGGATTTAACCCTAGCAGCACCTGCAAGAGTGTGTGCATCTCAGAGTGTGAAATGAGGATAAAATATCTGAAAACAGATTCACTTCCAGGTTAGTAATCTGAACAAATTGTCAACTAACACATGTTGCTGTATGTCTGGCGTGTCAGCAACCAACATGCAGGATTCCTGGAGGAGAGATCTATGGATGGGATTTGAGCAGTAGGCAGTAATGCTTCTGAATACGACAGGAGAGGAGACTGCTCTTGCACTGGGATCCTGCTGGCAGGTTTCCCACAACCATCTGGTTGGCCACTGTGAGAACAGGATGCTGGACCCGATGGGCCACTGGTCAGATCCAGCAGGAGTCTCTTCTAATGATTTTGGGATGCATGCAGACTCCTACATGGATTGTCCAATGTAAAGTGTCTCTGAGATTGTCACAAAGAGAAGACTGTTCTAAGAAGATTCTAGAACACCCAGAAGAGGCCGGAAATAATTGTTTATTCTATGGGTATGGTCTTTAAGGTGATATGATAAAGCTATCATCACCCAGTCAAATGAGTTTTGCAGGTTTCTAAAGATGACAAAAACCTATTTAACCTATTTGACCAGAAACCATGCTTGGGCAAATAAAGCAGACATCTGTACTTGGGTCAATGATATATCTATTATGCCATCCTCAACCCTCTGCAGAAAAAACACACACCCTATCACCCACTGCCTACCTCAGATTGATTAAAGTGATCTCAGCTTCCTAGCAATAGAAAATAGCAGCTGAGGCTATGCAACAAAACTGCAAAATAAAATAAAATTTAAAATGTAGTGACCTGGGCACAACATTTATATTTATTTTGGGGAGGTTTCTCATTATTTTTAATTTGCCATCAGGGCCTACACACAGATGCCTGGGTGTATGACCCTTGCATTATAGAAGGGGAATGCTGTGGAGAGGTGTGAAGAGTTAATTCTACAGCACAGAACTTAAGAAACAGAGTCACGTGGACTCTGTGTGCATTTTCTCCTTGGAAGCTTTACCCTTCATTTGCAGAGCTGTGGGGTAGGTAGCAAATTACTGCTAGGAAAGAACTGGGGGGGGCAGTGGGGGGAGCAGAGGGTGGAAAATAGGGAATAAGACAGCGAAGGAGAAGAATTCATAAACTTTTCTGTCAAGAGGTTCAGAGGTTCACCCCCCCTTCCTTTCTTCTTCTTCTTCTTTTGTTTCATGACATATAAAGACTGTCAAAATAAGTAATTAACAGCAGGAGTAAGGAGAAACTTGGATGCATGGCTGTAATTGCCAGGGAAAAAATAACGCTCTGCTGTCACTGCCAGGTCCCAGGCATGGGGATGATGAGGGGGTTCGTTGTTTTGCAATCAGCACCTCCAGAAAACGCCTAATTGCCGAACTAGATGAAGGTTATCTGAAGGTCACTGTGGAATCCCTGCTCCCTGCGGCACTTTGTCAGGAAGAAGAATGAATTTTCTTCTGTCTCTGCCTTGCATTAATTTATATCTTGTGGTGTCCTTTAAATGTGACCAGAAAGAGAAAAAGAGTCCCAGAAAACAAAGTGCCTAGTTGGGGCCAAGCTGTATCTGGATGATGTTGGCATATCAGTTTCTCCATGGACCTAGTCAGGGCAGAACCCAGCAAACGATGGGAGGAAGATCTGGAAGGCTGGAGGCCGCCATTATTAGTCCGTCTAGCCTTGTATTATTTACTCCAGGAATGGGAAAGCTCTGGCCCGCCACCCCCCACGTGTTGTTTGTCAAAACTGCATACAAGCAAAATGTGCTTATCAAAAGAAATTTGCACTAAAATGCGGATGAATTGGCAAATGTGAAGAAGTGAATTTTGTTGGGAAATAACTGGAGAATACCAATTAATTCTGAAGTCCCACATGTGTGGGAATCTGCAAAAGTAAAATGGCTGCCTATGAGCTCCCTCCACTTCTGCCATCCTTGGAGTGAATAGACTACAAACTTTAGTATGTTGAAATGCTTTACTTACAGGTAATCACAGGTCTCACTCATGCCTCATTCAATGCTACAACAGAAAATCAAATCAAATCAAATCAAATCAAAACTTTATTAGCAAAGCCAACAGGCCACAGCTGTACAAAAGTTAAAAATGAGAATAGGGATAAAAGGAAGAAAAGAACAGACAAAAGGAGGTCCGTCGGGTGAACAGGTCTGTCACTCAGATGGTGGCCCTCAATTTCACAGCTCTCTCGATGTACCTCGCGACCTTCTCTGTTATCTGACTGTTCGTATCAGATAATAGAAAATGCAGTGTAATGTCTGTTGAACGGCCGGGGTTGGAGAGAATGAGAAACAACACAGGCAAAATACAAAAAGGATATTCAGGCATGGAGTCTGGGCTCGGAGAGGAAGAGGGAACAGCTGCTATTTCCTCCCTCAAATTAGGGGTCATGACTAATTTGAGCCTTCTCTAGCAATTAAGAACTCTGTGATCCTTAACCCCTTTCTTACTAGCAATTATGCACAGGTATGTTGGGCTGCATAAATCTCCCACAAATTTAAGACTGGGAAAAGTGAGAAATTGGGTGAACAAATATTGATGGGTTTGTCCATCCCTAACCCCAGTATCAGAGATATCTGAAATCCTCCAAGAGAGCATCTTGAGGCTTCAAAGAGAGGAAAAACAATAGCACAGAGAACACCAATGAATGCCTCTTTCTCACCCCTCCAAGGTCCCACCAGAAGTACAGAAGCAACCCAACTTTCTTTGGCGTCATCAAAATGCAATCGCCTCCGCAATAGCTTTGTTATGTTTCCCTGATGGGCAGCTCATGAACTCACTTCCAATTCCGCACAGACGGCAACGGCTGTGCAGAAGAATAAAGCATGCCAAATGTACCTGCAACTTAATTCCTCAAGTAGCGCTGCAGCTAATGCTTTAGGATAAGGAAGATTTTCTAGATTGTTATTTCACAAATGAAATTTGTCGCAGCCAGTGTTTACATCTCCAAGGAGCTCAGGGTGGGGTGCCTGGCTCTCTCCCTCCTTGTTTAATCCCCACAACACTCCTGTGAGTTAGATCAGGCTGAGAGGCAGTGACTGGCCCAAGGTCGCCCAGTGAGCTTCATGGCTATGTGGGGATTTGAATCCTGGGGGGAACCTACATTAGTCAAAATACAGTGATTTGAATGTCTCATAAACATACAACACCAGATGGTGCCAGAGAGCACAAAACCTTTCTATAGCATTTTTCCATAGGGTATTTTTTCCCTTTTGTTATAATGATTTAATTCTGACTTATCTATAGCATTTTCCCCTGTGTGCAAATCCACCCCTGGTCTCGCAGGCCCTAGTCTGACACTCTAACCACTACATCACATTCCTCCATCACAATCAAGTGTGACTTTCCTATGGAACTGGCATGAGCAAGGCCCATGCATTTGAGTCATTTAGACAGTCTCTCAGCCCCATGAAAAGTGCTCATGGATGAGTGGCTGCCACACAGTGGGGAAATTATTTATAGGGCACCCTAGTGCACATTATGTTTCTCTCATTTCCTCCTGTTCTGTATTCCCAGTTTCTCCCGTCCCAACATGAGACTGAGTGCTGGGCTCACTGTGCAGATACCTCTTGTAATCACTCCATTAGGATAGCAGATATCCCGACCACAAGAATTTGCACAAAATGGTGGCTGACTGTTGAGGGAGATGGGGGGCAGGCAGGGGGAGAGAACAGAAAACCAGGGCAGGGGATGGCTGCAACACTCCACACTTCAACATTTTGTTGCATTCAGGTCCCACTAGACGTATAGTGGGGGGGCAGGGGGCTGTGTCCCTGGGTGCACATTTTTGAGGGGGGACAACCAGGCGCCCCCACGACAAGCAGCTGAGGCGCAGTGGTGGGCAGGTTGGTCTAGTGGGCAGGTGGACAGAGGCAGTGGGCGAGGAGCCTGTTGGAGGCAGGCTCTGTTCACCCTCCAAGTGGGCTCTTTCCAACCCGCCCCCCCCCCTACTCCAGCTGCCCAGTCCACCAGAGGGGCGCAGCCCTTACCCTGCCCTGAGTGCCAGCAACCCATGCTACACCACTGGGACCCACTTTTAAGGCTCCTTGTTCAAGTGCCAGTCATCAACATAGGCTGAGTCTGCATGTGCTGCAGATGGAGGTGGCAGAGGGCTAATGTGGTACTGTACCATTCAGACTTCAGGTGAGGAATGCTACTTCTGAATGGTATTCAATGTAAAAATGAAAGCAAAGAAACAGCACACTGGGGAGAGAAAGTGCTGTGCTGTGCTGTTCTTTTCTTTTTTAATTTGCAGTGAATTTAGAGGAGCCAGGGCCAGCCTAATAATAATAATAATAATAATAATAATAATAATAATAATAATAATTTATTATTTGTACCCCGCCCATCTGGGATGAACTACAAAACGGCACCCTCCTGCCTGCCAGAGAAGAAGGGGTGAGTGAAGAGCTACATCAGGAACAGGGGGGTGGGTAAAGATCTCCATTGGGATCTGCTGCCCCACTGTATCCAGCAGTCACTTTGTCTCATTGGTAGCTTGTTTGGATTCTTGCTCCGTGTTTGCAGTCATGAGATTGTTGTCTATCACATGACGGTGTATGTTTTCATTCCACAGTGTGGGAAGTGACGGAGACAGGATGTTTTTGATACTTCTGTGTTCCAGAATGTAGGACTATTGTCCTTTGGTTCTTTCTCTCTTTGCTGTCTGATGAGAAAGAGGAAGGAGCTAAGTCAGAACGCTCCAAGTGTATTATATGTAAACAAAGTAGATTAGCCAAAATGCTGTGGTACTGAGTTTATTACGTGAACCGCTAACACTCTACAGGATCCCTGATACTTCTTGGTATCAGTCACTGTGATGTTCGGGCTGAAAAAAACTTTTGAAGGAGGGAGAGAACTTGCCAGTCGGGCATGTGTCTCTGCCAGGGTCCTACACGCGAGTAGGACGATCCTAACAGAGCTAACCCTGAGAGGAGCATTCAACAATGTGTTCTCCCCACCTGCATCCTGAAGTGGTCAGTTCATTCTCCCACCTCAGGATTCTATTCCTGCCTTCTGCTGCATGTATGTAAGCCAGCCAGCTAGCCATTAAGACTGGCTTCATGAAGTTTATGTTGCCCCATGGAAATGTTGATCCTAGCTTAATTCAATGCCCCAAACCTACTCTCCTTATCTAAGGCTGCCTTGGAGTAACCCTTTGGTTATTCAGCTTCTCACCTTGTAGTCTTCTAATAAATTGGTGGCTTGATCCCCCCCCCACCTTCTTCCCCCCACTCTGCAGGTAGCTAATTGTGGGGGGGGGGGTGAAAGAGAAAGAAGTTCACTGGCTTACAAAGGTCAGTGTTCCTCCTTCTGTGGGCAGCTGGCAGACATCATTGCTAAACACAAAAAATAAAAGAGCATGCTGGGCTGAAACAAGAGAGTGGTTTTGCAAAGCAGAATCCATAGCACAGGCAAGGACAAAAGGGGTTTGGGTTGCTGCTAAAGGCAACAATTTGGGAGTGGGGAGCTGGGGAGATAAAAGACAGTCTTGTGCTTTGAAATTCCCTAATGGTGCATCCAACACTTAGATGGTTCAAATATTTTAAATGGCTCAAAGCGGTTTAACACCGGTAAGCATTTTCATGCACATTGACTGTTTCAAAGCATTATACAAAAAACCCCAAACACATTTAAAGTACTTTACTTTAGGCTACCTCCCCAGGTGATGTAAAACAAAGTGCTTTGATGTCAAGAACTACAAGCACAGGCGCTGAATGTTTACAGCCATTTTGTTCTCCCCACTTGCCTGAGCAGCTTGAAGATCCAGGGCAGGCCACTTACATGGGGTCATTCTCCTTATAGCAGAGAACACTGTGGAGCGCTATGGTGTATTTTCCAATATTGATTTATTTTACAGACATCCAAGTTGAGAATGGGGGATCAAGGAGACATGCAGGCAGCTCTCATCCTTACAGCAGCTGCCCTCCCCCGGCAGCAACATTGCAAACAACTTCCGAAGGCTCCCTTTTGCCAGCCAGCTGCATACACTTAAGGCTTCTGTCTTCTTCTCTGTCTGGATCCAAACTGTCAAATTGTTTAATGTGCACTCACATGCACGTGTGTGGTGTGTGCGCAGTATCATAGAATCTTAGAGCTGGAAGGGACTCAAGGGTCATCTAGTCCAACCCCCTGCAGTGCGGGTAATTCAGCTAAAGCATCCATGACAGATGGCCACCCAACCTCTGCTTAAACACCTCCAGGGAAGGAGAGTCCACAGCCTCCCAGGGAGACCGTTACACTGTTGAACAGCTCTTACTGTCAGAAAGTTTTCCCTGGTGTTTAGTTGGAATCTACTTTCTTCTAACTTGGAGCCATTGGTTCAAGTTCTAGCCTCCAGAAGAGGAGAAAACAAACTTGCTCCATCCTCCGTGTGACAGCCCTTGAGATATTTGAAGATGGCGATCATATCTCCTCTCAGTCTCCTTTTTTCCAGGCTAAACGTACCCAGCTCCTTCAAGGGCTCCTCATAAGGCTTAGTTTCCAGACCCTTGATCATCTTGGTTGCCCTCCTCTGTACACGTTCCAGCTTGTCAACATCCTTCTTAAATTGTGGTGCCCAGAATTGGACACAGTATTCCAGGTGTGGTCTGACCAAGGCAGAACAGAGTGGTACTGTGAGTTCCCTTGATCTGGACACTATACTTTTGTTGATGCTGCCTAGAACAGCATACACATTTTTTTGCTGCTGCATCACACTGTTGACTCACCTTAAGCTTGTGGTCTATTTGTGCATCTGGTTCTTCCTGCCTAAGTGCAGAACCTTACATTTGTCACTACTGAAATTCATTTTGTTAACTTGCGCCCAGTTCTCCAAACTGTTAAAGTCATTTCTAATTCAGATTCTGTCTTCTGTGGCATTAGCTGCCCCTCCCAGTTTGGTTTCGTGTCAACTACAAATTTGATGAGCATCCCCTCAATTCCTTTATCCAAGTCATTTATAAATACATTGAACAACAACTGGCCCAGGACAGAACCCTGCGGCACCCCCCTTGTCACTTTTTTCCAGGACGACGAGGAACCATTAATGAGTACTCTTTGGGTTTGGTCAATCAAGCAGTTACAAATCCACTTAACAGTTACCTTGTTCAACCCACATTTACCAGCTTCCTTGGGAGAATATCATGGGGGACTTTGTCAAAAGCCTTACTGAAATCAAGATGCACTATGTCCACAGCATTTCCTTGATCCACCAAGTTTATAATTCCATCAAAAAAAGAAATCAGATTGGTCTGGCATGCCTTCTTTCTGAGACACCCATGCTGAGTCTTAGTAATCATAGCATTCTTTTCTAAATGCTCACAGACCGATTGTTGCATTATCTGTTCCAGGACCTTTATTGGTATTGATGTTAAACTCACCAGTCAGTAGTTACCTGGGTCTCTCCCCCCCCCCCCCAGTTTTGAAGATGGGTACAACATTTACCCACCTCCAGACTGTAGGGATCTCACCTGTCTCCAAAATTTTTCAAAGGCTATGTAACCACCAGGCATTCAGGGCCATCAAGCAAATGAACTTGTCAGTCACTTTTTTAAAACAAAATGTAACTCAAGGAAACGAAAAATAGCACATATATGGAAACCAATATAAACTAAAGCTGAGTAAAAGGTATAAACACCATCATAGTGTTATGGGTTTGTGGGTGGTAGACCTCCCTAAATTCCTAGGTCCAGTAGGTGTTAGAATTTAATTAATGCTTATGGTGTTAAAACTAGGTGCCAAACCTGTGTGTATTGAGTCATGTAGTAGACACTGGAATCCCCTGGAATTAGCACATGTCAAAAGCTAATTAAGCTGAGCTAGTCTTCTGCATTGAGGTGATAGCTTGGTTGATGGGTCCTTAAGACAACAAAGGGACTCTGTGTGAGACAGTAGATGAGTGGAGCCTTTCCCTCAACAAATAAAGCCAGTGCTTTGAGTAGCAGAATTAGCATTTATGTGACTGAGAAACAAAGCAGCAGGTAGAGCATGATGTTCTGGTGCTTTTTCTTGGATCAAAGACTGTATCTATGGGAGATGCAAGACCCACTTGGAGTGTTAATGCTGTGAACCCCTCCATTAGAGGCTCAGGTTGCATATATGTGTAAATAAACCACTGTGTGGTAACAACCTTACCTTTTTGTTACATGTAACATATTAAAACTGGACCCGCAATTCCACACAAAAAGCCACAGGTGTAAAAACTGGGGAAACCTGAAAGCCTCCAGAGTTCAGGAGCAGCTTCGAAAAGAACACACATATACACCCCCCCCCCAATGTCAGCAAGGTCTTCTCTGATAAATTTTGGCTCAGACCTAGTTTCAATACTCTCCAAAGAGAGTTGCCCTCAGTGGCCTTGCCTATCCTGTTATTAGTTTGCTCGGCTACCTGATACAAATCCTCCTTTTCTCCTCTTATTTTCTACCCGCCTTTGATTAATATTCCTTCCAGGTACCTTCCCCCACCCATGAAGAAAAGCAGCATGAAGGGAACATTAATCAAAAAGTAAATGTGAGGAAGAAAACAGTAATGTGTGAATATTAAATATGTGGGCTTCAATGAAGAAGGAAGGGGAACGGACATATCCACACCTCCAAAATTAGAGCAGGGAGAACACTTCCTTGCAAATAGATCACAGCCTGCACTGCCCCTTGTCTCTTAACTGCCACTGCTACAAAAACACACTTTTAAAACAAAGTAATTTAGACCAGTCCTTCTCAGCCTTTTCCTGACCCTGCCCCCTTCCGACCTTGTTTCCTTCCTGTGGCTGCCCATCCTACCAGTGCAATTGCTTTGTTTGTAAATGGAACATGTTTTATTTATAATTTTTATCATTTGTACAAAATACAATTACACAAAAATGTATACTTTAAGTATTTCTCGATCAATATGCCCCTTGTGCTTGATGACCAGAAACAAGCTTCTTTATATCCGACTCTATTGCTGTGAGGGATACCCACAGATCACTTCCTTTCGCAGTAATACCCGCACAAAGAAATAGCACCCCACACGCCAAGCCTGCTGCACCCACACACTTGGTGCGGGCAGCAGGAGTGCGAAAATGGGAGGGAGAAGGAAGAGGAAGGGGCGTTGCTGCAGAGTGCGCATGGCGCTCCATCCATTGGGAAGCACAGCCACTTCTCTGTTCACTCTACTCCTCTGTTTCTATTTACTTCACTTCTCTGTTTTCTGCTTTTGTCTTTTCTTTTATTGGTCACTTCTTCATTTTCTTCACTTCTCACTTTCCTCTCTGGCCCCATAGTCTCATGCTGTGGCCCCCCATTTTTGCGATTTTCTGTTGTGGCCCCCTTGGAATAGCCATATGGCCCCCAGTTGAGAAATGCTGATTTGAACTAGAAGTCGGGTACTGGAGAGTTTTGCAGCACCTTAAAATGCTAACAGATTTATTACAGCATTGAACATCTTGCATGTATCCATATCCATATCCATATGCATTGTTCATTCAAAAATATCTCACCTTTCTGTCTTTTATGAAAAGACACCTAGGGTGGCTAATTACAATAGTGTTAAGTTGTGGGTGAACATATCAGACGACACAGCGATTCTTCAAACAGCTCTTGTTTATTCAGAGGCCAGAACAGAACTGTACTGAAGGGCTTAGTCAGCCTGCTTATATAGAGCTCCAGTACAACGTTACTGTAGCAACTTTCTAAAACTATCCAATCACTGAATGTTACTTTCGATCCTTCATTTGCATAACTATCTACAGTATCCCCCTGCTGGCCCAGGGTGAGAACTTCAGTACATAACAAATAACGTCTCATATAGCAATCAGGTGGCACCAACGTGGCGCCCTCCAAATGTTGTTGGACTATAACTCCTGTCAATCACTGTCAGCATGACTAAGGGTGAGAGATGATGGGAGTCGTAGTTCAAAAAGAAAGATCCAGAGGACAACACAATGGTTAGCCATTATACAGATAGATATATGCAGGACTTAATACGGCTAGCATGGGTTCATCCAGATTTACCATATGTCAGATCATTATTATTTTTCTACATCTATTAAGTAATAATAAAGAATCTTGGTTTTGAGTTTGCACCAGGGAGCCGTTACATGTAGCAGTGAAACAAAGGAAGAATTCAGAATCTGGTGGTCCACTAGATATCCATGGGGAGGCCACAAGCAAGCAGGTCCTGAGTGCAACAGCCCCTCCCCACTGGAGAGTCCCAGGAGCTGGCATTCAGAGGCATGTTGGCTGCAACAGGCGAGGTAAGAACATATTCATAATGTCCAGTGGGAATTCCTGCATTGACAGAATGACCTCAGTAGTCTTTTACGGGCAGAATTCACCCAATGAACCCCGACAACTCTTGCACGGTGGGCTTTCTTCCATCCCCGTTGCCCCGAAGTTCTCACAGGGGGATAGGCAGAAGCTCCAGAACAGCTCCCCGTGGTGGTGGTGGTGGTGGTGGGGTTGAAGCAGGCTCATTCTGTCTGGCAAGTTGATATGCTTGCACAGATGAAACGTTCAACAGAGCACACCATGGAATTCCACCCTATGATTCTATGAAGTGGTTTATTAATTTGCTTAGCAATTTCATATTGAGTTTATCTAGGAGTGGACCCTTAAATCTTATTGAGAATCATGCCTTCTGTTGCTGAAATCTCTTTGTTGCCCCTCTACTGAAACTTCACTCCCTTGGGTGCAAAATGTTTTGTTGTTGTTACTGGGTAATCCTAGGCAGTTCCTATTCAGCTAAGAGTAGAGGACAGCCGTCTCTGCCAGGCTTGAGCCCATACACCTCCCATTTTGGAAGTGAAGTGCCAGGTATGTGCGTGTATGCAAGTTTGCTAAGAGACGGAAGAACCGCCATGGCGAGCTCTGGGCTAAATAGAGAAGGAAGGAAGCAACCCTGCAAGTAAAGGCACTCACATATGGAATGGAAGGATTGAGACGTGTTGCTTTCTTATGCTGTTACTGCTACAATATTCCAATATCAAAACAATCCATTCTTATTCCTCGCTCATGTCTAACAATAGAGGCTTACAAGCGCCATGCTATTAATGTGGCTAATTAAAACAGCACTTAATTTCATAACATTAGCCTGTAATGTGCCATCAAAGCGATGTAATTGATTTGAGCCTTATAATGGATTCTGGGATGTTAATTTTCAAGAATATATTTACAGTGAGGACAGCAAACAATGGTACAATGCCACAATAATATTGTTAGTGAGCAAGAAGAATTTTAATACAGTCATTGCCTCAGAACAAATCAATCAGTTTTACAGCAGAGCCGCAATCTAATTATGGGACATTCACATTCAGCTGTGGGTCGACCGCATGTAGATGCATCCGGATAGAAGAAGCCAGCCACATCGTCTGCGCTCCTGGTGGGTCTGGCCATTGCGCTGATATCCATGTGGCCCTCCAGTACTTGGTCCTGCTGTTTTTTATGCCCAAGGCGACACATTCATTCTAGAAGATACTGATGGTGCACATTTGACCTTAGGGCTGTGGTTTTCAGTCCATGTTCTCAGGGACCCTGGGACCCTCAGAAAAATAGCAGGGATACTTCAAGAGGCGAATGAATGGTTGATTCTCCCCTCTAAGTTCATCCAGTCCCGTTTCTACATTAATCAGATCTTTTTAAAAAAGATGTGCATTTAAATATGGTGTAAATATGTAATTCCCCCTCAAAAAAATATGCATTATTGTAAGTTGTTTTTAACTGTTTTTAACATTGTGTTTTAATTGTTAAGGTGAAGGATGGGTAATTAACAACTACAACAACTACAACAGCGTTAACAATTATAAGTTTTAAACATATTTTGGAACTTTTTTGAGCCAGGAATGACTTTAGAACATTGGGGAAGTGCAAAAGTCAGTAGATAACTAAATTCTACTTTGCACTTTCTGAAATAATATGAGAACCAAAACACAGCCATCCTTCAAAATGTGCACTCGTCCAACTTTGCTCCATCACTATCTTTCATTTTCCCAGATTTCCTCTCTTGCCTTCTTTGCCTGTTATTTTTCCTTCCTTCCAGTCTCTCTTGTAATTCTTATTGTCTCTTCCTTCTTTCATATTCTTTCACTTACAAAAAAAATCAGGGGTGGGCACTGCGCTTGTGAAATTGGGGGGTGGTGGTGGTTTGGAGCTTAGAATAAACCTAGGAGGAGGGTTTGTGGAGTAGTGCGCCATTTGCCCTACTGAACCAGCCTCCGCTGCATTTATTTCTGCAAATGAAGCAGTGCAATCAAACAACCATTCTCCATTCTCGAAAGGGCTGCCTTGTCTGTCATTTCCTTTCTGTCCACTTCCTCAGTTCCCATCACCAGTCCTGAATTTTCCATATTTATGGTCACTGCTTATGAGGCCGTGGCTGTCTCATGCTTTCCAGCCCTCCTATTTTATTTCTTCTTATACTTTTGTTCTTTTAAACAGGAAATGGGGAACCTGTGGCCCTCCAGACAATGTTGGACTGCAACTCCCATCACCCCCTTTATCGTTGGCTATGCTGGCTGGGGCTGATGGGAGTAGGAGTTCAACAATAAACACCTAGAGAGAGACAGGCTCCTCCTTCCTGATTTAAATGCTGCAACCCTTCTGCCATTTTGCTGAAGTGATGATGTTGCACTTGTCTCTGTCAAAATGTTGGGTTTCAGTATGTTGTTTGAGGGGGAAAGGGGTGTAGGTGTGTGTGCATGAGAAAGTAGGTTTTTTTAGCTTGGGCAATGTGGAAAATATGGAAGTCTGTTCTAGTAAACTTGCATTCACAATTGCTCTTGCTTGACATCATGTGAAAAGCATTGCCTCTCACTGGTAGTGTTCTGCCAATTTATGTGAAATTGCAGTTGCCTCAGTGAAGCTTGACTGGTACATCAGAGGGCTGGTGGGAGTTTGAGAAATGAAATTGTCTTCCCCCTCCTCCAAAGTAGGTGAACTCTAACAAATGTTTCCATGTGTTTTCCATACCCCACTCCCTGGCCATACACACACATACGCACACATACTGAAGTTCACCATTTTCAGACCCTCCTAGTGTCCCCATTTTCCAGAAGCTTTTACAGAAGCTGTCCTGGTTTCTGATTTGATCCCTGAAAGTCCTGCATTTCCTTAGGACGTCCCTATTTTCACTGGAGAAATGTTGGAGGGTATAAAGTCATGGGACTCCTGAGCCAAGGAGGAAACTAACTATCCAACTTTTAGAAGACATCTGAAGGCAGCCCTGTGTAGGGAAGTTTTAATTTTTTTTTAAAAAAATGTTTTATTATGTTTTTATATATGTTGGAATCTGCTCAAAGTGTCTGGGAAAACCCAGCCAGATGGTTGGGGTATAAATAATAAAATTATTATTGTTGTTGGATAGAACATCCCTATTTTTATGGGATAAATATTGGAGGGTATGTATTTTACCTGTTATTGCTTTCCAGTGGGTACCACAACAAGGTCATTCTGCATTTTTAAGGGGGAAAGGTTGCTGTTGTTTAAAAAAGTGAATCCAGATTCTCCTGAAAAATAGCACAGTGCAGCTAAACAAACTTGTGTTTTAAAAGGCTTCATTTCTCTGGTTGTGCATATAATTTCTGATGATACATAGGATGCTTTAGGCCCGGAATGGGAAACGTGGTTCTTTCGAGATGCTGCTGGACTCCAGTTCCCTCATTGCTGGCAACTGGCTGTGGTGCCTGGGGCTGATGGGAGTTGAGGTCCAGCAACCTCTGGCGGGCTGCAGGCCACCCATCTCTTATTTGGGCTCTAAACTTTAGGACATCATTAGGTGTAAACTCGCTTTGTAAAAATACCTGATGAGATACATATATGTGTTTGTGTTTTTGCATTTGATAGTTTTCATCAAACCTGGCAGAAACAGTTCCTCACTTTTCAGATATGTCCATTCCCCAATAGACCTCAGAGCCAACTGTATGTTAAACCAAGGTACTTGGGGGCATGTTCTTTCAACCTGGGGTACCATGGTGGCCCGTATGACCCTGCCAAGTGGCATGGAGGAGACGGCCACCTGTCAGGTACAGATGTGAACTAAAATGTGTGGTAAAATGATGATCTGTATGGGTTCGAGGGATACAGGCCTCACTCTTCAGGTAAAACCAACAAAAAGCTGAATGGCACTTGAAAGGCTAACACAGTTCATATTAAAGAGAAATGTGTTTGATGGCTGTGTAAACACCATAACATGTAAAGCTCAACCCCCCCCCAAAAGAACCATGGGAACTGTAGTTTACCCTTCACAGGGTTACAATTCACAGCATCCTTAACAAACTACAGTTCCCAGGATTCTTTGGGGGAATGTTTTAAATGTGCTTTACATTTATAAACTTCATTCTGCATTTGCGAGGAGTTGGCTGTTTAGTGTAGCAGCAGCTTTTTCTGATTTTTGTTTGTTGACTTGGTTGTTCTTTGCCCAGCCATTCCATGGGTGGTGGGTTAGGAGTGCAGCCTTACTCTGGATCCTACTGTATATTTTAAAAACCAGAGTTTTGCACCATTCATTGTTGTCCTCTTCACCTGGAAAGAACTGTTCTCTTTTGTTACTTGTAAAATTTACCTGTCCAAGCCGCTTTCTCAAAGTGGGGAGAACCTTCTGGAATTGACTGCTTACTTTGCTTTGCTTTGCTTTAAAAGTGTCTTTCCCTTAGATTTGTATAGTGAAGCAGGGCAAGACACAGGAATTGAAGCGGAGCTGGGGGGTTTCACACAAAATGTACAGCTTGAAAGGATACTATCTACTTTAAAAACAAAACAGAGAATCAAATGATAAATGTAGAAAATAAATTGTTAGGTTGCACAAGAGAATTGCCATTAACACAAAATCACATTTACTGCAAACATGTAAAACACAATTTAGTTTGAGTGCTACTTTAGCAGATACAAGACACAACCATTTTTTAAATTAAAAGTGCATTTATAAAATAAAATGTTGCAATAAAAGAAGGACTTATATGTGCCTAATCAGCATTACACCAAGTGAAGGAGTAACTGATGTAATCCAGGACACAAAGAATAAAATATCATTTGGGTGCTAAACTGCCCTTCTCTGACCCCTGAATGAGAAAAATGAAACAGGCTGAGAAGTTTATATAATCTAGTTGAGATTCCTGCATTGCAGAGGGTTGGACTAGATGACCCCTGGGGGTCCCTCCCAACTCTCCAATTCTATGATTCTATTAATATATAAACACTGAACTCAAGCTGGAGAGATAGGCTTCAATCCTAACTCCACTTACCTGAGCGTAAACCCCACTGAATTCAGCGGGACTTCTGAAATTGTGAAAATTGCAGCCATAAGTGGCTTTGTGGTGGGTCATCAAATTTATATTTAAGGTGCCTGAAGATTCATTGTTGTTTCTGCTGAAGAAAGCTTACAGGACTACCACTCTGGAAATTCACTAAGTTTGAAAGGGAAGGTCATTCATTTGTAAATATCTGTTGATGGCTAAGGTGGTACAGTACATGGTTATTGTGTGCTATAATATAAGTTTTTTTAAAAAAATAAGGATATTTCCACATCAGTGGATGATGAAACAGAATAAAGGCTTCTGCAAAACAAGCTAACTGCAGTGGAACAAAACATGGTGGATGAAACTGTGAATGAATGTCAGAACGAATTGAGACACTTTCACACATCCCTGCCACTGATTCTCTGCTTTGAATCTTGTATCATAAAATTTAGTAGCAATCAGGGTTGTTCTAACACGTAGGTCTGCAGCTGTCATGGTAAGTTTAGCCATGGAGAAACCCTGAGCCAGAAGTGGAGCATGAGACCCCTTCAACTGGGCAAGACTCACAGAGTTAATCGCCTCAACAATCCAGGCGTCTATACCAGGCCCACAACCTGCCTCCCATCCTTTTTCTCTCTCCCCTCCTGCACTGCCCCCGGGCTTTGCAACTCAACAGCCTTGTTTCCTGGGCGTCAAGTCGACAGCTCATTAGCCGTGTCTCTCACATGCGATCACAAGCAGGGAAGGATGCACAATAAGCACAAAATGGTGCTTCAGCGCTGAGGGATGATGATGCCGAGTCATGCAATTGGCAGGGCCAGGATGGACCATAAATCACACACACACACACACACACACACACACACACACACACACGTTGCAAGGATGGATGGATGGAAGGATGCGTCAATTTAGGTCCTCTCACTTACTCATTTTTCCAATCTAAAATTCAGTTCTCCACATTAGTGCAGCAATTTGCACATTTATTTATTTTTTGTTTTAATCCTCATGAAAATTCATCAGCATTTTTTTCCTAATTGACACATTTCTGTATGCGGGTTTTTTGGGGTATGTAATAATGTACACATATTTGCAAGAGGTTTTCTCCAAATATTATGTTATTTTTGTATGGTTATAGATTTGGGGAGGACCCCCCCCAAAAAAAAACCCCAATCCTTAGAAATTAATAAATGGTAAGATTTTTATTATGTTGGATATGAAGGGAGAAATACAAGCTGAAGATGAATTCCTGGGTTAGCCTGTGCAAAAATGACAAGGCCAAGAGCTAGGGGCATTAAAAAAACAATACAGGGGCATTGAGGAGCACTGGCAATGTAAGATAACTGTCTTCCCCCCTTGCCCTGAAGTGTGAACAGAGACTGGGGGGGGGGGGGGTTGGTCAGGGTTAATGGGTGTGAGGTGATAGGAAGAGAGTCCTGAGCAAGGGTTGCTGGAAGGAAGAAGTAGGAAGAAGAGAGGCGGGAATCCATCTTGGGCAGCCTGGCTGAAGGCTGGTTGGGAGAGATGCTTTGGACTCGAGTGCAGCACTGCTGTAGGACACAAGCCCCTCTTGAAATGACCATGTTTTAAGAGCTGGAATCCCTCCATGCAGACTGAGGGTGTAAATAGGTGAATTAACCATATTTCTTAAAGCTGTGGCAGTCTCCACCGTGTCTCAATTCTACAAAGGGACATAAACCCTGGGTGAGTCTCTGGAACCTCATGGGCTCTTGTTGCGGCTCGGCAGAGAGAGGGGGTGGCACCCCACTTTTAAAACAGCATGTTATTTTTACTAATATACTCACTTTCTCCTAATATATACATTTCTGTAAACACTGTTTGTTTGGAGAACTGCATCCCCAAAATCGGAGAAGTGCACATTTCAAAGGATGGCTGTGTTTCAGGTTTCATATTGTTTTGGAAAGTGCTAATTTGATAGATTTGGTTTCAAATGTGAACTTAATCGAATTTCTTCCTCCATCCTTTGTTGCAGAGGACAGCAGCAAGGCAAGGCCGTGGTAGCCCTCAGCCCCATTGGGCTAAACCTCAAGGCCCAAAGCTGGGGCTATGTGCTCTTCAAGTAATGAAGATCACCCAGTGTGCTTCAAGTAAGCCCCATTGAATTCAATAGGACTTCCTTCTGATTAGCTATGGATTAGCCATAAAATGGGTTGGCTGGATCAGCCCAATAGCCCATCAGGGCCAGTATCCTGTTCTCGCAGTGGCCACCCAGGTGCCCATGGGAAGCCCAAAAGCAGGACATGAGCACAACAGTACTCTCCCCACTGGTAGCAGAGGTAGAACATAGTCATTGTGGTTGTTGATAGGCGTGATCAGGATCTGGAAGGCTTCCTCTGCATTGCAATGACTGTTTCCTGGCATTTCCACTCAAAAAGCTGACACGGTTGCTTATGGGGTGGGTTGACCTGAGCAAAGGGGACTCAGATTGCTGCTTCTGTTTGCTGCAGCATGCAGAACAAATGCAGGAAGGAATGAGCACATCGCCTTTGGATATCCCTTCATCCTTATCTGTTGTCTTTTCAATAATATTTATTATACAGTGGTACCTCGGTTCTTGAACGTAATCTGTTCTGGAAGACCCTTCAACTTCCGAGACGTTTGAAAACCAAGGCACAAAGGGCTGGCTGCAAGTTCAATTAAGAAAAATTGAAAAACATGCAGTAGAAACCATTCGACTTCCGAGGCGTGTTCGAAAATGGAAGCAATTATTTCTGTTTTTTTGGCATTCAAAAATCGAAACGTTCGGCTTCTGAGACGCTCTAAAACTGAGGTACCACCATATTTAAGAGGTGACATGCCAGTGTTAAATGTTACAGCACAAATTCATGGAGGATACGCCTATCAACAACCACAATGACTATGTTATACCTCTGCTACCAGTGGGGAGAGTACTGTTGCGCTCATGTCCTGCTTTTGGGCTTCCCATGGGCACCTGGGTGGCCACTGCGAGAACGGGTTACTGGCCCTGATGGGCTATTGGATTGATCCAGCCAACCCATTTTATGGCTAGGTAAAGGTAAAGGGACCCCTGACCATTAGATCCAGTCGTGACCGACTCTGGGGTTGCGGCGCTCATCTCACTTTATTGGCCGAGGAAGCCAGCGTACAGCTTCCGGGTCATGTGGCCAGCATGACTAACCCGCTTCTGGCGAACCAGAGCAGCGCACGAAAACGCCGTTTACCTTCCCACCAGAGCGGTACCTATTTATCTACTTGCACTTTGACATGCTTTTGAACTGCTAGGTTGACAGGAGCAGGGACCAAGCAACAGGAGCTCACCCCGTTGTGGGGATTTGAACCGCCGACCTTCTGATTGGCAAGTCCTAGGCTCTGTGGTTTAACCCACAGCGCCACCCTCATCCCATTTTATGCCTAATCCATGGCTAATCAGAAGGAAGTCCTATTGAATTCAATGGGGTTTACACTGGGTGATCTTGAGCCAGTCACTCTCTATCAAGACGGCCAACAGACACTGCCTTAAGCTCCTTAGAAGAAATATATAATAAATAGATACAGCTTCCATTTACTGCTGCTACAGCAAGAAATGTTGTGTTCTGCAAGTTTTCTGTTTTTCTAACAAGGTTTATATGGCTTTAAGGGTTGCATAGAAAACAAATGTAACAGCCATTGCTTCATTCAAACTTTGTGGATTTTCTCTTCTTGGAGAAACCATACTTGCTGAAATTCTGCTTCTCCTGAAGCCCTCGAAGGCACAGTAGTGGAACAGAAGAGTTGGGGGGGCGGGAATCACATCTGGCAGCCAATGCACCACTAGGTCGTTCAGATAGTGCACGGGTAGACAAGTCTAAAAAGCCTGGGACACAAACTTTCACGGCTCTCCTGATGTATACTGTGCTTTAGGAGGCTTAGTTTGGTCAGAATTGATTATACACTTCCAGAGTTAATGCTAAATGCATTACAGTCATACCTTGGAAGTCGAACAACTTAGTTCCTAAACGTTTTGGCTCCTGAACGTTGCAAACCCAGAAGTGACTGTTCCAGTTTGCAAACTATTTTTGGAAGCCGAACATTCAACAGGGCTTCCGTGGCTTCTGATGTAGACAATCGGAAGCCACGCTTTGGTTTTCGAACGTTTTGGAAGTCAAACAGACTTCCGGAATGGATTCTGTTCGACTTCCAAGGTACGATTGTACTTCTGGTAAATGAGTCACCATAGCCACTAGAGGGCAGTACCAATTTGTGTTCTGGGCTTTTAAGACTCGTCTACCCATATACCCATGAAACCAAAGGGGCTCATTGGTTGCCAGATGTGAAGAATATTGGCATTATTTTCAGTTCTCCTACTCCACTACGGAAGCCGTTAAAATAAAAAGTGCCAATCTGATTGTGTCACCTGCAATCTACAACCTGTGGTATCTTTCTAGACTACAAGATGGCCAGCTTTTTTAACAACAACAACAACACCTGTCTTTTCTGTGAGTTTATCAGTATGTTTATGTTGCACGTAAAACAATAATCTGAGCAATCCTATGCTTAAAGGACGAAGACTTCCTTGCTCACAGTCGGACTTCCTCCTGAGTATACCTGCAGAAGGGACAGGGAACTGTCTATGGTGAATATGGACAGCATGTGTTATGAGCAGTTATAACCATGTTTTAGGATCCCAGGGATTCCACCTAAGCAACCATAGCAGGTCCATCTGATGTCTGTTGCCTTGCCTCCTTCCCGTTGGCACTGCTGTGTAGTAGGTAAAAGCTACTGACTCCCGTGGAGAAACGGCCACCAATACAGGATGTAGGCAAGCAGCAATGCAGACTTTGTCTTCACATGGCATTTTCCTTTTTAGTGTGCAGTGTCTGATGGGGAATTTGTGCAGCTGGAAAATTTGCTTTAAAAAAAAAAAAACTTGCCTGGTGTAGTAGTTTACTAGCTGCAGGTTACAGGGGGGGGGGTGGATTATGTGGTTCTTCTTGTTTTGTTTTTTAAATACTTAGGGGAGCATTAAAAAATGACCCCCTTCACCTGGAATCCCCGAAGTGGCACAGTACCAAATTATACTACCCCACACCATGTAAAATTCAGAACAATACTTCATGCCACTTGGAACGTGCAGGGATTGGCTTTCAGGATGAAGGCAGAAAATACTTTGTGCTCTGAAAGTTAAAATAAAACTGAGATTGGAAAAGAAGAAGAAGTAAGGAAAATATTTTGTGCCGCAACTTTTATCTGGGGACGCGTGTCAGTGTTGGGGTGTGAGGCTGCTCTGCCCTGTAGCCTTCCCCTGCTCAGCCACATCTGCCTGCCTTAGCTTCATGTGTCTAAAGCGAAACACATGTGCTGCATAGACTAGCCCGTGTCTCCAGGGAACAGGGTCTTCGTGACATCCTGCACAAACTGCATTATTTGTTCCGTTCCCAGTTCTGGGAGGGGAGGCCGCTCCAGTGGGTTAGAGTGGGGTCTGGGAGCTAGGCCTGCTGGGCTTTCTCTCTGCCTCCACTCTGAACTGCTGCCTGACCTCGGCAGACTCTGCAAGGCGGGGATAATAAGAACTGCTTCTCCCAGTGGGCTGTGTAGTTTTGCTAATGAAGTCTGTGAAGCACTTTGGCGTCCTCTGGAGAGCACGAAGGGAAGCAAAGGGTTAGCCCTGGTTATTTATAGTCTTCACATTTGCATAAGCATTTCTGTATATCTGTGCGCACGTCGTGGTTGTCTGTGCATGCATTCACAGGGTGTGTGCTTTTGCACGGGTTGTGAGTTCTCCATTTCTGGACGTGCCCATATGTGTACTTCGGGTCTGTGCAATTATGCTTTTGCCTTTGTAAGAGGAAGAAAGAAATAATCAGATTAACATTTTGAAAAGAACTGCACTATGGAACAGAAAGCCACAGTTCTTTACTGTTGTTACTGCAGATAACACCTTCAGGGGAAATATCAGAAATGGGTAGGGGCAGGGCAATTATTGGTAGGAAGGGGCATGGGATGGAAATATTAACCTTACACGTTGTAGTCACAGGGTGGACCAGGGCCCCTGCTAAGCAGGTGCTTCTCAAAAGGGTAGCCAGCACCATGCACTTTTTAAAAAAAGTGTACCTGATATCAGGTGTTATTCACAGACAACACCTAAAATATGGGGTATGTTATAATAGAATCATAGAGTTGGAATAGACCACAAGGGCCATCGAGTTATGTGAGATCTGTGACTGATTTTGACTTAAAACAGGGGAGGAACTTAACCCTCCCCCTACTATCTCATTGTCCCAATTTAGCTGTCCCCCTTTCCAATGGGGAAAATGTGCACACTTTTCCATACATTATCATTTGCACATGTAGGCATGTTCATGTTTGCATACAGTAGCATTCCACATCTGCACCATACATTTAAAGCAGTACCATACCACTGGAAGCAAAAATGGCTTCCCCCCAAAGAATCCTGGGAACTGTAGTTTGTTATAGATACTGAGAGTTGTTAGGAGATACCTTCCCCCCATCACAGAGCTACAATTCCCAGAGTTCCCTTTGAAGATGGTTTGGGTCTTAAGCAACTCTGGAAATAATAGCTTAAATGCATGGTGTGGATGTGACTTTGAACACATCCCTTAAAACATTAGCAAGTGTTTGTATGTCTGTATGCTTGTATATGTAGTGTACAAGTATGCACATGAGCAGGTGTTGCATACGTACCACGCGCCTACATTTTGCAGGTGTTTTGCACTTGCAAGATGCAATAGCGTTTTCTGCTCGGCACAGATCTCTCCCAGCCAGCGCTTCTGACACAATGAGGGAAGAGGCTATTATGTTTATTAAATTGTATTGAGGCTACATTAAAGCAATTGGCAGCTGGGAACCCTGGTTATTTATGAAATGGGCATCAGGAAACATAGCTCCCAGGGCTGGATTTTAGCTGCTGAGAATATGTTGGTGGGGGGAGGGAGGGATCAATATTGCCAGGCACAAGCCAATCTGGTTTTAATTTGATATTCACTTACAGAGAACACCGCCTGCTGATTTCTCTTGATACCAAAACAGCAGCTACATGAATTAACCCTCCCTGTCCAGCCCAACACAACATCCTCCCATCCACTGAACACCCACTTATTAGCTCTGTTGGCGCTCCTCCTTAGAGCCACCCCCTGCCTCTGTGTGCCATTCTTAAATGCCCTCTGTACTCTGCCATCCCAGCATATAGCCACGATATCAGCAGCCCTTCATTAAATGCAAAAGAATAACACTGCTCTTCTACTGATTCAAAGAAGATGGAGAAGAACCAAGGAGGGGTGACAAATTTATTTTCAGTGGTTATTCTCAGACAAGAACACTTTAATCTTTGTGGGCCCAGCACATGAGCCTGGGGCTAAGGTGGCCAATCTCACATCGCCAAAGGAGAGGAAATGCATTGCCACAATAAAGGGGCAAAAGGAGATGCAGATATATGTACACGTCTATATGCACATTCAGAAATCATCATCGTAATGTAAGTAGAATGGCTACACATCACACCATGGTGGAGAATATTGTGACCACGTGCTCAGACTACTGTTCCAGTTTTGCTAATGGGTTGGTTAGAAAGGCTTGTGGGATTGTGTTTGGCTCATTGGCCTGAGGGTCTGCAGCAGTGTTGTAAAGCCTTCAGTGGCCCAGGGATGACAAAGAGTGCCTCCTTCCATATAAAGCTTCTCATATATTAAGATACTTGAACATGACCCTGTTCTGGGCACCCTTTCTAGCATGTGATCAATCACATAGGCAGGGCCTTTTTGAAAGTGGCACCATCCTTCTGGAACCACCTTTCTCCACTACAAGGCTCTGATTATTTTCAGGAAGTGTGTTAATATGGTTTTATTTCACCAGGTTTTTGAAGGATTGCTGCTCCCTCCCTTAAATACAGCTGAGTTGTTCTTTGTGATTGCAAAGCCTGGTTTTATCAACTGATTTAATTGTAGGTTTACCAAATTTTAATATATTGTTGTTGTGTTGTGCTTTGGGAACCATTGGCCAAAAGGTGGGGTAAAAACATGTGGAACAAACAAACTGCTTTAATGGGACTTGTAGTAGCATGGATATAAGACCTACATTCACCAGGATGCTCATTTGCATCAGATATGCCTCTCCTCTGTTTTCTCTTCAAGCGTAATATAAGTAAGTGCAGAAAAGCTCAAAGGCAATTTAAAACCTGATGTATGAAAATGCTCCTAGCCCATACTACCTTCCAGGCTCATATTTGCCAGCAATTATAAAAAGGGGGGAAATCAGACTACCATCAGAAAACAAAGGCACACTTTGTGTTAAATGCATACTAATACTGTAATCATAAAACACTTTATTAGTAAGCATTGTCTTTGGTGCCACAAATGAAGAGCTGCTCCACCAAACAAAGGCAATTTGCTTGGATTTTCTGGGAGATTGGACCTTGAGCCTTCCCGAATGGGAAAACCCCAGGGATGGGGGGATGGGGGGTGTGCGCACATCATCCCTGTTCCTGGGAGGCATTGAGAGCAGAGAGGAGCAGAATGCCTGGTGAACTGACAGTCCCAGCTGGAGTGAGCTGCTATGGCAGGGTTAGAATAAGAGCCCCAGGGCAGAGGAGGAAAGGAACCCGGGGTCCTGCAGCTGGTCCAACATTCTCTCCCTATTTCCAGGCAAAGTTTCAGAGAAAATGCAGAATGAGCAGAGACCAAGATTGGGGGGGGGGGGTCACATGGGCAAAAATAAGCCCTCTTTATTAACATTTGCAGAGCACTTGGGGCTGCAATCCTTTCCACACTTTTATGAGAGAAAACCCCACCGAACCCAGTGGGGCTGACTTCTGATCAGGTATGCATCCTATTGCGCCAGGAGAGTCCTCAAAGCACCTAGCTGACATTCTTTCAGTAATCTTTATGACACCACTCTGGGGTAGATCAGCATTCTTATTCCCGTATTTCAGCTGGAGGAGCAGGTGCTTAATCAGCCCATACAAAAATCAGCTTGGGATCATATTTCTTTCCATTCTCTGAAAAGCTTCCCCTGCTGATTTCTGCAGACTGAGCTGCCATTAAAGGTGAAGGAGCAAACTAAACTCTTTCTTTGGGTCAGTTGTCTACCCTAGATTGAGAGATAGTAAATTAAGTAAACTCATTGGAAAAGGTGAGGTCTGATCCAGAGACATCCTGGTTTGTATAGCTTGGCCTCTGGGAGTAGCTCCCTCTGCTGGGATAACCATAATGCTAAGCACTTCCTGTGAACGGGGCACCAGCTCAATTGGGACTTCTAGGACCATTAGAGAAGCTGCTTTATTTCAAGTCATATCCCTTGTACTGGGCCGTAGCTCAGTGGTAGAGCTTCTGTTTTACACACAGACGTTCTCCAGTTCAATCCCTTGTGTCTCCAGGTGGAGCTGGGAGAGACTCCCTGCCTGAATCCTGGAAAGATCCTGCTGTCAGTGTTGACAATATTGAGCTAGATAAACCAATGCTCTGACTCAGTGTAAGGCAGTTTTCTATGTTCCAGTTAAGAAAACAAACACCTGCTGCTCCCAACATACTGATGCCATCTGTCTGGAAGATGAGCAGTGTCTATTCTCCATCTCACCAGATTTTCAATACTGAGGATAGTCTGCTCACCAGGGGGAACCAGGGGCTTAGCGTGGGGCAGGGGGCGTAGCCCTGGGCACAGGATGTTTAGGGGGCATCACCTAGGTGCCCCCATGCAGGGAGCCCTGTCCTGCTTGCCACCCTGCTTGCCACAACGGTCTGTGGGCCCTGGAGCCCAGCCTGGCCTCGCCATGACTTCCTTGACCCCCTCAATGAATGGTCATCTGGCCAGGAGAGGATTTGTCTGCCAAGGGTTGCGTTGGCCAGCTAGGCTCCTCCCTACAGGGCTGCGCTGCTGTGTGGGCTCCATGAACCTTATGCACCCCATGCGCATGCCCTCCATGGCTTTGGCGGCATGGGCTGGCTTGGCATGGTGGGTTCTGTTGACTCTTTGAGGCATGCCCCCACGCCTGGGCGTGAGTGCCCTGGGTGGCAAAAAAGGAAGCAATGCTGCTGGGGGAGTAGAAGACTTTTTGAGAATGCCGGGAGACACATTGGACAGGTTGGAGAGGTTGCATGTGTGTGTCCTTGTGTATAAACAGCTGCAGGTGACATGTCATTTGCAGTACTGTATATTGGTGGGTGGAGGGATGATAACATAACCAGGAGTAGATCTAATTCACTGCAATTGACCATTTCAATGTAAAACAGCACATATACCATTTGAAAATTATAAAAAACAGAGTACAGCAAATAGTGAAATCTCTGAGGCTACCATCAGCATGTATTTTTATTGCCACATTTTTGTTAATATGCATATCTGAAGCAAGCAAACACAATGGTACTCACGGAACCTGGATCACCTAAACTGTCCAATGACACGAACACGATAGAAGTGCAGAAGAAAAGAAAGAGCAGGGGCAGCCAAAAGAGAGGAAGAAGGGAGGGAGAGAGGGATAGAAAAGGGGAGGCGAGCTCCAAGACAGGCCCAGAAATAAGGGGGGAGAATCAAGACCAGAGGGGCTCCAATAATTCAGACCAGATCTCTCTGAATGCAGAGCTGGCAGAATACTACATGTGGCATGAATATAATGTAAGAAGGAAGAGCCCATGCCACAAACTTGTTTTAATACATGGCAAAGAACAGGAAATGGCACCCTCAACCCTGCCGCCAACCACTAAAGCAGGGGTAGCCATCAACATGCCTTCCAGATGTTTTTAACTACAACTCGCACCCCCCTTGGCCAATCTCCACATTGGCTGGGACTGAAGGAAGGGCATCATTTTGTTAGCTGAACACTGAAGAAAAATCCAGTAGCCCACTCTTTCCCCATATGCCTAGTAGGGATGGGCAATAACTGCTTCCCATCATCGTAATATACCACCAGCTAAACATCGCAATATCACAATGTCGGATAGGAGGCAGGAAGGAAGAAGGGAGTTGTTGGCCACCGTGCGAAGCTTCTGCCTCTTCCAAAGCGCCTCCTCCTCCTCCAGCCCCCCCCCCCCCGTGTGAAGGCAGCAGCAGATGATACAGGAGCACGAATGTCCATTTGCATCTCTGCCTCAGTTGCTGCCTTGGCATGGGCAAGGGGTGGGGCGAGCGGGCTGGCTGTCCCTCCCGAGATGAAGAAACAGCCTGCTCATGCCTCCCCCCACCTGTGCCAAGGCAGCTGTAGTGGTTCAGGCAGCATCTGCCACTGCCTTGATATGGGCGGGGGCGGGAACGGACTGGCGAGGCTGAGCTGGGCTTCTTTCGGCCTTCTTGCCACCTGGCGGAGCAAGTACACACAAGCTGTTTGTGCTCCTCAGGTGGGGTGTGTGAGAAGCCTCCTCTTCCCCAGCTGAGCAGCCCCAATCCTTCTCCTGTTTGCAAGCGAGCAGGAGAAGGATCAGGGCTCCCTCAGCTGGGGAGTGGGAGCACTTTAACGGAGCCCCCACCCCACCGCTGGCTCATGCAACCTGGTGGCAAGTAGGGGGCTCCGTAAAACTGCTTGGCTGAGACGAGGGCAGCCGGGCACTCCTTAGCCAAGCTGAACCTCCTCCTCTTGAGTCCCTGTGCCCCCAGCGCCTGCTGCAGCTTGTTTCTCCCTCGGCCGCTGGGCACTGGTAGCAGAGGGACTCAGGAGGAGGCAGTTTCCCCCGCGATATAATGCTGAGTGAAGTCATCATCACGGCCTGCCCCTCATACCGGGCCTGGGTGATATAGTAGTAGGCATTGGCCTAGCAAAGGAAAATTGGTGGATCCAAGTCTCATTAGCCAATTGCTACTTGCTTCCTGCTTCCCACTGCTTTTCCTAATCTGGTCTCCACCTTCTCCTGTCCACCCAGACTCCGGCTGTTCTGTTTTCCTCCCTTGACAACAACACCAATTCATCATCCCTAGTGAGGATATCATGTAACACCTTGAAGGCTCTGCTACTGCCATCTCTCTCCTTCTCCTCCCCAAATCCCTTAGTCCCACCAAGCACTTGAGAGGAAGGGAATTCTCTGGCTGCGAACACATCATGCATTTAAAGCACACCGCTTCCTCCAAAGAATCATGGGAACTGTAGTTTACTCCTCAAAGGCTAAAATTCCTAGCACCCTTTAAGAAAAAAATCTTCATTGAATTGTTTTGCAACATATACAAACAACTAAAATACAAAACAAACAGGAGTAAACATAGTACATTAACAAAAACAGAATATAGACACAAACTCTAGCATTACAATGAAAGCAAAAAAGGGTTGGAAATCATTTTACGGGCTCACAATAAAAGTTAATTGCACATTATAAGCCTCATTGTGTTTTTGTTTCAGCATCTAACAATTTCAAGCCAGCAACCTATAATGCTTGGGAATAATATCCAATTCCTAGCACCCATAACAAACTACAGTTCCCAGGAGTATTTCAGTGGGGTACATGCTTTAAATGTGCTTTAAAAGTCTGGTGTGTGTGCACAGCCCGAGCCTTGTTCCTAGTTTTTTTCTTGAATTGTCTAAGGGCTGCAGCTGACCTGCAGCTTGGCTACCCTTGCCTAAAGACAGGTGGTAAAAGGTTATGTGTAGATGAAACCCAGACGATTCAAAACAGCAGCCATCCTGAAGGAGATGAACATCTGAGTTAGGCTTGGCACCTCTTCTCAAGGGTCCCGTTTACTCTGGCTCCCAACCCCTGGGGAAGTGGGTTGCCCTGAGGCTCTTGGGTAGGACCCCTGACATGCTGGCTTGTACTCTGGTTCCTGTTATTGTCCTGGAGCTTTCAGAGGGCTGGCCAAAGAAACAGCACGGTGCCAGGTTGAGCCCCAATGATGAATGGGTGGAATTACTCTGATAATAGCCCTTTAAATGAAGGTGCCACTTGGAGATGATGTATTTCTGTGCACAGATGATGGATGCGGGTACATTCTACTCCTCATTGCCAGAGGCTGTGTGCGCTAGGAAACAAGTTAGCAGTGGGCCGGGGAGAGGGGAAACAGCAACGAGGGGGAGCTGGATGGGATTCAAGACCCTGGGATTCCCTTGGGATTCCCTGCTTGGACTTACCTTTTGCACAGATGATGTCATTATATGATGGAATAGACATACAAAACAGGTACTACAGCATATGTTGAATAGAGTATTATTATCAGCAGCATCTGTTGGCACAATGCCATCCAAGCGGCACATGTGATGATGGACTTCACTGTGCCCAATATATTACACCGCCAGTACCTCGGGTGCTCATTGCCACGGCCTTCACACAGTCCTCACAGTGCAGAGCCAGGTTAGGACAATGAAGAATAATCAGGTGAGCACACGCAAGCAACTACATAACAATACTCAGAAGCAGACACCCATTCAATGAGCACAAGGGTGCAGGCTCTGGGGTTTAATATAGGAGAGAGTGGGAAGTGGTAGGCTGCTCTTGATCACCTGACTTTGCAGCTAGGAGGGCTTGCCTAGAGTTTTCTGTCATAAGGCTAGAAAGAAAGCAGTCCCCCACTCTGACCACTTGCAGTGATTATGGTGCTGATGACTGATGAGGATCTTTCCATTGAAAGTGCTTTTTGAGTCTCTCTCCCTATTGAAGGGTGGCCTTCCACTTGTGTTTCAACCATTTTGGTGCTCCACCCATATCTATATCTATATCTATATCTATATCTATATCTATATCTATATCTATATCTATATCTATATCATCTATATCTATATCTATATCTATATCATCTATATCTATATCATCTATATCTATATCTATATCTATATCTATATCTATATCTATATCTATATCTATATCTATATCTATATCTATATCTATATCTATATCTATATCATCTATAGTTTTATAGACAATGGGAAATTGAGAAAACCCTTGTCAGTTTCACTTGTACAGACTCCCTTCTCTGGTTTGCATTCTCTGTCATCTGGTGAAACTGACATACCTTGTCGTGGTTGCTAATAGGAATTGGTTTCTCATTTGCTCATTTTCCCAATATTAAATTCAGTTTGCATTTCTGCAGCAATGTGTGGTTGGTTCTCTCTCTCTCTCGTTAAAATTTGTCAGCTTTCTAGTGCAGATTTCTCTTGATAAACATATTTCTGTATGTAGTTTTGACTAATATACATGTTTTTGCAAACACTATTCCCATATTTGATGCATTTTTTATGTTGCTTTCACTAACATATACATTCCTGTACACATTTTTTGTTTTCAGAATTCCATTGCAAAATTCAGAAACTTCAGAAAATTCTCCTATAAATTGTTTTACGGTAAGAAAGAGACAAAAGCCCTCTTCCTCCTCCCTCATAAGAGATTGTGGACAGTGAATTCCTCCATAAAAAGCCCCTGGACGTATTTGTCTGCAGTTTGACAGGCTTAATCAACCCTGGCAGGGTCCTGCGCCGGTAAATTCCATTCATTTTGGCCCTAACTGGAAATTGTTATAGATATTTTCAGATTTCCCACTACAGTGAATAGGGAAACAGAGTTTTGGCTGGGAACCTGAAGCATAGGTTGAAGTAGAGAGAATACAGAATGACTCAGAAACAGATTGGAATTAAAAAGGAAAACGGGGAAAAACATTCCACTGATATAGGTGAATCTTGGAGCCTGCTTACATTCATAATTTATACAGCCTGACTTATTGGTGCATACGGATATCCCTTATCCTTTCCATGTGACAGCCAGGTATGGAATCTGGAGTGAGGAAGGGGACTGAGATGTTGCAAAAGGAGAAGGATAGTGGCCCATGAAAGCAGGCCAGTGAGCTTTGAGTGCCAGGCTGGGAAACCAACCCTGAAATTTTCATATGGGGACTGTGGGGAAGGGTTAACCAGGCGGCCATCCCATGCTACTTCCCTTCAGAGGTCCAGGTGATCAGTTTGCTTCTCGGAGACTCTCAGGAACCTTGGCACAAGCCCTCGAGTGACGGGGGACTCTGAGTTTCTATTAAACCTCAGCGCAGCTGCAGGCTGTGTACCTTTGAATTGTTTTTGTTTTTTTAATTTTCTCCTTCCCATTGTTTCCCCCTCCCTCCTCCCCCAAAGATGGAGGGCAGGAAAAAAGAGAGAGAGAGAGAAATCTACAGAAGAGGAATGCAATTTGATGCAGTATCTCAGCCTTCGCCCGCCGCGTCGCCGGGATTGGAATAAAGAATCCATTAAAATAACAAAGCGCAAAGCGAAAGCGGGGGTGCGCGAGAGAGAAACAGACGTACGCACAGCACAAACAATAGTCAAATTGGATTTGAGATAGCAACAGGCGCACAGGCAGGAGGGCTTGGGGTGCAGCGGGGGTGCGGGGAGAGAATGCAGATGGGAGAGACAAGCTTGAAGAAGCAGAGCTGCTCTCTGGCTAAGGTGGCCATCAGGCCAGGCTACGGATATGGAGATAACAGGCTGTGAAGACCTTCAGGGATAGGAAAATGTCTCTTTGATCTATAATTATATTTGTGTGTCTAATTGTGTTACTTACCCTGACCCTTGGGGGGGGGGGGATAGGATCCCAGTTTTATGTTTAATTCTTCCTCTCACATACCTTTTATTAAAAAAGGCTGTCCCAACCAAACACATGAAACAGGGAGCAGAATAAAAAGCAAACATAAACGTCAATTAGAAAGCAACAACAACTAAATACGTAAAGTGACACTAAATCCTCCAGTTCTTTACTCTAGCTCAGGTGGGGGGGACCCTTTGCCCTGAAGATGAACAACAGCTTCCATCAGCCCCAGCTAGCATGGCCAATGGCCAGGGATGGTGCAGGTTGTAGTTCAGCAACATCTGCAGGGCCAAAGGTTCCCCACACCTGAGACTTCCCAAAGAGAGCTAAATGCCAAAAGGCAGCTAAAAGGGAAAGGTTCTTGGATGGACTGGAGTTCTATACTTGCATGGTAGACAACAAGGGTGTCACTCTGCATCTCTGCAATGCGCAAAAAAGAAAACACAACGGGGGGGGGGGGTGCCCTTAGGGTGCTTCTGGGAATGGGCAAATCTGTCAATTTCAGCATCTCATTTTTCCAGTTTTAAATTCAATTTGTCACATTTCTATGTCACTTTGCGAATTATTTTTAAAGTCCATGAATGTTAGCCAGCAGTAGGGTTGGTACATCCTGTTTCACTCCTGGAAGCGAAACAGGAAGCGCAGCATTGCCCTGTCCTGCCGCTTCCACCACCACTGCCACACCTGCTGCTTCCTATTTGAAAGCCGTCCAAGTCATTCCTGTCTCCTGTGGGAGCGAGTTCAATAGAGTAACTATGTATTGCATGAAGAAGGACTTTCCTTTATGGGTCCTGAATCTTCCAGCATTGAGCTTCATTGGATATTCACAAGTCCCAAGACAAACTTTCTCGATCCACTTTCTCCATGCCTTGTGTAACTTTATAAACTTCTATCATGTTACATCTTATTCACCTTTTCTCTAAAGTAAAAAGTCACAAACACTGCAACCTTTCCTCATAGAGGAGTCTCCCCATCCCCTTGATCATCTTGGCTGCTCTTTTCTGAACATTTTCCAACTTTACAATATTCAAGAAGAAGCAACCAGAACTGTATACAGCATTCCAAATGAAGACGCGTCATAGATTTATAACACGACATTATGATATCGGCAGTTTTATTTTCAATTCTTTTCCTAACGATCCCTTGCATGGAATTTGCCTTTTTCATAGCTGCCACACGCTGGGTCAACATATTCATCAAGCTATCCACTATGACCCCAAGGCCTCGTTCTTGGTCAGTTTACCACCAATTCAGGCCCCATAAACATATATGTGAATTTAAGACTGTTTTTGCCCTGGCATGCAAAACTTTGCACTTGTTTAGATTCAATTGCATTTGCAATCTTACCACTCAATTACTTAAAGTTTGGATACACCCTTTGAGAACTCTTCACATTCTTCTAGACCCTCCAAATGTCCCTATTTTCCAGGGACATCCCTGATTTTGAGAAGCCATCCCAATTTCTGATTCGATCCCAGAATGTCCCTCTTTTCCTAAGATGTCCCTGTTTTCATTGCAGAAATGCTGGAGGGTATATTCTCCCTTTGTTTTAAGCAACCCTGAACATTTCATATCATCAGCAAACTTGGCCACCTCACTGCTCACCCCTAAATCCATCATTTATTAACAGTTTTAAAAGTACATGTCCCAATACGTAAAGCCTTGGGAGACTCTACTTTCTACACCTATTCATTTGGAGAACTGTATAAGTACCAGTGCTTTCTTTCCATGAAAAATAGGTGCTGGAACTCATCATTAAGTTGTTACAGTAAGTCGCCTGGTGACTTGGAGCAGCCCTGAACAGATGCTGGTTTGTCAAGAGCCATGTTCACCACCCACAGAAGCGCTAAAAACTATGGCAAGCTGTCTCCCTAGCTGGTTTGGGGGTTGCCCCTAGTTCTGGTGCAGGTCAAATAAATGTGCCCCGCCTCCCTCTTTCAACAGCCGCCAGCAAACAGAAATGGAAGTAGGAAGTACCACATTAAAATGGTTTTTATTGCACAGGTATAGAGTTACCATTACAGTGGTATCTCGGGTTATAGACGCTTCAGGTTACAGACGCTTCAGGTTACAGACTCCACTAACCCAGAAATAGTACCTCAGGTTAAGAACTTTGCTTCAGTGGTGCTTCAAGTTAAGAACAGTTTCAGGTTAAGAACGGACCTCCGGGCATGTAATGCCATAAGAGAGAATATTATGAAAATGATATACAGGTGGTACATGACACCAGTCAAGCTTGCAAAAATCTATCATTTGCCTAACAATAAATGTTGGAAATGTAAGGAAACTGAAGGTACATTCTTTCATCTTTGGTGGACATGCCCAAGGATTAAGGCTTTCTGGGAGATGATCTATAATGAAATGAAAAAGGTATTTAAATATACCTTCCTGAAGAAACCAGAGGCCTTTCTCCTGGGCATGGTCAGCCAATTAGTGCCAAAGAAGGATAAAACTTTTTTTATGTATGCCACAACAGCAGCAAGAATACTCATCGCAAAGTATTGGAAGACACAAGATCTACCCACCTTGGAAGAATGGCAGATGAAGGTGATGGACTATATGGAACTGGCAGAAATGACTGGCAGAATCCGAGACCAGGGAGATGAGTCGGTGGAAGAAGATTGGAAAAAGTTTAAAGATTATGTACAGAAAAACTGTAAAATTAATGAATGTTAGAATGATGTTGGACTGAAACTAAGTGGTCTTTAGCTGTAATGTTATAAGGGAATATGAGAAAATGGGCTATTATTAGGTAAAAATCTAATGTTATAATATTTAAAAATTGAAGATTAAGATGAATGAAGAGGGGAGGGATTTGCTGAAATAATAATTTGAACTGGAATACATAGAAGGAAGGTGTGAGGAGGTCCGGGAAATAAGCAAATGAAAAATATGTGATGATTGAATTGTTTGTTTTTTCCCCCTTCATTTTTAACTATTTTTATCTTGTATTTTTCCTTTTTGTATTTTTTTTTCCTTTTTATTCTGTAATTTCTTGAAAACCTTAATAAATATCTTATATATATATAAAAAAGAACGGACCTCCGGAACGAATTAAGTACATAACCAGAGGTACCACTGTACTGTTTTGGCAAGACATGTTAATGACCTTGATTTGTATGTCTAAGTTAACAATGATCAGAATCAGAGTCTTATGCCTGAATACATGGATTGTGGGTGATCTGTCTGGTTCAGGCTGAATACAGAAGCAGTGTTTTCAGAGCAGTGGGTCTCATTTGGAAACACTTTTCTGCATTCAGCCCAAACAGAAGGTGTGGGCTGGCTCTACCATTAGGTTGAGTGACTCAGTTTTCTCAGACTGCTGATTGATTACAAGTGCTATGAAAAGAATGGCAAATCATCATTTTATTTTATTTCTTGTTACTTGTAGGCTTTTCTGCCTCAGCTGCAAAATAGCTGGATCAGAAACCTGGTTAGGGTTCTGAATCATTTGGGGAACTCCCAAGTGGAGGAGGCGCCCTCGTCCAGGCCTGCACATGCACACAATCCGTGGGTTGGGATGATGGCAGGAGGCAGAGCTTGGTGCACTCATCCCTGTCCACCTGCTCAAACATGAGTTTTACTCCAAGGATGGGAAACATCTAGCCTCAAAAAGAGTTTGGGAAAACTAAAAGCTTGCTCACAACTTTGTAATATTTTCGTTTAGCCTTCCCCAACCCGGTGTCATCCACCCACAATGTTTCGGATGACAGCTGGTGGAGAACAATGAGAGTTGTTGTTCCAAAACATCTGGAGCACACTAGGTTGTCAAAGGCTCTTTTAGTTGGCCTTAATGGAAGGGATTACACATATGCCTCTGTTTTCCTTCTATCACAACCTTGTATTTGGTTGACACTCTGCCTTGACATTAAGAGACATGCATTCTCTCTGGGGCGCTTCATCATAATGTCGGAATCCACGGTTAATTCCTTGCGGAGTGGAAAATCAATTCCATGTGGGGTCACCAGCCAGCCAGCAAGGCCTGTTATCTCCACCGTGTCATACAACCCTCCCTCCCTCTCTCCCCCTCTCCTGCAGAGTCCTTTGGGAAGCTCTGCTGAATGAATATGCCTCCAACACAAGCTCATTTCTCTCTCCGAGAGCCGGTGGCAGCTCAGGAATGAAGCGCAATCGCCTAGCAAGGACGGACTCATCAAAACTACCATAATACGGACAGGGGGAAGCGAGAAAGGAAGGGGGGAAGAGGGGAGGAAAATCAAAGAAATATTAGCGCTATATAATAGCCAATACTCAATGTGAAATAGGAGCTCGGGAGCGCGGCTTTATGAGCTCCTGGCTGCTGTGGAAAAAACAACTAGAGGCAGGTGCGCCAAAGGAATGCAACATCTCCATCTTCTGGATGAGACAGAGACCCGAGTCCCTCATTACTCGGAATCATCAGAGACACTCTTGTACTTATTGCTCGAGTCAGAATACAAGCCAAGACGAGCGGAGGAGGAATGACAGGCTGCCCAAGTTTCCTTCTTTTGTGAAGGGAGCAGGGGAGACATGAGAGGGGCCTTTGGGACATTTGGCTCACAGGGAGCGGGGCCTCATCAGATCACACACACACACACACACCCCAAGCTACATGCCCTGCTAGCCCTGTCCACAAATGTCTGTGTGCATTGAACATGCATGCGTGGAGGGATGCAGGATGCCCACATGGTCTGGAGAACTATTTGCCTGGCACGGGAGAGATGACCCAGTCAATGCCAGGCAAAGATTCATGCTGATATGGGAGCTCAGGGTGAAGGACATGTAATAACTTGCAATCATCACCATCACAGATTATTGCTGGAATGTGTCAGGGTTGGGAGTCAGGCATAGATCAGGAATATGACAAAAAAGTCCAGTGAAGTTAACTCTTTGTTCAAGGAAACAAACCGCAGCTCAGGCATGGTAGTCTCAGCAATTCTTTCCCCAGTGACGCAGCTGCGAGGACTGAATGTTCCTGTCTTCCCTCTGCTCTCTAGGGCTCCTTCCTGGGTCCTTCCCCAATAGCCTAAGACTTTGCTTTCTTGCTTCTCATTGCTCTGCCCTCTTCATTTCTCTGCATGTTCTGGGAGACCAGGGAGGAGAGGAGCTGGTAGCAGCAGGAAAAGGAGACCCAGTGTCTTCTTCCAGTCTACCTACACTCTACACTCAGCCTCTTGACACCCCCCCAGCCTCCCCTCGTTCTGCCCCTTCTTCTCCCTTGACCAGGCATCGTCATCCCACCACCAATCCCCTGGCTCAGAGCCTTGCTCCCTAGGGGGTTCCCCAGTGGGTTCTCCTACTGGTGCCTCCAGCCAATCTATGGCAGAATGGGGCAAAATGCATTTAAGGGTAGACATGTTTTAAAGTGACCAGCAACAGACTGGTTTGTCCATCCCTTCTTCACACTGACATTTGGAGAGGTGCACCTTTTGGGGTGATTTGTTGTACAGTTTGAATCCACACATGGAGTAGAACAGAGGTGGGGAACCTCAGGTCCAGGGGGAGGAGGGCAAACATTGTGGGACATTATTACTCTCAAACCAACAATTCATGTTTTGCCACATAGGCACCTGAAAGGGCTGAGGCTCACAGAGCTTTCCTGAAAATTGGCTAGAAAGAACTACGAGATCACTTCCTTTGTCTATCTATTTCCTTTCTTCCTGGGCAGCCTCCTCTTCATCATGGCGCCAAGCTGGCCATGTATGTAGGTCTGAACTGCAGGCACCATTTTTAACTTCAATTTTGTACTTTTGTAGTTTCAAGCCTGCCTTCATTTTGCTACTTCAAGACATAAGATTATGTATGTAAATATGTTTTATTTCTTAGCAAAACAGTGTGTGTATGATTGTTGTTTTTAAGGGGCAATACCAGGAAAATCCAGCATCCTGGATTATTGTTTGAAGAGTGTTAAACCAACCCTGTCTTAGCTTCCAAACGTGAGGAAGAAAGGACAATATCTAAACAACGTATTCTCTCCTAGTATCTAAATCCACCCCCACAAACATGGCCCTAATCCAGGCCCCTCTGGTTGGTCCTCAGGCCTCCCCAGGCCATGCCCCTCACGGGCCCAGGTCTGCACTGTTGTTTTTTGTTGTGCCTGGTGGGAAATAGGTCCTTCCAGTGACCTTTGAGAGCCAGTGTGGGGTAGTGGTTAAGAGCGGCAGTCTCGTAATCTGGGGAACCGGGTTCGCGTCTCCGCTCCTCCACCTGCAGCTGCTGGGTGACCTTGGGCCAGTCATACTTCTTTGAAGTCTCTCAGCCCCACTCACCTCACAGAGTGTTTGTTGTGGGGGAGGAAGGGAAAGGAGATTGTTAGTCGCTTTGAGACTCCTTTGGGTAGTGATAAAATGGGATATCAAATCCAAACTCTTCTTCTTCTTCCACTCTCTGTCCTGGATGGAGGATGGAGACGGGTGCATGCAGAAAGCTCTGGCTTTTTGCATGACTGAAATGTAGCCTATTGCACAAAGGTAAGAGTTGCATCCATTGCTCCACCCTCTTTCCTCAGTGGCTCCCCATTAGGGAATGTGGTTCCTCAGGCTGAACAGGGTTCCCTGCCACTGGATAGGAAAACCAATGCCTTGTGGGGACACCGGCTGGCCAGCAAGGCTCATTTGCCACAAGCAACTGCAGGGACACCCCAGGATGTTTTGCTGCCAGAAGTGAAACGCTAGATGGAGCCCCTCCCATTCCACATGTAGAAGCTGGGAGGCTGCCACCGAGAGCAGCAGGCCAACTTAGTGGGTTGGCTGACCGGCTAACATGCACAGCTCTGTCCTCCCCCTGAACACCTCACAATAACCTGCTCTCTGCCCCATCAAAATAAATGCTGCAGCACAACTATGGTGGCGTTCATGTGCATCAGCGGGAAGCAGAGCAATACATGCAGGTGCATGGTGTCTGCTGGTGTCCATGCGGCTCCCTCTCTGCCTGCTCGCTCACTCAGGTGCCTTTCTCAAAAGCACAATCTGTGAGGTGACCACTTAGGTACAGCACATGGCTATTCTCTGAGTAGAAGAGGGGTTAATAAATTCTGGAACCAAAAGGGGGTGGGGAATAACAAGCAAGTGTGGATAGTATGGACACACCTTTAAGCAGCATTTCAGGGAGATGGGAGCTGCTCCAGAGGACAGAATATTCCTCTGGAGGAGGAATAGTCCAAGGGGCAGCCACTACCCTCACCTATCCATATCTGCCGCCTGAGGCAGGCATGTCATCTGCCTAAGGACAGGGCTGGCCCTGAGTCTGCCACAGGTCCCAATCAAAAAAAAGGTGCCCTCAGAGGCAGGATGGGCCACGTGTTGCGGCCTTCAGCATCAGGTGTTGCAATCAATGCACAGAAAGAAACATCTCTTTGCTGTAGCTCCATCCCTCAGCCCAAGTCGTCAATGGAAATAAATCCTGTTAATTCACTGTTTAATTATTGCCTGCTGCTTTATTGTTTGTTTGCATTAGTCCGTATGAATTTTTTATTATTGTGAGACAGAAAACAAGCCTCCCAAGATTTACAGCGCGAGGATCCCATTCTGGAGCGAGCCGAACTAAATAACAGAGGAGACAATCGGAGATTCGTTACACGGAGGAAGGAGGAAATAAATAGTCATGAAACAGAACCTGATGGCTCACCGTTTGAAATATATCAGCTGAAATGCTGAAATGCCAGGAAGTTGTTTATGGAGTTGAAGCAAGCTCAGTTGGTTTTTCTGTTTTGATGCATCTAGGTCAGACTGCCCCAGGTGTGATTACTACAGGCGCTGGCAGCACTTTTCAAGTTTTCTCCCATCAGGAACCCTTTGCACATTGACGTGCCTACCAAGAAACCTGGGCATATTTGCCATTGAACCCCTAGCTTGTTTGCCATTGACCCCTGGCTAGGGACCTGGTGCTCGCTCATGGCATGAGAGGTCTGGGGCTCAAAAAGTGGACATGCGTTGCCTAGGGGAGGAACATCCGCACCTTTAAGCAGCCCCCTCAGTGCCACATGGAGAGGTCCTTCTTGTACACTGGTCTTGCGGTTTCCCTTCAAATCCCACTGGAAGTGCAGCCAGAAGGTCAATGGAGACTGCACCTTTTGAGGAGGTGACTTAGGGGGTGCACTGGGCCCCAGACCTCCCTAGCATCCTAGCAGTGGCTTGAAAGCACACCTCGCCCCGCCTCTTTCACTCACTCAACCCCCCCCCCCGACACCCACACACACCACCAGCCTGGAACCTAAATCGCATGTGCAGCTGATCTTGCAATATTCTCCATTATCATTTCCCCTTCTCTGAACAAAGCCTGTGGCAGCAACCTGAAGCAGAGAGGTAATACTACTACTGCTGTTTACTATTATTATTTATTAATGTTCATATTTCTAATTATTCTATCCTGCTCCTCCTTCCACATGAGCCCAGGGTAGCTGTAGGCAGCTACGGATATTTCTTCCTCATTGCAAATATGTTTTCTTATAAAGTGCAGGAACGATTTGTGGAACTCCTTGCCACCGTAACTATTTCAGCAGGAGCGGAGAACCATTGTTGGGCTCCCAGCTCCCATCAGCCCCGGCCAGCATGGCCAATGGTAAAATATTATGGTAGTGGCAGTCCAGCAACTTTTGGAGGGCCACAGTCTCCCCACCTTGAGACTACATGGTACAGGGATGGCCAAGACCCCTAAGCCCAAGAGTTAGGTTAGAGTCTGAGCTCAGTCCAGGGATGTGTGTCGTCATAACACAGGACCACCAGTCAGTATGTGCAGAGTGTTCCCATCGTGGCCAAGTGTCCACAGCTCACACACCACATCTGGGGTTGGGGGCAGGGCTTCCAGTCCAGTCAGATGGTAAGGCTTTTAGGTAGATTTAGCACTGATCTGTTTAGAAAGAAAGTACTGTAAGAAAGGGTATCAAAGCAGAAATCTTCATAAAGCCAACAGCTGCTAATGCAATGTGGCTGCCATTAGCCTGTCTCCCATTCAAATAACAGTCATTGATTTTCCCCACACATATGCATACATACAGACACCAGCCTCACAGCCCCGATGCCTCTGTCTGGACTCTCCTCAAAATTCCCATTACAGGCATGGAGATAAGCACGATCGCTTGCTAATAATGTCTGCCAATCAAGCTGCTGTTAAAGGCACAAGACCAGAGGCAAGTCAAAAAGTTTTGCCAGGCAACAGCCCCTGCTTTTTCTTTCATTGATCCCTCACTCACCCTACTTTTTCCTCTAAATCAGGCATGGAGAAGCGGTGGCCTCCTGATGTTGTTGGACTCCAGTTCCCATCAGCCCCAGCCAGCATGGTCAGGGATGAGAGGAGCTGTAGTGCAACAACATCCAGAGAACCCCAGGTTTCCCATTCCTAATGTTAAGAGATCTCAGATTACATGGCTGGGAAAAGCCTCTAACCACCCTTGCTTTAAACCCTGCTCTCCCTCCCCAGTCTGGACTAGGAATGTGAATAGGCATCATTTCCTGTTCTGCCCTGTATTCATCACTTGCAGCACTGCTGCTGTTTCGCTGCAGTTCATATTCCACCAAAAATCATATTATTTGTCTCACTATACACTGCGGCAAAATTATGTTGACCACATAAATTATCTTGCCATTACATTCTTCCATTCCATTCATTTCAATGCAAAGGAAATGTAACGCAAATTGTGGGCAGAGAACGTAATCTCTTATGCCTCATCTGCAGATGGAAAGCAATATACGTTTAGAGAAGATTGGAAAATGTTTATTGAATATATGGGGGGAATTGTGTACATTTGAAAACATTGGCAGCACTAAGATAAATTCAACAGTGTAAATAAGTTTTGATGGATGTAATAATGGAATACTGAATGATTTAGTTTATGTAAAATATGCAGGGATTTATGATATGCAAAATGAACCATGGAAAGAGAAGAAGGGAAGTGGTTGATATTTTAAGGGTGTTTAAATGAGTATTCTAAACTGTAAAACAGAAAATTTAATAAAAATTATATATATAAATAAAATAATGAAAGCATATAGCAATCTAGTATTTGCTGGATGGATTTCCATTCTAGATGAAAAAGTGACGATTGGCAATATCCACTTCCATTTCCGTGTTCATGAGAATTCTGTCTCAAGGGCAAGGTGGAAAGTGGGGCCCTCAAATAACAGAACATTGACTTTGATCCTATGTGGATTTTGACCCAAAGAGCTGCTTCTGAAGCCTGCCTTTCTCTTCCACAGCATCATTTTGTTACAGAAGAAACAAGGGCAGCAGATGGTCCCTTCTCTTCAGCCTGCTGAGAAACTTCCTCTCAAGCGGGGCCCCCGCCACACTACTGCCTGCACCACCCCATCTCCTCCATCCTTGGTTTCGTCAGCTGGAAAAGAAGTGGGGGCAGATATCTCTATTGTGCTTTTACAAGTTCTTCTTTTTTCAGGCTAATCACTTCACTGCCACTTCCTCCAAAGCTTTTGGATGACAACATCTTAATTACTAAATTGCTTTGCAATCAGTGGTGTGTGCTTGTCTCTTCCTGATCCTCTCTAACGGCAGAAGCTGAAGACTTTCCTAACTCCAGGGAAGCCTTGGGATGGCAAATGCCTATATAGGGTGGCCAGTTGGACATTGCTAAAAGAAAGAGAGAATTTGCATCACCCAAAATGGGACAGAAGAAGACACCTATTTGCATATGATAAATACAAACTGAGAAATAACTGCTGGCCAGTCCTTCAAAGAGATGATTGCCCTGTGCAAAGTAGGACACATGATGACCCTGATGCCATCTTCAGCTTTGTGTGTTTGTTCTAATGGATACCAAGCTGCAGTCTCTCTTTCTCTCTCTCTCTCTCTGTCTCTCTCTCTCTCTCTCTGACTCTTGGTTAGGGCGGTGGAGATATTTTGGTGTTCTCATAATGCATTTACAAATGTAGAGGCTGAACAGGCCTTAGGGAGAAGCCCAGAAGCAAGCAGACAGCACATCATCCTAGTTACTAAGCATTATCCTGGGATCAAATCCCACCCCAGACCAAATACCCGCCACTCTCCCAACTGCCAACTTGATAAGATTCGAGGTATATTCTAGATGCTTAGAACAAAGGTTACCTTCTCCCTGCATCCACATATTGCGGCCTGTTGCCCATGAGCACCCATTGTCACCCATCAGTATCTAGGCCATAACAAAGCCATTTTGCATGGAGGGGACAGCATGGCTCATAGTGGAAGTCTGAGGAGTGGACCCTAGTGCTGCACCTTGCTGGATAACTCTCAGCTAATAGGAAACCATGGTGCTATAAGAATCTAGTTTAATAACCTCTCTGGGATGAGAGGCAGGTGGGGGCTCCTGTCAGGGTGGGGGAAGGGTTTTGAATAAATGGATGTACGGGGATGTCAGGTGTCGGGGAAGCTGTTGAATCAGCCAGCATCTGAGCTGCCGCATCTCCCATTAATGAAGCACTTCATCACGGTGCGGAGAGAGGAGTCCCAATTCGGAATGATATATTCCCAGCGACAGTCTGGCGCCTGCACGAGCTATGATTCTCCTTCATCTTGAATAATATTTTTGGAGAGGCTGTAAAACATGCCACTTGGAAGTGGTTCCGTGGAGAGAATGCCAGCACTCCTAGACTCAGCAGCCAGCCATGGCAGTGGGGTTAGTTGGCAAAAGGTGTCTGGGGCAAGGGAGTGGTGGGGAGCGGAGGCCAGCCCTATCATTAGGCAGAATGAGGCATAGGGATAGGCAATTCTGTCAATTTCTGTTTCTCATTTTTCCAACCTTAGGTTTGGTTCTCTACATTTCAACATCAGCTAGCTAGCTAGTTAGTTAGTTATAAAAGTCCACATGACAATTCATCAGCAGTTTAGTGCAAATTTGTCCTAATACACGTTTTGCTGTGCAATTTTGCCCAGCAGACACATTTTTTGAAAGCATGTCCCCTCATTTATTGAAATGTTGTTTGTTCTTTCATGAACAATTCTGTTTTTGTGTGCATCACTTGGCTGCACAACTACCCTGCAAAATTCAGAGCAGTGTGGATCTTGAAGGATGGTTGCGTTTCGATTCTCGAATGGTTTTGGAAAGTGTGAAGTAGGTAGATTCACATTTAAACATGAATTGAATTGAATTCCTCCCCCATCCTTAATGAGGTTTTCAGTGTTAGGAGCAGGCACAGTGTGTAGCGTCCATTTTTGTTGTTTAGAAAAATAAACAAATAGAGAAACATGCAGCAATTTGTTACGGGTGTATTTTATCCCTGGGAGGGGGAGGAGTGGTGGTTGTGGAACTGTCCGCTTCAACTGTCAAAAAAAGCCTTCAGTGACCTTGGGTACAATATGCCTTGAATTGGGGGTGAGGTTCTTCTGCCCCTCAGGGAACAAAATGTCTGAGCCCAGGAGGAGGTCAGCCAAGCTAGGCTGAGACTCTGTAAAATGATGTTGATGATTAAATCAATTTATGCCCTGCCCTTCTTCCCAAAGGAGCACAAAGGCTATGCTGGACTAGAAGGACAAATAGTCTGACCTATCAGAAGGCAGCTTCCTGTGTTCCTGCTAAGGGAGAAGCCGCTGTGGGGATGTTTAATTTACCACTTCCCCTGAGGTGCTATTAGGCGGAAGCATGTAGGCAAGCGCAGGGTGCCTGTTTGTTTTCCCCCACGGAGCCAAGAACAGCTTCAGAGGGAAAGAGTGAGTCCTCCTTCCCCACGAGCCTCTTCTGCAATCTTCAAAGCAGTTGCGTGGCAGTGCGAATTATTAAAGAAAAGAAAAGGGGGTGGGGAGAAACTCACAGGAAATCCTGATTCCGGATCTCCCACACCATGCCTGGTTTGGTCCTTGGGGAACTGCAGCTTTGCAGAGGACAGTTCCCTGTTGGAAGAGCTGACAGAGGGAAGTTCTCTATTTGAAGAAGTTGAGTCTAAGCCCAGTTTAAGGAACCCTAAAAAGGGAGTGGAGGGAACAGGGCTTTGAAGATGCTCACCAGCACTAAGAGAGCACTTGGAGAAGACACCAGGGGTGGACGAATCAGTCAATTTAGGTTTCTCACCATTTTCATTTTCACAGTCTTAAGTTCTATTCTCCCCACTTTTTTCCCACAGAGCCCTCATGAAAATTCACCAGCATTTTAGTGTGAATTTCTAGTAAGATAGATACGCTTTAATGTAATTTTGCCTAATATAATGTATTATCTGGGTGGCTATTTTCACCAATATATGCATTTTTAGGCACACTTTGCCCCAGTACATTTTTTTAATATATACCCATCACTTGACTAGAGAACTGCATTGGAAAATCCAGAGAAGTGTAAAAGGATGGCTGCTGTTCAGGTCACAACATTCTTTCCAAAAGTGAGAATTGGGTAGGTTTGACTTTAAATACGGACTGAATTAAATTTGTCCCCAAACCCTAGAGAGCCACAGGTCACAGTCTTCCCCTCTGTAGCAAGAACTCTTTCTATTTAAATGGTAGAAATTGCTTCTAAGTCTGCTTGACCCCTTCTTGGGGTGTGGGAGTGTTGCGGGACGGCCAGCACCTCCCCCTGCTGATGCTCAAGAGCTGGATGCCAGGGGCTTCAGCTCACACTCCTGGCTTGAGATCAGCTCTGCCAAATTGGCCAATGGCAGGTTGGCTTGGAGGGCAGGGCACACTCTGGGGGGGGGGGTCTGACAGATGGAAATGAGTACAGGCACCTTTTATCCAGACCTGTACCCCTTGTCCTGGTTCTACCTTGGCAGTGCAGGTTTAGAGCAGTGGGAGGGCTAGAGATCCAAAGCAGACATTGCTCATTCCTCTCCCCAATATAGGACCACAGGAATCTGCCTTAGACTGAGTCAGACCGACTGGTCCATCTAGTTCAGTATTGTCTACACTGACTGGCAGTGGTTCTCAGGGATTCCAGGCAGGAGGCATTCCCAGCCCTAGCTAGCGATGCCTGGGAATTGAACTAGGGCCTACCACATGCAAGGCCAATATTATACCACTGAGCTATGGCCCTTCTCCCTGGAAAATTGCACTTCCCAAGATTCTTTGGTGGGAGGCCATGGCAGAGAAACTGATATAAAACAAATGAACATTTTAAAGGGGACTCAGACGTGGAGCAAGTCACCGTCCCGGCTTTGGCAGCAGGCCACAGGGAGGAAAGGGTCCTTTGCCCTTGCTGCCCCTCCATCAGGGTCAGCCCACCCATGAGGCAAGGTTAGGCGACTGCCTCAGGCAGCAGGATCCACGTGGGCAGCAGATCCCAATGGAGATCTTAATCCCCCATCTGTTCCTGATGTAGCTCTTCACTCGCCCCTTTTCCCCTAGTGGGGAGGGGGCACCATTTTCTGGTTCACCTCAGGTGCCACCGTGTTTGGGGCCGGCCCGGCCCCCACCTCCAGGAATGCTGCAAAACTTTCTTCTTATGTAGGTGGATGATTGTCAGTATCATCTAAGCACAACCCACAGGGGAAAGCTGGTGACATGAATGAAGGTCGCGACATCATGGTCGCTGATTACCATATTTTTCCATCTATAAGCTGGGGCCTCAAAATTTAGAAAATCGGGGGGATTGAGCTTTAGGGGAGGATTATTTGGGGGGAATGCCGAAAATCGCTCACCCACCAGAACACAGCACACAACCACTCGCATTGCTTACAACTGCCACTTACAATCTCGGGTTTGCACTTCGTTCTGACGGGTGAGCGATTTTCGGCATCCCCCCCCCAAGAATCAAGTGGCCAATCGCCGCTTACAATCTCGGGCTCACACCCAAAAACCATTTGCACGTCCCCCTTCAGCACTACCCTTGTATATGACAAGCCTAAATTTTGAACCTCATTTTTGGGTCAAAAAAAACTCGTCTTATACACGGAAAAATATGGTATTTATTGTCCATGCCTCATAAAACTGATAGACCCCATCATTATGCATGGTCTACCTAATATCCAGTCATGGGATCTGTCACCCACAACACTCCCACCTCATCAGGGTTGCGTCTCAGTTAATTGGACCCCATCCAGCCCATCACTGCTTCCAGGCCTCTCCTGATTCAGATGGAAAGGAGAGACAGTGTGTCACTCACATCCTGAAGACGCCCTCTTCCAAATCCCCGAATGACCACTCCCAGCTGTTTCATATGGATGTTAAATACCATGTGAGATGGAATGGGCCCCTGCAGAACCACAGAGCTCAAAACTAGCTCAGTCCCCTAGTGCTACTTTCTGCTAATGACCCTGCAGGAAGAAAGAGAACTACTGTGATACAGTTCCTCCAGCTCCAAATCCCTTGAATAATTCCAGAAGGACACCATGGTCAAAGGGGTCGAAAGCTGCTGAGAGATCAAAGAGAAGCAGCAGATTTGCATTTCCCCTCTCTCTTGATGATAAAGGCCATCAGTCAGGGCAACCAAGGCTGTTTCAGTGCTAAAACCAGGCCTGAGTCCAGATCTGAAATGGGTCTAGATAATCTGTTCCCTCAGGCACACCTGCAGCTGGATAGCCACCACCCCAGGCTGCATCTCCCAGGACTCAGAATAAACTAATTGAGATTAACTAATTGACAGAATTAATTCAAAAATCCTTGAATTGCATCTAAAAGTGGTTCCTATAACTGAACGTGAATTGAGTTCCTTTGTGTTGGAGCTCTGGGTGAATTTTCATTGAATTCAATAATTTATATATGTAGAGGCAGTGCTCCCCCGCCCCCCCCCGCCCCCGGGCACGTGCAGTACTGGCACCTTTTCTTCCAAATGTTAAAAGTGTGACACTTACTGCAACAACTTCATGGTGAGTACTGGCACCTTTTTAAAAAAAATTATTCTTTTTTAAAAAAGCACTCCATTGATGTTTCATCACTCTTAACTCTGTGTTTGATTGTGACCATTGCATTTACCATTTTTACTTGTCTGAAAAGTGATGCAGCTATTTAATAATAAATAAAACAACTGTTCATATTCAGTGGCGGAGCTTTGGCACTGGGGGTGGAGAGCAGGCTGGCGTGGTGCGCTGCCCGCTGGGATGTGGCACGTGTCCTGGGGGCATGGCGCGCCGTCTGTGGGGGCGTGGCACCCTGCACGGGGGGGGGGGAGGCAACTGCGATGGCACCCCACCGGGATCGTGGTCCCGGGCACTCCCCCTGCCCCCTCTCCCTCTGCCAGTGTTCATATTACACTGTATGTGTGTGTTTCAGTTTTCAAAGTCCTCTCAAGTATATTTGTTACAATAGCAGAGCAGTTTGTAAAATTCTGAAGGCTGGTGGAGGGGGTGCTGAGCAACACATGAACGAATTGTGAATTGAATTTCAACAGAATTAGTTCATTTTTGGAGGGTGTGAACAGGAACTAATTCCTTTTTAAAATGAACTTTCCAAGCACTGGTATCCCCTATATGTTTTGGTACCACAGGGATGCAGGGCATAAGGGTTAAAACTCCGCTATTACCACTGTTGGAAATATCTCCGGTGCCTTGGGATTTGAAATATTTATTTAGCCATCAGCCTTGCACGACACATAAAACGTTGAGGTGAGCTCTTTTAAAATTGACACCAGTGCCAAGGAATTGCTTGTGGTTTCTCAGCCCTGACTATTACCATAAAGTGTGTGTTTCAGGATTAGATTAATATATATAGATAATCACTTTTTATAGGCAAAGTCTCCACATGGAATAGAAGCTAGGCATATCTGGTTGTTCTCAAGCCCAGGCTTTTATTTTAACCTGGATGGTATCCTCCTCTTGGCTTGCAAAACAGCAATGTAAGGGGAGTGTACCAGAGACACCAGACTAGGAACACAAACTGAAAAACCTTTCTGCACAGACTGAGTGACAGAAGCATCATGGAGTCAGCTCACATCGCCTCAGCCCCAACACCTCTCCATCACTTGCGTGTGTCTCTCCCTCTCCCCCCCCCCTGTGTGTGGCGGAGAGAAGGGTCCATGCGCTTGTTTCATGCCATTATTTTCTCTGTCATTTTTCTCCACCACTCCCAACTCTACCCCACCCCTCCCCCACAAAGCATTTCCCTGGGAAGGGTATATTTTACCTTGACATCTCTTTTTTATTTATTAGCCTGCGGCTGGTGGCAGTAATAACATCCCCCGGCTGTGTACAGATCAGGCATGTGGAGAAAGAGCAATGCTCTTTCCATTCACAGCCATATAATGGTATTTGGTAATGGGAGATAAGAAGTGGTGTCAGGGAGGTGGGAGGAAAGGAAATAATGAAATGTTTTTTGAGTGGTCATGCTTCTCGTTTTGTTTTTTAAAATACCACCTTCCCATTCCAGCGCCATTTTGGAACAGGCAACAGGCAACAGGCTCTGGGCAAAGCACTGCAGTTACATCATTTGAGACTCTGGGGTTGGAACAGTCTTATGGGAAGAGCCAGGTGAGAAGATGCATCACCTTCATGGACTTTGAAATGGGGGTAAGCCACCCCTGCTGCGTTTTTTTTGGGGGGGTCCTCCCTGCTCATTCTAGTGAGCGTGGTCCTGGATCTGTGCCCCAGAGTCCCACCCTGATGGCACCATTGGCTGGACACACCACAAAGCCTCCAACCTGGGACAACTTCCCAAGATGCTCCTTGAGGTCCCGGGGGTAGTGGTCAGTGGGCTTTAGAAGACTTGGCAACTTCTCCGTCACATCGTGAATCTTTGCACCCGGAAGACAGCACGCTTCCTGTGACATCCTGTTTCCTCTGTTCTCCTCAGTAGGGAGTCCCCTATCACCCCGACTCATCTCCTCTTCCTCTGTGGAGTAGCTGGAATCATTCTATGGGCTGTGCCTTCCAAAGGCTGCCTGGAGTATTCTGAGGTCTCCTTCTGTTGTTCTCGAGTCTTCCCCTCTTCTTTATGAGAGCTTATTTTGATATTGTTGGAATAAGTTACAAAGACCAGAAACTTATGGTTTGAGTACTTCCTACTCCTTCCTCCCAGATTGTCATGTCTAGGCTGCAATTCCCTTTCTCTAATGTCATCTCCATGGAAGGTAGCAAGTACATTATCAGTATACTCATCCATGGTCAGTAGCCCTGCATCTGAAGGAGTTAGGTCAAGAATGGAAAAAGACTCCTCCAAATCTATCTCCTCCAGTCTTTTTCTCCTGGGAGGGGGGGGTGCAATAATCATGCTGTGCACTGTATCTTTCACACCCACCTTTGTGTCTTCTGAGGTTGGCAACTGCTGTCCTAGCTCCTCTGGCCCAGAATCAGTGTCCAAGGTGAGAGTACGGAAACAATTTTGCAACTCTAACAGCAAAGTGTGGTTTGTGACTGTCCTACTTCTGTGCATCACATCTCTCCAGGGATTAGACTCTTGCAATGGGCAATCTTTCATAGAATCATAGAATCATAGAGTTGGAAGAGACCACAAGGGCCATCGAGTCCAACCCCCTGCCAAGCAGGAAACACCATCAGAGCACTCCTGACATATGGTTGTCAAGCCTCTGCTTAAAGACCTCCAAAGAAGGAGACTCCACCACACTCCTTGGCAGCAAATTTTTGCAATGGGCAATCTTTCTCCACCCTGGGGGCACCCCATCTATATTGGTGCTCAATCTCAGACTCTTGCAATGGGCAATCTTTCTCCACCCTGGGGGCACCCCATCTATATTGGTGCTCAATCTCAGTCAACTCAGCTCTATCAAGTAACTCTGCCTGTTGTCCTGTTGCTTGAGGTGTGGCTAGGCAGGCCTCAGGTTGCTACACCTTCTCTTCCAGCAAGACAACCAGGTTGCACCTGCTACAGGTGTGCTGTTGCTTGCTCTCCGGCAGAATGACAAACATGACACAGGTGTTACAGGTCACTGCAGCAGTTCCCTCGCCCTCCATGTCTCCATGTCTCCTATGCACACCAAGAGACAGAACTCTGGACTTCCCCCTTAAACTCCCCCGCTAAATGCCCCCGTTTGTGAGGTCTGGTCGCGAGCTCCCAGGATCAGCACTGAACTGAGTCCAAGAACGGATCTGTGCCCCCTTTCACATCCAGTTAACCTACAGTTGGCTCACTGGCATTTTATCATTGTCATATTTTTTTTGGTCGAAGAGACACTTTCACTAGAGAGGGGGAGCCTCCCTCCCAAAGCAATGAAGACTATTGATGATGAGAATAAAATCAAATGACCCTTGCCAAACGGCATACATTTGAAATCCCATTGATCAGGGGTTATTATTGAGGGGGAGTTTTGTTTTTCACCTCACTGGTTCAATATCAAAATGACACCCACCCCAAATCTATTTTCCTCCAGCTGCAACTGTGTGTGTGTGTGTGTGTGTGTGTGTGTGTGTGTGTGTTGCTGAGGTCAGGCACAGTAATTCTTTCATCTCTGGGGAAAAATTCTCAAGTTGTCTCTCACCTCCCCCCCCCCTCCACAACTGCTGAGCCATCACATCTCAAAGATAACTTGAAGCCAGGAAGGGAATCCATAAAAGAATAGGAAATTCAAGCAGATTCCATTTTGCCTGTTATTTATTGCATTCCATATTTAGGGAGAAGGGGGAGGGCATGTGTGTGTGTGTGTGTGTGTGTGTGTGTGTGTGTGTGTTTGTGTATTTTCTACTCAGCCATTTCAAAGTTGAACTGTAAAAGTTGCTCTTGAAAGCATTTCCCTCCTGAGGAACCAAAACAGCGCTCGGCTCTCTGCCTGTAATTAACAAAGAGGGGGAAATGACTGGTCTAAATTAAAGCAGATCTTAATTATAATAATTAACAATGGAGGGCACAGCTGCCTGAGGTTGTGGGTTAGCGCGCAGGAAATAAAAGCTTCTGTGGGCGCTGAGGGACTTCAGAGCTGCAGAGTTAACTACTCTGGTTCCTCCTGTGGTCTCCTCTCACTATTGCCCACCGCCAACACCAACTCTTTCCCCCTCCGCTGTCCGAGCATCTTCTGAGAGCACATTAAGCATCACAGCCAACATCTGCCGTGTGTGATCTGCTGCCTTGTTACTGGAGAGGGCCAGCCGTTTGGGCACTGGGCCACAAGACAAGAAGATCTGGGCTCGGCTCCAAGTACTGCAAACCTGTGTGTGTGTGACCTTGAGCTAGATTTCCAAGGACAGTGGAGAAGTTTTCAAAGGCACTTCTGGTTTTTGCCTGGTGTCAGCCTTTGCCTTTTCTGAACTGGCCAGCATCTGGCATCTGCTGATCTGCTTCTTCATCTCTGCAATTCCAGGTGCTCACGTGTGAAACAGGAGCAGGGAGGGCCTTGAGGCAGCCTTTTCCGGTGGATGCTCTCTTTGTGTCTGAACAGTGTCCATCTCCTCTATTCATCTCCTCTTCTCGGCCTGTCTGCCCCATCCCTGTATGAGCTTACTGTTGTAGGAGAACAAGGCCACTGCCAGGTTGTAAGGAATGTTATCCTGCTTTTCAACCCCCTCGAGATACATTCTCATGGGAGGTAGACATGTCATCCAAGTCTGATCAGTGTTGTCATCTGCTAAGCAAGGAATGCTTTTATTCATCTGCCACCCTTTCTTCCTATTATTGATTACAAGTAGGAGTTGTTAAGAAATGTTGCAGTGTGGAGTGCACCTGTCAGGATTGCAGCCTGTCCTGGCTCCCAGTCTCAAACACAGTCCTTGGACTCTCCACCCCATGACTTCTGAAGGCTTTATTCCACAAGTCTGTGTGCTGTTTATACCTAGATCAGGTCACAGGCTACACATTTCAGAAGTTTAAAAGCAGAGCTCTAAGATACAGGGCTAGGCCCAAGCAAAGACACACCCCTTGGGCTGCCCTTTTGAAGAACTGGAGTCATTCACGTGGTTCACATCCTAGGTGTTGGGACTGGGCAAGCAAGCGGGCACTCCTGCACATGGGCTGGATCTGCTTACACCAGCACATCCAACAGTGTGTCCAGGGGCATACCTAGGACTGGCTACTGCTGAGAGATCCAGCATGTCAGAAAAAGTTGGCAGTAAATCACAGGTTGGGATTAACTCTTCATTAGCAAAAACACAATCCACCCGGACCTGGCAGAATATCAGTCCTAATGAGCACAGCAACTCATTCCTGGCAGGTCTTGCCCCCCATGAAGCAGTTGCCAAGACTGAAGGTCCATGCCTCCCCACAGATGGCTATGTATCCTCCTTCCTAGGGCTTTCCCCAAGCAATCAAAGACTGCACCTGCACCTGTCTTTGCTCCTCCCGTTTCATGCCTCTCCTGGTTCTGGGAGACCAGAGGGAGGGAAGCCTGTCGCAGCAATAGTGGGAAACACCTGTGACTTTTCACCAGTGAGACTCATCTCGGCCTGTAAACCTCCCTCATCCCAGTCTCCTTTTTCAGCTTCTGATTCTAAGCTTCTCTCTGCCACAGGCTCTCTCAGCTCACTAAGCCCTGTCACCTCTCCAGCTTCCAACACCTCCTCTTCTCCTTGTGACCACTCACAGTTGTCCCACCACCACTCCCTGGGCTCTGAGACTTCTTCCCTTGGTTGTCCCACAGCGGGTTCTTCCCACCATTTCTCTGTGCCCAACCAGTCCATGACACAGCAGTAGTGGGGTGGAGATGTCTCCCAGTGCACTATGGGGTCCTGCCCCGACATCAGTCACAGTGTTGTCATCCCAGTCCTTTTCCCCCTCCAGTCAATCATGCCAGGTCATCTGAATAGCCAGCCATGCTTTTTTCCAGGATACGCCATTTTGTTCTGCCCTCCTGGTTGTCTGTTCCACCCCCAGTAGCCAATCAGCATTCCATGCCCATTGAGCATGCTCAATCCTAACTGGGCTCTTTTTTTGGGGGGGGAGACCCGCTTAACTTCCTATCTAAAGTTTTGTTTAGTTTTTCTAAAAATTTATGCCAGCCTGTGTTTCCACCCAGGTCTGTTGATACTTCCCTCTTTTGGGTGGGTGATGCCATTTTGGCCATGTAAGCATTGTCACTCACTGGGAATGGGGAATAAATTTAATTTAATTTGCACTTCAAAGTGAGTTTACCTAATTCATACTTCCTGTCAAAGCTGGCCACTGGAGTGGTGTGGGATGGGGGGATTGGGCCAGCTGTGTGGATCCAGTTTCCCATCCTTGCTGCAATTGATGAGGGCCCCAAGCTTTGTCACAGAGCAAAGTGACCATCATGACTAGGGAGGAAACAGGTAGGAGAAGTTACCTTGTTTCCTGCTGTCTTGGGAGACTTAAAGGTACATGAGAACAATCTTCAGTTTTGATCTGTCAACCCCAAAGTCCATCACAGCGTTAGGTCTGATCAGTAGATTAGTCAACTGAAGATTTAAGGAGTGGGGATAGGCAATTTTAATTAGAAGAACTGCAAGTTAAGAGCATACCTGTTAGTTTGTTTTAAAGCTGTTTTCAATATTTTTTGCTGCTTTGTTACTGTTGTCGGGAAATATGGGGAAAAGAAGCAAATATGAAAGATGCCCTTTCTTTTTAATATTGAGCAGTAGCTTTTGCTTATTAAGTTATCTCATACTTCCCTCAGAATCTCAGAAAGGTGCTTATACTGAATACAGATGTCATGTGGAGATATTGAAGGGAATGTGAGGTAACTTAAATACACTGAGGCTGAAGTAACATGCAAGATTATTCAAACTTAACTGAATTAATGGGTCAAAAGGCAAGAGAATTGCCAACCCAAAAAACCCCTGTTCAATTGGTTCACAGCTCTAATAATAGCCCAATGCTATTTATTTTCTCATTCAGTCCTTAACATTCCTTTCTCTTTCCCAGGTTTCTGGAGTGTTGATGAGGGTAAAGCAGACACAGACCTCATCCAGACTTCATAAGTCCATGATTTCCAAGCACGGGTCCAAGCAGTTGCTGTTGGCTTTTTTTCAGTCCTGCCAGGAAAACCCACTTTCTACTCAAAATTGGAGCAAACATTGATTGGGTTTTCCACAGATGGAGACTTGCTCCAATTCAGTGGTAAACAGCTGGTTTTCCCGGAGGAAGCAACTGCTTGGATCCATGCCTGGAAAGCACGGACCTGTACCTACAAATGGAAGTCTGGATGAGCCCACAGGGTAGGTTCAACATCAGAATAAAAACTTCTGAGGGAGCTGTTAGGATCACACAGTTCTACATAGGCCCTCCTTAAAAAAAAATAAATCCAGTGTTCTGATCAGTGCCACTTGGTTTGGTCTGGGAGCCAACATACTGTTGCCTCAGGGCATTGTGAGAAATAATGGCAGTGCCAAGCCATTTGGCTCTGATCTGAGCATGTATGCCATGCTTACTACCACCAGGGCTCACTCACATATGAGGACTTCCCCAGGTCACACAGCCTGACCATCCACTTTTCTCTTCCCAGTGCTATTTTTCTAGAAAAAGAGGTGCCAGAACTCACCATGAACGCCTCCCTTGTTCTCTTAGAATGGCAATGGTGTCCACCTGAGGGTGCCAGAACTGAGTTCCTATGAGTTCCAACTGGGGAGGGGGAAAGCCTGCCTCTTTCCAGGCCACATTCCTCACCATCCCTACTTTGCACCTTGTGTGAATGGTTTTGCCTGGCTGGAATGTGTCCTTGCACTCTGATGATGCCTCCTAGTTACCTGGATGGAGGAAAGAGAGAGGTGTGTGAAGAACCAATGCCCTGAGTGAGAGCTTCTGCACCTTCTTGGCACATCCAAAATTGGCTGCGAGGGGCAGGGGCACCGACTTGCTCCTTTGAAGGGACACAGCCACATGACGTCTCATGTGATGCCAGGTGGGGGCGGGATGTGCGGAGGGCAATCCTCACGCTTGCTTGTCCCAGCCCCCGCCTGGCTCCTGGGCTCCCGGACTAGGGGCTGGGATGCATGGAGGGCACTTGGCAGCGGGGGGCACTCCCCTCAATATTGGGGGGGGGGGTAAAGCCACCTGCCCCCAAATATGGGGGGCTAAAGCCCCTTGCGCCCCATATACCTGATGCCCCTGGCAAGGGGGTGTCAGGAGAACCGCCGAAATAGCACGTGGGCAGAAGAGGAGGGACTCTTCCATCTGGAAAGCTGCAGTGTTTGCACTGACATAGCACCATTTTGAATTCCACCCACAGTGGCCAACCCGATACCTATGAGAAGCCTCTTACAGTTTCTAGCAACTTGTATTTCTAGAAGTGGGAGGGGGTTATTGATCTGTTTTTTGTTCTTGTTTTTATTATGTATTTGGTGTTTTATATTGCATTTTTATGTTGTAAACTGCCCTAAAATCTGCAGATGAAGGGCAATACAGTGGTACCTCAGGTTACATACACTTCAGATTACAGATTCCGCTAACCCAGAAATATTACCTCAGGTTAAGAACTTTGCTTCAGGATGAGAACAGAAATTGTGCTCCGGCTCTGCCGCCGGAGTGGGAGGCCCCATTAGTTAAAGTGGTGCTTCAGGTTAAGAACAGTTTCAGGTTAAGAACGGACCTCCGGAACGAATTAAGTATGGAACCCGAGGTACCACTGTATAGAAATTTAAATAAATAATAATAATAATAAGCATTATCGCCTCTGACCATGGTGACAGAGCATAGGCCCTCTGGCTAGGAGCCATGAATTTGTCTAATACTCTTTTAAAGCCATTTGTGGGACTATATGCCCTAGTTTAACTATGTGCTGGGTGGCGTAGATTTGTAACTTGCTTTCCCACCCAGGAGCTCAAGGTTGTGTTTGTTTGTGTCCTCTCCATTTTATATTTGGAATGAGCAGCAGTTCTTGTCAATAGATTGCTGGGGACGGAATCCATATAAAGCGGCCCAGAAAAATTTGTTGACATTCCTGTCTGCACATGCAAATTCTTGTGGGTTTCTGCCAGTGGCTCTCAGAATGGGAAAGCAGCCAGAGTTAAATACAGGAACCGCAGTAGGTAAAGAAAATCACGAAGGCCCCAGGACCTGATGCCTCTGGCCTCCCGACTGCAGAGGCAGTAAATCTCTGCCGTGTGGCAGTCCCTGCCAAGATAGAAAGACCCTGGGGCATTGGATGACTAGAGATAACCCAGTGAGTTCCTGGGGAAGATTAGTGTGATGGGACGGATCCTGATTGCTGTGAAACCAGGGCAAAACCTGAGCTGGCTACTCTATATAATTGGTCCGACTGTGAGACAGAGCTGCAGCTTTATTGTTACCAGGAGATATTGATCTGACTGCACAAGCTTATGGTTAGCGTTGCATTTAGTAGGGGAATGCACAGCCCTTCCAGGTGCACAAATCAAATTCAAATATTTACTCGTGCTGGAGAGCACTTAAGGCCATGACTTGCACTGCGGAATAATTACTCGCTTCTTTTAGGCTATAGCTCTGCAGGAGAGGGCAGTGGAATATGCAGAGGCCCCTTGGTTTCTATCCTGTTCCCAACTAAAGCCTCCAGTCTTTTATTATCAGTATTGCGCCATCATTTTTGTGCAAGTGTACCTTGATTGATAGTGAGCAACAGCACCACCTTCTCATCCCGCACAGCAAGAATGGTCCTCTCTACTCCTTACTGATTGCAGGCATGGCCAGACTTGGCCCTCCAGATGTTTTGGGACTACAACTCCCACCATCCCTAGCTAACAGGACCAGTGGTCAGGGATGATGGGAATTGTAGTCCCAAAACATCTGGAGGGCTAAGTCTGGCCATGCCTGGATTAAGGGGTTCAAGAACATAAGAAGAGCCTGATGGATCAGGCCAATGGCCCATCTACTATAGCATCTTGTTCTCAGGATTTGAGCACAACAGCCCTTTTCCCTCCTGCGACTTCCAGCAACTGGTATTCAAGAAGCATTGCTGTCTGCAACTGCGGGTTTCTAATGCAGATCCTCCAAGTGTCCCTAATTTCCAGGGACAGTCCCAGATTTATAGAAGCTTTCCTGGTTTCTGATTTGATCCTGGAATGTCCCGCTTTTCCTTAGGACATTCCTATTTTCACCAGAGAAATGTTGAAGGGTATGGAGCTATCTGACCCCTGATCCATCTGAAGGCAGCCCTGTGAAGGGAAGTTTTTTTTTAATGTTTAATGTTTTATTATGATTTTATATAGGTTGGAAGCCACCCAGTGTGGCTGGGGCAACCCAGTCAGGTGGGCGGGGCATAAATAGTAAAATTATTATTATTAATAATATTGTTATTATGGAATAGGACATCCCTATTTTAATCAGAGAAATGTTGGAGGGTATGCTGATGCCTGTTACTTTGCACGTAGGAAATACAGTGTTTGGCACAAAAATAACTCTCACTGGTGCAGAGGGCTGTATCAGACTGGTCAAGCAGGGCCTGTAAGCAGCTTCTTTGTTGTTTTAAGGAGTCAGATCCTGTGCGCTGTGTGATTAGGTAGCCCCTCTTCCCTGACCTCCAAACACTTTCTTTTAACCATCTTGCCTTGACTGCCCACCACTTACAGACACTTTTCCACCTTGTGCCTCACTGCTCTCAGTGCAAAAGCAGAATTAAAAAGAAAAAAGAAACAGCAAAAGAAAAAGAAAATCCACTTTCTGAACAACATCAAATATTGAGCTCAGAATGCAGCATACAAATTGAAGGCATTTATGCAAAATAAGCAATTTTGCATATATGGTATTGATTTGAATAATTTATTCTGCACAAGCTCATCCACCATAAAGCCCCTTCCTTCCCTTGCTTGCTGTCTTCCCCTGCTCCTGTCTCCACGCCTAGGACTGGAACAGCCAGAGAGAGAGAGAGAGAGAGAGAGAGAGAGAGAGAATATCAGCTCTTTGGGAAGAAGAAGTAGCACAACCAATGACCAGCAAGGTGGGTACCTGTTGCTGATAGTTGAGCCATGAAGCAGAGGTGAAGGGCAGCAATGTATTTCCTTCTCGCAGCAGGTGGCAGCAAATAAGTGGTGAACAGTAGAAGTGGAAAGAGCAGCTTTGGACTGAGGGTGGGACAGCTGTGGACATAGAGGGAACCAGCCAGTATTTTTTAAAAAAACAACAACAGATTAGAAGCTAAGGTAGCAATAAAACCAGCATTATGAGCCAGCATCATCCCCAAAGGCCTTCAGAAACAACCATGATTTCATTGGCTGTCAAATGGCAAGGCGCCAAAAAGCCAGGAGTTGAGCCCACCTTGGAAGGCACTCCACAGCACTGGTGCCACAACTAAAAAAGGCCCTGCTCCAAGTACCGCCCGCCCCCCACCAACACTGCAAACAGAGCCTCAAACGTTGATCTGAGTATTTGGGAATGTGAATGTATTATGTATTGGGAATGTATTATGGGAAGAGCTGGTAGCCAATGTGGTGGCTCTGCAGATATATTGGACTCCAATTCCCATCAGTCCCAGCCAACATGATCAATGGTCAAGGAGCTGTAGTCCAGCAACATCAGGAAAAACTTTCTGATGTTAAGAGCTGTGTGACAGTGGACTCCCTCGGGAGGTTGTGGACTCTCCTTCCTTGAAGGTTTTTAAGCAGAGGTTGGATGGCCATCTGTCCTGGATGCGTTAGTTGAGATTCTTGCGTTGCAGGGGGTTGGTCCCTTCCAACTCTAAGATTCTGTGATTCCATGAACATCTAGAGGGCATCATGTTGGTTCCCCCTGATTTAAGTTCTCCCAGCTTCAGAAACTATGCTGCACCCCAGCCTTATTCCTTTGTCAGCGTGCAGATTTCCTATTAGCATACCTTCCAATAACAATGTACAAAGTTGGGTGTCTGTAAAATATATTTCAGCATAGCGCCCTGGCCTTCATTCAGTTAGCCAACAGACATGCAAGTCCTTCTTCCATTAGCATTCATGCCCTTTTGAAAGCTTTGCTGGATTCCACTCAATTTCATGTTGTTCTCATGTGTGTGTTTTCAAAAAGGATACGTTACTAGCATCAAACTCACTTTTGATTAGAATTTTTTTTAAAAAAAATGAAATCAAAATTACTGGAGTCAATAGGTGACCTTGCATCAAATGGGAATCAAAGTCCATCGCCCCACACCCAGAAAAAAAGACATTTGCATGAACGGCTCCCAGCTGCCTGGTATGTGGAGGAAAGAAATATTGAGTTCATTCAAGTCAACATGGGATTTGTATTGAGCTGCAAATTAATAAATAGTCACGATGGTCCGGATTGAGATGCAGCAGCTTGGAAAATCTGTCTTCTCCTGCTGGCCTTGAGTGTACCAGAAGCTACCCCATGTTGCTGCACCTGTGCTTCTCTGCTACCACTGTGTGGCACACCTCTTCTTCTGTGCATGCCATTTGGCAGAGGAGAGAGAAGAATTCCATATAACAACCCCTTGCGCCTGGTCTAAGGGTTCTTTCTACTAAAGTAGCCCCCTTGCACAGGTTGAACCCCTCTTCACATGTTTCAGAGCTCCTTAGTGGCAAGTTTGTGGCTTTTGCTCCCATTTGCCTTGCTTAGAATGCAGAGCCCTATAACTATTGGCAGTCTTCTGTTTGAAGGGGTGCCTGGTCCAAATCTGGTTTAAAGATAAAAGAACCCTAAGAAGGGAGAACAGGAGCCTTGAAGTTACCTCAAATGGTTAGTTAGCACCTGGACAGCAGACTGAGCAAGCACACAGGTCACCTGATCACAATCTTCCCCACTATGATGAGATGGCTTTCCATTCTATAGAAATTGTAGTCTTGGATGCCTCCTTCCGGCAACTCCTGCAGCCAGCCTGGTGCCAAACATATTGCTCTGCTTTCCTTTGGACCACATCACCGAAGTGTCCTCTGAAACGCAAGCCTGAGCAGAATGTTTGGAGGTCCTGGGCTGCCTAAAATTATCAAAGCACAACATAGCAAAAAGACTGCAGGTTTATGAATACTAGGGTTTACCTCTGAGTAGACATGAAATGGAATGTGCTATTAAAGTTTGCTTGGATTGTGCCCCTTATGTGTTTTCCTGTCTAGGGTTCATTAAGTTTATTTTAGTGGACTATTTAGTTATATATGATTACTTACTATTTGGGCATAAGATCTGTGGATTTCATATGGATGTTCTATTTTACTTTTTATGTTTATCTTCAGTGTTTTTTAAGAACTTGGCAAATTGCTTTAGCCTGTGGCTAATGCAATAAAGTTGCATTCAATCATTCTGATAACCTCCAAACTCTTATTCACAAACACACAAATGGATATTAGAATCTCTGTTTCACCCTTGCTTTGAGAGGGAGTGTGCAGGATATACTCTTCTAACAACCCAACTCTAATTTCAACAGGGCGGTTAAAGATTATAAGGGGTAGATAATCTGCACCATGTGCTCCTGTGAATGTGACCTTAAGCAAAAAAGTTTATTCAAGCATAGAATCATAGAATCATAGAATCATAGAATCATAGAATCATAGAGTTGGAAGAGACCACAAGGGCCATCGAGTCCAACCCCCTGCCAAGCAGGAAACACCATCAGAGCACTCCTGACATATGGTTGTCAAGCCTCTGCTTAAAGACCTCCAAAGTAGGAGACTCCACCACACTCCTTGGCAGCAAATTCCACTGTCGAACAGCTCTTACTGTCAGGAAGTTCTTCCTAATGTTTAGGTGGAATCTTCTTTCTTGTAGTTTGGATCCATTGCTCCGTGTCCGCTTCTCCGGAGCAGCAGAAAACAACCTTTCTCCCTCCTCTATGTGACATCCTTTTATATATTTGAACATGGCTATCATATCACCCCTTAACCTCCTCTTCTCCAGGCTAAACATGCCCAGCTCCCTTAGCCGTTCCTCATAAGGCATCGTTTCCAGGCCTTTGACCATTTTGGTTGCCCTCCTCTGGACACGTTCCAGTTTGTCAGTGTCCTTCTTGAATTGTGGTGCCCAGAACTGGACACAGTACTCCAGGTGTGGTCTGACCAGAGCAGAATACAGTGGCACTATTACTTCCCTTGATTTAGATGCTATACTCCTATCCTATTGATGCAGCAGAGCTCATGCATGTGCAGGCTAGAAAAATCAATGAACAGGGAAGAAACCATTATGTGCTTTGCAGCCCTCAAAGGAGTGGCTCTCCATCCTACAAAGTGCATCCTCAAGGGATCTGGCAATCCTATGAACTGTGTGTATATACTGTATTTACTCAAATCTAACACTTACCTTTTTTGTTGTGAAAATTAAGGTGTGCATTAGATTTGATGGCACATTCACATTCGCCAGGTTTCAAGGTTCTGAAAATTGAAGCGCATATTAGATTCAATGGCGCATTAGACTCGAGTAAACACGGTACTTCCAACCCTTCCCATTCAAAAAGGTGGGGAAACTTGCACAAGTTGTACTCCCTCCTTGCATTTATAAGATGCCTGTCTACTTCCTATACAATCCTACCCCTAGTTCAAGGAGGAAGAACCCATAGCCCAGTGGAGGTTGCTAGGCTACAACTCCCATCACCCTTCATTGTCAGCCATCAGAGGTGGACTTTGGTACTATGAAGCCTTGAGTGAGGACAATATCCGCCCACCCCCACAAATATTTTTTATTCTCACAATAATTCCTTTTGGTACCATTGCTTTTTATGGATGTTCTCAATGGGCCTAACTCTGAGTAGGTACCCATATAAATCTAGGTTTTACTGCTACTACTACTATTGCTGCACCCCCTTGGCTCAGTGCCCTGCGCAGGGGAACCACCCACACTACCCTAAATCTTACACTGGCTATGCTGGCTGGGGCTCATGGGAGCTTGTGGGGGGCCATTGGTTCTTAACCCCTTGTCCTAGTTTAATGATACAGCAATTATATCCCACACAGGTACCGCTTTCCATTATAAATCACCCGTTGAAGCACCTAGATGAAAGTATGCTGATATTCAGCCACTCCTTTTATCCCTAAACTACACAGTCCTCTTTCTTCCCTTGATCCCCTCTCTGGAATAAATTGTCTGAGCTTCTCACAATTTACAGGGGCAGTTTCAATATCTCCATCAATGCTACTGCCCCACACTTATCACCAGGATGAAGCCCAGCTCTAACCAAAGACTTGCCTCAATCACTGGCATCACCTTTCATATCAAAGCTCACCTGGAATGGCAGGGGAAACTTATGTGATATGGTGAATGCATGGATTTTGCCAGGCACTCATGTACAGGGATTGATTCCCAGCCAAGTAGTTTGGAAGGGTGGACAAATGGGGGGGGGGTCTGGTACTGTATATGATTAAGGGTGTGTGGCTTGTGTCTAAGTAAAATGTTTAAGGGCAGAGATGCTTGTATAAGAAGGTTACCTCTCCCCTCCACCACCAAGAAAATAATTCTCCAGCACAACAGCATGGGAAATTATTGCAAACTATTGTGGCGGGGAAATAGCAAACCTTATCAAAGGTTCCACTTGGAGCAAGCAGATTGTACAGTGTGCGACTGCCATTTTGGGAGGGTCCTGAGCAAAATAAACATACAGATGGCTGATAGGAGGCAGACCGAGCACAAATGGGTCTCATAAACGAATTGATTAGATGGATGAAAATCAAAAGAAACATCTGTGCAGTACTCTTGGTTATGGTTCCCCAATAGTTTATGAATCAAGTTTGTTATCATGGAAGAGTTGTTTCCAGATCTGGGAGAACTGTTAGTGAGCCATGAGAAATGAACTCATTAAGTCATTATAGGCTCTTGTGATCTCAGTACACCAATCCGCTCTGGATGCTGCCTGCTGTGTCTCTGTGTGATTCATTGTTCTTGTCTTGCTTTCTTCCCATCAGCCTCCGCTGAGGCTGGATAATTCATTTCTTGGCTCATGCTTTGCATGTGGAAAGCCCCGGTCTGATCTGCAGCATGTCCGCACAGGGCTGAGAAAGGCTGCTGTCAGAAGCACTGGAGAGTCCTTGCCAGTTAGGACAGATAACACTAGGCTAAATGGACCAGTGGTCCAACTCTGCATAAGGCAGTTCCCCATGTCTCTTTCTTCTTTGACAATCACTCATAGCCAAGTAAGTTTATCTTCCATGAACACGGTCTAAACAGTGAGTCCATAAGTGACGGTGGAGGCAAACTCTGGATCCACACATCCTTCCACAGTGGGAACATAGGTTTCCGGGTGGGAGTTGATCACAGTGAGGGTTTGCCAAACATGCCTTCCTCCTAGCTCGTTTCTCCTCCTTGGCTGGAGCTCAGACTTCTTCAAAGTCCATGACACCCCTGGTAATGGCTGTTCTCCAGTTGGAGTGCTCACAGGCTGGTGTTCCCCAGTTATCAGTGCATATGTTACACACACACACACACACACACACACACACACACACATATATATTTGCCTTGAGAGACTCTTTAAACCTCTTTTGATGTTGACCAGTATTTTGCTTTCCATTCTTGAGTTGGGAATCGAGTAATTGCTTTGGAAGACAATAATCAGGCACCCAAACCACATGACCAGTCCAACGAAGTTGATGTTGAAGAATCATTGCTTTGACACTTGTGATCTTTGCTTCTTCCAGTACACTGACATTCGTTCGCCTGTCTTCCCAAGTGATGTGTAAAATTTTTCGGAGACACCATTGATGGAATCTTTCAAGGAGTTGAAGTTGGCGTTTATTACTGTGCCCAGAATGGTGATTCTTATAGCAACTGAGAATCGTTAAAATGTTACTCATAGAGGCTGCAAAATATCCCACTCCCTACAAGGGACAAATAAAGTGTTTATCCAGTTTTAATTTGGGGAGGGGGGTGCATACCATAGTTATCATAAATTCTGGAATCATTGTAACAAACATATACAGATCTACTGGCTTTTGTGTATGTGTGGTGTTGTTGTTGTTGTTGATGATGATGATTTAAACAGCCGAACCATCCCTACCAAGAGGCAAGATGCAGGAATTCTGTCATATGGCAGGTTTGGTGCACCTTGGAAGAAAGGGAAGTAATGCACACTGTTATCTGTATAGTTCTTTTGCATAAGCCCTGTTGAAATGAATGGAAGCTGTACAAGAGCACAGTTGCAGCCCTGGCAGGTAGTGTGCCTCTCCGCCAAGACAGATGCATTCAGCTCAGGGATGTCCTCTGGCTAAAAAGCCACGCAGAGTGTGCAGCCTCTTGCTGATCCTACAACGGCCCCTGGAGGGAAGTGCTGAGGAATTTTCTTAGAGAGTCTCCCATTCACAAGAAATAGTAGTGTTAGCCTCTGTGCAAATGTCCCCAAAGGAGGAATTTGGGAGGGTTCCCCCCCAAAAAAATCTGATACTAATTGACCCAGAATTTAGTTCTTTGGCAACATTTTTACAGTTCTTTTGCACTTCTCTTCCGAAAAACACATTCTTAAAAATGCATATTCCAATGCAGCTATCTGCTCAAAAACAGCATAAGTTTTGGGTTTTGTTATTTAAATATTTTGAGAAATGTAGAAATGTATATTTAAACACAAAATTTAAAAACCATAGATTGATTGACAGAACAGATTTATGGGTGAACTGCTATGAATGGGACACTACTGGGAAGCAGACTGGTTAACTAACCTTTACTCCTAGGAAGGAAAGCCCCTATATCATATAACCAGTGTGGCACAGTGGATAGTGCATCAAACCAGGGCCTGTGAGACCAAGGTTCCAACCCCCCCTCGGCCACCAGGCTCACAGGGTGACCTTGGGCTGCTCTCTTTCTCTCAGCCTAACCTGCCTCATAGTGTTGTTGTGAGAAGAAAATGGGAAGGGAGGGGAACAAAGCATGCCAACTGAGCCCCTTGGATGAAAAGTTATACATGTTATAATAAATAAAACCAAATAAGCAAGAACAAGAAATCAAAACTCATTCCAGAACCGAATAAATGCACTGGGGGTGGGGGTGGGGGAGCCCCACGCCCTGTTTTGCACAAGCTTTGCTTTTTACACATGCACATACACAAAACAAGGGGGAATTAATGCCCCCCTTCCCCAGGACTCCACTCTATCCCCCAAAGGTGTATATATTTTCAGCCAATCAATTAGGAAGAGCTCCACAGCACCTGGGGAAGTTATACGAGCCCCCGCAGTTGGCAAGTACACCCGCCAGAGCAAAGATATATGCACCTCATCCCCACCCCCGATATATTGCCCATCATGTTTTTTCAAGTAAAAGGAAAGATTGCTCTGCACTCCGATGATTGCTAAAGCCCCGTCTCTGCAGCGCGGGAGCTGCGTCGGGGGAAGAAAGGATGCAATTTGTCTTTGGGAGTGGCACTTGATCAATTCTATTTCAAAACTCTAATTATATCAACAAAGGGCTCTACACGGCGCTGCTGGCTGGGATTCAAGTTTTTGTTTATTTATTTCCATGCACATCCAAGAAGTTCTCCCCTTTGTCCTTTTTAGACTTGCTGGAAGAAATGAGGTCAGGTTGGAGGCGCATCAGCATAACAGCGCATGCAGGGGGGGAAGGCTGCGGGAAGACGGAAGGATGGGGGGGCGGGTTGCTGGGGGCTATAAATACAGATGGGGGTGAAATGTGGGCAGAGCTGGAATAATGGTGGAAGGGGGGAGTTGCAGGCTGAGATATTCAGGGTCTGCAGGGAAGGGAAAGGAGAGGCAGGGACCGTAGTGAAATGACAGAGCTGTTTCCCACATGCATTCTGGCTGCCAGACAACAGCTGCAACATCCGGAAATTACTTGCATGTGTGAATAGCCCATCACAGATCTAACACCATAGACAGTAGGGAAGGACCATAGCTCAGTGGCGAAGCACCTGGTCTACATGCAGAAAGTCCCTGGCTCAGTCCCTTGTATCTCCAGCCAGGTAGGGTTCGAGAGCTGCTTCCCGTTAGTGTAGACAGTCCTGAGCTAAATGGACCAATGAACTGAGTAAGAGTCAACTTCCTTGCCTAATGCTTTTTAAAAAATGGAGTCAGTCCACACATTCAGCTGCACAGTGGACACTAAAGGTACAGAGAAATTGAATGGTGTTACATGCAGGTATGAATCAGTCCAGAATTCAGGAAGCAGAGGAATTGAATAACTGGGCATGGGAGACACGTGGACATGGTTCATTTTGAACCCAGGGTCATCCAGGGCTTTGCTTCAGGACCTGTTTGTACCATCATTCATCTTTGGGATATGTGATTCAACGAGGAAGAGACTGCATTTGAGCATGTACAGAGTGCCTTTCCCATAGCAATAGATGACCAACCAGCTCTCAGGCACCCTGTCTAGAGGGTGTGACTTGCAGCGGCTCTCATTTTTAGTTAAGAAGGGACAGTGGGTTGAATTGGACACCATTGGCAAAAGTGAGCCAGCACTGGGGTCAGATTTAATAAAGAGATTCGAATCATAATGGAAAGACAGATGAGGGAGTCCATGATTTAAATGGCAGGGAAAGAACCATAGTGAAGCATGGGGAGAAGCATGAAAAACGGTATGGGGGGTGGACACATTCTCTCTTCTTTCAACGATTGCGTCTGGCATTCCATGTGCACCAGAGAACTGCCATGGTAGTGGTAGAATGATCAGTCATCCACAATCCTGTATGTATGAACAAAGCATAATGGCTGAATTTGGTTTCTTGGGAATCTCAACTTTCATCTGGGGATGAAGCACACCAAAAAGCCTTGGCCAATAGAAAGGTTTTGTAACCTGGCGTTACAAAAAAAGCAGAGCTGGTACCAGGGGAGCTTCCCTCAGAAAGGATTCCAAAGCTGGAGCCACAACAGAGAAGACCCTGCCACAGAAGGCCACCTGCCTCCGTGAAGGGACCATGCAAAGGCTTTATGGTTATTATTCTTATCATTAGCACAGCTGTGGGGTAGAAATTCAAGGCACTGGCAGGTGACCACCAATCCTTTCCAGCTAGACTTTCGGTTTTCCCAGTTGCCTCCCCACCTCTGTCCCAGGAAACAGGCTTTTCTTCTGAGAGATGCCCTTTTCAATGTGGTCATTAAGGAGGTCACAACTGCAAGTGGAAAAGGCTAAAATCTTGCCTGCCTTTCTCCTGCAATTGTCCCACCCCACATACACTCGCACACCTCCCAACATGCAGCTCAGAGATTTTGTATTTTTTTTTAATTCTTAAATTTGTATACCACCCTTCACCATCCAAATATCTCAGGACAGTTCAGAGCAGAGAAAGTAGCATACTAGCTAGAGGAAGCATCACTGAGATAGGGTGGGTCTTCAGTGCTACTGACTCCCCACACGATTAATTCCTCAGGAGTACCTATATGTCTGGGGGCACTATCAGACAACCTGTTTGCAGAGCATCCAACTCAATCGGTTTGCAGAAAGATTGCACGCCACCAGCTATGTAATGAACATTCAAATGTTTGCATGATGATGATGATGATGATGTGTCACGCAAACATTATCCTATGCTTTTCAGTGCATTACTTTCCTTATTGCAAGAAGCCCAGGCTTTTGGGAGAAGCAGGTTTATTGCACAAGACCTTCCAATCAATGATAAATGCACAACCTGAATTTGCCAGTATGTGTATGAATCCCACCCAAAGCACCCTGGGTTATTATGAGGTATACAAAAAAACCCCCACAAAAAATGCTCTCAAAATGCATTGCTTTCTTGCAACTTAATCTTGAAAATACCTGAGAGCAGGCATTTGAACCTTGCTGTGAAACATCTCAAACATACCCAATGGTTAGCCAACATGATGCCCTACAGATGCTGTTGGTTTGAACTCCTAGACTCCCCAGAAGGCATGGCTCATGCTCAGAGATGATGGGAGTTGGAGTCCACCAACATCTGGAATGCCCTCCTATTGGTTCCACATGCAATATACATGAAATCACTCCCTGTCAGAGCATCTCTTATCTCCAGAGTTAAACATTTCTCCCCTCTGCTCCTTGGAGGCCTGCTTCTCCAGGACCAAGCAGATGTGAGTACCTCAGGGAGATGCAGGCACATGTCTCCCTGCATGTAGGAGATGCATACCACCCAACATTCCTCAGATGAAAATACATCAGTGCTGCTGCCTTGTCCCCCCTGAAGAGCACATTGGGAGCACAGTGGTGCCCCTGCCCCTCCCCTCCCTGTGAGTCCCACTGCACCACTATGAGGCGCCAGGCCTCCTCCTCCTCCCCCTGCCCTCCCCCTGCCCCGCTCCCTTTCCCCACTTGCAGAATTAGGAACTCTGCATGACATAGTGAGAAGCCATAATGGCTTGAGGGTTTTTTGTTTTTTTGACAGTCCTGGCATTTTCAGGGCTGTTGGAGACTATGGCGATGGCAAAGCAGAGGGTGGGACTGGTATTTCACCCAACATGACTCTTCCCTCCCCCCAGTCTTCTTTGGGATCTCTTCACCACCGGGGCAGAGAAGATAAGTAGCAGCTTTGGGAGGGCAGTTTTCATAAGGGGAAATCCGCTCCATGGCTGTTCCAATCACATTTGCAGCCTACCAGGGCAGCATCTCCATAATCTTTTTTTTAAAAAAATAATGGGGGAGGGAATTATTACATGTAACTGCTGTGTAAGCCTTCAATGAGATGGTAAACCTGTATCTGGGATGTACTACTTCAGGCTATAAATGGGGTCCACATGATTAAATGCTCTGCCATACAACCCTCCCTGCCCTCTCCAAATAGAAAAATAGATATCTGAGAGGCAGGATCTAGCCTAGCCTTCTCCTGGACATGCTACATTTCTATGTATATAGAATATATATCACCCTGGCAGTCTGAAGAAGCATAGCCCGCAGAAAGGTTTACCACCCCAGCTAGACCTGAGCAAGCCCTTCCCAGCCTCAAGTAAACCAACCTCCCCCTCCCAACTCTATCATGAGAGCTACAGAGAAATCAGAGGGAGGTTTTTTTGGGAGGGGTGTTTTTGAGGGACACAAGGAGAAACGGAAAAGAAGGGTCCAAGTTTAGGGTTTTTGACGGGGAAACAAAGTCATCACTCAAAATTTAGGCTTGAACCAAATATGACCTTGCCTGGCACAGTGTCCTTGGCTAGCACATGTCCACTAGTGATGTGCATCTAACAGATGATCTGTGATGTGCCCCCACGATGGGAACAGGCACAGCACATGCTCCTGCTCTGTTGTCTGTGCCTTCTACCTGCCCCCCTATCTCTCTCATCTCATTCTAAATACCCATTAGGAGATATTATCCAACCGCTACACGGAATATTAAAAAAACTAATTAAAGCTCCGTTTCAAGCCAAACCAGGCCTCTGTTCCTTGCTCATATAATAGTTTAACAGCCCTCCTTTCAGGCACACATTCTGTCAATCTACAAATCTTTTGTTAAGAGTAAATGGATACAAATAGCTGTTTTCCATATGCACAGCAACATCTGTTACTGCCAGGAAAATTTGCATGGCTAAATGTAATTTGCGTATTATGTCATTTATCAAAAAAGAAGGGGATGGGGAGGGGAGAAGAAAGGAGATCAAATGCTGATGAGACAAACAGAAGGAGAAGAGGATGATGACCTAAGAAGGAAGTAACTTTCCTTACCTCTGCTGCCTTCTACTCATCTGGATGGATGGATGACAATAGTGACCGTGGGCCACAGATGCAAAGACCAAAGAAGCAACAGGGGAAAGATTTGGGGTGGATTCACACATGCATATTCAGCGCAATCTGACTGTAGCAGTCAAGCAGTGGCTTGCAGGTGAGAATCACTCGTCCTAGATCAAGCACCCAGACAGAAGTCTCTTATCTTCCAACTAGCAACACACCACACAGCCAATACTCTTTTGGTGGAAGTTGTTCACATATTCATTCAGCTTTTATCCAGAAGATGAAAACAGATCACCGTTGTCTAAATAGTAATTTAAGATGATGTCCCTGTAACTACTAGCGGGTGTTCACATTACCACCTTAGACCACGGTGAACTTGGGTTTTGGAGGGGGAAGTGTTTCACAGCTCCCCCCCCCAGCTGTTCCCATCAGCAGGGCTGCAATTAATTTCTTTTTGTGTACACATCAGGGGGTGTTGATGGAGAAAGGCTGTCTTTGCCCTATGCAGAGGTGTTCATATCTTGTATAGAGAAGAATTAGAAGAATTAGGAATGGCTTAAGGACTTCAATCATTGTAAAGCTGGTTGGAGAAACAATGCAAAAACAGCAGGATCTTAGTGTTATAATACATATACAGGATACATATGCATTTTTGGAAAATGAGTTGTGAACACGGATTAAAAGCCCAGCACTGGAAACACAATGCGTGCACAGTAAACAGGATTGTGAGCTCAGCCTTAGTGATGAGGTGACTTTTGCCATGACACTAATCAAGGACCGTTTCTAACTGACCCACAGAGACTTAGGAAGAGCTTTCTCCTGCTGTAGTCCCATACGGCTATGGTATATGTGACAATGCACAAGAATACAGGTTGGGCTCATTACATGACTCATTACCACCTGACCATCCTTTTGGAGGGGTGGCGATTGGCTGGGAAAAAGCCAGGTGATCAGCCTAGTCCAAACATACAGGGAACCAGTGGTGGAGCTTCATGCTCTGGCACAGGGAGGTGGAAAGAAGGCGGGGGCGAGGCTGGCGCATGTCCTAAGGGTGTGGCTCCTCTGCCAGTGCAGGGACCTTCCTTGTGGCACAGGGAAGTAACTCTGATGCAGCTGTGGGTGCAAGAGAAGAGGATTTGGGTTGAGGAGGGAAGATTCTGTGGCCCTGTGGGCATTGCTGGATTATGGCTCCCATCCTCCCTCCCTGACCATTGACAATTATGGCTGGGGCTAATGGGAATCCAACCACATTTCATTGGACCTCAGAAGTGGTTCATGTGCATGTGTGAACCAGCCCTGAATATACAATTACATATGGCTGATACGAGAACCTGGAAATGCACATAACTCAATTTTCTCCACCTTTTTATCAGTACATTCCATTATTGCCAGATACAGCCTATTTTGTTTGATACTAATCATCATCATCATCAGTAGCAGCAAAATGGCAGCATTATGGTTAGTGTGTGCAAATGCTCACAGAATGAAGGCTCATATAGTACGAGAACCAGGTTTGCTGCAGTGGGGCTGGGCTACCCATTATGTCCTTTGATTTTTGTCAACAGGGGTAAAAAAACAACCATTCATTTATGCAGTAAGAATGTAACAGGGTGCCCTCAGGAACACAGGGAAGACTCAGGGCTAAACCTGCTGTCTCTGCATCCAGTATCTCAGTGTTTAGGGGAAGAAGCTGGCTCTGCCCCCTATTTAACTACACCCTCTTGGTAAGATCCCATCTACTTTGCCCTGTATAAAATTCACTGAGCATTAAGCCTGCTCTTCTCTGCAGTTTCTGATCCAGTTTCCTGGTCACTTTGAAGTATGACAAGCATTGGGCAAATAGGGCAGAACAGAATGTTGCTGTTGGGAAATGGCTTTTATAGATATGTCATCAAATATGAAGCACTGTGGAGTTTCTTCAAAGCACTTTCTCTTTCTCTCTCCTACGCTCCCATCTCTATCTTGCCCTCACTTCCGTGTGTCCTCTGCCCTTCTCCTCAAGCCTCATTCTCTCTGCTCATCCTATAGGTTCCACTTTTCTGTCCATTGCTTGTTCCGTAGCCTTCCTGCAGCTTCCCTGACTCTAAGCTCCATGCCCCTTTATTCTGCTATATCCTAGATTTCTTTCCTGTCCTGTTATCCCTTGTGTAATTTAAAACAACAACAGCAACTCAGCCAAACTGACAGCTTTTCCTTTCCTCACAGAAGCTGAATTGCAAGCTATTCCCTGAACATCCTGTGCCATCACACTAGCTCAGTCAATCAGTGTCAGAGGCTTCACCACCACCAGCTCAATACAATATAGAAAGATCATGGCACTTTCACTACACATTAGAAAGTGCTTCATGATTTAGCTTTCCCACGCATCCACAAGCTAAGTTAGGCTGAGTGGCAATGCGTTGTTCAAGGACATCTGGCGCGCTTCGTGAATGAAAAGGGGATGTGATGTGAGGCATCTTTCATGTCTAAATTGAACAGTCTGGCCACTTCACCTGTCTAGCTGTGATCATTTCTGACTTTGTCCTTTGCTCCCATCCTAGAGCTAACAACAAAATCCAGGAGTTCAGAGATGGCCCGTGATATTTTGGGGACTGCCTATCTAAACAGTGTTCCATGTGGTCATAAAAATAAACAGAAGAACTGACAATTGGATGCCCCAAAAACTTCTTCCTGAGGTGGGTCACCTCACTCTCCCTAAAGTCAAAGCCAGCCCCATAGAAGTTGTTGCTCACCATGTTTTCTGACAGCTTGAAGCAGAAGCCAGCAAATCATGATCCTGCCCCAAGACTAGCATCAGCCCCAGCCCTACAAGCCACCCTTTTAATTTCCCACAATGCTCCTGTCTTGGCATCACCCCGGGGCTTTGTGGGAAATTTAAAGGGTGGCTAGACCCAGTTGTCCAGCCCTGCCTGGAAGGTGCCTCCACAGCCTGCTAAGTCCACCGGGGCCCACTGATACTGGGCCCCACTGACACTTTGCCCAGGGGCCCTCAAACCTGGAACTGACTCAGTCTGCCCCACCTTACTCTGGCCAAAATATTTCATTACATATCCAGATCTGGGAGCAGAAAATATGGATCCCTATGTTCTAACAATCACATTTCCACTCTGACTAAGCCTACTAGGGAGAAATTACCAGGTATCACATTGTCCATTTCTTTGCTCCCCCTAAAACCCAACATAAAACACACTATCACTCTAGCAATATGTTTTTGACTGCCATGCCCATCATCCCTGACCATTGGACTTGGACTTGCTGGCTAGAGTTGATGGGTGTTGGGAGTCCAACATCATCTCAAGGGCACCAGCTGCACTAGTTTTTACTGCACTAGTAAAACATGCACTAGAAGGCATGTCTAGTTTTTACAAGAGCAGGAAATAAGGCTGAGCATCCTGCTTTTCCATCCCATCTCATTACATTTTATAGCCCACATCCCATCCCTTGCCAAAGGTTGGAAAGCAAACTGCCCTAGTTGCCCCCTGCCTGCTCCAACTACTGGATTCTGCAGTCTCTACTAGCAACAGCAAGCCTGCTACTAATGAAGGAAAGTTTTGTTTCCATTCAAGAAGCCAGGTGGAAAGCGAGGGGAAACACTGTGTGTGTGTGTGTGTGTGTGTGTGTAAAAGCAATGCAGGTTGATGGCCCCATCAGTTATAAATGTCACCCTCGCCTGGTGTGAAGTGTAGGGACCCAGCAGCAAACATACCTGCGTTTTGTTTGTATGAAAAATAAATTGATTGCAGGCTGGCATATGGTGGAGAGACGTGCATTTTGTCGGCCTTGGCAAATATTCCCGGCTCAGCCCTGCAAGGGGTGCGGAGAAGACGCAGTCGCAAAAATTGTACATTTCTTGAAGGCTGTGCATAGCACAGACAAGGCAGCGAGCCAAGCTACATGCAAGCTGTGTGATCAGTGTAACATGTAGCTCAGCTCTGTGGTGGAGAGATGTATGTCCATCTCCCAGGAAAGTGCTTTGTCTTTCTATGTCTTTTTTCCCCTTCATGAGGGGGAAGCAAACAAAGAAATTAATTTCAAGACAATGACATTTTGAGAACCATGTAGGCAGCTTGGATAGATTTTGACAGGCTGTGGTCCCCAACATACACAGTAATAGCATCTTCCAGATGCACAGAAACAGCTCTGTGCCTCTTTAGGATCAATTCACATGTTAAGTCTTTTAGGCCCAGGATGAACCTTGTGGGTGATTCATGTGAGCTCCAAGCCTCCAGCCTCTTTCTAGGCTTGCAGCTGGAGGCATCCTTGTGCACTCGGAGAACCCAGAGCCTAGCGAGACAGAGGAAGGACATTTTTTAGTAAAAGGTGAAAGATTTATACGATCTGAGGTGAAACCACAATATTGACAGAGGAAGGCCATTTGAGCTTCCCAAAGGTTGCTTGGCGCAGTATCTCAGGATCACTCAGCTCCTGGAGTGCTTAGCATAGGTACATGGCAAGGTATTGTCCCCCAAACTTCGGGCCATTTGGCAGTCTTGGTGCTAACAGCCAGCAAAGTGGAACACTGGCAGGGGCCCAAAGAAGCTGGGGGCTCCCAAGTATATTGCAAAAAAGGGTGAGGGTTTTTTGTTTAACTTCTCTCACAGTGGGTCCCTACTCTGCAAACACTTTCCCCAGCCTCCCCCCCCTTGTCATATAGTTGTGTCTAACATTACTTCCCCTCCCCACCCTGATTTAATGAAGGGAGGGGGAAGAAAAGAAAAGAAAAACGAGAATGAAAAAAAGGTGAATGGAAGGGGAGAAACACCACCAGCTCACACCAAGAAGCAATAACTTTTGTCTCCTCTTTCTTTGCAAAACCATCCACAAAAGAGTCTACCCAGGTTTCGCTAGTCTAAGCAAGTTTCCCTAGAAGTACAGGACCATATAATTGGAAGGCACCACAAGGGTAATCTAGTCCAACCCCCTGCAAGGAGGACTTTTCAGTGGCGTAGCGTGGGTTGTCAGCACCCGGGGCAAGGCAAGTAATTTGCGCCCCCTAACCCGTGGATTTGCGCCCCCTGACCCGTGGATTTGCGCCCGGTGCGGCCGCCCCCCCTGCACCCCCCACGCTACGCCACTGGGACTTTTTGGCCCACAACCCTGAGATTGAGAGTCTCATGTTCTACCTTCTAAGCTACCTGCCCCACAGGACGGGGACTTGCCTCCAGCTCCCGCGAAGAGCATCTTTCGCGCCGCCCACTCAGGGCGCCTCTTGCGCCTCTCAACTGCTTCTTGGCCCGCAGAAAAGCAGCAGGTGACCCCACTTCCTCCCCTCACCAAGTTCCACGCCACGGGAGTTTCTCCTTGGGGAACTGATCAGCCCAATGAATCATAGGACTGTCTACCGCTGCAATGCAGGAGTCTTTTGCCCCACAGGGGACTCGAACCCAGGACCTGATATTAAGGGTCTCGTGCAGACACTCTGGCCTCACAAGTAGACCCCCGCCTCCACCAGCTGAATAAAAGAAACTTTCCTCTCCCTCCCGCTCTTGTTTTGCCTGAGGTCCCCCAACTTCCCTCCCTCGCTCCCAGCCGCCCTCCCCGCGGGTCCCGGAGGCGGGCGCAGACGCTGCTGGGACGCGCTGGGCTGCTGTGGAGCCACCGGAGCCGAGGAGATGGGAGGCGAGGAAGCCAGCGCAACTGCCCGGCCCGGCCCCGGAGCGAAGGGCGCCCCTCTGAGGGGCAGATTCTCCCGGCAGCTCAAGAGACATCCAGGAGTGAGTCACCTCTTTCCCGCTTGACCCCTTAGCCTAAGAGTAGTGACCCCCAACCCCACTCCCCCGCCCACCTGCACAGTAGCCCCAAACCCTCAGCACCCACAACCCTAAACCTTCCTTTCCTTCCCTCGCCGCCCCCTGCACAGAAAGGACTGCTGAGCATCGCCGCCTTCCCCGCCGCTGCAGGCAGAAACTCGCCAGGTGCAGCTTCCCCCTAATAAAGAGATGCAGCTTTCCTCTTATCCCTTTGTCTGTACGGTTGGGGGGAGAGAGAGGCTGCACCAGCCCGCTTGCTTGCTTGCTTGCTTATTTGCCTTCCCTACACCCTGGAGGCACAGGAACCTGCTTTTGTTTGTTTTTAAATGAAAATGAAACGTGAGAACCAGCCACCTCCATTTCCCCTGTCCCAAGGAGCGAGGTGTTCCAGGCTTCTTTCTTCCACGCTCCCCTTCTCTGTCAGGCTCCCACTCCTACCTTCCTATGGGGAATGGCAGCAGCTCAGCAGGAGAGCCCTGACTGCGCGCAAGGTCTCGGGTTCGATCCCCAACATCTCCAGGCAGGGCAGGGAAGACTCCTTGCCTGAAACCTGCAGAATCCCTGCTCTTCAGGGCTCTTCCACACTTGCCTTCTGCCTGGGCTTCCTAGGCAAAGATCTGCACTTTCCCACCCGTGTTTTTCTTTTGCCCCGCAGCTTTCCCCTGGAAAACCCGCTCTTTACCGCTGAATCAGAGCCAAAGGCAATTCGGGTTTTCCGCAATGGTGAAGAGCAGGTTTTCATGGGGAAAGCATCAGAACAAAAACCAACCAGCCAACGAACCCTTGGACCTGGACCTCGAAAGCCTTGAGCTGTAACTAGAAACACAGAGCAAAGGTAACTGTGGATGAGCCCTCAGTGTTAACAGTGATGTGCTGGATGGACACAAGGGTCTGACTTGGTAGATGGATGGCAGCTTCCCGCGTCCCTCTACCCCCAGCCACGTTTGAGCCTTATCCTATAACCTCTAACCCTATAAAGACATTATAAAGACTCTAACCCTAACTCTTTGCATTCAAGAGGAGCATATCATCCATAGCTGCTTCCTTCTAAGCCCACTCAGGAGAAAAGATACCTGCTTCCTCTGCTAGCCGGATTCCTGTCAAGCCCCTACCCTCAGTGACGAAGTTAGGTAGTTGTAGACCATAGGCACTGGCTCCTAGGGGCTGAAGCACTTGCAGACCCAACATGGGTGTTTTTTTGAGGGGGTCTTTTTTTGTTCAGATTTTTTTTTTTGTTCAATCATCCTGAGAAGCTGGTGCCTCTGCTATATAGTCAGAGTGGGGCTGAATTCCCAACAGCCCCAAGCCTGAATAGCCAGCAGTCAGGGATGATGAGAACCGTAGCCTCAAAATATATGAAGGCAGGGCTAGTACAGGACATTTTGGTGCCTGAGGAGGACCACAAAATGGCACCCCCGCCTCCCCACCTGAGAATAAGGGTTGAGTGAAGATCTACATCAGGAGCAAGGGGGAAATGAAGAGCTACGTTAGGATCTGCTGCCAGTGGCGTAGGAAGGAGGGTGCGGTGGGTGCAGGCTGCCTCGGGTGTCATCACTGAGGGGGGCGACAAAATGGCAGAAGCTCTCTCCCCTTGAGTGATTTCCAGAAACCAGAAGCATTAATGCCTCCAACTTTATGGCTAGTAGCCTTCGACAGCCCTTGCCTCCATGAATCTGCCTAATCCAGAGGCATAGCTAGGTGAGGCGGGGGGCACTGGGCGCCACACCGTGGGGCATGCAACATGCCTGAGCCACACTTCTCCCCTGAGGGGGAGGCGGTGGGTGGACTGCCTGCAACCTTCACGCTGCTTTTTCGAGCAGCGCAGGGCTTGCGTCTGCCCACCGCCCTGCAGTTGAGGGGGTGGCTGTGGAGAGGCTCCACGCAGCGTGCCCTGCCTTGGCTCACCCCACCCCCATGGGCAGCTTGCCCCGCCACCAGGGGCGACTCGCTCCACCCCCCAGCTGCAGGGAGTGCGTACCGCCCCGGGCACCCGAGTGGCTAGCTATGCCGCTGTCTGCTGCCCTATCTGGATCACCTTGCCTCATGGGTGGGCCGGCCCTGTCAGAAGAGCCCTTAGATGCCCTATCCCTATTTTAGACTCTGGACTTTATGCCACCCCCCACCATTAGGGTTGCCATATTTCAAAAAGTAAAATCCAGGACCCCCTGAAAGTTGTTGGGCTTGAAAACCTCAATTTTTTCAATTGACTTACCTGAGATCCAGGACAAATCCGCCCCCCAGGTAAATCCAGACATATGGCAGCCCTACCCACCATATAACAATCCCCTGATTCTTTTGAGGGGGGGAGCATGACTGTTTAAAGTGACATAATTGGGCTTTGACTGTATAGGGCAGGTGGATAGTTTCATGGGATTCAAAGGCATCTTTCTTTCTCTCTTTCTCCCAAAAATATTTATTTATATACTTGCTAGCCCAGGCTTTTGAGCTTTTCTCTCCCTCCACCCATAGAGGCAAGCTTATGCATATTTAATTCTTGGTAGTTTGTTCCCTAACCCTAGATGTCCGTGGACGGCTGGCGCGCAATTGGCAAGAGGGGAGATTTGATGTGTTGTTATTTACCTTGTTATATTGGATGTCTCTAAGGGGTTTTTCAACACTCTAAGAATAAATCAACACACAGCAGGTTCCAATTCGCCCCCCCCCCATCAAATTCGAAAGCCAGCTTAAGGTGGTTCCCCGCCCCCATCTTTCCCCTCATGTGTTGTGATCTAACTGTTCCCCCCACTTCAGAAATTTCAGTGACAGAATGGAAAACCTACAACCCACCCCAACCCACCCCCCTTTATCCCGTCTCCCAAAGCCATTGTCTCGCTTTCCATCAAAAATTCATGACAGGGATTTTGTTTACAAATATGAATAAACCCTGATAAATTATATATGCCCATGAGGCCTTGATATAAATACAATTTCCCCTCTCACAGGCTAAAAATGGGGGAGGGGGGAAATGGACTTGCCTGAGCTGGCTATACACACACACACACACACACACACACACGGGAGGGGAGAATAAAGGAGCACAGCTTTCCCATTCCATACAGGGAAGGATACATAAACACTTAAAACCAGATTTTCTCTTAAAGGTTACTGGTTTTCGCTTGCTATAGATCTGCACTTGGTCTCATCCGAGGAATTTTATTCAAGCATTGGCAAATGGACAATCTAACCAACCTCCTAGAGACAATTTAACTCTCGGAACATCCCCACCCCACAGCTCTAGACCACAACCACTCTCAGCAAGCAGCATCCTGGAGGGTCTGTTTATCTCTCAGAATCTACCAGTTCCCACAACATAGATGTCCCAAAACGGTGCTAATGGCAGGTAGCAGTTGACATCTGCTGAGAAGTGCTAAAAGAAAATAAAAGATGGGGGGAGATAGAAGAAAAAAGAAATGCTGTCACTATAACACCCACCCACCCAAGGCGCCAGTATTTGGGGTACCTCCAAACTGTCACTATTTTGCAGGAGAGCTTCAGGTCCATACTGGGAAATTTAGGCTTGTGCAATTGAAGCAGATTAAGGGGCTCTTTCACCCTGGTGCAACAAATCTAATAATAATAATAATAATAATAATAATAATAATAATAATAATAATAATAAATAATAGACTTTTTGCAGTTAGGGAAATGACAACAAAATGCATTGAAAAGTGTGAGATGAATGAATGAGTAATAGGAAGATGTGTATGAACACTAGGGTTATAACTTTTTTTTACAACCTCATGTTCCTGTAGCTTAGTTAGATGAATTTTTGCCTAAAAACAAAGGAATTAACTGTAATTTCCAAATCTTTTGAAAAAAGGTCACCCCAAAATCAATAAATTGATTTTTGTATACCAGTATAATGTATTACCAGTATAATGTATTTTGTATAACAGTATAATGTATTATGTAATTATTACATAATAATGTTAATTATGTATTAAAATACATGAAAAATAGAGCTTGCAATTTTTCTAATACTTGTACAATGTTTTGTACATTGTACATCACTTCTTATTGCTTAGAATAAGTCGAGGTTGCAGTTTGTCTCTGTTTCTGCTGCAAGCACCATAAAGTTTCCACATCACTTTGATTGCGTGTTCTGCGCACTGATTACTTCTTGGTATCTGGAGTATGGATGGCTCCTGCTTCCAGTGATTCTCCAATACCCATAATGCTTTTTTTTTTTTTTTGTAAGGTTTCAATATTCCTGACAAGTTCTTGAAGTCATTTTCATTGAGTAGTAACATTAGATATATGGTGATTCCAACTTTTCATTTCAGGGTGACTTTTTCACAACTGAGAAGAATTAGTCCCTTTCTTAGTGTTTTTAAGCAAAATATCATTCCTTTATGATACAGGAATTATTATTTTTTAAGTCAAAAAGTTCGAACCACTGACCATGCAATCGGCAAGTCCTAGGCACTGAGGTTTTACCCACAGCGCCACCCGTGTCCCTAGATACAGTGGTACCTCAGGTTAATAACTTAATTTGTTCTGGAGATCCGTTCTTAACCTGAAACTGTTCTTAACCTGAAGACCACTTTAGCTAATGGGGCCTCCCGCTGCTGCTGCTGCACAATTTCTGTTCTCATCCTGAAGCAAAGTTCTTAACCTGAGGTACTATTTCTGGGTTAGCGGAGTCTGTAACCTGAAGCATCTGTAACCCGAGGTACCACTGTATTCACCAAGATTTCCTATTTGGGTAAGCGGTTATGGGGGAGTGGGGAAGCAAGCAAACTCTAGTGCACATGTGCACCCACTATCAACGTTTTAAAAAGGGCATTCCCAAATTCTTCCCACAGAGGGAAAAAGGAGAGTAAAGGAGACAATGATTTACCAGAGACAGATGCTAGGAAACCGGGACTGTCCCTGGGAAATAGCAGCAGTTGGAGAGGGTGCAAAGGGTTAACTGTGAGCACCAAGCCCTGCCTGCCTCTGATAGCTTGAAAGAAGTAGGGGGATTGGTGCAGCCATCCATTATCCACCATCAGCTGTTCTTTGCACCATCCATGTGGGTCAGCATTTTCACCTTGCAACAGCTTCTCCTGCTGCTGTGTGGCTGCACTTCCCAGGGTGCCCAATTGCCTCAGCCTATGATTAATGCCAACTCCACATCTACCGCCAACTGAGAAGGAAGGAAGGAAGGAAGGAAGGAAGGAAGGAAGGAAGGAAGGAAGGAAGGAAGGAAGGAAAAGGCTTGCAACCCCAGAACTCTGCTGGTGGTACAGAAACAGTGCAGAAACATGCCGTTGTCACAAAGCAAGGCTGATGAGAAGCAGTAGCAGTGTTGCCTGGTGGTGATGGGATTTTGTGAAATTCTCTCTCTCAGAGTAGCAGAGACTTGGCCCTATAGTTGTCTTGCACATGTAGAAGAAGAAAAATCTGGACCGGGAGCATGGGCATAGCCAGGATTTATGATAGGGGGCAGGCTTAATGTTAGGGGGGAAGAACCTCAGTTATCTTCATTGATTTTCAGTGGTACCTCGGGCTACATATGCTTCAGGTTACAGACTCTGCTAACCCAGAAATAGTACCTCAGGTTAAGAACTTTGCTTCAGGATGAGAACAGAAATTGTGCTCCACCGGCGTGGCGGCAGCAGGAGGCCCCATTAGCTAAAGTGGTGCTTCAGGTTAAGAACAGTTTCAGGTTAAGAACGGACATCCAGAATGAATTAAGTACTTAACCCAAGGTACCACTGTACTTGATCTGTGGGGGCAGGTGCTCCCTCCCCCCGGTATGCCCAAAGCCAGGAAAAAAGTCCCACATCCAGTAATTCCTAGATGGCAGCTACAGTCCTGCACTCTCTTTCCACGACTGGCAACCTTTGCTCTTCTTTCACCATTTTGCTGTCCCATACTCCTACGGCAAGGTAAGAGAACAAGGCCAGACAATGTGGGGGCTGTTGGGAGTCCAGTAATAAATGGAGGGCACCACCATGTCTCTAGACTAGAGTTCTCAGCAAAATAAGAACACAGGAAGTTGCCTTATGACAAGACAAATCATAAATCCACCATGCTCAGCACTGTCTGCAATGACATACCACCCAACTTTTTCTGATTGATACCAGGGTGGAATCTACACGCATATAAAAAACGCTGTGAAAATGCTTTTTAAAAAAACGTTTTGAAAAATATATTGAATTTGCCATAGCTCATTGTCGCCATCTAGTGTCATATATTGCACTTTACAACACACTTAAAACGTTTTATTTGCAGCTGTATAGTCGAGTCCCAGGACACACTCCCAGGTGAGTAGTGTGCGGTGTTCTTGCCCCTTCAAAGCACTTTTGGGGGGCGTGATCTCATGCAGTGCCCCAAAACACACATTTTTTACCACCGCACAAGCTCACAGTTCTCCCCAATGCTTGGGGGGGGGGGCAAGAGCGCAGCATGAGAGCAAGCAAGATTACAGCACCTAAAATGGCACCATGACCTCTTGTGTAAAAATGGGACACTTGGCAGGTATGCAATGCCTGGCAATGGCTCTCCAGGGCTTCAGAGACGGAGTCTTTTCCAGCCCTAACTGGAGATCCCAGGGATGGAACCCGAGGCCTCTTGCGCGCACAGCAGATGTTCTGTCACTAAAACACAAGTCTTAGTGCCGTAGTAAATTGTACTTGCTCTTCCCACCCACCTCTCTACCTTTCCTTTCTTCATTCCCTTTCATTTTCTTTTTCGTAATTTGCATTAGGTAATTCCATCAAGTTGGCGGGGGGGGGGGGACACATACATCTGAAAACATGCAAAAAGAGGAGTCAGGAAGAAACCTGCACAAGTACTCAGGTCACATCCTCACAAGAATGCAGGAGTCTGGGAGCAATGACGAGCCAGAGACAGGAGATTGGGCTAAGCACAACTTTACTGGTGACAGCACACCACTGGTTCAGTGCAGCATAGGGCAAGGTTCTATCCATTGGGCAGCCTGTCCACAGTAGGATTTCTCTCCAGGCCACCTCCGCTGGGATGTGCCTCTCACCAGCCAGCCAGGGCCAGCGGCGGGGGCTCTGGGAGGTGGGCAGGGCTCGCCTGAGAGAGCCATAGCATGGAAGCATGACCATCCAGGAACCAGCTCCCCCCCCCCCTTCCTGCCCCTGTGGCGTTAGTGTGCAACAAGGGCCTGTCACAGAAAGCAAGATCTTCCCTAGGTATTTCCTATAGCTCCTTAAGGAGACCTATGTACCTAGGGCTGCTTTTTTTCAAGAGGTAATATTCCTGACACCCGCAAAGTTGTTGAGCTTTTGGGGTAAAAATAAAAAGGTAAAGGACCCCTGACAGTTAAGTCCAGTTGCAGACGACTCTGGGGTTGCGGTGCTCATCTTGCTTTACAGGCCGAGGGAGCCCGTGTTTGTCCACAGGCAGTTTTTCTGGCTCATGCGGCCAGCATGACTAAGCCGCTTCTGGCAAACCAGAGCAGCGCACGGAAACGCCATTTACCTTCCTGCTGGAGCGTTATATATTTATCTACTTGCACTTTGAGGTGCTTTTGAACTGCTAGGTTGGCAGGAGCAGGGACCGAGCAATGGGAGCTCACCCCATCACGGGGATTCGAACCACCAACCTTCTGATCGGCAAGCCCAAGAAGCTCAGTGGTTTAGACCACAGCACCACTTGCGTCCCCCCAAATACAGTGGTTTTCCATCGCATTGCCATACATCTGGGTTTTCCCTGACATTTTGCTCCTAATGCCATTTCCCCCACGATGCCATTTTTTCACCGGAAACCAGGACATGGCAAGAATTTTTGTGATGTATGGCAAACCTAGACCTATCTCACATTGAAGTAAAGGAGCCCTGCTTATCCACGGCCTTGACATCTATCATCTATCATCTATCTATCTATCATCTATCAATCTATCTGTTTAAGTTTATTTTTAAAATTTGACTAGTGCATCACATAATAACATTTGTAGATTGTTGCTGGATCCGACCAGTGGCCCATCTGCCCAGCATCCTGTTCTCACAGTGGACAACCAGAGTCCCGTGGGAAGCCTGCAAGCAGGACCTGAACGCAACAGTACTCACCCCTCCGGGACTGAGACGTACGCTGCCTCTGACTGGCTAGTAGCCATGAGTAGGCTCCTCCTCCAGGAGTTTGTTTAATCCTATTTTTAAGGCATCTAAGTTGGTGCCCCCCACCACCTCAGGTGTGAGCAAATTCACTAGTTGAACTATGTGATTGTGGGAAGGACTTCCTTTCATTTTGCCTGCCCTGAATATCCCAACATTCCACTTCACTAGATGCCCCCAAGTTCTGATGTCCTGAGAAAGGCAGAAAAACCTTTCCCTGTCCTCTTTCTCCATGCCAATATTATACAAGCCTATTCCTCACCTTTTATCTGAACTAATATAGGGAGCAGTGTCACTGTGGCTGCTACTACCACCAGCTTCCTATCTTGTTGGATCCCTTAAAAACTGGCACCCTTTGCTAAGCCTTTAGAAAACACAGAAGAGGACAATCTGAGAGCCTTCATGGCTAAATTTAAATATTAAGCAGCCCTCATGCTTTGTTTACACAACATTTTCTGAGATACTTTCTGGAACTCACACTTCAAAAGGCTTTTGAATGGGGTGGGTTGAGGTGGAACAACTTGCATCCTCTGAAATCCTGGAGAACAGGAAAGCCGTTTGGAAAACGCATCAGCAGTGCAACGTTCTTCTATCCTCTGCATGGCTTACATGCCGACTTCCATAGTGCCACAGCAGCTTTCTTCCCAGTGGCAGCCAAATTCATACATTTATCCCCAGTGAGTTGCCCATCCTCAGATGTTCCCCCAGAATTAATAACCCAGAAGACGCCAGCAGCAGATGGTGAAATACGTCTGTAATCCCTGACTCTCTGCAGAGGTGCCAGAAGTCCCTGGGACTGTGGCGTCATTCTTTATTATCCGGTGTGTTTCAGCTAGAAGCCACTGCCAGGTCCACCTGGCATGGGGCCGGCACACAATGTGAAAAAAGGAAAATCATTATTTCTCGACAACTCTAACCTCCTGAATTGCACCTGGCGTCTGCTGAAAGTTGGATGTGCCAAAGGGTGTGAGGTGGGGAGGGTAGCCGTGCCTCCGACTAAGCATGCTGAGATGTTAAAAGAAAATGGGGAAATGAATGGGACACTGCCTGGTCACAAGCAAAGTTGTGGGGTTCATGGTGGCTAAATTATTCTAGATTCCAGAAGGATGCCAACAAGTCTCCCAATGGGAGATTAAGAATGGATAGGAACCCAGGAAGCTGCCCTGCCTTTTACCAAGTCAGACCATTGGTCCATCAAGCTCATGGCAGTGGCTGCTCAGGAATGCTCCCTCAGGAATGGATCTTTCCAAGTCCTACCTGGAGGTGCTGGGGATTGAACCTGGGACCTTTTGCATGCAAAGCAGGTACTCTACTGCTGAGCCATGGCCCTTTCTGGACCGGAATAAAATATCCCACGATGGGAATAAAACCTATGAATTCTTATTCCCAACTCTTTCTTGCCCCTTGTGTTACATCAACCCTCGGAGAAAATTATGTGAAGTGACATTCGATGGGGAGATCTTAGAACAAAATATCTTTGGGATATATATCCCAACAGACAGAGTTTTCAGTACCTGGATTCCTAGCCCTGTCAAAGATCACAGCCCGTAATCAATCAGAAAACTCATATTTATGTGAACGCCTTGCCCCTCTACTTCCCAGATTCCACTCTGTGTTCTGGGGTAGGCAATGTTTTGATTTGCTTCTATGGCAATAGTTAGGATTATAAACTCCTGGCTATTTGTTTCCTAGAGGGCAGGGGGGGGAGACACAGAGGTTCATTATGCTCCAAACATCTAGCTGGGCATGAGGGGCCAGTGCAATTTGGGAAAGGTCAAGCGGCTGCTGTATCTGTTTGGATTGAGGCTTTGCACCTTCAGCCTCCTGGGGATTCATATAGCAGGCTAGGAAGGAAATTACCTTGGAATTGGATACAAAAGCTGTTGGCGTTCAGGGCAGCTTCGTTAAATAGGGATGGTAGCTGGAGCCCAAGAGGCAAGGAAACGTAAACATTTTGTGTATGTGGGTGTGCACGTGTGTTGTAGGGATTTGGAGAGAAGTGTTGCTGTAGAAAACAGCCTCAGAATCAAACTATTGGCAGGCAAAGTATTCGGCACTGGACATCAAGTTTGGCTGGAAAGCAAGCAATAGTGCACCAGATAGTGGAAATAGGATTGTTCCCCTTGCTGTATGTTCCACAGTAGTCTCTGATCAAACCAGTTTTGAAGGCTTTTGTGACGCTACCCAAATCTGCAAAACCTGCTTACCAGAGGCAAAAGTTGGGATGGGGTACACAACATGAAAAGCAACCATACTCTATCATATCACTTTCAACACTCTGAAAAGCAGCAGTCATCTGTGTCGAGCCTTATGCCCCATTCCAAACCACCAGCAGCAACCAATAATGCCCAGCTCGATTAGTTGAGAATACTTTAGCTGGGAGTATTTGGGATGGACATCTCCAGAAGGTGATGCTCCACCCTATAGACCCTCCAATGTGGGGTGTCGCAAAGGTCAGCCTTATACCTCATGCTGTTTAACATCTACATGAAACCACTGAGGAGGATCGCCCGGGAATTTGAACGGGAATTTCATCACTATGCAGATGAAACACCTCTCTATTTATCCTTTGCATCTGCAGCTGAGGCAGTGGATGGTCTAGACTCAGTGATGGACTGGATAAATGCTAGTTAAACTGAAGCTCCACCTGGTTCTTTTGACTGTACTGGTGGGGTCAACCTGTTTTAGGTAGGGTTGCATTCCCTTTAAAGAGGCTGGTGCTCAGTTTGGGGGTTCTTGGATCCACTATGGTCACTCAAGGCACAAGTAGTTTTGGTGTCATGAAGTACCCTCCTTCAGCTTCAGTTGGTGGCCCAACTGTGACCCTGACTAGATATTCAAGGCAAGCAAACAGAAAATATTTCTTTACAAAACACATGGGGGAAAGCAAGGATGCAGCTATGCCTCCTGACCAGAAGAAAACATTCTGTACCATGTCCTCTATATCAGCATTTAAGATTTAACCATGCATTGACCACGTACTTTCAGACTGTTGTAACCATATGGACTAGGAACTTTTTATATATTAAAAAAGTTGAAAGAAAGCTGAAATTGTTAGAATGATTATTCCTCTCCAGAATGTCGTATCCCTATATTCTGTGTTAATTAAACCTCATTCCACAAACTGGTTCCTGGAAAGAGGAAGCCAGTTGGATCTCACCAGACAACATGCTCCATGTCTTGGGTGCCATAGTGGGCAAGGCCCTTCACCACACTTTCACAACAATGACACTTAAGACAGTGGGAGGATATGCTAAAGGGCTGCCCACTTCCTTGTCCTCAATGGATGGCAGGACTGTGTGGAAGGAGACATTCCTATAGGAATGCCTGTACCATAAATAAGCATTAATCCATCTTTTTACTGCTCTCCACTAATTTTGAGAACAACAGATTGACTACGAGGTGGTTAAGTAGAAAATGACATTTAGGAAGGAAGGAAGGAAGGAAGGAAGGAAGGAAGGAAGGAAGGAAGATTGGATTGGGGTGTGAGGAAGAAAACTCAGTGTGAACAAGAGAGGTCAAGAATGGCTAAGTGGATTGATAAAAATCAATCTGAGTTGGATGGAGAAGTGCAAAAGTGAAGATACTATCACAATAAATAATGGCTTTCATTTACCAGACAAAGGTGCTCATCTTCTCATCTCCCACAAATAGCAACCACAGCTCCATCAGTTACATCGCTGTTGACAAAACGCCCCTCATAACCATCTCCCTCAGGGCTCAGCAGGCAGAGGGAGAAAATACATGCTTCCTTCTACTGCCCCTAGACTTCCCCACTCACCCACCAATATGCTCCAATATCCAGTGTTAAGAGGCCTTGCTCTCCCCCATCCCGGGAGGTATGGGGAGTGGCAGGCAATTTCTCATCCCCAGATCCAATTCCTCCCCTAGATATGTCTATTTTTCTCCCCCTCTTTTAATTCAGTCACTCAAACTGACAGCTACACTGTGTACTAGAGCTTGGCTATACGATTGCTGTGCCATATTTTCCCTGTAAATCTCCTGATGTGTCAGGGCTCCCTTTAACTCCCCAGTCCCCCTGATAAATATTCATTTTCTTTACGTATTTTTCATCTCTCTCTCTCCAGCTCATCCCCCTCATTGGCTTCATTGGACTCGGACTGGGCAGCGCTGCCCTCTACCTCTTGAGACTGGCCATCTACAGCCCCGACGTGAGGTACGTTTCTGGAGGGAGATCACTACTCGGTTGCAATGAGAATGAGTTAGTCGCAGCATAGTCGCAGGCATCACCCTCAGTTTATTCGTATGCCACTCTCCTGTGCTAAACCATGCTCAAAACGACTCACATTCGCAAAGTTTTCAGAATAAAATATAATAACATTTCCAGATCATTCACTGATAGTTGCAAAACATAAATAAAACACAGATAGTAATAGGCCTGATGCTATTAATAGACCTGTGTGGATTTGTAATGCTTTGTTCACCCATTTCTGGTAGGGCATCCACACAATACCATCATTCAATCATAGTCATCCTGAATTCTCCCTGCGCTTCTTCCCACTCCCCCCCCCCCAGACCAGGGAGACTTATTTTTCAGAAGAAATGGAAGGTGCAGCCAGTGGTCATCCCCCCCCCCCCCAAAAAATAGGTGCTGCTACACATCCATGCCCCCCACCCCCTTCCCCTGCCACGACTTGCCTGCCCACCCACCCCCTCTCTCCCTCACTGCTTCCCACACTGCTGCCACCACTTCCTGTGGCTGCAGGCATAGCCTCCCAGAGGTGCTTTGGCACCAGTCTTTAACTATCGCCAAAGCACCTCTTACAATCACCTGGAAGACTCTTTGGCGATCGTAAAAGGGTGATGTTAGTAGACATAGATGGAAGTGACCAAGTAATTCTAGCATAATGTTTAGCTGAGGATATCACCATATGTTTCAATAGTTTTTAAAGAAATAGATCCATGTTCTCAAAATTATGTCAAGAAGGTCTAGCCAGTGCTTAATTTTGAAAGCAAAAGGTGCCTCTGAATAATAATAATAATAATAATAATAATAATAATAATAATAATAATTATAATTTATTTCTACTCCACCCATCTGGCTGGGTTTCCCCAGCCACTCTGGGAGGCTTTCAACAGAACATTAAAAACAGAATAAAACTTCAAACATAAAAAACTTCCCTGAAGAGGGCTGCCTTAAGATGTCTTCTAAAAGTCGGGTAGTTGTTTATCTCCTTGACATCCGATGGGAGGGCGTTCCACAGGGCGGGCGCCACTACCGAGAAGGCCCTCTGCCTGGTTCCCTGTAACCTTACTTCTCGCAATGAGGGAACCGCCAGAAGGCCCTCGGCGCTGGACCTCAGTGTCTGGGCTGAATGATGGGGGTGGAAACGCTCCTTCAGGAATACTAGATGTACTGTCTGCCTTGGGAAGGAAGCCCTGCTCATCTGCTCAGCGGCAAGTGAAAGAGGCTTTGTACTTGTCCTATAGTAATCAAGCAACATACATGTGTGAACTATAGACCTACATCTCCCCACCCCATCATTCCAGCACTGCTTTCTACATTGCAGCGGGGCAGAGTCTATACAGTGGGTGTGACCGACCTGCACTGACACCATTGCAAGCCCTTGCACAGTCCCAATAAGTGGTTGTTCCATTCTGCTATTGGGACCCTGTAGTTCCCCAGTAGCACACTGGCAAATAGCCAAGGTGGAACTAATGGCTGGATTTGCAGTTTGCACCTGTGCAAAACTGCCCTGGAAAAAAATGGAGGAAGGAACAGCAAAGGGGCAAATGGCTATTCATCCCTCTCTCTCAGTTGCCTATGCCTGCCTGCCAAACACCAGGCCGCTGCGCCTCTGGCAAGTGCACCATGAGTCACCCTTTGAAGATGCCTAATGCTTTTATAATATCTGTTTGCTTCTGCTAAAACTATCATTGATTCAATTTGACACCATCTGCCCAGGGCACTTAGCAAAGCAATTATCAGCTCTAGAGCCCCTGTGCCTGGGATTGAGCTGTGCACACAACACTTGAACAGACGTCCGGGGATGTTCACCAGCCTCTTAACAGGCATTGGCAAAGCCAGCTCTGGATTTTTGTAGGGCCCTCCATGGGCCCTCCTAGTCCCATTGCGCCCCTAGACAAGAGAAGACCATGTCCTAGAGAATGTACAGTGTGCTTTCCCTTTCCACTGTGTAACCACAGTCAGCTTCAAAAGCCAGGGAATAGGGGGGGGGGGACTTCCAAGGCAAAGGTGGTTATTTCCACCACTCATGTCATCAATTTCTATTTATTATCTGTGTAGATCTGAAGCCAAATCCCCTGTGCTAGGGTGGTTCTCTTTCTCATGCCCCCTGCCCTCTCTGTGTAGTGGAAACTGAGGCTAATCCCCTTAACAGTTTCTGAGTCCTCCCAGCAAAGGTCTGTCACTACTAACTGCTGGTTCTGGCCAAAGCAATGAAGGAAAAAATAAAACCCAAGGGTTGCTACCATTGAAATTAATGAAGCATAAATGTCTTATGTCCATTAATTTAAATGGATCTAATCTGAGTAGGACTAGCATTGGAAACAACCCCCAAGCACGGATGTGGGATGAGGTAGAAGCATCCAGATTTGGTTTCTCTGCCCCTGTCAATGCAAGCGCCTTCTTTTATCATCAGTGCCTGATTCCCACATGAAAAGTTTGGTCTCCTGCTTCCTGTCTAGGGCCAAAGTGTTAAAGGAGCAGGAAGGAGTTCATGAGTGTGTGGGAAAGAGTTTCTCGTGGGAACTTTCCTGGCCTTGATCTCCAGGACTGTTTTGTGGGCTTAACCTCTCCCCGTCCCAACCCACATCATTAGCTGCTTGTTCACAAATACCTCAAAGCTAAAATGAAAAACAGCTCTGAGATACTTAATGTTTCAACAACAATCATCCTTAGGAGATGAAATGACAAGGACAGATTCGCCCCGCCCCACCAGCTTAGCTGGTGTCTCTTGAAATCTCATAGTCCTATCTCCAGGATTTGAAAGATCTCAGGCACTGGTCCACCAATCCCTTTCTCCTTACAGTCAAACCATCATCTGTTATCTTTTTTCTTTTGAACCACAGTGTGTCTTCAGCAGCTCATAGGCATGTCTAAACTACAAACTTGCATCAGTTTTATACCAGAGAGATATCTGTGTTTGTCAGTTGCAGCAGAATCAACAAATATTGTTATGGCAGTTTGATACCTTCTTAAAGAAATGGCTTCCTGCAAAGAATCCTGGGGATTGTCATTCAGGAAGATGCTAAATATTCCTATGGCTCTAAGTCCTGGCCCTAGCCCTGGTTCTATGCCCTAACCCTAGCCCTGGCCCTGGCCCTGGCCCTGGCCCTGGCTCTAAGCCCTAGCCCTGGCCCTACCTCTACCTCTACCTCTACCTCTACCTCTACCTCCAGGACTTCCATGATGATTGTAGTGCAGAAATGACCAGGTTTCTGCAGATGCCACTCAGGAAAGGATAATACCAGTCTGTAAAAAGCTAGAAGATCATGAGCTGGCTTTGTCTATGCTCGAAATGCAAAGGAAGGAGAGAAATTGGTGGACCAGTGGCCGATCAGAAGGGATTGGTGGACCAGTGCCGATCAGAAGGATTTGAACCACTGACGACCTGATTGGCAAGCCCAAGAGGCTCAGTGCCACCCGCATCCCAAGGTAGGGACTGGTAGGAGGACATCACCACAGACATTAGTAGGTGACCATCTTTAGCTCCTTGCCATGGAATGTTTCATATGCTGCAGATCAAGTTGCATTGCTGCCAAAGGCACCAGGCCATTCTGGAGAAGGATGTTGGTTTGTTGGTTTGTTTGTCTGTGGTGGTAGGCTGCTCTTATTATTGTATATTGACAGCAGTGTTTTCTGGGACAGGGCTGAGGAAGGACACAATGGAAGAAATATGGGTGGGGAGAGATGGGTTCAGGGCTCGCCCAAGGCATGCTGCTGCCTGAGGCAAAAAACAAAATGGTGCCCTCTACATTGACTGAGTTGGCAGTTGACTCTTACTTCAGCACTGGCATTCTGCACCACATCTGTGATAGAGAGCCACATTAGGAGACCCAGGACAGACTAGGTGGCAACAAACGAGAATGGCTGTGAGCCTTGGGAGGAACAGCCACCTGTTGCACTTGTCCTATTCTGCCTAATGGTTGGACCAGCCCTGTTATAGATTTGAAAGAGACAGGGGGAGATCTGTTACTAAGACCTGCATAGGTCTTGTCACTGGTACACACATAATTGAGAAAGATTGAATATCCCTGTAAATCCATGGTTATCTAGCCTCTGACCTAGTTCCCAGAAGGAAGAAACAGAATCTCACCTTTGGGGGAAAGCAGGAGGCTGCAGAGCCTGGGGACAACCCAAGCTGCTGATGCTCTCACCACAGGGTCTGAGATAGTGTCTTCTTGCCAGGTCCACAGGCATGGTGGATGAACAAGCAAGTGGCAGGGACCATACGCTCATTCCGCAATGAGGTGTGAGGGGCAAATCATACCTGGGGCATCAGTACAGTCACCTTCAGCCTCTGTGGCAAAATAGGCGCAGCTACTCCTCTCTACAGGTTTTCTTCTCAATGTACCTGCCTCACATGCCCCAGCAGAACACATCTGTGGCTGGTCCTGGAGCCACGGGTATAATTCCCAGCTCTGTCATTACACTGCAAGGTTAGCCTTTGGCAAGTTGCTGTTTCTCAGCCCCCGTCTCCCTTTTGTAGGGACTAATAATGACAACTCACAGCTTCACTAAAGGTGGTAAACACTTCTGCACTTTGCAAGAGTTTTATCAGTAATCATTTTCGATATCAGCACAAACAGCCACAGAGATCCCATCAGCAACTCTCCCCATTTCTGGGGATCCTTTTCCTCATGGGCACTGAGCAAGCAGAGCTGGATTAATGCAGTCCAGAGGGAATGTGTGGATAAACAAAGCAAATGACCATAGGGATTAAGATATATACAGTGGCGTAGCATGGGTTGTCAGCACCCGGGGCAAGGCAAGTAATTTGCGCCCCCTAACCCATGGATTTGCGCCCCCTAACCCATCGATTTGCGCCCCCTAACCCTAACCCCCAGATGTTGCGCCCGGTGCGGCCGGCCCCCCTGCACCCCCCACGCTACGCCACTGTATATACACAACTAATCAGAAAAACATGGCCCACTGGCGCCTGGTGCCCATTGGGTCTGGTAGGGTGGAAGGTCAACAGAAGGTGGAGACAGAACTAATGACAGAACCAATGTCCTCATCCCTGCTGAGTTCTACAAGGACAGAGACCGAGAGGGGGGAGGCTGACAGGCAGTGCCATTCCTTGGAATGGATATAAGCAAGGAGGCAGGCAAATGGGGGCAGGCTAAAGTTGGTGGTCCAGGGTCCCATTTTCCTTAATGGGCCAGCCTATACTGCCAGACTGGAATGAAGGGGTGGCCAAATCTGTCTATTTCAGTTTCTCTGTGTCTCATTTTTATTTATTATGTTATATTATTTATTTCACAATGTTTATATACAGCTTGATTGAGAAGGTTTTTCCAACCTTACATTCAGATCTCAAATTTTCCACATCAACTTTTGTTTTTTTTAAACCTCATCATGAAAATTCATCAGCATTTTAGTGTGAACGTCTCTTAAAATATTCATTTTCGTACGCAGTCTTGCCTAATATACACATTTTTGCAAACCAATTTCCCATAATATAATGCATTTTTCTATGTTATTTTCATGAATATATGCATTTTTGTGCACATGACTTGGTTGGAGAACCACACAGAAGAATATGGAACAGTGTGAATTTCAAAAGATGGCTGTGTCTGCATATTGTTGTCTGCATATTGTTTCAGAAAGTTCACTTTTAAATGCAAACCGAATAGAATTTCTCTCCCATCCCAATGGAATGAACAGGAGAGCTGGAGGGATGTAAATTCTGTGGTCAGGTTTAGTGAAATTTAGGGTAGCCAGATGCAAAAGAGAAGAGATCTCCTACTTATACTTTTAATAGTTGTTTAGAAGATGGAATTTGGTAGGGGTCAGCTTTTCATCTCCCAGCGCTGCATAGGGGAGCCAAGCTGGACCTGTTGAAATTTCCTTTGCTGTATATCTATTAGGAATACAAGAGAGAGCCCTGCTCTGCTTGGCATCAGGTCACTCTAGTGATGAAATTCTAATTGCCTGCCTCTTCTGAAGCACAACAGCATAACTTAATTTGAAAATACATGGATAAGACAACCAGCAATGGAAGAAATAACAAGAAGGAGGCACACATGGATCTTAGCTAGATGGACAAAACAAACCAGAGGCAAAAAATGACCTAAGGTGGCCTGTGAACTCATACCATTAATAACTGAGGAGACTCCCCAGAGGAGGGACAGCAGGGGGTATGTGGAGAAATTCATTTGATTCACATTTCAGTTTGCACCTGCCTAATTCATACTTCCTGAACCAATATGTGAACTGAAGCACAACTATACCTTGCAATTCTTCTTTGTGCTTCTACAAAATTTGGGATCTTTAATGCCAAAAAAGCATACAAATATTTGTGCATCAGGGGCAAGTGTGAAAATAAGTAAACTATACAGCAATTATGAAGCAATGTTTAGGAAAATGTATGTATTGGGCAAAATTTCATTAAAAATGAGCATATTAGGAGAAAGTTGTACAAAAAAAGCTTAATTTTTGTGGGGCTTAAAGAGAAAAAATCTGCTGTGGAAATAGGCAGACTGAATTGAAGCTTGGAAAAAATGGGAAATTGAGAGAAACCTAAATTGACAGATTCATTTATCCGCAGCTCAGAGTACAAGGTGCAACTTTAGGATGGGGTGGCTTTGTTATTTTTAAAGGCTGGGAATCCCTAGCATAAAAGGATTTGTGTTTGGGTGCACAGAATGAAAGAGAAAGACTGAGATGGGATGGCAGGATATTCGTTTGTTGTTCACTGACAGGCAGATACCTAAATATCTATACATGTGAGACCAGCCGTACAGATTACCGAATATCCTGGAGAGAGGCACGCGTGTGCCTGTGTGGCGGAGGGCAAATGTGGCTTCTCCAGGGGACCCACGGGCTCGGCTCATTTCCTCCTTTTGGATCCACAGCTACAAGCAGCTGGAGTTCTAATATGGCTCCATGCCTGGCAGTCTCCCCAGCAGCCAGTTGTCATAGCTACAGGAGTTCACAGGAGTCTCTCAAGTTTTTTTAGTGTTAATTTTGAAGGCTTAATTCCATCTCTTCAGCGTCACACATGGAGATCTTGTCCTTATTCTCCTTAACACCCCGTGTGAGGTAGCTGCGACTGCTTCAGAGTAAGGACTGCTGGGCGGGGGGGGGGGAGAGATTTTGACTGGAAGTTAGAAGACAAGTAGTAGGAGCTGAAACCAATTTGCTTGAAAATATCTCATCAGAGAATTGGTATGCAAAATAGTCACAGTATTCTGAATATTCAAATATTTACTGGACTTCCTCTGAATATTTTATATCTGCATACAACACCTGGTTGTATTTGATCTGAGTGTTTAGTACTGGACAATTTTTGAGAGCCATTGTACAATGGTATTTTATATTTGACAGTTGGCATGCAATAGCATTTTAATAGTATTTCTTTATTTGGTGCCAACATCATGTAATGGTTAGAATGTCAAATTAGAATCAGGGAGATGAGGGTTCAAAAGCCCACTCAGCTGCGATGCTCTCTGCATGGCCATGGGCCATGTATTCTCTCAGAATTACCTCATAATGCTATCACAAGGATGAGGCAGTGGGGAGAATAATGTACACCACCACGAGTTCCTTGGAGGAAGGTTGGGATAAAAATGTGATAAATAATATTTGACCGTATTTGATTATAGCTGACATATGGATATTTGCCTGTATTTGACAGATGTCATGTGGTAGTATTAGTGTTTGACAGTTAACAGCTTGATGAAATTTCATATTTGATACCTGCCAAAATCAAAGCAGTCAGGAAATGCCAAAGTGTCTCGTGTTCTAAAATACTGAGGTAAATTTTCACATGCAGAATTTGCATTACCCACTGGGTATATCATGATTTGCAATCACCTATTCCAGCTAGACCCAGGCAAGTTGGGATACTCCACAATATCCCAAGATATTAGTGAGCAAGGATCTCACAACTTGCCTGCAAATCATTGCTCAAGTTGTAGCCATCACCCACCTCAATGCTGTCCACCCATAACGCTCCTGATTGTCCCACCCTCATCCTGTCTAGAACCAACAGCAGGGACTGAAATACACAGCCTTCATAGCATAGCCTTGTGTCAAACAAGGCAGTACTATAGCAGCTGTAGACTGGGCTCTCCTTGTCTCTTTCTAGCCTTAGACTTTGCGGCCCTTAAGCTTAAATCCTGAGTAAAGGTAAAGGGACCCCTGACCATTAGGTCCAGTCGTGACCGACTCTGGGGTTGCGGTGCTCAGCTCGCTTTATTGGCTGAGGGAGCCGGCGTACAGCTTCCGGGTCATGTGGCCAGCATGACTAAGCCGCTTCTGGCGAACCAGAGCAGCGCACGGAAACACCGTTTACCTTCCCGCCAGAGCGGTACCTATTTATCTACTTGCACTTTGACGTGCTTTCGAACTGCTAGGTTGGCAGGGACTGAGCAAGGGGAGCTCACCCCATTGTGGGGATTTGAACCGCCGACCTTCTGATTGGCAAGTCCTAGGCTCTGTGGTTTAACCCACAGCACCCTATTTCCCCTTCTAGTCCAATAATGAGTGAATCTAAGGCCAGAAGGGAAAATCAGAGGAGTACTGCCCTGTTTTACACAGACAACATGCTGAGTCCTTTGTAGCACTAGACAAGACATTCAAATTGAGTACAGTGAAAGCACATGGAGGGAGTGGGGTTCTGGTAACAGCCCCCCCCCCGACCTACACATGTTCTGTTAAATAACTGGGCATCTTACATGGAGTCTGTATGCATACAACTGAATGCATGTGGGTCAGAGAGGGGCTTACTACTACAGTCCCAAATCCAATACCCACATGTTTTGACTATATGTAGCTCTAAAACTTCTAGCAGAAATTCTGCCTTGGTCAGACCAAACCTGGAATAATGTGTCCATATCTAGGCGCCACAATTTAAGAAGGACATTGACAAGCCGGAACGTGTGCAGAGGAGAGTGACCAGGGTAGGATCTACACTGACCTTTTTAACATTATTAAAACAATACTAGCTATATTGTTCTAAAACGTCCCAGGGCATACTGTTTTGGTTTTTTTAAAAAAAGTTCATTACCTTAACGTTCTTCCTCCATAACAACAGTTCCTCTTACTGCCTGGTTCCTGGTTGCTTTGCAATGCCCTCTGGTGTCACGTTTTAATAACACATTCTTAGCATTCTTAGCAAAATGTAATGTGACCCTTACGTTTTGAAAACCATGCCTTAACTCTTTCTTAATGTTATAAACCATGAATGTAGATCTGCCCCAGGATAATAAAGGGTCTGAAAACAAAGTCTTATGAGGGACAGTTGATGGAGTCAACTGGAAGAGAGGAGACTGAGAAGAAATATGATAGCCATTTTTAAATATCTAAAGGGCTGTCACATGGAGGATGGAACATGCTTGTTTTCTCCTTCTGTGGAGGGCAGGACCCGAACCAATGGATTCAAGTTACAAGAAAGGAAATTCTGACTAACCATCAGGAAGAACTTTCTGACAGTAAGAGCTGTTCAGCAGTGGAACAGACTCCAGTGTGAGGTGGTGGACTATCCTTCATTGGAAGTTTTTGAGCAGAATTTGGATGGCCATCTGTCAGGAATGTTTTGGTAGAGATTCCTGCATTTTCAAGGGGTTGGACTAGATGACCCTTAGACAGCGGTGGAGCAAGCCGATTGGGCGCCTGGGGCAATGTGCATGCCCTGCGCCCGGGCGCAGGGCCAGCCGCCCACGGGGCGGGGCCAGCTGGGGCAGGACGCTCCACGGGGCCTCTGAGGAGTCTGCCTGCCTCCTCCCACTCAACCGCCCTACAGCTGAGGGGCAGGCAGCGGGTGGACTGTTTGGAGAGATGCATGGCTGGGGCACGCTGCAGGCCCCGTAGTGAGTGCCGCCCGGCATTTTGTCACACCCCTCAGTGGTGACACCCAGGGCGGCCCGCCCCCACTGCACCCCCTTCCTCCGCCCCTGCCCTTTGGATCACTTCCAAATCTACAATTACGTGAGTCTGTGGTTCTGTGATCTGCATATGGTTCCCATCTCCTCTGTAACCTTAAAAGGCCAGCTATGTTTTAAGGACAGAAAAGACAATGACAGAGCCCTGGTTGCAGTCAACAGAGTGTAGGGGTGTACAACTGTATTCCTGCAATAGCTGATCACCTAGAGGTAACTGCTGTTACTCACTCAAGGTGAGAAGAAATGAAAATAAATTAATACAGGGGGCCTGTGCTGGGTATTGGGCAGAGTGCTGGACGAGCCACTATTTCTCTGTTCAGCCTCATCTCATTGGGCAGTGGCAAGGGTAATATGAGATAAAGCTTCCTTTTCTTCCTCCCTGCCCATTCCTTTTTCCTTTTGTTTTGCATATTTTGCACTGTGAGCTGCAGGCACGCACTGTCTTATCTTTTTGCATTTTCCTCTGACCTTTTTGGAGGAAGGGGGAGCTGATTAATCATCATCACCATCATCGTCATCACTATAGCAACAATAACAACAATCGCACCATGTTCCTGAAGCCAAGTTTATTTTCTTTAAAATGTCTTCCCATCCTATCAGGTTCCTTCCAAAGCAGGGATTACTTTGCCATCTATAGCTTCAAATGAAGTAAACCCCACCCCACAATCTTCCCTCCGCTTTAAGATTGTATTATATTTTAAATGGTGAGTTAGGCTCAGTGTTGACCTGAAAAGAGTTAACGCTGCCCCATTATAAGAGGACAGGCCTGCAGCTGACAGTCAGCTTTCCATCTCCTGTCAGGCCTCAATATCATGTCAGCCGTTGTCCTGGATATTCATTTAAATGGAAAGATGCAGGTTATTTCCCCCGGGCACTTCACCACGATCTGTGGCCATTGCCTGACAGGTAAATATGCATTAAAATGCCATTCCTCAAGTCTATACCTTACCCAGCTTACAACAGCCTCTGTTACCATAATATCTAAGCACCTTAATATATTTTATTTTACCATATTTACTCTCCGGTCCCCCTGCATGAATGAGAAACCAAAATCTAGAAATGAGGCTTGCCAGTCTGCCAGCATTTTACTGGCCTGACCACAATGACCACTAGTAAAACTACATTTTGCCAGGTAACCCATCCTGGCCTCCAAAAAGCCAGGAAATCCTCATTTAGCCCAGTTGTACCCAGCTCCCTCAGTTTTCCAGAATCTGTCTTAGCTCCCCATTGATGCACGGTGCCTGCCCACCTTGGTCAGCCTTGAGACCAGCCCAGAGTGCCATCTTTAACTTAAACCAAAGTTGGCACACTCCATGCTAGCACACCAGTCTAGCTTTTCAAATATAATTTCCCTCTTCACATCCTACCATTCAATTCCAGTACGTCCTGCTAGCAGACTATAGCATATGAACATTCATTCAAGCAGTTGCAAGTTACTCCATGAGGTAAGGGTTCTTACACTTGGATCCATGCACAGAGTATGGCAAGGGGCCAGGATCCCTTTGAGTGGCCCACCTAGCCTTTCAGCCTCTTTGTATCTGTTGGCTTCACCCTTAACCGCCATAGACTGAAGGTATTCTATGGGCATGCAGACAAGTTAGATCCCTGCCACTTTATAGACCCGATGCACATGCAGATGAATGTGGATAGGACTGAGTGCAATTAAGCCATTCTCAGAGTAAAACCACTGAAATGAATGCACACGACTAAGTTGTGTTTTTCTCTGAAGACACTGTTGTTGGTCAGTTCCAGGGGTGACATACTGGGATTGGGGAATAGTTGACCTAATCTGTCATGATAGTCTAGGGCTGCCTCTGCCCTCAGGTTGGGCAGGTGTCTTTCAGGTACCCCAGACTACTCCCCAGCCACCCACAAAGTTCATGAAACCATTCAAAAGGTGAGTGGAAGTGTGATCTGGTGCTACCAACGGACGCGAAGTTACATCCTTGTGCACTGGGCAAAGGATAACTCAGAAATATTCAAAATACTCAGCATCGTGTTTTTTCATGAACTTTTTCATTGTGATGGGATAAATTCGCACAACTACACTAGAAATCTTCTCCTGGGCTTCATTTAGCTCTCTCTATTTTAGTTATTGTGTGATTCTTCTCAACAGTGTATTCTCTATTTACTCATTCAGTCTAATGTTTCAAAAAAACCCCACAAAAATCTCCCCATCACTCCATCATATGATGCTTCGCATCCACCTATTCTGCTCCCCGCCCCCCACTTTCTTCTTCTTTTTACTGCCTCACAATCTGCAGGATCTGTCAGTGCTGGCTCTAAATTATTCCACTTTCCGAACCATGTCAGAAAGCTCAGTGGATATGTGTGGCACCTTATGACCAGGGACGGTGAAATCTGTGGCCCCCCAGGGGGTATTGCATTACAGCTCCCATCATCCCTAGTCATTGGCCAGGCTGGCTGGGGCTGATGAAGGTTAGAGTCTAGCAACAACTGGAAGTTCCCCATTCCTGCCCTTCACGGAGAGTCAGCCCATGTGAACATGTTAAACTGGCTTTTACTGATTCAGACCCTTGGTCAGTTTAACCCTACCCTCCAACATTTCTCATTATTATTATTATTATTATTATTATTATTATTATTATTATTTTATACCCCACCCATGTGACCGGGTTTCCCCAGACACTCTGGGCAGCTTCCAACACACATAGAAACATAATCAAACATTAAACATTAAAAAAAACAACTTCCCTATACAGGGCTGCTTTCAGATGTCTTCTAAAGGTTGTATAGTTCCTTATCTCCTTGGTTCTGTTGAATCTTTGTGCGTTTCTTTTCAGCCTCACGGGGTGCCCCACATGCTCCTCTGTGTGCTCCACTCTGTGCAGCATTGTCAAGCCTTTTGTGGAGGCAATCACTGATGCAATGAACTCACTTCACACCCACGGTTCAGGCAGAAAGGTTCATTGCCGGTTTACATCTTAATGGTTCTGTACCCTCACCCCAAAAAATAAATTATATTTCACATTTATGCAGAATTGTGTTTTAGCTCTAGAACATATGGAGCTCACTATTGCTAAAGCACTATTTCTGCCCCAACATTTCTTTATGCATAACCTTGTCAGGCTGTTCCACTGTCAAATTACCCTTGGGCACAAATAGAAGACACCAACGTGCATGAGATTTGCATGTGGTCCTTTATATGTATAGGCACAAATTTGGAAATCATAAATGTAATTTAAAGAGAAGGGAAATGCATTTATCACTGTGGTTGAGATGACACCAGGTGACTTGTGTGACTGCTCAGTCGGCTGACCAGGAGCTCCTGATTGTTGATGGACAACTTCAGGGCTCCTCTTTTCTCTTCTTAAAAGTTCCTTTTATTTAAACTAGACCAGGACTGGACAGTCCTCAAAGAGAGGACACCTTCAAAGAGCAGACCATCTTCTGATAACCCTTCAAAATAGAGGATGGTTCTCTGTAACGTAGGTCACTCACATGGCTACCCTAGCATAATGACAGAGCAGGAAATTGTTAATCATTGATTTGAGCCCCTATCAGGGCAAAATAATAATAATGGCTGCATTCTCATTTCTTGGGACTGTGGAGAGGCACTTGTGGGATTTTCTTCTTTAGCTAGCTTTACATGCTGGGGGGGGGGGAGGCAGCAATATGTCTTAGCCCGACCTTGCAGAAGCCGCCCCACCCCCCACCATGTTGCTGAACTAAGATTTTCAAATGGTTTCTTGTTCACTTTTAATACTTTGATGCCTCAAAAGGCAATTCTGAACAAAAAACGAAACAAAAATCTCTCTCTCCACATTGATTATATGGTTAGTGCAGTCGACAGGAGAGGATTGTAACAAGACTTGGCAGTTTGTGGCTTACAACCATCATCTTGTTAGCACGTTGCATTACTTGCTAAGGAACCAGAGTCAGCAGCTAAACAGAGTCTGTGATTGTGGCGAGGGGGGGAGGGGGAGGGAAAGGGGGGTGCTTCACCCCCTACAGAAGGCAGCAGGAAGATGTGTATTCACAGGAGGGACCCTCACGTGTGTACACATTATTTATATGAGGGTACACATCTCGATAAAAGCAACCACAACCAAATCAGATGTTTGAAAACCAACCCCCAATCCTGGGAGCTAGAACCATAGCCTTGGTCTCTTATCTCTCAATGGAAAGAGAAAATGGTTGTGCAGATGTCAGTGTGGGCCTTGGAGGACCTGGTTTCAAATTGTATCTGGGCCACATTTTAATGAGAGATACTTGTTAGTCCTTTGCGAGAACAACAATAGACATTTTATTCTTCTTAATTTACATGACACTTTTTCTTAATGTACATGACAACATTTAAAGACAAGTCCTGAGAAGCTTACATGTAAGGCTAAATTTGAAAATCAGGACTCATGGTTAGCTCCAGAATCCAGATTTCATGTCAGGGTTCAGTTGTATGCCATAGGGTATATAGAAGCACCTCTGAACATGTACAAAGTGCCCTTCATTCACCACAGGAGAGGAGAATGAAAGTGCTTGTTTCTATTTTCAGTTAACCACAGTTTAGCATTATGTCTGAACCTTAAACTATGGCTAAACTATGGTTTATTGAAAACATAGGCTTGAAGTTGGCTTGTTTCAATTCATAAATCATTTTTTAGACTAACCACAGTTTGTTCAGGTTCAGGCACAATCCTGTGATTAGTTAAAAATTGGAGCAAACACTTCCAATTTCCTCGTTGCAGCCATGCTGGAAGAGGAGCATTCACAAGCCCATTCATGGTGGCTAAAAGAGACCTGTCATGCCCCAGTCCTCCAAGGATGGCAGCTGCAGATTGACCTCAGCCTCCTTGCTCACCTCGTACAGTGGTACCTCTGGTTACAAACTTAATTCGTTCCAGAAGTCTGTTCTTAACTTGAAACCGTTCTTAACCTGAGGTACCACTTTAGCTAATAGGGCCTCCCGCTGCCGCCGTGCCGCCAGCGTGTGATTTCTGTTCTCATCCTGAGGTAAAGTTCTTAACCCGAGGTACTACTTCCGGGTTAGCGGAGTCTGTAACCCAAAGTGTTTGTAACCTGAGGTACCACTGTATTGGGAAACAGCAGAAACAGGATGAGGAGCAGCAAGAGCAGTGGTCAGGCATTAGCATGCTGATAAGCTTAGAAGTATATGAGCAGCACCAACAAGGCCAGAAGCAGCAGACAAGATCAAATGCTTCTGGCCTCATGTGCTACTTCTGCCACCATCACCACATGTGAGGTGAATTCATAAGGAAGATCTTGCACTCCCCACCACTGATCTCATGTCTTTTACACATGGGACTTGGAACCTTCCAACCAATTCACAAGTAATGTTGTTGTTGTTTAGTCGTTTAGTCGTGTCCAACTCTTTGTGACCCCATGGACCAGAGCACCCCAGGCACTTCTGTCTTCCACTGCCTCCCACAGTTTGGTCAAACTCATGCTCGTAGCTTCGAGAACACTGTCCTCCCATCTCGTCCCCTGTCATCCCCTTCTCCCTGTGCCCTCCATCTTTCCCAGCATCAGGGTCTTTTCCAGGGAGTCTTCTCTTCTCATGAGGTGGCCAAAGTATTGGAGTCTCAGCTTCAGGATCTGTCCTTCCAGTGAGCACTCAGGGCTGATTTCCTTAAGAATGGAGACATTTGATCTTCTTGCAGTCCATGGGACTCTCAAGAGTCTCCTCCAGCACCATAATTCAAAAGCATCAATTCTTCGGCAATCAGCTTTTTTTATGGTCCAGCTTTCACTTCTATACATCTCACAAGTAATACAGTAAGTCAAAAAAGAGAAGAGAACTCCCTTCACAGAAAAGCACCATGGTGTTAGGTAGTTGGACCCAGGCTGTAATGTAATTTCTGGACCAACACCAGCATGTGGCATCCTGGGGCAGCTGCTCAGCTCATGTCCCACAGCAGGACCCATCAGTGTTTGCAGTTGCCCTGGGCCTTCTACATCAGGCAGCCAAGTCTACTGGGCTCCATTTAAATTTTCCATGATGCCTCAGAGCAATCCTACATTGGCTACCACTGCCAAGAAACCCATCAAAGTAAGAGAGGACCCTGCCTGGTTTTCTGTCCTCTCATGTTATTTGTAGCTTAGGAATACCAGTGCTTGGGCTAATAAGAGTTTTGAAGCCTCAGAGGAGCAGTGGTCAGAGACAAAACACATCTGAAGCACAATGAACCACTGGGGAATCATCGTTTGTTAAGGGAGTTGTAGCTTAGTGATGGACAAATTATGGATCCCAGGATTCTGCAGTGGGAAGCCCTGTGCTTTAAATGATGTGAATGTGACTGGATGAATCCTTCGTAATGAAATACTATGAGGAGAAAAGATGAAGAAATCAAAGCTGCCTTAGGGTGGGAGGGATATACTCAATGGCACTATCCAGATGTGTAAAACTTATTATATGTGGCTTTCCTTTCCTTTCCCCCCTTTCAGTTGGGATAGGAAGAATAATCCAGAACCGTGGAATAAACTGAGTCCTAATGAACAGTACAAGGTATGTGGGAGGTTACGTGTTTTGATCACCCCAGCTAAAAAACAAGAGAATGAAGAAAATGTCCAATTGGACCATGTCAAATGTAGGGTGGAGTGGGAAGAGCCAGAACCCTGGAAAGGGTGGGGGTGGGCATTGAGGGATGACACATCATGCCATAGTAATTCCGATGGGGCAAAGAGAGCAAACCATCAGTCATCAGCAACACCTTCTTCCATAGTTCATGGCTGTCTCCACGGACTACAAAACCCTGAAGAAAGATCGCCCAGACTTCTGAGGGTGCCATGGCCATCTTCCAGCTCCTGCCATGTCCAGGGAAGAACCACTTGCTGCTCTGCACAGTCACATCTTCTGCTCTCACATTGAGTCTTTAACCATCTTTCACTTAAATTGTGTACATGCCTTAAAATTGCACACATGCTACTGCTACTGCTACTGCTTCCTGCCTGCCTATGTATTGATTCGCTGGTGCCACACTACAGATGGCCAATAAAATATCTACAGCCCATTCAGCAGAAGCAAAGCAAAATATTAGCCCATTCTTTCTCTAGGAAATGCCTTGGATAACAAACAGCGCTTTTATTAAAAGAGGTGGAGGGAGAAAATGAGAAGGAATGGAACAAAGTGTGTTCCCTTTGGGTCCTAAGAGTCTTCTTGGTTCAGTGTTTCCCAGCCCCTTCCTGTGAATGCCCCTGCTGAACTTAATTTGCTGCATTTCCTGTCTCCCACGCTCAACTGTATTATTCCCACAGAGAAAGGGCAGCACCAAATAATAGACCCCAGAGTCGATCACGCTTACCGAGGCCTTTGGGGAGGTGCCCTCCCTAAGACAGGCAACTCCTGGTTTGGAGGAAGAAGGCTCTTTAGGAATGGTGCAACACAAGTTGTAAATGTTATAGGACATTTTCATGGGATTCATCAGCAGTTGGTGGAGTTAGGTACTGTGGTGATCTGGACTGCTCTACCTATGTTTCAAAGGATAATTATAGAGGTACTGGCATAGCATTTATAGAAATACTTTATTGTCACTGTACCACTTGTTTACAGTGAGATTCAACGAGCCCCCCTCCCCCCCAATCTCTCAGTCCTTGTTACACTCTGTGTGCTGTCGCACAACCACCAACTCTGAATGTCAGCTGCAATGTTGCTGTCTTCCATTCAGCAGCCTCACGGCCCACAGGTAGAAACTGTTCTTTAACCTGTTGGTGCGCCTTATTATATAGTATTACACGTGAATAACCAGGCTTTTATTTTATTTGCGCCAGGGCCAGAAATCTGTTTTCTGTGCCAAGACATACAGCCCTGGAATATGCAAAGTAGTCACAAAGACTGTAGAGCATCTCTAGAGTACATTTCATTTACCAAGTAACCACAACCCATTTCTACACACGTGGGTTAAGCAGAAATAAGTCCCAGTTTTTGTATTCAGCCAAATTAAGCCCCAGCATTTCCTCTCTTCTCTCTCATGTTTCTCTGTGTGTATATAAACACAGTATACACAACGCAAATACGTTCTTTGGGTATTAGCCAATGCAGTGCTAAATAATCTGTTATGTACACTCATCCAATGGAACTGGGATTTCCCCAACCCTCTGGAGCAGATTTGGGGAGGGTACAGGGCATGCACAGTGAGAGGAGAGGGCGGAATGTACAGTTGCAAAAGCATAAAGCCTTGCACTAGTGGAATGAGTGCACTGGATACTGCCCCATATGCATAAGAACAGCAGTCTTGATTACACATACATGAATGCAGAACTACATACCTGAATGGTAAGTAAATGCCTTTGGAGGTTGCTTATGTATGCATGTGTAAGAATTAAGCATTTGAGCGATAATGATTTGTGCAATGATGGGTGAGTATTGTTTTTGGCAGATGCTGCCTCTCCAGCCAAAATCCAGAAAGCCAAAGAAAGCTTATTTATTTGTAGACCACCCTCATTCCAAGACGCCCAGAGAGCAGCTTCAGTCTTGTACCAGCTGGGTTAACCTGAGAGGGACTTGCCAAAGACCAACCAAGTAGCCCTTTAACTGAGCAGGAATTTGAATACGGGTTTTATATGGCAAATGCAAGCTGTCTGGCACTTGTTCTGAACCACTCGTGTGAAGGAAGAAGCACAAACATCACACAAGTCCAAAATAAAGGTGATTCCAACCTCTAGAAGCAACTGGGCTTGGAGTGAAGAAACGCATTCTTAAAGAGAGTTGGAAGTGTTTTGAAAGAGGTTTGGAGTGCTTCCTGATGAGGCCTCAATATTACCTATGTTTTATTGAGATATTGCCAATAGGTGGCAAGAACTTATTATCTGGGGGAAATTCCAGATAATCTTGATGCCAATGACATTGTGTAGATGTGGGGAAAAACCAAACCAAACCAAGCATGCATGAGCAACATTGATCATAAAACACCCATCTGGAAGCACCCTTAGGGCACTTACAGACTGTTGCTATTTTAAAATGGGATTCAGTCACATAGCAGAAAATTCAGGTTATGAAATTAAGGCTGAGTTGGAAGTCTTTGCACAACAAACCAACTGCCCCCAAAGACTGGACTTTCTGCAACAAGCAAAGTGTCAGTAAAATGCAATGGGAGGTGTGGAATGACACTTGGGGCAACGCCATCAACAACCTCCCCACAAAGAAATTGGAATGAAGGCTCAATAAATAGCTGGTGCCATCTATACTTTCCTTGCAAACAGGACAAATGCTTGGTAAACAGGACATCTGAAAGCTACTTTACTTTTCTGTGGTATATGTTCACCACAAACACAGACACAGACACATCACATACACATACACATTTGCTTTGGGCCACTGACACCTCCAGTTAAACTGAGGTTCTGGATTTTTGAAACAAATATAAGAACCTGCACAACCTGCTTACCAAAGTGGAATGTGAGCATACAGACCAAAAGCAGGAATCCTCTTTTTTCAAGCAGCTGTTTAACTCTCTGCAAAAAGTGCTGCCTGCCTCCCTTCTGTGTTCTTTGGTTTGGCTCCAAGAAAAAACAAACAGAGACCAGATCTGAGAACAGGACGTGCTACTGTGCAGGCAGCTACTGGAAGCACTGCAGATGCTAATGGGGCTTTTTGAAGACACGTAACAGATGCCACCTGTAGCTAAGGAGCCAAAACAGACATGGCACAGGAAAGCCATGATGAGTTCTCTCACAGGTCCACACCCACCATACGTTTAAAGTACTGTTATGCCGCCATTAACAATCATGGCTTACCCCAAAGAATAATCAGAACTGTAGTTTTTTAAAGGTGCGGGGAATTGTATCTATGTGAGGGGTCCCCTAACAACTCTCAGCACCATCAACAAACTGTTGGTGCAGGAAAAAAATATTATATAGAAAGGAGAATTCCTGGATGCCAGGATACAGGTTTGAGACAAGTACTCTTTGGTGAGAAAACCCCAGGAGAGATTTAAGATCACAAAATATGCAGCAAAGCAAAGAATGGAAATATAGGCTGTTAGACCTTTAAAATATGTCTGTATGAGTTCCAAAACTTCCCTCTTATCCCAGCATTCTTGTTTGGTATGTTAAAAATGGTTCACTTACAAACTCTACAAAGATCAAATCCATGCACAGGCAGTAAAACTTGGCTTAGTTATACAGTGGTGATAGTTCCTAAATTATTGATATAGGAACTGAATAGTGGCTTGTTAGGGCCATGTGGGCTGAGCTTGGAGCAAGCAGCTCAGACCTCATACACTGAGCTCCTCAGGTAGACTGGGAGAGACCAAACGCTTGATTACCTAATCCCTCCCAAGGTGAGCTAAGCCTGGCAGGGCAGCTTACTCAATGGTCTTAACCCTTTTGTGCATTAATTAGACTTAAGCATATTGGTTATATGAGGCTGATTATCCCACAAACTATACTTTCCAGGATTCGGGGGGGAGGCCATGAATGTTAAAGTGGTATTCAAATGCTTCAGATGTGACCACAGTTTGCTCTTCCTTTAAAGCAGTTGGGGGAAATGGGGCTCTGCTTTTAGTCACAGCAGGAGCTTAAGGGAGCCTAAAACATTTTGGGAAAGGGCAATTTTTACCAGGAAAACACTTCAGTGGGGAAAGGGCTCCACCACTACTCCAGCTGTTTCAAAGTGGGGGCAGGGAGCGAGAATGTCAGGCGATGCAATCACAGATCTTCTGCATCATTTCTGTTTTGGTCCTCAGCAGAACTGATAAGCATTACCAGGTTCTTTTTATTAAAAAACACACCAGTTGCTTTCATCCATGCTCCAGATTGTGAAAGCTCTAAAAAGGATGCTTGGGAAGAGAGTAGGAAACACCACTGTCTGATGCCTCTGCAGTCACCTGTGGTTTCCTCCTGCTCCCCAAATCTATTGTTTCATCCAGCCCTCTAGGAGCAGATTACTGTTCTGCTTGAACTGTGGAGACAAATGCAACAGTCACTATTATTAGTGGCTGCCGCCACCCTCCGCCCTCCTCTCCTCTCCTCCCCACTCTCCACCACTCCCCGCACCCAAACAAAGCCACATAGGCCTGAGGCAAAATCCAATCGCATTGAACAAATCCAATTTGCAGTAGCAGCTAATAGAGTTTGTTGCTGGTTTAAGCGATGGCAGCGTCAGAAACGCTCTGAAAAGCATCCAGGCTTCAGGCCAAGCAGAGAAAGAAGGGAGCGAGTGGGAAACTTAACCATCCCCACACACTGGCCTGGCCAAGCCTAGCTTTGTCTCTCCCCTTCCCCTTCCCCGCCCCGCCAAAGGGGCATAATTTTTTCCTAGAGAATTGTTTGATTGCGCCTCCCTAACAGTTCCAGGTATGGCTGAGGCAACCATAGCGATGGAGGGCTGGGTGGTGGAAGACAAGGGTGTCACATAGTCTGCACTTCAGGTTTCCATTTCAGATCTGCCACTCAGGTGACAGGACCATGATGCTGAGCAGATTATGCTGACTCAATGTAGCCCAGAAGTGGGCTTCTTCTTCTTTCTTCTTCGGTGTAAGTTTATCTCCCATGAATATGGTCTTAACAGTGTGACCGACCGTAGGTGACTATGGAGGCCAATTCTGGATCCACACATCCTTCCACCGTGGGGACACTGGTTTCTGGGCAGTTGTTGTTCACTGTAAGGGTTTGCCAAATGTGTCTTCCTCTTAGCTCATTTCTCCCTTTTGTCCTGAGTCTGTGCTTCCTCAAAGTCCATGACGCCTTTGGTAGAGGCTATTCTCTAATTGGAGCGCTCGCAGGCCAGTGTTTACCACATGCCAGTGTTTATAGTACATTTGCCTTGAGAGCATATTTAAACCTCTTTTGTTGTCCACCAGCATTATGCTATCCATTTTTAAGTTTGGAATAAAGTAGTTGCTTTGGAATATGATAATCAGGTACTGTATCTGAACAACATGACTAGTCCAATTAAGCTGATGTTGAAGAATCATTACTTTGACACTGGTGATCTTTGCTTCTTCCAGTACACTGACATTAGTTTGCCTATCTTCCCAAGTGATAATGTATTTTTTTTTTTTTTAAGAAACAGTTGATGGAATCTTTCAAGGAGTTGGAGATGGCATTTATAAGTGGTCCATGTTTCACAAGCATACAGTAAGCTTGGTAGTACAATAGCTTTGTAAACAAGCATTTTGGTTCCCCTGCAAATGTCCCGGTCCACAACCACTCTGCTCTTCATGCAGGAGAAAGCTGCACTCGCAGAGCTCAGGCAATGCTGGATTTTGGCATCAATGTCGGTCCTTGTGGAAAGATAACTGCCTAGGTAGGAAAAATGATCAACATTTTCCAGTGTTACACCATTAAGTTGGATTTGTGGAGCACCTGCACCTCAGGAACCCCCTTGGCCTAATTTCATGCAAGTGTGGAGACAGTGAGGATCCTAGACATTTTGCTGCCTGAGAACAAAGACAGGATGGAACCCCTCCCCACTTCCCATACAGAGGTCAAATGGACAGACCATCTTTAACAGGGAAAGGGCCACAGCTCAGTGGCAGAGCATCTGCTTTGCATCCAGAAGGTCTCAGGTTCAATCCCTGGCATCCCCAGGTAGGACTGAGAGAGGCACCTGACTGAAATCCTGGGGTGCTGCTGCCAGTCAGTGCAGACAGTACTGAGCTTGATGAACTTATGGCTTATATATGTATAAGGCAGCTGTTACTATTAGGACTCAGTCCTTCTGCTGTGCTTTCACATCTGGAGTGAGCTAATTGCACTAAATGCAGAGAGGCAGCAAAAGTATCTGCCCTCAGAGGAAACTGCACATTTAAGGCACATGGCTTCCCCCCAGTAAGAACTACAATTTGTTAAGGGTGCTGAGAATTATAGCCAGTGAAGGGTGAAGCACAGTTCCTGGGATTCTTTGGAGGAAGAACTCCTCAGAATGCCGATCCTTACGTAGTGAAAGTAGCCCCATCCACACATATAAGAGGAAGATATTTGTAAGCTTGCGGAAGTACAAAAACTCTCAAGTTAATGCCTAAAGATGGGGACCCGAAAAACCGTCCAATGAGGACTGAGCATATTAGTGGTCGTGGAACTGGCGTTTGGGGAAGGGGAAGGGAATGGAGTATCCTGAAAGATGGCATGCCTGGCTGGCAACCTAAACAGAAGCACTTCACACTGCAATAGTTTGCTGTCAGCCCCACCAGTCCTGGTGTAAGTGCACCTTCTGTTTTAATTCCAAGAGAACAGTGTGCCTCTTAGAAGTCTGAGAAAGGAAGCTTTAACAGCAGCAAAATGGGGCTCAGTCTCAAGATTCTCTAGCCCTGACTGATTTAAGAAGACTGTTCCCCAAAGCACATGGGTGAGAAAGGAAGGCAAAGAGGTCAGTCAGCGAAGGAAGAAGCTGCAGCTGAATCCTCTTTCTCCAAGACCATTAAAGAAAGAAGTCTGTTCTGCAGGTTGCAACCTAGCAACCTTACAAGCCACAATTCTACATTATTGCTGTAGATGTCCATGCTGTTCTACCTCTTCATTTGAATCTGAAATCTTGCCTCCCTGTTCATTTTTCATGCAGTCGATTTCACTCAAGGGACAGAATATGTACATTTGTTTGCTGGGGTCTGCCTCCTAAACAATGTTATATTGCCAATTAAGATAAACATCATTAAAGGCTACATTTCCTGGATCAATACTGCAAAAACTTTACCATCTCTGCAACCTGATTTAAGAACAAGCTTTTCGAAGCCATGAGGTATGATGTCAAAACAGAGCCCCTTGTAATATTTTGGCTCCTTGCAATGCTTGAGCATCAGGTGAGCAGTTGACAAGCCTCTGCAACAGGTTATATGAAAAATCAATGTTTGAGCTTAAGATTAACAGTGCCAGCAGCATAAATATACCACCTCAAGACATAAAATGTGGCAGTGTTAAGCATCTTCAACAAATTGCCCTTTATCTTTTAATTGCAGAAGCCACCAACCTTTATGGTCCAAGAGGCACATTTTGAGAGCACTGCCAGATTAAACCCAGTGGAGGTCCCTAGTCAGTCGAAATCGCATGGGGGGGGAGCCCTTGCAAATTCTCTCCTACTACTCATGAATATTCTGCTAGGATCTGGAGTCAGTGGAACTCATGACACACTAACTCACAGAAAGCTTTGTACCTGGAGGTTTCTCATGCTCTCGCTCTGGTGGAATGACATTGAACGAAGAGAGCTTGACTTGATCCATTGTCATGGAGCCCCTAAAAGGCAGGGGGCCCATAGGCTGGTGCCTAATCTGCCTTTTTGGTAATCTGGCACTGTTTGAGAGTGTCGTGGGGGCAGCAGTCACAAAATGGCTCTCATGGGTGTGTGGCAAAATGCAAAATTAGAGAAAGCACAATCACAGTGAACATTTCCCCATAATTATATTTCCATGTAAGTAAAGGCTTAAACTGTTGAATTTCTGCCCAGGAAACTCTACATCTGGAAAATCTGCCGAGGAACCTGAGTCGATGAGGGCTCTGCATCCTGTGCCCACCTGGGAACTGTAGCACCTTGAGTCTAGGGTCTAGCACCGTGAGTCTTGCCTCCAGTGGTGGTGGAGGCCCTGCAACTGGCCCCTTTCGCAGTCCTGGGGCCCTCACGGGAATTGAACATTAGGAAATTCTGTAGGTAGAATGAATTTGGCAGTGTAATGGGTGCATGTTGCTCTTTTGCATAAGATACACACATTTGCCGGACGTTGGATTTCAAACACAAACACACACACACACACACACACACCCCTCTAGACCTGATTCTTGAGGGCCTCTTATCTTAGGGAAAATTTGCATGTCTGCTTAATTTTGCTGGTACAGTGTGCTCCTCCCCACGTGAAAGACAGTGAATGTGTTTGTCTACAGTAACATGCTTCCACCTACCAGGAATGTTACTACAGCTAACCATAGTACACCCACTAATCTCCTGTGTTTACATGTATGCAGCATTGTATGTTGGGAAGCACCACACAAAAATAAGCTTAAAAGCAATGTGATCAAAAGCAAGCAGTGGCAGAGGGAAACTGAACAAGAACAAATGGAAGTTAAAGCAGGATCCATTCAAATGAGAAATAAGGTACCAATTGTCACCAGTGAGAGCAATTAATCATCAGGACAAGCTGCCATTGGCTGGAGGAAGCGAAGAGAGAATAGTTCCCCATAACTTGAAGCCTTCTGGTGAATTATAGACTCCCTCCATAAAACTAGAAACAAATGTAGTAGGTTGATTTAGTAATAAGCAGAAGGAATTCCCAAGCATGTAGGAGAAAGAAAGGGAGAGAAGATTGTCTCAAGGGGATTATTTGCCGTTTTGACCATTAATCTAAAAGATGAGGAGAAAATTGGGAGAGTGGGCAGGGAACGAGAACAATGCTGCCGAGAGATGCTTCCAGTCATGCAATTTGTGTTGTATTCCAAATTTTATATGCAGATTCCTCCCCCCCCCCCGGGCAAAAGTCTCTCTCTCTCTCTCTCTCTCTCTCTCTCTCTCACACACACACACACACACACACACACACACAGCAAGACACAGATGCTGGAAGCTGTGGCTTGAGATTAATTCTTTTGAAAACTGTTTACTTTTGGGTAGCAAAACACACACACACTCATGGTCCCTACTGGTGACCTTATGCCACCGAAGATCCCAGTGCGCAGGACCAGGAAAGAGTCAAGTTCAGGAATGCAGCAAGCCTCAGCCCAGAAACATGCTTTTCTAGAAGACTATAGAAAAGAATCTCTCCCTCTCACCACATGTCATTACTGCTGCATTTGTGGACATGCATGCACACACAAACTGTGCCCCAAGGGCAAATAATAGATGGTCAGAGATTGCTACTTCCCCAGGGAGGCAAGCAGCAGCAACTGCCTTTCCTTCTAGCGCAGGCCCTCCAGATGTTGTTGGACTACAATTCCCATCAGCCCAAGCTGGCGAGGGATGTTGGGAGCTGCAGTTCAATAACACCTGAAGGGCTGCTGCAAGCTTCCCCATTCATCTTCTGGGTTGTTCACAGAGACACCGCTGCCAGACTTAGAGAAGCTTGTATGCACCATCCTTCATCCAAATAAAATCTAGTTTAGTAGATTCATGTAGCGAGTGCTCTCCACAAGAAACATCCCTCTACAGAAGGCAGAGTCAGCATGCAGAAGGAAGCAACAAGCCTAATTCTGAGAAACAGAAAATATGCAGGAGTTGGGAGTTATGTTTGCAGCTTTTAAAAGGTTGCATGCGTTGGCATGTGAGAATATTCTGCAGTTCTCCTCTACAAGTGTGTTCTCAATTCCTTTCCTGTCTGTAGTGGATGGGAAGAGTGGGGTCCATTTACCATGTAGAATCCTGTCATTAAGCCACTTGGTCAGAACAAATACCTAAACCACACTTCTTCACCCAACCAGAAATGAACAGACAGTGATTTAGGAGAAGACCAGCTTACCAAGTAGTAAAGTTACCTACAGTCACATTGAGGGGGGGGGAGGGGCTGGATGTGCTCCTGTTTAATAAAACAGGGCCAGTCCATGAATCCATTTTTCACACAATAAGCCTATAGCAAGTAGATATTTTGTGCAATATTGACACTGCGAAAGCAGCCTTACATATGCCCTAACAAGGAGACAACATGCTGGGAAACTTGCAAGAACCACTTGGTTGCAGAGGCTGCATCTCTGGCTCCTGTAGGGAGCATTGAGAGAACCATTTCCCCACAGCAGAATTTCAGGGAACAAACAAGTCATGTTGCCTTCACCATGTCAAAGGAAAGGACTCCTCTCTGTGCTCTCATTGGACAAGCTAATGTTAAAGCTCTATAATAAACAGAAAAAGTGCTCTCTTTACATAGTCAGGCACACAGACCCTGAATCGGGAGGTAGCATACAGCCATCATGACCAGAAGCCACCAAGAGCCGACCCCCAGGATGGAAGGCACAGGCCTCTGAGCAGCGGGCGAGAGTGACTGCTCTCAGGTCCTGCTTTGGGCCTCCCAGCAGCACTTGGCCTGATCCAGCAAGGCTCTTCTTACAATCTCACAAAGCATAATTCTGTCTGCATGGTACTTAGAAGCCCACAAGTGTGCATGTTAATATGGCTGGCTGTGTGCTTCTGGGCAGAGAAGGTACTGTGAGGATGTACACATGTATACATAAACACTCTCAAACATGGATGGCAAAGGGCACGACATCAGAAGGTAGTTTCAAAAATACTCTGTTTTGGTTTAGTCAAGGGAGAGAGATGAAGCTGTTTAATTCTTACAACCCATCTTGCATAGTGGGCAGGCGAAAATATTACACAGGTACTGTGGATCAGAGACTAGTCCTGCTATAAAACGGAAAGGAGGTCAGTTGTTTTTGAGTCACTATAAAATGGGCATTGGGAGAAGGAGAAAAGGTGGCCAAGGCAATCACCCTTCCAGAAAAGGGCACCTGCTGGCTGGCTCTCAGAGGTAGGACTACAGGGACCCCAAGCACCTGGCCTCTGGCAAGCCCCGCCCATCTGGGGGTAATCAGACAGTCTCTGGTTGGGCATAACATCAACGTTCATCAAAGCCAGGCATGGGGAAGGCACGGGCGAAGGTCTCAACACGCTGCCTAAGGTCAGACAGGCGCTGCTTCGTCTCTGGGTCAGCCAGCAAGAAGGTTTTGAAGTCCTGGAGCTTGGCTGTGGGAAAAGAAGGAGAGCAGGAATATAAGTAAACCAGGAGTTGCAAAAACAAAGGGAGACTGAGGCACAGAGGGAGGACTTTCAGTTATCTAAGAATGTACTCACTCCTCAATCTGGGGCCAAGCCTGAGAAATCAGGAACCCCCATTTTACCACTTTAACCAACTTTTGGTTACATAGAGACACATGGTGGAAAAATCTTGACTTGCTCAACTTCTCTGCGTTAAAAGGCACAGAGCAGGGCCAATAAAGCAGTTGGGGGGGGACCTGACCTTCAGAGGATGTTCTATGACCTCTTGGGTCTCAGCTGAATCAAGGAAATCCATCATTCAGAAACAGCAAATGTAATTAGTGCTGTTTTTCTAGAAAAAGAGGTGCCGGAGCTCACCGTAAACTTCTCCCTTGTTCTCTTAGAATGGCAATGGCACCCACCTGAGAGGTGCCAGAGCTGAGCTCCTGTGAGCTCCAGCTGGGGGGGGGGAGCCCTGAATATAATGAGCCTATCAAACAGATCGCCCGGATGTCCCACTAAAGAAGTCAAAGTCTCGAGTTAGTGATAGTCAACATGGACTAGTAACTGCAACATGCATACAACCCATCCCAATTCAACCTGCTAGCTTTTCCATAACACACCAACAACTTACAGGTTTTCTTTTTGACATCCAGCCCAATCTGGATTCCTTCATCCATGAACTCCACCACCTTCTGGAAATCGCCTTCTCGGAATTGCCGGGAGGTAAGTGCAGGTGCCCCTGTGAGGGATTGGAAGAGAACAGCTCTTCTATTTGAAAGAATAAACACCCTGGGCAGTGTGAAAGCTCATAAGCAGGAGAAGGACACACACACACAGACCTGACAAGGAGTTCAAAGACCTCCATGCTCCTTACTCTCTTTCTTAATCATATTGACGGATTGCCTACAAAAACGTCACCAATACCTACCAATACCATTTTCTGCAATTGGTATTCCAGGTGTGTGTTGGGGAGCACACTGCGGGGGAGGGGGTGAGAAGAGAAGAGACCTCATGGATTGTAGTGTCCTATCCCAGTTCAGCCTTCCTTCCCCATTAGTATAAATAATCTGCACTAAAAGTGAATGAATGAATGAAGTAATTTGGGCCAAGAAAACAAGAACCTGGAAATGAGGTGATTTATAGCGATTTGCTTACTCTGCTTAATTTATTATACTAATTAAGGGCAAAAATTTACAAGATACTGGAACTTTCTTACCTCACTCTAATTTCTGGGATACTTTCAAGCCTATTTTTGCAGCCTTAAGGGCTAGAAAGTTGTTGTTTTTATTACATGAGTAAGATTCTGAGCTTGCTGAAATCTGGGCCCAGTACTGATTTCAGCACTCACAAGATGCATCCATGGAATGTGAGTAGTGCGCCTATTTCCAAATTTCCATGCCCTTCCCACCATTTTTCTCCCTAGCAGTCCTGAGCAAAAATAATTGATATTATTTAAAAAGAAGGCGTCTCAAAGCAGAGTTTAGCTTTTCTTGTGGCAGAATCTGGATTATTTCAGTGTAATTATATGCATCTCTGAACATCAGAAACAGCCAAGCACCTGACTTTTTTATTTAAGTCATTGTTCTTACCAAGCCGCAAGCCACCAGGTGTCAATGCACTCTTGTCCCCAGGACAGGTGTTTTTGTTAGCTGTTATGGACACCAGCTCTAGCACCCGCTCAGCCCGGGCCCCGTCAATGCCTTTTGGTCTCAGGTCCACAAGTACCAGGTGGTTATCAGTGCCACCTAACCAGAGAGATAGAGATAGACAGAGTATAACCTTCCTAACTCGCATCCATTCTCAATACTCAAATAATAGGTCCATCTCATAACAATTATGATGATCACTAGAATTACCCTGCTGGGTTAAAGACCTTCCTAGTTGCTTGCCGACACAGCCTCTTCATTATGGTGGACATGTTGATGGAGCCATCCACCATGAATTTATCTAATCATCCTAGTGTCCACCTTTTCCTATCCCACCCCCCAAAACCTGTGACACTGAATTCATAGACTATCCTATGTATTTTTATTTATTCATTTCATAAAATTTATATACTGCTTGGTTGTAGAAGAAGCAGTACTGTGTTTAGAGCAGGGATGCTTAACCTGTGGCCCCTCCAGATGTTGTGAGATGCCATTGGCCATGCTGGCTGGGGCTGATGGGGGTCCAGCAACATCTGGAGGGCTAGAGGCAAGGCACCCCTGCTTTAGAGGTTGATTCATGGAACTGAACACCAGCAGTTTCAAAAAAGTGTCCCATATGAGCACCTTTTTCACATCTCCAAGGTGAAGATATCCTCTTGATTGAGACTACTATATGGAGCTTGGCAGAGGAGGGATTTGAACCAGAACTCCAGTCACTGATCAAAATGCATTTAAAACTTTCCCACATCCCTTCTTATTCCACCCATTCCAAATAGCAGCTTCTACAAACAGCCACAGGCTTTCACATCTCCACATGTGCTACTCACTGGCTAAGCTACCCCAACACTTCCCTTCCCACTGCACCAAAATAAAGTCAAGACCCAGAGCTAAAGCACACAAGCAGAAGAGTCAGATGGCACAGCAGCGTTGGCTGGGATGTGCCATTTCAGACGCAGGTGGGGAAGCACATGTTTGAATCCCATCCCATATTAAAAATTCCCTGTGCCTACCATTAAACTAGAAGGTCAGAGATATGACTAAGCCTAGAATTCTTCTCCCCTACATACCAATTTCTGTATACGCTGGGAGCTTTTAATATAGGAGAATGCCTAAAATGTGCCATCTACCTGCAATCTGAAATGGTACAGCCCAGTAAAAGCTTCCGCCAGGTGACCTTTCTGGTTGTGTGCTTCTGCTCAGAAGCAAACGGAGGGTCCTCACTATACCTGAAACCAGAGTGTATCCTCGCTGCAGCAATGCCTCTGCCATGGCCTTGGCGTTCTTCAGTACCTGCTGGCAATACTCCCGGAACATGGGTGAGCTGGCCTACAACAGAAAAAGGGATGCAAAGAGGTCCAGAATCAGCAATTCTCCTTTAAGCAGCACAACTTGCAGCATTTTGTCACTCCACAGGGAAGCAGGGGCAACACTCTCTCGGCTTCTTCCCAGCCCAGAACTCCAGGGCTGGGAGGGCGAACCTTTTTCAGTACAAAGGCCAGACGGACAAACATCCCTGGGCCACGAGCCAAGATTGAGTGCCGGGACCAGAAGTAAAAGTGGGAGGAGCCACGCACAGCCATGCAAAAAAGCCACAGGTTTCTACACGTCTTCCTCCATCCACACAAGCAAGAGGCATTATCACATTTCAAGGGCATAATCACCATTTATTTCTTGTACCCCGCCCATCTGACTGGGTTGCCCCAGCCACTCTGAGCAGCTTCCCAAAAAATATAAAAGAACACACAATATATCAGACATTAAAAGCTTCCCAATACAGGGCTGCCTTCAAATTTCTGCGGAAGGTTGTTTAATTGTTTAGCACTTTGATTTCTAACAGGAGGGCGTTCCACAGGGCAGGCGCCACTACCGAGAAGGCCCTCTGCCTGGTTCCTATAACTTCACTTCTCGCAGGGAGGGAACCACCAGAAGGCCCTCGGAGCTGGACCTCAGTGCCCGAGCTGATCGATGGAAGCAGAGACATATTCCAGACAGGCAAAGCTGAACAAGGAGGGCATGGCTCAGGGCTGGTGAGGGTTGTGGAATGGGGAGAGGGGTGTTTGGACTGGGGGTGGGGGCATGACCTGAGTGTCCCAAAGGTCAGGTAATAATAGTAATAATATAATAAATTTTATTTATATCCTGCCCTCCCCAGCCAAAGCCGGGCTCAGGGCGGCTAACAACAATAAAACAGTACAAAAGTACAGCACAGCTAGAAGGGTTTAGACACCCACATTTGGTTCCTGAGCCTGATATTCCCCCTTCCTGCTCTAGGGAACACTCTCCAACACTGGCACTTAACTGGTCAAAAGGAGGGCAGTCAATCAGCTGGCACAATATTGGCAAACTAATACTAGTTAGTTTACCAATACTAGTTATTAGAACTTTAACAGAGAAAGCTACGCTCTTGGAAACAAGAGAGGGGGCTTTCTCATCAGTGGCAACCCAGCTGTGGAATCCCCTCTGCAAAGAAGTTCATCTGGTGCCTACATTGTTGTGTTTTAGGCACTAGGCTATGGCATTTTTTTATTCTCTCAAGCACTTTAAATGTAACCAAGAAGAAAGAAAATGATGTTTTAAACAATGAGTTGCCCATTCTGCTTTCCAAATTGGTTCTGAAGTTGTGGTGAATTTGTAAAGTACATCTCTTTCAATTGCTTTTTTGGGGTAGCATCATATTTATGTCATTGTCTAGCACTGTAAATGCTTAGAGGGAACTTCCTTGGATAGGAAGGGCAGTATACCAAAACATGAAATAAAAAGAAATCAAAGCTAATCTTCTAAAAGATGCAGGAATCTAGCCTCTCCTAGCAGAATTAAGAGAGCCAATGTACTGGACCATATGGAGGACAGAAGCTTGCTAGGAGAGTAGCGGGACAGGGGGCGCCTACCCCTAAATGGGGAGTTTGTGCCCCAACTCCAGCAGGACGGGAGAGCAAAGGGCCCTTACTGCTCCTGTGAGGCAACATTTTTGATTAAAAGGTAGCTCCTCTCAGACATAAGAGAACTTTATGGAACAGCATATATATATCAGGCTCACTGGTTCATGAGCTGAATTTTCAGAATCAGGACCATGGAAAGAAGGATTGAGGTCCAGGGCAGGATAAACACAGGGCTTGGTCCAGACCACCAAAGCAAACAGGCAGGACAAGAGAGACAAGAACTGAGCACACAACAAACGCCAAAGCGTGAAGGCAAGGCAAGTTTCAAAAGGAGACAGAAGCGCTTACTATGGGGTACAGATCATTTGCACTGAGCAATGCACTTGATTAGCCAATCAACAGCTTTCTTTTGCAGAGGCTGCTGGGAAACCAAGAGTGAATGTTGCTCATTTCAGGCCACGGAGGGACCCGAAGTGGTGATACAAGTTAACGTCGAAAATCCTGTCCAAAAGGCTATGCAGGGCTCTTATTCCCCTTTCCCACCTGTTTCAGTGCCACAGCGACAGCTGCAATGGCATGGTTATGGGGCCCTCCCTGCAAAGAAGGGAAGACAGCAAAGTTGATCTTCTCTTCCAGATTGTAGGGAATCTCCTTGCCAGTCTTCTTGTCTATGGAACGGGCACCTTTGCGGTAGAAGATCAATCCAGACCTGCATGTGACAAGAGTGTGGAAGTGTGAACAGGAAAGTACATCAATCACTAGGGCTCCTCAGATATAGGTCCCAAGCGTGCAAGGCTTTTTGGTTAGGGTTAGGGCAATGCCCACTGAAGCTTCAGAAACCAGAGAGGAAGCTGAACAGGGTTTCCAATAGCTGGAGACAGTCCTTGCCTTTCCCATAACCAGCAAAACTAACAATTATGCAAAGAATTCTATTTATATTCCCCAACACCTTTTGCCAAAAGTCCTAACTCCAGTGTTTTTGACCTCTCGCTGAGAGAGCACTTTGCCTTCTAATTACCCTAGGCACAAGATTGCAGGTGAAGCGAGAGAGATTTCACAACTGGACCATGTTAGCCATGTTCACAGTTCCCGAGCAGATTAAGTACCATTATTGAGGCAACACAGAGGGTCTTCACAACCCCCAAAGAGATGAAAAATGAGTGAGGAACCTCTGGCCCTCTCCTCCTGCGGTGGGGAACACCTTGCGGGCAAAGCCCACACTCTTCCGCTGAGTTCACAATGAGCAGGGGTGGGGGAACCTGACGCCTCTGGATGTTGTTGAGCTGAAACTCCCAACATCCCTGCTCATTGGCTGTGCTGGATGGAGCTGATGGGAGTCCACCTGGAGGGCATCAGGTTCCCACCCCCAGATGATGAGGACTGATGCTTCCCCACCCCACACTCTGTCCTTGTCATGCTCACCTCGCTCCACGCAGTGTCTTGTGAGTCGTGCTAGTGACCAGGTCAGCATAATCAAAGGGAGAAGGGATGACTTTGGCTGCCACCAGACCACTGATATGGGCCATGTCAGCCAGCATGTAGGCCTTCACCTCTTCACACACCTGACAGAGAAGAACAGGTCAGTCTCCTGCTCCCACGCTCCTTGCCACATGCCTCGCAAGCAAAAGGAACAAGCACCCTTGTACTCCAGCCCAAAGCCAACTGAAGGTCCAGCTACTTGCAGATCCAAAACTATTAGAAGCAAACAGGTTCCAGTTGAGCCCTAACACTCACGTTTCCACTGAATTTTACTATGGGATAGGGAGAATAAACATTATTCATTCAGTCATTTTATTTGTATGCTGATTTTCCACACAACCCCCCTCCCAAAACATGCTTCAAGCGGCTTACAACAAAACAGGGGTGCATTTCAAAGCCCTACAACTGCCTGCCCTCCCACTGCACCCAGGGGCTACCTTCTTGATGCGGGCGTAGTCAATGAGGCGGGCATAGGCACTGGTCCCAGCAATGACGAGACGCGGGCGGAAGAGTCGGGCTGTTACTTCTAGCTGATCATAATCAATCAATCCTGTTGTTGGCTGCAGAGTGGGGAGCGAGGAGGGAAGTGATGGGTTAACACATGGGGATTAAGCCAATATTTCTCCCTTCACCCATAAATGCACACACAGGAGAGAAACGTTCCATAGACCAGGGGTTGGCAATGGGCTGCACCAAATCCAGCCCACATATGAAGACGAGTTAGCTTACAACTCAACTGCCCCCTTGCCTAGTGTCTTGTTAAGATGCTTGTAGCTGGCTGAAGCTGCAGACAGTCTGATGTCCTGCCTTTCTAAGACAGAGAAGGCCGCAGGAACACCCAGGCTATGAAACCCCAGAAAGGGCTGCAGTGAGTCAAGTTGGGATTCTTTTAGCTAAAAGACTAGGAAGCCTAGCAGGCTGCCTTCTCTGGTTCAGACCAGCTGATATTTGAGATCTTTTGAGGAGTCCATGACAAGCAGTTTGTCATTTGGTGGCAACATGGATGAAAGCCCTTCTCCACCAGAGGGCTCATCCTCTGGAATATCCTCCCTCGGGTCTCTTGTGAGGCAGAGACCAGAATACAATAGGAAATTTCTAACAGATCTTTCTACTGTAATGTGAAATCACTTTCAGATGCTTCATGGGAAGAGACTCATAAATGAAATGAAATAAATAATAGCAACCACCTTTAAATGCCTGTTTAAATTTATTAGAAAACAAAACACCAAGGTGGTTATCCACAACAGAAGATGAAGCAAATTAAAAATTAATATGAGTGATAACTGGGTACCTATAATGAATTGTTAGACTTTTCAAAAGGAGAGCCAAAAATGAGAAAAATAGAAGAGATTAAAGAATTTGTATCGGTTAAATTATCATCAAATCAATTCAAAATTTAAGATAGATAAGAAATTGGGATTTGCATAAAAACCATCACAATTTGAAAAATGCTACGATCCAGAGCTAAAATATTTAAGTTATTTTTATTCTTATTACCTTGTGCTTGACTGTAACACAGTATGCATTGATGATATGATTAAACAGAAAAGCTTTTTTAAAAAGGCTCTTTAAGACTTATGCTTACGCAAGCTTACCCTGGACTTAGACTCTTAGTTTTGAATTCTGCATGCTGTTACATTATATTTGTGATAATTTTAAAATAAATAAATCAGAACAGAGATCTTTTCTTTTTTTGCCACCAGGTAGCTTCTCCACGACCAGTTTTATTGGCTGCCAATACTGACTGAGAATACAGAACTATAAAGAGGCTGCCACCGCCGCCGCCTCTCCTTCCCAGAAGAAGGCCGCATTGTTGCCAGCATGTTTTCTCAACCTCAGGCATCTTTGTGTAGCTGGCAGAGGCAGGCCAAGTGGTCGAGCACACAGAGAACTGACGCTTCTTGGGGAGTAGAAAAGAGGAGAGGATTCTCTACATTGCCTTGGGAAAAAACAGCAACCGCACTTCAGAGCCACTCAGGAAAAGTGGATGTGAGTGAACTATGAAATTATCTCCTTCACCCGTAATCTTGTGCAAGGGATAATCAGTGGGCAAAGTGCACTCAAGAAGTGAGAGGTTAAAGATAAAAGAGGCTAAAGGAATAGCACAGAGCCATCTTGACAGTATTAAAACAACAGGTGCCCAAGAAATCCAAATCCATACATGCTTCGCAAACTGAGCACATCTGCCAAATTTCAACTCTTTTCTTTACATGATTTAATCTGCATTCTTTAGCACTGTGCATAATGTAATCTAATTTGGATAGTTATGAAGAGGAACAAGAAGCTACACACGTTATGGAAGACCTCTTCTCAGATTCCTGAAAGGATTGCTTCCAAGCATTATCTATATGTGGTTAAAAGAGCTTGGCCCTTGTTTGCAAAAAAACTAGCTAGGGGAGAAGACTATGAGGGCACCTAGATCATCATCATCATCATCACCATCATCCACCCTTCACCCGAAGGTCCCAGGACAGGTTACAGCAATAGTAAATGCATCATTAAAACAGGCTCAACAGGACCCCCTTTGACTGCCAGGCCATTTCAGCCAAGTCACGCCCACCTGCCCCATACCTGACATCATAAACGCCATCAGATGTGGGGCAGGTAAGGACATGGCTGAGCAGAAAGAGATTTTGCAGGAACAGTCAATCAGCTGGACTGCAAAGCCCTGGGTACCATCACAAATGCCCAACAATCAGCTGACCCATGGTGTATTGATATATCACCCAGGACTGGATCGCAATGGCTGCTTCACCCGCCAGTACATTGCGGGTGAAACTGCCACTGCTGAGTCCCTCTGCCACCAGCGCTCAGCACGCAAGGGAGAAAGAAGCTGCTGCCGGCCGCTGGCAGCAGAGGGACTCAGGAGCAGCAGCGGTTTCAGGTGCCATTGCACTCTGGCTGGCCCTCATACGGTTGAGGGGCCGATGTAGCTTGTTCCTCCCTTGGCAGGTGGTTCCTTTAAACTTCTCCGTTCTGGGGTTGCCTGGCTGCCCGTCCCTCAGTGGGGAAGTGTAACGGTGCCCTCAACCCGCCTCTGGCTTGCGCAAGCTGGAGGTGCCATTACACTTGAGGGAGCCTTGAGAACGGAGCCCATCAGGCTCCCTCCGTTTACAAGTGAGTGGGGAGCGAGCAGGCTGCTTTTTTCTCCTAGGAGAAAGAGGTAGCTCACTTGCCCCTCACCCCCACATCGGCAGGGCTCTCACCATCTTCGAGCAAGTGGGGTGCGAGTGGGCTGACTCTTTCTGCTAAGAGGAAGAGGCAGCTCGCTCGCCCCCCCCCCAAACCCGAAGCCGGAGGGAGCCCTGAGGAGCGAGCCAGAGGCAGGGTGCTGGCTCCTTTAAACTTCTCTAAAGAAAGAGAATTTGGATATAATTTGTTTGCAAGAAACTCATGTGACCAGGTTACACAAGAAGGTGTTAATAAATAAAAGATTAGGCCAAGAATTTATTTCATCAGACAGAGTTAAAAAGAGAGGCGTGGTGATCTACGCCAAGGAGAACCTTTCACCAAAATTTTTGTTTAAAGATGAACAAGGAAGAATCCTGGCTATTGAAATATCGACCCAAGGAGAGAAAATCTTGGTATTAGGAATCTATGCACCAAATGAGGGGAAATCAGAATTTTACAAGAAGCTGCATGAGACATTACTGGACTATCTGGACTATTCTAACATCATTATGATGGGAGATATGAATGGGGTTGTCTCTACTTTTATGGATAAGTCACAGAACCAGAATTTGACCAAAGATGGAAGACTACCAAAAACCTTTTTTGAATTAACTGACAATATGGATTTAATTGATTTATGGAGGACGAGAAACCCCCTTGGTAAAGAAGGAACTTTCTTTTCTGAGGCCCATCTGTCATGGACAAGAATCGACCAAATTTGGACAACTAGAGGGCTGGCACCTAAGACTATAAAAATAGAAATCTGCCCAAAGACATGCTCCGACCATAACGCCCTGAAAATGGAAATGAGACTTACTACTGCCGATTCCTTCAGATGGAAAATGAATGACAACCTGTTAAGAGATCAAGAGATTGTAAAGAAGGCCCAAAAAGCTTTAAAGGACTATTTTGAAATTAACTTGAACACCTCGGTGGAAAAAAGAATAATCTGGGACGCGAGTAAAGCTGTTATGAGAGGGTTCCTGATACAACAGAATACGATCAAGAAAAAGTTCTGGAATGGTAAAAAGGATAAGATATTGGAGAAGATAAGAGATGGTGAGAAAAAATTAAGATTAAACCCAAAATCAAAGGAGACTTTAAGAGAAATTAAATACCACCAGTCACAATATGCGAAACTGATTAATCAAGAAGTGGAATGGAAGATTAAACAAATGAAACAAAGATCTTTTGAGTCGGCGAATAAATGTGGGAAACTGCTAGCTTGGCAGTTGAAAAAGAGACAAAAATTAAATTACGTTACCAATCTAGAAGTTGATGGAAAGAACATTCAGAAACCGGGAGAAATTAGAAAGTGTTTCCAGAAATATTTTAAAAAACTGTATACACAAGGATCCGAGGATGCGACTGAGATAGAACAATTTTTGAAAGAAAACGGCCTTCCAGAATTATCACAAGAAAAGAGATCAATCTTGAACTGTAAAATAACACAACAGGAAATTGAGGATGCCATTCAGAATATGCAGCTAGGCAAATCTCCAGGTCCTGATGGACTCACCTCCAAATACTATAAGACCTTAAAAGACTACTTGACACAACCATTAATGGAGGTTTGTAACCAGATTATGGGGGGAGGGAGGGCACCAGATACGTGGAAAGAAGCATTCATCACACTGATACCTAAAGTGGAAACTGAAAAGACTCAACTTAAGAACTACCGACCCATCTCACTCCTAAACGTGGATTACAAAATATTTGCGGATGTTTTAGCTAATAGATTTAAAAAAGTACTAAATGAAGTAATTCATAAGGACCAAGCAGGCTTTCTCCCAGGTAGACATTTGTTTGACAACACCAGGAACATTATCGATATTTTGGAACTTTTACAAACAAATATTAACACCAAAGCAGTGCTAATTTTTATTGATGCGGAGAAGGCCTTTGACAACATTTCTTGGAAATTTATGAAGAAAAATTTGGAAGGGATGGGAGTGGGAAGGGGGTTTGAGAATGGAATAGAGGCAATCTATTCAGAACAAAAAGCTAAGTTGATAGTGAACAATGTGGTGACAGAAGAACTTCATATTGAAAAAGGAACACGCCAGGGGTGCCCCCTATCCCCTCTGTTGTTTATTTCGGTCCTGGAGGTTTTGCTGAATATGATAAGGGAGGATCGGCAGGTACAAGGAATACGGGTCGGAGCGAAACAATATAAATTGAAAGCATTTGCAGACGACTTGGTTTTAACATTACAGGAGCCAGAACCTAGTACAAAAAGAGTTTTGGAATTGATTCAGAAATTTGGTCGGGTGGCGGGTTTTAAGTTGAACAAACAAAAAACTAAGGTGTTAGGGAAAAATTTGACGGTTATTGAAACAGAGGGGTTTCAGAAGGAAACAGAACTAAACATTGTTAAAAAAGTGAAATACCTGGGGGTCAATCTGTCTTCTAAGAATTTGAATCTATTTAAAGATAATTATGAAAAATGCTGGTCAGAGGTTAAAAAAGATTTTGAAATTTGGTCAAGATTGAAATTATCCTTGCTAGGCCGAATTGCAGTTATAAAAATGAACGTTTTGCCAAAAATGTTGTTTCTGTTTCAAGCCTTGCAGGTCGTGGACAGAGTGGAATGTTTTGGAAAGTGGCAGAGGGATATCTCTAGGTTTGTCTGGCAGGGCAAAAAGCCCCGAATAAAGTTTAAAATACTAACTGATGCAAAGGAGAGAGGGGGGTTTGCCCTGCCGGACTTAAGGTTATATTATGAAGCTGCGGCCTTCTGCTGGATGAAAGATTGGATCTTATTGGAAAACACTGATGTCCTAGATCTGGAAGGCTTTAACAATTCGTTAGGTTGGCATGCGTATTTGTGGTATGACAAGGGGAAAACATATGGAATGTTCAAAAACCATATTGTCAGGAAAGCAATATATATGGTCTGGAAAAAATACAAAGACTTATTGGAAAGTAAAACTCCGAGGTGGATCTCACCAATAGAGGCCAAAGCTCGGAAAACAGCCAATATGGAGGCACATTGGCCGAAATATTGGGAAATAATAGAAAACATTGGAGGTAATTGGAGGTTGCAGAGCTTTGAAAAACTAAAGGATAAGGTGCAAAATTGGCTACACTATGCCCAAATTAATGAGGTTTTTAAGCTAGATAAAAAAATAGGATTCCAGGTGGAAAAATCGAAACTTGAGACAGAGTTGCTAGAACCAAAGACCAAGGTATTATCGAGAATGTACAACTTGCTGCTTAAATGGAACACTCAGGATGAGACAGTTAAGTCAGCCATGATAAAATGGGCTCAAGACATTGGTTACAATATTATGTCTGAAGACTGGGAAAGGTTATGGACCACCGGTATGAAATTTACGGCATGTAATGCCTTGAAAGAAAACATTATGAAAATGGTATACCGGTGGTACATGACCCCAGTCAAGCTTGCTAAGATATACCATTTGTCTGACAATAAATGTTGGAAATGTAAGGAGGCTGAAGGGACATTCTTTCACCTCTGGTGGACTTGTCCAAGATTGAAGGCCTTCTGGGAAATGATTTATAACGAGTTAAAAAAGGTGTTCAAGTACACCTTCCCCAAGAAACCAGAGGCCTTCCTTCTGGGCATTGTCGGCCAGAAGGTGTTAAAAAAGGATAGAACTCTTTTTATGTATGCTACAACAGCAGCAAGAATTCTTATCGCTAAGCATTGGAAGACCCAAGATTTGCCCACACTGGAGGACTGGCAGACGCAACTGATGAACTACATGGAATTGGCCGAGATGACTGCAAGGATCCGAGACTTGGGAGAAGAGGCAATGGAGGAGGAATGGAAAAAATTTAAAGACTATTTGCAGAAATATTATAAGTTGTATGAAACATAAGACGTCGTATGATCTGGAACGTTAGCCCCAGCAATGAAATTTAATTATTTATGAAACTGATAACACTCATGAAAGAATCAAAGTTTAAACGGGTAAAAAGGATATTATGCTATATTTTTAGAGTAATTGGAGAATAAGAGATTTAAACTTAAATTGCAACTGAAAATATAAAGAAACACACGAAATAAGGGTATAATTTGCTGACAATTTTATTATCAAGAATGCATTCATGTGGGAGATGTGGGGAAGTCCAATGGAAATTTGAAATAAGTTGTCGAAATGGTTGAGATTTTCTGTTCTCTTTTCCTTTTTTTCTTTTGTTCTGCCTTTCTTTTTGTTTTCTCTGTAATTTCGAAAAAATGTAATAAAAATTATTATAAAAAAATAAAAATAAAATAAACTTCTCTGTTCAGGGGCGCACGGCTGCCTGCCCCTCAATGGAGAGACTGGGCTTGCTCAGCTAGGGGTGGGAGCCTTCCCGCCCCCCACCTGAGCAGTGCAAACAAGCTGCATTGTCCCAGCCCACAAAACCCTTGGGTGAAAGTGCCTCAGTTCCAGCGCTGAGCGCTGCAGCAATTTCACCCCATGCCTGGTGGGTTGGGGCCAATGCAGCTGGTTTCAACTTCACGGTCTATCACCAGATCGCAGTGTTTGGCTGGTGATGCATCGCAGTGTTGAAAACCTCCCATCGGATGTCAAGGTGATGGACAACTACCTGACATTCAGAAAACATCTTAAGGCGGCCCTATTCAGGGAAGCTTTTAATGTATGATATTTTAGTGTTTTTTGGTTTCTGTGGAAGCCGCCCAGAGTGGCTGGGGAAACCCAGCCAGATGGGCGGGGTACAAATAATAAATTATTATTATTATTATTATATTGCCCAGCCCTACACTGGGCTTTAGAAGGCCCAGCAATCACCTGATAGTCAGGCTTGTCGACTGCTACCCAAGGGTGTTGCAAAATGCTCTGTTCAGGCTGTGCCTTTGCCTGCATTGTTTGATTTCAAACCATGTGGGCAAAAATGGGTCACCTGACATCTTTATGATGTAAAGTGATTGGCAGGTGGGTGGCTCCACACCCCTGTCAACCGTGCTCCATGGAGGGTGGGAGAGACAACAATCTGGGCCACTGGACAGATCCAGTTCTCATCTTCCGATACAAGGGGGGGGGGGGACACACACCACACAACGGTGTCTCCCTCTCCAGGCAAGGTGGCTGACTACAGGGTAGAGGCAGCTGATGGTATGTAGAAGGGCTGCAGAACTGCAGGCAGGATCCTATGCAGACTCTCAGCACAGAGGAAATGGGTGGGGTGGTGGGGAGGGGGAAAGGTGCCAAACCCCTACCTACCAACATGATGCTGACACAAACCCCCACACTAACACTAGTCAACAGAACAAAAGTACAATGCCCCCCATCTCCCTTGCCCCCTTCCTTCCCCCAGCAGCAAGATGTCTATGACAAAAGTGACTCTCACTAAATGTAAATGAACTGCAGAAAAGACTATGAATTGAACGTGGAGGTGAGTCCCTGTTTATCTGTTTTGCAACACAGAAAAATCTTAATAAAAACTATTTTTTAAGAAAACCACAGCTAACACTTCACACACAACGGCGTACATTTTGTATACATGAAGGCAAATCTTTATTCTCGTCATCATCAGCCTCCCCACGCTGAAATCAATTAGATTGGCAAGTACTACAAGCAAGGTCTACTTGGTGGTGGCCCTATATTTGTGTAAATCCCTCCCGCAGCTACTTTTCAGTTGGAAGGTTAAGCTAAATTTTGATTACTTAACCACTCATACCATGACTGTAAAACTGTTTCTTCTAAAATGCTTTAAAATGGTTTTTATGAGCACCATGATTGTCTGTGAAATCCTGCTAAACTGCTGTTTTAATGATTCGACTGAATTTTATTGGAACAAGAAATTTCTGTTTTATGTTTCATTTATGAATATAACCTGCTTTGGGGGTATTTTGGAATAAGGAAGGATGGGACACATTTCTGTTCACTCACATTCAGTTTGTAGGGCATGGATTCGAAGAAGATGGACGTGGCCGAGATACGTTTGATGTCAGACATATACCCATGCGTTAGGCTGCAAGAATAGGGAAGACATATTGTCAGGAGATAATCTAAGCCGCAGTCATAGCAGAACTCTGACCATGGGACCAAGTAAGAACCTTCCCACCCAAATGGACCCACAGATTAACTAGTTACCCATCCTCAAGTAGGACAGTCACTTCCAAGCGGGATTTTCTATGGGGCAGAGTAGGATCTAGTAACTACATGAGGCACAGTATGTCCCCAAAAAATACGAGTTCAAAATCTCCACAAACCAGAGGGAGAAAGGAACCAGAAGCTTCTACAGACACAAGGTTGAAAAACCAATTGCTATATTAAACTGACTAAGGGCCAGCACATTTCGCTTTGTCAGGGGACCATTATCCTGTGGAGGATTTTATCACCAGTGTGAAGAAAAAGCACAATGCCCTGAACCCCACACAAAGACCCACTGTGTCAGCACTGCAGTTTTGCTCCTTCTACCTCCCCTCCCAGTTCCTTCAGTTACAGCTTCCTGACTTGTGCCTTTATTAGCCATGCCAGTTCCCAGTTCCACACCCCACTTCGAACGTACTGGCCTCCGTCAGGCAAGTCCAGGCCCATGAGTCGCTCGTGGGGCTGCAGCAAAGCTGTGTAGGCAGCAAAGTTGGCAGGAGATCCAGAGTATGGTTGGACATTCACTCCCCAGCACTCGGGGTCCAGGTCAAAAGCCTCCAGGGCCCGGCGTTCACACAGCAGCTCAATGCGGTCCACCACCTCAGCGCCACCATAGTACCTGTGTCAGGATGTAAAGGGGAAGGCAGAATTAAAACATCAACAGCCCACACATCCATTGCCCTGGTGGCACCATTATCTCTGAACCAGAGAAGAAGACATTGAGAAACAAAGAGAGACCCCTCTCTCCTCTCCACATATAAAGGAAGTTGCCAAGACAACCATCCCCTAGCAAAGCCTCCTGCTGCCACCCCAGTGCTCCACAGCTGACTTTTCATGCGCCCGCCTCTTCATTACCAGATTCCTTTCCCAGATGACAAAATGCCCCTCCCCCGCCTCTCGTCACTCCTAATATTTCATCCTAACATGCTTCTGTGGGTGACAACCACTCAAAGAGGCAACAGCTCCGGCCCAAGATGGGCCGTGCCCAAGTCTCTTCCACTCAGGCCTCTTCCAAGGGAGGACCATTCCATGCGTCAAGCAAACACCAGGCGCATCGGGACAATTCAGTGGCGGTTGCATTCTGTCTCTTCACTGCAAGAAACAGGCCCCAAGCTATCCACAGCAGTCTCAGGAAGAAGAGAAAAGAGGACTTTTCTTCATACGCAGTTTGTGCACCTTCTCCCCTGTCCAGCCATAGCTTCTTCCCACTAACGCTACGTCTTCCTTTGGCTTATTCCTCCTTTCACCCCCTTCCATCCCTCTTCCTTGGTGCCCTTAGACATTACAGTGTGAGCTGCTCTTCCCTAGGTTCATCCTGTGACACGACTTTGACATTTAAAGGCCCACAGTGATGCTGGTTGGGGCTGTGAATCCCATCAAGATCTGGAGGGCCACCACTCCCCCATCTAATGGGAACCACTATTTTGCCCCTTGCTGTTCTTCTTTAATGGCACTACTTTTCTGCGATGTTTGTGGTTCTCCCCCACTCTCCACTGCTATCCTCACAAGATCCCGGTGAGGTAAGTTGCACTGAGAGACTATGGCTGGCTCAAGGTCATTCAGTGAGCTTCATGACTGAGTGGGGATTTGAACCCTGGTCTCTCAGGTCTTAGCCCAGCACTAACCACGGTGCCACCCTGACTCTCAGGGTGCTTTTCCTGCATTCTTGCCCTCATGTTTTATCCGCAGCCTAAAAAAACCTGACGGCACCAGGCCTAACATCTCTGCAACTCGAGCACCAGTGATATCTACGTGAGAAGTTTTTAACATCTTTGCGTCATTTTTATCCACTGCAAGAGTCTGCAGGCCAGCAGGCCATCAAAACTGGTCTCTGCTCATCCACTTTCAGGACCCTCCATCCCAACCCATTACTGATTTATTTTACCCAGACAATGGCATTACCTCTTGCCAGGGTAGCCCTCTGAATACTTGTTGTTGAGGCAGGATCCAAGAGCCTCGAGCGCAGCTCGACTGCAGAAATTCTGGAATTTGGGAGAAAGAGTTTCAAAAGGTAAGAGCTTCCCATACTCCTTGATATAGGGAATGTGCTAAAATAGTATGATTTTTGTAGAGTTGTATTGATATTTTTTTCACCCCCTTTTTTCTTTCTTTTTAGCTCATTTCCTATGTCTGTATTCCTACTGTGAAGTATAAGATACACTAGTCATCAATATTACTCATATCTACTGTTTATCAAAATATGATTTGCCATTTCTCTTCTACTGTATTTTATTGTTTTCTAAAATTTTTGAAAAATTAATAAGCAGTATTTTGAAAAGAAAAGATGGAGGGGTAAAGAGAGAAAGAGAGAGAAGGGAATCACACACAAGCAATAGATAGAGAGCTAGAAACATTCCATCCCTCTTATGCCATGTTCCTCAGACTGTACGCTCCTCTTTCCAGGTGAATAAAAATGGAGTAACTTTTTCACCTTGCAATAAGATATAACTAAGACCCAGACAAGGTAATGAGTCTTCCTCTGCAGCAGTCTATCCAGGCTTGTCCTTTTGAAAAGAGAAATAGGAATTGCATCCAAAGGGGAAGGCCAAATAGATGAGAGAGAGTGATCCAGGCTGGGACCACAGTGAGGTGCAACTTTGGGGCCAAGTAGCAGCTGGGGGTGTGGTGATCAGAACAGTGGGCAGGAAGACATGCAGAGAAATGTCAGACATCGCCTCCTGCCCATACACCAGGGTCTGGATTCAAAAAATGAAAAACTCAGACTAGTTCTATGTCAAATTAGAATCCCTCTTCCTTTCATTAGCTTACGCTATTTTATCACTCCAGTCATTTCTAAAGCTAGTAGGTCCGGCCCTAGCATTAGCCAGAGTGAGGCGCTGGGCAGGGGGCAGCAACAGCCTCTCTGGCCATTCCTTCTGATCCCTCCTGGTACTCTGTTTGAGGACAGAGCTGTGTGTGCACCACACTGCCAGCCCTGTGCTCCTGGAATTAGCCTGATGCCTAAAAGTTGTGGTGGAGAAGGCTGTCCCATTGCCAGCACTGAAGGAAGACTGAGCTGCCAGTCAATCAGCTTTTGTATGTAGAGTAGGGGAGGGAAGCCTCTTGCCCTTGGCTTCTGGCAGCAAAGTGCCTTGGGCCAGCTATGCATGTCATATACACAAGACCATACCTGTGAGCTGGATCCAGATTTAGTCATGCTTAGAGCAGAACCAATGAAATGAATGGGAGTCAAGCTCCATTGATGTCAGTGGGTCTAGCTTTAAGCATGACCTAATCTGGATCCAACCCCTATGCAGTCTGCATTCATGAACCCAGATTAACTACCTTTCCTTTGTATTCATAATAACCCATACATCCAGGTAAAGATTATAAAAGCAGAGGGGTGGGGGCAGGGGGGTAGAAAATCCCAAAGCGTTTTTTCTTTTCCTTTGGACACTTTTCCAGCCCTGTTAAAAAGACCTCATTCTTGAAACCTAAGAATCTGAAATATTTTTTACAGTCCTGACTTTAAACATTTTGCATTTAAACTGTGCATTACAAATGTTTTATTATTTATTTCTCAAATTATTATGGCACTTTAAAACTAATGAGCTCAAAAGCAGCCAACACCAAAACTTAATCAAACATAATAAAAAGAAGGATATAAAACATCATTCATTAAATAGCAACTAAATTATAAGGAGGGACGCGGGTGGTGCTGTGGGTAAAACCTCAGCGCCTAGGACTTGCCGATCGCATGGTCGGCAGTTCGAATCCCCGCGGCAGGGTGAGCTCCCGTCGTTCGGTCCCAGCGCCTGCCCACCTAGCAGTTCGAAAGCACCTCTAAGTGCAAGTAGATAAATAGGGACCGCTTTATAGCGGGAAGGTAAACGGCGTTTCCGTGTGCTGCTCTGGTGCCGGCTCGCCAGAGCAGCTTCGTCACACTGGCCACGTGACCCGGAAGTGTCTGCGGACAGTGCTGGCTCCCGGCCTCTAGAGTGAGATGAGCACACAACCCCAGAGTCGGACATGACTGGCCCGTACGGGCAGGGGTACCTTTACCTTAAATTATAAGGGAAGAATTAAAACCAAAACCCAGTTTAAAAACACAGCAGCTAGTCCTCATGAACTATTTATTTCTCAAACTGCATTCTTCAAATGAGGTTAAAGGAAGCCTCTCCCCCTGTAATTTACTAAGAAAGAACGCTCAATCGCATCCCTTGGAAAAGGCCATAGCTGTAGTCAAGGACTCAGCCTGAAGACACAAGGGCCAAATGTGGCTTAGGGGGCTGGGGCTGAATACACTCTTACGGCACTCTCAAGTGTGTAAGAGAGCTGCTGGATCAGACCCAAGGCCTGTATGACCAAGAGAGATCTCTTACCAGGAAGGAGACAGCACTCGCCAGCCAAAGGATAAGACCCTTTTGTGCTGCACTCCAGGGCTAAGGAAGGAGACACCCACCTCTGAGGCAATGAGCTCCAGACCCCGGCACTGGCGATCCTTCTCTTGCTGCACCAGCGCCCACATCTCAGGGTCACTCTCGGCCAAGCTCTCCTGCCCGGTCCAGCCTGGCGTCTCCTTGGCAGATGCAGCAGCTGCTTTGCTGTGTTGGGCCCGCAAACTCCCTGCAGCCTGGCAGCATCTCCGCAAGGGCTGGCAAAAGGGAAGGGAGAAAGAAAGAAAGAAAGAAAGAAAGAAAGAAAGAAAGAAAGAAAGAAAGAAAGGGTTATTTTAGCCTGGCCATCCTAAAGTATTTTGAGGATTCAAGCAGCGTTCTATCCACACATTAGAATGAACAAAGTGCACAACCCATCTTGGAAGTTTGGCTGCGCATGTTGCAATCCAGGCACCTGCTCTACTGGAGCAAAGAATACATCAAACCTGTTGGATTTCTGGGAGACCCTGACTGCGTATCCCATGAGACCTGCTTGACACCAGTAGTAGGAGCCTTATCAGGTCTATAGCCAATAGGTGACATGTTGCAAAATAGGTGACCTGCCATCGTGTGTGTGTGTGTGTGTGTGTGTGTGTTCCAACCAACCTCTCTTTCTCTCACTGCGTATCATCCCACATGTGGAAAGTACGCCTGTGCAATATAAGCCTTCTCATTCTAGAGGTAGACAGCCATCATGGATTTGGGATTAAGTCCCACCATAAGCAGTACACAGAGAGTTTACTGGCATTCACCTGCTTCCCTACCATTCAAAAAAACACACCAATAGACGTTCACAAAAAGAACCATGAGTCTTGAAGCATCTGATGATCTCTTGACTGCAAAAAGCTCACTGCAACAATATTCCATTTCTAGACATGTTAGCCTCCTTCCTGAACCTGTGGCCCTCCAGGTGTTGCTAGGACTCCAACTCCCATCAGTTCCAGCCAGTATGGGCAGTTTTCAGGAATGATGGGGCTTGTAGTCCAACCGTATCCAGAGAGCTACACATTCCCTCTGTCCCTGCTACATGCCTTCCACACTGGCTCTGGTTAATGGGAGCTGTAGTTCCAAAACATCTGGAGGGCATCAGGTTCAGGAAGGCTGACACAGAGAATAACGCCTGAATAGGGCTATGGATACTAGCCGAAAATCACCAAGCAAGCTTTGTAACTGAGCAGGGATTTCACATCCCAGCCCAGCTGCAAGAATCCATCCACTATGCCATGCTAGATCTTGGAGCTGCCAACTGGGGCTTCCTCACTGCCCCCTTTCCCTAGCAGTTATGTCCATTTCAGAACTAGGTTATTATCATGCAAACCAGATGGGTGCTGAGGAATTTATATTACAGCCTTCTGTAATCTAAGGCAGCTGTTGAGCACAGTGGGAGATTATGAAGTTTGGGGGGTGGCAGGCAGATAAATCATCCAACCAACTAACATATATAAAAAAGAAGTCTAGAAAGCAGCAAATAGTTGAAGTTTATCAGCTTCTTTCTGTGTTGCCCCAATGGACCTACAGAATAGCATTTGCTTGCATTAACATGGAGAGTTTGGGGGAAGGAGTAATTTCTTGCCACTTCCGTCACTGAAAAAGCGACACAGTGAGAATTCTCGAAAGAAAAAGCTGGAGTGGTGAGGTGGCAGGGAGGCAGGAGGAGCTGCTTCAAGGGCTGCTGAAACAGAGCTGGCTTTGTTGTGGTGTTACGTTGCAGATGGTCAAGTGAGCTTCATTTGTGCAGAACAGCAGACACAACAACTTCTGCCGCTGCTGAATGCTGAGTTGGCAAGTCCAGCTGGGGGGGGGGGAGTTGCATGTGCACACGCAGAGTTTGCTTTTGTTTCCCTACTTCTTTCCCACATGTTTCAAAGAAAGGCAACACAAATGCCAGCCAACAGCATTTAAAAGGAGGCAGTTTTTCTTTTTAAATAAAAAAGGCTGTACTTTGAAAAAGCATCTAAAACTCATAATCACCTCTGCAGATGATGTAACCGGCTCATCTCGGTTGCATCAGCAAGGAGGGAAAACTCAATAATGTATCTTGGCCTATGAATGAAACACTCCCTGCATCATTTAAAAACCATCATCGTTTTCTAAGCAAAAAGTGATTCTACAAATTGCAGAGGTTGTTTGTTTTTTCTTGTAAAGCGCAGGCACAAACTTGTTTCTGACTGCTGGATAGAAGGGTTACAAAATATTTACAGTTCACTGGCTGTAGAAACTCTTTCCTTTTAATTTTGAGTTGTAATCATGTTACCCAATGCAGATATCTTTAGCCTGCGAATCAGGAAGCCGTTTTCAGGGGGTATGTCATTTTATTGACTGGGTTCAAGAGATCAAATGGCATCTGGTGCCAGAGAGAAGCCTCTGCCAAAGGGACTTTGGTAAGGTGATAAAGCAGCTGCCCAAGTTCCTCCCACCCCACTTTCCCCCACTCCGAACCTGGGCCTCTTTCTGCCAATTTCCCTTTCTTCCCCTCGAAGCTGCAATGTCAGATAGGACAGTGAGAAAGGGAAAGAGATGCTACAAAAATTAGCCTATAAAAGTCAGCAAAGCGTGACCGAGACTCTATTATCAGCTGAAACCTCTCCCAGCAGTCTTGGGAACGTCAAGATAACTCTTCGCCTCGCTCGGTGCCACATCCAAGAGCCATTAAGCCAGAATTAAATAATAATTGAGCTGCAGAATGGCGAACAGATCGGTGCTGCTATCAGATCCCTGGCTTTGAACCCTCAGGCGGGTATATAAACTCCTTACCCAAGAAGCTTGCCTCTCCAAACTTGCACGACTTAACAGTCCCATGGGGGGGGGGGGAGAGAATGCCATCAGTGAGGACAGATCTTCACTCACTCGAGGAGCAAAAAAACTACTTCCCCAGACACTCCAGAACTGAACTGTCTAGGGAAAGGCCTCCTGGCGCCCCGCATATGGGGAGGGAGGAGGAAGGGGCAGGATGGAGGTGTCGCTCAGGTCAGTTCCACTTTACAAGTCAAGCCACGCGCACTCGCCCAGGTGCTCCGAACATCCACAGCCACTGACCTGCAAAGCACTTCTGTGAAGTTGTGCGTGGGACTAAGGAAACCCCTTCCCCCCCTCCCCACTCTCCTATTGCATCTCTTCCCTACACTCAACTTAGGAGATCCCAGCAGATCCAACCTCCTCCCCACCTCCTGCCATTCGCTCCCCACGCCTTACCTTAGCAAAGTGTCTAAAGGGAAAAGGCAGCATAGCAGCCTAAGGTGCAGAAAGTGCAAAAGCCCCAAACTGTTTTGCTAGTTGTTGCTCACGCTAAGTGAGTCTCCAAGATCTGAAAGGAGGACGGTGGGCTGGAGAAAGGGAAACACGTGGTTCTCCCTCCGCCACTGCCAGTTACTACCGGGTTCAAAAGGTATCATGGGAAATGTAGTTCTTCTCCCTTCCCTCGCTCGCTTTTGTCGGAAGTCAGCCGAGCGGATCGCCCTGCAGGCTGCGCGTAGCAGCTCGTACTTGTCTTGCATTTGAACCCGGGGAACGGACAGAAGCCCCCGCTCTCCTCTCGCAAAAAAGGGAAATTATAGACATCAGTAACGTGTCAGAGAAATTTGCAATTCTGTAAACAAGGGGGTTGCTGCTGGGCTCAGTTTCAGAACTATATATTGCCTGTTAGCACCGCAACTGAATTTCATACGTACACAGTCTGCCTTGCCACATGTAGGATTATACAGCTGCTCGTGCACAGATATATTGTCCCTGTCCAAGCTTCCGTCGCTTTAAGAGTTAGAAATTCAATCGATACAGGTTCTGCCACATCGGCATGCAGGGGAAGGCTGCACCTGTTCAATTTCTGTCTGTCACGTGACTGTTATAGGCACAGGTCTTTGCCGGATAAAAAGATGTGCAACCCTACTGTTTCTGCATATTATAGGGGGCTTGCTTTTCCTGCTCCCCTGGAATTCAAATTCAAAAGATGTACCTGAGCAGGCACACATAGGTCACCTGGTCAAAGCTTTCTCCATTATGGATAGATATATTGCATTTCTATATGCCAATTTTGTGGGGGGAAACTCTGTCCTCTTTCAGGGTGATATTGTCCCTCTGGTTTCTTTCCATATGGCAATGTTTAAGTGGCCGCAGTATTTATTACGTCCATAATACAGGGCGGCGAGTAGCTTAAGATGGGAACAAGGATAATCAGTGAGTTCATGGCAGAGTTGCCTTTCACAGCACCTGCTCTTAACCACGATGCTCCATCAGCTTTCTTGAATCAGCCCATCTGAGCCCCAACCAAACCTCATGCAGGCGTTCCCTGAATTTCAGTTACTCTGTGGTTGTTTCCTGTCAGTGTAAGAAGATTCCCAACAAACAGACCACATTAAAGCATCTCACTCCACGCCCAAAACAATGGAGTTGCAAGCATTCAGGTGTTACTTCTTTGTGTTTTAAGATCTTTATATCTTGAGCCATTGTACTGCACTAGAGATGCATGCTGGCACAAGGGCAAAGTATTTTTACATGGCACTCCAATCTCTGAATGGTGCAGGATTCCAGCAGTCTTGGTGCTCATCCAGGGTTTGTGTTCCTTCGGAAATGAGGCACAGCAAAGACTGTGGTGTCTTCATGATGTATGGTTTAGTTACACATATGTACAACCTGCATCTACAGTGGAGGGATTTCCAGCATTGGCATCTCAAGATGAATCTTTGCTCCTCTCTTGGGAGCAGCAGGCTTAGGTCTGCAAACAGAGGGTGCAGGCATGAAACCTATCCCTTTGTTACAGCCTGTTGCAGGCAGCCCACCAAGGATTCTGCTAGTCCCCCTTCTTCCCCACTTTTCAAACCTCTTGCAAAGTGCCACTAAATAGATAGATAATTTATTACAGTCGGAGACCAGCTTATAAAACACACTTGGGGATACAAACCCAGAAGGAAAACAAACATTTAAAAGAATATACAACAGTAAATTTAAAATTTATAAATGCGATAAGCGTATAGACACTTAAAAACTTTAAGATAAGCTACCACAGAGAAATGACTCACAATCACCCATGGACAAAGTACCACTACTGTCCTTCAGCCTGCACCATCTAGCACTGCAGTCTTAAACCTTTTCTTTCCCTTGCAACACCAAATTTAAGGCAGTACAAGCAGCTCTCCTGCACAGGGCACTGAGCCAAGGGGGTGCAAAACAACAACCACCTGTTTTTATATAGGTACCTATGAGAAGATCCATAAAAAAGCAACTGTACCAAAAGTAATTATTTTGAAAATAAGGGAAAAAAATGGGGGGGGGGTAGTGCCACATTTTGTCCTTGCTAAGGGCACCATATTGCCAAAGTCCGCCCCTGGCTGGAGGAGGAGCCCTTCCCCTCCTTGTATGGCAGTCTTGCCCTCTGGTGGTTTCCTTGATTGTCAGGGGCTGGGCAGATGAGGAGGAGTGGTGGAGACCACCTCCCTATCCTGACCTTCTCAGGGAGGAGGAAGAAGATAGATTTACAACAGTGGTTTGCAGGAGGTCACAGCTCAGAGATGAGGGGGAAAGTTGGGAAATAATGGGAGAGGAGGAGCAGGCAGAGCCGGAGCAGCAGCTGGCTGACACAGTGTCACTAGAAAGCATTCCAGACCCTTCATCTCCCAGAACCCAGTGAGCCATAAAAGTAGGAGAGCAAAGAGCTCAAAGACAGAGGGCACTTAGCAGCACCCGCAGAGGAGAGGATGGCGATGATGAATGTAGAAGTGGGAGAGATGAGAGGGTGGAGATTCACTCTGGACTACACCATTATCCAAGAGGCTGGGTTCTATAGCCTTTCTCTGTAAAGTTTGAAATAAAAAAGGGCTGTAAGAAACTTTTCCTTGTCTTTATACTTTCCTGGGCAACCAGCTGGGAGCCCCTGACAGCACCCTTACGTTGATGGGTCATCACCTGTCTGCTGCCAATGGTCCACCATAGCAGCTTTGCCAAGTTGGCCTGGTTGTTAGCATAAACTAAACTAGGGGGTTTCAGCATTTGGCACTGTTTAATCAAACCTTGATTAATTCTAACTTTTACCTTATCCAAGAATTCTGGGGAGTCTGCCCCCTCCATGAACTCATAACAGTATTTACCCCATCCCCAAATTTATGGGAGAAAAGTCACCAGCTTTAGCTACTGGCTATATTCTGGCTTTCTTGGCCATTAAACACAGTAAAACCAGCAGCCCAATCCCATGAGAGTTGTTTACTCAGAAGGAAAGCCCACAGTAAGGGTGCATTCCAGTGAGCAAACCACTGATATTTTAAGCTTCTTAAGTTCAAGGGCCACAGCTCCCTTTGGGGCAACCTTCAAGGGGCCAAATTCCATGGATGGGTGGGGCTAGAGGCAAAGGTGGGCAGAGCAACTAATATGAATTCTACCTAGTTTCTTCACTCTCACACACCCCTTTCTATTCTCCGTCCAGGAAAAGCAAGAAATTTCATCAGAGTTGATGGACACATTCCAGACAGGTAGAAACACTCATGGAGGGTGTAAAGCAGAGCTGGAGATGCGTGTGGCCTTGGGAAAGGTCTGGAGGGCCACATTTGACCCCTAGGTTTGAGGGTCCCCAGCCCTCAGTGGCATAGCGTGGGGGGTGCCAGGGGGGCCGGCCGCACCGGGCGCAACATCTGGGGGGCGCGCTTGCTGCCTCCGGAGTCGCCGAAGAGCCTCCGGCGCAGGCTGTAGCAGAGCCCCATGTCTCGTGGAACCGGCGAGCTGTGCGCGCGCCCGGGCTGAAGGCGTCCGGCAGGCAGCGGCTCTCAGCCCCGCGCGTCAGGGCCGCGGAGGACACGCCAGGCAGCCCCTCCTCACAGCCCCGCCTCCGCTGCTGCTGCTGCAGCTGCTGGGCCATGTTGCATTTTCCTCGCCTCTCTGCCCCCCTCCTCCTCCGGGCAAGCGGCGTGGTTTGGGTGGCAGCGCCAGCGGCAACTCACCTCAGATCGGCAGGTTAGGGGTTAGGGGGGCGCAAATTACTTGCCTTGCCCCGGGTTAGGGGGCGCAAATTACTTGCCTTGCCCTGGGTGCTGACAACTCACGCTACGCCGCTGCCAGCCCTGCTTTAAGTTAACCAGTAGGTCCCACCCCCGTGGTGGACAAGTTCATGCTCCAAAGCTCTTCCCTTGATACTAGCTATTTCAAACACCATCCAGATGTCACTTCCCTGTGTACACCACATTATGTCTTTGTGCATAAACAGCAATGCATACAGGCATGCACATTCACATACTTGAAGCAAAGGGGAAGAGCAGAATTTTGCTCGTTTCCCCCAGCCTCTGACTCAAAGAACCAAATGCTCCACCATAGAAAAGGTAAGGTATGATGCAGCTGTACTTGTATAGAAAGCCCCACCCCACCCCCCAAAAAAGAAATCCATTTTAACTTTTGTATGTAGTGAAGGTACCGTATTTTTCGCCCCATAGGACGCACCGGCCCATAGGACACATCTAGTGTTTTTTGGGGGGGAATAAAGAAAAAAAATTATTCCCCCCCCCTGGCACGGGGCTGGGGTGGGGGAAGCCCGAGCTTCCCCTGACCCCAGCCCCCAGAACAGGCAGCTCTCCGCAAGCCTTGGGAGACCGGCGCGACTTTCCACCGGGCTCCCACGGCTTGCGGATATCTGCCTGAAGCCCAAACCAGGTCGGGGAACAGTGGGATGGCGGCGCTCCGCCTCCCCGCTGTTCCCCGAGCTTGTGGGGCTGGCGGCAGAGAGAAGCGCACTTCTCCCCGCCGCCAGCCTTCAAACTAGGTCAGGGAACCGAAGCCCAGGGCGCGGCCTGGAGAGCGAGAGGGGTCGGTGTGCACCGGCTCCTCTCGCTCTCCAGGCTTCAGCGAAAGCCTGCATTCGCCCCATAGGACGCACACATATTTCCCCTTCATTTTTGGAGGGGGAAAAGTGTGTCCTATAGGGCGAAAAATACGGTACTTTAACCCTCTGGTCATTTTTGGTCACTCCTTTCTCTTCCTCTGAAATGGCATTCTTGAGATGGAGCAGCTAGAACTGTAAGTAGTATTCCAACATTGCGGCAGCATAGATTTGTGCAAAGGTACAACGAAACTGACAGTTTTATTTTCAAACCCTAATAATAATTTCAAGCCTTAATAATCCCTAGCATGAAATTTGCCTTTCTTTCTTTCTTTCTTTCTTTCTTTCTTTCTTTCTTTCTTCTAAGTTTTAACTGGGTTACTCCTACAACCCTAAGATCACTTCCTTTGTTAGCTGCTGCTAGGTCAGGTCCCATCTCTGTGTACATAATACATGTAAATAGTACATACATAGCTAGAATTGTGTCTCATTTCAACATGCAACACTTACAGACACTGGAGCTCATTTACCATTTTGTTGTCCCTTCTCCAAAAAGCTGCTTTTGGGGCACTTCACAATCTGCATTGGCTTTCACCATCCTTCATAACTGAATAAGCTCTGGCAAACACAGCCATCCCGCCGCTCACTTCAAATCATTTATGAACATGTGAAATGGCACCACCAGTCCCAATATGAACCTTTATGATGAATCTCTTCCCCAACCCCAAAACATGAACTGGTCCCCTGACTGCTGCTTGTATTTTATACTTTCCCACCGATACCTACAATTTTAGGTCACTGGCTCAGCAATAGGTTAGACACTGACATAAATTTGGCAAAATTCACTTTTGCCAAAGCAGCCTACCAGTGCAATATTTCTGTAACATTCTAGGCTGCTGCTCACTTCAAATCTCCCCTCCCCCCCCAGCCTCCTCAGTGAAGTGTGCGTGCTAGTTGCTGATCTAGCAGTTTGCACATCTTTCATTTTTAATTTTTTGCTCTGCTGATCCAAGCCTTCTTCAGCCCCAGCAGCAATGCTGGAAAGAAGTCAGTGGTACCATCTCTCTCCCCCCCCCCCCACCACCACCTACAAGTTTTCTTTCTTTCTTATCTTGCAGTGATTTGTGATAGATGGAGCCAGTGCTGCTGCTGCTGCTGCTCGTGATCCTGTGAGCCATTGTGAATGGTTCCTTCCCCTATAAGGGGTGGACATGTTCAGCCAATAATAAAAAGTTTTCTTGCATTGTTTGGAGGTTTTTCGTACTGCAAGAAGGAGCAGGGCTCAATGTAAACTGTTCTGGTAGCTTGTTCCCTGCAAGTCTTTGCTGTCAGGTGTACACGATTGACATATTGTTTGCCTGATTGACTCAATGCTCTTGGTGGTGCCATCCAGGCAGGACTTTTGGCCAGAAGTCTAGGGCCCCCACTCAGCTCACCACATTTGCAAGTAAGGGAAGTACAGCATACAGTACTACCATCATCAATTAAGCCCAGAGGCTAAAATTACCTAACCACACAAATTGTGTTCTGGGTCACCCTGGAGTGTTTATGTTCGAATTTATTACCCTGCCCACCTGACTGGCTTGCCCCAGCCACTCTGGGCAGCTTCCAACAAAAAATACAGGAAAGGTTATTGGGATTACTCAGTGAGAAAACCAGTAAAAGGCAAACACAGTTTCCCCTACAAAACATTGGAATGTTGGAAGTCTTCTGAAGTGTACTTCTCACTTAACACAGCAATGAGAGAGATTTGATTAACTGGGCCAGTTTCTCCCACAAACAGATGGTCTTTCTAGTGAATGACCTGTTTCCAGGATCCTCAGCAGCCTGCAGGAGATCTGTGATAGACGGGCAGGGTTCTTCAGTCGGTGACAGCACAGTGTGGAAGGGGTTCTAGAGGTACTGGAAAAGTCTGAAAACCCCTCGATCTGGGATGGGGAGCCTGTGTGGCCCTCCTGAGTTCCTCCTGAGACCCTTTCAATTTTTGGTGGGGTGGGAGAGAATGCATTTCCAGTAAAAAGGGTAAGGGGGTGAAAGGCATTCCTCTGTCATGGACTGGCTGAATCAGGATGATGAGGACCCAAGAGAGGTCTCTTGTCATTCCGGCTCAGCCAGTCCTTGACCTTGGGGACTGTCTACTCAGAGTAGACAGTTCAGGGCTAGAAGAACAATTATCTGAGTATAAGGCCATTGGCTCACAAAGAAACCTATTTGACTAGTTCAACAAAATCCTCTTGTCAGATTCTAATCTCCATGGGATACAGGACCCCAAGAATTGAAAGCAACTCAAGGCATCATCCAGATGGAATCCCTCCCCCCCCCCAAAAAAAAAACCTACAACAAAATGACTGCCAGGCAATCTTGAGCTTCCCACTTTTATTTTCTTTTTAGAAAATTCTTGGGGTGGGGAAGTGGGAAGCTGTCCCATTTTAAGTTCCTGTCCCCGCATTTGCTGCTGCATCTCAGTACAGAAGTACCATTAAAATGATGGATAGTGTAGACTTATCATTAGGCCTGCAAACATTCATTGAGCAAAGCACTGCTTGCAGATTAAAACTGACTGAATAAAGGAAATCTACCTGTCTGCAATGAAAATTATGAAAATTGTGTCATGTTGCATTGAGGTTTTGCTGAGTTTTAGTACTTAATTGATTAATTGGTGGGCATGCTAAAGTCAGATGACTTTAATCAACCAAAACCATAGACTCAGTTAATACCGTTATTTCTCCCCCTCTCATGACATATACCAAGTCATTATTCATGTGTGTGTTTCTGCAGGGTGAGGGCCAATAGATGAGCAGTGTACAGGAGCATGAGATTTCATGCTGTCTTGTAATAGGGCTACATTATCTATTAATTATTGTTATTAGGCCATTACTGTGTGCTCAGTCCTGGTGCGGTAACACAACAGCCTCAACAGAGAGGCAATTAATGTCACATATGGCATTGCTTGCTATCAGTGATGCCCTATAGTGGCTTACTTACAAATCAGGCATTAAAAATGGGAACACACTGAAGTCCGAAGGGTTGCCAAATTTGCAAGCTGTCACTGTAGCTGTGCTTTTAAGAGCAACTCAGTGTTCGGGCATCATTTATTAGTGGATTCAAATGGTGATACATACGTATCTGAGATAATAAATAAATGAGATAACTTGATAAATGACAATGGCGACGGATCGTGTTTTATCTCCATGCTGTGAGAAGTTTCACCTGATGATATTGGGAGGGGGGGCATATCAAACTGCACAGCAGCAGACTAGAATATTGTTTGGTGAGGGCAGTTAGCAACCCTAGAAATATTTTACATCACTGAGGACACGCTCTTTACCCTTAGATTTGCAAAAAAAACAAACAAACAAAAAACCCAGCTAACTAACCAAGCATAAAATCCCTCAAACATTGGAGTGAACTTGCGCTCCATTCTCCCATTTTATTTATTTATTTGCTTACTGCAAGTTGATTTTTAAAAAATCAACGTGAGTTATAACAATTACATTACAATTAAAAATTGCACGAAAATCAAAGCAGATCACCAGCTGCCTATTACAGGAAAAGATTCCTCCCCCCCCCCCTTGACTATGACAGCAAAGCACACCCATCCTTCCACGTGTTTACTTTGACTAGCAGCAGCCCATATTAGGTCACTTTCCAGTAGGCATGCTTAGTGTTACAGCCTTAGGGTCTTTCCATATTACAGTGGTACCTCGGGTTACAGACGCTTCAGGTTATAGACTCCGCTAACCCAGAAACAGTACCTTGGGTTAAGAACTTTGCTTCAGGATGAGAACAGAAATCACATGGCAGCGGCGCAGCAGCAGCAGGAGGCCCCATTAACTAAAGTGGTACCTCAGGTTAAGAAGCAGTTTCAGGTTAAGAATGGACCTCCAGAACGAATTAAGTTCTTAACCCGAGGTAAGGTAAAGGTAAAGGTACCCCTGCCCGAACGGGCCAGTCTTGACAGACTCTGGGGTACCCGAGGTACCACTGTATTAAACCCACATTCCTCCTCCACCATCATTATAACACTGCATTATTATGAAAACAGGTCTGTTACAAGTCTGTTTAACAATGGACAATGAACTGGCAGGTAAAAGAATGACAAAATGGAGCTCTAAAGAAATTGCAACAGAAAGGGGGAAATGGCTATCATAAAAAATGCAAGAGTCTTGCTGTGACTCGAAAATGTGAAGGCAGTGCCTTGTGCACCTCTGCTGCAACAGCTGGTCATGCTCACACTTCGTTGGACTGGTCATGTTGTGCGGATGCCTGATGATCGTCTTCCAAATCAACTCCTCTATTCCAAACTTGAAAATGGAAAGCGTAATGCTGGTGGTCAACAAAAGAGGTTTAAAGACTGTCTCAAGGCAAATCTTTAAAAATGAAGTATAAACACCGACAACTGGGAAACACTGGCCTGTGAGCGCTTCAGTTGGAGAACAGTCTTTACCAAAGGTGTCATGGGCTTTGAAGACTCTCGAACTCAGAACGCAAGGGAGAAACGTGCTAAGAGGAAGGCACGCTTGGCAAATCCACACCGTGATCAACTCCTGCCCAGGAACCAATGTCCCCACTATGGAAGGATGTGTGGGTCCAGAATTGGCCTCCACAGTCACTTATGGACTCATTGTTAAAACCGTGTTTATGGAAGACAATCTTACCTGGCTACGAGTGATCGCCAAAGAAGAAGAAGAAAGAAGCAGGTAAGGACCCTGAAATAGGGAGTCAATGAGCAGCCACAAGTGCTGAATCAGAGAATCAGAGAACTGTAGAGCTGGAAGGAGGGGATCACGAGGGTCATCTAGCCCAACACCCTGCAATGCAGGCATCTTTGCAGCTTCCAAAGGAGTCTTAGGTCACATCCACACCACATATTTAAAACACTCTTATATTTTAGCAGTAATAGCTTACCCAAAAGAATCCTGGGAACTGGAGTTTGTTAAGAATGCTGGGAATTGTAGCTCTGCAAGGGGTAAGCTACAGTTCCAGAATTCTTTGGGAGAAGTGGCATAATTGTATGATGTAGATTCCGCCATACTCTCACAGCAGGTGGCTATAGTGGCATTTAGCATGCTAGTTTCCCCAATCCCTAGATCAGGGTGGTGCCCTCTAGATGCTCCTGGACTCCAGCTCTCATCAGCTTCGGTCAATACAGCCAGTGGTCAAGGAGGAGGTTCCCAATCCCTACCATAGAAACTTGTGGGATGCAGTGGGATGCAGTCTTGCTCGCAAGCAATCTCCCCACACTCCCTTACCAAACAGGCAGCTATGGTAGGTTTTGTGTGTGTGTGTTTCTAGGTGTATGCAGGGGCAAGAGACTTGGAAAGAAGTTTGGAGAAGGAGAAATTCAAGAAGTTTCTACTAGGTGCTATGATCTGCTTTCCCCTGGAACTGCTCAATGTGGGACAAAAAGTTGAAGTTTGCAATGTAACTTCCAATGTGAAATGTGACAACTGGGGGTGTAATTCAGGATTCCATCTTGCATTGTTTGTTTTTCATGAATTTCTGAGCCTATCCTGCTTTGCCGTTCTTTCTCATTTGTAATTGTGATGTTATTTCATCCCTGCGTGCTTCCACCTGTGTAAGATTTTATGGCTGTTTTTGAAAAAAATCTGATAGGTGTTTGAAAACATGAATCCTAGCCTTGTAACCATTACCTCTGAGAAGTCCATCAGGAAAGCATGGTGGAGGCAACAAACCTTCCACATTGCTTGTCTCCATGGTCTGGGCTTCAAACGTCAACAGGAGGAGGAGGAATCTCATAGCAACTAACCACTGATGGTCTCTTCATGAATTGGCCTAATCCATTTTGAAGGCCACCTTACTGGAGCTGCCTCCCCCACCTCACCCCTGGTCCATTCGTAAGGAAGGTGAATCTGGTGGTGATGAGTTTTGTATTTGAGTAAAAAGCTCTCACCCTTTCCCATCAGAATTTTGAAAGAACCCTTTGTTTGACTGAGTTCTTTTGGCAGCTGCTAAAAAGTGGTCTTTCTTTAAAGTGAAGGGATAATATTAAGGTTTAAACAAGAAGAAGAAGAAGAAGAAGAAGAAGAAGAAGAAGAAGAAGAAGAAGAAGAAGAAGAAGAAGGAGGAGAAGAAGAAGAAGAAGCATCTGATGATGCACTCTCCAAATATTAATCAAATGCCATTAGGTCAGACAAAACATCCATTGAGTCCCTGGCACAGATGGGACACATCCTGGTCTGGGTCAGTCTGTTGCAAATGAAACTCCTGGTGCACAGCACTGCTCTAGCTTTCAGGAAGTCCCCCACACTGGAGGGCATTTGAATAGTGAAGATCTTCCCATGCGCTTTTGTTACATTTTCAAGTTCACCTGGATACCAGGTCTAAACCACAGTGGACAGACCACCTGTTGCATCTCAGACCTTTCCTCTCCAGCCTCCATTACCATTGGAGAAGCTGAATGCCAGGCTAGATGGATGATTGCCCTTATGCTGTCTGGCAGCTCTTATGTTCTTGCACTGCTTGATTCACACTAAGGTGCCCCAGGGGTCTCTTGTTCAGGATGAAAGGTGCTTTATGGTGTAGTTACTGCACAAACATATCCCAGCTACTAAAGATCATTCCTTGCAAGAGTTGTGGCTTTAATTCCAACACCCCCCTGGCTCCACCCCAACTTGGGTTATTGCTTTCTCCCTCCATAAGTACCCTTTCTGCTTCCCATAGAGACACCCACACAAAGTGGATGTTGCTGAATCATTGGTTGTACTGACCTTATCCAGAACTGGCTGCATTTCAAGTGAGTGCCAACAGTGAGTCCACCCCAGCAGCAATTCAGGATGCTGAAATTAGGGAGGTGATCAGTAAGGTCTTCGGTTTTATCTCCTATAACCACTGGAGGCACATTTGCAGACTTCTCTGTGGGAGGAGGAGGAGGCTACAACTATAGGGATCAATACTGATACAATGGTACCTCGGATTACAAACGCTTTGGGTTACAAACTCTGCTAACCCGGAAGCGTACCTTGGGTTGAGAACTTTGCCCCAGAATGAGAACGGAAATGCCAGCAGTGCGGCATCCGCGGGAGGCCCCATTAGCAAAAGCGCACCTCAGGTTAAGAACGGTTTCGGGTTAAGAACGGACATCCGGAGCAAATTAAGTTCGTAACCCGAGGTACCACTGTATACTTCTTTGATTTATGCTGTGGTTTTGTTTGTTACACAAAGAAGAAAGAAGCTGGGGGTGGGAACCATCTCCAACAAATATTTGTTTATGCGAGACTGTAAATTGTAAGAATGATTAATAGCACAATCCTAAACATTGCTACTCAGAAGTCCTATTGAATTCAGCGAGGCTTAATCCAAGTAAATGGGATTAGGATTGCAGCCTGAAATATTATTCTATGGTGAACAACCTTCCATTATTGAAAAAGAAATAGAATATATCACTGCGTAAGATTGTAAAGTAAGATGTGCCATGCTGATGACATCTGCAAAATTAAAAATTAAAAAATGGAATTACCTGTAGGAAAATTGCAAATATTGTTGTTTTCATTGCTCTTTATTGATTTTATTAAGTAAAATATTGTTTTAGATTGTTTTAAGTATATTTAATTTGCATTAAAACGTAATGATAATTAATAATGAACTATAGGAATCCATGCCAGTTTGGGGGCTTATGCTTTGCATTTGCATTTGAGCAGTGTGATCTAGCACTACAAGTCTTCATTTCTTCTTTGACGTTTTCTAAACCAGGATATGACTGGCAGTTTGCAAGCACAGCTCATACCCTTTGAAGGCTTTATTATACATTCCTGTTTCTAGATGTGAGTGATCTGGGTTCTCCTCTGCATCACTTATGTCCATGGTTCTGTATATTAAGTGATGCATGTATGCTCCAGTGTGCGCTCCAGTAGTATACATGCAGAACCAATATTGTTTTAGGAGCATTTAGGCTTTGCTATTGCTGTTATTTAAAAATACATCTAAAGTTTTGCCTCTGAACTACTAATTCAAGGAGAACAAAATGAAACCAGAGGCAGGCGGAAAGGACATTGTGGCAGTGGCTGAGCACCCAGGGATGGTTAGTACAAGTGGGGTGATGATCTCGTTCCTCAGGTCTTTGTAGAGTACAAGACAGAAGGACATGTGCCGCTGTTTGGTGCTGCCATCTCCACAGGGGCAAAGACATTTCTCAGGCGGGATCTTTTGAAATCGACTCTCAAGTACCACAGATGGCAAAACATCCAGTCTTGCAAGTGTAAAAGCACGTCTGTATTTTGGGATAATAAGTTTGTGCAGATTTAGGGCCAGAGATTCAAAATGGAGAGGTGGAAAATGAACATACCAAGGGCAGAATTTCCTTATAGTGGTCAGGTTGTTCTGATGCTCGATATCTTTTAGACGTTGCCCAATTAGACTGTTTGCTTTAGTAGGGCCCATAGTGAGTAGGTGTTGTGGGGATAGGCCACAAGAGGGAAGTTTTTAAGTGTGGACTAGCCCTTAGGCAGAAACAGACATCAGAACCATTCTGCTCAGTGTTGTCTACAATGACAGGTTTCAGGGTTTCAGACAGGGTTTCAGACAGGGGTCTCTCCCAGCCTTACCTGAAGATGCCAGGATTAAATCTGGGTCCTTCCACATGCAAAAAGCAGAAGCTCTACTAATGAGCTATGGCCTTAAGATCCACAGGCTCCCCTGCTCTTCCTCAAAGTGCCACAACCCCTTTGCCATTGATCATGCCACTGGCTGCACCTCTTCTGCAGTTGGGTCACCTATGGCCCTCCTGATCTTCCTGGACTGCAACTCCCATCATCCATGCTGCCTGGGGCTGATGGGAGTTGGAGTCTACCTACATCTGGGGGGCACTGCTGTGGTGTATATGCAGTTAACAGCACTATTAGAAGGCTACTGAGGGCTACTTCTGCTGCCAGCAAAAGGTCCTGGATGTGCGATCCATAACTCCTCCACCACCTTGAATGCTCTCTGCACTGAGACTGCTGTTTCCTCCCCCTTTCTAGCCTTTCCTCCTCCTTTCACTACAACCCTCTTCCTTCCCTTCCTCTAATCCCCCCGCCTCTTCTTTTTTTACTTGCTTGAGGCAATACTACTACTAACTGAACAGAATCTAATTAAAACAACAACAAAACCAAACATCTGGGCTTAGGAAATAAAGCTTTCGCGGTGGGAAGCAAGAAGATAAATTTCACGTGATGCGTCAGCTAGCAAGAAGCGCTGCGCAAGAGCTGATGATGAGAAGAGAGAGCAAGAGAGAGAGGCCATTTGGGGGAAGATCATCTCTATCTGTCACTGCTAGTGCGGCTTTGAACAGGGATACATTGTCCCAGTCTGATGGACATTCCAGGGGGAGATTCATAGCGACATCTCTCAGTACCTTCCACATGTAATTAATTTGTTGCACAGTTATGTTTCTCATCATTAATGGGCCTGGGAAACTAAGGTTTTGATTAATGCTGGCACATTGATTTGAAGGAAAAAGCAGGAGGAATAGGGGTGGTTTGGGGAAAGAAGAAAAAAGAGGATGTTACCACCTCCGCAACTCTGGAAAAGTGACCAAGGGAATCTAGAAAAGACAGAAGGGACTTGGCCACAGCGTGTCCTACAGTGGAGATCTGAGAAGGAACTTGAACACACTTTCACACAGCAATCGACAAACTCCCACCAAGTAAATTTGGAACTGGCTGAGGAATGACTCCACATACTCACTAAGAGTTCTGAGAGTTCTCTCCCCCGGCTCAAGATGTTGTGGTGTGCTTGCAGGCCTCAGTCCCCAACCCATATGAATAGAAGACCACTAAGATTGGTTTGGATCAAAACAGGCCACAACTTTATTGAATACAGATGGAAGGGGTTTGGCTGGGGCATGGGACAATCAAAATACTTCAAGCTCACACACCGGAAGTGATGTGTAGGTCACTCCAAGTGGGGGTTCATAAGACTTACATCAAATAGGGTGACCCCCTCAGGGACTGCCGTCTGTGGGAGTGCCTTCAGCCCTGGCCCCACCTGGGCATGTGGACATGACCACTCCCCCTGGATCCCTTTAAAGAGATACCCCAGCATTTGGAGGGCAGGCGCAGACTACAACTTCCCCTCCATCCAAGACAACGGATTGTCCCGATGCCCAACCCAGTTCTGACGATTGCTATGAGGTAGGCAAAACCACCAGGTTGGAGCCAATCTGCCCAGTGGACAAATTCCTACTTGGCCCCATAAAACGGTAACCACAGCAAAGTCCTTGACTATCAGCTTAAACCAAGGGTGGGCAGGTGAGGAGCCCGATGAAGGAAAGGCAGGTAGGGCCCCAGGCGAGGCCTGCTTAAATGGCCAGAAAGCGGACCCAAAGGAAGCTTTCCCGCTCCGCCCCCTGGCACTGATAGGAAAGGGCACCGAGGCCATGCCTCCCTTGTTGGGGCCCCAGTGGAGCCTCTGCCATCCTGCAACAACGCTGCACCAAAAGGCCTTGTGTGTTGCAGACCATATTATGCCTTAAGGATTGTCATTCCCAGCACCAGCTGTGGCTTAGAGCCACTTGGAAACACAACTCACCCCTTCCCACAATACAAACACCCCTAGGAACAAGGGAGGGTTTTGGGTGTTGGAGCCAAATAAAGAAAATGCTAACCGAAAACGCTAACTGAAATGATGCTTTGTTGGACAAGGGGTTTGGTGGCATAGTTCACAGCAATCAATGAAAACTTCAGTTAGAATTAAAAGGGATTGACATAAAGTAGCTTTTGCACACGGAAAGCAACAGGCTTTTGGTATGTCTGCTGAATTATAACAATGTGCAAAAAAATTCCAGTTTACATTCCAATTTGGAGAATATATTTTTTGGGACGGAAATGCCACTCATTTCATAATAGAGATGAGCATTATGAGTGGGACCAATGTTATGTTCTGATGTTTGGTGATTTCACTACTTTTAGTGCATCCCACGTTAACACTCATCCCACATTAACGCTCACCCTTCCTTTCTGCAAAGTTCTGGATCAGTTGTGTGCTGTCTGCAGGTACAGCCTGCAGACTGAATATTGATTGGCATGTGTTGCTTCTAAAATTGATGGTGTCTTGGTTAAAGGCTTGAACGCGAGGTAGCAGAGGAGAACCAGGAGTCGTCCCAGGGAGTCAGAGTTGAAACAACAAGCCAGGAGTCTGAGCAGAGCCAGATGCCCATTATTGCACAGGCGGACTTTCCCCCCTTGCCACACATGCCCTAGAAGATGAATGGAGGAGGAAGTGCTGATTGATTCTTGGCGTCTGCCTACCCACAGTGTTATTGGGCAGACACTGATATACCCGGCATCAATGGGACTGTCAACATTTGTTTTCATCTGTTTTCAAATGGACACACTGCAGCGCAATGCAGAATCAACCTGCAACACGTTTTTCTTTCCAAAATGAAACCACTTTTGGGGCAAAAAATATGCAACAGATCTTGATTGTGTGCGGAGTACATGGAAACAAGCAAGTACTCAGTCTCCATTGTTTATAGAATAAAGTGTGGTGAGTACACAGCCAAAAATTAGCATGCGAATAGGCACCTCCAGACCTAGCCATGGACTCAAGTCCCACAAATTACTGCACACACCCCCTTCTCATCTCCTGGGCTGGTCTAGCCCAGCTAGGGACACATCAATGACACAGAGCCAGAGGTTACACAAACCCTTTTCTGGTGATAGTTCTACTTGGTTTCATGGTGAAAAGAATCCACTGGAGCATAGAGAAAAGGAATCGGTAACAACAACAGCCAGCTCCTTTTGATGAAATGCTGGAAGAGAGAAAAGAAGATTGGACCAGCAAGAATCTGTTTGGCTACAGAGAAGCTCATATGTACCACAGAGGATCTTGGAATTGACACAAGCATTATATTTAATATTTGAAAACATCTTGCAAGCACAAAAGAATTGCACTACACTAAAATATGTCAGAGCAGCAATTGGGAAGCTTGCTTGTTGGCTTCTATATTCTCCCCTGAAGTTTATGCTGTGTTTTTATTTTAAAACAAGATGCAGATTTTTATGGCACAGCTGCGCTACAAAACTTAAAACTGTCTTTGCAGTCATTCCTGCTCCACAGGGAACCCCAGGAACTGTAGTTCTGTGAGATGGGCAAGGGATCTCCGAGACAGAATTCTCAGCTCCCCTCTTCTAATGCCAAACCACATTTCCCACAAGTCTTTGGGGAAAACTGTGGCAGTTAAACTGCTATAGAATAGAGCCAACATATCTGAAGGGTGGCTATAGTGACCACGTTCTTGTGCTCAGGGCTTCCATTTCACAGATGATGGCCTCTTCCATCTGATTTGCTCTTGTCCCACCTCTGGTGCTTTCTGCTTAATGCTGACTGATTTGTCATCATAACAATAAAGATTGACTACTATGGCTCGCTTAATAGTGCAATTAACACACAACTTGGGTATAGAACAGGGGTCAGCGAACTTTTTCAGCAGAGGGCCGGTCCACTGTCCCTCAGACCTTGTGGGGGGCCGGACTATTTTTTTGGGGGGGGGATGAACGAATTCCTATGCCCCACAAATAACCCAGAGATGCATTTTAAATAAAAGGACACATTCTACTCATGTAAAAACACGCTGATTCCCGGACCAGCCGTGGGCCGGATTTAGAAGGCGATTGGGCCAGATCCGGCCCCCGGGCCTTAGTTTGCCTACCCATGCTCTAGAATCCATCTCAGCATGTTTAGTTAGAGCTAAGACCCACTGATATAAGTGAAATATATTTCCAGCTAATTGGGTTTAGGGTTTCAACCAATGTAACCAACTCTGAAAGGGCGTATGCCAATCACTTCGTAGCCAGACAAATCTGGGCCAGATTTAGAAGGCAACTGGGCTGGATCCAGCCCTTGGGCCTTAGTTTGCCTAACCATGGTATAGAAGCTTGTGCTTTGAGACCTCTGGAAACAAAATGGCCTGGCAGCAGGACCAAAGGGGCAGGGGGATCGGAGGAGTTTCTGCAAATACTTCTATTGCCATTCCCATTTTGTATCTGCTGCAAGGCTCCCCCCACCCCCAGAATTCTCAAAGCACTAGCTCTTGTAGCGAACCAGTGCAATGTGATTGTTGTGTGGAACAGGCAGTGGACTGGTTGGCTAGTTCCTGTGTTGCAACAAGTGACAAGCACAAACTACCCCAAATCCTTATCCACAATGCCTGCACAATGTAACACACACCTTTTTGCAGAGCCTTTGTGTTTCTCTGTGAACAAAGCTCCAGCATAATGTAGATCTAATGGCAGAGGCCTGTGAAAACACACACAACCACCCTCCTTACCTGTTCACATGGATTTAGGAGCCATTTGCTCATGTCTTGAAATGAGCGCCAGAGAGCTCTTTGCCTGCGCCTTGAAGTTGAGTGGCTGAATAAGACCGAGAATCCCCCCAAAAAGACAACCCTTGAGACCAAGTTGCTGCCGGTCTGATTAGATCCAGTTTTGGGAGAGGTGGCGAAATAGCTTGAGCTGGTGATGTAACATAGCTCGTTATGTTCCTAACACCACATCTAGATACATTAACATTAAAAAAAAAAAGTATATTTGTATTGTGTGTTTTATGGATGCTTGTTTGTATGTTTTGTTATACTTGTGAACTGCTGAGTAGCCACCTTGGCAATTAAGCAATATGTAGACTAAATAATAATAATGATGGTGATAATTATAATAATTTTTCTTTTATTTCACCCAATTTATACGCCACTTGTTTGTACTAAAACTTCAAAGTGATGCCACATTCAACACTCATAAGTCACCCCTTTCCAAAAAATGAATTCTCTCCAGTTTTTCATTTATTCATTTATTTAATTTAAATATATAAAAATATGAAGAAGTCTTCACCCTGGCCAAGGGCGCAGCCAAAGGTGGGCAGGGTGTGGGTTTGTACCACTGCAAAGGGAGCAACCCTGCCGTGGCGAAGTAGACTTCGCTGCTGCCCCCTTCTCAACCCGTCGTCCAGTGGCCTGTTGCTTCTTCACAGAATACAGACATTCTATAGATAATGACAACAATGAATGGCTGATAGTCCAGAGGGTGGCAGGGCAGGGGGTGATTCCCCAGGAGGGGTGACAGTTCCTTCTCGCTTCCTGCAATCTGACCTCATCTGCAGGCACAGCTCTCTAGTCCCTGGGCAGAAGATATTGTTGTCGCAATTCCCGCCTCCGATTTCCCAGACTGCACTCACAGTTCATCAGCCTCTGCCTACTCCTGCAACCTCACTCCTCCCAGCTCATCAGCCTCTGCCAACTCCTGCAACCTCTGCCGTGTAGGAAAGGTAAAGGTAAAGGACCTCTGAACAGTTAAGTCCAGTCAAGGGCGACTAAGGGGTGTGGCACACATCTCCACTTTCTGGCCAAGGAAGCCAGCGTTTGCCCACAGACAGCTTTTCGGGTCATGTAGCCAGCATGACTAAAATGCTTCTGGCGCTGGCGCAACGGAACACCGTGACAGAAGCCAGAGCGCACGGAAATGCCATTTACCTTCCCGCTGCAGCAGTACTTATTTATCTACTCACGCTGATATGCTTTCGAACTGCTAGGTTGGCAGGAGCTGGGACAGAGCAACAGGAGTTCACCACCACTGTCATACAGATTTGAACGGCTGACCTTCCGGTCAGCAAGCTCAAGAGGCTTGGAAGTTTAGACCACAGCGCCACCCGTGTCCCCTCTGCCATGTACTGTCTGAATTACACATACACATTGCACACACCCTTGCCACACCTAGCAACTACATGCATACGTACTCACACATACACATGCACACCCTTGGCATCTGCACACACACACACACACACACACACACCTTTGTGTTTCTCACAACAGTAGATGCAGAAACAAGTAGCATTCCAGCAACCGGTCAGGAATTGCCACTGACGTGGGGATTTATGCCATTCGATGCTATGTATGATCTGATGCCTGAAATGAATGGAGGCAGTGAAACAGGATCTTGACAGCAAAGAGTCACATAATGATGCTTCTCATGCCATCAGCTGCAATAGGGGGCTGAGTTCATGGAGAAAATCTGTTGATAATGGATTGTACAAACTTTGGCTCCATGTTTGGAAAGAGGCATAGTTATGCATACCAATACACGACACGAGTACACGGCAGTACAAACTCCAAATGACACAACCACCTGTGGACTCCATGCCTCTCGCCTTCCACCTCCTGCCTCCCCCTCCCCGCCTGCCTCCTCCCTAAAGGCTGGATTAAAAAGTAATGAGGTATTTACAAACATATTTGGTTCCTTCACAGTTCAGAGATGTAAGGGTATATTAAGAGCTGCTGGCGTGTTTTCAAGCTTCACTACTTCACTGGCTAAAAACTGCCTGGCCTTTCCAAATGAAAACAGTTGTGATTCACGTTATTTCCTCATTAGGAGCCCCTACTAGTGTCACAGCTAAGCAGGAGAGCACATGCTTTGCTGGGCAGAGTACATGGTACTGGGCTTGGTAACGTAACAATCTGACTCCTTGTAAGGTGTTCTTTGCATCCTAATTTAAACAGAGCAACCATTTGAACTTGTATGGACAGAGAAAGGACACACAAAACAAGACTGAGACGCAATGACCAAGAATCGCTTCCCAGGTTTTCCTTCAAATGTACAGATTGCATGCACCACCATGTATACATTATGATGTGTGAAGATTGTTCATGAATCTATTTGGCCATGTGCAATTGGGAAACTGCAATTGGCAGTGGGTTCCAAACATGTATACATGCAGGAAGCTGGATTTGTGTGTGCAGTACGTCCACATGGAAGTGACTGGAGATTTCTTTCTGCACTAGCGTGAGACTGGAATGATGCTTACGGAAATGCACATAAAAACACAAAACAGGTATGACTGAAGATAACAATACACACATACACACTGGGGAGGATACACCACTGAATGCCAACTGTGTGCTAGGGCAAATTAGCCTGCCACAAGAGGAGCTGAACCAGGCCTTAAAGAATGAAGAAAGCATGTTGGATGCATCCAATATTCCAGGAATACCTAGCATGGTACCCTCCAGATGTTGATGGACTCCAACTCCCATCAGCCCCCAGCCAAGCTAGCCAAAGTGAAGGATGATGAGACTTTGGTCAAGCAACATCTGGAGGGCAGCACGTTGGAGACCCCTGCCATACTCTTTATAGGGGGTGAGCAACCAGCTGTGTTATGAAGGTGAGCTGGCACTCAGCACAAGCCCAGCACTGTGTGGTTCATTTAGCTTAGCTCAACAGGAGATTGTGCTGTGAGTGTGGATTCGTATCAAGCACAGAGGAAGTGACCACATAAGATGCAAGAACTCTAGATGTATGCTAATGCCTCATTTTGAGGCTAAGCTATCAGCCAACTGCCAACACAAGGCAGCACAAGCCACTACTTGGTCTCCCTTTGCCCTAGTGAGACCAGAAGTTCCTTCTGGCTGGCACTGCTCTGCCAGTAGCCTAATCACTAACCATTTGCTTCTCCAAAGATTAAGACCCCTACATCTGCTTCCATATAGGACACCTCTGGCCCCCACCCAAGTCCAAGCATGGCATGGGTTTGGAACATCTTGTCCCAACTGACTTCACCTGTGCCCGCTGGGACAGTTTAGTCAGTCTGTGGCTGCAGGAACCTTGCAGTGATTTAGCACATTCCCTGTTGACTTTGGAATATGCCTTCGCAGCCTCAGTCTAATAATTCTTGGATTCAGGTTATCATGTTCCCTCAGGAAGTCAACAAGAAACCACATTACCACATTGTTCGTCTTTGGTGAGCCCCCTCCTCAAACACGTTGCTTTAAGCTTTGATTGAAGTATGCTTGACCTCATGGAATAGATCACCACACCACGCTCCATTCCTTTGCCTCCTCTGTCCTGCTGCCCTGTTGTTGTTTTTCTTGGGTTACTCAGGAACTGCAAAGGAACATAACTTCCACATGTTCCATCTTGTAGAAATGGCTGTTTTTGAAATTACATAGAGAGAAGGAACTAACCTGTGGTTCCCTTATCCTTACCAGGGTCCTGAATGATCCATAGAAGTGGTTTTCAACCTTTTTGAGTCCCGGCTCCCTTGACCAACCACATTCTTTCTGCGGATCCCCTGTGGAAGCCGCTGACACTGGGCTTCCGTTACAGGACGTGTGTAAGTGTTCTGCCCCTGCACCATTCCACCCCGCCCCTTGCCAGCACCATTTTGGGAGCGCTTGTGTCGACAGGAGCCCAACCAACGCCACTGCTCTGCAGGGCCGAGCTGACTCACTCCACATGGCAGCCCCAGCCTGCCTTTCCAAAAATTAGTGTGCACATGGTGGAAGTGAGGGTGGAGAGGGCAAAACAAGATCAAGATCAGAAGCAGAAATATGTTGTTATTGCAGGGAAGGCAAGTGAGAAACACACAGCGCAGGACACACATGCATACATGGCCCTTTCCTGCGACATTCCCTCCATGCCCATAAAGCTGGGTGACTGTTAAGGAGGAGGGTGGTTGCCTGGAGGGAGAAGCAAAGAAGAAGCAGGGAGAGGGATGTCGGGGGCAGGGGATAGAAGGAGAAACACAGAAGACACTCCTCACTTTCAGAGTTATTTTTAAATACCTCCTTATAGAGCCAGCGGAGTAGCTATCTGCTCAGGTGCCCGGTGCGGTGCACGTGTCCTGCAGCCAGGGGTGAAGCGAGCTGCCCATGGCACCCGCTGCACCCCCCTTCCTACGCCACTGTATAGAGCGCGCACACATCCAGGCACACACACTATCAAGCTACTTTGTTAATTTCTTGCATTTCTCAAGCCCTCTGTGTAAAACTAGGAACTGTTCGTTACTGAAGCTGGGAAGGATTTTTGTTGTTGTGGAGGAAAGATTTTAAGAAGATAAACAGTCTTGCAAAAGTGTTTCCCCACTTTTTTTTGCCGCTGTTTTATTTCAGGAAGATAATGGGCTGTAAGTTAAAGTTCCTGGCTCCCCGAATGTTCCTCAGAGAGAAAGATAATGCAGAAAGATATGGGCTGCAATTTAATGAAAGGATGCCCCCCCCCGAGCTCCCCGGAATGTCCCTAGAGTCACCCCAGGGTGCCATAGCGCACTGGTTGAAAACCAATGATAGAGATCATTCCACCACGCAGTATCTGCAGACTGCAGCATACAAATCCACAAAACCTGCACCTAGCCGTCCAAGTGTCCCACTACATAGCTGTGACGATCCCAAAGTCTTGGGTCATGGCAAAACCTGTTCCTTCCCACTCTTCGGAACATTATTAAGGTATTCCTTTCTCTCTTATCTCAACATCCTTCTGTCCTTGCATGGTCCAAACCCATGCCATTTGTGTTCAAGCATTCTTCTGGGCACTTTAAGGCCTCCAGTTCAGCAGGCCAGAGCCCTAGCACCGTTCTCCACTCTTTGCACAGTAGCCATTAGATTCTGAAGCTCCATCAGCTTCTCTCTCTCTCAGAGCAACAAGCTTAGTACAACCTGCTGATCCAGGCAATGTGGCTTTGTTGTTTGCCAATGTCCGCCCTAGCAATCAGACAGAGCACAACAAGCTCTGGATTAAATATTCCAGATAACATGCCTCCTTGGCAACATGCATAAACTTGCAAGTTCACAAAACACGTAAACAGGGGCAGGTGCAGACAGTGGTAACAGTGGCTTTCTCCAGAGGTTGCTGCACGCCTATTGCCATCAGCCACAGCCAGCACAGCCAATGGTAGGGGTGATGGGAGTTGTAGTTCAGCAACATCTGGAGGGCCACAGATTGCCCGCCTGTGCTCTCTACCTTTCACGCAGGAAAGCTCTGTGCAACATGGATCCTTTCTCTGAAGTAACATCTTCCTGAGGGAGGGAGTCAGGGAGGATTCAAACTCACTAATGCAGCCTAGAGTAGAGTAGACTAGAGTAGACAAATGTGGGGAATCCCAAAAGCATGTCATAGTCCCAACCCTGAGTGCGAGTGTGCAAAGGGAAGGATGCTGGGAAAGAATACTGACTAGGATAACCTGTCATTCCAAGGAAAATGCTTCCCCAATGTTCTGGAAATGTATATCTCATTTTGAGAATACAGGTGAAGTATGCCTTCAATTTTAAGTGGCAGCGGCAGGAGGGGGGACAGAATTTGGGAAGTTTAGGAAACGCTGATGTGATTGTGTAGACTAAGCACATCTACGCTTAGTTCTAACACAATAGGAAGTACACAGATACAGCCACAGAGACATCAGACATTGTTGAAAGCACTCACAAAATCACTTACATACACCGACAGCTGCATGAGATTCATGCCTATTACATGAGCTGATGTGCACGAGCATCCCTGTTCATGGTTGTGTACACCCACAAAACACAACAGCAGAGACACTAGCCTGCACACACTTTCAGCTGGGCTGCTGTACTTCTCTAGCTTTGCTGCAACAAGTAAGGTAAAGGTAAAGGACCCCTAGACAATTGAGTCAAGTCAAAGACAACTATAGGGTGTGGCACTCATCTCGCTTTTCAGGCCAAGGGAGCCGGCATTTGTCCAAAGACAGCTTTCTGGGTCATGTGGCCAGCATGACTAAACCTCTTCTGGCACAATGGAACACAGCGACGGAAGCCAGAGCGCATGGAAGCACCATTTACTTTCCTGCCACAGTGGAACCTATTTATCTACTTGCACTGGTACACTTTCAAAATGCTAGGTTGGCAGGAGCTGGGACACAGCAATGGGAGCTCACACCATCGCGCTGATTCGAACCGCCTATCTTTTGATCAGCAAGCCCAAGAGGCTCAGTGGTTTAGACCACAGTGCCACCCGTGTCCTGCAACAAGTAGGAGAGTAGTGAAGATACAGCCTCTACCTTTAGAACTGGCAAAACTGGATGATTCACCATTTGGCCATGCAAATTCTAGGTGGGATCCCTTACAGCTGGGATGAGCCTTTAGATTCATGATCTACAACTCATGAATTCCAACATGAATCTTTTATTTCATTTGTAAACATCACCCACAGAGGTCCCCAAGACATCAGTCACTTGGTTATATGTGAATTGGCTGTGTTTCTGAATTCATCACCCGCTGTTAGGGTGAGTTCATAATTCAACATTTGTGTGAATGCAGCACGATGCAGCTTGCCTAACATATTCCACAACTGGCTGGATGTGTGTCACATGTCCTTCACTCATGGAAACAAAGTTGGTTTTAGGTGAAGGCAGAGTGACTTATTCTCAGTCAAAGCTACCTTCACATAAAAAGGTGCAAGTTAAAATTCAGGCCACTCTTCAATGAGTCACATTTTGTCCTTAGATTTGATTTGCAATTTTGAAAAGCAATCTAAAGTTTCATCTCTGGTGTTTAAGCTCTTGCAGCTGAACTGCACATTTGGAAGCATCAGGTGATACTGCCTTCCTAGAACTGTACTACTTCAGAATGTAGGGGGAGGAATGAATGTCTGAATGCCCTTGTTAAAACCAAGCCAAACCATAACCCCAAACCAACATGTAGAAAGCTAGCATGACAGAGAGATAGGTAGGCTCCTTCCTCACATGCAAGTTGAATGTTTGTTTGCAGGAAGGAGCACTCAAACATTTTAACAAATGTCATAGTCCAGAAATGACTGAACCATATGGTATTGCCATACTTCTTTTACTAGTACTTGACTCACGTTGCTTTTAAAAATGAATAAATGGGGAGACTTCTGGGGTGGCGCCATCGGTAATGGCGGACTCCCTCTGATCCGGAGGGACTGGCTCTACGGAAATTGGGTCTGTTCTGCTACGGCGAAGCGGGGACCCTTTAAAAAATCACAGGCGGGTGAAGCCTGTGACCGTGGGACTCGGCGGGCACCTTTCGCACCCCCCCCCCCAATTTGTAAAGGAACCCAATTACAGGCACAGCCGTTACCGGAGAGCGCTACCTTTTTCCTGTGACAATCTGGCTACAAAAACAACTACCCGTGAGTAGGTTAAATTTGGACAATTGGACTCTAAACAACGACCCGTGAGTAGAACGGAAAATTGGACTAAGAAATTCTCTTAATTTGGCACTGAAGCGGGAAGGTCTAAACAGGAAGTCAGTCTTCTGCTTTTTGTAGAAAGATTAAAGCAAAGACATGGCAAGCTAGAGTTTAGTAAATCATTTGTAAAGGATCAACTTTCATCATCTAAAATTACTGAACCCCCTTTGGAAGCAGGAGAAGAGGGGGGATTTTTTTTCTGGACTGTTTAAACCTGCAGAAGAGTGTGTAAAGAAAAGCAATTTTCCACCGTCTTGAACTTGGGAGCGGGGTGTCAGGACAGACGTTTTTGGAGTTCATTGACTATAGATAAACGTTTTTGACAGACAGTTAAAAGAAGAGAAACATAGTGATTCCATTGTTCTCCGCAGTTAAAAGGAATAAAATATTGACAAAATATCTGAAAAAGGAAACTTTGTTGTTAGATCTGCTTTTAAAAAGAGAGAGAGAGAGAGATGGATACAAATAGAAGTTCTTCCCCTAGAGGGAGCTTGTGAAACTGTTATTAAATCTGAACTGGGGAGCTTTGCAGCTGCAATAGATTAAGATCGTGGGATCAGACTTTGACCTTGCACAACAATGTACTTGGAGGCTCTGGTGCGTGCTTTCTGCAAGACAAGTGCTTTATTGGAACAGTTACATGAGAAGACTGTTGCGATCAGAAATTTTGGACAGGTAGTGGGTATCTATATAGAACCCACTCAGGAATCAATTCAGGAGTGTGCTCTGACAGATCAGATGAGGGAGGAGGCTGTGGCTGGACCCCGGGAGGCAGAGATGGAGGGAACTGTGGCTCAGCAGGAACATGAGTTGTTGGATCTGACGAATGAACCTGGAAAAAGCCAGATTTGGAGAGATAGAGTCTTGTTTGGCTTGGAGATGGGGGGCTGGATAGACCCCCCTATGCAGGGATGTTTTGACTTTTCAAGTCTGGCATTGGGCCGGGAGGAGTTTGGAGTTGTGGGGGTCCTCAACTTTGGAGGGACCTTGAAACATGCTTTTAAATACCACATGGAGTTCAGTATGGACTATGGAAAAGGGGCTGATCTGTGGAGAAGGGACAAAAATATTGTCAAGCTGGAGTCTCCACGAGTGAAAGGAGCAGAAGACAAAGTAAAGTACAGGTATAAATATGAAGAAGATCTGCGGAAGGGACATGGAAGAGACTTAAGGGCCTCGGACATAAGGTTACCAGGTTAATGAACTAGATGGATGGGATAGAAAGGACTGACAAAACCCGAGACCAGGAGGAAGAGACGTTGGATGAAGATTGGAAGAAAGTTTTTAAAAATTCTATTTAGGAATGTTTTCTAAAATTAATGAGTACTAGAAAAATGTTGGAATGAAATTATTTGGCTTTAGCAGAAATGTTAAAAAGAACTATGTAAGAATATGCTATGGTTATGAGAAATTGGTATAAATAAGATTTAAGTTTTAAGTTTTAGGGTAAGATAAGGTTAAAATAGATTAAGGCAATTTAATGACAGAATATTATGAAAAATGGAAAGGATTTGCTGTGACAATCAACAACTAGAATACAAAAAAGGGAAGTGTGAGGAGGTCGATGAAATAAGGTAATGACAGTTAAGGATTTGGGAATATTGGATCTGTTTTTAAATCTTTGCGGTTTATTTTTGCTTTCTGATTTTGACTTTTATCGATTTGTATTGTTTAATTGTTATTTGTTTTTTTCTTGTTTTTTCCCTCTTTTTTGTTTTTTTTGTAATTTTAAAATTCTCAATAAACACCATTTTAAAAAAATAAAATAAAAATGAATAAATGACTAATGACAATAAATGTTTTTGAAGTTGTACATCAGAAAATATTCCAACTGTCTGGTTTTGTAATGGCAGCACGCAATTAAATTGTTCCTTACTTTGTAGTTGCTTTTTACTGTATGCATTCAAACCTGAAGAGCCACACGTATATTACTGTTTTGCTGTTAACTTACCAACAAACTAACCAACCAACAAACAATACTGATTGTCAAAAAAAGAAGCATATCATTTCCCTTCTTCATTTCTATACCTGGCATGTAGCAACCGCTAAAAACCAACTTGAAACCCTTTGTAATACTTGCAAGGGCCGTGGGTGGAAGGGAGAGGCTGATAAGCAAGAGGAAGGAATCAAGGGAATTCAGAGCATCACTGAGCCGGAACGTTAGAAGTAGTTGCAATGTTACTAGAGTCTACCCACCCCTCTGAAGCCAGGACAGACTATAGACTAGCCTCTCATGGAACACCCAAAGTCCTCTAGACACACCATGTGCAAGAGGGAGCAGGGGAGCGCAGGAGCATTGCAGAAATCGCTTTCAAAGTAACTGCTCTAGAAGACTCATGTAAGCAAGCCCAGCCATACATTCTTACAAAAAATGAATCTGTTCTCTCCCTCCCATACAGTTTAGTAAGCCAATTTCTCTCTCACACCCCACCAGCACATGCAATCACATGCAGACTCCCATTAACACCATCTCACCTACGCCGCCACTGATTTATACAGACACTCCTTACTCAAGCCTGATAGCACACACTCATACTCACATATGCAAACTCAAATGTCTCTTCACACCCTTTAACGAAATCTTTACACTGAAATATGTGAATATATTGAAAGTAGGGTTGTCAATTGTCTTTAAATAAATCTGCACCTTACCTAAACCACAAAAACGCAGGTGTCTTTTTAGGATACAGCAGGATAGGCATGGCCTCCTATTAAATGTGAGATAGCTTAAAATTTAATCAACAAAAGCTACCGCTCTCCACTATTAAGAAGGATTGACCATCCTTTACATTTTTCTTTCTTGTGCAGAGCATTCCCTGTTACAGTAAAGTCATCAGAACCAAAATGTCTTCAAAAAGGAACAACTTCAAAATCCTGTAAGTGCTGTGGAAGATCCAGAGTTAAAAGAGAAACTGATGTGATTTTCAAATGAGCACTGTCAGCCTTAGTTGCTTTGTGCTTCATATAGCTGGCAGGAAAACCCCAGTGGGTTTTCACCCTGAAATGAAAAAAGATCTGCAAACTCTGGGTGTCAGCTGGAAAGCAAACCCGTCCGCAGGAAAGAGGAAACTGCTACACCTGCAAGGACTGCACAACAGTGTGCCACTCAGTCTTAGCCCTGCCACTCAATCAAAGGGGACAAATTTTAATCTGAGATTAAAGCTCTAGTTGATCAATCTGCAGAATAAATCAATAAATGCTTGCAGCCCTAATTAAAACACACACACACTTCATTACTGTCATGGTGGCATATATGCATTCCTAGTTATACAGACTTAAATAAATGTACTTGCAAATACATATGCCATTAAGGCCAAAAGAGCACACCTAATATAGCACACATCCTTACTCGCTGTCGTGCTGTGTATACACACACACACTCTCACACACACTTTCCTAAGTTGTGCACACATACATGTTTCGGTTAAATCTCACAGTCCTTAATAGAATTTCATTTGAATTTCTACTAACACTCAACTCAGGCTTCTGCTATGAACATAAAGTTCCACTTACACACACACACAGAGAGAGAGAGAGAGAGAGAGAGAGAGAGAGAGAGAGAGAGAGAAAGAGAGAGAGAGACGTGCACGTGCGCACACTGAAATGTTACAGTCCCGGTTGCATCCATGTGTTCTTATGCACCTCCCAATCTTTCAGTTTCTCATGCAAACCCCGTGTTCTGACATGATCTCACCCACCGAACCCCAATCTCCCTGTTTACATTCAGCTTAACTCCAGCTGACACACATTCTCACTCTCCCTCCCAATTTAACATGATTGATCCATTGCACATTACATTCCTGTATTATATGAACAGAGAAGCTCCCGAGTTTGGCAATTTCTGCCCTCTGTTGGTCCTTTCCTCTGTAGAGCATCTGGCAAGAGGTGAGTTGGCACTGTGGGTTAATATGCTTTTTCCACAATCCCAGGCAGGTCAATGAATAGCTTCAGTAGCAGCTGACAATTTGTGGCTCAGTCCAAGGAGAAGAGAAACAGAGAGATGCACAGAGGGACCTTTGGCTGCTACCAGAACCTTATATTCCAAATGGGAGGCATGATCCTGAAAGACATTCTCATATAAGTCAGTGTTACAGCCCCACAGAAGCAGCAGGGTCCATTTATGCACAAAAGAGATGAAAGCCACAGCAAGCCATTTCTTCATATTGCTGGGAATTCCCTTGAGATGACCCAAATAGCATCGGAAAGGGGGTACAGTGGGGAGCAAAAGCAACAGTGTCCTTTTGGCCAGTTTCTATTTTCCTAAAGTCCTGGGAAGTTTAGTGACCACTGGGAAGGGAATGCCTTATGAGATGGAGCAGAATCCAGTTCCTGTTCAGAACCGGCCATCCTTCTCTCACTAAGCATCGGGGGGGGGGGGGAACGCTCTCCTGTTTCTTTCACTGCCAGCCAAAGTTCTTCCAATTCCTGTCCTGATAAAAAGAGTGCAACTTACTTAACACCCCTCTGCACTGTCCCCCCCTCCCAAAGTCTTCCCCCCTCATCAGCCAAAGTAGGGGTTCTCGTTCTGGAAGTTGTAATCTGGACAGACCTTCTGGACCAGCTTGTAGTCAATGCTGAAGAAGGAGATGAAGATGCAGATGACCTTGAAGGGCTTGGCACACAGCCAAGCGGCGTGGCTCTGCGTGTGCTCGGTGAAGCAGATCTTAGAAGGGTCGTAGAGGCAAGGCTTGTTCTTGCGTGCCCGGTTGGTCTTCTCATATTCCACGTGACAGTTGAAGGTCTTGGGTTCCTTGGGCTCAGCTAAAGTGGACTGCTGAGGGTGAAGGTGCTGGGCTTGGATAGGGGGAACCAGTACATCAAACTCAACTACCTTGGTGGGGGGCACAATGCTCACAGAGACATTGCCCAGGCTGGAGGAGTTGTGGCGAAAGTAGACGCTGAAGGTGCCATTTATATGATCCACGATCTTGCCTGTCACAAGCAGGCTGAACTTCAGGGTCTTGATGTTGAAATAGAAGTCACCCCAGCCAAAGATCTTCTTGGTTCGGCCCGCCTTCATGGAGGGCTTCCTCTTAGCTCGCTGGTTGAAGTGCTCCATGGCCGTCTGGTTCTTGGTCCAGTCCCAGGGACTCAGGGCACCACTGTATGGGTCCAGCTTGGCTTTGGATGGCTCACTGGAAAATATTCGAGCAGGGTTGAGCGGGTGAGGTTTCAAAGCAGTGCCCTTCAAGACACTTGAGGGATTCATCTCCAGGTAGTTCAGGGTCTTGGTCACATGGCCTTTCACACACGCAACCTATCAAAGAGGTAGAGAAAATAGGGAATTTGGATTAAAACAGGTGTGCTCTGAGATCCTTCATGTACTCACGGTGCATCTGAACCCTGCCCTGTGCACAGAGAAAGCATCTAGGTATCTTCAGGACACAAACAGGTTTAAAAAAGGACTTGTAAGAGTGCTTCATCTCTCTGTAATGTGTACACTGGACCACAGTGGGAAGTTGTGGTGCCCTGCTTCATTCTAGTGTTACCCTTAAAACACAACAGCTCTGCACCCGAAATTCCACAACACAGACAACAGGTGCAACCCAGACAATAGGTGAGCACATTTGTTCATATCACACACTTCATTTGGCAGATGGGAAGTTCTGCCTTTATTACAAGTAACAATAGCAGTGACATGTGAGCTCCATAATATGCCAACACTGTCTGACCTGAAAACATTTTCTGCTGTTGCCCCTGCATAGTGGAAGGCCCTTTCCTCGAGCTTACATGAAGTGGCAACGATCCCTTGCTTCAGACTTCTTGTGAGGACTTACCTTTTTGCCCACGCTTCCCTTGAACCACAAGAGTGGGCCTTGTTCCATGTGTTTGAATCCTCTGAATTTCTCTCTTACTTGCTTTGATATCTCTTATGTGTTCTATACTGCTATTTTATTGGTTTTAAGTTGTGTTTTTGTTTTAATGTTTTACTGATAAAATGTTTGTCTTTTAGACCTCTGCTTAGAGGTTTCTGATGTATTTAGCAGTTTATAAATGCTTTTAAATAAAGCAAATGAACAAACAAATAGTTTGAACCTACAGCTGCCATGTGGGGGTGATTGGAAGGGTTCTGATTTTGATCAGAGCAGCAGAACTGGGGGAGTGTCTAATCCTTTCCCACCATGGTTTGGAAATAAACAAAGCACTGGGCACACATGCAGGGAACAAGGACCACTTTCACAATGGAACTCCCCCTCTCCACTGCGCCCCCAAATAAACCTAATCTAGGTTTCCTCCCAACCATCCAGAGCAAGTTTAGTGGGTATAGGGGGGAGTGCACACAAGAGTAGGGGGAAGAGAAGTTTTGCTGCACAAGCAGACCTCGTTCCATTCATACAACTTAGCTAAATCCCACCCATGCTGTTTTCCCCACTTCAAGCTGCTATTTCTCTACTTATTCATTTCTGATTTTTTTCCCTGGTGGTGTTTGTGTGTGAGCAATACAGAGCAAGAAAATGGCATAGGGGACAATATCCCCTCCAGGAGTGCCACTGCTCTATTCAAAACTGAAGCACATTTAAAATAAAAACATTAGAAGTGCATTAATCTTTATTTTTATTTTACAGTTAGGGGACCCACGTGTGAATCTATTCTGTAAACCACCTTGAGACCTACGGGTATAGGGCGGAATATAAATAAAATAAATAAATGGAGTTATCCAACCTCTGAGCTGTTTGAAGGCAATCCTTTATAGGGAAGTTTTTCTTAATGTTTAATGTTTTATTATTATTTTTATATATTGGAAGCTGCCCAGAGTGGCTGGGGCAACTTAGTAAGATTTTCATTATGGAATGGGATGTCCCAATTTCCATCGGAGAAATGTTAGATGGTATGGAGTAGTTAGGAAAAGGTCCATTCCAATGTCGGTAGCAGAGGCTGAAGAAAGGAGGGGTTGGACTATTCATGCAGTGCGAAGATACAATGATCATAATCCGAGACTGAGCTACAGCATGTGCCCTCATAGCCTCCTGATTTCAGTGGACTTAGGCAGACCCATCTCTGCACTGAACTGTGGTGACCAGACGTGGAGAGGAATCAGAGGGAAAGGCTCTGAGGGAAGTGGGAAAAAGGAGTTTTTTGGAAGTATACTTGTACTTGCTTATTTGTCCTGAAGGGGTGAAAATACAAGCAAACCTGGAAGGTTTAGTATGCAGCCAAACAGTCTGGCAAGGGCACAAAGTGACCGCAGGGTTGGGGGGAAGGGCCAGAATTCATGGGTTTCTGTTTCCAGTGCCAGAGACTAGAGTGGGCAGGTGCTATGGCCTTGATCTTGCATAGTGCTGTCAGTGCGGCCTCCTCTTTGCCTCTCCCTCTTCTGGGAGGCCAGGTAAGCACCTCCACAACACAACACCCTGCTACTGAAAGCCACTGGCCAAGGTGGTCACTGAATGCTAGTACCAGATATTAGGAACAAATAATGAAGTGTGGGTCCCTTCTGTTTCTCAGCAACATTTGGTGCAGTTGAAAGCAAGGAGTCTGGGCTAAATGAACCACTAGACTGACCCAACCTGGCAGCTTTGATATGAGCAATCAGTCCCTCTAACCAAGTTTAAACCTTCTGTGCTTCCCTGATCTTCTCTATTCTTCTTCTAAACGTTTCCTCTTTATTGGAACCTTTCCTCTCATATTCCAGTTGAGCTTTAATTCTCGTCATCTGCTCTCCCCCACTCAAGCCCAGGAAAGTTTTTGTGCCAACGCAGCAGCTGGATGACAGGTCATGATGGATTGCTGGTGTTCTTTTGCCATCACTAGAGCTGCTTGTATCACAGGCATATGGGCTACTTGTTGACAACGCTGGGCACACAAGGAGGATGAATCCTTCCAAAGGGCAGACGATGGGGAGCCCAGTTTAAGCCCCCCATTATTCCATGGCTTTCTGTTCCTCACCTGACGTCATATGTGATGTCAGGTGTGGGGCAGGTGGGCGTGGCTTCCAAAGAACAGCCTTGAGGGCCAAATTAGGACTTCAGATGGGTCAAATATGGCCCATGAGCCAAAGATTCCCCACCCCTGAACTAGTCCACACAGAAATTTAATGTGGATTTGAAGCTGCTTGTGTCTCCATTCTTTTTGGTGCTGTTCACATTATGTCCTCTTCATCCAACTAAAAGTCCACACTTCCCCCCATTACATTTGGATTTTCCCAATCCAGGGATAATCCAATAAAGGAAATAAATTCAGTATAAATGTGTGTGCTACTCAACTGTGAATGCAGTGAATTACATTGTGTGGGTTTTGCTTTGGGGGTTTTTGTGTGGGTTTTTTTACGAGTGGGGTGATATTCTTTGGGTGCCGTCAATCTCCACAGCTGTCTCTCTCACAGCACACTATCCCAATGGCTAGCTATTTGTGGGTTGGCCCTGGGGCACCAAAAGCTGCCTTGATTAAGATTTGTCTTTGTCCGTGCTCTTGCCTTCCTACCGCTCATCCCAGCACTGGTCCCTTCTCCGGGATTAAACAGCCCATTAGAGCCTGATGCTTCATCCCAGGGAAGGGACTTGTGTGCTGTCATCAGACTTTACTCAGAGAAAGTTGATGACAGCAGCAGCAAGCCGCACATGAGTGAGCGACAGGCCCCTGGCAGAGATCTGTGAAGCCTTGATGATGCCACATGAATGGCCCTTCCCATCTCCCTCACCCACTTTGCCTTGATTGACCAGAAATACTCCACTTCTGCAGCTATTTGCCCGAGGACATGGAGCGGCCCTTGGGGACTGAATCCTGTGGCTCACAGATCTCAGACCCACTTCGCCTAGCAGCACAGAGAGCCATATGCAGCCATCCCAAATAAAAGGAAAAATGTGGAGAGTGAGAAAGAAAAGAGAGGAAATAAAAGCCCCGCAGCTGCACGCACCTTGAATGTAAGCCACCACCAGCTCTTACCACCAATGCTTCTTGACTGATTGGTTCCAGCCCAAATCCCCCAAGGCAGGAAGGCATAAGCGCAGCAGGTGGAGAGGAGCTACAGACACAGAGCTGTTCACAGGTACAGGGAGCACGCAGGGATGCTCATTAAAAGGGAGACAGGAGCTGCAAAAGGTGATGACTGAAACCGCTGGGAGATTTGGCAGCTTAAGATCCAGGGAGGCTGGAGAAGCAAGGGCCAAGGCCAGCCCTGGTGTAAAGCTGGTCAAGTCAGCCTATTAGCAAATCCCGGTTCCTCCCCTCCTTAATGACAATTCTGTTCTCTTCTGAGCTGGTAGATACTAAAAGAGAGGTCATCTAGTTCTCTCCTCCACCCTTCTGCTTGCTACAGAGAGGCTGACTTATTAAAATGGCCACAGCACAGGGCAGGGAAAGATCAGAGGGCCAAAGGGCAGGGCCATATATGTGCCCACACAGACCCACACCTCTAGATCAACCCATGTTGGTCACAAACTCCAGAGCAGATGCACCATGAAAAAGCCACGGAAGAGCAAACTCCTCTGCCACTTTGGGTAGGTGGGCAACCAAATTACTTCAATTGACTTGCTACTTCTGGAAGCTGGTGAAGTTTCACACAGGCCGCTTTGTTAAGGCTCTTAACTCTTGCCTCTTCCATTTCCCTTCCCCTGCTCTTTAACACGCTACACATCTTTGAATTTTTCTCCTTCCACTAAATCTATTCCAGAACTGAAATCTCTTTGGAAGGATTCCAATCCATGCATTTGCTAGTTATGACCTATGGTGAAGCAATAAATTACTTTGATGAATGTATGCACTTGCGTTACAATCTCTCTTAAAATTTGTTGCTGATGCACTGTCTAACAAGGAAGACACATAATATGAGGCTGCTTTGTAATTTCTTTAAAACCCTTCCATTCCATCCATGTTCTTAAGCCCTACTACCTTATTCCGTTTTGAGGAACCACCAGACTGCAGTTGCTCAGTAGGCATCGTGGCACCACATCCATGAATTCAAAGGTCCTTCTAACTCATCTGCAATGGCTCCTAGAATCAATGGTTTGCTATCAAGCCCAGCCACAACTTGTGGATCCCCATGTTTTTCTCACCTCTCCTGCTTCAGCTTCTATCACCTCAGTACCTCACAGAAACCTTATACAGAGGTTCGTCTATCTAGCTCAGTTTTGTCTACACCAACTCGGCAGCTCCCCAGTTCCAGACTAGGGTTTCTCCCAGCCCTACCTGGAGATGCCAAGGTATGAATCTAGGATCTTCTGCATGCAAAGCAAGTGCTCTTCCTCTTCCCACTCTCCCCCACTGACCACCACCCTCTCACAGCTGCAGCTCTGCCACCTTGCCAAGTGTAGTGGAAGGCAGTGATGGCAGATAGTAGCAGATGACAGGGTAGAAAGGTGTCTGATGCTCCTTTGAGCTCCTCACTCTCTCATCTGCCAATGAGACTATTGCTACTGGTGGAATATAGAGAGTGTCCAGGCCTCTTTCTTCATATTCAGACATGCCCCTCAGACTTGCTGAAAAGATACAGGTAGATACATGCTCCTCAAATCAAGGAGCGGGGTTCAGCTGGCGTAAAAGCCCGGCCTTTGGTTGTGCTCCAATCCTGGAACTCACATGGGACCTGGCTTCCCCAGATAGGACATCATGCTATGAAAAGAGCCATCCTTGCTATTCTGTTGGGAGCCGCCCAGAGTGGTTGGGAAAACCCAGCCAGATGGACAGGCTATAAATAATAAATTATTATTATTAAGACCTCCAGGCACTGGTGTGTGTGAGAATGATGCCTGCATCATGCTGGAGCCCAGCTACCCAGTGATCTAAGTTAGCTTTCTAGACACCTAAGGGACATCTAGTAAATGCATCTGCTTACTCTGGATTATTACTGGAGCTGATTGGGCAGGGCAGTTCTGCTTTCAGGTGGACCCCACCCCCTTTTCAATGTCTGGGAAGATCTCTGCACATCCTCAGCAGATTGTACTGCCTGCTCCAGACACGTGGACTGCAGCTGTAAGCTTTAAGAGATCCAGGTCAGGGTGCCAGCCTGTAGATATGGGGCTCTTACCCACTCCTCAAGCAGCCTGTTCACCACCACCTTCTCCTGCTTGCTGTAAGATGAATATTGCTGCACCAGGCAGAAGAGATGGATACGTGAATTAACCACCCACACACCAGGAAGGCAAGCACAACTATTCCATAAAGACTTGCTGGCCTGGAGCTCTTCAAATTAGGCAGTCTCCTGGACTGAAGATGACAACTCTGAGGGCTTGTCCACACTTTCTCTCGTCCTGAAACCACTCTTTAGCACTCAATCAGAGTAAAAGCCAATTCTGATCTTCTCCAGATTAACATTTGCTCTGAGCACTAAAGGAGATGGTTTTCCCTGGGAAAGGAGCAGGGCACGGAGAAAACTGCTCAGACTCATACAAAAGTGGAGGAGGCCCAAGTGAGGGAGAAGGGCAGGCATTGGAGGGGGATGCAGCTGCTACTCCAAAGCAATGCTATGTGCACATCAGAGACATGATGTTTCCCCTGCTGTGTTTCAAGTCACATTCTTATGCTGCTGTTCAGTCCAGAGATGATGCCCATTGCCTGTTTCCCTGTGCTGAACTCCAATTCAACTCCAATTCACTGAAGTTGCCGTCTGTGCATATGCAGGCATCTGTGGATGAGCAATGGCTTCCTGAACTCTATGCACCGCAGCTTAACTGTAGTTTCTGGTTTGCAATCAGATGGAGGCTGGTATAAGGGAAAGCAAATTGAGCAGTATTTCTCAAGAAGCTGTAGGATACTTATGGATTGTGGCTAGTGTCATGTGTACTCAGCTTCAAACACCAGCAGTGGAGCCATAGCAAGAGGTAATGGGTACACTGCCCTACTTGAGGTTCTGGAGCTCTTAAAAAACAACAACAAGGAACACATCCTCCGAATCCAATGCAGAAACTGGGGCATGATACCTATCCCACCATTTTTCGCAAGGGAAAATGTTGGAGGCTACACCAGTCTTTTGCATTTCCTCAAAAAGGAGCCAGGGACTTTGTCATTTCAAATGTTACTTTCTGAGCATGCATTGGAACAGCATTTCATCCTCCATCCTTGCTTTCATCCTTTTGCTGAGAGCCAGAAATCATATGTTGTAGATTTTAAGATCAAAGGTTTAATAATAATATAAAAAACCCACGCCCCTTCTCTCTCCTTGTTTGGTTCTTGGGGTGTGTTCACACTGTGCTTTTAGTCTGCATTAGTCCTAAGGAGTTTGTGCATATCAAATTTTAAATGAAAGTTGAAAGCACTCTAAGCAGTCTTAGAAGATGCAGTCCGAGTCAAGAGAGTGTTCTGTCCTCCCCACTCAGTTCTTCAGCACATGGAATCAAAGTGCAGAGAACTCTGCAGTCACTGACTGTAATTAGTTCAGGCAGCCAGGGCAGAAAATCATGGCTGCAGCATCTCTTTTGTCTCAGCGTGATGAGAGAGAAGGCAGGCTTTAAGACTCGTCTGTTCTGAAGTAACCCATCTGTGAACAGAAGTCTATCTTCATAGTGCAGACACAAGATGAACAGTTCATGTTCCCCACGCTTGCTCTAAGCTCAATGAAACTTACTCCCATGTAACTGTGTTTAGGATGGCAGCCTCATATGGGAGTAGGGCCCACTGTCTACAGGGGGACATTCTTCCAAGTGAATCCACATAGGATTGTGTCATAGTTCACACATGCATGTATGGGATTCCACTATACGTGGTTACTGTGCAGTTTGGGTGACTGGCAGATGAAGGTGTGACCGTGTTACTCCACTGAAAGGTCTTGGGTGTGAGGTCCTTGATGGTGTCTGACTGGTTGTGATTGTGGATTTAGGCATACAAATCACCATTTGATGCTGCATGTTTGAACTGGCCCAGAGGGAAGCTTCCTTGCGGTGGGCTTGGGCTGGGTGGCAGAAGGAGGTATGAAAATTGTGCAACACTTCATCTGTGATGACTCATTCACACATGCTGAGTCATCATTGGTTGCTACAGACTTCAAGTGGTGAGCCTAAATGTGTGAACTAGCCATAAGTGGTGCTGGGTTCATTCAGAAGCACTAGGTCTAATATTAGAGGTCCATGGCATGCAAACATACATCCTATCTGGTGACTCTTGAATGGGATTGATCTCATGAGCACCATAAGTGGAAGTCCTGTGCAAGGGCTGTCCCTTGTGCAACAGGACTTCGTCCTCCTCTCCCTTCGTACACACCACAATTGACTCGAGGTTTGGGGGCGGGGAGAACGCCAAACTGTTTGCCCAGATGGAGCAAACAAAAGAGTGTGATGTTGAATTCCATCCCATTATGTTTAAATATTTCAAAGGCCTTGAATATGGTGCACAACAGAAGATACAGCTCCTCCTGAAACTCTTCCTTCTTGAAATTGGTAGTGGCTACAATGTGTTTCTCTCACTCTCTCTAAAAAATAATGTTCCTAAAAGTTTCTCCAAGCGAAGGTGGAAAATTGGCCAAGTATGTGTAGCCACCTCTATATGAGCCAACAGCAAGTGCCTCAGTGCATATCAGCTCAGCGTTCATATTTGGCTGGAACCTTGATCTGCACCAAACCACCACCTAGCTATCTGAATGTTAGTTGGTTGCACTAGCTGGGAAGATGTTTGTTTGTGATTGTCCACCCTGAAAATCGATTACTGTATGTGGGGCTACCCTCGAGGTCGGTCCAGAAGCTGCGGCTAATGTAGAAATGTAAAGGCCAGAAGGGCTAATGAGGGGTTGGAGACCAGAGTGAGCAGGGGCACAGCCCCTAGTATATACATAGGGAGCAGCTCATCAATAGACTGCGGGGGCAGGCAGCCCAATACACATACAGTGGACTAGACCCAGGAAATCCTGTTGGCATTTCTGGCCCAATGATTCCAGGCAAGAAGTAAAACTATTCATAGTTCAGTGACATAATTCCTCTGCTCTCCATTCTTTTGAAGACACTTCATGACTGGAGTGGAATGCTTTGGTTCCTTGTAGCACTCCCTCACAGGCAGGGCGTGGGAGTCTGCGGTCAGGCTGTTGACTCAAGATTTTTGGGGTTAATTACTTTCTCACCCACTGCCAAACCATCTGTCTGGATACTTGCCTTTGCCTGCCTAGTGGTGAACAGGTTCTGCATTTAGAGAGTATGGAATATAGATATGCTCATTGGCAGAATGTACTGGGTGCTAAAACCTTTTTGATTGGGTTAAATTTTGCCATTAATCTGATAGCCAGGATAGGATTTTCATCTTATGTTCATGCTGGAAGAAAATAAAGCTCTCAATGTGATGAGACAGCATATCATGGATGTGGATTTTCATGAGCTGTTGGCAGAGATTATTACCCAAATAGCATCTCCCTTCTACCCAAGATTGGATAACATGAGTTCCCTTCCCCCATACTCAACAAAACATAGGTACCAAAGTGCCAAAGACTAATCAGCTTGGCAACACTAAACAATTTCCTTTCTGCAGTCACTTTAGGATGGCTCAAAGGGATTTCTGTGGAGCAGCCATGGAAGAAGTGTGGACAACCAACAGTGGAAACTCTGGAACATAATTGTGTTGCAGTACAGTCTATGTAATTGCCCTAGGCAGAAATTTATAGCAAAAATGGCTGGGGGACATAAAGGATTGGGTAGGTGGTGACATATTGGTCATTTTGCTGACAAATCAGACCCACAGGATCATATTTGACTTAGCTAGCTTTCTGTGGTTTTGTCTATTAAAAAAGAATGGGCCGAATCCCATAAGATTGATTGCCAGCACGATTTGGAGCAAGGCTGAGGACTGTCAGCTCTGTTGCTGGAAGCGCTGGGCTAAAGTGTAAATGAGAAGGTCCCTTTTTCTGTAGTGAATGTTACACTTTCGCACTGCTGTAGATTTAATGTTGTTGGGGGGAAATACTGAATGCTGCAATGGATTAGATACTACAATGGATTATGCTACTAGTTTGTTTTAATTATATTCTCAGTGATGCACTATGTTTTAAGTTGCGCTGCTGTATGATTTGCTGGTGGCCCTTGGCTAAGAAATAAAGAGCTGAATTTGTATAACATAACGTGACTGCAAAAGCCAGGGCGGGCCCAGCCATGAGGCAGAGTGAGGTGCCAAAAGGTCTTGAACCAACCCTGGCAAATGCACTTTTCAGATGTGCACTATTGCGCATACAGTAAATATATGTTATGGGAAGTGGGATCATGGCAGCAAGCCCACCTGTCTGACTGGCATGTAGGGACAGGACATACATACGCCCATATAGTTTATTTATTTCACAACTTTTACCTACTGCTTAATAGCAATAAAATCCCTAAGCGGTTATGTATTCAGCCACACATAGCATGGCCAGGGTCAGTGGGGTGCAGTGGTTAGAGCACTGGATTAGGGCAGCCCAGGTTCAATTCCTTACTCAGCCCTGAAGCGCACCAGGTGCCTGGTAGGCATCATCTTCCAGGCTAACTTACTTCACAGGTTGTTGTGAGGTCTTTTGGATGTGATGGACATATTGGAAAAACATCAGTTATGTAATGGATCAAGCGGTTTTCCACTGCAACATTTTTAAAGGGGCCAGTCGCTATTTCATTGCACCCAAACAGTCAGGGAAATAGCAAGTTGTCTAAGTGGATTTGTCAGAATGCATCTGCTGTTTGTCTTTGTGTGTTGGGGTGGGGGAAAGGCAAAAGTGAAATACTTTGGGAGGAAACATCCGCAACAACCCATGAGGCTCTCAGAGAGTTTTTGTAATGGGGCACACTCTCCTCCATCATGTACAGCAGGAGTGGAGAACCTCAAGACCCAGAGCTGATGCGAACCTCCAGGCCTCTCCACCTGGCCCACCATCTTGGGTCTGGGCCATGCCCCTCCCTCAAGCCACACACCCCAGAGTGGCCCTAGTACACACCCTCTCAAGGGCGTTCGCTTGGCTAGAACATATTCTTGTTGTAATCATACTTTTTCTTTCCTGGATGGAGGGGTGTGTGTGTGTGTGTGTGTGTGTGTGTGTGTGTGTGTGTGTGTACACAAATTCTGATTTTTGAATGGTTGGAATGTAACAATAGGTGCACACCTCTATTGCTCTAACATGCTGTTCTTGATACCCAGAATTTTGATTTGATAGCTAGCATGATTCTAATGTAGGGAGCAATCGGACTGGCAATATAGGGAAGGCCCGGTGCAACTGCCCACTTGGCTAGTATGCCCAGCTTGTCCGTCTGGCGGGGCGAAGAGGAGGTTTGGATAAATCCTTGTCTCTGAGCCTAACCTTGGGGGGGGTAGAGTTGTGAGGATAAAATAGGACAGTCCCCATGTAAGCAACGCCAGTCACCTCCATATTGTCACTATTTTGCAGAAGGGATTCAAATGTGTCCTGGAAATTTAGGTTTGCACAATTAAAGTGGATTAAAGTGTTCACTCACCCAAGCATAACAAATCCAGTTCAAAAAAGAGAAGCAGACTTTTTGCTGTTAGGATGAATGACAGGGAAATGAATTGAAACATGTGGGATAAGTGAATGACTACTAAGAGGAAAATGTATAAAGACCCTGCAAGCAAATAAGGACAAATGCAGAGTGAATAATTATTCTTGCATAACCACTCCAAGTAAATGAGAACAAATGCTCAATAAAGACCAATATAATCCAACCTCTTCGTAAACTAAATCAGGATGAACGTTCAGTAAGTAGGTCGGCTCAAGGTGCCCACTGAGTTTGTTGGAGGAGCAGCAAGATACAAATGTGATGGGTGGATTGACTTGTTTTGATGTGCTGTTGACTATATGTTGATAATTCCGCTTCTGAAGGCAGGACATCACAGCTCTGGAGAAAGAAGAATTTTTGCAGGAGCTTGGGGTTGGGGGTTAGCAGGTGTGATTCCATGACCACTGTTTATCTGTTAATATCCATGCATAAGTTGAGGGAATAGATCATGGGCATAGCTGGGGGGGGGGCTGGGAGGGGCAGCTGGCCCCCATCAATAAAAATACATAGCAAACTGAGGTTCTGCAACCCCCAAATTTTGGCTATGCCAATTGAACAGAGCTCCAGCCTACTGGCAGTTTAGTTCTTAAAATGAAAAGTGACTACTGTACACAGCCTCAATGAGGAAACAGGGGAGCCTCAATGAGGAAACAGGGGCACTCCAGACATGCTCAAGTGTCTAGGACACTGAAAATAGGTCCAAGGGTACAGCCTGACAAAATTTAAGCCTGCCACAATCCCAAAAGAGACTTAGGGCTCATCCACACTTCCGCAGTTTACTGAATGAGAGCAAACTTCAATCGGGTTTTCTCTGGATTGGTGTTCGCTCTGATTTAGCCTTAAAGAGTGGGTTTTCCAGGGGAAAGCAGCCGTGCAAAGACAGAAGCCCTTGGACCCAGGCCTGGAAAGTACAGGGCAAGCAGAAACAGCCCAGGCCTATGCTTTCTAGGCATGGGACGAGCGGAAGTGTGGGTGAGTCCTTGCTCTTCCATGCCTGAAAAAAAGGTGCTGTTTGCTAAGCAGTCCCCCCCCCCCCCGCCCAGTTGCTTCTCAGCATTCAGTGTGGAAAATACGCCCAGCAGTTTGTTAACACCTGCTCAGGGAAGTGCTGAGGGTCATTAAAAGGCAGGTAGGAGGGCAGCCAGCACACCATGCAGCTGGGAAGCGCAGAAGGCCCCTAATTGTATTGTTGTAAAAAAGCTCTGACAAGCTGCTTGACTCATAGAGCCCCTGCCCTCACCCCAGGGTAGTGTGCAGTGCCTGGGCAAAATGGAGCCTCCCTGGGCAATCACCGCATGCAGGGGGGAGCTGACTCATGAGGCAGGTGTGAAGATGCAAGGCCATGCATTGTTAGGGGGCTCTATTCTCCAGCATAAGCAAGCAGGAATGGAAGAAGCTTTGCCCGGGAAGAGGCCTCAGCTTTTACGTGAGCCGAGTTGTGAATCCTCCAGGGTGGGCAAAGGGTTGTGGTCCTGCTGCCTGCCTCTCTTCTGGGAAAGGAGGGAATAGGAATCGAAGCAGAAGTCCCCCTGGGAAAGAAGCAAGCAGCCACTGGCAGCTGCACGTGGGTTAACCTCGTGTTGCATCCTTCATCACAGGCGTTTGGAGAGCACTAATTAAACCTTGTGCGCTCTTGAGAGGGCAGCTGGTGTGAACTTCATGCTGCGGAGGGGAGAAAAACAAGGCATGGAGCTGGGGGAAGTTGCCTTTCGTTAGAAGCAGGAGCAGGGCCCGAGAGGCCTCTTATCCACCTCTAAGGCTGCTATCCTAACCCTACTTACCTGGGGGTAAGCCCCACTGAATTCAGTAGGACTTACTTCTGAGGCAACATGCTTAGGATTGCGTTGTAAGCCGGGATTGGGGAACCTGTGCCCTCCAGATATTGGCCTCCAACTCTTGTCAGCACCAGCCAGTATGGCCCATGAGTCAGGGATGGTGGGATCTGGAGTTCAGCAACATCTGGCAGGCCACAAGTTCCCCACATCGGCTCTACAAATTCTCCACAGCTGCAGACACAACCTACCCAACTAACCAGCAATATTAATGAAATGAGGGAGTTTGGTAGGAGGGAGTTGGGAATGTTTAGCCTGAAAAAGAGGAGGCTAAGAGGAGATAGGATAGCCATTTTCAAATATCTCAAGGGCTGTCACATGGGAAAGGGAGCAAGCTTGTTTTCTCTTTCTCAGAGGGTAGGGCCCGAACCAGTGGATTCAAGTTACAAGAAAGGAGATTCCAACTAAACTTGTGGTACCTTCCAACTCTACAATTCTATGATCAGGAAGAACTTTCTGACATTAAGAGCTGTTCTAGGGACTCCCTCCAAAGGTGGTGAGGCTTTTAAGCAGAGCCTGGATGGCCATCTGCCATGGATGCTTTAGTTGAGATTCCTGGGGGTTGGACTAGGTGACCCTTGGGGTCCCTTCCATCTCTACAATTCTATGATTCCATTATCTGTATGCCACTATCTTCTCTCCTCTGCCTCACTAGAGCTAATTCTCATAACCAGTTTGTTTAGCGGATGGCAAGTCCATGTTGACGAAGCAATTTTTTGAGCATGCCACCACAGACTGAATTTTGCCTTTGCTATGTTGTCACAGATCACCTCAAATGCAGGATCAGCCACAGCTAAGCCAGAATCCAAACCTGGGCTGTTTTCAGCCTGTAGTTCTTAGGGATGTGTGAATCTATAAATATTTGGTTTCTCTCTGTTTCTGTTGTGTGTGTTTTTTAACTCTTCAGATCAGTTGCACATTTGCACATCAGTCTGTGATTTCTTAAAATGTCCTCATGAAAATTCAACAGCATATTTGTGTAAATTTATTCTGATACACACAATTTTGTATGCATTTTTGCTTGATATACACATTTTTGCAAAGCAATTTTTCCTAATGTAATACATTTTATACACACTTTACCCTAGTACATGTTCAGTGTTTTGTTTTGTTTTGTTTTGTTTTGTTTTGTTTTGTTTTGTTTTGCTTTGCTTTGCTTTCTACACACCACTTGGCTAGAGAATTGCATTGAAAAAATTGAAGAAGTGTGGATTTTGAAGGACGGATGTTTCTGTTTGCATATCGTTTCAGAAAGTGTGAGGTAGATTTGCCTTTAGAGAACTGAATCCCTAGCAGCTCTACAATTGTATAATGAACCTAAAATTAAAAACTACAGCTGTTGTGAGCTGCAAATGGGCATATGAACTGGCACAAAAATGCAGCTTTAAATAATAACAATGCTGTTTCCCTATCCTGCTAATTTCACTTAGGAAATATACAGAAATGTGCAATCTCATGAAGTTCTGGGCACTGTAACTGCTAAGGGAGGTCTACAACCCATATAAAGCAAATTGGCAAGAACACTAGGAGCTTCCAGACCTTTACTATTTGGGGGGTGGGATTCAATTGCATTCAACTGCGGGAGGCAGTGGAGGACAGAAGTGCCTGGCGTGCTCTGGTCCATGGGGTCACGAAGAGTCGGACACGACTAAACGACTAAACAACAACAATAATTCAATTGCATACCAGCAAACACAGGCTGCAAAATTAAAGTTCATTTGTAACCCAAAACACTTGGAGGGCCCTAGGCTGGGGAATGGAACCCTTGGGTTCTGATTTTGCATGAGAGGTGACAGCACAGAGATTATAATGCAATTGTTTGACAAAAATGTTTTTTCTATCCCTAGTCTGCTTTGGGGGTTTATTCACATGTGAGTAGCATCATTGGGGGGGGGAGAGAGTGGGGTGGGGGAGTACCTCCTGTACTTACTGAAGACTAGGCTCTAAATCACATGGTGATTTTCCATGAGTACATTTGGCGATGGCCCCTTCAACTTGCAGAGGGTGACAGGGACGAAAGCTGAGCTTAGGATGCTTATCCCTGCTCTGCCACACACGGCACTGCTTCCATGGGGACAGATCATGCTACCTGAAGAGGGCTCATGAGAGGGTTAATTCTTGGCACCTACAGTTAAAGGATCTTAGGTACTAGTACTTGAAAAGACCTCCGGATCAGACTCTGAAAGCCACTGTCAGCAGCGTGCTAGAGGAAGCATTGGCCTGTGACAATATCAAGCAGCTCATTATATCCGTGCTCTGCAGGTTGCTAAGTATTTAAGTCCTTCTACAGAATGGGTTGTGGCCACCTCATCCGTTGAGAGCACTGTCCCATATTCAGAGGTGGCAGGAGCTGTTCTAAAGGACCTTGAGGAGGAAGACAGACCTACTTTCCGCTCAGAGGTATTCTGAGAGTCAAACTACAAATCCACTAATGTCATATGATATAGCCTTCAGGCAGCACTGCTTCAGGTGTGGGAATTGTGTCTGAATGTTTCTCCAAGTTGCAAACAACAAGTTTGTTCACCCAGAAGGTGAAGGTGTCAGAGAAAAGGGGTTTTAGTCTACCCTGAGGGAGAGCCTGTCTGCTCACCACTGTGCTTCAGTGCCACCACTACTGATGGCCAGAGAGTGGTGCTGCAACCACAAACTTGGCAGGGACCAGACAATCCAAAAGGGCTAATAACAGGTCACATAAAGCTATTGACCCTGGCCTGGCTCCTCTGTCTCTTGGGGAGTTTTCAGGCTTGGTGACCCAGTACCTGTTTGCCAGCCCTAACAAAAAGCCCTAACCTTTCAAAAGCTGCAAGTACAGTCTAGCAGCCCTTGCTTCTGGTTCTCACTTTTTATCACACTTACACACATGCCCGCAAAGTTTCCACATCACACACACATCATTCCAACTTGCCAGTCCTAACTCCAGAACCCTGAATAGAAACCTAACCTCCTGACTACATTTGAAAGCATACCCATAAGTCCTATATATAAAAGAAAAAACCAGTCTAGCACCCAAGGCCCCAAATTAGGCTGGTATCTTCACGTACATGTTGAAATAAAGGACAATGTTTTCACGTGTGATGTTTCATCTTTGCAACACCTCCTTTGTCAGGACGAATTTAATTCCTACACTTCAAAAACAAAGACAAGGGGGAGGAAAATAACACTGTGGATAGGAGGATCAGTGTCTAGTTTGACCCATAAGGCCTGTGAGTTTCATAAAAGGCAAATGAGGACAAATACTCAGCCTAATCTGTCTAGCAAAATATCAAAATGTATGTAAATTAGGCAAAGAACAACAACAAGCAAACTATAGGCACCCCCAGAGGGCCACTATTTTGCAGGAGGGATTAAAGACATCAAGAGACGTCTGGTGTCCAGATCAGGGGCAGTAATAGCACCACTCTATTGTGCCTTGGCCAGACCACACCTGGAATACTGTGTCCAGTTCTGGGCACCACAATTTAAGAAGGATGTTGACAAGCTGGAACGTGTGCAGAGGAGAGCAACCAATATGATCAAGGGTCTGGAAACCAGGCCTTATGAGGGAGCTGGGTATGTTTAGGCTGGAAAAGAGGAGACTGAGAGGAGATAGTATAGCCATCTTCAAATATCTAAATGCCTATCATATGGAAGATGGAACAAGCATGTTTTCTCCTCTGTAGGACTCATACAAATGGATTCAAGTTCATAGGCGCCGACTCCATGGGGCCTGAGGGGGCTCGAGCCCCCTCAAAAAAAAATTGGGGGGGCTCAGGCCCCCCCAATAATCTCGGGCGCCCTTCCAGCAGAGCGCCGCCGCCGTCCCCCGCCTCCTCCCCACCTGCTCCCTCGCCAGCCAGCCAGCCAGCCGCGCGCCCTAGTCGGAGAGCCCCGGCCGTCCCCCGCGAGATTAGGGAATCCCCGGGGGCGGGGGCTCCTGCCTCGCTGCTTCGCAGCACCACCGCCACTGCCAAGGCACTGCCAGGGGGAATTTCCTTCCTCCTGGCGGTTTCAGCAGTTTAGGGCCGGAGCGGAGGGGGCTCGCCCTCTCTTCTCCGGCTAGCCCCGCGTTTCCCGCATATCAGCTGTTCTGGAGCTGATTAATAGGCGCAGCACGCTCTCCCCTATTCGCTCACGAGGAGGCGGCGTCACTTTATTTGCATATTCATGAGCTTATTTATTATTCATGAGCTTTCCCGGGGGGGCCCCCATATTTTTTATAAGTCCGCGTCCCTGTTCAAATTACAAGAAAGGAGATGCCAACGAAACATTAGAAAGAACTCTTTTACAGGAAGAACTGTTTGACTCCATTGTGAGGTGTTGGACTCTCCTTCCTTGGAGGTTTTTAAGCAGAGGTTGGATGGATGCTTTAGTTGAGATTCCTGCATTGCAGAGGGTTGAATTAGATGGTACTCATGGTCCACTCTAACTCTCCAATTCTATGATCCACAAATTTTATTTTTTAAAAAAACAATGAATTCTAAAACAGTTAAAACATTCTAAAAACAGTTATAGTTAAAAGCATATAAAAACTGATTCAGTTAAAAACATATCATCCAGTAATCTCAGGGCTGGCTGTCTATGCTTAGTGACCTTCCAGCTAAGCAGTTCTCAATCTTAATTCATTCTGTTCTTTCAATTCTTTGACAAACAAACCTTTGGCTTTGTCAACATCTTCCTTGCCAAATTCTCCAACGAACTGTTGCTATTTTAGGTGGGATTCAAACACATTTAAAATGGATTTGGCACACATGCACAACAATCCCACTTCTAAAAAAACCCCACCTGACTTTTTGTGGTAATAGAAGTGATGGGGTTGGGGGAGCACAGAAAAATAAGGAATAACCATTGCTTGAAGAAACAATGTATAAATTCCCTGCAAAGAGATCAGGGTGAATGCCCAATAAACAGCTGGAGTTGTATGACTTCCATGAGAATTTTGTGCAAACAAACCAGATGAATGCTCAATAAACAGGTTGTCTGAAAATGCACTGTGAACTGAAACTAAAATACCGTATTTTTCGCCCTATAGGGCACACCGGCCCATAGGGTGCACTTATTTTTTGGGGGGGGGGAATTATTTTTTTCCCCCGAGCCCCAAAGAGCAAAGAAGCCATGACAGCGAGCGGGATGGATCCCGCTAGCTGTCTTGGCTTTGTTTTTAGCTTCCGGAGCTTGCGGGGCTGGGGGCAGGGGAAGCCCGAGCTTCCCCCGACCCCAGCCCCCAGAACAGGTCCGGGGGCAATGGCGAGGTTGCGCTCAACCTCGCCATCGCTCCCGGAGCTTGCTGCTATCCGAAGCCCGGGGTGCGCAGTGCCGCGCTCCCCGGAGTTTGGGCTGCAAGCACCTATCTGCAAGCTTCCTGAAGCCTGCATTCACCCCATAGGACGCACACACATTTCCCCTTCATTTTTGGAGGGGGAAAAAGTGCATCCTATAGGGCGAAAAATATGGTAATTCACTTTGTTTGCAAAGATGAAATACTTCTTCTAAGGTGGTGCCTGCTGCAACATGACCAGGCATCATCTAATAAAAACAGTAATATGACCTAGAATCATAGAATTATAGTGTTGGAAGGGATCCTAAGGGTCTTCTAGTCCAACCCCCTGCAATGCAGAAATCTCATTGTTATTAGTTATAATTAGCAGTTTTTACTTCAAAATTTATTTTATTCACAATCAACTTCCTTGATTAATTTATATGATTCATTGACTAAAATTTATTTAGTCTGGTATCAGCCCACTGCAGAATATAGCAAGATCTGCCAGCATGAGTGGGGTTAGGATCCAGCAAATCTCTGGCTGAGCTGGGAGGTTCCAAGCACACCTGGGATACACCAGTATAACACCCCTTCCTTGGCTCAGCTGGAGCTACACCAGCGTATTTTCCCCAGTTCAGCTCAGCTGGGACCCAGCCAGCTGAGCCAAATCCAGTGGATATCAAGGCAGCCTAAGTCCTGATAATGGGGCACTCCAGAGGAGTGGCAGAGGCAGGACCAGAGAGTGGGGACTTGGGCTAGATCCTGACCGAAGCCCATTCAGCTTGGACATGTGACCTGGCCACCCAGGGTAAATTAAGCTGGCCGAAAGGGTTGTAGAACTCAAACACTATTGTAAAAGCTTGATTTCTCTCTGCCAGGCTTAGGCCAGCTCAGCCAGCTCCTGGTTTGTCTGGTTTGTCTTACACCAACTAGCTTTGTGCCATTAGGGGATTTCTCCCTTAATATAAGACGCTGCTTACTGAGGTTGTGGAATTTCCTCCAGGTTCAAGAGAAGGGCTTGACAAACATTGGGAAAGGCTGTGTTGCGTGTTTTGACCTTTCTATGTGCTGCTGGTTTATCCATGCATCCCGGGATGACCACAACAGGTGAATGACTTGTATGTGTGAAAGGGTTATCACAGAGCAAATACTGTATGGCAAAGCGTGTTTACATATCACCTCTGGAGTGAAGAGATAAAAACAAACAGCCACCCAACATAGAACCATCAAGCATGGAAAACCCTAATGTTGGCCCTGAGAAGTCCCAAAGGCAGGTGGGTGGTGCCTTCTGGCAACTCCTGCTGCCAAGCGGCTGTCAAACTTATTGCTCTGCTTTCCTTTGGATGACATCAGTGAGGCCAAGTGGTGGGGGGTCTTGTCATCTGGGTAGCCCAGAACCTCCATGCACACTGCGCAGCCCAACACAGCTTGGAGACGCACTCCATTGTCTCTCGAGACGGACAGATGCCAACAAACTGGGAATCACTGTCGTCTTTTCTTACTTACTGGGTTGAAGGTAAGGTTACATATTCCCTCCATCACCCAAAATGATGAATCCACATAACCACCTTTATGGAAAGAGACACAGCTCAAATTACAACTGGGGCAGTGGGGGTCTTATTTCTGCAACAGCTCCCTTGGTTACTGTTTTTAGAAGGCTGTTGGCGGCATGATTTGGCTACAATCGGGGGAATCAGAGAGTGGGACTTGTAGATTTTAATAACCCCCTACCACTTCATAATTCAAGACGCAGATGAACCAGTCAAAATTTCCAGCCCCGCAGTACCACAGTGTTATAAAACATACATAACCTACTTAGATAAGTCTAGGGTTAAGCAGTATCGAGCTTATTCATCACCTTCTGACCACATGGACCATTTATCAATCTCAATTTATATTGCTCACTTCTCTGTCTTGCTGCTGCCTCACCCCCCCCCCACTGCCAAGTCTGCCACAGGCAACACAGCTCCCATTCTCTACCTTGGCCTCTTCCATCTATCAACAGAAGATAGCCGGCTACAGTAGCTCTCAGTTCCCTATCCATCATGTGGGCGTCCGCTCTGATGCGATGCCTCCCTCACCCCTCAAACAGCTTCCTCCTCCCTTCCAGCTGCTTTTTGCTGCTTGTTCCTCAGCTGCGCTCCGATGGCTTTTGATCATCATGTGGGCCCATGTCAGGCTCGTCAATCATTGTCGCCTACTGTCGCATCTGACTTGGCGGACTTTAAAAAAAAAAAATTCTCTTGGCTTGGCCACGGACAACCCGTCATCTCAGAAACTGATGTGTCTGAGCTTTTCGGAAGCAAAAAGGGGGCAAGAGGGCTGGATCACCAGTGGAGCAAAACTGCAAGGCTGTGTGGCTCAGTACCTATATCCATTCTAATTTGTTCTGTGACTGGAAGCCCCTTTCTCCCGCTGATGTAGCAAGCCTCTTGTGTCTCTCAGCCTAACTCCTTGTCAACATGAAGTCTTGTTAGGCTTGTGGCCTAGCTGGTTTTAAAGGAGACATTCCTTTCCTACTGTGAACTCCCCTGCTAGCCTTCCCCCCAAAAAACTTTCAAGATTTATATTATTATTGTAAGGATTGGGATTTTCTTTTCCAATATACAGAGTTCTGGCTACCTCTCATTCATTCATCTGTTTGCAAAACCCAGCTAGGTTTCAGGCTGAGCCCCAAGCAGTGGGCAATTTTTAATCTAGGGCACCCTGAAATGAATGAACACATGAAACTACTGAGCAGCAGCCCCAACGTGCTCCAAAGGGTGTGAGATGACAAGAGTGGTTTTTGTTTCCCACTATGTGGTGGTTCGGGAAGGAATTTGGCAGGGAAGTGGGGAAAACTACCTGATGGCATCTTGTGAACTTCCAGGGTTCTGGAAGATTCTGCAAATTTGGGCCTGCTCAGGAACGAGTTCTCTAGGTGGGACTGTACAGAGGCCACAAAGAAGAGGCCTCTTTAAATCTAGCCACATTTAAACAGATGTGTGTGTGAAAACAGGACACTGGCTGAAATGTCATTTGAGATGAAGACCATGAAGCCCAGTTCCCAACTCAAAAATAGCAGATCAAACCACCCCACTCCATGAGCTTGGAAGGGAATTTCTCCTAGGTGTCATTTATGGGTAAAGTGTCTCTCACACAAATTCTCTACTCGCTACTTGCATCAATCAGTTCATGCTACCTGTGAGCAAGTATTTTTTTTCTTCAAAATGTGTACTTGTGGTCTACACTGAGCAGTGATCTATGGATGGTGGATAGTCTTACTTTGTGTAGGGCTTGGTCTAAATGACATTTTCCTCTCTTCCAACTCACACGATTAAATATTTCAGTCAGGACCACCAGATAAGGCGCAAGCCTGGGCAGTGTGTATGGAGGTGGTGGGCTGCCCTCTTGGCCTCGCTGATGTAGTCCAAAGGAAAGCAGCTGGGCTTCAGGAGTTGTCCGAAGGAGGTGTACAAGGCGCTATTCAACTCTCCTAGGGACTCCACTCCGGATTTGGGTATGGCTTACTTCTTAGCCTTTTCTTCTCTCAAAGGCAGTATAGGATCAGAGCTTTCCTTCTCCTAGATAGGCTGCCTTCCCAGTTGACAAGCTATAAATGTACTGCAAATCTGGAAACCAAAATTGTGTAATCCAGGAAAACATAAAATACACAAGTTTACCAAGGCAAATGTATTTTTATGCAAATTTTATGCAGATTTTTTTATTTATTTTAAAAAATGATACTTTGTCGAATGCAGGAATGTAGAATCTGTGACCTCCCAGGTACAGTTGAACTCCAACTCCAGTCAGCCCCAGTCAACAGTCCAATGGTCAAGAATTATGGAAACTGTAGTCTAGCAACATCTGGAGGGCAACAGATTCTCCGCCCCTGGTTTGCATCAGTTAAATTTGATTTAATAGGTACTCTATTCAGCACTAGCAGAGGTGGGAAGAACTCACTTTGAGTTATGCTAGATTAAGCTCTTCTAATTGCATAAAAGCAAAGAGAAATGAACATTCAAATCTGACAAGAAGTAGGTAAAGGCAGAATACCTGAGACCAGGAGCCGTAGCCTAGGGACAGAGGAGTGTGAAGGATAACAGATCTTCTACCCTAGCCACCGGAAGCCCTTGCCAGACATTATTTAATCCTACAGCTCTTGAAGAACAGTGTCATCACTTTAAAATGAAAAGCAAACATGCAAGAGCTGAAAACTTCCACGTATAACAGGATGCCAGGATTCTCAAGAAGATGCTATTGCGTGGAAATCAAACTCAGCTATATATAGCATTGATCACAGCCACACAGCAAACAAATGAATCCAACCCTCTGTTCCGCCTCAGGCAATCTGGGCGGCCTTAGGCAAGTGATCCGATTATCATTCTGGCCTCAGTTTCCCCTCTCTATAAGAAAGGCGTGAAAGACCTGATGCAAAGCTAACTATGGAATTGTTGGGAAAGTAACTCAAGATTCTGGCTTTTGTTTCCAGCCAGGTGGCGAGTTCAAGCAATTGCTTGCTTTTCAATCCTAGTCCCCAGCTGTTCCGTTAACCAGCTGTAAGGCTTCTTGCTCCCAGCTCAATTGCTTTATTCCCCACTAATGCCCTAGCTGTGGGGACGCGGGTGGCGCTGTGGGCTAAAGCCTCAGCGCCTAGGGCTTGCCGATCGAAAGGTCGGCGGTTCGAATCCCCGCGGCGGGGTGCGCTCCCGCTGCTCGGTCCCAGCGCCTGCCCACCTAGCAGTTCGAAAGCACCCCCGGGTGCAAGTAGATAAATAGGTACCGCTTACCAGCGGGAAGGTAAACGGCGTTCCGTGTGCGGCTCTGGCTCGCCAGAGCAGCGTTGTCACACTGGCCACGTGACCCGGAAGTGTCTGCGGACAGCGCTGGCCCCCGGCCAATAGATGTGAGATGGGCGCACAAACCCCAGAGTCTGTCAAGACTGGCCCGTTCGGGCAGGGGTACCTTTACCTTTACCTTTAATGCCCTAGCTGCTACTGAGTGAGTGCATCTTGTCTGTACAGTGGGAGGTTTGTGTGCGCGCGTGCATGTGAGCACATGTTTTCTGGTGGTGAGAGAGCTTCTGCAGCTAAGAGGAACATGTCAGTGGCTGCCACTGGGGAGACAGCTGGTTTATACTCTAGCAGAGGAAGCCTCTGCAGCTAAGAGGAACATGTCAGTGGCTGCCACTGGGGAGACAGCTGGTTTATACTCTAGCAGAGGAAGCCAATGGAGTGCCCTCCAGGTGTTACTGGAATCCCCTTGGCCAGTGCTTAAGGATTCAGTCATTTGCAAAATAAATAAATAAAACAATTCTATACCACCAATGTTACAGGAAAATTTCATGGTGGAGGGTAGCGTAAGATCAACAATCAAATTACACCCACAAAACAATTACAAAATACATAAAAAATCAGTAGCTCAAATTAATACCCTAACCTCTGAGAATGTGGACAGGCTGCTTGAACGAGTGAAACCAATCACCTGTCCTTGATCCTTGCCCATCCTGGCTCATAAAAGCGAGCCTGGAAGGGCTAGACAATGGGCTCTGTGGGATGGTGAATGCTTCCCTCTGTGAGGGAGACTTCCCAGACCTGCTTAAAGAGGCGGTTATTAAACCGCTTCTTAAAAAAACATCTTTGGACTCAGCCAATATGGCCAACTATCGCCCAGTCTCAAATCTCCCATTCTTGGGCAAGGTGATTGAGCGGGTGGTTGCTGAACAATTCCAGGCACTCCCGGAGGATGCAGACCATTTGGATCCCTTCCAATTCAGACCTCATCATAGGACTGAAACTGCCTTGGTCGTGCTGATTGATGATCTCCAGCGGGCTAAGGACAAAGGTGAAAGCTGTTCCCTAGTTCGGCTGGATGTCTCAGCGGCTTTTGATACCATTGACCATGGTATCCTTCTGGACCATCTAGAGGAGTTGGGAGCTGGGGACACTGTTATGCTGTGATTCCGCTCCTTCCTCCTGGGCTGTATCCAGAAAGTGGTGTTGGGGGATGAGTGTTCAGGCCCCCAGGCTCTCACTTGTGGGGTGCCTCAGGGCTCAGTCCCTCATGCTTTTCAACATCTATATGCAGCTGCTGGGAAAGATCATCAGGGTGGTTGGGCTGGGTGTTTATCAGTATGTGGAAGTTTTAAATGTTTGTCTTGTTCTTAATATTCTATTGGGAACCACCCAGAGTGACTGGGGAAACCCAGCCGGATAGGTGGGGTATAAATAATAAATTATTGTTATTGTTATTGTTACCCAACTCTACCTCTCTTTTAAATCAGAACAGTGAAGGCAGTAAATGTCCTGGTGAGTGTCTGGAGGTGGTTGGAGGATGGATGGCGGCTAACAGATTGAGGTTGAATCTTGACAAGACAGAAGTACTGTTATGGGGGGACAGGAGGCGGGCGGGTGTGGGGGACTCCCTGGTCTTGAATTGGGTAACCCTGCCCCTGAAGGACCAGGTGTTCAGCCTGGGAGTCATTTTGGACTCACAGCTGTCCATGGAGGTGCAGGTCATTTCTGTGCCCAGGTTAGCCATCTGCCAGTTTTATCTGGTACGCTTGCTGAGACCCTACCTTCCCGCAGAAGTGGTGCATGCTCTGATTATCTCCCGCTTGGACTACTGCAATGTGCTCTGCGTGGAGCTACTCTTGAAGGTGACACGGAAACTACAAGTAATCCAGAACACAGCAGCTATACTGGTGACTGGGAGTGGCTACCAGGACCATAAAACACCAGTCTTAAAGGATCTTTACTGGCTCCCAGTACATTTCTGAGCAAAATTCAAAGTGTTGGTGCTGACCTTTAAAACCCTAAACAGCCTCGGCCCTGAATACCTGAATACCACTCCCATTGTTCAGGCCGGACACTGAGATCCTCCTCCAAAGGTCTTCTGCTGGTTCCCTCACTGCAAGCAGCAAAGTTACAGGAAACCAGGCAGAGGGCCTTCTCAGTAATGGTGCCCTCCCTGTAGAACGCCCTCCCTTCATATGTGATGGAGATAAAGAACTACACAACTTTTGGAAGACATCTGAAGGCAGCCTTGTATTGGGAAGTTCTTAATGTTTCATGTTTATTATTATTATTATTATTATTATTATTATTATTATTATTATTATTATAGCTGGACCACCCTGCAGGAGAAAGCCCAGCTGAACAGGCTGAGCTTTAAGCAGGGGTTTAAATGCCAATACTGTAGGTGCCTGTCTGATGTTCAGTGAAAGCACAGGCTGACATTTTATGGATTTCAGCATGCCATGAATACATTTCATCAAGCATTTCCTGATCTACAAACAGCTGTAGCTGTTGCACCAACCAAAGCTGTTAGAAGGCACTCTCAGGGCTTGTGTAGACTTCTGCTTGTCCTGTGCCCTGCTCCTTTCCAGGGAAAACCTGCTCTTAAGCTCTAACTCAGAACAAATGGCAATCTATGGAAAACCTGATTGTTGTTTGCTCTGATTGCGCACTAAAGAGCAGTTTCCCCGGGGGAAAGCAGTGGGACAAGAGGAAGTATGGATAAGCCCCTAGCCACTGAAGCTACTTGAGCCTCCAGAGACAAAGATGGATGTAGCAGGAGCCCCCAGCTTTAGAGGGAGTGCTACCCTATGCAGAACAGGCATATGAACTGTTTTCTGGACCTTAGAACAGCTCTCCCACAGAACCTCCTTCTTACCAAGATTCAAGTTCAGGTTATTCATGGTCACACATCCCACCACTGTGCCCAGGCACACCTGATTCAGGTGCGATGGAGAAAAGAGTTGTTCATCATCAGCATACTAATCACACCACACTCCAAACCCACTAAGGATCACTCCCAATGGCTTCATATTTTTAAAGAGCATTGGGGATAAAATAATGCGTTGTGGAACCCCATAGCTGCTAAGGGGACAAAGAGCAGTCTCCCCATACTACTGTCTACAGCAGATCCTCAAGACAGTAGTAGAACCATTGTAGAACCATCCCGCAAAGCTAGTCTGGAAGGATAATAATGGTGGATGGTACAAAAAGCTATAGAGAAACTGAAAATACCCCACCCCACCCCAGTCATACATTATCGCAAAGGTCAACTAAGTCCCAGATGTAGTACAACATCTGGAGAGACCATGTTAACTGCTTCTATACCATAGGCAAATTTCTCAGGTAGACTGGAAGAAAACAAAAGCTGGATTACCTAGTCCTTCCCAAGGGAGCTAAGCCTGGCAGGGAAGCTTACTCTGTGGTCTTAACCCCTTCATGCATATTAACTTAAGCATGCATAGACTTAAGCATCTTGGTTGTATGAGGCTGGTTATCCCACAAAATCAGCCCTTTATAACCAGCCATTTCCTGCTGCCTTCCATCCTGTGTCCCCCCCCCCCAGCATAACTGAAACAGGCCCTTTAACTCAAGTCACTGGGCCTGTTGACATTAGCTGTTTAATGACTCGTTTCCTATTTGCAGCCAGTACAATTCTACCATTTGCTTGCTTATTTTAATTTCATTTTATTTTCGTTTAATTGTGCTTTAGCAGGAAAAAAAGATATTAAAAAGACTTTGGAAGGGACCATATAGTGTGACATAATGGCAGCTCTACCAGGAGATGCAGGGCAGGCAGTTCAGAAAAGTGGGCCATCACCAGCCACATGCCAACTGCTTCACGGACCTCTCCTCCCCCCAGGCACGTCAACAGCACTTTGCCAGGCAACATGGAAAAGGCTGGAATTAATACTGTGTTTATAGTTTTGTTTTTTAAAAACATTTTTCACCTGCAAGATGCTTCGGGAGGGCTTGACTTTAAGGACCAGAATACATAAACAAAATGCTCAGAAAAATTGCAACAAAGCTCTTCTTTAAAAAGATGGGGAGGCAAATTTGAAATACAAATGTTTGGTGATGTTATCGTTTGGATGCATCACAACAACTGGATAAACAACTGTGTCAATTCCAGAGAAATATGCTTATTAATCCTCTAGACAATACTGAAAGTTAAATCAGCAATATCCCCAGATTGAGAGGTCAGCTGAGCAACACTGAGGGTCTCACGGCTATAGAACTATTCCAGCCAGGGATTTCTTAGTAAAAGTTCACACTCTTCACAAGGGCTTTTTTTCAGCCAGATCTCACTGGAGCTCAGTTCTGGCCCCTCTCCGGTGCCATTTCTTTCTCTCTCAGAACGCTCCCCTAAACCCACTGTATTCTCAGGGGAGTTGTATTACACCACAAAGCAACTTTCCTGTGGTTTGTGGATGAAGTTAAACTGGTAATAGAGACAGCCTGGGGCCTTTTTTCCATTTCTTTTAACTAGGGCTGCCACACGCCTGGATTTTCCTAGACATTACCGAGATTTCAAAGGCAGAATTGACGTTGGGGGGGTTCCAGAAGCTGGTGCTTTGTCCTGGATCTTAGGCAAGTCAGGGTGACTGCTGAATCATAGTTTTATGTGAAGCAGAATACATGGGAATGGTCAGGATTTTTGTTGGGGGGCAGAACCTAAGATTTGTATTGATGGGGGGCAGTTGTCCCCCTGCCTCCCCTTGGCTACGCTCATGGGCAGAAAGTATTTGTGACCCTATTTCCTTTTTGGAAACATCAGCTGGGGAAAGGAGGAGCCTAAGCCACTTACTGTGATTTGCTCTACATTGAGATAGTGGTGCCAAATGCAGCAGACAAGGCTTGAATGGGCTTTTCGGCACAGAATCATGTAGCACCAGCCCTGGAAGACCTGAACCAATTCACTTCAAAGTTATAAAGTCCACACAACTTGGGGCCTCTTCCCAGAGCATCCCACTTTGTGATCAGCTGTGAGGCAGTTCTGGATCAAAATCAGTACGTAAGGTCAGAGGATCTATTACTCCTCAGAGCGTCTTCTCAGTAATGGCAGCCCAGTTGTGCATCACCCATGAGGTTTGGCTGCTGCCAGCTGAAGACCTTTCTCTTCTGCCTGGCCCTCTGAATATGTATGTATAGGGCCTGTACAGTGAGATACTGATCAATGCTTTTTTCTATTATAATTACTTGTTTAGACTGTTTTAATTTTATCTTACATCTTACTATATTGTTGCTTCTGGCCCTGGGATCATCTATGATGATGAGGTTCAAGATATAAATTTTAGAAATTTTTTTTATATAGATGTCTCTCTGTATATATGTGCACACACACGGTTTTCATTGAGAAGCCAGAAAAAACTAGGTGATTATTTCTGCCTGGTCTTTGAAACTAGCAAAATTGCAGGCCATCCACCACAATGCTTCTTGGACTCAATCCCCACTTTTCCCCAATAGATCTCTTTCCCACTCAATATTTTATTCCCTGTTCCTTTTCTTCCTCCTCTGTCACACTTTTCTCTTTACACTCACTCCTTTCCCTCCAGTTGCCTTCTCTGGAAGCAGGGCTTCCTTTGACTTAGAACTTACGGTACAGTGGTGCCCCGCCAGACGAATGCCTCGCAAGACGGAAAACCCGCTAGACGAAAGGGTTTTCCGTTTTTGAGCTGCTTCGCAAGACGATTTTCCCTATGGGCTTGCTTTGCAAGACGAAAACGTCTTGCAAGTGTTCCAATTTTTTTTCGCTCCCCCCCTTTTTCTAAGCCGCTAAGCCTCTAATAGCCTTTTAGCCGCTAATCCGCTAATCCTTTAATAGCCGCTAAGCTAAACCGCTAATAGCGCTAATCCGCTAAGCCCCTAATAGGGTTGCTTCGCAAGACGAAAAAACCGCTAGACAAAGAGACTCGCGGAACGGATTAATTTCGTCTTGCGAGGCACCACTGTATTACCACACTGATTCTGCATTCATTCAGTGTTGAAGGTCAGCTCTGTGAAGTACCAATGCACAGTGATAAGAAGAGGACCCTTCCCTCACCACTGAGTTATCAAAACAAGCCCCCACGCTCCTGGTCTATCTTAGCTCTCTACTAAACACTTAAACACTTCCGGAAGAGAAAGTGAAGGAGGCGGGAGATCAGAATGCACTAGGGAGCTCAGAGTCTTTCAATGTTTCTTTTTTAAAAGTTTTTTATTTATACAACAAGAAAAACAAACAAACAAAAAACACAAATACCGAATTACACACAAATTACAAAAATAACCATAGACACTTAATATTCTTAGCAAACAATAAAACATCTATTGGTCTTAACACTAAAGACCCAACCTCCCGTCTATTCCATACTTCAAATTTATATTACTTATTGCCAATACACTTTTTTTTCATAATTAAACTTATTCTCATTAAATCTAATTTCTTATATCTACCTTGCAACTATTACTGAAGTTACTCGAATGCTGCAACAGAATTTAAACTACTATATTTATTTTTCAGATATTCTTTAAAAACCTCCCATTTAGAAACAAATTCCTGTTTTGATTTATTTTTTATGATAAACCATCTAATTCAGCATATTCTGTCAGCTTTTGGATCCAATCTTGAATAGAGGGGATTTCATTACTCTTCCATTTTGCTGCGATCAAAACTTTTGCTGCCGCCGTCGCATATAAAAAGATACCCTTCCTCTTTTGTGGAATATCCAAATCTGTTATTCCCAGGAGGTAGGCCTCTGGTTTTTTATTGAAAGAGATCTTTAGCATTTTTTGCAGTTCTGCATGTATACTCTCCCAGAATACCTGTATTTTCCTACATATCCACCACATATGGTAGAATGTTCCTGAGTCTCCGCATCTCCAACAATTACTTGATACATTTTTATACATTTTTGAAAGCTTCCATGGTGTTAGATACCATCGATGTTGCATTTTTTGAAAGTTCTCTCTAATCATGTAACAATTTGTGAATTTCCAATTGATCTTCCATAAATTTTCCCATTGGGCCATGGTTATTGAGTGGCCAAAATCCTGGGACCACCTCACCATTGCCACTGTTACCTCCTCCTCCCTGACTGTCCAGTCAAGGAGGAGTCGGTAAGTTTTGGAAAGTTTTTCTTTTAGAATTTAGAAGATCAGATTCGAATCGGGAAATTTCTGTTGAGAACCCCTTTTGTTTGTCAGATTTAAATTTTTCAAATAACTGATGGTATTGGAACCAGTCTGAAATGTGGTCTCTTATTTCCTCAAAGTTTTTTAATTTTATTTGGTTATCTTCATTTTTTAGAAGTATTTTATATGTTGGCCAGCTTTCCTGAGTATTTTTCTGTTTTACTGCTATGGCTTCTACTGGAGAAGTCCACCACGGGACTTTAGGCTCCATCAGGTCTTTATATTTTTCCCATACAGCAAAGAGCGACTTTCTTATTATACAGTTGGTAAAGTTTTTATGAATTTTCGCTTTTCCATATATTAGGTAGGCGTGCCATCCCCAACGGTTGTCAAAACCTTCCAGGTCGAGGAGGTCCGAATCCTGCAACGTGCACCAATCTTTTAGCCAGGTGAAACAGGCTGCCTCGTAGTAAAGTTTTAGGTCGGGTAGGGAAAAGCCTCCTCTCTCTTTTATGTCTATTAAGATCAGGTGTTTAATCCTAGGTTTCTTCCCTTCCCACAGGAATTTGGAAATTTCTCTTTGCCATATCTTGAGAACTTGCTTCGCCCAGTATTGGAATCATTTGAAATAAAAAGATTAATTTTGGAAGTACATTCATCTTTATAATGGAAATCCTACCCAGAATGTTAATTTTAGTTTACTCCAGGTTACAAAGTTTTTTCTAATCTCTAACCAAGTTTTGGTGTAATTATCCTGAAATAAGTTTATGTTCTTGGGGGTGATCCAAATACCCAGGTATTTCGCTTTTGAGGAGATTTTCAGGCCCAATATTTTTTCTAAATCGTCCTTTTCTTCTGTGGTTACATTTTTAACAAGCATTTTTGTTTTTGTTATATTCAGCTTGAAGCCTACCACTTCTCCAAATTCTTTAATCAATTCCAGCACTCTTTTCAGACTTTCTTTAGGGTTTTCAGTCATAACAAGTAGATCGTCCGCGAAAGCTTTAATTTTATATGTTTTGTTTCCCAGAGTGATGCCTTTAATAAGCTGATCCCTTCTTATCTGATTGTTCAAGGCTTCCATCACCAAGATAAATATCAGTGGAGACAGTGGGCAGCCCTGTCTTTTTTTGCACTCCTCCCTTGTTTATTTTGCACTCCTCAGTAATTCTTCCATTGATGATCAATTTTGCATATTGTTCCGAATAGATGGCATTTATTCCTTTACAAATATTTTCTCCCAGTCCGATTTCTTCCATTAATTTTTTCATAAACTTCCAGGACACATTATCAAAAGCTTTTTCAGCATCCACCAACATAATAGCTGCTGGTTTATCAATTTTAATATCCAAATATTCTAATACATTAATCACACATCTAATATTGGATTGCATAAATCGTCTGGGAAGAAATCCAGTTTGATCTTTATGAATTATCTCTTTCAGCACCATTTTTAATCTATTTGCAAGAATGTCTGCGAATATCTTGTAATCGTTGTTTATCAGTGCAATGGGTCTATAATTGGCCATGTTTGAGGCATCTGTTCCCTGTTTGTGGATAAGAGTAATAAAGCTGTCCTTCCAGGTTTCGGTAGCTTTCCATTTGCCAAAATATTATTCATTAGGTCTTTCATGGGAAGAAATAATGCTTGTTCTAACTTTTTATAGTAATTAGCTGGGAGACCATCTGGGCCTGGTCTTTCCTACTTTTGATCTCTGCATAGCTTGTTGCACCTCCATAGCTGTTATTGGTGAGTTCAAGATTTCAGTTTTTTCCTTAGGTATTATTGGTAGTTTATTTTTGCCCAAATAATCAATTATTTTTTCTAGAGTCTCTGGACCTTCTTTATATAGTTTTCCGAAAAAACTAGCAAAGTTTTTACTAATTTCCTTCGGTTCTTGAATCCACTTGTCTTCAATTTTAATTTTATTGATAATTCTATCTTCCTTTTTCTTCTTTAATTGCCAGGCCAAAAGTTTGCCAGGTTTATTTGCAAACTCAAAATTTCTATGTCTCAACCATTTTATCTTCCATTCTATCTCTTCATTTATTATCATGGAGAATTGCGTCTGTAAAATTTTTATACTTTGCTTAATTAGTTCATCATCTGGTTTTTGGAAAAGGATCCTTTCCTTTTTTCTAATTTCCTCCCATATCTCCATTTTCTTCTTCTCCCTTATTTTCCTTTGGAATGCGTTTTCTTGGATAAAGAAGCCTCTTATGATGGCTTTACCCGCATCCCAAACCGTCTCTAGATCTACTCCTTGATTTAAATTGAACTTAAAATATTCTTCTAAGATTTGCTTGGCTTTCTGTACAGTTTTTTCATCGTTTAGCATACTCTCATTAAGTTGCCACCTTTTAACCTTTTCTTCTTTTCCTTTAAAGTTAAGCCAGACCGCGCTGTGATCTGAAATTGTCCTTGGATGAATTTCTGCTTTTGTAATATTACTTAATAATTCCTTTGTTGTCCAGATCGCGTCAATTTGTCCCGCCGATTTGTGTGGCTCTGAATAATGTGTAAATTCTTTCTCTGTTGGATTCTTAAACCTCCAAGCGTCAAACAAATTCAGGAGTTCTATTAATTGGAAAAATGTAGTTGGGAGTTTGTTCTGCCTCTTTTCTTTCTTCTTTATTGTTCTGTACATGTTTGGATTGACTACTCCATTAAAATCTCCTAATAATATAATTTCCCCCCTAAATATTCTATGACTTTTTCTTCCAGGTATTGATAGAATTCGGATTTTCTTTCATTTGGTGCATAAATTCCAATAACTATCACTTTTTCATTATTGATCTTAACCTCTATAATCACTGTTCGACCTTTTTCATCACTGTAAAGCAGTTTTGGCTCCAGCTGAGGTTTTACATAGATTACCACCCCTCTCTTTTTTTCTTTACTTGATGTAATAAACTCAAGCCCCAATCTTTTATTTATTAATACTCTTTTATGTTTTTCCGCTACATGGGTTTCTTGCAGACAAATTAAATTATATTTTTGCTTAACCAGAATATATCCCACCTTGTTCCTTTTTGATTTTTCATTTAGACCATTTACGTTCCAAGTAATAAATTTATAATCCATACTTTATTTCTTATGATACGTCAACGGGTTTTAAAAAAATTAAAATAAAAAATTACACATTCAAGGTCTCAGTCTACGTTTAATAAATTCCCTTCTTAGATCTGTCTCCTAACTCTCAACTGTTTGTTCAATTTCCTCCGATTCTCCCAACAATTGCCTTTTTCCTCCGAGCTCTTTCCGATACTTTCTCCAGAATTTGTCCGCATCTAGTGCCGACAAGCACTTTCTACGTTTCCCTTTAAAGAAAAAGGAGATGCCTTCAGAGTACTCCCACCTATAGTCCACTGCCTTTGCCTTTAGTGCCTCGGCCAGAGGTCTGTAAGCTTCTCTCTTTTTTATCAACCGATTTGGGATAATCTTATGGACAATAATATAATTTCCTTCCAACTGGAATTTCTTCTTGTTACTAGCTTGTAAAATTCTATTTCTGAAATCCGTAGAATTAAAAGAGACTAAACAGTCAGCCGGCCAGTTATTTGCTTTTGCTACATTAGATTTGACTCTGAATGCTTTTTCTATTTTTTGTGCTACTTCTGCTTCTTCTAGGTCTAACCAAGCTGCTAGCTCTTTTGAGATTTTTTTCTCAATTATTTCCTCTGCGTCCTCTGTTAGTCCTCTGAATCTTAGGGTATTCTCCCTTCTCTCAATATGTTTCTATTAGACTTCAACTCCCATCAGCCCCAGAAAGCATGGCCAATGGTCAAGGATGATGGAAGCTGTAGTCCAGAGGGCCAAAAGTTCCCCATCCCTGCACAAGTGCAATCAGAACATAATTCCTTCTCCCATTAGCAGTCTCAAGCTTATGTTCTTTCAAGCAGATTCCTACACATCACAAAACAAATAATATTATAAAGAAGTGTCTGTTTTGTTTGGTTTTGCTGAGGAACTTGGCCCCCATTACCTTACCTTTTCTGCTGCTTGAATTGGTTGCAGATGTTTGTTCAGTGAATTAGTTTGATTGCTGTTTTGATATTGATTTTAGATGTGTTTTATGTGACTACTGTCATATTTGCCACCTTGGGAGCATAAGGAGAAAAGTGGTAGAAAATCTCCTATATAAATACATTTCTAAAAGCAAGGACATAACTGTGCGGCCCCTCCCTCTACTTGACAGTGGGGGCTGGGGGCTGTAGTCTCCTAAGGTGAGCAGGGGGGGACACAGGACTGTGTGCATTGTGCCTGTGGCTGCCAATTCATAAAGAACACACATGCAAGGTTTGCTATCAGGCCTAGAATTTGGTCTCTTGGGAATCTCAGATTTCGTTTTTGGTTGCAAAGCCCCAATGAAAAGGTCATCAGACTTTCCCATTCCCGCCGTTACCCTTTCCCTTTCTCGCTAATACCATAAAATAACATTGTGGATTTGAAAACCTGAATGGTGAAAGCAGAATGAATCATTCAAAGCCAGGCAAATGACTGCATATATATATTTAAATTTCATGATTCATTCTGAACACAGAACTTTGACTTCTTGCAGCAATCCATCTCTCTCTCTCTCTCTCTCTCTCTCTCTCTCTTTGGTAGTGAGTGGGGTTCAAGTATAATCCTTGATGTGTAAGAACAAACTGTTGATACCCCTTATCAATAAACTTTGCATGTGGTCAAACATACTGTTTTCTTTGGTATTACTTCCCACTTGCATAAATTGCCTTTATTATGATGAGTCAAGATGGGGTTATGGCTGGCATAGTGCCGAGATTTATTATGACATTCATATCACTCCCGCCTTTCCTGCACAGAGCTCAAGCAGGCACACAGGATTCTCCCCTCCTCATTTCATCCTCACAACACCCTGATGGGGTAGGTCAGGCTAAGAGACTGCAACTGCCCCAATGTGAACTTCTTGACTGAATGGGGATTTGAACTCTGATCTCCCAAATCCTAGTCCAACATGCATTCAGGATTGGATCTAGTCTGACCCATAGTTTAGGGCTGAGCCATTCAGTATAAGAAATAATGGAACCAGGGGGTGTGGTAATAAGTGCCCAAGCCAAGTACAAGACAATCTCAGCTAGGCTGCCATGCCCCCCTCTACTTTCCACCCTCTACCTCCTCTCTCTCTCTCTCTGCTGCATTGGGCCTTATCTATATTTCAATGCATCTTCAAAGGCAGAGAGAGACAGTGTGGGAGATGGGGAGATAAAGGGAGGGGGGAGGCAGGCAAGGTTAATAGCTAATTGAAGAGCAGGGAGGAGTACCTTAACTATGCTGAAAGGAGGTGGAGGATGGAAATGTAGCACTGGGAGCCAAATCTGTAACAGGGAGAATGGCCAAGTCCAGAGGAAGGGGAAAGAGGCAGATGTGGAAATAAGAGAAATGGCAGCAGTGGGTTGAAGAGCGTGAGCTGCCCTCCTGGGGAGAAGGGTCAGAATTCACAGGTCCTGCTCTCAGTTGTGGAAAGTGCAGCAGGCAGTCAAGGAGTCCAGGCTTTCTGCCTTGATTCTCCATGGGAGGGGGGGGATGACGACCTATGGCCCTCCAGGTCCTATTGGACTCCAACTCCCATCAGCACCCAGCCAGCATGTCTAATGGTCAGGGAAGACATAAGTTTGTGTCCAGAAAGATTTGGAGTGCCTCAGTACTCCCCAATAAAACTTGAGTGTGGGTAATGTATAGGGAAATATCTGGCTCAGCAGAATGTTTCCAGTGATCAAGAGTCAAAGTCTCAGTGCCCCCTATATCTCCCTGCCCTTCTAAACTAGGAAAAGGTATATGTTTGATTTGCATATTTTAAACAAAATCATGGGGAATTTAAATTTCCTGCCAGAGTTTGGTTTATGTTGGCAAATAATTTTGATTTTATTTGGATTATTTTTAGCAACCATACAGAGAAAACAGGTGTCTTCTTTGTTAGGAAAGATTGTGCTGTATAATGGTTGAGAGACCAGGGCTAAAATCCCATACACACTTACCTGGGAGTACCATTGAATTCAACAGTGCTTACCTCTGCATGGACATGAATAGGATTACACCAAGAGCAGCAAATCTGGTTTGCATTTACCTCTGCCAAGAACTTACTAGGTTGGGAGTAGCCAAAATGATTCCCACCAGATGTTTTGCAGCACAGCTCCCATTGGCCTCAATGGGCGTGGCCAGTGATCAGGAACAGACAGAGCTGAGAAGGCAGTGGTGATAAGTGGGGAGCTGAGTTTGGTAGCATTATGAGGGTGTGGGTGCCAAACCCCTCTAATCCCAGGATCCAGCAAGTATTAGAATTTAATCAAGTCTTGGGAGAGAGAGCCAGTGTGGTGTAGTGATTAATAGCGGTAGACTTGTAATCTGGGGAACCGGCTAAACGTCTCGGCTCCTCCACATGCAGCTGCTGGGTGACCTTGGGCCAGTCACACTTCTTTGAGGTCTCTCAGCCCCACTCACCTCACAGAGTGTTTCTTGTGGGGGAGGAAGGGAAAGGAGAATGATAGCCGCTTTGGGACTCCTTTGGGTAGTGATAAAGCGGGATATCAAATCCAAACTCTTTTACTTCTTCTTCTTGGGGTGCTAGATGTCTCTAATCCCTGGATCCAGCAAGTATTAAAAGCTAATCAAGCCTTCAGATTCTGGGAAAGGGACAGACTAGCCTCCTGGTGAGGTGTAAAGAGAGCCAAGGAAGGGGCTCTGTGGGAGATGGCAAATGGGTGAACCCCCTCCCTCAACTTGCAGCTAGTGAGGAGTAAAGCCAGAGTTTACTGTTAGTTGTTATGTGAGCTAGAAGCTGGAAAGCTAGAGAGGCGGAGCACAATGTTTGATTTCTCAATCCAAGGCTGTAGCTAAGGGAGAAACAAGACCCTTTCGGGGTATTCATGCTGTGAACCCCTCTATCTAGGCTCAGGTTGCATATATGTGCAAATAAACCATGTATCCTAAAGAGACCACAGTCTCTGTTGTGCCTCATTTCCAAAAGGAAACACAAATCTTGGGTAAGCATCTGGAACCCCTGGAATCTCGCACTACTTGGAGATTGGAGTGGCACGCAATGGTATATTTTAGCCTTGGAGAAGAAAGATTAGCCCAGGCCAAACCAACAGAATTTATAACTTGTTTGGTAGCCTGCTGATGGCCTGAAAAATCTTCTGACTGGGACTGGGAAAACAGGACTGGAATGCAACTGGTAGGCCTCGCTACAGAGCCAGTGGGGCCATGCTCAGCTCACTGGGCGCTGGACCTCAGCATCCGGGCAGGACGCTGGGGGTGGAGACACTCCTTCAGGTATACTGGGCTGAGGCCGTTTAGGGCTTTAAAGGTCAACACCAACACTTTGAATTGTAGCCATTGATAGCCCTCTCCTCCTCCATGAATATGTCTAATCCTCTTTTAAAGCCAACCAAGTTGGTGGGTATCATTGCTTCTACTGACTCAGGGGAGAAACAGGAGTGCATTGCACTATTTACAGAAATATTGTAAAATTAATGAATGTTAGAATGATGTTAGAATGAAATTAAGTGGTTCTAGCAGCAATGTCATAAAGGTGTATGAAAAAATGGCCGGTTAATAGGTGAGAATCTAAAGCTATAAAATATTTGGTTAAAGGACTAAGACAAAAACAAAGAGGGAAAGGAATTGCTGAATTAACCAATTGAACTGGAATACAAAAAAGGGAGGTGAGAGGAGGTCAGGGAAGCAAGGAAATGAAATGTAAGATACGGAAGGATTAATTTGTTTTTAAGTGTTTTTTCTAACTTTTTTTTCTATATTTTGTATTTTGTATGTTTTTTGTTTTTGTTTTTTTCTATATTTTCCCTTGTCTTTTTTATTTTTAACTATGTAATTTTTTGCTTCTGAAATTTTAATAAATATCATTTTTTTTTAAAAAAAGAAACAGGGGTGCATTGCAGATGGGTGGTTGAGAAAGAGCACAGCTGCCACATAAACAAATAATGAAAGTACAAGAGTTGGGGATGGAGAGATAATCTGCCACCATCTCTTTTTGCAGTTATTAAAGCCTCATCTTATGCATATTTATGGGGCCCTCCCGATACCTGGTGCAGGGGACCCCGCCGGCAGCACAGGAAATTACCAGGAAATTAGTGTTGCGGCTGATATGCCATCAAGGCTGAGGCTACTGAACAGCATTCTCTCAGCCACCACCACTGAAAATGCATCACAATTGTGCAGGAAAACTGTGTGTTTTCCCTTTACTGAGATGCCTCAGCTAAGCAAATCTAGGGAATACAATACACAAACTGCTATACAGAGCTTCCCACTAATGCTGCTGCAGTTTTTCCCTGGCAGACCCATCTGCCACATGTCTACCATGCGCGCTCCTTGGAACAGACCCAATAAGGATGGTGCAATTCTGCTGCATGGTTAGAGATGTGCGCCTCACTTTCCAAGCTCAATGCTTTACATTTGGCAGATATGCCACAAACATATTTGCCACATAGCATAAAATGGTTCTTCATAAGCTTCACTGAGTTTATGGAAGCCCAAATATGGAGGACAGATCTGGGCCATTGCCACTCTCTGGAGTAACCAGATTTTTCAAAGATGGAGAACACACACTTTCAATCTCCCAGTGGAGCTGGACCTATAGCTTCTTCAGCCCGTTTTCTCCCTAGCCCTGCAGACACAGACAGACAGACAGACAGACAGACACACACACACACACACACACACACACACACACAGCTGGCTACTTATTGGATCAGGCCAAAGGCTCATCTAATCCTCTTCCCACAGGGGAGACCACAAGCAGAACTGGGCACAAGAGTCTTCTCCCCACTTGCAATTCCCAGCAGCTGGATGGCAGCAGGTCTTTGGATTCCTTGGCAAGAAAATAGGACGCAGGGAGGCTCAGTTGTGCATGGCTTCAAGATAACACTATTGATTGTGTGTTCTAGGGTGCACTGCAGATCCCAGCTCTGCCTTGCACTCACAAGTTACTTGTCCCTTGTTGACTATGTCAGACTCTCATGGCAGCCATTCTGTGGTGATGCATGCAGCAGATTTTCACATTTCCAGATGTGTCCGGCAAGCCCTAAACAGCTGGTGCCCCCTGCATCTGCTTAATGGCCTCGGACACCTGGTGGCCACTAGCTAACTCCTCCCATCAGCTTCAATACAGAGTTGAAAGAAAAAATCCAATCATTTGGAATAAAGCCACCAAAAGTGAAAAAGAATGTCTGGGTTTTGTAGCTGGCCAATAAGCAGCAGCCTCTGGGGCAGCTACAAAGACTTGATATGGTTGCTTTTGTAGGGAGAGGAAACTGGTGCTGTTTAAAATACCAGCAGTATGTCCGTGTGTCTGTCTGTTCTCTGTCGGAGCCCCAAATGAATAGCTTGAATAGCTCTTACCGAAACACCTGAAATTTCCATTATCCTCTCCTCCTTATAAAGCAAGGATGGGGAAACTGTGGCCCCATAGGCGCCGACTCCATGGGGCTTGAGGGGGCCCGAGCCCCCTCAAAAATTCGTTTGGGGGGGCTCAGCCCCCCCAATAATCTCGGGCGGCGGTGGGCGCATCCGCGGCTTTTATAGGGCGCCCGGCGCGCACCAGCTCGATAACAGGCACCGGCGCGGCGGGGGGCGCCGGGCCGGGGGAGGAGGGCGGCCGGCCTGTCTCCTTGGCAACCCCATTGAGCAGCGCCGGCTCCCCCGGGAGGGCCATCCCCCCGCGCCGCCGATCGCCAACACCGCCGACGCTGTGGCTGCCCGAGCCCGAGCCCGAGCCTGAGCCCGACCCGGATCCCGAGCCCGACCCGGAGCCTGAGCCCGAGCCCGAGCCCAAGCCCGTCAGTCAGTCAGTCAGGAAGGAGAAATGGGGAGGGAGACGAGGGAGGAAAATTGCGCGCAGGGTGAAGAAAGGAGAAGGGCGAACGAGACGAGCTTCCAACCCAAAAAAGGGCTGGAAGACTGGGAGGATGAAGGATCGGGAAAGAAAGCGACGCCTTCCCCGCCTGTGACGTCGCCCGCTTGTCATTGGCAGCGCAGCGGGCGCCCAGAGGGGCTGGGCACCGGCGCAGGGCCGCTCCGCAGCCGCGGAGGACAGCTGCGCGGCTAGCAAGGTGTGCCGCGTAGAGCGCGGCCCTTGTGTGGCCCGGTGGCCAGGCAAGCTTGGGCGGGGACCCCCATGCAAATCTAAGACGGGAGAAGAGGGCAGAGCAAAGGGGGTCCCTTCCCCAACCTCCGGCTCTGAGACTTCCCTGCGCCCCAGAAAAGCGAAAGGATTTTCTCTTCTTCTTTTTTTATAAATATTTTATTAAGGTTTCAAATACAAAGTTAGAAACATACACTGAAGAAAAAAGTAAAAGAACAAGAAAAAGAAAAAAAGAAAAAGAAGAAAAGAAAACCAACCATTCAACACATTTTTTATATAACTAACTGGACTTCCTCGCATCTCCCTTACCCTGCATTCTTTATAATAAAGATATCAGCAAATTATTACCTTGTTTCGTACCTTATTTTGTACTTTTCAAATACTATACCTCTAAATTTAACATACTTTTCATCAGTTACTTATATCTTAATTAAACATAGTATTACCTTAGATTTTGACCTTTTCTTACTTAAAATATAATTTCCTGTTTCCCAAATCTAATTGCTGAAGCTATAGTTTCCGAATCGTGTAAATTTTTAACATTCATACAACTTATATTGTTTTTGTAAATAGTCCTTAAATTTTTCCCAGTCCTTTTCCGTTGTTTCTTCTCCCAAATCTCGGATTCTGCCAGTCATTTCAGCCAGTTCCATGTAGTCCATCAATTGCGTCTGCCACTCTTCCAGTGTGGGCAAATCTTGTGTCTTCCAATATTTTGCGATAAGTATTCTTGCTGCTGTAGTTGCATACATAAAGAAAGTTCTATCCTTCTTTAACACTTTCTGGCCAACAATGCCCAAGAGGAAGGCCTCTGGTTTCTTGGGAAAGGTATACTTAAATACCTTTTTTAACTCATTATAGATCATTTCCCAGAAGGCCTTCACTTTTGGACAAGTCCACCAGAGGTGAAAGAATGTCCCTTCAGCCTCCTTACATTTCCAACATTTATTATCAGACAGGTGATATATTTTTGCAAGCTTGACTGGGGTCATGTACCACCTATAAATCATTTTCATAATATTTTCCTTCAAGGCATTACATGCCGTGAATTTCATTCCGGTGGTCCATAACCTTTCCCAGTCCTCAAACATGATGTTATACCCAATATCCTGAGCCCATTTTATCATGGCTGATTTGACTGTCTCATCCTGAGTGATTTTCTCTTCAACCTGCCCTCCATCCTCTTGCAGAAAACTCTTTGCCTGCCCTGCCCGTATCTCGTTTTTGCTTTTTAATTCCACACACGCACCCTTCGGACTTCGTGGCAATCGGGCGCGCGGGTGCGTTTCCTAAGAGAGTGAGGACCCCCGCCTCCTCCCCACCTGCTCCCTCGCCAGCCAGCCAGCCGTGCGCCCTAGCCGGAGAGCCCCGGCCGTCCCCGTCGCGCAATCGGCTGGATCTCCCTTCAGCAGGCCGTGCTCACAACTCGGCCCAGGGACCCCCCAGCAGCGGATCTCCGGCCCAGCTGAAGAATCCGGCAACAAGCCCCCTCCTCCCCAATCGCTCCGCCGAAATACGCTCCAAAACCCCCCAGATAGGCCGCCGGCCGCCAAGTCTAGTGGCGCCCTAAGCGAGGGTCTCTCCCCAACACCGCCACCTCGAACTGCGTTCTCCCGGCTACCCGAGCGAACCAGCGGCAGGACCCCGGTATGGGCCCCCCCAATATTTTTTATAAGTCGGCGCCCCTGTGTGGCCCTCTAAATGCAGCTGGACTACATCTCCCATGGTCCAAGACTGTTGGCCATGCTGGCTGGGACTCATGGGAGTTGGAGTCCAACAACCACCGATGTGGTACAGTGCTCTGAGTGTTAGACTAGGCTCTGAGGCACCAGGGTTCCCATCCCTGTATGCACACGAGAAAAGTCTTGTGCAATAAATATTGGACCTGAACCACAGGGCGAGTTACGTTTGTGTATTTTGTAATTTTATAAGCTATGCAACTTTGTTGCTCAGTTTGATCCTTTTACATGGTCTTTTATGTATTGTAGTATTTTATTGTAACTTTGCTGTTATTTTTATTATAGTCTAGCAATGATTTATTGTAATTGCTGAGAGTGAATTTCTGTTTAATTATTATTTGCTGATATTCTGAGTCAATTTAATGTGTCATATTATATTCTAATTGGATTATGCTTGAAATAAGTTGTTTATTTTAAAGTCTTACTTTTTATTATGACTTATTTGCATTGGATTGGATTGTTATAGAATGTGTGATCGTTGTATATTTTGTTGTTTCTACTGCCTTGTAAACGTCTTGTGAGTAGCAAAATAGAATTGCTATTTGTGGTATGCAAATTGAAAGTGGAAGCAAATGAAAAATCCCCCCTCAGCCATGAAGCTCACTGGGTAACCTTGGGCCAGTCACTGTCTCTCAGCCTGATCTAACTCACAGGGTTGTTGTGAAGGTAAATGGCAAATCAGAGAAGAATGCAGGCCACCTTGGGGCAGTGGCGAAGCTGCATGCTCTGGCACCGGGGGTGGAGAGTGGGCGTGGCTGGCGCATGTCCTGGGGGTGTGGCATGTGTCCCGCGGGCATGGCGTGCGTCCCTGGAGCGTGGCGCCCGGTGCGGGGGGGGTGCGTGGCGCATGTCCGGGGGGGGGGCAGCTGCGATGGTACTCCCCTCCCCAATGGTGCCTGTTCCTCCTCCAGTGCCTTGGGGTCCTTGGAGGAAAGCTGGGATAAAGACCAAACAAACAAACCTTCTGGAGGGCCTCAGGTGAGCCACATGTGCCTCTAAAAAGTGGCTTGCTTGGGAAAGTGCCAATGGGGGCAACAACTGAAGCAGCCTTGGCTCCCCTACAGAAGCCTTTGCCGGCTACCTGCCTGGCACTGCCTGTTGAATCTGAGTGAGGAAAGCAGTGAAGCAAAGGCTTCTTCTGTCCTAAACTTTCAGTCAAAGACAGCTCTCCCCTCTCCCCACCTGCAGAAAGGGGAACACAGAGGAACAACCAGAGACAGCCTCAGCATTAAACCTTCTCGGCTGCTGCACCAGACTTTGGAACTGCTTCCACAGGGAGCTGCTACTTGTCCTTCTCCTTCCAGTGCAGCTTGAAAACCTCCCAATTTAGACTGCCCTTGAGAAGCTTTGTGGGTGTGTATCTGCGTATCCCTCTGTTTTTGATGCATGGGGTGTGTGTGTATTAAACTGGCTTTTACTACATTTTATTATGCTGTTGATTGCAGTTCCTCTTAAACTCCTTCATTGTTGGCTTTCATTGTTGTTTGTTTTCTTTTTTGTACTGCTGTCTTCACTGTGTTGCATCTTTGGCTGCTATTTTTTGAGACGCATCTTCAGCTGGATAAGGAAAGGGAGGGTATAGATTTTCTTTAAAACTGAATTAAATAACAAATACTTGTATGAAGGAAGGGAAGCTTTTCAAAATCAGGTGCTTGAGCTCAAGACTGGCAAATCTTGGGACAATCCTGAAGGACCTGCTGTGGTGAAAGGCATTAGAAGGGCATGCAACCCACTTTGCAGAGGACAGTCCTCAATTCCAGGTGTGTGGGAACCTCAGGCCCAAGGATCAAATGTGGCCCTCTGAGCCTCTCAGTCTGGACTTCAGAACTCTAGCCATACCAGACCCCTGGCTCCCTACGACATGGCCATCACCAGCCTTGCTTCTTGGTCTCCTTGAGTGTTTTGCCTGGCTGGAATGCGTCCTTGAGCTCTTGCTTGCCTGGATGGGAGAGGGGGTGGGGTTCAGCTGTGAGTAGGAACTGGCCTACTGTGCAAAGACAAACTTTGCACTGGTTGCTCTGCCCACCTTTGCTCTGGCCCCTGTTGGGTGGCTCACGGAAAGTGATCCAGAAGGGAATGTAGCCCTTGGGGTGGCAGTTTTCCCATCCCATATTTGAAGAGCTATCAGATAAAGAAACATAGGAAGGGAGAGGAAGGGGCTTTAAATTTGCCCACCAGGATCGGGTAGCACTGAGACAGCAGTCTGAGCAGCCATACAGGTCAACCAGCCATAGTCTTTCCTGCAGTGAGATGTATTTCTATTTAAATTTCAGATATTTCTAAATTTGCCATGATATGTACAAATTAACATATGCAAATGTAATGCAAATCGGTGCCTCTTTGTCCCCTTTTTCTGGTGATGTGGAAGTGGGCAGCCTAGGGGAGCATCCATCAATCCCCTTTTCCAGATTCCTCTAAAGAAGGCCGCTTGCATCCGCCCCAGCCAGGCACAGAGGGAACTGCAGCTCCTCCTCATGTTCCCACTTCCTCTCCTTTTCCAAACTCCCTTTCACAGCAAGAGTTTGCAATGGGCGTGATGAAAGGGAATTGCAAAGCACTTGGCAGCCCAGGCAGTGTGGTCGATGGCACGTGGGGCAGAGGAGGGCATTGGACATGCATGTACTTGAGGCAGAGAGCCAGGAGCACCCAGCAATTACCTGCTGCTGATGACACCCGGTTCCAATTCACAGGTCATTTGCCCCTTACTCACAGTAACAGTCTCCCTAGAGCAGGCTCCTGCAAGAAGTGTGTGCCAAAGGCAACAGCAATTATTTCCCTAGATAGTGTTTTGAGTTTAGGTTCTTTAACATCTCTCTCTCTCTCTCTCTCTCTCTCTCTCTCTCTCTCACACACACACACACACACACACACACACGGAATGCAACTCAAGGCCCAGGGACCCACATCGTGTGGATAGCCGGCTTCAATATTTAATCCAGTGCTGCTTATTCTACATACAACCTTCTGTGGTTTCTCAGGCCTTATGGTGTGTACGTTAATAAACTACACCTGTGACATTCTTGGTGGGATGAGCACATTTTTTTTGTTATGTGGAGTGTGCAGTGAAGTGTACTGAACCAGTGCAAATGTGTCAGCCCAGTGAACTTAATTGGAATCAGGCAGGGCAGGAGAAAATCCTAGATGCCTGGTCAGTAGAGCTCCAAAAATATGATACGTATTTTAAATACCACCCCCTTTTTTCTGTACTGAGCTGGTACTTAAATATATGACAGCTTTGGTCTTGATTAGGCTTGTATTGCTGCTAGATTTTATGGTGTAATGGTTAGAGGATTGGTCTTTGACCAGGAAGACTATAGAGTTTAAATCCCCACTCAGACTTGGGTCTAAGCACTGCCTCTCAGCCTAACCTTCCACTAGGGATGGGGAAGAAATTCAGCTTTGTTTGCATTTTTATGAGAAACACCTAATTCACACTCTTCACAAACCAATACGTGAAGTGAAAAAGAATTATCCTTCAAAACTCGCACATCTCCGAATTTTGAAAATAGCCTTTATACAGTGTTTCACATACATGGTCTCCTTAAATCTTAAAGCAGCCCTGTGAGAAAGCTCAGTATTATTATCTGTGCGTTATAAATTAAGGGGCTGAAGCTTTGCGAAGAGCAGCATCCTGCCTAATGCCATGGGCCTAGGAGCCAATTCCTAGGGGTCAAGGTCCCTTCAGTCCCCCCCAATAAAATATTTTAGGGGGCGGGGCCTCAAACTTCATGGGGAATGGCCATTCAAGTGGCGTATGTGCATTGATTACCTGCCCCCCCCCCATACAGTATTTTATTCAAGTTGGCATGAGTTTGTGGCTGAGGTAAGATCTGAACTGGGGCTTTTCAGTTCACAACCTTGAGAAGTACAGTGGTACCGCTGGTTACGAACTTAATTCATTCCGGAAGTCCGTTCTTAACCTGAAACTGTTCTTAACCTGAGGTACCACTTAGATAATGGGGCCTCCCGCTATTGCCGCACCGCTGGCACGTGATTTCTGTTCTCATCCCGAGGTAAAGTTCTTAACACGAGGTACTACTTCCATGTTAGCGGAGTCCGTAACCTAAGGTGTTTGTAACCCCAGGTACCACAGTACACTGCACTACCTCTCATGAAGCAAAGGTGTGGAAGAGGACAACCCAGAGGAGCCCCTTGCTTAGCAGCCCAGGAAGCTGCCTTCTATTGAGTCAGGACATGAAGCTGTGCTGATATAAACAGCTAGTGGGGGGAAGAGGTGTGAAATGACAGGGGGGAGGACTTCACTGCACCCTAAGGAGGTAACGTCAACACACCCTACTTTGACTTCAGCTCTGAAGCAGGGCCTGACTTGGATCACCGTGCTTGAGAAGACAGACAGGGGCACAGGCTGTTCCTGGAATATGCCAGGCCCAGTTCGTTTAGGGCAGGGATGGGGAACCTGTGACCTCCAGGTGCTGTTGGAATACAAATCTCATCATCCCTGGTCATTGGCCATGCTGATTGGAAGCATAGCTGTCAACTTTTCTCTTTTCTTGTGAGGAATCCTATTCGGAATAGGGGAATTTCCCTTTAAAAAGGGAAACGTTGACAGCTATGATTGGAAGGTGTCGGGAGCTGGAGTCCAGAAGCTTCTGGAGGGTGACAGGTTCCGTAGTCCAAACAAATTCTTGCAAACACTCATTTGTGTGCAGCCCCCCTCCACCAGCTTTTTGTTTAAAAGAGAACTTTGGGGAAAACATAAATGTGACTGGGCAGCTTAAGCCTCCAAGACAAGTCCGTAGTTCGAATTCTGCCTCTTCCATAGACTTCCTAGATGGTCTTAGACGAATGATTCTTTCTCAGCCGTGGTCTCCCTCCTGCCCACCAGTGACCTACAATAATAACACTGACCAATACAGATACAATGAGATAATGGATGTGAACTCTTCAAAGCGAGATATAAACGCTCAGGACTCCTATTATTAGCCTCTCTACTTCACCATGACCCAGCAGAGCCCTAATACCTTCACCTACGTGGGTGTAATGAGATTAACTGGCGCTTGCAAGCGACATCCCTCCCTGGCCCTTCCTGCCCCCCTCCCGCCTGCCTCCCCTCCCCCTGCTCCATCCTGCAGTTCAGAGCCAGGCAGCGTGGCATTTCCAAAGGGTTAGGAGTGAACACACAGCTGGTGACAGATCCCATTTATCTTGGCTAGGGGAAGGACACCAGAGAGGGTTTTAATGCGATTGCCTCAATGAGGCCAGAAGAAATGGCGCAGCAAGCTGCATCTGTCAGGGCCTGACAAGAGCAGCCCAAGAACAAACCGCTGCTGGGACACGGGGGGGGGGGATTGCAGACAGGGGGGAGGGAGGGACAAGGCAGCCACAGGGGAGTCCTGTTGCGAATGCACGTGGGAGGCAAGAGAAGACGCGCCAGCAATTTGCTCCCATGCTCTGCGCCGAAATGTGTCCTCCAGTTTCCCAGAAGTTTTAGTTCACCTGTGAAAGTGCCCTCTGTTCCTCTGACTCTTTCACAGGACACCTCTCTCTACTTTTGTTGGGTGTGTGAGAGAGAGGGGTGCTGGTGTGTTTTATTTTTCCAGTTAACCTTCCCCCAGAAATCCTGATCTGAGGAAGCCCCTTGTGAGAAGTTACCTCATGGCGCCTTCCCCTGGTGCCCATTGGAACTGGCAGCACAGAGCGCAGGAAGACCAGTGGCGGGGGAGCAAGAGTCAGGGACAGCAGAGCCAGAGGCAAGGCCAGCCAGCAGCTCATTCCAGTTTGGTCCCTTTCGTCCTCCATGCAGACTTCTGCAAGGGAAACACTGAGGCTAAGGATGAGGAAGATGCCAAAGGAAGTGCCACCCTCGATTGGTCATAAATAAGAAGCCAAGCCAGGGGGGGAAACACTGGCTGAGGGCAAACCTAAGTTGCCAGAGCGGGGCTCTGTCTGCCTTTATGAACCAGCCTTCACTGGTTTTTATTGAAATGGGGGGGGGGAGGCTCGAGAGGTTGACCACTGAGCGTCTGAGATCAGTGAACTCACTGGTTTTCTTTTTTAAAATATTTTTTCTGCATCAATTTCTTTAAAAGTAAGAAGATTTCACCTTAAAGCAAGGGTTGTCAACCTGGTCCCTCCCGCCCACCAGTGGGCGTTTCAGGATTCTGGGTGGGTGGGAGGGGGTTCTACGGCACAAGCTGAATCCTCCTTCCATTGAGCACTGGGAAGCAGTAAGGAAATTTTACCATCAAGAAAGATGCATTAGTGGGTGGTAGGTATAAAAAGGTTGACTGCCCCTGCCTTAAAGCAACAACAGCAGCCGTCAGGTGCACTCCTGCATTCTGTGTGTACAGAAAAGCCCCGTTGAGGACATCACTGGGTTTCCAGGAAGCACAGGCACTCAGGAAAGCTTCAGAGTGCAGACCACCAGAGAGATTTGAATTGCAGAATGAAAGAAAGGACACCAACAAACATCCCTCAACTCCCTTGAAAGCAAGCTAAATGCAACCAAAACCCTGCACCTCATCCATGAGAATTTCACCAACATTTTCTCCCCCTCCCCACTTTTGATAATTTTCAAATGGTATTTCTTTTCTCATTAACTGATGGAGAAAGGTCCTCCCCCCCCAAAAAAAAATGAAGTAGAAAATTTATACACAGTACTAGTTTGTTCACCTGAACATGCAAATCAAGTGTACGCAAATCAAATATATGCACATCAAGTGCCTGACAATGCAATCCTATCCATTTCTACTCAGAAGTAAATCCTACTGAATTCTGTGGGACTTACTCTCAGGTAAGTAGGCATATGACTGCATATGGAGAGGCTCCTGAGAGGCCAAAGCTGCAAGTAGTTGGGGCAAGTCCTTCAAGGTGGAGGTGGGTGACCAAAGCAAGGAATGAGTGGCACAAGGGTTGGGTGCCAGTTTGAGCTGAAAGGAGATGCCCAGAGCCTGGAGAAAGTAGATCAAAAGCAGGGAGAAAAAGCAAGTGAGGCAGTCTTCCGGTGCCTGCACCACTTTGGGATGCAAACAGAGGAACTGGACGACTGGCAGGGAGTCAAAAGGGATGGAATTCATGGCTGAAGATGGCGCCCCAGTGTTGAATTCCCCGCCTTCTGCAACATATTTCCTCCCTGCCCTCATGGACATGGTGCTGAGCATTTTCCCAACACCACCAGCCAATGATGAGGAGTTGAGGCAGGAAGCACCCAACATTTTGGCACAATAGCATAAGGCAAGGTTAGTCAATGTGGTGCCCTTCAAATGTTCTTGGACTACAACTCCCATCAGTCCCAGCCTGCATCACCAACCATCAGGGATGCTGGGAGCTGTAGTCCTGAAATCTGACAACTAGTAACTACATATGACAATGGAAGAGAGGGAGAACACAATACAGGGATGTTCTTTCCTGTGCTATTTTCTTTTCAACACAAAAACTCCCTCTTGCAGCTTTTCCCCATCTGCTACCCTCACTCAAGAGGTTGTTGGCCAGGGATGATGGGGAGTAGTATTCCAAATTATCTGCCAGGCATCAGATTGAGGAAGACCAGCCTATGGAATGCCAGCGTGCTAAGGAGAAGGGGCCAAGCCTCATTATCTCAGTGATGTGCTGGTTTTCCATGAACAGGGAGGTTTGGTTTTGATTTATGTGGGGGAGCATTTGATCACACAGAGTCACATACTGTACTTTATTTGGAGGTATACATCAAGTTGATCAAGAGAGCTAGGATAACAGGCTGAGTGCACATGTTATGATAAGTTCCTCGTGACCCATTTCAGTTTGCAGCCTCCATAACAAGTTTGCCTGCAATTTCAAGGCTTGGTGATCAACTAATGCATAGTTTGTACATCAGTAGTTTGTAGCTAATGGTCGCACAAATGCTCATACATACAAACAAAGGTCAGAAAACACAAAGGCAAGAAAAGATTTCATTAGCTTTTGTTCTATGATCCAGGAAGACTGGATGCATCATGCAAGCATCCCGTTCTTTGTGAAATTCAGGGAGGGTTAGTTAGGTCTTATCCACGCTTACCTTTTGCTCCGCTCTTTTCAGGCAGAGGTGTTTGAGCATTTATATGTTTGTTTTTGCCCTGAGCTTTTGCCATGAAAACCTGCTCTTTAAAGCTGAATCGGAGCAAACGTCAATTCGGGTTTTCATGAATTGACGTCTGCTCTGATTGAGCCTTAACGAGCGGGTTTTCGCGGAAAAAGCACCAGAGCAAAAAAAAAGGGTGCTTGGAGATGGAACTTTCAATTGCAGACCATGCCTGGAAAGTGTGGATGAGCCCCTAATCAGAAACCCGTTGAAAGGAAGTCTAAACAGCTACGTATAAATTGTATATACACACAGAGCCCTATTTTAAGTTGCTAGGAGCTCCCTAAAACATGGCAAACTACCCAACTAAGAGGCAGTGACTAGCCTAATTGCCCAGCGAGCTTCATGGCTGAGTGGGGATTTGAACCCTGATCTCTCAGGTTCTAGTCCGACACTCTAACTACTACACCACACTGGCTTTTTTCACAGCTCTCTATGAGCAGTGCTTTGTCTCCATAACTAGGAGGGGAAATAGTGGAACCACATTGATTTTTGCATAATCTGCATACTCATTCTATGGAAAAATCCTTCTCTGATTAATATGCAAATTTTGACACTAAACAATTTGGACCTTTTAAAAAGTGTGGAGTTGAGGGCTGTGTCTGGAGCTCTCCTCCTCTTGATCCGCTCCAAACAACCCCCACTGATATCCCTCCCCCCATCTTTCCTACTGCCTTCGCACTCCGAAGGAACTGCGCTCCTAACTCTCCCCCTTCTCTCACATGGGCTGCACGCTAGTAAAGACACAGCCAACCTTCTGCAAAGTAAATCCAGAATCAAAGGCATTTGAAAGAGATTCGGTCTCTGGCCGTCTGTTTGGGGAACCAGCCAGCTACAGACTCATTTCATTTACATCCTGACTGCTCCTTCCTAAACGCTGGTTAACCAGCTCCTGGCTGGACTCTCTGCGCTTGGCATTTGGTGCCTATCCGCTTATTCCCGACCCCGACTTCAAAGGCTTTGATCTTAATTTCAAAACCACCCTGACAATTAGTCGTGGGCGCTAATGGAGCTGCCGTCGCCAGGGGGGCTTCTCTGCTTTCTTCTTTCCCACCCTGCCCTTCCCCAACGCAGAAAGGAAATCGGATTCACTACAGCAAGATCGAAAGGGCCGGATGGAAATGTAGAAGGGACCCTAACTGGTCCTCTCAAGGGGGTCCTGGGTGCAACTCAGGAGTGTCTGCTTAGGACTGGCATACCAACCACCGTGTTCAGAGCAAAAGAGGGGGACTGAGCAGTTTCTAGGGAAAGCACGTAGAGGGGGGAGAGAGGGGATAACAGCAAAGATAGATGCAGGGAGAGGAAGACTGGAAGGAAGGGAACAACACAGGCTGAAAAAGAAGAGAGAGAGAATGCAAACAAAGGAAAGAGGATTGTTGCAGGCATTCTCTTTTAGACGCACAAAATGACCTTTCCTTCACGTTTCTGTATTACTTGGAGCTGAATGTGCTTGCCAGATGGCCTTTGATGGCTGGTGACACCAAGCTACTGAGCACACATCTTTCCTGCTTGAAGTGCAGGCTGAAGGCAACAGTTTGACAGTTTGGAATAGAACCAACAACTTTTGCAGCTGGCTGATAAGGAGATCTGGAGGGCTACAAGAGTATGCTGATGCTGGAGGGGTGGAAATCTACACTGTTTTGAAGATTAGCACCATCTGTCTAGATGCTTGCATGCTTCCCACTTTTCAGCTTGCATTTGCAGGGAAGGGAGACAACAATACAAAAACACTCCATGTCTCCAGTTCTCATTCCTCACAAGGAAACAGCCAACTTTTTAAAAGGTTTACTCCTGAAAACTTCCTACTCATCAGGGAAGTACCAGGATTCCAACATACAACAGGACCAACCCCTACTTCACCTTTTCTGTCCTTCACACTGAGTTTAGCCTTTTCCCAAGCTACATCACACTCAGAACTTCAACAGCTGATTCTTCCCACAACCTTAAACCCACATGCCATGAAAAGCATTGGTGGCTGAAATTCTGCATGGTAAACACCTGTGGAAGGCACATGAGTTCTGCCAAAAAAAAAAAAAAAGTTAGGAACCTTTGTGCATCAAACAAAAGGAAGTACTTCTTCCCAGAAAGCGAAACTAAACCTAGGGAATTAAATGACTAAAAGGTGTTACATGAGCAGTTGTTAAGGTTTAAACATTCAATTCATGAAGATTAGGTAGCCCCAAGGGGGTCATATCAGTGCCTGTTGACCATGATGCTAAGAAATGAATGTATGTATTCAATGGCAGCATACTTCAAGCGTTGCCAACTATTTTACCAGTGTTGCTTTTGTGATTCTAATGGTAGCTACACATGCAAAAAACCAGCAGGTGATGCTTTTCCTAGAATGCAGGCCACAGAAACTCCTGCTGCTTGACACTCAAGAGGCCCTTGCAGAAACCACTCAGCTTTCATTTGACCCTTTGCACGCAGATATTCCCAAGTTCAGTCCCTGGGGCTGGGAGAGACTCTGGGCTGAAATCTTGGAGAGCAGCTGCCAGTCATTGTAGACAATACTGAGCTACATGGAGCAATAAGGCAGCTTCCTATGTTCCATCAGAACCCAGGAGGAATGTGGGAAGAGCTCTGCTTATATTCTGGACCAGCACTGCCTCTTACAGTGCCCCTGGGTAGGGGCAAACTAGGCTTTATTTCACCCAGGTCAAAGACCCCACATGGCACCCCACCATGCACATTTCTACACACACACACACACACACACACACACACACACACACACACATGCTGCAAGCCTGAAGGGCACCCGTCTGGAGACTTCACCTGGGGCAAAAAACCTAGCTAGCCTCTCCCCCCCACCCCCCCACGGGAGCTACAGCTCTGTCCTGGGAAGCCAGAAACATGGCTGGCTTGGAGGCAAGAGCCCTTTCCAGCTGTTGACCCCGGGATCTAGCATTCAAATGCATATTGTCCTTGAAACTGGAGGCTCCACGTAGACACTGTGACTAATAGCCACTGATTGAACCATCCAGCATGCATTTTGCACATAGTGTCCAGGTCCTAAATCTCTCTCTTGTAAGGACGTCACATTCTTCTCTTTCTCTCACACCCACTCCTCTGCCACAACCCAGTGTATTTCTTTCCTTTTCCCCACCCTCAAATAAGACACCTCACCACCACCCCTGACAGGAGCACCATGCAAATGTGGTTGCTTTATTAATGCGCCCGGAACGCATGCCAGCTAATAAATATTTCATCACTGCTCTCCCCCCACCCTCTTCTACTGTGCTTTATCCCTGTCACTTGTTTCCTGCCTTTTCCCTTTCTTTCTTTTCTCTCTCTCTCTCTCTGTGTTTGAACATCTTTGGCCTGGAGGAAATCAGGAATGGAGGGGAGAGAAATGAGAGAGGGAGAAAAAGAGAGAGGAGGTACCACTCAATTCCACACACACCCCTTCCCACATTATTAACCACCAAACTCTGCAAAATGGAAAAGCAGTGAGGGGAAGCAGCCGCCAAGAGGACAATGAATCTGAGCTGGGTGACTCATCGGGTGGTTAAAAAAAAAAGAGGGAGAGAAAGGAATAAATGAACAGTGAACCCAGTAAATGGAGAGAGAAAGGAAAGCTACGGATGTGATACATAAAAAGCTGGCAACAGCTACCAGCCAATTGGTCAAAGGAAATGGGAGGTTGCTGCTGTTGGCATATCAGTGGTTTAAAACCTTCTGCCGCAGAAGTAGCAAAACTGGAAGCCCAAACTGCTCCCAGGTACGAAAATATCATTATTTAATTTCTCTGCTGGAGGCGGGGAGGACAAAACGCTGATGGTGCATCCAGCCTCCTCAGGGAGTCACAGAAGCCCTCTCGTGCACTAAAAGCCTATGTGAGGGGCGATGTGGGGGTTAGTCCCATTCCTGCCCTCAGTGTTCGAAATTTGCTGGGCACATTTTGCACCTGGCTATCAGCTACTTGCAACCAAGTGAAGACGTCTGCCTCCACCATCTGGAGGAGTGTGCCTGGGGATCCTTGGATCACACCAGCAGCACATCCTGTAGAATTCTATCCATTATATTTTATCTGCACAATCTGAAGGAATTCAGGAACCAAAAAGTCGGCTGGCTCAAAAATGGCAACTAGGCATTCCATTTTGGCATCTGCAACCCTGGTTTAAGGAGCCATTTGGTGCCAAGCTTATATATCTGAGTTTCTAATACTGCCTGGTATGCCCAGTGCTCATCTTCTGTGTGTTGGGTTTCTGTGAGAAGAGTCCTTACATACCTACCTTACATACACGAGGGAGTCATGGGTCATTTGATGTCCGGCCTTTCATGGAGGCCCCTACATGTGTCTGTTGGTATGATTGTAGGCCCCTGCTCACAGTTGCTCACAGCATGACCAGAAGATGCGTCAGTGGTGGAAGAGAAAAAGCGCTATGCATGAGATGCCTTCACACATGCTTTCAACACAGGAAGGGGTTCAAGTGAATGTGAGACTGCATGTTGACTGCAGGACAGGTGAATAGTGGGTTGGGATCAGGCTGGAAAATGTATTTCAAATTTCTAGGAGCTAGTTTTGTAGACGGCTGGAAAAAAAAATTTTAGGCCACAATCCCAGACAGTCATTTGTACAGATACGGGTAGATGTGTTTGTACAGCTAGAGGCATTTTCTGAGTTTTTACTGCAACTGATTACCCGGATGAAAAGGCAAGCCAATTTTAAATATAGTCAGCTCATCCAACCTTCCAGGTGATGAGTTGCAGTAAAAAAAAATACAGAAACACCTCCAGCGGAAGACTCTTCTCTCTACCTATGTTTGAGGTCTATACAGATTAAATCTCTACTGTGTTGCACTTGCTGCAAGGCATCTGATTGGTTAAACTGGTGTGGTGTCACAGAATGTGCTTGGACATTCCAACTGTTCAGGGCACAAAGTGGTCAGAAACGGGCCGGCTTCTGTGATAACGGATAGCTGAGAGTGTAATCTACCATTAAAACCTTCCCATGGAAGAAGGAACAGACTAAAAAATTATAAAGCTGGCAGGCAAATTCTAGGTTATAGGGAACCTAAGAGTTAGGAGGGTCAAGAACAGTAACTGAAAGATTGAAGGGGAGGAATAGGCAGCAGAATGAGATAAAGGAACCTGCGAAGAAAAGTCAGAGAAAGGCAGAGGCATGGAAAAAAGGTTTAGGGACAACAAGCCAAACAACAACATGGCTTAAGGTCTATGGGTCTATTGAGAGGGCTCTTGTGTGCCTTAACCACCTTGCAGCATATAAGGGCTTCTACCATCATTGCAAATTGTGACCCAGCAAAGACAGTAATGAAATCCAAGAGAACCTGGCATAGTTTGCATGCAATTCTAAGACAAACTATAGCTTAACTAGCAAATGTACAGCTGCACAAAGCAGAAATTGTAACCTCTTCCCGCCTCTCCTCATTGTGCTGCTGCCATGCTACCCAGACCTGAACCATGGTTTGGCTTAGCACTGCAAGCCAATCTGGGCTTGTGGTCTGTTTTGTTCCAAACAGTCAAAAAGTTATAGCTGAGGTTTGTTGTTGGCAAACTGCTCATGGGTTGGGAGAGACAAACCATGAACCTAGATTCAGACATAATACCAAGCCAAACCATGGCTTAGCTTCATGTCCTAGGACTGGAGGAAGAGTGAAGCGGTTGCTTTCTTTCTGTGCATCCACCTGCTTGCTTGTTCAGGCTGTCCGGGATTTCTTAGATGTATAATGCTTCCCTAGGGAATGCCTACCTCATACTTCAAGAACTGCTGGGATGGGAGAATGTCCAGATGAGATCTACCCACTCTGCTAATTCAAGAGCTTTACTGTTAAACTGGGGACACCACACACACAAAATGAGGTCCCATGCTGCTGTATGGTGTTGTGCATGATATTATGTTACTGAATTTAACTGGGGGCCAATGAGGCTGCAATCCTTGATGCTCCCATATATTAAAAACTTAGAATGACCAAAGCCTATGGACTCTGACCCATGTCACTTCCCCTTATGAACATTTATAAATGGGCACAATAAATACACCACATGACCCATGGTGCCATACATATTCTGCTTTTTTGCATTTCCTCATCTGGTATGGGCATCTGATTAAGTTATTTATTATAGGCACACTGAGATGTGTCTGGAGAGAGGGAGGTGGCTTTCTGATTGATATGAAGGCCAGCCAATCAGAGCTGATCACAGCCTTGCTCTAAGAGAGGGGAAAGCTGCTTTATGGTTGATTGATACAGAACTGGCCTATTAGTCCTGTGCAAACCCAGCTTCTCCTGGCTTACTTATTTATTGTTATTCAATTCAGTTGTATCTACTGTGCCACATGGATTGCATTTACCAAGGAAAATCTCTTGGGTGGGAGGCAGCTGTCCTTGCCTCTAACTACCTTTGGGTGAGACGTCAGGATGCTATTTTTTAAATTAAAAAAAAAAAACTGTGTCAATTGCTAGAGTTACCACCTAGAGTTTCTAGAAGTCAAAAGCTCAATCCTATGCATGTCTACTCAGAAGTAAGTCCCACTGAGTTCAACAGGGCTTATTCCCAGGCAAAGTGGAATAGGATTGCAGCAATCCAATCTACATTTATCTGGGAGTAAGTCCCACTCAATAAGTCATACTTCTCAGTAGGCATGCATAGGATTTCCACCTCACTCCAACCAGGTCACCTCCACATTATGTTGAACCTCATCTTCCACCACCCCTAGTCTGCATGGCCCCTAGTCAGGGATGATGGGAGATGTAGTCCAAAACATCTGAAAAACACCAGTTTGTTCAAGTTTGTCTTAAGCTGTACACCTCTGAAGGGGTTGGGGGGCTGGGCAATGCCTATTTCAAGCAAGAAAAATGCATGCATATGTAGACCCCAAATACCAGTGTGCTCCTTCCCTTCCTTCCATTTCTCTTGCTTATCGAGAAATTAAAGGTTGCTAAAAGTGTTGAGAAAATTGCAACAATCAAACTGGTATGGTCTATTCACACTCCTTCAGAGGTGAATGCAGGAGAATCTGGCAGAATGAATGGGCAGCAGGGAGAGCAACTATATGTATAATGACAAGTAGCTAACTAGGAGATAAGTCAGTGTTTGGGGATGTGTGAACAGAACTGTTACAAGTAGACAAGAATAACCCCATTTTAAACTATGAAATGTTGAAAGGCCACCCACGTATTCCTCTGGTCTGCCAAGTGGACTAGCAGTGACTAGTAGGGGCATAATCAATGCATCAAAACTCCAGTGGAATCCCAGAGTGTTCCTCGAAAGACACAGCACAGATATGGAACGGCAGAGTAACTGGCAAGTGGAGCCTTCAGCATCAGATCAGGAGAAAGGAGGATGAGTCCACGACGAGGACAGCAAATAGCTGTAGGTGGTTGGGATCGAGGCACATGAACACAGAATCCCCTAAAGCCAAGGCAGAAGGCAGAAAGCAGCTTCTGGGAAAGCAGACCTTATCCATCGCTTTATCCCCGGCAGCAGTGAGATCGATAGAGGCTCATCACTTCCAAATCTCCACGCCGCTCTCTCCTTTGAGCGCACGCCTTGGCAGGTTATTAAGACTTCTTATTATTCCCTTGTAAGAACACAACCAGGCTGCGGCCCGGCTCATCCTCGCCTGTGAGGCTGGGGGGTTAATCCCCCCTGGGCTAGATTCCCTACCCTGAGAGCCAAGCAGCCCAGACTTGGCTGATTAGCAGGAGCAAAAAAATGTGAGCTTGCTACTTTCCAACAATCTCTCTCCTCCAAGGAACAGCCGAAGTTGTAGGATGGAACTAATACAGCTCTAACATAGTGGGGAAGGAATATGGGAAAGCAGCCATAGTGGGGCAGAATACTTTCCTATGCACACTTACTTGGGGTTAAGTCCTACTGAACTCAGTGGCAGGCAGTTCTGAGCAGGGATTTATGGGAGAATGAGTGGTAAACTATCTGGGCTCTGGCCTGAACTGAGCAAGTAGCCTTGGGCAAACCTCAGCACACATACCTGTCTGAAACTTGATCCTGCAAGTGGGAACATAAGAAGCTGCCTTGTACCAATTAAGGCCATTGGTTCATCGTTTTTGTCTGCATTGACAAGCAGCTTTCACACAGGGGATATTCCTAGCCCCACCTGGAGATGCCAGGAAATGAACCCGGACCCTTTTGCTTGCAATGTGTGCTTTACCATGGAGCCATAGGCTTCCCAAGAGGCATCTCGGTGGCCACTGCAGGAACCCAGAGACTGGCCTTGGTAGGTCTTTGGTCTGGTCCAGAAGTGCTCTTCTTAAATACCGCCAGTGGGAGAGGGAGGCCGATACTGATCTGCTTTAAAGGTAAAGGTACCCCTGACCGTTAGGTCCAGTTGCGGACAACTCTGGGGTTGCGCGCTCATCTCATTCTATAGGCCAAGGGAGCAGGTATTTGTCTGCAGACAGCTTCTGGGTCATGTGGCCAGCATGACTAAGCCACTTCTGGCGAACCAGAGCAGCACACAGAAACGCCAGAGCGGTACCTATTTATCTACTTACATTTGACGTGCTTTTGAACTACTAGGTGGGCAGGAGCTGAGACCGAACAATGGGAGCTCACCCCATCGCAGACCTTCCGATCGACAAGTCCTCGGTCTGTGGTTTAGACCACAGCGCCACCCGTCTGCTTTACAGGGTATTATAAGGAACACTAAGACTCTAAACTTCTGAAAGCCTATGTACGGTAAATGCTGTACTTAAGCAGCACACACCATCCCCTAGCAGAAATAACAAGGTAGTGTCAAATTTTCACCTTAGTCTTAGAAACAGTCTTCTATGATGATGCTCACAGCCCCTTTCCTGCAGCAGCTTCTTATAGACTTCCAAAAGCAGAAGGTGAGGTAGCAAAAGGCTCACTCCCCAGCATCCCCCCAGGTAGAGCTGGGGCTGTCCCCCATCTGAAACCCTTGAGAGCTACTGCCAGTCAATGTAGACAATGCTGACCTAGATAAACCACTAGCCTGGCTATGATTTTATGTTTCTCATAGCCAGCTGGCCACCCAGCTCCAACAATGACCCTGTTAACCCAAGGACCGTTGGGGGAAGAGTTCCATACACAAGTTCCAATTCTGGGGAATGCAATGGGAAAGCTCTCCATTGACAAGATGGGTGACACCTGGCTTGAGAGCAGTACATGTGAAAAGGATCTAGGAGTCTTGGTTGACCACAAACTTGACATGAGCCAACAGTGTGACGCGGCAGCTAAAAAAGCCAATGCAATTCTGGGCTGCATCAATAGGAGTATAGCATCTAGATCAAGGGAAGTAATAGTGCCACTGTATTCTGCTCTGGTCAGACCACACCTGGAGTACTGTGTCCAGTTCTGGGCACCACAATTCAAGAAGGACACTGACAAACTGGAACGTGTCCAGAAGAGGGCAACCAAAATGGTCAAAGGCCTGGAAACGATGCCTTATGAGGAACGGCTAAGGGAGCTGGGCATGTTTAGCCTGGAGAAGAGGAGGTTAAGGGGTGATATGATAGCCATGTTCAAATATATAAAAGGATGTCACATAGAGGAGGGAGAAAGGTTGTTTTCTGCTGCTCCAGAGAAGCGGACACGGAGCAATGGATCCAAACTACAAGAAAGAAGATTCCACCTAAACATTAGGAAGAACTTCCTGACAGTAAGAGCTGTTCGACAGTGGAATTTGCTGCCAAGGAGTGTGGTGGAGTCTCCTACTTTGGAGGTCTTTAAGCAGAGGCTTGACAACCATATGTCAGGAGGGCTCTGATGGTGTTTCCTGCTTGGCAGGGGGTTGGACTCGATGGCCCTTGTGGTCTCTTCCAACTCTATGATTCTATGATTCTATGACTTGCCATGAGAGAGCCATAGATCCATGTGAAAAACAGACACTACTTTGAATCACTTTGATTGGAGTGCACTGGGAAAATAGCTAGCTGTGATTTAAAGCTAGACTTGCACACCCTACCAGTGGTCCTATTTTCCAGGGACCTCCCTGATTTAGAGAAGCAGTCCCAGTTTCTGATTTGATCCCACAATGTCCCGCTTTTCCTTAGGACATCCCTATTTTCATTTGAGAAATGTTGGAGGGTATGGAATTACCCAATCCCCGAGCCATCTGAAGGCAATCCTGTATAGGGAAGGTTTTTTTAAAAAAATGTTTAATGCTTTATTGTGTGTGTGTGTGTGTGTATATATATATATGTATGTGTGTGTGTGTGTGTGTGTGTGTGTGTGTGTGTGTATACTGGAAGCTGCCCAGAGTGGCTGGGGCAACCCAGAAAGATGTGCGGGGTATAAACAGTAAAATTATCATTATGGAATGGGACGTCCCTATTTTCATCAGAGAAATGTTGGACGGGATGGACCTGCCCATTAAAGCAAAAGATTCCCCCTCCCACCCAGGTCAGCTTGGTTCTATTTCTCAGGGGAGAAAAATAGCCAACAATCACAGAGCCACTCAGAAGTTTGGGGGTCCAGATCAGCCTCGTTAGTGGCACCATCTGACTTGGAAACATGCAGAGGGTTGTACTAGATGACCTTCGAGGTCCCTTCCTACTCTACAATTCTATGGTTCTATGAGACCCTTCTCTGAATATTGAGCCACCTTGTAATTTGGGGTACACATAGAGCTGATACAGACCCCAACTAAATGCCTCAGGCAGACCCTGGTAGGGCAATGCCACCTGCCTGGCAAGGGTTTGTTCTGCTTTGGCACAGAACCCGAATGTGGAGCTGCAGAAACACCACAAAGAAGAACTAGAAAACAGAATGCCTTAGGGAGATGCCTTATACCAGCCTTTTCTCACAGTACTGCTGGCACTGAATGGTCCTGTGTCTCCAGGGTCTCAGACTGGGGAGATTCAAAATCCTGCCTGATGGTGCCAGAGGTTGAACCAGGAACCTTCTGCATGCACAGCAAATACTCTGCCACTGAGCTGCGGGCCTTCCCTTCGCTCCTTCCCTTCCTTCACTCCTCTACTCCATGCACCACACATAAAGCAGGGAAAGGAAAGTGGTTTGGGACGCACCGTGGTTCACCCCCAGCTCAGGGCACCAAACAGAGGCCTGACTCCCAGGCGGGTGTTTCCTTTTGGAAAGCAAAAGTTTTGTCTGCTGCCATGGGGAAAATGAAATGTCGCGACGCTCCCCGTTTCTCCATCGTTGCCACCACCGGCCCCACCATTTCGCTTTATTATTGCAATAAATGTAGCCATAAAAGTGGCAAGTATCATATACTCAAGGAGATCAGTGCGACGGAGCTATGGAAATGTAATTTCGAGTGTGCCCAGGAAATTTTATAAGATCTTATCGGGAAGGGTCATAAATTGCATTTCCAAGTTCCCTTTCCCCCCGCCATACTGCTCGCCCCTTGATTTGTATGAGAGCCGATTGCTGGTGGCACATAAGGTCAGACGTCGGAATGAAAAAGTGGGGCATCAGAGGGTGGCGGTGGGAGCAAAGGCCTCCCCAGGCTCCCCAAGTAATTCCAAGAAGGGGAAAGCTTGAAATAACAAGGACCTTCCCTGCTCCCAGAACACACAAACAATATTGGTGAACGTACAGAAAACAGCTACAGGCCATCCCACCTCGGTTGCTCGCCCTTCCCTCCGGCCTCCATTGCCCTACCCCAACACACACACCCAAACAGAAGGAGATGTCTCTGTGGAATCTCAGGCCCACCCTGGCCCTCAATTCCTCTCGCCATCTTCAGTCCCAAGATTGCTATTCCCCTCCCCCATACCATGTTTGCCTACCCAATTGATTTCGTTCAGCTACATCCGCTTTAAAGAGTTAAACAAAACAAACAGCAGCCCCACTGCATCTTAAAGGCCCTCTAGGGAGAGAGTTGATTCGCTTGGCTCAGGTGGGACAATATATTATTTGCACACCCTCTCTATCTACATAACCCTGCTCTCTCCTGGGGCCACGGGAGGGAGAGCAGGAACACAGATGAAAATCACCGTGTGAGAAATATTGCTGAAAAAGAAATCAAAGCAGAGGCACCAGGAGGGATGATTTGTTTTGTGGACAAGTACAGTCAGACGAGGATGACTGAGCTGGAAGAACAGGGAGAGCAAGACTTTTGGGGAAGCAAGGCAGGGCAACAGTGATGATGTCCTGTTCTTCTCTCTGTTCAGTTCCCGGAATGAACAGGGCGAGGACAGAGGGGCTGCCAATGGTAGCTGGAAGCGAACCTCCCCCTCCCCCCCGGGATGTTCCAAAGATTAAAATGGAAGAGACCTGCAGTGATGAGAGTTGGAAGAAAAGATGCTCTTCTTCATTTTTATTTCTGCTTTAGATTTCCATACAGCCTTTATTTCACTGACTCAGAAAAAGTTGCTGTAATAAACTACCCAAAATGTCCTTTGAAGCATTAGAAGGCTGAAAGTCCAACCTCTCTCAGAATGCTGGGGGGGGGGGGGAATCCAAAGCATCCATCACTTGCCCAGATCCACTCATTCCCATTCATCTCGACCAGAGAAGTCAACTCCCACCAAACAAATGCACCAAGTCACATCTCACTCTCGACATTATGTGGGGTAAAAACATGCCCTTCCTGCCCTCACGCTGCCTAGCCTAAGGTCCTTCCCGAGTGCCAGGGTAGTAGAGCAGGTACAGCGAACCTGCAGCATGCCAGACATTGTTGGACTCTAACTTCCACCAGCCCCAGCCAGCATGGCTAGTGGTCAGGGTTGGAAGTCCAGCAACATCTGGAGAGCTAGTGTCCTCCATAGTGGGTGAATTACAAGTAGAGAGGTCCACAGTCCAAAGCTTGGCTCACCCCAGGAACCCAATCGGTGGTCTTAGGCAAGCTGCTGTCCCTCAGCAGGTGCCCCTAGGCATTCTATAAGACGGAAGGAATTGTATTGGGCTACCTTACGGGATTCCTGTTAAGATGACTGAAATCATGTACACTTTGGAATAGTGATCCATAAAATTTAAGCATTATTACCAGTTGGTTTTTCAATTCCTTTCCCCTCTCTAGCCTTTAATATAGGAATCAGCAGATACTGAAATGGAACATGTGATACTGAGGCATTAATTTCTCTGTGCATCCGTTCTCCAATCTGTAGACTGGGGATACAGGAAGTTTTCTGATAACTGCTCAGTAGAAGGCAATATAGTCCCTGAAAATGCATCACAGTGGAAAAAGTCTCCAATCCAAGCAACAGAAAGTGAAGGGGTACCATGCACCTTTCAGAACCTTGTTCCTTCGAGCAGCATTTGGGGGGGGGGGTCAAGGCAGCCTCTACTTTTGCTTCAGAGATGGAGCCATTTATATCTAGTGCCTTCCGACCATTAGCTAGTACCCTAATGGGGCCATTAAACTGTTTAACATGTTCAGACATGACATTAATGGAGGTCACAGAGTTACCTTTAGATATTCTGCTCTTCTGTTTATTACCCATTAAAAACCACACAGTGCTCCAGTACTCCAGTTTAAAAAAAGAGAAAGGAGCAACATTTGCAGCAGACAGATGCTTGCAGAAATGCAGGAGCACTGTTCACATTAAATATGGTGTGTCACTGGTGTAACGTGGCTTATTTGGGCAGCTGGGTGGTATTGGCATTAAACATACCATAGAAACGTCTCTCGCCCCAGTGAAATGGATGAGAGTTGTTAGTACGCAGTGGTACTTGTGCAAAATCTCTCATTTTAGTAGGGCTTGGAGGCAAGAGTCATGAATTACTGGATGTGAGAAATTTCAGTGTGCTTGCATGCATATAACAATGCATTTTGTAAGATGCTACAGGAACAGTTCCACTGTTGGCTGCTGTTTCCCTATGGCTCCATCCCATGAGACTCTAATAGCATTAATGGGTGGGAGCAGTCAATTGGGAAGCTCTGGCATAATTAGTTCCCTTGCTAGCCAGCAGCATACCCCACACCACTCCTGTAATTTAGGAACCACCCTTTGACTCTTGACCCTGGAAGTATCATGTTCAAACCTCAGCTTAGCTGTGGACTCTTCAACCTCCCTTTTGCCCTCTGAAAAATGAAAACTTCACTGGATCCACTCTGGATCCAGTAAATACTGAACAAGTATTTAATGAGCATTGGGTAACCCCTGCTTAAGTTTGTGGCAACCCAATTATTGCAAAAAGAAAGAAGTTGTAAGTGGAGGGTGTTCAGATTATATTTTGGTCTCTCTGTGCTTGTTCAGCCTCACTGCTGATAGTGCCACAAAGACCTTTCTCAGGATCCAGAGAATAGTCTGAAGACACACAATGCAACTGTACGGTGGTACCTCGGGATGCGAAGGGGATCCGTTCCGGAGCCCCGTTCGCATCCCAAATGGAACGCAAGATGCGACAGCCTGTCTGCGCGTACCATGAGCAGCACAGAGCCTGCAGGGCATCTGCCCGCTGCTCCCCTCAGCTGCCCTCCAGTGTGTGGTAGCTGCATCCTTCTCGGCCGCCCTCTGGCAGCTGGGGGGGGGGGACGCAGCAGCTCAGCGTGCTAAGAGCCCAGTCCTGAGTGGCGCTGCTTTTGGGAGTGGCACACTGGGCTCTGGGACGTGTGCTTCACCTTGGGCGCACACACACCCCAGCGCATAGGGTTATCAAAAAATTCAAAAGTAGGGGCTCCATGGCTTGGCTTTTGAAAAATAGGGGGTCCTCAGTAACTAGCTAATTGGGAACCACTGTCCTAGAGTACTTCTGCTATGGGGCAGCTATATAAATTTAGTAGGCAAACAAATAAGGGGAAAGCAAAATGTCACTTAGATCTGAAATATTTCCCTTGAAGCTTTAATTTGTTTTATTCTGGATTGATTTGATTTTTCAATGTGTTCTATACTGCTTTGAGATCTTTTTTCTTTTAAATATAAAGTGGTATAAAGGTAAAGGGACCCCTGACCGTTAGGTCCAGTCACGGAAGACTCTGGGGTTGCAGCGCTCATCTCACTTTACTGGCCGAGGGAGCCGGCATTTGTCCGCAGACAGCTTCCAGGTCATGTGGCCAGCATGACTAAGCAGCTTCTGGCAAACCAGAGCAGTGCACAGAAACGCCGTTTACCTTCCTGCTGGAGTGGTACCTATTTATCTACTTGAACTTGACATGCTTTCGAACTGCTAGGTTGGCAAGAGCTGGGACCGAACAACAGGAGCTCACCCCGTTGCGGGGATTCGAAAAGCCGACCTTCTGATCGGTAAGCCCTAGGCTCTGTGGTTTAACCCACAGTGCCACCCGCATTCCTTATAAAGTGGTATAGTAAATAATAATAATAATAATAATAATAATAATAATAATAATAATAATAATAATAATACAGTGTACAGTGGTACCTCGGGTTAAGTACTTGATTCATTCCAGAGGTCCGTTCTTAACCTGAAACTGTTCTTAACCTGAGACACCACTTTAGCTAATGGGGCTTCCCGCTGCCGCCATTGCACCACTGCACGATTTCTGTTCTTATCCTGAAGCAAAGATCTTAACCCGAGGTACTATTTCTGGGTTAGCGGAGTCTGTAACCTGAAGCATATGTAACCTGAAGTGTATGTAACCCAAGGTACCACTGTAATAATAATAATATCCATTGCAAATAAAATGGTGCCTTGTTGTTGTTGTTTAGTCGTTTAGTCGTGTCCGACTCTTCGTGACCCCATGGACCAGAGCACGCCAGGCACTTCTGTCCTCCACTGCCTCCCGCAGTTTGATCAAACTCATGCTAGTAGCTTCAAGAACACCATCCAACCATCTCATTCTCTGTCGTCCCCTTCTCCTTGTGCCCTCCATCTTTCCCAACATCAGGGTCTTTTCCAGGGAGTCCTCTCTTCTCATGAGGTGGCCAAAGTATTGGAGCCTCAGCTTCACGATCTGTCCTTCCAGTGAGCACTCAGGGCTGATTTCCTTCAGAATGGAGAGGTTTGATCTTCTTGCAGTCCATGGGACTCTCAAGAGTCTCCTCCAGCACCATAATTCAAAAGCATCAATTCTTCGGCGATCAGCCTTCTTTATGGTCCAGCTCTCACTTCCATACATCACTACTGGGAAAACCATGGCTTTTACTATACGGACCTTTGTTGGCAAGGTGATGTCTCTGCTTTTTAAGATGTTGTCTAGGTTTGCCATCGCCTTTCTCCCAAGGAGCAGGCGTCTTTTAATTTCGTGACTGCTGTCACCATCTGCACTGATCATGGAGCCCAAGAAAGTAAAATCTCTCACTGCCTCCATTTCTTCCCCATCTATTTGCCAGGAGGTGATGGGCCCAGTGGCCATGATCTTCGTTTTTTTGATGTTGAGCTTCAGACCATATTTTGCGCTCTCCTCTTTCACCCTCATTAAAAGGTTCTTTAATTCCTCTTCACTTTCTGCCATCAAGGTTGTGTCATCTGCATATCTGAGGTTGTTGATATTTCTTCCGGCAATCTTAATTCCGGCTTGGGATTCATCCAGCCCAGCCTTTCGCATGATGAATTCTGCATATAAGTTAAATAAGCAGGGAGACAATATACAGCCTTGCCGTACTCCTTTCCCAATTTGGAACCAATCAGTTGTTCCATATCCAGTTCTAACTGTAGCTTCTTGTCCCACATAGAGATTTCGCAGGAGACAGATGAGGTGATCAGGCACTCCCATTTCTTTAAGAACTTGCCATAGTTTGCTGTGGTCAACACAGTCAAAGGCTTTTGCATAGTCAATGAAGCAGAAGTAGATGTCTTTCTGGAACTCTCTGGCTTTCTCCATAATCCAGCGCATGTTTGCAATTTGGTCTCTGGTTCCTCTGCCTCTTCTAAATCCAGCTTGCACTTCTGGGAGTTCTCGGTCCACATACTGCTTGAGCCTTCCTTGTAGAATTTTAAGCATAACCTTGCTAGCATGTGAAATGAGTGAAATTGTGCGGTAGTTGGAGCATTCTTTGGCACTGCCTTTCTTTGGAATTGGAATGTAGACTGATCTTCTCCAATCCTCTGGCCACTGCTGAGTTTTCCAAACTTGCTGGCATATTGAGTGTAGCACCTTAACAGCATCATCTTTTAAAATTTTAAACAGTTCAGCTGGAATACCATCACTTCCACTGGCCTTGTTATTTGCAGTGCTTTCTAAGGCCCATTTGACTTCACTCTCCAGGATGTCTGGCTCAAGGTCAGCAACCACACTACCTGGGGTGTACGAGACATCCATATATTTCTGGTATAATTCCTCTGTGTATTCTTGCCACCTCTTCTTGATGTCTTCTGCTTCAGTTAGATCTTTACCACTTTTGTCCTTTATTATGGTAATCTTTGTACGAAATGTTCCTTTCATATTTCCGATTTTCTTGAACAGATCTCTGGTTCTTCCCATTCTGTTGCTTTCCTCTATTTCTTTGCATTGCTCGTTTAAGAAGGCCTTCTTGTCTCTCCTTGCTGTTCTTTGGAAATCTGCATTCAATTTCCTGTATCTTTCACTATCTCCCTCGCATTTTGCTTGCCTTCTCTCCTCCGCTATTTGTAAGGCCTCGTTGGACAGCCACTTTGCTTTCTTGCATTTCTTTTTCATTGGGATGGTTTTAGTTGCTGCCTCCTGTATAATGTTGCGAGCCTCCATCCATAGTTCTTCAGGCACTCTGTCCAGCAAATCTAAATCCTTAAACCTGTTCCTCACTTCCACTGTGTATTCATAAGGGATTTGGTTTAGATTGTATCTTACCTGTCCAGTGGTTTTTCCTACTTTCTTCAGTTTAAGCTTGAATTTTGTTATAAGGAGCTGATGATCTGAGCCACAGTCAGCTCCAGGTCTTGTTTTTGCTGACTGTATAGAGCTTCTCCATCTTTGGCTGCAGAGAATATAATCAATCTGATTTCGATGTTGCCCATCTGGGGATGTCCATGTGTAGAGTCGTCTCTTGTGTTGTTGGAAAAGCGTGTTTGTGATGACCAGCTTGTTCTCTTGACAGAACTCTATTAGCCTTTGCCCTGCTTCGTTTTGATCTCCAAGGCCAAACTTGCCAGTTGTTCCTTTTATCTCTTGATTCCCTACTTTAGCATTCCAATCCCCTATAATGAGCAGAACATCCTTCTTTGGTGTCACTTCGATAAGGTTTTGTAAGTCTTCATAGAACTGGTCAATTTCAGTTTCTTCAGCACCAGTAGTTGGTGCATAAACTTGGATTACTGTGATGTTAAAAGGTCTGCCTTGGATTCGTATCGAGATCATTCTATCATTTTTGAGACTGCATCCCAGTACAGCTTTCGCCACTCTTTTGTTGACTATGAGGGCCACTCCATTTCTCTTACGGGTTTCTTGCCCACAGTAGTAGATATGGTAGTCATCCGAACTGAATTCGCCCATTCCCGTCCATTTTAGCTCACTGATGCCCAGGATGTCAATATTTATTCTTGCCATCTCATTTTTGACCACATCCAACTTACCCAGGTTCATGGTTCTTACATTCCAGGTTCCTATGCAATATTTTTCTTTACAGCATTGGACTTTCCTTTCGCTTCCATGCATATCCACAACTGGGTGAGTTTCTGCCATCTTTGTTTCTGGTTATGCTGGCCTGGTGGATCTGGTCACCCACTTCTGTTCCAAGTCAGAGCCCAGGCTGCTGCTCAGGGTGACAAATTAAATCTCCCCTTACAGATTTTCCTCAGAGCTGCTGCTCTTGGGATTTGGATTTGATCTCTCTGAATCATACCTTATTCAGAGAGCTAAACATCTGTATTTTAAGAATCTCGTGGTTGAGACAGATGTTTTCCCTCTTTTTTCTCAAAGGCTTTCCCTTTGACTAACTTAATTTGTCAGTCTTATTATTTATTAGACGCGGGTGGCGCTGTGGGTAAAACCACAGAGCCTAGGACTTGCCGATCGTATGGCCGGCGGTTCGAATCCCCGCGGCGGGGTGAGCTCCCGTCTCTCGGTCCCAGCTCCTGCCCACCTAGCAGTTCGAAAGCACCCTTAAGTGCAAGTAGATAAATAGATACCGCTTTATAGCGGGAAGGTACATGGCGTTTCCGTGCGCTGCGCTGGTGCCGGTTCACCAGAGCAGCTTCGTCACGCTGGCCACGTGACCCGGAAGTGTCTGCAGACAGCGCTGGTCCCCAGCCTCTTAAGTGAGATGGGCGCGCAACCCCAGAGTCGGTCACGACTGGCCCATACGGGCAGGGGTACCTTTACCTTTATTATTTATTAGAATTCTTGCCCACCCTTCACCGTAAGTTCCCAGGGAGTGCTGCAACAACTTTAAAATGCAGTATTAAAATAGTTTTGTTTTTTTTAATTACAGTCAAGGTAATAGGGTGGGCCCTACATATGTACATATGTATATATTAAGCTGGGGTAAAGATGTGCATCTTCAGCATTCAACAAAAACTACATAAGGAAGACACATTCCCACCCTCACAAAATTCAAAAGAGCTTTATTAAAACAGACATGCACAATGACCTAGTGGAGCATAGACTTTCTATGACTGTGATATAGATGTAGATACGTGTCTCTCTCTCTCTCTCTCTCTCTGTGTGTGTATATATATATATATGGCAGGTGTTCTTCTGCCCTTCAGGGGAGCGAAAGAAATTAAAAAGTATTTGTCCACTGTGAGTGCTAACTGTGTGAGTTCAGCTGCCTGCGACCAGCACTGAAGGAGGGATTAGAGATAAAGAGACAGCGGGTCCACCATGGGACAGTTCCCCCCTCCCGCCCCCAAAACCCCTCAAGAGCTGAAGCAGCAGCTTTTATAGCTTCCCCACAACAGGCCCTGGGAGGAAGAAGGGGGAAATTAATTCCAATCCTAGAGTGAGCCTTGGCGGCTCTTAATAGCCGAGATTGCAGTCCCGGTGCTCATTTGCCGAATGGCTTTTCGCCCGGCGATCCGGGGGTTGATTATTTCTTTAGCATCAATCCAGTCGGGCGCGGAGAAAAGTTTTCATCTTCTCGGGGCCATTTAGCCTTGGCAGCAGAGGAGGAATGCTGAACAGGGGAAGCGATTCGGCTGGGGTGGGGAGAGGAAAGGGCTTTTCGATCACCTACAAAGAAAAGAGACACGAACCATTTGTTCCCGGGGTCTCGCGCCAACGCTGGCGACCTTTAAAAACCTGTGTCGCCGACACATGAGGATTTGCTAAGGAGGGATAATATTTTGCCTTGAATGCTCATTTGTAGCAGATTATGGTGACGGGAGCGATAGGCGCATGGCAACGCAATCGTTGCAGGAGTTGGAAGGACTTCAGAGGCCATCCATCTCAGCCCTTTGCCGCAAAGCTGGATCAGCTAACACAGATATCATTCTCTGCAATCCACACCAGCAGCACACACTCAGGAACTACTAATGTCCTTAGAGAGGAAACAGCCAAGGATGGCTCATGTAAGTAAGCCAAGCTGGGTGTAACAGGGGAAGGCAAATGCACATCTTGCTTCACCACAGAGCAGCCGGTGTCCTTTCATTCTTTAGTCCCACAGCTCTAATGAGCTGACATATACACCATAATTCAAAGCACATTTTTCACCCAAGGAATCCCAGGAACTATCGTTTTTAATGGTGCTGGGAATTGTAGTTCTGTGAGGGGTAAACTACAGTTCCCAGGATTCTTTTTTACAGGGAATATGCTTTAAATGTATGGTGGATACACAGCCCAGGTTTCTGCTGATGAACATTTTGCATTCAGCTTAAGTAAAATCAGTTGACTGTGCTTTGAAGTGGGTTCCTATCATTATGAACATTGGACACTCCCTCACCAACAAACACTGCAGCAATAGTCTTCCGTCCAAGGGATCCAGTATAGAAAGCCTTACAAGTGAGAGCCAGTATTGTGTGATGGCTAGCATGAGACTTAAGAGAGGAAAAACTGGGTTTAAATACATGCCACAAAAGTTTCTAAATGATTTGGGGTCAGTTACCATCTTCCAGTTTAACCTACTTCACAGGGCTGTTGTGTGAATATAACAGGGGAATCGTGTACAGTACTTCATCCTGAGTTCCCTAAAGCGAGGGTGGGCTAAGAATGTAAAATAAATAAATAACTGGGTTCAAAGCAGAATTCAGGGACACTTTGGAGAGGAGTGTTCAATATGATACTATTGACTCTTCCTAGTTTAGTCCTCCAGTTAAACGCAGACATATATTTGGACATGGGTATGTATGATAGCCAGCCTGCAGCTTGAGTGTCACCACTCTCACCCATAGAGGGGTCCCATAGGCCTGGCACACTTGGGGGGCCCATAGAGCTACAGACCCCCTTGTCTCTCCTGTTCTGCATTACAGCCTTCTTTCTGGCTCAGCAGACTAACACGAATGGCTCAGAAGACAGGGGTTTGCATGTCTACTTTCATAATCAGTTAGCTTGCATGCCATTCTTCCACCAGAAATCTTCGCAACATCTTACGTCAGAAACACTTACATAATATAGCACTGTTTCCAAATAATTCACAAACGCCATTTAAATACTTATGCAAACATTAACCAGAGCAACAGTTTGAGCCTGTTGCACACTTGCAAAAAATATTGGCCATTGTTAGCTTGGGGGATATCTTCCTCAACTGTGGGGGGTTTGTGGAGGAGAGATAAAGCACAGGCATATTGCAAAGTCCTGCCCCTAACCACACTCCACTTCTTAATTTCTTGGCATTAAAGTTAGAACTTCACGAAAGAGGCACCAACCTTCCCACAATCTTTAAATCCAGCTGACTCTGACTACACAAACATCCCAATTCTCTCCTGCATTAACCAGCGTCCATGTGCAATACGGAAGGCTCAAATACTTTTTAGCATTGTTTTTGGGAAACCCTCAGAAATACTAGCCTGGCTGATATTATGAATCCATGGCAGAGGTAGGACTTGAACTCTGCTCTCTTGGAAACTAAGGCCCACTTTATAGAGGCTCCTGGGGCAGCAAGGAATATTCCTGCCTCCGCAGTTACTCCCTCTACAAGTTTTGGACATCTTTGACCATGAAGTTTTGCTTTATGGTGTTTGTGTAACAGAGAAGAAATACACTTCCCAAGGGAGTGTGGGCATCGTCTCTCTGTTACAAAGAAAAGCAAAACAACCATGTGGACAGACATTTATTAATGTTTCTGGAATGATGTGGGAGAAATCACAGAAGCTCAGCAACCATCTCGCTCCAGGTACAGATAAAGGAGCTCTAAACCCTCATCTGCACAGCCGCACTTCTGAATAAGACAAGCTCACACATGAACTTCCAGTGAATGCAAACGGAAAGAGCCCCCCCCCCCCGCCCTCCATGCTTACTGGCCACAACATCCTCTGTGTCTGTCAATCTCCTCCCACACCTCCTGATAACCTAGCTCTGACGGTGCCCCTCAGTTCTGACCTCCAGCCTCCCTGTTTATACTGATTCTTGCAATGCTCTCAAATATAATCAACCGCAAAGGGGGGGATGGCAAAGGGAGAATATTTCATTCTTATTAAAAAGCAAGTGGCATTTGTCAGGAGAAGTCGGATTCTGCCCCAGTCTAGCCCCAGCTTCCCAGCCGCTGGTTCGTTTCTATTCCAGATGGATGTGCTGCGTCCTGCGATATGCGCAGCGCTTGTCTCGGGGTGGCAGACGGGGTCGTGTGCCTCCTTATTGAATTGCTCGCAGCCAAGGGTTTAAAGGCCGCAGCAGGGGGAGTGTTATTAAAAGGGAGGGAAATGAGTCATATTGGAAAGCTTCAATCTGAATTACAGTGTGTTTGTTCGGCAATATATTAGCTCTGGAGATGGCTGGAAAGAGACCAGCCAGCACTCCGGTCTCTTGGAGACAGCTTTTCAATCATGCATAGTTCCTAACATTAGCACCTCGGCTACTGCTGTAAGATGCAGGAATCCAGGCAGTATGCAACACTCAGAAAATAAATTTAATATCGATTAAGAGCACTTCAGAAATAATTATTAGTTAGAGTTATAGTTCCTCCTGTACCCAGGACTGCTGTACACTCTGCCCACAAGCACACTTGGTCCAAATTTAGCACCAAGGAAACAGATTCTGCAAATGGAATAAATTATGCAAATTAGAGCATTTTCGCTCTCATTTGAATAATACATTCCATTTCTGTTTTCCATGAGGGGGCAATGAGCTCTACAGCCCTCACCACCTCTATTCTGCGGGAAGTCTCTTTAAACCCCTAACTCAATGTGTGAGATTTCCCCCAGTGGCACAATGGGTTAGTGCATCTGTTAACCACAAAGTGGGGGTTCAAGCCCACCTAGGGATGGCTGTGGGGTTGGACTAGATGAGTCTTGGGGACCTTTCCAACTCTACAATTCTATGATTTTACCTCATATGAGCTAGAAATGTTTAGCCCTGAGTGCTAGAAACTTGCTTTACTTTTTAAAGAGATTTCGCACAATGCTGAATTCTGCAAGAGATACCAAATTCGCTGCTTGCGGGGTGCATTCAGAGTTTCATGGAGCGGGCCCAGCCTTCCTCCACCTGCGGTTCATTCTCCATATCTCATTCAGGCTCACAATAAGCTTGTTAAGCCACGATGATTCCAGTGTAGTAAGTAGGGGGCAGTAAATGAGGCATTTTCAGACAGCACTGAATGTACGTCTTGCACCTCCTGAGACTGTAACACTTACCATTGGCTAGAATGCACATGAGACTTAACAATGGCTCCCTTAGGGGACTTCCAGATGGGGGCTTAACATCTCAATTTGATTGTTCTGATCTGCTTTTTCATGTGGGCAATTGGTATGCAAGTGTCCACACATTTTTCATAACCATTCTGCTGTATCCCATCTGTACCAGTGAGCAGTGCTTGGTGGAATGTTCTTAGGATGTATTTTCTGGTCCTACCTTTTCCCATGCAAGCAGGTATTTTTGTACCTTTACACATTTAAATAATAACACACACCCCGAATCTGATGGCATTTTTTAAAAATTGAAAAATGGTGCCGAGGTCTTGCACAGTTTTTAACACAGAGGTCTTCCATGTTATTAGTTTTTTTAAAACAAAAAGAGCTCCACTGTATGTACAGTATTGGCATTACATTAGCTGAAGTGATTCCCCACATGTACTGTGCGGAGATCTTGTAGTTGTAATAATAGTAATAATAATAATTTCTCAAATTCAGATGCGCCTTTGGCATGAAGGAGTTGGTGGAAACGGGCTTTGTTTGGGCTACCAGAAGCAAAATGGCTTTGGTTGTGCTCAATTGAGCAGCAAACTGAAATAAGGGTGTTGAAGTACAGATCACTAAGCACTTATCTTTATGGCATGTTAGGAAGTAGCTTAAATCTACTCAGATTTAACTCAGGGTAAATCTACCCACCCCACCCCTGAATTACTTTCCCCCCTCTCCCAGTTAAGGAGATGCAATTTCTGATGGAGGGGCAATGGTTTGTGGGGACCTGTACCCGGCAGGAGGCAAGAATCAGAGGCATGGGGAAGCTTCGGAGCTGGAAAGTGGAGCACAGGATGGGTCAGAAGAAGAGGAGAAAAAGGCAGGTCAGGCAAGGGAAGGTGCTTCTCCACCCTTTTCTGCACCACTCTCCCAGAACGAGGAGGGAACTGAAACGGGATGCACAGAGAAAGTTTCCATACAGGCACAGTCTCCAGCTGCAGGCACACAGCCCCTCGGAGGAAGGTGCATAAGCTGGTGGAGAGGGAATGGTCCCCCGTTGCTGCAACTACTCCACAGAATGCGGACCTGAGAATAGTTGCCTAGCCTTTAGATTGGGGTGTGTAGATATCCAGAGATGTAGAAGTGACTGTGCTATCTTTGACAAGAAATACTTAACTATCTGCCATGTGTATTCCTTGTCTGAGAAGTGCCCTTGACAGTTGTGTATGGCAACAGCAACAATAGCTACAATTCAGGGACGCAGGTGGGGCTGTGGTCTAAGCACATCTTGGGCTTGCTGATCAGAAGGTCGATGGTTCAAATCCACGCAAAGAGGTGAGCTCCCGTTGCTCTGCCCTAGCTTCTGCCAACCTAGCACTTTGAAAGCATACCAGTGCAAGTAGATAGATAGGCACTGCTGTGGCGGGAAGGTAAACGGTGTTTCCGTGCGCTCTGTTTTCCACCACGGTGTCCTGTTGCGCCAGAAGCGGTTTAGTCCTGCTGGCCACATGACCCAGAAAGCTGTCTGTGGACAAATGCCGGCTCCCTTGGCTTGAAAGCGAGATGAGCGTCGTAACTCCATAGCTGCCTTTGACTCAACTTAACCATCCAGAGGTCCTTTACCTTACCTTTTAGTTTTAGATAGAATTCAAATAAGAGTGACAGTTACATACTCAAACCTTACCTAGACAGAACAGATGTAGTCCCAAATTGGGGGAGCCTAAGCCAGACAACTTGGTTCTCTGGCCTCTTGACAAACCCAGTTTTATAAAAATCCCTTGCTGTGATTTTGCCCCAGAGTTGTTGTTGTTGTTTTGCTTTCTAGAAGACCACCTTGCAATGAGTCCTAGATTAGCTGGACCTTGATCCAATCCAGCTATCTATCTATCTATCTATCTATCTATCTATCTATCTATCTATCTCTATCATATATCTATCTACCTACCTACCTACCTATGCACACATTAGAATGGGACGGGGAGCAGATCATGCAAGGCAGATGCAAGACAACATCTGGTTTACAACATCTGGTTTCAGGGGTTGCTCCTGTGCATCGTCTTGCTGCTCATGCCAATGCGATTTCTTCTGGCAGCCTTTCAACACCAACACCACCACTCCAGTTATGCAGAACTGGTGGAGGAATTTTGTTGTTGGCACTGATTTGTCCTGAGAGACAAAACTGTTGGAGAGTTACAGCTCCTGCTGTGGGTGTAGAGAACAATATGGGAGAAACATATTTTATTGCAGGTAAGACAGCTGAAGGTGTCAAGTTTCACTCTTACAGATGCACTATGGTGTTTCTTCTCTCTGCGCTTCTCCCAGTGGTCATTTCTCCTCTGGTCACTGCTGGGGATACATGACCTGAATGTCTGTCTCCAGGCACTGCGGTCATCTGCAAGGGATTGCCACATGGCGGCATTGATGTTGCCAGCCTTCATCACGTTTGCAAACGTCTTTGTAACACAGAGTTGGTCTGCCAACAGTCCTGGTACCTGAAGTCAGCTCCCTGTAGAGCATATCCTTTTGGATCCTGCCATTTTCCATTCTGTGTACATGACCAGGCCATCATTGAGACAGAAATGTGCGAACATGCTGGCAAAGTGGGCTTGGAAGAGCACATCTTTGTCTGAGACTCTGTCCTGCCGTGCAATGCCCAAAATCTTCCTGAGGCATTGAAGTGTCACTCCTGGTGGGTGTAAGTTGCCCATGTCTCACTTCCATAAAGCAGCATGCTCAACACGCAAGCCTGGTAGACCTTCATCTTGGTATTTGGTTGTTAGCATCACATTTTCCCCACCACCACCCCTTTCAATTCCTTGGATTGCCCAGGCAAGGATATAGGACAAGGAGAATGGATGACAGTCTGGGAGGGAGTAGAGCAGGGGTAGGCAACCTAAGACCCGTGGGCTGGATGCGGCCCAATCACCTTCTCAATCTGGCCCGCAGACATTCCAGGAATCAGCGTGTTTTTACATAAGTAGAATGTGTCCTTTTACTTAAAATGCATCTCTGGGTTATTTGTGGGGCCTGCCTGGTGTTTTTACATGAGTAGAATGCATGCTTTTATTTAAAATGCATCTCTGGGTTATTTGTGGGGCATAGGAATTTGTTCATTTCCCCCAAAAAATATAGTCTGGCTCGCCACATGGTCTGAAGGACGGTGGACCAGCCCACAGCTGAAAAAGGTTGCTGACCCCTGGAGCAGAACAATGCTAAGGAAAATCATATGGGTGTGCCGTGACAGCTGAGAGGCTTGCTCAACTGAGGATATCGGGCGAACGCCAGCTGTGCCAGGATGTGCTGTATTAAATGCTGGGAGCTGATGGAATATACCAGTTCTATGGAAGTAATATGAGGTAGGAACATGAAACAGTGGGAGGCCTTCTTTATATTGCTTTAAGGTGGGGTGCGGGTGGCGCTCTGGGTTAAACCACAGAGCCTAGGACTTGCTGATCAGAAGGTCGGCGGTTTGAATCCCCGCGATGGGGTGAGCTCCCGTTGCTCGGTCCCTGCTCCTGCCAACCTAGCAGTTTGAAAGCACGTCAAAGTGCAAGTAGATAAATAGGTATCACTCTGGCGGGAAGGTAAACGGCGTTTCCGTGTGCTGCTCTGGTTCACCAGAAGCGGCTTAGTCATGCTGGCCACATGACCCGGAAGCTGTACACCGGCTCCCTCGGCCAATAAAGTGAGATGAGCGCCGCAACCCCAGAGTCGGTCACGACTGGACCTCATGGTCTGGGGTCCCTTTACCTTTAAGGGAGGGTGGGTCCCCACCCCCCAGGAACACAGTCTCTTGGGCAAAGTGATCAGAGGTGACATATGGGTGGAGAATGGAGCCAAACTACAAAGTGAAAAATTACTGCTCAGTAGTAGTGAAACCTGCAATCAGCTGAGCATAATCTGGAGGGTGGGGAGAGATCACATGGCAGGAAGTGCTGCACAACTGCGCAGGGACTGCAGATCAATAGCAAGGAAAGAGCAGTCTAGGGAGAATAGGCTTGACCTGATGGGAGGAGGTGGGTATGGATCTAGAGGTTTGGCAGGCCAGATTAGGCCTGATGACTCTCCCTGCTCTACGAGAACAGAAGGCAACTCTTAAGTAATAAGGCATGAGGTAGTCTTATTTTAACATTTAATCAATACAGGGCAGAGAAGGGAGGTGGATTCCCTAGATTTCCAAATTGTTCCCAGGATTTTTTCCTCGTATTGCTGGGGGCCAGGCCTGTTTCTCCAAATCCTGCACAATGGAAACTCGGAGATTTTTAACTCAGAATCAATTGCATTATGGATTACCATTCAAACATTTTCAAATTAGTTTGTTTTGCATGTCTTATTCTGAATCAGCTATCCTTGGAGAAAGGGCAAAATAAAATGTGACCAATTAAAATAGTTTGGGGGGGGGGGAATCACATACACACACCCCATACTCTCTCCCAGGTGTTGCCAAATGACGTACTGTTTGGGTTCGGTATATGCAGAGAGCAGTATCACTGGAAGCCATGAAGGAACTACACATAAACAGAAGGAGCGAGTTTTTAGAAAGGCACTGTACATCTGAAACACATCTCTCAACAGTCATAAGGTCTAGAAACTTATGCTTAAATATAAAAGAAAATACCAGTAACAAAATTGTAAAACAAAGTAAAAACAGCTGCGATTCTGAGGTGTCCACATTCTGGCTGAAAACTGACTGTGCCAACTACAGCTTGTCCCAATTCTCAACAAGCTTCTTTGAGTTAAAGCTAAAAGGGGGCTAGAATGGAAACTGAGAGGAATAGAAATCAAGAGCTCCCCTTACTGGATGGACACGGAGCATGCAGGTGCAGAGCGGAAGAGAGGGAAGAAAAGGAAATCCACAGCAGGTTCTCTTCAGCCAGGGACAGCAGCTTCTGTCCACTCGCCCCTTGATAGTCAGACAAAAGGCTGTGCGAGGCTTGCTTAGATCAGGGACTCCTGGATCTCCAATATGGCCTTCTCGGCTTGCACAATGCGCTGTTGTTTTCCCCTGCCCAACTCCTGGATGCACATACTTGCCTTTCATATTTTTGCATGTGTAATGAGTGAGGGTCTAATGAGACAAAGGGCTTATCCACACTTGCCTCTCCTCCGCTCTTTCCAGGCACAGTCCACAATTTAAAGCTCTCTATCCAAACACCCACCCCCCGTTTTTTTCCTTCATTTTTTTTTTTTTTTTTTTTTTTTTTTGCTCCTGAGCTTTCCCCGCAAAATCATACTCTTTAAAGCTCAATTGGAGCAAAGTCAACCTGTGGAAAACCAGAATTGGCAGTTGCTCCGATTGAGCTTTAAAGAGCAGGATTTTGCGGGGGAAACTTGGGGCAAAAAAACCAACCACAACAACACTCAGACACAGACCACTAAAGTGCAGACCTCTGTGTGGAAAGAGCAGGGCAAAAAGTAAGAGCGCATAAGCCTAAACTGAGGTGGAAAATACAGAAGAATATAGGAGCCAGAACTCCAGGGTTCAATTTGGAACTATGAGAGTAAATAGGACTGACTACATAAGGCTAAAAGTGTTAATGCCTCCTGAGACTTACACATACTCATACAGATGTATTTATTAATGGTTTACATCAGGCTTCCTCAACCTCGGCCCTCCAGATGTTTTGGGCTTACAACTCCCATGATCCCTAGCTAGCAGGACCAGTGGTCAGGGATGCTGGGAATTGTAGTCTCAAAACATCTGGAGGGCCGAGGTTGAGGAAGCCTGGTTTAAATACTGCTTGTTCATAATATAAAAGGCTTTTATGGCTTTATCTTCAGCTTCCCAACAACTGTGTGGGAGGTAAGGCATCCCCATTTCTATTTTATATACTGAGGCCAACGAAGAGCAACTTGGCCAAACCCGAGTCAGCCCCATCCCTTGGGCAGGAGGTCCATGACCAAGCAAGCTTCTTAAATTCACCCTCCCAGCTCCAGGCCCACCTCTGTGTTCGCCATTTGGATGAAACTAGTTCTATGTGAGCCTGGGCCTTTCTTAAGGAAAAGGCAAAACAAATAGTTAGAGCAGGAATCCCATCACACACTAAAGGACAGAACATGAAGGCTGCCTAGAACTCCATCTGTATGGAAGGTGAGCCAGCACTGATTATGGCATTGCACAGCTTGCTCCACTGGGAGCCTGTCACACATGTGCCATTTTATGTAGCAGCCATGCAGCGGCCATTTTGTTTCCAGAGGGCCCGAGTCAGCCACATCCCTCAGGCATCTTGGCTCTCAGCCTGCTCCCCGCTCTTTTAGCCCACAAGCGCACACTTTTAAATTTTGCTTCTCCTTTTCTCAGGTGTTCAAGGGCCCTTCTGAACCTAGCTGCTGCATCCATTAGAAAAAGCTGTTTCCCATGTTACATGATTGCTTCTCTCCCAAAATAAGAACCGTGTTTTGTCTGTTTACCTACCAGTCCCAATTACAATACGGGGGAGCCAGTCAGACAATGAGCTCTTAACAAGGCTGTGGCTAATGAAGAAGTGTTTCCTTGCTAATTAATACTGCTGAGATGGGGAAGATTTCTTAGATTTGCTCAGTTCAGAATTGGGCAGGATAACTCCTTCAGTGCCCACCACCAGTCTTATAGACAAGAGCACCAGTTACTACTCCAGCCAGGGTTGCAAGATTCAAAGAAAAGAAGTGTTCCGGTGCACTGAATCAGTTTTACTGGAGGAGGAATTTCAGTGTTCCCTTTTTTCCATAATATTGCTGTAATAGCGGGAGACGCAGCCCCTTTCAAAATTATCCCTTCTATACATCTGCTAACAGCTTCAAGGCCTCAATAAATCCCCCCTCCAGTTACAATCCAGGCCCATTTCTCTACTGGTTAAAAAATTCCCTGCCCCTCACATCATTATGTCAATCCAGTGTGAACGTGAATAGCTCCAAGTTGCTATGTAGCACTGGCTGTGAGTGGTATGAGCCAGAAAGGGGTTAAAGCCAAAGAGGAGGGATTTATTATTTTATCAAAATGAGGCTACGGCAGCTGTTTAAATGCAGGAACATCTGGCACCGCATGACCCTGTGAAACAGCAGGGCCAGACGGGGCTCCAGGCACCCATCAGCTACTTTAAGTGGCTATTGAGCGTAATAAATGGAAAAGAAAACGAAGCCAGCCCTTTCCCCAGGACAGGGCAATGCCGAACACAGCAAGATAGCAAGCCCAGCAAAAGGACAGGCATTATTATCTGAGGATGAGGACACATGCCTTTGTCCTTGGGTCAGAAAAATAATAGGATGTTCATTTTGTGAAGCTCCTTTAGAAACAGACATGTGTTAAACGTGTTGCATTTTGCAAGGGTGCCTCTACATCATGGGTAGGCAAACTAAGGCTCGGGGGGCCAGATCCAGCCCAATCGCCTTCTAAATCCGCCCCGCAGACAGTCCGGGAATCAGCGTGTTTTTACACGAGTAGAATGTGTCCTTTTATTTAAAATGCATCTCTGGGTTATTTGTGGGGCAAAGGAATTTGTTCATCCCCCCCAAAAAAAAATATAGTTTGGCCCCCCCAAGGTCTGAGGGACAGTGGACTGGCCCCTTGCTGAAAAAGTTTGCTGACCCCTGCTCTACGTTATTAGAAACATTTTCATATGGGGAAAAGTGATGCACTAAATTCACCCTACCAAAGCAAACTGAGTGGAAAAACCAAAGTAGAGGTTTGTCCTGCGTCCCATCTCTGATCTCTTGGCTCTGAACTAAATCCCATTTCCTCTGTAGAGCCAGGAATTTTTATTTTTTTTAAGTCCTGAGGTCATCTGCCTCCTGCTGTGACCATCAGCCCCTCCCTGCCCCCAGCCTCCAAAGAACTGAGGCAGTATATGAGCGGAACATAGGGAGGAACTCAGTGCTTTTTTCCTTAAGAAGTTTTGGCTCACCATTTTATAGTTCAAATCGGGAAAAAGAAATACAGTAAATAGATAAAAGTACAAAGATTCACAAAATGTTCAGGGGTATGCATACCCCTGCGTCCCCCCCCCCCAAGAAAAAAGCACTGGAGGAACTACAGGAAACAAAAATGGAATCAGGAAAGGGGAAGGGCAGGGATTCTGCTGTAGCAATTTCCAAATCTCTCCTTTTCAACATTCAATGTTTTTCCACTGTACATTTTTAAACACCACTATTAGGTTGATATTTGAGGCTGGATTTCAGATATCTATCTGCATTGCTATAATAGATGAATATGGCTTTCTGGAATTCTGAACCCTCGATTTTAGTTCAGTACAGCCTTCACTCTTCAAAAGCAGCAGAATTGCGGTCCTCATAACAAAATGTACAAAATTGAGTAGCAACTTCTAAACACTCCAAAATGAGATTCTTGGGATGTTGGTGGCTGAGTGAGGGACACAGGGGCTCTCCAGATGTTGCTGGACTCCAAATCCTATGAGCCTCAGCTACCATAGGCAGTGGCTAGGAATGATGGGAAGCAGAATCCAGTCACAGATGGAAGGCCACATCTTTGCTTTACATCCCCCAACCCTACCTCCTTGCTACATTTTTGGTCTTCTTCATTCATACACTTCTGGATCATGTTATTTCTAATGTTTTACCCACCCAGTTCCTCTTTTTCTCCAACATACTATTCCTTGGTGAAGTAAATTTAAAATTCTACTGTCTCTTTTGCAACCACAATGCAAGCACACCAAACAGTTTAGCACTATTCTATTCCATCCTGCAATGTTTGGGGATTTCTTACTTTTTTTTAGCTCAGAGCTGTAGATCCCACTCCTCATAATCTCCCAGCATCTGCTGACAGAAATGTACACAAGCACAAAACAAGTTAATGGACAGGGTCCTGTTGACCCGGACGGTGCTGAACCACAGGGGGCTGCCATTAATAAGCTTTTTTCAGTTTGCAAAAGCAAAGTTAGAAATATCTCAAAATATCGTGTGCTGGTTAAACACCATAAACAACATTTGGGTATGAATCTCAACATCAACTGAACTGTTTTCAAAAAGCAGTATCAACTATTGAAGTCTGTAGATTTCCCCACCACCACTTTGTTAAAAGAACTTCAGGTTGGTTTGTGGATAATCAGAGTTCCCACCTCAACTTGACAAAATGCTCTGGTTGAAGGCTGATCCGCATGGAAAGGGAACTCTGGGCCGAGAGTCAACAAGATTTTCAGCTGAACCCCCTTGCAGAGCTTGCCATGTGCCCAAAATGCTAGCATCTTCAGAGAGACCATGTACATCGGCTTGTTAGCAATTGCCTTGTGGGGCACTCGTGCCCTTTCTGCAAAGGACAGCTGTGGGTGGTCGACAGAGAGCCTTTCAGCACTAAGCTCTGGTACTGGGCAAAGCCTGATAATGGATAGGGTACTCATGCAAAGTCGTTCTTTCTCACACCAGGCTTGCTCTCGGGTATCCATCTGGGCTAGATGGATTCACACCATACATTTAAAGCACACAATTAGCCTCAAATAATCCTGGGAAGTGTAGTTGTTAAGGGTGCTGGGAACTGTAGCTCTGTGAAGGGAAAATTACAGTTCCCTGGATCCTTCAGGGATGAATTAGGTGCTTTACATGTGGGCTGAATGTGCTTTAAATGTATAATGTCCACAGTCTGTCCATAGCTGACCTGGTATTAAGCAACATCCTGGGTTCCTTATGGCCAAAGGTTGCATAAAGTTGAATCTGATTATCTCAGCGATAGAAATAGGTGAGTAAAATTTCACTTAGCTATGCTTTTCAGTCAAAGTCTACTCTGAGGTGGCAGCATCACATTCAACATCCTCAGAGCCACAGATAGGATACTTATATACGTGATTGGCAATTCTGCATTTAAAAGAAACAAATAAATCTGAAACACTAAATCTACATTCCAAGCCCACTGAGCAGTCTTGAGTTAGTTATCATCTTGTGAAGATAAAAGGGGACACAATCCCCATGAACACGATCACAGACTTCTTGGAAGATACAAAAGATGAGATGCACCCCTGACTTTAGGGAAGTCAATTCCGTTAGTAGATCAATATTACCTGATAGCACTCAGACATTATTTTAAGTTAGAGTCCACATCTTGAGGGCTAGCAAACTGCTCCTTTTCTTTTGTTTATTTGAGGGAAACTCCCAAAATGCTACCATGGCAGCTACAACATTCAGCACTATTATTTTTTTTATTCCACATCATGATCTTAGACTTCCTTGCCTGATGCTGGGTGGACTGGAAACCAGGAAGCACAGATGGGGCAAGTAAAAACTTCCAATGGTCTTCAATATCAACCAAATTCTCAGGTGAAAGAATGGCATATTGCTGGGCTCTGCTCTAAATATTCATTCACAGCAAGGTTTTGGTTCTATAGGCAACTGCAAAATCTCATTTGTCTAAATGGTACAGACAACACAGAAAATGTTGGGATAAATTAGAAATGTAGTTGAAGAGGGATGCTGTCTGCCTAAGATGCACTATAACAGGGCCACAAAGGAACTGAATAAAAAATTGAAGTCCACAGAAGCAGCCCCACATTTTAATGGGGCACCTCCACAGTAATAGTGGCGGCTTGCAGCCTGAGAAGTTAATACAGACCAGGCACTGGTGTCTGAATTGTTTCTCATTCCTTAACTTTGCTTGTAATATTTATTTGAAACAACTGATGATCCAGTGAGGTGTAGTTGGGGGGCTGCGGATTTCCCACCCATATTTTGGGCTTTTTTTGAGCTCACAGTAGTGTATCTTCTCTCTCTCTCTCTTACACACACATCACACAAGACCTAGTTTGAGAATCAGGAGAGCATCTCATTTGTACCTTCACTGAATGTTTTTTTCTCTAATGCAGGGCTCAAAAAAACCCCAGTAGCTAAACCTTCTTTCCAAACCCAAAGCACACCTCATTCCTTTGATCTCCCTGCCTTTCAGCCAGCAACAAAAATCGCTGTTATCTGATTAAAACAAAGGTCCCCCCACAGCCTCTTAAAAGCAGTGCTCTCAGGCTGATGGAAAGCTGAGGGTAGCCCCCAAATAATGTTTTCCTCCCCATCTTGCTACATAGAATAAGATAAGCCCAAGAAAGACAAACTAGTTAGATCTAACCTTGCAAAAGTCTGTATGTAGCTCCTTGAGAAAGAAAAGAGGGTGGGGGAGGGGTTTGCATTCATGAAACTGTTGAAAAGTAAAAATTGATTGTCATGAAATCCGATTCTCGCTGGCCTGGTGCTTAATGAGCCTGTTCCTTATTTCTCCCTGCAACATTACAATGCCATAAAAAGAAAAATAAGACACAGGCAGAGAAAAAAATTAAAAATGAAACCGAAGCTCTTAACTCCCCATTTGCAAGCACTAAAAACTGCAATGCCTGTTACCTGTGAAAGAATTATTTCACACACACACATTGCACACCAGCGGACGTGTATGAAGCAGACGGAAGAGAATCAAAATTTTATGATTCTTTTTGAAAGCTATTGTTTGACTGGTCTAAAGAGAAATTGGGAAGTTCTAAAGTTCCAAATCACAAGGGCCAGGTCATTTCTGCTCCCAAAAGTCACTTTAAAAAAATATGGCAGCATGTTTGGTAGAAGAAAAGAAGACCAGAAGCCTAGGGGAATGGAAGTAGGGGGGAGGTCTGAGTTGGAATAAGCAAAATAACACTTTGCTTTAAGTGCTTCTCCACTCAGTTTAAACTGGGCAAATTAGAGGAGCAAGCCTCCAAGTGGAACAGCTAATGGGCCCTGGTTTAACCAATAAGGGGTATACTATACTAGGCAGAAAGAAACACTTAATGCCACAATCTGTAAGCATGTTGGAGAAACAGAACCAACAGCAACACACTGGCTGTTACATCCCCTTTCATACGTATGTGCAACAGAGAGAATGATGCATTTTATGGAAGACATCTTTTCGGACTGGATTGTAATTCAGAAGATGGGCGTCAAGGTCAGAAGGGCGGGGGGGGCAGGGTTTGTGCCTGAACTGGGTTCCAGTTTTATTTTTTCTGAGGGCTTGCACCAAGCAAACAACCACCCTGCCCTCAAGACGAGCAAATTGGAACTAGTGCATCGGATCCTGGGGGGGGGGGGGCGACCGTGGCTCCCAGGGTTCTGCAGTGCTTGTGGCATTTGAGACAAGCTAAATTCGCAACAGGAACACCCAATGCAAAAGGTCAAAGCTCTGTCTAAAATTACTCAGTTTAGAACCAGAAGAAGCACCTCAAAAGAGGGGCGCGGGGGAGTTGCCATGTCACGAGGGGAAAAATGTACCTCTTTTCCTAACCAGTGGAAGTGGGTTCTGAAAAAGTGGTGGAAACCAGTTTTTGTAGATAATGAAATGGAAATAAAACTCTGAATGCTGGGATTGCGGTGGAAGGTCTGGATGGGCTGATCTGCCCTGAGAGCCCCAGATCCTAGCAAATGCTAGGTACGTCTAGCACTTTGCACAACTCACAGAACAAGCGTCTGAAATATGTGTGAGCACACACACTCTATTTCCCACCACCTTGCACGAAATCGCTATTGTACGGTGTGACCCGGACGTGTAGGTGCAGTCTATTCACGCTTGCATGGTGTTCCCACGTGCAAACCTTGCACACCAACTCCGTACTAATCCACCTGCCTCCGGGAGCCAAGTGGCACGGCACGACCACGTGCGCGCGTTTGTACACACAACGGGTACGCGAGGGCGGGCGCCGGAGCCTCGCTTGTGCCGCGCCTGCGAGCGCCTTCCGCGCGCGTTTCAGCCCTGTGGGAGTTGAAAGAATATGCAATATCGTCCTGGACTATGACACGAGCGTCCGATGCATGAACGTCTGAGTTCGGGAAGAAAGATCGGCGCTGCTCTCGGCTGGACCGACCACTCGACCTCGGGGTGCCCGCGCGTCACCCAGCCGCCGCTCTTCGGCTTCTTACGATGCCACTGCGAAGCGCCGCGGCGCGAGCATTGCGAGCGCGCCTTGACCCGGAGTTACACCTAACCGCCCCCATGGCTGTCTGCGGGCTAAGCGGGAAGAGGATCCGAATTGGCAGCCAGGCTATATTTACACGATTCACGTCTCGCGAGCCGCCTTCCGCGGAGCCGCCAGACGGGCCGTCGCCCCAGAGGAGAGCGGAGGAGGTGTTTTTACAGCTTGGCAATCTCTTCTCTTCCTCGCCCCACTCCGCCAAAAAAACCAAACCAAACACCCCACACAGGCGCTCCGTGCTGATTTCTTTTTTGTGGGCGGGGGGAGACGAACTTGCTACATAATCTGATTGTGCCCCACACTAAGAAAACAGGACACACACGCAACCCACACACAACCCAGCCGCCCGCCCGGCTCGCCAATGAATACATACAGACGACTCCCCGCTCCCCAGAAATCAGCGTCTCCCTTAACTTTCGAGACACGCGTCAAGTCTCTGCTGCTTACATTCCAACGAATTGTAACCCGGAGTCGAGTCAAAGTTGGGGAAACGATGCGGGCGGCGGCCAGAATTAAAGCAATCCCTCCTCGCCATATACACAGTACTAGCCTTTTTTTGGACCGGGCAGAAATCCCTCCTGGTGCCTTTGGTGCCCACTTTCCCTTCCCTCGTGCCAAGGGGCAAGTTTGCTTCGGGCACAAGGCTGCCTTCTCGGCGACGGCAACTTCCCCCGCCCGCGACCCCCTCGCCAGCCAGCCAGCCAGCCAAGCCGCCCGCCCGCGCCTCTCCCTTCCCCGCTCGCCCCTTACCTTTTGCAAGAGCCACTGGCTAAGGAGGAGATGCACCCAGCTAAGGACCTTCATCTTTCAAGGCAAAAATCTTCCGCCAGCATCGAGAGCGCGGCGGGGAAGGGGGGTGGGTGGGAGAAAGAAAGAGAGAGAGAGAGAGGTGGGTCTGGAGGAGGTGTGGGGAGCTCGAAGAAAGGAAGACCACCAGCAGCAGCAGGCGCCCCCCCCCCAAAAAAAAGGGGAAAACAACAAAATCCTTGCGGTGGGAAGGAGACCGCGAAAGAGCTGTGCGGGAAGGAGGAGCAGCAGGTATCCGGAGCAGCAATCCAAGATGCACTGAGAATTGAGGCGGGGGGGGGGGAGAAAGTTGACTCTGCACTTGATCGGAAGGAGGGGAGCGCGTGGAGAAGAGACGGGCGTGAGTTGCATGCGCCCTGCCCAAGATGCTGGCAGGGAAGGGGGCGCTGGCGGCGGGGGGGGGTGATGTTCCTTAATTCCCTAGTTCACCAATCCCAGTCCGCCCGCCGCTGATGGGAGAGGGTGTTGCGATTTTTCTTCCTACACCTCTTCCTGGGAGGGAAAGAGTCTGGGGCAAAAAGAAAATGTGAGCGGGGGGAGGCGGAGAACATGCTGAAGAAGTTAAAATTGTACTTTTCACAGAAGAGAGTAGGGTTGGTTGGTTGGTTGGTTTGAACTTGTGATCTCAAGGGGAAGGAAGACATCAAAGGTTGCCCCCGCCACCCCCGCCCCACACTCGGCAGCACACGCGTCCATCCGTTTACTTCAGTGGGTTCAGATCCATGCGCAAAATCGCAGGGTGCAGTGTGTTAAATCTTCCAGTTCGAACAAGAGATGTTGGGGGGGGGCTAAACAGGGGGCAGCATACAATAAGGTTTAATCTGAGCTCTCGGATCTGTTTTCAGCCGTAGTGATCAGTCTAACGGGTTGTATGCAACTATAGGCTAACCTTGCTATTTTACTTTCTATATAGGTAATATTTCAAAAATGTCAGAAGACTGTCTATATTTTGGCAGGGGTGTTTTTAGCGCCTAGTACATGTTAAGTTTTTGAGGACTATTTTTATAAATTTCTCTGAAACGTGATAATAAAGAATTTCCAGAGGGGTGGGTGTACCCTAACAAATGTTTTAAGGTGCCTCAAGACCTCTCTGACAGAGAAAATAGTGCCCTCAAGCATGCACAGAGTTTGTGCCAGGTTATTTTCACTTACCACTAAGAAAGCTTACGCATCTTGGATTTTGGGGGGGTCTTTCATAGCAGTAGACACTTAGTTCCAGGTGGGCTTGAATCCCATCACCAAGCATTTAATTGTTTCATAGAGAACTGGAGACCCATCCACTTCAAAATCAAAATCCCCTTTATATTCCACAGCCACCCGCACCTACCTAAAGACAGGTGCTGCCCCATCAAGGACATGATTCCTCCCCTCTGCCCTCCAGTTCCTACCCCCAGAGCAAGCTGACTTGAAGAACCTGGCTCTTGTGTATGCAGAGGATGCCCTTATATATTCTAAGGTGTCTGCCGCCTCATATGCGGGCAGTAATTCTTTCATTTCCGCAGAAATACATATTCAAGTGTTATTTTTCTTCTCCCTCTTTCCCCTTGAAGGCTGACAGGGCTCTGCCTGGTGTGTGAGCAGCAGGGGAGCGGGGATGCGGGGAGGGAGCCACCAAGGGAGGGGGGGAGTAAAGACAACCCAAACAAGGAAGCAATAAAGCTGCCCTTTTAATGCTGGCACCAGCAGGTGCTTGCCCTTTCACTGGCCACCTGGCTCTTTTGCAGCTGGCACACCTGCCTGGCTTTCTGAAGAGGGTGCTGGGAGAGCTCTTGCCAAATGTGCCCTCTCTCGGAGTGAGGGGGGGGCATATCTCCCACCGCACATAGAAGTATCTCAGAACAACTGGGCCTTCCAGGAAGGGTGGCCATGCCAAGGGACTGGTGGCCAGGGAGGGGAAATGCCCAGGAGGTGGGAGACAACTTTCACAATGCCGTGTGTTTCTTTCCCTAAAACACCAGCTTCTGAAATCATGGGATTGTGGGGCCAGTCTCTGTTCTGCCCTCCTCAGAGCACAAGCTGAAAGGATGCTCTACAGATGTTGGAGTTTGATACCCACAGGGCATCAACTGAATGCTTGCTGGGCTGGATCTAGACACGTCAAAAAAACTTTCAGCAAAACATGTTGTAAATCTCATAGTGGGAAATCGTGTTGCCGAAAGACGGAACTCCACAGCGCCATCTGGTGCCACAGTGTTACAATGCATTTAAAATGCTTTTCCTTTACTGATGTAGCTGAGTCCCTGGCTTAGTCCACAATAAAATATCTAATCATTGATTTAACTGTGGGTGCCGGGGCAAATCTGGTTAGTGTCATTGAGACCTGGATGGAGGGACTGGGAGGAGTTTGCCAGCAGTGTCCTCCTGGGTACTTGGTACATTGCTAGCACTGATTCAAGAGTCAGGAAGGTGGGGAGGTGCCATGGTCTATAGCAGGGATAGCCCAATATGGTGCCTTCTAGATGTTGTTGGCCTCCAGTTCCCATCAGCCCTAACATGCATGGTCAGTGGGCAGGAATATCGGGAGTGCAACACATTTGCTGCCCTCACAGGGGTTTCCAATCCTTTTGGGCAAGTGGGCATATCTGAAATTTTGGGAGAGTGCCCAGTGATGTTGTAGGTGGGCATATGCCAAGACTGGGGTATGTGTACGGCAGAAATCCTTGCACTGACCAGATAAAGCAGTTTGCAGTGAACCACGGGCTTTTCGATGGTGCCACCCTAGCTAGTATTCTTTCGCCACCTGGCATGTACTCTGTGTTGGTGCCAGGTGAAGATCTTTTTATTTTCCCAGGCCTTTAAAATTTAAAAATCTCTTCGCATTTTTAGTGCTGACTGAGAGTCTTGTCTTATTGATTTTATTATAGGCTGCTTGAGGTTTGTTTGTTTAAATGCTGCATTATATATTTTTTCTTTTCATGGTTACTGTACAGTATATTAAATATACATTATAAGCCACCCAGATAATCTTTGTATGGATAGCATACAAATATTCTAAGTATTTTTAAAATGGTATTCATCTCATCACGGGGCATCACCCTACAGCTTTTGGCCCTGCCAATGGAGCCCGTGTGTTTGACATCCAAAGCCTGCACCCTTAACTACCATTGGTGCAATTTGTTCAAATCAAAATCACTCCCAAAGTACTTTAAATATGGTGCATTACCTTCCCATACTATGTTCCCTGTTCACCATGTGTTTAAGAAAGTTATTCAAATGTACCGGGGTGACATTTAAGTAGTGGGAGGGGGCAGACAACCCTGAATACTTGGGATAACATGTTGTTATTCCTCAGCAGCTTCGGCAACTGTAGTTCAGCTTTCTGGTGACGATGGTTATATAAACACTCCAGCAGGCTGACGTATGAATTAGGTATGCATGCCAAAGGCTCAAATCCCTTTTGCTTACTAAAAGGGAGTGGGATTGGAAGGATCTGTTTGCTGTTGATAACATTGCTTTTGTTTTATTGAGGTACTTAAAGAAACTAATCACAACAGTTGTTCTTAAAATCCACCTTTTTCGCCATTTTATTGTCAAATGTTTACCAGGAGTGGATCTTTGCATCTTTCTGGTGGGGGGCCCAAGCGTGAGGGAGAGGGGCTTCTTTGATCCGGGGCAGGGGCCAGACCAGCCTGCAACCCTTTATCACGAGGGCAGAACATGAAGCTGAACTTCAGATCTTGAGAAAGTTGCTAGAGCCAATCGGAACAGAAGCAGTGCTGCAACAGTCTGAAGAGAAAATGCTGCCCCAGGCCTTTTTCCTAGGACAAGGAGTATATACTTTGTGCAGTTAAGCCAGGACTTGTAGTTATAGAGACAGAGAAATCATTTGTGTTTTCCTACGTCAAATGCTCTCTCAAAAACCACATTGATAATCAGGGACATTGATCCCAAGAACAGGGGGAACAAGTGCTGATTTACAGGCCGAAAATATATGTCATCAAATGTCCAGTACATGCACACACCTTACTGCCATGTCTGGCTATAAATATAAATCATGAGATTGAATGTATGCAATGGAATCATGATCTATGTGTGGGAAGGAGCGTGCCTGGCAAGTTTGTCCTGCCCCCTCCCCAGTGAAGCTGGGCCCTGCTGAACATAGCTGTCAACTTACAGATTTGAAAATAAGGGACCAGCAGCCAAAATAAGGGACCTGCAGCCTCACCTGTTCCAGGCACTCCAGTCTTCCTGTCCTCCTGCAGTCTGGTCAAACTCATGCTGGTAGCTTCGAGAACACTGTCCAACCAACTTTGTAACCAGAGGTTCAAGTGAATAGAATCTGAATCACATGCACCACAAGGCCTATGCAGCCTCAACTTAAGATGGCTCCCCGGCCTTTGAAATTTAAGGGACATCATTTAAGGGACATCCATCAATGAGGGACAGCAGCGGGACATGGCGCTGGAATAAGGGACTGTCCCTTCAAATAAGGGACACTTGACAGCTATGCTGCTGAAGAATGCTGATCACAGCCAGTGATATCTTAAGTCATAGGAGCCAACTCCTAAGGGCCAAGAGGTATTTGACACCCCCCAGTAAAATATTCGTACCCCCCCCAAAAAAAATGCTGTGTGTGTGCCACATCATGTGATTGATTATGCCGGGCAGGGCTTCCCTCCCCCCGCCTCAATATTTTTTCTAGTTGGCCCCCCTGTCTGAAGTGGCACATCCGTTCAGATTAAGGGCACCAGTTACATGATGCAAAAATAAAGAGGACACGTTTCACCATAAAAAAGGACACAGATTTTTATAAAATGTTCACATGCTAATTAATAAATAATTACTATGTAGAAAGAGATACAATGCAAAGAATAACTAGGGAGTAATTAATAACTGGAGTACTGAAGGAGATGCAGTGTTACAAATTAAAAAAAAATTAAAAACCACAAAAGGAATGGGAGGAAGTCAAAATATACGTATTTGTTAGAAAATGTCGGATTGTATGTTGATTTGTCAAAATATTTCTGAAAGACTGAAAAATAACATTTATTTTAAAAGCGAGAAAGAGATACAATGCAATTCACCCTCATGGGGAAGATTGTGCCCAGGTGATCTGTGGCCTGCTCTCTCTGCTGCTCAGGTTCTCCTTTTGATGGCCAACTCCAAGGCCCCCTCTTTGCTCTCACTTTTCAGGGTTCTTCTTTCTACAAGCTAAACTTGAACCTTCAAATAGAAAACTGTCCCCTGTAAATGTAGGACACGTGGTGGTGGTCCTAATTCAAACTGTGCTCACTCTACAAAGTCCTTTCACAGCAGTCCCTATGTCCCACTGTTCAATGCATTTTTAAATGCTGTGGTTCATTATGTCCCACCATGCAGTTTTGAATTGCATTCCAGGATACCATCCAGAAATGTGACTTTGGAAGCAGACAGAAGTGTAGATGATGCCTATGGGGTTTGTTTGGGGTGAGGTGGAAAAACATGTTCAGCATTTGCCAGGGGTGTGCTTATATTCTGACATGTGCAAAATGTAGCATTTAATATAGTCACTTGAGCCTTGGCTTTCCTGTCAGCACAGATCACTTAACTGTTTTGCCTCAGTCTCAAAAGTATAAGAATATGTATATGGCCTCTGCTTCAAAGGTGAATTTGTCTGAAGAGTGAAGTATGAAACACTGAGCTAAGGAAGGGCCATAGTTCAATGAAGGATCTACATGTGTTGGATTCAGAAGGTCCCAGATTCTTCAGCATCTCCAGTTAAGCATAATATAAGAAAAGCCCTGCTGGATCAGCCAAAGGCCCACCCGATCCTGGATCATGTTCTCACAGGTGGTCAACTAGATGCCTATGGGAAGCCAGCAAGCAAAACCCTGTGGTACCCAGAAACCGGTATACACAGCCTTATGCCTCCGACAGTGGAGGCAGAACATAAGCCAGTGTTGCTAGTAGTCATTGATAGCTTTATCTCCCATGGATTTGTCTAATTCTCTTTATATACAGTCACTGACTCACACTTTCATGCATGAAAGGGTTAACCTGAGCCCTGAGCTCAAGTTACCAGAGTGTGGCTTGGCAGGCACACAGCAGCCTTTGCTCCCCACTTTCAGTCTTTTTTTCTTTGTGCTTCCTCAAACAAGCAAGATTCCATACAGTCAATGGCTCCCAGATGCAAGAAAAACGAAGGAACCTTACTCTCTCCAAAAGGGAGATTTTACAGCCTGCTTCTTTGCTAACCTGAAGATTGCATTATCATTTTGTAAGGAAACCAATTCCTTTTCTTTATGAAGTTATTTGGAACCTTTTTACACCTTTATTTTACTGCCAGCCAATGGAGACTGTGAATAAAACATTCACTTACAGACTGCAACCATTTTAGGTATGTCTAGTTGATGCACGGTCCTTTTGCACCCAGAAGAAGGCAGAACAGGGCAGCACATGCTTATACATGCTCCACTGATGCATGTGGGGGCCAGGAAGGGAACCCCCAAGCAAAATGGTTGCTGCCTGTTCTTGTAAAGCTAAGTGTCTACGATTTATTCTAGCCTAAATATTTTGTGGGGAATACTTGTTTAAAGGTGGATGAGGACGGATGTAAATCTAACCAAGTTTTAACGTGCTTGGAATAATTGCCATTGTGCTGAACTCCATTCCAACCCTTTCTCTCCAACACCAAGTTGGTGGCCATCGCTACATCTTATGGGAACAAATGCCATAGATTATGCACTGTGTGAAGAAGTACTTTATTTTGTCTGCCCTAAATCTTCCAACATTCAACTTCTTAGATGTCCCGAAATCATAGTTTTTTGAGAACACTTTCTCCATGCCATGAATAATCTTATGCGCCTCTATCATGTCCTCCCATCCAGTTTTTCTAAACTAAAAATCTCTAAGTGTTAAAAGTTTAAAAGCAGTGTTGGGAGAGACTTCTGCCTGGGGCCCTGGAAGAAGAGCCATTATAAGTAGACAGTACAGACCTAGATGGCCTAATTAGTAGGACACCTTAATAGATGTTTCTTCTGACATTAATATTTATTTATTTATTCAACTAAGTTCTCAAAGCACTTTGCACACAGCACTGCAGCAATCCTTACAATTGTCCTGAGTCAGTATTACTACTCCCTCCAATTTTGAACATAGCTGATTAGCCACAGACAAGACTATAGCCAAGTAAGGTAAGCAAGAAACCAGAGGATGGTATGAGCATGCTCAGGTGAATCCTAAGATGTGCAAATGTACTCCTTCCTGTCCCCCGAGGGGACAGAAAACAGCTCAATGAGGACTGAGCATGCAGAGTGGACTGGCTAGAGAATACTGTGTGTGTGTGTGTGTAATGGAAACAGGGTGGGAGGTGGTTTATCCTGAAATAAGGCATGGCTGGTTGACCAGAAGAGACCACAAAATTCTCCCCACTGTAAGTAACCTTTTGCTGATGGTCCCCTTTGTTCTCCCTGTTTCACAGATGGGTCAGGAGCTGATCTGGGGGGTAGTTTGCTTCAGATTGACTGGTGAGTTCACAGCTGAGTTAAATTTTGAGCCAGACACTTGTTACCTCATAGCTCATTCACTTAATCACTAATATTACTATATTTATTTGTTGCTCTTTACATGGAAAAGTCTCAAAGTGACTCACAAAGTAAGAATGGAAATAACAAGAAACATTTAAAACTAAGTATAAAAACAGCAATAAAACAATGACTTTAAATGCTTAATATATAAGAGAAATCCAAGCAACCCCAGTAAAAGGCTGAGGTGCAAAAAAGAGGCCACAGGCAGAACTAATTACTCTCCAAATTAAAGGATGAAGGCCTGGGTAAATAAAAAGGGTGTTTGCCTGGTGCTTAAAAATAGATATGATAGTACCAGGCGTGTCTTCCTGTGGAGAGCATCCTGTAAATGGGGGGCCAGTACAGAAAAAGTCTTTCCACTTGTTGCTGCCCCCGAACCTTCCTCAGAGTGGGCACATGAAGAAGGCCCTCAAATGATGGGCGCAGTGTCCTGGCTGGCTCATCTGGGGAGAGACAGCCCTTGAGATATTGCAGTCTTAAACCACAGAGGGCTTTGTAGTTCAAAATCAGCACTTTTAATTGTGCCTGAAAACTAATTGGCAGTCAGTGGAGTCGTGCCAGAATTGGTGTTATATGCACAGACTGCCTTAACCTGGTGCTGAATTCTACATCAGCTGCACTTCTTGAACTGTTTCCAAAAGCAGCCCCACATTTAAGGGATTGCAGTAATCTAATCAGAGACAACAGAGGTTAAGTTATTCTACTATTATGTTATTAGTCTTTTTTAAGTGATCCCAGAGAACTAAATGAGGCAACGTATACTACCTCAGGCCCTTGGGTGTCTCAAATGCAGCCTACCACACTCCCCACACCCCAAATACGGAACCATTTTCAAGGCTAGGACGTGATATTCTTAATCAGGCAAAGGGGTGAACTGTGGCTGCTGCTGGGAAACAAAGATATATAAAGTATTTGTTCTGGAGGGCATTTGGCTGTTGAGATCCGCCTAAGTAAGTATTATTCTGGTTTCAGCTTATTCTGGTTTTTTGTTTATGCTTGGTGTTTCTGTTTAGATACAATTATTGGAAGTTATTGTTCTCCTCGCCACCTTCCAATTTGTGTGAACCGCTTTGATTGTGGAAAGGTGGCATAAAAATGTGTTGTTTTTTTAAAGTACTTCTTCCCTTAAATATCAGTGTTACCCACCACACTCAGTCAGATTAGCAGATCAGCTGTTCCCTGCCTGGGCAGCAATGACCTTTGGTCACTTTGGAACAGAGATTTGGATAACGAGGGTGTTTAGGAAGCGGGGGCAGCTATTTTCATGTAGGAAAGGATTTGGGAGAGAAAAGCATCAACATACTAGGAAAGGGCCTTCAAGGCTGTGTGCTGCTTGGCATCAGCAGTGGTGCTAGGGAAATAATTTGGTGGGCAACGTGTATAAGGGCAGGCTGAGACATTTTGCTGCTTGAGGCAGAGCGGGAAATGGCACCCCCCCCCCCAATCCAGGGGCCAATCAAGAGATTTTAGCACCTGAGGCAGAAAATCCCATAAGCGCTACTCCTTCCACCCCATGCCCAGCTGTAACTCTACCTAATGGCAAGATTGATGACAATTAGGATCAGATGGTGAGGATCTGAGGAATTTAATATATATATATAATGAAAGAAACCAGCTGCTAGTCTTGTGAGGACCGTTCCCCAACCTTTCCTGCATCTCCCATAGAAACCAGTGGGGAGGTTGGGGGGGTGATGTGGCCCCCTAGACACCTGCTGGATGGGGAGCTTGCTTCTCCAGCTCAGTTAAATGTGGCATCCTCGCGACACAGAGCTCTCCAGCAGTAGAATTTGACACATGACTGCAGGTAAAAGCAAGGATTGGTGCTATATTTGTTTGCAATGCTGCACAGGTAGGCTGAAAATCCAGAGTAAAGCTGAAGTACACCTTCAAACAGTGCATAGCTGAATGTATGGGATGTGCTGCCACAAGGTGTGGTGTTGGTCGCCAGTTTGAGATGAGTTTAAAAGCGGATTAGACAAAGCTCTAAATGGCTACTCGTCATGATAGCTGTGTACTACTTGTGGTATTAGAGGGAGCGTGACTGAAATACCAGTTCCGGAGAACCAGGGGAGAGGATAAACTTGCTGCCTTCATGCCTATTTAATAGGCATCCTATGGGTGTCTGGTCGGTTGCTGTGAGAACAGGATTCTGGACTTGATGACTTTTAGCATGATCCCGCGGAGCTCTTCTTGTGAGTCAGCAGAAATAGTGGAACTTATTACCTGAGGCCCTGTTTGCATCTTACACTTTCCTAAATGATGTCTGAATGAACAAGAATGTCACATAATCAGACACGTGTCAAGACAATTCAAATGCTTACGAGGTGTTCGCTTAATAGATATACTACTGGGTTATTTGCCCAATACACTGTGCTTTCTATATAGTGGAATGTGTTTATGATACCTGAAGGTGAGCACAGAAGTCCAGGCAAATCACTCAGGCTTGCTTTGTGATTGTTGGCTTGTCTCAGTTTTTAGGGGGATATGCCTTTCCCTCTACCCTTATTGTCAGTTTCCCCATGTCATATTGACAAAATTCAGATGTAATTCTAAACAATGTTTTAGCATTATGGGATTAGTAACCTCAGCAAGTTTGAGTTCTTGTGCTTTCCTCCATCTTTATGCACAAGGGGAGGAAATGTAAAGCAGTGGTGAACAGTTGTGGAAACACTGGGTTGCACAAACCATACTTGGTTCAGAAAACAGGATGTGTACCAACTGCAGTTTCTCAGATTCAGATGAAAGAAATGTACTTCTGAACCATTTACCTATAGTATAGGGACTCATGGATGGACTACATAAGTGGATTTTGTAAACACTTCTGGTAGCTAAGAGACTTCAACTCTGGAAGGATAAAAACCCACCATCTATCACACAGTGGTCCAAGGACCTTATTACCTTGGCTGCATTCAGAAATATTTCATATAGGAATCTTCTGTGGATACCTATTTGGACATCTGGAGGGCTTAAATTAATTAATTTATATGTTTGGTTTAAGAGTCATGTACTAATGGTGGTCTATTGTTCTTAATATTATTTGTATATTATTGTTTATCAATATTATCTCTTCTCTTTATAAAATGTTATTTTATCTTTTTCTCTCATCTTTCCTCTTCTTGTTAAATTCACAAATAAAAAATTAATAATAAGATTCAGATGAACCGGGAAAGTGTGGCTTGTTACAAATCATGCCCCGAAGCTTTAAATTTCTGCCCCTTGCGCATGAATAAGGGAGGTGAACGGAAGCCCAGTGCTCGTCATGTCACACTCTGATTGCTAAGTCATGGTTTAATGACATGCCCTGATTTAGCCAGTGGCTATATGTGTGTATTGATTTTATACTATATTAACAGCCATGGCTTCTCCCAAAGAATCTTGGAAGTCATGTTTTGGTGAGAGTGTAGTGAATTTTTCTGTTAAATGTGATGTGTCTTAATAAATCTATGTTCCCAGGGTTTCTTGAGGATGGGAAATGATTGTTAAATCAGTCTGAAATGTACAGGTGCATGATGTACACCAGTAGTTCTCAAACTTTTTTCTCTGGGCCACACTTTCAGAATAAAAATTTGATTGTGCCACACCAAATGTTTTATTGACAAGAAATAAATTGAGGGGAAAAGGGAAACAACAACTAGCAGTTCTCAGTTGATAACCCAGAACACAACTACTTCAGGATACGATCACGGAGCATCCAGAAAGTATAAAACAGTGCAGCTACATAAGAACATGAATCCTTCCCAAAATATAATTACAAACAAACCTCTTATATATGTACCTTGTAAAGTACCTTGTAACAATTTAATTTACTGAAATTAGGAATGTTTAACTGCATTATGTGTGTTTAATTCTGGAATATTCCCCAGTAACTCTTGGGTGATCGGTTAACTCTGGTCACATGGAAGGTGTGTGTCTTTATTACATTCTCCATTTTGTTTTGAGTATGAGTGACTTGAGTATAATAGCTGCATGTCCATGAACTCTGAAGAGGAGACACAACAGAGGAGAGGAGGCCCATGTTTCTGTGTGAATGTTTGGGGCAGAAAGAAATGCAGACGTTGGTGTTCTCCCAGTCAGGAGAAGTCTGCTGGAAGGAGAAAGTGGAAACCTCTCAGAAGGAACTGCCTGGCCCAGCTGGGCATGTGCCGAAGGCTGAGGGCAAGGACTGGAAAGAGGAAAAAACACAGAAGCTGTGATCTTCAGCTAAGAAAAACTAAGTCCATGCTTGGATAAGCATGTGAATGTAAACACTTTGCATATATTCTTCTTTAACCATATGGTCTGCAAGTAAAAGCTTTTGAATATTTTAATATTTTTGAATTCAGGTGTTTGGACATTTGTAGTGGAAATGCAGAAGACCATTGTATTTCGATGAGTTAGGTGGCATGTCCCTTTCCCTTTCACATCCCCGGTTTGAGGTCTGCTGGATTCTGGTGTTTCACACACCTGTCGGGAGTTTCTTGGGTTCTTCTGTGTTGCAAGTGCTGGCTGGATGCCCGGCTGCAGGTAGTGGGAGACTCAGCCGCTCTGTATTAGTTCCATCTCAGGGTCCTGGGCTAATCCTGAGTAATGCCAGGGGCACTGGATTACATCAAGGCAGGCTGTAAAAGCCATAGGGGGGAGGGGTCCGGGGAGCTTCTACCCAGATCAAAGGACCTGACGATTGGGGTCTTTCTCCTGCTGCTCTACCTGGGGCTCCGGGCAGCTGAAGGGGAGAGTGGGTGGCCCCTGTCGGGTATGTTTTATTTTATGCTTTGTGTGCCTGCTGTTTATTTGTTAATAAAACTGTTTTGGTTCCCCCTCCACCTCCTCATTCCTTTTGTCCTGATATCCTTGGAAAGAACTGCTGTATTTGGCAGAACAACATTGTTTTAATTTCAAGAAAGAGAGTCAGAATTGCACATGATTTGGCTTCCAAGCTGCAATTTAGCTGCTCTGCGCCAGAGCCTGAACCAGAGCCACCTGTACACCCCAGCCCCCCCAGCCCCCGCAAATCCCGGACATTTGCTTTAAAATGTAAATTTCCCCTCAGAGGGGTACGTAGGCCCCCCAAAAGATGACATGTCTGGGAATTCCCAGATGTATGGCAACCCTAGACATACTTTAATTATGTATGCAAACTCAGTGAGAGGTGTGAGCTTGCAGTATCACTGCTCTTGCTCCCATTTTGAAAATATATCTATCCATATTCTGCAAATAGAAAAAAGTTTTTTGATACTATACTATACAGCATAGCAATGCTTAAATGTTTCTTTGTCCTTGAATCTTCCCTCCCACTTGTTGTGTGGTGCACCACGCCCTTTGAGAACCACTCAGTAGAGGTTGGGAGGGACTTGAATCCCGCAAATACAGCCCAATAATGTTTGTGTTATGCTGCTGTAGAAGAATGTCAATGCTCTTTTGGAAATATTGCCTCAAATATTTACTGCGTCAGGTGAAGGTTTACTGCAGTGGTGGCTACCTTGTGATCCTCCGAATGCTTTTGGACTCTCAGCCCCAGCCGGCACGATCCGTGGTCAGGGATGAAAGGAGCTGCAGTCCAGCAATATCGAAGTCGTCAGGTTCCTCATCCCTGTCTTGCTGTAACAAACCTTCACAAATGGGGAAAGAACCATAATCAGTGAGTGGTTTTGTTTTTCAGCCTTAGCCCCTCCAGGGGCTGTTTTAGCTACAGGGTGAAACTTAACAGATGTACATATTATTATTTGACTCCAGTGGCTGATGAAGAAAGTGATAGAATGTAAGGGTTCCATATGGTCTTAACCAGAGCAAAACAATATCCAGAGAAGTGCATTGTGGGAACGTGCGCTTTCCACATCGTGTGGAGGAGGGCGAGGGGCAAGTTCACACCTGCCAAGCTCCCTTCCGAATCGACTTCCTGGCCGGAGTGGGCAGTGGAATTCAGTGTGACAGCTGCAGCTTCTGTAGGTGGATGACAACAAATCTCAGCTTGGGGGACAAGCTGCTGATGGCGCTTCAGACAAAAATAATAACGGACATCTCTCCCCTCGAAGCAGCAATGCCAAATTGGGTGTGACAGATAGGAAAGGAGCTAGCAGCATGAAATTGCCGCATAGAGTGGAATGTGTGGGTGGGGGAAGAGAAGGAAGAGGGAAAGTTCACCATTGTCCCAAGTACCAGATTTCTCAGGAACAGTTATGACAATAAGAATTTGGCCTAGACAACCCCATTCAGGATGGTGAACATTACAGAAAGCAAGCGGTGTTTCCCAACCATGTTGAAAAAACCTGGGACTTCAAAACTTATATGGAATCTCAGGATAATTCCAGGAAAAATAAGGTCCAGTAGCGGGTGGCGCTGTGGTCTAAACCACAGAGCCTAGGGCTTGCCGATCAGAAGGTTGGCGGTTCAAATCCCCGTGACTGGGTGAGCTCCTGTTGCTCGGTCCCAACTCCTGCCAACTTAGCAGTTGGAAAGCACGTCAAGTTCAAGTAGATAAATAGGTACTGCTCCGGCGGGAAGGTAAACGGCGTTTCCGTGCGCTGGTCTGGTTCGCCAGAAGCGGTTTAGTCATGCTGGCCACATGACCCGGAAGCTGTCTTTGGACAAACGCTGGCTCCCTCGGCCTATAGAGCGAGATGAGCGCTGCAAACCCAGAGTCACCCACGACTGGACCTAACGGTCATGGGTCCCTTTACCTTTTTAGTACACTTGGGTGATTCTGCATTCAGCCCAGTCCCTGGGAACAAGCCGAGTGCCAGAGTTTGGCCAAGTTGGGCACTGGCTGGGGGTTTGGGGGTACTCGCAAGGGCCCCACACTGTCTTGACCTGACTTTGCTGCCACTGTCTGTCATTCCTACCAGACCCTTGGGGTAGCCATGTTATCAGTGGGGCACTTGAAACATTTCAAAAAAGTAAAATGTGTGGGGTCTCTCAGGTGTTAAGATGTGGGCAACCAAGCTACAGCACAGGTGCCACAGCCAGGGCAGGTGGGAGTTTGTGACGTGCCCAGACAGATGGAGTGGGGCTGGCTGACCTATCCTGTGTTCCTGCCTGCCTTTCCAGCAGCGTCACAAACCAGCAAACTAAGAGGAAACCAGTCGCACAGCACTGGGGTCAGCATAAGTGCCGTAGTGTGCATTGCAACAACACTTTTCCTTGTTAGGTTTTCCCCAATTCAAGAATTATATGTGCACCTTGGCCCTTGGGCCCCCTATTTGCTTCCACCCCTTGGAACCTGTTTAGTTTTCAGTTCCCCTCACCTTCGCCTTCCAGGTTGACTGGGGCCCCACATTAATACCTTGCTGGAGCCTTCCCGGTTGTCTTTGAAAAGTAACAAACACCTATATTAAACGGATCTATAGCAGCTCCGAGTCTCAGATCTATTTTCATCATAGCTCTTTGTTCACTTATCGACACCGTAAATCTTTTCTAAAGGGTTTATTAAAAAGGGGGGAAAGAGGCTGCTCTCCTTTCCTCACCTCATTCTCCCCCCCCCCCAATTTTAAATCTTCAGGCATTTCTCAAAATCCTTTTCATTTGACAATGTTTTCAGCTGCTTTGGAACATTAATAACATAGGATATTTAAGCTTTGTTGCATATTTCTAAGATTTTAGGTAACAAGGAAGAACAATGCCAAAGAGGATAATTTAATTCCCACCCTGAAGTTGGGAGGCAGAGTTGGAAATAAGGTGTTAGAATGGAGTTAGGGCTGCATTTTATCTCATTTCATTCCTGTGTAGTTCTGGGTCTCTTTTAGGGTTTCTCCAGACTGGTGCTTTATTGTGGGTGTATTCTGCAACATGTTCTTGACACAATAATAGTGCAATAGTGGTGGATTTATTCTGTGGTGGGTCTCCAATGCTACCACATTATTGCTGTTTGGAGGAGCTATAGTGCAACAGAAGCAGGACAAAAATAAACCAGGACATTTGTGGCATAAAAAGCTATGGGACTTCAGGAGGGTCTATGGGATCTGTGCTGAGTGAACATGAAGCAATGTGACTGTCTCAAAACTTTTGCAGGCACAAGCAGTATGGAAAGCAGGATCCTGTGGGGCCACAATGTGCAATGAAGTGGGTAATGGAATGGAAGTTTGGTGGGGCCCCTGAGCAACTAACATGGCTAATGGCAAAACTGCTTGCTTTGCACTCCCAGGAATGTAAGTTTGGAAATCCCTTGGGGACTCTGAAGGCACTTCCAGACATGGGTGTAGGATGAGAACAAAAATCGTGCCCCAGCGGTGCGGCGGCAGCAGGAGGCTCCATTAGCTAAAGTGGTGCTTCAGGTTAAGAACAGTTTCAGGTTAAGAACGGACCTCCGGAACGAATTAAGTACTTAACCTGAGGTACCACTGTATAAATTATCTAAACAATAAAATAAATGAAATGAAATCTTCTACGCTAAAAAGGCAGAGTAAGGCCACAGGAAGTTTTCTTACACCAAGGCATCTTAATTTAAAAGTGAACCTGCCTAATTTGCACTTTCCAAAATAATACATTAACTGAAACACAACCATCATTCAAAATTCATATTTCTCAGAATTTTGCAATGCAGTTCTCTAGCCAAGTAATATGTCCAAAGATGTATATACTGGGTATTAACAAAAAGAACATAGCATTATAAGTTGGTGGGGGCACGATAGGCTATATGCTGAGACCCTGCTAATTCCTGGATCCAGCAAATGTTCAAGTCTGAGCAAGGACTCAAGTTGTTGGGATATCCAGGCAAGCTTCTTGACAATGGGCCGCTAAATGTGGGTTGTTAACAAAGGAGGTGACGCAGTGCAAGACAGCAAATGGGTGAGCAAACCCTCCCTCAGCTTGCTGGTACTTAGTTAGAAAAGGCCAAGGCTAGAGTTGTGTGTGTGAGCTGTGAGCTAGATGCTGGAAGCAAGACAGCAGTCTGGGAAGGCAGAGGGTCAAAGCCATGCCTGATTTCTGCTGGAATCCAAGGCTGTGGCTATGGAAGAAGCAGGGGTTTTAATGCTGTGAACCCCTCCATCATAGGCTCAGGTTGTATATATATGTGCAGATAAACCATATATCATAAAGACACCACCATCTTCTCTATACCTCATTCCGAAGGACACATGAACCTTGGGCAAGTGCCTGGAACCCCTGGAATCTCGCCCCACTTGGAGATTGGGATGGCATGCAACAACGCAAAACATGTTATATGAGGGAAGTTGCCTTGCAAAAATGTGCATATTAGGCAGAATTGCATGCAAACATATGATGTAGAAAAAACCTGCTCCTTTTCCCTTATGGGGTATCCAAGAGCCCGTATAGAGCCCTTAAGTGGGTTCCCTATTGGTAGGAGAAAATGTCAGAGGCCAACCAGAGAATATTGAGAAGCAAAGCAGCCAGCAAGCCTGATCTTTATTAAACTGTTGCAACAGGGTCCTCATTTACCACATGCCAGAGGGTGGAGGAACCCAGAACAATGGTATGCAAGCCCTTATATAGACTTTTGAAATTGCCCACCCTGTAACTCAAGGTAAGGTAAAGGTACCCCTGCCCGTACGGGACCCATCTTGACAGACTCTAGGGTTGTGCGCTCATATCTCACCCTATAGGCCGGGAGCCAGCGCTGTCCGCAGACACTTCCGGGTCACGTGGCCAGCGTGACAAGCTGCATCTGGCGAGCCAGTGCAGCACATGGAATGCTGTTTACCTTCCCGCTGGTAGGCGGTCCCTACTTATCTACTTGCACCCGGGGGTGCTTTCGAACTGCTAGGTTGGCAGGCGCTGGGACCGAACGATGGGAGCGCACCCCGCAAAACATCACACATACATCACAGGAGGAGGCGGGCTACAGCAGAAATACATCACAGGGGGTGGTCTACAACAGAAATCCTGTCTGGCAGGATACTGATAATGGTCAGTTGATTGCTTTACCGGGCAGCCTGGTCATTCCTTTTGCGATGCTAAATGGTTAGTTCCTGAATCCAGGTCACAGGCTCACCCTATTCATACACAAAGATGCCCTAAAGATAGGTAAGCACAAGACAATGAAGAGGATTTCCCATTTCCTTCCTCCTTGCAGAGAAACATTTGGGAGAGTCAAAATGGTTTCAGGATTGCTCTCCTGCACTATTTCAGACACGTGGTTTAGATACTTATGTATGTGTTTGCCTTGTAAATTTATGAGCATTTAATTTATATATTTGAGGCCATAAATTCTTATAACACATATTTATTTTTCATATTTATTATGAGAAATCTATGCTAAAATGTCGGTGAATTTTTGTGAAGTTTGTTTTTAAATAATCACAAACTGATGTGATGTGGAAATGTGGAGACTGGAAACATTAAAAAAAAACAACTATTGAGTGGGAACAAGCCCTAACAAATCTGCCCATCCCTAGTCGGAACATAGGAAGCTGCCTTGTTGTTGTTGCTGTTGTTTAGTCGTGTCCGACTCTTCATGACCCCCTGGACCAGAGCACGCCAGGCGCTCCTGTCTTCCACTGCCTCCCGCAGTTTGGTCAAAAGGAAGATGCCTTAGACCAAGTCAAATGCTTTCTCAACCTGCCACAGGCTCCGTGTCAGCACCTAGCATGATGGGCCAGGACCCCCTGTGGCTGATGCAAACATCTCCTTTTGTTTTTTTAAAACAAATCCCTGGCTCTCAAGGAGGTATTGGGGTCATAGTCTTCACTACACAACAGGATGAACAGCTGAGAGTCTAGGACATGCTTACCACACCCATAGGAAGGGTTATCAGAAGCCCCTAAGAATGTAAAATAAGCATTCCTCCCCTCCTGTTGTTATTCTTTGTAGCATTAATCAGATCATAAAAACCCATCTAGAGCAGAAGGTGTTCCACAGTGCTTTGTACGTATTCATTTCCTCAATAGTCACCTGTCAGGGAACTGACATCGGAGGAAAGGGAAGTGGTAAGGCTCCCAGAGACTGGGAGAGAGTCAACAGCCAAAGCAGGGACCAGCAGGGGGAGCGCGGGGTCTCTGGAGGAGGATCTCAGTAATGCTGAGAGAGACGCAGCAGCCCAGGCAGGAAGCAGCAGGGGAGAGAAAGGGGTGAGAGACACTTCGAGCGAAAATAGCGGGGAGGTGTCAGAAGCAACTGCAGGGAGACCCATACTTCGCCGGAAGCTGCCACGTCGTGAGTCCAGGAGACGCGTTTCCGTTAAGGAACTTCTTTGCTGGAAGCGCTTCCGCAGACAGCCACTGTCAGACTCTACTAGTGACTAGAGCAGACATGTCTGAGGAGCTCTGTCACACACAGAGGCTTGTGGGGTCGCACAAACTCTGAAGGGGCACAATTTTAAGCACAAGCAGCTAACCATCCCCTGACAGCAGTCTGACAGTCTCTGTACGCTGCCTGTGCAGGAGAAAGCATCATGAGCAACCCAGTCTACTACTGCAATGCGCTCTACGTGGGGCTACCTTTGAAGGTGACTCGGAAACTACAACTAATCCAGAATGCGGCAGCTAGACTGGTGACTGGGGGCGGCCGCCGAGACCACATAACACCGGTCTTGAAAGACCTACATTGGCTCCCAGTACGTTTCCGAGCACAATTCAAAGTGTTGGTGTTGACCTTTAAAGCCCTAAACGGCTTCGGCCCAGTATACCTGAAGGAGCGTCTCCACCCCCATCGTTCTGCCCGGACACTGAGGTCCAGCGCCGAGGGCCTTCTGGCGGTTCCCTCATTGCGAGAAGCGAAGCTACAGGGAACCAGGCAGAGGGCCTTTTCGGTGGTGGCGCCCGCCCTGTGGAATGCCCTCCCATCGGATGTCAAGGTGATGGAAAACTACCTGACATTCAGAAAACATCTTAAGGCGGCCCTATTCAGGGAAGCTTTTAATGTATGATATTTTAGTGTTTTTTGGTTTCTGTGGAAGCCGCCCAGAGTGGCTGGGGAAACCCAGCCAGATGGGCGGGGTATAAATAATAAATTATTATTATTATTATTATTATAAAGGAGGTTGTAAGAAGTTAAGACCCAAAAGACTGGGCCCATTTGAAGTCACGCAACAGGTCAACCCAGTGGCTTTCAGACTCCGGTTACCGAACCACATGAAGTTGCACCCAGTGTTCCACAGATCATTGCTGTCACCGTATATAGGAGACAGAGAGGGGAGGGTCAATAGGGGACCGGCTATGGAGGAAAAAGAACACAGCTACCATGTAGCGGAGATTCTCGATTCTAGGTGGAGGGGAGAGCAAGTAGAGTATTTGGTAATGTGGGAAGGGGAGCCGGAGTCGGAAAACACCTGGGTCAGGGCAGAGGAGGTAGATGACGAGGTTTTGATTGAAACTTTTCATCAGAGATTCCCTAGAAAACCCCAGCCAGTGGCGAGGTTCCGGAGGGAATACTTCGCCACCACCGACGACGAAGAAGAGTTGGAGGGGTTCGCTGATTCCGAGGTGGAGGAGGATTCAGCGAGTCGGAACGAAGACCGATGGAGGGAATTGTTCGAGACGTCTGAAGATGAAGAGGATTCTTTTAGGGGTTTCAGCTCCTCACCGCCCAGAGGAGAAAGTAGGGGCGGGGGAGAGGGGGGCCCTGGAGGGGAGGTGGATGTCAGGGAACTGACATCGGAGGAAAGGGAAGTGGTAAGGCTCCCAGAGACTGGGAGAGAGTCAACAGCCAAAGCAGGGACCAGCAGGGGGAGCGCGGGGTCTCTGGAGGAGGATCTCAGTAATGCTGAGAGAGACGCAGCAGCCCAGGCAGGAAGCAGCAGGGGAGAGAAAGGGGTGAGAGACACTTCGAGCGAAAATAGCGGGGAGGTGTCAGAAGCAACTGCAGGGAGACCCATACTTCGCCGGAAGCTGCCACGTCGTGAGTCCAGGAGACGCGTTTCCGTTAAGGAACTTCTTTGCTGGAAGCGCTTCCGCAGACAGCCACTGTCAGACTCTACTAGTGACTAGAGCAGACATGTCTGAGGAGCTCTGTCACACACAGAGGCTTGTGGGGTCGCACAAACTCTGAAGGGGCACAATTTTAAGCACAAGCAGCTAACCATCCCCTGACAGCAGTCTGACAGTCTCTGTACGCTGCCTGTGCAGGAGAAAGCATCATGAGCAACCCAGTCGGAACCGGAGACGCAGGGGTTGGAGCGGGTCCAAGCTTGGAGGAAAGGTATCAAGCTCTGGAGGTCCAACTTGCGCTGCAGACGGCGAGGCTCGAGGAGAGAAGGGCTCAGGATGCTGACAAAAAGGGGAGAACCACTCAGTTCCCCATAAAGGTACCAGGATTGGTGCAGAAGTTTGGGGGGGACCCCAAGGATTACCATGCCTTTAGGACTGAGATGCAATATGCTCTGAATGTGCAGTTTGATGAGTTCCCTGATGAGGAATCGCGAGTTGCGTTCGTAATTGGGCATCTTGAGAAGGGGGCGCGGGACTGGGTTCGACCCCTGATGGCAACGCACAACGATATCCTAAAGGACACTATGAAATTCTTTCGTGCAATGGATATCATGTTTTCCAGCGATATTGAGGAAGGGTTGGTACGCAGACAGCTAATGGCTTGCAAGCAGGGAAGCAGATCTGTCCGTGAGTACTGGACTGAATTTACCATGCTGATTCACAGATTGGGGTGGGATTTATCGGCGGCACCCATTCAGATGCTATTTGAAGAAGGTCTTTCTTCAGCTGTGAAAGACGAGCTGGCCAGGAGCCCCAGGGCGGGGTCTATGGATCAGCTGACCAAATCTGCGCTGACCATTGGAGCGCGCCAGGAGGCAAGAGCCTTGGAGAGGCGGGAAGGGAGAGGGGAACGTTGGAAGGAGTTACGCATTCCAGACATTCCTGAGCCAGCTTTCCCGCCGGCAGAGCCGATGGAAATCGGAACAGCCCGCGCGCGCGCAGTTTCAAAGCCCAGTGAGGGGGCGAAGAAGGAGGGAAAGGGAGCCCGGAAATGCTATCTCTGCCAACAGCCAGGCCACTTTGCCAGAGTCTGCCCCCAGAGGAAGGAATGGCAAGGGATGGTGGGAGCGGTTGAGGAGGAAGAGCAGGGAGAAACGGAGCAGGTAAAAGCCAACGCCTGGTTGCCAGCAGGGCACTGCAGCCAGGCCAAAGAGCAGTGAAAGTGCCCCTTCCCCAAGTGCCAGTGCCAGAAGCTCCTCGACCTGCTCTAGTGATTGAAGTGTCGCTAGAGCTGCAAAATGGACACCCCCTAAAAATAAAGGCGCTGTTGGACTCAGGCAGCTCCTGCAATTTCATGAGCAAGGAGTTTGCTGCTGAGCACCAGATACAGACTATCCCTTTAAGCAACCCCCTGCAGGTGACCACGATTGATGGCAGGGAACTGTTGGGAGGAGGCGTCAGCTTGCAGACCGTCCCAATGATAATGAGGGTGGCAAGGCACACAGAACTGATAGCGTTTAATGTGGCCACCTTGGGAGGCGCTCCCATTATTTTGGGAATGAGCTGGCTGGCCCTACATGATCCGCTGGTGGGCTGGCATCAAAGAGTGGTTTCCTTCGGTTCCGCATACTGCTTAGAACACTGCAGGGCGGAAAAGGGGTCAGCAGGGGCCCAAGCCACCCTAGCAGGGACGGAAGTGATGGAGAAGGGGAAGGTGCCACCACAGTATGCTGATCTCAGCGACGTGTTCAGCGAGAAGGAAGCGGACCAACTACCCCCGCATAGGCCCTTTGATTGCCAGATCAATTTACTCCCTGGAGCACAGCTTCCTGTAGGCAAGTTGTATGCCATGTCAGACAGGGAGATGCAGGAGTTGCGAGCGTTCATTGACAAGAACCTGAAGAGAGGCTTCATCAGAGAGTCCAAGGCAGCGGGGGGTAGCCCAGTGTTTTTTGTGGATAAAAAAAACACGGACAAGCCGAGGCTGGTATGTGACTTTCGGGCCCTAAATGCAGTGACAGAGCCGGCGGCTTTTCCTATGCCCAGGATTGATGATATTTTGACCAGGGTGCGAAAAGGAAAGATTTTTACAAAGCTGGACCTAAGGGGGGCGTACAACCTGATACGTATAAGGAAAGGGGATGAATGGAAGACCACCATGTTCACCCCTTTGGGGGCATTTGAATACCTCGTTATGCCTTTTGGATTACAAACAGGCTCCGCGTGTTTTCAAGCCTTTATGAACCATGTACTGGGGCCTTTGCTCTACAAGAATTGCGTGGCCTTCTTAGATGACGTGTTGGTGTATTCGGAGAATGAGGAGCAACATGTGAGAGACGTCAGAGAAGTGTTGAGCAGGCTGCAAGCCAACAGACTGTGGGTGAAACTGGAAAAGTGTCAGTTTCATACCAAGGAGGTGGAATTCCTGGGGTACCGCTTGTCAGACAAGGGGTTGGCCATGGACCCTGGCCAGGTTCAAGCGGTGCTGGAATGGAAAACACCCAAGACCAAGAAGGATGTGCAGAGGTTCCTAGGGTTTGGAAACTTTTATCGTAAGTTCATCCGAAACTTCGCCCACCTGACGGCGCCCATCACGGACTGTCTCAGCAGCAAAAAGAAGTTTGTTTGGACGGGGGAGGCGGAGCGAGCGTTTGAGGAACTGAAAAGGGCCTTCGCCTCTGACGAACAACTTCTACATGTGGATTTACAAAAAAAGCTGAGGGTCGAAACAGATGCTTCTGACAGAGCCATAGGGGCGGTGCTTCTTCTGCAGCCGGGGAAGGAGGGGTCAGAGTGGCGACCGTGTGCCTTCTTTTCACGAAAACTGAACAAATCTGAGAGAAACTACACGGTGCACGACCGGGAACTTCTTGCTATTTATGAGGCCTTCCGGAGATGGAGGCACCTACTAATTGGTGCACAACAGAAGGTGCAAGTGTGCACGGACCATAAGAATCTAGAGTATTGGAGAACTGCGCGAGTGCTCAACCAAAGGCAGTTGAGATGGGCCCAGGAGTTCTCCAAATTTAACTTTGAGATTTGTTACGTACCAGGCCCGGAGAACGTTAGGGCGGACGCTCTCTCACGCAAACCTGAATATTTGGAGGGAGAGGGTGCACCCGAAGAGACCCATGTTATTCCCGAGGACCGCTGGGTGTGTGGGGCGGCTTTGGTGGGGCAAAGGGAACTGGTAGAGGGAACGGTGCAGGATGAATACGCCCAGGACAAACTCAGGGGTCTCAGGAGGGAGGGAGACAAACCCGGGGGTTTTGAGGAGAGAAACGGGGCGTTGTATTACAAGGGAGCGTTATACATACCGGAAGGGGAATTGAGGGAAAAGGTACTCAAGCAACTGCACGATAGCCCCACAGCAGGGCATTTTGGGCAACACAAAACCATGTGGCTGGTTACCAGGGAATTCTGGTGGCCCAAGGTCAGGGAAGATGTGCGTGAATATGTGAGAGGGTGTGACCGATGTCAACGAGCCAAGGGGGAGAGGCGGGCACCGGCAGGTTTATTAGAACCACTACCCACGCCGGAAAGACCATGGGAGGCAGTGGCAATAGATTTCATGACTGATCTGCCCAGGTCCAAGGGGAAGACAGCCATTATGGTTGTGGTAGACCTGTTAACAAAGATGGCCCACTTTATAGCCTGCTCACATGCGGTCACAGCAGAAGAAACCGCTAGATTGTTTGTGGAAAATGTGTTTAGGTTGCATGGTGCCCCCTTGAGGGTGGTTTCGGACCGAGGGAAACAATTTACTTCCAGGTTCTGGAGGAAGCTCATGAGCTTATTGCATGTAGAGGTGAATTTTTCCACTGCCCGTCATCCAGAAACCAATGGGCAGGCGGAAAGAGCTAATGGTGTCCTCCAGCAATATTTGAGATGTTATGTGAATGACAGAGAGAATGATTGGGTGGAGAAGCTGGCGTTGGCAGAATTTGCCTATAACAATGCAGAGAACGTGTCTACGGGGATGAGCCCTTTTTTGGCCAATCACGGGTGTCATCCCCGAGCCTTCCCAGGGGGGGAGGGGGAGAACTGGAGCGTTCCTGCCGCAGAACAGTTCGTTGAAGAAATGGAAGCGATCCATCGCCAGCTCCAACTTAATTTAAACAGGGCGAAGGAGGAATATAAGAGGCAGGCAGACAAAACCAGAAGGGAAGGGGAAAGCATTAGGGTGGGGGACCAGGTGTGGCTGTCCACCCAAGGGTTACCATTTAAAGGGTTCAGGCCTCATCATGGGACTGAAACTGCCTTGGTCGCACTGGTTGATGATCTCCGGCGAGCTAGGGACAAAGGTGAGAGTTGTTTCCTAGTTCTGCTGGATCTCTCAGCGGCCTTTGATACAATCGACCATAACATCCTTCTGGACCGTCTAGAGGGGTTGGGAGCTGGGGGCACTGTTATACAGTGGTTTCGCTCCTTTCTCCTGGGCCGTGTTCAGAAAGTGGTGGTGGGGGATGAGTGTTCAGACCCTTGGGCCCTCACTTGTGGGGTGCCTCAGGGTTCCGTCCTCTCCCCCATGCTTTTTAACATCTATATGAAGCCGCTGGGAGAGATCATCAGGGGGTTTGGACTGGGTGTCCATCAATATGCAGATGATACCCAGCTCTACCTTTCTTTCAAATCAGAACCAGTGAAGGCGGTGAAGGTCCTGTGTGAGTGCCTGGAGGCGGTTGGAGGATGGATGGCGGCTAATGGATTGAAGTTGAATCCTGACAAGACAGAAGTACTGTTTTTGGGGGACAGGGGGCGGGCTGGTGTGGAGGACTCCCTGGTCCTGAATGGGGTAACTGTGCCCCTGAAGGACCAGGTGCGTAGCCTGGGAGTCATTTTGGACTCACAGCTGTCCATGGAGGCACAGGTCAATTCTGTATCCAGGGCAGCTGTCTACCAACTCCACCTGGTACGCAGGCTGAGACCCTACTTGCCCGCTGACTGTCTGGCCAGAGTGGTGCATGCTCTAGTTATCTCCCGCTTGGACTACTGCAATGCGCTCTACGTGGGGCTACCTTTGAAGGTGACTCGGAAACTACAACTAATCCAGAATGCGGCAGCTAGACTGGTGACTGGGGGCGGCCGCCGAGACCACATAACACCGGTCTTGAAAGACCTACATTGGCTCCCAGTACGTTTCCGAGCACAATTCAAAGTGTTGGTGTTGACCTTTAAAGCCCTAAACGGCTTCGGCCCAGTATACCTGAAGGAGCGTCTCCACCCCCATCGTTCTGCCCGGACACTGAGGTCCAGCGCCGAGGGCCTTCTGGCGGTTCCCTCATTGCGAGAAGCGAAGCTACAGGGAACCAGGCAGAGGGCCTTTTCGGTGGTGGCGCCCGCCCTGTGGAATGCCCTCCCATCGGATGTCAAGGTGATGGAAAACTACCTGACATTCAGAAAACATCTTAAGGCGGCCCTATTCAGGGAAGCTTTTAATGTATGATATTTTAGTGTTTTTTGGTTTCTGTGGAAGCCGCCCAGAGTGGCTGGGGAAACCCAGCCAGATGGGCGGGGTATAAATAATAAATTATTATTATTATTATTATTATAAAGGAGGTTGTAAGAAGTTAAGACCCAAAAGACTGGGCCCATTTGAAGTCACGCAACAGGTCAACCCAGTGGCTTTCAGACTCCGGTTACCGAACCACATGAAGTTGCACCCAGTGTTCCACAGATCATTGCTGTCACCGTATATAGGAGACAGAGAGGGGAGGGTCAATAGGGGACCGGCTATGGAGGAAAAAGAACACAGCTACCATGTAGCGGAGATTCTCGATTCTAGGTGGAGGGGAGAGCAAGTAGAGTATTTGGTAATGTGGGAAGGGGAGCCGGAGTCGGAAAACACCTGGGTCAGGGCAGAGGAGGTAGATGACGAGGTTTTGATTGAAACTTTTCATCAGAGATTCCCTAGAAAACCCCAGCCAGTGGCGAGGTTCCGGAGGGAATACTTCGCCACCACCGACGACGAAGAAGAGTTGGAGGGGTTCGCTGATTCCGAGGTGGAGGAGGATTCAGCGAGTCGGAACGAAGACCGATGGAGGGAATTGTTCGAGACGTCTGAAGATGAAGAGGATTCTTTTAGGGGTTTCAGCTCCTCACCGCCCAGAGGAGAAAGTAGGGGCGGGGGAGAGGGGGGCCCTGGAGGGGAGGTGGATGTCAGGGAACTGACATCGGAGGAAAGGGAAGTGGTAAGGCTCCCAGAGACTGGGAGAGAGTCAACAGCCAAAGCAGGGACCAGCAGGGGGAGCGCGGGGTCTCTGGAGGAGGATCTCAGTAATGCTGAGAGAGACGCAGCAGCCCAGGCAGGAAGCAGCAGGGGAGAGAAAGGGGTGAGAGACACTTCGAGCGAAAATAGCGGGGAGGTGTCAGAAGCAACTGCAGGGAGACCCATACTTCGCCGGAAGCTGCCACGTCGTGAGTCCAGGAGACGCGTTTCCGTTAAGGAACTTCTTTGCTGGAAGCGCTTCCGCAGACAGCCACTGTCAGACTCTACTAGTGACTAGAGCAGACATGTCTGAGGAGCTCTGTCACACACAGAGGCTTGTGGGGTCGCACAAACTCTGAAGGGGCACAATTTTAAGCACAAGCAGCTAACCATCCCCTGACATCACCTTATTTGGCATTTGCTAGAAAGGGGCTCCTTCCCTGGTGAAATATGCCTGCTTTCATCTGAAATAATTTTTAAAAATGCCCACTTTCAAATTTCTTCAACATGCCAGGCATTGTTGACCCTTCCCTTTCTCTTTTCCTTTAATCTACCTGCACTGTGAAAGAGAGTGAACACTGTGTACTTGATCCTTCTGGGTTCACCTGACATTGGCAGAAGCTTGACAGCACTTTCATTAAAAAGATGGAGAAGTGTGACTGACTGACATCATCACATATCTATAGAACATCTTTAATTGGGAGAGAGATTTACAGTCTTAATTGCAAGTCCCTTCCACAGGTATGCAGTTGTGTCTTGCCAAATACTGCATAATGAACCCATGCCAACAGGTGGACTTTGAGGTCCAGTCTCTCTGTGGGGTGGCCATGTGTCCTCCTGTACAGTCCTCTATTTGAAGCTGCCCTGTCTAAGTCTGGTTTAAATGTAAGATGAACCATAAAAAGGGCAAGCATTGAAGTTGCACATCAAAAGTTGAAATCAAGTTTGCTTATTTCAAAGGCATACTGGAAACTCAGTTATGGCAATAAGACCAAGAAGGAACAGCAACTACTAGAATTGTTAACAAGCCCCACTCAGCTCCAGCCTCTTATTGTGCCTTTGAAGAAGGGTTTAATGTTGAAGGAATCAATAAGTGAGGTTTTATATGGCATGGATGGAACTAAAGGTTATCACTTCCTAATTGCTGCAGATCAAATTGCAATTAAAGGATCAGATACAGAGACTGATTCCAAAGCTGGCCATTCTAGTAGGTATCACAGGCCTTGCTTAGGGTTGCCAGCATTTCCTAAGGCTTCTGTGATATCCTGATATCCAAGGCGTAGCAGGGGACTGGGGGAGGCAATTGTTCTGGGTGCAGTTTTTTTTTGGGGGGGGCATTCCTCATGACGCCCTGCCCTATTGCATCCTTCTCACCATCCTCCAGCTGGAAGACACCATGAGAAGTGCCCTGAGAGCCCAGCACCATTTTGTGCCCTGCCCTGTTGTGTCCTTTTCACCTGACCTCCAGCTGGAGGGTGGCTTGAGAAGGACGCAACAGGCCTGCGCCCTGCCAGCCCCACACCCTTTTTGTGAGTCTCGCAAAGCGGCGCTGGGCTCACAGGGCGCTGTGAGTGCGCCTCTCAAAGCAGGGCGGCGTCAGCTGGCTGGGCTCCCCACTGTGTGGCTGGGCAGGTGGCGCAGCATGCGCCCCTAGGGGAATGCACCACCACTTCCTGAAATGCTGGCATAAGATGGTGTTAATTCTTGCTTTCCTGACAAATTCCTGCCTGTCAAGCCAGTGTTTGAGGCACAGAGAGGCCAATAAAAACTGGTAAGGACGGGAGCCTGGCGTGCCTTTAACAGTGATATAAAGAAGTAATTCCTTCCAGAAAGTTCACCACAAGCTGTACCCAGTCAGTTTCCTGGGAGGAGGAACTGGCTCTTCAACCACTCTCTGAGGGGAAGAGGAGTCCCAACAGCTCTCAACACCCTTAACAAACTACGGTTCTCAGGATTCTTTGGGGACGTCATGACTGCTTAATGTGGCAATATAACGCTTTAAATCAGGGGTGGGCAACCTAAGGCCCGTGGGCCGGATGCTGCCCAATCACCTTCTCAATCCATCCCGCGGACAGTCCAGGAATCAGTGTGTTTTTACGTGAGTAGAACGTGTCCTTTTATTTAAAATGCATCTCTGGGTTATTAATGGGGCATAGGAATTCATTCATCCCCCCCCCCCCAAAAAAAAAAAATAGTCCGGCCCACCACATGGTCTGAGGGACAGTGGACCGGCCCATGGCTGAAAAAGGTTGCTGACCCCTGTGTAGCAGGAAACCCCCCCCCCATCATTCAGTTTGTACAAACTTCACACACACTCACACTCACACACTACATACGCTACACTTCTGTTATAAATTCATAGAAAATCAACCATACATCGGATTTGCACTGTTCCACTTTTATTTTACTCCATGAGGGAAGGACTACACAATGGGGAAGGTTTGATACAGGCCAGCCATAATCCCTTCAGCATACCAGCACATCCACAGGAGCCCTGCCCAGTTGCTATGCCAACCCTGATGGTCCTAGACAGAAGACCATCAAGATCACAAAGAACTTGCATATGGGGGTGGATTCAGCATGGACTGAAACAAAGGACAATGATCAGATCTTCCCTCTGGGGGCAGGAAACTGCGACTACCTTTTGTCTTCTGAAAATGACTCATGGGGAGGGGGAGAAGGGAACCAGCCAGGTGACAGAAGACTCAGGTTACCACCACAACTCCTCCCTCAACCCCTCCTTTCTGTAATGTATGCATGATGTTTCTGGGGGTGGGCTTGACCTAGAGGAGGGGAGTTTCAAAAGTTTTTATAAGGTCTTGCACACCATTTTTTCTGTCTTTCCTCTCTCCTGCAAGTGAGGGGAGCACCCTGTTGCAACAGTTCAATAAAGGCCAAGCCTACAGGCTGCTGTTTTGCTCCAATTTACTCTGGTTGGTGTCTTTACTTTTTGTCCAAGGGAGCCCTCGGATTTTTCCGGTAACACCTGCTTTAAATGTAAAGTGTGGTAGGGCCTGAGTCACATCTACACTACAATACAAATGGCTTTCGAACTGGAATAGTTTTCTCAAGTAGTGCTGTAAGGTTTAGACTGCTCTGTTAGTGAGAGGCACACAGAGGTGGAAAGCCCTGAAGTCCAGTTCTTGTGTCCACAGGATCCTTCAACCTGTCCACTGGTTAGTCTATATATAATGCAGACAACAGTATAGCACAGACTCTTTGGAGAACTGAATAGGCAAATTTCATTGTGGTTCTGGTAGTGCTCCAATCTCTTTCTCTACTAGTAACTGCCCTAGCTTGTTTATCATCTAGAATTAAAATTCCTTAGGTAAATTACTCTCCCCTTAAAAGAAGGGCACAACAACTCCACAAGAGAGAGAAATTTGGGTGTAGTGTTCCTCACCCCTACAACGCCATGCTAGGAAATGCTGCACCTGTTGAATTCTGCATGTCACTCGGCTTCTGAATGGAGGGGAGAACATTTCCCAGGGTTCCTTGCAGAAATTTAAACCATTTTTAAGTTTTAAATATGGCCATACCAACTGGGGTTGATGGAAAATGTAACCCAAAACTTCTGGAGGAAGCAAGTAGGCAATGGCCAACTCAGCTGCTGGATTTTGCAAGAGGCACACTAGTGGGGGCAGAATGGGGCCATGTTAAAGAAATGTGGCTGGAAGCATGGAGAGGAAGAAATGCTTCTTCTCAAAGCATGCTCAAGAAGAAAGTTGCAAGGTAGCTTAAAAATTATGTGTGGCAAAAGCTTTCATTTAGAGGCAGATGTAGGGCATGCACAGAACAGAAGGCGAGAGGAAGCTCCCTGCTGCAATTTTGGCCTCTCACAGGAAGACCAAAGCTCACCCTTGCTTTTATTCTACTGAAGAGTTTAATAGATGATAGTATCACAGAGATAGCCATCGTGGTGCCCTCTAGATGTTGCTGAACTACAACTCCCATCAGCCTCAGCCAGCATAGCCAATGGTCTGAACCTTCAAAAAAATAACAAAGCCAAAGGAAGTTTGGACTATGCTGCAGGGTCTGCCTAGCGATAAACCAACCCAACAGCATGTGGAGCAGAGGCCCTGGCTTTCCCTGACAACTAGACGCCTTGCAGATCTGTCCATCTCCTCTTTCTTCAGCATTTGCAAATTTTACATAGAGCAATTCCTAATCTTTGCAGGTCGTTTCTCGTGTGGACTGCCCACTCCTGCTAACACGGGACACTTCTCTCCCTTCCAGGCATCCCAATCAGACCATTCATGTCAGGGCTATTTTTGACCTTCCTGTTTGTAGTGCTGTGCAGGTCCCATGTCAGGGGTCACCTTTAGGAGAGTGACAAGGCACCGTTCCATATTAATACCTGGCACTGCCCGATCCATCACGTATCGATTTTTAATGTACACCGAGAAACAATTTGTTCTTAGGAGTGGCAGAGGAATGTGAGAGGGAGATGCATATTGGGCCTAGTGGAGGCGAGACAAATGACCCGTGAGTTGATGACGCCCCTCTGCGCCTTTGGGAGCCATCCATCCACCCTTGTGACAGAACCCAGCTCCCCTTGGCTTTGTCCTTGATGACTTCATGCCAGGAAGTTGCAAAACAGAAGCAAGGAAGAGCTTTTTCTCATTTGCTTGTTGGTTTTATCCCCATGCCAAACCCCTTGCTAGCTCAGTCCTGCACCTCAGACTGGGCTGACTTGTTTGCTTCCTTGGATGGGGGATGGAGAGGTGTGTGTGTGTGTGTGTGTGTGTGTGTGTATTTATATGCAGAAGCCTGGAGCATAATCTACTGTGGAAAAGTTAAGTGTTACATCAGTTGCTGCATGCCCAAGGCACCAATGACATGTGGCCCCCGGAAAGTTCCTTGTGGGGATATGTAGCCTTGGGGCCCTTGCAGTGAGCCATAAGAGCAGACCCTCCAAGTGTCGCTGTTTTCCAGGGTCATCCCTGATTTAGAGAAGCCATCCTGGTTTCTGATTTGATCCCGGAATGTCCCACTTTTCCTTAGGATGTCCCTATTTTCATTGGAGAAATGTTGGAGGGTATGGAATTACCCAATCCCCGAGCCATCTGAAGGCAATCCTGTATAGGGAAGTTTTTAAAATGTTTAATGTTTTATTATGTTTTTATATATGTTGGAAGCTGTCCAGAGTGTCTGGGGCAACCCAGTAAGATGTGTGGGGTATAAATAGTAGAATTTTCATTATGGAATAGGATGTCCCTATCTTAATCGGAGAAATGTTGGAAGGTATGCAAGAGGTTGTGCCAGGTCATGAAGGTGTTTTGGGGCATGGTCGTGGGGTGGGGAGACACACAGCACATCTTCCTGCCTCCAGTCTCCCGTCCTGTGTGCACATATAAACAATAAATGTGGGAGAAGTGGGATAATTTCAGTAGACTTTTAATTTATTTAATCCTCAGAGGCCACCATTGCTTGATTCCTCTTGGGAGTTATCAGTGAGGATTCCTCACACACCCATGTCAGTCAATAACTACTAATTGCTCTCTGTTGCCATTGTTGTTTGCATTGGTCATGGAGCTAATAGCTATCCAGCTACACTAAGACGCTTCTATAGAGGGGGTCACCATGCGGGATGAGGTACATAAAGCGAATATGTTTGCAGATGACATGCTCTTATTTTTGCAAAACCCCATAACAGCCCTCAAGCCACTTAAGCAACAGTTAGAAATGTATCACAGGGTAGCAGGATTGCAAATCAACTATTCTAAATCCATGCTCCTTCCTATCAATTTAGACAACACTACAAGAGACTGGCTACTAGTTAACTCTCCATTTGCCACAGCGCATGGAGGATTTAAGTGCTAGGTATTAATCCCCCTGCAGACACACAACATCTGGGACGCAGAAACCATAGAGGGCTGCATAAAGGCCTTCAACAAGAACTTAGGAAATGGAGACATCTTAGACTTAGCTGGTTTGGGCAAATAGCTGTGATCAAAATGTCAGTGTTACCTAGGTTTTTTAAGTTTTTTCAAGTTTTGCCTATTCCCATCCTTCCTCCTCAGCTAAAGAGAGGGCAAATCAAACTCAATACATTTATGTCAGGACGCAAAACAATCTACAATAAGCAACAAAACTCTCTTTAGACATAGAACAAAAGGAGGGATGGGAATGCTCAACTTAATGTTATACTATGCTGCTTTTCAGTGGAACGCGGGTGGCACTGAGGGTAAAACCTAAAAAATAATATATGGGACACAACAATGTCTGAGTGTCTCACCAGACACAGGAGAGCAATTAAAAGCATAACGAATAGAGCAGTGGTGGCAAACCTATGGCACGTGTGCCAGAGAGGGCACTCAGAGTCCTCTCTGTGGGCACGTGCGCCATCGCCCCAGCAGGGGGTGGGGGAGGAGGAGGAGGAGAGGAGGCCTCGCATGTGCCGTCCAAAGCCTGCTGCGCCAGGGCCTGGGGGGCGAGCGAGGGGCTGAGCAGGCATGACTTCTGATGCGCCAGGGCCTCCCGCCAGTCTGTTTTTCCTACTCTGGAGTAAGCTGCCTTGAGTTCAGCAGGGCTTAACCCCCATGTCAGTAAGCATATAAAGACGGCAACCTAAAACTGGGCTGCTGGGTTTGAATGTTTGCTGGGCTTCCTGCGGAAGCCAACAGAGAAATTCATTCCGTGGAGGCTGCAATCAAATGGCAGCTGAAGAAACGGCAAAATATAATAATAATAATAATAATAATACCCCGTCCATCTGGCTGGGTTTATTTATTTGTATGTGCACATGCAGACAATCATTACTATCTAATGTTAAAAATTGGAAGAGGGTGGCTCTTAGTACAGCCCTCCAGTGCACAGTTGTGGCCAAAATTGTGGAACCTTCTGGAAAAAATGTATTTCTGAGGTGTGATGGCTCATAACACCACTTTGTTTGGGAGTAATACCAGTGCTTTTTTCTGTGGGGACACTGAGGGACGCATACCCCTAAATGTTTTGTGAATTTAAAGGGAGAAGAAATTCACTATATTTATTTCCCCCGATTTGAACTGTATTTATTTCCCCCTGGTGGTGATTTTCTTGGGTCAAAGTGAGAGTACCCCTAAACATTTTTTTATAGAAAAAAAGCACTGTTATACCATAAAATCATATATCAATGGAAAGATAATTTAATGAAGAATGTAATGCAATAACTTTTATGAAGGGTTATTTATTACAACAGTGGTCCTAAAGAAGAAACGTGAAACACACAGGAAAAAAATGAGATTAAATTGCCATGTTGGCACTTTGCGGTAAATAAGTGGGTTTTGGGTTGCAGTTTGGGCACTCGGTCTCTAAAAGCTTCGCCATCACTGGAATAGAGACACCTTCCAAGAAACATGGACCCATTTCGTTAATGACAAAAATCCAGACCTTCTTATACCAACCACTCAATATTCTCAATGGACAGGTTACATAAAGTTGAATGTGTAAGTGTATGTCTAGAAACAATGCATAAAACAAATACCATTCGATGTACTGCTGGATCAGTGTTTGATGGTAATTGTATTTTTATTTGTTTAAAAACCAATAAACATGTTTCTTTAAAAATAAAAATTCTTAATTTACATTACACATCGTGCAAAAGCTGCAGTCTAATAACATGTACTTAGATTAGGGATGCAGGTGGCACTGTGGTCTAAACCACAGAGCCTAGGACTTGCTGATCAGAAGGTTGGCGGTTCGAATCCCTGTGACGGGGTGAGCTCCCGTTGCTCGGTCCCAGCTCCTGCCAACCTAGCAGTTCAAAAGCACAAAAGTGCAAGTAGAAAAATACCTCCAGTGGGAAGGTACACAGCGTTTCTGTGTGCTGCTCTGGTTCGCCAGAAGCGGCTTAGTCATGCTGGCCACATGACCCGGAAGCTGTCTGCGGACAAACGGCAGCTCCCTTGACCTATAGAGTGAGAAGAGCGCGCAACCCCAGAGTCGTCTGCGACTGGACCTAACGGTCAGGGGTACCTTTATCTTTACCTCAGATTAAGATCCACCAGGGACTTGCTTCCGAGCAGATATGCACAGAATTGTGATTCTGACAGACTTTTGGTGCCTGTTCCTGCCTTAATCAAGACAGCTCAGCTACTACTAGGTCCCTGCTGTTCCTTCCACTCAGGTTTGACCCATCAGGGTTGCTCCCTCGGTCCCTTCTTGCTCTGGCCTCAAACCCAATGTCCCCAGGCTTTTGGGCAATGAACTAAAAGCAAGCAAGCAAACAAAACTATATTGGGAGGGAATTATAAAAGAGGAGGAGCCTACTTGGTTAACAGGTAGTGAATTCATACATCCATGTTTATCTCTTGGTGGCTGCAGCATCAAGCAATGACTTGCATGAGTGAAACATCCATTATAGATCAAACACCACAGAAGGAGCTTTTGTGCAGTCATATACTACAGCAAACACAATGCTTTTCTGTGGAGACGCTTCACACATTTGGCTCAGAGTTCTTGAATGATTATTTTTTCATTTTGGCTGATAGCTGTATGATTCAGACCTGACACCTATTTCAAGTAATAATTTTTGACATGTAAAGGTCTCCACGTTGGACGTTTCCCCTTCAGTTTTGTTTAATGCTCCTATTACATATTGGGAATGAATACATAAAGCCACCACTGTTAACACATTCGTTTGCAAATCTTTTCTATAGACCTGCCACCTGGCTGGTCTTCAATGGCTCTGATTGACTACTTACTTACCTTTAATGCCATATTTCCTAGAGCTGTTTAAAAAGAAAAACTGCCAGAGGAAAACCTAGTTTCAGGACACAGTAGGAGGTGAGATTACTGTGTGGGTTCAAGGCATTCTCTAGGCCCAAACTGAAAGGAAGGTGTCTCCTGAAATCTGCCCTGGGTGCTTAAAGAGGAAGAATAAGGAGAATTCTATTTGTTGGGAGGTGTTGTTGTTTTTTAAGCCCGGAAAATATGTAGCAAAGCATTAAACATATGTGCTAAGCCTTGGAGCACCATGGCTTGGAGTGCATGATGAATGTACAAAAATTGTGTGTCTGTAGATGTGTACAACACGCTGGGTACATGATGGTGATTGTGAGAAGATGGAAGAAAACAATGGGGACAGATTTGTGTACCGTGTGACTGTGATGCAGAATAGTGGTTCCTAAAAAGGAAGGTTGGACTCTCATTGAAAGCACCTCTAGTAGGCCCACTTAGGCTGGAAAAAACAGGGTGTGAAAGCAGACCTGGGGCACTCAGAGCAGACCCGTGGAAATGGATGGGCAAGGATACATCAGGCCAATATATTTCAGCAGGTCCCCTCTGAGTAAAATATAGCAGAATACCACTCTGTGTCTACACTGTGGAATACCGAGATGGCAGTGAGCTGCACCACTGGCAGCTACAGGTGGGAGATGCCTGGGGGGGGGGGAGTGTAACTACCTGCCAGGCTGGTAGTGGGGAGTCACATTCCCCCCAGGCAACTCCCACCTGTAGCCAGGGGCGCCGACTTATAAAAAATATGGGGGGGGGCCATACCGGGGTCCTGCCCCAGGAAGTTTTCTAAATTTTAGATGAAAATTAGTTAGTTATAAAGTTTTTAAAAAGTATTTTAGAGTCATATGATCAACATTAGAACCCTCACTCAACGGCACTTTCTGGCCCTCCGCCAGCAAAAAAGGAAAACCTATCCCACGCCGGGTCGCCCCCCGCGCGCTGCCCTTCCGCCGCGCGCTCCCTGGCGGCAGGATGGCAGTGGTGCTTTTGCATGCAAGAACCGGCCTGCCCTCCCCAGGCTTCGCGCCTGGAGGCGGCCACCCCCTCCTACCAACGTCACCTTAGCCGAACCCAGAAAAAAAGCCCCGCTCCGGTGGCGGAAACTCCCGTCCCCTCCATTCTCCCCTCACCCCGGTCCCTCGCCGGCGGCGAATACGCCGTTCCTCGGCCCCGCGGCTCCATTCCTTTCTAAAGTCCCGCCGCTGGGGGTCTTCCTCTGACTGACCGACCTACCCGCCCCTTCTCAGGAGCTCCCGGTCACTTTGGGAGGCGCGCCAGAGTCCCCTGCGCGGTTTTTGGCAAGGTGCCTAATAATTTTCTTAAATTGTTGGGGGGGGGCAGAGCCCCCCAAATGAATTTTTGAGGGGGCTCGGGCCCCCTCAGGCCCCATGGAGTTGGCGCCTATGCCTGTAGCTGCCAGTGGTGCAGCTCACCACTAAATTAGCCCAGGAGAAAGATTATTCCCCTGTCCTTTCTCCTATCATACCAGATTTCCACAAGCAGGGAGATTTATTCTCCTGCATATATAAATCAGGCTTCAGAATTCTGACCCTACCTGTGAACTCCTTTGCATGCAAAGAATGGGCAGTGGGCCAGGCCAGACTAGGGACCCTTGCAAATGACCCACCTCACTCGGTTCCAGAGCTGGTCTTGCTTGCTGGGGCTTAAGCTTCTGGCCTGGAAGCCATATTTTCTAATTGGGATGTACTGTCAGTGCCACATGACTGGAAGCAGGCTTGGTTATTTAGTGGTTAAATAAGAGTCTTTTATTGTAAAGGGTAGCCATCATTCAGAAGGCCCTTTCATTATCGGAGTGCCTTTGAACACCCCTTTATCTTAGACACCACAACTTCAAAATGGGAAACTGGAGTGATGTAAACCCAGTTAAGATGGGTTTGTTCAAAGCTGTTTTGTGTATCAGATGTGCATGTGTTATAGTGTTTGGAAGGTTTTGTGATGCAGTGTGAGAAAATTGCATCATACTGAAGGATGTGCGCATGCAGTGCAGCACATGACTGTGTGCAAACCCGTTTTCTCAATACGATGGCTATTGAGCCACTGGCGATGACTTTCTCCAGCTTTGGCATCAGCAGGACCTCATATCTGAAGCTGTTGCTGCCACCTTGTGGCCAATATGGAAATTTCAAACCTTTGCTGATGCCTTCCAAAGCTCAGACAAATATGAAAAAATGGAAACTCTCTTGGACTGGAGTAATCTAATAACTGGAAACATCTAAGCATCATCATGCTAGGTTTCAGCCTTGGGGATGTTATGGTGTCCAGAACATTGTTTTTAGTATCAAAACCGTTCTGGTCAGGTTCAATAGGACTTAGTGCTGACAGGGGTCAGAAGGGTGAAGGTCCAAATCCTCCCCATGTTTTTTTTTTAAAAAAAAGCATCTGGAGAATGCAGCATATTAAAACTATTAATTTAGGTGCCCAGCTGTATAAATGGAATGTGCTTGAGCAACCTGAAGCCCCAATTGTCATGGCGAAATCCATCCCAAGAACCACATGCACACTACGAAAGCAGGAGCTTAGAAGGGAACCACCCCCACCTCCATAGAATGGTCCAGACTAGCTGCAGTTGGCAAGCTAACAATCCTTTTCCCTACATGATTCTCCCACAAGTCCCCTTTTCTTCTCCATCAGCTGCTGCAAAACTGATTTCCTCTTACAGCAGGTGAAGGTGGGTTGCAAACAGGACTGAGGGAAGAATGGTTAGAATGCTGGACTAAGACCCGGGAGTCTGGCGCTCTAGCCGCCCCCCTCAGCCACGAAGTCCACTGGGTGACCCAGAGCCAGTGACTGTCTCTCGGGCTAACCTACATCACAGAATTGCTGTGGGGATAAAATGGGGAGAACCACGTACTGCTTGAGCTCACCTTGAGCTCCTTGGATGAAAAGTGGGATGTAAATGTACCAAACAAATAATAAAGAAAAGCACGCGTGGCTGCTTATTTTCTTGCCATTTCCAGAGTGTTGGAAATGGGCAGACACAATGTTTGGATTAGAAAGCCATCTGGAGTAGCAGGAAGAGGCACCCAAATACTTCCATGAAATCTGCCTCCTTCTGGAATTTGATGCTAAAATGGAGACAGTTGCCCTTACAAGAGCTGCTGTTGAGGTTTGAAGCTTTGTGGAAGTTCATAAGGTTGACTGATCAAGGATGCCGATGTTTGTGGAATGCTTGTGTGAATCTTCATATTGACATGCCGAGGCAATGCATGTTCCATCCAGGTTCTTGTAACGCTGCTTCACTACAAACGGAGCTATTAAATAGGTCACCCCATATTATAAAGTAGTTGTGTTCTAAGTTATATATCAAGCACTGCTAGTTGTTTCTCTTAGTTTTCCAATGCATAGGGTTTTCCAATGTATAAGGTTGCCATATGTCCCTTATTTCCAGGACATATCCTCTTTTTCAGGCTTAAAATTACTGTCCAGGTGGATTTTTAAAATTTGGCAGAAAGCGCAGGTCTTTTTTGTTTGGTAGCACGGTGGATTTGGGGGGCCTGAAGCTTAGATAAGAGGAAAGTCCCATTCCATGAGCAGAAGACAAATCTGCAAGTGGGCTGACACTGTTGGGTGAAAATTAATTGCATCTGGACTTCTGGCAATGCAAGATGGCGACTGACATGGGCTCAGTGAGTTGCTAGGAAAAATACAATACTGGCAGGAGCATCTGGCTAGTGCTTGTGCCACCAATGCCATCGCTGTCGCTGCTGCTGCAGCCGCTGCTGTTGGCAGAGTAGAGCCCAATGGGAGCAAGGGAACCAGAGAGGTCGCAGAGAAATGCGTCTCCCTGGGCGCCTCTTGCCCCAGAATGGAGACCGACCCAACCGGCAGCCCAGCGGAACCTGGAGGCCCAGAGGAACGGTGTGGCAGAGCAGGCAGCATGAGAGCTCTCCCTTGTGCTGAGCTGCTGCTGCCACTGCCGCCTTTGCAGAGAAGAGGCTGAGAGGGATCGGAAGGGCGGCGGAGGCCACGTGGAGGCGCACTGCTCAGAATAGGTCCGATCCTGGGAGAGAGCTGCTGAGGAGGAACGTGAGAGCCCTTGGGGGACCATGCGGCGAGGCAGTGAAACAGGCGATGTGGGGGCACTTTCCCACCCACCTTGCCAATTTGAGGAGAAGGGAGAGAGCTGTGTTAATTCTCAGCTGAGTATACCAGGACTCAGAGCCAGGAGGAGCCTCACACCAGCTGATTAAATTCTTACCTCCAAAAATTTTAACCTTTTAACTTTCAATTTTTGGTTTATTCCTTCAAACCTTAATTTGAACCTCCATTTTGATTTTGCATTTTTAACTCCAAAGAAAAGGAGGGAATATTTACATTTTCATTTTGTAACTTCACCTCCTATTTATAACTTGATTCTCTGTCTTGAACTCTGACTTTTACCTCCAAACCTTTACTCCTACTCTTACTCTTGCACATTTTACATTCATTCAATTGTTTAATCCCCCCTTTCCTTTTAATCTTCACCTATCCTCTCATTCTATTATTCTGCACCCACACACACCTCCCCTCCCCTTATATGAGTGCATATAGGTAAAGGTACCCCTGCCCGAACGGGCCAGTCTTGACAGACTCTGGGGTTTGTGCGCCCATCTCACATCTATAGGCCGGGGGCCAGCGCTGTCCGGAGACACTTCCGGGTCACGTGGCCAGCGTGACAAAGCTGCATCTGGCGAGCCAGCGCAGCACACGGAACGCCGTTTACCTTCCCGCTGGTAAGCGGTACCTATTTATCTACTTGCACCCGGGGGTGCTTTCGAACTGCTAGGTTGGCAGGCGCTGGGACCGAGCAGCGGGAGCGCACCCCGTCACGGGGATTCGAACCGCCGACCTTTCGATCGGCAAGCCCTAGGCGCTGAGGCTTTTACCCACAGCGCCACCCGCGTCCCTATATGAGTGCATAGATACATACAAATACAGTCACATCCGAGGGATGCCATATGTCGGGATAAAAGTCCGATCCATAGTTAAAAGTAGAAGTTGGCAAATGTGTCCTCTTTTTCGGTCTTCAAAATATGGCAACCCTACCGAGGCATTTCTTATCAATAAAAATAGGTGTGGTGTGAGCAAATTTAATTCTGAAAGTTTGGCCCACAGGAAAGGTTTAAGAAGCCCAGGGCCGCGCTAGCTATGGTTGACAGGGAGATGGGAGTGCATCAACATCTAGAGCAGAGCTTTCCAAACTGTGTGTCGCGACACACTGATGTGTAGGTGTGTCATGCGAATGTTCCCCACGCTCCTTCTAAGGCTGGAAAGGGTTGAGTTTAACCTCTGGTTTGCTAGTAAAACTGAAATACTGTGTTGCAAAATGATGCATGCCTAAAAAGCATGTCACCAACATGAAAAGTCTGGAAAGCTCGATCCGGAGGGTTCACAGCATTGCTCAGGCCAATCTGTCTGCCTAGCCCATAGCCTGCCTGCTATCAAGAAAGGCAGAAATGAAAGCCTGCAGCCAGACAGAGGTAGTTATATCTGTAAAGAGTCTCTGGGCCAAAGCCCAGTTTACAAACACAAAGTTTACAACGTCTCTTCCTGCACTGGAAGCACGCAGTTTGGTTCAGCTTGAACACCACAGTGTTGCTCATTTGTAGTGCACAGCTTCCCTAGGAAAAAATCTTAACCCAAAGTAAAGAAGCAACAGCCAAGAAACAAAACAAAAACACAGTTAAGTTTTTTAAAATTTTATTTATAACAATATCTGGGTTTTTTGTGTTTTTTTGTGTTTTTTTGTTTTTTTAGTTGTAAAGTAATCCGGCAAAAATTATTAAAACATTTGGCTCCCCCCTCCCACAAAAAAGGCTGAGGAGACCTCCTTCCCTCCCCCCACATGCGTGTAATTTCTAATATAAAAGCTAGTTCATCTTATTTATTTGTTTTTTTTATCTGTTTTCATCTTTTAAAAAAAGCATGTTGGAGAGAAACCAAAGTTGAAATCATGTCGAACCTCTTTCAAGAACAGGATGGCAGAAGTTGCAGCAATGGAGGGAGGGGTGGGGGGAACAGGAAAGGGGGGCAGGAGGGACTGCTGTGAACTCTTGATTAGTCTCAGGCACAGATGCTAAAATAAAGCGGAATATAGTCAAAATAATACGGAATAAAAATGATTCCAGGAAATAAAATGCTATCAGAAATATGATTAGTGTGAAGGGGCAGGGAGTGGGGGAGGGTTTGGTGGATTATAAGTAGATTAGAAATTTATGGTGGGGGAGAGTTAATGAGTTAGCTGGGTGCAGTAACAGAAAGGGCTGTTATTGGAGGGATTTCTGAAGGTTGTGGGGGAAGGTGGCTGTGGTTGATGGATGTGGCATCTACACCAGCAGTTCTTAAACCGTAGCCCACCTTTAGATGGTCCATCAGATCAGGCTGGAAATATTGCAGGCCTTTTTAAAAGCAGTGTGACAAATGCCAAATTAAGAATTTAGCTCCTTTGGCACTTTGTTACAACTACTGAATGCACAGTGGGAAATGGAGAAGGCACATCACCAGGTTTGCACACGCTATTGAAAAGTTTGCCACTTTAAATGCATTATTATTCACGGACTCTTTCCTAGAATTTCTGCAGAGCTTGAAGTAAGATTGGTGAAGTTTCTACAGGGGCTTCAAGCATCCAAAGAGCACTGTTGGATTTCACCCAATGCAAAATTTGAAATGAATGAGAGGATTCCCTTTTCCAGTCTAAACATCCAAGGAACTCTGAAGGAAGCCAAAAGTGTTTCAATAGGATTAGTGAAATTCCTTGGAAATGGGCAAGTGAGTGCACCTCCCTACCACAAATTTCTGTAATTCCAAGCTAGATCTGAATGTAGAAGTGTGGGATGGGGGTTGCAACATAAGAAGTGGCAGCCCAGAAAGAACAAAGCCAAAACCACACATCCAATGCATTAAAATTTAAGAACCACTGGTGTTCACAGCAAGGTACCTTTAGTATAACAAAGTGTGCATTACGGTATTGTCAGACTGGTATTACCACTGTGGTCCACATTCTATCAAATCAGTAAGTTTTTCTGGGGAAAAGAGGGAAGAAGCAGAATTCTCCCTCACCCCCAAGATCTGCCAACCCCTTATTTTCCTGACACTCCTTCAATTGAATTCTTCCTAGCAGTTTTGCCCCAAGTTTTGCTCATCAATGGCACCCCAAGAAAGGTGTAACATTTATATAAGTTTCTGAAAGGCTGGCAACCTCAAGCCACCTGCACAAGGAAGCAAAGGTGAGTTGGTTTGTGCGGTGAAGAAAAAGGATGCAGCCAGGTAAGACCATGGAGCCCTTCAACCCAAATGAGGGTCTTCTTGGTTTCTCGACCACCTCCCAATGTTGCTTTAACTCCGTCCATCCCAAAGTCCAGTGACAGAGATTCAGCGGCTGGTAGATGAAAGGGAATATACAGGTAATAATACTGCTCACATATAAAAGTAATAATCCTTCATTTGTACATTTATACAGTATCTCTTGCTCCCCACCCCCACCCTCCCCAAGCCATCTTGTCTCTTTCCGTCTGGCCTCTGTCTGGGCT